>NC_079191.1:141255220-147079484 GCF_029499605.1 Hyla sarda | reverse complement strand
GCGATCTCCGCAAATCGCAAGGGAAATCGCCCTTGCAATCTGCGGCGATACCGGGCTGATCGGGTCTCTGGGACCCGACCGCCCGGTAATTTTGCATGATCCCGGCTGTCACAGACAGCCAGGACCATGCTGGAGGCTAGGAGCGAGGTGGCAAGCCTGCCACCTCCTCCGATCCCCTGCGATCCGTCGGTTAGTTAACCGACCAATCACAGGGGGGGGGGGGGGGGCGGTTACTTCCTCCCGCCCTGCCCGGCCCCTGAAAGTCCGGAGAGGACGGGAGGAAGACCGGAGGACGTGGCGGGGGACGGGGGGAGTGCTGGGGACCGGCCCCGGTACTTACCTCGTCCCTGAAAACCCGGATCCCTGCGATGAAGACGGCGGCGACAGGTGAGTAGATCTTCAGCCGCGGTCGGGCCCTTTACAGCAATGCACGTCGCCGTAAAGCAACATGCATTGCTGTATTGGGACCCTGCATACTACAACTCCCAGCATGTCCAGACAGCCCTTGGCGTCTGGGCATGCTGGGAGTTGTAGTTTTGCAACATCTGGAGGTCCACAGTTTGGAGACCACTGTGCCCTTCCAGATGTTGCAAAACTACACATCCTCAGCATGCCCTTACTGTCCAGGCATGCTGGGAGTTGTAGTTCTGTAACATCTGGCCCTTCAGATGTTGCAGAACTACAACTCCCAGCATGCCTGGACAGTTTTGGCATACCTGGGAGTTGTAGTTTTGCAACATCTGGAAGGGCACAGATTGGGAACCACTGTATTAGTGGTCTACAAACTGTAGTCCTCCAGATGTTGCAAAACTACAACTCCAAGCATGCTGGGAGTTGTAGTTCGGCAACATCTGGCTCTAAAGATGTTGCCGAACTACTACTTCCAGCATGCCTGAGAATGCTGGGAGTTGTAGTTTTGCAACAACTGGAGGCACACTGGTTGGGAAACATTGTCTGTTTCTTAACTCAGTGTTTCCCAACCCGTGTGCCTCCAGCTGTTGCAAAACTATAACTACCAGCATGCACTGATAGACTGTGCATGCTGGGAGGTTGTAGTTTTGCAACAGCTGGAGGTCCGTCCCCCCCCCCCCCCCCCCCCCCCCCCCCCCCCCCCGTGAATGTACAGGATACATTCACATGGGCAGGGGGCTTACAGTTAGCATCAAGCTGCAAGTTTGCAATGCAGCAAATTTTGCGCGGCAGCTCAAACTCGCAGCGGGAAACTCGCTGTAATCCCCCGCCCGTGTGACTGTACCCTAAAAACACTACACTACACTAACACAAAATAAAATTAAAAAAGTAAAAAACACTACATATACACATACCCCTACACAGCCCCCTCCCCAATAAAAATGAAAAACGTCTGGTACGCCACTGTTTTCAAAATGGAGCCTCCAGCTGTTGCAAAACAACAACTCCAGTATTGCCGGACAGCCGTTGACTGTCCAGACATGCTGGGAGTTTTGCAACAGCTGGAGGCACCCTGTTTGGGAATCACTGGCGTAGAATACCCCTATGCAAATCCCTAATTCAGGCCTCAAATGCACATGGCGCTCTCACTTTGGAGCCCTGTCGTATTTCAAGGCAACAGTTTAGGGCCACAAATGGGGTATCGCCGTACTCGGAGAAATAGCCTAACACATTTTGGGGGGCTTTTTCTCCTTTCACCCCTTATGAAAAGGTGAAGTTTGGGTCTACACCAGCATGTTAGTGTAAAAAAATTAATTTTTTACACTAACATGCTGGTGTTGCCCATACTTTTTATTTTGACAAGAGGTAAAAGGGAAAAAACTTGTAATGCAATTTCTCCCGACTACGGACATACCCCATATGTGGGCGCAAAGTGCTCTGGGGGCGCACAACAAGGCCCAGAAGGGAGAGTGCACCATGTACATTTGAGGTGATTTTCACAGGGGTGGCTGATTGTTACAGCGGCTTTGACAAATGCAAAAAGAACAAAACCCCATTTCGGAAACTACACCCCTCACGGAATGTAATGAGGGGTGCAATGAGAATTTACCCCCCCCCCCCCCACTGGTGTCTGACAGATCTTTGGAACAGTGGGCTGTGCAAATTAAAATTTTTGTACAGCCCACTGTTCCAAAGATCTGACAGACACCAGTGGGGGGTGAATGCTCACTGTACCCCTTGTTACATTCCTCAAGGGGTCTAGTTTCCAAAATGGTATGCCATGTGGGGGTTATTTTGCTGTCCTGGCACCATAGGGGCTTCCTAAATGTGACATGCCCCCGAGCAAATTTGCTCTCAAAAAGCCAAATATGACTCCTTCTCTTCTGAGCATTGTAGTTCGCCCATAGTGCACTTCAGGTCAACTTATGGGTAACCTCCATACTCAGAAGAGATGGGGTTACAAATTTTGGGGGTATTTTCTGCTATTAACCCTTGCATAAATGTGAAATTTGGGGGGAAACACACATTTTAGTGAAATGTTTAAAAAATGTTTTACATATGCAAAAGTCGTGAAACACCTGTCAGGTATTAAGGCTCACTTTATTCCTTGTTACGTTCCTCTAGGGGTCTAGTTTCCAAAATGGTATGCCATGTGTTTTTTTTTCCCTGTTCTGGCACCATAGGGGCTTCCTAAATGCAACATGCCCCCCAAAAACCATTTCAGAAAAACGTACTCACCAAAATCCCCTTGTCGCTCCTTCGCTTCTGAGCCCTCTACTGCGCCCGCCGAACACTTTACATAGACATATGAGGTATATGCTTACTTGAGACACATTGGGCTATAAATATAAATAAAAATGTTCTCCTTTTACCCCTTGTAAAAATTCAAAAATTGGGTCTACAAGAACATGCGAGTGTAAAAAATGAAGATTGTGAATTTTTTCCTTCACTTTGCTGCTATTCCTGTGAAACACCTAAAGGGTTAAAATGCTGACTGAATGTCATTCTGAATACTTTGGGGGCTGCAGTTTTTATAATGGGGTCATTTGTGGGGTATTTCTAATATGAAGACCCTTCAAATCCACTTCAAATCTGAACTGGTCCCCGAAAAATTGTGATTTTGGAAATTTTTTGAAAAATTGGAAAATTGCTGCTGAACTTTGAAGCCCTCTGGTGTCTTCCAAAAGTAAAAACACGTACATTTTATGATGCACACATAAAGTAGACATATTGTATATGTGAATTAAAAAAATTTATTTGGAATATCCATTTTCCTTACAATTTTTTCATCAAATTTTTGAATTTTTCACTTAGAAACGATGCAAGTATCGACAAAATTTTACCAATAACCTAAAGTAGAATATGTCAAGAAAAAACAATCTCGGAATCAGAATGATAGGTAAAAGCATTCCAGAGTTATTAATGTTTAAAGTGACTGATCAGATGTGCAAAAAACGCTCTGGTCCTAAGGTGTAAAATGGCCTAGTCCTTAAGGGGTTAAGGGGTCCTACATGCTCTGTCCTTGTTTTTTTTGCATTTATATATCTAAAAAAATATTTAGGATTAGTTTTGCTTTCTTTGGCCACCTGTCTCTCATCTTGAATTTTTGCAGTTTTTATTACATTTTTACAAATTTTATTAAGCTCCTTGTACTGTTTAAATGTTATAGCTGACCCATCAGATTAGTATTTTTTGTAAGCTATTTTTTTGTTGTTTATTGCTCTTTTAACATCATTTGTCAGCCATGTAGGATTTAGTTTTAATCATTTATATTTGTTCCCCTTTGGTATATATTTAGCTGTATAGTTATTTAGAGTTGATTTAAAGATGTCCCATTTACCTTCTGTATCAGTATTTGACAACACCTCCCCCAGGCTATGTCCTGTAGTGCAGCTCTCAGCCCAGGGAAGTTTGCCTTTTTAAAGTTATATGTTTTTGCCTTCCCCGCCTGTCATGATCACACCCTATCGGTCCAGCCAAGACGCTGGAGAGAGTGTGATGGTGCAAGGGTTAAGGCCACCAGGGGTTAAGGCCACCAAGGGTTAAGGCCACACATGTATGCTTCCATAACCCCTTAAGAACTCAGGGTTTTTCCGTTTTTGCACTTTCGTTTTTTTCCTCCTTACCTTTTAAAAATCATAACCCTTTCAATTTTCCACCTAAAAATACTTATTATGGCTTATTTTTTGCATCACCAATTCTACTTTGCAGTGACATCACTCATTTTACCCAAACATTCACGACGAAACGAAAAAAAAAAATCATTGCGTGACAAAATCAAAGAAAAAACGCCATTTTGTAACTTTTGGGGGCTTCCGTTTCTACGCAGTGCATTTTTCGGTAAAAATGACACCTTATTATTCTGTAGGTCCATACGGTTAAAATGATGCCCTACTTATATAGGTTTGATTTTGTCGTACTTCTGGAAAAAATCATAACTACATGCAGGAAAATGTATACGTTTAAAAATGTCCTTTTCTGACCCCTATAACTTTTTTATTTTTCCACGTACAGGGCGGTATGAGGGCTAATTTTTTGCGCCGTGATCTGAAGTTTTTAACGGTATGATTTTTGTTTTAATCGGACTTTTTAATAACTTTTTATTCATTTTTTAATGGTATTTAAAGTGACCAAAATCTGCTTTTTTGGACTTTGGAATTTTTTTGCGCGTACGCCATTGACCGTGTGGTTTAATTAATTATATATTTTTATAGTTCAGACATTTATGCACGCGGTGATACCACATATGTTTATTTTTATTTTTATTTACACTGTTTTATTTTTTTTATGGGAAAAGGGGGGTGATTCAAACTTTTATTAGGGAAGGGGTTAAATGACCTTTATTAACACTTTTTTTTAAACTTTTTTTGGACCTATAACACTGCACACATTGATCTCTCATCCTGATCACAGGCGTGTATAAACACGCCTGTGATCAGTGTTATCGGCGCTTGACTGCTCCTGCCTGGATCTCAGGCACAGAGCAGTCATTCGTCGATCGTACACCGAGGAGGCAGGTAAGGGCCCTCCTGGTGTCCTGCAAGCTGTTCGGGACGCCGCGGTCCCTACAGCCCGAATGACTAGCCGGGATACTTTCACTTTCGCTTTAGAAGCGGCGGTCAGCTTTGACCGCTGCTTCTAAAGGGTTAATACCGCACATCGCAGCGATCGGCAATGTGTGGTATTAGCCGCGGGTCCCGGCCGTTGATGAGCGCCGGGACCGACGCGATGTGATGCGGGGTCGCAGTGCGACCCCGCTTCATATCGCGGGAGCCGGCGCAGGACGTAAATATACGTCCTGCGTCGTTAAAGGGATAATCAGGCCTTGGGCCTGACACCTCCCCCTTAAGATGGAGACAGAGAGATCTGGCCTCTCCAGGCTGATAGATCTGTCTCCCTTAACCATCTATTTCTTTTCTTGACACCACAGGCCCTGCATTCCCAGGCAAAGATGGCACTGAAGGGGCCTAGTATCTGATTAAGCTGCCTCCTCTTTGCAGCTAAGAGCTGTGAATTGATCTCTACATCCTGAAGGGATCCCTTGCTCTTAGCTTCCTCCACTAGGTCTAATAGGGGATCACTACCCAGCCCTTCCTCTGGTGCACTACATACACTGAGTACCACCTCCTCAGGGTCATAGTATGCCATATTAATGTGGTACTGTCTCTGCCTCTGACCTTTCTCATTAAGGGCTACTACATATGTGGTGGGTTCTCTGCCCTCCGATTCTACAAATGTTTTTAGCATTTGTTTCAAGGTGCCATTGTTACCGGACACCAATGTAGAGGGTTGTGATCAGTTATGACAGTAAAATCCCTGCCATACAGGTATGGCTGTCATTTTTGCAAAGCCCAGACCACAGCTAGACTTTCCTTCTCTATGACCGCATAGGCCACTCCCAAATGTCCTGCCAGGGGGGTCTCATGGGCCAACCTCAGCAGCTCTTTCCTGTTCTGCCTAGGAACCACTAACTGCCTTTCTCCCTCCTGGTCCCCTAGCATGCTTTTGGAAAGGGACTCCCAGTACAAGATATCATTTTCCCAATATACCCGATGCCCATCTGTGTCAACACCTGTATTTTCAGCACGTTGTCTCAGCCCTTCAAGGGAAGGGTCACTGCGCAGAGCTTCCCGGAAATGCTCATTTCCCTCCTCCCATCTTGTGGCATTAGGGAGCACATTTCCCCCAGGTGAACTAACATCTCCACCTTATTCTCCCTCAGTTCCAGACAATGTCACAGGCATCATACACAGGGCTATCACTCCTTCCCTCCTCCTCCTTAGGCTCACAGGATTGGGACATATCACTCACTGCTGGTCCCTCATCCTTACATGTCACCAAGGCCACACCAACCCCTCCCCCTAGCCCATCTCCACTAGGTTTTGGCATTGGCAATGCATTGTCACCACATTTTACAATACACCCCATTCCACTTTTGGAAAACATTACTGGTTCAGTCACAGGTAAACAATTATCAATCCCCTGCACTCCCTCCCAGTTACCACATTTCACAATACACCCCATTTCACTTTTGGAAAACATTACTGGTTCAGTCACAGGTAAACAATTATGAATCCCCTGCACTCCCTCCCAGTTACCACATTTTGCAGTGTCTCCCAAAGTCTCGCACAGTACCTCAGAATGAACAGGGCTCTCTCCTAGTCAATCCAGTGTGCAGGTAGTGTCCTCTGGAGCATAATGACAGAGCATCCAACCCAAATCATTCCCCAGCAGAACATTAACAGGGATGTCCTCAGAGACCCCCACCTCCCGCAAACCTTGGCCTGTACCCCAATCCAGGTACACACGGGCCATGGACACAGCAGGCCGCACACCTCCAATTCCTTTTAGAGCCATGGTTCTTCCAGGGATGATGTCCTCTGTATCCACCACTTTAGGCCGCACCAAGATAAAGGAGGCTCCAGAATCTCGCAAACCCACTGTCACCTGGTCACCCACAGTTACAATCTGCAGGTTATCCCCTCTTTTCTCCACCGCTCCGGACACCAGTAGAACGGCTGTGTGTACTCCAGCTACTGGTGGAGAATTATTTTTGTTGGGGCAATCGGTACTCAATATTGTTGCATCTGTAACATCGGCGGGTGTCCCCCTGACCCAATGTGGCTCCTGTTGCTTTTGGTGCTGATGGCAAGAATTTTCCGGCTGGCTTGGTGCTGCTGGTGGTGCTCTGTGGGTGTGTGGCTCCCCTCCAGGTACTTGTTCCAGCTTGTGCAGATCCCCACTTTGCTGTTGGTGCCCGGTTGTTGGCAAAGTCATCTCCAAGTTCTGCTGCTTCCGTTGCTGTCTTGGGCTTGTGGTCCAATATCCACTCTCTGGCTTCAAAGCTCCGTGTTTGGAGAAACTGATCCAGAACCATCAAGTCCTCCAGGGCCTCATAGGTAGTGACTTGTAGGCCCCAAGTCCATTGCCTGAATGCAGTCCTTAGCTGACCTGCATGTTGAGTGCAGCTTTCTGTGGTACTTTGTTGCAAAGTCCTAAATCTTTTCCGTAAAGCCTCTGGAGTCAGATTAAAACTTTTTAGCAGGGCAGATTTTATTGCCTCATAGTCCTGGTTACTTTCAGAGGGAAGCGAAGCAAACACATCCAGAGCTTTCCCTCGCAGCCGTGGGTTTAGATATCGTCACCACTGTTCCTTAGGTAGATGGAACTGCCGGCAAACCTTTTCCAATCCCCTCAGGAACACATCCAGTTCACCATCTTTCTCCAACATGGGGAAATGTTCCAAGTGGGGTTTGTGGTCTCCTTGATCCTGCACATCACTCCGTGCAGATGAAGCATCCCCTCTCAGCCTCAGAACCTCCAGTTCATGCCTCCGCTGGGCCTCTCTCTCTCTGCTCCATCTCTCTCTCTGTGGCTCGTGCCTGGGCCTCTCTCTCTGCGGCTCGTATCTGTGCCTCTCTCTCTGCAGCTCATATCTGTGCCTCTCTCTCTGCAGTTTGGTACTGGAGAAGCAGTTGGAGTTTCATATTGGCATCCACATTCCCAAGGTGTTGTAAGGCAGTCCGCATATAAGAGTCCAAGGCCTAATGTGGAGTACTGTCCTGATGGGGAGTAATGTTGTACTCCCCAGGAGATATCAGTCCTTTGATAGCAGTTCCAGCTGTAAGACTTTGTCTCATGTCACTCAGCTCTTCTGCATGGGCATCATACTCCACAAGATCAGCAATAAGTTGTTCCTTGTTCTTTCCTGCAGTAGGGATGTCCTTTTCTTGGCACATTAGCTCCAGTGCAGGCTTGGACTGCTTGCGATATGCCTCCATATTTCCGAGATGAGACAGGAGGTAAAACAGGAGATGGGGAGGACAGAACTGTCTTGCACTCTTTTTTTGTATGTCTTATAAACCAGCACTGAGCTCTGTCTTTATAATTTACACACAAGAAGATGTATGCAATTTCTTTTTAGTGCTAAGATTTCCTTACAGGTAAAATCCAACAAGCACTAAAAATCTCTAAATATATCCCAACGCTGCCACCAGTTGTCACGATCACACCCTATTGGTCCAGCCAAGACGCTAGAGAGAGTGTGATTTAAGGCCACCAGACCTCTGGGTATCAACTACTAGTCCCAGTAAGTCACCAAATGAACCCTTAGATAAACGTGTTTCCACCAGAGCTGCCTTCAGAAAGGTGAGCTCATATATTTAGAGATCAAAGACCAGAGCTGATTAATTAAACATTTAATCTGATAAAAGGTATCACAGTGCTGACTATATAAAAATACAGAAACAAATGACATACAGGTATAAAAATATATAAAAGAGTTTTGCAAGGCAAGTTCAGAAAACAAAAGGTGAAGTTCTTACGACATGATGATATAGCAGTCCATGAGAGTGCTGTTCTTAGGATGGTCTTGTCAGCTTGTGGCACAGCCTTGAACAACCAACTTTTAGTCTAGCATTGTTTAAATATCATATCTGCTCCATTCCCCCCTCCCCTCTGATCCTGACCCCTTATCTGTTTGATTATATGATGGGACCAGGGTGCATGACTTCAGAGGAAATACCAAACAGCCAGACCCCCAATAAAATGCAATACACAAACCCACAGTCTGAATGACCTCTCACCCCCAGGTCTTAGTTTATACACAGATACAATAAAAACACATGTATGTTTCCATAATCAGGCCTTGGGCCTGACACCGCCTGTCTTTGTTTTCTAAATTTTAATTCAAAAGTAACTACTGTATATTGTGGTCGCTATTTCCAAGGTTTTCCCTCACAGTTACATTACCAACCAGCTCTGCGTTGTTGGAAATGATCAGATCCAACAAGGCATCACTTCTTGTTGGGTCCTCCACAAACTGGCCCATAAAATTATCCTGCAATAAATTAAAGAATTGTTGCCCCTTTGTAGTTTTAGCCACCCAATCTATATCTGGATAGTTAAAATGTCCCATTATTACCACTGTACCGGCCCGAGCGGCCTTCTCTATTTGTTTATGCAGCCGATCTTCTATCTCTTCAGTGATTAGGGGGTCTGTAGATTACACCAAATACAATTTTTTCAGTATTTCCCTCCTTTTGTAATTCTAGCCACAGTGATTTCACTTCCTCAGAATCATCACTGACTATGGCATCGTTCACACTGACTTTCATACCACTTCTTACATACAGACAGACTCCACCACCTTTTCTGTTCATTCTATCTTTTTGCGAATCAATGTAAACCCCTGCAGATTGACAGCTGAGTCATGCGAGGAGTCCAGCCGTGTCTCAGTGACCCCAACTATATCAATATGTTCCTCCAGTATCAAGGCCTCAATCTCCCCAATTTTATTTGCTAGGCTTCTGGCATTTGTGAACATACACTTTACATTTCCATCCTTTATGTTATTGGGGTTAATTGGATTCAAGGGTGTAAGTTTTATTTTCCTATAAAGCCTATTCCTATTAACTATTCTAACCCCTCCCTCCGCTCCACCCCCAGGTACATTTATAATTCCCACCTCTCTATCTACACTATCTTCCCCCTCTATGTTGTAGGTTCCCTCCCCCCCAGTATTCACCTAGACCAAAAGTGAGTACTTTAAGTCCTTTTCTTTGGCTGGAATTGTTACAAGATCAGAGGGAAAAAAATTCATTTGCATTTTTACCCAGAATTGCCAAATTTGTAGGACATATTTTTTTGTACAAAAGGGGACATACACCCCATATTTTATTACACTGTTTGTCCTATGATCGGAAATACCCAGCATAGGCCACATTTGGTAGCTTGGCTGTGTGGTGGGACCCAGATGAAGAGGAATATGGCTTTCAGGATATCATTATGCAAATGATATGCTCCACTTCATGCATGCTAAGCATTCTAGCTGTCAGAACAATACTGCACTCCCAGAAGTGACTCCATTTTCAAAACTACTTCCATAAAGTAATCACCTATGGCAGTACTGAGTATGCTGAGCCCTCATTGTGTGGCTACAATTAATTTAAAGTCAGTGAAAAACAATTAGAAATTAGCTTTTTTTCCACAAATGATTGTGGGACATATCTTTGGTACATCGGTTCTGAAATAGAGGAAATGTGCCCCATATTTTATTACACTGTTTGTCCCCTGTTGGATAGCATCCTCACTTAGCCATATTTGGTTACCTTGCCGCCTAGTAGGACCCAGAAGGAGAGGACCACCATTTGGCTTTCAGGACATCATATGAATTATAGACACACCTGCAAATGATCGGAGCTGGCAGAACAATATTGTAACCCTACAAGTGACCCCATATGGACCACATGATTTTTTTCTTTTCAGAAAGAAATATGTATTAGCTGGAAAAGAGACTGCTCTGATCGGCCCTTGGTTGGTAAGCAGTGACGTGCAGCTGGCATGTCCTAATATTGGAAGTTATCTGAGGCCTTTGACCCCGGCTGCCAAGGTAACACACATCACCCTGTGATTGCATTATGGGGTGCTGTTGGAGAGACAGAGGGTGCTCCCTCCTCTGTCAAACAACTTACAGCTTGCGGTTGCTTCTGACCATGTCTGTAAAGGTTTCGTTTGGTCCCGGCAGTGCAGCATGGTCCCGGCTGTGTGTTACAGCTGAGACCCTGCCACTATCTCGTGGGTACACTCTGCAGTACCCACGACAACCCTGATTGTGTATACTTTTCCAGGTGTGGGAGCGTTCCTCTGCCCTGGACGTGTATATGCATCCATGGTCCTTAAAGGGGTACTCTGGTGGAAAACTTTTTTCTATTTTTTTCAAATCAACTGGTGCCAGAAAGTTAAACAGATTTGTAAATGACTTCTATTAAAAAATTGTAATCCTTCCAGTACTTATTAGAGGCTGTATACTACAGAGGAAATTCCTTTCTTTTTAAATTTCTTTACCGTCATGACCATAGTGCTCTCTGCTAACATGTCTGTCCATTTTAGGAACTGTCCAGAGCAGCATATGTTTGTTATGAGGATTTTCTCCTCCTCTGTACAGTTCCTGACATGGACAGAGGTGTCAGCAGAGAGCACTGTGGTTGTGACAGAAAAGAAATGGAAAAAGAAAAGAATTTCCTCTGTAATATACAGCTGCTAATAAGTACTGGAAGGATTAAGATTTGATCAGACCAAAATGTGTCACCATTCTCCTGTCCTGTGTATTGAATTATATTGCAATAAAGCTGGAAGTTCATAAGAGAAGCTGCTGTGCTGGAAATTCTTGTTTACAGTTTGCTTGGTGCGTCCACACCTTTCCTTGTATTGGCTGGAAGTGGAGGTGAGATGGCTGACTATACCTGCTCCATAATTTACAAATCTGTTAAACTTTCTGGCATCAGTTGATTTAAAAAGAAAAGTCTTGGTTAAAGGCAATCCTAGTAAAGCTGCCCCCTCATCAATAAATGAGGTGTAAGTAGCTGTATATTACACCTGTCCAACCTCCCCTAAATAGCATTGTGGCTGGTCTGCATCATGGGGCAGATAGGTTTTAAATTTGCCCTTGTACCTGTATCTTGTGAAAATGGCTCCTTTTCTGTGCCTTTACTGTATAATAGAGATGTTCTTCATGCACAGGTATATGTTACATAGCTCAACTATTTCAATATTAATAATTAGTTTAGCAACCAAATAAAAAAAAATAACAAGTCAAGCTTGAACGACATTAACTTGGTGGATACCATGTCTGCCCATGACATAGGTGATGATGCATGGACACAGCAGGACTAGTATATGTCCAAGCAGGCAAGGGGGGGGGGGGGCAGTTGTTTGACTGTTTTTTTCTGTATGAAATACTGGAAATTTTCTAATGAAAGCAATTGCAAAACCTATTGGTTTTGCATGTTTTGCAACATATCAAAAGTTTTTGTATCTGACACAGTGCCCATTTAAGGACTCATTTTCTGCCCATTTTTTGCAATTCTGACCACTGTCACTTTATATATGAATAACTCTGGGATGCTTTTACCTTTCATTCTGACTCCGAGACTGATTTTTCGTGACATATTCTACTTTAACATAGTGGTAAATTCCCGCGTTACTTGCATTCTTTCTTGATGAAAAATCCCCAAATTTCATGAAAATTTTGAACATTTTGCATTTTTCTAACTGTGAAATTCTCTGCTTGTAAGAAAAATGGATATTCCAAATAAATTACTGTATATATTGATTCACAAATACAATATGTCTACTTTATGTTTGCATCATAAAGTTGGCATGTTTTACTTTTTGAAGATATTAGAGGGCTTCAAAGTTCAGAAGTTTACATATCAGGAAATACCTCATATGTTGATGTAAAGTGCTCTGTGGGTGCACTAAAGGGCTCAGAAGAGAAGGAGCAACAATAGGATTTTGGAGAGGGAATTTTGCTGAAATGGTTTTTGGGGGGCATGTCACATTTAGGAAGCCCCTATGGTGCCAGAACAGCAAAAAAAAAAAAAAAAAATAAACACATGGCATACTATTTTGGAAACTACATCCCCAAGGAATGTAACAAGGGATACAGTGAGCCTTAACACCCCACAGGTGTTTGACGACTTTTCGTTAAAGTCGGATGTGTAAATGAAAACATTTTTCTTTCACTAAAATGCTGGCTTTTCCCCAAATTTTACATTTTTACAAGGGGTAATAGGAAAAAATGCCCCCCAAACTTTGTAACCCCAGGGAAATACCCCATGTGTTGACGTCAAGTGCTCTGCTGGTGCATTACAATGCTCAGAAGAGGAGGAGCGCCATTGAGCTTTTGTAGAGATAATTTGTTTGGAATAGTAGTCGGGGGCCATGTGCGTTTACAAAGCTCCCATGGAAGAAGCCTTCATTGGTGAAACGTTGGGTGGCGGGTGGCTGTAGCGCTATACTCCTTGCTCCACTTGGTAAAGTATTTTGTTATTTCTGTCTAGTTCAGGTTTTGCCCTACCCATAATGTGTTATTGATCCCCTGAGGCTTCCTTGTCTGCTCTTTTATTTTTTGTACTTACTTGCGATCCGAGCATATTTGCTGGATCCGACACTAATATTTAATCCACAACCTATGAGCAGTAGCCTCCCTCATTAATCCACGGGAGTCAATACTTATTGTGCACTAATTATTTAACCCTTCCCCTGGCAGACAAGCATAGCCCCCGTTTCTCTCTCAGCACTTTTTGGATTCATGTTTATTACTATATATGTATTCTTTTAAATTATTTTAAATGTCTTGTCATTTTGGATTCATGTTAATAAAGTATACTTTGTGATATTTATGTCCTGTTTGACGCCTTTTTCTTTATGAATTTAATCTATGTCTTGTGGCGTAGGACCTACTGTGTGGGAATTTTTTCTTTTGGTATCTCAAAGCTCCCATGGTGCAAGAACAGTGAACCCCGCCCCCACGTGACCCCATTTTGGAAACTACACTCCCTCACAGAATTTAAAAAGGTGCAGTGAGCATTCACACCCCACTGGCATTTGAAAGATCTTTGGAACAGTGGGCTGTGCAAATGAAAAATTAAATTTTTCATTTTCACGGACAAACTGTTCCAAAAATCTGTCAGACACCTGTGGGGCATAAATGCTCACTGTACCCCTTAATACATTACATGAGGGGTGTAGTTTCCAAAATGGGGTCACATGTGGGGGGTTCCATTGTTCTGCACCATGGGGGCTTTTTAAACCCATGTGGCCTTCAAATCCGGACAAATTTTCTCTCCAAAAGCCCAATGCGTTCCTTCTCTTCAGAGCATTGTAGTGCACCCGCAGAACACTTTACATCCACATATGGGGTATTTTCTTACTCCAACTTTAAAGAAAATTTGTCAAACACCTGTGGGGTGTAAAGGTTCACTATTCCTAGTTACATTTCGGAAGGGGTGTAGTTTCCAAAATGGTGTCACACACGGGTATTTATATCTTTTGCGTTTATCTCAGAACCGCTGTAAACCCCTGTGCAAATCAACAATTTAGGCCTCAAATGTACATAGTGTGCTCTCACTCCTGAGCCATGTTGTGCATCCGCAGAGCTTTTTTTGCCCACAAATGGGGTAGTTCTGTACTCAGGAGAAATTGTGTTACAAATTTTGGGGGTCTTTTTTCCTTTTATCTCTTGTGAAAATGAAAAGTATGGAGCAATACCAGCATGTTAGTGTAAAAATTTGTATTTTATCATGTTATGTTATTTTTACACGAACATGCTGGTGTGGACCCCAATTTTTCCTTTTCATATGGGGTAAAAGGAGAAAAAGCACCACAAAATTTGTAAAGCAATTGCTCTCGAGTATGGAAATACCCCATATGTGGCCATAAACTGTTTCCTTGAAATGCGACAGGGCCCTGAAGTGAGAGAGTTCCATGTGCATTTGAGGCCTAAATTAGGGATTTTCATGTGGTGGAGTCGGATGCAAGCATTACAATTGGCTCCGCTATCAGAAATATTCTACGCCAGTGATTCCAAAACAGGGTGCCTCCAGCTGTTGCTAAACTTCTAGCATGCCTGGACAGTCAACGTCGGTCCGGAAAAGCTGGGAGTTGTTGTTTTTTTGCAACAGCTGGAGGCTTCGTCTTGGAAACACTACTGTAAGATATGTTTTTTATTTTTTATTGGAGGGAAGAGGGGGGGGGCAGTGTAAGTGGGTGTATATGTAGTGTTTTACCCTTTATTTTGTGTTAGTGTAGAGTAGTGTTTTTTAGGGTACATTTACACAAGGGTTTACAGTGAGTTTCCCGCTAGCAGTTTGCGCTGCGGCGGGAAATTTACCACAGCTCAAACTTGAAGCAGGAAACTCACTGTAAACCCGCCCGTGTAAATGTACCCTGTACATTCACATGGGGTGCAAACCTCCAGCTGTTGCAAAACTACAACACCCAGCATGCACTGACAGACTGTGCATGCTGGTTGTTGTACTTTTGCAACAGCTGAAGGAATACTGGTTGGAAAACCTTTAGTTAGGTTCAGTTACATCCAAACTGTCGCCCTGCTGATGTTGCCAGGCAACTACTCACTTCCTGCAGCAGGATCGCCGCACAAGCTGGAGGATTGCGGCCCAGGAACCTCCACTGCTCACATCACGGTTCCCCCGCTCTATCCGGATTACTGTGTGTGGGCAGAGCGGGGAAACCGATGGACCAATAGCAGGGATAGGAATGGGTGGCACCCCTGCCACCTCACTCCTATCCCTTAAGGGGCATCGGGAACCAGAATCGCTGTAGTTTGCTGGTCTGAATTGACTGGCGATTTCTGGCGATCGCAGACATGGGGGGGGGGTCTCAAGACCTCAGTGATGTGTGGGATGCCTGCTGAATGATTTCAGCAGGCATCCCGGTCCAGTCCCCGACGGCCTAACATCGGGGACCGAAGTTCCCACGGGCGTACCTATACGCCCTGCATCATTAAAGGGGTACTCCGCCACCAGCATCTTATCCCCTATCCACAGGATAGGGGATAAGATGTCACATCGCGGGGGTCCTGCCGCTGGGGACCCCGGGATCTCCGCTGCAGCACCCCTCTAACATTACTGCACAGAGCAAACTCGCTCTGTGTGTAATGACCAGCTATACAGGGGCTGGAGCACCGTGATGTCACGGCTCCGCCCCTTGTGACGTCACACCCCCTCCATACAAGTCTATGGGAGGGGGCGTGATGGCCGTCACGCCCCCTCCAATAGACTTGTATTGACTTTGGATAGGGGATAAGATTCTAGGGGTGGAGTACCCCTTTAAGGACTCAGGATGCAGGGCGTACGGGTACGCCCTGCATCCTGAAGAGGTTAATTGAAGAACTGCTGGCTAAATGCTATTATTCTGTTTTCTGTATGTATACTATCTTCCAGCATCAATATGATTACATAAGCAATGGGCTGAGAAATATACTGCACTATACTAACACAAGTTTTCCCCAATGTCAACATTTTTTGTGTACATATATCAAAACACAGCACCGGGCTGAATAATATTTGTTTATTATCTTCAGCTTTTCATTTACTATATTTGAAAATAATTTCCATTGAAATAGAGCAGTAAGTGATGTAGGATGATGTATCACTAAGAGAGTTTTCCGAGACAAGCTGATTCTCACTTCAAATCCCAGAACTACAAAGACTAATAAATATTAAACATTCCCTTTTTGTAGGAAAAGACAGCAGAAAACTCAGATTTTTCTTTTTTATCATTCAAAAATGAGAGCAATTTTGTGTACAATATAGCCGCCAGATGCCTTGTAGCACCAACAAAATTTAACCCCATTGCATAGTATGTTAGTTCTGATGGGTCAGCAGGTTTCATTCTGATATGTAAGCAATAATAGACAAGAATTTTATTTGTAAAATATTTTAGCTATTCTAGATGTTTAGTAGCATTTCAAATGTGTGATTCTCAATGGGTGAACAAATATATACATAATTAAATACTTCATTCCTTCAGTAAGCTTTAAGGTATGTGCACATGGCATATTCTTTTCTCTGAAAAATACACTGTGAAATACATGGCAAAAATTCCAAGGGTAACCTTGGATCTCTTTCAAGTATTTGCAAGCCTTTAATTGCTTCTTTTGTTGTGGGTTTGGAAGCTGGTTAGCCGTGTAATATAGACTGGAGCACAAGAAAAATTTTCGTTTAATTTTGTTTTTTCGTTTTGGATAAAATTTTGGGTTCAGTAATATTTTCGGTTTGATTTTTCGGATACATTCAGTATTCAGATTTTTATTTTCTTTCGGATCCATCTGATATTCGGGTACATTCGGGTAAATCTTTTTATTCTTTTTTGGACTTCAGCAATCCTAAAAATAATATGGAGATACCTTTTTTTTTAATAAAAATTTTGTAGTGTACCATAAAAAAAAAATAATAAAAAAGGTACAGTAGTGATGGAAAAAATTGTATCTAACGAAATGTATCTTTTTTATTATGAAATGTTTATTCATTTTTAAACAGGGATCAATTCATGTGAGCGGGTAAAGCACTGAAAATGTAGCCGACAATAATCAAAATGTAGTGTGTGCGTGTTTTTCACTTTTTTTTTTTTTTTTACATTTTTTAGGTAGTACTACTACTCCCAGCATGGAACACACTGTTTCATGATGGGAGTAGTAGTACCTGTACTAATTGACAGATCACCAGGGTCCCTTGCGATCCTCTTGTATAATGTATAGATGCGGCGGCCGCTCTTCTATGGTCCCCTGCACTGACGTATATATACACATATTCATATTTCCCGCAGAGCTGTGATTGGCCAGATGGTTCCAGGCGTCATCACTAGGGGGCGGAGCTACACGGACCTGCCCGAGACTCAAGGGAAGTAAGCGCACTTCGTCTTCTGTATACACTATATACAGCTATTTATAGATAGCTGTATATAGTGTATACTTCCCAAAGGGTTAACCTACACTGTCCAGCAGTGTAAGGCAGGGTTCACACCACGTTTTGTACTTATGGTTCCCATATACGGCTGGGAGGAGGGGTGCGGGGCTTAATCACGGCGCCCACACTCAGCAGTATAGGTGAACCGTATTTAATGCATGTCTATGAGCTGACCGGAGTGAACCGCAGCCTCCGGCCGTATGCGGTTTCCCGACCACAGGCAAAAACGTGGTTGACCGCGTTTTTGCCTACGGTCGGGAAACCGCATACGGGCGAAAACGCAGCCGACCGGAGGCTGCGGTTCACTTCGGTCGGCTCATAGACATGCATTAAATACGGTTCCCCTATACGGCTTAGTGCTTGCACCGCAATTAAGCCCCGCCCCCTCCGCCCAGCCATATACTGGAACCGTAAGTACAAGACGTGGTGTGAACCCAGCCTAAGTTAACGCTTTCCTTGCTGGGCTTGCGCATAGCGCACAGCTCAGAAAGGGGTTAAGTGAGCCAGCAATGTGTATACTGTATAAACATTGCAGGCTCACTGTAAGTTCTTGCTGGGCAGTAGATATACGATGTATACCTATGGCTCAGCTTCAGCTGTTCTCCCGGCTCTGTAACCTTGAGAACAGCTGATCCTGACATTCACATCAGGAGGATCGCAGCGGATGTCAGGAGGAGTGACATCCGCTGTGATCTGTCCCTTACTGCAGGTACTACAGTAGCACACTCTGCTCCATGCTGGGAGCTGTGGTACCTGCATTAATAGTTAATAGACATATCGCAGCGAGTGTAACGTCTGACACATGATGCGATCTGTCTATTAATGCAGGTACTACAGCTCCCAGCATGGAGCAGAGTGTACTCCATGTTGGGAGTAGTAGTACTTGTAGTTAAGGAAAGATCACTGCAGGTATCACTCCTGACACCCGCTGTGATGCTCCTGTATAATGTATGGATGCGGCGGCCGCTCTCCTATGGTCCCCTGCACGGCCGTATATGTATACACATATTCCTATTTCTCACAGAGAGCTGTGATTGGCTGGAACCATCCGGCCAATCACAGCTCTGGGGGAAATATGAATATGTGTATATATACGTGAGTGCAGGGGACCCTAGAAGAGCGGCCGCCGCATCTATACATTATACAAGAGGATCGCAAGGGACCCCTGTGATCTGTCAATTAGTACAGGTAACTACTACTCCCATCATGGAAGAGTGTGTTCCATGCTGGGAGTAGTAGTACTACCTAAAAAATGTTTAAAAAAAAAAGTGAAAAACACGCACACAATACATTTTTATTATTGTCGGCTACATTTTTAGTGCTTTCCCCGCTCACATAAATTGATCCCTGTTTAAAAATGAATAAACATTTCATAATAAAAAAGATACATTTTGTTAGATACAATTTTTTCCATCACTACTGTATCTTTTTTATTATGATTTTTTTATGGTACCCTACGAAATTTTTATATAAAAAATGTATCTCCATAATTTTTTAGGATCGCTAAAGTCCAAAAAAATAAAACATTTACCGAATGTACCCGAATACCGAATGTATCTGAAAAAAAGCAACCCCCCCCCGAACACCCGAATACCGAATGTATCCGAAAAATCTAAACCGAAAATATTGCCGAACCGAAAACTTTTTCCAAAACGAAAAAACGAAACGAAATGAACCAAAAATGTTTCTAGTGCACATATCTATTTCACAGTATCTAGGCCCTAGATAGTTTAACAGCTACAAAATAGTACACCGCTTAGATGAAGGTATGTGGTATGCACTTATGAGGGGAGAAAAATGCGCTACAGTACGCTTAGAAAAGTATTTAAGTAAAACACCAGCCGGTGAGTACTTTTGCCTGGCCTTTCACAGTATCTAGGCCCTTGAGAGTTTAACAGGTACAAAATAGTACACCATTTAGATGAAGATATGTGGTATGCACTTATGAGGGGAGAAAAATGTGCTACAATACGCTTAAACAAGTATTTGAGTAATACACTAGCAGGTGAGTACTTTTGTCTGGACTTTCATAGTATCTAGGCCCTTGAGAGTTTACCAGGCACAAAATAGGGCGCTACTTAGATGAAGGTATGTGGTATGCACTTATGAGGGCAGAAAAATGTGCTACAGTACACTTTAAAAAAAAGTATTTGAGTACAACACCTGCCGGTGAGTACTTTTGCCTGGCCTTTCACAGTATCTAGGCCCTTGAGAGTTTAACAGGTACAAAATAGTACACCATTTAGATGAAGATATGTGGTATGCACTTATGAGGGGAGAAAAATGTGCTACAATACGCTTAAACAAGTATTTGAGTAGTACACTAGCAGGTGAGTACTTTTGCCTTGACTTTGACAGTATCTAGGCCCTTGAGAGTTTAACAGGTACAAAATAGTACACCACTTAGATGTAGGTATGTGGTATACACTTATGAGGGCAGAAAAATGTGCTACAGTATGCTAGAATAAGTATTTGTGCACAACACCTGCATTACACAACAGTGCTGCAGCACACAGTTGCTGTCTACTAAACCCAAAATTGTAATTTTTCTCTTAATCTCACTACCTTCCGTATCAGTGCTTGTAGGCAGGATTTGTGCTTGAGCTGAATCGCTGCTGTTCTTCTGTGCAACACACAGCTCTATGTCCCTCTCTGTAATTCCCCAACAACACCATAAAAATTCCCCAGAGGATCCTAGGGACAACTAAAGAAAATACAACTGCTTGGGGAATTACTCCCTCAGGGATAACCCTGACTAAAGATCCCCCTAAATAATATTTAAAGCTTATCCTTTATTTCAATGGTAAAAAGTTGAAAAAAAACTGTGTACTTTTTACATTCCTCTAATCAATTTATTTTGAGTATCTTACACAGACTATTAGGAATGGACTGCTGGGTATGTATTATACTGTCTACAGACTAGTATAACCAGAAGACCATTTGTTGTGGTTAAAAGTTACGCTAACAACGTATTCCTCCCTCCTCTCCTAACATTTCTACAACTAAGTCAGCTTGTTCAAATGTATGAGGCAACATACAGCTCTCTTCCCCTCTCTGTAATACAAAGCTGTAGATCGTGACTGGGGGGTTAATCGCTGCAGTAAGAATTATTTTTTGTGCAAAATGCACTGCTCTCTGTCCAACAGAACGATGAATTGACTAGGAGTTGAAACGCTGCTGGAAAAAGCTTTTTTAGTGTAACACACAGCACTGTCTGTCCTATCTCTCTGCAGTGAAAGGATGAATTGACTAGTCGGAATATTGCTGCCAATTATATAGGGCTGTGACATCACAGGGGTGACTGGCTGCTGATTGGCTGCATCCTGCATGTGATTCCGGGTCATCCCACCTACCCTTGTTCCTGCCTTCCCAGGATTCCTTACCCCATGTCCTCACATGTGGATCTGCCATTTAAGATGCCCTGGAGCCTGGACCGCACTAAATGGAGTTTCATTAAATGATTTGCGCAATAGAATCATGGCATTATTCACATTCCTTGCAAATCTAACTTTTCCTGAAATTCGTAATGAATTCAGATTCGTTGTATTCGATTCACTCATCTCTAATTGAAATATTTGGAGTCGGGAAATCATTTTTACCTCTAGTATGAAGGTTTTTTGCCTTCCTCTGGATCAACTCAGTAGGGACTCATTAGGGTTATAGGTTGAACTTGATGGACTCTGGTCTTTGTTCAACCTTATGAAGTATGGTACTATCTCAAATAGATAGATACACCAGGCACTGCACAGAGTAGCATCCAATAATCCCGTTTGTATGGAATGGGACGACTGTAGGTGCTTTTGCAGTGCTGACTGTGTCTTCGGGTGCAGGCCATCACTTGAAAAGTAAATAACTTCAAGTGCATGTGAAGTATAGAAAAATGAAGTCGCATTCACTGCTTGGGGAATAATAATAACCTTAAAATAAAGCCCAAGATTTATTTCCCCCCGTATACTTCAGCATACAATGATTTTATTCCATTACCATAGTTGTACAAACATAGATCACATATCCATTGTGGGGAGCGAGAGCCGCACACGACTCTCAGACACGGGGCACACCACTGATAGGCTACTAGTTTTGCATCACTGCCAACGCTTCTTCCGGCCTAGGTACACCTTGCTGAAGCAATTGTCCAGGTAAGTGCGACTTAATTTTTCTATACTTCGCATGCACTTGATGTTACCATGTTTAGATCATATATGTGAATTAGTTTGGTAGAAAAAAAAACTTTGTTTTCCTCCATATTGAATTGGATGAAAAATCAGGTACAGCAGAGGTCTCATGCACCTCATGGCAATCCTATAATGACTAAATTCTTTCTATATTGTGCCATTTCTTTTTTTGGCTTCCCGTTACACTGTTTTATTCAATCACCAGACCAGTATTGATCAGCTCTGATCTAAGATGAAGCAAAGCATCTTGATTTGATTATTTGAGATGAACATATTCTTTCCTGGGGGATCACTACTGTATTGTCAATACTTGGCTCCTTACTCTTTTTTTCTTCTTGTATGTATGTACATGTTTAGCCACTGTAAAAATAGGTTTTATGTACATGTTATGTAAAATAAAGGAATTTATTGTAACAAAGTATAACTGAGCTGAAGGGTTAATCTATTGGTTTATAAACAAAGAATAGGTAGCAATAGTCTGAGGTCTCCCAACTGATTTACATAACGTGTATGATTAAATAAATATAGAACAACAATAATTGCAATTAACTTGCACATACTACAACTGGGAACATTCTAAATTTGTTCAAACATCATGCAGTATTTTAATTTTTTTGTTTTGTGTCTCTGTTGATTGGTTTAGTGCTTTTTTTCTCTGTTACATCCATCTTCTGTTTACAGAACCTCTGGAGTATTTCTTGCTAACAGGTTCCCAAAGCTAAAAATATTTATGACAAAATAGCAAACACAGCAGCATTGAACACATAAAAATGTGGGGGGGGGGGAGGAAATAAATCTTGGGCTTTATTTTAAGGTTATTATTTTGTTAAGCATCTAACAATGCTTACATATATTTCTAAGGTAACTTGTTCCCTTCAATATCTTCATTGCTGATGTTATATAATTTAGGAGCTGTTTAGGATTTTTTTTGTTCAGTAGTTCTTTATTCTCATGTTTAAACTGCAGTAAATTTTCACATTTTAGAAATTTAAGTTAAAATCCAAAAGGACCTTTTTTTCCATCTAAAATGTGAATTAAAATCACTTGAAGTCATACCAGAAGCATATGGCTGCATATTTTGAACAAGTAAAAAAATAATAATTTTAATTTTCAGTTTGGTTGCTCCTCCATTTTTCTGCTTTAGTTTTATATATGAGCCCCATTGTGTTCCTTCTTTAGAATAGCAGACATTTTTTCATACCACTAGCTACAGGGAAAGATGCTAGATAGCTGCAAACACACACATTAAAGATGTTGTTTCCTCTTACAATGCCTTTAACATTGAAGCCACTATAATGGTCATCTAACCATGTGAAAATCTTCAATGTCAATGAACATTACTAATTTCATCAGGTAATTAAAGACTCTGTACAACTGTTTATAAGGAAAGCTAGCTAGCATCCAGTGTCTGTTTTCATGCAACCCATTTGAGCTGTACTTTAAGGGAAAATGACAACAGAGTCACCCAAACTAACCAAAATATATCCTTTTTATATTTTCATCCCCCATTCAATCTTAAATATTCATCCCCAGCTTTTATAAACATTGAAAAGTTTAAAAAAATCATCAAAAACTATCCCTTTCTGGGAGTTGCAACAGGATTGGTGTCAGTGTCTCAAAAAAGTGAAGAAGTAGCTTATGTAAACATTGTATTGAAAAGTAAAAAAAATAAATAAAAAAAAAATGATTCCTCTTTTTGGAATCAATGCAGATTGTGTATGTAAAGGCCTGGCCAGTAGTAGCAGTACATCCCTTAGGTAATGATTCATGTGAAGTTGGAAAACCGCATGGAAAACTTCATTATCATGTACTTCAACGTCAAGATGCTGCTGCCTCTCTCAGGGGTAGTTGTGACACAGGTAGTGGAGCATTTTTGACCCCTGTTTGGCAAGTTTTTGCTGTTTCAAATTCCTGACAACCTGGCTGCGTAGCTTGTCCTAAAATAATTAGCCTACTATTCTAGTATTATACCCAGGGTCTAAGAGTGTGGCTATGCAGTACTTAACTCTTTCCTTTATGCACGCAATTTGCCTGTCAGTGTCGGCAGGTATTGGTGGAATAGTGGTAGCTGTAGCCAGCAGATAGCAGGCATTGGTGGACTAGTGCTAGATGTAACCAGTGGATAGAAGACATTGGAGGACTAGCAGTAGTTGTAGACAGCAGACAGCAGGTGTTGTTGGACTAGTGGTGGCGGTAGCCGGTAGACAGCAGGCATTGGAAGACTAGTAATCACAATGAAGCAGGTAATGAAAGAGGGCAACTCACCACGTTGTAGTAGAAACTTTATTCTTTAGACATCGGTGCAGGTATGCGGCAGCACTTCGCCTCGCAGGGCGGACGCCAGCCTTGTTCAGGAAGAAGGTGTTTTGCGCGTGTGCGCTTCAACAGACAATCCCACTTGTCCCGTGAGAGTCAGCAATATACGACAACTTCTGCTGACGTAATCCACGGGGAGGTGCTTCAACAAAAGTAAGTGTATTAAAAACAATTAAAATACAAAAACCATAGCAAGCAATGTTACAAGAAAACCCCGAGATCGATTCTATCATTCATTCCAGGTTGCTCTTGTGCTCTGGTTTTAAGAATCCATTTTGCTTCGATCTCTCTTATTATTTTAAGTTATCTCCCCCTTTTTCTGGTATTATTCTTTTTATTCCCATGAATTTTAGTACACTACTGTCACTGTTATGTGCCATTTTTACATGTTCTATTAGCTGGGGGGAGCCTTTTCCCTAGCAGATGGACCATACATGCTCATGGAAACGTGTATTTAAAGCTCTCACAGTGCTCCCAATATAGAACCGGCTACAAGAACATGTAATCGCATAGACCACGTAACTAGTCCTACAACATATGAATTCGGTAATATCTTTCAGATGTCCGCCTAACTGTATCTGTTTACCTGTGCAGAAAAAAGAACACCATTTACACCTGCCGCATTTGAAATTACTAATCGGGAGCTTTTGTCTAACCATGTTTCTTTTTTCTTTTCACTCAGCTTGCTAGACACTAGTTCATCTTTTAATTTTTTTCTTCTTTTAAATGCGACTACAGGTTTTTGGAGTAGACATTACCCATAGAAGGGTCTCTTTCAATCAGACTCCAATTGGACTGAATAGATTTTTTAATGGCATCTGCCATCTGGATAAACTTGAATGTGAACGCGAACTTAACGTTCTCGCCAACATTCATTTTTTTTCTTTCGGCCAACTTTTTCCTTGACTCCAGCAACGACATGCGATTCATTTTATGTGCTTTTTCAAAAGCTAGCTGTAACACATCAGGGGGAAACCCTCTATCTCTCAGCCTCAGGGTAAGTTCATTAGCCTGCGTTAGGAAATGCTCATCCAAGCTATTAATCCTACGCAACCTTAAGTATTACTCATATGGAATTGCATTCCTGGTATGCGTGTGGTGGTAGCTGGAGAAATGCAAATAAGAATTTGAGGCTGTAGCCTTTCTGTAGCCTTTTGTGACTAGCATTCCATCCTCCACCACCACCTGCACATCCAGGAATTCCAATTCTTTTGTGTCCCATTTGGAGGTGAATTTCATATTCATGCTGTTATGATTTAAATAATCTAAAAATTCAGTGAAGTCCTCCACTGTGCCATTCCATAGCATGAAAATATCATCCACATGCCAGAGGTAACAACGAATGTACCCCAGGTATGTGTTTGATAATGAAAAGACATACGATTGCTCAAAGCAAGCCAGAAACAAGTTTGCGAGGGTACATGCGACGGGGGTACCCATCGCAGTACCCTCTTTCTGCCTGAACCATTGTTCCCCAAACTTGAAAACATTGTTTTCAAGAATAAACAATAAAGCGTCAACTACAAAGTTGGTGAAGTTAGAACTTTTTTCATGTTGTACCAAGATTTGTCGTATGCACTCAGCGCCCTCCCTCTGGGGGAGTAGTCTCCTAATAGAGATCCCGCACCACCACACACCTGGAAGTAGCAGTGCCTTTCACTAATTGGAAGACTAGTGCTTGCTGTAGCCAGCAGAAAGCAGGCATTGATGGACTAGTGGTAGCTGTATTCATTGGACAACAAACATTGATGGACTAGTGGTAGCTGTATCCATTGGACAACAAACATTGATGGACTAGTGGTAGCTGTAGTAGCAGACAGCAGGCATGGGTGAACTTATGTTAGCTGTACCCAGAGAGCAGCAGACAGTGGTGTCAGACTAGTATTAATTATTGCAAGGCCTTGTTATGTCACTCCATGTGGTTATGTAGAGTCATAATTCATAAACTCAGGCCTTGGTCATGCCTTACTATATGTGTCTCATAATAGTGAAGAAGAAATAGCTTTTGGGAATGTGGAAAACATTTTGGATCATTGGTTGTGCATGTGTAGACATTACTAACAGTAGCAGCAGGAAGGGTGGTGAACTGGTGATAGTTGCACTAGTCTGTGGACAGAAGACAGTGGTGGACTAGTGGTAGCTGTAGTAGCCAGTGGGCAGCGGGGGTTGGGCACTAGTGTAGCCAGCAGACAGTGGAAGAATTTCCACACAGCTAAATACCATAAAGAGATAGGTATGACACCACCCAACTGTGTCCCTCTTCTGAAAGGCTTTTTTCTCAAGCCTATGGATGCAGCAATATTGCTGTCACATGCTGATCTTACCAGTAGGCCTGTGTCTGGTACAATTGACAGATGTTGTGGCCCTACCAGGAGGACAGGAGACAGATATTAGTGGCAACAGTGGCATCGGGGTTAGGCTCAGTGTTTTGCTCACCTTACTTTGTGTTGTCATGTAATAGCTATTATGGGCTCGTTCTGCAGTGACAATTAGAGATGAGCGAACTTACAGTAAATTTGATTCGTCACGAACTTCTCGGCTCGGCAGTTGATGACTTTTCCTGCATAAATTAGTGCAGCTTTCAGGTGCTCCCGTGGGCTGGAAAAGGTGGATACAGTCCTAGGAGACTCTTTTCTAGGCCTGTATCCACCTTTTCCAGCCCACCGGAGCACCTGAAAGCTAAACTAATTTATGCAGGAAAAGACATCAACTGCCGAGCCGAGAAGTTCGTGACAAATCGAATTTACTGTAAGTTCGCTCATCTCTAGTGACAATGTTGCAATTTGTAGTTCCACAGTAAGTTTCTCTGTGCACTGCTCTCTATGTAGTTTTGTTTTCTCCACGATGATGGCCACAATGCATTGTAAAGGTTTTATCAAGCTCTTAAACCCACCCCTATGCTGTCACCTGATTGTCCTGGTAGATGTGTGTCAATGATTGGTTAACCCCTTAACCTCTTAAAGACCCATGACGTACCGGTACGCCATGAGTCCACTCCCGATCTATAACGCAGGGCCATGGCGTGGCCCCGCATAATAGCGGGTCAGGCCCGGCCTCTAACAACGGCCGGGACCCGTGGCTAATAGCGCGCAGTATTGATCGCGTTGCTGCATGCTATTAACTCTTTAGACGCGGTGTTCAAAGTTGAACACCGCGTCTAAAGTGAAAGGTTGGCTGGTTAGCTCAGGGAGCTGTTTGGGATCACCGCGGCAAAATTGCGGCATCCCAAACAGCTTACATGACAGCCTCTGCTGTCCATTTTAGGAACTGTCCAGAGGAGCATATGTTTGCTATGGGGATTTTCTCCAGCTCTGGACAGTTCCTTAAATGGACAGCAGAGGTATGCAGAGAGCACTGTGGTCATGACATCAGAAGAAATGCATTTCTTTTTTGGATTTCTCTTTAGCATATAGCCCCTAAAAAGTACTGGAAGGATTAAAGTTTTTAATAGAAGTGATTTACAAATCTGTTTAACTTTCTGTCACCAGTTGATAAAAAAAAGTTTTCCACGGGAAAGGAAAAACCCAGTATGTCAGTGTAAATTTTTACATTTTTTTTTTCAAACGAACAGGTTGGTGTAGCCCCAATTTTTTCATTTTCAGAAGTGGTAAAAGGAAAAAAAAAGCTCCCCAAAATTTGTAACACATTTTCTCCCCAGTACGGAAATACCCCATATGTGGCCCTAAACTGAAATTCGGCTATGCGAAAATTTGCATATGCAAAAATTAGCATGAGCTAAAATTAGCATATGCGACAATTCATACGCCAGTCTCGTACAGTAGTATTAGAGCCTTCTTTTTCACCACACAAGCTGGAAGCAGAGAGGGATGATCACTGTGATATGTACTGTGAAAAAAAAATATGAATATTCGTAATTGCAAATATATAGTGCTATATTTGCGAATATGCGATATTCGCTAATAAAATTTGCTTTGCGAATATTCGCGAGCAACACTAGTCACCTATATGGGGGGAGGGACAGGGGGAATTGTTAGGGGACAGGTTCACTAGTATGGGGGACCTCTACTGTTATTGCCATGCAGCACCACCTTCTGGGGGGGGGCTCCTCATCACTGGACGATGATGGGGGAGGAGAAAGAAATGTGGGGTGTCTCTCCTTCATTGGCGGTCTCGGTGTCGGAGGCAGACGCATGGCGTATGTCTCTTCAACCGAAAAGGCTTTGGGATATTTATAGGGGGGTGTAAGTGTGTTAATGTAATGTTTTCGCTTGAGTTCATTGTGTAGTGTCGCTTTTTTGCATTGCAGTTTTAGTTTTTTTTTTACTTTTTGGGGAGCGTATGCGGTCCTTGCCATCAGTGACTATTCTGCGCTGTGCAGCAGGACCGTAATCCATGTTCAGGCTGCGCTGATTGCTGATCAGTGATTATTATTGATCAGCACTTTTTTTGGGTGTTTTTTTTTTTGCGCTTTGGGTTTGTTGTCCATGCTACCAGCAACTGTTCTATGCTGTGTGTCCGGACTGCAAACTCCCCCCAAAGAAAGCAAAAAAAATATGCCTGTAATCCAAAAAAGTGCTGTAATAATTCACTGATCAGCACAGTCTGCTCATGGGGTATAGTCCTGACAGCACATCGCAGAATAGTCGCTGGTGGTACGGACCGCATACGCCCCCCCCCAAAAAAATAAGTGCAAAAAACCCTGCACCCCATAAAAAGCTAGGGGCAGGCAGCAGACCAGTGGTCGTCAAGGTGTGCCCTCCAGATGTTGCAAAACTACAACTACCAGCATGCCCGGACAGCCGTTAGCTGTCTGGGCATGCTGTGAGTTGTAGTTTTCCAACATATGGATGGCCACAGTTTAGAGACCACTACACATTGGTCTCCAAATTGCGGTCTTCCAGATGTTGCAAAACTACAACTCCCAGCATGCACAGACAGGTATTGGCTGTCTGGACAGGCTGGGAGTTATAGTTTTCCAACATATGGATGGCCATATTTTAGAGACCACTACACAGTAGTCTCCAAACTGTGGTCTCGAGGCTCTACTACATAAAATTTGTGGCCAAATCGGCAATACGCTCAGCTATCAGCTGACGAACAAGCAAATGCTTATATGTTAGCTTATCAAATCATTTTGGCATGTTGAAAAAATCCTTGTTTATCAGTCCCACAACTTACCATATAATGGGGCTAATGAATGATGGTAAAGTAAAGGGCTGCACAAATGATCCAGTGATAATTTGTGTGGCCCTGACTGCACAATAGGGGTGCCATGTAATAGGTTCCTGAAATGAGCGCAAGTCTATTTGATCTGTACTCACTTCAGGCAGCAGTCTGAGTAACACTACACTAAGGGATTATACATTCTTTATCTTTAACCCAAACAAAAGGAGAAGAGGGGTTGTTGACTGTCCTAGTAGGACTACCAAGATCACTATACGTAATATCTGTTAGCAATGGCTAGTGAAAAGACCAAAAGCAGAGAGCAGAATATAGTAAAAACTCAGCAGGCTCAATCAAAGTGAGTGCACTGGTTTAGGCAGGCAACGTAAAGTGATCCCTCAACTTACAATGGCCTCAACATACAATAGTTTCAACATACAATGGTCTTTTCTGGACCATTGTAACTTGAAACCAGACTCAACATACAATGCTATGGAATCAGCGAAACGTGTCAATGGCTGGAAGAACCGACCAATCAGAATGGATATTTCACTGGTAAAACCCATGTGCATGCACTGACTGGTGTCTGGTAGCGCCCCCTACAGTACAGGGAGGTATTACATGTTCTGTACTCTTTAACTGTGCCAGGGTTAGCGTCTCCTTTGGGCATCAGGTGAGGACGGCTCCATTTTCCTTTTTTTAGGGCATTGCGTGTTCTGTACAGGACCCTGAAGAAGCTCCTGTCCTCTACATAGATCAGTGTTTCCCAAAGAGGTTGCCTCCAGCTGTTGAAAAACTACAACTCCCAGCATGCCCGGACAGCCTTTGGCTGTCCGGGCATGCTGGGAGTTGTAGTTTTGCAACAGCTGGAGTCACCCTGGTTGGGAAACACTGAAATAGACAGTGATTACAGCTCCCAGCAGATCTTTCTTACTTTTATATGTAAGGATTTGCTTTATCTATATTAGTTATCTACTTATTTATCTTTAATCCTCACTTTTTCCTATTTTTGGAAGACATTTTGGTGGCTTCAGAACCTATTACCAGGTTTCCATATAGTTATGGTCTCAACATACAATGGTTTCAACATACAATGGTTGTCCTGGAACCAATTAATATTGTAACTTGTGGGACCACTGTATATGATGCCCAATACCACCAGCAGCAGATAAAAAAAAATCATAGCCAGGTTAATAAAAAAAATCAAGCAGAAACAAAAACATTTCCAGAAAGCTGGAATCAATTTGTCTTTATTGCTTAGGGCCAGAGAACTTTGGCAGGGGCCCATGATATGGCTAGCAGATACATGCAACCCTTCAGTAGACCTCCTGGTGCCCGAGTAGAAAGGAGACTGAACATAGGACTGGGATCATTTCTGCAAGTTGTTGTGACAAACAGGAACATTTGACTGAAGAAAATACCAAATTAAATGTTCTGAATTATACATTGACTGTACAGTCAGACAATATGAATGCCATAGCCACATTTACTAGAGAAAGTAAAAGGATTATAGTATTTATTTCCTAATTGGAAGAGAGTTCAAGAAAAGAAATCTTATTTTTGTTCTTTCAAATTTATACTATGATGTGTGTACAAAGTCTATCTTGTCATTTTGTCCTTACTCCACTTACTCATCTCCACAACATTATTTTCACACTCCAGCAAGCGTACAGATATTCTCCAGTGCATCAAAACCTATATGAGCCGTCCTGAATTAATTACCTCCTTCAATCTCAGTTCAGTAATAAGTCTCTGTGGGAATTGATAGAATTAAAAAAAGTTCCTGGCAGACGAAGTTGAAACAGTATTGAGCATTCTGTTAAAGTGTAGCCGTTTTTTTTCCATACAGATAACGCACCATTATTTTTGCTCTGTTGCAGAAAGCACAAATAAACTGGTTGTTCTGGAAGAAGTACATTCTGATACATTGATATCTCTGTTGCATTACGTGAAAGCAAGGTTTCACAACACAAATTTCCTTTAGAGTAAAGAGAGTTTAAAACAGTTTGCTCAAAAGACCATGGGGATTGTCATTTGTCATCTAGAGAACACTAAATACTGTACAATACTGTACAATGCACAGTACAGTAGCAAATGATGTCAGAAGGCATTATTCATTCTTGTATAAGTACATCATTTACAGGTGACACAAAAAATACCCAAGATTTGTTACATGTGTAGTATATTACGTTACATACTAATGTCTGTTACATGAATTCTACATATTAAGGGTACATTATGGCTTTTTATTGTTAGACAATAATATGAATGGTGGCCGATATCACCATACTTCCCCAAGGTATCTGTCATAGGTAGCTACCAGTTTTCAGGAATGCATATCTAATCCAAGCATAGCTAGATGAAATATGCTAAATCCAGAAATAATTATCATGAAGAAAAACTTATCCCCTATCCGAAGGATAAGTTTTAGATCGCGGATGGGTCCGAGCCCAGGGGCCCCCGTGATCTCATGTTTGGAGCCCCGGTTCCCTAGCACAGGAGCACGTCACGACCCCCGCCGGATGCAAAGACCACCACGACCCCTCGATAAAGCTCTATATGAGATCTGAAGATTGGCAAACAGCTCTCACATAGAGCTTTATATAGGGGGCGGGGCGGCCTCCGCTTCCGACAGGATCGTAACGCACTCCTGTGCTGGAGAACTGGAGCTCCAAACAGGAGATCACAGGGGGGCCCAGCGCTCGGGCCCCCCACAATCTAAAACGTTTCCCTTATCCTTCACAAGCAGGATTTGTTTTGGAAAATAAAAAAGTCAAGAAAAGTCCTTTGTCACTGTCTCTAAGTGTTGTTATGCCATTATTTGCCTGGCTCATTATAAAGCATAAGCAGTATATTATGTATATTTGCAGAAAATAACAGTACTGGTAACTGTAAATAGTATATACACTCTTAAGTAATAGACTGTTTTGGGGTCTTAACTTGTCATGGCCAGTTAGCTCAAACAGTTTGGTGGCCCTAGAAGCTGGAACTGGGCCATTTCCAAATATGTGGAATTTATAACTCTTCCATTTGCCACGGTTAGGCTAGGTTCAGACTACGGAATCTCCAGGCAGAACATTTCCACCCAGAGACTCCGAGTGCGGCCAGCGCCGGCTGAATCAGTCGGCGCTAGGACCGCGCAGACACTGCAGTCTCCAATAGACTGCAATGTGTTCTGCACGGATTTCCGCCTGAAGAAAGAGCAACGCCTTTCTTCAGACGGAAATTTCCAAGCAGATTGTCCGTTCACAAATTCCGCTTCAAAATTCACTACACTATACATTTTAGAAAGCGGAATTTCAAAGCAAAATTGCAGGCGGAAATTCCGTAGTCTGAACCTAGCCTTATAGCTGTTATGCAATGTAAAATAATTAATATTCATGAATCTATATTAGCCGTGACAGTGTGCTGCTGCATGTTTGCATTTTTTGTTAAAGGAAATATGCAGCCATAACAACTTATCCCTTATTAGTGATGTCGCGAACATAAAATTTTCGGTTCGCGAACCGCAAATGCGAACTTCCGCAAAAGTTTGCGAACCGGCGAACGGGGCGAACTGCCATTGACTTCAATGGACAGGCAAATTTTAAAACCCACAGGGACTCTTTCTGGCCACAATAGGGATTTAAAAGTTGTTTCAAGGGGACTTACACCTGGACTGTGGCGTGCCGGAGTGGGATCCATGGCAAAACTCCCATGGAAAATTACATAGTTGATGCAGAGTCTGGTTTTAATCCATAAAGGGCATAAGTCACCTATTATTCCTAAATGGTTTGGAATAATGTGCTTTAGCCCCCTTTAGGCAGCACATAGAGCACCCCTTTAGGCATCACATAGTTAGATTCCCCCCTATTGACAGCACATAGATTCCCCCAGCACTTAGTTACAGCCTCCCTTTAGGCAGCACATAGTTAGATTCCCCCCATGTTAGGCAGCACATAGTTAGAGCTTCCCTTTAGGCAGCACATAGTGGGATTTGAACCCAAGGCCCCAGCGCTGCAAGTCAGCAGTGCTAACCTCTGAGCCACCATGCTACCCTTACCATACATCTAATATCCACGGTTGCTTAAATGGACAGAGATGTCAGCAGAGAGTACCAGAAAAATTAGGCATGTACACATGGCTCAAAAATTTGGTATTGTTGCACCGCAGCTGTAGCAGCCCCCAGAAAAATTGCGGCAGCATAAAAATTGCAGCACCAGAGGCCAGAAAAATTAGGCATGTACACATGGCTGAAAAATAAGAACAAGCGCATATCCAGAGTCCAGAAGACTCTATAATGCAGGATGGAGAAACAGACAAAGAAATTATTTTCTAAATAAAATTTTTCATCAAATAAAGAAACAGAGTTCATCCCTCTCTGTATTTTATTTTTGAAAATTTAAGTTTAAAAATCACACGCAACAAGCGTTCCTTGGTATAATGGTTAGTACTCTGGAAAATTCAAGTTTAAATTATCAGAAAGTCCAGAAGACTCTATGATGCAGGACAGTGAAAATCACAGAGAAATCATTTTCAAAATAAAATTTTTCATCAAATCAAGATGAAAGCAGCGGCCAGAAAAATTGGAGCAGCAGAAAAAGTGCAGCACCAGAGGCCAGAAAAATTAGGCATGTACACATGGCTGAAATATAAGAACAAGTGCATATCCAAGAGTCCAGAAGACTCTATAATGCAGATGGAGAAACAGACAAAGAAATTATTTTCTAAATAAAATTTTTTATCAAATAAAGAAACAGAGTTCTTCCCTCTCTGTATTTTACTTTTGAAAATGTAAGTTAAAAAATCACACGCAACAAGTGTTCCTTTGTGTAATGGTTAGTACCTGTGGAGCTGGGGGGGGGGGGTGCCGGTGGTGTGGAGCAAGACGCAGCAGTGGAAGAGGACTCAGCCGAGGAGGTTATGGAAGAGGATGGAGTAGGAGGAGTAGAGGAGGTAGCAGCAGGCCTGCCTGCAAGTCGTGGCGGTGTCACCAACTCCTCTGCAGAGCCACGCATTCCATGCTTGGCAGCCGTCACCAGGTTTACCCAATGCGCAGTGTAGGTGATATACCTGCCCTGACCATGCTTTGCAGACCAGGTATCAGTGGTCAGATGGACCCTTGCCCCCCTGGTGCGATGGACCATGCCAGACATGCCATAATTTCCTTTTGCACAATGGAGTAAAGGTTGGGGATTGCCTTTTGTGCAAAAAAATTTCTGCCGGGTACCTTCCACTGTGGTGTCCCAATGGCTACAAATTTTTTTAAAGGCCTCAGACTCCACCAGCTTGTATGGTAAAAGCTGGTGGGCTAGCAGTTCCGACAAGCCAGCTGTCAGACGCCGGGCTAGGGGGTGACTTTGAGAAATTGTCTTCTTGCGCTCAAACATTTCCGAGTCCTTGACAGACTCCTGACTGTGGGCAGATGAGCAGGAACTGCTCAAGGCGAGAGACGGAGAGGTGGATGGTTGAGAGGGGCAAGGAGGGCAGCAGTGGTTGACCTGGCTGAAGATGCTGGACCGGGAGGAGGATGGCGGCTTTGACTTTGTGTGCTGCTTGTACTGACGTGTTGATCCCATAGGCGTTTGTGATGTGACATCATGTGCCTTCGCAAAGCAGTTGTGCCTAGGTGGGTGTTGGACTTCCCACGACTCAGTTTCTTCTGGCACAGGTTGCAAATGGCCTCGCTGTTGTCAGAGGCAGACACACAAAAAAATGCCACACTGCTGAGCTCTGCGATGACAGCATTCTGGTGCATGCATTGATTGGCGTCCCATCTGGCTGACCCCGGGTGCCGATGCATGCTGTCTAACTGTGCCACAAGCTCCTTGCGATGACCTTCCCCTGCTTCCAACTCGTCTCCTCCTTCTCTCTGTCTCCCCACCTGAACTTTCCCCCTCTTCTTCTCTTCTAGCGGGCACCCACGTGGCATCCACGGAACATCGTCATCATCAACACCTTCACCGCTATCTGACACCTCAAGAAAGGAAGCAGCAGCGGGTACAACATCATCATCACACCGTACGTCCATGTGTGTAATGCTGCCTGACTGAGACATATCCCTGTTAACCCCTTCCCGACCTATGACATACCTGTACGTCATGGGTGGCAAGGTGTTCCCGACCCATGACATACAGGTACGTCATGGACATTATTGCCGCTACTCGCGGCATCCCGCAGCACCCGGAAAGATGGTGGCTATCACTGATAGCCAGCCATCTTACCGTGCGACCACGGGGGGTTTCGTCCCCCACCCCCCCCAGCGATCGCTGCTATCAGCTGGTCAAATCTGACTAGCTGATAGCAGCGTTTCGCTATCAGAATACTTAGCAGCGCGGTGTGTGAGTCCCGATCACGGGGATCGGGACACACACCGCTCTGCTAAGTGTCCCTGATCCGTCCCCCGGCGTCACTTACCCGTCGGAGCGGTGTCCCGAGCGGTCCCGGCGTCCTCCGTGTGGTCCCGGCTGCGCTGCGTCCCGGCGGTGAGTTTCCGGCAGCAGTGCGGCATCTTCATTGGCAGCAGTGAGATCGCCGTAAAGTGATCTCACTGCTGCCTCTGAGAGTTTCAAAACTGCAATTCCCAGCATGCCCAGACAGCCTTTGGCTTTCTGGGCATGCTGGGAGTTGTAGTTTTGCAACATCTGGAGGTCCACAGTTTGGAGACCACTGTATAATGGTCTCCAATCTGTGCTCTTCCAGATGTTGCAAAACTACAAATCTCAGCATGCTCAGTCTGTCCAGGCATGCTGGGAGTTGTAGTTCTCTAACATCTGGAAGAGCACAGATTGGAGACCATTATACAGTGGTCTCCAAACTGTGGACCTCCAGATGTTGCAAAACTACAACTCCCAGCATGCCCAGACTGCCCAAGCATGCTGTAAGTTGTAGTTCGGCAACATCTGATCCTTCAGATATTGCCGAACTACAACTTCCAGCATGCCTGGGCAGTCTGGGCATGCTGGGAGTTGTAGTTTTGCAACAACTGGAGGCACACTAGTTGGGAAACATTGTCCGTTTCCTACCTCAGTGCCTCCAGCTGTTGCAATTGTTGCAAAACTATAACTCCCAGCATGCACTGACAGACCATGCATGCTGGGAGTTGTAGTTTTGCAACAGCTGGAGGCACACTGGTTTGGAAACACTAAGTTTTGTTGCAAAACACTTGAAAGTTTATTACTTAACTTAGTGTTTCCAAACCAGTGTTCCTCCAGCTGTTGCAAAACTACAACTCCCAGCATGCACGGACAGCCAAAGGGCATGCTCGGAGTTTGCAACAGCTGGATGTTTGCCCCCTCCCCCCAATGTGAATGTACAGGGTACACTCACATGGGCGGAGGTTTACAGTGAGTGCTGCAAGTTTGAGATGGCGCAAATTTAGCGCTGCAGCTCAAACTTCCAGCGGCAAACTTGCTGTGAACCTCTGCCCATGTGACTGTACCCTAAAAACACTACACTACACTAACACTAACCTAAAATAAAAAACACTACATATACACATATCCCTACACAGCCCCCCCCCTCCCCAAAAAAATGAAAAACGTCTGGTACGCTACTGTTTCCAAAATGGAGCCTCCAGCCGTTGCAAAATAATAACTCCCAGTATTGCCGGACAGCCATTGACTGTCCAGGCATGCTGGGAGTTTTGCAACAGCTGGAGGCACCCTGTTTGGGAATCACTGGCGTAGAATACCCCTATGTCCACCCCTATGCAAATCCCTAATTCAGGCCTCAAATGCGCATGGCGCTCTCTCACTTTGGAGCCCTGTCGTATTTCAAGGCAACAGTTTAGGGCCACATATGGGGTATCTCCGTACTCTGGAGAAATTGCCTTACAAATTTTGGGGGGCTTTTTCTTCTTTAACCCCTTATGAAAAGGTGAAGTTGGGGTCTACACCAGCATGTTAGTGTAAAAAAATAAATTTTTTACACTGACATGCTGGTGTTGCCCTATACTTTTCATTTTCACAAGAGGTAAAAGGGAAAAAAGACCCTCTAAATTTGTAACGCAATTTCTCCCGAGTACGGAGATACCCCATATGTGGGCGCAAAGTGCTCTGGGGACGCACAACAAGGCCCAGAAGGGAGAGTGCACCATGTACATTTGAGGCGATTTGCACAGGGGTGGCTGATTGTTACAGCAGTTCTGACAAACGCAAAACAATAAATATCCACATGTGACCCCATTTTGGAAACTACACCGCTCACGGAATGTAATAAGGGGTGCAGTGAGCATTTACACCCCACTGGTGTATGACAGATTTTTGGAACAGTGGTCTGTGAAAATGAAAAGTAAAATTTTTGATTTGCACAGTCCACTGTTTCAAATATCTGTCAGACGCCAGTGGGGTGTAAATGCTCACTGCACCCCTTATTAAATTCCATGAGGGGTATAGTTTCCAAAATGGGCTCACATGTGGGGGGGGGGGTCCACTGTTCTGGCACCATAGGGGCTTCCTAAATGGGACATGCCCCCCAAAAACCCTTTCAGAAAAACTCACTCTCCAAAATCCCATTGTCGCTCCTTCCCTTCTGAGCCCTCTACTGCGCCCGCCGAACACTTTACATACGCATATCAGGTATTTCCTTACTCAAGAGAAATTGGGTTACCAATTTTAGGGTGATTTCTCTCCTTTTACCCCTTGTAAAAATTCAAAAATTGGGTCTACAAGAAAATGCGAGTGTAAAAAATGAAGATTTAGAATTTTCTCCTTCACTTTGCTGCTATTCCTGTGAAACACCTAAAGGGTTAAAACACTTACTGAATGTCATTTTGAATACTTTGGGGTGTGCAGTTTTTATAATGGGGTCATTTATGGGGTATTTCTAATATGAAGATCCTTAAAATCCACTTCCAACCTGAACTGGGCCCTGAAAAATTACGATTTTGAAAATCTTGAGAAAAATTGGAAAATTGCTGCGGAACTTTGAAGCCCTCTGGTGTCTTCCAAAAGTAAAAACTTGTCAATTTTTTTATGCAAACACAAAGTAGACATATTGTATATGTGAATCAATATGTAATTTATTTGGAATATCCATTTTCCTTTCAAGCAGAGACTTTCAAAGTTAGAAAAATGCTAAATTTTCAAAATTTTCATGAAATTTTTTGATTTTTTACCAAGAAAGGATGCAAATATCAGTGAAATTTTACCGATAACATAAAGTAGAATATGTCACGAAAAAACAATCTCGGAACCAGAATGATAAGTAAAAGCATTCCAGAGATATTAATGTTTAAAGTGACAGTGGTCAGATTTTCAAAAAATGCCCAGGTCATGAAGGTGAAAATGGGCTGGGTCATGAAGGGGTTAAAGGGGTACTCCGCCCCTAGACATCTTATCCCCTATCCAAAGGATAGGGGATAAGATGTCAGATCACCACAGTCCCGCTGCTGGGGAGCCCTGGAGTCCTCACTGCGGCACCCCGCTCTCATTACAGCACAGAGCGAGTTCGCTTTGCATGTAATGACGGGCACGCCCCCTCCCATAGACTTGCATTAAAAGGACGGGCCATGATGTCACGAGGGGCGGAGCCATGACATCACGCTGCTCCGTCCCCCGTATCGCCCGTCATTACGCACAGAGTGAACTCGCTCTGTGCTGTAATGAGAGCGGGGTGCCGCAGCGGGGATCCCAGGGCTCCCCAGAAGCAGGACCGCGGCGATCTGACATCTTACCCCCTATGCTTTGGATGTCTACGGGCAGAGTACCCCTTTAACTACATCCTCTGGCAATAATGGTTGTGCATCACTCATGTCTTCAAACTGATGTGTAAATAACTCCTCTGACGGATCAAGTAAAGCTGCTGTGGTGCTAGTGTTGGTGGTGGTGGCAGGCGGGCAAGTGGTAGCACGAGAGGTGCCCGAAGCTAAGCTAAAGGCGGAGAAGGACGGTGCATCAAGCTTCCGAGCGGAAGCTTTAGTAGTAGATTGGGTATCTTGTGATAGCCAGTCAGCTAAGTCCTCAGAACTTTGGGGATTCAAGGTACGTGGCCTCTGAACACTGGCCATTCTAGGGCCAAAGGGAATCCCAGCACCACGACGGCCCCTGTGGGGTGGCCTTCCTCTGCCTGTCATTTTTTTGGTTAAAATTACACAAGTGTCACACCTAATGTGATTTGCACTAGGGTGACACAATTTGCCCTGCAGGCAGGAAAAATGGCAACTGTGACGTGAACTAACAGTGACGGCTGATTTTATTTAACAGCCAAAAAAGTTTTTTGTTTTTTTTTTATTTTTTTTTATTTGCGCAACTGTCACACTTAATGTGATTTGCACTAGCGTGACACAATTTGCCCTGCAGGCAGGAAAAATGGCAACTGTGATGTGAACTAACAGTGACGGCTGATTTTATTTAACAGCCAAAAAAGGTATTTTTTTTTAATTTGCACAGCTGTCACACCTAATGTGATTTGCACTAGGGTGACACAATTTGCCCTGCAGGCAGGAATAATGGCAACTGTGACGTGAACTAACAGTGACGGCTGATTTTATTTAACAGCCAAAAAAGGTATTTTTTTTTAATTTGCACAACTGTCACACCTAATGTGATTTGCACTAGTGTGACAATGAGCATAAAAACTTGCCAGCGGAGTTCCCCTTTTATGCAGTGGTCCCCAACCAGGGTGCCTCCAGCTGTGGCAAAACACACGGACTGATATATTTCAGCCCTTTGAATACTGTAGTAGTTAGTTGCTTTAAAGAAAAAAAAGCTTGCCAGCGGAGTTCCCCTTTTAAGCAGTGGTCCCCAACCAGGGTACCTACAGCTGTTGCAAAACACACGGACTGATGTCTTTCAGCCCTTTGAATAATATAGTAGTTAGTTGCTTGAATGAACTTAAATTTGATTCTGGAGTACCCCTTTTAACCAACGGTTCCCTCCCGACCTGGGTGCCTCCAGCTGTTGCAAGTCTAACGGACAGATATCTTTCAGCCCTTTAAATACTGTAGTAGTTGCTTGAAGGAACTTAAGTTTGATTCTGGAGTACCGCTTTTAACCAGCGGTTCCCTCCCAACCAGGGTGCCTCCAGCTGTTGCAAGACACACGGACTGATATATTTCAGCCCTAAAAAGGGCTTTTTTGGGTGCTGTCCTTAAAGCAGATGTTACACTAGTGCTTTAGGAGTAAACTGGACCCTGAATACACCACCTGTCAGCAACCTAGCTATCACTTTCCCTATACAGCAGGAGCAACTTCTCTAACCCTCCACTTCCTAAGCCTGCAGCATGCTGAATGAGGCTAAAATGGCGTCCGTGCAAGAGGTAGGAGGGTCTGCAAGGGAGGGACTGATACTGATTGGCTGTACTGTGTCTGCTGACTCTGACTCACAGGGTCAAAGTTTACTACAAAGTTGAAGTATAGGGGGCGAACATATGTTCGCCCGGCGATGCGAACGTGAACATGCAAAATTCGCCGGGAACTGTTCGCCGGCGAACAATTTGCGACATCTCTATCCCTTATCCACCTATGGCGTATGCCGGACATGTGTGAACCCAGCCTAACTCTTTTTACATAGCTAGCTGTACTGCTGTTCTTGACACAAAAGAGCACTGCTTTTGTGCTTTTGCATGTGTTGGTTTTCTCTCCTCTTCCTTAATCTTCCTTTAGTCTTAAGAATAGCACAGTGTTCCTTCACTCCCTCCAATCTGTGACATGCTGGTTGAGTGCCATAGGGGTGGATGAAATGACGATCACTGCCCCCCCCCCCCCCCCCGTATATGGGCACTTCTTTGTTTAGGTAATTTTGGCACACAGTGCCAGCTTTCTATTATCAGCTGGTTGTCAGGTCAGCCTTCCATTGGCACTTGTATAACATAAATAGGAGAGTTTATCCCCATTTTGATCAAACCCCAGAAAAAGCCACTCTGAAACTGAGCGTGGAGGCTTAGTCACCTACCTCCCTGCCACTTTTTCATTATTGTCTTTATATACTTTTTTTTTATTACTTTATATACTTATTTTATACCACAGGTTTTAGTCAGCTTTATAACATCAACTCTGTTCACACTCTGCTGACATCCCTGATCTGTGCTATTTCTCTGTAGATCCTTTTGGTTCGGTAAGCCTCCACTTTTTGTTCTTTTCCACCTGTATTGTCTCTGTGCACTCCCTGCTTTTATCTCTTAAGTTTTTTTTTTAATTACTTAATTTTGTGTCTTTGCATTCACGTTTTACTAAAACCAATACTTTTGATTTAAAGAAGCGTCTTTCTCTTTTGTAAGTTCCGCAAACCAATTTGGAACCAGGGCTGTCATCAGAAATTTCAGGGCCCCTTACACAACTCAAGGCCTGCCCCCCCCCCCCAAACCCCCGTGGCCTGCCCCCAATTTTATTTTATCTTCTAGATATATATTTCTAATTAGATTAGAGCATTCATGGAGGGGGTGTGTCGGCCGCGGCTTCCTGCGGGGTACAGACATCAGCTTCCGGCAAACTGCTGGGGCCCCATGCAGGAGATCACAAGGGGCCCAATGGTCAGACCCCCCTCGATCTATAACTTATCCCCTATCCTTGGATAGAGGATAAGTTATTTTTCACCAGACTACTCCTTTAACAGCTCCCCCCCCCCCTTCCAAGGCCCGGGCATTTTAGTATAAGCAGCTAATTTTTTTGGTGGGGGTCTGACTGCTGAGACCCCCACCGATCACCTCGGTTGAAGTGGTTCTCCAGCTGTTGGAAAGCTAAAACTCCCATCATGTCTGGAGAGCCTTAGGCAATGGGAGTTGTAGTTTTGTAACAGCTGGAGAGACAGATTGGACACAGTTTTACCCATCATCACTGCAGAACTTACAAGTGACTACAGCGCTGATGGGACAGTCAGGAGAATACACAATGATATCAGTGACCTGAGTGACGTCTTCTGACTTGAGTGATATCTTCTCTGTTATCTTTTCTTCTTCATCTGGTCCAGAGACCAGGTCTTCCTCCAGCTCCATCTTCTCTGCAGAGTCTGACATCCAGACATCATTGGCTCCTCACTTTGTCAGCAGATCCTCATCCTCTGCATGAAGACAGTAATCCTTATAACCTTGCTAGAAAGTGTAACCTAAATAAAATACTGCCCCACACTGTACCCTGAATATAATACTGCCATACACTGTACCCACTAAATATAATCCTGCCACACACTGTACCCTGAATATAATACTGCCCCACACTGTACCCTAAATATAATACTGCCAGACACTGTAACCTGAATATAATACTGCCACACACTGTTCCCACTATATGTAATCCTGCCACACACTGTACCCTGAATATAATACTGCTATACACTGTATCCCCTAAATATAATACTGCTATACACTGTACCCACTAAATATAATCCTGACACACACTGTACCCTGAATATAATACTGCTGTACACTGTACCCACTAAATATAATACTACTATACACTGTACCCACTAAATATAATCCTGCCACACACTGTACCCTGAATATAATACTGCTGTACACTGTACCCACTAAATATAATACTGCAATACACTGTATCCACTAAATATAATCCTGCCACACACTGTAACCTGAATATAATACTGCCACACAATGTACCCTGAATATAATACTGCCACACACTGTACCCACTAAATATAATACTGCCACACACTGTACCCACTAAATATAATACTGCCACACACTGTACCCAGAATATAATACTGCTATACACTGTACCCTGAATATAATACTGCTATACACTGTACCCTTAATATAATGCTGCTATACACTTTGCCCACTAAATATCATCCTGCCACACACCGTACCCTGAATGTAATGCTGCCCCACACTGTACCCTGAATATAATACTGCTGTACACTGTACCCACTAAAAATAATCCTGCCACAAACAGTACCCTGGATATAATCCGGACAAACACTGTACCCTGAATATAATCCTGCCATACACTGTACCCAGAATATAATACTGCTATACACTGTACCCTGAATATAATACTACCACACACTGTACCCTGAATATAATACTGCTATACACTGTACCCACTAAATATAATCCTGCCACATACTATACCCACTAAATATAATAACTCTTATCCTCTGTGTCCTCATCATTCCTCATCACCCCCATAACCCCTGCCAAACCTCTCCTCATCACTACTATAACCCCCCCCGCACCTCTCCTCATCACTACTATAACCCCCCGCATCTCTCCTCATCACTATTATAACCCCCCACATCTCTACTCATCACTACTATAACTCCCCGCACCTCTCATCACTACAACCCCCCGCACCTCTCCTCATCACTACTTTAACCCCCCGCATCTCTCCTCATCACTACTATAACCCCCCCCCGCACCTCTCCTCATCACTACTATAACCCCCCCGCATTTCTCCTCATCACTACTATAACCCACCAGCACCTCTCCTCATCCGAACTATAACCCCCCCCGCACCTCTCCTCATCACTACTATAACCCCCCCTCACACCTCTCCTCATCACTACTATAACCCCCCCTGCACCTTTCCTCATCACTACTATAACCCCCCGCACCACTCATCACTACAACCCCCCCGCACCTCTCCTCATCACTACTATAACCCCCGCACCTCTCCTCATCACTACTATAACCCCCCGCATCTCTACTCATTACTACTATAACCCCCCACACCCCTCATCACTACAACCCCCCGCACCTCTCCTCATCACTACTATAACCCCCCCACACCTCTCCTCATCACTACTATAACCCCCCCTGCACCTCTCCTCATCACTACTATAACCCCCCGCACCACTCATCACTACAACCCCCCCGCACCTCTCCTCATCACTACTATAACCCCCGCACCTCTCCTCATCACTACTATAACCCCCCGCATCTCTACTCATCACTACTATAACCCCCCGCACCTCTCATCACTACAACCCCCCGCACCTCTCCTCATCACTACTATAACCCCCCCGCACCTCTCCTCATTACTACTATAACCCCCGCATCTCTACTCATCACTACTATAACCCCCCACACCCCTCATCACTACAACCCCCCGCACCTCTCCTCATAACTACTATAATCATCCACGCACCTCTCCTCATCACTACTATAACCCCCCACTCCTCTCCTCATCACTACTATAATCCCCCGCACCTCTCCTCATCACTACTATAAACCCCCGCTTCTCTACTGATCACTACTATAACCCTCTGCACCTCTCATCACTACAACCCCCCGCACCTCTCCTCATCACTACTATAACCCCCCGCACCTCTCCTCATCACTACAACCCCCCGCAACTCTCCTCATCACTACTATAACCCCCCCACACCTCTCCTCAACACTACTATAACCCCCCACACCTCTCCTCATGACTACTATAACCCCCCACACCTCTCCTCATCACTACTATAACCATCCACACACCTCTCCTCATCACTACTATAACCCCCCGCACCTCTCCTCATCACTGCTATATCCCCCCCACACCTCTCCTCATCACTACTATAACCCCCCACACCTCTCCTCATCACTACTATTATAACCCCCCCCCGCACCTCTCCTAATCACTACTATAACCCCCCGCACCTCTCCTCATCACTACTATAACCCCCCGCACCTCTCCTCATCACTACTATAACCCCCGCACCTCTCCTCATCACTATTATAACCCCCCCCACACCTCTCCTCATCACTACTATAACCCCCCCCCACACCTCTCCTCATCACTACTTTAACCCCCCGCACCACTCATCACTACAACCCCCCCGCACCTCTCCTCATCACTACTCTAACCCCCCCGCACCTCTCATCACTACAACCCCCGCACCTCTCCTCATCACTACTATAACCCCCCCGCACCTCTCCTCATCACTACTATAACCCCCGCATCTCTACTCATCACTACTATAACCCCCCACACCCCTCATCACTACAACCCCCCGCACCTCTCCTCATAACTACTATAATCATCCACGCACCTCTCCTCATCACTACTATAACCCCCACTCCTCTCCTCATCACTACTATAAACCCCCGCTTCTCTACTGATCACTACTATAACCCTCTGCACCTCTCATCACTACAACCCCCCGCACCTCTCCTCATCACTACTATAACCCCCGCACCTCTCCTCATCACTACAACCCCCCGCAACTCTCCTCATCACTACTATAACCCCCCCCACACCTCTCCTCAACACTACTATAACCCCCCACACCTCTCCTCATGACTACTATAACCCCCACACCTCTCCTCATCACTACTATAACCATCCACACACCTCTCCTCATCACTACTATAACCCCCCGCACCTCTCCTCATCACTGCTATATCCCCCCCACACCTCTCCTCATCACTACTATAACCCCCCACACCTCTCCTCATCACTACTATAACCCCCCCCCGCACCTCTCCTAATCACTACTATAACCCCCCGCACCTCTCCTCATCACTACTATAACCCCCCGCACCTCTCCTCATCACTACTATAACCCCCGCACCTCTCCTCATCACTATTATAACCCCCCCCCCACACCTCTCCTCATCACTACTATAACCCCCCCCACACCTCTCCTCATCACTACTATAACCCCCCCCTGCACCTCTCCTCATCACTACTGTAACCCACCAGCACCTCTTCTCATCACTACTATAACCCCCCCGCACCTCTCCTCATCACTACTATAACCCCCCCCCACACCTCTCCTCATCACTACTATAACCCCCCTGCACCTCTCCTCATCACTACTATAACCCCCCGCACCACTCATCACTACAACCCCCCCGCACCTCTCCTCATCACTACTCTAACCCCCCCGCACCTCTCATCACTACAACCCCCGCACCTCTCCTCATCACTACTATAACCCCCCTGCACCTCTCCTCATCACTACTATAACCCCCCCGCACCTCTCCTCATCACTACTATAACCCCCCCTGCATCTCTCACCACCCCATAACACCCCCTGCATCTCTCATCACCCCCATAACACCCCCTGCACCTCTCATCATCCCCATAACACCCCCCTGCACCTGTCATCACCCCCATAACACCACCTCTCATCACCCCCATAACCCCCCTGCATCTCTCATCACCCCCCATAACCCCCCTGCATCTCTCATCACCCCCAGAACCCCCCCCTCTCATCACCCCCATAACCCCCCTGCATCTCTCATCACCCCCTCTCATCACCCCCATAACCCCCCTGCATCTCTCATCACCCCCAGAACCCCCCCTCTCATCACCTCCATAACCCCCCCTGCACCTCTTATCACCCCCATAACATCCCCTGCACCTCTCATTACCCCCATAACACCCCCCTGCATCTCTCATCATGCCCATAACACCCCCCTGCATCTCTCATCCCCCCCATATTACCCCTTGCATCTCTCATCACCCCATAACACCCCCTGCACCTCTCATTACCCCCATAACCCCTCTCATCACCCTCATATCCTCCCCATGCACCTCATCACCCCCATAACACCCCCTGCACCTCTCATTACCCCCATAACCCCCCTCTCATCACCCCCATAACCTCCCCATGCACCTCATCACCCCCATAACACCCCTCTGCACCTCTTATCACCCCCCATAACCCCCCCTCTCATCACCCCCATAACCCCCCCTCTCATCACCCCCATAACACCCCCTACATCTCTCATCACCCCCATAACCCCCGTCTAATAACCCCCATAACACCCCCCTGCATCTCTCATCACCCCCATAACACCCCCTGCACCTCTCAATACCCCCATAACCCCCTGCACCTCTCATCTCCCCCATAACCCCCATCTCATCACCCCCGTAACCCCCCCTCTCATCATCCCCATAACACACTCCCGCATCTCTCATAACCCCCATAACCCCCACTCTCATCACTCCCATAACACCCCCTGCATCTCTCATCACCCCATAACACCCCCCTGCACCTCTCATTACCCCCATAACCCCCCCTCTCATCACCCCCATAACCTCCCCATGCACCTCATCACCCCATAACACCCCCCTGCATCTCTCATCACCCCCATAACACCCCACTGCACCTCTTATCACCCCCATAACCCCCCTCTCATCACCCCCATAACACCCTCTCATCACCCCCATAACACCCCCCTGCATCTCTCATCACCCCCATAACCCCCCTCTAATCACCCCCATAACACCCCCTTGCATCTCTCATCACCCCCATAACCCCCCTGCACCTCTCATCACCCCCATAACCCCCCATCTCATCACCCCCATAACCCCACCTCTCATCATCCCCATAACACACTCCTGCATCTCTCATAACCCCCATAACCCCCACTCTCATCACCCCCATAACACCCCCTGCATATCTCATCACCCCATAACACCTCCCTGCACCTCTCATTACCCCCATAACCCCCCCCTCTCATCACCCCCATAACCTCCCCATGCACCTCATCACCCCATAATACCCCCCTGCACCTCTCATCACCCCAATAACCCCCGTGCATCTCTCATCACCCCATAACACCCCCTGTACCTCTCATCATCCCCATAACACCCCCTGCACCTCTCATCACCCCCATAACACCACCTCTCATCACCCCCATAACCCCCCTGCATCTCTCATCACCCCCATAACCCCCCCTGCATCTCTCATGACCCCCATAACCCCCCTCTCATCACCCTCATAACCCCCCTGCATCTCTCATCAACCCCCTCTCATCACCCCCATAACCCCCTGCATCTCTCATCACCCCCGTAACCCCCCCTCTCATCACCCCCATAACCCCCCCTGCACCTCTCATCACCCCTATAACACACCCTGCATCTCTCATCACGCCCATAACACCCCCTGCATCTCTCATCACCCCAATAACACCCCCTGCACCTCTCATTACCCCCATAACCCCCCTCTCATCACCCCCATAACCTCCCCATGCACCTCATCACCCCCATAACACCCCCTTCACCTCTCATTACCCCCATAACCCCCTTCTCATCACCCCCATAACCTCCCCATGCACCTCATCACCCCCATAACTCCCCTCTGCACCTCTCATCAACCCATAACCCCCCTTCTCATCACCCCCATAACACCCCCTCTCATTACCCTCATAACCCCCTCTCATCACCCCCATAACACCCCCTACATCTTTCATCACCCCCATAACCCCGCCCTCTAATCACCCCATAACACCCCCCTGCATCTCTTATCACCCCCATAACACCCCCCTGCACCTCTCATTACCCCCATAACCCCCCTGCACCTCTCATCACCCCCATAACCCCCCTCTCATCATCCCCATAACACCCCCCTGCATCTCACATCACCCCCATAACCCCCACTCTCATCACCCCCATAACACCCCCCCTGCATCTCTAATCACCCCATAACACCCCCCTGCACCTCTCATTACCCCCATAACCCCCCTCATCCCCCCATAACCTCCCCATGCACCTCATCACCCCCATAACACCCCCTGCACCTCTCATTACCCCCATAACCCCCTTCATCACCCCAATAACCCCCCCTCTCATCACCCCCATAACCTCCCCATGCACCTCATCACCCCCATCTCTCATCACCCCCATAACCCCCCTCTCATCACCCCCATAACACCCCATGCACCTCTCATTACCCCCATAACACCCCATGCACCTCTCATTACCCCCATAACACCCCCTGCATCTCTCATCACCCCCACAACCCATCCTCTCATCACCCCCATAACACCCTCTGCACCTCTCATCACCCCCATAACATCCCCTGCATCTCTCATCACCCCCATAACCTTCCCATGCACCTCTCATCACCCCTATAACACCCCAAGCACCTCTTCCCCCTCACCTCTCATCACCATTGTAGTCTACAAACAATCCCCGCCCCTTCACTTACCCTGCCGCGGGGTTCGGTGCAGCTGCTGCTCCTGTCACAGTGTTCCACTGCACGGGGAGGATCCGTCAGGAGGAGGCTGGACTGGAGATCGCGCCAGGACAGGTCAGGTGACTGGAGTAGACGTGTGTGCCTGCGCGGGGCACATCGACTCCCATCAGCCCCTCGCCTGTCCGACCTTGCTGTACTTCATAAGGGGCCCGCGCCCTAGAATGAGCGGGCCTCATAGTCCTGCGGGCCCCCCGAACTATGAGGCCCGGTCATAGTTCTGACGGGCACCCAGCCAGGAGTCAGTGAGTGACAGTCGCAGTCACTCACTGACAAGCCAGGGGAAAAAAAGGTACAGGGACTTCCGGGCCCCCTGAAGCTCCGGGCCCCATACAAGTGTATGGGTTGTACCCTCCTGATGGCGGCCCTGTTTGGAACAATAGTTCTGTATATCCTTCAGACCATCGAGATTTAGTTTAACTGATATGTTATATTCTTCAGACCCTCTGACATTTTTTTTTAGCACATTTTTAGACCTATTGTATTTTAGCAATATCTTTTTGCAGGTGAGGTCCCAGATACGGTCTCACTAGAGCTCTATATAGTGGCATCACAGACTCCTTTTTCTTATTTGTTATATCTCTAGCTATTCAGCCAAGCATTCCACTTGCTTTTTCTACTGCCTGGCTGCACTGTTGACTCATTTGAAGGCTGTCAGAAATCACTACCCTTAAATCCTTCTCTTCTGAAGTATGTTATTTAACATTTGGAAACACTGAACTCCAGTTTACATTTGGAGACATTGATCTGCAGTAAGCTAAATCATTTTCCATATTAAAGGAGTTTATAGCTTTTGTTTGATTTATTAAAATGAGTCCTTATATGGAAAAAAAAATACCAGTAGAAAAAAATGCATAAAATGCTTTGCCCTATATTTATAATTACCAGAAAAATAATAAAAGTATCACTACATGTGCATTGCAGTGCCAGTTCCATTGTACTCACCCTGCGGAATCATCAGCCCACCACAAGTGACAAAAATCTTTATAGATATTCCTTCCATCAAGCACAGCAAAAAGGGAGGGGTGGTTGTGGTGCAGATGGGAGGAGTGGTAGTGGAGTGAGTGGGAGTGGTGGTGGATTGAATGGGAGGAGTGGTGGTGGTGTAGATGGGAGGAGTGGTAGCAGAGTGAATGGGCTGGGTGGTAGTGGAGTGAGTGGGAGTGGTGCAGATGGGAGGAGTGATAGTGGTGTGAATGAGAGTAGTAGTAGTGGTGTGGATAATAGTGACATTTGTGGCAGTACAGGTGGTTTAGACGGGGCCATAGGGACAGGGTCTGGTCCAGTTGCCCCCTCGGTCACCAGGAGTTATGCCAGCGTGGCAGCTGGGGGTTCAGTGGGATCTTTACCTCCTGGGTCTGGTGACGGTCAGTTGCAACGGCACCTCCTGGAAGCACTAAAGAGAGGAGAAAGGAGATGGAACTATCTTTCTGGGCGGAGAGACATGGTCTGGGAGCATTCTGAGAGAGAAATGGGGAGACTGTATGGTCCCTCCAGATACCTGGGCAGGAGCTAGGTCACAGGAATGGGGCCCGTCTGGTCTGGAAAGGAGAAGATGCGTGCCCCCAAAGGGGCAAGGTGGTGGAGCTTCTCTTCCAGATGGGTTTCAGGGCTAGGGACATCTTTGCAAATAAATCATAAACACCTAATAATGTGTTTAGGGGTGTGCATAAAACGTAACTTTTACTTGTTTATCAGATAAAATAACAAATTAAACTGTGTATTTGTGAACAAAGATTACCATTGCCAATAAAATTGCAAGGGATTATAGCTGGATAGTGAATGGCCAAGGTAGGCTCTGCTTGGTCCTTCCAGCCCAACTATGCCTCCTAAACAAAAAATTCTCCCAACCAAATAAAGACCGCCGACGCGTTTCTACCAGCACTCAGGCTGGTGTCATCAGGGAGGTAACAACATTGGTCAAAACATATAAAATGTAGTAACAGTGTATCAATATAGATCCAGGTTCGGGGTTGTTGCAAAAAAAAAAAAAAAGGCTAACCCTGACTAATGTAACGTCAGGTATTCATATCATTGGCCTGAAAAAGAATGCAGCTAAAACACTATAGATCCCTATAGCTGAATATTTCCCCAGGATCTCGTAGTTCAGGTCCACCTAGAAAGAAACACAAATACAAATACCCCAATCAGTATTGACCTGTAAGAGAAACGTAGGGGAGCTACAAGAGTTCCCTAGTCCTACTTACTGTTTGCGGTATCAGACGGGAGTAATGCAGAACCTGCTGTGGCGCAGGGAGCCGGAGAAACTCAGCTCTGCTCGCTAGTTCCAGCAAGATGCCGGCGTCTGACATCACTTCCTGTCAGTCAGCCCCATATACGTGCTCAAACAGTGCGCGTCATGCATGACGCGCTCAGGAGGCGTAGCCTACCAGCCGGCATATCAAACAGTTGCGCACGCATAGGATATCGGTCCCTGACAATAGTTAAGTGATGCTTTAGTAAAATTACACTGATTTCGGCAGATTTTAATGCATGTTCAACAGAATAGTTAGAGATTATGCAAGGATGTACATTTTGAAATTAAACAACAAACTAGATCAAAACAGGAATGTAAATTAGAGACAGAGGGTAACCACATATGTCCATACCTGAACCAGTGGATTGTTATAGATGAGTAGGATTTATTTAAGGTGGGGGAATCTAGTAATAAGGGGGCATATAGGGGAAGGGGCAGAATCCTAGCAGGGGAGTGACCGGGGGATAACAGGGCCCTAGGGAACCTACCACTATCCCTATAAGTCCCTAGTCTTAGACCCTAGTGCCTAGGCGGGGTGGCCGCCCTAAAAAGGGCGGTCCCGCTCCGGAACCTCCTAGTAAATGCTGAACTTACTATAATAGGGGTGGTGACTCCTATCTCCTCGGGGCCCACTAGGGTCCTCCCTTACTACCTAATTAGTCACCAGAGTTGATGCCCCCTCAACTAAACATTCCCCCTTAAAGAAAGCAACCAAAATTTAGTTTCTCATTCAGCCCCTTAGGGGAGACCGTATCCAACCGGTGTATCCATCGGCACTCTCTTTGGAGCAACAATCTATCGGTACTGCCTCCAATTTGTGAGAGTGAGATTTTATCCACTCCCACAAACTGTACTGAGGACAGATTACCATCATGTATCGTTTAATATGGGTCGCTAGGGGGGTCTCTCTCCTATTTTTGTTATCCCCCACGTGTTCCAACACTCTTCTTCTCAATTCCCTAATTGTCTTTCCCACGTATAATAGGGGGCAAGGACAGAAGGCAATATATATCACAGATTGATAAAATGTCTTATCGGGGTAGGTCGATGTAGCACATTTTTTGTTTTTGAGATGTAATTACAGGCACGACAGTGACCACATTTATAGCAACCCTGTGGATTGCTTCTCTGCTCCAACCAGGTCGATGTTCTTGTACTCTCTGGACTCAGATGGCTCTGGACTAATGAGTCCCCTATACTGCGGCCTCGTCTGTATGTTATCTGGGGCAATGGACCTACTGTGTCCTGTAAATCTGGATCCATATGTAGTATGTCCCAGTGGTGCAAGATTATATCACGCACAGCATGAGACATCCTATCAAAAGTGCCGATGATCCGTGTCACACCTACACCAGAACGGGGCCCTTCACTGTCAGTTTTAGGTACAAGTAGGTCCCTTCTTGGTGTTTTTTTTTTGCATTTTGAAAAGCTTGTCTTAGGGTGAACTCCGGATACCCTCTGTCTCTAAACCTCGACCTCATCACATCTGCCTCCCTTTTAAAATCCTCCAGCAACAAACAGTTCCTCATGAGGCGGAGGTACTGCCCCTTCGGGATTCCCCTTTTTAGGGGGCCCGGGTGGCAGCTTTCCCACCTCAGGAGACTGTTCGTTGCAGTCTTTTTTTGATGGATAGTGCTCTGTAAGGTTCCCTCTGAGTCTCTAAAAATTCTAACATCCAAAAAGTTTAATTTATTCTCTTGGATTTCGAAAGTGAAGAATATACCTAATGTATTTGCATTAATGGATTCAACCAAATCTAAGAACTCCTCTTTGGTGTAGCCAGGTAAGTGCCTTTTCACTAAAAATGTATCTTTCGTCAGAAAACAGTTGCGTTGCCTCCCACCAGCCCAGGGTGATATTAGCGTAGCTGGGGGCACAGCGGGACCCCATTGCGGTCCCCCTGAGCTGGTGGAAGACACAGCCGTTAAACAAGAAATAATTTTTTGTTAGAACAAAATTAAGTAATTGTAATACCAAAGCATTGTGTGCTCCAAAAGAGGTCCCTCCTGTATTCAAAAAGTATTCAACTGCTTGTAGACCTACTGAATGCTTAATCGATGAATATAGGGCCTCAACGTCAATGCTAGCGAGAATTTTACACTCAAATGGATACCTTCAATTCTTTGAAGTAAGTCCATCGTGTCCCTCAAATATGATGGTAAAGTATGTACAAATTGTCTGAGTATCTTATCCATGTATATTCCCACATTCCGTGTCAGCCCTCCTATGCCTGAAACAATTGGTCACCCCTTAAGAAGTATCAGGCCTTTATGGATTTTCGGTAGGGCGTGGAATGGGGGAATAACCGGGGAAGATGGTTTCATGAACTCAAATTCATTTCGGTCGATTAGCTTATTCTCTAATGCTTCAGTCAAGATAACAATCAATTCTTGTGAGTAACAGGACGTAGGGTCCTCCGTGAGGACTTCATATGTCTCCTTATCATCGAGCAGTCGTCTACACATTCGTGTGTACTTGGATCTATCCATTAGGACAATGTTTCCTCCTTTGTCCGAAGACTTGATTATCAGTTGGTCATTTTTTTGTAGCTGGATGAGAGCCTGTCTTTCCATGAAAGTCAGGTTATCTCTCTGCCTTTGACCATTAGTTGACAAGGATTTCAAGTCTCTCAGAACAAGTTTGGAAAAAATGTCTATACATGAGGTGTCCCCTAATGGTGGAAAGCTTCTACTAGTTGGCTTAAGATTAGTGAAAGGGCCCTGACCCAATGGTCGTTCACTTTCAGTTAATAATGTGGCTAATTCATTCGTTACCACAAAATCATCTGGAGACAAGCCCAAATTTTGTCCCTCGCGTCTATTATGCATTTTAAAGACTTTGTGCCATCTTAACTTGCGAACAAACAACATAATATCCTTCGTCCATTCGAACTCATCAAAATTGACAGTTGGTACAAACGTTAGGCCCTTTAAAAGCACCAACCTCTGCACTTCCGTTAATGTCACACTTGATAGATTCACAATCTGCGTGACCTCTGGTTTCTCTACTTCCTCTGAGCATTGTTTGGGACCCGTGGTGGGTACCGTAAATGGTAGGGGTCTCTCTGACCCTCGTCTAAAAAAGGAGAGGGAAATGGTGAAGATGAACCACCACATTGTGTGTTCTGACTATTGTTTGCCCCACGATATCTTCCTCTACCTTTTCCTTGACGACCCCTATTATTGCCCCTGTTTGCACCTCTTTTATTCCCAACTGAACCTCCCTACCATATATCAGTATCGGAAGAGGAGATTTAAAAGTCGGTTTCTCTTGTAGTAGAATTTTTTTCTTCCTCTATAACAATCCACTCCTCTATAACAATCCACTGGTTCAGATAACAATCCACTGGTTCAGAAAACAATCCACTGGACATATGTGGTTACCCTCTGTCTCTAATTTACATCCCTGTTTTGATCTAGTTTGTTGTTTCATTTCAAAATGTACATCCTTGCATAATCTCTAACTATTCTGTTGAACATGTATTCAAATCTGCCGAAATCAGTGTCATTTTACTAAAGCATCACTAAACTATTGTCAGGGACCGATATCTTATGCGTGCGCAACTGTTTGATATGCCGGCTGGCAGGCTACGCCTCCTTGGCGCATCATGCATGAGGCGCGCTGTTTGCGCGTATATCCGGCTGACTGACAGGAAGTGATGTCAGACGCCGGCATCTCGCTGGAACTAGCGAGCAGAGCTGAGTTTCTCCGGCTCCCTGTCCCACAACAGGTTCTGCATTACTCCCATCTGATACCGCAAAGAGTAAGTAGGACTAGGGAACTCTTGTAGCTCCCCTACGTTTCTCTTACAGGTCAATACTGATTGGGGTATTTGTATTTGTGTTTCTTTTCAGGTGGACCTGAACTACGAGATCCTGGGGAAATATTCAGCTATAGGGATCTATAGTGTTTAAGCTGCATTCTTTTTCAGGCCAATGATATGAATACCTGACGTTACATTAGTCAGGGTTAGCATTTTTTTTTTTGCAAGAACCCCGAACCTGGATCAATATTGATACACTGTTACTACATTTTATATGTTTTGACCAATGTTGTTACTTCCCTGATGACACCAGCCTGAGTGCTGGTAGAAACGCGTTGGCGGTCTTTATTTGGTTGGGATAATTTGTTGTTTAGGAGGCACAGTTGGGCTGGCAGGGCCAAGCAGAGCCCACCTTGGCCATCCACTATACAGCTATAATCCCTTGCAATTTTATTGGCAATGGTAATCTTTGTACACAAATACACATTGTATACATCTACCACAGTAGTGCACCTAAATTTCTGTATTGTATTATTCTAATTGTTACACATCCACACCGTTTATATTGGTGTAGGATTCTATTGTGGCACTTGTAGTCCACTGCAGGCATCCTCCATTGTATGCATTTTTATGCTGGGGATCGCCCCTAGCAATGGACTATAAGGGCAGGATCTGCTCCCCCAGTATCAATGCACAACTGCATTTGGGGTTGAGCACCTCCAGCCATTTGAGACCCCATTTTTTGTTGTTTTTAAAAAATGTATACTTGGAGGTGTGTAAGCTCCATATGATAATGCGCCTTGAACATTTTCCAGGCAGCATTAAGGTTGCACCTGTGAGGCCATGCACCTATATCAGCCAACTTGGGTGGGGCTTGTAGCCTCTCTCCCTCCTCCCATTGTATGTGTGCTCAGTCACGCTGGAGGTAACTGGGAGCAGGCTGCATGTCGGCCTAGTGCTGCTGTAATTGCCCACTGGCCCCTGGTTTTGCTTTTCACGCACAGGTAGGTTAGCGTTAGGTCCCGTGCCATCTGAGAAACCTTGGCGTTGGTGTGCAGGCTCTGGTGTGTCCTTCATATAAGGATACACTGGCGAATGTCTCAATTTTAACATCAGTGTTGAGGGATAGCCAATGTCATTGTATACATCTACCACAGTAGTGCACCTAAATTTCTGTATTGTATTATTCTAATTGTTACACATCCACACCGTTTATATTGGTGTAGGATTCTATTGTGGCACTTGTAGTCCACTGCAGGCATCCTCCATTGTATGCATTTTTATGCTGGGGATCGCCCCTAGCAACGGACAATAAGGGCAGGATCTGTTCCCCCAGTATAAATGCACAACTGCATTTGGGGTTGAGCACCTCCAGCCATTTGAGACCACATTTTTTGTTGTTGTTAAAAAATCCATCCACTATACAGCTATAATCCCTTGCAATTTTATTGGCAATGGTAATAATTTTATTGGCAATGGTAATCTTTGTACACAAATACACTGTTTAATTTGATATTTTATCTGATAAACAAGTAAAAGTTACGTTTTATGCACACCCCTAAACACATTATTAGGTGTTTATGATTTATTTGCTTTATATGCTGGGTGACCCTTAAATGATTGAGTTGGTCTTGACGCAGGACTTCATCTATTTGCGCCTTTCTGATTACCTACGGACATATTTGCTCTGATCCACCCTTTCAGCTCCTCTGAGTTTGACGTCAGCTTTGTAAGGCCCGAGGGACTAGATCTCTTCTGGTCTAATTATGAGCTGGTGAAAAATGAGCCCGGATGGCAAGATTTTGCTGTAGAAGCAGTATTTCGCCAGAGTATGGTAAAGAAAGTGACCGTTTTGACTCTTAATGAGTCACTTTCTTGTTATGACATTATGACCTGGCTGGGCAAGTATGGGGAGATGACGGACATCCCCCAGAACAACTTTGATGAGCACAATATATGGCCTGGGGCCTGGACGTTTTTTGTCCGTCTCAGGTGTTCAGGGAACACGGTCACCCACATCCCTTTGGCCGCCTTCCTGGGATGTGACAGGATTCAGATCCTGTGTCACAGGTGTGGTGACCCAAACCACTTTAGTGCCAACTGCACTTAGCAGATATGCACCCTCTGCTTTGGGGTGGGTCACCTGGGGGCCCCCTGTGGGCAGATTCGGTGTAACTTGTGTGGTGACTTAGGTCACCCGTTAAGCCGGTGTCTGCCCTCGTTCTCTAACGCTGTGACTGCCCCGGCTGGGGAATGCCTAATAGTTGCCCCGACTGGGGAGGGGACCAGTGGAGGAGTGGGGGCACCAAAGCCATTGAAGGAAAAACATAAGACCCCCTCTATGCGGAGACGAGAGGAGAAGCGAAGGTTGGAGAGGGCCCATGAGAATGCCCAGGTGCCAGGGGTGGCTTGGGGTCCCACTCCAGACACTGGCTCAGAAGGAGGTCAGAATAACTCTGATGCTTTGGGTGAGGCCGAACTGGATGAAGAGATAGGGAGACTGCATAGGGAAGAAGGTCAAGATGCTCCTTCCTCCAGTCATGCCTCTGAATCCGGAACTGTGGATGAGGAGGAGAGGCAGACAGTAAATGGTGGTCAGAAAAAGAAGAGGAGGAAGAAGGGTAAGAGTAAGGCGGCAAGCCCCCCCCCCCTCCTCTTCAGTTGTAGCCTCAGACCATAGAAGGAATAACTCAGTCTCTGACCCTCTGATCATCCTTTCAAATCGATAAGAGGCCCTAAGGGATACTATCTCCCCTCCTCTTCTCTAGGGTCAGGAGGCGGTGCGGCCTCCAGGGGGTGCCGAGCCTCCTTCCTCTGGGGCAGTTTCCTCAAGGAGGGAGGTAACACCAGATGCCGCTGGTAAAGATCCTGAGATGGATATGTCCCAGAGTTTAAAAAGAAGTAAAGGGTCTTCCTCTGATTCAGATGGGGGTGGAGGGAAGGAGAGGAAGAGGGTTTAAGGGGTGAGGTCATCTAACTCAGTCACCCAGGATGGCGGCACTTACCCCACTGACGCTGGCATCTATTAACTGTGCTAGATTTGCAGACTTTGATTTTCTCAGCCGTGTTGAAGCCGACATTTTCTTTTTACAGGAGACCAGGTTGTCAGATCTAGCCTCTCTGGTTAAAGCCAGAAGAGAGTGGAGGCGTGTTCCCTCCCACTGCTCTCTTGTGGCCGTATAGTGGGGTGGCAGTCCTTTTTACCCCTCCTGTTGAATGCAGACGGGTTATTGAATTAGAAATGGGGAGGTGCCTGATCTTAGATGTCCTCATGAAGGGACAAGAGATGCGGCTCATTATTAGCTATGCCCCGCAAACTAAGGGGGGCCGTAAAGATCTCTTTATGAGGATTAAGCCCTTTCTTTTTACGAGTCGGTAGGTGATCTTTGGAGGGGATGTCAGTGACATCTTACAGTTTCTGTAAGGGTCAGGTGAGCAGTACTTCCCAAAATCCCTCTCAAAAAACAAAGATGCCTGCCATCATACTGACACCTCATCAGCAAGGACTTCACTCTGGAGATATCCTCTTGGCTACCTCCAGTCGAGACAAGAAGCTTGAGTTTCCTCCTCAGACCCTGATACAGGTGATACCTGTTCAGGGACCTGAGGCTTGAGAGTTGGCGGAAGAACCCCACAGCCCGCTTCTTGAATATCTCCCACCACTCCCGCTTATTATTACAAAGATCCAGTAAAAGGTACCTGACTCTGAAGAAAATCCTCAAAGGACTGTCTTACCTCCGCTTCCTGTATGATTTTGGTTTTTCAGGGAAAACCAAAATCATAGAGTGATCGGAGAACTCAACTTTAACCACGGACACTGCGAAAGAGATGGCTTCCTCCTTTAAATAAAACCTATCTATCCTAGACCTGCAGCTACCTTGATGATAGGTGAAATCTACGTCGCCGGATTGATAGTTACGGGATCTCTGAATCGGTCCAGATCAGTGATGGAGGACATCAGATCCTTCTACTCGCACCTCTTGGGAAGGAAGGATCTAGATCGGGACAAAATGTCGGCTTCCAGGCTGAAACCATTCCTGAGCCAGGGGTAGACCCCTCTCTTGACGTTTTGAAAGAAATCAGGGAAGAGGAAGTGAGACTGGTGATGGAGGGACTTGCCCCTAAGAAGTCGCCAGGTCCGAATGGCTTAACATCCGAGTTGTACAGGACCTTTAAGGAGTCTTTAGCTCCCCTCTTGACTGAGGTATTCAATGAGTGTCTCTCCTCGGGCACTATTTCAAAGTCAATGAGGAGGTCAGCCCTGATTCTCCTGTCAAAAGGTAAAAAGCCGAGCCGTATTGAGAATTGGAGGCCTATAGCTCTTCTCAATATGGACAGGAAGCTTCTGGCAAAGATAATGTTCAATCAGTTGGTGAAGTTTGCACCTAGGGCCCAGCATTGCTCTGTTCCAGGCCGAAGCACCTTAAGTGCTGTCCTTAGTGTCAGGGAGGCAGCGGACCCGAGTAGTGCGGGTCTCTGGAAGGGGTACTTGCTGTCTCTGGATCAGGCCTAAGCATTTGATTGGGTGAACCATGAGTACCTCTGGTTTGTCCTCCTGAAATATGGCTTACTGAGTACTTTTGTTAATTGGCTTAAGATCTTGTATGCAGGGGCAGAGAGTTTCCCTTTGGTGAACGTTTGGTCTGACCGCTCTTATGTGGTGGGATCCGGAGTCCGTCAGGGTTGTCCTTTGAGCCCGCTTTTATACGTGTTCGCCATCGATCCCTTCATTCGGAGGGTAGGTTGTGGGCCATTGACGGGAGTCGGGATGAGTCTGGCAGAGCTGGATGTCGCCCAGAGAGTAGTGGCGTACGCTGACAATGTCACCATTTTCGTGTCCTCGAGAGAGGAGGTCGATGTGGTGATGTCGGAGGTGGACCCCTACTCAGAGGCATCCGGGTTCAAGATCAACTGGGATAAGTGTGAGAGTCTCTGGCTGGGAGGGGGAGATCCCACGCTTGATCTTCCGGACACCCTTCCAGGGCCCCAAGAGTCAGTAAAAGTTTTGGGCATCACATTCGGCCAGGATGATTATCACCAAAAACTGGGATGGTAAGCTCCAGGATGCCACTCAGAAGGTGGACCAGTGGAAGGGTTAGTCTATGACCCTCACGGAAAGGGTACACCTGATCAAATCGTACCTGCTTCCCTTGTTTATCTATCTGGGCAGTGTATGCATCTTGCCAGAGGCTTACTATACTAGGATCTACAGCCTTTTTTCCAGGGGTTATGGGGGATCAGGATGAACCTAGTCAAGAGGGAGGTTACGTATCGCACGATGAGATTAGGGGGTTTATCTATGGTAAACCCTGTGGTGTTCTTAACGAACACCTTCCTGAAAGCTAACATCTCAAACCTCTGGTCAGAGAGGGCTCCTCCGTGGGTACTCTCCTGCAGGGAGTGGTTTTGGCCTTTCTTCCAGATGATACGTGGGGTCTGGGACTGTGGGAGATCAGGACCCAGTCAAGGCAGTTCCTTGACAAACGGGTTCTGTTGACCCACTTCCAGAAGCCTTTGGCGATCAGGGACGCGCAGGTCGGGATCTCAGGGTGGGGTGTTACCTTTTAAACATGAAAAGGATCCCCCAGAAGTTTTGGGACTTGGCCTGGTGCTTCTTTCAGGGGAAGCTATATGTAAAGGACAACTTGAAGCACCGAAGCTCTGATGACCGGGGATATCCCTGAGAAGAGTGCGGGGACATACTAGAAAGCATGGACCACTTCCTGCTTCATTGTCCTTTTAGTATAGGGGTCTACAACCGGGTGGGCGGCTTCCTTTGGCTGGAGTAAACTTGCTTGCCTTACTTATCCTGAGTGGGCGTATGGGGCATTCAGGAACCTGGGTGGCCGAGACAGGGCACTTTATTTGTAGTCAGTTTAGTGGTTAGGTACCACACGTGGAACGCACGATGTCTAGTATCTACACAGCGGAAAGTCCTCTCCGAGGTGGAGGTCTGTAGGAACATCACCGTTGACCTAAGGAAGATCAGGTCTTTGGAGTATGCAGTCTTGGTACCAGTAAGGCTTCTCTCCTTTGGAGAGGGTTTTCATTTGATGTGCCCTAGGTACTAGACCTCTTGGGTTTTAGTATTTTATGAGCGGATGGGGATAGGCAGTCGGATCACATTTAGTTTGCATTTTTTTATTATTTTTTTACTTTAATATTGGTTATATTATGGCAGTGTAGAGAGGAAAAAATATATTAAAAAAAATAAGAAAAAAAAAGTGGACGTTGTGTTAATTGTCAATGTAATGTGGGGTTGAGTTTTTACCAAGTCTGGTTGTTTTTAGTTAAAGCTAAGTAAAGCTATTTTTATGTTTATGTAAAGAATGTGGGTTTGTGTGTATGTATGTGATAGTATTTTTGAGAATTTATATGGAGGTATAATGTTATGTGTACTTTGATAATATATATATAGGTATATTGTTAGTTAAGTTGGGCAGGCCTGTTAGGCAAGTTTTGTTGTGTTTAAAAATGGGAAAAAGTTTGGTTTCGTTATTTCCTGTTATTACTAGTTAAGCTTGTTTTTCTGTTTTGTTAAGTTTTATATATATTTATAATAAAAAGAGTGTCAGGAGAGAGCACTGTAATCAGACTGGAAAGAACTTCACAACTTCCTCTGTTGTATACAGCAGCTGATGAGTACAAGAAGGGTTAAGAATTTTAAATTAAAGTAAATTACAAAACTGTTTAACTTTCTGGCACCTGTGAACTTGAAAACATTTGTTTTCCCAACAGATTACCCCTTTAAACCATACACCATAGCTACAACCAATTATTGCAACAAATTTAAAAATCATATTTTTTTTGAGGATTCCCTACAAGGGTTTTTTTCCCTTGTCTTTCTGACATTTTGGACATGTAATTTGACACCTGCCAGAGTTGCTGGTATCCTTACGTTTTATTTTCTGCTTCCAAGGGGTGGGTTCACATTATGTTTTGTTAATACGGGAACTGGATCCAGTAACCCTGCTGGTGCTCCCATATCCCAGCCGGACGCGGCCCATATCTCATTCATTTGAATGAGCCAACCGGAGTCAGATAGGAGCAAAGCAAAAAAATTTACTTGGAATTCAGCACTGCAGTCTCGTACAGATGGATGAGGCGGATACCAGAGGTAGTAGAGAAGTCCTCAGCAGGACAAGTTATTAATAAAAATAATAAAATTACAGGATTATGAGTTTCGGGAGGTGCCCTCCCTTCCTCATATCAGGGTAAGGTATTGTCATAGGTAGAGATGAGAGAACTTTTGAAAATTTTGATTCGGATGATTCGGCAAATTTTCTAAAAAAAATTTGGTCCGAATTTATTCACGGCAAATTGCTATTAAAAACGTCTATTTCCGGCCTACAGAGTGCCGCTGTGTTAGTTAAATAATACTGTTATCAGTATGACATGCAGATTACAGCATTGCTATTAGAATCACTGCCGCAGAACGTCGAAGGGAGAATTTTTATGTAACGTTTATAAGTTTTTGAATACCCATTCTGGTGAGCATCGAGCTGGCGGTCCTTTGCCAGGTGAGATACCACCTGTTCCAGCCCTTGCCTCTCAGCGCCCCCCTGACTATGAAAGTGTGAATGTTTCATTTAATCAGTTATGATTCATTGTTGTCGCTCAAAGCTGTTTCATTGGATTCTTGTGATAATTTCACAGGTAATATGACGTTAACGACCATAGGGCCTTGGTTTTGAAAAGATTACATCATTTTTTTTTTATTTAACATTTATATTAGATTCCCAAGTTTAAAGCCCAGGTGTTTATTATGAACTAATACTGTACGACCACAAAACCCAATCTAACAAGGAGTCACATGGCGGCACAATGACAGAGCCTAGAGGTGCCAACAGCATGAGGAGACCATCATCTGTCAGAATGACGAAGCCTGGAATTGGCAGAAGCATGAGGAGACTATATATTGGCAGAACGACCAAATCTGGAGGTGGTAACAGCCTTACAAGACCATAGGGCCTCACAAAAGAGAAGATTAAAGATATTTTTGAAAATTTAAATTGAAGATTTTAGATATATTAAAATTTTTAAAGTTTAATTTAAGGTGCCAACAGCATAAGGAGACCATATGGTGGCACAATGACACAGCCTGGAGCTGGCAGCAGCATGAGTAAACAATAGGGCTTCACAATCCTTAAGATTAAAATATTAATTTTAAAATTTAAATTGAAGATTTATGGTAGCTAGTGTTACCATAAAATATTTTAGGTAATGCCCCAGGCCCAGCAGCATCAGTAAACGCATAGTGGCTGAATGGCATACCCTGGAGTTGGCTGAAGCATGAGGAGACAATATAGAGGCTGAATGGCAAAGCTTGGAGTTGGTTGAAGCATGAGGAGACCATATAGTGGCCAAATGGCACAGGCTGGAGTTGGCTGAAGCACGAGAAGACCATATAGTGGCTGAATGGCAAAGCCTGGAGTTGGCTGAAGCATGAGGAGACCATATAGTGGCTGAATGGCACAGCCTGGAATTTTTGGCAGCATGAGGAGACCATATAGTGGCTGAATGGCAGAGCCTTGAGTTGGCTGAAGCATGAGGAGACCTTATAGTGGCTGAATGGCACAGCCTGGAGTTGGCTGAAGCATGAGGAGACCATATAGTGGCAGAATGGCACAGACTGGAGCTGGCGGAAGCATGAGGAGACCATACAGTGGCTAAATGGCACAGCCTGGAGGTGGCTGAAGCATGAGGAGACATATAGTGGCTGAATGAGACAGCCTGGAGGTGGCAGCAGCAGCATCAGGAGTCCTGAAAGTGACCAGGTGGGTGCCAATGCCAGTACCCGGTGACAAAATTGGGTGAAAAAAGGTCTGATATAGAGGAAAGTTTGTAACTGGGGAGCAGCACCTTAAATCTGTGGCACTATCCATATTTGTGAAGTGTTTGTGTGGCACCATGGTCAATCTACTCTGATGCATCAGGCATTGGTGGTTGGAAATCCTGACTGACCCATGCCTGATTCATTTTCACAAAGGTCAGTCTCTCCACATTTTTTGTGGACAGACAAGTTCTCCTTGGGGTGACTATGGCCCCCGACACACAAAACACCCACTCTGATGGCACACTACTAGCTGGGCAGGACAACTTTTCTAGGGCAAACTCTGCAATTTGCGGGCACAAATCAAGTTTGGCTGTTTGGCTGCCCAGAAGTCCAGTGTATCTTCAAGGTGTAATGGCATGGCCATGTCAAGGTATGCCACCACCTGCTGGTTCAGTTCCTGCTCCAGGTGTACTTGCTGAGTTGCTTCAATATGCGGATGAAGAAAGGTACTCATCAGCGACTGCAAACTCAGGCTGCTGCTGATGGAGCTGGTATTGCTCCTGCCACCCCAGCTGCCATGGCAGTGGAAGGTTAGAGCAGAGGGCCCCCCCCAAGTCAGACCTGTAAGAGGATGGACGATGGCGCGGATAGGCATCAGCCAACTGACAATGTAGGATGTCTCTTTAGTAGGTCAGTTTGTCCTCCCTCTCAGTGGGTGTAAAATAGGCCCCCATTTTGTGGCGGTAGCGAGAGTCCAATAAGATGGAGAGCCAGAAGTCATCTCGCTGCCAAATGGTGACAATTCAGCAGTCACTACGCAAGCGATCATGCATCATGCCATTGGTGCAAGTGATTCGGAGGGACTCCCTGCCTCCATCTCCACTACATACTGCCACAGTGTGTCTGGGTCCTCTGTCTCGCCTTCCTCATAACCCTCTTGCTCGTCTTGCTTCTCCTGCTCCTCCTCTCCTGTCAGATGACTAGAAAAACTGCCTATTTGGTGAAACCTAAACTGTGCTCCACTGTGCCCTTCCCCCTCTTCCTCCAGTTCAGCCCCCAAAGGGGTCATGTGGCCGTAAGATGTAGGCGCCATGTCTCCATTGCCTTGACCAGCCATCGTAGGAGCCATAGGAAATGAACATCCTGTAATCCTGGCGATTTACTAATAATGTGGCTTCTACAAAGGGCCTGAGTAAATGGCAGGTATCACGTATGAGCTGCCACTGGTTGACATTGAAGTTACACAGGAGAGTACCCCTATCTGCTTGGATCATCAAAAAATCAGTGATGGCTTTTCTCTGTTCATATAGTCGGTCCAACATATGGAATTCCTACATGTGGTCATGTAGCAAATCAGACTATATTGGGTGATACGGTTCTGACGCTGCAGCTCAAGGAGGGTGCTCTGCAGTGTACTAGTGGCTGAAGTACATTCCCATTGTTAGGATGTCTTGCAAATGGAGGGAACACTTCAGGAACTGCTTGACAACCAGATTGAAAACGTGTGCCATGCAGGGCGCATGGCTCGGCCTTCCCTGTTGCAGCGCAGACAAGATGTTCTTCCCGTTGTCAGTCACCATGGTTCCCATTTCCAGTTTTCGTGGAGTAAGCCATGCTCTGATTTCTTTATGAATGACTTTCATCAGTTCTTCCCCTGTGTGACTCCGTTCGCCAAGGCAAACCATGTGAAGAACAGCGTGACATCGCCGTGCCCTGCACTCATGGTATACTGGAGGGGCACTGAGACTTGTCTGGGCAGTGTAGGCTGAGGATACAATGGAGGATGAGGAGGCGGAGTCGCACACGGTCACCGGACCAACGTCCTGAGAGTGTGGAGGAGGAAGCGGCGTGAGCTTTCCAAGTTGGTGTTGTGGCTGTGCAGGAACCACATTCACCCAGTGAAGCGTAAAGGACATGTATTGTTTGTCCCTAACCAGTTACAGATCTAGACGTCCGCACTGCCGTGCACTTTGGTACACACCTACAGGTTCAAGGACTGGCCCACCTTCTCTTCCACAAAATTGTGAAGGGCTGGTACTGCCATCTTCGCAAACAAATGACGGCTTGGCACCCTCCACCTTGGCTCGGCACAAGCCATCAGTTCTCTGAAAGGTGCATAGTCCACCACTTGAAAACGGAGGGACTGCAGCACCAGCAACTTGGACAGGAGCACATCCAGCTTCTGCACTGTTGGATGAGTGGGCACATGCTATTGTCTCTTGGACATAGCTTCGCTGATGGATTGTTGGAGCAATGACTGACTAAAAGTAGGAGGAGCAGGAGCATCTGGAGCGACAGAAGGAGGGTATGACACACAGCTCTGTTTTTCTGAGGTGGTGGAGCCTTGGCTGACTGAAAGAGGGAGCGGCCTGCCACTGGGTGATGCAGCAGGCTGGTTCTCCCAGGCCTCTTTATGGTGGTGCAGCTTATGTTGACGCAGAGCCCTGGTGCCAACATTGGGACCCTGGCCACACTTCACCTTCTGCCAACATATCCTGCATGTGGCTATTTTAACCTCCTCCGGATGCTTGATGAAAAGCTGCCACACCACCGAGTAGCTGATTTTCCCACCAACAGTCCGCACTTACTGACTACTACTGCCACCGCCTCCAGGAACCCTGTTCCACTACCTCCCGGGCAGGTAGGCTGCCATGAAGCAGGTGGTCTTCCCGAGCACGACTGGCTTTATAACTTGCACTTCTGCCACCATGCTGTCTGCCAACCATGCTACCACCTTGCTGGCTCAGCTGCTGCCTCACGGGCAACCTGCAACCCTCTTCTCCTGTTGATGATGAAGTCCCTTCTGCACCCGACTCCCAATTGGGATCAGCTTCATCATCATCATCAACAAGTGTCTGCATGTCACTGATGTCCTCCTCAGGTTCTTCAACAGTGTCTGCTTCAGGACCCTGAACGCTGGCAACACCGCCTCCCATGTCACTCTCCTCATCCCTACTTGCCTGCCTTGTAAAGGAAGTGGCTGATGTCTCCTCCACTTCTTGGCTGGACAGTAGCTGCTGACTGTCCTCTATTAGATTGTCCTCACTGAATAGTGGAGCTAAACTCACAGCATAAGATACTTCTTAAGGGGAGTTAACAGCATAGGAAAGAGGCAATGGGAGGACAGGCACTGCTTCTGGGCCATGCCAACTGAGGGTTGTTTCTGAGGAACCCACAGACTGTTGACTGGGGGTATCAGATGTCACTTGTGATGAAGTGGATGACCTTGTTAACCAATCGCCCTTAGTCTGCTGTGATCTCTGCCTGCGTCTGATTAATTTAGGCCTATGCCACTCCTCTGTGCATGTCCTGGAACTTCTCTGCCTGACATACTTAGTGCGTATATGAGGGGAGTATAATAGGCTTCACTACGCTTAAAACAGTATTTGTCTAGAACAGCAGCAGGTGTTTACTTTTGGCTGTCCTTTCACAGTATCTAGGCCCTTGACAGATTAACATTTACAAAGTAGTACACTACTTAGATGTAGGTATGTGGTATGCACTTATGAGGGCAGAAAAATGCGCTACAGTACGCTTAAAAAAGTATTTGTGTACAACACCAGTCGGGGAGTACTTTTGCCTGGACTTTCACAGTATCTGGGGCCCTTGACAGATTAACAGTTACAAAATAGTACACTACTTAGATGTACATATATGGTATGCACTTATGAGGGCAGAAAAATGTGCTACAGTACGCTTAAAAAAACGTATTGGAGAAAAACACAAGCCGGTGATTACTTTTTCCTGAACTTTCACAGTATCTAGGCACTTGACAGATTAACAGGTGCAAAATAGTACACCACTTAGATGTACGTATGCGGTAGGCACTTATAAGGGCAGAAAAATGCGCTGCAGTACTCTGAAAAAATTTAATTTTTGCACAACAGCAGTACACAACAGTGCTGCAGCACACAGCCACTGTGTACTAAACCCAAAATTGCACTTTTTCAAAGACTATTAGGAATGCACTGCTGGATATTATACCATCTACAAACTAGTATAACCAGCAGACCATTTTTTGTGTACCAAAGACACAGAATTGCGCTGAAAAAATTATTCCTGCCTCCTCTGCTAAAGTTTATCAAGCTGAGGCAAGTTGTTGAAATGGCAACACACAGCTCTCTACCCCTCTCTGTAATACAATGCTGTAGAAAGTGACTGGGAGGTTAATAGCTGCAGTACAAAAAAAAAAAAAAAAAAAAAAATCTGCGAAAAAAAGCACTGCTTTCTGTCAACCAGAACACTAATATGACTAGGAGGTGAAACACTGCTGGAAAAAGCTTTTCTGTGTGACACACACACAGGCTGTCCATCCTATCTCTCTGCAGTTTAATGAATGAAGTGATGAGCCAGAATATGGCTGCCGATTATATAGGGCTGTGACATGGAGTTTATTGAAGCGATTTGCACAATTGAATTGTGGCAATATTCGCGTTCGTTGTGAATCAAATTTTTTCTGAAATTCGTAACGAATTCGGGTTCATCAGCTTCGATTCGCTCATCTCCAGTCATAGGGAACAGGTTTATATAGCCCATTTCTGGCCACAAATAAGGGGAGGGGCATACAGCATGAAGTTATAAACAAATATAGCATTAAAAAAAAAAACATTACAATACAATATACAGCATAGGTATACATCATGGAACATCCAGCTCAATAACTTGTGAATAATGCCGCATATCTAGAAGACGATATGATTAGCATGATTAGCAACAGCTGTAGAACCGCAATGGACATGAAGTGACCCACTGCGTCATGTGAATAGTAAACAATGTAATCCCTATGTGTGGAGTGCAGATCGCTGTTTACATGCGCAGCAGTGATTAGGAGCGTCGGGCTAGTTGTTCGGGATGCGTTGCTATGCTGAGGAGTCACGTGATCCGCCCTCAGTCAATCAGCTCATATCAAGGTCTGTCCCGGCTTGTCAGCACGATTAGCTCATACACAGCGCTGTCTGTGTTACGATCGTGCTGCTGGATGTATATTAATGTGCCTAGAGGTAAAGTAGTCAAAAATGAGACTGTAATATAGCAGGGAGTAGGGGGAATGTAGCCAGCACAAGTTATAGTAGACTATAATAGAGCAGAGTGAAGTGGAGCAGAGCCGCACTGGAGATAAAGACAGCTGATTGGCTGAGGTCCGATTACGTGACTCCTCAGCGTAGCAACACGTCCTGAGCAACCAGCCCGACGTTCCTGATCGCTGCTGCACACTTAAACAGCGATTTGCCCTCCACACATAGGGATCGCATTGTTTACCATTCACATGACGCAGCAAGCCACTTCCGGTCCACTGCGTTTCTACAGCTGTTGCTAAACATGCAAATCATATTGTCTTCTAGATATGCTGCACTATTCACATGATGAGCTGGATGTTCCATTGATGTATACCTATGCTGTATTTTGTATTGTAATGTTGTTTTTTATGCTATATAACTTAATGCTGTACAACCCACTCGCACCACTGGTACCCCGATTACATCTGGGGTTACATGCACATTTTCATTCTATCTAAGGTGAGTGGCCATCTATAAGCTCCATGGGTTTCCCCCCACTCATCTTTCAACATCTAAGGGTAATACACGAGGAGCCGTATTTCTACAGGAGTCAGATAGTGACTCAAGTCGGCTCATTTTTGGTCACTCCCTCCAGCCGGATTGGTGACCGTATCAACAAAACGTAGTATGAACAATCCCTTACCTAGCAGTTTCAAGAATTGGCTGATCACTTATGGAGAGATTTAGCAAAACCTGTGCAAAGGAAAATTTGGCCATTTGCCTATAGCAACCAATCAGATTGCTTACATCATTTTGCAGAGGCTTTGTTCAAAATGAAAGAAGTGAGCTGATTGGTTGCTATGGGCAACTGGGCAACTTTTCATCAGGACAGGTTTTGATAAATCTGTCTAATGCATACTCTACAATGGAGAAAAATCACATTGTAGGGTTTTAATAAAACATTATTCAGATCTTTACTCAGTGAAGAATACAAGACATACATATCAGGAGACCTGGCATGTCCTCTTTAATTATTAGATGTTGACACTAGGGAGTTTGATTTCTTCATGTTTTATGTCCTTCCACTCTGTTTTTTTTTATAATGTGGTAAACCCTTTAATGCTTCTTAAATGCACTAATGCAATGTTCTGAAAGCATCTTTTTTTTCTTTTCTTTTTTTTATCGTAATCCCTTCACTAATAGTTGTGGCTCTTCAATCATTGCTTATCATGGAAACAAATAGCAAATATATCATTAAAACTACTTTCTATTGATAAGTAAAGCAACCTTAATAAAATGATATCATATATACTACAGTTATCAGAGAGACTTATGAGAATCTACTTTTTAAGTATTTAATTTAGGTTATGGAAACCGACTTCCTGGTTATTAAAAGTTAATTCTGTTCTAATGCAGTCGGTTCTCATCTGCACATTCAAATTGTGTGATACCAGTAAAGCTTCATTAGTGTTTAGTGTAATCTGAAGATAAAAATTGTAAATTGGAAGTAATACTGATTCTCTGAAGCCGGTTCTAAGCATTCAGAGTCGATTTTAAGCAATTCACTCAACAGAATAATGTTAACACAATCTGGAGACATTAGGCAATCTTAACACTTTATGTGGGTGTTAAATGTAACCTAAAACATATGTTTATTTTAAAAGTTTATTTGAACATAATGTACCTGAACAAACAGTGTATGCTTAATTATTTACTTATAGTTAATCCCTCTACATCTTTATGTATTGGCTAGAGTGCAATATTTATACTATACAAGATATACTATAGTAGTAGATGTATGAAAACCATCTGAGACAAAAACTACCTTAATTGCCAATGGCAACCACAGTTTTAATTTCTCAAATTGCTCTGGGAAAATGAAAGCTGAGCTGTGATTGGTTGCAATGGGCAACTAAGGCCATTTTAGTCTTAACTAAGGCCATTTTAGTCTTAACTAAGGCCATTTTAGAAAGTTTTGATAAATTTGACCCATTGGCATAAGTTTATATACAAAACCTAGCAGAAAATTTTAATATGCTACAGATGACATTAAAGGGATTCAACACATAGATAAATAAGTAAAAGCTAATGCATTATGTAAAATTAAACATATTTCCAATATACAAGCATTTCTGAAAATATCCTTGTGAGAAGATTACACAGGATCTACTTATCCCCTTTGTGTCTTCTTTGTTTTGCCCAGTTGACTTTGGTTAAGGCCATCTTAAATCATCCTCTGAGACGGTCAGGAATGCTCAGTTTGACTGCTTTTTGCTCATTAGTCTATACTGTGTATGCAAGTGAGGGGGATTGTGGGAAAGTATGTGCTCTGTTGCATAGGTCACAATTCAAAGAGGAACCGAGGAAGTGATCAGATCCATTTTACCTGACACAAACACATGTATAAATAAATAAATACATAAATAAATATGCATATTTGTGTGTGTGTGTGTGTGTGTGTTGTACACATCTCATTATACCAACAGCATTTTGTGGGGGGAAAAAAAACTATTTAAAACAATTGTTCTTGGTAACCTTTAAAATTAACCTGTGGTTTCTGTATATGTCAATATTTGCAAGGTGCCCATCCAGTGCTATCCACAATGTCCCCTTACTGCTAGTCACCTATGTCACCAATAGCAATATTAATTCCATCCACAATGTCACCATTCCTACAAACTAAAATACTCACTTTAGTGCCAACCATATTTCCCACATATAATGTCCCTCTAAAATACCTACATATCTATAATTTCCAGCTCAGTATCTGATACCAGAATTTACCTCAGCAAACTCCAGCCATAACCAATACCACATCCAGCTATAACCAATATCTTATTAAGCTAGTTTGCGTACCCCTAGGTGTTTATGGGTGTATAAAGCCCCTTCTCAGTATCCGTATGATCCGGACTTCCTGTTGGAGTGGGAACAGGCCCACCTAGACCATGCGGCTAGGCTTGCAAACATTGTACTCAAGAAGAGCCAGACTGCGTATAGCACTATTACTACAGAGCTCTGCAAGACAAAAACTTAGTATCGTACACGGTTGAGTGAGTCTACAGCTTCCACTTTCTTCAAAAAACTAGAGAAGAAATTTATGGTCACCAAGGCGGAGGTCAAGGAACATAAGAGAGATAAGTTTATGAGAGACAGGGCTAATTATGACTCAGCTCAGATTTTCCTTGGAACATTAAGAAAACATGTAGACGTCAGAGATATTCCTCCAAGAGGAGACGGGGTAATTACCAGAGACAACCCTCTGATTACTGGACTTCGGATTCGGATGCTACTGGATCTGATGAGATGCCCAATGTCCAGAGTAATGAGCAGCAGAATCCACTCCCAGGTGTGGATCAAGATCAAGAGGGGCAGAGGGAAAAAGAGACATTACTATGATCTCTACCAAGAGGAAAGGAGTCACATGGAGAGACTATCAAACATCTCCGACATGGACAATGTCATGAATCTATCTGAGGTCCCCCTCCCAGACGAGTGTGTGTCACTCCTTTCTAAGGGCTTACATTTTGGTTTATGCTATCCTTTTATTTACACTCAATTTGAGGTGGATTTATACAAAACCACTAGGAAAATGGGGTTACATAAAATGTTTAATAAAAATATTGCATTCAAATCAACTGACACTCTGAAAGAGGGAGACATTCCCGCTATAGTGGGTCCCCTAGGTTTTTCTTCTACCTTGCACCTCACTCCTGCAGACAGAGAAGTCCTAGGTATACTTGTTGATTTGGCAGACTAAACCAAAAACAGTTCTATAGCCACTTTTCAGGACACCACCACTGTTGAGGTTTTGCCCTTCAAGGGAGGTAACCAGTCTAGGTTTTCCCCTCCCACTCCATTGTGTAGTCCAAATGCCTTATTTGTCTGAGCAGTAATTAGTGATGTAAAAGCCCTACTTTACCCTCAAAGGAAGGGCAACCTCATCCTGGGTGAAGAGAGAGCTCTAAGGTGGTTGGCGTCCAGACCAGAATTAAAGGTTGTCAAGGCTCACAAGGCAGTGGCACAGTTGTGATGACCACTGCCGCTTATGACATTGAAAATCAGCATCTACTTGGAGACACTACCACCTATAGACCTCTCTCATTCAATCCCACGTCCAAAACCCTCAATCAACTCAGAACATTCCTTAGGACGTACTGTGAGAAAGGTGTTATGTCAACCAAAACAGCAGAAAAACTCCTCCCTGTAGCCCCTCGTCATCCCAGATGGTATTATCTGCGGAAGGTGCATAAGTCGCAGAGCCGACTCCCGGGTAGCCCTATTGTGGCTAGGATCGGCTCTGCGACTGAATACCTTTTGCAATATATTGAGTGGCTTTTAAAACCTCTCTTATCATCCACCCCCACATACATTAAGGATAATGGTGCCCTCTTAACCCCTTAACGACAACGGACGTAAATGTACGTCCTGGTTTGGCAGGACTTCCCGCACCAGGACGTACATTTACGTCCTGTGTATGACCGCGAGCATCGGAAGGGTGCTTGTGTCATACACGGCAGGTTCCGGCTGCTAGCAGAAGCTGGGGACCTGCCGGTAATGGCCGACATCCACGATCGCGCGGATGTCCCCCATTAACCCCTCAGATGCCGTGATCAATACAGATCACGGCATTTGCGGCATTGTGGCACTTTGATTGGATGATCGGATCGCCCACAGCGCTGCCGCGGGGATCCGATCATCCAGCATGACAGCCAGAGGTCCCCTTACCTAGCTCCAGCTGTCTCCCGGGGTCTTCTGCTCTGGTCTGCGATCGAGCACACCGATAGTACTGAGCAGTGCTGTGTCCTATGCATAGCACTGCACAGCACTAGCAATCAAACGATTGCTATAGATAGTCCCCTATGGGGACATAAAAAGTGTTAAAAAAAAGTTGAAAAATGTGAAAATAAAAAGTAAAATAAAATGAAAAATCCCCTCCCCCAATAAAAATGAAAATTGTCCGTTTTTCCCATTTTACCCCCAAAAAGCGTAAATTTTTTTTTCAATAAACATATTTGGTATCGCCGCATGCATAAATGTCCGAACTATCAAAATATAATGTTAATGATCCCGTACGGTGAATTGCGTAAACGTAAAAAATAAAAAAAAGTCCACAAATTCAGCTTTTTTGTCACATTTTATTTAAAAAAAATTAAAAAAATTATCTAAAAGTTTTATATATGCAAATGTGAAATATAAAAAAGTACAGATGACGGCACAAAAAATTAGCCCTAATACCACCCTATATACGGAAAAACGAAAAAGTTATAGGTGGTCAAAATAGGGCGATTTTAGATTACTGATTTTGTACAAAAAGTTTTTGATTTTTTTTAAGCGGTACAAAAATATAAAAATATCTAGCCATGGGTATCATTTTAATCGTATTGACCCACAGAATAAAGAACACCTATAATTTTTACCCTAAAGTGTACAGTGTGAAAACAAAACCCTCCAAAATGTGAAAAATTTAATTTCCTATTTTCCTCCCTAAAATTTTTTTTTTGGTTTGCCGTACATTTTATGGTAAAATGAGAGGTTTCATTACAAAGTACAATTGTTCACGCAAAAAACAAGCCCTTATATGGGTCTGTACATGGAAATATAAAGGAGTTATGGATTTTAGAAGGCGAGGAGTAAAAAACGAAAACACAAACATTTAATTGGCCTGGTCCTTGAGGTGAAAATGGGCTTGGTCATTAAGGGGTTAAACACACTCGCCGATTTCGACTGGCAAGAGTCTTACTGAGTCGCTTCGGTGGATGTCGAAAGCCTGTAAACCCGCATCCCTCATGATGTGGGTGTACAGGCTATAAGTGAGTTTCTAATGGAAATTGATAAAACGGAGGACTTAGTGTCTTTTGTTTGTGAGTCCCTCCAATTTATTCTTACCCACAATGAATTCAAGGACCGCGAGAACTGGTACAGGCAGAAGACTGGCATGGCTATGGGCACGCCGGTCTCCTGCACTTATGCCAACCTGTTTCTCGCCGTCCTCGAACGGAGGTACGTGTTTGCTTCCTCCAACCCCTTCTGTAAACACATTGAAATCTTCCTCAGGTATGTCAATGACATACTGGTTATCTGGAACTCTCACGAAGAACAGTTTTTTGAATTTGTGGCTTATTTAAACCAAACAAACAGAGAAAATATGTTTTTTACTGCCGTGTTTGGAGGTATGGAACTTCATTTTTTGGACATGAAGCTAAGAGTAGTGGATGGTGTTCTCACTACCGAGGGCTTCTGTAAACCCACCGCTAGAAATGCTTTGCTTCACTTCCATAGTTCCCACCCCCAACACGTCAAGGAAAGTATTCCATACTCCCAGTTTCTCCAGTTATGCAGAATCAAGAATCGAATATTTGATTCTCACTCTTGTTAGTTAGAAAGTACCCATTGAAAGTCATTGAGGCTAGTCTTTCTAAGGTTGTCTCTCAATAGAACCCAAGTTTTGCATAAAAAGAAAAGATGGGTGGCTTCTCTTAAAAGATATACCTTCTCCTTAGCTAACTCCAACATGAACCAAACCGTGGCTAATGCTATACGCCGCAATTGGTTCATCTTGGAGTCTAACCCTGACCTCCAAGAAGTTGCCCAACATCCTCCCCTTATCACTTTTCGTAAGAACCAAATGGTGACAAATTGAAGATGTTAGACAGTAGAGACCACCAAACACCGGAGACGCAGTGGCTGACCAGTCAAGCACTTAGGGGTAACTACCCCTGTTGGTCTTGCCCCCATTGTACACATATGTTTGCAGGCAACACTGTTAACTTAGGGGGTCTTTGCCACACCATCAGAGAATGGAGGTGGAGAGTCGGGGGGGGGGGGGGGGGGGTATAACTGACACAACAAGGCATAATAAAGAACAGCAGCAGAGGGAAGCATAGATTAGGATTCTAGATCAATAACTGCGCTAATATTACAATGATACTAAATTTGTACATTACATACATACACATACATAACAGTATAGTTTCACAATCCTTTTGTAGAAAGGGAGATAAGCCCTTCCCAGAGCAGTCTGGCAGCTGATTACTTCCTTATCCCTATTCAGAAGACATGCATGTACAGCCAAGCTGAGCATATATGTGTATTAAAGGTTGGGATAGAGAGCTGCCAGCCAAACAATTGCTTGGCTGACAGCTATCGAATGTGTTTAACTATTATTCGGAAACAAGTCAATAGAATAAATCCTTTCTGCTTTAATTTCTCATTTTGTTGCTAAAACCCTGAAAGAAAAGAAAACAGGAGTAATTGGTAAATTTTTATTTTGTGGACATTTGGATTGATTTATATCACAAAGTTCATATGAAGGTTTGAGACTCACTTTACATTTAAAATCTGAACACTTTTTAACAGCTAATTTAACTTTTAATTAAGCAATTTCCACTCAATATGTCTCATACATCTCCCTTTTAGACTCAGTCATCAAGCGCTTTTATTGTCCATGATTTAATTTAAATGCCAAACATGTAAGTAGCAGAGAGTCACATTAGGACATATGTTTATACAAGATTGCATTAGTAAAGCAAAATATTGGTCTACTGATCTTTCTTAATCAATCTGTCAAAGTATCTATTTGTCAAGGCCACATTTTACATTAAAGATATAAATTAAACCGCAATCTGTTTTGTTTTTAAACATGAAATTGTATTATCTTTTGTTTCTGCCTTCATGAGATCACCTATGTCCAAATGAATTATGATTATCATTAGTTTTTAGTGGCAAGCCCATATAATGACCTCATGGGCATGGTACCTTTTTCAAACTTCAAATGTTATAAGAAATATATTAAGAAATTAATCATTACACTAATTTCAACTATTTTAATTAAAACAATGTTTACAGTTGTGTTACTTATAATCACTATTTTATTTTTGTCATTAACAGAACAGGTATTTAGGGGTCATTTACAAAATTAATAATCTTTTCAGTTTAGTTAAGGTAACTATTCCCTCCTAATCCACAGCTTACCAACTCTTATGCACTGTAGGTTACTGTAGGAGACACATAATAACAGGTTGACTATGCTCAATACAGGTCAACCAATGCAACAACTATCTTATGTGTAGTAATGTCTCCAATGCAATCACTAATTCAATACCATGGGCAGATGATGCATTCTGAGCCTTGCTACAGAAACTGGAATAAAATACAATGCTATTTTTAAAATTTATTTTCAGATTTGGCACTCAAAATTCTTTATTTGTAGAAGGTGTATTGTGGTCATAATAAAAAAAAAAGTAACACATTTTTATTTGAAACATGTCTGATTTTGTCAGCATCATTAGTAAGCTGGACATGTGTTCTGTTTGTGTTCAGCAGTGTTTTGTTTTTGTTTTTGTTTACAGTATTTACTAATACTGTTTGATGCTAACGTTTCTAAGATGTTCTTGTTATTGATTCGCTTGCTTAGATTGTGCCAAGGGCATTTGAAAGTTATTAATAAAACCATGCAAGCTGTTTGCATTTATGTTACTCATTATACATATCAGGTGGTATTATAGCAGTTTAATCCAACTCCATAATATAGGAAAATTTGAAGCTCTTAATAGTAATAAAAAATTTATATATATATATATATATATATATATATATATATATTTACAGTACTAGTCAATAAAGGTTTTTTTCATATTTGTAAACAAAAAAATACATAATCTTTGTGTAATGTTATTAAGACATGATGATTATGCACACACAACATAGGTGCTTCCCAATTCTCCCAGCAGAAGTAATCTAAGACAGGCTGTTTATTATGATGGATGTTCCTCCTATCAGACCTCCTGCTGTGCTTTTGGCAGGGTAATGTTTCTGTTGCTACTTGTACACTTAAAATGGCACTATCAGAATCTAAAATCTATCTCCTTTTATACTATCCAGAACATAATGCAGTATTGCTATGGCATCATCTTTGTTCCAGCTGAAGCACAGGCATGGACAAAGTTCAGGAGGTGATGGTGGGACTAGCACTCCCCTGTGCTCACTCCTGTCCAGTCTATCAGACTCCTATCTAAAAATAGAGAGGAGGGAGTTACAGAGCAGCCTGCAGCAATTGGATGAAGAGACCCAGGGTGGGAGTGAATGCATGGTGAGTGAGAGCAAGCTCAGTGCTTACTTTGGACACACCTCTTCCTAAGCAGTGGGTGTCAGAATGAGTGAGCAGCAGAACAGAGATATTTGTGAGCCAAATACAGAAGCTAGAGGCATAAAAACACACACAATTAATCTGTTTAACTTAGTAAATAACATATATAAGCATTATTTTTTTTTCCTGTGATTTGACAGGTATGCAATATACCTGGTACTATGCAGGGGGTACTTTTGTTGTCTTAGTTTGTTTAAGTACATTATTACTTGCACTTTTTCAATGGAGCACAATCTTTAGTTGTTGCACGCTTGTTTTGGGCAGGAAGATGTCAGTCTTAAAAAGGAGGTTTCATTTAAACTGATGCATACAGGGAATAATTATTAATTCTTTCAAACTGTCTGCATGATGTCACTAGCTCAGGACAGTTTATGCACACTTTATTAATGCATACACTTGTAAAGACAGAAAGAACCACACTCACCAGTCCAGGGAACGAAAGCAGCTTTAGGGTACCTTCAAACGAGCGGATCCCCAGCGCGTATTACGCTGCGTACCCGCCTCTGAAGGAACGCTGTATGGTGCATTTACAGGTGCCTGCTCGGAGCAGCAATACGCCTCTACAAGCAGACACACTGAAGCGATGTGCGAGTTGCTGTGCATGCGCAGTGTACTCGCACACATCGTGGCCGCTTCCCCTGCTCTATGAGCTAGGTCGAGAGCTGCTGCGGTGTGCGAGTATACTGCGCATGCACACGGCAACTCACACATCTCAGTGTGTCTGCTCATAGTGGCATATTACTGCTCCGAGCAGGCACCTGTAAAGGCAGCATACAACGGTCCTTCAGTGGTGGATCCGCAGCATAATATGCGCCGGGGTTCTGCTCATGTGAATGTACCCTTATTCTGGAAAACGCACGGCTTCAAACATCATGCAGTTAAGATTCCATACAGATTAGGGTCAGTATAGCGGGCGAGTGGAACACAGGTGTGAGGCATGTGCAAAGGGCAACAAATCATTTCACATTATAGGTGTCGCTTAATCCGACCTCTCAGGAACTGAGTCAGTCAGCAGTTTTTGTCCTAGGAGTGTTTGTTCAGATAGGTTCGCAATGGTGCCGCCACTCTTGCTTTTTCTTGCTTGTGAAACACTTTATTAATGAATATATTGGTCATATATCTTTGCCAGAAAAAAATGGTGCTAGGGATTCATTATTGTTGTTTTAGCCCCAAAGGTCATACTTTATATAATGTATGTAACTTTGCTGCACATCTGCAATTCCTGACCTGTATCCAAGCTTTCATTCAGTGAGCTGTTGCATTTTTACTGTCACATATACTTTGTAATTTATAGTTTTCTTTCAACATACAATGTGGGGCAATATGACATTCATAACAAGCTGCAACTCTGCAATATAATCTCCAGAAAACACCAAACAATATGCACTTTCCGCCTTCTCCAATACCTATGCCCTTTATTTATAGGCAGCTGTGCTTTGTTTGGCAGAAGAGACTAGTACATTTTCCCACTGAAAAAAGGGAATATTTACAACTTTATTTGCCTAGTTTTGACATCATTCCCATTGATTAAGATAATTATTTATGGTCATCATTGAAACGACTGTGTTTATTTGTCAAGAAATTTTATGGCAAGGAATTTCATGAAAGTCATAAAATGGTAAGCAAATTATGCATCGCCATCAAACTCGGGCTATTAAAAAGAGAGCTGCACTTCTAAATAGTGCCAGCATCATGTCCATATGTTGCCAAACATAATGCACAATAAAACAGGGTAACATAAACAGCAATCCAAAGTAAATATCTTGAATTAATTACTCTCCATGAAGTTCTCACATCAGGCATTGAGAATACATATGGATGAGAAACAGATACGAGATGTGCAGCACCTGAAACTACGGATACTGGAAGCCTGTGCTAGCATTTCTCCTGCGGTGTTGCTATCAGTGTGTGAAGAGTGGGAGAAGAGGGTTGCATTGACAATCCAACACAATGGGCAGCACATTGAACACATTTTATAAGTGGTCAGAAACTTGTAAATAACTCATGAAAGAATACATTTAATAAAACCAAGCACATCATTGTTTTTCTTGTGAAATTCCCAATAAGTTTGACGTGTCACATGACCTTCTTCCTATTGAAAAAACTAAAGTTGGAATTAAAATGGCCAACTTCAAAATGGCCACCATGGTCACCACCCATCTTACAAAGTTTCCCCCCTCACATATATTAATTTGCCACAAACAGGAAGTTAATATCACCAACCATTCCCATTTGTTTAAGGTGTATCCATATTTTTTTTAAGTACCATTTTGCAACACAAATATTGTTTTAAAGGGGTTCCCAGGCATTAGAAAAAAAAAAAAAAAAAAAGAATATACATGATTTTTTTCACAAACAATACCAATATTGTACATGGGCTGTGTTAATCTACATGTAAGTGATAAATGCTGAGCTGCAATATCAGTCTCACACTATCACTTTTGCACTGCTATTGGGAAAACATTACTACTTTTTCTAAGCCTGAACAATCCCCCCCACCCCACCCCCTTAATGCTATGTTCACATATAATATTTTGGTAAGAATTTTTAACCCAAACCAGGAGTGAAACCAGCAACCAAAAACTATAATGGAAAGACTTGCACCTCTTAGTGTGTTGGTTACACTCCTGGTTTTCCAGGAAACTGTAGAGCACAGCCCCACTCCAGCCAAATGCACACACCTGTGCCACTTACCTGCCACTACTGCCCCGACTTCAAATCAACAAAATCCAAACAAGGAAAATGTCCAGCACTCGGGGATTAAGTAACTACTTCTTGCTTTATTAATATAAATTTACAGACAATACAGGTACAAAACAGTAAATCTCTGACGTGTTTCACGCACTTGTGTGCTTAGTCATAGACTTAGTCTTAGTCTATGACTAAGTGCATAAGTGCATGAAACCGGTCGCTTTACTTCATCCTCGAGTGCTGGTCATTTTCCTTGTTTGGATTACACTCCTGGTTTTGGTTAAAAATACTGAGCAAAATACTGAACAAAATCATGTTCAAAATACTATGCAGGGGTTAATTATTAGGGGAAACTGAAAAAAAAAACATGTTTTTTTGTTTGTTTGTTTTTTGCACAAACTCCAGCCGTGTTTTCAAAATGTGCAAATTTTGCCCTTTTTAGTCCCATAGGTGGGGTGGGAGGATCTGTCTAAATTGTTTATAATAGTGGTTGGCAAAACTTTCTGGACCTGGGGCTTTATCTCTCGGCAACAATTTAATTATGTCCTCCACTTCCACAGTGGTGATGGTGGTGTTAAGGGAGTGTAGCTGGGGGTCCGATGGCTTGGGCAGGTGTAGGATTGAATATAGCCTGCGAGTGTGCTGGGTGAGGGGATGGAGTCCTTTAGGTTGGAAAGTTGGGTGTAATATACCTGAAACCTATTGGCAATATTGTTAGGTGCATTGTTAGGTAACATTTAGTGTTATAAATATGGTGAATAAGTTGAGAAACCCTGCTTTTTGTGTGTTAAGTTTTCAGTCAGGCAGCTAAAAGTTTGCTAGTTTTATTGTTCTGGAATTAATTAGTAGCTTTGGTTTTCCAGAAGACCTTCTCATAAAAGGTTTTCGTAAAGCCTCTAAGGTCTTGTCTCAGGTCTTTAGGGGACTGGGCTAAGGTGGATGAAGGATTGGCTATGTTTTGAGTCTCAGTGGCTTGAATGGGCATTAATAAAGCAAATATTTGTTCCTCTCTTTTCTTCCTACATATCACATCCTGTTTGATGAAGGAACTTCTATGACAAGCTGTATGTGCGTTACAAAGGGTTGTCGAGTCTGTATGGGAGAAAGTGTTAAATTGAAATAATTCTTTCTTTCTTTCTGTTTCTATGCACTGTCTGTGAGGAGGGTGAGACAGGAGAAATGGGTTACTTCTCCAAATGTATGTGGAAGGAGAGTTACATTTCTCAGACACTGATATGGTTATGGCAGCATGATCAGACCATTTAATGGTTTCTATAGAGGAGGACTAGTTGTGGGGGAGGAGACCTCTATGTCAATATGTGAATACTTTGCACATTCATTTATGAAAGAACACTAGTTGGGCTCTATTGGGAGCATATAAAGATACAATTGTGTAGATCTCATCATTGATCTTGCAGACTAAAAGGATGCACCTCCCAACGACGTTGGACCATTCCTCAATAAGGAAGAATGTAACAGTATTTTTAATGGCTATGGAAACCCCCTGGGCTTTACTGTGAAAATGAAAATGGAATATATGTGGGAATGCTCTGTGTTTTAACTTAAAGGCATCAAATTGCACCAGATGTGTCTCCTGGATGCAGTAAATATCATGTTGCAAGGCTTTAGCTTCCCTCCACAAATGAGCTCTACACATCGGGCTGTTAATTCCATGTACATTAAGACCCGCAAATTTCATTACCATAATATACTAATTAAAAAAAACATGTGATAGCGTAGCAAGATACATTTCTGAAAGAGACACATGATGCTTCCTTGCAAGGGCGCCAGTGTCCATGTAACCCAAGCAATATGATTGTAGGTAAGGTAAAAATTATCACAATTTTTTTTTAAATAGAACAGAACAAAAAGCAAGAGATATTGTTTGTCAAAAGCCAGTAAAGGATATAATAAAGAAGAAAAGTAAATAAAGAAAGAGTACTTTCAACTGAATTGGGGTATACGTCGATACTGCATCCGTAAACTAGGTGCAGCAAGAAGCCATCAGAGCATACACAAAGCTCTGCAACATGTAAATGTATAACGTACAAGACTTTATGTCACAACGGACCAGTCATCTCTGAGTTTCCGTGGTGGAGAAGATGGTGATGGTAGAACCTCAATATTTCAGCTGTGGAAAAGCCTCTGGCTGTCTTCTAGGAACATGATTAGGTGTAGTTCATTCTTGAAGTGAACTAGTAGGTGGACTGGAAAGCCCCATCTATAGGGCAACTTCCCTTGCCGTAGTGCTGTTGTAAAACATTGTGAAATGGTGCAGGAAGGCCTCTGTTTTTTCCAGAGAAAGCCATTACACTCTCTTTAACATTAAAGTAGTGTACTTGGGCAAGGACATCTCTGTTAACCATGTCTGCCAGACGTTTCCGGCATGGTACCCGGTGGGCTTGGTCAATCTTAAGGTCTTGGTCAGGGCATGTGGGAAGTGCTGCTTTAAAGGGGTATTCCAGGAAAATTTTTTATTTATATATCAACTGGCTCCAGAAAGTTAAAAAGATTTGTAAATTACTTCTATTAAAAAATCTTAATCCTTCCAGTACTTATCAGCTGCTGAAATTGAGTTGTTCTTTTCTGTCTCTGATGACACCTGTCTCAGAAGCTGTCCAGAGTAGGAGAAAATCCCCATAGCAAACCTCTTATGCTCCGGACAGTTTCTGAGACAGACAGAGGTGTAAGCAGAAAGTACTGTTGTCAGACAGAAAAGAACAACTCAACTCCAGCAGCTGATAACTATTGGAAGGATTAAGATTTTTTTTATAGAATTAATTTACAAATCTGTTTAACTTTCTGGAGCCAATTGATCAAAAAAAAAAAAGTTTTTTTCCAGGAATACCCCTTTAATGAGGGAATGTACATAGTCCGGGATATCTCTGAGTAGCACAGTCTGAGGGATCCCTCATCATTTTATATTATGACACTAACCTCTTTCCCCAAGGTTGACCATCTTTGCCCTAAGGGAGGCCACCGCATCCTCCAGGTCATTGTAACCATCAACCAGGTCTTTGTGGGATTTGGCAAATTCCACAAGTTTCTTTTCCAGGTGGTTTATTCTGACACTAAGCTGTCCATTTCTTACCGTGGTGAATAAGAGGTTGCATGTCCATGAGTAAGGACTGATGTTGGAGCAGCAGCATGTCTTCTATGACCGAGTCTGTGAGAAAGGAAGGGCTAGGAAGGCTGATTCACTTCCGCCTGTGAGCACGTCCGGAGACTCCAGGGGTGTTAGCTGTATTTGTGCTACAGTCATATCCAGGCGGGCCGCTACAAGATGGAGAGGGCGGCAGGGAGCACATGAAGGAGCCTGAGGGAGCACGTCGGTCATCACTCACTCAGTCCTCAAGGTTGATTGCTGCGTCTAAAATGTAAAAAAAGCATTCCCGGCAGCTCAGTCGGGCTGATCAGGTCCACCGTGGTGGAACCGCGGTGTCCCGATCAGCTAGGACGCAAACAGAGGGTACCTTACCTTCCTCCGGTGTGTCCGATAGGCGATTGCTCCAAGCCTGAGATCCTGGCTTGAGCAATCATCTGCCAAAAACACTGATCAATACAATGCTATGGCATAGCATTGGATAGTGCTGGAAATCAATATACTGCATGTTTTAGCCCCCTATGGTGGGCTATAACATTGCAAAAAAAAGTGTAAAACAAGAGTAAATAAGTGTGATTTAACCCCTTCCCTAATAAAAGTTTCAATCACCCACCTTTTCCCTTAAAAAAAACAAAAAAACATGTAAACAAAAATAAATATAAACATGTTGTTTTGCCGCGTGCATAAATGTCCAAACTCTAAAAATATATAATTAATTAAACCGCATGGTCAATGGCGTACATGTAAAAAAATTCCAAAATAGCGTATTTTTGGTCACTTTTCAGACCATAAACATTTTTATAAAAAGTGACCAAATAGTCTGATCAAAATAAAAATGATACCGATGAAAAATTCAGATCACAGCGCAAAACATGAGCCCTAATACATCACCATATGCATACAAATTTAAAAGTTATAGGGGTCAGAAGAGGACATTTTAAACACATTAATTCTCGTGCATGTAGTTATGATTTTTTAGAAGTAAGACAAAATCAAACCTATCTAAGTAGGGTATCATTTCAATCATATGGACCTACAAAATAAAGATAAGGTGTCATTTTTAAAGAAAAATGTACTTTGTAGAAACGGAAGCCATCAAGAGATACAAAATGCTGTTTTTTCTTCAATTTTGTTGCACAATTATTATTTTTTGTTTCACCGTAGATTTTTGGGTAAAATGACTTATGTCATTACAAAGTAGAATTGGTGGCTCAAAAAATAAGCCATCATATGGTTTTTTAGGTGGAAATTTGAAAGGGTTATGATTTTTAAAATATAAGAAGGAAAAAATGAAAATGCTAAAACGGAAAAATGCTTAAGGGGTTAATGGCACCTGTTTGAACTTGCTATCAGTATAAAAGACACCTGTCCACAACCTCAGTCACACTCCAAACTCCACTATGGCCAAGACCAAAGAGCTGTCCAAGGACACCTGAAACAAAATTGTAGACCTGCACCAGGGTGGGAAGACTGAATCTGCAATAGGCAAGCAGCTTAGTGTGAAGAAATGAACTGTAGAAGCAATTATAAAATGGAAGACATACAAGACTACTGATAATCTCCCTCGATCTGGGGCTCCACGCAAGATCTCACCCCGTGGTGTCAAAATGATCACAATAACGGTGAGCAAAAATCCCAGAACCACACGGGGGGACCTTGTGAATGACCTGCCGAGATCTGGGACCAAAGTAACAAAGGCTGCCATCAGTAACACACTACGCCACCAGGGACTCAAATCATGCAGTGCCAGGCGTGTCCCCCTGCTTAAGCCAATACATGTCTGGGCCCATCTGAAGTTTGCTAGAGAGCATTTGGATGATCCAGAAGAGGATTAGGAGAATGTCATATGGTCAGATTAAAGCAAAGAAGAACTTTTTGGTAAAAACTCAACTGAATTGCATCCAAAGAACACCATACCTACTGTGAAGCATGGGGGTGGAAACATCCTGCTTTGGGGCTGTTTTTCTGATAAGGGACCAGGACGTGTGTGAAAACCTTGTGAAGACTTACAGAAAACATTTCCAACAAAGGGTATATAACAAAATATTGAGACAAACTTTTGTTATTAACCAAATACTTATTTTCTACCATAATTTGCAAATAAATTCTTTAAAAATCAGACAATGTGATTTTATAGATTTTTTTCTCATTATATCTCTCATAGTTGAGGTAAACCTTGCACAATTGATGGCTGACTAATTACTTTTTGCCCCACTGTATTCCTTTCTGAACATTTTTGTTTACTAAATATTTTGCTACCTTTCACCTGTTTTATGTTTTCTGATTTTGAAGGGGAACTTTAGATCTGTAAAAATTGCTAAATATGTCTTAAGAGTGCTATTAGCTATTTAAATAAATGTATGAAATATAAATAATTTCCCACCTAAAACAGTCTATAAGCCACCTTTGTACTATGTGTGACGTATTACTATGTCTGCCTAAAAAATTGACATTTGTAATGCAGTATTCAGAAGCTCCATTCAGAAGCTAGTGGTAATAGTATTCATTAAAACAATTTTTATTTTGCAAAACAAAAACAGCTTAGGCACTTTCATCACTTCAGAAGGTATATTGGACTTAAAGTACACTCACTACCTATTAGAATGTATGGTGTATATATATATATATGTATATACATATTGTTACGCCGAGCGCTCCGGGTCCCCGCTCCTCCCCGGAGCGCTCGCTACACTCTCCCCGCTGCAGCGCTCCGGTCAGATCCACTGACCCGGGGCGCTGCGATTCCGCTTCCAGCCGGGATGCGATTCGCGATGCGGGTAGCGCCCGCTCGCGATGCGCACCCCGGCTCCCGTACCTGACTCGCTCTCCCTCGGTCCTGTCCCGGCGCGCGCGGCCCCGCTCCCTAGGGCGCGCGCGCGCCGGGTCTTTGCGATTTAAAGGGCCACTGCGCCGCTGATTGGCGCAGTGATTCCAATTAGTGTCTTCACCTGTGCACTTCCCTATATCACCTCACTTCCCCTGCACTTCCTTGCCGGATCTTGTTGCCATTGTGCCAGTGAAAGCGTTCCTTGTGTGTTCCTAGCCTGTGTTCCAGACCTCCTGCCGTTGCCCCTGACTACGATCCTTGCTGCCTGCCCCGACCTTCTGCTACGTCCGACCTTGCTTCTGTCTACTCCCTTGTACCGCGCCTATCTTCAGCAGTCAGAGAGGTTGAGCCGTTGCTAGTGGATACGACCTGGTCACTACCGCCGCAGCAAGACCATCCCGCTTTGCGGCGGGCTCTGGTGAAAACCAGTAGTGGCTTAGAACCGATCCACTAGCACGGTCCACGCCAATCCCTCTCTGGCACAGAGGATCCACTACCTGCCAGCCGGCATCGTGACAGTAGATCCGGCCATGGATCCCGCTGAAGTTCCTCTGCCAGTTGTCGCTGACCTCACCACGGTGGTCGCCCAGCAGTCACAACAGATAGCGCAACAAGGCCAACAGCTGTCTCAACTGACCGTTATGCTACAGCAGTTACTACCACAGCTTCAGCAGTCATCTCCTCCGCCAGCTCCTGCACCTCCTCCGCAGCGAGTGGCCGCTCCTGGTCTACGCCTATCCTTGCCGGATAAATTTGATGGGGACTCTAAGTTTTGCCGTGGCTTTCTTTCCCAATGTTCCCTGCATCTGGAGATGATGTCGGACCTGTTTCCCACTGAAAGGTCTAAGGTGGCTTTCGTAGTCTGCCTTCTGTCTGGAAAAGCCCTGTCTTGGGCCACACCGCTCTGGGACCGCAATGACCCCGTCACTGCCTCCGTACACTCCTTCTTCTCGGAAATCCGAAGTGTCTTTGAGGAACCTGCCCGAGCCTCTTCTGCTGAGACTGCCCTGTTGAACCTGGTCCAGGGTAATTCTTCCGTTGGCGAGTATGCCGTACAATTCCGTACTCTTGCTTCAGAATTATCCTGGAACAATGAGGCCCTCTGCGCGACCTTTAAAAAAGGCCTATCCAGCAACATTAAAGATGTTCTGGCCGCACGAGAAATGCCTGCTAATCTTCATGAACTTATTCACCTAGCCACTCGCATTGACATGCGTTTTTCCGAAAGGCGTCAGGAGCTCCGCCAAGATATGGACTCTGTTCGCACGAGGCGTTTCTTCTCCTCGGCTCCTCTCTCCTCTGGTCCCCTGCAATCTGTTCCTGTGCCTCCCGCCGTGGAGGCTATGCAGGTCGACCGGTCTCGCCTGACACCTCAAGAGAGGACACGACGCCGCATGGAGAACCTCTGCCTGTACTGTGCTAGTACCGAACACTTCCTGAGGGATTGTCCTATCCGCCCTCCCCGCCTGGAAAGACGTACGCTGACTCCGCACAAAGGTGAGACAATCTTTGATGTCTACTCTGCTTCTCCACGTCTTACTGTGCCTGTGCGGATGTCTGCCTCTGCCTTCTCCTTCTCTACTGTGGCCTTCTTGGACTCTGGATCTGCAGGAAATTTTATTTTGGCCTCTCTCGTCAACAGGTTCAACATCCCAGTGACCAGTCTCGCCAGACCCCTTTACATCAATTGTGTAAACAATGAAAGATTGGACTGTACCATACGTTTCCGCACGGAGCCCCTTCTAATGAGCATCGGATCTCATCACGAGAGGATTGAACTTTTGGTCCTCCCCAATTGCACCTCGGAAATTCTCCTTGGACTTCCCTGGCTTCAACTTCATTCCCCAACCCTGGATTGGTCCACTGGGGAGATCAAGAGTTGGGGGCCCTCTTGTTCCAAGGACTGTCTAAAACCGGTTCCCAGTAACCCTTGCCGTGACTCTGTGGTTCCTCCAGTAACCGGTCTCCCTAAGGCCTATATGGACTTCGCGGATGTTTTCTGCAAAAAACAAGCGGAGACTCTACCTCCTCACAGGCCTTATGATTGTCCTATCGACCTCCTCCCGGGCACTACTCCACCCCGGGGCAGAATTTATCCTCTCTCTGCCCCAGAGACTCTTGCCATGTCTGAATACGTCCAGGAGAATCTAAAAAAGGGCTTTATCCGTAAATCCTCCTCTCCTGCCGGAGCCGGATTTTTCTTTGTGTCCAAAAAAGATGGCTCCCTACGTCCTTGCATTGACTACCGCGGTCTTAATAAAATCACGGTTAAGAACCGCTACCCCTTACCCCTCATCTCTGAACTCTTTGATCGCCTCCAAGGTGCCCACATCTTTACTAAATTGGACTTAAGAGGCGCCTATAACCTCATCCGCATCAGAGAGGGGGATGAGTGGAAAACAGCATTTAACACCAGAGATGGACACTTTGAGTATCTGGTCATGCCCTTTGGCCTGTGCAACGCCCCTGCTGTCTTCCAAGACTTTGTTAATGAAATTTTTCGTGATCTGTTATACTCCTGTGTTGTTGTATATCTGGATGATATCCTAATTTTTTCGGCCAATCTAGAAGAACACCGCCAGCATGTCCGTATGGTTCTTCAGAGACTTCGTGACAATCAACTCTATGCTAAAATTGAGAAATGTCTGTTTGAATGCCAATCTCTTCCTTTTCTAGGATATTTGGTCTCTGGCCAGGGACTACAAATGGATACAGACAAACTCTCTGCCGTCTTAGATTGGCCACGCCCCTCCGGACTCCGTGCTATCCAACGCTTTTTGGGGTTCGCCAATTATTACAGGCAATTTATTCCACATTTTTCTACCCTTGTGGCTCCTATCGTGGCTTTAACCAAAAAAAATGCCGATCCCAAGTCCTGGCCTCCTCAAGCGGAAGACGCCTTTAAACGACTCAAGTCTGCCTTTTCTTCGGCTCCCGTGCTCTCCAGACCTGACCCTTCCAAACCCTTCCTACTGGAGGTTGATGCCTCCTCAGTGGGAGCTGGAGCTGTTCTTCTACAGAAAAATTCTTCCGGGCATGCCGTCACTTGTGGTTTTTTTTCTAGGACCTTCTCTCCGGCGGAGAGGAACTACTCCATCGGGGATCGAGAGCTTCTAGCCATTAAATTAGCACTTGAGGAATGGAGGCATCTGCTGGAGGGATCAAGATTTCCAGTTATTATTTACACCGACCACAAGAACCTCTCCTACCTCCAGTCTGCCCAACGGCTGAATCCTCGCCAGGCCCGGTGGTCTCTGTTCTTTGCCCGGTTTAATTTTGAGATTCACTTTCGTCCTGCCGATAAGAACATTAGGGCCGATGCTCTCTCTCGTTCCTCGGATGCCTCAGAAGTTGAACTCTCTCCGCAACACATCATTCCACCTGACTGCCTGATCTCCACTTCTCCTGCCTTCATCAGGCAAACTCCTCCAGGAAAGACCTTTGTTTCTCCACGCCAACGCCTCGGAATCCTCAAATGGGGTCACTCCTCCCATCTCGCAGGTCATGTGGGCATCAAGAAATCTCTGCAACTCATCTCCCGCTTCTATTGGTGGCCGACTCTGGAGACGGATGTTGTGGACTTTGTGCGAGCCTGCACTATCTGTGCCCGGGATAAGACTCCTCGCCAGAAGCCCGCTGGTTTTCTTCATCCCCTGCCTGTCCCCGAACAGCCTTGGTCTCTGATTGGTATGGATTTTATTACTGATTTACCCCCTTCCCGTGGCAACACTGTTATTTGGGTGGTCGTTGATCGATTCTCCAAAATGGCACATTTCATCCCTCTTCCTGGTCTTCCTTCAGCGCCTCAGTTGGCTAAACAATTTTTTGTACACATTTTTCGTCTTCACGGGTTGCCTACGCAGATCGTCTCGGATAGAGGTGTCCAATTCGTGTCTAAATTCTGGAGGGCTCTCTGTAAACAACTCAAGATTAAATTAAATTTTTCTTCTGCATATCATCCCCAGTCCAATGGACAAGTAGAAAGAATTAACCAGGTCTTGGGTGATTATTTGCGACATTTTGTTTCCTCCCGCCAGGATGACTGGGCAGATCTCCTTCCATGGGCCGAATTCTCGTATAACTTCAGAGTCTCTGAATCTTCCTCCAAATCCCCATTTTTCGTGGTGTACGGCCGTCACCCTCTTCCCCCCCTCCCTACCCCCTTGCCCTCTGGTCTACCCGCTGTGGATGAAATTTCTCGTGACCTTTCCATCATATGGAGAGAGACCCAAAATTCTCTCTTACAGGCTTCATCACGCATGAAGAAGTTCGCAGATAAGAAAAGAAGAGCTCCTCCCGTTTTTTCCCCTGGAGACAAGGTATGGCTCTCCGCTAAATATGTCCGCTTCCGTGTCCCTAGCTACAAGTTGGGACCACGCTATCTTGGTCCTTTCAAAGTTTTGTGTCAAATTAATCCTGTCTCTTACAAACTTCTTCTTCCTCCTTCTCTTCGTATCCCTAATGCCTTTCACGTCTCTCTTCTTAAACCACTCATCCTCAACCGTTTTTCTCCCAAATCTGTTCCTCCCACTCCTGTTTCCGGCTCCTCGGACATCTTCTCTGTCAAAGAGATCTTAGCCTCTAAAAAGGTCAGAGGGAAAACTTTTTTTTTAGTGGACTGGGAGGGTTGTGGTCCTGAAGAGAGATCCTGGGAACCTGAGGACAACATCCTAGACAAAAGTCTGCTCCTCAGGTTCTCAGGCTCTAAGAAGAGGGGGAGACCCAAGGGGGGGGGTACTGTTACGCCGAGCGCTCCGGGTCCCCGCTCCTCCCCGGAGCGCTCGCTACACTCTCCCCGCTGCAGCGCTCCGGTCAGATCCACTGACCCGGGGCGCTGCGATTCCGCTTCCAGCCGGGATGCGATTCGCGATGCGGGTAGCGCCCGCTCGCGATGCGCACCCCGGCTCCCGTACCTGACTCGCTCTCCCTCGGTCCTGTCCCGGCGCGCGCGGCCCCGCTCCCTAGGGCGCGCGCGCGCCGGGTCTTTGCGATTTAAAGGGCCACTGCGCCGCTGATTGGCGCAGTGATTCCAATTAGTGTCTTCACCTGTGCACTTCCCTATATCACCTCACTTCCCCTGCACTTCCTTGCCGGATCTTGTTGCCATTGTGCCAGTGAAAGCGTTCCTTGTGTGTTCCTAGCCTGTGTTCCAGACCTCCTGCCGTTGCCCCTGACTACGATCCTTGCTGCCTGCCCCGACCTTCTGCTACGTCCGACCTTGCTTCTGTCTACTCCCTTGTACCGCGCCTATCTTCAGCAGTCAGAGAGGTTGAGCCGTTGCTAGTGGATACGACCTGGTCACTACCGCCGCAGCAAGACCATCCCGCTTTGCGGCGGGCTCTGGTGAAAACCAGTAGTGGCTTAGAACCGATCCACTAGCACGGTCCACGCCAATCCCTCTCTGGCACAGAGGATCCACTACCTGCCAGCCGGCATCGTGACACATATACACACACACACACACACACACACACTGGAGGAAATTATATAGGCTTACTGTAATAAAGTGCACATAAATTTACAGCTGCTTAACCTGCTGGCACACAATATTAGTATGCGTTACAAGAGCCCCTGCCTATTACCCTCTATATAGTCATATGGAAAAAGGGAGGGATGAAAAATGAATTGTGGTGTCTTAATGCAAATCTGCTTATCAGTGAATGTCTATGTGAAAAACACACTCATAAATTGAATTTTTCAAACAAAAAGGCTACTGAATCTAAATGAGAGTTTGCAAACACAATGTAAATAAGCAGAATCCACAACTGCAGATAAAAAGGAATATGCCAACACATACCACCACTACAGAACCCCTACATATGTCTTCCATACTGCTTTGTCAGGAGGATGTCTCTGGATCATGAGTAAGGCCCCATTCACATGGCAGAATTTCAAAGGAGAATTTGGTGGCAAAATTCCACTCGGAAATTCTGCTGCAACAGACTCCCATTGTTTTCAATATTTAGAAAGATTATCAGAATTATGTTTTTTTAGTTTACAAAAAAAATGGCATATGAGCCTAATTACTATGTATAGTACATCAGGGGCAGTACAGAGATCTCTCCCATGATCCATTTATACCGAGGAATGATTCTATAAAAATGAGGCATCCTCTATGTCTACAGGAAAGGTTTCTACACCAGCACAGACGGGATTCTTTAGTGTAAAAGCAGTGATACTGTGGAAGTGGTCATGTTGAACACAATAAAACAGTTCTAAAGGGGCCTGGATGCTTTTCTGGAGAGTAATGATGTTATAGTGACTAGATTCTGCATTAGGGTTGTTGATCCAGTGATTTATTCTGCCATATTCGAAGTCAGGAAGGAATTTTTCACCCATCATGTCATTTTTTTTGGCTTTTTCTGAATTAACAGTATAAGACAGGGGTTGGCAACCCCTGCAACACATACCACACAGAGTGCATGTGGGTGGCACAAGGGATTCTCACCACTTTATAACAGCACTAGCTGCTGGTATTAGATGTTCCCCTGCATGACACATCACCTACCAGCAGCAACTGCAAGAAGACAACAGCTAATAATGTCAGCTGATGTGTCCCTCCCTCCTCCTGCCCGGTGCCCACAATAGAGAAGCAAAGCAACCAGCAGCTCTCAACCCCGGAAAGCTATGGTATGAGAACTATTGGGGGTTGTGAATGTGTGTATTGGGGGCTATGTGTAAATTGGGGGCTGTGCATGTAGGGATGTGCATGTGCGTATAGGAGCTATGCATGTGTGTATGGGAGCTGTGTGTATGGTATTTGCTAGAGATGAGCAAATCAAAGCTGACGAACCTGAATTCTTTACATATTTCATGAAATATTCAGTTTGCAACAAATGCAAATATCACAGCGTTTCTATCATTCAAATCGCTTCATTAAACTCCATTTACTGTGGTCCAGGCTCCAGGGCATCTAAATAGCAGATCCACATGTCAGTACATGGGGCAAGGAACGCTGGGAAGGCAGGAAGGCAAGGCGGGTAGGGAAGTAGGTGGGATGACCCTGAATCCCATGTACGATGCAACCTATCAGCAGCCAGTCACCCCTGTGATGTAAAAGCCCTATCTATATATTCAGCAGCCATTTTAGTCATATCATTCATTACACTGCATACCGATAGGACAGACATCGCTGTGTGTGTGTCACACAGAAAAGCTCATTCCAGCAGCGTTTCACATCCTAGTCACATCAGCATTCTGGTGGACAGAGAGCAGTGTTTTTTTCACTGAAAAAGATTTTTACTGTAGCCATAAACCTCCCAGTTACTTTCTTCAGCATTGTATTACAGAGAGGGGCAGATAGCTTTGTGTTGCCTCATACATTTCAATTAGCTGCCTCAACTTCATAAACCTTAGCAGAGGAGGCAGGAATAATTTTTCAGCGTAATTCTGTGTCTTTGTTCCACAACAAATCATCTGCTGGTTATACTAGTCTGTAGACGGTATGATACCCAGCAGTCCATTCCTAATAGTCTTTGACAGAGTGAAATGTTGTGTTTAGTACACAGCTTTTTTGTGCTGCCGCACTGTTGACCTGTACTGCATTTTTCTGCCCTCATAAGTGCATACCACATACGTACATCTAAGAAATTTGCTATATTGTACGTGTTAATCTGTCAAGGGCCTAGATACTGTGAAAGTCCAGGTAAAAGTAATCACCAGCTGGTGTTTTACTAAATATGTTTTTTTAAGCGTACTGTACCACATTTTTCTGCCCTCATAAATGCATACCACATACCTACATCTAAGTTATGTACTATTTTGTGCCTGTTAATCTGTCCAGGGCCTACATACTGTGAAAGGACAGCAAAAAGTAATCACCGGCTGGTGTTTTCCTCCAATACGTTAATTAAAATGTACTGTATCACATTTTTCTGCCCTCATAAGTGCATACCACATATTTACCTCTAAGTAGTGTACTATTGTAAATCTGTTTGTCTGTCAAGGACCTAGATACTGTGAAAGTCCAGGCAAAGCTACTCACTGGCTTGTGTTTTTAATCAGATACTCCTTTAAGTGTACTGTAGTGCATTTTTCTGCCCTCATAAGTGCATACCACATGAGTACATCTAAGTAGTGTACTATTTTGTACCTGTTAATCTTTCGAGGGCCTGCATACTGTGAAAGGACAGCCAAAATGAATCACCAGCTGGTGTTTTACTCCAATACATTTATTTATCGTACTGTAGTTCATTTTTCTGCCCTCATAAGTGCATACCACATAAGTACACCTAAGTAGTGTAATATTTTCTACCTGTTAATCTGTCAAGGGCCTAGATACTGCCAAAGTCCAGGAAAAAGTACACTACTGCTGCTGTTCTAAATACTCTTTTAAGCGTAGTGCAGCGTATTGTACTCCCCTCATATACGCACTAAGCATGTCAGGCAGAAAAGTGCCAGAACTTGCACAGAAGTGAGGCAGAGTCCTAAATTCATCAGGCACAGGTCGCAGCAGACTAGGGGCGAGTGGCAGCAGGAGTCACAGCGAGAAGCCTGAGCTCCTGGTATCAGCTAGTGGTCGTGTCTTGACCAGAAACCCATCTGCAGTCATCGATTGGTTAACACGGTCATCCACTTCATAACAATTGACATCTGATACCCCCAGTCAACAGTCAGTGGGTTCCTCAGTTGGCATGGCCCGGGAGCAGTCCCTGTCCTCCCATAGCCTCTGTCCTATTATGTTCCCTCCTCTACAGAAGTATCTTATGCTCTGGGTTCCGCTCCACTTTTCACTGAGGAATCTCTAATAGAGGACAGACAGCAGCTACAGCCCAGCTAACAAGTGGAAGGGACATCCGCTGCTTCCTCCGCTAAGTAGTGATGAGGAAAAAGACATGGGAGGTGTTCTTGCCAAGGTTCAAGGTCCAGAAGCAGACACTGTTGAGGAACCTGAGTAGGACTTCAGTGACATGCAGACACTTGTTGATGATGCCGATCTCAATTGGGAGCAGGGTGCAGAAGGGGCTTCATCATCATCAGGAGAAGAGAGTTTCAGGTTGCCCATGAGGCAGCAGCTGAGCCAGCAAGGTGGTAGCATGGTTACCAGTCAGCATGGTAGCAGAAGTAGAAATTCTGGAGCCAAACGTGCCTGAGGAAACCACCTGCTTTGCGGCAGCATACCTACCCTTGAGGTAGTGGAACAGGGTTTCCTGGAGACGGTGGCAGTAGCAGTAAAGTAGTGCGGACTGTTGGTGGGAAAATCAACTACTCGGCGGTGTGACAGTTTTTCATCAAGCATCCGGAGGAGGTTCACATGCAAGATATGTCGGCAGAAGGTGAAGCGTGGCCAGGGTCCCAATGTTGGCACCATGGCCCTGCGTCAACATATGCTTCACCACCATAAAATGGCCTGGGAGAACCGTGGCTCCGATGTAGTGGTCCAGCCTGCTGCGTCACCCAGTGACATGCCGCTCCCTCTTTCAGCCAGCCAAGGCTCCACCACCTCAGCCGAAAGGAGCTGTGTGTCATAACCTCCTTCTGTCGCTCCAGATGCTCCTGCTCCTCCTACTTTTAGTCAGCCATTCCGCCAACAATTCATCGGCGAAGCCATGTCCATGAGACAACAGTATGCGTTCACTCATCCAATGGCACAGAAGCTGAATGTGCTCCTGTCCAAGTTGCTGGTGCTGCAGTCCCTCCATTTTCAAGTAGTGGACTCTGCACCTTTCAGAGAACTGATGGCTTGTGAAGAGCTGAAGGGGAGAGTGCCAAGCTGTCATTTCTTTGCGAAGAAGGCAGTACCAGCCCTGCACAATTTTGTGGAAGAGAAGGTAGTCCAGTCCTGAGCCTGTCGGTGTGTACCAAAGTGCATGGCAGCGCCGACGTCTGGAGCTGTAACTATGGTCAGGGACAATACATGTCCTTTACAGCTCACTAGGTGAATGTGGTTCCTGCACAGCCACAACACCAACTTGAACAGGTCACGCCACTTCCTCTTCCACGCTCTCAGGCCGTTGGTGTTGTGACAGTTTGCAACTCCGCCTCCTCATCCTCCACCGTGTCCTCAGCCTCCACTGCCCAGACAATCTTCAGTGGCATTTCAGCATATCATGTGTGCAGGGCATGGCGGTGTCACGCTGTTCTTCACATTGTTTACCTTGGCGAATGGAGTCTCACAGGGGAGGAACTGCTAAAAGTCATTCGTAAAGAAATCGGATCATGGCTTACTCCATGAAAACTGGAAATGGGAACCATGGTGACTGACATCGGGAAGAACAGCTTGTCTGTGCTTCGACTGGGAAGGCTGAGCCATGTGCCCTGCATGGCACACGTGTTCAATATGGTTGTGAAGCAGTTCCTAAAGTGTTCCCCCATCTGCAAGACATTCTAACAATGGGAAGGAAGCTTTACACTGCAAAGCACACCCTCCTTGATGATTTCTTGATGATCCAAGCAGATAGGGGGACTCCCCTGTGTAACTTCAATGTGAACCAGTGGCAGCTCATACATGACACCTGCCGTTTGCTCAGGCCCTTTGAGGAAGCCACATTATTAGTAAATCCCCAGGATAACGGGATAAACAACGTCATTCCACTACTTCCTTTCTTACAACACGTGTTGGAAACGAGAGACGTGGCACTGGAGACGTGGCACCAACATCTCATGGCCACATGAGCCCTGTGGGGGCTGAACTGGAGGAGGAAGAGGGGAGGGGCACAGTAGAGCATAGTTTATGCTTCGCCAAATGGGTGGTTTTTCTAGTAATCTAACAGGAGAAGAGGAGCAGGAGCAGCTAGAGAGCTAGAGGGTTATGAGGAAGGTGAGACAGAGGACCTAGACAAACTGTGGTAGTATGCAGTGGAGATGGAGGCAGGGAGTCCCTCCGAGTCACTTGCATAAATGGCAGGATGCATGCTCACTTGCTTGCATAGTGACAGCTTAATTGTCACGATTCGGCATGACTTCTGGATCTCCACCTTTTTGGACCCTCACTACCGCCACAAAATAGGTGCCTTTTTTTACACCCACTGAGAGGGATGGCAAAGTGACCTACTACAGAGGCATCCTATGTAGTCAGTTGGCCGATACCTTTCGGCGCCATCGTCCATCGTCTTGCAGGTCTGAATCGGGGGGGGCCCCTGCGCTCAACTTCCACTGCCATGGCTGCTGGGGAGGGGTAAGGTGGCAGAAGCACTACCAGCTCCATCACCAGCAGCCTGAGTCTACAGTCGCTGATGAGTAGCTTTTTTTACCCGCATAGTGAAGCAACTCATCAGCAGCAGGTACACTTGGAGCAGGACCTGAACCAGCAAGTGGTGGCATACCTTGACATGCCCATGCCAACACACCTTAAAGATCCGCTGGACTTCTGGGCAGCCAAACTTGATATGTGGCTTCAACTAGCAGAGTTTGCCCTGGAAAAGCTGTCCGGCCCGGCCAGTAGTGTGCCATCAGAGCCGGTGTTTAGTGCGGCGGGGCCATAGTCACCCCAAGGAGAACTCGTCTGTCCATGAAAAATGTGGAGAGACTGACCTTTGTGAAGATGAGTCAGGCATAGATCAGCCAGGATTTCCAACCACCAATGCCTGATGCATGAGTGTATATTGACCATGGTGCCACACCAACACTATACAAATATGGATAGTACCAAACAGATTTAAGATGCTGCTCCCCAGTTACAAACATTCCTCCGCATCAGACCTTTTTTCACCCACCTTCATCAACGGGTACATGTATTGCCACCCACCACACCACTCACTTTCACCGCACTGTCATCGGGTCACTTTCAGGACTCCTGATGCTGCTGCCACCTCCAGGCTGTCTCATTCAGCCACTATAAGGTCTCCTCATGATTCAGCCACCTCCAGGCTGTTCCATTCATCCAATATATGGTTTACTGCTGCTTCAGCCAGCTCCAGTCTGTGTCATTCAGCAACTACATGGTTTAGTGATGCTGCTGGGCCTAGGACATTAACTATATATGTTTATGGTAGCACTAGGTACCATACATCTTCAATGGAAATTTCTAAATTCATCCTTTATTCTTAGATATTGTGAGGCCCTATTGTCTCCTTATCTGCCGCCAACTCCAGGCTGTGCCATTCAGCCACTATATGGTCTCCTCATGCTTCAGCCAACTGTGCCATTCAGGCTGTGCCATTCAGCCACTATGTAGTCTTTTCATGCTGCCACAAACTCCAGGCTGAACAATTCAGCCACTATATGGTCTCCTCATACTGATCCCACCTCCAGGCTCTTTCTTTGTGCTGCCATGTGACACCTTGTTAGATTTGGCCCTTTGTACCCACATGCCGGGGCCCGGGACTAGTGTTGAGCGGCATAGGCCATATTCGAATTCGCGAATATTCGCGAATATATGGACGAATATTCGTCATATATTCGCGAATATTCGCATATTCGTTATATCCTCGTTTTATTTTCGCGTATGCGAAAATACACGCATGCGAAAATTAGCAATATGAAAATTCGCATATGCGAAAATTAGCATATGCTAATTTTCGCATATGCTAATTTTCGCATATGCGAATTTTCGCACGCCAGTCTCACACAGTAGTATTACAGCCTTCTTTACACCACACAAGCTGGAAGCAGAGAGGGGTGATCACTGTGATGTGTACTGTGAAAAAAAAACAAAAAAAAAAAAACGAATATTCGTAATTACGAATATATAGCGCTATATTCGCGAAATTCGCGAATTCGCGAATATGCGATATTCGCGAATAATATTCGAATTGCGAATATTCGCGAGCAACACTACCCGGGACACCAAAACTTGGAAGTTAAAATTTAAATTTCAAAATCCTTAATTTCAAGTTAAAAATCTTACATTTCTATTTAAAAATCTTAAATTTCAATGGTCTCCTCATGCTTCGGCAAACACCAGGCTCCTCATGCTTCAGCCAACTCCAGCCAATATATGGTTTACTGATGCTGCTGGGCCTGGACCTAAACATTTTTTATGGTAGCACTAGCTACCCTAAATCTTCGGTGTAAATGTAAAAAATCATCTTTTAATCTTAGGGATTGTGAAGCCCTAATGTCTACTCATGCTGCTTTCAGCTCCAGGCTGTGTCATTCAGCAACTATATGGTCTCCTCATGCTTCAGCAAACTACAGGCTGTGCCATTCAGACACTATATGGTCTCTCTTCATGCTTCACCCAACTCCAGGCTGTGCCATTCAGACACTAAATGGTCTCCTCATGCTTCAGCCACCTCAAGGCTATGTCATTCAGCCACTATATGGTCTCCATATATTGAAAGTGTATTGTAGGAAACATGTGGGTATCCTTGAGTTACTCTCCCAGCATTATTTCCATTTTGATACTAGTAATAAAAGGAATATTGCCAAGAACTAGCTGAAACAGGGAAATGTAGATATTGACCACAGGCTGTTAGAATTGACTGACTATCCCAGGTGGTAGATTTATCATTTTGAAGTTCCTCAACTCCAGTAAGCTTTAAGCCGTTCATTCTTTGTTGTGGTTCTTCAATTGCAGAATTAAGTGGTATCATGTTTTCCTGTTCCTCAGATGAGCTAATGTCACTGGAACACACAATACTCATGTTGTCATCTAATGAAGGAGCCTTTTCTTATGTATCATTTTCTTATTTTGAATCTCAGGTGGCATTCTGACATTTTCTGATTATAAAGGAATTTTGGAATCTGGGACACAGGTAAAAATATGTATTTTTAAGCGTACTGTAGCACATTTTTCTGCCCTCATAAGTGCATACCACATGCCTACTAGTCGTAAATATTTAGAATATAGTGCTATATATTCGGAATGACAAATATTCGTGTTTTTTTTTTCACATGCAAATTGTTATGAACATTTTTATGAAAATTTTCCATACAAATAGGGGTCTAGCACATGGGTCTATCACGTGGGTCTGTTTTTCTTTTTTTTTTTTTTTCAACAAGCAAATTTTTATGCAAATTTTCCATGCATGGAAAAAAAAGCGAATGAACATAGCGAATATGCAAATTTTGTGAACATAGGACGAATAATCATCAGTATATTTGCGAAATATCACAAATTCGAATATGGCCCCTGCTGCTCATCAGTAATACCTACATCTAAGTAGTGTACTATTTTGTACCTGTTAATCTGTCATGGGTCTTTATACTGTGAAAGGACAGCCATCAGCTGCTGTTCTAGACAAATACTGTTTTAAGTGTAGTGAAGTGTATTGTACTCCCCTCATGTACGCAATTAGTATGTAAGGCAGAGTAGTGAAATCTCAATTTCAAAATCCTTAATTTCAATTTAAAAATATTAAATTTAAAAATCTTATATTTCAATGGTCTCCTCATGCTTCAGCCAACTCCAGGCTGTGTCATTCAGCCAATATATGATTTGCTGATGCTGCTGGGCCTGGGTCTGGGCCTAAACATTTTTTATGGTAGCACTTGCTACCCTAAATCTTCAATTTAAATTTCAAAATCTGTCATTTAATCTTAGGTATTGTGAAGCCCTTGTGTCTACTCATGCTGCTGCCAACTCCAGGCTGTGCCATTCAGACACTATATGGTCTCCTCATTCTTCAGCCACATCCAAGCTTTTTCATTCAGCCACTACCTGGTCTCCTCATGCTGCCTCCACGCTGTGTCATTCAGCCAGTTTATGTCTGCTCATGCTTCAGCCACATCCAAGCTGTGTCATTCAGCCACTATATGGTCTCCTCATGCTTCAGCCACATCCAAGCTTTGTCATTCAGCCACTGTATGGTCTCCTCATGCTGCCAACATCTCCACACTGTGTCATTTAGCAACTGTATGGTCTCCTCATGCTGCCAACACCTCCACGCTGTCATTCAGCCACTATATGGTCTCCTCATACTGATGCCACCTCCAGGCTCTGTCATTGTGCCGCTCTGCGGCAGTGATTCTAAAAGTGATGCCTGTAAGCATATCATTCTGAATTACAGTATTATTTCACTAGCCCAGCACACTCCTTATGCGTGTTAGAACAAAGCAAAGTGTTCTACACCCCTATCGAGGCTCTCTGTACTCCAGAAATAGCCATTTTAATATAGATTTGCCGCAAATAAATTTTTATCGAACCAATTTTTTTAGAAGAATTCAGTAAATCGGCCGAATCAAATTTTTCTAAAGTTTGCTCATCTCTAGTATTTGCATATGTGTGTGTGGGGGGCTGTATCTGTGTATAGGGGCGAAAAACGGGTGCTATTACTATGTGTGGCAATTTTAATGGGGAGTTTATATGCTGTAGAGGTGGGGATGATGCTGGAGAAAGTAGCCCAAAATGTTTGCCTGACGGATTTTGCAGAGACAAGTCATAGCTGGGAGATGTCTTCGTGGATTTCCAGGCCAGCTGGAGAAGAAACGGAAAAGTGACTGAGAAGACATTATTCTGAGGTCTGTATTATGCAGTGGGTGTGATTCTGAGGGTAATACTTAAGTCTTTATTATGTAGGGGGGTAGCACTGAGGTATGTCTTATGCGGGGGGAGGGGTAATACTGGGGATCTGTATTATGCAGGGTGGGGGGTGAAACTGGCGAACAATGAAGCCCCTAACTCACCCACAGCTACTGTCTCTACCTATTGCCTATCCACCCTAAAGTGACATATCTACAAGCACAATGACAAACCCTCCCTGCTTAGTGCTAGGGCAGCATTGTCAATATAATGAAATACAAAAACAGTAGGAGTCGGGAAACAGCTGGAGGCACCCAAATTAACACACAGTCAAATCAATGTCAGTCTAGCCGCGGTCTTTACCAGGAAATAGCGGAGTACAGGAACACTAAGCAGGAGAGTAGTCAAAAAGCTGAGCCAAAGATCAAAACCTGAAGTCAGAAACACCATGGGGGACATTTATAAAAGCATTTAATAGATTTTCTTTGCTTATATTTATCTCTCAAATGTCTTACGTGTGACTAGGCACTTTTCTGTGCAACTTTTGACAGGCCGAGCGAGAAGAGCAAGACTATTCTGTTTAACGTATGTAAGCAAATTATTTTAAAAATGACTTGCAGTGGTCAGAGATTTATAATGTGCAACTGTCGCAAAAAAGTTGCACGCCATCAAAAAAAGTCGTACATATACTCCAGCTTAAAACTGGCTTACAGATTTTGCTTACATGAGCAAAATCTCAAAATGGAAAACAGAATGGAGGAAAACAGCTTTTTGCTTACGTGTGAGTAATTTATAAAGGCTGTGTGACTTGTTAATACATTTGTTGCACGTTAGCAAAACATTAAGCAAAAAAAAACAAAAAACATATAGCAATCTTTTATAAATGTCCCCCTATAAAATTGCTGGTTACTAAACAAAGTCTTTAACTGGCAAGGACTAGAAGCACACTGCAGGTTTAAATAGCCAGCAACAGCTGCACATGTGCAATCTCAGCATGGTCAGCTGACCAGCCAAGATAGCTAGGGCATAGCCAGCAACCAAACCAAACAAAAGCTCAGGTAAGTTTAACCCTCCGGTTCAAACACGGACGAGTCATTACACTGTATTATGGTGGTGGTGGTGGTGGAGGGGATACTGGGGTTTGTATTATGCGGGGGCGATAATACTGAGGTTTGAATTATGCGAGGGGGGGAATAATACTGGGGTCTCTATTATACAGGTCTAAACAATGGATATCCATGCTGAAATTTATTTGAGTGGCTATGTGCGATCCTCTCCCTCTGTACTGTCCTCACTGTATGGTGCCAGGTACGAAATACAGGGGTAATTCTGGGGGGAAAAAGCCTACACTGTGACAAGCCACACTCTCACAAACTCCAACCACAGTAAACCACACCCATAATAAGCCACACACATAAGACCGACACACCAACATTTTTTTGCCTACCCCTTGCATAGAACAATAGGATGAACTGAATTGACATATGCCTTATTTCAGAATAACAAACTATATGCAGATGTAGTCTGTGTTATCTTGATCCCAGACATGTTTGGATATTGTACTGCACTCCTGAAGTGGAGATAAATTATCTGAACACATTACACAAACCTAGGTTTTACATTAATCCTCAAATACTGACATCCCTACATAATACATAGCTGGATTGGGTTACCACACTCAAGATAAACAAGGCTACATCTAAAACTACGCAACAAATTATTTAGAATTTTACACATACTATTTTTTTACAATTTGGTTGAGGTTTACATAGTTGATCTAGTTATTTTGAGCAATACACATTTGAAAAATACAAAACTTAATTTATAGGCTATATTCTCTTTTCTATTTTCATTGCTCTGGTGTATCTAAAACAAAACATACATTTTGAAAATAATCTTATAAATCAACTACTGAATTCTGTATAAAGCTCCTAAGCAAACCCATACATCTCTATTATTATACACTCCAAAGAAGCCCTGTGTAGTCTAATCCTGAACTCATATCTAATCCATCTTTTCCTTACTTCTTACAAACAAAAATTTGTCATATTAGAAAGTAAGTGACATATGGAAGCACTGCAACTGCAGGACCACAATGCACTGATAGGAATTTATTATCGGGAAACCCACACTTTTTCTCGGGTTGTAAGACACAGTTTTGGCACATTGCCAAAATTGTCTCTTACATGCGGGAAAAAATCAGAATGAAACCCATAGACCCTGCATTTTGCATTAGGGTTTAAGAAAATGGGACCTCGGTTAGTTTACAAAACCTTCAGTACTATCATTTTAACCCTACAAAAAGTATTGAAAAACTAGGGAAATTGACCATTATATTTTTCAATAGTTTTTTCATTATTTCTGCTGTTGCATTTTCAAGTCTGGGAGATGTGCGTAAAAACTGTGTCCTCATCCCCCTGAGAGAGGGTAGTGGGGATGGAGTGAGGGGGAGTGGGCTGTATAGCAAAAATAAACTGTGTCCCTGTGTGGAGGGTCACATTCTGCTACAGAGACACAGTTTTCTTCATTAAACCGCCACTGCACAGAGTTCGCTCAGAGCACTGGATGGCTGGGATGCAGGGAGATCACGGAGGTCCCCAGCGGCCACCTCCTCCCCACGATCAGACATGTTATCCCCTATCCTTTGCTGTCAGAATTATCCCCATAACATGTTATTCCTTAAAAAAGTCTTCAGGCCATGTTCACATGTTAACATTTAACATATTTTTTTTTTTTTTACCACATTTTGACTGTGTTTTTGTTGCTATTTTCCAAAATCAAGGTAGAAATGACACGAAGTAACACAATTTGTGCCAATATTTTGGGTAAAATTATGTCAATAACAAAAAACAGCACAATGTGTGGACACAGCCATTGGGGATAATGTACTCTATATTCCCTGATCTCCCAGAGCTCACAATAGCAGCAGCCTACAGCATAGGACTGAAGGGGTCTGGGATCTGTCAAGAGAAATATAATAGGTAGGATGACATCCTATATATCACAGCAAGCCACTCGACCAAGGACAGACCATTTTCTAAGACACATAAAACCATGTAAGTTTCTAAATACTGGTCACATGACCAACTTATGCTAATGAAACATATGAATGCAGCTGTTCTGGAATAAAACAGATGGCACTGTAGGACAAGTGATGGTGAGGGTGCAAGATATGAGCAACAGAAAACATGACAAATCCTGCACTGCTTTGAGTAAAGACCAAAATGAAGAATGTTAGTTTTTTTTTTTTTGTAATATGCTATTTGGTCTCTCTCTGAGAGCAGGAAAAAAAAGTATTTGACAATATTGCACTAGACAGATTGCATGAATGATTGGTTCATCCAGTTGCAGTCAATGCTAAACAGGAACTAATGAAGAGTGTCTCACATAGACAAGATATGGGTGAATGATTATAATGAGAGCTCTGTTATAATGAATGGATCACTGATGTGTTATAGTGTCAATGCAGGCGTACTCCATTTGTGACATGCCGTCTTTATGTTAAACACATGTCAATAGTAATCTGATGCACTATTCATACAGCATAGATCATTCCATCAGTGGTAAGTGCTATCAGTGCTTTTTTAAGTTGGGTTAATAAAAATCTATTTTTTGTTTTCTAGCTATTAATATTGATGACGATTATGTCAGAAGATTTCAACAATTCATTGGGAACCTTTCATGCTATAAATGCAGTCCACTCTGCAGACCACATGCTATAAAGCAGTGGTCTTAAACAGTGGCCCTCCAGATGTTGCAAAACTTCTACTCCCAGCATGCTGAGAGTTGAAGTTTTGCAACATCTGGAGTGCTACAGTTTGAGACTACTGCTATAAAGTAACATGAGCTTAGAAGAATTAAAGGGGTACTCTGGTGGAAAACATATTATTTTTTTTAAATCAACTGGTGACAGAAAGTTAAACAGATTTGCAAAGGACTTCTATTAAAAAATCTGTTTAACTTTCTGGCACCAGTTGACTTAGAAAAAAATGTTTTCCACCGGAGTACCCCTTTAAGAATTAAAAAGGCCACTGTGCTCTTGGGAGCATTCAATACAGAAGAAAATCTTGCCTCTGAGCTCTACAAGAAGTTCTTTCTAGCTCATGGCTTGGTTTGAAAGACCAAATCATGTTAAAGGGGTACTCCACCCCTAGACAGATTATCCCCTATCCAAATGATAGGGGATAAGGTGTCTGATCGCAGGGGTCCCATCGCTGGGGACCCCCACAATATAGCATGCAGCACCCACCTGTATCTGCTTCTGGCAGCGCTGGAGGTTCTGGCTCCCGACCACAGGAACAGAAGATTGTGACGTCATGACTCCGCCCCTGTGTGATGTCATGCTCCACTCCCTCAATGCAAGCCTATGGGAGGGGGCGTGACAGCTGTCACGCCCCATCCCATAGGCTTGCATTGAGGGGGCCGAGCGTGACGTCACACGGGGGCCGAGCCGTGACGTCACAATGCTCCGGCCCCGTGATAGACAATAATCAGACCCGGAGCGAACACACTCCGGGGACTGATTTTAACGGGGTGAGGCGTGCAAGATGACGGGGGTCCCCAGCGGCAGGACCCCGGCGATCAGGCATCTTATCCCCTATCCTTTGGATAGGGATAAGATGTCTAAGTGCTGGAGTACCCCTTTAAGTCAAATGAATTTACCACAAGTGGCTCCATTCAAGAATCATAAATATCTCAGAGATGATCAATAGAAATGGGAGGCCCCCAAAGCTAAATTTCAACGTGTCATAGCAAAAAGTCTCAATAGATATGTCCATGTGAAATTTTAGTTTTTCCTTTTTTAATAGATATTTTTTTTTCTAAAATTTGTTCTTTATGTTGTCACTAGGGGAAATTGGCTGCAGAATGATGAGGGAAAAACTGATTTTTTTAATTCATTATAGCACAAGGCCATAACTTTCCTACCACATCGAGCATTTCAATCTGCTCAGCTACCCCTGCTTTATAACATGCTGTTGGCAGATTTTGCTGTATTTTTATGCATTTTTGGTTTACTGTCTTAGAAATTATCTATTGTTTTTAGACTGCACTACAAACATTTACCAGTTACTGTTTCTTTCCTTATAGATACCAACCCAGTATTAGTGGAACCACAGGGGATTGGGAAACAATAAAATGTAATCAGATTAGTTTCTTGGATCATTCACCTGGATGACTGTATGTATTAATTATAGCTGTAGGACCAATGCTTAGCCAGAAAAGCTAGTTTTTATCTGGCTAGTTGCTTTCACTGAGATTTGAATTCTCTGCCTTTGTACTTAAAATATAGACCTTGTTTCCCAAACCTTTCATTTACGAAAGTTTCTCATGTCTCAAAACATTGAAGCCTTTTCTAATTTCCTTATATCACTAGAGTATAGGTACCGTATTTATTGGGGTATACCACGCACCGGCCTATAACACGCACCCTCATTTTACCAAGGATATTTGGGTAAAAAAAGTTTTTTACCCAAATATCCATGGTAAAATGAGGGTGCGTGTGTGCGCGTGTATACCCCGATATACCCCCAGGAAAGGCAGGGGGAGAGAGGCCGTCACTGCCCGCTTCTCTCCCCCTGCCTTTCCTGGGGTCTAGAGCCCTGCTGCCGGCCCTTCTCACCCCCTGGCTATCGGCGCCGCTGCCCGTTCTGTCCCCCTGACTATCGGTGCCGGCGCCGATAGCCAGGGGGAGAGAAGCGGCGCCGACAGCCAGGGGGAGAGAAGGGGCAGTGGCACCCATTGCCGGCGCCGCTGCCCCGTTGCCTCCCCCCATCCCCGGTGGCATAATTACCTGGGTCGGGTCCGCGCTGCTGCAGGCCTCCGGCGTGCATCCCCTGCGTCGTTGCTATGCACGGCGCGGCGCACTGACGTCATGCGCTGCGCCGTGCAGCGCATAGCAACGACGCCGGGGACGCACGCCTGACCTACAGCAGCACGGACCCGACCCAGGTAATTATGCCACCAGGGATGGGGGGAGGCAACGGGCAGTGGCGCCGGCAATGGGTGCCGCTGCCCCTTCTCTCCCCCTGGCTGTCGGCGCCCCTTCTCTCCCCCTGGATATCAGCGCCGGCAATGGGCAGAACGGGCAGCGGTGCCGATAGCCAGGGGGAGAGAAGGGCCGGCAGCAGCGCTCTAGACCCCAGGAAAGGCAGGGGGAGAGAAGCGGGCAGCAACGGCCTCTCTCCCCCTGCCTTTCCTGGGGCTGTATCGGCGTATAACACGCACATAAATACGCCGATAAATACGGTACTTAAAGGGATTTTCCAATCTTTAAAAGTAATTGCATTTTACAAGGAAATGCAATCAATTTATGATTTTCAGGTCCAAACGCTGAGACCCCCACTGATCCTGAGAATGAAGGGACTGCTGTATTAATTTAGATCTGTTTCCCCTCAACATTTTTTACAGCACAGTGGCTCCTCAGTTGCAGGTTGCTGAGTAGGCAGATGTCTAGTGCAGCTGTGCAATAAAGCTTAACTACTTAAGGATCCAGACCATTTTCACCTCAAGGACCTGGGCATTTTTTGCACATCTGACCACTGTCACTTTAAGCATTAATAGCTCTGGGATGCTTTTCATTCTGATTCCGAGAATGTTTTTTTTTTTATTTATTTTTTTTGTGACATATTCTACTTTGTTAGTGGCAAATTTTCGTTATTTCTTGGTGAAAATTTCCAAAATTTGATGAAAAATTTGAAAATTGTGCATTTTCTTAAACTTTGAAACTCTCTGCTTATACGGAAAATGGACATTCCAAATACATTATATATTGGTTCATATATACAATATGTCTACTTTATGTTTGTTTTTACTTTTGGAAGACATCAGAGGGCTTTAAAGTTCAACAGAAATTTTGCAATTTTTCACATTTTTCAATTTTCAAAATCAGAATTTTTCAGGGACCAGTTCAGTTTTGAAGTGGATTTGAGGGGTCTTCATATTGGAAATACCCCATAAATGGCCCCATTATAAAAACTGCACCCCTCAAAGTATTCAAAATGACATTCACTAAGTGTGTTAACCCTTTAGTGTTTCACAGGAATGGCAGCAAATTGAAGGAGAAAATTCAAAATCAAAATTTTTTACACTCGCATGTTCTTGTAGACCCAGTTTTTGAAATTTTTACAGGGGGTATAAGGAGAGAAATCCCCCCAAAATTTGTAACCCAATTTCTCTCAAGTAGGGAAATATCTCATATGTGTATATCAAGTGCTCTGTGGGTGCACTAGAGGGCTCAGAAGGGAAGGAGCGACAATGGGATTTTGGAGAGAGTTTTTCTGAAATGGTTTTTGAGGGGCATGTCACATTTAAGAAGCCCCTATGGTACCAGAACAGCAAAACAACCCCCACATGGCATACTATTTTGGAAACTACACCCCTCAAGGAACGTAACAAGGGGTCCAGTGAGCCTTAACCCCCCACAAGTGTTTGACGACTTTTTGTTAAATTTGGATGCGTTAATGACATTTTTTTTTCACAAAAATTCTATTTTTTTCCCAAATTTTTCATTTATACAAGGGGTAATAGGAGAAAATGTCCCCCAAAATTTGTAACCCCAATCTCTTCTGAGTATGGAAATACCCCATGTGTGGACATCAAGTGCACTGCGGGCAGACTACAATGCTCAGAAGAGAAGGAGTCACATTTGGCTTTTGGAAAGAAAATTTTTCCAAAATAGTTTTTGGGGGCATATCACATTTAGGAGGCCCCTATGATGCTAGAACAGAAAAAAAAAAGCCCCACATGGCATACTATTTTGGAAACTACACCCCTCAAGGAATGTAACAAGCAGTACAGTGAACCTTAATACCTCACAGGTGTTTGATAAATGTTCATTAAATTGGGATGGGAAAAGGAAAATTAGATTTTTTACACTAAAATGCTGGGTTTATCCCAAAGTTTTCATTTTCAAAAGTGGAAAATGGAGAAAATGTCACTGTAAATTTGTAAATACATTTCTTTGGAGTAAGGACATACCTCATATAAGGACGTAAACTGCTCTGCGGGTGCACACCAGGTCTCGGAAGAGCAGGAGTTCAGTCAGGGACCTTGAGCATTTACAGAGCTACCTGTGGAGCCAGAACAGCAGGACCCCCCTCAAGGAACGCTACATGGGTTACACTAAGTTAGTAAAGTGGGGTATAGTGGGCTGTAAAATGACAACATAGGTTATGTTTCCAGAATGATTACCCATAGCATAGCCAAAACTAAAAAATATGCCCACCCCAAACCCTATGCTCTGAATCATCACTCTGGTAATCTGATGTGTGTGGCCGTCCCTAACCTGTTGCCTAAAGTGCGCAGACCTCTCAGGTAAAGAGAGTACTGCGCATTTGAGGCCACACAAAAAAGTCCCCGATGTTAATGACTCAGTGACCCATGACCGTTTTTTGGAAAAAATACCCTCAAAGGTCTTATCAGGTTTTTTTTTTATGAAAACTTTTTTGGGGCAATTTAGTGGTTTTTGGGGTTAAAAACTGTGAATGTACTCTGGACTTGGTACAATAGGGTCAAATTATGGGAAATTAAAATGAAAAGGGAAAATGTAGTAATCCATTGAAGTGTGATACTCCCTGAGGGTGCGTTCACATGCCAGTAGCTAGCAACGAGTTTCCCGCTGTTATAAACCTGCTGCGAGTTACGCTACCATTGATTTAAATAGGTCCGCAGACAGTCTGCAAATCTGACACTATTGCGGACTGTCTGTGGACCCATTCAAATCAATGGTAGCATAACTTGCAGCAGGTTTCCCTGCTAGTAATAGCGTGTGAACGCACCCTGAAGCAGTTTTTAATGCAGAGGCACAGATGATTGTGGCAAGTGTCACATTGAGTGGTTGTGTCCTTCAGTATCTCTCTCTTGAGACATTTTTTATGGGATCGTCCTCTCTTCCCGATGTGGGGGACCTCACCTGGAAAGTGCTAGCCTGACACGATCCTGGCACCTATAACTCCAGTTCCTTGGGAACTCCGGCCTGCTGTTTCCTGGTTGCCAAAGATCAGGGCCCTTAGGACTTCTTCCTGGAACTGGAGGTATGTTCCTGTTACGCCTAGCGCTCCGGGCCCCCGCTCCTCCCCGGAGCGCTCACGGCGTCTTTCTCCCTGCAGCTCCCCGGTCAGTCCCGCTGACCGGGAGCGCTGCTCTGTCATGGCCGTTGGGGATGCGATTCGCACAGCGGGACGCGCCCGCTCGCGAATCGCATCCCAGGTCACTTACCCGTTCCCGTCCCCTGCTGTCATGTGCTGGCGCGCGCGGCTCCGCTCTCTAGGGCGCGCGCGCGCCAGCTCCCTGAGACTTAAAGGGCCAGTGCACCAATGATTGGTGCCTGGCCCAATTAGCTTAATTGGCTTCCACCTGGTCCCTGACTATATCTAACCTCCTCCCATGCACTTCCTTGCCGGATCTTGTTGCCCTTGTGCCTAGTGAAAGCGTTTTGTGTGTTTAAACCCTGTGTACCAGAACTACTGCTATCTCCCCTGACTACGAACCTTGCCGCCTGCCCCCGACCTTCTGCTACGTCCGACCTTGCTTCTGCCTACTCCCTTGTACCTCGCCTATCTTCAGCAGCCAGAGAGGTGAGCCGTTGCTAGTGGATACGACCTGGTCACTACCGCCGCAGCAAGACCATCCCGCTTTGCGGCGGGCTCTGGTGAAAACCAGTAGTGTCTTAGAACCGGTCCACTAGCACGGTCCTCGCCACCCCTCTCTGGCACAGAGGATCCACCTCCTGCCAGCCGGCATCGTGACAGTAGATCCGGCCATGGATCCCGCTGAGGTTCCCCAGCATTCCATCTCTGATCTCACCACGGTGGTCGCCCAGCAATCCCGACAGATCGCCCATCTAACCCACCAGCTGTCGGAAATGTCCACCATTGTGCACCAACTTCAGTCGCAACTGCAGCAGCAATCATCTCCTCCGCCACCTCCTGCACCCCTTCCGCAGCGAGTGGCCACTCCTAGCCTCCGCCTGTCCTTGCCGGACAAATTTAATGGGGACTCTAAGTTTTGCCGTGGCTTTCTTTCGCAATGTTCCCTGCACATGGAGATGATGTCGGACCAGTTTCCTACTGAAAGGTCTAAGGTGGCTTTCGTAGTCAGCCTTCTGTCTGGAAAAGCTCTGTCATGGGCCACACCGCTCTGGGACCGCAATGACCCCGTCACTGCCTCTGTACACTCCTTCTTCTCGGAAATTCGAAGTGTCTTTGAGGAACCTGCCCGAGCCTCTTCTGCTGAGACTGCCCTGCTGAACCTGGTCCAGGGTAATTCTTCCGTTGGCGAGTACGCCATACAATTCCGTACTCTTGCTTCTGAACTATCCTGGAATAATGAGGCTCTCTGTGCGACCTTTAAAAAAGGCCTATCCAGCAACATTAAAGATGTTCTGGCCGCACGAGAGACTCCTGCTAACCTGCATGAACTCATTCATCTAGCCACTCGCATTGACATGCGTTTTTCTGAGAGGCATCAAGAGCTCTGCCAGGAAAAAGACTTAGATCTCTGGACACCTCTCCCACAGTCTCCACTGCAATCTGCGCCTAGGCCTCTCGCCGAGGAGGCCATGCAAGTGGATCGGTCTCGCCTGACCCTGGAAGAGAGGAATCGCCGTAAGGAAGAGAATCTCTGTCTGTACTGTGCCAGTACTGAACATTTTTTGGTGGATTGCCCAATCCGTCCTCCACGTCTGGGAAACGCACGCTCGCACCCAGCTCCCGTGGGTGTGGCGTCTCTTGATGCTAAGTCGGCTTCTCCACGTCTCACGGTGCCTGTTCGGATTTCTACTTCAGCCAGCTCTCCCCTCTCAGCCGTGGCCTGCCTGGACTCTGGAGCTTCTGGGAATTTTATTCGGGAGTCCTTAGTGAATAAATTCCGCATTCCGGTGACCCGTCTTGTCAAGCCACTCCACATTTCCGCGGTCAACGGAGCCAGGTTGGATTGCACCGTGCGTTACCGCACGGAGCCCCTCCTAATGTGCATCGGACCTCATCACGAGGAAATGGTATTTTTTGTCCTTCCTAATTGCACTTCTGAAGTTCTCCTTGGACTGCCCTGGCTTCAACACCATTCCCCAACCCTGGATTGGTCCACTGGGGAGATCAAGAGTTGGGGTCCCTCTTGTTCCAAGGACTGCCTTCAACCGGTTCCCAGTACTCCCTGCCGTGACCCTGTGGTTCCTCCTGTATCCGGTCCCCCTAAGGTCATTAAGGACTCTGCCTGCCACAGGAAATGCCTCTCCCCCCCTCCCAGTCCCATCAGGCAAGCCTCTGTGTCCCCTCATGGCCCTCGTCCTGGTGTCACACTGCCCCGTGCCAGGTCTCGCCCTCTGCCCTCTCTCCCCATTCCTACTCCTGCTGTTCTACCTGCCGTTGAGGAATCCCTCCATCCTTTCCCGGTGTCCTCATCCCAGGGGAGGCAGTTACCGGACAAAGAGAAGGGGAGACCTAAGGGGGGGGGTACTGTTACGCCTAGCGCTCCGGGCCCCCGCTCCTCCCCGGAGCGCTCACGGCGTCTTTCTCCCTGCAGCTCCCCGGTCAGTCCCGCTGACCGGGAGCGCTGCTCTGTCATGGCCGTTGGGGATGCGATTCGCACAGCGGGACGCGCCCGCTCGCGAATCGCATCCCAGGTCATTTACCCGTTCCCGTCCCCTGCTGTCATGTGCTGGCGCGCGCGGCTCCGCTCTCTAGGGCGCGCGCGCGCCAGCTCCCTGAGACTTAAAGGGCCAGTGCACCAATGATTGGTGCCTGGCCCAATTAGCTTAATTGGCTTCCACCTGGTCCCTGACTATATCTAACCTCCTCCCATGCACTTCCTTGCCGGATCTTGTTGTCCTTGTGCCTAGTGAAAGCGTTTTGTGTGTTTAAACCCTGTGTACCAGAACTACTGCTATCTCCCCTGACTACGAACCTTGCCGCCTGCCCCCGACCTTCTGCTACGTCCGACCTTGCTTCTGCCTACTCCCTTGTACCTCGCCTATCTTCAGCAGCCAGAGAGGTGAGCCGTTGCTAGTGGATACGACCTGGTCACTACCGCCGCAGCAAGACCATCCCGCTTTGCGGCGGGCTCTGGTGAAAACCAGTAGTGTCTTAGAACCGGTCCACTAGCACGGTCCTCGCCACCCCTCTCTGGCACAGAGGATCCACCTCCTGCCAGCCGGCATCGTGACAGTTCCTGTGTTGCCAGCATACTGAGAAAGTACAAAAAAGTTGTACATGGCAACCTGTACCAAGTAGACTGCATCTTTTTTGTACCATACCCATGTTTTCCGCATGGCGTTATATGGCTTGAGGATTTGATCAGAGAGATCAACTCCCCCCATATACCGATTGTAGCCCAGAATACAATCATACGATATACTACAAGCATGAGGAGAGCAATCATATGTAGGGTCAAACAACCAATAGTAGGCGTATGGCGGGTACTGATTAGTGAGCTCTCTGGCGAATGTGGAGTATCAGGGTCCTCAAGGTAGTGCCGTCCTGTGGGGTGCAGAAAGCTAACAACAGTATCATATAGCAACAGTAAAGAAGAAAAACCTTCTGCACTCACCGCTCAGCAACGGCAGTCACGTTCGGGAGTCCGGGATCACAGGCGCGGCTGGTAGCAGGAAGCTTCCTGCTACCAGCCGCGCCTGTGATCCCGGACTCCCGGACGTGACTGCTGTTGCTGAGCGGTGAGTGCAGAAGCTTTTTCTTCTTTACTGTTGCCAGAATACAATCAGGCTTGAACACCGTTGTTGTGGTACCTCGCACAGGGAGCTGCCTTTACCATGCATTGTGGTCAGCATAAATACATCCCTCTTATCCTTATACCTGACCAGCAACAGGTTTTCATGGGTAAGGGCACGGGACTCACCCTTGGGCATAGGTGTCTGGATCAAATTTAGAGGGAGGCCTCTCTGGTTCTTCCGCACTGTCCCACAAGCGGACGTGGATCTGGAAGCGAGGGATGTGAACCAGGGGATAATGGTATAAAAGTTACCCACGTAAAGGGTGTTACCCTTATCCAGCAATGGGTGCACAAGGTCCCAAACAATTTTTCTGCTAACACTGGGAGTGGGAGGACATTCTGGGGGTTCAATACGGGAATCTCGTCCCTCATATACTCTAAACATGTAAATGTACCCGGAGGTACTCTCACAAAGTTTGTAGAGTTTCACACCATACCGCGCCCGCTTCGAGGGAATATACTGGCGGAAGATGCGTCTCCCCTTAAAACTGATAAGAGACTCATCTACCGAGAGCTCACTGCGCAGTATGTAGGCCTCCAAAAATTTGGCCCCAAAGTGATCTATGACCGGTCACACTTTGTAAAGCTGGTCATAGGGGGGATCACTTTGGGGGGGGGGGGGGGGAACATGCCGCATTATCAGTTTAATGCAGACATTTTCGAATGGCCTCAAACGGCTTCCGTGTCATGGCCATACTGTAGAGTGGGGTCAGGTAGAGGACATCCCCGCTCCAGTACTGCCTGACACTTGTTTTTTTTTATCTAGGCCCATATGCAGCATGAGGCCCCAAAATGTCCTCATTTCGGCTGCATTGATGGTGTACCATTCATCGGACCTAACCAAAAACAAATCAGGGTGGTGGGCAATGAACTGTTGGGTGTTTGAAGTGTGTAGTGTATGTGTTTATAAATCACACACCTTGATAAAAAAAATGCCAAATGCTATTTTTTTTTTTTACTTTTTTTTTAACCTCCTTCTTGTCCCTGCACTGAAACTCACCCTGCACTGAAAGCACTTCTTCAGCCCTGAGGGGCACAGATCTTCACAGAGGGGAGGGTCCCTTGCTCCTTTTCTCAGCTCTGCCCGCTGACTGAACACGGTGGACCAGCAGATCTGAGAGAAGGGGACATTAACCATTCCCCAGCCGGCCTGCTATTGGTCAGATGATCGTCTGAGCAATAGCAGCCCTCCTGGGGAGGTGACGGGATGGCCACCTCCCCCCAGCTACAGGAGGTGATTGCCGGTGTATAATACACCGCCGATCGACTTCTAATTCCGGGTCATCGGGTCACATATGACCGGAATCGCCACAGATCGTCGGTGTGAATTCACTGACCTTCTGCTGCAATCGCCAACATGGGGAGGTCTCAGGACCCCCCTCAGTATTGTCATGGGATGCCTGCTGAATAATTTCAGCAAGCATCCCACTCCGATCCCACTCCGGTCCCACATCCCACTCCGGTGCGCGGCGGGGACCGAAATTCCCACGGGCGTACAGGTACGCCCTGGGTTCTTAAGTGGTTAAATGGGGACATAGTCCTAAGCTAGTATAAGTGTCATGGATCCAATTTTACATCCCCAGGAATTGACCAACTTCTTCAGTATCCTCTACCTGTCAATTTCTAAAGGTTCTACCGTTCCATTATTCTTTCCCTGAAAATTCCTGAATCAACTAATAAGAGGACGTTAACGATGAAAAGCCTGTTCTACAGTAGCCAATTTATTTTTATTTATTTTTCTGTCTTCCACAGATATTGCTGCTGTCATATCAATGAAAGGTGCTGCATAGAAACACAATGTAAAAGTATTCAGCAACTTTTTAGTATTTAGTATAACTAATAATAGGTTGAAAGGAAACTGACAGCCAGTTCACCCGCACTGAACATAATACACACCATTATAGTGCAGGTGAAACAGATTACAACCAAGTGATACCTCGTTGAAATTCAGTTCATAGACACTAAAACTTTGTGGGTTCAATATGGGTGAACCAGCTGTCAGTTTCCCTTTTACAATCTGGTCTTACAAACAGAGAACGTAAGATTGTAGGAAAAAATGGTGTGAGGAAAAAAAGTAGTGGGCAGAAGATAACCCTAAAATATTAAAGATCTGTCTCCATGTGCAGTCCCATTTAATAACTATAAATTATTGGGACATTCCGTTGCACCATTAGCCCAAATGTCCTTAATAAGTATATATTTTACAAATAAAAACAGGAGACTGATAGGGATAGTTACTATTGCAAATGTGCCAGATTTCTGGCACAATGGGGGCGATTTATCAAAACCTGTCCAAGGAAAAGTTGCCCAGTTGTCCATAGCAACCAATCAGATCACTTTTAGTTTGCAGAGGCCTTGTTAAAAATGAAATAATCTATCTGATTGGTTGATATGGGCAACTGGGCAACTTTTCCTCTGGATAGATTTAAAAGGAAAACTGTCAGATATTTTCTCCCGCACTATCCACAGTACTGGTGGATAGTGCGGGAGACGCTGATTAAAACAAGCCCTACCTTACCCGGATCCACCTTGCCGTTTGCCCGCAATTGTAGTTTTATTCTATGTGTATATCTAGGCATAGTTGAAAGGGGTATTCCGGTGGAAAACACTTTTTTAAAATCAACTGGTGCCAGAAAGTTAAAGCGATCTGTAAATTACTATTACTATTTAAAAATCGTATTATTTACCTTACTTATTAGCTGCTGTATGCTCCACAGGAAGTTACCGTATTTATCGGCGTATAACACGCACTTTTTAGACTAAAATTTTTAGCCTAAAGTCTGTGTGCGTGTTATACACCGATACACCCCCAGGAAAGGCAGGGGGAGAGAGGCCGTCACTGCCCGCTTCTCTCCCCCTGCCTTTCCTGGGGTCTAGAGCGCTGCTGTCGGCCCTTTTCACCCCCTGGTTATCGGCGCCGCTGCCCGTTCTGTCCCCCTGACTATCGGTGCCGGCGCCGATAGCCAGGGAGAGAGAAGCGGCGCCGACAGCCAGGGGGAGAGAAGGGGCAGCGGCACCCGTTGCCTCCCCCGATCCCCGGTGGCATAATTACCTGAGTCCGGTCCGCGCTGCTCCGCTGCTCCAGGCCTCCATCGTGCGTCCCCGACGTCATTGCTATGCGCTGAACGGCGCGGCGCATGACGTCAGAGCGCCGCGCCGTGCATAGCAACGACGCTGGGGACGCACGACGGAGGCCTGGAGCAGTGCGGACCGGACTCAGGTAATAACCAGGGGGTGAGAAGGGCCGACAGCAGCGCTCTAGACCCCAGGAAAGGCAGGGGGAGAGAAGCGGGCAGCGACGGCGTCTCTCCCCCTGCCTTTCCTGGGGGTATATCGGGGTATACACGCGCACACACGCACCCTCATTTTTTCATGGATATTTGGGTAAAAAACTTTTTTTACCCAAATATCCGTGGTAAAATGAGGGTGCGTGTTATAGGCCAGTGCGTGGTATACCCCGATAAATATGGTATTTTCTTATTGAATTTCTTTTCTGTCTGACAACATTGCTCTCTGCTGACACCTCTCGGGAAAAAGCAAATATAGTGAAATAGTGAAATACAGCCAGATAAGGTAAACTCCCCAGTACAGGTCACCTGTCTAACCCAGGAAGAAGTACAGTCCCGTCTACAAAAAGTCAAAATAGACAAATCACCAGGTCCAGATGGCATTCACCCCCGTGTTCTAAAGGAATTAAGTAAGGTAATAGACAGACCCCTATTTTAAATATTCAGGGACTCTATAGTAACAGGGACTGTTCCCCAGGACTGGCACATAGCAAATGTGGTGCCAATATTTAAAAAGGCGTCAAAAGGTGACCGTTTGAATTATAGACCTGTTAGTTTAACCTCTGGTGTATGTAAATTGTTTGAGAATTTTCTAAGGGATGCTATTTTGGAGTAGCTTGATAAAAATAAATGTATGACTCCATATCAGCATGGCCTTATGAGGGAGCGGTCCTGTCAAACTAATCTGATCAGCTTTTATGAGGAGGTAAGCTCCAGACTGGACCATGGGCAATCTGGATGTCGTATATTTGGATTTTTCCAAAGCATTTGATATGGTGCCACATAAAAGGTTGGTGCATAAAATGAGAATGCTTGGACTGGGGGAAAATGTGTGCAAGTGGGTAAGTAACTGGCTCAGTGTAACAGTAAACAGTAACAGAGGGTGGTTATTAATGGTACTTATTCTGATTGGGTGACTGTTACTAGTGGGGCACCACAGGGGTCAGTCTTGGGTCCTGCACTATTCAATATATTTATTAAAGACCTTGTAGAGGGGTTGAAGAGTAAAGTAGAAAACTTTGCAGATGATACTAAACTCTGTAAAGCGGTAAACACTATAGAGGACAGTGCACTGTTTCAAATGGATCTGGATAGGTTGAAGGTTTGGGCTGGGAAGTGGCAGATGAGGTTCAACACTGATAAATGTAAGGTAATGCACATGGGAAAGAGAAATCCGGGCTGGGACTATGTATTAAATGGGAGAACACTTGGGACGACTGACGTGGAAAAGAACTTAGTTAATAGTAAATTTAGCTGTAGTGACCATTTTCGGGCAGATGATGCCAAGGCAAATAAAATCATGGGGTGCATCAATAGACGCATAGATGCCCATGACAAGGAAATAATTCTACCGTTGTACAAATCACTTGTCAGACCACACATGGAATACTGTCCACAGTACTGGGCACCAGTGTGCCAGAAATATATATTGGAGCATGAGAGGGTTCAAAGACGGGCAACCAGAGTAATAGGGGGAATGCGAGGACTACAGTACCCAGAAAGATTATCAGAATTAGGGTTATTTAGTTTAGAAAAAAGAAGGCTTAGGGGCAACCTAATAACTATGTATAAATATATCAGGGGCCAGTATAGAGATCTCTCCCATGATCTATTTATACCCAGGACTGTATCCATAGCAAGGGGCATCCTCTACGTTTAAAGGAAAGAAGGTTTCTTCTACGCCAGCACAGACGGTGGTTCTTTACTGTAAGAGCAGTGAGACTGTGGAATTCTCTGCCAGAGGAGGTGGTCATGGTGAACTCTGTAAAAGAATTTAAAAGTGGTCTGGATGCATTTTTTGAGAATAATAACATTACAAGTTATGGATTCTAGATCTATTTCAACTCAGTAGGGACTCATTAGGGTTAAAGGTTGAACTTAATTGACTCTGGTCTTTTTTTGACCTGATGAACTATGTTACTATGTTACTAAGTAATTGTTTATGTGCTATTGAAAAACAGCCCAGATCTGGTCCCATCCCCTAAAATAAAGAGAGCAAACATATCTTTGTACAATGTAAGGGGCTTAATATCAGCATTGGGAACACATAATTTACATGAAAAAATAATATACCAAAGCCAAGCACACACACAAAAAAATAATGTCAGGTCAGCTTTAAATAAAAACATAAGTCAAACTATTGCTTCATAAGTTATTTTTGCAAATTGATACAGAACTCACCCTGGCCAAAATGCTTTATTGTAATGAAATAAGAAAAAAACGAATTAAGGGAAAGTAAACAAGATTATAATACATATCAAATTTAGGATAAACTAAATTCCAAGACTCAAATGAATCTTGCATCATGATACCTCTTCCCCAGGGGATGATCTCACCTAGCAGAAGCCATGCAGTCATGATACAGCTCTGATGTAGCTGTTTGATATGGCTCTGACATTCTGTTTGGCACAGTTTTCTTACTGACTCATAATGTCCTCATGGCTTTAAGAGTAAAAATTTATATTTGCCTCAAAAGTCATGCAGCATTAGTGAATAAACCTTATGGATGCACAGTTTTACAGGTTATCAGCTTGAAAACCAATGCATTAAGTAACAATAACATAGAACTTTGAAGAAAACCCCCTTAGGTCCATCATTTTTGTGGAATACATGGAAAATACTAAATTTTCCATATGGAACTTTTGTCAAATGTTTACTTTGAAGTCCTTCTGATTTCAAATTACAGATGCAGAAAATTGAATGTCATACCAACACTATGATGATGTATTTTCTAAGTGCCACAAAAGACTCTCATCGGTAATGATCTTTACATGAGACAAGACAAGCATCAATTATATAGTTTTATCATTTCTACTACCCCAATTAGACAACATAATTATATTTCCATGAAAAATGCAAATGAGTCCATCCCTTCAAGTGTACTCGGAAATCATAATTGTATCATTCGTTGGAAACAGTGCATAAAAATAAAATGCTAACTACTGGTATTCAGTGGTTCTAAATTACAGTTTTAGCTTACAGTATCCATCAATGTATAACTGGATGACATGGTTGTGTGTAGAAAAAAAAAAATTCCAAGATTTTGTAAGGGGTGGAAAAGAAACTGTGTCTATTTTTATAATTTTATTATGACAGCTAATTTCTCATGGATAGTAGACAAGTGTCAGCACAACTGTGATGGTGGTGGTGAACATGGTGGCATCAAAGCCCATAATAACAATAGTAACTAGATCCCAGCACTCACCAAGTTAGATGCAATAACAGAAGTGTTATTTAGATCTGGTCATAGTAGTGGTACAGGGAGTTTGCATTTTGGTGAACCAGGCCTTCCTCAAGACAGCTGGAAAGACTGTTTGTGCCACTTCTATTACCAGATGCAAATAAAACACAATCATTATTGCATCAAACTTATTGAGTGCTGGGATTTTCTTACTATTGCTAACTTTTCAGGACTGCTAATAAGTTGGGGGAAGGGGGGTTCAAAAACTTTTGAATTGATGTTGCTTTATTATTTTAATGAAGCAAAAAAAAAAAAAAAAAGGATATACAAAATCAAACTGTGCACCAAAAATCTCGCACAATTTCTACAAAAAAAAAAAAACAAGCTCACGTGACTTGCATCACATTTTAGACGCTTTCGTTCTTTTCCTAATACGGGTGCTCTGGCTTGCACAAAGTGGGTGTAATTTTGTTAAAGACGTGGGTGTGGCTTATATGTGACACATTGTGACAATTTTTGGTTCACATTCTAGTAAATGAGCTTATAAATTACTAACTGGGACATATTGCCTACTTTACAAGCTCTATGTGTTTAGTTTTTTTAAAGGCTATGGACAACTTTGAAAATCATGTTTTATCGTTACTATGTTCATGGGCATGTGGGCCAGCACTCATAATAGCATTTATAGAACGGTGGTACCTTCAATGTGCCAGCTTAAAGTATCCTTATAAATTCACTCTGCTTTCCACTTTTACATTGTGCATAGAGAGAGTTTAAAATATATTGGAGTTCTCTGGGCTTTAAAAAATATCCTGTAGTCAGGATAGGGCCTACATTTTCAATTTATAAGAGTCCTTTTCATGATGTCAATGATGTTTTTGCACAAGATAGAATAAAGAAAAGCTGAAAACCTGATCTACACATGTGTGCCTCCCTTTACGTCTATATTGGTCTGGTTTTTTTTTTTTAGAAATGAACTAATAAAGCAACTTATGGGGAGTGCAGTTTTATCCTTTCCAACTTGATAAGTGGATTTTGTTCCTGTATATTCCCGGCAAAACCTACAGAAGGACAGAAGACCGGAACGTATGCAAGCTGACCCTCAATCCTAGGATTAGTGTGGTTACTAGATAGCAGGTTAGTATTGCCAGACCTTATTTTTGTATGGATATTCTCATTGTTTATATTTGCTTGTATGTGTGTATGCTGTACATTTTATAGTGACTATACTAGGTTTTCAGCAATGTTCTGTGACCCTGTCATACAGGTGATCCAGTTGGTTATCTGCTTGTGAGCCGAGGCAACATAAATCTAATATTGATGGCCTAATCTTAGATAGGCCATCAAGTGTTGATGAATAATAAATGTAATATATAACTTTTTTTTTTTTACATAAATGCTTACCTCACTCTGGCTAATTAAAGTGGTTGTCTGAATTTGGAGGGAAAAAAAGTTTTTTGACTATTGTGGAGATAGCATCACTCTTGTCCATGGGCTCTTTTTACAATTGCAGCTCTGTCCTTTTCCAGTAAATGAAGATAATCTATATAACAGACACAACCAAAAGCAGAAGACAGCCTTGATCATGAATGTTTCCTTTAAGAATAACCTGCAAGAAATATACATCTTCCACATTAGTTGCTAATTGTAATGTTTGTTCTGCTTAATTAACAGACAAGGCAATCATCCTTTTACATGCTTCCTTACCCTGCTCTGTCAAGGTCACTAAGAACAGAAAGCATAATGAGCCCAATGAGCAGAAACAATGTACTATAAAAAAAAAAAAAAGACAAAAAGCATCTGGAATAGACTCTCGAGTGGCAGTGACTAGGTGTGGAGATGGATATAAGTACTGTGGTCTCTCAACATACTATGGTAATTCGTTCCAAATGACCCATCGTTTGTCGAATCCATTGTATGTTGAGGGATCCGTGCAATGTAAAGTATAGGAAGCTGTACTCACCTGTCCCCGCCACTCCGGACCAGGTCCTCACCGCACCCGAGGCTGTCCAAGGGGCTCCCGATGCAGTCCCACTGCTCCGATGTCTTCTTCGCGATCCTCCGGCTTCTTCCGCATCTTCTGCAGGGTCCGGGCCTCGCTTTCTGGTGACGTCATTACGCTGCTGCGCCGGCGCGGCGTGCGTAGTGACGTAATAACGACGCCGGAAAGCGAGGCCCGGACCCAGGAGAAGATGCAGAAGACGCCGGAGGATTGCAAAGTGGACCCGGAGCATCGGGAATAGGTAGGCGAACCTGCCCAGGATGCTTAAACTGCTATCCGACAGCAGCTTAAGCATTTTACGCTGTCGGATAGCAGTTAATGCGATGGCCCAGACATATAAAAGCATCGTATATCGATGCTGACATTGACATGCGATGGCCTCTGAGAGGCCATCGTATGTTGATTTTATCATATGTCGGGGCCATCGCAGGTCGGGGGGTTACTGATACAGTTTGTCCTTCTACTCTGAAGAGCTCTTTTATAGTGGAGTGTCATCACATCCTCACTCAGCTCACCAGGGGGAATGTTTTACAGGGGTACTCCACTGGCCAGAATGGAACTAAATGTTCTGAGTGCTGCTTTTGCACTGAGGGGGTCGCCCACGCCCCTCGTGATGCCACGGCCACGCCCCCTCAATGCAAGTCTATGGAAGGGGGCGTGATGCCTGTCAGACCCCCTCCCATAGACTTGCATTGAGGGACGTGGTCAAGATGTCACGAGGGGGCACGACCGACCCCCGCATCTCAAGGAAATCGACAATCACAACATGCCACCACTTCTGTTTCTGACTGCCCTGGCAGGGAACCCTAACAAAAAAAATTAGCCCAATCAAAAAATAAGCTCTTTCGGCAGTTATACCTACAGAGACTTACTGTTTATGCTGATTCATGGTAACCAGTTTTTCCTCTCCCATTCTCTGAAGTATTGCATCCTACTGCTGGCCCTTCCTCAGTGCCATAAAGTGCTTTGGACCTACACTCTTCTATGGTGGTTGCCTTATACAGTGTTAACAGCTGCCTTATGGCCAAATCCAGCCTGAAGAACTTGGCATCTTTGTTATTGCATTACCCTTGTGCTGGCTTGGCAGTACATTTTCCCAGATTTTTTTTCTTCCAGTAATATGGGAACATTTCCCAGTTCAAGTATTTACCCACAACAGCATGAATTCACTCCACTGCTGCCTTATTATAAAAGCCTGTGAATGGAGGCTACAAGTAATACTAGTTGTTACATACAATGGCTGCAGCTCTAAGGGACTCTATAATTTGTGAAAGGAAATTTTTTATTGCTCCATCTTTTGGCCTTTACACATAACTATGTTCCCGTTACAAGCCTCTATGCCTTGTTTGATACATCCTATGACTTTATTAGCCTTGACAGCAGCTGTCTGCCACTAATCACTAAAGTTGAGCTTACTGTTCACCAGTACCCCCCAAGTCCTCTCCGGTTGAAGTTGTTTTTACGTATCCACATTAAACTTAATTTTCCATGTATGTGCCCAAGCCTCCAGCTTCCCTTGATCCTTCTGTAATATTATGTTATCCTCATCTGTGGTGATCACCTTACCCAGTTTAGGGTCATCTGCAAATATTGAAATTCTACTCTGTAATCCATCTACAAGGTTATAAATAAACATGTTGAGAATAAGTTGACCTAGTACTGACATCTGAGGTACCCCACTTGTAACTGTCACCCAACCAGATTAAGCTCCATTGATTCCCACCATCTGCTTCCTGTCACTGAGCCAGTTGCTAACCCATTTACATATATCCTCCACTAGTCCCAGCATCCTCATTTTATACACTAATTTTGTGTGTGGTACTGTATCCAATGGCTTAGAAAAGTCCAGATATACAACATATCTTCACCCCGGTCCAATCTATAACTGACCTCCTCATAGAAGCTGATCACATTTGTCTGACAGGACCGATCCCGCATTAACTGATGTTGGCGCTGTGTTAGAAAGTTATTTTCATTAAGATATTCTAGAATAGCATGTCTCAGAAAACCCTCTTAATTCTGAACCCCAAAATATGTTAAACGTACAGGCCTATATTTTCCAGGATCTCTTTTTGACCCCTTTTTGAATATTGGTACCACATTTGCTAAGCGGAAGCCATGTGGAACAATCCATGTCATTATCTTTGATTATAAGGTAAAAGGGTCTATCTAGCATGGTACTTAATTCCAGCAAAACTTTTGGATGGATGCTATCTGGGCCCGGTGATTTGTGTGTTTTAATCTTAATAAGGCAGCGCCTTACTTTTTGTTGGAAAAAACATGTGAGATTTGCTGGAGAATTTAGATTTATTCTGTGGCATCTTTAACTACTGAGCACCCCACCTACTCTCCCTGTATAGTAACAGTACGGCTTGCCCCACACTGTCATCTAGTGGGCATAAAGGTATTAACCCCTTAAGGACCAAGGTATTTCCGTTTTTGCATTTTCGTTTTTTCCTCCTTGCCTTTAAAAAATCATAACTCTTTCAATTTTGCACCTAAAAATCCATATGATGGCTTGTTTTTTGCGCAACCAATTCTACTTTGTAATGACGTCAGTCATTTTGCCCAAAAATCTACGACGAAACGGAAAAAAAAATCATTGTGAGACAAAATTGAAAAAACCCCCGCTGTTTTGTAACTTTTGGGGGCTTCCGTTTCTACGAAGTAAATTTTTTGGGGTAAAAATGACACCTTATCTTTATTCTGTAGGTCCATAGGATTAAAATGATACCCTACTTATATAGGTTTGATTTTGTCATACTTCTGGAGAAAATCATAACTACATGCAGGAAAATTAATACGTTTAAAATTGTCATATTCTGACCCCTATAACTTTTTTATTTTTGTGCATATGGGGCGGTATGAGGGCTCATTCTTTGCGCCGTGATCTGAAGTTTTTAGCGGTACCATTTTTGCATTGATAGGACTTACTGATCGCTTTTTATTCATTTTTTCATGATGTAAAAAGTGACCAAAAATGCACTATTTTGTACTTTGGAATTTTTTTGCGCGTACGCCATTGACCGTGCGGTTTAATTAACAATATATTGTTATAGTTCGGACATTTACGCACGTGGCGATACCGTATATGTTTATTTTTATTTTTATTTACACTGTGTTTTTTTTATGGGAAAAGGGGGTGATTCAAACTTTTAATAGGGAAGGGGTTAAATGATCTTTATTCACTTTTTTTCACTTTTTTTTTTTGCAGTGTTATAGCTCCAATAGGGACCTATAACACTGCACACACTGATCTTTTACATTGATCACTGGTTTCTCATAGGAAACCAGTGATCAATGATTCTGCAGCTTGACTGCTCATGCCTGGATCTCAGGCACTGAGCAGTCATTCGGCGATCGGACAGCGAGGAGGCAGGTAGGGACCCTCCTGCTCTCCTGTAAGCTGTTCGGGATGCCGCGATTTCGCCGCGGCTATCCCGAACAGCCCACTGAGCTAACCGGCATACTTTCAACTTTGAACACCGCATCTAAAGGGTTAATAGCGCACGGCACCGCGATCAATGCCGGGCGCTATTAGCCACGGGTCCCGGCCGTTGTTAGAGGCAGGGCCCGACCCGCTATGACGCGAGGCCACGGCGTGGCCCTGCGTTATAGATCGGGAGCGGACACATGACATTCCAGTACGTCATGGGTCCTTAAGGAGTTAAAGATATAAGCATGCATATTCCTTCCAGTGAAAGAGTCTATTTGGACTGTCTGGCTAACTTTTTTGTTATATGCTCAATTTGATACAGTACATGCTAGCTTGACTCTCCAGCGGTACAGTGTGTTACACTTTCCCATTTTTTTCTAATACTCCTGTAGGCAGTAAAGTTTATATTTATACATTGTAAGTCCTGACACATACTTTAGTCATTCCCCTTGCCTCTTATAGTTTCCAGTGTACCTCTGTGTAGTAGTCAACAAGCATACAGTTAGTTTGTTCCCTATTTTTTCATGTTATCTTTAGCTCTACCTGACAATGATTGTTCCCAGTTGTTTACATTATGTTAAAATTTTCCTTAAATATTTTTTTTTAAAACAATGACTCTCTGGGTACATCCAAAAAGTGGCAATAGATAAGTGACTCTTTTCCTTCCGTAAGAGTTACTTTTGCATATTCTTATTTTTTTTAATTATTTTTTTTGTGATAGGAAAATGACTGTAAACTAGTCCTTTCTTAACCCCTTAAGGACTGAGCCCTTTTTCACCTTAAGGACTGAGCCCTTTTTCACAATTCTGACCACCGTCACTTTAAGCGTTAATAACTCTAAAACGCTTTTACCGAATATTCTGATTCTGAGATTGTTCTTTCATGACATATTCTACTTTAGTTTGGTGGTAAATTTTCGGCGGTACCTTCATCCTTTCTTAGTGAAAAATCCCAAAATGTCATGAAAATTTTGAACATTTTGCATTTTTCTAACTTTGAAGCTCTCTACTTGTAAGGAAAATGGTTATTCCAAATAAATTGAATGTTTATTCACAAATACAATATGTCTACTTTATGTTGGCATCATAAAATGGACATATTTTAACTTTTTGAAAAAATTAGAGGGCTTCAAAGTAGAGCAGCAATTTTCCAAAATGTAATGAAAATTGCACAATCTGAAGGGACAGATGTTACAGAACTACAACTCCCAGCATGCCTGGATGGTCTAGGCATGCTGAGAGTTGTAGTTTGGCAACATCTGGAGGGCTACCGTTTGGGCACCACTGTAACAGTGGTCACCAAACTGTGAACCTCCAAATGTTGCAAAACTACAACTCCCAGCATGCTGGGAGTTGCAGTCCGGCCTTCCTAGTGGTTGCCACAGTAAAGATTACATTACCTTCACTTTCATTTCTCCCCCCCCCCCCCCCCCCACCGTCGATTCCCTACCTGAGCCGTGATCTCCGGTGGATGTCTGCGATGATCGCCGGGCCCCACGCATCTGGTCCTCAGGTAAAGGCCTCCATCTTCTTCCCCCCCCCCCCCCGCTCTGCCCGACATCCAGGGGTGGGCAGAATGGTGGGTTTCCATGGCAACCCCCTGTCCTTCGCTGCCATTGGTCAGAACTCAGTTCTGACTAATGGCAGGGGATAGGAGGAGATCGCAGCACTGCGACCTCACTCCTATCCTTTAGGCTGATCTAGGCTCTGATCATCCCTATTTTCCGGGTGAACGGGTCACCAGAGACCCGATCAGCCTGGAATTGGAGAAAATTGCATGTCTGAATTGACATGCAATTTTCTCCGATCGCCGACATGGGGGGGTCTCAGGACCCCCTGGGCGATGCGCCGGGGTACCTGCTGAATGATTTCAGCAGGCATCCCAATGCGGTCCCCAACCAGCTAGTGGTGGGGACCGGAATTTCCACAGGCATATCCATACGCCCTGCGTCCTTAAAGACTCGGGATGCAGGGCGTATGGATACGCCCTGCGTCCTTAACAGGTTAAAAAGTTATTAACTGTGCTAATTATAATAGAAGGAAAAAGTGAAAGTCTAGAGTTCTAATGTACAGTATATTGTTTTTCGGCTTTGCCATTACACTGTCATTTTCACCTTTTGCCATTTTAGCATGTCTGCTGCACGCTTTTCAGTATAGTTTTACATATCTATGTACAATTGATGGGCCAATCATAGGAATCCACTTACTTTCACTCATATGCCTTTGATTAATGAACGTTTTTCCATCACTTGCTGTAACCTACATTTTGCTTAATGCCAGTGCATACAGCAATAAATCAATATGATGGTTCCATCATTCATGATAATATTTTATGCAGTTTGTCCTCAAGGAATATCCTGTGAAAAACTTTGTCTTCATCTCAAGGAGATCTCTTATGAAAGGTCCCCATAAAAATTCATAATGCATTTGTGGAAAATCGCAAAACGTATCGTAACCTAACAGCTCAGCAGAATCAATTTGTAGATTTTATTCCTTCTATGCTTTATGGAATAAACAAATACAATATTGAATGAAATAAGATAAATGAAATAGTTAACAATTTCTGCATGCTAAGGGATATTCTCAGAATTTAAACATGACACTGCTATACAATATTCTAGAACATGGGCATCTGCAAGCATGCTTCTGAACTTGAGGACATTTTAAAGGACATTCAGAGAAATTGTCTTGAAAAGTCACCTATAGTGAGGTTTAACAAACAAGCTTTCATGCAGATAGAGACGTATAGTACAAAAAGTTTTAAAAAAATTCAAATTATAGATCTCACACAGTACAAGAATGACATGGGTAAACTTTAACCTTTGTCAGCTTTATTTATTTTTAACATGTATGGGTAACATAAACAAGAAGTCATTCTCAGGCTAAATGGTATGGGCAACTTTTTAGCATATTTATTGCATTCCTTTGGATCAACACAGTAGGGTTACTATTACTGTATGTGATAAATGACTTTTATAATTGGTTATTATTAGACATGTAGTCTGAATGCTGTTGACAGTCTATTCCATTAGGCAGAGTGTCTGATGCCCATCTTCAGAGCCCCTCGCTGACATCTCTTGAACATTCATTGAAGGTGAATTCTGATTCAATCTGATGTAATCAGAATTCAGCCTTAACCCCTTAAGGACCAGGCCATTTTACACCTTAAGGACCAGAGCGTTTTTTGCAATTCTGACCACTGTCATTTTAAACATTAATAACTCTGGAATGCTTTTAGTTATCATTCTGATTCCGAGATTGTTTTTTCGTGACATATTCTACTTTAACTTAGTGGTAAAATTTTATGGTAACTTGCATCCTATCTTGGTGAAAAATCCCAAAATTTGATGAAAAAAATGAAAATTTTGCATTTTTCTAACTTTGAAGCTCTCTGCTTGTAAGGAAAATGGATATTCAAAATAAAACATTTTTGAATTCACATATAAAATATGTCTACTTTATGTTTGCATCATAAAATTTATGAGTTTTTACTTTTGGAAGACACCAGAGGGCTTCAAAGTTCAGCAGCAATTTGGAAATTTTTCACAAAATTTTCAAACTCGCTATTTTTCATGGACCAGTTCAGGTTTGAAGTGGATTTGAAGGGTCTTCATATTAGAAATACCCCATAAATGACCCCATTATAAAAACTACACCCCCCAAAGTATTCAAAATGACATTCAATAAGTGTATTAATCCTTTAGGTGTTTCACAGGAATAGCAGAAAAGTGAAGGAGAAAATTCACAATCTTCATTTTTTACACTCGCATGTTCTTGAAGACCCAATTTTTGAATTTTTGCAAGGGGTAAAAAGGAGAAAATTTTTACTTGTATTTGAAACCCAATTTCTCTCGAGTAAGCACATACCTCATATGTCTATGTTAATTGTTCGGCGGGCGCAGTAGAGGGCTCAGAAGGGAAGGAGCGTCAAATGGTTTTTGGGGGGCATGTCCCCTTTAGGAAGCCCCTATGGTGCCAGGACAGCAAAAAAAAACCACATGGCATACCATTTTGGAAACTAGACCCCTCAGGGAACGTAACAAGAGGTAAAGTGAACCTTAATACCCCACAGGTGATTCACGACTTTTGCATATGTAAAAAAAAAAAAAAAAATGTTTTACCTAAAATGCTTGGTTTCCCAAAAATGTTACATTTTTACAAAGGATAATAGCAGAAAATACCCCCCAAAATTTGAAGCCCAATTTCTCGCGATTCAGAAAACACCCCATATGGGGGTGAAAAGTGCTCTGCTGGCGCACTACAGGTCTCAGAAGAGAAGGAGTCGCATTTGGCTTTTTGAAAGCAAATTTTGCTCTGGGGGCATGCCGCATTTAGGAAGCCCCTATGGTGCCAGAACCGCAAAAAAAAAACACATGGCATACCATTTTGGAAACCAGACCCCTCGGGGAACGTAAAAAGGGGTAAAGTGAACCTTAATACCCTACAGGTGTTTCACGACTTTTGCATATGTAAAAAAAAAATTTATTTTTTACCTAAAATGCTTGGTTTCCCAAAATTTTTACATTTTTAAAAAGGGTAATAGCAGAAAATACCCCCCAAAATTTGAAGCCCAATTTCTCCCGATTCAGAAAACAACCCATATGGGGGTTAGAAGTGCTCTGCTGGCGCACTACAGGTCTCAGACGAGAAGGAGTCACATTTGGCTTTTTGAAAGCAAATTTTGCTTTGGGGGCATGCCGCATTTAGGAAGCCCCTATGGTGCCAGAACAGCAAAAAAAAAAACACATGGCATCCCATTTTGGAAACTAGACCCCTCGTGGAACGTAACAAGGGGTAATGTGAACCTTAATACCCCACAGGTGTTTCACGACTTTTGCATATGTAAAAAAATACATTTTTTTTTACCTAAAATGCTTGGTTTCCCAAAATGTTTACATTTTTTAAAAGGGTAATAGCAGAAAATACCCCCCAAAATTTGAAGCTCAATTTCTCCCGATTCAGAAAACACCCCATTTGGGGGTGAGAAGTGCTCTGCTGGCGCACTACAGGTCTCAGAAGAGGAGGAGTCACATTTGGCTTTTTGAAAGCAAATTTTGCTCTGGGGGCATGCCGCATTTAGGAAGCCCCTATGGTGCCAGGAAAGCAAAAAAAAACCACATGGCATAACATTTTGGAAACTAGACCCCTCGGGGAACATAACAAGGGGTAATGTGAACCTTAATACCCCACAGGTGATTCACAACTTTTGCATATGTAAAAAAAAAAAAAAAAAAATTACCTAAAATGTTGGTTTCCCAAAAATTTTAGATTTTTAAAAAGGGTAATAGCAGAAAATACCCCCCATAATTTGTAACACAATTTCTCCTCAGTACGGCGATACCCCATATGTGACCCTAAACTGTTGCCTTGAAATACGACAGGGCTCCAAAGTGAGAGCGCCATGCGCATTTGAGGCCTGAATTAGGGACTTGCATAGGGGTGGACATAGGGGTATTCTACGCCAGTGATTGCCAAATAGGGTGCCTCCAGCTGTTGTAAAAGTCCCAGCATGCCTGGACAGTCAGTGGCTGTCTGGTAATACTGGGAGTAGTTGTTTTGCAACAGCTGGAGGCTCCGTTTTGGAAACAGTGGCGTACCAGACGTTTTTCATTTTTATTGGGGAGGGGAGGGGGGCTGTGTAGGGGTATGTGTATATGTAGTGTTTTTTACTTTTTATTTTATTTTGTGTTAGTGTAGTGTAGTGTTTTTAGGGTACAGTCGCACGGGCGGGGGGTTCACAGTAGTTTCTCGCTGGCAATTTGAGCAGCGGCAGAAAATTTGCCTCAGCTGAAACTTGCAGCCGGATACTTACTGTAATCCTCCGCCCATGTGAGTGTACCCTGTACGTTCACATTGGGGGGGGGGGGGGGGGGACATCCAGCTGTTGCAAAACTACAACTCCCAGCATGTAGGGTCTATAAGTGCATGCTGGGAGTTGTAGTTTTGCAACAGCTGGAGGCTCCGTTTTGGAAACGGTGGCGTACCAGACGTTTTTCATTTTTATTGTAGGGGTATGTGTATATGTAGTGTTTTTTTACTTTTTATTTTATTTTGTGTTAGTGTAGTGTAGTGTTTTTAGGGTACAGTCACATGGGCGGGGGGTTCACAGTAGTTTCTCGCTGGCAGTTTGAGCTGCAGCAGAAAATTTGCTGCAGCTCAAACTTGCAGCCGGATACTTACTGTAATCCTCCGCCCATGTGAGTGTACCCTGTACATTCACATGGGGGGGGGGGGGGGACATCCAGCTGTTGCAAAACTACAACTCCCAGCATGTACGGTCTATCAGTGCATTCTGGTAGTTGTAGTTTTGCAACAGCTGTAGACACACAGGTTGTGAAACACCGAGTTTGGCAACAAACTCAGTGTTTTGCAACCAGTGTGCCTTCAGCTGTTGCAAAAGCCACAACCCCCAGCATGAACGGACAGCGGAAGGGCATGCTGGGTGTTGTAGTTATGCAACAGCGGGAGGCATACTACTTTGGCTGGGGATGCTGGGGATTGTAGTTATGCAACAGCTGGAGACACACTGGTTTGCTACTTAACTCAGTGTGCCTTCAGCTGTTGCAAAACTACAACTCTCAGCAGTCACCGACAGCCAACGGGCATGCTGGGAGTTGTAGTTATGCAACCAGCAGATGCACCACTACAACTCCCAGCATTCACTTAAGCTGTTTGTGCAAGCTGGGAGTTGTAGTTACACAACAGCTGAAGGTACACTTTTCCATAGAAAGAATGTGCCTCCAGCTGTTGCAAAACCATAAGTCCCAGCATGCCCATAAGTGCATGCTGGGAGTTGTGGTGGTCTGCCTCCTGCTGTTGCATAACTACAGCTCCCAGCATGCCCTTTTTGCATGCTGGGAGCTGTTGCTAAGCAACAGCAGGAGGCTGTCACTCACCTCCTGCTGCTGCTTGATCGCCACACAGGTCAGTCCCGCCGCCGCCGTCGTCGCTCCTGGGGCCCCGATCCCAACATTAACGCCGGGGATCGGGGTCCCCAGCACCCGGGGTGCACGTCCCGCACCCGCTCACGTCCTCCGGAAGAGGGGCGGAATGGGTGCGGGAGTGACACCCACAGCAGGCGCCCTGATTGGTCGGCCGGTAATCCGGCCGACGAATCAGGGCAATCGTGAGGTGGCACCAGTGCCACCTCACCCCTACTGGCTCTGGCTGTTCGGGGCCTTCTCTGACGGCCCCGATCAGCCAGTAATTTCGGGTCACCGGGTCACTGGAGACCCAATTGACCCGGAATTGCCGCAGATCGCTGGACTGAATTGTCCAGCGATCTGCGGCCATCGTCGACATGGGGGGGCATAATGACCCCCCTGGGCGATATGCCGCGATGCCTGCTGAACGATTTCAGCAGGCATCAGGCACCGGCTCCCCTCCGGCTAGCGGCGGGGGGCCGGGAAAGGACAGGACGTACTCCTACGTCCTCGGTCCTCAAGGACTCGAAAACGGGGGCGTAGGAGTACGTCCATTGTCCTTAAGGGGTTAAAGGGGTACTCCAGTGGATTTTTTAAATCAACTGCTGCCAGAAAGTTAAACAGATTTGTAAATTATTTCTATTTAAAATCCTACTTCTACTTAATCCTTCCAGTATTTATCAGCTGCTGTATACTACAGAGGAAGTTCTTTTCTTTTTGAATTTCTTTTCTGTCTGAACACAGTGCTCTCTGCTTAAACCTCTGTCCAGAGAAGTCAGGAACTGCCCAGAGCTGGAGCAAATCCCCATAGCAAACCTCTCCTTCTTCTAAACCAGGAGATCATTGGGATATGCTATGTTGGTAGTAGTAAGGAGCTGATATAATCAGAGGAGTTTTAGCAAAATGAAGAGATGAATACAGAGATATTTTATGAACCTGTTAAAACAGAACCATAGAAGCATATATGTATGGGCAGGTAAGAACCATTTGGCCCATCTAATCTGCCCAATATCCTTAATACTATGAACAGTCCCTGGCCCTATCTTATATGAAGGATAGCCTAATGCCTATCCCATGAATGCTTAAATGGGCACTGTCATTAAAATTAGATTTTAATAGTGTATTCCTTTATTGAAATTAAAAGTTTTCTCATATATTTGTATAATAAATTTTCACTACAGTATTTATTTATTTATTTTTTCACTTTGAAAATATGGCCACTAGGGATCTGCCTCCTAGTGCTGGCTGCATTTTTTGTCTGCACGAGACCTGTTTTTGGACTCCCAAAGTCAGGAAGTGCAGACTAGAATTCAGCTCTGCAGAATGATCGCTCTCTGCCCTGTCAAACATGCAGAGCGAAAGCTGTGTGCAGCCAATCGCTGCCGGTCTGCTCTGATTTTCACTCCTCTCTGTGATACACTAGCAGAGAGGAGAGGAAGGAGAACAGCCTGCAGCAATTGGCTGTCTCTTCCATGCTCTGCAAATGTAGCATAGAAGAGTGAGGGTGGATGTTTTCCCGGCTGGGCTTCAGATGATGTTGCACCTGCCGGGAATGCCCCTTCCTGACCACCAGAGCCCTCCCGAACAGTAAGTCCAAGAACAGGGGGAAAAGAAGACAAAAAACAAGCAACAAGAATGAAAATCATTAGGGAGAGTAAAAAAAAAGATGTTTTATGACAGGTACTTATTAAACTCCTTCTGTCTCCTATGAGCAGGGATAAAGTGCAGCCCTGAGCTCACCCACTTCCTCTATCCCTGCCTACTTGTGCACATGTCCTAAATAGCGGGTCCACAATCACGGAGAAGGTCCCTAGCTAAATAAGTTAGGGACAGTCAAAAAGTCAAAACAATAAACTACAAAACTGACAAAAGGTCGAGAAAGGCTGGAGGCACACAACTAACAGAAAACAAACCTAAACACCCACACACAAAAATACGTAGTTAGAGAGCCGAGTCTAAACCAGGAGAGCACGAAGTACAGTAACAAAGAGAAGTCAAAAGCCCAGCCAAGAGTCACAAAACCAGAATAAACAGAAAGAGTACAGAGATTGCTAGGTCAGTTACTAAGAACTATCACAAGCAGGGATCGACTGAAAAGGGCCTCCTTATATATGCCTGAGCTGCAACCAGGAGGACTCTAATTGGGTCAGCAAGCTGAACCACACCCAGGAGCACAAAGGCGTTGTCCCAGCAACAAAAACAAACAACAGGGCTAGAAAACATTAACCCTATGAGTACTGGCAGAACCAGACATCACACCTTCAATATATTTGCACCTAAAACTTCTGCAGGAAGGCTATTCCACGCATCCACTACTCTCTCAGTAAAGTAATACTGCCTGATATTACTGCATAAACCTTTGTCCCTCTAATTCAAAACTATGTCCTCTTGTGGTAGTTTTTCTACTTTTACATATTCTCTCTTCCTGACCGTGTTGATTCCCTTAATGTTTTTAAAAGTTTCATTCATATCCTCTCTGTCTTGCCTGTTACGAGTAGCGCCACGGCCGAACCTGCTGGCCATGGGGCACTCTTTGCCCGACTCCTCGCACGGACTGCACTGCGCTTCGCATGACGCAAAGCGACAGCACTCGGTCTGCCTGTTCTCACCTGCCCCGCCATCTTCCTGCTTCCTCCGTCCTCCCTGGTAGCCGGCGCATGCATACACATCTAGGGCACGCGTGCACCGGTCCTCGGTGATTTAAAGGGCCAGCGCACCATTGATTGGTGCTTGTCTGGTGCTGACCCTTTTTAACCCTGCACTTCCTCCTGTTCCCTGCCAGATCTTTGTGCCTTATTGCCTGAGAGAAAGCGTTCCTGTTATTATCTACTATTCCATGTACCAGTTCTCTTGATACGTTTTCTGACCACTGTACCTTGCCACCTGCCCAGACCTACTTGCCTGTCCCCAACTCTGAGTACATCTCCCTTTTGTGCCATGCATCACCTCGGCTGCCTTAGTGGATGAGTCGTGCCAGGGCTAGCGACCTGGAAGCCACCTGCCGCAGCAAGTTAATCCTGCTTTGCGGCGGGCTCTGGTTAAAACCAGCGCTCCTTAGACTCTACTCCCTGGTGCAGCTCACTCCTTTGTGCACCCAGGTACAGCGTATCCACACCACCAGCTGTTACAGCAAGGTGCCTTTGCTAAATGTTGCAGATCTTTCTGTGATAGTGGCAAAACAACCTCTGCAGATTGAGCAACAAGCACAACAGCTGAATTAGCTATCCACAATGATGCAGCAGCTCCTCTCCGCTCAACAGCCACGGCAGCCTCCACCTGCTCTAGGGGCTCCTCCAGTGTCTTCAGCTTCTGTGGCTTCCGTTGGCTCCAAGCTATGTCTGTCTCTGCCGAAAAAGTATGAAGGGGACCCTAAATTGGGCAGGGGGTTTGTGACCCAATGTTCTATGCATTTGGAACTTATGGCTGACCAGTTCCCGACGGGGCATGCCAAGGTGGTGCTTGTGGTCTGTATTTTTTCCAGGAAAGCCCTGGCCTGGGCTGCTCCTTTTTGGGAAAGAAATGATGCAGTGTCCTCCAATCTGCAAGCCTTCCATTCGGAATTCCGCAGTGTCTTTGAAATGCCTGCACGGGCCTCCTCGGCTGAAACTGCACTACTAAACCTACGCGAAGGGGACTCAACTGTTGGTGACTACATGGTCCAGTTCCGCACTCTAGCCTCCAAATTGGTCTGGAATGATGAGGCTTTGTGTGCTACTTTTAAAAAGGGACTTTCATGTAGAGTTGGTGATGCTTTAGCTGCACGTGATCCTCCATCTTCTCTGAATGAGCTCATTCTCTTGTCCACTTGTATTGATGTGCGTTTTGTCGAGAGACAGGAGGAACTCCACCAAGAACGTGAACCAGTCGGACATGTCGTCTTCCCCGATTGGCACCAGTGTTCCAGCGGCTACCTCATCCACCAACGTTGCCTCCTGCAGAAGAGGCAATGCACAGGGGGACTGTGCACACTTGTCCCAGCATGAGAGGTCCTGCAGACATGAAGAGAATTTGTATCTGTATTGTGCCAGCTTAGAACATTTCCTCAGAAATTGTCCTCAACGGCCACTATGTTCGGGAAACGCACGCACCTAGGGCATGTGGGAGAGGCGTCTCTAGGTGTGAATTCTCCCTGTCCTGACTATGCATATTCTATTATTCACCTCTGCAGGGGCTTCGTTCCACGCTTCTGGCTTCTTGGATTCAGGTACTGCAGGAAATGTTATCAACACCTCGCAGGTCCACAAGCACCCTCTTCCAGTGACACGGCTCGTCAAGTCTTTATGCATTTCCTCCATCAACGGTGAATGAAAGTGGGTGTATTACACAAGGAGAAGATCGAGTTCTATGTGCTTCCCCATTGTACTTCACAGCTTCTCCTCAGTCTTCCATGGCTTCAATGTTACGCCCCAGTTCTCAACTGGCAAACGGCTGAAGTCACTCGCTGGGGACCTGTCTGCCAAAACCACTGTCTGGCGTTTTCCCTACCTCCCTCTTCTATGCTGCCAGGTCTGCCTGTCCCATACCAGGACTTTGCAGATGTGTTCTGCGAAAAACAGGCTGAAAGACTTCCTCTACGTAGTTCCTATGACTGCCCGATTGACCTTCAGGCAGGGACTACACCTCCTCGGGGAAGAATATACCCCTTTTCTGTTTCTAAAATGCAAGCCATGACTCTATACATCAAGGAGAATCTCCAGAAGCGCTTCATGCGGAAATCCTCCTCCCCTGCCGAAGCTGGATTCTTCTTTGTGGAAAAGAAGGATGGGTCTCTCTGCCCTTGTATTGATTACCACGGACAAAATAAGATCACTATCAAGAATGGGTACTCCTTACCTTTGATTTCTGAGCTCTTTGATCACTTGCGGAGTGCCAAGGTCTTCTCCAAGCTGGATCTGTGAGGAGCGTACAACCTCATCAGAATACAGGAAGGAGACGAATGGAAGATGGCCTTTAATACCCGTGATGGGCACTTTGAGTACCTTGTGATGCTGTATGGTCTCTGTAACGCCCTGTCTGTTTTTCAAGAATTCGTCAATTACACCTTCCATGATCTTCTCTACACGTGTGCCGTGGTGTATTTGTATGATATCCTGATCTACTCGCCCAACTTGGAGGTCCATCACGCACATGTGCGTCAGGTCCTACGACGCCTACCGCATAATCGTCTCTACACCAAACTAAAGAAATGCCTCTTTGAGAAGACAAGTCTTCTGTTTCTTGAACATATACTCTCCAACCAAGGCCTCCAGATGGACCCTGATAAGTTGTCTTTGTTTCTTAACTGGCCTCGACCTTCTGGCCTGTGGGCTATACAACGCTTTCTGGGGTTCACCAATTATTATCGACAGTTTATACCACACTCATCCTCGTTGGTTGCACTGATTGTGGCCCCTACTAAGAAAACTAGTTACCCCAATTCCTGGCCTCCTGAGGCCGAAGAAGTGTTCTCCCGATTGAAATTGGCATTTGCCTCTGCACCAGTTTTGTCGAGACCCTGTCCAGAAAAACCCTTCCTCCTCGAAGTAGATGCCTCTTCTGTAGGAGCCGGAGCAATTCTGACCCAAAAAATCTCCAAGGGTAAAACCGTGCCTTGTGGGTTTTTCTCCAAGACCTTTTTGCCTTCTGAGGGGAATTATTCCATTGGAGATTGTGAACTTTTGGCCATTAAGCTCACCCTGGAAGAATGGCATGATCTACTGGAATGCTCTACTCATCCAGTCAGTATCTACACAGACCATAAGAATCTTTTGTATCGTCAGTCCACTCAACATCTGAATCCCCGACAGGCCAGGTGGTCTCTTTTATTCTCCAGATTCAATTTTCTTATTCATTTTCGCCCCGCGGATAAGAACATTAAGGCCGATGCTCTCTCCAGGGCTTCTGATATGGTGGGTCCGGACCCCTCCCCTCGGCACATTGTGCCTCCAGAATGTTTGATCTCGTTTGCGCCTCTCGACCTACAGCAAATTCCACCAGGGAAGTATTTTGTGCCCTCCCGCCTTAGAATTAAGGTTTTGAATTGGAAACATTCTTCTCTACTGACCAGGAATCCAGGAATACGAAAGTCCACTCAGCTCATCTCCCATCATTATTGGTGGCCGAATTTGGAGCAAGATGTTTCAGATTTTGCTCCTGAGTTACCTGTGCCGTGACAAGATGCCTCGACTTAGACCTGCGGGTCTACTACAACCTCTGCCCATTCTGTGCCCTCCCGCACAGTGCCATGGACTTCGTCACTGATCTACCACCCTCCTCTAACAACACGGTCATCTGGGTTGTCAAAGATCGTTTCTCTAAAATGTCCCATTTTGTTCCTTTGCCTTGACATCCCTATGCTCCACAGCTGGCAGATCAATTCTTCCAGCATATTTTTCATTAACACGGTTTGCCATTACACATTGTCTCTGACCAAGGGGTCAAGTTTGTCTCCAAGTTTTGGCAGGCTCTCTGTTCTCGCCTCAAATTCAAGTTGGACTTTTCTTCTGCATATCACCCGCAGACCAATGGCTAGGTAGAGAGGGTTAACCAAATTCTGGGAGACTACCTCCGTCACTTTGTTTCTGCATGAAAGGACAATTGGGCCAACCTACTTCCTTGGACAGAGTTTTCTTATAATTACCGGAATTCTGAGGCTACTAGAAAATCACTTTATATAGAGTCTACAGCCACTATCCTTGCCCTCCTCTTTCTCTACCTGCTTCTTCTGGGGTACCTGCCATTGATGTTCAGGTCCAGGACTTTATGGCTATTTGGCAGGAAACCCAGTGTTCCTTAGTACACGCCTCAACCAACATGAAGACACAGACCAATAAGAGAAGAAGACCAACCCCGATCTTCTCTCCTGGAGATAAAGTATTGCTGTCTGACAAATATGTTCAATTAAAGATCCCCATTTAACAACTCGGTCCCCAATTCTTTGGTCCCTTCAAAATTATGCACCTTATTAACCTGGTATCTTACAAACTCTGCCTGCCTTCTTCTCTTCGTATCCCTAACTCCTTCCATGTCTCCTTACTAAAGCTTCTAGTTCTCAACTATTTTTCCCAGGGGGACATTTCTCCTTCACCGGTGTCCGGTGCTTCTGATGTGCTTGAGGTGAAGGAGATTCTGGCCACCAAGACTTTCAGAGGGAGATGGTTCTTTCTGGTGGATTGGAAGGGTTTTGGGCCGGAAGAGTGATCTTGGGAACCCGATGAAAACATCTTGGACCAGGATCTTGTGCGTAAATTCCTGCGGACAAAAAAAGGGGGAGATCTAAGGGGGTACTATTATGAGTAGCGCCGCATGATGCGATGCAACAGCGCTCGGTCCGCCGGTTATCACCTGCCCCGCCATCTTCCAGCTTCCTCCGTCCTCCCTGGTAGCCAGCACGCGCATACCCGCCTCTTAGCGCCGGTCCTCGGAGATATAAAGGGCCATTGCACCTTTGATTGGTGCTTGTCTGGCGCTGACCCTTTTTAACCCTGCACTTCCTCCTGTTACCTGCCAGATCTTTGTGCCTTATTGCATGAGAGAAAGCGTTCCTGTTAGTATCTGCTATTCTGTGTATCAGTTCTCATGCTACGTTTTCTGACCACTGTACCTTGCCGCCTGCCCAGACCTACCTGCCTATCCCCAAATCTGAGTACGTCTCTCCCTTTTGTGCCACGCATCACCTCAGCTGCCTTAGTGGACGAGTCGTGCCAGGGGTAGCGACCTTAGACTCCGCTGCTCATGCCTTCAGCGGATCCACACCACCAGCCATTATGTTGCCTTTCTTCCAAGCTATACATCTTAGAAAAAAACTATAAACAGAGTATTTGTTCCATTACTCATAGAATTGGGCTTTTAAACAATAAATCTTGCACTATTCTAATTGAACTTTTATGAACCACAAGTTCAATTGTAATGGGACTAAGATGACTTATAAAACTGAAAGTAAATAAACACTCTAAACTCTGAATTTTATAGAAATGAATTGGTCCTGTGTTGCTAGGTAGCCACAGTTTAAATAGTGTGGTACATTGCTACATCATAAAATATGTAAATAGTTTATTCCCCAGATTGCATTACTGTGTGACAGACATGTCAGTTCTGTCATTACAGGTCCAGTAAGCACTATAATGACCTCCGCTGTGGCCCAGTGCTCATTACATGTTGGTATAGTCATAAATCACTGTATCATTCATGAACATAAAACATAAACCTATGGGAACCAGACATATTCATTTTTTCAAAAGAATACTGTAAATGCCTGAGTTTTATTCTGATATGAACAACATTGGAAATTGTATATTTTCACTGTAAAAATGACATGTTCTCTTGTGCCCCGTCCAAACCATTTATATCATCTATCACCTTGGCTGTAACCAGTCTGTTGTGTTTCTAGTCATGTGTATATGTATTGTTTCCTTCATGGCGGCATTTTTTTTTCCAGTATATGGGTTGTCTAAAGAAATTTCTAATGAGAATGTCACCCTTTAGCTGAGAGAGCCATCACTGGAGTATTACATGACCTCCAACTTACTAAATCCCAAAGACGCTGCTCTTGTCTCATTTTGCATGGTTCTCTGGCAGCCCTTGACTTTATGGACCATTCACTTTTCCTAAACACTTCATATTCCCTTGACACTTTAAACATAAGACTTAAGCTGAACAGGAAAAAATGTGTTTGTAATGTGTGTCCCTGACATTTTACAGATTTTCACTACAGGATGCCATTTTCGGTTTGACATTTTTACTAAATAAAGTCATACCTTTTGTTTTACGAATAATAATATATGTATATTTTTAAAGATATTAGATATTTTTTATTAAGCATAAAATATAGTTCATCCCTATTCCCCTGAAAGTAGAAATTTTATGCAATATTGTTACAGCTATTATACAATTTAAAGCGCAACTGACCAGTTTGGAACCCCCCAGATCATTTGGTGGGAGCGAGCGCTCGAATCCCGAGCAGGAAGTGCACACGTCATTTACAGTAGGAGCGCATGCACTAAGGACCTGTGTGTATCACAGAGCAGTCACAGCACTGACGTAGATAGAATAGGCGTTGCGGCAGGGCTTTGCAAACCCTATGACTGTTGCTGATCACTAGAGATGGGCGAATCGAAGCTGACAAAGTCAAATTTGTTCCAAATTTCATGAAAAATTGGATTCTGAACTAATCAGAATTTCCTTGCGCTTTGTGGTAACAAATCGCTTCATTCACTACATTTTGTGCAGGCCGGGGGGCTAAAATGGCTGTTACATATGTGAAGACATGGAGCAAGTAAGTCTGGGAGGGAGGGAAGGTGGGTTGGTGGTATCCCCCTGAATCACATGGCGGCATGTAGCCTATCAGCAGCCAGCCAGCCCTGTGATGTCACAACCCTATATACTTGGCAGCCATTGCCGAAGACAGGCATTTCCCGTTTTGCTGAGAGAGCAGAGACTGTGTGTGTGCACTAATCACCGTTACTGACAATGCAGATATTTACAGTGGTGAATCCATTCACCTCAAGCCCACATTCATTCTGGCTAGAGAGAGAGCAGACACTGTGTGGTCACCAATCAGCGTTACTGACAATACAGATCAGCACAGGGGAAATCCATTGACCTCAAGCCTGCATCACTGCAGGCAGGCAGAGTTTAGAAGTTGTTTCATAGTCTGCCAATAGAGATCATCACAGGAAGCATTCCCCATTCAAAGACTGCAAGCAACCATAGTGCATCCAGACTTTGTCATTGTGCTGCTCTAATAGCGATGCCTGTAATCTGCATGTGAATAACAGTATTATTTCACTACCCCAGCACACTCCCTATGCGTGTTACGGCAAGGCAAAGTGTTCTACACCCCTATTGAGGCTCTTTGTAGCCAGGAAATAGCCTTTTGAATGGTGATTTGTCGCAAATATATTCGCATCAAACCAATTTTATTCCAAAAATTCGACGAATTGGCTGAATCGAGTTTTTGAAAAATTTGTCCCCCTCTACTGACCACCAAAATAAATGGATTTTCGGGCTGACAATGTGAGGAAAAGATGTGGCTGCATTGCATTTGTTATCACCAGTGCTATTAAGGTGGGGGTTCCAAATTGGTGACAGTTGCGCTTTAAACTTAGACTAGACAATAAAGCCATACAGTCTAAGATTGCACCAGATTTATTAAAGTGTATCATGCTGTTTGACAAATCTGTTTTAAGTTAAGACCAACCATTATTAGGCTTAAACCGTGCCAGTATCTTTCAACAGATTTCAGGTGCATTTTTGGTGTCATATATAAAGCCATGCCCCTTTACCTAAGTTACACCCATTTTGCCAGACTTTTGTAGACATTTAGGCACAAAAAAGTGTGTAAATAAAGTGCAAGTTATGTAAGACCGTTTTTATGGAAATGCTGGCTCATTTGCATTATCTCCCATAAAAGAAATAAAAATCTGGTTTCAGCCTCCACCATGGGACTCTAAGGAGCTCACTACATACAGTTATACAGTGAACTTAATAGTAAAACAGTGCACAGTAAGCTCCTAAGCCCTCCTATTGGCTGTGCCAGTCAGCGAAAATGCTATTGTATATCTATGTCATGTCTGCACAGCTAATTAAGCGCTCTTAATTAGGAACATTGGGGGAGATTTATCAAAACCTGTGCAAAGGAAAAGTTGCCCAGTTGCCCATAGCAACCAATCAGATTGCAACTTTCATTTTGCAGAGGCCTTGTTGAAAATGAAAGAAGTGAGCTGATTGGTTGCTATGGGCAACTGGGCAACTTTTCCTCTGGACAGGTTTTGATAAAGCTCCCTCATAGAGCTCTGTCTAATATATATATATATATATATATATATATATATATATATATATATACGTTGTCCATTTTAGGACATCCTCAGTCGTCAGATGTAACTCCGTCCTCCATCAGGTGAAACGGCGTCCCGTCTCCTCCCTCGGGCCAATCGCCATCAGGCATCAGCCGCAACTCCCTCCTCCCTCCTTTGTCATCCTAAAGTCTCTCATCCGAAACTCCGTCATCCCTCAGACTTTCCTGCTGTGTAGCAGAGCCGAGTCAGTGTCGGCTCTCTGCTATACGGGTTCTGCTGTTCACGCTGTACACGCTATTCAATGTCGGCTCTGCTATACAGACTCTGTAACATATGTAGTGTCTGTAGTACACGTGCAGGTTTCACAGTTTCGACTCTGCTATATAATGCTGTGCAGCGTCGGCACTGCTATGCGGCAGGAAGTTGCGTCTGAGGGAGAATTATCTGAGGCATGACGGCGTTTTGGACGACAGAGTTTCGGATGAGGGAGGACAGAGTTGTGGCTGAAGGAGGACGGCGATTGGTGTGAGGGAGGAGGCGCGACGCCGTTTCACATGACTGAGGACGGAGTTGCGGCTGACGACTGACGACGATTGGTCTGAAGGAGGAGGCAGGACGCCGTTTCACCTGAGGGAGGACAGAGTTGTGGCTGATGACTTACAGCGATTGGTCCGAGGGAGGAGGTGGGGCACCGTTTCACCTGACAGAGGACGATGTTACATCTGATGACTGACGATGTCCTAAAATGGACACTGTATATATGAATAAATTAGCACAGAATGTTAGACATGAAAATGGCATTGTGTTACTAGATAGATATTCACGTTTAGGATCACTTGAATTTCTTAACCATTGCATGGATACTGGATACAAGAAGATTTCATCCTTGACCAAACTGACAGGTTTAAAAAGTCTGTACATTTTTTGCTTTTAAAGGGGTACTCTGCCCCTAGACATCTTATCCCCTATCCAAAGGATAGGGGATAAGATGTCAGATCTTCAGGGTCCCGCTGCTGGGGACCCCCGGGATCCCTGCTGCGGCGCCCCGCTGTTCGCTCTGCACGTAATGACGAGCAATACAGGGGCCGGAGCATCGTTACGCCGCGGCTCCGCCCCTCGTGACATCACGGCCCGCCCCTTTCAATACAAGTCTAATAGACTTGCATTAAAAGGACGGGCCGTGATGTCATGAGGGGCGGAGCCTTGACGTCACGCTGCTCCATCCCCTGTATCGTCCGTCATTACGCACAGAGCGAACTCGCTCTGTGCTGTAATGATAGAGGGGTGCCGCAGCGGGGATCCCAGGGGTCCCCAGCAGCGGGACCGTGGTGATCTGACATCTTATCCCCTATCCTTTGGAAAGGGGATAAGATGTCTAGGGGCGGAGTACCCCTTTAACCTCCTGAGCGGTAATCCCGAGCGTGACTCGGGGTTAATTTTCCCTGCCCGGATCGGTAACCCTGAGTCACGCTCGGGGTAGAATTGCAGAGCAAAAGCAATGCGATATAGCGATACGGCCCCCGGGAAAACATACGATTATCTGCTCTGGTTGGCTCCCGTTGCGGGGGCCGGCCAGAGCAGGTAAAGAAAAATACTAAAAGTCAGTGTTTCCCTACCAGGGGGCCTTCAGCTGTTGCAAAACTACAACTCTCAGCATGCCCGAACAGCCAAAGGCTGTCCGGGCATGCTGGGAGTAGTAGTTTCACAACAGCTGGAGGCACCCTGTTAGAAAAACACTGAGCTAAGTGTAAAAGGAAAAAGGAATAAAATAAAAAAAAACTTTTGCTTACCTAATCCCGATCTCTGCAGATGTCGTTCCCCTCCGTGCGCTCGGGTCTCTGCTCTCTTCACTATTCATCTTACAGGACCTTTCACTTTTCAGCCAATCACAGGCCGCAGTGGTGTAAAGCCTGTGATTGGCTGAAGGGGAAAGGGCTTGTTCTGCAGCAAATACACTAGGTTTGAAATCTGCCCGGCAAACCCAGTGTATGCTGCTGCAGGACAAGGTGAGAAGGGGGGGGGGATGAATGTGACGGGGGGGGGGGAATGTGACAAAGGGGGGTATGTGAAAGAGGGGGGGATGTGACAGCGGGGGGGGGGGAATGTGACAGAGGGGGGGATGTGACAGAGGGGGGGATGTGACAGAGGGGGGGATGTGACAGAGGAGGGAATGTGACAGGGGGGAAATGTGACAGGGGGGATGTGACAGGGGGGAGGGGAATGTGACATGAAGGGGGGGATGTGACAAGGGGGGGATGTGACAGGGGGAGGGGAATGTAGCATGAAGGGGGAGAATGTGACAAGGGGGGAAATGTGACAAGGGAGGGGGAATGTGACAAGGGAGGGGGAATGTGATGGGGGAGATGTGAAATGGGTGGGGAGATGTGAAATTCAGTGCAAAAAATTGTACCGCTTTTGGTACAAATTTCCAGACAGAATCATACCGCCAGTTAGGTTAAGGTTTGTTTTGGTAGGCTTTTACAGTTCTATTTACATTTTAATAGATGAAGCTTAACCACAAAATTGAGATACAGTAGTTTTGGCTGAACTGAAGGGACTTGACCATGGTTCAAGAAGAAAAGGTTGAAATGGCTTCGAAAAAATAAAGAATGCAATATATTTTGAGAATCTTTGTATTATTTCAAGGATATGAAATAATACAATGGTGTATTGTCACATTCTGATTTTATGGCACCAGCTATGTTTTTGAGTGGTCAAATTTACACATTCTCTTTCTTCTCCTGCCAAGAATAATAACTTTAGTCAAAAGAGATGTTTCACGTGAAATACCCAAGCCATTCTAAGCAGCTATTGTTGATGTCCAGGTGTCTTTGTTACTCTATGTATGCCATCTGTGATATCAGCTACAATGATTTACTGCCAGACATGTTGTATATATCACTTCATGTGGTGTTGGGCTTCCCTAGAATTAAAGTAGTTTACTTGCTTATGGTCTTTATCATTATAGTACAGTATGCATTGCTATATAAAATGATCATGTTTTTTAACAAATAAGTTGAATGGTCCAAAAAAAAAAAAAAATAAACAACTGAAAATTGCATTTTTTTGTTCATTCCACTTGACAAAAACAAAACAAACTGGGATCAAATCCAGATATATATTAAATGGTTCTATTTAAGATAAAAACTTTTTTTTTTGTTGTAGGGCTTTTTGGGTAAACCCTACAATATATAAAAATTTACATAAATTTAGTATTGACATAATTGTGTGGACCTACAGAACAGAGTTAACATATTATTTACATATTGAGCCATTGCACCACTGATGCACACATTGGTTATCAAGGATACGCATCAGTATTGTTTAGGAAGGCCCAAGTGTCACGATTCGGCTGGCAGGAGGTGGATCCTCCGTGCCAGAGAGGGATTGGCGCGGACCGTGCTAGTGGACCGGTTCTAAGCTGCTACTGGTTTTCACCAGAGCCCGCCGCAAAGCGGGATGGTCTTGCAGCGGCGGTAGCAACCAGGTCGTATCCACTAGCAACGGCTCAACCTCTCTGACTGCTGAAGATAGGCGCGGTACAAGGGAGTAGACAAGAGCAAGGTCGGACGTAGCAGAAGGTCGGGGCAGGCAGCAAGGATCGTAGTCAGGGGCAACGGCAGGAGGTCTGGAACACAGGCTAGGAACACACTGGGAAACGCTTTCACTGGCACAATGGCAACAAGATCCGGCCAGGAAGGGAAGGGGAAGTGAGGTTATATAGGGAAGTGCACAGGTGAATAAACTAATTAAGCCAACTGCGCCAATCAGCGGCGCAGTGGCCCTTTAAATCGTAGAGACCCGGCGCGCGCGCGCCCTAAGGAGCGGGGCCGCGCGCGCCGGGACAGGACCGACGGAGAGCGAGTCAGGTACGGGAGCCGGGGTGCGCATCGCGAGCGGGCGCCTGCCGCATCGCGAATCGCATCCCGGCTGGGAGAGGTATCGCAGCGCACCCGGTCAGCAGGTCTGACCGGGGCGCTGCGATTGCGAGGATGTTGCGAGCGCTCCGGGGAGGAGCGGGGACCCGGAGCGCTCGGCGTAACAGTACCCCCCCTTGGGTCTCCCCCTCTTCTTGGAGCCTGAGAACCTGAGGACCAGACTTTTGTCTAGGATGTTGTCCTCAGGTTCCCAGGATCTCTCTTCAGGACCACAGCCCTCCCAATCTACCAAAAAAAAATCTTTTTCCTCTGACCGTCGTGGAGGCCAGTATCTCCTTTACGGAGAAGATGTCAGAAGAACCGGAAACAGGAGTGGGAGAAACAAGTTTGGGAGAGAAACAGTTGATGATGAGTGGTTTAAGGAGAGAGACATGGAAGGCATTGGGAATACGAAGAGAAGGAGGAAGAAGGAGTTTGTAAGAGACAGGATTAATCTGGCACAAGACTTTGAAAGGACCAAGATAGCGTGGTCCCAGTTTGTAACTGGGGACACGAAAGCGGACATATTTAGCGGAGAGCCATACCTTATCTCCGGGAGCAAAAATGGGGGGGTTCTTCTTTTCTTATCGGCAAACCTTTTCATGCGGGATGAAGCCTGTAAAAGAGAATTTTGGGTCTATTTCCATATGGTGGAAAGATCACGAGTTACTTCATCCACAGCGGGCAAACCAGAGGGCAAGGGAGTAGGGAGGGGGGGAAGAGGGTGACGGCCGTACACCACGAAAAATGGGGACTTAGCAGAAGATTCAGAGACTCTGAAGTTGTATGAGAATTCGGCCCATGGTAGAAGATCTGCCCAGTCATCCTGGCGGGAGGAAACAAAATGCCGTAAATAGTCACCCAGGACCTGGTTAATTCTTTCTACTTGCCCATTGGATTGGGGATGATAAGAAGAAGAGAAGTTTAATTTAATCTTGAGCTGTTTACAGAGGGCCCTCCAGAATTTAGACACGAATTGGACGCCTCTATCCGAGACGATCTGCGTGGGCAAACCGTGAAGACGAAAAATGTGTACAAAAAATTGTTTTGCCAACTGAGGCGCTGAAGGAAGACCAGGAAGAGGAATAAAATGTGCCATCTTGGAAAATCGATCAACGACCACCCAAACAACAGTGTTGCCACGGGATGGGGGTAGGTCAGTAATAAAGTCCATACCAATCAATGACCAAGGCTGTTCAGGAACAGGCAGAGGATGAAGGAGACCAGCAGGCTTCTGGCGAGGAGTCTTATCCCGGGCACAGACAGTACAGGCCCGCACAAAATCAACAACATCCGTCTCCAGAGTCGGCCACCAATAGAAACGAGAGATGAGTTGCAGGGACTTTTTGATGCCCCCATGGCCTGCGAGGTGGGAGGAGTGACCCCATCTGAGAATCCCGAGACGTTGGCGTGGAGAAACGAAGGTCTTCCCTGGAGGAGTTTGCCTGATGGAGGCTGGAGAAGTGGAGATCAGACAGTCAGGAGGAATGATGTGTTGCGGAGAGACCTCTGCTTCCGAGGCATCCGAGGAACGAGAGAGGGCATCGGCCCTAATGTTCTTGTCGGCAGGGCGAAAATGAATTTCAAAGTTAAAACGGGCAAAGAACAACGACCACCTGGCCTGGCGAGGGTTCAGCCGTTGGGCAGACTGGAGATAGGAGAGATTCTTGTGATCGGTGTAAATGATAACTGGAAATTTTGATCCCTCCAGCAGATGTCTCCATTCCTCAAGTGCCAATTTAATGGCCAATAGTTCTCGATCCCCGATGGAGTAGTTTCTCTTCGCCGGAGAGAAGGTCCTAGAAAAAAAAACCACAAGTAACAGCATGCCCGGAAGAATTTTTTTGTAGAAGGACCGCTCCAGCTCCCACAGAGGAGGCATCTACCTCCAATAGAAAGGGTTTAGATGGGTCAGGTCTGGAGAGCACGGGAGCAGAAAAAAAGGCAGACTTGAGCTGTTTAAATGCGTCTTCCGCTTGGGGAGACCAGGACTTGGGATTGGCATTTTTCTTGGTTAAAGCCACGATAGGAGCTACAATGGTGGAAAAGTGTGGAATAAATTGTCTGTAATAATTGGCGAACCCCAAAATGGATAGCTCGGAGTCCAAAGGGGCGTGGCCAATCCAAGACGGCAGAGAGTTTATCCGGGTCCATTTGTAATCCCTGGCCAGAGACCAAGTATCCTAGGAAAGGAAGAGATTGACATTCAAATAGACATTTCTCCATTTTGGCATAAAGTTGATTGTCTCGAAGTCTCTGAAGAACCATGCGGACATGCTGGCGGTGTTCTTCTAAGTTGGCAGAAAAAATCAGAATATCGTCCAGATACACAACAACACAGGAATATAAGAGATCACGAAAAATTTCATTAACAAAGTCTTGGAAGACGGCAGGGGCGTTGCACAGGCCAAAGGGCATGACCAGATACTCAAAGTGTCCATCTCTGGTGTTAAATGCAGTCTTCCATTCGTCCCCCTCCCTGATGCGGATGAGATTATAAGCACCTCTTAAGTCCAGTTTGGTAAAGATGTGGGCACCTTGAAGGCGATCAAAGAGTTCTGAGATAAGAGGTAGAGGGTAGCGGTTCTTTACTGTGATTTTATTAAGTCCGCGGTAATCAATGCAAGGACGTAGGGAGCCATCTTTTTTGGACACAAAAAAAAATCCAGCTTCGGCAGGAGAGGAGGATTTGCGGATAAACCCCTTTTTTAAATTCTCCTGGATGTATTCAGACATAGCAAGAGTCTCTGGAGCGGACAGAGGATAAATTCTGCCCCGGGGTGGAGTAGTGCCCGGGAGGAGGTCAATAGGACAGTCATAAGGCCTGTGAGGAGGTAAAGTCTCAGCTTGCTTTTTGCAAAATACGTCAGCATAGTCCATATAAGCCTTAGGGAGACCGGTTACAGGGGGAACCACAGGGACACGGCAGGGAGTACTGGGAACCGGTTTAAGACAGTCCTTGAAACAAGAAGTACCCCAGCTCTTGATTTCTCCTGTGGACCAATCAAGGGTTGGGGAATGGCGTTGAAGCCACGGTAATCCAAGGAGAATTTCGGAAGTGCAATTGGAGAGGACCAAAAACTCAATTTTTTCGTGATGAGGTCCGATGCACATTAGGAGGGGTTCCGTGCGGTAACGCACGGTACAGTCCAATCTTTGATTGTTAACACAATTGATGTAGAGGGGTCTGGCGAGACTGGTCACCGGGATGTTGAACCTGTTGATGAGGGAGGCCAAAATAAAATTTCCTGCAGATCCGGAGTCCAAGAAGGCCATAGTAGAGAAGGAGAAGATGGAGGAAGATATCCGCACAGGCACAGTAAGGCGTGGAGAAGCAGAGTAGACATCAAGAACTGTCTCACCTTTGTGCGGAGTCAGCGTACGTCTTTCCAGGCGGGGAGGACGGATAGGACAATCCTTCAGGAAGTGTTCGGTACCGGCACAGTACAGGCACAGATTCTCCATGCGGCGTCGTGTCCTCTCTTGAGGTGTCAAGCGAGACCGGTCAACTTGCATAGCCTCCACGGCGGGAGGCACGGGAACGGATTGCAGAGGACCAGAGGAGAGAGGAGCCGGGGAGAAAAAACGCCTCGTGCGAACAAAGTCCATATCCTGGCGGAGCTCCTGACGCCTTTCGGAAAAACGCATGTCAATGCGAGTGGCTAGATGAATAAGTTCATGCAGGTTAGCAGGAATTTCTCGTGCGGCCAGAACATCTTTAATGTTGCTGGATAGGCCTTTTTTAAAGGTCGCGCAGAGGGCCTCATTATTCCAAGATAATTCGGAAGCAAGAGTACGGAATTGGATGGCGTACTCGCCAACGGAAGAATTACCCTGGACCAGGTTCAGCAGGGCAGTCTCAGCAGAAGAGGCTCGGGCAGGTTCCTCAAAGACACTTCGAATCTCCGTGAAGAAGGAGTGTACAGAGGCAGTGATGGGGTCATTGCGGTCCCAGAGCGGTGTGGCCCATGACAGAGCTTTCCCAGACAGAAGGCTGACTACGAAAGCCACCTTAGACCTTTCAGTAGGAAACTGGTCCGACATCATCTCCAAGTGCAGGGAACATTGTGAAAGAAAGCCACGGCAAAACTTAGAGTCCCCATCAAATTTATCCGGCAAGGATAGTCGTAGGCCGGAAGCGGCCACTCGCTGCGGAGGAGGGGCAGGAGCTGGCGGAGGAGATGATTGCTGGAGCTGTGGTAGTAGCTGCTGCTACAGCTGGTGGCCTTGTTGCGCTATCTGTTGCGACTGCTGGGCGACCACCGTGGTGAGGTCGGCGACAACTGGCAGTGGAACTTCAGCGGGATCCATGGCCGGATCTACTGTCACGATTCGGCTGGCAGGAGGTGGATCCTCCGTGCCAGAGAGGGATTGGCAAGGACCGTGCTAGTGGACCGGTTCTAAGCTGCTACTGGTTTTCACCAGAGCCCGCCGCAAAGCGGGATGGTCTTGAAGCGGCGGTAGCAACCAGGTCGTATCCACTAGCAACGGCTCAACCTCTCTGACTGCTGAAGATAGGCGCAGTACAAGGGAGTAGACAAGAGCAAGGTCGGACGTAGCAGAAGGTCGGGGCAGGCAGCAAGGATCGTAGTCAGGGGCAACGGCAGGAGGTCTGGAACACAGGCTAGGAACACACTGGGAAACGCTTTCACTGGCACGATGGCAACAAGATCCGGCCAGGAAGGGAAGGGGAAGTGAGGTTATATAGGGAAGTGCACAGGTGAATAAACTAATTAAGCCAACTGCGCCAATCAGCGGCGCAGTGGCCCTTTAAATCGTAGAGACCCGGCGCGCGCACGCCCTAAGGAGCGGGGCCGCGCGCGCCGGGACAGGACCGACGGAGAGCGAGTCAGGTACGGGAGCCGGGGTGCGCATCGCGAGCGGGCGCCACCCGCATCGCGAATCGCATCCCGGCTGGGAGAGGTATCGCAGCGCACCCGGTCAGCAGGTCTGACCGGGGCGCTGCGATTGCGAGGATGTTGCGAGCGCTCCGGGGAGGAGCGGGGACCCGGAGCGCTCGGCGTAACACCAAGTTTGTGCCAAAACATGTTTTCACAACATTATTACGTACAAATAAAGTTGATTTCTCCGTAGTGTTGCTCGCGAATATTCGCAATTCGAATATTATTCGCGAATATCGCATATTCGCGAATTCGCGAATTTCGCGAATATAGCGCTATATATTCGTAATTACGAATATTCGTTTTTTTTTGTTTTTTTTCCTTCACAGTACACATCACAGTGATCACCCCTCTCTGCTTCCAGCTTGTGTGGTGTAAAGAAGGCTGTAATACTACTGTGTGAGACTGGTGCGCGAATATTCGCATATGCGAAAATTAGCATATGCTAATTTCCGCATATGCGAATTTTCGCGTATGCTAATTTTGTGTGTTGATTTTTACTTATGTTAATTTTCGCATACGCGAATGTTCGCATATGCGAAAATAAAACGAGAATATAACGAATATGCGAATATTCGCGAATATATGACGAATATTCGTCCATATATTCGCGAATATTCGCGAATTCGAATATGGCCTATGCCGCTCAACACTATTTCTCCGGTGAATTGTCTGTGGTCATTCATATACTGGTTACGCAGCAGCATCTCGATAGCATTTAAGTAGAATTTAGTCATTAAAGAGTTCAAGAAATGTAATGTAAATGGACCTGACGAAGAGGGGAGCAATTCCCCTCAAAATGCGTTGTTCTAATTGATGGAAATTAAAAGCCTATTTGCTTTACACTCCGCCCTTGGTTATTATTACTAACCAACCCTTCCCCCCAGTGAGTGCCAGCCAAGTCCCAGTCCGTACACAATGATCCATCAGATTTTTCCAGTTGAATCAGTAGCGAAACACCTAAAGGTGAGTAAATTACTGTCACTTCATTCCACTACCACTATTTTGGGTAAAGCACAGGTTGTGCTGTTAGGTTCTGTTTTTTCTCTTTCTGTATATATCCAAGAAATGTAAGCCTAACCTGTTTGGGGTGGAACTGGTAAAAACGTAAGTGAGACCTCGGGTATGTTCAACTGCATGCCTTATTTTGAAGGCATCTGAGGTGCCACCTAGGTTGAAGATGCAAATGACTGCTTGGTATTGCAAGACAAAATGAATATTTTTCTCAATCAGCAGAGGTCAGACTGCTGGAGATGTTTTACTTCGTTTTGTGACCTCTACGGCGTTGTCCCCAAATTGTAAGATCCTGTGTCCTTGATTGTGGATGCTGATGACCCACTCTATGTCAATGCGCTACAATAAGTTCTCCATCGAGAGGGTAGAATAGATTCTGGGAGTCACACCACCTGCATGTTGTTCCTTCATGACCTATTCTCTAAGGGGGACATTTGTATTTAGGGCCTTATTTTTGCTTACAAAAGTTGCACAAAAAGTTGCACATGCATCTAACCACTTTTTTGTGTGACTTTTGTGGATAAGCAAAAAGTTACAAACAGCCTTACCTAAGCATATGTCAATTTTCACTTTTCAGTGGTCAAGTATTTCTGATGGCCTTTTAGTTTATCCTGTTGTATGTAAACTGAGGGTTTTCTAAGGGATGCTATTTTGGAGAATCTTGATAAAAATAAATGTATGACTCCATATCAGCATGGCTTTATGAGGGATCGATCCTTTCAATCGAACCTGATCAGCTTTTATGAGGAGGTGAGCTCCAGACTGGACCAGGGCAATCGCTGGATGTCGTTTATCTGGATTTTTCCAAAGCATTTGATACGGTGGGTTGGTGTATAAAATGAGAGGGATTGGGCTGGGGGAAAATGTATGCAAGTGGGTTAGTAACTGGTTCAGTGATAGGAAACAGAGGGTGGTTATTAATGGTACTTTTTCTGATTGGGTGACTGTTACTAGTGGGGTACTACAGGGTCCAGTCTTGGGTCCTGTTCTATTTAATATATTTATTAATGACCTTGTAGAGGGGTTGAAGAGTAAAGTAGCAATCTTTACAGATGATGCTAAACTCTGTAAAGTGGTACACACTATAGACAGTGCACTTTTACAAATGGATCTGGATAGGTTGGAGGTTTGGGCTGAGAAGTGGCAGAAGAGGTTCAACATTAATAAATGTAAGGTTATGCACATGGGGAGGAAAAATCCGGGCTGGGATTATGTATTAAATGGGAGCACACTTGGGCCGACTGACATGGAAAAGGACTTGGGAGTCTTAGTTAACAGTATATTTATCTGTAGTGACCAGCGTCGGGCAGCTGCTGCCAAGACAAATAAAATCATGGGGTGCATCAATAGTGGCATAGATGTTCACAACAAGGAAATCTACTGTGGTACAAATCACTAGTCAGACCACATATAGAATACTGTGTACAGTACTGGGCACCAGTATACAAGAAAGATATAGTGGAGCTGGAGAGGGTTCAAAGATGGGTAACCAGAGTAATACGGGGAATGGGAGGACTACAGTACTTGTACACCAGCATAGAGGGGGGTTCTTTACGGTAAGAGCAGTGAGACTGTGGAATTCTCTGCCTGAGTAGGTGGCCATGGTGGCCTGGATGCATTTTTGGAGAATAATAACATTACAGGTTGTGGATTCTAGATCTATAGTGACAGAAGGTTGATCCAGGAATCAATTCTGATTGCCATATTTGGAGTCGGGAAGGAATTTTTACCTCGAGTATGAGTTTTTTTTTGCCTTCCTCTGGATCAACTCAGTAGGGACTCATTAGGGTTATAGGTTGAACTTGATGGACTCTGGTCTTTTTTCAACCTTCTGAGCCATGTTACTATGTGAGAAAGTCGCACGTAGGCAAAAAAAAAGTAGCAAATCCCATTCAAAAAGTCTCAAGTCTCAAGTCTGACCTGGAGTACAAAACTCCCATACATGAGCAAATTAAAAAAGTTGCCATCGTTCATCTCCCCTCCGCCGCCCATCTCTCCCCCGCCGCTCATCTCCTCCGCCGTGGGGGGAGATGAGCGGCGGCGGGGAAAGATGAGTGGCGGCGGGGGGGAGATGAGAGATGAGTGGTGACGGGGGAAATGAACAGTGTTGCGGGAGAGATAGGTGGTGGCTGCGGAGGAGAGATGAGTGGCCAGGGCAGCAGAACCGGCCGTCTCCCAGATATATGAAACGACACTGTAATTTCATATTTCCCGGCCTGGGCTGTGATTGGCTGGTCGGTCACGGCCAATCACAGCCCAGGCCGGGAAATATGATATTACAGTGTAGTTTCATATCTCTGAGAGCCTGCCGGCTCCGCACCTCGGCCACCCGCCCGCAACTACCACCAGCGCGCGAACCATTGGGACTACAACTACCAGCATGTCCTTTCAGTGAGGACGTGCTGGGAGTTGTAGTTGCAACGGCTGGTAGTTGCGGGCGGGCGAATGAGGAGTGGAGCTGGCCGGCTCCCAGAGATATGAAACTACACTGTAATTTCATATTTCCCGGCCTGGGCTGTGATTGGCCGAGACCGAACAGCCAATCTCAGCCCAGGCCGGGTAATATGAAATTACAGTGTAGTTTCATACATCTGGGAGATGGCCGACTCCGCTCCTCGGCCATCCTTTCAACTACCAGCCGTTGCAACTACAACTCTCAGCATGTCCTCACTGAAAGGGCATGCTGGGGGTTGTAGTCTTGTAATAGCTCACATAGCCGGTGGGTGGGAGATGTGGAGAGCGGAGGGGGACATGAGCAGAGGGGGAGAGCAGCGGTGGACATGAGTGGAGGGGGGGGGGTAGATGGGGGTGTGATAGTCTAAGGAGTGTAGGGTATGGGGGGGTGTAGCTGTGCAGGTATCAAAGGGTGCTTGTTAACCCTTGCTATTCGTGACGCCAGGGTGGGGGCTCCTCAATAAAGCTTTTCCTACCGCCACCCTTCCCAGGAACGATAGGGAGGTAGATGATAATAGGTTTGAGGTAGATAATAATGGATTGTCCACAACCGGCAAGCTTCTGTAAACAGCGTTAACTTTTACTGAAGATTTTCTGTACACTTCATCAACACAACAGTCTCTTATCATAACAACAGCTTCCTTTTGGAGATTGACAATGGTTGGGACTTTAGCTTTAAGAGTCTTTTGGTCTATTGCGCTGTTCCACTGGATTTAGGGGATTTAGTTGCGGTCCAGTAGTCACGCTAGCATTAGCAGGAATTAGAGTAAAACTCACGATTTTTGGTTCTGCTGAGGCCGTAGGTTTTGAGGCCTAGCGTGTCTTTGAAAGTTGCGTAGCACACCGTCCTGTTAGTCCGGCATCCACGAGAGCAGCAACCCAAGATAATTGGACGCAACTCCCTTATATGGGCAGGGGCTGGAATAACGCTAATTGGTCCAAACTGATGTCAATCACCATTACAGAGATTTGTGGGTAACACGTGAACCAAGGACCTCCTAAGGTCCTGCAACATACCATAGAGGTTACTAGCATGGTCACATGACCGAAGGTCCTGTGACGCTGAACAAGGTAAGTACTATACATTTCTATAGAATATAGATATAATTATCAAACTATTTATTAACATTAAAGTTAGACTAAAGGAGAGGCAACTAGGGTTTGTCTCACCAGAGGAACCCTACCTGAACGTAGTTACTCTGACTTTGGGGACCTCTGCACTATGTACTGGATGCAATACGGTACCGGGACACCACAGGGGGGTAGATGACGGGCCAGGACAGCGGAGCCGGCTGGCTCCCAGAAATACACTGTAATTTCATATTTCCTGGGCGGTGCCGTGATTGGCCGAGGCAAACCGGCCAATCAAGGCACCGCCCAGCAAATATGAAATTACAGTGTAGTTTCATATTTCTGGGACCTGCCCACCCACAACTACCACCTGCCCGCTAGCCATTGCGACTGCAATTCCCAGCATGTCTTCACTGTTAGGGCATGCTTGGAGTTGTAGTCTTGCAACAGCTAGCTGGTGGTTTGTAGGTGTGGGCAGGTTGCCGGTGAGCTGCTGATGCCTCCAGCTGTTGCTAAACTACAAAACTCATGACAGGAGTTGTAGTTTAGGAATGGGGTGCCTCCAGATGTTGCTAAACTACAACTCCCATGACGGGAGTTGTAGTTTAGGAACGGGGTGCCTGCAGCTGTTGCTAAACTACAACTCCCATGACGGGAGTTGTAGTTTAGAAACAGTGAGACTCCAGCTGTTGCTAAATTACAAGTTTTATCTATCCTAGACAGCCAAAGGCTGTCTGGAATTGATGGGAGTTGTGGTTTAGCAACAGCTGGAGGCTCACTGTTTGGAAACGCTGGTTTATGGGCATTTTCCATAAGGAAGGGCACCATAAATGTACTAACCAATTTTCCGTGTTTATTTCTTCTCATTTCAGATCCGAGTATGCAGAGGACTTTCTCAGAATCAGTGGACTACGTTGATGACTAGCATTTTTTTTGTTTAAAATTAATAAAATGGTTAACGAGGGCTTGTGGGTGAGTGTTTTTTGGAATAAAAGTTTTTAAAAAGTGTTTTTTATTTAATTTACAGGCTTAGTAGTGGAAGCTGACTGATAGACAGAGTCCTTTATTAAGCCGGGCTTAGCGTTAGCCACAAAAACAGCTAGTGCTAACCAACGATTATTACCCCGGTACCTACCCACAGCCATAGGGGTACTAAGCTGGTACTAACAGGCCTGGAGTGTCAAAAATGGCACTCCTGGGCCTAGGCAGTAACAGGCTGGCATTATTTAGGCTGGGGAGGGCCAGTAACAATGGTCCTTGCCCACCCTGGTAATGTCAGGCTGTTGCTGCTTCTTTGGTATTTGGTTGAGAATAAAAATAGGGGGAACCCTATGCAATTTTTTTTTTTTTAATTATGTATGCAAAATATGTGTGGGGTTCACCATATTTTCATTCTCAGCTAGATACCAACCAAGCAGCAACAGGACCATTGTTACTGATCCTCCCCAGCCAGCCTGTTACCACCTAGGCCCAGGAGTGCCATTTTAATGCTTCGGACCTGTTGGTATCGGCTCTTCCCGGTACCCCAGTGGTGGTTGGTACCGAGGTAGTAATTGGGGGTTAGCGCTAGCTGTTTTGGAGGCTAACGCTAAGCTAACACTAAAAACAACACTTTTTAAAAACTTTTATTCCAAAAAAACACTCCCCCCACAAGCCCTAATAACCATTTTATTGATATAAAAAAATAAAAATAAAATAAAAATGCTGGTTATCAATGTAGCCTACTGAATCCGAAGAAGTCCTCTGCATACACAGATCTGAAATTATAAGGAAAAAAACACAGAAAATTGGTTAGTACATTTATTGTGCCCTCCCTTAGGGAAAACGTTCATAAACCAGTGTTTACAAACAGGGAGCCTCCAGCTGTTTTCAAAAATAAAAACCCTGTGACTTAAAGGGGTTGAAAAAATAATAATAATAATGATATATATAATATCATTTTTTTTACAGAGGAGAGGAGGTGGGGTTGCAAAGTGGAGTTCTGGAGTAATTCATTGTTTTTTTTTGCTTATGTGTGCTGAAAAAATGGTATTCAAAAGTGACTTATTGGTTTTTGCTTATACAAGCCAAATTTATCAACCCCATGTGATGGTATAATAAATATGTCACACATAAGCAAAACCAAAAAGCAAGAAAAAAATGCCTACAGAACTCGCTCTTTGAGGACTTGGTTAGCTCTGGCCAGAAGATGCACCTTTGTTCTACTGTCAGATAGTTCACCTTTCACCATGCTTTGCCAGCGATCTGAGCAATATGTGCTGAGACATCATGGCTGAGCTGAACTAAGGTGTCAGGTATACAGTAGTAACCTTCAGAAATGTTTTAAGGTCAGGTGTCAGAATGTCTGCGATGTTGATCCCCAGTTGTTTGCAAGAGAGACTAAGAGCCACAGTCAGCACTCATGGTCTCTGCCAATTCTGCCATCTAGCAAGTACAATGCCTGTCATCATCTTAGCAGGAAAGCGTGTGTTTTAACACAGGCGAGATGGGGGCCGATTCAGAGAAAATACAGAGAAGTTTCCCGCTTCAGGAAAGATACTTTTCCATATGCCAATGTTGCCAGTGGAAGCATACCTTGTGGTGGTGCGGTGGCCCTAGTCTAATGTACAGAGTGGGTCCCACCTACTGTGATCGAGTTTCACTCAGCAGCTGGTATACAAGCAACAAAACCGTAAGCCAGAGGTATGACAGGAAAGGAAGGCAAATAGTTTACTCCTGATACCTAAACAGTTTCCTTCTCTACTTGTCTAAACGCGGCTCCCACATCTGTGTTGTGATAGATTTATTACCAGCAATGCAGTTGGGAGGTTCTGTTCAGTATTGATGCTCATAAATCTATCAAGACTTAGCAAATGAGGAGGAACTAGAGCAGCCTCCTTTAACAGCAGCATGGGGATTGTACAATCTCCAAGGCGGGACTCTAGGGGTCACTTCTCCCTTTACAGCTCCTAACACCTTCTCAGGAATCCACCCATATGTGTCCTGTTAAAGGAGATATCCAGTGCTGAAAAACTTTAGGATAGGTGATAAGTTTCAGATCGTGGGGAGGGTCCAACCACTGGGGCCCCCTCGCGATCTCCTGTACGGGGCCCCGGAAGCCCGCAGGAAGGGGGCATGTGGACCACCACACAAAGCGGTGGCTGACACGCTACCTAAATACAACTCTATGGCAGAGCCGAAGCGCTGCCTTCGGCAATCTCCGTCTCTGCCATGGCGATGTATTGAGGGGGCGTGTCGGCCGCCACTTTGTGCAGTGGTCGACACCCGCTATCTGGCCAGCAAGCCAGGACCCGTGCAGGTCGAACCCCCACGATCTGAAACTTATCCCCTAATCTTAGGATAGGGGATAAGTTTTTCAGCACTGGACTACCCCTTGAAGCTCTGCTTCACGTTCCGCTCAGTAATGTAACTTTTACTGTCAGTCGCCCTTTCATTAATAAAAACATAACAAATCCCTTATATCCTGATTTCTATTTTTATTAAACCTCTTCAATCTCTAGATGGCAAAGTTGTGTGACCAACAAAATGGCCATTGACAGCTGTCACCCTGCTTTCCCAAAATCCTGCATACAAATGTTTATAGTATATATAGCTTCATTCGTCCAGAGTCTGGAAAAACTTGTGACAAGTGATGAAAATCCTATTGATAGCTGCACATCTTTGGCTCTTTTCACACTTTGTTTCTTCAGCTGTTTACCATATATGCCAGGAAAACTCCAAATGCATGCATTAAGCAGATGCTTAGTTTGGTTCTAATTCCCCTCCCCCTTCTATTTACGCTCCAATTTAACTAATCTTACAGTAGATTTGTACATCTCTACTTCCTAAGATCTCTCCCTCAAAAGTACCCCACCATTTCCTTTTCTTCCCTGTTGTTCCTGGTAACATCGCCCAGTAGCTTTTCCTAGTAGGCCAAGCATTGACACTTCTCAGCTATTTATGTAAATCATTTACCAAAATTCCAAAACTCCTAAACCCAGAAAAAAAGTTTTGACAATTGATGCCTCGTATCACTGCAAACTGCTGTTCACTGCTTGTTGTTTGGGAAATGTTGTCTCTAGCAGCAGAGGGATAAGGATGAAACCTCAGGTAGGAGGAGAGGTAGCCACAGGTAGTGCAATCGCAGATGAGTCCTGAGGTGATAATTGAGCCTCCCATCCATATAATCACCAGTCTGCAGAAGGATAGAATGTAAACATGGGATGGAGTTGAACCTCAGGGAGGACCACAATTTTAGTTGCCCAAGTAATATATGAAAAGATCTCCATGCAAAGAGATATCCCAGTTCTACAGGCAACAGAGAGACCTCTGATCAACTATGTCCCAAGCTTACAGACCCGATAGCAATCTGTGTGGACCAGCAGGGGGTCAAAAGTGGGAGGTTAAGCAATGTTGTATACAATAGAAGAAAAAGTCACTCACTGTGGGCTAGTAAAATGAACAGAATGACCCTGCAGGGCAGTGGAAGATAAATCCATAAGCAGCACAAATCCAAGGCAGCATAAGTCAAAGCAGTAAGGCTCAGATAAGTGTAGTTAACTGTGCAAAACAGAAAAAAAGAATAGAACTCACCAAACTCTGCTTCTATGGGGCAGTAGGGAGCAGCCACCAGTGCAGACCAAGACCACAGGGGTCCCCACCACAGTAACCAGACCAGAGACACAGTCATAGCTGTACTGACACCATACCTGGCATGCCACCATGCAGCAGCACACATGAGAAAAAAACAGCATGCAGGGAGACAGAGGGAGTCCCCTGGATTTCAGCTACACAAAGTGATGCAGAAGTTGCATCGGAAAATGGCACTGTAAAGAGGCTCTAAAATGTTGGCTGGAAAGGCACACAAGATGACCTAAAATAGAGCATGAAGCAATGTTTATGGAAGCCTGACAAATAATGACTTTGTCTCGGACTGCCATAAAGCCAAGCTTCCCTCCACAACCCAACACTGCCATTACTTACTTAGTAACTAATAAATAGTGCTCTTATATTGTGCAGATAAAGCTAAACTGTGCACATAAATTTTACCACTAACAACACACAAAATTGGTGCCTATAGCCATACACATAAAAAGTATCAATTAACTTATAAATAATGCGTCTAACACTTATAAATAATGGCTTTATCTATGCATAAAATGATATCTGTACATATAATGGCCAAATACAGTAAACTTGTAAAGTTTTCAGACTCTCACTTTTTTTTTCGTTATGTTGCGCCAAAAGCACTGATCAATGCTATGCTATGGCATAGCATGGATCAGTGTCGGCAATCAGTGTAATGCATGTTATAGTCCCCTATGGGGGCTATAACTTTACAAAAAAATGTGGGGAGAAAAAGTTAATAAAGATGATTTAACACCTTCCCTAAAAAAAAGTTTGAATCATCCCCTTTTTAATCATTCCCTTTCCAAAAAACTGTGTAAATAAAAATAAATATAAACATATGTGGTATCGCCGCGTGTGTAAATGTCCCAACTATAAAAATATATAATTAATTAAACGTCATGGTTAATAGTGTACACGTAAAAAAAAATCAAAAATCCAAAATGGCGTTTTTTAGTTACTTTTTATACCATCAAAATATGAATAAATAGGGATAGAAAAGAAAGTCCAATCAAAACAAAAAATGTACCTTTTTCAGAAACTTCAGATTATGGCGCAAAAGATTTTGCCCTCTTACATCTCCATATGTGGAAAAATAAAAAAAAGGTATAGGGGTCAGAATAGGACATATTTAAACGTAGAAATTTTCCTGCATGTAGTTATGATTTTTTCCAGAAGTACGACAAAATCAAACCTATATGAGGAGGGTATCATTTTAATCATATGGACCTATAGAACAAAATAGAACTGGTGGCACAAAAAAAGAGCCATCATATGAGTCTGTATGCGCAAAATTGAAGGGGTTATGATTTTTAAAAGGAGAGGAGGAAAAAACGAAAGTGCAAAAATGGAAAAACCCTTCGTCCTTAAGGGGTTAATCAATCCTTAATTGAAGCACCTTTTGCAGCGATTATGGCCTCCAGTCTTCTTGGGTTTGATGCTACAAGATTTACATCAAGGTTTAAAATCAAGGTTTACCTGCATTTGGGGATTTTCCTCCATTCTTCTCTACAGATATTCTCAAACTCTGTCAGTTGTTATGGGGATCATTGGTGGAAGCCATTGTCTGGTTTCTCCAGAGACATCCCATGGGTTCAAGTCAGGGGTCACAAAGTTTTCACTAAGCCACCCATGTGTTTTTTTTTGGCTTTGTAGTCATTGTCTTGTTGGGAGGTTAACCTTTGGCCCCAGCCTGAGGTATAGAGCACTCTCTCTACAATCTCTTCAATGAATTAGGTTTTCATTGAGTATATCTCTGTATGTCTCTGTCCCTGCTACTGCAAAACACCCAAACAGCATGATACTGCCACCATGATACTTCAATGAAGAGATTGTATTGGCAGGTCATTAGCCATGCCTGGTTTCCTCCAGGCATGATGCTTATAAAAAATTCTCATCTCCCCCGATTACTTAGTTTGGTGGGGCAACCAACTAAATGTACTGTAGAGTCCAAGTTGTTCCAAACTTGTTTATTTAATAATTATGGAGGCCGCTTGGGAACTATTACTGCAGCAAAAAATGTGTACTCTTCTACTAATGTGTGGCTCCACTTAATCCTGTTTCTGAGCTCTACAGAAAGTTCTTTCCCCCATCATAGCTTGGTTTTTGCTTTAACTCCTTAAGGACCCATGACGTACCGGAACATCATGAGTCCGCTTCCGCTTTCATGTGGCCCCGAGTCATAGTGGGTCGGGCCCGGCCTCTAACAACGGCCGGGACCCGTGGCTAATAGCACGCTGCATTGATCGCGGTGCTGCGCTCTATTAACCCTTTAGACGCAGTGTTCAAAGTTGAATGCTGTGTCTAAAGTGAAAGTGAAAGCATGCCGGTTAGCTCAGGGAGCTGTTCGGGATAGCCGCGGCGAAATTGCAGCATCCCGGACAGCTTACAGGACAGCTGGAGGATCCCTACCTGCCTCCTCGCTGTCCGATCACCGAATGACTGCTCAGTGCCTGAGATCCAGGCATGAGCAGTCAAGCAGCAGAATCATCGATCACTGATTTCCCCTGAGAAACCAGTGATCAATGTAATAGATCAGTGTGTGCAGTGTTATAGGTCCCTATGGGAGCTATAACACTGCAAAAAAAAAGTGAAAAAAAAGTGAATAAAGATCATTTAACCCCTTCCCTATTAAAAGTTTGAATCACTCCCCTTTTCCCATAAAAACGTGCGGAAATGTCCAAATTATAAAAATATATTGTTAATTAAACCGCACGGTCAATGGCATACACACAAAAAAATTCCAAATTAGTGCATTTTTGGTCACTTTTTATATCATGAGAAAATAAATAAAAACGATCAATAAGTCCTATCAATGCAAAAATGGTACCGCTAAAAACTTCAGATCATGGCGCAAAAAATGAGCCCCCATACCGCCCCATAGGCAGAAAAATAAAAAAAGTTATAGGGGTCAGAAGATTATAATTTTAAACGTATTAATTTTCCTGCATGTAGTTATGATTTTTTCCAGAAGTACGACAAAATCAAACCTATATAAGTAGGATATCATTTTAATCGTATGGACCTAAAGAATAAAGATAAGGTGTCATTTTTACCGAAAAATGTACTACGTAGAAACGGAAGCCCCCAAAAGTTACAAAATAGCGGGTTTTTTTTTCAATTTTGTCTGTTTTTTTCCCCTTTCGCTGTAGATTTTTGGGCAAAATGACTGACGTCATTACAAAGTAGAATTGGTGACGCAAAAAATAAGCCATCAAATGGATTTTTAGGTGCAAAATTGAAAGAGTTATGATTTGTTAAAGGCAAGGAGGAAAAAACAAAAATGCAAAAACAGAAAAACCCTTGGTCCTTAAGGGGTTAATATGCATTTCCAGCTATGAGACATTGTATAAACAGGGGTGTGTCTTTCAGCATTGGTTCCAGTCAACTGAATTTACCACAATTGTCAAAATATTTTTAAGATGATCGAGAGAAATGGGAGGTCCCCAGAGCTTATTTTTTTATTTCATAACAATGGGCCTGACTACCCATGTCCATGCAAAATTTTTGTTTGTCAGATTTTAATAAATTTGCAACATTTCTAAAATTCAGTTTTCATATTCTCATTATTAATATATTGGGGGTGATTTACTAACAGTGAAGTGTTCTTTTCATTTTGAAATTTTTTTTCTGACAGGTAGTCTTCCGGGGTATTTACTAATTTGGCTCTTTGCCCAAGATTTTTCTGCTTTTTACACCTGCTTTGAGCTGCTGGGGTTTTGAAAGCTTAATTTCACCAAATTTATGTGGAAACAAAGAAACATAAATTTGTTGTGCATTTTCTAAGCTTTCAGAGATTAGCCCCTTTTTTGCAGACACACACATTTTTATGTCGGACATGCCTTTTTTGGGGTCTTCTGAGTAAAACAAAGAATTGTTCATGTTTTTTTGGATTTTTTTGATCGCTAAAATCTACAACACAATTTGGGAGCAAGACCCGAGAAAAAAAGAGTTGGGATTTACATCAGTAATGGTAAGTGTAGAATGACAAGGGAAAATGACCTTTTTTTATGTTGTGGCCTTGTGCTAAAATAAAAAAAATAAAAAATAAATAAATATATATATATATATATATATATATATATATATATATATGTAAAAAGGTCTGAACATTTTTGGAATTCATGTTAGTGTTGTGGAATAAATCTGCCATCATTGAACGCAGGATATGCTATTTAATAAGCACACAAAGTACAAGTGTCTTCTATCTCAGATCCAGGAAACTGTGTGTGGCTCAGTGTTAAACCTGGCTTGATAGCACAGAAAATACTTTCATTCCAACCAGATGTTTGTACATTGTCATATAAATCTCAAAGGATAATATGAAAGCAACTTTAAGCTTTAGAGCTGCTTGGGTCATCACAGTTGTAGAGGCTATGCAGAATGTATTACTGCATTTTAAGCAGGTTATGATTTCTTTTACAAACAGTAAATGTTATTGTGTGAACATGGTGGCAGTTTTTGCAACTTTCTAAAATATATCTATCTGTATGTATTTATTTTATAGTCTCAAATAATCATCATAATAATAATAATGCTCGCAAATAAAAATGTTGCTACAAAAACTTAGCATGCAGTTATGTTGTAGAAAAATATGTAAATGATTACAGGTGCGGTCTTACTAGAAACAGGGTTTTACAAAGTGGGGAAAAAAGGGCCCCCCTTGCCCTGTAAAAAAAAAGTCTCTCAGAGGCTGTGGTGACACCAATATAAGGTTTCAGCATCCACACCCTCCTCAGGTTGAATATAAATGCTCAGTCAGTCTGTTACTGTTGGCCTGTGTTTGAGTTCTTTCTGTATTGCTCCTTTCTTTATCATATTGTGTATTTTGACCCTTGGCTAAGTGACCTGACTGCATATTCTGTTTTCCATGTTTGTACTGCAAGCTTTTTTTAGGTTTGGCCCATCTGATTACTCATGTTACATCAAGTTCTATGCCTGTTAACCCTTTGTATCCTGACCTGCTTTCCTGACTTCTGTATAGCGTTAGTTAATTGTCTTGTACTTTACTGCATCTTGCACCATACTAAAGTAGCATATAAGGGTCTGGCACCTTGGTTGGGGCTATCTAATTGATGAAGAGGGCACCATAAAAGCCAGGGACAGTGGTCTGGGCAAACTCAGGGTTGCCTTTTTTCCTACTAAACATGACAATACTGCTCTACATGTTTGTAATAATACATATTGTTCTACATATTTGTTACAATATATTAAAATGGTGGTTCTATTCCACATATTTTAGCATATATGACATGTATTATGTTACATTGTTTCAGAGCAGGATAGGTTTGCTATGGGGATTTGCTCCAGCTCTGGACAGTTCTTGACAGAGGTGTCAGCAGAGAGACAGAAAAGAAATTAAAAAGAAAAAAAACTTCCTTTGTAGTATACAGAAGCTGATAAGGATTAAGATTTTGAATAGAAGTAAATAGAAGTAATTTACTAATCTGTTTAACTTTCTGGCACCAGTTGATTTGAAAAAAATAAAAATAAATAAAATATAATAATAAAATAAAATGTCTTCCACTGGAGTAAGTACCCTCTAAGGACACCGCCTGTTTTTACCTTAATGACTGGGCCCAATTTTTCAAATCTGGCATGTGTCTCTTTAAGTGGTAATACCTCTGACATGCTTATACTTAGCAATACAATTCTGAGATCGTTTTTAAGGGACATACTTTATAATAATAATAAATCTTTGTTGATTCATGCAGCATTTTTTATGAAAGAATTCAAAATATTGAAAAAAATTGAAATATTTCTGGTATTTCTGTTCATGGTGGTACAATTTTAGCAATACCCAATTTATATTTATATATATATATATATATATATATATATATATATATATGCGTGTTCTTTTTAATTTTCACAATAAAATCCTTATTTTCCCCTTTTTTGTGTTGCCATGTTTTGACCGCCATAACTTTTTTATTTTTTGTCCAATGCCATTCTGTGAGGGCTTATTTTTTGCAGGATGAGCTGTACTTTTTGTTGGTACCATGGTCCAGGGATTCATGCAACCTCTGATCTTTTTTACTTCACGTTTTGGACCAAAATTAGAAAATTTTGCAATTTTGAATTTTTTTGAATTTTCTATGGTGTTCCCCGTTTGGGATAATAATTGTTTAATTGTTCAAGTCATTACAAATGTGGCAATACCTATCATGTGTAGGTTTGGCCATTTTTTTTTTTTTTTTTGGGTGATAACATAGGGTTTTATTGGGAAAGGGGCATTTATTTTATTTTTTTACACTTAAATTATTGAAAAACTTTTATTTTTATATTTTTCACTTTATATAGGTTATACTATGCATCAGTATATCTGTACTGCAGCACAGTATAACTGTCAGTATACACTGAGATGCAGCCTATGCGATCCAGCCTATCCAGCCTACCACACAAGAAAAAGAAAAAAATGTGCGCCCTGAGTGATAGGAGTGGTAAATAGAAATACACTCAGCAGGTAGGATTGCGCTCAGAGCTTGCATTTTCAAAAACTCAAGACCCACAGCTATGGTCCTCTGGTAGCAGCCTCACTGTCCCAGTTGAAGCAATTGTAGAGAAATAGAGAATAACTTGACCGTTCCTGGTGCTGGTTCTCTGCAAAGTAATAGACTAGGACATCTGATATATTCCTTCAAAGTTGATTTATTATGCAGATACACAGGCAACGCATTTCTGGTCCGTACCGGACCCTTCGTCAGGCAAAGTGTGACAAAGTGTGCCTGACGAAAGGGTCCGGTACGGACCAGAAACACGTTGCCTGTGTATCTGCTGAATAAACCAGCTTTAAAGAAATATACTAGATGTCCTAGTCTATCACTGTCCAGAGAACCAGCACCAGGAACGTTCAAGTTTTTCTCTATTTCTCTACCATATCCAGCCTACTAGGCAGACAGGAGGCCATCAGCTGCCCTCCTGCTGCCATGGCAACCAATGGGATCCCATGATTGCATTGCAGGATCATTGTTGGTGAACAGGGGGAGCCCCTCCCCTGTCAATCCCATAGATTCTGTGATCAGGACTGATCACAGCATCCATGGGGTTGATGCTACCGTGACCTACATGATCCCGGTCTTAGCAGCTGCGGCAGGACCCCGGCTGTGATTGACAGCAAGGTCCCACCGGCGATCTCCTGCAGCTCATCCCGTTGCAAGCAGGATATCGCCAGGACGTATGCATACTTCCAGTTGAGCAAACATGTCAGCAACTGGGACATATGTATATGTCCTGCTGCAAAAAGTGATTAATGAAGTATTAGAATAGCAAGATAGTGTTGTTATTCTGCTGTTTCTAATAAACATTCCTCACATTAAACCATAAATATAAAGGCCAAGCAGTGTATATTCTTTAGTATAACATAAGAGCATCCATTTTGAGTTCTCATATATTTCCACATATTCAGATGATTGAATACAACTGTAACCCAGCAGAGGTGAGTTGGTATCTGAGTGTTAGGCTCAGAATGTGTGTTAGGATCCCATCCTAAATGAGGCCACCTCCCTGTGGTGGATGGGGGACACGTTTTTGATCAAAAAAGTGCGCTAAGAGCCTCAATTTTTTGACCAATGTGTGCTGCTGCAATCTTCTTTTTTGTATACTCTGTATCTGCCACAGCAGTGTGCACCCGTGTATTAGGTTGTTGTGCTAGCTAATTTTCTTTTTGCTTGTAACACAATAAGGTGTTGCTGTTCTGAAGATTAGAAGTTGCCTCCTTATCTTAACTGCTGGTACTCTGGGGTGATTTTTTGGTGTATAGTGCCATCTAAAGGACGTGGTAGCTACTGTCCCGGAGGGGGCTGATAGTATCCCTACTCATTTAAAGTTCCATACCAGGAGCATAGTTGAGAGATAAGCCCATGTACTAATAATAATAATAATGTAAGTAATAACATGTTTATGATATTGAACCAACCATTGTAACTGATCTTATTCTGTGAGATAGGTGCTAACTTTTGTAATATGTAGTTTTACTGTATGTAACTACTGTATGTAAGTTACTAACAATAGTTTATAATGTGTTTCTAATACACTGTACAGATTGATATATATTATTATTGTGTTTATATACTCATTTACGTTTATTTATCATAACCAATGAATCAACATATATTCAGCATATTTTATAATACCTATAATACCTACTTAATATATTATGATGTTGCAAAAAGTTCCGCCAAGCGCTAATTAATGAGCTAAATAATTCTGGGTAAATAGTCACGCCCAGAGACATGAATTGAATTGTTTATATTTTTCAGCAATTCATAAGGTCACATACATCATGATCTACCACCATAGTGGCAAAATAACGCAACAAACTTTACATTCTACTATTATTCAAGTTACCATTATATATAATTTTGTCATCTTGTGTATGTGTTTTTATGAGTGTAATTTGTGTAATTTATGTTGAACCCTTCCCACCAAAGGACATCTGCATATGTCCCAGTTGCTGACACGCTAACACAACTGGACATATACACACGTCCTGGCGATCTCCTACACAGTGCGATGTGCTGCAGGAAATAGCCAGACACAGCTGGGGTCCTGCCACAGCTGCCAAGACCGGTATCGCACTGGTCTCAGCAGCATTATGTTCATAAATGCTGTGATCAGTCCTGATCACAGCATCTATGGGATTGACAGAGGGAGGGGCTTCCCCTGTTCACCAACGGTGACCCATCAATGCAATCGTGGAGTCACGTTGGTTGCCATTGCAGCAAAAGGCCAGCTGATGGCCACATGTCTGCCTAGTACGGCAGCCTGTGAGGTTCAGCCATTGGCTGGATCACACAGGCTGCATATCAGTGTAGTACTGACAGTTATACTGTGCTGCAGTACAGATGTATTGCAGCATAGTATAGACTGTTAAAAGTATGAAAAAACTAAATGTTTTCAATAAATAATAAGTGTAAAAAAATTGAATAAATGACCCTATCCTATTTTTTGCTGTAAATCTGTTAAATCCCCATTACTAGATGGCCTCCATGTTAGAAAATGCAGTCCGGTGTACATCCTGTTCAATGTATGCAATCCTTGAACAACAGTTTGAGGGTGCATATTGTTGTGCGAGATGTGTGCTAGTTGTTCGTTTGGAAGCCCAGATCCTGGATCTAGAGGAGCGACTAGCAACATTGAGAAGCATTGACAACTTGGAAAGGAGTAGTCTCTGGGGTAGAGGTGGGGGAGGATAGTGGGACGGAGGTGCAAGACCGTCAGGCATCTAGCTGGGTTACAGTTAGAAAACGGGGTAGAGGGAAAAGTGTCAGGGAGGCTAGCCCTGAACTGGCACAACCCAACAAGTTTGCCCGTTTGTCAGATGAGGGGGAAACCATTTTAGAGCTAGCAGTACTGCAGCAAGATACTGCCTCTGACCGCCAGGGGGGGTGACTGCTCCAGTAAATAGGGAAGAAGGACTACAGGGCAGACCAGACAGGTACTGGGGGACTCAATTATTAGGGGGACAGACAGAGCGATCTGTCACAAAGACCGGGATCGCCGAGCAGTGTGTTGTCTTCCTGGGGTTTGAGTCCGGCACATCGCGGATCGGGTTGACAGGTTGATGGGTGGGGCTGGAGAGCATCCAGCGGTCATGGTACATTTTTGCACCAATGACAAAGTAAGAGGTAGATGGAGTGTCCTAATAAATGATTTCATTGACTTAGGCCGCAAGCTTAAGGCAAGGACCTCCAAGGTAATATTTTCTGAAATATTACCTGTACCACGAGCCACACCATAGAGGCAGTGGGAGATTAGGGAGGTAAACAAGTGGCTAACAAGCTGGTGTAGGAAGGAGGGGTCTTGGTTCATGCAAAACTGGGCCGACTTGGCTGTCGGTTACCGGCTCTGCCGTAGGGACAGGCTGCACCTCAATGGGGAGGGTGCACTTGTGCTTGGGGAGAAGATGGCTAGAAGGGTGTTTAAACTAGGGACTGGGGGGGGAAGGGAACCTACAACATAGAGGGGGAAGATAGTGTAGATGGAGAGGGGGACTTATCAATGTACCTGGGGTGGGGCAGAGGGAGCGGCTAGAATAGTTAATAGGGATAGGCTTCATAGGAAGAAAAGACATACACCATTGAATTGCATGATGACTAATGCCAGAAGTCTGACCAATAAAACTGACAAACTGGAGTGGTTGATGCCTGAAGAAAATTATGACATAGTGGGTATAACAGAGACTTGGTTGGATGATATCTGTGACTGGGCGGTCAACATACAGGGTTATAGTCTATTCAGGAAGGATCGGACAAAACAGAAAGGGGGAGGAGTTTGTATGTGAAATCAAGTCTGAAGGCCGCACTATGGGAGGAAATATGGGAGGGAAACAATAATGTGGAGTCATTATGGGTAGAAATATATGGAGATAAAAAAAAAATCCTGATAGGGGTTTGCTGTAAGCCAGTGCATAATGGAAGAGGCAGAAGATCAATTAATGAGGCAAATAAACATGGCAGCAAATCAAAATGACGTGATAATAATTGGGGACTTTAACTATCCTAATATAAATTGGGAGACTGAGTCCTGTGAATCTCATAAAGGAAACAGGTTTCTGACTATAAAAATATCAGATAAAAAACTTACTCACCTGCAAATCATCTTTTGTCATTTACCTCCTCAAGTGTTCATGCGGTCTCCAAGATATAGGACGCATCATCCAACCACTAAGCACAGGACTAAACAAACACTGGTTCAATGTGAAAACAGGATACCAGCTACACAGTGTATGATGCCTTGCCTCCATCATGCACGACTGCAACTTCTCTGAATTTACAGTAACCCCTATGGAACAAATTCCGACAACATTAAATTGCCGCTACACACAACTGTGCAGGAGGGAAAATTTCTGGATCTACAAGCTCAAAACACTGACCCCTCAAATTAAATGAATATATGGAAAACACTGCATAATCGTATCGCCATCTGAAAAGCCGCCCACTCAATTGGTTAACACTGCATCACCCCCTAAGCAATCATATTCAATCAGTATTATAAGTTATACGGCACAACTCTAACACCCAGATTGGTCCGGCATTCTCCTATCGCATACGCGCCTACTTCGCCCCCATATCTCCCATGTAGTACCATTGGAACCGAAGTCTGCTCCTGATTGGCTACAGACTGATGCCTTTCTAACCAATCAACTTCCTCCGAAAATCCCTTTTCCAAAGTACGAGCTGCTGCGGGCATCTCTTTCACTACAACACGAGAAATTTTCTGATTGGCCGTACCTCCGTCCAGCAAACTTGTTGATTGGTTGCCGTTCTCCAAGGCATACAGTACACATTTAACTGGATGACGTCACTTCAGCCATCCTTTCTGATTGGCTACCGAACTTCTCAACGATGAAAGCGGGCGTACACCATACCCGAGAGACTCATACGTCATCCCAGCCTCGTAACCTCATTGGTGGCTTGCCATATGAATGAAAGGCGGGCTTCTCCTGACACGCAGACCATGACCACCGCTCCAATACAAAGGAAACCAAGCCTCGTTCTCACTTCTTCAGTACATCAGAAGCCGAGGACCCTTCCGAGAATATCTCAATTTATATTTTTCTTTGTTTTTTCCACAACATATCCTTTGAACATATGCATGTTACGGGATCTACACAAAATATATGATCCAATACTGAATATTCTGTAAAATACCTATATTCACCCTTGTGGTACCCACAAAACATAACCACCGCTATGAATCCTGACCTCACATCTGGCGCCAAATTCAACTGTATTTAACCCTACCCCTAACCTTACTGCACCAGACAGCCATCTTTCACAATTGACAAAGGGAGAGTTTACTCCTGAAATGTGTCTTGTACTATGTAAAATGATTTTGTCCTTTTGTATTTTGTGTCAATAAACCTTGATACCATTTACATCTGGACTCCTGTGAATTTACCCGATCGAGCAGCACCATCGCAAGCTTTCCTTTTTTTCTACCCCTACTGTATTTGCCGACCCTCTCGAGGACACCGGCCGGATCAGCGGGCTGCAGCTCCAGATCGCACATCTGTACCCCAACACGGAGGGGTTATATGCATGAACCCAAGGTTTACCCAAGGTGAGTACAATCTCACCTTAGTATCTAGGGACCTACTAGTCTCACGGAATTACACAAGGCACTGTCCTCTTTTTTCTCCTAACCTTATTTCTTAAGGGGTTAAGGACTTGTACAATAAAATTATAATTTTATTTATCCCGCACGGTGAACACTGTTAAAAAACATGAAAAATTTTAAATTTTTGTCCAAAACATGGAATAAAAAACAGTACAGCTCGTCACACAAAATAAAACAGCTATAGCTGTCATAGCTATAGCTGTCATAACATGACTATACAAAAAAAGGGAAGAAAGGGATTTTGTTGTGAAAATCAAAAAGAACATAAAAAGGTACTTCTATAATTATACCGACCCATATAATAAAGATAACATAATTTTTACCTCACAGTAAATGCCATAAAAATAATAAAAAAATGAAATTTTCCAATTTTTCACAATATTTTGGAGTTTAAAAAAAAATGCTGCTTGCATCGACAAAAATATACCACTAATACAAAGTACAATATGTCATGAAAAAAATATTTCAATATCGTTCAGCTCAGCAAAAGTATTTCAAAGTTATTACAACTTAAAGAGACACATGACAGATTTGAAAAATTTGGCTTGGTCATTTAGGTAAAAATAAATATTTGTGGTGTGATGCATTATTCTTGGGCTTAGATAAGTTTGTTGGTACTGAATTGCATAAACAACAGATTTATTTGTGACTTCTTTGGTTGAATGTTGAATTCTTTTTCAATATACTACTATTATCAGATTAAACTGATTTTATCTATGGGGCATCGTGAGTGTGGTCACTGTTCTTTTTGCTTACACAAGTGTAAGAGTAAGTGATTATAAGGAACTTGTCAGCTTTGAGCAGCATGAGACAGGAAAAAAAATCTCTCCTGCACATAGCAGGAAGAAATCCATGCTTAAGCTACATTGAAATCGACCTGCAGTGTGGATGTTAAATCAAATCAATGTCAACTTATGTTGCGGATACCTTGTGGATTTGTTGCCTATTTTCCCTATTAAACTCATTGGGGAAAGTCAAATATTTCTCAAACCTTGCATAGAGAAGCTTTGCTTTTAAAACATTTAGGCCCTCATGTACTAATAACATTGGGGGCGATTTATCAAAACTCATGTAGAGGAAAAGTTGACCAGTTGACCATAGCAACCAATCAGATTGTGTCTTTCCTTTTTAAAATCAATTGGTTGCTGTGGGCAACTGGTCATCTTTTCCTCTATAAAGGTTTTGATATATTTCTCCCATTGTGTTGAAACTGTTTGTCAGGTTCTGCAACTGTCTGTTTTTTTCATGGTTTGTATTATTGAGTTAATGTCCTGGAGGGGGCTGTCAGTATCCCTATTAATTAAAAGTTTCATACCAGGGGGCATAGTTGACAGAGAAGCCCCATGTTCTAATAGTATCTCCAAACGAAAGAAGAGGGGCTTCATGGGAGGTCAGAAAGCATCAGGAGGTATTATGGAATAATAAGTCTTCTTGAAAGGGCTCTAAGCTCCTGGAAAACTACCTGAAGTGTGAGCCAGAGAGAGAGGTTCTTTTTGTTGGAGCCATATATGAGATCCTACAGTACATTAATACTACAGTACATTAACTATGCAATTACTACTTGTGATGACGCATTCTTCTACTATTTCCCATATTCAGAAGTTATACCTCACATGTATCTGGCAATGTACTAAATAGTTCTTATTTGATTAAGATCATTTTAAAATGTGGATGCAATTATATCAATTAGTATGTATGGTGAACAGATCTTTTCCTAATCTGCAAGTTGTTACGCCGCGAGCGCTCCGGGTCCCTGCTCCTCCCCGGAGCGCTCGCAGCGTTCCCCTCTCTGCAGCGCGCCGGTCAGATCCGCTGACCGGGAGCGCTGCACTGACACTGCCGACGGGGATGCGATTCGCATAGCGGGACGCGCCCGCTTGCGGATCGCATCCCAAGCCACTTACTTGTCCCGGTCCCCAGCTGTCACGTCCTGGCGCACGCAGCTCCGCTCCTTAGGGCGCGCGCGCGCCAGCTCTCTAAGATTTAAAGGGCCAGTGCACCAATGATTGGTGCCTGGTCCAATCAGTCTAATTAGCTTCCACCTGTTCCACGTCCATATAACCTCACTTCCCCTTCCCAGCATTGCCGGATCTTGTTGCCCTTGTGCCTAGAGAAAGCGTTTACTGTGTTTGCCATACCAGTGTTTCTAGACCTTTGCTATCCCAATTGACTACGAACCTTGCCGCCTGCCCTGACCTTCTGCTACGTCTGACCTCGCCTCTGTCTAGTCCTTCTGTCCCACGCCTTCTCAGCAGTCAGCGAGGTTGAGCCGTTGCCGGTGGATACGACCTGGTTGCTACCGCCGCAGCAAGACCATCCCGCTTTGCGGCGGGCTCTGGTGAATACCAGTAGCAACCTAGAACCGGTCCACCTGTATGGTCCACGCCAATCCCTCGCTGACACAGAGGATCCACATCCAGCCTGCCGAATCCTAACACAAGTTGAGGTTGTAAATTTCTAGCATAGGGATTACATCTCCTTCTTATGCAGAGAACAGGGCGTGCTCTATGCATATAAGTGCATTTGTATTATGCACATAGCAAGGAGCCCTAATTATTTCTTCAAATTTAGTACCATAGATTATAAATCTTGTACTGTACCTAAAAATGAATCAGATTTGTGTGGTTAGTTAAAAGTGCACCCACATCGTGAGGGATAAAATTGCAATTATATGCCCACTTCCCGCTGTGTATTGATATGCAATAGTAGACAAGGAAAGTTTACCTCTCAGTCTCCACAGCACCCTTCTCCAGCTTGGGACCCAGCATTATGTTATTGTATGGCTCTAGGTCTCACGCTGGAGACAGGTGCTGTGGAGAGGAGTGGGAAGGTTTGTCTCCTATTGCATAGTTATATAAGGTTGGGAGTGGGGAGAATGGTGCCTTCATTTATAGGTTTATGTGTTAAATTTTAAATGTATAAATGTATGTCATTTTAAAAAATGATTATTGTGCACCGTGCTGCACAATAGTAATTTGTCTAAAAACCATCAGAGTCTTCTTTTAAATGTAAACACAGTGTAATGGCAGCTATAGGGTATATTCACCCGTGTATTTTGCTGAAGATTTTCAGCCATGGATATTGTCATTGACTTTTTGAATATGCACATGTGAATGTGCACATGTGAATGTTCCCACATGGTGCACTGTCCAGATGGATCTGCTGGAGCTTTAAAGTTGCAGATTTTACGAGAAAATGTATCTGTCATTTTGAATGGCATGTCAGTCAGGGATTGCCTTGTAATATCCACAACTTTAGATCCGGAGTGTGTAAATACAGCATTAGGGGAAATAGCAGGAGAGAAAAAGACTGCAGGGGCTGGTAGTGAAGAAAGACAGCCAAGGTGGATACAGACCTTAGAATCGCATTATGGGTTCACAAATGTGATACACTAATGGGGTAAAGGGGAAAAGTAAACAACTATACCAGACTAAGCTTTGCAGGTAGGTGTTTGGGGGCGGGGGAGCACATTGTAGTTGGCATAACAAATTAAAAAAACAAAAAACAATACACAATTAAACTGAAGCTGCTTGTACAGAGGAAACCAGGCTACAGCTTCAGGAGAGTTCTCTGTAGACTCCCACTCACATAGTCTACCCTACTTACAGTACTCGGCAGCCTGACAGACACACTGCTGATAACTCACTGTCACAGCACCTGCCAGCTCGTCCCGCCCTTACAGACTTTAAAATGTCTTCCTCAATCTAATGTTATAAATCACTCCATCTCCTCCCTTTCTTACCTTAATGTAGCGGATGAAAGAGGAACAGAAGCGGACAGTGTGCAGGGCTTTATGGGAAGTGGCAGCGGGGCGCTTATGTTTAAAAATAATATGCACACAGTCTAGCTTCTGAAGGACCTCAGCTAGTAGAAACCTATTGGCAGCCATTTTAGCCCATTTGAGTTAATTTAGCCCTGATTGTGATAGGAAAAAAATGACCAAGCACATTTACAGTCATGTGTTAATGTGGAAAACGGGGGAATTATGTCATAAAGTAAATTGTTTTTTCACAGCAAAATTTGTAAATAAATGAAAAATGTTTTTAACACTTACATCAATAGAGTATGGTTTATTTGTTTATGCTTTTCAAATTATTAGGAATCCTAAATGTAAATTATTTAGAAAGAACAGCAGTGTAACACAATGCTAAGAATTCAACTTTGAAAGCTGTACAATATAACTAAAAGAATAAAAAATAAAAAAAATAAAAGATCATTTCTAAATGGAAAAAATAATAATGAATTATTTTACAAAAATAAAATTATTACATTTGAGAATTATTTCCTTTCTAAATAATTTATTAATCCATTCAAAATCCAATTCCTTAGTGAATATATTAAATTACGTATTCTACAGAAAATTTTCCCCATAATCTGCATGATTTGATGTGAAACTGTTGATGAAGATTTTTCTCAGGAATTATGTATTACAGAAAAGAGGCCATAGTTACTGGTTATTAATACAAGGTAAGGTTAAACACCTATTCCCACCAGGATGTAGACCAGCCACAATACTATTTGGAAGAGGTTGCACTGGGGCAAAATACTGATGAACAGCTTCTCCCACATCTACTATTCATGAGGGGGGTAGCTGCTTAGTATTATAGTTGCACACAGATAAGGCATATAAAGGGTGCCAGTTTCATGATAGTGGGTAGTGCACTATGCTGGCGTACAACAGATGAGTGACAACCATATTGTTTGATCAGGCAGGTTACCCAGCATCTTCTATGTGCACTCCACAATATACTGGCACCTCGGGCTCTCCCAGCATCATAAGAACAGACCACATCATTAAAATAATTATGTATGTACAGTGCATAGTGAAAGTATTCGGCCCCCTTGAACTTTTCGACCTTTTGCCACATTTCAAGCTTCAAACATAAAGATATAAAACTGTAATTTTTGTGAAGAATCAACAACAAGTGGGACACAATCATGAAGTGGAACGAAATTTATTGGATATTTCAAACTTTTTTAACAAATAAAAAACTGAAAAATTGGGCGTGCAAACTTATTCAGCCCCTTTACTTTCAGTGCAGCAAAATATCTCCAGAAGTTCAGTGAGGATCTCTGAATGATCCAATGTTGACCTTAATGACTAATGATGATAAATAGAATCCACCTGTGTGTAATCAAGTCTCTGTATAAATGCACCTGCACTGGGATAGTCTCAGAGGTCCATTTAAAGCGCAGAGAGCATCATGAAGAACAAGGAACACACCAGGCAGGTCCGAGATACTGTTGTGGAGAATTTTAAAGCCAGATTTGGATATAGAAAGATTTCCTAAGCTTTAAACATCCCAAGGAGCACTGTGCAAGCGATAATATTGGAATGGAAGGAGTATCAGACCACTGCAAATCTACGAAGACCTGGCCATCCCTCCAAACTTTTAGCTCATACAAGGAGAAGACTGACCAGAAATGCAGCCAAGAGGCCCATGATCACTCTGGATGAACTGCATACATCTACAGCTGAGGTGGAAGACTCTGTCCATAAGACAACAATCAGTTGTATACTGCACAAATCTGGCCTTTATGGAAGAGTGGCAAGAAGAAAGCCATTTCTTAAAGATATCCATAAAAAGTGTTGTTTAAAGTATGCCACAAGCCACCTGGGAGAAACACCAAACATGTGGAAGAAGGTGCTCTGGTCAGATGAAACCAAAATCGAACTTTTTGGCAACAATGCAAAACGTTATGTTTGGCGTAAAAGCAACACAGCTCATCACCCTGAACACACCATCCCCACTGTCAAACATGGTGGTGGCAGCATCATGGTTTGAGCCTGCTTTTCTTCAGAAGGGACAAGGAAGATGGTTAAAATTGAAGGGAAGATGGATGGAGCCAAATACAGGACCATTCTGGAAGAAAACCAGATGGAGTCTGCAAAAGACCTGAGACTGGGACGAAGATTTGTCTTCCAACAAGACAATGATCCAAAACATAAAGCAAAATCTGCAATGGAATGGTTCACAAATAAACATATCCAGGTGTTAGAACTGCCAAGTCAAAGTCCAGACCTGAATCCAATCGAGAATCTGTGAAAAGAACTGAAAACTGCTGTTTACAAGCACTCTTCATCCAACCTCACTGAGCTACAGCTGTTTTGCAAGGAGGAATGGACAAAAATTTCAGTCTCTCGATGTGCAAAATTGATAGAGACATACTCCAAGTGACTTACAGCTGTAATCGCAGCAAAAGGTGGCGCTACAAAGTATTAGCTGAATAATTTTGCACGCCCAATTTTTCCATTTTTTATTTGATAAAAAAGTTTGAAATATCCAATAAATTTCGTTCCACTTCATGATTATGTCCCACTTGTTGTTGAGTCTTCACAAAAAATTACAGTTTTATATCTTTATGTTTGAAGCTTGAAATGTGGCAAAAGGTCGAAAAGTTCAAGGGGGCCGAATACTTTCACTATGCACTGTGTATATATATATATATATATATATATATATATAAACAAGAGGCATTGGTCGATATTAAGACCAAAAAAACCGCAAGCTTGACACCCATGCCAAAGGGTCCCCAGTCTCTTGCGAGTCCCTGCTCTAACATTACAGAAAAAAACACAGAAAATGGGACAAAGTTGTATCAAAAATCACAGAAAAGAAGCCATACCTTTTAGTTATTGGTACAAGGGCGGGCTAGACACCAATTTTCCATTATGATGCAGATCAGTCGTAATGCTATATAAGGGGAGGTCGCACAGGTGCAAAATACTGATGAACAACCACTGACATGTCTCCAATTATTATAGTTGCACACAGATAAGGCATACTTAGGGGGCTAGTTACTTCATAGCGTGTAGTGTACCATGCTGGCTTACAACCTATTAGGGATGCCCGTATTATTTGATCAGGTGGGCTGCCCAGCATCTTATATGTGGACCCTACAATGCACTGGCACCCCAGTCTCGCCCAGCATCACAAGGCAATACTACATCATGACACATCATGTAACTGGTACCCTGTTTATGCCTTATCTGTGTGTAACTATAATACCATGAAAAAAAGTAATTGGGTTTAACATTGGCTTTTTGGGGTATTTTTTCACGTACAGTAGTGTGCAGCGCACCACTGTATACAATATCTGAGCCTAAACTCCCTTCACTCTAATGATGGGAGGCTCCAAACAGGGCTGAGCTATTCTAGAAGAAGAGGCCAGACAGGAACCAGGATGAGTAGAAGGATGTCTCATAACTGACTAGATGGCTTATTAATATTTAGCCCCCAAGGAGTTAAAGAGCTACTACCCCAGCTCTCCTCCTGCATGGGGCAACCTCTGCTCAGTGCATGGATTACGGTCGACCATGGTACAAATCAGTGGCCAATTGTCAGGATCCGGATGGGTATACTGTGAGGATACTGGTGGTGGATCCTCTGTGTCAGTGGGGTGATGACGTGGGCCGTACAAGGGGAACTGAGTCTAAGGGGTTACTGGTTTTCACCAGAGCCCGCCGCAAAGCGGGATGGACTTGCAGCGGCAGGTATCCCCCAGGTCGTTCCACCCGATAGCCACTCAACCTAAACTGACGGCTGACACAGGCGCGGTACAAGGGATTAGGCAAGAGCAAGGTCGGACGTAGCAGAAGGTCAGGGCAGGCAGCAAGGATCGTAGTCAGGGGCAACGGCAGAGGGTCTGGAACACTGGCTTGGAACAAACACAGGAAACACTTTCACTGGCACTGAGGCAACAAGATCCGGCAATGCTAGGAAGGGGAAGTGGGTTTTTATAACGAGGGCACAGGTGTGAGTACTGATTGGGCCAGGCGCCAATCAATGGCGCACTGGCCCTTTAAATCGCAGAGAGCCAGCGCGCGCGCGCCCTAGAGAGCGGGGCTGCGTGCACTGGGACTAAGCCGACGAAGGACAGGACAGGTGAGGGGATCGGGATGCGAGCCACGAGCGGGCGCGTCCCGCTACGCGGGTCGCATCCCCACCGGTAACACTGATGCAGCGCTTCCGGTCAGCGGGTCTGACCAGGGCGCTGCATGAAGGTGAATGCCGCGAGCGCTCCGGGAAGGAGCAGGGACCCGGAGCGCTTGGCGTAACACCAATACACCCTTCCATGTATCTCTATGGGAGAGCTAGACATACAGCATTTGTGTATCTCCGGCTCTTCTAGAGAGAGAAAAAAGCTATGGCTCTTTAAAGGTGAGGAGGCAAAACCGAAAATGCTAAAATAAAAATTAGCTGTGTCCTCAAGGTGTTTAAAGTATTTATTTATTTAAAAAAAAATGTGGAGTCCACCTATTTTTTTAAAAAAGATGCAAAACAAGCAACAGTAACCTGACACCAGGGGGGCAAGGGCCATTTTTTTGCCCCCCGCCCACAAGCCTAAATAATGCCAACTTGCTACTACCAAGGCCCAAAGTGCCATTCTTTGATGTTGAGGGCCTGATGATACCAGACTCATGCTGGTATCCCTGGTGACAGTGGGTACAAAGAGGATAATGGGGAATTGCAAGAGCAGATTTACGGGCTAAAGCTAAGCCACAGATTAGCATTGGACTCTGTAATATCTGAGTTGGCTTTCACTACTAAACCTGTAAAGTAATACAGTAAATACAGTATATCACAGTTAATACAAATGTTATAAATTAATAAAAATACAAAACAAAAATTGTTGTAGTCCACCAAATCCACCTTATTTATTTGCATTTACGTATCATTCACGTAAAAAACAAAAACAAACTGGGCTTAATACATTTTGGTCACTTTTAAGTGCAGAAAGGTTGTGTGAACACAACCTTCGTGCACTCTAAAGTGCCTAAAATGTACTAACCCAATTTTTGTCTGAATGTGTTTTTTTTTTTGTGTCCACACAAAAAAGGCTTGTTAAAAATGCTATGTGTGTAACCTCATTCCTGTCTGTTATCTTCTTCTGCAGTCCTGCCTTTAACAGGGCATTCCCACTATTTATACACTGCTCAAAAAAATAAAGGGAACACTTAACCCCTTAAGGACCAGGGGTTTTTCCGTTTTTGCATTTTCGTTTTTTGCTCCTTGCCTTTTAAAAGTCATAACTCTTTCAATGTTGCACCTAAAAATCCATATGATGGCTTATTCAATTTTGCACCTAAAAATCCATATGATGGCTTATTTTTTGTGCCACCAATTCTACTTTGTAATGACGTCAGTCATTGTGCCCAAAAATCTACAGTGAAACGGAAAAAAAAATCATTGTGAGACAAAATTGAAAAAAAAACGCAGTTTGGTAAATTTTGGGGGCTTCCGTTTCTACGTAGTACATTTTTCGGTAAAAATGGCACCTGATATTTATTCTGTAGGTCCATACGGTTAAAATGATACCCTACTTATATAGGTTTGATTTTGTCGTACTTCTGGAAAAAATCATAACTTCATGCAGGAAAATTAATACGTTTAAAATTGTCATTGCCCCTATAACTTTTTTATTTTTCCGTGTATGGGGCGGTATGAGGGCTCATTTTGTGCACTGTGATCTGAAGTTTTTAACGGTACCATTTTTGCATTAATAGGACTTATTGACTTATTCATGATATAAAAAGTGACCAAAAATGCACTATTTTGGACTTTGGAATTTTTTTTGCGCACACCATTGACCCTGCGGTTTAATTAACGATATATTTTTATAATTCGGACATTTCCGCACGCGGCGATACCATATATGTTTATTTTTATTTACACTGTGATTTTTTATGGGAAAAGGGGGGGGGGGTGATTCAAACTTTTAATAGGGAAGGGATTAAATGATATTTATTCACTTTTTTTTCACTTTTTTTTTTCACTTTTTTTTTGCAGTGTTATAGGTCACATAGGGACCTATAACACTGCATACACTGATCTTTCACATTGATCACTGGTTTCTCATAATAAACCAGTGATCGATGATTCTGCCGCTTGACTGCTCATGCCTGGATCTCAGGCACTGAGCAGTTGTTCGGCGATCGGACAGCGAGGAGGCAGGTAGGGACCCTCCTGCTGTCCTGTAAGCTGTTCGGGATGCCGTGGCCGTGGCCCCGTGTTATAGATCGGGAGCGGACACATGACTTTCCAGTACGTCATGTGTCCTTAAGGGGTTAAACAACACAATGCAACTCCATGTCAATCCCACTTCTGTGAAATCACACTGTCCACGCAGGAAGCAACACTGATTGACAATCAATTTCACATGCTGTTGTGCAAATGGAACAGACAAAAGGTGGAAATGATAGGCAATTAGCAAGACACCACAATAAAGGATTGATTCTGCAGGTGGTGACTACAGACCACTTCTCAGTTTCTATGATTCCTGGCTGATGTTTTGGTCCCTTTTGAATGCTGGTGGTGCTTTCACTCTAGTGGTAGCATGAGACGGAGTCTACAACCCACACAAGTGGCTCAGGTAGTGCAGCTCATCCAGGATGGCACATCAATACAAGCTGTGGCAAGAAGGTTTGCTGTGTCTGTCAGCGTAGTGTCCAGAGCATGGAGGCACTACCAGGAGACAGGCCAGTACATCAGGAGACGTGGAAGAGACCATAGGAGGGCAACAACCCAGCAGCAGGACCGCTACCTCTGCCTTTGTGCCAGGAGGAGCAGCAAGAGCACTGCCAGAGCCCTGCAAAATGACCTCCAGCAGGCCACAAATGTGCATGTGTCCACTCAAATTGTCAGAAACAGACTCCATGAGGGTGTATGAGGGCTGACGTCCACAGGTGGGGGTTGTGCTTACAGCCCAACACTGTTCAGGAAGTTTGTCATTTGCCAGAGAACACCAAGATTGGCAAATTTGCCACTGGCGCCCTGTGCTCTTCTCAGATGAAAGCAGGTTCACACTGAGCATATGTCACAGACGTGACATAGTCTGGAAACGCTGTGTAGAAGATTCTGCTGCCTGCAACATCCTCCAGTATGACCAGTTTGCCGCTGGGTCAGTAAGGGTGTGGGGTGGCATTGCTTTAGGGGGCCACACAGCCCTCCATGTGCTTGCCAGAGGTAGCCTGACTGCCATTAGGTGTCGAGATTAAATCCTCAGACCCCTTGTGAATACCATATGCTGGTGCGGTTAGCCATGGGTTCCTCCTAATGCAAGACAATGCTAGACCTCATGTGGCTAGGGTGTGTCAGCAGTTCCTGCAAGAGGAAGGCATTGATGCTATGGACTGGCCCGCCCATTCCCCAGACCTGAATCCGATTGAGCACATCTGGGACATCATCTCTCGCTCCATCCACCAACGCCATGTTGCACCAGAGACTGTCCAGGAGTTGGCAGATGTTTTAGTCCAGGTCTGGGAGGACATCCCTCAGGAGACCATCTGCCACCTCATCAGGAGCATGCCCAGGCATTGTAGGGAGGTTATACAGGCATGTGGAGGCCACACACACTACTGAGCCTCATTTTAACTTGTTTTAAGGACATTACATAAAAGTTGGATGAGCCTGTAGTGTGGTTTTCCACTTTGATTTTGAGTGTGACTCCATATCCAGACTCCATGGGTTGATAAATTTGATTCCCATTGATAATTTTTGTGTGATTTTGTTGTCAGCACATTTAAAGGGGTACTCCGGTGCTTAGACATCTTATCCCTATCCAAAGGATGGGGGATAAGATGCCTGACCACGGGAGTCCCACCACTGGGAACCCCCGTGATCTTGCACGTGGCACCCCGTTTGTAATCAGTCCCCGGAGCGTGTTCACTCTGGGTCTGATTAAGGGGTGACCACAGGGCGGGCGGCATGTGATGTCACGCATGCGTCCCTGTGTGACGTCACGCTCTGCCCCTCAATTCAAGCCTATGGGAGGGGCGTAATAGCTGTCACACCCCCTCCCGTAGGCATGCATTGAGGGGTGGAGCGTGACATCACACGGGGGCGCAGGCGTGACGTCACATGCCGCCCGCTCTGTGGTCACCGGTAATCAGACCAGGAGCGAACACGCTTCGGGGACTGATTACAAACGGGGGTCCCCAGTGGCGGGACTCCTGCAGTCAAGCATCTTATTCCCTATCCTTTGGATAGGGGATAAGATGTCTAAGCACCGGAGTACCCCTTTCACTATGTCAAGACGAAAGTATTTCATATGATTAGTTCATTCATTCAGATCTTGGATGTGCTATCTTGGTGTTCCCTTTATTTTTTGAGCAGTCTACTTATTCACTTTGCATTCATGTGTGACTCATACATTCTTATGGGTTACTTGGGACCCTCTTCCCAAGATAGCATTGGATTCCAGCAGTTGGACCCTGCCATAATGATACAATTATCCACTTGTGGAGAAGGAATAATGCTTTACTGGTGTTCCAACTCCTTTAAATAAGACATTGGATGATATTTATTCAAACCCGGGCAGGGGCAACGTTGACCGGTTGCCCATAGCAACTAATCAGTTGGCTTATTTAAAAAAAAAAAAAAAAGCCTTTGAAAATTTTAAGAAGCAATCTGATTGGTTGCTATGGGCAGCTGCTCCGCGTTTCTTCGGCACATGTTTTGATAAATCTCCCCAATATTTATTTTAGATAAATAAATGCCACATTATAGCTAGGACTAAATTGACCAGCAGACTGCTTAACGACGCAGGACGTATACTTACGTCCTCCGCCGGCTCCCGCGCTATGCCGTGGGGTCACACGGTGTCCCCGCGTCATATCGGGTCGGTCCCTGTGGCTATCAACGGCCGGGACCCGCGGCTAATACAGGACATCACCGATCGCGGTGATGCCATGTATTAACCCTTCAGACGCGGCGATCAAAGCTGACCGCCGCGTCTGAAGTGAAAGTATCCCGGCTGCTCAGTCGGGCTGTTCGGGACCGGGGCAGTGAAATTGCGGCGTCCTGAACAGCTTACAGGACACCGGGAGGGCCCTTACCTGCCTCCTCGGTGTCCGATCGACGAATGACTGCTCTGTGCCTTAAATCCAGGCAGGAGCAGTCAAGCGCCGATAACACTGATAACAGGCGTGTTAATACACGCCAGTGATCAGCATGAGAGATCAGTGTGTGCAGTGTTATAGGTCCCTATGGGAACTATAACACAGCAAAAAAAGTTTAAAAAAAGGGTTAATAAAGGTCATTTAACCCCTTCCCTAATAAAAGTTTGAATCACCCCCCTTTTCCCATAAAAAAATAAAACAGTGTAAATAAAAAATAAAAATAAACATATGTGGTATTGCCACGTGCGTAAATGTCCGAAATATAAAAATATATCATTAATTAAACCGCACGGTCAATGGCGTACGCGCAAAAAAATTCCAAAGTCCAAAAAAGCGTATTTTTGGTCACTTTTTATACCATTAAAAAATGAATAAAAAGTGATCAAAAAGTCCAATTTAAATAAAAATCATACTAATAAAAACTTAAGATCATGGCACAAAAAATTAGCCCTCATACTGCCCTGTACGTGGAAAAATAAAAAATAACAGGGGTCAGAAAATGACAATTTTAAACGTATACATTTTCCTGCATGTAGTTATGATTTTTTCCAGATGTATGACAAAATCAAACCTATATAAGTAGGGTATCATTTTAACTGTATGGACCTACAGAATAATGATAAGGTTTCATTTTTACCGCAATATGCACTGCGTAGAAACGGAAGCCCCCAAGAGTTATAAAATGGCGTTTTTTCTTCGATTTTGCAGCACAATTATTATTTTTTTCCGTTTCGCCATGAATTTTTGGGTAAAATGACTAATGTCACTGCAAAGTAGAATTGGTGTCGCAAAAAATAAGCCATAATATGGATTTTTAGGTGGAGAATTGAAAGGGTTATGCTTTTTAAAAGGTAAGGAGGAAAAAACGAAAGGGCAAAAAATGAAAAACCCTGAGTCCTTAAGGGGTTAAAAAATACCCCATTTACAATGAATAATAATACAGTGCATATACTGTGGCTCTTGTATGCTGCCCGATTTATGCAGACATGTTATGTTTTTGTAGCACTTGCCTTATTTCCTTTGTTCTAAGTTGAGGCCATGGCAATGTATTTGTCATTTACTCTATGTTGTAATGTTAGTATTTTTTCTTTGTCTGAAAATGTAGGTGTGTCAAACATTGAATTTGTCTCTAAAGTCACACCAGTGCAGGAGACACCTGCTGAATGAGTGAAGTCATTCGCTCAAACAATCCAGCAGGCAGAGAGGATTACAGTAGCTCACAACTGCTGCCACTATCAGTGAAACAGCAAGTAGCAGACAGTTAATTTTACAAAAACTTAATGGAGCGCACGACTCTAGCTGTTTAATACAAGCACTGTCAAGGCATGTAAGCAAAAAGTCTCAGCTGTCACCAATGACAAGCTGAGCAGAATTATTTGTCATGCTAGAACAGATAAGACATTGGTAATATAATGCATTATCCAGCTTCCATAAGGCTGCATGCTGTTGCCTTGGGTGCAGAACCATGCATAACATACTGTATACTATTTACACTACTACTAAGTCACCTGGTCCTGAGGCTAAGATTTAAAAAGTATAAACATGTAAACATTGTGAATGTGTTTTTCCATTGAACTCAGCACTTGGATAGCTGTGCTGCATTCTCTATTATAATTTGATGCCTGTTAATAGACCTATTTGTGAATTCAGATGGAAGGCATAGGATTGATTGCCCTCTAGTGTCTATAACTTATTGGTCTTTTAGGGATATTAATCTTACACACATGTAGGCACAAAAGATATAAATAGAAATAAGGAGTGCTGGATGTTATCTGAAATAAGTACACAGTAAATGCCAACACAAAGAATAGATGTACACTCTTTATGTGCTATTTATGTTTTTAAGGATTTAAAAGTAAAAAATAAGAAAAATGCCAACCTTTATGCCTTGTTAAATATAAACATAGCCTTTGTAAAGTTACTTAAATGTTAAATCCTTTTACTTTAAAGGAGTAGTCCAGTGGTGACTCAGTGGTGAGCAACTTATCCCCTATCCTAAGGATGGGGGATAAGTTGCAGATCTCGGGGGGTCCGACCGCTGGGGCCCCCTGCGATCTCCTGTACGGAGCCCCGACAGCCCACGGGAAGGGGCGTGTCGACCTCCACAGGAGGCGGCGGCCAACACGCCCCCTCAATACAACTCTATGGCAGAGCCGAAGCGCTGCCTTCGGCAATCTCCGGCTCTGCCATTGAGATGTATTGAGGGGGCGTGTCGGCCGCCGCTTCGTGCTGAGGTCAACACCCGCTATCTGGGCCGAGAGACGGGGCCCCGTACAGAGAGATCGCAGGGGGCCCCAGCGGTCGGACCCCCCGCGATCTCAAACTTATCCCCTATCCTTAGGATAGGGGATACGTTTTTCACCACTGGACTACCCCTTTAACAATTTATTTCAAATTGTTGAAAATTTTCTGGGTATTTCTTAACATAATTGTTGGTTTTACAGGGCAGTTATACTAGTCTTCAAGCATAATAGCAATATTGGGGAAATTTGGACATGTCTGAAAAAAAGGTGAGTTTTACAGGTTGCAGCTGTGCAATGTGTTAATCTAAAAAAAAGGTGCAATTTTTCCACACTGAAAAGTGTTTATGTAAACTATGTCAGGTGTGACTTGGTAAAGCTCAGTAACTATGTTTGTATTCATATTACTACAGTTGTGTCTATTGGGGAGAATCTACAATAAAATTCAACAACCCAAATCTAATAAATGTGTCATTGATTTATGTAGTCTTTTAAAGGTAGCTACAATTTCCAAATGTTCCCTTGGGAAGTCTAGAAGTCCAGGCATTGTTATTCCAAACCTCTTCAATCCTCGATAGACAGTTATTTAGATTTGAGTAAAGCAAATCTAACTGAAAATTTGCTCACATCTAGTGTCCACCCATGTCTTTCCTTGAAATTCATTAAAAGGGTTATTCAGGAAAACAAAAGCAGAGCTAATTTCTTTCAGAAACAGCACCACACCTCTCCTTAGGTTGTGTGTGGTACTACAACTTGGCTCCATTCAATTCAATGGAACTAAACTGCAATACCACACATATGGAGATGTAGAGGTTTTTTGAAGAAGAAGAATAAATCATCTCTAGTTTTTAAATTTTTTATAACCCCTTTAAGGAATCTAATTTGATACAAATTCAATACAATATTGTGACATGCTATCAATCGTATTAGTGAGTCTACACAGGAAAACATCATTAGTAAATATCACAGCGAGTGCAGCTTATGTGATAGCTTTTTTCTCTCCTCACCATTAATGTATAATTTTCACAATAATTATAACAACCACCTCCCTCCCTTTTTTTTTTGTTTTTTTGTTTTTTGTTTTTTTTCATAGCCACCAATCTGGTGAATTTTGTTTCAAATTTGAACAGGAAAATGTGTCCCCTAGATTGAACCCCATGGAGGTCAGGAGGATGAAGCTGCAAGGGAATGAACTGATGCTAAAAAGTTGGACAGATTTTTAAAATCTCCCAGCAGTACAATGGGTAAAAGAAGAGCCAGTGTACCAGAGTCCCCCATTGTTTGCCGAAAGACTGTGACTGCTTCACATTACTCTATTTTGGAGGTAGAAGAACCAGATGAACAAGGTGCAGACCACCACTTTATTCGGTATACCTGTTCATATGCATGTTAACACAAATAGCTAATCAGCCAATCACATGGCAGTAACTCAATGCATTTAGGTATGTAGACATAGGAAAAACAACTTGCTAAAGTTCGAGCTGAGCATGACTTTGAACATGGCATGGTTGTTGGTGCTAGATAGGTTGGTCTGAGTATTTCAGAAACTGCTGATATCCTGGGATTTTCATGCAAAATTATCTCAAGGATTTACAGAGAATGGTCTGAAAAGAATGAAAAATATCCAGTGAGTGGCAGATGTGTGGGCAAAAACAATGTCTTGTTGATATCAGAGGAGAATGGGCAGATTGGTTTGAAATAACAGAAAAGCAACAGTAATTCAAATAAGCACCCGTTAAAACCAAGGTATGCAGAATACATCTCTGAATGCATAACATGTACAACATTGAAGTAGAGCAGGAAACTGAGACTCAGGGAATGGAATTCACACAGGAATGGAAGAATGTTGCTTGGTTTGATGACTCTTGATTCCAGCTACAACATTCAGATGACAGGGTTAAAATTTGGCATAAACAATATGTAAGGATGGATCCATCCTGTCTTGTATCAACGGTTTAGGCTTGTGGGCATGATATAATAGTGATGAGAACATTCTATTGGCATACTTTGTGCCCCTTATTACCAATTGAGCATTGTATAAATATGAAAGTCTACCACAGTATTGTTGTTGACCATGGCCATCTCTTTAGACCACAATGTACCCATCTTTGGAAGGCCACTCCCCACAGGATAATGTACTATGTCACAAATCTCACATCTTCTCAAACTAGTTTCTTGAACATGATAACGAGTTCACTGTACTCCGATGACTTCTACAGTCACCAGATTATGAGTGTATTTGTGCTTGGAAAATATTGTCAGTTGTTAAAAAAATGTAATAAATCAAAAATGCAGACAGCGGCTGTCTCAACGGACATTATGATAATACGGGATGATCTTAATAAAATTAAAAATAGAGTAGCTGGGATTGAGTACTATATTTCCCAGGTGAAGGAAAATTCCACGGCCTTAAACCAAGTGGATATGGTGGTTAAGAATAATGAGGCCACAGAGAAGAAGATAGGTCCTGGTGATGCAACATTAGATTTCTTGGCTTTAGTCTGTCTCCTTGAAGCTCATTTGATGACTAACAGAATGTACTGAATTGAAAAAAAAAAAACAGCTTTAGAGCACCATTCTTGTTTTTCTCATTAATTCACTGAAGTAAAAAGGTGCTTGTTCATTAAAGGTCAACATCTCCTTGTAACTATAGATAGAAGGGCAATATATATATATATATATATATATATATATATATATATATATATATATATATATATATATATATATATATTTGTTTGTTTGTTAATAAGAGTGTTCATTTCTTTTATGTCTCCATGGAAATTCTTTCATAACTGGCCAAATTCTTGAAAGGTAAAGAATATTGCCGTCTATACATAGGACGAAACATAGAATTTGTTGGCAGATAACCATTTTGACCATCTAGTCTGCCCAATATTATGAATATTATCAATAGTCCCTGGCTTTCATGTATGAAGGATAACCTTTTGCCTATCCTATACATGCTTTAAGAGAACCTGTAACCAACCCCAAAAGAATGAGATTGCATTATCATTCAATATTTTATAGCTTAGAGTGCCTTTTGCATTCACTTCCAGGCAGTGCAAGAGAGACATGGTTTTTGGTAACTTTAAAAGAAAATACTCTAAGCTATTGTCTGAGCTTGTGAGTGTGTGAGTATATATGTGGGTGTAAGTATAAAAGTGTGGGAGACTTAAAATGAAGGGACTTTAAATTCAGGGAGTTTAATTGAAATATTTACTTTTTTTTGTGACTGTTGTTTGTGCAATCCCCATAATAAAATGGCCTCTACATTGGAAGATGCAGTCCAGTGTACATCTTGCACAATGTATGCAATCCTTGAACTGCAGATCGAGCGTGCATACTGCTGTACAATACTGGGCATCAGTGTACAAGAAAGACATGGTGGAGCTGGAGAGGGTTCAAAAACAGGCAACCAGGGTAATACGGGGAATGGGAGGACTACAGTACACAGAAAGATTTTCAGAATTATGGTTATTTAGTTTAGAAAAAAGAAGGCTTAGGGGCGACCTAATAACTATGTATAAATATATCAGGAGGCAGTACAGAGATCTCTCCCATGACCTATGTATACCCAGAAAGGGGGGCATCCTCCACGTTTGGAGGAAAGAAGGTTTCTACACTAGCACAGATGGGGATTCTTAACTTTGAGAGCAGTGAGACTGTGGAATTCTCTTACGGAAGAGATGGTCGTGGTGAACTAAGTAAGAGAGTCCAAAAGAGGCCTGGATGCATTTCTAGAGAGTAATAACATTACAGGTTATGGATAATAGATTTATAGGGACAGGATGTTGATCCAGGGATTTATTCTGACTGCCATATTTGGAGTCAGGAAGGAATTTTTACCTCTAGTTGAAGTTTTTTTTGCCTTCCTCTGGATCTACTCAGCAGGATCTCAATAGGGATATAGGTTGAACTTGATGGACTATTTTACCATAATCACATAACCTTTTACAGTTTCTTGATACGCCCTTCCCTTTTTGAGGTATGTGGGTTTATAGTTTGTTTGGCAATTGAGAGGTTGAGTCAGATGGGCCTGAACTTAATTTTATTAAAATGAGTGAATATGAAGTGATAATCAGAATTATACAGTCAGGGGGTGTGTATTAGGTATACATGCTCCTCATTGTACAACATTCACACCCCCTAACTGTATAATACTGTCCATCACCTGATATTCACTCCTATTATTAAAATTAAGTTCACACAAACAAACTATAAACCCACATATCTTGAGAATGGAAAGGTGTATCAAGAAATCGTAAAAAGGTGTGTGGCTAGGGTAGGTACCCTAAGCTATTTAATAACATTAAAATCCACATTTTTCTATTTCTTTGGGTTGCCCCTTTAAACACTTTAGACACCTTCACTGTATTTTCAGCTACCATTTATGCAGGAAGGCTATTCCATGCATCCACTACTCTCCCAGTAAAGTAATACTTCCTGATATTACATCATGAACTTTTGCCTATATATTTTAAAACTATATCCTCTTGTGGTAGTTTTTCTTCTTTCAAATATACTCTCCTCCTTTACCATGTTGATTCCCTTTACGTATTTTAAAAAAGTGTTCACTCGGTTTCGTCTTTCTTTCAAGCTAAACATGTTAAGGCCCTGCTAATACCTCTCCCTATACATCAATTGTCACATACCGGCAGGACTGGTAGTGGATCCTCTGGACCTGAGAGGCGATGACGCGGGTTGTACCAGAGGACCGGTTCTAAGTGGTTTCTGGTTTTCACCAGAGCCAGCCGCAAGGCGGGATGGTCTTGCTGCGGCTGTAACCACCAGGTCGTATCCTCCAGTAGTAACTCAACCTCTCAGACAGCTGATATGGCATGGTACACAGGGAGCAGGCAGGAGCATAGTCGGTTGTAGCAGAGGTCAGGGCAGGCGGCAAGGGTTCACAGGCGAGTAGGCGGTAGCAACGGGTTCGGCAAACAGGCAAGGCAATACACACTATAAGAACGCTTTCTCAGAGGCACTAGGGCACAAAGATCTGGCAAGGGCAGGAAGGGGCAGGAGACTTTTATTAGGGAAGGCAGGGGGAGTGAGGGACCAGCGCACCAATTACCGGTGCGCTGGCCCTTTAAATTAACTGAAGGCGGCGCGGTCGCGCCCTAGAGAGCGGGGCCGCGCGCGCAGAGAGGCAGGGAAGGATGGCGCAGGGAGCGGGGAGCCAGGTGAGTGGAGCTGGGAGCCGCGTCCCAGACACAAGGAAACCCGGGCTCCCGGTCAGTCACACTGACCGGGAGACGCCGGGATCCCAGGGCAAAGGATCGAGGAGGCGGGCGCTCCGGTCCGGGGACGGGGACCGGAGCGCACGCCTTAATATCAATGAGCACTTCCATCTTCCTTCCCAAGCATTTTACTAGCATTCACTGCTGCTCTGTTACATTGTCTGCCTATAATTAAGTCATCTGAAATAATGACCCCCTAAATCCCTTTCTTCAGACACTAAAGTTAGGACTGTATCAAATATTTTAGATTCTGCCCTTTTTACCCAAGGTGCATTATTGTCACGATGCCGGCTGGCAGGAGGTGGATCCTCTGTACCAGAGAGGGATTGGCGTGGACCGTGCTAGTGGACCGGTTCTAAGTCACTACAGGTTTTCACCAGAGCCCGCCGCAAAGCGGGATGGTCTTGCTGCGGCGGTAGTGACCAGGTCGTATCCACTAGCAACGGCTCAACCTCTCTGGCTGCTGAAGATAGGCGCGGTACAAGGGAGTAGACAGAAGCAAGGTCGGACGTAGCAGAAGGTCGGGGCAGGCAGCAAGGTTCGTAGTCAGGGTGGATAGCAGAAGTTCTGGTACACAGGCTTTGGACACACAAAACGCTTTCACTAGGCACAAGGGCAACAAGATCCGGCAAGGGAGTGCATGGGAGGAGGTCAGATATAGTCAGGGACCAGGTGGAAGCCAATTAAGCTAATTGGGCCAGGCACCAATCATTGGTGCACTGGCCCTTTAAGTCTCAGGGAGCTGGCGCGCGCGCGCCCTAGAGAGCGGAGCCGCGCGCGCCAGCACATGACAGCAGGGGACGGGAACGGGTAAGTGACCTGGGATGCGATTCGCGAGCGGGCGCGTCCCGCTGTGCGAATCGCATCCCCGACGGCCATGTCAGTGCAGCGCTCCCGGTCAGCGGGACCGACCGGGGCGCTGCGGAGAGAGAGACGCCGTACGCGCTCCGGGGAGGAGCGGGGACCCGGAGCGCTAGGCGTAACAGTACCCCCCCCTTAGGTCTCCCCTTCTCTTTGTCCGGTAACTGCCCCCCCTGGGATGAGGACACCGGGAAAGGATGGAGGGATTCCTCAAGGGCAGGCAGTACAGCAGGAGTGGGAATGGGGAGGGAGGGCAGAGGGCGAGGCCTGGCACGGGGCAGTGTGACACCAGGACGAGGGCCACGAGGAGGCACCGAGGCTTGCCTGACTGGACTGGGAGGGGGGGAGAGGCACTTCTTAAGGCGGGCAGAGTCCATAACGACCTTAGGGAGACCGGATACAGGAGGAACCACAGGGTCACGGCAGGGAGTACTGGGAACCGGTTTAAGGCAGTCCTTGAAGCAAGAGGTACCCCAGCTCTTGATCTCCCCTGTGGACCAATCCAGGGTTGGGGAATGGTGTTGAAGCCAGGGTAGTCCAAGGAGAATTTCAGAAGTGCAATTGGAGAGGACCAAAAACTCAATTTTCTCATGATGAGGTCCGATGCACATTAGGAGGGGCTCCGTGCGGAAACGCACGGTGCAATCCAACCTGGCTCCGTTGACCGCGGAAATGTGGAGTGGCTTGACAAGACGGGTCACCGGGATGCGGAATTTATTCACCAAGGACTCCCGAATAAAATTCCCAGAGGCACCAGAGTCCAGGCAGGCCACGGCTGAGAGGGAAGAGCTGGCTGAAGAAGAAATCCGTACAGGCACCGTGAGACGTGGAGAAGCCGACTTAGCATCAAGAGACGCCACACCCACGAGAGCTGGGTGCGAGCGTGCGTTTCCCAGACGTGGAGGACGGATAGGGCAATCCACCAAAAAATGTTCGGTACTGGCACAGTACAGACAAAGATTCTCTTCCTTACGGCGATTCCTCTCTTCCAGGGTCAGGCGAGACCGATCCACTTGCATGGCCTCCTCGGCGGGAGGCCTAGGCGCAGATTGCAATGGAGACTGTGGGAGAGGTGTCCAGAGATCTAAGTCTTTTTCCTGGCGGAGCTCTTGATGCCTCTCAGAAAAACGCATGTCAATGCGAGTGGCTAGATGAATGAGTTCATGCAGATTAGCAGGAGTATCTCGTGCGGCCAGAACATCTTTAATGTTGCTGGATAGGCCTTTTTTAAAGGTCGCGCAGAGGGCCTCATTATTCCAGGAAAGTTCAGAAGCAAGAGTACGGAATTGTATGGCGTACTCGCCAACGGAAGAATTACCCTGGACCAGGTTCAGCAGGGCAGTCTCAGCAGAAGAGGCTCGGGCAGGTTCCTCAAAGACACTTCGAATTTCTGAGAAGAAGGAGTGTACAGAGGCAGTGACGGGGTCATTGCGGTCCCAGAGCGGTGTGGCCCATGACAGAGCTTTTCCAGACAGAAGGCTGACTACGAAAGCCACCTTAGATCTTTCAGTAGGAAACTGGTCCGACATCATCTCCAAGTGCAGGGAACATTGCGAAAGAAAGCCACGGCAAAACTTAGAGTCCCCATTAAATTTGTCCGGCAAGGACAGGCGGAGGCTAGGAGTGGCCACTCGCTGCGGAAGGGGTGCAGGAGCTGGCGGAGGAGATGATTGCTGCTGAAGTTGCGACTGAAGTTGCTGCACAATGGTGGACACTTCCGACAGCTGGTGGGATAGATGGGCGATCTGTCGGGATTGCTGGGCGACCACCGTGGTGATATCAGAGATATAAGGCAGAGGGACCTCAGCGGGATCCATGGCCGGATCTACTGTCACGATGCCGGCTGGCAGGAGGTGGATCCTCTGTACCAGAGAGGGATTGGCGTGGACCGTGCTAGTGGACCGGTTCTAAGTCACTACAGGTTTTCACCAGAGCCCGCCGCAAAGCGGGATGGTCTTGCTGCGGCGGTAGTGACCAGGTCGTATCCACTAGCAACGGCTCAACCTCTCTGGCTGCTGAAGATAGGCGCGGTACAAGGGAGTAGACAGAAGCAAGGTCGGACGTAGCAGAAGGTCGGGGCAGGCAGCAAGGTTCGTAGTCAGGGTGGATAGCAGAAGTTCTGGTACACAGGCTTTGGACACACAAAACGCTTTCACTAGGCACAAGGGCAACAAGATCCGGCAAGGGAGTGCATGGGAGGAGGTCAGATATAGTCAGGGACCAGGTGGAAGCCAATTAAGCTAATTGGGCCAGGCACCAATCATTGGTGCACTGGCCCTTTAAGTCTCAGGGAGCTGGCGCACCCGCGCCCTAGAGAGCGGAGCCGCGCGCGCCAGCACATGACAGCAGGGGACGGGAACGGGTAAGTGACCTGGGATGCGATTCGCGAGCGGGCGCGTCCCGCTGTGCGAATCGCATCCCCGACGGCCATGACAGTGCAGCGCTCCCGGTCAGCGGGACCGACCGGGGCGCTGCGGAGAGAGAGACGCCGTTCGCGCTCCGGGGAGGAGCGGGGACCCGGAGCGCTAGGCGTAACAATTATCTTGGACTTTTCCACATAAAATTTTAGTTTCCAGAATTCTGACCATTTTTTTGTTTACCTAAATGCTTCTCCATTTGGTGTATCCCTTCAGGAACATCAACCCTGTTATATATATTTGTGTCATTAGCAAAAAGACATACCTTTCCATTGAGACCTTCTGCAATATCACTAATAAAGATATTATACAAATTAGGTCAAAGTACAGATCCCTCATGTACCCCACTGGTAACAAGAACTTGCTCTGAATATACTCAATTGACTACAACTAGGGATGAGCGAATTGAATGTGACAAATCTGAATTTGTTACGAATTTCTGGAAAAATTTGATTCACAACAAATGTGAATATCGCAGCGATTCGATCACACAAATCACTTAATTAAACTCCATTTAGTGCGGTGCAGGCTCCAGGGCATCTAAAATATGTGAGTACATGGGGCAAGGAATCATGGGAAGGAGGGAACAAGGGTTTGCAGGATGACCCTGAATAACATGCAGCATGCAGCCTATCAGCAGCCAGCCACCCCTGTGATGTCACAGCCCTATATACTCGGCAGCCATCTTGCAGCAACTCACATCTGCATTCTATTGCAGAGAATAAGGGACAAAGAGAAGTGTGTTGCACAGAAAAGCTTTTTTACAACAGTGATTAACCTCTAGCCCAAATCCAGCCTAGAAGCACTGATAGGGAAGGGAGAGAGATTGAGAGAGAAAGTGCAATTGTGGGTTTATTACAACAGTGATTCACCTCAATCCCAAATCCAGCCTAGAAGCACTGATAGGGAAGGGAGTGAGATTGAGAGATAATTTTGCAATTTTGGGTGTAGTACACAGCGACTGTGTGCTGCAGCACTGGTGTGTACAACAACCGAAAAGCTAATAGCAGCCAGCCAGTTAGGTAGAGCAGAGTCCTACAAGCGTAGTGTCCTCTACTAAGTGTAACCTGTGCGTACATGAAAGTGATGTACCATTTTGTTCCTGTTAAAATCTCAATCTTACTGTGAAAGGCCAGTCAAAAGTAGACACCTGCTGGTGTTGTAGACAAATACTGTTTTAAGCGTAGTGGAGCACATTGTACTCCCCTCATAAGTGTATACTACATATGTACATCTAAGTGGTGTATTATGTTGTTCCTGTTAAAGTCTTATGGGCCTAGTTATTGTGAAAGGCCAGCCAAAAGCACACAGCTGCTGTTTTAAGAGTAGTATAGCGTATTGTCCTCCCCCATTTACGCACTTAGTATATCAGGCAGAGAAGTGCCAGCACGTGCACAGAGGAGTGGCAGAGGTCACAGCAGACTAGGGGTGAGTGGCAGCAGGAGTCACAACGAGAGGCCTGAGTTCCCAGTATCAGCTAGAGGTCGTGTCTTGACCAACAACCCATCTGCTGCCATCAATTGGTTAACACGGTCATCCACTTTATCACACGTGACAACAATCCCCCAGTCAACAGTCGGTGGGTTCCTCAGATGCAATCCCAGTTGGCATAGCCCTGGCCACCCATTGCCTCTATCCTGTGCTGTTCCCTCCCCCACAGAAGTATCTTATGCTTTGGGTTCAGCTCCACTATTTAGTGAGGGCAATCTAATAGAGGACAGTCAACAGCTACTGCCCAGCCAAGAAGTGGAGGAGAAATCCGCCACTTTCGCCACTAGGCGGGCAAGTAGTGAGGAGGAGAGTGGTGTGGGAGGTGGTGTTGCGACCGTTCAGGCTCCTGAGGCAGACACTGTTGAGGAACCTCAGGAGGATATCAGTGATGTGCAGACACAACTCGATGATGATGAAGCCGATCGCACTTGGGAGCTAAGTGCAGAAGAGGCTTCATCATCCTCAGGAGAAGAGGGTAGCAGGCGACCCATTAAGCAGCAGCTTAGCCAGCAAGGTGTTAACATGGTTGGCAGTCAGCATGGTGGCAGAAGTGGAAAGTCTGGAGCCAAACATGCCCGGGGTGGACCACCTGCTTCGCGGCAGCCTACCTCCCCAGGAGTTAGTTGAACAGGGGTTCCTAGAGTCGGCAGCAGTAGCAGTCAATCAGTGCGGACTGTTGGTGAGAAAATCAGCTACTCGGTAGTGTGGCAGTTTTTCATAAAGCATCCGGAGGAGGTTCACATGGCCATATGCAAGATGTGTCAGCAGAAGGTGAAGCGTGACCAGAGTCCCAATGTTGGCACCACGGCCCTGCATCAACATATGCAGCATCACCATAAAGTGGCCTTGGAGAACCGTGGCTCCGATGTGGTGATCCAGCCTGCTGCATCACCCAGTGGCACGCCGCTCCTTGTTTCAGCCAGCCAAGGCTCCAGCACCTCAGCCGAAGGGAGCTGTATGTCATACCCTTCTTCTGTCGCTCCAGATGCTCCTTCTACTTCAAATCAGTCATTCCGCCAACAATCCATCGGCGAAGCCATGTCAAAAAGACAACAGTATGTGCCCACTCATCCAACGGTGCCAAATCTGAATGTGCTCCTATGCAAGTTGCTGGTGCTGCAGTCCCTCCCTTGGTGGACTGTGCACCTTTCAGAGAACTGATGGTTTGTGCCGAGCAGAGGTGGAGAGTCCCAAGCCGTCATTTCTTTGCGAAGAAGGCAGTACCAGCCCTGCACGATTTTGTGGAAGAGAAGGAGGGCCAGTCCTTGAGCCTGTCAGTGTGTACGAAAGCTTTATCTCCTTTTTCCCCTTATGAAAAGGTAAAGTTGGGGTTGACTCCAGCATGTTATTGTAAAAAATGTTATTTTTTACACTGACATGCTGATGTTGCCCCATACTTTTCCTTCTCACAAGAGGTAAAAGAAAAACAAAAGACCAACAAAATTTGTAACATAATTTCTCCTGAGTATGAAAATACCCCATATGTGGACGTAAAATGCTCTGCGGGCGCACAACAAGGCTCAGGAGTGAGAGCACCATGTACATTTGAGGCGATTTGCACAGGGGTGGCTGATCGTTACAGCGGTTCTGACATAAACGCAAAAAAAACACCAACATGTGACCCCATTTTGGAAACTACACCCCTCACGGAATATAACAAGGGGTGTAGGAAGCCATAACACCCCACAGGTGTTTACAGAATTTTGGTTAAAGTTGGACGTGAAAATAAAAAAAATTTCACTAAAATGCTGGTGTTATCTCAAATTTTTCATTTTCACAGAAGGGGCGCCATTGGGCTTTTGGAGAGAGAATGTGTCTGGAATTTAAATCCATTTGTGTTTACAAAGCCCCCATGGTGCCAGAAAAGTGCTCCCCTCCACATGTGCCCCATTTTGGAAACTACACCCCTAATGGAACGTAATAAGGGGTGCAGTGAGCATTTACACCCCACAGGTGTCTGACAGATGTTTGTAACAGTGGTACGTGAAAATTTGCACAGCCCACTGTTCCAAAGATCTGTAAAATGCCAGTGGGGTGTAAATGCTCACTGTACCCTTTATGACATTCTGTGAGGGGTGTAGTTTTCCAAATGGGGTCTCATGTGGGGGGTCCACTGTTCTGGCACCAAGGGGGCTTTTTAAACACACATGGTCCCCAACTTCCATTCCAAACAAATTCTCTCTCCAAAAGCTCAATGGTGCTCCTTCTCTTCTGAGCATTGTAGTTCGCCCCCAGAGCACTTTACATCCACCTATGGGGTATTTCCATACTCAGAAGAAATGGGGTTGTTAATTTTGGGAGGCTTTTTCTCCTATTACCCCTTGTGAAAATAATAAAATATGGGGTAACACCATTATTTTAGTGAAAAAAATTAATTTCATTTTCACGTCCAATTTTAGCGGAAATTTGTCAAACACCTGTGGGGTGTAAAGGCTCACTGTACCTCTTGTTACGTTTCTTGGGGGATGTTGTTTCCAAAATAGTATGCCATGTGGGGCTTTTTTTGCTGTTATAGCAATACAGGGGCTTCCTAAATGTGACATGCCCCCCAAAAACCATTTCAGCAAAATTTGCTTTCCAAAAGCCAAATGTGACTCCTTCTCTTCTGAGCATTGTAGCGCGCCCGCTGTGCACTTGACGTCCATACTAGTGATGAGCGGCATATGCCATATTCGAATTCGGGATATTTCGCAAATATATGTACGAATATTCGTCCTATATTCGCGAAATGCACATATTTTATATACTCACGGTTATTTTCGCTTTGCGTATGCGTATAACTATCTACCTATCCATCTATATTATCTATGTTATCTTCCTCCTAATATTCTTGGTCTATACAGAAGTGATAATGGGTCTATGACATTTTTCATTTTGAATATTGTCATGTCCTATTTGTGAATATCGTCACTATCTACCTACCTATCTCATTTTAGTGACGATATTCACGAATATGAGGATATTACTGAATATTCGCATATTCTCATATTCGCGAATATTCACTCTCCAGTCTAATACAGTAAATAGTATAGGAGCCTTCTTTAGACCACAAGATGGAAGCAAGGAGGAATGAGATCACTGTGATGTGTTCTGTGGGGGAAAAGTATATGAATATTCGTAATTGAGAATATATAACGGTATATTCACAAATATGCAATATTCACAATAAATGTTCGAATTGCGAATATTCGCGGTCAACACTAGTCCACACATGGCGTATTTCCATACTCAGATGAGATGGGGTTACAAATTTGGGGGGGCATTTTCTCCTATTACCCCAAAGAGTGTGCCATTTGGTTTTTTTTTTGTTGTTGCTGTTCTGGCACCATTGATGCTTCCTAAATGCAACATGCCCCCCAAAAGCCATTTCAGCAAAATTTGCTTTCCAAAAGCCAAATGTGACTCCTTCTCTACACATGGGATATTTACATACTCAGAAGAGATGGGGTTACAATTATTTTTTTTTTTTTTTTTGGGGGGGGGGGGCATTTTCTCCTATTACCCCAGCATTTTAGTGAAAAAATAATAATTGGCACATCTGACGTTAACAAAAAGTCTTAAAACACCTGGGGGGTGTTAAGGCTCACTGTACCCCTTGTTACATTCCTTGAGGGGTGTAGTTTCCAAAATAGTATATCATGTTTTTTTTCTGTTCTGGCACCATAGTGGCTTCCTAAATGTGACAGGCTCACTGTACCCCTTGTTACATTCCTTGAGGGGTGTAGTTTCCAAAATAGTATATCATGTTTTTTTTCTGTTCTGGCACCATAGTGGCTTCCTAAATGTGACATGCCCCCCAAAAACCATTCCAGAAAAACTCACTCTCCAAAATCCCATTCCGCTCCTTCCCTTCTAAAGCCTCTAGTGCACCCACAGAGCACTTTACATACACAGATGAGGTATTTCCTTGCTCAAGAGAAATTGGGTTACACATTTTAGGGTGATTTCTTTCCTTTTACTCCTTGTGAAAATTAAAAAACTGGGTCTACAAGAACATGCGAGTGTAAAAAATTAAGATTTTGAATTTTCTCCTTCACTTTGCTACTATTCCTATGAAACACCTAAAGGGTTAACACACTTTCTGAATTCATTTTGAATACTTTGAGGGTTGCAGTTTTTGTAATGGGGTATTTCGAATATGAAGGCCCTTCAAATCCACTTCAAAACTGAACTGCTCCCTGAAAAATTCAGATTTTGAAATTTTTGTGGAAAATTGCTGCTGAATTTTGAAGCCCTCTAATGTCTTCCAAAAGTAAAAACATGTTAACTTTATGATACAAACATAAAGTAGACAAATTGTACATGTGTATCAATATATAATTTATTTGGGATGTTCATTTTCCTTATAAGCAGAGAGTTTCAAAGTAAAAAAAAAAAGCTAAATTTTCAAATTTTTCATCAAATTTTGGAATTTTTCACCAAGAAATTATGCAAGTATAGACAAAAATTTACCTATAACATCAAATAGAATATGTAATGAAAAAGAAACTTGGAATCAGAATGAAAAGTAAAAGCCTCCCAGAATTATTAATGCTTAGAGGTCAGATGTACAAAAATTGTTCGGGTCCTTAAGGTGAAAATAGTCTGGGGCCTTTAGGGGTTAACCAGTGGGGGGTAAAAGCTTCCCCTGTAAGGCCTTACTCTTGCATTATTAATTGCTTTCTAAGCAAGTTTTACTTGCCCTAAAAAGGGTGGCCGCACACAGGAACCTCACCCTATTTCCTCCTACAAACACTGTAATTTCCCAGAGTTTTCAGGTAGAAATAGAGAGTTTCCTGTTTGGTGCAGAACTTTTTAGAGTGCGTAACACTTGCCAAGAAGGGAATTAGTTGGGCGAGAGTAGGGTTTTATAGGGGAAGTTTTTACCCCCACCTGCTACAATGCACAATACATTGTTCCCTTCCACCTTTTCGAAGAAAGTGTTACTCATCTTAAAAAGGGCGGCCCCTCACAGGACCAATCCCTATTTCCATCAAAAACCCTGGGAAATGGCAATGTTTGTAGGAGGAAATAGGGAGAGGTTCCGGTGTGGGGCCGCCGTTTTTAGAGAGAGTAACACTTGCCAAGAAGGGAATTAATAATGCAAGAGTATGGCCTTACATGGGAAGTTTTTACCCCCACCGGTTACAATAGATCATACCCTTCCACCTTTTAGAGGTCTTTGCATTACATCAATACTTGGTTGTGTAGGTGGCACATGCTGTTTTTTTTTTAACACCTTTCCTTTAGATTGATTTAAAAAACAAATTGGTTTACATATATTTTATCCTAAGAATATTATTAAAAGTTAAGTTTTACGTAATGCATAGCCTCAATACTTACTTGTGCACACTAACACTTTTATAAAAGAGACCGTTTTAGTCTGCCTACCTGCCTCAGCTACTATTCTGATCCTGCCACCCACCTGATGCCACACATCTGATGCCAAGTTCTCCTTTTTCACCCATCTTAGTCACCGGGTACTGGTATTGCCACCCACCGCACCAGTCTGTCACTGGGTCACTTTCAGGACTCCTAATGCTGCTGCTGCCACCTCTAGGCTGTCTGATGCTGCCACCATATGTTCTCCTTGTGCTGCTGCCAGCTCCACGCTCTTTCATTCAGACATTATAAGGTCTCCTCATGCTGCCACCTACACATTTTAGGGTGATTTCTTTCCTTTTACTCCTTGTGAAAATAAAAAAACTGGGTCTACAAGAACATGCGAGTGTAAAAAATGAAGATTTTGAATTTTCTCCTTCACTTTGCTACTATTCCTATGAAACACCTAAAGGGTTAACACACTTTCTGAATTCATTTTTAATACTTTGAGGGTTGCAGTGTTTATAATGGGGTATTTTGAATATGAAGGCCCTTCAAATCCACTTCAAAACTGAACTGCTCCCAGAAAAATTCAGATTTTGACATTTTTGTGGAAAATTGCTGCTGAACTTTGAAGCCCTCTAATGTCTTCCAAAAGTAAAAACATGTTAACTTTATGATGCAAACATAAAGTAGACAAATTGTACATGTGTATCAATATATCACTTATTTGGGATGTTCATTTTCCTTATAAGCAGAGAGTTTCAAAGTAAAAAAAAAATGCTAAATTTTCAAATTTTTCATCAAATTTTGGAATTTTTCACCAAGAAATTATGCAAGTATAGACAAAAATTTACCTATAACATCAAATAGAATATGTAATGAAAAAGTCATTCAGCCACTATATGGTTTCCTCATGCTGCCGCCACCTCCATGCTGGGTCATTCACCCACTATATGATCTCCTCATGCTGCTGCCAACTCCAGGCTGTGTCATTCAGCAACTGTATGGTCTTTTCATGCTGCTGCCAACTCCAGGCTGTATAATTCAGCCACTTTATGGTGTCCTCATGCTGCTGCCACCTCCAGGCTGTGTCATTCAGCCACTATATCGTTTCCTCATGCTGCCGCCAATAACAGGCTGTGTAATTTAGTCACTGTATGGTCTCCTCCATGCTGCAGCCACCTCATGCTGTGTCATTCAGCCACTAGATGGTCTCCTCATACTGATGCCACCTCTAGGCTCTGTCATTGTTGTTATGATCTGCGCTCTGGCTGCAAATGTTGGCCATGAGCGCATGTCCCCGTCTCCTTTTGCGTCTGGCAGGGCTAGGATTCTCATCGTGGGAAGTGCCCGTAAGCGAATCTCAGCCTGTGACTCACCTCTTGCACCTACTGCTTCCTCTTCTCCCTCTCAGCTCCAGTGCGCGTTTTCCCGTCCTTTAGGGCGCACGTGCGCCGAAGTTCTGAGATTTAAAGGGCCAGTGCATGCATTTATTAACACCTGTGACTCAGTAAATAAATTCCTTCACTTCCCACACTTCCCTGCCTGATCTCTGTTGCCCTAGTGTCTGAGAGAAAGCGTTTCTGAGTATTGCCTTGCCATGTATCATACCCTATGCTCTTTGAACTGACCGTGCTCCTTTGCCGCCTGCCTACTGACCACCTGCTATGTTCCTGACTACGCTACTGTGTCGCCTGCCCTGACCTTCTGCTATCCTGACCATGAGTTACCATATCTTACCTGTGCCTCAAATTTCCTCAGCTGCCTATGTGGTTGAGCCATGCCAGGGGTAGCGACCTTGGTGCCGCCTGACGCAGCAAGTCCACCCCACTTTGAAGTGGGCTCTGATGAAAACCAGCAGCACCTTAGACTCTGCTCCCTGGTACAGTCCGTGTCATCAGCCACACAGGTCCAGCGGATCCACTACCACCAGTATTCCTGTCTACTGAAACGTGAGTGTTACAGTAAGATCCAACCATGGATCCCGCTGAGATACCCCTGCCTGAAGTTGCGGATCTTCCCTCCGTTGTGGTGCAACAGTCGCAGCAGTTGGCCCGACAGGCGCAGCAGCTCACTCAATTGTCTGCTATGATGCAACAACTTCTAGCTATGCAGCAACAACAGCAGCAGCAACCTGCCCCAGTGTCTCCTCCTGTTCCAGCTGCGTCTTCTGGCTCCAAGCCACATTTCCCTCTACCCTCAGAGTATGACGAGGATCATAAGCTGTGTAGAGGCTTTGTTAAACAGTGCTCTATGCATCTGGAGCTCATGTCGGACCAATTTCCAACAGAACAAGCTAAAGTGGCCTTTGTGGTCAGTCTGCTATCCCGAAAAGCTTTGGCCTGGGCTTCTCCTCTTTGGGACCGTGGGTACCTGGTTACCTCCAACTTGACAGCGTTCCTGGACGAATTTCGCTGTGTCTTTGAGGAACCCGCACATGCTTCTTCTGCCGAGATGGCTCTTCTGAATCTCAGCCAGGGGAACTCCTCTGTTGGTTACTACATTGTTCAATTCCACACTCTGGCTTCGGAGTTGGCATGGAATGATGAGGCATTGTGTGCCACTTTCAAAAAAGGATTGTCTAGCAGAATCAAAGACGTCCTCGCTGCCCGAGATCATCTTCTTGGTACAATTATTAGCTTCTGAAGTTGAGTTGCTGTTTTCTGTCTAACTGCTTTCTGATGACTCACGTCCCAGGAGCTGTGCAGTTCCTATGGGGATATTTTCACATCATGCACAGCTCCCGTGACGTGACATCATCATTGAGCAGTTAGACAGAAAACTTCAGAAGCTAATAACTATTGGAAGGATTAAGATTTTTTTTATAGAAGTCATTTACAAATCTGTTTAACTTTCCGGAGCCAGTTGATATATAAAAAAAGTTTTTGCCTGGAATACCCCTTTAATGCATGTAAACCCATGATGTTTCTTATCTTGTACTGTCTGTGATTTTAGATGTTCAATAATCCTATCCTTTTTTCCATTCATTTCCTCACTATTGATGCCAGATTTACTGGCCTATAGTATTTCGATTCCTCCATGCTACCTTTTTTTGTGCATGCACACAACATTTGCTAATTTCCAGTATTCTGGGATGACTCCTGTTAGCAGTGATTGGTTAAACAAATCTATTAATGGTTTAGCTGGAACACCACTGAACTTTGGTAATTACTTTGGGTGTATATCATAAGGTTCCTGTGACTTAGTTGTCTTTTTCCTTTTGACAGCTGACGTGGAGCTCTGTCTCAGTAAACACATATGTCAATCTTTCCCCCTAACTGAAGTTCTTTTCCTTCATTTTCTTTTGTAAAAACTGAACAAAAATATTTAATGAGGCCTTTTTCTACATGCATGCCTTCTTTTCTTTTTCTTTTATTATTCCTTGTTTTAGTTTTCTTTTTCTTTTTTTTTCTTTTTATATTTTAAAAATGTCATATCCCCATGTTTCACTGGCTGAGCTAGTTTCTCTTTTGCCTGTGCCTTAACTCCTTAACTCCTTAAGGACCAGGCCCATTGGCCTTAAGGACAAGAGCGTTTATTGCACATCTGACCATTGTCACTTTAAGCATTAATAACTCTGGGATGCTTTTACCTTTCATTCTGATTCCGAGATAGATTTTTCGTGACATATTCTACTTTGTTAGTGGTAAAATTTCATAGATGCTTGCATCATTTCTTGGTGAAAAATTCCAAAATTTGATGAAAAAATTGAAAATTTTGCATTTTTCTAACTTTGAAGCTCTCTGCTTGTAAGGAAAATAGACATTCCAAATAAATTATATATGGATTCACATATACAATATGTCTACTTTATGATTACATCATAAAGTTGACAAATTTTTACTTTTGGAAGTCATCAGAGGGCTTCAAAGTTCAGCAGCAATTTTCCAATTTTTCACAAAATTTTCACAATCATAATTTTTCAGGGACCAGTTCAGTTTTGAAGTGGATTTGAAGGGCTTTCATATTAGAAATGCCCAATAAATGACCCCATTATAAAAAATGCACCCCTCAAAGTATTCAAAATGACATTCAGTAAGTGTGTTAACCCTTTAGGTGTTTCACAGCAATAGCAGCAAAGTGAAGGAGAAAATTCAAAATCCTAATTTTTTACACTCGCATGTTCTGGTAAACCCAGTTTTTTTATTTTTACAACGGGTAAAAGGAGAGAAATCTTCCTAACATTTGTAACCCAATTTCTCTTGAGTAAAGAAATATCTCATATGTGTATGTAAAGTGTTCGGCGGCCGCAGTAGAGGGTTCAGAAGGGAAGGAGCGACAATGGGATTTTGGAGAGTGAGTTTTTCTGAAATGGTTTTTGGGGGCATGTCACATTTAGGAAGCCCCTAGGGTGCCAGGACAGCAAAAAAAACAAAAAAAAAAAAAACCCACATGGCATACTGTTTTGGAAATGACACCCCTCAAGGAACGTAACAAGGGGTCCTGTGAGCCTTAACACCCCACAGGTGTATGACGACTTTTCGTTAAAGTTGGATGTGTAAATCAATTTTTTTTTCACTAAAATGCTGCTTTTCCCACAAATTTCAAATTTTTTACAAGGGTTAATAGTAGAAAATGTCCCCTATAATTTGTAACCCCATCTCTTCTGAGTATGGAAATACCCCATGTGTGGACGTCAAGTGCTCTGCTGGCGCACTACAATGCTCAGAAGAGAAGGAGTCACATTTGGCTTTTGGAAAGCAAATTTTGCTGAAATGGTTTTTGGGGGGCATGTCCCATTAAGGGAGCCCTATGGTGGCAGGACAGCAAAAAAAACCTCACATGGCATACTGTTTTGGAAACTACACCCCTCAAGGAACCTAACAAGCGGTTCAGTGAGCCTTTACACCCCACAGGTGTTTGACGACTTTTTGTTAAAGTTGGATGTGTAAATGATTTTTTTTTTCACTAAAATGCTGCTTTTCTCCCAAATTTTACATTTTTACAAGGTGTAATAGGAGTAAAAGACCCCCAAAATTTGTAACCCCATTTCTTCTGAGTATGGAAATACCCGAAGTGTGGACGTCAAGCGCTCTGTTGGCGCACTACAATGCTCAGAAGAGAAGGAGCGCCATTGAGCTTTCGGAGAGTGAATTTGTATGGATTGGAAGTCAGGGGCCATGTGGTTTTACAAAGCCCCCGTAGTGCCAGAACAGTGGATCCCCCCACATGTGACCCTATTTTGGAAACTTCACCTCTCACAGAATTTAATAAGGGGTGCAGTGAGTATTTACACCTCACTGGCGTTTGACAGATCTTTGGAATAGTGGGCTGTGCAAATGAAAAATTAAATTTTTCATTTTCACGGACGACTGTTCCAAAAATCTGTCAGACACCTGTGGGGCGTAAATGCTCACTGTGCCCCTTATTACATTAAGTGTGGGGTGCAGTTTCCAAAATGGGGTCACATGTGGGGGGGGGGGTCCATTGTTCTGGCACTATGGGAGTTTTTTAAGCACACATGGCCTTCAATCTCAGACACATTCTCTCTCCAAAATCCCAATGGCGCTCCTTCTCTTCTGAGCATTGTAGTGCGCCAGCAGAGAACTTTACATCCACATATTCTTACTCAGAAGAAATGGGGTTACAAATTTTGGGGATCTTTTTTCCTATTTTCCCTTGTGAAAATGAAAAATTTAGGGTAACACCAGCATTTTATTGACAATTTTTTTTTCTCGTTTTCCCATCCAACTTTAATGAAAATTCTTCAAACACCTGTGGGGTGTTCAGGCTCACTATACCCCTTGTTACATTCTGTGAGGGGTGTAATTTCTAAAATGGGGTCACATGTGGGTATTTATTTTTTTGCGTTTATGTCAGAACCACTGTAAAATCAGCCACCCCTGTGCAAATCACCAATTTAGGGCTAAAATGTACATAGTGTGCTCTCACTCCTGAGCCTTGTTGTGCATCCGCAGAGCATTTTATGCCCACATATGGGGTATTTCCGTATTCAGAGAAATTGCGTTACAAATTTTGGGGGTCTTTTATTGCTTTTACCGCTTGTGAAAAAATAAAGTATGGGGCATCATCAGCATGTTAGTGTAAAAATTAAAAACATTTTACACTAACAGGCTGGTGTAGCCCCCAACTTTTCCTTTTCATAAGGGGTAAAAGGAGAAACAGCACCCAAAAATTTGTAGTGCAATTTCTCCCGAGTACGGAGATACCCCATCTGTGGCCCTAAACTGTTTCCTTGAAATACGACAGGGCTCCGAAGTGGGAGAGCGCCATACGCATTTGAGGACTAGATTAGGGATTGCATATGGGTGGACATAGGGGTATTCTACACGAGTGATTTCCACACAGGGTGCCTTCAGCTGTTGCTAAACTCCCAGCATGCCTGGAAAGTCAGTGGCTGTCTGGAAATGCTGGAAGTTGTTGTTTTGCAACAGCTGGAGGCTCCGTTTTGGAAACAATGTTGTACAATACGTTTTTCATTTTTATTGGGAGGGACAGTGTAAGGGGGTGTATATGTAGTGTTTTACCCCTTATTATGTGTTAGTGTAGTGTAGTGTTTTTACAGTACATTTGCACTGGTGGGTTACGGTGAGTATCTAGCTTGGAGTTTGCGCTGCGGCGAAAAATTTGCCGCAGCCCAAACTTGAAGCAGGAAACTTACTGTAAACCTGCTTTGTGGATGTAGCCTGTACGTTCACATGGGGGGCAAACCTCCAGCTGTTTCAAAACTACAACTCCCAGTATGCACTGACAGACCGTGCATGCTTGGAGTTGTAGTTTTGCAACAGCTGGAGGCACACTGGTTGGAAAACCTTTAGAAAGGTTCTGTTACCTAACTCAGTATTTTCCAACCAGTGTGCCTCCAGCTGTTGCAAAACTACAACTCCCAGCATGTACTGATGGCCGAAGGGCATGCTGGGAGATGTAGTTATGGAACAGCTGGAGGTACGCAACTACTACTCCCAGCATGCTGAGACAGCTGTTTGCTGTTTGCGCATGCGGGGATTTGCAGTTTTGCAACATCTGGAGGGCTACAGTTCAGAGACCATTGCACAGTGATCTCCAAACTGGAGTCCTCCAAATGTTGCAAAACTACAAATCCCAGCCTGCCCAGACAGCAAACTGCTATGTGGGCATGCTAGGAGTTGTAATTTTGCAAGATCTAGAGTGTTACAGTAAAGAGATCACTGCAAAGTGATCTCTAAACAGTGGCACTCCAGCTGTTGCAAAACTACAACTCCCAGCATGCCCAAACAGCTGTCTGGGCATGCTGGGAGTTGTAGTTTTGCAACATCTGGAGGGCTACAGGTTAGAGACCACCGTATAGTTGTCTCAGACTGTAGCCCTCTAGATGTTGCTAGGCAACTCACCGGCTTCCGTACAATCCAGGGAGCCATCCTCTTCTGCCGCCTGCTGCCACCACCGATCGCGTTCCGCTGCCATCGCCAACCGGTAAGTGAACTTCGGCGCCGGTCCTCTCTCGTTTCCCCATTCTTCCCCGCCTATGGTGGGTGGGCAGAACGGGGAAAACAAAAGTAAACCCCCCCGCCCCCCGATCTGCTATTGGTCGTCGCTTATGGCGAACAATAGCAGGGATAGGAGGGGTGGCACCGCTGCCACCTCACTCCTATCCCTTCAGGGGGATTATGGGTGTCTTAGACATCCACATTCCCACTTATATTCCGTGTCACCGGGTCACCATAGACCCGTATGACCTGGAATAGGCGCAAATCGCAAGTGTGAATTCACTTGCGATTTGCGCCGATCACCGACATGGGGGGGTCTGATGACCCCCCCCCTGGGCATTTGCGCGGGGTGCCTGCTGATCGATATCAGCAGTCGGGGACCGAAATTCTCCATGACGTATGCGTACGTCCTTGGTCCTTAAGTACCAGGGAGCTAGGACGTACACGTACGTACATGGTCCTTGACAGGTTAAGGACATAGCGTTTTTCCACTTTCGTTTTTTTACTTCTTCCATTTTAAAAATCATAACCCTTTCAATTTTACACCTAAAAATCCTTATGATGGCTTATTTTTTGCACCACCAATTCTACTTTGTAATGACATCAGCCATTTTACCCAAAAATCTATGGCGAAACGGAAAAAATATCATTGTGTGACAAAATGGAAGAAAATACGCAATTGTTTAACTTTTGGGGGCTTCCGATTCTACGCATTTTTCGGTAAAAATGACACCTTATCTTTATTATGTAGGTCCATACGATTAAAATGATACCCTATTTATATAGGTTTGATTTTGTATTACTTCTGAAAAAAATCATAACTACATGAAGGAAAATGTATACGTTTAAAATTGTCCTCTTCTGACCCCAATAACTTTTTTTGCGCCGTGATCTGAAGTTTCTGAGGTTTTTATCTGTATCATTTTTGTTTTGATTGGACTTTTTGATCGCTTTTTATTCATTTTTTTTATGGTATAAAAAGTTACCAAAAGTACATTATTTGGGACTTTTTTATTTTTTTTGCGTGTACGCCATTGACTGTGCGATTTAACTATCAATATATTTTTATAGTTTGGACATTGACGCATGCGGTGATAACACATATGTTTATTTTTATTCGCACAGTTTTTAGTTTTTATGGGAAAATGGGGATGATTCAAACTTTTATTAGAGAAGGGGTTAAATCATCTTTAGTAACTTTTTTCCCCTTTTTTATTTGCAATGTTATAGCCCCCATAGGCCATAGTACATTGATTCAGTACACTGAACAATGCCTTTGCATTGTATTGCATTGATCAGTGTTATCGGCAGTTGATTGCTGAAGCCTGGATTTCAGGCTTGGAGCAATCAATCACCGATCGGACGTGCAGGAGGAAGTTAAGGCACCCTCTTACTGCGTCCTAGCTGATCGGGACATTGCAATTTTACTGCGATGGTCCCGATCAGCGCAAATGAGCAGCCAGGAAGCTTTCACTTTAAACCCGGCGATCAACTTTGATCGCTGCATCTAAAGAGTTAATGCCGGATATCTGCCGGATCGGCAATGTATGGCATTAGCCATGGGTCCTGGCTGCTGATAGCAGCCGGGATTGTGCGGGTATGATGCGAGCTCAGCTCCTGAGCTCGCTTCATAACCCTCACGTGCTGCAGTGCCGTATAAACCCGGTGTTTTGCGGCAAGGGGTTTAAGAGGAACTTCGATGGAAAATATATTTTTTTTAATCAACTGGTGCCAGAAAGTTAAACAGATTTGTAAATTACTTCTATTTGAAAATCTTAATCATTCCAGTACTCATCAGCTGCTGTATAATACAGGGCAAGTTATTTTCCATCTGTCCACAGTGCTCTCTGCTGACACCTCTGTCCATGTGAGGAACTGTCCAGAGCAGGAACAATTCCCCATAGAAAACCTCTCCTGCTCTGGACAGTTCCTGGCATGGAGGTGTCAGCAGAGAGCACTGTGGACGGACAGAAAATACATTTTAAAAGAATAGAACTTCTTTTGTATTATACAGAAACTGATAAGTACTGGAAGGATTACGATTTTTAATTAGAAGACATTTACAATTCTGTTTAACTTTCTGGCACTGGTTGATTAAAGAAAAAACATTTTTTCCCACCGGAGTACCCCTTTAATCCTTTAACCCCTTAAGGACCAGGCCCATTTTGGCCTTAACCTCTTCAGGACACAGGGCTTATGGAAACGCCCTGCATTCCGAGTCCTTAAGGACCGAGGGCGTATCCATACGCCCGTGGGAAATCCGGTCCCCACCGCTAGCCGGTTGGGGACCGGAGCCGGATGCCTGCTGAAATCATTCAGCAGGCACCCTGGCACATCGCCCAGGGGGGTTCTGAGACCCCCCCATGTCGGCGATCGGAGAAAATCGCATGTCAATTCAGACATGCGATTTTCTCCAATTCCGGGCTGATCGGGTCTCTGGTGACCCGATCACCTGGAAAATAGGGCTGATCGGAGTTGTCAGCAACACCCCCTATCAGCCTAAAGGATTGGAGTGAGATCGCAAAGCTGCGATCTACTGCTATCCCCTGCCATTACTCAGAACGGAGTTCTGACCAATGGCAGCGCAGGACAGGGGGTTGCCATGGCAACCCCCCGTTCTGCCCGCCCCTGGATGTCGAGGGGCTCTGGGAAGAAGATGGAGGAGAAGATGCCTGGGGACCTGGGATCTTCGCTGGAGCCTGCAGGATCCTGATCAGGTAGGGAATCGACAGTGGGGGGGGGGGGGGGGGATTGAAAGTGAAAGTAAATCGATCTTTACTGTGGCAACCACTAGGGGGGCCAAACTGCAACTCCCAGCATGCCCAGAGAGCCAAAGGCTGTCTGGGCATGCTGGGAGTTGTAGTTTTGCAACATCTGGAGGGTCACAGTTTGGAGACCACTGTTACAGTGGTGCCCAAACAGTAGCCCTCCAGATGTTGCCAAACTACAACTCTCAGCATGCCTCGACTGCCCAGGCATGCTGGGAGTTGTAGTTCTGTAACATCTGTCCCTTCAGATTTAGCAATTTTCATGACATTTTTGAAAATTGCTGCTCTACTTTGAAGCCCTCTAATTTTTTAAAAAAAGCAAAAGTATGTCCATTTTATGATGCCAACATAAAGTGGACATATTGTATTTGTGAAGAAAAATAAAATTTATTTGGAATATCCATTTTCCTTACAATTAGAGAGCTTCAAAATTAGAAAAATGCTAAACTTTCAAATTTTTCTTGAAATTTTGGGATTTTTCACCAAAAAAGGATGCAATTAATGCCGAAAATTTACCACCAAAATAAAGTAGAATATGTCACGAAAAAGCAATCTCAGAATCAGAATATTCGGTAAAAGAGTTTTCGCGTTATTAATTTGTAAAGTGACGGTGGTCAGAATTGCAAAAAAGGGCTCAGTCCTTAAGGTGAAAAAGGGCTGCGTCCTTAAGGGGTTAAGGACCAGAGCATTTTTTGCACATCTGACCATTGTCACTTTAAACATTAACAACTCTGGGATGCTTTTACCTTTCATTCTGATTCTGAGAGTTTTTTCATGACATATTCTACTTTATGTTAGTGGTAAAATTTAATCGATACTTGCATAATTTCTTGGTGAAAAATTCCAAAATTTGATGAAAAAATTGAAAATTTAGCTTTTTTCTAACTTTGAAGCTCTCTGCTTGTAAGGAAAATAGACATTCCAAATAAATTATATATCGATTCACATATACAATATGTCTACTTTATGATTACCTCATAAAGTTGACATGTTTTTACTTTTGGAAGACATCAGAGGGATTCAAAGTTCAGCAGTAATTTTCCAATTTTTCACAACATTTTCAAAATCAGAATTTTTCAGGGACCAGTTCAGTTTTGAAGTGGATTTGAAGGGCCTTCATATTAGAAATACCCAATAAATGACCCCATTATAAAAACTGCACCCCCCAAAGTATTCAAAATGACATTCAGTAAGTGTGTTAACCCTTTAGGTGTTTCACAGGAATAGCAGCAAAGGGAAAATTCAAAATTTTAATTTTTTACGCTCGCATGTTCTTGTAAACCCAGTTTTTGAATTTTTACAAGGTGTTAAAGGAGAGAAATCTTCCTAAAATTTGTAACCAAATTTCTCTCGAGTAAGGAAATATCTCATATGTGGATGTAAATTGCTCTGCTGGAGCACTACAATGCTCAGAAGAGAAGGAGCGCCATTGAGCTTTCGGAGAGTGAATTTGTTTGGAATGGGAGTCAGGGGCCATGTGTGTTTACAAAGCCCCCCGGAGGGCCAGAACATTAAACCCCCCTCATGTGACCCCATTTTGGAAACTACACCCCTCACAGAATTTAATAAGAGGTGCAGTGAGTATTTACACCCCACTGGTGTTTGACAGATCTTTGGAATAGTGGGCTGTGCAAATGAAAAATTAAATTTCTCATTTTCATGGACGACTGTTCCAAAAATCTGTCAGACACCTGTGGGGCGTAAATGCTCACCATACCCCTTATTACATTATGTGAGGGGTGTAGTTTCCAAAATGGGGTCACATGTGGGGGGGGGTCCATTGTTCTGGCACTATGGGTGCTTTTTAAACACACATGGCCATCAATTTCAGACACATTCTCTCTCCAAAATCCCAATGGCGCTCTTCTCTTCTGAGCATTGTAGTGCGCCAGCAGAGCACTTTACATCCATATATGCTCTTACTCAGGAGAAATGGGGTTACAAATTGTGGGGGGCTTTTTCCTATTTTCCCTTGTGAAAATGAAAAATTTAGGGTAACACCAGCATTTAAGTGAGAATTTTTTTTTTCATTTTCCCATCCAACTTTAATGAAAATTCTTCAAACACCTGTGGGGGGTTCAAGCTCACTATACCCCTTGTTACGTTCCGTGAGGGGTGTAGTTTCCAAAATGGGGTCACATGTGAGTATTTATTTTTTTTGCGTTTATGTCAGAACCGCTGTAAAATCAGCCACCCCTGTGCAAATCACCAATTTAGGCCTCAAATGTACATAGTGCGCTCTCATCCTGAGCCTTGTTGTGCATCCGCAGAGCATTGTACACCCACATATGGGGTATTTACGTATTCGGGAGAAATTGCGTTACAAATTTTGGGGGTCTTTTTTTGCTTTTACCGCTTGTGAAAAAATAAGGTATGGGACATCATCAGCATGTTAGTGTAAAAATTTAAATTTTTTTACACTAACAGGCTGGTGTAGACCCCAGCTTTTCCTTTTTATAAGGGGTAAAAGGAGAAAAAGCCCCCCAAAATTTGTAGTGCAATTTCTCCCGAGTACGGAGATACCCCATATGTGACCCTAAACTGTTTCCTTGAAATACGACAGGGCTCCGAAGTGAGAGAGCTCCATGCGCATTTGAGGACTAAATTAGGGATTTCATAGGGGTGGACATAGGGGTATTCTACACCAGTGATTCCCAAACAGGGTGCCTCCAGCTGTTGCTAAACTCCCAACATGCCTGGACAGTCAGTGGCTGTTCGGAAATGCTGGGAGTTGTTGTTTTGCAACAGCTGGAGGCTCCATTTTGGAAACACTGCCGTACAATACGTTTTTCATTTTTATTGAGGAGGACAGTGTAAGGGGGTGTATATTTAGTGTTTTACCCTTTATTATGTGTTATTGTAGTGTAGTGTAGTATTTTTAGGGTACATTCCCACTGGCGGGTTACGGTATGTATGTATTTGCGCTGTGGCGAAAAATTTACCGCAGCCCAAACTTAAAGCAGGGAACTTACCGTAAACCTGCCCGTGTGAATGTACCCTGTACATTCACATGGGGGGGCAAACCTACAGCTGTTTCAAAACTACAACTCCCAGCATGTACTAACAGACCGTGCATGCTGGGAATTGTACTTTTGCAATAGCTGGAGGTACACTGGTTGGAAAACCTTCAGTTAGGTTCTGTTATCAAACTCAGTATTTTCCAATCAGTGTGCCTCCAGCTGTTGCAATACTACAACTCCCAGCATGTACTGATCGCCGAAGGGCATAGTAGGCGTAGTTATGCAACAGCTGGTGGTACGCAACTACAACATGCCCAGCATGCAGAGACAGCTGTTTGCTGTTTGGGAATGCTGGGATTTGCAGTTTTGCTACATCTTGAGGGCTACAGTTTAGAGACCACTGCACAGTGATTTCCAAACTGTGGTCCTCCAGATGTTGCAAAACTACAAATCCCAGCATGCCCAGATAGAAAACTGCTATGTGGGCATGCTGGGAGTTGTAGTTTTGCAAGATCTAGAGTGTTACAATATAGAGATCACTGCAACGTGATCTCCAAACTGTGGTACTCCAGCTGTTGCAAAACTACAACTCCCAGCATGCCGAAACAGCTGTCTGGGCATGCTGGGAGTTGTAGTTTTCCAGCAACTGGACGGCTACGGGTTAGAGACCACCATATAGTGGTCTCAGACCGTAGCCCTCCAGACGTTGCTAGGCAACTCACCGGCTTCCGTACGATTCAGAGAGCCGCATAGCCGTCCTCTTCTGCCGCCTGCTACCACCGCCGATCGCGTTCCGCTGCCATCACCGACGGGTAAGTGGACTTCGGCCCCGGTCCTCTGTCGTTTCCCCGTTCTGCCCTGCCTATTGTGGGTGGGCAGAATGGGGAAAACGAAAGTAAACCCCCCGCCTCCCAATCTGCTATTGGTAGTCGCTTTTGACGACCAATAGCAGGGATAGGAGGGGTGGCACCCCTGCCACCTCACTCCTATCCCTTCATGGGGATCATGGGTGTCTTAGACAACCGCGATCCCCCTTATATTCCAGGTCTCCTGGTCACCATAGACCCGTATGACCCGGAATAAGCGTAAATCGCAAGTGTGAATTCACTTGCGATTTGCGCCGATCGCTGACATGGGGGGGTCTAATGACCCCCTTGGGCATTTGTGCCGGATGGGGACCGGACCGGGGTGACTGCTGATGTCGATCAGCAGGCACCCCGGTCTGGTCCCCGCCAGGCGCACGGCGAGTACCGAAATTCTCCATGATGTACGCGTACGTCCATGGTCCTTAACAGGTTAAGGACCCGGGGTTTTTCCGTTTTTCATTTTCGTCTTTTCCTCCTTACCTTTAAAAACTCTTTTGACTCTTTCAATTTTGTACCTAAAAATCCATATGACGGTTTGTTTTTTGCACCCCCAATTCTACTTTGTAATGACGTCAGTAATTTTACCCAAAAATCTACGGCGAAACTAAAAATAAATCATTGTGCGACAAAATTTAAGAAAAAATTAAATTTTGTAATTTTTGAGGGCTTACGTTTCTACGCAGTACATTTTTCCGTAAAAATGACACCTTATCTTTATTCTTTAGGTCCATACGGTTAAAATGATACCCTACTTATATAGTTTTAATTTTGTCGTACTTCTGAAAAAAAATCATAACTACATGCAGGAAAATTTATACGTTAAAAATTCTCATCTACTGACCCCTATAACTTTTTATTTTTCCGCATACGTGCCGGTATCAGGGCTCATTTTTTGCGCCATGTTCTGAAGTTTTTATCAGCAACTATTTTGTATTGATCAGACTTTTTGATCACTTTTTATTCATTTTTGCTTTTACTGACAAGCCTAATGTACTTGCCTTCAAAAATGAAACTTTTCAGTAATTACATATATTTGTCAGAACTAGCTATTTTGGTTTTCCAGTTCACATCAGAAAGATTAAAGTCCATCATGATGATAACTTCCTATTTCAATGTAATTTTAGCTTTTCCTTATCTGGTAAATTATCTAATTCTTTTACTTGACTAGGGGGTCTAGTAAATCTATCACATCTACACAAGATACTGTATAATAACCAAACTGCAACATACCCTAAATGGACTCTAGGTTAGCCTCACCAACTTGTACTATGCAAACTATCCTTTTTGTACAGTTCCTTTCTACTCCTGACACAATTCACCAAGCCATAAGTTGAAAGCCATAATTTTGTACAGTCTTACTATTTTTTGGCACTCTTTTATAATTGCTCACCTTCCTCAATAAGTTACCATATTTTTCGCCCTATAGGACGCACCAGCGTATAAGACGCGCCCAATTTATAGCTGCAAAATCTAAAAAAATAAAGATTGGCTGTCCGGGCATGCTGGGAGTTGTAGTTTTGCAACATCTGGAGGTCCGCAGGTTGAAGACCACTGGTATAGGAGGTAATACCCACGTGTCCCCGCTGCTCCGGACACGTCACCGGTGCCCTGGATGTCGCTCCATCGCAGTCGCCATGTCCCCGACGCTCCGGACTTCTTCTTCCCCAGGATCCACGTTCTTCGTCGCCGTCATCACGCCGCTACGCACGCCGCTCCTATTGGATGACGGCGTGCGCCACGACGTGATGACGTCGAAGGAGAGCGCAGGGAATCCCGGCATGGAGAAAACACCGAGAAGGCAGGTAAGGTCCCTCACGGTTTCCTGTAAGCTGTTCGGCAAGCCGCGATTTTACCGCGGCGGTCCCGAACAGCCCGACTGAGCAGCCGGGTTAGTGTTATTTTCGCTTAAGACGTGGCGGTCAGCTTTGATCACCGCGTCTGAAGGGTTAATACAGGGCATCACCGCGATCGGTAATGTCCTGTATTAGCGGTGGGTCCCGGCCATTGATGGCCGCAGGTATTCACCGTATAAGATGCACCAACTTTTCTCACCCAGTTTTGGGGAAGAAAAAGTGCGTCTTTTACGGTGAAAAATACGGTAGTTTTTAAGTCTGTGCTTTATCAGATATTTGTCTGAAGATGACTCTGAAAGAATATTGGAAAATCTCTCTTATTCCCTTACAATTCTCTCTTCATTGCCCCAAACATTTTTCAGAAGTTAAATAATTTTACTGTATAATAGCCCACAGAGAAATGTTTTTAGTGCATCCTATGCTACTAGAAAATCAACTGTTCATTTTTTAAGCGTATCAGTCCAACAGCTCTTACCTCTCCTCTCCTTCTATAGAATAGAATTCAGAAGTCCCTCTTTTTTCATTCAGATTTCATACCAGTGTCTTTTAGTTGTAACATCAGTTATACATAATGGCCCTTATTTACTAAGTGTGGAATGTAGCGCAGATCCTTCCCTGTCAACAGCCCACGAGGAAAGAGAGCTAAGAATGGCCGTCGCGCCCTTACATGGGCAGTGGTGGGGACGTTTTGATTGGTCCGAATATCTGTCAATCACCGTTACAAGGAATGATGGGTGCCATACGTCATAGGGACCTCCAAAGGTCCTTAAGCAAAAACCATAGAGATTACCTAATTAACTAATTATATACATTAGTACTATTATATTTACATAAATCCTAAATAAACTATGAGTTTAATGACTATCTAAATGAGAAGTGGCAAGGGGCAGACTAGACAAAAAGGACCCTGATGTCCTAGGGACTCTGGCTACTAGACAATTAGGCAGCTATCTAACATGTAGTTGCTAGCTCCTAAGACATTTTATTAGCTCTACACATTTTTATGAGGCTAAGTAGACATTAGTACAGCTCTATATACCCCTAGCATCAAGCTGACTAGACATTTTTATTATCTCACACATTTTATTCTTTTTGCCAACAATTTGTTACCTGTTAGTACACATAAGGTATAATGGCTAGCCGGAAGATAGGTCACAGTAAGATTGGCTGCTAGGGTCGATCGGCTACATGCTACTTACCCCTAGAGCCCTTCACATAACCTACCTAGGTTACCTTAAGAATTACGTGTTTACTTCTATATTCGCAAGAGCACCTACTGGCCAGGTAGAACATCTCACACACGCAAAGAAGGAAAAGAAGAAGTGTACCTAACGGTGGCAGGAATTGAATTTCAATAGGCTACAATCCCTAAAGTTTTTTCTTAAGTGAGATATTTATTTTGGTGTATGTACTAGAGAAACTTGAGGTAGTACATTTAAGTCAGTAATCTAGAGTACTATGTGTGTAAGTACTATTTTAAGGGGAAGTTACCATATATTTTTCTGTTGAGACAGGTGCTAGCGATTGGCGACAGCAATAATACTACGAGTGTACACGTGCAACACACTGACATTTTCTGTGTACAGCTCTGACTCACTTTTTATGTACATAGACATTAGACTATCTTTCTATGTTCAAACCTTACTTATTTTTTTATGTGCACAGACACGAGAATATCTTCCTGTGTACAAGAAACATATACAGTTTTACTATACATTTATCAACACTCCAACATGGTTCAGGCACATTCACCTGATGAGTGCAACATTTAGCATAAGAGTTCTTATGAAGCTGCTGGTATATACATAAAACAGACGTGTAAGGATCAGCAGTCCACCTACACTAGGAGTCCAATTAAATGGAAATATACAAAGTGGCATGTAAGGATCAGCAGTCCACCTACACTATGAGTTCATAGGAAGGGAAAGGAAAACACGGCCTTACCACAACTCAGCCGGGTACAGTCCTTAATGAATCTCCTACAGGCTAGGAGTCTCTTGACTTATTAGTCAGGCACAAGCGTAGTGGTTACATTGCTGAACTTTGAACTGGAACAATCTTAGCACAGTCCTGCTAGGCACAATTCTTGAACTTGGTTGCTGCAAAATAAAAGTGGGTAACACAAGAAATAATCTGACATTACTTTAGAGTCTCTTCAGAGAATATTCTTCTTTACTCTTGTTGTGCCTCTTCTGGTTCCTCTGTATCTGCCAACATCAGGGGCAGGTGTAGAATTGACATAGCTTTGCCACACCACATTGGTGATGATGGAGTGGTGGAAAGCAGCATTAGCAGGGGACACAGGCATTCTAGCCTGTGTAGCGGGATCAAAGTGGGGCAATAGGGTTTGAGTACCATCTCCAAACCAGGATGGACCCATGACTCTTTCGTTGGTACCCTGGAAGCAGGCATACTCTCCATGTCAGAAGAGGGCCTTGGTACATGCGTTGGTACCTGTGTAGGAGGCAAACTCTCATTGCTCCGAGAGGGTCTAGGTACAGTCTTTGGTGTCTTCAATTTGGGCTTACTTTCCTGAACTTGAGCAGGACTTGACTCTCGACGATATGTAAAAGATGATGAACTTGGCTCTTTGCTGTACATAGAAGATGGTGAACTTGACTCTTTGCTGTACATAGAAGATGATGAACTTGGCTCTTTGCTGTACATAGAAGATGGTGAACTTGACTCTTTGCTGTACATAGAAGATGATGAACTTGACTGTTGAGGCTCCTCCTCCTTGGGTACGCTGGTGGAGGCTTTAGGTGCAGACATTTTGGGCCTCAAGTTGAAGGGATCGGACTCCCAATCGGTTGACGGAAAATATTTGAAGGGAAGCTGTGTTGGGGCTGTTGGTCTGGTGACCGCTGCAGCCCATTCTCCACGAAGGCTCTGGACGGGGGTGTACTCCACAATTTCACCCACCTCCAAGGTGTAGAACTTCTTATGGAGATATGGCCTGTGCACTGCTCGCCGGTTTAAGAGGATGGTCTGCCCAGTGTGGCAGTCAAGGAGTGTCCCATAACCTCTGACCTTGTCAATCTTGGCCACAGTTGCTCTTCTTCTTTCTAATGGCTCCTCCCCTTCTCGGGGGTGATCCCATTTACGAATGTACAATGCCTCCATTTCTTTGGTGTTTTTTTTTGCCACCGTATTTTCTCTTCATGAGGCAAATGCACGTGCTTGGGGGCATAGAGTTCTTTGTGTCGGGCCTTTAGCTTTTCCATCAATTCGGCCAGCTCGGCTTCTTGACGGGCCCTTTCCCTTTCTGCAGTTGGGATTGGTGGGAGTGGCTTCCCAGGTAATGGTTTAAGTACTCTGTGCATGTACTTGACCAGCTCCGGCTCATCTCCGAATACCCATTGCGGCAATTTTGGTGAGCACGGTCGTGCACTTGGCAATCTTGATCGAGGCATGACCTCAGGGCTGGAGGAGGAAGAATAGGCTGCCTCTGACGGGATACTCACTGCAGACTCCTCCGATGGGATCTCTGCTCATGAGCCCCAAGTTCTGTGGTGAGGGGACAGTCTCACTGGCGATGCACCTCCAGGTGTCCCTGCGCTCTCCGCTGGTAGTCTGTCTGACCAATTGTCATCATCATCAGGCAGTGGGGGAAGATTACAGGCCCCCTCTTTGTCTAAAGACAACCGCTGCAGACGGTCAGCAAGTTCTTGGAAAAGTCGGGCTGCGACTGCCACAACTTTCCACTTTTCCGGCGCCATTTTGCCAACTTCACCACGTGGAACGCTGCTCTCTGCCATGTCTGTACTCTCTGGCTCCCGTGCAGACTGAAGAGGTCGCTGTGCATGGAGTCTTTTGTAGTGGGCTTCCCCAAAATGGCGGCCGGCAGGAAGGACGTTATCGGTGCAGCCCCGACTTCCGGTCCCTCCAGAGACGACTCCTGCATCTCCAAGTTCCCTTTCGGCTGTGACACAGCAACTTGGCAGCCACTCCCAGGGGTGGGGCATGGCACAGTGTGGGCTTTCTTTGCGCGCTTTTCCGGCAGCAGTTCGGCTCAAAGGATCAAAGGGTCGTAGCATGAACTCATTGCGCAGTTTACACATCTTAGTTGTAGATGAATTTTTGCCTCCCCCCTTACTTTTCTCGTGGCCCCCTTGTATGGTGCACCACAAGCACCACTCCCGTACACAGCAACACGGTTTACAGCACATGAATAAAGTTTGTTTTCTGGGGGGAGTACACTTTGTAGCGACACTAGTGGCGACTGTAGTAGGCACACACCCGAATCCTGTTCGTGCAATGCCAAAAAGGCTTTGTGATATGCCTCAGGGGTAGGGGTAGTACAGTCAGGGTATTGCTTTGGTATATCAGGGGTTAATGTTAACCCTATAGTTTGTGACGCCAGGCTGAGGGCTAGTATGCTGAGATAATTCTCCGGCCTATTGCCGCCCTTCCCAGTAATGACAGGTGCATGTGAATAATGACTGAAGGTCCACAAGATAGTTGAACTTGAACTTGGATAACTTTACTTAAAGGCTTGCGGTACATCCAATAAACAGTAACAGTCTCATTCAACAGTCTCTATATAGTTCAGTGACTGACAGTTGTTGCGGACCTTAAATTGTATCATAAGTCTCTGAATTTAGGGTTAATTTTGAAGATCCATCCGGATTTAGGGGATAGATAAGGTCTGGTGAACTTGCAGAGTGCTTAGGGATTGATACACTCACGGATCAGAAGAGATCAGCCGTCGCCGCAAGGCTAGGGCCTAAATTCACTGAAGACAGTAGTGCAGATCCTTCCCTGTCAACAGCCCACGAGGAAAGAGAGCTAAGAATGGCCGTCGCGCCCTTATATGGGCAGTGGTGGGGCCGTTTTGATTGGTCCGAATATCTGTCACTCACCGTTACAAAGAATGATGGGTGCAATACGTCATAGGGACCTCCAAAGGTCCTTAAGCAAAAACCATAGAGTTTATCTGATCATGTGACCCGCAGGTCCTGCTATGTTCTGTACAGGTAATTAACTAATTATATACATTAGTACTATTATATTTACATAAATCCTGAATAAACTATGAGTTTAATGACTATCTAGATGAGAGGTGGCAAGGGGAAGACTAGACAAAAAGGACCCCGACGTCCTAGGGACTCTGGCTATGGGGACCTATACATAGGTACCGGGACACCACGTGTGTGTGTGTATTTTATATGTTCTCTATGCCATAGCAAAGGGTCAAAGTAAATCTGAAACATGTCGGTGTTAGTCTCCAGTTGCATTGTTTTAATGTTAATGTTTGGATCTCAATTCTGAATAAAATTACAAATTAGTATACCATTAAAATAATACATAATTTATATTATACAAACCCTTCATAAAAATGTTCTACAACAAACATCTGCTTGCCTAGGAAGCAGACTTTTTATGATTTGCGAGATTTCATTATCATTTTCAACTTTTATTCTAGGAGATGTGTAAGATGTATACCCCCAGAAGAGGAAGATAGGGGGAGATGCATCAAGACCTGTGCTGTGGAAAAGTTGACCAGTTGTCCATAGCAACCAATCAGATTGCTGCTTTCATCTTGCAGAGGCCTTTTCAATAATGAAAGAAGCGATCTGATTGGTTGTTATGGGCAACTGGTCACCTTTTCCTCTGCACAGGTTTTGATGAATCTTCCCAATAATTCCTAAGCTATTATATTTTAGAAGGTTGAGTTATAGGATCACAGCTTGTGAATTAAAGAACATTTTATCAACAAATTTTGCAAGGATTATTGATTCTTTTTAAAGACAGAGACTTGAACAATAAATGTAATATTTTTTCCTTTTTCCTCCATTTGTTCAAGATGGTTTTTCTTTTATGGAGGTAGGGTTGGTACTATTTATATGCCTGGATGAACAATATACTTTTTATATATGTTTGTATATGTTATTTAAAAAAAAAAAAAAGAGACTGAACATGAGCATTATTTCCATACAATGTAGAAAAAGTTATTAGGGCAAATTAAAATGACAAGCACCTGGACAGTAACCTAAAGACGAAATAGAATATCCTACAAATAATGAGTAATATCAGAAAAGGTAAATTTATTAGGATGTGATTGGATGGCTGGTTAATTTGTGATGAAAAAATATTGAATTATGATATTAACATGTTGAAGTGAAAATGCAGAGGCAAACATTCAGCTCACTATAGGAAGAGAGGGGTCTAGGAGTGTATGGATATTTCACAATTGTAGTAGCTCCAAACAATAGCAGAGAAAAGATCTAGCAGTCCTCTGTGTTCCTCTTCACACTGTTTGTATGTTCATTTAGATTTTTATATGGATTAAATAAACCTTCAAGTTTTATAGTATCCTTAGATTATGGGATCCTTTTTCTGCTATTGAAGTGAAGTCGTGAATTGTGTTAAGGAGGAAGGGTTATATGCAGGGCTCAAGTCCTGCAGGAATGCATGGAACTGAGCCTGGTAGGTAGGTAGCCAGGTAGGTAGGTGGCTAACTTGGTAGTTAGGCAGCCATGTATGAAGGCCAGGTATGTACATACAGTAGTTAGGTAGTTAGGTAGAAGGTTATGAAGGTAAGTAGCAAGATATGTAGGTAAGTAGTTAGGCATCCAGGTATAAAGTTAGGTAGCCTGGTAGTTAGTCAAGTAGGTAGCCAGCACCCCCCTCCAACCAGTGATGGATCCAGAGATTAGTCTTGGGAGTATTTTGTGTTAGAGGTAGGTGGTGTCCCAAGGAGCTAGTGTCCCCTAATAGATCATGCACCCAGGTAGTTAATGTCCCCCAGGAAGGTAGTCATGCCCCCTGTAGGTAAATCCCCCAGATAGCTGCCCCCTGTATGAAAACCCCCAAGTAGGTAGTAGGTAGCCCTATTAGTTTGGCAGCAGAGTCCCCCACAGTAAGTGTAGGCAGCAGTGTCCCCCCCACAGTAAGTTTAAGCAGTAGAGTCCCCCCACGGTAGGTGTAGGCAGCAGAGTCTACCCACATTAGGTGTAGACAGCATAGTCCCCTCCACATTAGGTAGAAGCAGCAGAGTTACCCCCTCCTCCTCCCTCCCAGGATGAAAAAAAATTATGCTCACCTGATGTCCCATGCAGTGATTTCCTCTGGAGCGCCACAGTGGCCTGCGTCTTCCATGCTCCAAAGAGCAGGTGCGGATTAGTGACGTCATCAGTGGCTGCACTGTGTGAGGGCTGAGCTCACAAAGAAAGGAAGCTTACTGTTGTATGTGTGTGAGCCACACATACAGCAGAAAGCAGCGCTTTCTGCCTGGGGATCCGCGACAAGTGTCCTGGATGCTCAGTAGCGGTGGTGGGTCCTTTAACCGGCTGAGGCCTCGGACCACGTCCGAATGGACTGGTCCGGTCAGTCAGCCCCTGGGATCAAGTGAGGATCCATAGTGGAATCAAAGTCCTCCTAATGTCAATCTAGGTTCATGAGGCCTGTGATCTGGTCATCATTGAGATCAATGGTCATCAATCTCTGCATGGTCCTAAAAAAAAAAAAAACTCTGAAATGGTGGTAACCTCCACTCTCTGAGCTGAAGGATCCTGCATTTTGTGAGGCAAATTGTGTGCCATAGTGGGTTGATGGGTTGTAATAGTCCTGCCATTTGTGTACCTGATTATTTAAACTATACCCGAGTTCCTCTGGGTTGAGTCCTGCAGAGAGTTGAGTTTTAATGCTGGTAATCTTTTCTTTAAGTATGGCAATCTCCTTTTGAAGGAAATCAGCACACAAGGTCATATTCATTCAAGAGGAATAAATATACTAAACACCTAAACTATGTCAACACTATATATGGTTTTAAAGGGTTACACCAGTGGTGCCAGAAAGTTAAACAGATTTGTAAATTACTATTTAAAAATCTTAATCATTCCAGTACTTATCAGCTGTTGTATGCTCCATCGAAAGTTCTTTTCTTTTTGAATGTATTTTCTGTCAGACCACAGTGCTCTCTGCTGACACCTCTGTCCATGTCAGGAACTGTCCTGAAAATAACTTCTTGTGGAGCATACAGCAGCTGATACGTACTGAAAGGATTAAGATTTCTAAATAGAAGTAATTTAACTTTCTGGCACCAGCTGATTTAACTCCTTATGAATGCAGGGCGTACCTGTACGCCCTTAGTCTGCTCCCTTACCATAACGCGGGGCCACGGCTGGGACCCGTGGCTAATAGATCCAGGCATGAGCAGTCAAGCGGCAGAATCATCGATCAATGGTTTCCTATGAGAAACAGACGAATCAGCTGAACCATTTTTTTTTCTTTATTCGCTCATCTCTAATTAAGAACACTGAGATGGAAACGCTTAAAGCGTCTGGACTGTACTGCAATATGCTTTTGTAAAATTTTTACCAATAAAGAGAAAACCTTTGGAAGATATTCATGCTTAAGTATTCATTCATGATATTATACTTGCATTAAAGGGGTATTCCAGGCAAAAACTTTTTTTTATATATCAACTGGCTCCGGAAAGTTGAACAGATTTGTAAATTACTTCTATTAAAAAATCTTAATCCTTCCAATAGTTATTAGCTTCTGAAGTTTTCTGTCTAACTGCTCAATGATAATGTCACGTCTCGGGAGCTGTGCATGATGGGAGAATATCCCTTGCATGATGGGAAAATATCCCCATAGGAGCTGGACAGCTCCCGGGATGTGAGTCATCAGAAAGCAGTTAGACAGAAAACAGCAACTCAACTTCAGAAGCTAATAACTATTGGAAGGATTAAGATTTTTTAATAGAAGTAATTTACAAATCTGTTTAACTTTCTGGAGCCAGTTGATATATAAAAAAAAGTTTTTGCCTGGAATACCCATTTAATGTTTTATCTGAATAAAAATACATTTAACACAATGTTGTCTCTATTATAGAAAATGTGTAATGAGGAAATGACCTGTGGTTTAAATCAAGTTCCTATGTTAACCTCATGTATTCTCATTTAAGAATATTTGATGATGTTTAGAGCATAGTCTTCCCTGATCCCTTCACAATAATGTCTTCTTTATGATCAGAGACAGTAAAGTGAAAGGTGACTCCAGTATATGGATAAAAGAGGTGCACAAAAAAGATGTTGCTTACGACTCAGCCTTTCTCTTTAGTGATATAAAAAAGTTTTTGATTTTGTATGTTTGTCCACAAACAAAGAAAATGTTCAGTCTGTAAGTTGGGTTTATTTGAACTGTTAGAGACATAATAACTGAAAGAAATCCAGGAAAAGACATTTCAAATGCATTATCAGTTGTATTTTCTCCTAATCTCAGCTTGTTACAGTATAAGTATAAAAGAAACATGTCCAGAGAAGCAATTAATCAGATTCCAAATTCTCCACCATGGCCAAGATCAATGAGCTGTTTAAAAATGTCAAGGAGCGCATAGACGTAACTTGTGTAGACGTTACTCGTCTGGGGTATGAAGAAATATGTTAAAGGGGTTATCCAGGAAAAAACTTTTTTCTATATATCAACTGGCTCCAGAAAGTTAAACAGATTTGTAAATTACTTCTATTAAAAAATCTTAATCCTTTCAGTACTTATGAGCTTCTGAAGTTAAGGTTGTTCTTTTCTGTCTAAATCCTCTCTGATGACACCTGTCTTGGGAATCACCCAGTTTAGAAGCAAATCCCCATAGCAAACTTCTTCTAAACTGGGCGTTTCCCGAGACAGGTGTCATCAGAGAAAATTTAGACAGAAAAGAATAACCTTAACTTCAGAAGCTCATAAGTACTGAAAGGATTAAGATTTTTTAATAGAAGTAATTTACAAATCTAAGAAAAAGAAGAAAAATACCCAGACCTCAAGGAAGGTATATATATATATATATATATATATATATATATATATATTCAATAATAAACCAAGGATCGTGCTTCAATTATAATAAAATGTCTTTTATTAATTAATAAACATAAAAATCACCTCACAAGGGGCCCCTTGTGAGAGAGGTATGCATTTACCAATTAAAAAGTTAAAATATCACTGATATATAAAAAAGGTAATTCTATTATGGAATGCACTGAAAACAGTCTTTTTTCACTGTAGAGATGGTACAATGGGAAAATGCAAGGATATGTGCGATGTTGTAACAAGTTTCTTTTGGCAAATAAAAGTGTAACAGTATTCAATATGTTACAACTATTCTTCTCTGTTGCAAGTTTCTTTGTATCTCTGTATCAGAACAGATAACTGACAATTTCACAGTACATTACCGGTCCTATGAGCGGAGATCTCCCGTTGGGCTGGGTGAAAACAGCACTATAGATGGTCACTGTAGGTGAATCCCCTCCAGATCCCGGTGCTGGCAGGCATCGGGGATGACAACTTGGAGAGGTGGTGCTGACTGGTATGGTGTCCCGCCGTGGAGGTCAGGTCTGCACTAGACCGATGATGGACACTTCTGCCTCGTGAGAATGGCGTGTGACGTCAGTGCCGGCACCTACAGGATGTGCTTAGATTGCCTGGATTGCTCCGGCTCTCTGCAGGTCCGCTCTGGACTAGAAAAGCAGGATCATCTAAGGACCGGAATAACAGGATCGCAATGGCATATCCAGATGGATTTAGAACAGAGAATTAAGATAATTTTTGCAATATCAAGTGCATTCAGAGCGTAGTTTCAGTGATAGTCCACAACTAATTAGATGCGTTTCAGGGTATATAGATGAACCCTTTCTTCAGTAGTCATAGTTTAGACTGAGCATAGTTGCCATTTTATAGAAGCATGGATCCAATCAGTTATTTGCACATGTAAAACAATACCTGGATTAGAAATTTACACATATAAAACAAGGTCTGGATTGGAGAATAGGTCGCAAAGAGAGCAAAAAGCAAAACTAATGGGAACAGGGAACAAAATTTATCAATGCGGTCTCAAAATTAAACCGCAAGCTAGATTTAAAATCCTTAATTCTAATATGAACATGCGTTTTTTGTAGTGAACCTGACACTGCAACAGGTGTATTTAAAGGGGTACTCCGGTGGAAAAACAATTTTTTTCTTCTTTTTAAATCAACTGGTGCCAGAAAGTTAAACATATTTGTACTTCTATTAAAAAATCTTAATCCTTCCTGTATTTATTAGCTGCTGAATGCTACAGAGGAAATTCTTTTCTTTTTGGAATGCTCTCTGATGACATCACGAACACACTGCTCTCTGCTGACGTTATTATAATAATAATAATAATAATAATAATAATAATAATAAGTCTTTATTTATTGTTGTCCATAGTGGGATTTGAACCCAATAATAGAAATAGGAATAGAAATAAAAATAAAAATAAATAGATGTGAAAAAAATAAAAATAAAAATGAAAACCAAATGAAAATAAAAATTGACATAAATAAAAATAAAATTGAAATTACAAATATAAATAAAAATAAACATAAATATAAAAATGAAAATAAATAGAATGAATGGGCAAACAGAGCTGAAAGTGAAATAGTAGTACTAAGGTCAGCAATAATAAAGTACAAAAATAGTAAAATACAGTAACTGAAAACAATAATTGAAGGAATGAAGGAGGATGCAATCAGTATTAGGGAGACCACCGTATAGATACACCGGGGATGTCCATCAATTCCAGAGAATCAAGAATCCAAACATTTCGAAGTTGGAATTAAGTCCACCCTATTCTAATGTTGAAAACTTTAAACTGTTCATTGAGGTTGGAAGATTCTTCCAGAAATTGATCGTCAAGAATCTTCCAATCTCACTGAACAGTTTAAAGTTAAAAACTATCCTGAACCACTCCTCCTCCTGTCCTTAGAAACCATAAAGGGTTTAGATAGGAAATCTTTTTTTGCCACTAAAGAAAAGGATAGTGGAAAGGAGGGTGTTTTTGGCGGAAAAATTGTCATCCCCTTCAGTAGCTCCTATAAAAAGGTTGAAAAAATAATAAACAAACACTGGCATCTGTTAAAACAAGATCGATAAATCGGACATTCAATACCTCCGCGTCCCCCAGTTGTCTTTACCCGAGCCCCCAATTTGGCGATTTCAGTGGCACCAACTATTAAACCACCAATTTGATCATCAGAACAGGGTCATTCTAGGTTAAGCTCGAAAGGCTTTGTCAAGTGTGGCAGCTGTGCTAATTACGCTAAAATTAAAGGTCCAAAAAAAAGTAGAGGAGATATACTCCAAAGATAAAACATTTAAATGGAAGATAGAAGATCTAATTATGTGTAATAAGAAGGGAGTAATATATATTATAGAATGCGGATGTGCTAAACAGTATATAGGACGTACTAAAAGAACATTAAAACTACGGATAGCTGAACATCTAAATGATATCAAAAATAAAAATCTGAAACATCCGTTATCGCCCCATTTCACTACAGTACATTACGGAAATGTAAGTTTTTTATCATTTACTGGCATACAAATAATAAGAAGAGACTGGCGTGGAGGGAGTTTTATGTTGAAAATGTCTAAGGCAGAAAGCAAAAGAATATTCGAGTTTTCAACATTAGAACCGGGTGGACTTAATTCCAACTTCGAACTGTTTGTATTCTTGTAGTGGATGCACTTGGAATTGATGGACATCCCCGGTGTATCTATACGGTGGTCTCCCCAATACTGATTGCATCCTCCTTCATTCCTTCAATTATTGTTTTTCAGTTACTGTATTTTACTATTGCTGTACTTTATTATTGCTGACCTTAGTACTACTATTTCACTTTCAGCTCTGTTTGTCCTTTCATTCTATTTTTTTTCATTTTTATTTTTATTTGTATTTTCAATTTTATTTTTATTTATGTCTATTTTAATTTTAATTTTTAATTTTAATTTAATTTTCATTTTTATTTTCATATCTATTTTTATTTTTATATTGTCTTTTAATTTCTATTTTTATTTTATTTTTATTTTTTATCTTTATTTTTATTTTCGTTTTGTTTTATATTGTTTTATTTTGTCTAAATTTGACTAGTTTCATTTGAAGGTATGTCTATTTTTTACTTGTTTCCATTTATTTCTATTATTATTATATTTTTTATTATTACCATTCTATTTAATACTGAATTTATTATTCTTTGTCTATACATTCTAATAATTTTGCACATAATAAACACCATTCGTGCATTTATAAAATAGAACGGTATTCATACCAGTCATAGCGGTTCGCCCTCTTTTAAGTCTTACTGATTCTCAAAAGCACTTGTTGCATTCAGGTCTATATCACTTGTTTTTAATACTTGTCTATATTACTCTTAGACCTTTTGGTTTCTTTTTTTTCCATTTCTTTTATTAACATTTCTTTTACTTTATTAAATACGTTGAACTCTTATCTATTTTTCTGTCTAGATACACCCAATGTTGAAGTTTTATTCATTTCATATATTGTAAATACCATTTGTATATTTACAAAATAGAACAGTGTTCATATTATACATTGCTGTTTGTCTCATCCGTTTCTATGTCTGATTTACTCTTAAATACACCTGTTGCAGTGGAAGGTTCACTACCAAACACGCATGTTCATATTAGAATTAAGGATTTTAAATCTAGCTTGCGGTTTAATTTTTAGACCGCATTGATAAGTTTTGTTAACTGTTCACATTAGTTTAGCTTTTTGCTCTCTTTGCGACCTATTCTCCAATCCAGACCTTGTTTTATATGTGTAAATTTCTAAACCAGGTATTGTTTTACATGTGCAATTAACTGATTGGATCCATGCTTCTACAAAATGGCAACTATGCTCAGTCTAAACTATGACTACTGAAGAAAGGGTTCATCTATATACCCTGAAACGCGTCTATTCAGTTGTGGACTATCACTGAAACTACGCTCTGAATGCACTTGATATTGCAAAAATTATCTTAATTCTCTGTTCTAAATCCATCTGGATATGCCATTGCGATCCTGTTATTCCGGTCCGGAGACGATCCTGCTTTTCTAGTCCAGAGCGGACCTGCAGAGAGCCGGAGCAATCCAGGCAATCTAAGCACATCCTGTAGGTGCCGGCACTGACGTCACACGCCATTCTCACGAGGCAGAAGTGTCCATCATCGGTCTAGTGCAGACCTGACCTCCACGGCGGGACACCATACCAGTCAGCACCACCTCTCCAAGTTGTCATCCCCGATGCCTGCCAGCACCGGGATCTGGAGGGGATTCACCTACAGTGACCATCTATAGTGCTGTTTCAACCCAGCCCAACGGGAGATCTCCGCTCATAGGACTGGTAATGTACTGTGAAGTTGTCAGTTATCTGTTCTGATACAGAGATACAGAGAAACTTGCAACAGAGAAGAATAGTTGTAACATATTGAATACTGTTACACTTTTATTTGCCAAAAGGAACTTGTTACAACATCTCACATATCCTTGCATTTTCCCATTGTACCATCTCTACAGTGAAAAAAGACTGTTTTCAGTGCATTTCATAATAAAAGAATTACCTTTTTTATATATATATCAGTGATATTTTAACTTTTTAATTGGTAAATACATATCTCTCTCACAAGGGGCCCCTTGTGAGGGGATTTTTATGTTTATTAATTAATAAAAGACATTTTATTATAATTGAAACACGATCCTTGGTTTATTATTGAAATTATATATATATATATATATATATATATATATATATATATATATATATATATATATACCTTCCTTGAGGTCTGGGTATTTTTCTTCTTTTTCTTATCTTTAACCCCTTCCTGCAGAATGTCATATATAAACGCCGGGTTGTGCAGTGCGTTCGCGCATCCCGGCGTTTATAAATGACATTCAGTTAACCCGGCGATGCGCAGCATCACACGGGTTAACTGGCAGAAGTCCCGCTGTTTCCAGCAGGGGACAACTTCTGCTTCACCCCCCAGGACCATCCATTGATGGTCCTGGTCAGCGATCACTGTGATTGGTCCCTGTGGACCAATCACAGTGATCTGGGGTGAAAGTTCAGATCCCCCGCACTGCCCGCCCCTGGAAGTCGGGCAGAATGGGGGACGAAGGCTGCAGGGGCTCGCGGGGACCTGCGGCACATGGGGGGAACACGTGGGGACCGGCGGACTTACCTGGAGCAGCGGCGGGACCGAGGAGCAGCGGCAGGACCGGCCACGTGGAGGAGCAGCGACGGGACCGGCAGGTAAGTATATAGTCCTCAGAGGCAGCAGTGAAGATCTTCACTGCTGCTTCTAGGAGTCTGAAAACTACAACTCCCAGCATGCCTAGACAGCCTTTGGCTGTCTGGGCATGCTGGGAGTTGTAGTTTTGCAACATCTGGAGGGCCCCAGTTTGGAGACCATTGTATAATGGTCTCCAATCTGTGCTCTTCCAGCTGTTGCAAAACTACAACTCCCAGTATGCACTGACTGTCCAGGCATGCTGGGAGATTTAGTTCAGCAACATCTGGCCCTTCAGATGTCGCCGAACTACAACTCCCAGCATGCCCTTCAGCTGTCTGGGCATGCTGGGAGTTGTAGTTTTGCAACAACTGGAGACACACTGGTTTGGAAACATTGTCTGTTTCTAACTCAGTGTTTCCTAACCTGTGTGCCTCCAGCTGTTGCAAAACTATGACTCCCAGCATGCACTAACAGACCATGCATGCTGGGAGTTGTGGTTTTGCAACAGCTGGTGCAACCCAATCCCCCCCCCCCCCCCCGCCACCCCCGTGAATGTACAGGGTACATTCACATGGGCAAGGCTTTTATAGTGGGTTTCTCGCATCTTGAGATGCAGCAAATTTTGCGCTGGGAAACTCGCTGTAATCGCCGGGCCCATGTGACTGTACCCTAAAAACACTATACTACACTAACACAAAATAAAATAAAAAGTTAAAAACACTACATATACACATACCCCTACACAGCCCCCCTCCCCCAATAAGAACGTCCGGTACACCACTGTTTCCAAAGCAGAGTCTCCAGCTGTTGAAAAACAACAACTCCCAGTATTGCCGGACAGCCGTTGACTGTCCACGCATGCTGGGAGTTTTGCAACAGCTGGAGGCACCCTGTTTGGGAATCACTGGCATAGAATTCCCCTATGTCCCCCCCTATGCAAGTCCCTAATTTAGGCCCCAAATGGGCATGGCGCTCTCACTTTGGAGCCCTGTCGTATTTCAGGGCAACAGTTTAGGGCCACATATGGGGTATCGCTGTACTCGGGAGAAATTGTGTTACAAGGTTTGGGGGGCTTTTTCTTCTTTAACCCTTCATGAAAAGGAAATGTTGGGGTCTACATCAGAATGTTAGTGTAAACATTTTTTTTTTTACACTAACATGCTGATGTTGCCCTATACTTTACATTTTCACAAGAGGTAAAAGGGAAAAAAGCCCCCCAAAATTTGTAACGTAATTTCTCCCAACTACAGAGATACCCAATATGTGAGCGCAAAGGGCTCTGGGGGCGCACAACAAGGCCCAGAAGGGAGAGCACACCATGAACATTTGAGGTGATTTGCACAGGGGTGGCTGATTGTTACAGCAGTTTTGACAAACGCAAAAAAAACAAAACCCCACATGTGACCCCATTTCGGAAACGACACCCCTCACGGAATGTAATGAGGGGTGCAGTGAGAATTTACCCCCCACAGGTGTCTGACGGATCTTTGGAACAGTGGTCCGTGAAAATGAAAACTTGTACAGCCCACTGTTCCAAAGATCTGTCAGACACCAGTGGGGGGCAAATGCTCACTGTACCCCTTGTTACGTTCCTCAAGGGGTCTAGTTTCCAAAATGGTATGCCATGTGTTTTTTTTTTGCTGTCCTGGCACCATAGGGACTTCCTAAATGCGACATGCTCCCCGAGCAAAATTTGCTCTAAAAAAGCCAAATATGACTCCTTCTCTTCTGAGCATTGTAGTTCGCCCATAGTGCACTTCAGGTCAACTTATGGGGTACCTCCATACTCAGAAGAGATGGGGTTACAAATTTTGGCGGGTATTTTCTGCTATTAACCCTTGCAAAAATGTGAAATTAGGGGGGAAACACACATTTTAGTGGAATTTTTTTTTTTTTTTTTTACATATGCAAAAGTCGTGAAACACCTGTGGGGTAATAAGGCTCACTTTATTCCTTATTACATTCCTCAAGGGGTCTAGTTTCCAAAATGGTATGCCATGTGTTTTTTTTTTTTTTTGCTGTTCTGGCACCATAGGGGCTTCCTAAATGTGACATGTCCCCCGAGCAAAATTTGCTCTCAAAAAGCCAAATATGACTCCTTCTCTTCTGAGTATTGTAGTTCGCCCATAGTGCACTTCAGGTCAACTTATGGGGTACCTCCATACTCAGAAGAGAAGGGGTTACAAATATTGGGGGGTATTTCCTGCTATTAACCCTTGGAAAAATGTGAAATTTGGGGGAAACACATTTTAGTGAAAAAAAAATTTTTTTTTTACATATGCAAAAGTCGTGAAACACCTGTGGGGTATTAAGGCTCACTTTATTCCTTGTTATGTTCCTCAAGGGGTCTAGTTTCCAAAATGGTATGCCATGTGAGGGTTTTTTGCTGTTCTGGCACCATAGGGGCTTCCTAAATGCAACATGCCCCCCAAAACCATTTCAGAAAAACGTACTCTCCAAAATCCCCTTGTCGCTCCTTCGCTTCTGAGCCCTCTACTGCGCCCGCCGAACACTTTACATAGACATATGAGGTATGTGCTTACTCGAGAGAAATCAGGCTACAAATATAAGTATACATTTTCTCCTTTTACCCCTTGTAAAAATTCAAAAATTGGGTCTACAAGAACATGCGAGTGTAAAAAATGAAGATTGTGAATTTTCTCCTTCACTTTGCTTCTATTCCTGTGAAACACCTAAAGGGTTAAAATGATGACTGAATGTCATTTTGAATACTTTGGGGGGTGCAGTTTTTATAATGGGGTCTTTTGTGGGGTATTTCTAATAAGAAGACCCTTCAAATCCACTTCAAACCTGAACTGGTCCCTGAAAAATAGTGAGTTTGAAAATTTTGTGAAAAATTGGAAAATTGCTGCTGAACTTTGAAGCCCTCTGGTGTCTTCCAAAAGTAAAAACTCGTCACTTTTATGATGCAGACATAAAGTAGACATATTGTATATGTGAATAAAAAATTTTTTTATTTGTAATATCCATTTTCCTTACAAGCAGAGAGCTTCAAAGTTAGAAAATGCAAAATTTTCAAATTTTTCATCAAATTTTAGGATTTTTCACAAGGAAAGGATGCAAGTTACCACATCAGGACCTTCAAACATCTTTTCTTCTATCCTGCACAGCTGAGCTCAGACCCCACATGCACTGGTAGCATAATTGAGACATTATCATAGGTCCTACATCTCCAGCATATAAAGGATACAAAGCAGGTCCTGGTTGGGAAGCCACTGCTGTTGTGTTGTCTGTAGAGTTCTCTGCTCCACAGTGACTGCCTGACTAGGACCTGTCCTTTATCTGCTAGATGCAGTACATATGAAGGCAGAGCTCAGCAGTGCAGGATAGTGACTGAAGGACTAGTGATGATGATGATCACGTGACACAAGTGGGAAGCTTTAGAGTTACATGTCCATTGCATAGAATAGAGCTCACAACTCATGAATATGTATGAAAGTAGTGTTGCACATGGCAGAGCTGGGTGGGCAGAAGAGTGCGCCTAAGCACATTTTTTTTTTTAGTAAATGTATATATTTTTTTGCCATAACTCAGGAATTGGGCCACAAAGGAAAAAAGTAAACAGTGACAGATTGAAGACTTTCTTCACACACTTTTTTTGCCATTACTTGTGATTTACAAATACCTAAATAATTTGCTTTGGTTTATTTTGTGCTTCATGTCTTTTTTATTATGACATTTTTATAGTGGATTTTCAAAATGGTGGTTAGAATTTATCAGAGCTTGTTTGACTATATTTTGTTCTACTAACTGGGTGAAAAACTTCCACGTCATGGTGTATATTTTAAAGACCAGCACTGACTAAAAAAAGACATAATGAGAAAAATCCTAAACAAGGAAGCATTGCATATAGCCTTTATTATTTCCTTATTTATATTTTCCAACTAACATCTCACTACAAAAAAAAAAAAAACACCAGAATGAACGCTACAAAAATGCTGCATTAAAAGGTTACTGTCAATAGGAAAAACTTTTAGCATGTTGCCCACAAATTTTAAAAGTTTTGGTCACAATAGGTATAACTCCTAAGACCTGCTGTAATCACTTGTCATAAACTGGGAAAGTGATCGGCAGTACGCTCAACTCCTCTGCCGACCGGCAGATCTGAATCTTTTTTTCTGTACTAGTCTGCAAAGACATATGGAGTAAAGACTAAATTAGATAGACAACCAGGGAGTAAACATCATGCTGCTAAAAACTTACATGGCTTAGGAGGCAGACCCATTTTAATCAAAACTTTTGACATGCGTGGGCAACATGTTAAAAGTGTTTTTTACAATAACAGTAAGGCTATGTTCACACGGCAGGATTTATGTATGGAATTCGGCATGGAATTCTGCATGAAAATTCTGCATGAATTTATAACCAATTCACTTCATTCACTGTCAAATTCACATAGCAGAATTTCTGCTGCAGGAATTCCATTAAAGTGAATTGGCTAAAAATTCATGCAGAATTCCATGCAGAAATTCTGCTATGTAAACATAGCCTAACCCTTTTAGAAAATATCATGTAACAACCCTAAGGCTATGTTCACACACAGTAGTTTGGTCAAAATTTTAAGCCAAAATCAGAAATGGATCCAAAACACAGAAGAGGTGCAAATCTTTACATTATGGTTTTTTGTTTGTGTCAGTTCCACTCCTGGTTTTGGCTAAAATACTGATCAAAATACTGTTCAAAATACTATGTGTGAACATAGCCAAAAGAGTTTTTTTTCTTCCAAAAACACTGTTGTCCTTAGGCTGTTTCTAGTATAGCAGTTCCAAGCAAAACTTATGCCCATGAACTCCTGTGTATGTCGAAAGAATAGAAAATAACAAACTTGATAGGACCTCTTTATCCTATTTGACCTGCCAATGTTTCTTGTTTAAAAGTGAATCTCATAGTTTTAAACTGTACAATGAAAAGAAGTTTTATACTTTTCATTTAATGCAATATTGAATGTAGATGTTGTAGGTGAAAAGTATACTTGATGGCATGTAGTTACGGGAAAAGTTAGATAAATGTGGCTTTCAATACTGGAAATTATCAGCAGTCGTTTTGGATATTCATATCTGGAATCTGCTTTGTTCCCTGTGTTCCGTTGTGGTTAAGGTTCAATCTCACTGACCTGGTCCATTAGATAATCAGACTGTACATGAATACTTAATGCTCATTACACCTTCAGACTGTACAGCACCTGGTCGCAAATATAATTTGATTGTTAAGCTCGGAATATTGAAGTATGACTTAGCTTTGAATTATAATTAAGTTAATCTGGCCTTTCCACCTCTCCCCATACATTACTTAAGTTACAAGCTGTCCTGTATTTGATCTAGTGTGCAGAGTGAAATTGCCCATGCATTAGTCATTTATTCATCAATCCAAATGAAACCCTAAAACTTCAGTAGATCAAAATCCCCAAAAGAGCAGTGATCTGATCTCCTTACACAGACTTAACAACCCATGCTTATAGGGAATATTGTGTTATGTGTAAAGGTTCAATAGATTCTGTCTTTGGATGACACTCTTGATACTTTACTTATAAATTCTAATTTGCTCAATCAGGCTTTGAAGAGGTGTTTAGTAATGAAGGCAATACATTCTATCCAAGTTAAAATAACAGCTGAACTCAACTGTATCACCAGTACGAAACATTATTTATAGGTTCATAAACAAGGCCGGTTGTTGGATGAATCATTTCAGACCGTTGTTATGCACATTATACTATGTCCTGTTAATTCGCAGAAATACAAAATAACACCTTCCATTATTCTGTTAATACGACATGCTTTTCAGATATGTTCCACAATATGGAAGTGCTTCTCTAGATGAATAGTTGGCACTATTTTGCAGGACCTAATGCAGTTTGTTGTCATCAAATAGAAGACAGCATAGAGATGAACTGAAAACATAATTATTTTTTACTTTACTTGAGATGGGGAACAAACTATCTATCTCTTACGCCTTACCACAGATATATTACACTTAACAAGTTCTCTTGAGAAACATGGCAGGAAAGCTGTTAAGCTTTTAGACCTAATGCTGAACAGCGCAACTCCTACGGGCTTTCTTAAATAAAATTTTTTTTTAAAAGAATGTATACTGTGAAGACATCTTATATAATTGTGTAAAAATATCTATTTGGTAGAATTTGCATTTTAAATTAAAAGGGTATTCCAGGCAAAAACTTTTTTTTAATATATCAACTGGCTCCGGAAAGTTAAACAGATTTGTAAATTACTTTGATTAAAAAATCTTAATCCTTCCAATAGTTATTAGCTTCTGAAGTTTTCTGTCTAACTGCTCAATGATGATGTCACGTCCCGGGAGCTGTGCATGATGGGAGAATATCCCCATAGGAGCTGGACAGCTCCCGGAACGTGAGTCATCGGAGAGTAGTTAGATAGAAAACAGCAACTCAACTTCAGAAGCTAATAACTATTGGAAGGATTAAGATTTTTTAATAGAAGTAATTTACAAATCTGTTTAACTTTCTGGAGCCAGTTTATATATATATATAAAAAAGTTTTGGCCTGGAATACCCCTTTAAGCACATAGCAACATATAAGAGACGGTTGAACTAACATTTGTGCTAACACATCTGCCCCAAATGCCAAAAAAAATACTGTAAAATATACTGTAAATGCAAAGGAAATGTTCATACGTACATAATATAGATTGCAATCATATAGAAAACATCGGTGCTGCGCTTTAGGTTTTAATCCAATTTTTTTTTTAAACTTTATTCAGCCAATATAAAAAAAATGCATTATTTTAGCTCATCATTAGACCCATTATCAAGCATGTGGTACATATGCAGTAAGGGGTTATAAATACCTAGTGCAAAAACTAAACATGTACCCACACTAGCTGCACCATGTCTATGCTGGTGAGTGATTCCTCTCTGTTCCAGAAACATGCAGATTTTGTGGATACAATTGTATAACATTAGTTATCAGGTACCAATTTGTTTTTAAACATAATTTTTCACATTCACTTGACATTTTATGTTATGTACCAATAATGTATACAGTGTTCATGCTCTTACACTATTTATAAATTATAATAAAATTGTACATGAAATAGAAAGTTTTAATCATGGATGCAGCACAATTGCACTTTATACATCTAGTATTATGTATACTGCATATATACCATATTCTCGATTATGGTTCTATAATGAGCTGAAATGTTGACATTTTTCTGATATCGGCTAAATAAAGTTTTTATTTTCACTGTATGTAGACATTGGCTGTATAGCAGGCACAATGATAAGAAATATTGTTTTTTTTTTTTTAAATGACTACTTTGGAGGAATCTAGGGGCTTCCTGTCATTTGCGCAAATTTATGAAGTGATACACGCAGCATAATAAATTTTGTGTATCGCAACTTGGGTATTGTTTTAATTGTATTGAACTACAGAATAAAGATAATTTGCCATTGTTAATGAAAATGTGCACTGCGTTGAAACAGAAACTTATAATTTTCAAAATGGCTTTTTAATTGTTATAGATTTTTTTTTTTTGCCACATAAATCTTTTTTTTTTCTTTTACCATAGATTTTGTGGTACAATGGGTGATGTCATTACAAAATACAATTGGAGGCACAAAAAAGCAAGTCCTTATATCGGTCTGTAGGAGGGAAAAAGTGTTAAAGGGGTACTCCAGCCCTAAGATATCTTATCCCCTAACCAAAGGACAGGGGATTAGATGTCTGATCATGGCCCCCACACTCCGGGGGGCGGAGTCATGACATCATGATACTCCGGCCCTGTGATGGTGAATCATCAGACACAGAGCAATCTTCGCTCCTTTGGATACAGGATAAGATGTCTTAGGGCAATGTAGCACTTTAAGATTTTGAAAATGCAAGGAGAAAAAAACAGAAGTGCAAAAATAAAAGATAAAAAACTGATTTTCTTAAGGGGTTAAGGAGAAATTTTCTTACTTATACTGCAGTATAGCTAGGTAGAAAAAAGATAAAAATAAACCGTTTTAGGTAGATATAAACTCTTTGTGAATGAACTTACTGTACATTTGGAAAAAAATCGATATCTGGCAGACAGACAGATAAATAGATAAACAGATTACCCCTGTTATTAGAGAAAAGCAGAAAAAGGACCGACAAGGGGCGCCTCGTGTATTACCCCGAGATAAAAGTGGGAGGTATGAGGAATGGGGGATGACCCCACGGGGCTTATAGATGGCCACTCACCTCAAAATGGAAAATAACAGGCATATAACCCCTATTTAAAGGGGTACCAATGATGGTGCGTCGCTGCTCAGCTAGTGGGTAGCAGGATCGACCCAGGTCATCCTGTAGATGCAGTAGAAAGGAATGGAAAAGAACCCTTGGATACCGGCGCTGCGACTAGGGCATACAGACAATAACGTCCAGAATGAAGTAAAGGTTCCTCAGCAGGATCATTTATTAAACAAGAGCAAAATAAAAAACTATAAACAACAAACAAAAAAAAATAAAAAATAATATCTATAATTTAATTTTGCTCTTGTTTAATAAATGGTCCTGCTGAGGATCCTTTACTTCATCCTGGATGTTATTGTCTGTATGCCCTAGTCGCAGCGCCGGTATCCAAGGGTTCTTTTCCATTCCTTTCTACTACCCCTGTTATTGATCTTTTTACTAACATGATACTACTCCTTTTTCTCGGGTTTTGCATCCAAATTGTGTTGATTCTCCCCCACTAAAAAAATAATAAATAAATAAATAAAAAAACACCAAAACCCTCCATTTTACAAGAAAAGCCCCAAAAGGAGGTGTGGCCACAGGAGAAGGGGATGTAGTCCCGACAGTTTTGAAAAACCCCAGCATATTTACTAAGGTTTCCACATAAAAAGTGGGGAAAAACCCGACAGATCAGATCAGTTGTAAAATAAAATAAAGCAAAACGTTGGGAAAAGTGGAAAAATTAGGGGAAACATCAGTAAACACCTTGGAAAAATACGTGTCAGGAATCAAAACCCACACAAAAAAAAATCCACTCTTAATAAATAACCCCCTAGACTTCTTTTCTCAGAAATGTCTACATTTCAAGATCTATAATTTATGAGAGTACATAAAGGGGACAAAGTCAGAAAGAGTAAGAAATCCTTAACAAATTGACAACATAGGATCACATTGGCAGCGGGGAAAAAAACAGTTAATAATAGTGGATATGTCACATTGAGAATTGTTTTTAAGTCTATTGCTGTACCTAGTAACTCAATGTTTGGTTTGAGGCCAGATAAGATAAGCCACAATATGTAAAAGTCCCTGTTTACAAAGGCAACCAACTATTACTGTACTTGTATGGTGCTTAGTCATGCAGGTGATAAGTCATATAGCTAGTAATGAGACAACACAGGACTCCAGAAGAAAGCAGATGTTCCTGTCGCTAGAGACTAACTTGTTCACCTGATGTCTAGTCAGTACAATTAAGGTCTAAAATGATAAGAGAGCTAAATATTCTTTTAAATGGCCTACAGAGAATTGCGGAGTGTTTCGTGTTGTAGATAACCTGTCACTATTAGTTAACATTTTGCAGTAGTTCCGTGCACTTATCCTGCTATGACTCATATTTTTTAGATATTCTTAGAATCAAATTTGGATAGAATTTTAACATAAATTGAGGTCAGTAGGCAAGCTTATCTGCTTGTTTATATCAAACTCTTTCACACATGCTGTGTACATACTGAACATATATTATGTCATTTATGGGCTAATAGAAATTGCCATACAGAAAAGACTGGACAATTTAAAATCAACCTGCAAATAAATTCTACAGAACATACTAATAAACTATTAAATTACATGTATGGAATGTAAATGATCTGACTGCTGAGGTCTTTGGGAATATTAAGTTTAGGCATTATTACAATAGTGCATCAGTTTATCAGTATAAATATCAGCCAGTTTAATTTCATCCTATTTGGAAATTATCCTAAGGAAATATCAAAATATAACTTTTTCAATCAAGCTACCACACCTCTGATACCTGCCTGTGTGCAAATATGGTGCAAATATGGCATAAATAGTATGTATTTACAATTTACCTTAAAGGGGTACTCCAGTGGAATTTTTTTTTTCTTAAATCAGCTGGTGCCAGAAAGTTACAGATTTGTGAATTACTTCTTTAGAAAAATCAGGTACTTTATAGCTGCTGTATGCTCCACGGAAAGTTGTATTTCTGAAGTTCTTTTCAGTCCGACCACAGCGCTCTCTGCTGACACATCTGTCCATGTCAGGAACTGTCCAGGCCAGGTACAAATCCCCATAACTAACCTCTTCTGCTCTGGACAATTCCTGACATGCAATAAAATAGAGGAAAAAAGCGGAGGTAGCGCCGGGTGTGGTGTAGGTCTTTATCCGGTATAGGTGGGTACCCAGGTGGGGGTAGTGTGCTCCTTGCCGGTGATGGTAGCTTGGTATGCAGGTCAGCAGCGTGAGGACGGAGCCCAGCAGAGAGTCCGTAGAGTAATGCAGAAGTATTGGAGTAAAAAAGCTGCCTTGGCGCTCCCAAGGAAGTAACCCAAGAAATCAAAGAAAATAATAAATATAAAGCAAGACGCGTTTTTGGAGTCATAGCTCCCTTTTTCAATTGCAGGTGATTGCTGTATGGCAAGGTAACAGGCATATGTGTTTAAATACATGAGAAAATTACACCAAAACCAGGTGAGCTGGTGACATCAAGTGGGGTGGATGCCAGGGCCAGGTAGGGGCCGGGCATTAAAGACCTAAATAATAAAACATATTCAAAGAAGGGGCATGAAAACCACATAAAACATGTAAAAAATCATAGGTATAGTCTTTTACAGGAGTATTTGGAAGTTCAAACTGAACCGCAAGAAATGTCCGTGGTGGCGACCAATCAGGAAGCTGCCGGCGTCCGTGGGACCAATTAGGAGGCAGTAGGAGGAGGCTGTCATCCCTGTGCAGGGTTGCCACTGTGGGGAATGAATGGAGACGAGCCCCTTGAAGCTGATTGGCCGTTTGCTGCGAGAGGTGAGGAGGTGGCCAATCAGGAGCGAGCCGTACTATGATGAGTACAGTTACTAGCAACCCAGACTTATACGTCCCCCCTCTGATTGGCTCTTCTAAGATCCCGGACAGCCAATCAGCACCCCACCCACTCTCTTTGGACTTATCCCCACACAGCCTATGTTCCCCTAGGACATCGTAACTGTACTCAGCATAGTACGGCTCGCTCCTGATTGGCCACCTCCTCACCTCTCGCAGCAAACGGCCAATCAGCTTCAAGGGGCTAGCCTCCATTCATTCCCCACAGCGGCAACCCTGCACAGCGATGACAGCCTCCTCCTACTGCCTCCTGATTGGTTCCATGGATGCCGGAAGCTTCCTGATTGGTCGCCACCACGGACAATTCTCGCGGTTCAGTTTGAACTTTCAAATATTCCTATAAAAGACTATACCTATGATTTTTTTACATGTTTTATGTGGTTGTCATGCCCTTTCTTTGAATATGTTTTATTATTTAGGTCTTTAATGCCCGGCCCCTACCTGGCCACGGCATCCACCCCACATGACGTCACCAGCTCACCTGGTTTTGACGTAATTTTCTCATGTATTTAAACACATATGCCTGTTACCTTGCCATACAGCAATCACCTGCAATTGAAAAAGGGAGCTATGACTCCAAAAACGCGTCTTGCTTTATATTTATTATTTTCTTTGATTTCTTATGCTGTAAGAATAAATTATTTTGCATCAATACCCATGAGTTGAGCTACTTCCTTGGGAGCGCCAACACAGCTTTTTTCCTACAATACTTCTGCATTACTCTACGGACTCTCCGCTGGGCTCCGTCCTCAAGCTGCTGACCTGCATACCAAGCTATCATTACTGGCAAGGTACACACTACCCCTACCTGGGTACCCACCTATACTGGATAAAGACCTACACCGCACCCGGTGCTACCTCCGCTTTTTTCCTCTATTTTATTGCTCTTTGTATCCGGCACACCGGCAACCAGGAGATTCGAGCGACGGTGCACTACAACAACCACAACAAATTCCTTAAACCACCAACATGGATTTAAAATCTACCTGCTGGACAAAGAGAGACCGCCTCTTCAGGAGCCTCATTGAACAACCACTTGTGGCCGACCCTAACACCATGGACACAGGTGTGACTAACATCATGGACTTTAAAGAAATGAGAGACTTGTACTTTGAACTCAAAAACCTGTCTAAGACAGAAATTCAGCAGAATATAATACCTATATATGACCACAAAAACATCAAGAAAATCATCACGGACCACTGGAAAACTCTCCTGCTGGACCCCTTCCTCAAAGACATTTTGCCAATCAGATCTAATATCACTTTCAGGAAGAACAAATCTCTCAAGAATATGCTGTTACCCAGTAAACTGAAAGCCCCTAAGAAACAAACTACCCTGCTGGACACCCCACCTGTCACCGGCTCATATAAGTGCAGCAAACCCCTCTGCAAATGCTGCAACGACATTGCGAACAAATGCACCAAGTTCACCTGCAAGATCACCAACATTACTTACCCCATCAGGGTACGTGATCTACCTCCTTGAGTGCCCCTGTGGTCTTCAGTACATCGGGCGTACCATCCAGCCATTGAATCAGCGCATTAACAAGCACAGATCCAATATCACCAAGGGGTACCAACTCCACAGTGTTTCCAGGCATGCAGCGGAAAAGCACAGCAGCAACTTCAGGTGTCACACCATCACACCCATTGAACACATCTCCGCTGACACCGCCCACCGCTTCGCAGTACTGAGGAAACGTGAAAACTTCTGGATCTTCACCCTCAAAACTTTGACACCTTCTGGTCTGAATGAATACATCGAAAACATCACGTAATACATACGTCCCGATGACATAATGACATCTGCACCAGATGCCTCCTCACTGCGGGACAAGCTGACAGCAAGCTGCCGCCAAAATCACCTGTCTCTCCCCTCCCCTTCTACCTCTTTACTCCCCTATAGGTTTAAAGCTCCTCCATGACAATTTCCAAGTATGTTCCGGGCTTCGATGACAGCCGTACCAGATGCCTCCTCGCAGCCGCACCAGATGCCTCCTCAATGCGGGACAAGCCCACCTGTCTCTCCTTTCCCCGTCTACCTCCTTATTCCCTTACCGGTTTCCAGCTCCTCCATGACAAGTTCCGAGTGTGCTCCAGACTTCGAGATCAGATGACAGCCCGCCCGGACGATGATAAAGTCTGACATCGGCATCTTGATAGCACTACAACACATACTTCTTCATGTTTGGTCGCCACCGGGACCTGCCCAGCAGCTATTGGTCATATTATTCAAAATGGATTTGCCGCCGATGCCTCTAGGAATCTCCCGGAGAGGATATACACGTCTTCACTCTGATTGGACGCCACCCGGACTGATCTAACAGCTATTGGCTGATGTTTTTGAACTTTTTTGAACTTTATTCCACCGCCACCAGCGACAAAGACTCGCAACCTGGACTTATACATCCCCCCTCTGATTGGCTCATCTAAGATCCCGGACAGCCAATCAGCACACCGCCCACTCTCTTTGGACTTATCCCCATACGGCCCATGTTCCCCTATGACATCGTAACTGTACTCAGCATGGTACGGCTCGCTCCTGATTGGCCACCTCCTCACCTCTCGCAGCAAACGGCCACTCAGCTTCAAGGGGCTCTTCTCTATTCATTCCCCACAGCGGCAACCATGCACAGCGATGACAGCCTCCTCTTACTGCCTAATGATTGGTCCCACGGACGCCGGCAGCTTCCTGATTGGTCGCCACCACGGACATTTCTCGCGGTTCAGTTTGAACTTCCAAATACTCCTGTAAATACAACTTCCTCTGAAGCATACAGCAGCTGATAAGTACTGGATACTGGAAGGATTAAGATTTTTTAATAGAAGTAAACTACAAATCTGTTTAACTTTCTGGCAACAGTTGATTTAAAAAAATTTGTTTCCAATGGAGTATTCATTTAAGCAAATTAAATTATATTTTCATTATCAGATAGTTAATGTGTGTGGGTAAAATGTTACCGTATTTAGAGGATAATTGTTACATTAATGAATTTTTTTGTGCCTCCTAGCTGTCCTGGTTTAAAGGGGTATTCTGGGCAAAAACATTTTATCCCCAATCCAAAGGATAGGGGATAAGATGTCTGATTGCGGGGGCCTGCTGCTGGGACCCCCACGATCTCCCTGCAGCACCCACATTCTATGCTGGAGCTGTGTCTCCAGTTTCGGAAAACTCGACATGAATGGAGGGGGCATGGCGTGACGTCACGTCCCCAGTCCCGGAAACTCGGAGGTTTCCGAAACTGGAGACGCTGCTCCCGCATAGAATGTGGGTGCTGCAGGGAGATTGCGGGGGGGTCCCAGCGGCGGGTCCCCCCCCCCCCCCCCCCCGTGATCAGAAATCTTATCCCCTATGCTTTGGATAGGGGATAAAATGTTTTTGCCCGGAATACCCCTTTAAGCTTTTACTCTGTTTTCTAGGTAGAAATGAGTAAAATGTTTTGCCTTATTTAGACTAAAATAAGGCTATCATGGAATAAATAATGTAACTTGTCAAGCAATTGTAACGTAGGGAATCACCTAACAAGCAATAGGGCATTCACAGTCAGACTTTGGTCAGCTATCATAACTCTGTTTAGCAGAGTCTAAGGGAACACAGGTTTTCAGCCTTTAACTCCTATTAAGTGTCTTGTGGACAAATTGTGGCCACCAGAAAAATACCAATTGTTTGTCTGTGGCTAATTTAAATAGCCAAAAATTTACAAACCATGAAATTCATTAAATTCAAATAAACCACAGGGCTTACATCAAGTACTTTGATCTAGCGTAATGTATGTTGTTGCAATAAGCAAAACACAGAACAGGGAATTGGGATAAAATAAAGGAATATACTTATCGTAATAAGATAATATGGTACAAAAATGATAACATCTACTGATTTAATACCTTTAATCTAGATAAAGCCCTTAACTCAAATCTGGTGAACACATTAGCATGGTTACATATTGCATTATAAGAACATTTCATACCTGACTGGCCCCACTCATGGCTATAACATAAACGTACATTCCAAAATAAATCCTTTATTGTGGAAGGATCTTATTTTTTATCTAAATTTCATAGTTGTGTCTTTTTTAAAAAACCTCTTCAACCACAGAGCAAAATTATGATATTGGTCAACGTAAGTTAAGAAGTAGGCCTTCCAGATACTTATTGGGGAAAAAAGCCTCAAAAATATTTCTACATTTCCAAATACTGTACTGTACTCACCCCATAGTGTAATTACACATAAAACATGATAAAAAGCAATATTCCAATAGAATCTCCCAGCATTGTTTAATCACCCCTTATCCCCCCAATATCAGTTCATCCTCCCTTTATACCCTGTGCCATCTTATTCCTCTTGATCCCCCTATGACATTTAATTTCCCCTTTGTTACCCTCTGTGTAAATTCATCACCCCCCTCTTTATGAAGTGACACAGGGGGATAAAGGGGGAATGAAATGACACAGGGTGGATCAAGAGGAAATGATGTGGCACGGGGGTAATAAAGGGGGGGGGGTGATTTGGCACAGGGGGAATAAAGTGGCATGGGGGTGGGAAGGAGGTGGGTGAATGATGTTGCCGGGGGACACACAGAAGCAGGAGACCACTGTTTAAACAAGGTCGGGCCAGCACAAAAGCCTGGTTGTCCCCTCTTTGGAGTGTTTTGTCCCCTAATGGGAGTGTTTTGTCCCCTATTGTCCCCTATTGGGAGTGATTTATGCCCTATTGGAAGTGTTTTGTACACTTTCAGGTGTATCTGTGTCCGCTATTGGGAGTGTCCCCTATTCGTAGGGTGCAAATACTTTAAGTCTTATGGAACCAGCCGGGAAATTAAAAACTGTCCACTATTGGGAGGTGTCCCCTATTGGGAGGTGTCCACTAAGGGAGATTTGACTGTAAATGGAATCCAAAATTGTCATATCAATTATTTTCAAAGATAAATTTCAATACCGATTGCTTCTGGGACAGTATTATAAAACTAGGCCTATCTATCAAATATATATGAAACTTTTACCCAATAGGGGTATAGAAAATTGGGACATTACATGCCAATTTCTTTTGGATGGCACTCTTGATCAAGAAATCATGCAAGGTTGCTTTAGGAAATTAAGAATTTACACTTTTAATACCAATATATAGAGAAATTTGTCCTACAAAGAAAGCTGTCAACACATAATTTTTTGAGATTGGAGCTAATGTTTGGCCATCCTGGACATATCTAGCTCAGACTCAAAGAATTAGACAAAACAGATTATGTTATAGCAATATTATGGACAAAAACAATTACTGGCAACTTGTTATCAGCACCTTAGTATTTGTGAAGTAAGATGGTAATGAAAATATTTAGAGCAGCTACACAAAATGGATGCTGTTATGCCATCAAAGTCCATTTCAGAATTTACAATATACACCTTTGTTACGCCGAGCGCTCCGGGTCCCCGCTACTCCCCGGAGCGCTCGCTACACTCTCGTTACTGCAGCGCCCCGGTCAGATCCACTAACCGGGTGCGCTGCGATACCGCCTCCGGCCGGGATGCGATTCGCGATGCGGGTGGCGCCCGCTCGCGATGCGCACCCCGGCTCCCGTACCTGACTCGCTCTCCGTCGGTCCTGTCCCGGCGCGCGCGGCCCCGCTCCCTAGGGCGCGCGCGCGCCGGGTCTCTGCGATTTAAAGGGCCACTGCGCCGCTGATTGGCGCAGTGGTTCTAATTAGTGTGTTCACCTGTGCACTCCATATATATACCTCACTTCCCCTGCACTCCCTCGCCGGATCTTGTTGCCCTTGTGCCTAGTGAAAGCGTTCCCTTGTGTGTTCCTAGCCTGTGTTCCAGACCTCCTGCCGTTGCCCCTGACTACGATCCTTGCTGCCTGCCCCGACCTTCTGCTACGTCCGACCTTGCTTCTGTCTACTCCCTTGTACCGCGCCTATCTTCAGCAGTCAGAGAGGTTGAGCCGTTGCTAGTGGATACGACCTGGTCACTACCGCCGCAGCAAGACCATCCCGCTTTGCGGCGGGCTCTGGTGAATACCAGTAGTGACTTAGAACCGATCCACTAGCACGGTCCACGCCAATCCCTCTCTGGCACAGAGGATCCACCTCCTGCCAGCCGGCATCGTGACAACCTTGATATTTATTATGTGTGATTTCCTGACAAATTGGATTTTTTACTTTACTTTCTCTTGTGAACAGATATGCAAATTAAAGATATGTAGCAGCACACCAGTCAAGGGCCAATACCAGAAAGTCAGAACAAGCAAACTAGACAAGACAAAATCTAATATCTGAACCAGGGAAAGCAGGGTCAGACCAGAACACAGCTCATCTAGATAAAGAATCAGAGAAAAATGGGTCAACCAGAAAGACAAGTGAGGATGTACCTAGAGAATAGACAGAAGTCCTAAACGTAACAAGTGATAGATGAGTGACACAGATCTTCTGTCCCATAATTCACATTACTGAGTATGATATAAGATGCAGTTTTAACCTTTCTTCCTGTGAGTACTTAAAGGCAACCAATCAGCATATTTTGGCATATATATTACACTTGGCAATGCCTGCGACATATATATATATATATATATATATATATATATATATATATATATATACTAAACTCATTATCCTCACCATCCCCAGGGCATTTGTGCCACCAGCGATGGTAAAGATATTCAGTTATAAAGTCCCCCCGGGCCGCCTGGCAAGTAGTCCCCTGGGCGGGGACTTTCACTTACCAGCTCCATTCGCTGTGTCTGTGGCCACACCCCGACGGCTTGAATGACGGCTCGCGTCACTGCTCTGCTCAATCTGCTTAGGGAGCAGGGTGATGACGCAAGCCGTCATTCAAGCTGTCGGGGCGGAAATCTGCAGCTAATCAGTAAATAAACTCACCTAATTCATCACTGCAATACTGGTCTCTTGTATACAACAGTAATTATCTGTTTGGCATCACTCTATGCATAGAGGAGTGTACAGAGGGGACATGTGAGAGGTTGCCAGAATGGATCTGGTAAGTAATAATGTAATCAAGTAGTTTGCAGGTGCACAGGAGAGACATATCCTTTCTGTGCAATTTACTGGTTTTCAGACTAGGGATCACATGATCCAGCTAAGGTTTATGAATGCAATTTAGATGGAATAAAACAAATTACATTTCTACAATACTGCTAGTGGGTATTATTATATGGGAATGCTAATTTAAACTAGAGAAAAATTAATTCAAAATTTCTTGCCTAGGATTAAATATTTTAGCTAACGCAATATGAGATTTAGATAATCAGAAAGAACGATGAATTGTTTGGGTCTGTGGTATGTCTTGGGGGTGTATGGTAGTTGCGGTGTTGTGATAGATGAGGGGTTAATGTTAACCCTATAGTTCGTGACGCCAGGCTGTGGGTTAGTATGCTGAGGTAATTCTCCGGCCTATCGCCGCTCTTCCCAGTAACGATAGGTGCATGTATAAAATGACTGAAGGTCCACAAGGTACTTGAACTTGGATAACTTTACTGAACGGCTTGCGGTACATCCAATGCACAATAACAGTCTCAAGAATACAGTCTCTATATAGTGCAATGACTGACAGTTGCTGCGGACCTTGACTTTAGATACAGTCTCTGAATTTAGGGTAATTTTGCAGATCCGTCCGGATTTAGGGGATAGATAAGTTTCGGTGATCTTGCAGAGTGTTAAGGGATTGATACACTCTCAATTTAGAATCGATCAGCCGTTGCCGCAAGGCTCGGGCCTAACTCACTGTGGGAGATAGCTGTATAGGTCCTTCCTCGTCAGGAGCAAAGAAAAAAAAACAATGGCCGCCGATCCCTTCTATGGGCAGGGCCGCTTCTACTGGTCCAATTAACTGTCACTCACCGTTACAAGGAGTGATGGGAGATATACGTCATAGGGACCTCCAAAGGTCCTGAAGCACAAAACCATAGAGTTCACCTGATCACGTGACCCGCAGGTCCTGCTACGCTATGAACAGGTAATTAACCATCTATTTACATTTATACAATCCTATGGATATAAATCCCAAATGGTTACTGGATAACTACTATCTGGATGAGAGGTGACTAGGGGTGAACTAAACAATAAGGACCCCGATGTCCTAGGGACTCTGTCTAAGGGGACCTATATACACAGGTACCGGATAGGATACGGTACTAGGACAACACAGGTCCATCATAAAAGGGGCCCTGTTTCTCAAAGGCCTACTTCTTACGACTACCAATTTCATAATTTTGCTCTGTGGTTGAAAATAATTATTATAATTATTTTTCTTTAAATAGGCACAACTATGGAATTTAGAGAAATCCTTCCACAATGTAGAGTTGCTAACAACCTGGCTATTGTAAACAAAGATGAAAAAATTTGTTTCAAGCTCACATCCTGATTTATATTTTGATGTGCCATAAAATATACATGCAGAAGTAGTGTTGAGCACGAATATTTGAATAGCAAATTAATTTTTGCAAATATCGGAACTTCGTGATTTTGCTAATATTTTGAATATCACAAATTATATTTGTTATGCCGAATATTCTTTTTTTTTCTTTTTTTTCATAGTACACATCACAATGATGTACTGTGTACTGTGTACAGTGTAATAAAAAGTGATCCTTCCTTGCTTCCAGCTTGTGATCCAAAAAATGCGAATATGCAAAAATATGCAAAATCGGAATTTCCAGAGGACACTGATCCCTCTCTTCTTTTAGCTTGTGGGCCAATAAGAAGGATGCAAAATACAGTTGTCAGAGGTTAGCAACATACCTAGCAACCAATAGGAAAGTAGCTAGTTGAAAGATATAATCGCTCATGCGCATTTTGCAAATTTTAGTACGAATTTCGCATGGAAAAAAAAAGTGAACAAATATTCGAATTTGCCAATATAGGACAAATATTCGTCCAAACATTTGCAAATTTGAATATGGCCTATGCCGCTCATCACTATGCAGGAGCAGAAACTCAGGAGGCAGGAGGCCCTGATTCTGTACAATACACTGACCGGCTTGGAAGTCCTCCTGTTTTCCTAATAGCTCCTAGTGGAGCCTACCCCAGACCAGTTCTCCTGTTGCAGTAGTGGTGAAAGATACTCTTGAGTGCTACATGATTACTAAACATTTATTTTCCAAACAGCAACATTAGCCCCTTTTTAAGTAGATCAATGAGTGACATCACTACTTCTGAGAACCCTTTAATTAATTGATTTACTATAATAATTAGCAACACCAAGAAAGGGCTGTACTGCTTTCAAGGTCTTAAGCTAAACCCAGTCTGCAATGGCTTATTGCTTAGGAACAGTACTGCAAGGTTATTGTCACATATCGTCAGGGAAGGAGTGCACACTATTCTCGCCCACTCCCCTATTTCTGCCTACTTACATACCTGCCCTAGGTGATGGGTACGTAACCACGGTGACAGTCCCTCCCTAGACAAGTGAGGGACGTAGTTTGTTTTAATCTATTCCTCTATTCCTGGTGTCCAGGGCCACCATCAGGGGGATACAGCTGGTATCCCAGTAAGGGGCCTGGGCCACCAGGGGCCCAGAGCCCTATGGCTGCACCCTGACGGTAGTTCCCATGCTAGGAACCGTGGTGGCACAGTCCCTGCAGTGGGGTAACTGGACCCACTAATTATTTGGGCCCCATCGGACCCCCTGTGTCTGGGCATGCAGGTGAAGAGGAGGCTGTCAGGGAACCTGATACACCTGTCCCGAATTCCTGAGCGGCCGCAACTTTCAACACTAAGTGCGCCTTTAAGACGTACACAGTGTTGAATGTGTGTCGTGGCTCACGTGACAGGAAGGAGCCAATATATGGGGGCAATATAAGGGGGCATAATAATCTATGGGGGCAATGTAAGGGGGCATAATGATCTATGGGGCAATGTAAGGGGACATAAGCTTTGGGGGCAATGTAAGGAGGCATAAAAATCTATGGAGGCAATGTAAGGGGGCATACAAATCTATGGGGACAATATAAGGGGGCATAAGAATCTATGGGGGCGATGTAAGGGGGCATAAGAAACTATGGGGCAATGTAAGGGGGCATAAGAACCTATGGGGGCAATGCAAGGGACATAATAATCTATGGTGCAATATAAGGGGGCATACTGATCTATGAGGGCAATATAAGGGGGCATAATAATCTATGGGGGCAATGGGTCTAATAATCTGTGGGGAAATGCAAGAGGGCCTAATTAATATGGGGGCAAAGTAAGAGGACCTAATTAATATGGGTGAAGCAGAACAAAGACAAATAACCTATGGGGGCAATGTTTGGGCCCTAATACTTTATTGGGGTAATGTGAGGGGGCCTGCTACTTAGGGGGCAATGTGAGAGAACCTTATGCTAAATGTGAGCAATGTAAGGGGGCCTAATACTATACGGAAACAGAGGGGCCTAATGCTATATGGGGGCAATGCAAGGGGGCCTAGTACTATACAGGAGCACAGAAGGATCTAATACTATATGGGGCAGTGTTATACAAAAAGGGGGTTTGCATAAAGGGGAGGATTTTGCTATAGCGAGAAGCCTAAAATGGCTGTCTGGCAGATTTGGTGGAGACGAGTTGTGGTTGGGAGAAATCTTCATGATGACCCAGGACAGATGGAGAAGAAAGAGAAACGTGAACGTCTCCAAACATAGAAGACGCCCCCTGTGAGTATGTAACTGTAATCACTTATACAGACTGCAGCACCTGTGTACAGCTGATGATATTCTGTACAGTCAATTTTTGAGTAGAGCCACTTACAGCATATTTGATGTTGCGGATGCGCTGCTGACACTCACAGAGCAAATTCCCTGCTCCCATGTTTCCGCTTGTAGCTGTGGGTTTCACACCAACAGTCACAGGTTGACACACAGAGCTACCCGGCTGCAGCAGGGAGCTTGCTCTGCAGTCGCTCTGTGACTGTCGGCAGAGCATCCAAATATGCTGCAGATGGGCTGTGGGACTCTACCCTTAGAGGGGTATTGGTCTTTATATAGTGTTTTTTATCCAATAACAGTGTTAATGATAGTGGTGATGGTGTGATGCAATTATTTGTCCCTTGTAAAGTGACGTTATTAGTGATACAGGTCTGTGTATTATGCTTTATTTCCTTACAGTATGATGGTATTATTTAGTCACTGCAGGAGTGATATGTTGCCCTGAAGTGGAGGTATTATTTTATGTTCCTGAGCCCAATACTATAATAATATCTAGTGTGTGCCACAGGGAGAGGGGGGAAGTCCTTGAGCTGTGTTAGGAGCCCTCAAATTTTTGATAGCTGCCCTGCTGGTGTCATAATGTCCAGTCTCTCAATTTCAGCAAATGTCAGAACCTCCAAATTACCCTCATTTTCTTTTATGATATTACCAACGAGATGGGCAGAACCAACTTTGGTTTTAATAGAATGTATATGCTCTCTGAATCCCATTTAGAGTCTTCCAATAGTTGATCCCATATAAACTCTTTTATATGCGAATGTCAGATAGTAAATAGAATGGTCAGAGTGATAACAAATAAATGGGCGCACATTAATATTCGTACTGCCTATACTGACAACTTTTTTTGCTGGAAGAGATTGCAGAAGGAGCCTCTTCCGCATCAATGGTTCCCTTTGAGGGTCGTGCTCTGTAGACAAGTTTGTGTACCTTTTTTCAGGCCAAGTCCACTACATTCAATGATGTTTTTCAAACTTCTACATCTTACACTGGGTTATCTGATTTTGAAGTGTATTACAGTAAGGCTTTATAATCTGCCTTAGGGAAGTCTGTAGTCAGGAAAGAGGTCTACAGGACTATAGTGACTATAGGCTGGCACTTTTAGCACCAGATTTTTTTAGAACTAAAATCTGAGGAGTGACAAATCTAAATACCAGTGTACAGTGGTATACAATTGACAGCTGCAGGAGAAGCATTCTCAACTGCTGACCCCACATCTGTTCAACTATAAGCAATATGTGCTAGCAGACTTATAAAACAGTCACTGTGATTGAATCTGTAGCATGTCAATGATAGCTTCCAGTAAGGAGAGGTTGTGAGCACAAATGGCTTGGCTTTTAAGAAAAAGGCTTCACAGCGGTATTGTCCAGGTGGATCTAAGAGCACTGTGAAGTTTTACTTTTCTTTGGAGCAATGCTTTAAGTTCATACATTATTTGAAATTCTTGGTATAGAAGCAGTCAGAAGGCATCTTTTAATATTTTCAACAGTCTAAAATGTCCATACCAACAGAATAAGTGCATGTTTGTTTCAGTTACTGGATGCTGCAGTACTTGTTGAATCTGAAACTCCAAACTGTTAAATGCTTTATATATTTAATAAGATAGACAAATGCACAAGTAAATAATTCATAGCTTTTGATCCTTTGTGCAGTACTTCTTGCCTTACCTTGTCAGAAAAAATGACCTCCAAAAAGCTAAAAGGATTATGAAAGGGGTACTCCGGCCCTAAGACATCTTATCCCCTGTTTGGAGTCGCGCCACAACCAGACATGCCAGACTCCTTCTCTGTTGCCCGTCGCGGTCTGCGCTGCGATTCGCATTCCACGATGCGATCGTGCCAAGCCCACTGCCCATTACCTTCTCCGTCTACCCCGTGTCTCATCTGTTCTTCCTGCCTGCCGGCTCGTGCATCTCCTCCTCCTAGGGCGTGCACGTGCCGGCTCTCTGAAATTTAAAGGGCCAGTACGCCACTAATTGGTCCTTGTTTTTTCCTGCCCCTATATATGTGTGCACTTCCTTTAACCCCTGCCAGATCTTTGTGCCCCACAGCCATAGAGTAAGTGCTCCATACTCCAATATTCTGCCTTACTGTGTACCTGACCACCTTGCTACGTTTCCTGACCACACTTCAGTGTCGCCTGTCCTGACCTTCCTGCCTCTCCTCGACTACGAATTTGCCTTATCCTTCCTGTGCCACGCTTCACCTTTGCAGCCTGTGTGGATGATTCGTATCAGGGGTAGCTACCTGGGTGCCGCCTGCTGCAGCAAGTCCATCCCTCTTTGCGGTGGGCTCTGGTGAAAACCAGTGTTCAATGCATCTGGAATTAAAGGCTGACCAGTTCCCGACTGAGCGAGCAAAGGTGGCATTTGTGGACAGTCTACTCTCCGGGAAAGCCCTGGCCTGGGCTACTCCACTCTGGGACCGAAACGATCCTGTATCTTCCAACTTGCAAGCCTTCCTCTGAGCTTCTCCTCGGCCGAAACCGCACTACTACTGAACCTACGAAAGGGGACTCTACTGTTGGTGACTACGTGGTCCAGTTCCGCAACCTTGCCTCCAAATTGGCCTGGAATAATGAGACCCTGTGTGCTACCTTTAAAAAAGGACTTTCCAGTAGAGTGAAGGATGCTCTCACTGCACAAGATCCTAGATCTTCCCTGAGTGACCTCATTCAGTTATCCACTCGAATAGATGTGCGATTGCAGAGAGGCAGGAGGAACTTCACCAAGAACGTGAACCTGTTCGGACACGTCGTCTTCTCTGTTTGGCACCTGTGTTCCAGCTGCTACCTCAACCACCCTCTTTTCAGTCAGCCGAAGAAGCTATGCAGGTGGATCGTGCCCATCAAACCCTGCAGGAGAGGTTCTGCCGACAAAATGAAAATTTGTGTCTCTACTGTGCCAGCCCAGAGCATTTCCTCAAAGTTTTTCCTTTGCAAGCTCCATGTCCAGGAAACGCACGCACCTAGGAAATGTGGGAGAGGTGTCCCTAGGTGTGAATTCCACCTCTCCTCACTGACCTTACCAGTTCAAGTCACCACAGCCACAGCCTTACTAGATTCAGGATCTGCTGGAAACTTTATCAATGCCTCCCTGATCCACGAACACCATCTCCAGATCACATGGCTCGTTAAGCCTTTGTACATCTCCTCCTTCAATGGAGAATGCCTGAACTATGTGTTACAATACAGCACTGTACCACTTTTGTTGCAAGTGAGAGTTTTGAACAAGGAGAAAATCGAGTTCTATGTTCTTCCTCATTGTACTTCGGAGCTACTTCTTGGTCTCCCTTGGCTACAAAGTCACACCCCAACTCTAGACTGGCAAACTGGTGAGATCACCCGTTGGGGATCCTACTGCCAGAACCACTGTCTGGCGACTCTAATACCCAAGAGTGTCTTGCTGTCTCCTTTCCTGGTGGGTCTGCCTCTTCCTTATCAGGACTATTCTGATGTCTTCTGCAAAAAGCCTTATGATTGCCTGATTGACCTTCTGCCAGGGACTATGCCTCGCAAGCAAGCCATGGCACAATACATAAAGGAGACTCTCCAGAAGGGCTTCATCAGGAAATCCTCATCCCCTGCCAGTGCTGGATTCTTCTTTTTAGAAAAGAAGGACGGGTCTCTCCGTCCTTGTATTGATTACAGAGGACTTAAGAAGATCACAATCAAAAAACGGGATCCCTTACCTTTGATTTTTGAGCTCTATGATCGCCTGCGGGTGCCAATGTCTTCTCCAAGTTGGATCTGCGAGGAGAATACAACCTCATCAGAATTCGGGAAGGAGACGAATGGAAGACGGCCTTTAATACCCGTGATGGGCACTTCGAGTACCTTGTGATGCCATTTGGTCTTTGTAACGTCCCAGCCGTTTTACAAAAATTTGTCAATGACATCTTCCGTGATCTTCTCTACACATGTGTCGTGGTGTATCTGGATGATATCCTGATCTTCTCACCGAACTTGGAGCTTCATCGCACACATGTGCGACAGGTCGTATGACGCCTACGAGACAGTTGTCTCTACGCAAAACTTGAGAAATGCCTCTTCGAGAAGACCAGTCTTCTGTTTCCTGGATATATAGTTTCCAATCAAGGCCTCCAGATGGACCCTGATAAGTTGTCTTCGGTTCTTAACTGGCCTCGGCCTGCGGGCTATACAATGCTTTCTGGGGTTTGCCAATTATTATCGGCAGTTTGTTCCACACTTCTCCTTGGTTGCTCCGATAGTGGCTCTTACTAAGAAGAACAGTCACCCCAAATCCTGGCCTCTTGAGGCCAAAGAAGCCTTCTCCAGATTGAAATCGGCCTTTGCCTCTACTCCAGTTTTATCGAGACCTGACCCAGAAAAAAACCCTTCTTCATTGAAGTAGATGCCTCTTCGGTAGGAGCTGGAGCTACTCTTACCCAAAAGACCTCCGGGGGTAAAACCGTGACTTGTGGTTTTTTCTACAAGACCTTTTTGAATGCCAAGAGGAATTATTCCATTGGAGATCATGAACTATTGGCCAACTATTTAGCTCGCCTTGGAAGAATGGCGTCACTTACTCGAAGGCTCTACTCATCCAGGCAGTATCTACACAGACCATAAGTGTTACGCCTAGCGCTCCGGGTCCCCGCTCCTCCCCGGAGCGCTCACGGCGTCTTTCTCCCTGCAGCGCCCCGGTCAGTCCCGCTGACCGGGAGCGCTGCACTGTTTTGGCCGTTGGGGATGCGATTCGCACAGCGGGACGCGCCCGCTCGCGAATCGCATCCCAGGTCACTTACCCGTCCCGGTCCCCTGCTGTCATGTGCTGGCGCGCGCGGCTCCGCTCTCTAGGGCGCGCGCGCGCCAGCTCTCTGAGACTTAAAGGGCCAGTGCACCAATGATTGGTGCCTGGCCCAATTAGCTTATTGGCTCCCACCTGCTCCCTGCCTTTATCTAGTCTCCTCCCTTGCACTCCCTTGCCGGATCTTGTTGCCTTGTGCCAGTGAAAGCGTTTAGTGTGTCCAAAGCCTGTGTACCTGAACTTCTGCTACCCATCCTGACTACGAACCTTGCCGCCTGCCCCCGACCTTCTGCTACGTCTGACCTTGCTTCTGCCTACTCCCTTGTACCGCGCCTATCTTCAGCAGCCAGAGAGGTGAGCCGTTGCTAGTGGATACGACCTGGTCACTACCGCCGCAGCAAGACCATCCCGCTTTGCGGCGGGCTCTGGTGAAAACCAGTAGTGGCTTAGAACCGGTCCACTAGCACGGTCCACGCCAATCCCTCTCTGGCACAGAGGATCCACTACCTGGAAGCCGAATCGTGACAGTAGATCCGGCCATGGATCCCGCTGAGGTGCCGCTGCCAAGTCTCGCTGATCTTCCCACGGTGGTCGCTCAGCAATCGCAGCAGATTGCCCAACAGGGACAGCAGCTGTCGCAGTTGACCGCCATGTTACAGCAAATTCTGCCTCTGCTACAGCAGCAACCATCTCCTCCGCCAGCTCCTGCACCTCCTCCGCAGCGAGTGGCCGCTCCTAACCTCCGCTTGTCCCTGCCGGACAAATTTGATGGGGACTCCAGACTCTGCCGTGGATTTTTGTCTCAGTGTTCCCTGCATATGGAGATGTTGTCAGACTTGTTTCCTACTGAACGGTCTAAGGTGGCATTCGTAGTAAGTCTTCTTTCAGGAAAGGCCTTGTCTTGGGCCACACCGCTCTGGGACCGCAATGATCCTGCCACAGCCACAGTCCAGTCCTTCTTTGCTGAAGTCCGAAGTGTCTTTGAGGAACCTGCCCGAGCCTCTTCTGCTGAGACTGCCTTGCTGAACCTGGTCCAGGGTAATTCTTCCGTTGGCGAGTACGCCATACAATTCCGTACTTTTGCTTCTGAACTATCCTGGAATAATGAGGCTCTCTGCGCGACCTTTAAAAAAGGCCTATCCAGTCGCATCAAGGATGTGCTGGCCGCACGAGAGATTCCTGCCAACCTCCAAGAACTCATCCATTTGGCTACCCGCATTGACATGCGTTTTTCTGAGCGACACCAAGAGCTCCGCCAGGAAAAAGACTTAGATCTCTGGGCACCTCTCCCACAGCATCCTTTGCAGTCTTCGCCTGGGCCTCCCGCCGAGGAGGCCATGCAAGTGGATCGGTCTCGCCTGACCCAGGAAGAGAGGAATCGCCGTAGAGAAGAAAATCTCTGTCTGTACTGTGCCAGTACTGAGCATTTCTTGGTGGATTGCCCTATCCGTCCTCCACGCCTGGGAAACGCACGCACGCACCCAGCTCACGTGGGTGTGGCATCTTTTGCTTCTAAGTTTTCTTCTCCACGTCTCACGGTGCCCGTGCGGATTTCCTCTACAGCCAACTCCTCCATCTCAGCCGTGGCCTGCTTGGACTCTGGTGCCTCCGGGAATTTTATGTTGGAGTCCTTTGTTAATAGATTCAGCATCCCGGTGACCCGTCTCGTCAAACCGCTCTACATTTCCGCGGTCAACGGAGCCAGATTGGACTGCACCGTGCGTTACCGCACAGAACCCCTCCTGATGTCTATCGGACCCCACCACGAAAGGATTGAGTTCTTCATTCTCCCCAACTGTACCTCTGAGGTCCTCCTCGGTCTGCCTTGGCTCCGGCTTCATTCCCCCACCATTGATTGGACCACCGGGGAGATCAGGAACTGGGACTCTGCCTGCCACAGGAAGTGTCTCTCCCCCCCTCCCAGTCCCATCAGGCAAGCCTCTGTGCCTCCCCATGGCCCCCGTCCTGGTGTCACACTGCCCCGTGCCAGGCCTCGCCCTCTGCCCTCCCTCCCCATTCCCACTCCTGCTGTACTGCCTGCCGTTGAGGAAACCCTCCATTCTTTCCCGGTGTCCTCATCCCAGGGGAGGCAGTTACCGGACAAAGAGAAGGGGAGACCTAAGGGGGGGGGGTACTGTTACGCCTAGCGCTCCGGGTCCCCGCTCCTCCCCGGAGCGCTCACGGCGTCTTTCTCCCTGCAGCGCCCCGGTCAGTCCCGCTGACCGGGAGCGCTGCACTGTTTTGGCCGTTGGGGATGCGATTCGCACAGCGGGACGCGCCCGCTCGCGAATCGCATCCCAGGTCACTTACCCGTCCCGGTCCCCTGCTGTCATGTGCTGGCGCGCGCGGCTCCGCTCTCTAGGGCGCGCGCGCGCCAGCTCTCTGAGACTTAAAGGGCCAGTGCACCAATGATTGGTGCCTGGCCCAATTAGCTTATTGGCTCCCACCTGCTCCCTGCCTTTATCTAGTCTCCTCCCTTGCACTCCCTTGCCGGATCTTGTTGCCTTGTGCCAGTGAAAGCGTTTAGTGTGTCCAAAGCCTGTGTACCTGAACTTCTGCTACCCATCCTGACTACGAACCTTGCCGCCTGCCCCCGACCTTCTGCTACGTCTGACCTTGCTTCTGCCTACTCCCTTGTACCGCGCCTATCTTCAGCAGCCAGAGAGGTGAGCCGTTGCTAGTGGATACGACCTGGTCACTACCGCCGCAGCAAGACCATCCCGCTTTGCGGCGGGCTCTGGTGAAAACCAGTAGTGGCTTAGAACCGGTCCACTAGCACGGTCCACGCCAATCCCTCTCTGGCACAGAGGATCCACTACCTGGAAGCCGAATCGTGACAATAAGAACCTTTTGTACCTTCAGTCCGCTCAACGTCTGAATCCCTGGCAGGTCAGGTGGTCTCTTTCCTTCTCCAGATTCAATCTCCTAATCCATTTTCGTCCCGCAGAAAAGAATATCAAGGCAGATGCTCACTCCAGGGCTTCAGATGTGGTGGGTCTGGACTCTTCCCCTCGGCACATAGTGCCTCCTGAACGTTTGGTCTCTGTTGCATCTCTTGACCTACAGCAAGTTCCACCTGGGAGGTCTTTTGTACCTTCCCGCCATGGAATAAAGGTATTGAATTGGGGACATTCTTCTCTATTGGCCGGGCACCCTGGAATTCTACTCAGCTCATCTCTCGTCATTATTGGTGGCCAAACTTGGAACGCAATGTTATTGATTTTGTATGTTCCTGCACTACTTGTGCCAGAGACAAGACTCCACGTCTTTAACCTGCAGGTTTTCTTTAACCTTTGCCCATTCCAGAGGGCCCTTGGACACACATCGCCATGGACTTCATCACTGACCTACCATCCTCCTCTAACAACACAGTCATCTGGGTTGTCAAAGATCGTTTCTCCAAAATGTCCAATTGTTTTCCTTTGCCTGGACTTCCCTCTGCTCCTCAGCTAGCAGATCAATTCTTTAGGCATATTTTTCATTTAAATGGTTTGCCGTTACACATTGTCTCTGACCAAGGGGTCCAATTTCTCTCCAAGTTCTGGCAGGCGCTCTGTTTTCGCCTCAAAGTCAAGTTGGACTTTTCTTCTGCATATCACCCACAGACCGATGGACAGGTAGAGAGGGTGAATCAAATTCCGGATGATTACCTCCGTCACTATCTCTCCGCACGACAGGACAATTGGGCCAATTTGCTACCTGGAGCTGAATTTTCCTATAACCACCGGGACTCTGAGTCTACTAAAAAGTCTCCATTCTTCATTGTTATGGCCACCATCCACGCCCTCCTCTTCCTCTACCTGCTTCTTCTGGCGTACCGGCTGTGGATTACCAGGTCCAGGATTTCTTGGCTATTTGGCAGGAGACTTGACAGTCCTTGGAACACGCCACTGCCCTCATGAAGTCTCACGCCAACAAGAGAAGAAGATCGCCTTCGATCTTCTCTCCTGGAGATAATGTCTGGCTGTCTGCTAAATATGTTCGACTGAAGATCCCCAGCTACAAATTTAGTCCTCAGTTCCTGGGTCCTTTTAAAATTTTACTTCAAATGAACCCCATCTCCTACAAGCTCTGCCTCCCTCCTACCCTTTGCATTCTGGATTCCTTACATGTCTCTCTCCTTAAGCCACTAGTCCTTAACTGTTTCTCCTGAGATGAAGTCCCGCTGGTGGGGATGTCACACCCTGCCCCCGCAATGCATATCTATGGAAGGGGGCATGGATAGGGGATAATATGTCTTAGGGCTGGAGTACCGCCTTTAAAGAACAATTCCAAACTGAATGATTTTGTATTGTTTAATGAATATGACAATGTTACAAATCAGTGAAGGTCATTTAAGCATGTGAAGAACAGTCGGGCAATGTGAGACACTAAATTCAAATGAAAATACATGGGACATCTTCAATACTTACTAAAATGTCGGCTGCAAAAGGTCATATTAAGGAGAATATGGAGAAGTAATTATCCAAGTAATTCATTTGTTACAGAACTAAAAACATTGCTGACCCTTGAAATTATTTTTGTGATAAGTTTAACTTGTGATGGTGTTATTCAACATGAACTTGATTTTGCTATTTTTCACACTAATAATTTAACATGAATCTTATTATGAGAAATATATCTAGAAAACAATCTAGATGCAGCAAAAAAAAAAAAAAATATTTGAAGCTTGCTTGAACAGGTTGAATGCTTTATTGTCTGAACAGTCAGGATATACCAAATGTTATTTTATGTAACCATGTTATTTTATGTATCCATGTTTTTTTTTTATGTATCCAGCTTTCAAGGAGTTTTGCTTTACAATACAGATACTTGACTTATGAAGAATGATACTTCTTTTGTGAGGGTTACCAAACCTTTATGTTGCAAATACAATGTAGAAGTACATAAAATAAATAAATGTAAAAATAATAATACAAAATTGTAAACTGCTACTTTTAACATAGGTCCCTTTTATCATCTCTTGAGCAACAAGATGCAACATTTTCATGGCTTGTTTACATACTGTAGATACTATATGACAAAATCATCTTGCTGGATTTCTAAAACTGTTTATTAAGTTAAATGATTATTAAATTACCGTATATACTCGAGTATAGGCCGAGTTTTTCAGCACGATTTTTCGTGCTGAAAACACCCCCCTCGGCTTATACTCGAGTGAACTCCCCCACCCGCAGTGGTCTTCAACCTGCGGACCTCCAGAGGTTTCAAAACTACAACTCCCAGCAAGCCCGGGCAGCCATCGGCTGTCCGGGCTTGCTGGGAGTTGTAGTTTTGAAACCTCCGGAGGTCCGCAGGTTGAAGACCACTGCGGCCTTCAACATCATCCAGCCCCCTCTCACCCCCTTTAGTTCTGAGTACTCACCTCCGCTCGGCGCTGGTCCGGTCCTGCAGGGCTGTCCGGTGGGGAGGTGGTCCGGTGGGATAGTGGTTCCGGGCTGCTATCTTCACCGGGGAGGCCTCTTCTAAGCGCTTCGGGCCCGGCCTCAGAATAGTCACGTTGCCGTGACAACGACGCAGAGGTGCGTTCATTGCCAACGTACTACTGCGTCATTGTCAAGGCAACGCCTCTATTCCGGGCCGGAAGCGCGGAGAAGAGGCGCCCCCGGTGAAGATAGCAGCCCGGACCACCTCCTCACCGGACCACCTCCTCACCGGACAGCCCTGCAGGACCGGACCAGCGCCGAGCGGAGGTGAGTACTCAGAACTAAAGGGGGTGAGAGGGGGGCTGGATGATGTTGAAGGCCGCAGTGGTCTTCAACCTGCGGACCTCCGGAGGTTTCAAAACTACAACTCCCAGCAAGCCCGGGCAGCCATCGGCTGTCCGGGCTTGCTGGGAGTTGTAGTTTTGAAACCTCCGGAGGTCCGCAGGTTGAAGACCACTGCGGCCTTCAACATCATCCAGCCCCCTCTCACCCCCTTTAGTTCTGAGTACTCACCTCCGCTCGGCGCTGGTCCGGTCCTGCAGGGCTGTCCGGTGGGGAGGTGGTCCGGTGGGATAGTGGTTCCGGGCTGCTATCTTCACCGGGGAGGCCTCTTCTAAGCGCTTCGGGCCCGGCCTCAGAATAGTCACGTTGCCGTGACAACGACGCAGAGGTGCGTTCATTGCCAACGTACTACTGCGTCATTGTCAAGGCAACGCCTCTATTCCGGGCCGGAAGCGCGGAGAAGGCGCCCCCGGTGAAGATAGCAGCCCGGACCACCTCCTCACCGGACCACCTCCTCACCGGACAGCCCTGCAGGACCGGACCAGCGCCGAGCGGAGGTGAGTACTCAGAACTAAAGGGGGTGAGAGGGGGGCTGGATGATGTTGAAGGCCGCAGTGGTCTTCAACCTGCGGACCTCCGGAGGTTTCAAAACTACAACTCCCAGCAAGCCCGGACAGCCGATGGCTGCCCGGGCTTGCTGGGAGTTGTAGTTTTGAAACCTCTGGAGGTCCGCAGGTTGAAGACCACTGAGGGCGAATGATGAGAAGAGGATGATGAAGGGGGGGTGTGGGGATGATGAAGGGGGGTGGGGATGATGAAGGGGGGGGTGGGATGATAAGGGGATGATGAAGGGGGGATGTGTGGGATGATAAGGGGATGATGAAGGGGGGATGTGCGGGATGATAAGGGGATGATGAAGGGGGGATGTGTGGGATGATGACAAGGGGATGATGAAGGGGGGATGTGTGGGATGATGACAAGGGGATGATGAAGTGGGGATGTGTGGGATGATAAGGGGATGATGAAGGGGGGATGTGTGGGATGATGACAAGGGGATGATGATGAGGATGTTAATGACGGGTCTGGATGATAACAGGGGGGATGAGGTATTTCCCACCCTAGGCTTATACTCGAGTCAATAACTTTTCCTGGGATTTTGGGTTGAAATTAGGGGTCTCGGCTTATACTCGGGTCGGCTTATACTCGAGTATATACGGTAGTAGTTATTGAAATTGTACTTGGATAACATATCAGGAGCACATACACACATAGGGGGAGATTTATCATTAGGTGTCTATTGTAGACACAGATCTACCCCTTTACACTCCTTGTCTAATTTACATTCTTGCTCAAGATTTACAAAAGTTGTGCACTCCTATGATAAATTTTGTGTAAATATAGAAACGCGTCCCCTCGCTCTACCGTGCACCCCTTCTCTACCACACACTTCACAGAGCCGTGGTATTTTCCAGCGGTACAGTGCTCACATAGCTAGAAGTGCTGGAGCAGCAGTGTGTGCCGAACAAAACTCTGCACAATAGTAAAATCATAAATCTTTACAAAGTACACAGAGGGGGAGATTCTCAAAGAACTTTGCGCCCCCCCACCCCACCCCAAAAAAAAAAACAACAACTATTTTGGCGTGAAAAGTATCAACCACATTTTCGAAGAGCTTTGTGCCGCAGTTTACACTGTTCACGTCAGTTTTGTAAAAGTGGGGGTGTCCACGCATATTGTCTGCTCTACATGATATTTTCAAGGGGGTAAGAGTCCAGTTTACATTAAAAAATCCAGCTTTTTGGTTGTAGTTTTATTGTTTTTTTTCTTTTTAGATACGTGAATGTGGAGGACTAAGCCAGATTCAGTGGATTGTGATGATGAAAAGTGTTTTTTTATGTCAATAAAAGGGTTAAAGAGGGCTGTTGGGGAGTGTTTTTTTTTTTAAATAAAACATTTTTTTTCAGTGTGTTGTGTTTTTTATAATTGAATTTTCAGGCTTAGTAGTGGAAGCCGTATTGTAGACAGAATCCATTACTAAGCCAGGGCTTAGCGTTAGCCCCTAAATCAGTTAGCACTAACCCCTAATTATTAACCCGGTACCCACTGCCACAGGAGTGCCGGGAAGAGTTGGTACTAACAGACCCAGAACGTCAAAAATGGCACTCCTGGGCCTAGAATCAAAGGCGAATGACCAGGGGGTCAGGAGTTTGTCTGGCGCAGAGAGGAACCATCAGACAGCCAAGTAAAATCAATGGATTTATTAGATGCAACGCGTTTTGCTGCGCATGCGCAGCTTCATCAGGCATTTGCCTGATGAAGCTGTGCATGCGCAGCGAAACACGTTGCATCTAATAAATCCATTGATTTTACTTGGCTGTCTGATGGTTCCTCTCTGCGCCAGGCAAACTCCTGACCCCCTGGTCATTCGCCTTTGATTCTACACCTTTCCAGGAGGGCTGCAGTGGACCTGCCTTCATATCTCTTCTGCTCCTAACCTTGTTGTGTGTGGGCGCACAACCGACTTCGGTAAGCGGCTTGGGAATCACCTTCCCCTACCCCCACTTGCAAGATCTACTGATCCCGCACATGAGGCGCCTTCCTTCCTTACTCCTGGGCCTAGGCGGTAACAGGCTGGCAGTATTTAGGCTGGGGAGGGCCAGTAACAATGGACCTCGCCCACCCTGGTAACGTCAGGATGTTGCTGCTTGGTTGGTATCTGGCTGATAATGAAAAATGGGGGAACCATACACATTTTTTTAATTTATTTATTTAAAATAAAAAAAAACACATAGGGTTCCCCCTATTTTCAGTATCAGCCAGATACCAACCAAGCAGCAACAGCCTAAATACTGCCAGCATGTTACCGCCTAGGCCCAAGAGCACCATTTTTGATGCTCTGGGCCTGTTGGTACTGGCTATTCCCGGCACCCCTGTGGTGGGGGGTACCGGGGTAATAATTGGAGGTTAGCGTTAGCTGATTTGGGGGCTAATGCTAAGCCAAGACTTAGTAATGGATTCCGGCCTATAAGACGGCTTCCATTACTAAGCCTGAAAATTCAATTAATAAAAACACAACATATTGAATCATTTTTTTTTTTTTTTTAAAAACACTCCCCCACAGCCCTCGTTAACCATTTTATTGAAATAAAAAAAAAACAAAGTCCACCGAATGGGATGTAGTCCTCTGCATTCAGGTATCTGAAATGAGAAGAAAAGAAAAACAAGAAATATGGGTTAGCACCCCTGGGGAGAGCGCACATAATGCAGCATGTTCATAAACAGGAGCCTCCAATTGTTGCTAAACTACAACTCCCGACATGGGGGCTGTAGTTAACCCCTTAAGGACCCATGACATACCGGTACGTCATAAGTCCACTCCTGCATCATAGCGGGTCGGGCTCGACCTCTAACAACGGCCGGGACCCGAGGCTAATAGCACGCAGTACTGATCTATTAACCCTTTATATGCGGCGTTCAAAGTTGAACGCTGCGTCTAAAGTGAAAGTAAAACAATGTCGGTTAGCTCAGGGCACTGTGGCAAAATCGTGGCATACCGAACAGATTACATGACAGCCAGGGGGTCCCTACTGGCCTCTGCGCTGTCCGATCAACGAATGACTGCTCAGTGCCTGAGATCCAGGCATGAGCAGTCAAGTGGCAGAATCATCGATCAGTGGTTTGTTATGAGAAACCACTGATCAATGTAAAAGATCAGTGTGTGCAGTGTTATAGCTCCCTATGGGAATAAAGAGCATTTAACCTCTTCCCTAATAAAAGTTTCAATCCCCCCCCCCTTTCCCATAAAAAAAAAACTGTGTAAATAAAAATAAACATATGTGGTATTGTCGCATGCGGAAATGTCCAAATTATAAAAATATATCATTAATTAAACCGCACGGTCCAAAATAATGTATTTTTTGTCACTTTTTATATCATGAAAAAATGAATAAAAAGTGATCAAAAAGTCCAATCAACAAAAAATCCTAAAAAGTTCAGATCACGGTGCAAAAAATGAGCCCTCATACCACCCCATGCGTGGAAAAATAAAAAAAGTTATGGGGGTCAGAATATGACAATTTTAAACGTATAAATTTTTTCCAGAAGTACAACAAAATCAAACTTACATAAGTACACGTTTACCTGTGATTGTTGTCTGTTGGCTGAATCCCGCTTGCATGCGGTTTTATGAGGATCCGAATAAAGCAGAGTTTTACATCATTACCACTGGCTACCTACCTTCTTTCTGTTGCTTATGCTGGAGCATATAGCCGTGTTGGGTGTCCTTTGAACTGACCATTCCTGCCTTGCTACATAAGTAGGGTATTTTAATTGTATGGACCTACAGAATAAAGAGAAGGTGTCATTTTTACCGAAAAATGTACTGTGCAGAAACGGAAGCCCCCAAAAGTAACAAAATGGCGTTTTATTTCTTTCAATTTTATTCTCATAATTATTTTTTTTCCATTTCACCGTAGATTTTTGGGTAAAATGACTGATGTCATTACAAAGAAGAATTGGTGGCACAAAACATAAGCAATCATATGGATTTTTAGGTGCAAAATTGAAAGGTAAGGAGGAAAAAACGAAAATGCAATAACAGAAAAAACCCGGGTCTTTAGGGGGTTAAACAACAGCTGGAGTCTCCCTGTTTGAGAACACGCTGCCAGAAAGGCTTTGTTACCATTATGCAAAACGCATAATGAGAACAGAGTCAGGCCTGGACTGTGTCGCTCGATCTGTCACTCTGCCCTTGGACTACTACTCCCATCATGGGACAGTCTGTCCCATGATGGGAGTAGTTGTAGTACCGCAGTGCTGAGGGACGGCTGCGGGACTTTTAGGACTACTACTCCCATCATGAACAGACTCCGTCCATGATGGGAATTGTAGACCAGGGGCTGAGGTGCAGATCGCAGCAGGTCATTCTGAGACCCGCTGCGATCCGTATTTATTATGTTAACAAGCTGGCGGCACATGCGGCTACAGTGTATACAGTATTCCCTGCGTGGAGCCAGTGGGGAGCGCAGTGTAGCTGCATGTGCTGCCAGCTTGTTAACTTAATAAATGCGAATTGCAGCAGAACTCAGCAGAATGACCTGCTGCAGTCTGTCCATGGACTATGATTCCCATCATGAACGGAGTCTGTCCATGATGGGAGTATTAGTCCTAAAAGTCCTGCAGCCAGGGGATGTTCAAGTGCCATCCCTCAGCGCTGCGGTACTACAACTACTCCCATCATGGGACAGACTCTGTCCATGATGGGAGTTATAGTGCAGGGGCTGAGGGGCAGATCCCAGCAGGTCATTCTCCAGAAACCCGCTGCAATCTGCATTTGTTAACTGTACAAGACGGCGGCTCCACTGCGCTCCCCGTCGGCTCCTGCATACAGCTTTCATAATTCATAATCCCCACAGCCGGGAGACAGGACCTCTGATTGGTGAATAGTTTTTAACCAATCAGAGCTCCTGTCTCCCAGCAGCAGGGATTATGAATGATGACAGCGTATACAGTATTCCCCGCCGGAAACGCAGTGTAGCCACATGTGCCGCCAGCTTTTACAGTTAATAAATGCGGATCACAACGGTTCTCTGGAGAATGACCCAGTGCAATCTTCCCCTCAGCCCCTGGACTATAACTCCCATCATGAACAGAATATGTCCATGATGGGAGTAGTAGTCCTAATGGTCCCAAAATAGTTAATGTATTATGTTTCCAAAATACAAAGGGGAACACACGTTTTACATTCTCCGATACTTTCTGACACTTTGGTATGTGTCCTCCGAGGTAATGTATGTTTGCGCAAGAAAAAGTGCTTTCGTGCATTTTTTTGCGTTTAAAAAAAAAGCAGTTAATAAATTTGATTCTACAGTAGAAAATGCTCTATGGTAAACTTAACCGTAGACATGACTATGAATAATTCTATCAAATTTTGTGCAAAAAACTTTTAAAAAAACGCAAAAAAAACTCTTGCGCTAATTTTTATAATATTTCTAAACTTGTATTAGCACATATATGGTTTACAATAGAAAACTGTACTGTAAACACTTACCTAAACAGGTACTGCAGTGACTCCTCTTAGTCCCTCAGCAGCCACAGCAATACCTTCCCTGTACTTTACCTCTGCCTACATAGTAACAACAATATAGGCTTTCATAGTGGCTTTGATATTACCCATATACTGAATCCAGATTGGCCAGAAGAGCTGTTTGAAAGGGGCTATGGGCTGCTCTGAAGACATGTCATCCTTCATTCTTTCTCCTTTTTGCCAAGTGGCTGACCTATTTTAGTAGGTTTGGCCAAAACTTGCGCCAAAGTTTGAGAAAGTTCACTTTGCTTATCTCTAGTCAAGTAACAGTTGTCTGCAGAATATAAGTATGAGCACAGAAGGATCAATACCCCCACCCCCAAACTTGTTTAAACTTAACCCTTAGACAACATGTATTCATAGAGCCATACTAAACAGTGTGCATGAGCATAAGCTGTGCTCACTTCATACACTGTGAGTGACGGCTGAATTACTGAAAACAACTTTCATGCTGATGTTGATCATTACCCTCTTAAAGGTTGTAGCCTGGAAGCGGCACGTGCTATTATCTGTATGAGCAAAGAGTATGGGAGATTTCTTCTCTGCTCACAAGAATGACCAGACGGGGGGGGGGGGGGGGGTGATATCACATGAGAGAGATATCACAGGAGTTGAAAATAATTATGCATGAAGATGGAGTAAACATGGACAACGTGGGCTGGACATCACTCGGAAACCCCCCAAATGCACCAAACCACCTAATTTGCAAATTAAGAATTTCACAAGTGAAACACTGTTTTAATCTGCATCACCCACACTTTAAGCCTTTACCAGCAGGTTTGTGTGAGTGACACAGATGTCTCATTTCATTTAAGCCTTATCATGCTAATGGCAGTAACACATAATAATAATTTATACATAATAATACAAATAATAATTTAAAACTGCCTATACAATACATCTACTTGAGGTCTGGTTTTCAGTTTGAGTTTAAGTATATTTTATGTACATTGAAAGGGTAACTGAAAAGCCATGGGGTGTTATTGCCTTTAGCAAGGCAAAACTGAAAGTGTGCATACAGATTTGTTCTCATCTTTATTAGTAATTCAGTAATAAAGGTTTTCTGTTTAGTAAATCTAATCCACATAGGCATGTGAAGATATAGCAGATGAATACACCATGCTGAGTCTCTCTGCAGAACAACGATTAAGTCTCTGCATGCTAAGGGAGCGGAGCTTTGTCATAGCTTCATATTGTCATCTGAATTCCCAAGTATGCAGCTCCAGTTTAATGGCTCAATTTGATGTTCTTTGTCAGTTTTGAAGAAAATCGTATTCCCCTGGATTTCTAGCCAGAAGGTAAAACAGCTAATCTTTCCCTTATCTAATAGATTGTTATTGTTTCATTTAGTTAAAACCCTTCTCTGTGGAATTGATCTGCTTCTTTCTGTTTTTGAAGTATTGTACTGAAAGGAATATTTGTCGGTTATTTTATAAATAATTATTAAAAATGAAATTGGAAAAATAATTCAAATCGCTTGGCTATATATTTATGTTATTCAATGCAAATTAAATATACATATTTTACAGTTTATAAAGTGAAGTCCTCTTTTTATTCAAGTTTTTTAGATCAAAGAAAATAGGTATATCACAACATACACTCCTAAACAAACACATGCAAACTCACAAGTACATATTTATCATGTTTATCAAGTATGTGCCCAGCTATGCAGAGTAAATGCAGAAGAGATGAGTTTATCTTAAAAAAATCAATCAGTAATATCGCATAATATATGTGATTTATTAGGATACAGCTACACAATCTCAATATCTAATGATAGCTCTGTCACATCTCTATTGTACAAAGAAATTGTGGAATATGATATAGACTAGAAGTCTTGAAATGTATTCTCTACACAATGTATTATGGAGTATTGTGGTCTATCAATATGAAAAGAAAAATTGAATATTAGTAATTAACCACTAGAGATTAGCAAACTTTTGAAAAATTTGATTCAGCCGATTTGCCTATTTTTTTGAAAAAATTGGTTTGATCAGAATTTATTTGCAGCAAATCTAGATTTGTATATCAAGTACCTCTGAGTACTCGTGGACGATTTCCCGTATTTTGTTTATGTTTGTCAGATTTCTTTGTCTGCCTTGTTTTCTGTTTCGTTGTATTCTTGAAATAAAACTTTGAATGATTAAAAAAAAAAGAAAAATGGCTATTTCTGGCCTACAGAGAGCCTCAATAGGGGTGTAGAACACTTTACTGTGTTCTAACATGCATATGGAGTGTGCTGGGGTAGTGAAATAATACTGTTATTCAGTATGAAATGCAGATGACAGACATCACTTTTAGAATCCCTGCCACAGAGCGGCACAATGACAGAGCCTGGAGGTGGCATCAGTATGAGGAGATCATATAGTGGATGAATGACACAGTGTGGAGGTGTTGGCAGCATGAGGAGACCGTATAGTGGTTGAATAACACAGCAGGGAGATGTTGGCAGCATGAGGAGACCATATAGTGGCTTAATGACACAGCTTGGATGAGGCTGAAGCATGAGGAGACCATATAGTGGCTGACTGACACAGCATGGGGGTAGCAGCAGCATGAGGAGACCATATAGTGGCTGGATGACACAGCTTGGATGAGGCTAAAGCATGAGGAGACCATATAGTGGCTGAATGACACAGCAAGGAGGTGTTGGCAGCATGAGGAGACCATATAGTGGCTGAACGACACAGTGTGGAGGTGTTGGCAGCACGAGGAGACCATATAGTGGCTGAATGACACAGTGTGGAGGCGGTGGCTGCATGAGGAGACAATATGGTGGCTGGATGACACAGCTTGGACACCATATAGTGGCTGAATGACACAGTGTGGAGATGTTGGCAGCATGAGGAGACCATATAGTGACTGAATGACACAGCGTGGAGGTGTTGGTAGCATGAGGAGACCATATAGTGGCTGAATGACACAGTGTGGAGGTGTTGGCAGCATGAAGAGACCATATAGTGGCTTAATGGCACAGCCAGGAGTTGGCAGCAGCATGAGTAGACACTAGGCCTTCAAGATTGTGGGTAGCTAGTGCTACCATAACAATTTTTTTATTCCCAGACCCAGGCCAGGCAGCATCAATAAACCATATATTGCCTGAATGGCACAGCCTGGAGTTGGCAAAAGAATAAGGAGACCATATAGTGTCTGAATGGCACAGCCTGGAGTTGGCAGCAGATGAGGAGACAATAGGGCCTGACAATATCTAATAATAAAAGATGAATTTTGAAGCAGAAGCAGTCAGTAGCAGGCATAAGCAGTACACCCGAGGGTTTCATAACCCCTTACATTGAAAGATCAATGCTGAAATTTCTATTAAGCATGTATTTAGCTAGTGCTAAACATCCAAAAATGTAAGGCCCAAGCCCAGAAGCATCAATAAGCCAAGTAGTTCCAGAAACACAGTCAGGAGCAGACATCAGCAGTTCACCAGAGGGTTTCATAACCCCTTACATTGAAAGATCAATGTTAAAATTTCTATTAAGCATGTATATAACTGGTGCTAAACATCAGAAAATTGAAGGCCCAAGCCCAGAAGCATCAATAAGCCAAGTAGCTCCTGAAGTACACAGTCAGGAGCATGCATCAGCAATACTCCCGAGAGTTCCATAACCCCTTACATTGAAAGATCAATGTTGAAATTTCTATTAAGCATGTATTTAGCTAGTGCTAAACATCCAAAAATGTAAGGCCCAAGCCCAGAAGCATCAGTAAGTCAAGTAGTTCCTGAAAGACACACTCAGGAGCAGGCATCAGCAGTACCCAAGAGGGTTTCATAACCCCTTACATTGAAAGATCAATGTTGAAATTTCTATTAAACATGTATTTAGCTAGTGCTAAACATCCAAAAATGTAAGGCCCAAGCCCAGAAGCATCAATAAGCCAAGTAGTTCCTGAAACACACAGTCAGGAGCAGGCATCAGCAGTATCCAAGAGGGTATCATAACCCCTTACATTGAAAGATCAAGCTTGACATCTCAATTAAGCATTTATGTTAGGGGTATTCCAGGATTTTTTTTTAATTGACTATGCTACAGGGGCTGTAAAGTTAGTGTAGTTCATACTATAGTGTCTGTACTTGTGTGTGAAGGTTTTCTCACAATTCTTCTGTGATTTTAACTCCAATATTTATTTTTATCAGCATACAAAATGACTGTTGTCTCAGATTTTTCCCAGCTTGCAATGTGGCCGAGACCTGACTCACTAGTCAGCTGACGACAGGGAACCTGTCTGTTTCAGTGGGTGGAGGGATCAATCTGCAACTGATGCAACAGCTTTAGGCACCCTGATTGAAAACCACAGATCTTTTGAATGGATGCAGCTCATTTATGTTTTAATGGTTGGGGTGGCTGATGTGTGGGAGGGAGGAAAATGGAATTGTGGGATTTGTAGTCAAAGAAAGAAAAGTCAAACAGGAAATACCAGTTCACAAAAAGCTAGCCACAGTGTTATGTAATCTCATGACATAGACATTTAGCCCCAAGACAAGCGCAGATCCTTCCTAAGCATGTCCATTACTGCCTGAAAGGTACCTACTAAAATTACCTTATGGTGGATATCCCCTTTAATATCTTAGTCCCAGTAGCATTAGAAAATGATATATTTGCTGAATGACACAGCCTGGAGGTGGGGAAAGCATAAGGAGCCCCTATAGTGTCTGAATGGTACAGCCTGAAGGTGGCTGAAGCATGAGGAGACCATTGAAATACAAGAATTTTAAATAGAAATCTGAGATTTTGAAATTTAAATTGAGGATTTTGAAATTGAACTTTTAACTCCCCAGTTTTAGTGTCCCGGGCCCCAGTGTGTGGGTACAAAGCACCTTATCTTACAAGGAGTCACATGTCAGCACAATGACAGAGCCTGGAGGTGGCATCTGTAGGAGGAGACCATATAGTGTCTGAATGGCACAGCCTGGAGTTGGCAGCAGCATGACGAGACCAATGAAATCTATGATTTTTAAATTAAAATGTAAGATTTTGAAATTGATATCATGGATTTAGTAATTGAAATTTCACTACTCTGCCTGTCATTCTTATTGTGTATATGAGGGGAGTACAATACGCTTCAGTTAGCTTAAAACAGTATTTGTCCGGAACAGCAGCAGGTGTGTACTATTGGCTGTCCTTTCACAGTATATAGACCCTTGATAGATTAACAGGTACACAATAGTACACTACTTAGATGTAGGTATGTGGTATGCACCAATGAGAGCAGAAAAATTTGCTCCAGTATGCTTAAAAATACTTATTTTTACCTGTGTCCCAGATTACAAAATTCCTTTATAATCAGAAATTGTCAGAATACCACCTGACATTCAAAACAATAAAATGACACATACGTTCTCTGAAAAAAAGAATCCTTCATTAGATGACAATATGAGTATTGTGTGTTCCAGTGACATTAGCTCATCCTAGGAACAGGAAAACGTGATACAACTTAATTCTGCAACTGAAGAACCACAACAAAAAATGAACAACTTAAAGCCTATTGGAACTGAGGAACTTCAAAATGGTAAATCTACCACCTGGGATAGTCAGTCAATTCCAACAGCAGGTGGTCAGTATCCACAGTTCCCTGTTTCTGCTAGCCCTTGGCAATATTTCTTTTATTACTGGTCTGTAGAGATGAGCGAATCGAAGTTGACAAACCCGAATTCGTTACGAATTTCATGAAAAATTGGATTCGCAACGAATACGAATATCGCCGCGATTCTATCGCACGAATCGCTTAATCAAACTCCATTTTACAGCGTTCCAGGCTATTGGAGAGCTAAGATGGCGGATCCACATGTGAGTACAAGGGGCAGGGGATTATGGGAGGGCGGGAAACAGCGGCGGGAATGAAGGTAGGTGGGCTGACCCTGAATCACATGTGAGATGCAGCCTATCAGTGTTCACTGACCCCTGTGATGTCACAGCCCCTATATAATCGGCGGCCATCTTGCCTCTCTTCATTTCATCTATGCACTCAGATGGACGGGACTGCATGTGTGTGAATAGCTCATTACACAGCTTTACACTGCAACTGCTACTCACATCAGCATTAGGGAAAGGCAGGAGTGCAGAGTGCTTTGCCGTTCACACTGAGAAGGATCATTGATAGCTAAACCTCCTATTCACGTTATTGAGCATTGCAGCAGAGAGGGGCAGATAGCTGTCAGCTGCCTCATACAGATCTCCAAGCTGCCTGAACTTTCTGAAGCATCTTATCTCCTCATTTTTCAGCCCGATTGAGTTTTTTTGCTCCACAAATCTTCTGCTGCTCAGAATTGTGTGAATTGAGTGCAATTTAGGGTTTAATCCCCGGATTTTTTTTTGTGGTGCTGCACTGTTGGGTTCTGCTGCTGTTCAGAAATAAGTCATATTGGTGTCAGTGGCGTACCTAGGGGGGGGCGCGAGGGGCGGCCCGCCCCGGGTGCCACTCTCAAGGGGGGTGCCAGGGGCGGACTGACCCGCCGCCGCAAAATTAAAGTTTTTTTTTTTTTTTAAAACATTTTGCCGCCGCCCGCGCTCTGTGTCCGCCCGCAACCCCCCCCCCCCAGAGCCGTGCCCCCAACCCCCACGCCCGCCCCCCCCCCCCCTTTCCTTACCTCCCAGGCAGCCTGCGGCCCTACAGAACCGCTGTGGCTGCCTAGGAGAAGCGTCATCACGTTGGTGATGACGCGTGAGACGTGGTGCCAGCAGAGAGGAGCGAGCTGGAGATGAGCATGCGCCCTCCAGCAGAATGTTGCAGCGCCAAGCCTCCCGCTACTGTGGCCGTACAGGTAACCACCTGCATGGCCTCCCTCCCATCACCCACCACCATATAGGTAACCCCCCCACCTGCCTGCCCCCCTTCTACCTCCCCCCTTCAACCCCTTTGGCTGTCCGTGCATGCTGTGAGTTGTAGTTTTGCAACAGCTGGAGGCACCCAGATTGGCAAACACTGCCTTAGGGCCTAAGCCAGTGTTTCCCAACCAGGGTACCTCCAGCTGTTGCAAAACTACAACTGCCAGCATGCCCGGAGAGCCTTTGGCTGTCTAGGCATGCTGGGAGTTGTAGTTTTGCAACAGCTGGAGGTGCCCAGGTTGGCAAACACTGCCTTAAGGCCTAACCCAGTGTTTCCCAACCAGGGAGCCTCCAGCTGTTGCAAAAGTACAACTGCCAGCATGCCCGGAGAGCCTTTGGCTGTCTAGGCATGCTGGGAGTTGTAGTTTTTCAACAGCTGGAGGCGCCCGGGTTGGCAAACACTGCCTTAAGGCCTAACCCAGTGTTTCCCAACCAGGGAGCCTCCAGCTGATGCAACACTACAACTGCCAGCATGCCCGGAGAGCCTTTGGCTGTCTAGGCTTGCTGGGAGTTGTAGTTTTGCAATAGCTGGAGGCGCCTGGGTTGGCAAACACTGCCTTAAGGCCTAACCCAGTGTTTCCCAACCAGGGAGCCTCCAGCTGTTGCAAAAGTACAACTGCCAGCATGCCCGGAGAGCCTTTGGCTGTCTAGGCATGCTGGGAGTTGTAGTTTTGCAACAGCTGGAGGCGCCCGGGTTGGCAAACACTGCCTTAAGGCCTACCCAGTGTTTCCCAACCAGGGAGTCTCCAGCTGTTGCAAAAGTACAACTGCCAGCATGCTCGGAGAGCCTTTGGCTGTCTAGGCATGCTGGGAGTTGCAGTTTTGCAACAGCTGGAGGTGCCCGGGTTGGCAAACACTGCCTTAAAGTAGTAGTCCAGTGGTGAACCCAGTGGTGAACAACTTATCCCCTATCCTAAGGATAGGGGATAAGTTTGAGAATGCGGGGGGTCCGATTGCTGGGGCCCCCTGCGATCTCCTGTACGGGGCCCCGACAGCCCGCGGGAAGGGGGCGTGTCGACCTCCGCACGAAGCGGCGGTCGACACGCCCCCTCAATACAACTCTATGGCAGAGTCGGAGCGCTGCCTTCGGCAATCTCCGGTTCTACCATAGAGATGTATTGAGGGGGCGTGTCAGCCGCCGCTTCGTGCTGAGGTCGACACGCCCCCTTCCCGCGGGCTGTCGGGGCCCCGTACAGGAGATCGCAGGGGGCCCCAGCGGTCGGACCCCCCGCGATCTCAAACTTATCCCCTATCCTTAGGATAGGGGATAAGTTTTTCACCACTGGACTACCCCTTTAAGGCCTAACCCAGTGTTTCCCAACCAGGGAGCCTCCAGCTGTTGCAACACTACAACTGCCAGCATGCCCGGACAGCCTTTGGCTGTCTTGGCATGCTGGGCGTTGCAGTTTTGCAATAGCTGGAGGCGCCTGGGTTGGCAAACACTGCCTTAGGACCCAGAGTATTGTATTATACTCCAGAGCTGTACTCACTACTTTCTAAGGGAAAGAGGGGGGGGGGGGGGAGTGTAACTCTGCATATACCTATGGGAAAGAGGGGGGGGTGTAACTCTGCATTTACCTATGGGAAAGAGGGGGTTTCCTGGCTACCGACCTGCCCTTTTACTGTGCAGGACACCAAAGAGGGCATTATTACAGTTTGTGGGCCTGTAGATGGGAAGATTGTGGAGGAGGGGAGGGCACTGAATATATGCAGGGTCTGACATGTTTTTCCTGCAGATGTCTTATCCGGACAGGGAAGAAAAGGAAAGAGGACACCGCTGATCAGAAAAGACGTAATTGTGAGTCCCAAAATGTAACTGTAATCACTTATATGGTATACACATCCTGTGTACAGCTGATATCTACCGCCATATGGTCCTGTATATAATCACTTATATTGTATACAGATTCCTTATAGTATACTGCTCTGTGTATAGTGGTTTTATTCAGTACAGTATGGCAGTATTATCCAGTTATTGTGTGGTGGTATATATTTACTCCTGGTATTATTGGTCATGGAAATTTACTTACGTTAAAGTGTTTCTTACTTATATAAATTTTTATTTATTTATTGTGTGTGGGATTTGGGTGGAATAGGAGCGTGGCAGAAGATTGACGAGCTGCAGAGCCTAGCAGGGGCCCTTGCCTTTTTTTTTGGTCCGGGGGCCCCGAGTGTTGTCAGTCCGCCCCTGGGTTGTGTAATTAAGGGGGGTGCATGTGTGTAGGGGGGGGGGGTGCCAAACAAAGGGTCCGCCCCGGGTACCATATGCTCTAGGTACGCCCCTGATTGGTGCGGACTTTACTGCCTATTTACCATTTTTCACCTGTTACTCTGTCTCTGTGCTAAACTCAGTGTTATACCACACGTTATACACCTGCCAGTGTATTAAAGATAAAAAAGGTTTTCCTGGATACAAATACGCTTTTTCAGTGGCCTTATCATGGCAAAGGGCCTAAATACAAGCAAATAGCGTACCATATACCACCCTTTTTTCTGTCTCTGTGCTAAATTCAGTGTTATACCACACGCTATACACCTGCCAGTGTATTAAAGAAAAAAAAGGTTTCCCTGTGTAAAAATACGCTTAACAGGGGCCTTATCATTGCAAAGGGCCTACATTCAAGAAAATAGCGTACCATATACCACCTTTTTTTCTGTCTCTGTGCTAAATTCAGTGTTATAACACACGTTATACACCTGCCGGTGTATTAAAGAATATATTTTTTTTTTCCTGAGTACAAATACGCTCAACAGTGGCCTTATCATTGCAAAGGGCCTAAATACAAGCAAATAGCGTACCATATACCACCTTTTTTTCTGTCTCTGTGCTAAATTCAGTGCTATACCACAGGTTATACACCTGCCGGTGTATTAAAGAGAAAGAAGGTTTTCCTGCATAAAAATACGCTTAACAGTGGCCTTATCATTGCAAAGGGCCTAAATTCAAGCAAATAGCGTACCATATACTACCTTTTTATCTGTCTCTGTGCTAAATTAAGTGTTATACCACACGTTATACACCTGCCGGTGTATTAAAGAAAAAAAAGTTTTTCCTGAGTATAAATACTCTTTTTCCGTGGCCTTATCATTGCAAAGGGCCTACATACAAGCAAATAGCGCACCATATACCACCTTTTTTTCTGTCTCTGTGCTAAATTCAGTGTTATACCCCACGTTAAACACCTGCCGGTGTATTAAAGATTTTTTTTTTCCCTGAGTACAAATACGCTTAACAGTGGCCTTATCATTGCAAAGGGCCTACATATAAGCAAATATCGTACCATATACCACCTTTTTTTCTGTCTCTTTGCTAAATTCAGTGTTATACCACACGTTATACACCTGCCGGTGTATTAAAGAAAAAAAAAGGTTTTCCTGCGTAAAAATACACTTAACAGTGGCCTTATCATTGCACAGGGCCTAAGTTGAAGCAAATAGCGTACCATATACCACCTTTTTTTCTGTCTCTGTGCTAAATTAAGTGTTATACCACATGTTATACACCTTCAGGCGTATTAAAGAAAAAACATTTTTCCTGCGTAAAAATACGCTTAACAGTGGCCTTATCATTGCACAGGGCCTAAGTTGAAGCAAATAGCGTACCATATACTACCTTTTTTTCTGTCTCTGTGCTAAATTAAGTGTTATACCACACGTTATACACCTGCCGGTGTATTAAAGAAAAAAAAGTTTTTCCTGAGTATAAATACGCTTTTTCCGTGGCCTTATCATTGCAAAGGGCCTACATACAAGCAAATAGCGTACCATATACCATCTTTTTTTCTGTCTCTGTGCTAAATTCAGTGTTATACCACACGTTATACACCTGCCAGTGTATTAAAGAATTTTTTTTTCCTGAGTACAAATACGCTTAACAGTGGCCTTATCATTGCAAAGGCCTAAATTCAAGCAAATAGCGTACCATATACCACCTTTTTTTCGGTCTCTGTGCTAAATTAAGTGTTATACCACATGTTATACACCTGCAGGTGTATTAAAGAAAAAAAAGGTTTTCCTGCGTAAAAATACGCTTAACAGTGGCCTTATCATTGCAAAGGGCCTAAATACCAGAAAATAGCGTACCATTTACCACCTTTTTTTCTGTCGCTGTGCTAAATTCAGTGTTATACCACACGTTATACACCTGCCGGTGTATTAAAGAAAAAAAAGGTTTTCCTGCGTAAAAATACGCTTAACAGTGGCCTTATCATATCAAAGGGCCTAAATTCAAGCAAATAGCGTACCATATACTACCTTTTTTTCTGTCTCTGTGCTAAATTAAGTGTTATACCACACGTTAAACACCTGCGGGTGTATTAAATAAATTTTTTTTTTCCTGAGTACAAATACGCTTAACAGTGGCCTTATCATTGCAAAGGGCCTAAATTCAAGCAAATAGCGTACCATTTACCACCTTTTTTTCTGTCTCTGTGCTAAATTAAGTATAATACCACATGTTATACACCTGCCAGTGTATTAAAGAAAAAAAAAGTTTTTCCTGAGTACAAATACTCTCTTTCAGTGGCCTTATCATTGCAAAGGGCCTACATACAAGCAAATAGCGTACCATATTCCACCATTTTTTTCTGTCTCTGTGCTAAATTCAGTGTTATACCACACGTTATATACCTGCTAGTGTATTAAAGAAACAAATGTTTTTGCTGAGTACAAATATGCTTGACAGTGGCCTTATCATTGCAAAGGGCCTACATACAAGCAAATAGCGTACCATATGCCACCTTTTTTTCTGGCTCTGTGCTAAATTCAGTGTTATACCACACGTTATACACCTGCCGGTGTATTAAAGAAGAAAAAGGTTTTCCTGCGGAAAAATACGCTTAACAGTGGCCTTCTCATTGTAAAGGGCCTAAATTCAAGCAAATAGCGTACCATATACTACCTTTTTTTCTGTCTCTGTGCTAAATTAAGTGTTATACCACACGTTATACACCTGCCGGTGTATTAAAGAAAAAAAAGTTTTTCCTGAGTTTAAATACGCTTTTTCCGTGGCCTTATCATTGCAAACGGCCTACATACAAGCAAATAGCGTACCATATACCATCTTTTTTTCTGTCTCTGTGCTAAATTCAGTGTTATACCACACGTTATACACCTGCCAGTGTATTAAAGAATTTTTTTTTCCTGAGTACAAATACGCTTAACAGTGGCCTTATCATTGCAAAGGCCTAAATTCAAGCAAATAGCGTACCATATACCACCTTTTTTTCGGTCTCTGTGCTAAATTAAGTATTATACCACATGTTATACACCTGCAGGTGTATTAAAGAAAAAAAAGGTTTTCCTGCGTAAAAATACGCTTAACAGTGACCTTATCATTGCAAAGGGCCTAAATACAAGAAAATAGCGTACCATTTACCACCTTTTTTTCTGTCGCTGTGTTAAATTCAGTGTTATACCACACGTTATACACCTGCCGGTGTATTAAAGAAAAAAAAGGTTTTCCTGCGTAAAAATACGCTTAACAGTGGCCTTATCATTGCAAAGGGCCTAAATTCAAGCAAATAGCGTACCATATACTACCTTTTTTTCTGTCTCTGTGCTAAATTAAGTGTTATACCACACGTTAAACACCTGCGGGTGTATTAAATAATTTTTTTTTTTCCTGAGTACAAATACGCTTAACAGTGGCCTTATCATTGCAAAGGGCCTACATACAAGCAAATAGCGTACCATATACCACCTTTTTTTCTGTCTCTGTGCTAAATTCAGTGTTATACCACACATTATACACCTGCCAGTGTATTAAAGAAGAAAAAGGTTTTCCTGCGGAAAAATATGCTTAACAGTGGCCTTATCATTGCAAAGGGCCTAAATTCAAGCAAATAGCGTACCATATACCACCTTTTTTTCTGTATCTGTGCTAAATTCAGTGTTATACCACACGTTATACACCTGCCAGTGTATTAAAGAATTTTTTTTTTCCTGAGTACAAATACGCTTTTACAGTGGCCTTATCATTGCAAAGGGCCTACATACAAGCAAATAGCATACCATATACCACCTTTTTTTCTGTCTCTGTGCTAAATTCAGTGTTATACCACACGTTATACACCTGCCGGTGTATTAAAGAAAAAATAAGTTTTTCCTGCGTACAAATACGCTTAACAGTGCGCTCTTCATTGCAAAGGGCATACATACAACCAAGTAGTGTACTATTTAGTACCTGTATTTCTGTCTCGGTGCTAAATTCAGTGCTATTCCACACAATAGTATACACTGGCTGGTGTATACAACAAAAAAATAGTTTTTTTCTGCGTATAAATACGCTTAACAGTGCGCTCATCATTGCAAAGGGCATACATACCACAAAGGAGTGTACTATTTAGTAACTGTTATTCTGTCTAGGGCCTATATACTTTGAAAGGACAGCCGTAAGTAATCGCCTGCTGCTGTTCTATACCCTCATAAACGCACTAAGTATGTCAGGCAGGGAAGTGCCAGGACGTGCACAGAGAAGGGGCAGAGGCCTACATACGTCAGGCAGAGTTGGCAGCAGACTTTGGGCGAGTGGCAGCAGGAGCCGCAGCAATAGGCCTTAGCTCCCGTTAACACCCAGCGGTCGTGTCGTCGACCCATCTCTCCTCGTCAATTGGTTTGCACACTCATCCCCATCATCACAAGCGACATCTGAAAACCCCAGTCAAGAGTCGGTGGGTTCCTCAGACACAACCCTAAGTTGGCATGGCCCGGGAGCAGTCCCCGTAATCCCATTGCCTTTGTCCTATGCTGTTCCCTCTCCCAAAGAAGTATCTCATGCTTTGGGTTCAGCTCCACTATTTAGTGAGGACGATGTAATAGAGGACAGTCAGCATCTAATGGGCAGCCAAGAATGTGAGGAGACATGGGTCCATTGGTCCGCAAGGAGGGCAAGTATTGATGCGGAGAGTGACGTGGGAGGCGGTGTTTCAATTGTTCAGGGTCCTGAGGCAGACACTGTTGTGGAACACGAGGAGGACATTAGTGACGTGCACACATCTTTTGATGATGATGAAGCCGATTGCAATTGGGAGCCGGGTGCAGAAGCCGGGGCTTCATCATCATCAGGAGAAGAGATTTTCTCTTTGTCTATGAGGCAGCAAGGCGGTAGCATGGTTGGCAATCAGCGTGGTGGTGGCAGTAGTGGAAATTCAGGAGTCAAACGTGCCAGGGGGAGACCACCTGCTTCGCGGCAAGCTACCATTCAGGGAGGTAGTGGAACAGGGGTTCCTGGAGACCGCGCCAATAGCAGTGAAATAGTGCGAACTGCGGGTGGGAAAATCAGCTACTCTGTGGTGTGGTTGTTCTTCATAAAGAATCCGGAGGACCTTAGTGTAGTCACATGCAAAATCTGGCGTGGCCAGGGTCCCAATCTCGGCACCACGGCCCTGCGTCAACACTTGATGGCTTTGCCGAGCCGAGGTGGAGAGTCCCAAGCCGTCATTTCTTTGCGAAGAAGGCAGTGTCAGCCCTGCATAAGTTTGTACAAGAGAAGGTGGGCCAGTCCTTGAGCCTGTCGGTGTGTTCAAAAGTGCACAGCAGCGCCGACGTGTGGAGCTTTAACTACGGGCAGGGACAATACATGTCTTTTACGGCCCACCGGGTAAATGTTGTTCCTGCACAGCCACAACAGCAACTTGGACAGGTCACACCGCTTCCTCCTCCACGCTCTGGCTCCCAGGCAGTTGGTCCTTTTACAGTGTGTGCCTCCTCCTCCCCCGTGTCCTCGGCCTCCACTGCACGGCCAAATCTGCACTGCTAAAGTTCATAAGGGAAGAAATCCGAGTATGGCTTACTCCATGAAATCTGGAAATGGGAACCATAGTGACAGACAATGGGAAGAACATTGTGGCCGCGCTGCGACAAGGAAGTGTGAACCATTCACCCTGCATGGCACACGTGTAGAATCTGGTTGTCAAGAAGTTCATCAAGTCTTCACCCCATTTGCAAGACGTCCTGACAATGGCAAGGAAACTGTGCATGCACTTCACCGTCTCGTACACCACCAAGCACACTTTGCTTGAGCTGCAGCGTCAGAACGGTATTATAATTACTAAAGCCCGGGGCAAAGAAAGCCCAGGGCACAAGATCCCTTTACAGGGAGACTTCCCTAAAACTTAGCTTTTAATAGTGCTCTAATAAAATAATTTGTGACCAAAATGTTAAAAGCTTTTGTCAAGGCTCACTGTAAACTGGTAACTGTGAGTAGGATCACTAAAGTAGACGGTGCAGTAGTGCCGAAACTAGTAGAGGGGGGCAAATGTCAGTATTTTAAAATCTGTCAAGGTTCACTCACTTAAAGGGAAACTGCAGTTCCCTACACAACTACTTTAGTGATCCTACTCACAGTTACCAGTTTACAGTGAGCCTTGACAAAAGCTTTTAACATTTTGGTCACAAATTATTTTATTAGAGCACTATTAAAAGCTAAGTTTTAGGGAAGTCTCCCTGTAAAGGGATCTTGTGCCCTGGGCTTTCTTTGCCCCGGGCTTTAGTAATTATTGTAGAAAGTGATTCCTGACTTCCTTTAGGGACCAGTTGTGTTAAGTCAGAACGGTATCCCACAACATAGTCTCATTTGTGACGTTGCCACACATTGGAATTCCACCCTCCATATGTTGGACAGACTATGCGAACAAAGAAAAGCCATCACAGATTTTTTGATGATACAAGCAGATAGGAGTACTCCCCTGTGTAACTTCAATGTGAACGAGTGTCAGCTCATACGTGACACCTGCCGTTTGCTGAGGCCCTTTGAGGAAGCCACATTTTTTGTTAGTCGCTCGAATTACGCCATGAACGACGTAATTCCACCCCTACATTTACTCCAAAAAATGATTGAAAACATGGCTGGTCACGGCAATGGAGATGTTGCGCCTACATCAGAAGGCTACATGAGTCCTGTGGGGGATGAACTGGAGGAGGATGATGAGGGGCAGAGCGGAGCACAGTTTATGGTGGATGAGATGGCCGGTGTTTCTGGTCATTGGACAGGAGAGGAGGAGCAGGAGCAGCCAGAGGAGCTGGAGGGTTATTATGAGGGAGGCGAGACAGAGGACCCAGACACACTGTGGCAGTATGCAGTGGAGATGGAGGCAGGCAGTCCAAGCGAGTCACTGTCACAAATGGCTCGATGCATGCTGAGTTGCTTGCGTAGTGACCCCCTAATTGTCAAAATTCGTCAGCGCGATGACTTCTGGATCTCCACCTTATTGGACCCTTCGCTACCGGCCCAGAATGTGGGCCTTTTTTACACCCACTGAGAGGGAGAACAAACTGACCTACTTCAGGGAGCTTCTACCTAGTCGGTTGGCCGATGTCTATCGGCCACATGGTCCATCCACTCGCAGGTTTGACTCGGGGGGCCCTCTGCGCTCACCTTCCACTGCCGCGGCTGCTGGGGAGGGGGTGGGTGGCAGGAGCAGTACCGGCTCAATCAGCAGCAGCCTGAGTCTACAGTCGCTGATAAGTAGCTTCCTTCAGCCACATAGTGAAGCTACTCATCAGCAGCAGGTGGACATGGAGCAGGACCTGAACCAGCAGGTGGTGGCTTACCTTGACATGACCCTGCCAACAACCGTTGAAGATCCGCTGGACTTCTGGGCAGCCAATCTCGATTTATGGCCGCAACTAGCGGAGTTTGCCCTGGAAAAGCTGTCCTGCCCAGCCAGTAGTGTGCCATCAGACTGGGTGTTTAGTGCGGCCGGGGCCATAGTCACCCCAAGGCGAACTCGTCTGTCCACTAAAAATGTGGAGAGACTGACGTTTGTCAAGATGAATCAGGGATGGATCAGCCAGGATTTCCAGCCACCAATGACAGATGGGTCTGAGTAGATTGACCATGCTCCTACAACAAAATTTTCTCTATTGTGGTTGGTTATGAAACCCTCTGGGGCAGACCTGGGCATTGTACGGCCCGCTTGCCACATACGGCCCTTTGATTGGCTCTGACCGGCCCGCGCTGATTGGGGGACAACTATGCTGCCTACTCTGGGGGACAACTATGCTCCTAATCTGGGGGACATCTATGCTGCCTAATCTGGGGGACAACTATGCTCCTTATCTGGGGGACAACTATGCTCCTAATCTGGGGGACAACTAAACTCCTAATCTGGTGGACATCTATGCTGCCTGATCTGGGGGACAAGTATGCTCCTAACGTGGGGGACATCTATGCTGCCTAATCTGGGTGACATCTATGCTGCCTAATCTGGGGGACATCTATGCTGCCTAATCTGGGTGACATCTATGCTGCCTAATCTGGGGAACAAGTATGCTCCTAATCTGGGGGACATCTATGCTGCCTACTCTGGGGGACAAGTATGCTCCTAATCTGGGGGACATCTATGCTGCCTAATCCGGGGGGACATCTATGCTGCCTAATCTGGGGGACAACTATGCTCCTAATCTGGGGGACATCTATGCTGTCTAATCTGGGGGACATCTATGCTGCCTAATCTGGGTGACATCTATGCTGCCTAATCTGGAGGACAACTATGCTCCTTATCTGGGGGACAACTATGCTCCTAATCTGGGGGACATCTATGCTGCCTAATCTGGGGGACATCTATGCTGCCTAATCTGGGTGACATCTATGCTGCCTAATCTGGGGGACAACTATGCTCCTTATCTGGGGGACAACTATGCTCCTAATCTGGGGGACAACTAAGATCCTAATCTGGTGGACATCTATGCTGCCTAATCTGGGGGACAAGTATGCTCCTAATCTGGGGGACATCTATGCTGCCTAATCTGGGGGACAAGTATGCTCCTAATGTGGGGGACATCTATGCTGCCTAATCTGGGTGACATCTATGTTGCCTAATCTGGAGGACATCTATGCTGCCTAATCTGGGTGACATCTATGCTGCCTAATCTGGGGGACATCTATGCTGCGTACTCTGGGGGACAAGTGTGCTCCCAATCTGGGGGACATCTATGCTGACTAATCCGGGGGACATCCATGCTGCCTACTCTGGGGGACAACTAGGTTCCTAATCTGGGGGACATCTATGCTGCCTAATCTGGGGGACAACTATGCTCCTAATCTGGGGGACATCTTTGCTGCCTAATCTGGGGGACAAGTATGCTCCTAATCTGGGGGACATCTATGCGGCCTAATCCGGGGGACAGCTATGCTTCCTAATCTGGGTGACATCTATGCTGCCTAATCTGGGGGACAACTATGCTCCTTATCTGGGGGACAACTATGCTCCTAATCTGGGGGACATCTATGCTGCCTAATCTGGGGGACATCTATGCTGCCTAATCTGGGTGACATCTATGCTGCCTAATCTGGGGGACAACTATGCTCCTTATCTGGGGGACAACTATGCTCCTAATCTGGGGGACAACTAAGATCCTAATCTGGTGGACATCTATGCTGCCTAATCTGGGGGACAAGTATGCTCCTAATCTGGGGGACATCTATGCTGCCTAATCTGGGGGACAAGTATGCTCCTAATGTGGGGGACATCTATGCTGCCTAATCTGGGTGACATCTATGTTGCCTAATCTGGAGGACATCTATGCTGCCTAATCTGGGTGACATCTATGTTGCCTAATCTGGGGGACATCTATGCTGCGTACTCTGGGGGACAAGTATACTCCCAATCTGGGGGACATCTATGCTGACTAATCCGGGGGACATCTATGCTGCCTACTCTGGGGGACAACTAGGTTCCTAATCTGGGGGACATCTATGCTGCCTAATCTGGGGGACAACTATGCTCCTAATCTGGGGGACATCTATGCTGCCTAATCTGGGGGACAACTATGCTCCTAATCTGGGGGACATCTTTGCTGCCTAATCTGGGGGACAAGTATGCTCCTAATCTGGGGGACATCTATGCGGCCTAATCCTGGGGACAGCTATGCTTCCTACTCTGGGGGACAACTATGCTCCTAATCTGGGTGACATCTATGCTGCCTAATCTGGGGGACATCTATGCTGCCTACTCTGGGGGACAAGTATGCTCCTAATCTGGGGGACATCTATGCTGACTAATCCGGGGGACATCTATGCTGTCTACTCTGGGGGACAACTAGGTTCCTAATCTGGGGGACATCTATGCTGCCTAATCTGGGGTACAACTATGCTCCTAATCTATGGGACATCTATGCTGCCTAATCTGGGGGACAACTATGCTCCTAATCTAGGGGACATCTATGCTGCCTATTCTGGGGGACAAGTATGCTCCTAATCTGGGGGACATCTATGCTGCCTAATCTGGGGGACATCTATGCTGCCTAATTTGGGGGACATGTATGCTCCTAATCAGGGGGACATCTATGCTGCCTAATCTGGGGGACAACTATGCTCCTAATATGGGGAAAACTGATGCTTCTGGCCTTGGGCCTATAATTTTTTGAAGTTAAGCAGTAGCTAAATACATACTTAATGCAAATGTCAACATTGATCTTTAAATGTAAGGGGTTATGAAACCCTCTTGGGTACTGCGAATGACTGCTCCAGAATCATTCTGTGTCTTTCAGGAACTACTTGCCTCCCTGGCACCTCAGGACTTGGGTCTATAATTTTTTGAAGTTTAGCAGTAGCTAAATACATGCTTAATGCAAATGTCAACATTGATCTTTAAATGTAAGGGGTTATGAAAACCTCTTGGGTACTGCGAATGACTGCTCCAGACTCATTCTGTGTCTTTCACAAACTACTTGCCTCCCTGGTGCCTCAGGCCTTGAGCCTATAATTTTTTGAAGTTTAGCAGTAGCTAAATACATGTTTGATGCAAATTTCAACAATGATCATTAAATTCTCGGCGCTCTGCCAGGGCCTTCTCCTACCCCGCCTGGGCTGATCTGAGGATCTCACTAACCAACTCACTAACTAATCCAATCGCTTATAGCGACAGGCGGTGTGTACAAAGGGCAGGGACTTAATCAATGCCAGCTTATGACCCTCACTTACTGGTAATTCCTCGTTTTAAGGTTAAATAATTGCAATCCCAGATCCCTATCACGAACTGGTTTCAGCGTGCAACACGCACCTGTCCTTGAAAGATAGAGACACGCTAATCCGTTCAGTGGAGCGCTAGTGCGGCCCAGGACATCTGAGGCCATAACACACCTGTTATTGCTTGATCTCGCAATTGATCGGGCAAGGTAAGGGGTTATTAAAGCCTCCTGGGTACTGTTGAGGTCTACTCCTGACTACTCTTGGTGCAATGTATGATGTAATTAAACACTCTCTCTTGGGTAGTGTTATTGTTAAATTTACTGATAATTTTATCAGTAATAAAATAAAATTTTGCAGAATGCTAACCGTTACACAACGAAACGCTTGTTGCGTGTGATTTTTTAATGAAAAAAAAAAAAAATATATATATATATATATATATGGAGAGGGATTAACTCTGCTTAATAATTTTTGGCGATTAGAATCCTTTTGTGATCTGATCTTTTGGAGACAGATGCGCTTACACACATGTAATAATTTTTTTAACCAAATTTCAAACATTGTATGGTTTATTATTTTTGAGAAGAATGTCTTTTGGCGGTCCACTGTCCTGCATTATAGAGTCTTCTGAACTGCTGTATATGCGCTTGTTTTTAAAAAAACAGGTATTTTGTCAGACAATTTCAATAAAATTTTGCGTTTTTTGGGGGAGGATTGTGAAGCCGTGTGTACTCGTGTGTACTTGTGCATCAGCCAACTCCAGGCTGTGTCTTTCAGGCAATCTATGGGTTCCTGATGCCACAGAGGTGGGGCCTGGGTGTGGGAATTTAAAATTTTTGGATTGCGGGTGCTGCCAAAAAAGATGGACACACCCTAATCCGTTCAGTGGAGCGCGCCTGCGGCCCCGGACATCTGAGGGCATAACACACCTGTTAATGCTCGATCTCAGGAGAAGGGGGGTTCATCATCAGGAGAAGAGAGGTGCAGGTTGCCCTTGAGTCAGCAAGGCGGTAGCACGGTTGGCAGTCAGCTTGGTGTGGCAGTAGTGGAAATTCTGGAGCCAAACGTGCCCGGGGGAGACCACCTGCTTCGCGGCAGCTTACCTTTCCGGGAGTTAGAAGGTTACCAGCAACGGTCGATGAGACATAGAGACACGCTAATCCGTTCAGTGAAGCGCGCCTGTGGCCCCGGAAATCTGAGGGCATAACACACCTAGTATTGCTCGATCTCGCAATTGATCGTGCAAAGGTAGATGGTTATTAAAGCCTCTTGGGTACTGCTGAGGCCTACTCCTGACTGCTCCTGGTGTAATGTATGGGATAATGAAACACTCTTGGGTAGTGTTTTTTTTTTTATTTACTGATAATTTTATCGGTAATAAAATTGAATTTTCCAGATTGCTAATCGTTACACAACGGAATGCTCGTTGCGTGTGATTTTTTAATGAAAAAAAATAAAAAATACGGACAGGGATTAACTCTGCTTCATCATTTTGGGTGAAAAAAGTCCTTTGGTGATCTGATCCTTTGGAGATAGATGCGCTTACACACATATTGACTTAGTTTTTGTAAAAAAATTTCAAACATTGTGTGGTTTATTATTTTTGAGAAGAATGTCTTTGGGTGGTCCACCGTCCTGCATTATAGAGTCTTGTGAACTGTTGGAAATGCGCTTGTTCTTAGACAAAGGTATTTCTTTAAAAAATGTTGTTGTTTTTTGGAGGGGATTGTGAAGCCCGGGTGTGTACTGGTGCATCAGCCAACTCCAGGCTGTGTCCTTCAGGCAATATATGGGTTCCTGATGCCGCAGAGGTGGGGCCTGGGTCTGGAAATTTCTAATTTTTGGATAGCGGGTGCTTCCTATGAGAAATATTTGTCAAAAATTTCATATGTTGTGTTGATTTTTTTTGGGGGGGATTGTGAAGCCCTGGTGTGTAGTGTACTAGTGCATCAGCGAACTCCACGCTGTGCCATTCAGCCACTAAATGGTCTCCTCTTGCTGCCAACATGTCCAAGCTGTGTCATTCAGCCACTATATGGTGTCCTCATGCTGCCAACACCTCCACGCTGTGCCATTCAGCCACTATATGGTGTCCTCATGCTGCCAACACTTCCACGCGGTGCCATTCAGCCACTATATGGTGTCCTCATGCTGCCAACACCTCCACGCTGTGTCATTCAGCCACTATATGGTGTTCTCATGCTGCCAACACCTCCATGCTGTGCCATTCAGCCACTATATAGTGTCCTCATGCTGCCAACACCTCCACGCTGTGCCATTCAGCCACTATATGGTGTCCTCATGCTGCCAACACCTCCACGCTGTGCCATTCAGCCACTATATGGTGTCCTCATGCTGCCAACACCTCCACGCTGTGCCATTCAGCCACTATATGGTGTCCTCATCCTGCCAACACCTCCACGCTGTGCCATTCAGCCACTATATGGTGTTCTCATGCTGCGAACACCTCCACGCTGTGCCATTCAGCCACTATATGGTGTCCTCATGCTGCGAACACCTCCACGCTGTGCCATTCAGCCACTATATGGTGTCCTCATGCTGCCAACACCTCCACGTTGTGCCATTCAGCCACTATATGGTGTCCGCATGCTGCCAACACCTCCACGCTGTGCCATTCAGCCACTATATGGTGTTCTCATGCTGCCAACACCTCCACGCTGTGCCATTCAGCCACTATATGGTGTCCTCATGCTGCCAACACCTCCACGCTGTGCCATTCAGCCACTATATGGTGTCCTCATGCTGCCAACACTTCCACGCGGTGCCATTCAGCCACTATATGGTGTCCTCATGCTGCCAACACCTCCATGCTGTGTCATTCAGCCACTATATGGTGTTCTCATGCTGCCAACACCTCCATGCTGTGCCATTCAGCCACTATATAGTGTCCTCATGCTGCCAACACCTCCACGCTGTGCCATTCAGCCACTATATGTTGTCCTCATGCTGCCAACACCTCTGCGCTGTGCCATTCAGCCACTATATGGTGTTCTCATGCTGCCAACACCTCCACGCTGTGCCATTCAGCCACTATATGGTGTCCTCATGCTGCCAACACCTCCACGCTGTGCCATTCAGCCACTATATGGTCTCCTCATGCTGCCAACACCTCCACGCTGTGCCATTCAGCCACTATATGGTGTTCTCATGCTGCCAACACCTCCATGCTGTGCCATTCAGCCACTATATGGTGTTCTCATGCTGCCAACACCTCCACGCTGTGCCATTCAGCCACTATATGGTGTCCTCATGCTGCCAACACCTCCACGCTGTGCCATTCAGCCACTATATGGTGTCCTCATGCTGCCAACACCTCCACGCTGTGCCATTCAGCCACTATATGGTGTCCTCGTGCTGCCAACACCTCCACGCTGTGCCATTCAGCCACTATATGGTGTCCTCATGCTGCCAACACCTCCACACTGTGCCATTCAGCCACTATATGGTGTCCTCATGCTGCCAACACCTCCACGCTGTGTCATTCAGCCACTATATGGTGTCCTCATGCTTCAGCCTCATCCAAGCTGTGTCATTCAGCCACTATTTGGTGTCCTCATGCTGCCAACACCTCCACGCTGTGCCATTCAGCCACTATATGGTGTCCTCATGCTGCCAACACCTCCACGCTGTGCCATTCAGCCACTATATGGTGTCCCCATGCTGCCAACACCTCCACGCTGTGCCATTCAGCCACTATATGGTGTCCTCGTGCTGCCAACACCTCCACGCTGTGCCATTCAGCCACTATATGGTGTCCTCATGCTGCCAACACCTCCACGCTGTGCCATTCAGCCACTATATGGTGTTCTCATGCTGCGAACACCTCCACGCTGTGCCATTCAGCCACTATATGGTGTCCTCATGCTGCCAACACCTCCACGCTGTGCCATTCAGCCACTATATGGTGTCCTCATGCTGCCAACACTTCCACGCGGTGCCATTCAGCCACTATATGGTGTCCTCATGCTGCCAACACCTCCATGCTGTGTCATTCAGCCACTATATGGTGTTCTCATGCTGCCAACACCTCCATGCTGTGCCATTCAGCCACTATATAGTGTCCTCATGCTGCCAACACCTCCACGCTGTGCCATTCAGCCACTATATGTTGTCCTCATGCTGCCAACACCTCTGCGCTGTGCCATTCAGCCACTATATGGTGTTCTCATGCTGCCAACACCTCCACGCTGTGCCATTCAGCCACTATATGGTGTCCTCATGCTGCCAACACCTCCACGCTGTGCCATTCAGCCACTATATGGTCTCCTCATGCTGCCAACACCTCCACGCTGTGCCATTCAGCCACTATATGGTGTTCTCATGCTGCCAACACCTCCATGCTGTGCCATTCAGCCACTATATGGTGTTCTCATGCTGCCAACACCTCCACGCTGTGCCATTCAGCCACTATATGGTGTCCTCATGCTGCCAACACCTCCACGCTGTGCCATTCAGCCACTATATGGTGTCCTCATGCTGCCAACACCTCCACGCTGTGCCATTCAGCCACTATATGGTGTCCTCGTGCTGCCAACACCTCCACGCTGTGCCATTCAGCCACTATATGGTGTCCTCATGCTGCCAACACCTCCACACTGTGCCATTCAGCCACTATATGGTGTCCTCATGCTGCCAACACCTCCACGCTGTGTCATTCAGCCACTATATGGTGTCCTCATGCTTCAGCCTCATCCAAGCTGTGTCATTCAGCCACTATTTGGTGTCCTCATGCTGCCAACACCTCCACGCTGTGCCATTCAGCCACTATATGGTGTCCTCATGCTGCCAACACCTCCACGCTGTGCCATTCAGCCACTATATGGTGTCCCCATGCTGCCAACACCTCCACGCTGTGCCATTCAGCCACTATATGGTGTCCTCGTGCTGCCAACACCTCCACGCTGTGCCATTCAGCCACTATATGGTGTCCTCATGCTGCCAACACCTCCACGCTGTGCCATTCAGCCACTATATGGTGTTCTCATGCTGCGAACACCTCCACGCTGTGCCATTCAGCCACTATATGGTGTCCTCATGCTGCGAACACCTCCACGCTGTGCCATTCAGCCACTATATGGTGTCCTCATGCTGCCAACACCTCCACGTTGTGCCATTCAGCCACTATATGGTGTCCTCATGCTGCCAACACCTCCACGCTGTGCCATTCAGCCACTATATGGTGTTCTCATGCTGCCAACACCTCCACGCTGTGCCATTCAGCCACTATATGGTGTCCTAATGCTGCCAACACCTCCACGCTGTGCCATTCAGCCACTATATGGTGTCCTCGTGCTGCCAACACCTCCACGCTGTGCCATTCAGCCACTATATGGTGTCCTCATGTTGCCAACACCTCCACGCTGTGCCATTCAGCCACTATATGGTGTCCTCATGCTGCCAACACCTCCACGCTGTGCCATTCAGCCACTATATGGTGTCCTCGTGCTGCCAACACCTCCACGCTGTGCCATTCAGCCACTATATGGTGTCCTCGTGCTGCCAACACCTCCACGCTGTGCCATTCAGCCACTATATGGTGTCCTCCTGCTGCCAACACCTCCACGCTGTGTCATTCAGCCACTATATGGTGTTCTCATGCTGCCAACACCTCCATGCTGTGCCATTCAGCCACTATATAGTGTCCTCATGCTGCCAACACCTCCACGCTGTGCCATTCAGCCACTATATGGTGTCCTCATGCTTCAGCCTCATCCAAGCTGTGTCATTCAGCCACTATTTGGTGTCCTCATGCTGCCAACACCTCCACGCTGTGCCATTCAGCAACTATATGGTGTCCTCATGCTGCCAACACCTCCACGCTGTGCCATTCAGCCACTATATGGTGTCCTCATGCTGCCAACACCTCCACGCTGTGCCATTCAGCCACTATATGGTGTCCTCGTGCTGCTAACACCTCCACGCTGTGCCATTCAGCCACTATATGGTGTCCTCGTGCTGCCAACACTTCCACGCTGTGCCATTCAGCCACTATATGGTGTCCTCATGCTGCCAACACCTCCACACTGTGCCATTCAGCCACTATATGGTGTCCTCATGCTGCCAACACCTCCACGCTGTGTCATTCAGCCACTATATGGTGTCCTCATGCTTCAGCCTCACCCAAGCTGTGTCATTCAGCCACTATTTGGTGTCCTCATGCTGCCAACACCTCCACGCTGTGCCATTCAGCCACTATATGGTGTCCTCATGCTGCCAACACCTCCACGCTGTGCCATTCAGCCACTATATGGTGTCCCCATGCTGCCAACACCTCCACGCTGTGCCATTCAGCCACTATATGGTGTCCTCGTGCTGCCAACACCTCCACGCTGTGCCATTCAGCCACTATATGGTGTCCTCGTGCTGCCAACACCTCCACGCTGTGCCATTCAGCCACTATATGGTGTCCTCGTGCTGCCAACACCTTCACGCTGTGCCATTCAGCCACTATATGGTGTCCTCATGCTGCCAACACCTCCACACTGTGCCATTCAGCCACTATATGGTGTCCTCATGCTGCCAACACCTCCACGCTGTGTCATTCAGCCACTATATGGTGTCCTCATGCTTCAGCCTCATCCAAGCTGTGTCATTCAGCCACTATTTGGTGTCCTCATGCTGCCAACACCTCCACGCTGTGCCATTCAGCCACTATATGGTGTCCTCATGCTGCCAACACCTCCACGCTGTGCCATTCAGCCACTATATGGTGTCCTCGTGCTGCCAACACCTCCACGCTGTGCCATTCAGCCACTATATGGTGTCCTCATGCTGCCAACACCTCCACGCTGTGCCATTCAGCCACTATATGGTGTCCTCATGCTGCCAACACCTCCACACTGTGCCATTCAGCCACTATATGGTGTCCTCATGCTGCCAACACCTCCACGCTGTGTCATTCAGCCACTATATGGTGTCCTCATGCTTCAGCCTCATCCAAGCTGTGTCATTCAGCCACTATTTGGTGTCCTCATGCTGCCAACACCTCCACGCTGTGCCATTCAGCCACTATATGGTGTCCTCATGCTGCCAACACCTCCACGCTGTGCCATTCAGCCACTATATGGTGTCCCCATGCTGCCAACACCTCCACGCTGTGCCATTCAGCCACTATATGGTGTCCTCGTGCTGCCAACACCTCCACGCTGTGCCATTCAGCCACTATATGGTGTCCTCGTGCTGCCAACACCTCCACGCTGTGCCATTCAGCCACTATATGGTGTCCTCGTGCTGCCAACACCTCCACGCTGTGCCATTCAGCCACTATATGGTGTCCTCATGCTGCCAACACCTCCACACTGTGCCATTCAGCCACTATATGGTGTCCTCATGCTGCCAACACCTCCACGCTGTGTCATTCAGCCACTATATGGTGTCCTCATGATTCAGCCTCATCCAAGCTGTGTCATTCAGCCACTATTTGGTGTCCTCATGCTGCCAACACCTCCACGCTGTGCCATTCAGCCACTATATGGTGTCCTCGTGCTGCCATCACCTCCACGCTGTGCCATTCAGCCACTATATGGTGTCCTCATGCTGCCAACACCTCCACACTGTGCCATTCAGCCACTATATGGTGTCCTCATGCTGCCAACACCTCCACGCTGTGTCATTCAGCCACTATATGGTGTCCTCATGCTTCAGCCTCATCCACGCTGTGTCATTCAGCCACTATATGGTGTCCTCATGCTTCAGCCTCATCCAAGCTGTGTCATTCAGCCACTATTTGGTGTCCTCATGCTGCCAACACCTCCACGCTGTGCCATTCAGCCACTATATGGTGTCCTCATGCTGCCAACACCTCCACGCTGTGCCATTCAGCCACTATATGGTGTCCCCATGCTGCCAACACCTCCACGCTGTGCCATTCAGTCACTATATGGTGTCCTCGTGCTGCCAACACCTCCACGCTGTGCCATTCAGCCACTATATGGTGTCCTCGTGCTGCCAACACCTCCACGCTGTGCCATTCAGCCACTATATGGTGTCCTCGTGCTGCCAACACCTCCACGCTGTGCCATTCAGCCACTATATGGTGTCCTCATGCTGCCAACACCTCCACACTGTGCCATTCAGCCACTATATGGTGTCCTCATGCTGCCAACACCTCCACGCTGTGTCATTCAGCCACTATATGGTGTCCTCATGCTTCAGCCTCATCCAAGCTGTGTCATTCAGCCACTATTTGGTGTCCTCATGCTGCCAACACCTCCACGCTGTGCCATTCAGCCACTATATGGTGTCCTCATGCTGCCAACACCTCCACGCTGTGCCATTCAGCCACTATATGGTGTCCTCGTGCTGCCAACACCTCCACGCTGTGCCATTCAGCCACTATATGGTGTCCTCGTGCTGCCAACACCTCCACGCTGTGCCATTCAGCCACTATATGGTGTCCTCGTGCTGCCAACACCTCCACGCTGTGCCATTCAGCCACTATATGGTGTCCTCGTGCTGCCAACACCTCCACACTGTGCCATTCAGCCACTATATGGTGTCCTCATGCTGCCAACACCTCCACGCTGTGTCATTCAGCCACTATATGGTGTCCTCATGCTTCAGCCTCATCCAAGCTGTGTCATTCAGCCACTATTTGGTGTCCTCATGCTGCCAACACCTCCACGCTGTGCCATTCAGCCACTATATGGTGTCCTCATGCTGCCAACACCTCCATGCTGTGCCATTCAGCCACTATATGGTGTCCTCATGTTGCCAATACCTCCACGCTGTGCCATTCAGCCACTATATGGTGTCCTCATGCTGCCAACACTTCCACGCTGTGCCATTCAGCCACTATATGGTGTCCTCTTGCTGCCAACACCTCCACGCTGTGCCATTCAGCCACTATATGGTGTCCTCGTGCTTCCAACACCTCCACGCTGTGCCATTCAGCCACTATATGGTGTCCTCATGCTGCCAACACCTCCACGCTGTGCCATTCAGCCACTATATGGTGTCCTCATGCTGCCAACACCTCCACGCTGTGCCATTCAGCCACTATATGGTGTCCTCATGCTGCCAACACCTCCACGCTGTGTCATTCAGCCACTATATGGTGTCCTCATGCTTCAGCCTCATCCAAGCTGTGTCATTCAGCCACTATTTGGTGTCCTCATGCTGCCAACACCTCCACGCTGTGCCATTCAGCCACTATATGGTGTCCTCATGCTGCCAACACCTCCACGCTGTGCCATTCAGCCACTATATGGTGTCCCCATGCTGCCAACACCTCCACGCTGTGCCATTCAGCCACTATATGGTGTCCTCGTGCTGCCAACACCTCCACGCTGTGCCATTCAGCCACTATATGGTGTCCTCGTGCTGCCAACACCTCCACGCTGTGCCATTCAGCCACTATATGGTGTCCTCGTGCTGCCAACACCTCCACGCTGTGCCATTCAGCCACTATATGGTGTCCTCATGCTGCCAACACCTCCACACTGTGCCATTCAGCCACTATATGGTGTCCTCATGCTGCCAACACCTCCACGCTGTGTCATTCAGCCACTATATGGTGTCCTCATGCTTCAGCCTCATCCAAGCTGTGTCATTCAGCCACTATTTGGTGTCCTCATGCTGCCAACACCTCCACGCTGTGCCATTCAGCCACTATATGGTGTCCTCATGCTGCCAACACCTCCACGCTGTGCCATTCAGCCACTATATGGTGTCCTCATGCTGCCAACACCTCCACGCTATGTCATTCAGTCACTATATGGTCTCCTGACACTGATGCCACCACCAGGCTCTGTCATTGTGCTGCTGTGCGGTAGTGATTCTAAGAGCGATGCCGGTAATCTGCATGCTATTCTGAATAACAGTATTATTTCACTACCCCAGCACACTCCATATGCGTTTTAGGACACAGCAAAGTGTTCTATACTCCTATAGAGGCTGTATGTAGGCTAGAAATAGCCTTTTTTAATATCGATTCGCCGCAAACAAATTCGGATCGAAACGAACTTTTCGGGAAAATTCGGTGAATCGGCCGAATCGAATTTTTGAAAAGTTCGCTTATCTCTAGTTATCACCATACGGTTTTTGAATTTGCACAATTTTTTTCTTGAAATTTCAATCAAACAAGTGAAACTTTATTTATGATGGAGTGAAAAGTTAAAATGTATACGCTTTTTTTCTTAAAAAAACAGATACGACCGGACATCATTTTTCAAACCGTATAGTTTTCAACCATATACAGATTAAAATTTGTACACACGTTTTGATACAGTTTAGTCAGGTTTATAGGAATCTTTTTTTTTTATGAAAAACCTGATATGGGAAATGTATTGCAAAAACCCAGCCTAAGACTATGTTCTCAATCAGTATTGTGGCCCAAAAACTGATTTAAGTCACAAAAATGCATCCCAATATTGTTTTACATAGTGAAATCTATTAAATGCAATGTAAAAACATTCTTTATATCCTACTGCCAGGGTCTGATTTTTAGACAGTTACATCTACAGATTTTGGCACATATTTCGGCATTTATTTTGTGGCATTTTTTGCAAACAACTGTATTGTAGAACATACACAGCAAATTTCACACTGTGCAAAATCTGCTCTGCAGCGGGAAATGTGCTGCGCATTCTCGGATGAGCATACACACAGGGCTTCCTGGCCATAGCCCTGTGTTCAGTGAGGTTTGGAGGCAGGGTTGGCATCACAGTCACGTTGGTCCACGGACTCGCCTCCAATCCTCACTGAACACACGGGGCTGCTGCGCTGTGTGTATGCTCAATGGATAATATGCAACATATTTCCTGTTGTGCAGTAGATTTTGTGCAGTGTGAAATGTGCTACGTAAACGCTACATAGGACCATACCTTATAGGTTTTGCTGTAGTCCAAAAATGTTCTGCCCAAGAAAGGCAGAAAAAGTCTAAGTTTCAGAAGTTTTAATTTGCCTTTAAAGAGACCTTTTTTTTAAGCTGCAAAAGGCAAAAAACTGCATAGGAACATAGCCTCATAGTTTATATAATTGAATCTGATTGCCATTGAAAATCATAAAGGTTTTCTTCACTCTATGGTAAATTATTTTATGTGTTTATATATAAATATATGTAGAGGGTTAAAATTGGACTGGATGTCTAATGACTATGTTATTATGTATTATAGTAACTATTCACAACAGTTGCAATTCTACCACACTTTTTATGTAGTTCTGATGTTTTCTCATTGCTTTACTTTGCTTTATGTTAGGTTACAATTAACCAATATTTTATCTTATCTCTCTTGCTTGTCTTGTTAAACAGCTCTGTATGGTTAACTAGTGTGTTATATACATGCTCTGGTCATATTCTAATATACTTAATTGGTTAAGCGCAGCACCTACATACTCACCTAGAATTTTCCCATCAATACAATGTAAAGCTACCAGCATATAAACGTTATTGAAAATGTACTAAAAGTTCACAGTCAATGAGCTGTCCTTAGGTCAAGGGATACGTTCTGGATCATCAAAGCTGTTTCAATGTCCAGAAAGAAAATGTGAAAAGCAGAATAATACAGACAGTTTGTGACAAAATTGACACCCAGTACTCCAAAAGGAATGGAATCAATTGTGACATTTTTCATTTATTTGTAAATGCCTCTTTGGCAGTACACTCACTCAAAACGACAATTGCCTCTTGCAGAATAAGGGAGGTGATGGTAAAATAGAGGAATCCTGACAGTTGTTTTAATGAGATTCTGCATTAGGGCCACTTTCTTACACTTTCCCCCGACAAGGAGCATGCCCTTCACTTTCAATCTCATATCCTAGTAATTTAAAAAACATTAACACTATGACAAACTAAACTAACCTCTTTTTAATCTGTAGGACTGGTCCATTTTTTCATCTCATCAGGCAATTATATGTGAAAGTAAGGAATCTCAATGAATTTTTGGGCATTTGTTTGCATAGACAATATGAAGAGGCGCAGTGTTACATGCAAGTATAATCTATAGCTGAATTCCCTTTCATCACTTTAGATTTCACATTGTATTGATTCAGTACATGAAATACTTATCATGGCTGCAGTACAGTAAGTGCGCTTTTGTGTGGAATTTTAAAACTTGGTTAGGAAAAAATCAAACAAACAATACTCCATGAGAGTTTGAAATGCTGGCTAATGTCTATCTGTGTACACAAAAATAGTGAGCTTCACAAGCATATTGTAGGCAACTTTCTTTTAAGCAGTGGCTAAAGAGCAGGCTAAACTACTCAAGTAGTATTACACAGGCTCAGGAGCCAACACTCACTGTCAGTGAAGGGCATTGGAGTCAAAGTATGAACAATCCAGCACTTCAATGAATGCAGCTTCACTCAAGTTAGCAGAAGGTACACAAAATCCCACCCTCACAGACCACCCGTTCACATCTTGACACCTTTCGGGCACATGCACACTCTGTCAAAGGCGTATGTGCCTGAAATTTGGTGCTGTCATGTGTCTTATTGCCCCCCCCCCCCCCCCAATGACAGAATCACAAGGTGGAGATAGGTTGTCATGGATAGTGATGAGTGAATGTTCCAAAACTTTGGTTCTGCCGTTTTGCCGAACTCTGTCAAAAAAAGTTCTGCTTCTGACCAAATTAGTTCTGTCCAAACCTGTACCATTGTCTTAGAGCCCTAGAAACCCTGTATGACACCGTAAAGTCACCCAGGAGTGGATCTATGTAATTCTGAGCTGTTTTTAAGGAAAAGTTCATTTTACAGTTACAGCACATAAAGGCTATAGTAAATGGATGGTACCCAGTGGTAACGGACAGGTTGAATACAAACACAATGCAGTAACTATGGCTTTTTCCAAATAGTACAAAAAATGTTTGTTAGAAGCAACAGCTTTTGTGCCTGGAAGAGAAGCAGCAATGACTTTTAACAAGCTTTAAAAAATGATTAACATTTTGAGGCATAGGAACAGGATTGGCATCCCAGAAAATAAACAAAAGTGACACAAAACCCTCTGCTGCTTTTTCACAATTAAGATAAACTCACACAGGAATTGACAAGGTATTTCCTTTGTGTGATTTCAAGCTAGTATTCAGCTCCAATTCCACTTTGACTGAAAGTTCTATAGACTTTAAGGGCATGTTTACACTACGGGATTCCCGCGAGTGAAATCGCGCTCAGGAATTCCGCTGTGTGAACCTTAATATTGTTGTAAATGGGTCTTTTGTAGACCCATTCACATTACGGAATTTTAGCGGCTAAGAATTCCACTGATGAAATTGATCCACCAAAAAATGAACTTGCAGAATTAGACACAGATGGCATTTCCGTCAATGATGATGGTGCAGTTCCAGGTGGTCCTAATGCCAAAGAATTTTGGTAATGGCTGCCAGATGGAATCTCCAAGCAGAAATCCACAAGTGGAGATTCCTAAGTGGGAACATGATGCTAAATTGTATTCAATCAGAAGATTGAATATGTTCATTCTTCTGGCAGACTCCCCGGGTAAAAGCCTATATCAGACAAAATGAGGTTGAAGCGCAGAATTGAAGCACTGAATTTTTAAATGAAAACTGAAAGCCCGCCCATTGTTGCTGTAGTACTGATCCTTCTCAAGATTTCCTCTGAAAATGTTGCATGTCAAATTCCTTTTCAGATATTTCACAAATTCTGCACCAATTCTGCTCTAAGCAGAAGGCAGCAGATTTGCTGAATTTTCTGACCAAAATGATTTGTCATCAATTCCTTTTCAATTCCTCAGTGCGGACATACCCTTAACCCTTTAAGGACCCAGCAAATTTTCACTGTAGGACCCGGCCATTTTTTGCACATCTGACCACTGTCACTTTAAACATTAGTAACTCTGGGATGCTTTTACCTTTCATTCTGATTCCGAGACTGTTTTTTCGTGACATATTCTACTTTATGGTAGTGGTAAAATTTTGTCGATACTTGCATCATTTCTTGGTGAAAATTTCCAAAATTTGATGAAAAAATTAAAAATGTTGCATTTTTTTTTTATTTGAAGCTCTCTGCTTATAAAGAAAATAAATATTCCAAATAAATTATATATTGATTCACATATACAATATGTCTAATTTATGTTTGCATCATAAAGTTGACATGTTTTTACTTTTGGAAGACATCAGAGGGCTTCAAAGTATAGCAGCAATTTTCCAATTTTTCACAACATTTTCAAAATCGAAATTTTTCAGGGACCAGTTTGTTTTGAAGTGGATTTGAAGGGTCTTCATATTAGAAATACCTTACAAATGACCCCATTATAAAAACTGCACCCCTCAAAGTATACAAAATTACATTCAAAAGGTTTGTTAACCCTTTAGGTGTTTCACAGGAATAGCAGCAAATTGAAGGAGAAAATTCAAAATCTTCATTTTTTACACTCGCATGTTCTTGTAGACCCAGTTATTGAATTTTTACAAGGGGTAAAAGGAGAGAAATCTTCCTAAAATGTGTAACCCAATTTCTCTCTAGTAAGAAAATACCTCATATGTGTATGTCAAGTGTTCGGCGGGCGCAGTAGAGGGCTCAGAAGGGAAGGAGCGACAGTAAGATTTTGGAGAGTGAGTTTTTCTGAAATGGTGGGCATGTCACATTTAGGAAGCCCCAGAGTTTGGTGCCAGAACAGAAAAAAACACACACAAAAAAAAAACACATGGCATACTATTTTGGAAACTACACCCCTCAAGGCACGTAACAAGGGGTCCAGTGAGCCTTAACACCCCACAGGTGTTTGACGACTTTTCGTTAAAGTTGGATGTGAAATTTTTTTTTTTTTTTTTTACAAGGGATAATAGGAAAAAATGCCCCCCCCCCAAAAAAAAATTTGTAACCCCATATCTTCTGAGTATGGAAATACCCCATGTGTGGACATCAAGTGCTCTGCTGGCACACTACAATGCTCAGAAGAGAAGGAGCACCATTGAGCTTTTGGGAAAAAAATTGTCAGGGGCCATGTACGTTTATAAAGCCCCCCTGTGGTGCCAGAACAGTGGACCCCCCCCCCACATGTGACTCCATTTTGGAAACTACACCCCTCACAGAATTTTATAAGGGGTGCAGTGAGTATTTACACCCCACTGGCGTTTGACAGATCTTTGGAACAATGGGCTGTGCAAATGAAAAATTACATTCTTCATTTTCACGGACCACTGTTCCAAAAATCTGTCAGACACCTGTGGGGCGTAAATGCTCACTGCACCCCTTATTACATTACATGAGGGGTGTAGTTTCCAAAATGGGGTCACATGTGGGTATTTCTTTTTTTTGCGTTTATGGCAGAACCACTGTAAAATCAGCCACCCCTGTGCAAATCACCAATTTAGGCCTCAAATGTACATAGTGCGCTCTCACTCCTGAGCCTTGTTGTGCGTCCGAGCATTTTACGCCCACAAATGGGGTATTTCTGTATTCAGGAGAAATTGCGTTACAAATTTTGGGGGTCTTTTTTTTTAGCACCTGTGAAAATAAAAAGTATGGCTCAAAACCAGCATATTAGTGTAAAATGTTTTATTTTTTTACACTAACAAGCTGGTGTAGCCCCCAACTTTTCATTTTCATAAGGGGTAAAAGGAGAAAAAGACCCTCAAAATTTGTAGTGTGTTTTCTCCCGAGTACGGAAATACCCCATATGTGGCTCTTAACTGTTTCATTGAAATACGACAGGGCTCCGAAGTGAGAGAGCACCATGCGCATTTGAGGACTAAATTAGGGATTGCATAGGGGTGGACATAGGGGTATTCTACGCCAGTGAGTCCCAAACAGGGTGCCTCCAGCTGCTGCTAAATTCCCAGCATGCCTGGACAGTCAGTGGTTGTCCGGAAATGCTGGGAGTTGTTGTTTTGCAACAGCTGGAGGCTCCGTTTTGGAAACACTGCCATACAATACATTTTAAATTTTTATTGGGGGGGACAGTGTAAGGGGGTGTATATGTTGTGTTTTACCCTTTATTATGTGTTAGTGTTGTGTAGTGTTTTTAGGGTACATTCGCACTGGCGTTTTACTTTGAGTTTCCCGCTAGGAGTTTGCGCTATGGCGAAAAATTTGCCGCAGCCCAAACTTGAAGCAGGAAACTTACTGTAAACCTGTCTGTGTGAATATACCCTGTACATTCACATGGGGGGCAAACCTCCAGCTGTTTCAAAACTACAACTCCCAGCATGTACTGACAGACCGTGCATGCTGGGAGTTGTACTTTTGCAACAACTGGAGGCACACTGGTTGGAAAACCTTCAGTTAGGTTCTGTTACCTAACTCAGTATTTTGCAACAAGTGTGCCTCCAGCTGTTGCAAAACTACAACTCCCAGCATGTACTGATCGCCAAAGGGCATGCTGGGAGATGCAGTTATGAAATAGCTGGAGGTACACAACTACAACTCCCAGCATGCCGAGACAGCTGTTTGGGCATGCTGGGATTTGCAGTTTTGCAACATCTGGAGGGCTACAGTTTTAGAGAACACTGCAAAGTGATCTCCAAACTGTGGTCCTCCAGCTGTTGCAAAGCATGCCTAGACAGCAAACAGCTGTTTGGGCATGCTAGGAGTTGTAGTTTTGCAGGATCTGGAGGGATACAGTTAGAAACCACTGTATAGTGGTCTCTAACTGTAACCCTCCAGCTGTTACAAAACTACATATTCCAGCATGCCCAAACAGCTGTCTGGATATGCTGGGAGTTGTAGTTAGTCATGTATAAAAAGAGGCATGGACTCGAGGGACAGGGACATAATATTCCCCCTTTATAAAGCATTGGTACGGACTCACCTGGAATATGCTGTTCAGTTTTGGGCACCAGTCCATAAAAGGGGCACTGTGGAGCTGGAAAGGGTGCAGAGACGCGCGACTAAACTAATATGGGGCATGGAACATCTTAGCTATGAGGAGCGATTAAAGGAGTTACAATTGTTTAGTCTTGAGAAGAGACGTTTAAGGGGGGATATGATAAATTTATATAAGTATATTAATGGCCCATACAAAATATATGGAGAAAAACTGTTCCAGGTCAAACCCCCCCAAAAGAAGAGGGGGCACTCACTCCGTCTGGAGAAGAAAAGGTTTAGTCTCAAGGGGCGACACGCCTTCTTTACCATAAGAACTGTGAACTTATGGAACAGTCTACCTCAGGAACTGGTTACAGCAGGAAAAATTAACAGCTTTAAAACAGGGTTAGATACATTCCTGGAACAAAATAAGATTAATGCTTATAAAGAAATATAAAATCCCATCCCTTCCCCAACATCGCGCCACACCCCTACCCTTCAATTCCCTGGTTGTACTTGATGGACGTATGTCTTTTTTCAACCGTACTAACTATGTAACTATGTAACTATGTAACATCTGGAGGGCTACAGTTAGAGACCACAGTATAGAGGTCTCAAACTGTACCCTCCAGATGTTGGTAGGCAACTCACCGGCCTCCGTACGATCCAGCCGCACGTCATCGCCGCCCGCCGATCTCCATCACCCGCAGCCTCCGATGCCCACCCGGATGGGTAAGTGGATCTTCGGTGCCGGTCTCCTTCCATTCCCCGTTCTGCCCCGCCTATTGTGAGTGGGCAGGATGGGGAAAACGAAAGTTAACCCCCCGCCTCCGATCTGCTATTGGTGGTCGCATCCAGACCACCAATAGCAGGGATAGGAGGGGTGGCACCCCTGCCACCTCACTCTTATCCCTCCAGGGGGATCGTGGGTGTCTTAGACAACCACAATCCCCCTTATATTCCAGGTCACCATAGACCCGTAATGACCCGGAATCGCGCAAATTGCAATTGTGAATTCACTTGCGATTTGCCGTGATCACCGACATGGGGGGGTCTGATGACCCACCTGGGCGTTTGCACGGTATGCCTGCTGAATGATTTCAGCAGGCATCCCGGTCCGATCCCCGCCCGGTGTGCGGTGGGGCTGGAATTCTCCATGACGTACGCCTACGTCATGGGTTCTTAAGTACCAGGGTGTCATGACGTAGGCGTACATCAAGGGGCCTTAAGGGTTTAAAGGGGTACTCCGGTGGAGAACTTTTTTTTATTTTTATCAACTGGTGGCAGAAAGGTAAACAGATCTGTGAATTACTTATATTAAAACATCTTAATCTTTCAAGTACTTATAAGCTGCTGAATACTACAGAGGAAATTCTTTTCTTTTTGGAACAAAGAGCTCTCTGTGGAATCACGAGCAAAGTGCTCTCTGCTGACATCTCTGTCCATTTTAAGAACTGTCCAGAGTAGGAGAAAATCCCCATAGCAAACATATGCTGCTCTGAACAGTTCCTAAAATGGACAGAGATGTCAGCAGAGAGCAGTGTGCTTTTAATGTCAGCAGAGAGCACTGTGTTCCAAAAAGAAAATAATTTGCTCTGTAGTATTGAGCAGCTAATAAGTACTTGAAGGATTAAAGGGTACCTCTCATCAAAAAAACGTTTGATATATTATAGATTAATGTATGCAGAATAACTTTACAATTGCATGTTATTAAAAAAAATATGCTTCTTTCTATTTAATTTTCCACTTTGAAGAAATGACCACTAGGGGTCTCCCTACCAGTCCTGGTAGCAAGCATTTCAGACTCATGCTGGAGTCCTAAACACTACGAGCTGCCAGTCTGCTTTGTTCACAAAGGAGAACACTCAGAGCTGCCAGCCTGCTTTGTTCACAGCCTGTTTGGCTCCAGTGTTTAGGACTCCAGCATGAGTCAGAAATGCTTGCTGCCAGGATTGATTGGGAAAAATACAATAGAAAGAAGCATATTTTTCATTAACATGCTATTGGGAAGTTATTCAACATTCATTAATCTAAAATATATCAAAAGTTTATTTAATGAGAGGTACCCTTTAAGATTTTTTAATAGAAGTAATTTACAAATCTGTTCAACTTTCTGGCACCAGTTGATTTAAAAAAAAAAAAAAAGTTTTCCACCGGAGTATCCCTTTAACCCCTTAACGACGCAGGATGTAAATGTACGTCCTGGTGACGTGGTACTGTTACGCCGATCGCTCCGAGTCCCCGCTCCTCCCCGGAGCGCTCACAGTGTTCTCCTATTCGCAGCGCCACGGTCAGACCTGCTGACCGGGTGCGCTGCGATAATGTTCCCAGCCGGGATGCGATTCGGGACGCGCCCACTCGCGATGCGCTTCCCAACTTACCAGACTCGTTCCCCGTCTGTGCTGTCCCGGCGCGCACGGCCCCGCTCCCTAGGGCGCGTGCGCGCCGGGTCTTTGCGATTTAAAGGGCCGGTGCGCCACTGATTGGCGCATGGGTTTTAATCAGTACCTTCACCTGTGCACTTTCCTATTTATACCTCACTTCCCCTGCACTCCCTTGCCGGATCTTGTTGCCATTGTGCCAGTGAAAGCGTTTCCTTGTGTGTTCCTAGCCTGTGTTCCAGACCTCCTGCCGTTGCCCCTGACTACGATCCTTGCTGCCTGCCCTGACCTTCTGCTACGTCCGACCTTGCTCTTGCCTACTCCCTTGTACCGCGCTTATCTCAGCAGTCAGAGAGGTTGAGCCGTTGCCGGTGGATACGACCTGGTTGCTACCGCCGCTGCAAGACCATCCCGCTTTGCGGCGGGCTCTGGTGAAAACCAGTAGCAACTTAGAACCGGTCCACCGACACAGTCCACGCCAATCCCTCTCTGGCACAGAGGATCCACCTCCAGCCAGACGAATTGTGACAGGTACTTAACGCACAAGGACGTACATTTACGTCCTAAGCATAACCGCGAGCATCAGAGCGATGCCCGGATCATGCGCGGCACGTCCCGGCTGCTGATCACAGCCAGGGACCCGCCTGTAATGGCAGACATCCGCGATACCGCGGATGTCCGCCATTAACCCCTCATATGCCGTGAGCAATACAGATCACGGCATCTGCAGCATTGCGGTCACTAAAATGGATGATCGGATCGCCCGCAGCGCTGCGTGGCAGACGGAGGTCCCCTCACCTGCCTCCGCTGCCTTCCCGGCGTCTTCTGCTCTGATCTGCCTTCCCGCAGACCAGAGCAGAAGATTACCGATAATGCTGATCAGTGCTATGTCCTACACATAGAAATTAACAGTATTAGCAATCGAATGATTGCTATAAATAGTCTCCTATGGGGACAATTAAGGTGTAAATATAAAAGTGAAAAAGTAAAAAAAAATAAGTAAAAAAAATGTGAAAAACCCCCTCCCCCAATAAAAACGTAAATTGTCCCATTTTCCCTATTTCATCCCCAAAAAGTGTTAAAAAAATATTTTATATACATATTTGGTATCGCCGCGTGCAAAAATATCTGAACTATTAAAATAAAATGTTAATTATACCATACAGTGAACGGTGTGAACTTAAAAATAAAAAAAGCCCAAAATAGCTGCTTTTTTATAACATTTTATTCCAAAACAAATGAATAAAAAATGGATTAAAAGTTCTATGTAAGCATATGGTATTAATAAAAAATACACATCACAGCACAAAAAATGAGCCCTCATATTGACACTTATACGGAAAAATGAAAAAGTTATAGGTCTTCAAAATAGGGGGATTTTAAACGTTATAATTTGGTTAAAAAGTTTGCGATTTTTTTCAAGCGCAACAGTAATAGAAAAGTTTGTTATCATGGCTATCATTTTAATCGTATTGACCCAAACAATAAAGAACACATCATTTTTACCGTAAATTGTACAGCATGAAAACAAAACCTTCCAAAATAAGCAAAATTGCGGTTTTCTTTTTAATTTCACCACACAAATATTATTATTTTTTGTTGCGCCATACATTTTATGGTAAAGTGAGTGATGGCAATACAACGGACAACTGGTCGCACAAAAAACAAGCCCTCATACTAGTCTGTGGATGAAAATATAAAACTCCTTGGGGACGGAAACCATTATAATCCTAAGGACGGGAGCATTTTTTGCAATTCTGACCACTGTCAATTTAAGCATTAATAACTCTGGGATGCTTTTACTTTTCATTCTGATTCCGAGATTGTTTTTCCGTGACATATTCTACTTTATGTTAGTGGTAAATTTTTGTTGATACTTCAACATCATTTCTTGGTGAAGAATTCCCAAATTTGATGAAAAAATTTTAAATTTTGCATTTTTCTAACTTTGAAGCTCTCTGCTTGTTAGGAAAATAAACATTCTAAATAAATAATATTTTGATTCACAAATACAATATGTCTACTTTATGTTTGCATCATAAAGTTGACATGTTTTTACTTTTGGAAGAGACCAGAGGGCTTAAAAGTTCAGAAGCAATTTTCATATTTTTTACATAATGTCACGATCCCGGCTGGTAGGAGGTGGATCCTCTGTGCCAGAGAGGGATTGGCGAGGACCGTGCTAGTGGACCGGTTCTAAGTCACTACAGGTTTTCACCAGAGCCCGCCGCAAAGCGGGATGGTCTTGCTGCGGCGGTAGTGACCAGGTCGTATCCACTAGCAACGGCTCAACCTCTCTGACTGCTGAAGATAGGCGCGGTACAAGGGAGTAGACAAAGGCAAGGTCGGACGTAGCAGAAGGTCGGGGCAGGCAGCAAGGATCGTAGTCAGGGGCAACGGCAGGAGGTCTGGAACACGGGCTAGGAACAAACAAGGGAACGCTTTCACTAGGCACAAGGGCAACAAGATCCGGCAAGGGAGTGCAGGGGAAGTGAGGTATAAGTAAGGAGTGCACAGGTGGAAACTAATTAAGCTAATTGGGAAGATTGGGCCAGGCACCATCATTGGTGCACTGGCCCTTCAAATCGCAGAGACCCGGCGCGCGCGCGCCCTAGGGAGCGGGGCCGCGCGCGCCGGGACAGGACCGACGGAGAGCGAGTCAGGTACGGGGACCGGGGTGCGCATCGCGAGCGGGCGCCACCCGCATCGCGAATCGCATCCCGGCTGGAGGCGGGACCGCAGCGCACCCGGTCAGTGGATCTGACCGGGGCGCTGCAACAACGAGGATGAGGCGAGCGCTCCGGGGAGGAACGGGGACCCGGAGCGCTCGGCGTAACACATAATTTTCAAAATCTGAATTTTTCAGGGGCCAGTTCAGTTTTGAAGTGGATTTGAAGGGTCTTCATATTAGAAATACCCCATAAATGACCCCATTATAAAAACTGCACCCCTCAAAGTATTCAAAATGACATTCAGTAAGTTTGTTAACCCTTTAGGTGTTTCACAGGAATAGCAGCAAAGAGAAAGAGAAAATTGAAAATCTAAATTTTTTTACACTCGCATATTCTTGTAGACCCAGTTTTTGAAATTTTACAAGGAATAAAAGGAGAAAAAGCCCTCCAAAATTTGTAACCCAATTTCTCTCGAGTATGGAAATACCTCATATGTGTATGTCAAGTGTTCGTCGGGCGCAGTAGAGGGCTCAGAAGGGAAGGAGCGACAATGGGATTTTGGAGAGTGAATTTTGCTGAAATGGTTTTTGGGGGCATGTCACATTTAGGAAGCCCCTATGGTGCCAGAACAGCAAAAAAAAAACAAAAAAAAAAAACACATGGCATACTATTTTGGAAACTACACCCCTCAAGGCACGTTTCTGGATTTTGCTAAAGCATTTTATACTGTCCCTCATAGACGTCTGACAGGTAAGTTAAGGTCTTTGGGTTTGGAAATTTTAGTTTGTAACTGGATTGAACACTGGCTCATGGATCGTACCCAGAGAGTGGTGGTCAATGATTCGTACTCTGATTGGTCCCCGGTTATTAGTGGTGTACCCCAAGGTTCAGTACTGGGCCCGCTGTTGTTTAATTTATTTATCAATGATATAGAGGATGGTATTAACAGCTCTGTTTCTATCTTTGCAGATGACACCAAGCTTTGTAGCACGGTACAGTCTATAGAGGATGTGCATAAGTTACAAGATGACTTGGATAGACTAAGTGTCTGGGCATCCACCTGGCAAATGAGGTTCAATTTGGATAAATGTAAAGTTATGCATCTGGGTACTAATAACCTGCATGCATCGTATGTCTTAGGGGGGATTAAACTGTCAGAGTCACTGGTAGAGAAGGATCTGGGTGTACTTGTAGATCACAGACTACAGAATAGCATGCAATGTCAGGCTGCTGCTTCCAAAGCCGGCAGGATATTGTCATGTATCAAAAGAGGCATGGACTCAAGGGACAGGGACATAATACTCCCCCTTTATAAAGCATTGGTACGGCCTCACCTGGAATATGCTGTTCAGTTTTGGGCACCTGTCCATAAAAGGGACACTGCGGAGTTGGAAAGGGTGCAGAGACGCGCGACTAAACTAATATGGGGCATGGATCATCTTAGCTATGAGGAGCGATTAAAGGAGTTACAATTGTTTAGTCTTGAGAAGAGACGTTTAAGGGGGGATATGATAAACGTATATAAGTATATTAATGGCCCATACAAAAAATATGGAGAAAAACTGTTCCAGGTTAAACCCCCCCAAAGGACGAGGGGGCACTCCCTCCATCTGGAGAAGAAAAAGTTTAGTCTCAAGGAGCGACACGCCTTCTTTACCGTGAGGACTGTGAATTTATGGAACGGTCTACCTCAGGAACTGGTCACAGCAGGAACAATTAACAGCTTTAAAACAGGATTAGATACATTCCTGGAACAAAATAACATTAATGCTTATGAAGAAATATGAAATCCCTTCCCTTCCCCAATATCGCGCCACACCCCTACCCCTTAATTCCCTGGTTGAACTTGATGGACATATGTCTTTTTTCGACCGTACTAACTATGTAACTATGTAACTATGTAACAAGGGGTCCGGTGAGCCTTAACACCCCACAGGTGTTTGACGACTTTTCGGTAAATTCGGATGTGTAAATGAAAAAAAAAATTTTCACTAAAGTGCAGGTTTTTTCCCCAAATTTACCATTTCTGCAAATGGTAATGGGAGAAAAATCCCCCCAAAATTTGTAACGCTATTTCTCCCAAGTACAGAGATACCCCATATGTGGCCCTAAACTGTTCCCTTGAAATACGACAGGGCTCTAAAGTGAGAGAGCGCCATGCGCATTTGAGGCCTGAATAAGGAATTTGCAATAGGGGTGGACCCGGATACAAGGATGGGGCTTGTCTCCTCCAAAACCCTACAGCAGTGTTTCCCAAACAGGGTGTCTCCAGCTGTTGCAAGACTCCCAGCCTGCCAGGACAGTCTATGGCTGTCCGGCAACATTGGGAGTTGTGGTTTTGCAACAGCTGGAGGCGCCGTTTAGGAAACACTGCCGTATGAGACGTTTTTAATTTTTATTGGGGGGGGGGGGGGAGGGGCGGGCGTAAGGGGGTGTATATGTAGTGTTTTACTTTTTATTATTTGTTAGTGTAGTGTAGTGTTTTTAGGGTACATTCACACAGGCAGGGGTTCACAGTAAGTTTCCTTGAAGGAAACCCACTGTAACATGGGGGTTGGGGGCGCCCCAAACCTATAGCTGTGGCAAAATGACAACTCCCAGAATGCACTGACAGACCGTACATGCTGGAAGTTGTAGTTTTACAACAACTGTAGGCACACTGGTGGGGAACCACTGAGTTAGAAAACAGACTCTAGCTCAGTGATTCCAACCCATGTGCATCCAGCTGTTGCAAGACTACAACTCCCAGCATGTACGGTCTGTCAGTGCACTCTGGGAGTTGTAGTTTTGCAACAGCTGGAGGCACACGGGTTGGAATCACTGAGTTAGAAAACAGACTCTAGCTCAGTGTTTCCCAACCAGTGTGCCTACAGCTGTTGCAAAACTACAATTCTCAGCATGTCCGTACAGTCAGGGATGCTGTGCGTGTAGTTCTGCAATATCTGGCCCTTCAGATGTTGCAGAACTACAACTCCCAGCATGCCTGGACAGTCTGGGAATGCTAGGAGTTGTAGTTATGCAACAACTGGAGAAGAACAGTGGCCTCCAAACTGTAGCCCTCCAGATGTTGCAAAACTACAACTCCAAGCATGCCCAGACTGTCCAGGCATGCTGGGAGTTGTAGTTCTGCAACATCTGAAGGGCCAGATATTGCAGAACTACACGCCCATCATCCCTGACTGTCTGGGCATGCTGGGAGTTGTAGTTTTGCAACATCTGGAGGGCTACAGTTTGGAGACCACCATATAGTAGTCTCCAAACTGTGCCACTTCAGATGTTGCAAAACTACAACTCCCAGCATGCCCAGACAGTCAGTGCATGCTGAAAGTTGTAGTTTTGCAACATCTGGAGGACCACAGTTTAGAGACCACTACACAGTGGTCTCCAAACAGTGACCCTCCAGATGTTGCAAAACTACAACTCCCAGCATGCCCAGACAGCCTTTGGCTGTCTGGGCATGCTGGTAGTTGTAGTTTTGCAGCTTTTAGAAGGCCACAGTGAAGATCACTTATCGCGATCTTCACTGCAGCCTTCTGCGCCGCACTCTCCGGCCACCGTTCCTCCTCCTGCAGCCGCTGGTTCCTGATGCCGCCGATGCCGCGTCTGAAGGTCCGGGTAAGCCAGGCCATGTTCCCCCCCTCGCCGCCCGTGTTCCCCCGCTCTGTACCGACTTCCGATCGGTGGGCAGAGCGGGGGAAATTAACTCTAACCCCCCCCCCCCGCCCCCCTCCTGCCATTGGTGGTCAGCCTGACCGACCAATGGCAGGGGATAGGAGGGGGTGGCAACTCTGCCACCTCGCTCCTATCCTTTAGGCTGGTCGGAGCTGTCTCTAACAGCTCCAATCAGTCTTATTTTCTGGGAGATCGGGTCACCAGTGACCCAATTTGCCCGGATCGCAGCATATCGCAGGTCTGAATTGACCTGCGATTTGCTGCGATCGCCGGTATGGGGGGTCTCATGACCCCCCTAGGCATTGCCACGGGATGCCTGCTGATAGACATCAGCAGGCATCCCGGTCCGATCACAGCCCGGCGAGCGGCAGTGATCGGAAATGCCGAGGGCGTATGGATACGCCCTCCGTCCTTAAGTGACGGGATGTGAGGGCGTATGCATACACCCTTCGTCCCCAAGGAGTTAAGGCCCAAGTGGGCTGCGTCCTTAAGGGGTTAAAGGTGCTAAACAAGAGTGCAAAACAGGGCTTAGGAGTAAGAAAGCACCGATGAGATATGAGGCCTAAAGTGATGATCTGCACTGCAATGGTTGAGGTTCTGACATAAAATTAAAAAATACAATCCTGGCAAGTGACCACAATTTTGAAACTACACCCCTCAAGGAAGGTAACAAGGGGTACAGTGAGTACACAGGTTTTTTTGAACAGCAGGCCATATATAGAAAATTTTTATTTTTTGACACTAAAATGCTGGGGTTACCAATTTTTTTTTACATTTTCACAAGGGGTAATGGGAGAAATTGGGCTACAAATTTTGGAGGGCTTTTTCTCCTGACTATGGAAATACATCCACATATGGGGTAACATGCTGGGCGATCGCACAACAAGGCTCATAAGTCATAGAGGTCTGTTTGCATTTGAGGCCTATGGCATATCAGTAGTTGACGGTTACATACATTCAGAGGAAAATACAAAAATGAAACACCAACATGTGACACCATTACAGAAAGTACCCCCCACCCCCCCTGAGGAATGGGTATAGGGATAAAGAGGACATTTTGAACGCATGGGTGTTTCCCAAATTTATTTTCCAGGAATGGATGACCACAAAATGGTGCTGATCAGAATGGAGCAACATGCTCTTGCTCTCCTCCCCCTCCTCATACAATGTGATTGGTGCGGTCACTACGACCGCCCAATCACAGCTGTCCTGGGTGGGTGGCAACACTGTCACCTCCCAGGACAGTATGGATGATGATTGGTGGTATATATTACACCACTGATTATCCTCCTTTTTAGTGTCATCAGGTCACATGTTACCCCCATGACCCGGAATTGCCGCAGATCACCGGTTTGTATTTACAGGCAATCTGCAACGATCGCCGTTATGGGGGGTCCTCAAGACCCCCATTGGCACAGTGCAGGGATGCCTGCTGAATTATTTCAGCAGGCATCCCGGTCTGGTCTTCACCCGGCGAGCGGCAGGGAACGGAATCGCCGCAAATCACCAGTCTGAATTGACTGACAATTTGCGGTGATCGCCGATATTGGATGATCGGATTGACAGCAGCACTGCCACAGGGATCTGATCTTGAAAAAGCCCCGCTCCCAATACAAATTTTAATGGCCCATTTTTCCTTTTTTTACCCTAAAAAGAGTAAAAATAAATAAATAAAAGAATTATTAAACATATTTGGTATTGGTGCTTGTGTAAATGTCTGAACTATTAAAATATTATGTAAAAGATCCTGTATGGTAAACAGAGTAAAAAAAAAAATGCTGCTTCTTTGTCCCATCACATTCCAAAACATTTACTAAAGTTACATATATGCAAAAGTAGTACTAATATTCTCTAATAACTAGAGATCAGGGTGCCAAAAAATGAGCCCTCATACAGAATAAAGAAAATATGTAATGTTTAATGTAAAGTTTACAGTGTGAAAATAAAACCTTCCTAAAATTAGCACAATTGTGGTTTTCTTTTCAATTTCCCCACACAAATAATATTTTTTTGGTTTCACCATACATTCTATGGTAAAAAAGAATGAAGTCATTACAAAGGACAATTGGTGTTGAAAAAACAAGCCCACACATGGGTCTGTGGATGTAAATATAAAAGAATTGTGATTTTAAGAAGGCAAAAAGGAAAAAATGTGAATGTAGGGAAAAAAAAATGGATGTGTCCTTAAAGGGGTAGACCAGTGCTGAAAAACGTATCCCCTATCCTAAGGATAGGCTCTGGCTCCGGCTCTGCTATAGAGTTCTATTGAGGGGGCGTGTCAGCCGCTGCTTCGTGCGGTGGTCAACATGCCCCCTTCCCGCGGGCTGCTGGGGTCCCATACAGGAGATTGCGGGGGGCCCCGGCGGTCAGTCCTTAGGATAGGGGATACGTTTTTCAGCACTGGATATCTCCATTAAGGCCAAAATGGCCTCTGTCCTTAAAGGATTAAGGCCTCATTCTTATCAAATTTTTGCACCAAACATGAGAACATCACATATGAAAGTATGCCAGTGTATACCATGATGTACCCATAAATGAACCACATCACATCACTCAAACTATAGACATTTCACTTTAATTGGACCAATAGCTGTACAGCATTCTAGAGCTAATGGCTGTGAAAGGCAGGGTTTGATTGGCTGACTGTAAAGTTTATGGTGAAATACAAGTACACTGGAACTGCTGCAGTGTGACATGTTTGTACATTTCTCAGTACGATATAGTCATCATGTGTTACATGCCTGAGGGCACCTAAATTATCCAAAGTATAGGGGTTAAAGCCCTCTTTTTAGTTAGTCTGTGCAAGTCCCTGCCATGCTGGGCATGATGCATCACAAAAAGACACACACTAGACTCACCAAGCAACACAAGGGAGAAAACAAAAAGGTAACATCCCCATCAATTACATAAGGGGACCAACTAGAAGTAGCCCACGAAATGACAAGTGGGCACTTGTATAGCTTGATCAGCTGAAGAACTTAATGTTATTATAATTTTTTTTTACATTTTGCTTAGCTGCTATAGATAAATGTACAACACATGGATATGCATTTTTTTTCTATATTTGTGGTACATAAAGCTGTATAACCCATTGCTGGTCTGAGAGCAATCTGTTGAGTCTGCCTTAGGCAATGATAATACTAAGCCCAGTCCTCAAGTACCTCCAATTTGTCATGTTTTCAAGATGTCCCTAGTCTTCCATAGCTGATATTATTGTGGTCATTGCATAATGCATCATCACCAAGTGTTCTCTCTATGAGTAAGCCATAAATCATGACCTGGGGGGAATACTTGAGGACTGGGCTAGGGAAACAATGCACTAAGCAATAGCATAGCATTGTTCCGTATTAGCTAATGATTGCTTTTAAAAGTCTCCTATTTTATTAAATATAAAGAATACAAACAGGGCATAACCACAGCCCTCAAAACATTAAACTACATTAAACCAAAATACACTGGGTTATAGTGTGGGTGAACTGGAGAATGATGAGGGGTCACTGACTCCAATACGTACCTTCACTCCAAAGATATGTCCCTCTAAAGATCAGCTTCTATCTTCTGTGAATTGTGCGCTGGAGGCGGGCCTGCTGGCTCAATTTGAATATTCATTGTCGCTGGTCACGTGAGCACCCTTTATATTCCTAAGGATACACAACTGGGGGTCAATTTTTTTAAATAATTAAGTCTTCTATTAATCTCAGTCACTACTTCCATCCAGAATGTCTCCGAACTGGGCATCCTCACAATATATATATAAGATATCCTCCTTTGGCTAAGTGCATCTTGGGTATTAGTCATTTTGACTGATGCCTATTTTAAACATTCTCAAAGGGGAATAGTTAAGTTAGTGTATTATGCTAAATTTTGCAAGTCTATGGCTCTCACTATGGGAATCAACTTTGGACTTACGGCTATATTCTTCCAATTTGTTTACTACGGCACTTAAAATTATTTGCCCATTTCCTTGATATTGTGTTAAACTTTGCCATCTTCCCAGGGACAATTCTTCAAGGATAACATTTGATAGTACCAAAACCTAAACCTATGGACTAATCTAATATCATAATTTATTTGTAAAGTGTCAAAACTCATCAGTTCCCCATGCTTAAATAGGTGCTCCACCCTAATGACCACTTTCTCCCTCCAAAATAAATGGTCTCTTATGCCTACAGTATGCACAGAAGATGCTAAGACTTTTCAGATGAAGAAATTAAAATAGAACTGCCACAGCCTGAGAGAACTCCAGAACATATGAATGTTATCGGGCACCTCTTCCCCACATCTGATACATTTTGAGCTTTTACATAAAAGCAGGAGTTCTATATACTCTTTGTATTGGAAATAGTTGTAACTCTATGAGATTCATTGGTTGACAATTTGGGAACACTCACCAGCACCTCTTTCCACTGCTCAGTGGTTAATAAACAAATGTCCCATTCCCACTTTTCTTTACCTACCATTGGATACATTTCCAGATATCTAGATAATACAAATTATATACAGAAGATAGTACCAGATATATTCCTATATATATATATATATATATATATATATATATATATATATATATATATATAAACAATATTAGATTAGACTGGACATTCTAAGCATGGCAAAGCTGTAGGTATTGAAAAAAGCATCCTTGGGGTAAGCACATATTCATTGGACAGCTGTGGAGAATCCTTTAAAATTGCATTTGTAGAGACTTCAATAAACTTGATCCCCTGCTTGTCACATTCATCAAAAGCTTACAGTTTATATAGTTTAGTCAATTTTGGATTATGCCAAATCGGAGTCCACAAGGTGTACGCATATAACCCAGCCATCTGTTTTGCTTTGGACTAAACTTTTAATATTAGACATGTTTAGACATGCACCTATGTTAGTTTCTTTAAACACGTTTTGTAACAATCTACCCACAGGAACATCTGTCAGCAAACCAGCCTTTAATATTTTGCAGTTGTGAAGCTATAAAGTACAACCAAATATTTGGTGCTGCAAAACCCCCGCATCCTTCCCTCTCTGCAATGTTTCATACCTAATCTTTGCTATTGCTTTCTTCCATATCAGATCACAAAACAGGCCCTGAATTGGATAAAAGGAACTTAGTGGTATCCACATAGGAGAGTTCTGTAAAACATATAACATTTACGGTAGAAGGATAATTTTGGGATATATTTGTTCTACCCACAATAGACAAAGGGAACTTGTGTTAAAAAAAAAAAAAATATGTTTGAATTGTATTTGAACTAATGGAGACAAATTTTAGGATATAAACTGGTAGAGTTCTATTTAACCCCTTAAGGACCAAGCCCATTTTCACCTTAAGCACCAGGCCAATTTTACTTTTGCGTTTTCGTTTTTTACTCCTCGCCTTCTAAAATCCATAACTCTTTTATATTTCCATCTAAGGACCCATATAAGGATTTGTTTTTTGCGTGACCAATTTTACTTTGTAATGAAACCCCTTATTTTGCCATAAAATGTACGGCGAACCCCCCAAAAAAATTTTTAGGGAGGAAATTTTAATGAGAACCAAAATTTTGCACATTTTGGAGGGTTTTGTTTTCACACTATACACTTTACAGTAAAAATGACATGTTTTCTTTATTGTGTGGGTCAATATGATTAAAATGATACCCATGGCTAGATACTTTTATATTTTTGTACCGCTTAAAAAAAATCTAAAACTTATTGTACAAAGTCAGTAATCTAAAATTGCACTATTTTGACCATCTATAACTTTTTAATTTTTCCGTATATAGGGCGGTATGATGGCTTATTTTTTGCGCCATCATCTGTACTTTTTTAGATACCACATTTTCATATATAAAACTTTTAGAATATTTTTTATTATATTTTTAAATAAATGTGACAAAAAAGCTGCATTTTTGGATTTTTTTTTATTTTTTAAGTTTACGCCATTCACCATACGTTATCATTAACATTATATTTTGATAGTTCGGACATTTATGCACGCGGTGATACCAAATATGTTTTTTTTAAAAAATGTACTCTTTTTGGGGGTAAAATGGGAAAAACGGACAATTTTCATTTTTATTGGAGGAGGGGATTTTTCACTTTTTTTTTACTTTTTATTTTTACATTTTTCAACTTTTTTTTTACACTTTTTATGTCCCTATAGGGGACTATCTATAGCAATCCTTTGATGATTGCTAATACTGTTCAGTGCTATGCATAGGACACAGCACTAGTCAGTATTATCGGTCATCTTCTGCTCTGGTCTGCTCGATCACAGACCAGAGCAGAAGACCCCGGGAGACGGCCGGAGCAAGGTGAGGGGACCTCCGGCAGCCATGCTGGATAACCGGATCGCCGTGGCAGCGCTGTGGGCGATCCGATCATCCAATCAAAATGCTCCAATGCCGCAGATGACGTGATCTATATTGATCACGGGCATCTGAGTGGTTAATGGTGGACATCTGCGCGATCGCGGATGTCGGCCATTACGGGCGGGTCCCCAGCTGCTGCTAGCAGCCAGAACCTGCCGTGTATGATGCGAGTGTTACGCCGAGCGCTCCGGGTCCCCGCTCCTCCCCGGAGCGCTCGCTACACTCTCCCCGCTGCAGCGCTCCGGTCAGATCCACTGACCCGGGGCGCTGCGATTCCGCTTCCAGCCGGGATGCGATTCGCGATGCGGGTAGCGCCCGCTCGCGATGCGCACCCCGGCTCCCGTACCTGACTCGCTCTCCCTCGGTCCTGTCCCGGCGCGCGCGGCCCCGCTCCCTAGGGCGCGCGCGCGCCGGATCTTTGCGATTTAAAGGGCCACTTCGCCGCTGATTGTCGCAGTGATTCCAATTAGTGTCTTCACCTGTGCACTTCCCTATATCACCTCACTTCCCCTGCACTTCCTTGCCGGATCTTGTTGCCATCGTGCCAGTGAAAGCGTTTCCTTGTGTGTTCCTAGCCTGTGTTCCAGACCTCCTGCCGTTGCCCCTGACTACGATCCTTGCTGCCTGCCCCGACCTTCTGCTACGTCCGACCTTGCTTCTGTCTACTCCCTTGTACCGCGCCTATCTTCAGCAGCCAGAGAGGTGAGCCGTTGCTAGTGGATACGACCTGGTCACTACCGCCGCAGCAAGACCATCCCGCTTTGCGGCGGGCTCTGGTGAAAACCAGTAGTGACTTAGAACCGATCCACTAGCACGGTCCACGCCAATCCCTCTCTGGCACAGAGGATCCACTACCTGCCAGCCGGCATCGTGACAGTAGATCCGGCCATGGATCCCGCTGAAGTTCCTCTGCCAGTTGTCGCTGACCTTACCACGGTGGTCGCCCAGCAGTCACAACAGATAGCGCAACAAGGCCAACAGCTGTCTCAACTGACCGTTATGCTACAGCAGTTACTACCACAGCTTCAGCAGTCATCTCCTCCGCCAGCTCCTGCACCTCCTCCGCAGCGAGTGGCCGCTCCTGGTCTACGCCTATCCTTGCCGGATAAATTTGATGGGGACTCTAAGTTTTGCCGTGGCTTTCTTTCCCAATGTTCCCTGCATCTGGAGATGATGTCGGACCTGTTTCCCACTGAAAGGTCTAAGGTGGCTTTCGTAGTCAGCCTTCTGTCTGGAAAAGCCCTGTCTTGGGCCACACCGCTCTGGGACCGCAATGACCCCGTCACTGCCTCTGTACACTCCTTCTTCTCGGAAATCCGAAGTGTCTTTGAGGAACCTGCCCGAGCCTCTTCTGCTGAGACTGCCCTGTTGAACCTGGTCCAGGGTAATTCTTCCGTTGGCGAGTATGCCGTACAATTCCGTACTCTTGCTTCAGAATTATCCTGGAATAATGAGGCCCTCTGCGCGACCTTTAAAAAAGGCCTATCCAGCAACATTAAAGATGTTCTGGCCGCACGAGAAATTCCTGCTAATCTACATGAACTTATTCACCTAGCCACTCGCATTGACATGCGTTTTTCCGAAAGGCGTCAGGAGCTCCGCCAAGATATGGACTCTGTTCGCACGAGGCGTTTCTTCTCCTCGGCTCCTCTCTCCTCTGGTCCCCTGCAATCCGTTCCTGTGCCTCCCGCCGTGGAGGCTATGCAGGTCGACCGGTCTCGCCTGACACCTCAAGAGAGGACACGACGCCGCATGGAGAACCTCTGCCTGTACTGTGCTAGTACCGAACACTTCCTGAGGGATTGTCCTATCCGTCCTCCCCGCCTGGAAAGACGTACGCTGACTCCGCACAAAGGTGAGACAGTCCTTGATGTCTACTCTGCTTCTCCACGTCTTACTGTGCCTGTGCGGATGTCTGCCTCTGCCTTCTCCTTCTCTACTGTGGCCTTCTTGGACTCTGGATCTGCAGGAAATTTTATTTTGGCCTCTCTCGTCAACAGGTTCAACATCCCAGTGACCAGTCTCGCCAGACCCCTTTACATCAATTGTGTAAACAATGAAAGATTGGACTGTACCATACGTTTCCGCACGGAGCCCCTTCTAATGAGCATCGGATCTCATCACGAGAGGATTGAACTTTTGGTCCTCCCCAATTGCACCTCGGAAATTCTCCTTGGACTTCCCTGGCTTCAACTTCATTCCCCAACCCTGGATTGGTCCACTGGGGAGATCAAGAGTTGGGGGCCCTCTTGTTCCAAGGACTGTCTAAAACCGGTTCCCAGTAACCCTTGCCGTGACTCTGTGGTTCCTCCAGTAACCGGTCTCCCTAAGGCCTATATGGACTTCGCGGATGTTTTCTGCAAAAAACAAGCTGAGACTCTACCTCCTCACAGGCCTTATGATTGTCCTATCGACCTCCTCCCGGGCACTACTCCACCCCGGGGCAGAATTTATCCTCTCTCTGCCCCAGAGACTCTTGCCATGTCTGAATACGTCCAGGAAAATTTAAAAAAGGGCTTTATCCGTAAATCCTCCTCTCCTGCCGGAGCCGGATTTTTCTTTGTGTCCAAAAAAGATGGCTCCCTACGTCCTTGCATTGACTACCGCGGTCTTAATAAAATCACGGTTAAGAACCGCTACCCCCTACCCCTCATCTCTGAACTCTTTGATCGCCTCCAAGGTGCCCACATCTTTACTAAACTGGACTTAAGAGGTGCCTATAACCTCATCCGCATCAGAGAGAGGGATGAGTGGAAAACGGCATTTAACACCAGAGATGGACACTTTGAGTATCTGGTCATGCCCTTTGGCCTGTGCAACGCCCCTGCTGTCTTCCAAGACTTTGTTAATGAAATTTTTCGTGATCTGTTATACTCCTGTGTTGTTGTATATCTGGACGATATCCTAATTTTTTCTGCCAATCTAGAAGAACACCGCCAGCATGTCCGTATGGTTCTTCAGAGACTTCGTGACAATCAACTCTATGCCAAAATTGAGAAATGTCTGTTTGAATGCCAATCTCTTCCTTTTCTAGGATATTTGGTCTCTGGCCAGGGACTACAAATGGATCCAGACAAACTCTCTGCCGTCTTAGATTGGCCACGCCCCTCCGGACTCCGTGCTATCCAACGCTTTTTGGGGTTCGCCAATTATTACAGGCAATTTATTCCACATTTTTCTACCGTTGTGGCTCCTATCGTGGCTTTAACCAAAAAAAATGCCGATCCCAAGTCTTGGCCTCCTCAAGCGGAAGACGCCTTTAAACGACTCAAGTCTGCCTTTTCTTCGGCTCCCGTGCTCTCCAGACCTGACCCTTCCAAACCCTTCCTATTGGAGGTTGATGCCTCCTCAGTGGGAGCTGGAGCTGTTCTTCTACAAAAAAATTCTTCCGGGCATGCTGTCACTTGTGGTTTTTTTTCTAGGACCTTCTCTCCGGCGGAGAGGAACTACTCCATCGGGGATCGAGAGCTTCTAGCCATTAAATTAGCACTTGAGGAATGGAGGCATCTGCTGGAGGGATCAAGATTTCCAGTTATTATTTACACCGACCACAAGAACCTCTCCTACCTCCAGTCTGCCCAACGGCTGAATCCTCGCCAGGCCCGGTGGTCTCTGTTCTTTGCCCGATTTAATTTTGAGATTCACTTTCGTCCTGCCGATAAGAACATTAGGGCCGATGCTCTCTCTCGTTCCTCGGATGCCTCAGAAGTTGAACTCTCTCCGCAACACATCATTCCACCTGACTGCCTGATCTCCACTTCTCCAGCCTCCATCAGGCAAACTCCTCCAGGAAAGACCTTTGTTTCTCCACGCCAACGCCTCGGAATCCTCAAATGGGGTCACTCCTCCCATCTCGCAGGTCATGTGGGCATCAAGAAATCTGTGCAACTCATCTCCCGCTTCTATTGGTGGCCGACTCTGGAGACGGATGTTGTGGACTTTGTGCGAGCCTGCACTATCTGTGCCCGGGATAAGACTCCTCGCCAGAAGCCCGCTGGTTTTCTTCATCCCCTGCCTGTCCCCGAACAGCCTTGGTCTCTGATTGGTATGGATTTTATTACTGATTTACCCCCTTCCCGTGGCAACACTGTTATTTGGGTGGTCGTTGATCGATTCTCCAAAATGGCACATTTCATCCCTCTTCCTGGTCTTCCTTCAGCGCCTCAGTTGGCTAAACAATTTTTTGTACACATTTTTCGTCTTCACGGGTTGCCTACGCAGATCGTCTCGGATAGAGGCGTCCAATTCGTGTCTAAATTCTGGAGGGCTCTCTGTAAACAACTCAAGATTAAATAAAATTTTTCTTCTGCATATCATCCCCAGTCCAATGGACAAGTAGAAAGAATTAACCAGGTCTTGGGTGATTATTTGCGACATTTTGTTTCCTCCCGCCAGGATGACTGGGCAGATCTCCTTCCATGGGCCGAATTCTCGTATAACTTCAGAGTCTCTGAATCTTCCTCCAAATCCCCATTTTTCGTGGTGTACGGCCGTCACCCTCTTCCCCCCCTCCCTACCCCCTTGCCCTCTGGTCTGCCCGCTGTGGATGAAATTTCTCGTGACCTTTCCATCATATGGAGAGAGACCCAAAATTCTCTCTTACAGGCTTCATCACGCATGAAGAAGTTCGCGGATAAGAAAAGAAGAGCTCCTCCCATTTTTTCCCCTGGAGACAAGGTATGGCTCTCCGCTAAATATGTCCGCTTCCGTGTCCCTAGCTACAAGTTGGGACCACGCTATCTTGGTCCTTTCAAAATTTTGTGTCAAATTAATCCTGTCTCTTACAAACTTCTTCTTCCTCCTTCTCTTCGTATCCCTAATGCCTTTCACGTCTCTCTTCTTAAACCACTCATCCTCAACCGTTTTTCTCCCAAATCTGTTCCTCCCACTCCTGTTTCCGGCTCCTCGGACATCTTCTCTGTCAAAGAGATCTTAGCTTCTAAAAAGGTCAGAGGGAAAACTTTTTTTTTAGTGGACTGGGAGGGTTGTGGTCCTGAAGAGAGATCCTGGGAACCTGAGGACAACATCCTAGACAAAAGTCTGCTCCTCAGGTTCTCAGGCTCTAAGAAGAGGGGGAGACCCAAGGGGGGGGGGTACTGTTACGCCGAGCGCTCCGGGTCCCCGCTCCTCCCCGGAGCGCTCGCTACACTCTCCCCGCTGCAGCGCTCCGGTCAGATCCACTGACCCGGGGCGCTGCGATTCCGCTTCCAGCCGGGATGCGATTCGCGATGCGGGTAGCGCCCGCTCGCGATGCGCACCCCGGCTCCCGTACCTGACTCGCTCTCCCTCGGCCCCGCTCCCTAGGGCGCGCGCGCGCCGGGTCTTTGCGATTTAAAGGGCCACTGCGCCGCTGATTGGCGCAGTGATTCCAATTAGTGTCTTCACCTGTGCACTTCCCTATATCACCTCACTTCCCCTGCACTTCCTTGCCGGATCTTGTTGCCATCGTGCCAGTGAAAGCGTTTCCTTGTGTGTTCCTAGCCTGTGTTCCAGACCTCCTGCCGTTGCCCCTGACTACGATCCTTGCTGCCTGCCCCGACCTTCTGCTACGTCCGACCTTGCTTCTGTCTACTCCCTTGTACCGCGCCTATCTTCAGCAGCCAGAGAGGTGAGCCGTTGCTAGTGGATACGACCTGGTCACTACCGCCGCAGCAAGACCATCCCGCTTTGCGGCGGGCTCTGGTGAAAACCAGTAGTGACTTAGAACCGATCCACTAGCACGGTCCACGCCAATCCCTCTCTGGCACAGAGGATCCACTACCTGCCAGCCGGCATCGTGACAGCGAGCACCCTTCCGATGCTCGCAGTCATACACAGGACGTAAATGTATGTCCTGGTGCGGGAAGTCCCACCAAACCCGGACGTACATTTACGTCCGTAGTCGTTAAGATGTTAATCCCAAAGACCCAAATATTTGCATTAAGCAACAACTATTAAGGTAGTTTCATCGACTTTGGAATTCACAGATGCATAGGGGGAGATTCATCAAATTGTGTGAGAGAAAAAGCGGAGTAATTTCCCCACAGCAACCCATCACAGCTCAGCTAACAAGATCTGGTATAGTATTGCATTGATCGGGGTGCCACGCGCTATTAACCCTTTAGACGCATCTAAAACGAAAGTGAAAGCTGCACGGCTGCTCATTGGGGCTGATCGACAAATGCAGTGTCCCGATCAGCTGGGACATGAGCAGAGGTCCTCTTACCTTCCTCCTGCATGTCCCTTCGGCGATTGATTGCTCCAAGCCTGAGATGCAGGCTTGAGCAATTGACCGCTGATAACACTGATCACTGCAAAGCTATGGCTTTGCAGTGATCATTGCTGGCAATCAGTGTGTGCAGTGTTATAGCCCCCAATGGGAGCTATAACACTGCAAAAAAAGTGTAAAAAAAAGTTAATCAATGTGATTTAACCTTTTCCTTAATAAAAGTTCAAATCACCCCCCTTTTCCCATAATAAAAACCCCATGTAAATTAAAATAAATATAAACATATGTGATATCGCCGCGTGCGTAAATGTCCGAACTATAAAAATATATAATTAATTAAACCACAAAGTTAATGGCGTACGCGCAAAAAAATTTCAAAGTCCAAAATTACGTATTTTTGGTCTCTTTTTATATCATGAAAAAATGAATAAAAAGCAATCAAAAAGTCCGATCAATACAAGAATGGTACCGATAAAAACATCAGATCACGGCGCAAAAAATGAGCCCTCATACCATCCCATAAGCAGAAAAATAAAAAAGTTATAGGGGTCAGAAAATGACAATTTTAAACGTATACATTTCCGTGCATGTAGTTATGATTTTTCCCAGAAGTACGACAAAATTAAAACAAATATAAGTAGGGTATCATTTTCATCATATGGACCTACAGAATAAAGATCAGGGGTCATTTTTACAGAAAAATGTACTATCCAAAGGATAGGGGATAAGATGTCAGATCGCCGGGGTCCCGCTGCCTCAGCACCCCGCTATCATTACTGCCCAGAGCGAGATCGCTCTGCACGTAATGACAGGCAATACAGGGGCCAGAGTATTGTTACGGCACGGCTCCGCCCCTCGTGACGTCACGACCCGCCCCTATCAGTACAAGTCTATGGGAAGGGGGCGTGGCAGTCGTCACGCCCCCTGCCATAGACTTGCATTAAGGGGACGGGCCGTGATGTCATGAGGGGCGGAGCCATGACATCACGCTGCTCCGGCCCCTATATCGCCCGTCATTACGCACAGAGCAAACTCGCTCTGTGCAGTAATGATGGCGGGGTGCTGCAGCGGCGATCCCCGGGGTCCCCAGCAGCGGGACCATGGCGATCTAACATCTTATCCCCTATCCTTTGGATAGGGGATAAGATGCCAGGGGTGGAGTACCCCTTTAAGGGGTTAAAGACTTTTTCTGGAATTTTTTTTATTCCTTTTGACAACCTGATATTGTAATTTTTTGATGCTTTAACTTTTTGTATAGCTTTTCTTAAGCATTTTGTAATTTTAAAGGGTAAAGCTGAGTCTGTATTTAAATTCCTTTTTTTGTACTTCACTTCTCTTGGCCAAATAGGCTCTATTCTATATCAAAGGGCAAGAACAATTAAACAATTAACTGGGGCTAACTACTTATTTAGAGAAAGGATGAACCTGGTGGTTTCATAATTATACCCCACCTAAGATGCTAATTCAGTTCTCCTGCTTGTCTAGGAAAGAAACCACATCCAGGATTTAGCTGCCATTGTGAACAATTCTCATTTGTATCTAGTCTCCCCAGGGTGCATTTCAAGAACACTGGTGAATACGATGTTTGAGAGCTATGTTATATTTCTTATTGCCCTTATAAGCAAGCTCTGTTACTACAGCTATAATATAAACCTTGTTGTAATATCCTAGGAATTATCTTGGCAGGGTTCCCCAACCAATACTCGAACCATAACATGTTATTTAGCAATTTAGTCACAGTTTAGCATTTGTCATCTTCTGCTTTGTCATGAGAGAAATACCTGAAGGTACAAGATGTTTTTAGAATTGCACATTAACACTTATTATCATAATTATCATGTGTTTCTTTTAGGATAAGGCCACACAAGTAGCCAGCCACATGCAGCTAAAATGCAGAAGCCAAGGCGACACAAATGTGATGTAAAATTGTGTGGCAATTGGCTGTTGCATTTTGACCTCATGCAGCTGGCCACTCACATGGTCCTCCCTTCATGTTGAATGTTATTGTGACATTTTTGGAATGAGTCTTTTCCATATCAGATATTACATGGAAGTGGGAAAAACAATAGTGAATCCGGCTTCACAGCATGGGTGCTGTTAAAATCCAATCTTTATTAGAATCTTATTACAAGCCCTTAGTCATGGCAAAGAAACATAAGAAAGTACTCTTCTTATATATCTACAATATGTGAACAATTACCAGGTCTGTGCGGCTTCAACCAGAGTTGGCGTGTGCCACCAGGTCCGGTGAGAGGAACAGGTAGGAGTTCATGAAAACATGAAGAGGACACAAATAATAGACAGGATATATCTAAGCATTAGTAAAGTTATATAAAAATATCAATAAATCTGCTGTCTCTATTAAATAAGAATTGTAAATAATGTATATTGAAATGATTGGAAGTAATAAACAAATATATGAATGAGTAAATAGGCAGAATCTAAGTAAACCTCTATAATCCAAAAAATGCCAAGATATAAATTTAGATACAGTACATCTCTATCATAATAGTAACCAAGATTGGTATTACATATCTCAATCTGCTAGTATATCTAGGGACACCACGACAGGGTGGAAACATAAGATAAAGATCCACCTATCGATATCAATAATATATATCCATGGGCAAATGTTGCCAAATATGTGCACACAACAGGGTGCAAATCAGATTGTAGTACTGTATCACCAGGCTAGGTAGACATAAACCTTATACATGCATATTAAGGTATTTAGATATACATGTATATATAAGATGTTGATAACCACGGAAAAATCTAAATGAAGTGCAAAGAATGATAATAATTAACTACGTGCTGAACCAAGCTGGTATTAATGCACTAAACCACATCTTTTATCACTTAGGCATATTAAATATTTAAATAAGAAAAACGCACAGTGTGAACTTGCCTAATAGTGAAAAAAAGTACTAAAAGAAAAATTGCAAAATAGAAAAAAATAAATAAAATAAATAAACATATTACAGAAAATGTATATATATATATATATATAGCAACAGAAGAATGCAGCAGCACACTGCCAGCACAAAGATATAGATGAAAGATGAATATGCAGTTAAAACATGGAGAGCTATACAGCTATGGTGTAATAGATGCAAATGTGAAACTATGAAATAGTGAGGCACTTAGCTAGCAAATTTGTCTCCGCCGGCGGTCAAATAGCTTGGACCGTCCCACCGCGATAAGGTGGCCTCATTGGGACGGACCCTACACTGTGAATATGCCTCTGTGTGAACAGTTCAGTAAGCATGGCAGGGTCTGGAACATCCAAGACACCTTATATACACACCTGATAGAGGTGGGTGGGGTGCAAGGCCAACATGGAGGTAGCCACTCCCCCGTATGTGCAATACAGACAAAGAATAAGTCAGCCAGCACTTTAGTTGATACCAAACTATTATATGGACCTGGCCTACAGGTGCACGCTACTAGGCTAGATATACAGCAACAGAAGAATGCAGCAGCACACTGCCAGCACAAAGATATAGATGAAACATGAATATGCAGTTAAAACATGGAGAGCTATACAGCTATGGTGTAATAGATGCAAATGTGAAACTATGAAATAGTGAGGCACTTAGCTCGCAAATTTGTCTCCGCCGGCGGTCAAATAGCTTAGGCCAGGTCCATATAATAGTTTGGTATCAACTAAAGTGCTGGCTGACTTATTCTTTGTCTGTATTGCACATACGGGGGAGTGGCTACCTCCATGTTGGCCTTGCACCCCACCCACCTCTATCAGGTGTGTATATAAGGTGTCTTGGATGTTCCAGACCCTGTCATGCTTACTGAACTGTTCACACAGAGGCATATTCACAGTGTAGGGTCCGTCCCAATTAGGCCACCTTATCGCGGTGGGACGGTCCAAGCTATTTGACCGCCGGCGGAGACAAATTTGCGAGCTAAGTGCCTCACTATTTCATAGTTTCACATTTGCATCTATTACACCATAGCTGTATAGCTCTCCATGTTTTAACTGCATATTCATGTTTCATCTATATCTTTGTGCTGGCAGTGTGCTGCTGCATTCTTCTGTTGCTGTATATCTAGCCTAGTAGCGTGCACCTGTAGGCCAGGTCCATATAATAGTTTGGTATCAACTAAAGTGCGGGCTGACTTATTCTTTGTCTCTCTCTCGCTCTCTCTCTCTCTCTCTCTCTCTCTCTCTCTCTCTCTCTCTCTCTCTCTCTCTCTCTATATATATATATATATATATATATATGAAAAACAGTATTGAGAAAATGATTAATAAATATACATTAGATTGTTGCGGTAATTTAGCCCGCCTGGCACTCGGGAGTCTAAGGACAAGATCCAGTACGCCTCCCGAGAGTGTACCAGGCGTGACCAATCTCCTCCTCGGCGAGGTTGTTGGACTTTCTCTATGCCACAGATTCTGATACTGGAGGTGTCACCTCCGTGAGTATCACAAATGTGTTTGCTAAGGCCAGACACAGTACGGACTTGATTCAAGCCCGGTGTAGGTAAACCTCCTCTCACATGTTCTGCTATTGTAGGTGGCATGATGAGCATGTGGCTAAGTAAACTATGTGAATAGAATTACAATTGATTTGGGATTTTATGTGAAAAGTCCTTTGGTTAACAGATGAAGTAAAAGTTTGAGTAGTGATTACATATTTACACATTGGGCATCGGGGCTGATTGCATTTGAAAAAAACAGTAGTGGATATCCAAGTTGTAATATTAGTGTTGTCCCAAAAATTCACTGGGGGATAATTGGTTGCCTAGGGACCTGGCTCTTCTTGAAACAAATCTGACCCCTGGCCGAAGGATATTTGCAACTGTAGCATCTTGATTTAATATCTGCAAATGATTTGGCAAAATATTACAGATATCTTTAAAAAGAGGAGAATATAGTATAGAGAAGGTAATTTTTTCTTCTTTTTGTTGTTTCTTAGGTGGTAGATGAGTTGATTTTTATCCAAATTCTCCTGTAAGAACTGTTCTGCACTTTTCTTGTCAGTGATAGCTTTAGCTCTGGTGAGCACAGATGGTTTACATCCCCTGTTTCTCAGTCTCTTGTCTATAATCTCTCACTGTAGCATTCTATGTCTCGGTGGATGATGAAGCTCTGGCATATTCACCAATAGGTAAGTTCCTCATACGGAAGTGTGATACGGATGGCAACTTGTAGCATGAAGTATAGTATTGCCCGAAGTTGGTTTTTCGATATAGACTTGTAAGGATGGTGTGAGTGGCCGAATTTCCAGTCAAAGTTACATCAAGAAAATCAATGCTATTGTTCTGTAGGTTGCATGTAAATTGTAAATTTAAATTATTTGAATTGATGCTTTCGTGAAACTGGATAGTCTCTGTCTCGGTCCCTGTCCACACCAGGAGGAGGTCGTCTACATATCGGCCATACCACCGGAGCAAATGGTGGTAAGGATTTGCGGCCGAATATAGGTAGACCACCTCCCAGTGTGACATAAACAAGTAAGCAAGGGAAGGGGAGAATTTCGCTCCCATGGGGCAGCCACGTAACTGGAGAAAAAAATGTCCGTTAAATGTAAAAAAACTTGTTAGTCAGGACAAAATGCTGAATTTGAAGGATATATTGTAGTAGGGAATTTGAATAATTACTGTATTTTAGCAGATGGTATTGTACTGATTCCACGGCTCTAGAGTGTGGTATACATGTATAGCGCTGTTACGTCACAAGACATACATTTTGCATTTTCTTCCCACAGTATAGACTTGATTGTCTCTAGAAGTGTTTTGGTATATTTGATGTGTCCTGGAGTACGGGTTACCAAAGTTTGTAAAAAGTGATCCAGTTGAACAACCATTGCTAACCAGCACTCCAGGACACATCAAACAAGGATTAAGAAGGAAAAACCGGGCAACGCCAGGTACTCAGCTAGTATATATATATAAAACTCAATGTGTGTGTGTTCCAGCATCACTTCCAAACGGTATATGGAACTTGCAAAGGCAGAAGTGAAAAAGGAGGGACGCTCTCTGTGATGATGGTAGGAGGAACAAAGGGGCCCAACTCACCACCTTGTCTTGGGTATTGTCGTGGTCTGCCGGGAGATTCCAGCAGAGCAAAACAAAAACCCTCTGCAGGGGATGGGATGAGTGGGATGTATGAAGTATGCGGCTCACTTGCCCCTTTTCCGTATCCCCAAGGGTACGGAAATGTAAATGCAAAGTGTACAGGAAAAAGAGGGGAATTGCATGGAGCGCTTCTGCTTGTAAAGAACAGGACTAAAATGCCACGGTTGCACAGGACAAAAATTTATTGATATAGAAATAATAGGACAACGCGTTTCGGCGCTAACAAGCGCCTTCCTCAGGTCCACAGAGTTTAAGCAAGTGCGTCCTGGAGATGTTTGCTGTGCAGCGGTGGCCTTGGCCTTGGGGTCAGGATATGGGGACGGGATATGGGGTCGGGATATGAGGTCGGGATATAGGGAAGGGATATGAGGACGGGATATAGGGAAGGGATATGAGGACGGGATATAGGGACAGGATATGAGGACGGGATATGGGGTCGGGATTTGAGGACGAAATATGAGGAGGGGATTTGGGGTCAAGATATGAGGAGGGGATATGGGGTTAGGATTTAAGGATGGGATATGAGGACAAAAGCTTCCTCATTTGTTGCTTTTCCTCCCCCACAAGGATAAGGAAAAAAAAAATGGTCAGCGCCGGGTACTCAGCTAGTATATATATATATATATATATATATATATATATATATATATATATATAAAGCTCAACGTGTGTATGTGTGTCTTTATGTATGTATGTTCCAGCCTCACTTCCAAACAGCTGAAGATACTTTGATAAATCTCGGTACACATGTTACTAATATGTCATCAACAAACATAGGATAGATAAATTAACCCTTATGTCAGGGATTTTCTTTAAAGTCCCATGCAAGTCTATGGGAAATAAATGTTCCAGCATAACTTCCAAATGGCTGTAGATATATAGGCCTTCCAGTACCTTACTCCAAGCTCTACTCTGAATCTCCTGGTGAGTGCATCAGTCATGCCACACCCCTCTCACATGCAACGCCCCATCTAACAAAGCCACACCCACAATTTAAGCCACACCCCTTTTATTTTCTACCCTTTTTATGCATCGGTCCGGCTTACAAGTCATGCCCACTTCTACAAAACCACACCTACTTCTATTTTCGGCCTAAAATCTTTTCATCATAACTCAGGCTGACATGAGGATGAGATATGAGGATGAGATATTAATACAGGATATGAGGACGGGATATGAGGACAGGATATAAGGATGGGAAATAAGGACGGGATTTGAGGACAGGATATGAGGACAGGATATGAGGACAAGATACAGTGGGACACAAAGTATTTAGTCAGCCACCAATTGTGCAAGTTCTCCCACTTAAAAAGAGGAGAGAGGCCTGTAATTTCTATCATAGGTATATCTCAACTATGAGAGACATAATGAGAAAGAAAATCCATAAAATCACATTGTCTAATTTTTAAAGAATATATTTGCAAAATATGGTGGAAAATGAGTATTCGGTCAATAACAAAAGTTAATCTGAGTACTTTGTTATATACCCTTTGTTGGGAATGACAGAGGTGAAATGTTTTCTGTAAGTCTTCACAAGGTTTTCACACACTGTTGCTGGTATTTTGGCTCATTCCTCCATGCAGATCTCCTCTAGAGCAGTGATGTTTTGGGGCTGTCGCTGGGCAACACAGACTTTCAACTCTCTCCAAAGGTTTTCTATGGGGTTGAGATCTGGAGAATGGCTAGGCCACTCCAGGACCTTGAAATGCTTCTTACGAAGCCACTCTTTCGTTGCCCGGGTGGTGTGTTTTCACTCAAAAGGTTTTCACTATATGGCTCCATTCATTATTTCCTTTACACGGATCAGTCTTCCTGGTCCCTTTGCAGAAAAACAGCCCCAAAGAGTGATGTTTCCACCCCCATGCTTCACAGTAGGTATGGTGTTCTTTGGATGCCACTCAACATTCTTTCTCCTCTAAACACGACAAGTTCTACTTTGGTTTCATGACCATATGTCATTCTCCCAATACTCTTTTGGGTCATCCAAATGCTTTCTAGCAAACTGCAGATGGGCCCAGACATGTACTGGCTTAAGCAGGGGGACACGTCTGTCACTGCATGATTTGAGTTCCTGGCTACGTAGTGTGTTACTGATGGTAGCCTTTGTTACTGTGGTCCAAGCTCTCTGCAGGTCATTCACTAGGTCCCCCCCCCTGTGGTTCTGGGATTTTTGCTCACCGTTCTTGTGATCATTTTGACACCATGAGGTGAGATCTTGCATGGAGCCCCAGATCGATGGAGATTATCAGTGGTCTTGTATGTCTTCTATTTTCTATCAATTGCTCCCACTGTTGATTTCTTCACACCAAGCTGCTTGCCTATTGCAGATTCAGTCTTCCCAGCCTGATGCAGGTCTATCATTTTTTTTCTGGTGTCCTTCAACAGCTCTTTGGTCTTGGCCATAGTGGAGTTTGGAGTGTGACTGTTTGAGGTTTTTCACAGGTGTCTTTTATACTGATAACAAGTTCAAACAGGTGCCATTAATACAGGTAACGAGTGGAGGACAGAGGAGACTCTTAAAGAAGTAGTTACAGGTCTGTGAGAGACAGAAATCTTGCTTTTTGTAGGTGACCAAATACTTATTTTCCACCATAATTTGCAAATAAATTCTTTAAAAATCAGACAATGTGATTTTATGGATTTTTTTCTCATTGTGTCTCTCATAGTTGAGGTATGCCTATGATGAAAATTACAGGCTTCATCTTTTTAAGTGGATGAACTTGCACAATTGGTGGCTGACTAAATACTTTTTTGCCCCACTGTATGAGGTCGGGATATGATGACGGGATGTGAGATCGGGATATAAGGACAGGATATGAGGACAGGATATTAGGGCGGTTTATGAGGACGGGATGTGAGGACAGGATATGAGGACGTGACATGAAGTCGAGATATGAGGTCAGGATATGAGGATGGGATATGAGGACAAGTACTTCCTCCTATGTTGCTTTTCCTCCCCCCACAAGGATTAGGTAGGAAAAAACAGGCAACGTGTGTTGAATGCAGAAATCTATTTGCACAAATAATTCCTAGAAATTAAGCATAATCAATGGAAAAGTGGGACTCATGTTATACCATGCATCTTATGAACAAACATCTGTGCAAAAAGAGAATGAAATGCATAAGCTGCATGAAGTTGTACAAGTTACCAGTGTGGCTGGGTTCAAATGTAGTATTTTGGTCTGTATTTGGTTTTTAATACCAAATGTATACAAAAGTTCCCATGTACAGCATTAAATGGTTATTCTTTGTAAATAATGGTTAATCTATGCTTTACACACTGTAAGATGAGAACTGTTTCCTCTGTTAGCCTGTTATACAGATTCACGCACAATTGAGATAGCATCCTTTGAATCATAACAAGCCCTGTGTACCTCACTTTTTACTAAATGTATATCCTGTCACAAATTAATTTTATTTATTACAGACACAAATAAAACATGATTTCTCTACTATAGAGATGTGATAATAGTATTTTGCTGTACTTAACAAACAATAGAAAACCTTCGTCCAGCCTTTTGTCGGAGACTGAGTTGACCTTGAGTTTGTAACCTTCTGAATGCAATGATCATGTCAGTGTAACACATTGGCATAATACACACAGGCATGATACACTGCAATACAGATCTGTACTGCAGTGTACTATGTGTGTGATTAAAAGTTCACACAGTCAAGTCCCCTAGTGGAACGTAAACCCTTTGAGGACACAGAATTTTCACTTTTACATTTTCTCCTCGCCATTTAAAAGTGTGTGGGCCAACTGTAGCTTGTAATTCATCACTCATTTTACCACCAAATCTATAAAATATTTGTGGGGCAAAATTTAAATAAAAATGTAAATATAATTTTTATTTTTTTATTGCTATGCAGTGTACTTTACAGTAAAAATGACTTGTTTTCTTTATTTTGTAGGTCAATAAGATTACAATGCCTAGTTTATATATGGTCAGGTAATTTGACTACTTTTAAACAGTTAAAACCTTTGTTAATTAAATAGATATGGAAAAATAAAAAAGCGAAAGTAATTTTAGGCATATGTGGGCTGTATAAGGGCTAATTTTTTACACTGATAAAGCTCATTTAGATGACCCTGTCAACCTGTTTTCTAGTGATCTGTCTCTTGTCCCAATATGTAAAGTAGTTTAGCAACACTTACAGTGAAAAGCCAACAGTGCAAGCCCATTGCTTATAGTCCACTTTCTGAGACCAACCTTTCATATATGATAGTCTCCTATAAACAGTAATAAAGAGAAGCCTGTTAACCATGAGTCATTTGGCAGGGGATCAACATGCGCTTCAGGCTTCACGCAAACAGCGTGCCTGTTATTATGTTGCCCTCATCAAAGTGAATGGTTCCCTTTAACTAAATGCAAGCAAAGGTAACGTTGGCATAGTAGAAAAAGAGTGTTATAAAAAAAAACAACTCATAAGTTCTCAGAAAATCTCCTGCTGTAATTAAGAACACATCTGAGACCAGGAATTAAGGATTCTGTCAGTAGATGATGAGTGTGCGGTGGCTCAGTACGGGAGTTGTTTCCCCCGTACCCTTGCTGCCCTATTCGGCAGCCTCCCTGCAGTGTCCCCTGCCCCCCCCCCCCCCCCCCCCCCTGCATCTGTTCTACTGTAATTATATATTATCCCCTATGTTATGTATAGAAGAATGTTGTATCTTTAAGAAAGGTTAAAATGTAATCATCATTTGTCATGTGATTGTTACCCAGGAGGTATCAGTGACCAGGTGACTTAAGGGTGACCAATTAGACCCCACCAGAGTCTACCCCATAAAAGCCATGGGAGGAGTCTCTTCTCTCTCTCTCTTTGGTTGATAAATGTGTTCTATGAATTGTGTGCTGCTATAATTACAGCATGTTTGCTTTTTAACAAAAACCCCCTTTGAATATGTTGCTAAAGGGGTTATTGTCACATTTATTTATTATAACAACAGAGAGAAACATTGTTCAATAGTCAAGATGGTACAATTTATCCATCAACACATCTGATAAAAGAGTAATAGAGGATTTCAGAAAATGATTTAACAAGATAATTTGATCTCATGCTGATGTTCTTTCTTTATGTGTAAAATTCTACATTTTGCAAAAGAGAGAACATCTAGCCTGTTCATTAATATGAAAAGTAAATCATCTTTGGAAGAACACTAAACTAAGCTATTTTGAAAAATCTGGACCTTCAAAGTGTGATAATGCTGTGTCTGGAACTTGCAAATGCTTCTTTAAAAAATGCCGTCATTGCTTATTCATAAAAGGCCATTTGGCCCATATAAAATTGTGCTACTGAACAAGATCATTGTTTCATTTGAAGTTAGTGAATAATTGAAAGCACAATAATACAATAAGACACAATACTTTCATCAGGTAAATTCATTCTACATGCTAGGAAACATAAAACGCTGAACGGAACTGGAAGCTTATTGCAGCCATAAGTTATCAACAGAACAAAACTATTCAAGCTGAAACAAATGTTTATCTACCTGTTCAACAGTTAATTTTACTAACAATGATTGCAAAAATAATAGAAATAACAATGATAATAATATTAACAAAAAAAATTGAGAATTACAAATAAATTGAAAAATAAATATAATAAAACGTAAAAAGTAAACAGGAAAGTAACTAAAGATTGTTAGGAACTGCTAATAGGAGAACACAATGTTCTCTATAAACAGCAACAAAATGATCTTTGTTACCCAAAGCATAGCCTTCTTTTCTTCAACTGCTCTGGTACAATAGACATTTCATAGTGATTGTTTGCTATGAACAAAAAGCCCAATAATTTGTTTTCATAAGTGAGGCCATATGCATTTTTGTTGCATTTGTTTGGCATTTTAGAATCTATAGCTTTGAAAAACGTTTTATGGTTGGGCCTTTATAATTATTTTTCTTATGTAAGGGAACAGTGATATAGTGGTCCACAAGCTTAAAAGTAGAAGTTAAGACAATAGCTTAATTGATACTAAATTATAATTAAATAGGCACTGTCGTTGGAACAAATGTAGCCTGGATCAATAGTATAAGCAAATATAAGAAACTTTGTGATATATCTTATTAGACAAAAGTTCCTTGACAAGCAATAAAAGTCTATTGAGGGAGAAGAGGGAGCTTCACCCACAAGCTCTAGGAGAACTACAAATTACAGCTGAGGTCTGCAGAGCAGAAATCTGCTGAAAAATACCATATACAGGTTATATATTGGTCATAAATAGTGCTGCTTCTCAATGAACACACACAGGGCAGTTCTTAAAAAAAAAAAAAAAAAAAAAAGTCACCTAAAATGACAGGTATACTTTAAATGGGCAGTGTCAGATTGATTCAAAAACATTTTATTTTGTTCATCTTGGCAAAACGTTAACCTTCCTAATATACTTCATAAGAAAATTTGTATTCCTTTTTATGGAAATCATGGCTTATAAAATCATGATTTTGTCCAAGCTGAAGCACAGGCATATACAAAGTCCAGTAAGAGAGAGTAGACTAGCACTCATCTGTGCTCTGTCTGATAGTACTTCTCGGTGCTCTCTCCTGTCTAATAGGCTCTTGTGTGCGCTCTCCTGTCTGATAGTACTCCTCTGTGCTCTCTTCTGTCTGATAGTACTCCTCTGTGCTCTCTCCTGTCTGATAGTACTCCTCTGTGCTCTCTCCTGTCTGATAGCACTCCTCTGTTCTCTCTCCTGTCTGATAGTATTCCTTTGTGCTCTCTCCTGTCTGATAGCACTCCTCTGTGCTCTCTCCGGTCTGATAGCACTCCTCTGTGCTCTGTCCTGTCTGATAGGACTCCTCTGTGCTCTCTCCTGTCTGATAGGTCTCCTCTGTGTTCTCTCCTGTCTGATAGTACTCCTCTCTGCTCTCTCCTGACTGATAGGACTCATCTGTGCTCTCTCCTGTCTGATAGGATTCTTCTGTGCTCTCTCCTGTCCTATCAGACCGGAGAGAGCACAGAGGAGTACTATCAGAAAGGAGAGAGCACAGAGGAGTACTATCAGACAGGAGAGAGCACAGAGGTGTGTTAGCCCACCCCTTACTTACTGGACTTTGTCCATGCCTGTACTTCAGCTTGGACAAAGTCATGATTTTAGTAAGTAGGAGTTCATCTATGGGGAAAGACAGAGGTGTCTTACCACATCGGCCTTCTCCTTTTTAGATTTATTCCTGCATAATTAATCATGTTGTTACCTAGCTCCTTGAAAGACTTGACCAAATTTATTAACCTCTTAAGGACGCAAGGCGTACCTGTATGCCCTGCGCCTGGCCCTGGTATAAAATGCTGTTACCCCGCATGATACAGGGTCGGTCCCTGCGGCTAATGACAGCTGAGACCCTGGGCTAATAGAGTGCGGCAGCGATCGTTGTGCCGCGCGCTATGAACCCTTTGGATTCAAAGTTGATCGCCGTGTCTAAAATGAAAGTAAAAGCTTCCCGTCAGGCTGATCGGGACATCACAGTGAAATCACAATGTTCTGATTAGCTAGAACGCGAGCTGAGGTCCTGTCACCTGCCTCAGTCGTGTCCGATCGGCGATTGATTGCTCCATGCCTGAAATCCAGGCTTGAGCAATCGACCACCGATTACACTGATCTTTCCCGTGTCAATGCACGGCAATGATCTGTGTATGAGATTGGTATGTGCAGTGAAATATCCACCAGGGGGGCTATAACACTACAAAAAAAAGTGCAATAAAAAGTTAAGATCATTTAACACCTTCCCGAATAAAAGTAAGAATCACCCCCTAAAAAAAAAAAAAACTGTGTAAATAAAAATAAAAATAAACATATGTGGTATCGCCACGTGCAGAAATGTCCGAACTATAAAAATATGTTGTTAATTAAACCGCACGGTCAATGGCGTACGCACAAAAAAAATCCCAGAGTCCAAAATAGCGTATTTTTGGTCACTTTTTATATAATGAAAACATTTATAAAAAGTGATCAAAAGGTTTGATCCATATAAAAATGGTACCGATAAAAACTTCAGATCACAGCGCAAAAAATGAGCCATCATACCGGTTATAAAAAAGTTATAGGGGTCAGAAGATGACAATTTTAAACTCATACATTTTCCTGCATGTAGTTATGATTTTTTTTAGAAGTACTACGAAATCAAACCTATGTAAAAAGGATATTATTTTAACTGTATGGACCTACTGATTAAAGCTAATGTCATTTTTACCGAAAATGCACTGAAGCCCCAAAATTTACAAAATAGCAGTTTTTCTTAAATTTTGTCACACAATGAATTTCTTTTCCGCTTCACCGTGGATATTTTGGTAAAATGACTAATTTCACTGCAAATTAGAACTGTTGGCACAAAAAATAAGCCATTAAAATAAAATTTTAGGTGCAAAATTGAAAACGTTATAATTCTTAGAAGGTGATGAGGAAAAAATAAAAATACAAAAACAGAAAAACCCTGAGTCCTTAAGGGTTAAGAACACTAAAGTGGAATCCTCATGGACATAGCAGGGAAGATTTATCAAAACCTGTGCAGAAAAAAAGTTGCCAGTAGTAATCAGAGTGGTTCTTTCACTTTGAAAATGGCCACTGAAAAATAAAATAGGCAATCTGATTGGTTGCTTTGGTCAATTGGTCAAATTTTTCTCTGTACTGATTTTGATAAATCTCCCCGATGTCATCGTTGTTCACAAATATACAACACACAGGAGGTCTAGAGTACACTATACGCTGGATGGAAAGCAACATAGAGATTCTTGTAAAGGAAGGAATACTATATTATATACTAAAGAGAAATCCAAAAAAGAAATGCACTTCCTCTGATGTCCTGACCCCCTGTGTTCTCTGCTGACCTCTGCTGTCCATTTTTAGGAACTGTCCAGAGCAGGAGAAAATCCCCATAGCAAACATATGCTGCTCTGGACAGTTCCTAAAATGGACAGCAGAGGTCAGCAGAGAGCACTGTGGTCAGGACATCAGAGGAAATTAATTTCTTTTTTGGATTTCTCTTTAGTAAACAGCCCCTAAAAAGTACTGTAAGGATTAAGATTTCTTTAATAGAAGTGATGTACAAATCTATTTAACTTTCTGGCACCAGTTGATTTAAAAAAAAAAAGTTTTCCATGAGAGTACCCCTTTAACTGTGCACCTTATTGTTCATCAATATAGTATATGGGAAAATATTATGAGATTCATTTTCCAAAGTAAGAAAAAGCACCAATTTAATGTCCATTGAGCTTTTCACCAAAGAAATTGACCATTGCAGCATCGGCTAAAAGTCTTAGCTTCAATACTGGAGAGGAAACAACTACCTGAAAGAAAACTACAAATTCTGCACAGCACATGAAGGTGGGCAAAATACTTACCTGACATTGACTACTGTTTGAAACAGTGTAACTTTTTAGTTTTTAGCAATACAGGCTATTCCCATGAACTTGATTTTAAGTAATACTGTATTTTGCTTCAAATTATTGCATTTTTTGATAATCTTGACCTTATTCCATTTCTTTCATGTTGTATTGGTATTTTTTACCCATGTATTAAATTACTTGTTAATGCTTAATTTGTTTAGCCTAATAGACTTATTTTAATCAACTAAAATTTTAATGCACCCTTTGGGAAACAGAAGCGTCTATACAAAAGCTTGCTTCCTCCAAAGGTGCCATGGGCATGTACATTAAGCCATTGGGCTACAATATTTCATTTACCTACTATTCCTAAGTATAAAGCACTGCATATTTGTTTTATAATAGAAATATCTCATTATATAGATGTTTCTTTCTTTCTGCATAGAATTTATTGAATCATTGGTCGACAATTATCTATACTCATTAACTGTATTTTTTCAATACATTTTTTTCAAAGAATTTTTGTAAAATTATTGCTATACATTTCATCCTAAGACCAACATATAAGGCCACAACATTTTTGTTTAGTGCTTTCCCCTATAGTTCATACCAATGTGACATTGGCACATAGTATGATTTAGTGTATTTCCTTCATAGTATGTACAATATAGCTATTTTTTATCATTCAATCTGCATACTGACACATGGAAAAATATGGTTTGATTTATTTCAGTAGACATTAAAGAATCCGAGAGAGATGAGGTAAGTAATGGTATTCATCAATGAGGCTTAGGTACCTGACAGGTCTACAAAATGTGTTTCATTATTCCTGTATAAGCCTAGGCAGTATTATCCATACACATACAGTAGTTGAGGCTTTAGCCATCGGGAGTTATTTACAAACACTGTCAACTGATTGATGCAGCATTTACTATTGGCCGAGCAGATACTTTACATTGTGGAGAACATTTATTATGCTTTAATGATGAGGAGTCTCAGAAAATGAATTTATAAAAAGAGACAATGCCCTCACAACATGCAACCTGGGTTACAACAACTTTGTATTTGGTTACAACAACTTTGCATTTATCACAAGAAATGTGGTTGAGATATATAAGTACATATAAGAGAGAACATATCATAAAAACATATTAAAAATGGGAATGCATAAAGAACAGCAAAATGAATCACACAGGGCAATTTGTGTAAAGATCCCTCTATATAGCTACCAATATCATAAAAAAAAAACTGTCAGTAAGAATATATTCATATATGGAAGGGCAAATTTAGACACAACCTGCATTGTGTATAAAGGTGAAACTCAAAAAAATTTATATCATGCAAAAGTCCATTGTATTTCATTACTGCAACTTAAAAGGAAAGAAAGCATGTGAAGTGCTCCAAAACCTCCTGGTAGACGGATGTGTTGACCTTGGACTTAATGAAGCACAGTGGACCAACACCAGCAGATGACATGACTCCCCAAATCATAGTAATGGGGGGGGGGGGCTTTGGGGTTTTCATGAACTATAAGCCATAATCATCACCATTATGACAAATCACAGCTTGAACTATCTTGCTTTGCATGTAATGAGTCCCTCTCATATATCACCTGCATTATTGAAATAAATGAACTTAGCACAATGCTCTAATTTTTCGAGTTTCACCTGTATGATAAAGTGCTGATATAGTGCATACGGAGACTCAGAAAAAAAATAATTAAAATAAATCACAGGTGTGGGATTCAAATTGAGAAAACTACCACAAATATTGCACGTAAGTTCAGAAATATCAACCCCATACCTGTTTCACAATAATAGTGTATGCAATGAGAGATCTCAATAGTAAAGACCCCACACAAAAGGCCTCAAACTAAGGTTAGTAACCCACCAGGACCCACATGGATTACCTGTGGCTAACACCGATCACCTCCCTAATGTGTGTTTCACGTTCGCTTGGTCACTGGGTATGGTGCAAGGGAAGCTAACCCGTACCTTTTTATAATGCTCTCTGATCCCGGAATGGTGCCCGCCAACTACAGACACCTCGCATCTCCCCGTCCCTTCTTCCAGGCCAACGGCGTGGCTTCACTGAACCCCACTGCTGCGCCCACCCTGTGATGGCTCAGGGGAGCGCAACCATGCAGCACAGACTAGACATGTTGCCATGGAGTCCCCCGATGCAACAAGGAAAGTGTTCTGCGTCTTCGGACCTGCACATAGGATCAACACAGCATAAGATGATAAGAAGTGTAACTGCCAAATCATACAGAAAATCTCCAAATCTATTAGATATATGTACATATTCAAGTATATTAATATTGCTACCATACATACTCACAATATTACCACTATAAAATATGCTCTTATAAATCTTACAGTAAATACCAATTATTAAATAAATATAACCCCAATTCTCTACGGGAGAAGAAATAAGCGTAATAAACTGCATATATATGTGCAATATATATATATATATATATATATATATATATATATATATATTGTACAAAAAAGAAAGTTGCAACAACACTCTAGGTCAAAAAATGGAGACTCTTAGCGCACTTTTTGATCAATGTGTCCCCCCATCCACCACGCGGAGGTGGCCTCATATCGGATGGGACCCTAACATGATAACTCACCTCTGCTGTGCATATAGCCTCTGACTGTGTGACATGTTGGATCAGCCATTGACTAAACCACCTCCAGTCTGAGAGGGGTGGGTTGCACGGCTAAAGAGGGTGCCACACCCCCCAACTTACAAAATAAAAACAAAAGGAAAAATAGCCAGCACAACAACCTAATACACAGGTGCCCGCTGCTGTGGCAAATACAAAATGTACAAAAAAGAAAGTTGCAACAGCACTCTAGGTCAATAAATGGAGCCTCTTAGTGCACTTTTTGATCAAAGTGTGTCCCCCCATCCACCACGCGGAGGTGGCCTCATATCGGATGGGACCCTAACATGATAACTCACCTCTGCTGTGCATATAGCCTCTGACTGTGTGACATGTTGGATCAGCCATTGACTAAACCCCCTCCAGTCTGAGAGGGGTGGGTTGCACGGCTAAAGAGGGTGCCACACCCCCCAACTTACAAAGTAAAAACAAAAGGAAAAATAGCCAGCACAACAACTTAATACACAGGTGCCCGCTGCTGTGGCAAATACAAAATGTACACAAAAGAAAGTTATTTCCATGTAGTCTTTGTCCCCCCCCCCCTTCCATCTTTGGGGGGGAGGGGTTGATTCCTGGTGGCTTATGTTGCATCATGGTTCATGGTGCACTTTTACTATGTTTTTAAAAGTTTTTTTCAGCGGTTCGAGATGTCTCCAGCATGACATGACATTTTTTTTATAATCTTTATAGTGGTCTTTTAGGGTACACATTTCCACTAATATTCCCTTTTATTTCTTCACTTCCCCTGGCACACTTATTTATTGACATATTTATCACTTGTTTATAACATGCATCATATTTATATTGAGACTAACCTTTAGAGATATATATATATATAATTTTTATATTGACACATTAATAGTCTTGTGCACTTTGTAGTGATATTTGCAGTGTTTTTACATGTTGTTCACTTAATTAGATACTATTGATCGTCGCATCTAAAATGAAAAAAAAAAGCATTCCCAGCCAGCAGCTCAGTCGGGCTGATTGGGATCACGCTGATTAGCTTACAGGACGACGGGAGAGTCCCTACCTGCCTCCTCACTATCCGGTCTCCTCTGTAATGCTCCAACTTGGCTCACCAGGAGCAATCGAGCACAGATAGCACTGATCAATGATATGATATGGCATAGCTTTGAACACTGTATGCAATCTGAAGATTGCATTAATAGTCCCCTATGAGGACTAAAAAATTGTGTAAAAAAGAGGGAAACAAAGTTAATAAATGTGAATTAACCCCTTCCATACTAAAAGTCTAAATCACCCCCTTTTTCTAAATTCCATATAAAAATATGTAAACATAATAAAAACATATTTAAAGTAATCTCTTACTACAGATAAACATTTTTTCCATTTCTTAATAATAATAATAATAATAATTATTACAATAATAACCAAAAAAAAAATGTAATCCATTCATATAAAATTATATTCTATTAGGTTTGAATCTCTTTGAAATTTCATATGCAATAGTGATTCCCATAAAGAATATTTTCAAAAATGATATTACAACTAAAGAAAGACCATAATCTTTGTTTTGTGTTCTAAAGAAAAAAAAAAAAAAAAAGAAAAAAAGCTTTTATTGAAGAACATACTGTTCCGGACACTAAAATAATACATGATTACTAATAGACAAATTGTGCTTGGCAAAGAAATGGTTGCAGCCCACTGATTCCTATAAATAAGCATTCTAAACAACAATGGAATATTTTGTCTTACTGTATAAAACATACAATTACACAAGCAAAAGGGACCCATATTTTATGATAATTATGTTGAACTAGATTAGGTGTGGTTGAAAAATTAAATGTTAAAGTATCACAAGTGCAAACTTTCAAGTTCTAGTAATTCTAGTTGATTTTTTTTTACTTTTTTAATTCTGTTTTCTAAGTGCTGCCTGTGGGGAGAGAGTGAACCACTCCATAAAGCCATCCGGGTTTAGCATGGTGTATGGGGCAGTGCATAGTTGAAGCAGAAGCTATGGTCAGGGTCAATACATGTGTTTCATGGCCCACTGGGTAAATCTCTTGAAGCACAATGCTCCACTATAACAAAGCCAGACATTAGTGACACCTCCACTATTGTCCAGATCCTGTGTAACTTTGGAATCCTGCCATCTATTCTCCTCCATATCCACATCCTTCTCAACAGACATTTTACAGCTCCCCTCAGGGCAGGGTATAGCTTACCCTCCTCCTTCCTCCTTTCATAGGTGCCAAGTGAAGCACTGCTACACCGTACTATCTCTGCAAAGCCTGGGTGAGAAAAGCCATTTGCAGATGATCAAAGACATGTGTCCTGTGCTGGGGCCTTTTGAAAAGGCAACAAGGGACAACAGCAGGGAAAACAGTGGCATGAACAAGATAATGCTGCTGATATTCCTTTATTATTTCTGGAGGAAAGGCTCTCAGTGACGATTGAGCAAGGGATAGAACAAGGTTCCCACGTAGTTACGGCAGTATGGATGTTGAGTAGGCGTTAAAGGGGTACTCCGGGGAAAACCATTTTTCTTTTAAATCAACTGGTGGCAAAAAGTTAAACATATTTGTAAATTACTTCTATTAATTTTTTTTAATCCTTCCAGTACTTATTAGCTGCTGATTGCGACAGAGGAAATTCCTTTCTTTTTGGAACACTGATGACATCACGAACACAGTGCTCTCTGCTGACATCTCTGTACATTTTAGCAACCATGCATAGCAGATGTATGTTAAGGGCAGCATGGTGGCACAGTGGTTAGCGCTGGGGACTTGGGTTCAAATCCCACACAGGACAATAAATAAAGCGTTGTTATTATTATAATAATGTCAGCAGAGAGAACTGTGGTCATGATGTCATCAGAGAGCATTCCAAAAAGAAAAGAATTTCCTCTGTAGTATTCAGAAGCTAATAAGTACAGGAAGGATTACGATTTTTTAATAGAAGTAATTTACAAATATGTTTAACTTTCTGCCACCAATTGATTTAAAAGAAAAAAGGTTTTCACCGGAGTTCCCCTTTAATGAAAATGAGGAGGTTGGACCTGAGAACGATTTTGAGATGGATTTGGTTGAGTTATCACATGAAGTGTTATAGGATGAGGCACCAACACATGACAGAGATGATGATGACAGTCGTGATTTTGACCAACCATTGCAGTTTGGGACAGAGACACAACTAACTAGAGTTCTAGGAAAGGCTGGCAAGCTGTAGTCATCCTTCCCTGTGCTTTGACAGCCATGTTGTGAGCCTAAAGTAAAAAGGTGGCTACTGGATAGTCATACTCTTAGACTCTCGATGTAAAATTTAAATGGGGATTTTCTTTTTTCTTCCCCTTTTTAGAGGAAGGCAAAATTTGATTTTTATAGAGAAAAGCTATGCATCCAGCTTGACACAGCTTTTTAACAGCAAATAGCTGCCAAAAGGTGGGGCTACTCTGCTTGCCACTGAATCAAAGCTTTACTGCCTTGAAGGGATAGCAACAGCATGTTTACATTAAAGTACATAATGTTTATGTTTTACATTTAATATGCTGACCTGACATAAATCGTCACCAAATGGATATTTACCATTGGCTGTGCAAACTGGTTGATTCTTACCTGAGTTGTGCCCTTTTTCTGGCAGACACCATTACCCCAGACCCCATGGACTTCTGGATCACCAGATTAGACCACTAGCCAGAACTTGCTCAGTTTACCATGGGAGTTCTGTCTTGTCCACCCTTCAGAGTAGCATCAGAGAGATTATTTAGAGCAGCGGGTGACATCATTACCCCTTAATGAACAAGTTTGTTTGGAAACAAAAAGCTTACATTTGTTAAAAAATATTTTTATTGTTATTTTCCACATTATGCAAGATCTGCTAGTGTGATGGGCTTTAAAACATGCTGTCATTTTCCACAGGTACCATTTATTTACCCAAAGCAACACATGCTGCCATAACTTTGACATTACCCCTTGGGGACTCAATGTTTTTCCATTTTTCCTTACCTTTTAAAAATCATAACCCTTTCAATTTTGCACCTACAGACTCATATATTGGCTTATTATTTGCGCCTACAATTCTACTTTGAAACATGTCAGTGATTTAACCCAAAAATCTAATTGTGTGACAAAATTTAAGAAAAAACGCAATTTTGTAACTTTTGGGGGCTTCCGTTTCTACGCAGTACAGTTTTCGGTACAAATGACACCTTATCTTTATTCTGTAGGCCAATACGATTAAAATGATTTGCTACTTGTATAGGATTGATTTTGAATTACTTATAAAAAAAAATCATAACTACATGCAGGAAAATAAATACGTTTAAAATTGTAATCTTCTGACCCCTATAACTTTTTTTTTTTTTTTTTTCTGTGTATGTGGCATTATGAGGGTTCATTTTTTGCACCGTGATCTGAAGTTTTTATCAGTACCATTTTTTTATCAGACCTTTTAATCACTTTTTATTAATTTTTTTATGGTATAAAAAGTGACCATAAATACGCTATTTTGGACTTTGGAATTTTGGACACATACACACGTGGCGATACCACATATGTTTATATTTATTTTTATTTACATTTTGGTTTAGTTTTTTTTATGGGAAAAGGGGGGTGATTTAAACTTTTATTATGGAAGGGGTTAAATCACATTTATTAACTCTTTTTTTACACTTTTTTTTGCAATGTTATAGCCCCCCAATCAATTGCCGATCGGATGAGCCAGAGGCAGGTAAGGACCCTCCTGTTGCGTTCTAGTTGATCAGGACACCACAGTTTCACTGCGGTGGTTCTGATCAGCCCGACTGAGCTGCCGGGAATGTTTTTTTTTACATTTTAGATGTGGCTATCAACTTTGATCGCCACATCTAAAGAGTTAATAGTGCACATCACAGGGATTGGTGATGCGCGCTATTAGCCCCGGGTCCCAGCTACCATCACTGCGTGACCCTGCGTTCTATCGCGGAAGCGCGCGCAGGATGTACAGGTACGCCCTGCATCCCCAAGAGGTTAAGGGGGTATTCCACTGGCCAGCATTCCGGCTGCATTCGGAACAGTTAATTCCGAATGCTGTGCGCGCGCTGCAAAGGTCGGCCACGCCCCCTCATGTCGTCAGGCCATGTCTCCTCAATGCAAGTCTATGGGATGGGGTGTGATGGCTGTCATACCCCCTCTAAAGACTTGTATTGAGGGGGCGTGGCCTGATGTCACAAGGGGGACGTCACAATGCGCACAGCATTCTCAATTAAATGTTCTGAACACAGCCAGAACACTGGCCAGTGGAGTACCTCTTTAACTAAGTCTTAAAAGCAGTGTAATACAGGGAATTTAGCATTTATAAATGATGCTACTGCTAAGGCGCCCCTCAAAGTATTTGGTCCCAACCAAACATTTTTTTTTTAATTCAGCTAAACCGCAAAACCAAGTTTGCTCATGATCTCTTTTAGTGATGGCATAATTTTGCCAGATGTTGTTGTAAAAAATTACCATTTCAAGTAAAAAAGATCAATTAAGGAAAACTTTTAATGCCTAACCTACCATTCCAGCTATTTATGCATGCATTTAGACTTTCTCTCTTGAGAAAATATTTTCTTTTCCTCTCATAATTTGCTATGCTGTTTCAGTGCCATTTTTGCTGCCTATTTTATCACCATCCCTCTACACAGTTTACTTTCCACTTCTTCAATATATCGTTTCTTCTTCCCTCTGTGTTGCTGTGCTATTACATCTATTTTTTTTACCCCTGTATTCCTCACATCTCTCGATTATTGAAGAAATAAACAAAGCATCTCGACTGTTTTCACAGTTGCAATTTTAGAAGTACAGTATTCCCTCTAGTTCTGCCTTGGCAAAGATGGAAATGATGCTGTTTAAGATGCACCTGAATCTGTTCTCCTAGGCACAATCAGCGGGCTACGAAGAGGAAAAAATATACCAGGAGGGAGAGATCACAAAATGTGACAGTAAAATACCAATAAATATTTAGATATTCTAATGCAAACACTTTATTTTTTCATGTACTGTACATGGCTTGAACTAAGTAAACACATCAGACTAGATACAATTGTTTGTGTCACAATAAAAGAAACCTATTACTGCTCAAGGCATTGCTTATTACTAATATACAACGATAAAAACAGTATGCAATAAATGACATGCTGCACTTATTGTTTCAAAGAAAAATATTATCATGTGGGGAAGGAGGAGCCTGACTGTTGAGCTAGATAGCTGTATGAATAAGATGCTCTCCTCTGCCTCCACTCATATCTGCTTTACTCAGCACCAATAATCACTGGAAATAAGAAAAACGGGCAAAGACAAGTCTGGAGATAACCCCCATGCTCCTTAACCCCATGAAGGGCAGTCAGGCAAAATAAATTAGAAAAAAAAGTACTAAGGCTGAGTTCACATATGTCCGTCATCTGGCATAGATGAACTTAGCCTAGATCTTGATGCAACCGATGCCACAACTGATGACAAGTTGTCATCAGTTGTATGGCATCCGGAGTCAAGCTGTGTTCCCCTGTCCGGTGCCCTCCTGCGTGTTCAACCCTCCAGCGTCAAAATTGAGACACTGAATTATTGTGAACTGTCTCATTCAAATGAATGGGATCAGTTCTAGCATCAGTTTTCCTCTGGTACACGCCGGAGGGAAACTGTGCCGGACACCTGATATATGTGAACCCAACCTAACAGAGCCTTATGGGATTTCCTAAAATTGCGCCGGTGGTAACCAACTATACATAACATAAAGAAGACTCTGATGCTGAAAGCATGTATGGTAATCTTGTTGAATGAAGAGGTGAGGACACAGGCTTCTCTACATCTCACACCTTTTCATAAAAAAATAAAAATAAACATTTTAGCTAGCTGTTCTAATAACTCTTGCCCTGACACCTGTTTTGAAAGAACTGGCTAAAATCAAAAGGGGACTTCCACCATATTGGCCACAGCCCTGAGCATCTAGAGGCAGTGGTGACCGGCAGTGTTTCTTTCTATGATTCTGCTGCCCTTTAGCTACAGCACCATGAGAATAAACTTCACAAAGCCTTTCATATGCTAGAGAACCATGAGAACCCCAACAGGTGGAGGAATATTTGCATATAAGGCCTGGCAGAATTGTATGCTGCTGAGGCATTCCCTTCTGTTGCTACCCCACTCTTTGCTTCACCAATTGGGGACGAATGGACTAAGAGGATCAATATTTTTTTTCTATATTTTTATTTCAACAACAACTATACATTCCATACACAATCACATTTCCATTTTTCTTTTACCTATTATCAATATTTCAATAGAATTATTTTTTTCTTTTCTTTTTTCCCCCCTCCCCCCTGTACATTTCTTCAATCCGGTTCCAGTGCCCTGTCCGACCCTCACCACTGAATATTCCCTATACTTTATCTAATACTACCTCCCCTCCACTTCTCCACCACCCCTTAAAAAGACCTTCCTATCGCTGAAATCAAAGATAAAAGAAAAAAGTAGCATTTGGCTCCTCCCCCCCTCGGGATCCAACCTTCCATCCAGGCCCAACCACACTACTCATTTCCTCCCTCTCACCTATTTCCTCACTCACACTCTCTCAGTCTTTACCATACATATCATCCTTAGTTCCCCCTCAACTTGTTTTTTTAATTTTTTTTTTTATTTTGGTATCAGCGTTCCTCCCTTTGCCAGCGAGGAGCACTTAGCCTTCATGCCCGGCTCCTCGCTGACTACTTGTGATCCACTGCTGTTGCGTTTATTGCGCACTCTCCAGGATCAACAATTTCGGGGGGGGGGGGGGGCACCTTCCAAACGACAATTTACCTTTTTTATTTATTTTTTTTTGATAGGGGGAACTACTACATTTAATTTGTGTACTTAATCCAGTGCAAAGACTCTCAAACACTCAATTTTCGTTCCAACCTGGAGAAAAGAGTAGCGAGATAGGAGAGCCATGAAAAAAACAAAAAATAAAACAAACATAAGATAGAGAAAAAAAAAAAGCAAAAGGCAATAATACCTACCCTTCTTGTAATTACTACTGGCTTTGGTCGGACAGAGCACCTCTCCTTACAAATATATAAATATATATACTGATCCCACCCCCCTTATCCCACCCCTTGGCAGAAGGGAGAAAGGAAAGGGAAACAAAATAATTTTTGATTCAAAAATTTTTTCCCACTTTAAACCTTTATCTAAAACTCTCCACCAAACACAATCTTTGATGCCTAAGATACCTCTGCCGATTATGTTGCGGTTGCTGTCGTAGAATTTGCTTTAAAGTCCTTGGGAGGATCTAATCCCGCTTTCTGGAAGCAGAAGCTGATGGTATTTTTTATCCAGTTAGTAATGGTAGATTTTGGATTTCGCACCAAATTGTACAAAAAGGTGCTCAGAGCATCTAAATGATTCTGTCCTAAAGAGGTATTCTAAGACTGTTCTTCTTACATCAACTTTGGACACTTTTTCATTCTCTGAGAGAGCTGACAGTATGATCTCTTGTTGTAAATTGTTAACAGAATGGATCTTGAGGATAAATGCTGGTAAAATACGAAGAACTAAAGCATCTCCCAAATCTCGGAGATAAGGCTCCCGGCACGATAGTGCCTGGATCTCACTCACACGTCAGACAATCAATAGCGACTAAAAAACATGTTTTCCACGTAATACATTTCAAGTTCATAGTCTCTATGGGCTCAAAAGGGTCGGTGGCTAGACATCTGAACACCTTGGAGAGATCCCACGAGAGAATAGACTTATTAACTTTTGGGCATAGGTTTTTGACCCCTTTGAAGAATCTCTTAATCAACGGCTCTTTGGAAAATTTCCCTGACAAAAAATAGTTTATGGCTGCAAACTGAACCTTTAACCTTTACTGTTTAAGGCCCTTGTCCAGCCCTTGTTGAAGAAAATTTAAAATCCCTGATACAGTGATTTCCTGATCTGGACAAGCGGACTTGAATAACTTCCAGACTCTAGAATAACTAATTTCTTTGTACCTGGTTTGCTGGAGCTACTCAAGGTTGAGATAACCTCTTCCGTAAGGCCTTTTGTTTTCAGTAAACTTAGTTCACCTTGCATGCTGTCAGGAAACTCAAATCCTGATGGTACATTCCTCTCTCACTCAACAGATCCTTTCTCTCAGGCAGATGCCAGAACCAATTCTGTGACAGATCTCTGATCATTGATCTCTGATCTTCTCGGCCAGTATGGTAGGATCAGTATTGCTCAAGGCTTTTCCTTCTTGACCTTCCATAAGGTTCTCTGGATTGGGACTGGTGGAGGAAAAGCATTCACAAATGTCTTCTCCCAAGATTTTGAGAGACCGTCCATGTGGAGAGGATTATCTAGTGGAGACAGGGAACAGAACCTTTGTATTTTGGTATTTAATTTTGTTGCAAACACATACAGATTTGGTATTCCAAACATCTTTGTGACTTGCTGAAAAACCTCCTGGTTTAGTTCCCACTCTCCTGGATGCAATGATCTTTGGCTGAGGAGATCTGCCTTCACATTGAGTGTTCCCTTCAGATGGACTGCTGTTAGGTCCCTGATATTGTCCTCTGCCCAATGGATCTTTGCACACTGCTTCATAAGTGCCGGGCACCTTGTCTCTCCTTGTGTGTTTAAGTAAAAAACTGTAGGGAGGTTGACTGATCTTACTAGAACATCCTTGTCCGATAAGTAAGGGGAGACTTGAAGAAGAGCTAGGTATACTGCCCTTAATTCCTTCTTGTTTGAAGGCAAAGTCCTTTCTAATCGGAACCATTGATCTTGGACCCAGTGATGCCCAGTGTATGCTCCTCATCCATGAGCCAAAGTCAGACTGCCCTGGATCTTCATGGCTTGGCGAATGGTCATACTTCTGTTTTTCAAGAGAAACCTTCAACCTCATTTCTCTTTCTTGATAAATAGAAATTTTCATGGATAGTGAATCTACCATGAACCCAAGAAAGAGGATCTTTGAGATGGAGCCAGGTGGGATTTTTTCTTGTTGATGATGAATCTGGGACTTTGGAGAAACTTTATTGTCTTGGCTAAATGACATGATAGTTTTTCCTTTTATGCTGCCTTTATCCACCAATCGTCCAGATATGGGACTATACTGACCCCCTGAAGGCAAAGGGCTGCTTAAAGGACAACCACCATTTTTGTGAAGACTGTTTTATAATGGACAGAACCCATTTGTCCTTTGTTGTCTGTTCCCACACTGGAAAAAAGGCTCCTAATCTTCCTCCAACTCTGGGTAATGTTAAAGTGGCATCATAATTCTTTCTTTTTTGCTGGCGGTTTGACCTTGCTGGAGGGATTGTAATTTGCATTCCTTCTTTGTTTGTTACACCTGCAATTCTTTCTGCAGAATTTAGGGGATCTTTTCCATTTTGGTCACTCCTTGAATGACTCCTTCTTGGATATTCCAGGTAAGGTATCATTTTCATCATTCATATCCTTCAAAATTCCCTCAAGGTTGGGGCCGAACAAAGATTCGGGAGAAAAAGGTAAAGAACACAATTTTTTTTTGCTGCCACATCTCCTTTCATCCACTGTTTTATCCACAATGCTCTTCTTATGGTGTTTGTTTCTGCCATATTTTGTGCTGATAGGCGAAGAGTATCTAATGGTGTATCACACAAAATCTCAGAGGCCCACTTCATGACCGGTAATTTCTTTAGGATATCCTCTCTAGGTACCCCCTCATGAAGTTCCTTGGCCATTTGGCTTAGCCAAATTCTCAATGCACTTGCCACAATGACTGATGCCATGGCTAGTTTGGAAACCGCTGCGGCTGTCGAATATGCTTTTTTTGAAAGGTAACCTGCCTTCTTATCCAAAGGATTGGATAAAAGGGATGTATCCTCTGAAGGAAAATAGGATCTCTTCACCAATTTTGCCATTGGCAAATCTACTTTAGGTGGATTATACCACTATGTGGTGGCTAGCGAAGAGAGCCTACACACCAATTTGAAATGGGAACCTTATCATTAGATACCGGGAAGTAGTATAGACTCTCTTTTGGTAGTTTCACTTCAGTGGAGGGATCAGATTCAAGCACATGTTTAACAGATTTTACCAAACTGTGCATATCATCCTTATGAAAAATATAATAATCTTCCGGAGAATCTTGTGAATGAACGGAAGAGCAAGATTTGGAATCCTCACAATCTGACGGAGAAACTGCCCGGTGATGTATTTCGCGTTTTTTGCTGGAGTGGCATCATCAGGTAAAATGGCTGATATACGTTTTTTAAACTATGAATGAAAGGAGCTTGCTTCATCACCAAATCGCTGATCCTCTTTCACAGGATGAGAATGTGAAGGGCAATGATCAATAAAATCCACTACCATGTTATCCACCAATGGTTGAGAACAAAATCTGCATTGCCTGTCTCTTGACTTTCTGGTTCTCTTCCTTTTAGGGGATGAGTCAGACATCTAAAATAATAATAAGATTTGATGAATACTTAGAACCAGAAACCAAGCTCAGGCAATACAGCGTATAGTAGATTAAGTGGCTTATGACAATCTCACATATAACTATTTATATTGATAAACTGTAAAGCCAGATTTTTGAAACAGGTGCACCATAATTAATTAGACAGGATACTTCACAGTAATCCAGAATACACTGCGTATAAACATCATATCCTTTTAATGCAATTCTTCATAAGGCATCCTCCAACATATAATATCCACACCATGTAGCTAGACACTTCACAGTGTTGCACTCTATCTTTGTAATGGTCCATATGCAGTAAGGCAGAGTTACTTTGCAAATCATATTCCAGTGCCCATATTACTTCTATGTATTACTAACTTCACAGTAATGTAATAAATGTAGTACTTACTTTACTTTCCAGTTAGTCCTGCTGCCCTGGTAGAGTGTATCGGCAGCAGGACACTGGGCTCCTACCTTCTTTATGGAGAACGCAGCTCTGGTGTGGTCCGTGAGTCTGGCGTGTTCCACCCCTTCTGCCGTCACGGCTTTCCCCAGGTGGAGGGATCTGTCTGCGCATCCGGAACACTGCGCTGACTTCAGGATCTGGTAAACCTGTCTGCATATAAGTGCTTCACAGTACTTAGAAGAATTTAGTTAAGCCTAGGGCTTAACCCCAATGTTGTCCCAAAAATAAAGGCAAGAAAAAAGTAAACATATGTGTATATAAGTACTTCACAGTACTTCCACAACTTTATTTAGTATAGGGGCTTCACAGCATACCCTATATAAGTCTGACAAGACAATAAAAATAAAGGAAAAAAAGAAAAAAAAAGTTCTGTACAATGAGAACAGTAGAAAAAGACTATTCGTTTTGAAATCAGAAGAAAAAACCTCTGTGGTGTACTGATGGCCAGGGGTATTTATACTATGTAGGAGTTCCTTATTAATTATGCTAATGTCTAATTATATGCTGACTATCTCTTCTGACAAGTTCAGGGAAACAAGTTTAACCCATATTGTGCTGCCATAGGACATCCAGGAATTAAACATTCTTTAGAATGACATTTTTATAAATTTTCAATCAGGGACCAATTTATGTGAGTGGGCCATGTAATTGCAAAAAAATATATATTTTTAATTCATTTTGTGAAACTTTTTGTTAACAATGTATTTTAATAATGTGTTTTATAAAGTGTGTTTGGTTTTTACTACTTTTCAATTTTATTCTATCTTTTTACATTATTTAGGTACTACTACTCCCAGCATGCAACAGACTGTATCATGCTGGGAGCTGTATTATCTGCACTAATAGACAGATCACGGCGGGTGTCACTCCTGACACGCGTTGTGGTCATTCTTTATAATCTGTGGGCGACAAGCCGCACCTTTCTGCTCCCCTTCTCTGCACTGTATTCCGCTGCAATGTGAAGTTCATGTATGCCGCTGAGAGTTTTGATTGGCCTGCACCATATGGCCAATCACAACTCTAAGCTCCAAATATGAATCTGTGACGTGAAAAGAACTTCACATCATAGCGGAGTACAGTTCAGAGCAGGGATTTGCGAGAAGTGAATAGTGCATTTGTGCCAAAAAATTATCCCTTTTTTCTAGTAGCAACAGGTTCTTGGACTAGCGAATGAAGGAGACAGCATGGATTTTTCCAAGTATCCCAAAAATGATCCCTTTTACTGTAGATGATGGGTTGTGTATGTGTAGGCCTAGAGGGAGAGGCCTAATTACTAAATTATTGTCATCCCTACCACTCAGCTCAGACTGTGACATGTCACGGGCTCCTTGCGCCTACTCATGATTCCCACCTCTTTATTTGCCATCACCACAGGGCATGTATCAGTCCCCCTACCACCACCATAGCTGTCAATAAAACTACCACCAAAGTCCAAATGCCAACAGTTCTCATAAAATTAAACAACAGGAACAATGTCTTGAATATCTTCCTTATCACCCTTATTCCCCATTGTGCTGGTTCTTCTGAAAAAATAAGACACATCTATAACGTGACACTGAGGCAGGACTGAGGGCAATACAAGGGTGTTTTTCTCAGACTGGATAGGCACTGGGGTAGACAAATACAGCCCTCAATAGGATAATGGGAACCAAGTGAATCATAGACTTCGGCGCTAAGTTCATTTGAAATATTGCATTCACTCTGTAGTAAAAATTATGATATTCTGTGGGTCGATACGATTACGGCGATACCAAATTCATATTTCTTTTTATGTTCTTTCCTTTTCACAATAAAATCCTTTTTTTTTCTCTTTTTTTTTTTTCGGAGCGATGTTCCGACAGCAATAACTTCATTTTTTGTCCAATTGCATAGTGATAGGGCTTATTTTTTGTGGGACAAGTTGTACTTTTAATTTACGTACTTTATTTTATTAGGCAATGCATTACAGAGCCAGAAAAAAATACTATATGTAGGGCTAAATCTTAAAAAATATGAAATTATGCAATATTGTGGGGCAATAATTTTTATAATACTTCACAATATGGTAAAACTATGCTATTGCTGTGTGAGTGGTGGACCGGCCAGGAGATGTGCCGTGTGTCATGGACTGACCAGGGGGACAGGGAGAGTGAGCCCTAAACTGACCCTAAAACCGCTCTCCCTGCCTACTTGCCCATGCCCCCTAAACGGTGGATCGACAACTGGGCGCCGGTCCCTTCCTGAACTCAAGTGCAGGGGCCTAATAAAAACACATACTAATAAATAGGAACATAGAACTCTATAAAAACAGATTAAGTTCAGAGGACATTGATCAGAGAGTTAGTACAGAGGACACTATGGATCAGGGGACATGAACAGAAGACACTATAGATCAGCGGACATGAACAGAGTACTCAGGAGTTGTGAACAGAGGACACTATAGATCAGTGGTCGTGAACAGAGAACACTATAGATCCATAGTCATGAAGAGACAACCTCTGAAGATATGAATAATGAACTTATAAACATATAGAGTTGAAAAACACCGGACAGGAAAATGGATAAGTCTAAACAGACACCAGTAACAGACAGGAATATAGCATAATCCCCTAGAAAACCTCCGGTAGACACAGGAATAACAATACCCACTGAGTCCCCACGGACAAGTAAACGGGATCTATCGCTAGGGAATAATCGCATTCCCTATAAAAACCTCCAGTAGACAAGGAGTCCCCATGGACAGGTACTACAAAAAAGACAAAAAGGAGCGCTCCATGGTGCAATAAATAACATATGTGGGAAGGCTAATAATGATAGAGCGCTTACCAATGTAAGTAGTGCAAATGCCAGCACAACTTGGATGATAGCATGAAGCAAATCCCTCTGCTGCCACTCCACAATAAAAGCATTTAAAAAACCAAAAACCTCCAGACCAGTGGATAGTAGGGCACTGAGGGACCAGGCAACAGTTGAAGCAATCAGCTTTATTCCCAACATGCAACGCGTTTCGCGCTAGTGTGCTTCATCAGGCACCCATGGACAGGGAACAGGAATGCCTAGTTACAACTCAGAAAAATGGATACAACAGGATATATAGAACACTGTTCACACTGAACACAAGACAGGATAAATCGCAATCCCACAGAACACCTCCAGTAGACAAGGAGTCCCCATTGGAACAGGAATCTAACATAGGACACTGTTCACACTGGACACACAAACTGGACACCCCACTCCACTAAAGGAGTAGCCATAATAATAAATCCAAATTGACTACTGGCCAGCGGCACACTCCACAGTGTGGTCAAGAAGCTGACTCAGCAGGAAAACAAAAATATAAAACACAGAACTTCATATAAACGGATACAAGAGAAAACACAGTGTGAACAGACACATAGCAAAAAGGATATACAAATCCTAAAACCGACTATACAAGCACAGATTAAAATCTACTATAAGCATGCCACCTAACCATGGCTAAAGCCAGAAAATATAAAGTGCATGCTAAAGCAAAATAGTAGATTAAAAACTAAATAAAGAGTGTTTCACCAAGAGCTCCAAAGCAGCATGTCCAGCATGTTAGCAAGTCAGGATGTAATGATCTCAATCACCAGCCCATAGGCTAGACTGGGCTGACTTTAAATAGACACACCCTAGGAGCTATTGGCTAGCAAGCAAAAGGCTATTAACTATTCCCTGACCAGGAAACATAAAACTGTTCACACACAACCAAACCAATAGCTGTGTGTGAACACAAGCCAATACAGACATGACACAGTGCAGGTGAGAGGGAGCAGGTCTGTGGAGCGTTTCTTCTGTCTGCGGCAACAAGATGCTGTTCTCCCGCTTCCTGCGCTGAGCCTGAAAGGCTGAAATCTTCTGAGACCATGGCTATGCATGGAGAGCGGGAGAACAGTGGGGCTGACGGCTAAGCCACTGCTGTCTTAAAGCAGTGGTGGCAATAAAAAAAAAAACTGCAGTAGCCTGAGACCCGGGGCTATGGTCCTGAGACCCGGTGCTACAGCCCTGTTAGCCCCCCCCCCCCCCCCCCCTTAGCTATGACCCTGACTGCACTGACAGTCAGATTGCATGAAGGACTTGCTTAGCGAAGCAGAAGCAGAAAAGCATGATCCTGGAACTTTATCTCACAATAGGTATGCATGAAAAAGAAGACAAGGCTAAATATAGAAGGAAGAGCAGGAGGAATATACTGAACATTGGCTCAAAGTCATGGGGTCAGTGGTAACATCACATTTTCAAACTCACCACTTCTCAGCAGTGTCTGTAATGCTTTGTTTGACTTGTTTCCTTTTTTTTTTTTTTTTTATCAACTGGTGACAGAAAGTTAAACAGATTTGTAAATTACTCCTGTTCCTTCTAGTACTTTTCAGTGGCTGTGTGCTCCACAGAAAGTTGTATAATTCTTTTTAGTCTGACCACAGTGCTCAATGATTACACCTCTGTTCATGTCAGGGACTGTCCAGAGCAGGAGAGATTTGCTATGGGGATTTGCTCCTACCCTGGACATGGACAGAGGTGTCAGCAGAAAGCACTTTGATCAAACTGGAAATAACTTAACTTCTGGAGCTTACAGCAATTGGAGCTTACAGCAATTGATAAGTACTGGAAGGATTAAGATTTTGAAATAGAATCAATTTACAAATCTGTGTAACTTTTTGTCACCATTTAATAAAAAAAAAATGTTTCCTACTGGAGTATTCCTTTAAAGTGGAACTCCGGTGGAAAAAATGGTTTTCAAATCAACTGGTGCCATAAAGTTAAACAGATTTGTAAATTACTTCTACTTAAAAATCCTAACCCTTCTAGTAATTAGCAGCTGCTGTATACTAAAGATATACTTCAGAGAAATTTGTGAAGTTCTTTCCAGTCTGACAACAGTGCTCTCTGCTGACACCTCTGTCCATGTCAGGAACTCTCCAGAGCAGGAAAGGTTTTCTATGGGTATATACTTCTAATCTGGACAGTTCCTGACAAGGACAGAGGTGTCAGCAGAGAGCACTTTTGTCAGACTGGAAAGAACTTCACAAATGTCTTTTTAGTAGACTGCAGCTGATAAGTAATGGGAGGCTTAAGATTTTGAAATAGAAGTAATTTACAAATATTTTTAACTTTCTGACACCAGTTGATTTGAATACATTTGTTTTCCACTTGTTTCCACCAGAGTTCCCCTTTAAGTATCCAGGAATATAAGTGTAGCACATGGCATGACATATAATATAACAATACCCATGTTGTATGTTGTACTGTCATGATATGTACAATGGACTGTTGTGACCAAAAATATTGAGACTGACACAAATTTAGGTTTTGCTGCTTTGTTGATTTTGGATTATTAGTCAGATGTTTGGTATACTGTAGTACAATTTTAGCATTTTTATAATTGTTTTGTCACTTTTGTTGACAAATAAATCCTGTTTAAGCAAAAAATCTATATTTAGAGTATTGATCCTTCTATTTCAAGGCTTCTGCCGCTCTCCCTGGCATGCTAGATATCAGCTTCTAGGTCAAATCCTAAAAAAGTTGCTTTTGGAGGATGCTTTGATTCCATTCTTTATACATAGCAGTGTTCTTAGGCAAAATGGAGAGCCCACTCCTGTGCATGAAAAGCAAACCCACATATGAATAGTCTCTAGATGTTTTACTGTTGGCATGAAGCAGGACTCAAGGTAACACTCAGCTTATCTTCTCCAGAAACGTATTCTTTAAAATCTACCCAGAAGCTTAACCAACATAAGCATCTGGGTAGATAAGGTTCTAGAGGAGAGCTTATTTGCATACCAGAGTCATTTGAGGCATGTGTGCAGTGTATTGATGGCATGTGGTTAGTAAGGGAGACTGTTAAATAGGGGGTAAGCAACAGCTTTGTGTGCTGTTTGGACATTGAATGGTCCCTTGCTGCCAACATCCCCCTTGATTTTGTTACTTTTTGCAATAGTTGCCATTTTACCAGCTAAGAAGCTGTACAGTGTCACATTTCATGTAAATGTCTCAGTAGCATTCATCGACTGAACTCTTTAATTATTGCCCAGAGCGCTAATTTTCAACCAAAAATGAATTTAGACTACAGCAGTGGTAAACTGAAAAAGATAAATGTTTCCTTTTAAATGAGAAAAACCTAAGGGGTAAAATATGATATCACTGACACATTTTGAAATCATGCTATGCAATGCTTATAGAGGCAGCTAATATAGCTCTTATTCTAAAAATTATTATTTTTAAACTACATTTTGCTAAATTATTCTTACCCCAACTCAACTTTGTTCTAGAACAAATGTTTTCTTAGCAAAGTTGCTTTTGAACTTTGTGATGTGTTTTAGTTTTGGTAACATTTTCTACATTTCTACTATAATAAAGAAGGTGTGTTCTATTCTGTGTTCCAAGCTCTCCTCTCTAGATGAATTATAGTAATTATTGCTATTATTGTTATTGCTATTATTATTATTATTATTATTATTATTATATCTATAAATAAAATAGTATATCATAAAGCAGCTTGGCTAACATTGTTCTCTTATAAAAGCTTTTGGGATTTTTTTTTTCTTAATAATACCAGCATTCTTTAAGTGTATTTTATTTTTTGAAACCGGCTTACTTGCATCCATACATCTTAAAACTTAAGCTGAGTCATGTTGTGCCCAGTCTGACTGTGTAGACAGGAACAAAATAATATATATATATATATATATATATATATATATATATATATATCTGATGACATTGCATGGCATTAAAAAGATTTTCTATAGGAGAAAGTTGAAATGTTCTGCTACCTGTTACCCACATGTTGTAGCCTCTCTTAGTGGCAAAACATAAACAATACCATAGAGACCTCAAAAGGAATCCCAACCTAGAAATAAAAGATAAAACTGACAGAAGAAAATACTGCTCATAGCATTTGTCAGTCTGTAACCAAATGTTCTGCATGGTTCTTAAAGGGGTAATCCGGGAAACTAAAACCATAGCCCATTCTTTCCCTCTCACCAACCTATTTATTTGCCTAAAAATAATTTATTAGCTACCGTATTTATCGGGGTATACCACGCACCGGCCTATAACACGCACCCTCATTTTACCAAGAATATTTGGGTAAAAAAAGTTTTTTACCCAAATATCCTTGGTAAAATGAGGGTGCATGTGTGTGTATGGGTATACCCCGATACACTGTTTCTGACCCCACAGAAGCCCCCAGAAAAGGCAGGGGGAGAGAGGCCGTCGCTGCCCGCTTCTCTCTCCCTGCCTTTCCTGGAGTCTAGAGCCCTGCTGCCGCCGCTACTCTCGCGCTGGCTATCTGCCCGTTCTCTCCCCCTGACTATCGGTGCAGGCACCCCATTGCCGGCGCCGATAGCCAGGGGGAGATAAGAGGCGCCGGCAATGGGGCAGCGGCACCCATTGCCCCGTTGCCTCCCCCATCCCCGGTTGTATAATTACCTGTTGCCGGGGTCAGGTCCGCGCTGCTTCAGGGCACCGGTGTGCGTCCCCTGCGTCGTTGCTATGCACTGCACGGCGTGGCGCAATGACGAGTGACATCATTGCATCTTGCAGCGCATAGAAACAACGTAGGGGATGGACACCGGAGGCCTGAAGCAGCATGGACCCAACCCTGGCAACAGGTAATTATACAACCGGGGATGGGGGAGGCAACGGGGCAGCGGTGCCGGCAATGGGTGCTGCCCCTTCTCTCCCCCTGTCTGTCGGCGCCGCTGCCCCATTGCCGGCACCGCTTCTCTCCCCCTGGCTATCGGCGCTGGCAATGGGGCAGCGGCACCGATAGCCAGGGGGAGAGAACGGGCAGCGGCACCGATAGCCAGGGGGAGAGAACGGGCAGCGGCACCAATAGCCAGGGGGAGAGAAGGGCCGGCAGCAGGGCTCTAGACCCCAGGACAGGCAGGGGCAGAGAAGCCGGCAGCGACGGCTGGTCTCTGCACCTGCAAAGCCGCTGCAGTTACATAGTTACATAGTTAGTACGGTCGAAAAAAGACATATGTCCATCAAGTTCAACCAGAGAATTAAGGGGTAGAGGTGTGGCGCGATATTGAGGAAGGGATGGGATTTTATATTTCTTCATAAGCATTAATGTTATTTTGTTCCAGGAATGTATCTAATCCTGTTTTAAAGCTGTAAATTTTTCCTGCTGTTACCAGTTCCTGAGGTAGACTGTTCAATAAGTTCACAGTTCTCATGGTAAAGAAGGCGTGTCGCCCCTTGAGAATAAACTTTTTCTTCTCCAGACGGAGGGAGCGCCCCCTCGTCCTTTGGGGGGTTTAACCTGGAACAGTTTTTCTCCATATTTTTTGTATGGGCCATTAATATACTTATATACATTTATCATATCCCCCCTTAAACGTCTCTTCTCTAGACTAAACAATTGTAACTCCTTTAATCGCTCCTCATAGCTAAGATGTTCCATGCCCCATATTAGTTTAGTCACACGTCTCTGCACCCTTTCCAGCTCCCCAGTGTCCCTTTTATGTACAGGCGACCAAAACTGAACAGCATATTCCAGGTGAGGCCGTACCAATGCTTTATAAAGGGGGAGTATTATGTCCCTGTCCCTTGAGTCCATGCCTCTTTTGAAACATGACAATATCCTGCTGGCTTTGGAAGCAGCAGCCTGACATTGCATGCTATTCTGTAGTCTGTGATCTACAAGTACACCCAGATCCTTCTCTACCAGTGACTCTGTCATTTTTGTCCCCCCTAAGACATATGTCGCATGCAGGTTATTAGTACCCAGATGCATAACTTTACATTTATCCACATTGAACCTCATTTGCCAAGTGGATGCCCAGACACTTAGTCTATCCAAGTCATCTTGTAACTTATGCACATCCTCTATAGACTGTACCGTGCTACAAAGCTTGGTGTCATCTGCAAAGATAGAAACAGAGCTGTTAATACCATCCTCTATATCATTGATAAATAAATTAAACAACAGCGGGCCCAGTACTGAACCTTGGGGTACACCACTAATTACCGGGGACCAATCAGAGTACGAATCATTGACCACCACTCTCTGGGTACGATCCATGAGCCAGTGTTCAATCCAGTTACAAACTAAAATTTCCAAAACCAAAGACCTTAACTTACCTGTCAGGCGTCTATGAGGGACAGTATCAAATGCTTTAGCAAAATCCAGAAACACTATATCCACAGCCATTCCTCTGTCAAGGCTTCTACTCACCTCTTCATAAAAGCAAATTAGATTGGTTTGACAACTTCTATCCTTAGTAAACCCATGCTGGTTATCACTTATAATACTATTATCCCCTATGTATTCCTGTATGTAATCCTGTATAAGTCCTTCAAACAATTTACCCACAATTCACGTCAAACTTACCGGTCTATAGTTTCCTGGGGAAGACCTAGAGCCCTTTTTGAAGATTGGCACCACATTCGCCTTTCGCCAGTCCCTTGGCACAATACCAGACACCAGTGAATCTCTAAATATCATGAACAGGGGTACAGATATTACTGAACTTACCTCTCTAAGAACTCTTGGGTGTAGTCCATCCGGCCCTGGAGATTTGCTTACATTTATATTACTTAACTTTCCTTGTACCATCTCTACATTAAGCCAGTTCAGTACATTAAATGATGTGTTACCAGCACTGACCTGGCCAATGTCAGCGCCTTTTTCCATAGTGTATACAGAACTAAAGAACCCATTCAGTAGCTCCGCCTTCTCTTGATTGTCTGTGACAACCTCCCCATTATCATTATTAAGGGGTCCTACATGCTCTGTCCTTGTTTTTTTTGCATTTATATATCTAAAAAAATATTTAGGATTAGTTTTGCTTTCTTTGGCCACCTGTCTCTCGTTTTGAATTTTTTCTGTTTTTATTACATTTTTACAGATTTTATTAAGCTCTTTGTACTGTTTAAATGTTATAGCTGACCCATCAGATTTGAATTTTTTAAAGGCTATTTTTTTTGTTGTTTATTGCTCTTTTAACATCATTTGTCAGCCATGTAGGATTTAGTTTTAATCGTTTATATTTGTTCCCCTTTGGTATATATTTAGCTGTATAGTTATTTAGGGTTGATTTAAAGATTTCCCATTTACCTTCTGTATCAGTATTTGACAACACCTCCCCCCAGTCTATGTCCTGTAGTGCAGCCCTCAGCCCAGGGAAGTTTGCCTTTTTAAAGTTATATGTTTCTGCCTTCCCCGCCTGTCTTTGTTTTCTACATTTTAAGTCAAAAGTAACTATATTGTGGTCGCTATTACCAAGGTTTTCCCGCACAGTTACATTACCAACCATCTCTGCGTTGTTGGAAATGATCAGATCCAACAAGGCATCACTTCTTGTTGGGTCCTCCACAAACTGGCCCATAAAATTATCCTGCAATAAATTTAGGAATTGTCGCCCCTTTGTAGTTTTAGCCAACCCTGGACCCCAATCTATATCTGGATAGTTAAAATCTCCCATTATTATCACTGTACCTGCCCGGGCGGCCCTCTCTATTTGTTTATACAGCCGACCTTCTATCTCTTCAGTGATATTAGGGGGTCTGTAGATTACACCAAATATTATTTTTTCAGTATTTCCCTCCTTTTGTAATTCTACCCACAGTGATTCCACCTCCTCAGAATCATCACACACTATGGCATCGTTCACACTGACTTTCATACCACTTCTTACATACAGACAGACTCCACCACCTTTTCTGTTCATTCTATCCTTGCAAAACAATGTAAACCCCTGCAGATTGACAGCCCAGTCATGCGAGGAGTCCAGCCATGTCTCAGTGACCCCAACTATATCAATATGTTCCTCCAGTATCAAGGCCTCAAGCTCCCCCATTTCATTTGCTAGGCTTCTGGCATTTGTGGACATACACTTTACATTTCCATCCTTTATGTTATTGGGGTTAATGGGATTCAAGGGTGTAATTTTTATTTTCCTATGAAGCCTATTCCTATTAACTATTCTAACCCCTCCCTCCGCTCCACCCCCAGGTACATTTATAATTCCCACCTCTCTATCTACACTATCTTCCCCCTCTTTGCTGTAGGTTCCCTCCCCCAAGTCCCTAGTTTAATCTCTCCTCCACCCTTCTAGCCACCTTCTCCCCAAGCAAATCATTTAAATAATTGAACTGCAGCGGCTTATTGGCGTATAACACGCAGATAAACTTTAGGCTGAAAATTTTAGCCTAAAAAGTGTGTGTTATACGCCGATAAATACGGTATATAGAGCAGTTTCCCTCTTTTAGCTGTCACTTACATGCAGGGAGTGAGGGAAAGACATAATTATCAGATCCACCTTGCCTTTGTGCAAAACCCTCACTAAGAGTAGCTCCCACCCTCCTGACAAACACCACATGGTTTCTGTCTTGTCTAGGGGTCTGGCTTCACAGCCACACCTCCCTTCCCTCCCTGTGTGAGGATCTTGCCAGTGTCTCCTGTGAAGATGCTCAGTCTCAACTTTTCCTGCTGTAGATCTAATCACTGACTGCTTCCATTCAGAGCATAGCAAGATTTATTGCTGGGGGAAGGATAGTTTAAAAGAAAATACATGTTCAATGTGTGCTGATGAATGTTTACAACAACACAGCATGCACACAGATAGTAAAAACAATTGACTGGCAGCCATTACACTGAGCCACACTTACTGCTGGGAGTTGTAGTCTGGGCTGCAAGTGAGGAAAAAGAATATTCAGGAGACAACAGGGGCCACATGAGCTGGAAAAATCACAAGGATAACTACAGGAGACACATAACAGATATTGTAGTGGCTTTGGGGCATTTTAATTTTCTTTACTTCCCCGGAGCACCCCTTTAAACAGAAGAACTCATGTAGATAACACAAGTATTAGTTTACACATGAGTAGAACAGATGCAAGGATTTGCTAGGTAGATGCTCCAAATAGCTAGGTAGATAGGTACTTGCCGCCCCACCCCTTCTCATTAGGTAGATGCCCCTAGTAGGTAGGTATATAGGTAGAGAACCCCCCCCCATGAGGTAGAAGCCCTCAGTATGTAGGTTGAGAGGTTGGGAACACCTTTCTGTGACTGATGTTCATTTAGCATGTTCAGCAGAACTAGAACATCCCTAGTTTGAATTCTAGCCAAACCGAAGTTTAAGCAAAGTTTTGACCAAACTCTGGTTCTACAGGTTTTGTTCGCTCATCTCTAATTGCAATATAAATTGGTACTGGCATGGTATGTTGTAAATTTAGTGTTACTTTCATATATGTATATACTTCAGATTTGTGCAAAACCTCTTCAACTGATATATCCTATTGTTTCTCGTTTTGTACAGTGTGTATTATTGATTCTGTGGACATTCAGTTCTCAAAACATTAATTTCTCACTATTAAAATATTTACTAAATTCATCCTTAATGGGTATAATCCCTACAATTTGCAGATTGCTAATTTTAATGCCCTTTCTAATATCTACATGCAGTTATAATGAGAGAATATATTAATATGTTACAAAGCTTTATGGAATTTTGCATTTATTTATACAAATTTGTTTTCAAATGTTCGGCCTTGTATTATAATTAGTATCTGATCGTGGTACTTTCTCAGTTAGAGGTCAATTTGCTTTTGCAGCAAATTCACACAATTTGCTAGTCAGCTTAGCTTCGAAACAATATAATGAGCAAGTATAAGGTGCAATTCAAATATTTCTGTCTTTATGCTAATGTCTTATAGGCCTCAAGGGGAATTACTGTAAGAGTGATGTTTATTTCCAGCTATATGTCTGGACATATCATGAAGTGACAGATCACACTGTGTTAGGAATATTTACAGTAACTTCATATTTGTTAACTACTGGTTACCATGAACCGTTTTGTCACTAACTTTTCTTTATCCTCGACTTCCACAATCTATAACATTATTTTATGTTACTATGTATGAGGCTTTCTTTTTTGATTTTGCCTCTTGCAGGATGTAATAGAAGGCTCAAGACTGCAGACATGGGGACCTTCAATAGGCCCATAACAATATAATGGCATCAAAGTCATGGGGAGCAGATTAGGTAAATCGCTTAGATGCCACAGTCACTACTGAAATTAAAAACAACCTCATTCTTTGACTTGTCAAAACAAACAATAAACTTGCCTGACTGCTGCCTCCAGGTAAGTTGTCATTTTCAAAGAAGAAATTGTACAGTTCCTTGTTCGATCGTGCAGACTTTAAAAAAATATATATTTATTCCGACTTCAATGAAGAGAAGGAAATGTATTAAATCACCCTCCCTTAACAGCAACATTTCTATAAATTATAATATAATTTGCCATTAGAATATTTAAATCATTTTTTTTTGCAATGACAGCAAGAAATCTATAATATTATTGCAGATTTCCTTAAAGCTTAATTGCAAATATTACTAGCTGTATAGAAAGGATCCTTCAATCCAAAGTAAATATTTCAGTTAGTCTTAGTTTCCATGGCAACACTGCCATCTGTAGTATTTATACTTAGTACAAACACATATAAATATTCATGTGGGTAATTTAAAAAAAATGCATTAACAACCCATAACCTTTACTTGGCACTCACTTTTAAGAGCTTTAGATTGTTTTATGTAATGGGAGATTTAAAAATTCTTCATAACATTCTCATTATTTTAGACCTGTTCATATAGAGTAGGCATACACAGAAAAACATGACAACCTTTCACTTTAGTTAGTCTTCACCACCTGCTTATCTGGAGACAGGTTCCAGTATAGTAGCATGCTTAAAGGAGTAGTCTAGTGGTGATTCAGTGGTGAGCAACTTATCCCCTATCCTAAGGATAGGGGATAAGTTGCAGATCGCGGGGGGTCCGACCCCTGGGGCCCCCCGCGATCTCCTGTACGGAGCCCCGACAGCCCGCTGGAAGGGGGCGTGTCGCACTGGACTACCCCTTTAACCCCTAACCCCTAAAGTTTTTATTACTGATCTGAGCCAGATACTAAAACAGGTTATCTTATTCTAATCTGCTTCTATTTTCATTATTATAGAGACAGCTATCTTGCCTGAGTTGTTTTATAACAGAATTTGGAGAGATGCTTTACAGCAAGCCCTATAGACGGAGAAAACAATAGACTAAAGCTGCCCCATTGGCATCAATGTGAAAGATGTCTGGGAGTGCTCGGTGACCTGCATAGAGGTTGTTTCACAAAAAGGTGAAGGCTGAGCTCTGAGCTTAAAGGTGTATTTTTTTTTTATCTGCTGACATCACGGGCACAGTGCTCTCTGCTGACATCTCTGTCCATTTTAAGAAATGTCCAGAGTAGGAGAAAATCCCCATAGCAAACATATGCTGCTCTGGTCAGTTCCTAAAATGGACAGAGATGTCAGCAGAGAACACTGTGTTCCAAAAAGAAAATAATTTCCTCTGTAGTAATCAGCAGCTAATAAGTACTGGGAGGATTAAGATTTTTAAATAGAAGTAATTTACAAATCTGTTTCCCTTTTATTGTACTCCTTGTCTGGGATGATAAGGAGGAGACTGCTGGGAAATGATCTGTACAAAACAAAGAAGTTTCATCTTAGTGTTAGGTCCAGTGGCAAGAATGGAAATGGAAAGATTTAAGGATTCATTTGAAATATAGATAGTAAAGGGGGAGAATAGAAAACAATTGTGCAATTGTCCAATTGCTCAATTCCACCTTTTAACTATACTGTCTAAGTAATGGAGGCAGACAGTTATGCCCTTTAAGTATTTACTGCCCCTCATGTGAGCTATATGTGTAGTATTACAAAAAAAAAACACACACATTTGCATAATCATTAGAATTATTTGTTGCAATACAATTCATTTAGATCATTACAGGTAAGATGCATTATATGTCCTTCCATTAGACACATCCAACTATTAGAAAGCTCTTATTTGTGCTATGTCTACAGCAAAGTGATAATTGGTGCCACATCTGTGTTATTAATGGCATACATTTTAGTTTTTGTGAACAGGGCTTAAAAAGGCTGCACTACACCATATCATCTGCAAGCCCCTATGGGGATAGTGTAATGTCCCAAAGCAGCCCTTATAGGGATAATCTGCCCCTAGACATCTTATCAATTATTCAAAGGATAGGGGATAAGATATCTGATTGCAAGGGTCCCACTGCTGGGACCCCCCGTGATCTCTGCTGCTGCTCCTCAGTCACCCGGTGCATGGAGTGAGCTTCGCTCCATGCTGGATGACTAGCCATGCAGTGCCGGAGGCTCTTGATGTCACAGCCATGCCCCCTCATGACATCACGCCCCCATTGTGCCACCATGCCCCCAACCATAAGACTTGCATTGAGAGGACGTGGCCATGATGTCACGAGCCTGCGGTGCAGCAGTCGACATTCTAAATGCTAGGTGCTGCAGGGAGATGGCGGGGGGGGGGGGGGGGGGGGCTGTGTCTCTGTGGCAGGACCCTCACGATCACACATCTTATCCCCTTGCTGTGTTGTCAGATGGACACCAATAGACTGAGTATATTGCATTTGTCATATACTTTATTACAGTTGTTACATTTGTACCATTATCTGGCAGGTGGTAAACCCACTATACATACAACATCTAAGCCTATACACATTTTCCATATACTTGCTTGTATATGCTTGTAAGCCATGTACTTTACATGGCCCATAAACTAATAATGAGGAACATTTTAGATTCTAGGGAAGGAATCAGTTAGAACCACCCACTTCTGCCATGCAGAGAAGGAAACTGGTTGAGTTTTAGTTAACCCTCTATCTATATGAAGTAAATATATTGTGATCTGTGAATCTGAGTGTCAGTTAAACCAGTTTAAGAGAAGATGTAATATCCCGTCTTAGCTGAAGAGGTCTGCCCAGGATTTCTTGGGCCCTTCATAGCTCCTGCCAAGAGTCTATACTGTCCTGGGGATATTCTCTAGTCTTATCCTGAGATGAAAACCTAACATTAGGGAGAAGAGTGTCTTATTGTAGCATGTGCCACTTCAGAGAAAGAGCATCATCACAGCTTTGTAACCCTAAAACCAGCATCAGTGGGACAGACTGGCATTATTTCAGCTCCAGAATCTGGAGACTAGAGATGAACGAGCCAAGCCCAGTCAATCCAGCCTTGCTCAGAACTTTTGGGTGACAGCGGCATGCCAAGCATTCAAAGTTTGCCAGGCTCAACTTGTGCAAGCCTGGAACTGGCACTAAAAATAGCAGAAGGGATGAGAAACACATTTGGGGAGATTTATCAAAATCTGTCCAAAGGAAAAGTTGCTGAATTGCCCAAAGCAACCAATCAGATCACTCCTTATTTTGCAGAGGCCTTGTTAAAAATGAAAGAAGTGATCTGATTGGTTGCTATGGGCAACTCAGCAACTTTTCCTCTGGACAGGTTTTGATAAATCTCTCCATGGCGTTTTGGCACCTGAATAAAAGGAGGAAGTACTGAGAAAACTGAGATGGCATCAGAGTAGCCCAGCATACCTTGAAGCTAGCAGCAAGTTCACATGACCACAGGTTAGCCAATCAACGCTTTGCATTATGTGCCATACAGCTCCCAGGCCAATCAGGAGACAGCATAGGGGTGGGTTTAAGAGGCTGGTAAAACCCTACGTACTGCATTGTGACCGTCATTTTGGAGAGAGAAAGCTGAGAGAAAGCAAGAACTACTATCCCAGAAAGCCTTCACACAGTAGATTATGAAAGCAAGCTCAATAAAGCACTGATCAGTGGGCTGACCTCAAACAGTGACCTGTGTCACCAGCATTACTGTGTTCAGTTGGTGCACTATAAATCCGAGCCAGCCCCAGCAGTTTCACTACAGAATGAACCTATAAAGGACACACCAGGGCCTGCTCTTGGTAAATCAACACCATCTCACATCTTTTTAGCCACATTTTCACTGATGCTGATCTAAGGAACACAGAACATTCTATAGACCCCTTATGCCCATGACAAAGCTGTGACCAGTCCATGAAACCACATGTCCCAGCCACATAAGCTCTGTCACTGCAGCATACCGTATATACTCGAGTATAAGCCGAGTTTTTGAGCACGATTTTTCGTGCTGAAAACACCCCCCTCGGCTTATACTCGAGTGAACTCCCCAACCGCAGTGGTCTTCAACCTGCGGACCTCCAGAGGTTTCAAAACTACAACTCCCAGCAAGCCCGGGCAGCCATCGGCTGTCCGGGCTTGCTGGGAGTTGTAGTTTTGAAACCTCCGGAGGTCCGCAGGTTGAAGACCACTGCGGCCTTTGACATCATCCAGCCCCCTCTCACCCCCCTTTAGTTCTGTACAGTACTCACCTCCGCTCGGCGCTGGTCCGGTGCTGCAGGGAGGTCCGGAGAGGAGGTGGTCCGGTGGAATAGTGGTTCCGGGCTGCTATCTTCACCGGGGAGGCCTCTTCTAAGCGCTTCGGGCCCGGCCTCAGAATAGTCACGTTGCCTTGACAACGACGCAGAGGTGCGTTCATTGCCAACGTACTTCTGCGTCGTTGTCAAGGAAGCGCGGAGAAGAGGCGCCCCGGTGAAGATAGCAGCCCGGAACCACTATCCCACCGGACCACCTCCTCACCGGACAGCCCTGCAGGACCAGACCAGCGCCGAGCGGAGGTGAGTACTCAGAACTAAAGGGGGTGAGAGGGGGCTGGATGATGTTGAAGGCCGCAGTGGTCTTCAACCTGCGGACCTCCGGAGGTTTCAAAACTACAACTCCCAGCAAGCCCGGACAGCCGATGGCTGCCCGGGCTTGCTGGGAGTTGTAGTTTTGAAACCTCTGGAGGCCCGCAGGTTGAAGACCACTGAGGGCGGATGATGAGAAGAGGATGATGAAGGGGGGGGGGTGGGATGATGACAAGAGGATGATGAAGGGGGGGTGTGGGATGATGACAAGAGGATGATGAAGGGGGGGGGGTGGGATGGTGAAGGGGGGTGTGTGGGATGATGACAAGGGGATGATGAAGGGGGGTGGGGATGATGACAAGGGGATGATGAAGGGGGGATGTGTGGGATGATGACAAGGGGATGATGAAGGGGGGATGTGTGGGATGATGACAAGGGGATGATGAAGGGGGGATGTGTGGGATGATGACAAGGGGATGATGACAGGTGATGATGATGAGGGTCTGGATGATGACAGGCGGTGATGATGATGAAGATGTTAATGACGGGTCTGGATGATGACAGGGGGGGATGAAGTATTTCCCACCCTAGGCTTATACTCGAGTCAATAACTTTTCCTGGGATTTTGGGTTGAAATTAGGGGTCTCGGCTTATACTCGGGTCGGCTTATACTCGAGTATATACGGTATGTTCCCTCTGGGATGGTCACTACACAGGAATGATATTTTTACGGCTGAATTTAAATTGTGCAACATATCTGCTAGATGCCCAGCTCCACAGCTCCACCCATTATAGACCTATGCAGAAATGTAAGAATATCACTTTTCAGGGTATAAATGGCATAACAAATATGTTAAATTTACACCTCTTGTTATCACATAACTAGCTGAGTACCTGATGCTGCCTGTTATTTTCTAACTTATCCTTGCGGGGGAGGAAAAGCAACAAAGGAGAAATCTTTTGTCCTCATGTGCCATCCTTAAATCATGACCCCATATACCCTCCTCATATCCCGTTTCCATATCCTGTCCCCATATTCCATCTCCATATCCCAAACTCATATCCCGACCTCATATCCCGACATCATATCCCGACTTCATATCCTGTCCCCATATCCCGACCACATATCCCATCCCTATATCCAGTCCTCATATGCCGACCTCATATCCCTACCTCATATCCTGTCCCTATATGCCATCCCCATATCCCATCCCCAAATCCCGACCTCATATCCTGTCCTCATATCCCGACCTCATATCCCGACTGCATATCCAGACCGCATATTCCGTCCTTATATCCCGACCGCATATCCCGTCTACATATCCCGTCCTCAAATTCCAACCTCATATCCCGACTGCATATCCCGTCCTCATATCCCATCCATATATCCCATCCTCATATCCCATCCTCATATCCTGTCCTCATTAGTGATGTCGCAGTGAGGCAGGCAAATTTTAAATCCCACAGGGACTCTTTCTGGGTACAATAGTGATTTAAAAGTTGTTTCAAGGGGACTAACACCTGGACTGTGGCAAAACTCCCATGGAAAATTACATAGCTGATGCAGAGTCTGGTTTTAATCCATAAAGGGCATCACCTAACATTCCTAAATGGTTTGCAATAATGTGCTTTAGCCCCCTTTAGGCAGCATATAGATACCCCCATGTTAGGCAGCACATAGTTAGAGCTCTTCTTTAGGCAGCACATAAGATTCCCCCATATTAGGCAGCACATAGTAGGATTTGAACCCAAGGCCCCAGCGCTAACCTCTGAGCCACCATGCTACCCATCTAATATCCACAGTTGCTAAAATGGACAGAGAGAGTACCAGAAAAATTAGGCATGTACACATGGATGAAAAATGTGGGTATTGTCGCAGCCGCAGCTGTAGGAGGGGCCAGAAAAATTGCAGCACCATAACAAGTGCAGCAGCAGAGGCCAGAAAAATTAGGCATGTACACATGGATGAAAAATTGGGTATTGTCGCAGCCGCATCTGTAGCATCGGCCAGAAAAATTGCAGCACCAGAAAAAGTGCAGCAGCAGAGGCCAGAAAAATTAGGCATGTACACCTGGCTGGAAAAATTGGTATTGTCGCAGCTGTAGCAGCGGCCTGAAAAATTGCAGCACCATAACAAGTGTAGCAGCAGAGGCCAGAAAAATTAGGCATGTACACATGGATGAAAAATTGGGTATTGTCGCAGCCACAGCTGTAGCAGGGGCCAGAAAAATTGCAGCACCACAACAAGTGCAGCAGCAGAGGCCAGAAAAATTAAGCATGTACACATGGATGAAAATTTTGAATTGTCGCAGCCGCTGCTGTAGCAGTGGCCAGAAAAATTTCTGTTTGTTTCTCCATGCAGAAAGTGCCCTAAAGCTTGAACCCTACTTGGTGGTGGATAAGTCACGCAAGTCATCCGGCATTCAGAGTTCAAATACAGCAGCGTGTGGACCATTTGTAGCCCAAGGCAGCTCATCTGATCAGGCCTTGTTTAGTCAAATGTATCGCCCAGTGACAGTCCCTTCGGGATCCATCCCTCATTCATCTTAATAAAGGTGAGGTAATCCAGACTTTTTTGACCAAGGCGACTCCTCTTCTCAGTTACAATACCTCCTGCTGCACTGAAGGTCCTTTCTGACAGGACACTTGAAGCGGACAGGCCAGAAGTACGAGCGTAAATTGAGATAGCTCAGGCCACAGGTCAAGCCGGCACACCCAGTAGTCAAGGGGTTCATCGCTCCTCAAAGTGTCGATATCTGCGGTTAAGGCCAGGTAGTCTGCTACCTGTCGGTCAAGTAGTTCTCTGATGGTGGACCCCGAAAGGCTGTGGCGATGTGTAGGAGACTTAAAAAGCTCTGCATGTCCTCCATCAACAGCATGTCTGTAAAGCATCCTGTCCTTGCCAGCGTGTTCGTGGGAGGAGGAGGAGGATTACTTTCACCTCTTCCCCTGTTAGATCCCTGTTGTGCTGTGACATGACCCTTATACGCTGTGTACAGCATACTTCTTAATTTATTTTGGACCTGCTGAATCCTTTCCGCCTTGCTGTAATGCGGTAACATGTCAGACACTTAATGTTTATACCAAGGGTCTAGTAGCGTGGACACCCAGTACAGGTCGTTCTCCTTCATCCTTTTTATACGAGGGTCCCTCAACAGGCATGACAGCATGAAAGACCCCATTTGCACAAGGACGGATGCCGAGCTACTCATGTCCCCTTCCTCGTGCTCAGTGATGTCAGGGAAGGTATAATCTTCTTCCCCCCAGCCAAGTACAACACCACGGGAACCAGATAGGTGACAAGGAGCACCCTGGGATGCATGCTGTGGTTGGTCTTCCTCCCCCTCTTCAAAGCCACATTCCTCCTCTGACTCCTCTTCCTCACAATCCTCTTCCAGCGTTGCCGCAGGTCCAGCAAGCGATGCTGATAAGGCTGTTTCTGGTGGTGATGATGTCCACAACTCTTCCTCTTCACGCTCATCTACTTCCTGATCCAGCACTCTTCGCAGGGCACGCTCCAGGAAGAAAACAAATGGTATGATGTCGCTAATGGTGCCTTCGGTGCGACTGACCAGGTTTGTCACCTCCTCAAAAGGACGAATGAGCCTACAGGCATTGCGCATGAGCCTCCAGTAACGTGGCAAAAAAATTCCCAGCTCCGCAGATGATGTCCTAGCACCCCGGTCATACAAATATTCGTTGATGGCTTTTTCTTGTTGGAGCAGGCGGTCAAACATTAGGAGTGTTGAATTCCAAGGTGTTGGGCTGTCGCAAATCAAGTGCCTCACTGGCATGTTGTTTCGCAGCTGGATATCTGACAAGTGCGCCATGGCCGTGTAGGAACACCTGAAATGGCCACACACCTTCCTGGACTGCTTCAGGACATCCTGTAAGCCTGGGTACTTGTGCTCAAAGCGTTGTACAATCAGATTACCCACATGTGCCATGCACGGCACATGTGTCAACTTGCCCAACCTCAATGCCGCCAACAAATTTGTTCCGTTGTCACAAACCACCTTGCCGATCTCCAGTTGGTGCCGAGTCAGCCACTGGTCCACCTGTCCGTTCAGGGCTGACAGGAGCACTGGTGCAGTGTGACTCTCCGCTTTGAGGCAAGTCAACCCCAAGATGACGTGACACTGCCGTATCCGGGATGTGGAATAGCACCTAGGGAGCTGGGGGGTGCCGGTGATGTGGAGCAAGACGCAGCAGTGGAAGAGGACTCGTCCGAGGAGGTTATGGAAGAGGATGGAGTAGGAGGAGTAGAGGAGGTGGCAGCAGGCCTGCCTGCAAGTCGTGGTGGTGTCACCAACTCCTCTGCAGAGCCACACATTCCATGCTTGGCAGCTGTCCCCAGGTTTACCCAATGCGCAGTGTAGGTGATATACCTGCCCTGACCATGCTTTGCAGACCAGGTATCAGTGGTCAGATGGACCCTTGCCCCTACACTGTGTGCCAGACATGCCATAACTTCCTTTTGCACAATGGAGTGAAGGTTGGGGACTGCCTCTTGTGCAAAAAATTTTCGTCCGGGTACCTTCCACTGCAGTGTCCCAATGGCTACAAATTTTTAAAAGGCCTAAGACTCCACCACCTTGTAAGTTAAAAGCTGGCGGGCTATCAGTTCCGACAAGCCAGCTGTCAGACGCCGGGCTAGGGGGTGACTTTGAGACATTGGCTTCTTGTGCTCAAACATCTCCTTGACAGACACCTGACTGTGGGCAGATGAGCAGGAACTGCTCAAGGCGAGAGACGGAGAGGTGGATGGTTGAGAGGGGGCAAGGAGGGCAGCAGTGGTTGACCTGTCTGAAGATGCTGGACCAGAAGGAGGATGGCGGCTTTGACTTTGTGTGCTGCTTGTACTGACGTGTTGATCCCATAGGCGTTTGTGATGTGACATCATGTGCCTTCGCAAAGCAGTTGTGCCTAGGTGGGTGTTGGACTTCCCACGACTCAGTTTCTTCCGGCACAGGTTGCAAATTGCCTCGCGGTTGTTAGAGGCAGACACACAAAAAAAAATGCCACACTGCTTAGCTCTGTGATGACGGCCTTCTGGTGATGGCAACAGCATGCGTTGATTGGCGTCCCGTCTGGCTGACCCCGGATGCCGATGCATGCTGTCTGACTGTGCCACTAGCTTCTTGCGACGACCTCCCCCTGCTTCCAACTCGTCTCCTCCTCCTCTCTTTCTCTCCATCTGAACTTTTCCCCTCATCTTCTCTTCCAGCGGACACCCATGTGGCATCCACGGATACATCGTCATCATCAACACCTTCACCGCTATCTGACACCTCAAGAAAGGAAGCAGCAGCGGGTACAACATCATCATCACACCGTACGTCCATGTGTGTAATGCTGCCTGACTAAGACATATCCCTGTTAACTACATCCTCTGGCAATTATGGTTGTGCATCACTCATGTCTTCAAACTGATGTGTAAATAACTCCTCTGACGGATCAAGTAAAGTTGCTGTGGTGCTAGTGTTGGTGGTGGCAGCAGGTGGGCAAGTGGTAGCATGAGAGGTGCCCGAAGCTAAGCTAGATGAGGGGAAGGATGGCGCGTCAAGATTCTGAGCGGAAGCTGTAGTAGATTGGGTGTCTTGTGATAGCCAGTCAATTAAGTCCTCAGAACTTTGGGGGTTCAGGGTACGTGGCCTCTGAACTCTGGCCATTCTAGGCCCAAAGGGAATCCCAGCAACACAACGGCCCCTGCCTTCCTCTGTCTGTCATTTTTTTGGTTAAATTTTCACAAGTGTCACACCAAATGTGATTTATACTAGGGTGACACAATTTGCCCTGCAGGCAAAAAAAATGGCAACTGTGACGTGAACTGACAGCGACTGGTTTTATTTAACAGACAAAAAAGGTTTTTTTTTTTTATTTGCACAACTGTCACACCAAATATGATTTGCACTAGTGTGACAATGAGCAAAAAAGCTTGCCAGCAGAGTTCCCCTTTTAAGCAGTGATCCCCAACCAGGGTGCCTCCAGCTGTTGCAAAACACACAGACTGTTATATTTCAGCCCTTTGAATACTGTAGTAGTTAGTTGCTTTAAAGAAAAAAAGTTTGCCAGCGGAGTTCCCCTTTTAAGCAGTGGTCCCCAACCAGGGTGCCTCCAGCTGTTTCAAAACACACGGACTGATATCTTTCAACACTTTGAATACTGTAGTAGTTAGTTGCTTGAAGGAACTTAAGTTTTATTCTGGGGTACCCCTTTTAACCAGAAGTTCCATCCCAACCAGGGTGCCTCCAGCTGTTGCAAGACACACGGACTGATATTTGAGCCCTAAAAAGGGCTTTTTTGGGTGCTGTCATTAAAGCAGATGTTACACTAGTGCTTTAGGAGTAAACTGAACCCTGAATACACCATCTAGCAGCAACCTAGCTATCGCTTTCCCTATACAGCAGGAGCAGCTTCTCTGACCCTCAACTTCCTAAGCCTGCAACCTGCCGAATGAGGTTAAAATGGAGTCCGTGCAAGAGGTAGGAGGGTCTGGAAGGGAGGGACTGCTGCTGATTGGCTGTAATGTGTCTGCTGACTCTGACTCACAGGGTCAAAGTTTACCGCACTGTTAAAGTATAGGGGGCCGATCGAACTTCACAAATGTTCGCCCGGCGAGGCGAACGTGAGCATGCTAAATTTGCCGGGAACTGTTCGCCGGCGAACAATTCGCTACATCTCTAGTCCTCATATCTCATCCTCATTATCCCGTCCTCATATGTGGTCCTCATATCCCATCCTCATATCCCAACCTCATATCCCATCCTCATATCTCAACCTCATATCCCGTCCTCATATCCTGTCCTCATATCTCATCCTCATTATCCCGTCCTCATATCCCGTCCTCATATCTCGTCCTCATTAACCCATCCTCATATCCCGTCCTCCTATCCCATCCTCAGGTGGGGCTGCGTTATAAAGATATTGTAAGATGAAAAAAAATAGGGGTGTTGCTTAAAGGGGTACTCCTGCCCTAAGACATCTTATCCCCTATCCAAACGATAGGGGATAAGATGTCTGATCACGTGGGGTCCTGCTGCTGGGGACCCCTGCAATCTAGCATGCAGCACCCACCTGTGAGCACTGCAGGAAGTGCTGGAGGCTCCAAGTCTTATGTCTCCCGACCACGGGGATGAAGTATAATGACATCACAACTCCACTTCCGTGTGACATCATGCCCCGCATCCTCAATGCAAGTCTATGGGGGGGGTTGGCGTGTCTTTGCAAGATGGGGCATGGAATGCAGGGAGGGTGTGGCTGGACTGATGCATTCACCAGGAGATGCAGATCGGAGCTTGTGGAGTAAGGCATTAGAAGTCTTATATACTTGCAGGGGACTTGATACCAAAACCCCATTCTTCACATATGGGGGCAGGTTAAGGGTTAATTTAACTATTATATATTTTTATTTGACATATAAGTAACATGTCACCAAGTATTATCAAAATATCTCCAGCCGTTTGGAAGTTATGCAGTAACATATATTTCTCATAGATTTGTATGGGACTTTAAATAAAAACCCTGACTATTGCAAATGGGAATGGGAAAGGGTTAAATTACCTATCCTATGTTTGTTGTTGACATATAAGTAACGTGTGTGCCAATTTTCATGTTAATATCTTTAGCCATTTGGAAGTGATGCTGGAACATACACACACAAACACATACACACATTGAGGGACATGTATCATTATTTGTGTATGGTAGAAGCAGTTTACCCCTTTTTGCCGAATTCTAAATTATGCGCAGATGCGCTAAATTTATCAATCAAGTGTAATGAGTTTCATTATTTGTGGGCAAATATAGTAATCTCCACTCTTTGAAAAGTGAAATTGATGTTTTAGAGCATCTTGCTACGTGCTGTCCAAGATGGCTTATATTTGCGTAATAAATATGGTCATTGCACAAGATTTCTGTGGGTAAATGAGATGTACGCAGTTAATAAATTTGTGCATACTAAATATGTTACTCCAAGGTACACCGAAACCTACACATCTGGAGGAAATGCTTCACCAGAATGTACGCAAAAAAAATAACAGCTTGAGCAAAATTGTGTGCAAAAATTTCAACACAAAACAGGGGTAAAATCTTTGATACATGACCCTCATTGAGATATATATATATATATATATATATATATATATATATATATATATAGATGTTGGTGATTATTTTAGCACAATTAAAAAATCAGTTGTGTAATCTATTGTTTTGTCACAATGGATTTCTTGTAGCCCAAATATTTCACTGAACCAGTTTCTAAAAAAACAAGCTATTTATGTTATACATTGAGAAAGAAATATGAATTTGTGGAAACTTACTAAAACAAAGCCTTTGGTATGGGGGCAACCTTATACTGTTTCAGACCAGTAAGGCCATATTCACATTATTGGATTTCCAAACTAAAAAATTCCTGGAAAAAATTGGAAATTAAAATTCCTGACAAAACAATGAACATGTTAATTCTTCTGGAAGAACTTTTAACTTGATTTTTTTTGTAGTTGTTTAATTTTAAAACAAAACTTCTCAAAAATGCAAATCCTTTTCATTTGCTGTAAAAGTTCATCCCAACAATGAATTCTACCTCCTCTAATGGTAGTGTTACAAAACTACTTAAACACACACACACACACTACAAAGCCCCGTTCAATCAGTATTTCTGTGCAGGATTCCGCATTGGAATCTGGCACAGAGCTTCCACTGCTGAAGAGTTCCATGTGCATTCTTTGTATGGAATTCACTGTGCAATGATCTCCAAACTGTGGTCCTCCAGATGTTGCAAAACTACAACTCTCAGAACGCCCAGACAGCCCAGGCATGTTGGGAGTTGTAGTTCTGTAACATCTGGCCCTTCAGATGTTGCAGAACTACAACTCCCAGCATGCCTGGACAGTCTTGGCATGCTGGGAGTTGTAGTTTTGCAACATCTGGAGAGGCACAGTTTGGCGCACTACAGGGCTTAGAAGAGAAGGAGCAAAATTAGTTTTTTGAAGAGAGAATTTGGCTGGAATTGAAGGCCATGTGCGTTTACAAAGCCCCCATGGTGCCATGACAGTGGACCCCCCACATTTAACCTCATTTTGGAAACTACATCCCTCATGAAACGTAAAAATGGGTGCAGTGAGTATTTTCGTCCCACAGGTGTCTGACAGATTTTTTGAACAGTCGTCCGTAAAAATTAAAATTAAAATTTTTCATTTGCACAGCCCACTGTTCCAAAGATCTGTCAAACACCATGTGATGTAAATGCTCACTGCACCCCTTATTACATTCCGTGAGGGGTGTAGTTTCCGAAATGGGGTAACATGTGGGGGGTCCACTGTTCTGGCTTTGTAAATGCACATGGCCCCCGACTTCCATTCCAAACAAATTCTCTCTCCAAAAGCCCAATGGTGATCCTTCCGTTATGAGTCCTGTAGTGCGCCAGCAGAGCACTTTACAACCACATATGGGGTATTTCTTTACTTGTGAGAAAGTTTTATTTTTTTTTATATATATATATATATATATATATATATATATATATATATATATATATTTTTTTATATATATATATATATATATATATATATATATATATATATATTTTTTTTTTGGGGGGGGGCATTTTCTCCTATTACTCAATGTGAAAATGGAAAAGTTGGGGTAACTTTAGTGTTAAAAACAAAATTTTTCATTTTCACGTCCAACTTTAATGAAAAGTCGTCAATCACCTGTGAGGTGTTAAGGCTCACTGTACCCCTTGTTACATTCCTTGTGGGGTGTAGTTTCTAAAATATTGTGCCATGTATTCTTTTTTTTTTTTTTTGCTGTTCTGACACCCTGGGGACTTCCTAAATGTAACATGCCCCCCAAAAAATAAAGTGCAATATTCGTTCTACAAAATCCCAAAGTTGCTCCTTTCCTACTGAGCCATGCTGTGCGCTCCCATGCACATCCTGTGTGCTTTACATGCACATATTAGGTATTGCCATACTCAAGAGAAAGTGGGTTAAAAATTTTGGGCTACAAGAACATGTTAGTGTAAAAATTGGAGATTTTGAGTTTTCTCCTCATTGCTGCTACTCCCGTGAAACACCTAAAGGGTAAACAAACTTTCTGAATGTCATTTTGAATACTTTCAGGGTTGTTGTTGCTTTAATAATGGGGTCCATTATGGGGATTTCTTACAGAAAGATTCCTCAAATCCACTTCAAACTGAACCGGGCCTTGAAAAATTCAGATTTTGACTTTTTCATGAAAATTTGGAAAATTGCTGCTTTACTTTGAAGCCCTCTAATGTCTTCAAAAAGTACAAATATGTAAACTTTATGATGCCAACATAAAGTAGACATATTGTATATGTGAATCAATATATAATTTATTTGGGATGTCTATTTTCCTTAAAAGCAGAGCGTTTCAAAGATAGAAAAAATGCAATTTAAAAAAAAAATGTCATTACATTTTGGAATTTTTCACCAAGAAATGATGCAAGTATCAACACAAATTTACCATTAACTTAAAGTACAATATGTCACGAAAAACCAATATCAAAATAAAATTCATAAGTAAAAGCATCTGTGAGTTATTTATGCTTAAAGTGACAAAGGTCAGATTTGCAAAAAATGCTCCCTTCCTTGGGGTCAAAATGGGCTACATCCCTAAGGGGTTAAGGGATTAAATTTGCATATGTGACCAAGGCTAGGATTCTACTTGTTTTTTTGTGCTGCGTTTTTTTGGGATAAAAAAAATGCCTGAAAAAACGCCAGTGCAATATCCTGCATCTGGCGTTTTTTTCTGGCGTTTTTTCATTTGTGTGGAAATGGTACCTTGGCAGTTTTTTTTGGTACCCAAAATTTGTTGGGTACCAAAAAAAAAAAAAAAAGGATGCAGGAGTGATGTAAAAAAAAATTATTAAACGCAATGTATATATTTTATAACAAATTTTTCATTATTTTTTAATAAAGTTTGTGTTACACTTTTTTTTCTCTATTTTTTAAATTTTTTAGGTAGTACTACTACTCCCAGCATGGAACACACTGTTCCATGATGGGAGTAGTGGTACCTGTACTATGGACATATCGCCCCAGGTGTCAGTCCTGACACCCGATGCGATCGTCCATTATATAGCAGAGAAGCGGAGCGGCTGTATACAGCGCTCACATCTCTGCACTATACTCCGGCCAGTGATGTGAATAGAACATCATTCATATTTTCCGCCCAGAGCTGTGATTGGCCGGATGGTTGCAGCCAATCACAGCTCTGAGGAAAATATGAATGAGTGAGTGGCTGGAGTATAGTGCAGAGCAGGGATGCGAGCGATGTATACAGCCGCTTCATCTCTGCTATAGACAGGACGATTGCAGCGGATGTCAGTAGTAATACCCGCTGTGATCTGTTCTTACCTGCAAGTACTACTACTTCCAACATGGAGCACACTCTGCTCCATGATGGGAGTTGTAGTACCTGCATTAATAGACAGATCACAGCGAGTGTAACTTCTGACACCCACTGTGATCGGTCTATTAATGCAGGCACTACAGCTCCTCACATGGAGCCGAGTGTACTCCATGTTGGGAGTAGTAGTACCTGCTGTTAAGGAAAGATCACAGCGGGTATCACTACTGACACCCGCTGTGATCCTCCTGTATAATGTATAGATGCGGCAGACGCTCTTCTTTGGTCCCCTGCACGGCCGTATATATACCCATTTTCATATATCCCACAGAGCTGTGATTGGCTGGAACCATCTGGCCAATCACAGCTCTGCGGGAAATATGAATATGTGTATATATTTGTCAGTGCAGGGGACCATAGAAGAGCAGCCTCCGTATCTATACATTATACAGGAGGATCGCAACGGCGATCTGTCAATTAGTACAGGTACAGTGTGTTCCATGCTGGGAGTAGTAGTACTACCTAAAAAATGTAAAAAATAAAGAAAAAAAGTGAAACACACACACATTACATTTTTATTATTGTCGGCTACATTTTTAGGTCCCCACCCGCCCACATAAATTGATCCCTGTTTAAAAAGTAATAAAAATGTTGTTATAAAAAAGATACAGTTGGTTAGATACAATTTTTTCCTTCACTATTGTATCTTTTTTTTTTTTTCTTTTTCTTTAACCCCTTAAGGGCCATTTTACACCTTAAGGACCAGAGCGTTTTTTGCAAATCTGACCACTGTCACTTTAAACATTAATAACTCTGGAATGTTTTTACTTATCATTCTGATTCCGAGATTGTTTTTTCGTGACATATTCCACTTTACCTTAGTGGTAAAATGTTATGGTAACTTGCATCCTTTCTTGGTGAAAAATCCCCAAATTTGATGAAAAAAATGAAAATTTTGCATGTTTCTAACTTTGAAGCTCTCTGCTTGTAAGGAAAATGGATATTCAAAATAAAAAAAATTTGGTTCACATATACAATATGTCTATTTTATGTTTGCATCATAAAATTTATGGGTTTTTACTTTTGGAAGACACCAGAGGGCTTCAAAGTTCAGCAGCAATTTTGAAATTTTTCACAAAATTTTCAAACTCACTATTTTTCAGGGACCAGTTCAGTTTTGAAGTGGATTTGAAGGGTCTTCATGTTAGAAATACCCCATAAAAGACCCCATTATAAAAACTACACCCCCCAAAGTATTCAAAATGACATTCAGTAATTAACACTTTAGGTGTTTCACAGGAATAGCAGCAAAGTGAAGGAGAAAATTAAAAATCTTCATTTTTTACACTCGCATGTTCTTGTAGACCCAATTTTTGAATTTTTGCAAGGGGTAAAAAGGAGAAAATTTTTACTTGTATTTGAAACCCAATTTCTCTCGAGTAAGCACATACCTCATATGTCTATGTTAATTGATCAGCGGGTGCAGTAGAGGGCTCAGAAGGGAAGGAGCGACAAATGATTTTTGGGGGGCATGTCACCTTTAGGAAGCCCCTATGGTGCCAGGACAGCAAAAAAAAAACACATGGCATACCATTTTGGAAACTATACCCCTCGGGGAACATAACAAGGGGTAAAGTGAACCTTAATACCCCACAGGTGATTCACAACTTTTGCATATGTAAAACATAATTTATTTTTTTTACCTAAAATGCTTGGTTTCCCAAAAATGTTACATTTTTAAAAAGGGTAATAGCAGAAAATACCCTCCAAAATTTAAAGCCCAATTTCTCCCGATTCAGAAAACACCCCATATGGGGGTGAAAATTGCTCTGCCGGAGCACTACAGGTCTCAGAAGAGAAGGAGTCACATTTGGCTTTTAGAAAGCAAATTTTGCTCTGGGGGCATGCCGCATTTAGGAAGCCCCTATGGTGCCAGAACAGCAAAAAAAACCACATGGCATACCATTTTGGAAACTAGACCCCTCGGGGAACGTAACAAGGGGTAATGTGAACCTTTATATCCCACAGGTGTTTCACGACTTTTGCATATGTAAAAAATTATATATATTTTTTACCTAAAATGCTTGTTTTCCCAAAAATTTTACATTTTTAAAAAGGTTAATAGCAGAAAATACCCCCCAAAATTTGTAACACAATTTCTTCCGAGTACGGTGATACCCCATATGTGGCCCTAAACTGTTGCCTTGAAATACGACAGGGCTCCAAAGTGAGAGCGCCATGTGCATTTGAGGCCTAAATTAGGGATTGCATAGGGGTGGACATAGGGGTATTCTACGCCAGTGATTCCCAAACAGGGTGCCTCCAGCTGTTGAAAAACTCCCAGCATGCCTAGACAGTCAGTGGCTATCTGGCAATACTGGGAGTAGTTGTTTTGCAACATCTGGAGGCTCCGTTTTGGAAACAGTGGCGTACCAGACGTTTTTCATTTTTATTGGGGAGGGGGGCTGAGTAGGGGTATGTGTATATGTAGTGTTTTTTACTTTTTATTTTATTTTGTGTTAGTGTAGTGTTTTTAGGGTACAGTCTACAGTAGTTTCTCGCTGGCAGTTTGAGCTGCGGCAGAAAATTTGCCGCAGCTCAAACTTGCAGCCGGATACTTACTGTGAACCTCCGCCCATGTGAGTGTACCCTGTACATTCACATTGGGGGGGAAAAACATCCAGCTGTTGCAAAACTACAACTCCCAGCATGTACGGTCTATCAGTGCATGCTGAGAGTCGTAGTTTTGCAACAGCTGGAGGCACACAGGTTGTGAAACACCGAGTTTGGTAACAAACTCAGTGTTTTGCAACCAGTGTGCCTTCAGCTGTTGCAAAAGCTACAACCCCCAGCATGTACGGACAGCGGAAGGGCATGCTGGGTCTTGTAGTTATGCAACAGCTGGAGGCATACTACTTTGGCTGGGGATGCTGAGGATTGTAGTCATGCAACAGCTGGAGACACACTGGTTTGCTACTTAACTCAGTGTGCCTTCAGCTGTTGCAAAACTACAACTCTCAGCAGTCACCGACAGCCAATGGGCATGCTGGGAGTTGTAGTTATGCAACCAGCAGATGCACCACTACAACTCCCAGCATGCACTTTAGCTGATTTGACAAGCTGGGAGTTGTAGTTATACAACAGCTGAAGGTACACTTTTCCATAGAAAAAATATGCCTCCAGCGGTTGCAAAACTATAAGTCCCAGCATGCCCATATTGAATGCTGGGAGTTGTGGTGGTCTGCCTCCTGCTGTTGCATAACTACAGCTCCCAGCATGCCCTTTTAGCATGCTGGGAGCTGTTGCTAAGCAACAGCAGAAGGCTGTCACTCACCTCCTGCTGCTGCTCCGGGACACAGGTCAGTCCCTCGCCGCCGATGCCGCTCCGGGGACCCCGATCCCAACATTGACGCCGGGGATCGGGGTCCCCAGCTCCCGGGGTCTTCTTCCCGCACCCGCTCACGTCCTCCGGAAGAGGGGTGGAGCGGGTTGCAGGAGTGACACCCTCAGCAGGCGCCCTGATTGGTCGGCCGGTAAACCGGCCGACGAATCAGGGCGATCGTGAGGTGGCACCAGTGCCACCTCACCCCTGCTGGCTATGGCTGTTTGGTGCCGTCTCTGACAGTCAGCCAGTAATTCTGGGTCACCGGGTCACTCGAGACCCGATTGACCCGGAATCGACGCAGATCGCTGGACTGAATTGTCCAGCGATCTGCCGCCATCACCGACAGGGGGGGGCATAATGACCCCCTGGACGATATGCCGTGATGCCTGCTGAACGATTTCAGCAGGCATCGGGCACCGGCTCCCCTCCGGCTAGCGGCGGGGGGACAGGAATGGACAGGACGTACTCCTACGTCCTCGGTCCTAAAGGACTCGGAAATGGGGATGTAGGAGTACGTCCATTGTCCTTAAGGGGTTAATGGTACCCTGCAAAATTTTATTTAAAAAAAAAGGTATCTCCATCACTTTTTTGTATCACTAAAGTCCAAAAAAGAATAAAAACCGCCTGCAAAAACGCCAAAGTTAAAACCCACATATAATTTTTCATGGCGTCTTTTCACTCCCATAGACTTCTATGGGAGAAAAACATTACAATTTTGAAAAAAAAAAACGCCAGTGGCTCAACATGCTGCGATTACCAACGATTTCAAAAACGCAAGAAGAGTGAAAAAACGACAAAAGGATAAAAAAAAAACGCTAAAGTGAATTTTGAGATTTCTCATTGATTTACAGCTAACATCTGACCGCAGCTTTTTTTTGCCGAAAAAACGCCCTGCGGTAGAATTGGCGTTTTTCAAAAAAAAAAAAAAACAAGTGGAATTCCAGCCTAAAACACAGAAAAGTCACAATATTTGGGGGAAAATGAAGCTTGCTCAAACACTGGCTGCTTTTTCCCATATACTATTTTTCATACACATGTACACACATAGTAGAAGTAGTAGATAGGATAGTGATAATTGAAATGTCTGTCAATGTTTCTTTTTTTTTTTTTTTTTTTTAAATTTCCATCAATGTACCTATAATTACACGGGGATGATAAGAATGGAGATCTTCCCGGATGTCCTCATTATTCCTGCTTACTTGATACTAAGGATGATTAAAATGAGGGGATAAGGAGACATAGGTTTACACATGTAAAGCAATTATATAGTATTCTAGCAAAAATTATTGTTAAATGTAGTATTCATAGAAGAAGCCAGGTATCATTAGAATTGCACAAGTTCTATATTCAGACATAGTACAATCTATGTTAATTTGTGCAAAAAAAAAAAAAAAAGTAAAATATCAAGCAGTGCTTCAGTCACCGAAATGTCAATCTTAATATATAATGAAATTCTCCAGCTTAGTACATTGACTTTTTCTTTCAAAAAATTTTCACAATAAAAAAAAATTGAAGAAAAGTGATGTTGCTGTCATAAATTTTGATGTTTTAAATACAATTGCATATGGTATGTGGGAGTCTGCATTAAAGGAGAGGAGGGGTGGGAAATACTTCTTTTTAAATCTTTATAAACATAAAGGAAAATTGAAAAGAAAACAACCAAGTCACTTCACAAGTTTGCATTGAGATGTCATTATATAATAACATTGTATTTCTTAAAAATCCAAAGGATAGGGGATAAGATGTCAGATCGCCGGGGTCCCGCTGCTGGGGACCCCGGGGATCGCAGCTGCTGCACCCCTCTATCATTACTGCGCAGAGCGAGATCGCTCTGTACGTAATGACGGTCGATACAGAGGCCGGAGCATCGTTACGCCACGGCTCCGCCCCTCGTGACATCACGGCCCGCCCCCGTCAATACAAGTCTATGGGAGGGGGCGTGGCAGTTGTCACGCCCCCTGCCATAGACTTGCATTAAGGGGATGGGCCGTGATGTCATGAGGGGCGGAGCCATGACGTCACGCTGCTCCGTCCCTGTATCGCCCGTCATTACGCACAGAGCGAACTCGCTCTGTGCTGTAATGATGGCGGGGTGCCGCAGCGGCGATCCCTGGGGTCCCCAGCAGCGGGACCGTGGCGATCTAACATCTTATCCCCTATCCTTTGGATAGTGGATAAGATGCCAGGGGCTTAAAGTGACAGTGGTCAGAATTGCAAAAAAGGTCTGAGTCCTCAAGGTGAAAATGGTCTCAGACAACTTCAGTGCTTTAGCTTTCGCTTCAATGTAAGGATAACAAAGTCAAAGGTTGGTTTAACAATTGCCCACTTCTTTAATTCTGCCTGAAAACATTTTTTTAAATTCAACTGGTGCCAGAAAGTTAACCCCTTAAGGACAATTAAATTTTTACGTTTTCATTTTTTCCTCCTCGCCTTCTAAAAATCATAACTCTTTTATATTTTCATCCACAGACTAGTATGAGGGCTTGTTTTTTGCGCGACCAGTTGTCCTTTGTAATGACATCACTCATTATATCATAAAATGTATGGCGCAACCAAAAAACACTATTTTTGTGGGGAAATTAAAACGAAAAACGCAATTTTGCTAATTTTGGAAGGTTTTGTTTTCACGCCGTACAATTTCTGGTAAAAATGACATGTGTTCTTTATTCTGAGGGTCAATACGATTAAAATGATACCCATTATTATATACTTTTATATTATTGTTGCGCTTAAAAAAAATCACAAACTTTTTAACCAAATTAGTACGTTTATAATCCCTTTATTTTGATGACCTATAACTTTTTTATTTTTCCGTATAAGCGGCGGTATGGGGGCTCATTTTTTGCGCCATGATCTGTACTTTTTTTTGATACCACATTTGTATATAAAAAACTTTTAATACATTTTTTATAATTTTTTTTTAATAAAATGTATTAAAAAAGTAGGAATTTTGGACTTTTTTAATTTTTTTTCGTTCACGCCGTTCACCGTACGGGATCATTAACATTTTATTTTAATAGTTCGGACATTTACGCACGCGGCGATACCAAATATGTCTATAAAAAATGTTTTTTACGCTTTTTGGGGGTAAAATAGGAAAAAACGGACGTTTTACTTTTTTATTGGGGGAGGGGATTTTTCACTTTTTTTTTTACTTTTACTTTTACATTTTTTTACATTTTTTTTTACACTTGAATAGTCCCCATAGGGGACTATTCATAGCAATCCCATGATTGCTAATACTGATCTGTTCTATGTATAGGACATAGAACAGATCAGTATTATCGGTCATCTCCTGCTCTGGTCTGCTCGATCACAGACCAGAGCAGGAGACGCCGGGAGCCGCACGGAGGAAGGAGAGGGGACCTCCGTGCGGCGTTATGAATGATCGGATCCCCGCAGCAGCGCTGCGGGCGATCCGATCGTTCATTTTAATCGCGAACTGCCGCAGATGCCGGGATCTGTATTGATCCCGGCACCTGAGGGGTTAATGGCGGACGCCCGCGAGATCGCGGGCGTCGGCCATTGCTGGCGGGTCCCTGGCTGTGATCAGCAGCCGGGATCAGCCGCGCATGACACGGGCATCGCTCCGATGCCCGCGGTTATGCTTAGGACGTAAATGTACGTCCTGGTGCGTTAAGTACCACCTCACCAGGATGTACATTTACGTCCTGCGTCCTTAAGGGGTTAAAGGGGTATTCCAGGCCAAAACTTTTTTATATATATATATCAACTGGCTCCGGAAAGTTAAACAGATTTGTAAATTACTTCTATTAAAAAATCTTAATCCTTCCAATAGTTATTAGCTTCTGAAGTTGAGTTGCTGTTTTCTGTCTAACTGCTTTCTGATGACGACATACCGGGAGCTGTGCAGTTCCTATGGGGATATTTTCCCATCATGCACAGCTCCCGGGATGTGACATCATCATTGAGCAGTTAGACAGAAAACTTCAGAAGCTAATAACTATTGGAAGGATTAAGATTTTTTAATAGAAGTAATTTACAAATCTTAGAAAAAGAGACAAAAATACCCAGACCTCAAGGAAGGTAAACTATATTAATCAATTGAAGGAAACAAGGATCGTGCTTCAATTATAATAGGATATACAGATTTTATTAAAAATTGATATAAAATATAAAAGGGGCCCCTTGTGAGAGGAGTAGACAATGACCTAAAATAGACTATCACTGGTAACTAATTAATATCACAGAATGCACTATTAAACTGGAACAGTTATAGACAAATTGCACTGAAATAGTGAAGGCAAAATATGCTGATATGGACTGAAAGAGTTAAAGACCCTTGAATTGCCAGAAAGTCTCTTGGAAAACAGTCCTTTTCACTGGAGAGATGATAATGTAATATTGTAACAAGTTCCTCTTAGTGGATGGCAATCAAACAATGTTTGGTGTGTTAAACTGAGGAAGTATTAAAGTTCACAGTTGCTAGTTTCACTGTATCACTGTGTTAGGACAGATAACAGGCAGCTTGGTGGTACATTGCTGGTCCTGAGAGCAGAAGACTCCTGTGAGGCTGGATGGATCTAGCACTTGGATGGTCACTTTAGGTGGGCTACCTCCGAGTCCCGGCGCTGGCAGGCATCGGGGATGTACACTTTCAGAGGTGGCACTCGCTGGTGGAAAAGTCCTGCCGTGGAGACCAGGTCTGCAGCATGACCAGGTCATGACTACTGAAGAAAGGGTCCATTCATATACCCTGAAACGCGTCTAGTCAGTTTGCGGACTATCACTGATTGTACCTGGCACTTACATTTTATCTGGACATACCTCTGTGGCCCTGCTGGTCCGGTCCGGAGATGACCCTGTTGATCTTGCCGCTTCGGTTCATAATTTACATCTAGTTTTGAGTGGATCCCCAGCGAGCTGTAGAATCAAAGCACATCCTGCAGGTGCTGGCACTGACATCACACGCCACCCTCACGAGGCAGAGGCATCTACTACCGGTCTGCTGCAGACCTGGTCTCCACGGCAGGACTTTTCCACCAGCGAGTGCCACCACTGAAAGTGTCCATCCCCGACGCCTGCCAGTGCCGGGAACTCGGAGGTAACCCGAACCATCCAAGTGCTAGATCCATCCAGCCTCACAGGAGTCTTCTGCTCTCAGGACCGGTAATGTACCACCAAGCTTCCTGTTATCTGTCCTGACACAGGGATACAGTGAAAGTAGCAACTGTGAACTTTAATACTTCCTCAGTTTAACACACCAAACATTGTTTCATTGTCATCCATTAAGAGGAACTTGTTACAATATTACATTATCATCTCTCCAGTGAAAAGGACTGTTTTCCAAGAGACTTTCTGGCAATTCAAGGGTCTTTAACTCTTTCAGTCCATATCAGCATATTTTGCCTTCACTATTTCAGTGCAATTTGTCTATAACTGTTCCAGTTTAATAGTGCATTCTGTGATATTAATTAGTTACCAGTGATAGTCTATTTTAGGTCATTGTCTACTCCTCTCACAAGGGGCCCCTTGTGAGGTGGAATATTTTATATTTTATATCAATTTTTAATAAAATCTGTATATCCTATTATAATTGAAGCACAATCCTTGTTTCCTTCAATTGATTCATATAGTTTACCTTCCTTGAGGTCTGGGTATTTTTGTCTCTTTTTCTAATATTTATTATTGGCACCATAGGTATAGGTGCATTAGCCATTTTTTCTTGGTCGGTGACATAATTGTGAGCTGCACATATTTCTTCCTCTCTAATTTACAAATCTGTTTAACTTTCCGGAGCCAGTTGATATATAAAAAAAGTTTTTGCCTGGAATACCCCTTTAATGTATCATCTTTTTTTTTAATTGTATGTTTCACACGAGGGATCTCTGAGATCTGAGGCTTGTTTATTTGTATGACAGCTGTCATTTACCCATGGTTACTTTTCCAACTAATGAAATATAAGAGATTGGCTTACTAATGATTATTACATTGATTGCACTTGTATCTCCACCAATCATGTCACTTTGTTATCTATTTAAGATGGATATTTGTATGTTTTTACTATGCTTGAAAAAGGCTTGTTAGCCGAAACGTTGCATTGTATGCTTTGCTTCAAATAAAGACTCTGTAGCTTGCAATACATCTGGACTTTGTTGGGTGCTGTTTCCTAGAGGAGGAAGTTTTATGTGGATCCAGTGCACCACACTAGAAGCCGTCCTGTGCTGAAATCCTCTCAGCAAGTGTGTATGTGTATATATATATATATATATATATATATATATATATATATATGCAAATCATAAAATGTTGCAGTATCTTGTAATACCTTTTTTATCGGAGTAACAAAATTTTGTAGAGACAAGCTTCCGGGATTCCTACCTTTATCGATTTGCTTTGGACTTGATAAAGGGAGGAATCCCGAAAGCTTGTCTCTACAAAATTCTGTTAGTCCAATAAAAAAGGTATTACAAGATACTGCAACATTTTATGATTTGCATCTGCATCGCTGGACTAATATGGCTACTCAAATTTACTATATATATATATATATATATATATATATATATATATATATATATATATAGAGGGGCATTTACTAATCTTTTACTATGTAGTCTGGTTTTTACCCTGTTTTTTTCTACTTCATTTTTGACTATGTGCGACAAATTTACTAAATTGTTGCACGGCATTAATAAATTTGGCACACATAGGCAAAAGTGGGAAATTTATTTCATGTAGTAGAAAAAATAGTCTGTTCCTTTTTCCTGCTGTCTGAATAGGTTTGGCTGCTGGTTTCCTTCTGGATCTTTTGTTTTTGAGTTTTTTTTTAGCTTTTTCACCACATCTAACTAATTCAATAACTACAGTGGTCCCTCAAGTTACAATATTAATTGGTTCCAGGAAAACCATTGTAAGTTGAAACCATTGTATGTTGAGACCAGAACTCTATGGAAACGTGGTAATTGGTTCTAAAGGCACCAAAATGTCATCCAAAATAGGAAAAAGTGACAAAGAAAAATAAGTAGATAACTAATATAGATAAAGCAAATCCTTACATATAAAAGTAATAAAGATCTGCTGGGAGATGTAAATTACTGTCTATGTCAGTGTTTCCCAAGCAGGGAGCCTCCAGCTGTTGCAAAACTATAACTCCCAGCATGCCTGGACAGCCAAAGGCTGTCCGGGCATGCTGGGAGTTGTAGTTTTGCAAAAGATGGGGCCACCCTGCTTGGGAAACACTGGTCTATGTAGAGGACAGGAGCGTCTTCAGGGGTCCTGTACAGTACAGGCAATGTCCCAAACAAGTAATGGAGTCGCCCTCACCTGGTGTCCAAAAGAGCAGCTAACCCTGATACAGGTAAAGTGTACAGAACATGTAATACCAGACACCAGTCAGTGCATACACTTCAGTAATACAGGGGTTTTACCAGTGAATGCCCATTTTGATTGGTTGGTTCTTCCAGCCATTGACACGTTTCACAGATCTGGACTGTCTGTAGCATTGTATGTTGAGTCTGGTTTCAACTTACGATGGTCCAGAAAATTGTATGTTGAAACTATTGTATGTTGAGGCCATTGTAAGTTGAGGGATCACTGTAAATTGTAGTCATGGCTCAGAAGTGGTAAACGGTGTTTAGTGTGTGTGTGTGTGCTTATTAAATTTTTTTAACAGTTTTTTTCTCCCTAAATGTACTTACACTTTTTTTTTTTTTTGGGTTACTTCTTCTACAGATCTGTGTATCCTGTGGACTCCTTCGGATTCGGTGGACTACTTCGATGACCAGCGTTTTTCTTTGCTTGATGTTAATAAAATGGTTAACGAGGGCTTGTGGGGGAGTGTTTTTTGTAATAAATTTATTTTTAAACCTGTTGTGTTTTTTTCTTACTTTACTAGACAGGCTTAGTAGTGGAAGCTGTCTTACAGACAGAGTCCATTACTAACCTGGGCTTAGCGCTAGCCACAAAAACAGCTAGCGCTAACCCCCAATTATTACCCCGGTACCCAACACCACAGGGGTGCCGGGAAGAGCCGGTACCAACAGGCCCGGAGCGTCAAAAATGGCGCTCCTGGGCCTAGGCGGTAACAGGCTGGCGTTACTTAGGTTGGGGAGGGCCAGTAACAATGGTCCTCGCCCACCCTGGTAACGTCAGGCTGTTACTGTTTGGTTGGTATTTGGTTGAGAATAAAAATAGGGGGACCCTATGCGTTTTTTTAATATATTTAATTATTTATTTTAAAAAAAAAACGCATAGGGTCCCCCCTATTTTAATTCTCAGCCAAATACCAACCAAACAGTAACAGCCTGACGTTCCCAGGGTGGGCGAGGACCATTGTTACTGGCCCTCCCCAGCCTAAATAACGCCAGCCTGTTACCGCTTAGGCCCAGGAGCGCCATTTTTGACGCTCCAGGCCTGTTGGTATCGGCTCTTCCCGGCACCCTTGTGGCGTTGGGTACCGGGGAAATAATAGGGGGTTAGCGCTAGCTGTTTTTGTGGCTAGCGCTAAGCCCAGGTTAGTAATGAACTCTGTCTATAAGACAGCTTCCAATACTAAGCCTGTCTAGTAAAGTAAGAAAAAATACAACAGGTTTTAAAAAAATTTTATTACAAAAAACACTCCCCCACAAGCCCTCGTTAACCATTTTATTAAAATCAAACAAAGAAAAACGCTGGTCATCGAAGTAGTCCACCGAATCCGAAGGAGTCCACAGGATACACGGATCTGAAATGAGAAGAAAACAAAAAAAATGGGTTAGTACATTTATTATCACCTGCTCACACATCTCCCGCCCCGCACGACTACAACTGCCAGCATGCCCTTACAGTAAGGACATGCTGGGAGTTGTAGTTGTGTGGTGCAGGAGATGTGTGGGCAAGTGACAAGCTTGTCCCCTGCCCCCAGCTGCAGGACTACAACTCCCAGCATGCCCTTACAGTAAGGTGGGGCGGAGGCCGGGCACAGTGTTTCCCAACCTGGGACTTGTAGTTTTGCAACATCTGGAGGCACCCTGGTTGGGAAACACTGTTTTAGGCCAGTGTTTCCCAACCAGGGTGCCTCCAGATGTTGCAAAACTACAAGCCCCAGCATGCCTGGACAGTCAAAGGCTGTCTAGGCATGCTGGGAGTTGTAGTTTTGCAACATCTGGAGGCAACCTGGCTGGGAAACACTGGCCTAAAACAGTGTTTCCCAACCAAGGTGCCTCCAGATGTTGCAAAACTACAAGTCCCAGCATGCCTGGACAGTCAAAGGCTGTCTAGGCATGCTGGGAGTTGTAGTTTTGCAACATCTGGAGGCAACCTGGCTGGGAAACACTGGCCTAAAACAATGTTTCCCAACCAAGGTGCCTCCAGATGTTGCAAAACTACAAGCCCCAGCATGCCTGGACAGTCAAAGGCTGTCTAGGCATGCTGGGAGTTGTAGTTTTGCAACATCTGGAGGCAACCTGGCTGGGAAACACTGGCCTAAAACAGTGTTTCCCAACCAAGGTGCCTCCAGATGTTGCAAAACTACAAGTCCCAGCATGCCTGGACAGTCAAAGGCTGTCTAGGCATGCTGGGAGTTGTAGTTTTGCAACATCTGGAGGCAACCTGGCTGGGAAACACTGGCCTAAAACAGTGTTTCCCAACCAAGGTGCCTCCAGATGTTGCAAAACTACAAGTCCCAGCATGCCTGGACAGTCAAAGGCTGTCTAGGCATGCTGGGAGTTGTAGTTTTGCAACATCTGCAGGCAACCTGGCTGGGAAACACTGGCCTAAAACAGTGTTTCCCAACCAAGGTGCCTCCAGATGTTGCAAAACTACAAGTCCCAGAATGCCTGGACAGTCAAAGGCTGTCTAGGCATGCTGGGAGTTGTAGTTTTGCAACATCTGGAGGCAACCTGGCTGGGAAACACTGGCCTAAAACAGTGTTTCCCAACCAGGGTGCCTCCAGATGTTGCAAAACTACAAGCCCCAGCATGCCTGGACAGTCAAAGGCTGTCCAGGCATGCTGGGAGTTGTAGTCTTGCAACATCTAGAGGCACCCTGGTTGGGAAACACTGTTTTAGGCCAGTGTTTCCCAACCAGGGTGCCTCCAGCTGTTGCAAAACTACAACTCCCAGCATGCCTGGACAGCCAAAGGGTGTCCAGGCATGCTGGGAGTTGTAGTCTTGCAACATTTGGAGGCACCCTGGTTGGGAAGCTTGCGCAACTTACCGACTTCCGTAGGATCCAGCGCTGCACGACACTGCCGCGCGACACTCCCGCGCGACAGTGCCGCGCGACGATCTCCGTCACCGATCGTCGCTGGAGCCTCGGAAGGGTAAGTGAACTTCTTCGTCGGTCCCCTTCAGCTGTTTAGTTTTGCAACAGCTGGAGGACTACAGTTTACAGACCACACACCAGTGGTCTGCAAACGGTGGCCCTCCAGCTGTTGCAAAACTACAACAACCAGCATGCCCTGACAGCCAAAGCCTATGGCTCTCAGGGCAGGAGCCCGGGCTGACATTACAGTGCAGCCGCCCGGGCTCCTCATACGGCCTCCCCGCTACCCCCCTTGTTTCCCGCCCGGGCTCCTCATACGGCCTCCCCGCTGCCGCCCCCCCTGTCTCCCCCCCGCGCCGCTCAGCTCCCGCTGCTACAAGACTACAACTCCCAGCGTGTCCTCACTGTAAGGCCATGCTGGGACTTGTAGTCTTGCAACAGCAGACAGATGGGAGTTGTGTGGCGCTGGCAGGTGAGAGGGGTGGGATGTAAATCACTGTAGTGACTGTAGTGTCCCGGTAGCGCAGTGAGGGTAGCGGGGAGAAAGTATGTCGGAGCCCGGGCGGCAGTAGCTTTTCCTGCTCCATGTTGGAGCTGGAGTAAATTTAGTCAATTTTTACGGCCGTTGCGACAGTTTATTGCGCAACTGAAACTGTCTCAGTTAATAAATTCCTGACCACTGCAAGTAAAAACTGAAAACTTGCGTAAATTAAGCGGGAATTTTTTTTTGACTTTCTAGCTCTTGCTAGGGAAAGTCGCACAATTTATAGGGTAGGCGCAATTGCGACAATTTTGCGCCAAAAATAGTCAGAAAAAAATGACTAAACCCCTTAGTAAATGCCCCTCTATATGCGTGTTATACGCCGATACACCCCCAGGAAAGGCAGGGGAGAGAGGCTGTCGCTGCCCGCTCCTCTCCCCCTGCCTTTCCTGGGGTCTAGAGCCCTGCTGCCGGCCCTTTTCTCCCCCTGGCTATCGGCGCCGCTGCCCGTTCTGTCCCCCTGACTATCAGTGACGGGGTCGGGTCCTCGTCCGCGCTGCTGCAGGCCTCCGGCATGCGTCCCCTGCGTCGTTGCTATGCGCTGCACGGCGCATGACGTCAGTGCGCCACGCCATGCATAGCAACGACGCAGGGGACGCACGCCGGAGGCTTGCAGCAGCGCGGACCCGACCCCGGCAACAGGTAATTATGCCACCGGGGATGGGGGAGGCAACGGGGCAGCGGCGCCGGCAATGGGTGCCGCTACCCCTTCTCTCCCCCTGGCTATCGGCGCCGGCAATGGGGCGCCGGCACCGATAGTCAGGGGGACAGAACGGGCAGCGGCACCGATAGCCAGGGGGGAGAGAAGGGCCGCCAGCAGGGCTCTAGACCCCAGGAAAGGCAGGGGGAGAGAAACAGACAGCGACGGCCTTTCTCCCCTGCCTTTCCTGGGGGTGTATCGGGGTATACACGCGCACACACGCACCCTCATTTTACCATGGATATTTGGGTAAAAAAAATTTTTTACCCAAATATCCTTGGTAAAATGAGGGTGCGTGTTATAGGCCGGTGTGTGGTATACCCCGATAAATACGGTATATATATACGTGGTCAGTACTTTCCTCAGGTAGAGGACACCACTTCTGGTGTAAGACGGAGATTCATGTAGGCCATATAGCACTCTGGGGGCTCCTGGGTAAAAAAATATGAAAATCAGCTCATCACACCACCTTCACAGGTGGTGTGTCCTGCAAACAGCTCAGGCTCCAGTTAAGAAGTCTCAGAACTGATTGGGATTTATGCCAAGCCAGAACTCTCTCCAGAAGGAAAGAGGACCCATCTGCAGACAGCTGTTAACTGACTTCTTAATTGGAGCCTGAGCTGTTTGCAGGATGTCGTATGTCGATTTGATCACATGTCGGGGCCATCGCATGTGAAGGTGGTGTGATGAACTGATTTGCATATTTTTTACCCAGGAGCCCGCAGAGTGCTATATGACCTACTTGAATATCCGTCTTACACCAGAAGTGGTGTCCTCTCCCTGAGGAAAATACTGACCCCATTTAACTAGTCACAGGCCTCTCACCTCAGCAAAGCCAGATAACCCTGCTTTGTACTGACGAGGGGCAAACACCCCAAAACAGCTGTCTGCAGATGGGTCCTATTTCCTTCTGGAGAGAGTTCTGGCTTGGCATAAATCCCAATCAGTTCTGAGACTTCTTAACTGAAGACCGAGCAGTTTGCAGGACACACTACCTGTGAAGGTGGTAAGATGAGCTGATTTGCATATATATGTGTATATATATATATATATATATATATATATATATATATATATTTATATATGTATGTAATATTTTCTACTGGTATTGGAGGCTCATATGAGTGGGCAGCCATAGAGTTATTTGTAAACAGGACCAGGGGGCAATTGGTAAGCTATAAGAGTGAAAATTGATGGATTTTTTAAAGAAAAAAATAATATATATATATATATATATATATATATATATATATATATATATATATATTTATATATATATATACAGCGGTCCCTCAACATACGATGGTAATTCGTTCCAAACGACCCATCGTTTGTCGAATCCATCGTATGTTGAGGGATTCGCGCAATGTAAAAAGTGCATTTAATACTCACCTGTCCCTGCCGCTCCGGACCACGTCCTCACCGCTCCCGATGCTGTCCCAGGGGCTCCCGATGCTGTCCCGCTGCTCCAGCGTCTTCTTCGGGATCCTCTGGCTTCTTCCGCCTCACTTTCTGGTGATGTTATTACGTTGGTGCGCCGGGACGGCGTGCGCACGACGTAATAACGACGCCAGAGAGCGAGGCCCGTACCCTGGAGAAGATGCAGAAGACGCCAGAGGATCGCAAAGTGGACCCGAAGCAGCAGGAATAGGTAAGTGAACCTGTCCGGGATGCTTAAACTGCTATCCGTCAGATAGCAGTTAATGCGATGGCCCCGACATACAAAAGCATCGTATGTCGATGCTGACATCGACATGCGATGGCCTCTGAAAGGCCATCGTATGTCGATTTGATCATATGTCGGGGCCATCGCATGTCGGGGGGGTTACTGTATATATATATATATATATATATATATAAATATAAAGTATATAATCAGAGGCATAGTTTGTAGCTTCTTGGCCCCAATGCAAAATCTGCAACAAGGCCCATATGCCAATTAAAATACTTGTTCTCTTATGGGGCAGATGTGCTTTGGGGTCTCCTTAGGCACCAAGGCCCCAGTGCGACTGCTACCTTTGCTACCTCTATAGCTATGATATATATATATTATGAATAACAATGGCTTAGGAAGCTGATGAAGTAGACAGATCCTACGAAGTACATAGTGTGAAGAAATCTTTATTGTTTTACTATGCTACTGTTCATTAAGTTTGGGTACAGGTAGTTTGTTTCATGCAGCCAGGAGTCTTTTGACGTCAAATTTTCCTGTAAACTTCCGGGGATCTTCTGGCTCACTGAGGATCAACTTTGTTCAAGTAGTCAAGTGCTGATTCTGTTTAGTTAGCATCTATTTTGTAGTTAGGATTCTGTTTTCAGTGACATGCAACCAACCTGTGGAATATAACTGTAACTTGGCAGCCATTAGTACCTTCATAAGGCCCCTAATTACAACTTTTAATCCCTTAGATGCATCGGTCGCCATTGACTGAAGCATCTAGAGGGTTATGTAACCAACAAAAGAACAAGCTCCTATGCCGGTCAGGGACTGTAGCTAACAGCTACAGTAGCTTCAGAGTATGGAGCAGACTTAGCTTTTGAGACCATTTCATACTTCTCCAATGCATTTCTGTTGTACATATATGGATTAAAGGTGACCTTCAAGGTTTTCTACAGGGCAAGTCATATAACAGGGTCATTAGTAAATTTGTTTGCACATAAAATCTTCGCTCCAAAATAGTTGATCAGGTTCAAGACAACCAGCTGATTGTCTTTGCAAATGGCAACACAGTTTTACACTACAGGACACAAACAGATGCAAGGTTTTTTAGCCTCTAGCCTCAGTTAATCCTCTATGGAAAGCTACTAATTGGTGCTCAAGTCCCCAAAATATCAAATCAAATAAAAGAAAAAATGTAAAAAACAAACAAACTAACAAACAAAAACACAATATAAAACCTCTGTAAGGCTGGGTTCACACCATGTTTTTGCCAAACAGTTCCTGTATACGTTTTCAGGGTGGGGTCACACGTAACGGATCACAACGCTGCTGTTCTGCTTGTGACCCAACCCATTTTGGGCCTCCAGCGGTTGCCCCCCCCCTTCCCCCTCCTTGCTCTGCCCCTGGCCTGATCGGGGCCCTGTGAGTCAGCAAGTGCACTCTGACATCACGGTGGAGTGTACTCAGACATCGCGGCTGCTCCACGATGTCTGAGTTGAGGCCATGTGCAGTGTACATGTCATTACAAAGTAATGTGAAGTGTACTCAGACATCACAGCTGCTCGGTGATAGATAGATAGATAGATAGATAGATCCAGATTGTGAGGAACTATGGAGATATTACTAGTACCCACTTATACAGTACCACTTCATAAAATTCTAGCTTCTTTATTTATTGGATAGCGGCTTCTATTTAAACTTAATATCCCTGATATGGGGCCTTCCCTGGATACTCACAGAGCCGAACTGAGAAAATCGGGACTTTACAACATATTGACAGCCGGATCTATGCAGATTACCATATTGTAACCTGGTCTTGTTAATATGTAATGACCGTTGTTTATTATTCTATGTACTTATATTTTCTTTACTGTCAAATATCTGCTTTAAAGAAAATTCTTTAATAAAAAAAACTGTTGAACCGCCGACTCGCAGGCCCTCTGTTTGGCTGCTCATAGCGCCGGATTGCTGCTGCGAGCAGGCCAGGGGTGGAGCGAGGCAGGGGAATGGGGGTGGCAACAACTGGAGACACAAAATGGAGGTCACCGGCGGATCTGCAGCATAAAATACGCTGTGGATCCATTAAGTGTGACCCTACCATCAATGTGAAAACCGTATGGAACCGTATGGATTGACTCTCAATTTAAAACCATATGTCAAACGATGCATCCAGTTTTGTCCGTTTTGCATCTTGTACGGTTTTGCCTGTTTTTTTCCCGTACCCAAAACCGTAGCCTACCACGGATTTTGGTCCGGGTGAAAAACCATATGGAAACCGTATACTTTTTTTAAACATGGGAGTCAAAGGGAACCGTACAGGACCGTATGTGCGTACGGTTCCATACGGTTTGCACCATACGGTTTTTGCCACTGAAAGTTTTTATCTTCGAATCTCAATCAAACAAGTGAAACTTTTTTCTTAAAAACGTATACAACAGGACATCATTTTTTCAAACCATATACGGGTTAAAATGTGTATACTCGTTTTGATACAGTTTAGTCCGGTTTATGAGGAATCCGTTTTTCATCAAAAACCTGATGCGGGAACTATATTGCAAAAACTTGCACATACAGTGTCCATCCCTATAAAACCCTAGCCTTCCCTATATCTCAAAGAGATTTGTTCACCTCAGAGATCCTGGTTCTCAAAGGCCATGGCACAGCCTGTGCTACCACAGATTGGGTGCATTTTTGGAGTAGCTTAAACGTTTAAGATATGTTCACACATAATATTTTAATCAGGATTTAACCCCTTAAGGCAAATTTTGACCTTAAGGACCAGAGCATTTTTTGCAAATCTGACCTCACTTTATGCATTTATAACTCTGGGATGCTTTTGCTTATGAATTTGATTCCGATATAGTTTTTTCATGACATATTCTACTTTAAGATAGTGGTAAATTTTCGGCAATACTTGCATAATTTCTTGACAAAAAATGCCAAAATGTTATGAAAAATTAACAAATTTTGTGTTTTTCTAACTTTGAAACTCTTTGCTAGTAAGGAAAATGGACATGCCAAATAAAGTATACATTGATTCACATATACAATATGTCTTTTTTATGTTGGCATCATGAAGTTGACATGTTTTTACTTTTTTAAGACATCAGAAGGCTTCAAAGTATAGCAGCAATTTCACGATTTTTCACAAAAAATTAAAAATCTGAATTTTTCAGGGACCAGTTCAGTTTTGAAGTAAATTTGAGGGTCTTTATGTTAGAAATCCCCCATAATGGACCCCATTATAAAAATTTAACCACTCAAAGTGTTCAAAATGACATTACAATCAGAAAGTTTGTTAACTCTTTGGGTGTTTCACCGAAATAACAGCAATGTTGAGGAGAAAACTCAAAATCTCCATTTTTTTACCCTAACATGTTCTTAGAACACAAAGAGAAAGAAACTAGAGCCATTGCTACTGAAAAAATATCTCCTTTATTTGTAATATCACTAAAAGAAAAGTCACCTGTATGTGACTATTAAATGACATAATGCAAAAATGAAAATATAAGATACAAAGGTATGAGTAGCGTCCCTTGAGAAAGTCCGGGTGATGAAACTTATGTTGGGACGCTGGTGACGGGTGTTTTCCATGGGTAAGTGAGGTGGCTTATTATGTAATGCTATATGCTAGAGAGTTTGTAGAGTATATATTTAGAGCAGTTTGCAATATACAACTGTATACTTAGTAGTGGGTTTGTCTTTTGACTCCCTCTTTTTCTACTACACTCTCATGTGGAGCTCTTAACTACTGTTCTACCTCGCAATTTACGTGATAGAATTTTGGCTACAAGCCCTGACATGTTCACCTGTCCCACTAACGTATTGGGTTTAATATTCTGAATATACTCATTGCTTTGTATCTTATATTTTCATCTTATTTTTTCATTTTTGCATTATGTCATTTAATAGTCACATATAGGTGACTTTTCTTTTAGTGATATTACAAATAAAGAAGATTTTTTTTCAGTACCAATGGCTCTAGTTTCTTTCTCTTTGTGTTCTAGATTATTGATGGAGCTATACTGGTATACTTATTGATAGACCCTCAGCACTAGGTACTCATGCAATGCGGTTTCAATATAGTAACATAAAATTACAGTTCTGTACCCTTTTATGTCTAACATGTTCTTGTAGCCCCACAAAAAGTAAAAGGAGCAAAATCCTCCAAAATTGTTTAACTCAATTTCCTTCAAGTAAGGATATACCTAAATATGTGGATGTAAAGTGCTCTGCGAGTGCACTACAGGGCTCAGAAGGGAAGGAGCAACAATATGCTCTTGGCAAGCGAATTTTGCTGAAATGGTGTTTGGGGCGCATGTCGCAAAGTGGAACGTGAAAATAAAAAATATTTTTTTTTTCCCAAAAATGCTGTTTTTCCACAAATTCTCCATTTTCACAAAAGATAATTGGAGAAAACGACCCCCATAACTTGTAACCCCATTTCTTCTGAGTACAGAAATACCTCATAAGTGGACTTAAAGTGCTCGGCGAGTGCACTAAAGAGCTTAGAAGATAAGGCGCTACATTAGGATTTTAGAAAGCAAATTTTGCTGAAATGTTTTTTATTTTATTTTTTTGGGGAGGCGGGGGCATTTAGAAAGCCCCTATGGTGCCAGAACAGAAAAAAAACAAAAACAAATGGCACACTATTTTGGAAACTACACCCCTCAAAGAACATAACAAATAGTATAGTGAGCCTTAGCACCACAGGTGTTTGTTAATGTTCATTAGTGGGATGTGAAAATGAAAAAAATTGATTACACCAAAATGATGGGGTTACCCCAAATTTTTTTATTTTCACAAGGGGTAATAGGAAAAAATGCTCCCCAAGATATGTAAACCCTGAGTAAGGACATACCTCATATTTGGACGCAAACTGCTCTGCGGCTGTACAACATGGCTCAGAAGATAAAGAGCGCCATTGGGCTTTTGGAGAAAGTTTTGGAGAAAGTTTATAGAGCTCCCATGGTGCTAGAACAGTGGAACCCCCACATGTGCCATCATTTTGGAAGCTACACCTCTCGTGGAATGTAACAAGGGGTTCAGTGAGTATTGCCAGCTCACAGGTGTTTGGAACAGTGGGCCATAAATTGCCAAATGTTTATTTTTTTTCACAAAAATGCTGGTGTTACCCCAAATTTTTCATTTGCACATGGGGTAATAGGAGAAAATGCCCCCCCCCCCAAAAAAAAAAAATGTGTAACTCCATTGCTTCTGAGGAAATGCTCCATATGTGGACGTAACATTCTGTGCGAAAGCACAACAGGGCACAAGAGTCATAGAGCTATGTTACCCTCAGGGGGTGTGTGTATGTAGGCGGGGCGAGTGTGTCTGAGTGTGTTTGGTGAGTGCGCTAAATAATGGTGTGTCATTTACAATGGGGAAAAATTGTCTGCGCCACCAAAAAATGTACACTTTTTAAAGCTCTTTTTAACCACCTACCTTTCCCTACCACACTGAAGGCTGTCCCCGCACTAAGAAGTGGCTGATGGCACTTACAGTGTCCAGATGGGCACCAATGGCACAAGGGGGGGTCTTTGCCTCACTAACTTCACTCTGCTTGCCGACTTTCATGGGTGGGCGGCCAGAGTGGAGGAAAGGGGACATTAACCCTCCAACTGCCAGCAGTTATTGGTCGGACATTCTGTCTGACCAATAACTTTGCTCCTGGAGAGGTGGCGTCACCGCCACCTGCCCTATAGCGACAGAGGGTGATTAGTGGTGTGTATTAAACCACTGATCACCATCCTCTTCTGGGTCATCCGGAGACCCTGATGACCCAGAATCGCCACAAATCACCTGTCTGAATTCACTGGCAAATCGAGGTGATCACCTCAGGACTACCCCCCCCCCCCCCAGGCGTTGTCATGGGATGCCTGTTGAACGATTTCAGCAGGCACCCCATTTGCTATGGTTTGCTATAGGGACTTACTCCTGCTCTGAACAGTTCCTGAAATGGACCAGAGATGTCAGCAGAGAGCACTGTAGTCAGACAGAAAAGAAAGAAGGATTACGATTTTTAATAGAAGTCATTTACAAATCTATTTTTCTTTCTTTCTTTCTGGCACCAGTTGATCTTAAAAAATTCCACTGGAGTACCCCTTTAAGTTCCAAGGGCATGCCTGTATGCCCTTTGTCCTCGAGGGGTTAACAAAAAACCAGAAGTGGAACCAAAATGGAAAGATTTGTATATTTTTCTATGTCAGCTCTATTCCTTGCTTTGGTTTAAAAATACTGAGCAAAATCCTGATCAAAATACTATGTGTGAAAGAGCTCTATGCTCTATTTTTTATAATGAGTATAATCTTAACAAATAAGTTTTAGACTTAGCCCAATGCCCAGTGAAAACACCTGTTTGTTTGAAATATGATACTTTTGTGGCACAAATATACCAGTTTATCAATCTAGCAGCTTCTACAACAATTTTTTTGGATTGGTATTGAAATTTTATATACAATGTGTCTTTTGATTTATCCATCTATTTACCTATCTATCTAAGTATTAGTTCTTTCTCTTGGTATTATATTTGTGTGGTATCCTGATGCAGAACACTCCTGTCTTCCTGTCCCGTCAGTTGGACGTCACCTATCATATCGCTCCGAGCACACTACTCAGATTTAAATGTGATATTTAATATGCTGTAATGTTTTGCCAATACACTTTTATGTTTGCTGTGCCCTAAAGGGTTAACCTGTCTGTACAGGAAGATGCTAAGGGGCTCACATGTTTGCTTTAGCCAACCAGGGCTCCTACTGCACTACCGTTTGAACTGTTTCTGTGTATTTTTGCAATTTCCTGAGTAACAATTAGTAGTTTCTGTAACCCTGCATTTCTGGTCTTTATTACCTTAGCGCTTTGCCCAGGAAACTACTACCTTTGGAGCGTGGAGGTCAATGCTACCCTGGTGTCACAAACTGTAAGTTGCTATTGCCACACATATTGTCACACACATAACACATGTACTACCACACGCCATCTTTGCCTGCCCTTCCACATTTGTATTATATACTTTTTATTTTATTTTTCACTTTATTATGTATGATAACAATTTATCTTATACACAACACTTTATCCTACTAAGTTATTACCCCAAGCTACCCCTAGATTATTTCAAAGAATGTCATCTTATGATAATAATTTTTTTTTGTGTGAAATACTTCTAGTTTGTCATTTTTGTTTTATTATATTATGTTCATTAGATGTGTCATTGTGCCAGAAGGATACTAATTTTGCTCTTTGAAGATATCTAATTATTTCAGAGTTTTGTTATTTTAATCTAAATTATATTTATGATATTTAACATTCATTATTACTTGACACTATTAATGCAGTGCATATGGACACAACATTTGGTATATCCTTTTCAACAGTTGAAGATGAATTTTAGGTAATTTAATAAACCCCTTAATGACCATGCAGACAGCTCTTTAACCCCTTGGGGACATGTGCCATAGATGTGCAGCACTGCTGCCTGGTCCTTATGCACAGCGCACATAGGCCTGGGCAGACTGCACAAGAAATTGTTGATAGTACTTATCAGTATTAAGTTATAGCAGAGTACTGAGCAGTATATTGCAATCTGATGAGTGCTTATGATAGTCCACTTGGGGACTTAGTGTGAAATAAATAATGAAACAAGTTTTATAAAATACATAAAACGACAGTGAAGTTGATTTATTTGATAAAAACCAACATCAGGTAATGAATGGCAAGTGTACAGTGACGCATTTCAGGTGCTAAGAAATACACAGCATCAAAAAAATCTGTGGAACTGCACCAACTGCACTGACTTTTTTTCTTATTTCATGCCTGTTCAGGACAGAGCAGGGAGAGAAGGGTGAGGTGGACTATCTTTGCTTGAAAAAATAAAAATAAAAAACCCTCTCCCAATTAAAAATTTTAATCCCCCCCTTTTACAAAAAAATAAAAAAAAATCACTGCATACAATATTATGTACTGTATATGTCAATGGATTCCTCATCATCTACAATTACATGGCATGGTGAAAATGTAGATCCTAGACAGTCTGTTATACCCTCTCTGTCTTTGCTTCCCCCTCTACTGCTTAGCAGTAGAAAAGTGCTAGATAAAAGGAGGAGTTGTGTCACAGTCAGCCTTTGGAGCATGTTGTTAAGTGGTGGTGGGGTGGGGTGGGGTGAAGATACTGTAGGGCATCATGGTGAATATGCTGAGGGGAAACAAGGTGGTCACGATCAGATATCAGTTCTTACTCAGAGGAGTGGTGGGGATGATGCAGTGAAGCTTGAGGATGTCAGCAAGCCTGTTGGTCTGAGCAGATCACAAGCAGGGGACAACTAGAGATAAGTGAATCGAATTGGACGAAGTCAAATTCGTTCCAAATTTCATGAAAAAGTTGATTCGGACCGAATCCGGACTTCGACTCGATTCAAAATAACTAATTTCTTCATTAGCAACACCTCTACAATTGTCCTGTATAATGTATAGATGCAATCGGCTTTCTCCTGCTCTCGCATCTCTGCAATGGATAGGACAGGATAGTGTCAGGAGTTAACTGCTGGTACTACTGCTCCCAACATGGAGCACACTCTGCTCCATCCTGGGAGCTGTAGTACCTGCATTAATAGACAGATCACAGCAGGTGTCACTTCTGACGCCCAATATGATCATCCTGTATAATGTATAGATGCGGGAGGCAGGCAGCACTTCTCTGGTCCCTGTGTAGTATGAGTATATGTCCACTGTAGTATGAGTATATTATTCATATTTGCTGCAGAGAGCTGGGAGTGGCTGGAACCATCTGGCTCATCACAGCTCTCTGCAAGAAATATGAATAAGTGATGTGAATTCTATCCTGACCACTGGCCAGCTGGAGTATAGTGCAGTGATGGGAGGGCAGGAAAAAGCTGCTCCATCTCTGCAATAGAAAGGACAATCGTATTGAGTGTCAGGAGTGACACCCGAGGCGATCTGTCTATTAGTACAGGTACTACAGATCCCATCATGGAACAGTCTGTTCCATGCTGGAAGCAGTAGTACTATCAAAAAAAATTGGAAAAATTTAGAAAAAAGTGAAACACACACACACTGTATTAAACACATTATTAAAATCATAGAGAAAGGAAGGAGGTTCCGGCTCCCAAGGCTGGGTAAAATTCCAAGTTTATTTCTTCATGTAAAAATCCAGTGCATGAGCACTGCTGCCTGGTCCTTGGTGCACAGCGCACATAGGCCTGGGCAGACTGCACAAGAAATTGTTGATAGTACTTATCAGTATTAAGTTATAGCAGAGTACTGAGCAGTATATTGCAATCTGATGAGTGCTTATGATAGTCCACTTGGGGACTTAGTGTGAAATAAATAATGAAACAAGTTTTATAAAATACATAAAACGACAGTGAAGTTGATTTATTCGATAAAAACCAACATCAGGTAATGAATGGCAAGTGTAGCCATACACAGCACTTCTCTGGTCCCTGTGTAGTATATGTCCACTGTAGTATGAGTATATTATTCATATTTGCTGCAGAGAGCTGGGAGTGGCTGGAACCATCTGGCTCATCACAGCTCTCTGTAAGAAATATGAATAAGTGATGTGAATTCTATCCTGACCACTGGCCAGCTGGAGTATAGTGCAGTGATGGGAGGGCAGGAAAAAGCTGCTCCATCTCTGCAATAGAAAGGACAATCGTATTGAATGTCAGGAGTGACACCCGGCAATCTGTCTATTAGTACAGGTACTACAGATCCCATCATGGAACAGTCTGTTCCATGCTGGAAGCAGTAGTACTATCTAAAAAAAATAGAAAAATTTAGAAAAAAGTGAAACACACACACACACTGTATTAAACACATTATTAAAATCATAGAGAAAGGAAGGAGGTTCCGGCTCCCAAGGCTGGGTAAAATTCCAAGTTTATTTCTTCATGTTAGAATCCAGTGCATGAGCAATAGTAAAAACATAAGTCGAAACAACGCGTTTCGACTTAACGCTAAGTCTTAATCATGGCCATGATTAAGACTTAGCGTTAAGTCGAAACGCGTTGGTGCGTTTTGTGTTGCTATTTTTCTATGTTTTTACTATTGCTCATGCACTAGATTTTTACATGAAGAAATAAACTTGGAATTTTACCCAGCCTTGGGAGCCAGAACCTCATTCCTTTCTCTATGATTGCTCCACCTGAGGACTTGGCCTCAGAGATTTGTCCGAAGCTCCCGCTAGTTCAGGTGTATTGTGCCACGATTTCACGTATCTTGGACACGACTGGGTAAGCTGATATACCTCCTTTTTTTCTATTGCCACATTATTAAAATACATTACTAATAAAAATTTGCCGAGAATTTATTCGGATCAAGTCGATTTTTTTATTTTTATTTGACGAATCGGCCAAATCAAATTTGTAAAAAATTCACTCATCTCTAGTGACATTGATGCTGCTGCTGCATCTGCAGGCTTGAGAGAAAAAATAAACTTCTAGAAGAGAGGCATAGTCAGGTGGTGGTGTACCTTGCACTTTATGGTATCCTGCTGAGTCGAAATCCTTTACAGGAAGTTAGGAACAGTGCCATATCTGGAGAGAGAAAGTAAGGCATAGCCAGGGTCTGACTTTAGGAATTAGGCCTCTACAGAGGCACATGTAGAGGCATCACAAGGCCTGGTTACAAGTATACCCAGTCCACCAGTTCTCAATCATCGGAGTAAACGTTCATGGCATTGAATAAAAAGAATAGTAGGATGGCACTCACGTTGTTAGCACAAAAAATTCTGTTTATTCAAACAGACAGGTCACCAATAAAGACAATAGCAATGGTAGACATGGGCCCAGGTACAGATTTTGTATTGGGGCTCACAAGCTACAAGTTATGCCTCTGACACTGGCTACTATCAGTCCCTCTAGTCCGCCATCACCCTTGCTGCTATTATTTCCAGCCAGGCCTGTAAAAATGTGAAAAACATCATTTTTAGACATTTGAAAAACCCAAATTTTTTAAACCTCCTGCTGACTAAAACTACTCCACTTCCTCCTACTTTACACTTGATACTACAAGTCCCTCTAGCCAGCCATCACCCTTGCTGATGCTACCTTCAGCCAAGACTTGATAAATTTGAAAAACTGCCCTTTTTTTTAACTTCTTCCTCCTGTAAGGGGAATTATTCTTTACCCTTATTTGTGCGCCGACACACATACTTTTCTACTCATTTTAGCAGTGTTATAAACCTGTTTAGGGGCTTATTTCATTGTTAGTTCTTGACTAACTAGTTCAACCAGAACCAAACATTTCACAAAAGTTCAGTGAGCCTGGGAAATTTTACTTTTTAAAAGTTCGATCATCTCTAATGAGGAGTACTCCTCTCCACCTCTCTATAACACTGTATGTTTTCTCCTGGTTTTTGCCAAAATGACAGCAAAAATCAGCTCTCTCAACATGGCTACAATGCTCCCCTGCTCTCTTCTTTTCCCTAAAACACTGCCTTGAATGACAGCCCATTGCAGAACCTCAGCTCAGCACACACATGACTGAGGGTGACACTGAGGAACAGTGAAATAAAGACACAGGCTGAGCCCCAGAGAGGTTCAGGGCTGTGTTTTGGAGCAAGGGAGAAAAAGAAGTGTGTAAGCAGTTATACGTCTATTTGCAAAAGATGTTCATCTTTGGAACCATTGGAGTAAAAGTGAGGAGAAGATTAATGACATTACTTAATGACTTATGGTGGTCCAGTATTGGTACTCAGGTGCTTCCATTCAGCTCTTGGTGGCGAACACGCTCACTGTACAGTGAGAGATTCAGAATTTAAGTGAATACTATCAAAACAGACAACAGACAACCAGACAACAAATTATAAAAGAAAGAGAAGCGCTCCATAGTGCATTAACCGGACAAGTGGAATTTCACAGTAGTTTACTGGAAGCGCTTACCCGGTAAGTTGTGCTAGTGTACCAGGCACAACACTGTTGAGAGTTTCCAAAATGCAGCCAGTCCCACCACCACAAAGGTGTAATGGTAACAGCAACCTCCAAATACTCCCAAGGACTTCAATAGGCGCAGAAAGGATGAGGAGTTATAGATGTATAAGCGATATCATTTATTTGCAGAACTACGCGTTTCGACGCCAGGACGGGCGTCTTTCTCAAGTTCAGAACTTGAGAAAGACGCCCGTCCTGGCGTCGAAACGCGTTGTTCTGCAAATAAATGATATCGCTTATACATCTATAACTCCTCATCCTTTCTGCGCCTATTGAAGTCCCTTGGGAGTATTTGGAGGTTGCTGAGACAACAAATTATAGTATAGATGACAAGTTGAAGACAACACAAGTTCAAGAAACTTTTTTTCGCTCATTGGGAATTGATAGCCCTGTGTTTTATACTGTTGGTAAATGACATCTTTAGAGTTATTCCCACGGTTGTCAACCAGATTTAAGAAAATTTATTCCCATTGCTTCTACTGCTTAAGAAAATGGTTGTGGAATTGCTCTCATGGTTATACTCTTGACATTTCCATTGCTACATGTGATGTTCTGATATGGTTTACATCAATTGTTTTCTTTACAACATTAACACTCTAATGGTATAGACTCTATAGACTTATCTGTTAAGCAAATATCCCAAAACAGCAAGCATTGTTTCTTGAACGCGAGCTAAATGTGTGCGTGTTTCTATAAGTGATATTTTTCATTCTAAACACAGAACCTATTTGCATTCTTCTCAATTTGCTGAAATAACAGTTTGCTTTTGTTTTTAACAACCAGACAGAAGCTTACACTAATAAGACAGAAAACAGTTTATCCTACTTTAATTGGCAAGTATGCATGTTCTGTACGTGAGATAAACCAGTTTTCCCTAGGCAGAGGTACAACACTGAGAATTAGAGTAAAACCAGCGTTTTACACATTCGCAAATGTTTCCACCTTCATGTCAAGATACAGTTTGATGAAGAGTATGATATAACATTGTTATTAAATATGAATGCTATTATATAACTTTGATGACATTTGACTGTTCCTAGGACTTCAAAAACTGGCTAGATGCAAAGAGAGAACAGGTTTATCAACATCTGGTGAAAAAAAACGTCCAACTTGCTGGAAATCTGGCTGGATACTCAAGAGACAACTATGGCAGAAGGAAGACTGCAAAATCACTTTATATTTGTGAACTTGAAGTGAATGTCAAAAAGGCACATCTTCAAAGCATGCCTTACCTTACATTTGATCTCATGTATAGGTAACAGTTTCCACTGGTATCGGAGGCTTATATGGGTGGGCAGCTAAAGAGTTAGCTTCATTGAAAGGGTGAAAATGATGGATTTTTTAAATAAAAAAATAAAACAAAGTATGTGAAAACAATGGCTTAGATTTATCAATGTGCCTGAAACCAAAACTGTCTGGTTTGTCCCATAGTGACCAATCACAGCTCAGCTTTTATCAGAGCTCATTAAGATATGAAGGGTGAGCAGGTATTGGCTGCTATGAGCAAAACCAGACAGTTTTGTGTTCAGGCAGATAGATAAAGCATTTCTACATCCAAACACACACATTACACGTACACTTTTGTTGAGCAATGATGCTAATGTCTATCACGTGGATGTACTGTAACCCTGACATAAACCCAATTAAACATCTCCCGAGAGACTTAGAAAAGGCTGTGCACCAATTGTCCCTAGGCATGTAAACCTTGCATCATCATACCGAAAAAGACTGGAGGCTGCAATTCCTGCCAAAGGTGCTTAACCCCTTAATGACAATGGACATAAATTTACGTCATGGTGACGTGGTACTTAACGCGCCATGACGTACATTTACGTGCCGCCATGAACGCGAGCACCGGAGCGGTGCTCGCGTCATGCACGGCAGGTCCCGGCTGCTATCAGCTGCCAGGGACCCACCGGTAATGGAGGACATCCATGATCATGCGGCTGTCCGCCATTAACCCCTCAGATGCCGTGATCAACGCAGATCATGGCATCTGCAGCTGTGCAGTATTTTGAATGGATGATCGGATCGCCCACAGCGCTGCTGCGGCTATCCAATCATCCAGCATGGCGGCCTGAGGTCCCCTCACCTTGCTCCGGCCGTCTCCCAGGGTCTTCTGCTCTGGTCTGAGATTGAGCAGACCAGAGCAGAAGATCACCGATAATACTGAGCAGTGCTGTGTCCTATACATAGCACTGAACAGTATTAGCAATCAACTGATTGCTATGAATAATCCCCTATGGGGACATAAAAAGTGTAAAGAAAAAAAGGGAAAAAATGTAAAATAAAAAAGTAAAAAAATTTGAAAAATCCCCTCCCCCAATAAAAAAGTAAAATGTCCGTTTTCCCAGATGGTCAAAATAGGGCAATTTCAAACATACTAACTTTGTTTAAATGGTTTGAGATTTTTTTTAAGCTGTACAATTATAGAAAAGCATATAATCATGGGTTTTTGGTTGTGCCATACATGTTATGGCAAAATAAGTGATGTCATCACAAAGTACAATTGGTGATGCAAAAAATAAGCCCTCATATGGGTCTGTGGATGGAAATATAAAAGAGTTTTTAGAAGGCGAGGAGGAAAAAATGAAAATGCAAAAATAAAATTGGTCTGGTCCTTAAGGCCAAAATGTGCCTGGTCCTTAAGGGGTTAAACTAAGGCTGAAACTCCACTGAGGTTTTTTAGCAAAAACGCCAATTTTCCCAGTGAAAAAACGCTGCGTCCAGATGTTAGCTGCAAGTCAATGGTAAACTGCAAAATGCCAGATTCACTTGGCGTTTTTCAGTTTGGTGTTTTTTTAATCCTTTTGGCATTTATCAGCAATTTTGGGCTCATAGGCTGGATTTTCAAAACGCCTGCCAAAACCTAGTTTGGTGTTTTTTGCCCTGAAATCGTGGAGTTTTCATCCCATAGAAGTCTATGGGAGAGCAAAAATGCCAAGAAAAACGCCATGTTGGTTTTAAATTTAGCTTTTTTTGCTGGCGTTTTTTATTCTTTTTTGGACTTTAGTGATCCAAAAAAATTATGGAGATACCTTTAAAATTTCGCAGGGTACCATAAAAAAATTAAAAAGATACAGTAGTGATGGAAAAAATTGTACCTAACGAAATGTATCTTTTTTATTACAAAATGTTTATTAATTTTTAAACAAGGATCAATTTATGTGAGCGGGTAAAGCGCTAAAAATGTAGCCGACAATAATAAAAATGTAGTGTGTGTGTGTGTTTTTCACTTTTTAAATTTTTTTTTTTTAGGTAATACTACTATTCCCAGCATGGAACACACTGTTCCATGATGGGAGTAGTAGTTACATGTACTTATTGACAGATCGCCTATTGCGATCCTCTTGTATAATGTATAGATGCGGCGGCCGCTCTTCTCTGGTCCCCTACACTGACGTATATATATACACATATTCATATTTCCCGCAGAGAGCTGTGATTGGACAGATGGTTCCAGCCAATCACAGCTCTCTGTGAGAAATCAGAATGTGTATATATACGGCGTGCAGGGGACCATAGGAGAGCGCCGGCCGCTGCATCCATACATTATACAGGACGATCACAGCGGGTATCAGGAGTGATACCCGCAGTGATCTTTCCTTAACTACAAGTACTACTACTCCCAACATGGAGTACACTCTGCTCCATGCTGGGAGCTGTAGTACCTGCATTAATAGACAGATCGCAGCGGGTGTCAGAAGTTACACTCACTGCGATCTGTCTATTATTGCAGGTACTACAGCCAGTTCCCAGCATGGAGCAGAGTGTGCTCCATGTTGGGAGTAGTAGTGCCTGCTAAAGGACACATCACAGCGGGTGTCACTACTGACACCCGATGTGATCATCCTGTCTATAGCAGAGATGCAGAGCGGCTGTATACATCGCTCGCATCCCTGCTCTGCACTGTACTCCGGGCCGGCCGCTCATTCATTCATCTTTTCCTCAAAGCTGTGATTGGCTGAAACCATCCGGCCAATCACAGCTCTGGGCGGAAAATATGAATAGAACATCACTCAGAGTACAGTGCAGAGATGGGAGCGCTGTATAGAGCCACTCTGCTTCTCTGCTATATAATGGACGGTTGCATCGTGTGTCAGAATGACACCCGGGGCGATATGTCTATAGTACAGGTACCACTACTTCCAGCATGGAACAGTCTTGTTCCATTCTGGGAGTAGTAGTACTACATAAAAAATGTGAAAAAAACGAGGAAAACAAAGTTAAACACACACACACATTATAAAAAAAAATTATTAAAATTTGGTTATAAAAAATAAACATTTAGTAAAATAAATTTTTACAACCCTACTCCTTTTTTTAAATTTAAATTTTTTTTTATTTTTTGGTACCCAACTATTTTGTAAAAAAAACAGGGGCGAAAAACTACAAATTCTCAACAAAGGTAAAAACGCCAGAAAAACGACAAATCGCAGGGAAAAACTGTGGCAGTTTTTCTGGCATTTTTTCTGGCGTTTTTATGCCACAAAAATCGCAGGGCAAAAATCTCAGTGGAGTCCTAGCCTAAGTCAAATGCCCACTGATCAGACACTTATTGTTTATCCTGAGGAAAAGGCATAAGGTGCTATTATGGAAAAACTCCCTTTGGGCCCACGCGCACTACGGATATACCTATTGTAATTAATTTGTAGCAGAATATGCTTGCAGCAGAATCCCATTGATCTCAATGGGATTCAGCTGCCCAGTGCACACTGTAGAAGTTCCGTAGCTGATGAGGATCCGAATTCCGCCAAACAATCTGATGCTGATTCCTTAAAGGAAATTCAGCAAGGAAATTTTTCCCATTACACCTTTATTTTTCCATAACGCCCACCCCCCCCCCCCTACTAATAGGATGCAAAAAATAAAAAATAAAATAAAATTATATATATATATATATATATATATATATACATATATATATATACATATATAATTTAATCCATGTTTTGAACCTGTGGTGGCGTCATAATTCAAAGGGGTACATCTTATTCCCTATCCAAAGGATAGGGGATAAGATGCCTGATTGTGGGGGTCCCGCTGCTGGGGACCCCCGTGATCTTGCACGCTGCACCCCATTTATAATCAGTCCCCGAAGCGTGTTCGCTCCGGGTCTGATTACTGTCGATCACGGGGCCGGAGCGTTGTGACGTCAAGGCTCCGCCCCATGTGATGTCAAACTCCACCCCCTCAATGCAAGCCTATGGGAGGGGGCGTATAGGGGATAGGGGATAAGATGTCTAAGCACCGGAGTACCCCTTTAAGAACCAGCTGCCTCATTCAATCAGCCAGAGAGAGTCAGCTAGTGATTCTGTTTGGCATTTTCTGACAGTATCTGGCTTTTGGTCTAGACTGAAAACTGCAGCAGCCTAGGGTTTTCAGTTTTGCTATATTACCACCACATACTAACTATTACCACTATACTTCTACTGAATTAAATGCATTGTACAAACACCAATGTCACCCATGCAGTGACTACTGTATATAGTGGTAGATATCAGCAGTACACAAGTCCTGCAGACAGTTACAGTCATGGCAGTAAATGTTGGCAACCCTGAAATGTTTCAAGAAAACAAAGTATTTCTCACATAAAAGGATTGCAGTAACACATGTTTTGCTATACACATGTTTATTCCCTTTGTGTGTATTGGAAATAAACCAAAAAAGGGAGGGGAAAAAATTGGACATATCACACCTAAACTCCATAAATGGGCTGGACAAAATTATTGGCACCCTTAACTTAATATTTGGTTGCATACCTTTAAAATAACTGAAATCATTTCCTTCCTATAACCATCAATAAGCTTCTTACACCTCTCAGCCGGAAAGTTGAACCACTTTTCCTTTGCAAACTGCTCCAGGTCTCTCTTATTGGAAGGGCGCCTTTTCCCAACAGCAATTTTAACCCCTTTTTCACCTTAAGCCCTTTTTCACCTTAAGGACCAGAGCATTTTTTGAACATCTAACCACTGTCACTTAAAACATTAATAACTCTAGAATGCTTTTACTTATCATTCTGATTCCAAGATTGTTTTTTTGTGACATATTCTACTTTAAAATAGTGGTAACATTTTATGGTAACTTGCATACTTTCTTGGTGAAAAATCTGCAAATTTTATCAAAAAAATGAAAATTTTGCATTTTTCTAACTTTGAAGCTCTCTGCTTGTAAGGAAAATGGATATTCAAAATATTTTTTTTTGTTCACTTATACAATATGTCTACTTTATGATTGCATCATAAAATTTATGAGTTTTTACTTTTGGAAGACATCAGAGGGCTTCGAAGTTCAGCAGCAATTTTGACATTTTTCACAAAATTTTCAAACTCACTATTTTTCAGGAACCAGTTCAGTTTTGAAGTGGATTTGAAGGGTCTTCATATTGGAAATAGCCCATAAAAGACACCATTATAAAAACTGAACCCCCCAAAGTATTCAAAATGACATGCAGTAAGTGTTTTAACCCTTTAGGTGTTTCACAGGAATTGCAGCAAAGTGAAGGAGAAGATTCAAAATCTTCATTTTTTATAATTTCATGTTCTTGTAGACCCAATTTTTTGAATTTTTGCAAGGGGTAAAAAGGAGAAAATTTTTACTTGTATTTGAAACCCAATTTCTCTCGAGTAAGGACATACCTCATCACATGTCCATGTAAAGTGTTCGGCGGGCGCAGTAGAGGGCTCAGAAGGGAAGAAGCGACAAATGGTTTTTGGGGGGCAAAAAAAACCCACATGGCATACCAGTTTGGAAACTAGACCCCTCGGGGTACATAACAAGGGGTAAAGTGAACCTTGATTCACGACTTTTGTATATGTAAAAAAAATTATAATTTGAAGCCCAATTTTTCCCGATTCAGAAAACACCCCATATGGGGGTGAAAAGTGCTCTGCTGGAGCACTACAGGTCCCAGAAGAGAAGGAGTCACATTTGGCTTTTTGAAAGCAAATTTTGCTCTGGGGGCCTGCCGCATTTAGGAAGCCCCTATGGTGCCCTATGGTGCCAGGCATCCGGCACCGGCTCCGCTCAAGCTAGCGGCTGGGGTCGTAAATGCGCAGGGCGTATCCATACGCCCTGTGTCCTTAAGGACTTGGAAACGGGGGCGTAATGATACGCCCTGTGTCCTTAAGGGGTTAAGATCTCTCCACAGGTGTTCAATGGAATTTCGATCTGGACTCGTTGCTGGCCACTTCAGAACTCTCCAGCGCTTTGTTGCCATCCATTTCTGGGTGCTTTTTGATGTATGTTTGGGGTCATTGTCCTGCTGGAAGACCCATGATCTCGTATGCAAGCCCAGCTTTCCGACACTGGGCTATACAGTGCGACCCAAAATCTGTTGGTAATCCTCGGATTTTATAATGCCTTGCACACATTCAAGGCACCCAGTGCCAGAGGCAGCAAAACAACCCCAAAACATCATTGAACATCTACCATATTTCACTGTAGGTACTGTGTTCTTTCCTTTGTAGGCCTCATTCCATTTTCCTTAAACAGTAGAATTATGTGCTTTACCAAAAAGCTCTATCTTGGTCTCATCTGTCCACAAGACTTTTTCCCAGAAGGATTTTGGCTCACTCAAGTTCATTTCGGAAAAATGTAGTCTTGCATTTTTATGTCTCTGTGCTATCAGTGGGGTCCCCCTTGGTCTCCTGCCATAGCATTCCATTTAATTTAAAAGTCGATGGATAGTTTGTGTTGACACTGATGCTCCCTGAGCCTGCAGGACAATGACCCCAAACATGCATCAAAAAGCAACCAGAAATGGATGGCAACAAAGCGCTGGACAAAGGCAATATAGATCTCTGGAGATGGACTTGTAACCTTGAGGTTGTTATTCTTTTTCCACAATTTTGGTTCTCAAGTCCTCAGCCAGTTCTCGTCTCCTCTTTCGGTTGCCCATGCTTAGTGTGGCACACACAGACACACAATGCAAAGACTAAGTGAACTACTCTCCTTTTTATCTGCTTTCAGGTGTAATTTTTATATTGCCCACACCTGTTACTTTCCAAAGGTGAGTTTAAAGGGACATCACATGCTTGAAACAATCTTATTTTTCCACAATTGAAAGGGTGCCAATAATTTTGTCCCGCCCATTTTTGGAGTTTGATGTGACATTATGTCCAATTAGCTTTTTTTCCATCCATTTTTGGTTTAGTTCCAATACACATAAAGGGAATTGTAACAGAGCTGGATGTGGATCCTCCAACCTGTGTGGCTGATGACACGGACTGTATCGAGGAGCGGAGTCTAAGGTGCTGCTGATCTTCACCAGAGCCAGCCGCAAAGCAGGATGGGCTTGCTGCGGCAGGCGACACCCAGGTCACTGCCCCCGACACAGCTCGACCACACAGGTAGCTGGGAAAGGGGAGGTACCAGAGGATAAAGCAGTAGCGAAGGTCAAGGCAGGCGGCAAAGGTGCGGAGTCAAATAACATAGCGGGAAGGTCTGGATACACGGGTAAGGCAAACAGGCAATGTGGAATGCTTAATCTAAGGCTAGGGGCACTGAAGATCTGGCAGGGAAGTATGGGAGGTGCATGGACTTATAATGTGGTGTCAGGTGCAAACACTAATGATGGGCGCACTGGCCCTTTAAATTTCAGAGCTCCGGCGCGCGCACTCCCTAGGAGACAGGGATGTGCGTGCCAAAGCTGAGACACAGAGGCAGCGGAGCGGGGTGAGTGACGGGCTGAGATTCACATGCGGGTGCGTCCCACGATGCGAACCCCAGCCCCGCTGGCAGACGGGGACCCCGGGACAGCCGGAGGGCAGAGCTTGACAGTATCCCCCCTTTGGTCTCCCCCTCCTCTTGTGGCTCAGAAACTTTTTGAGAAGATCCTGGTCCAAGATATTGTCCTATGGTTCCCAAGACCTCTCCTCAGGACCATATCCTTCCCAATCCACAAGAAAGAAGCGTTTTCCTCTTACCAGCTTGGAATCAACAATTTCCTTAACAGCAAAAACATCAGAGGTACAAGAGATGCAAAAAGGCGAGATGTCCTTTTGAGAAAAGTGGTTGTGGATGACAGGCTTCAAGAGGGAGACATGGAAGGAATTTGGGATCCGGAGAGAGGAGGGCAGATGGAGGGAATAAGCCACAGGATTAAGTAGTTTTTTTTACTTTATAGGGACCCAAAAAGCGTGGACCCGGTTTATAAGTGGGCACCTTAAAGCGTATATATCTGAAGGACAACCATACCAGGTCCCCAGGGGAGAACTCGGGAGGAGGGCGTCTTGGCATGAAGAAGGGAGTGACGAGTCTTCCGTCAGAGGCGAAATTCCGCACCAGTTTGTCAGTCAAAGGTACTCCAGAGGAAGAAGAAGACAAGGGAAGAGGAGGACGAGGATGAAGCCCATAAACACAAAGAAGGGTGAAGTCCAAGTGGATTCAGAATCCCTATGGTTGTAAGAAAATTCAGCCCAGGGTAGTAAATCGGCCCAGTCGTCTGGGCAAGCAGAGACAAAATGGCGAAGATAGTCCCCTAGGACCTGATTCACCCTTTCGACCTGACCATTGGATTGAGGGTGGTAAGCCGAGGAGAAGTTCAAATTAACTTGGAGATGAGAACAAAGGGCCCTCCAGAACTTGGAGACAAACTGGAACTCAAGATCGGAGACAATATAAGTAGGCAATCCATGGAGACGGAAGAAGGAATAGCTTGGCAAGCTACAGTGCAAATGGTAAACCTGGCAAAATGAACCATTTTAGAAAATCGGCCCACAACAACCCAGAGATGACCGTATTGCCGCCGAAAGCAGGAAGGTCAGTAATAAAGTCCATTGCTATCATATGAACAATAGAGAGGCATCAACTGGGCACTACAAGTGGGAGAAATTAATTGAACAAGCCAAAGAAATGTCTCTGTAGCAGTGGGGGTGGGATGATGTATAATTCAAGGTACTGTGTGGTGCTCACGTACAGCGAGATAATGCAAACTTAAACAGAAAAAGAGCAGAAAAAGTGGAGCACACACCTGGAAATTTTGCTTGTGATGATTTATTTCAAACGAACAGCAGCAGGTTCCAAAAACCGCACAGTTTCCCGTTAACGGGCGTTTCCTCAGGTCCCTGGTGACCCGAGACCTGAGGAAACGCCGTGTGCGGTTGTCCAGGTGAATAGCTCCTTCCGCACCAGCTCTACTTGGTCTAGGGGTGTCTGGATTTTGCTGCTGTTCGTTTGAAATAAATCATCACAAGCAAGATTTCCAGGTGTGTGCTCCGCTTTTTCTGCTCTTTTTCTGTTGAAGTCCATTGCTATGTCGGTCCAGGGCTGCTCAGGGACTGGCAAAGGATGCAATAGACCAGTAGGCTCTGCACGATGGGTCCTGTGCCGGGCACAGACCGAACAGGGACGAACAAAGTCAAAGACATCTTGTCTTAGAGTTGGCCACCAATACTGTCGGGAGATTTTCTGCAAGGACTTACATATACTGGCATGACCAGCCAACAGAGAGGAATGACCCCATTTCAAGATTCGGAGTCTTAGGTGGGGAGTAATGTATGTCTTTCCAGGAGACAGGTGCATAACACCTGCTGGCACTGCAGAAATTAGACAATCAGGAGGAATAATATGCTGAGGGACCGATTCTAGGTCTTATTCCTCAGAGTATTCTTCTCTGCTGGACGGAAGTGAATAAAAAAGTCAAATCTGGAGAAGAACAGAGACCAGTGAGCCTGTCGAGGGTTGAGACGATGGGCAATCTGTAGATATAGCAAGTTCTTGTGGTCAGTATAAATGGTAAGTGGATGTACAGAGCCCTCCAAGAGATGACACCATTCTTCCAAGGCCAACTTATTAGCCAAGAGCTCACGATCTTCAATTGTATAATTTCGCTCCACAGGAGAAATAGTTTCAGAGAAGAAACCACAGCTTTCAATTTTTCCTTTGGATGATTTTTGTGTCAAAACAGAACCTGCACCAAACAGAAAAAGCATCCACTTCCAAAAAAATGGCTTGCCTGGATCTGGTCTTGACAACACAGGAGCATAAGCGAAGGCGGATTTTAACAGTTTGCACACTTCTTCGGCCTCAGGAGTCCAGTCCTTCGGATTAGCAGTTTTCTTGGTAAGAGAGATGATGGGAGCAACCAAAGTGGAATAGTGTGGAATAAATTGCCGATAATTGGCAAAGCCGAGGAAGTACTGAATTGCTTTCAAGCCAGAAGGTCAAGGCCAATCCAGTACAGCAGACAACTTGTTAGGATCCATTTGAAGACCTTGACTGGTAGCAACATACCCCAGAAACGGAAGGCTGGTCTTCTCAAAAGTACGCTTTTCAAGTTTTGCATAGAGATGAATGTCTCGGAGGCGCTGTAAAACATGGCTGAGGTGAGAACGATGAGTGTGGAAATTGGGTGAGTAGATGAGAATTTCATCCAAATAGACAACAACACAGGAGCATAGGAGCTTGCGGCCGGAGCGCAGAGCGTGACAGGAATAAACATGTGTATAGCAAAACATGTGTTACTGCAATCCTGGGAGAAATACTTCATTTTCTAAACAAATTTCAGGGGTGCCAACATTTACGGCCATGACTGTATATGCAGTGACTCACAGGTGACATCTTCTCTAGGTGAAACACAGGCGTCATATTTTTTTTTTTTAGTTGTTAGCTTTTCTTCTTCTTCTCCATTCAGACTAGGGCATCTTGAAGACGTCCCCTGGCCACGATGCATCTATGCAGAATCTTCCAGACAAGCATTTTAGGCTTCTCACGTCAGCACAACCCCACCTCTATACAGATTCCAGCACAAGGAGCTCAAGTAGTAACTTGTGCCAGTGTGTTAAGCATGGATTCTATGGGAGGATCAGCAGGATATACAGGGCTGAGGACATCTTTACCACTGTGTCCATCACATCTGTGGCCTCACCCTCCACCTATAGCATCCTGCCCGCTGCCTTTACTAGGACATCTGACCATGAGCATAGGGACCTCCTTGCTTGTAACATTATAATGGATGGTAAAGCTCCTTACCTGGACCTGCTACTGGAGAGTAGACCCTGCACGGGTCAAGGAGGAAGGTCTTGGTAAAGGCAGTTGGCAGGATACCAATGTTGGAAGCCACAGATGTGATGGGCTCTAGTCCTTAGCCCTGCATATCCTCCTTATCCTCCTGTAGCATCCCTATTGAACACATTAGCACAAGTTGTAGCAGAAACATATATAGTGCCTTTTCGCACCTGGCAATGTGCTGTATCAGCACCTCCCCCTCCCATCCTCAGATTTTTTTTCAGGACTCTCAGGTCCCCTTCGCCGTGTTGCAGCCTTTGCCTCCCATGAGTAATTGAAACAAAACCAGCTAGATGACAATGGATCTGGCATAAAGAGGCACTAACACAATGTTTCTCTTTCAGTGTTAGCAGAGACAGTCCAGTCAGTAGGTTAGGCAGAACGAAGGAGCACAGTTTCCCAGCAAATTCAGCAGGGCTCAGAGCTGGGCACAAAAGAACCCAACTGCCTCCAATGTGGATGCTGTTGCTGCTATACATTCTCTGCTCCTGCCTTGCTCTGTGCCTTCAGGGGGCACCCATTCAGAGAAACATTGGTGAGAAAGGAGAGGGTTCCTGATTCATCTGGGAGAAGAGAAGAAAACAAAATATAAAAAAATCCTCTTCAGGCGGCAAGTTTCCTCCCTCATCATAGTGCCACCTGGCCCCATGGTAGGGCCAGCCCTGATGGTCTGGATCATTGATACTTCACAAATAGTGAACATTTTAACAGATTTTTACACCAAATATTATCCAATAGAGGTCCCAATAGCCTAGAGGACTGAAATCTGTTTACATTTAAGTAAACAATAATTACAAATAAAATAAAGATAAGTAAATAAGAAGTATTGACTTCAGAGCAAGACGCTGTGTAATCTCAATTTTGAATGAAAATAAATGACTGCACTTAACATAGGAGACAAAAAGCAGTCTACAAGGAATCTGAGTGTCTCTAGTTTTCTTCAGGCTACATCCTTTTTCCCTCATCCAGCCCGAGGGAAATTCTAATTTGCTTAATATTCTCCAGCAGAACAATTACATTGGACTAAATAGTGTGGTAGAATAGTGTTTATAGTATTTCTCTCTATAAGGCTTTCTAATTCCAGACATATCATTGAAACTGTAAAATGGCCACCAGTGCAAATTTCTGTAATGATATTATATGCCATTAAAGTCAATGAAGTGAAAAGGTAAGCAAAGAGGATGAAGACATGTAGATTCTATTACTGATACCAAATATCATTACAAAGGAAAGATGATTTGGTCACTTAGTGGATGTAATTCTGTCAGAGTGGCTGAAAATTAAATGTGAAGATCAGAAGTGCTCAGAGATCATTTTCTTCCCCTTTGACCATTATTCATTATTACAGGATACAGAAGAGCTGAGGCTCATATATATGTATGCTTTGAGGAAGAACAAGCTACTTTCTGTAAAGATTTACTTTTACAATGTCATAAAAGATTTTCTGCCATGTAAATGTTGTAAGAAATAAGAACTGGTCAGTACCTGATATGCCTTCTAAGCATAGTGACACACAGAATTTCTTTATTGAGGTCAGTCTCAGCTACTGCACTTTTCTGCTGATTCGCATGTAGTTTTTGGCTTCCATCATTTAATAATTTAGTATATTCTCCAATTTCTCAGTAGGGGAATTTTGCCAATAACTCATGTAAAAGTGTCTGAAAATGTCAGTGCAAGGTTAAAAAAGGTTTCCTGGGACTTTATGATTGATGGACTATCCCTGGGACAGGCTATCAGTCGCTGAACGGCCGAAGGCTGACACATTGCACCCCCGTTGATCAGTTGTTTGGTGCCCCACATTACACAGTGAATAGAGCCAGAAGCCCTGCCCGATTCATTGTATATTGGTAGGACTTGGAAACTGCAGCCCAGCTCTGTACATTTCAGTAGGAACTGTAGTTAGCTTGCACCCCCATTATACTATGAATGGTGCAGCACTTTTGGACCCAGTCATTATGTAGTGGGGGGCAAGGTGACAGTTCAGCACCCAGCTGATCAGCAATTAATCACTTAATGATAGGTCATCAATCACATAGTCTCAGAAAACACCTTTAGTGTTGCACACATGACACTCTCATGATAGGGTTTTACAGTGCAGTTACTGTAAGGCAGGGTTCACACTTGTAAAGCTCTGGATGGAAATTTTCTGTCCGGAGCTTCCAAGCAAGGCCAGCACAAACTGGATCAGTCGGCACTAGGACTGCGTAGACATTGCCATCCCCAAAGTTAAATGTTCTGGCTGAATTTTTCGAGTGGATTTTCCAGGTGGAAAGTCTGCCTCAAAATATCTGCAGTGTGCACTGTCCTGAAGTTTTTAACTTTTGTATTGATAGGACTTATTGATCACTTCTTATTAATTTTTCCATGGTATAAAAAGTGACCAGTGGACATTTCCGCACGCGGCGATGCCACATATGTTTATTTTTATTTTTATTTACACTGCTTTTTTTTTTTTAATGGGAAAAGGGGGGGTGATTCAAACATTTATTAGGGAAGGGGTTAAATGATCTTTATTCACTCCCATAGGGGGCTATAACACTGCACACACTGATCTTTTACATTGATCAATGGTTTAACCATCAATGATTCTGCCGCTTGACTGCTCTATCCTGTATCTCAGGCACTGAGCTGTCATTCGGTGATCGGACACCAGGAGCAAGGTAAGAGACCCTCCTGCTGTCTCATAGCTGTTCGGGATGCCGCGATTTCGCCGCGGACATCCCGAACAGCCCCCTGAGCTAACCGGCAATGAGTTACTTTCACTTTAGATACGGCATTCCACTTTGAATGCCGTGTCTAAATGGTTAATAGCGTGCAGAACCGCACTCAGTGCCGCACGCTATTAGCCACAGGTCCCGGCCCTTGTTAGAGGACGGGCCCGACGCGTTATAGAACAGGAGCGGACTCATGACGTATCGGTTCTTCATGGGTCCTTAAGGGGTTAAAGGATAGGAAAATGTCCCTCTATAAAATACATAGCAATACGCCTGTGAATTCTAATACCCCCAAAGAAGGAGCCATCCCTTGTAAGATAGGCCCACTGGGTTTTAGCGCAGTTCATGGTTTTGAATCTAGTGACAACGAATATGTTCGTATTCTAGCAGAATTGTTGGGTGCTCCCTATGATGAAGCATTCTCAGATAATATGGATTCATTTTTCTCAGGTGGTAATCCATCAACTTAAAATCCTCCTACAGTACCTGGTTCCCCTATTGATCTTTTTACACGAGAAGTGATGCATGATATGAGATGTCTAATTTATCCAGAAAGACCCAACAACCTCACCCCCGCAGAATCCAAAAACTTGATTGGCTCTCCACACATATCCATCTTATTGTGGTAAAAGCGAGGAGGAGGCATTGTAGTCATGAAAAAAAAGCAATACGAACAAGAAGCTTTAAAACAATTGTCAGACCATACAACGTACCAGACTCTAACTTAGGACCCAACCCATAAAGTACAAGAGAAATTAAGATAATTTCTACTAATTCATGTAGAGAGGGGAGTGATTGATGCAAAAATTGGCGAACGTTTATTACCACTTCTTCCTAAAAAATCTAGGTGGTATATTCTTCCTAAAGTGCATACGTCACGGACTAATCCCCCATGTCGTCCGATCGTGGCTGGGATTGGATCCGGGACCGAGCACTTATCTAAATATATTGATTGGCTTTTGCGCCCATTGCTCCCTTCCATTCCTTATGAAGGATTCCATTGAGGTCCTTCAGTTGGTTCAGAGTCTTACTTGGTCTGATACCTACAGTCTAGCTAGTATTGATGTAAAGAGCCTGTACACTCGAATCCCTATTGATGCGGGTGTACAGACGGCCCGCTTTTTCTTACAACAGACAGACAAGTCTGCCGACTTTATCAATTACGTATGCGATGCAATAAATTTCATATGGGGACACCTATATCATGCACATTTGCAAATATTTTTTTTTGCAGTTTTCGAGCATCAATACATTTTTTCCATGAATAATCAGTTTTCCAAATTTATAAAGGCATTTAAACGCTATGTGGACAACATCTTTATAGTGTGGGAAGGACCTGAGGAACTTTTGAACAATTTTGTTTGCTATCTAAATTCTACCAATTCCATGGGACATGCGGTTCACCAGCGTTTTTAGCACCAACAATTTGGAGTTATTGGACTTTAATATTGTCATCACACCAGATGGACTCCGTACTGAGGATTTAAGAAAATCAATCGCTAAAAACAGCATCTTGCATTTCTCCAGCTCTCAAATGGTTTTCGCTTTCATTTAAAAATTCTCCAGTAAATTCCATTATTAACACTACCATCCGGAAATATTGTCACTTTCTTGAAAATGACAGAGATATTTGCAGAATAGCAAAAAGACATCCTTTAATAACATATCGAAAGAACCTCACTATTTCTGATCACTTAAAACACCTTACTAAGAAAAATCTGAGAAAAATTGATGGTCCTACCAACTGGCTTAGCGATACTAGAATGACAGGAAATTTCAATGTGCAAAGTTATGCAATTTAGGAGGTATTTCCCACTCAGTATCCCTGTTTATAACATGTAAAAGTACATATGTAGTGTACTGCATTGTTTGCCCTTGTTCCCGTTTTTATATAGGCAAAACTAAATGACAATTATGTGGACGCTTTAGGGAACACCTATATACGTTGGGATCCCAAGACTGGCTGAATATCTTAAGACATGCCACGGAAATAATGTTGATGTTCTCAAATTCGGTGGCCTCCAAAAAATTGTCATGCCTGACACAGGAGATGATTTGCATTACTTGCTATTGCAGCAAGAAGCCCGCATGATTCTGAAAACCAAAACTCAGGGTCCTGCGGGATTCAATGACCGAGTGGACATGTCTTCTTTCTTAAAATGTTTCTTTAATTCTGTTCTAATATTATTTTTTTGCATGCACCTCCTTCTCTCTTTTTCTGGTTGTTCTTTCTCACTTCCTATTCTTTTTTGTTTCTAGGTATCCACATACCTGTGCGGTTACTCCTTCTTTCTTTATCTGCACAAGGTAATGGCTTTTTGATTCAGTTGACTCCCCGTTCTTGTTTGTTTATTGTTACTTTGGTAGCCTCATTCTTTTCCTTTGCTGATAAATACCTGGGCGCGATGACGTAAACTTGAGGCCCGAAGAAGCATGCAATCATGTGTGAAACTGCCGATGTAGCCTCCGAGCCACAAACCTGCGCTGATGTTGAGACCCAGCACCGTGAACCGGACTCCAGGACGCAGCTATCTCTGCTGAACGGTGAGTGCACGTACGTGCTTCTTTATTTATGGTTAATTTACAAATCTGTTTAACTTTCTGGCACCAGTTGGTTAAAAAAAAAATTTCACTGGAGTACCCCTTTAAGAATAAGCAACAAACAAATTAATGAGATCTTTTTTAAACTGCCACTGCAGTTCTTGGGACATAACCAGATGTGTATGCTGTAACCTGCTGCTCTGTGCACACAGAGGAATTTCCATGACAGATGTTGCTGCCCCGGAAATCTAGATTCTTGCACCCAAAGAAACATTTATTCTATTCAAAGCTTTTGCGGATTCCACTCTGAATTGTATTGCTGTCTATGTCTATGGTGCATTTCCAAGCGGTTCTAGCCACTGAAACAAATGTGCAGAATGTCCAGGATTATCTACCGGGTACAGATTCTACAAACTTTTGGCCATGTGAACAAGGCCTAAGGCTGTAAAATGTGCCAGAGACTACCCCAGAGGGGTAATTGGTAACTAGTACTTAGTAACCCCAACTATAATAAATACATACATACACGCTGTCCCAAATTATTATGCAAATGATTCTCTCGATTATTCAAGGCAAACTCAGCAAGAGACGAAAAAGAAACCAATTCATCTTGTCTATCTGCTATGTAACTATCACGATTCGGCTGGCTGGAGGTGGATTCTCTGTGCCAGAGAGGGATTGGCGTGGACCGTGTCGGTGGACCGGTTCTAAGTTGCTACTGGTATTCACCAGAGCCCACCGCAAAGCGGGATGGTCTTGCAGCGGTGGTAGCAACCAGGTCGTATCCACCGGCAACGGCTCAACCTCTCTGACTGCTGAGATAAGCGCGGTACAAGGGAGTAGACAAGAGCAAGGTCGGACGTAGCAGAAGGTCAGGGCAGGCAGCAAGGATCGTAGTCAGGGGCAACGGCAGGAGGTCTGGAACACAGGCTAGGAACACACAAGGAAACGCTTTCACTGGCACAATGGCAACAAGATCCGGCGAGGGAGTGCAGGGGAAGTGAGGTATAAGTAGGGAGTGCACAGATGAGGATACTGATTAGGCCTGCTGCGCCAATCAGTGGGGCTGCGCCTAAGGAGCGGGGCCGCGCGCGCCGGGACAACACAGACGGGGAACGGGTCAGGTACGGGCGCCGAGATGCGCATCGCGAGCGGGCACGTCCCGCATCGCGAATCGCATCCCGGCTGGGAGCAATATCGCAGCGCACCCGGTCAGCAGGTCTGACCGGGGCGCTGTGAATAAGAGAACGCTGCGAGCGCTCTGGGGAGGAGCGGGGACCCGGAGCACTAGGCGAACAGTAACATCTAAGGTACTGTTCAACATTCTGATTCATTCTGTCTGATCATTAGATTGTAGATGAAAAGCAGAAGAAAAAGACAGTTCAGCTCCCAAGCTTGCCATAATTTTGATAAAAATTTTTAATTGTACACCTCAATCAGACATAATATTTTCCGGAACCCATGGTACCTTACAATTTTGGCCGAAGTGAGATTTTTCAGAGGAACAAGATGACACTGTTTACTGAACCTGTCCACCACCACCTATAGAACAGTTTTTCCCTCGGATTGAGGCAGATCAGTCATAAAATCCATAGAAATATGAGTTTACGGCCTCTTGGGAATACACAATGGACACAACTCTCCTGTGGGACGTGCCCGAGGAGCCTTTGCTTGAGCACAAACTTCACAAGCAACAACAAAAGCTTCCACATCCCTGTTGAGAGTTGGTCACCAGAATTTCTTTTGAAGCAGTTTCTTTGTACCCTGAATACCAGGATGACCTGCCAACGGGGAACAATGACATTCTTCAATAATTCAGAGACGAAACTGAGTGGGTACAAAGATTTTGCTTCTAGGAGTCTCTGGAGGAACCAAGCCTTGATTGTTTAATATCTCAGAATTAAAATCTGAGGAAACTGCTGAAATTATCACACCTTCTGGGAGAATTGTCTCAGGATCAGAGTAAATAGGCTGAGAAGCATTGAAGCTCCGAGATAAGGCATTAGCCTTGACATTTTTAGTACCTGGACGATATTTAATGACAAAATTAAATTGAGTAAAGAACAAGGCCCAACAAGCTTGAATAGGATTGAGACATGTGGCAGACAGGCCCGTCGCTACAGGACAGGCAAACCAAGCAATTGATTGGGGCTCCGAGCTGGCTGGGGCCCCCCGAACACAGCCAGTGCTTACCCGTCTTGTAGCGATTAACAATCGTGCTCTTGGAGTTTGAGCTCTGGGCCCAGGCACCCAGTCAAACAAGATGGCCCCCGAATGTCTGACATTTTTTTTAAATGAACTAATTTGCAGCTTTGGAGTTCTTCTCACCTCACCACAATCGCGCTCCCCCCACCCCCGCTGCACTTGGTATCTTCCCTCAGCCCCGGACTTTTCTCTCAGCCTTCAGCCATCTGAGCAGGAGGAGGGGGAGGGGGGAGGAAAGAGCTGTGAGACGAGGAGACAGCAGAAGCTGTACAACATGGGGCCTGACTATAGTAGGTGTCCCTGCATGTATATGTGTATAAGCAGGTGTGTGTGGATATATATATGTGTGTACATATGTGTATGTCTATGTACTGTGCCTGTGTGTGTGTTACTACTGTGGGTGACTAGATGTAAAGTGCATGTATGTATCTATACCAGTGTTTTCCAACCAGGGTGCCTCCAGTTGTTGCAAAACTACAATTCCCAGCATGCCCAGACTTCTGGGCATGCTGGGAGTTGTAGTTTTGCAACCTCTATAGGCATCCTGGTTGGGAAACACTGATCTATTCTATCTGTGTATGTATGAAGCATGTACAGTATGTAATGTGTACAGTGTGTGTTGTGTGTATGATGTATGCATGTACAGAATGTAATGTGGGCAGTATGTGTTGTGTGTGTATGATGTATGTACAGTATGTAATGTGAACAGTGTGTGTGTATGATGCATGTACAGTATGTAACATGTACAGTGTGTATGCATATGATGCATGTACAGTATGAAATGTGTACAGTATCTGTATGTGTGTATGAAGCATGTACAGTATGGAATGTGTACAGTATGTGTGTGTATGATGCATGTGTAGTATGGAATGTGTACAGTATGTGTATATGATGCATGTACAGTATGTAATGTGTACAGTATGTGTGTGTATGATGCATGTACAGTATGTAATGTGTACAGTATGTGTGTGTGTATGATGCATGTACAGTATGTAATGCGTACAGTGTGTGTATGATGCATGTACAGTATGTAATGTGTACAGTGTCTGTGTATGATGCATGTATAGTATGTAATGTGTACAGTATGTGTGTATGAAGCATGTACAGTATGTAATGTGTACAGTATGTGTGTATGATGCATGTATAGTATGTAATGTGTACAGTGTGTGTGTATGATGCATGTACAGTATGTAATGTGTACAGTATGTGTGTATGATGCATGTATAGAATGTAATGTGTACAGTATGTGTGTATGATGCATGTACAGTATGTAATGTGTACAGTGTATGTGTGTATGATGCATGTACAGTATGTAATGTGTACAGTGTGTGTATGATTCATGTACAGTATGTAATGTGTACAGTATGTGTGTGTATGATGCATGTATAGTATGTAATGTGTACAGTATGTGTGTATGATTCATGTACAGTATGTCATGTGTACAGTGTGTGTATGATGCATGTACAGTATGTAATGTGTACAGTATGTGTGTGTATGATGCATGTACAGTATGTAATGTGTACAGTATGTGTGTGTATGATGCATGTACAGTATGTAATGTGTACAGTTTGTTGTGTGTGTATGAAGCATGCTTGTACAGTATGTAATGTGTAAAGTATCTGTGTGTGTATGAAGCAAGTATGTACAGTATATAATGTATACAGTATGGTGTGTGTATGAGGCATGCATGTACAGTATGTAATGTGTACAGTTTGTTGTGTGTGTATATAATGCATGCAGTGGCAGATCCAGGGGGGGGGGGGGAACGGGGCAATTGCCCCGTCCCGTGTGTGCACCCATTGGAAAGCAACGCGGAGGAGCGGAGCAGCGGACAGGACATGCGCTGGACAGCATGGTAAGTGACCAGAGGCACATGAGCTTAAGTGCTCCGACCACCGCTCCTCCAGTCCTGGGACCTACTGCTATGGTGGCCGGACTAGAGGAGCAGTGGTCAGAACACTGAAGTGGGGCAGTAAACAGACATACAGTCTCCAGCCATACACTGTATGGCTGGAGGCTGTATGTCTGTGGGGGAACATACTACACCTAATGTGGGGGGACTATACTGCACCTAATGTGGGGGATTATACTGCCAACCTAATGTGGAGAACTATACTGCACCGAATGTGGGGTTAACTATACTGCCAACCTAATGTGGAGAACTATACTGCACCTAATGTGGAGAACTATACTGCACCTAGTGTGAAGAACTATACTGCACCTAATGTGGGGAACTATACTCCACCTAATGTGGAGAAGTATACTGCATCTAATGTGAGAAACTATACTGCACCTAATGTGGGGGAACTATACTCCACCTAATGTGGGGAACTATACTGCACCTAATGTGGGGAACTATACTGCACCTAATGTGGAGAACTATACTGCATCTAATGTGGGGAGAACTATACTGCACCTAATGTGGGGAGAACTATACTGCACCTAATGTGGGGGACTATACTGCACCTAATGTGGGGAGAACTATACTGCACCTAATGTGGGGGAACTATACTGCACCTAATGTGGGGAGAACTATACTGCACCTAATGTGGAGGACTATACTGCACCTAATGTGAAGAGAACTGTACTGCACCTAATGTGGGGAACTATACTGCACCTAATGTGGGGAACTATACTGCACCTAATGTGGGGGAACTACAGCCTAATGTGGGGAACTATACTGCACCTAATGTGGGGAACTATACTGCACCTAATGTGGGGAACTATACTGCACCTAATGTGGGGAACTATACTGCACCTAATGTGGGAAACACTGCTAGCCTAATGTGGGGAGAACTCTGCTGCACCTAATGTGGGGGGGAACTCTGTTGCACTTAATGTGGGGGGAACTCTGCTGCACCTAATGTGGGGGGAACTGTGCCACACCTAACGTGTGGGGAAACTGTGCCGTCCTAACATGGGGGGAACTGTGCCGCACCTAATGTGGGGGAACTGTGCTGCACCTAATGTGGGGGCCTCATATCGAAGTTTGCTCACGTTGCACTTCCAGCATTCAAGGGCCGGCTTTACTACGTCCTGACGCTGGCCCTAGAGCGTGACGTGCGTGAACATCAAGGGGGGGGCTCCATGTCCATTTTGCTCGGGGCCCCCAAATTCCTTCAAACGGCCCTGGTGGCAGATTCAAGGAAGGTTACATTTTTGTGATCAGTGATTACTGTAACCTGATGAACTGCCCCTTTGAAAAAAATGTCTCCATTCCTCAAAAGCCCACTTAATTGCCAAAAGTAACGGACATCATAATTTTGTTCTGCTGCAGAAAATTTTCGAGAGAAAAAGGCACAAGTACGTAACTTAGTCAAAGAAGCAATTCCCTGAAACAAAACCGCTCCAGCACCAACCTGAGCAGTATCAACTTCAACAATAAAAGGCTTGGTCTGATCTGGTTGGACAAATATCGGAGCGAAGATGAAATACCCCTTGAGATGTTCAAAAGCTGCCTCTGCCTCCGTAGACTAGTTGACCAGATCTGCCCCTTTGCGAGTTAAATCATTCAATGGTCTTGTGGCAATAGAACATTTTAAAATGAATTTTCGGTAGTAGTTCGCAAAGCCCAGAAACCGTTGTAATGCCTTTAAATAAGAAGGTCTGAAAAAGCCTTAATCTTCTCAGGATCCATTTTGAAATGTCCTGGAGTCAAGATATACCACAAAAAGTGTACCTCTTTGACACCAAAGACACAATTCTTTTCTTTAATAATTTGTTTTGACGAAGTACCTGGAGGACAGAACGTACATGATTTTCATGAGATGACCAATCACAAGAAAAAATTTGAATGTTGTCTAGATAAACCACTAGGAATTTTCCCAAAAATTTCGGAAAAATAGAATTGACCAAATTCAGAAAAACTTCTGGTGCATTACTAAGACCAAAGGGCATTACAAGATATTAAAAATTACCTTTGGGAGTGTTAAATGCAGTTTTCCATTCATCACCCTTTAATTCTGATTAAGTTATAGGCCCCATGAAGGTCAAGTTTAGAAAACCAACATGCCCCCTGTAAATCGGGAATAAGCGGCAATGAATATTGATTTTTAACAGTAATCTTGTTCAGACCCGGTTATTCAATACATGGCCTTAACCTTCCACCCTTTTTTGCCACAAAGAAGAAACCTGCTCCCATTGGAGATACAGATGGACGAATATGACCCTTTTGCAAACTTGACTGAATATATGCTTCATAGCTCCCCTTTCAGGACCAGACAAATAATAAATTTGCCCTTTAGGATACTTGGCATCAGGTACAAGTTTAATAGCACAATCATAATCTTGTTGTGGGGGCAGAGCAGAGGAGGCCTTCTCAGAAAAATACTTAGTAAAAATAAGAAATAAATTTGGGTAGAATGCTTTGGGCCACACCGAGAGTTGCAACATCAGTGGAAATACATTTATTAATATAGTCAGACTCCCACTTGATGAGTTCCCTGGAGGACCAATCAAAGACAGGATTATGTTTTCTTAACCCCTTAACCCCTTAAGGACCGGGGGGTTTTCCGTTTTTGCATTTTCGCTTTTTGGTCTTTGCCTTTAAATCATAACTCTTTCAATTTTGCACCTAAAAATCCATATTATGGCTTATTTTTTGCGCCACCAATTCTACTTTGTAATGACGTCAGTCATTGTGCCCAAAAAACGGAAAAAAAAAATCATTGTGAGACAAAATTGAGAAAAAAAAACGCCATTTTGTAAATTTTGGGGGCTTCCGTTTCTACGTAGTACATTTTTCAGTAAAAATGACACCTGATATTTATTCTGTAGGTCCATACGGTTAAAATGATACCCTACTTGTATAGGTTTGATTTTGTCGTACTTCTGGAAAAAATCATAACTTCATGCAGGAAAATTTATACGTTTAAAATTGTCATCTTCTGACCCCTATAACTTTTTTATTTTTACGTGTATGGGGCGATATGAGGTCTAATTTTTTGCCCCGTGATCTGAAGTTTTTAATGGTACCATTTTTACATTGATAGGACTTATTGATCGCTTTTTATAAATTTTTTCATGATATAAAAAGTGACCAAAAATGCACTATTTTGGACTTAGGAATTTTTTTGTGCGCACGCCATTGACCGTGCGGTTTAATTAATGATATATTTTTATAATTCGGATATTTCCGCACGCGGCGATACCATATATGTTTATTTTTATTTTTATTTACACTGTGGTTTTTTTTTATGGGCAAAGGGGGGTGATTCAAACTTTTAATAGGGAAGGGGTTAAATGATGTTTATTCACTTTTTTTTCACTTTTTTTTTTGCAGTGTTATAGCTCCCATAGGGACCTATAACACTGCACACACTGATCTTTATCATTGATCACTGGTTTCTCATAGGAAACCAGTGATGGATGATTCTGCCGCATGACTGCTCATGCCTGGATCTCAGGCACTGAGTAGTCATTCGGGGATCGGACAGCGAGGAGGCAGGTAGGGGCCCTCCCGCTGTCCTGTAAGCTGTTCGGGATGCCGCGATTTCGCCGAACAGCCCGCTGAGCTAACCGGCATGCTTTCGGTTTCACTTTAGATGCGATGTTCAACTTTGAACGCCACGTCTAAAGGGTTAGTAGCGCGCGGCACAGCGATCAATGCCGTGGCCCCGCGTTATAGATCGGGAGTGGACACATGACGTTCCAGTATGTCATGTGTCCTTAAGGGGTTAAGGATCCAGGGTGTACAGGTATGCCCTGACATCCTGGGACTTAAGGACCCAGGGTGTACCTGTATACCTGGAATTCTGGTCCCCGCCGTGTGCCTGGCCGGGACCGGGCTGAGTAGCCTACTGAAATCATTCAGCAGGCACCCCGAGCAAACCCCTGGGGGGATCTGAGACCCCCCCCATGTCAATTCAGATTTGCGGCAGTCAGTCGGGTTGACCGAGACGGCACCTATCACCCTTTAGCAGCAGTAGTGATGGTGCCAACTCCCGATTGTCCTGATTAGTTGGCTTCGGCGGCGGGATCGGGGCCCCAGGAGTGGAGACGTCAGGCAGGATCCAGCAGAGCAGCAGATGGAGGTAAGGCCGTGGCCCCTGCTGTTGCCTAGCAACAACTCTCAGCATGAATAAAAGGGCATGCTGGGAGTTGTTGTTATGCAACAGCAGAAGGCACAACTACAACCCCCAGCATTCCCTTTGATAGCTTTTGCTTGCTGGGGGTTGTAGTTATGCAACAGCTGGAGGCACATTTGTTCTATGCCTCCAGCAGTTGCATAACTACAACCCCCAGCATGCACGGATAGCCAAAGGACATGGGGTTGTAGCAGTGTGCCTCCAGCTGTTGCATAACTACAAGTCCCAGCATGCCATTCACCTGTCAGTGCATGCTGAGAGTTGTAGTTTTGCAACAGCTGTAGGCAAACTGGTTGCAAAACAGAGTTTGTTACCTAACTCAGTGTTTTGCAACCAGTGTGCCTCCAGCTGTTGCAACATACAACTCCCAACCTGCACTGAAAGACCGTACATGCTGGGAGTTGTAGTTTTGCAACAGCTGGAGGCACGCTGGTTGCGAAACAATGAGTTAAGTAACAAACTCTCAGTGTTTTGCAACCAGTGTGCCTCCAGCTGTTGCATAACTGCAACCCTCAGCATGCACGGAAAGCCAAAGGGCATGCTGGGAGATTTAGTTTTGCAGCAGCTGAAAGTGTACCCCCTCCCCCAAGTGAATGTACATGGGCGGAGGTTTACAGCTCAAACTCCCAGTGGGAAATTTGCTGTGAATTCCCGCCCCTGTGAATGTACCCTAAAAACACTACACTGCACAAAATAAAAAGTAAAACACTACATATACAAATACCCCTACACAGTCCCCCCCATATGGTATGGCACTATTTCCAAAGCGGAGCCCCCAACTTTTGCAAAACAGCAACTCCCAGTATTGCCGGACAGCCCTTGACTGTCCAGGCATGCTGGGAGTTTTGCAACAGCTGGAGGAACTTTGTTTTGGAAACACTGACGTAGGGTAATTTTAGTATCGGAGGCAAGTGTCATTCTTGCATCCGGGTCCATCCCTATGCAAATCTCTGATTTGTGCATGGTGCTCTCTCACTTCAGAGCCCTGTGGTATTTCAAGGCAACAGTTTAGTGCTATGTATGGGGTACTTCCGTACTCGGGAGAAATTGCCTAACAAATTTTTCTCCTTTTACCCTTTATGAGAAGATAAAGTTGGGGTCACACCAGCATGTTATTGTGTTATTTACACTAACATGCTGGTGTTACCCCATACTTTTCATTTTCACAAGAGGTAAAAGGAGAAAAAAGACCCCAAGACCCTCGGAAATTCATATTATGAGGACATAAAATTAGCAGCAGTTCTGACATAAACGAAAATAAAAACCACCCACATGTGACCCCATTTTGGAAACTACAACCCTCATGGAACATAACAAGGGGTATAGTGAGCCTTAACACCCCACAGGTGTTTGAAGAATTTTCATAAAATTTGGACATGATAATGTTTTTTTGTTTACTTTTTCACAAAAAATGCTGGTGTTATCACAAATTTTTCATTTTCACAAGGGGTAATAGGAAAAAAAAAAGCCCACCAAAATTTGTAACATCATTTCTTCTGAGTATCTAAATATCCCATGTGTGCACATAAAGTACTCTGCTGGCACACTACAGGGCTCAGAAGATAATGAACGCCATTAAGCTTTGGAGTAGAGAATTTGGCTGGAATTGAAGGCCATGTCCATTTCAAAGCTCCCATGGTGCCAAAACAGTGGACCCCCCCACCACCACCACTTGACACCCCATTTTGGAAACTACACCCCTCAAGGAATGTAATAAGGGGATCTGTGAGCATTTACACCCCACTGGCATCAGATTAGTAAGATCTGCTGACAGATTTTTTGAACAGTGGTCCATTAAAATGAAACATTTTAATTTTCATTTGCACAGCCCACTGTTCCAAATGTCTGTAAAACGCCAGTGGGGTGAAAATGCTCACTGCACCCCTTATTACATTCCGTGAGGGGTGTAGTTTCCAAAATAGGGTGATATGTGGGGGGGGGGTGTGCACTGTTCTGGTTCCATGGGGGCTTTGTAAATGCACATGGCCCACGACTTCCATTCCAAATTCTCTCTCCAAAAGCCTTAATTCTCTTCTGAGCATTGTAGTGCGCCCACAGAGCACGTTAAATCCACATAGGGGCATTTAGATACTCAGAAGGATTGGTGTTCTTTTCTCCTATTATCCCTTGTATAAATGGTAAATTTGGGGGGAAAAAAATACATTTTAGTGAAAAAATAAATCTAGTCACACGTCCGACTTTAACGAAAAGTCGTCAAACACCTGTGGGGTGTTAAGGCTCACTGTACCGATTGTACGTGCCTTGAGGGGTGTAATTTCCAAAATAGTATGCCATGTGTTTTTTTTTTTTTTTTTTTGCTGTTCTGGCACCATAGGGGCTTTATAAATGTGACATGCCCCCCAAAAAAAATTTCAGCAAAATTCACTCTCCAAAATCACATTGTCGGTCCTTCGCTTCTTAGCCCTCTACTGCGCCCGCAGAACACTTTACGTACACATATGAGGTATTTCCTTTCTCGAGAGAAATTGGGCTACACATTTTGGGGGGCTTTTTCTCCTTTTATTCCTTGTGAAAATTCAAAGACTGGGTCTACAAGAACATTGGAAAAAATTGGAATATTGCTGCTTAACTTTGAAGCCCTCTGATGTCTTCCAAAAGTAAAAACATGTCTACTTTATGATCCAAACATAAAGTAGACATATTGTATATGTGAATCAATGTATCATCTAATTGGGATGTCCACTTTCCTTATAAGCGGGAAGTTTCAAAGTAAAAAAAAAATGCTAAATATTCAAATTTTTCATGAAATTTTTGAATTTCACCAAGAAATTATGCAAGTATCGAAAAAAATTTACCACAATATGTCACCAAAAAACATTCTCGGAATAAGAATGAAATGTAAAAGCATCCTAGAGTTATTAATGCTTGAAATGAAAGTGGTCAGATATGCAAAAAATGCTCGGCTCCTTAAGGTGAAAATGGGCTGGGTCCTTATCACTTAAGGACCCAGCTCATTTTCACCTTAAGGACTCGAGCATTTTTTGCACATCTGACCGCTGTCACTTTAAGCATTAATAACTCTGCGATGCCTTTACTTATTCATTTGATTCTTAGATTGTTTTTTTCATGACATATTCTATTTTAACAGAGTGGTAAATTTTTGTCGATACTTGCATCATTTCTTGGTGAAAAAATCTAAAATGTCATGAAAAATTTGAAAATTTAGAATTTTTCTAACGTTGAAGCTCTCTGCTTGTAAGGAAAATAGACATTCCAAATACATTTTATATTGATTCACATATACAATATGTTTACTTTATGTTAGCATCATAAAGTTGACATGTTTTTACTTTTGGAAGAAATCAGAGGGCTTCAAAGTTCAGCAGGAAATTTCAAATATTTCACAACATTTTTTCAATCTGAATCTTTCAGGTACCAGTTCAGTTTTGAAGTGAATTTGAAGGGCCTTCATATGAGAAATACCCCATAAATTACTCAATTATAGAATCTGCACCCCTCAAAGTATTCAAAATGACATTCCGAAATTTTGTTAACCCTTTAGGTGTTTCACAGAAATAGCAGCAAAGTGAAGGAGAAAATTCAAAATCTTAATTTTTTACACTCGCATGTTCTTGTAGACCCAGTTTTTTTATTTTTACAAGGGGTAATAGGAGAAAAAGCCCCCAAAATTTGTAACCCAATTTCTCTCGAGTGTGGGGTGTAAAAGCTCACTGTACCCTTATTACATTACGTGAGGGGTGTAGTTTCCAAAATGGGGTCACATGTGGGTTGGGTCCATTGTTCTGACACACATGGCCTTCAATTACGGACAAATTTTCTCTCCAAAAGCCAAATGGCACTCCTTCTCTTCTGAGCATTGTAGTTCACCCGCAGATTACTTTACAACCACATGTGGGGGGGGGGGATTTTTTTCCCATTTTCCCTTGTGAAAAAGAAAAATTTGGGTAACATCGGCATTTTTGTAAAAAAAATTGTTTTTTTCATTTTCCCATTCAACTTAACGAAAATTTGTCAAACACCTGTGGGGTGTTAAGGCACACTATACCCATTGTTCCGTTCCGATAGGGGTGTAGTTTCCAAAATGGGGTCACAAGTGGGCATTTTTTTTTTGCGTGTAGGTCAGAACCACTGTAAATTCAGCCACTCCTGTGCAAATCACCAATTTAGGCCTCAAATGTACATAGTGCGCTCTCACTCCTGAGCCTTGTTGTGCATCAGCAGAGCATTTTAGGCCAACATATGGGGTATTTCCATACTCAGGAGAAAGTGTGTTACAAATTTTGGGGATCTTTTTTTCCTTTTACCTCTTGTGAAAATAAAAAGTATGGGGCAACACCAGCATGTTAGTGTAATTTTTATTTTTTACACTAACAGGCTGGTGTAGACCCCAACTTTTCCTTTTCATAAGGGGTAAAGGGAGAAAAATCCACCTAAAATTTGTAACGCAATTGCTCCCGAGTACAGAGGTACCCCATATGTGGCTGTTACGCCGAGCGCTCCGGGTTCCCGCTCCTCCCCGGAGCGCTCGCTTCACCTCCTCCGCTGCAGCGCCCCGGTCACGTCCTCTGACCCGGGGCGCTGCGATCCTGCTGCTAGCCGGGATGCGATTCGCGATGCGGGTAGCGCCCGCTCGCGATGCGCACCCCGGCTCTCCTACCTGACTCGCTCCCCGTCTGTTCTGTCCCGGCGCGCGCGGCCCCGCTCCCTAGGGCGCGCGCGCGCCGGGTCTCTGCGATTTAAAGGGCCACTGCGCCGCTGATTGGCGCAGGGGTTCCAATTAGAGTTATCACCTGTGCACTCCCTATATTACCTCACTTCCCTTGCACTCCCTTGCCGGATCTTGTTGCCTTAGTGCCAGTGAAAGCGTTCCTTGTGTGTCCCTTGCCAGTGTTTCCAGACCTTCTGCCGTTGCCCCTGACTACGATCCTTGCTGCCTGCCCCGACCTTCTGCTACGTCCGACCTTGCTTCTGCCTACTCCCTTGTACCGCGCCTATCTTCAGCAGCCAGAGAGGTGAGCCGTTGCTAGTGGATACGACCTGGTCACTACCGCCGCAGCAAGACCATCCCGCTTTGCGGCGGGCTCTGGTGAAAACCAGTAGAGGCTTAGAACCGGTCCACTAGCACGGTCCACGCCAATCCCTCTCTGGCACAGAGGGTCCACTACCTGCCAGCCGGCATCGTGACAGTAGATCCGGCCATGGATCCCGCTGAAGTTCCTCTGCCAGTTGTCGCTGACCTCACCACGGTGGTCGCCCAGCAGTCACAACAGATTGCGCAACAAGGCCAACAGCTGTCTCAACTGACCGTTATGCTACAACAGTTGCTACCACAGCTTCAGCAGTCATCTCCTCCGCCAGCTCCTGCACCTCCTCCGCAGCGAGTGGCCGCTCCTGGGATACGCTTATCCTTGCCGGATAAGTTTGATGGGGACTCTAAGTTTTGCCGTGGCTTCCTTTCCCAATGTTCCCTGCATCTGGAGATGATGTCGGACCTGTTTCCCACTGAAAGGTCTAAGGTGGCTTTCGTAGTCAGTCTTCTGTCCGGAAAAGCCCTGTCATGGGCCACACCGCTCTGGGACCGCAATGACCCCGTCACTGCCTCAGTACACTCCTTCTTCTCGGAAATCCGAAGTGTCTTTGAGGAACCTGCCCGAGCCTCTTCTGCTGAGACTGCCCTGTTGAACCTGGTCCAGGGTAATTCTTCCGTTGGCGAGTATGCCGTACAATTCCGTACACTTGCTTCAGAATTGTCCTGGAATAATGAGGCCCTCTGCGCGACCTTCAAAAAAGGCCTATCCAGCAACATTAAAGATGTTCTGGCCGCACGAGAAATTCCTGCTAATCTACATGAACTTATTCACCTAGCCACTCGCATTGACATGCGTTTTTCTGAAAGGCGTCAGGAACTCCGCCAAGATATGGACTCTGTTCGCACGAGGCGTTTCGTCTCCTCGGCTCCTCTCTCCTCTGGTCCCCTGCAATCTGTTCCTGTGCCTCCCGCCGTGGAGGCTATGCAGGTCGACCGGTCTCGCCTGACACCTCAAGAGAGGACACGACGCCGTATGGAGAACCTCTGCCTGTACTGTGCTAGTACCGAACACTTCCTGAGGGATTGTCCTATCCGTCCTCCCCGCCTGGAAAGACGTACGCTGACTCCGCACAAAGGTGAGACAGTCCTTGATGTCTACTCTGCTTCTCCACGTCTTACTGTGCCTGTGCGGATGTCTGCTTCTGCCTTCTCCTTCTCTACAGTGGCCTTCTTGGACTCTGGTTCTGCAGGAAATTTTATTTTGGCCTCTCTCGTCAACAGGTTCAACATCCCAGTGACCAGTCTCGCCAGACCCCTCTACATCAATTGTGTAAATAATGAAAGATTGGACTGTACCATACGTTTCCGCACGGAGCCCCTTCTTATGAGCATCGGATCTCATCATGAGAGGATTGAACTTTTGGTCCTCCCCAATTGCACCTCGGAGATTCTCCTTGGACTTCCCTGGCTTCAACTTCATTCCCCAACCCTGGATTGGTCCACTGGGGAGATCAAGAGTTGGGGGTCCTCTTGTTCCAAGAACTGTCTAAAACCGGTTCCCAGTAACCCTTGCCGTAACTCTGTGGTTCCTCCAGTAACCGGTCTCCCTAAGGCCTATATGGACTTCGCGGATGTTTTCTGCAAAAAACAAGCTGAGACTCTACCTCCTCACAGGCCTTATGATTGCCCTATCGACCTCCTCCCGGGTACTACTCCACCCCGGGGCAGAATTTATCCTCTCTCTGCCCCAGAGACTCTTGCCATGTCCGAATACGTCCAGGAGAATCTAAAAAGGGGCTTTATCCGTAAATCCTCCTCTCCTGCCGGAGCCGGATTTTTCTTTGTCTCCAAAAAAGATGGCTCCCTACGTCCTTGCATTGACTACCGCGGTCTTAATAAAATCACGCTTAAGAACCGCTACCCCTTACCCCTCATCTCTGAACTCTTTGATCGCCTCCAAGGTGCCCACATCTTCACTAAATTGGACTTAAGAGGCGCCTATAACCTCATCCGCATCAGAGAGGGGGACGAGTGGAAAACGGCATTTAACACCAGAGATGGACACTTTGAGTATCTGGTCATGCCCTTTGGACTGTGCAATGCCCCTGCCGTCTTCCAAGACTTTGTCAATGAAATTTTTCGTGATCTATTATACTCCTGTGTTGTGGTATATCTGGACGATATCCTAATTTTTTCTGCCAATCTAGAGGAACACCGCCGGCATGTCCGTATGGTTCTTCAGAGACTTCGTGACAACCAACTCTATGCCAAAATTGAGAAATGTCTGTTTGAATGCCAATCTCTTCCTTTTCTAGGATATTTGGTCTCTGGCCAGGGACTACAGATGGATCCAGACAAACTCTCTGCCGTCTTAAATTGGCCACGCCCCTCCGGACTCCGTGCTATCCAACGCTTTTTGGGGTTCGCCAATTATTACAGGCAATTTATTCCACATTTTTCTACCATTGTGGCTCCTATCGTGGCTTTAACCAAGAAAAATGCTGATCCCAAGTCCTGGCCTCCTCAAGCAGAAGACTCCTTTAAACAACTCAAGTCTGCCTTTTCTTCGGCTCCCGTGCTCTCCAGACCTGACCCTTCCAAACCCTTCCTATTGGAGGTTGATGCCTCCTCAGTAGGAGCTGGAGCTGTTCTTCTACAAAAAAATCCTTCCGGGCATGCTGTCACTTGTGGTTTTTTCTCTAGGACCTTCTCTCCAGCGGAGAGGAACTACTCCATCGGGGATCGAGAGCTTCTAGCCATTAAATTAGCACTTGAGGAATGGAGGCATCTGCTGGAGGGATCAAGATTTCCTGTTATTATCTACACCGACCACAAGAACCTCTCCTACCTCCAGTCGGCCCAACGGCTGAATCCTCGCCAGGCCCGGTGGTCTCTGTTCTTTGCCCGATTTAATTTTGAGATTCACTTTCGTCCTGCCGATAAGAACATTAGAGCCGATGCTCTCTCTCGTTCCTCGGATGCCTCAGAAGTTGATCTCCCTCCGCAACACATCATTCCACCTGACTGCCTGATCTCCACTTCTCCTGCCTCCATCAGACAGACTCCTCCAGGAAAGACCTTTGTTTCTCCACGCCAACGCCTCGGAATCCTCAAATGGGGTCACTCCTCCCATCTCGCAGGTCATGCGGGCATCAAGAAATCTGTGCAACTCATCTCCCGCTTCTATTGGTGGCCGACTCTGGAGACGGATGTTGGGGACTTTGTGCGAGCCTGCACTATCTGTGCCCGGGATAAGACTCCTCGCCAGAAGCCCGCTGGTTTTCTTCATCCTCTGCCTGTCCCCGAACAGCCTTGGTCTCTGATTGGTATGGATTTTATTACTGATTTACCCCCTTCCCGTGGCAACACCGTTATTTGGGTGGTCGTTGATCGATTCTCCAAAATGGCACATTTCATTCCTCTTCCTGGTCTTCCTTCTGCGCCTCAGTTGGCTAAACAATTTTTTGTACACATTTTTCGTCTTCACGGGTTGCCTACGCAGATTGTCTCGGATAGAGGGGTCCAATTCGTGTCTAAATTCTGGAGAGCTCTCTGTAAACAACTCAAGATTAAATTAAATTTTTCCTCTGCATATCATCCCCAGTCCAATGGACAAGTAGAAAGAATTAACCAGATCCTGGGTGATTATTTGCGACATTTTGTTTCCTCCCGCCAGGATGACTGGGCAGATCTCCTTCCATGGGCCGAATTCTCGTATAACTTCAGGGTCTCTGAATCTTCCTCCAAATCCCCATTTTTCGTGGTGTACGGCCGTCACCCTCTTCCCCCCCTCCCTACCCCCTTGCCCTCTGGTCTGCCCGCTGTGGATGAAATTTCTCGTGACCTTTCCATTATATGGAGAGAGACCCAAAATTCTCTCTTACAGGCTTCTTCACGCATGAAAAGGTTCGCGGATAAGAAAAGAAGAGCTCCCCCCGTTTTTTCCCCTGGAGACAAGGTATGGCTCTCCGCTAAATATGTCCGCTTCCGTGTCCCTAGCTACAAGTTGGGACCACGCTATCTTGGTCCTTTCAAAATTCTGTGTCAAATTAATCCTGTCTCTTATAAACTTCTTCTTCCTCCTTCTCTTCGTATCCCTAATGCCTTTCACGTCTCTCTTCTCAAACCACTCATCCTCAACCGTTTTTCTCCCAAATCTGTTCCTCCCACTCCTGTTTCCGGCTCCTCGGACGTCTTCTCGGTCAAGGAGATTTTGGCTGCCAAAAAGGTCAGAGGGAAAAATTTTTTTTTAGTAGACTGGGAGGGTTGTGGTCCTGAAGAGAGATCCTGGGAACCTGAGGACAACATCCTTGACAAAAGTCTGCTCCTCAGGTTCTCAGGCTCCAAGAAGAGGGGGAGACCCAAGGGGGGGGGTACTGTTACGCCGAGCGCTCCGGGTTCCCGCTCCTCCCCGGAGCGCTCGCTTCACCTCCTCCGCTGCAGCGCCCCGGTCACGTCCTCTGACCCGGGGCGCTGCGATCCTGCTGCTAGCCGGGATGCGATTCGCGATGCGGGTAGCGCCCGCTCGCGATGCGCACCCCGGCTCTCCTACCTGACTCGCTCCCCGTCTGTTCTGTCCCGGCGCGCGCGGCCCCGCTCCCTAGGGCGCGCGCGCGCCGGGTCTCTGCGATTTAAAGGGCCACTGCGCCGCTGATTGGCGCAGGGGTTCCAATTAGAGTTATCACCTGTGCACTCCCTATATTACCTCACTTCCCTTGCACTCCCTTGCCGGATCTTGTTGCCTTAGTGCCAGTGAAAGCGTTCCTTGTGTGTCCCTTGCCAGTGTTTCCAGACCTTCTGCCGTTGCCCCTGACTACGATCCTTGCTGCCTGCCCCGACCTTCTGCTACGTCCGACCTTGCTTCTGCCTACTCCCTTGTACCGCGCCTATCTTCAGCAGCCAGAGAGGTGAGCCGTTGCTAGTGGATACGACCTGGTCACTACCGCCGCAGCAAGACCATCCCGCTTTGCGGCGGGCTCTGGTGAAAACCAGTAGAGGCTTAGAACCGGTCCACTAGCACGGTCCACGCCAATCCCTCTCTGGCACAGAGGGTCCACTACCTGCCAGCCGGCATCGTGACAGTGGCACTAAACTTTCCTTGAAATATGACAGGGCTCTGAATGGGAGAGAGTGCCATGCACATTTGAGGACTAAATTAAGGATTGCATAAGGGTGGACATAGGGGTATTCAATGCCAGTGATTACCAAACAGGGTGCTTCCAGCTGTTGCTAAACTCCAAGCAGGCCTGGACAGTCAGTGGCTGTCCGGAAATGCTGTGAGCTGTTGTTTCACAACAGCTGGAGACTCCGTTTTGGAAACACTGCCATACCATACATTTTCAATTTTATTGGGGGGGGGGGGGACAGATTAAGGGGGTATATATGTAGAGTTTTCCCTTTATTATGTGTTAGTGTAGTGTAGTGTTTTTACATTCGCACACGCTGGGGTTTACAGTGAGTATTCTGCTATGAGTTTGCGCTGCGGCAAAAATGTTTTGCCGCAGCTCAAACTTGAAGCAGGAAACTCTTTGTAAACCTGCCCATGTGAATGTACCCTGTACATTAATATTGTGGGGGGGAACCTCCAGCTGTTGCAAAACTACAACTCCCAGCATGCACTGACAGAGCGTGCATGCTGGTAGTTGTATTTTTGCAACAGTTGGAGGCACACTGGTTGGAAAGCCTTCAGTTAGGTTCTGTTACCTAACTCAATATTTTCCAACCAGTGTGCCTCCAGCTGTTGCAAAGCTACAACTCCGTGCATGTACTGATCACCGAAGGGCATGCTGGGAAATGTAGTTATGCAACAGCTGGAGGTGTGCAACTACAACTCCCAGCATGGCGAGACAGACGTTTGCGGTTTGTGCATGCTGTATGTTCCAGATGTTGCAAAACTACAAATCCCAGCATGCTCAGACAGCAAACTGCTGGCATACAGGTATGCCCTGGGTCCTTAAGTACCAGGGAGCCAGGGCGTACCTGTGGTCCCTAAGTGATTAAGGGGTTAAGCAAGGTAAACACAAAATCACATTTACTGACAGATTTTCAAAAACCAAGAATGTGACTTATTCAAAATGAAATGAGCCCACCAGTAAAGTAATCCCACTTCATGAGAGGAAGAATAGACACAACCCCTAGACAAAGGTGTGTAATCCACTCCAGCATTGGGGATAGGATTTTCCAACTATTTCAAGTGTAGATTCAAAGACTTAATAAAATTCAGATCAACAAAACTTGCAGCAGAACCTGAATCAACAAATTATTTGCCAGATATAGATTTTTCAAGTAAAAATATTTGGACTGTTAACAAAAGTTTAGAAGATAATTTCGGAGCTACTGGTGTGCCTAAATGATCTCCCTGATATGTCATTTAGGTGCTGGCGTTTTCCTGGCTGCAGACGTTTGGGAAAATTTTGTATCCGATGTCCCATCTCTCCACAAAAGAAACATGAGTTGTCCTTCTTCTGGATAGATTTTGTCTCCTGGGAGGACAACTTCCCTATTTGCATGGGTTCCTCAGAAGGAACATGAGAGATAGATGAAGAAGACAACATGGAGGAAGGAGAGTGATAAACAGAAAAAACTGACCGTTCACGTCTTCTCTCTCTTAAGCATTTGTCAAGTCATACTACTAATGTCATAGCCTGTTCTAAGGAGTCAGGTGAGGGATAACTAACTAGGATATTGCTAATAGCATCATATAAACACAGTCTGAACTGACACCTAAGCACTGGATCATTCCACCTAGAGACTGTACACCATTTACAAAAATCTTCACAATACTTCTCGGTCATTCTTCGACCCTGCTTAAGACAAACCAACTGAGATTCTGCAAAGGATGCACGGTCCGGCTCATCATAAAGGAGACCTACAGTGGGGATCAAAAGTTTGGGCGCCCCATCAAATTACAGATTAGACATTCTTATAATAAGTCAACAAAAGTTTGATTTTATTGCCATCATTTACACTTTCAAAATAACAGAAAACAAAAAAATGGCATCTGCAAAAGTTTGGCCACCCTGCAAAGTTAATATCTTGTACTGCTCCCTTTGGCAAGTATCGCAGCTTGTAAACACTTTTTGTAGCCAGCCAAGAGTCTTTCAATTCTTGTTTGAGGTATATTTGCCCATTCTTCCTTACAAAAGTCTTCCAGTTCTTTTAGATTTCTGGCCTGTCTGTCACGCACTGCTCTTTTAAGGTCTATCCATAGATTTTCAATTATGTTGAGGTCAGGATATAATCCCCATGGATTTCGAGGTGTGTTTAGGATCATTATCCATTTGTAGAAGCCATCCTCTCTTTAACTTCAGCTTTTTCACAGATGGCATCAAGTTAGCATCCAAAATTTGCTGAAATTTTATTGAATCCATTTTTCCTTCTACTCGTGAGAAGTTTCCTGTGCCACTGGCTGCAATACAACCCAAAAGCATGATTGATCCACCTCCATGCTTAACAGTTGGACCGAGGTTCTTTTCATTAATTTCTGTTCCCTTTCTTCTCCAAAATGCATCTGTCACGATTTGGCTGGCTGGAGGTGGATCCTCTGTGCCAGAGAGGGATTGGCGTGGACCGTGTCGGTGGACCGGTTCTAGGTTGCTACTGGTATTCACCAGAGCCCGCCGCAAAGCGGGATGGTCTTGCAGCGGCGGTAGCAACCAGGTCGTATCCACCGGCAACGGCTCAACCTCTCTGACTGCTGAGATAAGCGCAGTACAAGGGAGAAGGCAAGAGAAAGGTCGGATGTAGCAGAAGGTCAGGGCGGGCAGCAAGGATCGTAGTCAGGGGCAACGGCAGGAGGTCTGGAACACAGGCTAGGAACACACAAGGAAACGCTTTCACTGGCACAATGGCAACAAGATCCGGCAAAGGAGTGCAGGGGAAGTGAGGTATAAGTAGGGAAGTGCACAGGTGAAGGTACTGATTAAAACCTCATGCGCCAATCAGTGGCGCACCGGCCCTTTAAATCGCAAAGACCCGGCGCGCGCGCGCCCTAGGGAGCGGGGCCGCGCGCGCCGGGACAGCACAGACGGGGAACGGGTCTGGTAAGCGAGTCGGGATGCGCATCGCGAGCGGGCGCGTCCCGCATCGCAAATTGCATCCCGGCTGGGGACATTATCGCAGCGCACCCGGTCGGCGCTGCAAATAGGAGAACGCTGTGAGCGCTCTGGGGAGGAACAGGGACCCGGAGCGCTTGGCATAACAGCATCAGGCTTGTCTATATGTTCATTTGAAAAGTTCAAACGCCGATTTTTGTGGTGAGGACGTAGAAGAGGCATTCTTCTGATGACTCTTCCATGAAGGCCATATTTGTACAAATATCTCTTTATAGTGGAATAGTGTACCACAACTCCAGTGTCTGCCAGATCTTTCTGGAGGGATTATGCAGTCAAACGTGGGTTTTGAATAGTTTTTCTCACAATCCTGCAAGATATTCTGTCTGATGTTTTTCTTGGTCTCCCAGATCTTGCTTTAACTTCCACTGTTCCTGATTACTGTTATTTCTTAATTACATTCCGAACAAAGGATATTGACATCTGAAAAGGTTTTGCTATCTTCTTATAGCCTTCTCCAGCTTTGTGAGCATCAACTATTTTCAGTTTCAGATTTCTAGACAACTGCTTAGAAGAACCCATGGTGCTGATTGTTGGGGCAAGGTCAGATGAGTCTGAGCATTTAAAACCTTTGAGATTGACATCACCTGGTCTTCCCAGATGATGATTGAGAACAATCCATGACACTGGGAGGTCTCAGCTTTGCAAAGGGGACAGTGCATGCGAAAAATTTTGCAGGGTGCCCAAACTTTTGCAGATGCCATTTTTTTTGTTTTCTGTTATTTTGAAAGTGTAAATGATGGAAATAATATCTAACTTTTGTTGACATATTATAAGAATGTCTAATCTGAAATGTGATGCCTTTTGGAGATTTTTCCATCTTTCCTTGGCTTTTTTATGCACATTAATAAACATTTTTACCTGGGGTGCCCAAACTTTTGATCACCAGTGTATAGAAGAAAAAAGTACATCCACAGAACTTAATTCAGGAGCGAAGGGAGGTAATGAAAATACCCATTCCTGGGGATCCCCTTGAAGCAGAAACATGACAATTCCTACTCTCTGAACTTCTGTGCTAACTGACTGGAGTCTTAAGTGAAAATACAGCTTACAACTCTCCCTGAACATGACAAATTTCTTTCGGTCACCTGAAAAGCGATCAGGAAGATTTATTTTCGGTTCACTAGAAACAGCTGGAGGACAGACCACTGGTGGACATTAGCTGATTCCTGGAACCCGCTTGGCAAGAGACTGTACCAATTGTGAAAGATCCTGCATTTGCTCCACTAGAGCCATCATAGCCTCCATCTTAGCAAATGCAGGTATTTTGGCCTGCAAAAATGTGACGTATTGGCAGGGAAGGAGTGCAGTACTGATCTCACCCACTCCCTCTATCCCTGCCTGCTTGCCTATCTGCCCTAAATAGCGGATCGTCAACCACGGTGACAGTCCCTCCCTAAATACGTGATGGAAGTCGCTGTCAACAAAATAAACTACAATACAGACTCAGGTCAGGATACAGTAAGGAAGCACACAGGCTAACAGAAATAATAACTAACACATACAAACAATAAATCAATGTCCAGTAGCCGAGTCAATACCAGGAGTTGTATAATTACAAAAACGCTAACACCAGAGAGAAGTAAAGAACTTAAGCCGAAAGTCACAGATACTGGGTAAACAGAAATAAACAGGATTTATCGCTAGCTACAGGAGAGAACCTCTTTTGAAGGCAAAGCCTGGATTCAAACTGCAGGTTTAAATAAGGAGTACACAGGTGAAAGCCAACAAGGCAGTTGACCATTCCAGACAGCAACAAAAAGAAACAAGAGAAACTGTCAGAAGCCGTTAACCCTACGGGTTCTGACAGCCACATTATTAAGCACAGCACCATTTTTAAACAATATGGGGAAGAAACAGGATCTCTCTGCTGCCGAAAAGAGTGAAATAGTTCGTGAAAACTTAAGCTTGATCATCACACTATTAAGAAATGTGTGGCTGATTCAGTGCACAGACGGGTTTGTGCAGATAAAGGCACATTGAGGAAGATTTCTGCCAGATCCATGCAGGTGTACAAGTAAATAAAACGGGGTCACACGTCATACTGGGTTGGTCCCGGCGGCTAATAATAGCCAGGACCCTGGGCTAATAGCGTGCGGCACTGATCGTTGTGCTGAGCGCTATTAACCCTTTAGATGCTGCAATCAAAGTTGATCGCCGCATCTAAAATGAAAATGAGAGCTTCCCGGCAGCTCAGTCAGGCTGATCGGGACCATCGCATCAAAATTGCAATGTCACGATCAGCTAGCACGCGAGCGGAGGTCCCCTTACCTTCCTCTGTCGCGTCCGATCGGCAATTGATTGCTCTAAGCTTGAGATACAGGCTTGATCAATCGACCACCTATAACACTGATTAATGCAAAGCTATGGATTTGCAGTGAACACTGAAAAAGATCAGTGTGTTCAGTGTTATAGCCCCCTATGGGAGCTATAACACTGCAAATAAAAAGTGGGGAAAAAAAGTTAATAAAAGTCATTTAACCCCTTCCCTAATAAAAGTTTGAATCACCCCCTTTTCCCATAAAAAAACAGTGTAAATAAAAATAAACATATGTGGTATTGCCACGTGCGGAAATGTCCAAAATAGCTTATTTTTGGTCACTTTTTATATCATGAAAAAATTTATAAAAAGTGATCAAAAAGTCTGATCAATACAAAAATGGTACCGATAAAAACTTTAGATGACGATGCAAAAAATGAGTGCTCATACAAACGGAGAAAAACAAAAAAGTTATGGGGGTCAGAAAAAGAGAATTTTTAACGTATAAATTTTCCTGCATGTAGCTATGATTTTTTTCAGAAGTACGACAAAATCAAACCTATATAAGTAGGGCATCATTTTAACCGTATGGACCTACAGAATAAAGGTAATGTGTCAATTTTACCGAAAAATGCACTGCGTAGAAACGGAAGCCCCCAAAATTTACTTTGTCGCACTTTTTCTTTGCCGCACAATGATTTTTTGATAAAATGACAAATGTCACTGCAAAGTAGAATTGCTGGCCATCATATGGAATTTTACGTGCAAAATAGAAAGCGTTATGGTTTTTAGAAGGTGATGAGGAAAAAATGAAAATGCAAAAAAAGAAAAACTCTGCATCCTTAAGGGGTTAAGAATCAAGAGAGCAGCTGCTAAAATGCCATTCCATAGCAGCAAACAGATATTTGCATTCGCCTACTGAGGAAGGGGTCGTTTTTAGCACCCTGAAACGCGTCTAGGCTGATATCTAATCTGAACAGAGCACAATTTGCACGCACCACCTAGACTGAAGCCGGACAAGAACTTTGAGCACCACTTGCTGCATTCATCAAACATCCTCTCCTACTGAGCTGTTACGCCTAGCGCTCCGGGTCCCCGCTCCTCCCCGGAGCGCTCACGGCGTCTTTCTCCCTGCAGCGCCCCGGTCAGTCCCGCTGACCGGGAGCGCTGCACTGTCATGGCCGTCGGGGATGCGATTCGCACAGCGGGTCGCGCCCGCTCGCGAATCGCATCCCAGGTCACTTACCCGTCCCGGTCCCCTGCTGTCTTGTGCTGGCGCGCACGGCTCCGCTCTCTAGGGCGCGCGCGCGCCGGCTCTCTGAGACTTAAAGGGCCAGTGCACCAATGATTGGTGCCTGGCCCAATTAGCTTAATTGGCTTCCATCTGCTCCCTGGCTATAACTGATCTCCTCCCTTGCACTCCCTTGCCGGATCTTGTTGCCTTGTGCCAGTGAAAGCGTTTAGTGTGTCCAAAGCCTGTGTACCTGAACTTCTGCTATCCATCCTGACTACGAACCTTGCCGCCTGCCCCCGACCTTCTGCTACGTCTGACCTTGCCTCTGCCTAGTCCTTCTGTCCCACGCCTTCTCAGCAGTCAGCGAGGTTGAGCCGTTGCTAGTGGATACGACCTGGTTGCTACTGCCGCAGCAAGACCATCCCGCTTTGCGGCGGGCTCTGGTGAAAACCAGTAGCCTCTTAGAACCGGTCCACTAGCACGGTCCACGCCAATCCCTCGCTGACACAGCGGATCCACTACCCGTAAGCCGAATCGCGACAGTAGATCCGGCCATGGATCCCGCTGAGGTGCCGCTGCCAAGTCTCGCTGACCTTACCACGGTGGTCGCTCAGCAATCGCAGCAAATTGCCCAACAAGGACAGCAGCTGTCGCAGTTGACCGCCACGTTACAGCAACTTCTGCCTCTGCTACAGCAGCAACCATCTCCTCCGCCAGCTCCTGCACCTCCTCCGCAGCGAGTGGCCGCTCCTAGCCTCCGCTTGTCCCTGCCGGACAAATTTGATGGGGACTCTAAACTCTGCCGTGGATTTTTGTCTCAGTGTTCCCTGCATATGGAGATGTTGTCGGACTTGTTTCCTACAGAACGGTCTAAGGTGGCGTTTGTAGTAAGCCTTCTTTCAGGAAAGGCCTTGTCTTGGGCCACACCGCTCTGGGACCGCAATGATCCTGCCACAGCCTCAGTCCAGTCCTTTTTCGCTGAAGTCCGGAGTGTCTTCGAGGAGCCAGCCCGAGCTTCTTCTGCCGAGACTGCCCTGTTGAACCTGGTCCAGGGTAATTCTTCAGTGGGCGAGTACGCCATCCAATTTCGTACTCTTGCTTCCGAGTTATCATGGAATAACGAGTCTCTCTGCGCGACCTTTAAAAAAGGCCTATCCAGTCGCATCAAGGATGTGCTGGCCGCACGAGAGATTCCTGCCAACCTGCAAGAACTCATCCATTTGGCTACCCGCATTGACATGCGTTTTTCTGAGCGACACCAAGAGCTCCGCCAGGAAAAAGACTTAGATCTCTGGGCACCTCTTACACAGTATCCGTTGCAATCTACGCCTGGGCCTCCCGCCGAGGAGGCCATGCAAGTGGATAGGTCTCGCCTGACCCAGGAAGAGAGGAATCGCCGTAGGGAAGAAAATCTCTGTCTTTACTGTGCCAGTACCGAGCATTTCTTGGTGGATTGCCCTATCCGCCCTCCACATCTGGGAAATGCACGCACGCACCCAGCTCACGTCGGTGTGGCGTCTCTTGGTTCCAAGTCTGCTCCTCCACGTCTCACGGTGCCCGTGCGGATTTCTCCTTCAGCCAACTCCTCCCTCTCAGCCGTGGCCTGCTTGGACTCCGGTGCCTCTGGAAATTTTATTTTGGAGTCGTTTGTTAATAAATTCCGCATCCCGGTGACCCGTCTCGTCAAGCCGCTCTACATTTCCGCGGTCAATGGAGTCAGACTGGATTGCACCGTGTGTTACCGCACAGAACCCCTCCTGATGTGTATTGGACCCCACCACGAAAGGATTGAGCTCTTCGTTCTCCCCAACTGTACCTCTGAGGTCCTCCTCGGTCTGCCGTGGCTCCGGCTTCATTCTCCCACCCTTGATTGGACCACCGGGGAGATCAAGAACTGGAACTCTGCCTGCCTTAGCAAGTGCCTCTCCCCCCCTCCCAGTCCCGTCAGGCAAGCCTCTGTGCCTCCTCATGGCTCCCGTCCTTGTGTCACCCTGCCCCGTGCCAAGCTTCACCCTCTGCCCTCCCTCCCCATTCCTACTCCTGCTGCACTGCCTGCCGTTGAGGAAACCCTCCATTCTTTCCCGGTGTCCTCATCCCAGGGGAGGCAGTTACCGGACAAAAAAAAGGGGAGACCTAAGGGGGGGGTACTGTTACGCCTAGCGCTCCGGGTCCCCGCTCCTCCCCGGAGCGCTCACGGCATCTTTCTCCCTGCAGCGCCCCGGTTAGTCCCGCTGACCGGGAGCGCTGCACTGTCATGGCCGTCGGGGATGCGATTCGCACAGCGGGTCGCGCCCGCTCGCGAATCGCATCCCAGGTCACTTACCCGTCCCGGTCCCCTGCTGTCTTGTGCTGGCGCGCGCGGCTCCGCTCTCTAGGGCGCGCGCGCGCCGGCTCTCTGAGACTTAAAGGGCCAGTGCACCAATGATTGGTGCCTGGCCCAATTAGCTTAATTGGCTTCCATCTGCTCCCTGGCTATAACTGATCTCCTCCCTTGCACTCCCTTGCCGGATCTTGTTGCCTTGTGCCAGTGAAAGCGTTTAGTGTGTCCAAAGCCTGTGTACCTGAACTTCTGCTATCCATCCTGACTACGAACCTTGCCGCCTGCCCCCGACCTTCTGCTACGTCTGACCTTGCCTCTGCCTAGTCCTTCTGTCCCACGCCTTCTCAGCAGTCAGCGAGGTTGAGCCGTTGCTAGTGGATACGACCTGGTTGCTACTGCCGCAGCAAGACCATCCCGCTTTGCGGCGGGCTCTGGTGAAAACCAGTAGCCTCTTAGAACCGGTCCACTAGCACGGTCCACGCCAATCCCTCGCTGACACAGCGGATCCACTACCCGTAAGCCGAATCGTGACATGAGCGCATTACCAACCTGCTGCCTGCTCTACCAGAACCCAGCCACGATCTCTCCAGCGAAGGTCCGATACACATCCAGGTATTTGCCGATATCACGGACCGTTCCCGAGAGAGTCTCCTGCCGGAACCCATATCCATCCAGGCTCTCACGCCAGGATTGCTGCAGCCAACACAAGAATTTCAACTATCGGCCCGTCGCAGTACGGGACAAGCAGCCAGGGTGAGGTTGAACTTTGCATTTGTCTAACAACTGTGGGCAGCTTTTTATACACCCATACATCAGTCCATCAAGTGACTTTGCCTTTTCCATTACAAGTGCCGGACTATCAGCCCTTTTTTATTCATCATAGGTGCCGGACTAATAGTCGACTCCGGATCATTATATATCGTTGAAAAATTGCATTTGTTTTTACATCTATAGATTATTCTATATTAGGTGGTTGCTATACATATATTCATATTTTCTAAATCTGTCATTAGGTCCCAATGACAGTTTAAGATAACATTGACATTGCTCTGATATTTTTAACCATTTAGGTTTTTATTGTTTTAATAAAATCTGCACTTTTTTTCAAAACTTTATGTCTCAAACAATTATTCACTGTGTACCCTAGGGTAGTATTCTTGAGGTGTGGTTAATCTTTGTTTTAGTTTTTACCCATTTGGATTGGTGGGGATCAATCCTTTAACCACAATAACCTCGAATACCTGGTTGTGAGCTGCACACATTTTTCTAAGATATTTGAAGCTGCTGGTGCCTCTGAAGTCCTACGGACATCAAGGTGTAGAGTCCTCCAGAGTCTTGCAACTGTGCATACCGCTAACCAATGCTTCCAAGCAGAAACTGCTGCACTGGGCAGAAGAATACATGAAGACTGATTTTCAAACAGTCCTGTTCACTGATGAGTGCCGTGCAACCCTGGATGGTCCATATGGATGGAGTAGTGGATGGTTGGTGGACGGCCACCCTGTTCCAACAAGGCTGTGACGTCAGCACGGCAGTGGTGGAGTCATTTTTTGGGCCGGAATCATGGGAAGAGAGCTGGTCGGCCCCTTTAGGGTCCCCAAAGGTGTAAAGATGACCTGTGCAAAGTATGTGGAGTTTCTGATTGACCACTTTCTTCCCTGGTACAGAAGGAATAACTATGCTTTCCGTAATCCTCCCATGACCTCAATTCTATTGAGAACCTTTGGAGCATCCTCAAGTAAAAGATCTATGAGGGTGGGAGGCAGTTTATATCCAAACAGCAGCTCTGGGAGGCTATTCTGACATCTAGCAAACAAATTCAAGCTGAAACTGTCACAAATTAAATGAATGCATAACCTGTTAAAATGTTTAAAAAGTTAAAATGTTGTTAAAAGTTTGATTGGAATAGCTTTTGATTTCAGTATTCAGTAAATATGCTGCAAACACAATAAATTACAATTTTCTGTTCTTTACAACCTATAAAGTGTTTAAAAATAATACTGTTATCATTAGGAGGTTGGTTCAATAAAATTTGAATTGTACTCTTAATAGTTGATAACATGAGAATTATGCTGACTGGTATTTTCAATTATTTACGTAAATGAGAAAAATATAATTTGCATAATAATTTGGAACAGAGTGTATATTTTGGGTTATTTTCCTTCCTTTTCTATGTATAATACACAGTGGTAGCTTTTTCTATGAGCATGTAAAATGCTAAATAGTTTCTCCACTCATGATAATATGTGTTTGAATGGCTGTTCTGTAGCTTTTACCTATGCCTATTGTAGCATAGTTGCCTGTCGGAATCATGGAATTGACTTTTAACCTGCCTTTTCTTTGTATTCTATAGATGCCTTAGTATTCCACTAAAAACTCACTCTTGTCATAAATAGTAGGAATTCAAGTGGCTGTTCTTCTGTTGTTTGCATGTGTTTTTTCCAATATTGCATTATGGATTTTTTTGTAGGACCTTTTTTTTTTTGCACGTAAATATTGTCCCATTTTTTTTTTTAGTTTCACAGTGTCTGTAATCCTAATAATTCTGGTAGTTTTGGTCTGAACATGTGCTTAGTTCTATAGTTACTAATTATATTTTTGTAATACTATTACAGATGAGCTAATCAAATCTGACGAATCCGAATTTGTTACAAATTACATGAAAAAATCCATTCGCAAAAAATGCAAATATTGCCGTGATTCTATCGCACAAATTGCTTAATTAAACTCCATTTAGTGTGGTCCAGTCTCCAAGGCATCTAAAATGGCAGATGCACATGTGAGGACATGAGGCAAGGAATCCTGGGAATGAGGGTAGGTGGGATGACCCTGAATCAAATGCAGGATGCAGCCCATCAGCAACCAGTCACCTCTGTGATGCCACAGCCCTATATAATCAACAGCCATATTCTGGCTAGTCTATTCATCCTTTCATTGCAGAGAGATACAACAGACAGCCTGTGTGTTACACAGACAAGTTTTTTCCAGCAGCGTTTAACCTCCAAGTCACATCAGCGTTCTGTTGGACAGAGAGCAATGCATTTTTCACAGAATTTTTTTTTTTACTGCAGCAATTAACCTCCCAGTCACTTTCTACAGCATTGTATTACAGAGATGGGCAGAGATCTGTGTGTTGCCTCATACATTTGAAGCAGCTGGCTCAGATGTAGAAACGTTAGGAGAGGAAGGAGGAATGCGTTTTTAGTGAAACTTTGTGTCTCTGTTCCACAACAAATGGTTTGTTGGTTATACTAGTCTTTAGATGGTATACTACATACCCAGCAGTCCATTAATAATAGGCTTTGAGAGAGAGAGTGCAATTTTGTGTTTAGTACACAGTGAATTTGTGCTACAGCGCTAATGTGTACTGCTGGTGTTGTGCACAAATACTTATTTAAGGGTAATGTAGCACATTTCTCTGCCCTCATAAGTGCATACCACACACCTACATCTAAGTGGTGTACTATTTTGTACCTGTTAAACTCTCAAGGGCCTAGATACTGTTAAAGTCCAGACAAAGGTAATCACTGGCTGGTGTTTTACGCAAATACTTTTTTAAGCATACTGTAGCACATTTTTCTGCCCTCATAAGTGCATACCACATACCTACATCTAAGTAGTGTACTAATTTGTACCTGTTAATCTGTCACGGGCCTAGTTACTGTGAAAGTCCAGGCAAAAGTATTCACTGACTGGTGTTTTATGCAAAGACTTTTTTATGCGTACTGTAGCCCATTTTTCAGCCCTCATATGTGCATACCACACTCCTACATCTAAGTAGCGTACTAATATGTACCTGTTAATCTGTCAAGGGCCTAGATACTGTGAAAGTCCAGGAAAAAGTAATCAAAGACATGTGTTTTACTCAAATACCTTTTTTGCGGACTGTAGCGCATTTTTCTGCCCTCATAAGTGCATACTACATACATACATCTAAGTTGTGTAATATTTTGTACCTGTTAAGCTGTCAAGGGCCTAGATAGTGTGAAAGGTCCGGACAATGTAATCACCGGCTGGTGTTTTACTCCAATACTTTTTTAACCTCTTAAGGACACAGCCCATTTTCTGCCCAAGGACCCGGCCATTTTTTGCACATCTGACCAATGTCACATTAAGCATTAATAACACTGGGATGCTTTTACTTTTTTTTCTGATTCCGAGATTGTTTTTTCGTGACATATTCTACTTTATCCAAATAGAAAGAAGAGACACAGTAAGCACTGCTCTAATTCCCGAAGAACACAATCCTACGTGTGGACACTGATTTGCAGGTGTAAAACAACAAAATAGCAATAGCATCAACCCTTCTGGTGCTCAGTGATAGTAATGAAGATTCAAAGTCCCATAGCATGAATAATAGAAAGAAACTCATGGCATTCGGCCTGGATGCAATAAAAAATCTGTAATCCTGCTGGAGGTACATACAGACATTGGGAGGGGGAGAAGAGATGGGACAACATCCGTTTTGCTGCTCACGCCGCTTCCACAGTTCCCTGTGAGCTGCAAAATGGATGTTGTCCCATCTCTTCTCCCCCTCCCGATGTCTATATGTACCTCCAGCGGGATTAAAGATTTTTAATTGCATCCAGATCGAGTGCTGTGAGTTTCTTTCTACTGTTCATGGTATATTCTACTTTATGTTAGCGGTAACATTTTGTCGATACTTGCATCATTTCTTGGTAAAAAATTCCAAAATTTGATGAAATATTTGAAATTAGGATTTTTTTTAAACTTTGAAACTCTCTGCTTATAAGGAAAATGGAAATCCCAAATAAATAATATATTGATTCACATATACAATATGTCTACTTTATGTTGACATCATAAAGTTGACATGTTTTTACTTTTGGAAGACAACGGAGGGCTTCAAAGATCAGCATCAATTTTCCAATTTTTCACACAATTTTCAAAGTCGGGACCAGTTCAAATTTGAAGTGGATTTGAAGGACCTTCATATTAGAAGTACCTCACAAATGACCCCATTATAAAAACTGCACCCCTCAAAGTATTCAGAATGACATTCAGTAAGTGTGTTAACCCTTTAGGTGTTTCACAGGAATAGCAGCAAAGTGAAGGAGAAAATTCAGAATTTCATTTTTTACACTTGCATGTTCTTGTAGACCCAGTTGTTGAATTTTTACAAGGGGTAAAAGGAGAAAAATTCCCCCAAAATGTGTAACCAAATTTCTCACGAGTGCGGATATACCTCATATGTGTATGTCAAGTGTTTGGCGGGCGCAGTAGAGGACTCAGAAGGGAAGGAGCAACAATGGGATTTTGGAGAGTGAATTTTGCTGAAATGGGGCCAGAAATGGTGCCAGAACAGCAGAAAAGCCCTCACATGGCATACCATTTTAGAAACTACACCCCTCAAGACAAGTAACAAGGGGTCCAGCGGTGTTTGACGACTTTTCGTTAAAGTCGGATGTGTAAATGAAAAATAAGAGTTTCACTAAAGTGCAGTTTTTTTCCCAAATTTACAAATTTTACAAAGGGTAATGGGAGAAGATGCCCCCCAAAATTTGTAACCTCATCTCTTCTGAGTATGGAAATGCCCCATGTTAGGACGTCAAATCCTCTGCGGGCGTACTACAATGCTCAGAAGAGAGGGAGTCACATTTGACTTTTGGAAAGCAAATTTAGCTGAAATGGTTTTTGGGGGGCATGTCATATTTAAGAAGTCCCTATGGCGCCAGAACAGCAAAAAAAAAAAACTCACATGGCATACTATTTTGGAAACTAGACCCTTCAAGGAACGTAACAAGGGATACAGTGAACCTTAACACATCACAGGTGTTTGACAACATTTTGTTACATTTGGATGTGGAAATGAAAAAAAACAATTTTCACAAAAATGCATTTTTCTCCAAATTTTTTTTTTTTTACAAGGGGTAATAGGAGAAAATGACCCACAAAATGTGTAACCCTATTTCTTCTGAGTATGGAAATACCCCATGTGTGGACGTCAAGTGCTCTGCTGGCGCACTACAATGCTCAGAAGAGGAGGAGCGCCATTGAGCTTTTCGAGAGAGAATTTGTTTGTAATGGAAGTCAGAGGCCATGTGCGTTTACAAAGCCCCCCGTGGTGCCAGAACAGTGGACACCACCCCACATGTGACCCCATTTTGGAAACTACATCCCTCACAGAATTTATTAAGGGGTGCAGTGAGAATTTACACCACATTGGTGTTTGACAGATCTTTAGAACATAACATTTTTCATTTTCACGGACCACTGTTCCAAAAATCTGCCAGACACCTGTGGGGTGTAAATGCTCACTGTACCTCTTATTACATTACATTTAGTTTCCAAAATGGGGTCACATGTGGGGGGGGGTCTATTGTTCTGGCACTATGGGGCATTGTAAACACACGTGGCCTTCAATTCCGGACAAATTTTCTCTCCAAAAGCCCAATAGCGCTCCTTCTCTTCTGAGCATTGTAGTGTGCCCACAGAGCACTTTACATCCACATATGGGGTATATTCTTACTCAGAAGAAATGGGGCTACAAATTTTGGGGGTATTTTTTCCTATTTTCCCTTGTGAAAATGAAAAATTTAGGGTAACACCAGCATTTTAGTGAAAAAATTTTTTTTTTTCATTTTCCCATTCAACTTTAATGAAAATTCTTCAAACACCTGTGGGGTGTTAAGGCTCATTATACCCCTTATTACATTCTGTGAGGGTTGTAGTTTCCAAATTGGGGTCACATATGGGTATTAATTTTTTTTGTGTTCATGTGAAAACCGCTGAAAAATCAGCCACCCCTGTGCAAATCACCAATTTAGGCCTCAAATGTACATAGTGCGCTCTCACTCCTGAGTCTTGTTGTGCATCGGAAGTGCATTTTGCACCCACATATGGGGTATTTCCGTACTCAGGAGAAATTGCATTACAAATTTTGTTTTTTTCCCTTCCTTTTACCGCTTGTGAAAATAAAAGTATAGGGCAACACCAGCATGTTAGTACATTTTTTACACTAACAGGCTGGTGTAGCGCCCAATTTTTCCTTTTCATGAGGGGTAAAATGAGAAAAAGCTCCCCAAAATTTATAGTGAAATTTCTCCCAAGTATGGAAATACCCCACATGTGGCCCCAAACTGTTTCCTTGAAATGCGACAGGGCTCCGAAGTGAGAGAGCGTCATGCGCATTTGAGAAAATGTTCTCCAGATGTTGCAAAACTACAAATCCCAGCATGCCCACACAGCAAACTGCTGTGTGGGTATGCTAGGAGTTGTAGTTTTGCAAGATCTAGAGGGCTACAGTTTAGAGACCACTGCATAGTGATCTCCAAACTGTAGCCCTTCAGCTGTTGCAAAACTGCAAATCCCAGCATGCCCACACAGCAACCAGTTGTCTGGGCATGCTGGGAGTTGTAGTTTTGCAGCATCTGCAGGGCTACAGTTTAGAGATAACTGTATAGTGGTCTCCAAACTGTAGCCCTCCAGATGTTGCTAGGTAACTTCCCGACTTCCGTAGGATCCGGGGAGCCGCATCGCCATCCTCTGCTGCCGCCGACGATCACCACCCGCTACCGCCGCCAATGGTGAGTGGACCTTTGGCGCTGGTGACCGTCGGTTCCCCCGCTCTGTTCGGATTGCACTGGGAGGGCAGAGCGGGGGAACCGAACGTTAACCCCCCCCCCCCTGGCCCCAATCTGCTATTGGTCGTCGTTTCTGAACGACCAATAGCAGGGATAGGAGGGGTGTCACCTCACTCCTGTCCCTACAGGGGGATAGCGGGTGTCTTGGACAACCTTGATCCTCCTTATTTTCTGAGTCACCAGAGACCCCTATGACCCAGAATCGCCGCAAATCGCCGGTGTGAATTCACTGGCGATTTGAGGTGATTGCCAACGTATGGGGGGTGTTCATTACCCCCCTGGGCATTTGCACCCGGTGCCTGCTAATAGATATCAGCAGTCACCCCGGTCCGGCACGCGGTTGGCACCAAGATTCCCACGGGCGTAGGCCCTGGGTCCTTAAGGGGGTTATCCACCATAAGGTGATTTTAGTACGTACCTGGCAGACAGTAATGGACATGCTTAGGAAGGATCTGTGCTTGTCTTGGGGCTAAACGCCTATGTTGTGAGAGTACCATAATACTGTTGCTAGCTTTTTTTTATTTTATTTTTTTTCAATTCAAAAATTTTTATTTTATTTTTCATAAAGGCATAACAGAAAATTAGCATTTAGGTCAACACTGTGTGCATACAATAACAGCTGTAAATGCGTAAATGTTGTCCAACATAACATAGCAAAAGAAACTGCACTCCTCTTTGTAAAGGTCTCTGTAAAGTCACTAGATGTACGGAGCAGCCTAAGGCTATAGTGCAGTCGGAGTGTCTGAATCATAAAGAAACGGGCAACAAGCTCGTACACAGATGAATTACAACTTAATTAAACCCAACTGGGTAAGAAAGTAAAGAAGGAAAGAGAGGGGGAAGGGTAGAAGCAAATAGTGGAGGAGAGGGGAGGAGGGTGGGGGAGGGATAGAGAGAGAGAGAGACGTGCGGGTAGTAGGGGTAAAGAGAATGTGAAGTAGTAGGTGCCTCTCCGAACGGACGACCTCCTACATCTCATGGCTATCTGTACGTTCAAGGGGAGACTGGTGAACTCGTCAGCGTGTGATGCAGCAGCTCTTTGATGTCAAACACAGGGGTAGAAAGGTGTGTAAAGGCCTGTTGCTAGCTTTTTGTGAACTGGTATTTCCTGTTTGACTTCTCTTTTTTTTTACTACAATTCCCACAATTCCATTTTCCTCCCTCCCAAACATCAGCCACCCCACCCACTGAAACATAAATAAGCTGCATCCATTCAAAGACCTGTGGTTTTCCATCAGGGTGCCTACAGCTGTTGCATTAGTTGCAGATTGATCTCTATCCCACCAAACGATCGCTCCACCCATTAAAGCATACAGGCTTCCTGTCATCAGCTGACTAGTGAGTCAGGTCTCAGCTGCATTGCAACCTGAGAAAAATCTGAGACAACAGTCATTTTGTATGCTGGTAAAAATAAATATTGGAGTGAAAATACCATAAGAATTGTGAGAAAACCGTCACACACAGGTGCAGACACTTTATTATGAACTACACTAACTTTGCAGCCCCTGTTGCATAGTCAAATAAAAAAAAAAATCCTGGAATACCCCTTAAGTACCATGGAGCCAGGGCGTACCCATTCACGGTGTTTCCTTAAGGGGTTAAAGGGGTACTCCAGTGGAAAACTTTTTTTTTATCAACTGAAGCTGGAAAGTTAAACAGATTTGTAAATTACTTCTATTAAAAAAAATCTTAATCCTTCCAGTACTTATTAGCTTCTGAATACTAAAGAGGAAATTCTTTTCTTTTTGGAACACAGTGCTTTTTGCTGAATCCCGAGCACAGTGCTCTCTGCTGACATAACAATGAAGGACGTATATTTATTCCGCGTCATAACGGGTCGTCCCGGTGTCCATCAATGGTCGGGACCCGCGGCTAATACAGGACATCACCGATAGCGGTGATGCCTTGTATTAACCCTTCAGATGCAAAGCTGACCGCCGCGTCTGAAGCGAAAGTGAAAGTATCCCGGCTGCTCAGTCGGGCTGTTCGGGACCACCGCGGTGAAATCTCGGCATCCCGAACAGCTAACAGGACATCAAGAGGGCCCTTACCTGCCTCCTCGGTGTCTGATCGGCGAATGGCTGCTCTGTGCCTGAGATCCAGGCAGGAGCAGTCAAGCACTGATAACACTGATCACAGGCGTGTTAATACATGCCAGTGATCTGTGTAAAAGATCAGTGTGTGCAGTGTTATAGGTCCCTATGGGAGCTATAACATTGCAAAAAAAAAGTTAAAAAAAAGTTTTAATAAAGATCATTTAACCCCTTCCCTAATAAAAGATTGAATCACCCCCCTTTTCCCGTAAAAAAAATAAAACAGTGTAAATAAAGTAAAAATAAATGTGGTATCGCCGTGTGTGTAAATGTCCAAACTATAAAAATGCATTGTTAATTAAACCGCATGGTCAATGGCATACATGTAAAGAAAAATTCCAAAGTCCAAAAAAAGCATATTTTTGGTCACCTTTTATTCCATTAAAAAATAATAAAAAAAGTGATCAAAAAGTCTGATCAAAACAAAAATTGTACCGATAAAAACTTCAGATCACGGTGCAAGAAATGAGCCCTAATACCGCCCTGTACGTGGAAAATAAAAAAGTTATAGGGGTCAGAAGAGGACATTTTTAAACATATAAATTTTCCTGCATGTAGTTTAGATTTTTTCCAGAAGTACGACAAAATGAAACCTATATAAGTAGGTTACCATTTTAACCGTATGGACCTACACAATAATGATAAGGTGTCACTGCGTAGAAACGGAAGCCCCCAAAAGTTACAAAATGGCGTTTTTTCTTAGATTTTGTTGCACAATGATTTTTTTCCGTTTCGCCGTGGATTTTTGGGTAAAATGACTAATGTCACTGCAAAATAGAATTGGTGAAGCAAACAATAAGCCATAATATGGATTTTTAGGTGGAAAATTGAAAGATTTATGATTTTTAAAAGGTAAGGAGGAAAAACCCTGAGTCCTTAAGGGGTTAAGAACTGTCCAGAGCAGCATATGTTTGCTATGGGGATTTTCTTCTACCCTGGACAGTGCCTAAAATGGACAGATATTTCAGCAGAGAGCACTGTGCTCGTGATGTCAGCAGAGAGCTCTGTGTTCCAAAAAGAAAAATTTCTTCTGTAGTATTCAGCAGCTAATAAGTTTTGGAAGGATTAAGATTTTTAATAGAAGTAGTATACAAATCTGTTTAATTTTCTTGCACCAGTTGATTTAACCTGTTCAGGACTCAGGGCGTACGGGTACATCCTGAAAACCTGGTACTTAAGGACCCAGGACGTACCTGTACGCCCGTGGGAATTTCGGTCCCCGCCGCACGCCGGGCGGGGACCGGACCAGGGTGACTGCTGATGTTGATCAGCAGGCACTCCGCGCAAATGCCCAGGGGGGTCATTAGACTTCACACTGGCGATTTGCACCGATTCCGGATCATACGGGTCTATGGTGACCTGGTGACCCGGAAAATAAAGGGGATCGGGCATGTCCAAGACACCCACGATCCCCCTGAAGGGATAGGAGTAAGGTGGCAACGGTGCCACCCCTCCTATCCCTGCTATTGGTTGTAAAGATGTGACAACCAATAGCAGATCATGGGCGGGGGGTTAACTTTAGGTTATCCCGTTCTGTCCACCCACAATAGGCGGGGCAGAACAGGGAAACCGAAAGGAACCGGCGCCGAAGTCCACTTACCCATCGGCGGAGGCTGTGGGCGGTGATTGGCTGAGGAGATCGGCAGGCGGCGATGACGTGCGGCTGGCTCCCTGGATCCTACAGACACAACAAAGACCTCCAAAAGACTCAGGATCAAGCAGGGTGCATGGAACTCAGGTAAAACAATTAGGTTTATTAAACCTAATAATAATAATAATTAAAAAAAACATAATAAACCTAATTGTTTTACCTGAGTTCCATGCGCCCTGCTTGATCCTGAGTCTTTTGGAGGTCTTCGTTGTGTTTGCTGTTTAATCCTAGGAGCGGCTGCTGGATCCCGGATCTACTGATCTTTTACACACTATTCCATTGTTGTACTTGGCTTTAGTACAACCACCAAGGGGGAGTTATTCCAATATTGTGTTCACCCTCATTTGTTTAGTACGTTATCACACCATGGAGCGCTTTCCCTCATTTTAGTGGATCCTACAGAAGCTGGTGAGTTGCCTAGCAACATCTGGAGGGCTACAGTTTGAGACGACTATATAGTGGTCTCTAAACTGTAGCCCCCCAGATGTTGCAAAACTACAACTCCCAGCATGGCCAGGCTCTCCAGGCTCTTCTGGCTCTCCAACTTATTGGCCCCTTGCTATCGGCACAAAATAGGGGCCTATATTACACTCACTGAGAGGGAGGAACTGACCTACTACGGAGACATCCTACGTAGTCAGTTGGCCGATGCCTATCGGCGCCATCGTCCGTCCTCTCGCAGGTCTGACTCGGGCGGGCCTCTGCGCTCACCTTCCACTGCCATGGCTGCTGGGAGGGGTGGGATGGCAGGAGTAATACCAGCTCCATCAGCAGCAGCTTGAGTCTACAGTCGCTGATGAGTACCTCTCTTCACCCGCATAGTGAAGTAACTCATTAGCAGAAGGTAGACCTGGAACAGGACGTGAACCAGAAGGTGGTGGCATACCTTGACATGCGCATGCCAACACACCTCGAAGATCCGCTGGACTTCTGGGCAGCCAAACTTGATTTGTGGCTGCAACTAGCAGAGTTTGCCTTGGAAAAGCTGTCCTGCCCGAACAGTAGTGTGCCATAAGAGCGATTGTTTAGTGCGGTGGGGGCCATAGTCACCTCAAGGAGAACTCGTCTGTCCACAAAAAATGTGAAGAGACAGACCATTGTGAAGTTGAATCAGGCACGGATCAGCCAGGATTTCCACCCACCAATGCCTGAAGCATCAGAGTAGATTGACTATGGTGCCACACCAACACTTTACAAATATGGATAGTGCCAGATCAGACCTTTTTTCACCCACCTTTTTCACCAGGTACTGGTATTGCCACCCACCACACCAGTCTCTCATCGGGTCACTTTCAGGACTCCTGATGCTGCTGACACCTCCAGGCAGTCACATTCTGTCATCGTATGGTCTCCTCCACCTCCAGGCTTTGCCATTCAGCCGCTATATATTCTTCTCATGTTGCCGCCAATTCCAGGATGTGCCATTCAGCCACTATATGGTCTCCTCATCTGCCGCCAACTCCAGACTGTGCCATTCAGCCACTGTGTTCTACTCATGCTGTTATATCGCTAATGAGTCCCTATTGAGTTGATCCAGGGGAAGGGAAAAAAAACTTCCTACTAGAGGTAAAAATTCAGCCACTGTGTTCTACTCATGCTGCCGCCAATGCCAGGCTGTGTCATTCAGCAGCTATATGGTCTCCTCATGCTTCCGCCACCTCAAGGCTGTGCCATTCAACCACTATATGTACTTCTCATCTGCTGCCAACTCCAGGCTGTGCCATTCAGACACTACATAATCTCCTAATAGTAACATAGTAATATAGCTCATAAGGTTGAAAAAAGACCATAGTCCATCTAGTTCAACCTATATCCCTAATGAGTCCCTACTGAGTTGATCCAGGGGAAGGCAATAAACCCTCCTACTAGAAGTAAAAATTTCTTCCCGACTCCAAATATGGCAGTCAGAATAAATCTCTGGATCAACATGCTGTCCCTAAATATCTAGTATACATAACCATCAATGTTATTATTCTCCAAAAATGTATCCAGACCCCTTTTGAACTTTACAGAGTTCACCATGACCACCTCCTCCGGGAGAGAATTCCACAGTCTCACTGCTCTTACAGTAAAGAACCCCCATCTGTGGTAGCGTAGAAACCTTCTTTCCTCTAAATGTAGAGGATGCCCCCTTGTTATAGATACAGTCCTGAGTATAAATAGATCATGGGAGAGATATCTGTACTGTCCCCTGATATATTTATACATAGTTATTTGGTCTATCCTAAGCCTTCTTTTTTCTAAACTAAATAACCCCAATTCTGATAATCTTTCTAGGTACAGTAGTCCTCCCATTCCCCATATTAATCTGGTTGGCCGTCTTTGAACCCTCTCCAGCTCCACTATTTCTTTCTTGTACACTGGTGCCCAGTACTGTACACAGTATTCTATGTGTGGTCTGACTAGGGATTTATGTAGTAGTAGAATGATTTCCTTGTCGTGGGCATCTATGTCCCTATTGATGCACCCCATGATTTTATTTGCCTTGGCAGCAGCTGCCCGACACTGGTCACTGCAGCTAAGTTTACTATTAACTAAGACCCCTAAGTCCTTTTCCATGTCAGTCGTCCCAAGTGTGCTCCCATTTAATACATAATCCCAGCCCAGATTTTTCCTCCCCATGTGCATTACCTTAAATTTATCAGTGTTGAACCTCATCTGCCACTTCCCAGCCCAAACCTCCAGCCTATCCAGATCCATTTGTAACAGTGCACTGTCCTCAATAGTGTTTACCACTTTACAGAGTTTAGTATCATCTACAAAGATTACTACTTTACTATTCAACCCCTCTACAAGGTCATTAATAAATATAACAGGACCCAAGACTGACCCCTGTGGTACCCCACTAGTAACAGTCACCCAATAAGAATAAGTACCATTAATAACCACCCTCTCTTTCCTCTCACTGAGCCAGTTACTTACCCACTTACACACATTCTCCCCCAGCTCGAGCATTCTCATTTTCTGCACCAATCTAGCGACATCTAGCGATTGCCACTGGTCCAGTCTGGAGCTCACTTCCTCATAAAAGCTGATCAGGTTAGTTTGACTGGATCGATCCCTCATAAAGCCATGCTGATATGGAGTCATGCATATATTTTTATCAATATACTCCAAAATAGCATCTTATGCTTCAGCCACCTCCAGGATTTGTCATTCAGCACCTATTTGTTTTTCTCATGCTGTTAGGCCTGGGATATTACCTAAAAACTTTTATGGTAGCACTAGCTCCCATAAATCTTCAATTTAAATTTGAAAATTCATCTTTTAATCTTGGGGATTGGGAAGCCCTATTGTCTCATCATGCTGCCACCAGCTCGAGGCTGTGTCATTCAGTAACAATATGGTGTACTGATGCTGCTGGGTCTGGGACATTATCTAAGATTTTTTATGGTAGCACTAGCTACCATAAATCTTCAATTTAAATTTAAATATTCATCTTCTAATCTTAGGGATTGTGAAGCCTTACTGTCTCCTCATGCTGCCGGCAGCTCCAGGTTGTGTCATTCAGCCACTATATGGTATACTGATGCTGCTGGGCCTGGGACATTATCTAAAAACATTTATGGTAGCACTAGCTACCATAAATCTTTAATTTAAATTTGAAAATGTATCTTTTAATCTTAGGGATTGTGAAGCCCTATTGTCTCCTCTTGCTGCCACCAATTACAAACTTCAAGATTATGGTCTCCAGATTATGGTCTCCAGACATCGGGACACTGGGACATTAAATTTGGGAATCTAATATAAATCTGAAATAAAAATTTGAAAAAATTTAATCTTTTCAGGACTGAGGCCCTATGGTCGTCGACGTCATATTGCCTTTGAAATTGTCACAAGAATCCAATGAAACAGCTTGGAGCAATAACAATGAACCATAACTGATTAAATGAAACATTCACACTTTCACAGTCAGGGGTGCACTGAGAGGCAGGAGCTGGAACAGGTGGTATCTCGCCTGGCAGGGGACCGCCAGCTCGATGCTCACCAGAATGGGTAAACAAAAAGTTTTAATAAATTCAAATTAAATTAAATAAAAATTACATAAAAAACTGCCACATCCAGACGCTCTGTGACAATGATTCTAATAGCGATGGCTGTAATCTACTTGTCATACTGAATAACAGTGTTATTTCACTAACACAGCACACTCCCTATGCGTGTTAGGACAAGGCAAAGGGTTCTACACCCCTGTTGGGCAAAAATAGCTGTTTTTAATAGTAATTCGCCACGAATAAATTCAGTCCGAAACTAATTTTTTCAGAAAAATTCTGCGAATTGGCCGGATCAAATTTTTCAGAAATTCGCTCATCTCTAAATAATATTATTAATCAAATAACAAGTGTGTGGGGGAGGGGCAGGAAGTATTGTGTGGGCTATTTGATGCTGATTATAACCTATTTAACCGTGTCAACTGTATAGGAGAATAGAAAGAAAATTAGATACTGTAAGCAATGTCAAAAAGAAAATACATTCAGTAAACTTTTATAACTTGAGATACAAACATTGACTGACTGGCACGCTATGAAACTAATGATAGAGAAATTCAACAGTAACAAAACTAATCTACAGTTTAACACCCTTCATTTGTCACTATAGGTAAATAAAATGTTTTAACTAATAAATTACCTTGTCAGATATTTACTTAAGGAACTTTAACATTAATTGGCAGATTTATTTCTGGCATAGGTTCATACCTCCCAACTTTTTGGATGTTCATATAGGCATTTTTTATTTAGCTGAATGTGTGATGGTTTGTTTTTTCGGACCCACTGCTATGAGACATTTATCCATATGCTGCAGATAGGGTATAAATTTCTTAGCACTGGACATCTTCTTTAAGATTTACCCTTTGTTGAAATTCATTATTTAGCCAGCTGAACAAGAACGTTAAACACTGAAAACACCTCTGAATTATTATTATTATTTTTTTTTTACATACATGGAACTATGAATTTGGGATGGAGCTGTGTGTTTTTATGGATTCAAGAAAAAAATGCTATATTAACCTCTTGGGGATGCAGGGTGTACAGGTACGCCCTGACTCCCTGGTCCTTAAGGACGCAGGGCATACATGTATGCCCATGGGAATTCCAGTCCCCGCCACTCGCCAGCTGGGGACCGGACTGGGATGCCTGCTGAAATCGTTCACCAGGCATGTTTCTATGAAAAAGTGTGCCTCCAGCTGTTGCATAACTACAACTCTCAGTATGCACAGACAGTCAAGGGGCATGCTGGGTGTTGTAGTAGTGTGCCTCCAGCTGTTGTAGAACTACAACTGGCAGCATGCCCTTCGGCTGTCCGTGCATGCTGAGGGTTGTAGTTTTGCAACAGCTGAAGGCGCTCTGGTTGCGAAACACTTAGAGTTTGCTACCTAACTCAGTGTTTTGCAACCAGTGTGCCTCCAGCGGTTGTAAACTACAACTCCAAGCATGCACTGACAGACCGTCCATGCTGGGAGTTATAGTTTTGCAACAGCTGGAGGCACACTGGTTGCGAAACGCTGAGTTAAGTAAATATTTGCATATTCCTTCTTTTCACTTGTGGGCCAATTAGAATGATGCAAATACACGTGTCAGAGTTTATCAATAGAGATGAGCAAACTTTTCAAAAATTCGATTTGGCCGATTCGCCGAATTTTCCGATAAAGTTTGTTTTGTTCCGAATTTTTTCGCGGCAAATCTATATTAAAAAAGGCTATTTCTAGCCTACATACAGCCTCTATAGGAGTATAGAACACTTTGCTGTGTTCTAAAACGCGTATGGAGTGTGCTGGGTTAGTGAAATAATACTGTTATTCAGAATAACATGCAGATTACCGGCATCCCTTTTAGAATCACTTCCGCACAGCAGCACAATTACAGAGCCTGGTGGTGGCATCAGTGTCAGGAGACCATATAGTGACTGAATGACACAGCGTGGAGGTGTTGGCACCATGAGGAGACCATATAGTGACTGAATGACACAGCGTGGAGGTGTTGGCAGCATGAGGAGACCATATAGTGACTGAATGACACAATGTGGAGGTGTTGGCAGCATGAGGAGACCATATAGTGGCTGAATGGCTCAGCGTGGAGGTGTTGTCAGCATGAGGACACCATATAGTGGCTGAATGACACAGCGTGGAGGTGTTGGCAGCATGAGGAGACCATAAAGTGGCTGAATGGCACAGTGTGGAGGTGTTGGCAGCATGAGGACACCATATAGTGGCTGAAGGACACAGCTTGGACATGTTGTCAGCATGAGGAGACCATATAGTGGCTGAATGACACAGCATGGAGGTGTTGGCACCATGAGGAGACCATATAGTGGATGAATGGCACAGCCCGGAGTTTCCAGCAGCATGAGTAGGCACTAGGCCTTCACAATCCCTAAAATTAAAAGATGAATTAAGAAATTGAAACCAAAGATTTTGGATAGTGGGTGCTACCTGTGTTTGAAGTTCTCAGACCCAGGCACAGCAGCGGCATCAGTAACCCATATATTGCATGAATGACACAGCCTGGAGTTGGCTGATGCACGAGTACACACCAGGGCTTCACACTCCCCCCCAAAAAAACACCACAATTTGAGATTTTTTTTTAAAGATTTTGGATAGCGGGTCCTACCTATGAGAAAATTTGAAATTACCAGACCCAGGCCCCACAGCGGCATCAGTAACCCATATATTGCCTGAATGACACAGCCGCAAGAGTACACACCAGGGCTTCACAATCCCCCCCCAAGAAACACCACAATTTTAGAAATTTTTGAAAAAGATTTTGGATAGCGGGTGCTACCTATGACAAAATTTGAAATTCCCAGACCCAGGCCCAGCAGCGCCATCAGTTTTTGATTTGAAATTTAAAACAACCTTTGCATGTCCCGGACCCTAGCGTGTGGGTACGAAGGACCAAATCCAACAAGCCCCCACAGGGCTCATGTGACCGTAAGATTTAGGCGCAACGTCTCCATTGTCCTGACCGGCCATTGTTTCCAAGACTTCTTGCCAAGGCAAACCATGTGAAGAACAACGTGACACCACCATGACCTGCACACATGGTATGCTGAAGGGCCACTGAGACTTGTCCGGGCAGTGGAGGCTTAAGACACAGTGGAGGATGTGGAGGCAAAGTAGCACACTGTCGCAGGACCAACAGAGTGTAGCAGGAAGCAGCATTGAGTACACACCAGGGCTTCAGAATCCCAAAGAAAAAACAAACATTTTTAAAATAATTTTAAGAATATTTAGGACAGTGGGTGCTACCTATATATTGCCTGAATGACACAGCCTGGAGTTGGTAGCTGCATGAGTACACACTAGGGCTTCACAATCCCTCCCAAAAAATAGAGAAATTTATGAAGAAGACTTTTGGATAGCGGGTGCTATCTATGAGAAAATTTGAAATTCCCAGGCCCAGCAGCGCCATCAGTAAACCATATATTGCCTGAATGACACAGGCTGGAGTTGGCTGATGCATGAGTATGCACCAAAGCTTCACAATCCCTAATAAAAAAGACAAAATTTTTGACGAAAAATGTTAACGAAAATTTAGGACAGCGAGTCTTCTCTATATATTACCAGAATGACGCAGCCTGGAGTTGGCTGCAGCATGAGGAGACCATTGAAATGTGTGATTTTTTTTATTTGAAATTTAAATCAAAATTTGTGTCCCGGACCCCGCCGTGTGGGTACAAAGGACCTAATCTTACAAGCACCCACAGGGCTCATGTGGCCGTAAGATGTAGGCGCAACGTCTCCATAGCCCTGACCGGCCATTTTTGGTTTTTGTACCTTTGTTTAAGAACAAGCGCATATCCAAGAGTCCAGAAGACCCTATAATGCAGGACGGTGGACCACCAAAAGACATTCTTCTGTGAAATAATTGTTTATGAAATAAAGAAGCAGAGTTCATCCCTCTGCATATTTTTTTTTGAAAATTTTACTTAAAAAATCACATGCAACAATCGTTCAATGGTGTAATGGTTATTATTGTGGAAAATTCAAGTTTATTACTAATTATCAGAAAATTTGAAAAAAACACTACCCAAAAGTGTTTAATAACCCCATACATTGCACCATAAATGCTGAAATGTAGTTCCTGAAAGACACAGGAGCAGTCAGGAATAGGCATCAGCAGTACCCAAGAGGCTTTAATAACCCCTTACATTGCACGATCACTCGCGAGATCGAGCAATAACAGGTTTGTTATGCCCTCAGATGTCCGGAGCTGCACACGCGCTACACTGAAAGGACCAGCGTGTGTCTATCTTTCACCGACAGGTGCGGGTAACCCGCTGAACCCCGTTCATGATAGGGATTGTAATTATTTGCCAGGAAAGAAGAATCACAACTAAGCACGGGTCATAAGCTTGGGTTCATTAAGTCCCTGCCCTTTGTACACACCGCATGTCTCTACTACCGATTGGATGGTTTAGTGAGGTCCTCGGATTGGCCCCGGCGGGGTAGGAGAAGGCCCTAGCAGAGCGCCGAGAATTTAAAGATCATAGTTGAAATTTGCTTTAAGCATGTATTAGCTACTGCTAAACTTCCAAAAATGGAAGGCCCAAGGCCTGAGGCATCAGGGAGGCAATTATTTCTTGAAGTACCCAAGAGGGTTTCATAACCAACCCCTTACATTTAAAGATCAATGTTGAAGTTTGCATTAAGCATGTATTTAGCTACTGCAAAACATCCAGAAATTGAACGCCGAAGGCCTGAGGCATCGGGGAGGCAAGTAGTTCCCGAAAGACACAGAATGAGTCAGGAGCAGTCATTCGCAGTACCCAAGAGGGTTTCATAACCATCCCCTTACATTTAAAGATGAATGTTGAAATTTGCATTAAGCTTGTATTTAGCTACTGCTAAACATCCAAAAATTGAAGGCCCAAGGCCTGAGGGCAGGGAGGCAAGTAGTTCCTGAAAGACACAGAATGAGTATGGAGCAGGCATTCACAGTACCCAAGAGGGTTTCATAACCCCTTACATTTAAAGATCAATGTTGACATTTGCATAAAGCATATATTTAGCTACTGCTAAACATCCAAAAATTAAAGTCCCAAGTCCTGAGGGCAGGGAGGCAAGTAGTTCCTGAAAGACACAGAATGAGTATGGAGCAGGCATTCGCAGTACCCAAGAGGGTTTCATAACCCCTTACATTTAAAGATCAATGTTGACATTTGCATTAAAGGGGTAGTCCATTGGTGAAAAACTTATCCCCTATCCTAAGGATAGGGGATAAGTTTGAGATCACGGGGGGTCTGACCACTGGGGCCCCCTGTGATCTCTCTGTACGGGGGCCAGGCTCTCTGGCCAGATAGCGGGTGTCGACCTCCGCAAGAAGCAGCGGCCGACACGCCCCCTCAATACATCTCTATGGCAGCGCTTCGGCTCTGCCATAGAGTTGTATTGAGGGGGCGTGTCGGCCGCTGCTTCATGCGTAGGTCAACACGCCCCCTTCCCACAGGCTGTCGGGGCTCCGTACAGGAGATCGCAGGGGGCCCCAGCAATCGGACCCCCCGCGATCTCAAACTTATCCCCTATCCTTAGGATAGGGGATAAGTTGTTCACCACTGGGTTCACCACTGGACTACTCCTTTAAGCATATATTTAGCTACTGCTAAACACCCAAAAATTAAAGGCCCAAGGCCAGAAGCATCAGTGAGGCAAGTAGTTCCTGAAAGACACAGGATGAGCCAGGAGCAGGCAATCGCAGTACCAAAGGGGGTTTCATAACCCTAATTGATAACCCAAGAGGGTTTCATAAACAACCATAATTGGGAAATGTTGGTGTAACAGCATGGTCAATCTACTCTGAGGCATCTGGCATTGGTGGCTGGAATTCCTGGCTGATCCATCCCTGATTCATTTTGACAAACGTCAGTCTCTCCACATTTTTAGTGGACAGACGAGTTTGCCTTGGGGTGACTATGGCCTCGGCCGCACTAAATACCCGCTCTGATGGCACACTACTGGCCGGGCAGGACAGCTTTTCCAGGGCAAACTCTGCTAGTTGTGCCCATAAATCAAGTTTGGCTGCCCAGAAGTCCAGCGGTTTTTCAATGGTTGTTGGCATGGCCAACCTGGCGGGTGAAGAAAGCTACTCATCAGCGACTGTAGACTCAGGCTGCTGCTGATTGAGCTGGTACTGCTCCTGCCACCCCTCACCAGCAGCCATGGCAGTTGAAGGTGAGCGCAGAGGGCCCACCGAGTCAGACCTGCGAGTGGATGGACCATGTGGCCGATAGGCATCAGCCAACTGACTACGTAGAATCTCTCTGTAGTAGGTCAGTTTGTCCTCCCTCTCAGTGGGTGTAAAAAAGGCCCCCATTTTGGGATGGTAGCGAGGGTCTAATAACGTGGAGATCCAGAAGTCATCCCGCTGACGAATTTTGTCAATTCGGGGGTCACTACGCAAGCAACTGAGCATGCATCGTGCCATTTGCGCCAGTGACTCGGATGGACTACCTGCCTCCATCTCCACTGCATACTGCCACGGTGTGTCTTGGTCCTCTGTCTCAACTTCCTCATAACCCTCCAGCTCCTCTGGCTGCTCCTGCTCCTCCTCTCCTGTCCGAAGACTAGAAACACCGGCCATCTCATCCAACCTAAACTGTGCTCCGCTCTGCCCCTCATCATCCTCCTCCTCCTCCAGTTCAGCCCCCACAGGGCTCATGTAGCCTTGAGATGTAGGCGCAATGTCTCCATTGCCGTGACCAGCCATGGTTTCAATCATTTGTTGTAGGAAATGTGGGAGTGGAATTACGTCGTTCATGGCGTAATCCAGGCGACTCACAAATAATGTGGCTTCCTCAAAGGGCCTCAGCAAACGGCAGGTGTCACATATGAGCTGCCACTGGTTCACATTGAAGTTACACAGGGGAGTACTCCTATCTGCTTGGATCATCAAGAAATTGGTGATGGCTTTTCTTTGTTCATATAGTCTGTCCAACATATGGAGGGTAGAATTCCAACGTGTGGCAACGTCACAAATAAGACCATGTTGTGAGATACCGTTCTGACGCTGCAGCTCAAGGAAGGTGTGCTTGGTGGTGTACGAGTGGCTGAAGTGCATGCAAAGTTTCCTTGCCATTTTCAGAATGTTTTGCAAATGGGGTGAAGACTTGAGGAAGTGCTTGACAACGAGATTCAACACGTGTGCCATGCAGGGCGCATGTTTCACACTTCCTTGTCGCAGCGCGGACACAATGTTCTTCCCGTTATCGGTCACCATGGTTCCCATTTCCCGATTTTGTGGCGTAAGCCATACTCGGATTTCTTTACGAATGAACTTTAGCAGTTCCTCTCCTGTGTGACTCCGTTCGCCAAGGCAAACCATGTGAAAAACAGCTTGACACCGCCGTGCCCTACACACATGGTACGATGAAGGGCCACCGAGATTTGGTGGAGACCGAGAACATGGTGGAGGATGAGGAGGCATGCTGTAAAAGGACCAACTGCCTGGGAGCGAGAGCGTGGAGGAGGAAGCGGTGTGACCTGTCCAAGTTGCTGTTGTGGCTGTGCAGGAACAACATTTACCAAGTGGGCCGTAAAGGACATGTATTGTCCCTGACCATAGTTAAAGCTCCACACGTCGGCGCTGCCGTGCACTTTTGAACACACCGACAGGCTCAAGGACTGGCCCACCTTCTCTTGTACAAACTTATGCAGGGCTGGTACTGCCTTCTTCGCAAAGAAATGACGGCTTGGGACTCTCCACCTTGGCTCGGCACAAGCCTTCAATTCTCTGAAAGGTGCAGAGTCCACCACTTGAAAAGGGAGGGACTGCAACACCAGCAACTTGGACAGGAGCTCATTCAACTTGTGCACCGTTGGATGAGTGGGCGCATACTGTTGTCTCTTGGACATGGCTTCGCCGATGGATTTTTGGCGGAATGGCTGACTAAAAGCGGGAGAAGCAGGAGCGACAGAAGGAGGGTTTGACACACAGCTCCCTTCCGCTGAGGTGGTGGAGCCTTGGCTGAATGAAGGCGGGAGCAGTTGGCCACTGGGTGATGCAGCAGGCTGGACCACTACAGCGGAGCCACGGTTCTCCCAGGCCGCTTTATGGAGGCGAAGCATGTGTTGACGAAGGACCGTGGTGCCGACATTGGGACCCTGGCCACGCTTCACCTTCTGCCGACAGATCTTGCATGTGGCTATGTGAACCTCCTCCGGATGCCTTATGAAAAACTTCCACACCGCAGAGTAGCTGATTTTCCCACCCGCAGTCCGCACTAATTGACTGCTACTGGTGCCGTCTCCAGGAACCCCTGTTCCACTACCTCCCGGAAAGGTAGGCTGCCGAGTAGCAGGTGGTCTCCCCCGGGCACGTTTGGCTCCTGAATTTCCACTACTGCAACAGTGTCTGCTTCAGGACCCTGAGTGTCACGATGCCGGCTGGCAGGTAGTGGATCCTCTGTGCCAGAGAGGGATGGCGAGGACCGCGCTAGTGGACCGGTTCTAAGCCACTACAGGTTTTCACCAGAGCCCGCCGCAAAGCGGGATGGTCTTGCTGCGGCGGTAGTGACCAGGTCGTATCCACTAGCAACGGCTCACCTCTCTGGCTGCTGAAGATGCTGAAGATAGGCGCGGTACAAGGGAGTAGGCAGAAGCAAGGTCGGACGTAGCAGAAGGTCGGGGGCAGGCGGCAAGGATCGTAGTCAGGGGCAACGGCAGGAGGTCAGGAACACGGACTAGGAACAGACAAGGGAACGCTTTCACTAGGCACAAGTGCAACAAGATCCGGCAAGGGAGTGCAAGGGAGGAGACTAGATATAAGCAGGGAACAGGTGGTTACCCTAATTGGAACCACTGCGCCAATCAGCGGCGCAGTGGCCCTTTAAATCGCAGAGACCCGGCGCGCGCGCGCCCTAGGGAGCGGGGCCGCGCGCGCCGGGACAGAACAGACGGGGAGCGAGTCAGGTAGGGGGACCGGGGTGCGCATCGCGAGCGGGCGCTACCCGCATAGCGAATCGCATCCCGGCTGAAGGCGGGACCGCAGCGCACCCGGTCAGTGGATCTGACCGGGGCGCTGCAACAATGAAGATGAGGCGAGCGCTCCGGGGAGGAACGGGGACCCGGAGCGCTCGGCGTAACAGTACCCCCCCCCTTGGGTCTCCCCCTCTTCTTGGGGCCAAAGAACCTGAGGAAAAAAAACTCAATTTTTCCGTGATGAGGTCCGATGCACATTAGGAGGGGTTCTGTGTGGAAACGTACGAGACAGTCCAATCTTTTATTGAAAAAACAATAGATGTAGAGGGGTCTGGCGAGACTGGTCACAGGAACGTAGAACCTGTTGATGAGAGAGGCCAAAAAAAATTTTCCTGCAGATCCGGAATCCAAGACGAGCATAGTAGAGAAGGAGAAGGTAGAGGCAGATATCCGCACAGGCACAGTAAGGCGTGGAGAAGCAGAGTTGACATCAAGAACTGTGTCACCTTTGTGCGGAGTCAGCGTACGTCTTTCCAGGCGGGGAGGACGGATAGGACAATCCTTCAGGAAGTGTTCGGTACTAGCACAGTACAGGCAGAGATTCTCCATGCGGCGTCGTGTCCTCTCTTGAGGTGTCAAGCGAGACCGGTCAACTTGCATAGCCTCCGCGGCGGGAAGCACAGGAACAGATTGCAGATGACCAGAGGAGAGAGGAGCCGGGGAGAAAAAACGCTTCGTGCGAACAAAGTCCATATCCAGGCGGAGCTCCAGACGCCATCCGGAAGAACGCATGTCAATGCGAGTGGCAAGATGAATGAGTTCATGTAGGTCAGCAGGAGTCTCTCGTGCGGCCAGAACATCTTTAATGTTGCTGGATAGGCCTTTTTTAAAGGTCGCGCAGAGAACCTCACTATTCCAGGACAACTCGTAAGCAAGAGTACAGAACTGAATGGCGTACTCGCCAACGGAAGAAACACCCTGGGCCAGGTTCAGCAGGGCAATCTCGGCTGAAGAAGCTCGGGCAGGTTCCTCAAAGACACTTCGAATTTCCGAGAAGAAGGAGTGTACAGAGGCAGTGACGGGGTCATTGCGGTCCCAGAGCGGTGCGGCCCATGACAGGGCTTTTCCAGACAGAAGGCAGAACACGAAAGCCACCTTAGACCTTTCAGTAGGAAACTGGTCCGACATCATCTCCAAGTGCTGGGAACATTGCGAAAGAAAGCCACGGCAATACTTAGAGTCCCCATTAAATTTGTCCGGCAAGGACAGGCGGAGGCTAGGAGTGGCCACTCGCTGCGGAGGAGGTGCAGGAGCTGGCGGAGGAGAAGATTGCTGGAGAAGTTGCGACTGAAGTTGGTGCGAAATGGTGGACATTTCCGACAGCTGACGGGTTAGAAGGGCGATCTGTCGGGCTTGCTGGGCGGCCACCGTGGTGAGGTCAGCGACAACTGGCAGAGGAACTTCAGCGGGATCCATGGCCGGATCTACTGTCACGATGCCGGCTGGCAGGTAGTGGATCCTCTGTGCCAGAGAGGGATGGCGAGGACCGCGCTAGTGGACCGGTTCTAAGCCACTACAGGTTTTCACCAGAGCCCGCCGCAAAGCGGGATGGTCTTGCTGCGGCGGTAGTGACCAGGTCGTATCCACTAGCAACGGCTCACCTCTCTGGCTGCTGAAGATGCTGAAGATAGGCGCGGTACAAGGGAGTAGGCAGAAGCAAGGTCGGACGTAGCAGAAGGTCGGGGGCAGGCGGCAAGGATCGTAGTCAGGGGCAACGGCAGGAGGTCAGGAACACGGACTAGGAACAGACAAGGGAACGCTTTCACTAGGCACAAGTGCAACAAGATCCGGCAAGGGAGTGCAAGGGAGGAGACTAGATATAAGCAGGGAACAGGTGGTTACCCTAATTGGAACCACTGCGCCAATCAGCGGCGCAGTGGCCCTTTAAATCGCAGAGACCCGGCGCGCGCGCGCCCTAGGGAGCGGGGCCGCGCGCGCCGGGACAGAACAGACGGGGAGCGAGTCAGGTAGGGGGACCGGGGTGCGCATCGCGAGCGGGCGCTACCCGCATAGCGAATCGCATCCCGGCTGAAGGCGGGACCGCAGCGCACCCGGTCAGTGGATCTGACCGGGGCGCTGCAACAATGAAGATGAGGCGAGCGCTCCGGGGAGGAACGGGGACCCGGAGCGCTCGGCGTAACACTGAGCACTTGCAACATCGCCTCCCACATCACTCTCCACATCACTACTTGGCCGCCTAGCGGAGCAAGCGGCGCATGTCTCCTCCCCTTCTTGGCTGTCCAGTAGCTGCTGACTGTCCTCTATTAGATCGTCCTCAGTAAATAGTGGAGCTGAACCCACAGCATAAGATACTTCTCTAGGAGAGGAAACAGCATAGGAAAAAGGCAATGGGACGACAGGGACTGCTCCCGGCCATGCCAACTGAGAGTTGTGTCTGAGGAACCCACCGACTGTTGACTGGAGGTGTCAGATGTCACTTGTGATGATGTGGATGAGCGTGTTAACCAATCGACAACGGCAGATAGGTTGCTGGTGGAGACACGACCGCTGGCTGATAACGGGATCTCAGGCCTCTCGCTCTCCTGCTGCCACTCGCCCCAAGCCTGCTGCCAACTCTGCCGGAAATATTTAGGCCTCTGCCACTCCTCTGTGCACGTCCTGGCACTTTTCTGCCTGACATACTTAGTGCGTGTATGAGGGTATTACAATACACTACACTACTCTTCAAACAGTATTTGTCTAGAACAGCTGCAGGTGATTACTTACGGCTGTCCTTTGACAGTATGTAGGCCCTTGACAGATTAACAGGTACTAGATGGTACAATACTTGGATGTACCTAAGCGGTCTGCACTGATGAGGGCAGTAATAAGCATAACTATACGCAGAAAAAACTCTGTATGTTTGTAAAACACCAGCCGGTGAATACTATTGTTTGGACTTTGACGGTATGGAGCACCTTGACAGATTAACAGGTAGTAAATGGCACAATACTTGGATGTATCTATGCGGTATGCACTGATGAGGGCAGTAATAAGCATAACTATATGCAGAAAAAAATCTGTATTTTTGTAAAACACCAGCCGGTGGATACTATTGTTTGGACTTTGACGGTATGGAGCACCTTGACAGCATAACAGGTACTAAATGGTACAATACTTGGATGTACCTATGCGGTATGCACTGATGAGGGCAGTAATATGCCTAACTATACGTCGAAAAAAAATCTGTATTTTTGTAAAACACCAGCCGGTGAATACTATTGTTTGGAATTTGACGGTATGGAGCACCTTAACAGCTTAACAGGTACTAAATGGTACAATACTTGGATGTACCAATGATGAGGGCAGTTATATATACTATATGCAGAAAAAACTATTACATTTTTTTTTTAAAAAACAGCCGGTGAGTACTATTGTTTGGACTTGCACAGTATGTAGCCCCTTAACAGATTAACAGGTACAAAATGGTACAAATGCACTACAGTCCACTGAAAAATCACTTATTTCTGAACAGCAGCGGGACTCAACAGTGCAGCACCACACAAAAAAAAAAAAAAATCCAGGGATTAAACCCTAAATTGCACTTTGTCACACAATTCTGAGCAGCAGAAGATTTGTGGAGCAAAAAAAAAAAAAACTCAATTGGCTGAGAAATTAGGAGATAAGATGCTTCAGAAAGTTCAGACAGCTTGGAGAGCTATATGAGGCAGCTGACAGCTATCTGCCCCTCTCTGCCGCAATGCCCAATAACGTGAATATGAGTTTTAGCTATCAATGAGCCTTCTCAGTGTAACAGCAAAGCACTCTGCACTCCTGTCTTTCCCTAATGCTGATGTGACTAGCAGTTGCAGTGTAGCGCTGTGGTATGAGCTATTCACACACACGCAGTCCCGTCCTCTCCATCTGAGTGCATAGATGAAATGAGGAGAGGCAAGATGGCCGCCGATTATATAGGGGCTGTGACATCACAGGGGTCAGTGATCACTGATAGGCTGCATCTCACATGTGATTCAGGGTCAGCCCGCCTACCTTCATTCCCGCCGCAGTTTCCCGCCCTCCCATAATCCCCCTGCCCCATGTACTCACATGTGGATCCACCATTTTAGGTCTCCAATAGCCTGGAACGCTGTAAAATGGAGTTTAATTAAGCGATTCGAATCGCGGCGATATTCGCATTCGTTGCGAATCAAATTTTTCATGAAATTCGTAACAATTCGGGTTCGTCAACTTCGATTCGCCCATCTCTAGTTATCAACAACAACAACATCCATTGCAACTAATAGTAAAGTTGCCCACTCCCTCACTGTTTTCTTCCTCGAATACGCGTATGCAAATATAATGAATAAGCAACATTTGCGAATATAGGACGAATATTGGTCTATATATTCGCAAAATGTTGCGAATTCGAATATGGGCAATGCCGCTCATCACTAAACTGTTTTGCAACCATTGTGCATCCAGCTGTTGCATAACTACAACTCCCAGCATGCCCTTCGACTGTCCGTGCATGCTGAGGGTTGTAGTTTTGCAAGAGCTGAAGGCACACTGGTTGTGAAACACTGAGAGTTTGTTACCTAACTCATTGTTTTGCAACCAGTGTGCTTACAGCTGTTGCAAACTACAACTCCCGGCATGCACTGACAGACCATACATGCTGGGAGTGGTAGTTTTGCAACAGCTGGAGGCAACAGGGTACATTCACACATGTGGGGGATTACAGTGAGTTTCCCGCTGCAAGTTTGAGATGCGGCAAATTTTCCACTGCAGCTCAAACACCCGTGTGACTGTACCCTAAAAATACTACATTCCACAAAATTAAAAATAAAACACTACATACACACATACCCCTACACAGTAACCCCCCCCCCCCCAATAAAAATGAAAATCGTCTCCTAAGGCATTGTTTCCAAAATGGACCCTCCAGCTGTTGCAAAACAAAAACTCCCAGTATTTTCGGACAGCCATTGACTGTCCATGCATGCTTGGGGTTTTGCAACAGCTGGAGGTACCCTGTTTTGCAAACACAGTCATAGGGAAATGCTTGCATCCAGTCATAGGGAAATGCTTGCATCCAGGTCCATCCCTATGCAAATCAGTAATTTAGTCCTCAAATGTGCATGGCGCTCTCTCACTTCAGAGCCCTGTCGTATTTCAAGGGAACAGTTTAGGGCCACATATGGGGTATTTCCATATTTGAGAGAAATTGCCTAACAAATTTTGGAGGGCTTTCTCTCCTTTTACCCCTTATGAAAAGGTAAAGTTGGGGTCTACACCAGCATGTTATTGTAAAAAAAAAAAAAAAAAAAATTACACTAACATACTTTTTATTTTCACAAGAGGTAAAAGGAAAAAAAGACCTCTAAAATTTGTAAAACAATTTCTCCTGAGTACAGAAATACCCCGTATGTGGATGCAAAGTGCTCTGTGGACGCACAACAAGGCTCAAGAGTGAGAGCGCACTATGTACATTTGAGGCCTAAATTGGTGATTTGCACAAGGGTGGCTGATTTTACAGCAGTTCTGACATTAATGCAAAAAATATATAATAGCCATATGTGACCACTTTCGGAACGGCTCACGGAACGTAACAAGGGGTATAGTGAGCCTAAACATCCCACAGGTGTTTGACACATTTTCATTAAAGTTGCATGTGAAAAAAAAATTCTTAAAAATGCTGGTGTTACCCTAAATTTTACATTTTCACAAGGGAAAATAGGAAAAAAGCCCCCCAAAATTGAGTATGGAAATACCCCATATTTGGATGTAAAGTGCTCTGTGGGTGCACTACAATGCTCAGAAAAGAAAGAGCTTCATTGGGCTTTTAGAGAGAGAATGTGTCTGGAATTGAAGGCCATGTGTGTTTACAAAGCCCCCATGGTGCCAGAACAGTGCACTCCCCCACATGTGACCCCATTTTGGAAACTACACACCTCACGTAATTTTTCATTTGCACAGCCCACTGTTCCAAAGATCTGTCAAATGCCAGTGGGGTGTAACTGCTCACTGCACCACTTATTAAATTCTGTGAGGGGTGTAGTTTCCATAATGGGGTCCACTGTCCACTGTTCTGGCACCATGGGGGCTTTGTAAACGCACATGGTTCCCAACTTCCATTCCAACCAAATTCTCTCTCGAAATGCTCAATGGTGCTCCTCCTCTTTTGAGCATTGTAGTGCTCCCCCAGAACACTTTACATCCAAATATGGGGAATTTCCATACTCAGAAGAAATTGTGTTACATTCTTTTTCTCCTTTCACCCTTTGTAAAAATTCAATGAGTCTACAAGAACATGCGAGTGTAAAAATTGAAGATTTTGAATTTTCTCTCCTATTCCTGTGAAGCACCTAAAGGGTTTACAAACTTTTTGAATGTCATTTGAACACTTTGAGGGGTGCAGTTTTTATAATGGGGTCATTTTTGGGGTATTTCTAATATGAAGGCCCCTTAAATCCACTTCAAAACTGAACTGGTCCCCGAAAAATCCTGATTTTGAAAGTTTTGTGAAAAATTTGAAAATTGCTGCTGAACTTTGAAGCCCTCTGATGTCTACCAAAAGTAAAAATATGTCAACTTTATGATGCAACCATAAAGTAGACATATTGTATACGTGAATCAATACATAATTTATTTGGTATGTCAATTTTCCTTACAAGCAGAGAGCTTTAAAGTAAAAAAACAAATGCTACATTTAAAATTGTTCATTACATTTTGACATTTTTAACCAAGAAATGATGCAAGTATCAATGAAAATTTACCACTATATTAAAGTAGAATATGTCTCGAAAAAACAACATCGGAATCAGAATAAAAGGTAAAAGCATCCCATAGATATTAATGCTTAAAGTGACAGTGGTCAGAATTGCAAAAAAGGTCTGAGTCCTTAAGGTGAAAATGGTCTGAGTCGTTAAGGGGTTAAACAACTTCAGTGCTTTAGCTTTCGCTTCAATGTAAGGATAACAAAGTCAAAGGTTGGTTTAACAATTGCCCACTTCTTTAATTCTGCCTGAAAACATTTTTTTTAATTCAACTGGTGCCAGAAAGTTAACCCCTTAAGGACTCAGCCCATTTTGGCCTTAAGGACTCAGACAATTACATTTTTACGTTTTCATTTTTTCCTCCTCGCCTTCTAAAAATCATAACTCTTTTATATTTTCTTCCACAGACTAGTATGAGGGCTTGTTTTTTGCGCGACCAGTTGTCCTTTGTAATGACATAACTCATTATATCATAAAATGTATGGCGCAACCAAAAAACACTATTTTTGTGGGGAAATTAAAAAGAAAAATGCAATTTTGCTAATTTTGGAAGGTTTCTTTTCACGCCGTACAATTTATGGTAAAAATTACGTGTTTTCTTTATTCTGAGGGTCAATTCGATTAAAATGATATCCATTATTACATACTTTTCTATTATTGTTGTGCTTAAAAAAAATCACAAACTTTTAAAAAAAATTAGTACGTTTATAATCCCTTTATTTTAATGACCTCTAACTTTTTTATTTTTCCGTATAAGCGGCGGTATGGGGGCTCATTTTTTGCGTCATGATCTGTTCTTTTTTTATTTATACCACATTTGCATATAAAAAACTTTTTATACATTTTTTATAATTTTTTTTATAAAATGTATTAAAAAAGTAGCAATTTTGGATTTTTTTTTTCGTTCACGCCGTTCACCGTACGGGATCATTAATATTTTATTTTAATAGTTCGGACATTTACGCATGCGGCAATACCAAATATGTCTATAAAATTTATTTTTTACGCTTTTTGGGGGTAAAATAGGAAAAAACGGACATTTTACTTTTTTATTGGGGGAGGGGATTTTTCCCTTTTTTTTTTTTACTTTTACATTTTTTTACTTTTTTTTTACACTTGAATAGTCCCCATAGGGGACTATTCATAGCAATACCATGATTGCTAATACTGATCTGTTCTATGTATAGGACATAGAACAGATCAGTGTTATCAGCGATCTTCTGCTCTGGTCTGCTAGATCTCAGACCAGAGCAGGAGACGCCGGGAGCCGGAAGGAGGCAGGTGAGGGGACCTCCATGCGGCGTTCTGAATGATCGGAACCCCGCAGCACCGATCATTCATTGAAATCGCGCATTGCCGCAGATGCCGGGATCTGTATTGATCCCGGCACCTGAAGGGTTAATGGCGGACGCCCGCTAGATCACGGGCGTCGGCCATTGCCGGCAGGTCCCTGGCTGCGATCAGCAGCCGGGATCAGCCGCGCATGACACAGGCATCGCTCCGATGCCCGCGGTTATGCACAGGACATAAATGTACGTCCTGGTGCGTTAAGTACCACCGAACCAGGACATACATTTATGTCCTGCATCCTTAAGGGGTTAAACAGATTTGTAATTGACTTCTGTTAAAAAAAATCTTAATCCTTCCAGTACTTATCAGCTGCTATATTATCCACAGGAAGTTATTTTTCTTCTTGAATTTCCTTTCTGTCTGACCACAGTGCTCTCTACTGACACCTCTGTCCATATTAGGAACTGTCCAGAGTAGGAGCAAATCCCCACAGAAAACCTCACCTGCTCTGGACAGTTGCTGACATGGACAGAGGTGTCAGCAGAGAGCACTGTGGTCAAACAGAAAGGAAATTCAAAAACCTGTGGATCATACAGCAGCTGATAAGTAGTGGCATACTCCAGTGGAGTAACCCTTTAATGTAAGCACCAGTGTGCTTATATCTATTGACTCCTTACCATATCATCAATGTATTTGTTGTAACATCAACCAGCTTTAAAAATAACAAAATATTTGTATATTGGTGTGGTTTCTGTCATACACGGTTTTTATATTGTGTTTTACCACATAAGCCATGATAAAAGGACGTGTCAGCATTTGTATTCGATGCACTTCATCTAAATCTATATGTATATATACATAGATATCCAATAGAAACAGCACTTCCAGAAAAAAGTAAAGAAATAATAGGGTTGCACGCATGTTTTGAACCTTGGCCCACTGGTTCTTCAATCCATAGAAAAAATGCAGGCAGCACACCATGACTAGAATCCAAATAAGGTAAGTTTATTCCATGATGTGAGCTCACAACATGGAAAAAACTTACCTTAATTAGATTCTAGTCGTGGTGTGTATGTATGTATATATATATATATATATATATATATATATATAGTACAGACCAAAAGTTTGGACACCTTCTCATTCAGAGTTTTCTTTATGAAAATTGTAGATTGACACTGAAGGCATCAAAACTATCAATTAACAGCTTGCTCTTTCTGAGTGTTGCTGTGTAAGAGGGGGCGTGAAAGAGGAGTTTCAAAAACTGGAGTTTGAAAGCAGGAGGTTGAGATCGCTGTGAGTGTTAATTTCTGAACGCACAAGGTCTACAAAAAATTTTTAAGTGTAATTTTGACTGTCTGTTTTTTCCTATACATTTGTGAAATCCCCATTACTAGATGGCCTCCATGTTGGAAAATGCAGTGCAATGTACATCCTGTTCAATGTATGCAATCCTTGAACAACAGTTTGAGGGTGCATATTGTTGTGCGAGATGTGTGCTAGTTGTCCGTTTGGAAGCCCAGATCCTGCATCTAGAGGGGCGACTGGCAACAATGAGAAGCATTAACAACATGGAGAGGAGTCTCCTGCTCACTGAGCAGGCACTCTCGGGAGTAGAGGTGGGGGAGGACAGTGGGACGGAGTTGCAGGACAGTCAGGCAGTTAGCTGGGTTACAGTTAGAAAGAGGGGTAGGGGAAAAAGTGTCAGGGAGGCTAGTCCTGAACTGGCACACCCCAACAAGTTTGCCCGCTTGGCAGATGAGGGGGATGCCATTACAGAGCTAGGAGAACTGCAGCAGGATACCACCTCTGACCGCCAGGGGGGTGTCTGCTCCAGTAAGGAGGGAGGGAGGAGTACAGGGCAGGCCAGACAGGTACTAGTGGTGGGGGACTCAATTATTAGGGGGACAGACAGGGCAATCTGTCACAAAGACCGGGATCGCCGAACAGTGTGTTGTCTGCCTGGCGCACGAGTTCGGCACATCGCGGATCGCGTTGACAGGTTGTTGGGCGGGGCTGGAGAGGACCCAGCAGTCATGGTACATATTGGCACCAATGACAAAGTAAGAGGTAGGTGGAGTGTCCTTAAAAATGATTTCAGGGACTTAGGCCGCAAGCTTAAGGCAAGGACCTCCAAGGTAGTCTTTTCTGAAATACTACCAGTACCACGAGCCGCACCAGAGAGGCAGCGGGAGATCAGGGAGGTAAACAAGTGGCTCAGAAGCTGGTGTAGGAAGGAAGGGTTTGGGTTCATGGAGAACTGGGCTGACTTCGCTGTCGGTTACCGGCTCTACCGTAGGGACGGGCTGCACCTCAATGGGGAGGGTGCAGCTTTGCTTGGGGAGAAGATGGCTAGAAGGGTGGAGGAGTGTTTAAACTAGGGACTTGGGGGGAGGGAACCTACAGCAAAGAGGGGGAAGATAGTGTAGATAGAGAGGTGGGAATTATAAATGTACCTGGGGGTGGAGCGGAGGGAGGGGTTAGAATAGTTAATAGGAATAAGCTTCATAGGAAAATAAAACTTACACCCTTGAATCCCATTAACCCCAATAACATAAAGGATGGAAATGTAAAGTGTATGTTCACAAATGCCAGAAGCCTAGCAAATAAAATGGGGGAGCTTGAGGCCTTGATACTGGAGGAACATATTGATATAGTTGGGGTCACTGAGACATGGCTGGACTCCTCGCATGACTGGGCTGTCAATCTGCAGGGGTTTACATTGTTTCGCAAGGATAGAATGAACAGAAAAGGTGGTGGAGTCTGTCTGTATGTAAGAAGTGGTATGAAAGTCAGTGTGAACGATGCCATAGTGTGTGATGATTCTGAGGATGTGGAATCACTGTGGGTAGAATTACAAAAGGAGGGAAATACTGAAAAAATAATATTTGGGGTAATCTACAGACCCCCTAATATCACTGAAGAGATAGAAGTTCAGCTTCATAAACAAATAGAGAGGGCCGCCCGGGCAGGTACAGTGGTAATAATGGGAGATTTTAACTATCCAGATATAGATTGGGGTCCGGGGTTGGCTAAAACTACAAAGGGGCGACAATTCCTAAATTTATTGCAGGATAATTTTATGGGCCAGTTTGTGGAGGACCCAACAAGAAGTGATGCCTTGTTGGATCTGATCATTTCCAACAACGCAGAGCTGGTTGGTAATGTAACTGTGCGGGAAAACCTTGGGAATAGCGACCACAATATAGTTACTTTTGACTTAAAATGTAGAAAACAAAGACAGGTGGGGAAGGCAAAAACATATAACTTTAAAAATGCAAATTTCCCTTGGCTGAGATCTGCACTACAGGACATAGACTGGGGGGAGGTGTTCTCAAATACTGATACAGAAGGTAAATGGGACATCTTTAAATCAACTCTAAATAACTATACAGCTAAATATATACCAAAGGGGAACAAATATAAACGATTAAAACTAAATCCTACATGGCTGACACATGATGTTAAAAGAGCAATAAACAACAACAAAAATAGCCTTGAAAAAATACAAATCTGATGGGTCAGCTATAACATTTAAACAGTACAAGGAGCTTAATAAAAATCTGTAAAAATGTAATAAAAACAGCAAAAATTCAAAATGAGAGACAGGTGGCCAAAGAAAGCAAAACTAATCCTAAATATTTTTTTTAGCCATTTAAATGCAAAAAAAACAAGGACAGAGCATGTAGGACCCCTTAATAATGATAATGGGGAGGTTGTCACAGGCAATCAAGAGAAGGCGGAGCTACTGAATGGGTTCTTTAGTTCTGTATACACTATGGAAGAAGGAGCTGACATTGGCCAGGTCAGTGCTGGTAACACATCATGTAATGTACTGAACTGGCTTAATGTAGAGATGGTACAAGGTAAGTTAAGTGATATAAATGTAAGCAAATCCCCAGGACCGGATGGACTACACCCAAGAGTTCTTAGAGAGGTAAGTTCAGTAATATCTGTACCCCTGTTCATGATATTTAGAGATTCTCTGGTGTCTGGTATTGTGCCAAGGGACTGGCGCAAGGCGAATGTGGTGCCAATCTTCAAAAAGGGCTCTAGGTCTTCCCCAGGAAACTATAGACCGGTAAGTTTAACGTGCATTGTGGGTAAATTGTTTGAAGGACTTATAAGGGATTACATACAGGAATACATAGGGGATAATTGTATTATAAGTGATAGCCAGCATGGGTTTACTAAGGATAGAAGTTGTCAAACCAATCTAATTTGCTTTTATGAAGAGGTGAGTAGAAGCCTTGATAGAGGAATGGCTGTGGATATAGTGTTTCTGGATTTTGCTAAAGCATTTGATACTGTCCCTCATAGACGTCTGACAGGTAAGTTAAGGTCTTTAGGTTTGGAAATTTTAGTTTGTAACTGGATTGAACACTGGCTCATGGATCGTACCCAGAGAGTGGTGGTCAATGATTCGTACTCTGATTGGTCCCCGGTTATTAGTGGTGTACCCCAAGGTTCTGTACTGGGCCCGCTGTTGTTTAATTTATTTATTAATGATATAGAGGATGGTATTAACAGCTCTGTTTCTATCTTTGCAGATGACACCAAGCTTTGTAGCACAGTACAGTCTATAGAGGATGTGCATAAGTTACAAGATGACTTGGATAGACTAAGTGTCTGGGCATCCACTTGGCAAATGAGGTTCAATGTGGATAAATGTAAAGTTATGCATCTGGGTACTAATAACCTGCATGCATCGTATGTCTTAGGGGGGATTAAACTGGCAGAGTCACTGGTAGAGAAGGATCTGGGTGTACTTGTAGATCACAGACTACAGAATAGCATGCAATGTCAGGCTGCTGCTTCCAAAGCCGGCAGGATATTGTCATGTATCAAAAGAGGCATGGACTCAAGGGACAGGGACATAATACTCCCCCTTTATAAATCATTGGTACGGCCTTACCTGGAATATGCTGTTCAGTTTTGGGCACCTGTCCATAAAAGGGACACTGCGGAGTTGGAAAGGGTGCAGAGACGCGCGACTAAACTAATATGGGGAATGGAACATCTTAGCTATGAGGAGCGATTAAAGGAGTTACAATTGTTTAGTCTTGAGAAGAGACGTTTAAGGGGGGATATGATAAACGTATATAAGTATATTAATGGCCCATACAAAAAATATGGAGAAAAACTGTTCCAGGTTAAACCCCCCCAAAGGACGAGGGGGCACTCCCTCCGTCTGGAGAAGAAAAAGTTTAGTCTCAAGGGGCGACACGCCTTCTTTACCATGAGAACTGTGAACTTATGGAACAGTCTACCTCAGGAACTGGTCACAGCAGGAACAATTAACAGCTTTAAAACAGGATTAGATACATTCCTGGAACAAAATAAGATTAATGCTTATGAAGAAATATAAAATCTCATCCCTTCCCCAATATCGCGCCACACCCCTACCCCTTAATTCCCTGGTTGAACTTGATGGACATATGTCTTTTTTCGACCGTACTAACTATGTAACTATGTAACTATGTAACTATGTAACACATGTGGAATTATAGACATAACAAAAAATGTGTGAACATATGTCATATTCTAGGTTTTTCACCTTTTCCACTCCTGAGATGGAATTACTGGTGGGTTCTCTGCATATAGAAAAAAATGACATTTTATGTTCTGGAAAATTTGTCTGTAAATGTGATTTTGGGATTACCCTGGTTAAGGAAACATAATCCTGTTTTTGACTGGACCTCCGGGGAACTTGTCAAGTGGGGTTCTGAGTGTTCTAATAAATGCATTACTATGTCTCTTGCTACTCTCGGTGTGGGTCAAAGTAATCTACCTGAATTCATTTCCAATTTTTGTGAATTTTTTTTCTGAGGAGGCCTCCTCTGCTTTGCCTCCACACCGAGATTATGACTGTGCTATTGAACTTGTACCTGATGCTAAATATCCTAAGGGGCGAATTTATAATCTGTCTGGTCTAGGGAAGCTATGAAGGATTATATTCAGTCAAGTTTACAAAAGGGTCATATTCATCCATCTGTTTCTCCCATGGGAGCAGGGTTATTCTTTGTAGCTAAGAAGGATGGAGGACTTAGGCCTTATATTGATTATCGGGGTCTGAACAAGATCACAGTCAAAAATCAATACCCATTGCCTTTAATTCCAGATTTATTTAATCAATTACAGGGGGCATGTTGGTTTACTAAACTGAACCTTCGAGGGACTTATAACTTAATCAGAATAAAAGAGGGTGATGAATGGAAGACTGATTTTAATACCCCTGAGGGTCATTTTGAGTATCTGGTAATTCCTTTTGGTCTCAGTAATGCACCTGCTATGTTTCAGAATTTGGTCAACAATATTTTTTGTGAATTTTGGGGTACATCCCTCGTAGTTTATCTAGATGATATCTTAATTTTCTCTCGAGATTGGGCATCTCATGTGAATCATGTACGTTCTGTTCTTCAGGTACTACACCAAAACAAGTTGTTTGTTAAACAAGAGAAATGTGTTTTTGGCGTTAAAGAGGTACAATTTATGGGGTACATCTTAACTCCAGGACATTTTAAAATGGATCCTGAGAAGGTTAAGGGTGTATCTGACTGGGTGCAACCAACTTTGTTAAAAGCACTACAGAGGTTTTGGGGCTTTGCAAACTATTATAGGAAATTTATAAATAATTTTTTTATTGTTGCAAAACCATTGACTGATATGACTCGTAAAGGGGCAGATCTGGTTAACTGGTCTCAGGAAGCAGAAGCAGCTTTTGAACATCTTAAGAGATGTTTCATTTCTGCTCCGATTTTAGTTCAACCAGATCAGACCAAGCCCTTTATTGTTGAAGTAGATGCTTCTGAAGTTGGTGCTGGTACGGTTTTGTCTCAGGGAACTGCTTCTTTGACAAAATTACGTCCTTGTGCCTTCTTTTCTTGTACATTTTCTGCATCAGAACAAAATTATGATGTTGGAAACCGAGCATTTGACAATCAAGTGGGCTTTTGAGAAATGGAGACATTTTCTTGAAGGGGCAGTTCATCGGGTCACTGTAATCACTAACCATAAAAACTTAACTTTCCTGGAATCTGCCAAACGTCTCAATCCTCATCATGCCTGTTGGGCCTTGTTCTTTACTCGGTTTGACTTTGTTATTACTTATCGTCCAGGTTCTAAGAATGTCAAGGCTGATGCCTTATCTCGAAGTTTAAGTGCTTCTCAGCCTATAGACTTTATTTTGGAGTCTATTCTTCCAGAAGGTGTGGTTATTTCTGCAGTGCCTGCAGATTTATCTTCTGAGATTTTGAGTAACCAAGGCTTGGTTCCTCCAGAGACTCCTAGGGGCAAGATCTTTGTACCTAGTCAGTTTCACCTCCGTATAATCAAGGTGTCTCATTGTTCCCCTTTAGCAGGTCATCCTGGTATCCGGGGTACAAAGAAAATACTTCAAAGGAAATTTTGGTGGTCAACCCTTAACAGGGATGTGAAAGCTTTTGTTGTTTCTTGTGAAATTTGTGCCCGAGCAAAAACCCCTCGGACTCGTCCTGCAGGGGAGTTGTGTCTATTGTCCATTCCTAAAAGGCCCTGGACAAATATTTCTATGGATTTTATGACGGATCTACCGCCATCTGAGGGAAAAACTGTTTTATGGGTGGTGCTGGATAGGTTTAGTAAACAGTATCATCTTATTCCTTTGAAACATCTCCTTTTGGCCAAGATTCTTGCTGACCTAATTTTAAGACATGTTGTTAGGTATCATGGGGTCCCAGAAAATATTGTATCTGATCGAGGAGTACAATTTGTCTCTAAATTTTGGCAAGCCTTTTGTAAACAGTTGGGTGTTCAGTTATCTTTTTCATCCGCTTTTCATCCCCAATCTAACGGTCAAACTGAAAGGCTGAATCAAAATGTGGAACAATAGTTAAGATGTTATGTGGCAGATAGACAGGATGAATGGGTATCCTTCCTCTCTCTTGCTGAGTTTGCCTTGAATAACCAAGAACTTTCTTCTACTGGTATGTCACCCTTCTTTTGTGTTTATGGATTTAATCCACGGTTTCCTTCCTGTACTAATACTGATAGTGATAATCCTGAGGTCGACACTACCATGAGTACACTGTGCACAGTTTGGGCCCAGGAACGCCCAAGAACTACAAAAGAGACGTACTTGTGGTATAACATTTTAAGTTGGTGATAAAGTGTGGTTGATATATCACTGGGGAATTATTCTTCTATAAGAACACCCCTTTCCCCATGAGACTTCTCACTATCAGGGTGTATTGATAAAGATGCCCTTGGAGAGAGAAATTATGCTATATATATGAAGTTAAGGAACATCCAATAAGGCAGTGATGAAAAAATAATATATAACTTTTATTCTGATTCTTTTTCTAAAAATACGAGAATTAAAAAGTCCATAGCTAGCAGTATAGTTGGTCAACACAGGACCGTGCTCATGAGATGGGTATGGGGTAACAGGTGAATACCTATATCTAAATAGTCCTACCTCATCCTAGGACTATCTCTCACTACATTTAGTGTGGGTGGGGGTGGGGTTTGGTGATTTCCACTCGCAGGTGGTTAGCTAATTAATCTCTCATACTCCTGTCCAACGCGTTTCTCCCACTTGTTTTAAGGGTTCATCAGGGAACCGAGGAGGGAATAATAGGCTACCAGTATATAATCATATCACACAAGGGTACATAGAAATAGGTATATATGGACTAAGTTCAGATCAGTAGTTAGTCAAGATCAGTAGGTGGTCAAATACAGACCAGATAAACACTAGATAGAGGAGATGGATATGTCAGTCAGTCACTGGCAAGTTGGAACCACAGTTGATGTCCAGATTGGTAAGTTTACAGTCCGAAACAGTCATTCAGAGTGATGTGTACACCGTCAAAGAGTCCAGAGTCAATCTGATAACCGCAACCCACCATGTCATAACTTTAAATTCAGTAAAACATATAAATTATCTATATATAACACCACAGCCATATAGGGTATGTGTTGTCACATCCATGTAGATTCCAATATTGGCGATAGCACAGAGTGATTATTACTTCCACACAGGTATATAGTAACACTCGGGTTCTAAACATATATAGATGAACTGTGAAGACATAATTAGACAAAAAGATGTGTTTATATAAGGACTGTTATGATAAGATGATATAGACAAAAATAAATAAATCAATAAATAAATTCATACCTTGGTTTTAAATAACCATGTATGAAAGCTTGGGTGGTTGATTCTCCTATGTGGACTGGCGGTATTTATTGTACTCTGGACCATGTGATCTAAAACAAGCATCATATTCCATTTACATTATGCATTGTTGCTAGTTGTCATTTATAGCTCACTTCTTATTACTCACCCCAGCAAATGATAATGCCCTGGTAGATCTACTGACAGATTGCCATCTAAGGTCTAATTAGACCTTCCACTTTGGGGCCTGAAGTGAAAGATACAATACAGTGCAATGAGAAAAGATATGTGCCCCAAATTGGACGCATATAGTTTCCAACAACGGAGCCCTCCCTTGGTCTGAAGGCACTTACCCTGTCCTTGGCCTCTAGATGCTTGGACATCACTGGATGGAAGTGATGTGCCATGATCCCGGCACTCTCACTATTTTATACCAGTGAGCCGGAAGTGTGTCATAGGAGGCGCGGCTATGTGCCTTCGTTGTACTTGTTAGGTGGAACGCATCCGTCCCCGGAAGTTGCTGGGTATGGAACGCAGCCCTTACAACTTCTACTGCCGGATGCATTAAAGCAGTTCCGGTTAGTGGAACGCACATGCGCTCCAGAAGATAAATTCCGGCCTCCTTTTTAGTGTGATGTTCCGGTTGGTGGAACACAAATGCGTCTCACCACCGGATCACTCCGATGGTTAAGTTGGTGGAACACATATGCGTTTCACCGCTAGGTACATGGGGCAAAATGCATAGTATGGGGGGCCAGTAAATGGAAAAATTGCTAGGTGTTTTGCTACAAACCTAGACAGTTTAGTATCTTTACAGATATTGAATACCAGTGACTGAAGGACAATTGATAATGGATGCATGAAGATATTAAAGTGTATATATATTTTAGAGTATTGCACATAGTATCATGGCCAAATAATGTTCCTGCAAAGATGGGGAATATCTATGACATAGAATATTCCCAATGGTTAGTGGTATAGATTAAATCAAAAAAAGGGGGCACAAATAAGAGGGAGTCATTTAGACCCCGTAATGTAGATTAATCAAGGTAAAGGTGAAATACCTTAAATAGAAGGCAAAAATGAGAGAATGAGAGAAAGTCATTTAGACCTTCGTGGTGATAGGGTACCAAATACAGTTCCTGCAACGATAGGTAATATCTATAACATAGAATGTTCCCAATGATTAGTGGTATAGATTAATCAAAGTGAAGGTGAAATACCTTAAATAAAAGGCACAAATGAGAGGGAGTCATTTAGACCTCGTGGTGATAGGGTGCCAAGACGGTAGATCCACTTGGTTTCCTTCTGCATAAGTATCCTGTCTTGATCGCCCCCTCTTGGATCTTTCATCAATACTTCAATGGCTTGAAATTTGAGGTCATACATGTTTTCACGATGTTTGAGATGCATGTGAGTTGCAATGGGTTTCTCTCTTTGATGTTTAACATCACCCATATGCTCCAAAATTCTTTGCCGAAACTCGCGGATGGTTTTACCAACATAATATAGCGGGCAGGGGCATTTAGCCAAATATATTACTCCTTTGGTTTTACAATTTGCATACTGCCGGCATTTGTATGTTTTAGTGTAAAGTGTGGTTGTACACGAAAAATCTTCGTCTTAAGGTTCCATCTAAAAAATTGGCATCTAGGTTCATTGGACCTTATGAGGTAATTGAAGTTATTAATCCAGTCTGTTACAGATTAAAATTACCTCCTTCTTTTAAGGTTCATAATGTGTTCCACTGCTCTTTGTTAAAACATTGTCCCTACTCAGTCTCCAGTCCCAGTTCCACCTCCTCCGGTTGAGGTCGACAGAGAATTTGAGTATGAGGTCTCTAGAATACTGGATAGTAGAAAGGTACAGAATTCTGTCCAGTATTTAGTGAAGGAGTTTAAAAATGCATGGGATAAGCATAAGGCTATCCTTCATATAAGATAGGGCTAAAGACTTTTGATGGGATTCAGATTATTGGGCAGACTAAATGGGACAAATGGTTCTTATCTGCCGACACATTCTATGTTTCTATGCAAACCCCTAGATCATATCTACATGTCTTTTAGAAGAGATAACACTTTTACAATCATTTAAAGGTCTGTGATCTTTCAATGAACTCCACTTAGGCCTTCTTTACTTGGGGCCTTCTGAGAATTTATACAACATGGCGGACACCTCATAGTTACATAGTTACATAGTTACATAGTTAGTATGGTTGAAAAAAGACATACGTCCATCAAGTCCAACCAGGGAATTGAAGTGAAGGGTGTAAGGGGATAAGGGAAAGGGATGTAGTTTTATAATTCTGCATAAGCATTAATGTTATTTTGTTCCAGGAATGTATCTAACCCTGTTTTAAAGCTGTTAATTGTTCCTACTGTGACCAGTTCCTGAGGTAGACCGTTCCATAAATTCACAGTCCTCACGGTAAAGAAGGCGTGTCGCCCCTTTAGACTAAACCTTTTCTTCTCCAGACAGAGGGAGTGCCCCCTCGTCCTTTGGGGGGTTTAACCTGGAACAGTTTTTCTCCATATTTTGTGTATGGGCCATTTATATACTTATATACGTTTATCATATCCCCCCTTAAACGTTTCTTCTCAAGACTAAACAATTGTAACTCCTTTAATCGCTCCTCATAGCTAAGATGTTCCATGCCCCATATTAGTTTAGTCGCGCGTCTCTGCACCCTTTCCAACTCCGCAGTGTCCCTTTTATGAACAGGCGACCAAAACTGAACAGCATATTCCAGGTGAGGCCGTACCAATGCTTTATAAAGGGGGAGTATTATATCCCTGTCCCTCAAGTCCGTGCCTCTTTTTATACATGACAGTATCCTGCCGGCTTTGGAAGCAGCAGCCTGACATTGCATGCTATTCTGTAGTCTGTGATCTACAAGTACACCCAGATCCTTCTCTACCAGTGACTCTGCCAGTTTAATCCCCCTAAGACATACGATGCATGCATGTTCTTAGTACCTAGATGCATAACTTTACATTTATCCAAATTGAACCTCATTTGCCAAGTGGATGCCTAGACACTTAGTCTATCCAAGTCATCTTGTAACTTATGCACATCCTCTATAGACTGTACCGTGCTACAAAGCTTGGTGTCATCTGCAAAGATAGAAACAGAGCTGTTAATACCATCCTCTATATCATTGATAAATAAATTAAACAACAGCGGGCCCAGTACTGAACCTTGGGGTACACCACTAATTACCGGGGACCAATCAGAGTACGAATCATTGACCACCACTCTCTGGGTACGATCCATGAGCCAGTGTTCAATCCAGTTACAAACTAAAGTTTCCAAGCCCAAGGACCTTAACTTACCTGTCGGACGTCTGTGATTGACAGTATCAAACGCTTTGGCAAAATCCAGAAACACTATATCCACAGCCATCCCTGTGTCAAGGCTTCTACTCACCTCTTCATAAAAGCAAATTAGATTGGTTTGACAACTTCTATCCTTAGTAAACCCATGCTGGCTATCAATTATAATACTATTATCCCCTATGTATTCCTGTATGTAATCCCTTATAAGTCCTTCAAACAATTTACCCACAATGCACGTTAGACTTACCGGTCTATAATTGCCTGGCGAAGACCTAGAGCCCTTCTTGAAGATTGGTGCCACATTAGCCTTGCGCCAGTCCCTTGGCACAATACCAGACACCAGAGAATCTCTAAATATCATGAACAAGGGTACAGATATTACTGAACTTACCTCTCTAAGAACTCTTGGGTGTAGTCCATATGGCCCTGGAGATTTGCTTACATTTACTTTACTTAACTTACCTTGTACCATCTCTACATTAAGCCAGTTCAGTACATTACATGATGTGTTACCAGCACTGACCTGGCCAATGTCAGCTCCTTTTTCCATAGTGTATACAGAACTAAAGAACCCATTCAGTAGCTCCGCCTTCTCTTGATCATGCTATTATTCTATTAAACATAGTGATTCATTTTTGGGGCCTACAATAAGTGCGACACTAGGCCCTTGACAGATTAACAGGTACACAATAGTACACTACTTAGATGTACGTATGTGGTATGCACTTATGAGGGCAGAAAAATGTACAACAGTACACTTAAAAAAAAACATATTTTAGTAAAACACCAGTCTATGATTACTTTTCTCTGGCCTTTCACATTATTTAGGCCCTTGAGAGTTTAACAGGTACAAAATAGTACACTATTTACAGGTAGGTATGTGGTATTCTCTTATGAGGGCAGATAAATGTGCTACAGTACACTTAAAAAAGTATCTGAGTACAACACCAGCCGGTGAGTACTTTTGCCTGGACTTTCACAGTATCTAGATTAACAGGTACAAAATAGTACACAACTTAGATGTACGTATGTGGTATTCACTTATGAGGGCAGAAAAATGCGCTACAGTATGCTTATAAAAACCTATTTTAGTAAAACACCAGCCAGTGATTACTTTTCCCTGGCCTTTCACAGTATGTAGGCCCTTGAGAGTTTAACAGGTACAAAATAGTACACTACTTACATGTAGGTATGTAGTATGCACTTATGAGGGCAGAAAAATGCGCTACAGTACACTTAAAAAGTATCTGAGGGGGGCATAGTTTGGTCGCCATGCTGAATGGCCGCATAGAAGAAGTGCTCCTGCTTTAGAGCCTGGAAAACAGCACCTAGACAGCTTCCAGCTACCACCAGCTCGATCTAGAGCTTATTCTCCGACAACGGCGACCTCTGGCAGGAAAATAAACCATAAACCTGGTGGTTTTCAGCAGTTAACTTAATTTTATTATTTCGTGGACTCGACCCACAAGCCTTCCCAACATGGCGCCGATGAGCAATCTCACCAGACTCCGGCAGCACACAACAAACCTAAGCACTTTCGGATAACAGAGTGAGCCCTTACCAGAACTTACCCTCCACCTGAGTACACCTGAATCTCTCCTTTGATGACCCGATGCCCAGGGACTCATCAATTGCTATCAGCTGATCCCACCCCTGCCTTTGTGGATGAAGGTGCCAGTACAGTAGTGACAGCCTTAAAAATTGTCCATAGGGGACTGCCCTCTTCACATGTTCCAGGTGATAACTTTGGGAGTGAAGAAGGGCATTACAGGCTGTTGGCTTGCAGTAGCCTATGGTTGCTAAATCTCCGTCTATTAGCTTTACTTTTGTATCCAAGAATTCTAGTTCATCTATAGCAGTTTTAAAAGTGAATTTTAGATTCATGACATTCGAGTCATTGAGGGCGAACACAAAGTCACCAAAGGATGACCCCGTGTCTGTCCAAACAATGAACACGTCCTCTACAAAGTATCTATAACACCTTATGTGTTAAAGGAAATGGTTATTTCGGGATACTAGGATCTTATGGACTTTGGGTAGAAAATAACAACACGCTTCATTGGGATGTAGGGGGAGTAATTTTCTCTGCCACTCTCCTGGTGAGTATTCCTTTTTCTACATACATTCGTAGAAGAGATTGTAGTTTCTCTCTCCATTTTAATGAGATTATCGGGGGCTGTGGGGTAACACAGTGCCTTGAGGTCCTCCAGCACCTTGTGCTGGAACACGTCAAGGCATCCTCCCGTCTGAACAGAAGCTGACATTCTTGTATTGTGGCATCCTGCTCTGAGTCACTAGGTGGCCAGTCGAGTTTTAACCTACTTTTTCAACATTCTATTTTGCTAACATTCCTTTATGCTCACCATGGGTCTTGATATGTTGTCATTAAATGTCAATGGCTTGAACAGCCCTCAAAAAAGGCATTTTCTGTGGTGGGAGGTGGAGAGGCGAGATGTCTCGTTGGTGTGTTTACAAGAAATGCACGTATCAGCAGCTAACCCACCACCTCTCTGTCATAGGAAATTTCCTACGATTGTGTATTCCTCCTTTGATAAGAAGAAAAGAAGAGTATTGATAGCCTTCAGAGATGATTTAGCTGTCTATCTCTCACCAAATAATAGATTTACATAGTTGCTTTATCATACTAGTGGGTACTGTTGACAACGTGCCTCTCACTATCGTTAACTTATGTGCCCCGAATAGTCGGCAGAGTCGCTTTCTGCGGAAGGTATTTAAATTGATAGCAACTGTTCAACAGGGGGAAACTATCATTTGTGGGGACTTTAATTCAGTCCCGGACCCTCTTTGGACCTATCCGGAGCACCTAGACTTCGCGACTTCGCTCCTTCGCTGTTAGCAAACTGATTTCTGCATACAATTTTTTAGATGCTTGACGTATTTACCATGCCTCGGAACGCTACTTTAACTACGTTTTAACCCCGTTTTCATGCATATTCACGACTTGATCTAATTATGGTCTCAACTAGAACTGGTTAATAAAATGGGGATTGGGGAACTGACGTGGACAGATCACGCCCCTGCCCTCTTGTCCATTTCTGATTCAGGGCCCAAACACAGTGACTTTGTCTGGAGAGCCAACACACATGCACATGCAGGCGCTTGACGGATTCACAGGTACAAAATAGTACACTACCTAGATGTACCTATGTGGTATGCACTTATGAGGGCAGAAAAATGTGCTACAGTACGCTTAAATAAAAGTATTTTAGTAAAACACCAGCTGGTGATTACTTTTCACTGGCCTTTCACAGTATCTAGGCCCCTGAGAGTTTATCAGATACAAAATAGTACACTACTTAGATGTAGGTATGTGGTATGCACTTATGAGGGTAGAAAAATGCTCTATAGTATGCTTAAATAAACATATTTTTGCACAACACCAGCAGTACACAACAGTGCTGCAGCACACAAAAGCTGTGTACTAAACATAAAATTGCACTCTGTCAAAGACTATTAGGAATGGACTGCTGGGTATTATACCGTCTACAAACTAGGATAACCAGCAGATGATTTGTTGTGGAACAGACACAGAATTGCGCTGAAAAATTATTCCTGAATCCTCTGCTAAGGTTTATGAAGTTGAGACAGCTTATTGAAATGTATGAGGCAACACACAGCTGCATAGGTATAAATAGATCATGGGAGAGATCTCTGTATTGTCCCCTGATATATTTATACATAGTTATTAGGTCGCCCCTAAGCCTTCTTTTTCTAAACTAAATAACCCTAATTCTGATAATCTTTCTGAGTGCTGTAGTCCTCCCATTCCCCGTATTACCCTGGTTGCCCGTCTTTGAACCCTCTCAAGCTCCACTATATCTTTCTTGTACACTGGTGCCCAGTACTGTACACAGTATTCTATGTGTGGTCTAACTAGTGATTTGCACAGTGGTAGAATTATTTCCTTGTCGTGGGCATCTATGCCCCTATTGATGCACCCTATTATTTTATTTGCCTTGGCAGCAGCTTGTCATCTATTGTGTTTACAGCTTTACAGAGTTTAGTATCATCTGCAAAGATTACTACTTTACTATTCAACCCCTCTGTCAATTTGATTATTCGTTCTATTGTATTCCACTGCTCATGACCTTGACCTCACCTCCATTTTGTTTTTAATCACTACACTTATAAAAACCCTGCTTGTCTGTATTTTTGTATGTACATTGTCAATCTGAATAAGGGGTGTATAACCCCGAAATGCGTTATTGCTGTACATCAATAAAGTGCTGTTTATTTCACCTCTACGACCTAGTTGTGCTGTTTCCATTGGATACCTGAGTGCTTGCTGCCAAGACCTTTTCTCTACTCTTCATCTCAGCAATTCTACAGGGCACCAGTTGGTTTTTCTTTGGGACCTTCCGGGCTGCTTAGGTTCCACATTCTACTTATTACCCCAATACAGTGTATTATGCATGTTTTCTATACGCTCAAGGTGAGCGGCAAATCTATAGAGCCTGCATTTTCCCCCTTATAGTGGACCTCCTCTCTGTTTTGGGGTAACACACGAGGGGGGCAGAGCAGGGAGATTTTTAACAGCACAAGCGGAGGCCAGTTAAGGAGAGAGCACGTTCCTGCAGGCATGCCTTCTTAGGTGCACTATATAAAAAAACAATAGAGGAGTATAACTCCCTGAAATCACAGGTCCTAATCTACAAAACTGGCCCGAGCTGTGTGTAATTTTAAGAGAGTGTTTTTCCAATTTGATTTTGAGCACTTTTTCTAATAAAGCTTGTGGGATCACAAAAATTATAATATATGGGAACATAGGGATTTTTTGGATTCCAAAATAGGAATCTATGGGAAAATATGGAGTAACACACGAGGTGCCATCCTTTTTTCTTACATTTTTCTACTTCTACACTTATTCTGCCTCTTGGCTTCCTGTTTTTGGCATTGGTATACGTAAAAGCAAACTAATGTACTATTATATGGATCAATTACACACAAGTAACTAAAGGGGATCTATCAGCAGTGGCCTTGAGTTACATCATTGCAGACGGGTGGCTCAGTATTCATTTGGAGACGTTAACAGAGGAGCCAGGCAACAGCGATATCGGTGCACCTAGGGGTTAAGTTACACCCCGATGCACCTAACGGCCTAACTTGCATATTATTAAAATGTATATTGCACAAAAATTGCACACCAGAGAGTGGTAACCTGTTAATAGATTTACTTTAAGCATATTGGGGGAAATTCATCAAAACCTGTGAAGGGGAAAAGTGGTTGAGTTGCCCCGTAGCAACCAATCAGATCGCTTCTTGAATTTTTCAAAGTGTTTTTCAAAAATGAAAGAAGCAATCTGATTGGTTGCTTTGGGCAACTCGGCAACTTTTCCTCTGCACAGGTTTTGATAAACCTCCCCAACTTGTCCACATGTACCTTCATTATGTGATATATTTGCATGCAGCATTTCTATTTGTTCCAAACTATATACACTGCTCAAAAAAATAAAGGGAACACTTAACCAGTTAAGGACCCAGGGCGTATGGGTACGTCCTGACACCCTTGTACTTAAAGACCTTGGACGTACCTGTACGCCCATGGGAATTTCGGTCCCCGTTGCTCACCTGGTGAGGACAGGGTGCCTGCTGATCAATATCAGTGTGACTGCTGATATCGATCAGCAGTCACCCTGCGCAAATGCCTTTTTGTTGGCGATGTCCCCCATGTCGGCGATCGCCGCAAATCGCCAGTGAATTCACACCGGCGATTTGCGGCAATTCCGGGTCATACGGGTCTCTGGTGACCCAAAAAATAAGGGGGATCAGGGTTGTCCAGAACACCCACCATCCCCCTGAAAGGATAGGAGTAAGGTGGCAGGGGTGCGACCCCCTCCTATCAATGCTATTGGTCGTCCAGAAGCGACGACCAATAGCAGATAGGGGGCTGGGGGGTTAACGTTCGGTTTTTCTGTTCTACCCACCCACAGTAGGCTGGGCAGAATGGGGAAACTGACGAGGACCGGCGCCGAAGGTCCACTTACCCATCGGCGGCTCCCTGAATCCTACGGAAGCTGGTGAGTTGCCTAGCAACATCTGGAGGGCTACAGTTTAAGACCACTATACAATGGTCTCTAAACTGTGGCCCTCCAGATGTTGCTAAACTATAACTCCCAGCATGCCCAGACAGCTGTTTGCTGTGTGGGCATTCTGGGATTAGCAGTTTTGCAACAGCTGGAGGGCTACAGTTATGAGATCACTGTGCAGTTGCAAAACTGCAAATCCCAACATGCCCAAACAGCAAACAGCTGTCTCGGCATGCTGGGAGTTATAGTTGCGTACCTCCAGCTGTTGCATAACTACATCTCCCAGCATGCCCTTTGGCGTTCAGAACATGCTGGGAGTTATTATTTTGCAACAGCTGGAGGCACACTGGTTGGAAAATACTGAGTTAGGTAACAGAACCTAACTGAAGGTTTTCCAACCAGTGTGCCTCCAGCTGTTGCAAAAGTACAAATCCCAGCATGCACGGTCTGTCAGTAAATGCTGGGAGTGGTGGTTTTGAAACAGCTGGAGGTTTGCCCCCCCATGTGAATGTACAGGGTACATTCACATGGGCGGGTTTACAGTAAGTTTCTTGCTTTAAGTTTGAGCTGCGGCAAATTTTTCGCCGGAGCGCAAACTCCTAGCGGGAAACTCACTGTAAACTCGCCAGTGCAAATGTACCCTAAAAACACTACACTACACATAATAAAGGGTAAAACACTACATATACACCCCCTTACACTGTCCCCCCCCCCCCCCCCCCAATAAAAATGAAAAACTATTTTACGGCAGTGTTTTCAAAACAGAGCCTCCAACTGTTGCACAACAGCAACTCCCAGCATTTCCGGACAGGCATGCTGGGAGTTTAGCAACAGCTGGAGGCACCCTGTTTGTGAATCACTGGCATAGAATACCGCAATGTCTATCATTATGCAATCCCTAATTCAGTACTCAAATGCGCATGGTGCTTTCTCACTTACATAGTTACATAGTATGGTTGAAAAAAGACATACGTCCATCAAGTCCAACCAGGGAATTGAAGGGAAGGGTGTAAGGGGATAAGGCACTTAGGAGCCCTGTCGTATTTCAAGGAAACAGTTTAGGGCCACATATTTCTGTACTCAGGAGAAATTGCACTAGAAATTTTGGGGGGCTTTTTCTCCTTTTACCCCTTATGAAAAGGAAAAGTAGAAGGCTACACCAGCCTGTTAGTGTAAAATAATAAATAAAAAAATTACACTAACATGATGGTGTTGCCCCTTACTTTTTATTTTCACAAGCAGTAAAAGGGAAAAAAAGACTCGCAAAATTTGTAACGCAATTTCTCCTCAGTACGGAAATACCCCATATGTGGGCATAAAATACATAAAATTCTCATGTACATTTGAGGCCTAAATTGGTGATTTGCACAGGGGTGGCTGATTTTACAGTGGTTCTGACATAAACGCAAAAAAAGAAATACCCACATGTGACCCCATTTTGAAAACTACACCCCTCACGGAACATAACAAGGGGTATAGTCAGCCTTAACACCCCACAGGTGTTTGATGCATTTTCATTAAAGTTGGAAGAAAAACATTTCTTCACTTAAACTCTGGCTACTCTAAATTTTTCATTTTCACAAGGGAAAATAGGAAAAAAGCCCCCCAAAATTTGTAACCCCATTTACAAAGATAGGGTTACAAATACCCCATATGTGGATGAAAAGTGCTCTACTGGTGAACTACAATGCTCAGAAGAAAAGGAGCGCCATTGGGCTTTTGAAGAGAAAATTTGTCCGGAATTGAAGGCCACATGTGTTTACAAAGCCTCCATGGTGCCAGAACAATGGATCCCCCCCCCCACACACATGTGACTTCATTTTGGAAACTACACCCCTCACGTAATGTAATAAGGGGAACAGTGAACATTTCGCACCACAGGTGTCTGACAGATTTTTGGAACAGTGGTCCGTGAAAATGAAACATGTAATTTTTTATTAGCGCTGCCCACTGTTCCAGAGATCTGTCAAACACCAGTGGGGTGTAAATACTCACTGCACCCATTATTGAATTCTGTGAGGGGTGTAATTTCCAAAATGGGGACACATGTGGGGGCGTCCACTGTTCTGGCACCACGGCGGGCTTTGTAACGCGACTACCATTGACTACCATTCCAAACAAATTCTCTTTCCAAAAGCTCAATGGCTCTCCTTCTCTTCCGAGCATTGTAGTGCGCCAGCAGAGCACTTAATGCCCACACATGGGGTATTTCCATACTCAGAAGAAATGGGGTTACAAATTTTCTCCTATTACCCCTTGTAAAAATTTTAAATTTTGGGGAAAACCAGCATTTTTGTGAAAAAACTTTTTTTTTTTTCCATTTACACATCCAACTTTAACAAAAAGTCGTCAAACATCTGTGAGGTGTTAAGGCTCACTGTACCCCTTGTTACGTTCCTTGAGGGGTGTAGTTTCCAAAATAGTATGCCATGTGTTTTTTTTTTTTTTTTTTTTTTTTTGCTGTGCGGGTACCATAGAGGCTTCCTAAATGCAACATGCCCCCCAAAAATATTTCAGCAAAATTTGCTTTCCAAAAGCCAATGTGACTCCTTCTGTTCTGAGCATTGTAGTGCACCAGCAGAGCACTTGACGTCCACACATGGGGTATTTCCATACTCAGAAGAGATGGGGCTACAAATTTTGAGGGACATTTTCTCCCTTGTAAAAATTTCAAATTTGGGGGACAACTAGCATTTTTGTGAAAAAATAAATCATTTACACATCTAACTTTAAGGAAAATCGTCAAATACTTAAGGCTCACTGTACCCCTGTTACATTCCTTGAGGGAAGTAGTTTCCAAAATAGTATGCCATGTGGGTTTTTATTTTGCTGTTCTGGCACCATAGGGGCTTCTTAACTCCGCAAGGACCCGGGGTTTTTCCGTTTTTGCATTTTCGTTTTTTACTCCTCACCTTTAAAAAATCATAACTCTTTAAATTTTGCACCTAAAAATGCATATGATGGCTTATTTTTTGCGCCACAAATTCTAATTTTTAATGATGTCAGTCATTTTACCCAAAAATCTACACGAAACAGAAAAAAATCATTGTGAGACAAAATTGGAAAATAAACGCCATTTTGTAAATTTTGGGGGTTTCCGTTTCTACACAGTACATTTTTCAGTAAAAATGTCACCTTATCTTTATTCTGTAGGTCCATACGATTAAAATTATAACCTACTTATATAGGTTTTATATTGTTGTACTTCTGGAAAAAATCATAACTACATGCAGGAAAATGTATATGTTTAAAATTGTCATATTCTGACCCCTATAACTTTTTTATTTTTCCGCGTATGGGGCGGTATGAGGACTAATTTTTTGCGCCGTGATCTGTAGTTTTTAGCGGTACCATTTTTGCATTGATAGGACTTATTGATCGCTTTTTATAAATGTTTTAATGATATAAAAAGTGACCAAAAATGCACTATTTTTGACTTTGGAATTTTTTTGCACGTATGCCATTGACCGTGCGGTTTAAATAACAATATATTTTTATAACTCGCACACGGCAATAGTACACATGTTTATTTTTATTTTTATTTACACAGTTTTTTTTATGGGAAAAGGGGGGTGATTCAAACTTTTATTAGGGGAGGTGTTAAATGATCTTTATTAACTTTTTTTTGCAATGTTATAGCTCCCATAGGGGCCTATAACTCTGCACACACTGATCTTTTACATTGATCAGTGGTTTCTCGTAAGAAACCACTGATCGATGATTCTGCCGCTTGATTGCTCATGCCTGGATCTCAGGCACTGAGCAGTCATTCGGCGCTCGGAAAGCAAGGAGGCAGGTAAGGATCTTCCAGCTGTCATGTAAGCTGTTCGGGATGCCGCGATTTCGCCACAGCGATCCCGAACATGTCCCTGAGCTAACCGGCATGGTTTCACTTTCACTTTAGACGCGACATTCAACTTTGAACGCCGCTTCTAAAGGGCTAAAAGCGTGCGGCACCGTGATCAATGCCGCGCACTATTAGCCGTGGCCCCCGCGTTATAGATCGGGAGCTGACTCATGACGTATGCGTACGTCATGGGTGCTCTTAAGGGGTTAAATGTGACATGCCCCCCAAATACCATTTCAGAAAAACTCACTCTCCAAAATCCCACTGTCGCTCCTTCCCTTCTGAGCCCTCTAGTGCACCCACAGATCACTTTACATACACATATGAGGTATTTCCTTACTCGAGAGAAATTGGGTTCCACATTTTAGGAAGATTTCTCTCCTGAAGATTTCTCTCTTGAAGATTTTGTGAAAATTGGAAAATTGCTGCTAAACTTTGAAGCCCTCTGATGTCTTCCAAAAGTAAAAAAATGTCAACTTTATGATGCAAACATAAAGTAGACATATTGTATATGTGAATAAATATATAATTTATTTGGAATATTCCTTTTCCTTATAAGCAGAGATCTTCAAAGTTAAAAAACATGCAAAATTTCTATTTTTTCATAAAATTTTGGCATTTTTCAACAAGAAATGATGCAAGTATCGACAAAATTTTACCACTAACATAAAGTAGAATATGTCAGGAAAAACTATCTCGGAATCTGAATGAAAGGTAAAAGCATCCCAGAATTATTAACGCTTAAAGTGACAGTGGTCAGATGTGCAAAAAATTGTCTGGGTCCTTAAGGGGTTAAACAACACAATGTAACTTCAAGTCAATCACACTTCTGTGAAATCACACTGTCCACACAGGAGGCAACACTGATTGACAATCAATTTCACTTGCCGTTGTGCAAATGGTACAGACAACAGGTGGAAATTATAGGCGATTAGCAAGACACCCCCAAGTGGCACAGGTAGTGCAGCTCATCCAGGATGGCACATCAATGCGAGCTGTGGCAAGAAGGTTTGCTGTGTTTATCAGCGTAGTGTTCAGAGGCACTTCCAGGAGACAGGCCTGTACATCAGGAGACATGGAGGAGGCCGTACGAGGGCAACAACCCAGAAGCAGGACCGCTACCTCCGCCCTTGTTCAAGGAGGAGCAGGAGGAGCACTACTAGAGCCATGCAAAATAACCTCCAGCAGGCCACAAATGTGCATGTGTCCACTAAAACAGAAACAGAATCCATGAGGATGGTATGAGCACCCGACATCCACAGGTGGAGGTTGTGCTTACAGCCCAACACCATACAGGATGTTTGGCATCTGCCAGAGAACACCAAGATTGGCAAATTCGCCACTGGTGCCCTGTGCTCTTCACAGACGAAAGCAGGTTCACACTGAGCACATATGACATATGTTATAGAGTCTGGGGATGCCATGGAGAACGTTCTGCTGCCTGCAACATCCTACAGCCTGACCGTTTTGACAGTTGGCCAGTAATGGTGTGGGGTGGCATTTCTTTGGGGGGCCACACAGCCCTCCATGTGCTTGCCAGAGATGGCCTGACTGCCATAAGGTACCGAGATCGGACCATATGCTGGAGCGGTTGGCCCTGGGTTCCTCCTAATGCTATGGACTGCAACCTCATTAGGCTGGAGTTTGTCAGCAGTTCCTGCAAAAGGTAGGCATTGATGCTATGGACTTGCCCGCACGTTCCCCAGACTGGAATCTGATTGAGCAAATCCCAGACATCATGTCTTTCTCCATCCACCAACGCCACATTGCACCACAGACTGTTCAGGAGTAGGCGGATGCTTTAGTCCAGGTCTGGGAGGTCATCCCTCAGGAGACCATCTGCCACCTCATCACGAGCATTCTCAAGAATTGTAGGGAGGTCATACGGGCATGTGGAGGCCACACACACTACTGAGCCTCATTTTGACTTTTCTTAAGGACATTACATTAAAGTTGGATCAGCCTGTAGTGTGGTTTTCTACTTTGAATTTGAGGGTGACTCCATATCCAGACCACCATGGGTTGATAAATTTGATTTCCAGTCATAATTTTTGTGTGATTTTGTTGTCAGCACATTCAACTATGTAAAGACAAAAATATTTAATACAATTAGTTCATTCATTCAGATCTATGTGTTATCTTAATGTTCCCTTTATTTTTTTGAGCAGTGTAGATTCACTTTTATGCATGTTTGTCCTGTACAAGCTGCATTTTTGGTGATTCTTATTTTTTTGTTATGTAAAATGCTGTTGTGATAAAAATAGAATATATGTAATAAACCACAAAATATATTTTGTATATAGTATAATATATACTTTAAAATTACAATTTTAATATAATATATACACACCTGTTTTGAGGGCAGAATTTTGATTAAATTCTTTCTTAAATTATTGCTTTTGATTTTCCACTTACAGCCACAATGACACAATTGTACCCATTTAACTAAATGTGCAGTAATTTAATTTGTAGGTAAACTATATTGAGAAGCATTTTCATTCCATTGGAAACATTTGCCTTTGTTTTGCAGTAAGCCACATAATTACAGTAACCTGCTGCCTGGTACAGTACATCATTTATACAAATGATGCCAAAAAGACAATGCTATTTTATTAGCTATTGGAGCTAGAAGGGAAAAACTGCAATAGAAATTGTTTACTTCAATGCAGTTTAAGAAGGAATACCGTAACAACAAAAATTCCAAATTACTATTAGACAGAAACAATGAAGAATAAATCTATTAAACCTAGATCAGGCTTGGTCTCCATCAGAATTGTTATACAGACAGACCCTGATATGTTCTTCTGTGCAGAAGGGATTATACAAGGGATGCTTTTTTGGCACCAGTTTATCAATCTTTAGCACACTGACCTCTATTTAAAAATAAATAATAGGAAATGCTAAACTTTTCTGTCTGTCTTGTTTTGCTCTAAGAAACATCTTAAATAGACTATAAACAACACGAATCTTAACATTATTAATAGAGATGAGCGAATCGAAGTTGACATACCCGAATTCGTTACGAATTTCATGAAAAATTAGATTTGCAACGAATATGAATATTGTCGCGATTCTATCGCACGAATCGCTTCATTAAACTCCCTTTTACAGCGTTCCAGGCTATTGGGGACCTAAGATGGCGGATCCACTTGTGAGTACATGGGGCAGGGGATTATGGGAGGGTGGGAAACAGCGGCGGGAATGAAGGTAGGCAGGCTGACCCTGAACCACATGTGAGATGCAGCCTATCAGTGTTCACTGACCCCTGTGATGTCACAGCCCCTATATAATTGGCGGCCATTTTGCCTCTCTTCATTTCATCTATGCACTCAGATGGAGAGGACGGGACTGCGTGTGTGTGAATAGCTCATACCACAGCGTTACACTGCAACTGCTAGTCACATCAGCATTAGGGAAAGGCAGGAGTGCAGATCATTGATTGCTAAACCTCCTATTCACGTTATTGAGCATTGCAACAGAGAGGGGCAGATAGCTGTCAGCTGCCTCATACAGATCTCCAAGCTGCCTGAACTTTCTGAAGCATCTTATCTCCTCATTTCTCAGCCCAATTGAGTTTATTTTTATTTGCTCCACAAAACTTCTGCTGCTCAGAATTGTGTGACAGAGTGCAATTTAGGGTTTAATCCCTGGATTTTTTTTGTTTTTTTGTGGTGCTGCACTGTTTAGTACCTGTTAAGCTGTCAAGGTGCTCCATACCGTCAAAGTCCAAACAATAGTATCCACCGGCTGGTGTATTACAAAAATACAGAGATTTTTCTGCTAATAGGCCCTCATCAGTGCATACCGCATAGGTACATCCAAGTATTGTACTATTTAGTACCTGTTAAGCTGTCAAGGTGCTCCATACCATCAAAGTCCAAACAATAGGATCCACCGGCTGGTGCTTTACAAAAATACAGAGTTTTTTCTGCTAATAGTTAGGCATATTACTGCCCTCATCAGTGCATACCGCATAGGTACATCCAAGTATTGTACCATTTAGTACCTGTTAAGTTGTCAAGGTGCTCCATACCGTCAAAGTCCAAACAATAGTATCCACCTGCGGGCGTTTTACAAAAATACAGATTTTTTTTTCTGCTAATAGTTAGGCATATTACTGCCCTCATCAGTGCATACCGCATAGGTATATCCAAGTATTGTACCATTTAGTACCTGTTAAGCTGTCAAGGTGCTCCAAACCGTCAAAGTCCAAACAATAGTATCCACCGGCTGGTGCTTTACAAAAATACAGAGTTTTTTCTGCTAATAGTTAGGCATATTACTGCCTTCATCAGTGCATACTGCATAGGTACATCCAAGTATTGTACCATTTAGTAGCTGTCAAGGTGCTCCAAACCGTCAAAGTCCAAACAATAGTATCCACCGGCTGGTGTTTTACAAACATACAAAGTTTTTTCTTCTAATAGTTAGGCATATTACTGCCCTCATCAGTGCATACCGCATACGTACATCCAAGTATTGTACCATCTAGTACCTGTTAATCTGTCAAGGGCCTACATACTGGGAAAGGACAGCCGTAAGTAATCACCTGCTGCTGTTCCAGACAAATACTGTTTAAAGAGTAGTGTAGCGTATTGTAATACCCTCATAAACGCACTAAGTATGTCAGGTAGAGAAGTGCCAGGACGTGCACAGAGGAGTGGCAGAGGCCTAAATACTTCAGGCAGAGTTGGCAGCAGACTTGGGGTGAGTGGCAGCAGGAGTCGCAGCGAGAGGCCTGAGCTCCCGTTATCAGCCAGCGGTCGTGTCTCCACCAGCAACCCATCTGCTGTCATCGATTGGTTAACACGCTAATCCACATCATCACAAGTGACATCTGACACCCCCAGTCAACAGTCGGTGGGTTCCTCAGACACAACCCTCAGTTGGCATGGCCCGGGAGCAGTCTGTGTCCTCCCATTGCCTTTGTCCTATGCTGTTCCCTCTCCTAAATAAGTATTTTATGCTGTGGGTTCAGCTCCACTATTTACTGAGGACGATCCAATAGAGGACAGTCAGCAGCTACTAAACAGCCAAGAAGGGGAGGAGACATGCGCCGCTTGCTCCGCTAGGTGGCCAAGTAGTGATGCGGAGAGTGACGTGGGAGGCGGTGTCGCAAGTAATCAGGGTCCTGAAGCAGACACTGTTGAGGAACCTGAGGAGGACATCAGTGACGTGCACACAACTGTTGATGATGATGAAGCCGATCGCAATTGGGAGCCGGGTGCAGAAGGGGCGTCATCATCATCAGGAGAAGAGAGTTGCAGGTTGTCCTTGAGGCAGCAAGGCGGTAGCACGGTTGTCAGTCAGCGTGGTAGCAGTAGTGGAAATTCAGGAGCCAAACGTGCCCGGGGGAGACCACCTGCTTCGCGGCAGCCTACCTTTCCGGGAGGTAGTGCAACAGGGGTTCCTGGAGACGGCGCCAGTAGCAGTCAATTAGTGCGGAGTGCGGGTGGGAAAATCAGCTACTCGGCAGTGTGGAAGTTTTTCATGAGGCATCCGGAGGAGGTTAACGTAGCCACATGCAAGATCTGTCGGCAGAAGGTGAAGTGTGGTCAGGGTCCCAATGTCGGCACCACGGCCCTGCGTCAACACATGCCTCGCCACCATAAAGCGGCCTGGGAGAACCGTGGCTCCGATGTAGTGGTCAAGCCTGCTGCATCACCCAGTGGCCATCCGCTCCCTCCTTCATCCAGCCAAGGCTCCACCACCTCAGCCGAAGGGAGCTGTGTGTCAAACCCTCCTTCTGTCGCTCCTACTTCTCCAGCTTTTAGTCAGCAATTCTGCCAACAATCCATCGGCGAAGCCATGTCCAAGAGACAACAGTATGCGCCCACTCATCCAACGGCGCAGAAGTTGAATGTGCTCCTGTCCAAGTTGCTGGTGTTGCAGTCCCTCCCTTTTCAAGTGGTGGACTCTGCACCTTTCAGAGAATTGATGGCTTGTGCCGAGCAGAGGTGGAGAGTCCCAAGCCGTCATTTGTTTGCGAAGAAGGCAGTACCAGCCTTGCATAAGTTTGTACAAGGGAAGGTGGGCCAGTCCTTGAGCTTGTCGGTGTGTTCAAAAGTGCACGGCACCGACATGTGGAACTGTAACTATGGGCAGGGACAACTTGGACAGCAATTTGGACAGGTCATACCGCTTCCTCCTCCACGCTCTCGCTCACAGGCAGTTGGTCCTGTTACAGTGTGCAACGCAACCTCCTCATCCTCCACCGTGTCCTCGGCCTCCGCTGCTCGTCCAAATCTCGGTGGCCCTTCATCGTACCAAGAAATCCGAGTATGGCTTACTCCACGAAATCTGGAAATGGGAACCATGGTGACCGACAAAGGGAAGAACATTGTGTCCGCGCTGCGACAAGGAAGTGTGAAACATGCGCCCTGCTTGGCACACGTGTTGAATCTGGTTGTCAAGCACTTCCTCAAGTCTTCACCCCATTTGAAAACATCCTGAAAATGGCAAGGAAACTGTGCATGCACTTCAGCCACTCGTACACCGCCAAGCACACCTTCCTTGAGCTGCAGCGTCAGAACGGTATCCCACAACATAGTCTTATATGTGACGTTGCCACACGTTGGAATTCCACCCTCTATATGTTGGACAGACTATACGAACAAAGAAAAGCCATCACCGATTTCTTGATGATCCAAGCAGATAGGAGTACTCCCATGTGTAACTTCAATGTGAACCAGTGGCAGCTCATACGTGACACCTGCCGTTTGCTGAGGCCCTTTGAGGAAGCCACATTATTTGTGAGTCGCCTGGATTACGCCATGAACGACGTAATTTCACTCCTACATTACCTACAACAAATAATTGAAACCATGGCTGGTCACGGCAATGGAGACATTGCACCAACATCTCAAGGCTACATGGGCCCTGTGGGGGCTGAACTGGAGGAGGAGGATGATGAGGGGCAGAGCGGAGCACAGTTTATGTTGGATGAGATGGCCGGTGTTTCTAGTCTTCGGACAGGAGAGGAGGAGCAGGAGCAGCCAGAGGAGCTGGAGGGTTATGAGGAAGTTGAGACAGAGGACCAAGACACACCGTGGCAGTATGCAGTGGAGATGGAGGCAGGTAGTCCCTCCGAGTCAATGGCGCAAATGGCACAATGCATGCTCAGTTGCTTGTGTAGTGACCCCTGAATTGTCAAAATTTGTCAGCGGGATGACTTCTGGATCTCCACGTTATTAGACCCTCGCTACCATCCCAAAATGGGGGCCTTTTTTACATCAACTGAGAGGGAGGACAAACTGACCTACTACAGAGAGTTTCTACGTAGTCAGTTGGCTGATGCCTATCGGCCACATGGTCCATCCACTTGCAGGTCTGACTCGGGGGGCCCTCTGCGCTCACCTTCCACTGCCATGGCTGCTGGGGAGGGGAGGGGTGGCAGGAGCAGTACCAGCTCAATCAGCAGCAGCCTGAGTCTACAGTCGCTGATGAGTAGCTTTCTTCACCCGCATAGTGAAGCAACTCATCAGCAGCAGGTAGACATGGAGCAGGACCTGAACCAGCAGGTGGTGGCATACCTTGACATGGCCATGTCAACAACCATTGAAGATCCGCTGGACTTGATTTATGGCCACAACTAGCAGAGTTTGCCCTGGAAAAGCTGTTCTGCCCGGCCAGTAGTGTGCCATCAGAGCTGGTGTTTAGTGCGGCCGGGGCCATAGTCACCCCAAGGCGAACTCGTCTGTCCACTAAAAATGTGGAGAGACTGACTTTTGTCAAGTTGAATCAGGGATGGATCAGCCAGGATTTCCAGCCACCAATGACAGATGGGTCTGAGTAGATTGACCATGCTCCTACAACAAACATTTCTTAATTATGGTTGGTTATGAAACCCTCTGGGGCAGACCTGGGCATTGTATGGCCCGCTTGCCATATACGGCCCTTTGATTGGCTCTGACCGGCCCGCGCTGACTGCGGGAACAACCATGCTGCCTAATCTGGGGGACATCTATGCTGCCTAATCTGTGGGACATCTATGCTGCCTAATCTGGGGGACAAGTATGCTCTTAATCTGGGGGACATCTATGCTGCCTAATCTGCTGGACAACTATGCTCCTAATCTGGGGGACATCTATGCTGCCTAATCAGGGGGACATCTGTGCTGCCTAATCTGGGGGACATCTATGCTGCCTAATCTGGGGGACAACTATGCTCTTAATCTGGGGGACATCTATGCTGCCTAATCTGGGGGACAACTATGCTCCTAATCTAGGGGACATCTATGCTGCCTAATCTGGGGGACATCTGTGCTACCTAATCTGGGGGACAACTATGCTCCTAATCTGGGGGACGTCTATGCTGCCTAATATGGGGGACAAGTATGCTCCTAATCTGGGGGACATCTATGCTGCCTAATCTGGGGGACAAGTATGCTCCTAATCTGGGGGACATTTATGCTGCCTAATCTGGGGGACATCTATGCTGCCTAATCTGGGGGACAACTATGCTCCTAATCTGGGGGACAACTATGCTCCTAATCTGGGGGACATCTATGATGCCTAATCTGGGGGACAAGTATGCTTCTAATCTGGGGGACAACTATGCTCCTAATCTGGGGGACATCTATGCTGCCTAATCTGGGGGACAACTATGCTCCTAACATGGGGAAAACTGATGCTTCTGGCCTTGGGCCTATAATTTTTTGAAGTTCAGCAGTAGCTAAATACATACTTAATGCAAATGTCAACATTGATCTTTAAATGTAAGGGGTTATGAAACCCTCTTGGGTACTGCGAATGACTGCTCCAGAATCATTCTGTGTCTTTCAGGAACTACTTGCCTCCCTGGCGCCTCAGGACTTGGGTCTATAATTTTTTGAAGTTTAGCAGTAGCTAAATACATGCTTAATGCAAATGTCAACATTGATCTTTAAATGTAAGGGGTTATGAAACCCTCTTGGGTACTGCGAATGACTGCTCTAGAATCATTCTGTGTCTTTCAGGAACTACTTGCCTCCCTGGTGCCTCAGGCCTTGGGCCTATAATTTTTTGAAGTTTAGCTGTAGCTAAATACATGCTTAATGCAAATTTCAACAATGATCGTTAAATTCTCGGCGCTTGGCCAGGGCCTTCTCCTAGCCTGCTGGGGCCGATCCGAGGACCTCACTAAACCATCCAATTGTTAGTAGAGACATGCGGTGTGTACAAGTGGCAGGGACTTAATGAACCCTAGCTTATGACGAGCACTTAGTTGTGATCCTTCTTTCCTGGCAAAAATTAGCCCTATCGCAAATGGGAGCCGGGTGCAGAAGGGGCTTAATCATCATCAGGAGAAGAGAGTTGCAGGTTGCCCTTGAGTCAGCAAGGCGGTAGCACGGTTGGCAGTCAGCGTGATGTGGCAGTAGTGGAAATTCAGGAGACAAACGTGCCCGGGGGAGACCACCTGCTTCGAGGCAGCTTACCTTTCAGAGAGGTAGTTGGTTACCCGCACGCTAATCCGTTCAGTGGAGCGCTAGTGTGGCCCAGACATCTGAGGCCATAACACACCTGTTATTGCTCGATCTCGCAATTGATTGTGTAATGTAAGGGGTTATTAAAGCCTCTTGGGTACTGCTGAGGTCTACTCCTGACTGTTCCTGGTGCAATGTATGGGGTAATTAAACACTCGGGTAGTGTTATTGTTAAATTTACTGATAATTTTATCAGTAATAAAATTTAATTTTGAAGAATGCTAACCGTTACACAACGGAACGCTTGTTGCGTGTGATTTTTTTATGAAAATAAAATTAAAAAAATACAGAGAGGGAAAAACTCCTTTGGTGATCTGATCTTTTGGAGACAGATGCGCTTACACACATATGTCATAATTTTTATTTTTATTTCAAACATTGTGTGGTTTATTATTTTTGAGAAGAAAGTCTTTGGGTGGTCCACATTCCTGCATCATAGAGTCTTCTGAACTGTTGGATATGCGCTTCATTTTACACAAAGGTATACTTTTTTTTTTTCAATTACACAATTTTGTTTATTTTGGGGGGGGATTGTGAAGCCCTGTGTGTACTGGTGCATCAGCCAACTCCAGGCTGTGTCCTTGAGTCAATGTATGGGTTACTGATGCCGCTGTGGTGGGTTCTGGGTCTGGTAATTTCAAATTTTCACATAGGTAGCACCCGCTATCCAAAATCTTTTTCAAAAATTTCTAAAATTGTGGTTTTTTTGTGTGTGGGGGGGGGGGGGGGGATTGTGAAGCCCTGGGGTGTACTCGTGCATCAGGCAATTCCAGGCTGTGTCATTCAGGTAATACATGGGTTACTGATGCCGCTGTTGGTCCTGGGTCTGGGAATTTCAAATTTTCTCATAGGTAGCACCCGCTATCCAAAATCTTTTAAAAAAATGTCTAAAATTGTGGTGTTTTTTGGAGGGGGGATTGTGAAGCCCTGGTGTGTACTCGTGCATCAGGCAACTCCAGGCTGTGTCATTCAGGCAATATATATGTTTTACTGATGCTGCTGTTGGGCCTGGGTCTGGGAATTTCAAATTTTCTCATAGGTAGCACCCGCTGTCCAAAATCTTCGGTTTAAATTTCTTAATTCATCTTTTAAACTTAGGGATTGTGAAGGCCTAGTGCCTACTCATGCTGCTGGCAACTCCAGGCTGTGCCATTCATCTACTATATGGTCTCCTCATGCTGCCAACACCTCCATGCTGTGTCATTCAGCCACTATATGGTCACCTCATGCTGACAAGCTGTCCATGCTGTGTCATTCAGCCACAATATGGTGTCCTCATGCTTCAGCTTCACCCAAGCTGTGTCATTCAGCCACTGTATGGTGTCCTCATGCTGCCAACACCTCCACACTGTGTCATACAGCCAGTATATGGTGTCCTCATGCTGCCAACACCTCCACACTGTGTTATTCAGCCACTATATGGTCTCCTCATGCTGCCAACACATCCCCGCTGTGTCAGTCAGCCACTATATGGTGTCCTCATGCTGTCAACACCTCCACGCTGTGTCATTCAGCCACTATATAGTGTCCTCATGCTTCAGCTTCATTCATGCTGTGTCATTCAGCCACTATATGGTCTCCTCATGCTGCCAACACCTCCACACTGTGTCATTCAGCCACTATATGGTCTCCTCATGCTGCCAACACATCCCTGCTGTGTCAGTAAGCCACTATATGGTGTCATCATGCTGCCAACACCTCCACGCTGTGTCATTCAGCCACTATATAGTGTCCTCATGCTTCAGCTTTATCCAAGCTGTGTAATTCAGCCACTATATGGTGTCCTCATGCTGCCAACAGCTCCACACTGTGTCATTCAGCCACTATATGGTCTCCTCATGCTGCCAACACATCCCCGCTGTGTCAGTCAGCCACTATATGGTGTCCTCATGCTTCAGCTTCATCCAAGCTGTGTCATTCAGCCACTATATGGTGTCCTCATGCTGCCAACATCTCCACGCTGTGTCATTCAGCCACTATATGGTCTCCTCATGCTGCCAACACCTCCACACTGTGTCATTCAGCCACTATATGGTCTCCTCATGCTGTCAACACATCCCCGCTGTGTCAGTCAGCCACTATATGGTGTCCTCATGCTGCCAAAACCTCCACGCTGTGTCATTCAGCCACTATATAGTGTCCTCATGCTTCAGCTTCATCCAAGCTGTGTAATTAAGCCACTATATGGTGTCCTCATGCTGCCAACACCTCCACACTGTGTCATTCAGCCACTGTATGGTCTTCTCATGCTGCAAACACATCCCCGCTGTGTCAGTCAGCCACTATATGGTGTCCTCATGCTTCAGCTTCATCCAAGCTGTGTCATTCAGCCACTATATGGTGTCCTCATGCTGCCAACACCTCCACGCTGTGTCATTCAGCCACTATATTGTCTCCTCATGCTGCCAACACCTCCACACTGTGTCATTCAGCCACTATATGGTCTCCTCATGCTGCCAACACATCTCCGCTGTATCAGTCAGCCACTATATGGTGTCCTCATGCTGCCAAAACCTCCACGCTGTGTCATTCAGCCACTATATAGTGTCCTCATGCTTCAGCTTCATCCAAGCTGTGTAATTCAGCCACTATATGGTGTCCTCATGCTGCCAACACCTCCACGCTGTGCCATTCAGCCAGTATATGGTGTCCTCATGCTGCCAACACCTACACACTGTGTCATTCAGCCACTGTATGGTCTCCTCATGCTGCAAACACATCCCCGCTGTGTCAGTCAGCCACTATATGGTGTCCTCATGCTTCAGCTTCATCCAAGCTGTGTCATTCAGCCACTATATGGTGTCCTCATGCTGCCAACACCTCCACGATGTGTCAGTCAGCCACTATATGGTGTCCTCATGCTGCCAACACCTCCACGCTGTGTCATTCAGCCACTATATAGTGTCCTCATGCTTCAGCTTCATCCAAGCTGTGTAATTCAGCCACTATATGGTGTCCTCATGCTGCCAACACCTCCACGCTGTGCCATTCAGCCATTATATGGTGTCCTCATGCTGCCAACACCTCCACACTGTGTCATTCAGCCACTATATGGTCTCCTCATGCTGCCAACACCTCCCCAATGTGTCATTCAGTCACTATATGGTCTCCTGACACCGATGCCACCACCAGGCTCTGTCATTGTGCTGCTGTGCGGCAGTGATTGTAAAAGCGAGGCCGGTAATCTGCATGTTATTCTGAATAACAGTATTATTTCACTACCCCAGCACACTCCATATGCATTTTAGAACACAGCAAAGTGTTCTATACCCCTATAGAGGCTGTATGTAGGCTAGAAATAGCCTTTTTTTTATATAGATTGGCCACAAAAAAATTCAAAACGAAACAAACATTTTCGGAAAATTTGGCGAATCGGCCAAATCAAATTTTTGAAAAGTTTGCTAATCTCTAATTATTAACATTAAGTACTTATCTGTGCACCTGTTCCTGTGCAGGAGACCAGACACTCCAGTAAACACAAAATTTTAAATGAGTCCAGCACTTAAAGGGGTATTCCAGGCAAAAACTTTTTTTTTATATATCAACTGGTTCCGGAAAGTTAAACAGATTTGTAAATTACTTCTATTAAAAAATCTTAATCCTTGCAATAGTTATTAGCTTCTGAAGTTTTCTGTCTAACTGCTCAATGATGTCACGTCACGGGAGCTGTGCATGATGGGGAATATTCCTTGCATGATGGGAGAATATCCCCATAGGAGCTGGAGAGCTCCCGGGACGTGAGTCATCAGAAAGCAGTTAGACAGAAAACAGCAACTCAACTTCAGAAGCTAATAACTATTGGAAGGATTAAGATTTTTTAATAGAAGTAATTTATAAATCTGTTTAACTTTCCGGAGCCAGTTGATATATTAAAAAAAAGTTTTTGCCTGGAATACCCCTTTAAGCTTCAGAATAAAACATCCAAACCATTGATCTCATCAATTATTGTAGTCATTTTAAAGACATATTGAAAGCAAACACAACAGCTAATATTACATTTGAAAAATCCTATTGGAGCCATTGATTAACCCCTTAAGGACAAAGGACGTATGAGTACGTCCTTGGTCCCGCTCCCGTGATATAACGCGGGGTCCCACGGTGAACCCGCATCATATCACGGCGGGCCCGGCGTCATAGTGAAACCGGGACCCGCCTCTAATAGCGTGCGGCACTGATCGCGGTGCTGAGTGCTATTAACCCTTTAGCCGCGCACTCAAAGCTGAGCCACGCGGCTAAAAGTGAAAGTGAAAGTCGCCGGTTAGCTCAGGGAGCTGTTCGGGATGGCCGCGGTATAATCGGGGCATCCCGAACAGCTGTACTACAGGAGGAAGGTCTCTTACCTTCCTTCCTGCAGTCCGATCGCCGATTGAATGCTTCAAGCCTGAATTCCAGGCTTGAGCAATCAATCGTCGAAAACCCTGATCAATGCATCCCTATGGAGATTATAGCCCTATGGGGGCTATAATATTGCAAAAGAAAAGTGTAAAAATATCATTAACCCTTTGAATTATCCCTTCCCCTGATAAAAGTTTGAATCACCTGGCATTTCCAATAATAAAAAAAAAATGTGTAAATAAAAACAAAAATAAACATATGTGGTATCACCGTGTGTGGAAATGTCCAATTTAAAAAAAATATACTGCTAATTAAACCACACGGTCAATGGCGTACGCGCAAAAAGATTCCAAAGTCCATAATAGCGTATTTTTGGTCAATTTTTATATCATGAAAAGATGAATAAAAAGCTATCAAAAAGTCAGATTTAGGGTGCGTTCCCACAGGGCGTATACGCAGCGTATTTGACGCTGCGCAAAATGTATGGCAGCAGCGGGAAATACGCTGCGTATCCCTTGCTCACTATACACACAGGGCTTTCCGGCGGCAGCCCTATGTGTGTAGTGAGTTTTGGAGGCGGAGCCGCGCGTCACAGATAAGCCGGCACACGGCCCCGCCTCCAAAACTCACTACACACATAGGGCTGCCGCCGGAAAGCCCTGTGTGTAAAGTGAGCAAGGGATACGCAGCGTATTTCCCGCTGCTGCCATACATTTTGCGCAGCGTCAAATACGCTGCGTATACGCCCTGTGGGAACGCACCCTAATGGAAAAATGGTACCGACAAAAACTTCAGATCACGGCACAAAAAATGAACCCTCATAGCGCCTTGAACACGGAAAAATAAAAAAGTTATAGGGGTCAGAAGATGACAATTTTAAACGTATACATTTTCCTGCATGTAGTTATGATTTTTTTCTGAAGCAATACAAAATCAAACCTATACAAGTAGGGTATAATTTTAACCGTATGGACCTAGAGAATAAAGATAAGGTGTCATTTTTACCGAAAAATTTACTACGTAGAAACGGAAGCCCACAAAATTTACAAAATGGCTGTATTTTTTCAATTTTGTCGCACAATGATTTTTTTTTTCATCGTCGTCGATTTTTGGGTAAAATGACTGATATCATTACAAAGTAGAATTAGTGGCGCAAAAAATAAGCCATATAACAGATTTTTAGGTGCAAAATTTTAAGAGTTATGATTTTTTAAAGGTAAGGAGGAAAAAACGAAAGAGCAAAAACCGAAAAACTCCCGGTCCTTAACCCCTTAAGGACTTAGCCCATTTTCACCTTAAGGACTTGGCCGTTTTTTGACCACTGTCACTTTAAACATTAACAACTCTGGAATGCTTTAACTGATCATTCTGATTCCGAGATAGTTTTTTCGTGACATATTCTTCTTTAACATAGTGGTAACATTTTATGGTAACCTGCATCCTTTCTTGGTGAAAAATCCCCAAATTTGATGAAAAAAAAGAAAATTTTGCATTTTTCAAACTTTGAAGCTCTCTGCTTGTAAGGAAAGTAGATATTCAAAATAATTTTTTTTGGTTCACATATACAATATGTCTACTTTATGTTTGCATCATAAAATTTATGAGTTTTTTTTCTTTTGGAAGACACCAGAGGGCTTCAAAGAAGACACCAGAGGGCTTTCACAAAATTTTCTAACTCGATATTTTTCAGGGACCAGCTCAATTTTGAAGTGGATTTGAAGGGTCTTCATATTAGAAATACCCCATAAATGACCCCAATATAAAAACTACACCCCCAAAAGTATTCAAAATGACATTCAGTCGGTATTTTAACCCTTTAGGTGTTTCACAGGAATAGCAGCAAAGTGAAGGAGAAAATTCAAAACCTTCATTTTTTACATTCACATGTTCTTGTAGACCCAATTTTTGAATTTTTGCAAGTGGTAAAAAGAGAAAAATAGTTCTTGTATTTGTAGGCCAATTTCTCTCGAGTAAGCACATACCTCATATGTCTATGTAAAGTGTTCGGCGGGCGCAGTAAAGGGCTCAGAAGGGAAGGAGAGACAAGGGGATTTTGGAGAGAACATTTTTCTGAAATGGCTTTTGGGGGCATGTCACCTTTAGGAAGCCTCTAGGGTGTCAAAACAGCAAAAAAACACACATGGCATACCATTTTGGAAACTAGACCCCTCGGAGAATGTAACATGGGATAAAGTGATCCTTAATACCCCACAGGTGTTTCATGTAAAAAAAAAAAAAATTATCTAAAATGCTTGTTTTTCCAAAAATTTTACATTTTTAAAAAGGGTAATAGCAGAAAATACCCCCCAAAATTTGAAGCCCATTTTCTCCCGATTCAGAAAAAAACCCATATGGGGGTGAAAAGTGCTATGCTGGCGCACTACAGGTCTCAGAAGAGAAGGAGTCACATTTGGCTTTTTGGAAGCAAATTTTGCTCTGGGGGCATGCTGCATTTAGGAAGCCCCTATGGTGCCAGCACAGCAAAAAAAAAAAAACACATGGCATACTTTTTTGGAAACTAGACCCCTTGGGGAACGTAACACGGGGTAATGTGAACATTTATAGTCCACAGGTGTTTCAGGACTTTTGCACATGTAAAAAAAAATATTTTTTTTACCTAAAATGCTTGTTTTCCCAAAAATGTATAATTTTTAAAAAGGCTAAAAGCAGAAAATACCCCCCAAAATTTGTAACACAATTTCTCCCGAGTACGGCGATACCCCATATGTGATCCTAAAATGTTGCCTTGAAATACAACAGGGCTCCAAAGTGAGAGCGCCATGCGCATTTGAGGCCAAAATTAGGGACTTGCATAGGGGAGGACATAGGGGGATTCTATGCCAGTGATTCTCAAACAGGGTGCCTCCAGCTGTTGTAAAACTCCCAGCGTGCCTGGACAGTCAGTGGATGTCTGGTAATACTGGAAATAGTTGTTTTGCAACAGATGGAGGCTCCGTTTTGGAAACAGTGGCATACCAGACATTTTTCATATTTATTGGGGAGGGGAGGGGGGCTGTGTAGGGGTATGTGTATATGTAGTGTTTTTTACTTTTTATATCATCTTGTGTTAGTGTAGTGTAGTGTTTTTAGGGTACAGTCGTACTGGCGTGGGTTCACAGTAGTTTCTCGCTGGCAGTTTGAGCTGCGGGACAAAATTTGCTGCAGCTGAAACTTGCAGCCGGATACTTACTGTAAACCTCCGCCCATGTGAGTGTACCCTGTAAGTTCACATTGGGGGGGGGGGACATCCAGCTGTTGCAAAACTACATCTCCCAGCATGCGCTGACAGACTGTACATGCTGAGAGTTTTAGTTTTTCAACAGCTGCTAACTCAGTGCTTCACAACCAGTGTGCCTCCAGCTGTTGCAAAACTACAACTCCCAGCATGTACGGTGCATGCTGGGAGTTGTAGTTTGAAACAGCTGGAGGCACACCGATCGTGAAACACTGAGTTAGGTTAAAAAAAAAAAACTCTGAGTTTCACAACCAGTGTGCCTTCAGCTGTTGCAAAACTACAACTCTCAGCAGTCACCGACAGCCAACGGGCATGCTGGTAGTTGTAGTTATGCAACCAGCAGATGCACCACTACAACTCCCAGCATACACCCAGCATACACTTTAGCTGTCTGTGCAAGCTGGGATTTGTAGTTATACAACAGCTGAAGGTACACTTTTCCATAGAAAACATGTGCCTCCAGCTGTTGCAAAACTATAAGTCCCAGCATGCCCATAAGGGAATGCTGGGAGTTGTGGTGGTCTGCCTCCTGCTGTGGCATAACTACAGCTCCCAGCATGCCCTTTTTGCATGCTGGGAGCTGTTGCTAAGCAACAGCAGGAGGTTGTCACTCAGCACCAACTGCTGATCCACGCCGCCGCTGCCGCTGCTCCTGGGGCCCCGATCCCAACAGGGATGCCGGATTTCCCACGGGCGTATGGATAGGCCCTGTGTCCTTAAGGACTCGGAATGCAGGGCGAATACGCCCTGTGTCCTGAAGAGGTTAAAGTGACAGTGGTCAGATGTGCAAAAAACGCTATGGTCCTTAAGGTGAAAATGGGCTTGGTCCCAGGCCCGTCGCTACAGGACAGGCAAACCAAGCAATTGCTTGGGGCCCCGAGCTGGCCCGGGGCCCCGAGCAGAGCCAGTGCTTTCCCTGCAGTGGCGGATCCCCCCATCACTATTAAGGACATCCCTGTGTCCCGAAAGTTGTTTATCGGACACAGGGATGCCCCTGGAGCGGAACATGGACGTGGAAGTCACATGCTGGCCAGCATGGTAAGTGACCAGAGGCACGTCAGCTTTGGTGCTCAGACCACTGCTCCTCCGGTCCGGGGACCTACTGCTATGGCCGGATTGGAGGAGCGGTGGTCGGAGCACTGAAGTGGGGCAGTGCAGAATTTATATTAAGCACTGCCCCCTTTGCAAAGCTTAGACTTGCCAGTGTCATGGATTGTTCTCAATCATCATCTGGGAAGACCAGGTGATGTCAATCTCAAAGGTTTTAAATGCCAAGACTCATCTGTCCTTGCCCCAACAATCAGCTCCATGGGTTCTTCTAAGCAGTTGTCTAGAAATCTGAAACTGAAAATAGTTGACGCTCACAAAGCTGGAGAAGGCTATAAGAAGATAGCAAAATGTTTTCAGATGTCAATATCCTCTGTTCGAAATGTAATTAAGAAATGGCAGTCATCAGGAACAGTGGAGGTTAAAGCAAGATCTAGAAGACCAAGAAAAATATCAGACAGAACAGTTCACAGGATTGTGAGAAAAACTAATCAAAACCCACGTTTGACTGCACAATCCCTCCAGAAAGATCTGGCAGACACTGGAGTTGTGGTACACTATTTCACTATAAAGAGATACTTGTACAAATATGGTCTTCATGGAAGAGTCATCAGAAGAAAACCTCTTCTACGTCCTCACCAAAAAAATCAGCGCTTGAACTTAGCAAATGAACATATAGGCATGCCTGATGCATTTTGGAAACAAGTTCTGTGGACCGATGAGGTTAAAATTGAACTTTTGGAGAAGACGGGGAACATAATTTAATGAAAAGAACCTCTGTCCAACTGTTAAGCATGGGGGTGGATCAATCATGCTTTGGGTTGTATTGCAGCCAGTGGCACAGGGAACATCTCACGAGTAGAAGAAAAAATGGATTCAATAAAATTTCAGCAAATTTTGGATGCTAACTTGCTAATTGTGAAAAATCTCAAGTTAAAGAGAGGATGTCTTCTACAAATGGATAATGATCCTAAACACACCTCGAAATACTCGGGGGATTACATCAAGAGGCATAAACTCAAGGTTATGCCATGGTCTTCACAATCTCCTGACCTCAACATAATTGAAAATCTATGGATACACCTTAAAAGAGCAGTGCGTGACAGACAGCCCAGAAATCTCAAAGAACTGGAAGACTTTTGTAAGGAAGAATGGGCAAAGATCCCTCAAACAAGAATTGAAAGACTCTTGGTTGGCTACAAAAAGCGTATACAAGCTGTGATACTTGCCAAAGTGGGCAGCACAAGATATTACCTTTGCAGGGTGCCCAAACTTTTGCAGACATCATTTTTTTTGTTTTCTGTTATTTTGAAAGTGTAAATGATGGAAATAAAATCTAACTTTTTTTTTTTTTTTTTTTTTTTACATATTATAAGAATGTCTAATCTGTAATTTGATGCCCTTTGGAGATTTTTCCATTTTTCCTTGGCTTCTTTATGCACATTAATACAAATTTTACCTGGGGTGTCCAAACTTTTGATCCCCACTGTATACTGCACCTAATGTGGTGAACTATACTGCACCTAATGTGGGGAAACTATACTGCACCTAATGTGGGGGAACTATGCCGCACACCAGTCTCACACAGTAGTATTAGAGCCTTCTTTACACCACACAAGCTGTAAGCAGAAGGGCTGATCACTGTGATGTGTGCTGTGTAAAAAAAAAATATTCGTAATTACGAATATATAGTGCTATATTCGCAAATATTCTTGAATTCGCAAATATGCGATATTCGCAAATAAAATTTGCATTGCGAATATTCGCGAGCAACACTGAAGTGGGGCAGTGCAGAATTTATATTAAGCACTGCCCCCTTTGCAAAGCTTAGACTTGCCAGTGTCATGGATTGTTCTCAATCATCATCTGGGAAGACCAGGTGATGTCAATCTCAAAGGTTTTAAATGCCAAGACTCATCTGTCCTTGCCCCAACAATCAGCTCCATGGGTTCTTCTAAGCAGTTGTCTAGAAATCTGAAACTGAAAATAGTTGACGCTCACAAAGCTGGAGAAGGCTATAAGAAGATAGCAAAATGTTTTCAGATGTCAATAGCCTCTGTTCGGAATGTAATTAAGAAATGGCAGTCATCAGGAACAGTGGAGGTTAAAGCAAGATCTAGAAGACAAAGAAAAATATCAGACTGAACAGTTCACAGGATTGTGAGAAAAACTAATCAAAACCCACGTTTGACTGCACAATCCCTCCAGAAAGATCTGGCAGACATTGGAGTTGTGGTACACTATTCCACTATAAAGAGATACTTGTACAAATATGGTCTTCATGGAAGAGTCATCAGAAGAAAACCTCTTCTACGTCCTCACCAAAAAAATCAGCGTTTGAACTTTGCAAATGAAAATATAGACAAGCCTGATGCATTTTGGAAACAAGTTCTGTGGACCGATGAGGTTAAAATTGAACTTTTGGAGAAGACGGGGAACATAATTTAATGAAAAGAACCTCTGTCCAACTGTTAAGCATGGGGGTGGATCAATCATGCTTTGGGGTTGTATTGCAGCCAGTGGCACAGGGAACATCTCACGAGTAGAAGAAAAAATGGATTCAATAAAATTTCAGCAAATTTTTGGATGCTAACTTGCCAATTGTGAAAAATCTCAAGTTAAAGAGAGGATGTCTTCTACAAATGGATAATGATCCTAAACACACCTCGAAATACTCGGGGGATTACATCAAGAGGCATAAACTCAAGGTTTTGCCATGGTCTTCACAATCTACTGACCTCAACATAATTGAAAATCCATGGATACACCTTAAAAGAGCAGTGCGTGACAGACAGCCCAAAAATCTAAAAGAACTGGAAGACTTTTGTAAGGAAGAATGGGCAAAGATCCCTCAAACAAGAATTGAAAGACTCTTGGTTGGCTACAAAAAGCGTATACAAGCTGTGATACTTGCCAGTACAAGATATTACCTTTGCAGGGTGTCCAAACTTTTGCAGACGTCATTTTTTTGTTTTCTGTTATTTTGAAAGTGTAAATGATGGAAATAAAATCTAAGTTTTTTTTTTTTTTACATATTATAAGAATGTCTAATTTGTAATTTGATGCCCTTTGGAGATTTTTCCATTTTTCCTTGGCTTCTTTATGCACATTAATACAAATTTTACCTGGGGTGTTCAAACTTTTGATCCCCATTGTATACTGCACCTAATGTGGTGAACTATACTGCACCTAATGTGGGGAAACTATACTGCACCTAATGTGGGGGAACTATACCGCACACCAGTCTCACACAGTAGTATTAGAGCTTTCTTTACACCACACAAGCTGTAAGCAGAGAGGGCTGATCACTGTGATGTGTGCTGTGGAAAAAAAAAAATATTCGTAATTACGAATATATAGTGCTATATTCGCGAATATTCTCAAATTCGTGAATATGCGATATTCGCGAATAAAATTTGCATTGCGAATATTCGCGAGCAACACTGTGTAGTATGCATAAAAACTTGATCATTGTGGATTTAAAACCCCCACAGCTCCCTCTGGGGTCTCTGTCTCCCTGCCATCAATTACACAATCTTCCTATGCACGTTGTGTGGGAATCAGGGATAGGATTCAAATTTTTAACAGGTTCTGTAAGTGAAGTGACCAATGCCTGCAATGCAGCATGCCCCATTTTTTTATTTTTATTCTAATGATTAAATAGACCAACTTCCAAGTGTGCTTTGGTTTTTATCATTTGAAATTACAGCTCCCAGACCCTAACAATGGGGTTTTCCTATTTCATTAAAGGGGTACTCCACTGGAAAACATTTGCTTAAATCAACTGTTGCCAGAAAGTTAAACAGATTTGTAAATTACCTGTATTTAAAAATCTTAATCCTTCCTGTACTTATCATCTGCTGTATGCTTCACAGGAAGTTCTTTTCTTTTTGAATTTTCTTTCTGTCTGACCACAGTGCTCTCTGCTGACATCTCTGTCCATGTCAGGAACTGTCCAGAGCATGAGAGGTTTGCAATGGGAATTTTCTCCTACTATGGACAGTTCCTAAAATGGACAGAGGTGTCAGCAGAGAGCACTGTGGTCAGACAGCAAGGAAATTCAAAAATATTTTTTTCCCCTGTGGAGCACACAGCAGCTAATAAGTACAGTAAGGATTAAGATTTTTAAATAGAAATAATTTACAAATCTGTTTAATTTTCTGGCACCGGTTGATTTAACCCCTTAAGGACACAGGGCATATCAATACGCCCCTGTTTCCAAGTCCTTAGGGACACAGGGCGTATGGATACGCCCTGCGCATTTCCGGCCCCAGCCGCTAGCAGGAGCGGAGCCGGTGCCGGATGCCTGCTGAAATTGTTCAGCAGGCATCCCGGCATATCACCCAGGGGGGTCATTATGTCTCCCCATGTCGGCGATTGCCGCAGATCGCTGGACAATTCAGTCCAGCGATCTGCGGCGGATTCCGGGTCAATCGGGTCTCCAGTGAGCCCCGAACAGCCATTGCCAGCAGGGGTGAGGTGGCACTGGTGCCACCTCACGACCGCCCTGATTCGTCGGCCGGTTTCCCGGCCGACCAATCAGGGCGCCTGCTGCAGGTGTCACTCCCGCAACCCGCTCCGCCCCTCTTCCGGAGGACGTGAGCGGGTGCGGGCAGAAGACCCCAGGTGCTGGGGACCCCAATCCCCGGTGTCCCTGTTGGGATCGGGGCCCCAGGAGCGACGGCGGCGGCGAGGGACTGACATGTGCGGCGGCATCGTGGAGCAGCAGCAGGAGGTGAGTGACAGCCTCCTGCTGTTGCTTAGCAACAGCTCCCAGCATGCAAAAAGGGAATGCTGGGAGCTGTAGTTATGCAACAGTAGGAGGCAGACCACCACAACTCCCAGCATGCCCTTACGGACATGCTGGGACTTGTAGTTTTGCAACAGCTGGAGGCACATTTTTCTATGGAAAAGTGTACCTTCAGCTGTTGTATAACTACAACTCCCAGCTTGCTCAATCAGCTAAAGTTCATGCTGGAAGTTGTAGTTGTACATCTGGTGGTTGCATAACTACAACTCCCAGCATTCCCGTTGGCTGTCAGTGACTGCTGAGAGTTGTAGTTTTGCAACAGCTGAAGGCACACTGAGTTAAGTAGCAAACCAGTGTGTCTCCAGCTGTTGCATAACTACAATCCCCAGCATCCCCAGCCAAAGTAATATGCCTCCGGCTGTTGCATAACTACAAGACCCAGCATTCCCTTCCGCTGTCCGTACATGCTGGGGGTTGTAGCTTTTGCAACATCTGAAGGCACACTGGTTGCAAAACACTGAGTTTGTTACCAAACTCGGTGTTTCACAACCTGTGTGCCTCCAGCTGTTGCAAAACTACAACTCCCAACATGCACTGATAGACCGTACATGCTGGGAGTTGTAGTTTTGCAACAGCTGGATGTTTCCCCCCCCCCCCCAAATGTGAACGTACAGGGTACACTCACATGGGCCGAGGATTACAGTAAGTATCCGGCTGCAAGTTTGAGCTGCGGCACATTTTCTGCCGCAGCTCAAGCTGTCAGCGAGAAACTACTGTGAACCCCCGCCCGTGTGACTGTACCCTAAAAACACTACACTACACTAACACAAAATAAAATAAAAAGTAAAAAACACTACATATGCACATACCCCTACACAGCCCCCCTCCCCAATAAAAATGAAAAACGTCTGGTACGCCACTGTTTCCAGAACGGAGTCTCCAGCTGTTGCAAAACAACTACTCCCAGTATTGCCAGATAGCCATTGACTGTCTAGGCATGCTGGGAGTTTTACAACAGCTGGAGGCACCCTGTTTGGGAATCACTGGCATAGAATACCCCTATGTCCACCCCTATGCAAGTCCCTAATTTAGGTCTCAAATGCGCATGGCGCTCTCACTTTGGAGCCCTGTCGTATTTCAAGGCAGCAGTTTAGGGCCACATATGGGGTATCGCCGTACTTGGGAGAAATTGTGTTACAAATTTTGGGGGGTATTTTCTGCTATTACCCTTTTTAAAAATGTAAAAAAAAATTTACATATACAAAAGTCATGAAACACCTGTGGGGTATAAAGGTTCACTTAACCCCTTGTTATGTTCCCCGAGGGGTCTAGTTTCCAAAATGTAATGCCATGTGTTTTTTTTTTTTTGCTGTCCTGGCACCATAGGGGCTTCCTAAATGCGGCATGCCCCCAGAGCAAAATTTGCTTTCAAAAAGGCAAATGTGACTCCTTCTCTTCTGAGACCTGTAGTGCACCAGCAGAGCAATTTTCACCCCCATATGGGGTGTTTTCTGAATCGGGAGAAATTGGTTTTCAAATTTTGGGGGGTATTTTCTGCTATTACCCTTTTTAAAAATGTAAAATTTTTGGGAAACCAAGCATTTTAGGTAAAAAAATATATATTTTTTTACATATGCAAAAGTTGTGAATCACCTGTGGGGTATTAAGGTTCACTTTACCCCTTGTTACGTTCCCTGAGGGGTCTAGTTTCCAAAATGGTATGCCATGTCTGTTTTTTTGCTGTCCTGGCACCATAGGGGCTTTCTAAAGGTGACATGCCCCCCAAAAACCATTTGTCGCTCCTTCCCTTCTTAGCCCTCTACTGCACCCACTGAACAATTAACATAGACATATGAGGTATGTGCTTACTTGAGAGAAATTGGGTTTCAAATACAAGTAAAAATCCTTTTTACCCCTTGCAAAAATTCAAAAATTGGGTCTACAAGAACATGCGAGTGTAAAAAATGAAGATTTTGAATTTTCTCCTTCACTTTGCTGCTATTCCTGTGAAACACCTAAAGGGTTAATACACTTACTGAATGTCATTTTGAATACTTTGGGGGGTGTAGTTTTTATAATGGGGTCTTTCATGGGGTATTTCTAATATGAAGACCCTTCAAATCCATTTAAAAACGGAACTGGTCCCTGAAAAATAGTGAGTTTGAAAATTTTGTGAAAAATTTCAAAATTGCTGCTGAACTTTGAAGCCCTCTGGTGTCTTCCAAAAGTAAAAACTCATAAATTTTATGATGCAAACATAAAGTAGACATATTGTATATGTGAACCCCAAAAAAATTATTTTGAATATCCATTTTCCTTACAAGCAGAGAGCTTCAAAGTTAGAAAAATTCAAAATTTTCATTTTTTTCATAAAATTTGGGGATTTTTCACCAAGAAAGGATGCAAGTTACCATAAAATTTTACCACTAAGTTAAAGTAGAATATGTCACGAAAAAACAATCTCAGAATCAGAATGATAACTAAAAGCATTCCAGAGTTATTAATGTTTAAAGTGACAATGGTCAGATTTGCAAAAAACGCTCTGGTCCTTAAGGTGTAAAATGGCCTGGTCCTTAAGGGGTTAAAGGGGTACTCTACTCCCCATGGTTGGGAATATTTATTTCCGAATTCTCGGGCGGGCTTTAGGGGTCCCCATGCCCCCTTGTGATGTCACACTTCACCCCATGTGCCGTCACCCCCCCTCCCATAGACTTGTATTGAGGGGGTGGGGCGTGATGTCATGAGGGACGGAGTGTGATGTCAAGATGGCCGGAGCATGACATAACGAGGGGGCGTTATGACCCCCAAAGCCTGCACCAGCATTCAGAACAATATGTTCCAAACAATGGGGAGTGGAGTACCCCTTTAAAAATATGTTTTCCAGCGTAGTACCCTTTTAAGTTATCCCCTATCCACAGGGATAACCTCTTAAGGCCCACCTCCCTGACTGACCTCCTCACCATCCGATCGATGCTACTATGTTCCAGTCAGCCATGGCGGGCCGGAGCAATCGAGCACTGATAACTCTGAACAATGCTATGCTATGGCATAGCATTGAACAGTGTATGCAATCTGATGATAGCATGTTATAGTCCCTTATGGAGACTAAAATATTGTGTAAAAAAGAAGTTAATAAATGTGAATTAACCCCTTCCCTAATAAAAGTTGGAATAACTCCTCCTTTTGCCATAAAAAAATATGTTAATAAAAATAAACATAAACATATGTTGTATTGCCGTATGCGTAAAAGCCCCAACTATAAAAAAATATTATGTAAATTAAACCATACGTAAAAAATACCAAAGTCCAAAATTGCAATTAAAAAGTCCGTTCAAAACAAACATGGTACCAATAAAAACTATAGATCACAGCGCAAAAAATTGCCTCTATATAGCCCCACATACAGAAAAATTAAAAGATATAAGGTCAGAAGAGGACAATTTTAAACATACTAAGTTTTTAAAAATAAGTAAAACAAAATCAAACCTTGTAAACTTGCGAGATAAAAAGAAGTGTATTGGATGTACAAGCTTTGTACCATCTTGCCCAAAGGTCTCAATGAGATGGTTGAAACTATTTTATAACATTATCCCCAACAGCATCAAGGTAACATCATATAAAATCCTTGGTTGTCATTTTTATTACCAATATCAACCACTGTAGCAACATTACCTGCAGCCAATACCATTTCAAAATACAGAAAAAATACATACTATCGGTCCATTTCTCTATTAGCATGGAGAATGCTCAATTTTTCATTTTTTTTCTTTTTTAGAATTCTCATCTACCCGTTAAGGTAATAAAAATTCCTAGGACCGGGAACATATTTTCGTAAAAACACGAAAAATCACTTACCATACTCCCTATGAGGAGTTATCCCGATCGCATTGGGATCTCCTCTAGAAATGACGTCAGTATGTTGCCACAGTAACCAGGACAACAAGTTCACGGGCGGTCATAGCCTCGATTTGAATCTATTCATTGTGATGATACGGTTACGATCGGTCATAGCCTCGTTTTGGATCGCTTCCCCGGGTTGTGTTTTTTGTGGCATGGTCTTGAAAACAAGTACCTCCAGCGCTGCTGAAAGTTCCTTTTTACACAGATTATACAGCGGTTTCGGTACCATTGAAGTATTCAGCCTCCTAGGTATGCGATTCTATCCCCATTTTTTAGCAAGTGGCGTGTGATGAATTTTATAGGTTCTTGCAATTTTATTATTTTATAACTTTTATTAACCCTCACAATTGTTTTATAAAGTACCTGCATATAGGTTGTATGTTTTTGTTTGGTGTATATGTATATTTATATAATTATGAATTTTTCTAATGTACGATGTTCCAACTCTCCTAGGACTGTATCCACCTTTTCCAGCCCACCAGAGCACCTGAAAGCTGAACTAATTTATGCAGAAAAAGTCAGCTGAGCCGAGGAGTTCGTGACGAATCAAATTTATTGTAAGTACGCTCATCTCTAATTACAATGCTCAGAAGAGACGGAGTCACATTTGGCTTTTGGAAAGAAAATTTTTCTTAAATGTATTTTTGAGCGGCATGTTGCATTTAGGAAGCCCCTATGGTGCCAGAACAGAAAACAAACAACCCTGGCCGTGTGACTGTACCCTGTATATTCACATTGGGGGGGGGGGGGGGCAAACTTCCAGCTATTGCAAAACTACAACTCCCAGCATGCATTGCAACAGCTGGAGGCAGACTGGTTGGAAAACCTTGAGTTAGGTTCTGTTACCTAACTCTGTATTTTTCAACCAGTGTGCCTCCAGCTGTTACAAAACTACCACTCCCAGCATGCACTGATTGTTGAAGGGCATGCTGGAAGTTGTGGTTCTGCAACAGCTGGAGGCACACAACTACCAGCATGCTGAGACAGCCGTTTACTGTTCGTGCATGCTGGGAGTTGTAGTTATGCAACATTTGGAGGACCAAAGTTTAGAGATCACCGCAAAGTGATCTCCAAACTGTGGTCCTCCAGATGTTGCAAAACTACAAATCCCAGCATGCCCAGGCAGCAAACTCTCTGACCAGAGTGCTCTCTGATGACACCTCTATCCATTTTAGGGACTGCCCATAGTAGGAGAAAATCCCCAAAGCAAACCTCTCCTGCTCTGGACAGTTCCTGTGGTCAGACAGAAAACAAAATTTAAAAGAAAATAAATTCCTATGGAGCATACAGCAGCTGATAAGTAACGGAAATGTTTAGGATGGCTGCTGGTTTTGGCCTTAAAATGTGCGTGACAGGAAGCTCAGGAGCTGTCCCCAGGAGTTCTCAGAGTTCTGTTTATTACACGGAAGTACATATTTTTTTTAACAAAAAGGGGAGGTTAGAGATCATGTCAAAATCATCATGTTATATTTTGATTGGTTATTTGAGTATTGCGTCTGTGTATATATTAGCATATTTAACATTCATTTCTTTCTTGGCCGTAGTTCACTTGTTGCCATCCCCCTATTCTACCATAAAATTACGGCTATCTCTCTGTCCTTCTGCACCGTCTATATATCTTCAAATATTTTGTCTTCCAATTTCCATCCTCTTCTTCTGGCCTCATCCCAAGGTCCTCATCTTTAGTCACAAACAAATAGAAAGCTGATATAGGTTAAGGGTAGATAACAAATATCTTTTTGAAGTATTAACCCCTTCATGACCCAGCCCATTTTCACCTTCATGACCTGGGCATTTTTTTAAAATCTGACCACTGTCACTTTAAACATTAATAACTTTGGAATGCTTTTACTTATCATTCTGATTCCGAGATTGTTTTTTCGTGACATATTCTACTTTATGCTATTGGTAAAATTTCACTGATATTTGTATCCTTTATTGGTAAAAAATCTAAAAATTTCATGAAAATTTTGAAAATTTAGCATTTTTCTAACTTTGAAAGTCTCTGCTTGAAAGGGAAATGGATATTCCAAATAAATTACATATTGATTCCCATATACAATATGTCTACTTTGTGTTTGCATAAAAAAATTGACAAGTTTTTACTTTTGGAGGGCACCAGAGGGCTTCAAAGTTCCGCAGCAATTTTACAATTTTTCTCAAGATTTTCAAAATCGTAATTTTTCAGGGCCCAGTTCAGGTTGGAAGTGGATTTTAAGGGTCTTCATATTAGAAATACCCCATAAATGACCCCATTATAAAAACTGCACCCCCCAAAGTATTCAAATGACATTCAGTAAGTGTTTTAACCCTTTAGGTGTTTCACAGGAATAGCAGCAAAGTGAAGGAGAAAATTCTAAATCTTCATTTCTTACACTCGCATTTTCTTGTAGACCCAATTTTTGAATTTTTACAAGGGGTAAAAGGAGAGAAATCACCCTAAAATTTGTAACCCAATTTCTCTCGAGTAAGGAAATACCTCATATGCGTATGTAAAGTGTTCGGCGGGCGCAGTAGAGGGCTCAGAAGGGAAGGAGCGACAATGGGATTTTGGAGAGTGAGTTTTTCTGAAAGGGTTTTTGGGGGGCATGTCCCATTTAGGAAGCCCCTATGGTGCCAGAACAGTGGACCCCCCCACATGTGACCCCATTTTGGAAACTATACCCCTCATGGAATTTAATAAGGGGTGCAGTGAGCATTTACACCCCACTGGCGTTTGACAGATATTTGAAACAGTGGACTGTGCAAATCAAAAATTTTATTTTTCATTTTCACAGACCACTGTTCCAAAAATCTGTCAGACACCAGTGGGGTGTAAATGCTCACTGCACCCCTTATTACATTCCGTGAGGGGTGTAGTTTCCAAAATGGGGTCACATATGGATATTTATTGTTTTGCGTTTGTCAGAACTGCTGTAACAATCAGCCACCCCTGTGCAAATCGCCTCAAATGTACATGGCGCACTCTCCCTTCTGGGCCTTGTTGTGTGCCCCCAGAGCACTTTGCGCCCACATATGGGGAAATTGCGTTACAAATTTAGAGGGTCTTTTTTCCCTTTTACCTCTTGTAAAAATGAAAAGTATAGGGCAACACCAGCATGCCAGTGTAAAAAATTTTTTTTTTTACACTAACATGCTGGTGTAGACCCCAACTTCACCTTTTCATAAGGGGTTAAAGAAGAAAAAGCCCCCCAAAATTTGTAAGGCAATTTCTCCCGAGTACGGCGATACCCCATATGTGTCCCAAAACTGTTGCCCTGAAATACGACAGGGCTCCAAAGTGAGAGAGCGCCATGCGCATTTGAGGCCACAATTAGGGATTTGCATAGGGGTGGACATAGGGGTATTCTATGCCAATGATTCCCAAACAGGGTGCCTCCAACTGTTGCAAAACTCCCAGCATGCCTGGACAGTCAATGGCTGTCCGGCAATACTGGGAGTTATTATTTTGCAACAGCTGGAGGCTCCGTTTTGGAAACAGTAGCGTACCAGACGTTTTTCATTTTTTGGGGGGAGGGGGGCTGTGTAGGGGTATGTGTATATGTAGTGTTTTTTACTTTTTATTTTAGGTTAGTGTTAGTGTAGTGTAGTGTTTTTAGGGTACAGTCACATGGGCAGAGGTTCACAGCAAGTTTGCCGCTGGAAGTTTGAGCTGCAGCGCAAAATTTGCGCCATCTCAAACTTGCAGCACTCACTGTAAACCTCCGCCCATGTGAGTGTACCCTGTACATTCACATTGGGGGGAGGGGGAAAACATCCAGCTGTTGCAAACTCCGAGCATGCCCTTTGGCTGTCCGTGCATGCTGGGAGTTGTAGTTTTGCAACAGCTGGAGGAACACTGGTTAGGAAACACTAAGTTAAGTAATAAACTTTCAAGTGTTTTGCAACCAAACTTAGTGTTTCCAAACCAGTGTGCCTCCAGCTGTTGCAAAACTACAGCTCCCAGCATGCATGGTCTGTCAGTGCATGCTGGGAGTTATAGTTTTGCAACAATTGCAACAGCTGGAGGCACTGAGGTAGGAAACGGACAATGTTTCCCAACTTGTGTGCCTCCAGTTGTTGCAAAACTACAACTCCCAGCATGCCCAGACTGCCCAGGCATGCTGGAAGTTGTAGTTCGGCAATATCTGAAGGATCAGATGTTGCCGAACTACAACTTCCAGCATGCTTGGGCAGTCTGGGCATGCTGGGAGTTGTAGTTTTGCAACATCTGGAGGTCCACAGTTTGGAGACCACTGTATAATGGTCTCCAATCTGTGCTCTTCCAGATGTTAGAGAACTACAACTCCCAGCATGCCTGGACAGACTGAGCATGCTGAGATTTGTAGTTTTGCAACATCTGGAAGAGCACAGATTGGAGACCATTATACAGTGGTCTCCAAACTGTGGGCCTCCAGATGTTGCAAAACTACAACTCCCAGCATGCCCAGAAAGCCAAAGGCTGTCTGGGCATGCTGGGAGTTGCAGTTTTGAAATTCTCAGAGGCAGCAGTGAGATCGCTTTACGGCGATCTCACTGCTGCCAATGAAGATGCCGCACTGCTGCTGCAAACTCACCTGCGGGACGCAGCGCAGCCGGGACCGCATGGAGGACGCCGGGACCGCCGGGACCGCTCGGGACACCGCTCGGACGGGTAAGTGACGCCGGGGGACGGGTCAGGGACACTTAGCAGAGCGGTGTGTGTCCCGATCCCCGTGATCGGGACTCACACACCGCGCTGCTAAGTATTTTCATAGCGAAACGCTGCTATCAGCAAGTCAGATTTGACCAGCTGATAGCAGCGATCGCTGAGGGGGGTGGGGGATGAAACCCCCCGTGGTCGCACGGTAAGATGGCTGGCTATCAGTGATAGCCACCATCTTTCCGGGCGCTGCGGGATGCCGCGAGTAGCGGCAGTAATGTTCATGACGTACCTGTATGTCATGGGTCGGGAACACCTTGCCACCCATGACGTACAGGTATGTCATAGGTCGGCAAGGGGTTAATATATTGATCATATTCATCTTAATCAATTTCAACAGAAGGATTAAGATTTTTAAATAGAAGTAATTTACAAATCTGTTAAACTTTCTGGCACCAGTTGATTAAAAAAAAAAAAAAAAAGTTTTTCACCGGAGTACCCCTTTTTTTCCTCTTCGCCTTTTATATTTTCATCCACAGACTAGTTTGAGGGCCTGTTTTTTGTGCAACCAGCTGTCCGTTATAATGCCATCACTCACTTTACCATAATAATGTATGGCGCAAACAAAAAAATACTATTTGTGTGGGCAAATTAAAAAGAAAACCGCAATTTAACAAATTCTGGAAGGTTTCGTTTTCATGCCGTACAATTTACAGTAAAAATGACATGTGTTCTTTATTCTTTGGGTCAATACGATTAAAATGATACCCGTGATAACATACTTTTCTATTTCTGTTGGGCTTAAAAAAAAATTGCAAACTGTTTGACCAAATTAGTATATTTAAAATCCCCCTAATTTGAAGACCAATAACTTTTTCATTTTTCCGTATAAGCGGCGTTATGAGCGCTCAATTTTTTGCGCCTTGATCTGTACTTTTTATTGATACCATATTTGCTTATATAAAACTTTTAATACATTTTTTATTATAATTTTTTTTTGAATATCCGATTATCCATTTTAGTGTCCGCAATGCTGCAAATGCCATGATCTGTATTGATCACGGCAACTGAGGGGTTAATGGCGGGCATCCGCGCGATCGCTTTTTAATGATATCTTCCATTTTGCTATAAAATGTACAGAACGAAGAATTGTTTGTCGGGGGAAATTGAAAAGAAAATGCATTTTAGCAACTTTTTGTTTATTTTACACAGTGCACTTTACTGTAAAACTGACCTGTTTTCTTTATTGTGTGGGTCAATAGTACCATTAGCCAATTAAGAACTCAGCCCATTTTATTTCTGCATTTTTGTTTTTTATTTCCTCACCTTCTAAGAGCCATATTTCCATCTTTAAACCCATATGAGGGCTTGTTTTTTGTGGAAGAAATTATTTATTTAATCACTTATTTTACCATAAAATGTACTGTAAAACCCAAAAAATTTTTGTCTGGAGAAATTAAAAAGAAAACTGCAATTTTGCTAATTTTTGAGAGTTACATGCTTTTCTATTGTTGTATGGCTTTCAAAGAAACCTTTTTTTAACACTTCTTTACACTGATCAGTATAATCGGCGATCTTCTTCTCTGGTCCTAGATAAGACCCAGTGAGATTGGCTATCGGTAATCTGATGAGCCATCAGAGCAGCCGCATTGCCACTGATGCTATAATAAGTACTGATCACGGCATCTGAAGGGTTAATGGCGAACATCAGTATGATCATCTTATAGCAGCTGGGACCCACCATGCATGAAGAGAGCAAGTCTCCTGGTGGGTGAAGTACCAGCGCATCAGGATGTACATTTATGTCCAAAGTCTTTAACAGATTAAAATGAAACCCATGTTTATATACCTTTTCTATTATTGTATTACTTTAAAAAAAATGTGATTTATGATGTAACCAAAAATCTGTAATTCTACCATTTGCTATTTTTTATTTAACTTACCGGATCAAAAATGTTATGTTATTATAAAAATGAAAGGAAGTGATGTTAATTTTTATTATGGGAGGGGCTTTTTAATATTAAAAAAAAACTTTTTCTTTTTTTTTATGAATTAATTTACAACTTTTGGCGGGATCATTGATGTCCGTCATTGAGTGTGAGTGTTGAGCTGCTGATATCAGTCATCACTCACAATCTATTTAGCAAGCACAGGGTTCAGGGCACCAGGATGTACATTTATGTTGATGTTTTTAAGAGATTTAAAATGATTTTTTAACAGTAGTAACATAAAACAAAGGGTATTTAAATTGGATATCATATCACTGATTGTACTACCTATTGAATAAAATAACAGGTCACTTTTACTGTACAGTGCACTGTATAAAAAGCTGAAAGAATTTCATTTCATATTATTACATTTTATTAAATACTAGCTTAGTACCCGGCGTTGCCCGGTTTTTCCTTCCTAATCCTTTTTGGGTAGGAAAATAAACAAAGGAGGAAGCTTTTGACTTCATATGCAGTCCTCATATATTGTTGTCATATCCCAACCCCACATCCCGACCTCCTATCCCGACCTCCTATCTCGACCTCCTGTCCCGACCTCCTATACCGTCCTCCTATCCCGACTTCCTATCCCGACCTCCTATCCCGACCTCCTATCCTGTCCTCCTATCCTGTCCTCCTATCCTGTCCTGCTATTCTGTCCTCGACCTCCTATCCCGTCCTTCTATCTCGAGCTCCTATCCCGACCTCCTATCCCGTCCTCCAATCTCGAGCTTCTATCCCGACCTACTATCCTGACCTCCTATCCCGTCCTCCTATCTCGACCTCCTATCTCAACCTCCTATCCCGTCCTCCTATCCCAACCTCCTTTCCTGTCCTCATATCTCGATCTCCTATCTTGACCTCCTATCCCGTCCTCCTATCTCTACCTCCTATCCCAACTTCCTCTCCAGACCTCCTATCCCGTCCTCATATCCCGTCCTCCTATCTTGTCCTCCTATCCCGACCTCCTATCCTGACATCCTATCCCGACCTCCTATCTCGACCTCCTATCTCAACCTCCTATCCCTTCCTCCTATCCCGACCTCCTATCCCGACCTCCTTTCCCGTCCTCATATCTCGACCCCCTATCTTGACCTCCTATCCCATCCTCCTATCTCGACCTCCTATCCAGACCTCCTATCCAGACCTCCTATCCCGTCGTCCTATCCCGACCTCCTTTCCCGTCCTCATATCTCGACCTCCTATCTTGACCTCCTATCCCGTCTTCCTATCTCAACCTCCTATCCCAACCTCCTATCCAGACCTCCTATCCCGTCTTCCTATCTTGTCCTCCTATCCCGACCTCCTATCCCGACATCCTATCCCGACCTCATATCTCGTCCTCATATCCCGTCCTCCTATCCCGACCTCCCATCCCGTCCTCATATCCTGACTCGTAATATGTGTACCAGCTAATGAAATAGCTCCAGCCTAACGGAAATTATATGGGAAAATACATTTCCCATTGATTTGCATGGGACTTTAAAAAAAAAAACCTGACCCTCACAAATGGGGGTAGTTAAGGGTTAAATTAACTATCCTATATTTTAAGTCGACATATAAGTAACATGTGACCAAGTATTATCAAAATATCTCCAGCCGTTTGGAAGTTATGCAGTAACATATATTTCCCATTGACTTGCATGGGACTTTAAACATAAGCCCCATCCCTGGCAAATGGGGGTGAGTAAGGGTTAAAATACCTATCCTATGTTTGTTGTTGACATATAAGTAACATGTGTGCCAAGTTTCATGTTAATATCTTTAGCCGTTTAAAAGTTTTTGTGGAACATACATACATACATACATATATACATACATACATACATACATACATAGATACATACACACACGTTGAGTTTTATATATATAGATTACAATTTTATTTTTTCGGTTTTGCTGTTTATGGTAAAATGAAAGGTATCAGTGCAAAGTACAAAGGTCCCACAAAAACAAGCCCTTATATGGCTCTGTGTATGAAAAATGTAAAAAGTTATGTCTCTTAAAAGATGAGGAGAAAGAAACAAAAGAAGAGCCAAATATACTGAGACAATAAGCACAATAATGAAGGATTTGAAGCCTTGGTCATGTATAGTACAATGAGCGGTGGTCCACATTTGCTGGGCCAAGTACAGAAAGCCTCGTCCATGATGAGATGAATACTGTATAACATTTCTACTTCAGTCTAATAGGGGATAGGAAATAAGTGATTGATCGTGGGGGGGGGGGGGGGGGTCTGATCTCTGGGACCCCCGCAATCTCCTGCCAAATTCCCCGGCTCTCCTCATGCACAAAGCGGTGGTCAACACACCCCCTCCATGTAACTCCATGGGAGATCTGAAGATACATGAATGCTATATCTCCGGCTCTCCCATTGAAATTAGAGATGAGTGAATTTTTTTCAAATTCAATTAGTCCGATTTGCTGAATTTTCCGAAAAAAAATAAGTTTGGTCCGAATATATTTGCGCCAAATCTCTATAAAAAAAAGGCTATTTATGACCTACAGAGAGCCTCAATAGGGGTGTAGAACACTTTGCCTCGCTGTAACATGCATAGGCTGTGTGCTGGGTTAGTGAAATAATACTGTTATTCAGTATGACATGCAGATTAGAGGCGTTGCTATTAGAATCACTATCGCAGAGTGGCACAATGACAGAGCCTGGAAGGGGCATCAGTATTAGGAGAACATATAGTGGCTGAATGACACAGCTTGGAGGTGGCGGCAGAATGAGGAAACCATATAGTGGCTGAATGAGACAGCCTGGAGCTGGCATCAGCATGAGGAGAACATATGTTGGCAGTATGAGACAGCCTGGAGCTGGCATCAGCATGAGGAGAACATATGGTGGCAGTGTGAGACCGCCTGGAGATGGCATAAGCATGAGGAGAACATATGGTGGCAGTATGAGACAGCCTGGAGCTAGCAGCAGCATGAGGAGAATAGATAGTGGCAGAATGAGACAGCCTGGAGGTGACAGCAGCATGATGACAACATATGGTGGCAGTATAAGACAGCCTGGAGCTGGCATCAGCATGAGGAAAACACCATGTACCACCTACACCACCAAGTGTTAATGTGATGTAAAGACCTCTAAAAGGTGGAAGGGAACAACGTATGGTTCATTGTAACCGGTGGGGGTAAAAACTTACCCTGTAAGGCCCTATTCTTGCATTATTAATTCCCTTCTTGGCACACAGGAACATCTCCCTATTTCCACTTACAAACACTGGCATTTCCCAGGGTTTTTAGGTGGAAATAGGGAGAGGTTCCTTTGTGGGACTGCACTTTTTAAGATGAAATGGTACTCCCCTTAGACATACGTACGTGGTATGCACTTATGAGGGGAGTACAATGCGCTCCAGTACGCTTAAAACAGTATTTGTCTACAACACTAGCAGGTGTGTACTTTTGCCTGGCCTTTCACATTAACCAGGCTAGCAGTATTCCCGAGCGTGACTCGGGGTTAATTTTCGCTGCCAGAAGCGGTAACCCTGAGTCACGCTCGGGGTAGATTAAGGAGCTGGCAGCGGAGTCTTCTTACCTTCTCCTGGCGAACCCCCCGGCGGAGGCCTCCATCTGACTTCCTGGTTCCGTCTCTGTGAGCCGCAGCGGCTCATGGGGGCGGAACTGGGCGGTAAATTCAAATGTTTCAAAGCATAAAAGTGACACACACACATAAAGTCAGGTGATACAGTGAAATCCTGTCAGATTACACTGTATCACCTTAGATTTGACACTGTATCACCTCAGATTTGACATTTGATCATCCTACACTGCCCTGCCTGCCATTTTTGCTGTAATTTCTGCCCATAAAAGACATTTTTTACCATGGCATCAAATCGTCACTTTAGCATCTCCAAAGCGAGTTTGGATCAGATGAATGACAGCGGCAGCGACACAGAGCCCCTCACGACAGCGATAGCGATTTGTGGCAAGATTCGTCATATGACTCTGACACTGACCAGAGAAGTGGTGACAGCGATGATTCTGCACCCAAGCTCAGTGATGTGCGCACTTGGTGCCCTATTGATTGCGGTATGGATGAGGTACCGCAGCCAAGATTTCCGTTTACTGGATCACCTGGGAAGAAGGTAAACGTTGAGCACAATGATCCTTTGGCGTACCTAAAATTATTTCTCACAGATGACGTCATTGAAAATATTGTCACGGAGACAGATCGCTACAACGAGCAGCAATTTGCTACACTGCATAGCAAGTTTTCCAGGAACAGAAAATGGAAACCAGTGGCTAACGAGGACATCTGGAAGTTTCTTGGGCTAATACTTCTAGAGATGAGCGAATCGAAGTTGACGAACCCGAATTCGTTACGAATTTCATGAAAAATTCGATTTGCAACGAATACAAATATCGCGCGAATCGCTTCATTAAACTCCATTTTACAGCGTTTCAGGCTATTGGAGACCTAAGATGGCGGATCCACATGTGAGTACATGGGGCAGGGGATTATGGGAGGGTGGGAAACAGCGGCGGGAATGAAGGTAGGCAGGCTGACCCTGAATCACATGTGAGATGCAGCCTATCAGTGTTCACTGACCCCTGTGATATAACAGCCCTATATAATTGGCGGCCATCTTCCCTCTGGTCATTTCTCCTATGCACGAGATAGGGAAAGGAAGTGACTGCATGTCTGTGTGCTGATCGCATACAACGGCGTTATACAGCATATATGCAGCGGTGACATCAGCATTAGGGAAAGACACAGGGCACAGTGTTGCTGCAGTTCTGACCGAGAACGATTCTAGCAAAACCTCGTATTCTCCTTACTCCATATAGCAGGCATAGAGGTGCTGCATAGCAGTCACCTGTGTCATAGAGCTCACAGCTGTTTTACCTGTATGGAGCATCTAATCTCCTCTTTTTTCAGCCCAATTGAGTTTTTTCTGTTGCTCCACAAATCTGATTCTCACAATTGTGTGACAAAGTGCAATTTAGGGTTTAATCCCTGTAAAAAAAAAATCTGTGGTGCTGCCCAGTTGGGTCTTGCTGCTGTTCAGAAATAAGTAATATTAGTGTGGACTTTAGTGCCTTTTTAAAATTTTTCACCTGTAACTCTGTCTCTGTGCTAAATTCAGTGTTATATCACATGTTATACACCTGCCGGTGTATGAAAGAAAAAAATAGTTTTTCCTGCGTACAAATTAGCTTTTTCAGTGGCCTTATCATTGCAAAGGGCCTACATGCAAGCAAATAGCTTGCCATATACTACCTTTTTTTCTATCTCTGTGCTAAATTCAGTGTTATACCACACGTTATACACCTGCCGGTGTATGAAAGAAAAAAAAAGTTTTTCCTGCGTACAAATATGCTTAACAATGCGCTCATCATTGCAAAGGGCCTAAATACAAGCAAATAGCGTACCATATACCACCTTTTTTTCTGTCTCTGTGCTAAATTCAGTGTTATACCAGACGTTATACACCTGCCGGTGTATTGAAGAAAAAAAAAAAGTTTTTCCTGCGTACAAATACGCTTTTTCAGTGGCCTTATCATTGCAAAGGGCCTACATACAAGCAAATAGCGTACCATATACTACCTTTTTTTCTGTCTCTGTGCTAAATTAAGTGTTAAACCACATGTTATACACCTGCAGGTGTATGAAAGAAAAAAAAAAGTTTTTCCTGCGTACAAATACGCTTAACAGTGCGCTCATAATTGCAAAGGGCATACATACAACCAAGTAGTGTACTATTTACTACCTGTATTTCTGTCTCTGTGCTAAATTCAGTGCTATTCCACAAATTAGTATACACCTGCTGGTGTATATAACAAAAAAATAGTTTTTTTCTGCATATAAATACGCTTAACAATGCGCTCATCATTGCAAATGGCATACATAGAACCAAGTAGTGTACTATTTACTACCTGTTATTCTGTCTCTGTGCTAAATTCAGTGCTATTCCACACATTAGTATACACCTGCTGATGTATTTAAAAAAAAAATGCATTTTTTCTCTGTAGAAATATGCATACCAGTGCGCTCATCATTGCAAAGGGCATACATACAGCAAAGGAGTGTACTATTTAGTAACTGTTATTCTGTCTAGGGCTTATATACTTTGAAAGGACAGCCTTAAATAATTGCCTGCTGCTGTTCTATACCCTCATAAACGCACTAAGTATGTCAGGCAGGGAAGTGCCAGGACGTGCACAGAGAAGGGGCAGAGGCCTACATACGTCAGACAGAGTTGGCAGCAGACTTGGGGCGAGTGGTAGCAGGAGTCGCAGCAATAGGCCTGAGCTCCCGTTAACACCCATCGGTCGTGTCGTCGAGCCATCTCTCCTCGTCAATTGGTTTGCACACTCATCCCCATAATCACAAGCGACATCTAACAACCCCAGTCAAGAGTCGGTGGGTTCCTCAGACACAACCCTCAGTTGGCATGGCCCGGGAGCAGCTCCACTATTTAGTGAGGACGATGTAATAGAGGACAGTCAGCAGCTAATGGGCAGCCAAGAATGTGAGGAGACATGCGTCGCTTGCTCCGCAAGGCGGGCAAGTAGTCATGCCGAGAGTGACGTGGGAGGCGGTGTTTCAATTGTTCAGGGTCCTGAGGCAGACACTGTTGTGGAACACGAGAAGGACATCAGTGACGTGCACACATCTTTTGATGATGATGAAGCCGATCGCAATTGGGAGCCGGGTGCAGAAGCCGGGGCTTCATCATCATCAGGAGAAGAGATTTACTCTTTGTCTATGAGGCAGCAAGGCGGTAGCACGGTTGGCAATCAGCGTGGTGGTGGCAGTAGTGGAAATTCAGGAGCCAAACGTGCCAGGGGGAGACTACCTGCTTCGCGGCAAGCTACCATTCAGGGAGGTAGTGGAACAGGGGTTCCTGGAGACTGCGCCAATAGCAGTGAAATAGTGCGGACTGCGGGTGGGAAAATCAGCTACTCTGCGGTGTGGTTTTTCTTCATAAAGAATCCAGAGGACCTTAGCGTAGTCACATGTAAAATCTGTCGGCAGAAAGTGAAGCGTGGCCAGGGTCCCAATCTCGGCACCACGGCCCTGCATCAACACATGATTCGCCACCATAAAGCGGCCTGGGATAACCATGGCTCTGATGTAGTGGTCCAGCCTGCCGCATCATCCAGTGGCCATCCGCTGCCTCCGTCATCCAGCCAAGGCTCCACCACCTCAGCCGAAGGGAGCTTTGTGTCAAACCCTCCTTCTTGCGCTCCTGCTTCTTCCGCTCGTAGTCAGCCATTCCACCAACAATCGATAGGCAAAGCCATGTCCAAGAGACAACAGTATGCGCCCACTCATCCAACGGCGCAGAAGTTGAATGTGCTCCTGTCCAAGTTGCTGGTGTTGCAGTCCCTCCCTTTCCAACTGGTGGACTCTGCAGCTTTCAGGGAATTGATGGCTTGTGCCGACCCGAGGTGGAGAGTCCCAAGCCGTCATTTCTTTGCGAAGAAGGCAGTACCAGCCCTGCATAAGTTTGTACAAGAGAAGGTGGGCCAGTCCTTGAGCCTGTCGGTATGTTCAAAAGTGCACGGCAGCGCCACGTGTGGAGCTGTAACTACGGGCAAGGGACAATACATGTCTTTTACGGCCCACTGGGTAAATGTTGTTCCTGCACAGCCACAACAGCAACTTGGACAGGTCACACCGCTTCCACCTCCATGCTCTTGCTCCCAGGCAGTTGGTCCTTTTACAGTGTGCGCCTCCTCCTCCTCCCCCCTGTCCTCGACCTCCACTGCACGTCCAAATCTCGGTGGCCCTTCATCGTACGTGTGTAGGGCACAGCGGTGTCAAGCCGTCCTTCACATGGTTTGCTTTGGCGAACTGATTCACACAGGGGAGGAACTGCTAAAGTTCATTAGGGAAGAAATCCGAGTATGGCTTACTCCACGAAATCTGGAAATGGGAACCATGGTGACCGACAATGTGAAGAACATTATGGCCGCGCTGCGACAGGGAAGTGTTAACCATTCGCCCTGCATGGCACACGTGTTGAATCTGGTTGTCAAGAAGTTCATCAAGTCTTCACCCCATTTGCAAGACTTCCTGACAATGGCAAGGAAACTGTGCATGCACTTCAGCCACCGTACACCGCAAAGCACACTTTGCTTGAGCTGCAGCGTCAGAACGGTATCCCACAACATAGTCTCATTTGTGACGTTGCCACACATTGGAATTCCACCCTCCATATGTTGGACAGACTATACGAACAAAGAAAAGCCATCACAGATTTTTTGATGATACAAGCAGATAGGAGTACTCCCCTGTGTAACTTAAATGTGAACGAGTGGCAGCTCATACGTGACACCTGCCGTTTGCTGAGGCCCTTTGAGGAAACCACATTTTTTGTTAGTCGCTCGAATTACGCCATGAACGACGTAATTCCACTCATACATTTACTAAAAAAAAATGATTGAAAACATGGCTGGTCACGGCAATGGAGACGTTGCGCCTACATCAGAAGGCTACATGAGTCCTGTGGGGGATGAACTGGAGGAGGATGATGAGGGACAGAGCGGAGCACAGTTTACGGTGGATGAGATGGCTGGTGTTTCTGGTCATTGGACAGGAGAGGAGGAGCAGGAGCAGCCAGAGGAGCTGGAGGGTTATTACGATGGAGGCGAGACAGAGGACCCAGACACACCGTGGCAGTATGCAGTGGAGATGGAGGCAGGTAGTCCCAGCGAGTCACTGTCACAAATGGCACGATGCATGCTGAGTTGCTTGTGTAGTGACCACCGAATTGTCAAAATTCGTCAGCGTGATAACTTCTGAATCTCCACCTTATTAGAGACTTGCTACCGGCCCAGAATGGGGGCCTTTTTTACACCCACTGAGAGGGAGTACAAACTGACCTACTTCAGGGAGCTTCTACGTAGTCGGTTGGCTATCGGCCACATGGTCCATCCACTCGCAGGTCTGACTCGGGGGGCCCTCTGTGCTCACCTTCCACTGTCACGGCTGCTGGGGAGGGGTGGCAGGAGCAGTACCAGCTCAATCAGCAGCATCCTGAGTCTAAAGTCGCTGATGAGTAGCTTCCTTCAGCCGCATAGTGAAGCTACTCATCAGCAGCAGGTGGACATGGAGCAGGACCTGAACCAGCAGGTGGTGGCTTACCTCGACATGACCCTGCCACCAACCGTTGAAAATCCGCTGGACTTCTGGGCAGCCAAACTCGATTTAAGGCCGCAACTAGCGGAGTTTGCCCTGGAAAAGCTGTCCTGCCCGGCCAGTAGTGTGCCATCAGAGCAGGTGTTTAGTGTGGCCGGGGCCATAGTCACCCCAAGGCGAACTCGTCTGTCCACTAAAAATGTGGAGAGACTGACGTTTGTCAAGATGAATCAGAGATGGATCAGCCAGGATTTCCAGCCACCAATGACAGATGGGTCTGAGTAGATTGACCATGCTCCTACAACAACATTTTCTCTATTGTGGTTGGTTATGAAACCCTCTGGGGCAGACCTGGGCATTGTACGGCCCGCTTGCCCTTTGATTGGCTCTGACCGGCCCACGCTGATTGGGGGACAACTATGCTGCCTAATCTGGGGGACAGCTATACTCCTAATCTGGGGGACATCTATGCTGCCTAATCTGGGGGACATCTATGCTGCCTAATCTGGGTGACATCTATGCTGCCTAATCTGGGGGACAACTATGCTCCTTATCTGGGGGACAACTATGCTCCTAATTTGGGAGACTACTATGCTCCTAATCTGGGGGACAACTAAGCTCCTCATCTGGTGGACATCTATGCTGCCTAATCTGGGGGACAAGTCTGCTCCTAATCTGGGGGACATCTATGCTGCCTACTCTGGGGGACAAGTATGCTCCTAATCTGGGGACATCTATGCTGCCTAATCTGGGGGACATCTATGCTGCCTAATCTGGGGGACATCTATGCTGCCTAATCTGGGGGACAACTATGCTCTTTATGGTGGGACAACTATGATCCTAATCTGGGGGACAACTAAACTCCTAATCTGGTGGACATCTATGCTTCCTAATCTGGGGGACAAGTATGCTCCTAATCTGGGGGACATCTATGTTGCCTACTCTGGGTGACATCTATGCTGCCTAATCTGGGGGACATCTATGCTGCATAATCTGGGGGACAAGTATGCTCCTAATCCGGGGGACATTTATGCTGCCTACTCTGGGGGACAAGTATGCACCTAATCTGGGGGACATCTATGCTGCCTAATCTGGGTGACATTTTTGCTGCCTAATCTGGGGGACATCTATGCTGCCTAATCTGGGGGACAAGTATGCTCCTAATCCGGGGGACATCTATGCTGCCTACTCTGGGGGACAAGTATGCTCCTAATCTGGGGGACATCTATGCTGCCTAATCTGGGGGACAACTATGCTCCTTATCTGGGGGGACAACTATGCTTCTAATCTGGGGGACATGTATGCTGCATAATCTGGGTGACATCTATGCTGCCTAATCTGGGGGACAACTATGCTCCTAATATGGGAAAAACTGATGCTTCTGGCCTTGGGCCTATAATTTTTTTAAGCTTAGCAGTAGCTAAATACATTCTTAATGCAAATGTCAACATTGATCTTTAAATGTAAGGGGTTATGAAACCCTCTTGGGTACTGCGAATGACTGCTCCAGACTCATTCTGTGTCTTTCACAAACTACTTGCCTCCCTGGTGCCTCAGGCCTTGGGCCTATACTTTTTTGAAGTTTAGCAGTAGCTAAATACATGCTTAATGCAAATGTAAACATTGATCTTTAAATGTAAGGGGTTATGAAAACCTCTTGGGTACTGCAAATGCATGATCCAGACTCATTCTGTGTCTTTCAGGAACTACTTGCCTCCCTGGTGCCTCTGGCCTTGGGCCATACATTTTTGGATGTAGCTAAATACATGCTTAATGCAAATTTCAACAATGATCGTTAAATTCTCGGCTCTCTGCCAGGGCCTTATTCTACCCCGCCTGGGCCGCTCCAAGGACCTCACTAACCAACTCACTAACTAATCCAATCGCTTATAGCGACGGGCGGTGTGTACAAAGGGCTGGAACTTAATAAATGTCAGTTTATGATCCTCACTTACTGGTAATTCCTTGTTTTAAGGTAAAATAATTGCAATTCCTATCACGAACTGGTTTCAGCGTGCAACACGCACCTGTCCTTGAAGGATAGAGACACGCTAATCCATTCAGTGGAGCGCTAGTGCGGCCCAGGACATCAGAGGCCATAACACAGCTGTTATTGCTCGATCTCGCAATTGATCAGGCAAGGTAAGGGGTTATTAAAGCCTCCTGGGTACTGCTGAGGCCTACTCCTGACTGCTCCTGGTGCAATGTGTGCGGTAATTAAACACTCTTGGGTAATGTTATTGTTAAATTTACTGCTAATTTTATCAGTAATAAAACACAACGGAACGCTTGAAAAAATATATATATATGGAGAGGGATTAACTCTGCTTAATCATTTTTGGCGATTAGAATCCTTTTGTGATCTGATCTTTTGGAGATAGATGCGCTTACACACATGTAATAATTTTTTTAACCAAATTTCAAACATTGTGTGGTTTAAGAATGTCTTTGGGTGGTCCACCGTCCTGCATTATAGAGTCTTGTGAACTGTTGGATATGCGCTTGTTCTTACACAAAGGTATTTCTTTAAAAAAATTCAAAAATGTTGTTGTTTTTTGGAGGGGATTGTGAAGCCCGGGTGTGTATTGGTGCATCAGCCAACTCCAGGCTGTGTCCTTCAGGCAATATATGGGTTCCTGATGCCGCAGAGGTGGGGCCTGGGTCTGGAAATTTCTAATTTTTGGATAGCGGGTGCTACCTATGAGAAATCTTTGTCAAAAATTTCATATATTGTGTTGTTTTGTGAGGGGGGGATTGTGAAGCCCTGGTGTGTAGTGTACTAGTGCATCAGCCAACTCTACGCTATGCCATTCAGCCACTAAATGGTCTCTTCTTGCTGCCAACATGTCCACGCTGTGTCATTCAGCGACTATATGGTGTCCTCATGCTTCCAACACCTCCACGCTGTGCCATTCAGCCACTATATGGTGTCCTCATGCTGCCAAAACACCTCCACACTGTGCCATTCAGCCACTATATGGTGTCCTCATGCTGCCAACACCTCCACGCTGTGCCATTCAGCCACTATATGGTGTCCTCATGCTGCCAACACCTCCACGCTGTGCCATTCATCCACTATATGGTGTCCTCATGCTGCCGACACCTCCACGCTGTGCCATTCAGCCACTATATGGTGTACTCATGCTGCCAACACCTCCACCCTGTGCCACTCAGCCACTTTATGGTGTCCTCATGCTGCCAACACCTCCACGCTGTGCCATTCAGCCACTATATGGTGTCCTCATGCTGCCAACACCTCCACGCTGTGCCATTCAGCCACTATATGGTGTCCTCATGCTGCCAACACCTCCACTCTGTGCCATTCATCCACTATATGGTGTCCTCATGCTGCCAACACCTCCACGCTGCGCCATTCAGCCACTATATGGTGTCCTCATGCTGCCAAAACCTCCACGCTGTGCCATTCAGCCACTATATGGTGTCCTCATGCTGCCAACACCTCCACACTGTGCCATTCAGCCACTACCCCAGCACACTCCATATGCGTTTTAGGACACAGCAAAGTGTTCTATATCCCTATAGAGGCTGTATGTAGGCTATAGCCTTTTTTAATATCGATTCGCCGCAAACAAATCCGGATCGAAACAAATTTTTCTGGAAAATTCGGCGAATCGTCCGAATCGAATTTTTGAAAAGTTTGCTCATCTCTAAATACTTCTTCAGGGGGTGGTGGGGAAACCCCTGCAGAAGTGGCACTGGACTACCAATAAATTGCTGGCAACCCCCTTTTTTGGCACCATCATGTCCGAGTACCTATTTTCCCTCATAATGAAGAATTTGCACTTCACCATCGACGAGGAATTTGACGAAACCACACATCCAGTGCCAAAACTCAAGAAGATCTCTGAAGTATACCAAATGATCCTAAAAAATTTCCAGCAGGCCTATGTGCCAGATAGAGACATCTGCATTGATGAAAGTCTGATGGCTTACAAGGGACGCCTCAGCTGGATTCAATACATTGCATCCAAGAGAGCACGGTTTGGAATAAAATCCTATATGTTCTGCGAGTCTGCCACTGGCTATATATGGAATTCCGTCATATACACCGGTAAAGGAACACAATTCAACCCCAGGTTCATCGGCTATGGGATGGCAACGTCATCAGTCCTTACACTGCTTGAGCCATTGCTGAATCAGGGGTATTGTGTGACAACTGACAACGTTTACACATCGTCTGAGCTGTACGAGTTTCTGCTAAAACACAAGACTGATGGATATGGAACCGTTAGGGCCAACCAACGTGACCTGCCATCTATGTTTGCCAAGAAAAAACTGAAAACAGGAGAAATGGTTGCCTGGCAGAAAGGAAAGATGATGGCAATGCGTTGGCGTGACAAAAAAGACATGTGCCTAATGAGTACAGTGCATAACACCTCCACTGCCAAGGTCCACACAAGAGGTGGGAAAGATGTCATGAAGCCGCAACTTGTGATTGACTACAACAACACCATGGGAGGAGTTGATAGAGCCGATCAGGCATTGACATTTTGGCCGGCTATGCGGAAACAACAAAAAAAATATTACAAAAAAATCTCCTGTAACAATGCCTCTGGAATGCCTATATACTGCACAGAGGAAAGAGTGACAAGCCTCTTGTTCATTCTGACTTTATCTGGTAGGTGGCGGAGCGGATTTTTGTGAACTACCAAACGCCATCAGTGGCCGTGAACAGATCTGGACGTCGTGCTGTTGACGTTGTCAACCCAGAACGCCTGACTGGTCATCACTTTATGGATTACATCCCGCCAACCGCAAAAAAGGCAGCACCTACAAGGATGTGCGTAGTTTGCTGCTCAAAGCAAGATGGCAATGGAAAAAAAAATCCGAAAAGAAACCAGGTTCCATTGCCCTGATTGTGACGTCGGTCTATGTGCAGTCCCATGTTTCAAAATTTACCACACCCAGGATGTTTACTGAATTTTCTTTGTTTGACAAATTTCATTATTTGTTACATTATTGAATAAAATTATATTATTTATTAGATTATAATTCATGATTTTATGTTTCGAACTTTATCAAATCTGAGAGGTCTACTAGAGTCTTCTTTGGTCAGGTTTAAGTAAGTAATTACTAAGAATTGCAGGCCTACAATACATAACACCAAATTTCCATGCAAAAAAAATTGTACCGCTTTTGGTACAAAATTCCTGACATAATAATACCGCCAGTCCTTGAGACTTTGACAGGAACAAAATGGTACACCACTTAGATGTATGTATGTGGTGTGCACTTATGTGGGGAGTACAATGTGCTCCACTACATTTAAAACAGTAATTGTCTAGAACAGAAGCAAGTGTATACTTTTGGCTGGCCTTTTTATAGTAACTAGGCCCTTAAGATTTTAATAAAAACAAAATGGTACACCACCTATCAGTGCTTCTAGGTTGGATTTGGCTTGAGGTGAATCGCTGCTGTAAAAAAGCTTTTCTGTGCAACACACACTGCTCTCTGCCCCTCTCTCTCTGCAATAGAACACTGATATGACTGGCAACAAGATGGCTGCCAATTATATAGGGCTGTGACATCACAGGGGTGGCTGGCTGCTGATAGGCTGCATGCCGCATGTGATTCAGGGTCATCCCGCCTACCCTTGTTCCCACCTTCCCAGCATTCCTTGCCCCATGTCCAGACATGTGGAGCCCCCATCTTACAAGGAGCCTGGACTGCACTAAATGGAGTTTAATGAAATTGTGAAGCAAATTTTTCCAGAAATTCATAACGAATTCAGATTCATCAGATTCGATTCACTCATCCCTAATAGAGATGCATGGAGGTGAGCCTGTTGATAGAAGTTAAAAGGATGGTCAGCTCAGTCCACCTGTGTAATAGCACACCCTTCCTTGGTGCACAGACAGCTGGAGAACACCAAAATAAATCCCCCTAAAGAATATCCGGGTCACATTAGTCCTTATAGTTTATTTGTATTTCTTTATTCTTTCAGCATACAAAATTGAGATAAATTGAAATATACTAAAAGGATCCTGTGGATAGTGGATAAGGATTAATGTACAGGAGTTCCACTTTACTTTTCTTCCCTTATTGTTCTTAAGAGCCAATCTTACCTTTTTTTCCATATATAGGGGGTATAGACCCTTAAATCTGCAGTGGCAATGATTAAGTAACATGTTTGTTTTGGCAGATTTCCCCACCTGTAAATGTGTGTGCCACTTGAATCTGGGCATGAAAAATGTGCACAAATGTGACACAAAACCTTTGTTTGCACATCTCTTTCCCATTAGTGTGCCGCACAAAAAAATTACACATTAAACAGATGAAGCTGTTTTTTGGGCTCTTAACACACACTGTTAATTACTGACTGTCCCTCAGAGTCCCTCTTCTCACCCTTATCTGATAAGGTACAGTAAATGCAGCCCATGAGCCTGCAGGTGACATCCCAGACAGAGGTGTTCTCTTTTCAGCTCCAGTCTCTAAAAACAGCTTCTGCAGGTCTGTGCATAGTCTTTTCTGGTGCCTCTGTCAAACCTCCATACTGCCTCCTGATAGGCTAGGAGCTAAATGCAAGCCCTTTTTTGGGTAATCAGACCTCAAGTGAAACCAGTTCTGACATCATATCTTTGCCCCAACTTCTGCTTCTTATGCTAAAATGGCACCAACATCATGTGTTCCCCATCATTTCTCCAATTTTTATTGCCACCATGTTACCAGTTCCATCCAAAACAAATCAGGCAAAAATATATATTGAAATTTTTTTTTAATTATTGTTTACAGTGTTGTAAAAATATCATCCATGTTCCTTTCTCTGTTAGTAAATGTATTTTTCTTCTGTAAGACAATTGTGGTTAATCTGTTGGGGAGTATGCCCTTGCTCCCTGGTACTTAAAGGAGAACTCCAGAATAGGAAAATTATCCTCCATACTGCCAGCAGTAAAAAATATAAGCAGGTACATACCTTCCTTCGCTCCCCTGGTGCCTCCGGTAACTGGCTCCAGCCTCCGCCGCGATCCTCTCCCTTGTTAAAGATACAGTCCTGGTTATAAATAGATCATGGGAGAGATCTCTGTACTGGCCCTAATATATTTACACATAGTTATTTGGTCTCCCCTAAGCCTTCTTTTTTCTAAACTAAATAACCCTAATTCTGATAACCTTTCTGGGTACTGTAGTCCTCCCATTCCCCATATTACCCTGGTTGCCCGTCTTTGAACCCTCTCCAGCTCCACTATATATTTCTTGCACACTGGTGCCCAGTACTGTACACAGTATTCCATGTGTGGTCTGACTAGTGATTTGTGCAGCGGTAGGATTATTTCCTTGTCGTGGGCATCTATGCCCCTATTGATGCACCCCATGATTTTATTTGCCTTGGCAACGGCTGCCCTACACTGGTCACTACAGCTAAATTTACTGTTAACTAAGATTCCCAAGTCCTTTTCCACGTCAGTCGTCCCAAGTGTGCTCCCATTTAATACATAATCCCAGCCCGGATTTTTCCTCCCCATGTGCATTACATTACATTTATGGTCAGGGCCTTTCAGTGCGTATGGAACGTACGCCTACCTAACCTAACATACCATGATAACTATAACCCTATTTCCTATCCTGTAACCAGAATGCCGGACATAACCTACCTTATCTAATCTGCTGCAGAGGTGTGCCCGTGCAGCCGTCGGGGGGTACACCTTAAGTGGGCATACCCTGAATGAGGCTGAAGGAAGACCTGAAAAAAGAGGGAGGGCTGATGGGTGGGACAGCGTGACGTCCAACGTGCACCTGAACCTGCACGTGCTGGTATTTAAACCACCCAGGCCCCTCCCATAAACCCAGGTTGTCATTCAACCTTTCACTTATGGTCAGGGCCTTTCAGTGCGTATGGAACGTACGCCTACCTAACCTAACATACCATGATAACTATAACCCTATTTCCTATCCTGTAACCAGAATGCCGGACATAACCTACCTTATCTAATCTGCGGCAGAGGTGTGCCCGTGCCGCCGTCGGGGGGTACACCTTAAGTGGGCAAAAAACAGCATGCGTAGGGGAGTGGTATAATATGCCCTTGTGATACCAGAGCCTGAGCTGCCGACCCAGCCTTCAGGCCATGTTCCCAACCCCCTCAGCGAATATCCGATATTACTGCGGACATCCCTATAATGACACCTACCTCACCAGAAGCCCTAACTACCATCTAGACACCATGTGCATATCCGCCACCTGAACTTGCTGAATGGACTGACCAACCCGCTCCCTATCCTACTGTACCACATGACCCACTATCCGTAAACCTAGTATGTAGTTTCCAGGATTATGGCCAAAACCTGACAACCATAGGGAGCCCTAAAAAGAAACCCAAATGTCATGGGACACAGAACATTACAGCTATATACTGCCGATACCAAGAACTATTCCCTAAATCAACGACCATAACTATGGGAGAAAACAACTAACTGAACCATGTTAACATGTGTGCACAGGTCACCTGTAAATGATCACTTAATACTGGTATAACAGTCGTATGCTGCAAACGAGTCAGAACATACGACTATGCAGTGCATCCCACCTGAGAACGTGACAGGCATGACGGGTATACAGCTGCCTATGTGTAGTGCCGTTACTGCTCTGAAAACGTGTCAGCAACAATAACCAAGTAGTATATCCCACCTGAGAACGTGTCAGGCATATCAGGTATATACCCCTCTATGTGTCCTGCTGCTACTGCTCGGGAAAACGTGCCCAAAACAATAGCCCAAATGATGTATTCCCCTGCAGACGTGGCAGGCAGTGTGAGAATATCCGTAACCTGTAAACGTAACCCGATTCAAAATGGTTGATAATGCGCCTATGTGCCTGATGCAAATAACCATCACGTGTAAGATCCGTGCACTGTAGTTACAATGAAAGTAAGCACTATGCCTAGCACGTAGTGTCATACCCGCAACAATGACGTAAGCGTATGACTACTGTATGCAAAGTAAGATAGCTTGACGCAGACCCTATAACGGTGGTATGTTAACGTAACCTGACCTATTCATGAACGTACAATCAGGACTAAGTAACCTGCTTAAAATAACGTACGTGTACGGAGACCTTTACTGGGTACCCGAAACAAAAGGGCAGATAAGCATCGAGTCATGCAAGTAGTAACTTATATGTCGAATGCTCGAACTTATGTAGCGCATGTGCCGTAGCAAATGCTATGATAGTAAGCAAAATTTCGTAAGGTATACATACCCATATTATATCAACCAGACTCAGTTCACCCGTAAATGATCACTTTAATATCGATATGGCAGTCGTATCCTGGAAACGTGTCAGAACATACGACTATACAGTGCATCCCAACCTGAGGACGTGACAGGTATAACAGGTATACAGCTGCCTATGTGTGGTGATGTTATTGCTCTGAAAACGTGTCAGCAACAATAACCAAGTAGTATATCCCACCTGAGAATGAGTCAGGCATATCAGGTATATACTCCTCTATGTGACCTGCTGTTATTGCTCAGGAAAACGTGTCCGATACAATAGCCCAAATGATGTATTCCCCTGCAGCCGTGGCAGGCAGGCTGAGAATATCCACAACCTGTAAACGTGACATGATCCGAAATGGTTGATAATGCTACTCAGTAACACGTGTCTAAACACAATGTACCATAGCCACCTATGCTTACCACAGTGTGAAAACATGATCCAGTTATACTATAGCCTGATAAGCGTGTAATACCGTATGGAAGCCTACGGGTGTGTTTAAATTATATGAAATTAATCGCATTGATCGTATGGAACACCACGTATTATGCCGTGTAAACACATAAGCGTAGAATCACGTGGAAACCTGAGCGTGTACCACGTATGGAACATAAGCGTGCTGTACCATATGGTGAACAATAGTATGCCGTGCCATATGGAAATATGGATGAAATATTGTAAGGAAACATCATTGTTTTAACCCATTTGGACACCTAAGAGTCACAATATATGAAACATAATCGTGTTATCCTGTATGGAAACTGAGCGTGTAACTGAATAAACGATCGTGTATACTGTACGGAATATGCAATCGCGTACACCGTAACGGGACCATACAATCGTGCCTACTATCAGAAGATACAAGCATGTAATCCGTATGAAAACTGCAATCGTGTATACTGTACAGACAATACCATCATGTATACTGTACGGAAAATACTATTGTGTATACTGTATGGAAAATACAAACGTGTATACTATATAAAAGCAAGAGTGTATACTGTACTGGAAATACAAGCGTGTGTACTGTACTGGAAATACTAGAATGTATACTGTACTGGAAATACGAGCGTGTATACTGTATAGGAAATACGAGAATGCATACCGTACAGAAAATACAATCGTGTATACTGTACGAAAAGTACAAACGCGTATACTGTACAGAAAAACACAAACGTATATAGTACAGAAAAAATACAAACATACTATATTGAAAAGTAATTGTGTATACCGTACTGGAAATACATGCGTGTATACTGTACTGGAAATACTAGAACAACTACAGTACTGGAAATACTAGCGTGTGTACCGTATAACAATATAAGCGTGCATACTGTACTGGAAATATGATCACGTACACTGTACTAGAATATGAGCATGTACACTGTGTGATAGAGTGAGCGTGTATACTGTGTAAAAATACAAACGTGTGTACCGTGTGAAACCCCAGCGTAAATATTATATGAAAACACGAGCATGTATATTGTGAGAAAACCCGAGCGTGTAATCTCTGGAAAAATGCAAGCGTACCTACCATACAGAAATACCAGCATGTATACTATATGAAAATATAAGCGCGCGTACTGTGTGCATATACAATCGCATACTCCGCATGCAAAACACAATCACACATTCTATATGAAAACAAGCGTGTAAACTGTATGCAAATACAAGCATATATACTGTATGCAAACAAGCGTGCATTCTACCTGGGTGATACAAGCGCCTACACTGCAGGGAAACACAGCGTATATACTGTATGAAATCCAAGCGTGTTCGTGAAAATACAAGCGTGTCATACTGTATAAAAATATGAGCATGTCAAATTGCATGAAAACGAGCGTGTCATACTGTATGAAAATACAAGCGTGTCATATTGTATGGAAATACAAGCGTGTCATACTGTATGATAATACAAGCGTGTCATATTGTATGGAAATACAAGCGTGTCATACTGTATGATAATACAAGCGTGTCATATTGTATGGAAATACAAGCGTGTCATACTGTATGATAATTCAAGCGTGTCATATTGTATGGAAATACAAGCGTGTCATACTGTATGAAAATACAAGCGTGTCATATTGTATGGAAATACAAGCGTGTCATACTGTATGATAATTCAAGCGTGTCATATTGTATGGAAATACAAGCGTGTCATACTGCATGAAAATATGCATGTCATACTGCATGAAATTACAAGTGTGTCAAACTGTATGAAAAATACAAGCGTGTCATACTGTATGAAAATACAAGAGTGTCATACTGCATAAATTACAAATGTGTCAAACTGTATTGTATGAAAATACGAGCGTGTTGTACTATGAGGACAATGCTAGTGTGTATACTGTATGGAGAATACGAGTGTGTCTACAGTATGGAAAATATGAATGTGTATACTGTGTGGGAAATACCAGCGTGTATGCTGTATGGGAAATATGAACGTGTATACTGTATGAAAAAAAATACCAGCATGTATACTGTGTAAAAATTGCAAGAGTGAATACTGTGGAAAAAAATACAACGTCCATACAGTATAGAGATGCAAGCTTGTAATGCTGTATGAATATACCAGCGTGATCTACTGTATGTAAATACAAGTGTTCTACCGAACGGAACGTACCAGCGTGTGAATAATACTGGCGTGTCTACAGTATTGTAACTACCAGCATGAATATTGTAAAAAATGCCAATGTGTATACTGTATGGTAAATACCAGCATGCATACCACATGGTGAAAACCAGCGCATATTCTGCACAAACATCAGCGTATACACTGTATGACTGGAACCAGGGTGCATGCTGTATAGCGGATACCAGCGTGTATTGTCTGTAGTGAGTACCGACATGTATACTGTATGGTAAATGTAACTGTGTATACAAGCGTGTATACTGTATGGCAAATACAAGCATGTATACTGTATGAAAAACCGTATGGAAAATACAAATGTAGACTGTGTGGTGAAAAGAAGCGTGTACACTGTATGGTGAATAGAAACGTGTATACTGTATGGTGAAAAATAGAAGCGTATATACTGTATGGTGAATAGAAGCGTATATATTGTATGGTGAATAAAGCGTATATACTATATGGTGAATAGAGGCGTATATACTGTATGGTGTATAGAGGCGTGTATACAGTATGGTAAATGCAACTGTGTATACAGTATGGTGAATGCAACTGTGTATACTGAATGGTAAATGCAATTGTGTACCGTAGGGAAAATACAAGTGTATACTGAAGGAAAATCTATGCGTGTGCACTGTATGGTAACATCTAGTGACTGCACGGTATGAATGCTTTGAGTGACTGCACGGAGTGGAAGCTATGAGTGACTGTACCGTATGCAAACTATGAGTGTCTGCATGATGAGGAAGCTATGCGTGACCGGGCGGTATGAATGCTGGGTGACTGCCAGGTGTGAAAACTGAGTGACTGTATGTAATGCGATTCTATGAGCGACTGTGCAGTATGAATGTTATGAGTAACTGTACGGCCCAAAATTGTAAAAGGCTGTAGTGCATAGCCACCACGTGAACCATCAGCCACCACTAAACATGGTCCGAGGTGACCCTGAATTCGGCAGGGAAAACCTGGGGAGGGGGGGGGGAGTTGAGCTGGGGACAACATTGTGAACCGCGGTAGCCGTGGGGAGCCGAGCCCTTAAATGATAAAGAGCTGCCGCCAGTCCTCCGTCTGTTGGGAGGCCAGTGTGCTAACCCTGCCGCCCGATATTGCCCAGTTATTAGCTCAGCCCCCTGGCACACTACATAACCCGGCGGCGCCCCCCCCCTGGCAACCGGGGAGGACGCTGATCCCGCCGCCAGGAGCGACTGGGAGCGAGGAGGAGGAGAGCCCAGCCCAAGAACCAGGCTGGGTACCGTAACGGTCGCGGGCTCTGCCCCCCCCCCCCCCCCCCGCACCACGCAGCCTGGCAATCGAGGATGATGCCGGTCAAGCCGCCCGGAGCCACGGGACGCGAGGAGGAGACCCGGCGCAGACCCAGGTGAGGAACCGGCCAGGCACCGAGACAGCAGTGGGCCACGCCCCCCCCTGTGGCACCACTCGAGTGGGGAGAGAAGCCGAACTCGCCGCTTGGGCCATGGGGAGCGAAAAGGGGCGAGGACCCCGGTAAAAAGACTGGGGGCGCTGGAACAGAGGCCGGGGCTGACCGAGGGTGCCCTCCGTGCTCCGGCTTACCTCCGGAGAGAGGGCTTCAGCGGACATCGCCACCCCGGCCGGCCCCGGCCGCTTACCGTTACCCTAAAGACCGGAACTCCTGCTTGTCAGCTGATCCCCAGTCACGTGACGTACAGCGTGACGTCCAACGTGCACCTGAACCTGCACGTGCTGGTATTTATACCACCCAGGCCCCTCCCATAAACCCAGGTTGTCATTCAACCTTTCACTTATCAGTGTTGAACCACATCTGCCACTTTCCAGACCAAACCTCCAACCTATCAAGATCCATTTGTAACAGTGCAATGTCCTATATTGTGTTTGCTGCTTTACAAAGTTTAGTATCATCTGCAAAGATTGCTACTTTACTATTCAACCCCTCTACAAGGTCACTAGTAAGTCATCCAATCAGAATAAGTACCATTAATAACCACCCTCTGTTTCCTATCATTGAGCCATTTACTTACCCATTTACACACATTCTCCCCAGCCCAATCCTTCTCATTTTATGCACCAACCTTTTATATGGCACTGTATCAAATGCTTTGGAAAAATCAAGATATACAACATTCAGTGATTCCCCCTTGTCCAGTCTGGAGCTCACCTCCTCATAAAAGCTGATCAGGTTAGTTTGACAGGACTTATCCCTCATAAAGCCATGCTGATATGGGGTCATACATTTATTTTTATCAATATACTCCAAAATAGCATCCCTTAAAAAACCCTCAAACAATTTACAAACAAAAGAGGTTAAACTAACTGGTCTATAATTCCCGGGGTCACCTTTTGTCCCCTTTTTTTAATATTGGCACCATATTTGCCATGCGCAAGTCCTGGGGAACAGTCCTTGTTACTATAGAGTCCCTGAATATTAAAAACAGGGGTCTGTCTATTACATTACTTAATTCCTTTAGAACACAGGGGTGAATGCCATCTGGACCTGGGGATTTATCTAGTTTGATTTTTTGTAGGCGGCACTGTACTTCTTCCTGTGTTAGACAGGTGACCTGTACTGGGGAGTTTACCTTATCTCGCTGTATTTCACCTGGCATTTCATTTTCCTCAGTAAATACAGTGGAGAATAATGTAATATATATGTTTATATATGTTTAATATATTTGCTTTTTCCTGATCCCTGTTGATAATTTCTTCTTCATCATTTTTTAAAGGGCCAACACTTTCACTTTTTTACCTTTTTGCTATTTATATAGTTAAAGAACATTTTGGGGTTAGTTTTACTCTCTTTGGCAATGAGCCTTTCTTCTCTATTTTTGTGGCTTTTATCTGTTTTTTTACATATTTTACATTTTTCTCTATGGCTTTTTAATGCTTCTTCAGTTAGGGACAGTTTTCTCTATAGCTTTTTAATGCTTCTTCAGTTAGGGACAGTTTTCTCTATAGCTTTTTAATGCTTCTTCAGTTAGGGACAGTTTTTGGGACTATTGTCTATTGAGTGTCCGCACTGCAAATATGGACGTGAAAGAAGTGAAAATTGTTGAACGATTTTTCTTGAATTGCTTACGTTATTCTGAAGGTGTTGCTTGTCTTTACCTCTGTAGTCTCACCATTAACCTGCCTTTATCAATCAGTAGTAAATGCAACTTTCTTAAACTTGACCACTGCGTACGCACTCTTTTCTGGTCGTGGAGCCAAACCACCTGCCTTGCTCTCAGTTCACAAATTGGTGTAGTCGGCAGAATCCGCCTACCAGAATGGATGGCAACACATCCGTTAGTAGGGATGTGCTGGAGGAAGAATGCCAATAGGGGCTGTAATGAGTCAGTTAGCTAAGTTTGATGGCAATAATATGTCCGTGAGTGTGTGGGTGGAGGTGGGTGGAGCAGATACGAATGGTACAGCGCATGTACCAGACCACACCAGAAGTTTTAGTAGACGTTACAAGGGGATGCTAAGACTACATTGATATTGCGGCTATTTGATCAAAGACAGACATTTGAGCAACTGTTCCAGATTCTAGGCACCATTTATGGAGAAACTGCATTGTTGGGGTCCATGAAGGCTCAGTTCTTTCAGAGGATACAACAGGAGAATGAAAGTTTCCCCCCGATATGCAAATGCCCTACAGGAATTACTCCGAGATATTCAAGGAAAGGAAAGAGGGGGCTCACCAGCCTTTTGTAAGCCTGATCAGACTCTCTGTTACCAGTTTGTCCTGGGAATCCGTGATGGCAGTTTGACTGTTGCCATGCAGGTCTTTATACGATGAGACACTGATGCTAAATTTCATGATGTGCAAGTAGAGGCCATCTCTATTTGCTAATAGTATGGTCCTGAAGCCTCAGACCACGGTTGGGGAGCTAGCTCTGGCCCAGAAACAGTAGAAAAAGGGACCATTAAAGAAATACTCACAGCAATGCAGAAATTGCAAGAGCAAATGGAACACTTGCAAACCAGTTGTAATGAACATGCTATGAGAATTGCAGGCCTCCAGAAAACTAGAGACAAAGGGGATGGCGGTTCATACGAAGAAGGTCAGAATCACCCACAACCCCACTGGAGGGATGAGGATCGGACTTACTGAAGGGGTCCAAATAATTCAGTACAACTCTCAGGAGAGACCGACGGGGCTTACCAAATGGGCCCAAACCGATGGCCAGAGCCACGGGAGATACGCTGCTGGGAGTGTGGACACATGGGCCACATCGCTGCTAGATGTCCAGAGCAGCGAGAAGCTGCCGTTAAACTGAAGTCCCCTGCTGCTGTACAGCATGTAGTAGGGAAGACAGAGAAGGAGACTATGAGGGGAGAATGCCCTGATGAGGACTCAATCGCTGCAAGTCCCATCATACAGGTTAGCGGTGAGGCAGAAAGTGGAAGCTGGTAATCGCGCTGTCGACAATAGAAGGTGAGTGGAATATTTTCATAGATTTATTAGAACAATGTGCAGACGCAACGTGTTTCAAGACCATGAGTTTTTTTTCAATTACCAGCTTCCACTTTCTGCCTCACCGCTAACCTCCATTGTCTTCACGCCGATCAGTTGACGTGGGAAGCCGCTGCAGTTGACCTCCATCTATGCCCTTCTGAGTGTTGTGCCCCTTGAGTACAACCTTACCAGGTGAGCAAGTTTCTTACTAGTCTCTCACCTTGGTGACACCACTGATTCCACACAGGGAGCGCTCCGTGTATCTCTTGTTTTGTATTTCCATCATAAAGATTGAATTGGAGGTTATTCCAATAATGGGATGATTGACACAGGTTCCCAAGTAATGACCCTGAGTAGAGACTGCTACGAATGGTACTTCCAGCAACATGTGAAATATGATCCCCATATATTCGTACAAGTCTTTGCAGCTAACTCTCTGCATACAAAAGTTACATTACCACCCAGTGTGGAGACAATAGTGTCCATGCCGGTAGGCACCTGTCGGAAACTAGAAGGCATAGCTGTGTTGATAGAACCACTGCAGATTGCCGAAAAGAGTGTTGATGCACGTAGCCTGTTCCTTTGCAGTAGTTCATAATGGGAGAATACCACTCCGATGTGTAAACACTAAAGATCAGAGTGTAGATCTAGCCCCAGGAAAGCTGCTGGCTAACCTCTATGTGACTCCGGAGGAAGAAAGGTGAGTGACCCTCGATGCAGCTGAACCCGGCTGAACGGGATGAGTGGACCATAACTGTGTCCATGGGAGAATGTGATAGTCCCCCGCCTGAATGGAATGGTGATGCAATTCGGGAACAGATGAAGATGGAGACTTCTTTGTGTTCTCTGGAACAGATCTGGAAGGTAAATTAACTGTTTTGGGAAAACCACGCAACCTTTCCACGTCATGCTGAAGATTTTGGATGCACGACAGAAGTTACAGTTGCCTCAGTTCTTGTCTGAGATGGTGTGGGCCTATAACAACCAGGTCCATTCTACAACAGGGTATTCTTCTTACACTCTCCTCTTTGGGCAGTCTGAGGGAAGTGTTGAGGAATTACAGTTGAAAGATGTGGATGGGTTCCCTCCAAGAGATCCAACCTCCTGGGCGCGGGCGCACCGACAGAGGCTTGAGACGGTTCATCGATTGGTGCAGTAGCGTCTGCAAGAAAATTATTTTCCTAATAGGACCCCAGTGCAAAGAGCACCATTGTAGCCAAGTGACCTGGGGCTAGTGCGTGTCAAGAAGCCCCAAGGGAAATTGGACAGCAGATGGAAGGCTGAACCGTATGTTGTTGGCCGTAAGCATGCGAATGGGCCAGTGAACGAAGTCCAGAAGGAAGGAAATTATTGTGTTTGAGTCCTTCACCGAAATATGTTGCGTCCATGTCTGTCAGAACAAATAAATCGTGACAGAACTCTTAATGTCAACGAGCTACCACAGTTAGAGACTTGTGGTGTGGGATGGGCCTATAACGATGAGGATGATTGTTGGCCAATCCCTGCTCCTGAGAATTTCCCACCTGTGACTACTGTGCCTCCAGCCTGTGCTCCCTCTAGTGCGGAATCCGCCGGTCCTTCTCAGCCCATGGCTGCAGCACCTCAGGGTATACCAGTGGTCCTCAGATGTATCACTTGACCAAATGCTGGTATTCCCCCAGTTGGGTATGTGCAGGATGAACTTGTTTGGCCTGCCATACAACAAACTGTTACCACTCTATTTCAGTCATTGACAGGGACTGCCAATCTTAAAGTGAGGGGGGGGGGGGATATGCAAGAAACAGTCATGTAAAGTCCCCAAGTTTCATAACTCTGTTTAAACTGTGTAATGAAACTTGGGGACATTACATGACTGTTTCTTACACGCCCCTGGCATTTTCGCTCACCTGGCGGTGATCGGAACTGGATGGCTGCTGATATCTATCAGCAGCCATCCCCGCATATCGTCTAGTGGTGTCCTGAGACCCCCCTTGTCAGCGATCGCCGTGATTAGCGAATCACGGCTTTTCCGGGCTGATCGGGTCTCAGAAACAGCCTCGATCATCCTAAAGGATAGGAGAGAGGTGGCATGGGAGCCTCCTTCTCCTATACGCTGTGATTTTCCGGTCAGGACTGACCGACTAATCACAAGGCAGGGGCAGTGGGGATGGTGAAAGTTGAAATTCCCCTCTCTACCCTGGAAGTCCGAACAGAGCGGGGGAAGATGATGGCGATGGCTGCAGGGGCCGTTGAGGCAGGGGGACCGGCGGCAGGAACCTAAAGGATTGGCGACAGGAAGCTAGAGGACTGGTGGCAGGCTGCGAGGATGACCTTCAGCAGCCTGAATCATCTGCATCATCCGCAGCAGTGAAGATCGCTGGTAAGTGATCTTCACTGCTGCCTTTTGGAGTTTCACAACTACAACTCCCAGCATGTCCAGAAAGCCTTTGGCTGTCTGGGCATGCTGGGAGTTATAGTTTTGCAACAACTGGAGGGCCACAGTTTGGAGACCCCTCTGCAGTGCTCTCCAAACTGTGCCCTTCCAGATGTTGCAAAACTACAACTCTTAGCATGCCCAGTCCTGGCATGCTGAAAGTTGTAGTTCTGTAACATCTGGCCATCCAGATGTTGCAGAACTACAACTCCAAGCATGTCTGGACAGCCTTGACATGCTGGGAGTTGTAGTTTTGCAACATCTGGAAGGGCACAGTTTGGAGACCACTAAACAGTTGTGCCCAAACTGTAGCGCTCCAGATGTTGCAAAACTACAATTGAAAGCATGCCTAGACTGTCCCGGCATGTTGGAAGTTGTAGTTTGGCAACATCTGGCCCTTCAGATGTTGCTGAACTACAACTCCCAGCATGTCTGGGCAGTCTGGGCATGCTTGGAGTTGAAGTTGTGCAACATCTGGAGGGCTACAGTATGTAGACCACTACACAGTGGTCTTCAAACTGTTCTCCTCTAGTTTTTTCATAACCACAACTCCCAGCATGCCCGTAGGCTGTCCGGGCATGCTGGGAGTTTTAGTTTTGCAACAACTGGAGGCACACTGGTTGGGAAACAGTGTTTGTTTCCTAACTCAGTGTTTCCCAACCAGTGTGCCTCCAGCTGTTGCATAACAACAACTCCCAGCATGCACGGTCTGTCAGTGCATGCTGGAAGTTGTAGTTTTGCAAACGCTGGAGCTCCCCCCTCCCAAATTGTAAACCCCCGCCAGTGTGAATGTACCCTAAAAGCACTACACTAAACTACACTACACAAAATAAAGAGTAAAACACTACATATACACTACACACCCCTACATTGCCCCCCACGTCACGTATGGCACCGTTTCCAAAACGGAGCCTCCAGCTGTTGCAAAATAACTCCCTGCATTTCCAGACAGCCATTGACCGTCCAGGTATGCTTGCAGTTTTGCAACAGCTGGAGGCACCCTGTTTTGGAAACACTGCTGTAAGTTATTTTGGTGGAGGAGGCAAGCACCATGCTTGCATCTGGGTCCGTCCTTATGAAAATCCATAATTTTGGCCTCAAATGCACATGGCACTTTCTCACTTTGGAGCCCTGTCGTATTTCCACCACATATTTCCATACTCAGGAAAATTGTGTTACAAATTTTGGGGGTCTTTTTCTTCTTTTACCCCTCATAAAAAGGTTAAGTTGTGGTCTACACCAGCAGGTTATTGTAAATAATTAAATTTTTTACACTAACATGATGGGGCTGCCCCATACTTTTCATTTTCACAAGAGGTAAAAGGAAAAAAAAGACCCCCACAATTTGTAACACAATTTCTCCTGAGTATGGAAATACCCCATATTTGGGAGTAAAATGCTCTGCGGGTGCACAACAAGGCTCAGGAGTGAGAGCACAAGATGTGCATTTGAGGTGATTTAAACAGGGGTGGCTGCTGGTTACAGCTGTTCTGACATAAACGCAAAAAAAAAAAAAAAAACAACATGTGACCCCATTTTGGAAACTACACCCGAACTTAACAAGGAGTACAATGAGCATTTACACCCCACAGGTATTTGACAAATTTTAGGTAAAGTTGGACGTGAAAATGAAATGTGTTTTTTTTTTCACTAAAATGCTGGTGTTACCCCAAATGTTATAAAGGGTTAATAGGAAAAAGCCCCCCTGTTCTGAGTATGGAAATACCCTATATTTGGGAGTAAAATGCTCTGCGGGTGCACAACAAGGCTCAGGAGTGAGAGCACAAGTGTCACGATTCGGCTGGCTGGAGGTGGATCCTCTGTGCCAGAGAGGGATTGGCGTGGACCGTGTTGGTGGACCGGTTCTAAGTTGCTACTGGTATTCACCAGAGCGGGATTGTCTTGCAGCGGCGGTAGCAACCAGGTCGTATCCACCAGCAACGGCTCAACCTCTCTGACTGCTGAAAATAAGCGCGGTACAAGGGAGTAGACAAGAGCAGTGTCGGACGTAGCAGAAGGTCAGGGCAGGCAGCAAGGATCGTAGTCAGGGGCAACGGCAGGAGGTCTGGAACACAGGCTAGGAACACACAAGGGAACGCTTTCACTGGCACAATGGCAACAAGATCCGGCGAGGGAGTGCAGGGGAAGTGAGGTATAAGTAGGGAGTGCACAGGTGATAACACTGATTAGGCCTGCTGCGCCAATCAGTGGTGCAGTGGCCCTTTAAATTGCAGAGACCCGGCGCGCGCGCCCTAAGGAGCGGGGCCGCGCGCGCCGGGACAAGACAGACGGGGAACGAGTCAGGTACGGGAGCCGGGATGCGCATCGCGAGCGGGCGCCTCCTGCGTCGCGAATAGCATCCCGGCTGGGAGTGATATTGCAGCGCACCCGGTCAGCAGGTCTGACCGGGGTGCTGCGAATGAGAGGATGCTGCGAGCGCTCCGGGGAGGAGTGGGGACACGGAGCGCTCGGCGTAACAGCACCCCCCCCCTTGGGTCTCCCCTTCTTCTTGGAGCCTGAGAACCTGAGGATAAGACTTTTGTCTAGGATGTTGTCCTCATGTTCCCAAGATCTCTCCTCTGGGCCACAGTTCTCCCAATCCACCCAAAAAAATGTTTTACCTCTGACAATCTTGGAGGCCAGAATCTCCTTCACAGAGAAGACGTCAGATGAACCGGAAACAGGAGTGGGAGAAACAACTTTGGGAGAGAAGCGGTTAAGGATGAGTGGTTTAAGGAGAGAGACATGGAAGGCATTGGGAATACGGAGAGAAGGAGGAAGAAGGAGTTTGTAAGAGACAGGGTTAATCTGGCACAAGATTTTGAAAGGACCAAGATAGCGTGGTCCCAGTTTGTAACTGGGGACACGAAAGCGGACATACTTAGCAGAGAGCCATACCTTGTCTCCAGGAGCAAAAATGGGGGGAGTTCTTCTTTTTTTATCAGCAATTTTTTTCATCCGGGATGAAGCCTGTAAAAGAGAATTTTGGGTCTCTTTCCATATGGTGGAAAGATCACGAGTCACTTCATCCACAGCAGGCAATCCAGAGGGCAAGGGAGTAGGGAGGGGAGGAAGAGGGTGACGGCCGTACACCACGAAAAATGGGGATTTAGCAGAAGATTCAGAGACTCTGAAGTTGTATGAGAATTCGGCCCATGGTAGAAGATCTGCCCAGTCATCCTGGCGGGAGGAAACAAAATGCCGTAAATAGTCACCCAGGACCTGATTAATTCTTTCTACTTGCCCATTGGATTGGGGATGATAAGAAGAAGAGAAGTTTAATTTGATCTTGAGCTGTTTACAGAGGGCCCTCCAGAATTTAGACACGAATTGGACGCCTCTATCCGAGACGATATGCGTGGGCAAACCGTGAAGGCAAAAATGTGTATAAAAAATTGCTTTGCCAACTGAGGCGCTGAAGGAAGGCCAGGAAGAGGAATAAAATGTGCCATCTTGGAAAATCGATCAACGACCACCCAAACAACTGTGTTGCCACGGGATGAGGGCAAGTCCGTAATAAAGTCCATACCAATCTGTGACCAAGGCTGTTCAGGAACAGGCAGAGGATGAAGGAGACCAGCAGGCTTCTGGCGAGGAGTCTTATCCCGGGCACAGACAGTACAGGCCCACACGAAATCAACAACATCAGTCTCCAGAGTCGGCCACCAATAAAATCGAGAGATGAGTTGAAAGGATTTTTTGATGCCCGCATGGCCTGCGAGGTGGGAGGAGTGTCCCCATTTGAGAATCCCGAGACGCTGGCGTGGAAAAACGAAGGTCTTCCCTGGAGGAGTTTGCCTGATGGAAGCTGGAGAAGTGGAGATCAGACAGTCCGGAGGAATGATGTGTTGCGGAGAGGCCTCTACTTCAGAGGCATCAGAAGAACGAGAGAGGGCATCGGCCCTAATGTTCTTGTCAGCAGGGCGAAAATGGATTTCAAAGTTAAAACGGGCAAAGAACAACGACCACCTAGCCTGGCGAGGGTTCAGTCGTTGGGCAGACTGGAGATAGGAGAGATTCTTGTGATCAGTGTATATAATAACTGGATATTTTGATCCCTCCAGCAGGTGCCTCCATTCCTCAAGCGCCAATTTAATGGCCAGTAGTTCTCGATCACCAATGGAGTAGTTTTTCTCCGCCGGAGAAAAGGTCCTAAAAAAAAAACCACAAGTAACAGCATGCCCGGAAGAATTTTTTTGTAGAAGAACTGCTCCAGCTCCCACTGAGGAGGCATCTACCTCCAATAGAAAGGGTTTAGATGGGTCAGGTCTGGAGAGCACGGGAGCAGAAGAAAAGGCAGACTTGAGATGTTTAAATGCGTCTTCCGCTTGGGGAGACCAGGACTTAGGATTGGCATTTTTCTTGGTTAAAGCCACGATAGGGGCCACAATAGTGGAGAAGTGTGGAATGAATTGTCTGTAATAATTGGCAAACCCCAAAAAACGTTGGATAGCACGGAGTCCGGAGGGGCGTGGCCAATCTAACACGGCAGATAGTTTATCTGGGTCCATTTGTAGTCCCTGGCCAGAGACCAAGTATCCTAGGAAAGGAAGAGATTGACATTCAAAGAGACATTTTTCCATTTTGGCATAAAGTTGATTGTCCCGAAGTCTCTGAAGAACCATGTGGACATGCTGGCGGTGTTCTTCTAAGTTGGCAGAAAAAATCTGAATATCGTCCAGGTAAACCACAACACAGGTATATAGGAGATCACGAAAAATGTCATTAACAAAGTCTTGGAAGACGGCAGGGGCGTTGCACAGGCCAAAGGGCATGACCAGATACTCAAAGTGTCCATCTCTGGTGTTAAATGCAGTCTTCCATTCGTCCCCCTCCCTGATGCGGATGAGATTATAAGCACCTCTTAAGTCCAGTTTGGTAAAGATGTGGGCGCCTTGTAGGCGATCAAAGAGTTCCGACATAAGAGGTAAGGGGTAGCGGTTTTTTACCGTGATTTTATTAAGTCCGCGGTAATCAATGCAAGGGCGTAGGGAGCCATCTTTTTTGGACACAAAAAAAAAATCCAGCTCCGGCAGGAGAGGAGGACTTGCGGATAAACCCCTTTTTTAAATTCTCCTGTATGTACTCCGACATGGCTTGAGTTTCTGGAGCAGACAGAGGATAGATTCTGCCCCGGGGTGGAGTAGTACCCGGGAGGAGGTCAATAGGACAGTCATAAGGCCTGTGAGGAGGCAAAGTCTCTGCTTGCTTTTTGCAAAAAACATCAGCATAATCCAGATAGGCCTTAGGAAGACCAGATACCGGGGGAACCACAGGGTCATGACTGAGAGTACTGGGAACCGGTTTAAGACAGTCCTTGTGACAAGAAGTACCCCAGTTCTTGATTTCTACTGTGGACCAATCAAGGGTTGGGGAATGGCGTTGAAGCCACGGTAATCCAAGAAGAATTTCTGAAGTGCAGTTAGAGAGGAACAAAAATTCAATTTTTTCGTGATGGGGTCCGATGCACATTAGGAGAGGTTCCGTGCGGTAACGCACGGTACAGTCCAATCTTTCATTGTTAACAGAATTGATGTAGAGGGGTCTGGCGAGACTGGTCACCGGAATGTTGAACCTGTTGATGAGAGAGGCCAAAATAAAATTTCCTGCAGATCCGGAATCCAAGAAGGCCATAGCAGAGAAGGAGAAGGTAGAGGAAGACATCCGCACAGGCACAGTAAGACGTGGAGAAGCAGAGCTCACATCAAGAGCTGTCTCACCTTTGTGCGGAGTCAGCGTACGTCTTTCCAGGCGGGGAGGACGAATAGGACAATCAATCAAGAAATGTTCGGTACCGGCACAGTACAGGCAAAGATTCGCCATGCGGCGCAGTGTCCTCTCTTGAGGTGTCAAGCGAGGGCCTCGTTATTCCAGGATAATTCGGAGGCAAGAGTACGGAATGTGATGGCGTACTCGCCAACAGAAGAATTACCCTGGACCAGGTTCAGCAGGGCAGTCTCAGCAGAAGAGGCTCGGGCAGGTTCCTCAAAGACACTTCGAATCTCCGTGAAGGAGTGTACAGAGGCAGTGACAGGGTCATTGCGGTCCCAGAGCGGTGTGGCCCATGACAGAGCTTTCCCAGACAGAAGGCTGACTACGAAAGCCACCTTAGACCTTTCAGTAGGAAACTGGTCCGACATCATCTCCAAGTGCAGGGAACATTGCGAAAGAAAGCCACGGCAAAACTTAGAGTCCCCATCAAATTTATCCGGCAAGGATAATCGAAGGCTGGAAGCGGCCACTCGCTGCGGAGGAGGTGCAGGAGCTGGCGGAGGAGAAGATTGCTGGAGCTGTGGTAGTAGCTGCTGTAGCATCACGGTCAGTTGAGACAGCTGGTGGCCTTGTTGCGCTGTTGCGACTGCTGGGCGACCACCGTGGTGAGGTCGGCGACAAATGGCAGCGGGACTTCAGCGGGATCCATGGCCGGATCTACTGTCACGATTCGGCTGGCTGGAGGTGGATCCTCTGTGCCAGAGAGGGATTGGCGTGGACCGTGTTGGTGGACCGGTTCTAAGTTGCTACTGGTATTCACCAGAGCCCGCCGCAAAGCGGGATGGTCTTGCAGCGGCGGTAGCAACCAGGTCGTATCCACCAGCAACGGCTCAACCTCTCTGACTGCTGAAGATAAGCGCGGTACAAGGGAGTAGACAAGAGCATGGTCGGACGTAGCAGAAGGTCAGGGCAGGCAGCAAGGATCGTAGTCAGGGGCAACGGCAGGAGGTCTGGAACACAGGCTAGGAACACACAAGGGAACGCTTTCACTGGCACAATGGCAACAAGATCCGGCGAGGGAGTGCAGGGGAAGTGAGGTATAAGTAGGGAGTGCACAGGTGATAACACTGATTAGGCCTGCTGCGCCAATCAGTGGTGTAGTGGCCCTTTAAATTGCAAAGACCCGGCGCGCGAGTGCCCTAATTAGCGGGGCCGCGCGCGCCGGGACAAGACAGACGGGGAACGGGTCAGGTACGGGAGCCGGGATGCGCATCGCGAGCGGGCGCCTCCTGCGTCGCGAATAGCATCCCGGCTCTGAGTGATATTGCAGCGCACCCGGTCAGCAGGTCTGACCGGGGCGCTGCGAATGAGAGGATGCTGCGAGCGCTCCGGGGAGGAGCGGGGACCCGGAGCGCTCGGCGTAACAACAAGATGTGCATTTGAGGTGATTTAAACAGGGCTGGCTGCTGGTTACAGTTGTTCTGACATAAACGCAAAAAAAAAACAAAAAAAAAAAAAACACCAACATGTGACCCCATTTTGGAAACTACACCCGAACTTAACAAGGAGTACAATGAGCATTTACACCCCACAGGTATTTGACAAATTTTAGCTAAAGTTGGACGTGAAAATGAAGTGTGTTTTTTTTTTTTTTCACTAAAATGCTGGTGTTACCCCAAATTTTCTCAAGGGTTAATAGGAAAAAGCCCCCCTGTTCTGAGTATGTAAATACCCCATATGCGGATGTAAAGTGCTCTGCAGGCACACTACTGGGCTCAGAAGAGCAGGACTTTTGGGCTTTTAGAGAGATAATTTGGCTGGAATTGAAGGCCATGTGCGTTTACAAAGCCCCCATGCTGCCAGAACAGTGGACATGTGAACCCATTTTAAAAGCTACACCCCTCAAAGACTGTAACCAGGGGTGCAGTGAGCATTTACACCCCACAGGCGTCTGACAGATTTTTTGAACATTGGTCCATGAAAAGGAAAAAAATTAATTTTTTATTTGCACAGCCCACTGTTCCAAATATCTGTAAAATGGCAATGCGGTGTAAATGCTCACTGCACCCCTTATTACATTCCGTGAGGCGTGTGTTTTCAGAAATAGGGTCACGTGTGGGGGGGTCCACTCTTTTGGTAGAACGGGGGCTTTGTAAACGAACATGGCCCCGACTTCCATTCCAACCAAGTTCTCTCTCCAAAAGCCCAATGGTGCTCCTTCTCTTCTGAGCCCTGTAGTGCACCTACAGAGCACTTTACATCCACATATGGGGTATTTCCATACTCAGAAGAAATGGTGTTACAAATTTTGGGGGGCTTTTTCTCCTGTTACCCCTTGTGAAAATAAAAAAAATGTGGTAACACTAGCATTTTAGTGAAAAATCGAATTTTTAATTTTCATGTCCAACTTTAGCAAAAATTTGTCAAACACCTGTGGGGTATAAAGGCTCACTGTACCCCTTGTTCTTGAGGGGTGTAATTTTCCAATGAGTGTGCCATGTGTTTTTTTTCTGGCACCATAGGAGCTTCCTAAATGCGACATGCCCCCAAAAACCATTTCAGCTAAATTTACTTTCCAAAAGCCAAATGTGGCTCCTTCTTTTCTAAGCATGGCAGTGTGCCCGCAGAGCACTTTATGTCCACACATGGGGCATTTCCATAGTCATAAGAAATTGGGTTACAAATTTCTGGGGGCATTTTATCCTATTATCTCTTGTAAAAATAGTAAATTTGGGAAAAAAACTGCATTTTAGTGAAAAAATAATAATTTACACATCTGACTTTAACGAAAAGTCTTCAAACACCTGTGGGGTAGGGCTCACTGTACCCATTTCCAAAATAGTATGCCATGTTTTTTTTTTTTGTGCTTGCTCCTTCCCTTCTGAGCTCCTTCCCTTCTTTTTGTTGCTCCTTCCCTTCTGAGCCCTGTAGTGCCCCCAAAGAGCACTTTATATACACATATGAGGTATTTCCTTACTCGAGATAAATTGGTTTACAAATTTTGTGGGGCATTCTTCTCCTTTTATCCCTTGTAAAAATTCAAAATGAAATGGGACTACAAGAACATGCGAAGGTAAAAAATGAAGATTTTGAATTTTCTCCTTCACATTGCTGCTATTCCTGTGAAACACCTAAAATGTTAACACACTTTCTGAATGTCATTTTGAATACTTTGAGGGTGCAGTTTTTATAATGGGGTCAATTATGGGGCATTTCTATTATGAAAGCCCCTCAAATCCACTTCAAACTGAACTGGTCCCTGAAAAATTCCGATTTTGAAAATTTCAAGAAAAATTTGAAAATTGCTGCTAAACTTTGAAGCTTTCTGATGTCTACATTTTCAAATTTTTCATGACATTAAGGATTTATTCACCAAGAAAGTATCGACGAAGATTTACCACTATGTTAAAGGGGTTAAATTATTTCTGTAAGTGAATAATGTCAACCTCCATTGTCCCATATGTGGAAATTACATAGGCATAATAGAAAAAATCTAATTAAAAAAATGATGTTCTGCAGTTAAAGGAACAGTTAGCATATACATACAGGAAAGACTGACAGGACTTAATCTTTATAGTCTGGAGAAAAAATAAAAGAAGAGGAGGGCATTATTTAACCTTAAAATGGGTCAAAAGATAAAAAAAAAAGTTTAGAAAGGAAGGAGTTTTATAATAAACTTCACATAAGTGTAAGGGGGCACAATCTTAGGTTGACAGGTAGATTGGTTGAGTAGAGATCAGAAGCAGTGTGAGAATTTTGTTTTTCCTGAAAGTGTAGATACTTGCAACAAGCTTTCCGCAGATATAGTTAGTAAATCTACAGTAAGTGAATTTAAACTTGCCAGGGATATTCATAGATACTGTATATACATTCCTAAGATAAAATAAGGGCAGACTAGATGGAGCATCTGGTATTTTCCTGCTGACAATCATAAATAATCAGAATTATTGAATCATTGAATTCAGGTGTTTCAGTCAGTCCTATTGAAACAGGTGTAGAATCTCACTGCACATGAGAAAGAGATGTCCAGCACCCAGTGATCAGGTAAAAACGTGTTGCTTTTCATTGTAGATATTCACAGGATAATACAGGTGCACATAAATGGTAGTTCTCTGACTTGTTTCACGCAGTGATGCGCTTAGTCAAAGAGTGACTATATGACTAAGCGCATCACTGCGTGAAACGTGTCAGAAAACTACCATTTCTGTATACCTGCATTATTCTGTGAATATCTACAATAAAAAGCAACAGGTTTTTACCTGATCACTCGATTGCCGCTCAGAGCAGGTACATCTGAGACACACTGTAGGGGTCAATCGTCCTCAGATCCGCAGTGTAAAATACGCTGTGGATCCGCCTGTGTGAACGAGCCCTTACACTGTTTTTCCAGCGTTTCATGTTTGTTTGTTTTTTTGTGTGTGTGTGTATTTATTTATTTATTTATTTATTATTTTTTTACGAATAAAGAGGTTATCTATCCTTTAAAAATCATACAGATGTCTCCACTTACCTTGTCTTTAATGTGGTTGAGGATTCCAGTTTCTCATGCAACCAATTTAACACAATTTTCTCAAAAGCATTCATTTACGTAAGAATCACTAGGTGTTCACACATAACAATTACAACATATAAATCTCATGACAAAATGTCAGATAACTTAAACTTCATTAACAACATAACATCACCTTGAGAAGGACAGCCATGTAATACATTGAACTACAGTGAACTAGCTGAATAAAAATATTTTCGACCCTTACTCCTGTTTTCTAATCAGTATATATTGTTAATAGTGTTGCTCGCGAATATTCGCAATTCGAATATTATTCGCGAATATCGCATATTCGCGAATTCGCGAATTTCGCGAATATAGCGCTATATATTCGTAATTACGAATTTTCGTTTTTTTCTTTTCTTTTTTCTTCACAGTACACATCACAGTGATCATCCCTCTCTGCTTCCAGCTTGTGTGGGGTAAAGAAGGCTGTAATACTACTGTGTGAGACTGGCGTGCGAAAATTCGCATATGCGAAAATTAGCATATTCTAATTTTCGCATATGTGAAAATTCGCGTATGCTAATTTTGTATATGTTAATTTTCGCATATGCTAATTTTCGCATACGCGAATATTCGCATATGCGAAAATAAAGCGAGAATATAACGAATATGCGAATATTCGCGAATATATGACGAATATTCGTCCATATATTCGCGAATATTCGCGAATTCGAATATGGCCTATGCCGCTCAACACTAATTGTTAACATATATTGGCCCAGCACATGTATGTCCCATAACCCTGTGATTAACTGAATGCCAGCAAGAGTCACCTGACTTAGTTACATCATTTGTTGTTATTCAATTAACTCTTTGATCACTTATATGGAAATAACCAATGGGCAATATTATTTGACTGTGCATACAGGGGATGACTACACAGACATAAGAAAGTAGATAAGTGTCTGATCAAGGGGGGTCCAACCACTAGGACATACTGCTGTCTCCTGAAAAAAGCCTTGTCTCTGCCCGGTCAACTTATTGTTCATGTCTTTTCACGTGCTGCGGCACCCATCTTGAGAAAAATGGTTGTCCTTAACAGCAATGACAGGCCGGTAATTGCCTGAGCTGGCTGTTACTCCTGTTCACCATGAGCACATCTCCCAAGGTGGGGGCGAGAGCACACACAGAAGATAACACAACTTGTCAGTTGAGTGGACAATGTTCAGGAGATCACAGGGGTCTCAGAGGTCAGACCTTCGCAATGAGACACTTATCCATACCCTTGTGTTGCATAACCGCGTAACAGTGGATGATAATGGTGTCACTTCTACAGGACTCAAGATGGCAGTGGTCACATGAATTACCGACAAGGGAACTTTTCAGCTGCCTGTTCATCTCCACCAGGGCAAAAGAGTTGAACAATGGCTGAATGTGTCCAGCACATGCGCAGATGGTGCTGCCTGTTTTCATTCCCCCACTGAATGTTTTCAGCCATTGTTAAGTGTCAGCACACAAGAGGAGGTAGCCAGATAGGAAGTGATTTGGGTGTCACCTTAAGGTCTAGGTGTGAGATATATCTGCCATCCACTGCTTTACACAGGTGATCTATCAGCAGCAAAAGGCCTTAAAATTAATTGCAAATGGGTTATTTAGTTAGGTCACAGTGTAGAGACTCATTGCATAGAAAAAAAGAATGAAAACATCTGATTATTAGTTAATTCATATATGTCCAGGAGAGATTAGAGAGGAACAATACAAGGTAGAGAATTAAAGGGGTTGTTCCACAACATTAAGTTATTTTAATGCTTTCTTCTAGTGAGTGCAGCAGCACATCTTGCTATTTCTTTCCCCCACTTGCAAGGGGTGGGCTGTGGGTCAACAGGACCTTTAACATCATGGCATAATTATTTTAAGAAAGGTTCCAAAATTATTATAAGAATATACAAGGGAATCTGTTTTTTTATTGATGCTTAGAGCTACAGACACTAGAGATTTAAAATCAAACTGTATGTTTCCTAGAGCAGATGTTGATTGCCAAACTTCTTAAATCTATCAAGGAGGAGGAACCAAGCTGCTCAAGTGCCAAAGCCTGGCATACCACCTCACTCACCCTTACCTTCAACCCCTTCTTCACTGACACACAGAGTCCTGTCAATCAAGGAGAGACTAGGAGTTAGAGCAAGAAGATGTGCCAGGCTGTGGCACTTACAATCACGGCCGTAAATGTTGGCACCCCTGAAATTTTTCTAGAAAATGAAGTATTTCTCACAAAAAAGGATACATGTTTTGCTATACACATGTTTATTCCCTTTGTGTGTATTGGAACTAAACCAAAAAAGGAAGGAAAAAATGGAAATTGGACATAATGTTACACCAAACTCCCAAAATGAATGGGCTGGACAAAATTTTTGGCACCCTTTCAAAATTGTAGAAAAATAAGATTGTTCCAAGCATGTGATACTCCTTTAAATTCACCTGGGGCAAGTAAAAGGTGTGGGCAATATAAAAATCACACATTAAAGTATATAAAAAGGAGAGAAGTTCACTTAGTATTTCCATAGCATGTCTATGTGTGCCACACTAAGCATAGACAACAGAAAGAGGAGAAGAGAACTGTGTGAGAACTTGAGGACCAAAATTGTGGGAAAATATCAACAATCTCAAGGTTACAAATCCATCTCCAGAGATCTAGAGATTTGTTTTTGTCCACAGTGTGCAACATTATAAAGAAGTTTGCAACCCATGGCACTGTAGCTAATCTCCCTGGATGTGGACAGAAGAGAAAATTGATGAAAGGTATATACGCAGGATAGTCCAGATGGTGAATAAGCAGCCCCAAACAAGTTCCAACGATATTCAAGCTGTCCTGTAGGCTCCGGGAGCATCAGTGTCAGGGCAAACTATCCATCAACATTTAAATGGAATGAAACGCTATGGCAGGAGACCCAGGAGGACCCCACTGCTGACACAGAGACATAAAAAAGCATGACTACATTTTGCCATCATTCTACTGTTTACCGAAAACAGAATGAGGTCCACAAAGAAAAGGACACAGTACCTACAATGAAATATGGTGGAGGTTCCATGATGTTTTGGGGTTGTTTTGCTACCTCTGGCACTGGGTGCCTTGAATGTGTGCAAAGCATCATGAAATCTGAGGCTTACCAACGGATTTTGGGTCGCACTGTACAGCTCAGTGTCAGAAAGCTGGGCTTGCGTCCAAGATATTTGGTCTTCCAGCAGGACAATGACCCCAAACATATGTCAAAAAGCACCCAGCACCCAGAAATGCATGGCAACAAAGAATTCTGAATAGGCCAGCAACGAGTCCAGATCTAAATCCCATTGAACACCTGTGGAGAGATCTTTAAATTGCTGTTGGGACAAGGCGCCCTTCCAATAAGAGAGACCTGGATCAGTTTGCAATGGTAGAATGGTCCAACATTCCGGCTGAGAGGTGTAAGAAGCTTATTGATTGTTATAAGAAGTAACTTATTTAAGTTATTTTTTTCCAAAGAGTGTGCAACCAAATATTAAGTTAAGGGTGCCAATAATTTTGTCCAGACCATTTTTAGAGTTTGGTATGACATTATGTCCAATTTGCTTTTTTTCTCTCCCTTTTATGGTTTAGTTCCAATACACACAAAGGGAATAAACATGTGTATAGCAAAACATGTGTTACTGCAATCCATTTCTGTGAGAAATACTTAATTTTCTAGAAAAATTTCACCTCCTTAACACCCCTTAAGGACCGGGCGTTTTTTGTTTTTTGCTCTTTCGATTTTTCCTCCTTACCTTTAAAAAATTATAACTCTTAAAATTTTGCACCTAAAAATCTGTATTATGGCTTATTTTTTTGTGCCACTAATTCTACTTTGTAATGATATCAGTCACTTTACCCATAAATCTACGGCAAAACGGGAAAAAAATCATTGTGCGACAAAATTGAAAAAAATACAGCCATTTTGTTACTTTTGGGGGCTTCCGTTTCTACGTAGTACATTTTTCAGTAAAAATGACACCTTATTGTTATTCTCTAGGTCCATACGGTTAAAATGATACCCTACTTGTATAGGTTTGATTTTGTCTTGCTTCAGAAAAAAATCATAACTACATGCAGGAAAATGTATACGTTTAAAAGTGTCATCTTCTGGCCCCTATAACTTTTTTATTTTTCCGTGTTCAGGGCGCTATGAGCGTTCATTTTTTGCACCGTGATCTGAAGTTTTTGTTGGTACCATTTTTGCATTGATCTGACTTTTTGATCGCTTTTTATTAATCTTTTCATGATATAAAAAGTTACCAAAAATACGCTATTTTGGACTTTTTTGGACTTTTTGGATTTTTTGGCGCGTACACCTTTGACCATGCAGTTTAATTAGTGGTATATTTTTTATAATTGGACATTTCTGCACGTGGCAATGCCACATATGTTTATTTTTGTTTTTATTTAAACTGTTTTTATTTCATTATTGGAAATGCCGGGTGATTCAAACTTTTATTAGGGGAAGGGATAATTCAAAGAGTTAATGATTCTTTTACACTTTTCATTTGCAATATTATAGCCCCCATAGGGGGCTATAACATTGCATTTACTGATCTTTAACCGTGTTCAATGCATCTCCATAGGGATGCATTGATCAGGGTTTTCGGCGATTGATTGCTCAAGCCTGGATCTCAGGCTTGAAGTATTCAATCGGTGATCGGACTGCAGGAATGAAGGTAAGAGACCTTCCTCCTGTAGTACAGCTATTGGGGATGCCGCAATTTCACCGCGGCGATCCCAAACAGCTCCCTGAGCTAACCAAAACTTTTTACTTTCACTTTTAGCCGCGTGGCTCAGCTTTGAGCGCGCAGCTAAAGGGTTAATAGCGTGCGGCACCACGATCAGTGCCGCGCGCTATTAGAGGCGGGTCCCCGCTTCACTATGACGCCGTGCCCGCCGTGATATGATGCAGGGTCACCGTGGGACCCCGCGTTATATCACAGGAGCGGGACCAAGGACGTACTCATATGTCCTTGGTCCTTAACCCCTTAAGGACGCAGGACGTAAATGTACGTCCTGGTGAGGTGGTACTTAACGCACCAGGACGTACATTTACGTCCTAAGCATAACCGCGGGCATCGGAGCGATGCCTGTGTCATGCGCGGCTGATCCCGGCTGCTGATCGCAGCCAGGGACCCGCCGGCAATGGCCGACGCCCTCGATCTCGCGGGCGTCCGCCATTAACCCCTCAGGTGCCGGGATCAATACAGATCCCGGCATCTGCGGCGGTTCGCGATTTAAATGAACGATCGGATCGCCCGCAGCGCTGCTGCGGGGATCCGATCATTCATAACGCCGCACGGAGGTCCCCTCTCCTTCCTCCGTGCGGCTATCGAGCAGACCAGAGCAGAAGATGACCGAAAACACTGATCTGTTCTATGTCCTATACATAGAACAGATCAGTATTAGCAATCATGGTATTGCTATGAATAGTCCCCTATGGGGACTATTCAAGTGTAAAAAAAATGTAAAAAAATGTAAAAGTAAAAGTAAAAAAAAAGTGAAAAATCCCCTCCCCCAATAAAAAAGTAAAACGTCCGTTTTTTCCTATTTTACCCCCAAAAAGCGTAAAAAACATTTTTTATAGACATATTTGGTATCGCTGCGTGCGTAAATGTCCGAACTATTAAAATAAAATGTTAATGATCCCGTACGGTGAACGGCGTGAACGAAAAAAAAAAAAAAAAAGTCCAAAATTCCTACTTTTTTAATACATTTTATTTTTAAAAAAAATTATAAAAAATGTATTAAAAGTTTTTTATATGCAAATGTGGTATAAAAAAAAAGTACAGATCATGGCGCAAAAAATGAGCCCCCATACCGCCACTTATACGGAAAAATAAAAAAGTTAGAGGTCATCAAAATAAAGGGATTATAAACGTACTAATTTGGTTAAAAAGTTTGTGATTTTTTTTAAGCGCAACAATAATATAAAAGTATATAATAATGGGTATCATTTTAATCGTATTGACCCTCAGAATAAAGAACACATGTCACTTTTACCATAAATTGTACGGCGTGAAAACAAAACCTTCCAAAATTAGCAAAATTGCGTTTTTTGTTTTAATTTCCCCACAAAAATAGTGTTTTTTGGTTGCGCCATACATTTTATGATATAATGAGTGATGTCATTACAAAGGACAACTGGTCGCGCAAAAAACAAGCCCTCATACTAGTCTGTGGATGAAAATATAAAAGAGCTATGATTTTTAGAAGGCGAGGAGGAAAAAATGAAAACGTAAAAATTAAATTGTCTGAGTCCTTAAGGCCAAAATGGTCTGAGTCCTTAAGGGGTTAAAGGGTTAAGTAATCTATAAAAAGACAATTTTTATTTTCTTTTTATCAGCTCCAGGGAAAGTACAGTTTGCCTTTATATCCTAACAATTATCTAATGTTTGTAGTTCTTAGCAAAAAAAAAAAAATAGTAAGGTTTGGTTTTAATGTATATATTTTAGAAAACTTCTACTCTGTAATATATAAGAAATGTTAACAATTACTCTATAATATTACTTCACATGTTGTTGGTTTTAGGGGGAAATTTATTACTGATTTACACAGTTTTTTAGTAGTAAAAAGTCAAAATATTTGCTCAATGGACTTAAAATTCACACATTTCTGTGCAGTGCATTTAGATTTATTAAAGAAAACAATATGTAGTGTGGCGTGGTTACCTTTTTTGTGTTGGTTAGGAATTTATCAACTGCGACTTTAGCCCTCAAATTTCTGCGCAACCTCACACTAACCCGCACCACACTTAGAAATGTATCTACATCTGAGCCACTTTCCTATTTATGAAGACTGTGCACCTCTTTGATAAATGTGGAGGAATTACCCAGGCAAACGGGGGTAAAATATTTGATTTAGACATGCAATGATAAATTCTGCCCATAATATTGTGGCTGATCAATGTGTGTGGGTGTGTTAAATATATAAAATTTTGATGAAGAAAAAAATGAAATGACAAAGCGGTAATCAACACATTAGCTCTTTAATGAGCAACGTCATGTCTTTTTTCAGCATTGGAATAATATGATTTATCCAGATTATCTTTATTTCACTCAATGACCAGAATCCTAGCCAAAAAGTACAAAGTAATTTCCATTAAGTAATATACAATTTTGTGTGTAATAAGCTTTTATTTTTTAAAAAGAGTAACTGAAAAGAAAGTTACTGCAGTTAGTTTGTCAGAGAAACATATTTGCATTATCTTACAAACTATCAAAATTACTAGTTTTGGAAATGTAAAAAAACAAAAAACAAAGGAAGAAAAGAAAAAAGAAATAAAAAGAGAAAAAAAAAAGAAAAGCACATTAACTGTTGTCTAATAGAAATATACAGGTAAGAGAGAAATAATTTCTTCGTGATGTGCTCTTAAGTCCACCTCTATCATTTTCCATATAAATGTACATCTGATACATATACAAACACCTTGAAAAGACTGTGATAAATACCTTTCCTGATAGACAAGAGGGAAAGTCATATTTTTTTGTGTTTGGATAATAGTAGTATAAAATTACAGAGGCAGAACTGGGTTTATAAATTTTGTTGGCACCCTTCATAATAGTGTATTCTTGGTATCTACATATGTATACATTTTACTTATATACTGCTGTGAGGTAACATCAATATAAAAGAAATTTACAGTAGTAAAGAAAAAAAATAAAAATTTTCCACACGTGGACATGCAACATGAGAAACATGTTAAAAAAATATCAGTAGTGGGACAATTACTCAAGTTTTCTTTGGACGCATTGTTACTTACCATTATTATCAATTGCATCAGATCTCAGCTATACCATATAAAATCATTCTCATTTACCAGAAAACATATACTTTTAGAAATTGTTCAGAATGAACAAAAATTGTATATATCTTTAAATACATATATCCTTTGGGATTCACACCAGTAAGGGTTTTCTCTTGCTATTTCTAACATAAAATATGCACCTTTTATTTCTAGCTCAGATTAAAACTGAGGACAATACAATTAATTATTGGAATTTGAACACGCTAACTATCCCTTAAGAAAAAAAAAAATATATATATATATATAAAACAAATCCTTAAAGTTTGCCAATTGATGTTGTATTCCTTAATAAAATGGGGGAAAAAATCTAATGGGATGAGAACAAATTTTAATAGTGGCTTATTCCGCAGTACAGCCACCAAGCATACAAATTATCATGCACTTCGTGCTTAAAATATCCAATATCCTTTATTCCCATAATTGATAGTGACAGCACTTAAGTGATAATGTTATACCTGCCAGGCTTAAAACCTCTTTTGTTCTATTGGCAGTTAATAGAATAGGGCCCAATTTTAAGGCCTTAACAGCATTGGTGCTTTGTGCACTTATATATGATCTACACAATAAAACAGTTCAAAACAAACAAAAAATTAAAAAAAATAAAAGAAAATGGTGAAAAATATCAGACATTCCATGTGTGAGTCCCTTGTGCATATAAATACATTTAAGTCTTTGTCCTCTCTTTTTTTGTAGCACATGCCTAAAGCCAATTTGTAACTTAAATCCTAAAAAAAGTTGAATATGAATAAAAAAACAGTATCATTAACAACAATTATTTCAATTGCTGCTGTTGTCCGTCTTCGATTATTTACATTTTTTTCCAAAATTTCAAAATGTGTTTTTTGTTTTTTTGTTTTATATTTATATGCATTATGCACATTGTAATCCTCCATGTTTAAATAATACAAGTCCTGTGGGGTTGAAAATCCAAGAAATTTCCAATAAGGTCAACTACTGTAATACATCAAAAATAAAGTCTGTATTCCGTCTAGTCTGGCTATACTCTGGTTGTAGAATGTGAATGTGGATGCGGATGTGGGTGTGGATGGGGAAGTGTGTTATTCTGTCCTGCAGTATAAGTATTAAAGGCATGTATGGGCTGTATCCCTGGTATAGTATTAGGAATCATTGTTATAGTATTAGGGGTCATTAAGGGAATATCATCTGGGGATCTTCGCATTGCTAGAGTGTAGTCTGGAGGACAGGCATTTCGAAGAACAACCTCATGAGGATGGATGGATTCACATTCACGGTCCAAGTCTGTGTGCTTCATTTGCAGAGACATAATTTCTTCTTCTTGTGCATGGGCTATGTCATTTGTAGTGTTGCGCTGAGGACTACATCTCCTATGCACATCATGTCTCCTTTTATCCTTTTTGTAATATAATGCAGCAAATGCCAAAATATTAAGAAATAGAAGAGATGCTCCAACAGCAATAGTTACACTCAACTCAGTAGAATAGTCTCTTTCCAATGAAAAAGGACTAGGCTGTTGTTTGAAGTTATCTTCGTTGATTGTAGGGAAGGCTGAAGTTACAGGTACAAGGATTTTCCTGGTTGGTCTAGAAGTGATGTCTGTAGATGGCCCTTTAGTCGTGGTGAGATCATTAATAACATGAAGATGTGGAACAAGTTCTAGCCAAAGGTTTACTTTGTTAGCCCTATAATGTTCTTTAACCCTTGGTTTTAATCCAATGTGGAGATAAAGTTGGTCCTTTTGCGAATATCTATTCCAAGCAACTTCTTCAAAACGATTTGGTTTTGTGTGGAGGAATTTTGTATCTTGTGGAACAGGTTGATTTGGGTCTCTGAAAAAGAAAACAAACAAACATTCAATCTAACAAGAAAAAGATACAAGACAAGTTAATACAAGATAAATGGAAGGCATTATACAAATAATGTAGCTAACTTGTTAACATCAAATATAAAATGATATAATGTGTAATCCATGCTTATTGTTTTGTTTAATTTAAGATATCATGAATCATTATAGACCATGTATACGATAAACTTACATGTCCAATACTTTCCATTAACTAGTCAATGCAACAAGTATCATCAAGCAAATCATAGCTTACCATATTGATTTTATATCAATGTCATGGATGGAACATTGGAAAGTAACATTTATAGAATTAAATTGATTTTCACATTACTGGAAGGATGCACCATCATAACCCTCCGCAATCCTCATATGGGGTCAGAATGCATAGAAATGGGGGCACCAAAAAGGCAGAAAAATGCTGAGGGGGAAGAGTGTAATTTATTCTAGGGCTTGGTTTCCACAAAAAAATTACAGAAAAGAGGCCATACCTACTGGCTACTAGGTTAGACACCTATTCTCACATGATTCAGGTCTGCCACAATTTGGGGGGAGCCCCACAGGTGCACAGGTGCAAAATACTGATGAACAACCAGTCAAACTCTTACTATTCATGAGGAGGGTAATTTGCTGAATATTATAGTTGCACACAGATAAGGCATACACAGGGTACAAGTTACATGATAGTGTATAGTGCACTATACTGGCTTACAATCTATTAGTGACACTCATACTATTTGATCAGACGGACTGCCCAGCATGTTATATATGCATCCCATAAAACACTGGCACCCCGGGCTTCCCCAAGTTGATGCCCACCATTCAGAATATTATGAAATATTATAATAATCCTGACATATTTAACCTGTACATGTGTATTACTAACATGCCAATTGAACAAATGAATGCTACTTACCCAGTTTTAGCAAAGTTTGTCCAATATGTCATTACTACTGCACTTAGCATAAGGTCATTTTTGGAGAAATTGCATGGAAAAAGCTCTGTAGGTCCAATCATAGGGATTCCAAATACATAGGGGACCTCATCCCCATGGGATGCATCTGCCCAAGCAGGCACTTGATCTGATTGGCAATGATGGTAAAAGGCATAAAAATATGTAGGAGAACCAAAATTTGAGTGCAGATCTGCAGTTGCAACTGCTGGCGCAACCCACTGATGGTCAGTGAATAACGCCAACAATGTTTTTCTTCTTGTTTCAGGATTGTGTCGATCTGCCCAATCAGTATACATAAATTTGATGGTTTCCCTCATTATATCTTTTCCTTCTGTATATCCATATAAGTTATCAACAAAATTGGAAACTGCGAAGTCAAAGTCACTTGCAGAGATGCCATCCTCATGGTCTACAATACTTTCCACGAACTTGAGTCCTTCTCCTTGGTTTACACCCAACATGATATCATAATTGAGAAATTCACCTTGTTCCATAAGAATCTGAGGGTCATCAGGAATTACATCACCATCTATTACTGGTCCAAAAGCTATGTGATACCTTGCTGGCTGTATGTCTTGGTCCACAAGTTCTCTGTAAGGTTTCTTCTGTAGACATTCTATAAGTTCTACAGTATCAGTCATGTTGCATCCAACTTTAGTTGCTAAAATGCGGGCATATTTGGCAGGCTGAAAGCTAACTGCCCAACTGGACAGGGCAGTTCCACTTTGTGCAATTGCCCTTTGAAAGAGACCTGTGTCCAAAACAAATAAAAGCATTATTAAAACATAAAGATTTTAACAAAAATTTATATTTTGCATCACATTTGGGGGATCCATGCTATATCAAACAGGTATTTTGCATGCCATAACATATAAATTTTACTTTTTAAATGAACATGGAGTACAAATCATACAAAAACTATTAAGTGTAAACAAATATATAACATCTTTAAAACATCCTCATGCAATTATAAATATTATTATCTGTATATTGCATCCAACTTTAGTTGCTAAAATGCGGGCATATTTGAACTAAATAGGTCTTGTTTTCTTTTGTTATGATTTAGTGGCCAAAAATTTTCATTTTAATTGACAGTTTCATTTGTTTTAAATCATTATTGTGTCATATTTTTTGCTGCTTTTAAAGTATTTTTTTCCCATTTAAAAAAATGTACAACAGGGTCAATTGCTAACTAATCATTATGCATGTGCTAATTTAGTAAATCCTATATATTATTGTATTTTTACAGACCAACAAAATATATCAGATATACGTATATACATGGGCAAAATACTCGTAACATTTTTAGGAGCCCAGGTAAATAAAATTGAATGTTTAGACAAATTTTACATCTGAAATGGGGTCCTTAAAAAGCAAAACCCTACAAAAAAAAAAAAAAAAAAAAACACAAAATGAACTGCAGATTTTTACAAAGTTCTTGCTGCTTGCTAAAAAAATATGAAAAAATATAATAAATTATATATAATTATATAAATAAATTAGCAATAAATCAAATGCATTACAAATTCTGTGAAAATACTGATTTATCTGAATTTTTGTAATTCACATTGGGTGAATATGTACAGAGGCTTGGACTCCTGTCCACTAAGCAGCAAGCGTGGGTTGTATGCCTACTACTCAGTTCATGTTTACTGGTCTGGGCTTAAAGGAAACAATGCACAGAAGCAGGGACTTTTGGGTTCCTGGTTTTCTACAGCAAGCAGCAATGTGCCATGCATCACTGCTTACTGTTCTTGGGCACAAGGAGATAAGTGGCAATGACGAACTGGAGTTGATATTGTCTGAGAAAAATGATGACATAGTGGGTAGAACAGAGGCTTGGTTGGATGATAGCTGTGACTGGGCATTCAACATACAGGGTTATAGTCTATCCAGGAAGGATTGGACAAAACGGAAAGGGGGAGAAGTTTGCATTTAAGTAAAGTCCAGTCTGAAGACCGCACTGCGGAAAGATATATGGGAGGGAAACGATAATGTGGAGTTATTATGGGTAGAAATATACCGAGATTAAAATAAAAACATTATGATGGGGGTTTGCTATAAGCCACCAAACATAATAGAAGAGCCAGAAGATCAATTACTGAGGCAAATAAACAAGGGAGCAAATCAGAATGTGATAATAATGGGGGACTTTAACTATCCTGATATAAACTGGGAGACTAAGACCTGTGAATCTCATAAAGGAAACAGGTTTCTGGCTATAGCTAAAGACAATTTTCTGTCCCAAATGGTGCAGGGCCCGACCAAAGGGGACGCCCTACTAGACTTAATATTAACCAACAGACCTGACAGAGTAACTAATGTGAAGGTAGAAGGTCACCTAGGAAATAGAAATCTTAATATAATAAATTATAACTTGTACTTCAATAAGAGAACATCTCGAGGGGCAACAAAAACAATGAACTTTAGAAAGGCAAATTTTGATCAACTCAGAGAAGCCCGTAACAATATAAATTGGGATAATGTCCTCTGAAACAAGAATACTGACAATAAATGGGAGACTTTTAAAAGTATTTTGAATTCTCACTGTAAGAGGTACATACCTTATGGGGATACAAGGGTCAGGAATAGGAGACAATGTGGATGAATAAAAATGTTAAGGGGGCAATAAATGACAAAAAAAAATGAAGCTACTAAAACACGATGGCAGTGAAGAAGAATTTGTTAGGGACTGACCAGGGGGACAGGGAGAGTGAGCCCTAAACTGACCCTAAAACCGCTCTCCCCTCCTACTTGTCCATCCACCCTAACTGGTGGATGGTCAACTGGGTGCCCAATAAAAACACATACTACTAAATAGTCGGTCACAAGCCAGAAACATAACAAGAACATACAACTCCGTAGTATATTAAGTTCAGAGGACACAGATCAGTGAGCAGCACAGAGGACACTATAGAACATGACATGAACAGAGGACTCAGTGGTCGTGAACAGAGGACACTATAGATCCGTGGTCGTGAACAGAGGACACTATAGATCAGTAGTCATGTGCATAACTCCAGAAATCTGAATAGAGAACTAATAAACACAGAGTTCAAAACACCAAACAGAAAAACAGATAAGGCAACAGACTTTAGGAACAGACAGGAATATAGCATAATCCACCAGAACATCCAGAAGACACTAAGTCCCCATGGACCAGAAACAGGGATCTATCGCTAGTCAGGAATATTCACATTCCCTATGCAAAACCTCCAGTAAACACAAAGTCCCCATGTACAGGTAATAGGAATGCCAGATACATGGGATATATTTATAGAACACTGTTCACACTGAACACAAGACAGAAATCACAATCCCCCATGGTGCAGAAACAGGGATGCCTAACATAGGACATGGTTCACACTGGACACACAAACTGGACACTTCACTATGGGAGTAGCCACTAATAATAAATCTAAATAGACAACTGTCCAGTGGCACACTCCACCGAGGTCAGGATGCTGGCCCAGTAGGAAAACAGAAATATAAAACACAGAATTTCACATAAATGCATACAAGAGAAAACACAGTGTGAACAGAAACATAGCAGAAAGGGTAAATAAATCCTAAAACAGACTATACAAACACAGCTTAAAATCTACTAAGAGCATGCCACATAACATGGCCAAAACCAGAAAATACAAAATGCATGCTAAAACAGAGATAGTAGATTAAATTACTTCTATTTAAAAAATCTTAATCCTTCCAGTACATATAACGTACTGTATACACCACAGGAAGTCCTTTTCTTTTTTAATTTCCTTTCTGTCTGACCACAGTACTCTCTGTTGACACGTCTGTTTCTGTCAGGAACTGACCAGAGCAGAATAGGTTTGCTATGGGATTTGCTCCTACTCTGGACAGTTCCTAAAATGAAATGGAAAGAGGTGTCAGCAGAGAGCACTGTAGTCAGACAGAAAGGAAATTAAAAAAAAGAACTTCCTGTGGTGCATACAGCAACTGATATAAGTATTCAGATTTTTAAATAGAAATAACTTTCTGCCAACAGTTTATTGAAAAAAAAAAATGTTGAGTTCCCCTTTAAACACATTGTTCTCCACTATATTCACAGAGGAAAATGAAATGCGAGGTGAAATACAATGAGATAAGATAAACTTCCCAGTACAGGTCGCCTATCTAACCCAGGAAGAAGTGCAGTGCCGTCTAAAAAAATCAAGATAGACAAGTCACCAGGTCCAGATGGCATTCACCCCGTTGTTCTAAGGGAATTAAGTAAAGTAATAGACAGAGCCCTATTTTTAATATTCAAGGACTCTATAGTAACAGGGACTGTTCCACAGGACTGGCACATAGTAAATGTGGTGCCAATATTTAAAAAGGGGTCAAAAAATGACCCCGGTTATTATAGGCATGTTAGTTTAACCTACGTTGTATGTAAATTGTTTTTAAGGGTTTTCTAAGAGATGCTATTTTGGAGTAACTTGATAAAAAATAAATGTATGACTCTATATCAGCATGGTTTTATGAGGGATCGGTCCTGTCAAACTAACCTGATCAGCTTTTATGAGGAGGTGAGCTCCAGACTGGACCAGGGGCAATCACTGGATGTCGTATATCTTGATCTTTCCAAAGCATTTGATACAGTGCCACATAAAAGATTGTTACATAAAGTGAGAGGGATTGGGCTTGGGGAGAATGTGTGCAAGTGGGTAAATAACTGGCTCAGTGATGGGAAACAGAGGGTGGTTATTAATGATACTTGTAGACCCACTCACAGGGGTCAGTTTTGGGTTCTATTCTATTTCATATATTTATTAATGACCTTGTAGAGGGATTGAATAGTAAAGTAGCAATCTTTGCATATGATACTAAACTCTGTAAAGTGGATAACACAATAAAGGACAGTGCACTATTACAAATGGATCTGGATAGGTTGGGGGTTTGGGCAGATAAGTGGCACATGAGGTTAAACACTGATAAATGTAAGGTTATGCACATGGGGAGGAAAAATCCGGGCTGGGATTATGTATTAAATGGGAAAATACTGGGAACAACTGACATGGAAAAGGACTTAGGAGTCTTAGTTAACAGTAATTTTAGCTGTAGCGACCAGTGGCAGGCAGCTGCTGCTGCCAAGGCAAATAAAATCATGGGGTGCATCAATAGGGGAGTAGAAGCCCACAACAAGGAAATCATTCTACCATTGTACAAATCACTAGTCAGACCACACATGGAATACTGTGTACAGTACTGGGCACCAGTGTACAAGAAAGATATAGTGGAGCTGGAGAGGGTTCAAAGACAGGGAACCAGAGTAATAAGGGGAATGGGAGGACTATAGTATCCTGAAAGATTATCAGAATTAGGGTTATTTAGTTTAGAAAAAAGAAGGCTTAGGGGCGACCTAATAACTATGTATAAATATATCAGGGGCACTACAGAGTTCTCTCCCATGATCTATTTATACCCAGGACTATATCTATAACAAAGGGGCATCCTCTACGTCTAGAGGAAAGAAGGTTTCTACACCAGCACAGATGGGGGTTCTTTACTGTAAGAGTAGTGGAACTGTAGAACTCTCTTTCGGAGGAGGTGGTCATGGTGAACTTATTAAAAGAGTTCAAAAGGGGCATGGATGCATTTCTGGAGAGTAAAAACATTACAGGGTATGGATACTAGATTTATAGGGACAGAATGTTTATCCAGGGATTTATTCATATTTGGAGTCGGGAAGGAATTTTTACCTCTAGTATGAGGGTTTTCGCCTTCCTCTGAATAAACTCAGCAGGGACTCATTAAGGACATAGGTTGAACTTGATGGACTCTTGATGGTCTTTTTTCACCCTTATGAACTTAGTATAGTACTTAGTGTTAGTATTAGAGATGAGCAAATTTTTGAAAAACTTGATTTGGCCGATTTGCCAAATAAAAAAAAAAAAATATGATTCGATCTGAATAAATTCACAGCGAATAGATATAATAAAGTGTGTGTTTTTAACTTTTTTTTCTTAACTTTTTACATTTTTTTTGTAGTACTACTACTCCCAGCATGGAACAGACTGTTCCATGATGGAAGTAGTAGTACTTGTACTAATAGACAGATCTCCCCAGGATCTGACACCCGTTTTAATCCCCATATATAATGTATAGATGCGGGCGGGCGGCCGCTCTTCTGCGCGATCCTGCACTATGTTCTGCGATGTGAAGTTCTTCACATCACAGATTCATATTTATCGCAGAGAGCTGTGATTGGCCAAATGGTTCCAGTCACTCACAGCTCTATGCGGGAAATATGAATAATAGATATATACAGGGCTCAAGTCCTGCAGGAACTTGTGGGGGAACTGAGTTCCTGCACTTTCCCACAGCAGGAACACTGTTCCCATTGGCAGAAGTCCTATAGGACCAGCCCATGTGGGAAAATCTTGGGTGAATTCCCATACTTTTTTTTCCCAGGACTTGACCCCTGGGTATATATATATATATATATATATATATATATATATATATACTAAAAGAAAAAAATATATATATACGGCAGTGCAGGGGACCAGAGAAGAGCTGCCATGCCCTGCATCTATACATTATACAGGACGATTGCAGTGGGTGTCAGGAGTGACACCCGCTGTGATCTTTCCTTTACTGCAGGTACTCCTCCCAACATGGAGCACACTCATTAATAGATAGATTTCAGCGAGTGTAACTACCTGTTGAGATATGTCTATTAATGCAGGTACTACAGCTCCCAGCATTGAGCTGAGTGTGCTCCTGTTAGGAGCAGTAGTACCTGCAGTTAAAGCGCAACTGTCACAGATTTTAACCCTCATAAACTAGCCCCAGGATGACAAAGTTGTTAGAAATTACAGTTCAATCATACCTTTTGCTGCTCTCTAGCAGCTTTAATCAGGCTGAAAAATGCTTTTTATGAAAGTCAGCAACAGTGTGATATCCCCTGTATGTCACCACAGGGGCCGCTGTGTGATTGCATAGAACCCTTATTCTTATATGTGGGTGGCGAGTTTTCTACTATAAAAGAATAAACAGTGTATGTTCTCCTGTGCACAGCGGTGATGTGATGCGGGCTGCCAGCCCTCACAGCAAGCGCTCGCTCCCCATGGGCGGCATAATGTAGCCGCGCATAGGGCCTTAGGGACCGAGCTCTTGCTGTGGCCGCCCACATCGCATCACTGCTGGGCAAAGGAGAACGGGCACTTTTTATGCGCCACCCGCATATAAGAAGAATAAGGGGCCTATGCGCTGGGACCTGTGTGTCAATCACACAGCGTCCCAGCCCTGACATACAGCGCATATCCGTCTTTTGCTGACTTTCCCAAAAAGCATTTTTTAGCCCCATTAAAGCTGCTAGAAAGCAGCAAAAGTTATGCTTGAACTATAATTTCTAACAACTTTGTCATCCTGGGGCTAGTTTATGGGGGTTAAAATCTGTGACAGTTGATCTTTAACTGCATTACCTGCATTAATAGACAGATCTCACCAAGTGTCAGAAGTGACACTCGCTGCTATCTGTCTATTAATGCAGGTAACACAAAGAACACAGGAGCTATTAACATAGGTAATTAAATAATTAATCTTTATTGAAATACATTGTTCAAATACATAAAAACAGTTTAAAAAAAGGAGAAATCGGCAGCAAAAGGCGGCAATACCTGGGACATACAATAATTTAATATACCAGTGTATGAAAATCGTACTGTAGACACAGGGTGAAATAACAGCTTTATATAATCAATATCAATGCGGCAAACAGCTTGGGCTAAAAAGCCTTAAAGTGCAAGTGCAGACTACACTAATGCCACATATAAGTATCAGTAAAAACTTAAAGCAACAACCACAGTGTATACATACCAAAGATAGTAAGGAATAGTACTAGAAGTCCAGGATGCCGCCACCCCCATTAATGCAGGTATTACAGCCCTATTAATGCAGGTATTACAGCTCCCAGCATGGAGCTGAGTGTGCTCCATGTTGGGAACAGAAGTATCTGCCGTTAACGACAGATCACATCGGGTATCACTCCTGACACCCACTGCGATTGTCCTGTATAATGTATAGATGCGGGGCATCGCCACTCTTCTCTGGTCCCCTGCACTGCCATGTATATATATATATATATATATATATATATATATATATATATATATATACTGTATATATATATATATATATATATATATATATATATATACTGTATATATATATATATATATATATATATATATATATATATATATAAATATATATATATATATATATACAAACGTGTGAACAGAAGTGTAGGATGGCACCACTAGTTACAGGCTCATCGGGGGTTGATATGGGAACAGGATTGCAGCGCAGTGACGGGTGTCAGAACCGGGGCGATCTGTCTATTAGTACAGGTACTACTACTCCCATCATGGAACAGTCTGTTCCTTGCTGGGAGTTGTACTACCTAAAAATTTAAATAATAAAGGGAAAAAAAGTTAAAACACACACACACTATTAACCTCTTAAGGACGTAGGGCGTACCTGTACGCCCTACGACCGGTCCCGGTGTTTAAAACGGTGTCACACCGTGACCCCGCATCTCACCGGGTCGGTCCCGGCTGCCATTCATAGCCAGGACCCTGGGCTAACAGTGTGCGGCACCAATTGTTGTGACGCGTGCTATTAACCCTTCAGACACGGCGATCAAAGTTGCCCGCCGAGTCTGAAAGTGAAAGTAAACACTTCCCGGAAGCTCAGTCGGGCTGATCGGGACATTGCGATAAAATCGCGATTTCCCGATCAGCTAGGACGCGAGTGGAGGTCCCCTTACCTGTCTCTGCCGCGTCTGATCTGGGTTTTATTGCTCCAAGCCTGAGCTACAGCTACAGCAATCGAGCTCCTATCTCGCTGATCCATGCAAAGCTATGGCTTTGCAGGGATAAGCATAAGAGATCAGTGTGTGCTGTGCTATAGCACTGCAAAAAAAAAGTGGAAAAAAAAGTTCACAAAGGTCATTTAACCCCTTCTCTAATAAAATTTTGAATCACCCCCCTTTTCCCTTAGAAAAAAAAACTGTGAAAATAAAAATACACATATGTGGTATCACCGCATGCGGAAATGTCCGAACTATAAAAATATACCATTAATTAAATTGCACGGTCAATGGCATACGCGCCAAAAAAAATTCAAAGTCCAAAATAGTGTATTTTTGGTCACTTTTTATATCATGAAAAAATGAATAAAAAGCGATCAAAAAGTCTAATCAATACAAACGTAGTACCGATAAAAGCTTCAGAACACGGTGCAAAAAATGAGTCCTCATACCGGCCCGTACGCGGAAAAATAAAAAGTTATAGGGGTTAGAAGATGATAATTTTTTTCATATACATTTTCCTGCATGTAGTTATGATTTTTTTCCAAAATATGACAATATCCAACCCATATAAGGAGGGTATCATTTTAACTGTATGGACCTACAGAATATACATAATGTGTTATTTTTACCGAAAAATGCACTGCGTAGAAACGGAAGCCCCAAAATTGACAAAATTACCGTATATACTCGAGTATAAGCCGAGTTTTTCAGCACGATTTTTCGTGCTGAAAACACCCCCTCGGCTTATACTCGAGTGAACTCCCCCACCCGCAGTGGTCTTCAACCTGCGGACTTCCAGAGGTTTCAAAACTACAACTCCCAGCAAGCCAGGGCAGCCATCGGCTGTCCGGGCTTGCTGGGAGTTGTAGTTTTGAAACCTCCGGAGGTCCGCAGGTTGAAGACCACTGCGGCCTTCAACATCATCCAGCCCCCTCTCACCCCCTTTAGTTCTGAGTACTCACCTCCGCTCGGCGCTGGTCCGGTCCTGCAGGGCTGTCCGGTAAGGAGGTGGTCCGGTGAGGAGGTGGTCCGGGCTGCTATCTTCACCGGGGAGGCCTCTTCTAAGCGCTTCGGGCCCGGCCTCAGAATAGTCACGTTGCCTTGACAACGACGCAGATACGTCGTTGTCAAGGCAACGGCTCTATTCCGGGCCGGAAGCGCGGAGAAGAGGCGCCCCCGGTGAAGATAGCAGCCCGGACCACTATCCCACCGGACCACCTCCTCACCGGACAGTCCTGCAGGACCGGACCAGCGCCGAGCGGAGGTGAGTACTCAGAACTAAAGGGGGTGAGAGGGGGCTGGATGATGTTGAAGGCCGCAGTGGTCTTCAACCTGCGGACCTCCGGAGGTTTCAAAACTACAACTCCCAGCAAGCCCGGACAGCCGATGGCTGCCCGGGCTTGCTGGGAGTTGTAGTTTTGAAACCTCTGGAGGTCCGCAGGTTGAAGACCACTGAGGGCGAATGATGAGAAGAGGATGATGAAGGGGGGGGGGGGGATGATGAAGGGGGGTGGGGATGATGAAGGGGGGGGGGGTGTGGGATGATTACAAGGGGATGATGAAGGGGGGATGTGTGGGATGATAAGGGGATGTGTGGGATGATGACAAGGGGATGATGAAGGGGGGATGTGTGGGATGATGACAAGGGGATGATGAAGGGGGGATGTGTGGGATAAGGGGATGTGTGGGATGATGACAAGGGGATGATGAAGGGGGGATGTGTGGGATAAGGGGATGTGTGGGATGATGACAAGGGGATGATGAAGGGGGGATGTGTGGGATGATGACAAGGGGATGATGAAGGGGGGATGTGTGGGATGATAAGGGGATGTGTGGGATGATGACAAGGGGATGATGAAGGGGGGATGTGTGGGATGATAAGGGGATGTGTGGGATGATGACAAGGGGATGATGAAGGGGGGATGTGTGGGATGATGACAAGGGGATGATGAGGATGTTAATGACGGGTCTGGATGATGACAGGGGGGGATGAGGTATTTCCCACCCTAGGCTTATACTCGAGTCAATAACTTTTCCTGGGATTTTGGGTTGAAATTAGGGGTCTCGGCTTATACTCGGGTCGGCTTATACTCGAGTATATACGGTACATTTTTTCTTCAATTTTGTCGCACAATGATTTTATTTTCCGTTTTGCCGCGGATTTTTGGGTGAAATGACTAATGCCACTACCAAGTAGAATTGGTGGTGCAAAAAATAAGCTATCATATGGAATTTTATGTGCAAAATTGGAAGCGTTATGATTTTTAGAAAGTGATGAGGAAAAAATGAAAATGCAAAAACGGAAAAAATTCACACAAAATCCTGTAAATAAACGGCCGGAAATTCCCACGAAGAAAATGATGGTCAGAACTTGCCTGACTTGGGAATTCTTATTAAGTTATTATAGGGGAATCATGTAAGTCTGAAAAAATATTCCACACTAATAAATGCCCATTACTCTTAGTAAATCAGGGCCTAAAAGTGATAATTAAACATGTAAGTATATATAAGTAATGGGAAAGAAAAAAGGCCATAAAAATACCATACTTTTTAAAGTAAAAGCATACCATACAGTTTATTTCTGTAATCACACATCTTCATTCATACATTATTGACCATTGTGTGTTTTTCCCCAAAAACAGTACCTCACCTGTACACAGGCTTTTTATTTTCTAACCCAATCCTTTTTAATGTTCTTGGTATGTCATCATGGATCTAGATTTTATCTAGGAAAAAACTGTAGCAATATGGCACTTAAAGATATGTGCATTCTTAATTTCTCTCTAATTTCAATTTATCCTGAGATGTACTGTGTGAGATTGCCAGCTTTTTACAACAACATGATTTGGCGGCACTCTGTCAAGAGACGTATACACTGTGTTTGACTATGTGTGGACAACCTGTGATAGTTATGTAAATTACACCTTTTCAGTATTCAGATATCATGTCATAATATTGGGTTTAATTGGTTTTCAGAGAGTCTTTAACCAAATTACTGTTAAAATAAGTGTGGACACTTCTGCAGTGCGGAAGATTATTCTGTCATTCTTTAATACACATTTAATGGAGCACCAGAAAACAGACAAAAGAAATGATTTTTGAGCGTCATACTATATAAAACAAAATAATGTTCAGAATATTTTCAGGCAACATCCCAGGGAATGGAAATCTTTTTAAATACCAAGTGTAAATCATATTCATGATAAAATCCCAATCAATTCTAAAGGGATGATCCTTTTAACACTTTGAGCCCATGGCCCGGCTGTCAACTATAAAAGTATTTAATGCAAATTTATAGATACTTTTAGAAAAACTATGAATCAATTTACTTAGTAGAGCCTTAGTAGAGTGCAGAGACTGGAGCTAAGTCCAAAAGCTGATATGTCCACATTTGAAGTTCCTTTTTAAAATAATTTACTTAAAATGTATACATAATATAGACTGAAGCATATACTGATCAGCTATATCATTCAAAACATTTGACGTGAATAATATTATCTTGTGAAATTGGCCCTTGCCAAGAGATTATATATATATCCGCAAGTGAACAGACAGTTCAAGTTAAAAATAGTAATGATCTGACCAACTTTGTCAAGGGCCAAATTATGATGGCTAGATGATTGGATCAGAGCATCTCTACAATGACATGCCATGTGGGATGTTTTTGGTATACAGTTGTTAGTATCCACCAAAAGTTGTCCATAGAGGAATAATTAGTGATCAAGTAGCATGGTCATAGATGTCCATGGCTCAATAATGTACATCAGGAGCAAAGCCTAGTTCATCTGCCCTAATCCTACACAAGAGGTTCTATAGCACAAACCAATGTAAATGTTAATGGTGGCTATAATAGAAAGTTATCAGTGCATTGCAGCTTGATGTGTATTGGGCTGTGTAGTAGCAAGGTCATCAGAGTACACAAAATGCCTACAATTAGTATGGGGACATCATAACTGGACCAAGAAGCAATTAAGGAAGTTGGTTTTACATCGTGCGGATGTACATCACTTACCTGATAAAGAGATTGTACCTTATACACTATGGGATGTGCTGAAAAGTGAAAGCCCTACCTTATAATTTTGTAGGGCTCAAAGGGGTTATCCAGCAGCAGGGACCTTTGGCCATTGCACAGTATCTAAAAAAACAAACCTTTATTCATTTATTCACCTCCAGCATTCCCGCCTCTGGTATCCCACTCTAGACCCCGGCCATGATCCTCTTTATGTCAGATATCGACACCTGAACTCGGAGTGACATCAGGGACCATAGAGTACAGCCCCTTGGCTAATCCATGGCTATAGCGATGTACTGTCTCGGCCAAAGATTGTCTAAGAGGCAGTATGACTAAATGAAAGTCTTTTTGAAAGTGGTGCACACAGTATATGAAAAATTATTTTTTTTTTACAATAAGGGACATGCCACTTATTTTTGAAGATGCACAGAAAGCACATTCATTTTGTAAAACGGACTTTTAATTGTTTTTAACAATGAATATACTGTATGACATAGCCTTAAGTTACTAGATTATGTTAATTAGTATCTTGTGTACAGACGTGTCCACCCGTAACTTTCCTTTAGTTTAGTTATGGATTCCTTTTTTCTCATGAAAACGATTCAGCACAATATCATAACATGTTATCAGAATACACAAAAGGCTTCAGTTACATAAGAATAAAAAGTTGTCCACATATAGACAAACAAAACTTCTCAGACCAGAGTGAAAAGCTGGTAATTTCACACCATACATTTCACAATATGTACTGAGTTTATAGACAAGATAAGATATATTTTTATGTCAAGTATTAAAGGGGTTCTTGTATTTTTTTTTTAATCTACTGGTGCCAGAAAGTTAAACAAATTTGTAAATGACTTCTATGAAAAAAATCTTTACCCTTCCAGTACTTTTTAGCAGCTGTATGCTACAGAGGAAATTATTTTCTTTTTGAATTTCTTTTTTGTCTTGTCCACAGTGCTCGAGAAAATCCCCATTGCAAACCTATGCTGCTCTGGACAGTTCCTGACACGGACAGAGGTCTCAGCAGAAAGCACTGTGGACAAGACAAAAAATTCAAAAAGAAAATAATTTCCTCTGTAGCATACAGCTGCTAAAAAGTACTGGAAGGGTAAAGATTTTTTTAATAGAAGGCACTTTTCATAAATCTGTTTAACTTTCTGGCACCAGTTGATTTAAAAAAAAAAATGTTTTCCACCAGAGTACCCCTTTAAGTACCAGATGAACAGAGTTTGGTGGGCTGGGAGAACAGACTGTGTCTAGGTGTCATTTCTTGTTTAAAGGTTGGGTCACACATATCACAACAAAGCGTATTTCACATTACGGGCTGTAAGAATTCTGCTGTAGATTCTGCTATGAGCAGACACACAGGGCTAACCAGTCGCAAGCCTGTCTGTGCAGTAAGGTTTGGAGGCTGGTCCCAGCTCGCCGACATCAGTCACTAGCAAGATCTCTGCTTCTTGCGACTACAACGCTTGATCCAGCCTCCAAACCTTACTGCATGCATATACATTGCCAGGAAGCCCTGTGTGTCTGCTTGTAACCACAAGAATCTACAACATATTTCCCACATGTGTGTGTGACCTTACTCTAAAAGTAAAACTTTAGAGAATCCCTATAAAAAGGAGCTTCCATCACAGTGTATACTCCTGCCTCGACCCTCAAAAATCAGCTGCAAACTGTGGAAAACCCGAGCTGCATGGGACACATTTTTCTTACAGCACTACTGGAGCATTATATAGCCCCTATTGGTATTAAATGGTTGTCCATATAATAACATGCTCAGTCCTCGAAGGACAAAGATACTCTTTATAGCTGCTTTTCATTTTGTGGATAAGAAGATCAACGATGGCACCACCTAAAAGTACAGGCTCAGAAGTATGATGTGTGAACCTGTAGCAATATAGTAGTCATCCGGACCAATTATACTGAGTCAAATACGGAGGTGCTAGGACGTATACAAAAAGATGTATGCGTAATAATTCAGTAAGAAGAAACAACGAAAGTATCTGCACTCACCGCTAGTAGACTCTAAATTCCTCCACGGGACTTAACCAGGGACGCCGGGTAGCAGAAGCTGTGCGCGCAGTAAAGCATTTCTTCCGGCCGAGTCTACTAGCGGTGAGTGCGGATGCTTTCATTGTTTCTTCTTACTGAATTATGCTTTTCATTTTGACAAACAGAACAGAGTCTTCAAAAAGATATTCACTTGTATGAGCCTATACTAACTCTGTCTAAAGTTGCCTCCTCAAGCCCCCAATATATATAGAACATTATACATTTAGGTAAAATGCAAAGAGATGCATGCATACGTAACTCCTTTATATCCTGAAAATCTATGTTTAGCTTAAAGTACAGCAGGCCAACATACACCCTGCTTTACTGCACAGAAAGGAGTCGCACAACCCTTTCATTCCATTTCACTGGGTGGAACTGAAAAGGACAAGGAAAACATAACTGAGAGTCAAATAAAATATGACTACAGGTTCAAAGCTTTGACAATTTGGAATCATGGATGCAAAACATTTAAACTTCCTTCTCACAGACAGTAATAAATTCCACTCATGAATTTTCAGTGAGTATGTCTTATCTTGAAACTCCTCTTTTAACCCAGATAATGTTTCCTGAGCAGCAACCATTAAAATAAAATTGTATTTTGCTTTTACAAGTGAAGGTTTCTTGTTAGAAACTAAACTTGCCACTAAAGAATGACAGAATACAATTGACCTCATTCAGTGTGGTTCTTAGGATATTGGAAAGAAAAAAAACTTAAAAAAAGAGAAAAACACCTTTAAAAGAAAAAGACATGCACAACCGATATGTGTTCATTATGTAGAAACATCTAAAAAAAATACACAATGTAGCCAGAAACACTGTAATAGCACAAAAAGATGTCAACAGAAACATGATAGTGTCTGAAATAAAGCGGTGAAGCCAGAATACAGTCACACACAGCCGCATGCAGACACCGAAAATGACAAAATTTGCAACCTGCATAATACCTTTGGTTGAATTGCTCCAACGGTTACCTTCTGAATAATGGGACAAAGTCAAAAGATTGACACATGATGCACCAGCACCAGATCCAAAAACTGTTATTCTTAAAGGATCACCACCAAAGAATCCAATGTTTTCACTAGTCCAACGTAAGGCTTGAATGAGATCAAGAAGGCCATAATTTCCCTTTGCTGCTTGATCCCCGGTGCTAAGGAAACCTGCACAAGAATAAATGTAAACCATCAATAAAATGTTTTTTTTTTTTTTTTTTCTGCAAAGCAATATCAGTCAATGGTTCAGTTTTATCTTCATATCATTTATTTGAATTTCAACAACACTTTACATAATATTCATATCTAAGAAATAACACAAGTGTGACACTGTAATGACAGACTTGGAATGATCTACCGATATAGAGATATTACATGAATATTAGGTGGGAACATCATCAGTTAGTGAAAAGGTGTCATTGAAATAACTGTGATGATAATAATCGTATCAAATATGCAATAACTATGTGCACTACGGTTGTAGGTAATATTCCACCTGAATGGCTTATCTCCACTCTAGCTATTTGAAAAGGTACTTCACACCTTCTTTCTGTCAGTGGCATTAGGGCTCATTTACATATGTTCGGCCTCAGTCATCTTTTCCCAACGTTGCTTACTAAATAGCAACAAAGAGATACTCATGTTAAACTTATCCCATTCATTTGAATGGGACAGTTCACATTCTTCTGGCATAGAAATTGAGAATGTGAACTATCCCATTCATATGAATGCTTGGACATGCCGGACTGGGGGGCGCAGCTTGCTGCCTTCTCTTGTCTGGCGTCCAAAGACAATGGACGCCGGATGCTACACAACTGATGACAACTGATGCACGTTGTCATCAGTTGTGGCACCAGTTGCGTTGAGACTTAGGTTGAGTTCACGTCTACCGAACACCGGTCATATGTGAACCCAGCCTATCAATCCTGCACACAGACATAGATCTAACAATTAAGAATGTTGTAAAACATATTCGGGAATAATACCATAAATGTAGAGATATTTTACAATAATCTGAATAATTTTAATGGAATAGTGCTTCTTACATACCAGTAATATGCCTTGATTTTTTTATGCGGTGTAAACCTGGCCTAAAAGGTACGCCATTTACATGTTGTATAGGAAATGCAAAACTGTAAAACTATAGCACAATAAACTTTGCACATTTTCATAAATAAATCTAGGGTTTAGAAATGGCATGCTTCTGGTGGCAAACACAGTGTTTTCTTATTATTGTTGCCAGTATTATTCTGCTAGGTCACAGTAGCATAGCTATAAGGGTGGCAAAGACAGAAATTGCTCCTGGGTGGCAGATCCCCTTGATAACATTTGCTCATTTGACGTTTCAGCAGACAGGCTCCTGTTTAAGCAGCTTAGCATCAGGGAAGCTGCCATCAGGAAAAGAGATATCCTGATGGGATTAACCCATTTAGGCCCATTTGAATACAAATGATCCCATACTTGTTTGGCATCTGCATATAGCATTCTTTGGTTATGTGCTTTCTGGAAGGAAACTCTGTATAACAGCCAATGTAAAATGATAAGATTAAAATGATAAAATAGAATAAAAACCTATCCCAGACTACAAGAAAGTACTGTATTATAAGATCTTAGTAGAGCTGCTAAAGATGTGTGTGTGTGTATATATATATATATATATATATATATATATATATATATATATATATATCGGAATGCTGTAGTATATCTTGCAACTCAAGATCAGTCCTGACCACACCTTTTGTTTGGAATTTGTTTGGCCAGAAGAAATGTCACAAAAACTGCCTCATAGAGTAAAAAACTTGATGGGGTCAGGTTTCAACCCTGAAGTGATATGTCACTATCTTTCAGTGTGTTTTTCTCGCTCCCACTAAAGTTAGTGGAAGCAGCATTAGTGGACAGAGATACCACACTGTTTTGAATTTATGGCATTTTCTGCATCAAAAATAGTGTGTTTTGAGTATCTGTGAACAAACCCTTAGTTTTCCATTATTTTTATCTGCTGTATATAGTGTATGTTATAATATACTGTAGTTGTGTTTTATTAAAAATGGGATTCAATTTTAATTCATCTGGTATTGCAATCTGTCATGAAAGGGGTACTCCGGTGCTTAGCATTTGGAACAAACTATTCCAAACTCTGGAGCCGGCGCAGGGAGCTCGTGACATCATAGCCCCACCTCCTTATGACATCATGTCCCGCCTCCTCAATGCAAGTCTATGGGAGGGGGCGCCATCACGCCCCCTCCCATAGACTTGCATTGAGGAGGCGAGGCGTGATGTCATGAGGGGGCAGGGCTATGACGTCCCGAGCGCTGGGTCCAGCGTTCAGAGCAGTTTGTTCCGAATGCTGAGCAGTGGAGTACCCCTTTAAGGAGAGAAAAAAGCTTCTATAAAATTATGGTTTATGATTCTTTACCAATTCAGACTTTAATTTCCTACTTGGTTATTTAATTTCCTTTGTAGTTCCTATTAGTTTGCCTCATATTATCCACATTCTTTTATTGTCAATGTGAGTTATGACAGTGTGTTTGCTATGACCTGTATGAGTAATTGTCGTAGATTTTTTTTATTGTCTTTCCTTGAGTAAGATAATAAGAAGTCGTGTTTATGTCATTGTTACAGTGACATTAGCGCTGAAAATAAAAGACAGATGAAGCCATTGACATATTGAATGACTTTTCTGAATTAATGTTCAAGACCATGCTACTAAACTGGACCTGCTTGGATTCAATAATGAGATAAAACATGTCAAAACCACATGAAGGTGAACAAACTTTCTTGACGGTATTGATCCGAAAATCAGTTTTTTTTTAGAATGATAAGATCACTGAAAATACACCCCACAATAAAATGTTCATAAAATGTGAGGGTACATTCCTATGCAGCAGAGTTGTTAGGAAATTTTTGCGACAACCTCATTTATCCAAATACTGAAAGACATTCAGATGAACTCGCTGTACTCGCTTTCTGCTACAAATCTTCCATCCAATATGTTATAAGTGTTGCTTATGGACGACATTTTGCCGTTCGCTGTAAAGTACAACACAACACAAGGAAAACATATTTTGTGGATAGAGGAAAAAGTCCTAAAAAAAATGGGGGAGATTTATCAAAACCTCTCCAGAGGAAACATTGCTGAGTTGCCCATAGCAAACAATCAGATCACTGAAAAATGAAAAAAGGTCTCTGAAAAATGAAAACTTTTCCTCTCGACAGGTCTTGATAAATCTCCCCCTAAACCTCCAAGGGAGTTTTTTTTTTTGTACAGGTTTTCTTTGGTTGGGGCAGTGGAAAAATATGTTTTTTAGCTTTTGCTTGGAGTTACTTTAAACCAGCATGATGCTATACATACTAAGGCCAAGTTTCCACTTGTTTTTTTTTCTGGCAGTTTTTGGAATACTGCCACTGCAGTTTTTGAGCCAAAGGATAGGGGATAAGATGCCTGATCGCGGGTGTCCCGCAGCTGTGGACGACCGCGATCATGCACGCTGCACCTGTTAGTAATCAGTCCCAGGAGCTCCAGGCCTGATTACGGTCGACCGCAGGGCCGGCGGCGTGTGACGTCCCGCCCCCGCCCCATGTGATGTCACGTTCCGCCCCTCAATGCAAGCCTACGTGAGGGGGCGTGATAGCTGCGGGACTCCCGCGATCAGGCATCTTAACCCCTATCCTTTGGATAGGGGATAAGATGTGTAAGCACCGGAGTACCCCTTTAAGCAAAAATAAAAAATAAAAATTCACTTCACAAGTGCAGAAATCTTCCTGAAAAGTAGTATATTTTTTCAGCATTTATTTTTCCTATTGGGAGAAAAAAGTCAATGACCTTTTTTTGCTAGTGTGAACAGACTATTACTTTACTGACCCAGTCACAAAAAAATATTCTACGGTTTCTTGCTAATTTGTTCATAAAGTGTGGTGAGGGTGTGATGAGGGCAGATGGAATTACCCTAGGGGCAGATGGCATTAACCCCTTGTGTACGTGATGCCAGAGCATGGTTTAACCTCTTCACCACCCACAGGTATACCGCTGGATCCTGGGCTAGGCATGGGGGCAAATAATGACTCCGACGCCAAGTTACAGAACAACGGCAGCTTTACTGAGATAGACAGGTGTAACAGTCTTAACAGTTTAGCCAGGCCCAAGGAGGTGACCAGTGACTTCAGAGACCTTAGGGTTCGCTGGGACTTGTAGTGGACTTGGATAATTTGATGCAGGACCACGCTGACTTGACACAGATTAATCTTAACTGACTTGACTGAGACTGACTAGACAGACTTCACACTGTTTGTTGTTAACCAGGTTTTGGTGTTCACCTGTGGGGTAGTGGACTTGTGGATGTGTGGCTGCGTGGTAGGCTTTAGGCCTCCTCAGGACACCAGACACTCTCTCTGGACTTGAACTGTTCCTCAGCAGAGCAAGAACTAACTAGCTAGCTTCTCCCAGTGTTTATATGGGGGAGACTCTGAAGGGGTCCCCCTGTAGGTCACATGGCCACTGGTACCTTCCTTGGCTACAACACATGGCAACTGTATTAGAGGTATATAACACTATATACACTTTACATTGATTATTATAGGAATTTAACAATATTCACAGAACATAGTTTAGGGGGGGAGGGGCAGGGGTCACTGAATAGAGTCCGCCTGACAGGGCAGCAAGGGTACAGGGGTGCAACTTCTGTACTGGGCCACTACAAAAGATGAAATTAATAAACTAGTCTCTGAATCTAATCTGTGTATTCTAGTGTAGGGCCTGGGGTTATATTGATTTAGAATATACCACTCTATCCTGAGCATACAAGTGTTACGGGTTATCTGGAGTGTTTCTTTAACTGAATCTGCATGTAGAATAAAGTTGTATAAAGTTTTTCAATATAAATAAAATTATGCTGTAACAATTACTACAAGGAAAGTATAATAACATAGTTAATTAACTCCAACTAATCACCATTTCTGCTCCATGTTTATGTCTGAGGAGTTCGGCTCAATATTAGACTGATAACATTTCAATTAGCAGTTTCACATTTCTAAGACTCATAAGACGTCCTGATAACAAAGTTATAATACAGCGCCGCTGTAAAAACCATTTTCTTTTGCTCATGATATTTACAACCGTTTGGACACAGACATACAAGGAATTTGATGTATTTGTTTTTAATTTGCATGAAGTCATATTTGCAGCCAGAAAACCATTAGCTATATGAGCCAGTAGTCTGTAGATATTTTGCAGTAAATATAAATGTCCGCCTACTTTTCGGGCCAAGCGTGGTTCTTTCTGTTGTTCCACTTAATTTAACATCTTGGCTTGTAGCATCTGTAGCAGCACTGAATATTAATGTTAGTTATGAATGTGGCATTTCTTTTTTTTTCTTTTTTGTCATAATGTCACTTCACATTGTGCCATCTGTAACAAGCTTTTAACCAGTTGCCCATTCAGATTATACTATAGTGTCTTTTATAATTAATGCACACAGCATAGCCATGCATATATCACCTGCACTATGCACACAGAACCTTTACAGGTACCATAAAATGATGCCTACATAAGGCAATGTGTCTGACCTCATCATCTTCAGAACCGAAACACAAGTGTCCCTTCAGAATGAAGCAGCAGGCCATGTATGCATGCTGCCATTCTATTTATTATGATATATATATATATATATATATATATATATATATATATATATATGAGAGCTGACAAAGATAGCTCCCATAGGCAGTAAACATGGGTCCCCTTTCTCAAGATCATAGGGTTTCCTAGCATTCAAACCCCTTAAGGTCAGACACATGTGCCCTATCTGGGATATTATAGGCTGGAATACACCTCCTAATGATACCCAGTTAGACAATGGGAAACGATCTATGAGGGGCACCCTCTAAATTCTAGCATAGGACTCTTGGGAGCCCATCCTGCTATAGCTATCAGCTTTCTTCCACCAACTATGACCTTCAGGCAGCCTTTGAAATGAATACTCCAGCTAAAAAAAATGTATCAGCAAAAAGTGCATAGCTGGTATGTTACACTCTGCGCTCTGGCTGCGCTCTGGCTGAGTCCCTGTGTCCCTGTCTGCTGGCCTGGAATCCCAGCCCGTCACTCACCATGCTCAACTGCCACCTCCTCCCCTGTGTCTCAGCTCCAGTGCACGCGTCCCCGTCTCCTAGGGCGCACGCGCACCGGAGCTCTGAAATTTATAGGGCCAGTACGCCCATAATTAATGTCACACCTGTCACTACATTATAAAGTTCCTTGCGGCGGGCTCTGGTGAAGACCAGCGCACCTTAGACTCCACTCCCCGATACGGTCAGTGTTATCAGCCACACAGGTTAGAGGATCCCCGTCCAGCTCCGTTACATGGTCGATCTGTATATTTGTTACACACCATGCAGTAAAATACATAAATACTGTGACAAACTCGGGTGTTACACACTCATGAGAATTTCCATTTGCAGCATCTGAGATGGTTGGCACACTTCACAGTGCAATCCAAACACAGCAATGTCAGTTTATTCTTCCTCCACAAAGAAAAACATTGAAAACACTATGCTCATATGAAAAAGAAAAACAAAACAGCTTGGCTGGGCGATAATACAGGACAGCATTTCTAAGTATTTATTTGGAGCCTACTTGGGTTCCTCCAGGCTGAAGCTCCCACAGGCCTGGCCTAGCCTGTCTCTTACATTGGGAGCCCTATCCTGAGAGACCAAGCCCTCCTTTCACAGAGGTCCCTCCAGTGGCTTCTAACAAGTCTAACCAACCCCTAGCTGGAGTGAAATGCAGCTGAGTGGAAGTTGCTCTTCCCAGCTCCAACTTGCAGCTCAAGGATTTAGGCTTTAGACCCAACCGTACCAGGAGAAAAGCCAGTTTTTCTTATTTAAGTCCTCTTCAGTAACAATACACCATGATGCATACAGTATATGTTACGCCTAGCGCTCCGGGTCCCCGCTCCTCCCCGGAGCGCTCACGGCGTCTTTCTCCCTGCAGCTCCCCGGTCAGCGCTGACCGGGAGCGCTGCTCTGCCATGGCCGTTGGGGATGCGATTCGCACAGCGGGACGCGCCCGCTCGCGAATCGCATCCCAGGTCACTTACCCGTTCCCGTCTCCTGCAGTCATGTGCTGGCGCGCGCGGCTCCGCTCTCTAGGGCGCGCGCGCGCCAGCTCCCTGAGACTTAAAGGGCCAGTGCACCAATGATTGGTGCCTGGCCCAATTAGCTTAATTGGTTCCCACCTGTTCCCTGGCTATATCTAGTCTCCTCCCTTGCACTCCCTTGCCGGATCTTGTTGCCTTAGTGCCAGTGAAAGCGTTCCTTGTGTGTTTAATAGCCTGTGTACCAGTACCTTTGCTATCTCCCCTGACTACGAACCTTGCCGCCTGCCCCCGACCTTCTGCTACGTCCGACCTTGCTACTGCCTACTCCCTTGTACCTCGCCTTTCTTCAGTATCTTCAGCAGCCAGAGAGGTGAGCCGTTGCTAGTGGATACGACCTGGTCACTACCGCCGCAGCAAGACCATCCCGCTTTGCGGCGGGCTCTGGTGAAAACCTGTAGTGGCTTAGAACCGGTCCACTAGCGCGGTCCTCGCCAATCCCTCTCTGGCACAGAGGATCCACCTCCTGCCAGCCGGCATCGTGACAGTAGATCCGGCCATGGATCCCGCTGAAGTTCCTCTGCCAGCTGCCGCCGACCTCCCTACATTGGTCGCCCGACAAGAGCACCAGCTGTCGTACTTGACCACCATGCTACAGCAGCTCCAGTCACAGCAACAGCAGCAACAGTCACAGCTACAGCAAGTTCAGTCTCAGCTACAGCAGCAACAACCATCTCCTCCGCCAGCTCCTGCACCCCTTCCGCAGCGACTGGCCACTCCTAGCCTCCGCCTGTCTTTGCCAGACAAATTTAATGGGGACTCTAAGTTTTGCCGTGGCTTCCTTTCGCAATGTTCTCTGCACTTGGAGATGATGTCGGACCTGTTTCCTACTGAAAGGTCTAAGGTGGCTTTCGTAGTCAGCCTTCTCTCTGGAAAAGCCCTGTCATGGGCCACACCGCTCTGGGACCGCAATGACCCCGTCACTGCCTCTGTTCACTCCTTCTTCTCGGAAATTCGAAGTGTCTTTGAGGAACCTGCCCGAGCCTCTTCTGCTGAGACTGCCCTGCTGAACCTGGTCCAGGGTAATTCCTCCGTTGGCGAGTACGCCATACAATTCCGTACTCTTGCTTCTGAACTATCCTGGAATAATGAGGCTCTCTGCGCGACCTTTAAAAAAGGCCTATCCAGCAACATTAAAGATGTTCTGGCCGCACGAGAGACTCCTGCTAGCCTGCATGAACTCATTCATCTAGCCACTCGCATTGACATGCGTTTTTCTGAGAGGCATCAAGAGCTCCGCCAGGAAAAAGACTTAGATCTCTGGCCACCTCTCCCACAGTCTCCACTGCAATCTGCGCCTAGGCCTCCCGCCGAGGAGGCCATGCAAGTGGATCGGTCTCGCCTGACCCTGGAAGAGAGGAATCGCCGTAAGGAAGAGAATCTTTGTCTGTACTGTGCCAGTACTGAACATTTTCTGGTGGATTGCCCAATCCGTCCTCCACGTCTGGGAAACGCACGCTCGCACTCTGCTCACGTGGGTGTGGCGTCTCTTGATGCCAAGTCGGCTTCTCCACGTCTCACGGTACCTGTTCGGATTTCCACTTCAGCCAGCTCTCCCCTCTCAGCCGTGGCCTGCCTGGACTCTGGAGCTTCTGGGAATTTTATTCGGGACTCCTTTGTGAATAAATTCCGTATTCCGGTGACCCGTCTTGTCAAGCCACTCCGCATTTCCGCGGTCAACGGAGCCAGGTTGGACTGTACCATACGTTTCCGCACGGAGCCCCTTCTTATGAGCATCGGATCTCATCACGAGAGGATTGAACTTTTGGTCCTCCCCAATTGCACCTCGGAGATTCTCCTTGGACTTCCCTGGCTTCAACTTCATTCCCCAACCCTGGATTGGTCCACTGGGGAGATCAAGAGTTGGGGGTCCTCTTGTTCCAAGAACTGTCTAAAACCGGTTCCCAGTAACCCTTGCCGTAACTCTGTGGTTCCTCCTGTATCCGGTCCCCCTAAGGTCATTAAGGACTCTGCCTGCCACAGGAAATGCCCTTCCCCCCCTCCCAGTTCCATCAGGCAAGCTTCTGTGTCCCCTCATGGCCCTCGTCCTGGTGTCACACTGCCCCGTGCCAGGTCTCGCCCTCTGCCCTCTCTCCCCATTCCTACTCCTGCGGTTCTGCCTGCCGTTGAGGAATCCCTCCATCCTTTCCCGGTGTCCTCATCCCAGGGGAGGCAGTTACCCGATAAAGAGAAGGGGAGACCTAAGGGGGGGGGTACTGTTACGCCTAGCGCTCCGGGTCCCCGCTCCTCCCCGGAGCGCTCACGGCGTCTTTCTCCCTGCAGCTCCCCGGTCAGCGCTGACCGGGAGCGCTGCTCTGCCATGGCCGTTGGGGATGCGATTCGCACAGCGGGACGCGCCCGCTCGCGAATCGCATCCCAGGTCACTTACCCGTTCCCGTCTCCTGCAGTCATGTGCTGGCGCGCGCGGCTCCGCTCTCTAGGGCGCGCGCGCGCCAGCTCCCTGAGACTTAAAGGGCCAGTGCACCAATGATTGGTGCCTGGCCCAATTAGCTTAATTGGTTCCCACCTGTTCCCTGGCTATATCTAGTCTCCTCCCTTGCACTCCCTTGCCGGATCTTGTTGCCTTAGTGCCAGTGAAAGCGTTCCTTGTGTGTTTAATAGCCTGTGTACCAGTACCTTTGCTATCTCCCCTGACTACGAACCTTGCCGCCTGCCCCCGACCTTCTGCTACGTCCGACCTTGCTACTGCCTACTCCCTTGTACCTCGCCTTTCTTCAGTATCTTCAGCAGCCAGAGAGGTGAGCCGTTGCTAGTGGATACGACCTGGTCACTACCGCCGCAGCAAGACCATCCCGCTTTGCGGCGGGCTCTGGTGAAAACCTGTAGTGGCTTAGAACCGGTCCACTAGCGCGGTCCTCGCCAATCCCTCTCTGGCACAGAGGATCCACCTCCTGCCAGCCGGCATCGTGACAGTATATATCTTTTCTATGCTCCAGATACTATCAGACAACACTAAGGTATTATTTTATTCTCATGTTAATACGTTCAGTAACTGTCCTCCTTCTCTCTCTCTCTCTCTCTCTCTCTCTCTCTCTCTCTCTCTCTCTCTCTCTCTATATATATATATATATATATATATATATACTGTAGATAAGCTACAAGTGATGGAGGATGCAGCAATTGACTTTCTTATTTCACCTTTCAGAAGTAAAGAATAATAGAACTAGAATCATTTGACAACTGACTGCAGGAGCTATTTTTATGATTATAATTATGTTATTTGGGGAAAACACGGTTCATAGATGTCTTGGCAATTGAAGTTGAGCTTTGACCTTTCAAGCGAATCAAAGAACAACAGTGCATCAATGTCCTTGATGCAGAGCAGCAGAACTCATTCCCCACACTTGTCATTGCGTGCTCATAAAGACAGATCTACCATCTCATATTAATTCTCACTCGCAAACAGGTTGTGTCCTCGGGTCAGGAATGAAGTAATCAGCTCAGCATGAGCTGCAGGAAAAGTGACAGTAGATTTGGCAGCCCCATATCTAATAGACTATATCCTATAGCTCTCACTTTCCTGCAGGGCTCATCCATAACCTTTAAAATCACTTTTATTTCACAATAATTAGAACCTGAAAAGACATTTCTGCCTGTCTTCTTGTTTCATTTATTTATATAATTGGTTTCAATAAAACTGATTATGTAAAAAAAAAAAAAAAGAGGAGTGACAATTAGAGCTCTGACGGGGTCTCTCTGGTTCGGAGACATCTGGAGATACTATCTTAGCACCCGGTCATTCACTCAGCAGTCCACTGTTATGCTAGTTACCCTTGAAGTAGGCAACCACTACTTCTTTATATGTGAAACTCATTTGTGGAATAACACATATACAACAGCTAGACACCCGTTTTGTTAGGTTCAAACTCTACCCCTTCCAAAAGCAGTGATGCAAAATTTCACCGACCAGCCCCAAAGCTATGGGGTAACACACACATCAGCCTGAAAGCATCAAGCCCCATGGTAGCTGGGGAGGGAAATCCCTGCCACCATGTTATCCGGGTGCAACTAAATGCCAGCTGTACAAAACACTAAATAATATAAACACAACAATATCAGATATATACAAACAGGGGTTAAATGTATCCCACACATTACATACAGTAAAACTATGACCAGTAAGTTTTCAACATAACACAATTTGCTTCAATTTTGTTAGAATAGTCATAAATGTCAGAGACTGCACACTTTTTCTGAGTTTCCTAGATTTTGTCCCAAGTTGTATTTTGTAAATAGGTCCTTTTATAAATATACTAGCTGAATACCCGGCGTCACCCGGTTTTTCCTTCCTAATCATTGTTGGGGAGGAAAATAAACAAAGGAGGAAGCTTTTGACTTCATAACCCGTCCTCATATATTGTTGTCATATCCCAACCCCATATCCCATCCTCATATCCTGACCTCCTATCTCAACCTCCTATCCTGACCTCCTATCCCAACCTCCTATCCCGTCCTCCTATCCGGACCTCCTATCCCGTCCTCCTATGCCGTCTTCCTATCCCGTCCTCCTATCCCGTCCTCCTATCTTGTCCTCCTATCTCATCCTCCTATCTCGTCCTCCTATCTCGACCTCCTATCTTGACCTCCTATCCAGGCCATCTATCCCAACCTCCTATCTCGACCTCCTATCCCGACCTCCTATCCCGACCTCCTATCCCATCCTCCTATCCCGACCTTCTATCCCGACCTTCAATCTCGACCTCCAATCTCAACCTCCTATCCTGTCCTCCTATCCCGACCTCCTATCCCAACCTCCTATCCCATCCTCCTATCCCAGTCCTCCTATCCCATCCTCCTATCTGGTCCTCCTATCCCATCCTCCCATCCCGTCCTCCTATCCCGAGCTCCTATCCCGAGCTCCTATCCTGACCTCCTATCCTTACCTCCTATCCCGACCTCCTATCCCGACCTCCCCTCCCGTCCTCCCATCCCGACCTCCCATCCCGACCTCCTATCCTGTCCTCCTATCCCGACCTCCTATCCTGACCTCCTATCCCGACCTCCTATCTCGACCTCCTATCCTGTCTTCCTATCCCGTCCTCCTATCCCGTCCTCCTATCCTGACCTCTTATCCCAACCTCCTATCCCCACCTCCTATCCTGACCTCCTATCCCGTCCTCATATCCTGACCTGTAAGATGTGTACCAGGTATTGAAATATCTCCAGCCGTACAGAAGTTATGTGGGAACATACATTTCACATTGATTTGCATGGGACTTTAAACAAAAACCCTGACCCTCACAAATGGGGGTAGTTAAGGGTTAAATTAACGCTCCTATATTTTAAGTGGACATATAAAAAACATGTGACCAAGTATTATCGAAATATCTCCAGCCGTTTGGAAGTTATGCAGTAACATATATTTCTCATAGACTTGAATGGGACTTTAAGCAAAAACCCCGCCCCTGGCAAATGGGGGTGATTAAAGATTAAATCACCTATCCTAAGTTTGTTGTTGACATATAAGTAACATGTGTGCCAAGTTTCATGTTAATATATTTAGCCGTTTGGCCGTTTTTGTGGAACATACATAAATACATACATACATACATACACACACACATTGAGTTTTATATATATATATATATATATATATATATATATATATATATATATATATATATATATTTGCAATGTTAATGTTTCTTGCTTGCAGTACTTTTCTTTTGTTTTCAAACGTATTTTTATTCAGAATTATAAATAACAAAACAAGCATAATAAAATAAAAACAAAATAAAAGAAAACCACAATCCATTGTAACAAAGGATTATAATGGGTCCACGCAATGACAAGGTCTCCAACAGCATACAGTGAACAGTGAGTGACACGGCATAAGCAGCATTGGCAAAGAGCAAAAAGAGCAAAAGAAAAACAGATTGGGCAATAAATACAGATATAAAGGGGGAAGGAAGGGAATGACCTCAGTAGTGATCTGTAATGTGCAGGGGAAGAAGGCCTGGGACCTAGAAAAACTAATAATACCTCATGGAAAACCAAAAGGCCCAAGCAAGGCCCAGAGGGCCTTCAGACTATACCACTTGGTGTACTGCAAAGGGTAAATTATATCAGCTATCTCCTGCACATTTAAGTGTGTCACAATGAAAGATTTCTTTTCCTTTTTGAAAGTAATTTCTGGTGCTGGTTAGCTTGTCTCTTTTCGCATCGACCCTATCTATCCACAGGAACACACACAGTTGTGAAATGAGCATAGGCAAATCCAGTGTAGTGAAGGAGAGCCACTGTGCGGCTATGCAAACAGGAAGTACAGCAAAACCCCAGAAAGGGGGTATTCTTCCCCCCTCGCCTTCCCCCCAGGTAGGCGAAGTTTGTAAAAAAGTATGGCAGTGGGCAAAATGGGCAATTCACTCTTCAATGGTCATAGATATAATCTGCTATCATAGCCTAGGAAGCAGCATGCGAGCAGGTCCAGACCCCATGGTAGAGATTAGTGAGGAGAGTATTGCACTTGGGGCAGTGTTATCCTGTCCAGAAAGTTAGGAAAGAGGGGAATATTAAAACCATATTATGCAACATTGGTCAATTTAAAATGTTTCTCCCTATAGTTCATTAATTACACATTTGTGCAACTCCATCCACCCTGAGAAAATAGCACTAGACATAGCAGAGTCATCTGTCAATTTCTCCCATGTATTAAAAACCTTTTTAGGATCAATTTTAAGAAATCTGTTGCGAAAGGGTGTGTATGAAAGAGTAATGGATGTATTTCTTGGTCCCACACCAACTACATCTATGGAGTGAGTCTGAGATTATAGTGTGACGTTTCGGAGACTAGAGGGGCAGTATAAACTACCAAACACGCAACCAAAAGAAAAAGGGGAGATTTGTCAACATCTGTGTAGAGGAAGAGTGGTGCAGTGGCCCAAAACAACCAATCAGATTGCTTGTTTCATTTTTCACTGGCCTCTTCATAAATGAAAGAAGCAATCGGATTGGTTGCTATGGCCGGCTGCACCACACTACCTCTACACAGATGTTGATAAATCTCACCTTTGTAAAGGTGGAAATATAATCTTCCCCTCCACTTTACAGTAGTAAAACTACTGCATTAATAAATATTTTTGTAAATTAGTAAAGTGAATAAAAACTATTTTGACATCTTTGACACAATTATTTATGGCTTGATATTTTTCATATTTTATGTTTTATTTAAATGTTATGTTTTTTTTGCATTATCATAAACTATAAATATGCATTTCTACTTTTTATAATTGTAATAAATTGTAATCCTTGAAAAGAAAAAGAAATATTGCATTAAACAATAATGAACTCAATGATACATTTAAGGGGTAATCCGAAGCTACAAAGTCTTCTCCTACTCACAGGATAGGGGCTTACCTTGCGGATCAGTGGGCTTCAGATTGTTGTGACCCCCACCGATCCAAAGAACCAAGGACAATTGACTTGAATGAATTTAGTGGCAAAACTTGGGATAATTCATTTAACCCGATAACGACCATAGACGTCTATACTCGTCCAATGGCCGTTACCGGGGTATGACGCGGGCTCCCGACTCGAGCCCGCGTCATACCAGCCAGCCCCCAGCTGATTCCTGTAGCTGGGGGCCGGCGTTAATAGCCGACATGCGGCGATCGCCGCGGCCGGCTATTAACCCTTTAGATCGCCGCTGTCAAAGTTGACAGCGGCGTCTAAAGGTGCCTGTATACAGTCCCTGGTGGTCCAGTGGGGTGGATCGCTCCCCCGCAGAGCGATCGCGGGGGAGCGATCCACTGCTGAGGTAGCCTGAGGGCTTACCTCTCCTCCTGTGTCGGCTCTGGCTCTCTGAATGATAAAGCCTGGCAGGACCAGGCTTTATCAATCGAGCGCAGAGAACACAGATGAATGGGATTGTATGCAATCCCATTCATCTGTATGAGGAATCAAATGATTCCTCCTAAAAGTCCCCTAAGGGGACTAAAAGTGTAAAAAAAAAAGTTTAAAAAAAGTTTAAAAACACACACATTAACCCCTTCTTTATTAAAAGTTTAAATCACCCCCCTTTTCCCAAATTCCATATTAAAAATATGTAACCATAATAAAAATAAACATATGTAGTATCGTCGCGTGCGTAAATGTCTGAACTATAAAAATATATCATTAATTAAACCGCATGGTCAATGGCGTACACGCAAAAAAATTCCAAAGTCCAAAATAGCGTATTTTTGGTCACTTTTCATACCATAAAAAAAGGAATAAAAAGCGATCAAGAAGTCCAATCAAAATAAAAATGGTACCGATTAAAACTTCAGATCACGGCGCAAAAAATGAGCCCTCAAACCGCCCTGTACATGGAAAAATAAAAAAGTTATAGGGGTCATAAAAGGACAATTTTAAATGTATAAATTTTCCTGCATGTAGTTATGATTTTTTCCAGAATTGCGACAAAATCAAACCTATATAAGTAGGGTATCATTTTAATCGTATGGACCTACAGAATAAAGATAAAGTGTAATTTTTACCGAAAAATGTACTGCCTAGAAACAGAAGCCCCTAAATTTACAAAATGGTGTTTTTTCTTCAATTTTGTCGCACAATTTTTTTTTTCCGTTTCGCCATAAATGTTTGTGTAAAATGACTCATGTCATTCCAAAGTAGAATTGGTGGCGCAAAAAATAAGCCCTCATATGGATTTTTAGGTGCAAAATTGAAAGGGTTATGATTTTTAAAAGGTGAGGAGGAAAAAACGAAAGTGTAAAAACAGAAAAATGCTTGGTCCTTAAGGGGTTAAACTGTTTGTAAAAAATGGTCATACAGTCACTTTCCACTAGAAATATGGGAGAGGCAGTGAGTTGCTTGTTATACTACTATGTCGATGCCTTTAGACAGAATTCATCATTGTGTTACATACTATCATCTGACTATTTAAATCATTAGATAATATCATTTGTTCTATGAAAGCTAGAAAAATATATGGCTGTTTGCTTCTTTTATCTAGTGCCAAGCCTGTAATTTACAAACCTTCATTTTAACGCGTTAGACAACAAACGCAAAAAAAAAAAATGGCGATATTAAGATATCAAATAAGAAAGACGTAAGTGACTCCCTGTATAGAAGAGATCCCTTATTGAAATGAGAAAGGTAAAATCACTTCCAAGGTGGTCTTATCTATGCGCACAAAGTAATCTTATTAATAAACAGTCTTCAGATCAAATCCCCTTGACATTCACAGTTTACTAATCTTTTAATACAAGAGATTAGTCAATTGTAAAGCTATGTGGGCAAACCTTCAAGCACTACCCTGACTTCCAATAGGAAGAAAAATATCTTTCCTCTTTTCCTTTACTGTGTTTATTTTGACTTCCTGGGATTTCAGTGATGATGTAAAGTAAATAATGTAATTTGTAATATATGTGATATATACGTAGAAGGGTGTTACTTGGCACATCGCTAATTCACTAATAAATATGTATATATATTTTTATTAATCAAACCTGGCAAGTTTCCTTCGCTGACCTTTAGAATACTGCTCACACCATATGACTTTCTTATCTGTAAAATACCAGGAATGGTCTAGATTTATCCATTCTATATTACCAGAAAATATGGGCCTATGACCTATAATAGCAGCTGCAATCTTGAAATGGGCTATTTTCTAGAACTAAGTTCAAGTGCCCTCAAGCCAATTCTCGTGAGATACAAATGTCATCAGACACATTGGTGAGGTGCTTAAAAATGATCACGTTAATATAAAATGGGCAAATGGGGTTGATTTATCAACATGTTAAAAATAAGATGTTCTGGCTAAATGCCATATATTTCATCAAATCCTTTACTACAGCTTCCGGGGCTTCAGCATCCCACATATAGAAAAGTGACAGGAAAAACCACTTATCCTATGTCTGCAATGTATTAAAACGTATGCAAGCAAAATAAAATGATGTTTTGCTTCCTATTGCGACCAATTTGATTTCTACTTTTCCAGTGTAGTAGGAGCAATCTAAATTCCTTAGTATAACTTAGGTTGTGAAACTGCTTTTTTTTACTGCAACATCATTTTCGTCAGAAAATTTTCCCTAGTTTATCCTATATAAATATTGATCAGTGATACCAATGTCATACAGATGGAAACTATGCAAATGTCCAAAGGGGAATGTTATGTATTCGATTCAAAATACTGAAAACATGAAGACGTACAGCAGTATAGGAATACATAATAAACAATAGTAAACAACTCCACAATATAGTATTGTCTCTGTATTCAGGACCTATGCTGTAAAGAAAGAATATGGATTTTGAACATTCTACTGTAAATCTGGAATATGGATTTTGAACATTCTACTGAGATCTTGCAAGGATTTCTGTGCAAACATCGTATGTACTTTTACCCTTGGCTAATAATAATAATAATAATAATAATAATAATAATAATAATAATACTCAATAACATCATCGTTTCTTTATTTATATAATGTCAACATATTCTGAAGCATTGTACAAAGTCTTGGCATCACTCATATTGGTCCCTGTCCCCAAAAGGACTTATAATCACTATCTTAAAAGCACCCATACTGTGAACATACAAAACCTGAGCAGAGTCTTTGCTGTAAGGAGGGTCCTTGAACAAATGTTTTCATTTGTTTCTTATAGCTTGATGTTGAATTCTTGTAGTTTCTGCTCATTGGTGGTGAAGTAATTGTATTATCTTCTGTGTTCTAAGGTCAATAATACTGTAATCAAAAGTCTGAAACTTGCTGCTTCCTGTAGTTCTGAGGTTTGCTTATGTGCTCACCCTGCTGTGCCCACACTTAGGGTCTTAAAGGGGTATTCAGGTAAAAACAATGTTTCAGATCAACTGGCTCCAGAAAGTTAAACAGATTTGTAAATGACTTCTATTAAAAATTCGTAATCCTTCCAGTACTTATGAGCTGCTGAAGTTGAGTTGTTCTTTTCTGTATGACAACAGTGCTCTCTGCTGACACCTCTGTCTGTCTCAGGAACTGTCCAGAGCAGGAGAAGTTTGCTATAGGGATTTGCTCCTACTCTGGACAGTTCCTGTGGACAGCACTGTGGTCAGACAGAAAAGAACAACTCAACTTCAGCATGTGATAAGTACTGGTAGGATTGAGATTGCTTTAATAGAAGTAATTTACAAATCTGTTTAACTTTCTGGAGCCAGTTGATATGGAAAAAAAAATATTTTCACTGGAATGCCCCATTAATGCCCTCTCTTTTTAGCCACTATACTTTGACCATGTAGACCAAGTTGTTTAGTACAGTATGAATTGTCATTCTTAAAATGAGCTCCCTATTGACCTCGCTACTGTTAGACTGTTAAGATGGGAAGCCCTGGTAGTGAAGAACCAGGTCTTTACTGTACAGTACTGTACATAATGCACAACTGTGCAGTACAAAAAAAAATTGAATTACTAGCTCTACACTACATGGTGTGCTATACCAATAGCATGCCACAGAAACAGTATAGCAGGCCACTAATATAGTTGGCAGCCGCCATATCTGTATACAGTGATCCCTCAGCTTACAATGGCCTCAACATACAATAGTTTCAACATACAATGGTATTTTTTGGATCATTGTAACTTGAAACCAGACTCAACATACAATGCTATGGAATCTGCGAAATGTGTCAATGGCTGATAGAATTGACCAATCAGAATGGATATTTCACTGGTAAAACCTGTGGATTCCTAAGGTGCATGCACTGACTGGTGTCTGGTAGCGCCCCCTACATGACAGGGAGGTATTACATGTTCTGTGCTCTTTACCTGTGCCAGGGTTAGCTTCTCCTTTGGGCATCAGGTGAGGGCGGCTCCATTTTCCTTTTTTTAGGACATTGCGTGTTCTGTACAGGACCCTGAAGAAGCTTCTGTCCTCTACATAGACCAGTGTTTCCCAAAGAGGTTGCCTCCAGCTGTTGCAAAACTACAACTCCCGGCATGCCCGGACAGCCTTCTGCTGTCCGGGCATGCTGGGAGTTGTAGTTTTGCAACAGCTGGAGGAACCCTGGTTGGGAAAAACTCAAATAGACAGTGATTTACAGCTTCCAGCAGATCTTTCTTACTTTTATATGTTAGGATTTGCTTTATCTATATTAGTTATCTACTTATTTTTCTTTAATCCTCACTTTTTCCTATTTTTGGATGACATTTTGGTGGCCTCAACATACAATGGTTTCAACATACAATGGTCGTCCTGGAACCAATTAATATTGTGACTGGAGGGACCACTGCATACAACAACAATGAATACAGTACACAGAAAGATCTATTAAGAAAATACTGCATAAATATGGTTTTGTTAAATCATGTTAAATGCATATTCAATAAAGTCTATACTAAACTCTTCTAATTACTTTTATATAGACAGACCCGTAAACAGTCAGACTATATATTTTCTGCAAAAAATGACATTAAAAACAACCAGTTGTCACTAATTCCCTAGCAACTGTTGAAACAACTACAGGTTGTTAGGCAACAGTCTTCACAAAAAGCCTCCGATTCCACACAAGTTAATTGAGGCAAGAATCATTTCAGCTTCATCTATGACAATTTCACATTGGTGCTCCTCAATTAAGACATAATAAGACTGCAAAGTCATTTATACTCATAGATTAGATGTCGCCTTTTAAAAATGACTGATTAACTCCGAGGAGTCCTCTGGTGTATTGATAAGCTACTTAATGGTGGTCTCCAGTCACCCCTGCCACAGCTGCACAGTAGCCAAAGAAACAGAGCAGAACTACTGTAGTACTGCTGTCATTTACAAGATGAATTTTAAAAAGCGTGCTTCACGTAATCCAAGTGCAAACAACAGAAGGAACATTGCTGGCTACTCCCAATTTTCATTATAATGATATTAAAAAGCTTTCTTACTGTATTTGCTTAGAACGTCTAGAGGTTTTAAAATCCCATGGAAAGTATGACACAGGAGGAAAAAAAAAAAAAAAAAAAAAAATATATATATATATATATATATATATATATATGTTTAGAAATAGCAGTTTAACATTGCTGTGAAGTCACATTTGCTGTTTGTGGTTTTAATTTGGGTTGCAGATAAACATTCATCACCTTTATTAGGGAAATAGGTAAGTATCATTGTCATATAACCGTGTGGTGTGGGTATTGAAAGGGCAGAAATTATTAAGCCTTTGTGTTCGTGACGACAGGGAGTGGTTATCCTCTGCACCACCCGAGGTATGGCCGCTGGTTCCTGGGCCAGGCATGGGGCAAATAATCACTCTGATGCAAGGTTCCGGAACAATGGCACTTTACTGAGGCAGACAGATGTTAAAGTCTTTACAGCTCAGTTAAGGCCCAAGTAGATGCTCATTGAACTTTAGGGAGCTTGTTAGCTCGCTGGGACTTGTAGTGGACTGATTTGTGCAACCCACGCTGACTTGAGTAATTGACACTTGCCTATCTTGACTAGACTTCTCCCCTGTATTTGTGCTTATCAGGCTTTGACTTTCACCTGCAGGGAGGGGTTACTGGTAGTAGCTGAGTGGCTGCGTGTTTAGGCCTTGGTCTCCCTCAGGAACACCAGACAACTCTCAGGTCTTCACTTGACTGCAACTGCACTCAGAACTCTCCTCTCAACTGACAAGGCTGGCTCCTCCCTAAGAATATAAGGGAGCAATTTGGAGATGTCTCATTGGTGCCCAAGTACCTCAAAAGAGTAACCAGCATTTAACATAAGACATTATTAACACTTTAGTGTCTGTAGAAGCGATGTGGACCCAGGGGAACACTGAAAGGGAAGCTTCCACACAGGACGGACAGGTGTACAGGAGGACGACTCCTGTACTGGGCCACCACAATTGTTTATGTGATGTGAGCCTTTACATGGGAATTAAGTTAGTTTACTATTTGCTTTGCAGAAAATTGCTGCCAAACCCATTCCCTTGAACAGGGCTGCAGTTTCCTTGTCCATCCAGGTGAGCAGTAGATCTTTCCAAGGGAAAAACAGTAAAGGGGATGTAGCATTTTCAGCTTCTGACCGTTGAGAACAGTCAAATCCAGGCACTATTGATACTGCAAAATAAGTATTATTCACATAACTGGTGCCAGAAAGTTATATAGATCTGTAATAATGTCTATTTAAAAATATTAAACCTTCCAGTACTTACCAGCTGTTGTATATTCCAGAGAAGGTTGTGTAGTTCTTTACAATCTGATCACAGTGCTCTATGCTGCCACCTCTGTCAGGAACTGACAAGAGCAAAAGAAGTTTGTTTTAGGGATTTGCTCCTACTCTGGACAGTTTATGACCTGGACAGAGGTCACAGCAGAGAGCACTGTCGTCAGCCTGAAAAGAACTTTATAACTTTCTCTGGAGCATACAGTAGTTGAGCGTGGGCTTAAGATTTTAAAACGGAAGTAATTTACATATCTGTGTAACTTTCTGGCACCAGTTGATTTGAAAGCATTTCCTCTCTGAAGGGCCCCTTAAATGAATTGATGGCTTCTCAGTGTAAATCATTTATATATTAATATGAATGGAAATGTGGATTCACACAAGGTTTCTTTAATAACGCTGAACAGGACAGCAAACAAAGAGAAGTATTTGTATAGGATCAACTCAGTTTCAAATATACAGTACTACACAGGCTTTTGCATATTTTATTAGTTCAGCCTTAGTTCTCCTTTAAGGACTACTAATGGACATATAGTTATTTGAAAAGAATATTGTTGTGAATCGGCTAACTGCTAACTGCTAACTTTTCTCTGCTAATAAGAGAAAATCCCTTTTATTTACAAGGTTAAAATCTCGAAAAAATGACAGATGTATAAGGGCTGAGTGACATTTTCTCTTTCTTTTATTGGAACTTGTAATGTATTATTGATGGGCCTCAAACTGTAGTAAGCATTAAAATTTTACCCGGGCCTAAGACCTGGTTCAAGAAGAAACAATTTAATCAGAATTAAATCAGGAGAATCATTTTAAAACATCTGTATTCATAGCACAAGTATATTAAATTGGCCTTTAGAGTAACGCCTCTGACATAGCCTAAAACTTGTGCCACTCTTAATGTGCTCAAAGCATCTAATGTTAGAATTACAGCTGTTTTTTTTAAACAACATATGCACTTACTGGTGCTTTTCCATTGACTTTATTAGATAAAAATAAGACAGCTGTTTATTCCTATTTTGCAGACGCTTTTTGTTTCCATATTACAGTGTGTGAACACAGACTGAAAAACATGTATCTTATTGTTGAAATCAGTTGTGTTTATGATTTGCAATCTCTGGCCTATGTTGATATTGACAAGTTCCCTGATGAACCAACAAAATTGGTGGGAGAAACATGCTGGAATGCTGTTTGGAACTCCACTTTGTCTATATGCATTTTTAAATGCTTACTAGAACTCAAACTTGTTTCTTTGAGTCTATAAGGGTAAACTAGACTAAACTGTTTTTATTTTCATTGAGGTCGAAGGCTCACTCTTTGCCTTTTTATGTAGTTACCTAGAATACGATTTTGTTGAATTGTTATGGTATTTGTTACTGAACTTATTTGGGGATAGCTACCATTGCACTGCCAAGTGTAAAAATACCCATTTAGACTTATAGAGTTGGAGTCTTCAGGTCGAGTATCATCCTTATAATTAGGCCATACAAGCAAGCAGCTGCATGCAGGGCAACCAATTGTGTGGCCTTACTTTTTTTTGATGAGTGCTCTTAAAGGGTCACTCTCATTAAAACTTATTTTTGCTATTGCACTCCTTATGGTAAATGAAAAATATTTCTAATATACTTTGTTTAAAAAAAATGAAGTTTTCTATGTTTTATCTGTGCTTAAAAAAGCTCAAGAGCACATTTCCCCCAACTTATACACAGACTTTGGACCAAAGTCCAAACACAGGAAGTGCAGCCTGGAGTGATGAGGGGGGGGAGGGGGTGTCCAGCCTCATCCAATCGTAGCTCCTCTCACACATAACTGCCATATGCTGTTGGTTGAACACCCCCCCCCCCCCCCCTTCAGCACTCCAGGCGGCACTTCCTGTGTTTGGACTTTGGTCCAAAATCTGTGTATGAGTTGGGGGAAAATGTGCTCTTGAGCTTTTTTAAGCACAAATGAAGCATAGAAAACTTCATTTTTTTTTAAACAAAGTATATTAGAAATATTTTTCATTTACCATAAGGAGTGCAATAGCAACAATTAGTTTTAATGAGAGTGCCCATTTAAAGACTGGGCCAGATTTCTTTGGCTTCTTTTCTCACTGATTTTTTTATTTATATTTTGATTTTATAGTATGAATAAAACGTATGTTTTAAAACTCATTTAATCATTGGTCTTCCATTCATATTTTTTTTTATCCACTAAAAACAAACTATGTGGCCATCTTACTGGCTGCCATTATGGGTTGTCATCATTGGTAGTGCAGCAAATGTTTTTATATAGTAAACTCCTCAGCACAGGCAGTATTAGTTCTCTTGTATCTGAAATACGGGAATTTAAACAATACACTAATTGTGTTTGTAAAACCAATGAATTCATTAATCGCTCTGACATCTACAAATCATTTAGCACGTCTCATGCTGACTTTCCTTATCTTTTACAGTATCTGCAGAAAACATTTAAACTCTGCCGATTTGCTGGATGCCAGAAATGATTAATTGATTTAGAAAAAAAGAAAACATTTTTTTCTTATATAAAAACAAATGATTGCTTTATAGATCACTTAATGCATTTGTTTCACATATAATGAAATTCCGTTATTGATTTCCTTAGGGATGCAGTCCATCAGTTTTCTAGGGATAACTAGAAATATACAGTATATACTATATGACCTCACAATGCCGATGCTCCAACAATGCATTGTTCTTGGATGAACTAATTCTTATAGGAAGAAATATGAAAAGTAAAATTTGCAATAAATGTAAGCCCTTCTTTCAGGTTGCTAAATTTTCATTCTGCCATTACTACATTGTACGTTTTCTCAAAGAAGGGCAGCTGGTCCATTGCTAGGATTTTAATGTATTTCACCAGGTTTATTATTATGTTATCATAAACATACAAGGATGCTCTGTGCATGAGGACAAGCAGGGCTTTGTGCACTGAGGACAAACAGGGCTCTGTACACTGAGGACAAGCAAGGCTCTGTACACTGAGGACAAGCAGGGCTCTGTACACTGAGGACAAGCAGGGCTCTGTGCACTGAGGACAAGCAGGGCTCTCTACACTGAGGACAAGCAGGGCTCTGTACACTGAGGACAAGCAGGGCTCTGTACACTGAGGACAATCAGGGCTCTGTACACTGAGGACAAGCAGGGCTCTGTACACTGAGGACAAGCAGGGATCTGTGCAGTGAGGACAAGCAGGGCTCTGTACACTGAGGACAAGCAGGGCTCTGTACACTGAGGACAATCAGGGCTCTGTACACTGAGGACAAGCAGGGCTCTGTGCACTGAGGACAAGCAGGTCTCTGTGCACTGAGGACAAGCAGGCCTCTGTGCAGTGAGGACAAGCAGGGCTCCGTACACTGAGGACGAGCAGGGCTCTGTGCACTGAGGACGAGCAGGGCTCTGTACACTGAGGACAAGCAGGGCTCTGTGCACTGAGGACAAGCAGGGCTCTGTACAGTGAGGACAAGCAGGGTTCTGTATGCAGAGGACAAGCAGGGCTCTGTACACTGAGGACAAGCAGGGCTCTGTGCACAATGGACAAGAAGGGCTCTCTGCACTGATGACAAGCAGAGGTCTGTGCACTGAAGACAAGCAGGGCTCTGTGCAGTGAAGCTCTGTGACATGCTCTCGGCTCACACAGCAGGATGATTGACATGCCAGGAGCCTGCACAGAGTCCTGCTTGTCCCGTCCTTGCTCCCTGTATGTGGCCTCCTCACAAAGACACACAGGCAACAGTTGCAGGGACAGCTATTTTTTCTTCCAAAAAAATACACATTTTTAAACCAATGTATATTACAAATATACATATAATGGTATCCACATTATAAGAAACATTTTTGTAAATGACAGGTACACTTTAAGAAAATGCTGTGTAAAGTCACATTTTGACATTACAGACACCAAAGAACCAGTGTCTATTTATACCATATTTTATGGGATGTCTTACTTTATTTAGGAGAAGCTAGATCTTTTGCGCAGTAGTTATGATTGATATCATTTGTTTTCAGTGTCACATTTTTGACCCTTCTTGGCTTCAATCTACTGTTGACAACATTTGTATTCTTCTCAGTATGACATGCTCTAAATATTTTCAGCATTATGGTATTTTGTGTACATGGTTCCATTAAATGTACATTTGGCAGGTCTGTGAAAAATCTCTGCACAAGAACAAAAGAACTCATTTTGCCTTGGAACATATTGTTTAGTTATTTCCATGAGCTTTTTTTATTATTTCTATTTACGCTCACCCTCATTCCTGACTGCAACTCCAGCATATGTTATTATGTTGCTATATCCAATGTCCTCTTAAATGTTAATTCACATTCTGTTACAAGTCTTTCCTGGATGCTTTCTTTCACAATCTGACATACCGGGTCATCTCTCACGTGCATCCTCGAGCTCTCCTCCAGACTGGCAGTATTTAGATCAGTGGTCTCAAACTCTCGTCATCCAGATGTTGCAACACTTCAACTCCCAGCATGCCCGGACAGCCAACGGCTTTCCAGGCATTCTGGGAGTTGAGGTTTTGCAACATCTGGAGGGCCACAGTTTGAGACCACTGACTTAGACAGTCTTTTTAATCTCATTGACTGCATTACATTACCTGGCAAAAATTCTGGAATTACCACGTTTAGATCACGTCCTACAAAGAAAACTGGGTTTAAAATCTTGTACGTGTAGTGACTCCATAATATTTGCCAAGGGTATTGTTATTTTTTTTTTTTTTTTTTTTAGTATATTACTTTAGGTACTAAAATGAAACTCTCAGTGAGAGATCTGAAATAAATTATTAAAGGGGTACTCCAGTGAAAAACAAGATATATTTTTTTTTTATCAACTGGTGCCAGAAAGTTAAACATATTTGTAAATTACTTCTATAAAAAAAAAAAAAATCTTAATCCTTCAAGTACTTATAAGTTGCTGTATGCTCCACAGGAAGTTCTTTTCTTTTTGAATTTATTTTCTGTCAGACCACAGTGCTTTCTGCTGACACCTCTGTCTGTCTCAGGAACTGTCCAGAGCAGGATAGTTTGTTATGGGGATTTGTTCCTGCTCTTGACAGTTCCTGAGACAGACAGAGGTGTCAGCAGAGAGCACTGTGGTCAGACAGAAAAGAAATTCAAAAAGAAAAGAATTTCCTGTGGAGCATACAGCAACTTATCAGTACTGGAACTGTTAAGATATTTTAATAGAAGTAATTTATAAATCTGTTCAACTTTCTGGCACCAGTTGATTAAAAAAAAAGTTTTCCTCCAGAGTACCCCTTTAAATAATATTGGTTCAGAGTGGCATAAAAGTGAAAGAAGTCATACATACCTGCCCTGATCCCCTGCAACTGCCAACTGCTTCATGGATATTGTGATATGTTGCCACCCCAGAAATTTCCCACTTAGCCAATCACTGTCTAAGGTAGGTCACCTCGCTGTGGCCAGTGATTGACTGAGTGGCTAGTTGCTGAAGGGTCAACACATCACAGAAACCAGCAAGCAGCAATGAGTTCTGGGCTGCTGAAGGACATGATGGCAGGCGAATAAGAGTTCATTTAGCGTTCATTCTACTATGAACATTTTTTATTTTTCTAGGGTTAAACAACCCCTTTAATAAGATGTACAAAGTAGTATTCAGCAGGATTCATAGGGGATATCAGACTGAGTATAGGAGCACAAGGCTTCACTCAATAGCACAAAGCAACACTGGCAAAACATAGTAAAAACGCTGTAAAACATTGTAAAACATGTACAACAGCTAGTTACTCACAACTTAATCAAGTGACATAATGTATGAAGTCAGGTATGTTTGTATGTTATATAACACCTACGGGGCATAGTCATATTCAACTTCTGGAAAAAAAAATTAAGGCAAAAACAAAAAAAGGAGATTTCAGTCCATATATATATATATATATATATATATATATATCTATATATATATATATATATATATATATATATATATATATATATATATGTGTGTGTTTATTTCAGAATTTTTACCAAAAAGAAAATACATATTTCCATTAACAAATGGATACCATAAAAAACATAGGGCAAAGAAAAGAAGGAAGTTGGTGACAGTTCTCATAAATGACCATCTTTTTTTTATTCCAATGGCAGCGTTGTACTCTTAAGCCTAACTCAGAATCAGGCTGCTGCCTTATTCTTTAAGCCAGAGACACTTAAAGGTGCACATACCCTTTAGACCCCTCTGCTTAGTATTCTTCTAGTATAGATTACAATACTACAAGAAGATTTGGCAGTCAAGAAGAAAGAGAAATGAGCATCACCCGACATTGACCTATCTAGCGTCTGCATGTGATCATAAATATTTATATGCACACTTACAATAATTACATTTTTCCCTTATTACAAACTGCGTGCTACAAAAATACAGAACTACAAACTACAAAAACTTTTTTTTTTAAGTGGTTGATCATTTTAAATTGTGTTATATTAATAGAACATATTAATCCGACTTCCCTAACATTTGCTTTCCTGCCTCCAGCATTTCTGATTATACAACAGTCCAACAAACCAAAAACATATTACGATCACTAATAGCTGTACAATATATCATAGGGCTGCTGTTGTTTGAGGCAATATTTCAGTGAAAAGGATTCCGCAATATTTCCTCACATATACGAGTTCATCCTTTAATTCCATTAATAGTTAATTGTGGAAAATATTTGAATCGTCCACTTAGCTGAGTAATATTGTATGCCAATACATTACGCATATTGTGACTAGACTGAACCGAGAAAGATGCCAAGAATTGGATACTTATCAAGAGCTATATATATAAAGACAAATAAGATATGATAAGGTCATCCCACATTTTGTATCAAGTAAATTAAAAGAATTGCTAATATGAAATGATACTTGGCTGTATCTTGAAATATATTGTAATAGAGGAAACTGGACAAAAATGTGACGGCTGCCCTAAGTAAATATATAGCTCAGGAAGGATGAAAACGTTAGGTAATGTGAACAGAGTCTGATGATATGATCCTTTTCTGTCACACATTAAACATTGGAAGTACGCTTTAAACTACAACATGGTCAAGTACAGCATGGACATTTTGACCTGTTAGAAGCCCCATATGTTGCATGCTGTAATGCACTGTGTGTTCCTTGGGACTGGACCCAACAGCCTTGACCCCACTTCCAATGCACATTGAAAATGCCTATAACCCTATCACTAATTCCCTAGTTGTCCTTCCTTGGACCACTTTTCATCATGGCTAAGCAATGAATAAAGGAACATCAATCTCTAAAGTATTATAGAGAGATACCTTAGACAAAGTAATATATATTGGTTTATTAATACTCCTGTCCCCAGTACAAAGCAGCTAGTGCATGTTGTCATACACACACACACACACACACATATATATATACATATCTCAAACCGAAAAAGTTCCATGCAGTACTCTCTTGTAGTAAAAAAATAAAAAATAAATAAAAAAATAAAATAAAGCAAAACAGTTTTATTTCATCATAATGTGCACAGCAGCAACTTTTTTGGGATATTTGTAAATGATCGTACGAAAAAAGATAGATAGTGGGAGGCCTTTTTAAAAATTAAAGCTTTGATCGGATTTGTAGCTGTGGATAACTGCTCTGTTGTTCTGCACAAATTATTATGAATCTCCCCTTTAGATACAAAAACATTTATTTTTTTTTATTAATGAGATTATGTAAAAAGAAAAATGTTTGTAATATATTTTATTTAAAATATCATGTGTTTTTTACATTTGAAAACCTGGCCACTAGGCGTCACCCTATATGGCTCACCCTATATCACGTTCGGACCAACACTGGCCTGGCAGCGCGGCACTGCATGGTCCAGAATGCGCATTCACATGAATGAGGAGAGGGAGATGCAGGGGGCGGGGTTATTAAAATTTAGCGCACCGCACACACGAGCGCTGTGCTTGCTTTCTGCTTGTTTTCTATACAGGCAGAGAGTGAGCACAGAGCTTGTGCATGCGCGGTGTGTGAAATTTAAATATCCCTGCCCCCCTGCATCTCCCTCTCATTCATTGCAGCGCGCGAGCTGCAGGAGAGAGGAGACGGGCGGACACAAGCCCTGGCCAGGCTTCAGATGACGTTGTGCCTGCCGGGGCCGCCCGCTTCCTGTCCTCCGCAGAGAGCTCAACTCTGAGCTACCGAAGCTGATCTAAAAAAGGTATTTTTATGGGGATTGTGATAAAAAAAAAATACAGGGATAGATGTAGTTAGTGTAAGGGACAGATGGGTAGGGGGATCAGGGAAATTTAAGTTAGCTTCTCTTTAAAGGAATTTAGCCATATTAATTATGCATTTTACACACTTTTTGGACACTTTTCCGCCTTAACCTCCCCCCAAGGAGTGTGTCCTTAGTTAAAAGGGGTGTGGCCTCTTGGGAAAGAGGCATGGCTTTTGAAATGCTAAAACTTCAACATAATTCTAGTTTACACTCTGGTGCAGATTTAAACAAAAGAAAAGTTGGTGTAAACTTACACTTGCAGTCTTCAGATTCACCAGATTCATCATATACCTTGATGACATTTTTTTGTTCTTGGTATTTACTTTCACAAACTAGGGGGAGACTGTATACTCATTAACAAAAAAATACTTTTAAGAGGCAGTGTATTACTGCCCAGTATGTGTTCAGTATACAACATTGGGCAGTGGAGTCTGCATCCTTGTAATCCTCAGATGGATATAGTGCATTTGCTGATAATAGAGCTACGAGACAACCATTCACTTTATCACAGTAAAAAGCTTTTGGTATGTCTGATACTTACAAAAAGTGAATATCTGCCTTTTCATACCATTTCGTTTGTAAGTTCAACATAGCATACTGATCTATTTTTTTGATATTTTAGTGGTCAAAGCTTTATTTGTTTGCTCTTCTTATAATAAGCTCAAAACAAACACAGAGTTAAGTCACAACTTTGTCTGCCTGCAGCTACCACTAATAGAAGCCTACTGTTTTATCATAAAGTTCAAGGTATAAACTGCGTGAAATAAGCTCTTAAATTTTCTATAGTGGTGACTGCAAGCAGCTAGCATTGTAGTTTACTCAATGTCATTGTAGGCAATTCAGAGGTCCTAATGAGAAAAATGAAGTAAAGAAGTCAAGAGGTGTTACATTTTAATATTTTCATGCTAATGTAGTATCAGGAAAGAGTGTTATGTTATTTTCAGGACAAGCTGTATTTTCAGTGGCACCACTATAAATGATGAAAATATGTTTTCACTATTCAAATTCTTAAAAAAAAAAACAAAAAAAAACAGGTCCCACCTAAAAACCAACAACTTAGACCCAAACCACCATGCTTTTACTGAGGGCAAATCATGTGAGTTTAATATCAATGATTTATTTGATATAATTCATCAAGCCATTTACCCTCTTTTTTTACATATATTTGTCACATCTTTTGTTGCAATACATCGCGTGCAACTTTTTTATGTGCCAATTGTTTATGCCGTTATTCATACCAAACTGTGTTTTGACTAAATATAGCATTGTTTTTGCAGTGGGCACGAATTCATCATGTGCGACAAATGCATATAGTCCGTCGTCTTGTTGTATCAATTTATTTTTTGCATTTCTACACCATGTATTTTATGGTGTAGAAAAAAGGCTGTCCACATCAGAATGAGAGTACCGGGCATAACCTTGTATTCATAATACCGGGCATCCCCACACAATCAGAATGCCCGGCATCAATGCATAATCAGATTACCGGTCATCACCGTGAGCTTCTAAGGACGCAGGGCTTACCTATATGCCCTGAGCCCGCTCCCATGCTATAACGTGGGGTCACGTGACGACCCCGCATCATAGCGAGTCGGTTCCGGCAAATAGCTATTGTTGGGACCCATAGCTAATACCGGACATCACCGTTCACGGTGATGCCCGTTATTAACCCTTTAGACACGGCTGGGAGTTCTAACAGTGTGCCTCCAGCTGTTGCAAAACTACAACTCTCAGCAAGTCCTTCAGCTGTCAATGCATGCTGAGAGTTGTAGTTTTGCAACAGCTGAAGGCACACTGGTTGTGTATCACTGAACGTTTGTTACCTAACTCAGTGTTTCACAACCAATGTGCCTCCAGCTGTTGCAAACATACAACTCCCAGCATGCACTGAGAGACTGTACATGCTGGGAGTTCTAGTTTTGCAACAGCTGGAGGCACACTGGTTGCGAAACCCTGAGTTAAGTAACAGAATATCAGTGTTTCGCAACCAATGTGCCTCCATCTGTTGCATAACTACAACCCCCAGAATGTATGGTATGTCAGTGCATGCTGGTAGTTGTAGTTTTACAAGAGCTGGAGGTTTGCCCCCCCCCCCCCCCCCCCCCATGTGAATGTACAGGATACATTCACATGGGCAGAGTTTTACAGAGAGTTTTCTGCTTCAAGTTTGAAATGCAGCAATTTTTCCGACACAGCTCAAACTCCCAGCAAGAAATTCACTGTAAACCCCTGCCCGTGCTAAAAATACTACACTACACTTACTAAAAAAAAGTAAAACACTTCATATACACATACCCCTTACACATCCCCCCCCCCTAATAAAAATTAAAAACATCTTGTAGGGCACAGTTTCCAAAACAAAGCCTCCAGCTGTTGAAAAACAACAACTCCCAGTATTGCTGGACAGCCACTGACATTAGGATTCAATGGAATCCATTTTGTTTAGTAAAATTCTGAACAAACCAGGTTCATTCTGAATAGACTCACACATCACTACTTTCAAGGATTGAAATCTTATCAGGTAAACCCTGTAAAGCCTCTTCAAAACAAAGTGCAGGAGAACATTTATGCAGTCAGCTAATAAATATTTCTGAAGATTTTATTAGCTTTTGTGTTAATAAAAACAAATTGTTTGAAAAATTGTATTAGCATTATTTATTTTTTATACTTTTCTGGGCTTTGCCCTTCAGCCTGCCTTTTTATAGATGCATATATTCATTTTTAAGATCTTTAAGTGAAACTTATTTTATAAATGTTCTGCAGAGGAAATAATTTGTGGGGAAAAGCTGCTGCCTGAAATTATATATAATTAAATACTTCACTTTGAATCCCTGTGATTCTAGAATTGCAAGTCAATGAACATTTCAACAAGCTGGGAATGTCTCTTGAGATCCACATTTCAAACTTGTCTGGAAATGCAAAAGCAGCTTTTACCCTGGAGTGTGCAAGCACTCAGCTTCCCGGAGAATCTCTCTATGGTATGTCGTTACAATTTAGACAGCAAAACTATGAAATCTGTGTATGTTTCTGTAAAATGATGTTCTTGGCTTCAGTCTATAGAAATGAAACAAAAGTGCACATGGGATTTTAGACTAAGCTACAGATTATGACCCCCTGGCAAAAGACCTTGCATGCAAAGTGAGCACCCACAGGTTTATTATATTGTTGCTACAGTATAAACTCGGGATCCCATATATAGTTTTTGGAGCACTTTAAATGCAGTTTTTAAACACAGGAGTGGATACAAAAGAGAAAAGATGAAACAGTCTTCCTTTATTCTTACCCTTTTTTTATATCCACTTCTGCCTTTGGCCCAAAACACTGCATCAAAACCTTATTCTAACACTGTCACAAAACCTTGTGGGCATGATTTCAGCCTAACTGTACTTTAAGGCCTAGCTGCAACCCTACAACAGTTTACATGTAAGAACAAATAATGCAGCCTAAGGCTATTTTCCCATAACCACACTATGGGTAAATTTTTCTGCCCATATTACAGTCTAAATCCTGGTTGGCCTGCAGATCAAATGACTCAAACTGACAGCATCATATATCCCTATAATACTGTTAGTTCAGGTCATTAGACCCACGTTTGTGTCAGGATATTCAGTTTTAATATGTGCACAGAAACTGTGAAACTAGCCTATAGCTGAGACTCATATGTCAAGATCCTAGAAATACGAGTCTCAGCTATAGGCTAGTCAGATTTGATTTTTAAGAACAGATTCTTCTATTTTGGCATTCAAACAGCTGAAGAGTTTGTAGGATGAATTGTGCTTACTATATGTACACTATTTAGTAACTGCTAAATATTATGTGCCTGGGTGTGACCACAATGTCTGAGTAAGGCTACTTTCACACTATAAAAATACCTCCGTTATAAACGTCCGTCATAAAAATCTTGAAATTCGGCTGTTAAACAGCAGTAAGAAAATCCCTAACGGCCTTTAGAAAATCCCATTATAGTCTATGGGATTTTTCTAATTGCCGTTTTAACCCGCTATTGCCCGTTATTAATAATGACCGGGAACGGGAGAAATAGTGCATGCACTATTTCTTCCATTCATTCACCCGTCACAAAAGAACGGCCGTTATTAATAACGGGCGATAGCGGGTTAAAATGGCTATTAGAAAAATCCCATAGACTATAATGGGATTTTCTAAGAGCCATTTAATGGCCGATTTTCAAGATTTCTCTGACGGATGTTTATAATGGAGGTATTTTTATAGTGTGAAAGCAGCCTAAAAGGGGAAAAAAAAACTTTTTTAACAAAAAAAAACCTTGCTCGCTTATTTTTATATAGCATTTATACTAAATATATGTATTGTGTGAAATACAGCCATGCTTTTGGCCATTTTGATTAAGTAAGGGATGGAACAATGTATGTGATAAGGTCACTTGACACCCAGGTGACAGTGCCATGGAAGCTGTAATGGAAAGCCCATTGGTCCGTTAAGCAAACATAACTAAGAAGCAGTTAAATAATTCATTCATAATAAAATTGAATGAGCAAGCAACTTATAGAGAACCTATAAGATTGAAAATGTACTGTGGACCAGTCGTTCTCAACCTGGTGTACAAGTACCCCCAGGGGTACTTAGCAGTTCTCCAGGGGGTACTTGAAAAAAATCAGCAATGGCAGCCACAGCCACTGGTTACTGGTCTGGACCACTTTGAAAGAAATGGTAGGTTGATATCACTGCACCGAGGAACGGAGCAGGAGGACAGCAAAGGGGAAGCGTGGGCACTGGGCTGCTGTGGGCAGTAACTACCATCAGCTTTGTTGCTTCACTGCCCCTGCAGACTGGGGACCTACTGCTATGAGCCATAGCAATAGGTCCTCAGACCAGAGGAGCAGTGGAGCAACAAAGGGGGACAGTATGGCGGCCTACAACTATATCTGGGGCAGTTTGGGGTCCTACAGCTCTATTTGGGGGCACAGAGGGGGCCTAACAACATTTTATGGGGATGCAAAGTGGGTACTATTACTGTGTGTGACAATAAACATGGGGAGTTTGTAAATAGGTGGGTATTGTACTGCAGAAAGAAGCCTTAAATGTGTGTTTGGCTTGGTTCTGTGAAGAAGTCTTGTATGGGAGAAATGATAATGGCGGTCTAGGCAAGATAGTGAAGAAAAGAAAGGTAAACAACTCCGGTTACAGAAGACATCACCTGTGAATCGGGGGACTTGGGAGATAAGGAGAGGAACAGGGGGCCTGTTATAGAGAAAAGTAAAGCATATGAATTATACTATAATCATTACAAAATTTCTCTCATATGGGGGTACAATTTTTTTGGGAATGGGCTGTCAAGGGGTACTCAGCCAAAAAAAAGGTTCAGAACCACTGCTGTAGACCATATGTTATAGAGCAGGAGGAGCTGAGTAGATTGTATATGCATTTGCAGGAAAAAGACTAAGTATAACTAGTAATTTATTCATAAAAATCTCTGTTCACCCTTGGATTAAGAGTACAGTGGGTGGTCCTACTCAGTGATTGACAGCCTTAAAGAGGTACTCCAAGGAACTGAAACTTGGGATACATGTCTGATTGAGAGGGGTCTGACCACTAAGACCCCCTGCAATCTCCTGTATAGGGAACCAATACTTACCTATCCTTGGCGTTCTGGCCTTGACCCTCAAAGAGGGTTTCCCTTCTCACCTGCTGATTGACTGAGCAGGCGGCCGTCACTTGTGCTCATCTCCGAGGGTGGGGACTGGAATGCAGGGGTTGAATTTTTAGAATGCAGAGGTTAAATTTTAAGAATGAGTCTATATGAATGCCATTGTTACAGGCTTATTAATGTCATACCATTGAAGGTCCTTATACTTTTCACTTAGGTTATTGTTTCTGGCAACAGCATGCCTATGCCAAAGAGCAAAAAAATGTATTACAGACTACCTGTAGACGCAAATGTTCTCATTATATACCGAATATTGTGAAGTCTGTATTAATAATGGTGGTACAATAAACTCTATCTCTTTATCCCAGGCAGGAACATTAGTATATATCATTTGTATAGATGATACTGCAGTAGGCAGATTACAGACACAAGGATTTCAAACTGTTATAGCTAAAAAAAGAAGAAAAGACAATGAGAACCGTGGCTTTCGGTGATAGTGTTTTGGTTCAGAGAAATTTGAACTCCCACCAAATTTATCTTTTCAATATTTTCCAGATGACTGTTTGCTAAGATATGCTGGAGGAATTCCATGCTTTCTAAGCAAGATCAGTGGAGTTCCTTATTCCATGCACGGCGTCAGCAAAGATTAAAACACTATTTATGCACATTTAAACTAAGTGAATCCAATACACTTTACAGGCCTTGCAGTACTGTTTTGCATTTTTCCTGTGATTCAAAGGTCTTTTTATGTATGTCAGGTATTTTAACAGAATAGAAGCACCCATGAGATCTTCACTGAAATGCTGAATATGATAAGAGCATGAACAGAAGAACAACAGACATTTTCTTCCCTCAGATTTGTTTCACAGACCCACCCCGCCAGTTGTAATATCCAACTACTTATCTACTACAGAGTTTATGTTATAAAAACCCAAGATCACAGTGTCAGTGTTGTGTGTTCAATATCCCTAATTTATATAATGCAAATAGATATGCAGTGGATGGCGGCATATTGCCAGCTTCACTCGTTTTTATGGGAATACAACTAGTCTATTCAGGAGAAACCAATGACATCACAGAGGAAGGGAAATGCACAAAGGCACCTGCTTTTATCACATTTATTTATTTTTTATTTTTTTATCACAAAATAAATGCATGATTCCTCCTTTTTATTTGTAAGCTCCAGATTACCTGCAGAGTCATTTTACATTTTGATCAGGCATTCATGATATACAAGCATCCTATTTGAAAGTAATAGCTATTCTAAGTTTAATGGTTACAATCCTTTTTTTATGAATTTTATGAAAATGAATAAGACTTCATCACAAATCTCTTTCAATTACAGATCCTGCTGAAAAATCCTCACATCTAAAATAGTATACATGTAGACACTAAAGTATGCAAAGGTAAATAGGCCATGTGAGCAACCTGTGTAGCTGCATAGGGGCTCAGCAGGCAAGGTGCCAGTTGCCACTTTCGACTGCCATGAGAGTGTAAAAGATTCAACAAATACATTACATGACTGACAATAACCAATGGATTGTTTAAGAGGAACATGAGGGGAGCTTTACGAAAAGCTTTGGAGAGCCAAGCATGGGCCCTACTTTTGATACCATAAAGTAGCATATATAGATATACCAATATACATTTTACACCTCCCTTCTCTTAGGTTTAGATTTGCATTATGGCTGTAAACAACCTACAGATTGCATGGAGCCACAAGATGATGCCCACCTCAGAAGTAGAGGTCCAACTATACAATATCTTTTATTACAAATGGAGGCATAAGGCAATATGTTTTCTGTCTGGATTTGTATCAAGCATCAAGTTGTATCAAGTTGTTCCACACAACTCTGAATTATGAAAATATTTTTCATAGCAGCATTGTTTTTTACAAGCCCATTCAAAAACATCATAGTGACACACAAAGTTCGTTCTACTTTGCAGTATGGTGCCTCAAGGATTTTGTGTCCTTGTATAGGAACAATGCACATGGTTCTTTGTTTGAAGGAGGCCTTAAAGGGGTTGTCCGATGAAAATGATCTCATCTCCCACCCACATGATACGGGATAAGTATCTGATCGCTGGGACCCCTTAGAGATCTCCGAAATGAGACTCTGGCTCTCAGTGAGGAGCACATGTTATAGATGCCACACACTCCATTTATTTCTATTGGAGCACTAGAGATGCATGAGTGCTGTACTCGGGACTCTTAGAAATGGACAGAGTGTGGGCTGTCTATGGCACATGCTCCTCACTGATTGCTGGGGGGAAGTCTGAGCGGTCCGATCCCCCGCGATCCTGTGGACGGGGGATAAGATAGATTTCACCGGATAACTTCCTTAATATTTTATTGGAAGAATAGGAAAAGGGGAATGAAATGCATGGAATAGCCATCCTTCAGAAGTAGTAGCTGCAAATACAGTGAAGGAGTTTAAGCCAACCTGGGATAGGCATCAGGCTATCCTTAATATAAGATAGGACAAGGGCCTATTGATAGTATTCAGATACTGGGCAGACTAGATGGGCCAAATGTTTTTTTATCTGGTCTTTGGGGGGGGGGAGTAATTTGGCGAATTTTTGCAGATGGTACATATTAAATGTTTAAATTATGATGTATATTGTATGTAATAATGTATGTAATATGCTGATATATTTTTATAGCATTTCAATAGGTTAGTTACTGTCAAATGGGGGATTATTTTAGGCTATTCTATGTCAGAGCACCCTAGGTAATAAACTAGCTACATTGCAGACTCGCAGTGACATGTTAATTATTATAATGCTGTGATAATGCTGGCTGGTCAAAAGATGTCAGTACTGACTATCACCTATAGCAGTCCGCTATCTTGAATCCTAACTGTGGCTCCTAATACTCAGACCCCCAGAACATACATTAGGGCTAATCACCTTAACCCTTAAGAACAATGTATGTATATTTACGTCCATTGCCCGCTCCCTTTATATGAAACGCATTCAGGAGCTGAGCACGCTTCATACTGGGTGGGTCCCGGTTGCTATCAGCAACCAGGACCCGTGGCCAATGTCGTACCTCGCCGATTGGGCTGATGTCTGGTAATAACCCTTTAAAAGCAGCAATCAAAGTTGTTTGTGGCATCTAAAATGGGGAAAAAGTCATCCCACCTATCTCAGCGGCTTGTTTGGGATTGCCTCTGTGAAATTGCAGCATCCCTAACAGCGGGGGGACCCTTACCTGCCTCATTGCTGTCTGATCTGTACCTCGATGCTCCAGTCAGCAATGGCAGGCTGGAGCAGTCAAGCACCAATGTGACTGATCAATGCTATGCTATTGCATAGCATTGTTCAATGTATGCAATCTAAGGATTGCATGTAATAGTCCCCTATGGTGGCTTAAAAATTGTGTAAAAAAAAAGTTATAACTATCTTACTCCGGTCGGCTTATTGAAATGAATGAGATCCGTCCGGGCAAATCGGCATCGGCAAATCTTAGTGTGAACCCACCCTAAGAAGGACTAGAAAACACATAGAATAATGGAAACTACTGTGCAGAGCTAATGGTATAATCCACATTATACTGGTAAAGTATCTTTAATGAGACACTAACTAATCAGTAACTTCAACTATAAACGTTTCCAGAGCTAAGCAGTCACAAGAAGCTGTTCAAGTGTAATAGGGACAGTAAACAAGTGACATTAATGTAATTTGCTTATTATCATAATGGAGGGTAATAAACAAGTGACATTACTGTTACTTGCTAATTATTAGGTGGCATAGGTTTAATACTGTAATACGTACAAAGTTCTTCAAGTTAATGCTACATCTATATTTCCGTAAAAATTAGTCATATTTTTTGACAACAGAAATGAGGAGCAGCTCAATGTTATGTAACTGAAAGATGCAATTCATGTCAGATGTACAGTATCAAGAGGCTTTTTACAACATAATTATCACTTAGTGAACCAAATACATAAAAACATGTGAAACATCAGAGAAGATATATGAAATATATAATTTTCAAGTAGAAAGTATTTTATAGAAAACAGCTACTGTTTTTTTTTCTTCTTTTTTTTTTTTACCTGAGAGCAATGTACTGTATGATGATGGCATTCTTCTTTTCCTTACATGACACAGTATTGATGTTACCTGCCATAGCTATAATGGAAATTCTACCGTCTCCTACTTCCAATCAGCCAATCATTCTGCAGCCAAAGACAGTTCATAATCTGCAATCCCAAACCTACTGTGACTTGTGACAGCTGGAGCGAACAGAAAGAATACTATCTGATCATCAACTTTTAGTATTCTCCAAAAAGTACAACAGTGCCTGACTAACATGAACCTACGTGCAAGGTAAATTCTCATGGGAATTTAGCAGACAAACTATGGGGACCAACTGTGTGATTCTATTAATGCAAATCTACTGCGCCAGTGAATAGGAATATTTGGAAAGAGAAATGGCACAGAGCCTCCAAAAAAGTAAAAGGAATTGTAAATTCTATCTTACATCTTCCCAGCATGTGGGGTTCAACAAAATACCTGGATATTATTCATGGAAGGTTCGTGATAAACACTTTTTCTAAAAAGAAATCAATATAAAATTTGAAGCCGAAAACACATTTATCATTTTACATTTATCACTTCTCTTTGACACAGTTGTAGTGTTGTGATGGCCCTATGACTCACATGTGACCACAAATCACCATACTACATGGGTCATAGACATTGACCCCCACTAGCTAATCTACAACTATTTACATTTAATTCTAATAATGCTGATGCTAACAACATAGGGAAAATACATATACTATACATAAACAGTACTGCTGCAGTGTCATTGACTCCATGTCTGGGACTGTTTTTTATTCATTGACTTTTACTTCTAGAATATAATTTATTATTATGAATAAGGATTGCCTTAGTTTATTACTTTTAAGATGCTCTCCTTTTGGGGCTAAAGGTTTTACTGTATACTGTGGGTGTACTATTTCCATAATACACTAAACGTTTTCAAAGGAGGTAATGTAGATTAATATTACACTTTATTGCAACATTTACGTAATCTCATGTCATCTTTATTATTTTTCATTTTTAGGGGTTTTTGTTTGTAGATCTCATGCCTTCGCCTTAAAGTATATACATTTTCTAGTTATAATATATAGCAAGAAAATAAGTAATGAAATTCACAGTCTAGGCAAGACAGTTTTATTTGCCTCTGACAATGCAGTGTATTTAGATGAGACCAGAGTTAAGAGGTTTGTGTGCTATAGTGGACAGTAAAATTGATGAAACTTCAGGCTCTCACTGTTTTTATGTGCAGACATTTGTGCTCTGATTGTTGCCCTAAATTGTATCAATAAAAAGCATAGTCTGATTAGGGCTGTAAACTGCAGAGCACCTAGATAGAGCTATCTTCCATCACAATTTTGCTACAAGGCTTCAAATCATTGTAAAGCTCAGGAGTTTGATACAAAATGTGCAAAATGCATTTGCTTTTACATGATTTGCCATTCTTTTGCAAAGTGTTTGGTGTTGAATGTTTATTATATTATTAATAGAAATTATAGAGGTAAAATATGGAGATTGTAGATTTGTCTCACTAGAGGGTGCTCTAAACCATTTTTATCTGATAGAGAAAACATTAAACCTCAGATTAAATGCTAAAACCCGACACATTACTTTATTATATGTCTATGATTGTTTTCGTTTACTATCTTTTTTTCTTTCCCAAAATGTTTTTATTGACAGAAGGCTATAGCAGTACAAAGGACAAGAAGAGCATAAATACAGACAATGCTGTTGGTAAAACATAAATAGACGGACAAATAAAGATACAAATCCAAAGAACAAAATTCTCAATTACTCAAAGATAACAACTCTATAGAACAACAGATCTTATAGTCGCTTTGTGGCCACGCATCCTTATGCAGACCATGAAGTCTACTCTACCTACTTAAAGGGGTATTCTGGCTTCATTCATCTTATCCCCTATCCAAAGTATAGGGTATAAGATGTCTGATCGCAGGGGTCCCGCCGCTGGGACCCCCACGATCTTGGTGCACCCCCGGCATTTTGTGCTGGGTGCTGCATCGGAGACGTGATGTCACGCCCATTCCCCTTCGTGACGTCAAGCCATGCACCCTCCATTCATTCAGCCGTCACTCCCCCCTCCCATAGACATGAATGGAGGGGGCATGGCCATGACATCACGTCTCGGAGGCAGTGCCCAGCACAGAATGCCGGGGGTTTGTGCACCGAGATTGTGGGGGTACCAGCGGCGGGACCCCTGCAATCAGACATCTTATCCCTTATCCTTTGTATAAGATGTATAAAGCCGGAATACCCCTTTAAGAGAGTGGTCAATTTTAATGCAGAGGTAAGCAGTAAAATGACAAGCAATCTCCACCGAATGTTGGAGGGATACACTTGGTCTCAAGAGGCCTAGATATGCATTTCCAAACATTCCCTTGAATCCTGAAAAGAAACCAAAATAGAACAAATGTCTAGCACTGAACCTACATGTATCTTAGGCGATTCAATAAAATCAATTTTATGGGCGAACATCTCCTAGCCAACTCTGACTGATATTAGAAAGGCTCTCTCAGTGTCTATTGCAAGAAGACCTGAGAGAGTCCGTGAATACCCCCTGTAGGCCAACTGCTCTAATATCGGTCACTGCCAGCCTACCATGAACAAAACCCACATGATGACTGTCTGGGAAGGATGTTTGACTGACTACTCATATTTTGTTATCAGTTTAATCTCCTAATTTATTAGAAAGATTGGTCTACAAGACCTGAGGCTGGCAGAGGATTTGCTAGGCTTATGCAAAATTTTTATGTATGGAGCAGTGCTAAAAGGTAGCATTTGACCATTTTTCAGGATACAATTAACCCCTTAAGGACCACGGGTTTTTCCGTTTTTGCACTTTCAATTTTTCCTCCTCACCTTTTAAAAATCATAACCCTTTCAATTTTGCACCTAAAAATCATCCCTATTATTGCTTATTTTTTGCGCCACCAATTCTACTTTGCAGTGACATCAGTAATTTAACCCAAAAATCTACGGCGAAACGGAAAAAATCATTGTGCTACAAAATTGAAGAAAAAACGCCATTTTGTAACTTTTGAGGGCTTCCGTTTCTACGCAGTACATTTTTCGGTAAAAATGACACCTGATCTTTATATTGTAGGCCCATACGATTAAAATGATACCCTACTTATAAAGGTTTGATTTTGTCGTACTTCTGTAAAAAATCATAACTACATGCAGAAAAATGTATGCGCTTAAAATTGTCATCTTCTGACCCCTTTAACTTTTTTTTTTTTCATATGGAGCAGTATGAGGGCTCATTTTTTGCACCGTGATCTGACGTTTTTAGCGGTATAATTTTTGTATTGATTGGACTTTTTGATTGCTTTTTATTCATTTTTTCATGATATAAAAAGCGACCAAAAATACGTTATTTTGGATTTTGGAATTTTTTTGCACGTACGCCATTGATTGTGCGGTTTAATTAACAATATATTTTTATAGTTCGGACATTTACGCATGCGGTGATACCACATATGTTTATATTTATTTTTATTTACATGGTGTTTTTTTATGGGAAAAGGGGGGTGATTTGAACTTTTATTAAGGAAAGGGTTAAATGACATTTATTAACTTTTTTTTACACTTTTTTTTTCAGTGTTATAGCTCCCATAGGGACCTATAACACTGCACACACTGTTTGCCAGAACTGTTTCCTGCAAAGCCATAGCTTTGCAGTGATCAGCATTATCGGCGGTCGATTGCTCAAGCCTGCAACTCAGGCTTGGAGCAATCAATCGCTGAGGGGACACGCCAGTGGCAGGTAAGAGGACCTCCGCTCGTGTCCCAGCATTTTCGCTGCGGTGGTCCCGATCAGCCCCACTGAGCAGCCGGGCAACTTTCACTTTCGGTTTAGACGTGGCGTTCAACTTTGAACGCCACATCTATAGGGTTAATAGCATGCGGCACCACGATCGCTGCCGCGCACTATTAACCTCGGGTCCCGGCTTCAGATACATGCCGGGACCGACTCACCGCATGACCCCGCGTTATATCGCGGGAGCTGGCCAAGGACGTAAATATACGTCCTTGGTCGTTAAGGGGTTAAACACCCCAAGAAGGGTTAGAGAAAAATCAGAGGACATAGTGTATTGGAATTCACCTATGCAAACCCATCAGGCCCTGGGGACTTACCATTATTTGAGGACCTAATAGCACTGGTAAGTTTGTACAATGTAATCAGGACATTTAGGACTGATAAGTCCTTGGTTTTGACCTTGTATAGGGTATCATAGATTTTTTTCGGGTGTGATTAGTAAACCCCTACACTATCAACAGTTCACCTCCCTTTTGCCAAGTTGACCGGTATTTTCTCCACCTTTTCCCCATAATAATAAAAAACAGCATCTCTTTGGTCATGTCAGGAGACTCCTGACATGTCTCAAAGTTGTATTTGGCTAGCACCCACTACAACGTGTTCACCTCTGTGGGTTCTGACAGAAATATTGTATTTGAATCACCCAGAAGTTGCGTGCAGTGGAAAGAACTTTTGCCCACAACATAAGCTATAATTTCCCCATGCAATACCACTTTGGTGATATGCTAAAACAATAGTGGGTCATCAGAATGAGGAGCATTGTAGCTGGCATATTATACATTGGGATTGGCTAGATTATCTTGGCTAGTAATTATTTGTCAGAGAATATCATTCCTCCCAAGCATGAGAATGGTACATTACAGTATGTTTTAGATATTCTGAGTATTCTAAGATATTTTTCTAATAGTCCATAGAGATAGAATGCACGGCACTGCAGCTCCTCTAATTCAAACTACTGCCATTATAAGCAACCAAGGGTGGATAGATGTTTGCTCTCAAAGGGGGTGCTGCCCCAATATAGCAGGAAAGAAAGGTTGCAATCACCTAGTAGAGTCTAGAGTCAGTAGTCTATTCTTCTTTATTCACAAGCACATATGGTATAGTGTATAGGGTATCTGTTCGACAACAACCGATTCCGGAAATGGTCGTCGACGAACAGGTGTAGTCCCATTGTTTGTCTCTCCGTCTCCCTGCTGTACCATATGTTTTTTTTAATAAAGGAGAATAGACTTTACTTTAAGTGAGTGCAACTTTTCTTTCCTGCTATATTGTTGGAATATTCCTAACAGTATTATGGGTCCTGAATTAATACTTTTTGTAAAAAAGTCCAGCAGCTATGGCATGTCACCACCAAAGCCAATGTTTGGTTAAAGTATCATAACTGTACAGGTCATTATCAGCACCTCTGTTTGGGACACCAGAGCAGCAGTGGAGATGGAACCACAGTGTATTTAGAGACAAGTAAAGTGTATTTTCTTATTTTTTACCCTGGTTCCCAGCCTGTAGGTCCAGGTTTTTCCCTGGAAGCTTTGTTTTCAATGCGTTTTTAGGTAAACACTATTGGAGATATAGGAACCTATCTATAACTCTGTTGCCCTGTAATCATATTCTGTATTGCACACCATTTTTCGGGTCCAAATGTATAAGGTTGTGTGTTTGAGGCCTTAAAGTTGCTTAAACTGGAGATTCCCCTTATAGACTGGAATTTTTTTTTTTTATTATAAATCAAACTGACCAAAGCAAAACATAATATTTATAGAGGTCAGTCAATCTATTTTCACCGATCATATCTCTAAACCATTCCATTCTGTTGAAGCTGTTTTATGCAGCAGTGAAATTTTAGTTCTTAACAGCATTCTATTCTTTACTATATCTCCTTTGTGCAAAAAACTATTACAGAATCTGTTTTATGGGAAGTGTTTGCTGATTTTACATCAGCCCAGCAAGCTTTTTATCCTGTTAAGTATTACATGAGCAAGTCCTGCATTCTCTAAAATGATATGATGCTGTACTAAATGTTATCTTTGCACAGCGGTTCCTGACATCAGCTGGCAGGAGTTCTTATATTAGGGAAAACAAAAGCACTTTAATCAACATACAACAGTAAGGTGTCACATACTAAAATGCGCCAGACAAGTCTGTTTCAGAGTATACCAAACATTAGCGCTATTTTTAGCCAAAAGACTGGGAGCAGTATAAATGCACCAAGTTTGTTATAAAGTGCTCAATACTTTTCACAGTACTGCAGATAAATGTATTGTTCTTAAAGGGGTACTCCACCCCTAGACATCTTATCCCCTATCCAAAGGATAGGGGATAAGATGTCTGATTGTGCAGGTCCCGCCACTGGGGACCCCGCAATATTGCATGCAGCACCCACCTGTTTCTTGTCCGGAAGCGCTAGAGGGTCTGGGTCACGGGAACGGAAGTCCGTGACGTCACGACTCTGCCCCGTGTGACGCCATGCCCCGTCCCCTCAATGCAAGTCTTTGGGAGGGGGCATGGCGGCCGACACGCCACCTCCCATAGACTTGCATTGAGGGGATGGGGCATGACGTCACATGGGGGCGGAGTGTGACACGGGGGCGGATAAGATGTCTAGGGGTGGAGTACCCCTTTAAGAAAGCACATGCAGAACAAGATGCTTTTAACCCCTTAAGGACAATGAACGTACACCTACGCCCCCGTTTCCGAGTCCTTAAGGACCGAGGACGTATGAGTACGTCCTGTCCATTCCAGGCCCCCCGCCGCTAGCCGGAGGTGAGCCGATGCCCAATACCTGCTGATATCGATCAGCAGGCATCGCGGCATATGGCCCAGGACCCCCCATGTCGTCGATGGCCGCAGATCGCTGAACATTTCAGCCCAGCGATCTGCGGCGGATTCCGGGTCAATTCCGGGTCTTCAGTGACCCGGTGACCCGGAATTACTGGCTGATCGGGGCCGTCTCTGAAGGCCTCAAGCAGCCATAGCCAGCAGGGGTGAGGTGGCACTGGTGCCACCTCACGATCGCCCTGATTCGTCGGCCGACCAATCAGGGCACCTGCTGCGGGTGTCACTCCCGCAACCAGATCCACCCCTCTTCCGGAGGATGTGATCGGGTGCGGGAAGAGGACCCCGGCAGCTGGGGACCCTGATCCCCGGCGTCCCTGTTGGGATCGGGGCCCCAGGAGTGGCGGCGGCGGCGAGGGACTGACCTGCAGCGGTGGCGTGGATCAGCAGTTGGACGTGAGTGACAGCCTCCTGCTGTTGCTTAGCAACAGCTCCCAGCATGCAAAAAGGGCATGCTGGGAGCTGTAGTTATGCAACAGCAGGAAGCAGACAACCACAACTCCCAGCATTCCCTTATGGGCATGCTGGGACTTATAGTTTTGCAACAGCTGGAGGCACATTTCTTCTATGGAAAAGTGTACCTTCAGCTGTGGTGTAACTACAACTCAGAGCTTGCACAATCAGCTAAAGTGCATGCTGGGAGTTGTAGTGGTGCATCTGCTGGTTGCATAACTACAACTCCCAGCATGCCCGTTGGCTGTCGGTGACTGCTAAGAGTTGTAGTTTTGCAACAGCTGAAGGCACACTGGTTGTGAAACACTGAGTTAAGTAGCAAACCAGTGTGTCTCCAGCTGTTGCACAACTACAATCCCCAGCCAAAGTAGTATGCCTCCAGCTGTATCATAACTGCAAGTCCCAGCATGCCCTTCCACTGTCCGTACATGCTGGGGGTTATAGCTTTTGCAACAGCTGAAGGCACACTGGTTGCAAAACACTGAGTTGGTTACCAAACTCGGTGTTTTACAACCAGTGTGCCTCCAGCTGTTGCAAAACTACAACTCCCAGCATGCACTGATAGACCGTACATGCTGGGAGTTGTAGTTTTGCAGCAGCTGGATGTTTCTCCCCCCCCCCCCCCCAAAAAAAAAATGTGAGGGTACAGTAAGTATCCGGGAGGTTTACAGTAAGTATCCGGATGCAAGTTTGAGCTGCGTCAAATTTTCTGCCGCAGCTCAAACTGCCAGTGAGAAACTACAGTGAACCCCTGCCTGTGCGCCTGTACCCTAAAAACACTACTCTACACAGTAAAATAAAAAGTAAAAAACACTACATAAAAAAACATACCCTACACAGCCCCCCTCCCCAATAAAAATGAAAAACGTCTGGTACGCCACTGTTTCCAAAATGGAGCCTCCATTGCTGTTGCAAAACAACTACTCCCAGTATTGCCAGATAGCCACTGACTGTCCAGGCATGCTGGGAGTCCCTAATTTAGGCCTCAAATGCACATGGCGCTCTTTCGCTTTAGAGCCCTGTCGTATTTCAAGGCAACAGTTTAGGGTCACATATGGGGTATCGCCGTACTCAGGAGAAATTGTGTTACAAATTTTGGGGCGTATTTTCTGCTATTACCCTTTTTAAAAATGTAAAATTTTTGGGAAACCAAGCATTTTAGGTAAAACATTTTTTTTTTATATATATATATGCAAAAGTCGTGAAACACCTGTGGGGTATAAATGTTCACATTACCCCTTGTTACGTTCCCCAAGGGGTCTAGTTTCCAAAATTTTTTGCCATGTGTTTTTTTTTTGCTGATCTGGCACCATAAGGGCTTCCTTAATGCGGCATGCCCCCAGAGCAAAATTTGCTTTCAAAAAGCCAAATGTGACTCCTTCTCTTCTGAGACCTGTAGTGCGCCAGCAGAGCACTTTTCACCCCCATATGGGGTGTTTTCTGAATTGGGAGAAATTGGGCTTCAAATTTTGGGGGGTATTTTCTGCTATTACCCTTTTTTAAAATGTAAAATTTTTGGCAAACCAAGCATTTTAGGTAAAAAAAATAAATACAATTTTTACATATGCAAAAGTCGTGAAACACCTGTGGGGTATTAAGGTTCACATTACCCCTTGCTACGTTCCCCGAGGGGTCTAGTTTCCAAAATGGTATGCCATGTGGATTTTTTTTTTTTTGCTGTTCTGGCACCATAGGGGCTTCCTAAATGCGGCATGTCCCCAGAGCAAAATTTGCTTTCAAAAAGCCAAATGTGACTCCTTCTCTTCTGAGACCTGTAGCGCGCCAGCAGAGCACTTTTCACCCCAATATGGGGTGTTTTCTGAATCGGGAGAAATTGGGCTCCAAATTTTAGGGGGTATTTTCTGCTATTACCCTTTTTAAAAATGTAAAATTTTGGGGAAACCAAGCATTTTAGGTAAAAAATGTTTTTTTTTTACATATGCAAAAGTCGTGAATCACCTGTGGGGTATTAAGGTTCACTTTACCCCTTGTTTTGTTCCCCGAGGGGTCTAGTTTCCAAAATGGTATGCCATGTGTTTTTTTTTGTTGTTTTGGCACCATAGGGGCTTCCTAAAGGTGACATGCCCCCCAAAAACCATTTGTCGCTCCTTCCCTTCTGAGCCCTCTACTGCGCCCGCCGAACAATTTACATAGACTTATGAGGTATGTCCTGACTAGAGAGAAATTGGGTTTCAAATACAAGTAAAAATTTTCTCCTTTTTACCCCTTGTAAAAATTCTAAAATTGGGTCTACAAGAACATGCGAGTGTAAAAAATGAAGATTTTGAATTTTCTCCTTCACTTTGCTGCTATTCCTGTGAAACACCTAAAGGGTTAAAACACTTACTGAATGTCATTTTGAATACTTTGGGGGGGGTGCAGTTTTTATAATGGGGTCATTTGTGGGATATTTCTAAGATGAAGACCCTTCAAATCCACTTCAAAACTGAACTGGTCACTGAAAAATAGTGAGTTTGAAAATTTTGTGAAAAATGTAAAAATTGCTGCTGAACTTTGAAGCCCTCTGGTGTCTTCCAAAAGTAAAACTTCATAAATTTTGTGAACCAAAAAAAAAATTATTTTGAATATCCATTTTCCTTACAAGCAGAGTGCTTCAAAGTTAGAAAAATTCAAAATTTAAATTTTTTCATCAAATTTGGGGATTTTTCACCAAGAAAGGATGCAAGTTACCACAAAAATTTACCACTATGTTAAAGTAGAATAAGTCACAAAAAAACAATCTTGGAATCAGAATGATAAGTAAAAGCATTCCAGAGTTATTAATGTTTAAAGATACAGTGGTCAGAATTGCAAAAAATGCTCTGGTCCTTAAGGTGTTAAATGGCCTGGTCCTTAAGGGGTTAAACTAACGTCAATAGGTTAGTTTTTTCATTTACTGGGGGGACATTCAGGTTACCAGAATAAAAAAAAAAAAAAAAAAATTCCAAACATGTGACTTCCATGAAAATGCACACTTTCCTGTCCTCTAAAGGTCATGCCCTTCATAATCAGTTTTACACTCGTAACTGACTTCCTGGCACCTAGCAAACCTTTTGTGCCCTGAAAATTCTCACAGAAAAAAAATAAAAATTCTGGATTAAACTTTAAATCAAACCCAATTTTGCACTTAAAAAATAAATGCCAGATACTGTATTTGGACTAAAACTTTTCTCTGTATATCTATTATTTTATCTTCCCAGTCAATGTTATGTGCTATGAGTTTTTATGGGCTAGTGTTATCTCTCCGTATTGTCATTGGTGGAGGTGGATTCGCTTCACAAGAAAGATGTCACCTTTCATTGTAACCACGGCAGTGGTAAAGAGATGTCTGGTGAAAAGAGATATATACAAAACAAGAAGTGTCAGCTTATCGAGAGTAGAGTGAAAACTGTGAGACCTTAGATTACATTTTTATACAGATAGTGCCATAATAATAATAATAATAATAACAATAATAATACATGTAATCAATGTGTACATTTCTGATGATGTTCCATCCAAAAAGTAAACATTCTAACTAAAAGGTACATTTTAATATTAAAATAAGGCATTATCAACAGGGATTCCACAGTACGCAAGCTGTCTTTGGCTTTTTAGAATAAATCAAGTCTATATAAGTAATTGTGAGAGTTAGATTGACATACTTGGCTTTCCTATCACAGACAATTGTCTCATACAGCCTGCCAAGCATAGATCGAATAGAGAGGTGGCAGCCATATGCGCAACTCTTTCAAATCTTTGGGAACAGTAGAGCAAACAGGAGATAAGGACCCATACCTATCATACATTAGTCTGGGGGGGGGGTAAAAAACAAAAACTTTAAAGATCATTTATCAATAAAATACTATCTTCTCTACTTTTGGACCAGTCAGTAATGAAACATACTATAAATGTATTCTGTACTAATAGGCTGTGATTTCTTACTCTGGGGTGAGCCATCTTGCCATTTTTTTTTTTTTTTTACATTTAAGGTAAGCCCCATGAAAAAAGGCAACAATGGACTGGAGTTGTCCCATTGACATGAATAGTAAAGGATTGTGTGTCCTACACACATATATATATATATATATATATATATATATATATATATATATACATATATATATATATATACAGTGATTATGGAGATGGAGAATATACTTTGCTATATGAACTATTAAGAGAAAGAAGAGTGAAAAAATTCACAACCTTTTTCATAAAAGGTTACTGGGTGTGCTCTGTGACTATTGCAGAGGATAGGGGATAAGTTTCAGATCGCAGGGGGACCAACCGCAGGGACCCCCGCAATCTCCCATACAGGGCTCCAGCTCTCCGGCCAGATAACGAGTGTAGACCATCGCACAAAGCAGCGGCCGACACGCCCCCTCAATACAGCGCTATGGCAGAGTCGGAGATTGCCAAAGGCAGTGCTCTGGCTCTGCCATAAAGTAATATTGAGGGGGCATGTCAGCTGCTGCTTCATGCCCCCTTACTGCAGACTGCCAGGGCCCTGTACAGGATATCGCGGGGGGTCCCAGCGGTCGGACCCCCCGCAATCTAAAACTTATTCCTTATCCTTAGGATAGGGGATATGTTTTTCAATACTGGAATACTCCTTTAAACACTGTTATACAGGCTTTACACACAGTACTTTACATTGTAGAGAGTGTCATTTCTGTTGTTACATAAAAAATATAATAAAATATTTACAAAAATGTGAGGGGTGTACTTTGAAATACTGTATATATAATAAACTAATACTGATTATCCAATACAGAAATTCTCAATTTTAACATCAGTGTTAAGGGATAGCCAATGTCATTTTATACATCTACCACAGTAGTGCACCTAAATTTCTGTATTGTATTATTCTAATTGTTACACATCCACACCGTCTATCTGGTGTAGGATTCTATTGTGGCACTTGTAGTCCACTGCAGGCATCCTCCATTGTATGCATTTTTATGCTGGGGATTGCCCCTAGCAACGGACTACAAGGGCAGGATCTGCTCCCCCAGTATAAATGCACAACTGCATTTGGGGTTGAGCACCTCCAGCCATTTGAGACCACGTTTTTTGTTGTTGTTTAAAAATTTATACTTGGAGGTGTGTAAACTCCATATGTTAATGCTTCTTGAACATATTCCAGGCAGCATTAAGGTTGCACCTGTGAGGCCATGCACCTATATTAGCCAACTTGGGTGGGGTTTGTAGCCTCTCTCCCTCCTCCCATTGTATGTGTGCTCAGTCACGCTGGAGGGAACTGGGAGCAGGCTGCATGTCGGCCTAGTGCTGCTGTAATTGCCCACTGGCCCCTGGTTTTTGCTTTTCACGCACAGGTAGGTTAGCGTTAGGTCCCATGCCACTTGAGAAACCTTGGCGTGGGTGTGCGGGCTCTGGTGTGTCCTTAATATAAGGATACACTGGCGAATGTCTCAATTTTAACATCAGTGTTGAGGGATAGCCAATGTCATTGTATACATCTACCACAGTAGTGCACCTAAATTTCTGTATTGTATTATTCTAATTGTTACACATCCACACCGGTTATCTGGTGTAGGATTCTATTGTGGCACTTGTAGTCCGCTGCAGGCATCCTTTATTGTATGCATTTTTATGCTGGGGATCCCCCTAGGAACGGACTACAAGGGCAGGATCTGCTCCCCCAGTATAAATGCACAACTGCATTTGGGATTGAGCACCTCCAGCCATTTGAGACCACGTTTTTTGTTGTTGTTTAATACTGATTATCCCCCAATTACTGTTGACATGGTATAAAGCGGCATGGGGGATCCTTCGTTTTTTGATGATATCATCAGTATTTAACCCCTTAACGACGCAGGACGTATATTTACGTCCTGCGCCGGCTCCCGCGATATGAAGCGGGATCGCGCCGCGATCCCGCATCATATCGCGTGGGTCCCGGCGCTAATCAACGGCCGGGACCCGCGGCTAATACCACACATCGCCGATCGAGGCGATGTGCGGTATTAACCCTTTAGAAAGACCGCCGCTTCTAAAGTGAAAGTGAAAGTGACCCGGCTGCTCAGTCGGGCTGTTCGGGACCGCCGCGGTGAAATCGCGGCGTCCCGAACAGCTGATCGGACACCGGGAGGGCTCTTACCTGCCTCCCCGGTGTCCGATCGACGAATGACTGCTCCGTGCCTGAGATCCAGGCAGGAGCAGTCAAGCGCCGATAATGCTGATCACAGGCGTGTTAATACACGCCAGTGATCAGCATTAGAGATCAGTGTGTGCAGTGTTATAGGTCCCTATGGGACCTATAACACTGCAAAAAAAATGTAAAAAAAAAGTGTTAATAAAGGTCATTTAACCCCTTCCCTAATAAAAGTTTGAATCACCCCCCTTTTCCCATAAAAAAAATAAAACAGTGTAAAAAAAATAAAAAATAAACATATGTGGTATCGCCGCGTGCGTAAATGTCCGAACTATAAAAATATATCATTAATTAAGCCGTACGGTCAATGGCGTACGCGCAAAAAAATTCCAAAGTCCAAAAAAGCGTATTTTGGTCACTTTTTATATCATTAAAAAATGAATAAAAAGTGATCAAAAAGTCCGATCAAAACAAAAATCATACCGATAAAAACTTCAGATCACGGCGCAAAAAATGAGTCCTCATACCACCCCATACATGGAAAAATAAAAAAGTTATAGGGGTCAGAAGATGACATTTTTAAACGTATAAATTTTCCTGCATGTAGTTATGATTTTTTCCAGAAGTGCGACAAAATCAAACCTATATAAGTAGGGTATCATTTTAACCGTATGGACCTACAGAATAATGATAAGGTGTAATTTTTACCGAAATATGCACTGCGTAGAAACGAAAGCCCCCAAAAGTTACAAAATGGCGTTTTTTTTTCGATTTTGTCGCACAATGATTTTTTTTTCCGTTTCGCCGTGCATTTTTGGGTAAAATGACTAATGTCACTGCAAAGTAGAATTGGCGACGCAAAAAATAAGCCATAATATGGATTTTTAGGTGGAAAATTGAAAGGGTTATGATTTTTAAAAGGTAAGGAGGAAAAAACGAAAGTGCAAAAACGGAAAAACCCTGAGTCCTTAAGGGGTTAAATAGCCACACCTTTTCTTTGCAGTGGATTACAGTGGACATACCACATACCGTATTCATTGACTAAAGTTAAATAATTCAAATATACCACAATGCTCTATAGAAACATACTGTTTTATTCTTTTATTATATTAAAATATCCTTAATGCATATTTTTAAAGATGATGCCATCTTTGCCTATACTGTATATCATAGGTTTGAAATGCATATGCATATAATGCTGATATTGCTGTTAAAATGCATAAAACGACCTCCTAATGTGTATGTTCTATGAATGATATGCTGAATTCCCATCACAGTCCAGTGAGCCTTGTTAAAATGGTTTGAACACTTACTGTATATAACATTCAAAAAGGATAGCCGGGAGCATGCCGGAGGCACAAGGTCAGATTAGTTCAGTAAATTTGAAAGTTAATTTTGAAACATGTTTATGATTTTTAAGATTTATTTTTAATTTGTACTAATAAGAATGAGCACTCATCCTTGACAGTAAAAGCTTTTAAAATTCATTATTTACTTATTAAATACCACCTGCTGTATTAAGATTGCTGTCAAGCACTTTTTTTCTAAATGTCTCTACTCCAAAGATTCTTAATGTTCCTTGCAAAAGAGCTGCATTAGCAGATAAAATCATGGAAATAAAAATTCTTTTTTCCCCTTCTGTATATTCATCATCTTTTACTGGTTCACACATTAATCCTCTTATGTCTAAGAACAACAGATTTAAAATGTTAGAATATGCAAATGATATGATAGCATTTAGAGCAGTCTTTTGCTTATTTGCTTATCACATATTAAGACCCATATCTATAGCATATAGAAAATATATATATATATATATATATATATATATATATATTGATCACAATCAAATTCAATGTGAGCAAAAAAAAAGGGTCACTCCGCTGCCCCAGTGTTTAGAACATTTAGTTCCGAAAGTTGGGTGTGGGCTTCAGGGTCGTGACATCAAGGCCACACCTCCTTGTGACGTCACGCCCCCTTAATGCAAGTCTATGGGAGGGGGCGTACGCCCCCTCCCATAGACTTGCACTGAGGGGGCGTGGCCGCAACGTCATGTCCCTGCAGCCCACACCCAGCGTTCGGAACTAAATGTTCCGAATGCTGGGGTAGTGGAGTACCCCTTTAAATATATTAATAGTTACATTGTTTTGATCAGTGATTCTCAACCAGGATTTCCTAGTCAGGGAATCTCCAAAAGCAAGCTGGTAGCTATAGGGAGTACAAGGGTTATAACTAGGGATGAGCGAACTTACAGTAAATTCGATTCGTCACGAACTTCTCTGCTCGGCAGTTGCTGACTTTAGCCTGCATAAATTAGTTCAGCTTTCAGGTGCTCCGGTGGGCTGGAAAAGGTGGATACAGTCTTAGGAGACTCTTTCCTAGGACTGTATCCAGTTTTTCCAGCCAACCAGAGCACCTGAAAGCTGAACTAATTTATGCAGACTAAAGTCAGCAACTGCCGAGCCAAGAAGTCCGTAATGAATCAAATTAACTGTAAGTTCGCTCATCTCTAGTTATAACTACACCTTGGCCCTAGTGACTGAGAATCCAAAATCATTAGTAGAAACCATGTTTTCTAAATGGTACTGTACATGGTGATGTAGGTGGAAGGCCTGTTACAGATTTTGCATTGGTAAAGAAGGGCTTCAAATTGTACCTCTAAAAGCTATAAAGAAATGCCTATTATTTTTACGGTAGATGTAATACCATCCTGCCCAAAGATTGTTGACATAGAAACACAACAGGTAATAATACATTGTGACTAGAAAATACAATTATATAATGACTTTTCAGCACTTACACCTAGCTATGTGATTGTTATGAATTGTCTGTTATGTATGTCCAGTGCCACTAGATGGCTCTGTAACTGTGAAGTTCTGAAATAGTATAGCAATGTCAGTTATTTTAATCCTTTTTGTCACATATGTGAAAACTTGCTGGTTTTTAGTTCAGTCTCCATTTAGTTTAAAGGGGTATTCCAGGGAAAAAAAAAAATTATATCAACTGGTTCCAGAAAGATAAATAGATTTGTAAATTACTTCTATGAAAAAATGTTAATCCTTCCAATAATTATCAGCTACTGAAGTTGAGTTGTTCTTTTCTGTCTGGCAACAGTGCTCTCTGACATATCTGCTTGTCTCGGGAACTGCACAGAGTACAAGAGGTTTGTTATGGGGATTTGATTACTCTGGACAATTCCCGAGACAGGTGTTATCAGAGAGCACTGAAACAGAAAAGAACAACTCAACTTCAGCAGCTCATAAGTACTGAAAGGATTACGATTTTTTAATAGAAGTAATTTACAAATCTGTTAAGCTTTCTGAAGCCAGTTGATATGTAAAAAAAATGTTTTTCCTGGATAACCCCTTTAACCAGTAAAAAAGTCATATACCATTGTTGTTGCATCATATTATTTATCTAATATAATTAAGTACAAGACATAACAGTGATCATTCATTTTCTGGGTCTGGAATCGTTCATTTAACTGATGGTAATACGTAGTGTTGAGCGAATTTACAGTAAGTTCGGATGAAACAGAACTTGGCGGTTCGGCCATCAAGTCTGTGTAAGTTAGTACAGTTATCAAAGTGCTCTGGTTGCTGTAGATTGCACTCTAAGGTCTCATTGGACTGCACCCATCATTCTAGGCACAGAGCACTTTGAAAATGGAACTAATATATGCACTCGAAAGCAATCGATGGCCAAACTGACGGTTTTGGGTAAGACTGAACTTACTGTATGTTTCCTCAACACTAGTAATGATTTATATTATTTATCTTACATGTTTTTTTCAAATAGCTCAGTGTGTCCCATTTAGCTTGTTGCTATGACAGACTTACAATAAGGACCTCAATATGATATGTTTAGATTTCTTATTTGAGTAAAATTACAAAAACCTATAATACCAAACTGAGCCTAACCATAACATTTTATATCCCTCTTAGTCAATACTTTCAAGAATAGTCACATGTTGGAGGTTTAAAAAAGGTTTTGAGAAATAATGTATGAACTTGGAAAACATTTGTGAGTTAAGCTCAGTTTCCTTATAAACTCTATGTAAACTAGGAGGCAGAAGAGGCAATTCCAGTGTCTACCGGGCTCTGGCACAAGCGCACAGTAGAATTTCAAATCTTGAAATTACTTGGTATATTTAATTATTTGTAGAGTTTTGACCGGGAACAGTTAGGCTATGCTTTCACATGGTAAAATAAAAAGCAAAATACATTCATAAAATAGGAATAAAATACAGATAGGGGTAATCAACTCGCCCAGGCGGAGTCTCCCCTATGACACGGATGGGGCTGGGCAGTACTCAAAGTAGAATATTGAAGAGGAACAGAAATCCAGCAAAGGATGAGACCCTTTCTTCCATAAAAAATCAGTTATACAAGTGGTGCATTACTTGGACATATAATGTATGACTAAGGGTGGAACACACGAGATGCGCTCGACTTTATCATGCACCACTTGTATGGTTGATTTTTAATTTATTGTATCCTTTCTGGGCTGGATTTCTGTTTCTCTTCAATAATACAATATTTCTATATTCAATAATGTGCACAATAAAAGTCAACAGAAAAGTGCCTGTCAGTTAAAAAAAAGCACCCAAAATACCAACATTAGAATTGCAGAAACTTTTTTTCAGTGTATGCAGTGACTTTTCATCATTCACTTTATAAGATAAAAAAAAAAAAGGACATATTTTATTCCTATTTTACAGACGTATTTTGCTATTTATTTTACGGTGTGTGAACATAGCCTCAGGTTTATGTAACTATTCTCTGCACTAAGCTGAACATGAACATAATTAGACCTTCTTGTGATTGTTAATATTCTAATCTTTCTAATAAATTGACTTCCCCTAAATGTTATTTCTCAATGTCATCCTGTCCTAAGCAATAGCAACTTCCCTGAATCCTTTTATACTTCTTTATGCTAATTCCACACCTGTCAATTTAAAACTCCACCTGAACATGCATGAAGGTTTCTGCCATAACAGCATAATAAATGTGTGAAAGATTAATATGGCTGAGACCATGTACATATAACCTTTTAAGCATTTAGTGAAAGGTTGACTTAGTGAAATACCATCCTGGAATCCAATAAAGCCAAATCTCCTATGGGAAGTCAACATAATCATGTTCATAAGCTAATATTTTCCTGTTCCACACTTATGCTAGAGCCTAAAATATACTTTCTATTGAATTTACTGTTGAATCACCTGTTATTTATTTGTTTACCAATTACGTTAATGTATCACTGCAACAAAACAACATAAATCAACTACTTATGTTTCTGTTAGGCTAGGTTCACACAATATGAAGTGAAAAAAAGACTGCAGATAAATATGTATAAAATCAGCAGTTATTTTCTTTAATAACGGGCTCTATTAAATGGTTGCTGATGAAGGACGAGCCGGCTCGTCCTGAGACGGCAACCGTTGTATGACGCGGGCTCCGACTCAAGCCCGCATCATACCGCGCGGCCCCCAGCTGATTCCTATAGCTGAGAGCCGGCATTAATAGCCGACATACGGAGATTGCCATGGCCGGCCATTAACCCTTTAGATCACTGCTGTCAAAGTTGACAGTGGCATCTTAAGGGACACTTAATTGTTCCCTGGTGGTCCAGTGGGGTGGATCGCTCCCCAGCAGCACGATCACGGGGGAGCGATTCACTTCTGAGGTAGCTGGAGGGCTTACCTCTCCTGCTGCGGCAGCTGCTAAACTAGTCATTCTTCCTAAAAGTCCCCTAAGGGAACTAAAAGTGTAAAAAAAAAAAAAAAGTAAAAAAAAAGTTTAAAAACACACACATTAGCCCCATCCTTATTAAAAGTTTAAATCACCCCCCTTTTCCCAAATTCAATATAAAAAATATGTAACCACAATAACAATAAAAATATGTGGCATCGACGCGTGCGTAAATGTCTGAACTATAAAAATATATAATTAATTAATGTGTGGTCAATGGCGTACGCGCAAAAAAAATTCCAAAGTCCAAAATAGCGTATTTTTGGTCACTTTTCAGATCATGAAAAAATTAATAAAAAGCGATCAGATAGTCCGAATAATACAAAAATGGTACCACTAAAAACTTCAGATCACGGCGCAAAAAAATAGCCCTCAAACCACCCTGTACACGTGAAAATAAAAAAGTTATAGGGGTCAGAAGATAACAATTTTAAACGTATTAAGTTTCGTACGCGTAGTTATAATTTTTTCCAGAAGTCAGACAAAATCAAGTCTATATAAGTAAGGTATCATTTTAATCATATGAACCTACAGAATAAAGAGACATTTTAAAATAAAGTGTAATTTTTACCGAAAAAAGTACTGCGTAGAAACGGAAGCCCCCCAAACTTACAAAATTGTGTTTTTTCTTAAATTTTGTCGCACAATGATTTTTTGGGGGGGTTTTGCCGTAGATTTTTGGGTAAAATGACTAATGTCATAAAGTAGAATTGGTGGCGCAAAAAATAAGCCGTCATATGGATTTTTTGGTGCAAAATTGAAAGGGTTATGATTTTTAAAAGTAAGGAGGAAAAAACTAAAGTGCAAAAATGGAAAAACCTGCATCCTTAAGGGGTTAAAGTTTATGGGAAAGCTGCCATCAGTGCATACAATATTAGAAATAAATCACTATTCTTCATGTAATGTGTACCCTAATGGCCACTTTTCCATAGACAGATGGAAATAGATGGAACACATTATTAGATAAAAAAAAAAAAAAAAAAACTTCAGTAAAATAACTTTTTTGGTTTAATTTTACAAAGTGCGGACCTACCTTCAGGGTATTCTTACACAGTGCAGTTTTCATGCAGTTCTTAAAGCAAAGCCAAATGTGGCTAATAATGAATTAGATAATATAAAGAACAGGTGGTAAGTCTACTCCTGAAGAATTAGGATATTTTATGACTTTTAATTTATACATGTTAGTTTTTATTGCATATCTAGTAGTAGCCAAAGTAAAACCAGTATTATTATCATTGAATATTAATTTTCTAAGTGGTAGTGTTAGCAGTAGCAAAGATAATATAGTTAAAACTATCACAAGGAATAATAATGGTACATTAGCTTTTGACTCATTATTAAAAACAGTCAGTGGTGCCTTATAATAGATACAACAAAAGAGTTTTTCTGCAAAGGGTAACCCTGCAATGGAACAAGAAACCCAACAACAGATAGAACCAACCATGCTTGGGACCTTCATGGCCTCGAATGCTCTATGGGTTATATACTTAAAGGAGTTATCCAGCAATAGCCAAACAGAGATAACTTCTTCAAAAAACAGCACAACTCTTGTCAGCAGGTTGTGTGGTGTATTACAAGTTGGCTCCGTTCACTTCAATGGAACCGAGCTACAAAATCACATACAACCTTCAGGCAAATGTGGTGCAGTTTTTGAAGAAATTAGCTGTTTTTCTAATGCCGGATAACCCGTTTAAGAGTAGTAGACATGCAAGTGTTAAAAAAATTACCTTTTTGGAAGTGAATATGATTTTTTTTGCCTACTGAACTTGAAGTTTAAGCAAGAGGATATAAACTCTAAAGCTAGATACCAACTGGATTCACTTTTATCTAAAGTACTTATACTTAGTTGTGCTTCAATGAATATAATTACAGAATGTTTAGGGAACAGACCAACTGTAAAATAAAATTGTGAGGTTTGTTGGAAAAATTCATATACCGTATAATGCCATGGCTATTTGTAGGCCTAGAAATTTCTTTTTACTTCAAAAGTTCAAAAATGTTTAGTGTTAAAATCAACACATATGATAATGTAGGGATACAAGGAAACATAATAAGAATTAGAGATGAGCGAGCCCAGCCCTGTGAACCAGGTTTTGCTCAGAACTTGGTTCACAGAACTTCCAAACTCTTCCAGTGTTGAGGAACACATGGTATTTAGGTGTAAGTACTGGGAACACTGAAATAATGTCAGGGTAGCCTAGTATACATTGTGGCTAGCAGCAAGATAACATGACCACAGGTTAGACAATTATTGCTTGCAAAATGTAACATACAGCTCCCAGGCCAATCAGGAGACAGCATAGGGGTGAGTTTAAGAAGCAGATAAAACCCTATATAATGCATTGTGGCCCCCTTTTTAAAGAGACAGATAAAAGAGAGTAGACAACGCACAGGAAGTACTAGTCCCAGAAAGCCTTTACCAATAGAAAACAAGCTGAGCAATCCATTAATGAGTGAGATAACCTGTGACAGTGACCTGTCACCTGCCTCACTGTGTCCAGTTTGTGCACTACAGATCCCACCAGTGTCACTGCAGAATAAGCCCATAAAAGCCGTCACATTACAATACAAAGCAAGAATTGAAAAGCAGTTAGCTGATTTGTATTTTAACATAAATATGCATTAAAATTGTTTAAAATAATTGTGGAATACACAGTTTAAGCCAAGTTATGTGTATTTTCTGGGTTTAATCAAACATATAGGGATATATTTTTCAAAACCTGTCCAGATGAAAAGTTGCTGAGTTGCCCATACCTACCAATCAGATTGCTTCTTTCATTTTCCAAAGGTTTTTTCAAAAATGAAAGAAGCAATCTGATTGGTTGCTATGAGCAAATCAGCAACTTTTCCTCTGGACAGATATTGATAAATCTCCCCTAGAGTTTTTTGACCTGGGTTTAACGTAAATGTGCATTAAAAACATGTATAATGAACAGGGAATAAGCGTTTTAGGCCAAGTTGTATTTTTTGGGTTTCATCAGATATACAGTATTTTTACCTGGGTTTAACATAAATATGGATTAAAAGGGTTTATATTGTATGTGGAATACACATTTTAGGCTTTGCTGACTGTATTTTCTGGGTTTAATCAGACTTATGTTTTTTTTCCCTATCTTTAACCCCTTAAGGACCCAGGCTTTTTCTGTTTTTTCAATTTCAATTTTTCCTCCTTAACTTTAAAAAATCATAACTCTTTAAAATTTTCACCTAAAATTCTATATGATGGCTTATTTTTTGCGTCACTAATTCTACTTTGTATTAACATTAGTCATTTTACCCCAAAATCTACTGTGAAACGGGAAAAAAAATCAATGTGCAACATAATTGATAAAAAAAACACTATTTTTGGGGGGCTTCCGTTTCTACGCAGTAAATTTTTCGGTAAAAATGATACCTTATCTTTATTCTGTAGGTCCATACGGTTAAAATGATACCCTACTTGGATAGGTTTGATTTTGAATCACGCCAGAAAAAAATCATGAATACATGCAGGAAAATGTATACGTTTAAAATGGTCATATTCTGACCCCTATAACTTTTTTATTTTTCTGTTTTCAGGGCGCTATGTGGGCTCATTTTTTGCACCGTGATCTGTAGTTTTTAGCGGTACCATTTTTGTTCTGATCAGACTTTTTGATCACTTTTTTTGTGGTATAAAAAGTGATAAAAATGCGCTATTTTGGACTTTTGAATTTTTTTACGTGCGGTTTGAAAATCGGTATATTTTTATAACTCGGACATTTCTGCATGCGGCGATACCACATATGTTTATTTTTATTTACACTGTGTTTTTTTTATTCTTGGAAATGCCGGGTGATTCAAACTTTCATTAGGGGAAGGGATAATTGAAAGGGTTAATGATTTTTTTTACACTTTTCTTATGCAATATTATAGCTCCTATAGGGGGCTATAACATTGCATTAACTAATCTTTTATACTGATTGATCCATCTCCATAGGAATGGATCAATCAGTGTTTTCGGCGATCTGGATCTCAGGCTTGAAGCATTCATTCGGCGATCGAACAGCGCAGGAGAAGGTAAGAAGACCTCCTCCTGTGCTACAGCTGTTCGGGATGCCGCTATTATACCACGGCGATCCCAAACAGCTCCGTGAGCTAGCCGGGCACTTTTACTCGTTTTTAGCCGCGATCAGTGCCGCGTGCTATTAGAGGCGGGTCCCGGCTTCACTATGACGCCAGGCCCGCCGCGATATGATGCGGGGTCACCATGTGACCCCGCGTTATATTGCAGGACCGGGACTCAGGACGTACCCATACGTCCTCGGTCCTTTAGGGGTTAACATAAATACACATTGAAAGCATTGAGAAAGAATGTGGATAAAACATTGGGCATACAATGTTCATACTGAGAGGAGTGGTGGGGACGATAAGGAGGAATTTGATGATGATGAGAATGTGATGTCAGTGATGAAGAGCATAACCAAAGTTGGGCCGGAACATCTGAAAAACAGACAAGAGGTAGGCCTGCTGGTATAATCAGCTCAGGAACAGGTGATGGCATCTGTAGACTTAAGGAAAAAAAGGGGCACAGTTGGGTAGAGGTGTACCTATCACCTTTATTCTGCCATGTGGAAATTATTTTCTATCTTACTAAATGCAGAAAACCAGGCACAGTGCCATTTCTGCAAAAAGAAAGTAAGGCATAGCCAAGTTCTTAGTTTAGCAATTGCAGCTATACATTGAGCAGAATTGCAAGGCTTGGCTAAAATGATCACTATTTCATCACTGCCTATTGTCCGCTGGCTACCACTTGCACTGGTCCACCACCCCTGCTGTCCGCTGGCTACTACAACTACCTCCAGTCCAATGTTTGCTGGTTACTACAACTACTACCGGTCTACCACTGCCTGTTGTCAGCTGGCTACAACTACCACTAGACCACTACCCTTGCTGCTGCTACTACTACTATCCAGGCCTGCACATACAAAATATATTTCTTCTTAACAATTTTGGGACACCAATCCTATAGCATCTCCCAAATGTTGAAATGACTTCTTTTCACCTTGAGAACTTTGGGCATAAAGGGATAATTTTTGATAATTTTTTAGAATGGGTGAATTTTTTCACCTTTCCAGAAGGAGGCTGGATTGGACATTTATAATGACACACTACCCAGTCAGCTTTCCAACAGAAAACATCTGCCAAACGTGGTCCACTCCCTCTGTCAGCACTAACCCTGAAAAAGGCAGGAGCACACAAGCATCTTCATGTTGGAGTGATGATGAAACTATTTGCATCTTGACATGAATCAGGATATACTGCTATATCAGCCAGGCCTACACATACACAACCTGTCATGATCCTGGAAAAACTATGTTTTATTCAACTTTTCAATGTTTACAAAAGTTACTTCATTATTTTGAAACACTTGATTTTTTTTTTTTACTTAAAATTTTTGTGTTTACAAAAGCAATTTCTTCCTCACTATATTGAGACATCAATTCTGTTACAATTTCCAAAAAGGGAGAATTTTTTGAATGCTTGGAAAAAGCCATTGCATCTTCGATACCTCTGTGTGCATTTTAACACCAGCAAGCATGTGTCAACAAAATGGGATACTTTATGTACCTTAACTTTAGAGTTAAAAGCATGCAAAATTCACTAGCACAGCGTGTTTTTGAACAGGCTTTTAGCTATCATGGGTTACCGCATGTCATCGTAATTTTATATGTTGCCCATAGCAACCAATAACAGGTTCTATTTGTATCTAGTGAAATATAAGTTGCACTGTGAAAGGTTGCTATGGGGAACAGAAACTGTTTTAATTTCTGACACTTTTGATAAATCTGGGCCCCTCTTTACATTATCCAAAGAATAATTGTTCCCTGCACTAAATTCCTATTGGACAAGTTACATTTTAAAACTCTTCAAAAACATACACGACTATAATGCTAAAAGGGATGAAGGTATATACCTTTTTGAAAGCTGTTTCTAGTCAAAAGATATTGTCAGTTGTATGCTAGCAACTATAATCATGCAGCATTATTGTTTATCAGCAATCACATGGGAAGTGTTTTGAAAGTATTGGAAAGAGAATGACTACTGTCAGGAGCACTATTCTAAACTGCACTACTAAAAGTACAAAATTACATATTTCCCTAAAAATAGAAAAAAAAAGAGGTACTAACCTGAAAAGAAACATTTACAGTACTTTTACAGAAAGAAACATGAAATTACAAAAATCAGAATCTGCAAAACTTGGGTGAATATCATAACAGGTGCATTTCATAAAACAATTATGGTAAAAGCATGCCATTTAGATAGGAATTAAACATGCAAAGGGAAACTGATTATAGAGATACTAAGAGTGAATTTTAACCTCTTAGCACCTAGCAGCACACAATAGGGGAAAATAAAAAAGTTAAAATAGAAGATGATTCCAAATGTAAACGAATACTAATAATAATGCTATGTACAACTGCAAAGCCATGTACTGCATAAGGTAGAAACACACTTCATCTTTAATATAGCAAGGGATTTTGTATAGTGAGTTTAGAAGTTTCTTACTGTACCCTTACTGTAAAATCAATGCAGACTTAGTTAAAGGGGTACTCCGCCCCTAGACATCTTATCCCCTCGCGGGAGTCCCGCCGATGGTAACCCCCACAATCTCTCCTGCAGCACCCTGTGTCATCTGCTGCATGGAGCAAACTTTGCTCCGTGCCTGATAACGGGTGATACAGGGGCCGGAGGATCATGACGTTACGGCCCCGTCCCCTCGTGATGTCACGCACCAACCCCTAATACAAGTGTATGGGAGTGGGTGTGACGGATACCCCGCCCCCTCTCCATAGACTTGCATTGAGGAGGTGGGGTGTGACATCACAAGGGGGCGGATGACACTCTGGCCCCTGTATCGGCCGTTATCAGGCACGAAGTGAAGTTTGCCCCAGGCAGCAGCTGACACGGGGTGCTGCAGAAGAGATTGTGGGGGTTCCCAGCTGCGGGACACCCACGATCAGACATCTTATTACCTATCCTTTGAATAGGGGTTAAGATGTCTATGGGTGGAGTATCCCTTTAAATGTCTTCTATAGGTAACATTATTGATGGCTACAATTAAAGGGTTATTCCGGGCAAAAACATTTTGTCCCCTATCCAAAGGATAGGGGATAAGATGTCTGATTGCAGATGTCTGATCACAGATGTCTGATCATAGACATGAATGGAGGGGGCGTGGCGTGACGTCACATCCCCAGTCCCGGAAACCCGGAGGTTTCCGAAACTGGAGATTCAGCACCCGCATAGAATGCGGGTGGTGCAGGGAGATTGTGGGGGGTCTTAGCAGCGGGCCCCCCGTGATCAGACATCTTATCCCCTATCCTTTGGATAGGGGATAAAAAAAATGTGCCCAGAATACTCCTTTAATGTTGAAGTGACCGCCTGAGGTAATAAAAAATGGAACTAAATGTAGATTCAACTGTGTCCTTCATAATGACACACACAGTTGATGACAGAGCTTACCTGGGGATCCTGAACATGGGTCCTGGGACCAGGATGGGCCCTTGTTACCACCCTGCTGCCTGGAAGCAGGAGGGTACAACTAAACATTGTCAGCAAACTTAATTTGGTAAGGAGGAGCTGTCACAACTAAGCCCTCTGTGATCCAATGGCTTTGCCACTATATAGCTGGCTATGTTATTAAAAAAAGAAGAAAAAAAAAAGAAAGCAACTTGAATGATTCCGTTAAAGTTAATGAGATTTGCTAGACTTAGGCATCACTAGAAGTTCTTGTGCTCCAATGCACCTTACCTTTCATATTCCTACCAGTGTATTCCTCTTTGATAAAGCAGATGGAGACTCTCTAAAGCACCAGGGCCTACTGGTAACTGCTACAAATGCACATTATATAGATATGTCACTGCTATTAGTATTTGTTTTGTGTCCATTTTGATACAAATAAAAAACAAATCCACCTGATAGCCAACTGAAATGAAAATTTTAAAGGGAATCTGTCAGCTCTATATCATGCTCAGAGCTACAGACATGGGCAGTTAACTGACAGAGATGAAACAATTGATACCTATCTCTTAGCTGATGACTGTTCTCAAAGTTATAAAATAACATTTTTGTTTCAAGCTCAAGAGTCACAAAGACTCTGTGAATAAGGCCATATTCACCTTGAGAAAGAGGTTGCCACCTCGAAACGCGTCTGTGTCCACCGGCTATTAAAGATACCTTTTACCAACACCCGCTTGGAATAAGTTAACTGATGTGGATTATGCCAGTTACCTGGCAATTTTTACCCATCTACCTGTAGTGTGAACATGGCCTTAAGGTAAGGAGGGGAAAGAGAGGGAGGAGGCAGGCATGCTGCAACTCAGAAACACCTCTAATGAACTTAATCTTTAAGCATTATAACAAACCCTTAAATGCAAAGTCTAGCAAAAGTAATGTTTTATTTTACTTTAAGCCACATAAATACATAATTAAAAAATGCTAAAAATAAAGTTACACAAAATAAACAAGGGCTAAGTCTGTTGTTTAAAAAAAAAATGCTATCTTTGTTAAACCCAACACTTATTATATAATCAAAACCATCTCAGGCCACAAGGAGAGTGAGTTTGACTTTTATATTCAGGACTGTGCAACTCTAAGAAATGCTATGAAAGATGACATTTTACACTCAGCAGGCAATATCTTCTTAACTTGAAACTCAGCACTACATATTAAACCAATAATATATTTTCTTTTTAAATCCAAGTGGTGCAATATAACAGGTTTCCATTTTTAGCTTGCAAAACAGATAGTCAAATGAGAACCAGCAGGGATGTGGTAAATAGAGCAATATGAAATATGTGCCAGCTAACTATTCTGTTGTTCCAGCCATGATTTCCAAGAGGTGCTTTCCAAAGACATGCTGTAGCAACTAAGGACAGCATGATCACTGAAAAAATGGAAACTGTGCTAGCAATGCATATGCAAAAGGGAATTAATTTATTAATTGAATATTATTAATGGAAAATTCCATTTTAACATATTAATTATAAGTTGTATAGCATGCAAAAATTTTCCTTGTCTTTCTTGTTTACGCCATAGAAAGTATAAGGAGTTACACATTGTTTCTGCCTTCTTGAAATCGTATATATTCATGGGGAAACATGGCTTGTGTAACAGAGTTTTGATTTCAGACAATATGTTTTCATAGCAAAACATAAAGACCCGCTGTTGGACAAGAGATGGAATTTGATATTGTTTCAATATACAGCTGGCACCTGCTTAAGTAAGATTAAGAAAAAACTCAAGTGGTTCCAAAGAACGAGGTCAGCAAAATTGTTTGTTTACACAGTCTAACGGAGAAAGAGAAGGGAAGAGGATAGCCAAATCAAACAGAGAGTACTGTCAGTCCACATAGAGAACAAGCAAGTAAAAAATAAAAATAAAGTACTCACAGTATACTTTTGTTGATTTTATGGCTTAAAACTTTATATGAAATAAGATGAAATAGGCAATTTTCTCACACCTATAATTTACCTTTTACATTATTTAATCTGTGTAATAACTCTGTAACTTAACCACAATTTCTACACTTTGGCCACATCTCAAACTTCAGATCTAATAATATTTACATTTTGGGTATAAATCTCCTGACTTTCATTTTTTTTAAGAATCACATTACCAGGTAGAGATGTAGAGGTGGTACAGCATAAGAAGATATGGACATCCTGACCCTCCTGCTAGCCTTTTTTTTTTTTTTTTTTTTTTAAGGTACTGCAGCTAGAAAGACTCATGTGCTCATGTGTTGTTTTACAATCACTAGGGATGAGCGAATCGAATCTCACAAATCCGAATTCGTTACAAATCTCAGGAAAAATTTGGTTTGCAACAAATGTAAATATCGTCGCGATTCGATCACACGAATTGCTTCATTAAACTCCATTTAGTGCGGTCCAGGCTCCAGGGCATCTAAAATGGCGGATCCACATGTGAGGACATGGGACAAGGAATCCTGGGAAGGCGGGAACAAGGGTCGGTGGGATGACCCTGAATCACATGCAGCATGCAGCCTATCAGTAGCCAACCACCCCTGTGATGTCACACCCCTATATAATCGGCAGCAATATTGCAACCAATCACTTCAGCCTTTTATTGCAGAGAGAGAGACGGACAGAGAGAAGTGTGTTGCACAGAAAAGGTTTTTCACAGCAGCGATTCACCTCAAGCCCAAATGCAGCCTAGTAGCACTGATAGGGAAGGGAGTGGGATTGAGAGATAAAGTGCAATATTGGGTGTAGTACCGAGCGACTGTGTGCTGCCGCACTGGTGTGTACAATAACTGAAAAGCTAATAGTAACCAACCAGTTAGGGTGAGCAGAGCACTAAAAGCATATTGTCCTCTATTAAGTGTAACCTATGCGTACATCTAAGTGGTGTACCACTTTGCTCCTGTTAAGGTCTTAAGGGCCTAGATACTGTGAAAGGCCAGGCAAAAGTACACACATGCTGGTGTTGTAGACAAATACTGTTTTAAGCGTACTGGAGTGCATTGTCCTCCCCTCATAAGTGCAAACCATATACGTATATCTAAGCGGTGTACCATTTTGTTCCTGTTAAAGTCTTAACAGCCTAGACACTGTGAAAGGCCAGCCAAAATTATACACCTGCTGGTGTTGTAGACAAATACTGTTTTAAGCGTACTGGAGTGTATTGTCCTCCCCACTAAGTGCATACCACATACGTGCATCTAAGTGGTGTACCATTTTGTTTCTGTTAAAGTCTTAAGGGCTTAGATACTGTGAATGGCCAGCCAAAAGTACACACCTGCTGGTGTTGTAGACAAATACTGTTTTAAGCGTACTGGAGCACATTGTCCTCCCCTCATAAGTGCATGCCACATAGTACATCTAAGTGGTGTATCATTTTGTTCCTGTTAAAGTCTTAAGGGTGTAGATACTATGAAAGCCCAGGCAAAAGTACACACCTGCTGGTGTTGTAGACAAATACTGTTTAAGCCTAGTGGAGCATATTGTACACCCCTCATATGCGCATTAAGTATGTCAGGAAGAGAGTGGCAGAGGCCTAAATTCATCAGGCAGAGGTCGCAGCAGACTAGGGGCGAGTGACAGCAGAAGTCGCAGTGAGAGGCCTGAGCTCCTGGTATCAGCTAGCAGTCGTGCCACGACCAGCAAGCCTTCTGCCACCATCGATTGTTTAACACGGTCATCCACTTCATCACAAGTGACATCTGACACCCCCAGTCAACAGTTGGTGGGTTCCTCATACACAATCCTCAGTTAGCATGGCCCTGTCCTATACTGTTACCTCACCCACAGAAGTATCTTATGCTGTGGGTTCTGCTCCACTGTTTAGTGAGGACAATCTACTAAGGGACAGTCAGCAGCTACTGTACTGCCCAGCCAAGAAGTGGAGGAGACAACCGCTGCTTCCTCCGCTAAGCGGGCAAGTAGTGATGAGGAGAGTGGCATGGGAGGTGGTGTTGTGAGCGTTCAGGAGGACATCAGTGATGTGCAGACACAACTCGATGATGATAAAGCCAATCGCACTTGGGAGCCGGGGTAGAAGGGGCTTCATCATCATCAGGAGAAGAGGGTTGTAGGTTGCCCGTGAGGCAGCAGCTGAGACAGCAAGGTGGTAGCATGGTTGGCAGTACGCATGATGGCACAAGTGGAAAGTCTGGAGCCAAACGTACCCAGGTAGACCACCATCTTCACGGCAACTTACCTTCCCGGGAGGTAATGGAACAGGGGTTCCTGGAGTCGGCAGCAGTTGCAGTCAATCAGTGCAGATTGTTGGTAAGAAAATCAGCTACTCAGCAGTGTGACAGTTTTCCTCAAGCATCTGGAAGATGTTATCCTGGCCACATGCAAGAAGTTGTTGGCAGAAGGTGAAGCGTGGCCAGGGTCCTAATGTTGGCCCCACGGCCCTGCATCAACATATGCAGCGTCACCATAAAATGGCCTGGGAGAACCGTGGCTCCGATGTGGTACTCCAGCATGCTACATCACCCAGTGGCACGCCGCTACCTCTTTCAGCCAGCCAAAGCTCCACCACCTCAGCCGAAGGGAGCTGTGTGCCATACCCATCTTCTGTCGCTCCAGATGCTCCTGCTCCTCCTGCTCCTCCTACTTCGAGTCAGTCATTCCACAAGCAATCCATCAGCGAAGCCATGTCCAAGAGACAACAGTATGCGCCCACTCATCCAATGGCACAGAAGCTGAATGTGCTCCTGTCCAAGTTGCTGGTGCTGCAGTCCCTCCCTATTCAAGTGGTGGATTCTGCACCTTTCAGAAAACTGATGGCTTGTGCCGAGCCGAGGTGGAGAGTCCCAAGTCGTCATTTCTTTGCGAAGAAGGCAGTACCAGCCCTGCACAATTTTGTGAAACAGAAGGTGGGCCAGTCCTTGAGCCTGTCGGTGTGTATTAAAGTGCATGGCAGTGCCGACGTGTGGAGCTGTAACTACAGTCAGGGACAATACATGTCCTTTACGGCCCAATGGGTGAATGTGGTTCCTGCACAGCCACAACAGCAACTTGGACGCTCTCAGGCCATTGGTCCTGTGACAGTATGCGACTCCGCCTCCTCATCCTCCACCGTGTACTCAGCCTCCACTTCACAGAAAAGTCTCAGTGCCCCTCCAGCATACCATGTGTGCAGGGCACGGCGGTGCTACGCTGTTCTTCACAGGGTTTGCCTTGGCGAACGGAGTCGCACAGGAGAGGAACTGCTAAAAGTAATTCATCAAGAAATTGAGTCATGGCTTACTCCACAAAAACTGGAAATGGGAACCAAGGAGACCGACAACAGGAAGAACATCTTGTCTGCGCTGCGACAAGGAAGCCTGAGACATGCGCCCTGCATGGCACACGTGTTTAATCTGGTTGTCAAGCGGTTCCTGAATTATCCCCCCATCTGCAAGACATCCTAACAATGGGAAGGAAACTTTGCATGCACTTCAGCCACTCGTACACTGCAAAGCACACCCTCCTTGAGCTGCAGCGTCAGAACGATATCCCCCAACATAGTCAGATTTTTGACGTTTCCACACGTTGGAATTCCACCCTCCATATGTTGGACCGACTATAAGAACAGAAAAGAGCCATCACTGATTTCTTGATGATCCAAGCGGATAGGGGGACTCCCCTGTGTAACTTCAATGTCAACCAGTGGCAGCTCATACATGACACCTGCCATTTGCTCAGGCCCTTAGAGGAAGCCACATTATTAGTTAGTCACCAGGATTACGGGTTGAACAACGTCATTCCACTGCATCATCTACTAAAACCTGTGTTGGAAACAATGGCTGGTCAGGGCACTGAAGACATGGCACCTGCATTTCATGGCCACATGAGCCCAGTGGGGGCTGAACTGGAGGGGGAGGGTGAGGGGCACAGTGGAGCACAGTTTAGGTGTAAGGGTCACGGCAGGTGTTGGATCCTCTGGGCCTGTGTGGATGATGACGTGAGCCGTGCCAGGGAGCAGAGTCTAAGGTGCCACTGGTATTCACCAGAGGCTGCTGCAAAGCTGGATGGTCTTGCTGCGGCAGACGACACCCAGGGATGTGGCATGACACAAAAGGAAACTGGCAAGACAAGGTCAAGGAACAGAAGGAGGAGCAGATACTTAAAGACAAGGTGCAGTTGTAGACACCTAATTAAACGAGTACTGGCCCTTTAAATGTAAGAGCTCCGGCTAGCGCGCCCTAGGAGGTGGGGGCACAAGCGCCGGGGCTGCGGGAACAGAAAGAGTAGGGAGGTGAGTGACAGGCTTGGATGCGCATCCCGCGATGCGAATCCCAGCCCCGTCGGCAGCGGGGACGTGACAAGAGAGGGCTCATGGCCAGCGTCTCTGGCCAGAGTGCAGATGTTACAGTTCCTTCCCCCCCTTTGGTCTCCCCGTCTTCTTTGGAACTCAGAAAGTTCCCACTTACATGAGACCAAGGGGTTTCTGGAATGGGCAAATGCGGTAAGGGACTTGCAGGTGTATGTCGTGGAGTCTTCCGTTTTCTAAGGTGACCAACTGACAAAAAAGAATGTCCCCAATTCAAGAGTTTACGTCTGAGTTTAACAGGCACATAAGATATCACAGGCGGAACATTATGCCTTGGTGTGGAGTCCAATCCTGCGACATCAGAGGATCTGGAAAGAGCGTCAGCTCTGAAGCTTTTGTTAGCAGGCCTAAGAGGATGCACAAAACAAAGATCCTGGCAATATTGTCCCCAACATGTGATTTCACCAGATTTCCAGCCAAATTGTGGAAAATGACTTTGAAGCCAAGGAAGACCAAGAAAAAGCTCCGAAGTACAATGTGGTAGCACATAAAACTCACTTTTTTCTTATGCAAATCCCCTACTTGCAAGACGAGGGATTCAGTGCGGAATTGCACCTTACAGATTTTGTCCATTAACAGAAGAAATGTAGAAGGGCTTGATAAGACGCTTCACTGGAAGACGTTGTTTATGGACCTGGGAGGCACCAATGAAGTTGCCAGCGGAACCAGAGTCCAAAAAAGCAGAAGCGATGAAAGAAGTCTTGGCAGAGGTAAAAACTTGAACCAGGGTGGTAAAGCGAGGAGAGGTAATGTTCACATCTAGGGATGCCACTCCTACTTGTCCAAGATGAGAGCATTCTCCCGGATGCAGAGGACGTATAGAACGTGAGAAAGTGCTCCGGACTGGCACAATATTGGCACAAATTCTCATTGCGTCAATGGGATCTTTCCTGCTGTGTTAAGCAAAAACGGTCCACTTCTATAGCCTCTTCTGCAGGAGGCAAAGAAGGCAGTGGAGGTGGATGTTGGAACACGGGTGCCAGACGAGGTAATTGCCGTGTTCGGGCAGGTTCTTTTTCCACAGGAAGTTCTTCCTGCCTCTTGGCAAAATGCACATTAATTCGAGTGGCTAAATGGATAAGTTCGCTCTGTTTAGTTGGAGAATCTCGTACAGTGAGATCATCTTTGATTCTAGAGGAAAGTAAGTTCAGAGGCAAGAATGCGGAACTGATCCGCGTAGTCACCAGCGGATGAGTTCCCTTGGCAGAGGTGCAGAAGAGCTGTCTTGGTAGAAGAGGCTCGCGCGGGTTCTTCAAAAGCATTGCAGAATTGTGCAAGGAAGGCCGATAGGTTCAAAGAGACCCAATCTCTACGATCCCAGAGAGAAGTTGCCCAGGCTAAAGCTTTTCCAGACAGTAGACTGACCACAAACGCCACTTTAGCACGCTCCGTCAGGAACAGATCCGCCATGAGTTCTAGATGGATAGAACATTGTCACAAAGCCTCTACACAGCTTGGGATCTTCGTCATACTTAGAAGGCAAGGAAAAATGAAGCTTGGTCCCTGGAGAAGCTGCAGACACAGGAGGAGGCTCAGGAACAGGTTGCTACTGCTGTTCCTGTTGTTGCTGCTGAGCGTCAAGAAGCTGTTGCACCATTGCTGAGAGTTGATTCAGTTGTTGCGCCTGACGGGCTATTTGCTGCGACTGTTGAGCCACGCCAGTAGAGAGATTCAAGGCATCTGGCAAAGGTACCCCAGCTGGATCCATGACCGGATCTTACTTTCCGGCAGGTGGTGGATCCTCTTGGCCTGTGTGGATGATGACGTTAGCTGTGCCAGGGAGCGGAGTCTAAGGTGCCGCTGGTATTCACCAGAGGCTGCCACAAAGCAGGATGGTCTTGCTGTGGCAGGCGGCACCCAGGTCGCTACCCCTGGCACGACTCGTCCACATAGGTTGATGGGATGTGGCATGGCAAAAAAGGAAACTGGCAAGATGAGGTCAAGGTAGCAGTAGGTCAGGGCAGGCGACACAGGTACCTGGTCAGGTAAAGGAACAAGGATCAGGAACATGATAACAGGAACATAAGAACACAGTATGCTTTCACTAGGGCACAAGGCAACAAAGAACCGGCCAGGAACAAAAGGAGGAGCAGATACTTAAAGACAAGGTGCAGGTGTAGACACATAATTAAATGAGTACTGGCCCTTTGGAGGGCACGCACACCCTAGGAGGCGGGGGTACATGCGCCTGGGCTGCGGGAACAAAAAGACCAGGGAGGTGAGTGACGGGCTGCAATTCGCATGCGGGCACATCCCGCGATGCGAATCCCAGCCCTGCCGGCAGCGGGGACATGACAAGAGAGCGCTCGCGGCCAACATGTCTGGCCAGAGCACAGATGTTACATTAGGTTTCGCGAGATGAGTGGTTTTTCTAGTCATCTGACAGGAGAGGAGGAGCCGGTGCAGCTAGAGGAGCTAGAGAGTTATGAGGAAGGTGAGACAGAGGACCCAGACACACCGTGGCAGTATGCAGTGGACATGGAGGTAGGGAGTCCCTTCGAGTCACTTGTACAAATGGCACGATTCATGCTGACTTGCTTGCGTAGTGACTGCAAAATTGTCACCATTCGGCAGTGAGATGACTTATGGCTTTCCACTTTATTGGTCTCTCGCTACCAGCACAAAATGGGGGCCTTTTTCACACCCACTGAGAGGGAGGCCCAACTGACCTACTACAGAGACATCCTACGTAGTCAGTTGGCCAATGCCTATCTTCGCCATCGTCCATCCTCTCACAAGTCTGACTCAGAGGGCCCTCTGCGCTCACCTTCCACTGCCATGGCTGCTGGGGAGGGGTGGGGTGGCAGGAGCAGTGCCAGCTCCATAAGCAGAAGCCTGAGTCTACAGTCGCTGATGAGTAGCTTTGGGCGTTTTTCACATCATGCTGGACAAAGAAGGTGTTTCCTTCGAAACGTTGCATGGACTTACTCACCTGCTGGTGTAGGAGATGGCCGTATACAGGTTATAAAACTAAAGAAAACCTGATGAGCTGAAACATGTCTCCCGCTGGACGCTGATGATTTATTTGTGCACATGGGTGAATATTTTTGAAAATTGTATATCTGCTAAATATATACATAAAGAAAAATCTACGCTGCATTAAAAAAAAAAAAAAAAGATCATGCTGGACAAAGAAGGTGTTTCCTTTGAAACGTTGCATGGAGTTACTCACCTGCTGGTGTAGGAGATGGCCGTATACAGGTTATGAAACAAAAGAAAACCTGATGAGCTGAAACATGTCTCCCGCTGGACGCTGCTGATTTATTTGTGCACATGGGTGTATATTTTTGAAAATTGTATATCTGCTGAATATATACATAAAGAAAAATCTACGTTGCATTTAAAACGTGTGTCACACCCTCTTTTTTTATTGAATGCATTGTTTCTGAGTACAGAGCACTCAGGTGACCACGTGTACCCTATGCACAGTGAGCCCCCATATCTATGATTGTAAGACAATGGTGCCGCACCAACGCATCACAAATATGGATAGTGCCAAACAGATTTAAGGTGCTGCTCCCCAGTTACAGACATTCCTCCGCATCAGACCACAAGTAAGTATTGAGGATATGCATTACGTAAAACTTAACTTTGAATAATATTCCTAGGATAAAATATACAGTATGTACCCAAAATTTTTTTTTAAATCAAACAAAAGAAAAGGTGTACAAAAAACACCATGTTCCACCTATACCACCAAAAGGTGGAAGGGAAGAACGTATGGTCCATTGTAACCGGTGGGGGTAATAACTTCCCCTGTAAGGCCCTACTCTCGCATTATTAATTACCTTCTTGGCAGGTGTTACTCGCCCTAAAAAGGGGGGCTCCACACAGGAACCTCTCCCTATTTCCCCCTACAAACACTGCCATTTCCCAGGGTGTTTAGGTGGAAATAGAGAGAGTTTCCTGTGTGGGGCCGCCCTTTTTAGGGCGAGTACCACTTGCGCAGAAGGGAATTAATAGGGCAAGAGTAGTACGTTTCCCCCCCACCTGCTACAATGGACAATACGTTGTTCCCTTCAACTTTTTCGAGGAAAGTGATACTCGTCTTAAAAAGGGCAGCCCCACACAGGAACCAATTCCTATTTCCACCTAAAAACCCTGGGAAATGGCACTGTTTGTAGGTGGAAATAGGGAGAGGTTCCTGTGTGGGGTAGCCCTTTTTAGAGTAGGGTATTACAGGGGAAGTTTTTACCCCCACCGGTTACAATGGACCATACGTTGTTCCCTTCCACCTTTTAGAGGTCTTTGCATCACATCAATACTTGGTGTTGTAGGTGGCACCTGGTGTTTTTTGCACACCTTTCCTTTTGTTAGATTAAAAAAAAAAAAAAAAAAACTTTGGGTCCATATATTTTATCCTAAGCATATTATTAAAAGTTATGTTTTACGTAATGCATATCCTCAGTACTTACTTGTGCACACTAACACTTTTACAAAAGAGACCTTTTTCTTCTGCCTACCTGCCTTAGCTACTATTCTGATCTTGCCACCCGCCTGATGCCACACATATGATGCCAAGTTCTCCTTTTTTCACCCACCTTCGTCATTGGGTACTGGTATTGCCACCCACCGCACCACTCTGTCACCGGGTCACTTTCAGGACTTCTGATGCTGCTGCCACCTCCAGGCAGTCTCATTCTGCCACCATATGTTCTCCTCATGCTGATGCCAGCTCCAGGCTGTCTCATTCTGCCACCATATGTTCTCCTCATGCTGATGCCAGCTCCAAGCTGTCTCATACTGCCACCATATGTTCTCCTCATGCTGCTGTCACCTCTAGGCTGTTTCATTCAGCCACTATATGGTCTCCTCATGCTTCCACCACCTGCAGGCTGTGTCATTCAGCCACTAAATGTTCTCTTCATGCTGCCACAACCTCCAGGCTGTGTCATTCAGCCACTATATGCTGCAGCCAACTCCAAGCTGTGTCATTAAACCACTATGTGGTCTCCGCATGCTGCCACCAACTCCAGGCTGTGTCATTCAGCCACTATATGTTCTCCTCATGCTGCCGCCACCTCCCCGCTATGTTATTCAGCCACTATATGGTCTTCTCATGCTGCCGCCACCTGCAGGCTGTGTCATTCAGCCACTAAATGTTCTCCTCATGCTGCCACAACCTCCAGGCTGTGTCATTCAGCCACTATATGCTGCAGCCAACTCCAAGCTGTGTCATTAAACCACTATGTGGTCTCCTCATGCTGCCACCAACTCCAGGCTGTGTCATTCAGCCACTATATGTTCTCCTCATGCTGCCGCCACCTCCCCGCTATGTTATTCAGCCACTATATGGTCTTCTCATGCTGCCGCCACCTCCATGCTGTGCCATTCAGCCACTATATGGTCTCCTCATGCTGCCGCCAACTCCACGTTGTGTCATTCAGCCACCATATGGTCTCCTCATACTGATGCCACCTTAAGGCTCTGTCATTGTGCCGCTCTGTGACAGTGATTCTAATAGCGACACCTCTGATCTGTATGTCATACTGAATAACAGTATTATTTCACTAACCCAGCACACACCCTATGTGTGTTACAGCAAGGCAAAGTGTTCTACACCTCTATTGAGGCTCTCTGTAGGCCAGAAATAGCCGTTTTTAATAGTGATTAGTTACAAATAAATTCGGACCAAAACAAATTTTGGGGGAAAATTCGGTGAATCGGCAGAATCTAATTTTTCAAAAATTCCCTCATCTCTAAGAATCACCATTCCCACACACATAACCATAAGTTTCGGCTTACTCTATGTATACAGGACTTTTGACACCCTGAGGGCCTGATAGAATGCTTACTACAATGTAATGGGGACTGCAGTCAATGACCGCCCCAGCTCCTCAACAGCAAAAGTAGTGAGGAAAGGGAAGATGTTGCTGGCACCCGCAGTATGTGAAGTCTTCTTTCCATGGCCCTCACTGGCAGTTTCTTTATCTTGTTAAACTCAAGCCATTGAAGTGGCAACATTTCTTTCCCTGATCTTAAAGCCTCCCTAGATGCTACTATGGCCGCTTCATGACACATACACGGGTATATAGCTTAGGTATCTTGGGCACTCCCATAGACAATGCATGAAGTGTGTGTGCATAATGACCTGTTTTGGAGATTGTGGGGATCCCAGTGGGTACACATCACCCCTCTACACACTCGCAATAAAATAATTATCCTCTATTCTGTGCATGGGGATATGTATTTAAGTGCTGGAATATGCCAATAAATGTAATTTTCAATACCTAATGAGAAACTGGCTACAACCCAGGAGATGTAGCATACCTTGTGCTTTGAATTGATCAATGAAACTAGAGATAAAAAGGCTAGAGACAAATCTTTCTTTAGGAAGTTGAGGAATTTTATTCAGCACCTTCCAAGTCCTACTGACAAACATTACGTATGTTCATCGGTGTCTTTGACCTGGGTAAGGAAATCCCTTTTTACAGCATTGTCCCTTTCACATAAATATTTAGTATTAATTAAGCACAAGCAAAGGTTATGGACAGAGAATTCATCCAAACCTACAATCTTGTCATTATACTTGTTAGACAAATATTAGGTTATATAACACCTGTGCCGCTATATTCTTGCGAAGGAATAATTGTTTTAGCTCTATCGGCCTTTCATTACCGTACAGCATATTTTTATGTTAAAGACACAGAATGACATAATAAAATTAGGTGGTTGAAGGTAATTTTCTATTTCCATCATCCATGCATCGTGTCTGCTCATAATTAGAAACACTATAAACAGCAGGAGCTACCAATTGCTCTGCTGCATTTATTTTCCTACGCTTCATTAGCTATGCAGCACTGGGGCTCAGACAAGCAAGTGCAACTGGTATGAAGAAAATCATACACAGTGTAATGGACTGGCACACATCCAAACTGCTAATCTATCTACAATGTGATTGATATGACTTCAGCCTCCTATGAGGATGATATTTTAACATATTTTCAATACTTTTAGAATAATTCAGCGTATATTGTCGAGCTACAGCCATTTATGATATAAATCAGATTTTGGATGGGGATATTTTCACAAAGTTCAAAGGAAATCTAAATATCAAGGCTAATTGAGTGAAGGTTTATGATCCTAAACCGATGTGTCACTTGTGCTGTCTAATGTCACATTTGTTTAAAAAAAAAGAAGAAAATATCATGCTGGCACCGACATATAGGGAGATATATTAAAGACATAAACATGTTGGGCACAGTTGGATTTAGCCATCCATATAAAGTCCAGAATGCAAGCACATTAGAGATATTTTCGATGTTAAAACAGTAGGGTACAGTTGGATTAAGCTTTTCTCAGACATTCACATATTTATTCCACCATGGAAGCCCCCTAGAAAATTGACCAGGTGTAATTGACTAACATATTATGAGGAAAAAGTAAACTGACTGTCAGACATCTACATGATGGTATTTTCCAATTAGTTTTTGTGTCTTATGCCTTTTTTTTTAAATCACATGAACTATTTTATGTATTTTTGCATTTTTTTGTTTCAAATAAATCTTTTAATATCTTGCCAAGGGGCATGCTATCTACCAATGAGAAGTCAGGCATGAAGTTGGTGGATCTACATATTGGGCCCTCATTAACTATGTTTACATCTTTGTTAACCTTTTTATAGTGACTTACTTATTTTTGCATTTTTTTCTTGCATACAAGAATGTGTTTTATACATGTTATGATTTCATAGATGACACCAAAAAATCCCCTAGGAGTCTCAGGGCAAATAATATTTAATACACAATTTTAGGGACAAGCCCCTCGGGACTGGCCTAAACTAGAGACTGCCTACAGTCCAAGTTTAAAACTTAACTTTTATTTAATATTGATATAAGAACATTTTTTATTGTGCTCTAATGTATACAGTGAGAAATGAAATATTAAAATTCCGGCCACCTAAGGTGCGTGCACATGAGTGAAATTATGCTTGTCACTTAGTGAGAATCATACAGTTAAGCAGTGTGCCACTACTGTCAGTGCTGCAGCGCCTGACAGCCTATGAAAACACACTGTGTCACTGTTCAGTTATGCTATTGTTAGTGCCGCTGAAGCTTCCGATAATAAAATATAATTGCCTCCTAAACTGACGTTTTGCCCGCAAACCGGGCTTTCTCAAAGTAGTGAGGTCTGAGAAAGCTTATTTTCAAGGATCTTTCTAAGAAAACAAATGCTATAATAATCCCCTTAATGTAAACACACATAACTATTATTTTCTATTTATTTAGGGGGCACCAAATGCTTTTTTTTGTGGAGGAGGGGGCACTGTGTAATGTTTCATGTATCAAAAAATTGGCATCATTAGGCTGGGCTCACACAATGTAAAATAAATATAAAAATCTGCATTTCTTTGGCCATCCGCATAGCATTGGAATTATGTCTTGTGGTTTTTTTTTTAAATGTGTGCAATGTGTCACTTTTTCATAGACTTTAATAGACGACAATAGAACACATAAAGGCTATGTGCACGAAGTGTCAAATTTAGTAGAATATTTCATTTTACATGCAGAGTTTCAGCCACAATTCGCACAAATGCAGCAGCAAACAATTGCGGACACATTGTTGCCGATTGCAGCTTAAAATGCATGTGTAAAATAAAATATGCCACTGAAAAATAAAATATGCCACCAAACTACATTCTGTGAACATCGCCTATGAGACTGAACAAATGCTAAAAGTTATTTTAAACCAATTTTACTGCCATTTTTTGGTTTTTGTTATTTGTTTTACTGCGCATTGTATGAACCCAGCCTTACTATGTAAATACGGTAATAACATATGAGATATGGCAGTAAAATCACTTGAGGTGTACTTACAAGTTACAGTAGTTAGACATAAAAAAAAATTACTAATTTTTAGTATTTCATGTAATTAAATAAAATGACAAATGATTGCTAATTAATCTAGTTCCATTGTCAAGCAAAATATAATAGAAAATAAATTAATAATGACACGGTAATTAAAGATAGTTACATGCAATAACGGAGAGCAGTAAAGTGAACTACTTACACAGCATCCTATTGCCTCACTATTGGTTGTCTTTCTCATACTAATATGTACATCATGAGGTATATCATGAAAGGTATGATAAAGCATGTAGTATATAAATCTATTCATGTAATAGAAAAATAAATAATTATAATCAGTTCCTAATTCTCCAAGGGTATCTCAAGGGCATTGTTTTATTGGACTAGTTAAAGGGTTAATCCCACCTTCTAAAATGATTGAATATAGCACCATTTTATGATCAGCAGGGGTCTGACCTCTGGTGCCCTAACCAATACTAAAAGTAAAAAGGGCACAAGACTTATTAAGCACTGTTGCCCTTTATTGTTTTTTTTCACTGTACAGTAGTCTTGGCCATGAACAAACATAATCTTGAGTGCCATTACTGAAGGAGTTGTGTGTCTACATTTTCTATACTCTTTACTAGTACTAGTGCCTATGATAAATGGATTGTTTCCACAATTTGAACAATAAAACATAGCAGACACTATAATTGAATTCCCTTTATGTTCAGCAAACTATGATATATGGCATTTTTAGGTTGGCAGTAAAGAGTTTCCATAACCTAAAATACCTGGAAAATGTATAACTAAACATAAAAAAAAAGTATGGTATAAAAGAATAACCCAGAATGACACCGAACATTCCTAGGAAAATATTAATGAAATGCATATAGTTCGCTTGAATAGATATTATTCTAAAGTTAAATGATAAATCAAGTTCCAAGTGATCTATCCATTAACAACGTGTATGTTTTGTTGTATGCCAAAACCAATAAACTCTATGAAATAAAAGAATGCAAATTACTATCCACCAGACATGCCATTTAAAATTAGCCTTACAGGCCTGTTATTTTTTTTTTTTCACTTGGATTTGAAAGATTATTAAAACAAAGTCTTCCTTAAATCGGACAAGACCTTAGGTTAATTGGCAGGTATGTAGGAAGTGCTGAGGAAGATAATGGTAACATTAATTGACCTTTACATTTTCTGAGAAATACAGAGTGATACAACACATCTCTGACAGCTAACAAGACTTTAATCTATCTCAGACAATTTATGAAGGGTTCTCTTTCTAATAAGCAGGAACATTGTATATTCAAATTGTTTTATCACAGTGGAGCATGTTCAGAAAGAGCAAATGTTTGAGATGCATCGTGTTATCTTGTGGCAGCCAATACATTTCACAGAGCATCAACTTGCCAATTAACAGCTGTACAAAAGGTTAGTGTTATTTTAGAGACTGTCATTTTTAGATTCACGGACAAAATATCTTTTTATATGACATAATGTTGTCTGCCATGTGCAATCATTTCTATTCTATATTGAAAAACTAATAATAATATTTTTGTCGAAGGAACATTAACTCCTTCGCATCACAGCAATTACATATATTTTTTTTAGCTTACGCGCCTTTACCAAGCCATTACTTGATTGCTTTTACTATACGATGTAATACCAATGTACTGCACTGTATTGTAAGTTTCCTAGTAAACCTTGCCTTTAACAGGTTGTACTAGGAGTGCTAAGATGGCAGGTCTAGGGGCCTCCTCTATACTCCCAGCTGCCATCATAACTAAACAGCACTTCAAAAAGTTCATGTCATGGGGACAACTAGATGACAGAGTAGGCAACACCTGCTCTCAAATCATCTTAATGCTGTAGTCACTATTGACAATAGCATCACCAGGTTTCATCAGCTGGAATTGGAGGTACAGAAACTCACATTTAACTTAAAATGTATAATAAATATATATATATATATATATATATATATATATATATATATATATATATATATATAAAATAAATGGCTCTGTGAAGACGAGGAGAAAAAAATTAAGAAAAAAAAAGATCTAGTCATTAAAAGGTTACTGGATATTTTTCCCAGGTACCTGCAGCTTTTCAGTTTTATCAGTAACATATAAGAAAACAATATTTTGTAAATAGAACCTCAAATGTCCAGCTTTAATTGAATAAATGTATAGAACAATAACATTTGAACACTAAGGTAGACCAGACAATTAAAGATAATTCTTGCTTAAAATATAACAAAGACATCTGTATCCAAAACCTCTTGACAATGACCAGGATGTTCACATTGTAGTTGAGTACTTCATGTAAATTGGGCACTCCATACATTAAACTATAGTGAAGGCCACCTGTTTCTCATTGCATTGATTGGTAGCTTTCCGTTGAAACGAGCAAAAAGATAAAGACACCATTCCAACAATTTAAGGTCACAGATGGCACCAGGAAACTAGTACTGACATGGGAATACCATTATAGAATATTGTTTTCGACAATACTTTTATAATGGTTTCACAGAAAAAAAAAGTTTAATCCAGAACTTATATCTAAATATGTCCAAAAATATAAAAAAAAAAATCTTAGTGTTATTGAATACAGAAGATTTTCTGCTTTCAAGGCCACATGCTTGAAAGAAAGGGCATTTACCACTTCATGTTTTAAGCCATATTCACACGATAAGGATCCTATCAGGATTAAGGGATGGCTTCCATAGAAATACTGACAAAATTAGATGATATTCTGTCTGCAATGTATATGCATGTTATTTTCACCCCATCCAAATGCCACAATAGCCACAGCATTCTTGTTATTGCTGTACTTTTCATGCTCATTTACTATGGGGATAAACCACAAATTGATCCACTGATCCTTCTGCAGCAGATGGATTTTCTCGAAAATATCGGCAAATCTATACTGTGTAAACAGTGCCTAAAGCTCCAGTAACTTAAAATAATTTTAACCCCTTAAGGACCAAGGACGTCCTTGGTCCTGCTCCCGTGATATAACGCGGGGTTACACAGTAACCCCGCATCATATCACGGCGGGCCCGGCATCATAGTGAAACCGGGACCCGCTGCGTAGCGCTGATCGCGGCGCCGCGCGCTATTAACCCTTTAGCCGCGCGCTCAGAGCTGAGCCGCGCGGCTAAAAGCGAAAGTAAAAAGTGCCGGTTAACTCAGTGGGCTGTTCGGGATAGCCGCGGCGAAATCGCGGCATCCCGAACAGCTTACAGGACAGGGGGAGGGCCCCTACCTGCCTCCTCGCTGTCCGATCGCCGAATGACTGCTCAGTGCCTGAGATCCAGGTATGAGCAGTCATGCGGCAGAATCATTGATCATTGGTTTCCTATGAGAAACCAGTGATCAATTATAAAGATCAGTGTGTGCAGTGTTATAGGTCCCTATGGGAGCTATAACACTGCAAAAAAAAAGTGAATGAATATCATTTAACCCCTCCCCTATTAAAAGTTTCAATCACCCCCCTTTTCCCATAAAAAAAAAACCACAGTGTAAATAAAAATAAACATATATGGTATCACCGCGTGCGGAAATGTCCGAATTATAAAAATATATCGTTAATTAAACCATTCGGTCAATGGCGTACGCGCAAAAAAATTCCAAAGTCCAAAATAGTGCATTTTTGGTCACTTTTTATATCATTTAAAAATGAATAAAAAGCGATCAATAAGTCCTTTCAATGCAAATATAGTACCGTTAAAAACTTCAGATCACGGCGCACTCATACCGCCCCATACATGGAAAAATAAAAAAGTTATAGGGGTCAGAAGATGACAATTTTAAACGTATTAATTTTCCTGCATGTAGTTATGATTTTTTCCAGAAGTACGACAAAATCAAACCTATATAAGGAGGGTATCATTTTAATCGTATGGACCTACAGCAAAAAGATAAGGTGTCATTTTTACCGAAAAATGGACTACATAGAAACGGAAGCCCCCAAAAGTTACAAGTTTTTTTTTCAATTTTGTCGCACAATGATTTTTTTTTCTGTTTCACTGTAGATTTTTGGGAAAAATGACTGATGTCATTACAAAGTAGAATTGGTGGCGCAAGAAATAAGCAATCATATGGATTTTTAGGTGCAAAATTGATTTTTTAAAGGCAAGGAGCAAAAAACGAAAATGCAAAAACGGAAAAACCCCAGGTCCTTAAGGGGTTAAAGAGGATCTGTGTTAAAGAGTAGCTCCCAACATGCTTTTTTTCTTTCTGTCTCGGCCTATTGCCCAACCCCCTCCCTGCCTCAAATTTTTTTTTTACTATCTTAGAAATGGCTTTTTGTCTACCTGGTAGTGTGCTCACTTACCAGGCAGACTTCCCCAGCAGGCACAACATCACTAATGCCTGTTGGGGGCCGACGTCTGCCTTTAGCTCATCTATACAGACCATGATTGTTTTCTTACACAGTATACCTCCTCATGCTGTTTCACCACTACATCTATTGGCTGTCCGGGCATGCTGAGAGTTGTAGTGGTGAAATAACTGGAGGTACCCTGTGTTTAAAATTATCTATCTTTGTTACGGCCATGGCACAACCCGCGGCGCAACCCGTTGTGCAACTTGCTCCCCCCAAAACAACTCCCTATAAGATCAGACATACCCAAGTCCTGAGGCAGCAGCAGCGCAGATCAGACATACCCAAGTTCTGAGTCCTGAGGCAGCAGCACTGCCGGGAGGTGGGGCCGGCATACAAGGCCAGGGAGCCAATGCACTCAGCCCCAGTATTCACAGCGCTCACTCCCACCTGTCTGATTGACAGGCAGGAAGCGAGCGCCGTCTGGGAATCGGTCCGGATTCAGCTGTGACATCACAGCAGGCTGCAGCTGGCCACTGGGGGGGAAACCCCTAGGGGCTGGACTTCAAATGCAAAATACAATATTTTAACCACCAAAAAAAATATTTAAGTATATTAGAAATATGTTGTAGTAAATAAGTACTACAGGATATAAAAAAAAAAGCTCATGACAGTGCCCATTTAAATCCCCCCCCCCCAAAAAAAAAGAGTTTTTATTTCATGTTATGGTCTCAGGTGCCCTGAGTCCCAAGATGTATGGGTTTCATTTATAGGTTCCCGCCTACTCCCTAACTATTCATTGAAAAGTAAAGAGAGTCAACCAAAAAGTAAACTCCCTATATATTAGGAACCAGTTGGTGTATAGCAAGAATATAAAACACTGTTGAAATCATGCAACCAAGGCTTTTAAAATATTCAAGAAAAAAAATTTCTACTGACAACAGGTCTTTTTTAATTGCAATAATGTAATGTTTTATTGTTGGAACCCAAGCACTAGACATATAAAGAAAAATAAAGAAAATGTTAAGAAAGCATATGTTTACACTATTCAAGAACCACTGTGCTCCCCCATTCTCATTTCTTCGGATGTTGTCACTGACAATATAAACATGTTGCAAACTGCTACCGTATGTGAATTGATGACTTATGTTTTTTGTTTTTTTTTTCCATCAAAAATCCCTATTCAAATCCTCATAAATTCTTTATATTTTTCCTGTTAAATCACCTTCAAAGCAGATTTAAAGCCAATTTCAAAATACATTATTATACAAAGAGCATTCTTCTATATTGACTCCTCATCGAGAACCAATATCAGTTCTTGAAGTGGATACTAAATTAGGTGGATTTCAGGCATATTTTGTGAAATCTGCCTCAAATAACTTGTAAACATAACCTGGTCCTCCTTCTAATAAAAAGTAAATCCCTATAATAATGTTGACAGTCCATTTTAAGGCAAACATCTATTATTAGCCCATAAATAAAACTAATGAACTGAGGTTTTTGAAATTTCAAGCACTAAACTTGTATTTCTTGGTGTCAATGATATGGCAGGGAGGACAAGGGACAATATTATCTTTATCTGGCCATTTGCTTTATTTGTCTTAACAGGCCAAATTTATTTCTGGAAAGAGGTGAGTTGATAAAGAGGTTTAATTGTCTGTCAGTGAGCCGTATGGTACAGTTTCTTCATTTACTCCAACCCTGAATTCTATTACTAGTTCAATTCTCCAGACTCCCCTCAATCTAAAAGTCGGGCTCTTAATTATTGCGCTACTGGCAATGCAAGCAAATAAAGCTCATGCTTTCTCTCGACTCATTTGTATTCTATCTCTCCCCCTCCCTGTCTTCCTGATGAATCTAATAGACTATTGATTTTTCATCCTCTAAGAGATCAGGCTCCACTTTTACCATTCAATCCTGATATTAGCTGTCCATTAACTTGAATTTCGTGGCACGACAGCATGTTGACACTTCCAAGGCTCTTCATTCACCCAATCAACGCAAAGGTATCACTTTCAATATTGAAGTTCTATACGGAATGTTAGTCTATGTTTTGTCACATTTGGGCAAGTAAACGCTACATTGTCTTACTTTTTCTACCACTTTAAATGCAGTTGCCATTTACAGGAAATAGGTAACTGGAAGAACTGGTGGTTCCTTTACATCAATATTTATGAAACCTTTCTTGATATACCTGAAAATTATAAGTGTGCTAAAAAAATAGATATTTATTAATTATATAGTAATAGACAGAAAGGTTATTTCGGAAAAGCACATTCTTTGATATAAAACTGTAGCACTGTTTGATGGGTTAGGTGACATTATTAAATAAGTAGATTTGAGGGAGAGGTACAGTAAGTCTTAATATACAATGAAAATATTTTTTAATAACATATCATAATCTGGGTGGATGCTATACTTTACCTACCTGCCAGGTTTCTACCTAAATATGACCATGTATTACTAAATGTTATAGAAAACTAAATCACCATATATGCTAGAAAAACCTATTGGCATGACAGTGTAAATACGGTAGTTTGCTAAACAATAGGATAGGAGAAATTTTGATCCAATATTTTAGAACCTAAATGTTGTTAACCTAAAAACAGTGCACTTCATATCTAAATTGAATGACCAACATCCAGCTATTTTATCACTTAGATGTATTATAGAGCTTGAGCAAAAGTGACAGACAGAACCCATCCTGCAATAATCTTCCTTACAACACTGATGGAGATGGATAGAGGTTGAGAGGTTGTTTCTCAGTATATTATTCCAGTAATAGGATCCCACTAGTGAGCAGACCTGTATATATTTAGTTCAATAGACTTTGTGGAGCTATATGTTGCAGTTTTATGTAGAGCTATAGAATTTTGCAATGACTGATTGGGTAAAACTATTTTACTTATATATTGTATATATAGTTTACAGTATATATTGTATGTTCATAACCTTTTTATTTATCCTTAGACATGGAATAGTATGGTGTTAGTAGCAAGCCATGGTCACACTACATTTATGACTACTCTGCTAGCAGCTTTTCATTCAGTTGACTACCACAAGTATTGGAACTTGAGAACCCTTGCTCAAATAGTCTAGTTTAGCAAGTACAGTCCAATTATGGCATGTAAACTAGTCAGGAAGTACAAACAGCAAGAAAACTCAATAGAATTTCCAAACATTTATTACCATTTACCTATAATATTTAAAGACTGGAATCTAAGCTAAGCAGTACAATTTCTTAAAAGCACAAACCACATTTAAAAGATTGAAGAACATATTGTATAGAAACACGTTAAGTAGTTTTCTACAGTATATACATTGCTACCTTAAGATGCCTGTGATTCTATAAACAGTTGAAAAAAAAATCAATTGTTATTTGCGCTTCTAACCTCCTGCTGGGTCACAGCTGCATGTGGTCTTGTTGGTCATTAAGAAAGCTTTACCATAGGATCTCTTATACACTGTAATAGATTGGTCTAAGAGCTAAGGAATTAAAAAGTAGAACGGCAACTTAAAATTCTAAAACTTTTAACAGATATTCTTCACAGCGGGACATTTGCATCTATAGCTATAGAACAAATGTATCCTGTTATCAAGGAGATTATCTAAGGTACAATTTTGTGATTATACTATGCACAATGGGAAAATAGGGATATAGCATAGTAGTCAATCAGGAACATGATTGGTAAAAAAAAGAAATGTGAACATGAAGTGAATTGTGCTTTATAAAGTCAAACTTAATTGTGTTAAAATAAGCCTTGTATTGTTTACTGCATGTATATTGGTCTGAGATCAGTTAACCCCTTAAGGACAGAGCATTATTCTGTTTTTGCACTTTCATTTTTTCTTCCTTACCTTTTAAAAATCATAACCCTTTCAATTTTGCACATAAAAATCCATATGATGGCTTATTTTTGCGCCATCCATTCTACTTTGTAATGACATCAGTCATTTTACCCAAAAATCTACAGTGAAAAGGAAAAAAAAATCATTGTGCGACAAAATGGAAGAAAAAACACCATTTTGAAAATTTTGGGGGCTTCCGCTTCTACGCAGTAAATTTTTCGGTAAAAATTACACCTTATCTTTATTCTGTAGGTCCATATGGTTAAAATGATACCCTACTTATATAGGTTTTATTTTGTCGTATTTCTGAAAAAAATCATAACTACATGCAGGAAAATGTATTTGTTTAAAATTGTGCTCTTCTGACCCATATAACTTTTTTATTTTTCCACTTATGGGGTGGTATGAGGGCTAATTTATTGCGCTGTGATTTGAAGTTATTAGCGGTACCATTTTTGTTTTTATCAGACTTTTTGATAGCTTTTTATTCATTTTTTATGGTATAAAAACGCTATTTTGGACTTTGGAATTTTTTTTGCGCCATTGACCGTGCGGTTTAATTAACAATATATTTTTATAGTTCAGACATTTACGCACGCGGCGATACCACATATGTTTATTTTTATTTATACCGTTTTTTTTTATGGGAAAAGGGGGTTATTCAAACTTTTATTAGGGAAAGGGTTACATGATCTTTATTACCTTTTTTTTTTTTACTTTTTTTTTGCAATGTTATAGCTCCCATAGGGGGCTATAACATGCAGTACATTGATTCAATACACTGATCCCTGCCATTGCATTCAATGGCAGGGATCAGTGTTATCGGCGGTTGATTGCTCAAGCCTGGATTTCAGCCTTAGAGCAATCAACCGACGATCGGACGCACAGGAGACAGGTGAGGGGACCTCCTGCTGCGTCCAAGATGATCGGGACATCTCGATTTTATCGCGATGGTCCCGATCAGCCCAACTGAGCAGCCGAGATGCTTTTACTTTCACTTTTAGACGCGGAGATCAACTTTGATCACCGTGTCTAAAGAGTTAATGCTGGACATCAGCCCGATTGGCAATGTTCGGCATTAGCGTGGGTCCCGGTTGCTTATAGCAACCGTGACCCACCAGGTATGATGTGGGCTCACCTCGTGAGTGCGCATTATATATGGGGACGCGCATATGTATGTTCATAAACGTCCATATGCGCTAAGGGGTTAAAGAAATCTTCTGGTGGAATAAAAAATATTTTCATATCAACTGGTGCCAGAAAGATAAACAAATTTGCAAAACATTTTTATTTAAAAATCTTACTCCTTCCAGTACTTATCAGTGGCTGTATGCTCCACAGGAAGTTGTGAAGTTCTTTCCAGTCTGACCCCAGTGCTCTCTACTTTCACCTCTGTCTGTGTCGGGAACTGTCCAGAGTAGAAGCAAATCCCTATACCAAACGTCTGCTGACATGGACAGAGGTGTCAGCAGAGGGCACTGTGGTCAGACTGAACAACTTTTTTTTAAACATTATGTCCTTTATATCTCAATTACAATAATTATTAATTCATCTAATAATTTACATCGTCAATATCAACATACCATATATAAAAGTATTTTAAAACCCTTACAATCTCAAAATTTGGGTCTAGTGCCCTGTCCGACCCCTATCACCCATGTTCATATTTATTCTTCATATTAATAAACCATCTTTTTCCTTCCCTTTCTTCCTTCCTTAATTTACTCCAACAAAAAAAAAATACAAAAACAAAATCAACCATAATGCTCCTTTCCCCTCACTGCACTCTTCAATATTCAATTAGTGCCCTGCCACACCATTCACACTCACCTCCTTCCATTTTCACAACCATCCTCTTTCACCTATTCTCAGTTGCTTGTTATTTTCTTCATTTTATAATGTCATTGTATTTCAAAATGCCAACAAGTAGGTAGGACCGGGCACTGCTGGCTGAAATATAGTAGAACCAAGCTGACAGGTGTCTGAAATGGGGTATGAGTCCTTAGCAGACCAGGAAGGTGGGGGGTGCTTCACTTATATAAATATACAAATACAAAGGCAACGATAAGGAGAGAAGAAATGGAGCACACACCTGAGGATCCTGCTGCAACTATTTATTAAAAGTTCATTCAGAACATAGATACGACATCTTCCCCAAAGACAGGAGCAGAGCTGAGAGGCAGGAGCATGCACCCGGACGACAGCCACTGTTTCACGCCATTCAGTGTTTCATCAGGCCCCGGTGACAGCTTCCTGTTGCTCATTTACTTATTAAATAGTATCCACCCACTACACGTGAGACATACAGGTATACAAAATATGTATAAAACGTACAAAAAGTACTGATAAAAATACTCACAAACTGGTAAAACTTACAACAAACAATGTGAATCACAGAAACTTTAAAAACTGATCCTATCTGTCATACTAAGTTGCAAACTTAACCAAATTAAAATTTTTGCTTTTATCTTTCTTAATGTAAGCCAGACATTTAATTCCAGATATTTTTTAGAGTCCCGTCCAACAGTTATGCCAAGGTACTTAAATGTTTCTCCCTCTCCTATTATCTTCAACTTTTTATGGGTTATTTGTTTATCCAGTGGCATAATACAGTTTTTTCCAGTTTATATTTAATCCTGATTTTTCTCCAAACTCTTCTATCTCCTCTACAATTCTGTCCAATACCAGTTGTGTATTTCGGATGTATAATAAAATATAATCTGCAAATAATGATATTCTGTCCCCCGTCGCCCGACATCCAAACCCCTCCATTACTTTCATATTTCTTATTCTTATTGGCAGTTCTACATAGAGGGCAAATAATTGGGGAGACAGGGGACAGCCCTGCCTAGTTCCCCATGTTAACTGAAATCCCATGACTTGACCCCATTAACCAAAACCGCTGCCTTTGGAGAATCATACAGGATTTCCATCCACTTCATAAATTCTTCTCCAAACCCAAATCCCCTCATAACAGTCCAAAGGAAGGACCACTTCACCCTGTGAAAGGCCTTTACTGCATCCAATGACAGGATGAAGCGCCGCCCCCCCCCTCTACCTGCAGATTCCTAAACAATCTCCTCACATTATCTGCCATTGTTCTATCACTCAAAAACCCACATTGATCATCCAATATTAATAGATGCACTACCTTCGCCAATCTCACTGCCAAAATCTTTGCCAATACCTTCATATCTGTATTTAGCAGCGAGATTGGCCTATATGCATCCGGTTCATGCTCATCATTCCCAGGTTTGAGAATGAGCATTATCATTGCCTCTCTCATTGAGGGGGTAAGGTTCCAGTCCTAAAAAAAAACACTCTAAACAACTTCACCAGTCTAGGGACAAGAATACCACAGTATTTTTTATACAATTCATATGGAAGCCCGTCTGGGCCTGGGGCTTTCAATCTAGGTGCTTATTTTACCACCTTCCACACCTCACTTTCCAAAATTTCACCATCCAATATCTCTACAGCTTCCTTGGTTAATTTTGGTAGTTCACATCTATCCACATATCTTTGCACTTCATCCTGTTCTATTGTCAATTGCGAGGTATATAGATTTCTGTAGACATCAGAAAAGACCCTATTAATTTCTTCCTGTTCTCTTACTATCTGTCCCTCTCTATCTTTAACTGCCGCTATCAATGTTTTATCTTTTACTTCTTTAGTCAGTTTAGCTACCCATCTTCCCGGCTTTCCTCCTTCAAGATATCTCTTCTGCTCTGAATGGAATAGTACCTTTTTTGCCTTTGCTGCCAATAGCTCTTTATACCTCTCTATTGCCTCCTCCCACTCTCTTCTATCTTTCTCTAATCTTGTTTCTATAAATTGCTGTTCTGCTTTCTCTACTTCCTTTCTTACCGCTTCTTCTTCTATCTTTGCTTTTTTCATCATCCTCACAATTTTTTCTTTCATGATACCTTGTAGTATCTCCTTAAAGGCGTCCCAAACTATCCCCTCTGAAACTGATCCATCATTAGTCTCAAAATATGCCTGTATTTTACCCATAATCTTTTGCCCATACTTATATCCAAGAAGGGTCTATTCTCATATTTATCTGTCTTATCTTTTTAGTTACCATTTGCAACATCAGTGGGGTATGGTCAGATATACTCCGTGGTTCATATTTTATATATTTTATCCATGGCATGATCTCCTTATTGCCCACAACCATATCTATACGAGATAGTGTTTTTTTTTGATTTATTGTAGCACGAGTATACCTTAAGTTCTGGATTTCTCTCCCTCCAATAATCTACCCAGCCTCTACCATTTTCATTAGAACTATTGTTCCCCCATTAGGAATGTTGTTTCCCCAACCTTAACCTATCTCTTTCTTCACTCATTACTGCATTGACATCCCCCATCACCATAACTGGAATACCTCCTTTATCATTAGCATACCCACATAATTCCTTAAGTACTCCATATGAAAAGGGGGGTGGCACATAGACTAAGGCAAACAGCAGTCTTCTTCCCTCCCAACTCAGTACCAGAAATACACATCTACCTTCTTTGTCTACTTTTGAATTCAACACTTCTACATCTAACCCTTTATATATGAGCACACATACACCTCTTGAGTAGCAAGTATGCATTGAATGATATTGCTTTGCAGTCCATTTTCTTTGTAGAATCTGTATTTTATCCTTCGTTAAATGTGTCTCCAATAAACAGCCAATGCCTGGTAAATGTTTATCTATCACCTTATAGACCTTATAGATCGCCTCACTCTATCCGCCAGCCCCTCACATTCCATATCAGTACCCTCATTCAAGCAATAGGAGAGAGAGAAATAAACAACAACCCTACCCACCCCCTTCTGCCATTCCTTTGAAATTGTCGCAACCATTTTCTGACAATTCCCCTATCTTAAGCCCCCGCCCTGGACAGCCAGTTTAACGATTTCTCCCCTTCCTAAACATTTCCATATTTAAAGGAGAAATTTGTTACATTTACTTAATCCCTTCTTTTTCCAGCCATTCATTTGCCTCCTCTACTGAGGTAAAAAAAACATGACCTTTCTTTATATATCACTCTAAGTTTAGCCGTAAATAATAATGTTTATATATATATATATATATATATATATATATATATAAATATATATATATATATATATTTGAACGTCTTCCTCTATCCTCTAAATCTCTCCCCTTAACGCTCAATTCTTGACACATCTTGGACAGTTTACCCACCTCCTTTTCCGTCTCAACCACCTTTTTCTCCGTCCCTTTATCTTTCTCTTCTACCTCATTCAACTTTTCCCTGATTTTTTTAAAATCCTGTCTCAGTATTACCATATCCTGTCTAACCTCTCCAATATGATTTTAAACCTCCCTTATTGCTTCATTCGTTTTTTCTACGCCCTCAAATACTTTATCAAGCATTGCATTTGTCCCTTCTTCTAGCTGATTATCTTCTTCTGTCTCATCCTCAGAATTTTCCACTACAATTTTCTTTTTTTTCTGGCTCCTGTTGGCTCACCTTTCCTCCTTTGGCCCCTGGTGATCTAATTTTTTTTCCCATTGAACTTCCACCCACCACTCCATCTCCCTTCTCCTTTTGGTGTTGAATTGTCTTTCCCTGCATTCTTTTTACCCCCCCCCCCCCATTATCCTATCTTCCAAGACCAATTTATTACTCTTCCTCCTCAACAGTCACCCCTACTCTCTCCTCTCCCCCACCTTCCTGCTCAGGTTAGTATTACAACCAAACATTGAGGCTCAAATTGTACCAAAATCTATTATTAGAAGTTAAGAACAGGAAGATTAGAGAAAGTTATAGAAAACCAAAGACTAAATAGCTCCTGGAAGTTGCAATATGACAGTTTGAAGGTCCAACAATCAATTGTGGCTCTTATGTAATTGTTGATTTTGTAACCAGACAATAGAAGAACAGTTTAATAGTTATTAGTAGATCCTATTTTTACACTCCCTTATTAGGGGAAGTTCAATTATCGACTATGTTCAAAGAGTACTTTGTTACTATTAGATATTACAGTCAGCAGATGTTAGTTCGTAGCATACACAAGATTTTTCTTATATGTTAAAGCATGAAGGCTTCATAGCTGAATTCACAGTGGCAGGATAGTTGTTGGTTATTAGTAAGAGAAAATGCGTTATATTATAGCCAGCAGATGTTAATTAGTAGCGTACACACGTTTGTTATTATACGTTAAAACATAAAGGCTTTATAGCTGAATTCATAGTAACAAAATAGTTGTTATTTGTTTATAGAAGAAAAATGTATTCCTAGGGCACACGGTCACAATTTTAAACCATTCAATTATTCAACAAAGTCCCCTCACAATCCGATTAATTGAAGCTCTTGTGTAATTACTCATTTTGTAACCAAACAATAAAGGAACAGGTTGCCAGTTGTCAGTACACCCAATTTTTACACTCCCTTATTGGAGATACTTCAAATATTGCCTATGTCCAAAAAGTCCCTTAGGTATTATAGCCAGCAGGTGTTAGTTCGTAACATGGACAAGATTGTCATTATATATTAAAGCATGAAGGCTTTATAGCTGAATTCACAATAGAACAACTTAACTTCCTGTGGAGCATACAGCAGCTGAAAAGTACCAAAAGGATCAAGATATATAAATAGAAATAATTTACAAATCTGTTTAACTTTCTGGCACCAGTAGAATAGAAAACATATGTTTTCCACATGTAATGTTTTTTTTATTTTTTTTATTGATATTGGTCAGATACAGAATCAATATATTTCAATATATATATATATATATATATATATATATATATATATATATATATATATTTATTTTAGAAAAATGTTTATTGCTATTACCATAAAAAAAAAACAAGATTTGACCCTTATTTAGGTTGGTTTCTTTTAACTATCATAAAAACTATGGGCTTAGTGGAAGTAAATTAGTTCCAGGTGTTTTCCAGTAAAAAAAAAAAAAAAAAAATTATTCTATTTTATATATATATATATATATATATATATATATATATATATATATATATATATTTATATAGAAAGAAAGAAGAATGTAGATCTATGTGCAATGTAGAAAAATATATATTTAATTCACTATTATTTTTAAACAATGCAAAATAAAAATAAGGCACAAGGCACAAGAGTCAGCAAAATGAAAAAAAAATTAAAGAAAATGTAAATTGAATTGCAGTTTAAGCTTCTCATCCTAAACAAATTCTATTACAAGAATATACACTATTCTTCAGTACACAATACACTAAGGGGCAGTGAATTGACTCTATCACACATAGCAGCTTTTCCATTTTTTTCCATGTACTATAATAGATGTCTTTGCTTGCATGGAGAATAGGTGCTCGGCCTTTATTAATCTTGTCACAGAGTCTGTTCTGGGCATTGAAAGTTATTGATTTTTTTTACAGACAGTCTTCCCATCTATAGCCTACTTGAGATCTATTTCAAATTTTCTCATAAACAGCAACCTCAATTTATAGAACAAGTTAACCCCACACACATAAGAGGCACTTTTATGAAGTGATTTACACATAACCTACAAAGTACACCTCGAGAATAAATAAGGTTTTCAGAGGTCACAGACTTTGCTGTCTGATGCTATCTACAAAACTTAACCCTCCTTGCTGAGGCAGTGAGGAAATATCTCAATAATTCTCCAAACTTCCTTTTCCACAGGATTAAACACAATACACAAAACAAAACATTATACTTTACCTTGGAATGTTAGAAACAAAACAGATTAACCCTTGTAGAAACATTATATATCTATGTATTTAAACTTGGGTTTATTTTATTTTAAAATAAATTGCTATTAATAATAATAATACTAATAATAACACATATTTGTATGTGATCTAATTAATAATCTGCCACTTAAAGGAGTAGTGCAGTAAAAAATTACTTATCCTTTACCCAAAAGATAGGGGATAAGTTATAGATTGCAGGGGGTCTAACCGTTGGGACCCCCCCACAATCTCCTGAATGGAGCCCCGCCAGCCTGCCAGGAGCAGCCAGTCTGACTCCCGCAGGAAGCCGCTGCCGTCACGCCCCCTCCATGTAAGTCCTCTGCTGAGCACTGGAGCTTTCTTCTCAAACACCTTGTTTGGTTTTAAAAGATAAGTCAAGTAAGGACATAAGGAATGCTCTCAGTACAGTAGTTTACAGTTTCCAACAAATGTCATTGTGGTATGCCACCAATGTAAAAAAGATGCTCTCTCTCATCATGTAATTTTACCAGAGCACTGAAAGAGAGGGCAAAGGAGATTAAGAAAGTTGCAACCCTAACCCCTCCTTCCTGTAAGTAATATATTTGTATAGGTTAAAACATATGTTTTCCTCTAAATAGTAAAAATTAATTTAATGTTTCAATAAATAGCATTATGCATTTATAGGAAACCTCCATTCCTAATGTACAGATGTGTCCTTCCCGCCATTCTTGGTGGCTGAACATAAGCTTAAATGTGTATTATGAGATGACTAGCTTCCACCTGCGATCTCCTGCACCCCAGATCTCCTCATGCACGGAGCGAGCTTCACTCTGTGTACGGATTACTGTCAACCACCACATGGAGCTGTGGCTATCACGTCGTCTTCACGTATCTTCAGCTTTCCCAATAGAGGTACATAAAGGGTGTGTCTTCCACACTTTGTGTGGTGGTCAACAGTAATCCGTGTACAGAGTGTAGGTCACTCTATGCTGATCGCGGGGGGGTCCAGCGGTCGGACCAAAAAGGTCAGACACTTATTCCCTATCCTGTGAATAGGGAATAAGAACGTATGTACTTTAAGGGGTACTCTGCCCCTAGACATCTTATCCCCTATCCAAAGTTCCCCTTTAAATTCAAGGAAAGGTAAGGGTGAACACAAGTGTAGCCAACTTGATTATTGTGGCGATTAATCTAATCGTGGTAAAAGTCACCTGAAAATATTTTCATGGAGTTCATAAAATAAATAAGAGGCCATGTAATACTTAGTCTCACTAAATCCAGCTCTCCACTATGGCCAAAAATGGTAATCTTCAGAGATTATAACCTCATCTATAACAGAGGCTGTCCTCTTTAAGAGCAACAGAATAATTTAACAAACTTCTACTTTTTATTCATTTGAAAATCAACATCATTTATTCCTTGTGATGTGAAATAATAGAAATAATTATGGATGGTATTGACAACCAGTTGAATAATGTTAAATCACTTAAGTAAATTATTATATACCATCTACAAGAAATAGAAACCCTAGAATAAAAGCTGTCCTATAGTTAAATATCTTATAGACTGGGTTGTGCATACGCCTGTGCAAGTATGGGAAAAAGAGACCTTCACATTCAAGAGATGCCTGTCATATCATCTCATTTTCCAACAAGGTCAACATGATATTCATGAACATCCAGTACATCCATTACCTTTGTATTACACAGAGAAAAGTTCACATAGCTGTTCGAGTTTTCTTTTTATCTATCGTTGATCTTTGCCATAAATGTAACTCAACTGTCGCCTTTTTGGAAATACAGTGTTATGTCAAGATGGGAAATAGTAAGTAACTATTTAAAGTGTTTTTTTTCTAGGTCTTTGAAGGAGTACTTTGGTGGAAAACATTTTTTTTTATCAACTGGTGCCAGAAAGATTTGTAAATTACTTCTATTTAAAAATCTTAATCCTTCCAGTACTTATCAGCTGCTGTACACTATAGAGGAAGTTCTTTTTCCTTTTGAATTTCTTTTATGTCTAACCCCATTGCTCTCTGCTGACACCTCTGTCCACTTCAGGAACTATCCAGAGCAGAAGAGGTTTGCTATGGGGATTTGCTCCTACTCTGGACAGTTCCTGATATGGACAGATGTGTCAGCAGAGAGCACTGTGATCAGACAAAAAAGAACAAATAAACTTTCTCTGGAATATACAGCAGCTGATAAGTACTGGAAGGATTACGATTTTTAAATAAAAGTAATTTACAAATCTGTTTAAAGGAGTACGTACTCGGGTGGAAATTCTTTTTTTTTTTTTTTAAATCAACTGGTGCCAGAAAGTTAAACAGATTTGTAAATCACTTCTAGTGATTTACAAATCACTTTATAGGGGCGGTATACTAAAGAGAAATCCAAAAAAGAAATGCATTTCCTCTGATGTCATGACCACAGTGCTGTCTGCTGACCTCTGCTGTCCATTTTAGGAACTGTCCAAAGTAGGAGAAAATCCCCATAGCAAGCATATACTGTTCTGGACAGTTCCTAAAATGGACAGCAGAGGTCAGCAGAGAGCACTGTGGTCATGACATCAGAGGAAATACATTTCTTTTTTTGGATTTCTCTTTAGTACACAGCCCCTAAAAAGTACTGGAAGGATTAAATTTTTTTTTTTATAGAAGTGATTTACAAATCTGTTTAACTTTCTGGCACCAGTTGATTAAAAAAAAAATATATATATATAAAGTTTTCCACGGGAGTACCCCTTTAACTTTCTGGCATCAGTTGATTTAAAAAAAAAAATTCCATCAGAGTTTCTCTTTAACCCCTTAAGGACCATGCCCATTTTGACCTAAAGGACCAGGCCAATTTTATTTTTGCATTTTTGGTTTTTCCTGCTATACTATTTGAATGGGGAAATTAAAAAGAAAACTGCAATTTTACAAATTTTGGAAGTTTTTGTTTTTACGACTTACAATTTATGGTAAAAATGACGTGTTCTTTATTCTGTGGGTCAATACAATTAAAATTATACATACTTTTCTATTACTGTTGTGCTTAAAAAATTGCTAACTTTTTAACCAAATTAGTATGTTTAAAATCCCTCTATTTTCATGACCAATGACATTTTCATTTCTCTGTATAAGCAGCAGTATGAGGTCTCATTTTTTGAGCCGTACTGCATATCTGTACTTTTTATTAATACCACATTTGTGTATATAAAACTTTTATCAATTTTTTTATCATTTTTTTAAAGTAAAATGTGACAACAAAGCAGCAATTTTGGACTTTTTTTACGTTCACACATTAAAACAGGACAAAGCAGCAAACAGAGATCATAGAAGCATATTACACATTATTATAACAGCATCATAGGCTTAGAGGCTGAAGGAAATAAAATCCTGGAATATCACTTTAGGGTAGCGTCACATACAGGACATATGTGGCATATGTCATGCTACTAAAAAATCCACTGCACAGCAAGAAATACACTGCGTATTTTGCTATGAGCAGCCCTGTGTGTGCAGTAAGGTTTGGAGGCGAGCCCGTGCGTCACAATCAGGTGGATGCGCTTAGCCTCAAACCTACTGCACAGACAGAACTTCGACAGGATAGCCCTTTGTCTCCTCATAGCAAAATGCACATCATATTTCCTGCGGATTTCTTGCAGCATGAAATACACTGTATATATGCTACATGTGACCCTACCCATAATGTGTCTTTTTGACTTTATTACAGTAGAGACATGATCTCCTTCTTGTTTAATTTTATGTCCTGGTTCTCCAAAAGGACATTTAAGGGGGATTCCTGAATGTATATTCCTGTTGTCCTATTGCAAATGTTTCCACAAACCTTGGTTTTATGCAAAAACTTAAAGGGGTATTCCGGATTTATACATCTTATTCCCTATCCAAAGGATAGAGGATTAGATGTATGATTGCAGGGGTCCCGCCCCCTGGGGCCTCCCGCAATCTCGGTGCAGACACCGGTCTCGGAGGCAGCAGCTGGCACAGAATGCCGGGGGCTGCACTGAGATCATGGAGGTCCTCAGCAGCGGGACCCCTGTGATCATACATCTTATCCCCTTTCTATTGGATAGGGGATAAGATATATAAAGCAGGAATACCCCTTTAATAAGATAAGATCCTCAATAAGACTTTTTTTTAGCTAACTAACATGGTAGCGAAGATTTTTTTTTTCTTTTTACTCGAACCAGATGACACAACCATTGATTCTGCATTTAGTACACGCACACACACTCATACACACTTAGCCGAACAGTATACAGTCAAGATATTTCTATTTCCAGAGCAATAATCATTCAGCATGACTTCCATGACTTCATCTAGATTATCAAGTGGTCTAAGTCCCCTGCTATTACATTTTACACTTTAGAAAAAATGAATGTGCTTACATACTGTATTGAGATTACAAGTTACTCAGCATTGGCAAGCAAAGTGGTTTAAATACAGCACGATGGAATTTATTTTAAAGTGTGAAAACCCGAGGCATGGTTATATTATTTTGTGAGAAAACATTTTTTTTTTTTTTTAGCATTGAAATGTTGAACACAGTAGGATTATATGTAAACGAGAGCATTAAATGTAGTCTTGAAGCATTAAATTGTCAGAGGCAGCATTTGATCCAGAGGCATATAAATGGGATGATATTCTACTTGCTCTCTTTTAGTTGTGGCCATAATTTTATGTGCATGGCTGCATAAATCCCAATGTTAAGTATGATATTTGATTTGTTTCTGCACCCGCTCTACTGTCTGTGATCACTATCACTTCTGTCTTAGAGAGAATTTTCGGAGGAATGTGCTACACTTCGTCTGTCAGGGTTTAGTTAAAACTCATCGTAGGGTCACTGACTACTTGCTGAGAACCCTGAGGGGAGAAATGAGCTGGCATGTTAATGTGTATGGTGTATTTAGCGCACAACATGGATCTGTACTGCTTAGTTAACAAACGCCACACCATGCACTCATTTACATCTGACACATATAGAAATGATGCAAGATATTTGGCTCAGGAAAAAAGCTAATTTTCTGACTCTAATGACTATAGTAAATTATGAAAGCAATCAGAACATCTTACAGTCTAATAGGGTTATTTATGAAGGACAAATTACCAGGCGATGACCTTGGAGAACATACTGATAAATTAAACATAATGAATAGAGATGAAGGAATTTTTGAAAAATTTTATTCGGCCGATTCGCTGAATTTTCCCCTTAAAAATAGTTTCGGGCCAAATTTATTTGTGGCAAATTGCTATCAAAAAAGCAGCATGAGGAGACAATATAGTGGCTGAATGACACAGCCTGGAGGTGGTGGCAGCATGAAGAGACTATATAGTGGCTGAATGACATAGCCTGGAGGTGGCGGATGCATGAGAAAACCATATAGGGGCTGAATGACACAAGGTGGAGGTGGCAACAGCATGAGGAGACCATATAGTGGCTGAATGACACAGCCTGGAGGTGGCGGAAGCATGTGGAGACCACATAGTGACTGAATGACACAGCCACGAGTTGGCGGCAGCATGATGAGACCATATAGTGGCTTAATGACACAGCCTGGAGTTGGTGGCAGCATGAGAAGAACATATAGTGGCTTAATGACACAGCCTGGAGGTGGTGGAAGCATGAAGAGACCATATAGTGGCTGAATGACAAAGCCTGGAGGTGGCAGCAGCATGAGGAGAGCATATGGTGGCAGTATGAGACTGTTTGGAGCTGGCATGAGCATGAGGAGTATATATGGTGGCAGAATGAGAAAGCCTATAGCTCGCATCAGCATGAGGAGAACATATGGTGGCAGAATGAGACAGCCTGGAGGTGGCAGTAGCAGCATCAGGAGTCCTGAAAGTGACCCGGTGTGAGTGGTGCGGTGGGTGGTGGCAATACCAGTACCTGGTGACAAAGGTGGGAGAACTTGACATCAGATGTGTAGCATCAGGCGGGTGGCATGATCAGAATAGTAGCTGAGGCAGGTAGGCAGAAGAAAACGGTCTCTTTTGTAAAAATGTTAGTGTGCACAAGTATTGAGGATATGCATTACTTAACTTAACTTAACTTTTAATAATATGCTTAGGATGAAATATTTGGACCAAATATTTTTTTTTTAAATCAAACAAAAGGAAAGGTGTTCAAAAAACACCAGGTGCCACCTACACCACCAAGTATTGATGTGATGCAAAGACCTCTAAAAGGTGGAAGGGTACATTGTAAGGTCCATTGTAACCGGTGGGGGTAAAAACTTCCCCTGTAAGGTCTACTCTACATTATTAATTACCTTCTTGGCAAGTGTTACTCGCCCTAAAAAAGGGCGGCTCCACAAAGGAACCTCCCCCTATTTCCACCTACAAACGCTGCCATTTCCCAGGGCTTTTAGATGGAAATAGGGATTGGTTCCTGTGTGGGGCTGCACTTTTTAAGACGAGTAACACTTTCCTCGAAAAGGTGGAAGGGAACAATGTATTGTCCATTGTAGCAGGTGGGATTAAAAACTTCCTCTGTAAGGCCCTACTCTCGCTCTATTAATTCCCTTCTTAGCAATTGTTACTTACCGTAAAAAGGGCGTCTCCACACAGAAAACTCTCTATTTCCACCTAAACACCCTGGGAAATGGCAGTGTTTGTAGGTGGAAATAGGGAGAGGCTCCTCCTTTTTAGGGCGAGTAACACTTGCCAAGTAGGGAATTAATATTGCGTGATCAGGACCTTACAGGGGAAGTTTTTACCCCCACTGGTTACAATGGACCATACGTTGTTCCCTTCCACCTTTTAGAGGTCTTTGCATCACGTCAATACTTGGTGGTGTAGGTGGCACCTGGTGTTTTTTGCACAACTTTTCTTTTGTTTGATTGAAAAAACAAAATTTGGGTACAGATATTTTATCCAAAGAATATTATTAAAAGTTAAGTTTTACGTAATGCATATCCTCAATACTTACTTGTGGTCTGATGTGAGGGAATGTCTGTAACTGGGGAGCAGCGCCTTAAATATATTTAGCACTATCCATATTTGTGAAGTGTTGGTGTGGCTCCATGGTCAATCTACTCTGATGCATCAGGCATTGGTGGGTGGAAATCCTGGCTGATCCATGCCTGATTCATTTTCACAAAGGTCAGTCTCTCCACATTTTTCGTGGACAGACAAATTCTCCTTGTGGTTACTATGGGCACCGCCATACTAAACACTCATTCTGATGGCAAACTACTAGCTGAGCAGGAGAGCTTTTTCAGGGCAAACTCTGCTAGTTGAGGCCACAAATCAAGTTTGGCTGCCCAGAAGTCCAGCGGATCTTCAAGGTGTGTCTGCATGGTCATGTCAAGGTATGCCACCACCTGCTGGTTCAGGTCCTGCTCCAAGTCTACCTGCTGCTGATGAGTTGCTTCACTATGTGGGTGAAGAAAGCTACTCATCAGCGACTATAGACTCAGGCTGCTGCTGGTGGAGCTGGTACAACGCAAGCAAGTGAGCATGCATTGTGCCATTTGTACAAGGGACTCTGAGGGACTCCCTGCCTCCATTTCCACTGCATACTGCCATGGTGTGTCATGGTCCTCTGTCTCGCCTTCCTCATAACCCTCTAGCTCCTCTACCTGCTCCTCCTCTCCTGTCAGATGACTAGAAAAACTGCCCATCTTGCGAAACCTAAACTGTGCTCCACTGTGCCTCCCCTCCTCCTCCTAAAGTTCAGTCCCCACAGGGCTCATGTGGGCATGAGATGTAGGCGCCATGTCTCCAGTGCACTGACCAGCCATTGATTCCAACTCATGTTGTAGTAGATGAAGCAGTGGAATGACATTGTTCATCCCGTAACCCTGGCAACTGACTAATAATGTTGCTTCCTCAAGGGCCTGAGCAAACAGCAGGTGTCACATATGAGCTGCAGGCTGGTTGACATTGAAGTTACACAGGGGAGTTCCCCTATCCACGTGGATCATCAAGAAATCGGTGATGGCTTTTCTCTGTGTAGTCGTCCAACATATGGAAGGTGGAATTCCAATGTGTGCAAACGTTGCAAATCAGACTATGTTGGGGGGATGCCGTTCTGACGCTGCAACTCAAGGAAGGTGTGATTTGCAGTGTACAAGTGGCTGAAATGCATGCAAGATTTCCTTCCCATTGTTAGGATGTCTTGCAGATGGGGGGAACGCTTCAGGAACCGCTTGACAACCAGATTGAACACATGTGCCATGCAGGGCGCATGTCTCAGGCTTCCTTGTCACAGCCCAGACAAGATGTTCTTCCCTTTGTCGGTCACCATGGTTCCCAATTTCAGTTTTCGTGGAGTAAGCCATGATTCGATTTCTTCATGAATTACTTTAAGCAGTTCCTCCCGTGTGACTCCGTTCACAGAGGCAAACCATGTGAAGAACAGCGTGACACTACCGTGCCCTGCCCACATGGTATGCTGGAGGGGCATTGAGATTTGTCCATGCAGTGGAGGCTGAGGACATGGTGGAGGATGAGGAGGCGGAGTTCCATACGGCCTGAGAGCGTGGAGGCAGAAGTGGCTTGACCTGTCCAAGTTGCTGTTGTGACTGTGCAGGAACCACATTCACCCAGTGGGTCGTAATGGACCGTATTTTCCCTGACCGTAGTTACAGCTTCAGACGTCAATGCTGCCGTGCACTTTGGTACACACCGACAGGCTCAAGGACTGGCCCACCTTCTGTTCCACAAAATTGTGCAGGGCTGGTACTGCCTTCTTCGCAAAGAAATTACGGCTTTGGACTCTCCACCTCGGCTCGGCACAAGTCATCAGTTCTCTGAAAGTTGCAGAGTCCACCACTTGAAAAGAAAGGGACTGCAGCACCAGTAACTTGGACAGCTTCTGCGCTGTTGGTTGAGTGGGCGCATACTGTTGTTTCTTGGACATAGCTTTGCCGATGGATTGCTGGCGGAATGACTGACTCGAAGTAGGAGGTGCAGGAGCATCTGGAGTGACTGAAGATGGGTATGACACACAGCTCCCAGCTGTGGTGGTGGTGCATTGACTGGCTGAAACAGGGAGAGGCGTGCCACTGTGTGATGCAGCAGGCTGGACAACCACATCGGAGCCACGGTTCTCCCAGGCCGCTTTATGGTGACGCGGCATATGTTAATGCAGGGCAGTGGTGCCAACATTGGGACCCTGGCCACGCTTCACCTTCTGCCGACACATCTTGCATGTGGCCATGTTAACTTCCTCCGGATGCTTGATATAAAACTGCCACACCGCCAAGTAGCTGATTTTCCCACCAACAGTCTGCACTGATTGGCTGCTACTGCCGCTGACTCCAGGATCCCTTGTTTCACTACCTCCCGGGAAGGTAGGCTACTGTGAAGCAGGTGGTCTACTCTGGGCCCGTTTTGCTCCAGACTTTCCACTTCAGCCACCATGCTGACTGCCAACCATGCTACCACCTTGCTGGCTCAGCAGCTGTGTCATGGGCAACCTGCAACCCTCTTCTCCTGATGATGATGAAGCCCCTTCTGCACCGGCTTCCAAGTGTGATCTGCTTCACCATCATCGAGTCTGCACGTCACTGATGTCCTCCTCAGGTTCCTCAACAGTGTCTGCTTCAGGAGGCTGAACGCTCATCAACACCACCTACCACGCCACTCTCCTCATCACTACTTGCCTGACTAGCGTAGAAAGTGGCGGATGTCTCCTCCACTTCTTGGCTGGGCAGTAGCTGCTTACTGTCCTCTAGATCGTCCTGACTAAATAGTGGAGCTGAACCCACAGCATAAGATACTTCTATGAGGGACAGAGGCAATGGGAGGACAGGGACTGCTTCCGGGCCATGCCAATTGAGTCTTGTGTCTTTATGAATTTAGGCCTCTACCACTCCTCTGTGCACATCCTGGCACTTCTCTACCTGACATACTTAGTGCCTTTAAGAGGGGAGTACAATACGCTTAAAACATTATTTGTGTACAACACCAGCCGGTGTGTACTTTTGGCTGGCCTTTCACAGCATCTAGGCCTAAGACTTTAACAGGATCAAAATAATACACCACTTAGATGTACATATCTGGTATGCACTTATGAGGGAAGGACAATGCGCTACAGTACGCTCAAGGGTATGTTCACACGAGTATATCCCCAGCGCATATTACGCTGCAGATTCACCGATGAAGGACCACTGTACGCTGCCTTTAAAGGTGCCTGCTCAGAGAAGCAATACCCCGCTACAAGCAGACACACTGAAGCGATGTGAGAGTCGCTGCGCATGCGCTGTGTACTCGCACACATTGCGGCCGCTCACCCTGCTCTATGAGCTAGACTGAGAGCTGCCGTGATGTGCGAGTTTACTGTGCGTGCACACGGTAACTAGCACATCGCAGTGTGTCTGCTCGTAGCGGCATATTGCCGCTCCGAGCAGGCACATGTAAAGGCAGCAAAATACACGCTGGGGATTCGCTCATGTGAACTTACCCTAAACAGTATTTGTGTACAACATCAGCCAGTGTGTACTTTTGCCTGGCCTTTCACAGTATCTAGGCCCTTAAGACTTTAACAGGAACAAAATAGTACACCACTTAGATGTACGTATGTGGTATGCACTTATGAGGGGAGGACAATGCGCTCCAGTATGCTTAAAACAGTATTTGTGTACAACACCAGCTGTCCACACCAGTACTTCTCTCTCAATCTCACTCCCTTCCCTATCAGTGCTTCTAGGCAGGATTTGAGCTTGAGGTGAATCACTGCTGTTCTGTGTGAAACACACTGTGCATTACACTGATCTCTGTCCCTCTCTCTGCAATAGAACGCTGATGTGACTGGGAGGTGAATCGCTGCTGGAAAAATGCTTTCCTGTGCAAAACACAGTGCTGTCTCTCCCTCTCTATCTCTCTGCAATAAAAGGCTGAAGTGACTGGCTGCAAGATGGCCGTCAATTATTTAGGGCTGTGACATCACAGGGGTGGCTGGCTGCTGATAGACTGCATCCTGCATGTGATTCAGGGTCATCCCACCTACCCTTGTTACCGCCTTCCCAGGATTCCTTGCCCCATATCCTTGCATGTGGATCTGCCATTTTAGATGCCCTAGAGCCTGGACCACACTAAATGGAGTTTCCTGAAATTCGTAACAGATTCGGATTTGTCAGGTTCGATTCGCTCATCCCTAATAATGACAATATATCTTAAATTCTCACTGTAAGATGTACATAACTTATGGGTAAAAAAAGGGTCAGAAATAAAAGAAAACCAATATGGATGAATAACAATGTTAAGGGGGCAATAAAGGACAAAAATAAAGCATTTAAACTAGTAAAACAGGATGGCAGTGAAGAAGCATTAAAAAGCTATAGAGAAAAATGTAAAATATGTTAAAAAAAATTATTTATAGGCCTGTTACTTTAACCTCTGTTGTATGTAAATTTTTTGAGGGTTTTCTAAGAGATGCTATTTTGGAGTACCTTGATAAAAATAAATCTATGACTCCATATCAGAATGGCTTTATGAGGGATCGGTCCTGTCAAACTAACCTGATCAGCTATTATGAGGAGGTGAGCTCTAGACTGGACCAGGGGGAATCGCTGGATGTCGTATATCTGGATTTTTCCAAAGCATTTGATACGGTGCCACATAAAAGGTAGGTGCATAATATAAGAATGCTTGGGTAAGTAACTGGCTGAGTGGGTAAGTAAATGGCTCAGTGATAGGAAACCGAGGGTGGTTATTAATGGTACTTATTCTGATTGGGTGACTGTTACTAGTGGGGTACCACAGGGGTCAGTCTTATGTCCTGTTCTATTTAATATATTTATTAATGACCTTGCAGAGGTGTTGAATAGTAAAGTAGCAATCTTTGCAGATGATACTAAACTCTGTAAAGCGGTTAACACTATAGAGGACAGTGCACTGTTACAAATGGATCAGGATAGGTTGGAGGTTTGGGCTGGGAAGTGGCACATGAGGTTCTACACTTATAAATGTAAGGTAATGCACACCGGGAGGAACAATCTGGGCTGGGATTATGTATTAAATGGGAGAACATGGAAAAGGACTTGGGAGTCTTAGATAACAGTAAATTTAGCTGTAATGACCAGTGTCGGGCAGCTGATGCAAAGGCAAATAAAATCATGGGGTGCATTAATAGGGGAATAGATGCCCACGACAAGGAAATCATTCTACTACTGTACAAATCACTAGTCAGACCACACATAGAATGCTGTTTACAGTACTGGGCACCAGTGTGCAAGAAGTATATAGTGGAGCTGGAGAGGGTTCAAAGACGGGGAACCAGAGTAATACAGGGAATTGGAGGACTACTGTACCCAGAAAGATTATCAGAATTAGGGTTATTTAGTTTAGAAAAAAGAAGGCTTAGGGGGAGACCAAATAACTATGTATAAATATATCAGGGGGCAGTACAGAGATCTCTCCCATTTATACGCAGGACTGTATCTATAACAAGGGGGCATCCTCTAAGTCTTGAGGAAAGATGGTTTCTATACCAACACAGATGGGGGTCCTTTACTGTAAGAGCAGTGAGTCTGTGGAATTCTCTGCCAGAGGAGGTGGTCATGGGGAACTCTGTAAAATAATTTAAAAGGGGTCTGGATGCATTTTTGGATAATAACATTAAAGGGGTATTCCAGGCCAAAACTTTTTTTTATATGTCAACTGGCTCCGGAAAGTTAAACAGATTTGTAAATTACTTCTATTAAAAAATCTTAATCCTTCCAATAGTTATTAGCTTCTGAAGTTGAGTTGCTGTTTTCTGTCTAACTGCTTTCTGATGACTCACATCCCGGGAGCTGTGCAGTTGCTATGGGGATATTCTCCCATCATGCACAGCTCCCGGGACGTGACATCATCATTGAGCAGTTAGACAGAAAACTTCAGAAGCGAATAACTATTGGAAGGATTAAGATTTTTTAATAGAAGTAATTTACAAATCTGTTTAACTTTCCGGAGCCAGTTGATATATATAAAAAAGTTTTTGCCTGGAATACCCCTTTAAAGGTTATGTATTCTAGATCTATAGGGACAGAAGGTTGATCTATTCTGCCATATTTGGTGTCGGGAATTAATTTTTACCTCTAGTATGAGTTTTTTTTTCCTTCCTATGGATCAACTCAGTAGGGACTTATTAGGGTTATAGGTTGAACTTGATGGACCCTGGTCTTTTTTTTTTTTACTTTATGAACTATGTTACTATGTTACTAAGAGATCTATCATTGTGTATCACTAGAAAAAAAATGGTTATAATGATTTTTCTCTTTTTTTGTGAAACAAATGACTTTATACACATTACCTGATATTAGTTATTTATTTCTCATTGGTTATATATCACCAACATATTCCATAACATTGTACATAGATCTATTTTCACTTCCTACCAAACAGTTCAGCAGTGCTTATTTCAGAATTGAAAGTTTCCCTATAATAGAGATAGCTATAAAAATGTATATGTTTGCACCACCACTACTTTAAAAGCACTGATTCTCAGCCATTTTTTTTAAAGCAGGGACTGAAAGCTAGAGGGTGGTGCTCAACCAAAGATTAAATATGAGTATACATGAAAATAATAAAGCAGAAACGTGGCACTCACCATCCACTTTTCCAATGCCTTGTGTTTAAAGGCAAAGACAAACTGGCAATGACAGTTTCATGTGCTCCCCACTTATTCTCTGTGTCTGAAAACTTGCTAGACAAGTACAAACAATTAAAATATAACTTTTTTTTTTACTTTTTTCTTTTCTTTTTTATGTACTACAACCACTTTTTGCTAGTTTTGTTTTACCCTTTGCCCCCCCCCCCCCAAAAAAAAAAAATCTGCTAATTTATTTAATGGCCATTAAATGTGTCCACTAACGGCTGATATTCCATTGATGACAATGGAACACATTATTAAATGAACATCTGCAAAGTTTTGCCAGATTTTTTTTTTTTTACCATAATATTTTATGCCAAAAAATGGCCAAGTGTGAATAAGACTTAAAGGGGTATTCCGGGCAAAAACAACTTATCCCCTATCAGAAGGATAGGGGATAAGATGTCTGATCGCGTGGGGCTTGCCGCTAGGACTTCCCGCGATCTCCCTGCAGCAACCGCATTCCATGCAGGGCTTTTTCTCCAGGCTCGGAAACCTCCGGGCAGATTGCTGTGTTCCCCTGTCCAATTTCAGAAACAGCGGATGCCATACAACTGATGACAACTGATGCACGTTGTCATCAGTTGCATCGAGATTTATCTATGACGGATGCCGGACTCATGTGAACTCAACCTAACAAAGTTTCTTTTTCAGGGTGCGTTCACACTGAGAAATAGGAGAGGAATCATCACTTAAAAATTCCCCCTCTGAATTTACGTTGTTATTTTCGTGCAAAATTTGTGAGAAAATTGCGCTGAATTAACGCAGAATTCTGCACGGATTCTCTGCGCTGAATATAGGAGGAAACTGTTTTTTTTTTTGTTTGTTTTTTTGCTGGAATACAACCACCAATTGGAATTTCCCTTTTTATTTATTTATTTTCATGAGGAATTTCTGTGCGAATTTCACGCACATTCCGTGCAGAAACGATTTAAAGTGGAATTTTTTTTTACCATTGACTTCAATGGACTTCTGCTCCTGAATTCTGCAAGAAGAATGGAATTCTGCAGCGGAATTCCACGAGCGGAATTTACAAAGCAGATGTTAATTATTTCTAAGCAGAGAATTCAAGAGGAATTACTCGAGTAAATTCCTCTTGAATTACTCAGTGTGAACGCAGTCCCAAGATTGCAATTCATAGCAAAGGAAAGTAATAATCAGGATCTTAGATGCAAAATATCTCAATTGTGCCTTAAGATAAAGTGATGAGCCAAAGTATTGTGCACTCTTGTGTGGTATTGCAGAGCGGGCACTATTACATCTCTACTAATCATCACTTAATGGTGGCATGCCATGCAGTAAACTTTATTCCTCTTATAACAGATTAAAATAACTGTTTTAGTCACAAAAAAGATGCAGATGAGTAAATGCATTTAAATGCATTATGAGAGCATTCTGTTTATACTAGATCGATTCCGGGTTTTTATTTGATACATTACCCACGTTTTAAATTGAGCGACCAATTAGAAATAAAAATACAAATTTAATTGGTCAGGTAATTAAAGTCTAATCAAGTGACAATGCGAGAACAGAATAGTAAAGCATGTTCTGGCACCTCAGGTCATTTGCAATAGAGATTTAAATGCTATAAACCCATATTAATTTCAAACATAGCAATATGAATTTATTTCATTAAAGATGCATAAACTATGCACATGCATGATTTAACACGGTAAAACAGAATTTACCCATAAAAACACAATAAAACATCACTACACCGGCCAGGAATCTAAGATGCGCAGGATCGTTTGATTTAATAGAATTTACCACATAATTGAAGATGTTCTTTTTGGTGTTAGATGTTATTAAAAGTTGTAACAGCAATTATGGTATATGTTTAGGTAAACAATGATAACTAAAAGCTGGCTAACAAAAAAGGATGAAAAACTATCTGGGGAAGGGAAGAGGGAATTTTGAAATATATAAAAAAAATTCTATTTATTGTAGAATGATACAATACAATAGATAAAAGATAATGGGAAGATTTTTCAAAGTTGTCTATGTCCCGCATCAATATAGACCAAACTACAGATGGTTAGGCTGGTCTATTGTGCACCTAATTTATTAAAAGGCACACAGCTCTTGATAAATTCTGTGCACAGACTTCGGGATCTATGATTTAGACTGTATTTAAACCTGTTCCAGCATGGTCTGACATTTCGGCGTAATCTCAGCCGATGCGACTTGTCGCTGAAAAGTCGCTTTTGATAAATTCAGCACCAATGCATTTTTCCATCTAAAATAGACTAGAATTCATCATGTTCTAAAAATCCTCTAAAGCAAAAGTCGCAGAAAAGTCGCACACATTTAGACAGGAAAAACCAGTCTAAATCCTTTGATAAATCTCCCCCAATGTATTAATAACTATGATTTTTCTAATTTCTTAAAATCAGGTAGACCACAAAGTCTATATTGGTTGCTATGGGTAGCAAAGACAATTTTGCTATTAGACAGCTTTTAAATTATTACTTCCAGGGTTTCTTCTTTAGAATATAAAAATATATAAAAAACGATAATGGTGTTTATATTATTTAATTGGCCACAAAGAAGAAATGTAGCCAGCACTACAACACCCCTCCTCCTCTGGCTAACTGCTAACTACTCCCGATGCCTGGTATACGGCTTTCGCTAATCCCCTTATGCACTCCAGCGGTGGTCAATCCTTCATTAGCATAGCAGTAACAGTGAGCACAACAGTAGAAATAGGAATGGATGGCAACTGATTGTAAAAGTCCAAGGCTTCTTTATTTACGGGGACAGATGCAAATACAGACAGGTGCCTTTTAATAAGATCGACGTTTCACGTTAACGTAGCTTTTTAAAGCTTTGGCCTATCCATGTCAATATCCTACATTCAGGCAGTATTTTGTTTATAGTACTGGATTTGTAAAGGCATTTACCGTAATGAGTGTATATCTCTCCCAACAGTGCGGTTAATACAGTTATACATCTGCCAATACCATTGATGTAAAACGTAGAACTGCCTTATATTTAAAAGTTTGCTACAAGCATCCAACCTCGCTACAAGCATCTTTCCTCCTTCAGTTTATGAGACAGAGCTTTGTGAGGTCAATCAATATTGGCTTTATCTCAGTGCAATTGTGTTGTGTGAGATTAACATTTTGATACATAACATTATAAACCAGATGCTACCAAGTCCTATCGTTAAACTTTAATACATCCTTTGTTTTCTAATCAATTTAGCTGTTTGTGCTATCAGGGGAGATTTTGTGGCACTAAAGACCTTAATCAGTGAGCTGAACCCGTCCTCACCACACCTGTTTAACTGAAGTCAAAGTCAAGGTCAATCACTTAGAATGACAAATATACGAGGTGTCTGTGTGACAGCACAATGGAATTACCCAAGTGCAATTCTTTAAAGGTTTTATAAATGTAACAACTTCGTAAATAAAACCTCAGTAAATTAGGAAACTGTATTTTATTTATGTTTAGAGGAGATAATTTCCTTTTATCAATCTCATTTTTTAATCATTTGACATAATTTGGTAGCTATCTTTGACCAGCACTAAAAAATAGAAAGATCAACACTGTGATAGAAATAATGGTATAAGTATGTCTAAAAGAGTCTACCTTGATTTCAATGGTGATAATTACAGCATAGGAGAAACAGTATTTTTAAAATATAATAAAGAGAGAATGTATCAACGTAGAACACAGTTTTCTAGGTTTAAAAATGGTAAATGTTTTCACAAGCCCAGTTTTGTGCAAAAATGTTAAACTTTTTACCACTGTACGCTGGGATTGACAGTTTTTATAAAATGGGTAGAGCTTAGTGGAAAGGGGCACGGCTTCAGCAGTCTGGCACATTTCTTATAATTAGTGCCAAGGATCTGGCGTAAAGTATAGCTGAAATCTACTCACTTAAAGAGGCCGACTACATATTAGTAGAACATCCCATCATTCCCATTGTTCACTCTCTGCCCAAGATTCACAAGCTCTCCTTTCCCCCTCCTTGTAGGCCAATTGTGGCTGGTATTGGCTCTTTGAATGAAAATCTCTGTGCCTGGGTTGACACTCATTTACAACCACTTATACCACAAATACCAGAATACATTTAAGATACAAAACACCTTTTATGTCAACTTGAAGTACAAAAATGGCACTCTAATTATTCCTGGGTTACAGCTGACTTCACATCTCTCTACTCTGTCATCCCTCATAATTTAGCTATTGTAGCTTTGCAGTGATTCCTATCGGTTTATTCATCATACTCTCCTGAATTATGGGAATTTTTGTGTGTTGCAGTTACCTTCCTTTTAGAACACAATTTTTTTTTATGTTCGGTGGAGGTTTTTCCTCCAAATCACAGGAGCATCAATGGGGGCCAAATTCTCCCCCTCGTTAGCTAATATTTTCATGTCCTGGTGGGAATCTACCTGCTTGTTTTCTCCTGACAATCCCTTTACTGATCGGTTGTTCTGGTACGGTCGCTACATTGATGACCTCATATTTATATGGGGTCCCGGTGTAGCGACCGTACCAGAGTTTTCATCTTACCTTAATTCTAATCATTGTAATTTATGCTTTACAGTTACCCACCATCAGCATGCGGTTTCATTTTTAGATGTTAATTTTCAGGGTGATCCCACCAACCAGGTAATTTCTTCTACTACCTTTCGTAAAAGCACGGCAGTTAACTCTATCCTGTGTGCCCGCTCATGTCACCCACCGCATGTTACTAAGAACCTGCCGGTGGGTGAGATGATTCGGGCACGCAGGAATTGCCCCACCGATTCTGATTTCATTAAGGAGGCTGACTCCATCAAAAAACGCTTACTGTCCAGGGGCTACCCACGGTGGTCTCTTGACAGAGCTAAAAAGGTCGCTCATGATAAAAACCGATCGGAACTTATGCACAGACAAAATACCCACTTTACAAATTCTACTACTTCCAACCCTTCTCCTGTCATCTTCACTACCCCTTACAGTTCGGATTTCAATAATATTTGCAAAATCCTTCATTCACATATGCATATGATTCTATCTGATCCCTTATTCCACACTGTCAAACAATCTGGATACCGATGCATAGCTAAACGGGCACCTTCTATAGGTCAGAAAGTTTCTCCAAGTCTTTTTTTCAGTACCCGACCCTCACCTTCAACGTGGCTTTCTTATCCAGGATCATACAGATGCGGCCATAACCGGTGTATATGCTGTTCGGTGATGCATGTGACCAAAACCTTTACTTCTTATGCCAATAACAACAGTTTTTTGATAAAACAATATATCAATTGTAATACCACCTATGTGGTCTATCTGGTCTCATGCACCTCCTGCCGATTACAGTACGTAGGCTGTACGATCAACCTGTTGAAGGTGAGGTTACGTAAACACCTCTCCGATATTCCCCATTTTTCCTCAAAAAAATGTCTCTGCAGTTTCTAAACACTGTGCAGAAAAACACCAAGGCAGTTTTGCTTCTCTTCAGTTTTCTGCTATTGAGAGGGTTTATCCATCTAAAAGGGGAGGTGACCACAGACAGAAACTCTTAAATAGAGAAATATTTTGGATTCTGAAACTTTCTACACGTACACCTTCTGGTTTAAATAGAAGACAAGAAGTCATACTGAATTATTGATAACCATGGAGTTATGTGTCAGAGTACAGACTTTCTGTTGGTCAACTATTTTCATTATTAGCATATATATATATATATATATATATATATATATATATTTTTTTTTTAGCTTCACTTATTTTATTTTTTGTATCTCTGACACATTTCTTCCATATGCATATATCATTAGTATTGTTTTTGTTATGTTTTTTCTATCTTGACATCCTTCTATATACTCATCTGTGATATGCGTCTTTCAATGTGTATTTGCTACCTTGCATCCCCTACTATACATATTTATTTATTTATCCCATTTTTTATACATTTATTTACTTAGTATTTTGGGGTTTGCTGATATGTCTTCACATTCGCTTTGTTTTTATTCTATTTTTGTATTACATTTTCTGGCTGTTTTTTTTTATGTCGGTTTATCATACCTTTTATGCCACTATACTTGTTAAAACATGTAAAGGGTTAATCCCACCTGACCACAGCACCTGTGCTTGAGTGGGATTGCTCCACCTTTATATACCTGTGTTTTCCTTGCACTTGTTGTATAACTAAGAGCGCTTGAAACGCATAACCTCTGCTGTTCCTTGTATGTCCCTTGAATAAAGACGGTTGTATTGCTATTGAAGCTGGATCCAACTCTGCTTTCTTCTCTACATTCCCGATGTTGTCCAGCACCTGGATCCGTGCTCCGGTTGTCCAGGCGGGGTGAGCTGGTTTGGACTTTCTGAAATCTACTCTACCTCCTTACTGGTGAAAATTTTGGTCTGTGGTGCATGGATAGCAACAAATGAAAATGCATTTATTAGGCATTAGGCAGTATGCACTTTAATAAATTTGAGGCAACTTTGGCGCAACTCCAGCACAGATTAGCTGGAGACCATCGTGTAAAATTTGCCCCAAAGTATTTTTTCATGAGCTCCCTAAACTGTATTAAAATTAATAACTGGAAATATGCCAGGGGCAGATGTTGTAGTCACAACCCAAAATGACCCTTTTTCCCATAGGAGGCAGTATTATAAGTGAAGTGTTATAGTTGGCCCAGAGGTCTAAAGTTACTCCTCTGGAATATGTTTTAAACATTAAACAAAAAATATATGAATTCAGACATTGTCCATCTGTATTGTCACATACAGTTTTTCACAGTTGGTCAGTAGAAGGAGACACTATTATGACTTTACGCTGTCTAGGAATTGCAATAAATGTTACATTGTGCTATACCAGTGTAGGGATAATGTATCTATGGTATCTATGGAAATATCTATTTATAGACAGCAGAAACCTGAATGGGATTTCTGACCTTAATAATGAAAAAAGTAGGACATTCTGAAACCACAAAGCAGTCAGCTTCTTTATTTGAGTTATTGGAAAATATAGACTAATGTTTATTTTATTGCAGATTTGGTACTTTATAAAATAACGCATACAGGTTTTCTTGCAGTGTTGTCTTTGTGTCATAAACAGTGTATGAACAATTCTGGATGTCTTGTACAGTCCCAGTTGTTTTCCTTAGTGTAATGACTTTTCAACTACTCAAATAGAAATATATCCTCACAAATCAAAAGGAAGCAGACTTGGACTAAGTGGCTGAAGAGATTTACATTCTATCGCTAGCCTACTTATTACTCTGCTGAAAACCCTATAGCATCGATATAATGAATCCCTCAACCTCTACTGAAAGCACTATTTTTCTTCCCAACTTCATTGGCTCCTAACTTTCGACTTGACCTTTCTGTATTCCGTGTACATCAAAACTTCATTACAGCCTTTTAATGATGTACAAATGACACACTACACCAAGGTCATATAAAATCCCAAGTGAGAACAATCCCTGTAAAAATATGGTGCACAAGTCTATACAATAGTATGCAAGGAAACTACTTTGGACACTTTTTACATTTGCTTTTGTACCTATTGCTTATCTATTATCACTGACACCTGCCCATCTCTTAACTGTATAACACAAGTTTCCGATAGACAAAGTTGTGCATAATGCATATACTGTAGAGAGGTAGACGATTAATGAAATATGCACTGCAAACATACGATGATCTTTCTTTCTGCTTTTGGTTGATATTTGCTTAAAGGAAACCTGTCATCAGTTTCCCCTACAATAACCTTTTGGTACAGACAGGTAGTGCAGGTGACACTAATGACAACGATACTCACCTGATCCCGTTCCTTTCTCCGGTTCTCCCCCTATCTTCTTTGGGATCTTCTGTTCAGAGGACGGGCAGAGGGGCAGAGTTTCTTGACGTCACTGCTGCTGTTTGCTAGCAACAGGACCCAGCAGAGAAGCAGGAGCAGGGAAATCATGAAGCTCCACCCATGCTCCAAGTCACATAGTTACATAGTCATCACCAGAATGGGAGATACTGATGAAGATAGCGAGAGAACCAGAGCACCAAACGGGACCAGGTGAGTATGGTTGTCATCAGTGTCACCTGCACTAGCTGTCTGTACCAACAGGTAAGTGCAGGTGAAACTGATGACAGATTTCATTTAACCCCTTAAGGACCACAGGATTTTCTGTTTTTGCACTTTTGTTTTTTCCTCCTCACCTTTTAAAAATCATAACCCTTTAAATTTTGTACCTAAAAATCCATATGATGGCTTATTTTTTGCACCACCAATTCTACTTTGCAGTGACATCAGTCATTTTACTCAGAAATCTATGGTGAAACAGAAAAAAAATCACTGTGCAACGGAATTGAAGAAAAAAAACGCCATTTATTATATTTTGAGGGCTTCCGTTTCTACGCAGTAAATTTTTCGGTAAAAATGACACCTTATCTTTATTCTGTAGGTCCATACGATTGAAATGATACCCTACTTATATAGGTTTGATACTTATGCGCTGGCCCCTCGCTACACCAGGTAGTACCTCTCTCTGAAGTCTCACTACTTCTGACTTCTGGGTGTAGTGAGGGACCGGCGCATGCGCAGTTACACTGTACAGAGCGCTCTCCCAACGCAGAGCTGGGTAAAATCCTCAGCGCATGCACAATTCGAGGCTGGAGTACCCTTTTAAGGCTATGTAAGGCAAAAATGTGTCAGATATTACTATAATATATTGATTGCACATTTTAAGAAGTTTGCCTTTAATGGAAGTCCTCTTGATCACTTTATTTACTTCTCTCATTAACTTGCTGGTTAGCTCCTGAGCCTTCTGTGCAATGGATTCCAGGTGAGCAGGTGGGCTGGCTGAACACACACCTATATGCATAATATGACAATAACAATTGTCTGATATAAACCACTAAATAGAAGTGGCAATGGAAAGGAATTCATTTTGAGTACGCCCCCCTCCCCCCCCCCCTTTTTTTTTTTTAATAGGACAGAAGGGGGAGCAGCAGGGAGTAGACAAGCAAGAAGAAAGAAAAAAATAATTTACAATAAACAGCAGAGAGAAACAACAACATCAAAAATACAGGTTAAGGTTCTTTTCACACGTACAGGATCCTGCCCATATTTGTTGCGCAGAATTTGATGCTGTGTTTATTCATTTAGTTTACATTGAAATCTGCAGCATAAAATCCTGCGCATCAAATATGTGCCGGATACTGTAGGTCTGAATAGACCCTGGAGCAGGAAATTCTGCATGCACTACATCTAACTTACACATAGAGCTGCCTAAACAGCAATTGTGATTTTCTTTTCTTTTTTTTTTTGTCTATGACAGCTACATTGAAATAGGACTAAATAAATAAATCCAACAATTATTTTTTAGAGAAGAAAGGCTTTTCTACCATATAAGAAGACACAATATTACAAAGTAACACATGTAAGGTATGGTGCCCTGTTACAGAATTTTCACTGCGCCCAGGAGCTTTAGTTTATGCCTCTGGTATACATGGTATCACATTATGTATTATAAATACATGTGTATTTCAAAAACTGCAGTATGAAGCAATGAGACAAAACGATGTGTCATATATTGTCAATTTGGCTTCCTCTTACAGAAAACCAAGCTTTGTTCAAACAATACTGACATTATCCCCAGTATATCTTTATACAGTTTACAACTGACTTAATATTTTCATTTAAAAAAGAAGACACCGGAATAAAGACTAAATTGCGTACCAGTAAAGACTTCTGTCTTTTCTCACTTTATCTGAAATAACATAAGTGATTTGAAATTACTGTCTTGGCAGCTGTCTTTCTTAGGAGAAAACAAATAACTGAATTCCTATGTAAAAGGTTGTGGCTGCAATATCTACATTTACAGTGGCATTTCTTATTGTGCAGCTGAGTGACATGGCAGTCAAATTTTCAATACCATTCAGCCAGACGATTTCTGACAATATAATATAGCTCTGATGCTCACAAAATGGCAATGTTTGTATTGTATTGCTTTAGGCTAACAAATATGTTTTCTATTTATTACTTTTGACAAATTCTATACACAAGAAAATGTAATTGTGTATGTCCCCCCTCCTCCTTCTTGTATTAGGATTCCCCTTAAAGGGAACCTATTATCACTTTCAAATAAAATGTGTCATTGGGGCAGTCCCTGATGGCATCTCCCCACCCCACCAGCCTTGGTTGACAGCTCTCTCTGTTTGTATATGAAAAATAAGCCACCAAAAACCATCCAGATAGATAATGGTTCAGGCAGCATGAAAGTGATAACAAGTTCCCTTTCAATGGAGTAGGGTAAAAGGTCTTATGGGGGGATTTTCTTCTTTTTTTTTTTTTTTTTTGCACATTTTTTAAACTTACAATATAAGTGATTTCTGAAGACTTGTAGGCCTATGTAGGCAACTTTACATATCGGTCATTCATCATTTGAAATGTATGCACAACCACCTTCAGTGCTGCTCTAGAAAACTGCTTTACAAAATGAGAACTGGTGTTGTCAAGTTATTTTGTTAGTTTTGGTGGACTAGCACAATATTTATCACACAAAAGATAAATTAAGTTATTAAATTAAATAAATTGGCTAAAAAAAAACCTGCAACAAAAGTTACTTTAAACATACCATACAAAACAGCTCAGTGATTGATATCCCCACTTACATAACATACAAAATAACTCAGTGATAGATCTCCCCAGGGTTCAAGTCCTGCAGGAACTCATGGGAACATAGTTCCTGCACTTTTACCACAGCAGGAACGCAGTTCCCATTAGCAGGAGTCATGCAGGACCAGCCCTTAAAGGAGTACTCTGCCCCTAGACATCTTATCCCGGGGGTCCTGCTGCGGTGGCTCCCGAGATCTCGGCTGCAGCACCCCAGACATCCAGTGCACAGAGCGAACGTTTCTCTGTGCCGGATGACTGGTGATGCGGGGCAGAGGCTCGTGACATCACAGTAATGCCCCCTCAATGCATTTCTATGGGAGGGCCATCACGCCTACTCCTATAGACTTGCATTGAAGGGCAGTGAGCGTGACGTCACAAGCCTCCGGTGCTGCACCCAACGCTCTAAACGAACACCGGGTGCAGCAGGGAGAATGCAGGGGTCCCCAGTGGCAGATGTCTAGTACCCCTTTAAGTGGAAATCTTGGGTGAATTCCCACACTTTTTTTCCCAGGACTTGACCCTGATCTCCCCCTTACATAACATACAAAACAACTCAGTGAAAAATCTCCTCCTTACATAACATACAAAACAACTCAGCGATAGATCTTCCCCTTACATAACATACAAAACAACTCAGTGATAGATCTCCCCCTTACATAACATACAAAACAACTCAGTGATAGATCTCCCCCTTGCATAATATACAAAACAACTCAGTGATAGATCTCCCCCTTGCATAATATACAAAACAACTCAGTGATAGATCTCCCCCTTGCATAGTATACAAAACAACGCAGTGATAGATCTCCCCCTTTGTGTTTTATATTTCCAAACATTACTTCAAATATCTGAAAATAAACAGAAGCTTGCCCTCTCAACCTGAACAAAAGGGCTATTTCATTGGATGCCCCAGTAACCTCTTATATGTCCTGTGGACAGGCATAGTGAAGAACAAAATCTCTTGACTATAGTGGAGTTGAATTCAAAGGCCCATTTGGTCATTATATTACTTGGGGCGTTACATCGAAGGCCTTCGCCAGTATTATGTTCTGACATGCCTACAGTAAGGGTCTAATATCTTTCCATTCAATTCTATTGAAGTATTGGAACTAGACTCTCTGTGAGAGGTAGAAGTCAACCCCCAACTTTTACAGTTTGGGATATATTCGCAGTATAAGACTACCCCTCTACCGCGATACGGTATCTTACATTGGTTCCCCCACACTAGGTTGTCCGCATAGTTCCCCCACACTAGGTAGGCAGCATAGTTCCCCCCCACATTAGGTTGTCAGCATAGTTACCCCACATTAGGTTGGCAGTATAGTTCCTCCACACTAGGTAGGCAGCCTAGTTCCCCCTACATTAGGTTGTCAGCATAGTTCCCCCACATTAGGTTGGCAGCATAATTCCCCCACATTAGGTTGGCAGTATTGTTTCCCCCCCCACACACTAGGTAGGCAGCATAGTTCTCCCCACATTAGGTTGTCAGCATAGTTTCCCCACATTAGGTTGTCAGCATAGTTCCCCGACATTAGGGTGGCAGTATAGTTCTCCCACATTAGGTTGGCAGTATAGTTCCCCTACTTTAGGTTGTAGTTCCCCCACATTAGGAAGGCAGTATAGTTTCCCCCACATTAGGTTGTAATTCCCCCACATTAGGTAGGCAGGGGACCCCACAGACATACAGCCTTCAGCCATATACAGTGTATGGCTGGAGGCTGTACGTCTGTGTACTGCCCCACTTCAGTGCTCCGACCACCACTCCGGAGGTCGTTGCACCAAAGATGACGTGCTGGTTACTTACCATGCCCAAGCATCCCTGCTGCTCTGCTGTTGCTATGGGCGTACGGAGGGGACATCAGTGACGTCCCTACATGTGCAACCTCACGGCGGCCCCTTTTTAAAGTTAACGTGGGCCGCAAAAAGGTAACCAGGACATCCTCGTGTCACGAAAACATCTTTCGGGACAAGGGGATGTCCCAAATGTGATGGGGGGAAGTTAATCTAGGTCGGGACGTCCGGGGTATGGATGCAGCACCCGGTGTATAAGATAACACCTGGCGTATAAGACGACCCCGACTTTTCAGAACATTTTGCAGGGTTAAAAAGCCGTCTTATATGCCAGAAAATATGGTATATATATATATATATATATATATATATATATATATATATACTGTTAATGTGCTGTTGTTTCTTAGCTTTGGGTTTTAACATTTTATGATGTTTTAAGCTTCTACCAGTAGTACTACTAACAATAGTATGTAAAGTATTTAATTATTTACTTAGAATTCAGCACACCTATGTCACTATGTCATCTATACCTATAAATGATGACTTTTTGCCTAATTTGGACACAATATTAATAAAAAATGTAATAGTGTTTTCTACAAATATATGCTAACTTTACTTGTATTCACACAAATTCTTTTTTGTCTGTATATTAGAAAATTCCAACACTTTACTTTAGGAGTAAGAACCAAATTCATAGAGCATACAGGTATTTGGCTCTAGTTATATTTCAAAGATTTATTTTTATGAATACTTGTCATCTTCTGCCAAAGTTGAGAGTGTACTTTACCCAGCAATATTACTTTCTATATTTCACGAGAGCTTAAAGCCGACAGTTTGCATGGAAACATATAAAATTTGCAGCAATATAACATAGAGTAGATTGCATAGTATGATAATGTGCAAATAAAGATGATCCACAGCTCATCATGTTTTAATTTGCATAGATTTAGTTACATTTTGTTGTACACGTAACTATTCTTTACTCAGACTGAATCCATAGACTCAATCCTTAAGACAGTTGCTTTGGGGAAACAGAAAAAAAAAAAGAATAAGAATGTACTGTATAGTCGCTTTTATAATACAATAAACTAATATGTAATTGAAATCGTATATTAGGAGTGAACTTCAGTGAAGATGTAATATTCCAACCTGCACAGGACTGCCGAGCCGATGTTCCTGACTCCATTATTTTAAAAGTAATTTCGAAGATTGCAACAATAGAAAAATAAAAGACTACAAAAAAAACTTGTACAAAGTAGTTGTGACTTTTTGCGCAACACACAGAAAAGTTAATATTTTTTGCACAAAATATTTTGTTTTTAAATGTGTGACATTTTTTGCCATAAACCTGCACAAAAACCATTGATTAATCCCCCCTTAATTTTAGTTATGAAAAAGTTAATATATGCAATGTACACTCCTCACTAACGTAAGAAGCTCCAGTAGAGAAAGCACAGCATGCTGCACTATTCTTCCCACCAAAATTACAGATTATAAGTCAGTTGAGATCATCGGGTACAGCAGGGCTCTCATTGTGCCTTCTGTGCCTCATGGTGTGAACAAAGCCTTAAAGAGGACATTAATTATTTTGATATGAATGCAATAGTAAATATTTGCTCCCCTCCCCCCCCCCAAAAAAAAAATACAAAATAAACTATTCTGCAGGATCCCTAGAACTATAGAAATATAGGGTTAGCTGTTGCAAGGGAATGCTGTGCTCCCTTTTGTAATAACTATGGGAAGAGGGGGGGGGGGATTTATTAAGACCAGCATTTTTACATACCAGTCTAAGCTTGATGAAACGTGCTAAGTCAATGATGGCCTCATTAATAAATTTGGTCCCTATTTCTCACTACCTGGGTGCCAGACCTTCAAATCTACGTCATGAGCTGGAGTAGACTTCTGACATAACTTTTGGTCTACATTATGTTGCAGAGGCCATGCCCCCCCTATAGTTGAACTCCACCTGATTGTTTAAAAATATGGCATTGGTGGCATTAAACAGTGAACAGTTTTTTTGTACACCTGAAAACTTGTATATGAGAATATTAAAGGGGTACTCCGGTGCTTAGACATCTTATCCCCTATCCAAAGGATAGGGGATAAGATGCCTGATCGCTGGGGTCCCGCCACTGGGGACCCCCGTGATCTTGCACGCCACACCCCGTTATAATCAGTCCCCAGAGCATGTTCGCTCCGGGTCTGATTACTGTCGATCACGGGGCCGGAGCGTTGTGACGTCACATCGCCGCCCCCGTGTGACATTTTATATGTGTAAGATGTTCACCTTCCTGTTGACAAGTACACAGAGTAATGGAGAAATCGGGAGAATACAGTATTTTACGCTCTCTAAGGACTGGAGATATTTGGATGACAACTGTGGGCACTGTAATGGGCATCATTTGGGGCTGTCACCAGGCATCTGTTTTCTATACAGCTGAATAGTTCAGTTAGTGATGTAGAATTCTATTGTTGAAAAAAAAAATATTATTTTCTGCAAAGCTAATAGAAAAGGTTACATAAAAAGGAGTACAGTAATGCAGCCCTGTTCCTCAAACGTTATAGTTCCAGTAGTTTACCGCTAAAATGGTTCATAAAAATAATAGGAATGTCAAAGTACATTCTTTTTCAGATCACTGTTATTGTGACCTATTAGCGCAACCAGAGAAGAGGAAATAACATCTTTACGACATGAATGGTTCGGACGAGTTTTCTTTCTATTAGATGCTTGTTTATGATAGAAATCTACTACACATCACAGCTCTCATTCCACAATTAATTTCTAATTACTGAATAATATGCTAATTTACGGGGCTCCAGCCTAAATTCTGAAGGTTCTGCTCTTTTTTACAGCAGAATGTTCCTGTTCATAACTAACCCTCCTTTGGCTCTGATTGCTGTTTAAGACCAATTTAAAACCAATTACATTCAGCAGATTTTTCTTTTACACTGCTGATAAAAGACACTAAATTACAGTATGAAAGAAGTAGTGGCACATGAATTTGCTCAGACAATACTCTCTCTACAGCACGTAGTCAGCATATTAAAAAGACAACAAAACTATCAAATACAATTAGCTGGGAAATAAGGCAACATACAGCTGGTGTCTAATTAAATGTGATGAGAAGGAGTAGAAATAAAACAAAATCACACCTAATATCACATTTTCATCAGCCGCAAAGACAGGAGAGACCTACAATTTATCTGCACAAACTCGCAAAAGGTTGGAGGAGAAGCAAAACCGTAATTAAAGAAATCTGCTACTTATATACAAAGTCAACACCAAGTATATTCCTGCTACTGTGCCAGTGATTCATTTCATGGGAAGTAAGGTCTTGTAAAACTTTGTTAAATATGTTTTACTACTAACATTATTTATGGCCTATTCAAAGAAAAAGTGATATGTGATCGCTAGGGATCTGGCCAATGATCATGAAAACAAAGTCTCCTAAGTGCCCCTTGTGAATTGCTCTTGTGCGACCGCTGCTTAGTTCACTTTTATTGGACTGACAAAGATCAAGTTTGGATATCTCTATCAGTCCCTTAGCAGCAAATGGAACAGCGGTCAAGATAGCACTTTGTGGATAATGGATAAATGATTTTTGTTGTAAAACTATAACATCCTCTGTGATACTTATCCCATAATACACCAACATACCGTATATACTCAAGTATAAGCCGACCCGAATATAAGCCAAGGCCCCTAATTTCACCCCAAAAACCCAGGAAAAGTTATTGACTCCGGTGCAGGCTGCGAATGAACGTCCCTGTGCGTCGTCGTCAAGGCAACGTCACTAATCCTGGGCAGGCCCGGAGCACGGAGAAGAGGCCCCCCCGGTGAAAATGGACAGCCCGGAACGACTAACCCTCCCCACCGGACGGTCCCTGCAGCATAGATGGCCTGGACCAGCTCACCCTTCCTTCCCACTGAGGGGAGGTGAGTAGAAAACTAAAGGGGGGGTCTGGATGATGAAGAAGGCCGCAGTGGTCTTCAACCTGCGGACCTCCATAGGCTTCAAAACTACAACTCCCAGCATGCCCGGACAGCCGATGGCTGTCCGGGCATGCTGGGAGTTGTAGTTTTGCAGCATCTGGAGGTCCGCAGGTTGAAGACCACTGAGAAGGGATTGACAGACGGAGAGTTCACTTGAGTATAAGCCGAGGGGGGCGTTTTCAGCATGAAAAATCGTGCTGAAAAACTTGGCTTATACTTGAGTATATACGTTAAGTGCTCATCTTCATATTATCTCTATAAGTGATCTAATTCAAGGCATGCCATGTGCGATGATCAACTTTGGGGAAAAAAATGTAATTTTGAGAAACTTGGTTGGTAGATATCGACACTAAAGTTGTTTACGTGTGGCCACCCAGAGGTTGCCGTGATAATTAAAGCCTGTTGAGGGTTCTTCTAGCATGTCTGAGTCCTTGCTAAATTTGAGAAAATAAAAAAAAAGGGAATACATCTGTATGGTATTGCAAAAACATATTTGTCGAGCCACAAAGAAAAATTTTCAATCTGCATTACCCACCTACAGTATCTGACAAGAAATAAGGTGCCCTAAACTGAAAAGTATACAAATATTAGCAGTTGCTGAAGAACTAAGTGTCCATATGAAAAAACACAATGCTGCAGGCCAAGTGTATGTAGAACGTTTATGGAACTTTTCTGTATTCAAGTCAATGGAAGCAGGGTTTCCCACGTTGACACTGCATTGGTTTATGCTGTGAAAATAGGCAGGATTTCTGCGGCAAAAAGTATGTAGCTATGTACAGTGTAAACATGCCTTAAAGGGGTACTCCACTGGAAAACATTTCTTTTATCAACTCGTGCCAGAAAGTTAAACAGATTTGTAAACAGATTTAAAAATCTTAATCCTTCCAGTGCTTATAAGCTGCTGTACGATCCACAGGAAGTTCTTTTCTTTTTGAATTTCCTTTATGTCTGACCACAGTGCTCTCTGCTGACACCTCTGTCATTTTTAGGAAGTGTCCAGAGTAGAAACAAATCCCCATAGCAAACCTCTCCTGCTCTGGGCAGTTCCTGACATGGACAGAGGTGTCAGCAGAGAGCACTCTGGTCAGACAGAAAGGAAATTCAAAAAGAAAAGAACTTCCTGTGGATCGTACAGCAGCTAATAAGTGCTGGAAGGATTAAGATGTTTTAATAGAAGTAATTTACAAATCTTTTTAACTTTTTGGCACCAGTTGATTTAAAAAAAAATAGTTTTGCAGTGGAGTACCCCTTTAAGGGATTTGCATCTGGAAATTGGTACCCAAAGAGTTCCTCTGCCACATATGAGTATTGTAAATCATATATGGAAGAAAGGGACCCATTAACAGGTTTTGCACTTGGGCCCAGGAGTCTGTTACATCTGTATAGTCATGTACTGCAGCAGCTGTGCACAGCACTGTGTAATACTCACTGCAACTGCTGAAAAACATTTTCTAAAGAAAGAAGAGAGCTAGACATAAAGGCTGACACAAGAGAATGAACTAACAAATGTCTCCTGCAGAAAGAAACAGTGCTGATTTACTTTGGCAGGTTCTGCTATCACATTTTGATATTTATTTAGCACAGTACATTAATGTAATAATATATGTTTTATAATACATTGTTTTGTGGGATTACTGTTTTATTGTTAAATGGGCATTGTCAAATACAAAAACCGTTATGTTGTAAAGCATGCAAAACCAATAGGTTTTGCAATTGCTTTCATTAGAAAATTTTCAGTATTTCATACTGAAAAATCCAGTCAAACAACTTCCCCCTGCCTGCTTGGACACATACTAGTCCTGCTGTGTCCATGCGTCATCACCTATGTCATGGACACACTTCCTTGATTGACAGCTGGAGGAAAAATCCTCCCACTGTCAGCTTGTGTCCCGCTACTGTCAGTGAGGACAAGCTGGGAGTTGTAGTTTTGCTAATGCTAGGGGAGATGTGAGCAGACAGAAGAATGAGGAAGGGGGTGGAGACCTGCACAGTGAGGCGACACCCCTCCATTTGAGAGGAATTCAGTCTAGTGAGCTAAATTAAAAGTGTAATAAAAAATAAATAAAGGTGCTAGACACATAAAAATTTGATGTGCATGGTCAGAATTAGGTACTGAGTGATATATATAAAAAAATGTTGTTGGATCTGACAAGTACGCTTTAAATAAATTTATATATGTTGTGAAATACAGTAACTGTGTGACAGCAGTTGATTTTGGAAGAGTTATGACAAAATAGAAATACTGTTCACATAGAACACCAGTAATTGTTATAGTTTCTTTTAATCCCAAGCAAGACCCTCACCAGCACGCCGCAAGTCTACACAATACAGTGTACACAATAATACTGACATATGGAGAGAGAACAAAACAACTGAGAGACTATAACAGAAAAAAAAGAAGAAAGCTGTTTTAAATAGATAGCTTTAAAATGGAATGAACCCTTTCCGTTGTCAGAACTTTCAAAGCCTGACACTATTCAGCTCAACAGCAAAAACAACGGCATTAATAAATCTTTTCTATCCCGGGGATTTTGTTTTGATTTCTTCTGTGGCTGGTAGCATTAGCACCCTGCCCTCTAATGTCAAGTGGTAATTTTCTGAAGTTCATTCATGCTGGCATGGGTCAGTCTCCTTATTCTATTCTGCTACTTGTGGGAAAAATAGTGTTACTGTATTGCGTTCAAGCTTTGTTATGTTATCCATTTATTTGCAACAAAACAGAAGGAAACCTGTTCTAGTCTAGTTTGTTGAAATGGAATGACTGTTATTTTTATGTATGAATATACTACATATAAAGGGGAATTTAACAATACCAGTATCTCACATGCAGGTCTTAAAGTGGTACTCCACTGGTGAGTGTTCGGAACATTTAGTTCCAAACGCTGTGTGCCATCAGGCCACGCCCCCTCAATGCCAGTCTATGGGAAGGGGTGTAGTGGTTTTTACGCCCCTCCCATAGGCTTGCATTGAGGGGGCATGGCCTGACGTCACGAGGGGGCATGATTGACCCCCGCAGCTCGCACACAGCGTACAGGACTAAATGTTATGAATGCTGGCCAGTGGTGTACCCCTTTAAGCTATCCCCCAGTGGTGTGCTATCATGCTTGGTGCACCTGAAGCTCTCTGTGCACCCTCATCGAAATCTATATCAGCTCTGAGTTGGTGTATATGTCAGCTGCAATATATGCTTGTTACACTGTGCAACATCACAACCTCCTTATGCCAAGTTCTGCTTTCTTGGTCAGCTTGGTGCAAAACGGGTGTTTCCGTGCCAAAAATTTTGACTTTTTAAGTTTATGCCAGGAGCAGGCTTCTGATCTGGACAGTTCCTGACATGGACAGAGATGTCAGCAGGGAGCACTGTGGTCAGACTGGAAATAACTACACAACTTCTTGTGGAGCATACAGCAACTGATAAATCCTGGAAGGATTAAGATTTTTTAAATAGAAATAATTTACAAATTACAAATTACTGTATTATAATGATTCCCAACCAGGGTGCCTTGGCACACTGGGGTTCCATTCGCCACTGCCCGGGGTGCCACAGGATTTTGCCGTCCAAATTATAATTTTTTAATTCCCACCCCGGCCTGTGCGCCTGTGACTCATGGCGCCACAGAGCAGAAGGGAAGTCTGTGTGCACTTTGCTGTGCGTGCGCACACAGAGTCCCCCTGCATCCCCCAGCGTCTCCCTTCCCCCTGCGGCCCAGCGAGTGACTCCCCTGCTGGAGAGAGGAAGTTCTTTTCTTTTTTAATTTATTTTTTGTCTGTCCACAGTGCTCTCTGCTGACACCTCTGTCCATGTCAGGAACTGTCCAGAGCAGGACAGATTTGCTATGGGGAATTTTTCCTGCACTGGACAGTTCCTGACATGGACAGAGGTGTCAGCAGAGAGCACTGTGGACAGGCAGAAAATAAATTAAAACAGAAAATACACATAACTTGTCCTTAAATGGCTATGCAACATTAACTCTCAATGCATTTTAAATAAGTAGTTATGTTAAACCAAGTAGAAATACTGTATGTTCAATTAAACCCCAAAAATACACATAACTTGTCATTGTCCTTCATTACACTGAGCCCTTTTTATTGTGTAGTTATCTTAAAACTAAAATGCTGATTTTAAGGTTAACCCCAGGTCAGCACAGGTGCTAAGGATGAATTATACTGGGCTTACAAAAAGCACCAAAAGCAACAATGCACTGAAAAGCAAAACAAAAAGCAACAATGCACTGAAGGGCTGTGGTGAAACTCTAACAAGAGTTGGGGTTCTTAGGAGGAATCCTCAAAGAGGGGATCTTTACCATGTGTGTAACACATTTTTGCTGTTTTGTGGCTGGTAATACGTCACTTGTAGTGAAAGAAAAAAATTTGTGCAGTTAGCTTTCGAAAAGTTGGATTTATTTTGTATTTTCTTATGCTGTATTTGTTTTGTTGCTTAAAAATAAAAACAGAAAAAGCCATGTTTAAATGTTACTAATATGTTGCTGCCTCTGACTGCTATTTTGCCACTATTGGACTGGTTCTATGGAGCTAATCTCCCACACCCTGTTACAAAGCCTCCAAATTACAATTGCTCTTTAGAGGTAAGTGTGAGCATTTCTATTTTTTAAATGATCAGATATTAACGTTATTACTCTGAAACTGTTGATATAAAATTCATATTTTAACAAGTTTAACAGACTTCTTCAAAATGTCACCTGCAATAGATTTCTTTATAAAGGCACATTAAATTTCATTATTTAGAACAACAGCTCCATAGGAAAGAGACCTAAATGTTGAAATAATTAATTGGGATTGGAGAGTTTTCACAGCTATGTTCTAATGAGCTAATAAAAGTGAGGCAATCTGAAAAGTAAGCTAGAAAACAGTTCTAATTTAAGTTTTTAACCTTGGAGGAAAGGACGCTTGGTTTTTATTTAACAGAACAATAAATGATATTTACAACATTGATGTCATGTTTCCCTTATGACAAAAATTATATTTATTAGCATAACTGCTTATATAATTTGCTTAAAAATGTAACAGAAATGTAGATTGACAGCACATACATTTTGCTTCCTCAAGCATTCCTTTCACCGAAATCAATTAACAGTAAAGTTAATTGAAAACAATAAAACTGCTAATTGAGCCAAATTATTTGTGATGATTTTATAAGATGAATAAAAAATGAGACTTAAATGAATTTGGGATCTTTGAACTTGTCTTCAGTTATTTCATTAATGATGTTGGACTAGGTGTAAACTAACTATACTCCACATACTCATATGTTTTGCTTGTAAAAACTCTTAATTCTATTTTGGCAGCAACTGCACATTTATTTATTTATATAATATAGGCTGTAATTATGGATCTTTTGTTACAGCCTGTATTATACTCCACAGATGCGTTCACCATTCTGTTGGCTGCTTTTTGTTGCAATAAACAAAACTACTAACACAGTTTAACCTCTTAAGGACGCAGGGCGTACCTGTACACCCTGCGCCCGGTCCCGGTGTTTAAAACGGGGTCACACCGGGTCTGTCCTGACTGCTAATGATAGCCAGAACCCTGGGCTAATAGCGCGCGGCACAACGATCTGTTGATCACCACGTCGAAAATGAAAGTAAAAGCTTCCTGGCAGCTCAGTCGGGCTGAGCGAGACTATCATGATAAAATCGCAATGTCCCGATCAGCTAGGACGCGAGCGGAGGCCCCCTTACCTCGCTCCGTCGCGTCTGATCGGCGTTTGATTGCTCCAAGCCAGAGCTACAGGCTTGAGCAATCAACCCCCTATTACGCTGATCCATGCAAAGCTATGGCTTTTCAGGGATCAGGGTAAAAGATCAGTGTGTGCAGTGTTATAGCCCACTATGGGAGCTATAACACTGCAAAAAAAAAGTGAGAAAAAAGGTAATAAAGGTCATTTAATCCCTTCCCTAATAAAAGTGTGAATCACCCCCCTTTTCCCATAAAAAAAACTGTGTAAATAAAAATAAACATATGTGGTATCGCCTCGTGCGTAAATGTCTGAACTATAAAAATATATTGTTAATTAAACTGCACAGTCAATGGCAAAAAAATTCCAAAGTTCAAAATAGCGTATTTTGGTCACTTTTTATATAATAAAAAAATGAATAAAAAGCAATCAAACAGTCCAATCAATGGAAAAATGGTAAAGATAAAAACTTCAGAACACTGCGCAAAAAATGAGCCCTCATACCGGCCCGTAAAATAAAAAAGGTATAGGGTTCAGAAGATGACAATTTAAAAAGTATACATTTTCCTGCATGTAGTTATGATTTTTTTCAGAAGTACAACAAAATCAAACCTATATAAATAGGGTATCATTTTAACTGTATGGACCTACAGAATAAAGATAAGGAGTAATTTCTACCGAAAAATGCACTGCGTAGAAACGGAATCCCCCAAACGTTACAAAATAAAAAATTTTCTTAAATTTTGTCGCACAATTAATTTTTTTTCTGTTTCGCCGTGGATTTTTTGGTAAAATGACTAATGTCACTGCAAAGTAGAATTGGTGGCGCAAAAAATAAGCCATAATATGGAATTTTATGTGCAAAATTGAAAGCGTTATGATTTTTGGAAGGTGATGAGGAAAAAATGAAAATGTAAAAACAGAAAAACGCTTATGGGATTAACACGCTACTTAGTGGAATATGTAAAGGCTACAGTATGTACATTTTTACTTATGATCCATTCCAACTTTGCAAACAGCACCAAATAAAAAAAAACCTTCTCTTAATACAGTCTGTGTAGCTTCATGATTAACCCTGATGAATAAAATAACATGTTTATTACCTTGCCTCTTAACCCGTAGGTGACACAGGGAGCATACCTGCACATCCTGTCCTCCTGGTCCTAAATGCAGCGGGGTGAACCCGACACTAAAAGAAGATGTCCAGTAAAAAAAAACATATCTCCTATCCGGAGGATAAGTATCCCCCTGTGTTCATCCCTATGGGAGAGGAAGAGACCGACGTGATGTGCTGGGTGCAAATTCTTATTTCCTGGAGCAGAGCCGAGGCTGAGCCGGAGCCCCATACAGGAGATCGTGTGAGGTCCCAGCTGTCGAGCCCCCTCCTGTGAATAGGGGATACATTCCGTTTGGCCCTAATGAATCAATAGTTTGGAGATAAAAACTTCAGATCACGGCGCAAAAAATGAGTCATACCGCCCTGTACGTGGAAAAATAAAAAAGTTATAGGGGTCAGAAGATGACATTTTTAAACGTATAAATTTTCCTGCATGTAGTTATGATTTTTTCCAGAAGTGCGACAAAATCAAACCTATATAAGTAGGGTATCATTTTAACCGTATGGACCTACAGAATAATGATAAGGTGTAATTTTTACAGAAATATGCACTGCGTAGAAAAGGAAGCCCCCAAAAGTTACAAAATGGCGTTTTTTTTTTTTTTCGATTTTGTCGCATAATGATTTTTTTTTCCGTTTCGCCGTGCATTTTTGGGTAAAATGACTAATTGCGTAGAATTGGCGACGCAAAAAATAAGCCATAATATGGATTTTTAGGTGGAAAATTGAAAGGGTTATGATTTTTAAAAGGTAAGGAGGAAAAAACGAAAGTGCAAAAATGGAAAAACCCTGAGTCCTTAAGGGGTTAAATGTTATGTTTATGATAGTGTACAGGAAATGGTGTAAATGTACAAAAATGCCAGAATTGCAGACTTTTGATCATCATCTATCAGAAAAAAAAAATACATAAAAAGTGATAAAAAAAATCCAATCAAAAGAAAAACAATACCAATAAAAACTACATGGCACAAAAATTTACACTCAAATAGTCCCATAAATGAAAAAAAAGTAATAAGGTTAAAACAGGGCAATTTTAAGCATATTGTTTTAATTGTATTGATATACAAAATATACATAATGTCAGTTTTACAGTATAGTGGACTGTGTAAAGGCGTTAATTTCACTAAACCATTGCTTTTATATAGCGATGTAAACATTCTGCACTAAGTTGCTCATAGACTGTGGTCCTGTCCCCTCACCCTCCCCCCCCCCCCCCCCCCCATGGGGCTCAAAACTAATTTCCCCCCTTACACTAGGGACAGTTTTACAGGAAGCCATATGTCAAGTCACTCAAATGAATGGCTGACTATGAAATGGGTGGTGTTCTTTTGCCAAAGTGGGTTGCCACTCTTACAGATCTGTGAGATTTGTATGCCCTTCTGTTGTTGTATATCATTTAACATTTTTAGTACAGAAATCAAATTTCTCCAGTTATGGGGATATGCATACGTTTTAAGAAATGCATGTCGCATATAGATGCAAGTCTTGTATCTACATTATCATTTTCCCTCGACTATACTATCAGAAGTCTGTTTTGCTGATCTGAAACAAAAAAGGCAATTTAAAACATTAAAAAAATGCACAGTCAAAATGTAGTTTATTATAGTAATTCAAGAACTCCAAGTGTTAGGAGCACTCAGGAATAACTATCTTCTGCTTCATAAACATTTACGACAAAATAGACATTTATTTCTTTATATATTCCGCACAAGTCGGTTATAACTAAAATAAAAATACTGTGCTGCAGGTAATATTATATTGTTGGCATGTGACACCAAGAAAACAAGGAGTAAACCAATAGTTATTAACGCATTTATTCCTACCCTGCGAACACTTTAACCAGCATTGGCTAGTAATGTATTTTTGTAAATTCAGCCCCCCCTGGCAACAGTGCACACCTAAAACTGGTGACATAGTAATCTTCAACGTGTTGCAAAAACAAAACAAAGTAAAAATGGTGCAAATTGCTTGATGCATACTGTAGTTTACATTTTTTTTCTTTGTTCTCTGAGAGTTTAGGCCATAAAATGGTGACTGTACTAAGAAAATTGAGGCATTTTATAAAGCTGTCAACAAGCAATGTACTCCATTATTAATTAAGTCTGCACCCCAAAAAAATGGAAAGCTTCTCAAGACCCTCTAGTTTCCCATAAAAAAACAAAAAGGTGGGTGTTGCCTCCAAAGAAAGGGGCATGTCCCTGACTAAAGGGGAGTGTCTCTGACACTTCAGAAAAATCCCACCACATTTACTAATGTTCCCACGTAAAATGTGTGGGATTTGAGCTCTGGAAAACTCGACAGCTCAGAGCATGTGTAAAAAAAGGAAAATGTAAGAAAAAGGGCAAAACATAAGGCAAATTTGTAAATTCAATGGAAAAATTCCTGTCAGGAATCAAAACCCACAAATAAAACTACACTGCACTCTTAGTAAATGAGGCCCGATATTTTTATATGGGGTTTTTCTCTATGTTTTTGTTATTTACCAAATTTATAGTCACTGCATTGTTTGAGCAAATCTGTCTACCTTTGAACACCATTTTTTAAATCCAATCTGTATGAAAAAAAGACTACATGAAATCAATGCAAATCCCTAGATAAAGCTCTATGCAGACATTGGACCAGCATGGAACACTCAGAAATTTAAGTCTACAGCCTACAGAATCATTACTTATACAGCTGAGTTATAGAGCTTGGGACTATTAAAGGGGTACTCCAGTGGAAAAACACATTTTTTCTAATCATCTGGTGCCATAAAGTTACAAAAGATTTGTAAATTACTTCTATTTAAAAATCGTAATCCTTCCAGTACTTAGCAGCTGCTGTATGCTCCAAAAGAAGTTGTATAGTTCTTTTCAGTTTTACCACAATGCTCTCTGTTGACACCACTGTTCATGTCAGGAACTGTCCAGAGCAAGAGAGGTTTGATATGGGAATTTGTTCCTGTTCTGGACAGTTCCTGACATGGACATAGGTGTCAGCAGAGAGCACTGTGGTCAGACTGAAAATAACTATACAACTTCCTCTGTAGTATACAGCAGCTGATAAGTACTGGAAGGATTGAGATGTTTAAATAGAAGAAATTTACAAATCTGTTTAAAGGGTACTCCAAACCCTAGACATCTTATCCCCTATCCAAAGGATATGGGGGTAAGACGTCTGATCTCGGGGGTCTGATCTGCTTGGGACCCCCGCAGTATTGCATGCGGCACCCACCAGTTTTTTTACGGCCGTCACGCCCCCTCCCATAGACTTGCATTGAGGGGACGGGCGTGATGTCACACAGACTTCCGTTCCCGTAGTCGCGACTCAGACCCTCCAGCGCTTCCGCACAAAAAACAGGTGGGTGACGCATGCAATACTGCAGGGGTCCCCAGTGGCGGGACCCCCGAGATCAGACATCTTATCCCCTATCCTTTGGATAGGGGATAAGATACCCCTTTAACTTTTTGGCACCAGTTGATTAAAAAAAAATTTTTCCACCAGAGTATCCCTTTAAATAAGCCTGGGATCAGGTTATAGTTTGTATGATATTGTTATAGTCTGTATGATACTGTTTCTTTGAGACAACAATACCTGCTAATTCTAGACCTCCACAAGCGGTCCTTGGGTCTTGGATGACTCTTCTGATTATTCTTTTTTACTCCTCTGTCAGAAATCTTGTGAGCAGCACATTTTTGCATCTTCCTACATGTGTTTAATACTTTTTTCCTGTGTCGTTTCACATTATTACACATAAATTAATTTATGAGCTTATATGTTTTGATTCATTTATATTTTTGGTTACTTGTGTTATATATTTAGTAAGAAAACTTATGACATGTTCAATACTCATTTCACCCTCTGTATAAAAGGGCCTCAGACTGTTTGAAAATATGGTACAGTTTATACTGTTTGATTGGTCCACACGCGTTCTAAGGTGTTTTTAACACACCTTTTCCAATGTCACATTCCTTAAAAAATGTCTTACATGGCACAAACAAAGTGAAATTGAAAATGTGTCATCACTGTTCTACCAAATCTGGTGCAGCCTGCGCAAAAATAATTCTGCTTTGGATATCCCACCTATGTATCGTGTATCAATTTTATGAATGATTTTTCGCCGTATAAGATTTTCTTCCCAAAAACTGGTGTGGTCTTATACGGCAAATGCACATTAAAACAATATCCTATCGCGGCGGTCCCTGCAGCCATCAACAGCTGGGACCCGCGTCTAATACAGGACATCACCGATTGCGGTGATGCCCTGTATTAACCCTTCAGATGCTGCGATCAAAGCTGAATGCCACGTCTGAAGCAAAAGTGACACTAACCTGGCTGCTCAGTTGGGCTGTTCGGGACGACCGCGGTGAAACGGACAACTTACAGGACACCGGGAGGGACCTTAACTGCCTCCTCGCTGTCTGCTCCATGCCAGGATCGCCTGCATGGCCAGCGCTCTCCTTCGTCATCATCACGTCGGCGCGCACGCCGTCCCGTCATCCAATAGGAGCGGCGTGCGTAGCGGCGTGCGTAGCGGCGTGCGTAGCGACGTGACGGCAGCAACGGAGAGCGAGGATACCGAGCAGCAGAGACGTTCCGGAGCGACAGGGCACCCCGGGGACGCGGCGACAGCGATGGAGCGCGACATCCAGGGCAGCGGTGACAAGCAGTGACGGGTCCGGAACGGCGGGGACATGTGAGTACTACCTCCTATACCAGTGATCTTCAACCTGCGGACCTTCAGATGTTGCAAAACTTCAACTCCCAGCATGCCCGGACAGCCAACGGCTGTCCGGGCATGCTGGGTGTTGTAGTTTTGCAACAACTGAAGGTCCGCAGGTTGAAGATCACTGTCCAATACTTTACATTGTATTTGGTTCAGAATCTTTATTTTCTAGATATTTATGCTTTAAAATTGGGTGCGTCTTATATGCCGGAGCGTCTTACATAACGAAAAATACGGTAGTTGTATGGTAAATTTACTGCATAAAAATTATTTAACCACTGATTTACTGAAAATGAAATGTATATATTTCTTACTAAGCCTTTGAACAATTTTTTAACATATATTAAAAGGCTTCCTTGGTAATTGTTTGTATATATTTGCAGAAATACTTGTAATATACTCATCTTTTCACACATAGGCCAAAACATTCCATACACCGGAAAGTAAAGAGTAAAATAAAAAATGTCCCTGTTACATGTAGAATGCTAACTACCTTAACCTGTTAAACAAGATGGCCCTTTCTGTAAATGAGAAAATTATATTAATACAAAAAGTCATTTAAAAAATGCAATAAATATTCATTTTCCCACAAATGAATTTCTCACCGGAACAGCTGTGATTCATTTACTAATTCCCATTTTAAATCATTATGACATTATCTCAATGAGGCACATATTGCTATAACCAGCATCAGAAGTGCGGATTAATCAAAGTGCCAATAGTCTTACAATTGTGGTGCATTGGTTTTCAGCCTTATTTCCATAGTAGATACAATCTTCTTTTCCAAAGTCTTATTGAAGAATGGAGGGAGAGGATCTCTTGTACCAAATCGGTCTTACGGAAGTTAGAAGTCAAATCAAGAAATCACTACTTCCCTAATGAGATGTTTCTCTAGACCATTCCTCAATGTACATGTATGGTGAACTGTGCACACATGCGATAATGCCCCATGATTTAAGGGTTACAAATCCTTTTAGATCATGTCAGCCATCATCTCAAGTGTAGAGTAGAGGGGAAAAAGTTAACCTATTAAGGTTTAGGGTATTTTGGGCCTTCATTGCATTCTTGCATTCCATTATGTCATTTTTGTGGCATTTCTTTTTCAAAATAGTGTCTATTAAGCATGTGTTTTTGGGTAAATATTTACCTGCATTTTTGTCATTAAAAAACATGACTCCTTGATTACCTGGTTATAGATTTTTTTACAAAAGAATGTGAAGGAAATCAATGACATAAGAAATGCACATTTACATGTACATTTTCTAACCTATATAGCTCTAGCTGAGAAAAAAAAATGCCACAAACAGGGTGTAAAAAACTCCTGAGCATGTGTTGTTTAGAAAAAAAAAAAAAAAAAACTGGCACTGGCCCAAAATGACACTGAAGCAAGAAAATCAGAAAAACAAAAAAACACAGTAGGTAAGACAATGGCTACCAGCTAACATCCAGACTTTTTTTTTTTTTTATAGAAAAAAAATGTGATAAGTCATCCATTTTTTTCCAGCACTTTTTTCCTGAAAATTACTGATAAGTTTTGCTTTTGTTTATTTATTTGTTTCCCTTTTTATACTATAGTTTCCCATGTTAACTTGAACTGTTACAGCAGCCCCACTTAAAGTGCCAATTGTCACTGATGGGCTGTGCTAGGTCTACTTAGATGCTAGTTAGACCCCAAAACAGCTTACATCTACAAAAGTCTTGGTATTCACTTTATCGGTTACATGGCCAATAAGATCTATAGAGTATTATATACAGATGTAGCCAGTGTCATGTTGATCCCTGGTGCATTAAGATATTGTACTGCACTAGAACAGATATAAAACACTGGAACATTTGGTGCATGTGGATCGTAGAAATCGGCATGTGGATCTTAGAAATAGGTAAAATAGAAATCCCGGCACTCAATATTCTTGAATAATCGCTTCTTTTATTTCAGTATTTACTGCATATTGCACCTCATAGATTGCTATTGAAAAAGAGGTAGATGAGTACCTCGAAATGCGTCTAGCCTCTATCACCTGTACCCCAGTATTGGCAAACTTGATGATCTTTACCATCATTCACTGGATCGCAAGAAACTTACTGGAGCAGGTTTCTGGGGTTGTACGCATCCCGCCTGCCAGCGGACGTCTCCCTAGTTAAAAAAAAAAAATTCTGGCAACCAGGCTCCAGGACATTGATGGTAAGAGGCAAAGTCCCCAAATCCACTCAAAACTTTCCCTGTGCCACCGGGGTAGAGTGGTCCACATTTGGGGGCCTCCAGCACTGCAGAAGGCAGCCTCATGCACTCACAGGATTACAATTAAGAGACTATCTATATCCTACTGACCAATCTCTATCCCTGTGCCGCCAGGGTAGAGTGGGATACACACAAGGAAATCCCAGCACCGCAGAGTGCATTGATTTTAACCCCTTACCAACATGCTGCCGCATGCAGTATCCTGACCAGATTCGAGCTATACAGAGACTTTGCTACTCAGACTATTTGTAATCAACCAAACAAGGCACGATCTCCGTGCATACTTCTATAAGCGCTACAGACTATTTGCCACACTGGGATACCAGCACTTTTTTACCCTGTATATTATATGTCTATTTTATTTTATTTCATTGTGTGAATATTTTATACATTCACTACCTTCCTTATCATCATGAGTCCGATGTAAGGGCCCTACAAAGGACACCACAAGCACTATCATTGTAATAATAAATTGTTTTAAATTAATTCACTGGATCTACATCATTTTTTACATATATTTTATATACACCCATTTATTGGTGACAATCAAGCCCAGACTTGAGGAAAGTGTACCCTCACTCTATAAATGTTAATCATAAGGACCTGTTGTGCAATAAATACTATATACACTTAAATTATTATACATTTTAATTAGAAAGTATTTATGTTACAAAGAAATTAGACTTCAAATGAAACTTAAATTAGCTGAATGACAATTGCATCATTTTGTATGGCTTCATCTGCTTGACATTTTTAAAGACCTCTGGGCGAAACATTGTTAACATCCCCTTCCCAATGTTTTTGAAATAATTAGAATGATTCTTTGTAATTGATTGTGCATGTGGCTTGTTATAGGGAACGATCCGGTCTTCCTTTACAGCTCCTTATCCTTACCACTAATAATTCAGTCCACTGATTTCTAAGCAGGGGCCTCTGACAACACAATTTGACTTGCTCACATTTGAATTCAAAAGGACTTTACTTCTTATTGCATGATCATAAAACAAATGATTCAGTAAGGATATATGTAAATAAGCAAACATTAGTATGAAGAGAAAAAAAAATGCTGAAATACCGCAGCATTTTTGACACAGTCACAGAGCGACTGCAGAGCGAGCTCCCTGCTGCAGCAGTGTTGCTCTGTGTGTCAGCTCGTGACTGCCAGCGGGAAATCTGCCGCACACAGAGCCACAGGGAGCTCTCTCTGCCATCTCTGTGACTGTGACCAGCAGCACATCTGCAGCATCAAATACACTAACCCTTCCCTAAAACTGCAAAGTAGTATGATCAGTGGTATACAGTGTTTTCCCAAAATTGTATTAGTGGCTCATGTCCACAGCGTATGCAGACTTTAATTCAGCTAGTGCTAACATTTGCCACCCTGACATTATAGTATACACTTTTGTAGGAGCTCTATCACCCCTAACACTAGCTAAATGAATGTGAGCAGACACGATAGAAGTATCTTCACTGCCAGGTGTACACTGTGTAAGTATGTCATTTACATTGTATACATTGCCTCTGCTTTAAAGGCTGATCCTGGTATATAGCAATCTCTCCCACAGTTTCCGCAATGTGTGTATATGTATAACACAATTATTAGGTATAAAAAAAAACATCTCAGGAACTGGAATATACACAGATGTGTCTAATGTTACTCTTTATTTACAGAAGTGGGAGGTGACAGATAACAGAGCAAAGCCTGTGTGCTGCTGGGAAATGTAGTATCCTAGAAGTCAATAGTCCAGGCCAATTTTGCTGGGGATAGCAAATCTGTTTATATTTTCTAATTGTAATTATTTGTATAGATTTTTATAGATTTTTTTTTGCACATTATTATGAAGGTAGCCATATTGTCTGAGCTTTTCCTATAAAGGAAAGAGGAGAGGATGAACAGTGCTCATTTCTCTTCTGTTAATCATAGTCATTTCCAGCTATTAATAGCTTCTGTGTTCCCTGACATGTACTTCACAATATGAGAAGTTTAAGGGGTTATCCAGCTTTTATTAATGTTTAACTATGGTGCATGTAATGGCAAGTTATGTTTGAAGTGCTTTACTTACGTTACATGTGTGGGGTGGATCAACCCATTTATACATTTTTTTGTAAATTCAAGGTCCCTCCAGGTCTCCTCTGGTCTGTGGATGACTGTTGTCGCAAGCCTTTCTTAGGATTTCGTTTTGGCTTGAGACAACAGCTGATCACAGGGATTTGGCTTTCTCTTGTTTTCTCTGACAAGCCAGCCTCCGATGACATGTGCGGTCCAGCTGTATGTGTCGCTGCCCTGGCGTTCAATGTGTCAGCTGCTGTCTGCAGACTCCTGAGATCACGTGATGTGAACGTTGGGGTTGTGGCACTTTTAGCTAGATCACACACCTCATCACAGGACTGGCTTGTCAGGGAAGACAAGAAGAAGCTAAACTCCATGTGATCAGCTATTGTCTTGAGCCAAACAGGATCCTGGGAAAGGCTTGAGACAACAGTCATACACAGACAGAAAGAATTCTGAACCTGGGGTGACCATGAAATCACAAAAAAAGGGGTTGATCTACCCCACACATGAAAGGCAAGTAAAGCTATTAATACATAACTCGCCATCCCATGCACGATAGTATAAAGTTAATATGAGCTGGATAACCCCTTTAATGTAATAAAGGCAGTTATTTTGGTAATCTGCTGGTTTTATGGTAACCTATCTCTGCATAATAAGGAGTGAAGGGTATGTTATATGTTCCTAGGTCTGCATGGTAAGGCACAGGAATTTGAAATGAGTCACACTGAGGCAAACTATTATTACGGTAGCAGATCAGCAGCTGAGAACAGTAATTCAATTAACAACATATTGCAAAATTATTTTTCTTACACATCATTACACGTCCACAGATTGCTAAAATAAGGCTGCCATGTTTTGCTTTTCCCCTACTGTTATAGTCAAACAGTAATTTTCAATTATGGATAGAGGTGACTGCATAGGTGTAGTACAACCCAAACTCCTTTTAGGAGCCCGGTCGGCCCTGTCCTTTTTTTAAAATTTATCGTCAGTGAGTGACTGTGTCTTTTTTTGCCTGTCAGTGACTGACTGGGCCCACCACTGCTCGCTGACTGATTGACTGACTACATACAGTCAATCAGTCAGAATGCAGCAGCGCGCCACTGCCGCACATACCTCCTGGGCCAGTGGCCACTGCCTCTTTAAATCTGCAGTGGCCTGTGGGAGGTACTAATTTCTCGCATAGGCATGGCCACTGCCAGGCAAGGGCGGACATATCACCTGTGCAGCCAGTTCAGCTGCACAGGGGCCAGGCGTGTGAGGGGGCCCACCCTCACACGCTGGGCCAGCCGTACCATGGGACCTGGTGCACATATGATGGGGCAAGCAGTCTTGCCCTGTCACTAAACTGCTACTTACATCTGCCCGTGGGGACTTCCTGGCGGAGGTGTGCACGGTGAGTAACATCATCGCAAGCACCGGGATGCCGACATCCTGTGTGGCGCGTGCGATGACATCACTTATAGCACATACCAGGAAGTCCTCTCAGGCAGATATAAGTAGCGCAGGCCAGGTAAGAGTGTGTGAGTGAGTGTGTGTCTGTGAGTGTTTGTGTGTGTGTCTGCTGGGGTGGGGCTATGCTACGCTACCTAATGTGGGGAATCTATGCTACACTACCTAATGTGGGAAATATATGCCATGCTACACAACCTAATGTGGGGAAACTATGCTACCTAATGTCGGGAATCTATGCTACACTACCTAATGTGGGAAATATATGCTATGCTACCTAATGTGGGGAATATATGCTATGCTACCTAATGTGGGGAATATATACTACGCTACCTAATGTGGGGAATATATGCTACGCTACCTAATGTGGGGAATCTATGCTGCGCCACCTAAAGTGGGGAATCTATGCTATGCTACCTAATGTGGGGAATATATGCTATGCTACCTAATGTGGTGAATATAGGCTATGCTCCCTAATGTGGGGAATCTATGCTACTCTACCTAATGTGGGGAATATATGCTACGCTACCTAATGTGGGGAATCTATGCTACGCCACCTAAGGTGGGGAATCTATGCTATGCTACCTAATGTGGGGAATCTAGGCTACGCTACCTAATGTGGGGAAACTATGCTGCACTACCTAAAATGGGGAAACTATGCTACGCTACCTAATGTGGGGAATATATGCTAAGCTACCTAATGTGGGGAAATTATGCTAAGCCACCTAATGTGGGGAAACTATGCTGCACTACCTAATGTGGGGAAACTATGCTACGCTACCTAATGTGGGGAATATATGCTAAGCTACCTAATGTGGGGAAATTATGCTGTGCTTCCCAATGTGGGGAAACTATGCTATGCTACCTAATATGGGGAAACTATGCTATGTTACCTAATGTGGGGAACTATGCTACGCTACCTTTTGTGGGGAAACTATGCTAAGCTACCTAATGTGGGGAAACTATGCTACCTAATGTGGGGAAACTATGCTACCTGATGGAGATTAATGTGAGTTGCAGGGCAATCTCATAGCATAGTACTTATATTTGTTTGCGGGGGGGGGCACATTCTTTGCACAGTAGCCCTCTGCTGTCTGTGTCCGCCCCTGGCACCAGGCATAGGCTGCATCCCTCTATATGAGGGTACAGCTCCGTTCCCTGAAATAAATATCTCCCCATGCCAGGCTGGTCCATCAACCCCCCCCCCCCCCCCGCCCTATTGCCTGCTTGATCGCCATGTAAAAAAATAAGAAGGAAAAAGCGCAGTGCACATTGCTCTTCTTTCATCACTGCTCCTGCCTGGCAGCACTGTGTGCGCCTTTAAGACGCACACAGCATTCAATATGCACAAGCGACTGGAGTGACAGGAAGGAGCCAGGGCTTCCTGTGTGGCAGCGGAGGCTGTCCGCACAGGAAGCAGAGAGAAGAGGAGCGACAGCAGCTGCAGGGGAACAAAGGAGCGGTGAGTGATTTTTTTCTCCATGCTGTGAGGGGCATAATATACAATGGGGGGCAATGTGAGGGGGATATTTTACAAAAAAGGGCACTATGAGAGGATACTTTACGATGGGGGCAATATGAGGGGGCTAATATATAAGGTTGAACAATATGAGGGGGATATTATAGAAAGGGGAGCAATATGAGGGGGAAATATAGAAAGGGGAGCAATATGAGCTGCATAATATACAATGGGGACAGAATGAGAGGGATAATATACAATTGTGGGCAATATGAGGGGGGTAATATACAATGGGAGCAAAATGAGGGGCATAATATACAATGGAGGGCAATACTATCGGGCAATATGAGGAACATAATATACAATGGGGGCAATGTAAGGGGCATAATATACTATGGGGCAATGTGAGGGGCATAATATACTATGGGGTAATATTTCTGGCATAATAACCTATGGGGGCAATGTTTAGGCCTGCTAATCTATAGGGACAATGTTGGGACCTAATACTAAGATACATGTACTTTCAAATGCTTCATTGTGACAACCTGTACTGCAAGATGTTATTTACATAAATACTATTGTATAATGCTTTATAATAATGACTAGAGATGAGCGAATTTTTGAAAAACGGTCTGACACCCGTTGCGATCCTCCTATATAATGTATAGATGCGAGTGGCCAGCCGCTCTTCTGCGCGATCCTGCACTATGTTCTGCGATGTGAAGTTCTTCACATCACAGATTCATATTTCCCACAGAGAGCTGTGATTGCCAGATGGTTCCAGCCAATCACGACTTTCTGCAAGAAATATAAATAATATATCTATCTATATATATATATATATATATATATATATATATATATATTTATATATATATATATATATATGGCAGTTTAGGGGACAAGAAAAAAGCAGCCGTTCCCCACATATATACATTATACAGGACAAACGCAGTGGGTGTCAGGAGTGACACCCGCTGTGATCGGTCCTTAAAGGGGTTCTCCGGTGCTTAGACATCTTATTCCCTATCCAAAGGATAGGGGATAAGATGCCTGATCGCTGGAGTCCCGCCGCTGGGGACCCCCGTGATCTTGCACGCCATCACACCTCAGCCCCCGTGTGACGTCACGCTCCACCCCTCAATGCAAGCCTACGGGAGGGGGCGTGATAGCTGTCACGCCCCTCCCATAGACTTGCATTGAGGGGCGGAGCGTGAGGTCACACGGGGGTGGAGGCGTCACGTCACATGCCGCCGGCCCCGTGATCGACAGTAATCAGACCCGGAGCGAACATGCTCCAGGGACTGATTACAAATGGGGTGCGGCGTGCAAGATCACGGGGGTCCCCAGCGGCGGGACTCCCGTGACCAGGCATCTTATCCCCTATCCTTTGGATAGGGGATAAGATGTCTAAGCACCGGAGAACCCCTTTAACTGCAGGTATTACTGCTCCCAACATGGAGCACACTCAACTCCATGCTGGGAGCTGTAGTACCTCCATTAAGAGACAGATCGCAGTGTGTGTAACTTCTGACATCTGTTGCGATCTTTCTATTAATGCAGGTACTACAGCTCCGAGCATGGAGCTGAGTGTACTCAATGTTGGGAGCAATAGTACCTGCATTTAAAGCGCAACTGTCACTGATTTTAACCCCCATAAACTAGCCCCGGGATGACAAAGTTGTTAGAAATTACAGATCAAGCATACCTTTTGCTGCTTTCTAGCAGCTTTAATCGGGCTAAAAAATGCTTTTTATGAAAGTCAGCAACAGTTGGATATGTATGTATCAACCGTACTAACTATGTCAGTGCTGGGACCGCTGTGTGATTGACACACAGGTCCCAGCGCATAGGACCCTTATTCTTATATGTGGGTGGCGAGTTTTCTACTGTAAAAGAATAAACAGTGTCTGTTCTCCTGTGCACAGTGGTGATGCGATGTGGGCGGCCAGCTCTCACAGCAAGCGCTCACTCCCAATGGGTGGCATAATGCAGTAGCGGAATGAGCTGGTTGCTTGCATCGCATCACCTCTGTGCACTCCAGGAACACAGGAGAATGGGACCGAGCGCTTGCTGTGGCCGCCCACAGCACATCACTGCTGGGCACAGGACAATGGACACTGTTTATGTGCCACCTGCATATAAGAAGAATCAGGGGCCTATGCGCTGGGACCTGTGTGTCAATCACACAGTGGCCCCAGCGCTGACATACAGGGGATATCCTACTGTTGCTGACTTTAATAAAAAGCATCTTTTTTTAACCTGATTAAAGCTGCTAGTAAGCAATTCAAGGTATGCTTGAACTGTAATTTTAACAACTTTGTCATCCTAGGGCTAGTTTATGGGGGTTAAAATCTGTGACAGTTGCACTTTAAGGAAAGATCACCCCTAGTGTCACTTCTGACACCTGTTGCGATCCTCCTGTATAATGTATAGATGCGGGCGGCCGTTCTTCTATGATCCCCTGGACTGACGTATTTATACACCTATTCATATTTCCCGCAGAGAGCTGTGATTGTCCGGATGGTTCCAGCCAATCACAACTCTCTGTGGGGAATATGTCTAGGTTTCTATATTCGTCAGTGCAGGGGACCATAGAAGAGCTATACATTATACAGGAGTATCGCAATGGGTGTCAGATGTGACACTCGGGGTGATCTTTCCTTAAAGCGCAACTGTCATGGATTTTAACCCCCATAAACTAGCCCTAGGATGGATGGCAAAGTTGTTAAAATTACAGTTCAAGCTTTCTAGCAGCTTTAATCAGGTTTAAAAAAATGCTTTTTATTAAAGTAAGCAACAGTTAGATATCCCCTGTATGTCAGCGATGGGACCGCTGTGTGATTGACACACACTTCCCAGCGCATAGGCCCTTTATTCTTCTTATATACGGGTGGCGCATAAACAGTGCCCGTTCTCCTGTGCCCAGCAGTGATGCAATACGGGCGGCCACAGCAAGTGCTCGGTCCCTAAGGCCCTATGCGTGGCATAATGCAGTAGTGGAATGAGCCGGACGCCCATTCTCCTGTCTTTTAAGAGTGCACAGCAGTGATGTGATGCGTGCGGCCAGCTCATTCCGTTACTGCATTATGCCGCCCATGGGAAGAGAGCGCTTGCTGTGAGATCGTGCCACCCACATCGCATCACTGCTGTTCACAGGAGAACAGACACATATAAGAAGGGGCCTATGCGCTGGGACCTGTGTGTCAATCACACAGCAGTCCCAGCGCTAACATATAGGAGATATCCAACTGTTGCTGACTTTCATAAAAAGCATTAGCCCAATTAAAGCTGCTAGAACAACTTTGTCATCCTGGGGCTAGTTTATGGGGATTAAAATCCGTGACAGTTGCACTTTAACTGCAGGTACTACTGCTCCCAACATTGAGCACACTCAGCTCCCTGCTGGGAGCTGTAGTACCTGCATTAATAGACAGATCGCAACAGGTGTCAGAAGTGACACTCACGGTGATCTGTCTATTAATGCAGGTACTACAGCTCCCATCATGGAACAGTCTGTTCCATGCTGGGAATGGTAGTACTAATTAAAACATATAAAAAATGGAAAAAAAAAGTTAAAAAGTTAAAACACACACTTTATTAAACACATTATTAAAATACATCACTAATTAAAAGTTTAACAAAATGAGCATGAGCTGAGTGTGCAACGGGTGTCAGACCTCGGGGCGATCTGTTTATTAGTACAAGTACTATTACTCCCATCATGGAACAGTCTGTTCCATGCTGGGAGTAGTAGTACTACCTAAAAAATTAAAAAAAATAAAGGGAAAAAGTTGTTAAACACATTATTAAAATACATTACTAATAAAAAGTTTTACAAAATGAATTCCCAAAAAATATATTATTTTTACATTTAAATGGCCCTTTCTACATTTTTCTTCTTGTCGGCTAAATTTTTAGGTCCCTGCCGCCCACATAAATTGGTCCCTGTTTAAAAATGTATTAAAATTTGGTTACAGAAAATAAAAACATCATTAAATACATTTTTTATTGTAAAAACTCAGTGGAATCTTAGCCTTAGAGTAATAACAAAATGGAGTGAATGAAGAAATTCCTTATTCCGAATCGAGTGGAAATTCGGACTCAGATTCAAATTTTTCATGAAATTCGGAACCAATTTGGATTGGTCTGACCCCACCAACATATGTATTATAGTAATCTAAATATTACGGGATATACAAAGATTTATAATTCTCCTCTCATATACACTCACAGTTACCAGTTACTGAAATGCATTGTATTTCAAAACTGTTAGCTGCAGATGGTTTGCATTGGAGTCCTTAGGAGAATGATGAGATTACTAGATTATTTACTTGATGATTCCTTAGCACTGCTGTGTTCTCTTGATGCACTGTAATTAAATTATTCAGGCCTTTCAATAATGATGTAAGTTAGCACATGTAATTAAGTACTCTACACCAATTTCTTGCCTCATGACTGTGTATACAAGGACTTCACTTGAAAATGAAATATGATGTTGTGAAGTTCAAGCTGTGTATGTAATCCATGTAACCATGAAATAAGGGATTTACAAAAGGATGCTCCAAATCAATTTCTTTGCCCATGTAAAAAAGGAGACAATCCATCATTTTCTTAAGATTTTCACAGATTGGATAAGATATTTGTAATAGAAATGCTTCCAAGGCACAGTGAGAGGAAACTTAATGCTCTATTGGATGCTGGGGTATTTGTCTTACTTATTCTTGTAATAAAATAGGCGGCTAAAAAACAACCTTTTTGGCAGTTATCATAATAAGAGTATTTCTACATTTATATAGACTAACGCATGGACAACTTTCCAATATATGGTACTTTGCAATCTGGCCCCAGAGTGACAATATTGAGCAGTGTTTGCCAATATGTATCTGGAATTGGGATATTTATATAAGGATCTATGCATATCCTAAAAGTAGTAGTATACACAAACATTTGAAGAAACTCATTAACAGACTGTAGGCATGTTTGTAAATACACATCTGTTGTGGGTTAGATTTTTGATTGGTCCTGTCACTAATCTGATCAGCTTCTATGAGGAGGTCAGCTATAGATTGGACCAGGGTGAAGCTGTGGATGTTGTATATCTGGACTTTTTTTTTTTTTGCATTTGATAGTGTGCCACACAAAAGGTTAGTACATAAAATGAGGATGATGGGACTAGGGAAGGATACATGTAATTGGGTTAAGCAACTGGCTCAGTGACAGGAAGCAGAGGTGGGTATCAATGGAACTTACTCTGGTTGGATGACAGTTGCAAGTGGGTACCACAGGGGTCAATACTGGGTCCATTTAAAAAAAATATGTTTATTAATGACCTTGTAGAGGGATCACAAAGTACAATTTCAATATTTGTAGACACTGATCTGGGAAAGGTGATCACCACAGAGGAGGATAACATAATATTACAGAGGGATCTGGGGAAATGGAGGTTTGGGCACAGACATGGCAAATTTAATTTAATGTGAATAAATGTAATGTTATGCACTTGGACCATAACAACATGTACAGTTATGTGCTAAATAATATAACATTAAAATAAACTTCTAGCGAAAAGGACTTGGGGTACTGGTGGACAGTAAGCTCAACTTTAGTGACCAGTGCCATGAAGATGCTGCCAAGGTTAGCAAACCAATGGGATTCATCAAAAGAGGCACAGATGCTCATGGAACATAGTTTTGCCTCTGTGTAAGTCAGACCACATATGGGCACCTTCATATAAGAAGGACATGGCTGAACTGGAGAGGGCAAAGAGGAGGGCGACCAAGATAATTGGTGGTATGGGTGGATTACAGGACCAAGACAGGTTATCAAGCTTGGTGTTATTTAGTTTTAAGAAAAGAATGGGGGGGGGGGGGTCTTCCTCTAGATAAACCTTGTCTTTTTTTTTTTTTTTTTACTTTACAAAGTATGTAACATAACTTTGTAAACTGTGTCACACTGTAACAGTGATATCAATGAGTTAAGACCATAGACATAGTGTACCTAGGTTGTCATTCCAGTGAGTCATACATGATAGCTTCTGATCAGGTGATGGGTTATTGAGTATTGAGTATAATGTGAAAATGAAACTCTTTTATGAAAGGATTTGTTCAACAGCTAATTTCAAACATAGTAGTCTGAAGAAAGTCTCCACTGGTGGCTATCATCATAGTTTATTAAGCAATTTGTGACTCTTAGACAAGTTTCTTATCAAAAGCAAAAGATTATATCATATTATAATGATAATCTCTCTAGATCATGTTGTGCCCAACTGAAGTTATTTTATCTTATTCAAGGGTTGCCTGGCATGTACGTTATAGAGAAAACTGTATTTTAAATTACATTTTGGTTTAAATATATGTAGTTTAAATATAACTTTGTAAGAATATATGTAGTTAGTAGAATACCAGGATATCAGCCTTGCTTTTGCTGTTTCTCAATGACTGTATAAAGCATTCTTTGTTTATATGATAAAGGGGATAACAACCCCATATGTTCTCTTGGAGCCATTGCTAGGGTCTCGTAACCCCCTATCCCACTCCCTTGGTACCTTATGTTTGCATGCTGTAGTTAAGAAAGAAAATAACTTATCGACAAAGATAGAAACATATAGAAAAATCTGGTAAACAGTAAATAATCTCTGGCCATGAAGTGGTTAACTCTGGCATACAAGGAAAATGTGTACTGCTTTTACGTGCACTCTGTATATATTTTTTTCCTTTTTGTTTAAACTTTTTTATTTATAAAAAAAAAAGCTCACATCTCCTACTCAACACTCGGAACACTAGGAAAAAAGTGCTCTCTGCATACAGTAGGTACAGAGAAGATACAGAAGATGAAAGTTTGTGACTTTCATGCTCTTTCTCTTTACCTTTGCTATGTCTGGACCATTACCTTTGCATTTGTTTTGAGATATTTTTAGAGCAGCCTGAAATATGGCATGCAATAAAATAGGCAGAAACATTCTAAATTTACAGTTGGGCAGCTCTGATGTGGGATACATGTTTTCATATTAACCCTCATGCAGAACTCATTCTGTTTTGATTCACTCCCTATCAAATGCTAGACTCATGAAAATGCCTACAGCTTACATTCCAAATGACGAATAAGTCTATTTCAGTAGAAGTAGCAGTGCCAGATTAAGGGGATAATGGGCTATCAGCATAAAATAATGATGAGTCTATTCTGAGACTTGGATTGGTCTCACTATTTCCTTGCAATCCCTTGTCATTACTAATAGCAGAGATTACCAAATGTGTTAAATACTTTCTTCATTAACAAGTGTTCCAGTCTCAGTCACTTCACACATTCTATTCAAACAATCAACAATTTGATTTTAGAGAGCAGAATGATGAACTACATTTTCTGTGCATGTACAATGCATTCAGAAAGATTTTGGACTCTTTAAAGGGGTACTCTGCTGTCCTGCTTCCGGAGCTCCGCTCCCCAGTGTCCGGAAGTTTATTGTTCCGAATGCTGTGTGCGGGCTACCGTGTTCAGGGCCGCCCCTCGTGACATCTCGTACACACCCGCATGACGTCACGCACACCCCTCAACGAAAATCCCATAGACTTTCATTGAAATGGCAGGCGTGACGTCACAAGGGGCGGCCCTGAAAACGGAAGCCCGCACACAGCATTCGGAACAATAAACTTCTGGACGCTGGGGAGTGGAGCTCTGGAAGCAGGGCTGCGGAGTACCCCTTTAACTTATTTTGCTAGCATTTCTCCTGCGGTGTTGCTATCAGTGTGTGAAGAGTGGGAGAAGAGGGTTGCATTGACAATCCAACACAATGGGCAGCACATTGAACACATTCTATAAGTGGTCAGAAACTTGTAAATAACTTGTAAATGAAAGAATAAAGTTATGTTAAAACCAAGCACATCATTTCTTTTCTTGTGAAATTCCCAATAAGTTTGATGTGTCACATGATCCTCTTCTTATTGAAAAAACAAAAATTGGATTCAAAATGGCCAACTTCAAAATGGCCGCCATGGTCACCACCCATCTTGAAAAGTTTCCCCCCCTCACATATACTAATGTACCACAAACAGGAAGTTCATATCACCAACCATTCCCATTTTATTTAGGTGAATCCATATAAATGTCCCTCCCTGCATATCCCATTTCCAGATGTGTCAATATTAGGGTGCGTTGACACTGAGGAATTCAAGAGGAATTCACGAGGAATAATTTGGTAAGGAAATTTTTGTCTTCTGTCATTTTATCCATCAAGCGAAATTCAAGTAAAATTGAAGAGGAATTCAAGCGGAATTTCAATGCGGAAATGAAGAGGAATGAAAGAGGAGGCTATTTAAAGGGTACCTCTCATCAAAAAAACTTTTCATATATTATAGATTAATGTATGCAGAATAACTTTACAATTGCATGTTATTAAAAAATATGCTTCTTTCTATTTAATTTTCCACTTTGAAGAAATGACCACTAGGGGTCTCCCTACCAGTCCTGGCAGCAAGCATTTCAGACTCATGCTGGAGTCCTAAACACTACGAGCTGCCAGTCTGCTTTGTTCACAAAGGAGAACACTCAGAGCTGCCAGCCTGCTTTGTTCACAGCCTGTTTGGCTATGAACAAAGCAGGCTGGCAGCTCTTAGTGTTTAGGACTCCAGCATGAGTCAGAAATGCTTGCTGACAGGACTGATCGGGAAAAATACAATAGAAAGACGCATATTTTTCATTAACATGCTATTGGAAAGTTATTCAACATTCATTAATCTAAAATATATCAAAAGTTTATTTGATGAGAGGTACCCTTTAATTCTACTTTTCTGAATTCCGCTTGAATTCTGCTAGAATTCCGCTTGAAAACGATGTTGGGAAGAACATTTTTTTTACTATTGGATTCTGTTCGCGGATTCCGCTTGAAGAATGAACATGTTCTTTCTTCAAGCGGAAAGGAATTCAGCGTCGGAATTCTGCTAGCGGAATTTCCAGTGTGATCAGGACAGCGGAAACAACATTAAAGTCCATGGGCAGAGGAGATGTGCATTCATTTTGAGCGGAGAATTCAACAGGAATTACTCGAGCAACTTCCTCTTGAATTACTCAGTGTGAACGGGCCTTTACTCCTTAATGTAAATATGAAGATTTACACATAGCAATAATTGTTTGCAAAGTAACCATGGCAACGAATGTCCGTTCTTAAGGCACAAAAGATTAAAGATAAATTAAATTACTTAAAAAAAATAAATAAGTCTTCAGAAAATAAGCCAGAACGTTGTCTCACAAAGCAAAAATATCAGAGACACACTATTTTGATGGGCTGCAGGCATCGAAGGTCGGGATAATCAAAAGAAGATTTTCTAATATGTCAAGTTTTTGCCCACCATGCTATACTAAAATGTGAAGGGAGAATAAATCTTAAATCCTGAGAGCTTTACTTTTAATCTAGCACATTAAAAGCAATAGGCACAAAGGGATAGTTAAACATACTATTAATGAAAAAAGAAACATTTCCAATTTATTGGAATGGTGGACTGTGTCTCAAGTGCATTGGGAAGCAAACCCTAAAGAACACAAAAGTATAAAACCTAAAAATGCTCTATAAAAATAAATAATCCTGGCAAGTGATGCCCTTTTGGATTGACAATTCATTTCCGAGTTAGTCTTAGTTATTTTATAAGGTGAAAAAATATACTGTATAAACAACCAATATATTTGGATAACAGATGAAGTGATCAATACAGGTTGACATTTTATCTTTAACAAGGTCTGAACGCAACATGATGACTGATTGAAACCTGACCTTATGCATTTACCACGCTAGACATGGTCTCTTAGCAACATCTACCAAAATAAAAATGAAATAGAATTTAAGGGCTCAGTAATGCTGTGACTGAGGTTTAGATGGTGTATTTCAGATCTTTTTTCCCCACTGATTACAAATGATACCATTCATGTAAGTAATTAGGAAATCTAATTTTGAATTAAATGTTTTAATTAACATAAAAATAAGGTTTGGTTAGTAATAAGCTGCTTGTTCCTAAGGTAGCCCTTGAATGAAGATCGCTGTACGAAATCTACTATAAAGGAGTCTGAATATAGCACAAAGATCAAAGCTATAAACTGAAAAGGCTCCTTACAGAACAGCTGTTTAAAAGGTATTCATATCATAAAGCTAAAGGTCTAATTTATATTAAAAAATGTATACAGGCAAGTAAATGAAAATGAATGAAGATGGGTGGAGAATCTTTTCTATGGACTCTTGTTATTGTCCTAATTGAAGTGGTTCTACTCTCAGATGTGCCATGATCTCTTCAGTGCTACCTGGCTTTTTCCATAAGGCTTGATCCACGAAGGGGATTTTTATCTAGCTGTTTTTCGGACTTATGTAACACGTGAATAAAACAGGGAAAATGTAAGCCAAGGTTCACACTGTGTTAGCAGTGTCCATTTAATGTATATGGTGTAGAAGTCCCTTACATATATGTCCAACATATAGCTATAACGCATGCCACTTAGTGGCATCTGGCATACATAGGGCCAAATGGTAAAAAAAAAAAAAAAAAAGTATTCAAGAAAGATTATTTATGGGATCATAGCAAGGTTTTAATTTTTTTATTGGACTCCCTTCTGGTAATAGATGCCAATACCACAGCATAACCATTTGGGACATGTATGTCCCTCCTTTCCCCCATCATCTATGCACATGCTTGTTTATTAATACTGGAATCCTGAAAGTGTACCCGTCAGATCCAACAAAAAAAACATTTTTTTTTAAATGTATCACTCAGTACCTAATCCTGACCCTGTACGTCTAATTTTTATGTGTTTAGCACCTTCATTTTTTTTTATTACACTTTTAATTTAGCTCACTAGTCCTCTCAAAGGGAGGGGCCTCACTGTGCAGGTCTCCGCCCCCTCCCTCAGGATGCTGTCTGCTCACATGTTCCCTAGCATTAGCAAAACTACAACTCCCAGCTTGTCCTCACTGACAGTAGCGGGACACAAGCTGACTGATTTTTCCCCTAGCTGTGAGCCCTGCACTCACAGCTGTCAGTCAAGGAAGTGCGTCCATGACATAGGTGATGACGCATGGACACAGCAGGACTAGTATGTGTCCAAGCAGGCAGGGGGGCAGTTGTTTGACTGGCTTTTTCAGTATGAAATACTGAAATCTCTTTTTAAAGAAAGCAGTTGTAAAACCTATTGGTTTTGCATGCTTTACAACATATCAAAAGTTTTTGTATCTGACAGTGCCCATTTAACTAAATGAAAGGAAAACTATGGGTAGACACATCTGTATGCCTTTGATTTAAATAAGACATATGCAAAGTCTTCTATACCGGCCACCATGTAAACAGATTTGTGACAATGTAGTCCAGTTCAATTATCTGGGCAAAAATGACCACCAGTTCTATCTGCATATTATTTGTCTAGTTGTATTACACATATGCAATGCACACACTACATTTCTTGCTACTTTGAGAAGATGATTCTTTTATCCAGACCAGATTCACTAAGGCAGAATTCTTTGAGGACCACACTTCACACTTGACCATTTTCCAACGCAATTTTAGCTGGTCATCTCAAAAAGGTTTCACTGTATATGTGAGAATGTATCCTATCTTTATATTTACAAATCACTGACTTAAATGTTTCCAATTTTGGACAAACAAGCTACAAGATTGAATTGTTTTAAGCGTGGTACTAAACAACTGTATGTATAGGATAAAGGAATGATGACTGGCACTGCTAGTGTATCACACATAGGGATCGTGTCCTGTACATCTGCTCCTTTGCTCTTGTAGGAGAGAAATAAACCCAAAGCCAGGAGATGTGTACAGCTCCAATTAAAACATTTGGCACATGAAATTATCCTCTGATTTATTCTGACCTAACATCTGCCATGAAACAAATTATAAGATGTTTCAATCCAATTATGAGTCAATCACCTTCCCAACCTTTTCTTTCAAGTGAGAGGTTGCTTTTTTTTTTATAGGATGTTACCTGACATTAAATACGTAAATTATTTGGAAATAGTGTTGTGGTGTTTCCAAGACATCTGCCTGGTGGAATTCTTTACTGATTTGATGTATGTTTTCATTAATTAAATTTATTTGAGGGCAATGACAATAAGAAGCTGCAATTTCAGAAATCTGAAGATATAGACAAATTAAGCAACTGATTTACTCCTGGAACTAAATTATAGATGAATTACACTTTTTTAAATTTATTTTAATATTGTTGCCTTTTTGTGTATTTGTTTGTGTGGGAAGTTCCACTGCATGTTTCCAATACACTCTTACTGCACTAAATAGACCTGGCTCTGTTAAGTGGGGAAAATTCTAAATGCCTGACCCATCTTTTCCCCCCAACATCCTCCATCTGGGACAGTCAGCAGGACCCTGTACACATGGGATTGTCTGTTCCTGCCAATATTTGTTGCTATTACAAATTTTTGGGATCCACACATTTAGGCTCGTTGACCTTATAGAAAAGACTGCAAATAGAAAATAGAGGGGTACCTAAAAACATCAGATCATCAATCACATGACTCTAAATTTGTGTTGAAATCATAACTGTATTTTAAGAAGTTACATTGGGCAACACATATACCTTTTGACTACAATGTTTTTCATGGGTCAATATCCTAGTGATAAGGCTTCACCAAGCCTGTGCACAGGCAAAAGGTGTTATCATTGAAATGTACAGGCTTTAGGTCTAAATCTTTAAAAACAAAATCACCAGTCCAAGAGTTATGATTTTTATGTATCATCTTTTAGTTTTACCATCATTCTAAAATTCTAAAGTATACGACAACATCATGTCTGCTATAACTTTATTATTTTACACATATTTCACCTGGTATTGCACATTAGATAATTGTTTTAATTGTAAGTTTCATTGTGTTCTATCTTGGTAAATCCAAATGTATGCCCTAGATGACGTAGGGCGTAAATGTACGCCCTGGAGCATTAAATGATAATGAAATGAGTGCAGCAGCTGCGCTCGCTTCATAAGGGTGAGTGATGCCTACTATCAGTAGCTGGGCACTCAATGTTAATAATGGGGAGCAGCGATCCCACTGCTCCCTGTCATTAACCCTTTAGAGGCCATGATTAGAGATGAGCGAACTTACAGTAAATTTGATTCGTCACAAACTTCTCGGCTCGGCAGTTGATGACTTATCCTGCGTAAATTAGTTCAGCCTTCAGGTGCTTCAGGAAAGAGTCTCCTAGGACTGTATCCACCTTTTTTCCAGCCCACCGGAGCACCTGAAAGCTGAACTAATTTATGCAGGAAAAGTCATCAACTGCCGAGCCGAGAAGTTCTTGATGAATCAAATTTACTTTAAGTTCGCTCATCTCTAGCCATGATCAATGCCGATCACAGCGTCTATCATTTTAAGTATCACACACATTTAGTGATTATGTTGCGGGGGTCCGATGAGCTAAAATGGCGGTAGAGGGTCCCCTTACCTATTTCCAGCTGCCAATTTGATGCTATAATGATACAGCCTGGCAGGCTTTATGAGTAGAGCACAGATCTCACTGTTCAGTGCTATGCAATAGCATTGCATTAAACGGTAAAGAAAAGAGAAAAGTGTAAAAGTGTTATATAAAAAAAATCCAAAGGTTTAAAAAATTATAGAAAAGCTTCCCCCCCCAATAAAAAATAAAACCAATACATAAGAAAATGTATATTATACCCAAACAGAATAAATACAGATATAGTTCATCAGTGCCTTTAGCTGCTTTAACCTTCTTTTTTCATGAATCTTAATTCCTCCATTGTTCTTCACGGGGGAACCTACCATTGATTTGCTCACACTACAGGATGCAATAATACATGGCTAAGTATATTATGATTATGGACAAATCCCCATCTCATATACTTAATTTCTTATCCCACGCACACCTATCACTTAGTAAAATCTTAGTTTCCAGGAGGCTATGAAGGATCTTCATATGTAGGTCATATAATTTCAACCTTACATAAATAGAACAAATGTGTGAAAGCATTAAAGTGCTGCCTGATTTCTAAATGGTAAAAGACTCATGAGATTATATGGAAATAAGAAAAGAGAATGTTTCATTTTATTAACTAGGACAAGGCAAAATTGAAAGTAGCTTCTACTAGTTTCTCGACATGTATTGTATCCATGTGATTAGCGCACTTGACAAGATACTGTGCCGTTTACTTAAAGTATAATGCGATATCCATATGAGCAATGGATCAGCTGTAAAATCTAAGGATCTTTTACATAGTTTCTGTGCCCATGGCTCAAAAGGAATCTCTCCTTGCCCACCCATTTAACACAAATCACACAAGTGCACAGGAAGAAAGGCCTATTCCAGAAAAGGGACTTGTTATTGCCTAATTAGCTTTCCTTGCATCACTTTAAGCTTTTATATACCTGCAAATGGTACTGACAGGTCAGGATTCCTAACTCTGTAAGTGAATGTCACTGCCAATGTTAGTGTCAGTCTGTTTGCATCAAATGAAGTGGGTGTATCACAAGGAACAATGTGTCTCATGCTGTGAAATATAAGAGATTGCCTCAGAATTTTCTGACTAGCTAAACAGGTTTATAAAATATCAAGAATTGAGCTTGTTAAATTCTTGTATCATTGTATGGCCAAATGTACTGTAGCAGAAATATTGTTGATCTGAAGTATTCTCTCCCCAAATCAGGGCAGGTGACTATGGCTGATCTTTTATTTTTTAAGTGCAGCTATCACCACGAATATACTTGTGCAGCTGCACACACAGTGCACTAGGGCTTTACAAGCATATTCCAGGCCTACCTTTACTGATACATTAGGCTGCTTTATACTTACAAAGGACAGCTTTATATTTTCTCCAGCAGTGAGGCCAACAGTCGGAGAGTCAGAGCGCCTCTCTCTGCTTACGTTGCACAGTTGAACGACAGCCGATGTGAGGTGCAAAACTGTTCCCCATGCAATTATGTGTCGGCCCCTCCCCTCAGCCGCCCGGAGATTTCCGAACATACAGTGAGGGAAGGGGGAAGGAGGAGCTGTGCAGGACGCAGTTCTGCACCTCCCTCGGCCCTGCACACAGTTCCCTCCTCACCCCTCCCTCAGGAGGAGGGATGTAGATTTTGACAGCTGTGAAAATCTATGTCCAGGGGGCTGTGGGAATCTATCTCCTCCTGAGGGAGATGCATGAAAATTTACATCCATGAGGTAGGTGCCCAGACCCGCTCACACAGCCCCCTGGCATGCACGCAGCAGAACTACACAGGATGACTGCAGGCAAGGCGAGCCCTGTGTGTCAATCAAGTGTGTGACATAGCTGGAGAGAGGCGGTGCGGATCTGGAGCAGAGTGGACCCCAGGCTCCGCCTCTCTGACTGTTGGCCTGGCTCCTGGAGGATTTGTCTAGAATATGCTTGAGAAGCCCTAGTGCACTGTGTGTGCATCTTCACAAGCATATTCTTGTTGACAGTTTCACTTTAAAGTGTCTTTACTCCATCATAAAATATTTTTTGCCTGGAAAACCCAACAAAACTTAATTTAAAACCTTTGACACAAAAAAAAAAACAAAAAAAAAAATACACACACACACACACACACACACTTTCAGGTATACTGGAACACTGCTGCATGCTTTACAGCATATCTAGGTCTAATATACATACTAGAAGGCATGTGTTGATAATGTTGAAGGATCTCAAGGCAAGTTCACATAGTGTAACATGAATAGCAAAATAGATGTAAAATGGGAATTTTTTATCCAATAATGTGTACATTGAAAGTCTATGCAAAAGTGTTGGTGCACACACTGTTTAAAAAAGCTGTTCCAACAAGTTTATTTTTAAATAGCCTGTTCACTGTCAAGCACTTTTCTATAGACATTCATTGTGCACATTATAAGATTAAAAATATGCCCGTATTATCTTACTATTTTATGTCTGTGTCTTGCTGTTGATTTTCCATTGTATAAACAAAGCCTAAGTGTCAGTCAAGAAATCCTTATAGTTACCTAAAGCGAATGAAGCAACGCATAAGTACTGCATGGCTGCGATGGAACAAAAACTCCTTCCAATTCATAGAATTCTGCTAACCGTGATTTCAAATAAATTTTTAATTTCTTTTCTGTTTACCACATGTTGAGAAAATGACCTGCCATTCAAACTCACAGTGTTGTGAATTATATCCAGTAGTGTATTTTAAACAGTACAGTAACATGATGGATTTTTTTTCTGATAGATTTGGATTTTTATTTCTCTTGTGCAGAATTTATTTTCCAAAAAACTTATAGCTTATGCTGTTTGTTATCAATCATTTAATTTGTCCTTGTATCTCTTGTCTCATGAAAGAGTCAATAACAGATAAAATGTTAAGCACAACCACAGGCAAAAGGGAGCATTATAGTCAATGTCCTGGGTCCCTGGACGTCCATGATTAACATAAAAGATGAAAAGACTGCTACTCTTTATATACAATTCATTTTTCTATCTTTCATTAACACAAAGATGAATTTCAAACAGACTTCTGCAGATTTTTTCCTCTTGCATATTTGGTTCCATTCTGTTCTCTGTCACAGTGCTGGTGATGGCAACAGTGTGTAACTTAAAGGGGTACTCTGCCCCTAGATATCTTATCTATAATATATCTGATCGATAAAATGTCTGATGGTGGGGGTTCCGCCGCCGGGGACCCCCGCGATCTCCCTACTGCACCTGGCATTCGTTTAGAGCGTCTGGTGCAGTGTCGGAGTCTCGTGACTTCATGGTCATACCCCGCTCGTGATGTCACGGCCACATCCCCTCGATGCAAGTCTATGGGAGGGGGCGTGCATTGTGGGGGCGTGGCCATGAAGTCACGAGCGGGGCACAACCGTGAAGTCACATGCCTCCGCCCCGCATCGCCAGTCATCCAGCACGGAGCAAAGTTTGCTCAGTGCACCAGATGTCTGGTGTGCCGTAACCGAGATCAGACATCTTATCCCCTTTCCTTTGGATAGAGGATAACATGTCTAGGGGCAGAGTACCCCTTTAAGAAGGAGCATGGAACTTATCAGTAACAAGGGGGACAGAGACTGATGTAAAGAATGGGAATAAGTGGAATAAGTTGGCACTATCTAAAAAAATGAAATACTAAATAAACAATATTTTCCTATTAAGGTATTTCAGGTGTTGTATTTTCCTTCTAAACCTGAGATCACAAAAACGTGTGTGTAAGACTGTCTACAAGCCCTGTACTGTTAGGTCAACTACTTCTGAGCTGTTTTTAAGGCAAAGTTCATCTCAAAGTTACAGCACATTTATGGCTCTGGTAAACAGGTGGTAACCGATAGTAACTAAGGCTGGGTTCACATATGTCCAGAATCCGGCATAGGTAAACTCAGCCTAGATCTCGACGCAACTGATGCCATAACTGATGACAACATGCATCACTTGTCATCAGTTGTATTGCATCTGGCAACCATCATTTCTGGATGCCAGAGAAGGGAAAGCAGCAAGCTGCGTTCCCCTGCCCAGTGCCATTCAGCATGTCCAACCATCCAGTGTCAAAATTGAGATGGTGGATGATTGAGAGCTGTCCCATTCAAATTAATGGACACCGGACACATGTGAACCCAGCCTAACAGGTTGAATATAAACACACTGTAATAGAAGTGTTACGCCGAGCGCTCCGGGTCCCCGCTCCTCCCCGGAGCGCTCACGGCGTTTCTCTCCCTGCAGCGCCCCGGTCAGACCCACTGACCGGGAGCGCTGCATTGACATTGCCGGCGGGGATGCGATTCGCAAAGCGGGACGCGCCCGCTCGCGAATCGCATCCCAAGTCACTTACCCGTCCCGGTCCTCGGCTGTCATGTGCTGGCGCGCGCGGCTCCGCTCTCTTGGGCGCGCGCGCGCCAGCTCTCTTAGATTTAAAGGGCCAGTGCACCAATGATTGGTGCCTGGCCCAATTAGCCTGATTAGCTTTCACCTGCTCCCTGGCTATATCACATCACTTCCCCTGCACTTACTTGCCGGATCTTGTTGCCTTGTGCCAGTGAAAGCGTTTAGTGTTGTCCAAGCCTGTGTTACCTGATCTCCTGCTATCCATATTGACTACGAACCTTGCCGCCTGCCCCGACCTTCTGCTACGTCTGACCTTGCCTCTGCCTAGTCCTTCTGTCCCACGCCTTCTCAGCAGTCAGCGAGGTTGAGCCGTTGCTAGTGGATACGACCTGGTTGCTACCGACGCAGCAAGACCATCCCGCTTTGCGGCGGGCTCTGGTGAACACCAGTAGCCACTTAGAACCGGTCCACCGGCACGGTCCATGCCAATCCCTCGCTGACACAGAGGATCCACCTCCAGCCTGCCGAATCGTGACAAGAAGATTTTTATGCTTTTTTTTTAAATTAATTTCCAACAATTATCTATTTTTGGAGGCAGATACCTGCCAGTGTTTGTATGCACACAGAGGTATCCGATAAATCAATGACTTTTTTTTTTGTGATCCAAAAATTCTCCCTTTTCAGAAGTAGCAACATATTTTTTTGCTTAGAAAGTATAAAAGCAACAGATTTTTACAAGCTGTGATAAATAATTTCCATTTTGGGATGTAGCAATAGGATTGGCATCCTAGAAATTGCAAAAAAGTGGCACAGCTTTTTTTACAATTAGTGTAAAGCAAAGAAAAAAAGTCACACTTCCAATTAAACCAGATTTTGCTCTGACAGAACAGATGCAAAACACTCTCTGCTGATTTACTACAATCATGATATATGTGTGGTCCTACTCCTATCTGTGTTGTTCACTGCTTAGTGTCCCTCACAGAGATCTTCACCTAACACATGGTATCTCTAAAATGGCTGCTGAAGCTATGTGCATAGGCTTTTATGGTGGCTGTGACATCACCCCTTTACTGCCTCCTAATCGACTGGGAAATCTTTTTAAAAGAATTACCTGACATGTGATCCTTTCTCCTTCTCCTTTCTGCCATGTGGCTGATGTTATTTTAGTAGGTTCTGCCGAACCGCCCAAGGTTAAAGCTCTAGCAAAACTGAACTTTGAGTCCAAAGTTTCGATCAAACTCGGTTCTTCAAGTTCGGTTTGCTCATCTCTAAAGAAGACTCTAGTGACGTATTTGTATACCAGATACATACAGTAGATTTCTATTATAAAATGTGCAGACAAATTTTTTTTTCATTTTGCTGTGCACTTTTTTTTTTCTGTATAACATCTCCTGCATTGTTCTGTCCAGGTATTGACTGTTCATGTTGCATTACTGACTAAATTTTAATCTATTCAAAGTAAAGAAGGGCATATTGTGATGGATAGTAGCACATCTATTTTGCTGTCAGTTTAACATACTTTTTTTTTTTCAATGAATAGCTCTCTACTGTCTATTCCGTCTTCCCTTGATCCCACTGCATATATAACATTTTCTGAGGGATGCAGTAAATAGAAAAAAGTGCCTATGCAAGATTTACAAAAATGTGCTGTGTAAAGAGCATTATTATTTTTATTATTATTTTTTGCTTTAAAGTCAATTGCAAGTTTTATGGTATAAACAGTATGAAAAAAAGCGCTGATGTTTAACCCCTTCCCGACCCATGACATACATGTACGTCATGTGTCGGGTTAGCGGACATGACGTGGGTCCACATCATAACCGGGAGATGTCTGCTGCTATCAGCAGCTGACATCTGCCCGTAATGATGGACATCATAGATTGGCCCAATTGCCCTTAGCAATAGAGCACACATTTCATGGATCCATGTAGTGCTATTGCATCCAATGATGGCTTATAAAAAAAAGTGTATAAAGAAAGGTAAATACATTTTTAAAAAAATATAAAAAGCATAAATATTAAAAAAAATTCAAATCACCCCACTTTTCATTTGTAAATAAAACACTATACAAACAAGAAAAAATACACATATTTGGTATGGCCACATGTGTAATTGACTGAACTATGAAATTATTATGTTTCTGATCGTGCACGGTGAACGGCGTAAACGTAAAAACTAATTCCAAGCGCCAAAATTGCTCATTTTTGGTTACACTACATTCAAAAATATATTATAATAATAATAAAGTAATAAAAAGTGACCAAAAAGTCAGCCTAACACAACTCTGTAGGTGGAAAAATAAATAAGTTATAGAGGTGAGAACATGGTAATGAACTAAGTTTGTGTAATTCCAAATATTTTCTATTTTGCCCTAAATGTATTTTTTTTCTTGCTTAGTAATACAGTGTATGATAAAAAAAAGGATACCAAAGCAAAGCAAAATTCATCACACATAAAATAAGCCCTAATACAGTTGTGTCAGTAGTAAAATGAAAAAGTTATGGGTCTTAGAAGGTTAGAAGGAAAAATGTGAGCCAGAAAAAAAAAATGGCTGGGTCATGAAGGGGTTAAAGAGGATAATGATATGAACAGTTCTTTAATTTACTCATCTGCTAGTGATTGGGGACCTACTGTAATGTGAAAAGAAAAATACAAAAACTAATGTATATACACATGTGACACATCTATCTATGCCCCTTCACATCTACTTGTGCCAGAAAGTTAAACAGATTTGTAAATTACTTCTATTAAACAAATCTTAATCCTTCCAGTACTTAATAGCTGCTGAATACTACAGAGGAAATTCTTTTCTTTTTGGAACACAGAGCTCTCTGTTGAATCACGAGCACAGTGCTCTCTGCTAACATCTTTGTCCATTTTAAGAACTGTCCAGAGTAGGAGAAAATCCCCATAGCAAACATATGCTGCTGTGGACAGTTCCTAAAATGGACAGAGATGCCAACAGAGAGCACTGTACTCGTAATGTCAGCAAAGAGCACTGTGTTCCAAAAACGAAATAATTTCCTCTGTAGCATTTAGCAGCTAATAACTACTGAAAGGATTAAGATTTTTTAATAGAAGTCATTTACAAATCTGTATCAAACTTTCTGGCACCAGTTGCAAACTTTACAAACTTTCTGGCACAAGTTGATAAAAAAAAAAAAAAAAAAATGTTTTCCACCGGAGTACCCCTTTAAAGGGGGGGGGGGGGCTTTTAAAATCTGAAGACAGACCTTTTTAGCTATCACACTACCTAAACATTTATATAAGGTTTCTAGACACGATAAATGTTTTGTTAAAAATGTTTTTTTAAATAGTGGTGGGCTTTGTATATTTTCATATCATACTCATATAACTCAACATATTAAAGGGGTTCTCCGGTGCTTAAACATCTTATCCCCTATCCAAAGGATAGGGGATAAGATGCCTGATCGCGGGAGTCCTGCCGCTGGGGACCCCCGGCCACTAGGCCGGCGGCGTGTGATGTCACGCCGGCGGTGGCGTGTGACGTCACGCTCCGCCCCTCAATGCAAGTCTATGGCAGGAGGCATGACATCTATCACGCCCCCTCCCGTAGGCTTGCATTGAGGGGCGGAGCGTGATGTCACACGACGCTGGCCTTGTGGTCATCCTTAATCAGACCCGGAGCGAACACGCTCCGGGGACTGATTACAAACCGGGTGCCGCGTGCAAGTTCCCGGGGGTCCCCAGCGGCGGGACTCCCGCGATCAGGCATCTTATCTCCTATCCTTTGGATAGGGGATAAGATGTCTAAGCACCGGAGAACCCCTTTAAGCTGTAAATGTTAAGCTTGTCAAAATATGATACGTGAGAAGAATTAAAAGACTTTTTAATGCAAAAATGATATATATATATATATATATATATATATATAGTGGGCTCTATAAAATTACTTCTAGCACGATACATGGCTCATCATAAGCAAAAATAATTTACTTAAGTTAAACATTTAAATTATTTTACAGACCTGATGCAGGAAACTATGACTATGGCATAAACATCTATTTCCTATTGTGTATAATGTGTAAAGTCAATATTTTGCATAGTGTCATAACTTCTTTAGTCCTTGAAAGAGGTTCAATTTCTGATTTTCGCACCTCAAACACTCAATAAACATAATAGTGACAATTCATACAAAAGGCATTCTATCAATACAGTAAAAGAAAATGATAACCTGGAGAAAACCCCTACAACATGGGGAAACCATGCAAATCTTCACTGCTCAATATAATAAAACAAATCTCAATTGCACTGTCAGGGCAAAGCAAATGAATCCTGTGAGCCGAAAATTTTCAGAAGTCTCAAGGTGTCTACAAATCAGTCTACAAATCAGATAAAATCAAAATCTTGAATGTAAGACATTTTAAGGGAATCTGTAAACAACGTGTCTCCCGCACTAACCTGTTGGTACAGGTTGGTAGTTCGGGTGACATTGACGACAATGATACTTACCTATCCTTGAGCCATGGCCCATTTGACTGTTATTCCCCTTATTTGGGTGGCAGGCTTGGTGCATGGGCGGTGCTCCTTGCTGCTCTTTTGCTGCTTCCTCTCGGCCCAGCTGCGAGCAGTCTTGAAGAAGCAGCCATGACATCAGCGTGCTCGTACACCAAGTCCACCGCTCAAATAAAAAGGATAACTGGCGAACAGGGCCACAGATCAGGAATAAGTATCATTACCATCAGTGTCACCCGTACTTCTAGCCTGTGCCAACAAGTTACTGCAGGTGACAATGATGACAGATTCCCTTCAATACAAAAGTAAGGGTACAAGCCAATCATGATCTGAGCTTTAAAGCATAATAGTACATTAGTTTCATAGTTTCTAGGTTGGCACTGAAGACAAGAATGCTTAGCTCTACATACATTATGGACAACACAAAGTAGATTTAGGGCACCATCACATATATCCGACAACCACAACTGGTGCCACAACAGATGGCAAAGTGCATCACTAGCACCCAGTTATTTCTGCAAGTCAGATGAGGGAATTCTGCAAGATGCATTCCTACATCCGGCTTGTCCGACAACCCAGCATTTCAATTGAGAAGTCAGATTAAGCTGTCTAATACAAAATGAAAGGGATGAGTTCAATGATCCGTTTTCATGTCGTGCTTTTCTACAGTGCCAAAGAGAAACTGAGCCAGATCACATATGTGATGACACTTTATGTATTGTAAATGTGCCAGACTTCAATGACACACATTTATTATGTTTTCTATTTGTTTCTTAAACACGTATTAGATGATTCTGTGCCTTGCCTGACAGTAGCTTAAAATGGGCATGGCATAAATTGAAATGGGTCAGGCTTAAATTCAATGAATATCCCATCCTCATATCCTGACCTCATATTCCGCCCTCATTTCCTGTCCTAATATCTCAATCTTATATCCCATCCCCCACAATAACTATTCACTGCACCTGCCCGATAGACAGTTGGAAGGATGTTTAAAAGTCCCGGGCAATCTCTGCAGCCCAATAGTTGTACAATCAGGAGATGTACTAGAAGTCCCATAGACTTGCATGGGACTTCAGACAAAATGCATGCATGTGGTAGGCTTAATTTAACTCTACAATATTTTTAGTTGACATATAGATAACATGTACACCAACTTTCATTGAAATATATCCTGCAGTTTGAAAATGATGCTGTAACATATATATATATATATATATATATATATATATGTGTATATGTATATATATATATATATATATATATATATATACACACACGCACACACATTGAGTTTTATAAACAGATAGATAGAATGCCATATTTCAGTTTATTTCTTTTAAATAAAACAGAGAGTTGCTTTGCACTCTGATCTTTAAATGACCTCAGTTACATCACATAAGTACAGCAATTCAGCATAACTAAACCTGCTTAATACTTCTGTTTTCCATAAAATGTCTCTCTCACTGCCTGCATAATGTGAAATAAAATTGTGTCACAAACTGATATCTGAAATATAATGGCTTCAACCTGCATTCTTATTACATTACCTTAACCCACATTTCATTTATATTGAAGCACCATCTAATGCATATTTATGAAAAAATCCAGTAGTACTTGTCCAATGAGAAAACTCTTACTTATTATTACAAAGATGTTACTTATTCAAGGGACAAAAATGTCAGCCAGGCAATATTAAAACCAAGAATAATACTGCCTTCATTCTGGGACCACACCTACCAGTATATACCGTATAACACACATTTTTAAGTTAACATTTTTAGTCTAAAGTCTATCTGCAAGTTATACACCGATAAACTGTTTCTTGCCCCGCAGAAGCCGCTGCAGTTCAATAATTTAACCCCTTAAGGACCCGGAGGTTTTCCATTTTTGCATTTTCGTTTTTTCCTCCTTACCTTTAAAAAATCATAACTCTTTCAATTTTGCACCTAAAAATCCATATGATGGCTTATTTTTTGCGCTACCAATTCTAATTTGTAATGACATCAGTCATTTTACCCAAAAATCTACAGCAAAATAGAAATAAAATCATTGTGAGACAAAATTGAAAAACAAAACGCCATTTTGTAAATTTTGGGGGCTTCTGTTTCTACACAGTACATTTTTCGGTAAAAATGACACCTTAACATTATTCTGTAGGTCCATACGATTAAAATGATATCCTACTTATGTAGGTTTGAATTTGTTGTACTTCTTGAAAAAATCATAACTTCATGCAGGAAAATGTATACATTTAAAATTGTCATATTCTGACCCCTATAACTTTTTTATTTTTCCGCGTATGGGGCGGTATGAGGGCTCATTTTTTGCGCTGTGATCTGAAGTTTTTAGCGGTAGCATTTTTGCATTGATAGGACTTATTGATAGTTTTTTATATCTATCTATATCTATCTTATATCTCAGTGTTTCCCTACCACGGTGCCTTCAGCTGTTGCAAAACTATAACTCCTAGCATGCCTTTGAGTGTCCAGGCATGCTAAAAGTTGTAGTTTTGCAACAGCTGGAGGCACCCTCGTTGGGAAACACTGATCTTCATATGTATGCATCTCATATTTATCTATCTAATATTTATCTATCTCATATTTATCTATCTATCTCATATTTATCTATCTATCTCATATCTATCTATATATCTATATCATATCTATCTATCTATCTATCTATCTATCTCATATCTATCTATCTCATATCTATCTATCTCATATCTATCTATCTATCTGGAGGCATGATCTACCTATAGACAGTATCTACTGGGGACATTACATACCTAGGGCATTAAAGGAACTACCTACTAAGGGCATTACCTACCTGGGGGGCACTATCTACTGGGCGCATTACCTACCTCGGGGCATTACCTACTACCTACTGGGGGTACTACCTACCTGGGGGCACTACCTACTCGGGCATTACCTACTGTCCACCTGTTTAGGTCATTACTTACGACCTAACTAGGGGCATCACCTACAACCTACCCACTGGATGCATGGCCTACTACCTACATACTGGGGACATTACCTACTACCTACCTACTAGGGCATTACGGACCTATTGGGGGCATCTACTTTATAGGGGGAATTCCCTACCTACCTACTGGGGCCACTACCTGATTGAAGTGGGGAAATTACCTACCCACCACATCCACCCAATCTCTCTACCCTTTCCCAGCAACACACATACTTACTCCCTTATACTATACAGGGCACCAAGGGAGGAATTATTTGGGGCACCTAGGGTAGGGAGCAGGTGGGGAATGTGCTGAAAAAGTGTGGAGTCTAATATGTTTGTTGTCTGGCAGATTATGAGGAGACAAGTCATGATTTGAAGAAGACTTCATGACAGACTAAGCAAGACAGAGAAGAAAGGAAAGATAACACCTCCAAGTAGCAGCTTCCTGTGAGTCAGTAGATGTAACTGAACTGTTATTACTTACATGGTCTGCAGCGCTTGTGTAGAGCTGGGGTCAACACTATATTGGTTTTGTATGGGGGGGGGGGGGATATTGGTCTATGTTCAGTGATAATTATACAGTCACCATATAGTGGTAATGGTAGTGGTCATGTCGTGGCAGTATTATTCTCACTTGTATACTGGTATTGATCTCAGTATACAGGATTTGGTCAGTAACAGTATGATGGAAATATGTATGGTGATAATATTCCTCCTTGTATACTGGTATTATTGGTAATATTGGTCAGTATACAGGGCTTGGTCAGTAACAGTATGGTGGTCATGTGTATAGTGGCAATATTCTTTCTTTCTTCCTTACTTAACTAAATGGCTCATGTTTTTCATGTTCTGTGTTTTTAAATATTTTTTTCATAGACAATGGGGAAGATAGCAGACGGGCCACGTGGGTGGGGGCCCAGGCCTTGAGCTGTGTCAGGGGCCCCAAAATTTCTGATGGCAGCCCTGCATTACATTAAACCCAAATGATCATTGGTAGGAAGCAGTAGGATGAGAAAGAGAGTTTTCATTTAAAAATCCCATCAGGGAAGAGCATACATTGTGGTTCTGCATTAATAGAAGTATGTTGACTGTTATAGTACAATAGTAAAAGCAATTAATCTCAGTATGTAAATACCTTCCCACAATTTCACACAGGGGTTCTTTGGGTCCATCAGAGGAGAAGTCTTACTTATCAACTTTGGCTGGGGTGGAGAGATACACAGGATGTACAAAAGGTTATGAGTTGTTGAGCTGAGTTATTCTCAGCCTATTCTGTTTTGAATTATTTTTATTTTTTTTTGCGGGGGGGGGGGGGGGATTGGGTACCATTAAAAGTAGATGCAACAGGACAAAAAATGATGCAGGCTCCTTTTTTATGTCCAGTTAACATCAGGGTCTTGTTTTGTATTCTTTTTTTTTATTTTTTTTTGCCAAGTAGTTGCCAATGGCAGCAAAATACATTAGCATAGGCATTCTGTTACATCCTGTTATAAAAGTACCTTGTAGAAACAACAGGATGTTCTAACAGGATACAAAAATGTGCTAGGACTTTGAAGGGAATCTGTCAGCTCTGTTTGTTGCTCAGAGGTACAGACTCCATTGAACTGCTGGTGGTTGCCAAACCTATAAAATCACATTTTATTTCTCAGCCAAGTGTCAAGCAGATGGGAACAAGCTGCTCAAGTACCACAGCCATGCACACCTCACTTGCCCTCACCTCCGAGCCCTTCCATGACTGATGTATAGGGCTTTGCTTACAATTAAGGAGTAGCTGGGTGGTGAGGGTAAGTAAAGAGACATATCAGGCTATGGCACTTAAGCAGCTATCCAAAGAGGTATTTAGCTCTTAGCAGCAAACAGAGATGGCAGATTGCATTTGGAACAGTTTCATCTGTTCTTTAGCATTTGGGGTGCTTCTTGAGTCATTTTAAAACTTTTTTTATGTTTAGGGGACCGATGCAGCCCTAAGCTACCCCCTTATCTGTTCCTACTTACTTTGGTGGTCCACTCTAAACAGTGACCCCCAGGTGGGTGGCAGCCCTTAGGCTGGGCTCAGGAACAAATGGGAAATTCAGACAAGCTGGGTCACAAAATCAGAGCACAAATGAGAAAACCAGAAAACAAGCCAAAGGATCAATACCATGAGAGTCACTTCAAGGCCAAATTGTCAAGCAATAATAAGGCAATAGGTTAGGTTCTTAGAAAAGCTGAGTAGATAGAACACTGGTGAAGGCTGAAGAAAGAACAATCACAACATCTGAGAGAAGCAGCTGTCCACTTGAAAAATTCCACCATCAGGAGCTGTGAGTGCAAGTGCAGCAGCTGCTTGTCCTGGCGCTATCTGCTGGCTAGATAGCCAAGTCTACAACAGACTGTTCATGTTGATTAACTCACCTAAGGGCTTAGGAGGGCACCTGCCTGGATTCATACCGTCTATCTGCTGTCCCTGGCTCTTTTTATCTCCCAGTGTCTCATTGGTTATTGGTATATAATAAGGGTATTGCACAGGTTGTATGGTCAATATTGCTCTGGGTATATATCATGTATTATATGATCTCTTTAACCCCTTAAGGACCGAGGGGTTTTCCGTTTTTGCATTTTTCGTTTTTTGCTCCTTGCCTTTAAAAAATCATAACTCTTTCAATTTTGCACCTAAAAATCCATATGATGGCTTATTTTTTGCGCCACCAATTCTACTTTGTAATGAAGTCAGTCATTTTGCCCAAAAATTTACGGTGAAATGGAAAAAAAAATCATTGTGCGACAAAATTGAAAAAAAAAAAAACGCTGTTTTGTAAATTTTGGGGGCTTCCTTTTCTACGTAGTACATTTTTCGGTAAAAATGACACCTTATCTTTATTCTGTAGGTCCATATGATTAAAATGATACCCTACTTATATAGGTTTGATTTTGTTGGACTTCTGGAAAAAATCATAACTACATGCAGGAAAATTAATACGTTTAAAATTGTCATCTTCTGACCCCTATAACTTTTTTATTTTTCCGTGTATGGGGCGGTATGAGGTCTCATTTTTTGTGCCGTTATCTGAAGTTTTTAATGGTATCATTTTTGCATTGATAGGACTTATTTCATTTTTAAATGATATAAAAAGTGACCAAAAATGCACAATTTTGGACTTTGGAATTTTTTTGCGCGCACGCCATTGACCGAGCGGTTTAATTAATGATATATTTTTATAATTCGGACATTTCCGCATGCGGTGATACCATATATGTTTATTTTTATTTTTATTTACACTGTGTTTTTTTTTTATTGGAAAAGGGGGGTGATTCAAACTTTTAATAGGGGAGGAGTTAAATGATCTTTATTCACTTTTTTTTTTCACTTTTTTTTTGCAGTGTTATAGCTCCCATAGGGACCTATAACACTGCACACACTGATGTTCATCATTGATCACTGGTTTTTCATAAAGAAACCAGTGATCAACGATTCTGCCGCATGACTGCTCATGCCTGGATCTCAGGCACTGAGCAGTCATTCGGCGATTGGACAGCGAGGAGGCAGGTAGGGGCCCTCCCGCTGTTCTGTCAGCTGTTCGGGATGCCGCGATTAGCCGCGGCTATCCCGAACAGCCCGACTGAGCTAGCCGGCCACTTTCGGTTTCGCTTTTAGCCGCGCGGCTCAGCTCTGAGCGCGCGGCTAAAGGGTTAATAGTGCGCGGCGCCACGATCGGCGCTGCACGCTATTAGAGGCGGGTCCCGGCTTCACTATGACGCCGGGCCCGCCGTGATATGACGTGGGGTTACTGTGTAACCCCGTGTTATATCAGGAGAGCAGGGCCAAGGACGTACCGGTACGTCCTTGGTCCTTAAGGGGTTAATGTTGGGCCATTAGGGTCAGTGCAATATATACACGGATAGTGTAGGTGCACTAAGAGGGGTCTGCCCCCACCCCGTTGTGGAGTGACCTTAGGGCCTTTTTAAGTGTTTTTGAATGTCTGTCTGGTTAGTTTTGGCTTTGTAATTATGCAATAAAGACTGTTATATATTTTTTTCAAAATTTGGTGTGCGCTTTATTGTGTATTTATTTTCCTTTTTTGTTGATTTCAAGCTATATGATCAACTCTGGGGACTGTGGTAATCAATACTTGTCACCGGTTTTGCAGAAATTTTCAACAAGTCTTTTTGTGCAAATGTCAGTTACAAAACAAAAAAAACCATGGCAAACACTTATAAACACAGGGTATTCATGTATTCCCTGGCCATCTGGTATTTTATTGATCACCCTGATGTCAGCCATTAATCCTTTAGATGCTGTGATCAATGCTGAATATGGCAACTAAAGGATAAAAATTAAGGGGAGGGTGGGTTTAGGATATTTATCTGACCCCTGCAAGGTTTAATTGTGCTGTACATGTTATGGTAAATTGAAAGGTGTCATTATAAAGTATAATTGGTCGCACACAAAAAAAAAAAAAAAAAAAAAACAACCTCAAATGAGACTGGGGATGGAAAAATAAAAGCGTTGTCCCCCTGGGGAGGGGGGGGGGGGGCAGTTTGGGGAGTTTCTGGTCTTATATACTTAGTTTGGGTTTGAGCAGGGAAGTAATTTTAAAATTGTCCAGAGCTCTATCGGAAACTATATTTTCATTGACTCCCTGATCGCTTGTTTTAAACAATTTATTCTTATGCCTTACAGCATATGTACTACTTTGACTATCTTTTCCTTTGTAATGCTGAAAAAATAATAAAAATATGTCCAAAAAAAAAAAGAGTTGTCCCTCTTAATCCCTTTAGGGCTGAGCCCTTTTTTTTTACATTTTTTGGGATTTAGTCTTCCTCCTCACCTTCTTATAGCCATAACTCTTTGATTTTTCCATCTACAGACCCATATGAGGACTTTGAGTCACCAATTGTACTTTGAAATTTGTGGCGCAGCACATACATTTACGTCCATATGAGGGAAGGGATTAAAAGGCAAGGAGGAAAAAACAAAAAATTGGCTGTATCCTCAAGGCCAAAACTGACTGTGTCTCTAAGTAGTTAATACACAGTTCTTTTGAAGTTCTTACAATTTGACTAAGGCTGGTTCACAGTGGCATTATGGGTCTACATGTTACAGGGTCTCAGATGGATCTGATTTGATCTGTTTTGTAACAGGTTTCAGTGACTTTAAATGAGTCTGTCAGATTTGAGACTCTACTTTTCTACCTACCACAGCAATTGTGAGCCATTGGATTAGGGAAGAACTTTTGAATTACAGTGACCTTTGAGATATAGTATTGAAGTTCCTTAAGTGGAAATTGAAAATACATCCTGCATAAAAATTTTATGTAAATAACAATACATTAACAAATGCAGAATAGCATTGCTCTTTGTCTGTAAATAGCTGAATGTTATTAAATGTGGCAGGAAAGCTTTCAGCCAGCAGATAACACATGAGATGAATACAGATCTGTGATGAGAAAACGACAGATAGATTAGTGCACTACTGATTAATAATTAACTGGAGGGAGGTCTCGCTTTTCGGGTATCCGACGTAAAGTAGTAAGTCGTGTTCTCATTATAGGTGATGTGCATTGAACAAACATATATTCCTTTTTTTTCTTTGGGTTGGAAAGTGACAGATATTGGCTTATTCTCCAAAGAGAAGCTTTCTACATTTTCAATCTTGATTTCATTACACCTTCAGGCTTAAATGCTGAGCTGTTGAGCTTGCTTTATGGAGCATAGGATGTAATGACTGGCTGTCCATAAAATTATATTGTGTGTATCTAGTTGTTACAGCATTTTCTTGCATGCTAGCATTTGATATTTATTCTGAATTATTGTATTTCTTCTAATGGGTTTGCCTTTTTTATGACATTCTATTTGTCTATTATCTATTAAAGCAACGTGAGATTTAGTAAATAAAAAGAAATCATTTGGGTTGAATTTAAAGTGTTTGTCTCAAGAGAGATTCACTGTCCATAATCAGTAATAGACACCACAAATGGAGAAAGGGAAGGGGATGGGTTGTTCCCACATTTGAAACAGTTGAGTCCCACGTCAGTAACCACAGTGGACAACTGTTAAGAATGGGTAGCCCCTGCTATGATGGATTTAGACTAGGTTTCCACCATGTTTTTTGCATCTTGTTGAAATGTACTTTTTTTCAAACGTATAGTCATGATGGAATAGGACACATATTTTGTTGCATCCTGTTTCCATTGACCTTTACAAAAACATGAACCATCACACAGGACATAAAATATGGACCTGCAGTAATTTTATGACCCACTGCATCCTGTTTTACAACACAAAAAAAAAGATTGTTCCAACAGAATGCAACTACACAGTGTGAGCCTAGTTCAAGAATAGGATTCAAATGGACCCTGTTTTGTAGCACATAAGTCAATGTCAACAGGCTATAACAGTATAGGCTGCCAGTTGCATATTATATTATACTGTAAGTATGTTTGTTGTGTTGAGGCAACTCCTTTAAAAAAAATAACTTTGATGTCATAAAATATTTATTACAACAGGGTTTGTAGGGTGTATATCACATGCCAGTCTTGGTTCAGTAAAACCCCTGAGGTTACATTTCCACCAGTTATTTTCCTCTGGGCAGAAAAGACGCCACAGGATTTTTCAGCGTTTTGGCATTTTTTTTCTGGTGTTTTTTTTAACCTTTGTGGGAAAACTGCATTTTTGGCCCCCAAAATCCATCCCTATTTTGGATCACTAAAGTCCAAAAAAGAATAAAAACCGACAGCAAAATCCCACAGTTAAACCCACATGGCAATGTTCTTTTTTTTTATTCACTCCCATAGACTTCTATGGAAGAAAAACGTCACAATTTATGTGAAAAAACGACAGAGTCTCAACATGCTGTGAGGAAAGCACCAATGAGGAGTGAAAAAATGGCAAAATGATTAAAACAAAATGCCAAACTGATAAACATCAAGTGGATTTGGCATTTTGCAGTTATGTATAGACTTGCAGCTAACATCTGGCCGCAGCATTTTTTCACAAAAAAAAAAAAAACACCGCCATGCGGCAGAATGGGTGTTTTTTTATTGCCATCTTTTCCAAATAAAACCTAGTGGAAACTAAGCCTAAGCCCATGTTCTCAAAGTAGACTTTCCAAGCAGAATCTGACTTTTGAAGGTTTTTTAACCTGAAATAATTAACATTTTTCCCTAAACTTTTTGCCTATGTGATTTATTCATCATTTGACTTTTGAATAATTTTTTTTTTTTTTTTTTTTTTAAGAATTGGGTAAAAATGCCAGTATAAATGCCAACAGTAAACCACACTGTTTTTTTTTTTTCTTTTTTTCGGTTTTTCTTCTCTTCCATAAAAGTCTATGTGAGAAAGACAACAAGAATCCTAGGGGAAAAAAGCCATACTCTCAGCTTGCTGATTTAAAGGGGTATTCCGGGCAAAAACCTTTTATCCCATATCCAAAGGATAGGGGATAAGATGTCTGATCGCTGGGGGCCCACTGCTGAGACACCCCGTGACCTCCCTGCAGCAGAATCTCCAGTTGCCACGCCCGCTCCCATAGACATGAATGAAGAGGGCGTGGCGTGACATCATGTCCCCAGTCTCGGAAACCCAGAGGTTTCCTAAACTGGAGATTCAGCACCCGCATAGAATGTGGGTGCTGCAGGAAGATCGCGGGGGTCTCAGCAGTGGGCCCCCTGCGATCAGACATCTTATCCCCTATCCTTTGGATAGGGGGATAAAAGGTTTTTGCCCGGAATACCCCTTTAAAAAAAACTAGGCTAATAAATAAAAAGGAAAAAAACATCAATGAAGAGCGAAAAAACACCAAAAGGAGAAAAATCTAAGTAGGTTTGGGTTTCATAGTTCCCTATTAACTTTCAGCTAACATTCATATGTGGCGTTTTTTGCTTAAAAAAATAAATAAATAAATAAATAAAAAAAAGTTATGCCTTGGAAGCTATACTATAGACCCTAAAAAACTGTGTCTAGGTGTTTTTACATGTAAAATGAATGTGTTGCCCCTGTAAAATGTTGTAGAAACCTGAATGTGGCTGCAGTCTCTACCACATAAACACTCAGGCAATGCTGAATAAATCACAATATCCACAATAAAGCTAATGGATTTGAATTGCTTTTGTGATGTTAATAATTGTAATAAAATTCTCAACTATTGTTGCTTTATTGGTCAGTTATTTTCCCAGACATGAAAAATATTATTGAAAACTCCCGTAAGATTAATGTGAATAGCAAACACAATTACTTCTCAATGTAAGTAAAAAGAGACTTTCCTCCTGAATTGCTGCCCCATGCCACCACAACATGTTCAAGATACGGAAGAAAAACTATTCTTTAGTAAAATGGAAAGTGACAAAGCACATGTGTTCTAAAGGAGAGGATGCAAGTGATCAAAGCAGTGTTGTGACCACGATTCCTCCGAGTTCACCTTACACTGAACCTAATCCACTGCAGATCAGAAAACACAGGCAGAGGGTTTCAGGTTCCTTGTTAAAACCTGAACCGAAATGTGTTTTTCCCTGAGGCAATACCTTAAAAATCTTTTTGGCCATAAGCTCCTGAATTATTCATTACATGTTACTATGCAAACAAGAATTAAATCATTCTCTTTGAGTTATAGCCGCAGACATAGAGCCAATGTGATGCCTACGTTTTTATATATAAACATATGTATACAAGTAAATATTGTACAACATACATGAAAGCTAACAATCCCCTGTGGCTTATAGGGCTATAAAATAAGTAAAATAATGAGGATACTTATTATCGTCATCACCAAGTTTTATTAATATGCACTATATTCTACAGCACTATATATCTAAAAAAAAAAAAAAACACAAACAAAAAACAAACACCATATGCCCAATACTGCAGCAACAGAATGTGAGAAGTCCTGATCAGCAATACCATCTACAAGACAGAAGATATCAAATAATATGGATATCACAATAAAGTCAACAAAAATAATGAAAAAGTAGTTCTTTGCTTCTGCAAACATTTTTGTGTACATTGTTTTGTCTTGTTTTCAGTCTTAGGATTTGTTGTTTTGTTTTGAGTCTAAGGATTTATTAGCAGTCTAAGGATTGTAATAGTAATTTAAAAAATAATGTAATAAAGTGCCCCCCCATTAGAAAAATTATAATCACCCCCCCCCCTTTTCTAATTTAAAAAAAATAAAATAATACAAACAAAAATAAACATTAACATATGTGGTATCACCAAAACGATTAACATATTATGTTAAAGAAGTACTATTGTGCACATTTGTTTCAACCTTTTGTCCCGTGCTGCAAGAAAAAAAACAAAAACAAAACATTAACTCAACTTTTTCCATTCCCCCGTTGCGCTGCTATAGCGCTTCGGTCCTCCGGTGCCGGTCTTCTTTCTTCTTCCGTGTGACCAGATCATCGGCCGCAGCGATGTCCTGCCTCGGCCAGTTATAGGGTTAGTGAAGCGTCATATAAGGAGACTGGGCCCCGCCTTCTCCTTGCTGCCTGGGCTCCTTTCATGACACTGAGCTTAGCATATCACCGGCCAAGGTGGGACCATCCGGTCACATTGTAGAGGGAAGGAGGCCGTTACCAGTGGACCCCAGAGCTATAGCTGCGCAGGAGAACGGAGGAAGGTGAGTTACTGTTTTACATTTTTTGCTTTTTTTTTTGTTTTTGCAGCCTGAGCACAATAGGATGAAAAAATGTGCATAAAAGTACTTATTTAACATAATATTTTAATAGTTTTGACATTCATGCACATGGTGATACCATATATGTTCATGTTTACTTTTGATTACATTATTTTATAAAAAAGAATTTAAAAAGGGTGATTCAAATTTTTCTTACAGGTTAAATGTATTGCATTATTTTTAAAATTATTATTACAATCATTAGATTGCTAACATTGTTCAATGCTGTGCTGTGCTTCTTTAGCCTGCAAAATAAAGCAAAGCACCATCAGGAGGGCATGGAGGCCCATACATTCTGGGGAGGGAAGGGGTTAAAACAAAGGTCCAATAAGCATGACATGTGTTAATGGATCTAAAAAAAATAAGACTGAATACTAGATTTTGTTACAGGATGAATCAGAATTTTTTTTTATCCTCCTCAGAAAGCCCAAATGTTGCAAGTTTTTGTCAACATTGCCATTAGAGATGAGTGAATTTAAAAAAAACATCCTTTTGGCCGAATTTATTTGCAGTGAATCGCTATTAAAAATGGCTATTTCTGGCCTACAGAGAGCCTCAATAAGGGTGTAGAACACTTTGCCTTGCTGTAACACGCATAGGGTGTGTGCTGAGTTAGTGAAATAATACTGTTATTCAGTATGACATGCAGATCAGAGGCGTCGCTATTAGAATCACTGTCGCAGAGCAGCACAATGACAGAGCCTGGAGGTGGCATCAGTATGAGGAGACCATAAAGTGGCTGGATGACACAACCTGGAGGTGGCGGCAGCATGATGAGAACATATATGGCTGAATGACACAGCGTGGAGGTGGCGGTAGTATGAAGAGAACATATGGTGGCTAAATTACACAGCCTGGAGGTGGCGGAAGCATGAGGAGACCACATAGTGGCTGAATGACACAGCCTGGAGGTGGCGGCAGCATGAGGAGAACATATAGTGGCTGAATGACACAGTGTGGAGGTGGCAGAAGCATGAGGAGAACATATAGCGGCTGAATAACACAGCATGGAGGTGGCGGCAGCATGAGGAGACCATACAGTGGCTGAATGACACAGCATGAAGGTGGCGGCAGCATGAGGAGACCACATAGTGGCTGAATGACACAGCCTGGAGTTGGCGGCAGCATAAAGTGCCTGAATGACACAGCCTGGAGTTTGTGGCAGCATGAGGAGACCATATAGTGGCTGAATGACACAGCCTGGGGTTTGCTGCAGCATGAGGAGACCATATAGTGGCTGAATGACACAGCCTGGAGGTGGCGGAAGCATGAGGAGACCATATAGCCTCAATAGGGGTGTAGAACAATTTGCCTTGTCCTAACACGCAAAGGGAGTGTGTTATTCAGTATGACATGCAGATTACAGACATCACTATTAGAATCACTGCCACAGAGCTTCTGGATGTTGCAGCAGAGAGACCATATGGCATCAACATTTAAGAGAATAAAGAGATTTTTTATGTCATTTTTATTTTATTATGATTTATTTAAAAATTTTGAGTACCCATTCTAGTGAACATTGAGCTGGCAGTGCTCCGCCAGGCGAGATACCACCTGTTTTAGCCCCTGCCTTTCAGCGCCCCCCTGACTGTGAAAGTGCAAATGTTTCATTTAATCAGTTATGGTTCATTGTTATCGCTCCAAGCTGTTTCATTGGATTCTTGTGGTAATTCTACAGGTAATATATAATGTTGACTACCATAGGGCCTCAGTCTTGAAAAGATTACATGAATTTTGGCATTGGCGGCAGCATAAAGTGGCTGAATTGCACAGCCTGGAGTTGGTGGCAGCATGAGGAGAACATATAGTGGCTGAATGACACAGCGTGGAGGTGGCAGCAGCATGAGGTGGCAGCAGCATGAGGTATAGTGACTGAATTACACAGTGTGGAGGTAGCGGCGGCATGAGGAGACCATGTAGTGCCTGAATGAAACAGCGTGGGGTTGGCGGCAGCATGAGGAGACCATGTAGTGCCTGAATGAAACAGCGTGGGGTTGGCGGCAGCATAAAGTGTCTTATACCAGTACCCAGTGATGAAGGTAGGTGAAAAAAGGAGAACTTGGCAGGTGTGTGGTATCAGGCGGGTGGCAGGATCAGAATAGTAGCTGAGAACGGTAAGCAGAAGAAAACAGTCTCTTTTGTAAAAATGTTGAGGATATGCATTACATAAGAGTTGCTTTTATTAAAGGGGTTGGGCGCTGCCCTGACTTTCGGAGCTCCGCTCACAGCGTCCGGAAGTTCATTACTCCCAACGCTGTGTGCGGGCTTCCGTGTTCGCAGCCGCCGGGCGTTAAGTTTTAGCTAATGCATATCCTCAATACTTATTTGTGGTCTGATGGCGAGGAATGTCTGTAACTGGGGAGCAGCGCCTTAAACATGTTTTGCACTATCCATATTTTGTGAAGTGCTGGTGTGGCACCATGGTCAATCTACTCTGATGCATCAGACATTGGTGGGTGGAAATCCTGGCTGATCCATGCTTGATTCATCTTCACAAAGGTCAGTCTCTCCACATTTTTCGTGGACAGACGAGTTCTCCTTGGGGTTACTATGGCCCACGCCACACTAAACACCCACTCTGATGGCACACTACTGGCCGAGCAGGACAGCTTTTCCAGGGCAAACTCTGCTAGTTGCGGCCACAAATCAAGTTTGGCTACCCAGAAGTCCAGCGGATCTTCAAGCAGTGTTGGCATGGTCATGTCAAGGTATACCATCACCTGCTGGTTCAGGTCCTGCTCCAGGTCTACCTGCTGCTGATGAGTTGCTTCACTATGCGGGTGAAGAAAGCTACTCATCAGAGACTGTAGACTCAGGCTGCTGCTGATGGAGCTGGTACTGCTCCTGCCACCCCACCCCCTCCCCAGCAGCCATGGCAGTGGAAGGTGAGGGCAGAGGGCTCTCCGAGTCATACCTGCAAGAGGATGGACAATGGCGCTGATAGGCATTGGCCAACTGACTACGTAGGATGTCTCTGTAGTAGGTCAGTTTGTCCTCCCTCTCAGTGGGTGTGAAAAAGGCCCCCACTTTGTGCCGGTAGCGAGGGTCCAATATGGTGGAGAGCCAGAAGTCATCCTGATGCTGAATGGTGACAATTCGGCAGTCACTACGCAAGCAATTGAGCATGTATCGTGCCATGCCTCAATCTCGACTGCATACTGCCACAGTGTGTCTGGGTTCTATTTCTCACCTTCCTCATAACCCTCTAGCTCCTCTAGCTGCTCCTGCTCCTCCTCTCCTGTCAGATGACTAGGCTTTAACAGAACAAAATTGTACACCACTTAGATGTACATATGTTGTATGCACTTATGAGGGGAGGGCAATGCACTCCATTACGCTTAAAAACATATTTGTGTACTACACCAGCAGTACACACCAGTGCTGCAGCACACAGTCAATGTGTACTACACCCAAAATTGTTCTTTCTCTCTCAATCTCACTCTCTTCCCTATCAGTGCTTCTAGGCAGGATTTGTGCTTGAGCTGAATCGCTGTGTTCTGTGCAACACACTGCTCTCTGTCCCTCTCTGTAATAGAACACTATAGTGGCTGGGAGGTGAATTGCTGCAGCAAGAATGCTTTTCTGTGCAACACACACTGCTCTCTGTCCCTCTGTGCAAAAGATCGCTGATGTGACTGGGAGGTGAATCACTGCTGGAAAAAAGCTTTTCTGGTCAACACACAGCACTGTCTGTCCCTATTTATCACTCTGCAATGAAAGGCTGAAGTGACTGGCCTCAATATGGCTGCCAGTTATATAGAGCTGTGAGACCATAGGGGTGACTGAAATCACAGGGGGGTACACACTTAAAATATAACTTTTAATCAGACACGTACTAAAAGCATAGGCCCCACAACAAAAATTGAGCCAGTAAGGTAATTGGACACCAGATCTGTGATGTGCAATACAGACCGCATATAGATAAGGTGCATATTGTATTAAGTGATAGGGTCTGGAAAAGCAGGGTACACAAAATATTGTTCACCCTAGTAATCTCTGTCGGGGAGATGTGGTGAGGTCTACCCCTGCTCCCACAGGGACTGTCGGAGCACTCGCCCTAGAAAGGGCGACCCCTGCCCCGATCTACCCCTTGGACTACGCCCTAGAATTCCCTAGTAGTATAAAATAGCCCTTGTTCTTGTGTACCCGACGCGTTTCAACCACATCGGTGGGTTCTTCAGGGGTTAACCAGGCAAGATACAGTACAAGGATAAATATTATCAATAATTAAACTAATTACAAAAATAGAAAGTTGTAAATGGTAGGGAAAAAGCGGAACCGTGAGCGCACATATAGCTGGAGCACCTATGCGGTTTATGCAATAATGGTGCTAACACTTATGCTTATATTGGCCTGGTGACAATGTTGCCATCAGGTGGCTACTCACGGTTACCAACGCTGCCGCAGTGGCGGTATCCCTAAGTGCTCTGCCACAGTGGTGGGCAGTGCCTTCAGCCGATCGGTGTCCTGGCTTACCTGCCGCGGACACCCATGCTGTATTTATGTGTGTCTGAAGTGAAAATTGCGTTCACACTCCAGCCGCCGCGCGTCACTTCCGGTCATGACGTCTAACTTCCGGTGACGCGTCTCTCGTCGCTGAGCGTCGCTCGTTGCTAGGCAGCGCTCAGGATGAGAGCGCAGCGCTGTCAGCAACTAGTAGAAACAAAGTATTAAGCCGGGAATAGCGGACAAGTGGACCTTATATACAGGGTGCGAAGTAATGATAAGTCATATCGCGAATAAAATTGCGAATAAGTAACTTAGTTAGAGGACCTCAGTACCTCCACATATATGTGCAGAGTGTCAATAGGACAAACGCACACTTAGGAGGGGAAAGGATGGTTGCTACAGACGATAATAGTTTTTTTTTTAAAAAGCAGATTATTTAGAATAAAAATACTAAATACTAAATAATAGAGTTGAAAACATATTGCAGACATGTGACTGAGGGAATGGCCTTAAAGGGAGGGGGGGGGGCGCAATAAGTGAAATTACTCCAAAAAGCAGGCATAACTCAAGGCCTCATTTAATCCACCGGGAGACTGTGTCTGTAGGGAGAAAATCCACCGTGTTTCCTTTTGGAGGATCAACCTATCCCAGTCTCCTCCTCTGGTGGGAGGTCTGACCAGTTCTATTCCCACAAATCTCAGGTTTTGGGCGTCCCCGCCATGTTGGCCGTTAATGTGCCGAGCTAGTGGCTTGTCGGCCAAGTTAATGATGTCTCTCAAGTGCTCGCCAACTCTTCTCCTAAACTCCCTGATTGTCTTGCCAACATATTCCATACCACAGCTACAGGTGGCTTTGTAAACAATACCCTTTCTCCGGCAGTTGATGAAGTCACATATGGAATAAATCTGCCCAGTATTGGTGCTAGAGAATGTTTTAGTCACTTCAATATGTTTACAAGCAATGCATTCGCTGCAACGAAAGCACCCTTTAATCTGCCTATTCAGCCAAGTACCTTGTGCCTGAGGTGGCACATAGTGGCTTTTCACAAGCCTGTCTTTCAGACTACGGCCCTTTCTGAAAGAAATCTGAGGATGAAATCCCAAAACGTCCTTCAGGTCAGGGTCCATCCTCAGAATCTCCCAGTGTTTGCTGAGAATGCATCTAACATCTTGTGCTCCCCCATCATAAGTAGCCACCAATCTAATGAGATTGTCTGAGTTCATATCCCGGGGTTTGGGTACAAGCAGACTAGCTCTTTCTACCTCCCTTGTTTCTTGGTATGCTTTCCGTAGAACCCATTCCGGGTAACCTCTGGCCTGAAAGTGCTGCCTCAAATCAGCAGCTTGACTCATGAACTCAACTTGGGATGAACAGTTTCTCTTCATCCTCAAATATTGCCCTTTGGGGATGCCTCGTTTTAATGGTACCGGGTGAAAACTAAGCCATTCCAACAATGAGTTGGTCGCAGTGGCCTTGCGATACACAGTAGTCTGTAGAGTACCCCTGGTGTCCTTCTTAATAAGGACATCAAGAAAGGGTAACTCGTTATATGCCATTTCAAAAGTGAATTTGAGGCCTACTGCGTTGTTGTTGAGGGCGTCTACAAAGAGTGTAAAGTCATTACGGGTACCATTCCATATGACGAAGATGTCGTCAATATACCGTGCCCATAGATAAATTGCACCAGTTCTTCACCAAAAACTAGCACCTCCTCCCACCAGCCCAGATAGAGATTCGCATATGTGGGGGCACAAGGGCTCCCCATTGCGGTCCCTCTGAGCTGGTGGAAGGTGCGCCTGTCAAATAAAAAGTAATTCCTGGTGAGGGTGAAACGGAGCAAGTCTATAACAAATTGGCTATGGGCACGGTACTGGCAACCTCTACTTCGTAGAAAATATTCTACCGCCGCTATTCCCAAGTCATGGGGAATGCATGAATATAAAGACTCCACATCTATGCTGGCTAACCATGTATTCTCCTCAAGGGTCAGACCATCTAACTTTTTTAATAGATCTGTAGTGTCTCGGGTGTATGAGGGCAATGCCATCACAAAGGTTTGAAGTATGGCATCAACATACACACCAGCATTCTGCGAGAGATTGCCCACGCCCGAGACTATGGGTCTGCCCTTGAGGGGTGTGGTGCCTTTATGTATTTTTGGCAAGGAGTAGAACGTTGCCACCCTAGGATGGCGAGGTACCAGAAAATCAGCTTCTTCTTCGCTCACTAGGTCTGCATCCCTGGCCATCTGTACAATCTCAGCTAGTTCCGTACGGTACTGTACGGTGGGGTCCTCCCTTATAATCTCATAACAGTCTTCCTTCAAGAGGAGTTCCAGGCACATCTGACGATATTTTAGATGGTCCATAACCACAATGTTGCCCCCCTTATCGGAGGGCTTGATTACTAGGGACTTGTCTTTTTCCAATTTCAGCAGTGCCTGCATCTCGTCATGGGTAAAGTTTGCATTACCGATTGATCTGACCTGGTCTAGGTCATTTAAGACCAAGTTCATAAAGACATCGATACAGGACATATCACCCGTAGGTGGCATCTTTTTACTCTTATTTTTCAACTGAGTGAAGGGACCTGATCCACTAGGTTGGTCTCCTTCGTTCATGAGATCAACCAGTATTTCTGCACCCCTGAGTACGTCCCCAGGCAGATCAAGTTCCTGGGCACGGCGTCTCTCTCAGTTTGCATAGAATTTCTTCCAATGAAATTTCCTGGTGAACTGGTGTAGATCCTTCACCCAGTTGAATTTATTGAATGCCGAGGTGGGTACAAAGCCCAAACCCTTGCTGAGAATGCACAGTTCAGATTCAGAGAGTTGATATGCAGATAAATTAATAATTTGTAGGGCAGAATTCAATTGTTTCTGTTCCTTAGTGGGTAGAACGTGTCCTGAGGGGGTCTCTCTAAAAAAGGAACTTGTTCGGGTGGAGCCCCACCCCTGCCTCCTCTCTTAGGACCTCTCCCTCCTCTCTTCCCACGGCCTCGACCTCGCCCCCTATTCCTAGATGGTTGGTCTCTATCAGAGTCAGATAAATCGGTCTCTGTAGAGGAACCTTCAACCGTTGGTTCACCAGTGCCACCTTTGGGGAGAAACACATATACTTTGTTGTCTTTAAAGTCCTGTAAGTCACGGACAAACTGTTGGCGTTTTCTCTCCTTCAGGTGGTACTGGAACCTTTCAATAGTGTTTTTAACAATAACTCCTTGGCTGGAAACTCAGCTTCAGATGTAAAACCCTGAGTGATCTGAATATGTGACTTCAGTCTCTCTTCCAAGGAGTTGTGATTGATCTTCTCCTCCTCGAGGAGTATCTGCATAAATCTCAGGGAGCTCTGAGTGGCTTCTTTCTCCCACTTACTGATTAGGTTTGGGCTTCTATACCTTGCTGCTGGGGTTAAATTAATCCGCAAACCTCTAGGTACGATTTGATGTTTGAGGTAGTTCTCCAGGCTCTGAATCTCCCACCAAGAGGTGATATGTTCTTTATAGAGCCTGGTGAGTTCCCTGAAAGCAGATTTGAATGAAGGAGTATATTGTTTTTGAACAAAAATTTTGTCCGAAAAAACCTCAGACACCTCAGTGGCCCAAATGTCTGTGTTATGACCTGCCCCTAAAAATCCAGCCATACCAAAAAATTAGTAATCAATTATTCACAGTTAGTCCACTGAGGGATGTGTGAAAGTACCAGAGAGAAAAATGAAATCACAGGGGGGTACACACTTAAAATATAACTTTTAATCAGACACGTACTAAAAGCATAGGCCCCACAACAAAAATTGAGCCAGTAAGGTAATTGGACACCAGATCTGTGATGTGCAATACAGACCGCATATAGATAAGGTGCGTATTGTATTAAGGGATAGGGTCTGGAAAAGCAGGGTACACAAAATATTGTTCACCTTAGTAATCCCTGTCGGGGAGATGTGGTGAGGTCTACCCCTGCTCCCACAGGGACTGTCGGAGCACTCGCCCTAGAAAGGGCGACCCCTGCCCCGATCTACCCCTTGGACTACGCCCTAGAATTCCCTAGTAGTATAAAATAGCCCTTGTTCTGGTGTACCCGACGCGTTTCAACCAAATCGGTGGGTTCTTCAGGGGTTAACCAGGCAAGATACAGTACAAGGATAAATATTATCAATAATTAAACTAATTACAAAAATAGAAAGTTGTAAATGGTAGGGAAAAAGCGGAACCGTGAGCGCACATATAGCTGGAGCACCTATGCGGTTTATGCAATAATGGTGCTAACACTTATGCTTATATTGGCCTGGTGACAATGTTGCCATCAGGTGGCTACTCATGGTTACCAACGCTGCCGCAGCGGCGGTATCCCTAAGTGCACTGCCACAGTGGTGGGCAGTGCCTTCAGCTGATCGGTGTCCTGGCTTACCTGCCGCGGACACCCATGCTGTATTTATGTGTGTCTGAAGTGAAAATCGCGCGCGCACTCCAGCCGCCGCGCGTCACTTCCAGTCATGACGTCTAACTTCCGGTGACGCGTCTCTCGGCGCTGAGCATCACTCGTTGCTAGGCAGGGCTCAGGATGAGAGCGCAGCGCTGTCAGCAACTAGTAGAAACAAAGTATTAAGCCGGGAATAGCGGACAAGTGGACCTTATATACAGGGTGCGAAGTAATGATAAGTCATATCGCGAATAAAATCACGAATAAGTAACTTAGTTAGAGGACCTCAGTACCTCCATATATATGTGCAGAGTGTCAATGGGACAAACGCACACTTAGGAGGGGAAAGGATGGTTGCTACAGACGATAATAGGGGGGGGGGTTTAAAAAGCAGATTATTTAGAATAAAAATAATAAATACTAAATAATAGAGTTGAAAACATATTGGAGACATGTGACTGAGGGAATGGCCTTAAAGTGAGGGGGGGGGCCGCAATAAGTGAAATTACTCCAAAAAGCAGGCATAACTCAAGGCCTCATTTAATCCACCGGGAGACTGTGTCTGTAGGGAGAAAATTCACCGTGTTTCCTTTTGGAGGATCAACCTATCCCAGTCTCCTCCTCTGGTGGGAGGTCTGACCAGTTCTATCCCCACAAATCTCAGGTTTTGGGCGTCCCCGCCATGTTGGCCGTTAATGTGCCGAGCTAGTGGCTTGTCGGCCAAGTTAATTATGTCTCTCAAGTGCTCGCCAACTCTTCTCCTAAACTCCCTGATTGTCTTGCCAACATATTCCATACCACAGCTACAGGTGGCTTTGTAAACAATACCCTTACTCCGGCAGTTGATGAAGTCACGTATGGAATAAATCTGCCCAGTATTGGTGCTAGAGAATGTTTTAGTCACTTCAATATGTTTTTTCCCTACCATTTACAACTTTCTATTTTTGTAATTAGTTTAATTATTGATAATATTTATCCTTGTACTGTATCTTGCCTGGTTAACCCCTGAAGAACCCACCGATGTGGTTGAAACGCGTCGGGTACACCAGAACAAGGGCTATTTTATACTACTAGGGAATTCTAGGGCGTAGTCAAAGGGGTAGATCGGGGCAGGGGTCGTCCTTTCTAGGGCGAGTGCTCCGACAGTCCCTGTGGGAGCAGGGGTAGACCTCACCACATCTCCCCGACAGGGATTACTAGGGTGAACAATATTTTGTGTACCCTGCTTTTCCAGACTCTATCCCTTAATACAATATGCACCTTATCTATATGCGGTCTGTATTGCACATCACAGATCTGGTGTCCAATTACCTTACTGGCTCAATTTTTGTTGTGGGGCCTATGCTTTTAGTACGTGTCTGATTAAAAGGTATATTTTAAGTGTGTACCCCCTGTGATTTCATTTTTCTCTCTGGTACTTTCACACATCCCTCAGTGGACTAACTGTGAATCATAGGGGTGACTGGTTGCTCATAGGCTGCATGCTGCATGTGATTCAGGGTCATCCCGCCTACCCTTGTTGCCACCTTCCCAGGATTCCTTGCTCCATGTTCTCACATGTGGATCCGCCATTTTAGATGTCCTGGAGCCTGAACTAAATGGAGTTTAATGAAGCGGTTTGCACGATCGAATCATGCCGATATTTGCATCCGTTGCAAATCCAATTTTTCCTGAAATTTGTAACAAATTCGGATTCGTCATATTCGATTCACTCATCCCTAACTCCATATGTTAATGCGCCTTGAACATTTTCCAGGCAGCATTAGGGTTGCACCTGTGAGGCCATGCACCTATATCAGCCAACTTGGGTGGGGCTTGTAGCCTCTCTCCCCCCTTCCATTGTATGTGTGCTTAGTCACGCTGGAGGGAACTGGGAGCAGGCTACATGTCGGCCTAATGCTGCTGTCATTGCCCACTGGCCCCTGGTTTTTGCTTATTACGCACAGGTAGGTTAGCGTTAGGTCCCGTGCCATCTGAGAAACCTTGGCGTTGGTGTGCGGGCTCTGGTGTGTCCTTCATATAAGGATACACTGGCGAATGTCTCAATTTTAACATCAGTGTTGAGGGATTAGCCAATGTCATTGTATACATCTACCACAGTAGTGCACCTACATTTCTGTATTGTATCATCCCTAATAGTGTTGCTCGCGAATATTCGCAATGCAAATTTTATTCGTGAATATCGCATATTCGTGAATTTGTGAATATTCGCGAATATAGCACTATATATTCGCAATTATGAATTTATTTTTTTTCGCAGTACACATCACAGTGATCATCCCTCTCTGCTTCCAGCTTGTGTGGTGTAAAAAAAGGCTCTAATACTACTGTGTGAGACTGGCGTACGAATTTTCACAAATGCTAATTTTCGCATATGCTAATTTTCGCATATGCGAATTGTCACTCATGCAAAATTTTGCATATGCAAATTTTTGTATATGCGAAAATAAACGCGAATATTACGAATATGGGAATTTAGTGAATATATGACGGATATTCGTTCATATATTCGCAAAATATCGCAAATTTGAATATGGCCTATGCCGCTCAACACTAATCCCTAATTGCCATATGACAGCTAATTTCTTTTGGAAAGCATTGTCAGTTCAATGTCCCTAGTTCAGGGTAAATATAGGTTATTGGTTCATTTTAATTTACTTTAATTTCATTTCTTTTTTAGTTTTACATTTTATACAGTTCACCTTGCTAGCCAAGGATTGTGTGCACAGATAAGAACATAAAGCAAGGTCTACAACACTTTCCATAATTACATTCTATGCAGATTTGTAGGGATTTAAGCAAAGATGTAGATAACCAGTAACACATCCGCTGGATTCTTCTCTTTCATTTATCATGTAGATGGTAACATTATACACAGTCCAATACAACGATCCAACCTCAGCTTTTACACTACCTTCAAAATTATTTAGTAAGCTAACATAGCCAGCAGTGTTTTATGTACTTGTTCCCAAGTTGTCTCTTTTTTTTCCCACTGTCCTATTATTTTCCTGTATTTTAAATACAAAACCACAGTATTTTAGTGGTGATCTAAGGTCAATGTAAAGGACAAACTAAGACCAGAAGAAAGCACATGCTATACAATACTAAAGTATAATACTTTGGCAACACTAAACAGCTTTTCCCATAACCATTCAAAGAAACTCGTTAATTTGTTAAGCCCCTTGGGGACTTACATAATAACTTGGTTCTTTGGATTGCTATAGGTACAGCCATCCTGCTTTTCTATATTTTTTTTATGTGCATTTCTGCACAGTTATTTTTCACATTTGCATGTAACATTATACACTTTTGCAAAATATGTATATAATTTAAAGGTTTACCTGTCATTAGCAAAAACTTTTTAGATAATGTAGATAATACCATTATATTTGTAATATACATTGAGTAAAAAGGGTATATTTTTGGGTGAAAAAATGCTGTCCCTGCAGCTATTCTTGTGTGTCTCTGTGAGGAGACCAAATACAGGAAGTGAGGGCAGGACAAGCAGGGCTCTGAATCATCTAGATGTGTGAACCGGGGGCATGTTGGCATGTTACAGAGCCTCACTGCACAGAGCCCTGCTTGTCTTCAGTGTACAGAGTCCTGCTTGTCCTCAGTATACAGAGCCCTGCCTGTCCTCACTGCACAGAGCCCTGCTTGTTCTCAGTGCACAGAGCCCTGCTTGTCCTCAGTGTACAGAGCCCTACTTGTCCTCACTGCACAGAGCCATGCTTGTCCTCACTGCACAGAGCCCTGCTTGTCCTCAGTACACAGAGCTCTGCTTGTCCTCAGTGTACAGAGCCCTGCTTGTCCTCAGTGTACAGAGCCCTGCTTGTCCTCAGTGTACAGAGCCCTGCTTGTCCTCAGTGTACAGAGCCCTGTTTGTCCTCACTGCACAGAGCCCTGCTTGTCCTCAGTGTACAGAGCCCTGCTTGTCCTCACTGTACAGAGCCCTGCTTGTCCTCACTGCACAGAGCCCTGCTTATCCTCAGTACACAGAACTCTGCTTGTCCTCAGTGTACAGAGCCCTGCTTGTACTCAGTGTACAGAGCCCTGCTTGTCCTCAGTGTACATAGGGAAATAAGAATATCCTATCATTCTATAAATCTGTAGCTAATCTGTGCTAGAGTACTCTGCTCTTCTCTGCTAATTTCTAAAGGTGCACAAGTCTCCTTTAATTTTATTCTAGTTATCTAAATTGAATGCTAGCTTAGTAAAGCTGGTGGACACTAGAGACTGCAATCCTTTTTTTTTTTTTTACAAGCAGCCCACTTTATAAAAGTTTTTTTTTAAGGACAGTGTAAAAAGTAGCACTTTTTTTGCTCAAAACAGGAACTTGAGAAAAACATAATGGTGAGATTTATCTTTGTTGTCTTTGAAAAGTGAGTTTTGAAGAAATTCAATTTTGCTTTGGTTTTGTTTACGTGCAACCTATTTATCATACTATTACAGGGGGGGTTGATAAATTTGGCGCACATTAGTGAAAAACAGTAAATCAATTCAGAATACCATTTTGTATAATTTCTACTATTACCTGACACTTTTTGTACAACTTTTTAAAAGTGCATTCCAAAGGCAGTTTTGTAAGGTTGGGTTCACATATATCAGTTGTTCGGCATGGTTTCCCTCTTGTGTGCACCAGAGGGAAACTGATGCTAGAACAGATCCCATTTAATTAAATGGGAAAGTTTATAATCAACCAGCATCCAAATTCTGACACCGTATGGATGTGTTCGCCGGACAGCACCAGATAGGGGAACGCAGGGGAACACAGCTTGGACACTGGATGCACATTGTTATCAGTTGTGTCGAGATTTAGACTGAGTTCACTTATGTCGGATGCTGGACATATGTGAACCCACCCTAAGCCAGGTCTGGACTAGTAAAGATTTCCCGCATTTTGGAGAGGTTTCTGACATTCTGTGTGTCTTTTGCAATGGATAAATCCACTACCACTGCAAAGTAAAAAGTGAAATTGACTTTTGCAAGATGTTTTGTAGCTTTTTGCTTACAGACAAAAGTAGCAAAAAAAATCATTCAACATTTCAAGTGCCAAATATAAGGAAATGTTTCTACACACATAAAAAATGTAACAAGTTCCATGTAGTAAATATCATCCTATATGTTATGTTTTAAACCAAAATAACATCTAGCTCCTAAATAAAAATAAGTTGAGAAAATAATATTTAAATTAACTAACCTACTAAGGCTATGTTCACATTAGCAGTTCTATTCACTGATTTAGTAAAAATGCCGGGACTTTAGCAGAAAAAAAAATCCTGCATGTCAGGTTATTTTGTCCACAAAAATCATGCAATATAATAGACATCTAACAGGACTCAAAGTAAATGGGACCTGACAGGATCCAGTAGTGTCTGTATCACAACCTCCATCTTAGCACCATTATCACCATGTACATGCTATAACAGAGCATGGAGTTGCTGATGTGAACATAGTCTAATATACATTAAGACAAAAACATTTCTAACAGATCATAATAAACCTTGAAAGATAAGAAAAAAAAATCCTGAAAAAAGACAAGCCATGAGCCAATATAAACAGTTATCCCAAATGTGCCAACTTTTTGTTTATTTATATATATATATATATATATATATATATATATATATATATACATATAGTAGGACAAGGAAAGCAGCACTCCACTGGTGAATGGGTGCCTGTTAATCCTGGTCAGGGATATTTCTTAATATCAATGGAAAGAGCAGTAACACTCCAGATTGTGAAAAAAAAGTGGTTTGACAATGGCAGTGTGCGGTTGCCAAAACGTAACACCGTTTGAAGTGAATAAAGACCACTTTTTTTCACAACCTGGAGTGCTACTGCTCCTTCCATTGAGATATATATATATATATATATATATATATATATATATATATATATATTCTATGTTACCTCGTATTGGAAATAATGAAAGATGTATATCGTTGCTGTTACTGAATACAACACATTGACTTCTCCCCCACTCCCCTACTGTATCAATACATTCTGGAATATAGGAAAAAAGTGGCATAGGGGCTTCAAGTTTGGCTTTGTTTTTGGGTGGGGGCAGGTTCTTCAAACTTTAGATCTAAACGTTGAAATAAAAAAAATAAAAAAATAAAAAGCTGAGAAAAACCAGAATATTATTATGATCGAAGACATATAGTTAAATATATGCCTGTTCTTCAATCAAAGCAAATACAAACATCACAAAGATTAAGCATTGGTCTCTAAGCTGGACGTCACTTGTATTGTATCCATGCTAGTATTCATCAATGTCCTTTATAAAAACTTTACAAAAATCCGATAACTAAGATGCAGCTACCAGTAGCATATTTTCGTCACATGATCAGCAAGAATAGCTGTTTCTATAGTAACAACACTATGATGAATTATCCTGTCTCAGTGAAGAGCGCTCCGAACCTCAATGTCATAGATGTTACCTAATTGAAGCTTTTCCAAAATTTGTGTTAAAACTTGACTAAGATTTTCTGGTTTATGCATTAACAATGAGTGTTACAGGCGGTGACGGACCAGAAGCGATCCTTTTTTGTCACCGGCAAGAGCTTTGCAGGTTCTTCCATCTACTTAATTACGTATTGCTATGGTGTCCAGAGGGCTATTTTATGTTTTAATGCATTTTGTGAATTCCAATGAGTTTTTATCTCTTCTTTTAGAAGCTATTCCAGCTGAGGTTAATATGGATTTATTTCAGGTCTAGTTACTTTCATATTACCATCGACTGATAATGGAGATAAATTGCCTGACTTTACAGAGCCAGCAATGAAAACCTGTTACAAAAGCAACGGCGCCTGTAATGATCCAAACAATTATTTAAACTGAATTAATATATTCTTATTTTTTTGAAAACACAAAGTTTGACCTAACAATGTTAACATTTCTTACTAAAATGCATAATAAATGAATCACTTAAAAAAAAGGAATCAGAGTATGCAGGGCTCCTTCTACGGCAAAGTAAAAAAAAAAAAGAAACAGGGGAAGGCATCCAAAATGTATTTTCCATGCACTAAACTATTTCTATTTTGTTTTTTTCTATACTATAAATTGGTTCCACATAGTACAATTAATAATATCTTTATAGTGAAGACATTTGTGCCATTTTTCTTCTATACCTCCTGTATCAAATCTAAAGGAAATCCAAACATACTCACTTGTTACATTTAACTGCACCAAACTATTTTCCCATTACAATTTTTTAATTTTATCATTAAAGAATTTTTAGGTAAGATTTTTTTTTATTTGAAAAGATTAAGGCTTTTCCAATTTTGCTATAAATATTACTGCATTAAAAGTTATACTGTCCATATGTTAAAGGGATACAGGGTGTGGCACATCATGGTGGTTAAATGGATAAACCTCCAGTTTATCCATTAATCCACTGTAAGCTTTATTAGGCAGAAGGTGAACAGTCAGTTCTTAAGATTGGTGTGAAAAAGTTGTATGTGTAAACAAAGCAGGAAAAAAAGGCAGCACAAGGATGTGAGTGACTGTTACAAAGTCCAAACAGTTAGAACAAGACAGCCAGACAAAAAATGGCCACTCATCTGGGGTGTTTCCAAAAGCCTATGGTAAGCACCTACCAAAAGTAGTTCAACTGATCAACTAGTGAAAGAGTCATGGCCACCCTATGGCTTACTGATGGACATAAGGATCAATGACTAGCTTGTCTACTCTAATGCCACAGAAGAGCTACTGTAGCACAAATTATTGAAAAAAAAACAAAAAAACTAATGGTAAAGATAATGATAGAAAGGTATAAGAATACACAGTGTATCATAGCTTGCTGCATATTGGGCTGTATAGCTACAAACCCATCACTGGTCTCCACATTAACTCTTGTCCACCATTACATGGACATTTTATAGATAGAGTATCAAAAAAGGTTCATAAAGTGATGGGGAAAGGTGGCCTGGTCTGATCATTCCTGTTTTACATGTGAATGGCCAAGTATGAGTGCATGACATACAGGGGTCAAGTCCTAAAAAAAGAGATTTTCACTATAGGCCTGGTCTTGCACGGCTCTTGCTAATGGCAATGATGTTCCTGCTGCAGAAAAAGTGCAGGAATGCAGTTCCCACATGTTTCTGCAGGACTTGAGCCCTGGTGACATAACTGTGAAAAATATGCCAACAGAGATGTCTTTGGTGGGGCACACTAGGGCAGCACTGGAACAGGGGCAAATTTAGGACTAGGTTTGTTTTTGTTGTTGCTTTTTCTGCTGGTCCAAGCCAACAGTGAATTTTTATTAACCATCAAAACACCCCTTTAATGCATGGTCTATGAGGAACCAGAAAACTTATCTGACACCCAGCACCCCTGCAGAAGCACATTATTGTTAGCAATGTACAGAAGCTGGAAGACTTGGGGCAATATATAGTGTAGTAATAGAACTGGGTTTAAAATGAGCAACACTGCAGCAATCCAGTGCCACTTTTTAACAATGTACAGAGCTGAAACTTGGGGATACCGTACATTGTTAACATGCGAGTGTCATGCCTATTTAGAACAGTTGATCAGCGAGAATGTCGGATGTTAGAACCCCACCAATAGGCTATTCATGGCCTGTCCTGAAGATAGATATTTAATTGGTTTTCCTGGGAAACTCCCTTAAATTGTTGTAGCTGAATTGTGTTGATAAAAAATGCTATGCAATAATTACCTTCCAATCCTCCACATCAAGCCATTAACAAGGAAATGCTAAGAAGAATAAAAGTCTGCAGTGTGTGTTTTACCCATGAATGAGGACATTTCTTTTAATACTTTAGATAAAAGTGACGTGAATGAATTAGCCAAGCAGGAGTAAGGGCATCTTCGGAATGTAGATTAGTCCAGTTAACCTTCCATTTAGAAAGATTTTAATAACAAATAAGGGGTAAAATGTGTCTTTTACATATAAGTCTGAATTTCTATTGAAGAGATCATATTGTCCTCTGGACTTCTATATCATTAAATGTAATATTTTATTAATGGGTAAGTCATACAATTCAGATATTCATGTTATTCACTACATTATCTAAAGAACACACAAGAGAGACTGCATTTAAGGGGACTAATAAAAATGGGGTATATTAAACGGAAAAAAAAAATGCTGCAATGTTTCTTGGATTTTACAATAAAGAACTGCACCAGGTAATTTACATTTAACAGAAGCTTGATTTATATAAAACCTTATGTTATATTTGTTTTCAATTTTATTAAAAAAAAATGTTTTCTTAGTGAAACAAATTATTTTATGATAAAAGCAATGGACATCCACAACCTTTATGGTAAGTACTTTATTAAACCTTTTAAGGACATAAGCGATGCACTCAGTAATGCAATGTTACATCTTTGTTATTGCTGCTTTCACCTTTGTTAGGTTGTTTTAATAAAAATGCAGTATAGAACATGTTATCTGGAAACTGGTATTAGCATGAAGAAACATTATAGACATCTTTGGAGACACTTTTCGATTAAATGATATGCACTTATAAAATAAATATTATTAACAGTAAGATTTGGGCTGTTTCTCTTCTGCAGCTTGCAAGTCTAACAATACAATGAAAACTGCATGATGCTGTTCAAGGCTCATAGATGAGCTCCATTTGGGTTAGTCTTCCGCTTCTCTATTTGCTCTCCTGAACATTACACTGACATCTTTACAATCAAATAAAACAAACTTAATTGAAAGAAGATGTCATCTTACATCAGTGTTCAGAAGAGCAGAGAAAGGTGCTCCAGCAGGGGTCTTGTGTTATGGAATCTGTAGCGAATGACATTGAAAAGCTTGCATTATATTGTAAGACATTTCATTTTCATAATGGAAATGGTCCAAGATTTTAACCAATTGTAAATGTGTTTTATTTAATAAAAGTCATACACATCAATATCTAAAAAAAATATTTTTGAGTTTGCGTTTCCTGACTATGATTCTTGCCTGCCAATTTGGACCTGACATTACTCTTCTTCAGCTGTTATTTGTTTTGCCTCTGGTTATGACTGTATACTGTGTAGACCTCCTGTTTTTACTCTTTGGCTTATTTTCTAAATTTCCCTTTATCAATTTGGTCTTTTTCATGGCAGATTAATTTCGCCATGGCTTGTCTGACTTGCCATTTATCCTTTGGCACTTAGTCATGTGTAGGGATCTTCTTCCAGTTGGGGGTTGCCGTTTAGGGTGGCACTGTTCCCTACCTGATGTGACACTTACAATTTAGCAGTCACATAGAAGACGTAGTCCCTGTAAAATATACATTAACTTTATTAAAACAATAAAATTGGTTTGGTCTTTGAATCAGATACAAAGCACACTAGGGTCTCTTTCACAGCAATCACCTGTCATGTTACTTTTCCTGGAGACATGGACTCTGTAGAAGACATACAGCAGACCTTAAAGTGAAATTAAAATAGTCTTTTTTTATTCTGACTAAAGCCTTGTTTGAACCTGCTATTTGTACTTTCATCAGAAAGCACTCAACAAGTAGCCTTCCTGCTACCACCACATTAAAAGGAACCTGTCATCACTGTCATGTTGCTAGGACCACAACTCATCAACAGTCCCCATTGCCTTCATTGATAGATATCTTCCTATACCTAAACAAAGCTTCAATGTACCATGCTGCATGTGGTGCTGCACCTCTTCAAAGACCACATAAGGGGTAATAAAACATACTATTGATGTGAAAGCATAAAAAACTATGCAATTCTGGGGCAGAACAATATCTTCATTAAAGCGCAACTGTGATGGAAATTATACCCCCCAGACTAATAACATGATAGTATAGATGATGATACGTGTAATGCAGCTGTACTTTTGGCTGCTGTTTATCACTCTTTATCAGCAGGAAAATAGTTTTATCGTGTGGTCAGCAACAGTCGGATAGGCGGCTTGGCTGGGGATCGTACTGCCTCACCTCCGCCACGCCTATCCCCTGTAAGTGAGCGCTGGGATCATTGTGTGATTGACCCACAGGTCCCCACCCCCAATGTCCATGATGTGCAGTACGGCGTGACTCTACTGAGCCTATACATATAATGTGCACCTTTATGATATATGAAATACAGTGCCCGTACTCCTTTCTTCTCATGGTGCCGGAGACGCACTGCTTTTGCTTTCACTACAGACAGTGAGCTCGCTCCCATTGTCTGCCGCCAGCTCAGTGCGCCTGCGCAGTGCTAGAGGCAGGGAGCAAGCTCTCTGCCTATAGTGAAAGCAGAAGCAGCGCGTCTCCGGCACCATGAGAAGAAAGAAGAGGAGTACGGGCACTGTATTTAATATAAGATAAAGGTGCACGTTATATGTAAAGGCTCAGTGGAGTCACGCCGACCTGGGGACCTATGTGTCAATCACACAGTGGTCCCAGGGCTTACTTACAGGGGATAGGCGGAGTGGCAGAGGTGGGGCATTACAATCCCCAGCCACGCCTACCCGACTGTTGCTGACCGCACGATAAAACTATTTTCCTGCTGATAAAGAGTGACAAACAGCAGCCAAAAGTACAGCTGCATTACACGTATCATCATCTATACTATCATGTTATTAGTCTGGGGGGAACAATATCCATGGCAGTTGCGATTTAAGCAAATTCTATAATAAATTAACATCAAGATATACATTTAAAGTTTGCTGCAAACATCTGGCGGTAAGGTCAGAGTTAATATGACACCAGAGCAGCCTTGCTTTCATCAGAGATACATAGTCGATAAACCACTTATCTCTAATATTTTGTCAAAGTACACTTCAAAGCCTTAATTACATAGATATATAATATATTACAATGTAAAATGCAGTGTTTTAAAAGGTGAAAACACATTGCCATATTTCAAAAATGCATGGTGGGTGGATTGTCTGCAGCTCTGGATGGTGTAGTACTAAGAAGTGCAGATCTGTCATTATAGACAATGTGGTGTATTTAAAACCAAATAACCATGGCTGGGAATTTTTGACTTTACTCACGATACTAAACTTAGGCATGCCTTCTTTTTTTCTTTAGTCAACACCTGAACAAAAATTTATCAAGCAAGGCTGGTGGGGCGGGTATAAGCTGCCAGGGACTGTCCTGACGATGGATTGTGGGTCAAGCAGTACAAAAGTGATGACTACATGTACATAATGTACATCTATTACACGTACATCTACTACATGGACATAATGACTTTCGGGGACATTTATCATTGCTTATGTAAGCGAGTTCTGTAGTCATTTTTTTTTTTTTTGCTTCAGTTTTGCTTATGTGTGACATATTTATCATACTGCCACAGGGGGTTGATAGCTTTGGCTCACATAAGCAAAAAAATATATATATAAATCACTTTTGAATATCATTTTTTTTTAGCACACATAGACAAAAAACAATAAATGACTTCAGAACAAAACTCTATACATACACACACAGTGGGGCAAAAAAGTATTTAGTCAGCCACCAATTGTGCACTTTTTAAGTATCCCACTTAAAAAGATGAGAGGCCTGTCATTTTCATGATAGCTATACCTCAACTATGAGAGACCTAATGAGAAAAAGAAATCCATAAAATCACATTGTCTGATTTTTTTTATAATTTATTTGCAAATTATGGTGTAAAATAAGTATTTGGTCACATACAAACAAGATTTCAGGCTCTCACAGTCCTGTAACTTCTTTAAGAGTCTCCTCTGTCCTCCAGTCGTTACCTGTATTAATGGCACCTGTTTGAACTTGTTGTCAGTATAAAAGACACCTGTCCGCAACCTCGAACAGTCATACTCCAAACTCCATTATGGCCAAGACCAAGGAGCTGTCTAAGGACACCAGAAACAAAATTGTAGACCTGCACCAGGCTGGAAAGACTTAATCTGCAATAGGCAAGCAGCTTGGTGTGAAGGAATAAACTGTGGGAGCAATTATTAGAAAATGGAAGACATACAAGACCACTGATAATTTCCCTCAATATGGGGCTTCATGCAAGATCTCACCCTGTGGTGTCAAAATAACCACAAGAACGGTGAGCAAAAATCCCAGAACCACACGGGGGGGACCTAGTGAATGACCTGCAGAGAGCAAGGACCAAAGTAACAAAGGCTACCATCAGCAACTCTGAAACTTGCAAGTGTGTACTATAAACACTACATGGCTACAGAGTCTGTATAGCAGAGCCAACATTGGATAGCATGTACAGCAGAACCCGTATAGGAAAGTTTTTCGTCTGAGGGATGACAGAGTTTCGGATGAGAGAATTTAGGATGACAAAGGAGAGAGGAAGGAGTTGTGGCTGATGCCTGATGGAGATTGGCCCGAGGGAGGAGGCGGGATGCCGTTTCACCTGACGGAGGACAGAGTTACGTCTGACGACTGACGATGTCCTAAAATGTACAACGTACGGGCAAGTGACAACCTTGTCACCTACCCACTCTGCATGACTACAACTCCTAGCATGCCCTTACAGTAAGGACATGCTGGGAGTTGTACTTGTGTGGCAGGGGGCAGGTGACAAGCTTTTCACCCACCCCCGCCACACAACTACAAATCCCAGCATGCCCTTACTGTAAGGGCATGCTGGGAGTTGTTGCCGTGCAAGCTAGAGAAGCGGAGGTAATGAGCTCCGCTCCCTGGCCGGCGGTGATAAGAAAATCACTGTAATTTCATATTTCAAGCCGGGTCCCGTGACTCGGGACCCGGAGGGAAATTTTTAATTACAGGAAAGGTGGCCCCAGGCTAAAAACACTACAGTAGCCCGGGACTCCCGCAGCTGGGCCGAGAGATGTGCAGGAGCCATCCCTGCCATCTCTCAGCGTGTACCACAGAGCTGACGGATGGCAGGGACAGCTCCTGCACATCTCCCAGCCCGTCTGCGGGGGTCTCGGACAGCTGCAAAGTTATGCTAGCCCAGGCTCCTTACCACGGCGCCACAGAGTAAGCGGGAAAATATATGACGGAGTCCTGGGTGGCGGCAGTGAGGCCAGTCTGGGCTCTTTTTAACATACCACACTGCCGCAGAGATTTTCTATTCCATACTGTAATATGAAAACCAGGTCCCGTGATTGGCTGCACGGTCCTGGACAAAAACGGGACCAAGTGGGAAATGTGAAATTACAAGAGGGGATAGGAAAACTCTTCAGTGCTGTGGTACAATAAAAGGAGCCTGGGCTGGCCTCACTCTGCAGCCGCCCGGGCTCCATCTGATTCTATCCCCACTACCCTCACAATGATGGGGACACTGCTTTTCATTCCCCCCTCTACACCGCACATCTCCCATCCGCTACCTTCTACAAGACTACAACTCCCAGCATGCCCTCACTGTATGGGTATGTGAGAGACAAGGGGGTGGGGATGTAAATCAGTGTCCCCATCATTAGAAGTTAGGGTAGCGGGGATAATATATGATGGAGCACAGGCAGCTTCAGAGTGATGCCAGCCCGGGCTCTTTTATAGGGGTGTAATATCATGTTTCCAGCTGGAGCCATGATCACGGCTGCCAGCAGAAAATATAAAAATTTGCTCTCCAAAGCCGTTTTGTAAGCCAGGTCCGGCTGGCTTACATTTACAGTGTTTTGGAGGGGTTGCAAAAAATTTTATTCACTTTCGTAAGCTCTTTTGTAGCTTTTTGCTTACAGCCAAAAGTCACACAAAAATTTGCTTAGGTGCACATGCAACTTTTTGTGCGACTATTGTAAGCAAAAAAAAAAAAAGAGCTCTAAATCCCTTAATAATTGTCCCCCTTTGTGTTTATTATTTCAAGGTCAGGGACATTTTTTTGTGTGTAGCAGGGACAAAACATTAAAAAAAACTTTCCTTCTTCTAGATTAATATTTACTTTACCATATACTGTGTAGAAATCCTATTTACATAAAGGTTCTTGTAAAATAAATATTGACTGCATTGACTGAATGCTTGGTAGATATGGTGTACTATTTGAATAATGACCTTCTCTCATTACACTGTTTTTGAAGAACATGGCTGCTCAGTGCAGTTATAAATAACAGGAGAACGGTTCAAGATGGCTACTTAGATAGCAGATACATCTTCATGCAAAACACAGCCTATTATTCTAAACTGCCACAATCGAGCAGGAATTCTCCTCATTCTGCCCAGGCATGTCTTTACATTGAACAATTGATTATACTTTTAGATAATAAATGGAATCCTACTACAGGATATCTAAGGATGCTGTACAAATCTATTGAAAAGCATCATTACTGCTGCTAAGAAAGCAATTTAGATTTCTCCGTGAATGCAACAAAACCTCCTATGTATAAATTTAGTCTGTTGTGTCACATTATTGAGAATGACCAATGCAGACAGATATTTTAAGAATAAGAAAAATGTGTGTTCTCTAAATTCTATGGAGATGAGTTGGGATTCAATGAGCATCTTAGATTAGATTTTCTTGGAAATGACAATTATATGAATATGGTATAAAGCGGTCCCTTAAGTTACAATAGCCTCAGGTTACCATATTTTCATTTTACAGATGTCGCAGGCATTAAAGGAACCAGCATTAAAGTGGCCGCAGCATGTAACTACTAACTAAGGCTGGGTTCACATATGTCCAGCGCAGTTTCCCTCCGGCATGCACTGGAGGGAAACTAATGCAAGAACTGATACCATGGATTTGAATGGGACAGTTCACAATCATCCAGCGACTCAATTTTGATGGTTGGACACGCCGGACAGCACCGGACAGGGGAATGCAGCTTACAGAAACAATGAATGTGGGATGCCATATTACTGGTGACAACTGATGCACATTGTCATCAGTTGTGACATCAGTTGCGTCGAAATCTAAGCTAACTTCACGTATGCTGAATGCCAGACATATGTAAACCCAGCCTAACATGGTATGCCATAGCAGAGACTGAACATTTTGTGCTAAAACTAATATTCATTCAATGTCTGCTACATCTGCATAGTGCTCTTTTTTGTAACTAAAACCACATTTAATAGACAATGACACAGACACTGCCAAAATATAGCACATTGTGATTGATTGGAAGATCCTGCTAATAAGCATGAGTGTTTCATGGGTAAAACACCTGTATTATCATAGTGCAGCCTTTATCTAGTAGTGCTTATTTACAGTACTACAAGAACTGTACTCCTCTTTACCTCTGCCAGGCTAAGCTGCTCCCTCTTTACAGCAGTACACTAGAACATTTATTTACTAAGATCAGTGTGGTATATACTGGTCTTAAAGGGGTTCTCCGGTGCTCAGACATCTTATCCCCTATCCAAAGGATAGGGGATAAGATGCCTGATCGCGGGAGTCCCGCTGCTGGGGACCCCGGGATCTTGCATGCGGCACCCCATTTGTAATCAGTCCCCGAAGCGTGTTCGCTCCGGGTCTAATTACCGACGACGACAAGGCCGGCGGCGTGTGACATCACGCCTCCGCCCCGTGTGACGTCACGCTCCGCCCCTCAATTCAAGTCTACGGGAGGGGGCGTGATAGTATTGAGCAATACCATTGTTTAATCGTATTGAGAGCAAGGGCAATGCCTGGCAGAAACTAAACCTATCTCCGGTAGGTAGAGTTAATCTTATTAAAATGATTGTGATGCCACAGTTATTTTTTATTTTACATAATTCACCAATCTGGCTTGCGTTCCGCCTCTTCCATAGAATTAACACACAATTTCAGGACTTGATCTTGCCTAAATAAAAACTAGAATATTTACAGCGCCAGAAGCAGGATGGAGGGCTTGCTCTACCTGATCCATGGCTGTATTTCCTTGCGGCACAATCCCAGCATCTAGGACATCCGAGATTTTACTAACCCTAATATGGCTATTATAGGAAGCGCACTGCCAGGTAATATCTTAGTCTCCGCCTTAGGGAAGAAGGATTTCAAGATGAAAACAGATCTTTGCCTACCAATCTTTAATGTAATACATAAAATCTGGTCCAAAATAAAACAAATTAGGGGGTGGGCAAAATTAACACATATACCCCATTATGGGATAATTTACTGCTCTCAGAAATTTATAAATTGAAAAGCTTTGTTATATGGAGTAGAGCGGGGGTGACAGGGGTAAAATATATTTTTTAAATGGACAGGTTGCGTTCCTTTGGCGACTTTCAGGAGGACTTCCATCTCCCCGCTGTAGCGTTTTTTTTCAAAACCTGCAGCTGCGGCATGCGATTGCTGCCCAGCTAAAATATTTATCTTTGTCAGTAACAAGGGATTTAGCATTGGATTCAATAATTAAATCAAAGAAACAGAGGGGGCTTATTTCCAGAATATATCAATTATTGGATGGAAAGAACTCTATAATTATGACACTGGCATTCCTTAAATGGCAATCGGAGGCAAATGTTAGCAGGGAACAATGGAAGACTGTCCTTGCCATTATTAACCCAATTATATATTTTGTATAGGTCATATAGGATCCCTGCCCTCCTCTACAAGATTGGTTATCGAAAGGATGCAAAATGCCCGTGCTGTTTACAGGACAACGCAGATATTATACATATCTCCTGGGAGTATGTATATATTTAGAGCTATTGGAAAACGATAACAGATTATATTGGAGATGTATGGGATATTGCTATCCCCATGGATTTAAAAACATGTATACTGGGATGTCTGGATAGTTCTACTGTAGGAGCTTATATAAAGATTGCCCTTGGCAGATTATTATATAATGCGAGAAAACTAATAGCTCAATTTTGGAAAGAACCAAATCCCCCAAATAAAATACATTTTATCAAAAAGAGGGAGAGGATAGTGGCTTGGGAGAAAGCAATACATTTAAAAAGGGGTTTAGCAGATAAATTTGACTTAATTTGGAGGAACTGGATAAATAGAAGTTGAGGTGGACTTTGGAGTTTCCCTTTCTTTCTTTCTTTCTTTTTTTTTTATATATATATATATATTTTTCTCTCTCTTTTTTTTCTTTTTATTTTAGCAAGCATGTTACAAATAGCTAGATAGGAATCTATGAAAATTGATATGTTGGATGATTATTTTTATCGATGTGTAATTATGGAAAATCATATATGGATTGAGAATATAAAATATAATCTTTTGTCAAGCCAGTAGGATGCTTCTGGGCTCTAGCGGCATATGTAGGAAAAGCTGGACTATGACCACCTCTATTATACCACAGAGCATTATTGTTACAATTTCAGTTACTGTATAATATATCTGTCATGTCTTAGTCTTTTGTACTGTAAATAAAATTTTCTCCTTCACGTCTTTTTTGAGCAGTTTGGGAAGAAAGTTCTATCAATGACCATACATTTTCCTCACACGTAGAAAGCCTTTTATTTCTTTATGGAAGCAAATGCTTATTATCGGAAACATAAAAGATCAATTAGAAGCCAAATACAGAGAGGTGAAATAATTAATAACAATGTAATGGTGCAGGAGGTAGACAAATGGAATTTATTATATAAAATAGGAAATTATACAGAATGGGTAGCAGAATTTAGTAATAATAAAAGTCAATTAGAAGAATCAGAAGCAAAATGGAATAAGAACACGTGCAAAGAAAATGTAATTAAAATATTAAGCCATTGCACGGTTTTTGGAATAAAATGAATGTTGCCTTATAGGATTTATTGAACATTTTCATATAGTTTTTCCACAAAGCTGCATTAATTCATGAATTAAATTAATCACAATAGTAGCATTCTGTTAACAGTCTGCTGGATAATAAAATATTTACTCTGCATATTATGTTACAATTGGATAGACTGAAACAGGCACCAAAATTTATTTCTTTTAATATTTAACATGTTTATGCAGAATAAACATAATCTAGTCCAAATGTATCTCTAATGAGAAAACATGTTGTTTCGTAGATAAAGGGCAAGTCACTAAAGTTATGTATGTGACAAGTACAAACAATAGAATTCATGTCCTATATAGCAGAAATCGGTGGAAGTTCTTTTCCTGGACTATGAAATTAGAATGGAAACCATTTTTTGCTATATTTTTCTAATATAGATATTGACATGTTCTTGTTTTGTTGTGGCAGCCATTTTTCTGAAAAAAATGGCAACAGGAAAGGCAACCAATTGTTAATGTGTTATTGTTTGCACACGAAGACAAAATGACTGTAGGTCGCCAATTCCTGAGAAGCTAATTCATAATTACATAGCACAGTGGAAAAACAACATATGTTCAACCAAGGGTGGAGAAAAGATGTGGAGGAAGGGGAAAGGTATGAAAGGTGACAATAAATAGCGCTACACCTCTTGTCAGTTTTTCTAGATCATGTTTTACTACTATCTGGCCATATTGGATAGAAATTCCCTTGAAGGATGTGTCACAAAAAGGGTTAGTTTAATCCAAAGACAGAAGTGGATCCAGCAGGAAGGAGAAGTATAATTACTTTCTTTATATTTTTCATTCCCTTTCAATCCACTTTTGGCTTTTGCTCAAAAACTGCAGTGGAAGCTTTCCAAAACACTACATTGTATAACACCAGTCAAAATGGGTTATCTGAGGACCTAAAAAGCTATAACCTTTCCTTACTCGATGGCCTCTTGCTTCTGGTTTCATGTCGCCTCATCCTTATACTTACCCCCCCCCCCCCCGCTTAAAGAGAACAGGCTGAGACAGTGTGGCTTGTAATATTTGTGATCATCCAATGTGGGTTAAACATTGGCAACATCGTGTGTACATGAGCCCCAACATATAGCTGTGGTTTTGCCCATGTATACAGACTGTAACTGGGCAGTAAGGAAAGTTGATACCTTTTCAGCTCCATGGATAACTTCTTTAAACTAGACAGCTATATTGCGTGCATAATGTGACCACGTGTTGATCATGTATATCAGTAAACTCCCATCCACCACCACCACAAAAAGAAAAAAATGTATATATCAAATGTTGTTTATTTGTTGTTTTGCCATGATACAGTATATAGTTGGATGTGTATCAGAATTGACCCTACAATATATATATATATATATATATATATATATATATATATGTACAGCATAATGGGAAAGATTTACATGTCTCACACTATAAAAGTACATATAAAGATATGTATGTAGATATGCATTTGGCTTTCAGATTGAAATCTAGTTACATCAGTGGCACAAACACAGGTATGTAAAATGTATCAGAGAAGATAAAATGTATAAACCTGGGGTCCTGTCTGTTTAACTCACAGGGCAATACACAGACTTATATATAATACAACAGGGGGATTTGTATTTCTGTATGGATTTTTCGCCTTTGGATGTATACGTTAATGTTTACATTTGCTGAGAGCAATAGTGGAATTATTGAGGAATTATTAAAACACAAGCTATTTATTTATTAACACACAAAAATAGGAGTTGTTGGCATCAAATGAGATTTTATATGTATGTATGTATATCAGGGATTCCAGTATTAGAGTGAAAGGAAAAATTGATGGGGGAAACTTTCAAACTGAAAGGAGGGTCTAATTTCCTGTACTGCATCTATTTGATCTTGTATATCCTGCACATTCATAGGTTGCAAAAACTGACATCCGACCAAGATAGTCACACAAATTATCGATTAGCAATGAATCTGTTGACCAAACAGGCCAATGAAGTGTTGCAATAATTGTGAGTATCACTTCTTTTTATTGTTACACCACTCTCTGCCATATGGCTTGAGAAAGGCCTCATAGAGGCTAAAATGTCGCATTTTGTAACACGAATAAGTGAATAAAACCACTTTTTCATGCTTATATGGAGGGCTGCTTTTCTACTTTTGGATACATATCTGACAAGAGATTTGGAGTCTAACCTTGGGAGCAAAGCAGTCTTCTTCGCACAATGCTGGTTTTTCCATTTTCATTGTGTGTGTGTATATATATGTGTATATATATATATATATATATATATATATATATATATACACACACTTAGGTATGCACAGTATGCAAGAAAGTGACTAACAGTGTGGGGTAGAGAGAGGCATTACAAAACCTGAAGGAGCCAAGAGAAAGAAATTGTGATACATGATATATGTACAGCATCGGGTGCTAGGCTCATTCTTATATCTATCATCTTACTTATTATCTTACATCTATATATATATATATATATATATATATATATATATATATATATATAGCTATGTTATCCTTGGACAACCCTAAAGGTGTTTAGTTCACTATGTAAAATACTATCCCAAAAGGCCCTCAGCTGTTTACTGTGGCCCATAAATGTCCTCATATTTTATTCCAGCTGCTTCCTGACTGTCAATGTATAAACTATTTAAACCCTTAAGGACGCAGCCCATTTGGGCCTTAAGGACGCAGACAATTTTATTTTTACGTTTTAGTTTTTTCCTCCTCGCTTCAAAAAATCATAACGCTTTTATATTTTCATTAACAGACTAGTATGAGGGCTTGTTTTTTGCATGACCAGTTGTCCATTGTAATGTCATCACTCACTGATGGCACAACCAAAAAACATACTACTCGTGTGGTGAAATTAAAAAGAAAACCACAATTTTGCTAATTTTGGAAGGTTTCGTTTTCACGCCGTACAATTTACAGTAAAATTGGGTCAATATGATTAAAATGTTACCCATGATAACATACTTTTCTATTACTGTTGCGCTTAAAAAAAGATCGCAAACTTTTTAACCAAATTAGTATGTTTAAAATCCCCCTATTTTGAAGACCTATAACTTTTTCATTTTTTCGTGTAAGCGGCGGCATGAGGGCTCATTTTTTGCGCCATGATCTGTACTTTTTTTTGATACCATATTTGCTTATATAAAACTTTTAATTCATTTTTTATAAATTTTTTTGGGAATAAAATGTCATAAAAAAGAATCTATTTTGTACTTTTTTTTTTTACGTTCACGCCGTTCACTGTACGGTATCATTAACATTTTATTTTTATAGTTCAGATATTTACGCATACAGCGATACCAAATATGTGTAGAAAATATTTTTTTAACACTTTTTGGGGGTGAAATAGGGAAAATGGGACACTTTACGTTTTTATTGGGGGAGGGGATTTTTCACATTTTTTTAACTTTATTTTTTTAACTTTTTATTTTTTTTATTTTTACATTTTAATAGTCCCCATAGGGGACTATTTATAGCAATCATTCGATTGCTAATACTGTTCAGTGCTATGTATAGGACATAGCACTGATCAGCTGTATAGGTCATCTTCTGCTCTGGTTTGTGGGAAGGCAGATCAGAGCAGAAGACACCGGGAAGGCAGCGGAGGCAGGTGAGGGGACCTCTGCCTGCCGTGCTGGATGATCGGATCGCCGCGGCAGCGCTGCGGGCGATCCAATCATCCATTTTAGTGACCAGGATGCTGCAGATGCCGTGATCTGTATTGATCACGGCATCTGAGGGGTTAATGGTGGACATCCGCGGGATCGTGGATGTCCGCCATTATGGGCGGGACCTGCCATGCATGATCCGGGCATCGCTCCGATGCTCGCTGTTATGCTTAGGACGTAAATGTATGTCCTGGTGCATTAAGCACCGCCTCACCAGGACGTACATTTACGTCCTGCGTCGTTAAGGGGTTAAGCACTGCAGAGATTAATTCTCCACATCTATAGGACTCAAGATGGTGGACTGTCACATGATTTACCTGCATGAACACTTTATTTGCTGTCATTGGCAAAAGCATACAAACTAAGATGTATCAAAACTTGTGCAGAGGATCAGTGGTGCAGTTGCCCATAGCAATCAAATAGATCCCAGCTTATGTTTCAGTGGTCTTCAAATATGAAAGAATCATCTGTTCCACTAATCATCTGCATAGCATGCGCACATATACAGCTGGAGGGGCAGATTCATTGTGCAGTCTTATAGTAAGATTCTCTATGTTGCCTATAGCAACCAATGTTCAGCTGAAAATCCCCATCATGCTCTAGTATAATGAAAGACCAGTTTGGATTGGTTGCTATGGGCAACAATAAAAATCTTGCTTTGAGACAGCTCGATAAATCAACCCTAGAATCCCCTGTACTGTATCAGCAACTGTTTTAAACACATTGGGGGAGATTTATCAAAACCTGTCCAGAGGAAAAGTTGCCCATAGCAACCAATCAGATCGCTTCTTTCATTTTTGAAAAGGCCTGTGAAAAATGAAAGAAGTGATCTGATTGGTTGCTATGGGCAACTCAGCAACTTTTCCTCTGTACAGGTTTTAATAAACTTCCTCCATTAAAGGGGTATTCCAGGAAATGTATATATATATATATATATATATATATATATATATATATATATATATCAACTGGCTCCAGAAAGTTAAACAGATTTGTAATTACTTCTGTTAAAAAATCTTAATCCTTTCAATAATTATCAGCTGCTGAAGTTGAGTTGTTGTTTTCTGTCTGGCAACAGTGCTCTCTGCTGACATCTCTGCTTGTCTCAGGAACTGCACAAAGTAGAATAGGTTTGCCATGGGGATTTGCTTCTAAACTGGGCGGTTCCCGAGACACGTGTCATCAGAGAGCACTTAGACAGAAAAGAACAACTCAATTTCATCAGCTCATAAGTACTGAAAGGAGTAAGACTTTTTAATAGAAGCAATTTACAAATCTGTTTAACTTTCTGGAGCTAGTTGATATATATATATATATATATATATATATATATATATATATATATATATATATAAAGTTTTTTTTTCCTGGATGACACCTTTTGTTGAGCTTCTGCACAATAAATACATCCAAAGGATGTAGAGACTACAGCTCTGAAGGGTTTACATAGCCCAAAATATTAATACATTTACAGATTTACTGTATTCAGCTATCTTTGAAGGTTCCCACAAAAAATGAATGGAGTGGAGATGCCCGCACATAACCGGCGCCTCGTTTTCAGGTGAGAAGTTGTTACATATTCTTGAGATTGTGGGGTGTCCTAGGCAGCTGATTCTATAGCAGGGACACTTGTTGTTTTTTTTTCACAAGATAATCAATATTAGTGAATTAACTGGTGTCTAAGATTGAGATGTGCGTTTCTATGTATACTGTAACCTAAGAGATTAAACAGTTTTTACAATTTGCTAACACACTTACACACAACCCAGTCTCTCCTAAAGGCTCTCACAATGGATATGCTGACCTTCTTGTTATTAAGTATGGTAAGGTCATTACCATTTTGTAAATGAAAGAACCTGACATTCCTTCCCCATAGATGTGGCCATTATAATTGCATCCATAACTGTGCTGTTTTTCCAAACAAAACAATTACTGGCCTGTCTATGCATTTATTGTGAGGATAGTGCTACCAACAAACCACAGGGAGCATCTTTTGTTGTTCATTACATACACATTGCAATTACATTGAGACCACGATGAAGTCAAGTATTTGCAATCAATGTTGATCTCTAGCCCCCCCACATATTTGCTTGCAGAGAAATATAAACAGCTTGTGTAGATAATATACATGACATTTTCATTAGAACATTTACTCGGAGTCTTACTGCACTTGGCAACACGCAGGGGTTTCTATTTGAATTTCCAATTGACTTATTCGTTATGGATGTTTCGTTAAGGATGTTTTTCTCCCTAATGTTTTGAATACAAGCCTTTATGCCCAGTTGAATAAATTCAAAATAAATTGCAAACATTTTTTTTTTGTCTAAACATAATAACATTTCAAATAATTACAAAGTTTACTTGCATGGATGTATTTGGAATGAACCAGCTGTCTCAAGCAGCAGGCTACAAGGGGCTGTAAAATACGTTTATCAGTGTGTGTACGAGAGAGAAAATACGGAGGGCATACATATGCAAATGATAACATTCATAAAATGATTAGTATTCTCTATACCAATGTACATGTACAGATTACAAGCTTCAAATGCTTGCAGATATATACAGGTTTTTTTTGCCATATAAGACGCACCGGCATATAAGACGCACCCGATTTTAAAGGAGGAAAATCTATATAGGACAGTGATCTTCAACCTGCGAACCTCCAGATGTTTCAAAACTACAACTCCCAACATGCCCAGACAGCCGTTGACTGTCCGGGCATGCCAGGAGTTGTAGTCTTGCAACATCTGGAGGTCCGCAGGTTGAAGACCACTGGTATAGGAGGTAATACTCACGTGTCCCCGCTGCTCCGGACCCATCACCGCTCGTCACCGCTGCCCTGGAGGTCGCCCTCCATCGCTGTCGCCGCGTCCCTGGGGTGTCCCTTCGCTCCCAAACCTCTCTGCTGCCCGGGTTCCTCGCTCTCCATTGCCGCCATCACGTTGCTACGCACGCCGCTCCTATTGGATGACGGGATGGCGTGGACGACGACGTGATGAAGACGAAGGAGAGCACCGGCCATGCAGGGGATCCCGGCACGGATCAGTCATTCACCGATCGGACACCGAGGAGGCAGGTAAGGTCCGTCCCGGTGTCCTGTAAGCTGTTCGGGATGCTGCGATTTCACCGTGGTGGTCCCGAACAGTTCGGCTGAGCAGCCAGGTTAGTTTCACTTTCCCTTCAGATGCGGCGGTCAGCTTTGATCACCGAGTCAGAAGGGTTAATACAGGGCATCACTGCGATGGGTGATGTCCTGTATTAGCCGTGGGTCCCGGCCGCTAACTTTCCCCCCTCCAGTTTTCGGGAAGAAAAAGTGTGTCTTATACAGTGAAAAATATGGTAGTTCATATCCTAGGGAAATCCACATGTTTACATTAGACACATAGCTAGGATGTGGGGTCGCTGCGTGATAGATGACTCTATCTGTACTGTCATAAAACATTTAAGTTATATTTCATCATTTTTTTATTATTAAATAGGTGATTTGCTGCTTCTAAAAACTTCAGATTTGTTATAGTAGTGTGTCAGAAGTTTTGTTCAGTGAGGATCAGGTGCCAAGTCTACGCAATAGCTGCAAGGAAGGGGTAATATGCGACATTGGGCCCTGGGCCCCTAAGGCTTGGTTCCCTAGAAGAATTGAGCAGAGTGATGTAAAGGGGAAATATATCAAAAACTTTGCAGAGGAAAAACTGACCAGTTGCTCGTAGCAACCAGTAAGATGGCTTGTTTTGTTTTCAGATTGTTCTGTTTTATCTTTTTTTATTCTGATTGGTTGCTATGGACAACTGGTCAACTTTTCCACAGTTTTAATTAATCTGACCATAGAATGTCTATGCCTATATACAGTGACCCCCCCCCCCCCCCCCCAACCTAAGGCAGCATCAACATAAGATGCTTTTGTATGTCGGGGCCATCGCATAAATGGCTATCCGGCAGCGCAGACTGCTTCAGCTGCCACCGGATAGCCGTTTACGGTGCCCCGTGTGGTCCGCTGATGATCATTTACCTGTCCTCGGGGCTCCGGCGCGTCCTCTTCCGGATCCCCTGCATCGTCGGCGCTCTCCATCGTCGTCATCACGTCGCTGTGCACGCCGTCCCGTCATCCTATAGGAGCGGCATGCGTAGCGACGTGATGGCGGCGACGGAGAGCGAGGATGCCGGGGAAGCAGAGGCCTTGCCGGAGCGTTGGGGACACCCCGGGGATGCAGCGACAGCGATGGAAGGCGACATCCAGGGCAGCGGTGATGAGCGGTGACGGTCCGGAGCGGCGGGGACACGTGAGGATAACCTCTGATACCAGTGGTCTTCAACCTGCGGACCTCTGGATGTTGCAAAGCTACAACCCATGCTTGGTGTTGTAGTTTTGCAACATCTGGAGGTCCACAGGTTGTAGACCACTGCCTATACTTTACATTGCACGGATCCCTCAACATACAATGGTTTCAACAAACGATGGTCCATTTGGAACGGATTACCATATATTGAGGGACCACTGTACTGCTAACCCCACTTCTACCAAAAGATCAGGAAAAGTTTTGACACATGTCACTTTAGCAAACAAAACATTTTATGCAACAGCATAAACATTTTAAATGTGCAGACACTTTAAATATGTTTATTATTATTTTTATCATTACATTGTAAAAAAAATATATTAGTTTTTCTTCTGAAGTCTATGAGGTACATTTATCAAGGGATTTAAGCAGCTTTTTTTGCTTACAAAAGTTGCACAAAAAGTCGCACAAAAAGTCGCACGTGCGCCTAAGCAATTTTTTTCACGACTTTTGTGGGTTAGCAAAAAATACCAATCTGCCCTACCTAAGCATGTAAGTAAACACCCTTCAAAAAGTTGCAAGTGTAAGCAAGGTGAGACGTGGCTTACAAACTTGCCTCTGACAGGATTTTTTAAAGTCGCACAAAAGGTCGCACGGGAGCTCCCCAGCACCCACTCACATCTACCACCTGCCTGCAAGGTGTTGGGTCTACAACTCCCAGCATGTCCTCAGTGTAAGGTCATGCTGGGAGTTGTAGTCCTGCAATAGCTAGCGGGTGGGTGGTAGATGTGGGCGTGTGGTCGGTGACCAAAGCTGTGCAAAAAGTCGCAGGTGAGACTTTTTGTGTGACTTTTTTTACTTTAATTTTCATAGGCACGGTGGGACGAGCGAGTAGGAGATGTATAAGCTTGTCACCCACCTTCACATCTCCCACGCACGCAACACTACTACAACTCCCAGCATGTCCTTATTGTAAGGACATGCTGGGAATTGTAGTTGTGCGGCATGGGGGGAGTGTGGTAGATGAGCGGGTGAATGACAAGCTTGTCACCTGCCTGTGCCACATGACTACTACTCCCAGCATGTCCAAACTGTAAGGGCATGCTGGGATTTGTAGTCATGCAGTGGAGGCAGGTGACAAGCTTTTCACCCGCTGGCTCATCCCCCCAGCCCTGCTGCATGACTACAACTCCCTGGGAGTTGTAGTCATGCGGTGCGGTGCGGGCCGTAAATGTGAAGGATTACAATAAATGTACTAACCTACTTTCTTTGTTTTTGTTTTTTTTTTCCTTCTCATTTCAGATCCGTGTATCCTGTAGACTATGTCCATATTTTTTTATTTTTATTTTTTTTGTTAATAAAATGGTTAATGAGGGCTTGTGAGGAAGTTGTCTTTTGGAATAAAGGTTTTTTAAACATGTTTTTATTTTTTTTAATTTTTTTTTAATTTACTTTACAGGCTTAGTAGTGGAAGCTGTCTTATAGACAGAATCCATTACTAAGCCAGTGCTTAGCATTAGCACCAAAAACAGCTAGCACCAACCCCCAATCATTACCCCGGTACCCACCACAGGGGTGTCGGGAAGAGCTGCTACCAACAGGCCCAGAGCCTCAAATATGGCGCTCCTGGGCCTAGCTGGAACAGGCTGGCATTATTTAGGCTGGGGAGGGACAGTAACAATAGTCCTCGCCCACCCTGGTAACGTCAGGCTGTTGTTGCTTTATTGGTATTTGGCAGAGAATGAAAATATGGGGAACCCTATGCGTTTTTTTTTGCCCCATAAATAATTAAATAATACAATAAAAAGGGGTAAATAGGGTTCCCCTTATTTTTATTCTCAGCCAGATAACAACCAAACAGCAACAGGCTAACGTTACCAAGGTAGCCAAGGACCATTGTTACTGGCCCTCCCCAGCCTAAATAATGCCAGCCTGTTACCGCTTAGGCCCAGGAGTGCCAGTTTTGATGCTCCAGGCCTGTTGGTATCGGCTCTTCATGAAACCCCTGTGGCGGTGGGTAACGGGGTAATAATTGGGGGTTAGCGCTAGCTGTTTTTGGGGCTAACGCTAAGGCCAGGCTTAGCAATGGACCCTGTCTATAAGATGGCTTCCACTACTAATCCTGTAAAGTATATAAACAAAAAACACATTTAAAAAACTTTCATTCCAAAAAAACTCCCCCACAAACCCTCATTAAAAAATGTTGTTAATATTAAACAAAAAAATGCTGGTCATCGTAGTCTTCCAAATCTGAAGTAGCCCACAGGATAGACGGATCTGAGATGAAAAGAAAAAAAATGGGTTAGTACATTTAGGGGGAAAAAGTGGTAAAAAAATAATAATAAACACACATACATTTTTTTTGCTTATGTGTGCCTATGAAAATAGTATCCCAAAGTGATTTTATTGGTTTTTGCTTATGTGCGCCAAATTTATCAACCCCCTGTGATAGTATGATAAATATGTCACACATAAGCAAACCCAAAGCAAACAAAAAAATTCCTAAAGAACTTGCTTACCAAAGCAACGATGATAAATGTCCCCCTAAATGTTTTCACAGTTTACATTTCTCTGTCTCATTCAGAATAAAAATCCACCAAGGTGCCACCTTATTGGCTCATTCTCCAGTCTCTTTCTTCTATCTGGAATGGACTTCTCAGCTGATTTTCAAAGGTCATCTTTCATCTGGTCATACCACTACAATGTTTGGAGCCAAGGCTTCTGAATCATCTAAATTTTTTATTTCCAGCACTGTGGCAGTGCCAAACTGCTGATCGGTGAATGTGCTGGGTGTCGGCAATCATTAGATTGTCTTTCAGATTCCCTAAAACAATATATTTTCTACTGCCCTCTTGTATTTGGGATGCCTCTTAGCAGAACCCGCTCCCTTGAGTGACATATTGCACTAACCGTTCTAATATACCTGGTTTCCAATGAGAGGATAATGGTGAAAATTAACTGGTGCTGGATAGTAAATGGTGAATGTTTAATAATTATTTTGGTAATTCAGATGTGTTCACTGATGGTAGACAATACATTATATAAACTATAACATTGCAAAAATATATTTTGTAGTATGGACTCTTATTATGATATTTACAGTATTTGTTGATCTACACCAAGTTGGTATAAATGGTAGTCAATGAAGAGGTGTTGCAGATTTCTGTTATGTTCACATATGTGCGTCTTCCGGCACAGTTTCCCTTCGGCGTGAACCAGAGGGAAACTGATGCTAGAACTTATCCCATTCATTTAAATGGGACAGTTCAAAATCATTCAGCATTCACTCAATTTTGATGCCGGATGATTGGACACGCCGGAGGGCACCGGACAGGGGAATGCAGCTTGCTGCGTTCCCCTGTTTGTTGCCCAGAAACAATGGACAACGGATGCCATACAACTGATGACAAGTTGTCATCAGTTGTCATCATGATTTCCATTCTGTATGGTGTTAGTGAAGATCAGTGGAAACGGTTTAACTCCCTGGATGCCACAGTCAATGCTAGATTTTTTTTTCCATTTAAAAGCCAAGATTTCATTTGTGGAAAGGGTAAATCATAAACATCTTAGACACAGTCAGTCAATCTAAGGGTGCAGTCACACTATGTTTGTGCAATACGGCTGCCAAGATTTTAGTCATATTTCTATTTATACATAAAAGAAGCAGTGGAAAAAGGTGTTGTCAGGGTGCATTCACACTGCGTTTTTGCAATATGGTGGGGGAATTTAATAGCTGTCTGCTGCCGTATCCACGGTTTTCAGTTCGGCATCAAAACCAGATACGGTCCAGAAATGACCCGAATGAAGTCACTTTCTGACTCCATCCAGCTCATTCAAATGAATGGAGTGAGGCACAGATCCGGCAAGGATACAGCAGCGGATTTTTTTATTTATTTTAAATCAGCTGATGCCAGAAAGTTAAACAGATTGGTATATTACTTCTATTAAAAAATCTTAATCCTTCCAATACTTATTGGCAGTTGAATACATAGAGGAAATTATTTTATTTTTGGAATTATTTTCTGTCACCAAAACAGTGCTCTCTGCTGACACCTCTGTCCATTTCATGAACTGTCCAGAGCAGGAGAAAATCCACATAGCAAACATATGCTGCTCTGGACAGTTCCTGAAATGGACAGAAGTGTCAGCAAAGAGCACTGTGTTGGTGACAGAAAAGAATTCCAAAAAGAAAATAATTTCCTCTGTAATAGTCAGCAGCTAATAAGTACTGGAAGGATTCTGATTTTTTAATAGAAGTAATTTACAAATCTGTTTAACTTTCTGGCACCAGTTGATTTAATGATTTAAAAAAAAAAAAAAAAGTTTTCCCCCAGAGTAACCCTTTAAGCTTAGTTTTAGCTTTCCAGACAGAATTGTATAGAGCACATGTGAGTTTTTTGTTGTTGAGTTATGTGATATATTTGTCATTGTTTTGGGCATAATATGTGTTTTGTGCATTGGATTGCAGTGATAATCGTTGACCTATTCAAAACAAATTATTATTACTGATGAATAAGAGGCCTAGTATGAAGAAAAAATTAATTTTGCCTTTGAACTTAAAGGTTTAAAATTGACATTCAACATGAAATGAAAACCAATATTGTGTGGGTAAAGGATTACCAAGGGAATGGTCTAGCAGACACCTTTTTTTAAATTAAAGTTGTATGTTTACTGTAGGATAAGTGATAAAAAAAAAGCATGAACTTTTAATACCGTAAACACTGAATATGTGACAGGGACTATATGACAAAATTTAACTACCTAAGATATGGCTAGTGCATTCAATATTAGTTAATATAATAATATATATAAAGATAACTTGTATCTACTATATAAAAACATTCTACATAAAACATTACCAGTGACCTAAATAGTAATAGTAACATTAACAATAGGATGAATATTGTTTTTTTTACTATTATTTAGACAACTTTTGTTGTAGATAAAACCATTTCAGACAATTATAGTATTATTATAATTTTTTTATTATTCTTACCAACTGTGATTTTTATTTATTTTTTACTGTAAGAATTTAACCCCTTAACGATGCCGGACGCAAATGTTCATCCTGGTGAGGTGGTACTTAACGCACCGGGACATACATTTACGTCCTATACATGACCGCAAGCATTGGAGCGATGCCCGGATCATGCGCGGCAGGTCCCGGCTGCTGATAGCAGCTTGGGACCCATCGGTAATGGCCAACTTCCGCGCTCGTGCGGATGTCCGCCATTAACCCCTCAGATGCCGTGATCAATACAGATCAGGGCATCTGCAGCATTGCGGACACTAAAATTGGTGATCGGATCGCCCGCAGCGCTGCCGCAGTGATCCGATCATCCAGAATGGCAGACGGAGGTCCCCTCACCTGCCTCCGCTGCCTTCCACGGGTCTTCTGCTCTGGTCTGTGATCAAGCAGACCAGAGCAGAAGATGACCGATAGCACTGATCAGTGCTATGTCCTATGCATAGCACTGAACAGTATTAGCAATCAAATGATTGCAATAAATAGTCCCCTATGGGGACTATTAAAGTGTAAAAAGAAATGTAAAAAAAGTTTTTTAAAAAGTTAAAGAAAATGTGAGAAACCCCCTCCCCCAATAAAAACGTAAATTGTCCCATTTTTCCTATTTCACCCCCAAAAAGTGTAAAAAAAAAAGATGTAATATACATATTTGGTATCACCGCATGCGGAAATATCCGAACTATTAAAATAAAATGTTAACGATACCGTAAGGTGAAAGGCGTGAACGTAAAAAAAAGGCCAAAATTGTTGCTTTTGTATAACATTTTATTCCCCAAAAAATTTATAAAAAATTTTTAAAAAGTTTTACATAAGCAAAAATGGCATCAATAAAAGTAAAGATCACGGCACAAAAACTCAACCCTCAAACCATCGCGTATATGGAAAAATTAAAAAGTTATAGGTCTTCAAAATAGGAGGATTTTAAACGTACTAATTTGGTTAAAGTGTGCGATTTTTTTTAAGTGCAACAGTAATAGAAAAGTATGTTATCATGTGTATCATTTTGATCGTATTGACTCAAAGAATAAAGAACACGTCATTTTTACTGTAAATTGTAGAGCGTGAAAACAAAACCTTCCAAAATTTGCTAAATTCTGGTTTTCTTTTTAATTTCCCCACACAAATAGTATTTTTTGATTGTGCCATACATTTAATGGTAAAGTGAGTGATGGCATTACAACGGACAACTAGTCGCACAAAAAACAAGCCCTCATACTAGTCTGTGGATGAAAATATAAAAGAGTAATGATTTTTTGAAGGCAAGGAGGAAAAATCGAAAATGTTAAAATAACACTGCCATTAGGTACCGAGATGAGATCCTCAGATCCCTTGTGAGACCGTATGCTGGTGTGGTTGGCCCTGGGTTCCTCCTAATGCAAGACAATGCTAGACCTCATGTAGCTGGAGTGTGTCAACAGATCCTGCAAGAGGGAGGCATTGATGCTATGGACTGGCCCGCCTGTTCATTTCTCAGTAGACCATCCGCCTATAAATCAGGAGTATGCCCAGGCGTTGTAGGGAGGTCATACGGGCACGTAGAGGCCACATACACTACTGAGCCTCATTTTGACTTGTTTTAACCCCTTAACGACCAAGGACGTATATTTATGTCCTTGGCCGGCTACCACGATATATCGGGTCGGTCCCGGCATGTATCTGAAGCCGTGACCTTGGTCTAATAGCGGTGCTATTAACCCTTTACACATGGCATTCAACTTTGAACGCAATGTCTAAAACAAAAGTAAAAGCTTCCCGGCTGCTCAGTGGGGCTGATCGGGACAACCGCAGTAAAAATGAGATGTCCTGATCAGCTAAGACACGAGCGGAGGTCCTCTAACCTTCCTCCTGCGCGTCCCGTTCGCGATTGATTGCTCCAAGCCTGAGATGCAGGCTTGAGCAATCGACCGCAGATAACACTGATCAATGCAAAGCTATGGCTTTGTAGTGATCAGTGTAAATGATCAGTGTGTGCAGTGTTACAGCCCCCTATGGGAGCTATAACACTGCAAAAAAAAGGGTTAAAAAAAGTTAATAAATGTCATTTAATCCTTTCCCTAATAAAAGTCCAAATCACCCCCCTTTTCCCATAAAAAAAAAAAAACAACAAACATGTAAATAAAAATAAATACATACATATGTGGTATTGCCGCGTGTGTAAATGTCCGAACTATAAAAATATATCATTAATTAAACCGCACGGTCAATAGCGTATGCGCAAAAAAAATTCCAAAGTCCAAAATAACATATTTTGGTCACTTTTTATATCATGAAAAAATGAATAAAAAGCGATCAAAAAGTCCGATCAATAAAAAATGGTACCCCTAAAAACTTCAGATCACAGCACAAGAAATGAGCCCTCATACTCTGCATACACGGTAAAGTAAAAAAGTTATAGGGGTCAGAAGATGACAATTTTAAACGTATACATTTTCCTGCATGTAGTTATGATTTTTTCCAGAAGTACGACAAAATCAAACCTATATAAGTAGGGTATCATTTTAATCGTATGGACATACAGAATACAGATAAGATGTAATTTTTACTGAAAAATGTACTGCTTAGAAACGGAAGACCCCAAAATTTACAAAATTGCGTTTTTCTTAAATTTTGTTGCACAATTAATTTTCTTTCCATTTCACCATAGATTTTGGGTAAAATAACTGATGTCAAAAGTAGAATTGGTGGTGCAAAAAAATAAGCCATCATATGGATTTTTAGGTGCAAAATTGAAAGGGTTATGATTTAAAAATGTGAAGAGGAAAAAACAAAAGTGCAAAAACAGAAAAAAATGTGGTCCTTAACCCCTTAAGGAAGGAGGGTTTTTCCGTTTTTGCATTTTATTTTTTTCCTCATCACCTTGTAAAAATCATAACGCTTTCAATTTTGCACATAATTCCAAATGATGGCTTATTTTTTGCGCCACCAATTCTACTTTGCAGTGACATTAGTCATTTTACCAAAAAGTTCACAGCAAAACGGGAAAACAAATTTATTGTGCGACAAAATTGAAGAAAAAATTTAATTTTGTAATTTTTGGTGGCTTCCATTTCTACGCAGTGCATTTTTCGGTAAACATAACACCTTATCTTTATTCTGTAGGTCCATACGGTTAAAATGATACCCTACTTATATAGGTTGGATATTGTCATACTTTGGAAAAAATCATAACTTCATGTAGGAAAATGTATATGTTAAAAGTTCTCATCTTCTAACCCCTATACCTTTTTCATTTTTCTGCGTACGGGCCGGTATGAGGAATCATTTTTTGTGCCGTGTTCTGAAGTTTTTTATCAGTACCTTTTTTGTATTCATCTGACTTTTTGATCGCTTTTTATTCATTTTTTTCATGATATAAAAAGTGACCAAAAATACGCTATTTTGGACTTTGGTATTTTTTTGCGCGTACGCCATTGACCATGCGGTTTAATTAACGATATATTTGTATAGTTTGGACATCTCCACACGAGGGGATACCCCATATGTTTATTTTCATTTACACAGGTTTTTTTTATGGGAAAAGGGGGGTGATTCAAACTTTTTTTTTGAGAAATGACCTTTGTTAAAGGGGTTAACCAGGAAAAATTTTTACATATATATATATATATATATATATATATATATATATATATATATATATATATAACAACTGGCTCCAGAAAGTTAAACAGATTTGTAAATTACTTCTATTAAAAAATCTTAATCCTTTCAATACTTATGAGCTTCTGAAGTTGAGTTCTTTTCTGTCAAAGTGCTCTCTGATGACATGTGTCTTGGGAACCGCCCAGCTTAGAAGAGGTTTGCTATGGGGATTTGCTTCTAAACTGCGTGGTTCCCAAGACATGTGTCATCAGAGAGCACTTAGACAGAAAAGAACAACTCTACTTCAGATACTGAAAGGATTAAGATTTTTTAACAGAAGTCATTTACATATCTGTTTAACTTTCTGGAGCCAGTTGATATATATAAAAAGGTTTATTTTCCTGGATAACCCCTTTAACTTTTTTTTAACTTTTTTTTGCAGTGTTGTAGCTCCCATAGGGGGCTATAAGAGTGCACACACTGATCTCTTATACTGATTCCTGCAAAGCCATAGCTTTGTGTGGATCAGCGAGATAGGGGTTCGATTGCTCAAGAATGTAGATCAGGCTTGGAGCAATCAAACGCCGATCAGACATGGCAGAGCAAGGTAAGGGGGTCTTCGCTTGTGTTCTAGCTGATCGGGACATCGCAATTTTATCACTATAGTCCTGATCAGCCCGGCTAAGCTGCCGGAAAGTGTTTACTTTCATTTTTAGATGCGGCGACCAACTCTAAAGGGTTAATAGCATGTGGCACAACGATCAGTGACGCACGCTATTAGCCCAGGGTCCTGGCTATCGTTAGCAGCCGGGGCCGACCCAATGTGATGTGGGGTCACGGTGTGACCCCATTTTAAACACTGGGACTGGGCGAGGGGCGTACAGGTACGCCCTTTGTCCTGAAGGAGTTAAGGTGTTAAGGACATTACATCAAAGTTAGATCAGCCTGTAGTGTGGTTTTCCACTTTGATTTTGAGTGTGACTCCATATCCAGACATCCATAGGTTGATAAATTTGATTTCCATTGATAATTTTTGTGTGATTTTGTTGTCAGCACATTCAACTATGTAAAGACGAAAGTATTTTATACTATTAGTTCATTCATTCAGATCTAGGATGTGTTATCTTAGTGTTCCCTTAATTTTTTTTGAGCAGTGTATAAAAATCAGTTCAAAACTCTTACATTAATTTAGGGAACTTCCAAATAATCTTTAGACCACTCATAGTGTCCAATCTAAGCTACAAAAGTGGATAATATTCAACATTTGCACAAGCTACAAGGCTGAAGAAACTGATTGTTATACAACTCTGGGTAAGTAATTTATACAGCGTGATTACAACACTCCATCTTGTTAAACCATGTCCTCAAAAGGAAAAGTCATGTGTTTAAAATCATTCTCTGCGGAGTATCTTGGAATGATTACAACACCATTAACAAAACTTGAATTATTAATGCATTCAGTTTTCAACTTTTTTTATGTCTCCATGAGATATATTATTTAACATTGCTACAAAGCACAGTATTTTGGAAGTTAACATGCAAAATCACACATCAAAAGAGGAGCAATATAGAGAAAAATGAGCCCTTTCTAAGTAAGGGCGGTCACTCTAGTAGTCTAAATACTTCAGGACCATTTCACCCTACAGTGTAAATCCATAAGATCAGGTGTTCTGTACGGAATTTAATGTGTACCTGTCATTAGCAAACCCTTTTTATATAATATATAAACTAACATTATATGTATATTTTTTACGTTCATTGCTTAAAATGTTTTTATATTTTAGTCCCTGCAGCTATTGCCTGTGTGTCTGTTAGGAGTCAGAATACAGGAAGTGTGTGGACAAGCAGGGCTCTGTGCACTGAGGACACGCAGGGCTCTGTACACTGAGGACAAGCAGGGCTCTGTACACTGAGGACAAGCAGGGCTCTGTACACTGAGGACAAGCAGGGCTCTGTACACTGAGGACAAGCAGGGCTCTGTGCACTGAGGACAAGCAGGGCTCTATGCACTGAGGACAAGCAGGGCTCTGTACACTGAGGACAAGCAGGGCTCTGTACACTGAGGACAAGCAGGGCTCTGTTCATTGAGGACAAGCAGGGCTCTGTACACTGAGGACAAGCAGGGCTTTGGGCACTGAGGACAAGCAGGGCACTGTGCATTGAGGACAAGCAGGGCTCTGTACACTGAGGACACACAGGGCTCTGTACACTGAGGACAAGCAGGGCTCCGTGCAGTGAGGACAAGCAGGGCTCTGTACACTGAGGACAAGCAGGACTCTGTACACTGAGGACAAGCAGGGCTCTCTACACTGAGGACAAGCAGGGCTCTTTGCACAGATGACAAGCAGGGCTATGTGCACTGAGGACAAGCAGGGCTCTGTACACTGAGGACAAGAAGGGCTCTGTACACTGAGGACAAGCAGGGCTCTGTGCACTGAGGACAAGCAGGGCTCTGTACACTCAGGACAAGCAGGACTGTGTACACTGAGGACGAGCAGGGATCTGTACACTGAGGATGAGCAGGGCTCTGTACACTGCGGACAGCAGGACTCTGAACACTGAGGACAAGCAGGGCTCTGTACACTGAGGGCAAACAGGGCTCTGTGCACTGAAGACAAGCAGGGCTCCGTGCACTGAAGACAAGCAGGGCTCTGTATACTGAGGACAAGCAGGGCTCTGTACACTGAGGACAAGCAGGGCTCTATGCAATGAGGCTCTGTGACATGCCCCCAGCAGCCACAGCAGGATTATTGACAAACCAGGAGCCTCCACAGAGCCCTGCTTGTCCTGCCCTCACTTCCTGTATTTGGTTTCCTCACAGGGACACACAGGCAAAAGCTGCAGGGATATCATTTGTTAACCCAAAAATATACACATTTTTTAACCAATGTATATTACAAATGTACATATAATGGTATAATCTACATTATATACAGTAATAGGTTTTTGTTAACGTTAGGTACACTTTTATAATTCCCTTTAGTCTTACTAGAATTTAGTTTTCTACTACAGACATAAATTGGAGCAAATGTAGTTAAATGCTTAGACCAATGTCCTAGGGACAATATGAAATGACCTTTTTTTAGCTTTCACATAAAACCTTAAGAGGTACTCCGGTGGAAAACATTATTTTTTTCAAATCAACTAGAGCTAGATTTGTAAGTTACTTCTGTTAACAAATCTTCATCCTTTCTGTACTTATCAGCTGCTGTATGCTCTAGAGGAAGTTGAGTAGTTTTTTTTTTTTTTTTTTTGTCAAATCACAGTGCTCTCTGCTGACACCTCTGTCCATGACAAGAACTGTCCAGAGCAGGAGAAGTTTGGTATGGGGATTTTTCCCTACTCTGGACAGTTCCTAACTTTGACAGAGATGACAGTAGAGAGCACTGTGTACTTTCTCTTGACCATACAGCAGCTGATAAGTACTGGAAGGATTAAGATTGTTTTACAGAAATAATTTACAAATCTGTTCAACTTCACGGACCCAAGTGATTTGAAACTTTTTTTTTTTTTACCGGAATACCCCTTTAAGTTTTATTATGGCATGTTATGAACATACATTCATTTCTAATAATATGTACTCCATGGCTAAGCATTGATTTCTAGGAACCAACCCTGCATAAAAGGTGAAAATATCTTTATTTGAACATGTACTACACATGTTACAGAGGTTGTCAGCTTTGAGACCTTTTGTTAAAAGTGACTCTCAAAAAAACAAACAGCTGGATTCCCCAGAGATCCTCTGTAGTTTGTGGAGCCATCTGACATATTCCTGCATTGCCATCCCAGGAGACGTACCCAATGTAATCAAAGGACTGTCCGGGAAATGCACAGACCAGGTTTTCCAGAACACAACTAGCCATATGTATTAGAGAAGTGGAGTCCAAACTTACCAATTTTGGCAGGGCATTGAAAGGGTTCTCCATCCCAAAAAAAACATATCCACTAGCCACAGAATAGGGGATAAGTGTTTCATGGGACCTCCCATGAGCTCCAGAATGGGTCCCTGACTCTCCATGCATCTATGCACTGCAGATATTACATTATCCATTAATTTATGTGGGAGCATCAGAGATACTTGAGTGCTGTACTTCAGCACTCCTATAGAAATGAATGGATGATGTAGCATTTGCACCTTTAGCACATACAGTTGGGGCTCCATTCTGTAGATAAACACTTATTCCCTATTCTGTGGATAGGGGATACATTTTTTGAGCTGAATAATGCCTTTAAATATCAAAGGAAAGAAGGATCTGCAATGTTGGATTTCAACCACCTGATCATTTTGTTCTCAGGAGAGATAAAGTGACACCAGAGGAAACTGGTGGCAGATTTCTCCCCTCTCTTCATTCTAAACATGTGCATGCTCAGCCAAGCTAAGCATACATGTGTATAGTGGATCTGGAGATATAGCTTATGGCTGAAGAAGTAAACATTTTTAATAATATTGGCAGTTTCTGGTAAAACTATAATTTACAAACCCTTATGTAATCTAAAAGGACAGGCATTAGCCAAGTAAGCATTTAGCTTTATACTGTATAGCAATATTGTACCTTTATACAGTTCCTATTTTACATACATTTTTTTCTAAAGTATTGTGTTTTAATAAAAGCATATTTTGTTCATAAACTGAAGAGCAAAAGCATTTGGCAGGAGAATTGACAATTTAAGAACTAAGTGCCTGCAAGCATTACAATTGTAATGTTTCCTGGCAACATAGCCATTAGGACAAAATGTGGATAAAGTCCTTTAATATTGGCTTTTTACAGAACAAAAGTGTACACATTTTGTATAATAAATACTATAAAAATAGTTTTGAAAGCTGAGAGCATTTTAAAATGCTTTACTATTATATTTGTTAATGTAATTACGTTACCAGTAAATACCCACAAAACACTGTAAGAGATAAAAAAAATTAGAATCAACTTCTGAAATTGTGAATTATCTATAATGAGAATGATATGATATATTAAAGGCCTATTAAATATTAAGGCCTATTTTATAAGTTTTTTTTTTTTTTTGTCCAAAGTAATGAAGCTACCTGAAATAAGAAAACAAAATCTTAACATAATTTTGGTTGTTCAACACTTGGACATTACAATAAACAGCATAAGCCTTTAATAAACATTGCAATTTACTTACCATTGAAATGTGCCTAATCTACTAGCTGATCTTTATCTGACCTTAGGGATGCCGGTGTATATGACATTCAGTAAAGCCACTAAGGTCCACTTTGTCCACTATGATGTCTGGAATCTTGCTTGTCACTCTTCTTTTTACTGCCAAGACAGACTCCTGTCAGCAGTGACAGTCAGCTTGGTTAATCCCTGCCCATGGCACTATCCTGCCTCAATTAGTGATTGGCTGAGTGAGCTGTCTAGAAAGCAGGAAGAGTAACAAGTGAGAAACCGAAAGGCACCCAGTTTGGTGAGTATGTTTTTGTATATTCATGTCACCCCCAAAAGAAGACATATGCAAAGCAACTCAATCAAACCACCTTTTTGTTCAGTTTTCCCTAAACATTAGCTTCTCACTCCAACAACAGAGTTTTGAAACAGATTGGGAATTTATGCCAAGACAGAAAAAGGTGTAGGCGATAAGATGTCTGATCGTGAGGGTCCCACCACAGGGACCCCCACCCCGTGATCTCCGTGCAGCACCCGGGGTGTGGAGTGACATACTGTTTAGAATGCCGGGTGCTGCACGGAGATCACAGGGTGTCCCAGTGGCGATCAGACATCTTATCCCCTATCCTTTAGATAGGGGATAAGATGTCTAGAGGCAGAGTACCCCTGTTTAGAGAAAACTACCTGAAAAGGTGATGTAACTGAAATGATTAGCACATTCCCTCTTCCCAGAATTCCCAGTGGAATGCTACTGGCCTATTGATCTCCACACCGTTAATGGTGTTACCCTTAAGGACAAATCTTACTCCTTTAACTATGTCACAACCAGTAACAAATAAAGGTCTTTTCAGTTCTTGAGAAAGCGCAGTTGTGAGCGAGAAACGGCCCATAGGCCAACCTGTACTCTGACCGACTGAAAATAAAGCATAAGAAACCGCAATACCATGAGTGCCATCATATTTCTTTGATTATATATAGGAATTAATGACATGTGTACTTTTATTAAAAGGGTTATCCAGGAAAAAACTTTTTTTTTAATATATATATATATATATATATATATATATATATATATATATCAACTGGCTCCAGAAAGTTAAACAGATTTGTAAATTACTTCTATTAAAAAATCTTCATCCTTTCAGTACTTATGAGCTTCTGAAGTTAAGGTTGTTCTTTTCTGTCTAAGTGCTCTCTGATGACAAGTGTCTCAGGAACCGACCAGTTTAGAAGCAAATCCCCATAGCAAACCTCTTCTAAACTGGTAAACTCCTCTTAACTTTCTTTTAAACCCAGTGGGTTAATAATAAGGTGATTGCAAAACAAGTAACAACTCTCAATTTCACCAGATCAACACTATGTTCAATGTCTTCCTATTATGTAGTAAATTTGAGACACTACATTGGCAGCAGGGGGCATGGTTTAAGTTTTTAGATAATATTAAATGATTGTTTAAAATCCTCTGCAGACATCTGTCCTAATTTTTCCATTTAGGAACTATAAAATGTATACAATCTTCTAAGAAATATGCAACTATAGGTTGCTCATATGTGTTCCATTTTAATCTATGGACAGAAAACACATTGCATTTGACCACATTTTATTTACAAGCCATCTCTAAGGACTCACATTTACCTGTTAGAACTCATTTTTATTTTTCACAAGACTTCCTATAATCTAACATCTGTCACCTATCTTGGAATTACAGCTATTTATGTCTGCTTGACATCTTTAATCTTTACCGCTAAGAAACCTTTATTCAATCGGTCTACACTGGGCCTTTACAAGCCTATCCCACATGCCCTATTGTATTATTCTCTGTGTGTTTCCTATTGGTAAATGGGATTGGATATACAATACTTATCATAGAGCCAATCTTATTCCATATAAAAAAATCATAAGTCATAAGCTTCTACCATTTATTATAGACATATGTTTCGTTCTACAGTGGCCACAGTATCAACTTGGAAATGGTTTGTCACCTCACTATCCAAGGACTTGTTTAGCATGTTGGCCGTTAGGAATCCCTAGTAATCCCTCCTCCAATTGTCCCATACAAATGGGTAGGAAAGTTTGGTGACAACACCTTACAAAAGTCCCACAAAATGTCGCACGTGTGCCTGAGCAATTTTTTGTGTGACTTTTGTGGGTTAGCAAAAAATGCCAATCTGCCCTACCTAAGCAATTTTCAGTTTTTACTTTGCTGTGGTCCTGTGTTTATCATTGTGAAAGTCACACATAAGCAAAAAAAGTCGCAAACACCCTTCAAAAAGTCGCAAGTGTAAGTAAGGTCAGACCTGGCTTACAAACTTGCATATGACATCATTTTCAAAAAAGTCGCACAAAAACTCACACATGAGATTTTTTGTGAGACTTTTTGCAAAGCTCTGCTCCTTGGCACCCACTCACATCTACCACTTCCCTGCCGAGTGTTGGGACTACAACTCCCAGCATGTCCTCACTATAAGGGCACGTTGGGAGTTGTAGTCTTGTAATAGCAAGCTTGTCACCCGCCCGCACATCTCCCGCCTAAGCAACACTACTACAACTCCCAGCATGTCCTTTCTGTAAGTGCATGCTGGGGATTGTAGTCGTGTGGCATGGCGGGAGTGTGTTAGATGGGCGGGTGGATGACAAGCTTACTGTAAGGGCATGCTGGGAGTTGTAGTCATGCAGTGGGGGCAGGTGACAAGCTTGCCACCCGCTTGCACGTCTCCCCCCCAGCCCTGCTGCATGACTCCAACTCCCATTATGTCCTTACTGTAAAGGCATGCTGGGTGTTGTAGTAATGTGGTGCAAGCGGGAAATGTGCGGGTGGGTTACAATAAATGTACTAACATATTTTCCTTGTTTTCTTTTCCTTCTCATTTCAGATCCATGTATCCTGTGGACTACGACAATGACCAGTGTTTTTTTTTTGTTTAATGTTAATAAAATGGTTAATGAGGGCTTGTGAGGGAGTGTTTTTTGGAATAAAAGTTTTTTTAAAACATTTTTAAATTTACTTTACATGCTTAATATTGGAAGCTGTCTTAAAGACAGAATTCATTACTAAGTTGGGGCTTAGCGTTAGCACCAAAAACAGCTAACTATTAACCTTGTAACCACCGCCAGAGGGGTGCCGGGAAGAGCCGGAACCAACAGGCCTGGAGTGTCAAATATGGCGCTACTGGGCCTAGGCGGTAACAGGCTAGCATTATTTAGGCTGGGACGGTAAAGTAACAATGGTCCTTGCCCACCATGGTAACGTCAGGCTGTTGCTGCTTGGTTGGTATTTGGCTGAGAATAATAATATGGGGAACTCTTTTTTTTTTTTTTTCATAATTAATTAAATAATAAAAGAAAAACTTATTGGGTTTCCTATATTTTTATATAGCCTAACGTTACCAGGGTGGGATGAGGACCATTGTTACTGGCCCTCCCCAGCCTAAATAACACCAGCCTGATACCGCCTAGGCCCAGGAGTGCCATTTTTTGACACTCCAAGCCTGTTGGTACCGGCTCTTCCCAACTAATCGGGGGTTGGTGCTAGCTGTTTTTGGGGCAAACGCTAAGCCCCAGCTTAGTAATGGACTCCATCTATAAGATGGCTTCCACTATTAAGCCTGTAAAAAAAAAAAAAAAAAAAAAAAAAAACATTTTAAAAACTTTTATTCCAAAAAACACTCCCCCACAAGCCCTTGTTACAAAATGTTGTTAATATTAAACAAAAACAAAAAAAACACTGGTCATCGTAGTCCACCAAATCTGCAGTAGCCCACAGGATAGACAAATCTGAAATGACAAGAAAAAAAATGATTAGTACGTTTAAATGAACACACATATTTTTTTTTGCTTATGTGTGCTAAGAAAATTGTATTCCAAAGTGACTTTATTGGTTTTTGCTTATGTGAGCCAAATTTATCAACCCCCTGTGATAGTATACTAAATGTCATACATAAGCAAAATTAAAGCAAAAAAAAAAATGCCTACATAGCTTGCTTACCAAAGCAACGATGATAAATGTCCCCGATATCATTTGACAGTAAAAAAATAAATAATAATATAGAGAGCAGAATAGAAATCTAAACAAATTGACTGAATAGACATCCGTATTTAAATATTAATAAACAGTAAGCTCCTATTAAATGTGTTTATGTTTCTACATGTATGAAGGACATGTCTTTAGCACATATTCGGCTTCAACAGCAAAACTGGCAGAGGTAAAAATAACTGTACCGATTGAATATGGAAATGTTTGAGGAATTGAATCATTGTATGTATAATTCACATTTCCAGCAGAGAAAACAGATTTATCTAACAGTGGGTGTTTGCATGCAAAGTGAATCACTCAAACAGGAGATCTTTGTCGTCATTTTCCTATCTTTAAGCACGCCCGGTATTCAATGTTCTGCAGAACAGAACTGAGCAATTCTTCCAGTATAACATCTAGTTTATTTATAACAATGAATACTCACAAAACTAGTCCTGAAAATAAAAACACTGCAAGTAAGAATAGGAAGCTGCTGTATGCTGTCAATAGAGGTACATTCTGCATCCTAACACGGTTGGGTAAATATTGATGAGCCGCACTATAGAGCTAAGTACATGATTTCCTTCGGATTGTTCAATACTTACAATTTAAAAATAACTTCCCTATTTAATTAAAAGGGTATTTTACTGTAAAACATTATCAACTTTACAGGTGATAAATATTAGATTGGAAGTGTTACATTTATAGGGACCCCAATTGATTACTCAAGCAGGGGACCCTAGTCCCCAGTGTTGCTTGTCAATCTATTTAAAGTCAATGACATTTCTTTCCTCTGAGCCATAGATTCTCCTGCATTCCTGCATTCCTGCACCATTTATATGGTATATGGTATCCAGCTATTACTCAGGTGTTTCAGCAGCCAGACCTCGCCAATATAACATTTTACATCTATTCAGTAAATAGACATAAAGGCAATCAATCAGATTGTGTCTTTCATTTTTAAGAGGTCTTTTTAAAAATGAAAGAAGCAATCTGATTGGTTGCTATAGACATGTTTTGATAAATCCCCCCCCCCCCCCCCCCCCACTAAAAAAAAAAAAAAGTTTTGGGCTATTAAAATATCTTTAATTGGAATCTGAACTTGAGGACCATGTATTTTCTTTTCAAGAGATGAAAAGGAAAGAGAATGAGGACAACCAACAATATTGATAAATTCTGCAATAGACGTTATGAGCTCTTAGTAGACATTAACAGAGGATAGGACTTTCAGAAGGCACTATTGATATCAACAATTCCCTTCAAACCCATAGTACCTTTCTCCTCTGCCCATTGTTTTAGTTAAGCAGTGGCACTGGGAGCACTTGGGGATTACTACATCAATAACATAGGATGTGTAAGGCCATATGGCCAATTAACATGCTGGGAAATTAAGCCAGCCAAGGCACTGGCCCAGTGTCATATCAAAAACGGAGGTGCCCTAGTTAAATAAAGCACTTTAGGTCATGTGCCTGTGATTCTTTGTAGCTTGGCCTCTGTATACATTCACTGTGAAATTTAACCCTAATGCCAACTTGCGGACATTTTTTTATTTATTTTTTTACATTGGGATTAAAGGGGTACTCCGTTGGAAAGCTTTTTTTTTTTTTTTTTTTATTAACTGGTGCCAGAAAGTTAAACAGGTTTGTAAATAATTTCTATAAAAAAAACCATAATTCTTCCAGTACTTATTAGCTGCTGAATACTACAGAAGAAATTATTTTATTTTTGGAACACAGTGCTCTCTGCTGACATCTTTGTTGATTTTAAGAACTGTCCAGAGTAGGAGAAAATCCCCATAGCAAAAATATGCTGCTCTGGACAGTTCCTAAAATGGACAGAGATGTCAGCAGAGAGCACTGTGCTTGTGATGTCAGCAGAGAGCACTGTGTTCCAAAAAGAAAAGAATTTCCTCTGTAGTATTCAGCAGCTGATAAGTACTTGAAGGATTAAGATTTTTTAATATAAGTAATTTACAAATCTTTTTAACTTTCTGACACCAGTTGATTTAAAAAAAAAAAAGTTTTTAGCCAGAGTACCCCTTTAACTACAATTTAATCCCATTGTTTTAAATAGGATCAATAATGATGGGGCACTATACTTTATGCAACACTATGCAGCACTACATAATGTAGGTGCACTAAAAGTACCCTGTTAACAGTTAACATGTACTATAATTAAATAGTGGAACATAATCAAGAAAAAATATTAAAAGCAAAAATGAATAATAAAATTTATTGTAAAAAATCTTCAGAAAAAAGTGTTTATTCTAAAAACAATTAACATCTTTCATCTGTATATAAGTCAAGAAAGTTAAAATAAATGTGAAAAGTGTTGCACTCCCATTTGCAGATCATTGGACCATTTATAAAGACTATAAAGGAAATCACAATTGAAATCACAGGTTTAGTATATATGAACTAGTCTTTAGCACCACTGTACTTTTATCATTTAAACCTACCTCCTAGTTGCATTTTATCATAAAGACTTAAGCGAATATATGTGCCCTAAGGGATTAACACAAATAAACCTCTAAAAGGTGATGGTTATGAGTCAATATGAGATCTATACTCTATTTTTAAAGTGATCAATAAAAATTATATTGTAAAGGTCCTGTTGATATGTTCAGTCATAGACTGTGTTTTGGTTTTCCATTTCCTTGCTGATATGGTTTACCCAAGTCCTCCACTAGATGACTATTCTCCATCCCTTTCAGGTCCTCTGGGTTTGTTAGGGGCCATTGTCATTCACAGTTATTTTGTCACCTGACAATACAGAAGTGACCTGGGTCCCTAGCTGCAAAGTCCATCCTGCCTTAGAGTATTCACTAGTGAAAACCTAGGGGTGCCTTAGATCCTGCAAATTGCAGTGGTGCTTAGTTTTAGTAGCCTGTTTTGGGTTATTTTGGCCACTATTCAGCCTGAGTTGTCATAACAGTCACTACTATTATGAAACACAGTCAACACAATATCATGACACCCTATCAGAGATGGAAATCTAAGACCACACATCTCAGGATGTATTGAGTTAAGCGATAAGTTAAGAAAAGACACATGGTGTCAAAACACATCTCTCAGGTTTTCATTAGCTGTAACTGAAATATTAAATTATATTAGTGAAGAACTACTTGGCTAGCATAAGTATTATTATTATAAAAGAAAGGACCATTTACATACTTGCTGTAAATTTATTGAGTATGCCAAACACCAAGCAATTGCTAATTCATAACCAGAGCATAGAGGAACAATGGATTTGTGAACTTCATCTCAAAGTCAAAGAGGTCTGAAAATGAAGGTACTTAATACAGATCCTTATACTTTCCATAAAATACAACTGAATCTAAACTTGGGATCCCTATTATAGATCTTTAAGTCCCCTATTAAAACATTTAAAATTATTCTACGTATATTTTCTTCCTAAAGACATATCCAAAAATATGTATCCATATATATTCCCAATTTTCTTGAAGAATAATATGAATCCTCTGGTTCCAAAGATACCAGTTGTGTTAGCCGCCATTGCTAAAAGCCGACATTGCGCAATGGAAGTGGGACCCAGCTTGGGGACTACGGATCCCCGTAAGTGGTATTTTATTGTAATCTGGTTCAGTTTCCCTTTAAAAACTACAATAATTCTAATCATAATAATAATTATAATAATAAGGCTTGGTTCCTACAGTGTATTTTGAGGCATATTTCATTTTATCTCTGTGCACATAAAATAGGACATATTTGTCATGTCCAAATTTATGTATATACAGTGACTCCCTGACCTATGATGGCCCCGACATGCGATCATTTCAACATACGATGGCCTCTCAGAGGCCATTGCATGTTGAAGGCAGCATCAACATACAATGTTTTTGTATCGCATAAACGATTCGCATAAACAATTTCGTATCGCATAAACGATTTTCCGGCAGCACTGACTGCTTTAGCTGCCACCGGATAGCCGCTTACAGTGCCCCGTGTGGTCCGCTGACGATCACTTACCTGTCCTCTGGGATCCGATGCGTCCTCTTTGGGATTTGGCCCTGCATTGTCGGCGCTCTCCATCGTCATCATAATATCGCTGCGCATGCTGTCCCATCATCCAATAGGAGCGGCGTGCATAGCGACGTGATGATGGCGATGGAGAGCGAGGATGCTGGGGAAGCTGAGGCCTTGCCGGAGCAGCGGGGACACCCCGGGGACGCAGCGACAGCGATGGAAGGCTGCGGTCCGGAGCGGCGGGGACACGCGAGTACAACCTCCAATACCAGTGGTCTTCAACCTGCGGACCTCCAGATGTTGGCTGTCCGGGCATGCTAGGTGTTGTAGTTTTGCAACATCTGGAGGTCCGCAGGTTGTAGACCACTGTCCTATACTTTACATTGCACGGATCCCTCAACATACTATGGTTTCAACAAACGATGGTCCATTTGGAACAGATTACCATCGTATGTTGAGGGACCACTATATATATATATATATATATATATATATATATATATATATATATATATAAACTGCAGACACAAATTTCTATCATTTTTTCAGACACATTTTTTACAATCAAATATGCTTTAAAATACAGTGTGTACCTAGCCGTAAACTCCTCATCTTTCCATAAGCTAGCTATACAACTTATAATATCAACTTATATATCAGGGCAGACAATATTTTTGCTATTCCATACTGTCATCTATATGAGATACTGTATGGCCAAACTTCTGGTGTGTTTCAGCATGATTACCAATATAATTCCCGATGGATACAGCTAAAGACAGCGAGCTAAATGTAATGACTTCCAGCAAGCCTGAGAACCTGTACTAATCAAATTAACTAACCTGTGATATCAGACAAATTACAAAAGTGGGATCATCGTATTTTGGCCCATTTTTCTTAGGGGGTCATACGGAGAACGCTTGTACTCCTGCTAAATACGTGTCTAATCTATTTGAAAAGCTAGAGGAATTGGAAGTAATCCTAATTAAGGTAAGTGCAGTGGCAGAACAGATGGATAACCTTAGACACTGATGTATATTTGGAGTCATTAACCACAAGTTCCTAGATACCGCTCTCATTAAAGTTAACTGAAATTGATTTTAGAAAATAGTGCTGACAAACTGTGGCCTGGGGTTTCGTGTGAGAAGGCAACAAACATGTATAATCTTTGGCCAGGAGGTATGTTTATGTGAAATCACTTTCTGACACAAAGCTTTTTAAATGCAAGGGCAATCGTTTCGGGTAATTTTTCCACACAGTGGAGCCTGAAATGAACATTCGGAGGTAGTTATCACTCACATTCTTATTTTCTTAAAGCTCATATGACGCTGTATATTAGGTAGTCCTTTTTCAGAATACATCAGGACATTTACTGAAGATCCTAAAATAGACATAAAGGAGGATATTTATCTAAACCTGTGCAGAGGAAAAGTTTCTGAGTTGCCGATAGCAACCAATCAGATTGCTTCTTTTATTTTCAGAGGCCTTTTAAAAAATGAAAGAAGCAATCTGATTGGTTGCTATGGGCAACTCAGCAAATTTTCCCCTGGACAGGTTTTGATAATTCTCCCCCAAATAACCTATTTGTACAGCCACAATTGGCAAATTTGCTTCAAATTCTCCATACTGATTTTTCTATGCAAAACAATTGGCCTCATTTACTAAGAGTATCGGGTTTTTACTAGTGGGAAAAGTTGTTTCAGACTTGCAGGATTCCTTTCTATTTACTATTGGGGAAAGGTCGGGAACATTTTCTGACCAGCTTTTTCTAGGTGGATATTTCCAGCCATTTATCCACAGGATTTTCTGTGAATTCCATAGTAAATTGGTCGGGTTGTGAAACCACGCCCCTTTTTTGGCTTTTCACTGTGCAATGTCAAGTTTGTCAGATTTTCCAGGCGCACACTGGCGCAGACTGGCGCAGTCATGTCTCAGACACAAAAACTGGTCAATTTCAGATAAGTAAATGAGGCCCAATCTGCGACAATACAGTAAAGGGGATGAGATTTTCAAAATTTCAAGAACACAATGCAGAAAATCCGCACAAAATCTGTGAAGAAATTGACTGTGGTGTGGATTTGAAATCAGCAGCATGTTAATTGTGTTGGACCCACAATGGGTATATTTTGTTTTTTTGTGGGTTCACTGGACTGGGGGTATGGGTTTTTTTTTCTTGGGATCACTATCCTAGGGTGGCCCTGGTAGGCAGTTAGTGGAGATCCCAGTGGATCTTTGTCTAGATGGCCACCCTCTAGACAGGGTGTTATAGGGTAAACATAGGAGGTTCCTGTTTATCCGGTACCGCCCTTATTAGGGCGTCAATGCCGCTTAGGGCTAGGCAATAAAGGATAGGAGGTTACAGGGAATGAGTAGGACTCCCTAGGCCCCTGTTAATATATCTCCATCCTCACACCCTCTAGGGCACCCGGTCCATACCCTTTGATCCCAAGAAAATCTTATCCTCCCCTCCTCCCCCCTACCTTCCCTATGTTTATTGTTCCTTATGCCTTTCCCTACCTTATAACCTTTTGTTCACCCAGTAGGGATATCATACCAACATTTAACGTTGTGGCATAATGGGAATCTGAAGACTCTACCTCATTTAATCTTTATTAAGGATATAAACACTAACCAACAATACCGGTGGAACCTATATTTAATACTCTGCCACTTCTCCCAATTGTTCTTATTATTCACCGTGAATGACGGGCTAATTACGTCGAGTTTCCCCCACATGCCTCCTTCCAGAATGACCCCCCCACTCATCATAACTTACACTGGATTAAACTCCTTCATGGGTATATATGCTTTTTCCTATGTCGGTTGCTAGGGGTGATGGTAGATACTAATCCCGGCTACACCTAGCGGTACTGATGAACAAACATAAGGTGGCTTTATGCTATAGATGACAATGACGAGATAAGGATATAGTGAATTTGCTGATAGTGTATAAGGTTTTGAATGTCCCTATGTTTAGCCTAAGTCAGGAGTCTATTGGTTTATAATTTTGTAGACAAGTAACCGGTATCGCATCCGCCGTCTTACCTATCATGGGCCGGATCAAGGCCAGTTTATTATCCGGCTCCGTGTGGAGGCCGCGCCCCCAGCCGCGGCGTCATGGGGACGGGCCTCCGATTACGTAAATAGGATGCGCGCCGGTGTTAGTGAGACGCCGGCGTGTTCACCTAACACGCTCACTACCTGGACACCGCTCCGGGACCCCCTGCCACTGCAGGGACAGCTTATTGCTTTGTTCGCCGACACGGTATGTACGCCCTCTAGGATTATTTTACTAAGTGCTTACGATTTAGATGATACCCTGCGGCTTTTTGTGTATAGATGAATTGAGCACGGATATATTGTTATTTCAGTAGTCGGTTCCCCGGGGTCTCTCCTACCTATCCAGCAGCCCGTGAGTAAATATTTCTAATTTCCCTGAGGGGCGACATAGGGGGTAAGTGAACCCAGTGTTGCTAAGGGAAATCTTTATTTGTTTTTTGTCTCCACAGGTCTGTTTTACCCAGAAGCATGGGGTTACTATATCAGATGGCTGGATAGATAAGACTTACTTGGGGATCATTTTTCTTGAGGGTGATTTAATCTGCCCATGGATGTATCCATATGCGACTATATACCTTGTTGATATGATGATGGGCCCCTCCTTCTAATCTCATTATTTCTTGGCTATTGCTCCAATATTCTTATGCTATATTCTATATCCCCTGATGAAGTGCGGGGAATAGCAATCTGTATCGGTTGCCCGCATGGAAACGCGTTGGGAATAAGGACTTAGTAGCACGTGTTTGTGATTAGCGAGCACTGTTTTAGAAAAGTCAGTGGAGTATGGTGTACTCTATTAAATCAAAACTCCACTGTGATAATAAATAGGAGCATATTTTGCACCATCTGTGTGAACACACGGCTGTATTTACTGCTACATAACAGATAGTATATTTTGTATCTTTTTTGTTTTCCACCACTTTTGTGCGCTATTATTTATTTTTTTTTTTTTTATTTCATCTATTCTTAATCAATTCTAGTAAAAGTTATGTTTTAATAAGGCACCTCTGTCCAAGTTTGGACATTAGTTCTTTCCTATTATCTATTGCCGAGAGGTTTAGTGACTACTAGGCACATGTATGGCCTGAAACTCCTTACATACATTTAACTATTCACTGGACTGGCAAAAAATGTATCATCACTAGAAAACAGTCAGATTGTGATGCCAGTATATACAGTATTATCAGCTTATGTATGAAAAAAAGCGGCAGAGAAAGTATCTTCTTAAATTTTTTCTCTTGCTTGTAATTTACAAATAAACCTCACAGATGTCACATGGACCACAGAAACCTGAAGATGACGCATTGACTTTTATGGTCCCATGTTTAAGGCATGTTCTGCAACTTGTTCAGAGGTACCTATGCAAGGAGGGGGAGGAGAGGAGTTGTGACCATCACCCATTGTGAATAGTGGATTGTGTGGTATCTATATATAGTCATTATCCTTCATGATAAACCTGCCTGTAGTGATTTTGAAATGACCACTGAGAAGCAAATTCTACAAAGCAGGATGTGTTAGCCTTTTATGAGGCTCCATGACTAGAGTGAAAACTAAAAGGTGATATTTTTTATTTTCCTTTTTAAATATCATTAGCTACTTGGGAAGAAAATAACATAAAACATTTATTCTTTAACAGGAAATATTTTAGGATAAAAACTTAAAAGGGTATTAAAGATTTTTTTATTTGACTATGCTACAGAGACTGTAAAGTTAGTGACGTTCATAATATAGTGTCTATGCCTGTGTTTCATGGCTGATCTTGCAATTATTAGGTGATCTTTGCTCCAATGTTTATTTTTAAGAACATACAAATTAAGTGTTTTTTCCAGATTGCAATGGGGATTGAGACATTACATCACTAGTCAGGTTGTTCAAAGGAGCCGGTCTGCTTCAATGGGTGGAGGGTCAGCCAGTTAGCCCCAAGACAAGCATGAAATTCTTCCTAGCATGTCCATTACTGTCTGGCAGGTAGGTACTTAAAGGGGTACTCCACCCCTAGAGATCTTATGCCCTATCCAAAGGATTGGGGATAAGATGTCTGATCGCGTAGGTCCCGCCCGTGCTTGCGGCACCCACCTGTTTCTGGTCCGGAAGCGTTGGAGGGTCTGGGTCCCGACCACGGGAAAGGAAGTTTGTGACATCACGACTCCACCCCTGTGTGACGTCACACCCCGTCCCCTCAATGCAAGTCTATGGGAGGGGGTGTGATGACCTTTGGATAGGGGATAAGATGTCTAGGGGTGGAGTACCCCTTTAAATGACCTTATGGTGGATGACCCCTTTAATGTAAACAACATGGCATTTTCAGATGAGACTTTTACTTTACTCTATATAAAATAATATAAACTTGCTTGTCCAGTCTCCATTGTCCTTTTAACACAACTAGACTATGTTCACACATCATATTAGCTGAAAAATAAATAGCAAATCTGGACAGAAAATCGAAATCTAAAGTACAGTACAATGTATGTAAATGAGGTAAGGTAAAGACACATCTTTCCCAAAGTGGCTACAGATTCCATGCATGACTATGCAATGGGTAAAATTCACTGAGATATATGCTTTAGTGTACATTTTAGTTTAACTTTATTATCTATAAAACTTTGCCTGTCTCGAAATATGTGCAATGCCAACTTTAAAACATTTGCTAATCCAAAAAAACTTGAGTGATAAAGTTTTGTGCTGTCGCATGTCACATACATATGGATTGCATCAATAGAATCGAGAAAAGAATAGAAGCTGGACACTCACCAGTACATTCTACAGGCTTTATTCATGCCAATAAGACACTCACATATACAGACGGGGGGACATGACAAGATGGCCGGACGAAGCACTTAAGTGTGCGAAACGGAGCTTGTTGCCACTGTACCCCTCTGCTCTTCCTTGTCACGTCCCCTCGTCTGTATATGTGAGTATCTTATTGGCATGAATAAAGCCTGAAGAAAGAATTTACTGGTGAGTGGCTGGCTTCTATTCTTGTCTCGATTCTATTGATGTGATACTGTTGAATACACCTTTAGTCTGAGCCCCACCAACACATCCTTAGCAAGAACCAATACACAAAAAGCCCCTATCCAGGTACCTCCAGCAGTGGAGGATCCGCAGTGCCGAACTGACGTTCTCTTCATATTTTGTACATATGGATTTCACTGAAGCCAAAAACACCTGAGGTGAATTCTTGCTAATTTGTTCTAAATTGAAAGAACTGACACATTTTACAGCAGCTTTTACTTTTCAATCCTTTCCAAATATGAATTTTGAGTGCAATAATCACTATATAAGCAAATGAATGATCTTGCTAAAATATGAGAAGACATATATGCGGCACAAAGCGTAGTTTCTGTATTTTTAATTTCTATTGGTAATTTATTTTATGAGACGCACGCTGCACGCAGGATCTGTTATGTGCTAAACTTCATTTTATCTTTTTCGGAATTTATCCCTTGTAACTTTTAATACATCTGACAAGATAACAAATTAACCTTGAAAATAAACAATGCGTGAGAGTAATTTTAAATTACTTTGGGAACACCAAGAGCAGCTGCTTGATGCATTTGGAAAAAAATCCAGCAAGTTTCTTTGAATATGCTCTTGTCTATTATCTCCCCCAGCAATGTTATTTTAATGACAAACTGCCTATTTCAAAACATTCCCTCTGTCTGATACACATGCAAATAGGAATAAGACTGCCATTCATTACTAAGGAAGCGAGAGGGGTACTTATATATAGAGCTCCTAATAGATGATCTCCAGCAATACTAAACCAATGCAAAATCAATACTATCAATATAACTTTATCAAGCATATAGTAAGTATTGTAACAAACATTGTTATTGCCAAAGCTTTTACATAAGAGCTAATTTTATATGATTTTGCTATTAAAATGTGACCTTTTTGATAAGTTTGATCTTAAATTTCTGCCCTGATAGCATTGAGTTTCCACACAGGTTGTTCTGGCTTTTTTCTTTTTTTTAAACTGTGACTGCAGTTTTTGAGCCAAAGTGAGAAGTGGTTCCAGCAGAAAGAAGTATAAATCCTTGCTTCATATTTTTTATTCCTTTTGAATAAACTTCTGGCTTTAACTCAAAAACTTCAGTGCCAGTATATATATATATATATATATATATATATATATATATATATATATATATATATTTTTTTTTTTTTTTAAGATGTATTTATCTGGAGAATCAGATTATTAAGTTCCGTGCATCATTAGTATCGATTGTAATGAATGTTTATAAGAATATTCCCAACATGGACAAGAGAGACTTTAGTGAAGCGAACATCAACATCATCAAGAAGCCAACCAAAATGTCTACGGCAGAAATAGAGAAAGAAGATAAGGAGCTGCATAAAGAAAACATTTACTAGCACAAGAAAACAGCAAGAAACCTGGTTCCAAGTATAGTGTATTAGCAAAAACAGTCAAAAGGAAAGAAAGGAGAAAATATGGAGAACGGGAGAAAGGAGGTAGGGAGGTTAAGTTGGGTTCCCATATGTCCAGCATAGGTGTACTCAGCCTAAATCTAGACACAACTGATGCCACAACTGATGACAAGTTGCCATCAGTTGTATTGCATGCGTCATCCATTGTTTTTGTACAGCGGACAGGGGACCTCTGTCCGGTGCCCTCCGGCATGTCAAACCATCCGGCATCAAAATTGAGACACTGGATGGCATCAGTTCTAGCATCAGTTTTCCTCCTGTGCACGCCAGAGGGAAACTGTGCAGGACACCTGATAAATGTGAACTCGCCCCTAGATGGTTAGTAAGTTTACCTCGATCTTCAAGAGAATTACATGCTGAAGCCACAGACCTATACAATGAACTCTGGTGTGGATTTTATGGACTTTGGGGGAGGGGGGGGGAATGGAGTGTACTATATTGTTTACTATATATTGTTTTTTATTATTTCATTTCATTTGCTACCAATTGGACACAGATACTATAAAGGGGTACTCTGGCCCTAAGACATCTTATCCACTATCCAAAGGATAGGTGATAAGATGGCTTAATGCAGGGGTCCTGCCGCTGGGGACCCTCACAATCTTTCATGCAGCACTCCGGAGAGAACATCACTCCAGGTCTGATGAATCACGCTCACGGGGCTGGAGTATCGTGACGTCATGGCTCCACCCGGCTCTGCCCCCGCGTGATGTCAATTATATATTGGATAAATCTTTTATAACATTACATTTTTGGTTTTTCTGGGGGAAAACATGAATGCGATCAGACAATTTTAATTTTTGTTTTATGAGTTTCTTTTTACCAGTCTTCACAGTGTAGTGTAACTGATAAAACATCCTTATTCTGTGGGTTAAGATAAGCATTATACCAAATTTAGATTTAGGTTTGTATGTCTTGATACTATTAAACAACCACAATAATTTTTTGTGTACCATATCCTAAAAATGTTACCAAATGTTTTGTATTTTTTCATCAATGTAGCTATGTCAGGAATTGTTTTTTGTAGAGCAAGCTGTAGTTTTTATTACCAACATTTTGAAAAGCATACAACTTTTTTTTATTAAGTTTGTTTTTGTAGGCAGATTAGAAAAATAGCCAACAAAAAAAATCCTACTATCAAATATTTATTATTTATAATTAAATAACATGTTTACTGTTTGGATAAGGACAATAAAAAAAAGAGATATAAACAGATTAGGGTGCTATGCATGCCTGCCTGTAAGGAAGTATATGTCCTAGATTTGATTTTATATTAGTATATTCCGTAGAATTTTTATTTATTAATTTATTTTCTGCAGATGATTAATACGGAATCTTTCCTAAATGAACTGCTTCTCCCCTCTGTTAACAGCAGAGAAATGCTTTATGGATCACATGTCACAGCGCAAAAAAAAAAAAGTTAGTCACCATAAAACTCTGCAGACAGAAAAAGTTAAATGGTTATAGGGGTCAGTATATGATGAGTCGAAGCTTTTCTTATTTTCATTTTATAAAAGTAAAGCATAAAAAAATGAAAACTACGTATATTAGGTATCGTTGTAATCGTACCAATCTGCAGAGTAAAGATAATATATCAGTTTTACTACGAAGTAATTGACACAAAAAATAATCCCTTAAAAGTTAAAGCAGTGCAGTTTAAATTTTTTTTTTCTATTTCAGTTCACAAATATTTTGTTTTGCAGCATATTTTATGGTAAAATAAAAGGTGTTTAAAAAAAAAATTGGTTGACCAAAAAAAACAGGCCATCATGTAGCTCTTTATGTGGAAAAATAAAAGAGTTATTGCTTGAGGAGAGTTACATGGCAAAAATTGCTGATGGCAGAAGGGTTCAATGCTGTCTTCATTGGTACGATGATTTCACAAAGACACTTAAGCCACTGAAGAGGGATGGTATCACTGGCATTACCTGCTGTATATTGTACCCAGAATCTTGATAAAATGGCTTAGCACTTAAACATGTGGCAAGGTCTCATGCTTTAGAATTGTGAGTCACATAATATTTGTTCCTCTATTTCTACCAAGGTATTTCATTTGTGTCACTGTTATTTTTTTCCCCTCTTGAAATTCCTTTTTTATGTCTGCAGACAAAACAATTTGCACTACTCAGAAAAAAGCAGAAAAGCAGATACTAGCCTTATATATCTTCTTCTATTTTTCAGACAACATTCATTGTCAATACAAAGCCCAACATTGTCAAGGCAAACACAACAGGTTAATGTATAAGGGTGCAAGCCAACACGTCACAAAAACAGCAATAAAATCATCAGAAAAAGAAGTAGCTTCAGTGTTCTGAAGTAATATTGCACAATATACCACAGCTTAAAAAGGAAAACAACCAACCAAGAGCAAACAGCTGTTACGCCGAGCCCTCCGGGTCCCTGCTCCTCCCCGGAGCGCTCGCGGCGTTCTTCTCTCTGCAGCACCCCGGTCAGACCCGCTGACCGGGAGCGCTGCACTGACACTGACGACGGGGATGTGATTCGCATAGCGGGACGCGCCCGCTCGCGAATCGCATCCCAAGCCACTTACCCGTCCCGGTCCCCGGCTGTCACGTTCTGGCGCACTCGGCTCCGCTCTCTAGGGCGCGCGCGCACCAGCTCTCTAAGATTTAAAGGGCCAGTGCACCAATGATTGGTGCCTGGCCCAATCAGTCTAATTAGCTTCCACCTGCTCCCTGTCCATATAACCTGACTTCCCCTTCCCTTCCTTGCCGGATCTTGTTGCCTTGTGCCAGAGAAAGCGTTTAGTGTTGTCCAAAGCCTGTGTTCCAGATCTTCTGCTGTCGCCCCTGACTACGATCCTTGCTGCCTGCCCTGACCTTCTGCTACGTCCGACCTTGCTCTTGCCTAATCCCTTGTACCGCGCCTATCTCAGCAGTCAGAGAGGTTGAGCCGTTGCTGGTGGATACGACCTGGTTGCTACCGCCACTGCAAGACCATCCTGCTTTGCGGCGGGCTCTGGTGAATATCAGTAGCAACTTAGAACCGGACCGCCGGCACGGTCCACGCCAATCCCTCTCTGACACAGAGGATCCACCTCCAGCTTGCCGAATCATAACAACAGCATCACACCCCCGGCTAAAAGCCCCTGAAGAAATGGAAGCACATTAAAAGGGTTAAATAAAATTTGAAATGTAACAGTAACATTGAACCATTATCATACAAGTAAAGAATATTTATTGTTTTGGGCTGTATGCTATAAACTACCATATTTATCGGGGTATACCACGCACAGGCCTATAACACGCAACCTAATTTTTTTCAAGAAAATGTTGGTCAAAAAGTTTTTTTCACTCAAATATCCTTGTAAAAATGAGAGTGCGTGTAGGTGCATGTATATCCCTTTATAAACTCTGGCCCCGCAAATGCCACTGTGGTAACTGCAGCGGCCTCTGCGGTTGCCAGAGTCCCACCACTGTCTGATTCCCTCCCCATCCCCGGCTTTCATATTTACCTGTCCTGGAGCCGCTCCTGCAGGCTCTGGCGATGTCCTGCACTGTCGCTGTGCGCTGCGCAATGACGAGTGAGGTCGAGTTGAGGACATCAATTGTCAGCGCAAAGCGACAGCGCAGGCCGTCGCTGGTGCCAGAGCCTGCAAGAGCAGCCCCAGGACAGGTAAATATCATAACCGGGGATGGGGAGGGAATCGGGCGGCGGCGTGACTCTGGCCCCGCAGAAGCCACTGCAGTTACATGATTTAAAGCGGCTGCTTTTAATCATTGAACCGCGCAGCGGCCAGAAAGAGTTTATCGGGGTATAACACGCAGACAGACTTTAAGATAAAAATTGTAGCTTAAAAAATGTTATAGGCTGATAAATATGGTACCTGTGAATTCACTGTGGGCCATTCATAATAGTCACTATGGGGGAGATTTATCAAAACCTGTGCAGAGGAAAACTTGCCCAGTTGCCCATAGCAACCAATCAGATCAATTCTTTCATTTTTCACAGGCCTTCATAAAAATGAAAGAAGTGAGCTGATTGGTTGCTATGGGCAACTGGGCAGGTTTTCCTCTGCACAGGTTTTGATAAATCTCCCCCTATATCTATCTCCCACACTGCACAATTCTCAAGACTGTGAATATTTCTAGCCTTACAGCGAATCCATCAGCTATATTTGCTTTGATAATATGACAGCTATCCATTATATATGCAAGTTCTTTGGAACAAACTGCATCTTTTGATGATGGTTGCCAAACCTATAAAATCTCCTTGCTTTTTCTCAGCCAAGTGTCAAGGAGGAGTCAAGCTACTCAAGTGCCAGAGCCTGGGATGCCTCCTTGTTCCCCATTACCTCCCAACGCCCTCTTGATTGAAAGCTGGTCCCTGTACATCAAAATACGTGCTAAAATAAGGCCATATTTTAGCATGTAAACAGCCTAAAAAAGGACACAACACTTAATGTTATGAATGTAACAATATGTGCATGTACAAACAGCAGTTTAACAATTAAGTTCAAAAGACTCAATAATAAAAAGATTTTTGTCTGGACAATTTTAAGTAAAAAAACAAATGTGTGGAAAGCTGGCCTCATTATTAGTGGTGTGAATACACGTAGGCGCTTTAATCCAAGAGTTAGCTATTACTATAATCATATATGTCTATGATCCCACATACCAGAAAACATCAGAGAACTTTCAGAAAAAAGAAAACATGTAATAAACAACTTAAAACATGAAAGTTCACAAAAATGTGAATATAATACATTATAATTCAAAAAATCTAAATAAATATCAAAATAAATAAATCACTATTACCAAGAGTGGTGAAAACATAATTTAGCAGTTAGGCTGGGTTCACATATATCAGGCGTTCGGCATAGTTTCCCCTCCGGCATGCAATGTGATGCTGAAACTGTTCCCATTCATTTGAATGGGACAGTTCACAAAGATGAGCGAATTTTAGAAAAATTTGATTTGGCCGATTCGCCGAATTTTCCCCCAAAAATCGTACCAGTCCGAATTTATTTGCCATTAATCGCTATTAAAAACTGCTATTTCTGGGCTAGAGAGAGCCTGAATAGGGGTGTAGGACACTTTGCCTTGTCGTAACACGCATAGGGAATGTGCTGTGTTAGTGAAATAATACTGTTATTCATGGGAAATGCAGATTATAAACATCACTATTAGAATCACTGCCACAGAGCATCTGGATGTGGCAGCAGGTTCGGGAGACCATATGGCGTCACAATTGAAGAGACTAAAGAGATTTTTTAATGTCCTTTTTATTTAAATTCATTTGAATTAAAAAATTTTAAATCCTTTTTTGAGGACCCCTTCTAGTGAGCATCGAGCTGGCGGTCCGCCACCAGGCAAGCTACCACCTGTTCTAAGCCCTGCCTCTCAGCTCCCCCCTGACTATGAAAGTGCAAACGTTTCATTTAATCAGTTATGGTTCATTGCTATCGCTCCAACCTGTTTCATTGGATTCTTGTGATAATTCCACAGGTAATATATGACGACGACCATGGGGCCTCACAATTGAAAGACTGAAAAGGCAAAGGTTTTTTTTTAATTTAAAATGAAGATTTTGATTAGATTCACAAGTTTAAGGTCCCAGGTGCTAATACTGGATGACCACAAAACCCAATGTTAAATTGGGTTTTGTGGTCACATGGCAGCACATGGCAGCACAATGACAGAGCCTGGAGGTGGCAGCAGCAGCATGAGGGCCATGCCAACTGAGGGTTGAGTCTGAAGAAACCACCAACTGTTGACTGGGGGTGTCGGATGTCACTTGGGATGAAGTGGATGACCGAGTGAACCAATCAATCACGGATGCTTGGTTGCTGGTCGAGACACAACTGCTAGCTGACACCGGGAGCTCAGACCTCTCGCTGCGACTCCTGCTGCCACACACCCCTACTCTGCTGCGACCACTGCCTGTGCCTGATGAATTTAGGCCTCTGCCACTCCTCTGTGCACATCCTGGCACTTCTCTGCCTGACATACTTATACACCAGCTTACATATATTTTACACTTATGAGAGGAGGACAATGCGCTCCACTATGCTTAAAACTGTATTAGACTACAGAAACAAGTGTGTAGCTTTGTCTGGCCTTTCACAGTAACTAGGCCCAAATTAGTTTAATAGGAAAATATATAAAGGACACCACGTAGGTGTACATACAATTTAAACTTATGAGAGGAGGACTATGCGCTCCAATACAAACTGTATAAGGCTACAGAAACAAGTGTGTAGCTTTGGCTGGCCTTTCACAGTAACTAGGCCCAAATTAGTTTTACAGGAAAATATATAAAGGACACCACGTAGATGTACGTACAGTTTAAACTTATGAGAGGAGGACTATGCGCTCCACTAGAAACTGTAGTAGGCTACAGAAATAAGTGCGTAGCTTTGGCTGGCCTTTCACAGTAACTAGGCCCAAATTAGTTTTACAGGAAAAAAAAAGTGTACACCACCTATGTAAACACAGGTTACACTTATGAGAGCACAATAAGCTCCGCTACGCAACCTGTATGAGGCACTGTAATCAGGTGACTATGGCTTTTCATGCTCACCTGTTAGCTTTAGAGTTGCTTTACACCCTACTGCAGCAGTACAGTATCGCTGTGTAGTAGAGCCCAGTACAGTATTATTAGGCACTAATAGCATCTGGCAACGGCTTTTAGTGCTCAGCCTAACTGGCCCCTATAAGCTTTAGAGCTGCTGTACACCACTGCAGCAGTAGAGTCTCTGTGTATTACACCCAAAAGTGTACTTTCTCTTTCTCACCCTTAACTGTCAGTGCTTTTCTGCAGTGATTTTGGTTTGTGCAGTCAAGCTGTTTTTCTGTGTAACACACACACTGCTCTATCTGTCTCTGCAATGAAATGCTCTCTCTGAAATAAAACACTAAAATGGCTGGCCACAAGATGGCTGTCGATTATATAGGGTTGTGACATCACAGGGGTTACTGGCTGCTGAAAGGCTGCATCCTGCATGTGATTCATCCTGCCTACCCTTGTTCCCACCTTCCCAGAGTTTTTTGCCCCATGTCCTCACATGTGGATCCGCCATTTTAGATGCCCTGGAGCCTGGACCGCACTAAATTGAGTTTAATGAAGCAATTTGTGCAATTGAATTGCAGCAATATTCAATTCTTTGCAAAACTAATTTTTCCTGAAATTCGTAAATTCGTAACAAATTCGGATTTGTCAGATTGAATTCACTCATCCCTATTCACAATCATCCAGCATCTCAATTTTGACGCTGAATGGTTGGACACACCAGACAGCACCGGGCAGGAGCCGGGCAGAAAAACACAGCTTGTCAGAAACAATGAACCCTGGATGCCTGGTAACAACCGATGCACGTTGTCATCAGTTATAGCATCTGGACATATGTAAACCCAGCCTTAGAAGTGGGAGGTATACAGTAATAAAAAAAAATATTAATTACAGGACTTCACAAAAAAATAAAAAAACAAAAAAATAAAAAAATAAACATTGATACTAATTTCTGCTATTGTTGGGTTCACTGTTTATGTTTTTATGCACATTTTTTAGTTTAGCACAGTTATATATATATATATATATATATATATATATATATATATATATATATATCATAATCACTTCTTTGTGTATGGCATTCAGGTTAGGTGTGTATTGTGGACGATTTATGGTATATGGGTGTGTGTATGGGTTATGATGGTTGGTGGGTCAATACACAATTCCCTCTTAATATGTTGTTTTTCATATTTTAGAAGGGGGGTATTAGTATTTGTTGGAATTGTGTTCCTTTATGGAGTCTCCTTCGAATAGTCAGAGGGTCACTTCTGGTTTACAGTTTTGCTTTTTGGATGCATGTCCAGGCATGCTGGGAGTTTTGCAACATCTGAAGGGCCACAGTTTGAGACTACTGATCTAGGGCGACATTTATCATTGTCTTTGGAGCCTTTGTTTTGCATATATTTGGCTCATGAAATGTGGCACATGTGCCATAGCACTTTTTTTTGCGACTTTTGGCTGTAAGTAAAAAGCTACAAATGATCTAGCAAAAGTCAATTTCAGTTTTCACTTTGCTTTGGTAACGGATTTATCAATTGCGAATGTTGCACAAAGTCGCAATTGTGATCTGAAGTGATCTATTGCTTTTTGCTTACGTGCAGCAAATGTATCAACCCCCTTATGATAGTATGATAAATATGTCGAACATAATCAAAACCAAAGCAAAAATTAAATACTTCAAAACTCACTTTCTACACTGATAAATAATAATGTTTGATATTTTAAATATGGACTCCAGTAAAGAAGTCTCAATATAAACTGAGACCCCATCAATCTACCCCCTCCACTGGGGCACATCTTTTTACTCAGGTGCTCTGGTGGTGTCTGTGTCTCTGTTGCATCTGCTATGTTTTAACCCCCTGCGGCATCTGAAAGTCATCAATAAAAGCAAGTGAATTAGAAGCTAAGGAAGAGTGGAATGTATTCTCTGTTTATATCATTTTTGAAAAGGCGTCTGAAATATGAAAGAAGCAATCTGATTGGTTGCTATGGGGAACTCAGCAACTTTTTAGTCAGAGGCGCAGGTGGCAGCCACAGAAGTGCCAGATTTATTAAAAGGGTGCACCTCTAAGGCTGGATTCACATATGTCTGACATCTGGCATAGTATCCGAGCCCAAATCTCAACCCAACTGATTTCGCAACAGTTGTCATCAGTTGTATGGCATCTGGCGTCCATTGTTTCTGGTACCTGACAGCTGCATTCCCCTGTCTGGTGCTGCCTGGCGTGTCCAACCATCCAGCATCAAAATTGGGATGCTGGATGATTGAGAACTGTCCTGATCATATGAATGGGATCAGTTCTAGCATCAGTTTTCCTCCGATGCACGCTGGAGGAAAATTATGCCGGGCGCCTGATATATTTGAACCCAGCCTAAATCTGGCAAATCTGATGCAAGCTGGATGTTACACCAATATGATGCAAGCATGCGAAACAACATTCTGATGGTAACATATTTATTTTTTTCCCTTTTTTTATATATGGAGTATGAGATAAAAAACTAAAAGAATGGGTTTTACATATGTACATGTAATTCATAATTATTTAATATGTCATAATGAATTATTTTTTTTCACATTTACTATAATGATTTATTCATACATCGTACAATATTAATCTGTAGATATATTAGCTGCAATAATTTTTCAATAGGTGAGGATTTATTACACTTCTATTTTTATTACAGATTTGCATATATGCTGCATTTTCACTGGGAAACAATTACTATTTTGTATTTTGAAATTTGGCTTAATGCATTTTGGTTGGACGAATTAGCACATTACTATGCCGCATGACATTAAATTTAACAGCACATCAATAGAAAACTTGCTATTATACATGATTATTGTAGTAGGTAAATTGAATATTATATATATAATACACGCTATACAATTCCTACATCATTACATTACATCAGTGTTAGGGCATTGAATTCTTATTTATTTTTGTTATTTCCAATGTGATGGGGGTGCTTTATGATCTGCTCATAGAATTTTTTATTTTTGGTCACATTATATTTTGGAAAAAAAATATAAAGAGACATCACAAATCCTATCCAAACCAAAATGGCCTAAGTAAAAATCATGGATCATGGCACAAAAAAATTAAATAAAAAATAACATGTTGATTTTATCATAAAGTGCACTGCGTAAAAACCAACCCCATCTCCCACCCCCCAAAAAGTAGCAAATTTGCAATATTTGTTACGTTGTCTAAGATAACCATAAATAGTACCAATAAAAACTACAGATTAATGTGCAAAAGAAAAGCCCCCACATAGCTCTGTAGAAGAAAAACGGTGGAAGATGGCACTCCAAAATAATTTTCAAAACAAGTGGTAGTTTATTCCCCCATGCAATACAGGTAATGCAATGTTTCGACCTAAACAGTGGTCTTTCTCATGCTTGAGAAAGACCACTGTTTAGGTCGATATGTTGCATGGAATATTGATGACCTGAACAGCACTGTGGCCAGCGGCACTGATGTCAGAGTGCCAGTTAGCCCGGCCTGTGCCAGTTAGCACCTAATTAGCATATACAGAAAACAGAAGATTATCACTGAAAGGCGGGGCGGATCCAGGCATAGCTGGCATCAAACTGATCAGCGTCTCCCGCACTACCAGACAGTACCGCTGGTTAGTGTGGGGGGGAGCGAGCTGACAGTTTTTCTTTAAGGTTAAATAAACTGTTTCTGGGCATGCCACACCTATTACGAAAAAGAAAAAACAGAGCTCTCAGCTGGTAAGAGATATGAGTTGTTCTAAGTCAGCACTTTACTGAATTGCATTAGGGTTTTAGGCTTGATATGGATCAGTTAAAGTATATTTAAATTGTTATCGATAGTACATGGATGATGAATGCAACCACCTATAAATGTGTCTGCCATGGAAATTCAATGTGCTCTCTAACACAGTCAAATCTGAGCAGATAGAATATTTTAGTCTTATTCTCTGTATTTTATCATAAGAGTTTCCTGCATGTACTATTTTACAGCTCTACTCTCAATAATGCTTACCACTCAGTTCAGAAGATATAGTAATGTTACATAAAACAATTACTACGACTTGATGCTTAGATGGAGACATAAACAGAAGTGGAAAATGCCGCACACATGCAAAAGTAAGAATTTTCCATAGCTGGATCTTATTTTCCACACTCTTAAACATGCATGAGGAATATTCTGCCTATTTATAAATGTATAAAAAAATTAATTTCACGTTTCACATTCAGGCTGTAAGCAGAATGTAATACACTAGGCAATAAAGAATAGCAACATGACAGATATTTATATACTGATGGTAAATGTATGTGTGGAAAATAAATTAAAATACAATGGCCTTATATGTTTCAGCACAATGAATCACTTTATATAACATACTTTTGTTCATATATAAATGGAAAATAATATATCAGAAATATTTAATACTTTTGCCAACACGCTCTCTAAAACGATATTATGCACGAAACTGGTTTTAGGTTACGTTAGCAATAGCTCCTAATAAAATATGGAAAATAAAATAAATAAATAATATTAAAAATAAAATATAAGAAATAGTTTTTTAAGAAAATATATATTTTCCCTCTTTTTTGAGGCATCAAAAACTACTTGTGTGAACTTGACCAAACACCTAGTGCTGTATTGGAAAGGAACCAGATCCGTAGCCAACTGAATATAATTTTTTTTTCATAAATACCGTTCACCACAAAAGTGACCTGACTCTCTGACTGTCAAAGTGAGAACTCCCAGTAGTGATCCATATTAGACATGTGCAATTCGGTTCGGCACGAATGTCTAAATTAACGAATTTTACCGTTTTCGTGCATTCGGACCGATCCGAATGCACGAAAACATATTTTGAACATTCCCGAATAGCCACGATAATACGAATAGCAAAGTAACGAATACATTCGTTATTTCCCGACACTATTGCTGTAAATAACGAATGCATTCGTTATCTGTAAACGAACGTGAAGAATTCATTCTGATAAATATAATAAAAAGGATATAGATAGTTTGATTTTTCGGATACATTCGGTATTCGGGTACATTCGGTAAATCTTTTTATTCTTTTTTTGGACTTTAGCGATCCTAAAAAATTATGGAGATACCTTTTTTAAAAATTTCGTAGGGTATCATAAAAAAATCATAATAAAAAAGATACAGTGGTGATGGAAAAAATTGTATCTAATGAAATGTATCATTTTTATTATGAAATGTTTATTCATTTTTAAACAGGGATCAATTTATGTGAGTGGGTAAAGCACTAAAAATGTAGCCGACAATAATGAAAATGTAGTGTGTGCATGTTTTTCACTTTTTTTTAAAACATTTTTTAGGTAGTACTACTACTCCCAGCATGGAACACACTCTTCCATGATGGGAGTAGTAGTTACCTGTACTAATTGACAGATTGCAGGGGTCCCTTGCGATCCTCCAGTATAATGTATAGATGCAGCGGCTGCTCTTCTATGGTCCCCTGCACTCACGTATATATACACATATTCATATTTCCCGCAGAGCTGTGATTGGCCAGATGGTTCCAGCCAATCACAGCTCTCTTTGAGAAATAGGAATATGTGTATATATACGGCCGTGCAGGGGTCCATAGGAGAGCGGCCGCCGCATTCATACATTATACTGGAGGATCGCAGCGGGTGTCAGGAGTGATACCCACAGTGATCTTTCCTTTACTACAAGTACTAATACTCCCAACATGGAGCACACTCTGCTCCATGCTGGGAACTGTAGTACCTGTATTAATAGACAGATCGCAGCGGGTGTCAGAAGTTACACTCGCTGCCATATGTCTATTAATGCAGGTACTACAGCTCCCAGCATGGAGCAGAGTGTGCTCCATGTTGGGAGTATTAGTACCTGCAGTAAGGGACAGATCCCAGGGATGTCACTCCTCCTGACACCCGCTGCGATCGTCCTTATGTGAATGTCGGGATCAGCTGTTCTCAGGGCTACAGAGCCAGGAGAACAGCTGACGCTGAGCCGTAGGTATACATCGTATATCTACTGCCCAGCAAGAACTTACAGTGAGCTTGCAATGTGTATACAGTATACACATTGCTGGCTCACTTAACCCCTTGCTGAGCTGTGCGCTATGCGCAAGCCCAGCAAGGGAAGAGTTAACTTACACTGCTGGACAGTGTAGGTTAACCCTTTGGGCGGTATACACTATATACAGCTATCTATAGATAGCTGTATACAGTGTATACAGAAGACGAAGTCCAGCTTACTTCCCTCGAGTCCCGGGCGGGGTTCGTGTAGCTCCGCCCCCTAGTGATGACGTCATTAGGGGCGGAGCTACAGAAGGGAACAAGGCTAATTAATCTGAAGCTCTGTTCACATTGTACGTTATGTATAATGTGAACAGACCCTTCTGGCAGTGTCTACCCAGACAGGGAGACTCCAGCTGTTGCTAAACTACAACTCCCAGCATGCCCAGACAGCCAAAGGCTGTCTGGGCATGCTGGGAGTTATAGTTTTGCACCAATTGGTGGCTCCCTGTTTGGGTAGACATTGCATCATGGGTGCTCTCCCCAGCGGACAGCGCCAAAAATGTCATAACCAATTTTTTGTGTTTTTTTCTTCTCGTTTCAGATCCGTGTATGCAGAGGATTACTGCGGATTCGATGGATTACGGCGGATTATTTATTTTTTCCTTTAATAAAATGGTTAACGAGGGCTGTGGGGGAGTGTTTTTTTAAATAAAATAATTTTTCCAATGTGTTGTGTTTTTTTTTTTTATTGAATTTTCAAGGTTAGTAGTGGACGCTGTCTTATTGACGGAATCCATTACTAGGCCAGGGCTTAGTGCTAGCCCCAAAAACAGCTAGCGCTAACCCCCAATTATTACCCCGGTACCCAACGCCACAGGGGTGCCGGGAAGAGCCGGTACCAACAGGCCCGGAGCGTCAAAATGGCGCTCCTGGGCCTAGGCGGTAACAGGCTGGCGTTATTTAGGCTGGGGAGGGCCAGTAACAATGGTCCTCACCCACCCTGGTAACGTCAGGCTGTTGCTGTTTGGTTGGTATCTGGCTGAGAATGAAAATACGGGGAACCCTATGCGTTTTTTTTTTTAATTTTTTTATTTAAATAAAAAAAAAAAACGCATAGGGTTCCCCGTATTTTCATTCTCAGCACAATACCAACCAAACAGCAACAGCCTGACGTTACCAGGGTGGGCGAGGACCATTGTTACTGGCCCTCCCCAGCCTAAATAACGCCAGCCTGTTACCGCCTAGGTCCAGGAGCGCCATTTTTGACGCTCCGGGCCTGTTGGTACCGGCTCTTCCCGGCACCCCTGTGGCGGTGGGTACCGGGGTAATAATTGGGGGTTAGCGCTAGCTGTTTTTGGGGCTAGCACTAAGCCCTGGCCTAGTAATGGATTCCGTCAATAAGACAGCTTCCGCTACTAACCCTGAAAATTCAATAAAAATAAAAAAAAAACACAACACATTGGAAAAATTATTTTATTTAAAAAAACACTCCCCCACAGCCCTCGTTAACCATTTTATTAAAGGGAAAAAAAAATAATCCGCCGTAATCCATCGAATCCGCAGTAATCCTCTGCATACACGGATCTGAAACGAGAAGAAAAAAAACCACAAAAAATTGGTTATGACATTTTTGGCGCTGTCCGCTGGGGAGAGCACCCATGATGCAATGTCTACCCAAACAGGGAGCCACCAATTGGTGCAAAACTACAACTCCCAGCATGCCCAGACAGCCTTTGGCTGTCTGGGCATGCTGGGAGTTGTAGTTTAGCAACAGCTGGAGTCTCCCTGTCTGGGTAGACACTGCCAGAAGGGTCTGTTCACATTATACAAAACGTACAATGTGAACAGAGCTTCAGATAAACTAGCCTTGTTCCCTTCTGTAGCTCCGCCCCCTAATGACGTCACCACTAGGGGGCGGAGCTACACGAACCCGGCCCGGGACTCGAGGGAAGTAAGCTGGACTTCGTCTTCTGTATACACTGTATACAGCTATCTATAGATAGCTGTATATAGTGTATACCGCCCAAAGGGTTAACCTACACTGTCCAGCAGTGTAAGTTAACTCTTCCCTTGCTGGGCTTGCGCATAGCGCACAGCTCAGCAAGGGGTTAAGTGAGCCAGCAATGTGTATACTGTATACACATTGCAAGCTCACTGTAAGTTCTTGCTGGGCAGTAGATATACGATGTATACCTACGGCTCAGCGTCAGCTGTTCTCCTGGCTCTGTAGCCCTGAGAACAGCTGATCCCGACATTCACATAAGGACGATCGCAGCGGGTGTCAGGAGGAGTGACATCCCTGGGATCTGTCCCTTACTGCAGGTACTAATACTCCCAACATGGAGCACACTCTGCTCCATGCTGGGAGCTGTAGTACCTGCATTAATAGACATATGGCAGCCAGTGTAACTTCTGACACCCGCTGCGATCTGTCTATTAATGCAGGTACTACAGCTCCCAGCATGGAGCAGAGTGTACTCCATGTTGGGAGTGGTAGTACTTGTAGTAAAGGGAAGATCACTGCAGGTATCACTCCTGACACCCGCTGCGATCCTCCAGTATAATGTATGAATGCGGCGGCCGCTCTCCTATGGACCCCTGCACGGCCGTATATATACACATATTCCTATTTCTCACAGAGAGCTGTGATTGGCTGGAACCATCTGGCCAATCACAGCTCTGCGGGAAATATGAATATGTGTATATATACGTGAGTGCAGGGGACCATAGAAGAGCAGCCGGCGCATCTATACATTATACAAGAGGATTGCAAGGGACCCCTGCGATCTGTCAATTAGTACAGGTAACTACTACTCCCATCATGGAAGAGTGTGTTCCATGCTGGGAGTAGTAGTACTACCTAAAAAATGTTTTTAAAAAAAAGTGAAAAACACGCACACACTACATTTTCATTATTGTCGGCTACATTTTTAGTGCTTTACCCGCTCACATAAATTGATCCCTGTTTAAAAATGAATAAACATTTCATAATAAAAAAGATACATTTCATTAGATACAATTTTTTTCATCACCACTGTATCTTTTTTATTATCATTTTTTTATGATACCCTGCGAAATTTTAATAAAAAAGGTATCTCCATTATTTATTAGGATCGCTAAAGTCCAAAAAAAGACTAAAAAGATTTACCGAATGTACCCGAATACCGAATGTATCCGAAAAAACAACACGAATACCCGAATACCGAATGTATCCGAAAAATCTAAACCGAAAACATTGCCGAACCGAAATTTTTTTCCAAAACGAAAAAACGAAACGAAATTAAACGAAAATTTTTCTAGTGCACAAGTCTAATCCATATGTCATGTCAAGGGCATATAGGCATGAACTAGAACTTAAGGTATGCTAAAAACATGCAAACAACACCTCCAACAAGTCTTGCTTCGACTTCATTACGGAATGTTGAGAAAAAAACATGGTTTTGAAAAAACAGTGCTGGGAAAATAAAAGTGATTAAATATGATGTGACATGTCACTTTACAGAGCGTTTCCTTTTTGAAAAATCACATTGAAATCAATGAAAGTCCATAAGGATCAGTCCTTAAGGACTGAGGGCTTACCTGTACACCCTGATCCCGCTAACAGGGTTTATACCGTTTTCACGAGCGGAGAACAAGTTAAACCCCGTGGGTCCCGGTTGCTACGGGCAGCCAGGACCAACGGTTAATGCCGGGCACCACCGATTGGGCCGATGCCCAGCATTAACCCTTTAGATGCCGCAATCAAAGTTGATTGCAGCGTCTAAACTGAAAGTGAAACTATCCCAGCAGATCAGCGGAGCTGATCGGGACTATTGCAACAGAATCAGCTTACTGAACGAAGGGAGGGTCCCGATCAGCTTATTGAACGAAGGGAGGGTCCTCATCTGCCTCCTCGTCGTCCGATCAGCGATCTACCGCTCCATTCCTGCGTAGATGTACATAACTTGAAAACTAATGAACTGTAGAAATATATAAGTATTAATAATATTGCTTGTGTACCTCTAGTAGAAAAAAAAAAGAGACAACAACCTTGAGGTTGGTCGAGTTAATAAATTCCTTATACTTATTACGATTATTAAAATGAAAATTCTATGGGATATTATCTGCCACTCCCCCTGTTATGCCATGTGTAAGTGACAATTTCATCACCTATAAATCCTAGCCACTGCATAGCTGCTGATTTAAATATCATCTAGTATTGATCACTACCATACATAATATAGGGGGCTTTAAGCAATCATTTTAATAACATGTTTGTAGGAGACTACAAGTGACCAAAAGGGGTAGACATGACACGTTTAGTTAGATAAAGGGGTCTTTTCCCTCTTTTTTTGTTAAGTACTTAACACTATAACCTAATACAATGGGTTATAGTGTGGGTGAACAGGAGTCCAAGGAGGGGTAACTTACTTAAATATGTCCAGTAGGTCCTGAGATATGTCCCCCAGAAGATCCACTACAGAATTCTGTAACAGTTTTCCTTTAAGAATTAAATAGGAATGAGGGTGGTAGGATCTGGTGTGAGGCCACCTAAGGGCATTCACCCCACCTAAGATTATAGATAGTTAATAGGGCACCTCATTACCTATACCCAACTTCTTCCTTTTAGTTACCGTATTTATCGGGGTATAACACGCACCGGCCTATAACACGCACCCTCATAAAGGAAATTTTGGTAATAAAGTTTTTTTTTAACCAAAATATCTTTGGAAAAATGAGGGTGCGTGTGTGTGCAGGTGTACCTCGATAAACTGTTTCTGGCGGCTTCTGCAGTTCAATGATTTAAAGCAAGCGCTTTAAATCATTGACGTGCAGTGGCTTCTGTGGGGCCAGCGTGCCACTGGTCTATTCCCTCCCCGTCCCCGGTTTTATAGTTAAATATCCCGCTGCCGCCACTGCCCAATTCCCTCCCCGTCCCCGGTTTTATAGTTAAATATCCCACCGCCACCACGGCACAATTCCCTCCCCGTCCCCGGTTTTATAGTTAAATATCCCGCCGCTTGATTTTCTCCCCGTCCCCATTTTATAGTTAAATATCCCGCCGCCGCCACTTCCCAGTTCCCTCCCCGTCCCCTGTTTAATAGTTACATGTGCCCTGGGGACTGCGGTCCTTTATGCTCTGGCGGTCTCCTGATCTTTCACTGTGCGCCGCGCACTGACTGACGAGTGATGTCGTGTTGAGGACGTCACTCGTCATTACGCAGCGCACAGTGACGGGTCTGGAGACCGCCGGAGCATGAAGTACCGCGGTCCCCAGGGCACATGTAACTATTAAACCGGGGACGGGGAGGGAATTGGGCAGTGGCGGCGGCGGGATATTTAAATATAAAACCGGGGACGGGGAGGGAATCGGGTAGTGGCAGTGGGACTCTGGCCAGGCAGAAGCTGCTGCAGTTCAATGATTTAAAGCGCCCGCTTTAAATCATTGAACTGCAGCGGATTTTGCGTGGTCACAAACAGTCTATCGGCGTATAACACGCAGATTGACTTTAGGCTAAAAATATTAGCATAAAAAATGTGTGTTATACATAAATATTATAAATACGGTAATCTATTTCAGTAATTTCATTGTACTTTATTTGGTATCTTGGGTGCAAATATTACACAGGTGACAAGTTCACCAGTCATTTTTAGTCTGCATGATGACATTATTTAGGGTGCGGAAAAAAAATTTCCATTTAAAAAAAAAAAAAAAATTATAATGAGAATAAGTGCTAAGTTTAAGCAATTCAGTGATAGGTTAATTTATAGTACATTAATGATTTATCATCATATTTGCAGTGATCCAAACTTTTATGATAGCTATTACTGCTTTTCAACCTGAGGTAGCTTAAATAGTTGAGAGGTCTATATGTCTGATACAATGTGTAGATCTTCCAAATCAAAGTTTAACTTCTCTGATGCATAAGTCTTGTCCAGCCAGATACTTCTCTACTTGTTAATCCATCACCGTGAAAGGCCAATGACACAAGACTGGTATTTAAGCAGAAAGTAAAGAGCACAAAGATCTATAAGGATTCATTGTCTGGCTTAAATATTCAACACTTTATCCAATTCTTCAAGAGTAGGAACATCTCTCAAAGTGTATATCAGACATGCATATCAAGGGACCATTTGATAGCTGCACACATTTGGCTTGTCAGTTTATATATTACTATACTGACGTGCAAAGCACATCCAAATCTAAGGCTAAAATAAGGTATAAGACATTAAGGAAAAAAATTTAAAAGGGTACTCCGCTGCTCAGCATTTGGAACAAACTGTTCTGAGTGCTGGAGCCTGTGTCGGGAGCTCATGATGTCATAGCCCCACCCCCTCCTGATGTCATGCCCCACCCCGTCAATGCAACTCTATGGGAGGGGGCGTGACGCCTGTCACGCCCCCTCCCATAGACTTGCATTGAGGGGGTGAGGTGAGACGTTATGAGGGGGCGGGGTTATGATGTCACGAGCTCCTGGAGCAGGCTCCCGCTTTCAGAACAGTTTGTCCCAAACGCTGAGCGAGGAGGACCCCTTTAAGGTTGCTTAGTTTGCCTCATATGATGCATAACATTGTGTAGACTGTAGCCTGAAGAAACTAAAAATAATTTAATCATGTAGATTTAGAATGTTTTTTGTAGTGGAACAGATGCTGAGTCAGAAACGGACAAAGCTGAGCAACTTTCCCTTTGGTGCCTTTGATTCTATATAATCATTTGTTTAATCATGGTTTTAGAACTAATTCTATATATTAGATAGACTATGCATTACCCTTGACCACAATTAAGCTGATCACTATGATGGTTGCTTAGTGATTCTATTAGAAAAAGTTCTTTGTATGTATACAACTTGCAAACTGGGTTTCTATAATTGAGAATCTATAATAAGAGAATACAACACCCAAAGTGGTAAACATGTGAAGCCAGGCTTCTTCACTGAAGCCATCTCCTTTTACTAAAAAAGCTTATGTAGACATTTTACCAGGAACTTGCTATAATGTTCAATGTTTAATAAACAATATAGAAAACCATATTAAAAGAACACATAGCATCTTTCTTTCTACTGCTGGTGGATCTTGATATCTTTCCTACAAAATTTACACTGATATGGAAGACTCCAAAAAGGGGAAGGGGGCCTATCGAGAGATTTAGAATTAGGGTGCTTTCACACTAAAAAGATGCACCCGTTATGAATGCCTGTTATAAAAAGAGGGGAAATCGGCAGTTATACGGCCGGTACAAAATCACTAACGGCTATTAGAAAATCCCATTATAGTCTATGGGATTTTTCTAATAGCCGTTTTAACCCGTTATCACCCATTATTAATAACAGCTGTTATTTTGTGACGGGCAAATGAACGGGAGAAATAGTGCATGTTCACCATGGGGTTTTAATCCTCAATAGAGTCTGGGCAGCCACAGAGGCTTGAAAGAGGCCACTGGATGCTATGACAATAGATCACCTCTACTATTGCTGCATTCTATCTATTAGTGAGATCCTTCACTACTAAAATCAGCTGGATTCCAAAGCTCTCTCCATTAATGGCACTAGGATGTACATGTACATAATGGTTCATTACGGGTTACAGCTACTTTTAGGAGCTGAGCTTAGGCATAGAACACAGGCCATGAGCACTGGAAGGTGTATTCCTCCTATCTATTTGATATCTATGTGATTTTGCCTCATCAACATACATACAGTAAAATATTACTTAAAGGATTACTCCCCTGAAAAACATTTTTGTTTAAATCAACTGGTGCCAGAAGATTAAACAGATTTGTAAATTAAGTCTAGTAAAAATCCCCATAGCAAACCTATCCTGCTCTGGACAGTTCCTGACATGGACAGAGGTGTCAGCAGAGAGCACTGTGGTCAGACAGAAAGGAAATTCAAAAAGAAAAGAACTTCCTGTGAAGCATACAGCAGCTCATAAGTACTAGAAGGATTAATATTTTTTAATTTAATTTACAAATCTTTTTTTTTATTTACAAATATGTTTAACTTTCTGGCACAAGTTGATTTTAACAAAATTTTTTTCCAGTGGAGTACCCCTTTAAGATTCTCAGTGAAGTAAATTTCTTGTGTATTTTATAAATCATTCTCCTGATGGTTTACCTTTGCTTTGTTGTTGTTCTTTTATTTTTGTTTGGCTAGTTCTAAAGTCTTTATCTTGTGTAATATATCACGACAACTTATTTGTATTGATGCTTATAAGGCTCTCGCTTCACATTGAAATATTTATATTTTCTTTGGGTTGTTTGTGACTCAGCGTTTTTCCGTTTATGTATTTTCATTTCTTCCTCATCACTTCTAAAAATCATAACACTTTCAATTTTGCACATAAAATTTCTATATGATGGCTTATTTTTTGTGCCACCAATTCTACTTTTCAGTAACATTAGTCATTTTACCAAAAAATCCACGGCGAAATGGCAAAAAACTTTTGGGGGCTTACGTTTTTACGCAGTGCCTTTTTCTGTAAAAATGACACCTTATCTTTATTCTGTAGGTCCATACGGTTAAAATGAAAACTTACTTATATAGGTTTGATTTTGTCGCACTTCTGAAAAAAATCATAACTACATGCAGGAAAATGTATAGGTTAAAAATTCTCATATTCTGACCCCTATAACGTTTTTATTTTTCCGCGTACAGGGCGGTATGAGGGCTCATTTTTTGTGCCGTGTTCTGTAGCTTTTACTTCCAGTTTAGACACGGCGATTAACTTTGATTGCCACGTCTAAAGGGTTAATAGGGTTGATAGCTGGGACCCTGAGCTAATAACGTGCGGCACCGATCGTTGTGCGGCGCGTTATTAGCCCAGGTCCCAGCTATCATAAGCCGCCGGGACTGACTCGGTATAATGCCGTAACCCCGTTTTAAATACCGGGACCAGGCGCAGGGTGTACAGGTATGCCCTGCATCCTTAAAAGGTTAATACAAGAATGTCCCTCCTTTATTTGTCTTTAAAACCTTTTTTAGATTTAGATTTAAAAAAACAAAGACCATTAGACATTTGAGCATCATAAACACATAAACAAAATTCTCACTTCGATCTTACGACAACAGAAGGCAATCATACTTGTCCTGCAGTTATAAACCGTGTATAGAGCAGGTTTAGGACTTGAAGGTTGGTGCTGACAGTGGCATTTAAATGGCAGTCCTGAACATTATTGGTGGTATAGCGATTCTGACTGGCTACCAGTGAGCAATGGCAGGGAGGCCTCCATGACCTCTCTTGTATCTTTCTTCTGTTCTGTAGCTCTCTCCCTGACTATTCAATCTAAAGCGATACTGCTGTTTAACTGTACTATAAAAAAAAAATAATAATAATAATAAGCAATTTTTTACTAGTTGATGATATTAAACCCATAACGAAAAGGGGGATCATTATCATTTATAAAACATAAAAATCAGACATGAGAAAGCACAAATAAGATTACTTTACTGTTTCATTTTATAACATACAGATATGGCACATTTAACAATACAGCACTAAAGTACATTTCTATATATATAGATATTGTTTGTTGTTGTTGTGCTTAGTGACCTTCTGACCTTAAAACCTATAATTTTTATCGCTATTCTATTTTCTGGGTACTTTATCAAATGGTGTAGAATTGACTGACATGCAGTTACTGTGGTGCAAAGCATATACAGCATTGCACAAACTCATTTTCTAGCTTGTACTTAGTGTAATGCAGTGTCATGCTGTTAAATACAACCTAGCAGAAAATGGACAATGGAAAAGTTTTCATGAGAAAAAACTGCTACTGTTTTGGTATTTATAATCAAGAAATATATAAAACACAATGAAGGAGATTTATCAAAACCTGTGCAGAGGAAAAGTTGACCAGTTGCCCATTGCGATCAATCAGATTGCTTCTTTTATTTTTTCCTCTGCACATTCCCCCCAATGTGTGAAAGTGTGTGTATGTATATTTAAGCATCACTTCCGAACTGCTGGAGATATTTTGACGAAACTTGGTTCACATTACTTATATGTCAACTAATAATAGTTAGTAATAGTCAATAATAGTAATAGTTAATAATAGTCAGTTAAATTAACCCACACCTGCCTCCATTTCCGGGGTCAGGGTTTTGATCTGAAGTCCCATGCAAGCCAATGGATAATGTAAGTTCCAGCATAACTTCCAAATGTAGCAACAGCTACATACTGTATAAATTAAATAAAATATAGGATTGTTAAATTAACCCTAACCCACCCTCCTATATGAGGGTGTTTTTTTTCTGAAATACCATGAAAGTCTATGGGACTTCTAGTACCTTACTCCACTCCGCTCTGCATCTCTGGGTGATTATGTCAGTCCAGCTTGCAAGCAAGGCCACTACCAAGAGACACTCCACTCCCATAAGCCATACCCCGTCTTTTTAGCACCCTTTTTTTTTTTTTCAAGGCTGAAAACACTATTATCACCCAACACTCCCACATCACAGGTCCTACAACTTCAATCTTTTCATCACAGCTAAGCCCCACCATATTCTGCAATCTATGCTCTACTTCTTGGGGTGATTGTGTTGGTCCATCTTATATGCCATGCCCCTCCCACAATTCCCGCCCCTTCTATATTGGTCCTTTATTGTGTGTTGTCCAGCTGGTAAGACATGCCCCCCCCACTCCCACAAAGCCAAACACCTTTCAATTTTGTACCTTTTTGTGCAGTGGCTTGGCTTGCAGGTCATGCCCACTCCCCCTTCTATTTTTGGACTACAATCTATCAAAACCCAGACTTACCGGAGGACGCAATGTGAGGATGTTGTCAGCGTAGTGTCCAGAACATGGAGGCGCTACCAGGAGAAAGGCCAGTACATCCGGAGACATAAAGGGGGCCGTAGGAGCGCAACAACCCTGCAGCAGGACCGCTACCTCTGCCTTTGTACAAGGAGGAGCAGGAGGAGCACTGCCAGAGCACTGCAAAATGACCTCCAGCAGGCCACAAATGTGAATGTGTGCACTCAAACAGTCAGAAACAGATTTCATGAGGGTGGTATGAGGGCTCGACATCCACAGATGGGGGTTGTGCTTACAGCCCAACATCGTGCAGGACGTTTGACATCTGCCAGACAATACCAAGATTGGCAAATTCGCTACTGGTGCCCTGTGCTCTTAACAGATGAAAGCAGCTTCACACTGAGCACATGTGACAGATGTTACAGAGTCTGGAGACACCGTGGAGAATGTTCTGCTGCCTGCAACATCCTCCAGCAAGACCGTTTTAGTGGTGGGTCAGTAATGGTGTGGGTTGCATTTTTTTGCGGGTCCGCACAGCCCTCCATGTGCTTGCCAGAGGTAGCCTGACTGCCATTAAGTACCGAGATGAGACCCTCATACCCCTTGTGAGACCATATGCTGGTGCGGTTGGCCCTGGGTTCCTCCTAATGCAAGAAAGTGCTAGACCTCATGTGGCTGGAGTGTGTCAGCAGTTCCTGCAAGAGGAAGGCATTGATGCTATGGACTGGCCCGTTCATTTCCCAGACCTGAATCCGATTGAGCACATCTGGGACATCATGTCTCGCTCCATCCACCAACAGAATGTCCAGGAGTATGTCCAGGCATTGTAGGGAGGTCATGCAGGCACATGGAGGCCACACACACTACTGAGCCTCATTTTGACATTACATCAAAGTTGGATCAGCCTGTAGTGTGGTTTTCCACTTTGATTTTGAGTGGGACTCCATATGCATACCTCAATGGGTTGATAAATTTGATATCCATTGATAATTTTTGTGTGATTTTGTTGTCAACACATTCAACTATGTAAAGACAAAAGTATTTCATACGATTAGTTCATTAATTCAGATCTAGGATGTGTTATCTTAGTGTCCCCTTAATTTTTTTGAGGAGTAATAGTAATAATAGTTAACATTGTCACCGCCAATTTTCATAGAAGTAGAAAAGTGTAGTAGAAGAAATGGTTTTCTAACCATTAACATAAAAAACATGCTCTTAGAATTATATACATTTTTTGGGGGCTTTTTTTTGTAATTTTTGGGGGCTTCAGTTTCTATGCGGTGCATTTTTCGGTAAAAATGACACCTTATCTTTATTCTGTAGATCCATATGGTTAAAAAACCCTACTTATATAGGTTTGAATTTTTCTTTCTTCTGGAAATAATCATAACTACATGCAGGAAAATTTATACATTTTAAATTGTAATATTCTGACCCCTATAACTTTTTTATTTTTCCACCTACGGGGCAGTATGAGGGCTCATTTTTTTTGCGCCATGAAGTTTTTAATGGTACCATTTTTGTTTTGATTGGATTTTTTGATTGCTTTTTTTTGTGCTATAAAAAGTTACCAAAAATACGCTATTTTGGACTTTAGAATTTTTTTGTGCAAACACTGTTGACCGTGCAGTTTATTTAACAATATATTTTTATAGTTCAGATATTTCCACATGCGGCAATACCACATATGTTTATTTTTATTTACACAGGTTTTATTAGAGAAGGTGTTAATTCATCATTAGTAACTTTTTTTCTATTTTTTTGCTATGTCATAGCCCCCTCTTGTGGCTATAATATGCAGTACATTGATTCCTAACACTGATCATCAGCATCAGCAAATTTTGGTGGAAAATAAGTATTTGGTTACCTACAAACAAACAAGATTTTTGTCTCTCACAGACATGTAACTTCTTCTTTAACCCCTTAATGACACAGGACCTAAATATACGTCCTGGTGCGGTGGTACTTAACACACAAGGATGTACATTTACATCCTGTACATGACCGTGAGCATCGGATTGATGCTTGGGTCAAGCGTGGCAGATGCCGGCTGCTGAGAGCAGCCAGGGACCTGCCGGTAATGGCCGACAACTGCGATCGCGCGGATGTCCACCATTAACCCCTCAGATGCCGTGATCAATTCAGATCACGGCATCTGCGGCAGTCCGGTCACTAAAATGGATGATCTGATTGCCTACATCACTGCCGAGGGGATCCGATCATTCATAATAGCGGACGGCGGTCCCCTCACCTGCTTCGTCCAGCTCCCGGCGTCTTCTGCTCTGGTCTGAGATCGAGCAGACCAGAGCAGTAGATAGCCGATAATACTGATCAGTGCTATGCCCTATGCATAGCACTGAACAGTATTAGCAATAAAATGATTGCTATAAATAGTAAAAATAAAAGTTAGAAAAAAGTTTAAAGAAAAGTTACAAAATTTGAAAAAAAAACTCCCCCAATAAAAATGCTAATTGTCCCATTTTTCCCATTTTACCCATAAAACATGTAAAAAAAAATTATAAACATATTTGGTATCGCTGCATGCATAAATATCCAAACTATTATATACCGCCGCTTATATGCCGCTTATATGGAAAAATAAGAAAGTTATAGGTCAGCAAAACAGAGGGTTTTTAAACGTACTAATTTGGTTAAAAAGTTAGCAATTTTTTAAAAGCTGTACAATAATAGAAAAGTGTGTAATCACGGGTATCATTTTAATCGTATTGACCCACGGAATAAAGAAAACATGTCTATTTTACCAGCAAGTATAAAGTGTGAAAACAAAACCTTCCAAAAATTGCAAAATTGCTGATTTCTTATAAATTTCCCCACACAAATAGTACTTTTTGTTGCGCCATACATTTAATGGTAAAATGAGTGATGTCATTACAAAGGACAACTGGTCGCACAAAAAACAAGCCTTTTTACTAGTCTGTGGATGTAAATATAAAAGAGTTATGATTTTTAGAAGGCGAGGAGAAAAAAACAAAAATGTAAAAATAAAATTGTCTGAGTCCTTAAGGCCTACGTGGGCTGAGTCCTTAACCCTTTAACGACGCAGGACGTATATTTACGTCCTGCGTCGGCTCCCGCGATATGAACCCCTTCCCTAAAAAAAGTTTTAATCACCCCCCTTTTCCCATAACAAAAATAAAACAGTGTAAATAAAAATAAACATATGTGGTATCGCCGTGTGCGTAAATGTCCGAACTATAAAAATATATTGTTAATTAAGCCGCACACTCAATGGCGTACGCGCAAAAAAATTCCAAAGTCCAAAAAAGCGTATTTTGGTCACTTTTTATACCATTAAAAAATGAATAAAAAGTGATCAAAAAGTCTGATCAAAACAAAAATCGTACCGATAAAAACTTCAGATAAAAAATGAGCCCTCATACTGCCCTGTACGTGGAAAAATAAAAAAGTTATAGGGGTCAGAAGAGCACATTTTTAAACGTATAAATTTTCCTGCATGTAGTAATGATTTTTTCCAGAAGTACGACAAAATCAAACCTATATAGTAAGTAGTAAGTAGGGTATCATTTTAACCGTATGGACCTACAGAATAATGATAAGGTGTCATTTTTACCGAAATATGCACTGCGTAGAAACGGAAGCCCCAAAAGTTACAAAATGGCGTTTTTTCTTCGATTTTGACGCACAATGATTTTTTTTCCGTTTAGTCGTGAATTTTTGGGTAAAATGACTGATGTCACTGCAAAGTAGAATTGGTGATGCAAAAAATAAGCCATAATATGGATTTTTAGGTGGAAAATTGAAAGGGTTATGATTTTTAAAAGGTAAGGAGGAAAAAACGAAAGTGCAAAAACGGAAAAACCCTGAGTCCTTAAGGGGTTAAGGGGTTGAGTCTCTTCTGTCCTCCACTTGTACCCTGTATTAATGGCACCTGTTTGAACTTGTTATCAGTATAAAAGACACCTGTCCACCACCTCAAACAGTCACACTCCAAACTCCACTATGGCCAAGACCAAAGAGTTGTCAGAGAACACCAGAAACAAAATTGTTGACCTGCAGCAGGCTGGGAAGACAGAATCTGCAATAGGCAGGTGACTTGGTGTGAAGAAATTGACTGTGGAAGCAATTATTAGAAACTGGAAGACATAGAAGACCACTGATAATTTCCCTCAATCTGGGGCTCCACGCAAGATCTCCCACCTAGTGAATGACCTGCAGAGAGCTGGGATCAAAGTAACAAAGGATACTATCAGTAACAAACTATGCCACCAGGGACTCAAATCATGCAATGCCAGATGTGTCCCCTGTTTAAGCCAGTACATGTCTGGGCCCATCTGAAATTTGCTAGATAGCATTTGGATGATCCAGAAGAGGATTGGGAGAATGTCATATGGTCAGATGAAGCCAAAGTAGAACTTTTTGGTAAAAACTCAACTCACCGTGTTTGGAGGAGAAATAATGCTGAGTTACATCCAAAGAACACCATACCTACTGTAAAGCATGGAGGTGGAAACATGATGCATTGGGGCTGCTTTTCTGCTAAGGGACAAGGACAACTATTCTGCGTAAAGGAAAGAATGAATGGGGCCATGTATCGTGAGATTTTGAGTGAAAACCTCCTTCCATCAGCAAGGGCATTGAAGCTGAAATGTGGCTGGGTCTTTCAGCATGACAATGATCCCAAACACAGCACCCAGTCAATGAAGGAGTGGCTTCATAATAACCATTTCAAGGTCCTGGAGTGGCCTACCCAGTCTCCAGATCTCAACCACATAGAAAACCTTTGGAGGGAGTTGAAAGTCTGTGTTGCCCAGCAACAGCCCCAAAACATCACTGCTCTAGAGGAGATCTGCATGGAGGAATGGGCCAAAATACCAGCAACACGGTGTGAAAACCTTGTGAAGACGTTTAACCCCTGTCAGAAAACGTCTGGCCCTTGTCATTGCCAAAAAAGAAAATAACAAAGTATATAACAAAGTTTTGCTATTGACCAAATACTTATTTCCTACCATAATTTGCAAATAAAGTCTTTCAATATCAGACAATGCGATTTTATGGATTTTTTTTCTCATTATGTTTCTCATAGTTGAGGTATACCTATGATGAAAATGACAGGCCTCTCATCTTTTTAAGTGGGAGAACTTGCACAATTGGTGGCTGACTGAATACGTTTTTGCACCACTGCAATACAAAAAATTCTAGTAGAAATAAAGAACTGTTCTCATACCACCAGCATATGTTGAGATACAGTCAAAACATTAATTTCATTGTATATGGTAGAATAAACTTTTCTGTCCCATACAAATATATTGCAGTAAAACAGACCAAACGTACTCCCATGTTTGGTCTATGGAATCCTATGGCTATGCTATGGGCATGCCTGTCATATATTGATGGCTTACAGAAATGCAATGTGAGAGGAATGGCATAAATGCAGAGTTTAAAGAAAAGATGTTCCAGAACTGTAATATCATGAAGAATAGCAGTATTTACTAAAGTTGACAGGGTAGAAGAGCTGACAAGTCATCTTGAAAGTGATATATTGTTTACACTTACAAATACAACAAGAGGACCTGTATGTAATATAAAACCTTTTTGCATGTGTATAGTGCTAGAGCCATTGGAGGATATGGTAACTGATATATGTATTAGACACTGCAATGAATGCCACATGTTAACCAATGGCAGACACACCAATGGCACACACTTTACTGACTGTACAGTGCACTAGCATTACAAAACCTATGCATGTGTGTTCCATAAAAACTCTGCTTTATTCTAGGATTTGGTATTACAGTGCCTGCTTGAAAATAAACATAAGGGTAAAGATTACTCCAAAGAAGTCAAGGCTTACCATGTATGTCTCTGTAGGAATCAATACCCTGCTCCGTTGTCAGAAGGAAGTATACAGACCCTGGGCTAGCTTTAATGAATCCACTAAGCAATAATACTCAACCATGCACTGCAAATTAATATAGAATCTACTTGAAAAGAAGGCATGCATTCTTGGAATTACAAAACAGGAACATAAGGAAGATAAAGTTAAAATGATCATAAAAATGTGTTTGGAATGAAGGTTGTTTGAGCTGATCTTGTTTCCTTCAATAGCTAATACTGTAGTCTGCATGAGTTGCTAGGTAACACACTACATTCTTTTCCATCAGTAGTGATTTTTACATTGGATAACAGATGGGAAGTGGTTATTGAGAAGTATGCAAAAAGTGGCATGGAATCTAATTATTTGTTGACAAACAAAAGAAAGACTGTTCCTGCCAAAATAATGCTTATGACTGTGGGGTCTTCAGTTTTTAGTTAATAAAAAGCTTAGAACAAGCAAAGGCTTAGTTGAAGCTTAACAAGTCGAAGGTTTACACTAATATATAAAATGTTATTTCAAGGAAAGGAAAGACAAAAAAATTAAACGGTTCATAAAATCTATAATTTCACATACATTGGGGGAATAAACAAAGGTGTGTTTGCTAGAATTTAGGTGGAAAAAAATTGGTGCAAGACTTTAAAAAAAAGAAAGAAAAACTAGAAAAGATTTTGTATTCTGGGAAGAGGTACTTTACAAAAAAAGGTGGGTGTTGTTTTGCATAAATGGGATGTGGCTTAAATGTGCCAAAAACTAAGCTAAATGAAAGATGGTACAAACTTAAAGTAGCCAGATGAAAGGTGCCCCAGGTTTTTAAACAGCCTGCACCATTTTTAAAAATCTAGTGCATTTATATAATATATAGTCTAAGCTAGCAATGGCACACATCATTTATTTATTTACCCTGCAGTATGCATTTTCTATTTGTATCTGTGCATTTAAACAGCTTTCAGTTTCAAACCCCCTATTTTCTGACATGCCTGTAAGTAAAGTTTAGTGGGTGGTCTCTTTCTAGTATGCTTTCTCTTTCTACCTATCTTTCCTCAATACTCTAAGCTACAAGTATACACGACCTGCCTCTTGGTCATGCAAGCTGCATGTGTTCCGAAAAATGTAGTCCAGAGGTTTATAGCTCACCCTGAGAGATACATTGCAATAGATGAGTGGGACCCCATAGCCAATATCAAAATGGGCCTTCCTTCATGATTCCAGAAGAGATAATCAGTCTTTGTTTACCTTCTAAGCCATTTTTCAGTGTTCTGTACCACTTCCTTTCAAACAATACAGTTCTCACAGAGAGAGGAACCCTGCACAGGCTTTCACCATCCTGTAGGCAATTACTTTGCAAACATTTTTATTCCAGTGGAGCATTGCACATTTGTAAGACTCCATATGCCAATTTGGTGTTTACCTCAAGAATAAACACTATTCCCCAATTCCTATATTGAATGCCTCTCAATAGCTAACCAGCATCCTGCTTAGTGTCGACTAGAGAAAAGAACCTTACATATTTTTCAAATAATGGCTGACTTGCCTTAGTGGGTGAGATTCTGGTGTGGAATATAGTCCTGAATGATGTTTTAAGGCCCTTTAAAGGGGTTATCAGGCAAGATCTTTTTCCCACTAATGTTCCTAGGCTATGTGATGACATAAAAATGCCTCTACTTACCTCCCTTGCTCCCCCACAGCCTTGTTATCATGGTGCCATGGCACCTAGTAAACTTCACTTCTCAGAGATGCAGATGGCACAGCAAATTGCTGCTCAGCAAATCACTGGCTGAGGCAGTACACTGTGACAGTCAATGATTGGCTGATAGGTATTATGATTTGCTGTCTGCAGCGCTAAGAAATGAAGCTCACTCGAAACCAAGTGCAGTGATAAGAAGACTGCAGGGGGAGTGAGGGAGGCAAGTAGAGGTTTTATATGTTATCACTAAGCCTGGGCACATAATGTTTTGCTGGATAAGATACCCACTTTAAGGTTCAAACATTGAAGAGAAGCTACCTCCAATAGGTGGAAAATTTGAAATGTGAACACACTGTTCTATGTAGCTAATCTATATTAAAAAAAAAAAAGCATATACGAAGAACTGCAGCTTATTTAGATTGTACAGAAGTTTTCAAAAGCAAAACTATATATTCCAACTTGAGTTTAAGTTCTAAAACGATAGATCTGGGATTCTGATGTTTACAGTTTAAATTGCAATATAAAATATGTACACATAGCAACATTATACCAAACCAAAGGGGATTTTTTACAGTTCCACTAGAACCAGTAAAACAAAAATTCAATCCATATGTTGTATAAAATATAAAAAGCTAAATAATAACAGTAATAATGCCACAGTTTCTAAGGACAATGCATTCCTCAGAGTGATTGCTACAGTTGAGTGTCACAGAAATTGATAGCAATGTGTAATATAGAAATAACAGGCACAAACACCCTGTTTCTCAGTGGTTGATGTTTTTGTTTTTCACTTTGTGTAAATGGTCAAAACTCAACCAGTGAGCAAACATAATCGATCACTGGAAGAAAAGTCAAAGCCTAAATAACACTATTTAGTAAGTATCAATATCATAAATTCCAATTCCAGTGGCTATGAAATCTAAAAGCTGACGTAAGGCCTGACGAACATGACACAACAGACAGTAGGAGTTTTTGGCACTCCCTTCAAGAAGCACAATATATTTTTTTCTAGATGCTTCTCAGGAAGAATAACTCCATAATACTGCATGCAATGGGTATACATTGATAACCAGATTTGATGCAACCTGAAAACCGGGTCTTATTTCCAAACCATCACACAATGTATAACTTACAGAACATTCAAATTCAGTATTCTTGATACATTAAAAAAAACCTTTACATTTAGCAGTGGCTTCAAAGTGGGGGGGGGGGAGCATAATATCCACACAAGCCTCTAATAGTAATACAGAAGCATACTTATATGTTACCAAAAAGAGCTAACTATGTAATAGCTTTGGAACATCAACCATTGATTTAGGGAATGGAAAATAATATTTGATACACTGAATGTGGGAAATTCAATTCCTTCAAAAATTTACTGAAATGGTCTAAAGGCACAGCCTACTTCGCATTAATGGTCAAAGTAAAAAATGTCCTTCTTACCAAGCACCCCAAGGCGATAGTTGACGGTGATGACTATAACATTTCCATAACTTGATAGGACACTTCCATCAAACAAATTACCAGTGCCTTCCATATAGGAACCACCATGAATATAGACCATCACAGGCTTGGGACCTCCACTATCCCTGATGTCTGGAAAAGAAAACATGTTTAAATATACTTGTGTCACGTGGTGAGCAAGAAGAGACATTAGTTTACCCTTTTGTTGATGTTTCTTAAGATAAAAAAAAATTTTGAATGCTTTTTGTCTCATTACTCCATAATTTTAGGATAAAAAACAAACAAACAAAAAAAATTATATATATATATATATATATATATATATATATATATATATTTTTTTTTTTTTTCAAATTAAGTTTTATTGAACTTTTTATTTCACGTAGATCCAGATTCATTGAACTGAATTTCACTAGTTTCGTTTTTTAGACACCAACTATTCTGCACTGTTGACAATACAATGGTCCTGTTTTTACTTTCTCAAGGCAGATGTTGCCTTTAAAGTTACTAATGTTGATAAGAAATTCTTCAATTCCAAATTGTCCATGAGTGTTTTTTAATATTCATATGAAAAGTTTCTGCTGTAGAAATCCAGATCAATGCGTCCGAAGAACAGTCATGACTTTCATTCATTTTACCAGAAAATATATGGTAATATATATATATATATATATATATATATATATATATATATTTATATATATTTATATATTATTATTATTATTATTATTATTATTATTATTATTTTATTTTTATTTTTTTAGGGAGAAAATGGAAAAAAAAGTAAAAAAGAAATGTAGCTAATTTTGTGAGGTTTTGTTTCTATGATATGCCGTTTTTGGTAAAAAAACAAAAACAAAAAACGACATGTTATCTTTATTCTGTGGTTCCATGAGAGTCTTGACATAGGACACATCACCACTCTGCTCCCTCAAGTCTCGTGCAGATGCAGAAGCTGCTTAATGCACAGGAATATTGCTGCTTCTGGGCTTTTGTATGATTTCAGTGATGAGATCTGTGACATCGGCTGTGCCCGGGGTGTCAATGAAGCCTGAATAGGTCTGATTACAGTCCGGGCACGGTGACTACTTCGGAATGCCACATGGCCCTCTGACTACTTGAGTTTCATTAGCATACTGCGTGGGAAACTTTAAAAGCACATATTGTACACTATAGCAGATGCACAGGAGAACATCCAGATCTGGTAAATGCAAAACTTTTTTTTATATATATATATATATATATATATATATATATATAACAAAGAGATTCATAGGTGGATATTTACTTCTAAATAAATACTCAACACAGGGCACTCTGATCTAATTTTCCTATTATGCCTCTTGTTTGAAGACAGAGGGAGCAGAGTCTCATCACTCCAAACTTACTCTACACTGAGTCCCATCTAAAGGCAGCAAGAAACATTTAGAATTGCTGCTTCTAACTATTAGACTATTGTGTATTCCTATGAGATACAGCTTAAGCCTGTCTTCACTGCCTCCTGTTTGTGGTTTATTTCTTTCTGCTCTTCCCAGGGTAACCAAAAAGAGTAATGTAAAGCTGAATCCCAAAGGATACACTAGGCTTTTAGCAGAGTAGATTGTAGAAAAGACAGTGTCATGGAGATTTATAACTCTGTAGCTAATACTTGAATGGACCAACCTACCACTGTCACTGAACTTCTGGTGTTTAAGGGCAAAAATGTATATATGCAACAGCAATCTATGCAGAGAGAAACATACAGAGGAACAAGGAAGGCACAGCTCAGTAAGGAAGGGAGTTGCCAGAGAGCTGTCAGGAGGAATTTGATAGATGCTGATTTAATCATGCAGTTAACAGATGCTAATGCTAATAAGCTGGGGTGTAACAAATAACACTGCTAGAATATAGCTAGTTAAAGGGGTACTCCAGTGTTTTTTAAATCAACTGGTGCCAAAGAGTTAAACTGATTTGTAAATTACTTCTATTAAAAAATCTTAATCCTTCCAGTACTTATTAGCTGCTGAATACTACAGAGGAATTTTCTTTTTCTTTTGGGAACACAGAGCTCTCTGCTGACATCATGAGCACAGTGCTCTCTACTGACATCTCTGTCCTTTGCTATGGGGATTTTGTCCTACTCTGGACAGTTCTTAAAATGGACAGAGATGTCAGCAGAGAGCACTGTGCTCATGATGTCAGCAGAGAGTACTGTGTTCCAAAAAGAAAAGAATTTCCTCTGTAGTATTCAGCAGCTAATAAATACTGGAAGGATTAAGATCACTTAATAGAAGTAATTTACAAATCTGTTTAACTTTCTGGCACCAGTTGATTTAAAAAAAAAAAAAAAAAATGTTTTCCACTGGAGTACCCCTTTAACATTATATATCCCACTTCAAAAAAGTCCAGAAAGTTTATGTAAATTGATAAATTAAACTCAAATACAGTTTGAATAATTTTGTTGAAAAGGTAGATTACACCTTATAACTTGATATTCATACTATTCAGGCAACTTCCTAAATTCCTATTACAGTTTGTGCATTGTTTATATCTTTTTTGAATTATTTAATGTATTGTGGTTTGTTATTTTCATTTTCTTATTTACTTTGTTGACATTAACATTAATCAGAAATCGTCCTCAACATTTGGAAGATCATTTTTTTTTTCTTTTGTTTTCTGACACAGTAGGAAATATTAAGATACTTTTTTCTATGCTTTTTTCTTCTTTATCTAAAAATTGCTGGTATAATACAATGACTTCAAATAAAAATAGTAAACAATTGCTAAGATATATGCTTAAAGGCTAAAGATGATTAAATATTGTTTCCCTAATTAGTTATGCGATTTTTATTGTTGGATTTATTTGTTTTAAATAACTTTTATTTAAAAGTCTCAAGTTTTCAAGTACTTATCAGCTGCTGTATGCTTCCAAAAAGCATATCCCCCATTTGCTATGGGGATTTCCTCCTGCTCTGGACAGTTACTGACACAGACAGAGGTGGCAGTAGAGAGCACTGTGATCAGACTGGAAATAACTACACAACTTCCTCTGTAGTATACAGCAGTACTTGAAGGATTAAGATTTTTTTAATAGAAGTAATTTACAAATCTGTATAACGTTCTGGCACAAGTTGATTTGAAAATATTCGTTTTTTTTCCCTCTGGAGTACTGTTTTAAACCCTCAATGACACACTAGGACACATTGGACAGGTTTTATTTTGCATCTTCATTTGTCCTTCTCACCTTTCAAGAGACATAACTATTTTATTTTTCCATCTACAGAGTCATGTGAGGGTTTTCTTTTCGTGAGGTCAATTGTACTTCGCAATTACATCTTTTATTTTGTGTTTACACTTTCCAGAAGAGAAGATGCTATACATATTTTGGCTATCCTTAGGGTTAGACAAGGTTTTGTCTAAACTACCTACTCTGCTGTATTGTAAATGGAAACACATCATGTTATTGTACAATCATCCCATTGGTTGACATGAATGTGAAGCTCAAAGATGGACAAAGGGCCTGATGGGGTACACAGGGTATTACCCTGACACCATGAAAATGTAAGGCAAAGCAAAAAAAAAAAAAAAAAAAAAAAATATATATATATATATATATATATATATATATATATATATATATATATATACATAATTTATATAATTTTGTTCAGGAAATTGGAAAAAAATGTATGCAGCGTTTGGGTGGTTTCGTTTTTACTAAGTGCACCTTAAAGGGGTACTCTGGTGCTTAGATATCTTATCCCCTATCCAAAGGATAAGGGATAAGATGCCTGATTGCTGGAGTCCCGTCGCTGGGGACCCCCGTGATCTTGCACGCAGCACCCCGTTTGGAATCAGTCCCCGGAGTGTGTTCGCTCCGGGACTGATTACCGGCGACTACAGGGCGGGCAGCGTGTGATGTCACGCCCCTGTGTGATGTCACACTCCGCCCCTCAATGCAAGCCTACGGGAGGGGGCGTGATAGCTGTCACGCCCCCTCCCGTAGGCTTGCATTGAGGGGCGGAGCGTGACATAACAGGGGGGCGGGGGCGTGACGTCACACGCCGCCTGCCCTGTAGTCACCGGTAATCAGTCCCGGAGCGAACACGCTCCAGGGACTGATTACAAAGGGGTGCCGCAAGCAAGATCACAGGGATCCCCAGCGGCGGGACTCCCGCAATCAGGCATCTTATCCCCTTTCCTTTGGATAGGGGATAAGATGCCTAAGCACCAGAGTACCCCTTTAAGGTGAAACTTTATTTTACATTTTACCATAGTAACAAAACATTGTGAATGTATGTTTGCGGACAAAGGATCCATAAAGTATCACAGACTTCTTATTCAGCTGTTACTTGAGCTATGACCAAAAGTACATCTGCATAAGTGCTAAATGACAGCTCTAAGGGAACTTTACCGTAACTGATGTGATCTTTATTCTGTGGATGAATTCGATTAAAATGATACCCATGTGTACATGCTTATCTAATATGGTGCTACTTTTAAAAACAGCCACATTGTTTTTTTTTTTTTTGCAAAATAAGTATGTTAACAACTGTCCTATTCTTCTATAACTTTTTTTTATTTTTCTGTATACAGGGCTGCATGGGGTTCCTTTTTTTGTGTGATTTGTGTTTTTTATCTGTCTTTTTTTTATTGGAACTTTTTAATCGCTTTTAATTTAATTTATTTCTGACATATGATGTGACTGAAAATAAGCAATTCTGTCATTTTTTCTTTTACATTTACATCATTCACTGTCTGAGATCATAAACATAATATTTTGATAATTTGGGTGGATTTATATTTTATTGGGGGGGGGGGGGTTAACATTGTTTAAATTTAAAAAAAAATATTTTACACTTTTAAGTGCCCATATGGGGTTACTAGAAGTAATCATTTGATTACTATATACTGTTCAGTACTATGTTATACCATAGTACTGATTAGTACTATCAACAGTTTTCTTGTACAGCCTGGCTCAACAGGCTGCACAGGAAGATTGGCTATCCTATGGGATTGCACTGTGGGGGTCACCCACCAAAACCCACTGGTAACTACATTTTCACTATAGATGCTGTGATCTGCATTTTACAGCTTGCTGATGTCCACCATAGTTATGCCATAAATGTACCACAATATGCACATCATTATTCACTGCAGCTCTGTACATTTACAGTGCATGTCCTTAAAGAGGTACTCACTTGGAAAACATTTTTTTTAAACATATTTGTAAATTACTTCTATTAAAAAATCTTAATCCTTCCAGTACTTATCAGCTGCTGTTATGATCCCCAGGAAGTTCTTTTCTTTTTGAATTTCCTTTCTGTCTGACCACAGTGCTCTCTGCTGACACCTCTGTCGATGTCAGGAACTGTCTAGAGCAGGAGCAAATCCCCACAGAAAACATATCCTGCTCTGGACAATTCCTGGCATGGACAGAGGTGTCAGCAGAGAGCACTGTGGTCAGGCAGAAAGGAAATTCAGAAAGAAAAGAACATCCTGTGGATAATAACAGCAGCTGATAAGTACTGGAAGGATTAAGATTTTTTTAAAAGAAGTAATCTGTTAAACTTTCTGCCACCAGTTAATAAAATAAAACAATGTTTTCCAGTGGAGTACCCCTTTAAGGGGTTAACAATTCCATTTCTTTGCTAGATCACAAAAATATCAATAATTGGAAGACATTGTTAAAAAAAAAAGAAGTTATTGTGTCTGGATATACCTGTTACACTAAATATTTGTTATGGCTTCCTAATGTTCTTTTAAATTCTTCTCAGAATTAGACAGAAGTGCCTTTAAAAACCAATTAATATATAAATGTTTCTGCAGGATAGGTAAATTTGATGTGAACAGACCTTACCCCTACAAACAAACTATATAGAGGTGTTACGCCTAGCGCTCCGGGTCCCCGCTCCTCCCCGGAGCGCTCACGGCGTCTCTCTCCCTGCAGCGCCCCGGTCAGTCCCGCTGACCGGGAGCGCTGCACTGACATGGCCGTCGGGGATGCGATTCGCACAGCGGGACGCGCCCGCTCGCGAATCGCGTCCCAGGTCACTTACCCGTCCCGGGCCCCTCCTGTCATGTGCTGGCGCGCGCGGCTCCGCTCTCTAGGGCGCGCGCGCGCCAGCTCTCTGAGACTTAAAGGGCCAGTGCACCAATGATTGGTGCCTGGCCCAATTAGCTTAATTGGCTTCCACCTGCTCCCTGGCTATATCTGATCACTTCCCCTGCACTCCCTGGCCGGATCTTGTTGCCTTGTGCCAGTGAAAGCGTTTAGTGTTGTCCAAAGCCTGTGTTACCTGAACTCCTGCTATCCATCTTGACTACGAACCTTGCCGCCTGCCCCGACCTTCTGCTACGTCTGACCTTGCCTCTGCCTAGTCCTTCTGTCCCACGCCTTCTCAGCAGTCAGCGAGGTTGAGCCGTTGCTAGTGGATACGACCTGGTTGCTACTGCCGCAGCAAGACCATCCCGCTTTGCGGCGGGCTCTGGTGAACACCAGTAGCCTCTTAGAACCGGTCCACCAGCACGGTCCACGCCAATCCCTCGCTGACACAGAGGATCCACTACCTGTAAGCCGAATCGTGACAGTAGATCCGGCCATGGATCCCGCTGAGGTGCCGCTGCCAAGTCTCGCTGACCTTACCACGGTGGTCGCTCAGCAATCGCAGCAAATTGCCCAACAAGGACAGCAGCTGTCGCAGTTGACCGCCACGTTACAGCAACTTCTGCCTCTGCTACAGCAGCAACCATCTCCTCCGCCAGCTCCTGCACCTCCTCCGCAGCGAGTGGCCGCTCCTAGCCTCCGCTTGTCCCTGCCGGACAAATTTGATGGGGACTCTAGACTCTGCCGTGGATTTTTGTCTCAGTGTTCCCTGCATATGGAGATGTTGTCGGACTTGTTTCCTACAGAACGGTCTAAGGTGGCGTTCGTAGTGAGCCTTCTTTCAGGAAAGGCCTTGTCTTGGGCCACACCGCTCTGGGACCGCAATGATCCTGCCACAGCCACAGTCCAGTCCTTCTTCGCTGAGGTCCGTAGTGTCTTCGAGGAGCCAGCCCGAGCTTCTTCTGCCGAGACTGCCCTGCTGAACCTGGTCCAGGGTAATTCTTCAGTGGGCGAGTACGCCATCCAATTTCGTACTCTTGCTTCCGAATTATCATGGAATAACGAGGCTCTCTGCGCGACCTTTAAAAAAGGCCTATCCAGTCGCATCAAGGATGTGCTGGCCGCACGAGAGATTCCTGCCAACCTGCAAGAACTTATCCATTTGGCCACCCGCATTGACATGCGTTTTTCTGAGAGACATCAAGAGCTCCGCCAGGAAAAAGACTTAGATCTCTGGGCACCTCTCCCACAGTATCCGCTGCAATCTACGCCTGGGCCTCCCGCCGAGGAGGCCATGCAAGTGGATCGGTCTCGCCTGACCCAGGAAGAGAGGAATCGCCGTAGGGAAGAAAATCTTTGTCTGTACTGTGCCAGTACCGAGCATTTCTTGGTGGATTGCCCTATTCGTCCTCCACGTCTGGGAAACGCACGCACGCACCCAGCTCACGTGGGTGTGGCGTCTCTTGGTTCAAAGTCTGCTTCTCCACGTCTCACGGTGCCCGTGCGGATTTCTTCTTCAGCCAACTCCTCTCTCTCAGCCATGGCCTGCTTGGACTCTGGTGCCTCTGGGAATTTTATTCTGGATTCTTTTGTGAATAAATTCCGCATCCCGGTGACCCGTCTCGTCAAGCCGCTCTACATTTCCGCGGTCAACGGAGTCAGATTGGATTGCACCGTGCGTTACCGCACAGAACCCCTCTTGATGTGCATTGGACCCCACCACGAAAGGATTGAATTTTTCGTCCTCCCCAACTGCACCTCTGAGGTCCTCCTCGGTCTGCCTTGGCTCCAGCTTCATTCTCCCACCCTCGACTGGACCACCGGGGAGATCAAGAACTGGGACTCTGCTTGCCACAAGAGATGCCTCTCCCCCCCTCCCAGTCCCGTCAGGCAAGCCTCAGTGCCTCCTCATGGCCCCCGTCCTTGTGTCACCCTGCCCCGTGCCAAGCTTCACCCTCTGCCCTCCCTCCCCATTCCCACTCCTGCTGTACTGCCTGCCTTTGAGAAAACCCTCCATTCTCTCCCGGTGTCCTCGTCCCAGGTAAAGCAGTTGTCGGACAAAAAAAGGGGGAGACCTAAGGGGGGGGGTACTGTTACGCCTAGCGCTCCGGGTCCCCGCTCCTCCCCGGAGCGCTCACGGCGTCTCTCTCCCTGCAGCGCCCCGGTCAGTCCCGCTGACCGGGAGCGCTGCACTGACATGGCCGTCGGGGATGCGATTCGCACAGCGGGACGCGCCCGCTCGCGAATCGCGTCCCAGGTCACTTACCCGTCCCGGGCCCCTCCTGTCATGTGCTGGCGCGCGCGGCTCCGCTCTCTAGGGCGCGCGCGCGCCAGCTCTCTGAGACTTAAAGGGCCAGTGCACCAATGATTGGTGCCTGGCCCAATTAGCTTAATTGGCTTCCACCTGCTCCCTGGCTATATCTGATCACTTCCCCTGCACTCCCTGGCCGGATCTTGTTGCCTTGTGCCAGTGAAAGCGTTTAGTGTTGTCCAAAGCCTGTGTTACCTGAACTCCTGCTATCCATCTTGACTACGAACCTTGCCGCCTGCCCCGACCTTCTGCTACGTCTGACCTTGCCTCTGCCTAGTCCTTCTGTCCCACGCCTTCTCAGCAGTCAGCGAGGTTGAGCCGTTGCTAGTGGATACGACCTGGTTGCTACTGCCGCAGCAAGACCATCCCGCTTTGCGGCGGGCTCTGGTGAACACCAGTAGCCTCTTAGAACCGGTCCACCAGCACGGTCCACGCCAATCCCTCGCTGACACAGAGGATCCACTACCTGTAAGCCGAATCGTGACAAGAGGTTTCCAAAGGGAAATAAAAGAACACTAGGAAGCACCAAAACAAGTATGTTAAATATAGCAAGGTCAATGAAAAAAAAAGTGTGTTATGGCTGATAAAAGTACAGATAGTATAAAAGCTAAAAACTAAAAATTTAGCAGATCATTAGGTGGTTAAAGGGGTTCTCTGGTGCTTAAACATCTTATCCCCTATGCAAAGGATAGGGGATAAGATGCCTGATCGCGGGAGTCCCGCCGCTGGGGACCATCGGGATCTTGCACGCAGCACCGCATTTGTAATCAGTCCCCGGAGCATGTTCGCTCTGGGTCTGATTACCGACGACCACAGGGCCGACAGCGTGTGACGTCATGCCTCCGCCCCCATGTGATGTCATGCTCTGCCCCTCAATGCAAGCCTATGGGAGGGGGCATGACAGCTATCACGCCCCGTCCCGAAGGCTTGCATTGAGGGGCGGAGCGTGACGTCACACAGGGGCGGAGGCGTGACGTCACACGCCATCGGCACAGTGGTTGTCCGTAATCAGACCCGGAGCGAACATGCTCCGGGGACTGATTACAAACGGGGTGCCATGTGCAAGATCCCCAGCGGCAGGACTCCCGCGATCAGGCATCTTATCCCCTATGCTTTGGATAGGGGATAAGATGTCTAAGCACCGGAGAACCCCTTTAAAGGGAGATATGTGTGTGTATATATTTTATCTTGCAGATAGTTTTGTGGACAAAAAGAGGTATTTGTAAAGGTTTGTTAACCTGTCCATATGCAGATTGGGATGCAAGCCACGCTTTTGGATGACCCATGGAGTAAAGAATATATTTTAGCACACAACATACTTCCCTGGATGACCAAGTGGACTATTTTCTTTTTTAATAGGAACCATCCTTTGAAACTGAATCATAATAAAAGATTATGTATCTTATAGGGCCAACTTTTTTATAGGATTTTTCTACCGTTATGACATACAGAATATATATATATATATATATATATATATATATATATATATATATATTAGCAATTAATATCTCAGCTTTATTTTGCTTGTCCTAAAGAATAATGTTGATGTAAGGCTCAATACAGCAGGAAAATAAAGCTAAGGATTTACCAAACATCACCTGTTGATAATTTGGTCTTGGTGATTGTGACATTAATATGATTAAGGAACGAAAGATAAATTATTAATTTGAAATCATTAGCAGCATGTTCACAGCAGAGTTGTACACTGCTAATTGTATGCTTGGAGGTAACACAGAGGGAGATTGTTTCAGAACTCTTCCTTAATTAAAATTACATAGAATTACAGAGTACCCACTGAGAACAGTAATGCAATGTTAGTACTACTGTTAAACTGGTTAGGCTTCGTAGAGTACTTACAAAATAGCTGTTTATACCAGATCTAGGGTAAATGTTGCTCTTTTCTTACCAGTACGTGCCATTTTGCTCCATGATAATGTATAAATCAGTGGAAATGACCATGTAATTAGATTCTTATGGGCACACTCTTCAACCTGTCACTGAAGACCATCTAGAAAACAATTGTGCTTCATTTTCTATGTCAATTAGATCCAATATAATTGATTGTTTCCTGACAACTATCGTTTCAGAAAGTTTCCTGGTTTAAGATGATCATGAGCAATAAAAGTTTACATGTGTTTTAGGCCAGTCAGCAGATTTCAGGTCTATCAGTTAATAGAAAAATTCTAAAAGGGAAGAAACAAATGTACCTTATGTCTTATAGTAAGTTTACAAATAAAATAATTTATAGACATCCCACAATTAAACTATTCAATATGGATTAGTATTTCTGTTTAGCACTAGTTATGAGCTAAATAATAATTCTAATCCATTTTTGAATACATTAATTGTGGGAGGTTTTTGAATATCATATGTTTATTTATTGTATTGAGCATGAATGTTCAGTTGGGGCTGACATTTCATCATGTAAGTAATAACTGAAAAGGAATTGTCTGGTTTGAAAACAAAACAAAACTGTATACTCTGTTAGGGAGTTCTAAGTTAACAAAGGGGGGTCCCTGAAGTCTAACTTCCATTAGTGGCAAATAGTTTTTAAATGAAGTGTATCTCTCTTTTTCAATAAAGAACCTGGCATGTCTGTGCTTCACATGGTCAGGTTGCTGATTTCAATTGACACAGTATAAAGCTTCCTATCTCCTGTGGTGGTGCTGCAGGGAAAATATACAATATAGCTATTTAAAAAAAAAAAAAAAAATATATATATATATATATATATATATATATATATATATATATATATATAAAATATAGCAATTTAGCTGGAGTCCGAGCATCAAAACAACTTGCGATCAGCTTATAATTGGGGCCCTTTAAATAAAAAAATGGTATGGATTTCTAATTTTATTATATTATGAGCAGTCAGCTGTATGAAATAAATTATGAGACCTTACGAAGAGAATTTTTTTTAACTGTGAACATACAAATAGGATAGATTCATTGCTGACAATGGTTCTTGATGAAGATGTGTTGGTATCTCAAAATTTCTTTAAAGATAGACTTAAAAAATTCTTATCTTAAGAAACATCAAACTTCTGGATAATGAAATATATTAATCTCAAAACCATTTGTTCGAAAATAAAAGACAGCACCACATAGTCTCATTAGCAATATTCAAATTAATGTATTCAGGGAATGTTAGAAGACATGCAAAAAAAAGGGTATGTTGAGAGACTTAAAACAGTGTTAGTTCAAAGATTTCACAAAATATATTCAAGAAGTGGGATGTAAGTTATCAAAAATTCTTGTCAAGAAAACAAGAAGAGCTTTGGTGTACACACTTACTGTTTGCATAAAAATGTAAAACGCAACAACATTCAATTTGAGAAAAAATGTAGAAAAAAATATAAAACAAGCAAGAAGACAAAACACATCAATCAAAAAATGGGATAAAAAGAAAAACTCTTCAAAATAGAGACAAAAAGTCAAGAAAAAGTAAAGGAGATATATTTGCAGGGATTCCTTGTCATGCAAATCGGTTTGGTGGCAAAAAAAATACCTTCATCTTCAGCACCTTCATTATCACCTAAATCATCTGTCTGTTTCTTTGTAAGGGGACCTAGGATTGAGAATGAAAACATGGAGCAAAACAGTTCAAGAATATAGTATATCAAAAAAAGAAAAACATCAAAATACTGAATAACACATCCCCAACATATCCAAAAAGACAAAAATAAGTTGTTTTTTTTCTTTTTATACTAACTCTAAGGTAATAACCTTGGGTTTGTTACCATTGAAAATAATTACAGATTTTCTAACAACTAGTGATACACGACATAAAACTCATGTAGCTTTTGACTGTAAAAAAAAATGTCAGGCCTGGCTACTAAACACCAATAGGTTGAACAAAAACATTCTTCACATAATACAAAACATTTTAGTAATAAAAAAAAAAAAAAAAAAGTAGCAAAGAAACTGTTACACAGTAACATCATTTAAAAATTGTTCAAAAACTGTAATACATTTTTTTTCCATAGGGTATCATTATTTTAGTAAGATGTATTATTTGGTTAAATAAGCAATGCAGCAACATCATCAAAATACACAGATAAGGACAACAAGATTAGAACGTGTTTCAGGCCAACACATGTCGAAGAAGCAGCACATTGCATATTGTGTGAAAACATTTGGCATGCACAAAACAATATCAACAACAAAGATGCTCAAGTTAGTACTAGCTGCAGGAGAAAAATAAAACAGGACCATCTCATGCATAAAAAAATAACACTACAAAGCAAGTGGAAGATGAAAAGGTGGATGTCAATAGCTTTTTATCAAGAAACATGCATTGCTTCAACACATAGTCCACAAGGAAAAACTGGCAATGTTCAGTAAATATACTTTCTGTCAAGATGATGTATCTTAAAAAAATGCTAAAACTCCTCAGGACAATAGAAGCGTAATATATCAGCAGGCTCTTTCAAATTGCGTCTCTGAAAAACTCCATCTTAGACTAGGACTCTGGACTAGCTTTTTTTTTTTGTTATTCGCCTTGGGCAAGCTAAAGGTATCTAGAAGTGTTTTTAAAATCAAATATTATGTAAACATTATTATTCCATCCAACTGCAAGGTTAACATCACAAGCTACCCCATTGCTTAGAAGTATGGAATGTTTGTTCTTGAAATTGAGAATTTAATTATTAAAAGAAATTTGTATAGTATTGCAAGTGTTTTGAGTGTAAACCTTTTTTTCACTGTTTGTCACTGAAATAGAAATAAAGAGAAATATGATTAGACCACCATAAAAAAAAACACCAAAGGCTACATCCTACTACAAATATATCATAAACAAGCTCCTGTTGATAGGATGTATCCATAATATGTACTTGGCAACACGTTCCTTCTGGCATTTTTATAAATATATTTTTGTTGTCATTTCAGTGACAATAATCATGTATTATTTAGCTCTGAATAACAGCGTTAAAGCTCATATCTTATTTTACAGAAAAGATAACAGGACTTCAGAGACATTTAAATTAAAAGGGTTGTCGACAATGAAAGAGAGATGAAAGGACGGCTGATCGCTAAATATTAACTGGTGCTTTTGAATTCACTTATTTAACTAGTGTAAATTTAAATGATAAATTTAATGTTATCCTGTCTCAAAACAAATAAATAAAATATATTAATGTGATTATGCTGTTTAAAACATTAAGAAAGGCAATTTTTTAAGGAGCATTAGCTCCATTGTACAATCTCTTCGACAAATAAAAACCTAGTCTAACACACGCCGGTCTAAATGAATCCCTCTTTAGAGCAAGGGCACATTGGATTCATGTAGAGACGCACATCTCTACATTAAGCTGTGGCACATATCAGCCTGTCTGTGCACCCTTACCAAATCTATGACAGCCCACAGCTGGCATAGATTTCAGCAACAATTTGTCAGTTTGCAGGCATAAATTGCAATCAATTTAACAGATCGATGACACCACCCTATGTGTGATGCCCACACCCACTGTACACCATGCTCTGCCCACTTGTCAAGCAAGGAACAAAGTGTCAAAAAGCTGCAAAGTTTTTTGTGCAAGCCTTTTTGTTTTCCCTAATAGAATCAATCCATTAAATGGAACATTTCTATCAGTCAAAAAATTATACATTTACCAAGCTGTGATATTAAACTAGAACAAACAGGGTTTCAGTAACCTCTTAAGGATGCAGGGTGTACCTGTATGCCCCACACCCGCTCCCATGATATATCACAGGGTCAGTCCCGGCACTTAGCAACGGCCGGGACCCGTGGCTAATACCAGACATCACCGATCGCGGTGATGTCTGGTATTGATCCCTTAGACGCGGCGATCAAAGTTGATGGCCATGTATAATATGTAAAAAATGCTTCCCAGCAGCTCAGTCGGGCTGATCGGGATAACCACGGTAAAACAGTGGTGTCCCGATCAGTTGCGGACACACGAGGAGGGTCCCTGCCTTCCTCCTTGGCGTCCCATCGACAATTGATTGCTCCATGCCTGAGATCCAGGCTGGAGCAATGGCATTGCCCATAGCATTGATCAGTGTATGCAATCAAGGTATTGCATGTTATAGTTCCCTATGGGGGCTATATACGTGTAAAAAAAAGTGTAAAATAGAGTTAATAAATGTGATTTAATCCCTTCCCTAATAAAAGTTTGAATCACTCCACTTTTCTCATAAAAAAAACGATGTAAACAAAAATAAATATAAACATATGTGGTATCTCCCCATATGTGGTATCTCCCCGTGTGTAAATGTCCGAACTATAAAAATATACTGTTAATAAACCGCACAGTCAATGGTGTACACATAAAAAAATTTCCAAAGTCCAAAATAGCATATTTTTTATCACTTTTTATACCATAAAAAATGAATATAAGGCGATCAAAAAGTCCCATCAAAACAAAAATGGTACCAATAAAAACTTCAGATAACGGTGCAAGAAAAGGGCCATAGTACATCTCTGTATGCAGAAAAATTTAAATTAATAGGGGCCAGAAGAGGGAATTTTTAAATGTATTAATTTTCGTGCATGTAGTTATGATTTTTACCAAAAGTAAAACAAAATCAAACCTATATAAATTGGGTGTCACTTTAATTACATGGATGGACCTACGAAATAAAGATAAGGTATAATTTTTTACTGAAAAATGCACTGTGTAGAAACGGAAGCCCCCAGAAGTTACAAAATTGCGCTTTTTTTTCAATTTTGGCCCACAAATATATTTTTTTGGTTTTGCCATAGATTTTTTGGTAAAATGACTGATGTCATTACAAAGTACAATTGGTGGCACAAAAAGCCATCATATGGGTCTGTAGGGGCAAAATTTAAAGGGGTATCATTTTTTAAAAGGTAAGGAGTAAAAATGGAAGTGCAAAAATAGAAAAACGCTGAGTATTTAAGGGGTTAATGATGATCCTGATGAATCACAAAAACAACAGGATCCCCTTTATTATGTTTCCTTTCTAGTCTAGATTAACAACATGGTTAAATGTAAGTTAATGGTAGATGTATGCCTGTACAGTTGTAAATATATGACATTGACTTCCTCTTTTCAAAGGTATCAAAGACAGTCAAAGGCATTTATCTATACAATTGAGGCAGTGAAACACGAACCTTGTGGCAGATGAAAAGGCAATATAACAAGTCGAAAAAAAAGAGCAATATAACAAGCATTGCTCATCCAATATTTAATACATGTATAGTGTCCTATCTGGTCTGTACCTTTATTTGGTTAATAGAAGACAACTCTCTTTTACCTCATGTTTGACTATCCATGTCTATGGGCACATTGGATGTATTCCTTGGAAGATTTATATGTTGAACATTTAATCCCAAGTTTGGTATTAACTTTACCTACAGTACTGTTCCTAAAATCTTACACTTTGGCAATAACATGTGTTCAACTTATCAGTGTATGACTCTTTTACAGGTACCCTGTTCACTCCAGTATAATAAAGTGAGGGAGGCCCATATTGGGTATCAAACATTGCCACCCACATTTTTTGGGAAAGGTGTGAATCTTCAAAAGATCTTTTAATACTGATAATAGAACAAATACTTTCATGTAAAGTAACTTGCATATCAACAATATATTTATCTCAAGCAACAAAAAAGATTTTAAAAAATATTAATTGCAGGATTATTGTCTTGCAGCATGCAACAATAAAATATAATCATAATTTTCCACTAAGTTAATAGCGCCTGATGACAAAGTCATTTAATATACTAATTAGTTCTTTATAAAATGAATATGTGTGTGACATCTACTGACAATAACAACATGATGTTCCCTACACATACATTTTTAAATGCTGCCACCACTCATTAAAGCATTACAATTAAGCACATCAAAAATGATGCAGTTACCATATAATCTGCAACTATATCTTATCGCTTTCTACCTATAAAACTAGGAAATGTTATTGACTAATTACAGCCAATGTTAAAGCCTCTCTATGCTTTTCAACACAATGGGGGAAATTTATCAAAACCTGTATAGAGGAAGAGTGGTGCAGTTGCCCATAGCAACCAATCAGTTTACTAATTTCATTTTCAAAGAGGCCTGTGAAAAATGAAAGTAGCGATATGATTGGTTGATATGGGTAACTGCACCAATCCTTCTCTGCACAGGTTTTGATAAATCTCCCCCAATGACTATAGTACACTGAACAAGGATTGAGTGGCCCCTTATAGTGCGAGAAGAATCTACTCAATCTGGGTTCTCATACATTTATGGCTCCCAAAGGAGTAGCAGAAGACCACCCCATTTAAGCAGACTTTGTGTAAAAGTTTGATACTGGAGATTGACCCCATCAATTTAAAAAGAATGGAGAACATTTTTAAAGTAACTGGAACTTCAATGAAAGCCTAAATAAATATTAGGAAGTCTGTCAGGATATGTCTTTTTTTTTAAGTCTGAAAAAAATGGCTTCAACAGATTTGACATGGCTGCGTAAGGTTTGATTTACATATGTTACATATGAAATAGTTGTCATCTATTGTGGTTTTGTTAGATGAAAAATGTTATATGCAACGTTTAGCGATCTGGCACTAGAATTCCTGGTAGTAACTGGGCTAAAGTTCTGTCTACAATAAAACTGCCACACACGAATAAATGAATAAACAAATTTTGATATACATGAATTTTGATAAGTGTACATAAATGTAATTGTGGTGTTCCCCCACCATTATGTTTTCAATATGTCTTCAGGGTTACATGTTTTTTTAGAGGGGGTCTAGTAATTGGATTTCTTCTATGATTAATTTTCAATAAAGCTTATTATTTGATTTTTGCATAAAGTGTATTTGTTTATGTATTTATTTATTCTTGTGTGGCAGGTTTTTTGTAGGCAGATATGTAGGTTGTGCCTGATCATATTTGTTAGTATTCATTTTAGATTTAGTCCTACTCAGATAGGTTTCATATGGATCATTTAAAGGTCTGTTGCCAGCTTAGTTTCAGCCAATAGAGTACTGGAGAAGACAGTGGGTGCAACTCATCAAGAATGCTGCATCTGGAGTTCATATATCCAGTTTTCCCATGGCTTGAGAACCTTTTTCATAAATGGGTACAATGAGGCTAATAATCTTATCTATATGAAATAACACAAAGAGGACAGAGTTGTCCAGCTAAAAATTTTGTATCCCCTATCCACAGGATAGGGGATAAGTATCTGGCCCAACCGATGGAAGCCTCAACGATCTCCAGAACGGGGCCCTGGCTTTTATATAGTGGTCTCTTAAACACTCTCTAACTTTATCTTAAAGTAAGAAATCTAGGAATAATTTAAGAACTAATGGAAGATAGTAAGAGAGATGTTTAGTACAGTTACCCATAGTATTTTATTATTTTTGGCTGTGAACACCACGATCCTTTATGTAAAAGTAGAAAGACCAGAGATACCTTAAGAATTAATGAAAGATAGTAAAGGAAATGTTAAGTACAGTTAATCACAGTACTTTATGAGTTTTACCTGTGTGCGATTAAGACTACAACAAAGCCTAAAGTGTAGTAGGAACCCGGCATGCACTCTATGATCTCTACGTCATTCGCCCGCACAAGTAAATAAGCAGTTTCCTCAGAGATTTTGCAGTTAATTAAACTTTACACAGAACATTATCATCTGCATATTGCTTTATTCATTGCAAACACCATTTCAGTGTACGTGGAAAATCATCAAATATCACATAACATTTAAGGCTTGTTAGTTTTAATCCTCTCTCATAAATGCAGAACATGTGAGTGTTCATAGGAAAATTAACAGTAAGGGTGATTGAGGATTATTACATCTTTAGCGGTCCACAAGAGCCTATTGTTAAGGGACAAACACTTTTAATGGATTTATGAACTGTTCCATTATCAATAAGGATAAGACAATGCACTTAGTATGGCTATATTTACATCACATCTGTGGTGCGCACTCACGGTTTATGCCAGGAAAATCTCCTGACATATATGACCAACATATTCTGGGGTCCTTATGGCATATCTGTGCAGCCACAAACATATGTAATTGTATTTTTTGGGCAGTGGCTCATGCATAGGCATACAGTTGCATATGTCAAGTCATATGTTTGGTTTTACAGTACGAATGACAAACTGATTTTAACTTATAGATGACAACATAACAGGTAAAGCAGTCAACAAATCTCAGTCAGAATTCTAGAATGCTTTACAACTACACAAAACTACTGTACCTTAAAACACAAATGTAGCTAAAAGAGTGGATCCACATCCAAGGGTTATTATGGTCATCACCGTTACATACTGTAGTAGCAGTGAATATACTGTTATAATGGCACTCTTTCTCTTTCATGCAGCTCCAGTGTCTAAGGCTAATGCTTGTGAATAAATATAGGTGGGAATGGAACTTGCTGCTTTAAAGGGGTACTCCAGTGTTCCAGCGTTTGTTCAGAACACTCAGAGCTGGAGGCCGTGATCATGATATCACGGTCACACCCTCTCATGATGCCACGCCCTCCTCCATTCATGTCTATGGGAGGGGGTGTGTGTCGGCTGACACACACCCTCCCGTAGACATGAATGGAGGGGGCGTGGTGTGACTTCACGAGCACTGCCACAGAAACCTGGCATTTGTTTAGAACACTGGGTTCTGTGGGAGATTGCGGGGTGGGGGGCTCCAGTAGTAGGACCCCCATGATCAGGATGTAAACCGTGTACTGGGTTAGGCACCCCAGGATACAGAAAAATCACGAACAAGGGAAACAACTCCACCACCAGCTTTTGTCAATCCAGACATAATTTAAACAAACAGTGTTCAATGAGAGCTTTCCCATCTCACAAGGATAAGATGTCTAGAAGCAGAAAACCCCTTTGAACCATGCCAAGCCCTTGTACAGCCCACAATTATCAGTGAATTGCCAGCACTGGTGGCCTTGGCTGTTGATTAACTGATATTGGAGGCTTTACCTGAACCTACCAATGCAGTATAGAAACACAAGATCCAGGTTCAGCCCTAGCTCTGCATGTAAGAGAGCCCATACAGCTAAAGACCAAGTATCATAGAATTGTGATCAAATTAAATGAAAAGGTTAGTTAAAAGTTCATACTGCATGTCTAAGCTAACAGCTCATGTGCTAGGGTTCCTTCAGCTGGGCCCATGGGCAGCGAATGACTAGCAGTAGACAATCTCATTAAAAGGGGTACTCCCTCCAGCACTAAACATTTTTTTAAATCCTGCTCAGGCTGCTGATATTTACAAAAAAACAGGATTTACCTCCAGCTGCCACCCTGATGCAACCCTTGTATGTCTTCCTGGTACCCGGAGTGGCTGACTGCAGCAATGAAAGGCACTAGGAGGAGGATCACAGCGAAGGCCTGTGGCAGTAATACCTGAGGAACCCTGGGAGCAGTGGAAGGTAGGTCCTGTTTTTTCTTTTAAATGCTGCCAATCTGGGAAGCATGTTTGAACTAATTTAGTGCAGGAAACCCCTTTTAAAGGGGTACTCCTGGGGAAAACTTTTTTTTTGTTTTAAATCAACTGGTGCCAGAAAGTTAAACAGATTTGTAAATTACTTCTATTAAAAAATCTTAATCCTTCCAGTACTTTTTAGGGGCCGTATACTACAGAGGAAATTCTTATATTTTTAGATTTCTCTGACATCATGACCCCAGTGCTCTCTGCTGACCTCTGCTGTCCATTTTACGAACTGTCCAGAACAGAAGAAAATCCCCATAGCAAACATATGCTGATGTGGACAGTTCATAAAATGGACAGCAGAGGTCAGCAGAGAGCACTGTGGCCATGATATCAGAGAAATCTAAAAAGAAAAGCATTTCCTCTGTAGTATATAGCCCCTATAAAGTACTGGAAGGATTAAGATTTTTTAATAGAAGTAATTTACAAATCTTTTCAAACAATAACCAACCCCTCATGACTGGTACCAGTTGCTTGATACATGGATGAAAAATAATATAAATAAATATATACATACTTACTGAGGAAAGGGCCGTGTTCTGCTTGTAAGTGCCCTGAAACGCGTCTAGGTGTATGATTTTATCACCGATATTTTACTCACCTCTGAAGGACCGATTGTGGGTCAAACCAGCAATACCATCTAAGTCTACACATCCAGGCGGCGTTGCCAAGCACCTGAGACGTCACACGTCATCAGGATACTACGAGGTCTGCACCACTAAGATTCCAACTACAGCAAAAGATCACGGGAGCGGCTATCATTCACACTGGTCTGTGGCAGGCACGCATGCCAGCGTCTTTTCACCACCCGAGATTTGCGGACCTCATCAGTTGTCCTCAGGTGACGTTACAGTGGGACTCTATTAAAGCTGGTAATTATTAACCCACCCATTCCTTTCAATATATCAGGATTCTATATCAGTTACGGGACTTTAACACATCTCTGGATTTTCAGTTGCCGGACTATTGAAAGTGACGTACTATATCTTTTTAATATTTTTTATATTTTTGTAGAAATACTAAATATATGTGTTTATTATATATTGCAAGTGTATGTTTAAGTAAATCTATTTCTTTTCCTCAGCACAAGGGCCCTGTGCAATGAGGCTAAGTTACATCAATGGACATTTTATATATTTTAATAAAATTGTATCCTATATTTGAAGCACGATACAGCTATTTATTTATATTATTTTTCATCCATGTATCAGGCAACTGGTACCAGTCTTGAGGGGTTGGTTATTGTTTGAAAATATTGTTTTAAATTTCCAGCACCTGGTGTAGGTGCACAACCTCCTTACCTCGGCTAGTTAATTGTGAGCTGCACAACCTCCTTGTTTTTTCTAATTTACAAATCTGTTTAACTTTCTGGCACCAGTTGATTTAAAAAAAAAAAAAAAGTTTTTCATGGGAGTACCCCTTTAAATAGTTTATCCAGGAGTAGAAAAACAGAACTGATGTCTTCGAAAATAGCACCACAGCTTTCCTCAGGTTGTGGGTTATATTGCAGCTCAGCTCCATTGAACTGAATGGAGCCAACGTGTAATATCCCACACAACCCACAGACAAGTGTGGTGGTGTTTTTCTAAATAGTGCAAAGTGCATTCATTTTCAGTTTTTATTAAAGGTGATGCTGACATCGACCACATACGGTAGCTGTGATTGGACATCAACAATGTAAAAAATAAGAAATAACCCAACAAGTCTAAAAATTATCTTAAACTTTTCAATAGCAACCTGCTCTGCCTGCAAGTAATGGGATCTTCCCTTAAAAGGGTTTAAAGGGGATTTTTTTTTATGAACTGGTGCCAGAAAGTTAAACAGATTTGTAAATTACTTTTATTAAAAAATCTTAATCTTTCTTGTACTTATTAGAGGCTGGATACTACAGAGGAAATTATTTTCTTTTGGGATTTCTTTTATGTCATGACCACAGTGCTCTCTGCTGACACCTTTACCCATTTTAGGAACTGTCCAGAGCTGCATATGTTTGCTATGGGGATTTTCTCCTGCTCTGGACAGTTCCTGACATGAACAGAGGTGTCAGCAGAGAGCACTGTGGTTGTGACAGAAAAGGTATCCCAAAAGAAAAGAATTTCCTCTGTAGTATACAGTCGCTAATAAGTACTCGAAGGATTGGGGTTTTTTACTAGAAGTAATTTACAAATCTGTTTAACGTTCTGGGCACCAGTTGATTTTAGAAAATAAAATAAAAAAAAACATTTGCCAACGGAGTACCCTTGTAATGTGGTGACATGTGGTGAAATTATAAATCCATTGATGAAATGTATTTAAAGCTTTGCCATGTATGACAGTCAATATTAACTCAATTATTACATATTCAAGGAATAACTTGAGGAACTTTTGAAGGACTTTCATGTCTTTTGGGATTAGCAGAAATCTGAAAGTAGAGGGTAATATTAAAATTTCTAACACCAGTATTAAAAGTGTAATTGATCATCATTAGTCTTAATTACAATGCTGGGTTTAGAAAAGATCTAATAGGATTATTGCACAGGTTAGTTACCATCTGTCCTTATTAATATAATAAACTAGTTGAGTACCCGGCAGTACACAATTGTCGCATTGTTAGGGGAGGTTTGGAGTATTTGAACCTTAATTTGAAACTAGTTTTGAATTAAATAGGCAAGTAGTAAATGCAGGAAACCTCTGTACCTATCAGACCCAATCCTGTTTCCTAACATTACCATATACATTACATTACACATCTAACCCTAAACCCTTCTTTAGTTGTTCAGTGCCTGTATAAATCACTTACCATGGTTGTGCATTGTTGTTGTTTTTAGGTTTGCTGCACACTCATACACTAGCCTTTACTTAAATAACTTGACTGTGTGTAAAAGAGCTAAAAATGTCTACTGAGGAACCAATGACACAAAACATTTTCCTCAAGGTGTGGAGCTACAATTTTACCTCTTTCCCTTTGGATTCAGCAGGGAAAGAGGTAAAATGGAAAGCCTGGCACATAGTTTTTACTTGAGAGCCGATCCCATGTGGCGAAGAAAAACACTGGTGGATTTTAAAATTCATACCGGAAAAATTCTGAGGTTATATCTACAGCAAATTTGCCACATGTGAAGTCAACCTCTTGGTAAAATCATAGAATCATTTGGTTGTATGCAGCCAGCTCTTGTGGTTTCACCTCAATGCTATTTTTAACATCTTATGAAATAGACTTCAGAAAAAAGTTGACTGTTCAGTGAATAAATAAATAATTTAAATAAATAACACATATGTACAATAGAACAATAAATGTATGCAGTTTTTGTGAATAAATTTTTTGTTGCCCCATGCTCACAAGAAAAGTAACCAAATATGTATTTCCTTTTCTTTCTTATTTTTGCACGTAAACTCAGGGAAGGGGTTTACTGCAAGTTTGTTCCTAATAATAAAATGCCAATGTAGCTGCAAATGTGATGAGGCACCAAGGCTGGTGGCATGATAGCACTCTGTTGGTGGCAAAGTGAGGGAGAACTGTGGCTGACAGTGTGATGAGGCAATGTGAGTGGAAAGATAAGGAGGCACTGTGGCTGGCAATATGATGAGGCACTGTGGCTGGCAATGTGATGAGGCACTGTGGCTAGAAATGTGATTAGGCACCGTGGCTGGCAATGTGATGAGGCACTGTGGCTAGAAAAGTCATGATGCACTGTGGCCAGAAATGTGATGAGGCACTGTGGCTAGAAATGTGACGAAGCACTGTGGCTAGAAATGTGATGAAGCATGGTGGCTGGCAATGTAAGGAGGCACTGTGACTGACACCATAATGAGGCACTGTACCTGACAATGTGAGGAGGCACTGTGATTGGCAATGTGATGAAGCACTGTGGCTGGTAATGTGAAGAGGCCCTGTGACTGGCACCGTGATGAGGCACTCTGATTGGTAACATGATGAGCCACTGTGATTGGCTATGCAATGACCCACTATGATGAAGCACTATAACTGCCATAGTACTATTTAAAGTAATGTAAGTTGATTTTGAATATAGCAAGAAGATGATTCATAGTTCAGAACTTAGGAGAGGTACGTTATGGCCAAAAAGATTATTTAATAAAAAGGCATTAAAAGTGACCTTTTCTGACCATACAGGTTTTGGTCTATGCCTGGTGCCAGGTCAGATCTAACCACCAAACAATACATCCTTATTTGCGGCATGATGTCCATCCTCAGCTTGACTGACAATCCTTATTCCTATTCTTTAAGTGAAAATGTTGCTTAAGGTTTACATATAATTGAGATTCACTCTGCATCAGTAGAAATACACACAAGTCATTATTGGAAAGCGAATGCAATGTAGATATGTCTTCTTCACCTAATGGAAAATTAACAAACTAAAGCAATATGGAAGAAAAGGTTCTGGCACAGTGACATTAATGGAATCATTTTATTGATGGCCACAAGACATGACACAGGCACATTTCAATTCATGTGGGATTACTGGGGCTCAGTGGAATAAATGGTCATTTATAGTCTTGTATGCAGTGAGATAGGCAGCCCTACAAGATGTCTCCTGCTGTGATTTCCAGTAATCCCATAGGATCTGTAAATGAGATTGTGCTTTGTCTTAAGACTTTTTTAAGTCAAAGTGTCTATCAATAAATTGATTCAGGTTGTCTACAGACTTAGATTATTTTCTCCCATATAGCTGATTCCCAATATGGTTGGCGTTTGCTTCAGCTGTCTATTGATTTTGAAGTACCAGAGTCCTGAAGTGAACAGAACACTAGTTTGGCTTCCTATTTACTGGAATAAATGCAATATCCACAGGAAAACTGAACAATATTTTATGAGCAGTAAATCAGACTCAGATTTTCTATACTTTGTTAACGTCAGCTATTTAATGACAGAGAACATACCATAGGATTCAGAAGTGTGTCCAGAGAATAAGGTGATGACAGGCCAAACACTGTTTAATATGAGATATTTTATTAAAAAAATATGTTCAATGTAAAACTTTAATATTCACATAATTCCCTAAATGCTATGATAAAATAGTGTTCGGTGTATACTATGCCTGTAAAGGAATTTGTAATAGAAATTCTCTTACTCAAGCAATATAACACTATACAAGAAAGCCACAATACATATCTTTAAAAAATAATAATAATAATTTGGCTTTATTTTAAAGATGATTTATTATACCTCAGCCCAATCCAGCTAGAGAAGAAACATAAATAGCTCCATAATATTATTATATTAAATTGAGATAATATTGGGTTTAAGATAAAGGTTTTCAGTGGAGAAACCTTATAATCACCCCTTTAGAACATATATGTGTCCATTACAAGTTAGAGGGTATTTAATGTTGTTTATTCAACTGTCAACTTGTTAATTTCAAAATGTTCATAATTGTATTTTATTTTGGCTCTGCGTTTATCCCAGTGCAGAAAGTGTTAAACGGCTGGTCAAGGTCTTCTCTAAACCCAGTGTTGGAGGGTCTACAAGTGTGCGGGCAGAAGCTCTGTACATGATCACTATTGCTATGTCTATGATGGTGTGGGAAGGGGTTGAAGTGTCAATTTTAATTAAATTGTAAATACTAAAATATATTTATTTATTATAATTAATGTAACAAATAAATAGTAAATTAAAGCGTTCAATACTTTATATACAACAATTGTGAACGCTGTTGAACAGAACAGGATAATACTCAGGAAATAAAGGAAAAAGAGAACTAAAAGGGAGATAAACCCAGCCGAGACTATCTACAGATAGCAAAGCATGTAAATAGAGCTATACACAATTCAATCGTAAAACTATAGATTATAGGCAGTGTTATAAAGGAACAGCATCAGTTGCAGCATCACAGTGTGTATATACACATGTGGAAATAAAGGTGTTGATAGGAATCCAGTACTATCAACAATAGCTGACAATCACAGTAATGGAGATAAATACACGGACCAGAGGTGTCAATTAAAAAGACAATCCCTTTAGAACTGTTTCACTCAAGCTGGATGGTTTAAACTGAAAGCTGGGCTGCCAATGCTAGCAAATATGTCAAATAAAGCTCTTTAAATCCCATCCCAACCCTACAGATGCTTGTTCACTGATGAATGATGTTAGAGGTATAGTTGATACGGTATTTATCAACTATAATAGCAGCATTCTTTTTACTTAGGGTACTAAAAATAGGGATAGGGAAAAACATTCAGGGGAAGGTGTCTTGTGTAGTACTGTTGGAACACTGGGGTGTTGCCCCTCCCCCCCCTCGAAAAAAAATGGGTGATTCCTTAACTTTAAGGAATCACCCAATATAATTGAGGTAGCATTAAAATGGAAAAATTATGCTATACCATGGAGTAACCAACCAGGGATGACCAGTTCAAGAACTCATCAATGGAAGTAAAGTAGGAGAATAAAGCAGAGAAGGAACTCTCTTTGGCACTGCCAGTAAATTCTCCAAGGATTCACTCAATTTGAGGATGAAAGTGCAACCCCCAATACACACTATTGCTTTCACTGTTTTCATTTTGTTATGTTTAATTAAAAAAAAAAAAACTCTGCACCCCAATTCTCTTTCCCATCAACAGGAAGAGATACAATCCAAGACATGGTGTCCAGTGGAGGAACATGTGACCATTACAATGTCACCCAGCCTTCTCCATTGCATCTGCCCTACTTTCATGCAGGGCATTCCAATGGAGGGGACTGAGTAAGGTTATGGTCACATGTTCCACCACAGTACACAACATCATAGAAGGGATTCCCATCTGCTGGGTATAGAGAGGACAGGGAATTGGGGTGGTGAGCTTATCATTACACATAATGGAGACAAGAGGGGGCCTTCTTTTCAGTATCCTGCATGTTGGGCGGTTTTAATGGTCACCCAATGAATATCTCATGGTCATTTCTATTAAAAAGGCCCTCACTGCCATCTGGAAAAGTGTATGTAAGCAGCAATCACTGTTTAGCTTTAACAATTGTACTGCCTATACCAGTGATGGCGAACCTATGGCACGCGTGCCACAGGTGGCACACCGAGCCCCCTCTGTGGGCACGTGGCCACAGGCCCCCGTCACATTCCGGACATCCCTGTGTCCCGAAAGGTCATTTCAGGACACAAGGATGTCCCGGTTACCTCTCTGCGGTCCCGCGTTAGCTTTAAAAACGTAGGGACCGTCGGGAGGTAGAGCACGCAGGGACGTCACGTCACTGACGTCCCATGCGTGCCCCCGTACAGCAGAGCGGAGCATCCGGGAGGACCAAGGATGACGCGCGCATGGTAAGTGACCAGCGGGACATAATCTTCGGTATTCCAACACAGACATACAGCCTCCAGCCATACACTGTATATGGCTGGAGGCTGTATGTCTGTGGGGGGACACTGCCTGTCTAATGTGGGGGAACTCTGTCTGCCTAATGTGGGGTAACACTGCCTGCCTAATGTGGGGAAACACTGCCTGCCTAATGTGGGGGAACACTGCCTGTCTAATGTGGGGTAACACTGCCTACCTAATGTGGGGCAACTGCCTGCCTAATGTGGGGGAACTCTGCCTGCCTAATGTGGGGGAACACTGCCTGCCTAATGTGGGGGAACTCTGCCTGCCTAATGTGGGGGAACACTGCCTGTCTAATGTGGGGGAACTCTGCCTGCCTAATGTGGGGGAACACTGCCTGCCTAATGTGGGGGAACACTGCCTGTCTAATGGGGGGGTAACACTGCCTGCCTAATGTGGGGGAACTCTACCTGCCTAATGTGGGGGAACTCTGCCTGCCTAATGTGGGGGAACTCTGCCTGCCTAATGTGGGGGAACTCTGACTGCCTAATGTGGGGAACACTGCCTGCCTAATGTGGGGGAACACTGCCTGCCTAATGTGGGGGAATACTCCCTGTCTAATGTGGGGGAACTCTGCCTGCCTAATGTGGGGGAACTCTACCTGCCTAATGTGGGGGAACTCTGACTGCCTAATGTGGGGAACACTGCCTGCCTAAGGTGGGGGAACTCTGCCTGCCTAATGTGGGGGAACTCTACCTGCCTAATGTGGGGGAACTCTGCCTGCCTAATGTGGGGGAACTCTGCCTGCCTAATGTGGGGGAACTCTGACTGCCTAATGTGGGGAACACTGCCTGCCTAATGTGGGGGAACACTGCCTGCCTAATGTGGGGGAATACTGCCTGTCTAATGTGGGGGAACTCTGCCTGCCTAAGGTGGGGGAACTCTGCCTGCCTAATGTGGGGGAACACTGCCTGTCTAATGTGGGGGAACACTGCCTGTCTAATGTGGGGGAACACTGCCTGTCTAATGTGGGAAACAAAAGAAGAACAGGCGCTCCCTTGTGGAGAATCAACGGGATCACAGGTGCATGAGAAGGGAGGGTAAAAATGAAGGCTCACCCTGCCAGGTTGTGCAATTTCCCACACAACAAGGATCTGCGTTTGTAATATAGTGAACTGGTTCTGCAGCCTTCCTGGAATCGACAGAAATGCAGAGGCGAAAGCTTCAGGGGTGCAGGAATACAGGCGCTGACCAAGAAGGGGACCAGTGAAGCCAGGAAGATATCAAACAGCTTTAATCCAATGCGACGCGTTTCACCGCGGTTTCATCAGGCAATGAGCGGTGAAACGCGTCGCATTGGATTAAAGCTGTTTGATATCTACCTGGCTTCACTGGTCCTCTTCTTGGTCAGCGCCTGTATTCCTGCACCCCTGAAGCTTTCGCCTCTGCATTTCTGTCTAATGTGGGGGAACACTGCCTGTCTAATGTGGGGGAACACTTCCTGTCTAATGTGGGGGAACACTGTCTGTCTAATGTGGGGGGAACTATACTGCCAACCTTGTGGGGGGGTATTATACTGCCAACCTTGTGGTGGGAATTATACTGCCAACCTTGGGGGGGGGAATTATACTGCCAACCTTGTGGGGGGGGGGGAATTATACTGCCAACCTTGTGGGAGGAAGTATACTGCCAACCTTGTGGGGGGAACTATACTGCCAACCCTAATGTGGGGGAACTATACTGCCAATCTAATGTGGGGGAATTATACTGCACCCAATGTGGGGGAACTATACTGCCAACCCTAATGTGCGGGAAACTATACTGCACCTAATGTGGGGGAACTATACTGCCAACCTAATGTGGGGGAACTATAGTACACCCAATGTGGGGGAACTATACTGCCAACCCTAATGTGGGGAACTATACTGCCAACCCTAATGTGGGGAACTATACTGCACCTAATGTGGAGAACTATATTGCCAACCTAATGTGGGGGGAACTATACTGCCAACCTTGTGGGGGGAACTATACTGCCAACCCTAATGTGGGGGAACTATACTGCCAACCTAATTTGGGGGAACTATACTGCACCCAATGTGGGGGAACTATACTGCCAACCCTAATGTGCGGGGAACTATACTGCACCTAATGTGGGGGAACTATACTGCCAACCTAGTGTGGGGGGAACTACAGTACACCCAATGTGGGGGAACTATACTGCAAACCCTAATGTGGGGAACTACACTGCCAACCCTAATGTGGGGAACTATACTGCACCTAATGTGGAGGACTATACTGCCAACCTAATGTGGGGGGAACTATACTGCCAACCTAATGTGGGGGGACTATGCTGCCAACCTTGTGGGGGGAACTATACTTCCTACCCTAATGTGGGGGAACTATACTGCCAACCTAATGTGGGGGAACTATACTGCACCAAATGTGGGGGAACTATACTGCCAACCCTAATGTGCGGGGAACTATACTGCACCTAATGTGGGGGAACTATACTGCACCTAATGTGGGGGAACTATACTGCATCTAATGTGGGGGAACTATACTGCCAAGCTAATGTGGGGAACTATACTGCCAAGCTAATGTGTATTCTGATTTAATTGCTGTGCTGGCACTTTAAGGGGAAAAAAAGTTGGCGTGCATTACGGTTCGGGCACTCGGGCTCAAAAAGGTTCGCCATCACTGGCCTATACCATGTTTTCTATTGGGCACGATTAAGAAAGATCCTTCATTAAGGCTAGGTTTTTTCAGGCATATTTTATATTTAAGAATGCGGATGCAAAATTGTGAAGAAATTAAGAATGCTGTCACACTCTGCACTCTGTCTGCTGCTGCCTCTGTGTCTCAGCTCCGGCGCACGCGTCCCCCTCTCCTTGGGTACGCGCGCGCCGGAGCTCTGAAATTTAAAGGGCCAGTGCGCCCATAATTACTGTTTGCACCTGACACCACATTATAAGTCCCTACACCTCCCACACTTCCCTGCTGGATCTTCAGTGCCCCTAGCCTGAGATTAAGCGTTCCAGACCTTCCCACTACGTTATTTGATACCGCACCTTTGCTGCCTGCCTGCCTTGACCTTCTGCTACATTTGATTTTGCTACTGCCTTATCCTCTGGTACCTCGCCTTGCCCAGCTACCTGTGTGGTGGAGCTGTGTCGGGGGTAGCGACCTGGGTGTCGCCTGCCGCAGCAAGCCTATCCTGCCTTGCGGCACCTTAGACCTGAAGACCAGCAGTACCATAGACTCCGTTCCCCAATACGGTCCGTGTCATCAGCCACACAGGTTAGATGATCCACATCCAGCTCCGTTACAGCAAGATCTGACCTTGGATCCTGCTGGGGTTCCTCAGCCTGATAGTCCGGATATCACTTTCATCATTGCACTCCAGTCACAGCAGTTGGCCAACCGGCACAGCAGTTGAGCCAGTTATCCACCATGATGCAGCAGTTGCTAACTGCTCAGCAGCAACCGTCACAACCACAGCCTCCTCCAGTGCTGCCTTCCACTGCCACCGTCTCCTCCGGAACAAAACTCTGCTTGACACTTCCAGAGAAATATGTGGGGACCTTTGGATAGGGGAAAAGATGTCTTAGGGCCGGAGTACCCCTTTAATGTTTTGAGTGCAATTTTTTTTTCAGTTACAAGTTTCCAATTGGAAGAATTTATTTTTGACTTCTTGTACAAACTGAAAACTGGAGAATTTTGTTTTGTTGCTAGAGTACTTCTTTAGAACCACCGTTTATTTAATGGAAAAAGCAGCAGAAAACTTGCTCAGAATATCTGCGATAGTTGCCTTAACTTTTTTTTAATGTTTTCTACACTTATTCTCGCAGGTAAGAGAGCACTTTCATAAAGTGTAAAACTTTAATTAGAAAATGTCAGAGCAAATTGTATCTGTGCGTTCACAATACTAATTAAGCTGGGAGTTAACAGTGTTAAGATGATGGAACATTTCTAATTGTTGGGCTTCAGACAATGCCAAATTAGATGCACAGCTAAATCAACGTAATGTAAAAAGCCATTTACCTGCCTCATAACTATTGCAACACGCTCCAGGCAATGTATTCAAGGCTGGCAAAGGTCGTGATTGCAAGATTGTGTTTTTCTTCTGACAACCGAGATTCAATCACTCCAGACTTGGACGATTGAGGTCAGCATCCACATGTATCCATGTATCTTACGTCATATATTTGTCTATGATTACAAAGTAGGGCAGGCTAAATGTACTTGATGCCCCGTTTTAATGTGTATTCCACATTGAATGTCGCTTTTTTAACATAACAAAGAAAGTTTGATCTATTAGACCCTTACTGACTATAAAAAGCACAATCTATTGTTAAATGAATACATCTACTGCTACTTTAATCATTCCCCGACAATACATTTCCATTATAAAGGTATGAATAGAATATTATCCATGCATCTATGAATGAACACTATTCTAACAAAATTTACATATTAGTAATTAAATTCCACAGGTGAGTATACAGTAGAGTGCGGAAAATGCAATGCCATTAACATAATAGATGCATTCACATGAGCTTTTGGTAAAAAAAAAAATATATAATAATAATAATAAATTTATCCTAAATTTGCTTAACCCTTTAAGCACTAAGAGCATTTTGGCCTTAAGGACTCAGACAATTACATTTTTTACGTTTTCATTTTTTCTTCCTCGCCTTCAAAAATCATAACTCTTTTTATATTTTCATCCACAGACTAGTGTAAGAGCTTGTTTTTTGCGCAACCAATTGCCCGTTGTAATACCATCACTCACTTTACCATAAAATCCATTGCCAACCCAAAAAATACTATTTGTGTGGGAAAATTTAAAAGAATACCGCAATTTAGCTAATTTTGGAAGGCTTTGTTTTCGCGCCGTAATATTTACGGTAAAAATGACATGTGTTCTTTATTCTTTGGGTCAATATGATTAAAATGATACCCATGAATACATATTTTTCTATTATTGTTGCGCTTTAAAAAAATCACAAACTTTTAAACCAAATTAGTACGTTTTAAATCCCTCTATTTTGAAGACCTATAACTTTTTCATTTTTCATTATAAGCAGCGGTATGAGGGCTCATATTTTGTGCCGTGATCTGTACATTTTATTGCATATATAAAACTTTTAATACATTTTTTATCAATTTTTGGGGGAATAAAATGTTATAAAGAAGCAGCAATTTTGGCCATTTTTTTTTTTTTTTTTTTTTACGTTCACGTTGTTCACTGTACGGTATCATTAACATTACATTTTAATATTTTCGATATTTACGCATGCGGCGATACCAAATATGTTTATGCATTTTTTATTACATTTTTTTTTACACTTTTTGTAGATGAAATGGGGAAAATTGGACAAATTACATTTTCATGGGGGAGGGGATTTTTCTATTTTTTTAAAACTTTTTTTACTTTTATTTTTACACTTTAATAGTCCCCATAGGGGACTATTTATAGCAATCATTCGATTGCTAATACTGTCCAGTGCTATGCAAAGGGCATAGCACTGATTCATGTTATCAGTCATCTTCTGCTCTGGTCTGCTCGATCTCAGACCAGAGCAGAAGACCCGTGGAAGGCAGCAGTTCTGCCGTCCTGGATGATCGGATTGCTGCGGCAGCGCTGCGGGCAATCCGATCATCCATTTTAGTGACCGCAGTGCCACAGATGCCATGATCTGTATTGATCACAGCATCTGAGGGGTTAATGGCGGACATCCGCACAATCGCGGATATCGGCCATTACCGGCGGGTCCCTGGCTGCTATCAGCAGCCGGGACCTGCCGCGCATGACCCGAGCATCGTTCCGTAAATGTACATCCTGGTGCTTTAAGTACCACCTCACCAGGATGTACATTTACGTCCTGCATCGTTAAGGGGTTAAAGGGGTTTTTCTACAAAGCAAAATCAGTAAAATCAAATGAGTACTATATATATATATATATATATATATATATATATATATATATATATATTACAGATGTAGCCATGGTTAACCCAACACAGCAATGTGTTGTGTTGGGATACCCTAATGCTCTAAATAAGGCCAAAATTTAAATTAGGTTTGTGTAACCCATTTGTGTAGACTGTCATAACAACAGGACACAACAATATGTATATATATATATATATATATATATATATATATATATATATATATAACAGGATATGGGGGTACCAGGTTTCAGGAAATGTATATATCTTTTAGGGAATGCAGGGAAAAATATGCAAAATCCAGAAATGGTTAAATCATGGGCAAAATTTAGCTTTCTGGGAACTTTCTGGGAAGTACTGTTAATGGGCCTGAATTTCTACGGGATGAATAGCAGGTTTGGTAGTGGGGTCTTTCATCCTCTTCTTAGGCACCTCTAGGTTTTCAAATTAGCCCAGCTCAGCATTAGTGCCAAAGTCAGCTCATCTCTGGGTTTAAAGGGGTACTCTGCCCCTAGACATCTTATCCCCTATCCAAAGGATAGGGGAAAAGATGTCTGATCGCGGGGGTCTTCCCGCTGTGGATCCCCATCATCTCCCTGCTTCACCCAGTGTTCCTTTAGAGCATTGGGTGCAGCGCTGAAAGGCTTGTGACATCACGGCCGTGCCCGCTCATGACGTCACGGCAATGCCCCCCTTAATGCAAGTCTATGGGAGGGGGTGTGACGGCCGTCACACCCCCTCCCATAGACTTGCATTGAGGTAGCATGGCCGTAACATCATGAGTGGGATGTGACCCGTAATGTCAGAAGCCTCTGCCCTGCATCGCCAGTCATCCGGCAGGGGGGGAAGTCCGCTCTGGGCACCGGATGTCTGGGGAGCCGTAGCCGAGATTGTGGGGGTCTTCAGTGGCGGGACCCCTGCAATCAGACATCTTATCCCCTCTCCTTTGGATAGGGGATAAGATGTCTAGGGGTGGAGTAAGTTAGGTTAGAGTCAGTCTGCATAAAAGGCTGTGAGTAACCTGCATCACTGATGTGAATTTAAATTCAGAGGTTTGCAGCCTCAAAAGGGAGACTATGTGACCTGTCAGTAAAACATTTTGTTGTCTACTCTGTTGGGTGGCTGGTAGTAAGCCACTTGTATAGACAGGGAAGTTTTAAAGGCAAGTATTATTTTGTGTTCTGCCAAAATGTGAAGGCTGTATTTGTTTTGTTACTCAAAAATAAAGAGTAGGCAAATATGTTTGCCTAAATATTATCAATGCTGAGCTTTGTAATAGAGTAAATTGTATTTTTGCAGCAATAGTTTATCCAAATCTTCTGCTACCGCCATAAATAATCGTGCCTTTTCTAAGAATCTACATAAAAGGCTAACATGTTAGTTAGCATGAAATATACTATTTATTGATAATTATTTTTCTACTACAATAATACACGGTGGTAGCCTGGCAATGGCATTTTATTTCTTCCAGCTGGAATACTATTAGATTTTGTCATTCAAAGATTACTTCGCCAATTTAACATCTGCTCATTATTTGCCTATTCCATTATATCACAGCAAGGTAAAGCTAGGATTTCCAGCAAGAGTAATAATAACTGGAATGGCTTAGCTCAACCTTAAGCTTGTTTCTGTATGAAAGTGTACACGCCTCAATCTTTTCCAGACATAAAAAATATGTTGTGATATTTTCTACAATGTAGTAACAGAACAAATAAATATTGCCGAAAACAACTAAACACACACGCTTACACATACAAACACACACACAAACACACACACACACATATATACACCAAAATAAGCTAAATATGGCACTCCAGCAATCCAAATAGTGAAAAAAAAGTGATTTCACCGAATCAATCCATAAAAAAATGCAACGTTTCAACCCTCTCAATGGGGTCTTTCTCAAGTCGCCTTATATCTATTGGATTGTAAATTCTTCACAGTGCCACTATACCATATGTATATATATATATATATATATATATATATATATATATACATACATACATATACCAGTGAACAGGAGTCAAGTCCTGGAAAAAAAAAAGTGAGGGAACTCATCCAAGATTACAACTTAAGGGCTGGTCCTGCAGGACTCTTGCAAATGGGAATGGGGTTCCTGCTGTGAAAAAAAGTGCCGAAACTCAGTTCCCATGCGTTCCTGCATGACTTTGTATGGACTGATTGGGTGAATGAATCACTTTTTTTCACTATTTGGATTGCTGGAGTGTCATCTTTACCTCATTTTGGTGGATTTTTTCTTTGGAGTGAGGCTTTGGTCAGGTCTCTGGAGGAGATAGAGCACTTGCCTTTTATCTATTGGATTGTAAATTCTTCACAGTGCCACTACACCATATGTATATATATATATATATATATATATATATATATATATATATATATATATTTATATATACATACATATACCAGTGAACAGGAGTCAAGTCCTGGAAAAAAAAAGTGAGGGAACTCATCCAATATTACAACTTAAGGGTTGGTCCTGCAGGACTCTTGCAAATGGGAATGGGGTTCCTGCTGTGAAAAAAAGTGCTGGAACTCAGTTGCCATGCGTTCCTGCAGGACTTGAGCCCTGCCAGTGAACTGATTAATTGGTATGTGACCATATCTTGATCATATATTGTAATCCATTACAGTTATGGATAAATGTGGTATCCAACAAGAGAGATGTGTTAAGAGCATTTGGTGGTAGATAGAAAATTATATTTAAAATTGGAAAATGCCTGTAAATGGTCACCATCAATTCAACAAACTTTGCATAAATCAGTACCAAAACTCATCATTTACTCTGAAAAACCGCTCAAACTTTCTTCTAGACAGATCAGCTCACTGAAGGATTAGGTTACAGCTGACCATGCAAGGATATGGCGCCTATTGTTTTTGTCTACATTCATATACTACTGGAAAAATTATGTATACAAAAAATAAAGGCTTATATAGATGCCTAAAAGTTTTATCACCCATAGGTTATTATGGCATCCATATAATATGCCTGTCATATAAGGTATTGGTTGAATTAATGCAATAATAGTCAATGAGTAATAGATGTTACTGTATGGCATCCTTCACAGACATCTGTCACCCATAGACTAATAGAGAATCAGATTATTAGACATGCCATGAAATGTTTCAGATGTGTACATTAAATAGAATACAATACAATACAATAGCATCCAATATTTTTTGACTATTATAACACCCTTTTAGCAGATTATTTTTTTTACTGGAACCCAACCACGGGCATAACTATAGGAGGTTCAAAGGAACTGTTGGCTGAGCAGTCCCCAAGGCACCTTTCCACATAAGAAGAAGCCAAAATTAAAATGGCACATGGTAGACAGGGGCCCTGTAAAAAATGTTGCTTTGGGGCCCAGGAGCTACAAGTTGTGCCTCATTTTTTTTCCTTTGTCGGACTAATTTAACCCTATAGAAAAATTTACAGACATAGATTTCCCAGCAAACCCACTAAACATAGAAAAAAACTTGAATGTGAATGCTCCCTAAACCATGCCATCATGAATTGGGACTGTCAAAGAAGCATTTTGGAAGTATAGTAGATTCTGGTAAAGAACACATTATTTTTATACAGAAGAACTGTTTATCTCTTGTACATTGGCTATGTTATATAAGCAAGCATCTGAAAAAGAAGAAAAAAAAAACACAACATCTTGGCTTAACGTTTCCAGAAGTAAATTAGTCAAAATGTTAATTAGTATCCACGTAACAGGAACTGGAGATAAGCCAGTGCCATTTCAAATCTGTTCTCTTCTACTTTTAATGATTGAATACCACATTAAGGTGTCTAATAAAAATGTGCTATAGATTTTGTTTCCTTATCAGTCAATATGGATGATTGATAGATTCATCAAAGAATATAGAATTTTTATGAGCTGGCCTACCCAATGGTCAAAATAAAAAACAAGCACGACAGGCAGTTACTAATTTAGATCATAATGAATCACATCCTATGAACAATACATAGCTCTTACATCTATACACTGAATATTGAATATTATATGGACAAGTTTGCCAGTTTTTTTGCCTGTGCATACTTGTTCTTCAGCAGTTAATATACCAATCATTTCCCCCCCTTTTTTTCTGTAATCGGAATAAGGCCAACATTTGTTGCTCATTACTTTCTAAGACTATGTTCACACGGGCAATGTCTGCACTGAAAATTTCCAAACAGACATTGCCCCGAAAGCAGAGGAAAATGTGTCATCTCACAGACGGCAATGCATTTCACAAAAAGAATTGTAATTCTGCCGTGTGCACAATGCAGCAGAATACAATTGATATCAATGGGACTCTGCTGCTGCAGAATCTCAGTACCGGATACTAATGCAGAATTCTGCATGGAAATTCCATTGTGTGAACATACCCTAAGGACTGCTCCCATCTCAAATAACAAAAATAACACTTCATGATCAGAGGGGGTCTGACTATCATCGGTACTGAGAAAAATTGGGACACAGTGATTCAATGCTGCAGTCCCTACTTTCCACATGAAGTGGTGCTGTTCCCAATGGCGGAGGGAAGCTACAACACAGCTCCATTCAAGTGACTGGGACTGCAGTTTCCTGAACAGTCTGGTAGACAGGAATTACCCCTCCCCCTCAACCAAAAAAGAAAAATGGTCAGAAAGTCTTGTTTAAATGAGGCTGTATAAACTCTGTCAACCATCATACCATTAACCAAAGAGAAATCTATACAACACAATGTGTTTGATGACTTGATATAACAAAAGAATTGGCATTTATTGGGATTTCTAATTTGTCATGGATCTAAGCTCCAACATCAACCACCAGACAATTACCTAAAGGGAAATCTATAGGAAACAATGTGTCTGATGACTTTATGTAACAGAACAATTGCCATTTATTATGCTTTCTAATCCTTCATGGATCTACACTAACTAATTCTCAGAGAATGTGGAAAAACAGCTCATCCAAAGTGTCTGAGCAATAAGGAACCTTACAAAATCAATTTCCTATAGCAATGTATCCTGCACATATGAACTTAGTTTATTAATGGAAAAAGGTGGTGTTGGGGGGGGCAACATATATGACTTCTATTATTTACAACATATGTTCAAAACCACCATACATAAACATGTATCAGCTGTATGTTTTTATAGTAACATCATTTACAGTACATTTTATACCCCTATGAATTAATATGGAAAGTGCTTATTTTTTCTCAACAAGCTTGCAGGGGGACTTTATAATTTAATTGAAAGCCACTTTTCTGCCATTTAATAAATATTAAGGGGAGATTTATCAAAACGGGTGAAGAGAAAATGTAAAGCAGTTGCCTATAGCAACCAATCAGACCGGTTCTTTCATTTAAAAAACAAAAAGGACTCTGAAAAATGAAAGAAGCAATCTGATTGGTTGCTATGGACAACTGATCCCCTTTTCCTCTGCAAAGGTTTTGATAAATCCCACCATTCTCTTCACCATCTCACCTACACTTCATATATCCTATAAAAGGATATGCATCAAAACAGATATAAAAAACCCACTCTCCTTTCTGTACAAGCCCAATATCTATATTATACCTCCCCAAACTTAATTTAACATTATTTTTTTCCTAACACAACAAACATCTATACCACCGACCCCTCATAAACTCCCAATTAGAGTAGAGAAAAGAGTTAATGCTTTCAGAGAGTCCTTTTACATGGCCACAACTATGGACTCGAAAAATAGTGCCATCCTGATAGATAACCCTTGGCTGGAATGAATATCGCAAAGATCCTGTTAAAAAGATTGTATGTTTGCCTTAGTTGCTTTTTCACAATTGACTCTTTTTACTAGTAGCCTTGTCAATAATCAAGAAAAAGGGACAATAACATTGCAAGTAATAGAAATTCAAAGCTGCTGTTAAAACGGTGTCTCATGTGTTAATAAATATTTAAGCAAAAGACATGAGGACCCCTTAGTGCAATCAATTGTGCCACAAGAGCCCTTTCCAATGAGAAATTTTGTAAAAAAAAAAATAAAAAAAAATATATATATATATATATATATATATATATATATATATATATACATACAGTCATGGCTGTAAATGTTGGCATCCCTGAAATTCTTCAAGAAATTGAAGTATTTCTCACAGAAAAGGATTGCAGTAACACATGTTTTGCTATACATATGTTTATTCCCTTTGTGTGTATTGGAACTAAAACAAAAATTGAGGAAAAAAAGCACATTGGACATAATGTCACACCAAACTCCAAAAATAGCCTGGACAAAATTATTGGCACCCTCCGGTGGAAAACGTGTATTTATTTATTTTATCAACTGGTGCCAGAAAGTTAATCAGATTTGTAAATTACTTCTATTAAAAAATCTTTATCCTTTCAGTACTTATTAGCGGTTGTATATTACAGAGAAAGTTTTTTTTGTTTTTGGATTTCTTTTTTTTTTCTGTCCACAGTACTCTCTACTGACACCTCTATCTGTATCAGGAACTGTCCAGAGCAGGATAGGTTTGCTAAGGGAATTGCTCCTGTTCTGGACAGTTCCTGATACGGACAGAGGTGTCAGCAGAGATCACTGTGGACAGAAAAAAAAAAGAAATCCAAAAAGAAAAGAAATTTCTCTGTAGTATTTAACAGCTAATAAGTACTGGAAGGAAAAAAAGATTTTTTTAATAGAAGTAATTAACAAATCTGTTTAACTTTCTGGCACCAGTTGATTAAAAAATAATGTTTTCCACCGGAGTATACCTTTAACTTTATATTTTGTTGCACACCCTTTAAAAGAAATAACTGAAACAAATATCAGTCACTTCCTATAACCATCAATAAGCTTCTTACACCTCTCAGCCAGATTGTTAGACCATTCTTCCTTTGCAAACTGCTCCAGGTCTCTCTTATTGGAAGGGCAACAGCAATTTTAAGATCTCTCCACAGGTTTTCAATGGGATTTAGATCTGGACCCATTGCTGGCCACTTCAGAACTCTCCAGCGTTTTGTTGCCATCCATTTCTGGGTGCTTTTTAACGTATGTTTGGGGTCATTGTCCTGCTAGAAGACCCAAGATCTTGGATGTAAACCCAGCTTTCTGACACTGGGCTGTACAGTGTGACCCAAAATCCGTCAGTAATCCTCAGATTTCATGATGCCTTGCACACATTCAAGGCGCCCAGTGAAAAGAGGCAGCAAAATTTAAAGGAGCATCACATGCTTGAAACAATCTTATTTTTCCACAATTTTGAAATGGTGCCAATAATTTTTTCCACCCATTTTTGGAGTTTGGTGTGACATTATGTCCAATTTGCTTTTTTTCCTCCCTTTTTTGGTTTAGTTCCAATACACACAAAGGGAATAAACATGTGTATAGCAAAACATGTGTTACTGCAATGCTTTTCTGTGAGAAATAATTAATTTTCTTGAAAAATTTCAGGGGTGCCAACATTTATGGCCATGACTGTATATTAACTTTATTTATTTATATATATATATATATATATATATATATATATATATATATATATATCTTGACCAGTATCTTCCAGCCTTCAGATCTAAGCTCTATGAGATTTCTCTCCAAGATTTTTTGCTGAATGGAGTAAAGAAAAAAAGAAAACATGGGAATACAAAAACATAGAAACATTAACCTCTTAAGGACCCAGGACGTACGGGTACTTCCTGGGTCCCGGTCCTGCGATATAACGCGGGGTTACACGGTGACCCTGCATCATATCACGGCAGGCCCGGCATCATAGCGAAGCCGGGACCCGCCTCTAATAGCGCGCAGCACTGAACGCGGAGCCGTGCGCTATTAACCCTTTAGCCACGCGCTCAAAGCTGAGCCGCGCAGCTAAAAACGAAAGTGAAAGTTGCCGGTTAGCTCAGGGAGCTGTTCGGGATCGCCGCGGTATAATCACGGCATCCCAAACAGCTGTAGCACAGGAAGAAGGTCTCTTACCTTCCTTCCTGCACTCCGATCGCCGATTGAATGCTTCAAGCCTGAGATCCAGGCTTGAGCATTCAATCGCCGAAAACACTGATTGATCTATTCCTATGGAGATGGATCAATCAGTGTAAAAGATCAGTTAATGTAATGTTATAGCCCCCTATAGGAGCTATAATATTGCATAAGAAAAGTGTAAAATAAAATTAACCCTTTCAATTATCCCTTCCCCTAATAAAAGTTTGAATCACCCGGCATTTCCAAGAATAAAAAAAACACAGTGTAAATAAAAATAAAAACAAACATATGTGGCATCACCGCGTGCAGAAATGTCCGAATTATAAAAATATACCACTTTTTAAACCGCACGTTCAATGGTGTACGCGCAAAAAAAGATTCCAAAGTCCAAAAGTAAATAAAAAGTGATCAAAAAGTTTGATCAGAACAAACATGGTACCGCTAAAAACTTCAGATCATGGCGCAAAAAATGAGCCCTCATAGCACCCTGAACACAGAAAAATAAAAAAAAGTTATAGGGGTCAGAAGATGACCATTTTAAACGTATACATTTTCCTGCATGTATTCATGATTTTTTTCTGAAGTGATACAAAATCAAACCTATACAAGCAGGGGATCATTTTAACCGTATGGACCTATAGAATAAAGATAAGGTATCATTTGTGCCGAAAAATGTACTGCGTAAAAACGGAAGCCCCCAAAACTTACAAAATAGTGTTTTTTCATCAATTTTGTCGCACATTGATTTCTTTCCCGTTTCACCGTAGATTTTTGGGTAAAACGATTAATGTCATTACAAAGTAGAATGTGATGCAAAAAATAAGCCATCATATCGAATTTTAGGTGAAAATTTTAAAGAGTTATGATTTTTTAAAGTTAAGGAGGAAAAATTGAAAATGAAAAAACTGAAAAAGCCCGGGTCCTTAAGGGGTTAAAGGAGAATCCCACAATTAATTACTAATAAAGTAACGTGTAACAATAACATGGGGGTCGAGATACTGTTCTCACATATTTTGCCCATAAAATAGTCACAGTTGAAACACTTGATTTAACATGCTAAAATATATTTTTATTGCCATTTCATCTTTGTATTCATGTAAAATGTCATTTGTTCAGGTATTGGTTATGGTGCTTTCACTGTGCAATGCATAACATATATGCCCTAAAGCTTGGAAAATGGTTAGGGGAGGAACATCTTTATTTAAATAATATTCCATCTTTTTACTTCAGTTCACTCCATTTAACTAAAATTATTAGTCTCCACTATCAACAATTCAATAGAAAATGAATAGCGTATACTTGTGGAAATCAGACATTTTTCTTTACACCATGTACAGCAAAAAATTGTGTGGTGCAACAACAACCAAAATCTTTTGTTTTGTGAAGATTTAAAGCCTTAAGGCTATGTTCACACATTCATGGTTTGCACATATTTACAGCATTTTCAAAAACAGCAGTAAAAATAACATGCTCTTATCATGATTTGCACAATTGACATAAACTAACACAATTTTTACAGCAATTTAAGGAAAATATCATGGCAAATACAAAAATAACAGCAAAAAAGCAATGTGTGGATGCAGTATCAGGTAATGTGTGTAACTACTATATATATGCTGATCCTATAGCAATAGAAGCAGCAGTATACAGACTGAGCTGGTAAGAAAGAGGTGGGGGGTTCGAGAGGTCTTGGAGCTAGCAGGGGTGATTTGTCAGGGGATTATATCATCCTGTAGTTTACAGGAAGTCAGCTGACCAAGGATTAACCACATCCTCTTACATATTAAGCACTTTCATCAGTGTTCGCTCCGGGTCTGATTACTGGTGATCCAGGTCTGATTACTGGCGATCACGGGGCCGGAGCATTATGATGTCACGGCCCCGCCCCTGTGTGATGTCACGCTCCGCCCCCTCAATAGAAGGTGGCAGCTGCCACGCCCCCTCCCACAGGCTTGCTTTGAGGGGGACTGATTGTAACGGGAACTGATTGTAACGGGGTGCTGAGTGCAAGATCACGGGGGTCCCCAGCGGCAGGACCCCCACAATCAGGCATCTTATCCCCTATCCTTTGGATAGAGGATAAGATGTCTTAGCGCCGGAGTACCCCTTTAAAACTTCCAATACAATTAAAGTGAGAACATTAGATGTTTATTATGCAATGCGTTTAAAAGCTGAAAACACAGAACATCCTATTGATAGACATAGAATAATTTCTTGTTGGTTTCTCTGATGTCTTTTGAACTGTTCTTAATAAAAAAAGCTATGCATTTTAAAACTATCATTCTTTCTTTGAAATGTTATTTTGATATACAGTTCTGCATTATTACTGGAACCAAAAAGAAATAAATAAAAAATGGGACGCCTTATAAAATGTGATCACGATTTGTCCACTTGACCTGATCATTTCAGCCTGTAGACTGCATATGATTCCCCAATCCTTATTTATGAGCTCCTCCAGTAAAAGCATCAGCTAATGAAAATACATTACATCTCCCATATTGTTGGGATCAGAAAATATTATCACATTTTAATTTATTTCACTATTCCATATTATTACATGACAATGAGTCTAACTCTCAAAATGGTCTCCATGCAGAAAGTAAACTTCGGAATGTACAATTTCTTCAGCAAAGGATTTTAAATACATTAAAAAAATTAAATTTTAGATAAATAAATGAATTCATAAATAAATAAAAATATGTTTTGTCATTACAGGAATGTATTAAACTAATAAGCCAGTCTGAATACATGCCCCGGTTGGTGTTTGCTGTTGCATACATCTGCCTTAGACTGTTATTAAAAGTGTCTAATCACTTACAATGTGCACATATTGGTCCCTCAATGTGGCTATGTCAAGGTGTCACAGGAAACTTGAAGCCAGCAGCCTTCTTGTAATATGGCCAGGACAATGCAAATTAAAGTACAGCTTGGCCAGCAGCGTAACAGCCTCATCCCCTGCCAGGGCTACACATTGTAGCTTACTGCTGTTTGACCTAGTTTTTAAATCAGAGATTCTCAATATTTTCTAGCTCATGTTCCACAAAAAAATATATGTGTACGGTATATATTATTTTACTGTATGTAAAATAATACTATGACATTCAATGTGGCTCTAGTATATAAATAAATCTGTAGCCACTAGTAACAGGAAAACCATGTATAGCAAACTCAACAGCCACAGATAGCTACCATCTTACTGATTGAAGAACACTGCATTAAACTACACTGCTCAAAAAAATTAAAGGGAACACTTAAAATAAAGTAACTCCAAGTCAAACACACTTCTGTGAAATCACACTGTCCACTCAGGAAGCAACACTGATTGACAATCAATTTCACATGCTGTTGTGCAAATGGAACAGACAGCAGGTGGAAATTATAGGCAATTAGCAAGACACCCCCAATAAAGGAGTGGTTCTGCAGACCACTTCTCAGTTCCTATGCTTCCTGGCTGATGTTTTGGTCACTTTTGAATGCTGGTGGGGCTTTTTCACTCTAGTGGTAGCATGAGACGGAGTCTACAACCCACACAAGTGGCTCAGGTAGTGCAGCTCATCAGGCATGGCACATAAATGCGAGCTGCGGCAAGAAGGTTTGGTGTGTTTGTCAGCTTAGTGTCCAGAGCATGGAGGTGCTACCAGGAGACAGGCCAGTACATAAGGAGACGTGGAGGAGGCCTTAGGAGGCCAACAACCCAGCAGCAGGACTGCTACCTCCGCCTTTATGCAAGGAGGAGCAGGAGGAGCACTGCCAGAGCCCTGCAAAATGACCTCCAGCAGGCCACAAATGTGCATGTGTCAATTCAAATGGTCAGAAACAGACTCCATGAGAGTGGTATGAGTGCCCAACATCCACAGGTGGGGGTTTTGCTTACAGCCAAACACCGTGCAGGACGTTTGGCATTTTCCAGAGAACATGAAGATTGGCATATACGCCACTGGTGCTTTTCACTGATGAAAGCAGCTTCACACTGAGCACATGTGACAGACGTGACAGAGTCTGAAGGCGCTGTGGAGAACGTTCTGCTGCCTGCGACATCCTCCAGCATGAACAGTTTGGTGGTGGGTCAGTATTGGTGTGGGGTGGCATTACTTTGGGGGGGCCACAGGGCCCTCCATGTGCTTGCCAGGGGTAGCCTGACTGCCATTAGGTACCGAGATGAGATCCTTAGACCCCTTGTGAGACCATATGCTGGTGCGGTTGGCCCTGGGTTCGTCCTAATGCAAGACAATGCTAGACCTCATGTGGCTGGAGTGTGTGAGCAGTTCCTGCAAGAGGAAGGCATTGATGCTATGGACTGTCCCACCCGTTTCCCAGACCTGAATCCGATTGAGCACATCTGGGACATCATGTCTGGCTCCATCCACCAATGCCACGTTGCACTCCAGACTGTCCAGGACCGCCACCTCATCAGGAGCATGCCCAGGCGTTGTAGGAGGTCATACGGGCACGTGGAGGCCACACACACTACTGAGCCTCATTGTAACTAGTTTTAAGGACATTACATCAAATATGGATAAGCCTGTAGTGTGGTTTTCCACTTTGATTTTGAGTGGGACTCCATATCCAGACCTCCATGGGTTGATAAGTTTGATTTCCATTGATAATTTTTGTGTGATTTTGTTGCCAGCACATTCAACTATGTAAAGACTAAAATATTTCATACGTTAGTTCATTCATTCAGATGTAGGATGCATTATCTTAGTGTTCCCTTTATTTTTTTGAGCAAAGTATAAGGAACTCTAAGCTAAGAAGAGATTATAGTCTTCAAATATCTAAAATATATTGCTGATTCTACATATTTATATGCTGACTTACATGTGATATTGCTAAACATGCAAATCACAAGCAAAACAAATACATAAACACGCTCAAGAATATATGACTACAATGTAGGACCACAAAAAGTATTACTTCACATTTTTGCCCTTCTTGCATGACATGTCTGATTGATCTCTGAGCTCTGGCTAAAATATTCCTAATGTCTGGGCATCATTTTGCCTTCTAATTAAGATGAACACCTTCTTGAGTCTGTAATTACAGCTACTTAGTCTGGAAATTAGCAGGAGGACACACACAGTGAAAATGTCTGCCAAAATGGAGAAGGAAAAACTATTCTAGTGCAAAGAGGAAGTCGTCTAATTAAAGATTTCTATTGGCGCCGTTTCTGGGCTTTGCATTATGCAGCCATAGGCATGAGCTGACAGATATATCAATGGCAAATCAGAATCTTGTTTAGAAGGACCACTGGAGGTCTAAGTATTCTGTGTAGTCATATGGATGAGACTAGAGACTGGGCAACAAAACTACCAAAACCAAGTACAACATCTGCAAAAAAAAATATCAGGAAGTATTACTTTACTGAGAGAGTAGTGGATGCATGGAATAGCCTTCCTGCAGATGTGTTCGCTGCAAATACAGTGAAGGAGTTTAAACATGCATGGGATAAGCATAAGGCTATCCTTCATATAAGATAGGCCAGGGACTATTCATAGTATTCAGATTATTGGGCAGACTAGATGGGCCAAATGGTTCTTATCTGCCAACACATTCTATGTTTATATCACCAAACTAATTAAACCTAAACCCCAAAATTATTTCAGACCAGCACAATAGTATACTATTAGAGTGACAGAAGGATGGGCCATCTGATTAGAGGGTGAGGAATACACATGGAGGGTGATAGGGAGCCAAAAATATCTTGGCAGCAAACTCTGCAGAGACAAGCTATGGTGGTTCATGGTCATCTGGGCTGGATGGAGAAAAAATAAATAAATTAAGTAACCATTCATACAGTGTGAAGAGCACCTGCGTAGAACTTATTGAGGTGTGCCTCAACCATTGTATAAGCAGCCTTGGTTGGGGGCTTCTTTCAGAAGTGTTTTCCCCCTCTGCCCTTTGCAACTCACTTCTGTGCTAATTGCTAACATGGCGCCCCAATTATAGTGGGAAAGTACTGCTGCCTGTGTAGTCACACACCCTAAGACTGGCCCTGACAAATATGGATATACGGATATAGTAATAGATATGATGTACTGTGACTAAATATCTTCCTTTAAAGGGAAACTGACAGCAGGGTCACCCACAGTTAGATGCGGGTGTTGTTGATAGATATGGCTGGTGTTGTTGATCAAACACTTCTTGCCTGGTGAAAATACTGCAGTCACCCAGGAGACATTCATCTTGCTGCTAATAAGTTTTTTACTTGTTATTTGCAAAGGAGGCGGCTGCTGCTGCTATATGTGCGAAAATTCTCCCACCCACTCCAACCGATAACCTGCGAAGGGGTCGAATAAGAGTATATGAATATCTATGAAGGAGTGGAGTTATTGGCCGAAAGGGGGTAGTGTTATCAGTCAGAGCAGGTGCAAGAACGCTTTGCCCATACAGAAGCAGCCGCCTCCCAGTGCAGTTAAGAAGTAAAAAACATATTAGCAATATCTTTTTCTAATTTTGTTTACAGATGTTGTTTACAGATGATGTCTTGGTTATCTTGAATGTGCTAAGCCAACACAGCAATGTATTGTGTTGGGATATCCTAATGCACCAGGGATCAAGATAAGGCCAGAAAGTGGTGAGTATTGTGAAAATTAGGTTTGTGTCAGCCTTAGAATAACTTATCTTAATGCCAGGAGTGCAGTACAATATGTTGACTAACTCTATAAAACAAGTTTAGGAATATATTTAGTAATGTATCACTAATATGCATATATATATATATATATATATATATATATATATATATACACTTAAAGTCTTAATCCTGATGGTACAGTACTGTTTATCTAGCGGTAACGTCTTAGGCCTGCAATGACTGAGTATCCTAGGCAACTAAGCAATAGTTAAAGCAGCGCAGTGTTTGTTTAAAACGTGATGTGAAAAGTAATCACAGAAGCTGGAATTCTATGGAAATTCTTTTTTTTCTCAGTGTAATGTGTCTAAGTGTATTAACAACTGTTCTACAAATACCAAAACAACAGAATGCTGAATACAGACAGTAGTGGAACGAACAATTTCCCAATTACCAGTATTTAAGAATCAATCCAAGGCTTCCCAAATACACATTTTTATGTTCTACGTTTGGAATGTATCAAAGGATATTGATGTGAGGCTATGTGAAGTGCATTACAGAACATGTTTAATACAAAACACCGCTAGTTCCAAATGCAAACTAATTTGGCAAACAAATATTATTCTTCAAAACATTTACAATGAGACTGTCGAAATGTGGGTGCAATTACTATTTGTTTTGTAGTACTTAGTGGAACAAACGTTTCTGTAGTGTACAACAAGGCTCAAGGCTCACATATGCTTAACCCAAATGTGACTGTTAATAATAAAAATGTACATGTATTATATTACAATGGATGATTGTTTTTTAATTTTAATTTTCAATGTGATACAACACTTTCAACAAAACAGAGCTTATTCTTTGTCTAATAGAGAAGTATACAATGCTATGTTATTCTTTTTCACTCAATCTCTCACAGTTCTCACAATCTCTGCTAGCATTCTTCAGGGGGTAAAAATCTGTCCTGGTCATGTAATGACCACACAGGAGCCTTTGTTGACATGACGAGAACATATTTTTTATATACTACATCTACTGTTTTATACTTTTCACTTATTCTCAGGCTGTATTCCCACAGTAAATCAAATAATGTGCACAATGAAAGTCAATGGAAAAGTGAACAGTGCATACACTCTTTAAAGGGTTACTCCGCCTCTGAGCGTCCGAAACATTGAGTTCCTGAACACTGTGTGCGGGCTTCCGTGTTCATGTCTGCCCCCTCGGGATGCCATGGTCTGCCTCCTCAATGAAAGTCTATGGGAAGGGGGCGCGACGGCCGTCGCGGCCCCTTTCCATAGACTTTCATTGAGGAGACGGACCGTGACGTCACAAGGGGCGGGCATGAACACGGAAGCCCGCACACAGCATTCAGGAACTCAATGTTCTGGACGCTGGGGAGCAGAGTAACCCTTTAAAGAAAACATTGGTAATGTTAACATTGCCATTATGGACACTGCTGTAAACCCTGAATGCACTGACAGTCCCTTTTCCATAGATTTTTATTGATTGTGCACATTATTAGATAAAAAATATGTAAGCAATTTATCAAAATTTTAAATATCTATTTTGCTATTCATTTTATGATGTGTGAATATAGCCTCAGAGTGCTGCAGTTATTTTTCTTATAAAGAAAAAAAAATCACTACACCCCCTAAAGAAATTATAACAAAACAAATAAACACATTTGGCATCTTGGCCGGTGATACGCTGAGCGGCAGTGTCATGTAATGGGCCGGGCCTTCTTTCTAGTGCCCATGCCCATTACATCACAAGGCAGGTCAGTGTTTCACTGGCCATGGAAGGACATCTCTTTGTCAGGCAATAAGCTCAGCGCATTGTGACGTGTTGAGCCCTGGTGTGACTGGAGAGCAATATCGGCACAGCGGGGGAGCGATGGGAGGTGAGTTAAAGTTTGTTATTTTTCTTTTTGCAGCAGGGCAGAATTGAAGCATTAAAAAAAAAATTCAGTGGAGTATCCAAATAACCCAACCCCCTTTCTGAAGCCACACCCCTTTTACTGAGGCCCCACCCACTTTTGGGACATGGCAGAAAAGTGCCTAAAAAGCATCTAAGACTCGGCAAATGTGAAGCGAGTCTTGTAAAAATGTGTTACATTTGCAATAGTAAATCTGAGCCATTGAGGGTATTGTGTTTTGGATGCTTCATGGTTCATCTGCAAGTATATACATGTATATATCATAGAGCAATACTATGACTCTTTGGTTAGCATGGTTATTATGCAGCTGGGCCTAAAAGAGTGCATAATTATACATATGCAAGATGGGAATTTTGTGTACGGTAGTAAAGACCAAGACTGATATAAGAGAAAATGATCTGTATACATTGCTAAAAAAAAACAAAAATGACAAAATAAAATAGATACATGAATGGATGAATAAACAGGAAAATTTGTAAAAAAAAAAGGTTACAAAAAAATTATTTTTAGGAGTATGAACAATTAAGTGTTTTGGCAGTTTTCAGATTATGTAATATGGCTTAACTTTACATATAACAACATTTCTGTTCAGTAGTCATTTAACTTCATCACTAAGCTTACATTTTCTCACACATGTCCGTTCCAGTGATCTAAAAATGTTCAATAGCCAAAAGCTTATTCTCTGTGCCAGTTCCCATAATATTCAACCAAGCACAAGCAGTCCTCGCTTCACAATGGGTGAACATCACAGCGTGTTGCTTAAAACGTAGGAGAAGGTGTAAATACTTTCCCCATTTTCATTCAGTAATACTAATGATAAGTCTTGATTACGGAATTATATATATATATATATATATATATATATATATATATATATATATATATAGTATATTGTATTCTACTACATTTGTCTATGACTTCATTCTTAGGATTCATAAAATCGCCTTTAAGGAGAAATTGTGTCTTCACACTGAGAATCAATTTCTTGTATTTTCTGTTCCGACCCTGAAGATTTTATAATGCAAATAGGAAACCTGGTTTCCAGCTCAGAATCCATGGCAACCGATCTAGTCAACTCAGGTGCTTATTCACAATACTTTTGAGCTGCCTTCCTTCGCTTCCGTATTTAAGATAAATGGTGCTTTTATATTTAGCTGGGTGTCTTCACCGTAATGACATGGCACAACCTTTATTGTAGCTGCTTCACTAAAGCGAAATATAATATTATACAGTGGTATCAAAACTGAGAAAAAGTTGCATTGGTGAATCTATGTTTCTAGTAAGGATTAGAACAATGTTTTAAAGGGGTACTCCAGTGCTTAGACATCTTATCCCCTATCCAAAGGATAGGGGATAAGATGCCTGATTGCGGGAGTCCCGCCGCTGGGGACCCCCGTGATCTTGCACGCGGCAACCCGTTTGTAATCAGTCCCTGGAGCGTGTTCGCTCCGAGACTGATTACCTGCGACTACAGGGCGGGCGGCGTGTAACGTCATGACCCGCCCCCGTGGGATGTCACGTTCCGCCCCTCAATGCAAGCCGACGGGAGGGGGCGTGATAGCTGTCACGCCCCCTCCCGTAGGCTTGCATTGAGGGGCGCAGCGTGATATCACACGGGGCGGGGGCGTGACATCACACGCCACACGCCCTGTAGTCGCCGGTAATCAGTCCCGGAGTGAACACGCTCCGGGGACTGATTACAAACGGGGTGCCGTGTGCAAGATCACGGGGGTCCCCAGGGGCGGGACTCCCGTGAGCAGGCATCTTATCCCCTATCCTTTGGATAGGGGTTAAGATGTCTAAGCACCGGAGAACCCCTTAAAAACCAGTGGGGGAATTTATGAAGCATTTTACCCTGGTTTTCTTGGGTAAATTTGTCGCAATATTTTGGTGCAGTGTGTTTTTTTACGACTTTTCCTGTGACTTTTCATTTACCAGTGTTTTGGATTGTTGCAATGGTAGACGTGTTTCTGGTTGTCTTTTTGCAGTGGTCAGGAAGTTATGACCCTCTTCCTATTGAAAAAACAAAAGTTGGATTCAAAATGGCCGACTTGAAAAGTTTTCCCCCTCACACATACTAATGTGCCACAAACAGGAAGTTAATATCACAACCATTCCCATTTCATTAAGGTGTACCCATATAAATGGCCCACCCTGTAGTATAAGATACTGCAAAAAAAATAAAAATAACAATAATAATGTTATTTTGTTATGTTATAATGTAATAGCATTTATGATGGAAGGCACTATCACCACTTGACATTACACGGGCAAATTCTGGGTAAGTAACAAGTGTTGACTATAATGTAGGAAGACATAAGATGCATGGGCATCTTTAATAATAACTATATAGCTTATTAGATGGAGCAGGATCTGTCATTACAGTATGGTGTCCTAATAGGGGCAAAATATCACAACAAAAAGGCTTGGCATTCATACAAAAATGGCACATAAAAATAGGAAGGCTGGTCAAAGTTGAGGGAAAGCGTAAAGGAATTATCAAGGAATAGAAAAACACAGCTAATTTATTTCAAAAACAGCTCCACATCTGTCTCCAGGTTGGGTGTGGTTTTACAACTTGGCTCCATTCCCTTCAATGGAACTGAGCTTCAGAACCACACCCAACCTGGAGACAGACGGGGAGCGGCTTTTAAAAGAAAGTAGTTCTGTTTTTCTATTCCTGGATAACCCCTTGGATGAAGCAAAGTATAGAGATCCTCGCATAAAAAGTGTGCAACTTTTTGCTAAAGTGATTTTACCTAAACTGACTTACTTAGGTTCACACTTTTGCATGTTCACTTTGCAGTGGTACGAGATTTATGCTGTGCGCCTTTTCTAAAGACGTCACAGGTTTGTCGCATAGTCCTCAATTACACCACAAGCATACACCACACCAGACCTACAAAACTGGCTGTAGAAAGTTGCACAGGTGAAAAAAGTTGCAGAAAAGTCGCAGAAAGGAAATTATATACAGTGGTGCACTGAAGAAAAATTTCCTAAAAATCCATACAAGCCCCATATTTATCACAAGCCCTGCACCATTTAATAAATGTGATGCATGTACACTCCAACTACACCATCAAAACCTGTGTATAAAATCAATGACATTGATAAATCTCCCCAAGTGACCCAAAGCACACAGCCAGGACAACACAGGAGAGGCTTAGGGACAACTCTGTCAATGTCCTTGAGTGGCCCAGTCAGAGTCCTGACTTGAACCCAAATGAACATCTCTGGAGGGACCTGAAAATGGCTTCCACTGATGGTCCCCATCCAACTTGACAGAGCTTGAGAGGATCTGCAGAGAAGAATTGCAGATAATCCCCGAATTGAGGTGAGAAAACCTTGTGGAATCATATCCAAGAAAACTAAAGGCTGTAATCACTGCCAAAGGAGCTTCAACTAAGTTAAGGGTCTGAATACTTATGTCAATGCAATAGACATGAGTTGTTTTTTTCTTTTTAATATAATAGCAAAGATTTCTAATTTGTCATTATGTGGTTTTAAATGATACAGAATGATGGAGGGGAATTTGTGTGTGTTTGTGTGTGTGTGTATGTGTGTATATGTGTGTGTATGTATGTAAGTGTGTGTGTATGTGTGTATGTGAATGTGTGTGTATACATGTATGTATGTGAATGTGTATGTATGTGTATGTGTGTGTATATATGTGTGTGTGTGTGTGTGTGTATGTATGTGTGCGTGTATGTGTGTATGTGAATGTGTGTGTGTATGTATGTATGTATGTGGATGTGTATGTATGTGTGTATGTATGTATGTGTATATGTATGTGTGTATGCATGTGTGTGTATGTGAATGTGTGTGTGTATGTATGTGTGTGTGTATGTGTATGTATGTGTGTATGTATGTGTGTATATATGTGTGTGTGTGTGTGTATATGTATGTGTGCGTGTATGTTTGTATGTGAATGTGTATATGTATGTATGTATGTGGATGTGTATGTATGTGTGTATGTATGTGGATGTGTATGTATGTGTATGTGTGTGTATGTGTATGTGAATGTGTGTATGTATGTGTGTATATATGTGTGTGTGTGTGTGTGTGTGTATGTGTGCGTGTATGTGTGTATGTGAATGTGTGTATGTATGCATGTATGTGGATGTGAATGTGTATGTATGTCTGTATGTATGTACGTGTATATGTATGTGTGTATGCATGTGTGTGTATGTGAATGTGTGTGTGTATGTATGTGTGTGTGTATGTGAATGTGTATGTATGTGTGTGTATGTATGTGTGTGTGTATGTGAATGTGTGTGTGTGTGCAATTCTTTTGTGTATCTGTGCATATGTGTGTGCAATTCTTGTTTTTTCAAGTCCAATCCATATAAACTGTCAGTAGTTAGGTAAACTTACTTAAACAAAACACCTGATAGCAAGAAGAGGAACTTTATTTTCTTGATAATACTTGGTAAACATTGTCTGTGTTAGGAAAAATAGAAAACCTGACAAGTAAAAAGGTGAATTTAGGGCTGCTGTCACAGCTTTTCACACATAACATAAATATTAAATTTGCAAATAACATGAAGTGAGAGATGGTGACACAAGCAACAAAGTAGCAACTATGAGTCACTCTCACCTATAGTGCTGTTACATAAACACGGTATTGCTTAAAGCTTTGCAGAGTTCTGAATTTGTCCTATAGTTATTGTGAGTCATCATAGATATTAATTTATCATCTAATCTCTTGTATATCTATATCTGCTTATCTTCCTCTACTTGTTTTTAAGAAAACCATTCCACAGCGCATGCAATATACACTAAAAAAAAAGTAGAGTTCAAGCTCCATTTTCATATGAAATTGAAGAGCATCTGTAGATTTTGTAAAATTGCCTACATTAGAAGGGCTATGAAAGGCTAAACATTGTCCTAGGTCAGTGGTCTCCAAACTAAGGCTCTCTAGATGTTGCAAAACTATAACGCCCAGGATGCCCAGACAGTAATCCTAGGGCCACAGTTAAAAGACCACTGTCCTAGGCCAATATTAGTATTGGACAATGTATGTTTGGAATTTTTGTCCATAGAACAATGATCTTATAAAATACACATTGGGGCAGATTTGCCCCAATTAATGTACCACAATTCCACAGAAATCTTGCAGAAATTGTGGAATTGTGGCAGAATTATTGGGAAATTTCTGTGTTCTAAGAAGGCAAAATTCTTCAGAAGATTAAGCCCCATTGATTTCAATGGGATTCTGTTGCAGAAAATACAAGACTAGTAATTTTTGCCGTGGAAATTTTGCTGTTTGAATGGGAATGTGGAATTACAGTTACAGAGGTGATTTCATGAATTATTTGGGGCCCTTTACCCTAAGAGACTCATTTTCTACCTTGACGCTACATTGACGTAGCTGTTTGATTCAGACAAACAGTCATTGTTTTACCGTTGTAGTGTAAGTAGAGCTACAGCTAATTTGTCTCAGGAAGTCTGCCAGATCTATATGTGTATAGTTAAAAGACCAGAACCAATTCATCTGTTTACATTAATCTTTAGTGTCCCACTAAGGCCATTTAGGATGTTGGAAGATGTAGATCGCCTTCATTTACAATACCTCTGTTCTCCCTTCATCTGGCATCCTTTTTACAATACACAGAGCTTTGTGTGTCTCTTATATTATAAGATATTTTTAGACTACCTCTGCATTTACAGTATAGAGAACAAAAAAAAACCTCTTCTATATGTAAAATGTTAAAGTTTCTTATAAAACAGAGAAATGTTATCAAAACTCTAAAGTAAAAAAAATAAATAAATCTGTAACGATTGAATATTTGGAAATATAATGTAGTGTTTGTGGATCTCCATTCGGGAGCTCAGTAATGTATGCAAAAAATGGGGCTGGCCGGAGAGTGTGACATCAAACACCAACCGATCCCAATAGGTCCTAATCACTTTGAAAGGGGTCAGTTGGGGTTTCATAAGATGTCTATTATTTTGCAGGATATTAGCTGAGAAAAAAACTTGACATACAGGATTTATTTCTCTACTACAGTCACATCATTTTAATGACGATGGAATGAGCAAATTAAGCTCTGAATGCTCATATGAACATAATATTGTTTTATTTTGAAGACTCTATACCTATAAGGCTGGGTTCATATATGTCCAGCGTCCGGCATAGTTTCCCTCTGGCATGCACCGGAGAGAAACTGATGCTAAAACGGATCCCTTTCATTTGAATGGGACAGTTCACAATCATCCAGCGTCAATTTTAAATTCAATTTCAATGGTTGGACACGCCGGACAGCATCGGAAGGACGCCGGATGCTATACAACTGATGACAACTAATGCACTTTGTCATCAGTTATGGCATCAGTTGCGTTGAAATCTAGGCTGAATTCACCTATGTGGGATGCTGGACATATGTGAACCCAGCATAACATAGATTGTGCTAAAAAAGGGAGACATAAGCCACAGAATGATACAAGATCAGACTTGTCCACCAGAGATCCAAAAGCCCCAGTTTCACACAATAAATAATCTCAAATATCCAGCTGGAGACAGCCCTATTTGGATCCAGTCAGTTTTTACTAGGATTTTCTTGACTCACTATTCTAACATAAGCTTTTTTCTCCTTATTACTGTAATAATGCTTGATAAAAATCTGAAGAGGACAGGATGTCATAAGGATATTGGTATGTATCAACCTAGGGCAAAGAGCACTAATATCTCACCATAAGGGTAATATCCTGTATATTTTCTAACACTTATGATGCTCACTAAGGGGCATTATAATACCCGGATTTTATCAGCTCTCTGCACATGGCAGTCTCACATGCGCCTTGAGAACCAGTGCAATCCTACTGGTATGGGTTTACTTTAGACCGACATATGAAATGTTGGTCTTGCTAAATCCCCCCCCCCCCCCCCCATTAGTATTTGAACCTTCAATCAGATATATATGTCAGGAATATTTCCTGATGCATATCTCTGATGCATGTCACTATACAGGTATATGCCACCCCAAGGCTCTGAAAAAAAAAAAAATACACTGTGTAGTATACATTTTTTAGAGATGCTTTATAAAAACACAGACTGTGTCGGCAGATAAGAACCATTCGGCCCATTTAGTCTGCCCAATGTTCTAAATAATACTGCATAGAAAAACCCAGTTGAATATAGATTTTATAGAGTTAGGATAGGGTCACACCTTGCATCACGCTGTTGTGCAAAATACACTGCACAGGGGGAAATCTGCTGCATGTTCTCCTATTAACAAACACACAGGGCTTCCCCAAAGCAGCCCTGGGTGCACAGTGAAATTTAGAGGTGGGCCCACACATCACAGTCATGTCGGCGCACTGGTCTAGCCTCCAAACCTTCTGCACACACAGGGCTGATGCTGGGTAGCCCTGTATGTTTTCTCCACAGATTTTACGCAGCATGAAATACACTGCGTATGAACACGTATTAATGACCCTACCCTTAAAAAATATACTCATGAACGATATTCCTTTGAGGCAGGAAAATTGGGTCTTGTGGATAAATTTGGTGCTTGTGTCAGTTAGCTATTGCTGAGCAAAGATGTGCTGCAAAATTGCAGTCAAAAAACTATGTGCCCACCTCTGACTTTACAACTGTACCTATTGTACAATGTTGAGTCATGCAACAGCATACCGGCAGTGTAATATATGGTAAAGAAAATCTACATCTTAGATTAAACCTATAGAACAGAATGAGAGTCTATCAGCCTCAATGTAATGAACAGGAACAATAGCTGTAGGCAGTGAAATGTCTGTTAGAATTATACATCAACCTATTTTCAGGCTTGGAGGGTAACCTGTAGAGACCAAGAGCTGTCTGTTTGTTAATCTGCAAGCATGCTGTAGGAAAAAAAGAACATTTTATGAGGGCCATTTTATGTTACAATGTACATTTTATGTGTCTACACCCAGCTAGGAAATTAACGCTCTTTCCACCATCACATCAACTTCTACTAATGAAGAAAATTCACTCAAGGCGCTTTGTGAGAGATGATATATTGAAACTGAACAAAAATGAAATTATTCTGCATAAATGTTCTTCATCGCAGATGTGTTTTTTTTTTTTTTTTTTACTGCATTTCCGCACTTTGGAAATACATTTTGGCTGAACTCCTTACTAACAAGAAAATCATTCACTTGAGCACCTGAAAGCTGGAATTGTAAAATATTACCCCAAAGCCTGCTGCTTATTTATTGCACAGTGCTTATTCGCAGTAAAATCCCACATAGCTGTGAGCCACATTACTATCAAAGACCATGGCCACATGTAGGGGCATAGTTTATAAATGGATTGTTATTGGCCACATCATTTTGCTGGTAAACAGGAGTTCTACTAGCTAAACCACCCAGCCATAACAATTTGAGACAATGACAAAGTTAAGCAGGTCAACTGCGTCTAACACATGGGTATTTGCCAATGCAATACAAACCCCTAGCAATTGTGGTAAAATGCTTGCAGTATTGCTGCACACGCAGGACCACTACATGTCACATCCACTTTATGATTTCCAAAAACAATGGCTTAGATTTGGCATTCAACCTCAGCTCTGGGGCTTCAATACATTTTCTTGGATTTAGTGGTTGATGGCCAATCCTCAAGAAAGGATGTCAATATCTTATTGCTGTCCAATTAGCAGAGCCATGCATCACACATGGTGCACACAATAAATGAAAGAAGTTCTGGTTCCATGACATTGTGTAGTGGCCATGCTGAGTTACTGCAGCTCCCATTGAAGTGAATAGAAGCTGAGCTTATGTAACCGAACAAGTCAAGTACACAAAGAACAGCTAATCAACTAGGGCCTATTCCAAGGATAGGCTATCAATCACTCAGGCCTTTAAAAGCCTGTCTGCAACATAAGAAGACATGAGTATTACAAATAAATCCTGGTAGGTGTGAGTAGGGGGTTATTAAAAATTTAATATTGAGGCCTGGGAGATTTATATACCTCTTTCCAAGAGGAAATGTTTTTTTTACAAGATCCAAACCAAGTAACCTGATTATATAACCTGGTTATGAATGGGATAATGTTCTGTCTAATATCCTTGGTAAACATCAGTTTAATGATACTGAATGTTTTACACTTCACAGATATTGAATCAGTTAATCTTGACTGAGCAGTAATGAGGAAAAGTCTCTCTTATAGATAGAAAACTGGCACAGGGAAATAGGAAAAACATTTGGGTGACACAGAAAAGCACTCACAATGTGCTAACATTGTTCAAGGTCTAAACACTAGAGAGGCCTGGAGCACATATGGTACAGGTGAGCTTACAAGAAGAACAATGGCTGACATTTATCATTGTCTTTAGACTGTTTTTTGTGTCTAGAAAAGGTGCAAAAAAGGCGAAAGCAGGGTTTATTTGTTCCTTTTTTGCACCTTTTGGTTTACACATTTCTGCTGATTTTGAGTTGCAATCGACTGATTTTGGTAATACACATGATATGGACGGGTTTTATGAACTGCGCATTTTTGTGAAAAGGCGGAAAAAAGGTGCAAAGCCACTGAAAAGTTTCTAAAACGACACTAGCCTAGACGTAGCTTAGCTTTTTGGTGTATATGAAGAGAGAAATTTCAGAAAATGTGACCTGCACAAAATGTATCAAATGCTTTGTGACCATTTTATAAATTTGGTTTTCCTACACATTACCAGCACACAAAAAAGGTGTAGAAAAATGCTTCACTTACACTACAATGATGAATGCCAGCCAATGAGCATATGGATTCTAAAACTACCACAAAAGGACATGATTTTAAACTAGATGGGCAAAGGTTATGTAGTAACTTAGAGAGTAGTGAATACATGGAATAGCCTTCCTGCAAATGCTGTGAAGGAGTTCAAGAATGCAAGGGATAGTCATAAAACTATCCTTCATATAAGATAGTGCCAGGGACAACATTTTAAATATTAGTCTGACTAGATGGGATGAATGGTTCCTATCTGCCGACAAAGTCTATGTTTCTATGTAAAGCTCTTTCCACATTGGCTGGCTCTGTTTAAGCTGCCAGGACATACTCATTATAATGTGCAGGACCACAGAGAAAGCAATATCCAATGCAGTTTGCCTTTCCTGCTAATAGACCTGCCACTCAATCAGTAGGCCTTCAAAATCCCCTAAATATCCAGTGTTGTAAGGAGAACATTCCTACAGCAGAATAGTGATTCCAATAAAACATTACAGTATTACCAAGTTTTTGTCTAAAAGAAGAAAAAAGGAAAAACTCTCCCAAAAGATAGCTTTATCCCCTTTCAATTGCTTAGTTAATGTAACGTGTCTTTTTCTAAAGGGAGAAATTAAAGTTGTACTCCGGTGGGAAAAAAAAAATTAAATCAACTTGTGCGAGAAAGTTAAACAGATTTGTAAATTACTTCTATTAAAAAATATTAATCCTTCCAGTACTTATTAGCTGCTGAATACTACAGAGGAAATTATTTTCTTTTTGGAACACAGAGCTCTCTGCTGACCTCTTGACCCCTGTGCTCTCTGCTGACATCTCTGTCGATTCTAGGAACTGTCCAGAGCAGCATATGTTTTCAATGGGGATTTTCTCCTACTCTGGACAGTTCTTAAAATGGACAGAGGTGTCAGCAGAAAGCACTGTGGTAGTGATGTCAGCAGAGAGCTCTGTGTTCCAAAAAGAAAACATTTTCCTCTGCAGTATTCAGCATCTAAAAAGTACTGGAAGGATTAAGATTTCTTAATAGAAGTAATTTACAAATCTGTTTAACTTTCTGGTACCAGTTGATTAAAAAAAATAAGTTTTCCACCGGAATACCCCTTTAATTTTTCCAGGTATTTCCAGCAAAAAATGATTTGCAATAACATCCTCAACTATTACTTTAAGAGTAAATCCATTTTCTCCCCCAATAGCATGATGTCTTCATAGTCATTCTTATTTACATAAATGAAGTGGCCTCCATCAATATTGCTTTCCAGCTATCGCATGACTTCATTACCCTTTAGGTAGATTCATATTTTCGCATATTCCTGAGGCATCCATCAGTTCATCCAGTAAACCGTTTAGCCATACATGTCAGATAAAAAAATCCGAAACTATACTAAAAGTCTTTTAACAGTGCATCCCTGCATTTCAGCCCAGAGGATTAATCTTCAAAAAACAGCTTGAGTTTCCTAATTTCCCCATGTCCTGTAATAGTACAAAACCGAAGTTTGCCAAAGGTAAAAAAAAAAAAAAAAAAAAAATATTCCAATAAAGAAATACCTTTTTTTGTTAAGTAAAAAATAAAAGCTTGGATTGCTTGCGCTGCCTCCATTTAGTACGGACTGTGTATAAACATACGGAAGCTTCTGTGTGGGAATTATGCTGTCTTAAGGAATTTATGATGAAAGGAGAGCAAAGCAATCTAAATGCATCTAATGTATAATGAATATTATCGAAACACCAATGGACCAGTTGGTTAGAAATTGTGCTGAGCTGAGAATATGATAATGAACTTCGTTTTTTTGTATTCTGTGTGGGTTCTTAAAACAGCACAACAAACACAAATTATCTTCTGGAAAAACATTGTGATTTATGCTTGTATTTGCTTGTGGATGTGTTCCCCCTTGCACCTGTGGGAAATTTCCCATTCAAAGTGAGTTCATGCACAATTTATATAAGCATTTAATAGCACAGGTGATGCGCACAATATGCTCCATTGTAGCTAACTTCTGCTCCAAAGAACAGGAAAATGCTTTAGAAAATTAAAGCATACCGCCACTTGGAAGTACACTGCAGAATATACCGGGGCATTTCTTCAATGGACCTTTCACAATACAATGTAATTATCAGAAGTTCAACTATAGGAATTTTCCACATCAGTCTTATTGCTGCCAAGGGGAATTCAAACCTACTGAGGCTTCCCTGCTGCCCATCAGCAACCTACAGACTAATTTATGACAGTTTGTAGAATAAATCCCATCCTAACAGATTGCCTTCAAGGGGGATTCCATAATTGGCTACTATGACATATCTATCAGAGCCCTTGTAGGTTTTAATAACTCACTTGGATTTTCTTTCAGAACATTCTATTTTTTGCCATCTCTACTTTCTGTATCGGAGAGTGAAGCTTAACTTTCTTTAGGATTGTCGGGATATGAGAGATAACCCGTGGACCTAGGAGCAGAAAAAGCCAAATTAAATTCTTCTTACACTCCTACAGGAGATTTACACTCGCAAGGCTTTGTTCACCATAGGATGAATAGGGTAAAGTTGTTGCAGAAAATTCTATAAAACATGTGCAGTTATGGTAGGTAGATAAAAAACACAACTAAAAAAATATATTAAAATGTTCAAAAACAGTCTCTTATCCTGTGGAGAGCTCCTACAGAGCTACAGAGCATTGATTTCTGCTGAGAAGGTTGGGTGTGATGAAGCAGCATATCTAGGGTTGGTGTTAACGGGTGCGGAAGAAAATGGTGTCATTCCGTCACCCCCACAAGTAAGAACTTGAAGATTATGGTTTTAAGTGCTGAAGCTTCCGCAAAGGTCTCTGCTTTTCTACTGGCAAATACAAAATCTTTCTACACAAAGCTTCCCTATGCAAAATCTTCCTTGTGTATATCTGGCTCTCCTATAGAGATGCATGCAGGAGGCGCAATGCCCACCGCTCCATGGGGTGGTCGACACATTCCCGTGCACGCAGTCACCCTGTGCATGGCAAAGTCAGGGTTCCAGGCAGGAGAACACAGGGGGTCCCAACAGTCGGACTCTCTGCGATCACACATTTATCCTATGAATAGGGTATAAGGAGTTAAAAAACAGAGTTCCCCTTTTAGTAGAGATATAAAAAAAAACTGGATATGTAGTATTTTTTTCTCCGCTCATCTCCAGTCCTTCAGATGGAATGACCAATGGAGCTCAGCTTAGCGGATCATGCCGGCAGTGTGAACAATTTCTTATGTGTTAAAACATTTTCTAAACAACCCTACAGGCTTCTCCACACAGTCTTATATATGAGAATATATGCACATGCAATTAGTGTTGAGCGGCATAGGCCATATTCGAATTTGCGATATTTCACGAATATATGGACGAATATTCGTCATTTATTCGCTAAATTTGCATATTCATAATATTCGCGTTTTATTTTCGCATATGCGAAAATTTGTATGTACAAAAATTAGCATATGCTAAAATTATCACATACAAAAATTTGCATATGCGCAAATTCGCCTATGCAAAAATTAGCATATGCAAATTTTTGCATATGCGAACATTCGCACGCCAGTCTTACACAGTAGTATTAGAGCCTTCTTTACACCACACAAGCTGGAAGCAGAGAGGGATGATCACTGTGATGTGTACTGTGAAAAAAATATATATTAGTAATTGCGAATATATAGTGCTATATTCGCAAATATTCACGAATTCGCGAATATGCGATATTCGCAAATAAAATTTGCATTGCGAATATTCGCGAGCAACACTACACGCAATACATCCTTTCAAACAGAGGCCCTGTTGGAGGTTTGATTTGTTTTTGTTTTGTATATATATATATATATATATATATATATATATATACACACTCTACTACAGCCATTTGTTGTTTGAATGCATAACGGATAAGCACCTGGCTTACCGAGAATCAAAATGCTCCGGCAAAATGATGAGTTAAATGGAAGCATCATTGTATATTTGTGTAATGCTGATTGCTTCCTATATTAACATATGGTGTTTTGCTCACGTCTGTGGCAGGTATCAGTGATTGTACAGCTATTTATGGTACATATTTCTTCAACAAATATTGCAGGTGTCATTCTGGCTCCATTGCATCTTTGCTATAAAGTTAAATTTGTCATATTCAGTTTCATATCTACCAATGTTGTAGTCCTTCTTTCCAAACAGTTTTTTGTATATATATTTTTTTGTTATTGTTGCAAAAATTTCATAAATATCATGCATTTTTATGTTATTTTATTTTTTTTATTTACTTGAAAGGCTATACTAAAAAAAATCCATACATCCATCATGCTGTAGTTTTTAAAAATCTCTATGGATCTAAAAGTGAAGAATTGCTCTACAAGCACAAAAAAAGTGTGCAATGTATATTGAACTATTGGTTTCTAGCAAACTTCTGGCTGCAGAGTTTCATCTGCAAAAAAAACAAAAGGAAATACACCACAACCAGTGGACAGGGAAGGGACTGGTTTTGGAGAATAGAAGCTGTGTTTTTAAAATCCTCTTGAAAACCTTTAACCCCTTTCCGCCCTAGGACGTATGCATACATCCCAGTTGCTAAAATGTTAGCGCAACTGGATGTATGCACACGTCCTGGCGATATTCTGCTCAGCGCAAGGTGCTGCAGGAGATCACCGGCGGGACCCGGCTGTCAATCACAACAGCTGCCGAGACTGGGATAGCGCTGGTCTCAGCAGCATGCTGCTGGCTGGCTACTGTGCCAGTTTGGTCATTCCCCCTGCATTAGGGCCCTATCCCTCCTGGCAGCTTCGCAGTCTCATACTGGAAGCACATAGTGAGTGAGCTTTTTATTTCTGTTCCCCCTGGTGCGGTGCTGTTTGGTATCCATTACCCATTGCTGTGTCTGTGGGGTGGAGCAGCGCAGGGACTGGTTTGAGTGGCATTGTGGCTGCTCTGAGAGTTGGGTTGTTCCCCGTGTGGGCACTGGTGTTGGGGTGGTGGTGGTCGCCACTCACTGTTGTGCCATTTTATGCTAGGCATTCTAGGGACCCACTACTTACAGGTGGCCCTGACGTGGCCAGTGGGCTTGCACTTCATGATCATAAAGTACACTAACGACCTGTTAGCTTAATAAATGTTGCTGAGAAGCCTTAGATCAAGGTGCATGTTGTGGATGTGCGACCATGTCTGTTATTTCTCAAGTTGAATTCATATTGTAATAGAGTAAAATATAATCACTCCTCAAAGATTTCACCTGCAACGGTGCATAATGATACTTCAGAAATTCCAGATTATTAATATATTTATTTTACATAAAATAACAGTAAAAAATAACAGTAAAAAATATCCTTGCACTAAATGTAGGAATATACCACCACTGGGCCCTAGTGGGGATATTCACATAATATCTATAAATTAGAACATCGATAGTGATTATAAACATACAAAAATAGCATCAATCAAATAATCCGGCAACCTAGTGGTTCAGCAACTGACAGTTCAGTATACCTGCAAACAATAGGAGATATGTCAAGATGAAATTTATTATAGATGTATAAATTTGAATTCATATTGTCTTTTCTATCCCCTCTTTTTTTTTTGCTTGGTCTGCACTCTGCTCCTCCCCCTCAGCCCAGGCCTATATAATTGGCAGGAATCTGCATTAGGGCCCTATTCCTCCTGGTAGCCTCCCAATCTCATACTGGGAGCACATAGTGAGTGAACTTTTTACATCTGTTCCCCCTGGTACGGTGCTGTTTGGTGTCTGTTGCTGCCCCGGCGCTGTGTCTGTGGAGTGGCGCGGCCCAGGGACTGGTTTGAGTGGGATTGGGGCTGCTCTGCCAGTTGGGTCATTCCCCCTGTGGGCACTGGTGTTGGGGCGGTGGTGGTCGCCACTCAGTGCTGCATCATTTTATGCTAGGGACGTTAGGGACCCACTACTTACAGGTGGTCGTGACGTGGCTAGTGGGCTTGCACTTCATGATCATAAAGAACACTAATGACCTGTTCATTTAATAAATGTTGCTGAGAAGCCTTAGATCAAGGTGCATGTTGTGAATGTGCGACCATGTCTGGTTTTTCTCAAGTTGAATTCTCAGCAGCATTATCCCCATAGATGCCGTGATCAGTCCTGAGGGATTGGCAGGGGGAGAGGGCTCCCCCTGTTCCCCAATGGCGATTCCACAATGCGATCGCAGGATTTCATGGCAGCAGGAGGCCAGCTAATGGCCTCCTGGTTGCCTAGTACAGCAGCCTGTGAGGTCCAGCAATAGGCTGGATTGCACAGGCTGCATGTCAGTGTATACTGACAATTATAATGTGCTGCAGCATAGTATAACCTGTAAAAGGTGAAAAGGAAAAAAAAAAGGTTTTTAAATAGATTAATAAAGTGTAAAAAAATAAAACCCTATATTATCACCCTACAAAAAAACTGCCCAAACCTATACATAATAGGTATTGCCATGTCTGTAATGTATTGTACAATCCAGAACAGTGAACTGTATAAAAAAATTTAATAAATGCAAAAAACGCAAATTTTGGTCCAAACCGTGGAATCAACGATATTAAAAGGTAGCATGAATCACAAAAAAAATGGTACCAATAAAAAGTACAGCTTGTCCCACAAACAATAAGCCCAAACACAATGGCATCGGACATAAAATAAAAAACAAATGGCTGTCAGAACACAAAAAAGGGAAAAAAAGGATTTTGATAAGAAAAAGGGGGAAAAAAAAGCCATGAATGTGCTGAACAGAATAAAAATAACATAATTTTTTACCATACAGTAAATGCCATAAAAATTATTTTAAAAAACGCCAGAAACTTTCCTATTTTTCACGATATTTTGGAGTTTTTCACAAAAAATGCCACACGAATCAAGATAGATTTACCCCTAACATAAAATACAAAATGATACAAAAAAACTATTTCAGAATCGCTTTGCTAAATAAAATCATGTCTGAGGTATTACCAGTTAAAGAGACACAGGCCAGATTTGAAAAAATTAGGCTATTTCATTAAGGTAATAACAGGCGGTGTCCTTAAGGGGTTAATGGTATTTGTGTTTATAATGTAGTACTCTATTTTTTATTTTTTTTTTTCAATTTAAATAAGTGCAATGTAGAATATTTTATATAATTGTTTATATCCAGATTGTACTTTCTGTTAAGCATCCCAACAATAGAACCTGGAAAAAAAAAATCAAATAATATAGCGTATACATTTTTTTAAAACAGTAATATTACCCTGTTCCCATTTCTTAAGTAAAATAAATGTGTTTTACCAGTCAGAGCAATTTTCCACTTGGCATAGGCTGTAATTTTTCATGGTACCCTGTATAATAATTTGGGCTATATCTGTAAAATATGTTTGGCAATACACATAAGCCTCCCTTGGGTGTCATGAATCTTTTTTTCTACAATCAATAAGGTTTCTTTCCATCAACAAGCAGTGGATGATAAATGGGATTATCCTGACATTTAACATCTAATCTAATCTATAGAAAACTAAAGGTAATCTATTTTTTTTCAAAGCCCATTTACAAACACACGAATAGCCGTGAAATTCTATAATATGGGAGACATCATGAGACAATTCTCAATTTGGAATGTTAATTGTGTCAAGGAAATTGTAGTGGTCTGCCTCTTTTATGAATCACATAGTGTCCTCGTTTTGATTTGTTGGAATTATGAGTAATTTTTACGTTATGATGGATATATTTTAGTACACCCTACATTTAAATTCATAAGCTAATATTCTAGCTGCCAAAAATGTCATTTATCAGGTTGCCTATTACAAACTGTTTCTGAAAGCAAGGAGTCTTATCTGTCATTGTTAATTAAACCTCCACTTTGTCAATACATGATAATCCTTTTGTTTGAGCTAAAAACATTATTTTCTCAACCCTACAGAAAATATGCAATTGCAAAGCTTGTCTGGTTTAAGAGGGGGAAATGGTGAAATTGTTTTAGAAAGTTACGCCTGGTCCAGATAACAAGGAACAATACTAGGGCGCATGCCCAATCTCACAGTTGTGCTATGAAATACACAAAAAAAAGAAATCCCCAATGAATATACAACAATATTAATTTATATAAGATAAAAAAAAAGCATTAAGCCACCTAATTTTATTCTTTATTCACAACTTTAAGAAGTCTTTTCTTTACATTGCAAACTAGGGTAAATCTTGATGTTGGATTATAGGACCTTTCTGTTTCCCAGTCTGACTATAAGATTTAATGGTGTCCTGGTCTATGGGGGAAATGTATCATTATCTGCAAATTAAGTTCATTTTATCCTCTTTAATTGCCCTTTAGTGTTCTCTGGCAAATGCCAAATGTCCTGCATGGTGTGGGGCTGTAAGCACAATCCCCACCTGTGGACATCGGGCCCTCATACCACCCTCATGGAGTCTTATTCCGACCGTTTAAGTGGACACATGCACATTTGTGGCCTGCTGGAGGTCATTTTGCAGGGCTCTGGCAGTGCTCCTCCTGGTCCTTCTTGCACAAAGACAGAGGTAGCTATCCTGCTGCTGGGTTGTTGCCCTCCTATGGCCTCCTCCACATCTCCTGATGTACTGGCCTGTCTCCTGGTAACACCTCCATGCTCTGGACACTACGCTGACAGACACAGCAAATCTTCTTGCCACAGCTCGCATTGATGTGCCATCCTGGATGAGCTGCACTACCTGAGCAACTTGTGTGGGTTGTAAACTACTTCTCATGCTACCACTAGAGTGAAAGCACCGCAAGCATTCAAAAGTGACCAAAACATCAGCCAGGAAGCATAGGAACTGAAAAGTGATCTGTGGTCACCACCTGCAAAACCACTCCTTTATTGGGGGTATTCTTGCCTATAATTTCCACTTGTTGTCTGTTCCATTTGCACAACAGCATGTGAAATTGATTGTCAATCAGTTTTGCTTCCTGAGTGGACAGTGTGATTTCACAGAAGTGTGATTGACTCAATTTTTTTGAGCATTGTATAAAGAATCCAAGCATAACTATAAATATATGCCTAGAATATGCTTGCCAAGCCCTAGTGCACGGTATGTTTGTGACAGATGCACTTTAAAACAAAAAACATTCATTTATTCACTCTGCTTTTGAAATAAGGAGTCAGAGCAGGACCTGCCAGCTCAGCCAAACACTGCCTGTAGCGGTGGGGGAGTAGAGGAGTAACAGTCATGGAACAGAAGTAATTTTAATAGGAGTTGTGGGGGACCAGGAGTAGGCAAGTATCATTTGTTTTATATTTTTACAACATGCTCAGTGAAATATAAAAAAAAAAAACTATATATATATATATATATATATATATATATTAATATTATGCAATAATATTCCTTTAAAAAATTGATGGTTTATTTATATCCTCATACAAGATTATGGAAAAGTTACAGCAAAATGCTGCTCAGAAGTGCCAACGTGTTTTGAACACCATTGTTCTTAATCTTAGCTTTTGCAGATCTGTGGCTTTCCAAGCTGTAAGTCCATAACCCCAGGACTATTGAAATGTACACAGACATAAGTGAGCTAATAACTCTTACTTATTCCACAGAGCAACATACAGTGAAAGTGTTCCACATGGTATATGTGTTTTGAACTCAGTGGAATCTGTCTAAGTATAAGTTAAAGGTATACATCAGGGAATGCCCAATATGTATAGTACCTAATACCCCAGATGGACATTGTGAGATATGGTGTGAAAAGAGCCTAACCTGTATATTTTAGTATTTCTAATGACTGTTATAGACCAACGCTGTGTAAATTCAGGCTGAGCACAGCAGGCAGGGGCCAAAACTACCTCTGGTGATACCAAAACAGTACGATATGTTAGGCCAGAAAACACGGCCTGAATGTGTACTGTAGGTGAAAACATATGGCTGAATTATGCATGTTTTCAGAAATAGCAGTACCGACACTGTTATCACCAGATCCTTCAACCAAGGTTACTGTTTAATGCGCGCAGTTATTTAGCATCCGCACAAAGTCTTTGTGTTCCTAAATTTGCAAGTATCAGAAAATACTCCCTAGTGCACCATTTTCTTGGGAATATGTCCATGTAAGTGACATTTTATTAACTCTGAATAAATATTTGAAAACAAGTCAAAAGAAAGAAACTGGCATATTGTCCACTTTCCCAGCTGTCACCTCAGCTTTTACAAGGATTGCAATACCATTGCCAAGTTCAGGTCCCAGAACGCTTTCTGAAACTGAACTCATGTCAGAAAGGCATATCCGAGTATTATTAATTTATAATATACAGCCCATATGTTTTCTGCTGGATAGTAGTCTAATATATGATAAGAAAATACCCACCAAGCATAGATGAACTACATTTAAGTATTGTATTGACTAATAAATAAATAAAAAATATTTTTTTATATAATATTGCAAATTATAAAAAGTAGATGGTATTACAAAAGCAGTATATCAAAGGCTGACTTGTGAGTCGCTCACCCTGTGCACGCCCACCTCGCCACCTGTGCCGCAGACCGTCCGGTACCGCCTCCGGCTGCTCACATGTGAAGGAAAGAACAAGGTCCGGCACTAGGTTGCAGGTAAAAACTTCTTATTTCTTTATTTAAAGATTCTGCAGTACAGGGTAGAAAGTCTGACGCGTTTCGCTAAAGAGCTTAATCGTAGAGTCTACCATTAAGCTCTTTAGCGAAACGCGTCAGACTTTCTACCCTGTACTGCAGAATCTTCAAATAAAGAAATAAGAAGTTTTAACCTGCAACCTAGTGCCGGACCTTGTTCTTTCCTTCATATATATATATATATATATATATATATATATATATATATATATATATCTTTAATAGGTGCAGTACTTTCTGTAAACATATTTATGATATATTAAAGATGTTAACCAGGGATGCTTATTATTAATAGCCGAGATAACTATGATGAAGAGTATGGTACAGGAGGAACTGTCAATGGACCAAGGATAATTCTACAGAAATCTATGGCTATGGATGACTATCTATTAAGGAGGACTCATGGTTAATATAAAAAGCCAAGTTGTTACTATTTTTTTTATTATTTTGTAGCCTTGGGGACCTGGTTCCAACACTGTTTTAATGTTGCTCCATTTTTCTCATGATATAGGGGTTTTATTAGTTGGTTAACTATTTGTACTTTCCTCTGAATAGTCAGATAGATAAAGAAAAAAAATGTTTTTTTATACTGGTGGAAAACATACTGGTGGTACTCTGGTGGAAAACATACTGGTGATACTCTGGTGGAAAACATTTTTTTTTTTTTTTTTTTATCGACTGGTGCCAGAAAGTTAAACACATTTTTAAATGACTTCTATTTAAATATATTAATCCTTCTAGTACTCATCAGCTGCTGTATGCTCCAGAGGGAGTTCTTTTCTTTTTCAATTTATTTTCTGTCTGATCACAGTGCTCTTTGCTGACACCTCTGCCCATGTCAGAAACTGTCCAGAGCAGGAGAAAATCCCCATAGAAAACCTATCCGGCTCTGGACAGTTCCTGACATGGACAGAAGTGTCAGCAGAGAGCACTGTGGTCAGACAGAAAAGAAATAATAAAAAAAAGACCTTCCTGTGGAGCATACAGAAGCTGATAAATACTGGAAGGATTAAAATATAAAAAAAGAAGCAATTTACAAATCTGTTTAACTTTCCGGCACTGATTGATTAAAAAAAAAAAAAAAAAATAATAATAATCCACCGGAGTTCCCCTTTAAAGGGGATTTCCCATTTGACAATCATGGCATATCCACAGAATATTACATAAATGACCCATCAATGCAGATCCTACCTCTGGAACCCACACCTGTTCTAAGATCAGGACCCTCTGGCCCCATCCAGCCTGCTTGCAGCAGCCAGGTTGGTAGTGCCAAAAACAGTAAAGCAGGGCTGTTTTAAACATTTTCATAAATAACTTGTTTTGTCTTCAATGGGATTTTCTTGAACCATGAAGCAGCATTTTTTTTTTCCATATCAACTGGCTACAGAAAGTTAAACACATTCGTAAATTCCTTCTGTTAAAAAAATCTTAATCCTTCCAGTACTTATCAGCTGCTAAAATTGAGTTTTTGTTTTCTGTCTGACAACAGTGCTCTCTGTTGACACCTGTCCAGAGCATAAGAGGTTTGCTATGGGGATTTGTTCCTACTCTGGACAGCTCCCGAGACAGGTGTCATCAGAGAGCAGTGAGACAGAAAAGAACAACTTAATTTCAGCAGCTGATAAGCACTGGAAGGATTAAGATTTTGTAATAGAAGTAATTTACAAATCTATTTAACTTTCTGGAGCCAGTTGATATATATAAAAAAGTTTTTCTTTCTGGAATACCCCTGAGAATTTATAGGAAAATGACTAGTTAAAATGTATCACTAGCAGAATTCCAAGGCATGACATATTTCCACCTATCCTGTGGATACAGAAACATCTCTTCATGTGATTGTCTCACTTTAATGCAAAATTACATTAACCCCTTAACCCCTTAAGGACTCAGCCCATTTGGACCTTTAGGACTCAGACAATTTTATTTTTATGTTTTCGTTTTTTCCTCCTCTCCTTCAAAAAATCATAACTCTTTTATATTTTCATCCACAGACTAGTATGAGGGCTTGTTTTTTGCACGACCAGTTGTCCGTTGTAATGCCATCACTCACTATACCATAAAATGTATGGCGCAACCAAAAAAATACTATTTATGTGGGGAAATTAAAAAGAAAACCGCAATTTTGCTAATTTTGGAAGGTTTTGTTTTCATGCCGTACAATTTATGGTAAAAATGACGTGTTTTTTATTCTCTGGGTCAATACGATTAAAATGATACCCATGATTATACACTTTTCTTTTACTGTTGCGCTTAAAAAAAATCGCAAACTTTTTAACCAAATTAGTACGTTTAAAATCCCCCTATTTTGAAGACCGATAACTTTTTCATTTTTCCGTATAAGCGGTGGTATGAGGGCTAATTTTTTGCGCCGTGATCTGTAATTTTTATTGATACCATATTTGATTATACATAACTTTTATTACATTTTTTATAAAAAATGTTTTAAATAAAATCTTATAAAAAAGAAGCTATTTTGGACTTTTTTTTTTTTTTTACGTTCACGCCGTTCACCGTACGGGATCATTTAAATTTTATTTTAATAGTTCGGATATTTACGCACGCGGCGATACCAAATATGTATGTAAAATATTTTTTTTTACACTTTTTGGGGGTAAAATAGGGAAAATGAGACAATTTTTGTTCTTATTGGGGGAGGGGGTTTTTCACATTTTTTTTTACTTTTTTAAATTTTATTTTTACACTTTAATAGTCCCCATAGGGGACTATTTAAAGCAATCACTCGATTGCTTATCCTGTTCAGTGCTATGTATAGGACATAGCATTGATCAGGGTTATCGGTGATCTTCTGCTCTGGTCTGCGGGAAGGCAGATCAGAGCAGAAGACTCCCGGAAGACAGCGGAGCCAGGTGAGGGGACCTCCGTCTGCTGTGCAGGATGATCGGATCGCCGCGGCAGTGCTGCGGGCGATCCGATCATCCTGTTAAGTGACCACGATGCTGAAGATGCCGTGATCGGTATTGATCACGGCATCTGAGGGGTTAATGGCGGACATCCGCGGGATCGCGGGTGTCCGCCATTACTGGCGGGTCCCTGGCTGCGGTCCACAGCCGGGACTTGCCGCGCATGATGTCGGCATCGCTCCGATGCCCACAGTAATGCTCAGGACGTAAATGTACGTCCTGGTGCGTTAAGTACCTGCGGCATTGCGGTAGTTTGAATGGATGATCGGATCACCCGCAGCGCTGCCGCGGCGATCCGATCATCCAGCATGGCGGCCGGAGGTCCCCTCCCCTTGCTCCAGCCATCTCCCGGGGTCTTCTGTTTTGGTCTGAGATCGAGCAGACCAGAGCAGAAGATCACCGATAATACTGATCAGTGCTGTGTCCTATACATAGCACTGCACAGTATTAGCAATCAACTGATTGCAATGAATAGTCCCCTATGGGGACATAAAAAGTGTAAAAAACAAAAATAAAAAAAAGTAAAGGAAAAAAATTTTGAAAAATCCCCTCTCCCAATAAAAAGTTAAACGTTCGTTTTTCCCCATTTTACCCCCCAAAAAGCGTAACAAAAATAATTAATACACATATTTGGTTTTACCGCATGCGTAAAAGTATGAAATATTAAAATATATAGTTAATTATCCCGTACGGTGAATGGCGTAAAGGTAAAAAAATAAAAATGTCCAAAATTGCTGCTTTTTTGTCACATTTTATTCCAAAAAATGTTTATAAAAAATGAATAAAAAGGAAAACCTAAGCAAAAGTGGTATTGATAAAAACTACAGATCATGGCGCAAAAAATTAGCCCACATATCGCCCCATATACGGAAAAATTTGAAAGTTATAGGTGGTCAAAATAGGGCAATTTCAAACATACTAACTTTGTTAAAATGGTTTGAGATTTTTTTTAGCGGTACAATTATAGAAAATAATATAATCATGGGTATCATTTTAATCGTATTGACCCACAGAATAAAGAAAACATGTAATTTTTACCGGAAAGTGTACAGCGTGAAAATAAAACATTTCAAAATTTGCTAAATTGCGGTTTTCTTTTCAATTTTCACACATCAATAATATTTGTTTGGTTGTGCCGTATATTTTATGGTAAATAAGTGATGTAATTGGTGACGCAAAAAACAAGCCCTCATATGGGTCTGTGGATGGAAATATGAGAGTTGCATTGAGGGGCAGAGGCGTGACGTCACACGGGGGCGGAGGCGTGACGTCACACGTCGCCGGCCCAGTGGTCGCTTGTAATCAGACCCGGAGCGAACACGCTCCGGGGACTGATTACAAACGGGTAGCCGCGTGCATGATCCCGGGGGGTCCCCAGCGGGGGGACTCCCGCGATCAGGCATCTTATCCCCTATCCTTTGGATAGAGGTTAAGATGTTTAAGCACCGGAGAACCCCTTTAAATACCAAGACCTTGGCTAGAAGTCTGAAGGGGCCCGTTTACTGTAGCTGCAATAACCAGGTCCAGTCCTTATACAATAAATGGCGCTAACTGCTTCCAGCCTAGTTTACTGGGTAATGCGGGTGCCACAGCTGTGCCATTCAGCAATTGATGGCCTATTCTAAGAATAGGCTGTCAACAGTAATGGCCTGGAAAATCCTATAAATGTAAGCATAATTCTTTAAAAGGTATTAATAAATGCATGTAAAGCAGTAACACAATAGCATAATAGTCACATTATACATGCACCCATTTATACTTTGTATAGATATCTGATAATACATTCCCACTTCCATAGTATAAGAGAGAGAAGGCGAGAGGCAGCGTAACAGTGAAACGCAGAAGGCATTATTATTTTCTACACCTTTGGACTGACAAAGAACGAATAAGCTGAATACCTAATTTTTTTTCTCCAATTCTATCCAAGACTTGACGGGCAATCACCTTTGTTAGGCTTTATTATCCCGTTTGTGAGCTTAGTTATATAAACAGAGCTCGGAATTTCTCTATTAAACTCTTGGGTGTATTTGACTAATTGTTGGTCACTTCAATAATCAACAGAGGATGACTTTTATGTTCGGCAATTCTCTCATTGTACAGCTCACTTAATGGCTGCGAAGGATCATTTGTCTACAGCCAAGTGATAAAAATGTACCTGAACAGAACATTCCAGCCTGCACCTTTCCAAACTAAATGTTTTGCAAGAATTAGCAATTACTGTTATGTTAACACAGCAACGGAGACAGAAGGGACCCGGGGCCCATCAATATTAAAATATTAAGAGCCTGTACTTTCCCCAGCAGCTGTTGCAATGACAAGTTAAAATGCAATAGGACAATATGTGTGTGATTTAGGGAACAATACATTCGCTGCTTCTAATTGCTCTCAGGATTTGAATTGGTAAAACCATAAGATGTTCAACAAAAGACTCGGTGCAGGTAGAACTATAAAACTTAATTATTTCTTACAAAGCAAGCCATTCTTTTTAGAATAAAAGAAAGCTATGAGCAATAAAGAGAATGCCATTATCAATTAGTCTTCTGCACACATAATTAGACTTGCAGAGATAAAGAAGCCTGTAAATTTAATGACGAATCCCATATTTTTCCCCAGGTTTAATGCTCTGTACAATTTATACCAGGAGATCTGATCAGGGTCAGAACCATGGAAATCTGCTCAGGAACTGGTTCATTTATAATATAAATAAACAGATTTGCTGACGCTACTTACAGATTTCAGGCAAAATGTTTCATTCAAATTATAGAGTTGGCATTAGCTTGCCTGGCACAATGTGTGAACAAGTACAATGTCAAACTTCCATATGGCAACCATACAGTACACATACAGCACCCACGCAGCTCGCCCCCACACGGCAATGAGATCTTTAGAAGAGGTATTGTCAAAATAGTAATGTCTAAGTAATGGCTCTCAGCTCTTTCAGTACTGCCTAGAAGGCAAAAGAGAACACGGTACTGTGTGGTCACAGGATGCACATAGCAAATGTCATTCATTATTTTTCAACAAATAATAAACTAATTATACATTTTCTCCACAAATATTATACTCTATTAAAGGGGCACTGCCTTCTCAAAGCATTAACTTGTCTAATATGCTTCATAAATAAAAATGTTTTATCTCCTTTTTATAGAAATGAAGGCTTATAAAAAATAAAACTAAGGGTCCCCATGCCATCCAGGACATAATCCTGCCTGGCTGAAGCATAAATTTTGTCCCAGCTGAAGCACAGACAAGGACAAAGTCCAGAAAGTGAGGGTGGGACTAGCACTCCTATGTGCTCACTCTTGTCTTATCAGACTCCTGTATTAAAACAGAGAGGAGCGGGTTACAGAGCTGTCTGCAGTGATACGATAAAGATGCTCAGCACAGCAGATTGAGTGAGGAAGTAAATGCATGGTAAGTTAGGGCGGGTTCAGTGCTTGCCTGGGACATGCCCCTTCATGAGCAGTGGATGTCAGAATGAGTAAGCAGCAGAATAAAGGGCTTGAGCCAAATACTGAAGCTAGAAGCTAAGATAGATATGTAAAGAATCTGCATGACCCAGTGAGTAACATATAGAAGCATTATTTTCTGTAATATGACATGTATATAATAAGCCATTTCAGTTAGCACGGTTACAAGTTGAAATTTATATATGTGCACTATACAGTTCTTGTCACAGCATTAGAGAACTTCAATGGTTCTGAATGATATCTTGAAGTACTTTGCATTACTTTTTTTTTTCACCTGCATTGTTTCTTCAGTTGCCCTACTCCATCACTGGAGCAGGATAAAAAAGGGTGCTGCATATGAATTGCATGTCACACACAAAAGGCACCCCACTAACCCCATTGACTTAAATGTGCCCTGTCAGGTTTCTGTCACTGTATCTGCAGTTCACCAGATAGGATAGGGGTACTGTGTATTTTGGACTGAACCTGCGACGAAGGCACCCAACAGAGCCTCCAACGCATGTGTATACCTAGATGTAATAAGGGAGATCTACCAGCCTATGAGAAAGATTTTAAGTAACTTGTACATGTTTCACATGGTTGTTACCAATCACTGTCCAAACACCAACTAAATAATAAAAAAAAAAAAAAAAAAGAATATTTAAAGGGGTAATCCGGCCCTGAGACATCTTATCCCTTATCCAAACGATAGGAGATAAGATGTCTCACCGCGGGGGTCCCGTTGCTGGGGACCCCTGCAATCTTGTATTTGCCGCCAACCTGTTGAGCTGCATGCCACGGTGCCAGCTCACAAACAGCCGGGTGGCGTCCACGGGGCTGGAGTATCGTGCTATCACATCCCCTCCCATAGACTTGCATAGCGGGGGCGGGGGGTGACATCACACGGGGGCAGAGTCGTGACGTCACGACACTCCAGCCCCATGGTTGCCACCCGGCTGTTTGTGAGGTGGCACCACAGAGTACAGCTCAAACAGGTGGGTGGCGAATACAAGAGACCCCCGCGGTGAGACATCTTATCCCCTATCCTTTGAATAAGGGATTAGATGTTTCAGGGCCTGATTACCCCTTTAAATATTATTTTTTTAATGTTATTTTAATTTCGTTTGTGTTGAGACAGTGTTTGGTAACAACCATGTGAAAAAATTACAAGTTACTTAAAAACTTTCTTATAGGCTGGTAGATCTCCCTTATTACATCTACGTTTACACATGCGTTGGAGGCTCTATTGGGTGCCTTTGTCACAGGTTCAGTCCAAAATAATGGACACAATGGGGGAGATTTATCAAAACCTGTTCAGAGGAAATGTTGCCTAGTTGCAAGCAAGCAAAAATGAACAAAGCAATCAGATTGATTGCCATGGGCAACTTTTCCTTTGCAGAGATTTTGATAAATCTCCCCCAATAACCCTATCCTATCTGTTGAATGGTGAATACAAGATTGCGGGGGTCCCCAGCGACAGGACCCTTGCAGTGAGACATTTTATCCCTTATCCTTTGGATAGGGGATAAGATGTCTCAGGGGCAGAGTACCCCTTTAAGCAGTGTAAACAAACAATAAATGGTTGTTATAAATGCAATAACTAAAATCAAACCTGAAATTAAGAACTAAAACAAGGCAGACAATCTAGTGAAACTTTGAACAAAATGGCTAGCTACACATGGGTAAAAGGATGTGGGCCTCTGTAAAGATTTACTTGTTCAGATGGTCTCAATGTTGTAGCTGACCGGGGCAGAACATGGTGATGTTAAATGAAGTAGCTCTCCATTGACAACATACTACACATTGCACTTAGTCTAATGGGTGCAATCCAAAAATACTGTGAGATGAGGATGCCTCTAGAGATAAAATGGCAAGAAGAAGAGACGTAAGCTCCATAACTGGAGAGCTGTTGTGTTATTTAGTTGCTGGTGGAATATTTTCATACTAGCATTTCACTGTTATCTAATCTATATTGTAATTTTTTTCCATACAGTTTCTAACCATCTCATCTATGAAGAGACATTATATATTCCATTACTTTCCCATATAATTTTCCTTCCCATAATATTACTAATCATAAACTATTAATGTCAGTCATAGCATAGAAAAAAATAATGCTTATATATGCTGCTCACTAAGTTAAGTAGATTCTTTACATGCATTTTTTATGTGTCCAACTTCTGTAGTTGTCTCACAAATCATTCTGTTCTGCTGCTCACTCATTCTGAAATCCAATGCCCAGGAATGAGCATGTCCAAGGCAAGCACTCAGTCCGCCCTCACTCACCAAGCATTCACTTCCTCCCTGAGTCTGCTGTGCTGGGTCTCTTTATCCAATCACTGCAGGATGCTCTGTAACCCCCTCCTCTCTGTTTTTAGACATGAGTCTGATAGGACAGGAGCGAGCACAGAGGAGTGCTAGTCCTGCCCTTACCTACTGGACTTTGTCCCAGCCCGTGCTTCAGCTTGGACAAAGATAATGCTGTAGTCGGACATGATTATGTTTTGGAAGGTATAGGGACCCCTATCCTTTTTATCAGCCATGGTTTCTATAAAAAGAAAATATGTTTATTTTATTAATTATAATAGAAATGTTAATGTTTAGCCAAGAGGTACATCATATAAAAGGTTTTTGATTATGACAGTGCCCATTTAAACAATACATCATTTTCTGATCATACATTCCCTATATATTTAGGTAATAAAAGCTAGTCTGTTTGATCTAATTTTGTAATAGTTGTTTTAGAATGACTTGTTCTACAGATATATTCTGTATACATCTCTTTAATACAGACAGCAGATATTTTCCTTAACCTATGATGTAATATGGTCATAAAAATAAGCCTTGAAAGTCTTGTTGGTAGATAATATTTTCTTCCCTGCTTTAAATTTAAATGGATACTTAGTTCAAGAATGAAACAATGCAACAGAGAATGCCTTATGACCCAGGAATGGCCACAAAAAACAGGCAGTGATCTTTACTAGTGTAATCATTTTGCACAAGTACCCATGATTAAGAATGATCTGTCTTCATCACATCAGGGGAGGCTTGTAAAAGAGATTAAATTTAAGAATATAGTAAAATATTTAATATAATAAAGTCATTCTCTCGGAAAAAAAATGCATTATTGAATACAGCTGTGAATTTGTCAGCAGTTTAATATGTGGAACTGAGCGCTATCTTCAAAGGTCATTGGTTTAGTTATATTTGGTCCCATCTCAATCTAAACTCACACGTGACCCATATTAAAATTCATTGTCCGTGCAATAAATTTTCTAGGAAAAAATATGTTCATGTCATCCTCTCACGACCATGAAAATGACAGTCAATCCCAAACAATTAAAGTCTTTCTGGTTGAACAGTTAAAGTCAACCAGGTTTTCCCAAGTACTCAAAGTCCAGACAAGTGTGTCATTGTGGACTGAAGCCACCAATATTACAAGATATATACTATTTTGTAGGACTAGTCAAGGCTTAAAAGCTTTAAATGACAATTTATGACTTTCAGAAGTTCCAGTCTATGCCCAGTACTACTTCCCTGCGATACCAGGATTTATAATCTGCAGTAAGGTTTTCTCGTTGACAGGTTGCTTTCCTTTTTTTACAAAAAAAAATTGTAAATTCTTCAACTATATGAATTTATTCTTCTAGGAAGATGCTTTTTGCACTGGCATATGGAAATATCTGGACTGTGTTTTTTGGAATAAATCCTCGGCATGTGCATAATGTGTAAACAGGTAAGATGCTTGGAAATCAGGAGAAATATATTCAGTAGGATATACTGAAAAATGAACACTTGGTCTAAATTTATTTCGTATTTGTGTTCTGTTGGTCATTGGAGAGATGAATCTTGGATTCCTAAGATGTATTGTGGAACTGGTTAAAATCACAAGACTACGAGTTTATATAAAAGCAGCCATAGGATCTAATAAATAAAACATGACTACTGAACTTCTGAGCTTAAACATTTCCCAAAAGTAAGGTGTAAGTCCAGAGTCTATATCAACAGTACATAGTCTTAATCTTATTCAAACTGTTCCTTTCAATAGATCCTTTCACCTGCTATGTACAATGAATATATTCTTGTGTATATACCAGCATACTAAGAAATATGAAGTTTGCCTTGACTTTCTTAATACTGGATTTATGTGTTACACAATCTCCTGAAAAAGATGCCACCATGGAGAAGAGTATCATGAAGCATGTTTGTTTGGGTTGTCCCACTTGTTATATCAGGGGCAAGTGCCAGGAGATATTTAGGAAGTGGGCAAAATGCAATATTGAATGCTATGTGCCGACATTGATGTCTGTAGCCTGGTCCATTACTTATTCATATTTTACTCTATAAAACTGACACAAAACATGATTATTTTATAGTCTGAAATATAATAAAGAACAATATTATTTTAATATGGATTCTGCAATGGATGCTAAAGGTGAACTTTTTAAAAGTATTCTGACAAAGAAAGAGAAGACCTTTGATCTTGATTAGGGACATCTTTAGTTTCTATAGCATCCTCTCTAATTTGTAAGAAATTTCACAGTCAAGCCACTTTTCCAAGGCTGTAACACATGTTTTTGGGCATCCATAAGAAGGCTGCAATGCCAAATTTTTAGCAGTTCTACTGAGCCAGATATCGATCACCTTCAAAGCTCTACAGTGATCTAAGTCAAGTGTAGCAGAATCAGGGACGCTTTAAAGGGCCGGCTCCTGCCTATAGGAAAAATAGGCAGCCGCCTAGAGCGCCCTCATGATGGGGGGCGCCGATCTGCCTGCCACAAGGAAGTTAGACAACCAGCATCCGAACCACTTGTTCAGCCAGTAGCATGAGGAGGAGGTTTGTTACAGTGTATCACCCCAGCAGTATTACATGAGGAGGGGCTTGCTGCAGTGTGTCACCCCAGTAGTAAAGTGGAGTGTGTCAAAGGGTGAGCCAATGGGCGGAGTCAAGCGGGTGGAAAAATTAGCTTTTGCTTAGGGTGGCAAAAAACCTTAGGATATCACAGATATTATTTTGAAGCTAAAATGCACTCATTTTGCTATTATGGCTGTGTGAAAGAAAATTATTAATTTCCTAAAACAAAGTTTTGATGAAAAAAATATATAAAACAGTTTTTCCTAGATGCTGGGCTGTTTAACATAAGGATCAGCTCTGCTCTGATGCTCTATGAAATTCTATGAATTGGATACTGCATCAATGGAGATCTAGAGATCTTTGAAGATGAAGATAATTATACATCACCTAGTTCCTTGTGAAGGAATGAGTTTATGCAGCCACTGCACTTCTGTTATCTTTGCAGCTTTTGCACATATTTTTTACATAAATATTCTGTATCAAAGAAAAGTATAAACACTTAATATGACTTTTATAACATTATTCTTTAGCACTTCTAGATAAAAGAACATTTTACAACTAACAGCAGTCCCAAATTACCATAGTACTCAATGCAATTTGTATTACCAATAAAAGCAGTCAACCACTCGCTTTCAGTATTTAGACCCAATGTAGGCAATGGGTAACTGTAAAGGCATGCAACTGCATAGGTCTATCAATATGGTTGGTGGAACCATTTTATATGGTCCCATCTCATGTAAAGAAACACAATTTTTGCCTAAATCATTGGAATTTTATGACTAGTAGAGATGAGCAAACCTTCTGAAAGTTTAGCTTGATAGGTTCTCCAAACTTAAGAAATGTATTAGGTTTGTGGCAAACCATGTTTGGAAGTTCGGTGAGCCCTGGTCAATATGATTAAAACAATAACCCTCTTTACAGTTGACTTGTCTGTTACTGTATGACTTTTAAATGTTTTGTAAAAAAATCAGTATGTTTACAATTACCATATTCTAATCCCTATAACTTCCAAAAATTTATGTGCACAGGGCATTCATAAGGGGCTCTATTTTTGCATAACAATCTTTAGTTTTACTGGCACCATGTTTGCATATATGGGACTTTTTGATCACTTTCTATTCCATTTTTTGGGATGTAATGTGACCAAAAATCTGCAGTTTTGGAATTTTGTACATATATATATTTTTAACACTTCATTAACATTAACATTATATCTTAGTTGCCAGGGCATTTGTGCATGCAGTGATAACAAGTATGTTGGTTATTTATTTTAACTTTTTTTTTTTTTTTTTTTGTAAAACAGAAAAGGGGGTAATTTAATTTTAGGGGCTCATTTGTACTTTTTTTTTTTAACACACGGGATTATGGATGTCATTTCCCATAGAGGAGGATCCTGGAGAGGAGGATTCCTGTAGAGGCTGTGGAGCAGGTAAGCAGAGCTCCGTCCACCATTTTAACTCATTGGACCCCCACTAACTTGCTTCGGTGGTCCAATGAGTCTCACATAGTTCACAATTTCTTAGGGTACTATGATAAGTATTGATCATGGCATCTAAAGAGTTAATTGCGGACATCGGCAGGATTGCTGATTTTCACCATTAGCTGCAAGGTCCTGTCTACTAATAAAAACAGGACCCTGTGCTTGCTTCATGTCCATGAGGTAAATGTATGTTGTAGTGTGCTAAGTCCCAGCGCACCATGAGGTACATTTACATCATGAGTCCTCCAGGGATTACTTGATTTAGAGTCTGTTACAGGCGTAGGCAACCTTTGGCACTGTGTTTGTTTTGGACTGCATCTACCATGATGCTTTGCCAGAATTATAGTTGTAAGAGCATCATGGAAGATGTAGTCCACAACATCTGCAATGTCAAAGGTTGCCTACTCCTGGTCTATTACATGCTATTAAAACTGGAAGGCACCTTGTTGGAACTGTATGACTGCTTTTCTAGCATACCCCATTGATATTTTGGGAATTTGAAGGCCGAATCAACACCTTAAATTATTTTTTATGCTGTAAGGCGTAATGCATGGTGTGTCCTCACACCTTTCTACCATAGACAGTATTTTTCAGCAATTGGTGCTCTTTTTGGGATCATATCAGTCCAGCCTTTACTCTGCACATGCATCAACAAGTCTTGAGCTCCCACAACTCTTTCGTCGGTTCCTTGGATTACTTTTGGTAGGTATTAACTAATGCATACCACAAAGTATAAGAGAAAGCCAGTACTGTTACCCCCCACTAGTGCACATGACTAGCCAGATTGACAATCCAGAAACATAAACCAAAAGACAAGAAGTCACAGGCAGAGTGTACCTTATTAAAGGCTCAATTGCCAAAATGTCACACTTTGAGGTGGATGTAATAAAGACATTGCTTGACCTTGAATTCTTGCCCTTTGGTCTATGCATACCAGGACCACCCTCACAAGACCTGTCATTTTTGTTCTTATCCAAACCTATATCTGACACAATTTGGCCTGTGTCAAAGTAGATCAGATCCGTGAAGGAAAACTGACAGCGGGTTCCCCACAACCCAATCAACAGGGTTATAGTGCGGGTGAACCGGATTTCAAAGAGGTACTACCGAGGTCAGGTTCTGGAGAAAACATGCTGTAATAGCCATAATTGCTAATATGTGAATGGCTGGCTTTGTTCAATGAATGTGGTATATGGCATACAGAGCATCCCTGTTACCACCCCCTCAGCACGTCTAGCTCAGGCTCATATGGACAAAAGGATTCCTTGAATATTCATAAGAAGGATAGAGGCTACCATTGTGCCAAGCTGACCATTTCCAGATTACAAAGTACTACCATGTATTGTTGTAACCGGACCGCAGATCTGAGTAAGTTACACCACATTGTGTTCCTGTTTACTCACACTTTAACCCCATGTATTGGCTTTAGTGTGGGTGATCCCGCTGCCAATTTCCCCTTAAGCCTGCTCCTTTTTCTGCTTCAAGCACATTAACTTCAAGAACTGACTGTTCACGTGCTGTCTTAGAGAGGGATTCTCCATGTCAGTCGGCTTTGTAACAAGACTATCAGTGTTATTCACTTCACCTGTCAGTAGTTTTAATGTTATGGCTGGACGGTGTAAGCGCTAATAACAATTCCACCTCTGTGTGCCTATTTCCCAGCCTCCGGTAATCTTATGGGGATCGGTACTGTACCTAATTTAATCTCTCCAGGACTGAATTAATCAATTATTTCAAGGCGTGAGGTAAGGTCACGATACCATGTTCAAATGCATGAGATAACCCAGGGTGCCTGGAAATGAGCTAGCTATACAATGGGATACAGAGAGAAGAACAGAACATTTCCCTCTCATTAGCTTGTCCCTTAAACATTCAGACAGTTCGCAATGCTCATTAGCCAAATGGATCGCTGGCTTTCTTTGAGAAATTGCAGGAACCTTGCTAGGCTCCCAGAGCTAATTATATCAAATTTAGATTGGCTCCATAATAAAAGAGAGACATTTTTTATGCCATATTTTATTTAATATCGAGATGTGCCGCTACTAGAATCTCTAATGTCACTGCATAATCATAAAATGATTACAAGAAATACCTAAAATGTTGGGGATTGACAAGGCATGCCAAGGAAAAGGTCAGACTGCATTCACTGACAGATTACCTGCAATGTAAAGTGATGCAAGTCCATTATAAGGTCATATTTCAAAGCTGTTGAAGATGAGACACAGAAAACAGGAGAGGCAGGGGGAATTGATGACGCATGGGTACTTCCGCTAAACTGTTTAACATGGAGCTGTCACAGGTACGCAAGATTCTTTGACAACCTGACACATCCTATTAAAAACATATGTAACAATTATATAGACTAAAGGAGCCGCAAGGGCAATCCAGGCACTTACTGCATTAACACAAGCATTTTTGCAATGAAAACAAGCTAAATGCATTTATATAGGAGGTTAATAAAATTATGTCCCTAATACATTTAAGGTAGTCATCTAAAAGAGTAAAGCTTATTAGCTGCAGAATGGACTAGGGAAAACACACATTCAAAGGGAACTCAGTCTTTTCATTTTGTCAAAGCATTTTCAACATTTGCCTATAATAACACTATTATTATTATTATTATTATTATTATTATTATTATTATAGTCAAGTGGTGTTTTATAACAAAATAATTTGCTGCTGGGCTGGAATGGATATATTTAAAAAAAAATCCATTTTAACCCAGCCCCATTCACCTTTCTGGTCCCCCGTAGCTCTCATTAAAGGGGTTATCCAGGAATAGAAAAACACAGCTAATTTCTTTTAAAAACAGCTCCATGTCTGTCTCCAGGTTTGGTTTGGTCTTACATCTTGTCTCCATTCACTTCAATGGAACTGAGCAGCAGAACCACACTCAACCTGGAGACAGACCGGGAGCATTTTTTTTTTATAGAAAGTAGCTGTCTTTTTCTATTCCTGAGTAACCCCTTTAAGCTCCATCAGGTCCCCTTATTTTTTATTTTTTTTTTATTCTTCCTACTTCCAAAATGAACACAGTGCAGGATCTGCTGGTTCAACCAATCACTGACCACAGTGGTGTACCGTCTTGGCACACATCTCAGTGCAGGAAGAAAACAGAAGATTGAGGGACCAGATGGTACCAAATGGGAACCGTGTGTGGGGGAGGTGGGGGTTGGTCATGGGATAAGTGAGGGACAGGGGAAAGTAAGATTGTTTTTCAATTTTTGCCTCACAGCATATGTTTTTAATAGTTTTTTATGACTTTACTACTTCATGATGTGTTTATATTGATGGACCAGAAGAGTAATGTTTCTCCTCAAGAAGAGCCCCATAAAAAAGTGGTGATACTTATGTTCCACTAGGATTTTTAGGAAGAAGGATACATAAAGAGGCTCTCTGACACCACCTTTTGGGGGTAGCATTCTCAACAAGTCAGTGCTTTACTCTGACAGGGAGCCTTAAAGCATGCATAAGGATGCAACTTTTCCCAGGAGTGGAAATATCTATCTGTAGTTTGGTTCCACAGTGTTTTGAGACCTGTTTTACCCCCAAAGATATCCCTAAAGATGACACACCATCATGTAGCTTTGTCAAAAAAGACACTAAATGGACCAGCACATAACTACTAATATATGTACATTACAACATCTTCAAAAGACCTTCTATTTGAGAAGACCAACCCCGAACTGGATCAGATTTTTTTTCATAATAGATCATTTTTAAAATTCTGTTCTATACTGTGCTCATTGATGCTCATGAAAACACTATTTCTGCAAATTTGTGTAACCATCTAAGAAACCAACTTTATTAATGCAGAAATTTTCTCAATACAGGAGCAATTTCTGGTTGCCTATTTTCTATAAATGATTTATAAGAACACACATTAGAATGGATGTTCCCAGGGTAATAGAACAGAGGTGTCTTTGCTTCTGGTAGGGGCTAGTCAATCAATATCAATCTCCTTTATAATGGAAGAAATTCAAAATAGAATACTATAAAGCATAATGCAATAGTTGAATATAATGTAGCCCAATGCTAGAGCTTCATTTTCTCTTCAGTTGCATGTCAGGCACTGAAGAGATGGACATTGGCCCTGTTGTTGCACTGCACAGCTGCCACCGAGACACAAGATTGATGGCCGAGCCGGAGCACAATCCAGTTTCTGTCCCTTGGTGGTTCCTATACACTGTATGTCAGTCAGTGCTCTTCAACAACACGACCTGACATTTGCAAATTGAGTTTTGTGCAAAGGGATTAATTTAAACCATATAGCCGTCTTCCCTCAGTTTTAATGTATCGTAGTATTTCCAAACCTTAGATAGAAAATACAAAATAAGAAACACAATAATGAATTACACAATGCTAGTATAACAATTTCTAATGTTCACAACATTGTTAAAATACTGTGATAAAATAGGATCCACTAGCTTTCAAAAGTTTAGCAGAGTAGAACCGCACAGCATGTATTTTTCAATGCTTGTGTGATAAGGGCCTTACTATAAATTTGCTTAAGCAAAATATTTAATATAATTTTACATTAAAATGAGACGATCACATGAAGAGATGATTCTGTATCCACAGGATAGGTGGAAATATGTCATGACTTGGAATTCTGCTAGTGACACATTTTAATTAGTCATTTTCCTATAAATTCTCAGTTAAAGGGGTATTCCAGAAAAGTAAAAAAAAACTTTTTTATAAATATCAACTGGCTCCAGAAAGTTAAATAGATTTGTAAATTATGAAGAAAGCAGGTAGATGCTAGCGATTAAGAAACTTCACCTTTATTAGAACCACGTAAAATCATCGACATGGAGAGACTTCAATAAGACAAACGTTTAAAATTCCAGGAATCAGCGCCAAGCATGACGTGTTTCAGGTCATGTGACCTTTCATCAGATGCATGGTGGGAAGCAGAGGGGTGAGGGAATAAATCCCAGCCTCCTAATGGAACAGGTGAGTAAACTTTTTCTTACGAACCAGGTATTAACCCTATACGCTCCAAAAATAGAGGCCCCCATCTGCTAAACATAACAGGTACAAAGTCATGAATCATTAAACACCTATAACCATAGTTACAAGATAAGTGCAAACAATGTATATGAGACCTGTGTGTTTTAAGGAGACACAAAATGTATATTTAGAGGAAAAAGGTTGCCAAAACACTGATAATTATAAATAAAACTACAGTAAATAATAATATATATAAAGCATCAATAATATATATAAAGCATCAATGGCAGCCTAAAATTAGTTAATAGTGAAGAATGACGTCCGATTTTAAATGTAACCCATATGGTTGAAACGTGCGCAAAGAGTAAATCCAAAAAATTTCCCTATTGCGTAATGATTTGATGCGGTTGCCACCTCTATCGTGTGGACAAACAATCTCAATACCTGAGAAAGAAAAATGGGCTACATTACCATCGTGAACATTTTTTAAGTGTTTAGAGACATTTGATGCGTTAGTGTATGAACTGCTGCCAATAGCTCTGAGATGTTCCTGGATGCGTTTTTTCAAAGTTCTTTTAGTGCTGCCAATGTAGGATACATTGCAGCTATTACAATCTATTTTATATATTACATGAGTAGATTCACAGTTAATAAATTGTTTGATCGGCTGTCTTAATCGCTGGCATCTACCTGCTTTCTTCATATCCTTGGAGGATCATATTGCCGTGCGGTGGCCGGGTGAGCTGACAATTTTTCTACTTTGCTCCAGATTTGTAAATTACTTCTATTAAAAAATCTTAATCCTTCCAGTGCTTATCAGCTGCTGAAACTGAGTTGTTCTTTTCTGTCTAACTGTTCTCTGATGACACCTGTCTTGGGAGCTGTCCAGAGTAGGAACAAATCCCAATAGCAAACCTCTTATGCTCTGGACAGGTGTCAACAGAGAGTACTGTTGTCAGACAGAAAAGAACAACTCAACTTCAGCAGCAGATAACTATTGGAAGGATTGAGATTTATTAATAGAAGTAATTTACAAATCTGTATAACTTTCTGGAGCCAGTTGATCTAAAAAAAAAGTTTTTTTTCTCCCTGGAATACCCCTTTAATATATCATAATACCTGCTATCTTTTTTTGGCTGCCATCCTCTTCCTAATGCATCCACATGAGAAAGAGCAACCAGACAGTCTAGTAGAACTACTGCAAGATGAATGATTGAAAGCCTGCAATGCCAAATAAACAGGCAATTAGAAGCATTTCATTATGTTTTAGTACACAGCCAGCTAAGTAGTTTTATCTGATCCATAAGTCTACAATGCTTACTTAAAAAGGATGTGTCCTAGACTGCCCTTTCCTGAAATGTTTTTATCCTTAAAAATAAGTATTTTCTGGATGTATACAAAAAAAGGGAAAGAAAATATATTATATATGTTACAAAAAAAATTATAGGGTACATTCACAGGCTATGGAAAAATTAATAAGGAAATTGGTATAAAAAGCATCAATTTGGTTAATCTACTTAATCTACTTAATCTTCCATAAACCTAAATATTATGGAAAAGTGGCGATCAGTACACACAGGGGGAGATTTATCATTGACTTTAGAGCATTTTTTGTCTATGTTTTGGCGCAGTTCAGGCGCAAGCAGCATATTTAGCAACTTTTATGCGTCTTTTGATATAGACAGTTTCACTCTTTTTGCCTACCCGTAGAACTTTTTCCTTTTGACCATGCAGTGGTCACGTATTTATCATTTGCGACTTTTGTCAAAAGTCGCTATTTTGTGCGCAAAGGTACTTTTTTAGGGGAAAAGCTACACCACCCACCAGTAGGCGTGAGAATCACTTCTACCTTCCGCAATTCAACCTTTCACCTCTTGTGGACAAAAGCATCCCACCCCCCTTCTATGACATGCGCTCAGGAGCTGAGCGCGGGTCATAGCTGGGTGGTCCTGGAGGCTATCTGCCACTAGGACTCATATCCAATGCCAGACATCACTGATCAGTGTGATGCCCGGCTTTAACCCCTTAGACACCGCAATCAAATTTGATTGTAGCGTCTAAAATGCCATTAAAAATGTCCCTGAAGCTCTGTGAAAGTAAGTAAAAACACCTAACCTGTCATATTCAGGACCAGGGAAAGTGTCTACTTCCCTCCCTCACAAGCGTCTAGAAAAAGTGTATGTGGTAGAGCTTTTCCCACCACAGCAGAGCTGCGCAAAATTCATCATCCTGCACCTTATTGATAAATAAGATGCACGCTAGTCAAACCCACCACCCAAATAAGCGTGGGAAAATAGCTCTACCGTAGACATTCTTTGATAAATCTGGGCCACATTGTTTTAAAAAAGTGCATAATTCCAATGTTAATTCTGCTAATTTGATTCCTAACTAAAAAAAAATGACAGATTTTCTTTCATGACAGGTGCATTTTCAAGGAGTTTTCTGTCCACTGACAGATCAGTCACATCAATGGTGGTCAGGCTGCTGATACACCCACCAACATCAGAAACAAGAGACTGCTCTTTAAAAATGTCTAATGCCTAATTGTCCTAAATATGATCAGTATGGCCTTGACTGCTAGCGTCCTCAAAGATCCGGAGCATGGACTTGTTCCAACCATTTATGGAGAGTGGCCAGGCACGTGTGGTCAGTTTAAACTGAAGTTAGAAGAAGACTTCACATCATACAGTGATTTATGACATGTCTTCTTAAGGAGCCACTTGGGACAGCTACTTTATACATGGCTGACAGTCTTTCTATAACTATTTCTACTACATCACTTTAATCTGCATACAACATATAACATATTATCAGTATATAGAAAACGAAGAGTAGAATCCAGCTCTTGATACAAATTAAATCCACTTTATTCGATAAGGACAAACACAGGAACACAGGAGGTAACGCATTTCAAGCGCAGATCGCTCTTAGTCATACCATGCAAGGGCACTCTGTGCTTGAAACGCGTTACTTCACGTGTTTCTGTGTTTGTCCTTATCGAATAAAGTGGATTTAATTTGCATCAAGAGCTGGATTCTACTCTTTGTTTTCTATGTGTTTTGGTGTTATCCAGCTCCTGGATCCGTGCTCCATCTGCCCGGGCGGGGTGAGCTGGTTAGACTTTTTCCTTACATTTTACCAGTATAGGAATAATGACATCCAAAAGATAGCGTAAATAAAGTGATTCTTAATTTTGGTAATTCTTACAAAAAAAGTCCTTACAATAGCGTCAAAGTGGTTTTTTTTTTTTTATTATTATTGTAGATATGACTATTTTTTTACTCTGTCTATAACAGATCACCAATATACCATTCTCCCACACACGATCTTGCTAAACCTCAACTGCATGCTTTCACCATTTGGGGTAGGTAACCTGTATATGGCTCCCATACAGGACATAATTGATTTAATACACTGTAAGGGATAACAATACCTTGTAGAGAATTGGAGCACCATTGCCTTATTCTTCATACTAAGTACCACAAAATATACACTACCAATTGCTTGGGAAAAAAAGAAAAAAACATAGTAAATACACATTGAGCAATTCCCTAATCCTTTTTGTAAAGTATCTTAAAAACAAAGCCATATTGTAAATATAAAGTGTTCCGTACAGCACAATATAATATGTTTGCATAGCGGTAGAAATACATTTCTTACTATAATAAGGTGTCAGTATTTACATGAGCGGTGTCAACGGTAATGACTGTGTAGACAGGAGACAACGCTTAAGGCATTTTATAACAGCCCCGAAACCATAATCTCAATTAAGGACATATGCCATGGGAGCTGTGAGGTCCCAGAGCTATAGCTTATCTTGGAATGTCTAACCTCTATAATAAAATAGTAACAATGTGATAATACCTTTACAGCCATCTGATTGGCGGCAGCAAGACAATGGTGTGATGCCCTCTCTAGAGGGTTAATGTGAATGCACACACATTTATGACAGTTTATTTTAGAGGACAATAAAAAATGTAGCCGCCTATTTACTATACTATTCTAGTGTATGTTTACTTTAACTTAAACCATTTCTGCAGAAATATTTACTTTTTCTATACCATTGCAATCTTATTAATTAAAAATTATGGTTCCTGACATTTCTTTTGCTTGCATTTATAAAATGTCAGTGGCCTAAATCTAGAAAGGTGCAGGCGGTCTGGGATTTCTTAACTGTCACGTACTAAAGTGATTGAACCCGCGTGTCAACACAGCTTTCTAATTTGGCCACATTCTGGCCTTGTTTCTCAGTGGGGTTCCTGTGACTGCAAACTGTAATTAGTAACTGTCAAGTGTACTTCACATTGTCTATATACATTGTCACATTAACAGGAGCTCATTTAAATTGATTCTCCGCTGAGATGAACACTGGAGACCTCATAATTATCTCTCATTGTACACAAAAACATGGTAAACTATTTAACAGGATCAACTACAAATGCAACATAAAGCCACAATCGGTAAGACAAGAAGGCAGAAAAAAAGAGGACAAGTTCTGTTTTGTATAAAATGCATTTACAAATAAAACATTCTGATTACATCATTAGTAGTGGATATGTAAAAAATTGGCACTAGATTTTTTTTAAACAAGATATACAGCTGTGTTTATCGTTACGTTTAGTTTAGTTAAGGATTGCAATTGGTCATGAAACCCATTCAACACGATACCACAATATAGTCTTACTTTTAGTTTAGTTAAGGATTGCAATTGGTCATGAAACCCATTCAACACGATACCACAATATAGGGCCTCATTTACTAAAAGTTTTGAGTTTTTACTAGTGGGAAAAGTTGTTTCAGACATGCAGGATTCCTCTATATTCTCTATTGGGAAAAGTCGGGAACATTTTCTGACCAGCTTTTTCTAGGTCGATATTTCCAGCCATTTACCCACAGAATTGTCTGTGAATTCCATAGTAAATATGTCGGGTTGTGAAACCACGCCCCCTTTTTGACAGGCCACGCCCCTTTTGTGACAGACCACAATTTTTCAGGCGCACACTGACGCACACTGGCGCAGACATGTCTCAGACAAGATAACCAGACAAAAACTGGTCGGTTTCAGCTTAGTAAATGAGGCCCATAGTCTTACTTTTGGTTTAGTTAAGGTTTGCAATTGGTCATGAAACCCATTCAACACGATACCCCAATATAGTATCAAAACTCTTAAAAGTTAAGAAAGGACACATATGTATACATACATAAATCAGCAAATTTGCAAAAACACTACAGTGACACTACAGAGGAACTATACACTTGCCGTTTTGTCCCCTCCAAATTACTGATGATTTAAAGGAAACTAACACTTTATAAAGAACCAGTCCACCATAAAGAAAGGCTAAATAGGTGTACAGGTTTTGAAGACCAATATTTCTTTAAAGTTTCTCTTGAGAATCCTTAATCTGGATAAATGGCTTTTTTACAAGCTACGAAGAATTATTCCCATTTTAGGGCATAGTATCAGTATTCCCCCCCCCCCTTGATTGCCCCCCCCCCCCCCCCATTATGCACAGCTTTTTCACATAAAAAAAATTGTTACACTTAACTTTAAATTAAAATAGGTTTTGCAATGACAGAACAGATAAGAGTGTTCTCTTTAATGCTGATTTCACTACATTTATTTTATATGTGTGATCTTATTCATATCTGTGTTGTTCACTGCTTAGCGTCCCTCACAGAGATCTTCTCCTAACACCTGCTATCTCTAAAATGGCTGCGGAAGCTAAGTGCATAGGCTTTTATAATGGCTTTGACATCATCTCTATATTGCCTTATGATTACCTAGTAGAGCTGTTTGAAAGGCATTATGGGGTTCCCTAAGTTTATGTGATCCTTTTTCCTTTTCCTTACTGTAATGTGGCTAATATTTTTTTAGCAGGTTCTGCCAAACTGTCAGAAGTTCGACTTCTAACTGAATCCAACTTTAAGCAAAGTTCTGACCGAACTTGGGTTCTGCAAGTTAAGTTCACTCATCTTTACTTACTGTCTGTAGTGTAAAAGTGACAGGACTTGCTTTTGCTTTAGATTTACTACTGCAAATGTGCCAGTATGCTGGCTTAGTTTGCACCCAAAAACTGGCTTACATGACATGTCCCACATTTATTATGAGTTTTGGACACTTTATAGAGACTTTTGAGGCCTCAACAAAAGGGAGTATGGCTTCTTTATAAGGGACATGGCTTGTTCTGCACCACTGTACATAAAAAAAAATAAAAAAAATCACGTTCATTATTTGATCAGTGCGATAACTGTGTCTAGTCTAAGTTTACACTGTCTAAAAATTAGACACGTTTAGCAAATCTGGGCCATTGTTCTAGACTACAATGGGGACATCCCCTTTTATATAGTTTTTTGTACATGTAAGATATATTAGAATATTTATGCTGCTTCTGTGATCATGTGATTTGAAATGATCAGCTCTTTATACAGCTTATCTACAATACATAAAAAAGATGCATTAACTACAAGACTCATACACCTTGCTATTTGCATTTGATAAGTAAAATGTAATGATAGGTCCAATAAAGTTGACCAAATAACTATGACACAAAATAGTGTAGGTTTAAATTTAGGATGTTCAAGACTCCTTTTAACCAGCATCTTTTTGTATAATCCATCTGCTTAACAGCAATCTCCACCAATACACTATTTTAAACACAACTTATGAAAAAAGTTTTAAAACCATCACGTTTGTAAATAGAAAATGTACAGTTCTCCTCTTTAGTCCAGAATTAATTTGAGGGCATAGTACAGTATAAGGTATGGTACATAGAAATTTACATTGTAACATCTGGCAGCTTGGAACAGATTACAACATCTAGATACAACTTTGCCCAGACCTAATTTTAATTAAAAAAAGAAAAGATTAATGTTACTGAACACGCAGTGTTTTATGCTATAAAACTGGAAGACATAAATACATTAATGTTTTCCCTCTGGCAGCACAGAGAGAACTTGTGGTTTAGTTATCTGTAAAATAACCATTCTAAACCTGACAATAAATACGAAGGGGATATATTAATTTGTATATAACTGTATATAAGACCTATAACTCTTCAAGTGTAGTTTTTCACTCTACTTAAGTGTGTAAATTAGTGAATTGCTTTTACTCCAAAAGATTAGATGTGCGGTGAGGAGCCCATTAGCTATATATAATCCCTTGAATATAAACAAAAGTTTATAGTAATACACCTTTGTAAATGTTTACTCAGTGCAGGCAGGTCCTTTTATTATAAATAATAAAGGGTTTGTCTGGGGACTATTTTTAATATGTAACTTTGTACAAACAAGGCTAAAAAAGAAAGAAAACTATACTTATCTTCCACATTCTGATGGTGTCTGGTCCCGCTGTGGGGCACTTACTAGTGTCGGTCTTGAAATAAGGAGATGACTGCTCGGTCAATCACTGGCTGAGGTGGGACATCAATCTGGCCAGTGATTGGTTGAGCAGGTACATCCTTGTGCTAAGAGCAACACCAGAAAGTGTTATGTAGTGGGCCTGGGTACCGTAGAAACAGCAGCAGTCGTAGAGCAAGGAGAATACAGGTTTATTTTATTTTTACCCTGCCTGAAAAATGAAAGAAGCGATCTGATTGGTTGCTATGGGCCACTAGTCAACTTTTCCTCCACGCCAGGTTTGATAAATCTTCCCCTATGTTCAGGACATTACCTGAATGTATCTGTGTATATTCCCAGATCTCAAAAGCATGGTGTGCTGCTCTTTTGAGACCTGAAAAATACACATATACATTTGGGAGCATAACTGAGCATAGTCACTAGATGACTACATTCACGCCATTCAAGTCAATAGAGACCATGCCAGTATGTGCATGTATACTTTAGCATTCTATTTTGCTAGTTTGTTGATGTGTGCATGCAATATACTGTCAAATCCTGCTATGCACTCAGTCTAAATCATGTATTTCTAATACATAATGAATGTATGTAATTTAACAGTTTACATTAACAGTCTTAACCTATATGTTTTATTTTTGTATATTTTTGTATACATTATATGTATAAATTTTAATACAACATGCATGCATCTTTTTAAATTTTCATCCTATTTCCTCAATTGAGTTTATTGTATTGACTTCACAAAACTATTCCTTAATAAATGATATGGCAGTGTATTTCCACTATTTAGGGTTTTGCTTCATTGAGTAGATGGGATGTTATTATTTGTGTGTTTAGTTTATGTTCTGGAGTTAAACAACTATTTGAGGCAAAACAAGAGTTAATTATTCTATTTATCTTGTCCAGGAAGGGTTTTGAATTACATCTCCAGGGAATCTAGGAAATAACTGTATCTATCTGTCTAACAGTAGTGGTGGTTTATACCAGTGTGAGACCATTTTGTGACTCATTTCTTGTATTCTATTTGATATAGAAAGGCAATATAAGCTTTCTTCAGGATTTCTTTAAATAGCGATGAGTTAAATTTAAAGTCTAAGTCTTTTTTCCATTTTGTAATATATAAAAAGTATATCCTCTCAATTCGTCAAGAAATTACATATAACTGATATAGTGTGGTTTAAGAGTACAGTATATCTTCGGAGATGGCCTGGGAATAAATATTCTCTGTTTCAGTTCTTAGATTGTTGGATAGGTGCAAATTGATAGCTTGAGGAATGGTGTTAAATCCTTGTTAGTTAAAATAATATCTGGATTACTGTTGTATAAATCTTCTTTCGTAAAAATAAATAAATAACCTTCTAGTCTGTTAAAAAAGCATTAACTGCTAGACTGTTTGTGTTTAAATCTGAGGATATGTGACATTTGAGAATCTTATTTTTTGGCATTGACAAACAATATAGGTCTCTGCCTTGGTGTTCTCTTTTAAGTCTATAACTGGTTTTAGGGAGGGAGATGAGACAGTGTTCAAATTGTGCTAAAAGTTTATGCAGTTGTAATTTGGGACCCAGCAATATAAATTAAAATATTTTTTACTCATTTTGTAATTTTAATTGATTTGTTTTATTTTTGGCAAATAAATTTACAAAATACTTAAGAACATTGCTTACATATGGAGGGCAATTGAGACATCAACATAGGAAGGGGTTCCTTACAGTTAAATAAAATACCTTTTCCAAAGGGGTTATTCAGGAAAATAAAATCAGATTTGATTTCTTCAAAAAACTACACCACACCTGTCCTCAGGTTGGGTGTGGTATTGCAGATCAGTTCTGTTGAAGTGAATGGAGCCTAGTTGTAATACCAAACACAACCTGAGGACATGTGAGGTTCTGTGTTTGGAAGGAATTAGCTCTGTGATTGTAGGTCTTGATAACCCCTGTTACGCCGAGCGCTCCGGGTCCCCGTTCCTCCCCGGAGCGCTCGCCTCATCTTCGTTGTTGCAGCGCCCCGGTCAGATCCACTGACCGGGTGCGCTGCGGTCCCGCCTTCAGCCGGGGTGCGATTCGCGATGCGGATAGCGCCCGCTCGCGATGCGCACCCCGGTCCCCGTACCTGACTCGCTCTCCCTCGGTCCTGTCCCGGCGCGCGCGGCCCCGCTCCCTAGGGCGCGCGCGCGCCGGGTCTCTGCGATTTAAAGGGCCAGTGCACCAATGTTGGTGCCTGGCCCAATCTTCCCAATTAGCTTAATTAGTTTCCACCTGTGCACTCCCTACTTATACCTCACTTCCCCTGCACTCCCTTGCCGGATCTTGTTGCACTTGTGCCTAGTGAAAGCATTCCCTTGTCTGTTCCTAGTCCGTGTTCCTGACCTCCTGCCGTTGCCCCTGACTACGATCCTTGCCGCCTGCCCCCGACCTTCTGCTACGTCCGACCTTGCTTCTGCCTACTCCATTGTACCGCGCCTATCTTCAGCATCTTCAGCAGCCAGAGAGGTGAGCCGTTGCTAGTGGATACGACCTGGTCACTACCGCCGCAGCAAGACCATCCCGCTTTGCGGCGGGCTCTGGTGAAAACCTGTAGTGGCTTAGAACCGGTCCACTAGCGCGGTCCTCGCCATCCCTCTCTGGCACAGAGGATCCACTACCTGCCAGCCGGCATCGTGACAGTAGATCCGGCCATGGATCCCGCTGAGGTTCCCCTGCCAGTTGTCTCTGATATCGCCCGACAGATCGCCCATCTAACCCACCAGCTGTCGGAAGTGTCCACCATTTTGCACCAACATCCCCTGCCAGTTGCCTCTGATATCGCCCGACAGGTCGCCCTTCTAACCCACCAGCTGTCGGAAGTGTCCACCATGGTGCGCCAACATTCGCAACTTCTTCAGCAATCATCTCCTCCGCCAGCTCCTGCACCTCCTCCGCAGCGAGTGGCCACTCCTAGCCTCTGCCTGTCCTTGCCGGACAAATTTGATGGGGACTCTAAGTATTGCCGTGGCTTTCTTTCGCAATGTTCCCAGCACTTGGAGATGATGTCGGACCAGTTTCCTACTGAAAGGTCTAAGGTGGCTTTCGTGTTCTGCCTTCTGTCTGGAAAAGCCCTGTCATGGGCCGCACCGCTCTGGGACCGCAATGACCCCGTCACTGCCTCTGTACACTCCTTCTTCTCGGAAATTCGAAGTGTCTTTGAGGAACCTGCCCGAGCTTCTTCAGCCGAGATTGCCCTGCTGAACCTGGCCCAGGGTGTTTCTTCCGTTGGCGAGTACGCCATTCAGTTCCGTGCTCTTGCTTACGAGTTGTCCTGGAATAGTGAGGTTCTCTGCGCGACCTTTAAAAAAGGCCTATCCAGCAACATTAAAGATGTTCTGGCCGCACGAGAGACTCCTGCTGACCTACATGAACTCATTCATCTAGCCACTCGCATTGACATGCGTTCTTCCGGATGGCGTCTGGAGCTCCGCCTGGATATGGACTTTGTTCGCACGAGGCGTTTTTTCTCCCCGGCTCCTCTCTCCTCTGGTCCTCTGCAATCTGTTCCTGTGCTTCCCGCCGCGGAGGCTATGCAAGTTGACCGGTCTTGCTTGACACCTCAAGAGAGGACACGACGCCGCATGGAGAATCTTTGCCTGTACTATGCCGGTACCGAACACTTCCTGAAGGATTGTCCAATCCGTCCTCCCTGCCTGGAAAGACGTACGCTGACTCCGCACAAAGGTGACACAGTTCTTGATGTCAACTCTGCTTCTCCACGCCTTACTGTGCCTGTGCGGATATCTGCCTCTACCTTCTCCTTTTCTACTATGCTCTTCTTGGATTCCGGATCTGCAGGAAAATTTTTTTTGGCCTCTCTCATCAACAGGTTCTACGTTCCTGTGACCAGTCTCCCCAGACCCCTCTACATCTATTGTTTTTTCAATAAAAGATTGGACTGTCTCGTACATTTCCACACAGAACCCCTCCTAATTTGCATTGGACCTAATCTCGGAAAAATTGAGTTTTTTTTCTTCAGGTTCTTTGGCCCCAAGAAGAGGGGGAGACCCAAGGGGGGGGGTACTGTTACGCCGAGCGCTCCGGGTCCCCGTTCCTCCCCGGAGCGCTCGCCTCATCTTCGTTGTTGCAGCGCCCCGGTCAGATCCACTGACCGGGTGCGCTGCGGTCCCGCCTTCAGCCGGGGTGCGATTCGCGATGCGGATAGCGCCCGCTCGCGATGCGCACCCCGGTCCCCGTACCTGACTCGCTCTCCCTCGGTCCTGTCCCGGCGCGCGCGGCCCCGCTCCCTAGGGCGCGCGCGCGTCGGGTCTCTGCGATTTAAAGGGCCAGTGCACCAATGTTGGTGCCTGGCCCAATCTTCCCAATTAGCTTAATTAGTTTCCACCTGTGCACTCCCTACTTATACCTCACTTCCCCTGCACTCCCTTGCCGGATCTTGTTGCACTTGTGCCTAGTGAAAGCATTCCCTTGTCTGTTCCTAGTCCGTGTTCCTGACCTCCTGCCGTTGCCCCTGACTACGATCCTTGCCGCCTGCCCCCGACCTTCTGCTACGTCCGACCTTGCTTCTGCCTACTCCATTGTACCGCGCCTATCTTCAGCATCTTCAGCAGCCAGAGAGGTGAGCCGTTGCTAGTGGATACGACCTGGTCACTACCGCCGCAGCAAGACCATCCCGCTTTGCGGCGGGCTCTGGTGAAAACCTGTAGTGGCTTAGAACCGGTCCACTAGCGCGGTCCTCGCCATCCCTCTCTGGCACAGAGGATCCACTACCTGCCAGCCGGCATCGTGACAACCCCTTTAAAGGGGTACTCCACTGCTCAGCGTTTGGAACAAACTGCCAGCATCGGGAGCTCGTGACATCATAGCCCCGCCCCCACATGATGTCACCCCCACCACCTCAATGCAAGTCATAGACTTGTATTGAGGGGGCTGGGCGTGACATCATGAGGGGGCAGGACTATGATGTCACGAGCTCCCGGCGCCGGCTCCAGCATTCGGAACAGTTTGTTCCAAACGCTTAGCAGCAGAGTACCCCTTTAAGGCTTTAAGGGTTATAAATAAGTTAGTATTGAGTAATTTATCAATGATTTGAGAAAGGTTGAACTTGATGGTTCAGTAATTAAAACTAATATAGATAGCAAGACTGAAATGGGAGGGTACTCCAGATACAATACCTTAGAATACCTCCTTTAGGATACAGCAAAGCCACTGTGCTCTTTTGGCATTGTAGCACAAAGTACAGGATATAGTATGGGTCATAGAATTCTACATCCACGGTATCACAAATAATTCCACACAGATTCATATTAAACCTATTTACTTGAGGCCTAAAATTACCGCCTCTTTAGCTTAAAAGGTTCTGTTCTAAATGACCTTATATACAACATTGCCGTCCCATCTGACACAGACTAGGGTGCTGTCTATCATTGTGTGTTTAAGATTAGAAATAATATTTTCTAATGTCCAGAAAAGTGTAGTTATAGGATATGTTTCTATAAAAGATCCCAACACACAAAATTTACAACATTTCAAATCTTCTTTTGCTGGTAAAAACCTGAGGTTACATGTAAATATGATGTCTGGGTGCAGAACACTGTTATCCACCTGCACTTCCAGATGGATGTCACTTTATGGTGTCTGCTCTGGCCCACAGCTCCAAGTTGAACATTTATCCTTGCCTACCCCATAAATAGTACAAACTAGTCACAAGTGGTCCAATAAGTTAACAAATAATACATTTGTATGACCTACTGACATAACTACGACTCCTGATCAAACATTCAATGCAACCACAGTACCATGCGAACACGTGACCTGTTGGATTTTACCAACGTGGAATTGAAAAAAAAAATTTCATTACTTGTTGGTAAGTAGCTTTTTTTTCCATATAATTCTAATACATCAAGAAAATGTATGCTAGAGTGAGTATCAATGATGAGAGTTCCATGTCATGTCAACAATAGATTCTGACTATGGTTTTACCCAATGAATACACAAGTAAAGATTTATTCAAGCTTGTTGCTACTTGCTTGCATCCTGTTTCTCTAATCTAGAAAACTACATTTTACAATACCTGCAGGAGAAGAAATAAAGCAGATAAAAATAAATTATACCTGATGCAACAATAGAATAGAGAGAAAATCACTGAACAAATTGAAGTTTCCATAAGAAGTGTATAATTAAGCCTCCGTCTAAAGACATCAATGAGAAAATACTTTACACTCTTTTAGCTACTGCAAAACAAGAGCTTTTTCTGTTGACTAAGCAAAGCGAGAAACACACATACAATGATGAAGATAACCTGAATAATATCTATCTATCTATATATATAAATTCCAAGAGAAGCAGCACAACCTTCTTAGTAAGCTGTAGTAGGTGCACGCTATATGGGTGCCTGGGTTAGGGCTCCACTTGTAATAGTGCTCCAGAAAATAACAGCAAAAAACAAAAAAATTTTGAAAAAAATATGTGTATTTATTGCCAGTGTGCCCGCCCCCCCTTCAACTGTTGCAAAAGTACAACTCCCAGCATGCATGTCTGTCAGTGCATGCTGGGAGTTGTAGATTTTTAACAGCTGGAGGTTTTACCCCCCCCCCCCCCCCATGTGAATGTACAGGGTACATTCACATGGGCGGGGGTTTACATTGAGTTTCTTGCTTCAAGTTTGAGCTGCGGCAAACTTTCAGTCGCAGCTCAAACTCCTAGCGGGAAACTCGCCATAAACCCCCGCCAGTGCAAATGTACCCTGAAAGCACTATGCTACACAAAATAAAGAGTAAAACACTACGTATACACAACCTTACACTGATCCCCCCAATAAAAATGAAATATGTCTTGTACATCAGTGTTTCCAAAATGGAGCCTCCAGCTCTTGCAAAACAACAACTCCCAGCATTGCCCTACAGCCACTGACTGTTCAGGCATGCTAGGAGTTAAGCAACAGCTGGAGGCACCCTGTTTGGGAATCACTGGCATAGAATATTTTTGCATCCGGTTGCATCCGGGTCCGCCCCTATGCAAATCCCTCATTTAGGCCTAAAATGCGCATGGCGCTCTCTCACTTTGGAGCACTGTCGAATTTCAAGGCAACACTTTAGGACGACATATGGGGTATTTCTGTACTTGGGAGCAATTGCGTTAAAAATTTTAGGGGTCTTTTTCTCTTTTTACCCTTTATGAAAAGGAAAAGTTGGGGTCAACACCAGCCTGTTAGTGTAAAAAATGCTGGTGTTGCTCCATACTTTTAATTTTCACAAGAGGTAAAAGGAAAAAAAGACCCCCAAAATGTGTAGCACAATTTCTCCTGAGTACGGAAATACCCCATATGTGGACGTAAAGTGCTCTGCGGGCACATAACATGGCTCAGGAGTGAAAGCACACTATGTACATTTGAGGCCTAAATTGGAGGATTTGCACAGGGGGGGAATTATTTTACAGTGGTTCTGACATAAACACAATAAAAAATACCCACATGTGACCCTATTTGGAAACTACACCCCTAACAGAACATAACAAAAGGTACAGTTAGCCTTAACACCCCATAGGTGATACTAAAATGCTGATACCCTAAAATTGTTATTTTCACAAGAAAAATAGGAAAAAAGCCTCCAAAATTTGTAACACCATTTATTCCCAGTATGGTAATACCCCATTTGTTGAGGGAAAGTGCTCTTCGGGCGTGCTACAATGCTCAGAAGAGAAGGAGTGCCATTGGGCTTTTGGAGAGAGAATCTGTCTGGAATTGAAGGCCATGTGTGTTTACAAAGCCCCCATGGTGCCAGAACAGCAGAACCCCCCACATGTGACCCCATGTTATAACCGGTGCAGTGAGCATTTACACCCCATAAGAGTCTGACAGATTTTTTGAACAGTGGTCCGTGAAAATGAAAAAATAACATTTTCCTTTGCACAGCCCACTGTTCCAAAGATCTGTCGAGTGGGGTGTAAATACTCACTTCACCCCTTATTACATTCTGTAAGGGGTTTAGTTTCCAAAATGGGGTCACATTGGGGGGGGGGGTTCCACTGTTCTGGCACCATGGGGCCTTTGTAAATGCACATGGCCCCTGACTTCCATTCTAACCAAATTCTCTCTCCAAAGGCTCAATAGTGCTCCTTCTATTCTGAGCATTGTAGTGCACCCGCAGAGCACTTTACTTACATATGGGGTATTTCCATACTAAGAAGAAATGGTGTTACAAATTTTGGGGGTCTTTTTCTCCTATTACCCTTTGTGAAAATAAAACACTGGGGTAACTCTAGCATTTTTGTGAAAAAAAATCTAATTTTTCATTTTCACATCCAACTTTAGCAAAAATTTGTCAAACACCTGTGGGCTGTAAAGGCCCTTGTTATGTTCCTTGAGGGGTGTAGTTTGCCAAATAGTGTGCCATGTGTTTTTTTTTGTTTGTTTTTTTGCTGTTCTGGCACCATGGGGGCTTCCTAAATGTGACATGCCCCCCAAAAACCATTTCAGCAAATTTAGCTCTCCAAAATCCCATTGTTGCTCCTTCCCTTCTGAGCCCTCTAGTGAACCCACAGAGTACTATATCCAAATATGAGGTATTTCCTTACTCGGGAGAAATTGGGTTACAAATGTTACGGGTCTTTTTCTCCTTTTACCCCTTGTAACAATTGAAAAAAATGGGTCTACAATAACATGTTAGTGTAAAAAAATAATTTGATTTTGAATTTTCTCTTTCACTTTGCTGCTATTCCTGTGAAATGCCTAAAGGGTTAACAAACATTCTAAATGTCATTTTGAATACATTGAGGGGTGCAGTTTTCATAATGGGGTCCATTATAGGGTATTTCTAACAAAAAAGACCCTCAAATTCACTTCAAAACTAAACTGGGCCCTGAAAAATTCCAGTTTTAAATTTTTTTGTGAAGAATTGGAAAATTGCTGCTATACTTTGAAGCCCTCTGATGTCTTTAAAAAGTAAAAACATGTCAACTTTAATTGATTTCAACATAAAGTAGACATATTGTATATGTGAATCGATATATAATTTATATGGAATGTCTATTTTCCTTTGGATAGGGGATAAGATGTCTTAGCACCCGAGTACCCCTTTAATTGCTTGCATGACACACAGATTGTCAGAAAATATTTTCAAACTTTTTTTTTATATCTACTCAATTTCAATATATGTGAATGTAAAAAAATGCTGTCACAGAATGGGCCCATACTTTAGCTACCATAAAGATACAAAGCCCTTTAAACCATCCATATATTCATTCCAAGTATAACAAAATCATATTTAAATGGGTTAAGCCTTGTGAAAAACGTGTGTTATTACAATGCCTTTATATCACTTTATTATGGGTACATTATAATTACCCTGCTTAAGAGCTGTAGTAAAATCTATGCATATAGAATGCAGCAGCCATATATTACTTCCTCAGCATTCCATGCCTATTACTAAAGTCTGCCAGAATTTTACCACCCAAAGCAGCTGGATACATGATCTGGAAATAAAGGATTGAGCTACAGGTTTTCCCACTCTGAGGACTATGAGGGACATTTATCAATGTTTGCTTATGTATTCTTTTTTTTTGTAATTTTTTCCTTACTTTTTTTGCATATGTGTGACTTATTTATCAACTGCTTTCAGCCTGTTGATAATTTTCTTTCACGTAAGCAATTTTTCCTTTTTTACTTTGGTAGTAGCTTTTTCTGCTCCATGTTTGAGCTGGAGTAAATTTAGTAAATAGCAAGGAAGGAAAGTAACACGTAGCGACTCACCACTTCTGTAGAATCTTGTTTAATAGTGCTGGTAAGCGTACAGCTGGCACAAAACAACGGGAACGGGTGTGCAGGGAGGGCTAGACATGGCGGGGGGAGCTCGAGACAATGGATCCTATTTCGCGTCCAGTGACGCTTCTTCCGGTCCGGACCGGAAGAAGCGTCACTGGACGCGAAATAGGATCCATTGTCTCGAGCTCCCCCCGCCACGTCTAGCCCTCCCTGCACACCCGTTCCCGTTGTTTTGTGCCAGCTGTACGCTTACCAGCACTATTAAACAAGATTCTACAGAAGTGGTGAGTCGCTACGTGTTACTTTCCTTCCTTGCTACATACGTATACGCTTGCTTTCCATGCACGTTTAGCACCACACTTCACCAGTCAGGAACGGATAGGTCCCATCACCTTGCCACAGTACGGAGAGCCATCAGTCAGCTGTGCCAGGTCTTTCCGCTTTTTTAAATTTAGTAAATGTTTAACCTTATTGCGCAGTTGCTAAATACCCGACTTTTTTTTGCGCAGTTGCTAAATTGATAAATACCCGACTAAAGCAAATCTATTTTGAAAAATTCACTACGTAAGCAAGTTTGAATTTTCTTGCTTTTCTTGTTCTTCATGCAAATTGTCGCACGAAAACACACGTAGTCGCAGTTGCGACAATTTTGCGACAATTATAGTAAAGAAAACCTGACTAAACCCGTTGATAAATGTCCATCTATATGTACAGTAGGAACACGGCGGGAGAGACTATTAATAGACGGAAAGTTTGGCACACAGCAAAACTCTAACCTTAATTTTCTGGTCTGAGACACTTTATTCCTATAAATGAGCTTGCTAAGTTGTGCCCTGCAGGGATCTTTATCTTTACAAATATGTAAAGAGACATGCTTTAAAGTGTTTAGCTCTTCACACTGCTAGAATATAATTTTTTCCCTACAGATATATCTATATGTTTTTTGTTTTTCCCTCTAGTAGCTAAAAGCAATTCTTGGTCTATTTATTTTCTGGCACATTTGCTATGTAATATGTGAGAACATCATGCTTCATTGATTCAGGTGTACTTGTGCATACTGGCTGATGGCTAATAAGTGATGTCTTCCCATGAGCGGCAGCATTGTGTTAAATCATAGGCTATGGGAGATCTGATTGAAAAATAAGTAGAGAAGCTTTAGTGGTCGGGATGAAGTGATAGTACTGCAGCTACTGTAAATATATTGAAATGAAGAATAGATCCCACTACATAGGATGTACATTGACTTCTACCAGGATGACGTTTGCATGTATACAGAGTTGACAAGATCACATCTTTGCTTAACTCTGGATAAAAGGGAGTCCACAGACACACAATATCTCTTCATCCAACCCTGCAGCTTAATTATATCACATACTCCAAAGGGATGTCTGTAAACATAGACAATATTCAGTGGGGCAAAAAGTATTTAGTCAGCCACCAATTGTGCAATTTCTCCCACTTAAAAAAATGAGAGAGGTCTATCATTTTCATCATAGGTATACCTCAACTATGAGAGACATAATGAGAAAAAAAATCCATAAAATTACATTGTCTGATATTTAAAGAATTTATTTGCAAATTATGGTGGAAAATAAGTATTTGGTCACCAACAAACAAGCAAGATTTCTGCCTCATGTAGACCTGTAACTTCTTCTTTAAGAGTCTTGTCTGTCCTCCACTCGTTACCTGTATTAATGGCACCTGTTTGAATTTTTTGTCAGTATAAAAAACACCTGTCCAAAACCTCAAACAGTCACACTCCAAACTCCACTATGGCCAAGACCAAAGAGATGTCGATGGACACCAGAAACAAAATTGTAGACCTACACCAGGCTGGGAAACTGAATCTGCAATAGGCAAGTAGCTTGGTGTGAAGAAATCAACTGTGGAAGCAATTATTAAAAAATGGAAGACATACAAGACCACTGATAATCTCCGTCTATCTGGGGTTCCAAGCAAGATCTCACCCCGTGGTGTCAAAATGGGCACAAGAAAGGTGAGCAAAAATCCCAGAACCACACAGGGGATCTAGTTAATCACCTGCAGAGAGCTGGGACCAAAGTAACAAAGGCTACCATCAGTAACACACTACGCCATCAGGGACTCAAATCATGCAGTGCCACACATGTCCCCCTGCTTAAGCCAGTACATGTCCAGGCCCGTCTGAAGTTAACTAGAGAGCATTTGGATGATCCACAAGAGGATTGGGAGAATGTCATATGGTCAGATGAAACCAAAGTAGAACTATTTGGTAAAAACTTTGGTAAAAACTTGTCGTGTTTGGAGGAGAAATAATGCTGAGTTGTATGCAAAGAACACCATACCTACTGTGAAGCATGAGGGTGAAAACATCATGCTTTGGGACTGTTTTTCTACTAAGGGACCAGGACGACTGATCCGTGTAAAGCAGGGGTCTCAAACTGGCGGCCCCCTAGATGTTGCAAAACTTCAACTCCCAGAATGCCTGGATATGCCCAGACAGCCATTTACTGCAGCTAATGGCTGTTGGGAATGCTGGGAGGTGAAGTTTTGCAACATCTGGAGGGCCACCAGTTTGAGACCCCTGGTGTAAAGGAAAGAATGAATGGAGCTATGTATCGTGAGATTTTAAGTGAAAACCTCCTTTCATCAGCAAGGGCATTGAAGAAGATGAAGCGTGGCTGGGTCTTTCAGCATGACAATGATCCCAAACACACCGTCTGGGCAATGAGAAAGCATAGGAAGCATTTCAATGTCCTGGAGTGGCCTAGCCAGTCTCCAGATCTCAACCCCATAGAAAACCTTTGGAGGGAGTTGAAAATCTGTGTTGCCCAGCGACAGCCCCAAAACATCATCTCTAGAGGAGATCTGCATGGTGGAATGGGCCAAAATATCAGCAACAGTGTGTGACAACCTTGTGAAGACTTACAGAAAATGTTTGACCTCTGTCATTGGCAACAAAGGGTATATAACAAAGTATTGAGATTAAAGGGTGCGGCCTCAGTAAAGGGAATTTTTCTTAATAAGCAACATGGTGCTCAAAATTTAATTTAATTTTTTTTGGTCTGGTGAAAAATTCTGGCACAACTAATAGTTGGTCTAAACTTAGTCTAAACAATCTAAGCATACAACAGCTTTGTCAAGCAGGCTGAGCCACTATGATAAATCTGGCACAATCTTAGACTCTAGTCTAATTGCCTTTACATAGGCCAATTTTTTAGCAAATAAGCAGTGCTCAAAAAAATGACCTTTCCTGAGAATAATTTTTAATTTTACTATCTATCTTTTAAAGTAATCCTGAAATCCAGAAGTTTTCATTCTGGCCACTAGGCTAAATAAGAAGATGACTCTTCCTTATTTGTAGAGACAACTTTTCATCAGTCTCCTTCTTAAAGGAGATGTCCGGTAGGGACTAGTAGGGACCCTCTTGCCAGGGCTACAAAAAAAGAGAAAATGAACTTTCACTTACCTTCCTGCATTCCCCCGGAGCTCTGTAACAGCTGATCGGTCAGCCGGGCTGCCTACTTCCTACTTCCCTTAGCCCAAGACGTCACACGGCGCTTCAGCCTATCACCGGCCGAGGCGGGACATCACTGCGGCCGGTGATAGGCTGAAGCCCTGTGTGACATTCCGGGTTAAGGGAAGTAGAAAGTAGACAGCCTGGCTGATCAGCTGTTGCGGAGCTCCGGGGGAACATAGGAAGGTAAGTGAAAGATTGCTTTCTCTTTTTTTTTTGTAGCCTGGGCAGGATGAAATAGGAATAGTCTGTACCGGACATCTCCTTTAACATTACTGACAGAAAAATAAGAAAGGTGACATGAGCAGATAGATAAAACTGGATAAGATCATTCACAATAGGTGATGGTCAGAGCTCACCATTTCCCCTTCCCTGAACAATGGTCTCTGCATTGGCCATAGAGCATGCCTAAAACAGTCTACCATGAAAGTCAATGGGGTCTCCTCCAGTCTATTGCTCCTATGTCCATGAGGACTTCTTAAAAACACATGTCTACATGTTACATCTTTACAATATTATAGGGAAACCATATTGTCTAAGAAATGAAATAATAAAAATGCTATCAGATAATTATACTAAAGGGATTTGCACCTAGCTATGGTTTATAACCTACAAGTCCATAAAATTATCATTGTAGTATGTTGCTAGTAGTAGTGCATTTATTGCACAATGAAGACTGTAGTAGATGTTAATATCAATAATAGTATTAAAAATAGAATACTTAAATTAAGTATATGAACCCACCAGTAAAGTATAACATGCCCCTATACAAACACACTATGAACTTACCAATTGTCTGAAGGCGCATATATTTTTTTCACATGTGAAGAGTCTGTATTGAGGTGATAAAGATCCAAGCATCTATATAGTAAGCACTAAACCTGCTGTATTATATAGGGCTACTGGTATATTGCGGTACATCGGGATGATCAATGGTAAATGTCGCCATGATCTTTTAAATGTCGCCTTGAACTTTCTTTTAATTCACAGGCTTTCCATCATACGGCACATTTAACCAGGATGTATTGTTGCTTAAGTCTACTTGCTGTTCCAGAAGCTGTGTATATACACGTTTTAAATGTTACAAAATATCATCTAGACTGGAGAGAGGGTACAGTGTTACATTAAAGAATACCGCTTTTATTGTCTGCTTTAAATCATATTCCAAGAGACCCGTGCTTTAAATTCTGTCATTTGGTATTGGATGGTGTGTAGGTTTCAATTCTCAGGATAGCAATGAATCTGTAACACATCCAAGGACTGGGATCAGTTTCAAAGTACAAGGATATCATCTAGAGAATCCCGGCTTGTGACATGATTTATCTGTTAATCAAAACAGAGCTGTAGGACAGAAGATCTGTAGCATTTTACTATCTAGCTCCATGATGAACTATGAAAATTCTGTAACCACTATCCAAAAAATATACAGCACTTACAAAGTTATCACACAGTATTGGCTTCTGCTACCTGCATGAAGTTATGAATTGCTCATTTATATCCAAACACTACATCACATTTAAGACTTGATTTCAAGTTCTTAAATGTTTTCACCGGAGCTGGATATATTCATTATAAAGCATACTGCTGTGGAGGAGCCACCACCGGGTTCATGCTTGATAAGAAGGGACAATTTCCTTTCAAACAAAGTCACCCTTCCATGTCAGGCCGGCTATCTACTGAAGTTTAAGTTCTTGGTTCAGGATAAAACAAATTGAGTAAAATCAGACATGTGATACCAACGGCAGTCTTCAAACAGCGTGTCCTTGCGATACAGCCAGTGTCATTTACTACTGACCTCTTCCTTAATGCAGCAGGAAAGGTTGGCCGCGGCTTCTACAGAAACATACTCTATTCTATTCACCTCTGACTGTTAATAAAGCTAAAGGGGTTAACCAAGAGCAAAATGGAAATAACTGAGCACTAGGCACGATGTAATAACCTTTGTTATAATGTAATGTATCTGTTATAAATGTAATAGGTGTTCTAGGGTCTGCTAGGTTAGAATTTTTTTTTTATTCCTCTTCTTTAGCTAAACATGCCTTTATTCGAAGGATGTGTAAAATAATTTGAAACTGATGTTGGCCATTCTTTTCAGTAGTCAACATAATGGCCCTGATTTACTAAGAGTAGAGTGTAAGTTTCTTTGTGGGCTTTAATTCCCTTCAATTTTTTTCCCACAGTATTTACTAAAGATTCCCTACATTTTTGCACTTTTCCATAACTTTTTTCTTTTACACATTCTCTGATCTGTTGGGTTTTCCTCAGCTCAAATCCACTACATTTTCTTTGAATTTTTGTGAAGATTTTGGAGACACGGTCCTTTTCACAACAACCACGCCCCCTTTTCAGGTTTTCTCAGTAAAATGGAGAGTTAGTCGGATTTTTCTCAATTCTGGCACAAATTCTGGCGCAGACAAAATTTCGGGCACAATTCGCCAGTATCTGACGCACAACCTGACAAAGCATGTCCGGTTTGCAATAGTAAATGAGGGCCAATGTTTGGTCAATAGCTAGCTCTACTGATCCCCCCCCCCATACACATGCACACTTGGCTAAGCTGAGCATGCATGTGTTTTCAATAGGGAGAAAGTGCTGTCTGACACATGTGGTAGTGGCTAATCTTTCTAAAAACAAAAAGGATCAGACAGTTCAAATCCAATAATCAAATCCTTATGTTCCTGATATCTGACATCAAAGATTTGTAAGGCCGCCATTACATGGCTAGTTGGTCCTTAAATCAGACTTAAAATTTATTTTTGCAGGGTTAAAAGTTTATTCACTTTTAACATAGTTTATGTATCAATTCTGCAGGTGAAGATCTCTGCTTGCAATGAACAGTAAACTAAATCATGTCATTCTTATGCAGTATAATAAGCAGAGTTTTGCCTTATGGTTATTATATGGCCAGATTTTTTTTCCTTTTCAAGTAAATAATTCAATCATTCAATGCAATAGAATATGGAAGCAATAGTAGAGAGTCTTAGATAACAAATGTAATGGGTTCAAGACATTTTTTTCTTATTTTCCACTTGTGGTGGTTGGGGAGAGGTAGGGAAATGAATTTATCAGTACAATAACATATTGGTTTGTATTTTGTAAGTTTATGTATTGCTGGGTATATGCAATATAAACTGCTATGAACACTGTTATTTTACAAGGCTTTGAATATATTTCTTTATGCAATGTTTTATTTTATGTAGATATGTTCTCTACCATTTATGTATTTATTCTAATTGTTTATGAAAGGCTAACTATTAAAGGGGTTATCCAGGAAAAGGAAACAGAAGCCATTTCTTCCAAAAACAGCACCAAGTTTGTCTCTAGGTTGTGTATGGTTTTACAGCTTGGCTCTATTTAATTCAACGAAACTGATCTGCAACATCACACACAACCCAAGGACGGACATGGCGCTGTTTTTGAATTAAATTAGCTGTGTTTTTCTTATCCTGGATAACCCCTTCAAATGCAATTTTATGTATTCTTTTTTAAGGAATAAAAAATATATATATATATATATATATATATATATATATATATATATATATATCAATGACTACATGATCACTTCTGTGAAAACTTCTCCCTATCTGCTCTTTCTCAACAATTAAGCGACACCTCACTGGTAGGCCACCAATATTAGTATCAGTAATGTAAGGTACTGTAGTACCTTGCACCACTAATACTAATAACATGGCGATTGTAAGGACAAGAAGAGGTAAACATTGAAGAGGCTGCAGTATTATTACAAGCCCCACGGCCCCTTCAAAGCTGATTGGGAGAAGTAATAGGAGTTGGAACCATTGGATCTAATGTTGGCAACCCATCCTGAAGATAGCCCACCGATTTTGTAAGGTTTAAACAAAAACTACTGAAATTACCATCAACGATAGAAAGAGATAAATAAAACAGAAATATTCACATCTCTATTTTAACACATACACTGTCTAAAAATGATTTATTTCCCTGTGGCTGGCCCATGTAGCCTGCTGTAGCCACTTATTGAAACAAGACTATCTTGACAGGGACCAAGATTAAAAGAGACAAAATGGACTAAATGCTGACTGTTCTTGACCTTCTGTCCTAAGGAATATTATTACTGGGAATTTAATTGAGTACCTACTTAGAATCCACCACCCGGGCCAGGGTCTTTCAATGACCAGCAAGTTGAATTACATATTGATTTGCATCTTACATCTGACCTTGTATGTCTTTATGTTTTGTAACCTCTTCCTTCCCTTGAATTTATTGTATACATTATACTTTATTTATGGGCTAATCAATTTACTAGCTAAAGGGTATTTGAATGTCCAGTGCATCAATGTGATCAAAACTTCCCCCCGAATTTACATAAGTTTTACACATTTTCACTAATAGTTTGTGTTTTGAAACTTTATGACAAATTGTATCTGGTACAAACACTGTGATAAGAAATGCAAGAAATACAGTTAAATAAACCTAATGATTTATTCATATTTTTTCCTGACCATTACTTAATCAATATTCCTTTATGTCCTGAATGAATTGTATGGCTAAAGTTCACTTTATGCTATCAAGAGAAGTGTTGAGGAACAGTATATTTTTTTGGTTTGCCTTTTGTGATCCTAATCATATCCATACCCTTGTTATTTTTTATTTTTGTTTAAAGATGTGACTGCCAGATGTTACATGTAACACACGCATGTACATGTGAGGAGCTGAAAAAATACTACAAAAATTATGAAAAAATAGACCAAGACCATGCCTGTTTTTTCAAATCGGAGATGTCTGTCTTTATTAGAGAATATCTCTGGTAACGTTTTGCCAATCACGATAATTCTGACATTGTTTTTTTGTCACAAGTTGTCCTTCATGTACATAGTAAAAGTAAGTAGTAGTTTTAATAAGTTGTAGTTTTTTTTTTACAATGCAAAAAATCATGAAATTTTTACAAAAAATTACGATTTTTTGCAATTTTAACACTAATAGGTTGCATATATTTATACTTACTGACCAAATAGTTTATGAAACTTATACTTTCAGATGTCTACTTTATTTTGACATCATTTTTTTGGTTTTAATTAAGATTTTAAATTATTTAGAAGCCTAACAATTTAACTTGAAATTTTGAAAATTTTGAAAATTTGAAAAGTACATCTTTTTTATGTGCTATGCAAGGTTTGCTTATTACATGCTGCGGATGTCCGCCAATGCGATCCTACACATTATGCATTTTTTTTAAATTAGATTCATTTAATAAATGTAATTTTTTTTTACACTTTTATTATTTTTTTTTTATTTTTACACTTTTATTTTATTTATTTATTTATTTATTTTTACACTTTTTAATGCTTTGGAATACTTAGTATTCCAAAGCATTGCAGTTATATGCTGCCTGCCAGTTTTCAAGTCACCCAGGCAATACCCAGGGCAGATCTGGGGGTCTTTGTAGGACTCCCGGCTGCCCAGGTATGCAGCAGTGCTCAGGGGTGCTGCAGGAGAGACAGGGGGAGCCCCCTCCCTCTGTCAGAACTCCTTACAGCGCGCGGTCACTTCCGACCGCGGCTGTAAGGGTTAAACTGTCAGGAGTGAACTTCACTCCCGGCAGTGCGGCAGGCCCCGGCCAGCCGCGGCCACACACAGCACCCCGCGATCACGATGCGGGATGCTGCAGGGGTGACAGAGGGACCTCCCTCCCTCTGTCATAACACTTACAGCACGCGGTCACTTCCTACCACGGCTGTAAGGGTTAAAACTGCCGGGACCAAAGTTTACTTTGGTCCCGGCAGTGCAGCAGGGTCCCGGCTGTGTGATACAGCCGAGTCCCTGCCGCGATCTTGTGGGTGCACTGGGCAGCACCCACGAGAATAATGGACGAGTAAAGACGTCCAGGTGCCGGAACGCCCGCCAACCTGGACGTCTGTACTCGTCCATGGTCGTTATCAGGTTAAAAACAATATGCAATTTTTTTTGGGATCGTCTTAAAGAAATTTCCCTGTAACTTGAATAGTGAATATATTATGATAATGCAGTACATGACTCGGTCTGGGGCTGGAATGTAATTTCTTGTCATGTTATTTATCTTTTATACACTATCTGTACTGGGTTCCGTGCATATATCTCTCCAGTTTCAAATTAATGCCTTAGGGTTATCATGAAGTCCCTATTTTAAATAAGAAGTCGACACTGCCAAGAAAAGCAATCAGGAACTGGCTGATCTGTATGGGAGGCTTAGTGCTGACATTCCTTTATATTGTGACTTCTGTGTACTATTATTTAATGGTGGCAGAATTATAATAATGAGATCACATCCAAGCTCATTAGGATGATACTTCTAGATGGATGGGTCAAATCAGCTTGACAGAAAAGTGCCACCAGTGCCCTAACAATAATTCAGTTAAGAGGATGGCACACACCGAGAGGAATTGGGAAAGATTTAAGTGGCTTAATTGCTATCACAATAATATGACTGTGCAAGACATACAGCACATTTACATTCCAACATAATGAAGAAATAGTAAAGATTACAAATTGTACCATCATAAAAAGGAAAATAGTGGTACAGATGTAAAGGCTCTCAATCCATATGACCCAGATCTACTGACCTGTGCATCTATTTAAGTAAAATCAGGCAACTTCCTAAATAATAGGGAATTGCATGTATCAAAACTCATGAACTGAAATAGTTATACAAAATTCTATGTAATATAATGTTAGCAATACATTGGTTTTATGTGGATGAATGAAAAGAAGGTAGTCACTAGCAAAAAAGTAAAAAAAAACTGCTTCCTACTAGTCACGCCCCTCCCATAGACTTGCATTGAGGGGACGGGCATGACGTCACACGGGGGCGGAGTCCTGACTTCCGTTCCCGTAGTCGCGACTCAGACCCTCCAGCGCTTACGCACAAAAAACAGGTGGGTGCCGCATGCAATACTGCAGGGGTCCCCAGCGGCGGGACCCCCGAGATCAGACAACGTATCCCCTATCCTTTGGTTGACTGGTGACTTTTTCATATGTTGCTACACCACCTCTCATTTCAGGGTTAAACACTTTTCAGACACTTTTGCACTAAACAAGGGGGCATAGCTTACTGGGAAATGGGAGTGGCCTCACTGAAAAAGGAATGGCTTAAATGCACCAAAACATGCAAATCTTTTTGATGCGCATTTCTGTTGTAAAAGTAAATTAACTTACTTAAGTTAGAAACTTAGATTAGACAGTCTAAAGATGTGTTAAATTTTTACACAACCTAAGTCACTTTAACAGTGTGGCATATTCTATGTCTAATCTGAATGACACTAGCAATTTTTAATATCTCCCCTATTCTATGTAAAAACTGTTTGCTGCAGGGGTGATTTGACAAAATTTTATATACTTACCTATCCTTGTTCCCCAGCAGCTTCTTATGGTCTTGCAATGTTTTTCCTTCTTATTGCTTTAGAGATGAGGGATTGGTGCAGAACCTGCCAGATCAGTCAATCACTGGCTGCCGCCATGCCCCTAAATAGAAGCATGGGGGGGACCAAAAAGAGATAAACGGGAGATGCAGGGGACCAGGTAGAACCTGGATCAGGTAAGTATTTATCTTCGTTTTTTTCTTTCTTTCTATTTTTCTAAGGCCCCAGCAGTATATTACATTGCTGTACAATGTCAGAGTACCCCTTTTTGTCTGCAAATACTTTAAAGGAGATCTGTTCCTCTGAAGATCTTCCATCTTCATATGAATATTCATTGCCGTGGGTCATGTGAGCGCTGCGTCAACTGAGTGTTCCTGTTACCAGCGACAATGAAGACGTGGGGCCCTGCTGCTGAGGTGATCGCTGAGGTGATCTTTGTGTGGGACATCAGGTGAGCATCATTTATTTTATTTAACTCTGCCTATACCTATGGGGAAGAGGGGAGGTAACTCTGCCTATACCTATGGGGAAGAGGGGGGTAACTCTGCCTATACCTATGGGGAAGAATAGGGGGTGTAATTCTGCCTATACCTATGGGGAAGAGGGGGAGTAACTCTGCCTATACCTATGGGGAAGAGGGGATTACTCTGCCTATACCTATGGGAAAGAGGTGGGGCAACTCTGCCTATACCTAAACCAATGGTGAAGGGGGGGGGGACTCCGCTGCCTATACCTAAGGAGAAAGGGGGTTAACTCTGTTCCTATACCTGTTGGGAAGGGGGTTAACTCTGCTGCCTATACCTATGGGGAAGAGGGGTTAAGTCTGCTGCCTGTCTGCTGCCTATACCTATGGGGAAGGCTGGGAGCTAACTCTGCTGCCTATACCTTTGGGGAAGGGGGGGGTTAACTCTGCTGCCTATATCTACAGGGATGGGGGGGGGGGGTTAACTCTGCTGCCTATACCTACAGGGATGGGGGAGTTAACTCTGTTGCCTATACCTACAGAGAAGGGGGGTTAACTCTACTGCCTATACCTACGGGGAAGGGGGGTTAACTATGGTGTCTATACCTACAGGGAAGGGGGGGTTAAATCAGCTGCCTATACATACGGGGAAGGGGGGCTACCTAACTTTATACCTAGATGTCTAACAACTTACCTACATACCAGGCTATGTAACTACCTACATACCCAGCTACCTAACTATATTACATACCTGGCCTTCATACATGGCTGCCTAACTACCTAGCAAGCCCCCTACCTACATATCTGACTTCCTGAGTTACCTACCTAGTTACTTAATTACCCTGCTACCTACCTAACTGACCTTTTACTGTGCAGGACACCAAGGAGGGCATTATTACAGTTTGTTGGCCTATAGATGGAAAGATTGTGTAGAGGAGGGGAGGGCAGGATGAGGAAGCTTTTTAAGGAGAACTCCAACTGCTGGGAACCACTGCTCTCTCTGGAACGGGACCCAGCACTTAGCAAATATTGGGTGCTGCAGATGGCATGCACTCTATTAATTTCTATGGGTGCACCAAAAATACCCGAGTACAGCACTCGGGCATCACCGGAGCTCCCATAGAAATGAATGGAGTGCATGCTGTCTACCGGTAGACAACACATGCTCCTTTACTGACAGCCGGTCCTCTTCAGCTATTTATCCCCTATCCTGTAGATAGGATATAACTTAGTATTGGCTGGAGTTCTCCTTTAACCCCTTAAGGACTCAGCCCATTTTAGCCTTAAGGACTCAGACAATTAAATTTTTACATTTTCATTTTTTCCTCCTTGCCTTCTAAAAATCATAACTCTTTTATATTTTCATCCACAGACTAGTATGAGGGCTTGTTTATTGCGTGACCAGTTGTGCTTTGTAATGACATAACTCATTATATCATAAAATGTATGGCGCAACCAAAAATCACTACTTTTGTGGGGAAATTAAAAAGAAAAACGCAATTTTGCTAATTTTGGAAGATTTCGTTTTCACGCCGTACAATTTACGGTAAAAATGATGTGTGTTCTTTATTCTGAGGGTCAATACAATTAAAATGATACCCATTATTACATATTTTTATATTATTGTTGTGCTTAAAAAAAATCACAAACTTTTTAACCAAATTAGTACGTTTATAATCCCTTTATTTTGATGACCTATAACTTTTTTATTTTTCCGTATAAGTGGTGGTGTGAGGGCTCATTTTTTGCGCCATGATCTGTAATTTTTTTGATACCACATTTGCATATAAAAAACTTTTAATAAATTTTTTATATTTTTTATAAAATAAAATGTATTAAAAAAGGAGCAATTTTGGACTTTTTTTTTTTTTTTACGTTCACGCCGTTCACCATACGGGATCATTAACATTTTATTTTAATAGTCCGGACATTTACGCACGCGAAAATACCAAATATGTCTATAAAATTTATTTTTTTACGCTTTTTGGGGGTAAAATAGGAAAAAACGGACGTTTTACTTTTTTATTGGGGGAGGGGATTTTTCACTTTTTTTTTACTTTTACTTTTATATTTTTTAACATTTTTTTTACACTTGAATAGTCCCCATAGGGGACTATTCATAGCAATACCATGATTGCTAATACTGATCTGTTCTATGTATAGGACATAGAACAGATCAGTGTTATCGGCGATCTTCTGTTCTGGTCTGCTCGATCTCAGACCAGAGCAGGAGACGCCGGGAGCCAGAAGCAGGAAGGTGAGGGGACCTCCGTGCGGCGTTCTGAATGATCGGATCCCCGCAGCAGCGCTTCGGGCGATCCGATCGTTCATTTAAATCGTGCACTGCTGCAGATGCCGGGATCTGTATTGATCCCGGCACCTATGGGGTTAATGGCGGATGCCCGCGTGATCGCGGGCGTTGGCCATTGCCGGCGAGTCCCTTGCTGTGATTAGCAGCCGGGATCAGCCGCACATGACACGGGCATCGCTCCGATGCCCGCTGTTATGCACAGGACGTAAATGTACGTCCTGGTGCCTTAAGTACCACCGCACCAGGATGTACATTTACGTCCTGCGTCCTTAAGGGGTTAAATGCAGAGAACAGATGAAGGAGCCACCCACTTGGCACTGGCATTTGAGATAGTGGCCAACCATCCTCATTACAGCAGTGTCAGCAATTTTGGGGCTTAAACCTACTAAAAGACTCCCTTTAAACCTTCAAAGTATTATTTGCTTCAATAGAACCCATTATAATCATATGCTCAATTCCTTTAAAAGTATTCACTCCATTTAAACATTCTAAATAGCCATCATTGCTATGATTGATGATAATGATTATGATTATAATAATATATATCTAAATAGCATAAACATACCTTTCAGCCCCCAAATGTAAAAATGTAGCTGTGGGGGACCTTTCACTTATCTTGATCTTCGATTGGAGTCTCCTGTGGTAAATTCAGGTGACGGGACATGATTAGGAAAGACAAAGCCCTGTCTATGTAAAATGTAAAAACATTCAGATGTCACTCATTTTCCAGCAGTATCTTACATTATTGAAACAGTCAGGTCACAATACAGGTTCTGTCCAATGTGCCGTTGGCCAGAACCTACATCAGCGACCTGACTGTTTTAATAAAGGAAGATACTGCTAACAAGTGAGTGCCATTTAAATTTCTTTACATTTTATTGGACTTGTTCATTTATGGATTGAGCACCACTAATATGGTAGATGGGCATTGTAAATAGGATTGCAGCAGACGAAATTATGGTATCCCTACGGCAGTGTGTGGCAGTGCCGACCTGCTTTGTTCTATATGGACTGAATTCACCCTATCTATATAAGGTCTCACAGCTGATAATGCACATCAGAGCAAAAAACAAAGCAATGAGGTGGGAAATAACTGCCTGTGGAGCTCAGAGACCAGATGGTGTTAAGGCACAGATCTGGTGAAGGGTGCAATACATTTCTGTTACACTGACTGTTGCCAAGAGCACAATACCCATACATTTTTTATATGTTTTCGTAAATAAGAAACCTTGAGGAACTATTGGGCTAATTGTAATGGTGACATTTATACAATTTAATACAAAGATAGACCTTTTTATACACATAAAAAAAAAACAATATACAAATTTAGTACTGAATTAATATTCCATCAACCGTATATCCCGGCGTATAAGACGACTTTTTAACCCCGAATTTTCTTCTGAAAAGTCGGGGGTTGTCTTATACGCCGGGTATTGAGGTCCGGGATAGGGGGAGCTGCCTACAAATGTGGGGGGAGCTGCCTACAAATGTGGGGGGAGCTGCCTACTATTGTGGGGGAACTGCCTACTATTGTGGGGGAAATGCTGACCTAATGTGGGGGAATTGCCTACAAATGTGGGGGGAGCTGCCCACTATTGTGAGGGAACTGCTGACCTAATGTGGGGGGAGCTGCCTAAAAATGTGGGGGGAGCTGCCTACAAGTGTGGTGGAGCTGCCTACTATTGTGGGGAACTGCTACTAATGTGGGGGAGCTGCCTACTAATGTGGGGTAACTGCTGACCTAATGTGGGGTAACTCCCGCTCTATTGTGGGGGAGCTGCCTACTATTGTGGGGGAACTGCTAACCTAATGTGGGGGAACTGCCGACCTAATGTGGGGAAACTGCCGACCTAATGTGGGGGAGCTGGCAATCTAATGTGGGGGAACTGGCAACCTAATGTAGGGGAACTGGCAACCTAATCTGGGGGAACTGCCAACTTAATGTGGGGGAACTGGCAACTTAATGTGGGGGGGGGAACTATACTGCCTACCTAATGTGGGGGGAACTATACTGCCTACCTAATGTGGGGGGAACTATACTGCCTACCTAATGTGGGGGAACATGATGCCTACCTAATGTGGGGGAACTACAAGGTACCGTACATCGCGGTAGGAGGGGTAGTCTTATATGGCAAGTATATCTCAAACTCTATATTTTAACTGTAAAAGTTGGGGGTCATCTTATACGCCGGCATATACGGTACCTTTTTTCAAAGCAATGGTAGCGTTCACACCTTCCGTTCTGACTTTTCCATGCACAGGCTCGACCGGACTCACCCCCAGCTCTTGACAAGTACGTGGTAACAGGAAAAAGAAGTCCAGCACAGTACAAGTCTTCCAATGTGATTTCTCTTTATTCATTGTATTGTACTTTTACCTGTTGTGAACCAAGTTCCTGAATAAAGAAAAAATTGAATTTGAAGGCTTGTACTGTGCTGACTACTTTTTCCTGTTACCATCTACCTTTTTTAATCTTAAATTTGTGAAAAAAAATTAGTTTGCCTCAAATATACTGATCTAATACTCAGTAATCATTTAACTCTTTGTGACCTTTTAAAATAGACACTTTGGTTTATTATCCACCACTTAAATTCATCTCTTTTGTTTTGTGGGCTTCCATAATCTCATCTAGCATATTGTTAAGTGTGACATTGTTTAGATGTGGATGAAATAACCAAACAAAATAACACTATAAAGAAACTATACATGAAGGAGGCCTTAAGACAACAATTTGTTTTTAAGCTCTGTGTAACTCAAACTACACTTATCACCGGGGATTTTATAGACTTTTGAAAATGTCATCACACAGTGTATATTGGGCTTTGTAGAAGTAGGAGCTGTAATACATCACCTTTATTTCCAGTAGTTGTCATACAAAATTCTTCTCTGGCTGAGATAGTCAAATCTGTATAGTTTACAATGAGTAACAAGCTTTCTAAAATGTTTGAGGCAGAGTCACACAAAATATATTAATGCAAATGCTGCAGTGCTGCTGAGCTTTAAATTATACCCTATGTCACTTAATAGAGGAATGTATCCACACATGAAGCAGTCATGGCAAGTTTAATGTCAATAGAAAACATAAAAATAGACCTATAGTTCTTTCTGCTGTACTCGATTTTTGTTTTGGCTAAAAAAAACTAAAAACCTCAAATTGCATGAGTGATTTCGGGGTCAGAGGCACACACACACACACACACACACACACACGCACGTGATCTCACACATTTGCATACTAAAAATACTGTATTTTTTAAAATGATCAAAACTGTTAAAACATCAATACAACAATGCAAACTCAATGAAAAATTACATTTCACATGAATCCAGTCCAAGACAATTGTTGATGTTTTTGTTCTACCAAGACCAAAAGAGAATTTAAAAGAAGTGTAAAACATCCTGCTGGATATACAACATTTTTTGGACTACAAAATACATCTGACCGTATGATTTTTTATACTAATTAACCCTTCTGGTGGTCTAAGGAAATAAAGGGCTAATGTCACTAATTTTGGTGCTCAATGATGGAAGAAGGGGTTAGTGGTCATACCTGGTTATAAGAGCCAACATTATGAAAGGTTTTTCAGTTAGGACCTGAAACCTGGGACCATATTATTCATTGGGGGACCTTCAAGAAGCTGGATATAGCTGGATGTGATATGTGTATCATATCTATCTTCCTTTCCTGCCTAGCACCAATCACACAGGTGAGTGTTGAGTAGCACAAGGGAGGGACGGAGATAGACGAACAACTCTCCCATAGAAATATATGGAGGGGGTATGTTGGCCACCTTTTACCGGGGAGAGCCAGGGCCCTGTACAGAAGATAATGGGGGTTCCAGTGGTCGGAGCCCCTGCAATCTATAACTTATCCCCTATCCTGCTGATAGAAGATACGTTTTTATGAATGATATATAATATCTCCTTTAAGGAAGCAGTCATGTTGGTCTGCCAGTCAGGCCACCCCAACTTAGACACAGGAACATTTAAGCAGAATTTCTGGCTTTGGCTTAAATTTTTTTATCACAAATGACACCAGAAAGAGTCTCCGTGTTGGATGTTCCACCACAGAAATTCTGTATCCGATACTCTGCCGATAAAATAAACATGTTCAGTCTTTCATCAAAAATCACTCTGAAATGCATTGCCATCTATTGAAACAGCTAATTTCATAGCGGTGCTAGCACTGGCTTGGTTTGCCGTCTCCTGCTACAAGTGGAATCACCGCCCAGAATATCTCCAGCTGGAGATTGCCTAGTATGAAAAAGCCTTAAGACTTAGCCAGCTGACATCAGCTCAAGGGGCTGGCATAAATAGTCAAGCCTAGCCCTCAGAGCACAGGAGAGTGATGACATGTCACCAGCCGAGCTACTAAGCTTCTGGCATATAGTCACTGGAAAAAAAAAAGTGCACATCTCAGCTATTTTAAGTATATTACAAAGGTGTATAACTTTTGATATGCAAATATATATATATATATATATATATATATATATATATATATTTGCTGTTGTTTTACAGAACTACCCCTTTAAAGTTTTATATGTATAGTTTTTCATATAGTATGTAGCCTTTTTTTTGCTTTTAAAACTTTTTTTTTTTTTTGCTACAAATGGAATAAGCTTCATCATGAGTATTAACATTGAAGTGGTACTTTAAAAATTAAAGAAAATTAAGAACGGTAAATAAGAACTTGGACAGGAAAAGCTACTTGAACTTTCCTTGCTATGACCATCATCATTTAATTCTATTAAGTATTTTTAATATCTTTAGCATACTTCTGTCATGCAGGATATGTTTTGTCATCCTTGCAGCATTTGTAAAAAATAAAATAAAAAAATAAAAAATAAAAAAAATCTCTCTTGTTACAGTATTTGCAAACTGCAGCTTTCTAAGCAGAAATTGTGCTATGTGAATGTTGGCCTCACCATTGGAGGAGGAAAAGAAAAATCTATTTACTAGTCAGCCAGACTCAGACAAAAGGCAAACAGTAGCTGTGATGGGGGAGGGGGCGACCTTAAAGGGGTCTGGCAAAAAGGCATTTTCTATAAATATGCCCAGGCTGCTTGCATAAAAAAACTGTGCATACCTCCTGCGCTCCTTTGCTGCCTCTAGTATTGCTGCTCCAATGTCCCACCTCAGCCAGTGAGTGAGACCGGGTCTAGGGCCCAATGTGTTCCATTGCTGCTCAAGCAGTGATTGAATGAGGCAGAAAACCGCTACAGCCAATAATTGGCTGACTGGCCATGTGACACATTGATCCCCTGAGCCAGGAAGAGAAGAGCACCAGAGACCGATGCAGCAATACCGGAGGAAGCATGGGAGTGCAAGAGGTACAGTATGTAGAGTTTAGTTTCTTTAAAGCAAGCAGCCTAAGTAAATTGGTGGTAAAAACATTTTCCCCGGATAAATGTTATGAAGATAACATTGTTTTCCAGACAAATTTAATCTCTTACCTGCCAATTACAGCTGATTTCAGAGGACCAGAACAATCCATTTATGTATACCAACAAAATGGAACCGGGCCACAACTAAGCTGAACTTAACCCTTTTTCCTTGCAGCACCCCCAGAAATGCATATTGCTCTTCTTTCAAATTTTCTTTGTCATTATTAAAATTGCACCCCAGGATTTGTTTTTCAGGTATCTAGTTTACAACAGAAGAAGTAGATAATCTCAGTAGATATTCATATTGGTTGCCCAGTTGAAGTATTTTCCTGATCAAGCAGTTGCCTGGAAAAGCAAAAAACAAACTACAACAACAACAACCTATGTCAATTAAATGACTTTTAGTCTTCTATGAGTTTTATACACTTTCTAAATTGATTTCCCGGTGATGCAATATTTCACCTTAACAATAATATAAACAGAGTATCCTTTGCTTTTAGGACATCAGTCAGCTTAAAAGATAATGAGTCCATGATTTAAATAAAAATAAAAGGGATAGAAAGAACCAGAGTGCATGACAGAGAGCACACGCTGAGATCTACAGATCACATCAAACATCAGCCATGTATGTGATGTTGAAGCAAGTTTTTTTTTTGTACTGTGATTTTAATTCAACTGGGGATGCAACACAACATGGCTATTGTGACAATATTAAAAAGCATCAATGGTAATTCCAGCTGTGAATGTGTCACAAACGATTTCAGTAAATGATGCTGTCTATTTTCAGATTTAATTTCTCCCAGAAAATACTCGGTAGTTCAATATAAAGTGTGGACACATGCTGCTATTAAAAAACATCTGAAGAACAACTCTACTGATCACTGGTAGCAAGTGCTTTGTGAACTCTTTGTGTTATAATGGACAACTTACATTCAATCACATGCTGCAAACATGAAATTAAAGGGAACCGGTCACATTGAAAATGAAGTCCAATCTGCAGGCTTTCCTCAAATACATTACAGTAAAAAATCTCATGATCTCTCTCAGTATCAAAGGGAAAGGGTCTTACTTTTATTTCACAAGCGCAAGATTAAAATCTCCCTGTTCTCTTCTTCTTCTTTGGAAGATACCAACAGTAAAGGAGGAGCTGATAATTGTGTTCAGGTCATACCAAATTCACGAAGAGCTAATCACGAACCTAAAGTGATTTACCAATGGATGCCAGTGGGTAGTGAATCAGTAAAACATAAATCAGGAAAAAGTGTTACACACCTCCTGTCAAAAATCTGAAATTTAGATCATACAGATTTTTATTTATCAAGTATGTAAAATGATTTCCTTGTGCATTATGCAGCCATCCAAAAAAAAAAAAAAAAAGGAAAATTAGTCTGCTTGTAAATGGTTAATCTGCTACAGGAAGACATAGCTACTTGTAAGATTAATCTGCTTAAAGAAGACACATTTTCTTGTAATTTTTATAGATTTTATGTCTCTGACTTCTATTAATTATTGACATTTCCTAGAAGGTGATTTTTTTAAAAGGAAAACTGTCAGCTTGCTCCTCCCGCACTAACCAGTGGTACTGTCTGTCTGATCAGTTTGATGTCTACTGTGCCCGGATCCGTCCTGCCGTTAGGCCAAAATCTTTGATTTTCGGTATATGCTAACTCGGCGCTAACTTAAACAGGCAGGGTTACTGGAACTCTGACATCAGCGCCGCTTGCCACAGCGCCGCCAAGCTCATCAATATTCCTCCCCTCCCTCCGCCTCTCCTTCTTCATTACAGAGCAGGGAGAAGAGGGAGAGGTGGAGGGAGGGGAGGGATATTGATGATCTGGATGGTGCTGCGGCCAGCAGCGCTGACGATAGAGTGCCAGTAACCCCGGTTTGTGCCAGTTAGCACCTAATTAGCATATACAGAAAAACAAAGATTTCGGACGAACGGTGGGACGGATCCAGGCATGGTAAGCATTAAACTGATCAGCGCCCCCCGCACTATTAGCCAGTACTGCTAGTTAGTGTGGGGGGAGGGGGAGCAAGCTGACAGTCAGTTTTCCTTTGAAGGCCTACATGCCTCTTTGCTTGACAACATGGGAAGGTCAAAGCATATCTGCAAAGACATCTGTAATGTCTCAACCTGGTTCTGGCTGAAGAGTTACGTTTTCTGGTGTTTGGCAAAAGCATAATGCATTGCTATGACAACATCCGGACCAATTACATATTGTCGCAGGGCCAATGACATCTTACTATGTGTATATAAATACCCAACTAGTCTATTAAATTATTGCTTGTGTTTAAATTGCTCTGCAATAGCTTTTGTCCTGCTCATAGCTTGATTTTCCTTGTGTACATAAAAGGAGATCTGTAGTGCTCTGAACTTTATCCCCTATCCGAATGATAGGGGATAAGTTTAAGATCGCGGTGGGTCCGAGCGTGGAGGCCGCGATCTCCTGTACGGGGCTGCGGTAATGTACAGGAAAGGGGGCGTTCTGTCTTCGCATTATGCGGCAGCCAGCACGCCCCTCCATGAATCCCATAGAGATGCCTACAGTTAGGCTATACTGCAGTACTGTATACAGTGACAGTTTACCTATGTGTCATGGTAACCATTGTTACCTATCCCACCATCGAATTCCAAGATTGCTGAGGTAGTCAATCCTTTAGATGCTGTGGTCAGACACCTGTCTCGGCAGAGAATATGTCAGACATATGGGTACATCCTGTTGCGGGAACATACCTGCTATAAGGACGTTCCCATATGTCCTATAGAGGGAAGGTGTTTATATAAACCCCATGGATCCAGACAGCCAGCATTCTGTTCAGGAAGAAGATGCATGTATGTGAAAATACAAATCAAGCACCAAGTTAAGATGCTGGAGGAAACTAGTACAAAACCATTTATACTAACAGTAAAACATGTCCTATGTTGCCATTGTCTGAAAGGTGGCTCAGCTAAGAAGAACCACCAATCCTGAACCACCATTAAAATAAGCCATGATAAAGTTTGCAACATGTTGAGACTACTTATACTACTTTTTTGAGAGATGTCCTCTAATATGATAAAACAAATATGTCACAATAACCATAGTATATGGGGAAGAAAATTGGGTTGTGGAATACAGCTTTTCCCTGACCTCCCTCACTTTAAAGAAGAGACAGTCTAGACCCCTGTATACAGGGTTAGATTAAAGATCTTCATGTAGCCCCTACTGCTCACTAGAAGCTGTTGCCTAGTCTTACTACACTAATATTCAGTCAACAGTTGAGCACATGCCATAATGTGAAGTACAGGATTGTCATTGCCCTTCAAAATCTCGCCAATTTCCTACTTCCAGCATGATGTAGACGCTACAGACTGACATTTTTTGCTGACCTGCTACTGCCTCTGCACGGAGTGGACATCACTTGCTTCGTAGCCTAAAGACTGATGTGAGTCACCATCGGTGCTGGGTATACTAACTTTACCCCCAGAGAGCGATAGCACCAGACAGAGTCACTCATTTGGAATCTAGCATACAGAGCAGTAAAATTCCCAATGACATTTTTAAAAGAGCCCCCTCTGCCGACGCCTTTGAACATTGACAACATCATATACAACAATCCATCTCGGATCTCTTGAGAACAGCTTTTCCAGTATCTTCAGGTATGAGGAGTATCCAAGCAGATATTGGACAAGCAGTCCTTAAAATCTCATCCACTCTACAATGCAGGCCTTTCTATATAACACAGCGGGAACTCTGCCACTGCAGCTTTCGATTGGAAGCCTTCTATCAGTAGCGTCTACACCTAGGGCTCCGGGTTATATAGAATCAGTAACTGGAACTCCTGTAGTGTAAGACATATGCCAATTGGGAGCTAACATGGTGATGCCATCTCTATACTTATCTATGTCCGTATTTTGGGGTCTATCTTGGGGTTTATATAGGACTAGGTGTCCACTCTATAATCTAGTAACTCTTGGTGAATGCAGATTTTCTATTGAAGTTGTGCTATCCTTACACAGGTCCACTCAGGTACTGAGTGTTTCCCCTGAGGAAGCAAGCATGTTGAGTATTGTAACTAACACGCTTGCAGAAACGCATCAGAAGTGGGATTATTGTGTCACTCATTTATTGTTCTAAGCACATAGCATTCAATTATGCAAGTATGATCTGACCATAGAGTGTATGGTAAAACTGACCCCTTAGATTTGATGCAATGGTTACAGGATGGCCGCTACATATGGGCCATATGTAGTCACTATATTGTAGGTGGACTGACTTTTTTCATCTATACTCAATAGGCTATTATACTATATTACTATCTTTGGTATCACTATCTTATATGTGATTGGTGCTTTTTTTAACTGTATTCGTAAAAGCGAAATTTTAATAAGCACCTTTTTCCTGAGGGATCTTTATTATTTTTTCTGTGATTAATTAAGGTGGCTTTATTAGGCATATGTGTAGCCTGTTCATCTTTCACACATTCTATACTCCTTTCTATATAAACTAAGCCATATTCCCTACAGTGATCACTAGACTGTTTAGGTAGATTTCCCTACATGTGCTACTTTATACAGTCCAGTATTATGGAACCATAAACATTTTGAAAGTATATATTTTCATATGCAATATAGTACATGCATACTATAATGTATTAAACAAACACAACACTTATTAGGGGGAGGGAAGATAGTGAAGGCTAAGAACACCTAAACACTAGCCACTATGGTAACAACCCCCTGTAACGTAAAGTAAAGTAATCTAGACTCCTAAATCACATACAGACCAAAAAATAGAAAATGGAGTCCTTCGTAGGTGAATCATAATAATCTTTATTAAATAGCAAATGATAAAAACATGATTGTAAGGAGGAATCACAAAACATGGGAACACTAGAACACTGCACCGAATCTCTGCTGACATATGGTAAAAAGGACAACACAGTAAAGGCTTAAAAGGGAGGTAAAAACTATTAATGATGGATCTATTGCACTGAATATGGCCTGGATAGGGATATGATAATCCCCCCTACCCTCCACACACACACAATTAGGTATGGGGGGGATAAGTACAAACCAATGTGCAACAGCGCATAAAGTGCTGAACAAAGTATATACCAACCTATATCAAGGTATACAGTACGATAATAAGAATAGCAGAAAACAGTCAGCAGGATCCGGGGCAGCGTCACCCCAACGCGCGTTTCGGAATGTTACAGCCTTCGTCCTGGACGAAAGCTGCATATGAGCACACAAAATGTTGCATGTGCGCATAAGCATTTTTTTTGCGACTTTTGTGGGTATGCAGAAAGTACCAAACAGCTTTATCTCAGCAACTTTCAGTTTTTACTTTGCAGTGGTCACGAATTTATGAAATCTGAATGTTGCACATAGCCATAAAAGAAAAAAGTCGCCCGAGAACCCTGGGGGAGGGTCTGACCTCGGGAGAGCGACCCGTGAATACCCCCCCACAACCTCTACCTCAGCGGAGCAAACGAAAGACCTGAATTGACTTTATCACAGTTAGTGATTCCTTCTTTTTTGCTCCTAGTAGTGTTCCCGCTGTTGCAGCTGCTGTTCTGGACTGTTAACCCCTCTGCTGTAACCCAGGAGTGACTTCCCTTCATTATGGTTTGCGGTACCCTGCGGTACTACTGTTTACCCCCCATTTTCACTGTTTATTTGCTATACATGCCTCCCGATGTTTTCTTCTCTTTGAGTAGCCTTAGGGCTCTCTGATTGGACTACTCATATAGCCGACACCTCTATGGCTCCTCTATGGAACCTTCCCTCCCTCGTCCAATTGACCCTAGTCTCTAGTCTTAAGTTTTTTCACTACACAATCTGCTACTAGTGACTTCCTGACCTACAATACCTACTGCGGCTCCTTTGGGGCTCGCCTTCTACGACACCCACATTAGCCTGACGGTCAGACTGGCTCTGACCCTGTCCTTGGCCCTTATGGCCTCTTCTTGTAGTCCCCTTGTACTCATTCTCTTATGGTTACTTTTCTCCCCCATGCTCTTCACTCACCCTTTTTCCCTTTTCTTTCCCCCCTCCTGCAGGATTGGCAAACCGCTCTCTTCCCTGACCTCTGAGAGATCCGTGCTGACGACCAGTGACGCCGAGGGTAAGTGGATCCATTGCATTATACGCCCACATGGCAGCTGACATCAAACTGACCACCCTTAATGTCAAAGGATTTAACACACCAGAGAAACGTTCACAAATCCTCTACTCACACCACAAACAACATGTTCATATCTTAGCCTTACAGGAAACAAATTTTAAAGAGGGACACCTTCCTAGACTGAATAACCAATATTACCTAACCTGGCTCCACAGTGTTAATCCTGAAGCCAGGACAAAAGGGGTCTCCCTGGCCTTCCACAGATCCCTCCCGCTCACAATTACCTCCTCCTCCCGTGACCCGGCTGCTAGATATGTCCTGGCCAACTGCGAGATCTCAGGCCGTCCCATCACTATAGTGGCCCTATATGCTCCTAACAGAAACCAGGTCCCTTTCCTTATGAGAGTTCTGGACAAACTGGCGGACTTTGCAACTGGCCCCATACTCCTATGCGGCGACTTTAACCTCGCCCTCTTCCCGCAGGTGGATACATCCACGGGTGCTGCATCTGTATCCCATAGTAAACTCCGAGCTCTCAGAAGGAAGCTACATTCCTTGCAACTTAGTGATGTGTGGAGGACACTACACCCTCAAGACCGAGATTACACGTTCTACTCCCACCCCTTTAAAGTATACAGCAGAATAGACTACATCTTTTGACACCATCACCTATTACCCGATGTTCACGCTTCTCATATTGGAGTGATGACGTTGTCTGATCACGCCCCAGTCTCTTGCTCCCTCCAGCTTCCCTTGCTCCTCAAATCTCATTCCCAATGGAGACTTAATGAATCCCTCCTTCTTGATACCCTCTGTCTCCAGGATGTCAGGTTTACCCGGTGATAAAGTGGGAGGCGTTGAAATGTGTGCTCCGTGGGGTCCTCATGAGCCATGGCTCGCATCTTAAGAAAGCTAACTCAGCTCCCCTGCTATCCCTCCTGCAGCAACTTCATACTCTAGAGACGCTCCACAAACAATCACAGCAGGATGCGGTATATAGGGACATGCTAAGAGTCAGATCGGAACCTTTGACCCTACGAAACCATAAGCACAAACACTACCAGCAGATCACGGGCAAGAGGTTCTATTACGCCTATTGGCTAACGCTCTGGGCACTAAGAAGTTGTCCCTCTTTGTTCCCTCCATTTAGCGTCCTGATGGCCGACTTGCCTCACTCATGCCTGACATCCTTGAGACTTTTAGGGAGTACTATGCCTCGCTCTACAATTTGCTGAGACCAACCCCCCCCCCCCTTTCCCTACATCATTGCCGACCCCTTCCCTCCACCAGTATATCTCTGACACTCCTCCCTCCTGAAGTGATTCAATCCCTAGAGACTCCCTTCACCTCTGAGGAGCTTGAAGCAGCCATCTCTTCCTTGCCGGCTGGGAAAAGCCCCGGTCCTGATGGCTTCACAGCCAAGTTCTTCAAGTCCCTCAGACCTGAATTGACTGCCCCTCTACTCCTGACCTTCAACAATATCACTGACACAGTCCTTCCCTCGCGTTCATTCCTAACTGCCCACGTCACAGTGATCCCAAAGGAAGGTAAAGACCCCCTCCTCTGTCCTAGCTACAGGCCCATATCATTGATCAACACAGATGCAAAGTTGTTTGCTAAACTGATATATAACAGACAAGCCCCCCACATGCCTACCCTTATACACCCCGACCAGGTGGGCTTCATCAAAGGCCGGGAAGCGAAAGATAATACTTTACGCACCTTCTCACTGATACATCTTGCCCACTCTCGCAAACTCCCCCTGTTTCTGCTATCACTCGATGCAGAAAAGGCCTTCGATAGAGTCAACTGGACCTTTTTAGGAGAAACCCTGAAACAGATTAGCCTGGGCCCCAACATGCTCGCTCGCATTATGGCCTTATATACCAACCCACAGGCACGCTTACGAATTAACGGTCGACTTTTCAACCCCTTTGATATTTGCAATGGGACGAGACAGGGGTGTACCCTGTCCCCGCTCCTATACGTTCTCTGCATGGAGCATCTGCTAATAGCTATTCGTAATAATGTGGATATCAGGGGTATCTCTGTCTCTGCTTCCGATTGCAAATGTGCGGCCTTCGCCGATGACCTGCTCCTATGCCACTGCTATGGGGCACATGGTGAGAGAAAGACCACTGTCTAACTCCCTGCTTCCTGGCATTTTCTTGTAGCCACTAGAGATGAGCTAATTTTTGAAACCACATGGCGGTACAGTGACAGAGCCTAGAGGTGGCAGAAGCATGAGGAGACCATATAGTGGCTGAATGACACAGCCTGGAGTTGCGGCAGTATGAGGAGACCATATAGTGGTTGAATGACAGACTGGGGTTAGCGGCAGCATGAGGAGACCATATAGTGGCTAAATGACACAGCCTGGAGGTGGTGGAAGCATGAGGAGACCATATAGTTGGAGAATGATACAGCCTGGAGGTGGCAGCAGCATGAGAAGAACATATGGTGGCAGTAGGAGACAGCATCAGGAGTCCTGAAAGTGACCCAGTGACATAGTGGGGCGGTGTGATGTGCAAAAAACAGAGTAGATTGACCTTGGTGCCACACCAACACTTCACAAATGGATAGTGCAAAACATATTTAAGGTGCTGTTCCCCAGTTACAGACATTCCTCAGCATCAGACCACAAGTATTAAGGATAAATTTATATTACGATAAAAAAAAATAATATTGAGGATAAATATTAGCTAAAACTTAAAATATATGTATCCAAAAGATGTTTGAATTAAAACAAAACGAAAGGTGTGCAAAAAACACCATGTGCCACCTACACCACCAAGTATTGATGTGATGCAAAGACCTCTAAAAGGTGGAAAAGAATAACGTAGGGTTCATTGTAACCTGTGGGGGTAAAAACTTCCCCTGTAAGGCCCTACGCTCACATTATTAATTCGCTTCTTGGCAAGTTTTACTTTCCCTAAAAAGGTTGGCCCCACACAGGAAACTCTCCCTATTTCCACCTAGAAACCCTATGAAATGGCAGTGTTTGTAGGTGGAAATAGGGAGAGGTTCCTATGTGGAGCCGCCCTTTTTAGGGTGAGTAACACTTGCCAAGAAGGGAATTAATAATGCGAGAGTAGGGCCTTACAGGGGAAGTTTTTACACCCCATCAGTTACAATGGACAATACGTTGTTCCCTTCCACCTTTTAGAGGTCTTTGCATCACATCAATACTTGGTGGTGTACGTGGCACATGGTGTTTTTTGCACACCTTTCCTTTTGTTTGATTTCCCAAAACTTTGGATACATATATTTTATCCTAAGAAAAGTTAAGTTTTAGCTAATATTTATCCTCAATACCTACTTGTGGTCTGATGCTGAGGAATGTCTGTAACTGGGCAACAGCCCCTTAAATATGTTTTGCACTATCCATATTTGTGAAGTGTTGGTGTGGCACTATGGTCAATCTGCTCTGATGCATCAGGCATTGGTGGGTGGAAATCCTGGCTGATCCAAGCCTGATTCATCTTCACAAAGGTCAGTCTCTCTACATTTTTTGTGGACAGATGAGTTCTACTTGGGGTTACTATGGCCCCTGCTGAACTAAACACCCGCTCTGATGGCACACTACTGATTGGGCAGGACAGCTTTTCGTGAGCTAACTCAGAAGTCCAGTGGATCTTCAAGGTGTGTTGGTATAGTCATGTCAAGGTATGCCACAACCTGCTGGTTCAGGTCCTGCTTCAGGTCTACCTGCTGCTGATGAGTTGCTTCACTACGCAGGTGAAAAAAGCTACTCATCAGCGACTGTAGACCCCGGCTGCTACTGATGGAGCTGGTACTGCTCCTACCACCCCACCCCACCCCTTCCCAGCAGCCATGGCAGTAGAAGGTGAGCGCAGATGCCCCCCCCCTCGAGTCAAACCTGCGAGAGGATAGACGATGGCGCAGATAGGCATCGGCCAACTGTCTACTTGGATTGTCTCTGTAGTAGGTCAGTTTGTCCTTCCTCTCAGTTGGTGTACAAAAGCCCCCCCATTTTGTGCCAGTAGCCAGGGCCCAATAAGTTGGAGAGGCAGAAGCCATCCCGCTGCCGAATGGTGACAATTCGGCGGTCACTATGCAAGCAAGTGAGCATGCATCGTGCCATTTGTGCAAGTGACTCGGAGGGACTCAATGCCTCCATCTCCACTGCATACTGTCACGATATGTCTGGGTCCTCTGTCTCACCTTCCTCATAACCCTCTAGCTCCTCTTCTCCTGTCAGATGACTAAAAAAAACACCCATCTCATGAAACCTAAATTGTGCTCCACTTTGTCCCTCCTCCTCCATTTCAGCAACCACAGGGTTCATGTGGCCATGAAATGTTGGCACCACGTCTCCAGTGCCTTGACCAGCCATCATTTCCAACACATGTTGTAGGAAATGAAGCAGTGGAATGACGACGTCGTTCATCCCGTAATGCTGGCTACTGACTAATAATGTGGCTTCCTCAAAGGGCCTGAACAAACGTCAGGTGTCACGTATGAGCTGCCCCTTGTTGACATCGAAGTTACACAGGGGATTCCCTCTATCCGCTTGGATCAAGAAATCGGTGACGGCTTTTCTCTGTTCGCGTAGTCGGTCCAACATATGAAGGGTTGAATTCCAACGTGTGGAAACGTTGCAAATCAAACTATGTTGGGGGATACCGTTCTGACGCTGCAGCTCAAGGAGGGTGTGCTTTGCGGTGTACAAGTGGCTGAAGTTCATGCAAAGTTTCCTTTCCAATGTAAGGATGTCTTGCAGATGGGTTGATCACTTCAGGAACCGCTTGACAACCAGATTGGACATGTGTGCCATGCAAAGTGCATGTCTCAGGTTTCCTTGTCGCAGCGCAGACAAGATATTCTTCCCGTTGTCGGTCATCATGGTTCCCATTTCCAGATTTCGTGGAGTAAACCATGATTCAATTTCTTGATGAACGACTTTTAGCAGTTCCTCCCCTGTGTGACTCCGTTCAACAAGGCAAACCATGGGAAGAACAGTGTGACACCGCTGTGCCCTGCACACATGGTATGCTGGAGGGGCACTGAGACTTGTCCATGCAGTGGAGGTTGAGGACACGGTGGAGGATGAGGAGGCAGAGTTGCACACTGTCACAGAACCAACGGCCTGACAGCGTGGAGGTGGAAGCGGTGTGACCTGTCCATTTTGTGGCTTTGCAGGAACCACATTTACACAGTGGGCCGTAAAGGACATGTATTGTCTCTGACACTTGTTACAGCTCCACACGTCGGCGCTGCCGTGCACTTTGGTAAACCGAAAGGCTCAAGGACTGGCCCACCTTCTGTTCCACAAAATTGTGCAGGGCTGGTACTGCCTTCTTCGCAAAGAAATGATGGTTTGGGACTCTCTACCTCGGCACGGAACAAGCCATCAGTTCTCTGAAAGGTGCAGAGTCCACCACTTGAAAAGGAAGGGACTGCAGAAATGAGCAACTTGGACAGTGTGGGTGCTTACTGTTGTCTCTTGGATATGGCTTCACCGATGGATTGCTGGCGGAATGACTCGCTCGATGTAGTAGGAGCAGGAGCATCTGGAGCACCAGAAGATGGGTATGACACACAGATCTCTTCTGCTGAGGTGGTGGAGCCTTAGCTGCCTGAAACAGGGAGCGGCATGCCACTGGGTGATGCAGCAGGCTGGACCACCACATCGGAGTCACAGTTCTCCCAGGCCACTTTATGGTGAAGCTGCATATGTTGACGCAGGGCCGTGGTGCCAACATTGGGACCCTGGCCACGCTTCACCTTCTGCCGACACATCTTGCATGTTGCCAGGTTAACATCCTCCGGATGCTTGATGAAAAACTGCCACGCTACCGAGTAGCTGATTTTCCCACCAACAGTCTGCACTGATTGACTGCTACTGCCTCTGACTCTTCCACTACCTTCCGGGAAGGTATGCTGCCGCGAAGCAGGTGGTCTATTCCGGGTATGTTTGGCTCTAGGCTTTCCACTTCTGCCACCATGCTGACTGCCAACCATGCTACCACCTTGCTGGCTCAGCTGCTGCCTCATGGGCAACCTGCAACCCTCTTCTCCTGATGATGATGAAGCCCCTTCTGCTCCCAAGTGCGATTGGCTTCATCACCATCGTGTTGTGTCTGCACGTTGCTGATGTCCTCCTCAGGTTCCTCAACAATGCCTGCTTCAGGAGCCTGAAGGCTCGCAACACCACCTCCCACGCAGCGGATGTCTCCTCCACATCTTAGCTGGGCAGTAGCTGCTGACTGTCCTCTAGATCATCCTCACTAAATAGTGGAGCTGAACACACAGCATAAGATACTTTTGTGGGGGATGTAACAGCATAGTACAGAGGCTATAGGAGGAAATGGGAAGACAGGGACTGGTCCCCGGCCATGCCGACTGTTGACTGGGGGTGTCAGATGTCACTTGTGATGAAGTGGATGACCGTGTTAACCAATCAATGTCTGCAGATGGGTTGCTGGTCGACATACCACCGCTTGCTGATACCGGGAGCTCAGGCCTCTCGCTGCAACTCCTGCTGCAACTCTCCCCTAGTCTGCTGTGACCTCTACCTGATGAATTTAGGCTTCTGCCACTCCTCTGTGCATGTCCTGGCACTTCTCTGCCTGACATAGTGCGTATATGAGGGGAGTACAATACACTCCACTACACTTAAAACCGTATTTGTATACAACACAAGCAGGTGTGTACTGTTGGCTGGCCTTTCACAGTATCTAGGTCCTTAAGACTTTAACAGGAACGATAGCCACCACTAGGGTGAGCTCGGTGCATACAGGTTTTTATAGCTTCCACTGACTAAAGAGGCATATCTATATATTTACATACACTTTGCTCCCCTTGGTGGTGGCTGCAGACAGTTTTATCATGCACTGTGCAGAGGGAAAAAGGGGCCGTAGGAATAATTGCCCACATGGAATCAGACCAAGCTGATGGGAGAGGGGACCAAACCTTAGTTGGGACAAATTAATTTAGAATTAAGTGGTACAGCCTTGTAAAGTTCTTCATCTGAATAGTAACACCACTGCTACTTTCCAAGTATAATGTAAAAGGATAAAACATTCATCCTTTTTCTTTCTGTCTGGGATGTCAATACCCAGCACCAAAATGAGGGGTCCATGTTGTTCTTTGTTATTGGTAATTGTTACGTATAAAAAGCATGTAATAGATGCTATTTACCGAAAGGATATTGCCAGGTGAATAGAAAAGCATTTTAGCCATTGCCTTCCCTTTAATTATGCTATAAGCTATAAAATAGACTAAATATGAAATATTATTATTCCCTGAAATAGGTTTTATGTGCTTCCAGGCACACAGGCTTTTTTATTTTTTTTATATCATAAGATGTAAAGTAATTTTTATGTATAAATATTTTATTTCAAATCTTTTACATTCTACATTATTTCATAGGTCCAAGCCATCAATTACTATATTGTTTGCTATTTATCACACTTTCACTGCAATAGAATTCTAAATAAGTTAATTTAGAAAGATCTAAATGACGTACATGATGAATGTACATTGTAAAGGATAATCATAATGATCTGATGTAGATATTAACTTGATTCTCTCGGTTTTCTCCTGAAAATGCCAACTTTCCAATAGCCGATTGTCTGTGGAGCGTGATGTCTACCAATAACAGGAAAAACATGAAAAATATTTATTGCGAGATTTACTAAACACTTCCAGAAAAAAATAAAACTGAATCTAAATATAGAAGCCTAGATTCATTTTAAGATTCCCAAAACAGTAAAATTTCTCATTTCTCAAACTCATACAGTCCTACATATTGCTACAGTATCTGGTTCCTGTATGTAGTTATCATATCATCATGACTTGTGACCAATATAAGACTCACGGGAGTCAAAGTAATGCAGTATTTCCACATAGACACTGCAGCCTTTTGTTGTGGGCTAAATCCTGTATGCATATATGTCAAGCAAAAATGCCTTTTAGGGTTGGGGCACACCGAGCGCATCCACAGCATATTTCACACAATCTCAAAAGCAAACTCGCTGCTGTGACTGGGTAGCTCTGTGTGTCTGCATGTGACTGCTGGTGGGAACGACACGCAAAGCTACCGAGCCAAAGCGGAGAGCTTGCTCTTGTGATTGCCGTTGGCGCATTGGCAGCGTTAAATATGCTGTGAATGCTCTCTGTGTGACCCTACCCTTAACATACATTTGGTTAGGATACACCATTATCCCTCAGCTGTGCTGAAATGGGGACAATCCTCACAAAAGTGCATAATCCTCACAACTAACCAGGGTGTGAATCCTTACTTAAAGGTGTGGTTATGGCTTATAAAAACATGAATGTTTTATCTCTTATTTTTTGGAATTTGTTACAATGGGGCTCAGAAAAATCATTAGCCCTTTTCGAGCGCATAAGGGACTTACCCAATGTAAACATGTTCCAAACATGTTCTGTGCAGAGAGCAGGCACAAAGTCTATGGTCCCTTCTTTTTCTCTGAGGATACCATCACCGGCCACTCCCACTTGGACATGTTAAAGGGGTACTCCGCCCCTAGACATCTTATCCCCTATCGACAGGATAGGGGATAAGATGTCTGATCGCGTGGGGTCCCGCCGATGGGAACCACGCAATCTCGGCTGCGGCACCCCAGACATTCGGTGCACAAAGAGGCTCATGATGTCATGGCCATGCCCTCTGCCATAGAGTTACATTGAGGGGGCGCAGCCACGACATCCCAAGCCTCCAGCGCTGCACCAGACGCTCTAAAGTAATGCCAGATGCAGCAGGGAGATTGAAGGGTCCCCGGCGGCAGGACCCCCGCAATCAAATAGGGGATAGGGGATAAGATGTCTAGGGGCAGAGTACCCCTTTAAAGTAATGGCTTATACCATAAATAGAGGCAGATTTGCCTAATGTAGTCTATTAGAAGAATGGTGCACCTATACATTTCCATTCGGATGTTCACCAATACCTGAATAAGAAAATAAAACTCTACATGTATCTTGGATCAGCATGGAAAGAATTCCCCAATGGTGCACTGGCATCCACAATTTCCAGATCTAACACCCTGTAACTTCTTTTTATGGAGTTATATAAAGTGTCTCTAAACCCCAATCCCAAGTCCCCACCCCCCTCACATCACTGAAAGTGTAGTCCATATTCGAGAATATGCTGGCATGCATCTGGACAGAACTGGGCTTCCGCCTAGACATCTGCCATGTCACCAGTGGATAACACCTTGAACATTTGTAGTGTACAGATTAAACTTGGATAGATAGGTTGTATTTTCATGTTAATATAGTTCAGTGTCATGTGTCATGTTCTCTCGGTTATGAATGCTGAGGCTATAATTTTGTACTATGCACTTCTTGAATCACCCTGTATTCTACCATGATGGAATAAACTAAATTGTATGGTTTGGATTATATAGTACTTCTGAAAATATACGAGATAGAAAATGGTAGATGTATAGAAAATGGCAATCAATTAGATAATAGACTCTATTACTGAAACATTTTACTTGTTAAAGTACTACTGTATATGTCATCCACATCACACACAGTAGTACAGAAGATGAAATTGACTTTATTTCTCAGCCCTAGTTTTCTGATGACTAATATTTGTTAATTCATTGTAAAGGGGAATAGTTATGTGTCAGATTAGTGGCACATAATAATTATCTTACAGCTCACAGATCTTGACGCCTTGAGTTCAAATATACATAAGCTGAAAATATCAATTGGCATATGTATATTTTGGTGACCTCTCTGTCTTTTCTTAGTGCTATTTTGATACTTAGGTAGTTATACTTTTGCTGTAGGGCACCTATAATGACATAACACTTTTGGCTATCAGGGAATGGTGGGAGTTAGAGTTGTGCAACAGCTGAAGAGCTATGGTTTGGGGAACACCGGCAGAAAGCATCACGTGGTTGGTGAAGTCAAAGGACAATTATGGAAACTAACAGTTGCTTTTCTGACCTTACTTTTATAATTATTAGATATATATTATTTCCCCTATTGTTTATGTCTAACACAAATTTGTCCTATATCTCAAGAAAAGAGTGTAGTTTTAGCCATAGTTCCATCAGCCTGATAAAGAATTTTAGCAATAGCCCTTTGTTTAATCTTTATACCCATAAATCATCCTTTGTACCCAAAATAGACCAACTTTAGGTTCCTGAGGAATTATTGACCTATACACCGTTTGTATAGGATAGCTCTCCAATATACCTCCAGCTCCATATATAAGAATATTTTTCAAATGGATATCATCATATTGACACCTGGGGCAATTTGCATTTCCCATCTTTAGAACAACCTGCGGTGTCATGTATGTTCTATAATGAAGAAAAAGTGGTAATTTTCCTTGTGCGACATTAAAGGGGTAATACCGTGGAAAACTTTTTTTTTAATCAACAGGTGCCAGAAAGTTAAACAGATTTGTAAATTACTTCTATTAAAAAATCTTAATCGTTCCAGTACTTTTTAGGGGCTGTATACTACAGAGGAAATGTTTATCGTTTTGGATTTCTCTTATGTCACGACCACAGTGCTCTCTGCTGACCTCTGCTGTTCATTTTAGGAACTGTCCAGGGGAGAAAATCCCCATAGCAAACATATACTGCTCTGGACAGTTCCTAAAATGGACAGCAGAGGTCAGCAAAGAGCACTGTTGTCGTGACATAAGAGAAATACAAAAAGATAAATATTTCCTCTGTAGTATACAGCCCCTAAAAAGTACTGGAAGGATTAAGATTTTTTAATAGAAGTAATTTACAAATCTGTTTAAGTTGATAAAAAAAAAGTTTTCCACAGTAGTACCCATGTAATCAAAAAAAAGAATGCATATGCAGATGTATAGAATTCCTTTGTAAGGTTGCCCACATCCCATGTCCTTCATCCACTCATACCTCTTCTCGTCACTCGTCCTTTCCACTACTTGGTTTAAATGTACATGGGCATTTTTTTTTTTAACTGTACTATGTAACTATACAATAGACACCAAAGAGGAAGAAGCCACATTATCATATCACTCATCACCTTTTATAGGGCCAACATCCACAAAATTATTAGATATTTCAACAACATGTTTCAATGTGACAAAGACAAAGCAATATCACCATATCTGTCTAACCATAAATTAGGTCATAGATATTTGATATTATGATAGTACGCTAAATGAAATGTATGGTACTACTAGAAGCACACCAGGCTGCTTTTTATTGTGTTGTAGAGTTTGAGGCTAGGTAACATAAGCTTGTCCTAGAAAGAACAAGACCATAACTTATCATTGTATAATTTACTTGTAACTATGAGTTTTAATGGGAGTTGGATCCCTTTTTGTACAGTGTGTACACTGAGTGCTGTATGATCAGAACCACTGGTGATACTGCTGGTCACAGGGGAGTAAATTAAAATTCTTGCGTCTTAATGCAAACTTTAAACATGGCTGATGTCTTTCATGTACCCCCTGTTACATTGTGTGACTGCTACCTGTGTATCTGCTACAGCTATTTCCCTGGTTGCCATCATTACAAATTTCCCTTGCCTTTTTATCTGTAGCAGATATCAAATTGACGCTACTTTAAAGATTATAGAGCAGGAAGTCAATGGGGAAGATAAATAAATCTGGTGCGATAGACACTTTTTAGACTTGCTTGCACCTCCCTTTACAAGGAATGGCTTACTGTGAAATGGGTGTGGCCTAACTATCAATGTGATTTAAATGTGAAGCCATGTGCCAAAAATATGCCACCATTTTGGTTCATTAGTTTGCTATAAACGATAGATAGGCAGTTGGACCGTAATGGTAGGACATGTCGGCGCTGGATGAAGGAACCAGGAGGAGTGCAGCATAAAATCAAGGCAGGTTTATTGGATGCAACGCATTTAGCTGCGCATGCGTAGCTTTATCATGCCTGATGAAGCTACGCATGCGCAGCGAAACGCGTTGCATCCAATAAACTTGCCTTGATTTTATGCTGCACTCCTCCTGGTTCCTTCATCCAGCGCCGACATCTCTCACCATTACGGTCCAACTGCCTATCTATCGTTTCTAAGGAGGGCTGCGGAAAAGGACACATTTACTTTCAGGCGCTTCCCATTGTTGTGTGTGTGCACACAACCAACTCTGATAAGCGGAGTGGGATAGATCTCTTCCCCTCCCTATGGGCCTGACCTGCTGATCCGACACATGGAGCGCCTTCTGTTTTCCTTTTAAGTTTGCTATATAGTAAGCCAATTACCAGCTTGTCTAAACTTAGACTAGGAAGTCTAAAAATGCACTAGATTTTCAAACAGCATACGCCTAATTGATATTTCTGGCATAAGTTTAGATTGTTTTGTCAGAACTAGACAGTTTTTATGTACCCCTAATATTTTTTTCTTTTTATATGAGCTGCCTTTGTATGTTTCCATGACATCATTACATTTTATGATGTATATGAACCCTTTGGTTCTTAAAATTGTCAGCTTTTGAACAAAGATGTCCTTTAACTACCTTTAAGGGGTCATTGAAGATCACACAAGCTGTTTGTAACATCAATGGGTGATGTATTTGGGGACATAGTTGGCCTAAAAATTACAATAGGTTATATCAAAAGAAAAAAAAAGAAAAAAACTTTGGTTAACATATTAGCCAGTTGAAAAAAAAAATATTAGAGCTCTCGTTTTGGGGCAAAATATTTTTAAAAATAATATAAATTCTAATGGAAAATAAAAGTAATGTTATAGAGCCAGCTTTCCAGAATTCTTTACCAGTCATCATATATCATGCTTAGAGACGCTTGCTAATTAACATTATTTTTTACATTTTAGTTAGCTATTAAAGTATTATTTCTAAAAAAAATTGCTATTTTGTGTCTCTGACGGAAAGTACTAAAACTAAGTTAAATGTGATACTCACCACAAAACTAGAAGTTTCATCTCTGCCACTTTTGTTGAGAAAGATGAGCTACAAAATCCTTGGCATTAGAGGGAACCACCGAAAAAATCTTTATGCCCTGAGAGCTCTTTAAACTTGGCCTTCTGTTAAGATAGAATCTACTGCAGGGGTCTGAAACTCAAATTATCTGGAGGTAGCGGCTGGGTGAGGCTGGGCCGCATGTGCCCCTCAAATATAATGCACCCATCATGTGCTCCTCACATTTAATGCCCCCTTCATGTGCCCCTCACATATAATGCCCCCATCATGCATCCCTCATCATCCACCAGCAACACCCAGCAGTAGCACCCCCCTCATCCACCAGAAACACCCCCCCATTCTCCCTACCCCCTGTAGTAATAAAATGAGCTGACGGATGATGGGGGTGCTACTGCTGGGGAGGTGTTGTTGATGACCGGGATGCTACTGCCAGGGCAGTAGCACCCTCATCCTTCACCAGCAACCCCCCCAGCAGTAGCACCCCCATCATCCACCAACAACACCCCCCCATTCCCCCTACCCCCCTGTGATAATAGCATCAGCTGACAGATTATAGGGGTACTAATGCTGGGGGGGAGGGGTTGGTGGACAGCAGTAGCACCCTAATCATTCATCAGCAACACCCCCCCCCCCCCACACACAAAGCCTGGAACCCCCTAGCACCCATTTTCCTCCCTGGCAGTACTGTAGCTTACTAGGGTCAGTCAGATGCACCCCACTCTGTTCCTGACTGGCTGTCTGGCTGGCTAGGTAGTTTGCAGACCACGTGCTGCGAACTTGCTGCAACGTTTCTGAGGCACAGCAGATCAGTGCGGACGGCACGTCACGTCGGCGCTGCCCATCACCTCTGATGTACCGTCAAGCTAACCCCTGCTGTGCCGGGTCCCAACTGAAAGATGAGTACGGGGGCTGGGTGGAAGGAAGGACGGAGGGGAGGGTTGGTGTTTGCTAGCGGGGCGATTGCTGATAGATTCTCGCTAGGGGGGGCATGGTAATATGGGGGGAAGCGGGCAACAAAACTTTGTTCCGCGGCCCGTAAATGGCCCATGGGTTAAGAGTTTGAGACCCCTTATCTACTGCTAGTATATATTCATGAGGACTAACTTTCTAGCACAATTGTCCAGCAAAGACAGAGTTAAGCAAGGCCCACAAATAAGGGGGGAAGGATAAGTGTATTTGAGAATGAAAAGGAAATCTTAAAATCCAAAAGGGGACCTGAGTCCAATCCCTGTATAATTAATTATCCAAGAGTTACAGGTACTATGCCGCTAATAAATTCCATTTGTCAAGCTGGTTGCTGACACAGACAAAAAGGAACTGCAGAAAGCTCTTAAATAAAGGGCTTGAGGTTGAATCATAAAAGTCTTTCACATGGACACAAAAGGTTGATAGACGCATTAACATAGCTGAAATAGTAGAGGCACAGACACAAATGAATAGCACTAAATGTCTGTCAATGGGAACAAGTCAACTAAATGATTAAAAGTATGGCTGAGGCCTATTTTTATTTAGGAGTGGGGAAGTCATTATTCAGGGGAAAAAGAAAACACTTGTCAGACTACATGCTGCGGTTGACTCGGGGACACCAGTACAACTATTTATATGTTCCGTATAAAAATAAATGCATAAATAAAGCATACATACAAATAAATGATGCTAAAAGGGTATAATAGTCTGTAGTGTGGATGCAGTTTTAGGCCGTAGACAGGATATAAACCAAAGTTTATTTCAGTATCTCTGGTAACAATGTTTTAGAACACTTCTGCAGTTCAGAGTACTCTCACCAAAGAGCTATGGTAGACCAGAAACATAAGTCAACTATTTAAATTTGTGCACTGAGATTTCCTTTTTACATAGTCAAAGAGCTCCAAGTTGCCGACCAAGGCCAATCCAACCCAGCATTCGGAACAAAAAAGTTCAGAACGCTGGGGTGTCACACGGAGATTGCAGGGGGTCCCAGCAGCCTGACCCCCCGCGATCAGACATGTTATCCATTCTACATGTTATTAAGTAGTAGAATAATAGAAAAACAATATAAATATGGGTATCAATGATCAGTGGACCCAGTAAGGACAATTTAAAAGTTATATTAAAATAAAAAGTTCTTATGCATCGCAGTGATCTTCATATTGAGGCCCCATAATAACTCTATGGAACCGTCCGGGGAACCGGGACATAGATCACAGTCAGCCAGGGAGTTAAGTGCGCTGCTGCTGCTTGTTCTACTGATCGGTGGGGATCCCAGCAGTGAGACCCTGACCAATCCAAACTTTTGACATGTCTCTTGACTTTTGACATGTGAAAAGTTTATTTTTTTGAGATTACAGGACACTGTGGATTATAATACTAGTATGTTAGTTGTAGATAACACACTGTTTCTTGCACCAGACCTAAGTGTCCGACTTTTTATACAATCTGCATTGACTGGGATCCAAACAAAGGACTGCAGAAGAGTAATTTAATAGCAAGACAGTAGCAAAATAAATTACTGTTAAAGAAGTCTAGTAAAATATGCAAGTCAAATAAAAAAATTAAAAAATTCTTAGCAAGAAGCCAAAGGATTATATCTACAGTTTTTCAGCATTTATTCCTAGACCCATCTTCAGTCAAAGAGTTTTTACAAAAAATGTATAAAATTACCTTTGGCTGAATTTTTTTCTGACAAATGCAATACTTAAAATGTAGTGATGTTTTTAGATAATTTTCTGGACCACACAGACTCTAGTGATCTATGCCAGGAGAGACAAAAATGAGCTGCCAAGCTGTCACATCTTCAAATACTTTATTACCAGTTACAATAAAGCGATAATTCTGTTTAATTGTCCTTGTAGTCTGGCTGCTTAATAATTTACTCAAACATCAACAGAGATGAAAAATGCTGTAAAGTTGTTATCTGAAAGCCATGCAAAGTGACTCTTATGCGTATCTATCTATTTATCTATTTATATCTATCTTATTCCAACTATCTGTACAGCATACAGTATCCAATAAACTATACATACAGTTAAAGGGGTATTCCGGCTTTATACATCTTATCCCCTGTCCAATTTTTTTTTTTTAAATCAACTGATGCCAGAAAGTTAAACAGATTTGTAAATTACTTAAAAATTCTTTAATAAATTAAAAATTCTTAATCCTTCCAGTATTTATTAGCGGCTTTATACTACAGCCGACCACGACCACAGTGCTCTCTTCTGACACCTCTGTCCATTTTAGGAACTGTCCAGAGCAGCATGAGTTTGCTATGGGGATTTTCTCCTGCTCTGGACAGTTCATGACATGGACAGAGGTGTCAGCAGAGAGCACTGTAGTCATGACAGAAAAGAAATCCAAAAAGAAAAGAATTTCCTCTGTAGTATACAGCTGCTAATAAGTACTGGAAGGGTTAAGATTTTTTTATTGGAGTCATTTATAAATCAGTTTAACTTTCTGGCATCAGTTGATTTAAAAAAAAAAACATTTTTCACCGGAGTACCCCTTTAACGACGCAGGACGTATATTTACGTCCTGCGCCGGCTCCCGCGATATGAAGCAGGGTTGCGCTGCGCCAGTGATCAGCATAGGAGATCAGTGTGTGCAGTGTTATAGGTCCCTATGGGACCTATAACACTGCAAAAAAAAAGTAAAAAAAGTGTTAATAAAGGTCATTTAACCCCCTTCCCTAATAAAAGTTTGAATCACCCCTCTTTTCCCATAAAAAAAATAAAATAGTGTAAATAAAAATAAACATATGTGGTATTGCCGCGTGCGTAAATGTCCGAACTATAAAAATATATCATTAATTAAACCGCACGGTCAATGGCGTACGTGCAAAAAAAGGCCAAAAAAGCGTATTTTATTCACTTTTTATACCATTAAAAAATGAATAAAAAGTGATCAAAAAGTCCGATCAAAACAAAAATTGTACCGATAAAAATTGGCACGGCGCAAAAATTGAGCCCTCATACCGCCGCGTACGTGGAAAAATAAAAAAGTTATAGGGGTCAGAAGAGGACATTTTTAAACGTATACATTTTCCTGCATGTAGTTATGATTTTTTCCAGAAGTGCGACAATATCCAACCTATATAAGTAGGGTATCATTTTAACAGTCAAACCATGAGTCTTTTATTGAAAAGAGCTGATAGCAATATACAGAATGTAAATGGTAGGTATGGATGCCCATATGGGCGTTGTGGTACATGGTAACAAATAAAACAGTTACAACACATAACTAGGAGGAGACATCTGATCAGCTTACAATAATAATTGCACTGGAACCATAATGCATACATAGGAGGAAAACAGATAAGAATAATATTGGTTGGACCGGTCGTCGCCACAGAGGGAACCCCAACCTAGCGTAAAACATGGAGGCCATCACCCACCCCCACTCAATAGAGAGAGAGGCATGTTTGCATAGAAGGACAATAAGGAGAAAGCAGCCATGCCTCCCACAACTTATCAAAACATTCTACCCTACTCTCACGTATGGCTGATAACTTTTCACACAGCATGATGTAGTTGACCTTGTCAATAACCTTATGAAAAGACAAGGATGGGGATTTCCATTGTGCAGCTATATGTATCCTGGTGGCCATAAGAATGAACTGAGCCATCCGAAATGTACGGAACGGCATCCTGCTAGGTTTATTACTTAAGAGACAAAAGGAAGGGGAACAGGGCATGCGAACACCAAACAGGTTCTTCAAGACTACATGGATCTGCCTCCATAACCGCACTGCCTGTGGGCAGCTCCACCAAATATGGTGCATAGAACCAACAGCTCGACACCCCCTAAAGCACAGGGGAGAGACCGAGGGATAAATTGAATGCAGTCTGGAGGGAACCATATAGACTCTATGCAGAATCTTGATTGAAGTCTCCATTAAGGAGACCTGCCAGCTGCCCCTGCTGACAGCCGTACAGCATGCGTGCCACTGGGGCAATGTGAGGGTCACATTCAGGTCACGCTCCCAGTCCTTCATGAAGCGTAATTTGGTGTCTGCGGGAGGGGCATTCAAATGTGCATAAATTCTAGAAAGCAAGCCAGGCAGTGTAGGGCTGTATAGCAAGGCCGCTTCGTAAAAGGTGGTATCCACCCTAAAGCCTCGAGTGCCCAGAGAGGAGTAGTATGATAGAACCTGTAGAGCACGAAAGTGCTCCCCAGGGGGGAGGTGATGTATAGAATATAGCTGTGCCAGAGTAATCAGTTGTTTGCCCACCAGCAGGTCATACAGTCTAGTCAATTTAGCAGTGTGCCACCATGAAAAGGGAGCGGTAGAAATGCCAGGCTGAAAAGTGGGATTAGAAAGAAAGGGAAGGAGGGGAGGGACCGAGGATTGTAAAGAAAATTTAAAGCGGACCAAGCGCCAAAGAGACAGAGAGAATAAAGTAATTTGCGCTGTAGAGGGGAGAAGGGTTGCAACAGGACAAGAGGACCACATCAAAGCTGAGATAGAATAGGGACAGACTAGAGATTCCTCTAGAGCCACCCACCCAGGAGCACCCCGTACTGCATGTGTAAGGGCAAGTTGGGCCAATCTGGCTGCATAATAGTATTTCATCAGACATGGAACAGAAAGTCCACCCATTCTTTTATGATAATGCATAGTTGTCCTATTAATCCGGGGGCGACGGCCATTCCAGATGTAATGGAATAGGGCACGTTGGAGAGAGCACACGTCCTTCTTCACTACCGGGATGGGGAGGGAACGAAACAGATAAAGGATACGGGGCAGAATAACCATCTTAAAAACATTTATGCGGCCCACCCAAGAAATATGAGGGAACGACCATCTATTTAAGTCCCCTCTAATAGAGCGAAAGAGTGGGGGGTAATTAGCAACATATAGGGATTTGAGGGATGTAGTAAGAGTAACTCCCAGATAAGACAAGCCCCGAGAAGAGTCATGGAACCCAAAATTCAGGGAAATCAAATGACGCATCTCAGGTGGAACATTGCAGAACATAACCTCTGACTTAGCCACATTCACTTTCAATCCCGACAACCCAGCAAACTTATCCAAAAGCGAGGTCAAATTAGGAAGGGAAATCTGGGGACTCGTCAGCGTCAATAAGAGATCATCAGCAAATAGGTTAGTTTTGTATTCGGTTGTACCCACTGTAAGCCCCTTAATGTCAAGATTATCCCTAATAGCGACTGCTAGGGGTTCCATCACCAGCGCAAAGAGCGCTGGCGAAAGGGGGCATCCCTGTCGGGTACCTCGGCCTATAGAGATAGGGGAGGGTGACGTAGAGGGTAGTTTGAGATAGGCTGTCGGGGTCGAGTAAATGCTCTGCAATGTGCAAACAAAGGCACCAGAGATGCCAAATTTAGATAACACCTGAAATAAGTACGGCCAGGAAACCGTATCAAAGGCCTTTTCTATGTCCAGTGCCAGGGCTAACATTGGAGTTTGAGTGACATCAGAATAGTTAATTAGATTTAGAATTTTCCTAATGTTATCCGGTGCTTGGCGGCCCGGAATGAACCCCACCTGGTCTTGGTGGATAAGGGAGGGTAGGAAAGAGTTAAGTCTAGAAGCAAGGATAGAAGTGAGTAACTTAGAATCAACATTAAGAAGAGAGATAGGGCGATAGTTAGAGGGGAGAGAGTGGTCCTTAGAGGGTTTAGGTAAAACAGTGATCAAAGCGTCGAGAAACTCTGAAGGGGGAGTAGCACCAGACATTATGGAGTTAAAGAAGGAGACAAGAGGGGGGATCAGCTGGGAAGAGAATGTCTTGAAGTATGAAGAGGAAAATCCGTCCGGGCCGGGGGACTTGCCCAATTTGAGATGATTAATAGCTTGCTCTACCTCCTCCGCCGTGATGGGGCCATTCAGTGCCTCCCGGTCCAGAGCAGATAGAGTAGGGAGTGACAGGGGGGACAAAAAGGCATGTAAAGAGGTGGAAAAAGAGTTGGGAAGAGGAGGGGCTGAGTAAAGGTGAGTATAGAAAGCAGAGAAAGTTTCATAGATACGGTCTGGGTGGGAGGTGCGGAGGCCAGGCTTCAATTGAACACTATGGACTCGATTGAACGAGGATGTTTTTTTAAGCATAGCAGCCAACAGTCTATCAGGCTTATTCGCCTGTCTATAATATGTCGCTCCAGTCCATCTCAAAGCCTTTTCCACCTTTGTGGAGAGTAGGGCATCCAGCTGCAACCTGGTCTCCGCAATAGATCTGTAGAGATAGGGGGTAGGGTCCTGCTGGTGTGCAAAAACTAACCTGGAAAGTTTGGCTTCCAAAGCCACTTGGACTCTTGTTCTGTCACGTTTCAAACCCGTTGCCACAGAGATCAGGCGACCTCGCACATAGGCCTTATGAGCCAGCCACGTCCAATGAGGGGATGATTGAGGAGAGCTGTTCAGAGTGAAATAAGACGTGATATCAGATTCAAGTTGGGTCTTAATGCGTGGCATAGTCAATAGTGATTCATTCAATCTCCACCTATAAGGGAGTGTGAGGGGGGACATAAAGTTAAAGACCGACAACACCACATCGTGGTCTGACCACGACATGGGGACATGTCGGGAATAAAGTAGTTGAGGTACCGTGGCAGCATTGACCAATATCCAGTCTATTCTCGTATAGTGACGCTGAACCGGGGAATAATAAGTGTATCCTCTACTATTACCATTATGTTCTCTCCAAGTATCTACTAGGGAGTGTGTAGTAAACAGGTTAGAAAGCAGGCGCTGTTGGGTTCCCGACCTACGAAACTGAACCGTATTAGATCGGTCCAACTTGCCATTAAATACGAAATTAAAGTCGCCAGTCCAGATCAAGGTCTCGTACGTCAGGGACCCAAGAGCGGTGCACATGTCTTTAAAGAATAAAATAGGGTTATCAGTAGGGGCATAAGTATTCATAAGACACACTGTCTTTCCATACAAGGATCCCAAAATAATCAGGTAGCGACCCTCCGGATCGCATTTAGCGTCGGATACTTCGAGTGGGAGGGAGTTGTGTAAAAAGACCGCAACTCCCCTGCACTTACTAGTAAAAGATGCTCTATACCCCCTCATATAGGATTTATGGAAAAAATTGGGGTAGCTGGACATAGTAAAATGCGATTCTTGTATACAAATTATATCAGGCCTGAGTCGGGTGTAAGCTAAGAACGCCATCCTTCTTTTAGAGGGGGAATTAAAGCCCCTCACATTATGAGAAATTACTCTACACATAGGCAATAGAATAAAGAGCGCAATAGGTTGACCAAAAGGGAAGGGGCCACCTCCTGATATACATTACAGAAGGCGACGACCGATCCAGGAACATCTCCAGCAGTGCAATACAGGTACATAGATAGAGGACCTCCTAAAACAACAAGAGAAACAAAAGCAAACAAAACAATACAAATAAAAACACAATTGTACTCGGGAAAGATGGTCCAGAGTACCACTAGAACCATCGAACTTCCCACACCCCGGCCGGGGTAGATGAGGCACATCAGTCCACTCACGTCTAGCCTATTACATGGATGATCCAAGCAAAGAGTGCAAATCAAGATAGGAGGAGGAAGGGAGAGAGTGGAGGAAAAGAAGGCAAAAAAGAAAACATAGGGCTGAGAATTAAGGGGTAAGCAAGAGAAAAAGAGAACAAAGAGCCTGTATAGGTGAAGGAGGTAGGAAAAGGTAATGAAGTAGGGGAGAAAGAGGGCGAGGGAAGGGCAGTTATTGACACAAGGTAAAGGCCCAACTGGCCAGGTCCAGGCAGTATAGTCTAAAGTATAGTAGGCATCAGCGGTAGGGTCAGGCGTTGTAGGCTCCAGTAAGAAGTCCCCAGATATCCATCACAGCATACAGGCAAGCGTGTCAGATAAGGGGGAATCAAGCCTAGTACACTAAGTCAGGGGTCCCGTATGAGCAATAGGGAAACACAGGCAGTTCGGAGGCAAGCAACAGCGAGCAGTCGTGGACAATGAAAATCCAAATGAGTAGGGTCCAGGTCGCCTCGACCATTTACCAATAGAAGTCAGGGGCAAAACAACATATGTAGCAGATGGGGCAAGGAAGTCCCCAGGTCCTCAGTCCAACACATGTGCAGGCATATCAAAATAAGGGGGGATCCGGGGGCCGCATGTACCATCGAGGGTCCCACAGGGGTAACATGGAGGCCCGGGTGGAGCAAAACGGGGCAGGTAGGATACAGCCCACAAACAGAGTCCCGAACTGTGATTTCAAGCAGGCTGGCGTGGTTCCTGGGAGAGGGGACGATCCCGTCCAGCCCGTGGCGCCGGGGTCCATACTCTGGTAGGACGATTCGTTCTTTGAGGCATGGATGGAAGATCCACAAGGGGTATGCGGGCCTGCAGCAGGACCTCCTGTGCATCAGGTAATGAGCGTACCGTGTGAGATTTCCCCTTCAGTTGAAAGGACAGGGAGAACGGGAACCCCCATTTGTATTTTATCTGTTCTCGCTGCAATGCCAAAGTGACCGGACGAAAGTCCCTGCGGCGGGCCAATGTGGAGGGAGCCAGATCTGAGTACAGGTGCACCGAAGGAGGCATCCCAGGAAGCACCGTTAGGTTGCGGGCAGCGGTCAGCAGGACATCGCGGACTTCGGGGTAGTGCAGCTTTAAGACCACATCCCGGGGTAAGTCAGGGCCCCTCGGTTTGGCTAAAGCCCGGTGGATGCGATCATAAGTAGGGTATCATTTTAACCGTATGGACCTACAGAATAATGATAAAGTGTCATTTTTACCGAAATATGCACTGCGTAGAAACGGAAGCCCCCAAAAGTTACAAAATGGCGTTTTTTCTTCGATTTTGTCACACAATGATTTTTTTTCTGTTTCGTTGTGAATTTTTGGGTAAAATGACTGATGTCACTGCAAAGTAGAATTGGTGATGCAAAAAATAAGCCATAATATGGATTTTTAGGTGGAAAATTGAAAGGGTTATGATTTTTAAAAGGTAAGGAGGAAAAAACGAAAGTGCAAAAACGGAAAAACCCTGAGTCCTTAAGGGGTTAAGGGGTTAAGGACCCAGCTTATTTGAGCCTTAAAGGGGTACTCCACTGGAAAACATTTTTTTTTTTATCAACTGGTGCCAGAAAGTTAAACAGATTTGTAAATTACTTCTATTAAAAATCTTAATCCTTCCAGTTATTATCAGCTAGTATGCTATATGCTCCACAGGAAGTTCTTTTCGTTTTTAATTTCCTTTCTACCTGACCACAGTGCTCTCTGCTGACACCTCTGTCCATTTTAGGAACTGTCCAGAGTAGAAGCAAATCCCCATAGAAAACCTATTCTGCTTTGGACAGTTCCTAAAATGGACAGAGGTGTCAGCAGAGATCACTGTGGTCAGGCAGAAAGGAAATTCAAAAAGAAAAGAACTTCCCGCTGCTAAATAATGGAAGGATTAAGATTTTTTGATAGAAGTAATTTAAAAATCTGTTTAACTTTCTGGCACCAGTTGATTTTAATTTTTCCCAGTGGAGTATCTCTTTAAGTACAAAGCCAGTTTCATTTATGTGTTTTTGTTAATTTTCCTCTTTGCCGTCTCCAAAATCTATAACTTTTTTATTTTTCCATCCACATACCTATATGAGGGCTTGTTTTTTGTGTGACCAATTGTACTTTGTAATGACACCTTTTTCTACCATAAAACATTTTTACTCAGTGCACTCTACAGTAAAATGACATGCTTTCTTTATTTTGTGTCAATACGCTTAACCTGATACCCATGTTTACATGCTTTACTATTAATGAACTACTTATAGAAAAAGCCTTGTTAAACTAAATTTGCATGTTTTAAAGTGCCCTATTCTGACCCCTCTAACTCTTTTATTTTTCCGTATATTGGGCTGTATAAGGACTAATTTTTGTGCAGTGATCTGTAGATTTTATTGGTACCATTTTGTGTATATGTGATTTTTTGATGACTTTTTATTTCAGTTTACTGGGATGTAATGTGACCAAAAAGCAGCAATTTCAGACTTTTTTTTACATTTACGCCGGTCATCGTACTGGATAATTAACATTATATTTTGATAGTTTGGACATTTATGCACACGCTGATATCAAACATGTTTATTCATATTTTTTTTTTTTAGCTTTATGGGGTAAAATAGGAAAAAGGAGCCTTCAAATTTTTATAGGGGGAGGGGCTTTTCACATTTTAAAAACTTTTTTACTATTTATTTTACAATTTTAAAGGGGACTATTTATAGCAATCATTAGATTGCGAATTCTGTAGAGTGCTATGCATAGGCATAGCACTGAACAGTATTATCAGTGATCTTCTTCTCTGGTCTGCTATTGCATTACATTGATCCATGAAATCTGTGCTCTATAGCTAAGGGCTGCCAAATGAAGCCTTAAGCAATCACAGAGCCAGGGAAGACACTGAGGACAAGGTAAGGCTTTGGCTTCCCAAGCAACCCATAGCCCTTATGGGACCACCGTGATCTGTATAGATCACAGTATTTAACCAGTGAAATGATGGACATTGGAGCGATCTCCCATGTCTGTCATTACTGGTAGATGTCATAACTGGTAGATGTCCGCCCCTCAATGCAAGCCTATGGGAGGGGGCGTGACAGCTGTCACGCCCCCTCCCATAGGCTTGCATTGAGGGGCGCAGCGTGACGTCACACGGGGGCGGAGGCATGATGCCACACGCCGCCTGCCCCGTTGTCGCCGGTAATCAGACCCGGAGCGAACAAGCTCCAGGGAATGATTTTAACTGGGGTGCTGCATGCAAGATCACAGGGGTCCCCAGCGGCAGGACCCCCGGGATAAGATGTCTAAGTGTCGGAGTACCCCTTTAAGACTGAAGAGTTGAGCTATGGCATTTCTCGGAAGAGCGAGAATGGCTTTACTACTTGAAATGCTTGATTCTCATCTTACACGTAAAGAAGGAATTTGTTTACCTTTAAATGAGACAAATGCCGAAATACTTTACGGGATTGCTTTGCGTTTCACTGGATCAACACTGCAGAAAATAGGTTGAACCAAATGGACTTGTTCAACCTTAACCTTATATAACTGCATGCAACTTGATTTTAAAGGCTATTTTATCATTATTTCTTGTTCTCAAGCTTCTGGATCTAGTGTGCGCACTGCTGAATTGTGCACAAAGAATGAATAACTACATATTTCTGGAAGAATTCCAAGAACATTCCCCCACACATGTTTACTCCCACCACATACAAAGTGTTTTCCTTTCAAAGCACACAGCTCCTATCTAACACATGTGAAGTTAGCCAAAGCAGGAGAGAGAAATCCGTCTGGTCTAATTCATAAAGCTGAATAGAAGATCTCTATTCAGCTCCAATGAACTGGACTAAGTGTGACCAACACTGACTTCCTACACATAGTGTTATACCAGAGAAGGATGAATTTGGGATTTGTGTATATCCAAATACCCATAGGATCGCCATACACGATGGATACCTAAGGGTGTATGCCTACTAAGTATTATATATTAGGCTGTGGTTCCATTAACCCCTTAACAACATAGGACGTAAATTCCTTGTGCACTGGTACTTAACGCACCAGGACGTACATTTACATCCTGTATATGACCGTGAGCATCGGAGTGGTGCTCATGTCATGCACAGAAGGTCCCTGCTGCTATCAGCAGCCAGAGACCCACCGATAATGGCGCAAATCAGCTATCGCGCTGATGTGTGCCATTAACCCTTGCGGCAGTGCGGTCACTAAAATGGATGATCGGATCGCCCGCTGCCTCCGTCCGTCTCCTGGAGTCTTCTGCTCCGGTCTGAAATCGAGCAGACTAGAGCAGAAGATAGCCTTATGCATAGCACTGTACAGTAATAGAAATCAAATGATTGCTATAAATAGTCCCCTATGGGGAATATTAAAGTGTAAAAAAAAGTAAAAAATTAGAAAAATCTATAAAATGTAAATCATCACTTTTCACATTTTATCCCCAGAAAGTGTTAAAAAAATAAATGAATAAACATATTTGGTATTGCTGTGTGCGTAAATGTCCAAACCATCAAAATATCATGTTAATGATCCAGTACGGTGAATGGTATGAAGGTTAAAAAAAAGGGCAAAATGTATGCTTTTTTTATCACATAATATTTTAAAAAATTATTAAACATTTCATATACGCAAATGGGGTATCAAAAACAAGTAATCACGGTGCAAAAAATTTGCCATCATACACTCGAGTTGTGTTACCAGAAGTACAATATATATATATATATATATATATATATATATATATATATATATATATACATATTAACCCATGACACCACATCTGCACCTGAGAGGAGTTTAGCCAAATGAAGTATGAAGCTAAAAAAGCCGGAGACCACATATTCATCTAAGACAAGATGCTTCTACTGTGTCTTCCATGGCATCCCACGTGAGTAGCATAGGGCACCACAAAAAATATGTATAGCAGCAGGGACTCTTGTCGAAAGGCAGACCTGGTACTGCACATACTTTACAAGACGCACTACTTTGATAGTGTAGTATGTTTTCGGAAAGATATAGTGAAGCTCATCATCTAGCTGGTTACTACATCTGTAGTTGAGGGTCATATATTGATCTGTTTCTCAGGATTAGAAAAACAGAATTGATTTCTTTCAAAAGCAGCACCATGCGTGTCCTCAGGTTATGTGTGGTATTGCAGCTTATTCCCATTGAATTGAATTAAATGAAGTCAAGTTGTAATGCCACACACAACCTGCAAAACAGTTTGCAACCTGCAAAATTTGCTCTTTTTTGCATTTTATTTATTTATCTATCTATTAATTCTGTAAAACTCCTCAATAGAATCACATGCTAGACTAACAACTCATGCATTAGAAAATATATATATATATATATATATATATATATATATATATATATATATATATTTTGTTTTGCTGTGGTTGTTTTTTTAAGTCTTTTTTTTTTTTTTTTTTATAAAACAGAAATAAATTGCAGACTATGGGGGAGATTTATCAAAGATTTAGCGACCAGATTTCAGCTTTCATTTTTAAAAAGGGCCTCTGAAAAATGAAAGCTGTAATTCAATTAGTTGCTATGAGCAACCGGTCCACTGTGAAAAACACAAATATAAGTATAACATCCATGCATCATTTCCGAGTGAAAAATAAATCATCAGAACAACAAGAGTGTCATAGAGTGACACACATTTAACTTTTATTTGCAAATAAGAACATTTAATCAATTGCCATACTCCAAACCCAATTTACTTGGCCAGCGTCTGTTAACAAGAAGAGATTTTATAATGATGAATAGCAATAAAAGTTTGTACAGGGTGCAGAGGAGTCATGCATCTTTATTTACGCCTCTCTGAACCTAACTCAGTGTAATAGGTTGTGCTGCTAATTACATATGCCTGATGTGCTGCATAATAAGAAGTGCTGCTGCATTGCACACCAGCAAATGACATGTAAATTACTGCAGCCTTGTCTAAGACTCCAGAAACTGCCCGCTGTACCCCCATTTACAATCATGACACACTGGCACAGGCACAATGTACACTGAGATGCTGAATACTTTGAGAGCGAAGAGGATGTAAGATGTGTAGGCTTTTATTGCAGATTTTCCCTTCTAACATTAATACATAAAAGCCAATATGACTTACTTAGTGTAAAACTAAGAACATGGGTAAAATGTTAGAAATTAGAAAGTAAGACTAATTTAATCATCCAAAAGTGACTAAATTTACATTTAGTTCCTCAAAGTATTCTATTAGATGTGTATTGCTTTGTAATTCAGAATAGGCAGCAGAGTGAGAGAATCAAGGTTGTTGCCTATGGCAAATAATTAGAAGCTTTTATGTAATAAAATAGTTTGAGATTTGCTCTTCATATTCTTGTCTGCACAGCGTTCCATACCTGAGGCCCATAGCCCACCCAGCCACAAAAGAAACCAGACGTCAGCTAAATGTACGATAATGTAATTGTTCTAGACAAAGCCATCTCACCATAAGACAAAGCCATCTCACCACACAGCTTTATTTATGTTATAATGATAAACATTTTTATTAATGTACATCCTATAGTACATAGCATGTCATTATTAGGTGGGCATTAAAGAGGACATGTTGTCCAGTCCCCCATATTGTGTTTTTGTTGTCATAATATAGCATAGGGTGCACCGATAACATATATTTTCACAGTTTCTATATATGCCCACCTGTTCCTTTGATATTTGGGTTTATAGTTTGTCTGTTTAGGGAATCAGTCAGAATTCAATTTTAATAATAGGAGTTAAAGGAGATATCCAGTGGTGAAAAACATATCCCCTATCCTAAGCATAGATGATAAGTTTCAGATCACGGGGGTCCGACCGCTGGGCCACACCGCAATCTCCTGTATGGGGCCCTGGCTCGCTGGCCAGATAGCGCCTGTTGACCATCGCACGAAGCAGCGGCCGACACCCCCCCTCAATACAACTCTATGGCAGAGCCAGAGATTGCTGAAGGCAGCGCTCAGGCTCTGCCATAGAGTTGTATTGAGGGGGCATGCCAGCCACCGCTTCATGCGGTGATCAACACGCCCCCTTCCCACAGGCTGTCAGGGCCCCACACAGGAGATTGTGGGGGGCCCCAGCGGTCGGACCCCCTGCGATCTGAAACATATCCCCTATCCTTAGGATAGGGGATACGTTGTTCACCACTGTCACGCCCCGCCCCCTCAATGCAAGTCTATGGGAGGGGGCTTGATGGCTGTCACTCCCCCTCCCATAGACTTGCATTGAAGGGGCATATGTGACGTCATGAGGGGCGGGGCTATAATGTTACAAGCTCCCTGCGCCAGCTCTAAGCATTCGGAACACTTTGTTTCAAACTATGAGCAGTGGAGTACCCCTTAACATTTTCTGAGGCAGAGGATCCAGATTTATCCACATTTTATAGCATTAGCCATGGTGACTGATGACATCATAACTTTAGACCACCACGGTAGTGTGGGTTTCTTGCACATAGGCCCTCATTTACTATTCTAAACCCGACTTCTTTTGTCTGTTTTTTTTTGCGCATCTTTGTCTGCGCCATGTTGCAGACATCGTGAGCCAGTCTGCGACACGATGCAACATATTTTCCCGACGGACACGATGTGGATTCTCCCAAACCCGAAAAAGGGGCGTAACCCGACATTTCTGAGCTTTCCCACGTATTTATAAAGGTTTCCAACCCGAATTTGTTGAATTGTTGTGGATTTTTTCCCGACAACTCAGAGGAGTTGGAAACCAAAACCTACAAAACCCAGTGCGACAAACAGGATGCGACATAATAATAAATACCAGGGGAAAAATGCAGTCGGGTAAGAAAGCAACATAGACTTACAACCCGATTTTCTAAGTAAATGAGGGCCATAGTGTTAAGATAATGTCATGCACTAATGGGTGTATGTAATTCTGTACCTTCAACTGCTGTAACTATATTTCTGCCAAAACTGATCTTACAAAAAAAAAATAACTCTTTCACATGTCAAACCTTAAATATCCCACATAGCCTGGAGGAGAAAATCCACTAAACTGCTTCAATCCTTAATTTTACATTTCGACAGCAGCAAAAGAATGTCATTACAATTGCATTGTATCTCATGAGGATTTATTTAATAGAAGCTGGGTGCAGAGGCAAAGGGCTCCCGTGGTGTTTCTGATGGATCACAATATGCATATTTCAAGTCCATGGGATTATTGTCCTACTGTCTGATTGCTGCTCAGATGAACAGTCACATTCTTGGGATTAGATCTCAGTGCCGGAATCTTTTACAAGTTGGATATTTTCCCATAAATAGCTAGTTACTTACTGAACAGTGGTATTGTATATTGTATATAGATTTAGTGCATGAGTGATAATTCTATGTCCCATCACTTTAACCCCTACTCAACAGCTGTTTTGACCTTCATGACAAAGGCAAATTTTCAAAATCTGACATGCGTCCATTTATTTGGTAATAACTTTGGAACACTTTTACTTATGAAAGTGATTCTAAGATAGTTCTTTCATGACATATTGTACTTTGCATTAGTGGTACATTTTGATTGATATATTTAGCGTTTTTTGTAAAAGAAAACAAAATTTTGAGAAAAAAATGAAAAATTAGCATTTTTCTAGATTTCATATTTTCTGCTTGTATGACAAATAGTCATGCTGCACCAAAATAATGATTAATTCACATCTACAATATGTCTACTTCATGATCCCATCATTTGATAAACATTCTTTTACTTTTTTAGAATGTTAGAGGGTTTATAAGTTTAGTAGCAATTTTCCAGATTTTCAAGAAAATTCAGGGACCAGTTCAGCTCTGAAGTGGAATTGAGGGGCCTGTATGTTAGATACCCCCATAAATGACCCAATTTTATAAACTGCACCCCTTAACCCCTTAACGACGCAGGACGTATATTTACGTCCTGCGCCGACTCCCGCGATATGAAGCGGGATCGCGCCGCGATCCCGCATCATATCGCGTCGATCCCGGCGCTCATCAACGGCAGGGACCCACGGCTAATACCACACATCGCCGATCGCGGCAATGTGCCACATTAACCCTTTAGAAGCGGCGGTCAAAGCTGACCGCCGCTTCTAAAGCAAAAGCGAAAGTGACAGGGCTGCTCAGTTGGGCTGTTCGGGACCGCCGCGGTGAAATCGCGGCATCCCGAACAGCTGACCAGACACCGGGAAGGCCCTTACCTGCCTCCTCGGTGTCCGATCGGCGAATGACTGCTCCGTGCCTTAGATCCAGGCCGGAGCAGTCAAGCGCCGATAACACTGATCACAGGCGTGTTAATACACGCCTGTGATCTGTGTAAAAGATCAGTGTGAGCAGTGTTATAGGTCCCTATGGGACCTATAACACTGCAAAAAATTTTTTTTAAAAAGTGTTAATAAAGGTCATTTAACCCCTTCCCTAATAAAAGTTTGAATCACCCCCCTTTTCCCATAAAAAAAATAAAACAGTGTAAAAAAAATAAAAATAAACATATGTGGTATCGCCGCGTGCGTAAAAAAATTCCAAAGTCCAAAAAAGCGTATTTTGGTCACTTTTTATACCATTAAAAAATGAATAAAAAGTGATCAAAAAGTCCGATCAAAACAAAAATCATACCGATAAAAACTTCAGATCACGGCGCAAAAAATGAGTCCTCATACCGCCCTTTATGTGGAAAAATAAAAAAGTTATAGGGTCAGAAGATGACATTTTTAAACGTATAAATTTTCCTGCATGTAGTTATGATTTTTTCCAGAAGTGCGACAAAATCAAACCTATATAAGTAGGGTATCATTTTAACCGTATGGACCTACAGAATAATGATAAGGCGTAATTTTTACCGAAATATGCACTGCATAGAAACGGAAGCCCCCCAAAGTTACAAAATGGCGTTTTTTCTTCGATTTTGTCGCACAAGGATTTTTTTTTTCCGTTTCGCCGTGCATTTTTGGGTAAAATGACTAATGTCACTGCAAATTAGAATTGGCGACGCAAAAAATAAGCCATAATATGGATTTTTAGGTGGAAAATTGAAAGGGTTATGATTTTTAAAAGGTAAGGGAAAAAAATGAAAGTGCAAAAACGGAAAAACCCTGAGTCCTTAAGGGGTTAAAGTAGTCATAGTGACATTAAATAAATTTTTTTTTTTTTAAAGCATAGTGGAGGAAGAATTTAAATTTATATTTTTTGTAGATTTTTCATTTTAATCCATTTTTTTCTGTAACACAGTAGATGTTGACATAGAAATACAACTCAAGATTTATTCCCCGAATTCTGAGGTACTTAGAAATATCCCATATGTGGCCTTTGTGCGCTACGAGTCTCTCACACAGGCCTCAGACATAAAGGCGTGCTGTGTGGATTTTGGGGTGTCCTTTTTGTTTAGGATATTTTGTTGGCATCATATAAAATGACAAAGGCCTTGGGGTGCAAAAATATTTTTGGGAGACAAGTTGACGCTTTCATTGGTACCATTCTGGGGACATGTGACACTGATCGTTTTTTATTAAATTTTTTATGAGATGGTATACATTAAAAAATCGATTCTGTGGTTGTTTTCTATTTTTATTTTTTAGGTAATTCGTCATGTGGTATAAAAGACATGTTAACGTTACACTGCAGGTTGATATTTTAGTTAATTTATGGTATAAAAAACATTTTTTATTGAAAAAATCATGTTTATAAGTCGCTGCATTCTGTGAGCTGTAACTTTTTTATTTTTTCACTGATGCAATTGTGTGAGGACTCTCTTTTTGAGGGCCATGTTGATGTATTTGGGGGGGGACTATTTTTGGGGGTGTATTACACACATATATAATTAATTTTATTATTTTTTATATTTTTTTCCAATTTTTTTTCTTTTATTTTTCAAAAAAATGTATTTCAATTTTTTTTTCACTTTTTTATTGTTTCCACTTTTTTTCACACTTTTTTCACACTTTGTTATTATTTTTTTTAAATATTATACACATAATTCAATGGAGTACACATCTGTACTCCATTGAATTATGCCTATGTCTGTCAGTACTGACAGGCATAGGATAGATCAGTCCCTACCTTAGGTATGGACTGATCACTCATGTTGCCATAACAATGGAGGCCAATGTCAGTCCTCTGGTTGCCATGGCAACCATCGGCGCTCTTCAAAGTGAAAGCTCCCTCTCTCTGTTCCCCTAATAGATGCTGCGGTCTTAGTGACTGCAGCGTCTACAGGGTTAACCCAGGATCGGAGCGCAATGCCCGCGGGTGGCCTCCTCTAATGGGGCCCCCCTCACCACCAATCGCTTCACACAGTGAATCGACGGTGGAGAGGGGGAAGGAGGAGATCCCTGCTAGATACCTGCTATAACAGCGATCGCCGGCCGGGGACCGATGTGATTGGTCCCTGGCCAGCTTCAGGGAGGCTCGGCTGTGCAGCACAGCCGCGCTCAATATACTGTCACAGCGCCCGGCGGCACTGTGACAGTTTATTCTCATCAGATACATGTAAGTGGTGTTGCGGGAAGTTGTCCCTAATCACCACGTACATGTACCTGATTTTGCGGGAAGGGGAAGGGCACATGCACCTTTAAAATTCTTCTGACATGTTATAAATATATCATATCAGAGGATTTTATTATGGAAGTTCACAATGTCAATGAAAGTTGAAGGGTCCTTGACACACAAACTCTCGATAAAACATATCCCTTAAAGAAAAAAGGTTCACACCTTTTTAAACAGAAGCTTATGTCCAGAATATGTCCTTTTCAGCTGCATTAGAATACATTATTTTATTCATATAACATTTACTACAGGTTGAATATTTTCCTTAAATGAGGATATTCTGGTAGTAACAAGATATCACCTATCCACTGGTTTAGCTGTCTAAGGTTAGGAATAAAGATAAAAAGACAACAGGATGCTCTCCGTAGTGGGATATCTTCAGACAAGATGCAAAACGCAAGGTTTAGATTTGCGCTTACCAGAGGCAGTTGCACTACTACTGAACTACTGTTCCAAGTACAACCATGGATTAAAGCGTAATGGTGTGAGGTCTCTGCAGCCACTCCACGTCAACTAAATACCGATATAAAGAGATGTCCTCCAACTCCAGCAGAGTAATACAAGCACTGAGACCAGGATAAAAGCAAGGATTCTTTATTCTCACAATGCAGCGCATTTCGCGGAAGCTCTGCTTCTTCAGGCCTGAAGAAGCGCAACTTCCGCAAAACGCATTGCATTTTGGGAATAAAGAATCCTTGCTTTTATCCTGGTTTCAGCGCTTGTATTACTCTGCTGGAGTTGGAGGACATCTCTTTATATCGGTATAAGGGTAGGAATACACAGTGATTTTGGTCAAGAGACACCAGGATCACAAGGTCTCAATGTAACATCACAACTGTGGTCTTGTAAATACATTTAATGTGACGCAAATGTGACAGTACAATAGTAAAATATCCAACCTTTCTAGATTTTTATACTGTACATTGATTGATGGGCCTCTGAGTCCTGTTTGTGCTCAAAAAGGGTCCTAAATTCATAGATACATGAAAGAGAACTCAGGTATGTTTGCTCTTCAATGTTTATAAATAAATATGTCAACCACAAACATATTGGAGTGAGGAGATTCTTTTTATGTTATTACAGTTTTGGTCGCAGATAGTTTACTGTCCATACACATTTAACAGCTATCAGCAAAACAAGGAAGAAGACAACAGTGAATCAGCCAGTCCTGACAAAATCAGAAGGGTAAGTCGACTTTTCAATAAAGTATATGGAGATCTTATGTTGCATGTGAGTCACTTGCATCAGTGATTTTTTTGTGTCTACTAAGTATTCCAAATTAATTTGCAGCAAAATCAGACAATAAAATAGCTGTGCAACTTCACTGCAAGTAGTCGAAGCGTAGATTTATCATAAAAAGTAAAAAACAGACCCATTACTTGTGGTTTAGGTTCCTTCATCCAGTAATTATTTACAGCCTGACACTCTCAGCATGACCAATAATACAGATGCCCTCACCATTGAACAGTGCAGCCGAGATTATCAAGAGGTGCATGCCTTTTGATAAATCTAGGCGCATATGGGGCTGACTGTGTAGGTTTTAACTGAAATTTACACCTTCTAGTAAACTTGGAGCATGAGTTGGCTACACCTCCTCGGTACAAAGAGACATTGATTTGCCAAGTGTGGCATAAATCTGTAATAAGGCACAAAATTTTGTGCAAACCAAGTGGTTTGTGAAAAACATTTGCAGCTTTTTCACCAATCTGCATCAGGTGCAGCATTTTAGAAACTCCCCCATAATAAACATGCTACTTATTTCCATTCACTTCATTCAGAAAAGCCAAGAATTGAAAGACCATCGGGGGAGATTTATCAAAACCTGTGTAGAGGAAAGGATGATCAGTTGCGCATAGCAACCAACCAAAAATGAAAGATGCAATTGGTTGCTATGGGTAACTGGTCGAGTTTTCCTCTACACAAGTTTTGATAAATCTTCCTAAATGCTAGTGCAGCTCCTCATGACTTTAAACTGAACATCTGCATCAGAAATCTGAATGCAAGTCTTAGTTTCCTGTTGGCTATTCCTTTCTCAAACACGTAAATGGTCATTCTTACTACCTACTTTGGTGGATGGACTTTAGAATCAAAATGCTCTGCAGTGAGTGAAATAAGACCAATCCAGGGGATAAAAACAATCGGCACATGTTTGGCACTCTGATCACTATTTTGAAACCAGTAACGTGTTGGCGGGGTTTACTCCACGATCAGTACCCACAGAAGGGTTACATGTGCATGGACCATGATATGTTATACATTATTGATAGTTGAACCCAATGCGATCAACAACTTTTCACATCTGATTACCATGTCAAAAGTTGCTTTTACAAAAAAAAAAAAAAATAATAACCTAAGCTCCATGAACTAATCCTAAACTGGTTTTATCATTAAAAACTACTAGTTTTTAAAATAATTTTCAATGTGAATGGCTGAATTAAGTATTTAATGTAAGCCAATAAGAACTTTTTTTTAATACATATTCATTTTGTATACACAGCATGCTAAAATAATAGAACAAAGGCAGTATCAATTCTATTTAACAAATGGATAACATTTAAACAGCTCAGAGGAAAAAAAGAAATTACAGAACTGAGTATTAAAGCTTAAAATGACCCCCAACAATCAGGAGAATGAGTGGAGATAAGCCTGGGTTAGCACACTTTCCAAACTGCGTTCCAATCTCCGGTGCTGTCCGGCGTGTCCAACAATCCAGCATCAAAATTGAGATGCTGGATGATTGTGAACTATAATAGGATCAGTTGTAGCATCAGTTTCCCTCTGGTGCACGACAAAGAGAAACTATGCCGGATGCCGGACATATGTGAACCCAGCCTTATAATGGGGCAGCAAGACAAGAACTTATCTCTGCTCATTCTTCTAATCGGAGGGTGGGGTCGGTTGTCTCAGAACTTAGACCCTGACAATTGAAGACTTTTAGTACTTCTCTGTGACATGTCAAACATTTTTTTTTTTTAAATGAGAGGGACACTTTTATTAATAAAATGTCTACGTTACTCTACTGGTAATATTTTTAAACCCATGTAGCCATAGCAGGAACAGAGACAACTCTGTTTGGATTATAAATTATTGTGGGTTATACACTGCTGTTGAATTGCTGTTCACTTGAAAATCATAGTTGGGTTAATATTAATTCCCAGTTAATGAACATTATAGTAAGCAAGTAAGATCCTGGCCTTGAAGTTTCTGAATCCGCTGTATTCATAAGGAGAGCACTCCCCCCCCCTCCCCCCCAAACATTACGGAAAAGGGTGAGGGATGGCGGGTGGAATAGACCAGACTTACAAACTTTGAGCCCAATGGACTCTCCTCTTAGCCAATTGGCAGAAGGTTTTTTTTTAACTTTTTGTACTGTTTTGGTTAATCAGAGATTGGACCTGTTCTCGTTCTTTTCGGCCCACCCATCAGTATAGTCTGTTGTCAGTCCTGCTTTAATAACATGAAAGCTTGCATGTGATAAAATAAATGCACAGGATCTTTCATTTTCATTGATCTTAGACTGTTAAGAATGAGAATAGGTTAAACTCCATACAGGTTGTATAGACTATGACAATATTTGTTTTTGTAATGTTGTTATTCTGTCATTATTGTTTGTTCCTTACTCCTACTCTCCTTAGCATTTCCCACTTTTATTTACTGTTTTTTTTTTTTTATCTGTAGCTGTAATACATACCTCCTTTTCTACATATTTTCTTGCCGGGTTTCCGGACACATTCCTTGGATATTCGTTTTACTGAAAAATGAATAAAAAACTAAAAAATAACATGGAGCTCCATGACAGAGAGTAGGAGCATGCAACACCGTTTACCTAGCTCTGCCTTTGGCTATGCTTCCAACGCTGTGGCACCTGCACATGCAAATGGCGGATAACGTATCATCAATGGGCAGGTAGGAGAGCGGGAGTACCTTCCATTGTAATACCCGTGCCTTAGGAGAACATGAGTGTAGACATGAGTACAAAAACAGGATCACACACAAAAGAGCATCATGCACATCAAAAGCCAGCATGCTGACAACTAACCGGGCATGCAACCTATATATGGGATTAATATGGTTAGAACTTAGGAAAGCCAAAGAAGAAAAATAAAATAAATTTCATTGGTTTTTGTTTCCGCATGTAACTCACCATCCTCAGTTGGAACATATATATTTAAATACAGGCAGTCCTCACTCTGGTCTTGCACATAGGAAGAAACTACATCCAGGTTGTTGGTGAACCAAACAGGAAGCATGACTTCAGGAAGTCTGCCTCCCACAATGTTTTGGGGACAAACTGGTGCAAATTGTGTAGCATTTTTTATATCTCCCCAAGTTGTTGGCGGTTCAGGTGGCTGGAAACGGTGCTCCCCTACTGGAGGAGCAGCATAAGGAACACCAAGGAACTGAATAACAGGCCCTAGTATTTCATTATTTAGTTCCTTCTTAACACCTCGTACTTTTCCATAAGTCGTTGTAACTATGGGGTCCACATCATCCAGTTTTTGTGAGTATACAGTTGAAATGTGAAGTAAAAATCCAAATATACATAAAGGAAACATGACATCCAATCCCATGGGTAGCAGACGCAACCGTGCTACTCTCCAAAAACAGTTCAGCCGAATGGACCTTGGAAATGCCATAGTCCCACATTAGTTGCAGAGGAAAGCAATGTTATTTGTATCCACTTGTGTAAAACAGGGCAATCAAAAGGAAATGTATCAGGTTTGTCAAATGTGATCCTGCCAGGAAAATCTCAGAAGGGTTTTCACGCAGTAGGAATCTTCCATTGATTTCGCACTCACTGAAGCAGCATCTTCACTAAGCACTATTTATCAGGATACATTCTATTGACAATACTGTTTTCCATAGTAGCAATATCAGAAGAACTGCCATTTACTGCACATCGCTTTCTTATAAATCAAATCCAGTTAGTCGCAGGTCTATATCCTAGAGAAAATAAGAATAAGTCATTAATAGGAAAAAATACATAAACTGGACAGTAAAAATTATATGCTATGCACGATACTGTGAAATGGTTAATGTTTCCTCTTTTCTAATTATAGCAAAGTAAGACTGATTTAATTAATTTCATGCTACACTGGGTGGATATTTGTTCTTTAGAATATGAATATATATGAAGATTTTTCAACCCCAAATACCCCAAGGGATATTCCAGCCAAATACATCTTATCCCCTATTCACGTCCCCTCACATGAATGGAGGAGCATACGAGGGGGCATGGCGTGACATCACGTCTCCAATCCCGGAAACAAAAGATGTTTCCGAGACTGGAGACGCAGCCCCACACAGAATGTGGGTGCTGCTCGGAGATAGGGATAAGATCTCTGATCACGGGGGGCACGCAGCTGAGACCCCCGTGATCAGACATCTTATCCCTATCCTTTGGATAGGGGATAAGATGTATTTGTCCAGAATACTCCTTTAACTTATAAAACTAAAAGCAATTCATTAAAGCCTATACAGGAATGCATGCATACATGAAGATATACAGATAGATAGATAGATAGACAGATATCATACTGGTTAAACAAATATCACAATATCAAATCAGAACAGAAGTTATTGTAGTTCATCTATTGGTCAGCATATCTGAAAATATTTTTGTTTGTTTGTTTTTTTACACATAAATAGGACATACTCTATAGTTTTTTTGTGTGTATAAAATATCTGTAATCTGTATCTCCTAGCAATTCTGAAAAAATAAAAACAACTTTCCGGTCCCTGGTTCCAATGGAATGGTAACTGTGCATGTGTCAATAGCAATGGAGCTGCTCTCTCTCTCAACTCAAAACTTAATATGGTTGAGTTATTCTGTCCTACATAAGATTATTATAAACAATCCTTTTATGTAGATGAAAAACCTTCACAGAGAAACACGACGTGTCTTGCCACCCAGTTTGCCATATGGCTTACCACCGATACATTTTAAAAAGGAATTCCGGGTACAATTTTTTTTTGTTTTACGAGGGACTTTAAACAAAAAACAAGAAGCCATACTCATCTGCCTAGATCCCTCACAGCTGCCATTCAGATAGATTGCGCTCTCTACTGTTGAGCCCTTTTTCCTGCAAACTCTGAGGTGCCATTTCTGCAGGAGATTCCTGCCGTGGCCAAGGATTAGCAGAGGGGACAGTTCTAGCAAAGATGACACACCAGAGGAAGCAGGAAGAAACAGACATCAACATGGACTGGGAGCCATTGGAACGACAGAGGATTGGGGCAGGTAAGTATGGTTTCTTTTTATTTTTAGAGCACCTCAAATCCTGCTTTTTTCTTTTTTTTTTTGTCCCTTGACAGACTGCACTTTTGACAACATGTTACTCTATACTACAGATGTTATCAATTTCAATAATATATTGATAATTTGAGCCTTCAGTCTTCTGCATTCTTTTTAAGTGCATTATATTGCAATAAGTAACAAAGTGCAACTAGCATTACATTTTTCGCAATGTTTTGTGAGTAGAGACCATAAAAAAACTATTTCTTATTTACAGCACACCAGCAGCCATGGTTTACATATTTATATTGTGTACATATACAAGGTGGCATTTTGAATTAATCCAAAATATTAACATAATGCAAAACCTCAGTAAAGAATCTATGAACAAAAATCTTTCTACCGCAAACCGTAAAACACATGTTCGCTGTACAATATATAGTGTTTCTAGAAGATAAACAGTAGAATAAAGCAAAATAAAATGCTGAGAGTGAATTATAATAATATATTTTTGCTTCAGCATGGGAAATTTCCCATAGATTCATGTGATATAACATAATCACTGCATATAATATCTACAGTTGGTATCCCTGCCGTGAATATCTAAATGTAATAACACAAACAAAAGTAGGAACTGAGAAAGCATTACAGGTTTCTTAGAATTCACATTCGGTCTGAATTCAAAATATACATAGTGAGATTATATCTTTAAAAATGTCAGTTTTCACTATAGAACGATTCCACAAATTGTTGTTGAATCTAGCTTTGTATTGCTGTGAAAACTTTAATATTCATGATTGCGGGGTCGGCCCTACTATGGGTCCAGGTGGGGCCATGGTCCCAGGGGGCACTTTTTTAGGGACCGCAAATATTTTTTTCCCCAATGCGAACCCCCCAAGGATTTTTTTTTTCCACGGCCGCGGTCAGGGGGATACAGCCACTACCCCCTGTGGCAACCGCAGCATAGAAGCAGAAGACCGCTGCTTCTGCATACCTCCGGTAAGTGATTTACTCACCCTGAGGCTGGAACTTGCTCTGTGCTCCGGCAGAAGTGATGTCATCAGACGCCAGAGCACAGAGGAAGAAGAAAGAAGAGGCCTGAGGGAGCCATCGGGGAAGAAGAAATAAGAGCAGCAGGAGGTATACAAGTATGTCGGGCTGGGGGAGAGGGGGGGGGTGGACGGTCTCACTACTGCTGCAGCCTACCTAATGTGGGGGAACAACATCTGCCTGGCTTTGCAAATGTTATGGAAGCTGCAAAACATAGTGTTTACTTAGTGTACAAGACTAGGGACGTAACAAATCCAAAACAAATTGCAAAAAGTTCTCATTCTTAGGCTATGTTCACATGAAGGAATTCACGTGCGGAATTCCACAGAAAGATTTTGCACGGACATTCCGCAGCAGCAGAGTCCCATCGATTTCAATGGGATTCTGCTGCACTGTCCACATGGCAGAATTTCTGCGCCAGATGTTTCTGGCACAGACATTCAGATACCGGCATCCGCAGAAAGAAAAGTCATGTCTATTTTTTCTGCAAAGTCCGCACGGGAATGCATTACCTTCTATTTTCAACCGGCCCTCTGCTGTCATTGCAATGTCTGTATGGATATTCTACAATCTGAACATAGCCTAATTATTCAGAATTTTTATTTTTTTTTTAAATTCGGGACAAACCTGATTTGTGTCAAATTGATTTGCTCATTGCTATTCCTTATTTATTTTAATATTTCAAACTTTTCTTGTCTTAAGCCTCAGCAGCACGAATATGTACACCGGGAACAATGATAGGGACTACATAATATCGTTGTTCTTGACCCTGAATTGCTTACTGTAAATTTATTATAACATATTCTGCTATAACATCTGTTGAATAAATAACAGAATGAATGTCACGCTTAGCTTGCATTCCCCAATTAAAAAGACTTTCTTTTGTAATCCTTAAAACAAGAGCTCTTACGCTTCAATAGTTCCATGCGTGCTGTGAATTTGCTGAGTCTTCTAAGACCATATATAAAGGGAGAAGGAAATTAGAAATGTTTGCTCTTTAACATTTTATCATTAATCTCTGATTGCCAAAGGCTGTAAACATCAGAAGACCCTTATTAATAAAACAAAATCTTTACGACATATCCAGTCACCAGTATAACATCAGAATTAAAGGGGTATTACAATAAAAAACTTATATATATACATATATATATATATATATATATATATATATATATATATATATATATATCAACTAGCTCCAGAAAGTTAAACAGATTTGTAAATTACTTGTATTGAAAAATCGTAATCCTTCCAATAATTATCAGCTGCTGAAGTTGAGTTGTTCTTTTCTGTCTGGCAACAGTGCTCTCTGCTAACATCTCTGCTTGTCTTGGGAACTGCACAGAATGGAAGAGGTCTGCTATGGGGATTTGCTTCTACTCTGGACAGTTTCAGAGACATGTGTCATCAGAGAGCACTTAGATAGAAAAGAACAACTCAACTTCAGCAGCTCATAAGTACTGAGAGGATTAAGATTTTTTAAAAGAAGTAATTTACAAATCTGTTTAACTTTCTGGAGCCAGTTGATATATAAAAGAGAGGTTTTTTTTCCTGGATAACCCCTTTAAATCACACTTTCCTATGAACAATTTGGAATTCAGCCATTGAAATGTGGACATCAATACATAAAATTGTACTAGTATGTTTCAGGATCTGCAGAATGCTGCCTACATGTACCGGTGTTCAACCAGTTAATATAACTACACAGATGGTGATGCTTAGTTGATGGGTGCAGTACCTGACCATTGTGCTTTATAAAAAGCGCCATAATAAAGATCAAAATGAGAAAATAATAAAAGGTTAGAGAGAATTGGTTCGGTTGGCCTTACAGGTACATAAAGTTATCCAGCCAGAAAATTAGAGATAAAGGAAAGGACCGGGGTTGTAAGGTTCTATGGTTCCATAAAAACTTCAATACCACAAAATAAACCTATAATGGCAAAAGGTGTTGCCCAGAGTCAACAGGTAATTGAAAAAAAAAAATAGCATAAAGAAAAAGGCAACAATTCAGGCTTTTCTGTAGCAGATAAAATGCATTACAAGTCAACTATTGTTTGAGTATCCTGTACTTCAATACCAAAAGTTACAGCCATATTAGCAAATGAAAGCCTGGCCCCCATACAAGCCCACTTAATGTACAAGATATCCACATACCCTCTTTTCGGATATGTTTTAAGGAACAAGCATTAGATTTTACCATATATAACGCTTGGTAACACGTTGTATATGGTAAAATATTTATCCTTTTTTTGGGGGGGGACATTTGTCAAAGCATTTAGTAGGTTTTTTTTGTTGCTTAAAATTGTTGCAAAACAGTCACACGTGTGACTACTCTGTTTTTTGTGTGACTTTTTGATTGTGCAGTGCCCTAAGCAAAAAATAAAAATCTTGCTTACCAAAGCAAAAAGTGTTTTTTTGACTTGCAGTGGTCAGAGATTTATCAAGTGCGAAAGTCACAAAAAAGTCGCATCACATGAAAAAACGTACTAAATTTACTCCAGCTCAGACATGGAGCAGAAAAAGCCACTACCATAGCAAAAAAAAATAAAAATTGCTTACGTGAAAGAAATTTATCAACAGGCTTGAACCAGTTGATAAATAAGTCGCACATAAGCAAAAATATTGTAAGAAAAAAAGAACTAAAAAAAGGAATACATAAGCAAACATTGATAAATGTCCCCCATGAAGTTACAAATTTCCTCCCCGACTGCCCCATAAGTGGTCCAGTCTGGGCGGGAGCTATACTTATTCTGGCTGCAGTGACACCCCCTCGGCTTGATTGATGGCCTTCGATCAAGCCAAGGGGCGTCACTACCCCCAGAGTGCCGAGACCAAGTAAGTATGGGGCGGCAGAGGAGATTTTGCCATATATATATATATATATATATATATATATATATATATATATATATATATATATACCGTATATACTCGAGTATAAGCCGACCCGAGTATAAGCCGAGACCCCTAATTTCAACCCAAAATCCCAGGAAAAGTTATTGACTCGAGTATAAGCCTAGGGTGGGAAATACCTCATCCCCCCCTGTCATCATCCAGACCCGTCATTAACATCCTCATCATCCCCTTGTCATCATCCCACACATCCCCCCTTCATCATCCCCTTGTCATCATCCCACACATCCCCTTATCATCCCACACATCCCCCCTTCATCATCCCCTTGTCATCATCCCACACATCCCCCCTTCATCATCCCCTTGTCATCATCCCACACATCCCCTTATCCCACACATCCCCCCTTCTTCATCCCCTTGTCATCATCCCACACATCCCCTTATCCCACACATCCCCCCTTCATCATCCCCTTGTCATCATCCCACACATCCCCTTATCCCACACATCCCCCCTTCATCATCCCCTTGTCATCATCCCACACATCCCCTTATCATCCCACACATCCCCCCTTCATCATCCCCTTGTCATCATCCCACACATCCCCCCTTCATCATCCCCTTGTCATCATCCCACACATCCCCTTATCCCACACATCCCCCCTTCATCATCCCCTTGTCATCATCCCACACATCCCCTTATCCCACACATCCCCCCTTCATCATCCCCTTGTCATCATCCCACACATCCCCTTATCCCACACATCCCCCCTTCATCATCCCCTTGTCATCATCCCACACATCCCCTTATCATCCCACACATCCCCCCTTCATCATCCCCTTGTAATCATCCCACACCCCCCCCCCTTCATCATCCCCACCCCCCTTCATCATCCCCACACCCCCCCCCCCTTCATTATCCTCTTCTCATCATTCGCCCTCAGTGGTCTTCAACCTGCGGACCTCCAGAGGTTTCAAAACTACAACTCCCAGCAAGCCCGGGCAGCCATCGGCTGTCCGGGCTTGCTGGGAGTTGTAGTTTTGAAACCTCCGGAGGTCCGCAGGTTGAAGACCACTGCGGCCTTCAACATGCGGACCTCCAGAGGTTTCAAAACTACAACTCCCAGCAAGCCCGGGCAGCCATCGGCTGTCCGGGCTTGCTGGGAGTTGTAGTTTTGAAACCTCCGGAGGTCCGCAGGTTGAAGACCACTGCGGCCTTCAACATGCGGACCTCCAGAGGTTTCAAAACTACAACTCCCAGCAAGCCCGGGCAGCCATCGGCTGTCCGGGCTTGCTGGGAGTTGTAGTTTTGAAACCTCCGGAGGTCCGCAGGTTGAAGACCACTGCGGCCTTCAACATCATCCAGCCCCCTCTCACCCCCTTTAGTTCTGAGTACTCACCTCCGCTCGGCGCTGGTCCGGTCCTGCAGGGCTGTCCGGTAAGGAGGTGGTCCGGTGAGGAGGTGGTCCGGGCTGCTATCTTCACCGGGGGCGCCTCTTCTCCGCGCTTCCGGCCCGGAATAGAGCCGTTGCCTTGACAGCGACGTATCTGCGTCGTTGTCAAGGCAACGTGACTATTCTGAGGCCGGGCCGGAAGCGCTTAGAAGAGGCCTCCCCGGTGAAGATAGCAGCCCGGACCACCTCCTCACCGGACCACCTCCTTACCGGACAGCCCTGCAGGACCGGACCAGCGCCGAGCGGAGGTGAGTACTCAGAACTAAAGGGGGTGAGAGGGGGCTGGATGATGTTGAAGGCCGCAGTGGTCTTCAACCTGCGGACCTCCGGAGGTTTCAAAACTACAACTCCCAGCAAGCCCGGACAGCCGATGGCTGCCCGGGCTTGCTGGGAGTTGTAGTTTTGAAACCTCTGGAGGTCCGCATGTTGAAGACCACTGCGGGTGGGGGAGTTCACTCGAGTATAAGCCGAGGGGGGTGTTTTCAGCACGAAAAATCGTGCTGAAAAACTCGGCCTATACTCGAGTATATACGGTAATGTGTTGTTAAGCATTATACATGGTAACATATAATGCTTGGTTCTCTTTGAGGCTTGTATTTGGACCTAGCATTTGTATGTCCCCATCGTTATGCTAATTCACATAGAGTCCACATAGAGACCATGGGGGGAATTTAGCAAGGGTTGTGGAGATGACCGTTTTTTCTACACCTTTAATTTGTGTGGTGGCAATGTGTGCCAAATGTATTAAATGGCAATGATGAATATGAGGCCGGTACACATTTTTTTAAATCGCATTTTACCATATGGTTCCTCCTTGACTTTTTCAGCGACTTTTTAAAATGTGTAATTTTTTTATTTATTTACAAATACTGTGCACAGAAAGTTTACTAAACCAGTAAACCTGGGCTGGTGTAGATTAGCAAAACATTAATGGCTGCGTGTTGAGTTATTTTGACGGGACACAACATTAACTCCTTAAGCACCACAGGTTTTTTCAGTTTTTGCACTTTAGTTTTTTCCTCATCCCCTTCAAAAAATCATAACACTTTCAATTTTGAACTTACAGACTCATATGAGGGCTTATTTTTTGTGCCACCAATTGTACTTTATAATGACAACCATCATTTCACCACAAAATTTATGGCGAACCCAGAAAAAAAATATTTGTGGGGCAAAATTGGGAAAAGAAACACCATTTTGTAACTTTTGGGGGCTTCCTATTCTATGCAGTGCTTTTCGGTAAAAATGACACCAAATATTTATTCCGTCAGTCCATATGGTTACAATGATACCAAATTTATATATGTTTTTCTTTATTTTACTACTTAAAAAAAATTATAACTACATTTACCAAAATTAATATGTGTAAAATTGTCATATTCTGACACCTATAACTTTTAATTTTTTACGTATATGGGGTGGCATGAGGGCTCATTTTTTGTGCCATGATCTGAAGATTTCATTGGTACCATTTCTGTTTTGATGGGACTTTTTGATCGGTTTTTATAAATTTTTTTATAGTATACAAAGTGACCAAAAATATGCAATTTTGGAATTTGGTATTTTTTTACGTATACGCAATTGACCGTGCAGTTTAATTAACATTATATTTTTATAGTTTGGAAATTTACGCACACGGCCATACCACATATGTCTATTTATTATATTTATCATGTTTTTATATTTTTTATTTGGAATTTGGGAAAAGGGGGGTGTTTTACATTTTTAATAAGGAAGGGGTTAATGTGTGTTTAAAAAAAATATTAATCTTTTTTAGTTATTATTATTGCGTGATCTGCACTCCATTAATAAAGCCTGGTCTTGCCAGGCTTTATCAATGCGAGAGCTGGGACCAGCATTGGAGCGATCACGCAGTAGCTGGGGGGTGATCCACCCCACTGGACCACGAGGGAATGTTTAAATGGTTCTTTAGATGCTGCTGTCAGCTTTGACAGTGGGAACCTAAAGGGTTAATAGCCGGCCGCAGTAATCACAGCATGTCTGTTATTAACGCCGACCCTCGGCTACAAGAATTGCATGCAGGGAGTTGTGCATGGAGCGGTAATGTCATAAGCTGAAGTATTTAGTGTAAACAGAGACTGCAGACAAGCTGATCAGCACGTGCTTCCCCGCATCCCCAGAGCCGCTGGCTTTGAAAGCAAAGTAGCTGGAATTTTTTTTTTTTTTATAAGTGCTTCCCCCTAAACACTGCCATCCAACTCACAGGCCAACAGGTGTCTAATAGAAAATACAGCCTTTGGTGTGACACATTGATTAATTTTAATAGTTATTTATCGGTAGTTATAGTTTGGTTCTATTCACACTGCCATAGTGGCTTCTGTTGTAACAAATATGACTGTAATGCTGGACCTGTTGAAAGACAGACACCAAATATGCCCTGTGGACCCATTGACTCATAAAGGAGTCCAGTGGATTCCAACATTGTCCGCTATTTTGACAGGAAAAATAGTGCAGCATTCTCTACTACTAGTTACTTTTAAAACCTACAAACATTGCTTCTGACAACAGTATGAACGGAGACTAAAGAAGCCTTAGACTTCTGTTTGAGCCCCATTACTAACTATCTATAGCCATATGTTTATGAGCTGTTCATGTCATACTAGATGTCATAGATATCATGTCATCAGTGGAACAGTTTGATTTTTTTTCTTCCTGAAATGCATTGCCTGTTGACAGTATCTGACAACCACTGAGGGTGTTGTGCATAGTATTGTGATGTTAGTACAACCCTATGTGGTAGATTCACTAGCTGACTACAACAGTGCAACAAAGCTTCTCCTTTTTCTTTGTTTTTCATTGATCTTCAAGATTATCTACAGAGGACACTTGTTTTTTCTTATGGTAGGTAGGTACAAGTTGGGACCCAAAATATTTCTGTTTGAAATCTAACATTTCTAGAACAAGATTTGTATATGTGTTGAACAAAAAAAACATACTGTCTCTATCCCTTCTGTAATAAACAATATTATAACTTACCCAAAGAAGCAAGAAGGTCAAAAAGGTTAATTTACAAGAGGCGGAAAATCACTGAGTTCAACAACATCATAATGATGAAAAAAATATGTAAAATACATGCAGCAGGAACATAATGGTGGACTAATAGGCATTGTATAGAGCAGGATCTCTAAAGTACTTCACTTGTTCTGTGACTTCAAATGAGTCTGTCATTGTAATTTAAGGATAACCAAGGCAATCTTCAAGACTTGTCTTATTCATTGATTGAAAGATTGACTAATTGATTAATATATTGACTAGATTGACTAAACTACTACCTCAAGCACTGGAGTAACCTTGCCTACATGGCAACAAAGGAAAAGTTATGCTCCATAAAGCAAAGGACAAAGGTCTAGGCAATAAGTCACTTATTATTTATTTATTTATTTGTAAAAAAAAAAAAAAAAAAAAGTATATCCAAATGGAATAGCTACTATAGCATTGTTTATTCAAGTGTTTAATAACTATGTTTTAGATGTTGCAGCTATAATATATATACAATAGGAAAAGATTCCTACAATATTCCGGGATATCTCAGACTGCACAAAGCAATAGATTTAATGTAGCAATACTAACAACGGGTTATATCCTTTCATGCGCTGCAAGCAGTCACTTTGTTTCAGCCCGTCAGTGAAATAGCTGTCAGTGAGCAGACAGTTCCCCATATTGTTACAATGTTGCTCAAGTTTTTTGATTCTTTTGCCATCAGCATAGTCATTTACTGGTGGAATAATCTCAGAGAGAAATGTAGGATAATATATGATGTTTATGGGGGGGATATTTATCATGACGTGACAAAATGCAGCACTAGCGGTAGTGGTAGGGTTTGCGTGCATCTTTGTTAATAGCAGACCACTCTATTAAAAAGATAGCATAACTATCACTTTCTATGATAGTTGCATTTTCCTCAGCAATGAAAGAGTGTTTTCTATCAAAAGACATAATTTTTTTTACATAGAACCGAAGTCTGGTTTTAAGTACAGCAAGGCAAGTGACTTTAATCTACATACACCTAAACCATTAATGAGAAGGACGTTATCGTGTTACCACCACACTTATACTGCAGTAGGTTGAACAAACCATTAAGGGGAATCCTGGAGAGACAATTTACAGAGGTAATCTGGGCTTTAGGGTATGTTCACACATTTAGGTTTATAATTGCAATTAAACTGAAAACAAAGTCAGATCATAAATGGAGAACACATATAAAGGAAACACTGATCACCTCTTCTCCTATTTTGGAATCTATTTCTGGCCTTAGATTTAATTATTGCAATTAAAACTCTGAATGTGTGAACATGCCCTCAAAGCTATGCACACACAGTGGCCCTCATTTACTAGGAGTCGAGTGTAGCTTTCTTTGTGGATTTTAATTCCCTACAATTTATTTTCCATGGTATTTACTAAGGTTTCCCCACATTTTCCACTTTCCATACATTTTCCTTTTTTTTGCACATGCTCTGATCTGTAGGGTTTTCCTCAGCTGAAATCCACCACATTTTCTGTGGAAACTTTAGTAAATATGTTGGGTTTTTGTGAAAATGTCGGAAACATGCCCCTTTTCGGAGACCATGCCCCCTTTTCCCGATGACCACGCCCCTTTTGTGAGTTTTCTAAGCAAAATGGAGAGTTAGTCGGCGTTTTTTCAATTCTGGCGCAAATTCTGCTGCACAATCTGGTGCAGACAGAATTTCTGGAGCAATGCGAATCTGGCGCACAACCCGACAAAACATGTCGGGTTTGCAATAGTAAATGAGGGCCAGTATTTTAACCTTCATTATGATCAATAGTAGTCTTACCAAAACATGAGGGGATTTGAAATACAGAAAAAGATGCAACTCCTTCCATTATAGGTTTTTCTCTGTGTAAGTTCCACTTCTGTTTTTGGTAAAAATACTGACAAAAATGAAGACCAAAATGGTGTGTGTGCACAAGTGGCCTCAGGTTAAAAACCTATGGTCATCCACCCACCGATCATCAGTGTGATGGAGCAGCCAAGTCACTTGTGCGAGAACTGCTGCCACTTTAAAATTTACACGTACAATGGTTGTACTATAAGTAGCAGTCATTCAAGGTACTGCAGTGTTGTCCATTTTAATGAAATAGCACAATGTTATATTACCTTGCACTACTACTAATAGTATAGAAATTATAGGCAAAAACACTTGTATAACTTGAAGAAGCTGCAGAACTCATACACAAATGTAGCCAGCACCAACATGATTGTGCTATAGAGAAATGTCAATGTCCCAGCACACTAGGCTGGTGCTGGCCACACTACACAGCTTCATTCAGTTTGCATGTTATAATAATGCATAGTACCATAAATTCACAAGGTCAGGGGCTGTGCCAGGTCATTTACTGCCTTGGGGTTTCCCTAGCAGAAGCAGAACGTTTTTTGTACACAGTGTGCTTTATGCTTCTTTCTGGAAAACCCAGTGGCAATAAGCACAGATAACCATGGAAAGAAGAAGTTAGAAAAAAAGTTAGTTTTTTGTATTGTTGTTTTTTGTTTTAATGTAATAGAAATCAGCCATATCTATACCACCCTAATACTGAGGAAGGCCATCAATTTTTAAAGCCCAGATAACACTTTCAATGCAGTAAGTCTTAGGCCCTCATTCAAATAACATTTTGGGGCTTTATTGGGCTGTACAAATTATTAAAAAAAAGAGATGCTAATATACAGCCTGATGTGTTTGTGATGGCCCCATATATTTCCATAAACACTATCCTGTACATCCTGACAAAAACCTTGAAATTTGATGTGAAGAAGACCTTAATGATGCTTAAATGATGTAGTCCCAATTTATACTAAGTGAGCCGCTAGAGAAGTCCCTTTTCAGGTTTGATATGTCTGTACAGTGATCCCTCAACTTACAATGGCCTCAACATACAATAGTTTCAACATACAATGGTCTTTTCTGGACCATTGTAACTTGAAACCAGACTCAACATACAATGCTACAGACAGTCCAGATCTGTGAAATGTGTCAATACCCGGAAGAACTGACTAATCAGAATGGACATTTTACTGGTAAAACCCCTGTATTACTGAAGTACATGCACTGACTGGCTGGTAGGGCCAGCTTCAGTACAGGGAGGTACTACATGTTCTGTACTACTCTTTACCTGTGCCAGGGTTAGCTGCTCCTTTAGACACCAGGTGAGGGTGGCTACATTTAGGACATTGTGTATTCTGTACAAAACCCTGAAGAAGCTCCTGTCCTCTACATAGACCAGCATTTCCCAACCAGGGTGCCTCCAGCTGTTGCAAAACTACAACTCCCAGCATGCCCGGACAGCCGAAGGCTGTCCGGGCATGCTGGGAGTTGTAGTTTTGCAACAGCTGGAGAAACCCTGGTTGGGAAACACTGACAGGCAGTGATTTACAGCTTCCAGCAGATATTTATTACTTTTATATTTAAGGATTTGCTTTATCTGTATTAGTTATCTACTTATTTATCTTTAATCCTCACTTTTTCCTATTTTTGGATGACAATTTGGTGGCTTCAGAACCAATTACCAGGTTTCCATAGAGTTATGGTCTCAACTAGAGATGAGCGAACTTACAGTAAATTCGATTCGTCACAAACTTCTCGGCTCGGCAGTTGATAACTTATCCTGCATAAATTAGTTCAGCTTTCAGGTGCCCCGGTGGGCTGGAAAAGGTGGATACATTCCTAGGAAAGAGTCTCCTAGGACTGTATCCACCTTTTCCAGCCCACCGGAGCACCTGAAAGCTGAACTAATTTATGCAGGAAAAGGCGTCAACTGCCGAGCCGATAAGTTCGTGACGAATCAAATTTACTGTAAGTTCGCTCATCTCTAGTCTCAACATACAATGGTCTCAACATACAATGGTCGTCCTGAAACCAATTAATATTGGTTTGACCACTGTATGACTCATTGCAATAATAAAGTATTAGCCTTTTCCGGCAATGTAGAGACTGCCTGGGAAAACAAGTAGTACTATTAGGCTCAGTGTTGTTGCTAGGTTACAGTTGCTAGAGACTAGCTACACATTACTAGTTGAGCCCTCAAAGAATATTTCAAATGTACGCAGTTTAATATAAGCAATAAACTTCAAATATCCTTTAGTCGTTATAGTTGCTTGGGCGGCTTTTGATCATGTCTTCTTTTATTGATTAGAAATAGCTCTATATTATTAACCCCTTAAGGACCCGGGCTTTTTCCGTTTTTTCATTTTCAATTTTTCCTCCTTAACTTTAAAAAATCATAACTCTTAAAAATTTTCACCTAAAATTATATATAATGGCTTAATTTTTGCGTCACTAATTCTACTTTGTAATGACATTAGTCATTTTACCCAAAAATCTACGGCGAAACGGGAAAAAAAATCAATGTGCGACAAAATTGATGAAAAAACACTATTTTGTAAGTTTTGGGGGCTTCTATTTTTACGCTGTACATTTTTTGTCAAAAATGATACCTTATCTTTATTCTGTAGGTCCATACGGTTAAAATGATACCCTACTTGTATAGGTTTGAATTTGTATCACTTCCGAAAAAAATCATGAATACATGCAGGAAAATTTATACGTTTAAAATGGTCATCTTTTGACCCCTATAACTTTTTTATTTTTCTGTGTTCAGGGCGCTTTGAGGACTCATTTTTTGCGCCGTCATCTGAAGTTTTTAGCGGTACCATTTTTGTTCTGATCAGACTTTTTGATCACTTTTTATTCACTTTTTTGTGGTATAAAAAGTGATCAAAAATGCGCTATTTTGGACTTTGGAATTTTTTTGCGCGTACGCCATTGAACGAGCGGTTTAAAAAGCGGTATATTTTTATAAATCGGACATTTCCGCACGCGACGATACCACATATGTTTATTTTTATTATTATTTACATAATGTTTTTTTTATTTTTGGAAATGCCGGGTGATTTAAACTTTTATTAGGGGAAGGGATAATTGAAAGGGTTAATGATTTTTTTACACTTTTCTTATGCAACATTATAGCTCCCATAAGGGGCTATAACATTGCATTTACTGATCTTTTACACTGATTGATCCATCTCCATAGGAATGGATCAATCAGTGTTTTAGGCGATTGAATGCTCAAGCCTGGATCTCAGGCTTGAAGCATTCATTCGGCGATCGGACTGCAGGAAGGAAGGTAAGAGACCTTCCTCCTGTGCTACAGCTGTTCGGGATGCCGCGATTATACCGCGGCGATCCCGAACAGCTCCCTGAGCTAGCCGGGCACTTTTACTTTCGTTTTTAGCCGCGCGGCTCAGCTTTGAGCGCGCGGCTAAAGGGTTAATAGCGCGCGGCACAGCGATCAGTGCCGCGCGCTATTAGAGGCGGGTCCCGGCTTCACTATGACGCCGGGCCCGCCGCGATATGATGCGGGGTCACCGTGTGACCCCGCGTTATATCGCAGGACCGGGACCCATGACGTATGCATACGTCATGGGTCCTTAAGAGGTTAATAGAACAATCTAGTTCACAGAAAATGAAAAAAAAATGTCAAACAACAGAAAGAATTCTAATAACTCCATTATGGAAGTTTGATGAAGACCTGGGAGCTAATGTAGAACATCGCATTACCAGTAGGCCTAATGAGCTGCATTGCATTCACCTCAAGTCAATCTACTCTAGATGTAATTTAGAGCACCTACTGATATAATTTAATATATTGATGTCCTGAAGCAATCTAACTAATTAATAGTAAAGCATCAAAGTACAAACAGATGCTGAATAATTAACTCACAATAATACTTTTTTACAGTGCCTTTTTTCTGTGAACTTTATTTTCATGATTCAATAAAAATAATTTCAGAATTTTTGCTAAAAAATGACTGTTTTAACACCAAAACACCAAATACTGTATGTTTATTGCGCTTTTAAAAGGCAACAGATTTGCATTTAATAAAATAAGTTGACAAGGTGACCTCTAATCATGTGAATGTGATGTCTATAGCTACTGCATGACATGACAGCAGAGTGGCTGGCACATTATCTTCCCTTATTCAAAGCTATAAGGCCTTTGGAGGTGTGTGGATGGAAATGAGCATGGACAGGCATGAGCATTGACTTCAATTGTCTTAAAAGGGTGCTCCGATGGAAAATAAAGGTTTTCAAATCAACTGGCGCCAGAAAATTTAACAGATTTTGTAAATGGCTTCTATTAAATTTTTTTTTAAATCCTTTCAGTACTTATCAGCTGCTGTAGGCTCCAGTGATAGTTGTGTAGTTATTTCTAGTCTGACCTCAGTGCTCTCTGATGACACCTCTGTCCATGTCAGGAACTGTCCAGAGCGGGAGAGGTTTGCTATGTGGATTTGCTCCTACTCTGGACAGTTTCTGACACAGAGAGCGCTGGGATCAGACTAGAAATAACTATACAACTTTCTCTGTAGTATACAGCAGCTGATTGAAGTACTGGAAGGATTAAGATTTTTATACAGAAGTCATTTACAAATCTATTTAATTTTTGGCACCAGTTAATTTAAAAACATTTGTTTTCCACTGGAGTACCCCTTTAAAATATTTAATTGGTGACTACTTTCAGGTTTTACACATACACGTGCTTTGTTCGGACCTAAAAGCATAGTGCAATCACATATATATATTCAGGAAATTATCCAAATAAGCTAACAACATTCTGGGACCCATGCCTGACGGGATCCATGTCTGATGGTTCTTGTATACCTTGGCTTCTTATATTGACAGTTTTCCAATGTATACATGCCATGGAGGGTACAACTGTGATGTGAATGCTGCTTAAGGGTACATTCCCACACGGTGTATTTGCTGCGTATTTGCTGCTGCGTATTTTATTTTCTCTGTTGAAGTCAATGGGTAGGAAAATACGCAGCACCAAATACGCAGCAAATACGCAGCAAAATATGCCGTGTGGGAACGTACCCTAAAGGACATCTTTAGTGCAATATAACTTATCCCCTATCCGAAGGATAGGGGATAAGTTATAGATCACGGGGGTCCGAGTGCTAAGGGCCCCCCAGGATCTCCTGGACGGGGCCGCAGCAGTATGCTGGAAAGGGGGCGTTGCGTCCCCGCATGACGCGGTGGCCGACAAGCCCCCTCCACATACCCCATAGAGATACATGTCTGTCGAGGCTTTCTGCTGGGGACGAAACGTCACTTCCTGCAGACTGCTGCGGCCCCGTTCAGGAGATCCCGGGGGGGCCCCAGCGCTCGGACCCCCAATGATCTATAACTTATCCCCTATCCTTTGGATAGGGGATAAATTATTTTGCACTGGAGTACTCCTTTAATGGTCTATTCACACATACAGTATTATGCACAGATTTCATGCACACGATTTTCTGCTGCAGATTTGAATGTAAACGAAATGACTGAACACGACTTGAAATCCTACATCAAATCTGCACGTCAAATCTGCGCAGAATTCTGTACATGTGAATATACCCTAAAAGCAGGAAATTATGGACAGAGGAAGTGGTGTAATAGAGAAAAATTTTTAAAGTTTAAAAGGTATATTTAGCCTTTCAATATAGTATTACTGTAGATGTCAAAATATGTAATTGATGGACGTCTGTGCCATAACTCCCATCACTCGGTAGAAGACTGCATCAATTTGCCCCTTTGTTTTTTGAATTACAGTTTGCAATTGAACTACTATAAATCCTGAAGGTCTTGTGTCTGTGGGATGTTTTCATGAGATAACCCCTTTAAGGAGTAACTGTGAGGGTAATACAAAGGTTCAATTGGCCACATGACCACAACACTCAACAATGCCTAAATACATTGCTATCTTACAGAGCAGAGGGAGCTAACCAAACTGGCATATAGTTCTGCGGGGAAGGCTTTGTAACTTATTCATTTAAACCTCTGCTTATTCCGGTCTTAAAAGGGGCACTCTGTGGGGGAGGGGGGGGGGGGTGCCAGAGAGTTATACAGATTTGTAAATTATTGCTATTTAAAAAAATGTGAGCCCACTTGTACTTACCAGTTGCTGTATGCATCAGAGAAAGTTGTGTAGTTCTTTACAGTCTCACTACAGTGCTCTCTGCTGCCTGTAGCAGGAGAAAATCTCCATAGTGAATCTTTCCTGCACCAGACAGTTCCTGACACAGACAGAGGTGTCAGCAGAGGGCATTGTGGTCAGACTGGAAAGAACTACACAACTTCCTGTGGGGCATACAGCAGCTGATGAGAACTGGAAGTCTTAAGATTTTTACATAGATGTAATTTACAAATCTGTATAACTTTCAGGCACTAGTTGATTTTCAAAAATGTTTTCTTCCGGAGTAAACAGGTAAGAGTCCAATGGGAGTAAGAGTACAGTGGGAGGATCTAGTGATTGGCAACCTACCTTATACGAATGTGCATACAGAGATAGCTGTTAATTGTTGAGAAGAACCACCCACTGGACTAACTCCAGAAGGAGCAGGGATTGATATGAATAAATTACTAGATATGCTAATTCACTTCCCATGAAAAAATGTACATCAATCTGCTTGACTCATTTTCTGTTAAGCATGGTGCCTGCAGATCGGACTGCATGTACAATCTGATTCCCTTAAAATGACTTTTTTTTTTTTTTACCATAAATGAGAATCCATAAACTTATGTTTATGCATTACTATTAAATATTTAAACAATTTAGACTGTGGGGTTGTGTTCTCAGGTTTTTCTATGCAGTTTTAGAAGCCAAAGCTTGGAACAGATCATAAATGGAGGAATATATAATGAAGACTTCTTACCATATTTTTCGCCCTATAAAACGCTCCGGCATATAAGGCGCACCCAATTTTAAATGAGGAAAATCTAGAATACAATGTAAAGTATAGGTCACAGTGATCTTCAACCAATGGACCTCCAGATGTTGCAAAACTACAACTCCCAGCATGCCCGGAAAGCCGTTGGCTGTCCGGGCATGCCAGGAGTTGTAGTTTTGCAACATCTGGAGGTCCGCAGGTTGAAGACCACTGATATAGGAGGCAATACTCACATGTCCCTGCTGCTCCGGACTCGTCACCGCTTGTCACCGCTGCCCTGGATGTCGCCCTCCATCGCTGTCGCCGCGTCCCTGGGGTGTCCCCCTCGCTCCGGAACGTCTCTGCTGCCCAGTATCCTCGCTCTCCATCACCGCCATCACGTGCGCAACGACATGATGACGACGAAAGAGAGCGCAGGCCATGCAGGGGATCCCGGCACGGAGCAGACACCGAGGAGGCAGGTAAGGTCCCTCCCGGTGCAGCCGGGATAGTGTCACTTTCGCTTCAGACGCGGCAGTCAGCTTTGATCGCCGCATCTGAAGGGTTAATACAGGGCATCAGTGCGATCGGTGATGTTCTGTATTAGCCGCGGGTCCCGGCGGTTGATGGCCGCAGGGACCGCCGCGATAGGTGTGTATTCGCCATATAAGATGCACCAACTTTTCCCCCCCAGTTTTGGGGAAGAAAAAGTGCGTCTTATACGGCGAAAAATACGGTACATCCAGGCCTGGCTTTGAAATAAAAAAAACTGCATCTAAAAACTTGATCATGGGAATACAGCCTAAATATACTATGTAAGATCATTTTTTATTATCTTTTTTTTTTTACTTAGCCAGACTGTGAGGGTAAATGTTCTTTTGTATTCTAGAAGTGTCGGACAGCTGTCATTAACTATCAATTACTGATCTATCATAAAGACCAAAAACAATTTAGAGTCTTTGTTAACCAGTCTAATTGTCTGTGCTAAATAACAGGCCCAAGAATGACTTCCTTAGGGTCTATAGTCAGTCAATGTCCAAGCATTTAGTCATATCCCACAAGTACCTAGCAATACATAGTTATTTTTTATTGTGATGTCAATTGTAAAAAAAAAAAGTCATATCACAACCTATATGAATTATGAATAACTGACTATAGAACAGATAAGATGCCTAGTCATACATGTCATGTTCCATATACATTAACAAGCAGGATTTCTGATGTGACTGTCTGTATTGCTTCAAGGGCTATTATGACAACTGGCTATTCACAAGCAATAACTAAAGTCTGAACAGATAGCATTTGATTTGCTGAGAAGCTTGATGCAGCAATTTCCTCTTTTTGATTACATCGATTTTGTTACATGCAAACAAATGCCATAACAAGATTAAACATGGATGATATGTATACTTGTGTTGCCTTCTTACTCAGACAGCCATATTAAATGATGATTTATGAATGCTCTTAGGGACAAATCGCTTATAATATATCATGTAGTTCTGAAAATATAGGCAGTTGATAGATATTTTAAGCATAATGTAGATAAAAAATTATGAGATAATGGCCCACATATATTAATATCAGTAGTAGCTGGCTCAGTAGTTTTTGGTTTCCCGACTGCCTCCAGAAGCTGCATAAAGGCTAAAGGGGCTAGGGAACCCTTTTATGGTGCCCATACAACATAGACTTAACCCCTTAACAACCAAGGACGTATATTTACGTCCTTGGCCGGCTCCCACGATATAACGTGGGGTCACGCGGGTCGGTCTCGGCATGTATCTGATGCCGGGACCCAGGGTTAATAGCGCGCGGCAGCGATTGCGGTGCCGCGCGCTATTAACCTTTTAGAGGCGGCATTCAAAGTTGAACGCCGCGTCTAAAACGAAAGTAAAACCTTCCCGGCTGCTCAGCGGGGCTAATCGGGACTACCGCAGTGAAAATGCGGTGTCCCGATAAGCTGGGACACAAGCGTAGGTCCTCTTACCTGCCTCCGGCGTGTCCCCTCAGCGATTGATTGCTCCAAGCCTGAGTTTCAGGCTTGAGCAATCGACTGCCGATAACGCTGATCATTGCAAAGCTATGGCTTTGCAGGAAACAATGCTGGCAATCAGTGTGTGCAGTGTTATAGGTCCCTATGGGAGCTATAACACTGCAAAAAAAAAAAAAGTGTAAAAAATGTTAATAAATGTGATTTAACCCTTTCCTTAATAAAAGTTCAAATCACCCCCCTTTTCCCATAAAAAAACACCATGTAAATAAAAATAAATATAAACATATGTGGTATCGCCGCGTGCTTAAATGTCCGAAATATAAAAATATATAATTAATTAAACCGCGCGGTCAATTGCGTAGGCGCAAAAAAATAAGCCCTCATACTGCCCCATATGTGGAAAAATAAAAAAGTTATAGGGGTCAGAAAATGACAATTTTAAACGTATAAATTTTTCTGCATGTAGTTATGATTTTTTACAGAAGTACAACAAAATCAAACCTATATAAATAGGGTATCATTTAAATTGTAAGGACCTACAGAATAAAGATAAGGTATAATTTTTACCGAAAAATGTACTGAGTAGAAACGGAAGCCCCCAAAAGTTACAAAATGGCATTTTTTCTTCAATTTCGTCGCACAATGATTTTTTTTCCGTTTCGCCGTAGATTTTTGGGTAAAATGAATGATGTCACTGCAAAGTAGAATTGGTGGCACAAAAAATAAGCCATTATATGGATTTTAGGAGCAAAATTGAAAGCGTTATGATTTTTAAAAGGTGAGGAGGAAAAAACAAAAGTGCAAAAACGGAAAAACCCATGGTCCTTAACCCCTTAAGGACTCAGCCCATTTTGGCCTTAAGGACTCAGACAATTTAATTTTTACATTTTCATTTTTTCCTCCTCGCCTTCTAAAAATCATAACTCTTTTATATTTTCATCCACAGACTAGTATGAGGGCTTGTTTTTTGCGCGACCAGTTGTCCTTTGTAATGGCATCACTCATTATATCATAAAATGTATGGCGCAACCAAAAAACACTATTTTTGTGGGGAAATTAAAACGAAAAATGCAATTTTGCTAATTTTGGAAGGTTTCGTTTTCACGCCGTACAATTTATGGTAAAAATGACGTGTGTTCTTTATTCTGAGGGTCAATACGATTAAAATGATACCCATTATTATATACTTTTATATTATTGTTGCGCTTAAAAAAAATCACAAACTTTTTAACCAAATTAGTACGTTTATAATCCCTTTATTTTGATGACCTATAACTTTTTTATTTTTCCGTATAAGCGGCGGTATGGGGGCTCATTTTTTGCGCCATGATCTGTACTTTTTTTTGATACCACATTTGCATATAAAAAACTTTTAATACATTTTTTATAATTTTTTTTTTAATAAAATGTATTAAAAAAGTAGGAATTTTGGACTTTTAAAATGTTTTTTCGTTCACGCCGTTCACCGTACGGGATCATTAACATTTTATTTTAATAGTTCGGACATTTACGCACGCGACGATACCAAATATGTCTATAAAAAATGTTTTTTACGCTTTTTGGGGGTAAAATAGGAAAAAACGGACGTTTTACTTTTTTATTGGGGGAGGGGATTTTTCACTTTTTTTTTACTTTTACTTTTACATTTTTTTACATTTTTTTTTACACTTGAATAGTCCCCATAGGGGACTATTCATAGCAATACCATGATTGCTAATACTGATCTGTTCTATGTATAGGACATAGAACAGATCAGTATTATCGGTCATCTCCTGCTCTGGTCTGCTCGATCACAGACCAGAGCAGGAGACGCCGGGAGCCGCACGGAGGAAGGAGAGGGGACCTCCGTGCGGCGTTATGAATGATCGGATCCCCGCAGCAGCGCTGCGGGCGATCCGATCGTTCATTTTAATCGCGAACTGCCGCAGATGCCGGGATCTGTATTGATTCCGGCACCTGAGGGGTTAATGGCGGACGCCCGCGAGATCGCGGGCGTCGGCCATTGCCGGCGGGTCCCTGGCTGCGATCAGCAGCCGGGATCAGCCGCGCATGACACGGGCATCGCTCCGATGCCCGCGGTTATGCTTAGGACGTAAATGTACGTCCTGGTGCGTTAAGTACCACCTCACCAGGACGTACATTTACGTCCTGCGTCCTTAAGGGGTTAAGGGGTTAAAGGGGTTATACAGGAAAAAAACTTTTTGTATATATATCAACTGGTTCCAGAAAGTTAAACAGATTTGTAAATTACTTCTATTAAAAAATCTTAATCTTTTCAGTACTTTTGAGCTGCTGAAGTTGAGTTGTTCTTTTCTGTCTAAGTGCTCTCTGATGACAGCTGTCTCGGTTATTGACAGTGCCCATTGACAGTGCCCATTGAAGCTATTCCATTTTCTGCACCAATTTCTGATAACCTGAATGAATATATGTTTCCAACACTTTTCCTTAACTCCTTCTTTACCATGCCGCCTTTTTCCTCTTATTTTAATTTAAGATGTACATTTGAAAAAATGTGTAACCATGATCAATTAATAATAAATTCAGTACATTGTGCAAAATGCTGCAGATTGCATGAAAATTTGGACGCAAGATCAATATTAAATGTAGGCCAACATGTCTATTGCCAGTGTATGTAGCCACAGTTTTAAATTGGGAAAATTAAAAACAAGCTCATGTATAAGTCTTATTTATATGTAAATGAGCTTTAGGTGCCAAGGTAGAATTCCCTAGCATGGCAGGAGCCCAGATAAGTCCAGCCCATGTCCTTTTTTTCTAGTGGCTGTCAGCCAAGAAGGGTAGGTGGATGCAGGCAAGGCCATGGGGCAGAGATAAAAACAAGATGGGCTGGACTTGCCAGGGGTCTTGCAATTCTGGGGAATGCCCCCTGGGCTGTCGAGCTTCATATACATATTAACAAAAAGGCTTGCACTGTATCTGACCGAGCTATTGCATTAAAAATGAATCAAGATGACAGGACCTGTGAAGCCATGGGCCTATTTACATCTCAGTTTTCCTGATGACAAGTCCACTTTAAAAGCAATCACATCTGATGTCTTCTAAAAGTCTTGGCAACTTTTACACAACCAGATGTAAGATATATACTGCCTCCCATTGATCAGGTTGAATGTGATGTTTTTGCAGCTACTATGGTACTCAGGCTCAGTTTACATAGTCAACACTTGTTTAAACACAACCTTAAAGGATGTCCATTGAGCGCTTGTCTAGATAACCATTTCAATTGCTGTGTTATTTGGGGGATCCAGCTATGAATATAGTCTACCAGCTTCTATTCTGTAAGTGTTATTTTTGTATACGTAGGGAAAAGTCATTTACATCTTTTTTGTAGTAAAACTGCTTTTTCAATAGCACATTTTCATTTGTTCAGAATTGCCCTTGAAGACAAAAGAAAATTGGCTGAAGTGCAAACACTTTGGGAAAACAACACGTTTATCTGGAAACTGTTTCACAAAGTTGCTGCAAATGTGCTTTCAGCGACAATTTGTGATTATGTAGACTTCTCAAGGTCTCTCCAAATATAATAATGTTTTATTTCAGTAACATTAGTAAATGAAATATCTCTTGGCAACCATTGTTTCATGTCTTGTTTCTATGCAGCTACCTATTCAAAACAACTATTCTCTTATCGAAAGCAAATCCAAAATCACAAAAATGAATAATTTAGTGGTCAGAATACAAGGCACGGTTAGTTTTAGGTTTTATATGTGAGAGGATTATAAAAAGAAGAAACAAAACCTCAAGGAAAAACAGCAAATATATAACATCATGTTTTTATGTGCAAAGCATAACAATGTATACAGAACTTAAAGAGCCACTGTCTTCTCAAACTATTTCCCTCCAAATGATAGCCTATAGTATTCCTAAAGTATTTGTAAATCGCTTCACTTACAAAAAAATGCTTCCTTACCTCATAAAATAAATGCTAGACTAAAACTAAAGTTTTGGCCACCAGGTGTTTAACTTCTCTGCAAACTGCACTTGCCTGTTGTTAGGCTTATTCCATGGCTAGTAAAAGATACACCGAGACTGACAACAAGAAGTAGAGGGGTGGGGTTTAACTAGTACTATGTGCAAGAGAAAAATGTGAAATCTGAGCTTTGTACTTGCAACATGTCTCCCATCTCCAAAGGAACCACACTGTGAATGACTGGATTCCGTTTTATCCCTGACCACCTATACATTTCTAGGCAGCTGTACCATGTGCTCCTACTACTGCATGAACACAGTGCTCTGCCTTTAGAACGCCATCTCTTCCTTTTTGCTCCCTTTAACATGTCATCATCATCAACAGCAGTAGCTGCAGATCAGTGCTTAGTGTAACCCTTCCCTTGCTATATTGCTGTGGTTTCTTTCATTTCTGCTCACAGAAAACATTGCAAAGCCAGTGCATCAGTAACCTCTTCCACCGCCACATTCCATCTATTTTAGTCTACTGTAAATTATCCCCTAGCACAGTGTCAGTCTCAGTCCAGTATACTGTCAACAGCACTATGTCATGATATAATAGTAATGAGTAGGTGCTGTCCTATGATTGGCCAGAAAAGTAAGAGAACGTAAGTATTAGTGTGAGCACCATTGGCAAAAAAAAAAGTCAGGTCCTGCCCCCTAAAATGAAGAAAATAAAAAATTGTTGTTCACTATGGAGGGTGATCTCATACACTAGACTACAAGACTAGACTACCTATAAGACAGGAGAAAGCACAGAGGAGTGCTATCTGACAGGATAGAGCACAGAGGAGTGCTATCAGACAGGATAGAGCACAGAGGAGTGCTAACAGACCGGAGAGAGCACAGAGGATTCCTATCAGACAGGAGAGAGCACAGAGGAGAGCTATCAGACAGGAGAGACCATAGGGGAGTACTATCAGACAGGAGAGAGCACAGAGGAGTACTATCAGACAGGAGAGAGCACAGAGGAGTGCTATCAGACAGGAGAGACCATAGGGGAGTACTATCAGACAGGAGAGAACACAGAGGAGTACTATCAGACAGGAGAGAGCACAGAGGAGTGCTATCAGACAGGAGAGAGCATAGGGGAGTACCATCAGACAGGAGGGAACACGGAGGAGTACTATCAGACAGGAGAGAGCACAGAGGAATGCTAGCAGACAGGAGAGAGCACAGAGGAGTACTATCAGACATGAGAGAGCACAGGGGAGGGCTATAAGACAGGAGAGAGCACAGATGAGTACTATCAGCCAGGAGAGAGCATAGAGGAGTCCTATCAGACAGGAGAGAGCACAAAAGAGTGCTGTCAGACAGGATAATGCACAAAAGGGTCCTATCAGACAGGAGTGAGCACAGAGGAGTCCTATAAGACAGGAGAGAGCACAGAGAAGTGCTATATGACACGAGAAAGCACAGAGGATTCCTATCAGACAGGAGAGACCACAGAGGAGTACTATCAGACAGGAGAGAGCACAGAGGAGTGCTATCAGACAGGAGAGAACACAGATGAATACTATCAGACAGGAGAGAGCACCGAGGAGTGCTATCGGACAGGAGAGAGCATAGGGGAGTATTATCAGACAAGAGAGAGCACAAAGGAGTGCTATCAGATAGAAGAGAGCACAGAGGAGTGCTAACAGACAGGAGAGAGCACAAAGGTGTCCTGTCAGACAGGAGAGAGCACAGAGGAGTACTATCAGACAGGAGAGAGCACAGAGGAGTGCTATCAGGCAGGAGAGAGCACAGAGGAATCCTATCAGACAGGAGAGAGCACAGAGGAGTACTATCAGACAGGAGAGAGCACAGAGGAGTGCTATCAGGCAGGAGAGAGCACAGAGGAGTGCTACCAGACAGGAGAGTGCACAGAGGAGTGCTACCAGACAGGAGAGAGCACAGAGGAGTGCTAATAGACAGGAGAGAGCAAAGAGGAGTACTATCAGACAGGAGAGAGCACAGAGGAGTGCTATTAGACAGGAGAGAGCACAGAGGAGTGCTAGCCCACCCTCACTTATTGGACTGTGTCCATGCCTGTGCTTCAGCTTGGATAAAGCCATGATTTTATAAGCCATCATTTCTATAAAAAGGAAATAACATTTTCTTATAAAGTATATTAGCAAGATTATTGTTTTACCAAGCTGTACAACATAGAAAAAGTTTTTAAATAGGAATCTGCCCATTTAATGTTTTTAAAACAACAGCTACACTTTAAAGTGGCATTCCAATTCCAGGAAATTCATCTTAGTTATTAAATAATGTAAATTAAGGCAGCCTTTTAATATAATTTGTGTATCAGTTTCTCAGGGATTGTAAGATCTCTCCTCACTGAAATGAAATAAGATCCTTCATTGCATAGTTTCAGAAGATGAAAATCTGTCGTGTGATAAAGACACAGGAGGATGATGCAATAAAGAGGACACCACTGTCGCTACGCTGTGACTTCAGCATGTGGGCTTATCGCATTATCAGGGCAGATTTCCATCCTGAAGTGAAGTAACAAGGCTTATATGAAATAATAACACTGGTGTTTAAAACCATAACAATACATAAAGGGTATTAAAAGGTTACAAAAACGAGGCTGTATACCATCAGAGACTCACTCTTATAAACAAAGTACAAATGTTTGATCACTTTTAAATAAAATAAATCACAAGCTTTCTGAAAACCAGTTCTTACAATATGTTCATATGCATTAAAGGGGTAATCCAGGAAAAAACTTTTTATATATATATATATATATATATATATATATATATATCAAGTTGGCTCCAGAAAGTTAAACAGATTTGTAAATTACTTCTATTAAAAAATATTAATCCTTTCATTACTTATGAGCTTCTGAAGTTGAGTTGTTCTTTTCTGTCTAAATGCTCTCTGATGACACGTGTCTCGGGAACCGCCCAGTTTAGAAAATGTTTGCTATGGGGATTTTCTTCTAAACTGGGTGGTTCCAGAGACACGTGTCATCAGAGAGCACTTAGACAGAAAAGAACAACTCAACTTCAGAAGCTCATAAGTACTGAAAGGATTAAGATTTTTTAATAGAAGTAATTTACAAATCTGTTTAACTTACTGGAGCAAGTTGATTTATAAAAAATGTTTTTTTTTTCCCCTGGATAACCCCTTTAACCCCTTAAGGACCAAGGACGTACAGGTACGTCCTTGGTCCTGCTCTCCTGATATAACGCGGGGTTACACAGTAACCCCGCATCATATCACGGCGGGCCCGGCGTCATAGTGAAGCAGGGACCCGCCTCTAATAGCGTGCAGCGCCGAGCACGGCGCCGCGCGCTATTAACCCTTTAGCCGCGCGCTCAGAGCTGAGCCGTGCGGCTAAAACCGAAAGCGAAAGTTGCCGGCTAGCTCAGTGGGCTGTTCGGGATAGCGGCGAAATCGCAGCATCCCGAACAGCTTACAGGACAGCGGGAGGGCCCCTACCTGCTTCCTCGCTGTCCGATCGCCAAATGACTGCTCAGTGCCTGAGATCCAGGCATGAGCAGTCATGCGGCAGAATCGTCGATCACTGGTTTCCTATGAGAAACCAGTGATCAATGATGAAGATCAGTGTGTGCAGTGTTATAGGTCCCTATGGGACCTATAACACTGCAAAAAAAAAGTGAATAAAGATCATTTAACTCCTCACCTATTAAAAGTTTGAATCACCCCCCTTTTCCAATAAAAAAAAAAACACAGTGTAAATAAAAATAAAAATAAACATATATGGTATCACCGCGTGCGGAAATGTCCGAATTATAAAAATATATCATTAATTAAACCGCTCGGTCAACGGCGTACGCGCAAAAAAATTCCAAAGTCCAAAAGAGTGCATTTTTGGTCACTTTTTATATCATTTAAAAATGAATAAAAAGCGATCATCAATAAGTCCTATCAATGCAAAAATTGTACCGTTAAAAACTTCAGATCACGGCGCAAAAAATGAGCCCTCATACCGCGCCATACACGGAAAAATAAAAAAGTTATAGGGGTCAGAAGATGACAATTTTAAACATAAATTTTCCTGCATGTAGTTATGATTTTTTCCAGAAGTCCGACAAAATCAAACCTATATAAGTAGGGTTATCATTTTAATCGTATGGACCTACAGAATTAAAGATAAGGTGTCATTTTTACCGAAAAATGTACTACGTAGAAACGGAAGCCCTCAAAAGTTACAAAACGGCGTTCAATTTTGTCGCACAATGATTTTTTTTTCCGTTTCACCGTAGATTTTTGGGCAAAGTGACTGACGTCATTACAAAGTAGAATTGGTGGCGCAAAAAATAAGCCATCATGTGGATTTTTAGGTGCAAAATTGAAAGAGTTATGATTTTTTAAAGGCAAGGAGCAAAAAACGAAAATGCAAAAACGGAAAAAACCCCGGTCCTTAAGGGGTTAAGGGCACACTCTGATGTGTATTTTGTTGCACCACAATACACACTAAAATACACACGTGTGCACAAACCCTAAGGGCTCGTTCACACTGTGCTATAGATTGGATGCTACAGATTTGCTGCAGATTTCATGTTGCAGAATCAATACAAATAAATAAATAGGTAAACACAGCTTTATATCTGCAGTAGATCCTGTACACGTGAACATACCCAAAGGGTCTGTTCACACAGGTGGATTTCCTGTTGACTTTCCACAGCAGATTTTGCAACCAATGACTTCAATCAGTCAGCAGAAAATCTGCATTAGTGGCAGATTTGTGGATTTTCTGCCGACCCATTAAAATCAATGGAAGTATAAACTGCTGCAGATTTTTTGCAGCTCCTACGCTGGGGAAAATCCTAAGGAAATCCACTCATGTGAACGGACCCTAACGGGGTTTGTCCAGGATTTTAAAGGGGTTATCCAGGATTAGAAAAACAAAGCTGATTTCTTTCTAAAACAGCACCACACCTGTCCTAGGTATAGCAGCTCAGTTCCATTGAAGTGAATGGAGCCAAGTTGTAATATCACACACAACAGGAGTGGTGCTGCTTTAAAAAAAACATCAGGGGAGATTTATCCCAACCTGTGTGGGAATAATAGTGCAGTTGCCCATAGCAACCAATCAGATTGCCTCTGAAGGTCTCTAAACAAAAAAAGCAATCCGATAACTGGTTGTTATGGTTGACTGCACCATTATTCAAATTCGCAGGTTTTGATAAATCTTCTCCATTTTCTCTATTTTTCTATTATTCGATTGTCCTTTAGTACATAGAGCTTATCCCTAAGCTGAAGTAGCAGGTATCAGGTACCAGATGTATAAGACTGTGTCGAAAAAACATTGAAGAGTCTGCAGAGCTCACACAAGCACTATGGCCCCTTCTCACCTAACTGGTAGAAGTATCGAGGCTCGGAGTCCCACCAATGGGATATTAAAGGCCTATCCTACAGCTGGTCCTTACTTATTAGACAGCTGATGGTAGAACATGCGTAAGTGTTATCATAGAGTGGAGTAAGCAGCTGCCCGATGCCTTAGGACAGTGTTCTTTAAACTGTGGCCCTCCAGATGTTGCAAAACTACAACTCCCAGCATGCCCGGAAAGCCAACGGCTGTCTGGGCATGCTGAGAGTTGTAGTTTTGCAGCATCTGGAGGGCCACAGTTTGAAGACCGTTGCCTTAGGACACCAGCACATAAGATGATTTTCAGATCCTGATGAAACCTTCAAGTTTAGCCAACACTAATGTTTATTGCAAGCTTAAAGGGGTACTCTGCCCCTAGACATCTTATCCCCTATCCAAAGGATAGGGGATAAGATGTCAGATCGGCGCGGTCCCACTGCTGGGGAGCCCCGGGATCCCCACTGCGGCCCTGCGCTATCATTACAGCACAGAGTGAGTTCGCTCTGCACGTAATGATGGGCAATACAGGGGCCGGAGCATCGTTACGTCACGGCTCCGCCCCTCGTGATGTCACGACCTGCCCCTTTGAATACAAGTCTATGGGAGGGGTCGTGGCCGCCGTCACACCCCCTGTCATAGACTTGCATTAAGGGGACGGCCGTGATGTCACGAGGGGCGGAGCCATGATGTCACGCTGCTCCGTCCCCTGTATCGCCCGTCATTACGCACAGAGTGAACTCACTCTGTGCTGTAATGATAGCGCAGTGCCGCAGCGGGGATCCCGGGGCTCCCCAGCAGCGGGACCGCAGCGATCTGACATCTTATCCCCTATCCTTTGGATAGGGGATATGATGTCTAGGGGCGGAGTACCCCTTAAACCCCTTAACGACCATGGGCGTAAATGTACGTCCTGGTTTGGCGGTACTTCGCGCACCAGGACGTACATTTACGTCCTGTGTATGACCGCGAGCATCGGAACAGCAGCCGGGGACCCGCTGGTAATGGCCGACATCCGCGATCGCGCGGATGTCCGCCATTAACCCCTCAGATGCTGTGATCAGTACAGATCATGGCATCTGCAGCAGTGCGGTACTTTGAATGGATGATCGGATATTCCGCAGCGCTGCTGCGGCAATCCGATAATCCAGCATGGCGGCCGGAGGTCCACTCACCTGGCTCCGGCAGTCTCCCGGGGTCTTCTGCTCTGGTCTGAGATCGAGCAGACCAAAGCAGAAGATCACCGATAATACTGATCGGTGCTATGTCCTATGCATAGCACTGCACAGTATTAGCAATCAAATGATTGCTATAGATAGTCCCCTATGGGGAAATAAAAAGTGTTAAAAAAGAAGTTGAATAATGTAAAAATAAAAAGTAAAAAAAAGTGAAATATCGCCTCCCCCAATAAAAATTAAAATTGTGCCTCAAAAAGCATAGAATTTTTTTTTTAATAAACATATTTGGTATCGCCACGTAAATGTCCGAACTATCAAAATATAATGTTAATGATCCCGTACGGTGAATGGCGTAAACGTAAAAAATGTAAAAAGTCCAAAACTGTTGCTTTTTTGTCCCATTTTATTTAAAATATTTTTTTTATAAAAAATTATCTAAAAGTTTATATATGCAAACGTAGTATCGATAAAAAGCACAGATGACGGCACAAAAAATGAGCCCTCATACCGCCCTATATACAGAAAAATGAAAAAGTTATAGGTGGTCAAAATAGGGCGATTTTAGATTACTGATTTTGTACAAAAAGTTTTAGATTTTTTTTAAGCAGTACAAAAATATAAAAATATCTAGCCATGGGTATCATTTTAATCGTATTGACCCACAGAATAAAGAACACGTGTCATTTTTACTGTAAAGTTTACAGTGTGAAAACAAAACCCTACAAAATGTGCTAAATTTCCTCCCTAAAAAATGTTTTTGGGGTTTGCCGTACATTTTATGGTAAAATGAGAGGTTTCATTACAAAGCACAATTGGTCATGCAAAAAACAAGCCCATATATGGGTCTGTAGATGGAAATATAAAAGAGTTATGGATTTTAGAAGGAGAGGAGGAAAACAAACAAAAAATGCTAAAATAAAATTGGCCTGGTCCTTAAGATTAAAATGGGCTTGGTCCTTAAGGGGTTAACTGGATCTCTTTTTTTTTTTTTTTTTTTGTGCTTTTGATTAAAAAAAAATAATCTGTTTATTAACTGGGACTTCATAATAAGTGGGAGCTCACTATGATATTCATGAGCTGATGCTCTAGAACGCCCCCTGCTGCTGACTGACTGCTTCTGGTCTATGCACAGGCAGCAGATGGGCCTCTGAATAAAAGCATGATAGCCTCTGAATCAGGGTCCCTATGATGCCCTCAAATAAGGTAGCATGTACCCAATGAATTATTAATTTTAGTCCCTTAAGGATGCAGCCAGCTTTATTTTTGCATTTTCGTTTTTCCCTCCACGCCTTCTAAGAGCCATAAATCTTTTATTTTTCTATCTTCAGACCCATATGAGGGCTTGTTTTTTGCATGGCCAATTGCAGTTTGTAATGACACCTTTTCTTTTACCATAAAATGTTCAAGGCAACAAAAAATATATATATTTTGGGGGAAATTGAAAAGAAAACTACAATTTTGCAACTTTTGGGGGGGTTGGCGTCTATGTAGTACATTTTATGGTAAAACTGACATGTTTTGTTTATTTTGTGGGTCAATACACATGCTTTTCTATTACTGTACTGTTTAAAAAAAAATTCAACTAAATTGTATGTTTAAAATTGCGTTATTCTGACCCCTTAATTCTTAATTTTCCATATTTGGGCTATATGAGGGCTCATTTTTGCACCGTAATCTGTAGTTTTAATTGTTACCACTTTTGCAATAATGTAACCAAAAAGCAGCAATTTTGGACATAGTTTTTCTTTTATGTTTACGCTGTTCACCGTATGGGAGGATGGACAATATATTTTAATAGTTTGGACATTAATGCATGCGGCAATATCAAATATGTTTATTTATTATTTTCCTTTATACATTTTTTTATTAAAATGGGAAAACAGGAGAGGGGCTTATTTAATTTTTTATTTTTTTTCAACTTACAAACTTTACACATGGGACTATTTATTGCAGTCACTCCATTGCTAATCTGACCATGGACCATACCAGACCATAGGAAAAGACTGAAGCAGAGCGGCAGGAGGCAGGTAAGAAGACCTCTCGCCTCCATCTTGACTCACTGGACCCCAGCAATTACGGCACAGGTATCAGCGTGATCATTGATGTCCATCAATATTGTCGAGTCCCCGGCTGCTAATAGCAACTAGGACCTGCCATACATTAAGCGACTGCAGCACATGCGGTACAGGCCATAAATGTATATCCTGGTGCCTTATAAGTACCAGAGCACCAGGATGCACATTTATATCTGTCCTTAAAAGGTTACATATCTACCATAAATATTACAGTCCAGGAAAACTCCTTTATATCAGGTCCTCTATAAAGTAAGTGCACCATTCATTGCAAAATTGACAAAAGTGGATATTCTTCGAAAACTAAGGCTCTTATAGAAAGCTTATAGAAAATGTACATAGATAGACATTGGTCTAATTGGCACTGACGTGAGATGATGACACATACAGTGGGGATCAAAAGTTTGGGCACCCCAGGTAAAAATTTGTATTAATGTGCATAAAGAAGCCAAGGAAAGATGGAAAAATCTCCAAAAGGCATCAAATTACAGAAAAGTTAGATTTTATTTACATCATTTACACTTTCAAAATAACAGAAAACAAAAAAATGATGTCTGCAAAAGTTTGGGCACCCTGCAGAATTTATAGCATGCACTGCCCCCTTTGCAAAGCTGAGACCTGCCAGTGTCATGGATTTTTCTCAATTAGAGATGAGCGAACTTACAGTAAATTTGATTCGTCACGAACTTCTCGGCTCGGCAGTTGATGACTTTTCCTGCATAAATAAGTTCAGCTTTCAGGTGCTCCGGTGGGCTGGAAAAGGTGGACTCTTTCCTAGGAATGTATCCACCTTTTCCAGCCCAACGGAGCACCTGAAGGCTGAACTAATTTACGCAGGATAACACATCAACTGCCGAGCCGAGAAGTTTGTGACGAATCAAATTTACTGTAAGTTCGCTCATCTCTATTCTCAATCATCATCTGGGAAGACCAGGTGATGTCAATATCAAAGGTTTTAAATGTCCAAACTCATCTGACCTTGCCCCAACAATCAGCACCATGGGTTCTTCTAAACAGTTGTCTAGAAATCTGAAACTGAAAATAGTTGATGCTCACAAAGCTGGAGAAGGCTATAAGAAGATAGCAAAACGTTTTCAGATGTCAATATGCTCTGTTCGGAATGTAATTAAGAAATGGCAGTCATCAGGAACAGTGGAAGTTAAAGCAAGATCTGGAAGACCAAGAAAAATATCAGACAGAACGGCTCGCAGGATTGTGAGAAAAACTATTCAAAACCCACATTTGACTGCACAATCCCTCCAGAAAGATCTAGGAGACACTGGAGTTGTGGTACTCTATTCCGCTATAAAGAGATACTTGTACAAATATGGTCTTCATGGAAGAGTCATCAGAAGTAAACCTCTTCTACGTCCTCACCACAAAAATCAGCGTTTGAACTTTGCAAATGAACATACAGACAAGCCTGATGCATTTTGGAAACAAGTTCTGTGGACCGATGAGGTAAAAATTGAACTTTTTGGCTGGAATGAGCAAAGGTATTTTTGGAGAAGAAGAGGAAAATAATTTAATGAAAAGAACCTCTGTCCAACTGTTAAGTATGGGGGTAGATCAATCAAGCTTTGGGGTTGTACTGCAGACATTGGCACAGGGAAAATCTCAAAAAGCTGAAGTTAAAGAGAGGATGGCTTCTACAAATGGATAATGATCCTAAATACACCTCGAAATCCACGGGGGATTACATCAAGAGGTGTAAACTGAAGGTTTTGCCATGGCCTTCACAATCTCCTGACCTCAACATCATTAAAAATCTATGGATAGACCTTAAAAGAGCAGTGCATGACAGACAGCCCAGAAATCTCAAAGAACTGGAAGACTTTTGTAAGGAAGAATGGGCAAATATGCCTCAAACAAGAATTGAAAGACTCTTGGCTGGCTACAAAAAGCATTTACAAGTTGTGATACTTGCCAATGGGGGCAGTACAAGATATTAACTCTGCAGGGTGCCCAAACTTTTGCAGATGCCATTTTTTTGTTTTCTGTTATTTTGAATGTGGAAATGATGGAAATAAAATCTAACTTTTGTTGACATTATAAGAACCTCTAATCTGTAATTTGATGTCTTTTGGAGATTTTTCCATCTTTCCTTGGCTTCTTTATGCACATTAATAACATTTTTTTCCTGGGGTGCCCAAACTTTTGATCCCCACTGTGTATAGGTGCTTCAATCAAGAATCATTCTAGCTTTACATATGTACCAAAATAATGAGGGAGGCAATAAGCATCTCTGATATGTGTCATAAACCATAGTCGTAGATTGTCGAGATTTACAGGACCATGATTAAGTTTAGCAAAGTGTCATACTCCATCAGCTCCTCGCCTGGTCAAGATTTGTAACCTTCTACAACCTGCAGTGGCTCATGGCACTGATTTCCTATGCAATTGCTCTTTAACCCTGGAGCCTTTCGTTTTGCTAGACAGAAACATGACCTTGGGGTCAGAGCTGAGCTTTGTGTACATATTTCTTTCTACATGATAATCCATGAACTGAGACACTAGTATTTATGTACTCCATCTAGTTGAGGTAGTCTTTACACTATTTAAGGTCTTATGTTAGACAGATAATGTAAGTGAAAGCAATGTCATATACATTTACTACTTTATACTGCTACACGTAATGCCATCTAGCAGTAAGCTGATTTCAGGAATAGAGGATTTAATACGACTAGGCCACTGTCAACCAGCCAGAAATGATTACTTATGTCTTTGATGCTAGAGAAAGTTTAATATGATATCATACTGCTCGGTGACTTGGATATGCTTTAAAGCTTTTATTCATTATGACATCATAAGGTATAAATGAAACTTTTTATATAGAATATTTTCCTACAGTCCTTTACAAATGGTAACCCTTCCAACAGACCTCAGGCTGTTATCAATGAGTTCATAGAGCTTTGCTAATGCTAGATGAGATCATGTCACTTTGCTGCATGCATACATAATGGGGGAGACTTATCAAAACCTGTCCAGACGAAATGTTGCTGTGTTGCCCATAGCAACCAATCAGATTGCTTCTTTCTTTTTTGAAAAGGCCTTTGAAAAATGAAAGAAGCGATCTGATTGGTTGCTATGAGCAACTCAGCAACTTTTCCTCGGGACAGGTTTCGATAACTCTTCCCCCAATATGTACAGATTGTTTCATAAATGATGTTTTGGAAAACATGATCAGAAATATATTCCACTGTTAGTGACATCATAGATGCTGCCAGGTGAAATGGAGAAGTGAGTTGTCATGAAATGCAGCTTGCTATAGTGTGCTCATATATATAGTGGGGGAGATTCATCAAAACCTGTCCAGAGCAAGAGTTGCTGAGTTGCCCATAGCATCCAATCAGATTGCTTCTTTCATTTTTGAAAAGGCCTCTGAAAAATGAAAGAAGTGATCTGATTGGTTGCTATGGGCAACTCAGCAACCTTTCCTCTGAACAAGGTTTTGATAAATCTCCCGCAGTGTGCTCACTTTTCCAGATTGCTCGAATATGTTATTAACAATATATGTTAATGGGTTTCTCAAATTTGACTGAAGACAACATCTGGGTGGTGCTTGTATATTGTTTCCCCATAGGCCAAAAAACATACTGGTGCATATTTGCTTTTGTGTGTAAAATAGGGAATTCAGATTGTGAGCCCCACTGGGGTCTGCAGGTTTCATCTTTATTGTTTAAACCCTTAACGACGAAGGACGTAAATGTAAGGTGAGCTGGTACTTAACGCACCAGGACGTCCTATGCATAACCGCGAGCATCGGAGCGATGCTCGCGTCAAACGTGGAAGGTCCCGGCTGCTGATAGCAGCCAGGGACCCGCCTGTAATGGCGGACACCCGCGGTCGCGCGGATGTCCACCATTAACCCCTCAGATGCCATGATCAATACAGATCACTGCATCTGCAGCATTGCGGTACTTCGAATGGATGATCGGATCGCCCGCAGCGCTGCTGCGCTGATTCGATCATCCAGCATGGCAGCCAGAGGTCCCCTCACCTGCCTCCGCTGCCTTCCACAGGTTATCTGCTCTGGTCTGTGATCGAGCAGACCAGAGCAGAAGATGACAGATAATACTGATCAGTGCTATGTCCTATGCATAGCACTGAACAGTATTAGCAATCAAATGATTGCCATAAATAGTCCCCTATGGGTACTATTAAAGTGTAAAAATAAAAGTAAAAGAAATTTTAAAAAAAGTATAAAAAATGTGAAAAACCCCCTCCCCCAATAAAAATGTAAATTGTCCCAATTTCCCTATTTCACCCCCAAAAAGTGTAAAACATTTTTTTTTTATAAACATATTTGGTATTGCCGCATGCGTAAATATCTCAACTATTAAAATAAAATGTTAATGATAAAATATGGTGAACAGCGTGAAGGTAAAAAAAAAAAAAAGTCCAAAATTGCTGCTCTTTTTTATAACATTTTATTCCCAAAAAAAAGATTAAAAAAGTATTAAAAGTTTTATATAAGCAAATATGATATCAATAAAAAGTACAGATCACGGCACAAAAAAATTAGCCCTCATACCACTGCTTATACGGAAAAATGAAAAAGTTATAGGACTTCAAATAGGGGGATTTTAAACGTACTAATTTGGTTAAACAGTTTGCGATTTTTTTTAAGCACAACTGTAATAGAAAAGTATGTTATCATGGGTATCATTTTAATCGTATTGAACCAAAGAATAAAGAACACATGTCATTTTTACCGTAAAGTGTACAGCGTGAAAACGAAACCTTCCAAAATTAGCTAAATTGGGGTTTTCTTTTTAATTTCCCCACACAAATAGTATTTTTTTGGTTGTGCCACACATTTTATGGTAAAGTGAAGGATAGCATTACAACGGACATCTGGTCGTGCAAAAAACAAGCCCTCATATGAGTCTGTGGATGAAAATATGAAAGAGTTATGATTTTTTGAAGGCAAGGAGGAAAAAATGAGTCCTTAAGGTCCAAATGGGTTGAGTCCTTAAGGGTTTAAAGATGTACTACACTGGAAAACTTTATTTAAAAAAAATAAACTGGTGGCAGAGAGTTAAACAGATTTGTAAAAACTCAATTTTAGGAACTGTCCAGAGTAGGAGCAAATCCCCATAGAAACCTTTCCTGCTCTGGGCAGTTCCTAAAATGGACAGAGGTGTCAGCATCAGCTCCGTGGGGAAAAAATGTGTTCCAGTTGAGTACCCCTTTAATTGTCCCTATGCTAGTGGGTGGGGGCTATCCTTTATCATGGCTTCCCATACATACACACTAAAAAACGGGATCCTGCTTTTTATAGCACTGTAAATAATCTATCTGTGTTCCTTTCTCCTTTCACCCCTCCTCATTACACACCCCATAGACTTGTATGATCAGATAAACTAGCAGATGAATTCTTAAAGGAATATTCCCATTTCACAAGAATATGCTATCACTTTATGATCAATGGGTGTCTGACCTCCTGTATTTTATGATCCTAAAAATGAAGAGCATTGATTCAGGACTGGGGCCCCGTCACAATTCTTTGCTGCAGAGTGCCTCTGCTCTACAAAAAGAAAGAAACAAACAAACAAAAAAAAAACAATGAAGGGGCCACAGCAGTAAGTCAGTGATGTGTACCCATATTTCCCAAGAGTGGTGGAGGTTCCAGAGGTCTGAGCATGACCGATCATAAAATCATGTAATATGCTATCACTCTATGAATGTGGAAATCCCCTTTAACTCTTCCACCTGAGCTTACGAGTACCTAGAAAGCAGAAATTAGATTTAGCCAGAAAGGCTTCAACAGATAATAAAAGCACCAGTATCAGCAGCAAATCTGTATTTGATCTAACTCAGAAATTTCTTCCAGTGCCTATATCTGACCATGTTGTGATGTTCATCACCTGAGACAGTGTATTATTTTTGGTGAAAATAACCTAATTTTGCACTGCAGATGGAGACTAAATGAGCAAAAAGTCCTGTTCAAACCTAATATGATTTATAGGACAGTTAAATCTGACCAGGAGGAGAGCATATCCTTTGCTTGCGTGATCCTGATTTTCCCTGCTGCCTCTATTTTAGACAGCTTGGCCTACTACTTGTGCTGCTAACTTGGGAACAGGCCCAACCTGCTACTGAAGTGGAAGTGGCAGATGTTTAAATGCAGAAGACTCTGCATTCTGGGGGACATAAACACTAAGAGGGAGATTAATCAAAACCTGTCCAGAGGAAAAGTTGCTGAGATGCCCATAGCAACCAATCAGATTGCTTCTTTTATTTTTTCAGAGGCCTTTTAAAAAATGAAAAAAGCAATCTGATTGGTTGCTATGGGCAACTCAGCAACTTTTCCTCTTGACAGGTTTTGATAAATCTCCCCCTTAGTCACTAAGAGCAGTCAGTAAAAAACATCTGCCATGGGTTAAGCTTATGGAGGACACTCTCTACCCTCCATAACTCTGCGGGCCCAGGAATAAAGCATCATTACACAAGTCCATAAATACAACATACTACTGACTAGAATTACAGGCAAGGCAATCAGAAATGCTCAGTGAAAGATAAACCACCACATAAACTGCTTCAAAGGTTCCTCACTATTGTTTTATGAACATGACAGTGCACTCTGCCAGGCTTGATGGATGGTATTTATTATTTCATCACATGTCCTACGACTGCATCAAAGTGCAATTACCAACCCCAGATCTATAATCGCCTAAAAGTCATAGCTGAAGACATGAGATCTTATGAGGTTGTATCCATCACTACATGCACAGTACTGGATAAAGAATATAGATACACATCTGATCTTATGTACCCACAAGAAATCAGCCTCTACTATTTATCGATCTTCAGATTTTAACAAGGCTGAACCCCGGCTTGGGCTATATCCAGATAATGAGCATGTAAAGAGCATTAAAACATGTAACTTAAAAATGGAATCTAGATGACAGGAGGTCGCTGGAGTTCAACTGTAAGAAATATGTTATGTTTAAGTCATCCTCTCCAGACAGGGAGAGATGATGCCAATGAATTTTAAGGACTTATTGCAATGGCATCCATCTATTTAAAAATTAATGAAAAGTTCACCTTCTTCAACAATTGTATTTACAGCACACTGTCTAGCACCGACATCATGTCCCAGATTCATTTATAGGGCTTGACTTTCTATTGCCATGATGTTTCACAACGTCTTCTATTTAATAATAGTCTTAAGAAATAACTCTTAAATAAATAATCAGAAACTGGGGATAAACAGTCAATATTTGTACACACAATGTTCATTGCCCGTGATAACACATGGTTAAATCTGCAACAGCCTATTGTTTCGTAATGGGCAGTTTTCCAAAGCATCAACTTAAAGGGAATATAAATAGTGACATGAAAGTGTCTCATTAGCATAGAAGGGCTGATTGACATTATAGTCTGTGGTCATTACGTACAAGCTTTTTATTGCATACGACTAAATATCATCCAAACAAAGAACTGTGCAGCTTTTATATGCATCTGTGGCTGGGGATTTACACTAAAAATAGATCCTTTTATGCATTGGTTTTACATGAAGCATAAAATCAGTAGAAAAGATTCCTAATTAGTTTTCCCATCAACACATTCCATTCACTGGCTACAATTTTTCTCCTGTTCTTTATATAAAATCCAATCGCTGCCATAAACAATACAGCACATTTCTGCATCCGACCTCAGTGAAGCAGGAAGCTAAGCTGTTAAAATGCTGTTTATTTAGATATATCAACGTAAAAAATAAAAAAAATAAGAAAAAATCTCAATAAAATAAAAGCTGATTAAGCTCTTTTTATTGTTATTTCAAGAGTCAGAGTAATCCTCTGGATTCCTCCCTCCTCTACATAGGAAAGCCCAGTTTTTCAGCTTTCGCCTGACCAAAGCAAAACAAAAAGAAATGTAAAAAAAATTTTTAAAAAATGACTAACGAGACATTAAGATATAACCAAATGATTTATCATTATTTAATTTTAAAAAAATGGGAGGAAGGGGGGATTGATTTGCAAATGGTCTTAAAAATCCTCAGCTACCCTCAATAGCAAAACTGGGCCAAACATCCATCTACCTCTATCTGCCTGTGCATATACCTTATACACGATATATATATATATATATATATATATATATATATATATATATATTATTTTTTTAAGCCTTAAGCCGAAACGACGATAATATCATAGCAAAAATAGACTTCAATGGAGCGTAACATTTCCCAAAAAATAAAACACCAAGATTTCACTGCTCAACTTGCAGGTCCTTTGAGGGTCATGGCTTTGAAAAGGTTAATCCTGCTCCATGCATGCAAATCCTAGACAGATGCGAGATAGGAGTCCTAAATAATTGTAAATGTTGTCTGTTATGTGTGCAGGGATAGATGGATAGATAGATAGATAGATAGATAGATAGATGGATAGATAGATAGATAGTGTCAATGGATTAAATTATAGATAATAGACAGATAGATGGATGGATGGATGGATGGATGGATGGGTGCATAGTGCTCTATATATAAAACTAGAACATGGAATCAGAGCCATGAATATGTCTTAGCAGCTTTAGGATCTGTACCAATTCTCCCCCCTCCCCAAAAAAACTCCAGAAAGTTAAGGGGGGCCAGTGCTGCTCCTCACCCCCTCCCAACTTCCTCCCCTTTAGGAAGACTGCACAATCTCCATAGCCCCTAACACAGTCATCACCATCTCAGCCCCAGAGTGGGAATAGCAGCAAAGTATTTACCAGGTCTCCTTGCAGCACTGGATCTCTGCAATCTGAATGTTCTTGCCTCATTCCACAGGAAGAATCCCTGCTCTGTCTCCAGCAGCATCCCATACACTGCCCCTTTATTCTTCTCCAGGCAATAAGAATCTCATCATCTGGAGGCAACTACTCCCTGGAAGATCCAGCCACAGAGCCCAGAAATGCACATGCAGCGTGTGTGTGTGTGAATGGAGGCTTAGCCTTCGCTGTCAGTGTCATAATCCCAGCGATCCTGGATTTTCTCGACGGAATATTGACCCGGGCTATCAGTGCCGGCTCCTGGTCCCCAGATGTGGCTGCAGTGCTCAGTGAAGCAGGGCTTTTCTCCTTTATCTCCTGGATCCCGTCTGCTCTGCTTTCTAGCAGGAGAGAGCCCTGTTTTCCTCTTGCACAGGTTGGAACTTTAATGTGCTGCCTGCTCGAAAACTGGTGCACATGCTCCCCCAGTGGCGATGAGCGGAAGTGCAGCTGCTGGTACAGCAGCACTGCAAAAAAAAGGAACAACACATGGATGGATGGGATTCTTTCTTTTTTTTTTTTTTTTTCTTTTTCTCTCTCCCTATCTGAGCAAGTACAGTAAATGGCCATCGATATAGAACACTGCTGAAAAGGAGATATTTGGTTGTTATCTCAGTCCTCTGCAGCCCTATGTGTTATAAAACAGTAAAAAAAAAAAAAAAGATAATATTGTATCTGTATAATAATCAGGGCTGAAGGGGGAGAAGTGGGATTTTGCTTAAAATGGAACTTTTATTTTCATGGGTTGTAAGGTATTTATAATAAATGGTAATAAAAGCATGTTCTTTGGTCCTGTACTCCATGCAGCTCTAAAGAACAGTGCATTGTGGCTGATACCAGTAAGCAATAGCTCACTGTTGGCTGTCCGGGCAGGCTTGGTTGTTGTAGTTTTGCAACAGCTGGAGGACCACATTTGGAAGATCACTGTCAATTTGCTTGCAAAACTACAACTCCCAGCATGCCCGGACAGCCAACGGCTGTCCGGGCATGCTGGGAGGTGTAGTTTTGCAACAGTCTTTAGCTTTGTTGCAATCCTCTTGCGAAACTAGACAGATAAGACAGAAAGAAAACGGTTTTGCGGAGGCGCTGCACAAGAACATGAAGTGGGGACTTGAGCAGCACAGGACAATAAAATGGTTTTCTTGGTATAATGGGGACAACGTGTTTCGGCATGAACTCATGCCTTCCTCTGGTCCACTTACAGTGCCCAAGAAAATGCTTGTTATGGTACTGTAGAGCTGTGTAGAGGTCCTGTGTGCGTCTGTGCTGCCGCCGGTCGGCTCTACAGTACCATAACAAGCACTGTAAGTGGACCTGAGGAAGGCATGAGTTCATGCCGAAACGCGTTGTCCCCATTATACCAATAAAAGCATTTTATTGTCCTGTGTTGCTCGAGTCCCCGCTCCATGTTCTTGGGCAGCGCCTCCGCAAAACAGTTTTTTTTTTCTGTCTTATCTGTCTACCAATACTATCTGTCTTCTAATACCCCATTACTGGGGTCCGATACCGGTAGGAGTGCAGCAGCCAACTTAAGCCATCAACCCAACCCGTGCTTATCGCCGCACCAACCAATCCACGGTTGTACAAGGTGGGTATCTCACTGTGGCGTCGTGAAGGGCACACACCAGCATATAGCCCTTATAAGGGAGTGCCCCCTGTGTTTTTTTATCCTTTTCCAAGCATCTTGCGAAACTACAAATCCCAGCATGCTTGGACAGCCTATAAAAATTGCAATAACTAACGGCTTCCCTTAAAATAGCAATAACCAAAGGGCTGAAAGGGGGAAGAAGTGGGATTTTTTTTTTCATGGGTTATAAGGTATTTCAAATAAATGGTATTAAAAGCATATTGTCTGGTCCCTTGCTTCATGCAGCTCTGCAGAAAGAGCAGTAAAAAACTGTGGCTGATACCAGAAAGCAATAGCTCACTGTTGGCTGTCCGGGCATGCTGGTAGTTTTGCAACAGCTGGAGGGTCACAGTTAGAGACCACTGTCAAAGTGTCATACAATAATAACAGCCTTTCTAGCTAAACCCAAAGGCTTTGTTGCAATCCCCTTGCAAAACTACAACTCCCAGCATACTTGGAAAGCTAAAAATCAAATAGCAATAAGCAATGGCTTCCCTGTAAATAACAATAACCAAAAGGCTGGCGGGGGGAGAAGTGGGATTTCTTTAAAATGTAACTTTTATTTTCCTGGGTTATAAGTTATTATATTACATTATTTACAATAAATGGTATTAAAAGCATCTTGTCTGGTCCATTACTTCAAAGGTGCAGTAAGACACTGTGGGGGATTTATCAAAACCAGTGAGAGGAAAAGTTGCCCAGTTGCCCATAGCAACCAATCAGATCGCTTCTTTCATTTTGCAGAGGCCTTGTTAAAAATGAAAGAAGCGAGCTGATTGGTTGCTATGGGCAACTGGGCAACTTTTCCACTGCTCAGGTTTTGATAAATCTCCCCCACTGTGGCTGATACCAGTATGCAATAGCTCACTGTATATTTGGTAATCATAATGTATAAGCCAGATGTGCTCATTTCGTGTTGTTATATTCTCAGACATGCGACCTGGATGAGCATGACCCTAAATCCCATGTGCCAGGGTATATATTTCTTCTGTTTGGGTTAAACACACTGGACAGCTGAATAAGTTTATTTAAGACATCAATAAAAGTGCAGTAAGACGCTATGGCTGACACCGGTGAGTAGGGATGAGTGAATCGAATCTGACGAATCCGATTTCGTTAAGAATTTCAGTAAAAATTAGATTTGCAACGAATGCGAATATCGCCATGATTCGATCGTGCGAATCACTTCATTAAACTCCATTTAGTGCGATCCAGGCTCCAGGGCATCTAAAATGGCGGATCCACATGTGAGGACATGGGGCAAGAAATCCTGGGAAGGCGGGAACAAGGGTAGGAGGGATCACCCTGAATCACATGCAGCATGCAGCCTATCAGCAGCCAGCCATATGTCATAGCTCTATATAACCGGCAGCTATATTGCGGCCAGCCACTTCAGCCTTTTATTGCAGAGAGAAAGATAGGGACAGCGCTGTGTGTTGCACAGAAAACCTTTTTTTTACAACAGTGATTCACCTACCAGTAACATCAGCATTCTATTACAGAGAGGGACAGAGAGCAGTGTGTTGCACAGTGTATTGCACAGAACAGCAGCGATTCACCTAAAGCCCAAATCCTGCCTAGAAGCACTGATAGGGAAGGGAGTGAGAGTGAGAGAGAGAGTGCAATTGTAGGTGTAGTACACATCGACTGTGTGCTGCAGCACTGGTGTGTACTGCTGGTGTTGTAGGCAAATACTTTTTTCAGCATACTGGAGTGCATTGTCCTCCCCTCATAAGTGCATACCACATACGTACATTTAAGTGCCATACTATTTTGTTCCTGTTAAAGTCTTAAGGGCCTAGATACTGTGAAAAGCATGCCCAAAAGTACACGCAGGTTGGTGTTGTAGAAAAATACTGTTTTAATCGTACTAGAGCGCATTGTCCTCCCTTCATAAGTGCATACCACATACTTACATCTAAGTGGGGTACAATTTTGTACAGCCAAAAGTACACCAGCCAAAAGTACACACCAGCTGGTGTTGTACGCAAATACTGACTTAGGCGTACTGGAGCGCATTGTCCTCCCCTCATAAGTGCATACCACATACGTAAATCTAAGTGGTGTACTATTTTGTTCCTGTTAAAGTCTTAACCCCTTAAGGACCGGAGGTTTTTCCGTTTTTGCATTTTCGTTTTTTGCTCCTTGCCTTTAAAAAATCATAACTCTTTCAAATTTACACCTAAAAATCCATATGATGGCTTATTTTTTGCGCCACCAATTCTACTTTGTAATGACGTCAGTCATTTTGCCCAAAAATCTATGGTGAAGCGGGAAAAAAAATCATTGTGCGACAAAATTGAAAAAAAAACGCTGTTTTGTAACTTTTGGGGGCTTCCGTTTCTACGTAGTACATTTTTCGGTAAAAATGACACCTGATATGTATTCTGTAGGTCCATACGATTAAAATTATACCCTACTTATATAGGTTTGATTTTGTCGCACTTCTGGAAAAAATCATAACTACATGCAGGAAAATTAATACGTTTAAAATTGTCATCTTCTGACCCCTATAACTTTTTTATTTTTCTGTGTATGGGGTGGTATGAGGGCTCATTTTTTGCGCCGTGATCTGAAGTTTTTAACGGTACCATTTTTGCATTGATAGGACTTATTGATCACTTTTTATTCATTTTTAAATGATATAAAAAGTGACCAAAAATGCACTATTTTGGAGTTTGGAATTTTTTTGCGCGCACGCCATTGACCGAGCGGTTTAATTAATTATATATTTTTATAATTCGGACATTTCCGCACGCGGTGATACCACATATGTTTATTTTTATTTTTATTTACACTGTGTTTTTTTTTTTATTGGAAAAGGGGGGTGATTCAAACTTTTAATAGGGGAGGAGTTAAATGATCTTTATTCACTTTTTTTTTTCACTTTTTTTTTGCAGTGTTATAGGTCCCATAGGGACCTATAACACTGCACACACTGATCTTCTATGTTGATCACTGGTTTCTCATAAGAAACCAGTGATCAACGATTCTGCCGGATGACTGCTCATGCCTGGATCTCAGGCACTGAGCAGTCATTCGGCGATCGGACAGCGAGGAGGCAGGAAGGGGCCCTCCCGCTGTCCTGTCAGCTGTTCGGGATGCCGCGATTAGCCGCGGCTATCCCGAACAGCCCGACTGAGCTAGCCGGGAACTTTCACTTTCACTTTTAGCCGCGCGGCTCAGCTTTGAGCGCGCGGCTAAAGGGTTAATATCACGCGGCGCCGCGATCGGCGCTGCGCGCTATTAGAGGCGGGTCCCGGCTTCACTATGACGCCGGGCCCGCCATGATATGTCGTGGGGTTACTGTGTAACCCCGCGTTATATCGGAAGAGCAGGACCAAGGACGTACCGGTACGTCCTTGGTCCTTAAGGGGTTAAGGGCCTAGATACTGTGAAAGGCCAGCAAAAAGTACACATCAGCTGGTGTTGTGCACAAATACCTTTTTAATCGTCCTGGAGCACATTTTCCTCTCCTCATTAGTGCATACCAAATACGTACATCTAAGTAGTGTACTATTTTGTCCCTCTACACCTCTCTGCAATCCCTGGACACCCCTCTGTTATCCTGTACACCCTTCTGTCACCCCTGTATGCTGTATGCCCTTCTGTCACCCATGTACACCCCTCTACACCTCTGACACCCTTCTGTCACTGTGTGGGGTAATGCAGGAGACATTTTGTGTGCTTGTCTGTGTGTGTGTGTGTGTGGGGGGGGGGGGGAGGGGGGGGGGGCATTTGAGTGAGCCTGGAAACATTGGGGGAGATTTATCAAAACCTATGCCAAGGAAAGGTTGCCCAGTTGCCCATAACAACCAATCAGATTTCTTGTTTCATTTTGCAAAGGCCTTTGTTAAAAATGAAAGAAGCAAGCTGATTTGTTGCTATGGGCAATTTTTCCTCTGCACAGGTTTTGATAAATCTCTCTGCTTGTGTGTTATGGGAAGGCTGGTGGCATTGTGTTTGGAGGAGGCTGTAGTCATTTGTAGGGAAAAGGGGAGGATAATGCTGGAAAGTGCAGAGTCTAATACTAATATGTTTGTGTTGCAGGTTCCATTATGTCCTCTTCCAGATGGGGAAGAAAAAAAAAAATGAATGACTGATTATTCTGTATTTCTGTTCTTGTCTCAGGAGCAAAAAGAGCTAGCTACATCTCTGTCTGTAATGCACATCATGTAACAATGTTCAGCATTTATAAGATTGCTGTTCTTTTCTGTTCTCTCCTCAGGAGCAAAAAGAGCTAGCTACAGCTCTGTCTGTAATGCACATCATGTAACAATGTTTAGCACTTAGCTGATCACTGTTATGTTCTGTTCTCGCCTCAGGAGCAAAAAGAGCTAGCTACAGCTCTGTTTGTTATGCACATCATGTAACAATGTTTAACACTTATAAGATCGCCATTATAAGAGCCTTGTAGTTTGCAGACTTTGTTTAAAGATGTTTTATAATTTATGAAAAGTGACTTGTAAACCGTATGCATTTTTAAACAGTATACTGTTTTTAAAAGTGCATACTGCACCATCCATTTTTATGTTTTTTAAAATTCTGTCCATGTTTAATGGGAGGGGTCTTGGGTGGGGACTTTAGGATGCAAATACGCATGTGCAATGAATAAATGCATACAATTTTGCCGTATGGAACCGTATACATGTGTGTTTCCCATTGACGTCCATGTTAAAAAAAAAAAAGGTATGCGGTTGCAATACGGTTTTAAAACTGGAGTCAAAACCGTGGTCAAACACGGTTTGGAGTGCTGTTTAAAAATGTATTGCAAGCAAACCGTACGCAACCGTATGCATCAGGGTGCATACGGTTTGCAATGCTTTGCCTATGTATACAGTTTTCAATACCGTTCCTTACGTTTTCACTAATGAAAACGTATGCGGGAACCGTAGTTGAAAAACGTAGTGTGAATCCAGCCTTATGCCCTATCCTTTGGATAGGGGATAAGATGTCTAGGGGTGGAGTACCCCTTTAACCCCTTAAGGACCAGGCCCATTTTGGACTTAAGGACCAGACCAACTTTAGTTTTGCATTTTCGTTTTTTCCTCCTCGCCTTCTAAAAATCATAACTCTCTTATATTTCCATCCACAGACCCATATGAGGGCTTGTTTTTTGCGTCACCAATTTTACTTTGTAATTACATCACTTATTTTACCATAAAATGTACGGCGCAACCAAACAAATATTATTTATGTGGGAAAATGTAAAAGAAAACCGCAAGTTAGCAAATTTTGGAAGGTTTTGTTTTCATGCTGTACATGTTTTCTTTATTCTGTGGGTCAATACGATTAATATGATACCCATGTTATATGTTTTTCTATAATTGTACCGCTTAAAAAAAAATCTCAAACCATTTTAACAAAATGAGTATGTTTGAAATTGCCCTATTTTGACCACCTATAACTTTCTCATTTTTCCATATATGGGGCGGTTTGCGGGCTCATTTTGTGCGCCATGATCTGTAGTTTTTATCAGTACCACTTTTGCTTAGGGTTCACTTTTTATAATTTTTTTTATTAATTTGTTTTGGAATAAAATGTGACTAAAATGCAGCAATTTTGGACTTTTTAAAAATGTTTTACGTTTACGCCATTCACTGTACGGGATGATTAACAATACATTTTAATAGTTCAGACTTTTACGCTTTTTTGGGGGTAAAATGGTAAAAACGGACCACCATGCTGGATGATCGGATGCCAGCGGACATTCGAACGATCGCGGATGTCCGCCATTACAGGCGGGTCCCTGGTGCTCGTGATCATGGTGGCGCGTAAATGTACGTCATGGTGCGTTAAGTACCACGTCACCATGACGTACATTTGCGTCCATTGTCATTAAGGGGTTAAATATTATTTAAAAATTTACAAGTCACTTTTCATAAATTATAAAATGTCTTTAAACAAAGGGATTGCTATACATAAAAGCCAGGTAAGAAGTCCAAAATGAAAGGTAACTCTTGTCACTACAATCTCATGGCATGAAGGACATTTCCAAAAAGAATCTGCATGTCATACTGAATAACAGTATTATTTCACTACCCCAGCACACTCCTTATGCGTGTTACAGCAAGGCAAAGTGTTCTACACCCCTATTGAGGCTCTCTTTAGGCCATATATAGCCGTTTTTAATAGTGATTTGCCGCAAATCGCGAATCGGCCGGATCAAATATTTCTAAAATTTGCTCATCTCTACCAGTGAGCAATAGCTTATAGTTTATTTGATGATCTCAATGTGGCTGACCCTGGTGAATGCAAGTTTATTACTGTGTCCTGCAAACACAGAAATATTGGTGGTCGTAGAGCCTAGATCTCTGGACTGTGAACCTCCAGCTGTTGCAAAACTACAACTCCCAGCATACTGGGACAGCCATCGGCTGTCCGGGCATGCTGGGAATTGTAGTTTTGCAACAGGTCAAGGTCCACAGTTCAGAATCCACGGTAATAGACAAACAGTAATAAAAACCTCGCTAGCTAAGCCCAAAGGCTTTCCCGCAATTCCCTTGCCAAACTAAAACTTCCAGCATGTTTGGACAGCCAATGGATGCCAGGGCATGCTGAGAGTTGTAGCTTTGCCACAGCTGGAGGTCCACAGTGTGGTGTCATACAGATCCAATACTAACCATCTTAAACTAAACCAATGGCTTTGCTGCAATCCCCTTGCAAAACTACAACTCTCAGCATGCCCGGACAGCCAACAGCTATCTGGCATGCTGGGAGTTGTAGTTTTGCAACAGAGGGAGGTCCACAGTTTTGAGTCCACTGTCATAGAGGTACAATAATAACAGCAAAACTACAACTTCCAGCATATCTGTACTCTTGGGCAGTGGGCAACCAGGCAAGGACTTTCTGGGAGAGAAACATGCCAAACTGAATGTGCCAGCACCCATTTCACCAACTTCATCCTGGGGCACTACTAGCTCTTACCTAGGTGGGTTATATGGTATAATAGACCAATTGACTGTCATCAGCAGCAGACTCTCACTATAAGGATAGGTTATAACTTAGTGTATTTTTTTAGCATTTTTTTTTTACCTGAAAAAAATAAATAAACAAAATAGAACACTAGAAAAACTGCTTTGTCATTTTACACAACTAGGATGAGTTTTTTTCAAAAATAGTGGGTTATAGTCTTGGCATATTTTTCTTTGGCATTTTATTCTGTGTTTTTACCATGAGATTCTTTTCATGTGATTCTTTTCTCATGTGACTCAAGGATGTCTATTGAAGAAATGAAGAAAAACATATGCCAGAATTTTTATTTTTAAGCTCCCATAGACTCCCATGGGAAAGAAATGTCAAGATTTCAGCCAAAATAAATGCCATCGTCTCATTATGCTGAGATGTGATCCCACAACCATACAAAAATGCCTAAGATGAATGATAAAACGCCAGAGGAAAAAAAGAAAAAACCACCAGCTAGCATCTGGCTGCAGTGAACAGAAAATACTGTGCGGCATTTTTTTTTGGGTAGTTTTTGCAAAATAAAACAAAAAATTACAAGTGGAAGCCCAGCACTGATTTCCGTCATTTAACTCTTTCAATATTGTGACCAATAGCAATCACAGCCTTTAAATGGCAATGAGACAAAATGACAGCTGCCACGATTTTAGGGATGCCAATCTATATCCCTCCAGCATCAGCACAAGAAGCTGATCAGTTGAAGGACTAAGGCTCTATATCATACCACTGATTTTTATAAGTAAATATTTTACATTATTTTTCCTTTTTTTGTTGTTGTTTGAAACCACTTGTACATTGTAATGATATTCTTCATGTATCCATAAAACTATACCGCAAAACTATAAGAAACATTGAAATTGGAAAAAATATAGTGTGTGAGTGTGTGTGTTTGGGGGGGGGGGGAGGGGATATTAGTTTATCTCTTAAGTCCCACCATACTATCTCTCCCGACCTATGAATGTAGGTCATGTGTCAAGAAAGGGTTAGATAAGTACAAATTTTAAGATATATATTTAAATCACCGTTTTCCGACCCCTATAACTTTTCTGGCTAGGGTGGTTAATATAGGTGCTCATTTTTTGTACCCTAATTGTTGATTTTTATCTGTACCACTTTGGCCTACATCAGCCTTTTTCTTTCTTTTTTTTGTCCTGGAATATGATGTGACCCAAAAAAGCAATTCTAGACTTTCGATAATTTGAATTTATATTATAGGGTTTTTTTTAATTTTTTTTTTATATTTACACTGGCTGATTACCTGGCGCTGACTGGTTTTGCCTACCTAATCCTTGTAGGGGAGGAAAAGCAAATGCTGTCATATCCTGTCTTCAGGTCCTGACCCCATATCCCCTCCTCATATCCCGACCCCAAATCCCCTCCTCTTATTCCAACCTCATATACTGTCCTAATATCCCATCCTCATATCCCGTCCTCATATTTTGTCCTCATATCCTGTCCTCATATCCCATCCTCATTCCATCCTTATTTCCCGACCTCATATCTCGTCCCCATATTCAGTACCCATATCCAGACCTCATATCCCATCTTTATATCCCGACCTCATATTCTGTCCTCATATCCTGTCCTCATATCCCATCCTCATGTCCCGTCCCCATATTCTGTCCCAATATCCAGTTCTAATATCTAATCCTGGTTTCTCATACTCATATCCCTTCCTCAGGTGGAGCTGAGTTGTGATGAAGATATTGTAAACTGAAAATAACAGGGGTGTGGCTTAAAGGGTGGGCATGTCTTTTCAAGATGGGACATGGAATGTGGGGAGGATGTGACTTGCCAGCCAGACTGACACATTCACCAGGAGATGCAGAGCAGGGCTTGTGGAGTAAGGTACCAGAAGTCCCATATACAGTCATGGCTGTAAATGTTGGCACCCCTGAAATTTTTCTAGAAAATGAAGTATTTCTCAAAGAAAAGGATTGCAAAAACACATATTTTGCTATACACATGTTTATTCCCTTTGTGTATATTGGAACTAAACCAAAAAAAAGGGAGGAAAAAAAGGCAAATTTGACATAATGTCACACCAAACTCAAGAAAATGGTCTGGACAAAATTATTGGAAAATTGTGGAAAAATAAGATTGTTTCAAGCATGTGTTGCTCCTTTAAACTCACCTAGGGCAAGTAACAGGTGTGGGCAATATACAAATCACACCTGAAAGCAGATAAAAAGGAGAGAAGTTCTCTTAATCTTTGCATTCTGTGTCTGCGTGCGCCACACTAAGCATGGGTAACAGCAAGGGGAGAAGTGAACTGTCTGAGGACTTGAGAACCAAAATTGTGGAAAAATATCAACAATCTCAAGGTTAAAAGTCCATCTCCAGAGATTTAGATTGCTCTGGCACTGGGTGCCTTGAATGTGTGCAAGGCATCATGAAATCTGAGGATTACCAACAAATTCTGGTCGTACTGTAAAGCCCAGTGTCAGAAAACTGGGTTTGCGTCCAAGATCTTGGGTCTTCCAGCAGGACAATGACCCCAAACACACATCAAAAAGCACCCAAAAATGGAAGGCAACAAAGCGCTGGAGAGTTCTGAAGTGGCCAGCAATGAGTGTAGATCTAAATCCAATTGAACATCTGTGGAGAGATCTTATAATTGCTGATAGGAAAATGCACCCTTCCAAAAAGAGAGACCTGGAGCAGTTTGCAAAGGAAAAGTGTTCCAACATTCCGACTGTGAGGTGTAAGAAGCTTATTGATGGTTGTAGGAAGCGACTGATTTCAGTAATTTTTTCCAAAGGGTGTGCAACCAAATATTAAGTTAAGGGTGCCAATAATTTTAGGAGTTTATTATGAAAATATGTCCAATTGGCGCTTTTTCTGCTTCCTTTTTTGGCAAAAAAAGAAAAAAAAGCCAGTACACACAAAGGGAATAAGCATGTGTATAGATAAACATGTGTTACTGCAATCATTTTCTGTGAGAAATACTTCATTTTCTAGAAAATTTTCAGGGATGCCATGACTGTACTTGTATGGGACTTGAAACAAAAAACCCATCCTTCACATAAGGGGGTAGGTTAGGGTTAATTTAACTATTATATATTTTTATTTGACATATAAGTAACATGTGACCAAGTATTAGTGAAATATCTCCAGCCATACTAAAGTTATGCTGGAACATACATTTCCCATAGAATTGCATTGGACTTTAAACAAAAACCCCGACCATCGCAAATGGTGGGGGGGGGGGGGGAGGGAGGGAAAGGTTAGGGTTAAATTAACTATTCCTATATTTTTAGTGAACATATACAGTAAACTGTGACAGAGTATTCTCGAAATATCTTCAGACATTTGGAAGTTATGCAATGACATATTTCTCATAGACTTGTATGGGACTTTAAACAAAAACCCCGACCAATCAGCGTCATGTCTTCTACAGCTAAGTGTTTCTAAGTAAAGCATAAAGATTCCTGATGAACCGATGAAAGGGAAACGCGTTGAATCTTCTGCAACAAGATATTAAAGAAACTCTAAAGGCTTATACAGCATTCTGGATTATCAGGGAAGCAGTTTTTTGTGCACATCTACATCCATAGGCAGCATTTTCATGCACGTTGCACCTTGCTGATGACTGTTTTGGATATGATATCATGACAACATGAACTTTGTAATGGAAAAAATGTATGTGAAGTTTGGCTACTCAAGATATACATCCATCTATGATCTGGAGAGCAATATAAAATAGATACGATCTGTTGAAGTTCCTGAAACGGAAGGAAACAGCTGTCATCATACTACGCACTAGCGCTCGGCATCCCGATGAGGCGTGGAAGCCACTTTGCCTGAATGTCCCAGAAATAAAGCACAAAGTTTAAGACATTTATGCGGTGAGTTGCCTGTACTTATTTCGTCTATACTGGAGTTGTAAAATAGATACAGATTGTGCTAATCTAACTTGCTTATATGATGTAAGCTCCGGATGATGTTTTTGATGATACTTATATGGATTTGTGGCATAAGTGCGCCTTTGCATAAGTGATTTTTCACTATAGACAATATCTGCCTCTGTGACTGCAACTTAACTGAATATAACTGGGTGTGGAGTGTTTTTCTGGCTTTCAGCGATTACTATGATTGCCCTATATACAAGATTGTAGGACTCTAATACTTAAAGATAGCCTAACAATTTATGTAAGTATTCCTACTGTAGTCTGGAATTATAGACTGTTATGTTGACATAAGATGGCGACCTATATCTGATATATCTGAAAGATTACACTATTCATATTTTTCTAATTTTTTGGAGCTCTTTTTAAGAAGGCTATAAATAAATGTTAAGTTTTAATCTCAATAATCTCATCAGTGTGATATACACATTTAAATAATATGTCAACAACAAACATAGGATAGGTATTTTAACCCTTACCCACCCCAATTTGCGAGGATCTGGGTTTTTGTTCAAAGTCCCATACAAGTCTATGAGAAATATGTTATTGCATAACTTACAAATGGCTGAAGATATTTCGAGAATACTCTGTCACAGTTTACTGTATATGTCCACTAAAAATATAGGATAGTTAATTTAATAGTCAGGGTTTTTGTTTAAAGTCCAGTGCAATTATATGGGAAATGTATGTTCCAGCATAACTTTAGTACGGCTGGAGATATTTCACTGATACTTGGTCACATGGTACTTACAAGTCAAATAAAAATATATAATAGTTAAATTAACCCTAACCTACCCCCTTATGTGAAGGATGGGGTTTGAAAGATTACACTATTAATACTTTTCTCATTTTTGGAGCTCTTTTTAAGAAGGCTATAAATAAATGTTAAGTTTTAATCTCTGACAGACATTTATCAAGCGATTTAGTTAATTTTTTTTTTTTACTAAAAATGTCGCACAAATGTCACACCTGCGACTACGCAATTTTTCCAAAACTTAACTACATAGTAATAATTTTAATATGGACTACGGGTAGTCAGGTATTTATTAACTGCGACAGTCGCAACTGTGCAAAAAAAAAAAAGTCGCAACAAGGTTAAACATTGACTAAATTTACTCCAGCTCAAACATGGAGCAGAAAAAGCTACTACCAAAGTAAAAAAGGAAAAATTGCTTAGGTGAAAGAAAATTATCAACAGGCTGAAAGCAGTTGATAAATAAGTCACACATAAGCAAAAAAAAAGTAAAGAAAAAAGTACTAAAAAAAGGAATACATAAGCAAACATTGATAAATGTCCCTCAATAATCTCATCAGTGCGATATATAATTTTTCCTTTGAGATTACCTTCAAAACTTATGTGTTGATACATATTTCAGTTAAATGTATACCAATTTTCATGGCGATATCTTTAGCCATTTGGAAGTGATGCTGGAACTTGCACACATACACACACACATACATTGGGGGAGATTCTCAAAAACTACAGTAATTTCTAATACTACGATATTGCGATATTTTTTTTCTCCTCACATTTTCAAAGGTCTATTGTGCTGCTTTGAAAATATGTGAAAATTTATATTCATGCAACTTCAGTTTTTTTTTCACGCCCCTACATTTTTTTTGTTGCATCCATATTGGATATTTTGCGCCAAAATTGTAAAGTTTTTGCGCCAAATTTTACATCCCAGAAAATTCTGTCTGACACATCTCACAAAATATTCCATGGATACTAGTGCCCAGACAAACAATAAATGTATAAATAAAACCTTTCTGAGCATAACCTCTGTATGCCCTGCGCCAGGTCTGTAATGCAAGGTCACGCCAGGCGGTCAAAGCGGGTCAGTAAAAGTTGATCGCTGCCTCTAAAGTTGAGAAAATTACATCCCGGCAGCTCAGTAGGGCTGATTGGGAACACCACGGTAAAAATTTGCGGTGTCCCGATCAGCCAGGACGCGGCAAGAGGGTCCCTTTCCTGCCTCCGGCGTGTCCGATCAGCGATTGACTTATCCATGCCTGAGATCCAGGCAGGAAGGGTCAAGCCCCGATAACATTGATCATCCACATGTAGTTCTATGCCAATGATCAGTGTTAGGAATCAATGTAATGCATGTTATAGCCCCTAGAGGGTGCTATAACATAGCAAAAAATAAATAAAAAATTGCATTTTTTATTTACTAATGATGAATTAACCCATTCCCTATTTAAAGTAAAAAAAACTGTGTAAATAAAATTAACATGTGGTATCGCCGCATGCGGAAATGTCCGAACTGTAAAAATATATTGTTAATTAAACCGCAGGGTCAATGGCGCACAAGTAAAAAAATTCCAAAGTCCAAAATAGCATATTTATGGTCACTTTTTATAGCACAAACAAAAAATGAATAAAAAGCTATCAAAAATTCCAATCAAAACAAAAATGGTGCCGATAAAAACTTCAGATTATGGCACAAAAAATGTGACCATATACCGGCCCGTATGAGGAAAAATAAAAAAAGTTATAGGGGTCAGAAGATGACAATTGTAAAGGTATTAATTTTTTGTGCATGCAGTTATGATTTTTTTCTAGAGGTAAGACAAAATCAAACCTATATACAGTACAGACCAAAAGTTATGACACACCTTCTCATTCAGAGTTTTCTTTATTTTCATGACTATGAAAATTGTAGATTCACACTGAAGGCATCAAAACTATGAATTAACACATGTGGAATTATATACATAATAAAAAAGTGTGAAACAACTGAAAATATGTCATATTCTAGGTTCTTCAAAGTAGCCACTTTTTGCTTTGATTACTGCTTTGCACCCTCTTGGCATTCTCTTGTTGAGCTTCAAGAAGCAGTCACCTGAAATGGTTTTCACTTCACTGGTGTGCTGGTGTGGAGGAGGAGGTGTGATGGTGTGGGGGTGCTTTGCTGGTGACACTGTTGGGGATTTATTCAAAATTGAAGTCATACTGAACCAGCATGGCAACCACATCATCCAGCAGCGGCATTCTATTCCATCCGGTTTGCGCTTAGTTGGACCATCATTTATTTTTCAACAGGATAATGACCCCAAACACACCTCCAAGCTGTGTAAGGGATATTTGACCAAGAAGGAGAGTGATGGGGTGCTGCGCCAGATGACCTGGCCTCCACTGTCACCAGACCTGAACCCAATCGAGATGGTTTGGGGTTGAGCTGGACCGCAGAGTGAAAGCAAAAGGGCCAACAAGTGCTAAGCATCTCTGGGAACTCATTCAAGACTGTTGGAAGACCATTTCAGGTGACTACCTCTTGAAGCTCATCAAAAGAATGCCAAGAATGTGCAAAGCAGTAATCAAAGCAAAAGGTGTCTAGAACCTAGAATATGAATTATTTTCAGTTGTTTCACACTTTTTTGTTATGTCTATAATTCCACATGTGTTAATTCATAGTTTTGATGCCTTTAGTGTCAATCTACAATTTTCATAGTCATAAAAATAAAGAAAACTCGGAATGAGAGGGTGTGTCCAGAACTTTGGTCTGTACTGTAAGTAGGGTATCATTTTAACCAAATGGACCTACAAAATGAATATAATGTGTCATTTTTACCACAAAAAGCACTGCGTTAAAACAGAAGCCCCCAAAATTTACAAAATGGCATTTTTTCTTCAATTTTGTCGCAGCCTGCAGCTGTAAGCTCCGCTGCTCTCCTTTGTCCAGACTCTGCTACAGCGTGAACTTAGGGCAGAAGCAGGCATCAGTGACGTAGCACCTGCTGGGGCATGCCCCCCTTCCTCCCCTCGCACGTGGAAGGATCCTGAGCTTCTGAATCGGCTACTAAAAAGGTATTTATATGAAGTTTGAACCAAAAATAATGACAGGGACAGAGTTAGTGAGTGTCAGGGACGGGGGGGGGGGGGGGGGTTGAGTGTCAGTTTACTTGATGGTAGGTACTCTTTAAGTTCCTGTAGGGGACTTCTAGAAATCTTTTGATTGTGTAATCAATTAAATGTTGCTATTGCGTGACGGAATTTCCGATGTGTGAACAGAGCAGCAGTTTTCCCCCATCAATCTGCACTTAATACTGCATAATTATAATGAGAATGTGAAAACAAAATTTTAGAAGTTTTGGCAGGCCGCAATGTAACAAAAGGTAAAAAAAAATATATAAAAAAAATAAAAAGCGAAAGGCCCTGGAACCTTTCCGAATGCACTGTATATAGTTGGCAACATTTAATGACATTTTGGATTATTAATAATAATAATAATAATAATAATAAAATTCCATGAAGAGAGAAACTGGAGAGAGTGCAGAGGAGGACAACAAAACTAATTAATGGTATGGGAGGATTACAGGACCAAGACAGGTTATCAAGCTTGGGGGCATTTAGTTTGGAGAAAAGACGTCTTAGGGCCAATCTGATCACAATGTACATATATATGAATGGACAGCACAGAGATCTTTCTAGTGATCTTCTTATGTCTATGTCGGTAACCATGACAAGGGGGCATCCTCTACGTCTAGAGAAAAGAAGGTTTCACCATAATTACAGGCAGGGATTCTTCTTCTTCTCTCAGAAGTTCAAGGAAGGCCTGGATGCTTTTTTGGAAAATTATAATATTACATACATGTTATGAATACTAGATTTATGGGGATAGACGGTTGATCCAGGGATTTATTCTGATCACCATATTGGAGTCAGGGAGGAATTTTTCCTCCATCATGGGGCAATTATCAGACTCATGGGAGGGTTTTGCCTTCCTTTGGTTCAACACAGTAGGGCTTTAGGTTGAACTTGATAACTTTTGTCTTTTTTCGACCTTACAAACTATGTAACATACATTTGGGTTTAAGTTGTCCATGGAATGTATACATAGATCTACACTACTATATTAGGGATTAGCATAAAGAACCATTGCATAGAATAGTTGTATTTGACTGCTTCTATAATGTCAGCTGTAGAAGGGACAGAAGAGGATTTCCACCTAGCTGCAAGTTGGGATCTGTAGGCTATTAGGATATGGCATAAAGGTGTTCTATAAGCGGCGTCTGCTGTGTGAAGGCCTATGTTTAAAAGTACAAGTTTGCTGGATATGGATAATGACTTGTGTGAAACCAGTTGTACTAATTCCTCCACACCTTTTTTCAATGTGTAAAGTGCAGGACAGGACCAGAAAATGTGACTTATGGTGCCTGTCAACCCGCATCCCCTCCAACATAGTTGGGAACATGAGGGGATCATGTAATGCAATTTGGCCGGGGTATAGTACCACATAGATACCATCTTGAAAAATTGTTCTCTATGGCCTAAACACGATGTGTGTCTATTTAAAGATTTAAGAGCCTGAGCCATTCATATCCACTGGCCTACGTGTTGCTAATTAACCATGCACATCACTTCTATCACGGTTTTATTAGATTTCATGCTGTTCTGGGATCCATTCCATTAAATTATGTTCATCCTATATTATTAAATGGTACTACTCTAACTACCCATTACTACTTATGAATACTGGGTGTCACACTTTGCACATATTTCCGGTAAGTCTTCCTGTGACGAGAGAGGGGAGGACTACGGGATCTAGTAAGGAAAAATCCTATTCTTCACTGCAGAGTTATAGGTATGCCTATAAAATACTTTAAAACTGCTTATGTGACGTTTTTATTTTTCAAGATGACCTATAATGATCTACCGGATATGTCTATAATATCCGCAACATCCAAAGACATTACTCTGCAAATTAATATTTCTACATACAGCTGAGTGATTGCTTTAGTAATATTTTTATAACTGTGTTATATTTGTTATGTATTGTTCCTTGGCCATGTTGTTTTCTTTGGACAATCTTTCCTTTGTTGTAAATTTCTGGAAAAAAAATCCAATAAAAATTATTTAAACCAAAAAAAAAAAAAAAAAAAAAGAATAGTTGTATTAATAAAATCATTCTACATACAGGATGCTAATAAAAATACTGAAAGGTAATGCAACTAGGCAGGCAGTGGAATGCTAACTCTGATGTCAAAGCACAGAGGGACAGCCTGTAATAAGGAGATTGTTCACACACTAGAGCACCAGACCAACTGTGACCTGTATTCCATTGGTCTCCAGGAACCAGTGGGTAACTTGCATTACTGGTAGTTCTACACTTGTATTATAAAGCTTAGTCATTTCATAGAGGAGCTATTCAGAAAACTATATCATAAGGTATTAATGTGCAATTGCCTATAATTTTAGTTAAATTATTTAATGTATCTAATTACAACATGAGTGAGCAATATACAAAGACCAACTAATGACAAATACCTGCAAGGGTTAATTCTTAAAGCAAGATATCCCACAGCTCCTTGGTATCTTCATAATTGGTTACTGCTGAAAATTCAGAGGAAACTGGAACACTATAATTCAGCATTTCCATGGCAATACTTTATGCCATTTTAATTATATATAGACAATGGCGAGACGGCAAAACAGCAGCATGAAACTTCTCATTAAGTTTACACAAGTTGAATTCATAAACCACAATTTTTTATGCTTAATATATTTCGATGCCACATATACTGCTGTCTGCTACTGCAGTATGTACACCATTTTATTTCTGGGAAAAAAAGAAAAATGAACTACTCTATTGCAAAATAAAAATAAAAAATAAATCGGTATAAACTCTGTGGCAATACAAATGTAATAATAATCATATTTATCTTTATAGCGCCAATGAATTTCACAGCACTCTATGATTCCAAGGGTACAAGACAAGTATCAGACATCATAAAAAGACACACTAAGAGTGGGTTCACACGTCAGTAGCTAGCAGCGAGTTTCCGGCTGTAGGAAACCCGCTGCGAGTTATGCTCCCATTGATTTAAATGGGTCCGCGGACAGTCTACAAATCTGACACTATTGTGGACTGTCTGTGGACCCATTCAAATCAATGGTAGTGTAACTCGCAGCAGGTTTCCCGCAGTGTGAAACACGCTGCTAGTAATGGAGTGTGAACACACCCTAAAGGTGTGTTCACATTGCATTTTTGTCTCCAATTAAATTAACCACTTAAGGACCTAGGGCGTATGGATACGCCTTGACGTCCTGGTACTTAAGGACCCAGGGCGTATCCATACGCCCATGGGAATTTCCGTCCCCGCCGGGCGGGGACTGGACGGGGGTGACTGCTGATGTCAATCAGAAGGCACCCCGCGCAAATGCCCAGGGGGTCATCAGACCCCCCCATGGGCGATCGTCGCAAATCGCAAGTGAATTCACACTTGCGATTTGTGCCGTTTTCTGGGTCATACGGGTCTATGGTGACCTGGTGACTCGGAATATAAGGGGGATTGCGGTTGTCTAAGACACCCACGATCCCCCTGTAGGCATAGGAGTGAGGTGGCAGGGGTGCCACCCCTCCTATCCTGCTATTGGTCTGCTATTGAGCGTCAGAGGCGATAACCAATAGCAGACCAGGGGCAGGGGGGTTAACTTTCATTTTCCCCGTCCTGCCCACCCACAATAGGCGGGGCAGAACGGGGAACCGAAGGGGACCGGGCGCCGACGTCCACTTACCGATCCGGAGGCTGCGGCGACGGTGATCGGCGGGCGTCATGACGTGCGTCAGAAGAGGACGGCTCCCTGGATCCTACGGAAGCCGGTAAGTTGATCTGGAGGGCTACAGTCTGAGACTGTGGTCTCTAAACTGTAGCCCTCCAGATGTTGCGAAACTACAACTCCCAGCATGCCCAGACAGCTGTTTAGGCATGCTGGAATATGTAGTTTTGCAACAGCTGGAGGGCTGCAGTTTGAGACCACTATACAGTGGTTTCTAAACTATATCCCTCTAGATCTTGCAAAACTACAACTCCTAGCATGCCCACATAGCTGTTTGTTGTCTGGGCATGCTGGGAGTTGTAGTTTTGCAACATCTGGAGGTCCACAGTTTGGAGATCACTGTGCACTGGTCTAAAAACTGTAGTCCTCCAGATGCTGCAAAACTGCATATTCCAGCATGCCCAGACAGCAAACAGCTGTCTCGGCATGCTGGGAGTTGTAGTTGGGTACCTCCAGCTGTTGCATAACTACATCTCCCAGCATGCCCTTCAGTGATTAGTACATGCGGGGAGTTGTAGTTTTGCAACAGTTGGAGGCACACTGGTTGGAAAATACTGAGTTAGGTAACAGAACCTAACTGGAGGTTTTCCAACCAGTGTGCCTCCAGCTCTTACAAACCTCAACTCCCAGCATGCACGGTCTGTCAGTACATGCTGGGAGTTGTAGTTTTGAAAGGGCTGGAGGTTTCCCCCCCCCCCCCCCTATGTGAATGTACAGGGTACAGTACGTTTACAGTATATTTCCTGCTTCAAGTTTGGGCTGCGGCAAATTTTTCGCCGCAGCGCAAACTCCTAGCAGGAAACTCACCGTAACCCGACAGTGCGAAAGTACCCTAAAAACGCTACACTACACTAACACATAATAAAGAGTAAAACACTACATATACACCCCCGTACACTGTCCCCCCCCCCCCCCCCGATAAAAATTAAAAACGTCTTGTACGGCAGTGTTTCCAAAACGGAGCCTCTAGCTGTTGCAAAACAACAACTCCCAGCATTTTTGGACAGCCACTGACTGTCCAGGCATGCTGGGAGTTTAGCAACAGCTGGAGGCACCCTGTTTGGGAATCACTGGTGTAGAATACCCCTATGTCCACCCCTATGCAATCCCTAATTTAGTCCTCAAATGCGCATGGTGCTCTCTTACTTCGAAGCCCTGTCGTATTTCAAGGAAACAGTTTAGGGCCACATATGGGGTATCGCCGTACTCGGGAGAAATTGCACTACACATTTTGGGGGTCTTTTTTTCCTTTTACCACTTGTGAAAAGGAAAAGTTGGGGGCTACACCAGCCTGTTAGTGTAAAAAAAATAAAAAAAATGACACTAACATGCTGGTGTTGCCCCATACTTTTTATTTTCACAAGCGGTAAAAGGAAAAAAAGACCCACAAAATTTGTAACGCAATTTCTCCTGAGTACTGAAATACCCCATATGTAAGCGTAAAATGCTCTGCGGCCGCACAACAAGGCTCAGGAATGAGAGCGCACCATGTACATTTGAGGCCTAAATTGGTGCTTTGCACAGGGGTGGCTGATTTTACAGCGGTTCTGACATAAACGCAAAAAAAAAAAAATACCCACATGTGACCCCATTTTGGAAACTACACCCCTCACGGAATGTGACAAGGGGTATAGTGAGCCTGAACACCCCACAGGTGTTTGACGAATTTTCATTAAAGTTGGATGGGAAAATGAAAAAAAAAATGTTTTTCACTAAAATGCTGGTGTTACCCTAAATTTTTCATTTTCACAAGGGAAAATAGGAAAAAAGCCCCCCCAAATTTATAACCCCATCTCTTCTGAGTAAGAACATACCCCATATGTGAATTTAAAGTGCTCTGCGGGCGAACTATAATGCTCAGAAGTGAAGGAGCGCCATTGGGATTTTGAAGAGAAAATTTGTCCGGAATTGAAGGCCACATGTGTTAACAAAGCCCCCATAGTGCCAGAACAATGGACCCCCGACACATGTGACCCCATTTTGGAAACTACACCCCTCATGTAATGTAATAAGGGGTACAGTGAGAATTTATGTCCCACATGTGTCTGACAGATTTTTGGAACAGTGGTCCGTAAAAATGAAAAATTAAATTTTTCATTTGCACAGCCCACTGTTCCAAAGATCTGTCAAATGCCAGTGGGGTGTAAATACTCACTATACCCCTTATTAAATTCTGTGAGGGGTGAAGTTTCCAAAATGGGGTCACATGTGGGGGGGTCCACTGTTCTGGCACCACGGGGGGCTTTGTAAACGCACATGGCCCCTGACTACCATTCGAAACAAATTCTCTTTCCAAAAGCTCAATGGCGCTCCTCCTCTTCTGAGCATTGTTGTTCGCCAGCAGAGCATTTTACGTCCTAACATGGAGTATTTTCATACTCAGAAGAAATGGGGTTACAAATTTCGGGGGTCATTTTCTCCTATTACCCCTTGTAAAAATGTAAAATTTAGGGGAAAAACTGCATTTTAGTAAAAAAAAAAATTTATTTAATTTACACATCCAACTTTAACGAAAAGTGGTCAAACACCTGTGGGGTTTTAAGGCTCAGCGGACCCCCTGTTACTTTCCTTGAGGGGTGTAGTTTCCAAAATAGTATGCCATGTGGGTATTTTTTGCTGTTCTGGCACCACAGGGGCTTCCTAAATGCAACATGCCACCAAAAAACCATTTCAGCAAAAGTTGCTTTCAAAAAGCCAAAATGTGACTTCTTCTCTTCTGAGCATTGTAGTTCGCCCGCAAAGCATTTTACGTCCTAACATGGGGTGTTTCCATACTCAGAAGAGATGGGGTTACAAATTTGGGGGGGCATTTTCTCCCATTACCCTTTGTAAAAATGGTAAATTTGGGGGAAAAACTGCACTTTAGTGTGATTTTTTTTTTTCATTTACACATCCGATTTTAACGAAAAGTTGTCAAACACCTGTGGGGTGTTAAGGATAACTGGACCCCTTGTTACTTGCCTTGAGGGGTGTAGTTTCCAAAATGGTATGCCATGTGGGGTTTTCTGCTGTTCTGGCACCATAGGGGCTTTATAAATGTGACATGCCCCCCAAAAACCATTTCAGAAAAATTCATTCTCCAAAATCCCATTGTCCCTCCTTCCCTTCTGAGCCCTCTACTGCGCATACACATATGAGGTATTTCCTTACTCAAGAGAAATTGGGTTACACATTTTGGGGGCTTTTTCTCCTATTTCCACTTGTAAAATTTCAAAAACTTGGTCTACAAGAACACGTGAGTGTAAAAAATTAAGATTTTGAATTTTCTCCTTCACTTTGCTGCTATTCCTTTGAAACACCAAAAGGGTTAACACACTTACTGAATGTCATTTTAAATACTTTGATGGGTGCAGTTTTTATAATGGGGTTATTTGTGGGGTATTTCTAATATGAAGGCCCTTCAAATCCACTTCATTACTGAACTGGTCCCTGAAAAATTCAGATTTTGAAAATTTTGTGAAAAATTTTAAAATTGCTGCTGAACTTTGAAGCCCTCTGATGTCTTCCAAAAGTAAAAACATGTCAACTTTATGATGCCAACATAAAGTAGACATAATGTATATGTGAATCAATGTATAATTTATTTGGAATATCCATTTTCCTTATAAGCAGAGAGCTTCAAAGTTAAAAAAAAATGCAACATTTTCAATTTTTTCATCAAATTTTGGAATTTTTCACCAAGAAATGATTCAAGTATCGACAACATTTTACCACTAACATAAAGTAGAATATGTCACGAAAAAACTATCTCAGAATCAGAATGAAAGATAAAAGCATCCCAGAGTTATTAATGCTTGAAGTGACAGTGGTCAGATGTTCAAAAAATGGCCGGGTCCTCAAGGTATATTTGGGCTGGGTCCTTAAGGGGTTAATTGGAAATAGATCAAATAAAATTTAGCTGTATGCAAAAATTTGTTTTCAACTTTGTGTATGTAAAAACAAAAAAAAGGAATACAATACAGTCGTTTTTTGTTTAGTTAGGTAACTCATATGGAAACGAATGTGGATCTAAAAAGATAAAATCACAGCAGAGCGGCCCATAGGGTAATAACATTCTAGCATAGTTCTGGTGATATTCAAAAGGCCTCTTGCTCACCTCATGGCGGTGTGTAAACAACATGACGTCTTATGATCGCATTGTAAGAATCCAGTGATGGTGTTGCCTTCCCGGTGTCAGCACAGTAGAAGCTTCCTGGCCGATATAAAATGAAGGTACAGACTCAAGGCTGGTTGTATAAGGTGCTACCCACCTTTACTGATGAGCGTAAGGGGCCATATTCAATATTGCGATATTTTGCAAATATATGGACAAATATTCATCCTATGTTCATGTAATTTGCAAATTCGCTATGTTCGTTCACTTTTTTTTCCATGCGAAAATCATAATGAAATTCGTATAGTGCGCATACGTGATTATATTTTTCAACTAACACTACTAGAACCTATCTGCTAAACTAACCTACCCTATCTAAAGCTAAAAAGAAGTGAGGGATCAGTGTCCTCTGGAAGTGCCGACATTTGCGAATATTTGCATATTCGCATATACAAAATATTTGCGCTCCACACCGACTCATACAGTAAATAATATTGGAGCTTTCTTTGGACAACAAGCTGAAAGCAGGGAGGGATGATCACTTTTTTTTTTTTACACAGTGCACATCATTGTTGTGATGTGTATTGTGAAGAAAAAAAATGAATATTCGTCATTACGAATATATAGCGCTATATTCTAAATATCAGTGAAATTGTGAAGTGCCGATATTCGCGGTAAAAATTTGCATTATGAATATTCGCACTTAACACTACTCCCCATATAAAATTTCAACAAGAGTATAAGTGAAAATATTTAAAAAAAAATGTTTATTAAGCCAAACCACACCATTAGTCATATTGAGAAAGATACATGTCAGTATCAAAACGTGTCTGTTTGGCTTAATAAACATTTTTCTTAACATTTTCAACTATACTCTATTGATACTCTATACAACCGGCCTTTTTCCCAGTCATGGGTCTGTACCTCCATTGCATATGGAGTTTAATGTCATACACCAGCATCCATTTTTAGCATCCATTAACATATAAATTTTCCCTAATAAAAACTTATATGTTAAATGAAAACAAAATCACGGTGTGAATGCACCCTTATTATACACTGCTTTAAAAAAAATTAAGGGAACACTTTAACAACACAATGTAACTCCAAGTCATTCACACTTCTGTGAAATCACACTGTCCACTCAGGAAGCAACACTGATTGACAATCAATTTCGCATGCTGTTGTGCAAATGGAACAGACAACAGGTGGAAATTATAGGCAATTAGCAAGACACCCCCAATAAAGGAGTGGTGCTGCAGGTGGTTACCACAGACCACTTCTCTGTTCCTATGTTTCCTGGCTGATGTTTTGGTCACTTGTGAATGCTGGCTGTGCTTTCAGTCTAGTGGTAGCATTAGATGGAGTCTACAACCCACACAAGTGGCTCAGTTAGTGCAGCTCATCCAGCCTCCAGGATGGCACATCTATGCGAGCTGTGGCAAGAAGGTTTGCTGTGTCTATCAGCGTAGTGTCCAGAGCATGGAAGCGCTACCAGGAAACAGGCCAGTACATCAGGAGATGTGAAGGAGGCCAACAACCCAGGAGCAGGACCGCTACCTCCGCCTTTGTGCAAGAAGGAGCAGGAGGAGCACTGCCCGAGTCCACAGATAGCACAGATATAATACATTAGGTAGCCTTAGCACAGTTTCCCCACATTAGGTAGCATTAGCATAGATTCCCCACATTAGGTAGCCTTAGCATAGATTCCCCACATTAGGTAGCCTTAGCATAGATTCCCCACATTAGGTAGCCTTAGCACAGATTCCCCACATTAGGTAGCCTTAGCATAGATTCCCCGCATTACGTAGCCTTAGCACAGATTCCCCACATTGGGTAGCCTTAGCACAGATTCCCCACATTAAGTATCCTTGGCATAGATTCCCCACATTAGGTAGTCTTAGCACAGATACCCCACATTAGGTAGCCTTAGCACAGATACCCCACATTAGGTATCCTTAGCACAGATTCCACACATTAGGTAGCCTTAGCACATATTCCCCACATTAGGTAGCCTTAGTGTTACGCCGAGCGCTCCGGGTCCCCGCTCCTCCCCGGAGCGCTCGCTTCACTCCCTCCGCTGCAGCGCTCCGGTCACGTCCTCTGACCCGGGGCGCTGCGATCCCGCTGCCAGCCGGGATGCGATTCGCGATGCGGGTAGCGCCCGCTCGCGATGCGCACCCCGGCTCCCCTACCTGACTCGCTCCCCGTCTGTTCTGTCCCGGCGCGCGCGGCCCCGCTCCCTAGGGCGCGCGCGCGCCGGGTCTCTGCGATTTAAAGGGCCACTGCGCCGCTGATTGGCGCAGTGGTTCCAATTAGGGTTTTCACCTGTGCACTTCCCTATATTACCTCACTTCCCTTGCACTCCCTTGCCGGATCTTGTTGCCTTAGTGCCAGTGAAAGCGTTCCTTGTGTGTTCCTTGCCTGTGTTTCCAGACCTTCTGCCGTTGCCCCTGACTACGATCCTTGCTGCCTGCCCCGACCTTCTGCTACGTCCGACCTTGCTTCTGCCTACTCCCTTGTACCGCGCCTATCTTCAGCAGCCAGAGAGGTGAGCCGTTGCTAGTGGATACGACCTGGTCACTACCGCCGCAGCAAGACCATCCCGCTTTGCGGCGGGCTCTGGTGAAAACCAGTAGTGGCTTAGAACCGGTCCACTAGCACGGTCCACGCCAATCCCTCTCTGGCACAGAGGGTCCACTACCTGCCAGCCGGCATCGTGACAGTAGATCCGGCCATGGATCCCGCTGAAGTTCCTCTGCCAGTTGTCGCTGACCTCACCACGGTGGTCGCCCAGCAGTCACAACAGATAGCGCAACAAGGCCAACAGCTGTCTCAACTGACCGTTATGCTACAACAGTTGCTACCACAGCTTCAGCAGTCATCTCCTCCGCCAGCTCCTGCACCTCCTCCGCAGCGAGTGGCCGCTCCTGGGATACGCTTATCCTTGCCGGATAAATTTGATGGGGACTCTAAGTTTTGCCGTGGCTTTCTTTCCCAATGTTCCCTGCATCTGGAGATGATGTCGGACCTGTTTCCCACTGAAAGGTCTAAGGTGGCTTTCGTAGTCAGTCTTCTGTCCGGAAAAGCCCTGTCATGGGCCACACCGCTCTGGGACCGCAATGACCCCGTCACTGCCTCTGTACACTCCTTCTTCTCGGAAATCCGAAGTGTCTTTGAGGAACCTGCCCGAGCCTCTTCTGCTGAGACTGCCCTGTTGAACCTGGTCCAGGGTAATTCTTCCGTTGGCGAGTATGCCGTACAATTCCGTACACTTGCTTCAGAATTGTCCTGGAATAATGAGGCCCTCTGCGCGACCTTCAAAAAAGGCCTATCCAGCAACATTAAAGATGTTCTGGCCGCACGAGAAATTCCTGCTAATCTACATGAACTTATTCACCTAGCCACTCGCATTGACATGCGTTTTTCTGAAAGGCGTCAGGAACTCCGCCAAGATATGGACTCTGTTCGCACGAGGCGTTTCGTCTCCTCGGCTCCTCTCTCCTCTGGTCCCCTGCAATCTGTTCCTGTGCCTCCCGCCGTGGAGGCTATGCAGGTCGACCGGTCTCGCCTGACACCTCAAGAGAGGACACGACGCCGTATGGAGAACCTCTGCCTGTACTGTGCTAGTACCGAACACTTCCTGAGGGATTGTCCTATCCGTCCTCCCCGCCTGGAAAGACGTACGCTGACTCCGCACAAAGGTGAGACAGTCCTTGATGTCTACTCTGCTTCTCCACGTCTTACTGTGCCTGTGCGGATGTCTGCCTCTGCCTTCTCCTTCTCTACAGTGGCCTTCTTGGACTCTGGATCTGCAGGAAATTTTATTTTGGCCTCTCTTGTCAACAGGTTCAACATCCCGGTGACCAGTCTCGCCAGACCCCTCTACATCAATTGTGTAAATAATGAAAGATTGGACTGTACCATACGTTTCCGCACGGAGCCCCTTCTTATGAGCATCGGATCTCATCATGAGAGGATTGAACTTTTGGTCCTCCCCAATTGCACCTCGGAGATTCTCCTTGGACTTCCCTGGCTTCAACTTCATTCCCCAACCCTGGATTGGTCCACTGGGGAGATCAAGAGTTGGGGGTCCTCTTGTTCCAAGAACTGTCTAAAACCGGTTCCCAGTAACCCTTGCCGTAACTCTGTGGTTCCTCCAGTAACCGGTCTCCCTAAGGCCTATATGGACTTCGCGGATGTTTTCTGCAAAAAACAAGCTGAGACTCTACCTCCTCACAGGCCTTATGATTGCCCTATCGACCTCCTCCCGGGTACTACTCCACCCCGGGGCAGAATTTATCCTCTCTCTGCCCCAGAGACTCTTGCCATGTCCGAATACGTCCAGGAGAATCTAAAAAAGGGCTTTATCCGTAAATCCTCCTCTCCTGCCGGAGCCGGATTTTTCTTTGTGTCCAAAAAAGATGGCTCCCTACGTCCTTGCATTGACTACCGCGGTCTTAATAAAATCACGGTTAAGAACCGCTACCCCTTACCCCTCATCTCTGAACTCTTTGATCGCCTCCAAGGTGCCCACATCTTCACTAAATTGGACTTAAGAGGCGCCTATAACCTCATCCGCATCAGAGAGGGGGACGAGTGGAAAACGGCATTTAACACCAGAGATGGACACTTTGAGTATCTGGTCATGCCCTTTGGACTGTGCAATGCCCCTGCCGTCTTCCAAGACTTTGTCAATGAAATTTTTCGTGATCTGTTATACTCCTGTGTTGTTGTATATCTGGACGATATCCTAATTTTTTCTGCCAATCTAGAAGAACACCGCCAGCATGTCCGTATGGTTCTTCAGAGACTTCGTGACAACCAACTCTATGCCAAAATTGAGAAATGTCTGTTTGAATGCCAATCTCTTCCTTTTCTAGGATATTTGGTCTCTGGCCAGGGACTACAGATGGATCCAGACAAACTCTCTGCCGTCTTAGATTGGCCACGCCCCTCCGGACTCCGTGCTATCCAACGCTTTTTGGGGTTCGCCAATTATTACAGGCAATTTATTCCACATTTTTCTACCATTGTGGCTCCTATCGTGGCTTTAACCAAAAAAAATGCTGATCCCAAGTCCTGGCCTCCTCAAGCAGAAGACTCCTTTAAACGACTCAAGTCTGCCTTTTCTTCGGCTCCCGTGCTCTCCAGACCTGACCCTTCCAAACCCTTCCTATTGGAGGTTGATGCCTCCTCAGTGGGAGCTGGAGCTGTTCTTCTACAAAAAAATTCTTCCGGGCATGCTGTCACTTGTGGTTTTTTCTCTAGGACCTTCTCTCCAGCGGAGAGGAACTACTCCATCGGGGATCGAGAGCTTCTAGCCATTAAATTAGCACTTGAGGAATGGAGGCATCTGCTGGAGGGATCAAGATTTCCTGTTATTATCTACACCGACCACAAGAACCTCTCCTACCTCCAGTCTGCCCAACGGCTGAATCCTCGCCAGGCCCGGTGGTCTCTGTTCTTTGCCCGATTTAATTTTGAGATTCACTTTCGTCCTGCCGATAAGAACATTAGGGCCGATGCTCTCTCTCGTTCCTCGGATGCCTCAGAAGTTGATCTCCCTCCGCAACACATCATTCCACCTGACTGCCTGATCTCCACTTCTCCTGCCTCCATCAGGCAGACTCCTCCAGGAAAGACCTTTGTTTCTCCACGCCAACGCCTCGGAATCCTCAAATGGGGTCACTCCTCCCATCTCGCAGGTCATGCGGGCATCAAGAAATCTGTGCAACTCATCTCCCGCTTCTATTGGTGGCCGACTCTGGAGACGGATGTTGGGGACTTTGTGCGAGCCTGCACTATCTGTGCCCGGGATAAGACTTCTCGCCAGAAGCCCGCTGGTTTTCTTCATCCTCTGCCTGTCCCCGAACAGCCTTGGTCTCTGATTGGTATGGATTTTATTACTGATTTACCCCCTTCCCGTGGCAACACCGTTATTTGGGTGGTCGTTGATCGATTCTCCAAAATGGCACATTTCATCCCTCTTCCTGGTCTTCCTTCTGCGCCTCAGTTGGCTAAACAATTTTTTGTACACATTTTTCGTCTTCACGGGTTGCCTACGCAGATTGTCTCGGATAGAGGGGTCCAATTCGTGTCTAAATTCTGGAGGGCTCTCTGTAAACAACTCAAGATTAAATTAAATTTTTCCTCTGCATATCATCCCCAGTCCAATGGACAAGTAGAAAGAATTAACCAGATCCTGGGTGATTATTTGCGACATTTTGTTTCCTCCCGCCAGGATGACTGGGCAGATCTCCTTCCATGGGCCGAATTCTCGTATAACTTCAGGGTCTCTGAATCTTCCTCCAAATCCCCATTTTTCGTGGTGTACGGCCGTCACCCTCTTCCCCCCCTCCCTACCCCCTTGCCCTCTGGTCTGCCCGCTGTGGATGAAATTTCTCGTGACCTTTCCATTATATGGAGAGAGACCCAAAATTCTCTCTTACAGGCTTCTTCACGCATGAAGAGGTTCGCGGATAAGAAAAGAAGAGCTCCCCCCGTTTTTTCCCCTGGAGACAAGGTATGGCTCTCCGCTAAATATGTCCGCTTCCGTGTCCCTAGCTACAAGTTGGGACCACGCTATCTTGGTCCTTTCAAAATTTTGTGTCAAATTAATCCTGTCTCTTATAAACTTCTTCTTCCTCCTTCTCTTCGTATCCCTAATGCCTTTCACGTCTCTCTTCTCAAACCACTCATCCTCAACCGTTTTTCTCCCAAATCTGTTCCTCCCACTCCTGTTTCCGGCTCCTCGGACGTCTTCTCGGTCAAGGAAATTTTGGCTGCCAAAAAGGTCAGAGGGAAAAATTTTTTTTTAGTAGACTGGGAGGGTTGTGGTCCTGAAGAGAGATCCTGGGAACCTGAGGACAACATCCTTGACAAAAGTCTGCTCCTCAGGTTCTCAGGCTCCAAGAAGAGGGGGAGACCCAAGGGGGGGGGTACTGTTACGCCGAGCGCTCCGGGTCCCCGCTCCTCCCCGGAGCGCTCGCTTCACTCCCTCCGCTGCAGCGCTCCGGTCACGTCCTCTGACCCGGGGCGCTGCGATCCCGCTGCCAGCCGGGATGCGATTCGCGATGCGGGTAGCGCCCGCTCGCGATGCGCACCCCGGCTCCCCTACCTGACTCGCTCCCCGTCTGTTCTGTCCCGGCGCGCGCGGCCCCGCTCCCTAGGGCGCGCGCGCGCCGGGTCTCTGCGATTTAAAGGGCCACTGCGCCGCTGATTGGCGCAGTGGTTCCAATTAGGGTTTTCACCTGTGCACTTCCCTATATTACCTCACTTCCCTTGCACTCCCTTGCCGGATCTTGTTGCCTTAGTGCCAGTGAAAGCGTTCCTTGTGTGTTCCTTGCCTGTGTTTCCAGACCTTCTGCCGTTGCCCCTGACTACGATCCTTGCTGCCTGCCCCGACCTTCTGCTACGTCCGACCTTGCTTCTGCCTACTCCCTTGTACCGCGCCTATCTTCAGCAGCCAGAGAGGTGAGCCGTTGCTAGTGGATACGACCTGGTCACTACCGCCGCAGCAAGACCATCCCGCTTTGCGGCGGGCTCTGGTGAAAACCAGTAGTGGCTTAGAACCGGTCCACTAGCACGGTCCACGCCAATCCCTCTCTGGCACAGAGGGTCCACTACCTGCCAGCCGGCATCGTGACACTTAGCATAGATTCCCCCATTAGGTAGCCTTAGCACAGATTCCCCACATTAGGTAGCCTTAACACAGATTCCCCACATTAGCTAGCCTTAGCACAGATTCCTCACATTAGGTAGCCTAAGCACAGATTCCCCACATTAGGTAGCCTTAGCACAGATTCCCCACCTGGACTGTGCTACCTACATCTGCCTGCGAGGACTTCCTGGCGGAGGTGCGCACTATAAGTGACGTCATCCCACGCGCTGCGCAGGATATCGGCCTCCCTGTGCGGCACTTGCAATAACCTCACTCACTGCTCAAAAAAAATAAAGGGAACACTAAGATAACACATCCTAGATCTGAATGAATGAACTAATCGTATGAAATACTTTCATCTTTACATAGTTGATTGTGCTGACAACAAAATTACACAAAAATTATCAATGGAAATCAAATTTATCAACCCATGGGTCTGGATATGGAGTCACACTCAAAATCAAATTGAAAAACCACACTACAGGCTGATCCTACTTTGATGTAATGTCCTTAAAACAAGTCAAAAGGAGGCTCAGTAGTGTTTGTGGCCTCCACGTGCCCGTATGACCTCCCTACAATGCCTGGGCATGCTCCTGATGAGGTGACAGATGGTCTCCTGAGGGATGTCTTCCCAGACCTGGACTAAAGCATCCGCCAACTCCTAGAAAGTCTGTTGTGCAATGTGGTGTGGATGGAGCGAGACATGATGTCCCAGATGTGCTCAATCGGATTCAGGACTGGGGCGGGCCAGTCCATAGCATCAATGCCTTCCTCTTGCAGGAACTGCTCACAAGCTTCAGCCACATGAGGTCTAGCATTGTCTTGCATTAGGAGGAACCCAGGGCCAACCACACCAGCATAAGGTCTCACAAGGGGACTGAGGATCTCATCTCGGTACCTAATGTGGGGAAACTGTGCTAAGGCTACCTAATGTGGGGAATCTGTGCTAAGGTTACCTAATGTGGAGAATCTGTGCTAAGGCTACCTAATGTGGGGAATCTGTGCTAAGGCTACTTAATGTGGGGAAACTATACTAACTAATGTGGGGAAACTGCTATCTTCCTAATTTGGGGAAACTGCTGTCTATCTAATGCCCCCCCCCCCCCAGCAGTAGCACCCCCATCATTCATCAGCTCATGCTATTACCACAGGGGGTAAGGGGAAAGGGGGGGGTGTTGCTGGTGGATGATGGGGGTGCTACTGCTGGTGGTGGGTATTGCTGGTGGATGATGAGGGGTGCATGATGGGGCATTATATGTGAGGGGCGCATGATGGGGGCATTATATGTGAGGGGCACATGCGGACAAGCCTCACCCAGCTGCTACCTCCAGAGTTTGAGACCCCTGATTTAATACATTTTAACTTGTTCTTCAATAAGGGAATCTCTTGAGGGGCCACAAATACAATGAACTTTAGGAAGGCAAAGTTTGATCAACTCAGAGAAGCCCCTAACAATATAAAATGGGATAATGTCCTCAAAAACATTAATACTGACACTAAATGGGACACTGAAAGGAGTAGTCCGGCGTGCACTTTTCTCATTTTATCCGGTCCGGGCTGCAAAAAAAAGAAAACAAACTTTCTCTTACCTGCCAATGAGCCCCCGGAGCTCCGGTACACTCCGGTACAGGTGTTTGGTCCCTGTGCTGTATTCTTCTCACTTCCTGTTAGCCCAGCACTTCACATGGAGCTTCAGCCTATCACCGGCCGCAGCGATGTCCCACCTCGGCTGGTGATAGGCTGAAACTCCGAACACCTGTACCGGAGTGTACCGGAGCTCCAAGGGCTAGTTGGCAGGTAAGAGAAAGGTTTTTTTTTCTTTTATTTTGCAGCCTGGATGGGATAAAATGAGAAAAGTGCACGTCGGACTACTCCTTTAATATCTTAAATTCTCACTGTAAGAGGTATATAACTTATGGGAATAAAATGATCAGAAATAAAAGAAAACCAATATGGATGAATAAAAAATGTTAAGGAGGCAATAAACGACAAAAATAAAGCATTTAAACTATTAAAACAGGACGGCAGGAAAGAAGCATTCAAAAGCTATAGAGAAAAATGTAAAATATGTAAAAAAAAAAACAGATAAAATCCGCAAAGATAGAGACAGAAAGACTCATTGCCAAAGAGAGTAAAACTAACCCCAAAATGTTCTTTAACTATATAAATAGCAACAAGGTTAAAAATGAAAGTGTTGGCCCTTAAAAAATTATGAGGAAAAAATTATGGACGGGGATCAGAAAAAAGCAAATGTATTAAACAAATTCTTCTCCACTTATTCACTAAGGAAAATGAAATGCCAGGTGAAATACAGCGAGATAAGGTAAACTCCCCAGTACAACCCAGGAAGAAGTACAGTGCCGCCAACAAAAAAATCAAAATAGACAAATGCCAGGTCCAGATGGCATTCACCCCCGTGTTCTAAAGGAATTAAGTAATGTAATAGACAGACCCTTATTTTTAACATTCAGGGACTCAATAATAACAGGGACTGTTCCCTAGGACTGGCGCATGGCAAATATGGTGCCAATATTTAAAAAGGGGTCAAAAGGTGACCCGGGAATTATAGACCTGTTAGCTTAACCTCCGTTGTATGTAAATTGTTTGAGGATTTTCTAAGAGATGCTATTTTGCAGTATCTTGATAAAAATAAATGTATGACTCCATATCAGAATGGCTTCATGAGGGATCGGTCCTGTCAAATTAACCTGATCAGCTTTTATGAGGAGGTGAGCTCCACAGTGGACCAGGGGGAATTGCTGGATGTCGCATATCTGGATTTTTGCAAAGCATTTGATACGGTGTAACATTAAAGGTTGGTACATAAAATGAGAATGCTTGGACTGGGGGAAAATGTGTGGAAGTGGGTAAGTAACTGGCTCAGTGATAGGAAACAGAGGGTGGTTATTCATGGTACTTATTCTGATTGGGTGACTGTAACTAGTGGGGTACCACAGGGGTCAGTCTTGGGTCCTGTTCTATTTTATGTATTTATTAATGAACTTGTAGAGGAGTTGAACAGTAAAGTAGCAATCTTTGCAGAATATACTAAACTCTGTAAAGCGGTAAACATTATAAAGGACAGTGCACTGTTACAAATGGATCTGGATAGGTTGGAGGTTTGGGCTGGGAAATGGGGTTCAACACTGATAAATGTAAGGTAATGCACATGGGGAGGAAAAATCTGGGCTGGGATTATGTATTAAATTGGAGAACACTTTGGACGACTGACATGGAAAAGGACTTGGGAGTCTTAGTTAACAGTAAATTTAGCTGTAGTGACCAGTGTCGGGCAGCTGCTGCCAAGGCTAATAAAATCATGGGGTGCATCAATAGGGGCATAGATGTACATGACAAGGAAATCAATCTACCACTGTACAAATCACTAATCAGACCACACATGGAATACTGTGTACAGTACTGGGCACCAGTGTACAAGAAAGATATAGTGGAGCTGGAGAGGGTTCAAAGACGGGGAACCAGAGTAATACGGGGAATGGGAGGACTACAGTACCCAGAAAGATTATCAGAATTAGGGTTATTTAGTTTAGAAAAAAGAAGGCTTAGGGGAGACATAATAACTATGTATAAATATATCAGGGGACCGTACAGAGATCTCTCCCATGATCTATTTATACCCAGGACTGTATCTATAACAAGGGGGCATCCTCTATGTTTAGAGGAAAGAAGGTTTCTACACCAGCACAGGCGGGGGTTCTTTACTGTAAGAGCAGTGAGACTGTGGAATTCTCTGCCTGAGGAGGTGGTCATGGTGAACTCTGTAAAAGAGTTCAAAAGGCCTTGATGCATTTTTGGAGAGTATTAACGTATTAACATTACAGGTTATGGATACTTGATTTATTATTACAGAAGGTTGATCCAGGGATTTATTCTGATGCCATATTTGGAGTCGGGAAGGAATTTTTACCTCTAGTATGAGGGTTTTTTGCCTTCCTCTGGATCAACTCAGTAGGGACTCATTAGAGATATAGGTTGAACTTGATGGACTCTGGTCTTTTTTCAACCTTATGAACTATGTTACTATGTTACTATTGTCATTGCTGCAGTATCTGTGTGGTAAAGCAACATGATGGCAGGGAGGTTTACACCTGGATGCCATATGTCAAAAGATACAGTACATAGTTTTTACAGGACATGCCCATCAAGTTCCATCAATGGCAGGAATAGGATGTGGATAAAGGGAGGAGTATCGGAAACTGGAGAACTAAAATGAATTTGCCCTATAAAAAGGAAAAAAAATATATCCCTCCTGGTTCAAAGTAATAATCAGACAGGATCAACACTCAGAACAAGAATTTTATTGTAATAAATCCTCTGAGCATTTTTCAAGAGATCATCTAAGGTAAACAGTTCCACAAATAAGTAGTTAGCAGGGGCTAGCACTGTGTGACTGTCATGGTGTCATACCATCTGACTGTAACATGGGAGAGTTCCCATGCTAGCTTAAAACCAAGTGGGTTCTCACCAAATAGGTTGTTGAGAATTCACAGTGGAGAGTGCAATCTGTGAGATAGGCATCAGCATTGCTGATCTGTGGGACAAACCCCAACTGGCGCAGTGATGTGTGAGACAAGTGGGCAGCCAAAAGTGCAGACCTTTGCTGAGAGGGGCCAGCTGCTGAGCCAGCTGCTCCTGTGCTGCCACCACCCATAATCCCCACTGCCATGCTGCCATGATATGTACAGGACAACAGGTCAGTGCTGAAACCAAGGTTTTGGTCGCAGTATCACACACACAATTTCCGTGATGTCATTGTAAAACTTCCGGCAGGGAACATAGGAGCAGAGACAACATTAGAGCTGCAGTGGATTTAAGCTTGAGGACATTTTTAAAACAACTAGAAAACCCCTTTAAAATCAACATACTACAATAAATTGGAAGCATATTTATACCTGGCTTTTTGCATGCTAGGCTCTAGAGCCAACAGTGTGCTATTTTAAGGTAACATTCTGAAACAATGTTATACTACAGGGGTGACAGAATGACATAATAAGAACACTAGTGACATATTGGCTTCCTGGCTTTACCTGTAGGACACAGAACTCCCTAAGAGGCTTCATATATTGCCCATTTTGCACATGCTGTGTCAGGTACTGTGCTCATAATGTATTTAGCAGCTGGTAACCAGTATCAAGGGGTGGAAGACCTATTTATGTTCCTGTTATATATTTTCCTTATGTAAGCACATGCTAACGTTAGAAGGCCGTGTAAGCAGACAGCACTAAAGATGGTTTAGTTATGGTCATTCTCTTTACATGACAACATTTTGTATAGAAAACATATAGGAATTATATAGTATGTAAGACTGGGACATTCCTATGGATTTTCTTAGACTAATGTTCTGCATCCGTAGAGGTACATATTTATTTCTACCCTATCTATCTATCTATCTATCTATCTATCCATCTAAGCAGCACTATGAAACCTCAATATCCTTGACAGGATGCACATAATTCTCAAGGCCTTAAAGGCTAAAAAGACCAGACAACAAAAAATACAGCACTTGGTGAAACAATCTGTGTTCTTTATTTCATGCCAAAAAAAGTTTAACTGGCTCTTCCAAGTCTTTCTTAAGTATCTATCCATCCATCCAGCTATCATCTGAACATGTTACTGAATATAACACACACATACGTTCCATAACAATAAAACCAGCAGCCTAACAGTAATTTCTAAATGACTATATAAAAAAAAAAATGAATATACCAAACAAACGTAATAGGTAACCATTGCCATGGATACGATGTCTTGATGTCTTAAATACACTGGCATCTAACATGGAACTGCAAAATGTTTCTGGTGATACAGTACAACAGCTCTTGTTTCTTTGTCTACTCATCCACCGATATGAAATATAGTATACTGTATTTTCATTAAACCTTTAATGAATGTGATGTGATTTGAAGTAAATAATAATAATAATAATAATAATAATAATAATAATTAATACTAATGCTAAAAAACCTGATAACCCATCAAAAAAAATAATAAACAAAAACATAGTTAAAAAAACATAATTAAAAGAAAATAATTTCCTCTGTAGTATTCAGAAGCTAATAAGTATTGGAAGGATTAAGATTTTTTAATAGAAGTAATTTACAAATCTGTTTAACTTTCTAGCACCAGTTGATTTATAAAATAAATAAATAAATAAAAGTTTTCCACTGGAGTACCCCTTTAATAGAGTGTACTAATAAAACACCTTTTTACAGTTTCTTAATATAACCTTCTGTTCCTGAGATGTGTGGGTTTACAGTTTGTCTGACAATTGAGGGAATCAATAAGATGGGCATGAATTTAATTTTTTATAATCAGGTGTGGGTGGGATTATATAGTCGGTGGTTGTGTAGTAGGCAGACACCCAGTAGGCAGACTGTATAGCCGCACCCATCACCTTATTTTCACTCTCATTATTAAAACTAAGTTCATGTCCATATGACTGATTCCCTGACTTTTCAGACAAACAATAAACCTGGTGGGCGTATCAAGAAACTGTAAAAAGTGTGTGATCAGTACACCCTAAGTTTTTTAACTTGACTGTAAAATCTTATTTTTGGTGGTTTGGCCGCAGGTCTTCTTTAATGTGCACATGGACCTTTTATATCAGAAGGTCTGATGGATCATAAATAAAGCTTCACTAAAGAAGACCTTCGGCGGAAGTATTTTTTTAAATATTTTTTTTCCTAATTATGCCAATTGTGTGGGGTATAAAAAAATAAACATCTATTTAACTCCAGCCTCCTGCAGTGCCTCTGGAGTCCTGCTCCTGAAGCTGCAGCAGGTATATGGAAGCAGCCGAGCCTGGTATGTCATACTGCTGCGGCCAGTGATTGAGCTGCAGTCTGACTCTTTGGGCCCTGGTGCTTCTGTAGGTGACAGTCACAATGCAGCCCAGGAAGTGAACGAACATTGCTATTTATTCTTTTACCACTTGAAACCGCCTGCAATTAAATCTTAAGGCCCTTTTAGATAGCCAGGTGCTGCCACAATAGCTTGCACCAACCTTGGTGATCAGAGCTTATAGGGGTACTCCACTGGCCAGCGTTCAGAATATTTAGTTCCGAATGCTGTATGCACGCTGCAGGGGTCAGCAACGCCACACCCCTCCCATAGACTTGCATTGAGGGGGCGTGGCATGGCATCACAAGGGTGTGTGGCTGACCCTGCAGCACGCACACAGCGTTCAGAACTAAATCTTCCAAATGCTGGCCAGTGGAGTACCCCTATAAGCTCAAAGGCTTTAACCCCTTAAGGACCAAGCCCATTTTCACCATTTTTTTTATTTTATTTTACCAATTTTATTTTTGCATTTTCGTTTTTCCTCCTCGCCTTCTAAAATCCATAACTCTTTTATATTTCCATCTACAAACCCATATAAGGGCTCGTTTTTTGCGTGACCAATTGCAATTTGTAATGAAACCTCTCCTTTTACCATAAAATGTACGGCGAACCCCAAAAAAATTTTTTATTTAAAGGAAATTTAAATGAAAACCACAATTTTGCACATTTTGGAGGGTTTCGTTTTCACACTGTACAATTTACGGTAGTAATGATATGTGTTCTTTATTCGTTGGGTCAATATGATTAAAATTATACCCATGGCTAGATACTTTTATATTTTTGGACCACTTTAAAAAAATCTTAAACTTTTTGTACAAAATCATTAATCTAAAATTGCCCTATTTTGACCACCTATAATTTTTTCATTTTTCCGTATATATGGTGGTATGAGGGCTAATTTTTTGCGCCGTCATCTGTACTTTTTATTGATACCACAATTGCATATATAAAACTTTTAGATAATTTTTTATAAATTTTTTGGGGAATAAAATGTGAAAAAAAGCAGCATTTTTTGACTTTTCTATTTTTTACATTTACGCCGTTCCCCGTACGGGATCATTAACATTATATTTTGATGGATCGGACATTTATGCACGCGGCAATACTAAATATGTTTATAAAAAAAATTGGGGGTAAAATGCGAAAAACTGAAAATTTTCATTTTTATTGGGGGAGGGGATTTTTCACTTTTTTTACTTTTTATTTTTATTGCTAATACTGTTCAGTGCTATGCATAGGACAGAGCACTGATCAGTATTGTCGGCTATCTCCTGCTCTGGTCTGCTCGATCTCAGACCAGAGCAGGAGACGCTGGGAGACGGACGGAGGCAGGTGAGGGGACCTTCGTCCACCATTACAGATGATCGGATCACCGCGGTAGCGCTGCGGGCAATCCGATCATCTATTTTAGCATGCACATTGCCGCAGATGCCGTGATCTGTACTGATGATGGCATCTGATGGGTTAAAGGCGGACATCCGCGGGATCGCGGATGTCGGCCATTACCGGCGGGTCCCTGGCTGCTGATAGCCGGAACCTGCCGTATATTACACAAGCACTGCTCAGATGCTCGCAATCACACGCAGGATGTAAATGTACATCCTGGTGCACAAAGTTCTGCCAAGCCAGGACGTACATTTACGTCCGTGGTTGTTAAGGGGTTAAAAATAGTGCAGCCCTTTAAATCCTTAATTTTCAGCAGGACACCCCCTGTTTACACAGATTTTAAATGTCTGTGAGAATGCATAGATATAGACAAATATTTCCTCTTTGTAAACTTGCATTCAAGTTAACCAAACTTTCCATAAAGGAAAGGAAAATAAAATGGCCTTTGTTGCTTGGGTAGGATTGTGATAGGCACCAGTGAGATACTTACAGAATGAGAACATGTCTTTGAGGTACTGTACCCTTCATCTGCATGAAAATTAATTTGGAGCAAGTGAGCACTTTGTTTGTGGTTGGTGTTCCAGGGAGTAAAACCAAGTGCTGTTCCTGTACTGTGTGCGACAAAAGTAATTTCACCTTTGTGCTTTTCATACACTTTATACCTAGAAGAAAATAGTCATGTGATGGAATTTATCAAACCTTTACTCCCAATGGAAGTCAGCATGCAATACCCAACAGGGGATGAAACCTATCTGTCTGTAGCATATTCAACAAAAGAATCTTTGTTTGTTCCTAACACACTATGGAAGGGAAAAAGCAACGAAGCGGGGTCTTTTATGAAATAAGATGAACTTTAAAGGTTCAGTCTGGAATCTATATATCTATAAAGCATATAGAGAAGATGTCTCTCTGCAGCATTCACCAAATGCAGAGTATCATATTCACGTATTTCATCTTACAACTCACATCTTTCTCTGGATAATAGTATGTCAGAGCTTCCATTAATGACTGAGAAACCGTCACACTACTGTCTGTACTAGTCAATGAAAGTTTAGTTTTTAACCCCTTAAAGCATACCTGTCATATTACAGTTACTAACTAGGCTATGCAGATGCTTTACATGTCTTTTTACATGTCTAGCTTCTGTATTTGACTTACAAATCCTTCCGTTCTGCTGCTCACTCATTCTGAAATCCACTGCCCAGGAATGCGCTTGTCCAAGGCAACCACTGAGCCCACCCTCACCATGAATTCACTTTCTCCCTGAATCTGATGTTCTGTGCAGTGTCTCTTCATCCAATAACAGCAGGAGGCTCTATAACCCCCTCATGTCTGTTTTAGTCTGATAGGACAGGTGTGAGCACAGTGGAGTGGTAGTCCCACCCTCTCTTCCTGGACTTTGTCTCAGCCTGTGCTTCAGCTGGACAGGATAATGTGCACAGTGCACTTTTCTGTAAAAATGTTATGTTATGTTTATTCTGTAGGCCCATTTGATAACAGTGATGCCCAATTTATATAGGTTTTAACACTTTTAAAAAATTCAAACTTTTTGTATGCAAAGTTAATATGCTTAACCCCTTAAGGGATCCGCTGGTAATGGCGGGCATCCGCGATCACACGGATGTCCGCCATTAACCCCTCAGATGCCGTGATCAATACAGATCACAGCATCTGTGGCAGTGCGGTACTTTGAATGGATGATTGGATCGCCCGCAGCGCTGACGCAGGGATCCGATCATCCAGCATGGCGGCTGGAAGTCCCCTCACCTGGCTCCAGCCGTCTCCCGGGGTCTTCTGCTCTGGTCTCACCCACAGAATAAAGAAAACATGTAATTTTTACCGGAAAGTGTACAGCGTGAAAACAAAACCTTCAAAAATGTGCTAAATTCCAGTTTTCTTTTCAATTTTCCCACATAAATAATATTTGTTTGGTTGCACCGTACATTTTATGGTAAAATAAGTGATGTAATTACAAAGTACAATTGGTGATGCAAAAAACAAGCCCTCATATGGGTTTGTGGATGGAAATATAAGAGAGTTATGATTTTTAGAAGACGAGGAGGAAAAAACGAAAATGCAAAAATAAAATTGGTCTTGGTCCTTAAAAAATTGGTCTGGTCCTGTGGAAAACTTTTTATTTAAAATCAACTGGTGCCAGAAAGTTAAACAGATTTGTAAATTACTTCTATTAAAAAATCTTAATCCTTCCAGTACTTATTAGCTGCTGAATACTAAAGAGGAAATGGTTTTCTTTTTGGAACACAGAGCTCTTTGCTGACATCACGAGCACATTGCTCTCTGCTGATATCTCTGTCCATTTAAGAACTGTCCATTTTAAGGAGAAAATCCCCATAGCAAACATATGCTGCTCGGGACAGTTCCTAAAATGGACAGAGATGTCAGCAGAGAGCACTGTGCTCATGATGTCAGCAGAGAGCTGTCACGATTCGGCAGGCTGGAGGTGGATCCTCTGTGCCAGAGAGGGATTGGCGTGGACCGTGTCAGTGGACCGGTTCTAAGTTGCTACTGGTATTCACCAGAGCCCGCCGCAAAGTGGGATGGTCTTGCAGCGGCGGTAGCAACCAGGTCGTATCCACTGGCAACGGCTCAACCTCTCTGACTGTTGAGATAAGCGCGGTACAAGGGAGTAGACAAGAGCAAGGTCAGACGTAGCAGAAGGTCGGGACAGGCGGCAAGGTTCGTAGTCAATGGAGGAATAGCAGGAGGTCTGGAACACAGTATGGGTAACACAGTAAAGCTTTCTCAAGGCACAAGGCAACAAGATCCGGCAAGGGAGTGCAGGGGAAGTGAAGTATAAGTAGGGAGTGCACAGGTGGAAACTAATCAGGGTGATTGGGCCAGGCACCATCATTGGTGCACTGGCCCTTTAAATCTCAGAGCGCTGGCGCGCGCGCGCCCTAGAGAGCGGAGCCGCGCGCGCCAGAGCATGACAGCCGGGGACCGGGACAGGTAAGTGACCTGGGGTGCGATTCGCGGGCGGGCGCGTCCCGCTATGCGAATCGCATCCCTGCCGGCCACGTCAGTGCAGCGCTCCCGGTCTGACCGGGGCGCTGCAGGGAGAGAAACGCCGCGAGCGCTTCGGGGAGGAGCAGGGACCCGGAGCGCTCGGCGTAACAAGAGCTCTGTGTTCCAAAAAGAAAACCATTTTCTTTGTAGTATACAGACCCTAAAAAGTACTGGAAAGGTTAAGATTTTTTTATTAGAAGGGATTTACAAATCTGTTTAACTTTCTGGCACCAGTTGATTTAAAAATAAAAGTTTTTTTTTATGGGAGTACCCCTTTAAGGCCAAAATCAGCCTGGTCCTTAAGGGGTTTAAATTATCCTCTTCTGACCCCTATAACACTTTTATGAAGGGCTATGTATGAGGGGCTCATTTTTTGAGTCGTGATCTGTAGTTTTAATCAGTACAATTTTCGTCTTGATGAGACTTTTTCTGCGAGAAAATGCTGCGTCCAGATGTTAGCTGCAAGTCAATAGTAAACTGCAAAATGCCAGATCCACTTGGTGTTTTTCAGTTTGGCATTTTTTTAATCCTTTTGGTGTTTTTCAGCTATTTTGGGCTCAGAGGTTTTCCAAAACGCCCGACAAAACTTAGAAGTCTATGGGAGAGAAAAAACGCCAAGAAAAACGCCATGTTGGTTTTAACTTTGGCGCTTTTGCAGGCGGTTAAAGAAATAATAAAAAAGATACAGTAGTGATGAAAAAAATAGTGTTTAACGAAATGTATCTTTTTTTATAACTAAATTTTTATAGATTTTTAAACATGGATCGATTTATGTGGGCGAGCAGGGCAATAATAATGTAGCCGACAATAATAGAAATGTAGTGTGTGTGTGTTTTTGACTTTTTTACATTTTTTAGGTAGTGTTACTACTCACAGCATGAAGCACACTCCATGATGGGAGTAGTAGTACCTGTACTAACTGACAGATCACCCGGGTCTGTTGCGATCCTTCTGTATGATTTATAGATGCGGCCAGCCACTCTTCTATGGTCCCCTGCACTGCCGTATATGTACACCTATTCATATTTCCCACAGAGAGCTGTGATTGGCCAGATGGTTCCAGACAATCACAGCTCTCTGTGGGAAATATGTATACAGTAGGTGTATATATACGTCAGTGCAGGGGACCATAGAAGAGCGGCCGCATCTATACATTATACAGGAGGATCACAGCGGGTGTCAGAAGTGACACTCGCTGCAATCTGTCTAATAATGCAGGTACTACAGCTCCCAGCATGGAGCAGAGTGTGCAGTCCTGCAGTTAAGGACAGATCACAGTGGGTATCACTCCTGACATCCGCTGTGATCGTTCTATCTATTGAAGAGATATGGAGCGGCTTTCTCCAGCGCTCCGCATCTCTGCACTATACTCCGGCCGGTGTGAGGTTGAAATTTGCGCCCCGTGCAGACTTGCCTCCGCTCCTCCCCTCAGCTCTCTGAAGATTTATGAAGCTAGAGCTGGGTGGGAGAACAGAGTGAGGGCAGAGCAGGGGGAGAGAGGAGGTACATGCCTCCCTCATCTCCCATCTCCCTGCTCTGCCTTCGGAGGACATAGGTCTGCACGGGAGAAAGAAGACATAGCAGGGGAGAGAGGATGTACACGTCTCCCTCATCTCCCCTCCCCCTGCTCTGCCTGTGTTCACTGAACGGGAGGATGACAAAGTGCACGGGCTGGGGATTTATAGACTGCAGGGGCTGGGGAATAAATCTCGGACTAGGGATAATTCCTATGTGTGAAGGGGGGGGGGGACTCCAGAATGACACATGCTGGGAGTTGTAGTCCCTGTTATGTGTGTGCATGCTAGTGTTTCCCAACCAGGGCTGAGTTACATTAGTGTGTATAACACAGGTTTCCACCTCACACCGACCAGTGATATCAATAGAACATCACTCATTCATATTTCCCTCTGAGAGCTGTGATTGGCTGCAACCATCCGGCCAATCACCACTCTGGGCGGAAAATATGAATGAGTGATGTTCTATTCACGTCACTGTCCGGACGGAGTATAATGCAGAGATGTGAGCGCTGTATAGAGCCGCTCCGCATCTCTGCTATATTATGGAAGATCGCATCGAGTGTCAGGAGTAACACCCAGGACGATATGTCTATTAGTACAGGGACTACTACTCCCATCATGGAACAGTCTGTTCCATGCTGGGAGTAGTAGTACTACCCAAAAAATTTGAAAAATATAGAGAAAAAAAAGGGAAACACACACACTTTATTAAAAATTAATTAAAAACTGCATCCTTTTTTTTTTTTGGCACCCAACAAATTTGGAGAAAAAAAACCCAAAGGGCCAAAAAGGGCAAATTCCACACAAAGGTAAAAACGCTAGAAAAAAAGCCAAAATGCAGGGAAAAACAGTGGCAGTTTTTCTGGCGTTTTTAAGCCTAAAAAAATGCAGTGCAAAAACCTCAGTGGAATCCTAGCCTAAATTAACACATTTTTTTTTTTACATTAGCACCATCCACAGTGTGGTTCATTAACAATATATGTTAATAGTTCGGACATTTCCACGTGTTGATACCACATATGTTTATGTGGTAAAAAGGGGGTAATTCAAACTTTCATTTGGAAAGGGGCTTAGTCACATTATAATTATAACTATCACACATAATATTTGGATTGAATGCACTATATAATGCTGTGCCATAGCACAGCACTAAATACACTAACTGCACTAAATGCATTAAATAATGCTGTGCCATAGCACAGCATTGATGAGCATTGATGAGTGTTATCACTGCACCATTAGTCTAAAGGGTTAATCTACTGTATGTCAGCCCGATTGGCAATGTCCGGCATTAGCCATGGGTCCTTGCTGCTCACAGCAGCTGGGACCCACCAGGTATGAAGCATGCTAAGCCCCTGAATGCGTTTCATACAGCAGAAGCCGACAAATGACATAAATGTATGTCCATTGTCATCAAAGGTTCAAGTATAATTTAGAAAACAAAGGCTAAAGGTATAATAAATGCTAATTATGTCATACATTAGGGAAAGTTATTTAAGACTTGACTTAAAACCACTATGTTCAGGCAATATACAAAGTAAGTGAGTAAGTGGAAGATTCAGCCACATATTTTTATTTACAAAAAATTGCAAACACAATTTTAAAAATTACAGGTGGAAATTTGGCACATAAAATAAAATATGCTGCCAGGAAATGTTGTGTGAACATAGCCTAAGATTATTAACAGCAAATGCCCCTATATGCAATTATACAAGTATCAGAGTGTCCTGACTCGTCCCAGATAATCTTGTAGAGGCAACAAGGGATTGGACATTGGATTTTAATATGCCCTATTTTTGATACCCATGGTAGTTAGTCCACGGCCAGAAGGGTCCAACAGGAAACCTCATTCCCCTTTCCCCTCTGAAAAACTTATCGCTGAAAATGCAGTATGTTTAAAGGGGTACTCCGGTTGGAATTTTTTTTTTTTAAATCAACTGGTGCCAGAAAGATTTGTAAATGACTTCTATTAAAAACTCTTTACCCTTCCAGTACTTTTTAGCAGCTGTATGCTACAGAGAAATTTCTTGTCTTTTTGAATTAATTTTTTTGTCTTGTCCGCAGTGCTCTCTACTGACACCTGGTGCCCCTATCAGGAACTGTCCAGAGCAGGAGAAAATCCCCATCACAAACCTATGCTGCTCTGGACAGTTCCTGACACGGACAGAGGTGTCAGCAGAGAGCCAAGACAAGACAAAAAAGAAATTAAAAAATAAAAGAATTTCCTCTGTACCATAAAGCTGCTAAAAAGTACTGGAAGGGTAAAGATTTTTTAATAGGAGTAATTTACAAATCTGTTTAATTTTCTGGCACCAGTTGATTTAGTACCCCGGAGTACCCCTTCAAGTTTACAATATAGCAATAGAAAAGGCTTTACATAGTGATAAAAGTGACAATGTTACATGGGGGACGTCACCTAGTTGCAAAATACTGATGATGAACATTGTCTTCAATTCCTATGACTCAAGCATATAAGTGTTTGATACTATACAGATTCTACACAGAAAAAGTGTGTATAAGGGTACATTCACACAAGCGGATTTTCACAGCGTATTTCACTGCGGGTCTGCTGGTGAAGGCCTGCACTATGCTGTCTTTACATGTGCCTGCTCGTAGCGGCAATACACTGTGATGTGCGAGTCGCAGTATACTCGCACATCGCGGGAGCTCTCTGCCTAGTTCAGAGCAGGGAGAGTGGCCACGATGTGCAAGTACGCTGCGCACATTGCTGCAGTGTGTCTGCTCGTCTCGGCGTATTGCCGATATGAGCAGGCACATGTAAAGACTGCATAGAGCGGGCCTTCACCAGCGGGTTGGCAGCGTAAAATACGCTGTAAATCTGCTCGTGTGAACGTACCGTTAGGGTACGTTCACACGGGCGGATTACCTGCGGAATTTCCGCAACGTATTTGCTGCAGAAAATCTGCAGTGGATTTTGCTACCATTGACTTCAATTGGTCAGCAGAAAATCTGCAATAGAGGCAGTTTTGCAGATTTTCCTTTGCACCCATTGTATTCAATGGTAGCATATTATCTGCTATAGATTTTCTGCAGCAAATACGCTGCTGAAATTCTGCAGCTAATCCGCCCGTGTGTATGTACCCTGAGGCACCAATTATACATGTAGTTCACAGTGTTGGCCAACAGCCTATTTGTTACCCCTTACTATTAGTTGAAGTGGGCTTCTCAGCACTACAGAGCACTGACACCCTATTCTACTCCCAGATCACAAGGTCAGACTATATCCTGCTGATAACTAGTATGTTAACCTGCCCTTGTTTTAGTAACTATGGACTTTTTAGTGATATTTTGTAAACATGCTTGACTCTTTGAGAACCTAACTAGATGTGATAGATGTCAGCAATATTGCTCTAGTATTGTATAAAGGATAAGAATAAGAGGTTAAACGTGCACCTATTCAGTTTGGATATGTGGGTGTTAAAGATGCTTATTGTAATAATGTAAAAAAATCTGTTTCCTGAAATAAGGATTCCGAATATTGAAAATCACCTTTAAGTTGTAAAATGAGGCCATGTTCTTTACATGGTGTTGCTCAATAATATCTCACACACCTGATGGGAGGCTAATTAAAACACAACAGGCATAAGAAAGCCACGGCTTTTCAAATGCATTAACCATTTCATCTCCAAATGAAAAATGCATAGAAAATTACAAATGATATCTGTCCATACCTACAAAAGTGACGCATGTTACATTGCTGGAATATAAATCTATTACCATCCCCTAAGACAGCATACAGCTACTTCATATTGTTGGCTATTGTTAATCTTACAAAGATTTCCCTGATATGATTCTGTATTTTAGACAGTGATTAGAATGGTGGTTGGGAATTGTTTTATTTCCCAAAGGTTTCTGTCACATGTAGTTACCTGGTTTCATGAAGTGCATATCTGATTGAAGGAAGGCTGGGTAAAAAATGAGTAATCCAGGATTAGTTAAATCCCTAGTAGACCATAGCTGCTGAGGACTTAAAGGTAGGTAGGTAGAGGGTTTTTTCATTCCCTTCCTGGCCACACTAGATTAAAGTTTGTCCTAAATCAGCACAGGTGCTGAAGACAGCTTGTCACTGGGCTTAAAAAATAAAGAATAACTCAATCTGCAGGCTGAGGCTGTGAGAAACCTGTACCTGATCTAAATTGGAGTCTTATCCAACCCCAAAAAGGGACATTTTGACATGTGTGAGTAACACATTTGATGACTGTTTTATTGGGTGGCTAGTAGTTAGCCACCAGCATAGATAGGGGAAATTATTGTAGCTCTTGTATTTTGTGCCTCAGTGTGCAAAGGCTGTATTTTTGTTTGATAAAAATAAAAAGAGCCCTGTTTAAACTCAACTTCAATGTGCCTAAAATTATATGTAAAATAAAGGCAGTTTTAGTTTTGCCCACAGGTCTCCTTTAAATCATTTTTTTTTTAATTAAAAGAGATCTGTAGTGCTCTGAACTTTATCCCCTATCCAAAGGATAGGGGATACGTTTTAGTTTGCGGGGGGTCCGTGATCTCCTGTACGGGACCGCGGCAATGTACAGGAAAGGGGGCTTTCCTTCCCTGCATGACGTGGCACGCCCCTCCACGTATCTCTATGGGCATAATATAAATGCACTTATATGCATAGAGCATGCCCTGTTCTCTGCATAAGAAGGATATGTAATCCTTACGCTATAAATTTACAATCTAAACTTGGAGATTAGGGAAAGATCTGTTCACCATACATATTAATTTATATAATTGCATCCACATTTTAAATGATGTAAATTTAAAATGATGTTAATTTTGTCCTGTACATTGCTGCAACCCCGTACAGGAGATTGCGGGGGGCCCAGCGCTCGGACCCCCCGCAATCTAAAACTTATCCCCTAGGGGATAAAGTTCAGAGCACTACAGATCTCCCTTAACAGATAACCATACATTTGTTAATACAGCAGCAATGCAACAACTAGCACAGATCAATGGATGTGTTTGTTTAAAGCATTAGTACTATACCCAATATATTGGGCACATAGTTCTTGCTCCAGTATAAATTATATTAGTATAGTAACAGTTATTAAATTGGCACTGTCAGATATCACAACTTTTTATATGTTGTACATCTTGGCAAAACAATAGTTTTTCTAATATACTTCTTTAAAAATGTTTCACATTTTATAAAAAAAAAACTGCCTTTGAAAATCCCACCAATAGGGGTCCCATACCTCCTGGGACACTGATGAGTCCTACAGCAGCATGAGTGTGTCCAAGGGTGATGGACATGAAATGGCTGATTGAAAAGGCTGCAGGAGGAACACAATCTGCAGCAACACTGCTGTAACAGAGAGTGTTACCAAACATGTGCCTCCAGCTGTTGCAAAACTACAACTCCAAGCATGCCTGGACATTCAAAGGATGTCTGGGCATGCTTGGAGTTGTAGTTTTGCAACAGCTGTAGGTACTCAGAGGAAGGTAACACTGCTGCAAACACCGTACTTACAACTATTCCAAAACTACAAGTCACAGCTTTACAGGACTGGTAAAGGATGATACACATGAATGACATAAAAAACACTATACTTTTAGCACTAAACCTTTGCACTAATTTCAGAAGATGTAAGTTAAATTTTTTTGTGAAATATGGGTGAAAGAGACATAAAAATGACATGTACATGATCAGGATGAGGCACTGAGTAACATATAACAGTTTTTATTTTTTTGTGGGATCTGAGCTTTAAAGCTCTTCGTTTTGCAACATTCCTGTAGTATAGAATTGTAAAGTCTCAGTTGCATGACTGAACAAGTTATACACTTTGTATATTGACGTTTAAAATGTCCTGTACAAGACAACCATGTTTCCCTTTTTATTCCTTCGCCTTCCGTTCGGAATCCACAGGAGACGGTATATTTCCAAACATGGGAGCTCTTCTTGCTATAACATTAACTCCTCAATGAAAAACATCTTATAACACTGTATCTTGTTCAAGGATAAGTACTTAGTGGTGGACAATACATTTTTTGTGATTAAATTGTCTACTATATACAGTGATGAATGTGACTTTTGGCATGTGCATGTTTTTTCTTTCCCCTATATGTTATTTTTTTTAACTAGCCCCTCTGTATCCAGTCTGTTAGCCTTAGTATTGACTTGGTTTAGTAATGGCTTGGTTTCCCTTAGTATAACCCCTTGTAAGTAGGTGCATCCTCAATTTATTTGCCTCCATATAAAAAATGCATTATCAGGGCAGACACGCTTTAGGCTGTGAAATTCACCAAATGGAATGTTATATATTACATGCTTGGAATGGCAATAGACCTCTTGTAAAATTGTCTTCCCCATTATGGGTTTTCTGTATGGTATTACAGAAACTGCATTATTGTTATTGCCCAAAATATTTTATTTTAGATTCATAGTCATTATTGATTTAGTAATCAAAAAAAATTTCATAGGCTACGTTAAAATGTACATAATCCGAAGGGAAAATTCTGCTTGTGGATTTTCCACTACACTATTCTACAAGCAAAATTTTAGCTGGAAAATTTTGCAGCAGATTTTTCTGGATAATCTATGTTTATATAATGTATATAATAACATATAACATTTTTTTGGGTGAGACAAAATAAAGTAAGTGTGGGCGGACAAGCAGGGCTCTGTACACTGAGGACAAACCAGGTTCTGTGCAGTCAGGACAAACAGGGCTCTGTGCACTGAGGAAAAGTAGGGCAATGTACACTGAGGACAAGCAGGGCTCTGTACAATGAGGACAAGCAGGGCTCTGTACACTGAGGACAAGCAGGGCTCTGTACACTTAGGACAAGCAGGGTTCTGTGCACTGAGGACAAGCAGGGCTCTGTACACTGAGGACAAGCAGGGCTCTGTACACTGAGGACAAGCAGGGCTCTGTACAATGAAGGCAAGCAGGGCTCTGTACACTGAGGACAAGCAGAGCTCTTTACACTGAGAACAAGCAGGGCTCTGTACACTGAGGACAAGCTGAGCTCTGTGCACTTGGGACAAGCAGGGCTCTGTACACTGAGGACAAGCAGGGCTCTGTGCACTGAGGACAAGTAGGGCTCTGTACACTGAGGACAAGCAGGGCTCTGTACACTGAGGACAAGCAGGGCTCTGTGCACTGAGGACAAGTAGGGCTCTGTACGCTGAGGACAAGCAGGGCTCTGTACAATGAGGGCAATCAGGGCTCTGTACACTGAGGACAAGCAGAGCTCTTTACACTGAGAACAAGCAGGGCTCTGTACACTGAGGACAAGCTGAGCTCTGTGCACTTGGGACAAGCAGGGCTCTGTACACTGAGGACAAGCAGGGCTCTGTACACTGAGGACAAGCAGGGCTCTGTACACTGAGGACAAGCTTAGCTCTGTGCACTGGTAACAAGCAGGGCTCTGTACACTGAGGACAAGCTGAGCTCTGTGCACTGAGGACAAGCAGAGCTCTGTACAGTGAGGACAAGCAGGGCTCTGTACACAGAGGACAAGCAGGGCTCTGTCCAGTGAGGACAAGCAGGGCTATGTGTAGTGAGGAGAAGCAGGGCTCTGTACACTGAGGACAAGCAGAGCTCTGTGCACTGAGGACAAGCAGGGCTCTGTACACTGAGGACAAGCAGGGCTCTGTACACTGAGGACAAGCAGGGCTCTGTGCACTGAGGATAAACAGAGCTCTGTACACTGAGGACAAGCAGGGCTCTGTGCACAGAGGACAAGCAGGGCTCTGTACACTGAGGACAAGCAGGGCTCTGTACAATGAGGGCAAGCAGGGCTCTGTACACTGAGGACAAGCAGAGCTCTTTACACTGAGAACAAGCAGGGCTCTGTACACTGAGGACAAGCAGGGCTCTGTGCACTGAGGACAAGCAGGGCTCTGTACACTGAGGACAAGCAGGGCTCTGTACAATGAGGGCAAGCAGGGCTCTGTACACTGAGGACAAGCAGAGCTCTTTACACTGAGAACAAGCAGGGCTCTGTACACTGAGGACAAGCTGAGCTCTGTGCACTTGGGACAAGCAGGGCTCTGTACACTGAGGACAAGCAGGGCTCTGTGCACTGAGGACAAGTAGGGCTCTGTACACTGAGGACAAGCAGAGCTCTTTACACTGAGAACAAGCAGGGCTCTGTACACTGAGGACAAGCTGAGCTCTGTGCACTTGGGACAAGCAGGGCTCTGTACACTGAGGACAAGCAGGGCTCTGTGCACTGAGGACAAGTAGGGCTCTGTACACTGAGGACAAGCAGGGCTCTGTACAATGAGGGCAAGCAAGGTTATGTGCACTGTGGACAAGCAGGGCTCTGTGGACTGAGGACAAGCAGGGCTCTTTACACTGAGAACAAGCAGGGCTCTGTACACTGAGGACAAGCTGAGCTCTTTGCACTGGGGACAAGCAGGACTCTGTACACTGAGGACAAGCAGGGCTCTGTACACTGAGGACAAGCAGGGCTCTGTGCACTGAGGACAAGTAGGGCTCTGTACACTGAGGACAAGCAGGGCTCTGTACAATGAGGGCAATCAGGGCTCTGTACACTGAGGACAAGCAGAGCTCTTTACACTGAGAACAAGCAGGGCTCTGTACACTGAGGACAAGCTGAGCTCTGTGCACTTGGGACAAGCAGGGCTCTGTACACTGAGGACAAGCAGGGCTCTGTGCACTGAGGACAAGTAGGGCTCTGTACACTGAGGACAAGCAGGGCTCTGTACAATGAGGGCAAGCAAGGTTCTGTGCACTGTGGACAAGCAGGGCTCTGTGGACTGAGGACAAGCAGGGCTCTTTTCACTGAGAACAAGCAGGGCTCTGTACACTGAGGACAAGCTGAGCTATTTGCACTGGGGACAAGCAGGACTCTGTACACTGAGGACAAGCAGGGCTCTGTACACTGAGGACAAGCAGGGCTCTGTGCACTGAGGACAAGTAGGGCTCTGTACACTGAGGACAAGCAGGGCTCTGTACACTGAGGACAAGCAGAGCTCTGTACAATGAGGGCAAGCAGGGCTCTGTACACTGAGGACAAGCAGGGCTCTCTACACAGAGGACAAGCAGAGCTCTGTGCACTGAGGACAAGTAGGGTTCTGTGCACTGAGGACAAGCAAGGTTCTGTGCACTGAGGACAAGCAGGGCTCTGTGGACTGAGGACAAGCAGGGCTCTTTACACTGAGAACAAGCAGGGCTCTGTACACTGAGGATAAGCAGAGCTCTGTACACTGAGGACAAGCAGGGCTCTGTACACTGAGGACAAGCTTAGCTCTGTGCACTGGGAACAAGCAGGGCTCTGTACACTGAGGACAAGCTGAGCTCTGTGCACTGAGGACAAGCAGAGCTCTGTACAGTGAGGACAAGCAGGGCTCTGTACATAGAGGACAAGCAGGGCTCTGTCCAGTGAGGACAAGCAGGGCTATGTGTAGTGAGGAGAAGCAGGGCTCTGTACACTGAGGACAAGCAGAGCTCTGTGCACTGAGGACAAGCAGGGCTCTGTACACTGAGGACAAACAGGGCTCTGTACACTGAGGACAAGCAGGGCTCTGTGCACTGAGGACAAGCAGGGCTCTGTGCACTGAGGACAAGCAGGGCTCTGTGCACAGAGGACAAGCAGGGCTCTGTACACTGAGGACAAGCAGGGCTCTGTACACTGAGGACAAGCAGAGCTCTGTGCACTGAGGACAAACAGGGCTCTGTACAGTGAGGACAAGCAGGGCTCTATACACAGAGGACAAGCAGGGCTCTGTACACTGAGGACAAGCAGGGCTCTGTACACTGAGAACAAGCAGAGCTCTGTGCACTGAGGACAAGCAGGGCTCTGTACACTGAGGACAAGCAGGGGTATGTGCACAGAGGACAAGCAGGGCTCTGTACACTGAGGACAAGCAGGGCTCTGTTTACTGAGGACAAGCAGGGGCTCTGTGCAGTGAGGCTCTGTGACATGCTCCTGCCTCACACAACAGGATGACTGACAAGCCAGGAGCCTGCACTGAGTCCTGCTTGTCCCGCCCACACTTCCTATATTTTGTCTCTGCACTGAGACACACAGGCAATATCTGCAGGGAATACAGCTTTTTTTTTTACTCAAAAATTTTCACATACACATATATATATATATATAATGTATAGGAAGAAATACTAAAACTATCACATAAAATTACTTTATATTGTTGGGAGTATTATTATTAAGTTAAGCAAGAAACCTTTCCAAAGCCCCAATCCTTCTTCTAGTAGAATTGATGAAGAGCTTTTTTTTTTTTTTTCTTCCTCCGGGCACACAAAAGGTAGGGGTTATCCCAAAAACAGATGATGCAAGATGCTTAAAAATGCACCCGACTACTGTTTTTTCTTCTCAATTTGAGATGAAATGATATAGAGCTTTATTTTATTTTGATGAATCTCATCTGAATCTGAGGAAAAAATTTGCTTTACAATAACTTGCAGAATATATATAAAAAAAGCAAATAGGAAAACTTTGCTATATTGTATAAGGAACATAAGGACTATTACTCACGACAAGAACAATTTAAGGAGAAACTGCATATGGCATAAACAGAGACAAGAGGATCCAGCCAAGGGAGAAACGTTTAAATCCATTTTGTGCAAATGCAAATAATATTCTAAAATCAAATCCAATGTTGCACAAACTATGTAAGTTTGTTAGATTAATTAAATTCTTAATTAGCTTCTATTATGGAATGGAAATTTTTTGTGTCCAGTTCAGCATCAAAAAAGGGTAAAAATACCCCATCTTGTGACTTTAATTTGTTTTGAACAGATTTGCATGATTGTTAACCTTGAAAAGACATTTAGGGTAGTGTCACATGGATCTGTGGATGCGTCAACGGCAGTCACAAAAGTGAACTACCTGCTGCGGCCGGGTAGCCGCAATGAGGGAATTTCTGCTGTGCATCCACTGTGAACAGGCAATGTGTCTACAGCAGGAAACCCGCCATTACGAGTAGACACACAGAGTTACCCAGTTACAGCAGGGGGCTCGCACTTGTGACTGCCTTCGGCACATTTGCAGCATAAAATACGCTGTGGATGCGCTCTGTGTGATCCTACCCATAGGGAGATTTCTTAAAACCTGTGTAGAGGAAAACTTGACCAGTTGCCCATAGAAACCAATGAGATTGATTCCTCTATTTTTAAGAGGCCTTTTTCATAAATTAAAGAAGCAATATGATTGATTGTAATGGGCAACTGGTCAACTTTTCCTCTGCACAGGTTTTGATAAATCTCCCCCTTTTTTATTGTCAAATTGAGCCACATGACTGAGAAATTACAGAATAAGGCCTTGTCTTCCTATTATATGCATGAAAATATTACTGACCAGACTCATTTGTTGTCTTTACATGCTTTGCAATGTGAATTGCCGTAAAATAATAATAATAATAATTCATTACACCTAATCCTTACTTCTATCTAAAGACCTCACAATGTATTGGAGAGATTTCAGGAATTGGTAAAGCAAGATTGGTTGCACTTTATAATAATGTAGCCTCATCAAAAAACTTTAAAAATAATAAAGCTGAGAAAACAGAGATTAAAACCTTGAGGACTAATGAATGAATGATTTAATTGTCAGAAATGCAGATAAGGGGGAGGGGGAAGGTTAATAGTTCTCCTTAATTCTGGTCTGGACAAGATGATGAATGAAAATGGGCTAAAGAATAAGTCTGCATTTGTAAAATTGTCAATCCATCTAACAAAAATATGTCTTGAAACATTTACAAAACTGCATACTGAGTGTGTATAAGCCAAAGATGAAAAAATAAGGAATAGTTTTTTGTAGAACACCCTATTATGGCTCTTTTCCATACTTTTCCTATAGTTTACAAAGCTATTTTTCTGAAGCCCCCCCACCCCTCACCCCACTATTGCAGGCATCAGTTGGGTCAGTGAGTAAATCATTTCTTGAAACCTTTTACATGGATTACCCTACCTATTTGTGATGCATAACATCATTTCGATATGGTAGAAAATATTTAGATTTATTTGTCCCACTAGAAGAAAGATTGCTGGCTTTGAAAAGGTTTATTACTTAATAAAGTAACTATACTCTCTTTAAAGGAATTATTAATGGTGTTGGTAGTATTTTTGAGTATATGACTGTTTTTTTTTTTTTGCTTTTGATGGACAGTATTATTTGCAAATGTGGGGGTATCGATGGGGGCAAAACTTTTCCCTTCACTTGCAAATATTTACATAAATTTGATGTCTTCAAACAGGATTCTTTTACTAAATTCAATTTAATGGATATGGAGGTTTAGTGATGATCCTGAAACCATACGGTAGGTAGAGAAATTTGAGTTATTTATATATATATATATATATATATATATATATATATATATATATATATATAAAACTGTTCTAATAATGCATTTTTCATAGAAAGGCAAATCAATTGATGATACTTCTGCTTACAAGAAGTTATACTAGGAAAAATATTGAGTGAACCATTTAATAAAATAACATACGGGGGAAAAAAAGGCAAGTTGAACACTCTATATAATAGACAATTTAATCAGATAAAACATATTGTCACCACTATGTACCTATCCTTGAACAAGATAGTGTTGACAAGCTCCCACATTGGGAATGATGCTATCTCCAGTGGATTCAGAACCATAGGTAAAGGAACAAAAATGGTGACAATATCAGAACACAGTTCATAAAATGCACATGAGAAGAAATCCCTGTCTAACAATCTTAAATACTAATAATCCTACCATACAAAGGTAAGGAGGGGCTCAGGTAGCTTCCTGCTAGCAACTTTTTTGGTAAAAACAAATAACATAAAAACAATAAAGAGTTAAAGGTAAAAGAGACTCAATAATGCTAAATTAAATTAGATTTTACTGTTAAAACCATGTAAATCCTGTTAATTAAATTAAAGGGTACATTTCATTAAAAAAAAACTTTTGATATATTATAGATTAATGTATGCAGAATAACTTTTCAATAGCATGTTATTAAAAAATATGCTTCTTTCTATTTAATTTTCTACTTTAAAAAAAAAGGACCACTAGGGGTCTCCCTACCAGTACTTTTTTTTTATAGATTTCAGACTCATGCTGGAGTCCTAATATCTCAGACTGCAGCAGGGACACAGACTCACTCCCTGGCAGTGAGCAGTGCTGAGCTTGTCTGTGTTCCGGCTGCAGTCTGAGATTTAGAACTCCTGCATGAGTCTGAAATCTATAAAAAAGGACTGGTAGGGAGACCCCTAGTGGTCATTTTTTTCAAAGTGGAAAATTATATAGAAAGAAGAATATTTTTTAATAACATGCTATTGGAAAGTTATTCTGCATGCATTAATCTACAATATATCAAAAGTTTATTTGAGGAAAGGTACCCTTTAATTCCATAATCTTATGATTACAAATAATTAATATCACCACCTTGCTTTTACATTTTACCCTCCAATGCCAGAAAAGAGTAAATATCCCCATTATTTTGCACCAAGAAATGTTTAGATACATTAGACATAGTTATGCTTATTGCTGACTGCCTGATATGTTCTTGTAGGCACTTGTTGTAATGCAATTAAACCTAAAAACCACAAACTTTGAATTACAAATGATAAAGTGCAGTATATAATGTAGCTTATTATCCACAGTATCACAAATTACAACACACAAATAAAAGGAAATTAGTGTAATGAATTGAAATGTTATGAAATCATTAACCAAAACATTCCCAGATAACAAACATGTTTTGGCTTTTGTTATGAAATGTATTATTTATTGCATTTGCTTCCCTTATGATAAACTATATTCTGTATCAAGCTGTTTTTAGTGTTCCCAAACAGCAGTTAATAGCCGACACAGCTTTGTAAGATTGAAATTGTTATGGACCAATTATTTTTTTAAACTGATAGTTGGACTTTTTGCTGGCCATGTCATCAAGTTGATATACCATTTGGGTGCATTCACATGGGTGGATTTGATAGTGAACTAGCAGCATGAATGAGGAGGATGGGCTCTACCAATTCAAACTCACAGTCAGAAACATGTTGAAAGTTTGCAGTCGAATCCACCAGTGTAAACGCACTTTTAGTGTTTATTCACATAAACAGTATCCCATGCAATTTTGATGTGTAGGATTTGATGCTGTGTTCAGTCCATTAGTCTACAATTATTATATGTGTGTGGTCCTACTCCTATCTGTGTTGTTCATGCCTTAGTATCCCTCACAGAGATCTTCATCTAACACCAGCTAACTCTAAAATGGCTGCTAAAGCTATGTGCAGAGTCTTTTATAGTGGATTTGACATCACCCGTATACTGCCTCCTGATTAGCTGGGAGAGCTATTTAAAAGGCATTATGGAATTCCCTGGGGTAATGTGATCCTTCTTCCTCCTTTCTGCCATGTTGCTGATTTTTTAGCAGGTACTGTACAATCAAACCTGCCAAAGTTTGAGTCCTGGCTGAACCAATTTTTTTTTAGCAATGTTCTGAACATACTGAGGGTCTTCAGGTTCAATTTATTCATCTTTAGTAGAGACCCTTAAAGGGGGTATATTAGTTGCCATTTAGAACTATTGTAATTAAAGCTGTAATAAATAGACACTAGTGGCAAGTTATTGACTCTAAAGTCATCTCCAAATAAAATATTCTTCTCCTGGCTCTTTGTGGCTCATTAATGTCTAAGAGGATAGTCTCTCTAAAGTATCCTTTGGTATCCCAGTGAGGTCATTTGACCTTGTATGAATAGATAGAAGTGTGCATCTTCTGTTCTTTATTACAAAATCTTATTCACTCCTTTAAAAACCCTTATCATTAGTGGGTGCTTTTGCGTCAACTTTTAAGCCTTGATAAGACATTGCACAGTTGACCTAGTTTTACAGAGAACCTGCCCTGGTTCTTTTTATATCACAAAAGTTCTTCTATAGTTATAGTTTGCATAAAATAAGCAATATTTCAGAGGCAAGATATCTTTTAAAATTTTTCAGCAACTGCGCAGCATGAGACTAAAGCAATCAGGAGACAGGTTTGCCCTAAGAAATATGCAAGTATATGGAACTTAACGATAATCTGTCATCAGTATCACCTGCACTAATCTGTCATACAGGCTTGAAGTGCGAGTGATATTGATCAAAATGATACAATGTCCTAAATGGCCCAGCCGTTGCACTGGTATCGCTGTTTTTCTTTTTATGTAAATGAGTTCCCTCGGGCATGAGCAGAGTTAGGACCAGAGCTCCGGTCACCCCACGTGATCTTCAGCCGGGCAGACGCTCCGCTCGGCTCATCAATATGCATGGCCTCCCTCCCTGCTCTCGCGACAGGTATTCACCACGGTGCATGTGCCACTTCAAGAGTACACCTGGAACCAGCATTAGTTTCAGCCTCATTCACCCTCATGCCTTCGTGCATCCTCACACTTCACTGCTGGCCATGGGAATGAGGCTGAAACTGACGCTGCTACCGGGTGTACTCTGGAAGCGGCGCATGCGCCGTGGTGAAAACCTGCTGCAAGAGCAGGGAAGGAGGCCATGTATATTGATCTGGGCGGAGTGCCCATCTGGCAGAAGATCACGTGGGGTGCCCGGAGCGCCGGTCCTAACTCTGCCTGTGCCCAAGGGACCTAATTTACAAAAAAAGAAAACAGTAATAACGGCGCAACGGCTGGGCCATTCAGGACATTGTAAGTATCATTTTGATCAGTGTCTCACTACAAGCCTGTATTACAGGTTAGTGCGTCTGATACTGATGACAGATTTCCTTTAAAGGGGTACTCCACCCCTAGACATATTAGGTCCTATCTAAAGGATAGGGGATAAGATGTCTGATCACGGGGGTCCCACCGCTGGGAACCCCCACGATCTCTCCTGCAGCACCCCCTCTCATCTGCTGCATGGAGCCAACTTTGATCCGTGCCTGATGACGGGCAATGCAGGTGCCAGAGTATCATGACGTCACGGCCCCGCCCACCCATGAGAGATCATGGGGGTTCTCAGTGGCTGGACCCCCGTGATCAGACATCTTATCCCCTATTCTTTGCATAGGGGATAAGATGTCTAGGGGTTGAGTACCCCTTTAAGGCAAATAGGTCTCCTAATCATTTTATTCTCGGGCAAGTCTTAGCCTCAGATATCCTGGACCTGGATGTCATAGGAAGTATGCTTTATGGCCCCATTCACATCACATTTCAGAACTACCCCTGAAGTATATAATGTGATACTGTCAAAAAAGGTAGTTTGATGGTATTCCAGAAGCATAATGGAGGTAGTTTATCACTGTATGTGTAGGTGAAGCATTTTTGTACACCTTAATTTTGTGTGCTGTTAATGTGTAGGAGCACCAAATTTATTATATGGTTGCAGGGCATACATTTTGTGCAGGTACACATCTTGTAAAATTCAACTCTACACATGCATCGAAAAGCTAAGCTAAGTCTTTTACAATTTTTTTTAGATTTTTGCTCAATTTTTTTTAGAATTCTAAGTTGATAAATTCATTACCACAGCAAAAGACTAACCTTAATAGCTTTTTTTTAAAATGTAAACTAAAAAGTCACCCGAAATGCTGCTCAGCGCCAACTGTAAGACAAATATACACACAAAAACAGCTATGAAGACAGTGATAAATTCCCTTCCTTAATATCGTTTTGCTAATATCCTGATATATACTGTGGATATAACCCTGAAAACTGATGTGAATGAGGCCTAGGAGTCCAGAGTAATAAAAAGCCATTAAAGTTTGAAATGAATACATACACTCATGACGTTTAACATAAAGTATCACTGTGTACTATTTATTTATTTTTTGCTTCAGTGCAGCTCTGTTTTCTGTCCCTTTATTCCGCCTTTAAGAGTACTTACCAATTTATCTATTTTAGTGGTAAAATTAAATATTATCTAACCATCCCCCCAAAAAAAAAAAATAGCAGTAATTTGCAGTTTGCTTACAACGCAAGCTATTTATATGTGGCATCTTTACCAAGGGCACAATTTGATCGTGAACCTTTCCTTTTTTCCACTCTAAGCTTGAACTCCCACAGCCTTCATGCCGATCCTTTCTTCTGTTTCCTTTGTATCCTTCTCATTGTTTTCAAAGAGTTTCATTCCAAAGATCCTTGTCAGAACTTTTTCCAGTGTCTACAGAAGAGTCTCAGGGGTTGAAATGAGCTATTCATCTTTTCAAACCTGATGTGAGCGATCTGCCCAGTGTAAACGCAAACTGTTTATTTATGCAAATCGAGCCGTTCTTTTATTTACTGATAACAATGGTTTTGCTATTTCTCTTCATTTTTCATCTTCTGGAGTGACATGTATGAAAATGTGCAATGATACAAACATTGTGTCTATCTGCTTGCCCTCTATTCCTTGCAGTGTAAAACATCCACCATATTATACTTCGACCTAATATTTGTTACATTGTAAAAAAAAAAATTATCACACTTAATAGTTTAAATAATTACAAATACAAAAATGGATTTCACTTTATTAAGGCTGGCTTCGCACATTGTAAAATCAAAATAAAAAAGTACAGTAAAATAGGTATAAAAAAAATGCCATTTGTTTTAATTTCTACTGTGTTCTATGGAAAAATGGCTCCATAAAATGTGGAGACACATTGGGCACACATTGTATAAAAAAAAAAACTGCAGAAATTACAAAACTGGGATTTTGTTTTTCATCTATAATTGGAGACGTAAAATAAAATATGCCAGTGTATTTTACATTGCTTGAACATACTCTTAGATAAAAAAAAAAAATTTAAATAAAAGATAAATAAAAATACTGCTGCTTTTTGCTGCAATATTTTGGTTTTCATTTTACAATGTGTGTACTTAGTCTAATTCTAAGTGTATATAGAGAACTAAGCATTTTCCAATGCATATAAAACCCTATATGATAGATAGTAAGCAATCTACAGATAAGTTTGATCAGTCGACTGCATGTTAGACTAATGGCTCATAGACATGCTTTATGTCCCAAGATTGCTTCCCATTCTTAGCTCTGGTGTGCAAAGGGAGAACATTTACCACAGTGTTCAATGAACCTTAATTTTCCGAGTCCTTTAGTGCATATAAAGGTCCCTGAGGATACTGGGCCGCTTTTTTCGATTGATGTTTTATCGGCGTTTATGTGTATGAGTTCAACTGAATGCAAATCTATGAGTCACAGGTTAGAGGAATCTGCTAAATAACGTTTCTTTGGAACACAAGTAACTATTTCAGCCATAGACCATGTTCACACTTAAAAAATTGCAGTTTTCTCAGCTGTTAATGTAAAAAAAAAACAGGTGTTTTTTTTATGGTGTGTTACCAGGGCTTTAGAAGGAACAATGCTCTGAATATTACAATGTGACCTCTATTGCAGCATACCACATGAGAGTAAAATTACAAAATGGAAAAAAAGGCAAAATATTTGAAATGCACATTATGGAATAAAAAGTATTAAAACAACACTTTATTTATCCCCGAGTAACCCCATCCCAACACAGTGATGCTTGGTGGCAGCTTTTTGTCTTTTTTTTTGTTTGTTTGTTTTTTATCTGTAAAAAAAAAATGATCTGGTGTTTTTGCTGATGTGTGGAAACAGCCAATTTTGTACCCTGTGGCAGTTTTTCACTGCCTCCAGGGTACCACTCTGTGGGTTGAATGCTGGGAACCCATCAGATATAAAAACTTTTTATATGTTGTACATCTTGGCAAAACAATAGTTTTTCTAATATACTTCTTAAAAAAAAAAAAAAATCACAGTTTGCCTTTTAAAATCCCACCACTAGGGATCCCCATACCTCCTGGGACACTGGTGAGTCCCTCAGCAGCATGAGTGTGTCCAAGGGTCATGGACACAATTTGGCTGATTGACAAGGCTGCAGGAAGAACACGGTCTGCAGCAACACTGCAAAGTTTTTCCAAACATGTGCCTCCAGCTGTTGCAAAACTACAACTCCAAGCATGGCTGGACAGTTAAAGGATGTGTGGGCATGCCGGGAGTTGTAATTTTGAGCAGCTATAATATGCTATTTGTTAGTGAAATATCGGTGCTAGAGACATAACAATTCCATGTACATGATCAGGATGAGGTACTGAGTAACATATAACAGTTCTTTTTCTTTTTCGCGGGATCTGACAGGTACGCTTTAAAGACAGAGCAATACTATATCATATATTCCATGTGTACTATATATATGACAAAAATGAAACAGATTTGTATGAATCTTATACAAGTTGCATTAAAATTTTGAAACATTTATCAAGATTTTTGCCAACATTTTGTCTCCCTATAGGACTTAAGCTCATGTTGCTATGGTGACTTATGAAATAATTGGGACCTCATGACCATGTCATAGAGCAGACAATTGGCTAAAAGGGTGGGGCTTCTCCTTTTTTTTTAACCACCCAGAGCCATCTATTGGCCGTTTTTCAGTCACATTAAAAACATATGAAGGTTGAGAATTTTAACCCCTTGAGGACCAAGCGTTTTTCCACTTTTGTTTTTTCCTCCTTACCTTTTAACCCCTTAACCCCTTAAGGACTCAGGTTTTTTCCGTTTTTGCACTTTCGTTTTTTCCTCCTTACCTTTTAAAAATCATAACCCTTTCAATTTTCCACCTAAAAATCCATATTATGGCTTATTTTTTGCGTCACCAATTCTACTTTGCAGTGACATCAGTCATTTTACCCAAAAATTCACGATGAAACGGAAAAAAAAAATCGAACAAAAAACCCAATTTTGTAACTTTTGGGGGCTTCCGTTTCTACGCAGTGCATATTTTGGTAACAATGACACCTTATCATTATTCTGTAGGTCCATACGGTTAAAATGATACCCTACTTATATAGGTTGGATATTGTTGTACTTCTGGAAAACATCATAACTACATGCAGGAAAATTTATACGTTTAAAAATGTCATCTTCTGACCCCTATAACTTTTTTATTTTTCCACGTACAGGGTGGTATGATGACTCATTCTTTGCGCCGTGATCTGAAGTTTTTATCAGTATGATTTTTGTTTTGATCAGACTTTTTGATCACTTTTTATTCATTTTTTAATGGTATAAAAAGTGACCAAAATACGCTTTTTGGACTTTGGAATTTTTTTGCGCGTACGCCATTGACCGTGCGGTTTAATTAATGATATATTTTTATAGTTCGGACATTTATGCACGCGGCGATACCACATATGTTTATTTTTATTTACACTGTTTTATTTTTTTTATGGGAAAAGGGGGGTGATTCAAACTTTTATTAGGGAAGGGGTTAAATGACCTTTATTAACATTTTTTTTTACTTTTTTTTTGCAGTGTTATAGGTCCCATAGGGACCTATAACACTGCACACACTGATCTCTCATCCTGATCACAGGCGTGTATTAACACGCCTGTGATCAGTGTTATCGGCGCTTGACTGCTCCTGCCTGGATCTCCGGCACGGAGCAGTCATTTGCCGATCGGACACCAAGGAGGCAGGTAAGGGCCCTCCCGGTGTCCTGTAAGCTGTTCAGGATGCCGCAATTTCACCGCGGCGGTCCCGAACAGCCCGACTGACTAGCCGGGATACTTTCACTTTCGCTTTAGAAGCGGCGGTCAGCTTTGACCGCCGCTTCTAAAGGATTAATACCGCACATCGCCGCGATCGGCGATGTGTGGTATTAGCCGCGGGTCCCGGCCGTTGATGAGCGCTGGGACCGACGCGACGTGATGCGGGGTCGCAGCGCGACCCCGCTTCATATCGCGGGAGTCGGCGCAGGACGTAAACATACGTCCTGCGTCGTTAAAGGGTTAAGGACCGACCCATTTTTTACCTCTATGGCCAGGCTCTTTTTTTTTTATTTCACATATGTCTCTTTAAATGGCAATAACTTTAGAATGCTTTTTCTGAGCAGAGTGATTCTGAGATTGTTTTTGCGTGACATATTGTACTTTATATAACTGGTGCATTTTTGTTGACAAAAGAAGCACTTTTATGAAAAACTTCAAAATATTGTGAAAAAATGAAAAATTTCTGGCGTTTTTTAAATTACATTTTTTTATGGTGTACACTGTGCGGTAAAAGTGATGTTATATTTATTCTGTGGGTCAGTACGTTTATGGCGATACCCATTTTATATAGCTTCCTAAATTCTTTTTCTGCCATTCATTTTCCAACAGCCGTAACTTTTTTATTTTTCATCTGATGCCATTGAGTAAGGGCTTATTTTTTGCGGGATGAGCTGTACATTTTATTGGTATAACTTTTGTGTTACATGCTACCTTTTGATCTTTTTTATTCTGCGATTTGTACCAAAATTGGCGAATTTTGAACTTTTTTTTTTTTTTTTTATGGCGTTGACCGCGCGGGATCATTTACATTATAGTTTTATAGTACACATCATTACGGACATTGCAAAACCTATTATGAATATAATTTGTGTTTTTGATCTTTTTTGGTTATAATACAGGGCTTTTATTGGGGAAAAGGCTTTTTTTTTACACTTCATACTTTTATTGAGGAACTTTTTATTTTAGTTTTTACACTTTTTACAGGTTATACTATGCTGCAATACATTTGTACTGCAGCACAGTATAACCTGATGAGCTGCAGACACTACAGCCTGTGCGATCCAGCCTCTGGCTGGATCTCACAGGCTTCCATAGCAGGCATACAGGAGGTCATGATCTGACCTCCTGCCATAGCAAACAACAACGACCCAAGATTGTATCATGGCGCCAGCATTGGAGAACAGGGGGAGAGCGCTCCCCCTGTCAACCCCATAGATGCCGTGATCAGGATTGATCACAGCATCTATGGGGTTAATGCTGCCGGGACGTATGCATATGTCTTATAGCGGGAAGGGGTTAAAAATAACCCATAACCCTTTAAATTTTGCACCTAAAAAACCATATAAGGGCTTTTTTTTTGCGACACCAATTCTACTTTGTAAAGACATCAGTCATTTTACCCAAAAATCTACGGCAAACGGAAAAAAAAAACTAATTGTACGACAAAATTGAAGAAAAAAATTCTATTTTGTAAATTTTGGGGGCTTCCATTTCTACGCAGTAAATTTTTCGGTAAAAATTACACTTTATCTTTATTCTGTAGGTCCATACAATTAAAATGATACCCTACTTAAAATCATAACTACATGCACAACAATTAATACATTTAAAATTGTCCTTTTCTGACCCCTATAACTTTTTATTTTTTTTCGCATATGGGGCTGTATGAAGGCTCATATTTTGCGCTGTGATCTGAAGTTTTTATAGGTTCCATTTTTATTTTGATTGGACTTTTTGATCGATTTTATTCATTTTTTTTATTGTATAAAAAGTGACCAAAAATATGCTATTTTGGACTTGGATTTTTTTTGCGCGTACGCCATTGATTGTGCAGTTTAATTAATTATATATTTTTATAGTTCAGACATTTACATACGCGACAATACCACAGATGTTTATTTTTATTATGTTTATATATTTTTTATATGGAATTTGTGAAAAGGAGTGTGATTTAAACTTTTAATAAGGAAGGGGTTAATGTGTGTGTTTTAAACTTTTAAAAACTTTTTTTATTACACTTTTAGTCTCCTCAGTGGACTGTTAGGAGGAATCATTTGATTCCTTATACAGATCAATGTGGTTCCATAAAACCACATTGATCTGTGTGCTCTGTGCTCGATTGATAAAGCCTGGTCCTGCCAGGCTTTATCATTTTCAGCGCAGGAGTCGGCACCACCGGAGAGGTAAGCCCTCCGGCTACCTCAGAAACGGATCGCCATCTATCATGCTGCGGGGGGGGGGATTTACCCAACTGGACCACCTGGGACGGGATAAAGACACATTTAGATGTTGCTGTCAGCTTTGACAGCGGCCATCTAAAGGGTTAATACCTGGCAGCGGGGAACGCCGCATGTCGGCTATTAACGCCGGCCCCCGGCTAAAGGAATCAGCTGGGGACCGGCCGGTATGATGCAGGCTCGAGTGAGAAGCCCGCGCCATAACCCTTTAACAGCACATGGACGAGTATAGAGGTCCATGGTTGTTAACCCCTTGGGGACAGAGCCCATTATGACCCTAAGGATGGGAGCAATTTTTTCAAATCTGACCTCTATCACTTTATGCATTAATAACTCTGGGATTCTTTTACTTATAAATTTGATTCAGAGAAAGTTTTTTCGTGACATATTCTACTTTAGGTTAGTGATACATTTTTTTTGATACTTGCATAATTTCTTGGTGAAAAATTCCAAAATTTCAGGAAAAATTTGAAAATTTTGCATTTTTCTAACTTTTAAGCACTCTGCTTGTAATGAAAAGGGACATGTCAAATAAATTACATAATTATTTACATATACAATATGTTAACTTTATGTTGGCATCATAAAGTTGACATGTTTTTGCTTTTTGAAAACATCAGAGGGCTTTAAAATATAGCAGCAATTTTCCAATTTTTCCCAAAAACTTCAAAATCAGACTTTTTCAGGGACCAGTTAAGTTTTGAAGTGAAGATGAGGGTCTTTTTGTTTGAAATCCCATATAATGGACCCCATTATGAAAACTTCACCCCTCATTTATTCAAAATGACATTCAAAAAATTTGTTAACCCTTTAGGTGTTTCACAGGAATAGCAGCAAAATGGAGGAGAAAAATCTAAATCAAAATATTTTACACTAACATGTTATTGTAGCCCCATTTAAAAAAAAAAAAATTTCATGCCTGCCAAAACTTGTAATTAATTTTCTCTTGAGTAAGGAAATACCTCATATGTGGATATAAAGTGCTCTGTGGGTGCAATAGAGGGCTCAGAAGGGAAGGAGCGACAATTGCATTTTGGAGAGCAAATTTTGCTGAAATGTTTATTGGGGGGCATATCACATTTAGTAAGCCCTAATTTTGCCAGAACAGTAAAAAGAAAAAAACACATGGCACATTATTGTGAAAACTACACCCCTCAAGGAACGTAACAAGGGGTAAATTGAGTCTTTATACCCCACATGTGATTGACAAACTTTTGTTAAAGTGGGACGTGAAAATGAAAAATTTGATTTTTAACACTAAAATGCTGGTGTTACCCCAAACTTTTCATTTTCACAAGAAGTAATAGGAGAAAATTCCCCCCAAAATTTGTAACCTCATTTCTCTTGAGTAAGGAAATACTTCATATGTGGATGTAAAGTGCTCTGTGGGTGCACTTGAGGGCTCAGAAGGGAAGGAGCAACATTGTCCTTTTGGAGAGTGAATTTTGCTGAAATGGTTTTGACCAGAACAGTAAAAAAAAAAAAACACATGGCACATTATTGTGGAAACTACACCCCTGAAGGAACATAACAAGGGGTAAAGTGTGCCTTAACAACCCACAGGTGATTGACGAACTTTCGTTAAAGTGGGATATAAGAAAAAAATATATATTTTCAATAAAATGCTGGTGTTACCCCAAATTTTTCAATTTTACAAAGGAGAAAACACCCCCAAATATGTGTAACCCCATTTCTTCTGAGCATGGAAATAACTCATATGTGGATGTAAAGTGCTCTGCGAGCAAATTACATGTTCAGAAGAGAAAGAGTGCCATTGGGCTTTTGGGGAGAGAATTTGGTTGGAATGGAAGTCAGGGGCCATGTGCGTTTACAAAGTCCCCCCCCCCCCCCCCCGTGGTGCCAGAACAGTGTACCCCCCCACATGTGATGCCGTTTTGGAAACTACACCCCTCACAGAATTGAATAAGGGGTGCAGTGAGCATGTACACCCCGCTGTCGTTTGACAGATCTTTGGAACAGTGGGCAGTGCAAATTAAAAATTTTATTTTTCATTTTTACGGACGACTATTCAAAAAATCTGTTAGACACATGTGGGGTATAAATACTCACTGCACCCCTTGTTACACCCCTTGTTACATTCCGTGATGGGTGTAATTTCCAAAATGGGGTCACAAGTGTGGGTGGGGGGGGTCCACTGTTCTGGCACCATGGGGGCCTTGTAATCACACATGGCCTTCAATTCCAGCCTGATTCTCTCTCCAAAAGCCCAATGGTGCTCCTCCTCTTCTGAGCCATGTAGTGTGCCAGCAGAGCACTTTACATCCACATATGGGGTATTTCCATACATAAATTTTGGGGTAACACCAGCATTTCAGGGGAAAAAACACATAAATAGGTGGCCTTGACGTGGCGAGTGAGCTTGTACTTTTTGATTAAAATGTATACTAACAACCTGTTAGTGTTTGAATTTATGCTGAGAAGCAAGTAGATCAAAAATACAAATTGTGGATGTGCGGCTGTGTTTCTTTTTCTCTATTTTAGTTTTTTTCTTTAAAGAGTACCTGTCACCAAACTACATTTTTCATATAGTTCTTATGTAATTATAAGACACTTTGCTATTTACTTGCTGTTAAAATTCTCAACCTTTTATATGTTTTTAATGTGATTGAAAAAACGGCCACTAGGTGGCTCTGTTCTGTTCCCTGTGCAAGTCAAACAGTTAGTTTGGTCTCCTCCCGGCCTGGCAGTAGACCAAACTCAGGAAATGCATGTGGGGCATGGCGAGGCACAGCTCTCACAGGCTTCAGTGATGTCATGCCTGCTAGGGAACACCTACTTTCTCTTGCCGGGAGCTCACACAATGTGAATGAAGGAAAAGGTAAGATATAGAGCTTTTTAAAGCTCAAAACGTTTTTTTTTTTTTTTTTTTTTTTTAAGGGAAGGAGGGGTGTTAGGAGTAATTAGGGAATGTAATCTGAGTAAGTTTAGAAAATATGGTTTGATGACAGGTACACTTTATTCAGCAAAGATTAGAGTCATCTACAATTCTAGTCATTGCAGTATAACACAGTAGACAGCCGCTGTGTAAGAATGGGGGCTCAACTACTGAGCCTTCTCCATAGCTTGTCCCCACATGATATTTTAATGCCCATATGTAATATAGGGGGCAGGTATGTGCAGCTCTAATCTCCATTGCACCCTGTCTTTACCTAGTTGGAATCCCTGCCCTTATGCTTTTTTGCTGCATTTAACTGGGTAGTTGAAGAATTTTCACCAATGTTCTTTGAAACCACTTTGACAGATCAATAGATCGTACTTTAACTTTTACTTAATCAATCAGTCAGTGAATCAGATCATATCTAATGTGCCAACTACCCAGGGGTTTTACTGCAAAAATGCTTATTTTCACATTTGTTTTTGTTTTAACCATTAGTCAGCACATCATTGCAGATCATTTAAAAAAAATGTGTACAATGCATTTACATTATGCAAGATCTGCAGCCTTGAAAACTTTTCTTTTTTGTCTTTTTTGGTGAAAGGAAGGATGAGTAACTAGGAATATTTGAGTATTCATTTTAATAGCTTTGCCGCATTGTGTGTTCAGGCATAGATGTGAAACTTCCTCCTGAGGAAGCCTCCATGGCTGAAGGCGGAACGTGTGGGATTAGCTCCCCCCCCCCCCGTATTGAGGTGTATGCCATTCCGACATCCTAACTAAAACATCGTCCATTGGCACCTTTACAGCACATGCACTTTTTAGGCTTGTAGCTCATTACATTTGGAACATTCATATCACACTTTTGGTAATGAGCACTGGCCATTTATTGGATTATTGTGTATTAGCAGTCATTTTGGTTTTTGCTTTCTCGCAATGACAATGGGTTATACATGTTAGATAGTTTATATGTATACATTAATTTGATTATTTGTCCATGTGAGCACAAGTCCTTGTTTTCTTTCTTGATGCATTGTGGGTCGCTGCTCTGTGTCGGAAGCTCCGCTCCCCAGCGTCCGGAAGTTTATTGTTCCTAACGCTGTGTGCGTGCTTCCGTGTTCAGAGCCACCCCTTGTGATGTCACGCCCGCCCCCTTCATGACGTCACGCTCGCCCCCTCAGCGAAAGTCTATGGGAAGTGGGCGCGAAGGGGGCGGGCGTGACGTCACGAGGGGCAGCCCTCAACACGAAAGCCCGCACACAGCGTTCGGAACAATAAACTTCCAGACGCTGGGGCGTGTCCCCGAAAGTTTTGAAAAATTCCAACATATTTACTAAGGTTTCCACAGAAAATGCGGTGGATTTGAGCTGAGGAAAAACCGACAGATCAGAACGGTTGTAAAAAAAGCAAAACGTAGAGAAGAGTGCAAAATGTAGGGAAACCTTAGTACATACCTTTGGAAAATACCTGTCGGAGATCAAAACCCACAAAGAAAACTACACTCCACTACACTACACTCTTAGTAAATAAACCCCATTACCTTTCCTTAAACTACCTCTAGTGTCTACTTAATACATTTAAAACTTTGTTTTGTGGTACCTTATTGTCACGTCTCTTTTTGTTGAAGCGTTTCAAAGTGTTTATGTATTGAAGAAAAACATGAAAGCATATAATTTGGTAAATATGGTGTTCCTTATCATGATGTGTATTTACAACATAATACCATAATTTATGTTTATCTGGTAAGTATCCCCAATTATAACGTTTCAGAAAAACATTGCAAAGTGTTCATCTTGGTGAAAAGTGCATGTGGGCCTGATCTATTAAGAATGGAGCATATTTTCTTTGTGAGTTTTTTTCCCTTCAGGTATTTTCCCACTGATTTGCACTTTTCCTTATGCTTTGCTTTTTTTTTTTTTTTCCATTACTGTTCTAAACTGTTGGATTTTCCAGGGCTCAAATCCACCACATTTTATGAAGGAACATAATTAAATATCTAAAGAACTGTCCAGAGGAGGAGCAAATCCCTATAGCAAACCTATCCTGCTCTGGACAGTTCCTGATATGGACAGAGGTGTCAGCAGAGAGCACTGTGGTCAGACAGAGAGGAAATTAAAAAAGAAAATAACTTCCCGTGGATCATACAGCAGCTGGTAAGTACTGGAAGGATTAAGATTGTTTAATATAAGTAGCATCAGTTGGTTTAAAAAAAAAAGTGTTTTCCACTGGAGTACCCCTTTAACCCCTTAAGGACCAAGCCCATTATGACCTTAAAGGGGTATTCCAGGAAAAAACTTTTTTTTATATATCAACGTGCTCCAGAAAGTTAAACAGATTTGTAAATTAGCAAAGAAACAAGAGAACTATTGGCACAGCTTTCTTCTGATCCTCGGGACTGCTGTAGCTCTGTAGCGGTTAAATTGTAGGAAGCTGGTGGTGCTCAGACTAACAAAGAACAAGTCCATCAAACATGCAGGTAGAGAAAGGAAATAGTCGGCGACTCACCACTCTTCTCTTCAGCAAAGTTATTTATTGCACATATTCACAACAATGTTGCCCAGGGAGAAGACGGAGATGGACATGCAGGGGGGAACCACAGAGAGGCGACAATGCTGCTTTGCACTACATAGTGCTTCAACTGGCCAGTTGAAGCACTATGTAGTTCAAAACAGCGTTGTCGCCTCTCTGTGGTACCCCCCTGCATGTCCATCTCCGTCTTCTCCCTGGGCAACATTGTTGTGAATATGTGCAATAAAGAACTTTGCTGAACAGAAGAGAGGTGAGTCGCCGACTATTTCCTTTCTCTACCTGCAGATTTGTAAATTACTTCTATTAAAAAATATTAATCCTTTCAGTACTTATGACCTTCTGAAGTTAAGGTGGTTCTTTTCTGTCTAAGTCCTCTCTGAGGACACCTGTCTCGGGAAATGCCCAGCAAATCCCCATAGCAAACCTCTTCTAAACTGGGCGTTTCCCGAGACAGGTGTCATCAGAGAGGACTTAGACAGAAAAGAACAACCTTAACTTCAGAAGCTCATAAGTACTGAAAGGATTAATATTTTTTACTAGAAGTAATTTACAAATCTGTTTAACTTTCTGGAGCCAGTTGATATATAAAAAAAAGTTTTTTCCTGGAATACCCCTTTAACCCCTTAAGGACCAGACACATATGAGTATGTCCCTGCGCCCTGGGTCTTAAGGACCAGGCAGGTACTCATACGTCCTGGCGAATTTTGCATCCCACCGCGCGCCGGGCGGGTTGCGAAACCGGACGCCTGCTAAAATCGTTCAGCAGGCGTCCGAGGCAAACGCCAAGAGGCGATCGCCGCAGATCGTCCGTGAAATCGCGCGGGCGATCTGCGGTGATTCCAGTCATTCGGGTCAGTGGTGACCCGATGACCCAGAACTAGATGGTGATCGGCAGTGTACGATACACCGCCAATCACATGCCGTTGCTGGGGAGAGGTGACAATACTGTCACCTCCCCAGCAACACTACTTTTGGCCGGCGATTGTCTGACCAATAGTAGCGCGTGTCACGATTCGGCTTCCAGGTAGTGGATCCTCTGTGTCAGCGAGGGATTGGCGTGGACCGTGCTAGTGGACCGGTTCTAAGAGGCTACTGGTGTTCACCAGAGCCCGCCGCAAAGCGGGATGGTCTTGCTGTGGCAGTAGCAACCAGGTCGTATCCACTAGCAACGGCTCTACCTCGCTGACTGCTGAGAAGGCGTGGGACAGAAGGACTAGGCAGAGGCAAGGTCAGACGTAGCAGAAGGTCGGGGGCAGGCGGCAAGGTTCGTAGTCAAGATGGATAGCAAGGGTTCAGGTAACACAGGCTTTGGACACACTAAACGCTTTCACTGGCACAAGGCAACAAGATCCGGCAAGGGAGTGCAAGGGAGGAGATCAGATATAGCCAGGGAGCAGATGGAAGCCAATTAAGCTAATTGGGCCAGGCACCAATCATTGGTGCTGTTACGCCGAGCGCTCCGGGTCCCCGCTCCTCCCCGGAGCGCTCGCTTCACCTCCTCCGCTGCAGCGCCCCGGTCACGTCCTCTGACCCGGGGCGCTGCGATCCTGCTGCTAGCCGGGATGCGATTCGCGATGCGGGTAGCGCCCGCTCGCGATGCGCACCCCGGCTCTCCTACCTGACTCGCTCCCCGTCTGTTCTGTCCCGGCGCGCGCGGCCCCGCTCCCTAGGGCGCGCGCGCGCCGGGTCTCTGCGATTTAAAGGGCCACTGCGCCGCTGATTGGCGCAGTGGTTCCAATTAGAGTTATCACCTGTGCACTCCCTATATTACCTCACTTCCCTTGCACTCCCTTGCCGGATCTTGTTGCCTTAGTGCCAGTGAAAGCGTTCCTTGTGTGTCCCTTGCCAGTGTTTCCAGACCTTCTGCCGTTGCCCCTGACTACGATCCTTGCTGCCTGCCCCGACCTTCTGCTACGTCCGACCTTGCTTCTGCCTACTCCCTTGTACCGCGCCTATCTTCAGCAGCCAGAGAGGTGAGCCGTTGCTAGTGGATACGACCTGGTCACTACCGCCGCAGCAAGACCATCCCGCTTTGCGGCGGGCTCTGGTGAATACCAGTAGTGGCTTAGAACCGGTCCACTAGCACGGTCCACGCCAATCCCTCTCTGGCACAGAGGGTCCACTACCTGCCAGCCGGCATCGTGACAGTAGATCCGGCCATGGATCCCGCTGAAGTTCCTCTGCCAGTTGTCGCTGACCTCACCACGGTGGTCGCCCAGCAGTCACAACAGATTGCGCAACAAGGCCAACAGCTGTCTCAACTGACCGTTATGCTACAACAGTTGCTACCACAGCTTCAGCAGTCATCTCCTCCGCCAGCTCCTGCACCTCCTCCGCAGCGAGTGGCCGCTCCTGGGATACGCTTATCCTTGCCGGATAAGTTTGATGGGGACTCTAAGTTTTGCCGTGGCTTCCTTTCCCAATGTTCCCTGCATCTGGAGATGATGTCGGACCTGTTTCCCACTGAAAGGTCTAAGGTGGCTTTCGTAGTCAGTCTTCTGTCCGGAAAAGCCCTGTCATGGGCCACACCGCTCTGGGACCGCAATGACCCCGTCACTGCCTCAGTACACTCCTTCTTCTCGGAAATCCGAAGTGTCTTTGAGGAACCTGCCCGAGCCTCTTCTGCTGAGACTGCCCTGTTGAACCTGGTCCAGGGTAATTCTTCCGTTGGCGAGTATGCCGTACAATTCCGTACACTTGCTTCAGAATTGTCCTGGAATAATGAGGCCCTCTGCGCGACCTTCAAAAAAGGCCTATCCAGCAACATTAAAGATGTTCTGGCCGCACGAGAAATTCCTGCTAATCTACATGAACTTATTCACCTAGCCACTCGCATTGACATGCGTTTTTCTGAAAGGCGTCAGGAACTCCGCCAAGATATGGACTCTGTTCGCACGAGGCGTTTCGTCTCCTCGGCTCCTCTCTCCTCTGGTCCCCTGCAATCTGTTCCTGTGCCTCCCGCCGTGGAGGCTATGCAGGTCGACCGGTCTCGCCTGACACCTCAAGAGAGGACACGACGCCGTATGGAGAACCTCTGCCTGTACTGTGCTAGTACCGAACACTTCCTGAGGGATTGTCCTATCCGTCCTCCCCGCCTGGAAAGACGTACGCTGACTCCGCACAAAGGTGAGACAGTCCTTGATGTCTACTCCGCTTCTCCACGTCTTACTGTGCCTGTGCGGATGTCTGCTTCTGCCTTCTCCTTCTCTACAGTGGCCTTCTTGGACTCTGGTTCTGCAGGAAATTTTATTTTGGCCTCTCTCGTCAACAGGTTCAACATCCCAGTGACCAGTCTCGCCAGACCCCTCTACATCAATTGTGTAAATAATGAAAGATTGGACTGTACCATACGTTTCCGCACGGAGCCCCTTCTTATGAGCATCGGATCTCATCATGAGAGGATTGAACTTTTGGTCCTCCCCAATTGCACCTCGGAGATTCTCCTTGGACTTCCCTGGCTTCAACTTCATTCCCCAACCCTGGATTGGTCCACTGGGGAGATCAAGAGTTGGGGGTCCTCTTGTTCCAAGAACTGTCTAAAACCGGTTCCCAGTAACCCTTGCCGTAACTCTGTGGTTCCTCCAGTAACCGGTCTCCCCAAGGCCTATATGGACTTCGCGGATGTTTTCTGCAAAAAACAAGCTGAGACTCTACCTCCTCACAGGCCTTATGATTGCCCTATCGACCTCCTCCCGGGTACTACTCCACCCCGGGGCAGAATTTATCCTCTCTCTGCCCCAGAGACTCTTGCCATGTCCGAATACGTCCAGGAGAATCTAAAAAGGGGCTTTATCCGTAAATCCTCCTCTCCTGCCGGAGCCGGATTTTTCTTTGTCTCCAAAAAAGATGGCTCCCTACGTCCTTGCATTGACTACCGCGGTCTTAATAAAATCACGGTTAAGAACCGCTACCCCTTACCCCTCATCTCTGAACTCTTTGATCGCCTCCAAGGTGCCCACATCTTCACTAAATTGGACTTAAGAGGCGCCTATAACCTCATCCGCATCAGAGAGGGGGACGAGTGGAAAACGGCATTTAACACCAGAGATGGACACTTTGAGTATCTGGTCATGCCCTTTGGACTGTGCAATGCCCCTGCCGTCTTCCAAGACTTTGTCAATGAAATTTTTCGTGATCTATTATACTCCTGTGTTGTGGTATATCTGGACGATATCCTAATTTTTTCTGCCAATCTAGAGGAACACCGCCGGCATGTCCGTATGGTTCTTCAGAGACTTCGTGACAACCAACTCTATGCCAAAATTGAGAAATGTCTGTTTGAATGCCAATCTCTTCCTTTTCTAGGATATTTGGTCTCTGGCCAGGGACTACAGATGGATCCAGACAAACTCTCTGCCGTCTTAAATTGGCCACGCCCCTCCGGACTCCGTGCTATCCAACGCTTTTTGGGGTTCGCCAATTATTACAGGCAATTTATTCCACATTTTTCTACCATTGTGGCTCCTATCGTGGCTTTAACCAAGAAAAATGCTGATCCCAAGTCCTGGCCTCCTCAAGCAGAAGACTCCTTTAAACAACTCAAGTCTGCCTTTTCTTCGGCTCCCGTGCTCTCCAGACCTGACCCTTCCAAACCCTTCCTATTGGAGGTTGATGCCTCCTCAGTAGGAGCTGGAGCTGTTCTTCTACAAAAAAATCCTTCCGGGCATGCTGTCACTTGTGGTTTTTTCTCTAGGACCTTCTCTCCAGCGGAGAGGAACTACTCCATCGGGGATCGAGAACTTCTAGCCATTAAATTAGCACTTGAGGAATGGAGGCATCTGCTGGAGGGATCAAGATTTCCTGTTATTATCTACACCGACCACAAGAACCTCTCCTACCTCCAGTCGGCCCAACGGCTGAATCCTCGCCAGGCCCGGTGGTCTCTGTTCTTTGCCCGATTTAATTTTGAGATTCACTTTCGTCCTGCCGATAAGAACATTAGAGCCGATGCTCTCTCTCGTTCCTCGGATGCCTCAGAAGTTGATCTCCCTCCGCAACACATCATTCCACCTGACTGCCTGATCTCCACTTCTCCTGCCTCCATCAGACAGACTCCTCCAGGAAAGACCTTTGTTTCTCCACGCCAACGCCTCGGAATCCTCAAATGGGGTCACTCCTCCCATCTCGCAGGTCATGCGGGCATCAAGAAATCTGTGCAACTCATCTCCCGCTTCTATTGGTGGCCAACTCTGGAGACGGATGTTGGGGACTTTGTGCGAGCCTGCACTATCTGTGCCCGGGATAAGACTCCTCGCCAGAAGCCCGCTGGTTTTCTTCATCCTCTGCCTGTCCCCGAACAGCCTTGGTCTCTGATTGGTATGGATTTTATTACTGATTTGCCCCCTTCCCGTGGCAACACCGTTATTTGGGTGGTCGTTGATCGATTCTCCAAAATGGCACATTTCATTCCTCTTCCTGGTCTTCCTTCTGCGCCTCAGTTGGCTAAACAATTTTTTGTACACATTTTTCGTCTTCACGGGTTGCCTACGCAGATTGTCTCGGATAGAGGGGTCCAATTCGTGTCTAAATTCTGGAGAGCTCTCTGTAAACAACTCAAGATTAAATTAAATTTTTCCTCTGCATATCATCCCCAGTCCAATGGACAAGTAGAAAGAATTAACCAGATCCTGGGTGATTATTTGCGACATTTTGTTTCCTCCCGCCAGGATGACTGGGCAGATCTCCTTCCATGGGCCGAATTCTCGTATAACTTCAGGGTCTCTGAATCTTCCTCCAAATCCCCATTTTTCGTGGTGTACGGCCGTCACCCTCTTCCCCCCCTCCCTACCCCCTTGCCCTCTGGTCTGCCCGCTGTGGATGAAATTTCTCGTGACCTTTCCATTATATGGAGAGAGACCCAAAATTCTCTCTTACAGGCTTCTTCACGCATGAAGAGGTTCGCGGATAAGAAAAGAAGAGCTCCCCCCGTTTTTTCCCCTGGAGACAAGGTATGGCTCTCCGCTAAATATGTCCGCTTCCGTGTCCCTAGCTACAAGTTGGGACCACGCTATCTTGGTCCTTTCAAAATTCTGTGTCAAATTAATCCTGTCTCTTATAAACTTCTTCTTCCTCCTTCTCTTCGTATCCCTAATGCCTTTCACGTCTCTCTTCTCAAACCACTCATCCTCAACCGTTTTTCTCCCAAATCTGTTCCTCCCACTCCTGTTTCCGGCTCCTCGGACGTCTTCTCGGTCAAGGAGATTTTGGCTGCCAAAAAGGTCAGAGGAAAAAATTTTTTTTTAGTAGACTGGGAGGGTTGTGGTCCTGAAGAGAGATCCTGGGAACCTGAGGACAACATCCTTGACAAAAGTCTGCTCCTCAGGTTCTCAGGCTCCAAGAAGAGGGGGAGACCCAAGGGGGGGGGTACTGTTACGCCGAGCGCTCCGGGTCCCCGCTCCTCCCCGGAGCGCTCGCTTCACCTCCTCCGCTGCAGCGCCCCGGTCACGTCCTCTGACCCGGGGCGCTGCGATCCTGCTGCTAGCCGGGATGCGATTCGCGATGCGGGTAGCGCCCGCTCGCGATGCGCACCCCGGCTCTCCTACCTGACTCGCTCCCCGTCTGTTCTGTCCCGGCGCGCGCGGCCCCGCTCCCTAGGGCGCGCGCGCGCCGGGTCTCTGCGATTTAAAGGGCCACTGCGCCGCTGATTGGCGCAGTGGTTCCAATTAGAGTTATCACCTGTGCACTCCCTATATTACCTCACTTCCCTTGCACTCCCTTGCCGGATCTTGTTGCCTTAGTGCCAGTGAAAGCGTTCCTTGTGTGTCCCTTGCCAGTGTTTCCAGACCTTCTGCCGTTGCCCCTGACTACGATCCTTGCTGCCTGCCCCGACCTTCTGCTACGTCCGACCTTGCTTCTGCCTACTCCCTTGTACCGCGCCTATCTTCAGCAGCCAGAGAGGTGAGCCGTTGCTAGTGGATACGACCTGGTCACTACCGCCGCAGCAAGACCATCCCGCTTTGCGGCGGGCTCTGGTGAATACCAGTAGTGGCTTAGAACCGGTCCACTAGCACGGTCCACGCCAATCCCTCTCTGGCACAGAGGGTCCACTACCTGCCAGCCGGCATCGTGACAGGTGCACTGGCCCTTTAAGTCTCAGAGAGCTGGCGCGCGCGCGCCCTAGAGAGCGGAGCCGCGCGCGCCAGCACAAGACAGCAGGGGACCGGGACGGGTAAGTGACCTGGGACGCGATTCGCGAGCGGGCGCGTCCCGCTGTGCGAATCGAATCCCCGACGGCCATGACAGTGCAGCGCTCCCGGTCAGCGGGACTGACCGGGGCGCTGCAGGGAGAAAGGCGCCGTGAGCGCTCCGGGGAGGTCTGCCTCCCCTGGGATGAGGACACCGGGAAAGAATGGAGGGTTTCCTCAACGGCAGGCAGTGTAGCAGGAGTTGGAATGGGGAGGGAGGGCAGAGGGTGAAGCTTGGCACGGGGCAGGGTGACACAAGGACGGGAGCCATGAGGAGGCACAGAGGCTTGCCTGACGGGACTGGGAGGGGGGGAGAGGCACTTCCTAAGGCAGGCAGAGTCCCAGTTCTTGATCTCCCCGGTGGTCCAATCAAGGGTGGGAGAATGAAGGCGGAGCCATGGCAGACCGAGGAGGACCTCAGAGGTACAGTTGGGGAGAACGAAGAGCTCAATCCTTTCGTGGTGGGGTCCAATACACATCAGGAGGGGTTCTGTGCGGTAACGCACGGTGCAATCCAGTCTGACTCCATTGACCGCGGAAATGTAGAGCGGCTTGACGAGACGGGTTACCGGGATGCGGAATTTATTCACAAATGACTCCAAAATAAAATTACCAGAGGCACCAGAGTCCAAGCAGGCCACGGCTGAGAGGGAGGAGTTGGCTGAAGGAGAAATCCGCACGGGCACCGTGAGACGTGGAGAAGCAGACTTGGAACCAAGAGACGCCACACCCACGTGAGCTGGGTGCGTGCGTGCGTTTCCCAGACGTGGAGGACGGATAGGGCAATCCACCAAGAAATGCTCGGTACTGGCACAGTAAAGACAGAGATTTTCTTCCCTACGGCGATTCCTCTCTTCCTGGGTCAGGCAAGACCGATCCACTTGCATGGCCTCCTCGGCGGGAGGCCCAGGCGTAGACTGCAAAGGATGCTGTGGGAGAGGTGCCCAGAGATCTAAGTCTTTTTCCTGGCGGAGCTCTTGGTGTCGCTCAGAAAAACGCATGTCAATGCGGGTAGCCAAATGGATGAGTTCTTGGAGGTTGGCAGGAATCTCTCGTGCGGCCAGCACATCCTTGATGCGACTGGATAGGCCTTTTTTAAAGGTCGCGCAGAGAGCCTCGTTATTCCATGATAACTCGGAAGCAAGAGTACGAAATTGGATGGCGTACTCGCCCACTGAAGAATTACCCTGGACCAGGTTCAGCAGGGCAGTCTCGGCAGAAGAAGCTCGGGCTGGCTCCTCGAAGACACTCCGGACTTCAGCGAAGAAGGCCTGGACTGAGGCTGTGGCAGGATCATTGCGGTCCCAGAGCGGTGTGGCCCAAGACAAGGCCTTTCCTGAAAGAAGGCTTACTACAAACGCCACCTTAGACCGTTCTGTAGGAAACAAGTCCGACAACATCTCCATATGCAGGGAACACTGAGACAAAAATCCACGGCAGAGTTTAGAGTCCCCATCAAATTTGTCCGGCAGGGACAAGCGGAGGCTAGGAGCGGCCACTCGCTGCGGAGGAGGTGCAGGAGCTGGCGGAGGAGATGGTTGCTGCTGTAGCAGAGGCAGAAGTTGCTGTAACATGGCGGTCAACTGCGACAGCTGCTGTCCTTGTTGGGCAATCTGCTGCGATTGCTGAGCGACCACCGTGGGAAGATCAGCGAGACTTGGCAGCGGCACCTCAGCGGGATCCATGGCCGGATCTACTGTCACGATTCGGCTTCCAGGTAGTGGATCCTCTGTGTCAGCGAGGGATTGGCGTGGACCGTGCTAGTGGACCGGTTCTAAGAGGCTACTGGTGTTCACCAGAGCCCGCCGCAAAGCGGGATGGTCTTGCTGCGGCAGTAGCAACCAGGTCGTATCCACTAGCAACGGCTCTACCTCGCTGACTGCTGAGAAGGCGTGGGACAGAAGGACTAGGCAGAGGCAAGGTCAGACGTAGCAGAAGGTCGGGGGCAGGCGGCAAGGTTCGTAGTCAAGATGGATAGCAAGGGTTCAGGTAACACAGGCTTTGGAAACACTAAACGCTTTCACTGGCACAAGGCAACAAGATCCGGCAAGGGAGTGCAAGGGAGGAGATCAGATATAGCCAGGGAGCAGATGGAAGCCAATTAAGCTAATTGGGCCAGGCACCAATCATTGGTGCACTGGCCCTTTAAGTCTCAGAGAGCTGGCGCGCGCGCGCCCTAGAGAGCGGAGCCGCGCGCGCCAGCACAAGACAGCAGGGGACCGGGACGGGTAAGTGACCTGGGACGCGATTCGCGAGCGGGCGCGTCCCGCTGTGCGAATCGCATCCCCGACGGCCATGACAGTGCAGCGCTCCCGGTCAGCGGGACTGACCGGGGCGCTGCAGGGAGAAAGGCGCCGTGAGCGCTCCGGGGAGGAGCGGGGACCCGGAGCGCTAGGCGTAACAGCGCGGCAGAGGAGGGGTTAACGGTCCCTTCCCGCTGCTGCACCCGCTCTCTGTGTTCAGTCAGCGGGTGCAGCAGTGAGGAGAAGACCGTGGATCCCCCCTCAGAGCTCCGTAGCCCCTTCACCAGCCTTAGAATAGGGACAGCGGATTGCAGGGACAGGTAGGAGTTAATAAAGTTAAAAAAGGTAAAAAAAAGTCCCCCCTCGACCCCTAATAGGTCCCCAAGGGTCCTATTAGGGTCTGATCCCTGACTCCGGGTCCTATTAGGGGTTCAGGGAGCTGCGTGCGCCATGCATTTTTTTTTGGCCACAGCTTTTGTTTTTCTTTTAATAAAAGAAAATACCCCCCCTGACCCCCTAATAGGTCCCCCAGGGTCATATTAGGGTATGATCCCTTACCCCGGGTCCTATTAGGGGTTCAGGGAGCTGCGTTCGCCACCTCTTTTTGGGGGGGGCCGCAGATTTTTTTTTATATTACTGTTGTACACTTTTTACAAGCACCAAGCACCACACACTACATATTTCCCCGCCCGCCCCCCGCACACCCCCCCCCCCCCCGCCACCGTAGAAAAAAGGCGATGGCCCGCCGGGCATTTTCGGCAGCGGAGGCTTACGCTTTTTTAGCCTCCGACTCCGAATCTGCCAGTGAGGACGAGGAAGATCCTACATTTTTGTGTTCTTTCTCGTCCTCCTCATCCTCTAGTAGTGATGATGAGTCCCCTGTATGGTGGCGGAGACGCCGCCATGCGAGGCCACTCACCCCCCATGAGAGTGACCCAGTGGCCGACACTAGTATGAGTGGCAATGCCGCTCGTAATAGGAGTCCGGCCCCCCAGACAAGTGCACCGGAGCCCCCTTCTGATGACCCTGTCTGGAGCCCCCCAGAGGGTTATCAGCCACGGATTCCTGAGTTTGTTGGCGACTCAGGAATCCGGATTAACCATGCTGGCTTCACTGATCTGGACTTTTTAAAGTTTTTCTTCAGTGACAGCCTGGTCAATCACACGGTGGAGCAACCAAACTTGTATGCCCAGCAGTTCATTGCCCACCACCCCAATTTGCTTTTGGCCAGGCCCAATGAATGGTACGCCATTGATGCAGTGGAAATGAGGACATTTTGGGGCCTCTCGCTGCATATGGGCCTGGTCAAAAAACCAAGTGCTCTTCATTACTGGAGTGGGGACGTCCTCTATCAGACCCTGCTTTACAGTATGGCGATGACATGGAGGTGGTTCGAGGCCATTCGGAAATGCCTACATTATGCAGATAATGCAGTGCACTTTAGGTCCCCTTATGGGGTACCTCCATACTCAGAAGAGATGGGGTTACAAATGTTGGGGGTATTTTCTGCTATTAACCCTTGCAAAAAATTGAAATTTGGGGGGAAACACACATTTTTGTGATTTTTTTTTTTACATATGCAAAAGTCGTGAAACCCCTGTGGGATATTAAGGCTCACTTTATTCCTTGTTACGTTCCTCAAGGGGTCTAGTTTCCAAAATGGTATGCCATGTGTTTTTTTTTGCTGTTCTGGCACCATAGGGGCTTCCTAAATGTGACATGCCCCCCGAGCAAAATTTGCTCTCAAAAAGCCAAATATGACTCCTTCTCTTCTGAGCATTGTAGTTCGCCCGTAGTGCACTTCAGGTCAACTTATGGGGTACCTCCATACTCAGAAGAGATGGGGTTACAAATTTTGGGCGGTATTTTCTGCTATTAACCCTTGCAAAAATGTGAAATTTGGGGGAAAACACACATTTTAGTGAAATTTATTTATTTTTTTCACATATGCAAAAGTCGTGAAACACCTGTGGGATATTAAGACTCACTTAATTCCTTGTTACGTTCCTCAAGGGGTCTAGTTTCCAAAATGGTATGGCATGTGGGGATCCCGAAAAATAGTGAGTTTGAAAATTTTGTGAAAAATTGGGAAATTGCTGCTGAACTTTGAAGCCCTCTGGTGTCTTCCAAAAGTAAAAACTTGTCAATTTTATGATGCAAACATAAAGTAGACATATTGTATATGTGAATAAAAAAAAATATTTCTAATATCCATTTTCCTTACAGGCAGAGAGCTTCAAAGTTAGAAAAATGCAAAATTTTGGATTTTTTCATCAAATTTGGGGATTTTTCACCAAGAAAGGATGCAAGTTACCACAAAAATTTACCACCATGATAAAGTAGAATATGTCACGAAAAACAATCTCTGAATTAGAATGATAACTAAAAGCATTCCAGAGTTATTAATGTTTAAAGTGACAGTGGTCTGTTCAAAAAACGCTCTGGTCCTAAGGTGTAAAATTGCCTGGTCCTTAAGGGGTTAAGGACCAGCCCAATTTTATTTTTGTATTTTTGTTTTTTCTTCTTCGTCTTCTAAAAATTGCAACTCTTTTATATTTTCATCCACAGACTAGCATGTGGGCTCGTTTTTTGCATGACCAGTTGTGCTGCATAATGACATCACTCATTTTACCATAAAATGTATGGCGCAACCAAAAAAATACTATTTGTGTGGGGAAATTAAAAAGAAAACCGCAATTTTGCAAATTTTGGAAGGTTTTGTTTATACGCCATACAATTTACGGTAATTATTACATTTGTTCTTTATTCTGTGGGTCAATACGATTAAAATGATACCCATGATTATATACTTTTCTATTATTGTTGCGCTTAAAAAAAATCGCACACTTTTTAACCAAATTAGTATGTTTAAAATCCTTCTATTTTGACGACCTATAACTTTTTCATTTTTCCAAATAAGCTGTGGTATGAGGGCTCATTTTTTGAGCCATGATTTGTACTTTTTATTGATATCACATGTGTGTTTATAAAACTTTTAAACTTTTTTTTTGTTATTGAAATGTGACCAAAAAGTAGCAATTTTGTGCTTTTTAACATTTTTACATTCACGCCGTTCACCATACGGGATCGATAACATTATATTTTAACAGTTCGGACATTTACGCACACGGCAATACCAAATATGTGTATACATTTTTTTTTTTACACTTTATGGGGGTAAAATGGGAAAATAGGAAATTTTTATTGGGGGAGGGGATTTTTCACATATTTTTTACTTTATTTATTTTTTTTACTTTCATTTTTACACTTTTTATGTCCCTATAGGGGACTATCTATAGCAATTCTTTTATTGCTAATACTGTTCAGTGCTATGCATAGGGCACAGCACTGATCAGTATTATTGGTGATCTTCTGCTCTGGTCTGTTCAATCTCAGACCAGAGCAGAAGACCCCGGGAGACGGCCGGAGCAAGGTGAGGGGACCTCCGGCTGCCATGCTGGATGATCGGATTGCTGCCGCAGCGCGTTGGGTGATCTGATCATCCATTCAAAGTAGCGCACTGCCGCAGATGCCGTGATCTGTATTGATCACGGCATCTGAGGGGTTAATGGCGGACATCCGCATGATCGCGGATGTCCGCCATTACCGGCGGGTCCCTGGCTGCTGATAGCAGCCGGGACCTGACGCGCATGACGCGAGCATTGGTCCGGTGCTCGCAGTCATGGCGGCGCGTAAATGTACGTCATGGTGTGTTAAGTACCACGGCACTAAGACGTACATTTACATCCATTGTCGTTAAGGACACAGCCAATTTGATTCTTGCATTTTCATTTTTTCCTCTTCGACTTCTAAAATATCATAACTCTTACATTTCCATCCACAGACCTACATGAGGGGTTGTGTTTTGCGTGACCAATCGTCCTTAGTAATGACATCACTTATTTCATCATAAAAGTATGGCACAACCAAAAAAACATTATTTATGTGGGGAAATTGAAAAGAAACCACAATTTGAAAATTTTGGAAGTTTTTTTCTTCACACTGTACACTTACAAAAATTACATGTTTTTCAATTTTTGTACTGCTTTAAAAAAATCTCAAACTTAAAAAAAAATTGGTAAGTTTAAACTCACTCTATTTTGCCGACCTATAAATTTTTAATTTTTCCATATACGGGCTGTATGAGGGCTCATTTTTTTCTTGTGATTTGTATTTCTCGTGTTTTTATTGGTACCACTTTTTCATATATGTACCTTCTTTTTAAAACACTTTTTGAGAAAAAAATGGGAAAAAGGCACCATTTAAAGCTGTGTTTTTTTCAAATTAAAAAAAACTTTTTAAAAACTTTTTTTTTAACACTTTTTATGTCTCCATAGGGGACTGTTTATACCGTTCAATAGATTGCGGATACTGAACAGTGCTATGCATAGGCATAGCACTGATCAGTATTATTGTCGATCTTCTTCTCTGGTCTGCTCGATGTCAGACCAGAGGAGAAGACCCTAGGATGCCGGAGCAGGTAAAGGGACCTATGGCCACCATGTTGGATGATCGGATCCCCGCAGCAAAGCTGCGGGCTATCTAATCATCCATTCAAACAAACGCATTGCACAGATGCCGTGGTCTGTATTGATCACAACATCTGAGGTGACATCAGCGCGATCGCTGATGTCCACCATTACCAGCGGGTCCCCGGCTGCTGATAACAGCACATGATGCGAGTGCACGCTCCGGTGCTTGCGTCATATACAGTGCGTTAAGTACCAGGACACCAGGACATACATTTATGTCCTGTGTCGTTAAGGGGTTAAATGTTACTGACTCAACATGAGGAATTGCTTAATCTATTTACTAACATAGGGTTGATTACTTATTCTCGATTTCTTCATTGTATTAGTGGGCAGTTTCTTCATCACACCTGTGTGCACAAATATAACAAATGACTGTTTTCTAGTCTTATGCCTTTGAAAGTACTTTACCTAAGAGTGTTACAATGTACTTATCACCAATAAATGATAAGGTCCAGAAAATCTTAGCAGAGACATTTACATTATGTTTTCTTTCTCTTCTTTTTTTTTTCATTGTAGAATAATGTTTGATACTTTGTGTACTTGCCCTTTAATTGTTATTATTTCTTTGTATATTTTCTATAATCTGCTCTATTATTATTTGATACATTTTAGAAACAATAGAGTGTTCCTTCTGTACCAATTCTTTTTCCCCTGGTAGCACATTAAGCATAACGCTGTTATTACTCTTTTCATAGCTGAACAACTTCTTCCATAGTTGACAAACTGACTAAATTGTTTTCTTTCTGCTGGAGTACTGAGATGTAACTTTGGGGTCACAATATAATGAATAATTAACTGGATGGATCTGTCTAATTATTCAATATCAATTGACTGAGAGAGTGAGGAGAAATGTAGACAAGATATTTTGATATGGCAAGAATAACACATTAAAGAGAAGCTGTGAATATCTAAATGCAATTATGATTATTATTACCATTATTGTTATTATTACTAACAACAATAATAGTTTTAATTACAGATGAGTGAGTGAAGCCCAGCAAACCTGGTCTCATTTTGAATTTTGGGTGATAGCGATCTAGCAACGATGGTAATAATAGCAGAAGGGATGAGGAGCACATGTAGTTTTGGCACCTTAAAGGGGTTGTCCAGGAATAGAATACCAGAGATAATTTCTGCTAAAAACAGCACCACCCTTGTCCTCAGGTTGTGTGTGGTATTGCAGCTCAGTTCCAGTGTAGTGAATGGGGACAAATACCGCACACACCCTAAGGACAGGGCTCTGTTTTTCTATTCCTGGATAACTCCTTTAATGAAAGGAGGAAGTACTGGGAACACTGAGATGATGACAGGGCATCCCAGCATACCTTGCAGTTTCAACAAGATCACATGACCAGGCAGCATAGGAGTGGGTTAAAGAGGCTCATAAAGTCCCATGCACTGCATTGTGGCTGCCATTTTGAATAGAGAAAGCTGAGAGAGAGAGAGAGAGAGAGAGAGAGAACACACACACACACATACTATTGATCCCAAAAGCCTTTACAAATTCTACAGAATTCCAAAGCAAGCTAAGTAAAGCGTTAATCAGTGTGCTAAACTCAAACAGTGACACTGTCACCTGCAGTGCTGTAAATATAGACAAGGAGAGCGCTCCTAGTGTGATAACGTATTATAAAGAGGAGATGGAAAAAAGCAAAAATGCTCACCGAGTATAGTTGTACTGCAACCAAGTACAACTATGGTAAAAGCGTGGAATAACCCTCAACGGGCGAAGATCGGCAGCCGCTCCTGGCAACACCGGTGAAGCACTTAGACGGATCCCTCCAAGGAACAGCCCAGGATAAAGGCGGCACACAAGACTTCAAAGGTAAAATGAACCATAAATAAACCATTTTACCTTTGAAGTCTTGTGCGCCGCTTTTATCCTGGGCTGTTCCTGGGAGGGATCCATCTGAGTGCTTCACATATAGTGCTGTGTCCAATTGGGGCACCATAAATCCGAGCCAGCAGTAACTGAACCCATAAAAGGATCATATTATGAGCGGAACAAAGCATTGATCAATGGGCTGACCTCAGACAATGACCTCCTGTCACCTGCAGTGCTGTGTCCAGTTGGTGCACTACTAATCCCAGCCAAAAATTAACAAGTCTATAAAAGCTATCACATAGCTAAGCCTAGCAAGCTTAGATAAACAGTGGGCTGACTTGTATTTTAGCATAAATACATATTACAAGTGTTGTCAACATGGAACAACCATCTAAGGCTCAGTTACATGTATTTTCTGTGTGTAATCGAAAATATAGGCCCCCATTTACTAAGTTCTTCCCAGATCTACAACAAATACAACCTTACACTCTAAGTAAATGAGAGCCATATTATTTATACCTGGGTTTAACAAAACCATGCAGTCAAAAGCATTTAGAGTAAACATAGAATAGCCATGTAAAGTTTAATATTTTATGGGTTTAATCAAACCTATAGTATTTCTACCTGGGATCAACATAACTTCACAGTTAAAAGTGTTGAGAGTGAACGTGGAATAGGGTTTGTGGGTTTTCTAAAAAACAGAGAGAAAGGACACAGTCAGGTGGTTGTGTATCTATCTCCTTTCAACATCTGTGTGAAAATTATTTTTTATCTTACCAAATGCAGAAAACCAGGCACAGTGCCATCTCTGCAAAAAGAAAGTAAAGCATACTTACAGCTCTATGTAAGTACAAGGAGCGGCATCACAAGGCCTGGCTAGAAGTATAACTAGTCCACCAATGCCCCCAATCACTAGTTCACCATTGCCTGCTGTCTACAGCTACCACTAGTTCACCAATGCCTGTTGCTTTCTGGTAACAGCTATTACTAATTCCACCAATGCTGACACCTACAGACATATTGTGCACATTAGGGAAAGAAATGAGTGCTGGATAGCCACACTTTTTAGACCCTCCGAATAAAGCCATACTGGGCAAATTTTTTTCATCTTCTGAGAAGGAAGCCTAAATTGTATTTTTATAGGGACAAGCTACGCAGCCATGACTTTCCAATGCAAACGCCTGCCAATTGGGGATCCACTCTCACATCAATGCTCCGCTACCTCTGTCATGGTCACCCCTTCAAGAAGCAGGAGCAGTATGAGCATCTTCATGTTGAAGTACATGATGACAAAGTTTTTAAATCCGGTTACCTACTTGACATGACCAAAGGGTTGCACTGCTACTACCAGCCAAGCCTACGCATAGACAACCAGCCATGAAACTAAAAATGAAGATGTTTATAATTTTCACAAAATTTGCAAAAGCTATTTCTTCACTTCAATATCCTGTTGCAAGTCTCAAAGCTTGAAAAGTTAGGAAAAATTATTAAAATTTTAAACATTTACAAAGCCAAATTCCTTCACTCTTTTGAGACACCATCACCAATCCTGTTACAGTTCCAAAAAGGTGAAAATGTTTGAAACATTCGGACAAAGCCATTGCGCCTTTTCATACCTAGGGGGCCATTTTGACATTGGCAGGCATCTGTCAAGAATAAGGGATACTTGTACCTTAATTTTACCATTAAAAAACATTTAAAAAATCCGCTAACACAGTGAGTTTTTAAACAAGCTGTTAGTTGCCGTGGGTTACCGCATGCTGCACTAACTTTGACATTAACTTAGCCTTAAAACCACTTTAAAACTACTTGAATATATTTCTAGGTGACCATAGCAGTGTTATACATGTGTTTTAAAGCTTATTTCATTGCCCATTTGAACTGAACACTTTTCAAAAGTTTTGGAGCCTCTTGTTATAATTATATCCATTAATTTATTGCACTACATGTAACAATATTGTTATTTTAAAGATATTTTTATGTTAAAATTAGATGACTTGAAGACAGTCCCAAATATGGTTCCACAAAAAAAAAAAAAAAAAACTAAATATCCCATGTGTTGGTACTAGCTGACTTTGACTGGAGAACTCTTTTAAGATAATACCAGTACAGGAAGTAAAAGAGTACATTGTCCAGGTTATTGTTGTATTTAATAATTATGGAATACTTTAACTTTTTAATTATTTTCTTACACAATTATTGTAAGAGATTAAATAAGTCCAGGGAAGACTTTTTCTCTTAGTAAAAAGACTCTATGGACTGAGTAATTGAAATGGTCTGCTCTGGAAATAATGAGCAGATGTTCTCATCTTCCCATTCAGAAGGGCCCAGAACTCTAATGATTAACAGTTAAGCAATATGTTTATAGTAGACTAGGGTATATATCCACACCAAATTGAAATACAGTACAATACTTAGGAATGGGCTTCTTTTAAACCAATCCACATTCTGCCTCGGGGCACATTCAGGGCATTCTGTTGATTTAAAAAAAAAATCTCCATAGATTTGCTTTGGATTTGATGAAGATTAAGGTAAAATGTTTAAGCCTACTCTTGTGTTTGGTGATTTTCCAGACAACCCTGATAATCTAATAATGCTAATGCCATCCCTGGTAATCCAACAATTCTGTGGTCATACTTGTTCTGGTGCTAATTTTCCTAAGCATTCTTTAGTTCTCTTAGGCTAGGTTTATTTTGAGGAACCTCAGAATTTTACTAACTTCGGAATTTATTCAGCTAGAGATTCTGAGAGCAACCGACACTGACTAAATCAGTCAACTATTTTCCCCAAAACCAGACCAAGAAAATCTACAGATCATTGCACAAAAAAGAGGCCCGGACGTAAGCATAAAATAATTATATATAGTTTTTCTTAAAAAAGTTTATAAAAAAATAAAATAAACCAGGTTCTGTTAATGGTAAAGCTGCATTCTAGCATCTCTATAGATTTCACTATTTGGTAGTAGCTCCATTACTATACACAGTGGGGTTTATTTACTAACATGATCCCGGCTCTTTCTTGTCAGGTTTTGCGCCCAAATTGTGTCCCATGACCCTGGCGACACAATTTGCGACCAAAAAAAAAAACAAAACCCTCCATTTTACAAGAAAAACCCAGAAAAGGGGCATGTCCATGGGATAAAGTGGGCGTGGTTCCGGCAAAAGGGACATGGCCCAGACAGTTTTTTTCAAAAATCCCAAACTACTTACTGTGGTTTCCACAGAAAATGTGGTGGATTTGAGCAAAACCCGACAGATCAGAACAGTTGTAAAAAAAAGCAAAATGTAGGGAAAAGTGCAAAATGTGGGGAAACCTTAGTAAATACCTTGGGAAAATACCAGTCAGAAATCAAAACCCACAAAGAAACCTACACTCCACTCTGAGTAAATGAACCCCAATGTGTCCATAAACCCATTGCTGGGTTGTTTATTCTTATTGTTTTTCCTATACTTTACACTTTGCATTGCTTAATCTAAAAACTTTTCTTAGTCGTCTGCCAATGGTATCATAGGGTGAACTCATTCTTTGTAAAATCAACACAGTTTTTTTTTTAACTGAACAACTGCCAAAAAGTGAAAATAAGCTGAAATACAAGCAATATGCATCTGTTAAATATAAAAGTGAAAAGGTCCCTCTCTAGCTATTTGATGTCTTGGTAGAAGATAGGCTGTAAAGGAACAAACGGAACAGAAAATGATTCCAGAATGTTCTACCATTATACAAGACAATTGCTCATAAACTGTTTCAAAGATCATGCTAGCAGGATCGAATATGTGTCTTGAACGGTACAATAAGTTATGGATATGATATTCTGGCATGTTTAATAGGATATTTTGCCTGCCTCATTCTATTTATACATGCAAATGCACTGACTTTCCAAAGTAAACTGAATATTACAAACATGCAATGATTTTTTTTTTTTATTAATAATATTTTTATGAAAGCTTAACACGTATAGACATTCAGTCATAGCACAAAGAAGTCAAAATCAATACAGAACAAAAAGCTCTAACAGGGCAAGAACAGGTCCAAAATAGAGCTTTAGAGGGTTAACATAGCTAAGAAAATTGAATGAGCCCTGTGTAGCGGGCAGTAATGGCAATGTGGGAGGGGGAGTGGATGGGGCAGAGGACGAGGGGCACATGCAGTGGCGTTGCGACCCGGATGCGGGGGGTGCGGCCCGCACCGGGTGACACCAACCCAATGGGGTGACACCAAGATGCTCCGTAGCCCCACCCCCATCTGTGCCCGATCGGCCTCCCATCCGTCAGCACCCACCCCCCCCCCCCCCGCGCTGTGTGTGCGGTGCGCCCGTCCGTCAGCAACCCCCCTCTTTCACCTGCACTGTGCGCCCGTCCGTCATCACCCCCCCTCACCTTCACCAGCATTGTGCCCGGCCTCCGCTCCCACGTCTGCGCCGGCCTGACGTCACACCGCATGGCCGCGCAGGAGGACGTCAGTTACGTCACTTGCACGGCCCCCGGTGAGAAGGAGCGCTGCACTGGATGGGTGAGTGTGTGTGTCTGTCTCTCTGTCTATCTCTATCTATGTTTGTGTGTGTGAGACTCTGTGTGTGTGTGACTGTGTGTGTGTATATGTGACTCTGTGTGTGTGTGACTGTGTGACTCTGTGTGTGACTGACTGTGTGTGTGTGTGTGACTGTGTGTGTGTGTGTCTGTGAGTGTGTGTCTCTCTGACTGTGTGTGTGTCTCTCTGTGTTGTATGTGTTTTTTTGTGTGTGTTTGTGTGTGTGTGGGGGGGGGGGGGTATAACCAGCGATCTATTGTGGGGAGACTTTGACCCATTGTGGGGAACCTGCAAGGGAACCTGCGGCCTAATGTGGGGAAACTACTACCAAGTGTGGGGAGTCTATGCTACCTTATGTGGGGAATCTGTGCTACCTAATGTGGGGAAATTGCTACCTAATGTGGGGTAACTGGTACCTACCTAATGTGGGGGAACTGGTACCAAATGTGGGGAATCTATGCTGCGTAATGTGGGGAAACTGCGACCTACCTAATGTGGGGGAACTGCTGCCTACCTAATACTCCCCCCCTGGAAGTAGCACCCTCATCATCCACCAGCAACACCCCCCCCCAACAGTAGCACCTCCATCAGCAGATGGTGGATGATGGCGGTGCTCCTGCCACGAGGATGATCCTGCCGATGGATGATGGGGATGATACTGCCAGGGAGGATGGCTAGTAGCACCCTCATCATCCTCCAGCAACACCCCCCCAGTATGAGCACCCCCATCATCCACTAGCAACACCACCAATACCCCCTCCCGTCGTAATAGCATCAGCTAACGGATGTTGAGGGGTGTTACTGCGGTTGTGGTATTATATTCAGAGGGTGCACTGTATGGCAACGTTATATTCAGAGGGCGCAGTTTGTGGTAGTATTATATTCAGAGGGCGCAGTTTGTGGTAGTATTATATTCAGAGGGCGCAGTTTGTGGTAGTATTATATTCAGAGGGCGCAGTTTGTGGTAGTATTATTAGAGATGAGCGAACTTACAGTAAATTTGATTTGTCACGAACTTCTCTGCTCAGCAGTTGATGACTTATCCTGCGTAAATTAGTTCAGCCTTCAGGTGCTCCGGTGGGCTGGAAAAGGTGGATACATTCCTATGAAAGAGTCTCCTAGGACTGTATCCACCTTTTCCAGCCCACGGGAGCACCTGAAAGCTGAACTAATTTATGCAGGAAAATGTATCAACTGCCGAGCAGAGAAGTTTGTGACGAGTTGAATTTACTGTAGTTTGCTCATCTCTAAGTATTATATTCAGAGGGCGCAGTGGGTGGTAGTATTATATTCAGAGGGTACAGTATGTGGCGGTATTATATTCAGGGGTACAGTATGTGGTGGTATTATATTCAGGGGTACAGTATGTAGCAGATTTATATTCAGGGGTACAGTATGTGGCAGATTTATATTCAGAGGGTACAGTATGTGGCAGATTTATATTCAGAGGGCACAGTTTGTGGTAGTATTATATTCAGAGGGTACAGTATGTGGTAGTATTATATTCAGAGGGTACAGTATGTGGTAGTATTATATTCAGTAGGTACAGTGTGTGGCGGTATTATATTCAGGGGTACAGTATGTGGCAGATTTATATTCAGAGGGTACAGTATGTGTTGGTATTATATTCAGAATGTACAGTGTGTGGTAGTATTATATTCAGAGGGTACGGTGTATGGAAGGTTTATAATCAAAGAGTATAGTGTATAGTAGTATTATATTTAGAGGATGCATTGTCTGGCAGGTTTATAATAATAATTGTTTTCATATAGAGGATGAGAATGCGCTGACATAGTGTGGAGACGTCTGGGCATCACATTCTGCAGAGAGAAGTTTTAGCTGGAACAAGTCCTGGTGGTATGTACCATCTGAATTAGATAAGGGAAGACTATAGAGAAGACGTCACCTGTAGTCACTGATATCATTGTACATTCTCCTTACTATAGAGAAGACGTCACCTGTAATCACTGATATCATTGTGTATTCTCCTCACTATAGAGAAGACGTCACCTGTAGTCACTGATATCATTGTGTATTCTCCTCACTATAGAGAAGACGTCACCTGTAGTCACTGATATCATTGTGTATTCTCCTCACTATAGAGAAGATGTCACCTGTAGTCACTGATACCATTGTACATTTTCCTCTCTACAGCAGAGCTGTGGTCACTTGTCAGTTCTACAGTTAGGTCAGTGAAACTACAACTCCCAGCATAACCTCACCACTGCTCAAAGGGGTACTCTACAGGAAAACATTTTTTTTAATCAGCTGGTGCTACAAAGTTAAACAGATTTGTAAATTACTTCTATTTAAAAATCTTAATCCTTCCAGTACTTATTAGCTGCTGTATAAGCGATTCACAGGAAGTTATTTTCTTTTTTAATTTATTTTCTGTCTGACCACAGTGCTCTGTGCTGACACCTCTGTCCATGTCAAGAACTGTCCATAGTAGGAGCAAATCCCTATAGCAAACCTATCCTGCTCTGGACATTTCTTGACATGGACAGAGGTGTCAGCAAATAGCACTGTGGTCAGACTGGAAAGAACTACACAACTTCCTGTGGAGCATACACCAGCTTATAAGTACTGTAAGTATTAAGATTTTAAATAGAAGTAATTTAAAAATCTGTTTAACTTTCTGGCACCAGTTGATATAAAAGTAAATGTTTTCCAGTGAAGTACCCCTTTAAGTAATTTTGGGAGCTGTATATTTCAATGGTGAAAACTTCTTTAACACTTTCCTATTCTGTGGCAACTGGTATATCTGATTATTATACTGTAATTTCTCACAATGCGCTACAACAGTGGTGTCTGTCACAACAGGCTAAAAACTTACTGGGGGGAGGGGGTAGGTATGGGGGTGACACCATTTTCTACCACACCGGGTGACACCAACCCAAGCAACGCCACTGGGCACATGGAATACAAGATAGCCTATATACATCTATTTACAGTTGTAATACAAAGGATATTTTCATAAGGAGTAATTGCAGAGACATATCAGACAAATAATGCACACGGCTAGACCATACTGGAGGATATTACTTAGACAAGGGCAAATCCAAGCATTCAGTTAGGTTGTTGAAAATGAGTAAAAGGAGCATATGTAGAGGAATAGGTATAAACGTCCTCAGGACATCCATAATTAAAGATGGGCATCATGTGTTCTAATGGACCAACTGGTTAACTCTTCAAATTGGCACATCTGTTTTACTTTAGCCTTCCATCTTAGTTGAAAAGAATTTCTTCCATTTGAGTGGAATAAAAATGTTCCTTTCTGCCAGAAGATACACTAGTGAATTACGCTTTGAGAGACTATAGGAGTGAGCAGGGCCGCCATCAGGGGGGTACAGCCAGTACCCAAGTCAGGGCTGCCGGTTATGCACATGCCGGTGCTGGCACGGTCCCTACATGTGCATAACCGGACCCTTCACCTGTGGGCCCCATCGTTCCCCCCTGCGACTGGGCCAGCAAGTGAAGGGGGGGGGGGGGAGGGCTGCGCCCGTGGATCCAGAACACCTGTCCCGAATCTCTGAGCAACCGCAGCTTTTAACACTGAGTGCGCCTTTAAATCTCACCCAGCGTTGAGAGACCGCTCGGCTGTGGCAGCTGACGTAACAGGAAGGAGCCGACGGTTCCGTCCTGTCACTCCAGCCTGGACTTCCTGTGTGGCAGCAGCTCTGCGGAGGCTGTCAGGACAGGAAGCAGAGAGAAGAGCAGAGAACATGAGTTGTGGAGGAACGAGGCAGAGGTGAGTGTTTTTTTTTTTTGTTTTTTTTTGCTAGAGGCATAACTATAAATAGGGGCCATGTGAGGGGGCATTACTTATATGGAGGCAAAGTGATGGGGGCATTACTTATATGGGGCAAAGTGAGGGGGGCATTACTGATATGGGGCAAAGTGAGGGGGGCATTACTTATATGGGGGCAAAGTGAGGGGGCATCACTGATATGGGGGCAAAGTGATGGGAGCATTACTTGTATGGGGGACAAAGTGACGGGGGCATTACTTATATGGGGGCACAGTGAGGGGGGCATCATTATGTGAGGCGACATTACTTATATGGGAGCAAGTGACGGGGTCATTACTTATATGGGAGCAAAGTGACGGGGGGATTACTTATATGGGGGCAAAGTGAGGGGGGCATTAATATAAATATATATATATATATATATATATATATATATATATATGTGTGTGTATATGTATGGGGGCCATATGAGGGGGCATTATTATTTATGGAGGCCATGTAAGGGGTCATTATTATGTGTGGGGGCCATGTGAGGGGGCATTATTATTTATGGGGGCCATGTGAGGGGGCATTATTATGTGTGGGGGCCACGTGAGGGGGCATTATTATGTATGGGGGCCATGTGAGGGGGCATTATTATGTATGGGGGCCATGTGGCGGGGGCATTATTATGTATGGGGGCCATGTGAGGGGGCCTTATTATGTATGGGGGCCATGTGAGAGGGCATTATTATGTGTGGGGGCCATGTGAGGGGGCATTATTATGTATGGGGGCCATGTGAGGGGGCATTATTATGTATGGGGACCATGTGAGAGGGCATTATTATGTGTGGGGGCCATGTGAGGGGGCATTATCATGTGTGGGGGCCATGTGAGGGGGCATTATTATGTGTGGGGGCCATGTGAGGGGGCATTATTATGTATGAGGGCCATGTGAGGGGGCATTATTATGTGTGGGGGCCATGTGAGGGGGCCTTATTATGTATGGGGGCCATGTGAGAGGGCATTATTATGTGTGGGGGCCATGTGAGGGGGCATTATTATGTATGGGGGCCATGTGAGGGGGCATTATTATGTATGGAGACCATGTGAGAGGACATTATTATGTGTGGGGGCCATGTGAGGGGGCATTATTATGTGTGGGGGCCATGTGAGGGGGGCATAATTATGTGTGGGGGCCATGTGAGGGGGCATTATTATGTATGAGGGCCATGTGAGGGGGCATTATTATGTGTGGGGGCCATGTGAGGGGGCCTTATTATGTATGGGGGCCATGTGAGAGGGCATTATTATGTGTGGGGGCCATGTGAGGGGGCATTATTATGTATGGGGGCCATGTGAGGGGGCATTATTATGTATGGAGACCATGTGAGAGGACATTATTATGTGTGGGGGCCATGTGAGGGGGCATTATTATGTGTGGGGGCCATGTGAGGGGGGCATAATTATGTGTGGGGGCCATGTGAGGGGGCATTATTATGTATGAGGGCCATGTGAGGGGGCATTATTATGTGTGGGGGCCATGTGAGGGGGCATTATTATGTATGAGGGCCATGTGAGGGGGCATTATTATGTATGGGGGCCATGTGAGGGGGCATTATTATGTATGGGGGCCATGTGGCGGGGGGCATTATTGTGTATGGGGGCCATGTGAGGGGGCATTATTATGTGTGGGGGTCATGTGAGGGGGCATTATTATGTGTGGGGGCATTATTATGTATGGGGGCCATGTGGCGGGGGCATTATTATGTATGGGGGTCATGTGAGGGGGCATTATTATGTATGGGGGATGTGTACGGGGACATTATTATATATGGAGGCAATGTGAGGGGTCATTCCTATACATGAGGGCAATGTACAGGGGCATTATATTATATGGGGGCAATGTGAGGGGGCATTATAATATATGAGGACAATGTTGGGGCCTAATACTCTACAGGGCACAGAAGGGACTACTATATGGGGCAGTGTAATACATATAGGGGGTTTGTATAGAGTTGAGGACTTTGCTGTAGCGAGAATCCTAAAATGTTTGTCTGTCAGATTCGGTGAAGACGAGTTGTGATCGGGAGACATCTTCATGATGACCCAGGACAGATGGGGAAGAAAGAGAAAAGTGAACGACTCTGATCAGAGAAGACGTCCCTGTGAGTATATAACTATAATGACTCATATGGTTGGCTGTCCGGGCATGCCAGGAGTTGTAGTTTTGCAACATCTGGAAGTCCGCAGATTGAAGACCACTGGTATAGGAGGTAATACTCACGTGTCCCCGCCGCTCCGGACCTGTAACCGCTGCCCTGGATGTCACCCTCCATCGCTGTCGCCGCGTCCCCGGGGTGTCCCCGTCGCTCCGGAATGTCTCTGCTCCCCGGTATCCTCGCTCTCTGTCACCACCGCCATTATGTCACTACTATCATGTCACCCTATTGGATGGCGGGGTGGCATGCGCGATGACGTGATGACGACTGAGATCGCTGGCCATGCAGGGGATCCCGGCACGGAGCAGACACCGAGGAGGCAGGTAAGGTCCCTCCCGGTGCAGCCGGGTTAGTGTCAGCTTTGATCGCCGAGTCTGAAGGGTTAATAAAGCGCATCACCGCGATCGGTGATGTCCTGTATTAGCCGCGGGTCCCGGCCGTTGATGGACGCAGGGACCGCCGCGATAGGTGTGTATTCGCCGTATAAGATGCACCAACTTTCCCCCCCCCCAGTTTTGGGGAAGAAAGTGTGTCTTCTACGGTGAAATATACGGTACTCTCTTAACTGTATTTATGGAGATTCATTCACGGGGATGATTTGACACAGACAATACAATAAGTCCTTACAGGGACATGGCAGATCATAGCCAAATGCCCGAAAGGTGTAAGCGACTCTATAGATGACAGATGATAGGAACAAGAATAAGAAGGGAAGTAAAACAGACTGACTCCAGACAATGTATTTGAGTGAAATAACTAAGATTTAGGAACTGGCACAGGTACAAGCCTTTCTGCCAGGAAATCTATGTTAAAGTTGCAACCTTTCATTCAAGCTTAATGGATAGCTAGCAGAGCTCAACGTGAACACTTGCTAGACTATTTTATTACAAGGAGAGACCACAAAATCTTGTAGAGAAGTGTTATGAAATTTATGGAGCAACACTGCTCAGAATTCCACTTCACAATACAAAGGGAAATCTCACTGGTTGTAAACCATTAACACAAAATGAAGTACAGAGTTACGTAGGTATAATAGACATATATCATGTGTTTTTAGATGCTTTTTGCCCTCACTGAACTATGAGGAACAAATTGTTTTACTTTTTTCAGACAAAGAATGACTTAAAGACAGTGAATTCACTGAGGTCAGTGACTGGAAAATGAGGAAGACAGATGACCATGGTACAGAGCTAAATACATGTCACTTTCTGTCCAGATTGAGTCACAAATGACCTAAACTAAGCGGACGTGACTAAACCCTCAATGAGCTGATGATAAATTCTGTATAACCTTTCTCCAACAACTGATAATAGTTTCTTATTGTGATTTGGGAACAACTTGCTGATTGCTTTTCTTGAACAGCAGAGATAAACACCAGCAGGTCATTGGTGCTATGACTACGTAATTCATAATATTCAAAATTGGTACTAATCATTTATTCACTGAATACCAAGCGATTTAGTGGGTCACTGTATTTATTCTTCCATTCTATTCTTTTTATAAAACAAGCAATGGAGCTGTACCTATGTCATGAGAAAAGCCGAAATGTGAGTTACCCTAGAGATGTATGAACCATCTGATGTAATAGGGGCGGGGGGGGGGGGGAGGGGTAAATAAAACTAATAATATCTAGTTCTTAGAGACAGTATGAACTTAGACTAGACAGTCTAAGAGTACACCTAACTTTTAACAGTGACTCTTTAGACTAGACTGTCTAGTTTACATTTAGACCATTTTAGTTGGCTTACTTTTAACCCAAAAATGTGAACAAAAATGTTGCCCTTTTTTGAGCACAGCATTTTGGGCTAAGTTCACTCTAGGCTTCAGAGTTCAATTTTGGAGCTCCAATGCAGCATCTGACACAAATAACAGAACCGGATGGTCCATTGCACATTGGACACCAATGAGTCCCAATGTGTCCTATTGATTTTAAATAGGGTCTATCTGGTTTCAGTCTAGCGTCCATTGTTTTGCAGGAGGTGAGCACAGAAAAATCAACTTATCTACAGTATTTTTTCCTTCATTCATGTCTCGTCATTTGAACAGATTCTGTAAATGAAGATCCGTGAACAGAGCTGAACACCGATGTGAATGAAGTCATGCCATTTACTGTGAAGCAATGACCTCTTTCTGATAAGCCACATCCCTTGTTGTACATGGTGCACATCTCCATCTGTCTAATTCTCTTTGAAAGTTTATTTGATAACATGTCTTTCATAAGGAACTCTTTTCTTGGTGTAATTTTTGTGTCTCCAAAGCAGTAAAACATAGCTTTTCATTGTGACTAAACTGTACTCTAGCATCACTTTGAGCGATTACTTTGATATGTGAAATCCCTGTGTGCAATCATTGTACAGGTACTGTGAAATCACTGTCTACATTAGTTCTCTGTGTACTGTGGCATCACTGTGTGCATTAATTCTCCCTGTACTGTGACATCACTTTGTAAATGTTTTCTCCCTGTACTGTGGCATCACATTGTACATTATTCTCCCTGTATTGTGACATCACTGGGGGAGATTTAACAAAATCTGTGTAGAGGAAAAGTGGTGCAGTTGCCAACAGCAACCAATCATTTTTCTTTTTTTTTTATAGGCCTCTGAAAAATGAAAGAAGCAATCTGATTGCTCTAGTCAACTGCGCCAGTCTTCCTCAAACAGGTTTTGATAAATTTGCCCCACCGTGTCCATTCATTCTCCCTTTACTGTGACATCACTTTGTTAATTTTTTCTCCCTATACTGTGACATCAATTTGCACATTTTTTCCATGCTGTATTGTGACATCGCTGTTTACATTCATTCTCCCTGTACTGTGAGATCACTGTGTACTGTGTACATTCATTCTCCCTGTACTGTGACATTAATGTGTACACTCATTCTCCCTGTACTGTGACATCACTGTGTGCATTAATTCTCCCTGTACTGTGACATCACTGTGTGTATTAATTTTCCGTGTACTGTGACATCACTGTGTGCATTTTTTTCTCCCTGTTCAGTGACATTACTGTGCACATTCCAGAGACAAGCAGGAACAATGGGCTGCTCAGCCAGTCACCAAGCTGAGAAGGAAGCCCATCTAAAGTGGTGATTGGCTGAGCAGGCCATCATCCCTGCTCATCTCGAAAGGTGTGGCCCTGATCACTCTAAGAACGAGTGATTTGCTGGGCCTCTCACAGTAAATCTCAGGGATCCCAGCAGTCGGATCTCCCTCGATCAGACACTTATTCCCTATCCTGTGGATAATGGTTAAGTCTACTTCCCTGGAATACCCCTTTAACAGCCTTGCTGAACTTAGGCACTTTGCTGCCCATGTAGTTGAGGTAACTTTGTCGCTGTTAGGGGAGTTCTTTTATATACTACTTTCTGATATTTCATTTCTTTAGCCCTTGTACAAATTATAGAATCATTTTCTACACACATTATCTGAATTGCTTTGATTTTCTGCTTTTGTATACAAACTTTCAAGCTTATATATTTGCTCCTTGTGAATTTCCCATGTGTGTATCCTTAATGGCACAGCTAATCCTGAGGAATTGGCATAGATTGCATATAAATGAAATATCATGTGTACATACATTCAGAAATTAACTCTGTTCTAAGGCTAGCCGCATATGTGCTTTCAGTGACCAGATGTTATCAAACGATAAAGGTGTCAAACCGAGATGAAGTTAGAGCAGCTTCGACATGGTATGTGTTTTTCCCTTTCCCTTCTTTTATTTGCTTTCATGTCACATTTAGGCAATTTGTAAGCTGAACATAATGGCTCCAAAGAAATCAAAAGGGAACATTACGACCACAGTAGAACAGTTGTTGTTCACCCTGTTCAATGCTCTTGCCCAGAAGAAGACTTTGAAATAAACCTTTTAGGCTGCAATGCATATGTCACTGAATGGAAATAGAACACAGTAAAAAGAGGAAAAGTGCAGCTAATTATCTGTATAGATTGGAAAAGAGAGCAAAACAATACAGTGGAAGAACAGAGACAGGTGAGAGCCTATGAGCGCAACAAGTACAACAATGGGGGACATTTTATACATTTACACAAACACTGTGAATGCTTTCCAAAATAGGTGTCCAGGACCTGGAGCAGCCGATAAGAGGCTTGAGTGGCCCCTTCTAGAGTTAAGATCTATTCATTGTCTTCTTTTTGGGAGCATTAATGTTTTGCAACCTCTGAATGTATTTTAATTTCTATTTGTATGTGATTTTAGTAAGTTTGCAAGAAAGGAAATGCTTTAGGGAATCTTACTAAAATTGCCCTTATGGAGAACCCTAATTGCGGTAACACATATACAACTTTTTTCTATAAAATAAGGACCCACCGACGATCATGTTTAATGGTCAAAGAAGGCTGTGGGTAACTAAACATTTTTCTTGCATTGACTAAAGGGTAAAAAAAGATATATCATGGTACTAGGCACAGAATGGTTCACAGGGGAGCTGGTTAATCCCCTGATGAGTCTCTGAGCTAGAGTGGGCCCTCTCTTATTTCTTTTTGTAATAAAGTCACAGTTACTCATTGACCCTCATTTACTATTGCAAACCTGACATGTTTTGTCTGGTTGTCCGCCAGATTCTGTCGCATTGCACCAGAAATTCTGTCTGCACCAGAATGTGTGCCAGAATTGAAAAACAAAACCGAAAAAGGGGCATGGTCATTGGGAAAGGGGGTGTGGTCACTGGAAAGGGGCGTGTTCCCGGCATTTTCACAAAAAAACAACATATTTACTAAGGTTTCCACGTAAAATGTGGTGGATTTGAGATGAGGAAAACCCTACAGTTCAGAGCATGTGTAAAAAAAAGCAAAGTGTAGGGAAAGTGGAAAATGTAGGGAAACCTTAGTAAATACCGTGGAAAATAAATTGTAGGGAATTAAAACTCGCAAAGAAACCTACACTCCACTTTTAGTAAATGAGGGCCATTGTGTCTCTGAGGCTGACCTGCTGTGCACATGCCGAAATTTACAAGATGTCAAGTCATCTTGCCACTAGCTCCCTGGGTCCATCTTCCCCTCTGGGCCCTCCTCCTGGACTCAGTGACACCATGTGCTCCCTTTACCATGCCAGATTCTGCAGATTTTTGCTGAAGGTGTCCTCTTTACCCAATCCTACTACAATTAATTGGTTCCACAGCACATTATACGGTAAAATTAAAGATACCATTCACAATTACAACTGGTTTCCCAAATAACAAGCCCCCTTGTGGCTCAGTCAGCAGAAAAAAAGAGTAATGGCTCTTAGAAGGAGGAAAACACCAAAATTTGCTGTACAATTAAGGGACTTTAACCCTAACCAGACTTTCACATAACAGTGCTACATGGCCATGGAGAGTGAGCACACCATAACTTACACAGGTCATAGACAGACAGTACGGCACTACTTCCCCTTAGGTGCAGGACGGTGATGAAACGGCAGACCAGGACTGGGATTGCTGGAGGTGGTGCTCTGACTAGCAATAATGCATGGAATCGCAACAAAGAAGCAGAGAAATAATCGGCAACTCACCGCGGCCAGCTGAGTAAATCTTCTTTTATTTCATACTCACAAAAGTATCATATGGAAAGAGGGTAGTGGGGGGACACAGGATGGGCCATCCTGTGTCCCCCACTACCCTCTTCCCATATGATACTTTTGTGAGTATGAAATAAAAGAAGATTTACTCAGCTGTCCGCGATGAGTTGCCGATTATTTCTCTTCTTCTTTGTTGCGACACCATAACTTACTCTCACATTATAGTGATTGCATGGTCACTGTCGCTGTGCATTTATGTAAGAGTAACCTAAACATGATCAGTTAGTATCTTTATGCACAGTAACTGTGGGTGGACCCTAAGAATCGATTCCACTGATGGGCCCTCAGCACCTCAGTCTGACACTACATGGCACTTGTTCAATTGAATGAATCCTTAAGGGAAGGATCTGCATCTCTGATGGACAACACCTTTACATTATGATTGGACAACTCCTTTACATGATGATAAGTGTTAACAGGAAGGGACAGGACTAGATGTATGCATTAGTTGTGCTTCAATGATCTTTTCATTATACTTCAGAAACATGATATGTTGTCAGTAAGGACACAAAAATACATATATAGCTTTATTGTGTAAAGTACTTAGAGATGACTAATATCCTGTCACTGCTCTCATTTAGGACATACAGGTTATAATTGTTTTGCTCAATGTAATCCTTTTATAAAAATCTAAGAATAGGCCATACTAAAAAGGTTGATAGCCTCCTAGAGACAAGCTCGTGAAGTGTAGTTCAAATGAGTTGGATGTTATTCTGCTGCAACAGCTTTGCTGCATAGAGCTGTCAGTAAAATATTTATTAGTATGTATTATTATTTATTGCTTTGACATCAGTTAAGAATTTGTAAAAAAAATTGTGCACAAAAGGCTCCTACTTTAATATAATGAATACATCTTATATAGAATGATAACCGATTGTGTATTCTGCACTGAAACAACATGGACAAATGCTGATCATGCAGTTGTGGGACCACCCACAGTACACCCCCTCACAGCAATCGTGTTGAGCACAGTTTAGAAATGAGAGAATATGTGTTTTCTATAATCAGCATCCATTGTACGGTGCATTGAATAATATTTCAAAGGGTCATGAGGGAGTCTTTAGATTTTTAATTAAAAACTTTCCCCAAAGTAAAATTTTGGTAACCATTAATAAAGAAGACTACACTGGTTTACGACTATTCCCACAGGGCAAATATTTTCTACATTGTATCAACTATCATTAGTTTTCAAATACAATTAAAAGAGTTGTCTAGTTCAGAAAACCAATTTTCATTTACCTTAATAGGGAATTCTGAGCCAATGGAGTGGGTGCAATGTTCACAATCCTCATCTCTTGGCCAGAGAAAAGAATTATTACAAAGAGCGTCTTTCACTTGGGAGGACTTTTCCTGTCCTGCATGGGACAGACAACAGATTAATTTGAATGAACATCATGTAATGCTTAATTTCCCCAATGGTGGCGCTACAGTGTAAATGTATACTTACTGATAGATTTCTCCTCAGATTACAGCTGTTGAGTCCCAGCAGGATACTTTATGAACAGCATATTGTCAAATGTGGACAACTTTTAACCCTTTTAACCACTCCAGTTTTGGCCTTGAAGGGGTACTGCAGTGGAAATTCTTTTTTTTTTTTTTTTTTTTTTTTTTTTTAAATCAATTGGTGCCAGAAAGTTAAAAATATTTGTAAATGACTTATATTTAAAAATCTTAATCCTTCCAGTACTTATCAGCTGCTGTATACTAAAGAGGAAGTTCTTTTCCTTTTGAATTTCTTTTCTGTCTGACCACAGTGCTCTTTGCTGACACCTTCCATTTTAGGAACTCTCCAGAGTAGGAGAGGTTTGCTATGGGGATTTTCTCCTGCTCTGGACAGTTCCTGAATGGACAGAGGTGTCAGCAGAGAGCACTGTGGTCAGACAGAAAGAAAAAAAAAAAGAACTACCTGTGGTTCATACAGCAACTGATAAGTACTGGAAGGGTTAAGATTTTTAAATAGAAGTAATTTTCAAATCTGGCCCCAATTGATTTTAAAAAAAAAATTCTTTATTGGAGTACCCCTTTAAGGATCAGCTAACTTATGTATTTATTTATTTGTGTTTCATTGTTACTGAGATATAATTTAAAAAAAAATCTTTTTGTCAATGTAGTTTTACAAGGACTTTGTTTTGGCAGGAAAAGTTGTACTTTTCAATGAAACCATTTTGAAGTACATATACTTTATTAACTGCTATTAACTCTTTTGTAGGGAAAGGAAAAAATACACAATTCTGCCATTGTTTTTGGTTTTAAAAATCTGGTGTTGTGCATCCTATAATATGATTAAATTATGAGTGTTTTGTTTCCCAATTTTTGCGCAGTGAAAAAAAAAAAAGGTATCTGGTTTAGTGTTCTAGCATTCAAGGTCTACAACTTTTTTATTGCTCAGTTAAAGTATCAATATGAGGGCATGATTTTCTATTAACATTTTTATTAGTAATGTTTTTTGAATTGGTGGGGGAAGATGTACATTTTTTAACACTTTTACATAATAAAACAACTTTTTTTTATAATAAACTTTGTCTCATCATATTTAATTATTTTGTTGGTCCGACTAGAAGAAATTACAAAAAATGTTTTCATTATTTGTATAATGTTTTGGTATACTCAGTATACCAAAGTATTACTGCCTGTCAGAGTAATGATTGTCTTCTAGAAAGGTTGTCTTCTCAAAGAATATTGCCGGTGTGTATAATAAAAATGATATCCAAAAATCTGTCACCAAAAATCTCAGTTAAAATATCAATGTGAGGGCACGATTTTAGTTGGATCTATTAACATTTGTATTAGTACTTGGTGGGGGAAGTTGAAAGAAGCAATTACATTATTTTTTTTTTTCATTTAATATAGCATACATCATATGGTTTTAAAAAACATATTGAAGTGTACCTATTACAAAAAAAAAAACTCTTCATATGTCCTAGAGACGTGTCAAAAGTATGGAGAGGTCAGGGTATGAGTTTTCAGACCCTGACAGATCGCTAGAACTAGTGGGAAGAGAAGTGCATGATTGAGTGCTTTTCTCCCCACTATCTGTCTATAAGACCATGATGTACCGTGGACTATTATAGAACAGTTTGTAATATGGAAAGAACATGCTTAGTACACACTTCTCCTGGCTGTTTTTAGTGATTAGTTGGGAGGTTACTGATCAAAAGTTTTTATATATTTCTACAACACGTAATTTTTTTTTTTAAGCCAGTGTCCATTTCCCTAAATTTTTGGCATCTTTTAATTGCTATGATTACATATATGTATATTTTTTTTACACTTTTACATAATAAAACCACTTTTTTATAATAAACTTTGTTTCATCATATTTAATTATTTTGTTGGTCCGACTAGGGGAAATTACAAAACAATTTTCCCATTATTTTATAATGTTTTGCTATACTCAGCATATCAAAGTATTACTGTCTGTCAGAGTAATGCTTGTCTTCTAGAAAAGTGGTCTTCTCAAAGAATATTGATGGTGTGTATAATAAAAAGTACATCCAAAAATCTGTCAGTTTCCCCTCATGAGATGCCAATGCGTGACTGAGAATGCTCCCTTTGTTTTTCTAATCACCTAGATGTTAGGTAAATATGCAATTTGGTAAATGGGCAGGATTCAGCTTCTGGCCATTACATCAGGGTCCAAGCTGTCAGTCATAGCAGAGCTCCTGCTGTTTATGGCACTGGCACAGCTATTACCACACGGTCATCATGATGCAGCTGAAGATACAAATGTGTATAAAGTTCAGTGTTACAGAATATGACTGCTTTGTTCCATTAAAGGGTAGCTCCCACCATCCTATTTTTTTTGTTGCTAGCCCGTTACCCCCCCCCCCCGCTACGGCACTAGCCCGTTCCCTCCTCCCCCCCGCCCCGCATACCCCGCTCCCTCATTACACTTGCAGTTACTGCAGAGTCCGGCAGCGGGCGTGCAGGGACAGCGGCGGCAACGAGGTGGCGGCGGCGATGTGCGGGAGGAGTGGCCTCCCAGCCAGTGGCCGGGGAGCCAATGCGCTCGCTCCCGCCTGTCTGATTGACAGGCAGGGAGCGAGTGCAGCCTAACTGAAAAAGGACTGATTGCCACCTCAAAATCAGTCCTTTTTCAGTGGCCGGTTTTTAAATGTAAATTAAACCTTTTTAATGAAAAAAAATAAAAATAAAAGTATATTAGAGATATGTTGTAGTACATAAGTACTACAACATATCAAAAAATAAAGTTGGTGACAGTGCCCATTTAAAGAACAGGTGCATGGGGCATAGCAGTGGTAGAGATAGCACAGATGGACAATACCAAATGTAGATTTCTGAGGAGACATACATGCTTAGAGAATATGCAATTTAGCAAGTGAGATAAATAGTGTATCCTTTAATACTTTAATACCCTGAATTCACACAAAAAACTTTTATAAAGGAAAGTTTCCTCATTTAAATTTAATACGAAAATGGGGCTCCTCAAAGTTAAATACATTAAAGCTAAATAGGGCAACATACAGTGCAAATCTGTCTAGAACAAAAAAATCAGCTAATTTGTGATATGTGAGATTTGTGATATCTGAGATGAAAGGATTAACTAAAGGTGATTACTGTTCTATAAGATTTCTTAATTATTCTTTCATTACAGAAGGACAGTAGAAAGGAGAAGAATATTAGTTATGTACATTATGAATACTAACTAAATGGTGGAATCGACTTCTAAAGGAGAGGAACATGGATCTTAAAATAAAATCTACACTTGAATACATTTATCAAAAAAAATGTGTAAGGATTAATAAAAATCATTCTATCAGGAAATACTGTTGTTTTAATCATCTCAAGTTAAACATAATGGCCCTGACTTACTATTGTAAACCAAACAGAAATGTGGCGCAGTGCACCAGAATTTGGCACATTGCTCCACAAATTGTGTCTGTGCCAGAATTTATGGTGCAATGTGTCAATAACCCTGCAAACCCAACAACCTGACCTATTTACTACTGAATTCACAGAAAATCCAGTGAATAAATGGCTGAAGTCAAATCCTGCAGGTCGGAAACAACATTTCACACAAAAAAAAAATATATACAACACCGCTCTTAGTAAATAAGGCCCAATGGTCCATAGATTGAGCTTGACCATTTGACGAAGTGTGTGAATATCCACAGTATATGCTATAAATGTCCCATAGATGTGGATTTCACCTCTAAGGTCTCAAGATTAAGGGCTCCCTATTCCCATCCAGCCTGATTGATAGCTTTATAATGCTGCAATTTTTAACCTAATATTGTTTACAGGAAAACTACTGTTATAGGATTAGAAGAGAATATAACCAACACTAGTAGTACTATCCACTGTTCCCTTTAAAGCTATGCACCTTTGGAATGATGCTAGAAATCCCATGTCTGTCATATGAACGCATGTTTTAATTTGTATAAGAGATGGAAGTTCCAGCCCTATCGTGGGTCAGATCAGATCTCTACATTCGCAGTCAGTCCAGGAACTGCATACATGATATGGACACAAGCACTTGTCTGTATAGCAGATGTGTTTGTGTTAGCGGATGTGATATATTGTTTTAACTCTTTCCTTTCCAAAACACATAGTTTAGAGAACATATTGATCGTATCATCCTCTTGTATTGATCCTGTTGTCTGTTATATTGGAACCATAAGGTAGAAAACATTTTGCTGAATAAGTTTTAGCGGACACAAATTTGTCACCATTGCTTTGTTTACCCTCCACTGCTAGCATAAAAGGGTGGAGGAGTAAAGAATATATTAAAGGGGTAGTCCCCCCCCCTAGACATCTTGTCCTGGGGATCCCGTCGTTGGGGACCCCCGCGATCTCAGCTCCAGCACTCCAGACATCCAGTGCACGAAGTAAACTTCGCTCCGTGCCGGATGACTGGCGATGTGGGGTGGAGGTTTGTGACATCACGGTCATTCCCCGCTTGTGACATCACGGCCATGCCCCCTCAATGCAAGTCTATGGGAGGGGGCATGATGGCCATCACGACCCACTCCCATAGTTCTGCATTGAGGGGGCGTGGCTGTGACATCATGAGTAGGGCACGGCATGAGATGTCATGAGCCTCTGGAGCTGTACCCGACACTCTTAATGAATGCCGGGTGCAGCAGGGAGATTATGGGGGTCCCCAGTGGCGGGACCCCCGTGATCATACATCTTATCCTTTATACTTTGGATAGGGGATACGATGTCTAGGGGCAGAGTACTCTTTAAGCTCTGCCCCTTTAATTCTCACCATATTCTGAGCAAATCAGCTTGAAATTTTTTGGTTTCACAATTTTTAATAAAAAAATTATGTTATATTGTTATATACAAATGAGAAATATTTAAGAGTATTGATAACAACTGTCCTAAATCTCTTTTGAAATAATTTTTTTGATATGTTAAGATAATGGAAAGTCCTTTTGTGAGACTTCTGCTATTTGAGATGACAAAAAATGGTGACTTCCATCATAAAATGGACAATTATGTTTAATGTTATTTGAACCTTCACTTAAAGCTTTTAAAATAGTGAAGAATATGGGCCAACAGAATTGAGGAAAAATATATTACTTGTACACTAGCAACAGGAAGATTACGTCTATTGATTATGCCAATGGACAACCACAATTATATTTAAATCATGGTTTATGGCTGAATAACTGGAACCCTAGGCTACCACTTACATAAGCTACACCATGTATTTGGCAGTCTTGGAATACATCCCAGAAGCAGTTACCATACTCTTTTGGCAATTGTTAATGTATTAAAAGCACTATTTACAATGAAGCTGAAATAGGTTAAACAACTTCACAAATAAAGCCATGTAATTATACAAAAACAAATGACAAGAAAAAAGTGATGGGAAGGGAACACAGTGGGATGGGAAGCAATTACTTCTGTATCTGCCTTAGCTGTACATTTGACTTAGTCTAAATCACGTTCGCAGCTCAAACAATAAACCAAAAACTATAAAATACACAGCTAATACCCGAATTAGGATGTCACTTGTCAAAATAACACTGGCAATCTACAAGGCGCAGATAAGATGTCTTAGAATATAAGGCATTTATTTTGCATGTTCCTTGTGTATACATTTGCATAAATCAAAGCCAGATGTAGAGTTTGTTTTTGGAAGATACAGAGCACAATGACCCATTTTTCTCAAGCTAAAGGGCATATCAAAGAGCCCTGCATTGTGTGGGTTGTAATTAGAGATGAGCAAATTTTTTGAAAATTTTGATTCGGCCGATTCGCTGAATTTTCCGAAAAAATTTGGTTAGGTCCAAATTAATTAGCTATTAAAAACTGCTATTTCTGGCCTACAGAGAGGCTCAATAAGGATGTAGAACACTTTGCCTTGTCCAAACAAGCATAGGGAGTATGCTGTGTTAGTGAAATAATACTGTTGTTCAGCATGAAATGCAGATTACAGGCATTAGAATCACTGCTGCAGAGCGTCTGGATGTGGCCGATTTTTAATGTAATTTTTATTTTATTTTATTAGAATTTATTTTAATTTTTTTATTACTGTCACGATCACACCCTATCGGTCCAGCTACGACGCTAGAGAGAGTGTGATGGTGCAAGGGTTAAAGCCGCCGGACCTCTGGGTATCCACTACTAGTCCCAGCAAGTCACCAAATTAACCCTTAGATAAACATGTTTCCACCAGATCTGCCTTCAGAAAGGTGAGCTCATATATATAGAGATCAAAGACCAGAGATGATTTATTAAACATTTAATCTGATAAAAGGTATCACAGTGCTGACTATATAAAAATACAGAAACAAATGACATACAGTTACAAAAATATATAAAAGAGTTTTGCAAGAAAAGTTCAGAAAACTAAAGATGAAGTTGATGGTATCAGTCCATGAGAGTGAGAGTCCAGCTGTTCTTAGGATGGTCTTGTCAGCTTTGGGCACAGCCTTGAACACCCTGAGTCTAGCATTGTTTTAAATATCATATCTGCTTTCTTGGGAGGGAGACTCCATTCCTCCCTCCCCTCTGATCCCACCAGGGGGTCTTCTCTCTTCCTGGCCCCTTAAACAAACAGCCAGACCCCCAATAAAATGCAATACACAAACCCACAGTCTGAATGACCTCTCACCCATGGATTGGATAATACATCACACAGTTATAATTATAATACACATATGGGATTTTAATAATCAGGCCTTGGGCCTGACAATTACCCATTCTGGTGAGTATCAAGCTGGCAGTCCTCTGCCAGGTGAGATACCACCTGTTCCAGCCCCTGCCTCTCAGGGCCCCCCTGACTGTGAAAGTGTGAATGTTTCATTTAATCAGTTATGGTTCATTGTTATCACTCCAAGCTGTTTCATTGGATTATTGTGATAATTCCACAGGTAATATGACATCGAAGACCATAGGGCCTCAGTCTTGAAGAGATTACATTGATTTTTTTTTTCATTTAAATTTAAGATTTATATTAGATTCCCAATTTTAATGTCCCAGTGTTTACTTTGAACTAATACTGTATGAATAGTCACATGGCGGCACAATTACAAAGCCTAGAGGTGGCAGCAGCATGAGGAGACCATGGGGCCTCACAATCCCTAAGATAAAAAAATGAATTTTCAAATTTAAATTGACGATTTATCGTAGTCATCAAAATGTTCAGGTAATGTCACTGCAGCATGAGGAGACCATAGGGCCTCACAATCCCTAGGCTTAAGGGTAAATTCACACATACAGGATCATGCGCAGATTTGATGCACAGGATTTGTAACTGCTGATTAGAAGCTGTTCTCACTCAGTTAGTTTATATTGATAGCTGCAGCAGAAAATCCTGTACATCAAATCTATGTACATGTCAAGTACCATAAAAGAGGAATTTTCAAATTTAAAGTTCTACCATAAAAATGTTTAGGTAATGTCTCAGCAGCATGAGGAGACATATAGTGGCTGAATGACACAGCCTGGAGTTGGCGGCAGCATGAGGAGACCAGATAGTGGCTAAATGACACAGCCTGGAGTTGGCGGCAGCATGAGGAGACCATATAGTAGCTGAATGTCTCAGCCTGGAGTTTGCAGAAGCATGAGGATACCATATAGTGGATGAATGGCAAAGCCTGGAGTTGGCGACAGCAAGGGGATACCTTATAGTGGCTAAACGACACAGCCTGGAGGTGGCGGAAGCATGAGGAGACCATATAGTGGCTGAATGACACAGCGTGGAGTTGGCGACAGCATGAGGAGGACATATAGTGGCTAAATGGCACAGCCTGGAGGTGGCTGAATGACAAAGTCTGGAGTTGGCGGAAGCATGAGGAGACCACATAGTGGCTGAATGGCACAGCCTGGAGTTGGCGGCAGCATGAGGTGAACATATAGTGGCTGGATGACATAGAATGTAGGTGGCAGCAGTAGGAGGAGAACATATAGTGTCTGAATGACACAGCCTTGAGGTGGTGCCAGCATGAGGAGAACATATGGTGGCAGAATGAGACAGCCTGGAGGTGGCAGCAGCAGCATCAGGAGTCCTTAGAGTGGTGTAGTAGGTGGCAATACCAGTACCCGGTGACAAAGGAGGGTGAAAAGAAGTCTGATGCAGAGAAATGCTTGTAACTGGGGAGCAGCGCCTTAAATTTGTTTTGCACTATCCATATTTATGAAGTGTTGGTGTAGCACCATGGTCAATCTACTCTGATGCATCAGGCATTGGTGGGTGGAAATCCTGGCTTATTCATGCCAGATTCCTCTTCACAAAGGTTAGTCTCTCCACATTTTTCATGAACAGGCAAGTTCTCCTTGGGGTGACTATGGCCCCTGCCGCACTAAACACCCGCTCTGATGGCACACTACTGGCCAGGCCGGAAAGCTTTTGCAGGGCAAACTCTGCTAGTTGTGGCCATCAAGTTTGGCTGCCCAGAAGTCCAGCGGATCTTCTAGGTGTGTTGGCATGGGCATGTCAAGATATGCCACCACCTGCTGGTTCAGGTCTACCTGACACTGATGAGCTGCTTCACTATGCGGGTGAAGAAAGGTACTCATCAGCGACTGTAGACTCAGGCTTCTGCTGATGGAGCTGGTACTGCTCCGGCCAGCCCCACCCCTCCCAAGCAGCCATGGCAGTGAAAGGTGATCGCAAAGGGCCCCCCAAGTCAGACCTGCGAGAGGATGGACGATGGCGCCGAAAGGCATCGGCCAACTTACGACGTAGGTTGTCTTTGTAATAGGTCAGTTTGTCCTCCCTCTCAGTGGGTGTAAAAAAGGCCCCAAATTTGTGCCGGAAGCAAGGGTCCAATAAGGTGGAGAGCCAGAAGCATCCTGCTGCCGAATGGTGACAATTCGGCGGTCACTACGCAAGCAACTGAGCATATATCGTGCCATCTGTGCAATTGACTCGGAGGGACTCCCTGCCTCCATCTCCACTGCATACTGCCACGGTGTGTCTGGGTCTTCTGTCTCACCTTCCTCATAACCTTCTAGCTCCTCTGGCTGCTCCTGCTCCTCTCCTGTCAGAAGATTAGAAAAACCGCCCATTTTGCGAAACCTAATCTGTGCTTCACTGTGCCCCTCCCCCTCCTCCTCCAGTTCAGCCCCCACAGGGCTAATGTGGCCATAAGATGTAGGTGCCAGCGCACTGACCAGCCATAATTTCCAACACGTGTTGTAGGAAATAAAGCAGCGGAATTACCCCGTTCATCTTGTAATCTTGGCGACTGACTATTAATGTGGCTTCCTCAAAGGGCCTGAGCAAACGGCAGGTGTCATGTATGAGCTGCCATTGGTTGACATTGAAGTTACACAGGGGAGTTCCCCTATCGGCTTGGATCATCATGAAATTGGTGATGGCTTTTCTCTGTTCGTATAGTTGGTCCAACATATGGAGTGTGGAATTCCAATGTGTGGCAACGTCACAAATCAGACTATGTTGGGGGATACCGTTCCGATGCTGCAGCTCAAGGTGCTTTGCGGTGTACAAGTGGCTGAAGTGCATGCAAAGTTTACTTCCCATTGTTGGGATGTCTTGCAAATGGGGGGGGACACTTCAGGAACTGTTTGACAACCAAATTGAACACGTGTGCCATGCCTTCCTTGTCGAAGCACAGACAAGATGTTCTTCCCGTTGTCAGTCATTTTGGTTCCCATTTCCAATTTTCGTGGAGTAAGCCATGCTCCGATTTCTTTATGAATGACTTTTAGCAGTTCCTCCCCTGTGTGACTCCATTCGCCAAGGCATATCATCTGGAGAAAAGTGTGACACCGCCGTGCCCTGCACACAGGGTATGCTGAAGGGGCACTGAGACTTTTCTGTGCAGTGGAGGCTGAGGACATGGTGGAGGATGTCGAGGCATAGTTGCACACTGTCACAGGACCAACGGCCTGAGAGCATGGAGGAGGAAGCGGCATGAACAGTCCAATTTGGTGTTGTGGGTTTGCAGGAACCACATTCACCCAGTGGGCCATAAAGGACATGTATTGTCCCAGACCATAGTTACAGCTCCAGACATCGGCGCTGCCATGCACTTTGGTACACACTGACAGGCTCAAGAACTGGCCCACCTTCTCTTCCACAAAATTGTGCAGGGCTGGTACTGCCTTCTTCGCAAAGAAATGACGGCTTGGTACTCTCCACCTCGGCTTGGCACAAGCCATCAGTTCTCTGAAAGGTGCAGAGTCCACCACTGGAAAAGGGAGGGACTGCAGCACCAGCAACTTAGACAGGAGCACATTCAGCTTCTGCGCCATTGGAGGAGTGGGCTCATACTGTTGTCTCTTGGACATGGCTTCGCCGATGGATTGCTGGAAGAATGACTGACTAAAAGTACGAGGAGCAGGAGCATCTGGAGCGACAGAAGGAGGGTATGACACACAGCTCATTTTGGCTGAGGTGCTGGAGCCTTGGCTGGCTGAAAGAGGGAGCGGCGTGCCACTGGGTGATGCAGCAGGCTGAACCACCACATCTCCCAGGCCGCTTTATGGTGGCACAGCATATGTTGACGAAGGGCAGTGGTGCCAACATTGGGACCCTGGCCACGCATCACCTTCACCTTCTGCGGACACATCTTGCATGTGGCTATGTTAACCTCCTCCGGATGCTTGCTGAAAAACTGCCACACCGCCGAGTAGCTGATTTTCTCACACACAGTCTGCACTCATTGACTGCTACTGCCTCCGACTCTAGGAACCACTGTTCCACTACCTCCCGGGAAGGTAGGCTGCCGTAAAGCAGGTGGTGCTTGGAAGCACTGATAGGGAAGGGAGTAAGATTGAGAGAGAAAGTGCAACTTTAGGTGTATTACTTGGTGACTGTGTGCTGCAGCACTAATGTCTACTGCTGGTGTTGTTCACAAATACTTTTTTAAGCATACTGTAGCACACTTTTCTCCCCTCATAAGTGCATACCACATACCTACATCTAAGGGGTTTACTATTTTGTACTTTTTTAAGCAAACTGTAGCACATTTTTCTGCCCTCATAAGTGCATACCACATACCTACATCTAATTGGTATACTATTTTGTACCTGTTAAACTGTCAAGGGCCTAGTTACTACAAAGGGCCAGCCAAAAGTACACACCTGCTGCTGTTCTAGACAAATACTGTTTTAAGCGTAGAGAAGCGTTTTGTACTCCTCTCATATACGAAGTATATCAGGCAAAGAAGTGCCAGGATGTGCAGAGAGGAGAAGTCTCAGCGAGAGGCCTGAGCCCCGGTATCAGCTAGCAGTTGTGTCTTGACCAGCAGCCCATCTACCGTCATCGATTGGTTAACACGGTCATCCACTTCATCACAAGTGACATCTGATACCCCAGTCAACAGTCGATGGGTTCCTCATACACAACCCTCAGTTGGCATGGCCTGGGAGCCGTCCCTGTCCTCCCATTGCCTCTGTCCTATGCTGTTCCCTCCCCTACAAAAATATCTTATGCTGTGGGTTCAGCTCCACTATTCAGTGAGGACAATCTAATAGAGGACAGTCAGCAGCTACTGCTCAGCCAAGAAGTTGAGGAGACATCCGCTGCTTCCTCCTCTAAGTGGGAAAGTAGCGATGAGGAGAGTGACGTGGGAGGTGGTGTTGCCAGCATTCAGGGTCCTGAAGCAGACACTGTTGGGGAACCTGAGGAGGACATCAGAGACTTGCAGACACTTGTTGATGATGATGAAGCCAATTGCAATTGGGAGGCGGGTTCGGAAGAGGCTTCATCATCATCAGGAGAAGAGGGTTGCATGTTGCCTGTGAGGCAACAGCTGAGCCAGAAAGGTGGTAGCATGGTTGGCAGTCAGCATGGTGGCAGAATTGGAAAGTGATAGGCTGCATCCTGCATGTGATTCAGGGTCATCCCGCCTACCCTTTTTCTCACCTTCCCAGGAATCCCTGCCCCATGTGCTCACATGTGGATACCACATTTTAGATGCCCTGGAGCCTGAACCGCACCAAATGGAGTCTAATGAAGTGATTCACGCGATATTTGCTTTCGGCGATATTTGCTTTCGTTGTGTATTGAATTTTTCCTGAAATTCGTAAAGAATTCAGAATCGTCAGATTCGAGTCGCTCATCTCTAGTTGTAATATAGATGTAAAATCTGCCCGACAATACTATTTCTCCATGTATCAAATGCCAATCATTGAATCACTAATGTTGGGTTTTTATGAAAAGGGGACATCCAGTATAGAAAAGCAAGCAGGAACTTAACAATTCAACAATCAGTTTTGTGTTAAAAAAACGCCAAAATGTATCACTGAATAAATATTATATATTACAAAATTCTGCAAGTATAGGTTTAGCAACAATGGTTGAAAAAAGCAGCAAGGGCAATAGCATCTATTATAAGTAAGTTATAGATCGCATATACATTTTGCTAACAAAATTGTAAAAGATTGTGCCAAACTCAAAAAGCTGTCTGATCTGCTGGTATCTTGTTATGGGGCAGGAGGAAATGAGTAGAATGACATACATTTTTGTGTAAAACAATTGAAGATCGGAGATTTAACAAACCCTGTGCAATGGGACAGTTGAGTTTTTGCCCTTAGCAACTAGATTGCTTGCTTCATAATATTTGAAAAGTCTTCCCCATTTACTATATCATGTAACTTGTTCATTCTGAGCTTAGAATTCCAGTGGGCAGATATATGTTATGACTGACAGTCTTCCATGTACAGCCCTGCATACAAAGGTAGCTGTCACTCAATGAATAGGAACGTCCACTAGACTCCTAAGTCTAGGTGTAAATGAATAAAACAAGTTATGCTGAATGATGTCCTACAAAACTAGATATCAATTTGCTCAGCTTCGTCTACTCTTATATGATGTTGGACCAGTTCCTTTTAACCCCTTAAGGACGCAGCACATTTTCAGCTCTAGGACGCAGCCCTTTTTTGCACATCTGACCACTGTCACTTTAAACAGTAATAACACTGGAATGCTTTTACTTATCAATCTGATTCCGAGATTGTTTTTTCGTGAAATATTCTACTTTAACAAAGTGGTAAATTTTTGTGCTAACTTGCATCCTTTGTTGGTGAAAAATCTCCAAATTTGATGAAAACATTTTACATTTTGCATTTTTCTAACTTTGAAGCTCTCTGCTTGTAAGGAAAATGGACATTCCAAAAAAAAGTTTTTTTGGATTCATATATACAATATGTCTACTTAATGTTTGCATCATAAAATTGACGAGTTTTTACTTTTGGAAGACACCAAAGGGCTTCAAAGTTCAGCAGCAATTTTACAATTTTTAACAAAATGTTCAAACTCGCTTTTTTTCATGGACCAGTTCAGGTTTGAAGTGGATTGAAGGGTCTTCATATTAGAAATACCCCATAAATGACCCCATTATAAAAACTGCACCCCCAAAGTATTAAAAATGACATTCAGTAAGTGTTTTAACCCTTTAGATGTTTCACAGGAAAAGCAGCAAAGTGAAGGAGAAAATTCAAAATCTTCATTTTTTTACACTTGCATGTTCTTGTAGAACCAATTTTTGAATTTTTACAAGGGGTAAAAGGATAAAATTTATACTTGAATTTGTAGCCCAATTTCTCTCGAGTAAGCACATACCTCATATGTCTATGTAAATTGTTCGGTGGGCGCAGTAGAGTGCTCCGAAGCGAAGGAGCGACAAGGGGATTTTGGAGAGTACGTTTTTCTGAAATGGTTTTTTGGGTGGCATGTTGCATTTAGGAAGCCCCTATGGTGCCAAAACAGCAAAAAAAAACAAAACACATGGCATACCATTTTGGAAACTAGACCCCTTGAGAAATGTAACAAGGAATTAAGTGAGCCTTAATACCCCACAGGTGTTTCACGACTTTTGCATATGTAAAAAAATAAAAATTCACAAAAATGTGTGTTTTCCCCCAAATTTCACATTTTTGCAAGGGTTAATAGCAGAAAATACCCCCCAAAATGTGTAACCCAATCTCTTCTGAGTATGGAGGTACCCCATAAGTTGACCTGAAGTGCACTACGGGCGAACTACAATGCTCAGAAGAGAAGGAGTCATATTTGGCTTTTTGAGAGCAAATTTTGCTCGGGGGGGCATGTCGCATTTAGGAAGCCCCTATGGTGCCAGGACAGCAAAAAAAAAAAACACATGGCATACCATTTTGGAAACTAGACCCCTTGAGGAATGTAACAAAGGATAAAGTGAACCTTAATACCCCACAGGTGTTTCATGACTTTTGCATATGTAAAAAAATAAATAAAAATGTTACCAAAAAAGCTTGGTTAAAAAAAAATGTTTTTTTTTTTTTTTTACCAAAAATGCTTGGTTTAGCAAAAATCTTACATTTTTAAAAAGGTAATAGCAGAAAATACCCCCAAAATTTGAAGCCCAATTTCTCCCGATTCAGAAAACACCCCATATGGGGATGAAAAGTGCTCTGCTGGCGCACTACAGGTCTCAGAAGCGAAGGAGTCACATTCGGCTTTTTGGAAGCAAATTTTGCTCTGGAGGCATGCCGCATTTAGGAAGCCCCTATGGTGCCAGGACAGCAAAAAACAAAAACCCACATGGCAAACAATTTTGGAAACTAGACCCCTTGGGGAGCGTAACAAGGGGTAAAGTGAACCTTAATACCCCACAGGTGTTTCCCGACTTTTGCATATGTAAAAAAAAAATTTTTTTTTACACTAAAATGCTTGTTTTCTCCCAAATTTTAAATTTTTACAAGGGATAATAGCAGAAAATACCCCCCAAATTTGTAACCCCATCTCTTCAGAGTACGAAAATACCCCATAAGTGGATGTGAAGTGCACTGGGGCGAACTACAATGCTCAGAAGAGAAGGAGCATCATTGAACTTTTGGAGAGAGAATTTGGCCATGTGCATTTACAAAGCCCCCCGTGGTGCCAGAACAGTGGACCCCCCCACTTGTGACCCCATTTTTAAAACTACACCCCTCACGGAATGTAATAAGGGGTGCAGTGAAAATTTACACCCCACTGGCATTTGACGGATCTTTGGAACAGTGGGCTGTGCAAATTAAAAATTTTATTTTTCATTTTCACAGACCCCTGTTTCAAAGATCTGTCAGACTCCTGTGGTGTGTAAATGCTTACTGTACCCCTTGTTACATTCCGTGAGGGGTGTAGTTTCCAAAATGGAAATCGCTGTAAAATCAGCCACCCCTGTGCAAATCACCAATTTAGACCTCAAATGTACATGGTGCACTCTCCCTTCTGAGCCTTGTTGTGCGCCCGCAGAGCATTTTGCGCCCACATATGGGGTATCTCCGTACTCAGGAGAAATTGCGTTATAAATTTTTTTTTCTTTTACCGCTTGTGAAATTTAAAAGTATGGGGCAACACCAAATGTTTTTTTTTACACTAACATGCTGGTGTAGACCCCAACTTTACCTTTTCATAAGGGGTAAAAGGAGAAAATCCCCCCAAAATTTGTTAGGCAATTTCTCCCGAGTACGGAAATACCCCATATGTGGCCCTAAACTGTTGCCTTGAAATATGACAGGGCTCCAAAGTGAGAGCGCCATGCCCATTTGAGGCCTAAATTAGGGATTTGCATAGGGGTGGGCATAGGGGTATTCTAAGCCAGTGATTCCCAAACAGGGTGCCTCCAGCTGTTGCAAAACTCCCAGCATGCTTGGACAGTCAATGGCTGTCTGGAAATGCTGGGAGTTCTTGTTTTGCAACAGCTGGAGGCTCCGCTTTGGAAACACTGCCGTAGGATACATTTTTCATTTTTATTGGGGGGGAAGGGGGGGGGGCAGTGTATGTGTGTATATGTAGTGTTTTACTCTTTATTTTATGTTAGTGTAGTGTTTTTAGGTTACATTCACACTGACGGCGGATTACACTGAGTCTCCCGCTAGGAGTTTGAGCTGCGGCTGCTGCAGCTCAAACCTGAAGCAGGGAATTCACTGTAATCTGCCGCCAGTGTGAATGTAACCTGTACATTCACATGGGAGGGGGGGGGGGGGGCAAAACTACAACTCCCAGCATGCACTGACACAACGTGCATGCTGGGAGTTGTAGTTTTGCAACAGCTGGAGGCACACTGGTTGGAAAATACTGAGTTAGGTAATAGAACCTATTACCTAACTCTGTATTTCCCAACCAGTGTGCCTCCAGCTGTTGCAGAACTACAACTCTCAGCATGTACTGATTGCCAAAGGGAATGCTGGGAGATGTAGTTATGCAACAGCTGGAGGCACGCAAGTACAACTCCCAGTATGCCGAGACAGCCTTTTGCTGTTTCTGAATGCTGGGAGTTGTAGTTTTGCAAGATTAAGAGGGGTTCAGGCTGGAGATCACTGACAGTGGTCTCTAAACTGTGGCCCTCCAGATGTTGCAAAACTACAAATCTCAGCATGCTAAGACAGCAAACTGCTGTCTGGGCATGCTGGGATTTGTAGTTTTGTAACATCTGGAGGGCTAAAGTTTAGAGACCACTGTCAGTGATCTCTAGCCTGAACCCCATCTTGCAAAACTACAAATCCCAGCATACCAACACAGCAAACAGCTGTCAAGGCATGGTGGGAGTTGTAGTTTTGCAACATCTGGAGGGCCACAGTTTAGAGACCACTCTCCAAACTGTCGCCCTGCAGTTGTTGCTAGGCAACAGACTCCCGGACATGCCGCCGCCATACTAACCTCCACCACCGCCATGATCACAGCCGCCGCCGTCATCTGGAGCTCCGCTGCCGAATAAGTGACCGCCGCTACTACACGGTTCCCCCCACTGTGCCCGGACATCGATGGGTGGGCATAGCGGGGGGAACCGAACTTTAACCCCCCCGCCCCCAGTCTGCTATTGGTCGGTCGCTCCGCCGAGCAATAGCAGGGATAGGAGGGGGTGGCACCCCTGCCACCTCACTCCTATCTCTTCAGGGGGATCGAAGGTGTCTTGGACACCCCCGATCCCCGTTATTTTATCGCGGCGCCGCCGTTGGTGGGCAGGGGGAGAGTGCTCCCCCTGCAAACACCATAGATGCCATGATCAGAACTGATCACGGCATCTATGAGGTTAATGCTGCCGGTACCGGCGAGATCGCGGCCCCAGCAGCTGCGGTGGGACTCCGGCTGTGATTGACAGCTGAGTCCCGCCGGCGACCTCCTGCGCTGCTCGCTTTCTGCCAACTGGTGGCAGAAAGATAAACATATTTGTAAATTACTTCTATTAAAAAATCTTAATCCTTCCAGTACTTATTAGCTGCTGAATGCTACAGAGGAAATTCCTTTCTTTTTGGAACACTGATGACATCATGAACACAGTGCTCTCTGCTGACATCTCTTTTAGCAACCATGCATAGCAGATGCATGCTAAGGGCAGCATGGTGGCTCAGTGGTTAGCAGTGCTGGGGACTTCGGTTCAAATCCCACTAAGGACAACAATAAATAAAGTGTTTTTATTATTATTAGAATAATGTCAGCAGAGAGAACTGTGGTCGTGATGTCATCAGAGAGCATTCCAAAAAGAGAATAATTTCCTCTGTAGTATTCAGCAGCTAATAAGTACAGGAAGGATTACATTTTTTTAATAGAAGTAATTTACAAATATGAAAGAAATTGGGGTATGTGCAGCTCACAATATAGATTAGTCAAGGCTAAATGGAAAATATTTACACCAAAAAAATACTAGTACAAAATAATATATAAGGATAAAAAGGGGGGTACCAAATGCCTCTAGACTAATACCTGGTATTAGTCTAGAGGCATTTGGTACCCCCCTTTTTATCCTTAATTTACAAATATGTTTAACTTTCTGCCACCAGTTGATTTAAAAGAAAAAAGGTTTTCACCGGAGTACCCCTTTAACTCTGGAAAGTTAACAGACCAGGACCAAAATAAGGGTGCTTTCGATTACTAAAATTCTGTACCAAGTCAAACATAGGGCATACTGCTAAAAAGTATGCCTTGTATGTTAGTTTTAAGCGAAACTGCCAGGCTCTTCCCCTGTACTAAACCAATACACTGGGTTATAGGGCTGGTGAACCTGAGTAAAATCATATTATACTTACTAAAATCAGTCCAGTCATTCTCTACACATGGTCACCGTTGCTAGAATTGACTTGCCCAGTTTCCCTGCCTCCGTCCTGTATGCAGCACTATGCCTGTCCATCATATGCATATTTATAATTCTTCACTTTCACTTTCTAGTAATGGAGACATTTTCTAGAAAACAGCTGGACCGATTCTAGTATGTACAACATTATGATGCCCAGGTTCACCTGCACTTTAACCCAGTGTATTGGGTTTAGTGCAGGAGATCAGTTTGTCAGTTTTCCTTTAACATGTTCCTCAGCTAAATGATCACATGGACAAATTTTAGCCTGTAAGGTGGTTTTGAATGTGCCTATGCTGCATTAAAATTCAGGGCTGACAGAGTATATAACAGATACCCAAAATTAGGATTAAATGGTGTAAATTAATATTAAAGGGGTTAACCAAGGATGAAAATATTTTCAGAAAAGGCTGATAATAAAAAAAGAAAACATACTCACCAGCTCTGATCCCCTTCATCCCCAGTCCCACCAGGTCCCAGGACCTCACAGCTCCTTCCTGCTTTATGTAATATGAGAACCATGCAGAAACTGCCTGTGGTCAGTGATTGGCTGAGCTGGCAGTTTGCGCATGGTCAATTTGTCATGGGACTGCAAAGGTGCAGAATTGGAACAGGTGAGTATGATTTTTTGCTTTCATTTGGCAGCCCTAAGGGCCCTTCTTGAAAATATTTTTGTCCCCAGAAAACTTATGTAAAGTAGTCTTTCCTGTTAAATAGGAACGAAAATACCACCAACTGCAGTATCATTAGTCTGATCTGTAACTCTTGGGAGAGGTTTGATGGGGGCTATAAACAGTTGTCACTTTAGGAAAACCAAAATGTTAAAAATGGATAAAACTGCATTGTAATGAGACACAAGAAGACAACTGATTGAGTTGTAGTGATCAACGTGGTGGCAGTGATGCCACTGGGTGTCAATGTGTGCGCATACATTTTTGCTCTGTTTGAAACAGTTGGCAGGTGCCTCAATATACTTCTAAATGAACCAGCTCGATGAAACACTATGCACTATATAATATTTAACTATTCGTTAGCAATTATGTAAATGAGAATATTACATATGCATCAGTATTTAACTTTGAAGGCATGTTGAAATTACCATGAATATGAGCAGTTATCACTTAATGTAATTCGATAAAAAGAGAAGAAAAAAAAACAAATGCTTAGTTAATTATTTACTCATAAATGAAAATAAGGGAGTAATACTGATGGATGTGTCATTCACACTGTAAAATCTCTTACATGTGTACACATTTATTAAGTAGGCCATGAAATCCTTTGGGGGAATTGCGTTTTGGTTCCAATGTTTATAGATATAAATACTTCTATATTTTTTGTGGTCAACTCTACTTGGTCCTGTTGGGGGGAGATTTATCAAAAGCTGTCCAGAGGAAAAGTTGCCCAGTTGCCAATAGCAACCAATCAGATTGCTTCTTTCATTTTTAACAAGGCCTCTGTAAAATGAAAGAAGCAATCTGATTGGCTGCTATGGGCAACTGGGCAACTTTTCCTCTGGACAGCTTTTGATAAATCTCCCCCATAGAGCTGATGATAGTTGGGGGCTGCTCATATCCAAAGGAACAATATCTATGAGTGTGCCATAGCATTGACAGCACAGGTATATGGTGGGACCTGAAGGGTGTTTCTGGCATTCCGCTTTATTCCAAGATTACATTTCCTTCTTAGGGGTACATACTGTACATTGATGACTAAAACGCACTGTACATAAATCTGAAAAGACAAAACTTGTGTGGTTTTTAAAAGTTTAGACAGAAGAATAGCTATAGTCTGTATGAACATTTATGTGGTTGCTGGTTGTGAAAAGCTGGAAATTTTACATCCGATGTCCCAACTGTTGCCCCATAGGCTGAAATGGGAAATGGTGACAAGCCTATGGACTATCAGGCATATGTTTCATCCAGCAAATGTCAGTTTCTGTATGAATAGAAACAGGTCCTAAGAGTTCCCTAGATTGGCACATCTTAAGATTGTCTAGTTTAAGTTTAGACCACTTTTAAATTGGCTTAATTTTGAGCCAAAAATGTATGGCAAAATGTTTTGTATTTTTAGCATGGGGGTATTTGTATTTTTACCATTTAAGCTCAGTTCCTAAGCGCTCTTCACATAACGGAAATGAGACTAAGGTATACCGGTACGCCTGATGTCCTTGTTAAAGTGAATGTGTCATTAAGATTTTTTTGTTTACTGAATAGTACCAGAGTTGTAAACATTTTTTTACATTAGATTAGACACATGATTTTTAATTGGATATATCATTATAAAGTGGAAACTTTATTTAAACATCTGGTGCATCTTATTGCTACTAATACCTCCATAATAATCTACAAAATGTAAAGATGATTTTATAACCAGACAAAAGACTCTTATTATGCAAATCACTTTCTTTTACTACTGCAGCAGCAACCAATCAGATAACAGAAAAAGAGAAAAAATGTAGATATGAAAATGAGGTATAGAAAGTCCTCCAATCAGTATGAAGTATAGTCCATAAAAGCACTGCAGTCAACTGTAACTTCCTCTTTCTTGCTGCTGCCAGTAGCAACAAAGTTAAGCACATGTATCTCTCCCCTTTTTGTTCACCATATATATTTGATATTTATGTATATATTCATTTATACTATTGTCATTTCCATCCTCATCTGTATATTTCATTATTTCTCTGTTCTTCTATTTATTCTATATATACATATACTTTTAATTCCGCTGGTTGACTCGTCTCTCTCCCTTCTTCCTGTCGACTCGTGTTCGCTCTTCTCACTACGCAGCTGGCTTTTCAGAAGACGCGGCTCACATCTTCTCTCTCCCACAGCTGTATATATATATATATATATATATATATATATATATATATATATATATATATAAATATATATATATACTTTGTATGTATATATATATATATATATATATATATATATATATATATATATATGTATATATATACATATATCATCCTTCTCATACATTATTGCTCTCAATATTAACTGTGCATATATTGTTAAAGTATATCTATTGTTTTTCCTATACCCCTTCAGATATATATATATATATATATATATATATATATATATATATATATATATAATTTATTTTCAGCTCCCTGCCCTATTCTTCACATATATTGTTGCACTACACAGGTGTTCATTAGCAAATTATCGTATATATATATATATTGTATTTGCTTATCATACAGCATGTCTGTTGAACGTAACAACACTGTATCACCTGGTTCTGGTGATACAAATTTACCATCTGACACTCATTTGCAGAACATGGTAGATATGTCGGTTCGTTCCGCCATTCAATCTGCCATGTCTACCTTACAAGCGCTAGTGCAACCTACCTCTATTACATCTGTTCCATAACCATCTACTCCAGATGTTTTTTGGTCTGCTGAAAATTCAGCGGAAAAGCTTGCTAGGGGTTTCAAAAAAGCTGGCAAAGCCAAGCAAAAGAGGAATTTTATTGATTCTAATCCATCTTCCCCTCCTAAAAAACTTCCTAAAAAGCATACTAAAAAATCTCATAATTTGTCCACTGATGCTGCAAAAATGCATCCCAAACCCTCAGCCCAGGAGGAACTTCGTTTTATTAGAGCAAAGAAATCTTCCTCTAGGAAGAAACCAGACTCCTTTAACACCTCTAGTTCCTCATCAGAGGATTCCTCTAACCATTCTGAGGATGAAAATTTTATTTTTGTGGAGGATTCTGAGGAGGATTTCGACGCCTCATCGTCCACTGAGCATCCTTCCTCTGTTATTTCGGACAGCTCTGGAGAACCTTTTCTCCATCCGGAAAACATTCAGCACCCTCGTTCGGGTGAATGGTTTCCTAGTTCACCAGTGGCTAAATTTCTGGAATACTGAATTGCTAAACCTTTAGAGAAATCATCCAGGAATAAATTACGAGCGGAATGCCCAAGACCATTCCTAGACCATAAATTTTCTTCAACACCAGATATTGACTTATGTTTAATTACATTTTTGTCTAAATCTGGTCCAAACCCAAAGAAAGGCATCGACCGATCTTTTCGGTCAATCCAAGACAAACTTTTGGACAATTTAGGTCCAATTACCAAAATATTGGATATGACAGAGGAGTCCATTTCTTCTGGAACTCCTTTAAATGTCCAAGTAATCGAAATGTTGGGCTCAAAGGGCTACCCTTCTATTGGGTAATTCTAATGCATCTGTAAATACAGAACGTAGAAGGTCTATCCTTCTGAGGCTTGACCCTCAACTTGTGAATTTGACCCAAAATGAACCACATTCTTTTACAGAAGGCTTTTTATTTGGTGATTCTTTCATCAAAGAATTAAAAAAGTATGTACATTTTTTTTTTCTTCCTTGGAGAAGGCACAGTCTTCCAAAAAGAAAGTGTTTAATTCTAAGGTTTTCCACAAGGCCGGGAGAGGCAGGAGCCGCTTTCCCGGGCCGACAAATCATGGATCGTAGATCCTATAGAGGCTCCTATACCTATGATTGAACATCTCAACACCCTACATTCCAACAACCCACCCCCTTTTTCCCACTCAGAGGTTGCCCATGGAGATCCAGAGGTCAACGAGGATACCCTAGATCTCGGCCTTCTTCAGGTAAGTCTATTTCTTCCTCTAGAATCTCATTTTCCTCTAAGAGGCATACTAACCCATTTTTTTCCAAAATTGGTCTATTCTCACATCAGGCGCTTGGATATTAAACACCATAATGGGATATCAGATTCAATGGATGAATCCTCATCCTATCCATTTTTCCCACCAAGACAAACACCTAATTACTTTAGAGATCCAGGAACTATGCTCCAAAAAAAGCCATATCTCAGATACCTTTTCACACTCCAGGTTTTATCAGCAACCTGTTCTTGGCAAAAAAGAAAGACGGGGGTCACCGCCCTGTAATCAATTTAAGACATCTAAACGGATATGTAAAATACCAAAATTTCAAAATGGAGGGCATTAATTTATTGAGAGACCTTCTTTGACAAGGAGATTGGTTGATAAAAATCGACTTAAAAGATGCCTTTCTCCCGATGCCTATGCACCCCAATTCTAAACAATATCTCCAGTTCATATGGGATGACAAAAAATGGCAATTTTTAAGCCTTTCCTTTGGTCTCTCTTCCGCTCCATGGTGCTTCACAAAGCTACTCAAACCAGTGGTATCCTATCTTCGAAGTCGGGGTGTCCATCTGATTATTTATTCAGACGACATCCTCATCATGGCAGACTCTTGGTCTCTCATTCACCGCCACATGCAATGGACCATCTCTCTTCTTACCAATCTGGGATTCATAATAAATTTTAAAAAATCTGTTCTGACCCCTTCTCGGGAAGTAGAATTCCTAGGCTTCATGGTCAACACTCAATCGGTCATTTTAAGTCTGCCTTCAAGGAAGCTAAAAACTATACGCAGAAAAATTCTCTCTGTGTTGAACAAATCCCTAATTTCCCTACGGACCATTGCATGGATAGTTGGCCTTTTCTCAGCATCTATCCAAGCCATTTTCCCAGCTCCATTACACTACAGAACTCTTCAACGTCTGAAAGCCTTACACCTGAGGAATGGTCTAGGCTATTCGGGCGAAATTGCCTTGAATTCGGATGCCAGACAAGAACTCATCTGGTGGCTGGACCATGTCCAGGCTTGGAACGGAAAGACAATATTTCATTCCATGCCGGATCTTGTCATAGAATCGGATATGAGTCTGCTAGGTTGGGGCGCGAGATGCGGCTCCTTGTCCACAGGAGGCAAATGGTCTGCAGAAGAATCTTTGATCCACATCAATTGCCTAGAATTACTAGCAGCTTCCTTCGCCCTGAAAAGTTTTGCGAAGGACAAATCTCATTGTTGCATCCTTCTGAAAATGGACAATATTTCAGTGGCCCAGTATGTAAACCATTTAGGAGGTACAAAATCCAAAATTTTGGCAGATATTGCAAAACATTTTTAGCATTTCTGTCTAGAGAAATATATCATTCTCAAAGCAGAATATCTACCTGGAACTTCCAATGCAGTAGCAGATTGGAATTCCCGTTATCTTGCCAATTCAAGCGACTGGATGTTAGATCATTCAATTTTTCAACGTTTAGATTCCCTTTGGGGACCATTGTTCCTAGATCTTTTTGCATCGCGATTGAATCATCAGATTCATCGCTTTTACAGTTGGCGTCCAGATCCAGAAGCTCTGGGCACGGATGCCTTTCTTCAAGCTTGGCCATCAGAAACCCTATACGCTTTCCCTTCATTCAATCTCATTACGAGCATTTTGCTACAAACCAAAGCTTAACGGTCGACCTTAGTTCTAATTACTCCCTGGTGGCCATCTCAAACGTGGTTCCCTCACATTCTGAGTAGGACGATAGATTTCCCCAGGATTCTTCTGACATCTCTTTCCATTCTACTCGATCCGTCAGGCCTTCCTCATCCTCTCATCCAATCAGGTCTTCTCTCTAGTAGCCTGGTTCATATCAGGTCGGAAAGACCTGATTTGGAACTTTCACAATCAGCTCAATCCCTGTTATCAGAAGCCTGGGCTCAAGGTACTAGGAAAGCCTATCTTTCCGCATGGAGATTCCTGTCTAATTGGTGCATGGAACGGGATCTTGATCCCGTACAGGCCTCTTTAAATGATATTATTAATTTCTTATCTGAATATTTTGATTCTGGAAAGGCCTATCGTACTATCAATGTTTATCGTTCGGCCATATCCTTTTATCACAAACCTTTTAATTTTTTACCTATAGGTAAACATCCTCTCATTTGTAAATTACTCTTTAAATGTCCACCTACTCCCAAATATCCTTTCGTTTGGGATGTTCATATTCTTCTGAACCTTTTGTCTTCCTGGCCAGACAATGATCTTCTATCTTTGAAACTCTTATCTATCAAACTTACTGTCCTCTTATGTTTAATTTCTTTCAAATGAGTCTCGGATGTTCGAGCTTTAGATATCTCCCATCGTACCTTTTCTCCTCATGGCGTACAATTTACTATTGTTCGTCGCACAAAGACTGCTCTACGGAATGTCTTTTATCCTTCCTTTCCTCATAATGAGCGTCTTTGTGTCGTCCGCTGTTTAAAAGTTTACAAATCTAGGACTAATTCTTTACGCCTTCCTGCTTCTTCCCAACTTCTCTTATCCTATGTTAAACCTCACCTTCCAGTTTCTGCTCCTACTTTGGCCAGATGGGTCAAACATGCTATGTCTCTAGCTGGCATTGATACCTCTATCTTTGGAGCTCATTCCACTAGAGGATCTATGTCTAACTCAGTTTTCCAGTCAGGTGGAGCTCTATCTGATATCCTCAAAGCTGCAGATTGGTCTTCTGAATCTATTTTTCGTGATTTTTATTTTAGACCTGAACCTTTGCTAATTGACTTATGTGTATGTTTTCTCTTTTATTTAACATATTTGAGTGTTAGTGTCTTTTTCAGCTTTAAAATTGCATAATAGGAGTCTTTTGTCTTGTTATAAAATTGGGGATTTTCTTAGCCTTGGTGCCGGAAAATATAGATTTTATTAAAGACAAAAGACGAGTATTATCCCTCCCTCTTTTTTATTCCATCACTTCTAATATATATATATATATATATATATATATATATATATATATATATATATATTTCTTTCAGCTTAATTTCTGGATTTGTTGTTTCCTGATCCTGCCCAAGGATTACAGACTTACCGTTAAGAAGTTTTGTTCCAGTTTTTACCTCTGAATTCCAGTTGCATCATGAAAGAGGAAGTTACAGTTGACTGCAGTACTTTTATGGACTATACTTCATACTGATTGGAGGACTTTCTATACCTAATTTGCATATTTACATGTTTTCTCTTTTTCTGTTATCTGATTGGTTGCTGCTGCAGTAGCAAAAGAAAGTTTTTTGCATAATACTCGTCTTTTGTCTTTAATAAAATCTATATTTTCCGGCACCAAGGCTAGGAAAATCCCCAATTTTATAGTATAGATAGTAAAATAGAAAATTAGAGAAAACTTTACCAAAAATTCAACAAAAACATTTAACATAAACATTGATTCAAACAATAGGTCATTTTCTGAAGCCACATTCCCTTTAAGTAATATAAAATGTATGTGATGTTAAAAATTGTAATGCAATATTTTGTGATTAATTCATCATTACCATATAAATCCTGCCAATTTTCCATGTGAGTAAAATTTCAGCCGCTGTTTGCGGAGTAATGTCGTGATTAATGAAAGCTTTTAGTAGTTTTTAGCTACTGGGCTAGTGTTCAAAGAAGAAAAGATGCAAATACCAGAAATAAGCCACGTGTCAAGCACCATACAGTAATTACATCTTTGACTTTTTTCCTGCATGCAATATACATGCTCTGGGCACTTCATGAATGTATGCAATGAAGCACAAACAAAAACATTCATGCAGATCTGGAAGGAATCCAGATGAAGGAATAGCATCAAAGTAGTCGACAACTGAGGATAGCAATTTGACCTGGCATGAGCCAGCTTAAAAAGCTTAGCAGGCTTTTAGTTTCTAACCCAGCATGAGAAAGACAAGATGTGTAAAAACAACAACACATCTACAGTTCATATTTTCAGAGAATACAGCTACTATTACCTGGACTTCTTGGCAAGATGGACATTAAGGTAAATTTATGATATCTAAAAACGTTCTATTAAGATTTTTCAGATTATAACTACATGGTGATTTACAAGTATAAAAACTTATAGATACAAAGTGGTGTGTCCATTTATGTAGATATTTTTTTTTTTAACATACCCTAAACAAAAGAGGCAATCAGATTGTGACAAGTAAAACCTTTGTGTTATACGTGTATTTGTTTTTATGCCAGACCTGCTACCTTTAAAGGGGTAGTCCCCTGCTAGACATGTTAACCCTTATCCAACTCCACTGGATGACTGGTGAACACAGCCACCTCACCCACTCCATTCACGTCTATGGGAGGAGACATAACAACTGTGTACTAGCCATCACCCCCCTCCCATATAATTAGAGGGGGCGTGGCATGACATCACGATCGTGGAAGCCCCAGGCTTCCATGATTGTAAACCAGCAGCGCCGGCCATGAGATCGCAGGTATTGCCGCGGCCGGACCCCACACAATCAGACATGTTATCCCCTATACTTTGGATATGGGATAACAGGTATAGAGGTGGAGTACCCCTTTAACATTCTGGTGGAGTACACCTTTAACATTCTTTGAACATACTTAAAATGAACATCCACTTATAGTTCTCAAAACACATTTGAGATTTATCAAAACCAGTGAAGTGAAAAGGTTTACCAGTTGCCCATAGCAACCAATCAGATTGCTTCTTTACTTTTAAAAAGGCCTTTGAAAAATAACAGAAACAAACTGATTGGTTGCTATGGGCAACTGGTCAAATTTTCCTCTGTACATGGTTTGATACATCTCCCCAATTGGTTTAGGATTAATACACACTTGTATGGATTTCTATTTGAAAGAATAGTTCAGTCTAGCAACTCTTAAGCTGCAGTAGATTTCATATTGTTGTACCGAGTGACCAATATGTTGACAAATGTCTTCTGACATGTCATTGAAATATACCAGTAGATAAGATTGATGGAGTTCAGATGTTGAAGCCTTCACAAAAATATGTGTATAACATTGTCTAAGAGCCCTTAAAATGTCTGTATAATGCTGGTAGGTAACCTAGGAGTTTATTATTTATTTATTTTATGTATTTATATAGCGCCTACAGATTCCGCAGGAGTGTATGTATGCACTTCTGAACAGTATTTAAGGCAAAGTTAATTTCAAAGTTATGGCAACCTGCTTTGGGTAAATGTATGGTACCTGGTCGTAACTAACAGGTTGAATGAAAACAAACTATACTAGCAGATTTTTAATTATTTTTAAAATTAATGTCCAAAAATGATCCCCTTTTGTAGATGGATGACTGCTGGGGTTTATATGCTGTAAGAGTTCTCTCTGGGATTAGCTCTAGGGATCGTCCTTGACACCAAGGCTCAAGCCCTGCAGGAATGCCACTTTTTCCATGGCAGGAACACCAATCATATTAGCAAAAGTCCTGCTGGACCAGTCCTTAATTGAAAATCTTAGGTGAGTTCCCACACTTTTCTTTCCCAAGACTTGACCCCTGCTTGACACAAACACAGGACACATTTCTCCACTTCAACAAGCAAGTCCACACCACTTCTTTATGCATTCTGACCCTCAGTCAGGTTTATTGGGAAAGGTTGCAGGACAAAATAAAACACAATTCACATTGGAACAAACAAAATCCTAGGCCGTCTAGCCACTGACTACACATTTGTCACTTCCCTCTCTATCCACTGGTAAACTAGTCTCCATCAGCTGAAAACACAGGTTTCCTGAAACCTTTACTCACACACAGCATTTGCGGCCTCTTGCTGTGTGTACTAAGACTCCTTGTCTGTTCACTTCACTCGTGTGGGTTACTCACAGGACCCCTTGCTTCTTCCTCACAGCCACCTTGCTGTCTCCTGGGGAGAGTCCAGACAATTCTCTTCCCCTTTCCTTATATACAGACTTTCCACACTTTTGCTGGCCTCATTGATTAGTTACTGGGTGAGCATCTCTGCTAGCTCACCTAGGATAAAGGTCTTGGGAAAATGCCCTTTCATTGCCCTCAATCCTGCCTCAGTGTCACAATGCACACAGATGTATCAGAAGAAATATTGATTTTTTTCCATGTGGTCAGAAAATTCTCCCTTTTTGGGGTTAGCAGCAGGTTTTGTGCCTGGAAAGTGAATTAGCAATGATTGTTTTTTTTTACAAGCTGAGAAAAATCATTCCCATTTTGGGCATAGCAACAGGATTGGTGACCTAGAAAGTGCACAAAACAGAAACAACACCCTATATGCTGCTTTTTCACAATTAGTGTTAAAAAAAATTAAACAGTCATTCTAAACTTCCAATTTAAACAGATTTTGCACTGACATAACAGATGCAGAACACTCTCTGCAGTGCTACTTTACTACTACTATTATGTGCTGTTCACTGCTTAGTGTCCCTCAAAGAGATCTTCACTTAATACCTGCTATCTCTAAAATAGCTGCTAAAGCTATGTGCATATGCATTTTAATGGCTTTGGCATCACCAGTATACTGCCTCCTGATTGGCTGGTAGAGCAATTTTAAAGGTATTATAGGATTCCTTGAGGTCATGTGATCCTGCCTAAGCAGTACTGCCTAAAGTTCAAGTTGTAGCTCTATCAAATTTTTAGCAAAGTTCCAATCAAACTCGAGTTCTATGGGTTTGGTTTGCTTATTTACATTAAAGGAGTATTCCAGGCAAAACCTTTTATATATATATATATATATATATATATATATATATATATATATATATATATATATATATATATATCAACTGGCTCCGGAAAGTTAAACAGATTTGTAAATTACTTCTATTAAAAAATCTTAATCCTTCCAATAGTTATTAGCTTCTGAAGTTTTCTGTCTAACTGCTCAATGATGATGTCAGGTCCCGGAAGCTGTGCATGATGGGAGAATATCCCCATAGGAACTGCACAGCTCCCAGGATGTGAGTCATCAGAGAGCAGTTAGACAGAAAACAACAACTCAACTTCAGAAGCTAATAACTATTGGAAGGATTGAGATTTTTTAATAGAAGTAATTTACAAATGTGTTTAACTTTCCAGAGCCAGTTGATATATAAAAAAAGTTTTGGCCTGGAATACCCCTTCAATGTAAAAAAAAAAAAAAAAAAAACTGGTACCTACCTTTTTAACTTTCTGCAATAAATACTCTGATTTCATATCTTCATTTAGGTAAAATTCTTCTCATCCAACCATATCCACAGTGTGTTCCAGTAATCTGAGAACAATCCCCACTACTCTTGAATGGACCAATTCTTATAGCTGATAATGTGTGCACATGTGTCAAACAAAATGGGCAAATGCGTTGTTTATTTTATAAACTATTCATGCAACCAGCAGTTCTTGATGTCTCAAATATGACCATTGTCTGCTAAAAATGTGATCCATCAGGTTGGACTTTTTTAGCCATGGACAACTGAAAACAGAAATAAAGTATTTGTCATGATTATTTAGCACTTTGTACAAGCCCATTATGTGCATATTTTTGTTCTTTTTTTTTTTTAACTCAATTTTACTAATAGTGCAGTATTAGTCATGGCATGTTGTTGATGGGATCATTCATCCAAACAATACCATGTATTATCAATCTCCAAATGCAACACCTTTGTATGAGCCAGTCACCCACATCCCCATCTGAAATCCAGTAAATTCCAAAGAAAGAGAGTCCAGCGCCAGGATAAGCAGTAAAAAAGGTGATTCTTTTTTGAGGAAAAAATTCAGTAGACAGAATATAGAAGCCTTTGCATTTCAGTTCTTAGTGACCTTTAGTCATGGTATGCAATGGCTAGGAGTCACTGAGACCTGAAACGCATAGGCTTGTATGCTCTGTCTGCTGGAAGTTTTCCTAAAAAATAAATCACCTTTTACTGCATTTCTTGGTGGAACAATCCTATGTATGTTTGAATGTCCCTATTCTAGACGATCAAAATTTTATGTATTTGGGCAAATAGTGGTGGTCCAAGAGTGGAGGAACATGCCTCAGACAACAAAAGCACAATAGGGGAGATTTATCAAAACCTGTCCAGAGGAAAAGTTGCCCATAGCAACCAATCAGATCGCTTCTTTCATTTTTCACAGGCTTTTAAAAAAATGAAAGAAGCGTTCTGATTGGTTGCTATGGGCAACTGCACCACTCTTCCTCTACACAGGTTTTCCTCTACCCCATAATGCTTGCAAAAACACAGTTGATTCCTCATCCTATGGCAGTGGTCTGAAACTGTAACCTTCCAGGTGTTACAAAACTTCAACTCAACTCCTAGTATGGCTGTCTGGGCATGCTGGGAGTTGAAGTTTTGCAACATCTGGAGGGCCACAGTTTGGGACCACTGCCGAAATCAACACCATTGTTATCCTTCAAAAGTCTCAGTAATATCAGAAAACAGGAATTGTACATGAACATTTTCTTTCAATGGGATTGCGATCTGCAATGTCTGTGCATCCACCAAACTTTAAAAAAAAAATTGACTTGCCCTATGTCTACCTAAAATCACCTTTTTCTTCATGGGATTCTTATTAAAGTCACTTTCCTCTTTGAAGTGACCCATTCATTCTCACACCAACAAAACCAGCAGCGCATCGATCAAGGGGATATTGTTTACATAGAAGGTCTAGCAGTCTAAATGTCAGAGGTGATCCAGGGCTTTCAAACACTCAGCATTACACCACAAAGTCAGGAAATTGTCAATGTCATGATGTTATTACAGTAGATAGACGCAATAATATGTTATTACTACCTGGTCGTGGATTCTTCTCTAACAGGACATTTACCTGTGCTTGGCAAAAAAAAATTCCACCTTGAACTGGCTTCACCGAGCATTCGCAGCATTACTGGTCATGCATACGTTTACAACAGCTCAATGATATTCCAGTAGGCTTCCAGCATCATTGCACACTGTGGGATAAGCCCTTCACAATATAAGTATACGCTAACAAATGTAACACTTTATAAGAGTTTGCTAAACACCCTTTCTACAGATCATGGAAACTGCCATATTTAATAAAGACTATTTTATCTACAATAAATGGTATTAAATCTTTCAGGACCGAACCATTATTTTTTTAAGGTATATTTTTTTCTCATCGCTTTATAATTGATATAATTTCAAATGTACAGTGAAACAAACAAAAAATTATTTGTAGGGAAAAATTTAAAAAAAAAATTTTGGAACTTTAGGGGACTTCTGTTTTTACCCAGTACACCATTTTGGTAACAATGACACATTATCTTTATTTTGTAGGTCCATACAATTAAAATGACATCCAAGGGTTTTGTTTTATTTTACTACTTTAAAAAAAATGTTTAACTTTTTGTACAAAAATTTGTAGGCTTAAAATTGTCCTCTTCTGACCCCTATAACTTTTTTTATTTTTCCGCATACAGCGATGTAAATCAAATTTTTTGCACCGCGATATGTAGTTTTTATTGGGGCCATTGTTGTTTTGATAGCACCTTTTAATTGCATTTTTAATCATTTTTTTCTAGTGTATGAAGTGACCAGAAATGCGCATTTCTGGATTTTTGAATTTTTTTACGCTTCCGTCTTTGACCGTGTAGTTTAATTAACATTATATTTCAATAGTTCGGACATTTACACATGCAGCCATACCACACATATTTATGTTTTTTTTTTTACATTATTTTATTTGAGAAATGGCAAATCTAAAAACTTTTATTAGGGAAGGGGTTAAATCACATTTATTACTTTTTTTAATTTTTTTTTTACACTTTTTATCTTTAAATTGCATACACTGATCAATGTTGCTCCATAGAACAGCATTAATCAGTGTTATTGGTGCTCTATTGCTCCAGCCTCTCTAAAGGGTTAAAGGGGTACTCCAGTGAAAAACTTTTTTTTTTTTTTTTAATCAACTGATGCCAGAAAGTTAAACAGATTTGTAAATTAGAATTAAAGTATAATCACTTCTCAAAAAATTCACCTGCAAAGGTGCATAATGATACTAACGATTGCAGAATTTTTTTTTGTAATTTATATATTTACTAGCTGAGTACCCGGCGTTGCCCGGTTTTTCCTTCCTAATCCTTTTTGGGGAGGAAAATAAACAAAAGAGGAAGCTTTTGACTTCATATGCAGTCCTCATATATTGTTGTCATATCCCAACCCCATATCCAGACCTCCTATCCTGACCTCCTACCTCGACCTCTTGTCCCTACCTCCTATCCCGTCCTCCTATCCTGACCTCCTATCCCGACTGTTACGCCGAGCGCTCCGGGTCCCCGTTCCTCCCCGGAGCGCTCGCCTCATCCTCGTTGCTGCAGCGCCCCGGTCAGATCCACTGACCGGGTGCGCTGCGGTCCCGCCTCCAGCCGGGATGCGATTCGCGATGCGGGTGGCGCCCGCTCGCGATACGCACCCCGGTCCCCGTACCTGACTCGCTCTCCGTCGGTCCTGTCCCGGCGCGCGCGGCCCCGCTCCCTAGGGCGCGCGCGCGCCGGGTCTCTGCGATTTAAAGGGCCAGTGCACCTATGATGGTGCCTGGCCCAATCTTCCAATTAGCTTAATTAGTTTCCACCTGTGCACTTCCCTATATCACCTCACTTCCCCTGCACTCCCTGGCCGGATCTTGTTGCACTTGTGCCTAGTGAAAGCGTTCCCTTGTTTGTTCCTAGCCCGTGTTCCTGACCTCCTGCCGTTGCCCCTGACTACGATCCTTGCCGCCTGCCCCCGACCTTCTGCTACGTCCGACCTTGCTTCTGCCTACTCCCTTGTACCTCGCCTATCTTCAGCAGTCAGAGAGGTGAGCCGTTGCTAGTGGATACGACCTGGTCACTACCGCCGCAGCAAGACCATCCCGCTTTGCGGCGGGCTCTGGTGAAAACCAGTAGTGACTTAGAACCGGTCCACTAGCACGGTCCTCGCCATCCCTCTCTGGCACAGAGGATCCACCTCCTGCCAGCCGGCATCGTGACAGTAGATCCGGCCATGGATCCCGCTGAAGTTCCTCTGCCAGTTGTCGCCGACCTCACCACGGTGATTGCCCAGCAAGCCCAACAGATTGCCCAGCAAGCCCAACGGATTGCCCAGCGAAATCACCAGCTGGCATACTTGACCACCGTGACACTGCAACTTCAGTCACAGATACAGCAGCTGCTGCCACAGACACAGCAGCTACAACAACCATCTCCTCCGCCGGCTCCTGCAACTCCTCCGCAGCAACCGGCCGCTCCTAACCCCTGCTTGTCCCTGCCGGACAAATTTGATGGGGTCCGCAATGATCCTGCCACAGCCACAGTCCAGTCCTACTTCGCTGAGGTCCGTGGTGTCTTCGAGGAGCCTGCCCGAGCCTCTTCTGCCAAGACTGCCCTGCTGAACCTGGTCCAGGGTGTTTCTTCCGTTGGCGAGTACGCCATTCAGTTCCGTGCTCTTGCTTCCGAGTTGTCCTGCAATAGTGAGATTCTCTGCGCGACCTTTAAAAAAGGCCTATCCAGCAACATTAAAGATGTTCTGGCCGCACGAGAAACTCCTGCTAACCTGCATGAACTCATTCATCTTGCCACTCGCATTGACATGCGTTCTTCCGGATGGCGTCTGGAGCTCCGCCTGGATATGGACTTTGTTCGCACGAGGCGTTTTTTCTCCCCGGCTCCTCTCTCCTCTGGTCCTCTGCAATCCGTTCCTGTGCTTCTCGCCGCGGAGGCTATGCAAGTTGACCGGTCTCGCTTGACACCTCAAGAGAGGACACGACGCCGCATGGAGAATCTTTGCCTGTACTATGCCGGTACCGAACACTTCCTGAAGGATTGTCCTATCCGTCCTCCCCGCCTGGAAAGACGTACGCTGACTCCGCACAAAGGTGACACAGTTCTTGATGTCAACTCTGCTTCTCCACGCCTTACTGTGCCTGTGCGGATATCTGCCTCTACCTTCTCCTTCTCTACTATGGTCTTCTTGGATTCCGGATCTGCAGGAAAAATTTTTTTGGCCTCTCTTATCAACAGGTTCTACGTCCCTGTGACCAGTCTCGCCAGACCCCTCTACATCTATTGTATTAACAATAAAAGATTGGACTGTCTCATGCGTTTCCGTACAGAACCCCTCCTAATGTGCATCGGACCTCATCACGGAAAAATTGACTTTTTTTTCCTCAGGTTCTTTGGCCCCAAGAAGAGGGGGAGACCCAAGGGGGGGGGTACTGTTACGCCGAGCGCTCCGGGTCCCCGTTCCTCCCCGGAGCGCTCGCCTCATCCTCGTTGCTGCAGCGCCCCGGTCAGATCCACTGACCGGGTGCGCTGCGGTCCCGCCTCCAGCCGGGATGCGATTCGCGATGCGGGTGGCGCCCGCTCGCGATACGCACCCCGGTCCCCGTACCTGACTCGCTCTCCGTCGGTCCTGTCCCGGCGCGCGCGGCCCCGCTCCCTAGGGCGCGCGCGCGCCGGGTCTCTGCGATTTAAAGGGCCAGTGCACCTATGATGGTGCCTGGCCCAATCTTCCAATTAGCTTAATTAGTTTCCACCTGTGCACTTCCCTATATCACCTCACTTCCCCTGCACTCCCTGGCCGGATCTTGTTGCACTTGTGCCTAGTGAAAGCGTTCCCTTGTTTGTTCCTAGCCCGTGTTCCTGACCTCCTGCCGTTGCCCCTGACTACGATCCTTGCCGCCTGCCCCCGACCTTCTGCTACGTCCGACCTTGCTTCTGCCTACTCCCTTGTACCTCGCCTATCTTCAGCAGTCAGAGAGGTGAGCCGTTGCTAGTGGATACGACCTGGTCACTACCGCCGCAGCAAGACCATCCCGCTTTGCGGCGGGCTCTGGTGAAAACCAGTAGTGACTTAGAACCGGTCCACTAGCACGGTCCTCGCCATCCCTCTCTGGCACAGAGGATCCACCTCCTGCCAGCCGGCATCGTGACACCGACCTCCTATCTCATCCTCCTATCCCATCCTCCTATCCCGTCCTGCTATCCCGTCCTCGACCTCCTATCCCGTCTTCCAATCTCGACCTCCTATCCCGACCTCCTATCCTAACCTACTCGTAATATGTGTACCAGGTAATGAAATATCTCCAGCCTAACGGAAATTATATGGGAACATACAGTTCCCATTGATTTGCATGGGACTTTAAAAAAAAATAAAAAAAACCCTGACCCTCACAAATGGGGGTAGTTAAGGGTTAAATTAACTTTCCTATATTTTAAGTGGACATATAAGTAACATGTGACCAAGTATTATCGAAATATCTCCAGCTGTTTGGAAGTTATGCAGTAACATATATTTCCCATAGACTTGTATGGGACTTTAAACATAAGCCCCACCCCTGGCAAATGGGGGTGAGTAAGGGTTAAATTACCTATTCTATGTTTGTTGTTGACATATAAGTAACATGTGTGCCAAGTTTCATGTTAATATCTTTAGCCGTTTGAAAGTTTTTGTGGAACATACATACATACATACATACATATATACATACACACATACATACACACACACACACACATGTTGAGTTATATATATATATATATATAGGTTTGACATAAAATAACAGTATAAAATATCCTGGCACTAAATATAGGAATATACCACCACTGGGCCCTAGTGGGGATATCCACACAATATCTAAAAATTGGAACAATGAGTAATAATTTGTGAAAAAATACAAAATAGCATCAATCCAATGCTCCGGCAACCTAGTGGTTCAGCAACTGACAGTTCAGTGGACCTGCAAACAATAGATGGTATGTCCAAATGAAATTTAGTATAAATGTATCTGTGGTCCTGTCTCCGCTGAAAACAAAAGACTGCTATAATTCCAGTAAATAACAAACAGTCAGTCTATATATCAAACTGTCACTGATTTCAACAGATGTATCACTGATGTAAATGTTACGATCTCACCAGATCCTGGGACTGCCAGATGAATGCTGCTGTGATGGTTTTCTGTAATAGTGCGGGCAGCGATGTTAGGGCTGTCGCTAGTTCAGGGGTGCGCTTGGCATAGCGCGTTATGTACCAGCCGTACTCCCCCTCTGCGGTGAAGAAGCGGGTGCAGTGTTGGTATATCGTGGCGTCCTCGTGGGGGATGAAATCCTGGCGGGGATCGTTCGCTCTCAGCGGGTTGATGAGGCAGTTCAAAGACTTGGACCGGACCGATGATATAAGAGACAGGTATCCAAGTTGATTTGTCTGAACCAGCAAATGCCGCTGTGCTGTATTCACATTAGGTGTAAGTCCAAATGATGTTATAGTGCCTTGTAGGATTAAAATTAATAGCCTAGACGCGTTTCAGGGGGCTATAGCCAGTATTGGCTCGACCCTTTCTTCAGTAGGGATAAAAGGTATACTCTCTGCTGACATCTCTGTCCATTTTAGGAACTGTTCAGAACAGCATATGTTTGCTATGGGGATTTCCTTTTAATCTGGACACTTCCTAAAATGGACAGAGATGTCAGCAGAGAGCACTGCGCTCATGATGTCAGCAGAGAGCACTGCGCTCATGATGTCAGCAGACAGCTCTGTGTTCCAAACGGAAAAGAATTCCCGCTGTAGTATTCAGCAGCTAATCAGTAGAGGAAGGATTACGTTTTTTTTAATAGAAGTAATTTACAAATCTGTTGAACTTTCTGGCACCAGTTGATTTAAAAAAAAAAAAAAAGTTTTTCACCGGAGTACCCCTTTAACCCCTTCATGACCCAGCCCATTTTCACCTTCAGGACCATTTTTTGAACATCTGACCACTGTTATTTTAAACATTAATAACTCTGGAATGCTTTTACTTACCATTCTGATTCCGAGACAGTTTTTTTCGTGACATATTCTACTTTATGAAAGTGGTAAAATTTCACTGATATTTGCATCCTTTCTTGGTAAAAAATCTAAAAATGTCATGAAAATTTAGAAAATTTAGCATTTTTCTAAATTTGAAACTCTCTGCATGTAAGGAAAATGGATATTCCAAATAAATTACATATTGATTCACATATATAATATGTCTACTTTATGTTTGCATCAAAAAATTGACGTGTTTTTACTTTTGGAAGACACCAGGGGCTTCAAAGTTCCGCAGCAATTTTCCAATTTTTCTCAAGATTTTCAAAATCTTACTTTTTCAGGGACCAGTTCAGGTTGGAAGTGGATTTTAAGGGTCTTTATATTAGAAATACCCCAAATGACCCCATTATAAAAACGTCACCCCCCAAAGTATTCAAAATTACATTCAGTAAGGGTTTTAACCCTTTAGGTGTTTCACAGGAATAGCAGTAAAGTGAAGGAGAAAATTCAAAATCTTCATTTTTTACACTCGCATGTTCTTGTAGACCCAATTTTTGAATTTTTACAAGGGGTAAAAGGAGAGAAATCACCCTAAAATTTATAACCAAATTTCTCTCAAGTAAGGAAATACCTCATATGTGTATGTAAAGTGTTCGGCGGGTGCAGTAGAGGGCTCAGAAGGGAAGGAGCGACAATGGGATTTTGGAGAGTGAGTTTTTCTGAAAGGGTTTTTGGGGGGCATGTCCCATTTAGGAAGCCCCCATGGTGCCAGAACAGTGGACCCCCCCACATGTGACCCCATTTTGGGAACTACACCCCTCATGGAATTTAATAAGGGGTACAGTGAGCATTTACACCCCACTGGCTTTTGACAGATATTTTAAACAGTGGACTGTGCAAATGAAAAATTGTATTTTTCATTTTCACAGACCACTGTTCCAAAAATCTGTCATACACCAGTGGGGTGTAAATACTCACTGCACCCCTTATTAAATTCCATGAGGGGTGTAGTTTCCAAAATGGGGTCACATATGGATATTTATTGTTTTGCATTTATGTCAGAACCGCTGTAATAATCAGCCACCCCTGTGCAAATCACCTCAAATGTACATGGTGCACTCTCCCTTCTGAGCTTTGTTTTGCGCCCTCAGAGCACTTTGCGCCCACATATGGGGTATCTCCGTACTTGGGAGAAATTGCATTACAAATTTTTTCCCTTTTACCTCTTGTGAAAATGAAAAGTATGCGGCAACACCAGCATGTCAGTGTAAAAAACTGTAGACCCCAACTTCACCTTTTCATAGGGGTTAAAGAAGAAAAAGCCCCCCAAAATGTGTAAGGCAATTTCTCCCGAGTACGGACATACCCCATATGTGTCCCAAAACTGTTGCATTTGAGGCCTAAATTAAGGATTTACATAGGGGTGGACAAAGGGGTATTCTATGCCAGTGATTCCCAAACAGGGTGCCTCCAGCTGTTGCAAAACTCCCAGCATGCCTGGACAGTCAATGGCTGTCCGGCAATACTGGGAGATGTTATTTTGCAACAGCTGGAGGCTCCATTTTGGGAACAGTACCGTACCAGACTTTTTCATTTTTATTGGGGAGTGGAGGGGGGCTGTGTAGGGGTATGTGTATATGTAGTGTTTTTTACTTTTTATTTTAGGTTAGTGTAAGTGTAGTGTAGTGTTTTTAGGGTACAGTCACACGGGAAGAGGTTCACAGCAAGTTTGCCGCTGGGAGCTTGAGCTGCAGCACAAAATTTGCGCCATCTCAAACTTGCAGCACTCACTATAAACCTCTGCCCATGTGAGTGTACCCTGTACATTCACATTGGGGGGGCAAACATCCAGCTGTTGCAAAACTACAACTCCGAGCATGCCCTTTGGCTGTCCGTGCATGCTGGGAGTTGTAGTTTTGCAACAGCTGGAGGCACACTGGTTGCAAAACACGGAGTTAGATAACAAACTGGTGTTTCGCAACTAGTGTGCCTTCAGCTGTTGCAAAAACTACAAGTCTCAGCTTGCAGTGACAGCAGAAGGACATGCTGGGACTTGTAGTTATGCAACAGCTAGAAGCATACTGCTACAACTCCCAGCATGCCCTTTGGCTGTCCGTGCATGCTGGGGGTTGTAGTTATCTAACAGCTGAAGGCACACTGGTTGCAAAACACTTGAAAGTTTAGTACTTAACTTAGTGTTTCCAAACCAGTGTGCCTCCAGTTGTTGCAAAACTACAACTCCCAGCATGCCCAGACTGCCCAGGCATGCTGGAATTTTTAGTTCGCCAATATCTGAAGGATCAGATGTTGTCGAACTACAACTTCCAGCATGCTTGGGCAGTCTGGTATGCTGGGAGTTGTAGTTTTGCAACATATGGAGGTCCACAGTTTGGAGACCAATGTAAAATGGTCTCCAATCTGTGCTCTTCCAGATGTTACAGAACTACAACTCCCAGCATGCCTGGACAGACTGAGCCTGCTGAGATTTGTAGTTTTGCAACATTTGGAAGAGCACAGATTGGAGACCATTATACAGTGGTCTCCAAACTGTGGACCTCCAGATGTTGCAAAACTGCAACTCCCAGCATGCACAGAAAGCCAAAGGCTGTCTGGGCATGCTGGGAGTTTCAGTTTAGAAATTCCCAGTGGCAGCGGGGAGATCGCTTTACGGCAATCTCACTGCTGCCAATGAAGATGCCGCCCTGCTGCTGGAAACTCACCATGGCCAGGTAAGTGACGCCGGGGGACGGGTAAGGGACACTTAGCAGAGAGGTGTGTGTCCCGATCCCCGTGATCCGGACTCACACACCGCGCTGCTAAGTATTCTCATAGCGAAACGCTGCTATCAGCTAGTCAGATTTGACTAGCTGATAGCAGCGATCGCTGGGGGGGGGGGGGGGGGGGGGGGAGGAGGATCAAACCCCCCGTGGTCACATGGTAAGATGGCTGGCTATCAGTGATAGCCACCATCTTACCGGGCTGCCTCGAGTAGTGGAAAATGTACCTGGTACGTCATGGGTCGGGAACACCTTCCCACTCATGACGTACAGGTATGTCATAGGTCGGGAAGGGGTTAATGCTGTACATCATCCCGATCGGCGATGTCCAGCATTAGCTGTGAGTTCTGGTTGCTAATAGCAACTGGGACCCACAGGGTATGATGTGCGTGTCATACACTGTGAGCCCGCAGAGGATGTAAATATACAGTAAGTCCATTTGCGCGAAGGGGTAAAAAACCACATGTGGGTTAACTATACGAATACAGTAAAACGTGATATTATGAAATTATGTCATTAATCTGTTTCACAAGGATTAGGTAAATCAGTAGATTATTTACAGTCCTATAGAAATTGTAATACCATAGGTACTGTAACTGTGCCATGTGAAAAACTCAATCTCAAGCACTGAAAAACTCAACTCTGCTTCATCTGTTAGATTTGGCTGATAAAACTCAGGCTGCTGATCGTGTTTTCTGCTGTGTAAAAAGTTAAATATAGCTGGTGGGGCAAATACATTAACCATTAATGCAGCAGATGTACCATGTAAGTACATTAAATGCAGTTACAACATGTATTGACTTCATTGACAGGAGATGTAACTTGTTGTTATTGTCATACACTGTAGATGCGAATATCAGGTAACAAAAAACGACAGTCAAGGTGGACTTTGGTATGTTAAAAAGCCAACATTACAAGTGCAATGCAAAAGGTTATATGTTCTGAAATGCTTGCCCCCAGCAAGTGCTCATTATCATTGCTTACAGAAAAGCTCTATTCAGCCGTGTAGATTATAAAGAAGATTATAGAAAATGCCATCCACTTTCTTTGAAATTTGCGGCTTATTTCCCAAGGTCTGGTTTTCTATTTTTTATTTTTTTTGCTTGCTGCTCGGATCCTCAGATCCAATTATTTGTAGAGTAAACATCTGTTGTTTTATTACATTTAACAATATGCCCTGTGTTAAATGTTATTTTTCATTAACGGTGCAAAGATTATTTTTATGCTTTCAATTCTGTCCAAAAGTTCTGCCATTAAAATCTGCATCCAGATCATAAGCAGGATTCATTTTTCATTGTTTTTGGCTAAATATTTTATTACGTAGCCAACATGTCCAAATTCTAAACACTTTGGATAGGTGGTTTATTTCCTTTTTTAAAAGAACCTTTACTAAACGTACACATCGCCTTGGAAACTGTCTTGTCTTTGCCTATTATCATAACATCTACCTATCATCATCTTCTTCTAGGGGTTTGTGCTCCTCACAGCCGCACTGACTCCAGAAGTAATAATGAGAGTGACTGTAATTCACTCTTGTCTCTGGAAACTTACAAATAAATAGGCAAAATAAATTTCAAGTTTCCTTGGTGATAGCATAAGGTACTTTAGCTATCGATGAATAAAAAAAGCCACAAATAAGTGGTTATAGTCTCCTCTGACTATGCAGGCAAATAAAGTATATAATCTGATCTTCCATTGTTTAGTACTAGTAACTTATACTGTATGATTTGCTCTACAGCAGAAACCTAATACTTAGTAATACCATCCAACCTGATAATAAAAAAGTGGCACAGGTTGAGCAGAAACAAAAGGTTAAATAAACTATTGTGGCCGAACAAGGGCAAGAACAAGAACTTACTAATACAATATTATCAGACATACTGCACAGACCTTTCTGAGCTGTCTGGCCTCTTTGAAAACATGACTCCCTCCCTGCTCCACTCTTTCCTCCTGTCTGCAAAGGACCAGACCATTTATGTGAAAAGGGGGCGCTCATATTACTGCTCATTAGATATAGGGCAGTATCAGTGACTAAAACTTCTATGACTAAGAAAAGCTTCCTATTGCCCTAAAATCTAATGAGCAATAAGAGTTTCCCTCTTCATCAATGTTCTGGTCCTGAGCAGACAGGAGGGCAGGGGGGCATGCAGCGATTTTCATCTCTGAGTTATGCAATATCACAATGGACAAAAAAAGGACTTTGCATGGCATGTTCCATGACTAGTATCTATGCTGTCAATCAAGCCTAACTAGCTAGAGGAGAGCACAGTGATTCTGACTGAAGCTGCTGCATATTCTCCCCATGACTGTATACCAGTGGCAGCATTTACCATTCAAAGTTGCTTTTGAAGCTTTATGTAGCATAGCATAAAGCAAGAAAAACAATGTCAGAATCCTGTTCTTCTCACCTGTCAGCTCCTGGGAATGGTGTGTTAGGGACACAAGACCTGACAGTGCACTTCCCATGGCTATAATATTTATACTAGGGCTGTTTTACACTAGAGTGGTTCATAATGTAAATAACTCCTAACTGTCCACCTTCCCAAACTATCATGAAAAAATGAGCTTGTGATGTGGTGCACAAAGCAGCAACAAAGAACGTACGCCATCCACAATCGTATCTCATTGGATGTTTTTGGCGGGATCACCTTGAATCACATGGCGGCATGCAGCCTATCAGCAGCCAGCCCTGTGATGTCACAGTCCTATATATTTGGCAGCCATTGCCGGAGATGGGCATTTCCTTCCCGGACGTTTTGCTGATAGGGCAGAGACTGTGTGTGCGCACTAATCACCGTTACTGACAATACAGGTTTTTACAGCGGTGAATCCATTCACCTCAAGCCCGCATTCATTCTGGCTAGAGAGAGAGAGCAGACACTGTGTGGTCACTAATCAGCGTTCATAGTTTGCCAATAGCGTTCATAGTCTGCCAGTTGAGATCATCACAGGAAGGGAAGCACTCCCCATTCAAAGACTGCAAGCAACCATATTGCATCCAGACCCTGTAATTGTGCCACTCTGCAGCAATGATTCTAATAACGATGCCAGTAATCTGCATGTCATACTGAATAACAGTATAATTTCATTACCCCAGCACACTCCCTATGCGTATTACGGCAAGGCAAAGTGTTCTACACTGCTATTGAGGCTCTCTGTAACCCGGAAATAGCCATTTTTAATAGCGATTCACTGCAAATATATTTGGATGGAACTAAATTTTGGGGGGAAATTCGGCGAATCAGCCGAATCGAATTTTTGAAAAATTTGCCCATCTCTATTTATAATAATGTTTGTGTAATTTATGTCTAACAGTATCTGAAATATAAAAATGTGCCCCATTACGGTTATGTTTGGCCCTCTTTTATAGAGAGAATTGAATCTGCCAGAAGGTGAAGCAACGCCTAGCAAATATCATGATCATGGAGGCTATTCAAAGCTGAATAATTCTTTATTCCCAGATGACTTGTATTTCAATCGCATTTTTTGATAAGGTATACAGTATGGTCTTTGGAGAAAAAAGGGCATTGTGTACAGTCACAATCTACAATGGCATTCTTATGAATGTGCCTGTGATTGTAGCACAAGAACTAATTCAGCATATATCTGTTCCTAGGAAGGACACAAACTGGCACTGTAATTGCCTTTGCCTTGCTTTGAGATGATATGCCAATGACACCTGTGACTGAAACTATAGAACAGATTGGCTATGTTTAGTTAAAAGAAGGAAAAACTAACAAGCACTTTCATGTTCCCTTTGCAAGTGAAACACCATTTAATCCTCCTGAACAACTTGGATGAAAGCGGCGTCTTGTATATTGATGAGCGGATAGATGTTAATAACTTTCCTGACTATGGTTACAATTAAATACTCTTTATCTTACTTAAAACCCCAAATCTATGACTGAGATCAGACTTGAACATCATTAGGAGACTTTCGAGTGAATTGGGTGGAAGATTGACAGAATATTGTGCACTTAGAACACATTGATGTATCACAGATGGGCATCAACAAGAAGCTGGGTAGAATTATGAGCACGCTCTTAAAGGGGTACTCCGAATTCTGTACTCCGAATGCTTGGAGCGGGCGGCGGGGGTCGTGATGTCACGCCCATGCCCCTTGTGATGTCACACTACGCCAACCTCAATGCAAGTCTATGGGAGGGGGTGTGGCGACTGCCAGGCCCCCTCCCATAGACTTGCATTGAGGGGAGTGGTGTGACATCACAAGGGGCATGGTCGTGACATCACAACCCCCGCCGCCAGCACCCAGCATTCTAAACGAACGCTGGGTGCTGCACAGAGATTGCTGCGTGACCCCCGGGATAAGATGTCTAGGGACGGAGTACCCCTTTAAGAATCAGAAGAACACTACTCCATCATATACATTTCCATTCATGTTAGGTGATATTTTAAACATGTTTTTATATGGGATATAACTCAAATCTGTGTTTGAGTTACCGTATTTTTCGCTGTATAAAACGTACTTTTTCTTCCCCAAAACTGGGGGTGAAAAGTCGGTGCGTCTTATACGTCGAATACACACCTATCGCGGCGGTCCCTGCGGCCATCAAAGGCCGGGACCCGCGGCTAATACAGGACATCACCGATCGTGGGGATGCCCTGTATTAACCCTTCAGATGCAATCAAAGCTGACCGCTGCGTCTGAAGCGAAAGTGACACTAACCCAGCTGCTCCGCGAGGGACCTTACCTGCCTCCTCGGTGTCAGCTCCGTGCCGGGATCCCCTGCATGGCCGGCGTTCTCCTTCATCGTCATCACGTCGTCACGTACGACGCCCCGTCATCCAATAGGAGCGGTGTGCGGAGCGACGTGATGGCGGCGACAGAGAGCGAGGATACCGGGCAGCAGAGATGTCCAAGAGTGACGGGGACATCCGGGGACGCGGCGACAGCGGTGGAGGGCGACATCAAGGGCAGTGGTGACGGGTCCGGAGAGGTGGGGACATGTGAGTATTACCTCCTATACCAGTGGTCTTCAACCTGCAGACCTCCAGATGTTGCAAAACTACAACTCCTGGCATGCCGGACAGCCAACGGCTGTCCGGGCATGCTGGGAGTTGTAGTTTTGCAACATCTGGTGGTCCGCTGGTTGAAGATCACTGTGACCTATACTTTACATTGTATTCTAGATTTTCCTCTTTTAAAATTGGGTGCGTCTTATATGCCGGAGCATCCTATAGGGCGAAAAATATGGTATATCCTATGTTCATGGGAGCTTGTTAGCTGATCTTTATTTATAGGTGCTACTTATTATTTATTAATTAATTAATTTATTTTTTGCGAGGATTTTTTATCCCACTATATTATTTCAGCATTTATTATTATTATCTTTTCCGTACACCTTTTTTGAGTGTCAGCAATTTTTCATGTTTTTATATGGAGTGGTTTTAGTTCCTGGAATCTGCGAAATGTACTTTATTCTTGCAGACATTGTAACTAAAGTAAATGGAGAATGCTGTGACTTTTCTAGCAGTTGGGGACAATGACTGCGCTTATGCAAATCACAGCAATTTAGCCAAATGTCTATGAGGCAGCTTTGTAGTGATAACTGTGTATGACAACACTAGAAGGAGATAGGTCGTGAACACATCTAAATAAATTGTTCATTGTTAGCTTTACTAAAGAGAAAATTATGCTCAGATTGTCTTTCAAAGAGGTAGAACAGTAGGGTAACCGCATAGGTGAAATGCATTTATCTAATATATAATAATAACGGCAATGGAATACTGAGTATCGGGCATAAAACTGGCCTCAGGAAAGGTCATTTATACCGGCAGTAGCCAACCAGATGCCTGCATTTCATACCTGATAAAGATTAAATTCTCCTTTATTGGCTATAAGACATTTCTGAGGTCTGAGTGGTGGCTGACAACCTAAATGACACTGTATAATTCATTATAATATAACATGTCAGTGTGCTTGGATAACCAGGGACTATTTTTCATGCATACCAGAGCAGGAACATTTTCACACTAAAGCAGTATTATTGTATTTCCAGTTACCTTGGCCATAGCATAATGCACCTTCTGTCAATGAATAACAAATACCCATTAAGTGTGAAACCACAAATAAACAGCCGTAGCCCTAATTCCCTATTGTGACAAATTAGTACATCATTCCACATTCCATCGATTTCATTATAGAAACTAATATTTCATCTGTCGCTTTTTACTCCTGCTGCTAAATACTGGTCAACATTAACCCCTGATGGATAAAGTCGCCAAAACCGAGCACACGTATAATGCATTTACATAACATATTGTCTAGATTAAAAAAAGAACAGGGCAATTGAGGTGCTTGGTAACTATTAAAGAAAAATATACTAATGGATACAATATGAATGTCCTGTATTATGTCTAATGCAGGGCCTGAGGAAGTGGGGCAAAATGTGTATTTAAAGACTCAACACAGTACACACAGATAAATGTGCAAGCACCTTAAAGGGGTACTCCATTTTTTTTCATATAAAATGGTGCCAGAAAGTTAAACAGATTTGTAAATTACTTCTATTTAAAAATCTTAACCCCTTAAGGACTGAGCCCTTTTTCACCTTAAGGACTCGGCCATTTTTTGCAATTCTGACCACTGTCACTTTAAACATTAATAACTCTGGAATGCTTTTAGTTATCATTCTGATTCCGAGATTGTTTTTTCGTGACATATTCTACTTTAACTTAGTGGTAAAATTTTGTGGTAACTTGCATCCTTTCTTGGTGAAAAATCCCCAAATTTGATGAAAAATTTGAAAATTTTGCATTTTTCTAACTTTGAAGCTCTCTGCTTGTAAGGAAAATGGATATTCAAAATATTTTTTTTTTATTCACATATACAATATGTCTACTTTATATTTGCATCATAAAATTGATGAGTTTTTACTTTTGGAAGACATCAGAGGGCTTCAAAGTTCCGCAGCAATTTTCCAATTTTTCACAAAATTTTGAAACTCGCTTTTTTTCAGGGACCAGTTCAGGTTTGAAGTGGATTTGAAGGGTCTTCATATTAGAAATACCCCATAAATGACCCCATTATAAAAACTGCACCCCTGAAAGTATTCAAAATGACAATCAGTAAGCGTTTTAACCCTTTAGGTGTTTCACAGGAATAGCAGCAAAGTGAAGGAGAAAATACACAATCTTCATTTTTTACACTCGCTTGTTCTTGTAGACCCAATTTTTGAATTTTTGCAAGGGGTAAAAAGGAGAAAATTTTAACTTGTATTTGAAACCCAATTTCTCTCGAGTAAGGAAATACCTCATATTTCTATGTTAATTGTTCAGCGGGCGCAGTAGAGGGCTCAGAAGGGAAGGAGCGTCAAATGGTTTTTGGGGGGCATGTCACCTTTAGGAAGCCCCTATGGTGCCAGAACTGCAAAAAAACCCACATGGCATACCATTTTGGAAACTAGACCCCTCGGGGAACGTAACAAGGGGTAACGTGAACCTTAATACCCCACAGGTGATTCACGACTTTTGCATATGTAAAAAAAGAAAAAAAATTTTTACCTAAAATGCTTGGTTTCCCTAAAGTTTTACATTTTTAAAAAGGGTAATAGCAGAAAATACCCCCCAAAATTTGAAGCCCAATTTCTCCCGATTCAGAAAACACCCCATATGGGGGTGAAAAGTGCTCTGCTGGCGCACTACAGGTCTCGGAAGAGAAGGAGTCACATTTGGCTTTTTTGAAGGAAATTTTGCTCTGGGGGCATGCCGCATTTAGGAAGCCCCTATGGTGCCAGGACAGCAAAAAAAAACACATGGCATACCATTTTGGAAACTGGACCCCTCGGGGAACGTAACAAGGGGTAAAGTGAACCTTAATACCCTACAGGTGTTTCACGACTTTTGCATATGTAAAAAAAAATAATAAAATTTACCTAAAATGCTTGGTTTCCCAAAAAATTTACATTTATACAAAGGGTTAAAGCAGAAAATACCCCCCAAAATTTGAAGCCCAATTTCTCCTGATTCAGAAAACACCCCATATGGGGGTGAAAAGTGCTCTGCTGGCGCACTACAGGTCTCAGAATAGAAGGAGTCACATTTGGCTTTTTGAAAGCAAATTTTGCTCTGGGGGCATGCCGCATTTAGGAAGCCCCTATGGTGCCAGGACCGCAAAAAATACCCACATGGCATACCATTTTGGAAACTAGACCCCTCGGGGAACGTAACAAGGGGTTAAGTGAACCTTAATACCCCACAGGCGTTTCACGACTATTGCATATGTAAAAAAAAATAAAAAATTTTTTACCTAAAATGCTTCTTTTCCCAAAAACTTTACATTTTTAAAAAGGGTAAAAGCAGAAAATACCCCCCAAAATTTGAAGCCCAATTTCTCCCGAGTACGGCGATACCCCATATGTGACCCTTAACTGTTGCCTTGAAATACGACAGGGCTCCAAAGTGAGAGCGCCATGCGCATTTGAGGCCTAAATTAGGGATTGCATAGGGGTGGACATAGGGGTATTCTACGCCAGTGATTCCCAAACAGGGGGCCTCCAGCTGTTGCAAAACTCCCAGCATGCCTGGACAGTCAACGGCTGTCCGACAATACTGGGAGTTGTTGTTTTGCAACAGCTGGAGGCTCCGTTTTGGAAACCATGGCGTACCAGATGTTTTTCATTTTTATTGGGGAGGGGAGGGGGGTTGTATAGGGGTATGTGTATATGTAGTGTTTTTTACTTTTTATTTTATTTTTTGTGTTAGTGTAGTGTAGTGTTTTTAGGGTACAGTCGCACGGGCGGGGGTTCACAGTAGTTTATCGCTGGCAGTTTGAGCTGTTGCAGAAAATTTGCTGCAGCTCAAACTTGCAGCCCGATACTTACTGTAATCCTCCGCCCATGTGAGTGTACCCTGTACATTCACATTGGGGGGGACCTCCAGCTGTTGCAAAACTAAAACTCCCAGCATGCGCTGACAGACTGTACATGCTGAGAGTTTTAGTTTTGCAACAGCTGTAGGCACACTGGTTATGTATCACAGAGTTTGTGACCTTACTCAGTGTTTCAAAACCAGTGTGCCTCCAGCTGTTGCAAAACTACAACTCCCAGCATGTACGGTGCATGGTGTAAGGTGACTGCTGGGAGTTGTAGTTTGCAACTGCTGGAGGCACACCGGTCGTGAAACACTGAGTTAGGTAAAAAAAAAAAAACTCTAAGTTTCACAACCAGTGTGCCTTCAGCTGTTTCAAAACTACAACTCTCAGCAGTCACCGACAGCAAACGGGCATGCTGGGAGTTGTAGTTATGCAACCAGCAGATGCACCACTACAACTCCCAGCATGCACTTTAGCTGTTTGTGCAAGCTGGGAGTTGTAGTTATACAACAGCTGAAGGTACACTTTTCCATAGAAATAATGTGCCTCCAGCTGTTGCAAAACCATAAGTCCCAGCATGCCCATAAGGGAATGCTGGGAGTTGTGGTGGTCTGCCTCCTGCTGTTGCATAACTACAGCTCCCAGCATGCCCTTTTTGCATGCTGGGAGCTGTTGCTAAGCAACAGCAGGAGGCTGTAACTCACCTCCTGCTGTTGCTTCATCGCTGGACTGTCCCTCGCAGCCGCCGTCGCTCCTGGGGCCCCGATCCCAACATGGACGCCGGGGATCGGGGTCCCCAGCACCCGGGGTCGTCTTCCCGCACCAGCTCACGCCCTCCGGAAGAGGGGCGGAGCGGGTGCGGGAGTGACGCCCGCAGCAGGCGTCCTGATTGTCGGCCGGTAATCCGAATCAGGGCGATCGTGAGGTGGCATCAGTGCCACCTCACCCCTGCAGGCTCTGGCTGTTCGGGGCCGTCAGAGACGGCCCCGAACAGCCAGTAATTCCGGGTCACCGGGTCACTGGAGACCCGATTGACCCGGAATCGCCGCAGATCGCTGGACTGAATTGTCCAGCGATCTGCGGCGATCACCGACATGGGGGGGCATAATGACCCCCCTGGGCGATATGCCGGGATGCCTGCTGAACGATTTCACCAGGCATCCGGCTCCGGTCCCCAACCGGCTAGCGGTGGGGACCGGAATTCCCACGGGCGTATGGATACGCCCAGCGTCCTTAAGGACTTGGGATGCAGGGCGTATCCATACGCCCTGCGTCCTTAAGAGGTTAATCCCTCCAGAACTTATCAGCTGCTGTATGCTCCGAAGGAAGTTGTATTTCTTTCTGGAGTACTTTCCAGTCTGACCACAGTGCTCTCTGCTGACACCTCTGTCCGTTTCAGGAACTGACCAGAGCAGGAGAGGTTTGCTATGGGGATTTGCTTGTACTCTGGGCAGTTCCTGACATGGACAAAGGTGTCAGCAGAGAGCACTGTGGTCAGACTGGAAAGAACTCCAGAAAGAAATGCAACTTGCTCTGGGGCATACAGCAGCTAATCAGTACTGGAAGGATTCATATTTTAAAATATAAATAATTTACAAATCTGTTTAACTTTTTGGCACCAGTTGCTTTGAAAATATTTGTTTTCCACCCTTTAACTGGAGTTCCAAGGTTCTGTTTGCTTCTTCTACAGTCCGTTTGAAAAACATGCAAGTGAGACCCGGTGCGATCAATCCCTCAGCCCCAGAGTCGGTTCCATGATGGTGGTAATAGTACAAACACTAATGTAGCCTCCCCAGCTGTCTGCAGACTCCCGCAGCCGAGGAATTACTACTCCCATCATGAAAGCAAGTCTATTCCATGATGGGAGTAGTAGTAGTCCCTCAGCACTGCAGGAGTCTGCTGATGTCACCTCTTCTGAGCATTACCAGAAGTAATAACAGATATTATAAACCAGGTGCAAATGGATGACATAAAGGCTCAGCCGTTTGCCATAGACTTCAATGTTAAAAATAACTGCCGTTAATTTAACCGTTTCTTGTGACGGAAGAAAAATTTGTGCATGTGCCGTTTTTTCTTCCGTCACAAATAACGTCCGTTATTCATGACAGACTATAATGGGTAATAACGGATAATCAAAAAATCCCATAGACTTTAATAGGATTTAGCAACGTGCATTTTTAAGGCTTTTCTAATGGAAGTTTATAACGGGGCTTTTAACGGAGCAACGTTATAGTGTGAAAGGGCCCTTAAGGATAAGGACCTGAGTCTCCTATAGGATTAGAGTGGTACATCATGTAAGTGCAAGGCTGCTCCATTAACCACTTAAGGACGCATAGTTTTTCAGTTTTTGCATTTTAGTTTTTTCCTCATCACCTTCTAAATATCATAACACTTTCAATTTTGCACCTACAGACCCATATGAGGGCTTATTTTTTGCACCACCAATTGTACTTTATAATGACATCAATCATTTCACCACAAAGTTTATAGCAAAATCAGAAAAAAAATATTTGTGGGGCAAAATTGAAAAAAAAAAAACAACACAATTTTGTAACTTTTGGGGGCTTCCTATTCTATGCAGTACACTTTTTGTAAGAATGACTCCAGATCATTATTCTGTAGGTCCATATGATTACAAGGATACCTCATTTATATAGGTATTATTTTATTTTACTACTTAAAAAAAAATGATAACTACATGCATATTCTGACCCCTATAACTTTTTTATTTTTCTATATACAGGGATATATGAGGGTTCATTTTTTGCGCCATGATCTGAAGTTTTTACTGATACCATTCATTTTGATGGGACTTTTTGATCACATTTTATAAATTTTTTAGGGTATACAAAGAGACCAAAAATATGCAATTTTGGACTTTGGAAATTCTTTATGAGTACACCATTAACCGTGCAGTTTAATTAGCATTATATTTTTATAGTTAGGACATTTACACACGTGGCGATACCACATATGTTTATTTTTATTAAAAAATGTTTATGGGAAAAGGGGGATGATTCAAACTTTTATTAGGGAAAGGGTTAAATCACATTTATTAACAATTTTTTTACACTTTTTTTGCAATGTTATAGCAATACCTTGCTTGCAGACACTGATCTATGCAAAGCCATATCATTGCATTGATCAGTGTTAACGGTGCTCTGCTGCTCCAGCCTGGGTGTCAGGCACGGAGCAGCAGAGTGACGATCGGACGGCGGGAGACAAGGTAAGACACCTCCCGCTGTCCTCTCAGCAGTTTGGGATGCCACAATTTCACCACAACGGTCCCGAACAGCCCACTGAGCTAACCGGCAACAATTTCTCCCATTTTAGACGCCACGGTCTATCTTGATTGCGCTGTCTAAAGGGTTAATACTGGACATCAGCCCGATCCCCGATGTCCGGTATTTGCCGCGGGTCCTGGCTGCTGATAGCAACTGAGACCTGCCAGTTATGAAGCACGCTCTGCTCCTGAGCGTGCTTCACATAACGGGAGTCGGCCACGAGCGTAAGTTTACACTCGTGGTCGTTAAGGATTAATTGCCTATAGGAGCACTGAAGATAGCCAGGTACAGCACTTAGCTATCTGAGCTTCCATGCACAGTGAATGAAGAGAAGGCACACATACGTGACTCACAGGTCTATTGTGATGTTTGACTCTGGTACCCAACGTCTAGATTCAATCTGACATATGTCACCTATCCTATGGATAAAGGGGTACATTGAAATATTCCTTAAACTCTTTCTTTTCATCTAATTTACTGAAGTGCTTCTTATAGCAAATTCCAAGGAATCAGATATGGATATGTAGATAAATCTTTATATCTCATCTTCTTAAGATTGGCAAAGTGATATATGTGTAAAAATCCATGCGGTCTTTTTTTTAAACCATATAAAAATAGCATACTTTTTATCTAGTGTTATCTACTTATCTGGTGTTTTGGAATTTGATATAATGGATATTATTGCATACAGTAGAGACAGAGGTGCATAAGAATGTTGACCTCTGAATGGCCACTTAGAGACACCAAATTAGAAAGTTTTCTGTGCATCAGTTCAAGGGGAATCCACATGTTCAAGGGAAAATTGAGTGATCTGAGCAAATTAGGCAAGGTCATGGTTGCAAGACTTGCCGGCACCAGTAATTCAAAAACTAGTAAAAAAATGTGATGGATTTCTCCTCAAGTAGTGTTGAAGGGTATACTGAGGATTACGTGATTAAGGAAAAACATCTATGGAAAGGAGATCCTGTCTTTGTGAACAACTCATTGATGAAAGGTTCAGTGGAGGATGTCAAGAATCGTTCTTATGCACAGATGATGTACACTGAAGCCAATTGCAGCTGAATGCAATGCTGGTGTTCATCTAAAAATGCAGCTTGTCCGTCCTCAGCACGGATGGGCTATAACAGGAAAGGACCAGTTCCAGGGCCATTGCTGTCTAAGAGAAACAGACAAGGCTTGAGTGGGTAAAACAGCACAAAGTTGGGTCACTGATCATTGGAAAACATTTGCCTGGTCAGATGACTGCAGACTTCTAGCGCATTTTGCTGATAGAATGGTCAGAATTTCGTTAAAAAGTTCAACAAGCCCTTTCTGTTAGGTGTCAAGAATACAAGCAGGTGAAAATCTCATCATGGTATGGGAAATGTTTACTTGGCACACCCAATGTCCTCTGATACCTGTGGATAGATGTCTGGACAGTAGGGCTTATCTAGTTATTGTGGGCAACTAAATTCATCCCTTCATATCAGCTGTTTACCCTATGGCAAAAGGATTATTTTAACAGGATAATGCAGCAACATGGATTGGTTCTAGGATCTTAATCCTATAGAGCATTGTTTGGACAAGGAAAAGCTGGTTGTGCGTAGCATGTCAGGACCTCTATATTATTTGTGGCAATGCCAGAAGCTATGCTGTCTGCATCGGCTAGTATTCTTGTTACGCCGAGCGCTCCGGGTCCCCGCTCCTCCCCGGAGCGCTCGCTACACTCTCGTCACTGCAGCGCTCCGGTCAGATCCACTGACCCGGGGCGCTGCGATACCGCCTCCAGCCGGGATGCGATTCGCGATGCGGGTGGCGCCCGCTCGCGATGCGCACCCCGACTCCCGTACCTGACTCGCTCTCCGTCGGTCCTGTCCCGGCGTGCGCGGCCCCGCTCCCTAGGGCGCGCGCGCGCCGGGTCTTTGCGATTTAAAGGGCCACTGCGCCGCTGATTGGCGCAGTGGTTCTAATTAGTGTGTTCACCTGTGCACTCCTTATTTATACCTCACTTCCCCTGCACTCCCTCGCCGGATCTTGTTGCCATTGTGCCAGTGAAAGCGTTTCCTTGTGTGTTCCTAGCCTGTGTTCCAGACCTCCTGCCGTTGCCCCTGACTACGATCCTTGCTGCCTGCCCCGACCTTCTGCTACGTCCGACCTTGCTTCTGTCTACTCCCTTGTACCGCGCCTATCTTCAGCAGTCAGAGAGGTTGAGCCGTTGCTAGTGGATACGACCTGGTCACTACCGCCGCAGCAAGACCATCCCGCTTTGCGGCGGGCTCTGGTGAAAACCAGTAGTGACTTAGAACCGATCCACTAGCACGGTCCACGCCAATCCCTCTCTGGCACAGAGGATCCACTACCTGCCAGCCGGCATCGTGACAGTAGATCCGGCCATGGATCCCGCTGAAGTTCCTCTGCCAGTTGTCGCCGACCTCACCACGGTGGTCGCCCAGCAGTCACAACAGATAGCGCAACAAGGCCAACAGCTGTCTCAACTGACCGTGATGCTACAGCAGCTACTACCACAGCTTCAGCAATCATCTCCTCCGCCAGCTCCTGCACCTCCTCCGCAGCGAGTGGCCGCTTCTGGTCTACGACTATCCTTGCCGGATAAATTTGATGGGGACTCTAAATTCTGCCGTGGCTTTCTTTCCCAATGTTCCCTGCACTTGGAGATGATGTCGGACCAGTTTCCTACTGAAAGGTCTAAGGTGGCTTTCGTAGTCAGCCTTCTGTCTGGAAAAGCTCTGTCATGGGCCACACCGCTCTGGGACCGCAATGACCCCGTCACTGCCTCTATACACTCCTTCTTCTCGGAAATTCGAAGTGTCTTTGAGGAACCTGCCCGAGCCTCTTCTGCTGAGACTGCCCTGTTGAACCTGGTCCAGGGTAATTCTTCCGTTGGCGAGTACGCCGTACAATTCCGTACTCTTGCTTCAGAATTATCCTGGAATAATGAGGCCCTCTGCGCGACCTTTAAAAAAGGCCTATCCAGCAACATTAAAGATGTTCTGGCCGCACGAGAAATCCCTGCTAACCTACATGAACTCATTCATCTAGCCACTCGCATTGACATGCGTTTTTCCGAAAGGCGTCAGGAGCTCCGCCAGGATATGGACTTTGTTCGCACAAGGCGTTTTTTCTCCCCGGCTCCTCTCTCCTCTGGTCCCCTGCAATCCGTTCCTGTGCCTCCCGCCGTGGAGGCTATGCAGGTCGACCGGTCTCGCCTGACACCTCAAGAGAGGACACGACGCCGCATGGAGAATCTCTGCCTGTACTGTGCCAGTACCGAACACTTCCTGAAGGATTGTCCTATCCGTCCTCCCCGCCTGGAAAGACGTACGCTGACTCCGCACAAAGGTGAGACAGTCCTTGATGTCTACTCTGCTTCTCCACGTCTTACTGTGCCTGTGCGGATATCTGCCTCTGCCTTCTCCTTCTCTACTATGGCCTTCTTGGATTCCGGATCTGCAGGAAATTTTATTTTGGCCTCTCTCGTCAACAGGTTCAACATCCCGGTGACCAGTCTCGCCAGACCCCTCTACATCAATTGTGTAAACAATGAAAGATTGGACTGTACCATACGTTTCCGCACGGAGCCCCTTCTAATGTGCATCGGACCTCATCACGAGAAGATTGAATTTTTGGTCCTCCCCAATTGCACTTCCGAAATTCTCCTTGGACTACCCTGGCTTCAACTCCATTCCCCAACCCTGGATTGGTCCACTGGGGAGATCAAGAGTTGGGGGCCCTCTTGTTTCAAGGACTGCCTAAAACCGGTTCCCAGTACCCCTTGCCGTGACTCTGTGGTTCCCCCTGTAACCGGTCTCCCTAAGGCCTATATGGACTTTGCGGATGTTTTTTGCAAAAAACAAGCTGAGACTCTACCTCCTCACAGGCCTTATGATTGTCCTATTGACCTCCTCCCGGGCACTACTCCACCCCGGGGCAGAATTTATCCTCTGTCCGCCCCAGAGACTCTTGCTATGTCTGAGTACATCCAGGAAAATTTAAAAAAGGGCTTTATCCGTAAATCCTCCTCTCCTGCCGGAGCCGGATTTTTCTTTGTGTCCAAAAAAGATGGCTCTCTACGTCCTTGCATTGACTACCGCGGTCTTAATAAAATCACGGTAAAGAACCGCTACCCCCTACCCCTCATCTCTGAACTCTTTGATCGCCTCCAAGGTGCCCACATCTTTACCAAACTGGACTTAAGAGGTGCTTATAATCTCATCCGCATCAGAGAGGGGGATGAATGGAAAACGGCATTTAACACTAGAGATGGACACTTTGAGTATCTGGTCATGCCCTTTGGCCTGTGCAACGCCCCTGCCGTCTTCCAAGACTTTGTTAATGAAATTTTTCGTGATCTCTTATACTCCTGTGTTGTTGTATATCTGGACGATATCCTGATTTTTTCTGCCAATCTAGAAGAACACCGCCAGCATGTCCGTATGGTTCTTCAGAGACTTCGTGACAATCAACTTTATGCCAAGATAGAGAAATGTCTGTTTGAATGCCAATCTCTTCCTTTCCTAGGATACTTGGTCTCTGGCCAGGGACTACAAATGGATCCAGAAAAACTCTCTGCCGTCTTAGATTGGCCACGCCCCTCCGGACTCCGTGCTATCCAACGTTTTTTGGGGTTCGCCAATTATTACAGGCAATTTATTCCACATTTTTCTACCGTTGTGGCTCCTATCGTGGCTTTAACCAAAAAAAATGCCAATCCCAAGTCTTGGCCTCCTCAAGCGGAAGACGCCTTTAAACGGCTCAAGTCTGCCTTTTCTTCGGCTCCCGTGCTCTCCAGACCTGACCCATCTAAACCCTTCCTATTGGAGGTTGATGCCTCCTCTGTAGGAGCTGGAGCGGTCCTTCTACAAAAAAATTCTTCCGGGCATGCTGTTACTTGTGGTTTTTTTTCTAGGACCTTCTCTCCGGCGGAGAGGAACTACTCCATCGGGGATCGAGAGCTTCTAGCCATTAAATTAGCACTTGAGGAATGGAGGCATCTGCTGGAGGGATCAAGATTTCCAGTTATTATTTACACCGATCACAAGAACCTCTCCTATCTCCAGTCTGCCCAACGGCTGAATCCTCGCCAGGCCAGGTGGTCTCTATTCTTTGCCCGATTTAATTTTGAAATTCACTTTCGGCCTGCCGATAAGAACATTAGGGCCGATGCTCTCTCTCGTTCCTCGGATGCCTCGGAAGTTGAATTCTCTCCGCAACACATCATTCCTCCTGACTGCCTGATTTCCACTTCTCCAGCCTCCATCAGGCAAACTCCTCCAGGAAAGACCTTCGTCTCTCCACGCCAACGCCTCGGAATCCTCAAATGGGGTCACTCCTCCCATCTCGCAGGTCATGCAGGCATCAAGAAATCTGTGCAACTCATCTCTCGCTTCTATTGGTGGCCGACTCTGGAGACGGATGTCGTGGACTTTGTGCGAGCCTGCACTGTCTGTGCCCGGGATAAGACTCCTCGACAGAAGCCCGCTGGTTTTCTTCATCCTCTGCCTGTCCCCGAACAGCCTTGGTCTCTGATTGGTATGGATTTTATTACAGACCTACCCCCATCCCGTGGCAACACTGTTGTTTGGGTGGTCGTTGATCGATTCTCCAAAATGGCACATTTCATCCCTCTTCCTGGTCTTCCTTCAGCGCCTCAGTTGGCTAAACAATTTTTTGTACACATTTTTCGTCTTCACGGGTTGCCCACGCAGATCGTCTCGGATAGAGGCGTCCAATTCGTGTCTAAATTCTGGAGGGCTCTCTGTAAACAACTCAAGATTAAATTAAACTTTTCTTCTGCATATCATCCTCAATCCAATGGACAAGTAGAAAGAATTAACCAGGTCTTGGGTGATTATTTACGACATTTTGTTTCCTCCCGCCAGGATGATTGGGCAGATCTTCTACCATGGGCCGAATTCTCGTATAACTTCAGAGTCTCTGAATCTTCCTCCAAATCCCCATTTTTCGTGGTGTACGGCCGTCACCCTCTTCCTCCCCTCCCTACCCCCTTGCCCTCTGGTCTGCCCGCTGTGGATGAAATTTCTCGTGATCTTTCCACCATATGGAGAGAGACCCAAAATTCTCTCTTACAGGCTTCATCACGCATGAAGAAGTTTGCTGATAAGAAAAGAAGAGCTCCTCCCATTTTTTCTCCTGGAGACAAGGTATGGCTCTCCGCTAAATATGTCCGCTTCCGTGTCCCTAGCTACAAGTTGGGACCACGCTATCTTGGTCCTTTCAAAATTTTGTGCCAGATTAATCCTGTCTCTTACAAACTTCTTCTTCCTCCTTCTCTTCGTATTCCTAATGCCTTTCACGTTTCTCTTCTTAAACCACTTATCATCAACCGTTTCTCTCCCAAACTTGTTTCCCCCACTCCTGTTTCCGGCTCCTCGGACATCTTCTCCGTCAAAGAGATTCTGGCATCCAAGAAGGTCAGAGGGAAAACTTTTTTTTTAGTTGATTGGGAGGGTTGTGGTCCAGAAGAGAGATCCTGGGAACCTGAGGACAATATTCTAGACAAAAGTCTGGTCCTCAGGTTCTCAGGCTCTAAGAAGAGGGGGAGACCCAAGGGGGGGGTACTGTTACGCCGAGCGCTCCGGGTCCCCGCTCCTCCCCGGAGCGCTCGCTACACTCTCGTCACTGCAGCGCTCCGGTCAGATCCACTGACCCGGGGCGCTGCGATACCGCCTCCAGCCGGGATGCGATTCGCGATGCGGGTGGCGCCCGCTCGCGATGCGCACCCCGGCTCCCGTACCTGACTCGCTCTCCGTCGGTCCTGTCCCGGCGCGCGCGGCCCCGCTCCCTAGGGCGCGCGCGCGCCGGGTCTTTGCGATTTAAAGGGCCACTGCGCCGCTGATTGGCGCAGTGGTTCTAATTAGTGTGTTCACCTGTGCACTCCTTATTTATACCTCACTTCCCCTGCACTCCCTCGCCGGATCTTGTTGCCATTGTGCCAGAGAAAGCGTTTCCTTGTGTGTTCCTAGCCTGTGTTCCAGACCTCCTGCCGTTGCCCCTGACTACGATCCTTGCTGCCTGCCCCGACCTTCTGCTACGTCCGACCTTGCTTCTGTCTACTCCCTTGTACCGCGCCTATCTTCAGCAGTCAGAGAGGTTGAGCCGTTGCTAGTGGATACGACCTGGTCACTACCGCCGCAGCAAGACCATCCCGCTTTGCGGCGGGCTCTGGTGAAAACCAGTAGTGACTTAGAACCGATCCACTAGCACGGTCCACGCCAATCCCTCTCTGGCACAGAGGATCCACTACCTGCCAGCCGGCATCGTGACAATTCTTGTAGGAACAATTTCAACATCTAGTGAAATCTAGGCAATGCTGGACCTCTGCAGTTCTGAAGGCCAAAGAGATCCAGTGCACTACTAGACGGGTATCTCTAATAATGGGTAACTGCACTTTACTAAAGTGCCGCTGTCTCATGAGAATAACATTTTAAATAAAAAACTCAGTTCTCCTACCTCAGTAACAATATGCAGCACACTCTATACAGCTAGCAGTATTTTTTTTTTCTTGTAACATTTTAAATGAAGCACTTAACATACTGTAAGAGCCAATTAAACAACCAATAAATTATGTCACTTTCAATGTGGAAAATTCCTGTCTATTTATGATATCTCTCTGCCATGAAGTGGGCAAATTACATTTTGTAAATTATTTCCCAGTTAATCAAACTCTATGAGTTGTCAAATAATTTGATTTTATCACATTTACATATAAAAAGAACATTAAGATGAATTTGCATTTTGTGGACAAAGTTAAAGCAGAAAATTATCAAACTACTTGATATCTCAGAAAGTTTATTTTAAGGTTGTAATCCTATTTATACATATCTAAATAATTTACACATTTCTTAAGTTTACTAGTCAACATTTTAGTTTTGGATGTTCATCCGTCGAGATGAAATATGAGAAGAGTTTCAAATTGAAAATATAAATAGGCATGTTAAACCATGACATCAAAGTCCTGCCTTATATCAGACTGAGAACCTCCTATCAGTCTTCTAGAAAAGGTTTTCCCTCCTACAACTAATATAAGGTCAATGTAAGTTTTACATGTAATATACCGTATATACTCGAGTATAAGCCGACCCGAATATAAGCCGAGGCCCCTAATTTTACCCCAAAAACCCAGGAAAAGTTATTGACTCGACTATAAGCCTAGGGGGGATATACATCATCCCCCCATGTCATCATCCAGTCCGCCGTCATCATCCCCCCCTTCATCATCACCGCCTGCCAATCCCTTCATCAGCGGTCTTCAATGTGCGGACCTCCAGATGTTGCAAAACTACAACTCCCAACATGCCGATGGCTGTCCGGGCATGCTGGGTGTTGAAGTTTTGAAACCTCTGGAGGTCCGCAGGTTGAAAACCACTACAGCCTTTGTCATCTAAGCAGCATCCCCACCCCCGCCCCTTTTGTTTTATACTCACCTCCCCTATAAGCTGGAACCAACAGGTAATATCCATCATCACTGATCCTGTTCGATTGGACCAGCATTAAACCTTTTGACGCTGCAATCAAAGTTGATAGCAGCGTCTAAATGCGGGAAAAGTCATTGCTGGCTTAGGAGTTAACGTTCTATATAGCTACATTATTTATGTATATGGTAGTATGGTAGAATTACTTAAGTCTTCCAGAACAGTTATTTATTTTGCCCCTTTAGGCTATGTTACATGCTTAAAATGTAGCCACACACTTTAACATTTCTATACACTACTATGGGCTGCAAATCCAAAATACATTTAGATTGTTTACATTTGGATGCCTTTTTTATTCAACTTTTATTGATGATTTTTCAATAAGAAATGGATACAATAAACACGATGAGAAAGGGAAGGGACAATTGTGATGAATGGTGGTAAAGGGAGTATAAAGGAAGAAGTCATATGTTCCATGTGCAAAAAGAAAACCACACTAGGAAAAATAAAATAAAAATATAGCTGCAAACAGCTGCAGATCCAGGGTATAGCACATGATTGCTGTGACCCCTGGTGGTAGAGAAGCTGATCGTGGACATGTGTGCTCATTTTCGCCCTGCTCTGACCATTAATTTTATAGAAAATTGTGTTTGCAGAATATTGCGCAATCCAATATGGCGCCAAGTATGGTAAGCAATTGTGGTACAGAAAGTGATGACTTACATGTGTGCTAATTTTCCCACTACTCTGACCAGTAATTTTAGAGAAAACTATATGTGCAGAATATTGCGCACTCCAATATGGCCGCCAAATCTGGTAATCAGCTATAGTACAGAAAGTGATCACGAACATGTGTGCTCATTGTCACATTGTACAGACCAGGAATTTCAGAGAAAACCATGTATACAGAATATTATTTTCGTCTCTCCCTGTTTGTGACTTATTTTGGGTAACAATTGCAGAGCCGCCACCCAATCTTCCAAAAACTTAGAATTACAAACAGGGGCTTCTAATGCAGACATTACATGAGGAGGATGTGTGTCAGTCCTCACTGTACGTTTTGTTCCATGTATGACTGTCTGAGCTCATTGTACAGAAAGTTACATTTCTCTCTGCAATCCTGCATGTTTGTCACTCTTAATTCCAGGTTTGTATTCTGTTCATGAAACAGGAGGCTTAGGATGAACAATGCTGCAGACTCAGAATGTTATACAGGATAAAATATTACAGTGAGTCTGGGGCTTTCTTTTAAATGTCTTAATATGTGTTCGTCTTTACTGCGTTTCTTGAATTCTGTTCATAAACTATTAGCCTCAGAAAGAGCAGTGCATGCCGTATAACACTGACACACATGCCGTATAACACTGACACACATGCCGTATAACACTGACACACATGCCGTATAACACTGACACACATGCCGTATAACACTGACACACATGCCGTATAACACTGACACACATGCCGTATAACACTGACACAAATGCCGTATATGCTGTATAACACTGACACAAATGCCGTATAACACTGACACACATGCCGTATAACACTGACACAAATGCCGTATAACACTGACACACATGCCGTATAACACTGACACAAATGCTGTATAACACTGACACAAATGCTGTATAACACTGACACACATGCTGTATAACACTGACACAAATGCTGTATAACACTGACACACATGCCGTATAACACTGACACACATGCCGTATAACACTGACACAAATGCCGTATATGCTGTATAACACTGACACAAATGCCGTATAACACTGACACACATGCCGTATAACACTGACACAAATGCCGTATAACACTGACACACATGCCGTATAACACTGACACAAATGCTGTATAACACTGACACAAATGCTGTATAACACTGACACACATGCTGTATAACACTGACACAAATGCTGTATAACACTGACACACATGCTGTATAACACTGACACAAATGCTGTATAACACTGACACAAATGCTGTATAACACTGACACACATGCTGTATAACACTGACACAAATGCTGTATAACACTGACACAAATGCCGTATAACACAAACACACATGCTGTATAACACTGACACAAATGCTGTATAGCATTGACACAAATGCCGTATAACACTGACACACATGCTGTATAACACTGACACAAATGCTGTATAACACTGACACAAATGCTGTATAACACTGACACAAATGCAGGTATAACACTGACACAAATGCAGGTATAACACTGACACAAATGCTGTATAACACTGACACACATGCTGTATAACACTGACACACATGCTGTATAACACTGACACAAATGCTGTATAACACTGACACACATGCTGTATAACACTGACACACATGCTGTATAACACTGACACACATGCTGTATAACACTGACACACATGCTGTATAACACTGACACACATGCTAAATACGCAGCAAATATGCATCAAAATACACCAGGTGGGAATGCACCCTAACACACACATGCAGACATATTTTTGGGTATTCTAAATCTAATTAGGTAATAGTCAACATGCACATAACACAAATAAAGCCATGTTTATATTTTTATACATGATACAATGTTATTTAAGTTATGGGCAACTTTTCCCATGGGCAGGTTTTGATAAATCTCCCCCATAGATCCTATCATGTGTGATCTGTTCAGCTATCCCAAGGTTCTATGACACACTACATCATCTAAGGAATCATGCCCTGTTAAGGGAGCAGCCAGTCTCTGGGATATAACATGAATTACGAGACAATAAAACTCTCACTCTTCTAATTGCTTATGTGTTAACTCAGAAACAATTTACTTTTCAAAGGCAGTATTTACACATGGCAATATACTGTATACTGTATTTACTGGTTTGTTTGTTTTTACTGTCAGTTTCTTTAATTTTTAATGATTGCTTAACCCCCTATGGTGGAGAAGGTGATCGTGAACATCTGTGCTAAATTTCTCATTTTTCCAACCAGCATTGTCAAAGAAAACTATGTTTGAAGAATATGGTGCAATTCAATATGGCCGCCAAATCTGGTGATCAGTTCTGGTACAGAAAGTGATCGTGGACATGTGTGCTAATTTTCGCACTGTTTTGACCAGTAATTTTAGAGAAAACTATGTTTGAAAAATATTGCGCAATCCAATATGGCCGCCAAATCTTGTGATCAACAGTGGTACAGGAAGTGATGATGCACATGTGGGCTAATTTTTACATTGTTCTGACTAGTAATTTTTTAGAGAAAACTATGTATGCATAATATTCCACAATCCAATATGGCGGCCAAATCTGGTGATCATTTGTGGTAGAGAAATTTAGTAATCTACTATTGTTCAAAGAAACATAACTTTTACATTAACAGTGTAGATATTACACACATTTAAAAAATTTGCATATCATTATTAATGCTATCTAAATGTTATTGGCATGCAGTGGCCATATTGAATATGCAAATGAACCATCTTTACCAATCTTGGTACAGGAGGTAACCATTAACATGTCTACCAAATTATATGTTATTCTAACAAACGGTTTAAGAGAAGATGTTTTTAGAATATTGCGCAATTCAAGATGGCAGCTAAACCATGTGATCAATAGACTTTTATTCAATATGGCCACCGAACCATATGCTTGAATGACGTCAAACAAACATGTATGAGACTAAGTCACAGTGTAACCATATTTATATCTTTAATGGTTTCAGAAAGATATGTCTTTGTGTATAGCACTGAATATTGTCACCATAAACAAGATGGCTGCCTTCCCATGTGACCTATGACCTTTATGATAAATAAATCTTAAGCACAATAGATTACTATTGTGCAAAGAAAAATACATTTTTCATTAACAGTGAAGTTATTACTTGCATTTTTAAAATCTTATTGGCGAGCGGTGGCCATATTGATTATGCAAATGTACCAGCTTTAACAACTTTGGTACAGGAGGTATCTATAAACATGTCTGCCAAATTATATGTTATTCTAACAAACAGTTTCAGAGAAGATGTTTTTAGAAAATTGTACAATTCAGTATGGCGATCACACCATGTGACCATGTGTGCAATTTTGCACAATATTCAAACATCTTCTTTTCTACAACCGCTAAAGCTACAGATATATAAATGGCTGTATGTGGGGGCACTGTTGTCCGATCTGTTCATTATAAGACTTTTACGAATTTCATGAAAAATTTGATTCACAATTAATCCAAACATCGCCGCTATTCTATTACGCAAATCGATTCATTAAACTCCATTTAGTGCGGTTCAGGCTCCAGGGCATCTAAAATGGCAGATCCACATGTGAGGACATGGGGCAAATAACTCTAGGAAGGCTGGAAGGCAGGGCGGGAAGGCGGGTAGGTGGGATGACCCTGAATCACATGCATCATCAGCAGCCAGTCACCCCTGTGATGTCACAGCCCTGTATAATCGGTAGCCATATTGCGGCCAGTCATTCATTCATTACACTGCAGAGAGATAGGACGGACAGCCTGTGTGTGTGTGTTACACAGAAAAGCTTTTTGCAGCAGTGTTTCACCTCCTAGTCACAACAGCATTCTGGTGGACAGAGAGCAGTGCTTTTTTTTCACAGAAAATTATTTTTACTGCAGCCAGTAACCTCCCAGTCACTTTCTTCAGCATTGTATTACTGAGAGGGGCAAATAGCTGTTTGTTGCTTCATACATTTCAACAAGCTGCCTCAACTTCATAAATCTTAGCAGAGGAGGCAGGAATAATTTTTCAGCGCAAAACATACTAATTTTGGTGCATGTATAGTAGTTATAATTTTTTCAAGTAGTAAAATAAAATAAAACCTATATAAATTAGGTATCATTGTAACCGTATGGACCTACAGAATAAATATATGGTGTCATTTTTACCGAAAAGTGTACTGGGTAGAATTGGAAGTCCCCAAAATTACAAAATGGCGTTTTTTTTTTCCAGTTTTGCCCCATAACAGTTTTTTTTCTGGTTTTCCCATACATTTTGTGGTGAAATGATTTATGTCATTACAAAGAACAATTAGTGGTGCAAAAAAGAAGCCCTCATATGGGTCTGTAGGTGCAAAATTGAAAGTGTTCTGCTTTTTAGAAGGTGAGGTGGAAAATACAAAAGTGTGAAAATGAAAAAACCTGTAGTCCTTAAAGGGGTACTCCACTGGAAAACATAATTTTTTTGTTAAATCAACTGGTGCCGGAAAGTTAAACAGATTTGTAAATGACTTCTATTAAAAAAAATCTTAATCCTTCTAATACTTAAAAGCTTCTGTATGCTCCACAGGAAGTTCTTTTATTTTTGAATATCTTTTCTGTCTGACCACAGTGCTCTCTTCTGACACATCTGTCCATTTTAAGAACTGTCAAGAGAAGGAGCAAATGTCCATAGCAAACCTATGCTGCTCTGGACAGTTCCTGACATGGACAGAAGTGTCAGCAGAGAGAACTGTGGCCAGACAGAAAGGAAATTTAAAAAGAAAACAACTTCCTGTAGAGCATACATAAGCTTATAAGTACTAGAAGGATTAAGCTTTTTTAATAGAAGTAATTTAGAAATCTGTTTAACTTTCTGTCATCAGTTGATAAAAGAAAAATGTTTTCCAGTGGAATACCCCTTTAAGGGGTTAATGTCCAGGTGCTGGTATCAATCAGCTAGCCTCCTAAAGTTCCCAGCCTCCTAAATACTCTGATGATGCTGTTATTGCCACGCATGCCATGCGTAAAAATACATTCACCAGCTCCGAGCTGAAGTGTTTTTTCGCCACAGTATACACTAGCTTGCAGTCATATTGTAATAAATCAGAAGTGAGGCTAGGCCTGCCTTCTTTTACACTAGAGCATGCCCACTTAAAAAAAAACACAGACAAGACTGGTGTAAAAGGACAAAAAGTTGCACATTTTTGTGCACACAAAGGATTGTGTCAGAATGTATATCTGTTTAATGCCTAAAAAGCAAACGTAAAGGCTTTGTAAATCACTCATTCTCTTAGAATTTTTTACCCATTCTTTTATATTTTTATATGTCTTTACTTTCCACTAAAATAGCACACTGTAAAATAATGTTTCCATTTTTCTTTCTTTGACACGAGATATTAAAGGGGTACTCTGCTGGAAAACATTTATTTTAAATCAACTGGTGCCAGAAAGTTAAACAGATTTGTCAATTACTTCTATTTTAAAATCTTAATCCTTCCAGTACTTATCAGCTGCTGAATACTACAGAGTACTTTTCTTTTTTAATTTCCTTTCTGCCTGACTACAAGTGCTCTCTGCTGACACCTCTGTCCAATTTAGGAACTGTCCAGAGTAGGAGCAAATCCCCATAGAAAACCTTTCTTGCTCTGGAAGTTCCTGACATAGACAAAGGTGTCAGCAGAGAGTACTTGTGGTCAGACGGAAAGGAAATTCAAAAAGAAAAGAACTCTCTCTGTATTATACAGCAGCTGATAAGTACTAAAGTATTAAGATGTTTTAATAGAAGTAATTTACAAATCTGTTTAACTTTCTGGCACCGGTCGATTTAAAAGAAAATGTTTTCCAGTGGAGTACCCCTTTAAAGAACTGTTACTATGGAATTTGTGCAACACTGACATCTACGCTGTTAAATGGAAGACTTTCACCGCTCCTGTACCTTGTTTTTTTTCTCGTTTCTGATATGCATATCAAGAGACTAAAATAACTACTCTTCAGTTCTGTCTATAAAATTAGAGTGACCAGTTCATTTGCCAGAAATGTTCTCTCTTTAATCCAACAGCTTTCCTAACACCCCTCATGTACATTAATTACTGTTAGGTTATATTGAGATGACAAGAGCATTACGGGTTGTCTAGCATCTTTGCATAAGCCATTACTGTAGGTTTGGGGGGTGTTTTCGGTTCACTTAAAGGTCCTGATATAATTTGTAAATGTTGACATTGAAAGTAAAATATATTTCTGTCCCTTTTCCATATGCTACTTGGTATAAAATGCCCGGTGTGCCAATGTAGAAGTGTGCTACTGGTGTAATGTTTAAATATGCCACTGCCAAAAGATTGAGCTCACTGTTGACTTTCTTCTCAATCTACAGATTTCCTTCCCAAAGCTGCTATTTTTCTGTTTGTCAATATTATAAGCATGCAATTCACACCTGGTTAAATAGATTATAAAGAGACTCTAGGGTCCTTTTGCAAACAGCTAATTGGCTAATAACAGCATGTCTCATATTTGAAGTCCAATCTGAACAGGCATCAATGGAAAACTGTCTGTTTCTTGTTTTGTACATATTGCAGGACACAATCTATAGACATTTCTATACAAAATCAAATTGTTGTTTTCTTAACCGGTAATTTCACGCTAGTTTAAAGATAGTGGCGATTGTAACAGAGTTTATTCAACAAGTGAAATGTGGGGCTCTGAATTAAAGGGAAACAGAATAGGGATTGGGTGCAGCTCACATATCCTATATTCTGAGGTTACGAAAAATTGGCTCCAACACCCCAGGAGTTAAAAAGAACAATAATCAAACAATTAGTGTTCCAGTCCCCTAGGTTATATATAAGTATATATATATATATATATATATATATATATATATATATATATATATATTTCAAAAGTAGATATGGTCTGGCACTCCAGCTCTCATGGGGTTAACTGCACTTCTGGAGGGCTTCGCTACTGCACAGGACTATATGCACGTATAAATGGTATATCGGTGGTGCTCTATTGTGGAAATGTAGATATCACAAAGGGATATATTGAAGAGTAAGTTGAAAAATAACTCACCAATACCAGTAAATTCAGTCTTTATTCATGCGATTTTCATGTGCCAACATAAACACTGAGGCGGGGAGCTGCAGAGATGTTTAGCAGGAGCGAGGAGTAAGCACGACAGCTGTTTCCTACGTCAACACGTACTTCATCAGGCGTCTCATTCATATATATATATATATATATATATATATATATATATATATATTGTGATAAGGTGAAAGGCATCATGGTGGATGGGCGATATGTGTCACCAAGGCTCCTGGCTTTGGTGAAGTAAGAGCCAGTATTATTCAGTGTCTGTGCTGCGATGCAGTCTGACACTGTGGCCGTAGTATGGCTGGAAGGCCAATCCGGGATGGCTCTCACTGGGAATGAGCAAGAGCAGAGTGGTATCATTCCCCACAATCCAGGCCTCCTTTTGTTGGTCTTAAAGGCAACCTGTTTTACCAGCTGAGGGGGATTTGCTAGTTGCAGCTCACACTGTCAGAGAGAGCTGGTGAACCGTCTGCCTGGAGGCCTGGAAAAGATTTGCTTGATGCCGCTTGCTGTTTGCTGTGTGACAAGCGTGAATAAAACACTGAACTTTGATTTGAAAAGTACGGTTTCCTTGCCTCTATACTAAAACCGCACCTATTTGCAAGACCGAGTCATCACAATATATATATATATATATATCTATATATCTATATATATATATATATATATATATATATATATATATATATATATATATATCTATATATATATATATATCTATCTATCTATCTATCTATCTATATATATATATATATATATATATATATATAGATAATATAGATGAAGGGGAGCAGGGAGCACCGTGCTCAAGGATTCCAGATCCGTGTGGGTGCACAGCTTCAGGAACAGACCAATTCCCAAGTGATATCAAAAGCAAAGTAGAAGCAGACTTAAAATAACCACAGAATGATAATATAAAAATGGATCAAAATTTTGAATTATCCATGTCCTGGTCTGCTGTGATTCCTGCAATCCAAATCAAAACATCCCAACATATTGTCTCCCTTTATGTCGATAGTGAGGGTTCATCAGGGTACATATAAATAAGGGATTATAAATAAGTCCACCATGTGTAATGAACAAAATACTACAGGTCCAAAACTGGACCAATCACTTAGGTCTTACTGGTATAGCTGTTGAGGACAGATGGCCATTTCACAGCCCAAGGATACAGTTGTAAAATGAGAAAGACTTGTCACAAGACACACAATCTATTGACATTCCAATACAAAATCAAATACTGTAGTTGTTTTCTTTACCGGTATTCCAAACAAGTAATACAATAGTAATACACTCCCTACATAAAGATTGTAGGTTATAAAAATGTGTATGGCATTTGCCCTATTTAAGTTGTTACAACTGCTTTCCATATTTTGAGCTATCTATTATATACAGACAAAGGTGCTAGCATTATGTGATGCCTAAATTTAGTTTTTTTACTTTGGTATACTGCCAGGGGCATACCAAGGAGATCATTATATGGCAGAAATAATGAAAAATGCATTTGTTTACCTGTTCAACTGTAAGCATTTAATGTTACCTCTCCACCATTCTACGCTGGTCTCATCCACGGGTAGCCTTCCTGTCTCCTAAATGAATTGTGTCATAATTGGATTGGCCATTACTCATCTTACTCATCTTCCTCATTTTCCTATAGCACTGGTTCTTTGTCTTAGTGCATTCCCATGGCAACTAGTAGGATCATATGGTATCATTCGACAGCAAACCTCCTGGATAAATAATAACCTAATTGTTGTACCCATCACTTACCATCCTCCCCTCCATTGCTGGTCTTTTGTCACCATACCATCATTGGGTGAGCGTCTATTTACAGTCCTCTTGTTTGTTTGAGAACAAGACATCATGGTCATGGCCTTTGTGACAATGTATTTTCAATTGAACTTATTCACATCATGAGGTGCTGCTGGTCACAAACATTCAGTTTGGTCTCCAGTCACTAACACACCTTCACAGTTACAGGTTGGCTCTAGTCTTGCTTCCAGCATTGTTTTCTATTGTGATGTCCACACTTCTCCTTTTTCAGATTTTTATTATGATTTTGGATTTCCGTCCTATTTCCCTTTTAGTCACTGGTCTGCCATTTGGTCTATGACTTCATCTTCTGCATTTTGAGTCTACTATTGTCTGCTGACTGTAGATGCAGCCAGGCCCAAATTTACAGCTTAATTTGTAGTGTTTATTTATCCAGACACCAGCCACATATCAGAGATTAGTCTGAGGGCCATAGCCTGGGAATTAATCTGCAGCATTTCAGTCCTGTGTGAAAGCACCTTAACCATTTGCCAATTTCATGTAAATTTTAAACATCTGGGTGGTTGGAAATATAGCAATTCCAACATTTTACCACACAAACAAAGATACCATAGTTATCGGCGTATAACACAAACTGGTGTATAACACGCATCTTCATTTTAAGAAGGAAATTTAAGTAAAACAATTAATTCAAAATAAATGACTTAAAAGCTCTGAACTTAATGCCACTTCATACCCCCAACTCCCACTCCCTCCCCCTTGCCACATCATTCCCCCACTCTGATCCCCCATGTGCCACATCATTCCCCCTTTGATCTCCCTCTATGTCCCATGTGCCACTTCATTTCCTCCCTTCTGATCCCCCAGTACCACACCTTTCTCCCCTCCATCTGCTCCTCCCCTGTGCCTCGCCTTTCCCACTCCGTCTGCTTCCCTCTTGTTTTTTTTTTTTCTCAATCTGGTCTGTGCCTCCGGCAGGCTCAGTGCCCTGATGAGTGACGTCCTCTGCATGGCATAAGGGATGTCACTTGTCAGTCACAGCTGATCACTGATTTAAAGAAGCCGCTGTGCTGGCTGCTTGTTCAAGATCAGTAGCCTGGCTGCAGCCATATTTGAACAATGACCAGCGGTGGCTGCTTCCGGCCCAGAGGATTTATCGGCGTATAACAAGCAGGTAGGGTTTCCGTCTCATTTTTTAGTTTTCAAAGTAGGTCATGTTAACACAATGTTTAGACCTGGTATTTTCAGCTTTAAAAATAATTATCTTATTTCAGTCATGTTAGCATGAAAAAAAGTCTGAATTTTAATGGCTAAAAATACAGCTGTTTTCTGCATAACATCTGCCATAAAAGAGCATGTCCATTAGTTTAACAGCTAAAAGAATTACGGTCATAAAATTAATGTGTGTGTGTGCGTGCTAATTGTAGTTTGTTGAGCAGTTTAGAGCATTAAAAACTTATTTTTTCAGGTGTTTCCCTGTTATGTGAACATGGCTTTATGCATCTGGTTGTAAGCTTTCTTGTGTTTGTGTATTTCATGCATGCTTTTCCCTGTTACTACATGTTCATTGCTTTATGCAAATATACATACTATCAGAGCTAGTGAATGATGTCTTCAGCAGACTGGGTCACTTGCTTACTGTTTCGAGTGTTAAACAATCCATCAAGAACCATAAATAAAGTGTGGAAAACTGAATAATTCAGCAATTCATTAGTGAAGTGTTTGGTAAGCAATGGGAGTGTGTTCATATAAATGTAATTTTATAATTAATTAAATAGATTGCAGAACTCTGTACAATGCTTTGCAATAACCATCTTTTCCTTTGTGTAATAAAAAGCCATTCCAGTAAGATTAATATGCTTATTGAAACGTGTAAGCACATTTTAAAAAGAAACACTTTTATGCTGGAGTTATTATCATTAACCTCTGCTTTAATTGGGAAAAGTAATGCCAATTATCTTTCAGTTTTTTTTGTGTTTTTTTCTTTTCATTGTTCCAATTCGCTGCAACGAATTTGTCTGCTATAAAGAAAATGTGCTTTATGGTAACAAGAGCATGGCAGACCCAATTAAGACTCGACTTTGTGAGAAGCTTCAAGGTAAATATTTACACTTGTGGTTAGTTTAACCAGTGGAATAAAATCTGTGAAACACTTTTCCTAATTTTGCCCAAACACATAATATCCTATTTCTGCAAACAAGCTTCACAATTTCACTGATCGCATCATCAATTAGGACTTTATGTCTGTGTTCACATGTTACAGTTGCAGTACTGTGACACACTTATGCAGTACCGCAACAGCGTATTGTTAAATATCTCTGGTTATGTATACTAGATCTATAGGTTATATATACTAGATTTATAGGGACAGAACATTGATCCAGGGATTTATTCTGACTTCCATATTTGGAGTCAGGAAGGAATTTTTACCTCTAGTATGAGGTTTTTTTTTTCCTTCCTCTGGATCAACTCAACTCAGTAGGGACCTATTAGGGGTATAGGTTGAACGTGATGGACTCTGGTCTTTTTTCAACCTTATGAACTAAAGTTGAGCTTTTTACCATATATTGCTAATTATATAACATCATGAATGGTAGATTTAATTCACCCAGTAACAAATTGCTGCTGACAATGATGGGTGGGTAGGTTAGTCACACTATATATTAGTCAAGGATAATTTCCCTCCTGTTCACTTCTATTTTCTATCAGTATTTTCTACAAAATATGTTGTTCTATTCTGTGAAAAGGGAATTTGGGTTATAGACTAGAAATAGTTACATATTATGTATATCAAAGTTGTCAATCTGTTGTAATTTTTATATGAATATAGTAGCAAAAAGGTTGAAAATAAAGACATAGCTTCATAGTCAACCTTTCACAAACCCAATTCTTTGATTCAGAGAATGGCAACTTCCTTTTGGTGAATGTACAGTGGGGATCAAAAGTTTGGGCACCCCAGGTAAAAATGTGTATTAATGTGCATAAAGAAGCCAACAAATGATGGAAAAATCTCCAAAAGGCATAAAATTACAAATTAGACATTCTTATAATATGTCAACAAAAGTTAGATTTTATTTCCATCATTTACACTTTCAAAATAACAGAAAGCCAAAAAATGGCGTCTGCAAAGGTTTGGGCACCCTGAAGAGTTAATATCTTGTACTGCCCCCTTTGGCAAGTATCACAGCTTGTAAACGCTTTTTGTAGCCAGCCAAGAGTCTTTCAATTCTTGTTTGAGGTATCTTTGCCCATTCTTCCTTACAAAAGTCTTCCAATTCTTTGAGATTTCTGGGCTGTCTGCCACGCACTGCTCTTTTAAGGTCTATCCATAGATTTTCAATTATGTTGAGGACAGGAGATTGTGAAGGCCATGGCAAAACCTTTAGTTTACGCCTCTTGATGTAATCCCCCGTGGATTTTGAGGTGTGTTTAGGATCATTACACATTTGTAGAAGCCATCCTCTCTTTTTAACTTCAGCTTTTTCACAGATGGCATCAAGTTAGCATCCAAAATTTGCAGAAATTTTATTGAATCCATTTTTTCTTCTATTTGTGAGATGTTCCCTGTGCCATTGGCTGTAATACAACCCCAAAGCATGATTGATCCATCCCCATGCTTAACAGTTGGACAGGGGTTCTTTTCATTAAATTCTGTTCCTCCAAACGTACCTTTCCTCATTCCGGCCATGAAGTTCAATTTTTAACTCAACGGTCCACAGAACTTGTTTCCAAAATGCATCAGACTTGTCTATATGTTCATTTGCAAAGTTCAAGCACAGATTTATGTGGTGAGGACGTAGAAAAGGTTTTCTTCTGATGACTCTTCCATGAAGATCATATTTGTACAAGTATCTCTTTATAGTGGAATAGTGTACCACAACTCCAGTGTCTGCCAGATCTTTCTGGAGGTATTGTGCAGTCAAACGTGGGTTTTGAATTGTTTTTCTCACAATCCTGCGAGTTGTTTTGTCTGATATTTTTCTTGGTCTTCCAGATCATGATTTAACTTCCACTGTTCCTAATGACTGCCATTTCTTAATTACATTCCGAACAGAGGATATTGATATCTGAAAACGTTTTGCTATCTTCTTATAGCCTTCTCCAGCTTTGTGAGCGTCAACTATTTTCAGTTTCAGATTTCGAGCAGCTGCTTAGAAGAACCCATGGCGCTGATTTTTGGGGCAAGGTCAGTTGAGTCTGGGCATTTAAAACATTTGAGATTGACATCACCTGGTCTTCCCAGATGATGATTGAGAACAATCCATGACACTGGCAAGTCTCAACTTTGCAAAGGGGGCAGTGCATGCTATAAATTCTGCAGGGTGCCCGGACTTTTGCAGATGCCATTTTTTTGTTTTCTGTTATTTTGAAAGTGTAAATGATGGAAATAAAATGTAACTTTTGTTGACCTATTATAAGAATGTCTAATCTGTAATTTGATGCCTTTTGGAGATTTTTCCATCTTTCCTTCGCACATTAATACAAATTTTTACCTGGGATGCCCAAACTTTTGATCACCACTGTAGACATTTCTCTCTCAAATGGCACACTTTCAATGATTTGATATTTTCCTCCACTATAAACAACAAGTGATGTATTCATCCAGCCATATCTAATGAAATTATTACATTCCATATGTGCATAGTAGAGAAAAACAAAAAACGAAACAAAAAACTCTTAATTTAGTGCATTGTAGCTTTAATAGCAAAAATGGGGTTCTGAATTTTTCATCTTTTTTTCTATCCCTGGTATCAGTCATCACTATATCTGGAATTTTCAGGATGTGCCTTGGGTAAATTGCAGGGATTCCTATGAAAGACTTGTTGTTGTAGACTTAGTGGCAAGACATATGTATTCCTCGCTGCTTAGTTACATTTAATTTACCCAGACCTAGCTCCTTCTATGCGACCTTCCAGGGATACCTTCACTCTGTGGAAGAGCCCCAGTAACATCTCCACCTCTCTATATAGATCTGTCCTTATAACACATTATCACAAAGATTACCCTGAGACTTAAATTGAGAATATTGTCTTCAAATTCACTGCATCCGACTGCACGGGGCCCAACAAATGTTACCTAAGCGGGAAAGGCATACAGTGAATGTCTACACATGCAGTGTACAGGAGCAGGGACTCCTGTCTTATTATAGGGGTCCCTGCTCCTGTATGCATCCAAATAAGTTGTTGATTCCCATATGATGGTTAAAGGAAAACTGTCACCTTGATCACCCACACTAAACCCAATAGAAAGGGTTATAGGGGAAGATTCATCAAAACCTGTCCAGAGGAAAAGTTGCTGAGTGGCCCATAGCAACCAATCAGATTGCTTCTTTCATTTTTTTAAAAGGTCTCTGAAAAATAAAAGAAGTGATCTGATTGGTTGCTATGGGCAACTCAGCAACTTTTTCTCTGGACAAGTTTTGATAAATCTCCCCCATAGTCTGGGTGACCAGGAGTCCAAGAAGGTGTCACATACCAAATTTGGTCCAGTGGTTCCTGTGATATTGCCTGGAGAAATTCCCATGCTCAATTCAGTTAATTGTGTGCAGGAGCCAGGGCTTCTTTCTCGTCTCCTGAATCAATCCCCCTCTATTAGCATATTCATACTCTGTGCTGCGCTCTGAGGCAGGAGTACATGCTCTGTTCATTTACAGACAGCTCTCACATCCTAGTGCCATGAAAGCTCTTTTTACAAGAGAGCTTTACTACTGTACCAGAGTGCATGCACTCCTGCTTCGGAGCACAGCGCTCTCGTGACATGCGACTCACGTCACTAGGAAGTGAGAGCTGTCTGTAAATGAATGGTGCATGCACTTCTGCCTCAGAGCACATCACAGAATATGAATATGCTAATAGAGGGGGATTGATTCAGGAGACAGAAAGAAGCAGGAGGCAGGCAGCCGGTGGGGCCCCACCTCCTGCGCGCAATTAACTGAGTTGAGCAAGGGAACTTCTCTGGGCAATATCACAGGTACCAATGGGCCAAATTTAGTAGGTGACACCTCTTTGGAATGTGACTCCTGGTCACCCACACTATAAGCCTGTGTATTGGATTAAGGATGGGTGATCAGGGTGACAGGTTTCCTTTAATTCAAGAAAATCCTCCCAAAAGCAATTTCAGGAGATTTGTATAGACTCCTTTGTGCCACAATAACAGTTTTGACCCCTCAAGGCATGGACACTACAAAACTTGTAAAGGTGTTTTATAGTTTTTGGCACTTACATGTTAGTGAAGGATCATTTAGGCTTTCTAAGACTGAGGCTTTGGTGAATTAGACTTGTTTTTCTGACATATCCCACAGAAGCTCCATCGCATTGTAATATTTGGAAATGTGGAGGCCAAATCAAGGGCTTCATAGGTTGCACTTGTTTTTCATGAACATAACATACAGTAGCTGGTCAATGGGATTCAGATATCAAGAATTTGAAGGCCCGTACAGGCCCACACACAAGTTCAGATGTACTGTGTGACACTTTTATATCAAAGCCAACATTAAAGGAAAACTGTCAGCCTGTTCATTCACACTAAACCAAATACACTGGGTTATAGTGTGGGTGAACAGGAGTCCAACGAGGGGTCACTTAAATATGTTCAGTAGGTCCTGAGATATGTCCCCCAGAAGATCCTCTGCTAAATTCAGTGAATTGCACACAGGGGGCGTGGCTCCACCAGCTCAACTTACATATTCATTGTCTGTGACTCCACTTTACTAGACTATAGGGGAGGAGCTCCTCCCACTCAATTTATATATTCATTGTCTGTGGCTCCACTTCACAAGGATGGGGAGTCACAGACAATAAATATGGAAATTGTGCCAGCAAAGCCCCGCCCCCTGTGTGCAATTCACTGAATTTTGCAGAGAATTTTCTGGGGGACATACAGTATCTCAGGATCTACTGGAAATTTTTAACTAAGTGACCCCTCGTTAGACTCCTGTTCACCCACACTATATGCTGGTGAATTGTGTTTACTGTGGGTGAACAGGCTGCCAGTTTTCCTTTAACTTGTTCTGGAATTTACTACAGCACTCTTAGACCAGGCATGCTGTTCTTTGCTCCCTATGAACATTGATGGAACTTGAGCACCCATGACCCTCTTACGGATTGAAAAGTTGTTCTTTTTTTGGACCACTTTCAGCATATACGAACATATACTGCACACCGGGAACACACCACAAAGTTGGCTGTCATGGAAATGCTTTGTTTCCTTCTTCCACTAAATCAGCTTCCAACACAAATCAACAAGAGATGGCTGTTCTCTTTTTGCCTAATATGTCCCATTCCATGACAGCCGCCATTGTCACCAGATAATCGATGTTGCTCTCTTAACCTGTCAGTGGCTTTAATGTTATGGCTGATTAGTATATAATTATCTTTATCATCTTTTATCCTTTGTACAGGATTTCTTTTATTCCTTGATTTCACTTCACTGCTTCAGTCTGTGGAACAATTATCAAGATAATACAATAAGGCAGTTATACTTTTAATTCTTTGTAATAGAATATACTAAATATTAAAACCTATGGTTACTTTAGTAAGAATAACTATAAAAACATAATGTACAGCTCTGAAAAACTCACATTAATGTCTAAATTTTCTTTATTTTATACGAAAATGAAAATAAAGGCACAGCGGGGAGACATCACAGAAGAACGAGGATCGTGACAGGGACGAAGCACCTGCTGGTGTGAAACAGTTGCCTTACCATGATCCCCGATCCTCTGTGATGTCTCCCTGATGTCTTCATTTTATTTTTGTATATAATAAAGAACATTATGGCCTTTTGAGCGAATTTATCAATGGATTTTATGTAGGTTTTGGCAAAGAAAAAAGGCGCAAATCTTTGAACAATTTGTTATCTGCATAAAAATTTGTGACTTTTCCTGTGTGTTGTGCTCAAAATTGAGAGCATTAATCAAAAATGTGCAACTTTTTTATACCTGTTTTCTGATGAAAGCATTGATAAAATCCTTTGTCTCTGTACTTCCCGAGGAAATCAAATTTGTGACTAAATGCAGCATATTGGACTGTGAACAGTTTCATTCTTCTTTTCCCAATAGATCTGGCAACATAATTAGCAAGAAGTAATATAAATGTCTCATTAGAACATATGGACAAATGTGGATTACTGCCTCTTATTATCATCCTGGTAAAGAAGCTACTTAAGCATTGTGCTTATTTCTGTTAATTATGTCATTTTATTCATTTTTAATCTCATGGTTTGTCTATGTCCGGCCTGAATTTTAGTCTATCCATGATCTACCCTAAATAATTCCACTTCCCTTTTGGGGTGCCTTTAAAGGGGTACTCCGGTGCTTAGACATCTTATCCCCTAGGGGATAAGATGCCTGATCCTGGGGGTCCTGCCGCTGTGGACCACCATGATCTTGCACGCAGCACCCCAGTTAAAATCAGTCCCCGGAGCACGTTCGCTCCGGGTCTGATTACTGGTGACCACGGGGCAGGCGGCGTGTGACGTCATGCCTCCGCCCCTGTGTGACGTCACGCTCCGCCCCTCAATGCAATCCTATAGGAGGGGGCGTGACAGTTGTGACACCCCCTCCCATAGGCTTTCATTGAGAGGCGGAGTGTCATATCACACGGGGGCGGAGGCGTGACATCACACGCCGCTTGCCCCGTGGTCACCGGTAATCAGACCCGGAGCGAACACGCTCCGGGGACTGATTTTAACTGGGGTGCTGCGTGCAAGATCACGGGTGTCCCCAGCAGCAGTATCCCCGCGATCAGGCATCTTATACCCTATCCTTTGGATAGGGTATAAGATGTTTAAGCGCCAGAGTACCCCTTTAAATTGCTTGAGGCAAGTGGAATGTCATTTCTCGCCCCCAGATCAGAAAGGGGAAAATGCAGGGATGGACTGTACATTATATCTGCTAAAGAAAATTCTTATTAACTTGCTTCATAGATGGTGCATCCTTGCCTGCATGTGTAATTCTATTAGACAGTAATTTAAAGTCCCACAGACATGTTAGACATATGTCTTCCAAACCCTAACATTTCACCAGGGCCAGTTGACCATCTAAAGTGAATCAGCTTCCTGACTCACCTGTCAAATTATGTTGAGAGATAAAAGAATTGGGCATGTTGAATTTCAACTGGCCTATCCTTTCATTCAAAGGGAATAAGCAAACAGCAGAGGAGTTAGACAGCAGCTACCTCTCCCCATTCTGAATTAATCAATACTTGGCCAAACAAACCATGAATGTGTTTGTGGGTTTTTGAAAAGACAGAAGTTGTCCAAACAAACATTTGAAAGAAAGTTATCTTATGAGCATGACTACCTCATATTACCCTTCATGATAAGATATGTACGTCAGGAGGTTATCATATCCAGCATTCTGCCACGGTTTGTGTAGCCACTTTATGTTCTAATTTGATTTATGAGTGCTGCAATATAACCTAATACCACCAAAACTGGGCCTTCTACGAGTGCAGCCAGTATTCATTGTCCAAGAAAAATATGAGATTGACATGCCAAGAGTGAGGTGCAAAAGTTATTCAATGTTTATTGTTCATATCTCAATACTGTTATGCTGTGTCTATTACTTTTTAGGCATTAGACAACATTTCAGGTACATAATACCCTTCTTCAGGCTTGTATGAATAAGGAAACCTTATAGCAAAGCCAAAGAAATAACAGAGGCGCCTGGTCTGGTCAAGCTATTGGGTGTCAGGACCAGGACCCAAACTACAAAGCACTTATGTCTGGTACCTGTCATGAACGGGAGGCAGGGAGAAGTGAGCCCTAAAGCTGTCCCTAAGACCACTCTGCCTACCTACTTGCCCATCCACCCTAAATGACAGATCGAAAATTTGGAGCCGGTCCCTTCCTTGCGCTAAAGTGCATGGGTGTCGAAGTCAACAAAACAAACGGAACTGTACAAAGTCTGGGAACAAGTCAAGAACATAACGGGAATACAATAACCAACAAACACATGTATAAACACAAACAAGGCAGGAAAAAGTAAACTAACAGGTCAGGAAACAAGAGCACTGTTCACACTGGACTCAGAACAAGGAACACACTAGACACCCCACTCCAATCATGGAGGGACATCAATGCTAAAGCCAAATAGGCTCCTAGCTAGTGGGCACACCTGTTCTTAGCACAAGGGTCAGAACAGGATAATATCCTAGGAGATACTGAATCAAACAAGGTCAAAACAGGACTGACAAATACACAGTGTGAATACAGACTCAGGAAACACAAAGCATATGCAGAACAAACAATACAAGAATGCTAAAACGTGACAAAGTACTCAAACAAGGCAAATTAAAATCTATATATCAAACAGGACAGATAACCATGGTTAAAACTCAGGATAAATGTGCTCATACAGCGAACATAATGCAAACATGGACACAGTAACAGGTGTAGAGGCCTGAAGAGGCCTAAAGATGCCTCATATATTCTGCCAGTGCTGAAGGCTAGAAGCATTAAAGGGGTACTCAGCCCCTATACATCTTATCCCCTATACAAAGGATAGGGGATAAGATGTCTGATCGCGGGGGTCTCACTATCTCTGCTGCAGCACCACTGTTATTAGGTGCACAAGCGAACTTCGCTCCGTTCCTGATGACCAACGATGGGGCACTGATGTCACGGCCACACCCCCTGTAATAGGCTTGCATTGAGGGGCTGTGGTCGTGATGTCACGAGCCTCTGGTGCAGCAGCCGGCATTCTAAACGAACGCCGGGTGCTGAAGGGAGATAACAAGGGGTCCTAGCGGCAGGCCCCCTGCGATCAGACATCTTATCCCCTATCCTTTGGAAAGGGATTAAGATGTCTAGGGGAGGAGTACACCTTTAACTCTTCCCAAACCAGGAAGAATAAACATAGAAACTGTGCAGACATAAACATAATTTCTGAAGAGGACCCAAAGCAGAAAAATACAAAACACAAATAAATGGACATTACAGTACCCATACCAGTTGAACAAACTTTGGTGTAGTGTTGCCTGGAGTATTGTTGTAATGATTTGTTGCTTGGGAGAACTGCAGCAAAAATGTACTTCTCCGCTATCCACAGGATAGGGAATAATTCGCTGATCGCGGAGGGTCTGACCTCCGGCAACCCCTGCGATCTCCAAAACGGGATCCGGCGCTCAATAAGGAGTGCGTGCTGCAGACGGCACATGCTCCATTCATTTCTATGGGAGTGACGAAAAGACCCGTGTAAGCACTCGGGCATCATCGACACTCCCATAGAAATGAGTGGAGCGTGCGCCATCTACGGGTAGATGACACGCGCTCCTCACTGAGAGAGATGGGGTCCCATCCTTGAGATCGTAGGGGGTCCCAGCGGTTGGACGTCCGGCAATCAGCGACTTATCCTCTATCCTGAGGATAATTTTTGCTGATATTCTCCTTTAACACCTTCCTGCAAATGAACGTATATTTATGTCCACTGCGGGCTCCCGGTGTATGACTCACGCACAGCAGCTAAGCACACATCATACCTGGAGGATCCTGGTTGCTATTAGCAACCGGGACCCACGGTTAATGTCGGACATTGCCAATCTGACCTATGCCTAGCATTAACCTTTTAGATGCCACGATCAAAGTTGATTGTGGCATCTAAATGCTGTAAATCCCGTTACCCAGCTAGATCAGTGGGCTAATCTGGACTGCTAATCGGGACATTAACCCCTTCCCTAACAAAAGTTTAAATAAAAAAAATGTTAAAAAACATAAACATGTGTTGTATTGCCACGTGCGTAAATGTCCAAACTATTAAAATATGTTAATTACACTGCTCAGTCAAAGGCACAAGCGTGAAAAAAATTCCAAAGTCCTGAAATGCATATTTTTGGTCACTTCATATACTAGAAAAAATCAAAAAGTGCCATGAAAAGAAAAATGGTCCCAATGAAAACTACAGATTACAGCGCAAAAATTTGTACTCATACATCCCTATATGCAGAAAAATAAAAAAGTTATAAGGGTCAGAATTGGACAATTTTAAGCATACTAATTTTCATACAAAAAGTTAGAATTTAAAAGTAGTAAAATAAAACAAAACTCATATAAATTGTGTATAATTTTAATCATATGGACCTACAGAAGAAATATAATGTGTTCATTTTTACCGAAAGGTGGACTGGGTAGAAACAGAAGCCCCCAAAATTAGCAAAATGGTATTTTTTTTTTCAATTTTGCCCTACAAATAATTTTTTGTTTGTTTCACTGTGTTACATTTGGAGGGAAAATGATTGATGTCATTACAAAGTAAAATTGGTGACTCAAAAAACAAGCCCTCATACTGGTCTTTAGATGGAATAATAAAAGAGTTATGTCTATTAGAAGGCAAGGAGGAAAAAGCAAAACCTAAAAAAAATAAATAAATAAATAAATGGCCCGGTCCTGAATGGTTAAGAAAGACAGATACATTGGTGAGTGGTGATTTTCAGAAAACACTGATTTACTCTATTTTCACAGTAAAAAGCATGGATGAAGTCTGTCATCTGACAATATAGTAGTAAATAATGACCAATGAGAGAAGCACTGACTTTTGAGAGTTGCGTAGTAAGCATATGGATCTTTTTCTGACAAGCTTTGTTTATCCCATCACATACTGCTTCAATTGGGATCAATGAAGAACTGAAAAGAAATATAGCTATTAGATCTGAAAGAACACTACAAAAACATCAAACAATTATACAGACAATGAAGTCATTGCGTTCAGCTACTTTAAGAAATCAGCTGCTGTAGAGTACTACTACACAGGCATGTTACTCCTGCTGTCAATCATCCTGAACATCCTGAGGCTCGTGTTATTCTGTCAGGTGCTATTCTCCTTTCAGTGGCTTTTAGCTACAAACCTTGACTTCTACCTATTGTAGTTTTTCCATGCTTACAAAATATTTTTCTTTCTTAAAAGGGTCTGAATTTCAGCTGAAGAAAGAAGCTATTTTTGTTTGGCCCCATTGTAGCATTTATTTTTATATTACATGTTGTGAAACTCAATAATCAATATTTAAGTGGAAACAAATTACATCTTCATTGACAATACAGTACAAAACCTGTAATAAAAGGGCAAGAGATTATGAGATTATGGGAAATTGCTTTTAAATGGTTGTCCACAATTCAAAACTAGTGGAAACTGAACACCTATGCCCGGCCCATTGCTGTCTAGAAAAATTCTAATTTAATATACCAACAAAAATGTCTATGGAGGAGGTTTACAATGATTAAATGGGGTTATCCAGGATTAGAAAAACAGCGGATTTCTTCCAAAATATAGCACCACAAGTGTCCTCTGGTTGTGTGTGTTATTGCATCTCAGTTCTATTAAAGTGAAGGAAGCCAAGTTGTAATACCACACACAACCTGATGACAGGTGTGGCACTTTAAAAAAGTTTTTCTATTCCAGGATAAGCCCTTTAACCCCTTAAGGACTCAGCCCATTTTGGCCTTAAGGACTCAGACAAATTAATTTTTACGTTTTCATTTTTTCCTCCTCGCCTTCTAAAAATCATAACTCTTTTATATTTTCATCCACAAACTAGTATGAGGGCTTGTTTTTTGCGCGACCAGTTGTCCTTTGTAATGACATCACTCATTATATCATAAAATGTATGGCGCAACCAAAAAACACTATTTTTGTGGGGAAATTAAAACGAAAAACGCAATTTTGCTAATTTTGGAAGGTTTTGTTTTCACGCCGTACAATTTATGGTAAAAATGACGTGTGTTCTTTATTTTGAGTGTCAATATGATTAAAATGATACCCATTATTACATACTTTTATATTATTGTTGCGCTTAAAAAAAATCACAAACTTTTTAACCAAATTAGTACGTTTATAATCCCTTTATTTTGATGACCTCTAACTTTTTTATTTTTCCGTATAAGTGGCGGTATGGGGGCTCATTTTTTGCGCCATGATCTGTACTTTTTTTTGATACCACATTTGCATATAAAAAACTTTTACTACATTTTTTGTAATTTTTTTTAATAAAATGTATTAAAAAAGTAGGAATTTTGGACTTTTTTTTATTTTTTTCGTTCACGCCGTTCACCGTACGGGATCATTAACATTTTATTTTAATAGTTCGGACATTTACGCACGCGGCGATACCAAATATGTCTATAAAAAATGTTTTTTACGCTTTTTGGGGGTAAAATAGGAAAAAACGGACGTTTTACTTTTTTATTGGGGGAGGGGATTTTTCACTTTTTTTTTACTTTTACTTTTACATTTTTTTACATTTTTTTTTACACTTGAATAGTCCCCATAGGGGACTATTCATAGCAATACCATGATTGCTAATACTGATCTGTTCTATGTATAGGACATAGAACAGATCAGTATTATCGGTCATCTCCTGCTCTGGTCTGCTCGATCTCAGACCAGAGCAGGAGATGCCGGGAGCCGCAAAGAGGAAGGAGAGGGGACCTCCGTGCGGCGTTATGAATGATCGGATCCCCGCAGCAGCGCTGCGGGCGATCCGATCGTTCATTTAAATCGCGAACTGCCGCAGATGCCGGGATCTGTATTGATCCCGGCACCTGAGGGGTTAATGGCGGACGCCCGCGAGATCGCGGGCGTCGGCCATTGCCGGCGGGTCCCTGGCTGCGATCAGCAGCTGGGATCAGCCGCGCATGACACGGGCATCGCTCCGATGCCCGCGGTTATGCTTAGGACGTAGATGTACGTCCTGGTGCGTTAAGTACCACCTCACCAGGACGTACATTTACGTCCTGCGTCCTTAAGGGGTTAAATAATTGTTTTGCCAAAATCATTTACACCCATTTTCAAACTAATAAAGGGAAGTGCCTAAAAACTGAGTTTATTGATATGCATTAAAATATCACCCAAAAATAGGAATGTGAATCCCAAAAGTTTAGAAAGTGCAATTAGATGAATAAAATACAATACAATGGCCAGATGCTATATCCTATGCATTATGCAATAGATGTTACTATATCACATGCCACTATATATTGTACAATTTATATACTCTGTATACATCCTACCAATGTAGGGTAGCTGTTAAGCTGAGCGCTCCGGGTCCCTGCTCCTCCCCGGAGCGCTCGCAGCGTTCCTCTCTCTGCAGCGCCTCGGTCAGACCCGCTGACCGGGAGCGCTGCACTGACACTGCTGGCGGGGATGCGATTCGCATAGCGGGACGCGCCCGCTCGCGAATCGCATCCCAAGTCACTCACCTGTCCCGGTCCCCGGCTGTCACGTCCTGGCGCACGCAGCTCCGCTCCTTAGGGCGCGCGCATGCCAGCTCTCTAAGATTTAAAGGGCCAGTGCACCAATGATTGGTGCCTGGCCTAATCAGTCTAATTAGCTTCCACCTGTGCACTTCCCTATATAACCTCACTTCCCCTTCCCTTCCTTGCCGGATCTTGTTGCCCTTGTGCCTAGAGAAAGCGTTTACTGTGTTTGCCTTACCAGTGTTCCTGACCTCTTGCAATCTCCATTGACTACGAACCTTGCCGCCTGCCCCGACCTTCTGCTACGTCTGACCTTGCCTCTGTCTAGTCCTTCTGTCCCACTCCTTCTCAGCAGTCAGCGAGGTTGAGCCGTTGAAGGTGGATACGACCTGGTTGCTACCGCCGCAGCAAGACCATCCCGCTTTGCGGCGGGCTCTGGTGAATACCAGTAGCAACCCTAGAACCGGTCCACCGACACGGTCCACGCCAATCCCTCACTGACACAGAGGATCCACATTCAGCCTGCCGAATCCTAACAGTAGCATTTACCCACAAAAAATGCCAATTCCCAACGTACGTTTCTGTCCCAAAGTGCTGTTTATATTATTAACAAGGGACATCCTCAGGGGATCGGTATAATAGAGAAAAAAGTACATATGCTAATATATAAAATATATGCATATGAAATATGTACAAAGATTGCTAAATAGCAAAGGGTATATGCATTGTTGTTATATGAATACAAAACTGCTTCCAAGTAGAGTATATATATATATATATATATATATATATATATATATATATATATATAAAGACAACATTTGCAGTAAGTGCTGTATACGGGATCCAAGCATTCACTGCATATATATTTTCGCATGAATCAAACCATTATAATATTTACGCATGGAGTATATATGTCAAGTGCATCCCCGGTTCACACTGTGTTCAGCGCAGCTCTGGAGCATTCCGCATACACCTGATATGCTCGCTAGTGCGCAGTGTGTGGGGGAGATAGACAGATCATCTAATTCTTAGGTAGACCTGCATTGGCAGGTCAGCGAGCCTGTTAACCCATTTTCACTAGTCCTACAGCCCTATTTGATTTATTTCAGCACAACTGAATGGATTTCATTACATTACCATAGTCATGTGATCACTAGTCTGACCCACATGATGTATGTGTTAGAGGAAACAGTCAGTCCTGGATCAGCTAACTTCCTGTGATCTACAGGATAACATCATCACCTACCAGATCAATCCTGCTAGCTTCCAGACCCCTCCCCTCCCAGCTCTATCTGTGCACTGCTGCTATCTCTATGGGATCAGCATGTATATAGTAGTTATATACCTCTCCTAAAACTGTGTTCACACATTGCGTATTTTTGCTGCTTTTTTTCTGTTTTTGTTGTGGTTTTCCCCCTGTTGTGGTAAAAGTGGTGATATGTCATGAAAATTGTGCCAAAGCACAGTAAAATATGAAATGTTTCCTGCAATTATGAAAAATCACTGAAAAAACAGCCAAAAGGCAGTAAAAATTTTGAAAAATGCTCTAAAAATGGAAGGTGTGAGCGCAGCCTTAAGACTTTAAATCCTCATAATGCACCTCAGCTGTGATTATAGGTTTAATCACTTTGCATCATGACAATATTTCTCTAAGAAAAAGGCACTTTGAATAAAAAACAATATCAAAACTGCACATAACAGATCTCAATCCACTTATGAGTCTAATGAATTCTCCTGGCTCAACTCTAGCACCAGCAGGTGCAGTGATAAAAATCCACCCCCTTTCTCCCCAAAGCCAGATGATTCATGGGAAATGTTGGTAGCATTAGGGAATCATTTTACTGTGGACTTTCAAACCAGTATGGAGCCAGATGCATGGCTGCCAAATAAGCTAAAAAACATTAAAAAAAAAACATATTTAGAGTCCTTTTTTAGGCTTTAACAATTTTGCCCAATGTTTTCTAAGTTCTGCTTAACCCCTTAAGGACCAAGTCCATTTTAACCTTAAGGACCAGGCCAATTTTATTTTTGCATTTTAATTTTTTCCTCCTCGCATTCTAAAATCCATAAATCTTTTATATTTCCATCTACAGACCCATATAAAGACTTTTTTTTCCGTGACCAATCAATCGTACTTTGTAAGGAAACCTTTTATTTTAGCATAAAATGTACGGCAATCAAAAAAATATATATATTATATTGGGAAGGACATTTTTATGAAAACCACAATTTTGCACATTTTGAAGGGTTTTGTTTTTGCACTGTACACTTTATGGTAAAAATGACACGTGTTCTTTATTCTGTGGGTCAATAAGATTAAAATGATACCCATGGCTAGATACTTTTATATTTTTGTACCACTTTAAAAAAAATTTAACTTTTTGTCCAAAATCAGTAATCTAAAATTGCCCTATTTTGACCACCTATAACTTTTTCATTTTTCCGTATATAGGGAGGTATGAGGGCTCATTTTTTGCGCCATCATCTGTATTTAAATTTTTTACGCTTATGGGGGATCATTAAAATTATATTTTGATAGTTCAGACATTTATGCATGCGGCAATACCAAATATATTTATTTAAAAAAAATATATGCTTTTTGGGGGTAAATGGGAAAAACTGACAATTTTCATTTTTATTGGGGGAGGGGATTTTTCACTTTTTTTTTACTTTTTATTTTTACATTTCTCAACTTTTTTTAAACACTTTTTATGTCCCCATAGGGGACTATCTATAGCAAAAATTTGACTGCCAATACTGTTCAGTGCTATTCATAGGGCATAGCACTGATCAGTATTATCTGCTATCTTCTGCTCTGGTCTGCTCGATCACAGACCAAAGCAGGAGACACGGGAGACGAATGGAGGAAAGTGAGGGGACCTCCATCTGCCATTACAGATGATCAGATCCCCGCGGCAGCGTTGCCGGTGATACGATCATCTATTTTAACATGCATATTGCCGCAAATGCCGTGATCTGTACTGTACTGATCACGGCATCTGAGGGGTTAATGGCGTACATCCACGAGATCGCAGATGTTGGCCACTACCAGCGGGTCCCCGGCTGCTGCTAGCAGCCGGAACCTGCTGTGTATGACGAGAGCACCGCTCCGATGCTCGCGGTCATACAAAGGACGTAAATGTTTGTCCTGGTGTGTTAAGTACCGCCACACCAGGATATACATTTACATCCGTGGTCATTAAGGGGTTAAAGAGGGACAATTCATGTTGCATTACAAGCTTGCTTACTTAAAAAACTTGATAAATGCTTATTTAGCCTGAATAAGAATGTAGAAGTGACATATCTAGGATCAGGTTAAAGGGGTTAAGCAATATTTTTATATCAACTGTTGCCAGAAAGTTCTACAGATTTGTAAATGACTTCTATTTAAAAATCTTAATCCTTTGAGTACTTATTAGCTGCTGTATACTCCAGAGGAAGTTGAGTTGTTTCTATCTGTCTGACCACAGTGCTCTTTTCTGACACCTCTGTCCATGTCAGGAACTGTCTAGGAGTAGAAGCAAATCCCCACAGCAAACCCCTCCTGCTCTGAAAAGTTCCTGACATGGACAGAGGTGTCAGCAGAGAACACTGTGGTAAGACAAAAAAGATATTCAAAAAGAAAAGAACTTCCTTTGTAGTATACAGCAGGTGATAAGTACTGGAAGGGTTAAGATTTTTTTTAATATAATTAATTCATAAATCTGTTTACCTTTCTGACACCAGTTGATTAAAAAAAACAATGTTTTCCCCATGGTGCCCCTTTAAATGGACACTCTCATTAAAACAAAATTTTGCTATTGCATTCCTTATGGTAAGTAAAAAATATTTTGAATATACTTTGTTTAAAAAAAATGAAGTTTTCTATGTTTTATTTGTGCTTGGACCAAAGCCCAAACTCAGGAAGTGCAGCCTGGAGTGCTGAGGGGGGTGTGTCCAACCAACAGCATATGGCAGTTAAGTGTGAGAGGAGCTATGATTGGATGAGGCTGGACACCCCCCCTCAGCACTCCAGGCTGCACTTGATGTGTTTGGATTTCGGTCCAAAGTCTGTGTATGAGTTGGAGGAAAATGTGTTCTTGAGCTTTTTTAAGCACAAATAAAACATAGAAAGCTTCATTTTTTTAAAACAAAGTATATTAGAAATATTTTTTATTTACCATAAGGAGTGCAATAGCAAAAATTAGTTTTAATGAGAGTTACCCTTTAAGCTTATTTTGAGTAAAGAATATCAGACAATTGTATTTGATAGCGCTAGAGAATGAAGGTGTCCATTACACAGTGTGGCCAAGTCACAGTAATCGCTGTGCACCTGGGAATCACATGTGTGGTTTCTAATAAAAGTTCATGGCAAGGACAGATGAAGTACAGGGCTTTGATTTGGATTACCTGTGTATCCTGTTCTTACACAAAGACACTTTGCTCTCCGTCTGTCCTGTGTCTAAGGTCATGTGTATGATATGATAAGAAGGCCATTTTTTCCCTGGCTCAGTGTGTTGTGCACAGATGCACTGACCTGGACACTATGTGATAACATGAGTACTTCATATAATCGCCTGATATAACAGCTGTGACACATTACAATATGAACTAAAAAGACAAGCGTAATACCGCATGTGCAGGGTCCAGAATGTAAAATAGGAAATACCCTTACCGAATGCGGTTGTGTAAGCTCTCACACAACAGTGGTCAGCGTGGGTGAGAGACAAGGTCCAGCCTGCAGCCTTCCCATCCAAACAAGACAATGGCAAAGAAAGGTCTTCTGGAGGTGATGGGATTCAAAGGCACTGATCAGGAGTAGACACGTCAGGTAGGTAAGAGAAGGACTTTATTCAAACAATGCAACGCGTTTCATCGCAGGTGTGGCTTTATCATGAAGCCACACCTGCGGTGAAACGCGTTGCATTGTTTGAATAAAGTCATTCTCTTACCTACCTGACGTGTCTACTCCTGACCAGCGCCATTGAATCCCATCACCTCCAGAAGTCCTTTCTTTGACATTACAATTTGGGCATTGTGTACTTGAGACATGATTTATTTTGACTGCATCATGTGGACACAAAAAAGTACAACAATGGATATAAAGCTAATTATGTTATCTTTATTTTATCATAACATATTTAGCAAAAAAAAAAGAAGGACTCCTTTAACATTGCACAACTTCTTTAGGGGATATAAATAAATGAACATCTCTATGGATTGTGCCAGATCAGGTCATTCTAATGCATTAATATGTCTTAATTAAATGGTTGACAAATTCAAGGTGTAAGAGGACGTCCAGGGATAGAATATGAATAAATAATGGGCTGTGCACCCCCAGCAGTTAGATTTCCTCTTAGGCAAAGTTTTTTACTTTTATAGGACACCTTAGCGAATAGAGAATGTTGTTATGCTGCATGGACACTTTATCATTGTCCACTGTAAGGTTTGTCCCTTCTCCATGTATTTTCATTAAACACTAACAATTCTCTCTCCAGCGGCGGAATGGATGCCGCCTTGGTAATGACTTTAAAAGCAGCTTTGGTAAAACCGTTCCTAATCACAAATGGACCAATTTTAACCTACTGTCATCAATCTAGAGAGACATTTTAAGGTAAGAAGAGAAAATGTGCGGTTTCCATAAAGGTTTGATCCCATATACCGATGTAAAATGAAGTGTACAGCAGTAGATTATTGTCTCTATCTCATATTGTTTATAGTTGGATCACTCATCTAATCTAATTATTATTTTTTACAATTATCCATTAATGTTATGTACCTATCTAATGTGATTTCATTTTAATAAGACTCAATAAACATGCAAAAGTCCCATCCTATCAGCAATTGGATCTTATTTCAGAATGACTATGTTGGATAATATTATTTATGTAAAATCTTGCATGTAAGTGGAATGTTATTAAGAGAGTCCTATAGTAGGTTATTATTCACATAACATGCCATTGGATAACAACCCACAGTAGCCAGTCATGTGTGTGATTAATGTGCACCAGATTGATTACAGCTAATAGTTGCTATGGGCTTGTACTTTTGCCCTTTGGTAATAAATATTCTGCATTCCCAATAAAGACTAGTTTACTTGTAACAGAAGGCCAATTCACTTAACCTTACTGGAAAAAAAATGGTTTAGCTATTGTCCCTAAGACAAGAAGATGTACCATATTTATATACCGCCTTCCATGTAAATGTTATTAAAAAAGTGAAATTAACATTGCGTTTTCAAAGTCAATAGAAAGAAATAAGGAATGTAAATACCCTCAGTCATATAATATGTGTGTTATCAATGCATATGCTGATAATATTACTTTATTTATTCTACATACTGTATATACAGTATAGTTAGTATGGCTGAAAAAAGACACATCTAGCAAGTCCATAAAGTATATCAAGGTACGGTAAATATCAGGGAAGTAAAAAGAACTGAATGGGGTTGAGGTTGACATGTGGAATAGACACCCAACCAATCAATGGCTAATACTAAGTACTGCTACAGCCACTGATTGATCCATATGCCGACCCCAACCCCAGAAGTGCTGCAGAATGGGACTGAAGCTCCATAATACCAGCTGCAGTAGGGCAGTAGGGTGTCATCCACCCCCCCCCCCCCCAAAAAAAAAAATTCAGATATAGGGCTCAATAACCCCTTAGTCTTTATACTCCATCAGATGGGCAGGATAGCTGAGGAATACAAATAATGTATTTTGCGAAGAAAATCCAAAAAAGGGGCGTGGCCATTGGGGAAAAGGGGCGTGATCACCGAAAAGGGGCATGTCCCCAATATTTTCAGAAAATCCCAACATTTTTACTAAAGTTTCCACAGAAAATGTGGTGGATTTGAGTTGAGGAAAATGCTACAGTTCAGAGCATGTGTAAAAAAACCAAAATGTAGGGAAAGTGGAAAATGTAAGGAAACCTTAGTAAATACCATGGAAAATAAATAGTAGGGAATTAAAACCCACAAAGAAACCTACACAACACTCTTAGTAAATAAGGGCTAATATGTGAATTTTACCCCACACTGAACAGCGTAAAAACAACTACCCCACCCCTCCAAAAATACATATTTTTTGCGTAAACCAAAATTCACTGCGTCATTCAGTGTTCAAACAATAGGTCATGTTCGGTTGATTCATTCCCTTTGTAGATGTTTACAACTGTGAAAATACCGAAAACGAGTATATCATTGTAATACAATGTTTTTTAGATTTGTTATTGTAAAAAATGCACATTTGGTCATTTTCATGCAGTTATTGGTTCCATCTTTTTACTATGTAAAAGTCATAGCAAATGTTGCGGAAGACAGGTCGTTCTTTTACATATATTGAGACAATATTCTAGCACATTTGCAATTGTAAATCCCTTCCAGTATTTCTATATGCACAAAACTGTAGGATACAAAAGGTGTACAAACCATTTACACCTGTTTTAGAATAAATGTCATATCCTGCTGAGAATCTTTTCTATAATAAGGTTTTCTAATATGTGCTTAGGTGACAGTCATATTTATTATCCCCTGGAGGACACAGCTGATTTTTATTTTTGCCTTTTTGTTTTTTTCCTTCTCACCTTTTAAGACACATAACTCTTTTTTTCTCATTTCACAGACCCACATGAGAACTTGTTTTTGTGCAACCAAGGAAACCACAATTTTGTGAATTATTGGAGATTTCAATGTGCCTTTTATTATTGTACTGCTTTTAAAAAAAGAATAAGTTATACTTAAAATTGCCCTAGTCTAACCCCTACAACTTTGATATTTTTCCTTATATGGGACTGTATGAGGGCTCATTCTTTGTGTCATTATCTGTAATTTTTCTAGGTACCAGTTTTGCGTATATATGCATTTTTCATCACCTTTTTATAAAATTTTTGTACCAGTTTTGCCTATATGTGTATATTTTTCTGGCATTTTTGGCATTGACTTTGACATGCAGCAATACCAAATATGTTTACCTATATAGGAGAGTGTTTTTAATTTTTATTTGGGAATGTGCTTATTCACATAAAAATTTTAAACACAGTTATTTTACTATTCAGTTTAAATTTTTTCTAAACCCCCATAGAAGACTAATAATAACAATTGCTTGATTGCTATTACTGTTCAGTGCTATTTAATGGTATAACACTGACCAGTGATATTGGTGATCCAGAAGGCAGACCGTACAAGTGGATCCCGAAAGAGAGAGATGACCTCCGTCAGCCATCTTCACTCTTTGGACCTCTGTGATTGCTCTGCAGGTGGTCTGTTTATCTAAGCCCCACAACTACATTAGATGCTGGGATCAGTATTGATCACAGCTTCTAAAGGGTAAATGGCAGGCATCAGCGTGATCACTGATAACATTTTGGGACTGTCGTCAATGAAGCAAGTGCAGCTCCTGTATTCACTTTATGGATTATACACACTACAGGATGTACATTTATGCCCTGGTGTGCTAAATCCTAGATGTCAAGGGTGTACATGTATGCCCTGTTTCTTCTAGGGGTTAAAATAATATAATATACATTTTTTTGAATTATTATTCATTTATGACTGTACCTGATGCCCGTTTATCCAAGATGAGTGGCAACAGAGTTGCTTTGCAGCCACTTGCGCCTCATACTTTGACCAAAGCAAACAGCTTAATATACATGACCATATTCAAGTAAGCAGCAGTTATTAATTTTGAAAATCTCTTTAGACCATGCTACAATACAGTTTCAACAATCCTGCTGGAACTGAATTAGAAAAAAAATGTAAATATAAAGCTGCATCAGGAATCTCCGTGCTAATATGATAATAAGGACCAATACTTTTCATAATGACAAAAGCAAATTAATCTAATCCCAGATAAATCCTTCATCAATATAGTTTCATCAAAAGTATCACATTTCTGCTCTTTACTTGTTTATTTCTATTTATTAGTTTGGCAAAGAGCATTAAGATGCTGTACACATGGAATACTGCTACTACTTTTGTTTGTAATTTATTAATATAACATTTATATTTATCAGAGTTTTCCAGGATTATAAAAGGTATGTTTATTTTTCTAGAAACAAAGCCTCTCTTTTCCATGAGTTGTGTCTTGTATTGCAGCTTTTACAAGTATGCTGTTTACAGGGCTGCATTTTTATCACTTGCGGCCTTATGCAATAAGACTGGATATACTCCTTTAATGGCTCATTCACATTGACCTATTATTCTCATAACTTGCTCATTTTAACTCACTCTCATTTGGTCTTGTTCACTAATAATAATAATAATAATTGTCACACCCCCTCCCATAGGCTTGCATTGAGGGGCCGGAGCGTGATGTCACATGGGGGCGGGGCCGTGACATAAAAATGCCCGTGATCGCCGGGCCCCCGTGATCGCCAGTAATCAGACCCGGAGCGAACATTCTCCGGGGACTGATTATAACGGGGTGCTGTGTGCAAGATCACGGGGGTCCCCAGCGGCGGGATCCCCGCGATCAGGCATCTTATCCCTTATCCTTTGGATAGGGGAGAAGATGTATTAGCACCGGAGTACCCCTTTAATGCAGCCCTTAAAATACAGTAACAATGATATATTACATCCTTTTCTTTAAAATACAGACACATATTATATTCCAGTTTTACAGATATAAAGCATAACATTATTATTTTTTATTTTTTATTTTTTTTCCCACTGAAGGTTCTATTCTTGGAAAATCGAGGTGGGTAAATTGACCAGAAGAATTTGAGATTCATAGGAAATTTGAAAGAGTCTCCCACTGATCAGCAGAATATCAGGACTTTCCTTGAGTTTCATGCCCCCTTTAAGGTTTGCCCACCGACAGTGGGTCATCTGAATGTGTGGCTGTGTCTGGTACTGCAGCTCAGCTACAAGTTCCTGCTCTCTCATTGAGTCTTGTGGACCCCAACCCACCAATTACAGAACTACACATGATCTATATACTGTAAAATTCTGTCACCCACTTTAAATAAGTGTATTTTATTTAGACAAATTAAGTTTTTGCACTAATGTGGATATGTGTGTATACATGCTCAAGGCGATAACTAAACATTGTGATTTTTGCTATAAATACATATTATAAATGTTATTTGCCAAACAATAAAGATTGTTAATGTCATCGCTATAGGCTACATGTGGCTATGGGAGATGAAAACAAATGTCAAATTTAACCCTGTCAGAGTAAAAGAAGGCTTTGTAACACAACTGAGAAAGTGTGTGCGTGGGTAGAAAATTACTAAATAAGTCATTTTGAGACTTGCTTCCGCAGTGCTATGTTTAACTATTATGTGCAACTACATTTAAAAGTCTATTAGCAAATGTGATCTGAGAACATGATACTCCCCCAGCTCATTTTGTTATCTAGTTTTTAAAGTGTCTTACAATTGTGGTCTATCATGATATGCTCTCAGGGATTATGTTCTCAGCTTGGAAAGAATGCTGATCATTCCTACTCATGGATATTTAATGAGATACACTTTCACAAAACATTGCATATGTTTTGGGCTTTTCTCTTATTTTTTCATCATGTTATATTCTTCATTTACTTTGTTTCATGGAAACTATTTTATTAGGCACCAAGGTGTTGGCAGAATAAAGATATCCTATTTGCATAGTAGCCAAACATTTATGAGAAACACAAAAAGAGTTTAACCGGGAAATTAGTTTAAGGGACATTTTTATTTTACCATTGGGTGGAAATTATGGCCTAAACCATTATGCACTGAATTGTGTGGGGTAAGTCAAGCTTGCTGGGCTGCATTGTGTCATGTGTTCATGGAAATTATAGTTGTCTGTTCTAATAGCAGAAAATCAGATTATAATTTATAATCTATTCTCATCCCTTACAAGTGACCTTTCCTTCTATATCTTATATTTTTGTGTTAATGGGTTAATGGTTCATTATGTAATTCCACGTAAAGTTGTCTGGCATGATATGCATTGTAGTCATTTCAAACTCAGGATTGGTAGGGGTATCAGATGACCCCCACTAATCATTAAGTAATGGTATATGCTAGCAATATACAATCAATTTGTAAAATAGGAAGACTCCTCTAAGAGCCCATGTACTCGGCCTCCCTCAGCATGAATTCCCTCAGCAGATCATCGCTGCCCAGAATTGCCAAATTCCATGTAAAATTAACCCTTGCAATTAAAAGTCTCATTGCCTAATGAGCAATTCTGGATGTATACTACCAAAAGAATGAACACTTTCATTCTTGCAGGTAAATCTGGATCCATATCAGAAGTTCCGGTACAAAACTTCCATAGTATGCAACTGAGCAGCAGAAAGCCATTGAGATCAATGGGATTTAGCTGCAAGCTGCCTCTGCTTGAAATTAACTCCAAGCGCAATGACTGTATTGTAGTGTGCATGTGCCCCAATAGTTTTTAAGCAGTTGAATAGACAAGAATTTCCTGATTCTCACTCAAGATAAGGGTCATATAGATAATATTCTTTTCTTTGTGGACCATATCTCACAACTAGATCCTAGACACTCAACAGAATAATGTACATTTTAACCATGCAGTATATTTATGGCTGTATGCAGTCAGCTGTTGACTGATCAGGACAATAGGATATAATATTCCTTTTTATTAGTGACTCAGTCATTAAATTTTAAATCTATGGAGGGAGAGGAAAAAAAGAGGAGAGAGGACAGCGCCTTGTGTATTATCCTAAACACCAGGGTCCCAGCCGGGACTGGAATGGTGAGGTCTCTTTAAATTTGTCGCTCACAAAATAGCAGAAACAACAAGCATGTCACCCTATTAGGGTACTAGATGTGGAGAAGGAGCGAACTGCAAAGCCCAAGGTCCAATGGGAGAAGATAGGGTCTTCTCCAATACAAGTTTGAAAAGAAGAAGGAAAAAACAGAACCTTTGCATAGGCGCTGATCGCAGAATCAGCAAACTAAACTTGCTGATATAGTTAGAAAATGTTTATTTTATTTTCTAACTATATCAGCAAGTTTGATTTGTTTAGCTCCGCCCACCTTAAGTGGGCGTCCATTTTATTGTATAAAAAGCACTGTTTGGTGCCTATTCCTGTATGCCAATCTGAGGAAGGAGGATATATCCTCCGAAACACGTCATTGGAAGCTTGTTAATAAATATAGTGCCCCTTGGCACTTTTCTCTGACACATTGGTGTTTGAATGGTCTGGATTCTGCAATCAGCGCCTATGCAAAGGTTCCGTTTTTTCCTACTTCTTTTCTCACTAAATTTAAAATGGCACCTAATAGATGCTTATGAAATTGTTCTTCTGTGGATATATTCAAAAACATTTTGACATTTAACAATTGCAGCCCCAGGATTAAATATTTAAAATACACCTTGTGGTTAGGTCACAGAGGGAGGAATCAATAGTGTGTAAGGCCAAGTGCACATTACCCAAGTGAACATTACGGGAGTTGAACAAAGAAAAAAATCCTGCATGTCCAATATTTTTTATCCACTCAACTCCCCTAAAATAATGGACATCCAACAGACCCCACTAAGGTCAATGGGATCTGTCAGGACCCAGCAGTGTTTGTTGTGCAAAGGATCTGTCTGCTATATTGTTTGGCGACAAACAGACCACGAACGGGTTGGAGCACAATGATGGTGTGCACATAGCCTTAGCTACCTGTTAAATGTTCTACTTAAAAGAAACAGTTAGAGACCATGTTGATTAAATCAAAATACAACATACACACATACATCACAGTGGCACAAGAGTGGCATACCACTTACATAGATGGTATAGAAGCTTTTTGGTTTTGTTCATTATTGAATGTTCAAATACAACACAACCACAGGCCAGTATTAACAGATCTCCAGGACTTGACACACAGCCTCCCACGGCTATGCGTCTAGACCATCCAACCCTGGCTCTTTCCTGGCTGACATGTCTCACAGCCCCTGCAGAGTTCCCCAAGAAATCTACCTTTCCTTGTTGAGAATGGTGTTGGCCTCATGTCACTTCAGTAAAAGCCTGCAAGTCATCCTTTTCCGTGGCTACACAAACTTTGACTCCGTAGTGGCATCAAATCTCAAGCTCCCAATTTGGTTTCATTGACACACTCCAGGCCCTGCTTTGTGGTATTCAGCTGACAGCTGTCACAGCCAATCACAGGCCTACATGACACAACACACTATCTGACAACACTCAGCCCTTTTTGGAAACACATTCTGTTCTTCTCTGGCCTTCCTAACATTGTGGTGCAGTCCACCGGTCTCACAATGCACGCCCTCATATCAGTGTCAGGATCTTCCTAGGCCTTGGCCAAAGTTGGCACCTCCATCTGTCAGCTAAGAAACCACCATTCTTGATACCAGCAACTGTGATATGGAAACATATAATAATATGGTTCAACGGGTAAATACCACAGTCTGCTATTCCCAGCAACCCAGGGCCAAGCTGCACTAACAGCACATAACTTGGCAATGCATTGGCAGAGTATAACATCATATAAATATAGTATTTGCAACAATGGAAAGTCATTTCAACAACTGAATAAAAAATCAAACACTATATTATAGAAGCATGCACAGTCTTTTTATCTAAAGAGAGGGGTTATGGGGTGGGGGGATTTATTAAGATGTATTATAATAAGATTTTCTTTGTTGCCCATAGCAACCAGAGCTCAGCTTCCATTTTACAGAGCAATATGAGAAATGAATGCTGATCTCAGATTGCTACAGGCAACAAAAAGAATGTTACTATAAGACAGCTTAATAAATCTTTCCCCGATAGGTTTACATTACAGGTAACTTTTAACCAGTCAGGTCAGAAGACAATCTTTTGCTTGTGGAAATGTAACCCATTCCCAAAGAATCTTGCTTTTATATTACATGGCTTTGTCTAGTGACTGATTCCCTTTTCTATGTGTCTCCATTAGATTTTGGCCACATATTAAATATACAAATAAATACGACAATGACAAAAACCCCAATGAAGGATAGGAAAATGTACACTTCAGATTTATTTGCTGAGAGCAGATAGCAGTATTGTGCCAACGTATGTGTACTTATAATACAATAAATTCAATAAACTTTATTCATACAGTCCTGGAGAACATATTTAAAGAGGTAGTCCAGAGAAAATTAACTGATCCCTACCCAGAGGACAGGGAATTGGTGTCTGATTGCAGGGGGTTTGACTGCTGGTCACCACCTCTTATCTCCTGAAAGGGACCTGCTGAATTCAGGCACTCCTATAAAAAAAGGATGGAGTGTGTGCCGACTGCAGCACCTCCTCCTCTCAGAGAGCCGGGTCCCATTCAAGAGATTGCAGAGGGCGGGGTGGGGGTCCCAGCGGTCAGACATAACCCCCCCCCCCCACTCACGAACAGACATTCATCCTCTATAAGTTGTTTTTCACCAGATGACCCCTTTAATATAATTACCTTTAATTGATCTTGCTCAGCATCTGGTACAAAAAATAGACAAGTTGTGTTAATGGAAATAATAACAATTGTTTGCCTTATTTTGTGGTCAAGGATGCTAATCTTCTCTCCTGTATGCTGGTGTCTTCATCACACATATATTTTCTTTCCTCTTTGCATTATTCTGTAAGGGCCTTGTTTTTTACTGTGGCCTTTAATCAGCCATGAGCTTTTATTTCTTTGGAGCATGCTTGAAAATGAGAGCGATTGTCTCATTTGTTGCCATGGTTTTAGGTACAATGTGGGCTTAAATACAACAAAGTTAACAAATAATCCTCTTAGTACTTGCTACCTGCACATATATTAATATCAATTCCAGCACATTGGCATATGCATCTTTTCCTTTCCTGTGTTTGCTTTTGTTCCTGAGGTTAATTCCTTGTGAGTAGAGCTCACAGGCTTGCAGCATGGTTTGTGTCGTTTTTGGTATTAACCTAATTGGATTATTCTTTCCATTTCCGGCAATGATCTTTGTTTTATGATTATACCAAGCAGGGTTGGAAAGAACATAATGTTAAGATGTCATACCCATTGTAATGCCCAGTGTAATTTGCGCATTTCTCGAGAATTGATTCACTTCCTACAGCCAGACTTGTTAAGTCATCATTAACAATCTCTGCTTACCACCTTCATGTCCTCAGAGTAATGTAATAAAATCATATCAGTCAGAAATATGCACTATAATACTACACAAATGCTTCTATATCTAGTTCTTGAGGCTTTATCATCTATGAAGGTAAATGTATCTTGCACTGTTTGGCATAACAGGAGCAGTAAACAAAAACATAGGACTCACAGTTATGAGTCTGGTGCATTCATATGAAGAGCATTCTTCTCTTTCTTTTTCTTAAACGGGTTGTTCAGAGAAAAACAACTTGTTTCCTGTCCACAGAATAGGGGATAAATGACTGATCTCAGGTGGTCCCACCACTGTGACTGTGAATCTCCAGAACAGGATCCTGATTCTCAGAGAGAACTGCAGTCATTTGTATGGAAGCATTGAAAAGTATAGCACTCGAGCATCTCTGGCACTCCTATGGAAATGAATGGAGCATGTTCTATCTGCGGCATGCGCTCTTTCGGAGAGCCATGATCTCGTTCATGAGGTCCCAGCAGTCACATAGAGGATTTTTTTTTTTTTTTTACCAGACAACTCCTTTAAACTGGTACCTGACAGGGTGACGTGTCAGAGAGCACTGTTAAATTTTTATTTTATTTAATAAACTAGCTGAATACCCGGTGTTGCCCGTTTTTTCCTTCCTAATCCTTGTTGGGGAGGAAAATCAACAAAGGAGAAGATTTTGACTTCATATCCCATCCTCATATATTGTTGTCATATCCCAACCCCATATCCCATTCTCATATCCAGTCCTCATATCTCGACTTCCTATCCCAACCTCATATCCCATCCTCATATCCCAACCTCATATGCAGTCCGCATATCCTGATCTCATATCCCGACCTCATATCCCATCCTCATATCCCGTCCTCATATACCGACCTCATATCCCATCCTCATATCTCGACTTCCTATCCCAACCTCATATCCTGTCCTCATATCCCAACCTCATATCCCAACCTCATATGCAGTCCGCATATCCTGACCTCATATCCCGACCTCATATCCAATTCTCATATCCTGTCCTCAAATACCGACCTCATATCTCGACCTCATATCCCAACCTCATATCTGAACAACAAGAAAAAACATGGTTTCAAATGGCAGGAAATGCTCAACCCCAAATGCAGTTGTGCATTTATGTTGGGGGAAAATATCCTGCGCTTGTGGTCCTTTGCTAAGGGTGATCCCCAGCATAAAATGCATAGAATGAAGAATGCCTGCAGGAGACCACAAGTGCCACAATGGCATCCTACACCAGATGAAAGGTGTGGATGTGTAACATATAGAATAATACATACATTTAGGTGCACTACTGTGGTAGATGTAAACAGGGACATATGGCTAAACCTCAAACTGATGTTAAAATTTAGACATTAGCCAGTATATCCTTATATGAAGGATATACCTGAGCCCGCACACCAATGCCAAGGTTTCTCAAGTGGCACAGGAACTAACACTAAACCTCCAAAAAAGAAAAAGAACACAGAGGGCACTGTCAGACTAGTCTATATGCATAAACGGTCCGGGGATACTCAGATGTGAACAAGACAGCAGCTGGATAACAATGTGAAATACTACTGAACGGGGTGCAATGCTAATGAAAAACTAGACGAAGGTGCAAAAATCCAAAAGACAGATATAAGCTATGCACGTTCCTAAAAGGTATTTTCATACGGACATTCCGTTCCAGCAGGGAGAATTCCTTGAAGCGGGGTGCTCAGAGGCAAACAGACGTTTTCGCACAGTATGTGTGTGTTTCTTCTGGAAGAAGCACACACCTACTGTGCGAAAACGGCTGTTTGCCTCTGAGCACCCCACATCAATGAAGTCTCCCTGCTGGAATGGAATGTCCGTATGAAAATACCTTTTAGGAACGGTGAATGCATAGCTTATATCTGTCATTTGGAGCCTAACACTAAACCTGCTTGTGGCATAGGGCCAATACCAGGGGCCAGTGGGCAATTACAGCTGCATTAGGTCCGACTCACAGCCTGCTCCCGGTTCACTACAATGTGGTAGGTTTAGTGTTAGGTCCCATGCCACTTGAGAAACCTTGGCGTTGGTGTGTGGGCTCAGGTATGTCTTTCATATAAGGATATACTGGCTAATGTCTACATTTTAACATTATTTTGAGGGTTAGTCATATGTTACTGTCCACATCTTCCACAGTAGTGCACCTAAATGTATGTATTACCCAACCTCATATCCCGTCCTTATGTCCCATTCTCATATGGTGTCCTCCTATCTCATCCTCATATCCCGACCTCAATCCTGTCCACATATCTCATCCTTATATCCCATCCTCCTATCCCATCCTCCTGTCCCATCCTCATATCCTGTCCTTATGCCCCATCCTCATATCCCATCCTTATGTCCCATCCTCAAATCCGACCTATCCTGACCTCATATCCCGTCCTCATATCCCGTCCTCATATCCCATCCTCATATCCTGTCCTCAGGTGGGACTGATTTGTAATGAAGATATTGTAAGCTGAAAATAGAAGGGGACATGGCTTTGGGGGACTGGGTGTGATTTGCAAGCCAGACCAATGCACAAAAAGGATAGATAATAAAATGGGTGGGGCTTAAACAGTGGGTGTATCTTTGTGAGATGAGGTATGGCTTGCAAGCCAGATTGACACATTCATCAGGAGATGCAGAGCGGAGCTTGTGGAGTAAGGTACTGGAAGTCCCATATACATTAACCCATCTTTTATATAAGGGTATAGGTAAGGGTTAATTTAACTATCATATATATTTTTTTTTTGACATATAAGTAATGTGTTTACCAGGTATTATTGAAATATCTCCTGCCGTACAGAAGTTATGCTGGAACATACATTTCCTAAATTAACTATCCTATATTTTTAGTGGGCATATAAATAACATGTGACTAAGTATTATCAAAAAATCTCCAGCAGTTTGGAAGGTATGCAGTGACCCTGACAATGGGGGTGATTAAGGGTTAAATTACCTATTCTATGTTAGTTGTTGACATATAAGTAACATGTGTGCCAAGTTTCATGTTAATATCTTTAGCTGTTTAAACATGATGCTGGAACATACAAACATACACACACACATACACACATACACACACACACCCACACACATACATACACACATTGGGGGAGATTTATCAAAGTAGGCCATGTTCCGCATCAATGCAGACCAGACCGCTCTATTGTGCGCCTAATTTATCAAAAGTCGCACGGCTCTCAATAAATTCTGTGCATGGACTTCAGGATCTATGATTTAGACTGTATTTAAACCTGCGCCAGCATGGTCTGACATTTCAGCGTACTTTCAGCCGATGCGACTTGTCGGCAAAAAGTCGCTTTTGATAAATTCAGCACCAGTGCATTTTTCCATCTAAAATAGACTAGAATTAATCATGTTCTAAAAATCCTCTACCGTATACTGTACCGTATATATAGATTTATGTTATTGTCCATCTAAAATAGACTAGAATTAATCATGTTCTAAAAATCCTCTACCGTATACTGTACCGTATATATAGATTTATGTTATTGTTTTACCAAGGGTGCTCTCTGAGAATTCTGTTAAACCTTTTTTGGTCGTATATGCTTCTTATGAAGCTGGATAGCAAAGCATTTACTTTCATTAATGTCCCCACAGGGTCTTTTACCTAGTTAGGCTGGGTTCACATATGTACGGCATATGGTAAAGCACATCATTCTACTGTTTACCGAAAATGGAATGAGGCCTACAAAGAAAAGAACACAGTACCTACAGTGAAATATGGTGGAGGTTCAATGATGTTTTGGGGTTGTTTTGTTGCCTTTGGCACTGGGTGCCTTGAATGTGTGCAAGGCATCATGAAATCTGAGAATTACCATTGGATTTTGGGTCACACTGTACAGCCCAGAAAGCTGGGTTTGCGTCCGAGATCTTGGGTCTTCCAGCAGGACAATGACCCCAAACATACATCAAAAAGCACCCAGAAATGGATGGCAACAAAGCCCTGGAGAGTTCACAAGTGGCCAGCAATGAGTCCAGATCTAAATCCCATTGAACACATGTGGAGAGATCTTAACCCCTTAAGGACGGAGCCCATTTTCACCTCTAGGACGAAGCCCTTTTTTGCAAATCTGACCACTGTCACTTTAAACATTAATAACTCTGGAATGCTTTTAGTTATCATTCTGATTCTGAGATAGATTTTTCGTAACATATTCTACTTTAACATAGTGGTAAATTTTTGTGGAAACTTGCATCCTTTCTTGGTGAAAAATCCCAAAATTTGATGAAAAAAATGTAAAATTTAGCATTTTTCTAACTTTGAAGCTCTCTGCTTGTAAGGAAAATGGATATTCCAAATAAATTTTTTTTTTGATTCACATATACAATATGTCTACTTTATGATTGCATCATAAAATTAACGAGTTTTTACTTTTGGAAGACACCAGAGGGCTTCACAGTTCAGTAGCAATTTTCCAATTTTTCACAAAATTTTCAAACTCGCAATTTTTCAGGGACCAGTTCAGGTTTGAAGTGGATTTGAAGGGTCTTCATATTAGAAATACCCCATAAATGACCCCATTATAAAAACTGCACCCCCCAAAGTATTCAAAATGACATTCAGTAAGTGTTTTAACCCTTTGAATGTTTCACAGGAAAAGCAGCAAAGTGAAGGAGAAAATTCAAAATCTTCATTTTTTACACTCGCATGTTCTTGTAGACCCAATTTTTGAATTTTTACAAGGGGTAAAAGGAGAAAATGTATACTTATATTTGTAGCCCAATTTCTTTCGAGTAAGGACACACCTCATATGTCTATGTAAAGTGTTCGGCGGGCGCAGTAGAGGGCTCAGAAGGGAAGGAGCGACAAGGGGATTTTAGAGAGTACGTTTTTCTGAAATTGTTTTTGGGGGGCATGTCGCATTTAGGAAGCCCCTATGGTGCCAGAACAGCAAAAAAAACACATGGCATACCATTTTTGAAACTAGACCCCTTGAGGAACATAACAAGGAATAAAGTGAGCCTTAATACCCCACAGGTGTTTCACGACTTTTGCATATGTGAAAAAAAAAAAAAATTTCACTAAAATGTTGGTTTTCCCCCAAATTTCACATTTTTTAAAGGGTTAATAGCAGAAAAGACCCCCCAAAATTTGTAACCCCATCTCTTCTGAGTATGGAGGTACCCCAAAAGTGGACCTGAAGTGCACTGCGGGCGAACTACAATGCTGAGAAGAGAAGGCGTCATATTTGGCTTTTTGAGAGCAAATTTTGCTCGGGGGGCATGTCGCATTTAGGAAGCCCCTATGGTGCCAGAGCAGCAAAATAACCCCCACATTGCATACCATTTTGAAAACTAGACCTCTTACAGAATATAATGAGGGGTACAGTGAGCATTTACCCCCCCCCCCCCCACTGGTGTCTTACAGATCTTTGGAACAGTGGGCTGTGCAAAATTTTTCATTTTCACGGACCACTGTTCCAAAGATCCGTCAAACACCTGTGGGGTGTAAATTCTCGCTGCACCCCTTATTACATTCCTTGAGGGGTGTAGTTTCCAAAATGGGGTCACATGTGGGTGTTTTTTTTTTTTTGCGTTTGTCAGAACCGCTGTAACAATCAGCCACCCCTGTGCAAATCACCTCAAATGTACATGGCGCACTCTCCCTTCTGGGCCTTGTTGTGCGCTCCCAGAGCACTTTGCGCCCACATATGGGGTATCTCTGTACTCGGGAGAAATTGCATTACAAATTTTGGGGGGCGTTTTTCCCTTTTACCTCTTGTGAAAATGAAAAGTATAGGGCAACACCAGCATGTTAGTGTAAAAATTATTTTGTTACACTAACATGCTGGTGTAGACCCCCAACTGTTCCTTTTCATAAGGGGTAAAAGGAGAAAAAAAAAACCAAAATTTGTTAGGCAATTTCTCCCGAGTACGGCGATACCCCATATGTGACCCTATTATGTTGCCTTGAAATACGACAGGGCTCCAAAGTGAGAGCGCCATGCGCATTTGAGGCCTGAATTAGGGACTTGCATAGGGGTGGACATAGGGGTATTCTACGCCAGTGATTCCCAAACAGGGTGCCTCCAGCTGTTGCTAAACTCCCAGCATGCCTGGACAGTCAATTGCTGTCCAGAAATGCTGGAAGTTTTTGTTTTGCAACAGCTGGAGGCTCCATCTTAGAAACACTGCCATACAATACGTTTTTCATTTTTATTGGGGAAGGGGGGTGGGGGGTGGGGGGGCAGTGTACATGTGTATATGTAGTGTTTTACTCTTTATTTTATGGTAGTGTAGTGTTTTTAGGTTACATTCACACTGGCGGCGGATTACACTGAGTCTCCCGCTAGGAGTTTCGAGCTGCGGCGAAAAATTTCCCGCAGCTCAAATTTGTAGCGGGGAACTCGCTGTAATCTGCCGCCAGTGTGAATGTAGCCTGTACATTCACACGGGAGGGGGGTCAAAACTACAACTCCCAGCATGCACTGACAGACCATGCATGCTGGGAGTTGTAGTTTTGCAACAGCTGGAGGCACACCGGCTGGAAAACCTTGAGTTAGGTTCTATGACCTAACTCAGTATTTTCCAACCAGTGTGCCTCCAGCTGTTGCAAAACTACAACTCCCAGCATGTACTGATTGCGGAAGGGCATGCTGGGAGATGTAGTTATGCAATGGCTGGAGGCACGCAAGTACAACTCCCAGCATGCCAAGACAGCCTTATGCTGTTCCTGAATGCTGGGAGTTGTAGTTTTGCAAGATTTAGAGGGGTTCAAGTTGTAAATCACTGTCCAGTGGTCTCAAAACTGTGGCCCTCCAGATGTTGCAAAACTACAACTCTCAGCCTGCCCAGACAGCAAACTGCTGTCTGGGCATGCTGAGAGTTGTAGTTTTGCAACATCTGGAGGGCTACAGTTTGAGACCACTTAGTGATCTACAACCTGAACCCCTCTAAATATTGCAAAACTACAAGTCCCAGCATACCCACACAGCAAACAGCTGTCTGGGCATGCTGGGAGTTGTAGTTTTGCAACATCTGGAGGGCCACAGTTTAGAGACCACTGTAAACTGTGGCCCTCCCAATGTTGCTAGGCAACAACTCACCTAGCAGGACCCGGAAGCCGCCGCCGCCGCCGTATGTGGGGGATCCCCGCATGGAGGATCGCCCTCCGGGATCCAGGTAGGGACCTTCGGCGCCGACCATCCCTGGACGGTTCCCCCGTTTTGCCCATCAGCAGTTAGATAACAGCAGTCATCCCGGTCCGATCACCGCTACCGGTGACGCGGCGCTCCCGGAACCCCGCGACGTACATGTATGTCGCCGCGCGCCAAGTGACACTTCGCGGCGCCGTACATGTACGTCGCTCGTCGTGAAGGGATTAAAATTGCTGTTGGGAAAAGACACCCTTCCAATAAGAGACCTGGAGCAGTTTCCAAAGGAAGGGTGGTCCAACTTTCCGGCTGAGAGGTATAAGAAGCTTATGATGGTTTTAGGAAGCATCTGATTTCAGTTTTTTTTCCAAAGGGTGTGCAACCAAATATTAAGTTAAGGGTGCCAATAATTTTGTTCAAGCCAATTTTGGAGTTTGACGGGACATTATGTCCAAATGCTTTTTTTCCTCCCTTTTTTTGGTTTAGTTTCAATACACACAAAGGGAATAAACATGTGTATAGCAAAACATGTGTTACTGAAAACCTTTTCTGTGAGAAATACTTCATTTTCCAAAAACAATTTTGGGGGTGCCAACATTTACGGCCATGACTGTAGACTATATTATTGCATATATCCTTTTTCATATCTTCTTCTGTAATTGATCAGTACTTTTTATTGATACCATATTTGCTTATATAAAACTTTTAATACATTTTTTATAATTTTTTTGGGAATAAAATGTTATAAAAAAACAGCTATTTTGGACTTTTTTTTATTTTTTACGTTCACGCCGTTCACCATACGGTATCATTAACATTTTATTTTAATAGTTCAGATATTTACGCACGCGGTGATACCAAATATGTATATAATTTTTTTTTTAACACTTTTTGGGGGTGAAATGGGGAAAATGGGACAATTTACGTTTTTATTGGGGGAGGGGGTTTTTCACAATTTTTTTACTTTTTGTTTCCTGTTTTTACTTTTATTTTTACACTTTAATAGTCCCCATAGGGGACTATTTATAGCAATCATTCGATTGCTAATCCTGTTCAGTGCTATGTATAGGACACAGCACTGATCAGGGTTATCGGTCATCTTCTGCTCTGGTCTGCGGGAAGGCAGATCAGAACAGAAGACTCCCGGAAGACAGCGGAGAAAGGTGAGGGGACCTCCATCTGCCGTGTTGGATGATCGGATCGCCGGGGCAGCGCTGCAGGCGATCCGATCATCCATTTTAGTGTCCGCAATGCTGCAGATGCCGTGATCTGTATTGATCACGGCATCTGAGGGGTTAATGGCGGACATCCGCGGGATCGCGGGTGTCCGCCATTACCAGCAGGTTCTCGGCTGCGATCAGCAGCCGGGACCTGCCGCGCATGATCCGGGCATCGCTCCGATGCCCGCGGTTATGCTTAGGACGTAAATGTACGTCCTGGTGCGTTAAGTACCACGTCACCAGGATGTACATTTACGGTACTCGTCGTTAAGGGGTTAATAATAATATTTTTTGGGTTGCGCCATACATTTTATGGTAAACTAAGAGATGTCATTACCAAGTAAAATTGGTGACGCAAAAAACAAGCCCTTATATGGGTCTGTTGATGGAAATATAAAAGAGTTATGATTTTTAGAAGGCGAGGAGCAAAAATAAAATTGGCCTGGTCCTTAACCTCTTGGGGACAAAGTACAGGTACGTCCTAGCTCCCTGGTACTTAAGGACCAAGGGCGTACCTGTATGCCCTTGGGAATTTCGGTCCCCGACGTGTGCCTGGCGGGGAACGGACCGGGGTGACTGCTGATATCTATCAGCATGCACCGAATGCAAATTCCCAGGGGGGTTCTGAGACCCCCCCCCCCCCCCATGTCGTCTATCACCGGCAAATCACTGGCGATTTGCGGCTATTCGGGGTCATACAGGTCTCCGGTGACCCGGAAAATAAGGGGGATTGGGGTTGTCCAAGACACCCACGATCCTAGTGAAGGAATAGGAGTGAGGTGTCAGTGGTGCCACCCCTCCTTTACTTGCTATTGGTCGTTAGCTTTCTGTTTCCTCGTTCTGCCCACCTACAATAGGCCAGGCAGAACGGGGAAGCCGACGATGACCGCCGTGAAGGTCCACTCATCCATCGGGGACGGCAGTGGGCGGCGATTGGCGGCAGTGATTGGCAGCAGAAGAGGACGGCGATGTGGCTCCCTAGATCCTACGAAAGCCGATGAGTTGTTTAGCAACATCTGGAAGGCTACAGTCTGAGACCACCATACAGTGTTCTCAAAACTGTAGCCCTCCAGATGTTGGAAAACTACAACTCCCAGCATGCCCAGACAGCTGTTTGGGCATGCTAGGATTTGTAGTTTTGCAACAGCTGGAGGGCTACAGTTTGGAGATCACTGTGCAGTGGTCTCTAAATTGTAGCCCTCCAGATGTTGCAAAACTGCAAATCCCAGCATGCCCAAACAGCTGTCTCAGCATGCTAGGAGTTGTAGTTGCATATCTCCAGCAGTTGCATATCTACAACTCCCAGCATGCCCTCTCTGCCCATGCTGGGAGTTGTAGTTTTGCAACAGTTGGAGGCACACTGGTTGGAAAATACTGAGTTAGGTAACAGAACCTAACTGAAGGTTTTCCAACCAGTGTGCCTCCAGCTGTTGCAAAACTACAACACCCAGCATGCACGGTCTGTCAGTACATTTTGGGAGTTGTAGTTTTGTTGCCCCCCCCCCCCCCCATGTGAATGTACAGGGTACATTCACACGGGCGGGTTCACAGTGAGTTTCCTGCTTCAATTTGAGCTGGAAAATTTTTCGCCGCAGCCCAAACTCCTAGCGGGAAACTCTCCGTAACCTGCCAGTGCGAATGTACCCTAAAAACACTACACTAACACATAATAAAGTGTAAAACACTACATATACACCCCTTACACTGTCCCCCACAATAAAAATGAAAAATGTATAGTTCGTGCAGTGTTTCCAAAACGAAGCCTCAAGCTGTTGCAAAACAACAACTCCCAGCATTTCCGAACAGCGACTGACTGTCCAGGCATGCTGGGAGTTTAGCAACAGCTGGAGGCACCCTGTTTGGGAATCACTGGCGTAGAATACCCCTATATCCACCTCTATGCAATCCCTAATTTAGTCCTGAAATGTGCATGGCGCTCTCTCACTTCTGAGCCCTGTCGAATTTCAAGTTTAGGGCGACATATGGGTTATTTCCGTACTCGGAAGAAATTGCACTACAAATTTTGGGGGCTTTTTCTCCTTTTACCCCTTATGAAAAGGAAAAGTTGGGGGCTACAATAAAATAAAAATTTTTACACTAACATCCTGGAGTTGACCCATACTTTTTATTTTTACAAGCGGTAAAAGAAAAAAAGTTTGTAACGCAATTTCTCCTGAGTACGGAAATACCCGATATGTGGCCGTAAAATCCTCTGTGGACACACAAGGCTCAGGAGTGAGAACGCACTATGTACATTTGAAGCCTAAATTTGGGATTTGCACAGGGGTGGCTGATTTTACAGCGGTTCTGACATAAATGCAAAAAAATTACTACCCACATGTGACCCCATTTTGGAAACTACACCCTTCACGGAATGTAACAAGGGATATAGTGAGCCTTAACAGGTGTTTGACAAATTTTCATGAAATTTGGATAAGAAAATGAAAAAAAATATATATTTTCACTAAAATGCTGGTGTTACCATAAATTTTTCCTTTTCACAAGGGAAAATAGGAAAAAGGCCCCCAAAATGTGTAACCCCATTTCTTCTAAGTAAGAACATACCCCATATGTGTATGTAAAGTGCTCTGTGGGCGAACTACAATGCTCAGAAGAGAAGGAGCGGTATTGGGATTTTGGAGAGAAAATTTGTCCGGAATCGGAGGTCACGTGTGTTTACAAAGCCCCCATAGTGCCAGAACAATGGACCCCCCCACATGTGACCCCATTTTGGAAACTACACCCCTCACGTAACGTAATAAGGGGTACAGTGAGCATTCACATTCTGACAGATTTTTGGAACAGTGGTCTGTGAAAATGAAAAATTTTATTTGCACAGCCCATTGTTCCAAAGATCTAACAAACCCTAGTTGGTTATAAATACTCACTGCACCCCTTATTAAATTCTGTGAGGGGTTTAGCTTCCAAAATGGGGTCACATGTGGGGGGATTCCCTGTTCTGGCACCACGGGGGGCTTTGTAAACGCACATGGTCCCTGACTTCTATTCAAAACAAATTCTCTCTCTAAAAGCTCAATGGCGGTCCTCCTCTTCTGAGCATTGTAGTTCGCCAGCAGAGCCCATGATGTCAACACATGGGATATTTCCATACTCAGAAGAAAGGGGGTTAAAATTGTGAAGATAGTAAATTTGGGGGGAAAAAACTGCACTTTAGTGAAAAAATTTTTTTTTCATTAACACATTTGACTGCCTTGAGGGGTGTATTTTCCAAAATGGTATACCATGTGGGGAGTTTTCTGCTTTTCTGGCAGTATAGAGGCTTCCTAAATGCGACATGCCCCCCAAAAACCATTTCAGCAAAATTCACTCTCCAAAATCCCATTGTTGCTCCTTCCCTTATGAGCCTTCACTGCACCCGCCGAACACTTGACATGCACATATGAAGTATTTCCTTACTCGAGAGAAATTGGGTTACAAATTTGGGGGGGGGGCTTTTCTTCTATTACCCCTTGTACCCCTTGTGAAACAACTAAAGGGTTAACACACTTACTGAATGTAATTTTGAATACTTTGAGGGGTGCAGTTTTTATAATGGGGTAATGTGTGGGGTATTTCTAAAATGAAGGCCCTTCAAAGCCACTTCAAAACTGAACTGGTCCCTGAAAAATTCCGATTTTGATAATTTTGTGAAAAAATTGAAAATTGCTGCTGAACTTTGAAGCCCTCTGATGTCTTCCAGAAGTAAAAACATGTCAACTTTATGATGCAAACATAAAGTAGACATATTGTATATGTGAATCAATATATAATTTATTTGGAATGTCTATTTTCCTTACAAGCAGAGAGCTTCAAAGTTAGAAAAATGCAAAATTTTAAATTTTTTCATAAAATTTGGGAATTTTTCACCAAGAAATGATGCAAGTATCGACAAAAACTTACCACTAACATAAAGTAGAATATGTCATGAAAAAACTATCTCGGAAGCAGAATGAAAAGTAAAAGCATCCCAGAGTTATTAATGCTTAAAGTGACAGTGGTCAGATGTGCAAAAAACGCTCTGGTCCTTAAGGTGAAAACGGGCTTGGCCCTTAAGCTGTTAAAAGAGTACTCCGCTGCTCAGCGTTTGCAACAAACTGTTCCGAACGCTGTAGCCGGCGCCTGGAGTTTGTGATATCATAGCCCTGCCTCTCATGACATCAAACCCCACCCCCTCAATGCAAGTCTATGGGAGGGGGCGTGGCAGCAGGCACGCCCCCTCCCATTAACTTGCATTGAGGGGGCAGTGTGTGACATGTGGAAGAGCAGAGCAGCACAACCAAGGAAAGCAAATGGCGGGTGCCAGCAGATAGTTGTGCCAGGTCACAGGTCAATCCAGAATATCCATACCACAAAGAGATTCTGCAGCACTCCAAGATAAGTGAAACCTAGGTGAAGTTTATTGGCCTGACAGCATAGCCACATTTCAACTGCCCACTTGCAGCCTTTTTCAACTTAACATCCAGTGATACTGGCAAAGTATTTATACAAGTGATGTACAATGATCAACTAATTAACATAATGTGTACATTATATAAAAAAAAAAACATACTACATCCAACTTTAACAAAAAGTCATCAAACACCTGTGAGGTGTTAAGGCTCACTGTACCCCTTGTTACGTTCCTTGAGGGGTGCAGTTTCCAAAATAGAATGCCATGTGTTTTTTTTTTTTTTTTTTGCTGTTCTGGCACCATAGTGGCTTCCTAAATGTGACATGCCCCCAAAAACCATTTCAGCAAAATTTGCTTTCCAAAAGACAAATGTGACTCCTTCTCTTCTTAGCATTGTAGTTCGCCCGCAGAGCATTTTACATCCTAAAATGGGAAATTTCCATACTCAAGAGATGGGGTTACAAATTTTGGGGGGCATTTTCTACCATTACCCTTTGTAAAAATTGTAAATTTGAGAAAAAACTGCACTTTAGTGAAAAAAAAATGTTTTTCATTTACACATCCGACTGCCTTTAGGGGTGTAGTTTACAAAATGGTATGCCATTTGGGGAGTTTTCTGCTGTTCTGGCACTATAGAGGCTTCCTAAATTCGACATGCCCCCCAAAAACCATTTCAGCAAAATTCACTCTCCAAAATCCCATTGTTGCTCCTTCCCTTCTGAGCCCTTCACTGAGCCTGCCGAAAACTTGACATACACATATGAGGTATTTCCTTACTCGAGAGAAGTTGGGTTACAAGTTTTGGGGGGATTTTTCTCCTATTACCCCTTGTAAAAATTCCAAAAACTGGGTCTACAAGAAAAAAAAAATGAAGATTTTGAATTTATTTTCTCCTTCACTTTGCTGCTATTCCTGTGAAACACCTAAAGGGTAAACACACTTACTGAATGTCATTTTGAATACTTTGAGGGGTGCAGTTTTTATAATTAGGTCATTTGTGGGGTATTTCTAATATGAAGGCCCTTCAAATCCACTTCGAAACTGAACTGGTCCCTGAAAAATTACAAATTTGAAAATCCAAAGACAGAGGAAGCATGATCATCTTTCAGCTGAAATAGATGGAGAACTCTGAAGTATAAAGTATGTGCTAAATGTTCCTGCATTTAGTGGAAAATAGCAAAGCTTTTTTCCCTTAACCGAAAGTCATAATACATTAAAAAATGTGTTGCCAAGTGATACTTGCCCTGAAACATCGCTCAAAATTACCTTGACACAGACCACCACCTATTTATAATGTTCCATTGTGAAGCTTTTAGCTCAGGCAGTAATCACTTCCATCACTCTTTGGAACTGTTAGCCCCTACCATGGCATATTTATCACAAAAACCTACTATGCAATGTTTTGATAAATGCTGGCATTCTCCATCACTTCCAAAGTGCAAGGCTGAAGTTATCGACGTGGTACAAAATCCATTAACTGCCACTGGATATTTAATAAATTAACTTTACAATGCAGAATCGAGTTTTATCATCAGTTTCAAGCTTTCTGTAGCAAACTATCATCCACACACTCGTTCTATGAAAAATTATACATTTAGGTTTGTTGTTTAGATAGGCTTGAATGACCATAATTACCTTATAAAAGCTCATGACAAGCTGTCATTCACACTGGAAGCAGAAAAGCTTATAGGTATCAATGGCTGAAAGGATGTAAAGCCTTTTAACACCTTGCCCTTTTAACCCTTAAGGACATTGGATGTAAATGTACATCCTGACCCGTTGGTACTTAGTGCACCAAGATGTACATTTCAGTCCTGTACATGACATCATGCATAGCAGGTCCTGGCTGCTATCAGCAGCCAGGGACCCGCTGGTACTGGCGGACATCAGGGATCATGCTGATGTCCACCATTTACCCCTTAGATGCCGTGATCAATACAGATCTCAGCATCAGAGGCAATGCAGCACTTTGAATGGATGATCTTAGGTCCCCTAACCTGCCGCTCTCCTAGGGTCTTCTTCTCCGGTCTGACATCGAGCAGACCATAGAAGAAGTTTTACGATAATACTGATCAGTGCTATGACTATGCAAAGCACTGAACAGTATTAGCAATCTAATGGTTGCTATAAATCAGTGGTTCTCAACCTGGAGTACAAGCACCCTCAGGGGTACTTAACAGTTCTCCAGGGGGTACTTGAAAAAAAATCAGTAATGGCAGACATTGGTTTAAGCCACTTTAAAAAAAAATGGTAGGCTGACATCACTGCACTGAGGAGTGGAGCAGGAGGGCAGCAAATGGGAAGCGCAAGCACTGGGCTGCTGTGGGTAGTAACTACCATCAGTTTTGTTGCTTCACTGCCCCTGCAGACCCGGGGCCTACTGCTATGAGCCATAGCAATAGGTCCCCAGACCAGAGGAGCAGTTGAGCACCAAAATGGGACAGCATGGTGGCCTACAACTATATATGGGGGCAGTTTGGGTGCCCACAGCTTTATTTGGGGGCACAGAGGGGGCCTAACAACTTCATGGGGATGCAAAGCGGGTACTATTACTGTGTGTGACAATAAACATGGGGAGTTTGTAAATAGGTTGGTATTGTACTGCAGAAAGAAGCCTCAAATGTTTCTTTAGCTGTTTCTGTGAAGAAGTCTTGTATGGGAGAAATCTTAATGGTGGTCTAGGCCAGATAGTGAAGAAAAGAAAAGTAAACAACTCCGGTTAGAGAAGACGCCAACTGCTTAATTGAGGGACTGGGGAGATAGGGAGAAGAACAGGGGGCCTGTTTTAGAGGAAAGTAAAGTATATGAATGATACTATAATCATTACAAAATGTCTCTAATATGGGGGTACAATTTTGTTGGGAAGAAGCTGTCAAGGGGTACTCAGGCAAAATAGGGGTTGTCAAGGGGTACTCAGGCAAAATAGGTTGAGAACCACTGCTATAAATAGTCCCCTATGGGGACATAGAAAGTGTAAAAAAAAAAAAAATATATATATATATATATATATATATATATATATATATATATATATATATAAGTACATAATCCCGTACGGTGAATGGCATATATAATGTGACCAAACAGTTTCATATATGCAAAAGTGGTACAAAAATAAAATTACAGATCATGTAGCCCCTTATACAGAAAATTTTGAAAGTTATAGATGGTCAAAATAGGGCAAGTTATTTTGTGAAAAAAAGTTTTAGTTTTTTTTTTTTTTTATATTACAACAATAGAAAAGTATGGAACCATGCTTATCATTTTAATCTTATTGACCCACAGAATAAATAAAACATGTAATTTTTACCAAAAAATGTACAGCATGAAAATTAAACCTTCCAAAATTTGCAAAATTTCAATTTCAATTTTTCAATTTCCTTACACAAATTAATATTATTTTGGAGGGTTTGCTGTACATTTTATAAAATTAGTGATGTCATTACAAAGTACACTTGGTCACGCAAATAACGAGCCCTCACATGGGTATGTGGAAGGAAATATAAAGAGTTATGATTTCATGAAGGCGAAAAGGAAAACTCTAAAAAATATGTCCTTAAGGTCAAAATGGGATGTGTCCTTGCGGGATCAAAGGGGTACTCCGTGTGATTCTTTCCAGTCTGAACACAGTGCTCTCTGCTAACACCTCTGTCCATGTCAGGAACTGTCCGGAGCAGAATAGATTTGCTATGGGGATTTGCTCCTGCTCTGGACAGTTTATGACATGGACAGAGGTGCTGGCAGAGAGCACTGTGGTCAGACAGAAAAGAAATTCAAAAATAAAAGAACTTCCTCTGTAGTATACAACAGCTGATAAGTGCTGGAAGGATTAAGAATTTGTAAATAGAAGTAATATACAAATCTGTTTAACCACATAGGGACCCAGGGCGTACAGGTACACCTTCGGTCCCTGGTACTTAAGGACCCAGGGTGTACCTGCACGCCCATGGGAATTTCGGTCCCCGCTGTGCGCCGGGCAGGGACCAGACCGGGGTGACTGCTGATATCGATCAGCAGGCACCCCGCGAAAATGCCCAGGGTGGTCATCAGCCACCCCATGTCAGCTGTCGGCGCAAATCGCAACTGAATTCACAGCTGGAATTTGCGCCGATTCTGGGTCATATGGGTCTATGGTGACCTGATGACCCAGAATATAAGGGGATCACGGTTTTGCATGACACCCACGATCTCCCTGAAGGGATAGGAGTGAGGTGGCAGGGTTGCCACGCCTCCTATCCCTGCTATTGGTCGTCAGAAGCGACGACCAATAGCAGATCTGGGTCGGGGGGGGGTTAACTTTCATTTTCCCCGTTCTGCCCACCCACAATAGGCGGGGCAGGACGGGGAAACCGACAGGGACCAGGCGCCGAAGTCCACTTACCCATCGGCGACGGCTGCGTGATGCGATCGGGATGGGGATCGGAAGAAGAGGACGGCGATGCGACTCCCTGGATCCTGCGGAAGCCGGTGAGTTGCCTAGCAACATCTGGAGGGCTACAGTCTGAGACCACTATACAGTGGTCTCTATACTGTAGCCCTCCAGATGTTGCAAAACTACAGCTCCCAGCATGCCCAGACAGCTATTTGCTGTATGGGCATGCTGGGAGTTGCAGTTTTTCAACAGCTGGAGGGCTACAGTTTGAAGATCACTGTTCAGGGATCCAACTGTGGCCCTCTAGATCTTGCAAAACTACAACTCTTAGTATGCCCACACAGCAAATAGCTGTCTAGGCATGCTGATAGTTGTAGTTTTGCAACATCTGGAGGGCTACATTATAGAGACCACTGTATAGTGGTCTCTATAATGTAGCCCTCCAGATGTTGCAAAACTGCAAATCCCAGCATGACCAAACAGCAAACAGCTGTCTCGGCATGCTGGGAGTTGTAGTTGAGTACCTCCAGCTGTTGCATAACTACATCTCCCAACAACAGCTGGAGGCACACTGGTTGGAAAATATTGAGTTAGATAACTGGAGGTTTTCCAACCAGTGTGCCTCCAGCTCATGCAAAAGTACAACACCCAGCATGCACGGTCTGTCAGTAATGCTGGAAGATGTATTTTTGAAACAGCTGGAGGTTTGCCCCCCCCCCCCCATGTGAATTGTACAAGGTATATTCACACTGGCGGGTTTACAGTGTTTTCTGCTTCAAGTTTGGGCTGCGGCAAATTTTTCACCGTAGCGCAAACTCCTAGCGAGAAACTCACCGTAAACGCCTGCCAGTGTGCATGTACCCTAAAAACACTAAACTACACAACACTAACATATAATAAAGGGTAAAACACTACATATACACCCCTTACACTGTCCCCACCAATAAAAATGAAAAACTTATCGTAGAGCAGTGTTTCCAAAACAGAGCCTCCAGCTGTTGCAAAACAACAACTCCCAGCATTTCTGGACAGTCACTGACGGTCCGGGCATGCTGGGAGTTTAGCAACAGCTGGAGGCACCCGATTTGGGAATCACTGGCGTAGAATACCCCTATGTCCACCCCTAGGCAATCCCTATGTAGTCCTCAAATGCGCATGGCGCTCTCTCAATTCGGAGCCCTGGCGTATTTCAAGGAAACAGTTTAGGGTAACATATGGGGTATTTCTGTACTCGGGAGAAATTGCACCCTTAAATTTGGGGGGGCTTTTTTCCTTTTACCCCTTATGAAAAGGAAAAGTTGGGGGCTACACCAGCTTGTAAGTGTAAAAAAAAAAAAAAAATTACACTAACATGCTAGTGTTGCCCCATACTTTTTATTTTCACAAGCGGTAAAAGGAAAAAAAGACCCCCAAAATTTGTAACGCAATTTCTCCTGAGTACGGAAATACCCCATGTGGGCGTAAAATGCTCTGCGGACGCACAACAAGGTTCAGGAGTGAGAGAACACAATGTACATTTGAGGCCTAAATTGGTGATTTGCACAGGGGTGGCTGATTTTACAGCGGTTCTGACATAAACGCAAAAAAATGAATACCCACATGTGACCCCATTTCGGAAACTACACCCCTCACGGAACGTAACAAGGGGTGTAGTAAGCCTTAAAACCTCATAGATGTTTGACGAATTTTCATTAAAGTTGGATGGGAAAATGAAAAAAAAAAACATTTTTTTTCACTAAAATGTTGGTGTTACCCAAAATTTTTCATTTTCACTAGGGAAAATAGGAAAAAAGCCCCCCAAAATTTGTAACCCCATTTCTTCTGAGTAAGAAAATACCCCATATGTGAATGTAAAGTGCTCTGCGGGCAAACTACAATGCTCAGAAGAGAGTGAGCGCCATTGGGATTTTGAAGAGAAAATTTGTCCGGAATTGAAGGCCACTTGTGTTTACAAAGCCTCCATAGGGCCAGAACAATGGACCCCCCCCCCCCCACATGTGAACCCAGTTTGGAAACTACACCCCTCACAGAATGTAATAAGGGGTACAGTGAGCATTTACGCCCCACAGGTGTCTGACATATTTTTGGAACAGTGATCCATGAAAACGAAAAATTTAATTTTTCATTTGCACAGCCCACTGTTCCAAAGATCTGTCAAATGCCAGTGGGGTGTAAATACTCACTGCACCCCTTATTAAATTCCATCGGGGGTGTAGTTTCCAAAATGGGGTCACATGTGGGGGGGTCCACTGTTCTGGCACCACGGGGGCTTTGTAAACGCACATGGTCCCCAACTTCCATTCCAAACAAATTCTCTTTCAAAAAGCTCAATGGCGCTCCTCCTCTTCTGAGCATTGTAATGCGCCAGCAGAGCACTTGATGTCCACACATGGGGTATTTCCATACTCAGAAGAAATGAGGTAACAAATTTTGTGGGTCATTTTCTCCTATTACCCCTTGTAAAAATGTAAAATTTTGGGAAAAAACTGCATTTTAGTGAAAAAAAAAAAGTTTTTTTCATTTACACATCCAAATTTCACAAAAAGTCGTCAAACACCTGTGGGGTGTTAAGGCTCACTGTACCCCTTGTTACGTTCCTTACGTTCCTTGAGGGGTGTAGTTTCCATGTGTTTTTTTTTTTTTTGCTGTTCTGGAACCACAGAGGCTTCCTTAATGCGACATGCACCCCAAAAACCATTTCAGGAAAATTTGCTTTCCAAAAGCTAAATGTGACTCCTTCTCTTCTGAGCCTTGTAGTTTGCCCACAGAGCATTTTATGTCCTAACATGGAATATTTATATACTCACAAGAGATGGGGTAACAAATTTGGGGGGGGGGCATTTTACCCTTTGCAAAAATGATACATTTTCGGGGGAAATGAACTTTAGAGAATTTTTTTTTTCATTTACACATCCAACTTTAACGAAAAGTCGTCAAACACCTGTGGGGTGTCAAGGCTCACTGGGCCCCTTGTTACATGCCTTGAGGGGTTTAGTTTCCAAAATGATATGCCATGTGGGTTTTTTCTGCTGTTCTGGCACCATAGGGGCTTCCTAAATGTGACATGCCCCCCAAAAACCATTTCAGCAAAATTCACTCTCCAAAATCCCATTGTCGCTCTTTCCCTTCTGAGCCCTCTACTGAGCCCTCTATTTCCTTACTCGAGAGAAATTGGGTTGAAAATTTGGGGGGGCTTTTTCTTCTATTACCCCTTGTAAAAATTCAAAAACTGGGTCAACAAGCACATGCGAGTGTAAAAAATGAAGATTTTGAATTTTCTCCTTCACTTTGCTGCTATTCATGTGAAACACCTAAAGGGTTAACACACTTTCTGAATATCATTTTGAATACTTTGAGGGTAGCAGTTTTTATAATGGGGTCATTTATGGGGTATTTTTTAATAAGAAAGCCCTTCAAATCCACTTCAAAACTGAACTGGTCCCTGAAAAATTCTGATTTTGAACATTTTGTGAAAAATTGGAAAATTGCTGCTGAACTTTGAATCCCTCTGATGTCTTCCAAAAGTAAAAACATGTCAACTTTATGATGAAAATATAAAGTAGACATATTGTATTTGTGAATCAAAATATAATTTATTTGGAATGTCTGTTTTCCTTACAAGCAGAGAGCTTCAAAGTTAGAAAAATGCAACATTTTCAATTTTTTTTTATCAAATTTGGGAATTTTTCACCAAGAAATGATTCAATTATCGGTGAAAATTGACCACTAACATAAAGTAAAATATGTCACGTAAAAACTATCTCGGAATCAGAATGAAAGGTAAAAGCATCCCAGAGTTATTAATGCTTAAATTGACAGTGGTCAGATGTTCAAAAAATGGCCGGATCCTTAAAGGGGCCGTGCACTGCCCTGAATTTCGGAGCTCTGCTCACAGTGTCCGGAAGTTCATTACTCCGAACGCTGTGTGCGGGCTTCTGTGTTCGCGGCCGCCGGGCGTGACATCACGCCCGCCCCCTCTACCAAAGTCTATGGGAAGGAGGCGTGACAGCGGTCGTGCCTACTTCCTAAAGACTTTCATTGAGGGGGCGGGCAAGACATCACGAGGGGCCAGCCGTGACGTCACGCACGGAGGACACGAACACGGAAGCCCGCACACAGCGGTCGGAGTAATGAACCATAAATTTCATTACATTCATAAAATAAATTCCACCGGAGTACTAAAAAGCTTTATTTGTTGTTTTTAAGTATTGATTAAACTTTCAGGACAATGATAACCATGATATTTTCAAATAACATAAAAACGAATTCTTTGTTTTAAATACATTTTAGCCTAAAGTTTTAAAATTCCTCTAATTAGTCTGAAATGGCAACTTTCCAGTACTCACATTTCCCTAAATACCAAGGAAAACCTCCAGCTCCTACTCAATAAAGTATTTCACTATGGTGTAAAATGTTACATTTTCATACAATACCCTGAAGCATGCCCCATATTTGTGTTGTAACTATTTTCCACACATTGATTTTAGCTTATTTGTAAAAGCAACATTTGTCTTCATGAAAACAAACATATGTTCTGATAAATAAGTTCTGCAACATATTATTCAAATTCCAGCGCAAATCTCATATGACAATTGAGTACACGTTGCAAAATCTACAGAGTGCCCAAACAAAGTATCCCTTACTACATATTGTGAGAAATATCTCAACACAACTCAACAATAAATATGTAAAATCCCATGTTAAGTATGTGATGTATAGGAAAAAAATATAAAAAGAATGGTATATATAATATATGTATATTACTTGAACCGTTAATATACTGTAGGTCATAACAGTTCACCTTCTTTCAAAGTTTTGATTTTCTTCTGACAGCAGTATATAAAAAAGCATGGTTAAACAGGCACAGTGTGGATACGCCCATATTTAATAATGAAGTGTTAAAGAGTACATGTCACCAAATAAACTTTTCTAAACCAACTCAGGCTATGTTCCCTAACTACCATTAACACTCCTCCCACCCTTAAGAAAATGGCAATGCTTTAAAAAGCTCTATATCATACCTTTATTCTTTCTCACATAGTGCAATCTCCTAGCAGGAGAAAGTGCGCATTTCTCAACAGGCATGACATCACTGAAGCCTGCTGGGGGATAACTTCCACCCTCACATCATTGCAGTGCTGTGATGAATAAAATACCTCAGGCTCTGTGCAGCAGCTTTCAGTCTGTGTATCTTTCAGTGAGACTCTTTGCAGCTTTCAGTCTGTGCAACTTTTAGTTTGTGCAGCTGTCAGTGAGGGTCTTTGCAGCTTTCAATGAGGCTCTTTGCAGCTGTCAATCAAGCTCAGTGCAGATAAACACTTCCTGAGTTTGGTCTCCTGCCATTACAAGCAGGAAACCAAAATCTGAGATTTTGACCAGATGGAATGTGTTCAGGCCAAGAAGGGAGAACCCTGGTGGCCAGAAGTATACAGCAGAAAAACTAACTTTTTTTTTTCAATGGAAACCAACAGTGATGTGTACAGTGAAAAAAGACCAAAAAAATGAATATTCGGAATTGCGAATATATAGTGGTATATTTGCGGATATTTGATATTCGTGAATAAAATTCGAATTGCGAATATTCGCAAGCAACACTAGTCGCAAATTATTCGCCGGCGAACAATTCTCGGCGAACTTAGCATGTTCGCGTTCGCATTGCCGGGCGAACATATGTAAAGCTCGATTCGCCCCCTATACTTTAACATTGCGGTAAACTTTGACCCTGTGAGTCAGAGTCAGCAGACACATTACAGCCAATCAGCAGCAGTCCCTCCCTTCCAGACCCTCGTACCTCCTGCACGGACGCCATTTTACCTTCATTCGGCATGCTGCAGGCTTAGAAAGTGGAGGGACAGAGAAGCTGCTCCTGTTGTAATAGGGAAAGCGATAGCTAGGTTGCTGCTAGGTGGTGTATTCAGGGTCCACTTTACTCCCAAAGCACTAGTCTAACATCTGCTTTAAGGACAGTACCCAAAAAAGCCCTTTTTAGGGCTCAAATATCAGTCCGTGTGTCTTGCAACAGCTGGAGGCACCCTGGTTGGGAGGGAACCGCTGGTTAAAAGGGGTACTCCAGTGTAAAACTTAAGATCCTTCAAGCAACTAACTACAGTATTAAAAGGGCTATAAGTTCAGTCCGTGTGTCTTGCAACAGCTGGAGGCACCCTGGTTCGGAGGGAACCGCTGGTTAAAAGGGGTACTTCGGTGTAAAACTTAATTTCCTTCAAGCAACTAACTACAGTATTAAAAGGGCTATAAGTTCAGTCCGTGTGTCTTGCAACTGCTGGAGGCACCCTGGTTGGGGACCTCTGCTTAAAAGGGGAACTCCGCTGGCAACCTTTTTTGCTCAATGTCACACTAGTGCAAATCACATTTGGTGTGACAGTTGTTCAAATAAAAAAAACAAACCTTTTTTTGGCTGTGAAGTAAAACCAGTGCTGCCTAAAAGGGGGATCTAAATATGTGCTGCCTAAAGGGGGCTCTATGTGCTGCCTAAAGGGAGGCTCTAACTATGTGCTGCCTAATATGGGGGACTCTATGTGCTGCCTAAAAGGGGCTCTATGTGCTGTCTAAAGGGGGGCTCTAACTATGTGATGCCTAAAGGGGGGATCCAACTATGTGCTGCCTAAAGGGGGCTCTATGTGCTGCCTAAAGGGAGGCTCTACCTATGTGCTGCCTAAAGGGGGGCTATAACTATGTGCTGCCTAACATGGGGGAATCTATGTGCTGTCTAAAGGGGGGAATCTAACTATGTAATGCCTAAAGGGGGGCTCTATGTGCTGCCTAAAGGGGGCTTAAGCATGTTATTCCAAACCATTTAGGAATAATAGGTGATTTATGCCCTTTATGTATTAAAACCAGACTCTGCATCAACTATGTAATTTTCCATGGGAGTTTTGCCATGGATCCCACTCCGGCACGCCACAGTCCAGGTGTTAGTCCCCTTGAAACAACTTTTAAATCACTATTGTGGCCAGAAAGAGTCCCTGTGGGTTTTAAAATTCGCCTGCCCATTGAAGTCAATGGCGGTTCGAACATAACATTTTATGTTCGCGACATCACTAGTCTAAGATCTGTGTAGTCAATGACTGACTATGTCAAGAAAGTCGAATGGAACGGATAAGAGTTTTCCTAGCTCTTCCAACATGAACTGCAGGCGTTACAGCCATAAATGTCTATTATAAGACAACCCCAATGGAATTGTTCAACTTTAGTATACTTTAAAGGGTACGGTCCCACGTACCGCTTGTGTAGTGTATTTAACGCTGCGCAAAATCATCTGAAAGCGGGAAATACGCTGCGTATTCTCAGGTGATCATACACACATCTGAGAAGATTGGAGGCGGAGCTGCACGCGTGTGTATTTTCCGCTGCTGCAGATGATTTTGTGGAGCGTGAAATACGGTGCGTAAGCAGTGCATGGGACCGTACCCTTGGGGTAAAGCAACCTTTGGAATAATTCAAAACTATATCCTAGATTTATTATTGCAGAAACATAAATTAGACAGTCTAAGGATGCTCTAAATGTGTCACAGTGGCTTATGCTGTTTGATAAATCTGTCTTGTAGATGGCTTTGAAATCTACTAACTTTTAGAGCATTAAATCAACTGGTGCCAGAAAGTTAAACTGATTTGTAAATTACTTCTATTTAAAAATCTTAATCCTTCCAGTACTTATCAGCTGCTGTATAATACAGAGAAAGTTCATTTATTTTTTCATTTTTTTTTTTGTCTGTCCACGGTGCTCTCTGCTGACACCTCTGTCCATTTCAGGAACTGTCCAGAGTAGGAAAAATTCCCCATAGCAAACCTCTTCAGCTCTGGACAGTTCCTGACGTGGACAGAGGTGTCAGCAGAAAGCACCTTAAACAGACAGAAAATAAATTCAAAAAGAAAGAACTTTCTCTGTATTATACATGAGCTGATAAGTACTGGAAGGATTTTTTTTTTATTAATAAAAGTAATTTTAAAAACTGTTCAACTTTCTGGCACATTTGATTAAAAAAAAAAAAATGTCCACAGGAGTACCCTTTTAAGGCACCCCACTACTTGCAAGACCATGGCAAATTTCTCTTAAGCCGTAGCCCTTGTACTAAAGAATGTCTAGGAGAGTCCTAAAGTGTGTGTAAACTCATAAGTATGTCTTAGATGACAATGCACCTTGATGCACCAAATTATGCTGCATTGTGTGCCAAGGTCGAGAAACAGAATTTCGTAAATTTGCTGCACAATGGCTAATAACCTGCAGGTTAGTGATATATCAGACTTTAAAGTACTTTGCCCTGCTGAAGATGCTCTGTATGTTATTATGTCATTATGTTTTCATGTTACTATGGTAAGACACCTTGTAGCATTTATACCGTTTTTTTATGTTCCCCTTGTTCTCCCATGCATATTGATTTTTGAACCTCTTCACTGTCTTCACTTTCATTCTCCTCTTCTCTGGTTGTCTCTGATACCTCTATCAAAGACACAATCGTGTGAATTGTAACACATTTTATTTTCTTCTCTCAGTTACTGTAATTATTTCAATGTTTATCCTATTTGATACTGTACTCTTTATATATTTGCCATGGATTGATTGCATTAATATATGTGTTATTGAAAAACTTAAGGAAGAACAATTTGAAAAGAAAAAGTATGAAAAAATGTAAAGTAATATTTGCCTGTATTTTTTCCTCAAACAGACTGTCATAATTTTGTTGATGGTTTCATACTAAAGTATGTTTAAAGAGGTTATTACTAAAGACAACTTCTACTTTAATGAACACTAGCACATCAAGTAGTCTAGCTTATCTTACCCCGAGGAATCAGCTGTTGTGTTACTTTTATAGCAGTAATAGTTGTCTAAGTATTACATGGATGTGGGCCTCTCTATCCTGACTGCTAGTGGAAGTATTCGCCTTAGGTAATATCTCTCTCTCTCCTTCTCCATAAATATATGCAACTTTACAAATTTTGAGACCACTGCAAAATGATCATTTTCTTTTTCATTTTTTCCAGACCTCAAGCATCGCAAACAGAGCAAATTCAAATTCATTGTCCAACAGTATAGTTCAGGAATCTATGTTTGGTGGAATAACCATGATATTTAATCACAGCTTAATGTATCTTGACATGATCTGCACCAATCTGTCACATTGCTGTTGGGTGACTTTATGCTGCTCCTGGCACAAACATTTTGTAGACCGGCTTTGTTTGATGGTTTGTTTTATCTTCCTCTTGGCCAAATTTCAGGGGTTTTTAATCAGGGTTCAGGTCTGGAGATAGGGCACACCATGACACAGCCTTGATCTTGTGGTCCTCTATCCACACCTTGGTTGACCTGGCCGTCTGGCACGAAACAATATTTTTTTCTTCAGAGCTAGCTATTAGAGATGAGCGAATTTTGGAAAGATTTCATTCGGCTGATTCGACAAATTTTGCGAAAAAATTTGGTTCGGTACTAATTTATTTGTGGCAAATCGCTATTAAAAACTGCTATTTCTGGCCTACAGAGAGCCTCAATAGGGGTGTAGAACACTTTGCCTTGCTATAACATGCATAGGGTGTGTTTTGGGTTAGTGAAATAATACTGTTATTCAGTAGGACATGACATCAGAGGCGTCACTATTAGAATCACTGTCACAGAGGAGCACAGTGACAGAGCATGGAGGTGGCATCAGTATGAGGAGACCATATAGTGGCTGAATGATACAGAGTGGAGGTGGCGGCAGAATGAGGAGAACATATAGTCGCTGAATGACACAGCGCGGATGTGGCGGAAGCATGAGGAGACCATATAGCCTAAATAGGGATGTAAAACACTTTGCCTTGTCCTAACATGCATAGGGAGTGTGCTGTGTTAGAGAAATAATACTGTTATTCAGTATGAAATGCATATTACAGGCATCGCTATTAGAATCACTGCCGCAGAGCGTTTGGATGTGGCAGCAGGGAGACCATATGGAGTCAAAATTAAAGAGAACAATGAGAATATATATGTCATTTTTATTTAATTTAATTTGAATTTATTAAAAAATTTTGAGTACCCATTCTGGTGAGCATCTAGCTGGTGGTCCTCCGCCAGGCGAGGTACCATCTGTTCCAGCCCCTGCCTCTCAGCACCCCCCTGACTGTGAAAGTGCACATGTTTCATTTAATAGGTTATGGTGACCAGGGGACAGGGAGAGTGAGCCCTAAACTTACCCTAAAACATCTCTCCCTGCCTACTTGCCCATCCATCCTAAATGATGGATTGGCAACTGGGCGCCAGTCCCTTCCTGCGTTAAAGTGCAGTGACATAAAAACACATAATATACATAGTCGGTCACAGGCCAGAAACGGAAAACTACCAGACAACCACATATACCAGACAGAACACAAATACACAAATACTAGCAGGGCAGAATATAAACTCACAAACAGAGCAGAATATAGTGAATTAACAAACAGTTCCTAAACCGGATATCAGATAAACGGCAGACATGATAAAATGAACAAGACTGGACACAATAAGAGAACACAGCAGAATCCAGGAGATGAAGGGGATAAACAGAAGATCTGAGAGCCAAAACACTAAACTGAACAGGTAAGTTACTAAGAACTATCACAAGCAGATACAAGTACAAAGGACAAAGATCAGATCAACCAAACAGAATATAAATATAGGGCACTGTTCACTGGGTCACAGAACATACAAACTGGACTCCCCACTCCACTACAGGAGTAGCCATTAATAATAAAGCCAAATAGGCTACTGGCCAGCGGACACACTCCACTGTGTGGACAAAATGCTGACCCAGTAGGAAACACAAATATAATACATGAAACCCTAGACTAGAACCTGATGAGCCTGAAAAGACTCCAGAACAGGAATATAAAATAAAGGGCACAGGTAAAAAGAAAGAGTCGGACATAGTGTGAACACCAACAAAGCTGAACAGACATAATCCTAAAACCAACTAAAGTAACACAGGCTAAAATACAAGGAGCATGCTATATAACCATGGCTAAAATTCCAGATATTAGGTAAAGATAAATAAAAGGTAAATGCTCAAGCAGACATAGTAAGAATATTGCACAAACAGACAAAATGGCATTAAACTAACAGACATCATAGTATTTCACTGAATAACTAGCACCAGAATACAGGAGAACTCTGGCTCAATAACTCCACCTGAGTTCTCAGAGCATTAACTATTCCCTATCCAGGTGGAATAGCAAACTGCTTAGAACAAACTAGTGTGTTAATACAAACCTAAACATAAAAATACAAAAACAAATAAACGGACATTACATATGGTTTATTGTTATCGCTCTATCGAATTTTTTAAATTTAAAATTTAATAATAAAATGTGTGGTTACAAAAGACCAAATCCAACAAGGAGTCACATGTCACATGGCGGCACATTGACAGAGCCTGAAGGTGGCCGCAGCATGAGGGGTCCATAATCTGGCAGAATGACACAGCCTGGAATTGGCGGCAGCAAGAGGAGATCATATAGTGGCTGGATGACACAGCTTGGAGTTGACAGCAGCATGAGGAGACCATAAAGCCTCACAATCCCTAAGATAAAAAGATGAATTTTCTAATTTAAATTGAAGATTCATGGTAGCTAGTGCTACCATAAAAATGTTTAGGTAATGTTACAGCAGCATGAGGAGACTATATAGCGGCTGAATGACAGCCTGGAGTTGGCAGCAGCATGAGGAGATCATAGGGCCTCACAAACCCTAAGATATAAAGATGAATTTTCAAATTTAAATTGAAGATTTATGATAGCTAGTGCTACCATAAAAATGTGTGGGTAATGTCCCAGCTGCATGAAGAGACCATATAGTGGCTAAAGGACACGGCATGGAGTTGGCAGCAGCATGAGGAGGAGACCATAGGGCTTTACAATCCCTAAGATAAAAAGATGAATTTTCACATTTAAATTGAAGATTCATGGTCGCCAGTGCTACCATAAAAATGTTTAGGTAATGTCCCAGCAGCATGAGGAGAATATATAGTGACTGAATCACACAGCCTGGAGTTGGCAGCAGCATGAGGAGACCATAGGGCCTCACAATCCTTAAGATATAAAGACGAATTTTCATATTTAAATTGAAGATTTATGTTAGCTAGTGCTACCATAAATATTTTTAGGTAATCTCCCAGCAGCATGAGTAGACAATACAGTACAGTGACACAGCCTGGAGGTGGTGAAAGCATGAGGAGACCATATAGTGGCTGAATGACACAGCCTGGAGTTGGCAACAGCAAGAGCAGACAATATAGTGGCTGAATGGCACAGCCTGGAGTTGGCGACAGCATGAGGAGACAATATGGCTTCACAATCCCAAAGATTAAAAGATACATTTTCAATCTTAAATTGAAGTTTTATGGTAGCTAGTGCTGTCTTAAAAATGTTTAAGTAATGTACAAGCCACATGAGGAGACCATTTAGTGGCTGAATGACACAGCCTGGAGTTTGCGGCAGCATGAGGAGACCATAGAGTGGTTGAATGACACAGTCTGGAGTTTGCAGCAGCATGATTAGACCATATGGTGGCTGAATGGCACTGCCTGGAGTTTGCGACAGCATGAGGAGACCATATGGTGGCTGAATGACACAGCCTGGAGTTTGCGGCAGCATAAGGAGAACAAATGGTGGCTGAATGAATCAGCCTGGAGATGGCGGCAGCATGAGGAGAACATATGTTGGCAGAATGAGACAGTCTGGAGGTGGCAGCAGCAGCATCAGGAGTCCTGAAAGTGACCCAGTGACAGAGTGGTGCGGTGGGTGGCAATACCAGTACCCGGTGACGAAGGTGGGTGAAAAAAGGTCTGATGTGGAGGAATATCTGTAACTAAGGAGCAGCGCCTTAAATCCATATTTGTGAAGTGGTATAGCACCATGGTCAATCTACTCTGATGCATCAGGCATTGGTGGGTGGAAATCCTGGCTGATCCATGCTTGATTCATCTTCACAAAGGTCAGTCTCTCCACATTTTTCGTAGACAGACGAGTTCTCCTTGTAACACTCATGGTTAGAAGACAGGAACAAGGGAGGTAGTGGATTCGCTGGACCTGTGTGGCAGATGACGCGGACCGTACCAGGGAGCGGAGTCTAAGGTGCTGCTGGTTTTCACCAGAGCCCACCCCAAAGCAGGATGGTCTTGCTGTGGCAGACGGCACCCAGGTCGCTACTACTTGCATGACTTGACACACAGGCGGCTGAGGAGATTGGAGGCAAAGGAGGCAACTCGTAGTCAGGATAGCAAAAGGTCAGGGCAGGCAGCACAGAAGCGTAGTCAGGAACGTAGCAGGAGGTCAATAGTTAAACGGCACAGGAGCAAGGTCAGGTCAAAGCACAAGGGGTCAGAAAAACGGTAAGGAAGGACTCAGTAACACTGTCTCAATGGCACAAGGCAACAAAGATCTGGCAGGGGTGTGTTGGAGGAGCAGAAATGTATAAGTGATGCACAAGTGTGAAAACTAATTATGGGAGTACTGGCCCTTTAAATCTTATAGCTCCGGCGCGTGTGCGTCCTAGGAGACGGGAGCACGCATGCCGGAGCTGAGATGCAGGGGAGGAGACAGCAGAGCACCAAGGTGAGTGACGGGCTGGAACTCGCATGCGGGCACTTCCTGCGATGCAAATCCCAGCCCCGCCGGCTGGAGAAGAGAGTGGTGCAGTGCACTCACGGCCAGCATAAATGGCTGGAGATAATATTGTAACACTCCTTGGGGTGACTATGGTCCCCGCTGTACTAACCACCTGCTCTGATTGCACACTACTGGCCGGGCAAGACAGCTTTTCGAGGGCAAACTCTACTAGTTGGGCCACAAATTAAGTTTGTCTGCCCAGAAGTCCGACGGTTCTTCAAGGTGTGTTGGCATGGGCATGTCAAGGTATGCCACCACCTGCTGGTTCAGGTCCTGCTCCAGGTCTACCTGTTGCTGATGAGTTGTTTCACTATGCGGGTGAAGAAAGCTACTCAGAACCTGTAGACTCTCCTGCCACCCCACCCCTCCCCAGCAGCCCTGGCAGTGGAAGGTGAGCGCAGAGGGCCCCACGAGTCAGACCTGCGAGAGGATGTATGATGGCGCAGATAGGCATCAGCCAACTGACTACGTAGGATGATTCTGTTGTACATCAGTTTGTCCTCCCTCTCAGTGGGTTTAAAAAAGGCCCCCATTTTGTGCTGGAAGGGAGGGTCCAATAAGGTGGAGAGCCAGAAGTCATCCTGCTGCCGAACTGTGACAATTCGGCGGTCACTACACAAGCAATTGAGCATGCATCGTGCCATTTGTGCAAGTGACTCGGAGGGACTCCCTGTCTCCATCTCCACTGCATACTGCCACAATGTGTCTGGGTCCTCTGTCTGCCAATTTTGCGAAACCTAAACTGTGATCCACTGTGCCCCCCCTCCTCCTCCTCCAGTTCAGCCCCCCACAGGGCTCATGTAGCCATGAGATGTAGGCACCACATCTGCAGTGCCCTGACCAGTCATCGCTTCCAACACGTGTTGCAGTGGAATAATGTCTTTCATCCCGTAATCCTGGCAATTGACTAATAATGTGGCTTCCTCAAAGGGCCAGAGCAAACGGCAAGTGTCACCTATGAGCTGCCACTGGTTGACATTGAAGTTACACAGGGGAGTACCCCAATCTGCTTGGATCAACAAGAAATCGGTGATGGCTTTTCTCTGTTTGTATAGTCGGTCCCCTATATGAAGGGTGGAATTCCAACGTGTGGCAATGTCGCAAATCAGACTATGTTGGGGGATACCGTTCTGATGTGGCAGCTCAAGGAGGGTGTGCTTTGCGGTGTACGAGTGGCTGAAAGGCATGAAAAGTTTCCTTCCCATTGTTAGGATGTCTTGAAAATGGGGGAAACACTTTAGGAACCACTCGACAACCAGATTGAACATGTGTGCCATGCAGGGCGCATGGCTCTGCCTTCCTTGTCGCAGTGTAGACAAGTTGTTCTTCCCATTGTCAGTCACCATGGTTCCCATTTCCAGTTTTAATGGAGTAAGCTATACTCCGATTTCTTTATTAATGACTTTTAGCAGTTCTTCCCCTGTGTCACTCTGTTCACGTGACACCGCCGTGCCCTGCACACATGGTATGCTGAAGGGGCACTGAGACTTGTCTGTGCAGTGAAGGCTGAGCACACAGTAGAGGATGAGGAGGCGGAGTCGCCACTGTCACAAGAGTACAATACTCTTCACTATGCTTAAAACAGTATTTGTGTAGAACAGCAGCAGGTGTGTACTTTTGACTGGCCTTTTAGAGTAACTAGACCCTTTAGACTTTATCAGGAACAAAATGGTACAACACTGAGATGTACGTATGTGGTATGCACTTATGAGGGAAGTAAAATGCACTCCACTATGCTTAACAGTATTTGTCTTGTAACAGCAGCAGGTGTGTACCGTTGGCTGTCCTTTCACAGTATCTAGGCCCTTGAGACTTTAACAGCAGCAAAATAGTACACCACTTAGATGTATGTATGTGATATGCACTTATGAGGGCAGAAAAATGTGTTACAGAACGCTGAAAAAAGTATTTGTGTACAACACCAGCCGGTGAGTACTTTTGCCTGGCCTTTCACAGTATCTAGGCCCATGGGACTTTAACAGGAACAAAATAATACACCACTTAGATGTACTTATGTGCTATGAACTTATGAGGGGAGAAAATACTTAAAAAAGAATTTGTGCACAACACCAACAGGAAACACCAGTGTTGCAGCACACAGTCGCTGTGTACTACACCCAAAATTGCACTTTCTCTATCAATCTCACTCCCTTCCCTATCAGTGCTTCTAGGCAAGATTTGTGCTTGAGCTGAATCGCTGCTGTTCTTCTGTGCAACACACTGCTCTCTGTAATAGCACTCTGTAGACAGTGACTGGGAGGTGAATTACTGCAGTAAGAATGCTTTTCTGTGAGACACACACTGCTCTCTGTCCCTCTCTCTGTACATCAGGATGCTGAAATGACTAGGACTAGGAGGTGAATTGCGACAGCGCTGTCTGTCCCTATCTATCTGTCTGCATTGAAAGTCTGAAGTGACTGGCCGCAATATGGCTGCTGATTTTATAGGGCTATGACATCACAGGGGAGACTGGCTGCTAATAGGCTGCATCCTGCATGTGATTCAGGGTCATCCCACCTACCCTTGTTCCCACCTTCCCAGGATTCCTTGCCCCATGTCCTCACATGTGGATCCGCCATTTTAGATACTCTGGAGCCTGGACCGCACTAAATGGAGTTTAATGAAGCGATTTGCACGATAAAATCGCAGCAATATTCGCATTTGTTGCAAATCAAATTTGTCCTGAAATTCGTAAGGAATTCGGATTCATCAGATTCGATTCGCTCATCCCTACTAGTACTTACATTTTTCTGTGCCAGCTTTTCCACTTTCTGTTTAGAGATTGTTCTTTATATATACTTTTTGAGAAATGTGGCATTGATTACCCTAATTTCACGGCAATTCAGTTCCAATCTGTGCAAATTTAAGAAATGGACAACACTTTCTCTCAGAGAAATAATGAATGCAAAAGGCTGCAAAATAACAGAGGATTTATGGTAAAACCAATATAATTTTTTTGGGGTATTTTCTAAAGTGTTCTTTATATATATTTGTATTCACAGATGCGAAGTCACAGTCCACTTTATGCTCTCTTTCTCTCCTACAACAATAGATTCAGCTAGCAGTGCCTTATATACACTGAACAGAACAGACACAAGGACTAGTAATGATAGGCAATTTCTTATAGAAATACATGGAGATGGAATATTTTACTGATTAACTCCTGGTAAATGATGCATTCATCATCTAAACCAAGTGCATTTATAGACACTGTCATCTATCCATTCATCTAGATGATGCCCAGCAAACTCAAACTGAAAGGTAGAGTAAAATACACAAAAGACCATTTATATTTCCATTTACTGTACAGTAAACACTTCAATTTTTCATTTTATATCTCTACTCCCCGGAGCTATTGGGATAGCAGTTAGTGTATGTGTTTGAAAGTTTATATTGTCCATTGGTCAAAACATTACTTTTGCTCTCTAAAATGTACCAGAAATAGGACAAACACAATGGCCCTTATCATTAAAGGGGTATTCCGCCCCTAGACATCTTATCCCCTATCCAAAGGATAGGGGATAAGATGTCAGATCGCCGCGGTCACGCTGCTGGGGAGCCCCGGGATCCCCACTGCGGCACCGCGCTATCATTACAGCACAGAGCGAGTTCGCTCTGTGCGTAATGACGGGCGATACGGGGGACAGAGCAGCGTGACGTCATGGCGCCGCCCCTCGTGACATCACGGCCCGTCCCCTTAAAGCAAGTCTATGGGAGGGGGTGTGACGACCGCCACGCCCCCTCCCATAGACTTGTATTGAAAGGGGCGGGTCGTGACATCACGAGGGGTGGAGCCGTGACGTAACGATGCTCCGGCCCCTGTACCGCCCATCATTACGTGCAGAGCGAACTCGCTCTGTGCTGTGATGAGAGTGCTGTGCCGCAGCGGGGATCCCGGGGGTCCCCAGCAGCGGGACCGCGGCGATCTGACATCTTATCCCCTATCCTTTGGATAGGGGATAAGATGTCTAGGGGCGGAATACCCCTTTAATATCAAACCGACTCTTTTTCTCAGGTTGTGTGACAAAATTTGTGTCGCATAGCCCATGTGCGACACAATTTCCCGACACAAAATACCATCACTCGGAGTGTTTTTTAAACCTGTCAAAATGGGCATGGTTAGCCAAAAAGGGGCGTGTTCCCGACAAAAAAGAAAAAAACATTCCGAGTATGATGAAAAACTCACAGGAAAACGTGTGAATTTTGCTTCACCAAAACCCAACAGCTCTGAGCTGTCGGGAAATTGTCGGGCAGCATGCTACACTCCCCAGCGACGTACAGTGTACTTTTTACTTACTGAGGAGCCATTTAGGGCTCCCGGCAGGTTTTTCAAATAGAAGCGCATGTGTTTATATATTACCCCCCAGTGCTATCATAAGCCCCCGGCAGCACTATGAATGAAAAGTATTCTAACATCAGCGCATCTGGCCCGGAAGTAGGCTGGCCCGATGTGCTGCTTAAAGAATACTTGTCATTCATAGTGATGAGCGACATTGGCCATATTTGAATTCGCGATATTTTGCGAATATATAGACGAATATTCGTCCTATATTCGTCAATTTCACGTATTTGTTATATTCGCAAATGTGAATATTCGCATATGTGAATATTTGCATATTCGCGTATTCGTGGAAGAAAACAGTAAGGGGTGGGCAACTTTACTATTGGTTGCTAAGGATGTTGTTAATAACCTCTGACAAGTGTATTTGCATCATTCTAATTGGCCCACAAGTGAAAAGAAGGTATACGCATATGCGAATATTCACGAATGTGAATATGCGCACATGCAAATATGCGAATATGTGCATATGCGAATATTCACATATGCGAATATGCGGAAAAATATTATATATTCACAATTTTGAATATATAGTGAATATATTTGCAATATTCGCGAAATCACGCATTTGCAATATTTGCAATAAAAATTTGAAATGTGAATATTCGCACCCAACACTAGTCATTCATAGAGTTGCGGCAGCATCTATATATAGATGTGCTGTGGAGGTCAGACATATATCCACATGTCGGGCCCCCACAGTGCTTCTATAATCATATGCCTCCGCAGCGTTATGTATGAAAAGTATTCAGCAGCGTATCGGGCAGGCCAGCTTTCTGGCCAGATGCGCTGCTGTTAGAATACTTTTCATTCATAGTATGGCGGAGACATATGATTACAGAAGCGCTGCAGGGGCCAGACATATAGCGTTATCTGGCCCCCACAGTGCTTCTATGTACAGATGCTGCCGTAGCGCTATGAAAGACGAGTACACTTTCAGCAGCGCATCAGGCCAGCCGTCTTTTCATTCATAACACTGCCTGGGGCTTATGATAGCGCTATTGGGGGAAAATATATATATACATGCGCTGCGGGGGACAATACCTATGTAAATGAGCTGCGAGGGGCAAGACATATAGCGCAGCAGGGTGCAAGATATATAGAAGCACTGCGGGGGGCCAGCCCCCCCCCTCCCCCAGTGATTCTATATATCTTTCCCCACCGCAGCGCTTTTATTTGAAAACCCAGCCAGGAGTCCTGAATGGCTCCTCAGTAACGGCCATACAGGGCTCCCAGCAGGGAATTTAAAAATGAAAGAAAAAGTACACTGTACATGGGGAGGAGCATGCCGCCCGCTCCCCTGCTTAATAACTTCTGATGGGATCGGGTCTCAGAAGTGAGACCCGGTGCGATCAATCCCTCAACCCCTGTACTACTGCCCCCAACATGGAACAGACCCTGTTCAGTGATGGGGGTAGTAGTGCAAGCAATAACGTAGTCTGAATTTACACAGACAGATGGTTACATTGTACAACTTTAAAAAATTATTTTTGACCTTTATATCTTAATCTGTTCAGTGTGTTTGCTTCTTACTTTCCTATCTTTAATTTGACATTTCTGTAATAATCTTTGCCATGCTGCCTGTCAGGGCAGAATAAATTTTGTGCGACAGATTTTAACCCGTGCAACAACAAAAAAAAAAAAGAGACCGGCGACAAATTAGTATTCAGGGAGGAAAAAGAAAAACACTTCACATTAACACTCATGTTTTAGTAAATAAGGACCAATAAGAGTTCTGCTCTGAAGAAACCACACAACCCAGTCAGTCCATCATCAGCCACACGTTGCCATAAAAAAGTCAGTGTTTGTTGTTCCACAGACACAGACTAAAATGATAAATAGATATAGCTAGCTAACCAGACAAAAAGATAGAATTGCAATGTAAAAGTAAGTGAACCCTTTGGAATTGCCTTGATTTATGCTATGATTTTTACTATAGTTAGGTTTAATAATTAGTCACAATTGTAAATGAACACAGCCTAACTAAAACAACAGCAGAAACTACCTATTACCAATAGCATTTCCACCACAACTTTAAGGAAGCATTTTAGACCATTCTTTCCAGCATTATAGCAGAGTTATGGCTAGGACACATGTGAAAAGTTTTAATCAGTCAGGGTCTCATTGCTGAGACTCCCATTGATCATCAGAATGCAATTCACTTCCCTGCTTGTTGCAATTTCTGGATGGAGTTTGTGGCGAGCAGGGAATGAGGCATACATCTGTACAATTCTCCCCACCAGTTCTAATAACTGATAAAAGTTACATATGCATATGTAGCTCTAACTGCGGATGTAAATTATTACAACGCATGAACATGCACATGCATCGTTCAAGGGAAGAAGCTTCTGTGAAACACATGTTGGCACTTGCAACAACAGTGGTCTGTGAGTATATACCGGATGATGATTATGCTGTGGTAAGCATGTATTTGTGAAGCGCTTCTATAGATGGTTGCTGGTCACATGCACATGTTTATGCACTAAGGCTGGGTTCGCATATGTCCAGCAACCGGCTCAGTGAACGCAGCCTAAAACTCAACACAACTGATGACAAGAGTATATCAGTTGTCAACAGTTGTTAGCATCCAGATTAAACTGTCCTATTTAAATAAATGGTATCAGATTTTTCATCAGTTTCCCTGCATTTGCTACAGCACCAGAATGAAACTCTGAATGGGGCCCATTTTGTTAATTTCTTATTGCAGTTAGCATGGTAGCATGGACATGTGAACAAAGAGTAAAAAGAAAATGTCAGGGACAGTCACAGAAAAGTAAATCTATTTCTGCTTTGGCATGACCTGTAGCTGGCTTTGTATTTCAGAAATATTGATCACCTGAAATACATTTCTAAAATTTCCCCTCAATGTTGTGGAAATCTTAACTTGCAGCTACAGGAAATACGCCATGGAGGTGATTGTTGCTAAAGGACACTTACCAGTTATTACATTGAAGGATTCACGTGATATTTCTTCCTGCACTGTGGACATTTTTTCCAGTGGGCTCAATAAAAGACATGAACAGTACACTTGTTTGTGTGTTGTTTGTTTAGTTAGATTACGTTTGTCTATGATTGTGTTGTAGATTAGTGTTGAACAGCATAGGCCATATTCAAATTCGCGATATTTCACAAATATATGGGTAAATATTCGTCATATATTCGCAAAATTCGCAATATTTGTGGCCTTTTTTACTATGCGCCATAAAATTTGCATGCGCATACGCATTCGCCATAAAATTCACATGGGCATGCGCAATATCGCATGATAAAAGAGCTAAAAGAAGGGACAGATCAATATGCGCGAAAAAGTAATAAAAGCAATAAAAAGTATCCTGCACTCACCACTCAGCTGATGACTCAAAACTCCTATGTAGATGATACCGGAGGATCAGGTCTGCAGGCGTGCATGCACGCCTGCAGACCTGATCCTCCGGTGTCCTCCACATAGGAGCTTTGAGTAATCAGCTGAGCGGTGAGTGCATGGTACTTTGCATTGCTTCACTACACTACAGAGATAGCTATATTGTAATATGGTATTGTCATAAGATACCTGTTACGCCGAGCGCTCCGGGTCCCCGCTCCTCCCCGGAGCGCTCGCTTCACTCCCTCCGCTGCAGCGCTCCGGTCACGTCCTCTGACCCGGGGCGCTGCGATCCTGCTGCCAGCCGGGATGCGATTCGCGATGCGGGTAGCGCCCGCTCGCGATGCGCACCCCGGCTCCCCTACCTGACTCGCTCCCCGTCTGTTCTGTCCCGGCGCGCGCGGCCCCGCTCCCTAGGGCGCGCGCGCGCCGGGTCTCTGCGATTTAAAGGGCCACTGCGCCGCTGATTGGCGCAGTGGTTCCAATTAGGGTTTTCACCTGTGCACTTCCCTATATTACCTCACTTCCCTTGCACTCCCTTGCCGGATCTTGTTGCCTTAGTGCCAGTGAAAGCGTTCCTTGTGTGTTCCTTGCCTGTGTTTCCAGACCTTCTGCCGTTGCCCCTGACTACGATCCTTGCTGCCTGCCCCGACCTTCTGCTACGTCCGACCTTGCTTCTGCCTACTCCCTTGTACCGCGCCTATCTTCAGCAGCCAGAGAGGTGAGCCGTTGCTAGTGGATACGACCTGGTCACTACCGCCGCAGCAAGACCATCCCGCTTTGCGGCGGGCTCTGGTGAAAACCAGTAGTGGCTTAGAACCGGTCCACTAGCACGGTCCACGCCAATCCCTCTCTGGCACAGAGGGTCCACTACCTGCCAGCCGGCATCGTGACAGTAGATCCGGCCATGGATCCCGCTGAAGTTCCTCTGCCAGTTGTCGCTGACCTCACCACGGTGGTCGCCCAGCAGTCACAACAGATAGCGCAACAAGGCCAACAGCTGTCTCAACTGACCGTTATGCTACAACAGTTGCTACCACAGCTTCAGCAGTCATCTCCTCCGCCAGCTCCTGCACCTCCTCCGCAGCGAGTGGCCGCTCCTGGGATACGCTTATCCTTGCCGGATAAATTTGATGGGGACTCTAAGTTTTGCCGTGGCTTTCTTTCCCAATGTTCCCTGCATCTGGAGATGATGTCGGACCTGTTTCCCACTGAAAGGTCTAAGGTGGCTTTCGTAGTCAGTCTCCTGTCCGGAAAAGCCCTGTCATGGGCCACACCGCTCTGGGACCGCAATGACCCCGTCACTGCCTCTGTACACTCCTTCTTCTCGGAAATCCGAAGTGTCTTTGAGGAACCTGCCCGAGCCTCTTCTGCTGAGACTGCCCTGTTGAACCTGGTCCAGGGTAATTCTTCCGTTGGCGAGTATGCCGTACAATTCCGTACACTTGCTTCAGAATTGTCCTGGAATAATGAGGCCCTCTGCGCGACCTTCAAAAAAGGCCTATCCAGCAACATTAAAGATGTTCTGGCCGCACGAGAAATTCCTGCTAATCTACATGAACTTATTCACCTAGCCACTCGCATTGACATGCGTTTTTCTGAAAGGCGTCAGGAACTCCGCCAAGATATGGACTCTGTTCGCACGAGGCGTTTCGTCTCCTCGGCTCCTCTCTCCTCTGGTCCCCTGCAATCTGTTCCTGTGCCTCCCGCCGTGGAGGCTATGCAGGTCGACCGGTCTCGCCTGACACCTCAAGAGAGGACACGACGCCGTATGGAGAACCTCTGCCTGTACTGTGCTAGTACCGAACACTTCCTGAGGGATTGTCCTATCCGTCCTCCCCGCCTGGAAAGACGTACGCTGACTCCGCACAAAGGTGAGACAGTCCTTGATGTCTACTCTGCTTCTCCACGTCTTACTGTGCCTGTGCGGATGTCTGCCTCTGCCTTCTCCTTCTCTACAGTGGCCTTCTTGGACTCTGGATCTGCAGGAAATTTTATTTTGGCCTCTCTCGTCAACAGGTTCAACATCCCAGTGACCAGTCTCGCCAGACCCCTCTACATCAATTGTGTAAATAATGAAAGATTGGACTGTACCATACGTTTCCGCACGGAGCCCCTTCTTATGAGCATCGGATCTCATCATGAGAGGATTGAACTTTTGGTCCTCCCCAATTGCACCTCGGAGATTCTCCTTGGACTTCCCTGGCTTCAACTTCATTCCCCAACCCTGGATTGGTCCACTGGGGAGATCAAGAGTTGGGGGTCCTCTTGTTCCAAGAACTGTCTAAAACCGGTTCCCAGTAACCCTTGCCGTAACTCTGTGGTTCCTCCAGTAACCGGTCTCCCTAAGGCCTATATGGACTTCGCGGATGTTTTCTGCAAAAAACAAGCTGAGACTCTACCTCCTCACAGGCCTTATGATTGCCCTATCGACCTCCTCCCGGGTACTACTCCACCCCGGGGCAGAATTTATCCTCTCTCTGCCCCAGAGACTCTTGCCATGTCCGAATACGTCCAGGAGAATCTAAAAAAGGGCTTTATCCGTAAATCCTCCTCTCCTGCCGGAGCCGGATTTTTCTTTGTGTCCAAAAAAGATGGCTCCCTACGTCCTTGCATTGACTACCGCGGTCTTAATAAAATCACGGTTAAGAACCGCTACCCCTTACCCCTCATCTCTGAACTCTTTGATCGCCTCCAAGGTGCCCACATCTTCACTAAATTGGACTTAAGAGGCGCCTATAACCTCATCCGCATCAGAGAGGGGGACGAGTGGAAAACGGCATTTAACACCAGAGATGGACACTTTGAGTATCTGGTCATGCCCTTTGGACTGTGCAATGCCCCTGCCGTCTTCCAAGACTTTGTCAATGAAATTTTTCGTGATCTGTTATACTCCTGTGTTGTGGTATATCTGGACGATATCCTAATTTTTTCTGCCAATCTAGAAGAACACCGCCAGCATGTCCGTATGGTTCTTCAGAGACTTCGTGACAACCAACTCTATGCCAAAATTGAGAAATGTCTGTTTGAATGCCAATCTCTTCCTTTTCTAGGATATTTGGTCTCTGGCCAGGGACTACAGATGGATCCAGACAAACTCTCTGCCGTCTTAAATTGGCCACGCCCCTCCGGACTCCGTGCTATCCAACGCTTTTTGGGGTTCGCCAATTATTACAGGCAATTTATTCCACATTTTTCTACCATTGTGGCTCCTATCGTGGCTTTAACCAAGAAAAATGCTGATCCCAAGTCCTGGCCTCCTCAAGCAGAAGACTCCTTTAAACGACTCAAGTCTGCCTTTTCTTCGGCTCCCGTGCTCTCCAGACCTGACCCTTCCAAACCCTTCCTATTGGAGGTTGATGCCTCCTCAGTAGGAGCTGGAGCTGTTCTTCTACAAAAAAATCCTTCCGGGCATGCTGTCACTTGTGGTTTTTTCTCTAGGACCTTCTCTCCAGCGGAGAGGAACTACTCCATCGGGGATCGAGAGCTTCTAGCCATTAAATTAGCACTTGAGGAATGGAGGCATCTGCTGGAGGGATCAAGATTTCCTGTTATTATCTACACCGACCACAAGAACCTCTCCTACCTCCAGTCGGCCCAACGGCTAAATCCTCGCCAGGCCCGCTGGTCTCTGTTCTTTGCCCGATTTAATTTTGAGATTCACTTTCGTCCTGCCGATAAGAACATTAGGGCCGATGCTCTCTCTCGTTCCTCGGATGCCTCAGAAGTTGATCTCCCTCCGCAACACATCATTCCACCTGACTGCCTGATCTCCACTTCTCCTGCCTCCATCAGGCAGACTCCTCCAGGAAAGACCTTTGTTTCTCCACGCCAACGCCTCGGAATCCTCAAATGGGGTCACTCCTCCCATCTCGCAGGTCATGCGGGCATCAAGAAATCTGTGCAACTCATCTCCCGCTTCTATTGGTGGCCGACTCTGGAGACGGATGTTGGGGACTTTGTGCGAGCCTGCACTATCTGTGCCCGGGATAAGACTCCTCGCCAGAAGCCCGCTGGTTTTCTTCATCCTCTGCCTGTCCCCGAACAGCCTTGGTCTCTGATTGGTATGGATTTTATTACTGATTTACCCCCTTCCCGTGGCAACACCGTTATTTGGGTGGTCGTTGATCGATTCTCCAAAATGGCACATTTCATCCCTCTTCCTGGTCTTCCTTCTGCGCCTCACTTGGCTAAACAATTTTTTGTACACATTTTTCGTCTTCACGGGTTGCCTACGCAGATTGTCTCGGATAGAGGGGTCCAATTCGTGTCTAAATTCTGGAGGGCTCTCTGTAAACAACTCAAGATTAAATTAAATTTTTCCTCTGCATATCATCCCCAGTCCAATGGACAAGTAGAAAGAATTAACCAGATCCTGGGTGATTATTTGCGACATTTTGTTTCCTCCCGCCAGGATGACTGGGCAGATCTCCTTCCATGGGCCGAATTTTCGTATAACTTCAGGGTCTCTGAATCTTCCTCCAAATCCCCATTTTTCGTGGTGTACGGCCATCACCCTCTTCCCCCCCTCCCTACCCCCTTGCCCTCTGGTCTGCCCGCTGTGGATGAAATTTCTCGTGACCTTTCCATTATATGGAGAGAGACCCAAAATTCTCTCTTACAGGCTTCTTCACGCATGAAGAGGTTCGCGGATAAGAAAAGAAGAGCTCCCCCCGTTTTTTCCCCTGGAGACAAGGTATGGCTCTCCGCTAAATATGTCCGCTTCCGTGTCCCTAGCTACAAGTTGGGACCACGCTATCTTGGTCCTTTCAAAATTTTGTGTCAAATTAATCCTGTCTCTTATAAACTTCTTCTTCCTCCTTCTCTTCGTATCCCTAATGCCTTTCACGTCTCTCTTCTCAAACCACTCATCCTCAACCGTTTTTCTCCCAAATCTGTTCCTCCCACTCCTGTTTCCGGCTCCTCGGACGTCTTCTCGGTCAAGGAAATTTTGGCTGCCAAAAAGGTCAGAGGGAAAATTTTTTTTTTAGTAGACTGGGAGGGTTGTGGTCCTGAAGAGAGATCCTGGGAACCTGAGGACAACATCCTTGACAAAAGTCTGCTCCTCAGGTTCTCAGGCTCCAAGAAGAGGGGGAGACCCAAGGGGGGGGGTACTGTTACGCCGAGCGCTCCGGGTCCCCGCTCCTCCCCGGAGCGCTCGCTTCACTCCCTCCGCTGCAGCGCTCCGGTCACGTCCTCTGACCCGGGGCGCTGCGATCCTGCTGCCAGCCGGGATGCGATTCGCGATGCGGGTAGCGCCCGCTCGCGATGCGCACCCCGGCTCCCCTACCTGACTCGCTCCCCGTCTGTTCTGTCCCGGCGCGCGCGGCCCCGCTCCCTAGGGCGCGCGCGCGCCGGGTCTCTGCGATTTAAAGGGCCACTGCGCCGCTGATTGGCGCAGTGGTTCCAATTAGGGTTTTCACCTGTGCACTTCCCTATATTACCTCACTTCCCTTGCACTCCCTTGCCGGATCTTGTTGCCTTAGTGCCAGTGAAAGCGTTCCTTGTGTGTTCCTTGCCTGTGTTTCCAGACCTTCTGCCGTTGCCCCTGACTACGATCCTTGCTGCCTGCCCCGACCTTCTGCTACGTCCGACCTTGCTTCTGCCTACTCCCTTGTACCGCGCCTATCTTCAGCAGCCAGAGAGGTGAGCCGTTGCTAGTGGATACGACCTGGTCACTACCGCCGCAGCAAGACCATCCCGCTTTGCGGCGGGCTCTGGTGAAAACCAGTAGTGGCTTAGAACCGGTCCACTAGCACGGTCCACGCCAATCCCTCTCTGGCACAGAGGGTCCACTACCTGCCAGCCGGCATCGTGACAATACCGGAATGATTTTTATAAATGTGAAGCCAACAATTAGCTATGTCATTAGCGCTTTATCAAAAAAAGTATTAATTTAATGGATGAATGTCTAACTTTACTTCCATATCAATAGCACTTATAGTTTCCTACCTTTCATTACCAACGGTGAGCTAATCCCCTTTCTTTAACTTAACAAGCAGCTTTGTGATAGAATTAAACACATAATACCGTCTTTGATGTTATGGTATCTCTCACCATACAGAGAAGGTTGACTCGTTCCAGCTGCGCCAGATCAAATGTTACACTTACCCTTTCTACCAAAATAGATTAGCTTCATTTCTTTTTCAAAAGCTAAAAATGGAGGATAGGGATGTTTCCTTGCAGGTCTCTGTTGGTGGGTCAGAAGTTCTAGATTGTAATTGAAATAAATCTCTTTGAATAAAATGGCCCTTTAGACGGCACAGGCGGGGGCTCTTGAGATTCACGTATGTTGTGTAGGAATCACCGGATTGTTCAAATACAATGATTTCCTTTGTGTTTCTATACCTACTGTATGCAAAACTAACAATGCTTGCAGCGTTTTACTTGGATTTGGAGTCCTGGCTGTGAATAACTTCAAGAGCAATGCAGTTTTGTTTGGTATTTGCTGCACAGTGAGATTAAGAATACTGCCCCAGGTAGCAGACTGAATACCAGTATTATAAGTTATTTCCGACTTCTGGTTTACAACTGACAATCATTGCATTATATTTCGTTTGTTGGAATCCTGGCATCAGTGTGAACTTTCCAAGATGAACCTCAGCAGCTATCTAAAACATGATAAACACACCGGACTCTCACTTCGGAAAGCTATGAATCATCAAGAGAGATAACCCCTCCATACATAACTCTCAAGCAGGGCTAATTTATTTTGGTATTGATGTTTTGAAGTACATGTATCTGCCAAAGTCTTGTGCTCAATCTCTGAGGTTACAGCAGAGACTTCAGGCTGCGGTCTACAGTGATTAACCTACCTGCACAGTGAGAGATTAGCCACTAAAACCCTGCTAGTCTTTAAATGAAAATAACACCATCACTGCGCTATTTCTCTTCATTCACAGGGATATAAATTACAAGTTAGCATGATTTCCGGTTTTGATGACATCAAATCAATGCAAAAAATAAAAAATTGTTGATAAATACTAAAATTAGGGTGTCATGGCTTAAACATAGGGAAGAGAAGATGAGTCGTGTATGAGCTCTGCCAGCTAATGCCGTAATCTAAGCCATCATAGTCACATAATACCTTAATTTGCCACAAAACCTAAATTATTGTAGCTACTTCATGTTCCCATTTTTATCTAAGAGTATTGTTTATATAACCGAAACATATCTGTCCATGGCCTGACTACTTTGATGAACCACAAGTCTTAAGGAGTGCAACACCTCAGATGAGACCTTTTGGAAACCAATAGGAATTGAAATTCTGACCTGACTGTCTCTCCTGACCATGGGGAACATGCACACGTTTAGGCTCACAAATCCTCCAATAGTTTCTGCTATCGGGAAGCTTGTTTAAAGCCTATTTTAATGATACACAGTCTCTTCTAAGCTCCATCTATTACAAGTCTATAAACTGAACAACTGATGCCATTGTAACAAATAGAAAGGTATTCTTCTGCTTCTTCTGCATACATTTTGTCCCCTTCTGGGATACAGTAAAACCTGCCATCAAGAGTACCCCTTGATATGGTACTTCCGCCATTGTGTGATTCCTGTGTGAGTATATAAGAAATGTATTATCCAACATTTGGTAGTAGCAGCACAAGCTTACATTGTTCTTATTTGGGGACAATGGGACCTTCTCCCTTTGGTTTTCCAAATATCATGCTCAATGAGGATCTTTCCACAACAGTGTGAAATAAAAGAGTCTCCATGCAAATACCTCCTCCTAGTAAATAGGTGCTCAGTTTTCTGCATTTGGTTCCTCTTGACCTCTATTTTTCTTCTTTTCTTTTTTCTTTCTTTCTCCTTTCTTTGTCTATTCTGTCACTTATATTCACCCTCCTCCCATGATACATAAATTAAAGGGCCATTGAGTGTGGGTGGATATCCAGGAGGGGTGTCCTGGGTTTTATAAATAATTTTTAAAAAAATTCTATATGTTATCATGTTCTTTATTCATATTTCTCTATGTTTGCTATTTATTCATTATGATGATACTGTCACTTTTCAACTTTTTGTTTATAAAGATTAAAACCATTAAAATGTTACATTAGAATACAGTAACAGAAGTAATGTGCATTAAAACTAGGGATTGCATCTGTCAGCTAGACAACAAGAAACCATGGCCTTATAAAAACTATCAAGAAGAAACACTATCCATTGCAACCAATCCTTGCAGCTTTAATTAGTTGCTATAAGTAACAAGGCCATTTCAATTGTTGAAAAAAATGTATATATGAAGCCCATTAATATGTGATGGAGTAAGTTTGGGGGGGGGGATTTTTTTTGCAGCAAGGCTTTCCCCTTTTAGCTTGAGAGTGACAACTGAACAGCGGTAAGTTAAAATACAAAATTTCAGTCCAATTCCAAAAGATCTAAGAAGCTGAGATCAATGGGCTGTTTGTACTGTCTGAGTTCTTATATAATAACACGAAGAGAACTAGCTGAATTATGAATTGTGAATTATGACTAACAAACAAGCAGCATTGATGTAGATATATTACACTGCAGAGTCATTGTTTTCTTCATCTTAAAGGGGTACTCCACTGGAAACATCTTATCCACTATCAAAAACCTACAAAACTGTCACATGAAGGCAACAAGGTGGTCACCAGGAAATGTTTCTTTTAAGGGCTACTCTGAAACATCTAATCCCCTATTTAAAGGATAGGGGATAAGATGTTAGATCGCGGGGGACCCACCGTGAATTCCGCTCCATGCCCGATGACTGGCGTTGCAGGCCGTCACGCCCCCCTCATTCACGTCTATTGGAGGAGGTGTGATGGCTATGTACCAGCCGTCATGCCCCCTCCCATAGACATGAATGGAGAGGGCGTGGTGTGATGTCTAGAACATTTCAGAACATTTTGCCGCCACTGGCCCGGAGATCGCGGGTGTCCCCAGCAGTGGGATCCCCGCAATCTGACATATTATCCCCTATCCTTTAAATAGGGGATTAGATGTTTCAGAGTAGCCCTTAAAAGAAACATTTCCTGGTGACCACCTTGTTGCCTTCATGTTACAGTTTTGTAGGCACAAGTACAGTAATGGCTGCTCCCAACATACCAAGGATAATTACAACTCTAGTGATCTTTTATAGTAGTGTAATAATGAAAATAAAGGTGACAATAAATATTTAGAGAATAATTATTTAATTGGAAAAAGTGTTCTTACCATTGTAGGCATGTTCCTCTCTAAACACATATTTTTTTAGGCAAATCAGTTATTTTTTATTAATTTCAAAAAGCTAAATTAGAAAACAGCAATGAAATGGTCACTCATGATAAAGCATGTAGGGCCACGCAGGGCTCTAATATAAACGGTACATATACAATAAAGGCATAGTATGTGTCCCCACTGCAACTCATATAGTAAAAGGACATAACTCCCAACACCCACAATTTGTAAGTAGGCACAGACATTCTTTGACTTAAGTACTCGTCCGCAGACGGACGGAATCAAAATGGTGACCCATCCATAAACAAGGCAAGAAAACCCAAGAATTGCTCAAACAAATAAAAAAGGACAAAAGTTAAACATATATTTTTAACAATAAGAACAGTGCCCAAATTTTTGGCAGTAAGTGGGTAACATATCTTGTTATTCTTGAAGCTAAATGTTATACTTGGCCCATAACTTTGCTCAAAGTGCACCTGTCTTGAAAATGTTCTTTTCATGTTTTTGGACCAATAAACATAGAATGATTTTATGCAGGATATTTTCTTTGTTAATATTGACCCTCTTAAAGGGTTACTCTGCTGGAAAACATTTTTTTTTAATCAACTGGTGCCAGAAAGTTAAACAGATTTGTAAATTACTTCTATTTAAAAATCTTAATCCTTCCAGTACTTATCAGCTGCTGTATGCTCCACAGGAAGTTCTTTTATTTTTGAATTTCCTTTCTGTCTGACCATAGTGCTCTCTGCTGACACCTCTGCCCATTTTAGGAACTGTCCAAAGTAGGAGCAAATCCCCATAGCAAACCTATCCTGCTCTGGACAGTTCCTAACATGGATAGAGATATCAGCAGAGAGCACTGTGGTCAGACAGAAAAGCAATTCAAAAAGAAAAGAACTTCCTTTGTAGCATACAGCAGCTAATAAGTACTGAAAGGATTAATATTTTTAAATAGAAATAATTCACAAATATGTTTAACTTTCTGGCATCAGTTGATTTAAAAAAAAAATATATGTTTTCCAGCGGAATACCCCTTTATTTTCTCAATCTGTCTTAATCTAAATGGCTCCTACTAAAAATTGATATATGGATAATATACTATAGATTCCTCTTCGCTTACTCCATAGCTCCTAGGTACAATATTCACTTTAAAGTGTTACTGTCATAAGAAACAACTTTTTTCAATTAAAGGGGTACTCTGGCCCTAATACATCTTATCCCCTATCCAAAGGATAGGGGATAAGATGTCTGGTTGCGGGGGTGCCACCACTGGGGACCCCCGCAATCTGTTATTGCACTCCCGGGGTAGAGTCGTGACGTCACGATACTCTTGCCTCGTGGTCGTCACGTTATACATTTGGAGCCTCCAGCGCTGTGGAGCGCTCACAAAGGATGTGCAATGACAGGTTGCGGTTTGCGGGGTTCCCCAGCGGCTGAACCCCCGCGATCAGGCATCTTATCCCCTACCCTTTGAAAATGTATTAGGGCCGGAGTACCTCTTTAATACTTCCTTAAAAGCTAAGCATTTCCTAATATACTTCAATAACAAATTTGATTGCTAAAGATGTGAAAAATGTTTTTTAAAAAAAAGGCCACTTGGGGTCTCTGTCTCTTTAATTTTGCAATTGAACCCTGGTAACAAAGAGAAGGGGTGTAGTTCCACCCATGCTCTGATCCCTGCCGTGCAGTGTATAATGCAGCTTTCACCAGTTTTAGGCTGGGTTCACACCACGTTTTAGGCTATACGGGACCGCATACGGCTGGGAGGAGCTAAAACCGGGCGCTCCCTTAGGTTGCCCGTATGTAATGTATTTCAATGAACTTTCCAGAGTGAAGCGCTGACTCTGGTTTTATGTACGGTGGGAAAACTGCATATGGGTCAAAAATGAGCCGACCGGAGTCAGTATTTCACTCCGGTTGGCTCATTTAAATACATTACATAAGGGCCGCATATGGCTGGGATATGGGAGTGCCCTGTTTTAGCTCCCCCCAGCTGTATGCAGTCCCGTTTTGCCTAAAACGTGGTGTGAACCCAGCCTTAGACAACTTACAGCCATTTCAGAAGAGGCGCCTTTTTATGCACACCGACAAACAATACAAGGTTCTCAATAATTGTTTATATGTAAGATTGTTTCTCTTTGGTCTTTTTATGAACTTATTTATTGTGCATTTGCACCATATAGGTCCTACATGGCTGCTTTAGGGTTATATATAGCATGCACTTTGGGCACACAGCTGTGCAAATGGTATTTTTCTAATTTTTTGGCACAAAATTTAGGTATTTCTTGTGTACTTGTGTAGGTTCCACATGGATGTGTTAGAGTTATTTAGAGCATGCACTTTAGGCACAAAGCTTTGCAAATGTAAAAATGTTTGTGCAGACCTCATGACAGGAGAGAGGAAATTAGCTCATCAAGCTCCTGGAGAAGTGCCCCAGACTACAAGAGAAGTGCAAAAAGACTGATCATAGATTAAAAGGTATTTTACACATTAACACATATTTACATTTTTCGGGTCTTAGGGCACATTATTACGCTGACTTGAGCATTTAAAGAAAAAATCTTACAAAAGACAGTGATGCTTTAAGCATTTGAAGGTGTAGTTTGGGTAAATGTGCTCTGCAATAGACAGAGATTGACAGCACTTCCTTGTGTCGAGACTTAAACCAGAACACACCACACTGGAGTGAACTGGGAGCAGGCTGTGAGTCAGACCTAATGCCGCTGTACTTGCCCACTGGCCCCTGGTATTGCCCATAAATTTAGGTGCACTACTGTGGTAGATGTAAACAGTGACATATGGCTAACCCTCAAACTGATGTTAAAATTGAGACATTAGCCAGTATATCCTTATATGAAGGAAATACCTGAGCCAGTACACCAACACCAAGGTTTCTCAAGTGGCATGGGACCTAACACTAAACCTACCTGTGCCGTATGGCCAATACCAGGGGCCAGTTGGCAATTTCAGCGACATCAGGTTCGTCTCACAGCCTGCTCCCAGTTCACTCCAGTGTGGCTAAGCACACATACAGTGGGAGGTACGGCACAGGTAGGTTTCGTGTTCGGTTCTGTGCCACTTGAGAAACCTTAGCGTTGGTGTGCGGGCTCAGGTATGTCCTTCATATAAGGATATACTGGCTAATGTCTCAATTTTAACATCATTTTGAGGGTTAGTCATAAGTTACTGTCTACGGCTACCACAGTAGTGCACCTAAATTTATGTATGAGACTTAAACCAGGAAGTACTTAGCAGATTGGCTTCATCTGAACAATGAAAGCAGATATTTTTTTATGAACATATTTACTTTTCATGAGCATATTGACTACCCCTTTAAGATAAAATGTGTTGATTTAATTATATTATTAGTGTTCCCACAAGTTACAAAGGCCTCAGGTTATAATGTTATATCATATTTTAATATGATGGTCATATCTGGGCCTTTATACCTTGAAACCACTTTAAAATTACAACGCTACAGACAGATCCGATCTTTAGAATCTATGAATGATTGAAGGATTCCACCAATCAGTATGGGCATTTCACTGATAAAACACCTGTATTACTAAAGTGCATTAAAGGATTGGCTTTCTAGTAGCGCCTCTCTACAGTACATGTTCTGTACTGTTATACCTGTGCCTGGATGAGCTGCTGCTCCTTTATTCTAAATATACATCACAATGGGCCTCATTTACTAAGAGTGTTGGGTTTTTACTAGTGGGAAATGTTGTTTTAGACTTGCAGGATTCCACTCTATTTACTATTTGGAAAAGTCTGGAAAATTTTCTGACCAGCTTTTTTTAGGTGGGAATTCCCAGTCATTTATCCACAGGATTTCCTGTGAATTCAATAGTAATAGTAAAACCATGACCCCTTTTGGACCGGCCAAGCTCCCTTTTCGACAGACCACGCCCCTTTTCAGCTTGTCATAGTGCAATGTCAGATTTGTCAGATTCTCCAGGTGCAGACTGGCGCAGACATGTCGCAGACACTCTGTGCCAAAATAACCCGACAAAAACTGGTTGGTTTCAGCTTAGTAAATGAGGCCCAATAAGTATAAGGCATGGATATGTTGTCAGAAACTCAAAATCGGCTGCAATGTTTCCAAGCTCCAATTGGCACAGAACCTATTCAATTCAAAGTCTCAAATATAGTCACCTAGTAGTCTCTATGTTTGAGCCATTTTCTGAGTGTATCACAGCTTTGTCTCAGATTAAAAAAACATGGTCTGATAGGTTTTTCACTTCAAGTCAAAACTTGGATACTCTCAGAAAATGACCCAAACATCATCACTAGGTTGCTATGTCCAGGTCATTGATGTGAATGTGACCCATGCAGATTCAAGTAAAGAGACATAAGCACCCGATTTTGAGTTTCTGTCGATCCCCCTAACTCACCAGATGAGGGTATCTCAATGCTGTTTTTATGGTTTACTATGAGTATTGTACTGAACTCTAAAGCAGCTCCTGTTCTTTTTACAGAAAACCACTTTCTGACTTTCACGTGGAAGGATCTGCTTCATCAGCTTTTTTTTATTTTGTTTGAATCTCCATTTACTACTAGTTTTTCCAAGGCTGGGTTCACACAACGTAAAAGTTTTGGTGTGTATTTACTTTCTGCAAAAACGCAGAAGCATTTTATTTTGAGGCTTCATTTTTACTGATTCCAGCCGCATTTGCGAGGACAATAGATGTGTAAAATAAAATCTGCACCAAATTTTACACTGTGCTAATGCAGTTACAGCCTCAAGTTGTAGTGGTTTTAAACTTAAAAGTAAAAGTTCTAAAACGTATTACAATATTGTAACATTAGGGGCCACTATTGGTTACCATATCTTTATAGTGTTGAACATTATCACCAACGACATCTTTATTAGCTAGCGTAAATAAGGAACACTGCTTCTTTATAAAAACTGTAGTAAACGTTATATGAAATGTGTTTTGTCCCCTTGGTTTGCCTTTTTCCAGTTTTCAAGTATATTTCAGGAAATGAACAATGATAAACAGCTAGCGCACTACTGTCAGATAGGTCTATAATCAAACCTGACCTTGGTGCTCTTAGTTTTTTTTTACTCCAGCGGTATTCATTTTGCTTTGTCTATGCACTAATTACATATTTGCATTTTAACAGCTACCTTCAGGCTTGTATAAGATCACAAATGTCTATGAGTTTGTTCACATATGTCCGGCATAGTTTTTATCCAGTGTGGTACAAATATGAGGGAAACTGTTATTGGAACTGACCCCATGACTCATTTCCTATGGGATCAATAGTAGAATCCATAGTATGAGATATAAAATTCTGAAAATGACATTGCTTTGTGCCCCATTAATAAAAATGCCTAATGTCACTTATTGAGGGCCATGATAGGAGGACTCATCAGGATGAGAGCAGAGTCTTTTATATTATGGGCACATGGTATACTTATACAGCTTCTCATTATTCTATGCATAGTAGTTTCCTTGATGGTGTTTTTTTTTTTTCTCACTCTACACAGTGATAGTACCCCTGCACACTACAAATAATGCCCATCATTGCACCTTCCTCAATGTAATAATATTTATTTTTTCCAGCACAGTCATAATTCCTTCTTTGTGTCTCTTACAACATAATAAAAAACCCACTTTGTGACTGTTAAAAGGTGATAATAAACCTCTTGTGCCCCTTAGCATGTAATACATAATTTTAGTGTGTATGAAGAGAATGGAAGTTTATATTTTGGTTTTGGGTCAGAAAAGGGGGATAATGAAACCAGTTTTCTAGCCCAAAACAACCCATTTTGTGCTCCCACTAAATAAAATGCCATTCTTTAAAAATAGTCTCCCTTGCTAGCAAAATAGCTCAGCATTCTTGAAAAATAGTGCCCCCTTCTAGGCAGTATTGCCCCTTGTCTAAAATATTGCCTTCTCCTTCTTTTTAGGAGATAATAAAAATGGTTCTCAACTTACAGAAAATGAGAATACAAATACTCACCATACCCTGATCCCACAGGAGAGGAACTGCCGGGCCATTTTTGGGAAGTCTTCAACTTAGCAGAGGTGTGTGATGCCTGACATCATCACACAGTATGTTTTGGAATGCTGATGTCTTGTGTATGAAGCCAGTGACTTTGTGGGCTGCGATCATAGAGAATGACAGACCCCCCCTCCCCCAACCCCTTTGGAATTGGCTTCCTGGGCAATTGCCCAGCTTGTGCCCCCCTTTTGCCCCAATTACTTTACATATCAGCAATGAAAGTTTCCTTTTGTGGTTCCACTTATGAAGTAACACACATTTTTATCTAATCTGTAATCTATTCTTGAACTTCAACCTATTCTCTTGCAATGGTATCTTCAATAGAAAAAAGAAGCACAGAGCACTGACCAGTATACTGCAGTAAGTTTCTTTATTCATATCCACAGGGGTTCCATGTGAAGGGGAGAGCGGACGCTCGGGCAGACTTTTGGGCAACGGACCGTATCACGCGTTTGTGCTTCTTCAGGCCCTATGTCGACATGTCCATGGGTGTGCTTTTAAAAATCCAGACCTGGTGGTCATGGCAACCAACCATGCTTGGAGAGCGGACAGGTGAGCAAGGTGCGGGAAAAAGGTGAGGGAGGGGTTGGAATGGGAACTTGACAAGATACAGAAATGCAGTAAAAATCAAACACACTTTAGTGAGTCCATATATAATGCATTGATACCAATAAACATTTCTTTACGTATACATTTAAATGAAGACACTCATTTCCTTATGATCAGTAACCCCTTAACCCCTTAAGGACCAAGGGCGTACAGGTACGCCCTTGGTCCTGCTCTCCTGATATTACGCGGGGTTACACAGTAACCCCGCGTCATATCACGGCGGGCCCGGCGTCATAGTGAAGCCGGGACCCGCCTCTAATAGCGCGCAGCGCCGATCACGGCGCCGCGCGCTATTAACCCTTTAGCCGCGCGCTCAGAGCTGAGCTGCGCGGCTAAAAGTGAAACCGAAAGTGGCCGGCTAGCTCAGTCGGGCTGTTCGGGATAGCCGCGGCTAATCGCGGCATCCCGAACAGCTGACAGGACAGCGGGAGGGCCCCTACCTGCCTCCTCGCTGTCCGATCACTGAATGACTGCTCAGTGCCTGAGATCCAGGCCTGAGCAGTCATGCGGCAGAATCGTTGATCACTGGTTTCTTATGAGAAACCAGTGATCAGCATAGAAGATCAGCGTGTGCAGTGTTATAGGTCCCTATGGGACCTATAACACTGCAAAAAAAAGTGAAAAAAAAGTGAATAAAGATCATTTAACTCCTCCCCTATTTAAAGTTTGAATCACCCCCCTTTTCCAATAAAAAAAAAACACAGTGTAAATAAAAATAAACATATATGGTATCACCGCGTGCGGAAATGTCGGAATTATAAAAAATATATCATTAATTAAACCGGTCGGTCAATGGCGTGCTCGCAAAAAAATTCCAAAGTCCAAAATAGTGCATTTTTGGTCACTTTTTATATCCTTTAACCCCTTCCCGACCTATGACATACCTGTACGTCATGGGTGGCAAGGTGTTCCCGACCCATGACATACAGGTACGTCATGAACATTCTTGCCGCTACTCACGGCATCCCGCAGCGCCCGGTAAGATGGTGGCTATCACTGATAGCCAGCCATCTTACCATGCGATCACGGGGGGTTTCATCACCCACCCCCCCCCCCCCCCCCCCAGCGATCGCTGCTATCAGCTGGTCAAATCTGACTAGCTGATAGCAGCGTTTTGCTATCAGAATACTTAGCAGCGCGGTGTGTGAGTCCGGATCACGGGGATCGGGACACACACCGCTCTGCTAAGTGTCCCTGACCCGTCCCCCGGCGTCACTTACCCGTCCGAGCGGTGTCCCGAGCGGTCCCGGCGTCCTCCAGGCGGTCCCGGCGGTGGTGCGTCCCGGCGGTGAGTTTCCGGCAGCAGTGCGGCATCTTCATTGGCAGCAGTGAGATCGCCGTAAAGCGATCTCACTGCTGCCTCTGAGAGTTTCAAAACTGCAACTCCCAGCATGCCCAGACAGCCTTTGGCTTTCTGGGCATGCTGGGAGTTGTAGTTTTGCAACATCTGGAGGTCCACAGTTTGGAGACCACTGTATAATGGTCTCCAATCTGTGCTCTTCCAGATGTTGCAAAACTACAACTCCCAGCATGCTCAGTCTGTCGAGGCATGCTGGGAGTTGTAGTTCTCTAACATATGGAAGAGCACAGATTGGAGACCATTATACAGTGGTCTCCAAACTGTGGACCTCCAGATGTTGCAAAACTACAACTCCCAGCATGCCCAGACTGCCCAAGCATGCTGGAAGTTGTAGTTCGGCAACATCTGATCCTTCAGATATTGCCAAACTACAACTTCCAGCATGCCTGGGCAGTCTGGGCATGCTGGGAGTTGTAGTTTTGCAACAACTGGAGGCACACTAGTTGGGAAACATTGTCCGTTTCCTACCTCAGTGCCTCCAGCTGTTGCAATTGTTGCAAAACTATAACTCCCAGCATGCACTGACAGACCATGCATGCTGGGAGTTGTAGTTTTGCAACAGCTGGAGGCACACTGGTTTGGAAACACTAAGTTTGTTTGCAAAACACTTGAAAGTTTATTACTTAACTTAGTGTTTCCAAACCAGTGTGCCTCCAGCTGTTGCAAAACTACAACTCCCAGCATGCACGGACAGCCAAAGGGCATGCTCGGAGTTTGCAACAGCTGGATGTTTGCCCCCTCCCCCCAATGTGAATGTACAGGGTACACTGACATGGGCGGAGGTTCACAGTGAGTGCTGCAAGTTTGAGATGGCGCAAATTTTACGCTGCAGCTCAAACTCCCAGCGGCAAACTTGCTGTGAACCTCTGCCCATGTGACTGTACCCTAAACACAATACACTACACTAACACTAACCTAAAATAAAAAGTAAAAAACACTACATATACACGTATCCCTACACAGCCCCCCCTCCCCAAAAAAATGAAAAACGTCTGGTACGCTACTGTTTCCAAAACGGAGCCTCCAGCTGTTGCAAAATAATAACTCCCAGTATTGCCGGACAGCCATTGACTGTCCAGGCATGCTGGGAGTTTTGCAACAGCTGGAGTCACCCTGTTTGGGAATCATTGGCATAGAATACCCCTATGTCCACCCCTATGCAAATCCCTAATTCAGGCCTCAAATGCGCATGGCGCTCACTCACTTTGGAGCCCTGTCGTATTTCAGGGCAACAGTTTTGGGACACATATGTGGTATCGCCGTACTCGGAAGAAATTGCCTTACAAATTTTGGGGGGCTTTTTCTTCTTTAACCCCTTATGAAAAGGTGAAGTTGGGGTCTACACCAGCATGTTAGTGTAAAAAAATAAATTTTTTACACTGACATGCTGGTGTTGCCCTATACTTTTCATTTTCACAAGAGGTAAAAGGGAAAAAAGACCCTCTAAATTTGTAATGCAATTTCTCCCGAGTACGGAGATACCCCATATGTGGGCGCAAAGTGCTCTGGGGGCGCACAACAAGGCCCAGAAGGGAGAGTGCACCATGTACATTTGAGGTGATTTGCACAGGGGTGGCTGATTGTTACAGCAGTTCTGACAAACGCAAAACAATAAATATCCATATGTGACCCCATTTTGGAAACTACACCCCTCACGGAATGTAATAAGGGGTGCAGTGAGCATTTACACCCCACTGGTGTATGACAGATTTTTGGAACAGTGGTCTGTGAAAATGAAAAATAAAATTTTTGATTTGCACAGTCCACCGTTTCAAATATCTGTCAAACGCCAGTGGGGTGTAAATTCTCACTGCACCCCTTATTAAATTCCATGAGGGGTGTAGTTTCCAAAATGGGGTCACATGTGGGGGGGTCCACTATTCTGGCACCATAGGGGCTTCCTAAATGGGACATGCCCCCCAAAAACCCTTTCAGAAAAACTCACTCTCCAAAATCCCATTGTCACTCCTTCCCTTCTGAGCCCTCTACTGCGCCCGACGAACACTTTACATACGCATATGAGGTATTTCCTTACTCGAGAGAAATTGGGTTACAAAGTAGAATATGTCACGAAAAAACAATCTCGGAATCAGAATGATAAGTAAAAGCATCCCAGAGTTGTTAATGTTTAAAGTGACAGTGGTCAGATTTTCAAAAAATGCCCAGGTCCTGAAGGTGAAAATGGGCTGGGTCATGAAGGGGTTAAAAATGAATAAAAAGCGATCAATAAGTCCTATCAATGCAAAAATGGTACCGTTAAAAACTTCAGATCACGGCGCAAAAAATGAGCCCTCATACCGCCCCATACACGGAAAAATAAAAAGTTATAGGGGTCAGAAGATGACAATTTTAAACGTATTAATTTTCCTGCATGTAGTTATGATTTTTTCCAGAAGTCCGACAAAATCAAACCTATATAAGTAGGGTATCATTTTAATCGTATGGACCTACAGAATAAAGATAAGGTGTAATTTTTACCGAAAAATGTACTACGTAGAAACGGAAGCCCCCAAAAGTTACAAAACAGCGTTTATAGGGACCTATAACACTGCACACACTGATCTCCTATGCTGATCCCTGCAAAGCCATAGCTTTGCACAAATCAGTGAGATAGGGGCTTGATTGCTCAAGCCTGTAGCTCAGGCTTGGAGAAATCAATCGACGTTCGGACGCCGCGGAGACAGGTAAGGAGACCTCCGCCTGCGTCCCAGCTGATCGGGACATCGCGATTTTATCGCGATGTCCCGATCAGCCCGACTGAGCTGCCGGGAAGCGTTTACTTTTGCTTTCAGATGCGGCGGTCAACTTTGATCGCCGCGTCTGAAGGGTTAACAGCGCGCGGCACAAAGATCGATGCCGCACGCTGTTAGCCCAGGGTCCCGGCTATGATTAGCAGCTGGGACCGACCCGGTGTGATGCACGGTCACAGCGTGACCCCGCTTTAAACACCGGGACCAGGCGTAGGGCGTACAGGTACGCCCTACATCCTTAAGAGGTTATAATCTAAAGGACCAGTTGCATTTGTGCACAGGATCCAGCACGATTCCTTCACTAATAGACTTTTATGTCTAGCACTTCTTTCTGGTGATGGTTATATGCTTTCTATGGCTGAAAACTTCATGGCTTTTGGGTCACCATTGTGGACACTCATCATGTGGGATATAAACCATTGTGATCCACGTCCAGTTTTCAATGATCGTATCTGTTCCCTTATGCGGTGAAATAATGGACGTATGGTTTTTCCCCACATAATAGTGGTGGCAATCACACAGAAGGCAGTACACTACAAAATTTGATCTACATGTAATGAATTGTTTAATTCTAATATTATAACCTCCCAAATTGACCTCTTTAGCTTGTGCAATAAATGTACAGAATGAGCAGGATCCACATGAATAATTACCTATTGATCAGTAATCCAATTTCTCTTCTGTGATCTGCTGTTTTTATTTTGTTCTCTTTTCAAAAAATCTGATATGGTGCAGTTTTTCTTGTATGTTATTATGGGTTTCTTTTCTGTTTTTGTTTGAGGTCTTAATCCCTTTGTACCATGCACCAATTTTTGTTTATGGCTCTTTTAACGTGTTCGTTCATAGGAGTCTTTTTAAAAGTCTTTTTTGGATTTGTTTTTTAATGATGATTGCCTGGGTGTGTCATCGATACATTTGTGTGTAGTATCTATCACACTTTTTGGGTGTCCTCTATTTTGGAGTTTGTCTAATTGTGTTTGCAATAAAATAGGGTCGTTGTTTATACGTTTAAGGTGGACCATTTAGGGTGGGATGACTCAAAATGTAATTAATGTAATTAAGATACTTAATGACCATAATGAAATGAGTGTCTTCATTGAAATGGATACGTAAAGAAATATTTATTGGTATCAATGCATTATATATGGACTCATTAAAGTGTGTTTGCTTTTAACTACCCTTCTGCATCTTGTCAAGTTCCCATTCCCACCCCTCCCCACCTTGCTGCCCGCACCCTGCTCACCTGTCCACTCTCCAAGCGTGGTTGGTTGTCATGACCACCAGGTCTGGGCCTGAAGAAGCGCAAACGCATCATACGGTCCGTTGCCCGAAAGTCTGCCCGAGCGTCTGCTCTCCCCTTTACATGAAACCCCTGTGGATATGAATAAAGAAACCTGCTGCAGTATATCGGTCAGTGATCCATGCTTCTTTTTTCTATTGAAGATACTATCCTAGTAACTGTCACACATTGTAGCACTGTCTCTCCTACTTAGCACAGGAACCACAGCACAGTTGTGTCCAAAGCTGCCTGATAGCTATACATGAGTTGCATACAGAAAGGTGCGTGGACTCCCTTCTCTCACAAGACTTTGGTATTGCGTTGCAATGTTGATACAAAAAACGTTGTAGGCTGCGATCATAGAGAATGACAGACCCCCAACCCCCTTTGGAATTGGCTTCCTGGGCAATTGCCCAGCTTGTGCCCCCCTTGTGCCCCAATTATTTTACATGTCAGCAATGAATGTTTCCTTTTGTGGCTTCACTGATGAAGAAATAAACATTTTTATCTAATTACTTGTAATCTATTTTTAAACTTTAACCTATTCTCTTGTAATGTTGATCCAGAGTAAGGTTAGCAAAAGAAAAAATAATAATAATAATAATATGAGGCAGTTACCAATACCCTCCTGACTCCAATTATGAGAACCAGAACAAATCGCTGAATATGTTGTTGTATTATTCATGCTGATATGGTTTAATTTACTGTACTTTAATTTTGATCACTGGTAACAAGCTCAAAGTCAGTGATCCGGCAGCACCGGGTCCTCTGTCCTCTACAGCACATTTATGATTTCCAAGCCTTGCTTTGTTTTGACAAGCAATACTTTTTGTCAGATGGTCCCCTTACTCACTTAGAGAGCGTTCTGTCAAATGTACTGCTTGTCAAGGAAGATCTAATAGTTGGATAAGCATTCAGGGGGAAAGAAATGGCTCTGTGGATTGACTGTGTGAAACTGGTCACTTAAAACTGAAATATGAGATTTATATCTACTGTAGTTATCGATTATAGAGTTCTCTAAATTACGTATTGCATTTCAATTTTACTATATTACACACTTAGAAGATTAGTTTTGTTTTTTAAGAAAACTTATCTCTATGACAGATTAAATAACCCTTTAATGGCCAGTGCATTTTAAAAACTTAAAGGAGTACTGCGGTGGAAAACATATGTTTTCAGATCAACTGATGCCAAAAAATTAAGATTTGTAAATGACTTCTAAATAAAAATATTAATCCTTCCAGTACTTACCAGCTGCTGTACACTACAAAGAAAGTTGTATAGTTATTTCCAGTCTGACCACAGGGCTCTTTGCTGACACCTCTGTCTGGGTCAGTAACTGTCCAGAGTGGAATCAAATCCCCATAGCTAACCTCTCCTGGCCTGGACAGTTCCTGACATGGACAGAGTTGTCAGCAGAGAGAACTGTGGTCAGACTGGAAAGAACTACACAACTTTCTCTGTAGTATACAGCAGCTGATAAGTACTGGAAGAATTCATATTTTTAAATAGAAGTCATTTACAAATCTGTTTTACTTTCTGGCACCATTTGCTTTGAAAACATTTTTTTTTCACTGAAGTACCTCTTTAAGGATCAGACAAACATTTCCAAGCATTGATGTAAGAGAGTGAAACTTTGCTTTTGTGGAAAAATGTGTGCATTATGTTTTTGTCTTTTAGTATTAGTATTACATTTTTTATTCATTTAGTTTTAGTAGTACAAGTAAACAACACCAACAAATCTTACATGCTTTTTTTTTCTTTACCCTTCTTTTTTTGCTGCCCTAAATGAAGGGTATCTATTTGAACCATTGAAACAAATTAATTAATTAATTAATATATTTATTTATTATATAGTAACATGGTACATTTAAAAAAAAGACATGTTCATCAAGAGAAGATGCTGGAAAAGGTAAGAAATTGAGACAGCGGAAGGTAAGAAACCCATAAAACACATGCTTTACAAAAGTTTTACAAAAGTTCTATTTTATTTATTTATTTATTTATTTGTTTGTTTATTAATCTGTTACTAAAAGCATACATACTTATGCATGTCAGCATATGCTTCCTGTACATAGAGATATGCACTTGCCTTTAATAAAGCATACTACAGGAATTGTGTTGGGTATTTCTTTAACCCGCATCTCATCTACACTGGAAAAAGTGAAATGTCCCTAAATTCAAATGTCCAGGGAAGGGACCTTTACATACGAAGGATGCCAATAAGTGCCATTGAAATAAACTGCTAAATTATGTAAAAAAGGCCTGTACATTGGCAACTGTACGGATATTGGTCTATGGATGTATGTCACTGGCAACAACATGGTTAATTTTGTAGGAATTAACCCTCTGAACTAGGTGGACATTTTAATTGTAGGTTTTGGTGAACCATTATGGAGACTGTAACTTGGAGAAGACATATATTTACACCAAGGCCTATTTTATGAAACTTTCAAAGATAAGCAAATTAAATATCTCTGTCTTTAGGTGTTCGATCGTCACTCTATTGCTCCATGCATGAGATCCAGCATGGAGCAGCAAAGCGCTGATAACACTGATCATTGCTACTGATCAATGCTATGCTATGGCATAACATTTAACAGTGTATGCAATCAGAAGATTGCATGTTATAGTCCCCTATATGGGCTATAAATGTGTTTAAAAAAAGTAAAAATATTGAAAGTTAATAAATGTGATTTATCATTTCCCTAATAAAAGTTTGAATCACCCCACTTTTCCCATAAAAAAATATATATATGTAAACAAAAAAAAATATATATAAACATATGTGGTATCGCCGCGTCCATAAGTGTCTGAACTATAAAAATATAACATTAAATAAACCTCACGGTCAATAGCGTACACGTAAAAAAAAATTGCGTACACGTAAAAAAAGTCCAAAATTGCATATTTTTGGTTACTTTGTCTACACTAAAAAAATGTATAAAAGGAGATCAAAAAGTATAAGTGTATAATGTATAAAAAGAGATCAAAACAAAAATGGTACCGATAAAAACTTAAGATCACGGCGCAAAAAATGAACCCTCGAACTGCCTTGTATGTGGAAAAAAAAAAAGTTATTAGGGTCAGAAGAGGAAATTTTTAAAGGTCAAACCATGAAGCTTTTATTAAAGTATGTAGAGATGTGAGAAATATAGCTTCCAAACAATACACAAAACTGGTCCTGAGACCGAATAAACTGGAAACAATGGTACACATATACAATAAAGAGGTACATAAAAATCCTTATAAAGTGGCAAAGAACATTAGTGTCAAGAAAATATGAATTGCAAACACACAATAAATGCAGTAGGCTGCACCCAGTGGCCGACCCCTACAGGAACAAAGCAAGAGTATTTCTTAGTAAAGTGACAAGCAATGTGCCATATCAGGGCAATGAGGGGACAAAAGCCATGGTTCCCATATAGCATGAAAACCCTCTACCGTGTCCTCTCTGATAGCTGACAATTTCTCGTAGAGTAAAACGAGGTTAATTCTAGTGATGACCTTTCCTAAGCACAATACTGATTGTTTCCATTGAGATGCGATGTGTATTCTAACAGCTAAAAGTACATATTGAGCAAGGCGGAATATATTATATCGCATTCTGTTAGGTCTACAGCCTAGGGGCAGAAGGCAGGCGTCCTCGGTACTCGGTTAGGTAAAATGGAGTCAAGAAGGTCTAAAACTTGTCTCCAAAAAGCTGATACTATCAGACAGGACCACCACACATGATAAATCATTCCCAACATGCCACAGGCTCAAAAACACAATGGTGACACTGTAGATATTGTGTAGTCTAACAGGGACTAGGTAGGTCCTGTGAAGAACTGTCTCCATAAAGGACACCTGCCAACTACCACGATCCAGAGCTGCACAGCCATCATGCCACAGAGAAAGCGATATAGTAGTGTGGAGATCGTTCTCCCATGACAACATAAATTTCTATTTCGTATCAAAATCTCCATTAAGATGAGAGTATAGTGAGGACAGCAAGCCTGGAAGATGAGGAGTAGAAAGAGCACGAGCCTCAAAAAGAGTGAGATGGAGAGTTTGAGATCGGATAGCTTGGAATTGGAGAAAGGAAAAGATCTGACGTGCCCTGAACAGCTCGCTACCAGGGACAGGCTGTGACAATCTAAAGGACTCAAATGTGGGGAGTTGTCCTCTTATTAAAAAATCATAGGGTTTGGTGAATTTGGCAGTGCTCCACCATGAAAAGCTCGCTGGGGCTAAACCAGGGGGAGAAGGAGGATTAGATAGGACAGGCAGTAGAGGGGAAACAAGAGACTGTAGAGTAAACTTAAAGGGGTACTCCGGTGGAAACTTTTTTTTTTTTTTAAATCAACTGGTGCCAGAAAGTTTAACAGATTTGTAAATTACTTCTATAAAAAAAAATCTTAATCCTTCCAGAACTTATTAGCTGCTGAATACTACAGAGGAAACTATTTTCTTTTTGGAACACAGTGCTCTCTGCTGACATCATGACCACAGTGCTCTCTGCTGACATCTCTGTCCATTTTAGGAACTGTCCAGAGCAGCATATGTTTTCTATGGGGATTTTCTCCTACTCTGGATAGTTCTTGAAATGGACAGAGGTGTCAGTAGAAAGCACTGTGGTCATGATTTCAGCAGAGAGCTCTGTGTTCCAAAAAGAAAAGAATTTACTCTGTAGTATTCAGCAGCTATTAAGTACTGGAAGGATTAATATTTTTAATAGAAGTAATTTTTTAGTAGCAGTGTTTAACTTTCTGGCACCAGTTTATAAAAAAAAAAGTTTTCCACCAGAATACCCCTTTAAAATGAACCTGACACCAGAGAGACAGAGAATAGAGGGCCACAAGGGCTGAGGAGGGTAACAATGTGGAAATAGCAGAAGAGGACATTTAAAAAATACTCATTGTCGATCAAAAAGTTATAATTTTTTAACAGTAGTAAAACAAAATCAAACCAATATAAGTTGGGTATCATTTTAATTGTATGGACCAACAGAATAAATATAAGGTGTAAATTTTACCTAAAAGTGCACTGCGTAGAAACGAAAGCCCCCAAAAGTTACAAAATGGCGTCCAAGCTCCAGGACATTTAAAATCGCAGATCCACATGTGAGGACATGGGGTAGGGAATCCTGGGAAGGCGGGAACAAGGGTAGGCAGGACGATCCTGAATCACATGCAGGATGCAGCCAGTCACCCCTGTGATGTCACAGTCCTACATAATTGGAAGCCATATTCCGGCTAGTCACTTCATCCTTTCACTGTAGAGAGATAGGACTTTTAGTGCTTTGTGTGTTACACAGAAATGCTTTTTCTAGCAGCGTTTCACCTCCTAGTCACGTCAGCGTTCTGTTGGATAGAGAGCAGTGCGTTTTTCACTGAAAATAATTTTTACTGCAGCGATTAACCTCCCAGTCACTTTCTACAGCATTGTATTACAGAGAGGGGCAGAGAGCTGTGTGTTGCCTCATACGTTCGAACAAGCTGGCTCAGTTGGAGAGACCTTAGCAGAGGAGGGAGGAATATGTTTTTAGCGCAACTCTGTGTCTTTGTTCCACAACAAATGGTCTGCTGGATATACTAGTCTGTAGACGGTATAATACATACCCAGCAGTCCATTCCTAATAGTCTTTGAGAGAGTGCAATTTTGGGTTTAGTACACAGTGGCTGTGTGCTGCAGTACTGTTGTGTAGTCATGAGCGGCATTGCCCATGTTCGAATTTGCGATATTTCGCGAATATATAGAAGAATATTCGTCCTATATTCGCAATTTTCCTTTATTCATTATATTCGCATATTTGAGGAAGAAAACAGTGAGGGGGTGGGCAACTTTTCTATTGGTTGCTATGAATGTTGTTGATAACCTCTGACAAGTGTATTTGCATCATTCTAATTGGCCCCCAAGTGAAAAGACGGATCATGCGAATATTCACATATGCGAATATGCGCATAAGCGAATATTCACATAAGCGAATATGCGCATATGCAGAAAAAAGTGAATATTTGTAATTTCGAATATATAGCAAATGTATTTGCAATTTTTGTGAATTTGCAAATTTGCGATATTCGCAATAAAAATTAGAAATGTGAATATTTGCGCCCAACACTACTGTTGTGTACTTATTATAGATTTTTGGCTACAGAGGAATGAGACTACGGTCTTGAAATGTGTATAGCTTGTATATTTTTTCAATATCACCACCTTTTATAACTTTTACAAACTTTTATGAACTTTTTAAACTGACCTATTGGCCTTTGGCAGCGCTGTAGCACCTTATTTTGTGGACCACCATAAGATCGCATGTGCGACCTAGCACGAGGATGCCAGAGACTGCACCAAGTCTATTCATCCACTTTCACCCACTATCCAGAACCAGTTCGGCCAGATGCCCATCCGTGCCAGCCTGCATCAGAACCTTTGGGACCGCACTACAACCAGATCAACTCATCTGTCTTCATTAAGGGCCGGACGCCACTCCGTGCCAGTGCTGCCAACTCCAGGCTGTGCCATTCAGCCACTATATGGTCTCATCATGCTGCCGACCCCTCCAGGCTGTGCCATTCAGCCACTATATTGCCTTCTCATGCTGCCCCCAACTCCAGGCTGTGCCATTCAGCCACTATATGGTCTCCTCATGCTGCCGCCATCTCCACACTGTGTCATTCAGCCACTATACGGTCTCCTCATGCTGCCACCACCTCCATGCTGTGTAATTGAGCCACTATATGTTCTCCTCATGCTGCCGCCAACTCCAGGCTGTGCCATTCAGCAACCATATGGTCTCCTCATGCTGCCGCCACCTCCACGGTGTGACATTCAGCCACTATATGTTCTACTCATGCTGCCGTCAACTCCAGACGATGCCATTCAGCCACTATATGGTCTCCTCATCTGCCGCCAACTCCAGGCTGTGCCATTCAGCCACTATATGTTCTACTCATGCTGCCGCCATCTCCAGGCTGTGCCTTTCAGCCACTATATGGTCTCCTCATGCTTCTGCCATGACCATGCTGTGTCATTCAGCCACTATATGGTTTACTAATGTTGCTGGGCCTGGGACATTACCTACATTTTTTTATGGTAGCACTAGCTACCATAAATCTTTAATTTAAATGTGAAAATTCATCTTTTAATCTTACGAATTGTGAAGCCTTTATGTCTCCTTGTGATGCCACCAGCTCCAGGCTGTGTCATTCAGCCACTAAATGGTTTACTAATGCTGTTGGGCTAGTACTAGCTACCATAAAGCTTTCCTTTAAATTTGAAAATTAATCTTTTAATCTTAGGGATTGTGAAGCCCTAAATGACACAGCTTGGAGGTGGTGGCAGCATGAGGAGATGATTATAGTGGCTGAATGGCACCGTCTGGAGTTGGTGGCAGCACCCTGATGCTGCTGCTGCCACCTCCAGGCTGTCTCATTCTGCCACCATATGTTCTCTCATGCTGCTGCCACCTACCTGCTGCTCCATTCAGCCGTTATATGGCCTTCTCATGCTGCCCCCAACTCCAGGCGGTGCCATTCAGCCACTATATTGTCTCCTCATGCTGCCGCCACCTCCACACTGTGTCATTCAGCCACTATACGGTCTCCTCATGCTGCCACCACCTCCATGCTGTGTCATTCAGCCACTATATGTTCTCCTCATGCTGCAGGCAACTCCAGGCTGTGCCATTCAGCCATCATATGGTCTCCTCATGCTGCCGCCACCTCCACGCTGTGTCATTCAGTCACTATATGTTCTACCCATGCTGCCCCCAACTTCAGGCTGTGCCATTCAGGCACTATATGGTCTCCTCATCTGCCGCCAACTCCAGGCGGTGCCATTCAGCCACTATATGGTCTCCTCATACTTCTGCCACCTCCATGCTGTGTCATTCTGCCACTATATGCTTTACTAATGCTGCTGGGCCTGGGACATTACCTACATTTTTTATGGTAGCACTAGCTACCATAAATCTTTAATTTAAATTTGAAAATTCATCTTTTAATCTTAGGGATAGTGAAGCCTTTATGTCTCCTTGTGATGCCACCAACTCCAGACTTTGTTATTCAGACACTAAATGGTTTACTGATGCTGTTGGGCCTGGGGCATTACCTAAAAATAATGTATGGTAGTACTAGCTACCATAAAACTTTCATTTAAATTTGAAAATTTATCTTTTAATCTTAGGGATTGTGAAGCCCTGAATGACACAGCTTGGAGGTAGCGGCAGCGTGAGGAGACCGTTATAGTGGCTGAATGGCACAGCCTGTAGTTGGTGGCAGCATCCTGATGCTGCTGCCACCTCCAGGCTGTCTCATTCTGCCACCATATGTTCTCCTCATGCTGCCGCCACCTCCACGCAGTGCCATTCAGCCACTAAATGGTCTCCTCATGCTTCCGCCACCTCCAGGCTGTGCCATTCAGCCACTATATGTTCTCCTCATGCTGCGGGCAACTCCAGTCTTTGCCATTAAGCCACTATATGGTCTCCTAATGCTGCCGCCACCTCCACACTGTGTCATTCAGCCACTATATGTTCTCCTCATGCTGCTGCCAACTCCAGGCTGTGCCATTCAGCCACTATACATTCTCCTCATGCTGCCGCCACCTCCACGCAGTGTCATTCAGCCACTAAATGGTCTCCTCATGCTTCCGCCACCTCCAGGCTGTGCCATTCAGCCACTATATGTTCTCCTCATGCTGCGGGCAACTCCAGTCTTTGCCATTAAGCCACTATATGGTCTCCTAATGCTGCCGCCACCTCCACACTGTGTCATTCAGCCACTATATGTTCTACTCATGCTGCCGCCAACTCCAGGCTGTGCCATTCAGCCACAATATGGTCTCCTCATGCTGCCGCCACCTACCTGCTGTGCCATTCATCCACTATATGGCCTTCTCATGCTACCCCAACTCCAGGCTGTGCCATTCAGCCACTATATGTTCTACTCATGCTGCTGCCAACTCAAAGCTGTGCCATTCAGCCACTATATGTTCTCTTCATGCTTCTGCCACCTCCAGGCTGTGTCATTCAGCCACTATATGGTCTCCTCATGCTTCCGCCACCTCCATGCTGTGTCATTCTGTCCCTATATGGTTTACTAAGGCTGTTGGGCCTGGGGCATCACCTACATTTTTTATGGTAGCACTAGCTACCATAAATCTTCAATTTAAATTAGAAAATTCATCTTTTCATCTTAGGGATTGTGAAGCCCTTATGTCTCCTCATGATGCCGCCAGCTCCAGGCTGTTTCATTCAGCCACTAAATGGTTTACTGATGCTGTTGGGCCTGGGACATTACCTAAAAAATGTTATGGTAGTACTAGCTTCCATAAATCTTTCATTTAAATTTGAAAATTAATCTTTTAATCTTAGGGATTGTGAAGCCCTATTGTCTCCTCATGCTGCCGCCAGCTCCAGGCCATGTCATTCCGCCACTATATGGTTTACTGATGCTGCTGGGCCTGGGACATGAAAAAAAAAAAATTATGGTAGCACTATCTACCATAAATTTAAATTTAAATTTGAAAATTCATCTTCTAATCTTAGGGATTGTGAAGCCCTATTGTCTCCAAGACCCCTATGACTGCGTGCACTTTTTTTTTTTTTACTTTTTATTACTATTCCTTGACAGATGTGCTGCTTCCACTTTAAAGTCTACATATGACTGCAATTATCTGGGCAATCATCTTAATTGCCAAGATATATAGTGTGCATTCATACGGTTTATGCACAATTCATAATAAGATAGTGTTGAAAAGTGACATGTGCTATTACAATCTAGGTAATCCATCTGTTACATAGGCCAATAAAACATTCATATATATTAATACATTGTGGAATCAAGTGCATACAAATGAATAATGTTCATAAGAGGGGTGGAACATGCATACATTACCTCAGGCTGTACTGTCTGCATGACACTATTCTGTAATGGCGCAGGACGTAGCTTCTGTTCCTCGGCATGCCATGCTGGCCAGTGTGGTGGCCAGATGACTCACTGAATCACTAAGCCAATCGCCGGCAGGTGTCCTCATTGTCCTGACAACCTCTCTCTCTTGCTGATGCGCGTCTGTGCAGGAGGGAGTGTAGAGTCTCAGGGTGCCACATTAGATACTGGAGGATTCTTGCATGCAAGAATGAAAGTAGATATTTACAGGACCTATTGAGAGAATGGGCACGACTGGCTGTGGTACCCCTACCCTACGCAAATCGCGTAAGGAGGTGCACCTCCTGCCAGGGATATACACAGACATTTTGTGGGCAGGGTCTCAAGGAGAAAAAAAGGGCACTTCTAATTAAAAACATTTTTGTAAAAACCACACATATGTTAACACAACACAGTTCCTGAGGTAAGGGACCTTCAGCAGTCATGTCAGCTGAATGAGACCTGCATCACCCTACAAAGGTCCCAATCAGTGAGGGCATTATAGGGCAGGTACAATAAAAGGGCAGGGGCTCAAGCCCCCTTTTAAGTCTATGTGTGCACATCCCTTCCTCCTGCAATTTGTGTAGGGTAGGGGTACCACAGCCAGTCATGCACATTCTATCAGGTTCATATTTTGGAAGATCTTGGTTTCATATTATATATATGTAGTTGGCTGTTATCAGTGTAGAGATGGCACTGAAATCCAAATCTTCTAATAGGTTATCTTACTGCTCTCTTCAAGACTTTCCTTGTGCTGCACCAGTTCTATAGAATGTATTACCTTGAACAATCAGACTGTCACGATGCCGGCTGGCAGGAGGTGGATCCTCTGTGCCAGAGAGGGATGGCGAGGACCGTGCTAGTGGACCGGTTCTAAGACACTACTGGTTTTCACCAGAGGCCGCCGCAAAGCGGGATGGTCTTGCTGCGGCGGTAGTGACCAGGTCGTATCCACTAGCAACGGCACCTCTCTGGCTGCTGAAGATAGGCGAGGTACAAGGGAGTAGGCAGAAGCAAAGTCGGACGTAGCAGAAGGTCGGGGGCAGGCGGCAAGGTTCGTAGTCAGGGGAGATAGCAGTAGTTCTGGTACACAGGGTATAAACACACAAAGAACGCTTTCACTGGCACTAAGGCAACAAGATCCGGCAGGGAAGTGCAAGGGAGGAGACTAGATATAGCCAGGGAACAGGTGGGAACCAATTAAGCTAATTGGGCCAGGCACCAATCATTGGTGCACTGGCCCTTTAAGTCTCAGGGAGCTGGCGCGCGCGCGCCCTAGAGAGCGGAGCCGCGCGCGCCAGCACATGACCGCAGGAGACGGGAACGGGTAAGTGACCTGGGATGCGATTCGCGAGCGGGCGCGTCCCGCTGTGCGAATCGCATCCCCAACGGCCATGACAGAGCAGCGCTCCCGGTCAGCGGGACTGACCGGGAAGCTGCAGGGAGAAAGACGCCGTGAGCGCTCCGGGGAGGAGCGGGGACCCGGAGCGCTAGGCGTAACACAGACTTATACACAACATCCACAGTTTTAAATGTTCCTGAAAACACATATTTTTAGGCAGGCATATGGCATCCCCTTAATTTTCTTCCCTACGATTTGTGTTCCCCCAACTCTCACACAGGAGTGTCCCCTTATATGCCATAAATGTTAGACATTCAGAAATTGACTGGTGACTGCTTCGCCCACCTTTCTGTAACCAACACTATTTATAAAAGATAGCTGGACCATTGTATAAATAAAGCACTTTCTACCTTTTGTCTTAACCCCATTCCTCATGGACTGTAAGCTCTCATAAGCAGGGCCCCTTGCCTATTGTTTGAATCATTTTAGTATTGTTTGATTTTTGTCTAAATATGTACCCTCAGAATCCTATAGTGCTGTGACATATGTTGGTGCTATATCAATACACATTATTATTATTTTCAAAATAATAATAATAATAATAATTCTGTTAAGTTTTTATTTTTGACCATAGCATTACCTTTTCATTCATTTTTTTAGCCAAAGCTAGAAATGCATTCAAAAAGAATAAGAAATATAAATAAAGGAATGATACTTCTTCTTCCTGCTGGATACATCTTTGACTTTGCTTTCAAAAGAACAGTATCAAAAACTGGCCTTTTTCCAAAAAATGCTCTGTGTGAAACCACCTTTAAGGTTCCCTGAAAAATAAACGCCAGTCTGTCCATAGAAAGGTACTTTAAAAGGAAGATTCTGACTTCTTTCATACAGAGAGACTGCTGTCTGATATGAGCGCTGACCAAGTCCTTCGGCGCTCATTAAAAGAAGCCTTGAGGCTGTGTTCACACATTGCAGTTTAATTGCAGAACTGTTGCAGTACTGTCACGGTACTGCATAATCACAGTAAAAAAAAATCTGTGGTACTGCCACAGTACTGTAATGAAGCTGTCATGTGAACACAGCCTTTCATGGCTGTAATTAATGTCCAAGTAGGGTTTTAAGAATGGTCACTGATGTGCATGTGTGGCCCTTCACTTACATAATTGCTGGCTGCACTTTCCCTGGGAGACATTTAGCCAACTAACAATGGGTGCACAATCCCTGTTTGGTCAAAAATAAAAAGTAAAAGGCTCTTACGACCTCAGTCATAGCTAAATAATCTGCTCCTGTTTCCTTTTATGACACTATCTTGGAAACACAAAACTTTATTCATCTCATCTTATGGAGATTGATAGAATATATGTTATATTGCTGAGACCATGATGCTACTTTATACTAGGAAATGCATTAACAACAGGAATTTGGCAGGATCGTCTTTTTCTGCAGTATACAGGGCAAATAACGCAATGCTGGTTATGAGGTCAAAGCTAACAGATTGCTAATGATAACTCCCCTAGAGTTTTTTTCTATTATTCCCCGTTAGATCCCACAGTTTTTTTTTTTTTTGGTTCGTTCCAGCCACACATGGAAGTCTAGAGCTACATATGTCAAGCAACAGCAGATACCATCTAAGCCATACAATAAAAAAAAAAAAATCTGCAACTTTATGTCACATGATTTTTATTACAATTACAAGTAAAATTAAAAAGAAAAATTGCCAAATTGTAAGGAAATTACAGAGAAATCTGTAAAAATGTTCGAATCCACAGCATTTCATTTATGTCAATAAAGAAGAACTAATATTAGTCCCTCCCCCCACTACTCATTCTTCAGTCAGCTCATGTTGTTTTATAGACTTAACTGTTATGCCCTTTTTTTCCCTTTTTTTTTAAAGAGGAAGCTACTCATCTTTCATTCCTTCACTAACTCTGGTGGGAGGACCCCCAATCATTCTACTTTCATTCCAACATGGGGGAAAGGAGAGGCGGGAGAGAGAGGGAAGGGGAGAAGCCACAAGAGAGAGAAAGAAAAAGGAAAAGAGAAAAGAGAGAAAAAGAAAAAAGTCAAAGAAAAAGAAAGACTTATAATAATCCCTCCCCATCCCATCTCACAACCTCTCCATTCCACTATATCTTATCATTAGGATTATTTCTGGTTTTATGTTGATAGTATTTATGTCATTAGCCTTTAGCAGGGGCCATCTACTTTGAGTAATTCTACTGCAAAATGTCCTGTTCCCACAATGTATTTTTCAAAAAAAAATTGGGGGGAGGGGGAGAGAGGGGGAAAAATGGGCATAAGATGGTGCTTTTATTGATAATTTTTTGCTCATAAATTTTTTGCTCATAAAGTAAAATACATTTTACTATTAAATGGGCACTGTTGAAATCAGAATTTCCTTTTTATAGAAATTATGACTTATAAAAAAGATCACTAGGAGTCCCCGTACCATCCAGAACATAATTCTGTCCAGCTACAGCATCACCTTTGCCCCAGCTGAAGAACATGCGTGGATAAAATCCATAGATGAGGGCAGACTAGCACTTATCTGTCTATTAGACCCCTCTCTGAAAACAGAGCAGAGAGGGTTGCAGAGCAGCCTGCAGTGATTGGATAGGAAGAGACCTAGCACCGCACAGCAGACTCAGGGAGGGAGTTAATGCATAGTAAGTAAGGGAAGGCTGAGTGCTTGCCTAGGAAATCACTCTTCCTGAGAAGTGAATGTCAGAATAAGTGAGTATCAGAATGGAGGGCTTTGTGAGCCAAATACAGAAACTAGACACATAAAAAAGACATGCAGCATCTGAGAATCAGGCTTTAGGGACTAAGAGAAGGCAGATATACTTAACCTGCTTAAATTCTTTACCAAAAGAAGAAAGACAAAAGACAAAGGAAGCTGAAGTACTGATGTAACCACCTACAATACCATAGAAACAATATAGAGGGGATAAAGTGTACTAGAGCACAGCGGCCATTTCACCCATCTAGACAAATGTACATGAGCGGGGAAGCAAACATGTATTTTTCCCACCAATCAGGCTCCTCCCTGCACTCAGGCTGTCAATCACTACTGTTTGGGCTAGAGGAGGCATGATGAGCTAACTATATCCAGTCTTTGAGACTGAATAACCAGTCACAGCCAGTGGCTTTTAAAGTTAGTTTTCAGCTTTCTGCAGCATCATAGAGCGTTGAGGAGAGCAGCAGTATATGAATGCTGTTCTTCGGACCTGTCCCGGCACCAGTGTGGGAGGCACCAAGGACCTGACAAGTTTACTATAAGCTTAAGATTTTTACCACAACGACATCCTCCAGCCCTTAAAAGCATTCTCCGCTGCTAGACATCTTATCTCTTATCCAAAGGATAGGGAATAAGATGTCTGATCACGGGAGTCCCGCTGCTGCCCCCACCTCCCCCACAACCTCTCACAGCACCCGGCATTCTAAACAAATGCGGGCTCCTGTGGCAGTGATTGTGATGTCACGGTCATGCCCCCTCGTGATGTCAAGCCACACCCCCTCCATTCATGTCAATGGGAGGGTGCATGTTGGATGATAAGCCCCATCTTTTAGACATTAATGGAGGGGGCGTGGCGTGTTGTCACAAGCAAGGGGGCATGGCACAATCACAGCCTCTGGCTTTGAGCGTTCTACTTGTGAGTTGCAGCAAACTAAAGTGGACTTTTTATGGCATTGCTACACCATTTCCTCCTGCAGTATAGTGACCACCTAATCCCTCGCCTACCACGTTGCCTGCCATTTCTTTCATATGAATACCATATTTTACCTTTTCAGTGGTCTTATAAGACATCTCGCAGTGAAATCACCAGGTTGTGCTCTCTCTTCATCCTGAGGTATTTGGAAATTCATACATACATAGGATCTAAAGGATCATTGCTTTGCAACAAGAGAAACCTAATATATGCATATAGTTAAAAAATATTTGATATTTTTAGTAACATCAGCAGTAAAATAACATTTTACATTCACACTATCTCAGTGTTCGGCTCCTAATGTTAGCCCTATAATTTTCATTCTGCAGATGTTTTCAATAAGTGGAGCCACCAAAAAAAAAAACATGCTGTCAACAAGTATAGAAACAGGCCTACATTTTGCTAATTGTTATATAAATAATTTTTGCCTGGAAATATTCTTAAACCTAGATTAACCAGTGCAGAGTATACATGAGCTCCCCGTCACTCATGTGACTGGGGGGTCATGTATACTCTGCACTATTATTACATTCACATGGCGAAAATTCCAAACGTAATCCAGCAAAACAACTCAGTTTGGAAATCCTGGTGCAGCAGTCTTACGTTTCCTAATATAGAGACGGCTCTTGTCTAAGTGGTCCTGGTGGTCCTAAAGATCATGGTGCCACGCATGCCAGAGCAGAGAGAGGGAATCCTTAGAGAAATATTGGTCATGGACACATAAGGATTACATGTACATGGTCAGAATAAGATACTGAGCAACATATAACAGTTTTTTTTTTTTTTTTTGGGGTGATCTGACAGGTATGCTGTAAATTCAGAGTTACATAATTCACTAAAGAAATACACCATGGCCTCTGTGTAAGACCACCTAGAGAGATGAAGAGCTGATACAACATCACTCCAAGAATAGTCTTGTCCACTCTTCTGAGTTCCAGATTTGTCTGTTGAATAGCTGTTGTATTAAAGGAGATATCCAGTGCTGAAAAACGTATCCCCTATCCTAAGGATAGGGAATAAGTTTTAGATCGCTGGGGGTCCGACCACTGGGGCACCGCGCGATCTCTTGTACGGGGCCCCGGCAAACCGCGGGAAGGGGGCATGTTGACCACCACACAAAGCAGCAGTTGACACGCCCCCTCAACACATCTCTATGGCAGAGCCGGAGCGCTGCCTTCGGCAATCTCTGGTTCTGCCATAGCCATGTATTGAGGGGACGTGTCTGCCGCCACTTCGTGCGGCGGTCGACACCCGCTATCTGGCCAGCAAGACAGTGCTCCGTACAGGAGATCACGGGGGGCCTGAACGGTTGGACCCCCCGTGATATGAAACTTATCCCTTATCCTTAGGATGGGGGATAAGTTTTTCAGTACTGGACTACCCCTTTAAGACATTACCCTATAAGCTGTATTTCCCCTCTCAGAAGATGCTATACATATATTTTCTGTCCTTAGATGGTTGGATGTACCTGATGGGGTAGACAGGGAATTTCCACAACAAGGGGTACTCCATCTCTAGACATCTTATCTCCTACCCAAAGGATAGAGGATAAGATGTCTAATCGCGGGGATCCCGCCACTGGGGATCCCCCCGATCTCGGCTGCAGCACCCCAGACATCCGGTGCACGAAGCCAACTTTGCTCCATGCCGGATGACTGGCAATGTGGGGCGGAGGCTCATGACATCATGGATATGCCCTGCTCGTAATGTCACCTCAATGTAAGCCTATGGTAAGGGGCATGATGACCTAAACGAACACCAAGGGCAGCAGGGAGATTGCAGAGCTCCCAAGCGGTGGAACCCCCGTGATCAGACATCTTATCCCCTATCCTTTGGATCGGGGATAAGATGTCTAGGGGCAGAGTACCCTTTAAGGTGCATTTACAAACAACAATTTTGCAGCTGATTCAGTGCATCTTAATACATTTAGAAATAGACAAATAGCCATGTTATGAGCAGATTCATACTTAGGCCAGTAATAATCTACATGTATAGTGAATTAATAAAGATCATATAGGTAGGGATTTGTGCAGTGAATTAAACACACCATGTAGGCGGAAATCTGTTCACTGTTCTTTCTAAAAAAAGAAAAAAAACAGCTGTCATACTTTTAATTAGTCAACTATGACCCGCACAATGTTTTGCATGCTTGAAAATACGCTTCACATAGGTGAACAGAATGATGGTGGAAGAAAGCTAGGAGGCAATCCGAGAATGCTCGACTGATTTCCATAGTAGCAAATAAGAAAAAAGCAAAAAACACCAGTACAAACGTATAGAGTAACTTACTAAATTTGTAGGCCTTTTTAATTTCTGGTATATAACTGGCTAATAGGCAGTAAAGAGAGGCAGTATACAGAATAATTCTTGTTAGAGCCCTTGCACACATATTTTGTGCAGACATTGCTACAAACACAAGTGTCAAAACTCAAAGTTCCATTCAATAAATGTTCATTGTTTTTGCGGAATCTGGATCTGCTCCGAAAGTTCTGCTATGGAACTTTAACATGTGCACAGAGCAGCAGAATGCCGTTAAAAACAATAGAAGGATGCTGCAAGGAGATTCCACTCAAAATTTCCTCTAGGAAGTTTATAGCAGCATTTGCTCAGTCAAGGGTCCTTGGCACATACACATAAAGAAAGAAAGAAGTGCTTCCCAACCAGGATGCCTCAAGCTGTTGCAAAACTACCCTCACTCCCAGCATAGCCGGACAGCTAAAGGCTGTTTGGGCATGCTGAGGACCCGTGACCGAGATTTCTATACCTGCTGCATTTGTTCATTTAGAATGCTTCTTGGAAGTTATTCTTTCTAGATAGATAGATAGACAAACAGATAGATATAAAGACAAACAAGATGATCCATCGCTTGTATTGGTGAAATGACAAGGATTTATTTCAAAGAATACGGTACAGGTACAGACAAGGTGACGCGTTTCGGCTGCTAGTTCACAGCCTTAGTCATATAAAAGCTAAAACATACTGAGGTTACTTAAATGGGGAGGGAAGGGGAGGAGTTAATAATCAGATAACACATTTCACCTGTTATAGGTGTGTAACCTCCTCCACTTCTCAAACCTCCTCCTGTGACATTCTCATTCATTGGTAAATCAGAGAATACGTACGGTATATAACATAGTTCACACATAGAAATAAAACCGCATAAAATCAAACAGATGAAAAGCCAAGATGAAATTACATCTTGTGTGGGAAAAGGGCATCACACTCCGGAGAATAATGGACACAGACATAAATATAAAGGGTGCATAAAAATGGCACCAATAATAGGAAAAAATATAATAATAATATACTTTCAAAAACGTAGAATGGTGTCAGTCTTCCAACTAACAAAGAATGTCAGCTGTAGCTACTAGCAACTAGAAAAGATGGATAAGAAATAGCTCCATTATAAAGAGTATATTTGTTTATAGGTAAAGTTCATATTCACTATTGGGCAACCTGTATATATATATATAACTCTTAACAATAATCTGTGTCTCATTAGTGCAGGATGACATCCTGTCTACGATTGAGACCACCCAGAAACCTGGTTTTCAATTTTATTATCCAGAAAGTTTCCCTATCTAGTAATTTTATATATATTAATTTTAGATACTTTTAGATATAAAGATAGATATACAGATAGAGACAGAGAGATAGATAGACAGATAGATATTAAAGAGATAATGGATAGTAGAGTTCAGCGTGCAGAGTCGATATCCCCTCCCCACAACCCGGATTGGATTCAAACTTTTGGAGGTTCGCGGTTCGCTTAAATTTCGAACATTGCCAGCTAGCGCAAACCTATCAATTTAGTAGTTAAGTTGTGCTCACAGCTGACAGCTCAACATAGCAAGGCAGGAGTTAACTAGCGCTGTTGATCAGGACTACCTAACTCTTTGGGGGGGGGGGGGTATACAATATACAGACCATATATCGCTTAACAATATATACGGTGAAGAGAGTAATATTTACTGAGCTACACAGGAAGAGGCCCGCACCAGAGACCAGATGGAAAGTATCACTTTATTCACATTAGACAGTATCATCATTATGAAAGAGATAATAGATAGATAGATAGATAGATGAATGGACGGACGGATGGACAGATGGACAGACAGACAGATGGGCAGACAGACAGATAGATAGATGCATAGATAAATGGATAGATGGAGAGGCATCCAGATAGATAGATAGATAGATAGATAGATAGATAGATATCATAAAGTACCATTGCAACGATCAGAATATTCCCTTTTTTATTACAGTACCTGAAGTTTATGAAAAATTACATGTCAGAGAACCACATCAACTGTGCTTTCACAGTTGCCGTGGCAACAGAAACTTTAGAAAATAACCATAATTGGCAGAGTTTTATTTTTCCAGTTTTACAGCCATAATACACTTTAAAGAGCAGCGCCGCTTATAATTCTTGCTTAAAATTGCTGTAACAATATTAGCTAAATAATTGTTCCCTTGGGTGCACTTTGGACATGGGACCAGAAATTCATCGCTATTGAGAAATTCGCTAGGTGTGTTGTTCCACGTACTTGAAAGCAAAATATATTTAGCCATTATATGTCATTTAGATTGTACATGTGCACAAATGCACAGAATAACTCTTATTGTAAATAGTATGAATGGGATAAAACCTGATGAATTGATGATGGGCCCTGTTCTCTGCACACAAAAAAATATTTGTTTTTAAAAGCTTACATTTCTCTGTTGACTACTCACTATATAGAGTATATTGTCACTAAGCCAAATCAATAACATAAAGTCAAATTTTTTAGATTATCCTTATGATTCAAGAGTGTTAGGCACAGCAGACACCATGTACAGATGGTCTGGCGGTTTTTCACAGCTTTGAACCCCTTATGTTCAGTACATTATTTATTATCTTGGCTCATAGAGATGAAATCTTACTGTTCTTTACAGTCTATTATAAAATAATGTCAATAATTATTAAATTGCCATAAGCTTCTAATGGAACAGTAAATGTTCAGTATTTTACAAGATTTAAAACTTAAAAGTTTTGAGTCATACTTTAGGTTTTTATGGTTGGTTTTTCACATTATATTTGCATTGTATTTATTATTGCCTTGATGAAATACAGTAGTATTTTCAGTATATAATTTTTGTCTTAGCTACATGAAAACTATTCATGCAACATGACATAGTTTTGTCCTACTAGGACAGCGTTTTTTCCAAACAATGTATCTCCAGCTGTTGCAAAACTGCAACTCCCAGCATGCCCGGACAGCCATTGGCTGTCCGGACATGCTGGGAGTTGTAGTTTTGCAAAAGCTGGAGGCGCATTGGTTGGGAAACCCTCAGCTAAGAGGTCTCCATGTCATAATTTTTCATACGAGGAACCAAACTTCTGTATTGAAATGTTTATAGGCTTCAGAGATTGTGATATTTAAAGGGTTACTCCACTGCTAGATATCTTATCCCCTATCCAAAGGATAGGGGATAAGATGTCTGATCACAGTGGTCTTGCTGCATCGTGGCCACGCCCCCTCATGATGCCGCACCATGCCTCCTCCATTCATGGCTACGGGAGTGGGCATAGCTGCCGACAAGCCCCCTCCCATAGACATGAATGGAGTGGACATGTCACAAGGGGACCTGGAGCACCGAAGTACCCATTTATGGCAGTCATCTTTGGAAAGTGGAGTGTTCTCCCTGTGTCTGTGCAGGTTTCCTCCACATTCTTTAGTTTCCTCGTACACACCAAAAACATTCTGACACCAATTGAAAGGGCTACTCCGCCCCTAGACATCTTATGCCCTATCCAAATAATAGGGGATACGATGTCTGATCATTGGGGGTCATGCTGCTGGGACCCCCATGATCTCCAGCTTAGCACCCTTGCATTCTTAACATTTATGTTCAGAACGCCGGCTGTGCTAGGCTTCAGCCATGGTCGGGAGGGGTGTGACAGCTGTGGTTGCTTGTAATCTGACATGGAACGGAGTTCGCTCCGGGCACCGGATAACTGAGGTGCCAGGCCAAAGAGAGCAGAGGTCTGGCTGCTGAAATAGGGGATAAGATGTCTAGGGTCGGAATACCCCTTTAAATGTAAAGCACTGCAAAATCTGTGTGTGCTATATAAAAAAAATATTTATTTCCATTATTATTGTTATTAATATTTCTATTGTTATTATTATTATTAGTGTTGAACGCGAATATTCGAAATTAAAATTTTTACCACGAATATCGGCACTTCGCTATTTTGGGAATATTGAGACTATAGTGAAATATATTCGTAATGATGAATATTTATAAATTTTTTTGCGAATATATGCAAATATTCGCAAATATGCAAATATTCGAGAATATCGGCACTTCCAGTCAGAGGACACTGATCCCTCCCTTATTTTAGTGACATATATATAATTGCGCATGCGTACTATGCGAATTTCATTACATATTTTCACATAAAAAAGGGAACAAACATTGCAAATATGCGAGTTTCACGAGCATAGGCCGAATATTCGCCCATATATTTGCAAAATATAGCGAATTCGAATATGGCTCCTGCCGCTCATCACTACTTATTGGAAAAATTATTGAGCAAAATAATTGGACATAGTACTCCGGTCCGTACTTCTACCCCTTTGTTTTAGTGATATGTTGTCACTCACTATGAGAATACCTGTTGTATTCATGTAAATATCCGGAATTCACTTCACATCAAAAGTACAGGAATTTATACACAAATTATAAAAATAATTTACATTTTCCTCTGTCAAACTTCAAAAAAGTAAAAACATATATTAAAATGTAAGTAAAAACATGGAGGTCCAGCTTTGTTATCAAAGAACACACCCTATGTTGATGAACAACTGATGACATTTTCATGGATATAAATGCATTTTAACATATCAATATATATATTAGAATATGTTAGTACATTTTAAAATGAGTGTTCTTAGCCTTACTGTAATTTCAACAAACCTATGACATGTCAAAAGGTTTAAATGGTCGGTGTCCAGGAGTTCAATAAAATAACAACAAATCAGAATGTAGAATCGACACTACCCATTGTCTTTATGGTGTATTTCCTCAGTAGGCTTTTGTCAATTACTCAATTAGTTACTAAATAAGATCCACTTGTGCTTTGCCATTGATCCAATATAAAGTAAAAAAAATACAGTATCCTTACAAAGAGATGACAAAGTTGCAGGACTCGAGTCTAGAGTAAAAATGAATCTTTCTTTATTGGAATCACATCCACCAACAGGTCGCACACAGAGGGTTACACATTGAGGGCTCCCTCTGTGTGTGACCTGTTGGCCGATATGATTCCAATAAAGAAAGATTCATTTTTTACATTAGACGTGAGTCACGCTACTTAGTTATCTCTTTGTATGGTTCTCCAGAATAAGTTGGGAGATGCACTTTTCTCCTCCGCTGGCTGCTCTCTCCTCGCTTCAGCTATAGTGAAGGGCTTAGACAAGTACTTTTCCTGGCTCAATCTTGTAACTGGTAGGTTTTAGACAGCCACATTCTGGTTAATAGAACTTTTTTACATGCCTGTATGACATCAGCACCAAAATAGAAGGCCCCAACAGCACAAATGCAGATACAAAGGCCGACATTTAACATTGTCTTTAGACTGTTTTCTGTGTCTACAAAAGGCTCAAAAAAGGTGCAAACAGGGTTTATTTGCGCCTTTTGGTTTACACATTTCTGCTGATTTTGAGTTGTAATCCACTGATTTTGGCAATACACATGACATGGAAGGGTTTTATGAACTTAGCCTTATTGTGAAAAGGCACAAAAAAGGTACAAAGCCACTGAAAAGTCTCTAAAACTACACCAGCCCAGACTTAGCTTAGCTTTTTGGTTTATGTGAACAGAGAAATTTCTGAAAATGTGACCTGCACAAAATGCATCAAATGCTCTGCGACCATTTAATAAATTTGGTGTTCCTACACATTACCAGCACATAAAAAAAGGTGTAGAAAAATGCTTATTTTACACCTACAATGATAAATGCCAGCAGAAATGTTTAGTAAATACATACAGCTACACAAAAACATAAATACAAGTGCATGATAATGATATTCTGGACACCAGATATACAGATTATATATAGTTCTCAAATCAATGATGCTATGTTGAGTCTTGAATAAAAATAATAATGATAATACTACTACTACTACTACTACTACTACTACTACTACTACTAATAATAATAATGATAATAACAACAACAACAACCACCTACTGATAATACAAAATAGTTTCAGGTAGCTATTGAATGTGGAAGATATCCGTTCCCTTGGGCTGATTTATACCAATACTACAATAGCTGTGCAGGATCTTCCATGCACCTATATTTAACAAATGTGTAGGTGTGAATGGTATGAATAGACTGTTATGTGTATTAAATATTTCTGTAACAGCAAAACATTTGGGCAGCCTAAAATTTGTTCACACAGAGTGCAGGGAAACAATAAAGTCCCTGAAACAATTACATTAAAGGGGCACTCCACTGGAAAACATTTTTTTTAATCAACTGGTGCCAGAAAGTTAAACAGATTAGTAAATTACTTGTATTAAAAAAGCTTAATCCTTCCAGTACTTATGATCCACAGGAATTTCTTTTCTTTTTGAATTTCCTTTCTGTCGGACCACAATGCTCTCTGCTGACACTTCTGTTTATTTTAGGAACTGTCCAGAGTAGGAGCAAATTCCCACAGAAAACCTATCCTGCTCTGGACCCTTCCTGACATGGACAGAGGTGTCAGCAGAGAGCACTGTGGTCAGGCAGAAAGTAAATTCAAAAAGAAAAGAACTTCCTGTGAATCATAACAGCAGCCGATAAGTACTGGAAGGATTAAGATATTTTAACAGAAGTAATTTACTAATATGTTTAACTTTCTGGCACCAGTTGATTTAAAAAATGTTTTTTTTTCCAGTGGAGTACCCTTTTAAGGTTCCTTCTTTATAGGCTCTTCAGTAGGGTTCTTCCGTTGGGGTCTAAATAGAGCACACAAAAGGAATGTGGGCATACCATGGTGAGATGTTCCATATTTTATTTTTTTGTTTAACCCCCTTGAGGACCACAGTTTTTTTTCATTTTTGCACTTTCACATTTTCCACCTCACCTTCTAAATATCAGAACACTTTCGATTTGACACATAAAGACTAGTGTTGCTCACGAATATTCGCAATTCGAATATTATTCGCGAATATCGCATATTCGCGAATTCGCGAATTTCGCGAATATGGCGCTATATATTCGTAATTACGAATATTCTTTTTTTTTTTTTTTTTTTTTCACAGTACACATCACAGTGATCACCCCTCTCTGCTTCCAGCTTGTGTGGTGTAAAGAAGGCTCTAATACTACTGTGTGAGACTGGCGCGCGAAAATTCGCATTTGTGAAAATTCGCACATGCGAAAATTAGCATATGCTAATTTTCGCATATGCGAATGTTCGCATATGCGAAAATAAAACGAATATAACGAATATGCGAATATTCGCGAATATATGACGAATATTCGTCCATATATTCGCGAATATTCGCGAATTCGAATATGGCCTATGCTGCTCAACACTAATAAAGACCAATATGAGGGCTTGTTTTTTGAGCCACCAATTGTACTTTGTAATTACATCAATCATTTCCCACAAAATGTGCGGCAAAATCAGAAAAAAATATATATTTGTGGGACAAAATTGGAAAAAATTCCATTTTGTACATTTTTTGGGGCTTCCGATTCTACGCAGTGCACTTTTCGGTAAAAATGACACCATATCTTTATTCTGTAGGTGCATACAGTTACAAGGATACCAAATTTATATAGGTTTTACTTTATTTTACTAGCTAAAAAAAAGGATAACTACATGCACCAAAATAATTGTCATCTTCTTACCCCTATAATTTATTTTTTATTTTATTTTTATTTTAGGGCAAATTTTTTGGACTTTGGAATATTTGTATGTGTATGTATGTTATATTTTTATAGTTTGGACAATTACGCACATGACAGTACCACATATGTTTATTTTTTTTTTACTTATATATAGATTTTTTAAATAGGAAAAGGGGAGTGATTCAAATTTTTATTAGGGAAGGGGTTAAATCACATTTCTAACTTTTTTTTTACACTTTTTTTTTAGTCCATAGGGGACTATTACATGCAATCCTTAGATTGCACACACTGAACAATGCTATGCCATAGCATAGCATTGATCAGTGTTATCTGTGCTCAATTGCTCCAGCCTACAGAGCCTGGCTGGAGCATCGAGGGACAGATCAGACGGTGAGGAGGCAGGTAAGGGCCTTCCTGCTGTCCTCTCAGCTGTTCAGGATTTCAACTTCGTGGTCCAGAACAGCCCAGCGAGCTAACCGACACATGTTTTCTCCCATTTTAGATGTTACAATAAACTTTGATTGCAGCATCTAAAGGGATAATTCTGGACATCAGCCCAATCGGCGATGTCTGGATTAGCCGCGGGTCAAGCTCCTGAACGCGCTTCACAGAACGGGAGCCAGCAATGGATGTAAACATACATCCATTGTCATTAAGGGGTTAAAGAATTATTATAACAATACAGAGAAACTGGTCTTTCACCAGAGAGATAAGGTACAAAAGTATAGAAAGTGGCAAATGATATGACAATGACAGGCAGAACATAATAAGGTAAATTATTTGCTAGTCTTATGTAGTACCATTTAAAGGGGTACTCCACTGCAACTGTCCTAAAATGGACAGAGGTGTCAGCAGAGAGCACTGTGGTCCAGCAGAAAGGGAATTCAAAAAGAAAAGAGCTTCCTATGGATCATACAGTAGCTGATAAGTACTGGAAGGATTAAGATTTTTTAATAGAAGTAATTTATAAATCTGTTTAACTTTCTGGCCCCAGTGGGGTACCCCTTTGAAGGGGAGGGTCTGAATAGTTCTAGGAAAGAAGGGTAGAAAAATGAGGAGGGGGATATACCCAACAAACCCTGTATGCAGGGCACATTAAAATAAAATAAAACAAAAAATAACCAAACAACCATAAAAATCCATAGAATGTTCTTTTAATGTTAGTTTGTAATAAGAAACTATAATAGTAAATGCTGTTGTCTTAGCGCATCAATATAAAAAAGGGATACACTGCATATTTTAGTGTTTGGATATACACAAAAGCTAACAACATACATATTAACACCAATTATTTTTTTGTTCTTCTATTGGGGTTCTCTTCATAGCACTGTTTGCTGTTCTAGATTTTCTTCCCATAGAGACAGAACTCCAACAAAACCGGCAAAGCTAAGGAGTGGTAGTGTAAGAGGAGCCTCAATAAACTACATTCCAAAACTAGCCTGTTGGATGCCTGTCAATTGTACACCAAATAATACTATTCTTTTACAGATGATTTCTTCTGTACCTTTCCTTGTGGCCCAGCATAACAAAAAAAAAATTATAATATGTCCCAATGAAAATGACTAGATTAGAAAAAACATAATTTTGTAATACTGCATGGACATGAGTATTCTTTATTCATCTATGTGTGCACACCCATTGTTTGCAATGTGTTACCAATAAAATCTACAGATCATGGCACAGAAAATGAGTCATCATACAGCCCTGTATATGAAAAAGTAAAAAAAAGTAATAGTGGCCTGAATAGGGCAATTTCAAACATGCAGATTTTTTTTAAGTTAGACTGTTTTTTTTTTTTTTTTTTTTTTTAAAGCAGTACAAAAATAGAAAAACTACCGTATTTATCGGGGTATACCACGCACCGGCCTATAACACGCACCCTCATTTTACCAAGGATATTTGGGTAAAAAAAGTTTTTTACCCAAATATCCATGGTAAAATGAGGGTGCATGTGTGCACGTGTATACCCTGATACACCCCCAGGAAAGGCAGGGGGAGAGAGGCCGTCGCTGCCCGCTTCTCTCCCCCTGCCTTTCCTGGGGTCTAGAGGCCTGCTGCCGGCCCTTCTCTCCCCCTGGCTATCGGCGCCGCTGCCCGTTCTGTCCCCCTGACTATCGGTGCCGGCGCCCAATTGCCGGCGCCGATAGCCAGGGGGAGAGAAGAGGCGCCGACAGCCAGGGGGAGAGAAGGGGCAGCTGCACCCATTGCCGGCGCCGCTGCCCCGTTGCCTCCCCCCATCTCCGGTGGCATAATTACCTGTTGCCGGGGTCGGGTCCGAGCTGCTGTAGGCCTCCAGCGTGCGCCCCCTGCGTCGTTGCTATGCGCTGCATGGCGCTGCGCATGACGTCAGTGCGCCGCGCCGTGCATAGCAACGACGCAGGGGACGCACGCCGGAGGCCTGCAGCAGCGCGGACCCGACCCCGGCAATAGGTAATTATGCCACCGGGGATGGGGGGAGGCTACGGGGCAGCGATGGCCTCTCTCCCCCTGCCTTTCCTGGGGGTGTATCGGCGTATAACACGCACATAGACTTCAGGCTAAAAATTTTAGCCTAAAAAGTGCGTGTTATACGCCGATAAATACGGTATATAAATTGGGAATCATTTTAATTGTATTGACCTAAAGAATAAATGGAAAATGCTATTTTTACCACAAAGTACACAATGTACAAACATGGCATTGTGGTTTTCTTTTAAATTTCCCACCACAAATAATCTTTTTTGGTTTTGCCAGATACAGGGTATCCTACTTCCACACTTTCACAGCACTGCAAATGCAAAGATTCTCTATTTCAAATTAACCTCTCAATCGGAGACATTTATCATCGTTGCTTTGGTAATCGAGTTCTGTAGGCATTATTTTTTTTTGCTTTAGTTTTGCTTATGTGGGACATATTTATCATACTATTGCAGGGGGTTGATAAATTTGGGACTCATAAGCAAAAACCAATAAATGACTTCAGAACACCAATTTGCAGTTTTGAAAAAAAATAAATAAATAAATAAATAAAAAAAAAAAAAAATATATATATATATATATATATATATGTGTGTGTGTGTGTGTGTGTGTGTGTGTGATATAGATGTGTGTTTATTTTTACCACTGTTTTCCCCCTAAATGTACTAACTCATTTTTTTCTTCTTCTCATTTCAGATCCATGTATCCTGTGTATTCATTGATATTCAGAGGAGTACAGTGACCAGCGTTGTTTTGATTTTTTTTGTTTATTGTTAATAAAATGGTTAACAAGGGATTTTGGGGGAGTGTTTTTTTTGGAAAAAAATTATTTTAAATGAGTTGTGTTTTTTTTATTTATTTACTTGACATGCTTAGTAGTGGAAGCTGTCTTAAAGACAGAGTCCATTACTAATCCAGGCTTAGTGTTAGCCACAAAAGCAGCTAGCTCTAACCCCCAATAATCACCCCGGCACTCACCACCACAGGGATGTCGGGAGGAAACGGTACCAACAGGCCCGGAGTATCAAAAAAGGTGCTCCTAGGCCTAGGTGGTAACAGGCTGGCGTTATTTAGGCTGGTAACGTCAGGCTGTTGCTGCATGGTTGGAATTTGGCTGAGAATAAAAATAGGGGGAACCTTATGCTTTGTTTTGCATAAATAGTTAATTATAAAAAAAAACGCATAGGGTTCCCCCTATTTTTATTCTCAGCCAAATACCAACCAAGCAGCAATAGTCTGATGTTACCAGGGTGGGCGAGGACCATTATTACTGGCCCTCCCCAGCCTAAATAATGCCAGCCCATTACCGCCTAGGCCCAGGAGAGCCATTTTTGGTACTGGCTCTTCCAGGCACCCCTGTGGTGGTCAGTATCGGGGGTAATAATTGGTGGTTAGTGCTAGCTTAGTAATGGATTCCGTCTATAAGACAGCTTCCACTACTAAGCATGTCAAGTAAATAAAAAGAAAAATACACAACAAGTTTAAAAACAAAATTATTCAAAAAAACACTCCCCCCACAAGCCCTCGTTAACATTTTATTAACATTAAACAGATATTAAAAAAGGGGGTAATTGACACAGTCCACTGATTACGAAGTAGTCCATAGGATACACGGATCTGAAATGAGAAAAAAAAAAGAAAAATAGGTTAAAAACATTTATTGTCACCCGCCCACGCATCTCCCGGTCCACACATCTCCCGGTCCACACGACTACAACTCATAGGCATGCCCTTACATTAAGGACATGCTGGGAGTTGTAGTCATGTGGTGTGGGAGATGTGCGAGTGAGTCACAAGCTTGTCACTTACCCCCCCGCTACACGACTACAACTCCCAGCATGCCCTTACAGTAAGGACATGCTGGGAATTGTAGTTGTGCAGCAGGGGACAAGCTTGTCACCAACCCCACATTTACAACTCCCAGCATGCCCATACTGTAAGGGCATGCTGGGACTTGTAGTCATGCAAGCCAAGGAAGCGAGTGGTAGTGTGCTCCGCTTTCTGGCCGGCAGTGATCAGAAAATCACTGTAATTAGAAATTATAGTAAGGTTCGCGAGGCCATGGTAAGGAGCCCAGGCTGACATAATACTGCAGCTGCCCGGGACTCGCACAGATGTGCAGGAGCCATCCCTGCCATCTCTCAGCGTGTACCGCAGTGCTAAGGGAAGGTAGGGACAGCTCCTACACATCTACCGCCCGGCTGTGGAAGTCTGCTGAGTTATGTCGGAGCTGCATAGTTTTTACTCGGCCAATCACGGGACCCAGCGGAAAATATGAAATTACAGTAGGGTATATAGAAACTCTGCTGCGCTGAGGTATGTTAAAAAGAGCCCGGGCTGGCATCACTCTGCAGACGCCGGGCTCTGTCTGATTCTAACCCTGCTACCCTAACAGGATGACAGGGACACTGCTTTACATTCTCCCCCTTGTCTTCCACCCGCCCACGCAGCACATTTCCTGCCCGCTACCTGCTACAAGACTACAACTCCCAGCAGGCCCTCATTGTAAGGGCATGCTGGGAGTTGTAGTCTTGCCACAGGTAGCAGACAGATGGGAGATGTGCATGGTGGACAGGTGGGAGACAAGCGGTGCGGATGTAAAGCAGTGTCCCTTTCCCCGTCATTAATTTAGGGTAGTGGGGTTAGAATCAGACGGAGCGTGGGCGGCTGCAGAGTGAGGCCAGCCCGGGCTTCTTTGTACAGTTTTTATATCATATTTCTCGCTGAAACCGTGCTCTCCACAGCCGTTTTGTAAGCCAGCTCCAGGCTGGCTTACATTTACCCTGTTTTGGAGGACTTTCCCACTTGATAAATCCCTGACCACTGCAAAGTGAAAAAAAAAATTACTTTTCTAAGCTCTTTTATAGCTTTTTGCTTACAGCCAAAAGTTACACAAAAATTTGCTTAGGTGCTAATGCGACTTTTTGTATGACTTTTGTAAGCAAAAATAGAACTCTAAATCCCTTGATAAATCTCCCCCAATTTGTTTTCGAATGTGTAAGGAATGCAGAGTACCCAGAGGAAACCCCTGAAAACACGGGGAAAATATACAAACTCCAAACATAACTGTCACGTTGGGCAGGGATAGAGTGCAGGCTTGAACTTGCCCACCTCCAATGTCCCTGCTCACTTGTGTACCCGCTCTAGGCAGCAGGTCCACTCAAAACTAACAGAAAAAACTAAACATACTCACACACTGAATACAAAGTCAATGAGCCACGTGAAAGCCAGGAGGGAATGGAGTACAGTAACAGAGAACCAAAAAGTAGTCAAAAGCCAAGCCAATAAATCACAGAACCAGAATAAACAATACAGACACTATAAACGCTAGTTACTGGAAGAAAGTTATTTCACAGGCAAGGCATGAATGGTAAAGGCTTCCTTATATATCCCTGTGCAAATAGCAGGAGGAGTCTGCAAACTGAACCACACCCAAAACCACAGAGGCGTCGTCCCAACAACCAAGATAAACAAAACTCTTAGGACAGAATAACCCTATGGGTTCTGAGAATAACAATGCTAACCATCTAGATACCATGCTGCTCATAAAAAAGTACATGCTTTATGACAGAATTTTGGAACTTCCCTCAAGACAGTTGGTGCTCAAGTAAAATTCCAATCCTTCATACACTGTACAGATTTACCTGGCACTCAAAATGGCTGTATGCCTTACTTTTTATTAGCAAACCAAGTTACAGAAATATAAAATGTTTTGGTCACAGATGACCTTCATCAGTTATTGGATTGCTGCGGAAGTCTGGAAAGTGGTGACTAAGCGTTCTGTCGGCGTGAACGAGGAATCAGTGGTATGCGAACCTATAGTCAGTCACCAGAGTGTGTCACATAGATCACATACCAATGATTCCTCTTTTACTGAGAAAGGCTGCTAAATTACCACTTTCCTGACCTTGCAGCAATCCGATATCTGATGAAGGCCATCTCTGACCAAAACGTTATACATTTCTGTAACTTAGATTACTACTAAAATGTCAAGATCACCACCATTTTCAGTGCCTGATAATGTGTGTGGTGTAAATTATTTACATATACCTAGACACAGTTTGATGCATTCAGTTGTAGTTGTCCATTCAGTAAGCACCTTTTCCCTTAACCACTTATTTGCACAATTCTACAGATTATACCCTTTCCATTATAGTTGGTACAGTTATAACATGCTAGATAAGCAGAATATTGCATAAAATATAATAGATCTACTTTACCATAGATTTTAAATACCAAATGGAGTTTGTTCCTCCTACAATAAGACGTTTCTTTGTTTGACAAATGTTTTACAATCCGCTGTCCTGTCACAGATGATCCAAAGCAAGCTGTCCAAGGACAAGGCCGTTTCTGCCTTTTAAGCTGACTTAGTGCATTTTCTATGCTTTCTACACTGGGGTTACTACTTAAAGTCCCCAGGTGATTGTATACCCAAATACTGAACATGCAAAGAAAGTCAAGTGATAAACACAAAAGTAACAAGTCCTCTTTAAGAAAATGTTAGACGTTGACATTGTTCTTCAGCAACCTGTTTTGCTATTTTACAGGGACTATTCCATGGAGCAAAAAAAAACTACAATACATTGTGAACTTTGTACTAGCTCCTAAAGAATTCTCGGAAGCAATTTCTGAAATGGAAAACTATCAAAGATTTCTGTTTGGGATGTTAGAAAAGTGCCTTTGCTCTTACTTTAAGGACCTTTTGGGAAAAATGAAAGGCAGACAACCAATAATGTTACAAGGTCATATGAGGTTGTGTAATACTGTAAAATGTTAGTCTTTTCTCAACATGACATTAGGTTTGAAATATTCTTCCCAGCATGTCACAACAATTGCCTTCATTCAGGTACTTGTATTCAGACATCTGACATTGCTATAAAGGACAGCAGAAGTGAGAGTAAAAGTACTAGGCTTCATGTGTGATAGAGACAAAATTGTCATCTCATGACAGTCACCATGCACCCATTTGAAGAAAAAGGAACCTCAGGTCTGTAATAAGATATCATTTTAATCATCTAAATGCAAGCCTGTCACTGAAACAAGCCCTAATATACTGGTATATGGGACCTTTAAGTTATTTATTTGTAATACTTTACTCTACAAGTACTGTATAGGGTGATGGACACTGGAGAAATCAAACTGTACTTGTTGCTTACCATTACTCTATTATTATTATTATTATTATTATTATTATTATTATTATTCCATTATTGATATGTCACACATAAACATGGCATTCTGTAGCAAAACTTGGTGTGTTACCTTTATTTCTCTAGGGTCACCATCAGAAGAAAAGGTCCTTATATATGGGCAGAGCATTGCTTCTTATACTTGATAGTTCATGCAGCCATTCATTTTCATTATTGTGACCATACCTGAATCAATGCTGTTGCATTCATGAGTGCATCCCAGCATCTATGTTTTTGGATTCACTGGACTTCTGCTTCCGTGGGATTGAGCACCGGTACGAGCACAGCCTAGCCTTGACTCCGTGTGTCGGAAGCTGTTCACACTATCCGCGGTTACTGGTATGCGGCAGTGCCGACAACCTTCTTTCTGTTGTTATAGTGTGTGTGAATAGCTGTAAAATGAGGGGTCAATTACTTACATCGGTTGATTAAGTGCAGAGTTGTGGTTGTAGACTCTCCTGTCTCCTCTATATTTAGTCCCCGGCTTAAGTATTGAAATTCTTTGCTCTCACTTGAATAAGATGTGAGAGCTGGCAGGGGGAGGTAAGCGCGTCTCTATGTACCACTAAAGCCTCGCTACACGCAACTTTGCAGCAGCGCCTGCGCTCGCCCCCCCCCCCCCCCCCCCCACCACCACTAGCTCCACGTCCTAGTGACGAGAGAGTAAGAAATTTGAATTACAAAGCCGGGGGAGTATAGATGGGGCAGGGGAGCTTGGCAATGGCTCCCTGCCTTCAATGTACACTCGGGTGCATTAAGAATAAAGCTATTTACAACCATAACTCTGCACCTAATCAATGGATTTAAGTAACCCCTCATTTTACTGCTGTTCCCCCACACTATAACCCTGTATATGTGGGTTTAGTGCAGGTGAACTAGCTGTCAGTTTCTCTTTAACCTCTTAAGGACATAGGACGTTCTCTAACGTCCTCACTACCTGGGCTTAAATGCCCAAGGACGTTAGAGAACGTCCTGTTGTATTTCCGGTCTCTGCCGCTCGCCGGGCAGAGATCGGAACTGGATGCCTGCTGAAATCCTTCAGCAGGCATCCAGGGCAAACGCCAAGGGGGGCCATGTAGGCCCCCCATGTCGGCGATCGCCGCAAATCGCAAGGGAAATTGCCCTTGCGATCTGCGGCGATACCGGGCTGATCGGGTCTCTGGGACCCGACCGCCCGGTAATTTCGCATGATCCCGGCTGTCACAGACAGCCAGGACCATGCTAATGTATAGGAGCGAGGTGGCAAGCCTGCCACCTCCTCCGATCCCCTGCGATCCATCGGTTAACTAACCGACCAATCGCAGGAGGGGGGGCGGTTACTTCCTCCCGTCCTGCCCGGCCCCTTGAAGTCCGGAGAGGACGGGAGGAAGAACGGAGGACGCGGCGGGGGACGGGGGACTGCTGGGGACCGGCCCCGGTACTTACCTCGTCCCTGAAGACCCGGATCCCGGCGAGGAAGATGGCGGCGGCGGCGGCGACAGGTGAGTATATCTTCAGCCGCGGTCGGGCCCTTTACAGCAATGCACGTCGCCGTAAAGCGACATGCATTGCTGTATTGGGACCCTGTAAACTACAACTCCCAGCATGCCCAGACAGCCCTTGGCGTCTGGGCATGCTAGGAGTTGCAGTTTTGCAACATCTGGAGGTCCACAGTTTGGAGACCACTGCGCCCTTCCAGATGTTGCAAAACTACACATCCTCAGCATGCCCTTACTGTCCAGGCATGCTGGGAGTTGTAGTTCTGTAACATCTGGCCCTTCAGATGTTGCAGAACTACAACTCCCAGCATGCCTGGACAGTTTTGGCATACTGGGAGTTCTAGTTTTGCAACATCTGGAAGGGCACAGATTGGGAACCACTGTATTAGTGGTCTGCAAACTGTAGTCCTCCAGATGTGGCAAAACTACAACTCCCAGCATGCTGGGAGTTGTAGTTCGGCAACATCTGGCTCTAAAGATGTTGCCGAACTACTACTCCCAGCATGTCTGAGAATGCTGGGAGTTGTGGTTTTGCAACAACTGGAGGCACACTGGTTGGGAAACATTGTCTGTTTCCTAACTCAGTGTTTCCCAACCGTGTGCCTCCAGCTGTTGCAAAACTATAACTACCAGCATGCACTGATAAACTGTGCATGCTGGGAGTTGTAGTTTTGTAACAGCTAGAGGCCCCCCCCCCCTGTGAATGTACAGGGTACATTCACATGGGCAGGGGGCTTACAGTGAGTATCAGGCTGCAAGTTTGCAATGCAGCAAATTTTGCGCGGCAGCTCAAACTCGCAGCGGGAACTCGCTGTAATCCCCCGCCCATGTGACTGTACCCTAAAAACACTACACTACACTACCACAAAATAAAATAAAAAGTAAAAAACACTACATATACACATACCCCTACACAGCCCCCCTCCCCAATAAAAATGAAAAACGTCCGGTACGCCACTGTTTCCAAAATGGAGCCTCCAGCTGTTGCAAAACAACAACTCCCAGTATTGCTGGACAGCCATTGACTGTCCAAGCATGCTGGGAGTTTTGCAACAGCTGGAGGCACCCTGTTTGGGAATCACTGGCGTAGAATACCCCTATGTCCACCCCTATGCAAGTCCCTAATTCAGGCCTCAAATGCGAATGGCGCTCTCACTTTGGAGCCCTGTCGTATTTCAAGGCAACAGTTTAGGGTCACATATGGGGTATCGCCGTACTCGGGAGAAATTGTGTTACAAATTTACGGGGGATTTTTCTCCTTTAACCCCTTATGAAAAGGTGAAGTTGGGGTCTACAACAGCGTGTTAGTGTAAAAAAATAAATTTTTTACACTAACACGCTGGTGTTGCCCTTTACTTTTCATTTTGACAAGAGGTAAAAGGGAAAAACGCCCCCCAAAATTTGTAATGCAATTTCTCCCGAGTACGGAGATACCCCATAAGTGGGCGCAAACTTCTCTGGGGGTGCACAACAAGGCCCAGAAGGGAGAGTGCACCATGTACATTTGAGGTGATTTGCACAGGGGTGGCTGATTGTTACAGCGGTTTTGACAAACGCAAAAAAAAAAAAAACACATGTGACCCCATTTCGGAAACTACACCCCTCACGGAATATAATGAGGGGTGAAGTGAGAATTTACACCCCACTGGTGTCTGACAGATCTTTGGAAGAGTGGGCTGTGCAAATTAAAAATTTTGTACAGCCCACTGTTCCAAAGTTCTGACAGACACCAGTGGGGGGTAAATGCTCACTGTACACCTTGTTACATTCCTCAAGGGGTCTAGTTTCCAAAATGGTATGCCATGTGGGGGTTATTTTGCTGTCCTGGCACCATAGGGGCTTCCTAAATGCGACATGCCCCCCAAGCAAAATTTGCTCTCCAAAAGCCAAATATGACTCCTTCTCTTCTGAGCATTGTAGTTCGCCCGTAGTGCACTTCAGGTCCACTTATGGGGAACCTTCATACTCAGAAGAGATGGGGTTACAAATTTTGGGGGGTATTTTCTGCTATTAACCCTTGCAAAAATGTGAAATTTGGGGGGAAACACACATTTTAGTGAAAAAAAATTATTTTTTTTTTACATATGCAAAAGTCGTGAAACCCCTGTGGGGTATTAAGGCTCACTTTATTCCTTGTTACGTTCCTCAAGGGGTCTAGTTTCCAAAATGGTATGCCATGTGAGGGTTTTTTGCTGTTGTGGCACCATAGGGGCTTCCTAAATGCGACATGCCCCCCGACCAAAATTTGCTCTCCAAAAGCCAAATATGACTCCTTCTCTTCTGAGCATTGTAGTTCGCCCGTAGTGCACTTCAGGTCCACTTATGGGGTACCTCCATACTCAGAAGAGATGGGGTTACAAATTTTGGGGGGTATTTTCTGCTATTAACCCTTGCAAAAATTTGAAATTTGGGGGGAAACACACATTTTAGTGAAAATGTTATTTTATTTTTTACATATGCAAAAGTCGTGAAACACCTGTGGGGTATTAAGGTTCACTTTACCACTTGTTACGTTTCCCAAGAGGTCTAGTTTCCAAAATGGTATGCCATGTGGGGATTTTTTGCTGTTCTGGTACCATAGGGGCTTCCTAAATGCAACATGCCCCCCAAAAACCATTTCAGAAAAACGTACTCTCCAAAATTCCCTTGTCGCTCCTTCGCTTCTGAGCCCTCTACTGCGCCTGCCGAACACTTTACATAGACATATGAGGTATGTGCTTACTCGAGAGAAATTGGGCTACAAATATAAGTATACATTTTCTCTTTTTACCCCTTGTAAAAATTCAAAAATTGGGTCTACAAGAACATGCGAGTGTAAAAAATGAAGATGATGAATTTTCTCCTTCACTTTGCTGCTATTCCTGTGAAACACCTAAAGGGTTAAAACACTTACTGATTGTCATTTTGAATACTTTGGGGGGTGCAGTTTTTATAATGGGGTCATTTGTGGGGTATTTCTAATATGAAGACCCTTCAAATCCACTTCAAACCTAAACTTGTCCCTGAAAAATAGTGAGTTTGAAAATTTTGTGAAAAATTGGAAAATTGCTGCTGAACTTTGAAGCCCTCTGGTGTCTTCCAAAAGTAAAAACTCATAAATTTTATGATGCAAACATAAAGTAGACATATTGTATTTGTGAATAAAAATTGTTTTTATTTGGAATATCCATTTTCCTTACAAGCAGAGAGCTTCAAAGTGCGAAAAATGCAAAATTTTCAATTTTTTCAGCAAATTTAGAAATTTTTCACTATGAAACGATGCAAGTATCGACAAAATTTTACCAATACCATAAAGTAGAATATGTCACGAAAAAACTGTCTCGGAATCAGAATGATAGGTAAAAGCATCCCAGAGTTATTAATGTTTAAAGTGACAGTGGTCAGATGTTCAAAAAACGCTCCGGTCCTAAGGTGTAAAATGGCCTGGTCCTTAAGGGGTTAAAGGGGTACTCCGGTGAAAACCTTTTTTCTTTTAAATCAACTGGTGGCAGAAAGTTAAAATTATTTTCTTTTTGGAATGCTCTCTGATGACATCACGAGCACAGTGCTCTCTTCTGACGTTATTATAATGATAATAACGCTTTACTTATTGTTGAGATTTGAACCCAAGTCCCCAGCACTGCAAGGCAGCTGTGCTAACCATTGAGCCACCATGCTGCCCTTAGCATACATCTGCTATGCATGGTTGCTAAAACGGACAGAGATGTCAGCAGAGATCACTGTGCTCGTGATGTCATCAGTGTTTCAAAAAGAAAGGAATTTCCTCTGTAGCATTCAGCAGCTAATATGTACTGGAAGGATTAAGATTTTTTAATGGAAGTAATTTACAAATATGTTTAACTTTTTGCCACCAGTTGATTTAAAAGAAAAAAGGTTTTCACCGGAGTACCCCTTTAACCCCTTAAGGACACATGACGTACTGGAACGTCATGTGTCCACTCCCGATCTATAACGCGGGGCCACGGCGTGGCCCCGCGTCATAGCGGTTCGGGCCCGGCCTCTAACAACGGCCGGGACCCGTGGCTAATAGCGCGCGGCATTGATCGCTGTGCCGCGCGCTATTAACCCTTTAGACGCGGCGTTCAAAGTTGAACGCCGCGTCTAAAGTGAAACCGAAAGCATGCCGGCTAGCTCAGTGGGCTGTTCGGGATAGCCGCGGTGAAATCGCGGCATCCCGAACAGCTGACAGGACAGCGGGAGGGCCCCTACCTGCCTCCTCGCTGTCCGATCGCCGAATGACAGCTCAGTGCCTGAGATCCAGGCATGAGCAGTCATGCGGCAGAATCATCGATCACTGGTTTCTTATGAGAAACCAGTGATCAATGTAAAAGATCAGTGTGTGCAGTGTTATAGGTCCCTATGGGACCTATAACACTGCAAAAAAAAAGTGCAAAAAAAAAAGTGAATAAACATCATTTAACCCCTTCCCTATTAAAAGTTTGAATCACCCCCCTTTTCCCATAAAAGAAAAAACACAGTGTAAATAAAAATAAAAATAAACATAAATGGTATCGCCGCGTGCGTAAATGTCCGAATTATAAAAATATATCGTTAATTAAACCGCACGGTCAATGGCGTGCGCGCAAAAAAATTCCAAAGTCCAAAATAGTGCATTTTTGGTCACTTTTTATATCATGAAAAAATGAATAAAAAGTCCTATCAATGCAAAAATGGTACAGTTAAAAACTTCAGATCACGGCGCAAAAAATGAGCCCTCATACCGCCCCATACACGAAAAAATAAAAAAGTTATAGGGGTCAGAAGATGACAATTTTAAACGTATAAATTTTTCTGCATGAAGTTATGATTTTTTCCAGAAGTGCGACAAATTCAAACCTGTATAAGTAGGGTATCATTTTAATCATATGGACCTACAGAATAAAGGTAAGGTGTCATTTTTACCGAAAAATGTACTAAGTAGAAACGGAAGCCCCCAAAAGTTACAAAATGGCGTTTTTTTTTTCAATTTTGTCTCACAATGATTTTTTTTCCCGTTTCACCGTAGATTTTTGGGCACAATGACTGACGTCATTACAAAGTAGAATTGGTGGTGCAAAAAATAAGCCATCATATGGATTTTTAGGTGCAAAATTGAAAGAGTTATGATTTTTTAAAGGCAAGGAGCAAAAAACGAAAATGCAAAAACGGAAAAAACCCCGGTCCTTAAGGGGTTAAGGGTGCTCTTACATAGTGCAGTACTGCATGAATAACACACACAGTTTTTTGTTACACAATACAGCCAAAATGTGATTTAATAAATGATGTGACTATTTTTGAGAAAACATAATTCACCTGAGGGTGCTCTTACACGTTAGGGTTTTGTGATGCAGTTTTGATGCTAAATCCAGGTGTGAATCATAAAGAATTAGATAAAAGAACAGATGCTTTAGCTCTTCTTTTTATTGTTCTTGTTTTGTAAAGTTTTAGGCAAATTGGGTTTTGTCAATAATTGTTGCATGTATTGAATCAGCTGTTAGCTAAGTAGCCTTAGGGTCACAAAGATTTCGAGAGAATTTGCTAATAAAAGTTCAAGCTATCCAAAAGTAGTCTACCATCATAAATACAGTAAAACAGTGAGTAACAAAACAAAGCTCATGATAAGTACGTTTTAGGTAAACCTGGTGCATAAAATTAAAGATCTGGAAATATATCCAATTTAGTTTGTGCCAGGTTGTTGGTCTGGCTATCAGATAAAGTACCCAAAGTTGGGGAATGGAGGTTTCTGGTTGAGAAAATCAGAAAATGTATGTCACTGTTGGCTAGAGGTAATATAAAGAGGGAGAGACTGTTTGAAAAAATCTGAGGAGTATGGAGCAATTGAGTATTAAATAAATAAATCCTGTTAATATAGAAAAGAATAAAAGCAGTATCATTTTGTTTACATTTTAAACTTCTTTTTTTCCCCTCCCTTTCCTTGGGAGGGGGGGGGGGGGGGGGAGAGATAGGGTGTAAAATAAGAAAGAAAAAAAAAGAAAGAAAAGATCTTGATATGTACATGGTTAAATAGAGTTCGGGACAGTTGTGTATGATGTAGTATTGTCTATTCTGTAATTTTTCTTGGTTCCCAATGCCATCTAAGAGTGTAAAAGAATACTTTACATTACCTTTACAGCACCTGCCATGTGACAGATACACTTTATGAATGTATCCTCACTCCCTCAACCATCCCTATCCCTGCTTGATTGATAACCAGCTGGAAGACAAGCCCTGTTTTCAAATCTCCCACCTGTGGACAATTTGTATGCATAGCACAGGAAAACAGGGCTTGGCACAGCTCTACTGTCAATCAGGGACAGGGATGAGAGGTGGAACAAGGAGGTGTTCCAGCCATCAGCACTTTAGGGGTGTGAACATGTGATCTATCCTGCAATATTACCTGCTTAAAAAAAAAATAAAAAAAGCTAAACATTATGGTTTTTTTTTCCCAAAAACTACTCCAGCTAAAAGATGTTTGAAGGGGTACTCCGGCCCTAAGACATCTTATCCCTGCTGCTAAAGTGAGAAATGATAGTGCCATTTATTATTCCTTTTTGTTGTAATATCAAGTATCTGGCATCACAATTACCACAGGATGAGAATGTTGAAAGGCAATGGGAAAATAACTTTATAACACCCTATAAAACTGGGATATGGGGAAAAAGAAAAGGGTTGTTAGAATTATGGGGAAAGAACAGACAATGTTTATTATACCTTCAAGTTCTTGTGTGTGTCCCTGTTTAGAACACTTAACGAGACATTACTGAAACTCAATATTTTATTTTTTGTGCTAAATGAATTAATTGAAATAGTGGGGGAGTCTGCCTTTAACTTTCCATTCAAGGTCACACATTATTATTATTATTATTATTATTATTATTATTATTATTATTATTAAAGCCTACATGCATTGCAGTTTACAGTCTTGTATATAAAGGTGCAATTATTTTTGTTCATGCTAAAATGTAATTTTGAAACAAATAAACAGAACACTTATCTATTTTTTATTGCAGCTGTACTGATGCACATAATAGGGAATGGTTTCTTAAAGGTTGTACGTATATTTTGTATGAATCACATTTATTATGCTTGCCTCCAACATCGTTTAATTCCCTCTCTAATTACAGCTATAACTTAAAGGAGTTATATTCGTTTTTATATTTCATTACCTATACTTAGTATAAGCTATTAATGTCAAATCGATGAGAGGTCCATATCATGACACCACCATGATCGGCTGTTTAACCCCTTAAGGACGGAGTGTTTTTTCCATTTTTGCACTTTCGTTTTTTCCTCCTTACCTTTTAAAATCATAACCCTTTCAATTTTGCACCTAAAAATCCATATGACAGCTTATTTTTTGCACCACCAATTCTACTTTGTAATGACTAGTGTTGAGCACGAATATTTGTAATGCAAATTTTTATCGCGAATATCGGCACTTCAGGATTTTGTGAATATTTAGAATGTAGTGCTATATATTTCAATATTTTTTTTTTTTTCACATGCAAATTTTTATGCAAATTTTACATGAAAATTTTTGCATTGAAAAAAAAGTGAACGAACATAGCGAATATGCGAATTTCGCAAACATAGGACGAATAATCATTAATGTATTCGCAAAATAACGTGAATTCGAATATGGCCCCTGCTCCTCATCACTAGTAATATCATCAGTCATATTACCCAAAAATCTATGGTAAAACCCCCCAAAAAATTGTGCGACAAAATTGAAGAAAAAATAAGATTTTGTAAATTTTGGGGGCTTCCGTTTCTATGCAGTACATTTTTCAGTAAAAATTACACCTTCTCTTTATTCTGTAGGTCCATATGATTAAAATTATACCCTACTTATATAGGTTTGATTTTGTCTTCTGGAAAAAATCTTAACTACATGCACGAAAATGAATACGTGTTAACGGCTAGAGGAAGTGCATCCGCTGGACCTGTGTGGACAATGACTGAACCGTATCAGGGAGTTGGTTTTGACCAGTGCCTGCCGCAATGCGCGATGGTCTTGCTGTGGCAGGTGGCACCCAGGTCGCTACCCCTGACAAGATTCACAAGAATAGTCAGTCTAAATACACAAAAAGGTCCTCCAGGACATGTATCTTTATCATATGTCAATCTCATATTTGAATTAAATATGTCCTTCTGGCCTTACTCTAAGTACTGAGTGCTCTACTTGCACACATTTTACCCTGAAAAAAATGTAGAGCTTACACCCAAATAGATAAATTAAAAATCCAATGTTATTAAGCTTCATTATCATAAAATAGAGAGCTCTACAGACAGGATCTACAAAGGAAAAAACTGTTGGAGCATAGGAGTCAGTACTGTTATAACACAAAGCACTCTATATGGATATTATAAATGTATCACAAGAATTTTTTTTCTAAATATCATATGCACCTTATTGATTAATGAATGCAGTTTAAATCTGTTAGTGTGCCCGAAAATTTCTGGGCCCACTCGTGGAAATCTCGGGCAGGTACCTCAACCTGCTACAGTACTACATAACATTAACGTGCATATACATATAAAGTGCCACAGGCATCATCACCCATAGTAACTACCGTGTTTCTCCGAAAATAAGACCGGGTCTTATATTAATTTTAGTCACAAAAAACGCACTTACGTAATGGGGGGGCTGCAGCAGTGTGGAGGATGGGAGGCTGCAGGAGTGTGAAGGATGGGGGGCTGCAGGAGTGTGAAGGATGGGAGGCTGCAGGAGTGTGAAGGATGGGGGGCTGCAGGAGTGTGAAGGATGGGTGGCTGCAGGAGTGTGAAGGATGGGGGGCTGCAGCAGTGTGAAGGATGGGAGGCTGCAGGAGTGTGAAGAATGGGGGGCTGCAGGAGTGTGAAGGATGGGTGGCAGCAGGAGTGTGAAGGATGGGGGGCTGCAGCAGTGTGAAGGATGAGGGGCTGCAGGAGTGTGAAGGATGGGGGGCTGCAGCAGTGTGGAGGATGGGAGGCTGCAGGAGTGTGGAGGATGGGGGGCTGCAGGAGTGTGGAGGATAGGGGGCATCCTCCACACTCCTGCAGCCCCCCATACTCCTTCAGCCCCCCATACTCCTCTTCCCGTCGTCCTCCACACTCCTACCGTACCCTACAGCAGTGTTTCCAAACCAATGTCCTCCAGCTGTTGCAAAACTACAACTCCCAGCATGCCCCGACAGCCTTTTGCTGTCCGGGCATGTTGGGAGTTGTAGTTTTGCAACAGCTGGAGGCACACTGGCTGGGAAACACTGCCCTACAGTGCCCCCCACCCCTCTGCCATAATAAACTTGGGTACCGGTACTCATTTCACTTTCACACCTTACGGTACCCTGCGGCGAGATCTTCTTCTGTTGCTTAGCAGCCGGTGGCAGGGACACGTCCGTGACGTCGGCCGTGCATATGCGCCGACGTTTTAGAACGTCAGCGTCCCTGTCCCGGCAGAATTACGGTAAGCTAACTTGCCGCGGGTGCCGCGGGACCAGCCAAAGGAGGCTGGGGGGGGGGGGGCAAGGGGGGATGTGGTGTCTCTGGGCATTACTGGGGTGGCCGGGGGATGTGGAATCTGCGGGCATTACCGCACTGTGGTGACCGGGCGCAGTGTCGGGTCTAAGGGGATTAATGTGGTGGCCGGGGGGGGGGGAGGTGTGTGGAGTCTGCGGGCATTACTGTGGTGGCCATGTGGGGTCTGCGGCCATTACTGGCGGCCGCGGTCCGGATCTGGACCACGGTCTGCCAGCTGATTACCCCTGGACTAGGTATTATTTTCGGGGTAGGGCTTATATTGCAGCCCTACCCCATAATCCTGCTAGGGCTTACTTTCGGGGTAGGGTTTATTTTCGGGGAAACACGGTAGGAACCGCTCTGCTCCACTACCCCTAGCACTACTCCACTACCCTTAGTAGTGGGGTAGTGGAGCAGAGCGGTTCCTAGTTATTATGGGTGAGGATGCTTGTGGCACTTTATATGTATATGCACTTTAATTTTATGTAGTCTAATGACTCCTCATACAGATATATGTGGTTTCATAGAACCACATTGATCTGTGTGCTCTGTGCTCGATTGACAAAGCCTGGTCCTGCCAGGCTTTATCATTGTCAGAGCCGCAGCAGCCATGGGAAATGAAGAAAGCCCCCTGGCTACCTCTGCAGTGCCCCCGCCCCACCCCTGCACTGGACCACCAGAGATGGTTTAAATGTCCCTTTAGATGCCGCTGTCAACTTTGACAGTGGCGATCTAAAGGGTTAACAGCTGCCTGCGGCAATCACCGCATGTTGGCTATTATCGCCGGCCCCCAGCTACAGGAATCAGCTGGGGGCCAGCCAGAATGATGCGAGCTCGAGTCGGGAGCCTGCGCCATACAATGGTTGCCATCTCAGGACGAACCAGCTCGTGGAGCTCAGGCAAGTGTTGTAGCTTCTTTTTTGTTTACATTGGGTTTTACATTGTTTATAGAATGTTTATACATATATATATATATATATATATATATATATATATATATATATATATATTTTATATTTCTTAGCAGCTGTGCTAGGCATTATAACTGTGAACTCCTCAGGTAAAATTGGACCTCCACTTATTTTATATTGATGGCCTATATGAAGGATAAGATATAATTTTTATAAGTCAGGATGATCACGTTTGCTGCTGCAGGTTTTGCTGTCCATTGACTTCAATGGGTAGCAAAATTTGCGACAGCAAATCTGCAGCAGAAAATGCGCACATGTGAACGAACCCTAAAGGGGAGTTGTCATCACTTTAATGATGGTCCCCGGTGGCCTATCCTGCCCCTCTGGACTTAATTGATATATCTCTACCTATACCCAAACAAAGAGATATCTGTCAACCAAGGCTGGTAGGGAGAGAGTAACCGCTGGGGACAATGATTCTTGGTTCAGGCAGTATGAAAGTTATGTCAGCTTCCATGTAATGCAATGGATGACACAAGATGACACAAGAGGCAAAGTTGTTGAAATAGTAAAATGGTAAATTCTAATTTTAAATTCTGAAAACATTTCTAAAAAATATTTGGTTATATTTATCAATGAATTTACATAAATTTTCTGGTGAAAATACACAGAAAAATAATGAATTAGGGCCGAATAGCTTATTTTTAAAGCTTATGGTAAAGCATCTCTTTTGTAACTGTCACCTCTTCATTGATTTCAATGTGGAAAGTGAAAAGACTATTTATATCATAGTCTGTAAATTTGTGATAAATGTCTAAGATGTGAGTACCTGTTTGAGAAGTAAGGCTAGTTAAAGGCAAGGTCCAGAAAAAATTTAAACAATTGAACTATTGTTGAATGTATCCACCTGTCGGTGAAAAATGCAGTTAAATCAGCATGAAATAGGGCAGGAGGAGCTGAGAAGATTGATATATAGTTAAAGGGGTACTCCGGTGGAAAACTTTTTTTTTTTTTTTAAATGAACTGGTGCCAAAAAGCTAAACAGATTTGTAAATGATCTTAATCCTTTCAGTACTTATTAGCAGCCATATGCTACAGAGGAAATTCTTTTCTTTTTGAATTTCTTTTTGTCTTGTTCACATTGCTCTCTGCTGTCACCTATGTCCATGTCAGGAACTGTCCAGAGCAGCATAGGTTTGCTATGAGGATTTTCTCCTGCTCTGGACAGTTCCTGATACGGGCATCAGGTGTCAGCAGAGAGCACTGTGGACAAGATAAGAAAGAAATTAAAAAAGAAAAGAACTTCCTATGTAGCATACATCTGCTAATAAGTACTGAAAGGGTAAAGATTTTTTAATGGAAGTAATTTACAAATCTGTTTAACTTTCTGGCACCAGTTGATAAAAAAAAATAATAATAATTTCCACCGTAGTACCCCTTTAAATGGACACTGTCAGATACAAAAACTTTTGATATGTTGTAAAGCATGCAAAACCAATAGGTTTTGCAATTGCTTTCATTAGAACATTTTCAGTATTTCATACTGAAAAATTCAGTCAAACAACTGCCCCCACCCGCCTGCTTGGACATGTACTAGTCCTGCTGTGTCCATGCATCATTAACCCACTTCCTTGATTGACAGCTGTATGCGCAGGGCTCACAGCTGGAGGAGTAATCCTCCCACTGTCAACTTGTGTCCTGCTACTGTCAGTGAGGACAAGCTGGGAGTTGTAGTTTTGCCAATGCTAGGGTAGATGTGAGCAGACAGCATACTGAGGGAGTGGGCAGAGACATGCACAGTGAGCCCCCTCCCTTTGAGAGTAATTCAGACTAGTTAGCTAAATTAAAAGTGTAATAAAAAAGTAAATAAAAGTTGCTAAACACATAAATTAGATGTACATGGTCAAGATTAGGTACTGAGTGATATATTTAAAATTTTTTTTTTTTTTTTGGGATCTGATGGGTACGCTTTAAGTATGAAAATACTTAGTATAACTTGTAGTTTATTCATTTAAATCCCTATCGATTATGGGTTTAGGAGTCCAGTGGAAGGTCCTAATTAGTGTTGAGCGGCATAGGCCATATTCGAATTCGCGAATATTCGCGAATATATGGACGAATATTCGTCATATATTCGCGAATATTCGCATATTCGTTATATTCTCGTTTTATTTTCGCATATGCGAAAATTCGCGTATGCGAAAATTAGCATATGTAAAAATTAGCATATACAAAATTAACATACGCGAAAATTCGTATATGCGAAAATTTGCATATGCTAATGTTCGCATTTGCGAATTTTCGTGCGCCAGTCTCACACAGTAGTATTACGGCCTTCTTTACACCACACAAGCTGGAAGCAGAGAGGGGTGATCACTGTGATGTGTACTGTGAAGAAAAAAAAAAAAAAATAAAAAAACAATATTCGTAATTACGAATATATAGCGCTATATTCGCGAAATTCGCGAATATGCGATATTCGCGAATAATATTCGAATTGCGAATATTCGCGAGCAACACTAGTCCTAATCAATGACTGACCACTATTCTGTATGGATCCTCATAGAGGGAAGATTGTTGATCACTGCTCAATCAATCTCTGGACAATCTCTATCTGTAGTTCCTTCTGATCTTACCACTCCACATGCTTTACCTACACTGGGTAACCCAATTGCTAGATTAGTTTGGAAAGTGTAACACTAACGCTTGTCAGCCACAAGCAAGTACAGCATTCCGCTGCCTACCTCGGCTGCATACACGGCTCCTTCTCTTTGCTGCAGGCTCCAGACTGTTTCCTCTACACTGTCTCAGGTGGCAATAGGGTCTGGTGCATCCAGTAAAGGGTGCATAAGGTCTGTATCTTTAAAGGTTTGTGTGCACCACTGATTCTGTTCCCCCTGCAATCCCTGGCTGGCAACACCTATTTAATGATGCCCTGCCCACTTTTCCTTGCCTGAGCTACATTGTGGTTTACTAAAGCAACGGTTCTGCTTCTGTACGTTTCTGCCGCATTCCTGTGTTTCAGACCATAGCCTGTTTTCTCATGCCGCCTCCACCTTCTAGCAAGCTGTAAACATCTAGCTGCATCTATGTTATACATCTCTGCTGTTCCACAGCACCAGCTCTGCTACAATACCTAGTCAGTCTTCCCTTTACTGACTCTGCTGCTGTGCTTATTCCACCTAGCGTCGGCTCGCCCCACCTGCCCGTATCCCTGGAACTTTGCACCAGGGCATTCTGGCCTGCTTGTCCAGCTGCTACTTAACCAGGACCAATCTTGTAGTAGCTACCTGGTTTTTCTCTGCAGTTAAGACCAGCTTTCACACCCTGGAGTGGGATAAAGAGTGAAAACCAGGGGAACACTTAGATATTGCTTCGAAGTATGGCTCAAAGCCATGTCTTTCCCTTTTGGGGCGATACAGACAAAGTATACTTCTCATGGCATCTGTACTGCTGTAAGGGCCTTTGTATAAATCTTAGATAAAGTATGCCCAATTATTTGGCGTTTTACTGGTATCAGGTGTTACTGGCATCAGCTGCATGAGCTCACACGCTACAAGGAACAAACATAATTAAAAAAAAGTTCTAATCGATAACACATTTACACATCAATAACTTACTAATAAGACAAGAGACTATGAGACCACATGTACCTTTCACTTGAAACCTAGCTTTAGTTAAAGAGCTCTTAACAGGTAAAATAATTGATCTTTGTTTTGAGCTGTTCTTTCCCATACCAACTTACAAAGTACACATATAATATATGAAATAATGGACGTCAGGCGGTAAATAGAAGATAAATTTACTTGTGAAAAAAATAAGGATTTCTAATCTCAGAGCTATTATATTTTTTGGTTTATCTGTTGTTTAACAAGCTTGTTATGTAAATTGGGCCACAAAGGCTTCACTTTCTGCAAGCACGGTTACATAAAATGTATGCATCATAGAGTACCGGTAACCGAGAAAGAAGTTTTTCTTACTGATTTAAATTATACAACATGTACAGTAGTAATTATACAACTATTTGGCTTTAATATTAAAGGGTTAAAGGAGTACTCCGGAGCGCTGGTACTTAAAAAAAAAAGTTTACCTCATCTGATAGCTCTTTCAAAGACCTTTCCAACGATAACTCATGTGTCAAATTTGGCCCAGCCATTCTCTTGTAATTCCCACCTGTAGCAGTAAGCAGCCATGTCATAAAGACTACATTTCCCATGGCTCCCTGCACCAGCTTCCTGTTAGCTGCTGCTCTCATTCATAGCACTGCCAAGGCATTTGATTAGAGAAGCGCTGTGGGGGGCCAGGCACATGGATATATGTCTAACCCCTGCAGCGCATCTGTATACAGATGCCGCTGCAGCGCTATGAATGCCAAGTATTCTTTCAGCAGCACATCAAGCCGGCTAGATGCGCTGCTGTAAATACTTTTCAATTATAGCACTGCCAGGGGCTTATGCCAGCGTTGCGGGGGGAACATATATGAATGCGCTGTGGGGGGAACATATATAAATGCGCTGCGGGTGGTAAGATATATAGATTCTATATATCTTTCCCCACCGAAGAGCTTCTATTTGAAAACCCTGCCCAGAGCCCTGAATGGCTCCTCAGTACCGACCATTCAGGGCTCCCAGTGGGAAATTTAAAAATGAAAGTAAATGCATCGTACATCGCATGGGAGTAGTAGTAGTCCCTCAGCACTGCAGAAGTATGCTGGTGTCACCTCTTCTGAGCATGCTAAGAAGTAATAAAGGATATTAAAAACCAGGTGCAAACGGATGACATAAAGGCTCATCCATTAAAAATAACTGCCGTTAATTTACCCGTTTCTTGTAACGGGAGAAAAATTAGTGCATGTGCCGTTTTTTCTTCCGTCACAATTAACGTCTGTTATTCATGACAGGCCATAACGGGTCATAATGGATAATCAAAAAATCCCATAGACTTGAATGGGATTTTCTAAGGGACGTTTATAACAGATTTTTTAACGGATGAATTTTATAGTGTGAAAGCAGCCTAACAATAGTAACCTGACAGACGACAACAGGACATGATAATCATAAATATGTATGGCGGAAATATGGAAAGTTAAGAATGGAAACTGTTATAAAGCATTAACATTATAGATATACTTTTTATAACGATACATTTAAAAATAAGACTGTGGAATTACAGTGGGTCACTGGGACTGCTTGGCTCATACCCTGAATGACAGTATTTTTTTTCCACTTGAAATAATTATAGCTGTCTGAACTACAAAAGAACTGAAGTGTCTGGAAAAATTATTTGGTGTCTAGACAGAACATATACCTTTTTTTTTTTCATCTGTTATTTCAAATTTTTTAGCCTGGAAACCAAAAAAGGTTAAGGTTATTTTCTTGAGAAAGTCAAATATTTTCTGTTATTTATACACAGAATGTAAATTGCTAGACTGTTGCTAAGAGCTACAAAACTTGGAATTGCATACTTGTAAATGCAAGAGAGTTGTCACTGTGATAATAAGGTATTGAGCTCAATTCCAATGTTCTTCTTTGTTGTAAAATAAATTCAAAAATAAAGAGAAGAAAAACAGAGAAATCTACAACTGACAAGTGAAATTTAGGAATGTCGATGCTATCCCACAGCAGGTTATTCTATTAGTCTTAGTGTTGGTTTATTTTAGACATAAACTAAATAAAGTAAGACTTCATGCACATTACAGTATTTCTGCTCCATACAACTTTTAATATGGAAGCATATAGAGAAAATTTAAAAAAGATGTGAAAATCTTGTCTTCAACCTATAATCTAAAGTATAAAAACATGCTAAAGCTTTAATTATTAAAAAAGATAAATATATAATTTTTATTTAATAGTAGTTTTTATTTTATTTTAATAGTAGTATAAGGATTTCATACAATTTCTATCTCTGTATGTTTCCTGTTTATTTTATTGCAAACGGTGAAAGAAAAATATCAAAAGGCATGCTTTTATTACAGTTCACCTAGTGTTAATATTTCATAAAGCTAAAACGAGAAAAATAATGTTGGGTATAAAACCTGAAAACTGCAGAAAAAGTTATAGTAGTTGATTTAAGTGAACGTCCGACATCTGAAAGATACAGTTAAAGAGTATAACATTGATTCCTCAAGATAGATGTTATATTCGAGAAGTATTTAGACTTTTATCCAACAGAGATTTTCTTTGTCAGTGGAACTGTGTCTGAAAGCACAATGACACAATGAAGCATTGAAAGTGTGATAAAATGAGAAGATGACTCTTCATTCCTTATAGTATACAGAAATGTTTGTCTGACACAGCTTCTTTCCTCAGAAAGGAAGTAAATAAAGACAATCTGTAGGCTAGACTCTCTGACTGCTATAAATAAGCTAATCAGGAAAGAGCAGTTGTCACTCATGAGAGATGGAAGATTTAGGGTAAAACAGATTTTCTTTATCTCTTAACCCAGAAACGTAATATTTTTGTGGATTTGCATAATTTTAGAAGTATGCTACGATGACCATACAATGGTCTATATCATTGTGTAATGCTACACATAAACACTCATGATATAGTAACATAATAAACCATTAAAAACGAAAAGGTATGATCTTAAAGTTAAAATAAAATAAAAAACAGTGAGATCTGCATACGCAAGCTGAAAACAACTAGAAAACTGACTTGACTTATTGCTTATCCAATAAAACTGTTTGCCGTATGTCCCTGTAAATGAAGTTGCTGTTGCTGACTTGAAAATAGAGTATAAATGTCATAGCATTGGCTATGGGAATGGGAATTGTGTCTGGTCAGAAAGGGGTTAATTTTTTTTTTTTTTATATGCTGCTGGATCAAGAGAGATGATACCGAAAACATTTCTCCATTGGTCTTTAAAAAAAAAAAAAAAATGTTCCACAATTTTGCTTCTGAAGCTTCTACAGTGCTGTATGAGAATATTTTTTTCTCTTGTGTACACCTGTACGAAGCCTTTATGATTCATTGCTGTCTTTTGTGTGCTTTCTTCTGCCGGTGTTAGTTGCCTTTTGGATTGTCTCCCTTTGTCCACAATCTGAGTCTGGAGACGCAGTGAAGAATGTTCTGCTCCCTGCAACATCCTCCAGCATGATTGGTTTGGCAGTGGGTCAGTAATGGTGTGGGTGGCATTTCTTTGGGGGGCCGCACAGCCCTCCATGTGCTTGCCAGAGGTAGCTTAACTGCCATTAGGTACTGAGATGAAATCCTCAGACCCCTTGTGAGACCATATGCTGGTGCGATTGGCCCTGAGTTCCTCCTAATGCAAGACAATTCTAGACCTAATGTGGCTGGAGTGTGTCAGCAGTTCCTTCAAGAGGAAGGCATTGATGCTATGGACTGGCCCATCTGCTGTGGACACTGTTATACTTTCCTCAAAATATCCCACACATGCTAAAAAATCCTCCAAAAAGAGGCATGTTTCAAATGGCGACCATGCCTCCACTAAAGTGCGTAAAGTGCACAAGAAAGGAGAAGGTCAAGACCTTACTGAATGCTCCCCACCAATGTGCAGCTATAAGACTGGTGCAGTTTCATCTCACCTCCGACCCTCTGCCCTTGAGGAAGAGACATATGTACGGGATCGGAAAGCCTCTAGGAGAGAAAAACCAAATTCTTTCCAAGAATCTTCAAGTGATCTTTCCTCAGTCTCTGACAATTCAGATCACGAGGATTCTTATTCTAATATTTCGGAGGAAATTGATTCCAATTTACCAGAGTAAAATCTGATGATATTATTTTGGATAGTTTTGGTAACCCCTTGTTCCATCCCTCTTTAATTAAACATCCCAGATCATGAGAGTGGTCACCTCACCCACAGGTAGCAACATTTTAGATTTTTTGGATTAAAAAAGATTTGGATTAGATAAATCTAAATAAATTCAGGGCACAATGCCCTCGCCCATCTTTACAATCTAATGCAGCTGCTACACAGGATATTGATCCCATATTAGTAAAATACTTGCTCAAATCCAGTAAGAATCCAAAAAATGGTCTTGATCGTTCGTTTAGAGCAAGTCAAGATAAGTTTTTAGATCTACTTGGTCCACTGACAATGATTTTGGAAATGACTGAAGAAGCTTCATCTACTGGCAGAGATGTTAACATTTTGAAAGGTTGGGCCCAAAGGGCGATGTGTATATTTGGAAATGTTAATTCAGCCTTTTGCGCAGAACACAGATGCAGAATACTTATGAAGTTGGACCCCCAGTTATATTAACAGTCCAAAATATCAATCGCTTAGGCTGCACAACTTTTCACCAATATTACAAAATACATTTGTCAATTTTGTTTGGCCAGGAATATAACATTGAAAGTGGAGTATCTTCCGGGCCTCTCCAATTCAGTGGCGGATGGAAATTTCAGTTTTTTGATGGATTCCAGCGATTGGAGATTAGATCCCAACATTTTTCAACAAATCAATTCTTTATGGGGTCCATTTCATCTGGATCTGTTTCATCTGTCAAGTCTGCATACTGAAATCCACCATGATTCTAATCACTCATTGGTGGCCATCCCAGTCATGGTTACCCCAGATTTTCGGAATGATGATCGACTTTCCGAGGATTCTTCCATCTCATCTATATCTTCTACAAGATCCATTGGGGAATCCTCACCCTCTTGTCATATCGAATCAACTGTCTTTGATAGAATGGAAAATCCCAGAACTTTCACAATCTTCTAAGAAAATCCTCTCAGAGGCCTGGGCCCGGGTACCAAATCAGCTTATAGATCAGCTTGGGAATTATGGGCTCGTTGGTGCTCACAACGGGACTTGGACCCTGTTCATGCCCCTATATTATACATTTTAAATTATTTTTCAGAATCGTTTTACTCTTAAGGCCTTAAGGTACCTTAAGTACCTTAAATCTATACCGATCTGCCATATCCTTCAGTCATGCCCCCATAGATCACTCCCCTATAGGCAAACATCCTTTAATTTGTAAATTGCTTAAAGGGATTCGCTTTAAGAGACCCCCCTTGTCCAAAATATAATTTGACTTGGGATGTTAATCTCCTTCTTAACTTCTTACTTTAATGGGATGATTACGATTTCCTATCTCTTAAATTGTTATCTTTAAAACTCACCATTCTTCTTTGTCTAATTTCCATTAAAAGAGTTTCAGATGTTAAAGCTCTAGACATTTCACGTAGACAATACTTACCTAATGGTGTTCAATTTCCATCTTCAGATGGACCAAAGCCCACTTACATACAGTTTTCTATCCTTCCTTTCCTCATCAGGAGAAACTGTGTGTAGTCTGTTGTCTAAAATCTTATGAAGCTAGAACTGCACCTCTTTTATTTCTGTCTTTTTCTCAATTTCTTATTTCATATTGTGAGCCTCACCATCCAGTTTCATCTCCTACCTTAGCAGGGTGGATTAAACAATCCATGTCCTTGGCTGGCATATACACCTTTATATTCAGTGTTCATTCCACCAGAGGTGCTATGTCTACTTAACTAGTCCAATCGGGTGGATCTTTAGCTGACATACTTAAGACAGCTAATTGGTCTTCTGAATCTACCTTCAAAATCTTTTATTTCAAACCTGACTCATATGTATCTATGACTGTCCTTTAATTACTTTATTTCCATTCTATTATAATGTTATCATATACTGTTTACAGTATATAGCTTTTAACTTGCATATAATATGAGCCTCCAGTCTTGTAATAAAATTGGAGATTTTCCTAGTCCTAATGATGGAAAATATGGATTTTATTAAGGACAGGAGACGAACATTATGCATGCACTCTTTCTTTTTACTATATATAAGCAAACAAATAGTTAATAATAAATTACAGAAAAAAATCTTGAAATAGCGTTTACAAACATGCTATAACTGTAAGCACCAATTACAGTATAGCACAGGTTATATAAGGTGTGACACTCCAGTCAACTTCCTCTTTCTTTGATGGTGGGAGGATAAAACAAGAATTATAAGTCCTATGTAAAATCGGTAAACATGGAAGCCAAAAGTCTAATAAAACTGGAAGCGAAGAAGTGGATAAGCTTGTGAAGAAGGATTCTTCTCAAAACTGTATTGCAGAAGTATCCAAATGAAGAAAGTTGATGAGATGATGAAAATGAAGGTCAGCTATGGAATCTCAGTATGCTAGAAGCAAAAATATACAAGTAACATAAGTTAAAGGCAAGGTACAATGGGAGGGATAATGTTTGTCTCCTGCCTTAATAAAATCCATATTTTCCATCATTAGGACTAGGAAACTCTCCAATTTTATTACAGGACGGAGACTTCACATTATGCAAGTTTAAAGCTTAAAGTAAGCATAAACCATACAGATATTATAAAATAGAGAAAAACAAATGTACTGTAAAATAGACATAGAAACATGACTATCAGGTCTAAAATAAAAGGTTCTAAAAGTTGATTCAGAAGACCAGTTTGCGGCCTTGAGAATGTCTGAGAGAGAAGCTCCGGACTGGAATAATTTAGTAGACATTGCACCTCTCGTAGAATGAGGGCTAAAAGATGATATATCAATGCCAGCCAAAGCCATGGATTGTTTGACCCATCGAGCCAGAGTGGCGCTAGAAACAGGTAAGTGGGGTTTACAGTAGGAAATAAGAAGTTGGGAAGAAGAAAGTCTTCTAAGAGAAGAAGTTCTGGATTCATAGGATCTCAAACAACGTACCACACATAATTTTGCGTGGTGAGGAAACGAGGAGTAAAAAAATTAAGATAAATTAGTTTTAGTACATCTGCAAACAGAAAATGTAACTCGATTAGGGAGATATTGTCTGCCGGAAATATCCAAGGCCTTAACATTGGAAATTCTCTTAATAGAGATTAAACATAGAAGAGAAGTCAATTTGAAGGATAAACATTTTAAAGATAAGGAATCATTGTCTTCCCAAGAAGAAAAAAGATTAAGGAGAAGATTGACATCCCAGGTAGAATGATATTTGGAGAAAAGAGGGCGTCTAAATCTGATACCTTTTAAAAGTTTTCAAAACAATGGATGTTTGCCAACAGGAACAGAAATAATGAGAGAATGAGAAAAGGAAATAGTGGATTGATATAGATTGATAGTGTGGAATTCTTTTCCTTCATCAAAAGAGGAAGACAAGAAGTTTAAAATATGAGCTAAAGGTGCATGAATGGGATCCAGATCCCGTTGTGAGCACCAACGAAACCATAATTCCCAGGCTTCCAAATGCAGTGGTGTCCGCTCACCTCCGGAGCCGAATCTCCGACACACCTGTGCTGTCACGGACCCGCCGGTCCCGCCCCGGCTTCAACAGCGTATAGAAGGAAGGATTGTCCGGCACCAGGTATGTTCTAAAAGATTGCTTTTATTCATGCCATAGCAAGGAAACAGACATCACAGGACTGTGGTAATCTGACGCGTTTCGCTCTCTCTTGAGCTTAAACGTAGACTAAATTCAACAGACCAACATGCAAATTTAAAACAGAGACTCGATGGTCACATGATAAAATACCTGACATAGGTGTTACGCCGAGCGCTCCGGGTCCCCGCTCCTCCCCGGAGCGCTCGCTACACTCTCGCTATTGCAGCGCTCCGGTCAGATCCACTGACCCGGTGCGCTGCGATCCTGCCTCCAGCCGGGATGCGATTCGCGATGCGGGTGGCGCCCGCTCGCGATGCGCACCCCGGCTCCCGTACCTGACTCGCTCTCCGTCGGTCCTGTCCCGGCGCGCGCGGCCCCGCTCCCTAGGGCGCGCGCGCGCCGGGTCTCTGCGATTTAAAGGGCCACTGCGCCGCTGATTGGCGCAGTGGTTCTAATTAGTGTGTTCACCTGTGCACTCCCTATGTATACCTCACTTCCCCTGCACTCCCTCACCGGATCTTGTTGCCATTGTGCCAGTGAAAGCGTTTCCTTGTGTGTTCCTAGCCTGTGTTCCAGACCTCCTGCCGTTGCCCCTGACTACGATCCTTGCTGCCTGCCCCGACCTTCTGCTACGTCCGACCTTGCTTCTGTCTACTCCCTTGTACCGCGCCTATCTTCAGCAGTCAGAGAGGTTGAGCCGTTGCTAGTGGATACGACCTGGTCACTACCGCCGCAGCAAGACCATCCCGCTTTGCGGCGGGCTCTGGTGAACACCAGTAGTGACTTAGAACCGGTCCACTAGCACGGTCCACGCCAATCCCTCTCTGGCACAGAGGATCCACCTTCTGCCAGCCGGCATCGTGACAATAGGTAGTAATTATAAAAACCCGGCATGGATATCATCTGTTAGTATTACAGAATGGGTTGGATCCTACCATTAGTGCGTTATTCGCTGTGTGTTTATCCTATGAGTGTGAATATACTCCAAACATTAAGTGCAAAAATCGACAGGTATGCACACAATAAGTTGCGGTATGTTGATATCGTGCATGTATAGGTCAATAGTAGAATGGGATAATCTACCTCATTGACTAAAAAACTCAGAGATCTGCATACATGGATATATATGTTAAAATTACATGCATTAAATGGATTACGGCATGTCAATATCACACATGCACGGGTAAATAATGGAAAAGGATAAGCAACCTCTTTCGATGTGTAGTTCTGAGACCTACGTGCATGTATACATATACTAAAAGATGATATATATGGCATGAATTAATAGATGTACATAAATAAATTGAAACACTGCACAATTTGCTCTGTTTTGGTTTACATATATATCCATTACGTATTAATACTATAATTTTCAGTAACCGCACTCTAATAGGTATCAAAACACACTAGGCGGAATCACCCTCCCAACACTCGCACCAAGAGAAATTATTGGTCTACCAAAAATATATAAATATAAAACATTATAAGGGGCTACGGCGCTCGGGGCATCCGGGGAGGCATATAACGCTAGACTATATTCTTATGTACAGGTCATGATTAAATCTAAGCGTTTGTTCATTCCCCGCGGGTATCTGGTATCCAAAAGAAATATCCAATATGTCTCTCTATTGAAGAGGCGTTTTCTGGCATCGCCTCCTCTAATACCTATCTTAACCTTTTCTATACCAGACACCCGCAGGGAATCCAACTCCCCCGCGTGCACATCCCGAAAATGGCGTGATAACATGGAAATGCCTACTCCTTCACTCCTACTGTCGGAGATGTGTCTCCTGATTCTTGTTTTAAGGGTATTGGTATGTAACATGCAATATGTAGGGTGCACTACCAATACCCTTAAAACAAGAATCAGGAGACACATCTCCGACAGTAGGAGTGAAGGAGTAGGCATTTCCATGTTATCACGCCATTTTCGGGATGTGCACGCGGGGGAGTTGGATTCCCTGCGGGTGTCTGGTATAGAAAAGGTTAAGATAGGTATTAGAGGAGGCGATGCGAGAAAACGCCTCTTCAATAGAGAGACATATTGGATATTTATTTTGGATACCAGATACCCGCGGGGAATGAACAAACGCTTAGATTTAATCATGACCTGTACATAAGAATATAGTCTAGCGTTATATGCCTCCCCGGATGCCCCGAACACCGTAGCCCCTTATAATGTTTTATATTTATATATTTTTGGTAGACCAATAATTTCTCTTGGTGCGAGTGTTGGGAGGGTGATTCCGCCTAGTGTGTTTTGATACCTATTAGAGTGCGGTTACTGAAAATTATAGTATTAATACGTAATGGATATATATGTAAACCAAAACAGAGCAAATTGTGCAGTGTTTCAATTTATTTATGTACATCTATTAATTCATGGCATATATATCATCTTTTAGTATATGTATACATGCACGTAGGTCTCAGAACTACACATAGAAAGAGGTTGCTTATCCTTTTCCATTATTTACCCGTGCATGTGTGATATTGGCATGCCGTAATCCATTTAATGCATGTAATTTTAACATATATATCCATGTATGCAGATCTCTGAGTTTTTTAGTCAATGAGGTAGATTATCCCATTCTACTATTGACCTATACATGCACGATATCAACATACCGCAACCTATTGTGTGCATACTTGTCGATTTTTGCACTTAATGTTTGGAGTATATTCACACTCATAGGATAAACACACAGCGAATAACGCACTAATGGTAGGATCCAACCCATTCTGTAATACTAACAGATGATATCCATGCCGGGTTTTTATAATTACTACCTATGTCAGGTATTTTATCATGTGACCATCGAGTCTCTGTTTTAAATTTGCATGTTGGTCTGTTGAATTTAGTCTACGTTTAAGCTCAAGAGAGAGCGAAACGCGTCAGATTACCACAGTCCTGTGATGTCTGTTTCCTTGCTATGGCATGAATAAAAGCAATCTTTTAGAGCATACCTGGTGCCGGACAATCCTTCCTTCTATAATTCCCAGGCTGATCTATAAGCATTTTTGGTACCTGGAGCCCAGGCTTCAGATAAGATGACTTTAATTGATTCAGAAAGTTCTGTGATATCTCTGGAGTTCCCGAGATTTTCCAAGCCATAAGATTCAATTGGTTGGAAAAAACAAGAGGCTGAGAATTCCTTGAAGGATCCACAAGAAGATGTGGATGAGAAGGAAGAAGTCTCGGAAAATCGGTTAACATCCCTAGAATTTGAGGGAACCAAGATTGCACTGGCCACCAAGGAGTTATCAGAATTAGGGAAGCCATGTGGAAGAAGGTTTGAAGAAGAACTCTGGGGATCAGGGAGAATGGAAGGAATGCATAAAGAAGTTCTCTGGGGCCCGGTTGATGAAAGGTATCTACTCCTGAAGCTTCGGGATCTGGACACCAACTGAAAAATATTGGGAGTTGTTTGTGCACACGAGATGCGAACAAGTCCAAATGAAGAGGACCCCAGAGGGAATTGATGCGTAGAAAAATAGAAGAATTCAGTTTCCAATCGCTGTAATCAACTAGAAAACAAGAATTCCAATCGGCCATGATATTGGATAAACCTTGAAGGTATTCTGCTTTTTGGATGAAATTCCTGTCCAGGCAGAAATGTCAAAGATCTTTTTTAATAGGTACAGCCCAATCGGTTGACATGTTGGACTGCTGAAATATTGTCCATGTGTAGAAGGACCCAACAGTGAAATAGATTTTTCATGAAATTCTTCAAAGCAAAAAATCCTGTGAGGAGTTCCAAGCATTTTATATGAAGATGAGATTCTGAGGGAGACCATTTTCCCCCTGTAGATTGAAGGTGACAACGGGCCCCCCAACCGGAGAGACTGGCATCAGACTCCACAATAAAATCCAAATTGGAACTGAAAATAGTTTTTCCGTTCCAATCCTGAATGCGTTGGAGCCACCAAATTAATTCTTCGCTGGCTTCTGGAGAAAGAGGAATTACATCTGAATAAGCCAGGCCTTCTCTTAAAGGGGTACTCCGCCCCTAGCATCTTATCCTGCTGCTGGGGACCCCCGGGATCTCTGCTGCGGCACCCCGCTATCATTACTGCACAGAGCACACTCGCACTGTGCGTAATGACAGGGGCTGGAGCATTGTTACGTCACGGCTCCGCCTCTCGTGATGTCACGGCCCGCGCCCTCAATACAAGTCTATGGGAGGGGGCGTGTTGGCCATCATGCCCACTCCCATAGACTTGCATTAAGGGGGTGGGCCGTGACATCATGAGGGGCGGAGCCATGACGTCACGATGATCCGGCCCCTGTATCGCCCGTCATTACGCACAGAGCGAGTGTGCTCTGTGCAGTAATGATAGCGGGGTGCCGCAGCCAAGATCCCTGGGGTCCCCATCATCAGGACCCCGGCAATCTGACATCTTATCCCCTATCCTTTGGATAGGGGATAAGATGCCTAGGGGCAGAGTACCCCTTTAAATGTCGGATTTTTAGTCTTTGGTGAGCTCTGTAATGTAAGGGTGCCGGAAATATAGCCTGAATGGATGCTGAAAGCAGACCTACCACCCGAGCTATGTTCCGTAAAGAAATTTGATTTTTGTTCAGGGTGGATCGAATTTCTTTTTTGATAACTTTCAATTTCTTGGTGGGGAAGACTCAATTATTATTATGAAACCTAGAAATTCTAGATGTTTGGACAGGGATAGAATGGATTTTTCTTTGTTTATAAGAAAACTCAAATCTTGGAGACGGAATAAAGTCCAATTTGTGTGAAGATGAGTTAGAGAACGAGAAGTGGCCATGATAAGGATGTCATCCAGATAAATGATTAGACGAACACCCCGAGAAAGAAGGGCTGCAACCATCGGTTTCAATAGTTTGGTGAAGCAACAAGAGGCTGAAGAAAGACCAAATGGGAGGCAGGTGAATTTCCAGAGTTGATTTTTCCAGAGGAACTGGAGATAAGGTTGGGAAGAAGGGTGAATTGGAACAGTGAATCTTTGAGGTCTATTTTCACTAACCGATTTCTGCCATATCTTTATATCAAAAATTTTTGCTAAGGGACCTAAAGTATCTATCCAATCTTTTTGGGGATTTTTCCCAGACTGTAATAGATATTTAATTAGAATTGGGTCTATATCGGGTGTAGCCGCAGCATTTAAAGGAAGGGATGGTCTAGGGCACTCGGCTCTGAATTTGTTTCTAGCTGCCTTGTCAAGATTCCTCCTGATCCACAAATTAATGTATTTTAGTATCTGGGGTTGAGGGACTTATTCCCCAGATCTTGGATGACGTATTTGGGCCAGATCAAAAAATGGTACTCCATTGCCATCCAATATGACATCTTTAGAAGTATCATCATTAATGATCATGTCATCATATGCACCAGATGGAATAGTGGAATATTAACTATGTGATTCTAAAAAGGAGTCAGGTTTTACTCTTTTGGAGGATCTTTTGGCCCATTTTATATTTGTTTCCTCACGGGTGGAGGGTCCATGGTGTGATATTAAAACACCTGCAGATAGGCTACAATTTTTTTAGAGCCATGCACAAGGTCTTGACCTGTTCCTCTTGGTCTATTGACATATTTAGAGGAAGTAGGGTCGTCATTTTCTAAATGTTTTCTTTTAATGGCAAAAATGGTAAGACTGAGGAGATTTTTTGAGTATTGGTGTGAGACATGGCAAGAGCCATTTAATGTGAAATTGACTCTTGTATAGAATTAATTGCCATATGAACGGCTGCTTGAACAGAATCCTGAACCAAAATTTTTATTCGGTCACTATTCAAATGGCCAGGGTTAGTAATGTTAGCCATGTCTTGAGAGGACATAATGAAATATAAGTGAAAATTTGATAATTAATTGAATAATTAATTGGTAAATATATATATATATATATATATATATATATATATATATATATATAGTAATAATGTATATAAATTGATTGATTGATTAATTGATATGTAGTGTTAGAATTGATGTAAGGGAATGAGGTAGAGAGAAAAGAGAATATCTTTATTACAGTGGGTAATGAAACATGAGCCCAGGAAAGCTGGGTGGATACAATATAAATACCTAGTAGCACTACGGATAGAGATAGACAGCGGAGCTGTGATGAAGGCAGGAGATGTTATTGACAGCGGGGAAAGCCAAAGCAGGAGCCGGAGGAGATGCTGACAGGACAGAAGTGAAGAGAGACGCAAAGAAGAGCTTAATACAGTGCCGTGACAGGATACCCACTGAGGTAAACGGGGCGGAAAAGGGATTATAATTACAGGTACGCAATGAAGAGCGCGAGCCGAAGCGGGACACGTGACCGGCCAAACCGGCCAAAGGAGCTAAGGAGAAGAAAAAGACATATATACATGTATATACATTCGAGAAGGGCGAAAAGAGGGAAAATTAGAGAGGGAAATCATTTAATTAAGTAAAATTAAACCTAGGAATATGGTGATAAAGATAAATCAGGTTTATGGAAAGAATAAGTGTATACTGTAAAAAATTTAATTGAAAAAAGGGGAAAATCAGGACAATAAGGAAGAGAAATGAAAATAATGAGAAATATTGTAAGAATGCTAAATTGGAATAAAATGAAATGATGATTAAGAAAAAACAACAATAAATGATGGTAAAACAATGGATGGATTAAAAAATGGATTAATAACAATGAATTAAATAAATGAATTAAATAAGTAAACAAATAATCAGAAATACATTAATAAAGAGTAGAATAAATAAGTTAATAAAATATAAAATAAGGGACACCACAATAAGAACTATGGAGGTGTACTTATCTAGTTTCATATAACCTGTGCTGTACTCTGATTGGTGCTTACAGTTATAGCATGTTTGTATACGATATTTCAAGTACATTTTTTCTGTAATTTATTATTAATTATTTGTTTGCTGCTATTTAGTAAAAAGAAAGAGTGCATGCATAATGTGAAGTTTCCGTGCTGTAATAAAATTGGAGATTTCATACGATGAGTTCATTAATTCAGATCTAGGATGTGGTATCTTAGTGTTCCCTTAATTTTTTTTAGAGCAGTGTATTACTATCCAAATCAAGGGAACACCCATAGGTGTAGCCAACCTAAATATGGAACCAAAAATATTACACCAGGTATAGTCTTAAAATACTATTTCATTGAAAATATATTATGTCCATTGCCCTTGGATAAAGCAGTCAGTGAAACACGTGTCAAGGGTCTGTGAATTGGTCTGTATAGTGTATCCTTATTTGTGCCATTTATGCTTTGGGGGCTTGCATGTACACTGTTGTTATTTATTGCTTTTCAAGTGTTTCGGGGGTTTACATTTGGGGTGCGGATATACTTTTCTGTACCCTTCTGCCACTACTTGCTTGCTCCTTTGGTGAGTGTGTTCTATTCTCACCTTACATATACATGCTTGCATGATCACTACATTGACCATTTCAGAACTGCTACTTTTCTTCTTGTATACATTTCCAACCACAATCCATGCATTTTGTATTTTTATGATATGCCATCATTGCTTTTAATATATTTTCAATAAAATAGTATTTTAAGACTATACCTGGTGTAATATTTTTGGTTCTATATATCAGTAGTGGAACAAAAGCTCAGGAACCCTTTTAAGGAATCTTCTGAAATTCAACAAAAAATTGATAGGCTTTCCCCTATTAGGCTGCACCTTCATAAATATATGTTCATAGCATCTATGGAAGTATATGAAAAGCAAAGTCTCCTTATTTCAGTGTCCACCGAGCCACCATGAAATGATGCCCAGCCTTTCAAGATTTACTCATACAATCTTTTCAGAGAACAAGCATAAACTGAAATTTAACTATATAGGTTCTAATGCTATCACCTATGTAAATACAAGCAACAGTTAAAAAGTAAAGATTCATATTTTAACCCCTTAAGGACCCAGCCATTTTACACCTTAGGACCCGGCCATTTTTTTGCACATCTGACCACTGTAATTTTAAACATTAATAACTCTGGAATGCTTTTAGTTATTCTGATTCCGAGATTGTTTTTTCGTTTTTTTCGTGACACATTCTACTTTAACATAGGGGTAAAAATTTTTGGTAACTTGCATCCTTTCTTGGTGAAAAATCCCAAAATTTGATGAAAAATTTTAAAATTTTGCATTTTTCTAACTTTGAAGCTCTCTGCTTGTAAGGAAAATGGATATTCCAAATATTTTTTTTTTATTCACATATACAATATGTCCACTTTATGTTTGCATCATAAAATTGACGTGTTTTTACTTTTGGAAGACACCAGAGGGCTTCAAAGTTCAGCAGCAATTTTCCAATTTTTCACAAAATTTCCAAAATCACAATTTTTCAGGGACCAGTTCAGGTTTGAAGTGGATTTGAAGGGTCTTCATCTTAGAAATACCCCACAAATGACCCCATTATAAAAACTGCATCCCCCAAAGTATTCAAAATGACATTCAGTCAGTGTTTTAACCCTTTAGGTATTTCACAGGAATAGCAGCAAAGTGAAGGAGAAAATTCACAATCTTAATTTTTTACACTTGCATGTTCTTGTAGACCCAATTTTTGGGGTAAAAGGAGACAATGTATACTTATATTTGTAGCCCAATTTCTCTCGAGTAAGCATATACCTCATATGTCTATGTAAAGTGTTCGGCGGGCGCAGTAGAGGGCTCAGAAGGGAAGGAGCGACAAGGGGATTTTGGAGAGTACGTTTTTCTGAAATGGTTTTTGGGGGGCATGTTGCATTTGGGATGCCCCTATGGTGCCAGAACAGCAAGAAAAAACACATGGCATACCATTTTGGAAACTAGACCGCTTGAGGAACGTAACAAGGAATAAAGTGAGCCTTAATTCCCCACAGGTGTTTCACGACTTTTGCATATGTAAAAAAATTAAAAGAAAATTTCACTAAAATGTGTTTCCCCCCAAATTTCAAATTTTTGCAATGGTTAATAGCAGAAAATGCCCCCCAAAATTTGTAACCCCATCTCTTCTGAGTATGGAGGTACCCCATAAGATGACCTGAAGTGCACTACGGGCGAACTACAATGCTCAGAAGAGAAGGAGTCATATTTGGCTTTTTGAGAGCAAATTTTGTTCGGGGGCATGTCGCATTTAGGAAGCCCCTATGGTGCCAGGACAGCAAAAGAACCCTCACATGGCATACCATTTTGGAAACTAGACCCCTTGAGGAACGTAACAAGGGGTACAGTGAGCATTTACCCCCCACTGGTGTCTGTCAGATCTTTGGAACAGTGGGCTGTACAACATTTTTAATTTGCACAGCCCACTGTTCCAAAGATCTGTCAGACACCAGTGGGGTGTAAATTCTCACTGCACCCCTCATTACATTCCGTGAGGGGTGTAGTTTCCGAAATGGGGTCACATGTGGGGTTTTGTTTTTTTTGCGTTTTTCAAAACTGCCGTAACAATCAGCCACCCCTGTGCAAATCACCTCAAATGTACATGGTGCACTCTCCCTTCTGGGCCTTGTTGTGCGCCCCCAGAGCACTTTGCACCCATATATGGGGTATCTCCGTAGTCGGGAGAAATTGCATTACAAATTTTGGGGGGCTTTTTTCCCTTTTACCTCTTGTCAAAATGAAAAGTATAGGGCAACACCAGCATGTTAGTGTAAAAAATTTATTTTTTGAAACTAACATGCTGGTGTAGACCCCAAATTCACCTTTTCATAAAGGGTGAAAGGAGAAAAAGCCCCCCAAAATGTGTTAGGCAATTTCTCCCAAGTACGGAAATACCCCATATGCGGCCCTAAACTGTTGCCTTGAAATACGACAGGGCTCCGAAGTGAGAGCGCCATGCGCATTTGAGGCCTGAATTAGGGATTTGCATAGGGGTGGACATAGGGGTATTCTACGCCAGTGAATCCCAAACAGGGTGCCTCCAGCTGTTGCAAAACTCCCAGCATGCTTGGACAGTCAACGGCTGTCCGGCAATACTGGGAGTTGTTGTTTTGCAACAGCTGAAGGCTCCATTTTGAAAACAGTGGCGTACCAGACGTTTTTCATTTTTATTGGGGAGGAGAGGGGGGCTGGGTAGGGGTATGTGTATATGTAGTGTTTTTTATTTTATTTTGTGTTAGTGTAGTGAAGTGTTTTTTGGGTACAGTAACACGGGCGGGGGTTTACAGCGAGTTTCCCGCTGCGAGTTTGAGCTGCCGCGCAAAATTTGCTGCATCGCAAACTTGCAGCCTGATACTCACTGTAAGCCCCTGTGAGTGTACCCTGTACATTCACAGGGGGGGGGGAATCTCCAGCTGTTGCAAAACTACAACTCCCAGCATGCACAGTCTATCAATGCATGCTGGTAGTTATAGTTTTGCACCAGCTGGAGGCACACGGGTTGGGAAACACTGAGTTAGGAAACAGACGATGTTTCCCAACCAGTGTGCCTCCAGTTGTTGCAAAACCACAACTCCCAAACATTCTCAGGCATGCTGGAAGTAGTAGTTCAGCAACATCTTTAGAGCCAGATGTTGCCGAACTACAACTACCAGCATGCTTGGAGTTGTAGTCTTGCAACATCTGGAGGACAACAGTTTGCAGACCACTAATACAGTGGTTCCCAATCTGTGCCCTTCCAGATGTTGCAAAACTACAACTCCCAGGATGCCAAAACTGTCCAGGCATGCTGGGAGTTGTAGTTCTGCAACATCTGAAGGGCCAGATGTTTTAGAACTACAACTCCCAGCATGCCTGGACAGTAAGGGCATGCTGAGGATGTATAGTTTTGTAACATCTGGAAGGGCACAGTGGTCCCAAAACTGCGGACCTCCAGATGTTGCAAAACGGCAACTCCCAGCATGCCCAGACGCCAAGGGCTGTCTGGGCATGCTGGGAGTTGTAGTATACAGGGTCCCAATACAGCAATGCATGTCGCTTTACGGCGACGTGCATTGCTGTAAAGGGCCCGACAGCGGCTGAAGAGGAACTCACCTGTCGCCGCCGCCGTCTTCATCGCCGGGATCCGGGTCTTCAGGGACGAGGTAAGTACCGAGCCCCAGCACTCCCCCGTCCCCCGCCGCGTCCTCCGTTCTTCCTCCCGTCCTCTCCGGACTTCCAGGGGCCGGGCAGGGCGGGAGGAAGTAACCGCCCCCCCCCCTGCGATTGGTCGGTTAGCTAACCGACGGACCACAGGGGATACCACCTCGCTCCTAGCCTCCAGCATGGTCCTGGCTGTCTTTGACAACCGGGATCATGCAAAATTACCGGGCGGTCGGGTCCCAAAGACCCGATCAGCCCGGTATTGCCACAGATCGCAAGGGCGATTTCCCTTGCGATTTGCGACGATCGCCGACATAGGGGGCCTGCATAGCCCTCCTCGGCGTTTGCCCTTGATGCCTGCTGAAGCATTTCAGCAGGCATCTGCTTCCGATCTCTGCCCGGCGCGCGGCAGGGACCGGAAAACGCCATGACGTACTCATACATCATGGGTCCTTAAAACCCAGGGTGCGGAGACATATGCATACGTCATGGGGTTAAGGTATTTTTCCTATCATACACGTCTCCTTAATAAATGTGCACCTACAATTAATAACTAGCACCATGAGATGTATGTAGATGTGTAATCTAACAGATTTTTGCATGTCTATCAAGCTGTCACATAAAATTACCCATTAAAAAAAGGAAATGCTATACCTTGCAATTTAACTAGAAAATATGACTCATCTCTGTGTGACTTCCTTGATAGCAACAGTTATGCATAACTCATTAATCGGCTCAAGCAATATATGTTTAAGCTTATGGGCCCTGATAAAAAGAAAATATGGATAACTTTATCTCTGCTTAAGCAGGAATATGAATATATATGGAATGCATAGAGCTTATGCAAATATAATATGTCACTTTTAATTGATGTTATACCTGTTTTCCAAGGGAAATTATTTAAAAAATGCAGAATTAAAAAAGATATATGAACCACAGTGAAATGTTGGACTTTTCGCCTTGTGCATTTTCTGTCCTTTCTACACTGCTCAAAAAACACTTAGATAACACATCCTAGATTACATCCTAGATCTGAATGAATGAACTAATCATAAGAAATACTTTCGTCTTTACATAGTTAAATGTGTTCACAACAAAATCACACAAAAATTATTAATGGAAATCAAATTTATCAGGAGGTCTGGATATGGAGTCACATTCAAATTCAAAGTGGAAAACCACACTATAGGCTGATCCAACTTTGATGTAATGTCATTAAAGGGGTTCTCCGGTGCTTAGACATCTTATCCCCTTTCCAAAGGGTAGGGGATAAGATGCCTGATCGCGGGAGTCCCACTGCTGGGGACCCCCGTGATCTTGCATGCGGCACCCCGTTTGTAATCAGTCCCCGGAGGGTGTTTGCTCCAGGTCTGATTACTGTCGATCACGGGGCCGGCGGCATGTGACGTTACGCCTCCGCCCCGTGTGACCTCAAGCTCCGCCCCTCAATGCAAGTCTATGGGAGGGGGCGTGACAGCTATCACACCCCCTCCCATAGGCTTTCATTGAGGGGCGGAGCGGGACGTCACACGGGGCGAAGGCGTGAGGTCACACGCCGTCGGCCCTGTGGTCACCGGTAATCAGACCCGGAGCGAACACGCTCTGATTATAAACGGGATGCCGCGTGCAAGATCACGGGGGTCCTTTGGATAGGGGATAAGATGTCTAAGCACCGAAGAACCCCTTTAAAATAATTCAAAAAGAGTCTCAGTAGTGTGTGGCCTCCACGTACCCCTATGACCTTCCTACAATGCTTGGGCATACTCCAGATGAGGCAGCAGATGGTCTTCTGAGGGATGTCCTCACAGACCTGGACTAAAGCATCCGCCAACTCCTGGACAGTCTGTGGTGTAATGTGGCATTGTGAATGGAGCGAGACATGATGTCCCAGTTGAGCTCAATCAGATTCAGGTCTGGGGAACGGGTGGACCAGTCCATAGCATCAATGCTTTCCTCTTGCAGGAACTGCTGACACACTCCAGCCACATAAGGTCTAGCATTGTCTTGCATTAGGAGGAAACCAGGGCAAACCGCACCAGCATATGGTCTCACAAGGGGTCTGAGGATCTCGTCTCGGTACCTAATGGCAGTCAGGCTACCTCTGGCAAGCACATGGAGGGCTGTGCAACCCCCCAAAGAAATTCCACCCCACACCATTACTGACCCACCGCCAAACCAGTCATGCTGCAGGATGTTGCAGGCAATGGAACGTTCTCCACGGCGTCTTCAGACTGTCATGTCTGTCACAAGTGCTCAGTGTGAACCTGCTTTCATCTGTGAAGAGCACAGGGTAACAGTGGCGAATTTGCCAGTCATTGTGTTCACTGGGAAATGCCAAACATCCTGTGTTGGGCTGTAAGCAAAACCCCCACCTGTGGATGTAGGGCCCTCATACCACCCTCATGGAGTCTGTTTCTGATCGTTTGAGTGGACATATGCACATTTGTGGCCTGATGGAGGTAATTTTGCAGGGCTCTGGCAGTGCTCCTCCTGCTCCTCCTTGCACAAAGGTGGAGCTAGAGGTCTTGCTGCTGGGTTGTTGCCCTCCTGCTGCCTCCTCCACATCTCCTGGTAGCGCCTTCATGCTCTGGACACTACGCTGACAGACACAGCAAACCTTCTTGCCACAACTCGCATTGATGTGCCATCCTGGATGAGCTGCACTACCTGAGCCACTTGTGTGGGTTGTAGACTCCGTCTAATGCTACCACTAGAGTTAAAGCACCGCCAGCATTCAAAAGTGACCAAAACATCAGCCAGGAAGCATAGGAACTGATAAGTTGTCTGTGGTCACCTCCTGCAGAACCACTACTTGCTAATTGCCTATAATTTCCACCTGTTGTCTGTTCCATTTGCACAACAGTATGTGAAATTGATTGTCAGCCAGTGTTGCTTCCTGAGTGGACAGTGTGATTGCACAGAAGTGTGATTGACTTGGAGTTACATTGTGTTGTTTAAGTGTTTACTTTATTTTTTTGAGCAGTGCATCTTAGTTGCTGCTATTTTTCTAAAAATGAAATATAAAAGAAATTCAACAAAATATTTAGCCACAAGAAGTAACAAGTAGCCAAAGACTTATTTTAGGGAGAACTGATGATCCATTGAAAATAGTCCCATTTATTGTATAAAAGTCATGAACACAAGGGATGTGACCAGAGTCATGCGTTTTGGATGTTGCCGCTCTTAGTCATACTAAATATTCAGGTGTTATCACCTTTAGTCATACTGTGTGTAACTAAGTCTGACAACTAGACATGTGCAGAAGAAAAATTTTCTTTTTTTTTTTTCGTTTCGTTTTTTTGTTTTTTATAAAATTTTTGGTTCAGTAATATTTTCAGTTTTGATTTTCAGATACATTCGGTATTCGGGTGTCCAGGTTTCATTTTTTTTCCAGATACATTCGGTATTCGGGTGTCCGGTGGGTTAATTTTTTCGGATACATTCGGTATTCGGGTGTCCGGGGGCTAATTTTTTGGGGATACATTCGGTATTCGGGTATCTGGGTTTGATTTTTTTCGGATACATTCATATTCGGGTGGATTTGATTTTTCGTATACATTCGGTATTCGGGTACATTCGGGTAAATCTTTTTTAAGCAGGGGACCATTATCGGGAGTGTGTGCAGGAAAAGAGGGCAGCCGCAGAGATCAGAACATTGGAAGACAGGTAAGATAATATAATTTTATGTGATTTATATTAATACATAATGTAATGTTGAATGAATGAATGAGTAAATGAATGAATGAATGCTGTATGAATGATTGATGTGTTTGATCGATGTGTTTGACTGTCAGGTGATTTATGTATAACATGATGTTATACATAAATCACCCGACAATCAAACGCATCGATCAAACTGTTGCAAAACTACAACACCCACCCAGCATGCGGCTGTCTGGGCATGCTGGGAGTTGTAGTTTTGCAACAGCTGGAGGCACACTTTGACAAACACAGGCATTCGCGCAATGCTTTTTAATTCATTTTCAAATTCCGCTGGCTTTTGTCAGAAATGGGTTACCAGGTCAATGACATGCATAGTAATTGACTTGGGAACATTTTTCATTCATAAAACCGCAGACTTACCGTATATACTCGAGTATAAGCCGACCCGAGTATAAGCCGAGACCCCTAATTTCAACCCAAAATCCCAGGAAAAGTTATTGACTCGAGTATAAGCCTAGGGTGGGAAATACCTCATCCCCCCCTGTCATCATCCAGACCCGTCATTAACATCCTCATCATCATCCCCTTGTCATCATCCCACACATCCCCCCTTCATCATCCCCTTGTCATCATCCCACACATCCCCTTATCATCCCACACATCCCCCCTTCATCATCCCCTTGTCATCATCCCACACATCCCCTTATCATCCCACACATCCCCCCTTCATCATCCCCTTGTCATCATCCCACACATCCCCCCTTCATCATCCCCTTATCATCCCGCACATCCCCCCTTCATCATCCCCTTGTCATCATCCCACACATCCCCTTATCTCACACATCCCCCCTTCATCATCCCCTTGTCATCATCCCACACATCCCCTTATCCCACACATCCCCCCTTCATCATCCCCTTGTCATCATCCCACACATCCCCCCTTCATCATCCCCTTGTAATCATCCCACACCCCCCCCCCCCTTCATCATCCCCACCCCCCTTCATCATCCCCACACCCCCCCCCCTTCATCATCCTCTTCTCATCATTCGCCCTCAGTGGTCTTCAACCTGCGGACCTCCAGAGGTTTCAAAACTACAACTCCCAGCAAGCCCGGGCAGCCATCGGCTGTCCGGGCTTGCTGGGAGTTGTAGTTTTGAAACCTCCGGAGGTCCGCAGGTTGAAGACCACTGCGGCCTTCAACATGCGGACCTCCAGAGGTTTCAAAACTACAACTCCCAGCAAGCCCGGGCAGCCATCGGCTGTCCGGGCTTGCTGGGAGTTGTAGTTTTGAAACCTCCGGAGGTCCGCAGGTTGAAGACCACTGCGGCCTTCAACATGCGGACCTCCAGAGGTTTCAAAACTACAACTCCCAGCAAGCCCGGGCAGCCATCGGCTGTCCGGGCTTGCTGGGAGTTGTAGTTTTGAAACCTCCGGAGGTCCGCAGGTTGAAGACCACTGCGGCCTTCAACATGCGGACCTCCAGAGGTTTCAAAACTACAACTCCCAGCAAGCCCGGGCAGCCATCGGCTGTCCGGGCTTGCTGGGAGTTGTAGTTTTGAAACCTCCGGAGGTCCGCAGGTTGAAGACCACTGCGGCCTTCAACATGCGGACCTCCAGAGGTTTCAAAACTACAACTCCCAGCAAGCCCGGGCAGCCATCGGCTGTCCGGGCTTGCTGGGAGTTGTAGTTTTGAAACCTCCGGAGGTCCGCAGGTTGAAGACCACTGCGGCCTTCAACATGCGGACCTCCAGAGGTTTCAAAACTACAACTCCCAGCAAGCCCGGGCAGCCATCGGCTGTCCGGGCTTGCTGGGAGTTGTAGTTTTGAAACCTCCGGAGGTCCGCAGGTTGAAGACCACTGCGGCCTTCAACATGCGGACCTCCAGAGGTTTCAAAACTACAACTCCCAGCAAGCCCGGGCAGCCATCGGCTGTCCGGGCTTGCTGGGAGTTGTAGTTTTGAAACCTCCGGAGGTCCGCAGGTTGAAGACCACTGCGGCCTTCAACATCATCCAGCCCCCTCTCACCCCCTTTAGTTCTGAGTACTCACCTCCGCTCGGCGCTGGTCCGGTCCTGCAGGGCTGTCCGGTAAGGAGGTGGTCCGGTGAGGAGGTGGTCCGGGCTGCTATCTTCACCGGGGGCGCCTCTTCTCCTCGCTTCCGGCCCGGAATAGAGCCGTTGCCTTGACAACGACGTATCTGCGTCGTTGTCAAGGCAACGTGACTATTCTGAGGCCGGGCCCGAAGCGCTTAGAAGAGGCCTCCCCGGTGAAGATAGCAGCCCGGACCACCTCCTCACCGGACCACCTCCTTACCGGACAGCCCTGCAGGACCGGACCAGCGCCGAGCGGAGGTGAGTACTCAGAACTAAAGGGGGTGAGAGGGGGCTGGATGATGTTGAAGGCCGCAGTGGTCTTCAACCTGCGGACCTCCGGAGGTTTCAAAACTACAACTCCCAGCAAGCCCGGACAGCCGATGGCTGCCCTGGCTTGCTGGGAGTTGTAGTTTTGAAACCTCTGGAAGTCCGCAGGTTGAAGACCACTGCGGGTGGGGGAGTTCACTCGAGTATAAGCCGAGGGGGGGTGTTTTCAGCACGAAAAATCGTGCTGAAAAACTCGGCTTATACTCGAGTATATACGGTAATTGGATAATTGCAGTGTAGAATGTTTGGTGTCCTAAGCGTTCTACACGGCAATTATCCAATTAACCCTGCTGTTTCATTGACCTCAATCACCCGATGAACAAACACATCAATCATTCATACAGCATTCATTCATTCATTCATTTACTCATTCATTCAACATTACACTATGTATTAATAAATTATTAATACATAAGGAAATGTTGAATGAATGAGTAAATGAATGAATGAATGCTGTATGAATGATTGATGTGTTTGATTGTCGGTGATTGAGGTCAATGACATGCATAGTAATTGCCGTGGGAACATTTTTCATTCATAAAACTGCAGGCTTAATTGGATAATTGCAGTGTAGAACACTTAGGACACCAAACATTCTACACTGCAATTATCCAATTAAGTCTGCGGTTTTATGAATGAAAAATGTTCTCACGGCAATTACTATGCATGTCATTGACCTGGTAACCCATTTCTGACAAAAGCCAGTGGAATTTGAAAATGAATTAATAAGCATTGCGCGAATGCGTGTGTTTGTCAAAGTGTGCCTCCAGCTGTTGCAAAACTACAACTCCCAGCATGCCCAGACAGCCGCATGCTGGGTTGGTGTTGTAGTTTTGCAACAGCTGGAGGCACCATAGTAACAGTAAAACAGTAACTAACAGTCAGAAACAGTGTAGCGCAAGGAACAATAAAAAAATTAGAAAAAAATCTTTACTTTCGTTTTTTTACCGCATGCATTCGGTAAATAATTAATGCATTTGTTTTGGGATAAGAAATGCATTCGTTTTTTTACTGCATGCATTCAGAGAATAACAAATGCATTTGTTATGTTGCTATTCGTTTTATCGTTGCTATTCGGAAATATTTAAAAAATATTTTCGTGCATCGGAACGACCTGAATGCACGAAAAAGGCAAAATTCGGTAAATTTGACATTCGTGCCAAACCGAATTGCACATGTCTACTGACAACACACATAATACTTGACTCTGCTCACACCACTTGTCTACCTGACTTTTATAAAATCAATGGAACTATTTCAATACACTGGATTTTCGTTCACACAAGTTGTCTACTGGGAGATGCCCAGCACCATTCCTGGTGCGGACCTTAAAGAGGTGAGCTGAGTGCTACTTGTCATTTTGTACAATTTACTCACTCTAAGTTATTTTCTAAAATCATTCATCAGAGACAGATTGTCACCTTTACTGAGAGATCAGGTAACAGTTGCCAATAAAAGTCTATGGAGAGGAGAGAAGAAAGCAGCTGCAGAGTTACAGAATAACAAAGACACACAGAGAGGATGGTGATCATTTTTTTTAAGTATTATAAATTATACCAATTATAGAGTCACCGCTTTCATTGCCCACTATTGCTGTACCATGTTCTTAATGCTACTGCTTCTAAAGAGTGTGCTATAGAGATATAGGGAAGCAGAATCTATTTTGTATGTTGAGTATGAGAGACATGAGAGCAGCTAGTCTCCTGCTCCCACTTACTTCCTTTATAATCTTCTTTAGGCAACAACTGTAAAAAAAATTTCTGTGTGTAGATACTTGTTTACAGAGTCCGTTAATAAAATAAGTGAACAGTGCAAAAGGCAGAAGAAGGAGCAGAAGAGATTCCTGATAAGTGGTAAAAGATACATTTTTCTTCTTGTTAATTGGAGGTACAGTTTGAGCTGTAGATGTGCTTGTTATTTCTCAGTTATTTCTGTGCTTTCTTATTTCTAAGTCAACACCGCTTAATAATAAAGTATTTTATACCAAACAAAAGAATAAAATCACATGGCCATTATCTCATAAAATATGAAAAATCTCAAAAATAACAAAACTGTCTTTAAAAAAAATACTTTTAAAAAGATTAGTTTATTTTATGTTGATACTTACTTTAAGGACAAACAGACTTGACACTCAAATAATGCGAATATGAGATTTATTTCATATGCAATCCAAAGTTAAAGATAATGTTTCAGTCAAACATTGACCTTCATCAGATCCAGGATTGCTGAGTAGGCCATTCTCACACCCTACTCTGCAGCAATCCTGGATCTGATGAAGGTCAATGTTTGACTGAAACATTATCTTTAGCTTTGGATTGCATATGAAATAAATCTCATATTTGCATTATTTGAGTGCCAAGTCTCTTTGTCCTATGAGTTAAGGAGTGGGATCCTACTTGAGATCCCACTCCTTAAAGGGGTTATCCACCATAAGGTTATTTTAGTACGTACCTGGCACGCAGTAATGGACATGCTTAGGAAGGATCTGAGCTTGTCTTGGGGCTAAATGGTTATGTTGTAAGATTACCATAACACTGTGACTAGCTTTTTGTGAACTGATATTTCCTATTTCAGTTTTCTTTTTTTGACTACAAATCCCACAATTCCATTTTCCCCCCTCCCACGCATCCATCACCCCTCCCATTGAAACATAAATGAGCTGTATCCATTCAAAAGACCTGTGGTTTTCAATCAGGGGGCCTACAGTTGCTGCATTAGTTGCAGATTGATCTCTCTCCCACCAAGCGATGTCTCCAACCAAGAGTGCCATATTCTACTACTTGACACTTACTTTAAATTAAAAATTGCTCCTACAAAAATGGTAATGTGAAGCTTTGCATAAAATTATAGTCATGTTTTAAATGCTTTATGATTAAAAGCAGTTTCCTTAATGTTTAAGAGGTCATAACTTTAGAAAGTTGGGCTATCACAAATATCTTGGAATGAGAAACGTTGGTATAAGTTGCTCAACACCAGGAAAGGAAGAGAATAGGACCAGACGAGGACTGGCACAAGAGAAAAGTTGTGTACCTAATACAACCTAAAATAACTTTAAAATATTGGGTGTCGCTGTCCTCTATGATGTGTTTAAAAATGAGTAGGTGTTGTATGAGTAGGTGTTGCATTTTTGTCCGTTCTTAGTTTATTTATTTATATTTACAGTATATTTATACAGCACCTACTCATCTTTATTCACAGCAAACCTCATAGGCCTCACTAGAGGACAGCAACATCCAATGTTTAAAAAATATCTTGGAATACTTACAACCATCATGAAAAATGATGAGAGCTTGACACATTCTGTGTAAACCTTAATTAGGCAAATACGCATCAGGTATATTAATGTATTAACAGCACATGCCTAATATTGTGTAGATCCCAATCTTACGTCCCACTCCTCCTATTGGTCTGTTGCTGCAATGAACTGTGTGTTCTTGTGTGTTTTTATCATGACCAGATATAACTTAGCAATTTGTGCTACAGTAGGTCTTGTGTGTTTGTTCTCCAAGTGCATTTATGAGCTTTGGGCACCCATAACCCTGTACTCAAATACTCATATATCAGACAAAGTAGAAAAAACAGCTAAATGTAGTAAAATAAAGGTGGTGCACAAATATGACAGATTTACAATTCTAGCCACAATGGGCGAGATTTATCAAAACTTGTCCAGAGGAAAAATTGCCCAGTTGCCCATAGCAACCAGTCTGCTTGCTTGTTTCATTTTTAACAAGGCCTCTGCAAACTGAAAGAAGCAATCTGATTGGTTGCTATGGGCAATTGGGCAACTTTTCATTTGCACAGGTTTTTTTGACTTTTATTTTTTTCTTAGATGCATGACCTATTTAAATCTTTACAATCCTGTATATGTGGTTGTTGTTGTTGCTATTATTATTATTATTATTATTATTATTATTAATAATAATAATAATAATAGTATTTTAGTAAATGAACAAACTGTTATATTACTAATTGTTATTCCCAGGGAATGTATCACCTGTATATATTTATTTACTTATTTAAATCAGACACAGGCAGATTTTTTATTCCATCATCTTTACATGGATATGCAGGCAGCCATCTTGTCTAATCTGTTTATACAATTCAGTAAAGGGGGGAAATTATCACGGCTTGCATGCCAGCTTTCTAGCATAAAACAACATTTTTGTACAAGCCGCATTTGCTCAAAAATTTTAAATGTCCTTGTGTTTTGCACAAAAAACTGAGATTGTTGAACAAAAATTTGCAATTTTCTGGTGTAAGCGTTGATAGACTTTTCCTCAAAGTCTATTTCTGCATTTTTTACACAATTTTATATGAAATATTTTTAGATGTCTTTGCTTTCTTTACATGTCTCTATCTTTTTATATGAAATAGGGAAAGTGTTTTATTATCACTAAAGGGATCATACTGGAATAGAAAAAAAGCTGATTTCTTAAAAAAATCTAATAAAATCTGCACTATACATGACCTCAGTTTGTGAGTGGTATTGCAGCTCAGTTGTATTGAAGGGAATGAAACCAAGCTGTAATATCACACAGAACAGATGTGTTGCATTTTTAAAAGAAATAAGCTCTGTATTTCTATTTCTGAATAACCCCTTTTCAAGTGACAGTAAAACTCTACCTTTGTCTAAATTGTTTCACAACAAATGAATAATTTTATTATAAGGAGATATAGGAAAGCTTAATGATAAGATTTTTGTACTGGTACTGGTGATCTCAAGGGTTATCCTCTTCCTTGGAATACAAGATAATTAAAATGTATTCTGTGCAAATGTATTTTGAGATCAATGTATTTTTTATTACATATTGAACTCCTTCTAAGTGCCATGCTACTTGTATGGGATGTTTATCAGCATCTGCTACAGGAAGCCTATAGAAATTTTAGCAAAATATGGCTAATTTCTGTCATATACAACCATTAGCACATATTAACCAACCAAATGAGTTAAAGGGGTTATCCCTCATAAGGTGATTTTAGCAATTATCTGCCAGACAGTAGTAGACAATCTTAGGAAGGATATGCGCTTGTCTTTGGGTTAAATGGCTATGTTGTGAGATTTCCATAAAGCTGTGGCTTTCTTTTTGTGAACTGGCTTTTTCCTGTTGGAGTTTTCTCTTTTACTACAAATTCCATAATTCCACTTTTGTCCCTTTCACACATCAGCCACCTCACCCATTGAACCTCAAACTAGCTGAATTACATGCAATAGACCAGGGCTTTCCCACAAGGGTGCCTTCAGCTACTGAAAATGTACTGTGATTGCTCCACCCATTAAAGCAGAACAGGCTCCCTGTCATCACCTGACCAGTGAGGTAGTGTCTCGCCAGCACTGCCTCTTGGGAATACCTGTGACATGTGTCAATTTGTATGCTGTTAAAAATGAACATCCAGAGCATAGCCAAAAAAAATAAAAAAACTGGAATACTCCTTTAAAGACTGACAACAGAAGCACATTTAACTGGATAAATGCTATGATTAATAGCAATCACAACATTTTAACATCAAATTCTGGTCATCCCTGGTGTCTAGGAGACCCATCTGCATCTCTGCAATGTAATTGCAGGGTGCTGATGGCTTGTTGTGATCTCACCTCTGCTTCCTTGGCAGCCCTTAGCCATTGAGTGCTGATTACATGGATCAATACAATGCAGTAATATTGATCTGTGGCTTAAAAAGTGTAAAAAGAGTAAAAAGTGATACATTTAAATCATCCCCTTTTTCACATTTTTCAACTATTGCACCACAAAATTGCTAAATTTTGGCTTTGTTATACATTATATGTTAAAATAAAGTGCACCAATGATGAGTACAACTTGTGCCGCAAAAAAAAAGCTGTAATACAACCTTGTCAGTGGAAAAATAAAAAAAGTTAAGCCAGAAATCTGAATTTACCAGGTCATGAAGGAGTAAAAGTGTTACATGCAGCACACTTGAAACTGACATTTAACAAAACACATGCCTTTGAAAACATTTAGTAAAAGTTTACTGCATCATGCTACAGTTTGTAGTGCTGTAAATGTCAGGTAAAGTTTGCTATATATTTATCTACTTAAACATTGTAGCAGACTGAGTGAATCTCTTCATAGAAAAGGCATTCCTTTACCACATTGCAAAAACGGGGAAGGACTTTAAGAACATGACATAGTGTTTGAGATTCCCCAAATCTCCATCAGGTAGAACATTTGCAAGATGTACTAGAAAAATAAATCTGATATATATAGGCCCCATCTTGCAGCTTACATCTTTTAGATGCTAGATATCATAGGGCATCACATTATCGCCACCCCACCATCCCCACAATACCAAAAATGTATTGATTGTTCTGTTTCTCTCATACCCATTGTAGGCTATTTGAGTAATGGATAGGGGTCAGCATTGGCAATCTGGCCAGTCTGAGGCTATGTAAGCTGTGATGAGCTATGTGTTCTGACAACTTTCTATCGTATCCAGTATCAACTCTTTAAGGTCTATTCACGTACAGCATCCTGCTCCTATTCAATGCACAGGATTTGAAGCTGCAGATCTAAAGCTGTGTTCAGTCATTTAGTTTACATTAAAACAGGGGTCTCAAACTCCCGGCCTGCGGGCCATTTGCGGCCCGCGGAACAAAAGATTGTGGCCCACACCAGGGATGTGTGATTTGTATTGCCCGACTCCCTGGACCTGCAGTTGCGGGCAGCAGGTAAGTGGTTTCTTCAGGCATTTAGCCCTGCTTCGGGCAAGCAGCGCTAAATGCCGGAAGGCTTCACTTACCCTGCCCTCCTCCTTCCCATCTTCGGTTGGCCGGCCGGCCGGTCGAGTCTGATGAGGGACATCGTGCATGTGACGTCCCTCCGCAGACCCGCACAGGAGGACGTCAGTGACGTCCCTCGTCAGGCCACCGCCGGAGAAAAGCGCAGCGCAGGACAGGTAAGTGTGTCTATGTGTGTGTGTCTGTGTGTGCATATGTGGGTGTCAGTGTGTGTGTGTGCATGTGTGTGTCTGTGTGTGTGCATGTGTGGGTGTCTGTCTGTGTGTGTGTGTGAGAGTTGGGGGGGAAATGACAAAGCTACCCAATGTGGGGAACCTGCTACTACCTAGTGTGGGGAACCTGCTACTACCTAATGTGGGGAACCTGCTACTACTTAATGTGGGGAACCTACTACTACTTAATGTGGGGAACCTGCTACTACCTAATGTGGGGAACCTGCTACTACCTAATGTGGGGAACCTGCTACTAACTAGTTTGGGGAACCTGCTACTACCTAATGTGGGGAACCTGCTACTACCTAATGTGGGAAACCTGCTTCTACCTAGTGTGGGGAACCTGCAACTTCCGAATGTGGTGAACCTACTACTGCCTAATGTGGGAAACCTGCTTCTACCTAATGTGGGGAACCTGCTTCTACCTAATAAGGGGAAACTGCTACTACCTAATGTGGGGAAACTGCTACTACCTAATATGGGGAAACTGCTACTACCTAATGGGGGGAACATGCTACCAACTAATGTGGGGAACCTGCTACCACCTAATGTGGGGAACCTGCTACTACCTAATGTGGGGAACCTGCTACTACCTAATGTGGGGAACCTGCTACTACCTAATATGGGGAAACTGCTACTACCTACCTAATGTGGGGAACCTGCAGCCTACCTAATGTGGGGAACCCCCAGAAGTAGCACCCCCATCATCTGTCAGCTCATGCTATTAGCACACGGGGGTATGGGGAATGGGGGTTAATGGTGGATAATGGGGGTGTTGCTGGTGGATGATGAGGAGCACATGATGGGGGCATTATATGTGAGGGGCACATGATGGGGTCATTATATGTGAGGGGCGCATGATGGGGGCATTATATAGGAGGAGCGCATGATGGGGGTGTTATATGTAAGGGACACATGCGGCCCAGCCTCACCCAGCTGTTACCTCCAATGGCCCCCGGATAATTTGAGTTTGAGACCCCTGCATTAAAAGGTTCAGCATAATATCTGCAGTTTTAAATCCTGCACATCAAATATGCGCAAGATACTGTACATGTCAATACACCCTTAAAGGGGTACTTTGAACCGTTTGTTCCAAACGCTGAGCAGCGGAGTACCCCTTTAAGCAACTTGTGTATTGTAGCTTTTCTTTGGGATTAATAACTAACGGAAATACCCCCTGGGGGATCTATGGGCTACTAGAGCAATATAAACAACCTTGGGGATGTGAGTCCCCTCAGGGAAACCCTGAATAAACTTAACTTTTATTCTTTATTCAACTAATAATTAAGGGTGCTCAATTGCCACCAGGTGGCAGTGTGTGATTAAAATTACAATCCCTTATTTGCTATATTCTATGGCATCCTATGCATGGATGTAGATGACCGCGGAGATGTGTTTGCAGTCCTCTGCTCTGATGCCGTCTACAGACTTAGCATCACGCATCTCCGTGGTCCATCCATATTCAGAAACAGGGATTGAGCTAAAATCTATTATCCTCTGACTCAACGTTTCGCCAGAAGGAACTGGCTTTTTCAAGAGTGTGAGGTACTTCACACTCTTGAAAAAGCCAGTTCCTACTGGTGATACGTTGAGTCAGAGGATAATAGATTTTAGCTCAATCCCTGTTTCTGAATATGGATGGACCACGGAGATGCGTGATGCTAAGTCTGTTGACGGCATCAGAGCAGAGGACTGCAAACACATCTCCGCGGTCATCTACATCCATGCATAGGATGCCATAGAATATAACAAATAAGGGATTGTAATTTTAATCACACATTGCCACCTGGTGGCAAATTGAGCACCCTTAATTAATAGTTGAAAAAAGAATAAAAGTTAAGTTTTAGACCGGAGGGTCTTTATTCAGGGTTTCCCTGAGGGGACTCACATCCCCAAGGTTGTTTATATTTTTCTTTGGGATCAGACCAGATGAACTAGGCTTTATTTCATACATGCATAAGTGAACCCACCCTGGGTTCACTTATGCATGTATGAAATAAAGCCTAGTTCATAGCAAAGATGCTGGTTGACCACTTTTCCTTCTCTGTACCACTTTTGATCTCATAACAGGGTGCACTCTATAAGACTTGCTGTTTTGAAGAGGAATTTTAGAACTCTCAGACACATACATACATATACGCTAAATGAATAAATAAATAAATGAATAAATGCAGAACACCAAGTGGATGAAATAAAAAATGTGGTTTATTCCATGATGTAAAGACATCATTTCAGAAGTCTACCGCTGCCTTTCTCAAAGGAAAAAGGTAACGGCAGGCTACTGTAATGTTGTCTTTATATCATGGAATAAACCGCCATTTTTTATTTCATCCACTGGTAACTGCAGTCCTATGCATTAGTGCACGATTCATTATTTTTCTCATTTTTTTTTTTACATTTTTCGCTTTCAGATGTGTGTTTTCCCAACTCTGCTTTAATATTAGCAAACAGTAGCATACTGCAGATATCTGGGCTAGTTGTTGCCATGGTTAGACAATCCCTTTAGTATGTTTTGGGATGTGCAAAATCTCAGTTTCATTTATTCTTAAATATCTTAGAGGTCCACATGTGCAGGTACAACACAAAAGCTAAGGAGATACAGGCTGTCATAAAACTATTTCTCTCTTCTGATTGGCTATGAGTAAAGGACACTGGGGTATTGATGTTTTCTTATACTGTATGTAGTACAATCTAAAAAGGTATTTGATATACATTTAGCAAAGTCCCTTTTGTTTTTATTGTCTATTATAATTTCACTATAATACAGTTTACATTATTCAGATGTCAATCCATTTGTATTTTCAGTGTGCTCAAATAGTGTGCATGCTCCTTTTTCATGCTCTTTATTACATTTTATATTAAACTATACGTTTATGCAAATATGCTCTAACTTTTATTCATCATAGTAGTTCTTGTCTCCTATGCAGGAAGCATGTCTCACAATTTTTATCACATTATTCCTCCTCTTTATAAAACAAGATATAACAATATATTTTAACAATCTAGCAGCAATGAAGTGGACAAGTAGCTCCCTCTAGTGCTTCTTTCCCTGGTAATCTACAGGTACTATAGTTCAATATTTGTTCTTTAGTCAATATTGATATATCATTCTGCCAAAATTACAATATGTATGGATAATAAATATTATTGGTATGTATGTGAAAAAGGGTATTGTGGGTAACTTAAATATTTTTACTTAGATTTCTTCTTATTTATTTATTAAAAGAGATAAGAATAAGCAACTGAAAAATTAAGGAACCTAACATTAATAGCATGAACAGAACCTCTTTATATTAATATCTTGATATGTTGCTTCATAAATAAATAAATAATTTGAGTGGTTAATCTAAATAAAAGCAACTTAAAGGGGTACTCCGGTGGAAAACTTCTTCTTTTTTATTTTTATTTTTTTAAATCAACTGGTGCCAGAAAGTTAAACAGATTTGTAAATTACTTCTATTAAAAAATCTTAATCCTTCCAGTACTCATTAGAGGCTGAATACTGCAGAGAAAATGATTTTCTTTTTGGAACACAGTGCTCTCTGCTGACACCACGAGCACAGTGCTCTCTGCTGACATCTCTGTCCCATTTTAGGAGCTGTCCAGAGCAGCATATGTTTGCTATCGGGATTTTCTCCTACCCTGGACAGTTCATAAAATGGACAGAGATGTCAGCAGAGAGCACTGTGCTCGTGATTCAGCAGAGAGCTCTGTGTTCCAAAAAATAATAATTTCCTCTGTAGTATTCAGCAGCTTATAAGTACTGGAAGGATTAAGATTTTCTAATAGAAGTAATTTACAAATCTGTTTAACTTTCTGGCACCAGTTGATTTAAAAAAAAAAGTTTTCCACCGGAGTACCCCTTTAATATTGTCTATACTATGAATTATCTTAGCTTTCTTAGGACTCTGAAGTCTTAAACAGTGTTTTTCATTCCATTCTTTATGTACTTCCAACTTGACTGTTTTAACCCCTTGACGACGCAGGACGTATATTTACGTCCTGCGCCGGCTCCAGCGATATGAAGCGGGATCGCGCCGCGATTCCGCATCATATCGCGTCGGTCCCGGCGCTAATCAACGGCCGGGACCCGTGGCTAATACCACACATCGCCGATCGCGGCGATGTGCGGTATTAACCCTTTAGAAGTGGCGGTCAAAGCTGACCGCCACTTCTAAAGTGAAACTGAAAGTGACCCGGCTGCTCAGTCGGGCTGTTCGGGACCGCCGCGGTGAAATCGCGGCGTCCCGAACAGCTGACCGGACACCGGGAGGGCCCTTACCTGCCTCCCCGGTGTCCGATCAGCGAATGACTGCTCCGTGCCTGAGATCCAGGCAGGAGCAGTCAAGCGCCGATAACACTGATCACAGGCGTGTTAATACACGCCGGTGATCTGTGTAAGAGATCAGTGTGTGCAGTGTTATAGGTCCCTATGGGACCTATAACACTGCAAAAAAAAATGTAAAAAAAAAGTGTTAATAAAGGTCATTTAACCCCTTCCCTAATAAAAGTTTGAATCACCCCCCTTTTCCCATAAAAAAATAAAACAGTGTAAAAAAAATAAAAAATAAACATATGTGGTATCGCCGCATGTGTAAATGTCCGAACTATAAAAATATATCATTAATTAAGCCGTACGGTCAATGGCGTACGCGCAAAAACATTTCAAAGTCCAAAAAAGCGTATTTTGGTCACTTTTTATACCATTAAAAAATGAATAAAAAGTGATCAAAAAGTTCGATCAAAACAAAAATCATACCGATAAAAACTTCAGATCACGCCGCAAAAAATGAGCCCTCATACCGCCGCATACGTGGAAATTTAAAAAAGTTATAGGGGTCAGAAGATGACATTTTTAAACGTATAAATTTTCCTGCATGTAGTTATGATTTTTTCCAGAAGTGCGACAAAATCAAACCTATATAAGTAGGGTTACATTTTAACCGTATGGACCTACAGAATAATGATAAGGTGTAATTTTTACCGAAATATGCACTGCGTAGAAACGGAAGCCCCCAAAAATTACAAAATGGCGTTTTTTTTTTTCAATTTTGTCGCACAATGATTTTCTTTCCGTTTTGACGTGCATTTTTGGGTAAAATGACTAATGTCACTGCAAAGTAGAATTGGTGACGCAAAAAATAAGCCATAATATGAATTTTTAGGTGGAAAATTGAAAGGGTTATGATTTTTAAAATGTAAGGAAGAAAAAACGAAAGTGCAAAAACGGAAAAACCCTGAGTCCTTAAGGGGTTAAAGGGCATCTCATGGTAAAAAAATAAATAAAATAAAACCCCCTAATGCATTAAATGAACAAATTAACTGATATTTACCTCTCCAAATATTTGCTAATACCCAAATTAGCCTCAGGTCGGCACTTCAGTCTTACATTGAGTGGACGTCACATAACTGTCGCAGCTAATCAGCTTCCTTGGTGGACTCACTCTGTATTTCTTGCCTCACTGCTCAGTGATGGGACCCTGAGATGGGCAGGAGTACGGAGAGTGACTGCCGAGGCCGCTAATTGGTTGCGGTAGCCATGTGACTTCTGTTCTTAAAGTAAAACCGGAGTGCTGAATGGAGGCTGAGCAGGGGATCAGCAGGGGATCAGTTAGTTTGTTATTTTTAATGTGTTTGGTGACTAGAACTGTATAGTAGCTATAATCAATTTCCCACGGTTTCTTTTGGCATTAAAATTTGCAACCATACGTGCAAAAATCTGTGACTTTGTATCCATTGTCCAGTTTTTAAGAAAAGTAGGTGGGATTTTCTTTGTGGGTTTTAATTCCCTACTTTTTTTTCCACGGTATTTACTAAGACTTCCCTACATTTTGTACTTTCCCCTACACTTTGCTCTTTTTCCTCAGCTGAAATCCACCACATTTTCTGTGGAAATCTTAATAAATATGTTGGGTTTTTGTGAAAATGTTGGGGGAACGCCCCCTTTTCTGTGGCCACATCCCTTTTAGGGTTTTCTTAGTAAAATGGATTTTTGAATGGGTGTGGTCTCTGATATCATTACATATTTATTAACTTAAGGCAGAAAATGATGCAAATTGCAGAGTAAATCCACATCTACTTATAGCAGGCATAGATCTTATTTTAGCTCCAAATATGTGAAGGCATGAGCCTATTAATAATTTTGGCACAAATTACTCCAGCAATCTTTAGTATGAGGCTGGCCTATAAAAAACCTCCCTCATTTCAGAACTTCTCACACTGTAGTGGAAAAAAACTGGTGAGTTGTTCAATAAAGTTGTTAGGAAGGTGTACCTGGAAAGGTTATGTTGACACAAGTGAATATACACTATAAAAGCCAATCTTTGATTGCCGTAATGTTTGGTTTTGTAAAATAACTGACTCATACAGTGTTTTGCTACTTTTGATGATATACTGGATACAGAAATAACAAGTTCAAGCATAGATTAAAGGAAATGCATAGGTTGATGCATAGCAAAACCTGTTGGCATAGACTATGTATAATATATAATACCTAGGCATCACCCTACAAAGTTACATAGAAATGTTACCAGTAAAATTATTTGACCAGCTAGAAGCTCAGCTAAACATGTGTCAGGTATTTGCTTAAAGGGGTACTCCACCCCTAGACATCTTATCCTCTATCCAAAGGATAGGAGATAAGATGTCTGATTGCGGGGGTCCCGCTCCCTCCCATAGACTTGCATTGAGGGGGCGGGTGGGACATCACATGGGGGCGGAGTCGTGACGTCACACTCTTCCATCCTTGTGGTCGGGATGGTATTAGCCTGAGGGCCTCCAGTGGTTCCGGAAGCCATTACAGGTGGGTGCCGTATGATAGAATGCGGGGTCCTCAGCGGCGGGACCCCCGCGATCAGACATCTTATCCCCTACCCTTTGGATAGGGGATAAGATGTCTAGGGGTGGAGTACCCCTTTAAGTGGTCAATCAAGTTACAATATTACTTACTGTTGTATGAAAATACTATAACTGAGCTCTATAGCTACATGGAAAACTAAACGTTGGTTCTGAAGACTTAAAAAGTCCTCCCAAAATAATACAAACTAAGAAAAGAGCAGATAAATAATACAGATAAAGCAAGTTCACAAGTAGAAACTCAGAAAGAGGTGCTTAAAGCCACTGATTACTTTCTGTATTAAGAATAGGAGGTTCTTTAGGTTGTTATACAGAACACAAAGGGGGAGATTCTCAAAAAAATTTATGGCGCGAAAAGTATCGACCACATTTTCAAAGAGCTTTGTGCCACGGTTTACACTGTTGACGTCAGTTTTGTAAAAGTGGGCGTGTCCACGTACATTGTCTGCTTTATATGATATTTTCAAAGGGATGAAAGTACAGTTTACATCAAAAATTTCACACCAGCTTTTTGATAGTGTAGAAATTTTTTTGGGAGGGAAAAGGTGTTATTTAAGTAATTAGTAAAAAAAAAATATTGTTATTGAACATTTTTATAAAAAAAATATATAAATATTTTTTTTTCTTGGTCACTGTACCTGCACTCACATTTACGCTCAGAAATGTTTTATTTATACAGTTTTCGCTCATCTGGGCCCTGGTAATCATGGAATATTGATATTGAGATGTTTCCACCATTATTTTCTGGGATGTAAAATTTGGCACAAAAATCTGCAATTTTGGTACCAAAATTGCCGATTTTGCTGCCAAACTCTGCAATTTTTGCGCAAAAAAATCCAATGTGGCTTCAACAAGAAAAAAATTGGCGCGAAAGAAAAAAAAGTGGAGCGAAAATGAATTTTCACATATTTTCATATTTTAAAATGTGAGGGGAAAAAAAAGGTGTGGATAATATCGCTGGAACAGAAATTACAGTAGTTTTTGAGAATCTCCCCCACAGTGTGCAGAAATTATAAAATGGAGCTTGGAGTAAAAAGGAGCATCTCATCTGGACACAGGTAAAGATCAATGCAGGACATGTAGTACCATACTGTATTTAGAGGTGTGCTACTGGATATCCAACTAGTGCCTGTACTTCAGTACTCATAAGAACATGAATGCAACAGTTGTTTATTAATAATGTCATCCTTGCTGTGACTAATAATTGTTGATACCGCACATAGGGACATTAACTTGGCATTGATGCCCAGTGTACAGATGAATCCTGGTGTTTAGTGGTGTGGACTATGAGTCATGTGCTCTATTATAAAATACATGGCACACTGGGCACCACCAAAATGAAAAATCTGTAAACATAAAATATCCCTATTTACAAACAATCATAAATAAAGTGTCCAAATATTGCCATTATACCATGACTTGGTGACTCCATGCCACGATATTGTGACTGGATAACAACCCCATACTGTGACTGGATAACATCCCCATACTGTGACTAGATAACATCCCCATACTGTGACTAGATAACATCCCCATACTGAGACTAGATAACATCCCCATACTGTAACTAGATAACATCCCCATACTGTGACTAGATAACATCCACATACTGAGACTAGATAGCATCCCCATACTGTAACTAGATAACATCCCCATACTGTGACTAGATAACATCCCCATACTGTGACTAGATAACATCCCCATACTGTGACTAGATAGCATCCCCATACTGTGACTAGATATCATCCCCATACTGTGACTAGATGACATCCCCATACTGAGACTAGATAGCAACCCCATACTGTGACTGGATAACATCCCCATACTGTGACTAGATAGCATCCCCATACTGTGACTGGATAACATCCCCATACTGTGACTAGATAACATCCCCATACTGTGACTGAATAACATCCCCATACTGTGACTGGATAACATCCCCATACTGTGACTAGATAACATCCCCATACTGAGACTAGATAGCATCCCCATACTGTAACTAGATAACATCCCCATACTGTGACTAGATAACATCCCCATACCGAGACTAGATAGCATCCCCATACTGTGACTAGTTAACATCCCCATACTGAGACTAGATAGCATCCCCATACTATGACTAGATAACATCCCCATACTGTGACTACATAGCATCCCCATACTGTGACTAGATAACATCCCCATACTGTGACTGGATAACATCCCCATACTGTGGCTGAATAACATCCTCATACTGTAACTGGATAACATCTTCATAACATGACTGGATACCACCACCATACATAGACTGATTAACACCACTACTCCATGACTGGTTAGCATCATGCCTGTATTACACTACCAAACTATGATTGAATTACACCTCCATACCTTGACTGGATTATACCACTATACCATGGCTAAATAATACACCTTACAGTGACTGGGCAAGAAGATGCATTTAAACGCAAGATAAACAATAAAATATGTCAAATGATAAAAAATATGGAGAAATAAGGCAGGTAATATGGGGCATAACTCAACCCTAGGTATTGGATCACTAGTGCCTCAAAAAAAGATACAGCACTGACTTATATACAGTAGGCACACAGCAAGTTATGCTGCTAAGAGGCTCCCATAAAAAGAATTACATATGTCATGAGTACACCTATGTATATATGAAAAGGATGGATTGTATCAGGTTATTAAATGGGCACTGTCACTTAAAAAAAGAACTTTGACATGTTCAGATTGCAACTATCTGGAATAGGAGTTTGCTATTGAGACAAACTTACAATGTAAGTCTATGAGATTGTCTGGATCAGCTGCACTTTTCTCCCCGCTCGTTCTAACAATTGGTTGGGGTATGATGACTCGCTCTTGAATATGTTTTAACTTTGCCATTTTTATAGCTTTATAAGTCAATTACAAGTGTTATCAAGAAAAAAAAAGGGAAGCCAATCAGGATGGTGCAACAGGGGGCCATTGACTTGTACTGAAAACAGGTCCCTCAGAGATCCTGCTTTTTGACAAGAGAGAACAATGAGACTGTCTCTGTTTTCATATCTTATTAAAACAATGGATTTTGATGAAAAATTGTCAAACTGACACAAATGGATACTTTTAAAAACGGTTGCCACATTAAAACCATTGGATATGTAAACAGTAGTGTTGAGCGGCATAGGCCATATTCGAATTCGCGAATATTCGCGAATATATGGACGAATATTCGTCATATATTCGCGAATATTCGCGTTTTATTTTCGCATATGCAAATATTTGCGTTTGCGAAAATTAACATATGCGAAAATGTGCATATACAAAAACCTGGACAAACAAAAATTTGCATATGCGAAAATAAGCATATGCAAATTTCCGCATATGCGAACATTCGCACACCAGTCTCACACAGTAGTATTAGAGCCTTCTTTACACCACACAAGCTGGAAGTAGGGAGGGATGATCACTGTGATGTGTACTGTGAGAAAGAAAAAAAAAAAAAGAATATTCGTAATTACGAATATATAGTGCTATATTCGCGAATATTCGCGAATTCGCGAATATGCGATATTCGCGAATAAAATTCGGATTGCGAATATTCGCGAGCAACACTAGTAAACAGGTGTGTTTGAGAAAGAAGACAAAAACCAAATGGCATGATGACCTATTTGTGTTCCATAGTACAACATACACCGCCACAGACTAGCAGATTTCTATGGAGGAATCAGCTGTTCCATTTAACCATCTTCTTGTTGCTAACCATCTCAGAGTTTTTCTGAAAGGTCATGGTATATGTCCAGGGGTTATGAATAGCGGTGAGAACGTACTGATGCTAGCCCGTGATATGGAAATAAGATGACTTCATATTCCACTGTGTATATTTGCATTACAGAATATCCTGCAGGTCTGTATGAGCAGATTTCGTCCGTGCAGGTAAGAAATTATCCACATATTAAATATCTTTGAGACAATGGAAAATGTTATTATGTATGGCAATTCTTAGAAGCGATTTGAAACATTCTTGCATAAACAAGGTGTTTCTATCTGGAAATGATCAAGTTCATCTGTCATCTGAGTTCTTCTTTTGACTACCAATACCTTTTTAACATGTTTCAGCTAATAAAAAGCACATTAAAATTCAGTGACCTTCTGTTTGCACTGCGAGATAGATTTATCATTTTTCTTACCAAAGTTCTTCTGATTATTTAACTATATGTGGCATTTCAATGCTGGAACAAAATAATTTTTTTTTCTGGGGATTTATGACAGAACCAAAAGTACATTTATAATCCAGTCTTACAGCTTGAATCATTGCAAAGTGTTTTTTTTTTCTCTTTTTTTTTATGCTTTCAGCTCCACAGATTGATTGCTACAGTAGAGAACTGTCCTAAGAATTCATCAGTAAACTGTAATTTTTTTAGAGTGGACATTTACTTTAAACTTATCACAAGAGAAAATGGGCTTCCCCTGCCAACTCTCAAGGGTTGTGTCATCCAGTGCATTTTATCCTTCCTGTCATAGCTCCATCTTCACCAAGGATGTAGTTATGCTCCCTAAGGCTCTGTGCACACTGAGGGTACAGTACATCACACAATAACATTGTGATGCATTTGCATTATTGATGTATGTTTTATGTATGTTATGCAATTCATATAAAGAAAAAAAAATGTTATATATATATACACAATGGTCCCTCAACATACGATGGTAATCCGTTCCAAACGGACCATTGTTTGTTGAAACCATCGTATGTTGAGGGATCCGTGCAATGTAAAGTATAGGACAGTGGTCTACAACCTGTGGACCTCCAGATGTTGCAAAACTACAACACTCAGCATGCCCGGACAGCCGTTGGCTGTCCGGGCATGCTGGGTGTTGTAGTTTTGCAAAATCTGGAGGTCCGCAGGTTGTAGACCACTGTTAGAGAAAGTTGTACTCACCTGTCCCCGCCGCTCCGGACCGTCACCGCTCATCACCGCTGCCCGGGATGTCGCCGTCCATCGCTGTCGCCGCGTCCCCGAGGTGTCCCCGACGCTCCGGCAAGGCCTCTGCTTCCCCGGCAACCACGCTCTCCGTCACCGCCATCACGTCGCTACGCACACCACTCCTATTGGATGACGGGACGGCGTGCGCAGCGACGTGATGACGTCGATGGAGAGCGCCGACGATGCAGAGGATCCCGAAGAGGACGTGCCGGAGCCCCGAGGACAGGTAAGTGATTGTCAGCGGACCACACGGGGCACCGTAAACAGCTATACAGCGGCAGCTGAAGCAGTCAGTGCTGCCAGATAGCCGTTTATGGGATGGCCCCGACATAAAAAGGCATCGTATGTTGATGCTGCCTTCAACATGCGATGGCCTCTGAGAGGCCATCGCATGTTGAAATTATCGTATGTCAGGGCGATTGTATGTTGGGGGGTCACTGTATATATATTTATATATATATATATATATATATATATATATATATATTAAATATAGTAAAGTAAAGCATAAGGCAATGTTCATATACAGTATTTTGGGTGGGTGGGTCCGAAACAGAAAAAAGCTTCATATATTTCCATTATAGTTTTTGCTGGGTAGTTTCACTCCTGGTTCTGGCATAAAATGCTATGTGTGAACATAGAAGCGAACATAACTAAAAATACTGACCTCGTGCTGACCAGAATACTGCAAGTGAACCAAGCCTCATACTCACATACATAATATAGGACACTACGTGAGGTATGACAATTCGATATTTCCCAGAAATTAAAGGTATCATGTTATTGATATTGCACAACGAATACTGTAAAAACAAACAAAAAACAATGCTCCCCACTCAATATGTTGCTGGAGCTGGTACTATATTCTGAATTGTCTGCCGCATGCAGGAATGCTGCAACAACACAGTGCAGTTGTTGGCCAATTCATGTGATCATAGTTTCTCCCGCCTGCAGTGGTCACAATATAGTACCAGCCCCAACAACACAGCTGTGTTAGGCATGGTCCTTGAAAGTTGGGTGCCAGGGAGAATGGGTGATGTGTTTTTTTGTGCCAGGATGACATGTTTAAGACCAAGAAGTGCTCTGTCCTTAAGAGGTTAACAGTAAATAATTACAATTCAGTAAACAATATACTTTCAAAATATGCAAATTTTCTTTACATTGCTCTGATCATTATTTGCCTCAAAAATTGTGGGTAAGGGAAAATTGATCTTAGATGTGCAATTCAATATAACTGGCTGTTTACCTATGTTCACTAAAGTCAGAAATCAGCAAATCTGACATGGTTTCAATGCCAATGATCTCAAGGCTCCAGAGCTACAATGTTAAAATTTACATATATTTATAGGCAATGCATCCATAACCTCACCAGCTAATGTGCATTAAAGATTGTTCACTCTATAATCTTTAAGCAGCTATTCTGATACAACCACAGTAGTAAATCTAATCCAAATACTTTTTATGGCTAGAAAGGGAACACGTTTTGTGCCCATTTCAGACCCAGACTCTTTTCAATAACTTATACCGATACATCCTGATAAAGTTATATTTGTATCTTGAAAGATAATCTATATATATATATATATATATATATATATATATATATATATATATATATATATGTATATATATATATATATATATATATATATATATATAGATATATAGATATATAGATATAGTAAGAAATAGTTGCAGCACAGCTCGGTTCCAACAAAAAACGGGTGCCAGCGTCCTAACCTGATCAGGGTCTCTTGTAGATAAAAAATTCCAATGTAACTCCAGTAAAAAAAGTACATTTATTCACACATATCTCAAATACAGTGCAATGTTTCAGCTCAACGTTTCGCTAGGCTTGATAATGGCTCCATAGGAGCTGAAACGTTGCGCTGTATTTGAGATATGTGTGAATAAATGCACTTTTTTTTACTGGAGTGCTGCGCCATTGGAATTTTATATATATATATATATATATATATATATATATATATATATCTATATATAAAACTCAATGTATGTGTATATATGTGTGTATATTCCAGCATCACGTCCAAATGGCTAAAGATATTAACATGAAACTTGGCACACATGTTACTTATATGTCAACAACAAACATAGGATAGGTGATTTAACCCTTACTCACCCCCGTTTGCCAGGGGCAGGTTTTTTTTTTTAAGTCCCATACAAGTCTGTGGGAAATATATGTTACTGCATAACTTCCAAACAGCTGGAGATATTTCAATAATACTTGGTCACATGTTACTTATATGTCCACTTAAAATATAGGATAGTTAATATTACCATTAACAACCCCCATTTGTGAGGCTCAGGGTTTTTGTTTAATGTCCCATGCAAATCAATGGGAAATGTATGTTCCCACATAACTTCAGTACGGCTGGAGATATTTCAATACCTGGTACACATATTACAGGTTGGGATATGAGAACGGAATGGGAGGTCGGTATAGGAGGTTGAGATAGGAGGACGGGATATGAGGTCGAGATAGGAGGTCGGGATAGGAGGACGGGAAAGGAGGACGGGATAGGAGGAAGGGATAGGAGGTTGGGATAGGAGGTCGATATAGGAGGTCAAGATATGAGGACGGGAAAGGAGGACGGGATAGGAGGTCGGGATTGGAGGTCGGGATATGAGGACGGGATAGGAGGTTGGGATAGGAGGTCTAGATAGGAGGAAGGGATAGGATGATGGGATAGGAGATCGAGATAGGAGGTCGGGATAGGAGGTCGGTATAGGAGGTCGGGATAGGAGGTTAGGATAGGAGGTCGGGATAGGAGGTCGAGATAGGAGGTCAAGATAGGAGGACGAGATAAGAGGTCAGGATAGGAGGTCGAGATAGTAGGTAGAGATAGGAGGAAGTGATAGGAGTTCGAGATAGGAGGATGGTATAGGAGGTCGGGATAGGAGGTCAAGATAGGAGGTCAAGATAGGAGGACGGGATATGAGGAAGGGATATGAGGTCGGGATAGGAGGTTGGGATAGGAGGTCGAGATAGGAGGTCGAGATAGGAGGACGGGATAGGAGGTCAGGATAGGAGGTCGAGATAGGAGGTTGGGATAGGAGGTCGCAATAGGAGGATGGGATAGGAGGTCGGGATAGGAGGTCTAGATAGGAGGATGGGATATGAGGAAGGGATATGAGGTTGGGATAGGAGGTTGGGATAGGAGGTCGAGATAGGAGTATGGGATATGAGGACGGGATAGCAGGTCGGGATAGGAAGACAGGATAGGAGGTCGAGATAGGAGGTTGAGATAGGAGGACGGGATAGGAGGTCGGGATAGGAGGTCGGAGTAGGAGGTCGGGATAGGAGGTTGGGATAGGAGGTCGAGATAGGAGGTCAAGATAGGAGGACGGGATAGGAGGTCAAGATAGGAGGACAGGATAGGAGGATGGGATAGGAGGTCGACATAGTAAGTCGAGATAGGAGGTTGAGATAGGAGGTTGAGATAAGAGGATGGAAAGGAGAATGAGATAGGAGGACGGGATAGGAGGTCGGGATAGGAGGTTGGCATAGGAGGTTGGGATAGTAGGTCAGGATAGGAGGTTGGGATAGGAGGTCAGGATAGGAGGATGGGAGAGGAGGATGGGATATGGGGTTGGGATATGACAACAATATATGAGGCTGGGATATGAAGTCAAAAGCTTTCTCCTCTCTTCATTTTCCTCCCCAACAAAGATTAGGAAAGAAAAAACGGGCAACGCCGGGTACTCTGCTAGTAATTATAATAATAAAAAAAAAATTATGCAATAGGATAATGTTCAAATCAAGTTTTTCTGTTAAAGTGTACCTGTCACTTTAAAAAAAAAAAAAACTTTTGACATGTCCTAACGATATATTAAAAATAAAAAGTATCAATAAAGTATATTTTTACTTACAGAACTATTTTTTCTAGAAAAATATTAACAGAGAACAATACATTATCTGAATAACTGCAATCATAGAAAACCATGTTGTTTATGTTTGTGAATGTCATAAAAACAAACAAAAATAAATAGCAGTACCAAAGAAAAGTACAATTCATTTTTCACAAGAAAAACAACCGCTTGTAAAGCTTTGACGGTGGAGAAATAAAAGAGATATGGAACTTTGAATGCAGTGACACTGACGTAAATATTTAAAGTGTTTTTATTGTGTAAGTTTTAGTAAAATAAAAAGAAAAATATATGTACACAAGTTTGGTACTGATTTAATCATAAAAACAACAGAATAGACGTCACATTTATAAGCAGATTATTTAAAAACTATTGGAAAATTGCTTTTTATGTTGGTTGATACACTATCTAGACTGTCTGAAAGCTGCAGTCATGGGTAAAAAAATGCAGTAAAATTGTTCTGATTTCCCGTATCAGCCATCACATGAATACATGCTAAAGAAATCATTCAGCTTTAGAAAAACAGAGCTTATTTCTTCAAAAATCTGCATCATCTTTGTCTTCAGGTTGGATATGGTTTTGTAGCTCAGTTTAATTGAATTACATTAAGTCTAGTTGTAATATCACACACAAGCTCCGGACAGGTGGGGTGCTGTTTTTGGAAGAAATTGGCTCTGCGTTTCTATTGCTGGATAACCCATTTAACACACTGTTGGAAATTTATGCTATACAGTATGTTCATAAAGTGCCATAAATGTCCGATGCAGCTCCTAGCTCTGGGACCTCCAGATATGTTGAAAACAGGGTTTGTAGACCTGCCTAGTGAGATTTCTACCTCTTTATCCATGGGCAGTATGTTAGGGATTGAGGGACCCACATAGGTGCAGACCCTAAAGACAGAATCTGAATTTATCTGCTGAACTGACAGTTGGACCAGATCATTGGTGTTCAGACAGGCGAATCAGCTCCCCATGACAAGATTGCTAAAAGCCAATTTATTGTCATGCTAAGGCCTTCAGTGTGTGTTGTGATAGATCTAGTAAATGGAGAAAAAGTCAAAACATGTCTAATATATATATATATATATATATATATATATATATATATATATGTGTGTTTTGCAAAATACTGTATTTCTTGTAAAACAGAGTATATTAAAGTAAAGTTGGGCCCGCAAAAAACAAGCTTTCATAAGGCTTTGTAGATGGAATATTGAAGAGTTACGGCTCTTAAAAGGAGAAGAGCTTTAGAGAACTAAAACTATCCAAAACAGTTCCTACCCAGAAAAGCATCAACTTCTCAAGACTTCTCAAGTGTCCAACACCAAAACCTGGAGCCTCCATGGAACTGTTTTTCTAGCACGTACCACAGATGCTTGACTGGTTTGAGATTTGAAGGTCACATCTATCTCATGTTCCTCAAACCATTTTATTATCAATTTTTGCAGCATTGCAGGCTGAATTATCCTGCTAAAAGACACCACCGACATTAAGAAAAAGCATCACTATGAGGGGATTTACTTGGTCTGCAATAAAATATAGGTAAGTGGTACTGTATGTGTTACGTCTTGTACTTAATTATTGTTATATTGTTATAACTAATACGATGCGACAGCACTGGTTTATGTCTTCTACTGGACAAACAAAATGGAGACTGAACAAGAAAATCTAAGAGATTTTTACATATATGACAAACAAAGCAAAAATTACTGACATTATACTACACTGTTACAATACTTCTAGTGACTATAGACATACAGAACAGACAATACAGAACAGACAATACTTAACAGTATGTGTAGTTTTTCTATCACAGCCACTGTTATAACTTTATTAGCCATTTTTTTTTTTTTAGTAACTCTTGAGATCAGACCAGATGAGGAAGAATTAGCCTTGAACACTGAGGAAAAACTTTTCATTGAACCACTTTTAGTTCCATAGACTTGCATTGAGGGGGCAGGTCATGATATCATGAGGGGGCGGGGCTATGATGTCAAGAGCTCCCAGTGCCAGCTCCAGCATTCGGAACAGTTTGTTCTAAACGCTGAGCAGCGGAGTAACCCTTTAACCACCACAAGCCAGCAACTGCCTACAAGACCTGCCATTTTGGAGATTCTTTGGCCAAGCTGTCTAGCCATCACAATTTGGCCCTTGTCAAATTCCTTACATTTGCCAATTTTTCATCTAAAATATCAAATGTAATAAGTGTCTGTTTACTTGCTACCTTATACTCTTTACTCTACCCATTAACAGGTTGCATTGTCACTAGATAATGGATGTTTTCACTTCACCTGTCAGCGGTTTTAATGTTGTAGCTGATTGGTGTACTATGTTGTACTATATTGTTCCATAACTGGAATTACAACTCAACACCATGTAATCATCATTTACATAATTGAGTGATCCAATATTCTTTATTTTCCTGAAGTCCATTGCTGTGTAAAATGATTGGCTGCAAACTCTTATTAAAAATCCCCACTTGTGTTCCATTATTATGTAGATGTTTATCTCTGGTCTCAGGTTATGAGGTGTTTCTCTGATTTGTGCTTAGCATTGCTATTTGGCTGCCATTCAACCTTGGCTGTCTCTTATAAATAACACCTTATCGAATTTAATGATTGGCAGCAGAGGACACAGATAAGTTTAGACCCTTGATATTAACACTGCTCGCTACTTAATGATTTCATATTACTAATCTCTTTGTACAAACCGGGATCTTTCACAAGTACAGAAAAAAAAAAAGAAATCATTACGTGAATATCTATCTACACTGTATGCGCAATTATTAGGGTAAGTGAGTAGTCTTTATATATCATAATTTTTAGGTATATTTTCCAACTCCAAGCTGAATAAACTTGAATACTTATGGCATCTAAGCCAAGGCTGGTGCAAGGATTTTTGCCACCCTAGGCAAAACCTAATTTTGCTGCCCCTAGGCGCCGCCCTTTGGCCCCGCCCCTTGGCCGCATTTTTTTTTTTTGCACTATACTGTTATTCAATAAGATCTACTATACAGACATTAATATTCCCACATACAGGTACCATATAGTGGTAGATATTAGCTGTACACATTCTCCAAAGACCATATAGGTGATTACAGTTACATGTTGGGACTCATAGGAGACGTCTTCTCAGACCAGAGTCTGTCACTTATCTTTTTTTCTTTATCTGGCCTGGTACATCATCAATTCTTCAGCCATTTTATCTGGCAGATATTTGTGGAATCTGCTAGATAAACATTTTAGACTCCTCCTACCAGCACAAACCTCACCTCTATACAAACAATTCATGTGTATTGCTTAACACAGTAGTAATAGTGCCAACTTTGTGCCCCCATATAGCAGATCCCCTCACATTACACCCAGCTATTGCCATCCCCACATTGCTCCCTCAAGTATATGGTTCTTCTCCCCTTCCAGACCTGTCAGTCTGGCAAGGGCAGTGAGCAGTATGCAGTATGCCCTGGCCATGGGACCATGCCCGAGGAGAAGGAGTGAGTTGTGACATTGGTGCTGCACTCCTCTATTCATATGCCAGGACTCCAGAGTGATGCGTGTGGCCGTGCTCGCTGTCAACCCTGCACACACACAACCCGCAGCCACATGAAGCTGCATGTACCTTACCTGTTAGTCAGTATCACATCATGGGTGCAGCACTTCTGGCAGGCGGATAGAATACCGCTGCTAGGAGTGCTGCTGGCTGAGCAAGTGGTTCTAATGCTGACTGTCAAACTTTCTTGCGCTGGGCAGAGTGGTGCCCCCATTAAGAGGGCACTCTAGGCGGCTGCCGATTTTGCCTATAGGCAGAGCTGGCCCTGATCTAAGCATATCCAGTGATGTGTATTTGTGTAAGGAGAAGGGACTAAGGAGATAAACACGCTATATAAAGGTGTGCATCATTATTAGGCAGTTTCTATTTCCCAGGCAAATTGGGCCTAAAAAGTGCTTTAAAGTAGTTGTCCTGGAGACAGAATAGGTCCTACCTGTTCTGCTCCCTTGAGCTACACTTCCACTTCCACGTCCTGGTCATCTTGAATGTACACTATTTCAAGATAGGAGGGGGGTAGGAAACCACACCCACATGTTATGTCCAACAGCTGCAAGATGTTAGCGATGCCATGGTGACATCATACGGTTAATGGATATCTCATGTGAGTGTGGTTTCACCTGCGTTCAAAGATTGGGACTAGTCCTCCCCGCCCGCCTTGAGACAGTAAACTTCCGAGACAACCAGGGAGCAGATGTGGAGCGCCAGGAAACAAAACAGGTAAAACCTTCAAACAATTTTCTGCAAATGGTCAACAATGTTGAAAAAAATGTGTTAAGGTAAAAAGACTCAAATGAACGGTCAAAGATTTGAGAAAAGTCAAACGTGAAGCTACTAGGAACCCATTATTCTTCAGTGCTGTCATACTCTAGAGCTGCAACGTACCTTGAGTGGCCAGGAGTACAAGATGCTCAGTGCTCAGAGACATGGTAAAGGTAAAGAAAATTAAAACCCGACTACCACTGAAAAAAAACGTAAGTTGAAACATAAAGACTGGGCCAAGAAATATCTGAAGGCAGATATTTTTAATGTTCTGTGAACTGATAAGATGAAAGGGATTCTTGACAATCCAGATGGATGGGCTTGTGGAGGGATCAGTAATGGGCATAGACCTCCACTTCAATTCAGAGGCCAGTAGGGTGGAGGTAAGATACTGGTAAGTGCTGGTATCATCAAAGATTAGCTAGTTCAACCAATTTGGGTTAGTTGGACTCAAAATCAACTCCCAAACCTACAGCCAGTTTTAAGAAGAGACTTTCTTCAGGTAGTGGTACAGGAAAAAGTCTACAACTGTCAAAATGACCATGATTTTTTGCGGAATAATGCTCCATAACATGGATTCAAGTACTTCAGAGTGTGGCTAACCAGTAAGTGCCTTATAGGTAAAAAAAAAAATATGACAAGGCCCCCTTCCTCACTTGACTTAAAGGGTAGCTCCCACCATCATGATTTTTTTTCTGTCCCTGCCTATTGCCCTTCTATCCCTAACACCCTCCCTGCCTTTATTTTTATTTTTTACTATTTTTAAAATGGCATTTAGTCTGCCTGGTAGTGTGCAGACTTCCAGGCAGACTTCCCCAGCAGGCACCACGTCACTGATGCCTGCTGGGGCCGGCACTTCCGCCCTTAGTTCTCCTAACAGGGTGCCTCCAGCTGTTTAACCACTACAACTCCCAGCATGCCCTGACATCTATTGGCTGTCAGGGCATGCTGGGAGTTGTAGTGGTAAAACAACTGGAGGTACCCAGGACAGGAGTTTCATGGGGGAAGCAGTGAGCCAAGAGCTGATGCGGGAGGGACGGGTGCGGGGGAGCCTCTTCCTGCCGCTCGGTAAGTAACACCCAAACCCCCCCCCCCGCGCCCCCCGTACCTTGCAGCAGTGTCCCCCATCCCCCCCCCCCCCGTAACTTGCAGCTGCGCCCCCGGTACCTTGCAGCAGCGCCCCCCGTACCTTGCAGAAGCGCCCCCGCCCCCGATACCTTGCAGCAGCACCCCCCCGCACCTTGCTGGAGCAGCCAACCCCCCGCGCCACCCGCACCTTGCAGCAGGGCCGTTGGCGAGTGCGGGAAGCCGATGCGCAGCCCTGGCTGTTACTGCGCCTGCGCAAAATTTCGACTGATGCCCTGCCGGAATCAGTCGGAATTTTGCAGTGACGTCACTCCGCACTGCATTCGGCCACTAGGAGGGCGCCCCCTAGTGGCCGAATTTCAAATTGCTTTTAAAATGTTTTAAAAGCATTTTTTAAATAAAAGTATATTAGAGATATGTTGTAGTACTTAAGTACTACAACATATCAAAAATAACTTTTCATGACAGTGCCCATTTAAATCATATTGAGAACTTGTGGGTCCTTCTTAAACTATATATTTTTTGTAAAGGAAAACAGTACACCTCTGTGAACATTGTCTGAGAGGCTGTGGCTGATTTTGCACGAAAAGTTGATCATAAACAGATCAAAAAACTGACAGATTCAATGAATGGAGGACTTATGATGGTTGTTGACAAAAAGGGTAAGCAAAGGTGAACTTAATCCAATGGGGCTGTTCTGAGAATCAGAATACCTGAAATTGTCAGCACAATACAGGTGCTGAGGTGCCATTTACAGCATATAGTATTATGTCAATGCAATTTTGATTGTCATGTTGTGCTGGAGGACAATGCTATAATGGGCATTTAATCATACCTGTGTCCTGGTGGCTGTAAAAGGAAATTCCATACAGCCCTGAAGATTTCATGTGTGATTTTCACTGCCTCAAAATTAAATATGCATTTCTTGTATAAACAAGTGAAATACACACAGAAATTAGGAAAAAACATGGAAATGTAGGAACTGTGCTGCTATATTGTGCCTCTATGTAGGACTATATGCAGTCCTTCTAGGGAAGAACATTTTTGTAATATGGCATAAAATGGAACATGCCTTAAAATAGCCTCTGTTGCCTTAAGTACAGTATAGCCCTATAGATATGTCCATAAACACAGTTCGTAAGAAAGAACGATCAGAGCACTCACCACTGCTGCAGAAATATACTTTATTCACAATCCAGGTGACACAAAAATAGGAGCGGGACAGACAAACAAACAGGCAGGAGTGCTTCTAGCGCAATGGTGCTATTTCACGCAATCCTGCGCTTCGACTGGCCCACACGTTATCACGTCTTACAGGTACTTATAAATAACCCCTGACCCGGTTGCTAAGGTAACAGTTAACAATGAAACTCCTAAACAAAGCAACTGAGATACACATTAAAACATTCCTTAAAAAACATTAGAGCAGAGAATTACAACAGTACATTAAGCTCTGTCCTATCGTTCAGACCTACAGGTCCCATCGCTTCGTTTTGGCCTCTTTTATATTTAGTATTTCGTCCCGATCGCATCCATTCTGAGCATGCTCAACTCTTTCAAGAGCGGAGAAACAAAAAGGATCTGCCTCATTAGTATGAACTTCTTTTATATGTTGTATAAATCTCACAGATCTCACTCCCATCCTCAGGGTGTGAACAGGCTCAAGGACCCGATGAAATAAAGGACATTTAGTTTTACCCACATAGAATCTTTTACATTTGCAGGTTAGGGCATAGATTACATGAGTAGAGCGACATGAAATCAATTGTTTTACCCTTACTTCGTACCCATTCAGAGTAAATTCTTTCTGTTTAGAGTTTAATTAGCAAAATGAGCATGAACCACAACAGAAATTTCCTATTGGTTCAGACAACCAGTCTTTAGCTTTTTTCGTTTTTTCTCTTATACTTGTTTATGACATCTTTAATTCCCCTATTCTTTTTATAATTAATTATGGATTTTGATTGCATTATTTTCTCTAGATCTTTATCACTTTGCAGCATGTACCAATTTTTGTGCTATACATTTCAAATGGTCTTATTTAAAGGGGTACTATAAAAAGAGAATATGATTCTTTCTTCTTTCTCCAATTTGCTTTTCTGTTTAGTTTTTAATGACGCATCCCTTGGAATTCTGTCTACTTTCTTTCTAGCTTTTGTCACAATATCTACTGGGTATCCTCACTGCACAAGCCTTTCCTGTAGCTCATCTGCCTGTTTTTCATACCGTAGGGCATCATTGTTAATTCTATTTATGCTTAAAGGGGATCTCCGGTGCTTACACAGCTTACACCCCCTCCCGTAGGCTTGAAGTGAGGGGTGGAGCGTGACGTCACACGGGGGCGCAGGCTTGACGTCACACGCCGCTGGCCCTGTAGTCGCCCGTAATCAGACCCGGAGCGAACACGCTCCGGGGACTGATTACAAACGGGGTGCTGCGTGCATGATCACGGGCGTCCCAAGCGGGACTTCCGCGATCAGGCATCTTATCCCCTATCCTTTGGATAGGGAATAAGATGTGTATGCACTGGAGAACCCCTTTAATAGTTGGCTATAGGGGATACTTTGTTTAACTTGTACAGGATGGGACGACTCGTAATGTAAAAGAGCATTCTTTGCTATAGTTTTTCTAAAGCCTGATGTAGTAATCTTATTGTCAATGACCTCCATCTGGGCATCTAGAAATTCCAGATGATCTCCTCCATATTGGGATGTTCACCTAATTGCGATTGTTTAAAAACTCGCCAAACTCAGCTTCGGTCCCGTCCCAAAGAGATTATCTACGAAGCATAGATACAATTACATTTTTCCAATAAATTGGTTTTGTAAAGAAAAAATACAATTGCTTTCCAGTACGGCAAGAAAGATGTTCGCATATGAACGGAGGCAGGCAACCCCATAGCAGTCCCATTAATCTGTCTGTACCATTCATTGCCGTACTGGGAAGCATTGTTGTTAAGGACAAACAACAAAACTTCAGCTACCAAGTCATTTGTTTCAGGAGATTTACCATTTTTTTGCAATAATTCATGCGTAGCCTGTGTGGGATGCGGTTGTACAGGCTTTCCATGTCAATAGATGTTAACTTCTAACCTGGTTGCCTCTGGAATTCATTTAAAGGGGTACTCCGGTGGTCAACGTGTTTTTCCGTTTTTGACTTACCCTATTTGTTTTGTTTCATTTTTATTCTTGTTGTTGGGCCTACTCTATTTCCGTTCTTTGTTGTCTTTTTATCCCCCAATTTGTTTTCCTATATTTGCTTCTATTTCCTGTTTCTTGCTGTGCTGAAAACTACAAATCCCAGCATCCCACATGCCTTGCTGATTTGGGGCGGCTCCTTTTTTTTTTTTTGTTTGTTTGTTCCGCCCTTTACCCCCCTACTATTTTCCCGGGTCAGCCCCCTTATATGCAGCACACTAATATAATCAGCCCTGTTTGGGATACAGTGTCATACACACATAAAAGGGACTACAACTCCCAGCGTGTGTCATTCAAGAGTCTTCAGTCTGTGGTATAACACCAGCATACTGCCTCTGTAGTCTCCTGGGGGTTGTAGTTCACCACACCTCTGTAGGGCATACACCAGTGTTTCCCAACCAGGGTACCTCCAGGTGTTGCAAAACTACAACTCTCAGCATGCCCTGACAGCCTTTGGGCATGTTAGGAGTTGTAGTTTTGCAACAGCTGGAGGCACACTGGTTGGGAAACACTGTTGTAACATGATATGTATGCTGAATAGGCTAGAACAGTGTTTCCCAACCAGTGTGCCTCCAGCTGTTGAAAAACTACAACTCCCAGCATGCATAAAGTCTGTCAGGGCATGCTGGGAGTTGTAGTTTTGCAACAACTGGAGGCACACTGGTTTGTAAACACTAGCATACACACACACACACACACACACACAGGGACTACAACTCCCAGCATGTGTCATTCAGGATTCCCCGCCTCCCCCTTCACATATAGGGGGAGATTTATCAAAACCTGTGCAGAGGAAAACTTGCCCAGTTGCCCATAGCAACCAATCAGCTTGCTGCTTTCATTTTTATGAAGGCCTGTGAAAAATGAAAGAAGCAATTTGATTGGTTGCTATGGGCAACTGGGCAAGTTTTCCTCTGCACTGGTTTTGATAAATCTCCCCCATAGAGATCATTCCCAGTATGAGATTTATTCCCCTGCAGTCCATACATCCCCAGCCCGTGCACCCTGTCATCCTCCCCTTCAGATAGCACTTATCTGTGAGGTCCTTCTCCTGTGCAGACCTGTGTCCTTAGAATACAGAGCAGGGGGAGGGTCTGGATGAGATGAGGGGGCGTGGCTTATTTTTCTCATGCAGACAGAGAAAAAAAAAAAGCTGTGACATCTTGTCCACAACAGACTCAGAACTGTGGACAACAGTAAAAGAAAACCCTCTGAACTACAGAACTTCCTGCCCAACAAACAGGTAAGAAAAACACATACATGCTGCCAAAACATATAACACATGTATATTGCAAAAAAACAAAACTTACAAAGAAGATGCCATATAGTCAAAAAAATTCACCACCGGAGTACCCCTTTAATGCTGAGATCAAGTCTCCTATGTCTCTCAAAAAAAGATGGAATATGTTTTAAAGTAGGAGAAATCATCCAATCCACATAACTGGAAAGGTATTGAGTCGGTGAACCAATCCCCGAGACAATTGGGCATCCCGGCGGTTGGTTTACCGACTTATGGACTTTAGGCAACATATACCAAGAAGGTTTCCTTGGACTTCTAAGTAATAGCCGTTCTTCATTTTTTATGTTAATTATGCCCTCTTCCACATACTTACGGAGAAAAGATTGTAATTTTTCCATGATCTGACTAGTCGGGTCAGCTTTCACTTTTTCGTAGGTCATTATATTACCTTACTGGTTTGTAGCCTCGTTATTGTGGTCTTTTTTGGCTCAAATGACCACAGCTTTATCCTCTCTACTACTCAATGTCTCTAGGGCTATTTTTTCTTTTTCCTTAATGTTATTCTGCAGTTTTGGGTAAATTAGCTTTAACCTCTTTTAACACTGTTTTGTAAAAGACCTCTATCACTCTTCCTGGTGTCAATGGAGGGTTAAACAGAGAAACATTACCACCTCTAAAGGGGACATCCTCTGTTGTCCCTTCTATAGGAATTTCAATTTCAGCCAACTCAAAAAGAGACAACAAACTCTGTTCCTCTACTGAGTCAAACTCTTTAGGGATCATAAAGCTCAACCTTACATACCGTTTCACCATCTTTTGTGTTTTGTGTGACATTTTTATTTTATCATTTGCAAAAAACTTCTTTACATTGAACAAATCTTCCTGAAACCTTGTGAAATCAAATTCCTCTGTGAGGCCAAAATGAAGTCCTTTGTTTAACACCGATAACATATCCATGTCCTGTTCTATGTCCATTAGATTGATGACAATATTATTCATTTGCGCCATGTGACACTCTTCCTCTTGGGATTTCTCTTTCTCAACACCCTTTTTGCTGCCCCTTCCTCTTCTAATCCGCCTTCTAAAGGGTCACTCTTATGTGGTACACTGTTCCTGCTAGGCTCCTGTTTGGACTCATTAGAACCGCTTGAGTCAGACCCCGTGGTCATAAAGTCTAAACTCTTCAGTTTCTGCTTGAGATTCCCTTTTATTTTCTGTTGTTTCACTGGACCTCTTTTAGTGTTTCTCTTATTCCAAGTGAAAATCTGCTATGTGTCAAAATCTCTCTTGTCTCTTATAAACTTATCCCTCTTGACTTCTTGTAAAGAGGAAAGTTGTTTTCTCCAATGCTAGAGAGAAAGTGGACGCCGCATGGCCCTATAGATGTCAATAGGTTTCACATTACAGATTTGTACAACACAGATGTTAAAAATGTCCATGCGCTTAAGAACTTTGGCTTTGTTCATAAATCGTTTTTTAGACCTCACTTTGATTAAAACATCCAAATTGTTCATCCACAAACATTTGTCAGTTCACATGTAGTTTAATTTTATGGCAATAATTTTAAAAACTCTTGAAATTAAGAACAAGGGACTTGTTCTGGGCATTTTTTTTTTTCTGTTAATTTTTTAGTCCAGTTGGAATCCACAATCAGCTGGTGCTCATGTAGCCCTCAACATAGAAGTATTAAATACAAAAAAACAAAAACAGCCTCATCATCAACATGTCCTAATTATAACTTGTAAAAGGAGTTACAAGAAGCCCACATGTTGATTCTGATATATTTATTTATTTTTCATTTTTTGGGGAAATAACTGAAACTTTTCCTTGTATCCCAGTGCACCTTCTTTTTGCTAAAATATTGCCAAATACTGGACCTGTTTTCCCCCTTGCTAGCATCTAACTTTTTCTTTTGTCCTGTGGATGTTCTGCTTTTGAATATACATACTATACAATGAAATGCATCAATACACGCAATACACACGTACACACATGTATATGTGGCTTATTTCCTGACCTTGTATAGCATCCAGCAGAGATGTTATTGACATAATTGGTTGGATTTGTAAAGTGCCTAGTATTTAGGCATCCAAACATTTCTAAATAACGTTGCTTGCTACCAGCTGTCACTTTTGGAACTGCTGCATAAGATACTCATTGGAGACATAATATCAATTTACCTTGTGCCAACTGGTAAAAGTGCAATCATTTACTAGTGGATTTTCCAAATTATACTGAAGAGGAGTTGTTGAACTGTGGTGTCGGGGCAACTTCTAAGCAAATTATTATCGTCTCTGTAGCTGCTTTTCTACAAAATGTTTTGTATTTTGACATTTTGGCAAACAGAGTAATTGCTTACATGTTCCATATTACTTATACTTCTCTTAAAGGATCGTTTCACAGCAATGATACAAATTGTACACCCACCACCACTGAGCATTGGCACATGTCGTGCTTAGAGCTAGCCATGTATAGTAGATATTTGTCTGTGAACCTAACATTTGTGATGACAACCTGACTGTGCCCAGATGTCTCCCATGGAGGCAGGGAAGAGTTCGATGGGTTTAACCTGCCTGATCTATTATATCCCTAGAAGCTGAACACTACTATGTATATATGGAAGCTACTTATTATAGTACTGCTATTGGAATAACATGCACAAGTAATATGATGCCATTGACAGGAGTCATAACCAACCAAAATTTTATTCCACCAAACTTCGATGCTTAGTTATACAATTAACCTGTTTTTTTAATTATCATTTTATATAGTTAAATGTTTTCTTCTTTTTAAGATATTTATTAATATCCTATTTTAAATACACATATATAATCAGTGTGTGAGGCAACACACTGACTTGCACACTATGTAATGTGCAAAAAGGTTTTTTTCTTTACTTCGGTAACATTTCCTATTTAAAAACCAAATAATACCTTTTTGAAAGGAATAACATGCACACATGCATGGATATGTTTTGACTACTTTTTGACCACATCTAGCTTTACTTAGGCTGGGTTCACATGTATCAGTTGTCACAGATTCCTCTCAGCGTTCCACAGAGAGAAACATATGCTAGAACTGATCCCATTCATTTCAGTGGGGCAGTTCACAATCATCCAGCGTCTCAATTTTGACGCCGTATGGTTAGACATTGTTGGAGGGCACCGGATAGGGGAACGCAGCAATGGACACCGGATGCCATAAAACTCATGACAACTTGTCATCAGTTGTGGCATGAGTTGCGTCAAAATCTAGGCTGAGTTCATCTTTGCCAGATGCCGGACATATGTAAACTCAGCCTTGCATAATACCTGTGACCTTGCAGCACCAATTACCAATTCCATAGGGAAGAAGTATTCCTCCATTTAAAGGGAATCTGTCATCTCTTTCACGAAAGCCTGAACAACCAGTTATGGGGGGTCCCCAGTGGCTTCTGCCTGACTGATAAATCTCTTCATTTACCCAATCAGAGAGAGATCTACCAATCAAGGCTGGAGGGCCAGGTAGAAGTCGCTAGGGACCACCTTGATGACATGAGGCAGCATTAGTGACAATGAGCGAACACCACCAAAATTATAATGAAAAAATATAATATCTTTATTTCATGCACATATCAACAAAGCCATAGAAAAAGAGACATGTTAAAAACAGTTAAAATGAGCTCAATACACCCCTGAGGAAGTCGCTCTGCAACGGAACGCGCAGGGTTCCGGTGTGACCCCGTCCCTGGATGTCCATCTCTGTCCTTTGCCTAAGTATCAGACAGCATTGTTGTTATTGCATGGAATATTTTTCTTTCTCTGATTTAGGGACAGGATTGGTGGTTGGGACATTGTTATTATATTTTTCTGTCACCTATATACCAACTGTTTATTGTGGATGGGGTCACTCATCTGTGGGAAGGGGTTAATGGCCCTTCCCCAGGGTGGTGCTATGCTCTGTATTGAGCTAATTTTAACTATTTAACTGTCTTTAACATGTCTCTTTATCTATGGCTTTGTTGATATGTGCATGAAATAAAGATATTATGTTTTTTCATTATCTTTTTGGTGGTGTACGCTCATTGCCAGTGATTACTTCTTCTTGGTTGTTGTCATGTGTGTCTCCTTCACTGGAGCTGCACCAACTAGTTTTGCACACATCCTTGTATAGATTAGTTGAGCCCCCCTTCATCATATTGTTGATGAGGCAGCATTATGGCGCAGACAGGTTCCCTTTAGCAAAATTTTCTGTACAGTAAATATTTGTAAATTTATAACAAAGAGACTTTAGAGGCTTATATTATGGTGTTTTGTATGTATTACTACAACAGTGTTATTTATTGACAGATACAAGATTCTTCATGTGAGACCACATTTTGACAAGAATTGGTGAATGGTATTTTCTTATTTCTTGGATCATAGAGGATTTCAGTATTTCAACCCATACTGATGACATTTTATAGCACATAAAAAAGGAAATACCTTATTATCTTAAATTATAAGATAGATAGATAGATCAATGGATAGATCAATGGATAGATCAATAGATAGATAGATAGATAGTGTAATAAAAATAGTCACATTTAAGATTTATACAATATAGAACCACAAAGAAAATGCTGGAACGATGATTACCAAAACCACTCTTCTCCCTGGAATTCTCTGTTCTCAAGTTAATTTTGTAAACTGAGAAACTCTGACATGTCTTCCAATAAGTGTCTTTTCTTATTAGTGAACAACCCATAGATTTTGGAAGGCCTTTAACCTCTTGTGTAATTTAAAGGTTGCAGAGAGAATAGCCAGGGATCCCAATGAAATGCTATTGTTTTAAGTAGTGTGTGCAAAGTATCAATAAGGTTTCTGCTGATGCAGCACACATACAAAAAGCAATTTTGATTCCCTGGACTCAAAGAGTATTATTGTGATACATTTAGTGTTAATCAGCAATCATGGTGTAAGATTTGTTAGCAACTTCTACATAAATCAAGTATATTATGTCAGCATGACCATACTTAGTCAGTTAAGCGGTATCAGCAGTTTAGTCAAAACCTTCATTTTTTTTCTAATCCGTTGAGGGCTATTTATTTACTCAGGAAAATAAGTACGCATTGAAAACGACCATTTATCATAAGTTATTACTTATTTTACTGACTAACCAACGTTCAGCAGTAGAATAATCCATGTGGGAATTATAAGAGAACATTTTCCACAAGACACTGTACTATAAAGTGAAGCTAAACATCAGCAATTAAATAAATAGATAGCTAGATTTCATAACATTTCCATTAAATACAGAAAGACTGTCTACAGGTTCAATTATGAACCCATTGGTATCTGTGTGCCCCATTTGGTGCCCCTGGGTGAGAAAATTTCCCTAATACAGCATATGCCGCTGTCAAAGTTTTTCTTTTTATTATTAATCCATAAAAAATATATCAGAATAATATAATAAAGAAGATTTATCAAAACCTGTGTTGAAGAAAAGTTGCCCAGTTGCCCATAGCAACCAATTAGATGGCTCCTTTCATTTTTGAAAGGGCCTCTGTGAAATGAAAGAAGCGATCTGATTGGTTTCTATAGGCAACTGGCCATCTTTTCTCTACACAGGTATTGATGAATCTCCCACACAGAGTGGGCTCATAAAATTCAGGGTCTCTAACGTACAACTACAAGCATACACATGAGGCCTGATTATAAGGGTTAGTTTAACCTTTTCATGATAAAGATAAAAAAATCTCTGAATTAAAATAAATAAAATTAAATGTAAGGGTGCAGCTAACACACCTGAAACGTGTTACTTTATGACTTCTGTCTTTGGCTTTTAAACAATAAATCTACTTATTGCACGAGACCTGCGCTGGACTATCTTGCACTATCTTGGACTATCTTGCACATGTCAAAAGACAGAGGGGCAGATTCTCAAAAACTGTAATTTCTGTTACAGCGATATTATTCACATCTTTTTTTCCTCCTCACATATTTAAAGGTCTCTTGTGCTGCTTTGAAATTATGAAAATATGAGAAAATTCATTTTCACACCACTTTTTTTTCGTCCCCAAATTATTATTTTTTTGTTGCATCCATATTGGATTTTTTTTTGTGCCAAAATTGCAGATTTTTGCGCCAAATTTTACATCCCAGAAAATTCTGGCGGAAACATCTCACGAAGTATTCCATCATTACTAGTGCCCAGACAAGCGATAACTGTATAAAACATTTCTGAGCTTAAATGTGAGTGCAGGTGCAGTGACCAAGAAAAAAAAAAAAAAAATATATATATATATATATATATATATATATATATATATATATATATGTATATATATATATATTTTTTATAACATTTTTCAATAATTGTTATTTCTTCTTTTAATAATTAAATAACACATTTTCCCCCCAAAAAACTCAGAGGAAGAAAAAACTAAAACAATAAAACTACAACAATTTCTGCGATTTCTACACTATCAAAAAGCTGGTGTGAAATTTTAGATGTAAACTGGACTCTCACCCCTTTGAAAATATTATGCAAAGCAGACAATATACGTGGACATACCCACTCTTACAAAACTCATGTGAACAGTGTAACCCTCGGCACAAAGCTCTTTGAAAATGTGGTCGATACTTTTTGCGCCAAAATTTTGCCGCAAAATAGATTTTTGGGGTGCAAAATTCTTTGAGAATCTCCCCCAGAGTGTGTAAGGTCTAGAAACAAAGACTCCACCTATTACTGTATGTGGGATTCTTCAGAGAACCATGTCCCTTTAGTTTATAATGGCCTCAAAGTCCTTTACCCAACAGAAACACTATTTAGCCAATGGCTGCAATGTGCTGCACTGGCTTGAATGTCCTAGTTGCTGCGTCCCACTCTTGTCCCAGCAGCTTCACTTATGCCTTAATTCTGACAAAGAGCACCCCACTCTTTCTTTGTTGGTGACATACTTGAAGGAGGATTGTTTTCTGGCTCGGTTTAATAGCTAAGTCAACCTTCTTCTCTAACATATCTGATTCAGAGATAGACATAAGGGCTGGTTTAGCTAATGAACTGAGCCAGAAAGCCAGCCCCCTCTAAGTATGTCACCAACAAAGAATGATGTGTAAGAGGGGAGCTCTTTATTAGTCAGGACCAAGCAATGTGTGCTGAATTGTGGCCTTTACTTCAAAGTTAAGCAATAAAGTATATTAGTAAATATAGTAAAAACGTGTAATAAACAATGAAATGTGTTTTTCTTCTGCTGGACAACATCTTTAATGGGGAAACATTTTTTTTTTTTTTTTATCAACTGGTGCGAGAAAGTTAAACAGATTTGTAAATTACTTCTATTTAAAAATCTTAACCCTCTGTCAATGTGCAGGAGAGGTTTGCTATGGGGATTTGCTCCTGCTATGGACGGTTCCTGACATGGACAGAGGTGTCAGCAGAGAGCACTGTGGTCAGGCAGAAAAGAAATTTAAAAAGAAACAAACTTCCTGTGGAGCATACAGCAGCTGATCAGTACTGGAAGGATAAAGATTTTTAAATAGAAGTAATTTACAAATCTTCTTAACTTGCTGGCACCAGTTGATTAAAAAAAAAATTGTTTTCCACCAGAGTACCCCTTTAAGCAAAAAAAAAAAAAAAAAAAAACTTGTGATGGATAGCAAGAACAGATTTACACTAGTCCTAGTCCTGTCATTCAATTAAACTTTTGACATGCCATGCAGACATGTCAAAAGTTTAGATCTGACAAGGTCTGAGTGTTAAGACTTCCTCCAATTGTTACATATAGCCAGGTGAAACATGTGGCAGCACACTTAACTCCTCAACTTGTCACTCAGTCTACCTGACTGCAGGAAACTGGCTCCATTATAATTTGACAGACTGAGCACCAAGCTGAGGAAGAAAGTGCACGTTCACATATTTCACTCGGCTATATCTAACAATTGATGGTGGTCTCAGCACTGGGACCCTGACCGATATAAACTTTCAACATGTCTGATGTCTGTGAACTATATCAAAATTTTTGTTAAATGAAAGTAACTCTTTAAAGTAAAGATCATCATAGTGAAATGCAACAAATTCATGGAGATACACCTCTTAATAAATTTGACCTGTTGGCCTGTTGTAAAAGGAGTCTGTGAACAGTGCTAGATTGGTGAGGCATAAAGTATTTTAAACATACCTAGATGAAAGGTCATGTGACCTGAATGGGCAAGGAAAGCAAGTTTTAACCCTCTTCTTGCTCTGTTTAAATTGTCTTCTGGGTGGCCCCATCACTTGCTTTGTTTCAGGCTCTCTGCACTGAACACTCAATTCCAAATCCTCTCCTCTGCTGTGAGGGATGGCTGTTATGTCTGTCCAGAGCTGTCTACTGCTAGAGCTGTCAATCTTAGTATAGAGGGCAGAACCACCCAGGAGGCACTTTTTTAAATTATTAGTATGCCCTGAGCAGCAATGTGATATATATATATATATATATATATATATATATATATATATATATATATATATATGATCGTAGTAATATGCAGCACACCAAAATCAAGTGCAAAGTGCTTTTTATTCCATGAGGTACAAAAGCGACGTTTCGCCGGCCTCACGCCAGCATTCTCAAGTGACAATGAGTGATACAAACGGGCTTATATACACACCGCCCTTCATCAATTAGTGACATCATAAGTGTATTAACATAAATAAACAAACATCGAGAAAGACATGATCATACTTTGAATCACAAACATCGCAACAGAGTATGACATATATTCACTATTACAATCCCTCCCTGGGTGTATAGCTTATAGTGTACTGCTTACTGTGAAATCTACGTGTAGATTGCCTCCCGGGTCCAGCCACGGTGTCCATAGCCTCACGCCGTGAATCTCGTGGAACGCCAGAGTCAGCGCCATTCGCGCTGTCAGCGGAGAACAACATCCGGTACGTCACTTCCGATGTTTAGAAGATCGCGATGTACGCGACGCTAGGCTTGGTGTTGCTTAGTAACAAGGCTTGTTGATCCCAGTATCCATGGAAATCAATGATAACGGTCAGAAAAGTAGCATATGTATGACACAAACTGGGACATCAAGTATATGTAGAGAAAGATAGTTGTATAGACATAATGTCTATACAACTATCTTTCTCTACATATACTTGATGTCCCAGTTTGTGTCATACATATGCTACTTTTCTGACCGTTATCATTGATTTCCATGGATACTGGGATCAACAAGCCTTGTTACTAAGCAACACCAAGCCTAGCGTCGCGTACATCGCGATCTTCTAAACATCGGAAGTGACGTACCGGATGTTGTTCTCCGCTGACAGCGCGAATGGCGTTGACTCTGGCGTTCCACGAGATTCACGGCGTGAGGCTATGGACACCGTGGCTGGACCCGGGAGGCAATCTACACGTAGATTTCACAGTAAGCAGTACACTATAAGCTATACACCCAGGGAGGGATTGTAATAGTGAATATATGTCATACTCTGTTGCGATGTTTGTGATTCAAAGTATGATCATGTCTTTCTCGATGTTTGTTTATTTATGTTAATACACTTATGATGTCACTAATTGATGAAGGGCGGTGTGTATATAAGCCCGTTTGTATCACTCATTGTCACTTGAGAATGCTGGCGTGAGGCCGGCGAAACGTCGCTTTTGTACCTCATGGAATAAAAAGCACTTTGCACTTGATTTTGGTGTGCTGCATATTACTACGATTATTATTAAGGAACCAGTGGACCGTGGCTCCAGCATGCGTGCACCCTACCTACATCTCTTCAATTACCTCGATGTGCTGCTTATTTTGGGATTTTATATATATATATGTATATATATATATATATATATATATATATATATATATATATTGGCCCTCAACCAATCACTGCCAAAGCGGAACACCACTGTGAGCAGCAATACACTGAGCTGCACCACGACTTCTTGGGCACCAGAAGTAGGAAGAGGATCTCACCAAAGGTTGGGACAGCAACACCGGAGGCACCTGAGGGGAGGCAGGAAGTAAATTAAAGTTTATTTTTATAATACCAGCAGCCTGGGCATATTGATACCAAGGACCTGATCCTCTTGCTAGATTATACGGAAAAATTTACTATTGGTTTGCTCTTAACTTTCAAAAAGCTTACAAATATTATTCTTTTACAATCTAAATTTAATTTATTTTAGGTTCTCATCTAAACGCACTGTATACCTCTTGGGCTGCCCTAGTACAAGCCCATTCAACATTTTATGATGCTTTTTTTCCCCTGTAAACTAGGAAGGGAATGTAAAATCACTACATATTTTTTTCCTTATATTTCCTTTTTAAGCCATTAAAGCAGGCTGAATAAGCAGTATTTAAAGAAAAGAAATTTGGTTAGTGTATGATGAAGCGAAATTTCCTTTTTAATTACAAGGTTTCTAATTGATATTGGTCCATTTTGTTTATGATTGATGATATCTTCAGCTGGAAACATGTTTCAAAACAAATTGTTTGGCTATGAGAAGAAATGAAACCGAAGTTAACTCTCTAAGTGGTGTTTTCGGTGTGAATAATGTGAACCTAATCTAAAGCTACAAACAAACACAAGTGTTTTCAAGCCTGAACGGCAGAGGGATTCATGTGTGAGTACAATAATGGACACATTCTTCTTAGCTATGTCTCCTGAAATTAGTTCAAAATTGTACAATGTTCTAAAGTTAAGTTGAGATAAATGTAATGATAGCAGACAAATAGAATGTGCAGAGAAGGAAAAATGTTAGGTACCCATACATGATACTGTGCGTGTGTTGGTAGGCCTAAATATGATCAGGAAAAGCTTGAAACCCAGGATAGCTGAGGAGAATTCTTGGTAGAATATAACTTACATAGTCCCTGTGGTCAACACTTGGAGCAATACACTTTTCAAAACTAAGTGATTTCCTAGGGGGGCTATAACAATGGGGGGGGGGGGGGGGGGCTATAACACTGCAAAAAAAAAAGTGGGAAAAAAAGTGTTAAGAAATGTGATTTAACCCCTTCCCTAATAAAAGTTAGAATCACCCCCCATAGGGGGCTATAACACTGCGCACACTGATCTTTTACACTGATCACTGACATGTATTAATATGCCAATGATGAGTGTTATTGGCGCTTGACTGCTCCTGCCTGGATCTCAGGCACGGAGCAGTCATTCACTGATCGGACACCGAGGAGGCAGGTAGGGATCTTCCCGGTGTCCTGTAAGCTGTTTGGGATGCCGCAACTTCACCACGGCTGAGCTGCCAGGATACTTTCAGTTTTACTTCAGACACGGCAGTCAACCTTGATTGCCGCATCTGAAGGGTTAATACAGGGCATCACCGTGATCGGTGATGTCCTGTATTATCCGCAAGTCCTGGCTGTTGATGGCCACCGTGACCGACCGGGTAACTGTGTTACCCCGTGTTATAGCACGGGAGCCAGCGCAGGACGTAAATATATGTCCTGCATCGTTAAGGTGTTAATATTACCTCTGGGTCCTGAGTTAGTGGTTCAATCTTGAACTTGCCTGGGCAACCTGTGTATAACACTTTATTTGTGTACATTTCGCTAGGCTATGTCAGCAAGAATTTGTGTACTTCTGTGCTATCCCCTGATGAACCACATATTTTATTAAGGAAAAGGGGAAACGGGTCGGGATTAACAGTTTGCCACAGGAACCAGTTTTGAAGGGGTCATTTACCTGTGGGAGCAGCATTGGCTATGCAATTTCAGCTACTGCACCACCTCTATATATCTGTGTGGATTATGACATTAAACCCTTGCCACAAATGAATGTGAATTTACGTCCACTGCGGGCTCCCGAGGTATGACGCACGCTCAGCAGGTGAGCACACATCGTACCCGGTGGATAGCAACCAGGACCTACGGCTAATGCTGGACATCGCCGATAGTGCTGATGTCTGGCATTAACCCTTTAGAAGCCGCGATCAAAGTTGATTGCGGTGTCTAAAAGCAGTTATTTCCCTTGCCAGTTAGCACAGTGGGCTAATCGGGTCTGCCACAGCTAAACCGCAGCATCCCGATCAGCTGAGAGGACAATAGAAGGTCTCTTATCTTCTTCCTCGCCGTCCGATTGTCGCTCTATTGCTCCATGCCTGAGATCCAGACAGGAGCAGTGGAGCGCCGATAACACTGATCAATGCATATCATTGATCAGTGTCTGCAATCAAGGTATTGCATGTTATAGTCCCCTATGGGGGCTATAACATTGCAAAAAAAAAGTGTAAAAAAAAATAGTTAAAAAATTTGATTTAACCCCTTCCCTAATAAAAGTTTAAATCACCAGGACAGGACATGGAAATAAATGTAATGGACGGGAAAGGGAAGAAACCAGCATTCCACCTGTTGAGGATACACCTGGGGACAAAATTAGGGTGGTCCAAAATCAGGAGAAGGGGGGCCAGACCGGTCGACTAGGGAGCAAGCAGGGCCTGCTATATGCAGAGAGGCCAAGGTGTGTCGGGTAGTAAAGGAGAGAGACAGGGCATCATGAATGGAGGGATTCCACGTCCAGGGTAATGTGGGTAAACGTCTTGCACTAGGTGGACCCACATTTTGCCATCCCCATTGTGGCACATATCCAAAACCCTTGCATGAGCGCAAGTGAGATAATAGAGGCATCCATCAAGCAATCCAACGCCCTCCGAAATCTTGTGTCTGGAGAGAAACAACTTAAGTATTTCATCTTAAGTATGTTGATCCTGCTGAACCAGGAAAAGTCCTTACGGTCCCAGGAGGCCAAGTCAGACTTAAAGCGGGTAACAGCAGATAAAATATGAGGTGCAGCAGGGAGGACAGGTCAGTCGAAATAATGGTACCAGGTAAGAAGGACCACGGGAGGGCGAGGAGAATGGGAATGAGGTCAACGAGTCTGACATACGTTCTGGCAGCGAAACACCAAGAGCCTTCAATTTGGAATAATTAATTTAGAAATTAATTTAGAAATCAAGAAGGACAGGTAAGTCTCAGCTCTTCCCCAGCAAGCCATGATTTCACGGAGTTGCAGATGGGTCCCCTAGACCCCAGGGATTACCACCATTAAATGTTTAAATGCCGTGATCGCTATTGATCACAGCACTTAACCATTTGAATGACGGACATCGGAGCCAGCTCTGATGTCCGTCATTACCAGCAGATGTCAGCTCCTGATAGCAGTGGGGAGCACCTTTTCCATCAAATGTAGTCAATGTAAGCTGTGATGCATACAACATTGCCCCTTACCTCTTGGTGGCTCAATCTACTGAAATCACAAGAAGTTTGGCTTCTCATAAATCTAAAATAATTTGTGAAATTTGAACTAAAACTGAATCAAGCTGAATTGATTTAGTCATCTGTAACAAAGAAAGTTACACAGATTTGTAAATGACTTCTATTAAAATGTATCTTAATCCTGCAGCACTTATCAGCTACTGTATACTATAGAGAAAGTTGAATTGTTCTTTTCAGTCTGACCACAGTGCTCTCTGCTGACACCTCTGTCCATGTCAGGAACTGTCCGGAGCAGGAGAGATTTGCTATGGGGATTTGCCCCTACTCTAGACAATTCCTGATATGGACAGAGGTGTCAGCAGAGAGCACTGTGGTAAAACAGAAAATAACAACTTAACTTGCTGTGAAGCATACAGCAGCTGATAAGTGCTAAAATAATTAAGATTTTTTAATAGAATTTGTGATCGGGGCTCCATACGTGTACTAGTGACAGGAAAGATTGCCTACATACCTATACAAGATCTTACCCTAGCATAGCGGTCTGAGTTGTGCCATAACCGCGCAATGAGGGCACGCCTATAGAGGGCATGCACTATAGTGAAGGAATAAGATAAGGGAGGGTTGGGAGGGTTCCACAAACGACACGTGCTCCGCCCCTGTAGGAGAGGGGGAAGTTATATACACACGCCCCCACCTGTTCCCAATGAGCCCCACCTGGAAGTGCAGGGAGCGATAATTACTTCCGCCCCTCGCACAAATACAGCCCATCAGGCTTTATACTTACAAATCTGTTTAACTTTCTGCATAAGTTGATTTGAAAAAAATTGTTTTCCACCGGAGTACTCCTTTAAAGGAGGGAAATCTGTCTGTGACTCTCAATTGTTTCAGATGTTTCTTTTTTACCACTCGTAATATTTGAATTTGAGTAAAACAATGCAAGAAAATGTGTCTCCTGATGGTCTCTTGGATGTGTTCCTTCATTTGGCTTTGTGTTATTATAACATTTACAAAGGCACGGGGAAGTTTGTTTTGGGCACACCAGCTAATCCTAACACCACAACAAACATGAGATGGAATTATTACATTGCCATTGATTTCTGTTTTAAGTTCTGGGTAAACATTAGTTACAGACAACTTTTATTTGCAACAAAAGATGAAGCAGTAATGAGTAACGTTCTTCCTACGCAAATATAACACAGAGAAATGTGTGCATGATGATCAACAGATTAGTTGGCTCCATATTCTATGCTTGTACCTGCAGCCATCTGACTCAATGATACAATATGAATACAGAGCCACATGCTATAATCTCTTCACTACACAAGTCAATGAGCTTAAAAAGATATTAGAAATATATTGATTCCCATTGTAAAAGGCAGATTAAATCATATAATCCTTGTCCAGAAATTTTGAGACAGTCTGATGTCTTAAAGGAGAATGCTGGCAAGTTTTTTTTTTTTTTTTTTTTTTCAAATTATGGCCATTGTGTGGGATATAAAAAATACAAATGTACAGAACTTACCTCCAGCGCTCCTGTGGTGCCACCGTGTCCTACTTGAAGCTGCAGCGTGACTGTCATCTACGGAAGCACCTAGGCCCAGTCTGTTATACTGCAGCTCAGCAAATTGCTGGCCCAGGCGGAGTAATTTGCTAAAAGACATACAGTAGGTCCCGAGATATGTCCCCCAGAATATCCTCTGCTAAATTCAGGGAATTGTGCGCTAGAGGCGCGGCTCCACCAGCTCAATTTACATATTCACGGTCTGTGGGGGAGATTTATCAAAACCTGTCTATAGGAAAAGTTGCTGAGTTACCCAAAGCAACCAATCAGCTCACTTCTCTCATTTTTCAGAAGCCTTTTGAAAAATCAAAGAAGCAATCTGATTGGTTGCTATGGGCAACTCAGCAATTTTTCCTCTGGACAGGTTTTGATAAATCCCCCCTGCGACCCCACGTCCTAGTGACATGAAGTCTCTGGTCACATGAGCGCTCTGCTCTTTGCATAGAGCCCATACATCGACTGGGCGCTCACATGACCAGCAACTCTACATCTCTAGGACGTGGAGTCACAGACCGTGAATATGTAAATTGAGATGCCTTGCCTCTAATATGCAATTCACTAAATTTGGCAGAGGATCTTATGGAGGACATATTTCAGGACCAACTGGACATATTTATTAAGTGACCCCTCGTTAGACTCCTGTTCAACCACACTATAACCCAGTGTATTGAGTTTAGTGAGGGTGAACAGGCTGATAGTTTTCCTTTAACTAAAAAGTAGATATAAGTCATAAGTAGAGGTTAGCAAACTTTCAAAACATAGGTTACATAGTTACATAGTTCATAAGGTTGAAAAAAGACCAGAGTCCATCAAGTTCAACCTATAACCCTAATGAGTCCCTGCTGAGTTGATCCAGAGGAAGGCAAAAAAAAAACATACTCAAGGTAAAACTTCCTTCTCGACTCCAAATATGGCATCAGAACAAATCCCTGGATGAACATTCTGTCCCTATAAATCTAGTATACATAACCAGAGATGTTATTATTCTCCAAACATGCATAAGGCCCCTTTTTGAACTCTTTTATAGAGTTCACCATGGCCACCTCCTCACGTTCTGCCGGTTCATTGAAGCAACATGTATGGATAATGATAAGCGGATAGTACCCGGTGGTTACTTACAGAATTAATTTAAAAAAAAAACACTAGCAGATTTTTATGCTTTTTTAAATTAATGTTTATAAAGTATGCCTTTTTGGAGGCAGATGCCTGCCGGTGTTTATATGCACACAGAGGTATACAATAGAGCACTGATGCAGAACACTCTCTGCTGCTTTACTATCATCACAGCTATTCTGCCTCCTGATAGGTTGGAAAAGCTGCTTAAAAGGCATTATGGGATTTCCTTAGGTCATGTTATCCTGCCTCCTTCTCCAACACAAGTTTAATAAGTTCTACCTAACCTAAACACCTGAACTTTGAGTTCTAGCCAAACTGAACTTTTAGCAAAGTTCTCAATGAACTCTTGTTCTACTGGTTCAGCCATTTTATGAGATGAACCATATTTTCAAATTTTTCCATGTTTGAATATCTTGAAAAAAATGATTGATTATGATTTTTAAATGCTGTTGATTTTGAAATCTGAAGTCTCAAACTCCTCCAGATTTGTCAATAGCTCCTTGATTTTCTTGCCCACCCTGTATAAAAGCATAACTCTACTGTAGACCAATATAGTCCAACAGCATGGTTTAACCCTTTCATCCTGAGGGGAAGATAACCATTAAATTGTGGATGCAATCTCTTCCATATAAGCAATGTGTTCTTTTTCGAAAAAAGGAAAAAAAATAAACTTCAAAACAACCCAAGAACTTAATTAAAATTAATTAAAATCTAAATGGGATGACATCAGACTGACTTCGCTTTGGACAGCTTAGTAGAAAGTCACCGCCTGAATACAATGTGTGTGCTGACTCTGACTCCAATTCAATAGCTTTGTGTCATTTTGCTTTCTTTCACCCCCTCCTAGCAGAAACATTTCCTCTAGTCCTAATTATGCTCCTTCTTTTTATAACTGCTGCATCTGGCAATCCTTTTCTCAGTCTATTTCACTTGTGCCTGATGCTTGCTCTTCTCTTTTTTTCTCCAAATGCAGAAAACCCAAGACTTGCAAATCAGCTCACATGTGCTACAATATTCCCATCCCAATTTAACAACTGCTTATCTTAGGACAAATAAAAAAATATATAGAATAATAATAATCCAGGATTCTTCATTTATTCCAAACCTTTTATTATCAGTGCATACTTTCCTATTGAGTAACTAATAATGGAAATGAACCAACCTTCTCTTTTAGAACCACACATAAGAATTAGCCACATGCTATAAAATATTCTAAAACATTCTGTCATTGCCACCTTCAGTAAAAGACTGTCTCAATAGCATCTTACAGCCCAGTGAGTAGAGCCAAAGGCAACAGGCCTGTGAACAGTAAGGGGTGAACACTGGATTGATGTTCTCTTATACACACGGAGATGTCCAGTGAGAGGACATTCTTGATTCTATCAACTTCTTTAAACGCCGCTGATGTTCACAAATTGGATGTCAAATAAAATAAGGGGAGATGACAAATGAGAAAGCAAGAGACTTGGCCTTTCCGTGAAAAAAAAGGCAACAGTTTCATGAACTGATGTGTGGTGAGTGGAGAAAAGGTCAAACCACAAGCAATCCTGGGGAGTTTTACGGCTATGTAGACATTAAAGCATCATCACATTTTATCATTATTATGTTTACTGTCAGTTGATAAATGTTCTGATTACGAATTGCCGGATATATGTAACTGCTCTACTTTTGCCACAATTTGGGGACCAAAATACACTGATAAATGACTCGACAAGCTGCAGAATCAGCTTTCCAAACAGCTGCATCCTGTTGGATGTTGGAAGCAAGAGAATGTAAAAAGATGATCTGTACTGAGAAGGGGGATTCTCCAGGCCCAGCCATGTGTCCCTTTTGTTTTAATAAGTAAAATGAATATAACAAGTCAGCCTTGCCTTACATACTATTCAGATTACATAAATATTATATACACTGGTATTTTAGATACAATTTAAGCTTTGAAAAACAATAGGAGATTTAATATATTCTTCCATGTTCCCCACCTTAAATTCAGCAAAGCTCATGTTGCTTTTGGCCAATGTTGATCTTTATGAGCATGGGTGCAATACAATATCACACTTCCCTAAGCAGAACAAGATTGATTCTTTTATTCTATGCGTCTTATTAAAATGTGCCAATTTTCCATAATAATTTTAACCTTTACATGCTGGCTACGGCTATTGTCCAGGCATCTCCTAACCTCTTTGCGTCCATGTGCATTTTTTTTAAATATTGGATAAAGAATGAGATATGTGACATCTCAATACTTCATTACTATTCTATTCTGTATGCCTTTATACATCTTCCTTTGTATCAAGGATCTGTGTGTTGTAAAGACAGATCTGTGAACAATCCTGAGCAGTAATGGTAAAATAATGCAGTAATCTGTGGATTCCTCCGGCGTAAAATTAGTATTAAGGAAGGCATTTACATGGTTTAATAGCCACACATAACAGACACCTCATCCAGGCAGATGGCAGTAATAGGAGTCTTGCAATAATTACAGTTTCATATACTACCCATGTTACAGATAGGAAACTATCATTCAAGCAGACAACATGCCACTTCTAATGGGTAACAGGTTGGAAAATCAAGCCACTAGCCTAATCTAGAAGCAATTCATATTTCATCTATATTACCGCTCATCTGGTCATCTTCACAACTTTGTAATGGCCAAGAAAATCATTGCAACTCCAAGTCTGAGATTTGGGAATGGAAGCATTAAAACCCAGACTATTAATGAAAAATCCACACTTCATGCTCAATATAACCCCTCGTTTAACCCTTCCATTGCCAAAGCCATGGCGCTCAAGAAAGACTGTGCAACTGTATTGATGTAATACCGATTCCAATGTCTTCACCTGCAATGGTTTGACCTATTTGAGTCTTTATGCTATACATATGGCAATAAATAAAATTAGCCACATCCACCAGCTTATTTGAGACAGCAGCAGGCAGTAGAGACCATGTCATTTTGTATATTACCATGAACTACTATTCTTTACCACATGCTAGTCACTTAGGAGAAAAGCTCATCCTTTGACATGACTTGACTCGGTCTTTGAGTTAACACATCTGCATGTATAATGAGTATATCGTGTCCTCCCATAGTCTGGAGCTTTTGGGATTTTTTTTTTTTCCCACCAGACTACTTTATTGTTCATTGTAAAGTGTTGTGTGAAATAAGCAATTGGATCTGTGGACATATTGGTTCATCAGAGCATGACACAGATATGCATGGGAGACATCTACTTAAGTTCCTTTTATGTAGCTCCTTTCTATGTATTTGAATGGAAATGGAACATGTCTAGGGACCGAGGTCTTGCTTTAGTTCAGCAGGTGGGTGGAAAAGCTTATCTACCTTTATGTTCAATAAAATATGCAGACTGTTACATATATTAATTATGTATAATATATAATAAGATATTCAATTTTGTTTTGTTGATTCATTAAAGGCAAGTCTCTTGACAGTTGTTAAAATTAATGAAACAAAAAGGCAGGGAATAGAGAGAAAAGTTATTTATAGCTTTGTCAATTAGGCTGTATAGGAATTCTGCACAACGCCTTCCATCTCTTACCTTGTACATGTGTCCAGGATCAGCAATCATAAATATTCGAGGGAGCCTAATAAAAGGACGGAGCGATGCTGAATTGAAGCATTTTGCAGTACCTTCGCTTAAAGAATAAATGCTTTGTTGTTAAGGAAGCCTGTGTAGCCAGCAGCTCCAGCAAGACTCCAAATTTACATTCACAGCCAAAAAATAAAGAGATACATCCAGAAAGCAATCTAAAAAAATCAGAAAACAACTTAACGTGCCAAAAGCCAAAATCCACACATTCCGAGACAGCTTAATAAGACAGAAATCCCAGTGAAAGGAAAGTGGGGAGGGGGGGCGGAGGGGGAGAAGCTTTGAATAGATGCCTAGAAGGAGCAATCGGAATGAACAGGTCTTCCACTGGCTCTTGTCTGTACATCCAGGAGAAGCAGCTAACACCTCCCGTGCCCATATATGGTTTCTGCAGCAGTTTACTTGGCTTTTTGCAGTCTGTGGACCTTGTATGAGACAACACTTGCTTTGGTCCAGCCACACAGCATCCCTCTGTGATGGATGCTGCTGCTACAAGCAATGACTGAAGCTCTGGCTCTGTGCACTCAGAGCAGGACCAGTGCTGTGGAATATATTCCTGCTCTGTATCTACAAAATAGGTAGAAGCTCCAAAGCAACTGTCTTGTGCCAGTGTTATACTATGAAATGTGCCACTTGCTCTGCCAACTGAAATGGGCAGAAGTAGTGTTAGCAGTTCCTGCACCCAAACCTAGTGAATGCCTTCTAAATAGCTCCTTATGGTTTTGCATAGAGGTGGGATACATTTCTAGACACAATTTGCCTGTAGGTCTTCTTTAAAATGATCACCTATACTTTGTTTTGTCATACAGCATGGCACCGCATGGTCTTAGTGCTTATCGCTTCCCTATTAAAAGGGCTGGGACTATGTCCTCCATATCTTCAAACTGTAGAAAAGGCTAACTTCTGTTTTTTCACACTACCACCATAAATAAGTCATCAGCAGTAACTTTTTTTTTGCCAAAGAATGGACATTGATCTAGAGATTTATTCAGGAAGGATTTTTTTACACAGTTGAGTTGTAGGTTTTTGACTCTTTCCTCTTTTCAACTTCATCAACTATGTAACTGGCTCCAAATGGTCTGATAAAGATACCAACTTTAATCTTAAATAATGCAACCATATCCAACATTTTTTTGGCTTGTTTCCAGCCAAAGTTGGTGCCACTTTTTATCCAACCCATTATTTGGGGCAGAAAGCACAACTCCCCAACAGAAAGTACCTTTTCAAGGTATTTTTAAAAGAACACACATCATTTTTGGCGCTTGGAGCATTGTATACCAAGTTTAACTTAGAGAATTGGAAGCTTTTGGTGAAGATGCACCATAAAGGTGACAAAAACAAACCCAATTTTAAAAGACCTGTGTCACTTTAATTTTTAAGGCTAGATTCACATTGTCGTTTGCATCTGATCCATTAAGGGTCTGTTCGGCTCTATTTTTTTTTTCTTGAGCCGATCGGACCCTGAAACAGGTCGAATGCAAACGGCTACTGCCAGGTCACGACAGATCCCATTCACTTGCTTTATGCCCGTCGATGATCCAGTAAATTTACAGGAATTTAGCTGAGAAAAATAGTACTTGCACAATTTTTTGCTCTGCTAAATGTGACAGAACTGCCAACAGAACTCCACCTAACAGAACCCGACGGCAGTGTGAACGACACATGTAGGCAGGGCAGACATCTAGACCTTTTCATCTATTTTCCCATGTGGATATATCATTTTTTCCTCTTTTATGGTCTCCTGTTAATTAATTCAGGCATGGCAGGATGACAATATGAAGTGTGATGAAAAATTGTAAGAACAAATAACATTAGATTTGTAAAGCCAATTACCAATGTCATTTGATATATACTTAGTGAATGAATTACTAAATAAAGGTTATTTTGAGGAAAAATGTTGCTTCCAGCACTTTTGGACCATAACTATATGAAAAGTTTGGAGCATAGCTTAAGAAAATCTAGTAGAATTCTTAGATGTTAGATGTAATAGTAGTAGACAATCATCCTAGAGCTATAGTTAGACCATGAAGTTGGTTATTTCTGCTTTTGAAACCTTATCTAATAATAGATTCTTACTATTTCTGTTTTTGTTTCCAGTTTTTCAATTAGAACCTTCACAGTGGATAAAAATGTGTCCTGTCGCTGGATAGAAATAAAGGTTCTTGGCTCATTGCAATAAGTATAGCCAAGCACCTGTGTGTCCATCAAATGACACAACAAGGCCTGGAAACATTTTGATCACTTAAAAATAAGCAGTGACTGCATGAAGAAATCTTGAACACTGCACGGAATTGATGCAGAGCTCTTTATTTGCTGACACATAATTGCCCTTTTAGAAAAGCCATAGATGCTTAAAGGGAATCTGTCATGTTGACTGTGCACTCTGATCTGCCAACAACATGTTCTAGAACAGGAGACTAATCGATAGTTTTGTGGGAAATGATTCAGTAGAATTTGTAATCTGTTTATTTATATTCCTTCTCATTTTGGGCTTAGGAGTCCGGTGGGTCGTCCTATTCCGTGACTGACAGCTATTTTTGTATAGCTGTGCTTGCAAAGATAGCTGTCAATCTGTCAAATGTTAATTTTTTTCTCACAAAAGTAAATTATTACAGGTATTGTCTGATTAGATGAATAAAAAAGCGGAAAAGGCTTCCTCTGCTGCCCTATGCAGTCTCTCAGAGGCTACTTTTGGGTAGTATAGCTCTTAATGAGAGCTTTTTGACCACTAGACATTCCTCTAGACAAAATTAGACATTTAACGCAGAGGTACTTTGTGATAGCGTGCATCACTTGACTGAGAGGAGCTGGATTACCATTTTGATGAATTGTCTACATTCTAGGCCAAGCTGTTAGGAGGTGTTGGAAGCACAGGTTACATAAGGATATACAGAAATGGTGAACAGGCCCCTGACAGGCACTAGAGAGAAACATTTGATCACCTAAAAGTGTGAGCAGCTTCCACAGTTTTCTTGTTAACCATCTAGAAATAGGCGATTCCTGTTGCTGTCCAGACATTTACAAGTGCTTGGCAGAAAATAATTTTGTGTTGTGGCTCCCATTGTGTCCCATTATGGTTAGCCAGCAGCTGTTGCCTTCATTTGCAGTGATAAACAAAAAATCTGGACTGTTACAGACCGAAACCTTATCTTTTTAACAATGAATCCAGGCTTTGTTTGGTATTCAAAGTAGGAAAGGTTTAAGTGTGGAGGCCTCATGGTGAGTGCTTTTATCCTGCATACCCTATCTTTGCTGTGGAGGGACATACTGCCCCAAATACAGGGTGGATGATCTGGAGAGCCATTGAATATGACGTAGAGATTTTTGGCATATTAAGTGCTCAGTGATATGTTTAAAGAATTTTGCAGTCACATGTGTTGCCTCTTATTGCAGGTCTTCCAATTGGCATTTTCAGCAGAATAATGGTCACCCCCACACAGCAAGGATTTTCCAAGAATTTCTCTGCCAGATTGTAACACTTTCTTAGTATGCCCAGTCACCAGATGCCCAGTCACCAGATTTATCATCAGTGAAGCATTTATTGTGAGCCACCTATGAGTGTGCAGGATCTACATGCCCTTCTGTAACATCTGTGGGCAAATGTGCAACAGGATGCCATACAGAACCTGTATGACTCCATGCCCAACCATATTTCATCTTCTGTTCAGGCTAGAAAGAAAGAGAATGAGAGAAAAGGCAATGGTATAAGGACAACCAAAACAAAAAAGTTACAGAACACATTTTATTGTTGGTGAATAGAGGTCCCAGTATAATAAACCCTGAACCAGTCAGATCATATTATCACATCTTAAATTGTTGCTATATGTAAATTTGCATAGCAACATGTAAAATAGCATATGACATGTAAAGCTCATTCACATGCATTTTACTGAACTTAGCTCGGATTTTTGCTGAAAATAAAAACAAAGGTTATACAAACTGTACAGAAGACCTAAAACTAATTATAACTTAAAACATGCAGAAAATATAGATCTTTGTAGATAGGGACATATTTGTTAACCATATTCAGCCAGGAGGAGAAAACAGGCACTTTAGTTTACTTCCGGGACATGATAGCTATATTCCTGGTGCAATAAAATAGCAAACAATGAAGTAACCACCTGCATATTCCTTATGCTCATCCAGAATTCCTAAGCGTCACACTAGTAAGGAATGAATACAAGAAAAGTCAACGTGGGAATGCATGAACTGTTTGTCTGCTGACTAGTGTTGAGCGTGAATATTTGGAATGCTAATTTTTACTGCGAATATCGGCACTTCGCGATTTTGCTAATATTTAGAATATAGTGATATATATTCATAATGATGAATATTTGTTTTTTTATGTGAATTTATGCAAATATTTATACGAATATCGGCACTTCCAGACTGGACACTGATCCCTCCCTTCTTTTAGGTGAGATATAATTGCGTATTTGCACTTTGCAAATTTCATTACGAATTTTCACATGGAAGAAAAAAAGAGAATGAACATAGCGAATATGCGAATTTCTCAAACATCGGACGAATAATCGGCCATACATTTGCAAAATATCACAAATTCGAATATGGCCCCTGCCGCTCAACACTACTGCTGACCAAAAATGGGGACACTTTAGTGCAGAACCCCACTGCACGGAGAAAGACGCCAGTTGCCTCATTGTATCTAAAACAAACATTATAAATCTGGAGGCAGTATAACTATATTCTATGTAGAATTTTTATTACACCAAAAGATATTGAACACTAACCACTGAGTAGTCCATCACTTCCATCCTGTCGTCAACAAACAAGAAAGGGATGCTTTCCTAATAAGCACAGCCATATCATAGGGCCTTTGCTCAGCTACATGTAGACAATCAGAAACACAAGTGGAGATCTACCAGTTTGAAAAATCTCAGTATAACATGCAAATAACCAAACTGAGCCAAAATGGCATGTCTAAGTGCAAGAAGCAAATACAGGCAGAAGAGGAAACTTAGAATGATGACTATTGATGAGCGGCATAGGCCATATTTGAATTTGCGATATTTCGCGAATATATGGACGATTATATTCACAAATATTTAGCCCTCCCTTCTTTAAAGGGGTACTCCGGTGAAAACCTTTTTTCTTTTAAATCAACTGGTGGCAGAAAGTTAAACATATTTGTAAATTACTTCTATTAAATAATCTTAATCCTTCCTGTACTTATTAGCTGCTGAATACTACAGAGGAAATTCTTTTCTTTTTGGAATGCTCTCTGATGACATCACAAGCACAGTTCTCTCTGCTGACGTTATTATAATAATAATAATGCTTTTTTTATTGTTGTCCTTAGAGGGATTTGAACCCAAGTCCCCAGCACTGCAAGGCAGCAGTGCTAACCACTGAGCCACCATGCTGCCTTTAGCATACATCTGCTATACATCTGCTATACATCTGCTATACATCTGCTATGCATCTGCTATGCATCTGCTATGCATCTTCTATGCATCTGCTATGCATCTGCTATGCATCTGCTATGCATGGTTGCTAAAATGGACAGAGATGTCAGCAGAGAGCACTGTGCTCGTGATGTCATCAGTGTTCCAAAAAGAAAGGAATTTCTTCTGTAGCATTCAGCAGCTAATAAGTACTGGAAGGATTAAGATTTTTTAATAGAAGTAATTTACAAATATGTTTAACTTTCTGCCACCAGTTGATTTAAAAGAAAAAAAGTTTTTTACCGGAGTACCCCTTAAATGGTATAGGGATCAGTGACTAGTGCATTAACTCTGTGATTTTTTGCCTGTTGAAACTGATAGGCCCATTGTGGTCTATGGAGATCTCACTGCATTTAAATCAGTAAGATAAACAGGACTGTCTTGGCAGCACAGTGGATGGGAGACCACCACAGGGTCGAGTCCAGGGTTGGGACAGAGTGTTAAGGTTTACCTTTACTTTCCTGGAAACGCTGCTGAGTTGCCCATAGCAACCAATCAGATTGCTTCTTTCATTTTTTACAAGGCCTCTGCAAAATAAAAGAAGCGATCTGATTGGTTGCTATGGGCAACTCAGAAACTTTTCCTGGAAAAGTTTCTGAGTTGCCCATAGCAACCAGATTGCTTCCTTCCTTTTTCAGAGGCCTTTTCAAAAAAGAAGGAAGCAATCTGGTTGGTTGCTATGGGCAACTGCACAACTCTTCCTCTACACTGGTTTTGATGAATCTCCCCCATAGAGGGAGATTAATCAAAACCTGTCCGTAGGAAAAGTTTCTGAGTATCCCATAGCAACCAATCAGATCACTTCTTTCATTTTTCAGAGGCCTTTTCAAAAATGAAGTAAGCAATCTGATTGGTTGCTATTGGCAACTACACAACTCTTCCTCAACACTGGTTTTCCGCATATGCGCATATTCGCGAATATTGAGCCCTCCCTTCTTTAATGGTATAGGGAACTATGACTGGTGCATTAACTCTGTGATTTTTTGCATGTTGAAACCAATAGGCCCATTGTGGTCTATGGGGATTTTACAGCATTTAACCCCTTAAGGACCTGGGGTTTTTCCGTTTTTGCATTTTCGTTTTTTGCTCCTTGCCTTTAAAAAATCATAACTCTTTCAATTTTGCACCTAAAAATCCATATGATGGCTTATTTTTTGTGCCACCAATTCTACTTTGTAATGATGTCAGTCATTTTGCCCAAAAATCTACGGTGAAACGGAAAAAAAAATAATTGTGCGACAAAATTGAAAAAAAAAACACAGTTTTGTAAGTTTTGGGGGATTCCGTTTCTACGTAGTACATTTTTCGGTAAAAATGACACCTTATGTTTATTCTGTAGGTCCATATGATTAAAATGATACCCTACTTATATAGGTTTGATTTTGTCGGACTTCTGGAAAAAATCATAACTACATGCAGGAAAATTAATACGTTTAAAATTGTCATCTTCTGACCCCTATAACTTTTTTATTTTTCCGTGTATGGGGCGGTATGAGGGCTAATTTTTTGCGCCGTGGTCTGAAGTTTTTAACGGTAGCATTTTTGCATTGATAGGACTTATTGATTAAATGATATAAAAAGTGACCAAAAATGCACTATTTTGGACTTTGGAAATTTTTTGCGCGCACGCCATTGACCGAGCGGTTTAATTAATGATATATTTTTATAATTCGGACATTTCCGCTCGCGGTGATACCATATATGTTTATTTTTATTTACACTGTGTTTTTTTTTTATTGGAAAAGGGGGGTGATTCAAACTTTTAATAGGGGAGGAGTTAAATGATCTTTATTCACTTTTTTTTTCACTTTTTTTTTTGCAGTGTTATAGGTCCCATAGGGACCTATAACACTGCACACACTGATCTTCATCACTGATCACTGGTTTCTCATAAGAAACCAGTGATCAACGATTCTGCCGCATGACTGCTCATGCCTGGGTCTCAGGCACTGAGCAGTCATTCGGCAATCGGACAGCGAGGAGGCAGGTAGGGGCCCGCTGTCCTGTCAGCTGTTCGGGATGCTGCGATTAGCCGCGGCTATCCCGAACAGCCCGACTGAGCTAGCCGGCAACTTTCACTTTCACTTTTAGCCACGATCGGCGCTTTGCGCTATTAGAGGCGGGTCCCGACTTCACTATGATGCCGGGCCCGCCGTGATATGATGCGGGGTTACTGTGTAACCCCGCGTTATATCAGGAGAGCAGAACCAAGGACGTACCGGTACGTCCTTGGTCCTTAAGGGGTTAAAGCAGTAAGATAAGCAGCACCGTCTCGGCAGCATAGTGGATGGAACACCACCATTGGTTTGAGTCCTGGGGTAGGACAGGGTTTTACAGTGCTGTGGTTTAACTTTACTTTCCTGGAAAAGCAGCTGAGTTGCCCATAGCAACCAATCAGATTGCAAAATGAAGGAAGCGATCTGATTGTTTACTATGGGCAACTCAGAAACTTTTCCTTTGGACAGGTTTTGATAAATCTCCCTCTATGGGGGAGATTCATCCAAACCAGTGTAGAGGAAGAGTTGTGCAGTTGCCCATAGCAACCAATCAGATTGCTTCTTTCATTTTTGAAAAGGCCTCTGAAAAATGAAGGAAGCAATGTGGTTGCTATGGGCAACTCAGAAACTTTTCCAGGAAAAGCTGCTGAGTTGCCCATAGCAACCAATCAGATCGCTTCTTTCATTTTGCAGAAGCCTTGTGAAAAATGAAGATGCGATCTGATTGGTTGCTATGGGCAACTCAGCAGCTTTTCCAGGAAAGTAAAGTTAAACCACAGCACTGTAACACTCTGTTCCACCCAGGACTCGAACCCGTAGTGCTCTCCAATTCCACTGTGCTGCCAAGACAGTCCTTCTTATCTTATTGTTTTACAAGCAGTGAGATCCCTATACCATTAAATAAGGGAGGGCTAAATATTCGCGAATATGCGCATATGTGCATATATTTTCGCATATGCTCATGTATAGTGCTATATTCGCAATATTCGCAAATTCGCGAATATGCGATATTCGCAATTATAAATTGAATTGCGAATATTCGCGAGCAACACTAATGATGACTGAAGGAAAGAAAAGGTATGGTAAATTAATAATACAGTTTATTTACACCTCAGTCTGCCCAAAACCTTGCTACAGGATGATCTACTAAATGACCCATATGAGAATTGTGTCACAGAGGGAATTGGGAAAGGGAAGTTAAAGGGGTACGCCGGTGAAAATCTTTTTTTTCTTTTAAATCAACTGGTAGCAGAAAGTTAAACATATTTGTAAATTACTTCTATTAAAAAATCTTAATCCTTCCTGTACTTCCTGATGACATCACGAGCACAGTTCTCTCTGCTGACGTTATTATAATAATAATAACGCTTTTTTTTTGTTGTCCTTAGTGGGATTTGACCCCAAGTCCCCAGCACTGAACCACCATGCTGCCCTTAGCATACATCTGCTATGCATGGTTGCTAAAATGGACAGAGATGTCAGCAGAGAGCACTGTGCTCGTGATGTCATCAGTGTTCTAAAAAGAAAGGAATTTCCTCTGTAGCATTCAACAGCTAATAAGTACTGGAAGGATTAAGATTTTTTAATAGAAGTAATTTACAAATATGTTTAACTTTCTGCCACCAGTTGATTTAAAAGAAAAAAGGTTTTCACCGGAGTACCCCTTTAATGGGAAGGGTCCAAAGAGCTTTCTACCCTACTACCTTATTGAATGATAAGGCCAACTGTGAAGCTTATATCATTATAGACAAAATTACAGACTATTATATGACCCTATCAAGGAACCATATAAGGACATAGCAACATTCTCTATGTCAGGATCCAACCACCAATTAGCATACACCAATTGATAAAAAATAGTTTTGCAGGTCAGGAGCAGCTAGCTCTCCAAGATACTTTGGCACTACTAGCTCTTCCAGATACAGTGAAGACTCCAAGCTGAACCTAGAGAGTTTGCCTTACCAGTAAAAAAACTTGCAATACGGAGTCGAGCATGCGAATTTGTGAAATAAATAAAGAATTTGGGGGAGCAAGATAATTTAAAAATGTAAATTTTGCCCAGCGGAGACAAAGGTAAGGAATTCCAGGCTTTCAATTCCACCTTAGTGCACTGAACCAACATCTCTAAGGTAAAATGTTGAAAATAGTGAAGGTAAAAGGAGAGCTAAAATGCCCAAAAAAGTGTAGATCAGAGTCTTTATATATCTTTAAGAAACCTCATGAGTATCCAAGGGAGTGCTGGGTGTCTGAGAAACCCAGTCAGATGTCACAGTCAGATAGGTGAAAAACTGAGAAAAACTGCCTGAAGTTTAACCAGAAACCACATGGCATACTTGTAGCACTCCACTCATAGCTTTGCATAAACCTCATTGAAGCTTATCGAGGTGGAAGAATACTTTCATGTTGTTGTAGAGAATGTCCCCCTTTACTCCAGCATCCTGAAGAAACAAGAAAAAGTAATTTAACACATTGGCTTACATCATGATTTGTTTTATTGTATGCTTTACGTGCTTGTTGATTACATTGAAAACCGTATCCAGAATTCTGTATTCTTTTTTCTTTGAGAGGATCACCCCATACAAAGACCACTTTTTTCCTCAAAATTGGGCGATTGGATTCAAGAGGTTTCACTGTACTATCTAGAGAGCGAGTGTGTTGTTTGCCCTTAAATGCTATGGTTGACAGATACATTTTATATTTTCACTTATATGTCAATGGATGATATATTTAATTGATCCATGTAATGAATTCCAGAGAGTAGGGACTGCAGGATGCTGTAGCACTAAATGTTTTGTGACCTATTGATCTGAGTGAATGGCAAATAGTTTGGGGCTTTAGAAGTTCTTTCAAGTAACTTGGGTTTAAAGGGGTACTTCATTGCTCAGCATTTGGAGCTCGTGACATCATAGTCCTGCCCCCTCATGATGTCACACCCCGCCCCCTCAGTGCAAGTCTATGGGAGGGGGCCTGATGGCCTCATGCCCTCTCCCATAGACTTCCATTGAGGGGGTGGGGCATGATGTCATGAGGGAGCGGGGCTATGACATCACAAGCTCCCGGTGCCTACTCCAGCATTCCAAACACTATGACATCACAAGTGCCTGCTCCAGCGTTCCAAACGCTATGACATCACAAGCTCCCAGTGCCTGCTCCAGTGTTCCAAACACTGAGCAGCAGACTATCCCTTTAAGTTCTGGCTTTATAGGGCAGCATAGATTTAGAGTATATTAACAGGAGCGATATCTCAAAAAACGCATGCTGATGGTGCGTTGCAAGGTTATTTTTACTGAGATACTCCAGGATAGCATGTCATTGAAAACATCAAATATTTTACATAGAGCAGAGGTAAATTTACAGGTCTTTAGTTTCTGTCAGATAAAATCAAATAGTTCCATAAGGATGTATAGAATTTATGGCCATATAAAAAATACCAATGGTATAGATGGCTTGTATGAATTGCAGAAAAAATACTTAACCCCTTAAAGGGGTACTCCCGTGGAAAACTTTTTTTTTTTTTTTTTAAATCAACTGGTGCCAGAAAGTTAAATAGATTTGTAAATTACTTCTATAAAAAAATCTTAATCCTTCCTTAGGGGCTATATTCTACAGAGGAAATGCTTTACTTTTTAGATTTCACTGATGTCATGACCATAGTGCTCTTTGCTGACCTCTGCTGTCCATTTTAGGAACTGTACAGAGCAGGAGAAAATCCCCATAGCAAACATATGCTGCTCTGAACAGTTCCTAAAATGGACAACAGAGGTCAGCAGAGAGCACTGTGGTCATGACATCAGAGAAATCTAAAAAGTAAAGCATTTCCTCTGTAGTATATAGCCCCTAAAAAGTACTGGAAGGATTAAGATTTTTTAAATAGAAGTAATTTACAAAACTGTTCAACTTTCTGGCACCAGTTGATAAAAAAAAAAAAAAAAAGTTTTCCTCGGGAGTACCCCTTTAACCCCTTAAGGACCAAGGGCGTACAGGTACGCCTTTGCTCCCTGGTACTTAACCCCTTAAGGACCAGGCCATTTTACACCTTAGGACCAGAGCGTTTTTTGCACATCTGACCATTGTCACATTTTTCTAACTTTGAAGCTCTCTGCTTGTAAGGAAAATGGATATTCAAAATATTTTTTTATTTTATTCACATTTCCAATATGTCTACTTTATGTTTGCATCATAAAATTGACGTGTTTTTACTTTTGGAAGACACCAGAGGGCTTCAAAGTTCAGCAGTACTTTTCCAATTTTTCACAAAATTTTGAACCTCGCTTTTTTTCAGAGACCAGTTCAGGTTTGAAGTGGATTTAAAGGGTCTTCCCATTAGAAATACCCCACAAATGACCCCATTATAAAAACTACACCCCCCAAAGTATTCAAAATTACAATCAGTAAGTGTTTTAACCCTTTAGGTGTTTCACAGGAATGGCAGCAAAGTGAAGGAGAAAATTCACAATCTTTATTTTTTACACTCGCATGTTCTTGTAAACCCAATTTTTTAATTTTTACAAGGGGTAAAAGGAGAAAATGTATACTTGTATTTGTAGCCCAATTTCTCTCGAGTAAGCACATACCTCATATGTCTATGTAAAGTGTTCGGCGGGCGCAGTAGAGGGCTCAGAAGCGAAGGAGCGACAAGGGGATTTTGGAGAGTACGTTTTTCAGAAATGGTTTTTGGGGGGCATGTTGCATTTAGGAAGCCCCTATGGTGCCAGAACAGCAAAAATAACCCACATGGCATACCATTTTGGAAACTAGACCCCTTGGGGAACGTAACAAGGAATAAAGTGAGCCTTAATACCCCACAGGTGTTTCACGACTTTTGCATATGTAAAAAAAATAATTTTTTTTTCACTAAAATGTGTGTTTCCCCCCAAATTTCGCATTTTTGCAAGGGTTAATAGCAGAAAATACCCCCCAAAATTTGTAACCCCATCTCTTCTGAGTATGGAGACACCCCATAAGTTGGCATGAAGTGCATTACGGGCGAACTACAATGCTCCGAAGAGAAGGAGTGATATTTGACTTTTTGAGAGCAAATTTTGCTCGGGGGGCATGTCGCATTTAGGAAGCCCCTATGGTGCCAGAACAGCAAAAAAAAAAAAACACATGGCATACCATTTTGGAAACTAGACCCCTTGAGGAGCGTAACAATGAATAAAGTGAGCCTTAATACCCCACACGGGTTTCATGACTTTTGCATATGTAAAAAAAAATATATTTTTTTTTCACTAAGATGTGTGTTTCCCCCCAAATTTCACATTTTTGCAAGGGTTAATAGCAGAAAATACCCCCAAAATTTGTAACCCCATCTCTTCTGAGTATGGAGGCACCCCATAAGTGGACCTGAAGTGCACTACGGGCGAACTACAATGCTCAGAAGAGGAGGAGCACCATTGAGCTTTTGGAAAGAGAATTCGTTTGGAATGGTAGTCAGGGGCCATGTGCATTTACAAAGCCCCCCGTGGTGCCAGAACAGTGGACCCCCCCACATGTGACCCCATTTTGGAAACTACACCCCACACAGAATTTAATAAGTGGTGCAGTGAGCATTTACACCCCACTGGCGTTTGACAGATCTTTGGGACAGTGGGCTGTGCAAATGGAAAATTACATTTTTCATTTTCACGGATCACTGTTCCAAAAATCTGTCAGACACCTGTGGGGCGTAAATGCTCACTGCGCCCCTTATTACATTACATGAGGGGTGTAGTTTCCAAAATGGGGTCACATATGGGGGGGGGGGCCATTGTTCTGGTACCATGGGGGCTTTGTAAACACAAGTGGCCTTCAATTCCGGACACATTTTATCTTCAAAATCCCAATGGCGCTCCTCCTCTTCTGAGCATTGTAGTGCACCCATAGAGCACTTTACATCCACATATGGGGTATGCTCTTACTCAGAAGAAATTGGGTTACAAATTTTGGGGGGCTTTTTTTTATTTTCCCTTGTGAAAATGAAAAATTTAGGGTGACACCAGCATTTTAGTGAAAAATTTTTTTTTTTTTCATTTTCCCATCCAACTTTAATGAAAATTTGTCAAACACCTGTGGGGTGTTCAGGCTCACTATACCCCTTGTTACGTTCCGCGAGGGGTGTCGTTTCCAAAATGGGGTCACATGTCTGTATTTATTGTTTTGCGCTTATGTCAGAACTGCTGTAAAATCAGCCACCCCTGTGCAAATCACCAATTTAGGCCTCTAATGTACATGGTGCGCTCTCACTCCTGAGCCTTGTTGTGCGTCCGCAGAGCATTTTACGCCCACATATGGGGTATCTCCATACTCAGGGGAAATTGCGTTACAAATTTTGGGGGTCTTTTTTTCCTTTTACCTCCCGTGAAAATAAAAAGTAAAGGACAACGCCAGCATGTTAATGTAAAAAAAAATTTTTTTTACACTAACAGGCTGGTGTAGACCCAACTTTTCTTTTTCATAAGGGGTAAAAGGAAAAAAAGCCCCCAAAATTAGTAACGCAATTTCTCCCGAGTACGGAAATACCCCATATGTGGCACTAAACTGTTTCCTTGAAATACGACAGGGCTCCGAAGTGAAAGAGCGCCATGCGCATTTGAGGACTAAATTAGGGATTGCACAGGGGTGGACATAGGGGTATTCTACGCCAGTGATTCCCAAACAGGGTGCCTCCAGCTGTTGCTAAACTCCCAGCATGCCTGGACAGTCAGTGGCTGTCCGGAAATGCTGGGAGTTGTTGTTTTGCAGCAGCTGGAGGCTCTGTTTTGGAAACACTGCCGTATAATACGTTTTTTATTTTTTATTAGGGGGACAGTGTAAGGGGTGTATATGTTGTGTTTTACTGGTGGGTTTACAGTGAATTTGCCGCTAGGAGTTTGCGCTGCGGTGAAAAATTTGCCACAGCCCAAACTTGAAGCAGAAAACTTACTGTAAACCTGCCAGTGTGAATGTACCCTGTACGTTCACATGGGGGGGCAAACCTCCAGCTGTTTCAAAACTACAACTCCCAGCATGTACTGACAGACCGTGCATGCTGGGAGTTGTACTTTTGCAACAGCTGGAGGCACGCTGGTTGGAAAACCTTCAGTTAGGTTCTGTTACCTAACTCAGTATTTTCCAATCAGTGTGCCTCCAGCTGTTGCAAAACTTAAACTCCCAGCATGTATTGATCGCCGAAAGGCATGCTGGGAGATGTAGTTATGCAACAGCTGGAGGGATCGCAACTACAACTCACAGCATGCTCAGAGAGCTGTTTAGGCTTGCTGGGAGTTGCAGTTTTGCAACATCTGTAGAGCTATAGTTTAGAGACCACTGCATAGTGGTCTCCAAACTGTGGACCTCCAGATGTTGCAAAACTACAACTCCCAGGATGCCCAGACAGCAAACTGCTGTCTGGGCATGCTGGAAGTTGTAGTTTTGCAAGATCTGGAGGTGCACAGTATAGAGATCACTTTGCAGTGGTCTCAAACTGTAGACCTCCAGCTGTTGCAAAACTGCAACTCCCAGCAAGCCTAAACAGCTCTCTGGGCATGCCGGGAGTTGTAGTTTTGCAACATCTGGAGGGTTACAGTTTAGAGACCACTATAGTGGTCTTAGACTATAGCCCTCCAGATGTTGCTAAGTAACTCACCAGCTTCCGTTGGATCCAAGGAGCTGCGTCGCGGTCCTCTTCTTCCGCCGATCGTCGCCCGCTGCCGCCGCTGATCGTCGCCGATGGGTAAGTGGATCTTCGGCGCCGGTCCCTGTCGGTTTCCCCGTCCTGCCCCGCCTATTGTGGGTGGGCAGGACGGGGAAACCGAAAGTAAACCCCTCCGGCCCCGATCTGCTATTGGTGGTCGCGTCTAGACCACCAATAGCAGAGATAGGAGGGGTGGCAACTCTTCCACCTCACTCCTATCGCTACAGGGGGATCGTGGGTGTCTAGGACACCCGCGATCCCCCCTCTATTCCGGGTCACCGGGTCACCATAGACCCGTATGACCCGGAATCGGCGCAAATCGCAAGTGTGAATTCACTTGCGATTTGCGCCGATCGCCGACATGGGGGGGTCTAATGACCCCCCTGGGCATTTGCGCGGGGTGCCTGCTGATAGATATCAGCAGTCACCCCGGCGCGATCCCCGCCCGGCGCGCGGCGGGGACCGAAATTCCCACGGGCGTACAGGTACGCCCTTGGTCCTTAAGTACCAGGGAGCAAAGGCGTACCTGTACGCCCTTGGTCCTTAAGGGGTTAAGGACCAAGGGAGTACCTGTACGCCCGTGGGAATTTCGGTCCCCGCCGCGCGCCGGGCGGGGATCGCGCCGGGGTGACTGCTGATATCTATCAGCAGGCACCCCGCGCAAATGCCCAGGGGGGTCATTAGACCCCCCCCATGTCGGCGATAGGCGCAAATCGCAAGTGAATTCACACTTGCGATTTGCGCCGATTCCGGGTCATACGGGTCTATGGTGACCCGGTGACCCGGAAAAGAAGGGGGATCGCGGGTGTCCTAGACACCCACGATCCCCCTGTAGCGATAGGAGTGAGGTGGCAGAGTTGCCACCCCTCCTATCTCTGCTATTGGTGGTCTAGACGCGACCACCAATAGCAGATCAGGGGCGGAGGGGTTTACTTTCGGTTTCCCCGTCCTGCCCTCCCACAATAGGCGGGGCAGAACGGGGAAACTGACAGGGACCGGCGCCGAAGATCCACTTACCCATCGGCGACGGCAGCGGCGACGATCAGCGGCGGCAGCGGGCGACGATCGGCGGAAGAAGAGGACCGCGACGCAGCTCCCTGGATCCAACGGAAGCCGGTGAGTTACTTAGCAACATCTGGAGGGCTACAGTCTGAGACCACTGGCGTAGAATACCCCTATGTCCACCCCTGTGCAATCCCTAATTTAGTCCTCAAATGCGCATGGCGCTCTCTCACTTTGGAACCCTGTCGTATTTCAAGGAAACAGTTTAGTGCCACATATGTGGTATCTCCGTACTCGGGAGAAATTGCGTTACTAATTTTGGGGGCTTTTTTTCCTTTTACCCCTTATGAAAAAGAAAAGTTGGGGTCTACACCAGCCTGTTAGTGTAAAAAAAAATTTTTTTTTACACTAACATGCTGGTGTTGTCCTTTACTTTTTATTTTCACGGGAGGTAAAAGGAAAAAAAGACCCCCAAAATTTGTAACGCAATTTCTCCTGAGTACGGACATACCCCATATGTGGGCGTAAAATGCTCTGCGGACGCACAACAAGGCTCAGGAGTGAGAGCGCACCATGTACATTTGAGGCCTAAATTGGTGATTTGCACAGGGGTGGCTGATTTTACAGTGGTTCTGACATAAACACAAAACAATAAATACAGACATGTGACCCCATTTTGGAAACGACACCCCTCACGGAACGTAACAAGGGGTATAGTGAGCCTGAACACCCCACAGGTGTTTGACAAATTTTCATTAAAGTTGGATGGGAAAGTGAAAAAAAAAAATGTTTTCACTAAAATGCTGGTGTCACCCAAAATTTTTCATTTTCACAAGGGAAAATAAAAAAAAGCCCCCCAAAATTTGTAACCCAATTTCTTCTGAGTAAGAGCATACCCCATATGTGGATGTAAAGTGCTCTATGGGTGCACTACAATGCTCAGAAGAGGAGGAGCGCCATTGGGATTTTGAAGAGAAAATTTTTCCGGAATTGAAGGCCACTTGTGTTTACAAAGCCCCCATGGTACCAGAACAATGGACCCCCCCCCCCATATGTGACCCCATTTTGGAAACTACACCCCTCATGTAATGTAATAAGGGGTACAGTGAGCATTTACGCCCCACAGGTGTATGACAGATTTTTGGAACAGTGATCCGTGAAAATGAAAAATGTAATTTTCCATTTGCACAGCCCACTGTCCCAAAGATTTGTCAAACGCCAGTGGGGTGTAAATGCTCACTGCACCACTTATTAAATTCTGTGAGGGGTGTACTTTCCAAAATGGGGTCACATGTGGGGGGGGGGTCCACTGTTCTGGCACCACGGGGGGCTTTGTAAATGCACATGGCCCCTGACTACCATTCCAAACGAATTCTCTTTCCAAAAGCTCAATGTTGCTCCTCCTCTTCTGAGCATTGTAGTTCGCATGTAGTGCACTTCAGGTCCACTTATGGGGTACCTCCATACTCAGAAGAGATGGGGTTACAAATTTTGAGGGGTATTTTCTGCTATTAACCCTTGCAAAAATGTGAAATTTGGGGAGAAACACACATTTTAGTGAAAAAAAAATATATATTTTTTTACATATGCAAAAGTCGTGAAACCCGTGTGGGGTATTGAGGCTCACTTTATTCCTTGTTACGTTCCTCAAGGGGTCTAGTTTCCAAAATGGTATGCCATGTGTTTTTTTTTTTTTGCTGTTCTGGCACCATAGGGGCTTCCTAAATGCGACATGCCCCCCGAGCAAAATTTGCTCTCAAAAAGTCAAATATCACTCCTTCTCTTCGGAGCATTGTAGTTCGCCCGTAATGCACTTCATGCTAACTTATGGGGTACCTCCATACTCAGAAGAGATGCTATTAACCCTTGCAAAAATGTGAAATTTGGGGGGAAACACACATTTTAGTGGGAAAAAAAAATATTTTTTTTACATATGCAAAAGTCGTGAAACACCTGTGGGGTATTAAGGCTCACTTTATTCCTTTTTACGTTCCCCAAGGGGTCTAGTTTCCAAAATGGTATGCCATGTGGGTTATTTTTGCTGTTCTGGCACCATAGGGGCTTCCTAAATGCAACATGCCCCCCAAAAACCATTTCTGAAAAACGTACTCTCCAAAATCCCCTTGTCGCTCCTTCGCTTCTGAGCCCTCTACTGCGCCCGCCGAACACTTTACATAGACATATGAGGTATGTCCTTACTCGAGAGAAATTGGGCTACAAATATAAGTATACATTTTCTCATTTTACCCCTTGTAAAAATTAAAAAATTGGGTTTACAAGAACATGCGAGTGTAAAAAATAAAGATTGTGAATTTTCTCCTTCACTTTGCTGCTATTCCTGTGAAACACCTAAAGGGTTAAAACACTTACTGATTGTCATTTTGAATACTTTGGGGGGTGTAGTTTTTATAATGGGGTCATTTGTGGGGTATTTCTAATGGGAAGACCCTTCAAATCCACTTCAAACCTGAACTGGTCTCTGAAAAAAAGCGAGGTTCAAAATTTTGTGAAAAATTGGAAAATTGCTGCTGAACTTTGAAGCCCTCTGGTGTCTTCCAAAAGTAAAAACACATCAATTTTATGATGCAAACATAAAGTAGACATATTTTATATGTGAATAAAAAAAAAATTATTTTGAATATCCATTTTCCTTACAAGCAGAGAGCTTCAAAGTTAGAAAAATGCAAAATTTTCAAATTTTTCATCAAATTTGGGGATTTTTCACCAAGAAAGGATGCAAGTTACCAAAAAATTTTACCACTATGTTAAAGTAGAATATGTCACGAAAAAACAATCTCGGAATCAGATTGATAAGTAAAATCATTCCAGAGTTATTAATGTTTAAAGTGACAGTGGTCAGATGTGCAAAAAACGCTCTGGTCCTAAGGTGTAAAATGGCCTGGTCCTTAAGGGGTTAAGGACCAGGGTTTTTTCCATTTTTGCTCTTTCATCTTTTCCTCCTTACCGTTTTTGCGCCACCAATTCTACTTTGTAATGACGTCAGTAATTTTATCCCAAATTCTAAGACAAAACGGAAAAAAAATCATTTTGTGACAAAATTTAAGAAAAAAATAAATGTTGCACCTTTTGGGTGCTTCCGTTTCTACGCAGTAATTTTTTGGGTAAAAATGACACCTTATCTTTATTCTATAGGTCCATAAGATTAAAATGATACCCTACTTATATAGGTTTGATTTTGTCGTACTTCTGGAAAAAATCTGAACTACATGCCGGAAAATGTATACATTTAAAATTGTCATCTTCTGACCCCTTTAACTTTTTTTTCGTGTACGGGGCGGTATGAGGGCTAATTTTTTGCGCCATGATCAGAAGTTTTTAACAGTACCATATTTATATTGATCTGACTTTTTGATCATTTTTTATTTATTTTTTCATGATATAAAAAAATGACCAAAAATACACTATTTTGGGCTGGGTAATTTTTTGCATGTACGCCACTGATAGTGCGGTTTAAGTAACAATATTTTTATAATATGGACATTTCCGCACACGGTGATACCACATGTTTATTTTTATTTACACTGTTTTTTTTTTTTTTTTTTACTGGGAAAAGGGGGTGATTCAAACTTTTATTAGGGAAAGGGTTCAATGATTTTTATTCACTTTTTTTTTTTGCAATGTTATAGCTCCCATAGGGGGCTATAACACTGCACACTGTGAACACTGATCAATGGTTTTTCATGATTCTGCCGCTTTACTGCTCATGCCTGAATCTCAGGCACTGAGCAATCATTCGGTGATCGGACACCAGGAGGCAGTTAAGGGGACCCCCTTGCTGTCCCACAGCTGTTCAGGATGCCGAGATTTCACCGCGGCAATCCTAAACAGCTCCCTGAGCTAACTGGCATTGGTTTACTTTCACTTTTGAAAGGGTAAATATCTATTAGCCATGGGTCTTGGCCACTGTTAGAGGCCAGGTCCAACCTGCTATGATGCTGTGGCCCAACATTATAGAGAGGGAAAAGACCCAGGACAAACCTGTACATCCTTGGTCCTTAAGGGGTTATTCAATGCAATTCATATGACCTGGGCTGACAAATAAAAATAAACTCCAGGTCTATGATCAAGCTCTTTTTTCTAGCGTAGTTTATATCTATACAACACATAAAACACAGAACAGGGATTTATTAAAATCAGAATATACAGTTTTACTAGAAGAAACAATTAATATTAACTGTTTAATTAAAAGAAAATAATCACCTTAATCTACATAAGCGTACATTTTAATCACATGATATCAAACTAATTAAGCAATAATAAAACAGTGTCAAACTTCGATGAAAAACCAACAAATAATCACAATATATCAGCCCTAGGGATTCGGCTAAACATCATGAAAAACAAGCCTATAATCACGCTATGCCATAGGACAACATTGAACTATTGATACTTTCTTTGTTTAGAGACCAAACTGCTTAAATTAAATTAACTTAGTTTGATAAACACGCGTTATTATATATTATATATTGTGCACATTAAATACCCATTTGGTCCCACCCTGACTATGGATTGTATGACCATATCAAAAGAGACATTTTCTCTATGTTAAGACCAAAATACTTCAGTAATCTGCAGAATTCACTGAAACCCAATCTAACACATGGTGACCACTACGATCTGCAATTGGTAAATCACTTCGAGGCCTAGGACTAGTCAAGTATCAAAGGATTCTATCAGCAGAGTAAGTTGATAATGGTATTAGAACTTATACTATACCGATATCACAAAGTTCTGAGACCAAAACCTGTCAGGTGGAATCCCAGATGGCAGTCTTGCACTGTTGATCACCCGGGGCGCTATAATGGGTTAAACCTTTGTCAGCCTAAAATAAAGTAAAATACTTATCAATATAAGAACAATAACAAAAAGAAGATAAAGCCTCTATGACAGGGTTGTAGCACCAGTTGTTATGAGAGACTGTCTCCCATTGTAAGCATTCCACATAATTAAACCAAAACATTGTGATAAAATTGTCTTGGACGCATTTAATCATGTGAGAACTAAACATTTGCTAACCTAGGGTACAATATATTGCAAGGATTTTAGCTTATATTCCCTTAAAGGAGTACTCCGCTGCTCCGCGTTTGGAACAAACTGTTCCGAACACAGGAGCCGGCGTCGGGAGCCCGGGACTTCATAGCCCCACCCCTCATGATGTCACGCCATGCCCCCTCAATGCAAGTCTATGGGAGGGGGCGTGATATCATGAGGGGGTGGGGCTATGACATCACAAGCTCCCGGCACCGGCTCCAGCGTTCGGAACAGTTTGTTCCAAACGCTTAGCAGTGGAGTACCCCTTTAACAAGTTTTAAAGGGGTACTCCACTGGAAAAAACATTTTTTTTTTCAGAAAGTTAAACAGATCAGCTGTTATATGCTCCACAGGAAGTTCTTTTCTTATTGAAATACCTTTCTGTCTGACCACAGTGCTTTCTACTGACACCTCTGTCCATTTTAGAAACTGTCCAGAATAGGAGTAAATCCCCATAGCAAACCTATCCTGCACTGGACAGTTCCTGACATGGATAGAGAAGTCAGCAGAGAGCACTGTGGTCAGAAAAGAAATTCAAAAAGAAAATAACTTCCTGTGGATCATACAGCAGCTGATAAGTACTGGAAGGATTGCAACTTTTAATAGAAGTAATTTACAAATCTGTTTAACTTTCTGACATCGGCTGATTTTTAAAAAAAATTCAGTGGAGTACCCCTTTAATGCCTGACCAGATGTCAAAATGGAGACTCATGTCTCTTTCATTCTGACAGAAACCAAATGCATGAAATTTCTAGGGTCACTTTTTGACCACATTTTGTATATTGGTATCACATTCTCTATGAGCCAATTCAATGAATCATGCCATTATAAAAACTGTTTGTCTATGACATCACTTAAAGGGGTTATCCAGGAACAAACTTTTTTTTTTTATTTCAACTGGCTCCAGAAAGTTAAACAGATTTGTAAATTACTTCTATTAAAAAATCTTAATCCTTTCAGTACTTATGAGCTTCTGAAGTTAAGGTTGTTCTTTTCTGTCTAATTGCTCTCTGATGACACATGTCTCGGGAACCGCCCAGATTAGAAGCAAATCCCCATATTAAACCTCTTCTAAACTGGGCGTTTCCCGAGACACGTGTCATCAGAGAGCAATTAGACAGAAAAGAACAACCTTAACTTCAGAAGCTCATAAGTACTGAAAGGAATACGATTTTTTAATAGAAGTCATTTACAAAACTGTTTAACTTTCTGGAGCCAATTGATATATAAAAAAAAAAGTTTTTCCCTGGAATACCCCTTTAACTTCTTAAAAACTTGGATGTGTATGCCATTGTGGACCCTGTACTCATGTTCTTAATTGTATCATTTACCATTAGATATTCCAGTAAATACAGTTGAGAAGAAGACATGTGATAGATTTATTAGGCTTGCATTGTCTTCAGCTTTTTGCACTGCAACACCCAGATTATGTGTCAGTCTATTGTTACCTATAACTTTTGTAGTTCAAAAATATTTTTTGAGTTACTTCTTCACTTTCTTTTGTACTGACTCGCTCTTTGTTTCAAACATTGCTGCCTTTATTTGTCTTCTACACAGTGCATTTTTTCTCTATATCTCTTTAGTACTTTTTCACTGCCTTCTTGCTTCAGTAGTTTAAACACTTTCTTTTTATCATTTATGGTGCCCCTTACAGTTTTATTTAATCACATTGGTTTTCTCCTGTTTTTAACACGTTTATTCTCTCAACATATATATCTTTCACAAGACCTATTTAGGATGCTTTTAAAAATGTCCAATTTAGTTTGTGTACATTTATTTTTGAGGGCAATGGCCTAGTTTATTAATGTTATCTCATAGCTGGTAAAAAAAAAATTGGACTTTCTAAAGTTTAATGTTTTTGTTACTTCTCTACTACACATCTTATAAAAGGATAATTAAAAAAAACATCACATTGTGGTCACTTGGTAACTCCTAACCTGTATTTTCGATATTCTGTCCAGTCTGATGGTTAAAAATAGATATACATGTTCACCCTCTTCTTCTATCTTATCTACTTGGCTTAGTAGGTTTTCTGCTTCTTTCATTTTACTTGGAGAAATAAAACAACAATATCATTTCTAATTTAATTGGCTTCAATATTAATGCATTACATGTGTATTTCCTCTTATTCCTCTTAAAGGGGTATTCCGGGCAAAAACATTTTATCCCCTATCCAAAGGATAGGGGATAAGATGTCTGATCACGGGGGGCCCGCCGCTGGGACCCCCCCCCCGATATCCCCCCAGCACCCACATTTTATGCGGTAGCTGCGTCTCCAGTTTCGGAAACCTCCGGGTTTCCGGGACTGGGGACGTGACGTCACACCACATCTCCTCCATTCATGTCTATGGGAGGGGGCGTGATGGCCTTCACACCCCCTCCCATACACACGAATGAAGGGGGCGTGGCGTGACGTCATGTCCCCATTCCGGAAACCCGGAGGAGATGCAGCTCCCGCATAGAATGCGGATGCTGCAGGGAGTTTGCGGGGGGTCCCAGCAGCGGGCCCCCCGCGATCAGACATCTTGTAAAATATTTCTGCCCAGAATACCCCTTTAAGGGTAGGATCACGCTGTGAGAAATCTTCCAAGCAGTGGAAAATAAGCGCATTTGAACTAGGAGCAGACACAGGGCGTTCAGCGCTACAGCCTTGTGTCTGCAATAAGGTTGAGGATTTGGTCGCGTGTCACAGTTATGTTGGTGCGAGTGGCTGGCCTCTGAACCTTATTGCAGACACAGGGCTAAGGCGGTGAAAGCCCTGTGTCTGCTCCTAGCATACATGCAGAGTATTTCCTACATATCCACCCATTGTGACCCTACCCTAAGGGTACGTTCACACCTATGCAGATTTGATGCACAGAATTTGGTGCACAGGATTTTCTGCTGCAGATTTCAATGTAAACCTAATTACTGAGCATAGCTTCTAATCTCCAGTTACAAATCCGGCGCATCAAATCTGCACAGAATCCTGTATGTGTGAATGTACCCTAAAGGTTTTACACCTCCCTCAATTCACTCCCTGTTTCAAAATGTAGTCACATGTCTCCATGTACAGTTCCTCTCCTTCAGTCTTCCTCTCCTATTTTGTATTTGCCTCCACTGATCTCTCAATACTCCACTAACATCCTAGCCATCTCTTCTCCCAAAACTTTACCCTCCTTTTAAGGTGCAGTGCATAGGCAACAAAGAAGTTAGTCCACCCAACCTCCTACTTTCCATACCAATTCTTGAGTCACTTGTATACCTTACTAATCTCCTGCTACCTATCTTCTGTGCCACTTGGTACAGCCACTATTTCATAATCCCCTACATTAGAGGCTCTTGCTCTGAGTTTTCTCCCTAACCCCTTAAGGACCCGGTGGTTTTCCGTTTTTGCATTTTCGTTTTTTCCTCCTTACATTTAAAATATCATAACTCTTTCAATTTTTCACCTAAGAATCCATATGATGGCTTATTTTTTGCACCACCAATTCTACTTTGTAATGACGTCAGTAATTTTACCCAACAATCTACGGCGAAACGGAAAAAAAAATCATTGTGAGAGTAAATTGAAAAAAAAACACCATTTTGTAAATTTTGGGGGCTTCCGTTTCTACACAGTACATTTTTCGGTAAAAATGACACCTTCTCTTTATTCTGTAGGTCCATACGGTTAACATTATACCCTACTTATGTAGGTTTGTTTTTGTTGTATTTCTGGAAAAAATCAAAACTACATGCAGGAAAATTTATAAGTTTAACCTTTTTTTATTTTTCCCCATATGGGGCGGTATGAGGGCTCATTTTTTGTGCCGTGATCTGAAGATTTTAGCGGTACCATTTTTGCATTGATAGGACTTATTCATTAGGACTTTTTATTCATTTTTCCATGATATAAAAAGTGACCAAAAAAGCACTATTTTGGAATTTTTTTGCACATACGCCATTGACCGTGCGGTTTAATTAATAATATATTTTATAATTTATATTTATTTACACAGTTTTTTTAATGGGAAAAGGGGGGTGATTCAAACTTTTATTAGGGGAGGGGTTAAATGATCTTTATTCACTTTTTTTTTCCACTTTTTTTTGCAGTGTTATAGCTCCCATAGAGGGCTATTACACTGCACACACTGATCTTTTACATTGATCAGTGGTTTCTCATAAGAAACCACTGATCGTTGTGTGGTGTCCCGGTACCGCATTGTACACGTTACCTTTGCAGAGGTCCCCATAGTCAGAGTCCCTAGGACGTCGGGGTCCCTCTTTTGTAGTTTTCCCCTTGTCACCCCTCAGTTAGTCAGTGACTGTATAGAAGTTCATATGAGTATAAGTATATAAATATGTATATATTTAGTTGCCTACCTATTCAAGCGTAGCAGGACCTGCGGGTCACGTGATTAGTTCAGAACTCTATGGTTTTGCTAATGGACCTTTGGTCGTTTAGTCATGTGATCACCCACAATCCATTGTAACAGTGAGTGACAGCTGTATGGACCAATCTAAAACGGCTCAGCCCCCTGCCTATATAAGGGAGCTGCAGCCATTATTCCCTCTCTTGTTCCTTTGCTGCCAAGCAAGCAGCATCTCTCTTGGGTTGCTGACTCTGGAAGAGGTAGGACCTCCGCAGCTTACAAGACGATTTACTAGGCCAAAGCCTTGCGGCCTAGGCCTCTAACATAGCGGATAGACTAAGCAATTCCCCGCTACTCATCGCAAGACCACTGGACCTAAACACTCCCCTAAATCCAGCGGATCTCTGCTATATAATCCTTCAGAAGCTAAATTGGGCTTATCTGATCCCAACCGACTGTCAATCGCTGCTCAGCTATATGCATAGAGACTCTATTATCTGGACTGTTACTATTACTACATGTACCAAAATTCTTCAGTAAAAGTTCCTGCAAGTTTTAAGTTAACCGCGGTTGTGGAAAATCCTTTATTTCTGCATCACCTATTGCTCCTGGGAAGGGTGACAATAGACCTATCAAGAAACACAGCATTTAACCCACACCCTGGCATCACGAGTGACAAGAGTTAACAGCGCCCTTAACTATACCGAACAGCAACACCCTAACTACCCTACACCCCCACAAGGCTTGTTCCTAATCCAGCCACCACAGATGATTCTGCCTCTTGACTGCTCATGCCTGGATCTCAGGCACTGAGCAGTCATTCGGCGATCGGACAGCGAGGAGGCAGGTAGGGATCCTCCAGCTGTCATGTAAGCTGTTTGGGATGCCGCTATTTTGCCGCGGCGATCCCGAACAGCTAACTGGCATGGTTTCACTTTCATTTTAGATGCGGCGTTCAACTTTGAACGCCGCGTCTAAAAGGTTAATAGTGCGCGGCACCGCAATCAATGCCACGCGCTATTAGCCACGGGTCCCGGCCATTGTTAGAGGCTAGGCCGGACCCGCTATGATACGGGGTCACGCCGTGGCCCCTCGTTATAGAACGGGAGCGGACTCAGGATGTACAGGTACGCCCTGGGTCCTTAAAAGGTTAACCTTTTATCTACTGTCCATCATCACTGCTGCATCCTCACCTGAAACAAATATCTAACTAAAAGCAATCCAACAGCCCTCTACAAAAAAATAAAAAAATTTAAATGTGGATAAAAAGCCAAAGAAAATAACCTGACAAAGACTCATAATGGGTCGAAACCTTGCATGATTTTCAGGATGGTAATAAAGATGTAAGTTATATTTTGATCTCGGATTCTGTCCAAAATCCCTTTTTTTTTTACAAATCCTACAAATAATTTCTTAACCTCCACAATATGCAATCAAATCTGAAGAAACCCCAGTTCTGTAACTAAGAAAATGAGTACATTCAAAATGGAAATACATCCTGGTAAATATCGATAATCAGCATTATGATGAAACTTTGGTGGAGGAGGGTGATATGTTATATTACTGTAAATACTTTCACAGTTTCAGCAATAAAGTGATGCATCTACCTTTTATGATTCAAGCTAAGTTTATACTAAATTTATGTATAAAAAATTAAGTTAAAATGTAAGTAATGTGTGTAACTTAGGGGGAATGGCACCCTCTGTAGCTGTGCACCCCTCCCCTTCTTCACAGGAGGTATTTTAAATTGATAATGAATCCAGCATGTCACCCAGTCAGAGGCTATATGCCCAGTAGAGGTGAGTGTTATGAGTGTTAGGCTCAGAATGTGTGTTAGGGTCCCAACCGAAATTAGGCCACCTCCGCGTGGTGGATGGGGGACGCGTTTTGATCAAAAAGTGCGCTAAAAGCCTCCATTTTTTGACCAAGAGTACTGCTGAAACGTTTTTTTTTTGTATACTCTGTATTTGCCACAGCGCCGTGCACACGTGTATTAGGTAGTTGTGCTGGCTATTTTTCTTTTTGTTTTCTTAATGTTTGTACACCATCTATACACAAATAAATGCAGCTATAGATAAAATGAGACAGCGAGTTGTCCTCACTGCAAACAGTGAAAGAAAGAGGTTCCTTCTGCACCTAGTTGTCTTACAGTCAGACATCAAGGGAAAAAGAGGAGACATGGCTGATTTCATGAGACACATTGGCCCTGATTTACTATTGTAAACCCGACATGTTTTGTCAGGTTGTGCTCCAGATTCCAAATTTACATCAGAATTTATAAAAACCTGACCAACTCTCCATTTTACTGAGAAAACCTTAAAAAGGGGGCATCGCCGCTGGCAAAATGGGTGTGGTACCAAAAGGGGGCATGTCCCTAACATTTTAGAAAAATCCCAACGGACTGTATTTACTAAGGTTTCCACAAAAAATTTAGTGGATTTGAGCTGAGGAAAACTGACAGATCAGAGCATGTGTAAAAGAAAGCTTTTGCACAGGGCAAAGTGCAAAATGTGCAAAAAGTGCAAAGCCTTAGTAAATACTGTGGAAAAATATCTATTAGGAGAAAAAAACACAAAGAAAACTACTCCACTCTTAGTAAATCAAAATTTCTTCATATATGTATATTATTATCTTTAATTCATTCCAAATTTCATGAAAAATTCGATTTGGACCAATTTCGAACTTCGACTCAAAAGTTTAAAAAAAAAGTTTTGATTCAAAATAACAAATTTCTTCATTAGTGACACCTGCTGTGATCATCATGTACAATGTATAGATGTGAGCGGCTTTCTCCTGCGCTCGCATCTCTGCAATAGATAGGTCGATTGCAGCAGATGTCAGGAGTGACGCCCGCTGTAATCTGTCCTTAACTGCAGGTACAACTGCTCTCAAAAACAGAGCACACTCTGCTCCATACTGGAAACTGTAGAACCAGCATTAATAGACAGATCACAGCGGGTGTCACTTCTAACACCTGTTACAAATTATCTGTTAATGCAGGCACTACAGCTCCCAAAATGGAGCAGAGTGTGCTCCATGTTGGGAGCCGTAGTACCTGCAGGTAAGGAAAGATCACAGCCGGTGTCACTCCTGACACCCGCAGAGATCATCCTGTATAATGTATAGATGCGGGCAGGTGGCCGCTCTTCTCCGGTCCCACTGGAGTATATGTCATATATACCTATTATTCATACGTCCCGCAGAGAGCTGTGATTAGCTGGAACCACCTGGCCAATCACAGCTCTCTGCAGGAAATATGAATAAGTGATGTGAATTCTATTCACATCACTGGCCAGCCGCAGTATAGTGCAGAGATGCGAGTGCAGGAGAAAGCCGCTCCATCTCTGCAATAGATAGGATGATCGCATCGAGTGTCAGAAGTGACACCCAGGGCAATTTGTCTATTAGTACCGGTACTACACCTCCGATCATGGAACAGTCTGTATGCTGGGAGTAGAAGTACTACCTAAAAAATGAAAAAACAGAGAAAAAAATAAATAGAGAAAAAACACACACATACTTTATTAAACACAATATTAAAATACATTACTAATATAAAATGTTAAAAAAACGAATTATAAAAAATATATTATTTTTACATTTAAATGCCTCCCTTCCTACAGTTTTATTATTGTCGGCTAAATTTTTAGGTCCCTGCCCACCCACATAAATTGATCCCTGTTTAAAAATTAACATTAACATTTATTTAATTTTTTTTGTCTTTCAATTTTTGGGAACAGGCAGGGATCAGAAAATTCTGCGCTCAATATTAAATATGAATCAGGAGTGCATTTCACAATTTTTTTTCTAGTTTTTGTTCAAAATCATATTTTTTTCTATTTTCACTTTACTTTTTTAGCCCCGTTTACTTTATTTTCTTTTTTTCGGGCATTTAGATGTTCTGCCATGAATAATTGTGTGGGTCAGGGACGATCCAAGGACAGGGACATCAGAAATATGTATAATACAGTAGGCAAAAAAAAGTCTGAATTTACCAAATTTACCAAAAATCCATAAATTTACAGAGGTCTTCTATCAGAAATCAAAGACACTTCAAATTGTAATTTGCAGAGGCAGATGGCTGGGACAATAATGTATGTATGTATTTAATGTAATTGTGAAGGATAATGTCATTGCAATTATACAGTATGAGCTGGTTTAACATGGATGGGAGCTATAATATCAGTAGGATGGAAAGCACCTTTTTTGTTGCTGTAAGCTGTATACATATATATATATATATATATATATATATATATATATATATAATGTGAAAAATATTTTATTTTTTTATGTAAGGGATGATGGGAGTTGCAATTTTTGAATTCCAGTTGTTCCCGCTTGCAATCACAGTGGTTGCAGCTGGGACCGGCAGAGAGTCACTGGGACCATATGAATGGAACAAAGAAAGTTTTGAAATATACAGTAGCTGCTCTAATTGGAGCAAATTAAGGTTAATTGAATAATGAGACCACAGCCAACACACATTTCCAATACACCTAGTAACTCTATTTTGCGAAGTACAGAAAGGTCAGCCACTTTTCTCCAAGTCTATTTCTTGTTGCAGAGTGTCAAATAAGGGAGGGAAAGAGGATTATTAATTTATAGTATATCAGACAAACGCGCTCATGTCTAAGCGGTCGTTCAGACCGAAACTACCTTGCACTTTTGTCTTGATAATCCATTTTCCCTCCCTTTGGAGTAGGGCTGTTTTTTCTATCAATGCCCTTCTTATATTCTACCCTATCCTAGGAAAGACATGGATTTAATATCTCCCCCATGTTATTCTCTTATATGGACGATTAATCTTGGGGAGCCTTTCGCAGTTCTAATCAAATTAGCATGTTCCCTAAATCTTATATTAAGGGCCCTAGTGGTACATCCTATGTAGAAACGTTTACACTCGCAAATGATAGCATAAACTACATGGTTACTTCTACAGCAGATGCTATCTTTAAATTTTACTACCTCTCCTCCTAAAGTAACATATTTGTCTGTACAGAGGTAGGAGCACCAGTTACAGGTACCACACCTGAAGTTACCTGGGCTCAAACACCTTCCTAACCATGTTTCCTTTTTGGTGTATTTTTTCAATTTGCTTGTCACTAATATGTCTTTTATGTTTTCACACTTTTTAAACGCTATTAGTGGAATACTATTTGCACATTCCACTAGTTCATTGTCGCCCTGTATTAAGAACCAGTTCTTTTTAATGGAGTCTTTAATGTAATTGGCTAATGGACTAAAACAAGATGTTTCTTCTTTTTTATCATTGTGATCTTGATTAACATTAAATGTTTGAGGGGACCTATTTTGGCACTTGTTCTTTTTTTGCTTTTGTTTATTTTTGTGTAGAAGTTCTTCTCGATTCTCTTCTTCTGCTTTTTTCATTGCTTCCTTTAATATATGCATTGGATACCCTCTTGCTAACAATCTATTTTTTAGTTCTTCTGCTTGAATATAATAGTCATCCTCCCTACTATTTATTCTTTTTAGCCTTAAAAATTGGCCGTAGGGGACCGCTTTTTTTGTATGCTCGGGATGATAGCTGTTTAAGTGCAAGAGTGCATTGCAGGCTGTGGGTTTGCGGTAGCCAAGGGTTACCAAACCATCCTCCTCCAAAGTTACTAGTAAGTCCAGAAATTCCAGATTTTTTGGGCCGACCTTGCATGTAAATTTTAGGTTCATATTATTTATTTCATTTAGTTGAGACACGCCGCCAGTTTGTACATACCACTCTTCTCCGAATCTGAAGCAGTTGCCTGTCAAAATTAACTCCAAAGCATTACAAACAAAATTCACGTACCCTTCACTTTTGTCAGATTTCTGTAAGAATTCCCTGATCACCTCTACACTCCCGGCTTGCAAGATACTTGTATACAAGCTCTCTATGTCTATGGACACGATGATACTGCCCTTTGGCCAATTCAACCCCTCAAGAGTGAGGAGGAATTCATTTGTGTCCTTAACGTATGAAGGAATCTCAGCAAGCAGGGGGTGCAGAAGCCAGTCGATGTACTTTGATAGCGGCTCCATTAGTGTCCCCACCCTGGAGACAATGGGTCTCCCGGGTGGGGACACCAATTTTTTATGAATCTTTGGCAAAAAGTACCAGTGTGCTTCACGTGGGTTTAATGGAAGCAATTTTTCTCCCATCCTCTTTGACAAAGTACCAGTTTCAACAGAATATCTTAAAAAGGACTGTAATTTAGCAGCCAATTTTGGTATGGGGTTTGAGGTCAGTTTTCTATATGATTTTACTTCCCTAAGTTGACGTTTTGCCTCAGCTAGGCAATAATCTTTTTTAATTATGACGATGTTCCCCCCTTTATCTGATTTTTTTATGATTATATCTTCTTTATTTCTCAAAAATTCTAAAGCTTTTTTTTCAACATGTGTTAAATTTGAGGGGGCTGGGGGATATTTTAATGCCTTAATATCCTCAAGTATAAAGGACCAAATGCCCCGGAGAGGTGCTGGGGTTAATATAAACAAAACACCAAACCCCACACCTGGAAATTGAGCCAGGTGGGGGTGCAACACCCCTTCAAATAGTGCACCCTCCCAATTAAAACTTAGCCTTTATTGGTACTTCACATAAAAAAAAATGTATAAATTATGGAGAACCCTAAAAAAGTTAAAAACCCAGCAATAATACGCTTAAGTGGATGTATACCAACTCCCATCCGAGAGTATGTAATAACCCTGTGCCTGCAGTGCAACAGGGGTTAAGGTGAGTATATTGCTGGTATTAAAACTTAGTAACACAGCCTCCCCTACATGTTTCGTGACACCAGTCACGTCATCAGGGGTGTGAGGCTTATAGCACGCGGGGGCACTTTATGCAGTGTTTTGTAGACCTGGTTGGGACCTCCCCCATCTGTAATCGCCAATTATATCTCCTTATAAAACCACATATGTTCAAACCACCTATAGTATTCCCCATTATAGAAAGTTATTGCCTACCTCACAAATGCGATGGCGTTCTCCCAGGGCGTGCATCCTCTGTTTCTTCCGGTCCTCAAGAGTTCCGGCGCTGCTACACTGTGTATTTCCTGGTGTGTCACAAGATATGCAGTCACATGACAAGCTGTGACGCCTGCAGTGACGTTCTGCAATATAATTGGATAGAATAAACATGTGGCACCTACACTGTTATAAGGGCACGCTATTGGCTTTATCATCCAGCCTTGAAAGTATCTAAGATCTCGGGCCGAGGGTTCCCACATTTGCGCATGTGCCTGGACTTAGAAAAATAATCCAAACCAGCAGCAACAGTAATACACAGAATATTAACTAAGAAACAAGGATGTAATATGAAGTTATACCTCTAGTGTATGTACCAAGCCAATAACAGTATTCTCTCTGCGTTATTCCTTCCCAATTATATTTTAATACTGTATTTTAATGTTTCCTTTATACCATATTAATCCATTAGGTTTATGACAGAAACAAGTCTAATATATAGATCTTCTGCATGTCGCACTCTACTAAAGGGAATAATTCCTCATTATTGATGCTTCCAATACACTTATGTAGGTGGCTTAGGTATGCTTTAAGGTATAATACCTTACTATTAATACTCCTTGTATACATTGATATAGGTGGTTCGAACAGTGTGATCCCATATTTTAAAAGACCAATATTGTAACATAAACTAGATACATAACAATATGATGCTGTATATCTCCATCAAAAGGAGTTAATATATATAATTTAGCGAGTAAATTAGGGCCCCTACAATAAGGTTCTTCATTATTAAATTATATCTACATTATCATTTTATATTGGTTCGTCAGAAACAGTTCATAGAAAAGCTGAAAAGGAAAAATCTTCATTCAGTCCATAAGGACTTTTGCTCCCTAGACGGAAGATCCATCTCGATTCTTCCTGTAGTAATATCTTGTCAATATTACCCCTGCGCTGCCTCAAAGTTTTCGGGCATATTCCCCAAAATTTTATATTGAAAATCTGATTTTTATGTATCGACCTCATATGTCTCGCTAGGGGTGTATCACTATTTGTACGGATGGTGCTGAGATGCTTGGATATCTGCCTCTTAAATTCTTGACTGGTTTTCCCAATATACAACTTGGGGCAACTGCACTGGGCTGCATATATAATATTTCTTGTAGAACAGTTGATAAACTGTCTTATTTTGTATACGCGCCCATCAGATGGATTTCTAAATTCCTTTGTTGTTAGTATAAATTTACAAAATTCACAATGCCCGCACGGGAAGGAACCTACAGTTTTCTGTTTATCCCACGTATAAAACTTTTCGTGAGAAGAGCCAATAAACCAATAAATCCCTGAGATTGGGCCCTCGTCTGAAAGTCACCATTGGTCTTTTACCCACCACTTGACTCGAAGGTCACTGTCAGCTTGAAGAATCGGCCAAAATCTCTGCATGATATTGGTCACCCTTGTAGCATAGCTGTCAAATGTACCAATACATCTAATTTCTTTTTGTGTAGGCGATTTTCTTTCAGAGGGTAGAAAAGCCCTCCTATCACTCCTGTCCGCTCAATGAAAGGCCTTTTTGACATGGATCTTAGGGTATCCCCGAGCTGTAAATCTCCTGTTTAATTCATCCCTGTCATTTCTTCCGAGCAATTTCTTTTAGCTCTTAAAAATTGCCCCACAGGAATACTCTTTTTCAGGGCATTGGGGTGCCAGCTCTGCCAGTATAATAAATCATTGGTAGAAGTTGGTTTACGAAAACCTGCATCTGAATTTTATTGTCCAAGTCAATATAAATGTATAAATCCAGAAAATTTATGAGTCTGCCCCCTACTTCATAAGTGAAGTGCATTCCAATAGTCTTATTATTGAGGGCCTCCATGAATGATGTGAATAAAGTGCTAGGCAACGCTATGGGGTCCACATGTGCACCAAATTATGTTAATCTTTTTTTAGGGTGGTGGGAGGACACTTTTGTTTTCACTGAGGAGTTACACGAGTACACAGAGCACATTTTGTTTTGGGGTAGATTTATAGATGATGTTTTGATTTTGTGGGATGGTGAGAGCACTTTATTCACATCATTCATGGAGGCCCTCAATAATAACACTATTGGAATGCACTTCACTTATGAAGTAGGGGGCAGACACATTCATTTTCTGGATTTATCCTTTTATATTGACTTGGACAATAAAATTCAGACGCAGGTTTTTCGTAAACCAACTTCTACCAACGGTTCATTACACTGGCAGAGCTGGCACCCCAATGCCCTGAAAAAGAGTATTCCTGTGGGGCAATTTTTAAGAGCTAAAAGAAATTGCTCGGAAGAAATGACATTTAGGGATGAATGTAAAGAATTAAACAGGAGATTTACAGCTCGGGTATACCCTAAGATCCATGTCAAAAAGGCCTTTCATAGAGCGGACAGGAGTGATAGAAGGGCTCTTCTATCCTCTGAAAGAAAATCGCCTACACAAAAAGAAATTAGATGTATTGGTACATTTGACAGCTATGCTACAAGGGTGACCAATATCATGCGGAGATTTTGGACGATTCTTAAAGCTGACAGTGACCTTCGAGAAGTAGTGGGTAAAAGACCAATGGTGACTTTTAGACGAGGGCCCAATCTCAGGAATTTATTGGTTCGGAGCCATTTCTCTTCTCACGAAAAGTTTTATACGTGGGATAAGCAGAAAACTGTAGGTTCCTTCCCATGTGGGCATTGTGAATTTAGTAAATTTATACTAACAGCAAAGGAATTCATGTGATGGGCGAGTATACAAAATAAGACAGTTTATCAACTGTTCTACAAGAAATATTATATATGCAGCCCAGTGCAGTTGCCCCAATTGGGAAAACCAGTCAAGAATTTAAGAGGCGGATATCCAAGCATCTCAGCACCATCCGTACAAATAGTGATACTCCCCTAGCGAGACATATGAGGTCGATACATAAAGATCATATTTTCAATAGAAAAATTTTGGGGAATATGCCAGAAAACTTTCGGGCAGCCCAGAGGTAATATTGACAAGATATTACTACAGGAAGATTCGAGATGGATCTTCCGTCTAGGGAGCAAAAGTCCTTATGGACTGAATGAAGATTTTTCCTTTTCAGCTTTTCTATGAACTGTTTCTGACGAACCAATATAAAATGATAATGTAGATATAATTTAATAATGGAGAACCTTATTGTAGGGGCCCTAATTTACTCGCTAAATTATATATATTAACTCCTTTTGATGGAGATATATAGCATCATATTGTTATGTATCTAGATTATGTTACAATATTGGTCTTTTAAAATATGGGATCACACTGTTCGAACCACCTATATTCTTTATAAATATATCTATATATTAGACTTGTTTCTGTCATAAACCTAATGGATTAATATTTGTTAAAATAATTATGGTAATTATCCTTGCAATATAGGATTTAAAAGGAATAAAGGAAACATTAAAATACAGTATTAAAATATAATTGGGAATAAATAACGCAGAGAGAATACTGTTATTGGCTTGGTACATACACTAGAGGTATAACTCCATATTAAATTCTTGTTTCTTAGTTAATATTCTGTGTATTACTGTTGCTGCTGGTTTGGATTATTTTTCTAAGTCCAGGCACATGCACAGATGTGGGAATCCTCGGCCCGAGATCTTAGATACTTTCAAGGCTGAGTGATATAGCCAATAGCGAGCCCTTATAACAGTGTAGTTGCCACATATTTATTCTATCCAATTACATTGCAGAACGTCACTGCAGGCGTCACAGCTTGTCATGTGACTGCATATCATGTGACACACCAGGAAATACACAGTGTAGCAGCGCCGGAACTCTTGAGGCCTGGAAGAAACAGAGGATGTGTGCCCTGGGAGAACGCCATCGCATTTGTGAGGTAGGCAATAACTTTCTATAAAGGGGAATACTATAGGTGGTTTGAACATGTGTAGTTTTATAAGGAGATATAATTGGCGATTACGGCTGGAGGAGGTCCCAACCAGGTCTATAAAACACTGCATAAAGGTCCCCCGCGTGCTATAAGCCTCACACCCCTGATGACGTGACTGGTGTCACGAAAAATGTAGGGGAGGCTGTGTTACTAAGTTTTAATACCAGCAATATAATCACTTTAACCCCTGTTGCACTGCAGGCACAGGGTTATTACATACTCTCAGTTGGGAGTTGGTATACATCCATATTAGGGTATTATTGCTGGGTTTTTAACTTTTTTAAGGTTCTCCATAATTTTTATTTTTATGTGACACACCAATAAAAGCTAAGTTTTAATTGGGAGGGTGCACTATTTGAAGGGGTCTTGCACCCCCACCTGGCTCAATTTCCAGGTGTGGGGTTTGGTGTTTTGTTAATATCCTCAAGAACTCTTTTATAAAATACATCAATATTACTACCAGTCTGAATAGGTGGGCAAAAGGTGGAGGGTACACCTCCTGTGAACTCTGGAACGCACACAATGTTGGAGGGATTTTCTGAATCTGGATAATTTTCAGTTAGTAATGAAACTAGATCTTCAAGGCAATCTAACTCTACCTGGGTTGCTTCACCCATCAGTGTAAAGCCTAATAGGCCTATGCTAACAGGAATTTCCCCTTCAGACCTTATATGCATATTCGATTTATTATGGAAGAACTTCTTTAGATTCAATTTACGGAGGGCCTTGAAGAGGTCCACCTTAAAGGTGACCTCTTCAAAGTCCTCAGCTACACAAAAATTAAGTCCTTTGGACAAGACGGAGACCATTGCATGATCTAGTATAAGATCAGATAGATTGACGATGGCACAGTCACAATGATCGTTTTCTATCTCCATGATACTGTCTTTCTTTTGACACTTTTGTTTCTTCTTTCGTCCCCTCCTCGTGTGCTTCTTTCTTCTAAAGGGACAACAGTGTCACTTGTGCCTGCGCCTTTCATCAAATCTGAGGTCTTTTTTTCCTCACCATAATTTTGGTCTTAGGGTTTTCTTTGGCGCTTTTGGTATTAGCAAAGGAGAATATTTTTCCTTCATCAAAATCTGACTTGTCCCAAAGGAACTTGTCCCGTTTTGCGTCTTTTATAGTCGCTTGGATATTGCCAGTTTTTTCTCAATTTTTTTGTTAAATAATTCAAATTGGTTGGCATTCAGACGAACATGCAATTCTGTTTTTTGCTTTCATCAAATTTTCTGTTAACTTATCATATTCCTTCTCATGTCGAGTGATTATAAGATTAAACATTGTTAAGGAATAGTCTAGATGTATTTTTTTTATATAACAATATATATATATATATATATATATATATATATATATATATATATATATCATTTTTTGTCTCAACTGAATGAAAAAAATAATATGAACCTAAAATTTACATGGAAGGTCGGCCCAAAAAATCTAGAATTTCTGGATGTACTAGTAACTTTGGAGGAGGATGGTTTGATAACCCGTGGCTACCACAAACCCACAGCCTGCAATGCACTCTTGCACTTTAACAGCTATCATCCCGAGCATACAAAAAAAGCGGTCCAATTTTTAAGGCTAAAAAGAATAAATAGTAGAGAGGATGAGTATTATATTCAAGCAGAAGAACTAAAAAATAGATTGTTATCAAGAGGATATCCTATGCATATATTAAAGAAAGCAATGAAAAAAGCAGAAGCAAATCGAGAAGAACTTCTACACAAAAATAAACAAAAGCAAAAGAAGAACAAATACCAAAATAAGTCCCCTCAAACGTTTAATGTTAATCAAGATCACAATGATTAAAAAAAAGAAACATCACATTTTTGCTTTTCATTTAAATATAGTCCATTAGCCAATTACATTAAAGACTCAATTAAAAAGAACTGGTTCCTAATACAGGGCGACAATGAACTAGTGGAATATGCAAATAGTAGCCCACTAATAGCGTTTAAAAGTGTAAAAACATAAAAGACATATTAGTGACAAGCAAATTGGAAAAAGACACCAAAAAGGAAACATGAGTGTTTGAGCCCAGGTAACTTCAGGTGTGGTACCTGTAACTGGTGCTCCTACCTCTTTACAGACAAATAAGTTACTTTAGGAGGAGAGGTAGTAAAATTTAAAGATAGCATCTGCTGTAGAAGTAACCATGTAGTTTATGCTATCATTTGCCAGTGGAAACGTTTCTACATAGGATGTACCACTAGGGCCCTTAATATAAGATTTAGGGAACATGCTAATTCGATTAGAACTGCGAAATGCTCCCCAAGATTAATCGCCCATATAAGAGAAGAACATGGTGGAGATATTAAATCCATGTCTTTTCTAGGATAGGGTAGAATATAAGAAGGGCATTGATAGAAAAAACAGCCCTACTCCAAAGGGAGGGAAAATGGATTATCAAGACAAAAGTGCAAGGTAGTTTCGGTCTGAATGACCGCTTAGACATGAGCGCGTTTGTCTGATATACTATAAATTAATAATCCTCTTTTCCCTCCCTTATTTGACGCTCGGCAACCAGAAATAGACTTGGAGAAAAGAGGCTGACTTTTATGTACACTGCAAAATAGAGTTACTAGGTGTATTGGAAATGTGTGTTATATGCATAATGTTTGTAGTTTAATTTTGGCAGTAAGGAGTTAAAACCTCTATGTCTGATGTGAACGCCCTTCAATGACTTACCTGGTCAGCAGGTATTTTACCTGACCAACATCACTGAATAGGTGTGGTCTGGAAGAATCGCCGGAAGCGGTGCGAAATAGCTATTACCAACATGCTCCTTACCTGGTCCTGCGTGGCTTAAAGATCTGCCCGGCGGTCCTGCTGCTGTAACGCCCTCCGAAATAAAGTCGATTTGAAAGAAGATGCATGAGTGTCCCTTCAGTTTCTTTCTCTTTGAGGATAATATAATACATTATAACTTGTTCTTCAATAAGGGAATCTCTCGAGGGGCCACAAAAACAATGAACTTTAGGAAGGCAAAGTTTGATCAACTCAGAGAAGCCCTTAACAATATAAACAAGAATACTGACACTAAATGGGAGACTTTTAAAAATATCTTAAATTCTCACTGTAAGATGTATATACCTTATGGGAATAAAGGGGTCAGAAATAAAAGAAAACCAATATGGATGACCAAAAATGTTAAGGGGGCAATGAATGACAAAAACAGGCTAAAACAGGACGGCAGTGAAAAAGCATTAAAAAGCTATAAAGAAAAATGTAAAATATGTAAAAAGCAGATAAAACCACAAAAATAGAGACAGAAGGACTCATTGCCAAAGAGAGTAAAACTATCGTATATATTCGAGTATAAGCCGAGTTTTTCAGCACAATTTTTCGTGATGAAAACGCCCCCCTCGGCTTATACTCGAGTGAACTCTCTGCCTGTCAATCCCTTCATCAGTGGTCTTCAACCTGCGGACCTCCAGATGTTGCAAAACTACAATTCCCAGCAAGCCCAGGCTGTCCGGGCATGCTGGGTGTTTTAGTTTCGAAACCTCTGGAGGTCCGCAGGTTGAAGACCACTACGGCCTTCGTCATCATCTCCCCCCCCCCCTTTTGTTTTGTACTCACCTCCCCTCGGCGGGAAGTTAGGGTGAGCTGGTCCGGGCCATCTATGCTGCAGGGACCGTCCAGTGGGGATGGTTAGTCGTTGCGGGCTGTCAATTTTCCCCAGGGGGGCCTCTTCTCCATGCTTTGGGCCCGACCCCGGAGTAGTGACGTTGCCTTGACGACGATGCACAGGGACGTTCATGCGCAACGTCCCTGTGCGTCGTCGTCAAGGCAACATCACTAGTCCGGGCCCGAAGCTCGGAGAAGAGGCCCCCCCCCCCCCCCGGTGAAAATGGACAGGCTGCAACGACTAACCATCCCCACCGGATGGTCCATGCAGCATAGATGTTAAGGGGGCAATAAATGACAAAAATAAAGCATTTAAACTACTAAAACAGGACGACAGTGAAGAAGCATTAAAAGCTATAAAGAAAAATGAAAAATATGTAAAAAACAGATAAAAACCACAAAAATAGAGACAGAAAGACTCATTGCCAAAGAGAGTAAAACTACCGTATATACTCGAGCATAAGCCGAGTTTTTCGGCTGAAAACTTTCCCCTCGGCTTATACTCGAGTGAACTCTCCGCCTGTCAATCCCTTCATCAGTGGTCTTCAACCTGCGGACCTCCAGATGTTGCAAAACTACAACTCCCAGCAAGCCATCGGCTGTCCGGGCATACTGGGTGTTGTAGTTTGGAAACCTCTGGAAGTCCTCAGGTTGAAGACCACTATGGCCTTTGTCATCATCCCCCCCCCACCCCTTTTGTTTTGTACTCACCTCCCCTCGGCAGGAAGTTAGGGTGAGCTGGTCCGGGCCATCTATGCTGCAGGGACCATCCGGTGGGGATGGTTAGTCGTTGCGGGCTGTCCATTTTCATCGGGGGGGGGGGGGCCTCTTCACCCACGCTTCGGGCCTGGCCCCGGAATAATGGCGTTGCCTTGACGACGCACAGGGATGTTAATGCGCAAAATATATAAAACGAAAAACATGAGAAAATAAAAAAATAAGAACAGTAATAATTAAAAATAAATAATAAAAAAGGAAGAAAAAAAGGGAAAACTAAATTAGGTTTTTAATAAAAATAATAAAATAATGATGAAAGTGGAATAGTAAAGAAGAAGCAAGAAGGAATAAAATATTAATTTAATTAAAGAGTACATGTGGGTGTGTACATATTCATAGAATAATTGGCCTGCCAGACAACTGCAGCCCAATAAAAAAGGTGAAAATTAGCAAGTTAAACAATGTGTATAGATGGACTCTCCCACTTCAAATAAGGAGAGAAAAATTACTTTTACAAGCAAAGGAAAAAGTCTAGAGGAATTATTCAACAATTTCCAGGCTATTCCGTCCCACCACTAGTCCATCTATCGCCCTGCAAAGAAAGAGAAAACACAAGAGCTTAATATTACAAATATGTGCCAATCACATTACATAATTCTTAAAAACGCCGGTATAAAGACAGAATAATATCGGTTCTATGCATTATAAATCTGTGAAGTCAAAGTTGAGATGTAGATAAGGAAACAGATGATATATTTATCGTGGAAGGAGGAGAGCTCATCTCTTCTTTTTGAAGTTCAATTTGGCTTGTGAAGTTCTCTGTTTTTTCTGTGCACGGCTTCTTGTTGCTCCGGTGATGTCTGTGACAGCCTCGGCGGGTTGTTTTTCATTTAAGGTGCAAGCTACGCCTAAAAAAGAATGGTTATTAGTAGCATCAGTCTCTACTGCATTATTGCTTGACTGAGTATCAGTCTTGTTCACAATCTCTTTCATCTTGCGGGGACATCTAGAGAAAGGAGTTAGATTATTCCAGAAATATATCCGACCAGATGTATAATCCAGAAGGTCTCAATGCCATTTATGGCGTTTGGAGGTTTCCAATTCGTCTCTCAATTTATCCAGAAATGTAGTTTGCTTCTCAACAAGAGCATTGACAGTCTCTTTATTGGCAGATGATAACTCAGCAGTGGCTAGATGGGTAGTAGTAGAAGCTAATTTATTTTTTCCTCTTTTTTTTTCCCTTTTTTTATTATTTATTTTTAATTATTATCGTTCTTATTTTTTTATTTTCTCATGTTTTTCGTTTTATAAATTTTTTATATATTTTCATTTTTTTTTAATGCAATTTTTTTCCTAATAATTCCTTTTGCTTGTTAATAACAATTATGACACCATTTACGCTAGATCCACAGAAGCAGGGTGTGTTCCCCACATTATGGATCTATATATGTATGAGTGGCACTCCGTAACCCCACAATGGGGTTGACCTGTACACCCTTGGATTCCCCTGAAACAGATCACATCCAATGATTGGATGTGACTGTGAATGGTTTCCTCCCATATCCTATTTTTTAGGTTTCTGGGAAGTTTTTTTCCCCGGGGAGGTCAGGATATACAGTGCTGTGCATGCGTCATCTTTGTATGTGTAGGGGTTCTGCACCTAACATGTTTATATTGACTGACTGGCTATAGCAAATTTGGCTGCAAGCCAATCTGTTTTGCAAGTGCTTACTTACCCATATTATTTTCATATTATATTTTATTTCAATATTTCATTTATTCTATGCCATTTTTTTTACCTGTTTCTTATCTTTTTTCTTGCCCTTATTTCTTCCCACACTCATAATGGCTTCTCTTTATTACCCGGGGTTGCGCTGAGTGTGCACATACCTGGAACTATCATTTTCCTTGCAATTACTCCATGCGCAGACTCGAACGTGCGGCCGCAGATCACGTGCCCGATGATGATATACAAAAAAAGACGTTCTGTATAATGTAGACTTAAAAAGAACACATTGATAAATAGCCCCCAATATGTTTCCAAGGGAAGGTTTGATAAAAGTGGGTGTTGGATATCGGTAGTTTGCGGGATGAATCATGGGAGAAAATTTGAGGAAATGTACTGATTTGTTCCATAAATAAGATTCATCGATTTATGCAATTAAGCATAATTTATTAACTATATTATTCCCCACTTTCCCTCTGGAAGATGAAATGAAGAGAAATGTCAACCTGCTCAAAATGGGGGCTGATCAGGTAAATTTCTTCCATGATGAAAATGCCTGAAAGTGGAAAGAAAAATGGGCAATAGTATTTAAGGAGTTGGAAGAGAAATGTCAGTGTTCATTGAAAAGGTGAACCCTTTTGGGGGATGTGGTGGAATATTGAAAATTTCTTTTTTTTGTTTGTTAAATTGTTAATTCTTAGAATGTGATTCGATAAGGGAAAAACAAATATTTATCAATGGGAAACTTTTATGGAGAAAGTACAAACAACCATGAAATGTAGATGGCTATGACCTATAAGAAAAAGGCAAAACTTTATTAAAATACATGGGAAGAATAGTAGCTGAGGTTCTCGCAGAGTGCAGGTGTTAGGTGAAGATCTCTGTAAGGGACAGTAAGCAGTGAACAACACAGATGGAAGTAGGACCACACATAACAATTGTAGTAAAGAAGCAGAGAGTGTTCTGCAACTGTTCTGCCAATAGAAAATCTATTTTATTCCACAAAGGGAAAATTTTTGGACCACTTTGAAAATGTTATTGCTTCATTTGATACTTCGATGTTCATATACTGGCAGGCATCTGATTCCTCTGATTCCAAAAAGGGATATGTTTTGGACATTTATTTTAAAAGCGCCAAAAGTCAGTCACTGCTGTGTGTTTTTATTCAACCTGTTAGTTACCATCGGGTACCATCCATTTACCCATAGCCATACATGTTGCCATAAGTTTGAATTTACCTTTGCCTTAAAAACAGATCAGAAGTACATATATACAATCCCAGGTAACCTAACAGTGTTAAACAGCTTTTGGAACTCTTAGTGTTATTCCCACATTTTTGGAGTATTGGAGAAGTACAGGTTCAGACAGAACTTTATGCCAGAGTTATGCAAACTGGAGGACCTAAACTTTTGAAAAGTTCACTCATCTCTATTGTTGACAAGTGAAACGAATACTTCTACAGTAAGTGTTTGCATCTGACATTTACAAAGAATCATTGGCAGAAATGTATCAAAAACTGTGTAATAGAATAGTGGAGCAGTTGTTCAAAGCAACCAATCAGATTGCTTCTTTTATTATGTGTGCATGTACAATACTGTATATAACAATATATAACAATATTTTTTATCTGTTAAGTTGAATGTATGTTTATCTATAAATATAGTACTCAGGGAAACAAGGTATGCATTGTGTGATCATCCATCTGTTTCACAGGCAAGGTTCATTAGTCCACTGATCAATTCATGCTGAGCCTACACTACAGTTTATATTTGTGCAGCACCAAATACAGCTGCTTCATGTATGGATGCCCTGGAAATGATCAATGATTATCATGGACAGGTAGAGCATTTGCAATGCATTCTGTTAAAAATGTCTCCAATAGCACAAGTGAAAGTAAACTCCCAGAGGCAAAGCCTTGCTTCATATTTTCTTCTGAGTTCTGTTTCTTTTATCTGGTTTTCTTTATGACTCCATCATACTACAATGTTAAGTATCTTCTATCAGTAGTTAAAAGGAACAGATAACAAAGTGGTCAAAAAGAAGCAAAAACCACAGGGCTTCCATCATCTTGGGCCCTTCATTTACTACAAAGATTAAGTACTTGTCACTACTATATGGCTTTTAAATTCAGAACCTGAGCAATTTGTACTGTAATATTACTTTTACTTGTTGGGGGGGGGGGGGGGGCTGAATATTAAAACGTTACTCTGGTGAAAAACAACTGGTGCACAAAGTTATATATATTTGTAAATTACTTCTATTTAAAATTTTTAATCATTCCAGTACTTATCAGCTACAGGTATGCTCTAGAGAAAGTTGTGTAGTACAGTTTGACCACAGTGCTATCTGCTGACACCTTTGTCCATGTCAGGAACTGTCCAGAGCAGGACCAAATCCCCAGAGTGAACCTCTGCAGCTGTGGACAGTTCCTGACACAGACAGAGGTGTCAGCAGAGAGCACTGTGGTCAGACTGGAAGGAACTACAAAACTTCCTCTCGAGAATATAGCAGCTGATAAGTACTGGAAGGATTAAGATTTTTAAATAGAAGTAATTTACAAATCAGTATTTCTTTCACTAGATGATTTGAATACATTTTTTTCACCTAAGTACCCTTTGTTTAAGCATGGAAATTCCGTTTTCTGTCTGCAGAAAGAATTAACACGTTTATTCTTTCTGTGGACTCCGCACAGAATGCATAGCCATCTATGAGATGGCACATTCATATGCGGTCCTAATGCCAGTCCCCACTGTTTAGGGAATTCCGTAGTGTGAATGTAGCCTTATATTCATTATTTGTGATTTTTTCCAAAAAGTCAGAACTTGTGCAGCACCACTTCACTCAATGGGTAGTGTAGACCCCACATGATAAAAGTGCATTGAAAAATAATCAAAATGTGCAAATTCATCATGTTTCTTCTGACAATAAGATTAATTTTGTACAACTACAACTGGCATAGGGGAGGAAGTGCAGGCCCAACCCATTAAGGTCACAGCCAATTTTTGCCTTAAAGCATACCTGTCATGGTGGAAGAAAAAAAAAGTGATATGTTACTCAGTATCTAATCCTGATCATGTACATATACATATTTTTATGTGTCTAGGACCTATATATCCCTAACAAATAGTATTTAGATGTTGCTCACTTGCTTTTTGTTCTTGCCTTATGGAGGGTGCGTATCCATCTCTCTCCCTCACAGTGCATGACTCATCTGCTCTGAGTCTGGGAGTAGCCTGGCAGTCTGCAAATCACTGCACAGTAGTTTCCTATCTGTTCCTAGTAAAGCTGGATTCTAATCAACATAGCTGTCACTAGAGATGAGCGAATACTGAAGAATTTGATTCGGCCGATTTTCTGACCAAATTTATTTGCAGAGAACGGCTATTAAAAACAGCTATTTCTGGCATACAGAGAGGCTCAATAGGGGTGTAGAACACTTTGCCTTAGCCTAACAAATATAGGGAGTATGCTGTGTTAGTGAAATTATACTGTTATTCAGTATGACATACAGATTACAGGCATCACTATTAAAATCACTGCCGCAGAGCAACTGGATGAGGCAGATTTTTCATGTAATTTTTATTTAATTTAATTTGAGTTAATTTAAATTTTTTGCTTACCCATTCTGGTGAGCATCGAGTTGGTTGTCCTCCACCAAGCGAGATACCACCTCTTCCAGCCCCTGCCTCTCAGCGCCCCTTGACTGTGAAAGTGTGAATGTTTCATTTAATCAGTTATGGTTCACTGTTATTGTGTCAAGCTGTTTCATTGTATTCCTGTGATAATTCCACAGGTAATATGACGCCGACTAACATAGGGCCTCAGTCTTGAAAAGATTACATACATTTTTTTAAATTTAAGATTTATAATAGATTCCCATGTCATAGCATTTACTTTGAACTAATACTGTATGACCATGACAAGGAGTCACATGGCAGCACAATGACAGAGCCTAGAGGTGGCAACAGCATGAGGAGACCATAATCTGGCAGAATGAAACAGCCTGGAGCTGGCGGCAGCATTAGGAGACAATAGAGCTTCACCATTCCTAAGATTAAAATATTAATTTTCTAATTTAAATTGAAGATTTCTGGAAGCTAATGCTACCATAAAAAATGTTTTAGGTAATGTCCCAGGCCCCGCAGCATGAGTAAACCATATAGTTACTGAATGACACAGCCTGGAGCTAGCAGCAGCATGAGGAGACAATAGGGCTTCACAATCCCTAAGATTAAAAGATTCATTTTCAAATTTAAATTGAAGATTTATGGTAGATAGTGCTACCATAAAATTTTTTTGGTAATGTCCAAGGCCCAGCAGCATCAGTAAACCATATAGTGGCGGAATGACACAGCCTGGAGCTGGCGGAAGCATAAGTAGACAATAGGTCTTCACAATCCCAAAGATTAAAAGATGAATTTTCAAATTTAAATTGAAGATTTATGGTAGCTAGTGCTACCATAAAAAAATGTAAGTAATGTCCCAGGCCCAGCAGCATCAGTAAACCATATAGTGGCTGAATGACACAGCGTGGAGCTGGCAGCAGCATGAGGAGACCATATAGTGGCTGAACAACACAGCCTGGAATTTGCAACAGCATGAGTAGAATATATAGTGGTTGAATGACACAGCCTGGAGTTGGCGGCAGCATGAGTAGAACATATAGTGGCTTAATGACACAGCGTGAAGCTGGCAGCAACATGATGAGACCATATAGTGGCTGAATGGCACAATCCGGAGATGGCGGTAGCATGAGTAAAACATATAGTGGCTGAATGACAAAGCCTGGAGTTGGCGGCATCATGAGTAGAACATATAGTGGCTGAATGACACAGCCTGGAGTTGGAGGCAGCATGAGGAGACCATGTAGTGGCTGAATGGCATAGACTGGAGATAGTGGCAGCATGAGTAGAACATGTAATGGCTGAATGACACAGTTTGGAGTTGGTGGCAGCATGAGTACAACATGTAGTGGCTGAATGACATAGCGTAGAGGTGGCAGCAGCATGGGAAGACCATATAGTGGCTGAATTACACAGCCTGGAGTGGGCGGCAGCATGAGTAGAACATATAGTGGCTGAATGACACAGCCTGAAGTTGGCGGCAGCATGAGTAGAACATTTAGTGGCTGAATGACACAGCTTGGAGGTAGAAGCGACAGGAGGAGAACATATGGTGGCAGAAAGAGACAGCCTGGAGGTGGCAGCGCATCAAGAGTCCAGAAAGTGACCCGGCGACAGACTGCTACGGTGGGTGAAAAAAGGTCTGATGTGGAGGAATGTTTGTAACTGGGGAGCAGCGCCTTAAATCTGTTTTTACTATCCATATTTGTGAAGTTTTGGTGTGGCACCATGGTCAATCTATTCTGATGCATGAGGCATTGGTGGGTGGAAATCCTTGCTGATCCATGCCTGATTAATCTTCACAAAGGTCCGTCTCTCCACATTTTTGTGGACAGATGAGTTCTTCTTGGGGTGACTATGGCCCCTCCACACTAAACACCCGCTCTTATGGCACACTAATGGCCAGGCAGGACAGCTTTTCCAGGGCAAACTCTGCTAGTTGCGGCCACAAATCAAGTTTCGCTGCCCAGAAGTCCAGCAGATCTTCAAGGTGTGTTGGCATGGGCATGTCAAGGTTTGCCACCACCTGCTGGTTCAGGTCCTGCTCCAGGTCTACCTGCTGCTGATGAGTTGCTTTACTATGTGGGCGAAGAAAGGTACTCATCAGCGACTGTATACTCAGGCTGTTGCTGATGGAGCCGGTACTACTCCTGCCACCCCACCCCTCCCCAGCAGCCATGGCAGTGGTAGGTCAGCACAGAGGACCCCCTGAGTCAGACCTGCGAGAGGATGGATGATGGCGCCAATAGGCATCGGTCAACTGACTATGTAGGATGTCTCTGTAGTAGTTCAGTTTGTCCTCCCTCTCAGTGGGTGTAAAAAAAAAGGCCCCCATTTTGTGCCGGAAGCGAGGGTCCAATAAGGTGGAGAGCCAGAAGTCATCACACTGCTGAATGGTGACAATTCGTTGGCCACTACGCAAGCAAGTGAGCATGCATCGTGCCATTTGTTCAAGTGACTAGGAGGGACTCTTTACCTCCATCTCAACTGCATACTGCCACTGTGTGTCTGGGTCTTCTGCCTCGCCTTCCTCACAAACCTCTTGCTGCTCCTGCTCCTCCTCTCCTGTCAGATGACTAAAAAAAATTCCATTTTGCGAAACCTAAACTGTGCTCCACTGTGCCCCTCCTCCTCCTCCACCAGTTAAGCCCCCACCAGACAAGAGATCGTTTCCAACACGTGTTGTAGGAAATGAAGCACTGAAATGACATTGTTCATCCCGTAATCCTGGCAAGTTCCTCAAAGGGCCTGAGCAAACGGCAGGTGTCATGTATTAGCTGCCTCTGGTTGACATTGAAGTTAAACAGGGGAGTTATGCTATAAGCTTGGATCATCGAAAAATCGGTGATGGCTTTTCTCTGTTCATATAATTGGTCCAACATATGGAGGGTGGAAATCCAACGTGTGGCAACATCGCAAATCAGACTACGTTGGGTGATACTGTTATGATGCTGCAGCTCAAGGAGGGTGTGCTTTGCGGTGTACGAGTGGCTGAAGTGCATGCTAAGTTTCCATCCCATTGTTAGGATGTCTTTCAAATGGGAGGAACACTTCAGGAACTGCTTAACAACCAGATTGGACACAAGTGCCATGCAGGGTGCATGGCTCAGCCTTTCTTCTCGCAGTGCAGAAAATCTTCCCATTGTCAGTCACCATGGTTCCCATTTCCAGTTTTCATGCAGTAAGCCATGCTCCGATTTCTTTATAAATTACTTCCCAGTTTCTCCCTTTTGTGACTCCGTTCACCAAGGCAAACTATGTGAAGAACAGCGTGACACTGCCGTGCCCTGCACACATGCCATGCTGAAAGGGCACTGAGACTTGTCCATGCTGTGGAGGATGAGGACATAGTGGAGGATGAGGAGGCAGAGTCGCCCACTGTCTCAAGACCAACGGCCTAAGAGCGTGGAGGAGGAAATGGCATGACCTGTCCAAGTTGCTGTTGTGGCTGTGCAGTAACCACATTCACCCAGTGGGCCTTAAAGGACATATATTGTCCCTGACCATAGTTACAGCTCCAGACATCGGCACTGCGATGCACTTTGGTACAGACCAACAGCCAACAGAGTAATTGAAAACAGCTTTACTCGAATTATAGGTACATTTGACAATATGTCCCAGGAGGTTAAGAACATTATCCAGCGGCACTGGGACATATTGAAAATGGACCCAGATCTAAGGGAGGTGGTAGGGTCTAGACCACTTATCACCTATCGCAAGGAGCAAAGTATTGGGGACAGACTAGTACACAGCCACTTGCAAACCATGGCTCCACAAACGTGGTTGGGTATGAGCACCACAGTGGGTAGTTATCAATGTGGCCACTGCCGGGCCTGCGGCCACATTTTAAAAACTAAAAATATTGATGACCCCCTGTCAGATGCCACAATTCCCATTACACATTTCATAAACTGCAACTCCAAGGGGGTTATCTATTTGGCCCTCTGTAGCTGCAGAAGGAGGTATGTAGGAAAGACGATACGAGAATTTCGACGACGGATACTTGAACATGTAGGAGATGTTCGCAATAGCAGAAATACCCCCGTTGCTACCCACATTAATACAGTACATAATGGTGACATATCACAGATGAAGTTTGCTGGTATTGAGTTGGTAAAACCACCACCAAGAGGTGGTGATTGGGATAGATCCCTACTGCAACGTGAATGCAGTTGGATCTATAGGTTACAGACTATGACCCCTGGGGGCCTCAATGAGAAAATTTCCTATACATGTTTTATTTGATTTATTTTCTAAACTGGGGTTTATTTCTTTGGATCACCATCCCCAGGGTGGCTCTGTGAGGCAGTTAGTGGAGATCCCAGTGGATCTTTGTCTAGATGGCCACCTTTTAGACAGGGTGTTATAGGGCGACCATAGGAGGTTCCTGTCTATCCGGTACCGCCCTTATTAGGGCGTCCATGGGCTTAGGGCTAGGTAACAAAGGAGAGGTTTTTACAGGGAACTATTAGGACTCCCTAGGCCCCTGCTATTTTTCCTCCATCCTCACACCCTCTAGGGCACCCGGTCCATACTCATTGATCCCAAGGAATTTCCCCCCCCCCCTCCCCTCTCTCCCCCCCCCCCCTTACACTTATTAATTCCCTGTGCCTCTTCCCTCCCTGGAATTTTTGTTCACCCAGTATGGATATTTGATAAATATTAACGCTGAGGTTCCAGTAACACATTTAGGCATCACGGGGATTTTTAAGATTCTCCCTTGTTGAATATTTATTTAGTTTATGAATATAAACCACCAATACTGGTGGGATCTGTATTTAATACTCTGCTATTTCTCCTATGCTGTTCTCACTGTATACCGTGATTTACGGGTTAATCACGTCGGTTCTCCCCTATATGCCTCCCCCCATAACTATCTTCTGGTCATCACCATTAGTATTGGACAAAATTCCTTCATGGGCTATATATGCCTTTCTTATGATTGTTGCTAGGGGTGACGGCAGACACTAATCCCGGCCACACCTATCAGAACAACTGAGCAAGTGTAAGGTGGCTTTATGCTGCATATGGCAATGACGAGATAAGCACATAGTGAATTTGCTGATAATGTATTATTTTTGGAATGTCCCTATGTTTAGCCTAAGTCAGGAGTCTACTGTTTTAACATTATTTATACTAGTAACCGGTATCGCATCCGCCGTCTTACCTATCATGGGCCGGACCAATCTCAGTTTTGTGTCCGGCGCCGTGTGGAGGCCGCGCCCCCAATCGTGGCGTCATGGGGACGGGCCTCCGATGACGTAAATAGGATGCCTGCCGGTGTTAGTGAGACGCCGGCGTGTTCACCTAACACGCTTACAACCTGGACACCGTTCCGGGACCCCCTGCCACTGCAGGGGCAGCTTACTGCTTCGTTCGCCGACACGGTATGTAAGCCTTCTAGGATTATCTTATTAAGTGCTTACTATTTAGGCAATATTTACGGCTTATGTGTACAAATAAATTGAGCACGAGTATATTGTTATTTCAGTATCCGATTCCCCTGGGTCTCTTCTACCTATCCAGCAGTCTGTGAGTAAATATCTCTAATTTCCCTGAGGGGCGACATAGGGGGTAAGTGAACCCAGGGTTGCTAAGGGAAATTTCTGTCTGTTTTTTGTCTCCACAGGTCTGTTTTACCCAGAAGCATGGGGTTATTATATCAGATGGCTGGATAGATGAGTTTTGCTTGGGGAACAGTTTCTATGAGGGTGATTTAACCTGCCCATTGATGTTTCTATATACGACTGCATACCTTGTTGATATGATGATGGGCCCCTCCCTCTAATTTTATAATTTCTTGGTTATTGCTCCAATATCTTTATGCTAGATTCTATATCCCCTGATGAAGTGCAGGGAATAGCAACTTACATCGATTGCCCGCATGGAAACGCGTTGGGAATAGGGACTAAGTATTTTGTGTTTGTGACTAGCGAGCACTGCCTTTAAATAGTCAGTGGAGTATAGTGTACTCTATAAAATCAATACTCCACTGTAATGACAAGTAGGAGCATATTTATTTATTTTATACCATCTGTGTGAACATACGGCTATATTTACTGTTACATAACAGATTGTATTTTTTGTTTTCTACCACTTTTGTGCACTATTATTTGTTGTTTATCATCTATTTTAATAATTACTAGTAAAAGCTATGTTTTAACAATGGCGCCTCTGTCCAAGATTGGACATTAGTTTTTTTCTATAATCTATTGACGAGAGGTTTAGTGTTTATTAGGGGCATATGTATGGCCTGATACTTCTTACATACATTTAATTATTCTACAGACCAACAGGCGCAAGGACTGGCCCACTTTCTCTTCCACAAAATTGTGCGGGGCTGGTACTGCCTTCTTCGTATAGAAATTACGGCTTGGGACTCTCCATCTCATCTTGGCACAAGCCATCAGATCTCTGAAAGGTGCAGAGTCCACCACTTGAAAAGGGAGGGACTGCAGCACCAGCAACTTGAACAGGAGCACATTCAGCTTGAGCGCCGTTGGATGAGTGGGCGCATACTGTTGTCACTTGGACATGGCTTTGCCGATAGATTGCTAGCGGAATGACTGACTAAAAGTATGAGGAGCATCTGGAGCGACAGAAGGAAGGTATGACACACAGCTCCTTTCAGCTGAGGTGGTGGAGCCTTGGCTGGCAGAAAGAGGGAGCCACGTGCCACTGGGTGATGCAGCAGGCTCGACTACCACATCGGAGCCACAGTTCTCCCAGGTCGCTTTACGGTGGCGCAGCATATGTTCACACAGTGCCATGGTGCCAACATTGGGACCCTGGCCACGCTTCACCTTCTGCCGACACATCTTGCATGTGGCTATGTTAACCTCCTCCGGATGCTTGATGAAAGACTGCCACACCGCCAAATAGCTGATTTTCCCACCAACAGACCACACTAATTGACTGCTACTGCCGCCATCTCCAGGAACCCCTGTCCCACTACCTCCCGGGACGGTAGGCTGCCACATAGAATTTCCACTTCTGTAACCATGCTGGCTGCCAACCATGCTACCACCTTGCTGGCTCAGCTGCGGCCTCACGGGCAACCTGTAACCCTATTCTCCTGTTGATGATGATGATGATGATGATAATGAAGCCCCTTTTTCACCCGGCTCCCAATAGCGATAGTCTGCATCATCATCATCATCAACAAGTGTCTGCGCGTCACTGATGTCCTCCTCAGGTTCCTCAACAGGTGTCTGCTTCAGGACCCTGGACCCAACAGGTGTCTGCTTCAGGACCCTGAACGCTGGCAACAATACCTCCCGGGCCATGCCAACTGAGGGTTGTGTAGGAGGAACCCACCGACTGTTGACTAAGGGTATCAGATGTCACTTGTGATGAAGTGGATGACCGTTTTAACCAATCGATGACGGCAGATGGCTTGCAGGTCGAGACACGACCGCTAGCTGATACTGGGAGCTCATGCCTCTCGCCCCTAGTCTGCTGTGACCTCAGGCTGCACCTGATGAATTTAGGGCTCTGCCACTCCTCTGTGCACGTCCTGGCACTTCTCTGCCTGACATACTTAGTGCGTATATGAGGGGAGCACAATATGCTTCACTATGCTTAAAACAGAATTTGTCTAGAAATGCAGCAGGTGTGTACTCTTGGCTGTTATTTCACAGTATCTAGGCTCTTGAGAGTTTAACAGGTAGAAAGCAGTACTCCACTTAGATGTAGGGATGTGGTATGCACTTATGGGGGCAGAAATATGCGCTACAGTACGCTTAAAAAGTATTTGAGTACTAAGTTTAAAAAAAAAAGTATTTGAGTAAAACACCAGCCGGTGATTACTTTTCCCTGGACTTTCACAGTATCTAGGCCTCTGAGAGTTTAACAGGTACACAATAATACGCCGCTTAGATGTAGGTATGTGGTATGCACTTATGAGGGCAGATAAAAGTGCTACAGTATGCTAAAAAAAAGTATTTGAATAAAACACCAGCCGGTGATTACTTTTGCCTGGACTTTCACAGTATCTAGACCCTTGACAGTTTAACAGGTACAAAATAGTGCTATGTGCAAGATCACGGGGGTCCCCAGCGGCGGGACCCCCCATGATCAGGCATCTTATCCCCTTTCCTTTTGATAGGGGATAAGATGTCTAAGCGCCGGAGTACCCCTTTAACCCCTTCCCTAAGAAAAATTAGAATCACCCCCCTTTTCCCATAAAAAAACTGTGTAGATAAAAATAAAAATAAACATATATGGTATTGCCATTGCGTAAATGTCCAAGCTATAAAAATGTATTGTTAATTAAACTGTATGGTCAATGGTGAATGTGCAAATAAATTCCAAAGTCCATAATAGCGTATTTTTGGTCACTTTTTATAACAATTTTTTTTTTCAAAAAAGGTGATTAAAAAGTCAGATGAAAACAAAAATGTTATAGGGGTGAGAAGAGGACCTTTTTTTAGCCTAAAGTCTATCTGCGTGTTATACGCCGATAAGGCACTGCAGTTCAATGATTTAAAGCGGGCGCTTTAAATCAATGAACTGCAGCGGCTTTTGCGGGGCCAGAGACCTGCCGTCGCTGCCCGCTTCTCTGCCCCTGCCTATCCTGGGGTCCAGAGACCGCTGCCACCACTGCCCCATTGCCTTCCCCGGTTTTATAATTACAGTACCTGTTCCCGGGGTCCGCGCTGCTTCTAGCTCCGGCGGTGTACTGCGTTGTTGCTATGCGCTGCACTGCGCAATGACAAGTGATGTCTTCAATGCGACGTCACTGTCAGTGGCCCAGCGTACAGTGACAGCTAAGGACGCCTGCGTAGCCAGAAGCAGTGTGGACCCCGGGAACAGGTAATTATAAAACTGGGGATGGGGGAGGTAATGGGGCAGCGGCGGTGGCAGTCTCTGGATAGCCAGGGGGAGAGAAGCGGCGGCAGCAGGACTCTAGACCCCAGGAAAGGCAGGGGGAGAGAAGCGGGCAGCGACGGCGGTCTCTGACCCCGCAAAAGCCGTGCTCTGAGGGGTCAGAAACAGTCTATCAGGGTATGCACATGCAGGGAAAAATGAGGGTGCGTGTTATAGGCCGGTGTGTGGTAGACCCCGATAAATACGGTAATTTTCGTGCATGTAGTTATGATTTTTTCCAGAAGTACGACAAAATCAAACTTATATAAATAGATTATAATTTTAATCGTATAGACTTACAGAATAAGGTGTCATTTTTGCATCGAAAAATGTACTGCATAGAAACGGAAGCCCCCAAAAGTTACAAAATGGCGATTTTTTGAGTAAAATGACTGATGCCATTACAAAGTAGAATTGGTGGTGCAAAAAAAAGCCATCATATGGATTTTTAGGTGCAAAATTTAAAGGGTTATGATTTTTTAAATGTAAGAAGGAAAAAAAACAAAAGGCCAAAAGACTGAAAAACTCTTGGTCTTAAGGGGTTAAGGAGAAACAATTTTATTTTTGCATTTTCTTTTTTCCTCCTTGCTATGTAAGAGCCATGACTCTTTTCATTTTCCATTTACAAACCCATAATATGGCTTATTTTTTGCACAACCAATTGTATAAGTAATTAGACCTTTCATTTTATCCTAAAATATATGGCACAACGAAAAATAATATTATTATTTGAAGAGAATTGAAAAGAAAACCGCAATTTTGCAACTTTTGGAGGGTTTCACTTTTAGGCAATGCGCTTTATGGTGAAATTGAATTTTTTTCTTTTTTTGGGGGGTCAATAGAAGTAAAAAGATACCTATGTTTACATGCTTTACTATTACTGTACTACAGGGCGGGCCATTTATATGGATACACCTTAATAAAATGGGAATGGTTGGTGATATTAACTTCCTGTTTGTAGCACATTAGTATATGTGAGGGGGGCAACTTTTCAAGATGAGTGGTGACCATGGGGGCCATTTTTAAGTCAGCCATTTTGAATCCAACTTTCGTTTTTTCAATAGAAAGAGGGTCATGTGACACATCAAACTTATTGGGAATTTCACAAGAAAAACAATGATGTGCTTGGTTTTAACGTATCTTCATTCTTTCATGAGTTATTTACAAGTTTCTGACCACTTATAAAATGTGTTCAATGTGCTGCCCATTGTGTTGGATTGTCAATGCAATCCTCTTCTCCCACTCTTCACACACTGATAGCAACACCGCAGGAGTAATGTTAGCACAGGCTTCCAGTATCTGTAGTTTCCCCCCTCACATATACTAATGTGCCACAAACAGGAAGTTAATATCACCAACCATTCCCATTTTATTAAGGTGTATCCATATAAATGGCCCACCCTGTACATTAATAAACAAAACATAAAAAACTAATTGCTTTAACAAAATTAGTATGTTTAAAATCGCTTTATTCTCACCTCTATAACATTCTTATTTTTTACTGGGCTGTATGGGGCCTTACTTTTTGTGCCATGATCTGTAGTATGTATATATATATATATATATATATATATATATATATATATATATATATGTGTGTGACTTTTTGGTCTTTTTTATGTTTACACCATTTACCATACAGAATCATCAACATAATCATTTTTATTTATTTTTTTTGTAAAATGGGAAAGGGGTATTTAGATTTTTTATTGGAGGAGGGAGGGGTTTATACACATTGAAAAAAAAACTAACTAACTTTACTTTTAATCAGTAATATCAGTAATCTACTACTCTGGTCTGCTAGGAGGAAGACCAGAGGGGAGATGATCAGATCTGCCAGGAGGAAGGTGAGGAGACCTTCGGTAGCCATTTAACTCATTAAACCCCCGTGATTATGCTGCGGGTGGTCCAGTGAGTCCTCCTGAAAATATATCCTGAAAATGTCCTATACATAGCACTGAACAGTATTAGCAATTGAATTATTGCTATAAATAGCCCCCTATGGGGACTATTAAAGTGTAAAAATAAAAGTAAAAAAATTTAAAAAAAAGTTTAAAAAAAATTGCAAAACCCCCTTCCCCAATAAAAACGTAAATTGTCCCATTTTCCCTATTTCACCCCGAAAAAGTGTAAAAAAAATAAAAATTATATACATATTTGGTATTGCCGCATGCGTAAATATCCGATCTATTAGAATAAAATGTTTATGATACCGTATGGTGAACGGAGTGAATGTAAAAAAAAAAGTACAAAATAACAGCTTTTTTATAACATTTTATTTTAAAAAAATGAATATGTTATTCAATATGGTAACTAATATGGTATCAATAAAAAGTACAGATCACGGCATAAAAAATTAGCCCTCATACAGAAAAATGAAAAATTTATAGGTCTTCAAAATAGGGGGATTTTAAACGTACTAATTTGGTTAAACAGTTTGCACCGTTTGCACAGTAAATTATAAGGCATGAAAATGAAAACTTCCAAAATTAGCAAAAATGTTTTTACTTTTTAATTTCCACAAACAAATAGTGTTTTTTGGGTTGCGCCATACAGTTTATGGTAAAGTTAGCGATGGCATTACAATGGACAACTGGTCGCGCAAAAACCATTCCCTCATACTAGTCTGTTGATGAAAATAGAAAAGAGTTATGATTTTTTGAAGGCGAGGAGGAAAAAATGAAAATGTAAAAATAATGGGCTGAGTCCTTAAGGGGTTAAGTGTTCAAAACGTGAGTTGAAAAGATCACAAATAACAAATAACATTTATAAAACAAATAATGTTTCATTTCCCTTAGTGGACGAAATTTGCTGCAAAATGTCTTACTGGGGGCCTCCACTGATTCCAAAACAATCTAGGTTGCATGTTTTTGTACATAGTACTTGTTACACACTGCGCCCCGGCTGCAAGCACCGGCCGTGAGCGCAGTGTCCCTGTGTCCCCGACCACCGGCGGGGGACGGGATTCGCATTGTGGGACGCGCCTGCATGCGAATCCCGGCCCGACTCTCTCCACGCAATGCTCCTGCCGAACCTTCTCTCTCTCAGCTCCGGCACGTGCGTCTCCTGCCCTTAGGGCGCACGTGTACCAGAGCTCTGAAATTTAAAGGGCCAGTACGTCCATAATTAGTGAATACACCTGACACCACATTATAAGTTGTTTGCACCTCCCACACTTCCCTGCCGGATCCTCAGTGCCTATTGCCTGAGAGAAAGCATTCCTAGTGCGTGTTGCCATACCCGTGTATCCAGACCTTCCTGCAACGTTTTTTGACTACAAACCTTTGCCGCCTGCCTTTACCTTCTGCTACATTGACTACGCTACTGCCTCTTCCTTCAGTACCTCGCCTTGCCCAGTTACCTGTGTGGTCTAGCCATGTGAGGGGTAGCGACCTGGGTGTTGCCTGCTGCAGCAAGCCCATCCTGCCTTGCGGCGGGCTCTGGTGAAGATCAGCAGCACCTTAGACTCCGCTCCCCGATATGGTCCAAGTCATCAGTCACATAGGTAGAATATCCACATCCTGCTCCGTTACAGTAAGATCCAACCATGGATCACACTGGGGTTCCTCTGCTTGACAACACGGATCTATCTTCTATCGTGGCGCTTCAGTCACAGCAGTTGGCCCAGCAAGCACAGCAGCTTAACCAGCTATCCGCCATCATGCAGCAGTTGCTATCTGCTCAGCAGCAACCGCTACAGCCACAGCCTCCTCCAGCTCAAGTACAGCCTCCCGCTGCAGCAGTTTCCTCTGGAACCAAACTCTGTTTGTCGCTTCCAGAAAAGTTTGTGGGGGATCCCAAGTCCTGTCGTGTTTTCGTGATTCAGTGCTCCATGCACATTGAACTCATGGTGGACCAGTTCTCCACGGAACGAGCAAAGGTGGCCTTCGTCATCAGTCCCTATCTAGAAGGGCCTTGGCCTGGGCAACTCTGCTGTGGGATCGCAGTGATGCTACCACTACCAATCTCCAGGCATTCCTGATGGAATTTTGCAGTGTCTTTGAAGAACCTGCTCGAGCTTCCTCCACTGAGACGGCTTTGCTGAGTCTTTCTCAGGGCAACTCCACTATGGGCGTGTACGCCATCCAGTTCCGGACCCTGGCGTCGGAACTGTCTTGGAATAATGTTCTCTGCGCTACTTTCAAGAGAGGATTATCAAGCCAAATTAAGGATGTCCTCGCTGCCCGGAAATTGTCATCTAACTTGAATGAGCTTATACAATTGGCATCCTGGATTGATAGCCGTTTCTCTGAGCGACGAGAGGAACTACGACAAGAAAGGGTATCTGCACGACCTCGGCGCTTTCCTCGTTTGGCACCAGTCTTCCAGCAACCACCGCAACCTTCTATGTTGCCTCCCGAAATGGAGGCTATGCAAGTGGATCAGTCTCGCCTGACCCTGCAGGAAATAATTCGCTGCCGAATCTAAAATCTCTGCCTATGCTGCACCAGTGTAGATCACTTCCTCAAAGATTGTCCTCTGCGTCCACAGCCACAGGGAAACGCTCGCACCTAGGGTTCATGAGAGAGGCCTCCCTAGGTGTGAATTCCACCTCTCCATGCTAAAATTTGACGGTCCAGCTTCTTCTTCCCTCTAAAGAGATCATCTCCGTTCTGGCTTTCCTGGACCCTGGCTCAGCGGGGAACTTTATTGATGCCTCCCTAGTGCATAGGTATCATCTGCCAGTGTATTGCCTCTTAAAACCACTGTACATCTCTACGGTCAATGGAGAAAGACTGGACTGTACCATGCTATATTGCACAGAACCCCAGTCGATGCAGATCGGGTTCCTGCATAAGGAGAATTTGTCCTTCTACGTACTCCCACACTCTACTCCTCCGCCTTTTGCTACCTTGGTTGCAGCTTCATGCCCCACAGCTGGATTGGAAAACTGGAGATGTTCGCTGGGGTCCATACTGCAACAACCACTGTATTCATATATGTGTGACCAAGTTGAAATCATCGTTTAGTCCTCTGCCCAGTTTACCTTCGTTCCTCCAGGACTTTGCTGATATCGTCAGTGAAAAGCAAGCTGAAGTCTTGCCTCCACATCGTCCATATGATTGTCCCATTGATTTACTGCCTGGTACCACACCTCCCAGGGGCTGAATCTACCCCTTGTCTATTCCTGAAACCCAGGCTATGTCAACCTACATCCAGGAGAACCTTCAGAAGGGATTTATCAGGAAATCCTCTTCTCCTGCCGGAGCCGGGTTCTTCTTCGTGGAAAAAAAAGATGGGTCGTTGCATCCTTGCATCGACTACCGAGGATTGAATAAAATTACAGTAAAAAAACATTACCCCCTGACATTAATCTAGGAGTTGTTTGATCGTCTGCGAGGTGCCAGAATTTTCTCCAAACTGGATCTTCGTGGTGCCAAGAACTTGATTCGTATAAGAGAAGGGGACGAGAGGAAGACTGCGTTTAATACTCGAGATGGACATTTTGAGTACCTTGTAATGCCATTCGGTCTTCCAGGAGTTTGTCAATTATATTTTTCGGGACCTTCTCTACTCCTGTGTCGTTGTCTACTTGGTTGACATTCTCATCTATTCGCCCAATCTCCACACTCATCGTCTCCATCTCCGTCAAGTTTTACAGCGTCTCCGAGACAATCAACTCTATGCAAAACTTCAAAAGTGTCATCGGTGTTTGGGGTATATTGTTGCCAGTCAAGGACTACAAATGGATCCTAGCAAATTATTTGCTGTACTGGAGTAGCCTCAACCTTCTGGTCTGAAAGCGATTCAGCGCTTCCTTGGCTTTGCCAATTATTATCTGCAGTTTATTCCTCACTATTCCACCTTGGTTGCCCCCATCGAATCTCTTATCGCAAAAAAAACTGCCAATCCAAAAGTCTGGGCTCCAGAGACCGAAGAAGCATTCAAACACTAAAAGTCTGCCTTCAATTCTGTTCCGGTGTTATCAAGACCTGATCTGGACAAGCCATTTACTTTAGAGGTGGATGCATCCTCAGTTGGTGCAGGAGCAGTCTTGACACAAAGATCTTCCAAGGGAAGGACTGTGACTTGGAAATTTTTCTCTAAGACTTTCTCTCCAGCGGAGAAAAATTATACTATAGGGGAACGTGAGCTCCTGGCTACTAAGTTGGCCTTGGAAAAATGGTGACATCTCTTAGAAGGCTCAGTGCATCCAATAACTATCTATACAGATCACAAGAACTTGCTCTATCTTCAGTCTGCCCATCGTCTCAACGCTCGACAGGCTCGCTGGTCCCTGTTCTTCTCCAGGTTTAACTTTTTTATTCATTTCCATCCAGTAGAGAAGACATTTTCAGGCTGACATTCTCTCTAGATCTTCTGAGGTACAAGACCTGGAATCACATCTTCAACATATTGTTCCTCCTGATCGTCTTATTTCTGCAGCACCTGTCTTCAGTATCTGCCCCCTGGGAAGACCTATGTATCTCCTCATCTCAGACTCTGAATCTTGAGATGGGGGTCATTCTTCTCTGTTGGCTGGTCATGCCGATGTCCGTAAACCCTTGCAAATAATTTCCGGACAGTATTGGTGGCCAATCTGAAATGGTATTTTATTGGCCTGCTTAGTCTGTGCTCGGGACAAAACACCAGCTGCTAAGCTTGCCGGTCTTCTACATCCTTTGCCTGTCCTTGACCTGCCCTGGACTAATATTGCAATTTTTTCATTACTGACCTTCTTTTTTCTAGCGGCAATACTGTCATCTGGGTTGTTGTTACGCCGAGCACTCCGGGTCCCTGCTCCTCCCCGGAGCGCTCACGGCGTTCCTCTCTCTGCAGTGCCCCGCTCAGACCCGCTGACCGGGAGCGCTGCACTGACACTGCCGGCGGGGATGCGATTCGCATAGTGGGACGCGCCCGCTCGCTAATCGCATCCCAAGTCACTCACCTGTCCCGGTCCCCGGCTGTCACGTCCTGGCGCGCACGGCTCCGCTCCATAGGGCGCGCGCGCCAGTTCTCTAAGATTTAAAGGGCCAGTGCACCAATGATTGGTGCCTGGCCCAATCAGTCTCATTAGCTTCCACCTGTGCACTTCCCTATATCACCTCATTTCCCCTTCCCTTCCTGGCCGGATCTTGTTGCCCTTGTGCCTTGAGAAAGCGTTTACAGTGTTTGCCTTACCAGTGTTCCTGACCTCTTGCTATCTTCATTGACTTGCTATCTTGCTATCTTCATACGAACCTTGCAGCCTGCCCCGACCTTCTGCTATGTCTGATCTTGCCTCTTTCTAGTCCTTCTGTCCCACGCCTTCTCAGCAGTCAGCGAGGTTGAGCCGTTGCCGGTGGATACGACCTGGTTGCTACCGCCGCAGCAAGACCATCCCGCTTTGCGGCGGGCTCTGGTGAATACCAGTAGCAACCTAGAACCGGTCCACCGACACGGTCCACGCCAATCCCTCGCTGACACAGAGGATCCACATCCAGCCAGCCGAATTCTAACAGTTTTTGTGGATCGATTTTCTAAAATGGCGCATTTTATGGCCTTGCCTGGTTTACCATCTGCACCTCAACTAGCTAAACTGTTCCTTTCCCATATCTTCTGTCTCTATGGATTACCGACACCGATATTGTCTCTGACAGGGGCGTCCAGTTCGTCTCCAAATTCTGGAAGGCACTCTGCTCACATCTTCAAGTTAAGTTGGATTTATCCTCTGCCTATCATTCACAATCAAATAGTCAAGTTGAGAGGGTGAACCAGATCTTGGAAGATTATCCTCACCACTTTGTTTCTGCTCACCAAGACGACTGGGCCGATCTACTACCCTGGGCTGAGTTTTCTTACCACCATAAGGATACCAAATCCACAGGAACTTCACCCTTCTTTGTGGTCTATGGATGTCATCCTCATATACCTCTGCCCATGTCTTCTCCCTCCGGTGTCCCTATTGCAGATTAATTTGTATGGAACATCACCTCCATCTGGAAGAAGATTTGTCTCTCCCTTCTTCGTGCCATGACCCATATGAAATCTCAAGAGGACAAGAAAAGGCACCCTCCTCCTGAATACTTACCCGGGGACAAAATGGGGTTGTCATCTAAATATATCCGCTTCAAAGTACCCTGTTACAAACTGGGTCCACGCTATTTGGGTCCTTTGAAGATCAAGAAACGTCTAAGTCCAGTAGCTTATTCTCTTCATCTGCCTTGCTCCCTTCAGGTCCCAAATACTTTTCACTACTCCCTCTTGAAACCTGCCATTCATTACTGCTTCTCTAAAAAGGACATTCTTCCTACTCCCATCTCAGGTATCTCTGATGTATATTCTGTCAAGGAAATTCTGGACTCCAAACTCATCAGAGGAAAATGTTTCTTTCTTGTAGATTCGGAGAGATTCAGACCAGAGGAGAGGTCTTGGGATCCACAGGATAACATCCTAGATCAGAGACTTCTCAAAAGATTATTGAGCCGTAAAAGGAGGGGGAGACCAAAGGGGGGGAGGTTATGTTACACACTGCGCTCCGTCCGCAACACCGGCTATGGGCGCAGTGTCCCTGTGTCTCCGATCGCCGGCGGGGCCAAGATTCGCATCACGGGACCCACCAGCATGCAAATCCCGGCCTGTCTCTCACCACGCTCCACTCCTGCAGCTCTTCTGTCTCTCAGCTCCGGCGCACGCGTCTCTGTCCCTTAGGGCGTGCGCGCGCGCCGGAGCTTTGAAATGTAAAGGGCCAGTATGCTCATAATTAGTGAATTCACCTGACACCACATTATAAGTTGTTTGCACCTCCCACACTTCCCTGCCGGATCTTCAGTGCCTATTGCCTGAGAGAAAGCGTTCCTATTGCCAAACCCATGTATCCAGACCTTCCTGCTACATTTTTTGACTACGAACCTTTGTCGCCTGCCTGGACCTTCTGCTTCGTTGACTACGCTACTGCCTCTTCCTTCGATACCCCGCCTTGTCCAGCTACTGTGTGGTCAAGCCTTGTCGGGAGTAGCGACCTGGGTGTCGCCTGCCGCAGCAAGCCCATCCTGCCTTGGGGCGGCTCTGGTGAAGACCAGCAGCACCTTAGACTCCGCTCCCCAATACGGTCCGAGTCATCAGCTAGAGGATCCCCATCCAGCTCCGTTACAGTTATATTTTAATACATTATTTAATTAACAAAAATAAAAGGAAGGATTTGTAAATTAACACAAAAACCTTTCCACTTGCTACCTCAACAACCACAGAAAGTAATCTATATTTACATAAAAATGTGTTCTTCAGATTCAGTAAGTATACTTATTTACCTGATTTTATCTTGGTAATATTTTTCTCTCTGAAAGCTTAAGCTCTGTAGAACATATAATTTAATAAGTCATAGACTTTAACACATATTTTTCTCTAAAAATCCTATTCAACTTATTCTGCATAAGAAAGAAAGCAGTGGAAAATATTAGCGTCAGTGTGTATTGAATGGAACTTGTCACTGAGAATCTAAGAAAGGCATTCATTTTTCTTAAATCTCTAGTACTTAATATTATTCACAGGCTATGAGCCCTCAGGAGACAGTCAGTCAGCTAACAATATAAAGCCTCTGAATCGGTTTGTCCAAACAAAAATATTTAAGATGGACAGATTCAAAGAAACCTAAAGGTCACTTTACACAAGGGACACTATCACATACAGATTTGAAAAGCCACTGCTTAGCAAACTACGTGGTATTTCAAATACTCCTTCAACTTTTCTCAGAGAGACATCCATATATTTCAGATGATTTTGTTTTATTGGAGAAATCCATAGAGGTATGTAAAATGTATAACTATAAAAGTATCTGAATTGTCACCATGGAAATATTACAAATATAAATGTCTAATTTGAACCTGATAAATGTTTCTGAATAAATCCATTTAAACAATCCTATCAAAAGGTTATAATCTTTATATGATCTCAGATTTTGAATGACATCTGTACATTTTATTCAAAATAGTTGCTCATGAATATTGATTAAGAGGGAAGAGTCAATGTGAAAATATAAAACTTTAAGGCCATGTTCACACGTCATAATTTCCTTGTGGAATTCCGCATTGGAATTCTGCATGGTGATTCTGCTGAATTGTCTGCACTCTTCCCCATCCCCTCAGCCCAACACTATATAAGTAGTAGTTAGCTACACATGGGCCTTTCCTTTCCTGGCAGCCTCCCAGTTTGACTGGGAGAGCATGGTAAGTGTGCTGTAACATCTTGTTCACACTGGTGTGGTGCTGTGCGGCGTCCGTTGCTGCCGTGTCTGCGGGGAGGTGCGACCCATGGACTGGTTTGAGTAGCATTGGGGCCACTCTGCCAGTGGGTCGTTCCCCCTGTGGGCAATGGTGTCTCAGCGATGGTGGTCGCCGCCCAGTGCTACGCCATTTTATGCTAGGAACGTTAGGGACCCACTCTAAATAGGTGGCCTTGACGTGGCGAGTGGGCTTTGTACTCTTTGATCAAAACGCATATACTAACAACCTGTTAGTTTTTGAAATTATGCTGAGAACAATTAGATCATTGTGCAAGATTGTAGATGTGCACCATGTCTGTTTTCTACTTGAATTCACACACACACACACACACACACACACACACACACACACATATATATATATATATATATATATATATATATATATATATATAAATGTAAGTTTTTATTATAAATAAAACATTTTAAATATTAAAAAAAATATTCCCTTTCACATAGAAAAAATAAAAGTAAAATTGAAAGAAAGAAAAATAAACATAATAGTTATTGCTACATGTGGAAATGACCAAAATTGGGATACCTTAATGACCCAGTGTGAGTATACTGGCCCTGGGGCCATTAAAGGTGTATGGAGCAGGCTCGGGAGCTAAGCTCACTGCATTCCTGGTGGATCCCAGCTGCTTTTAGTAGCTAAGGGCTGCTGGTAATAGTTGTCATGGAGCAGTTCTCCACTGTTTATTTTGTTTGTTTAATTTGAACTATAACATTGCACATTTTCGGAGGTTCAGGGGTCAGATCAGCTGACCTGACAATATTGCAGGGAACCAAGCCATTGTTATGGCAGCCCAAGGCCTAACTAATTTGCCTTTTTTATCTACGTATTGTAGGAAAAATTATCAACCCACCTGAGACTAAAACTGTATGAATTTTTTTATAGCATCACAGCTCAGCTTTTAGTTCTTAAATGCTCTGGTAAAATGAAAAACTAGCACTAAATGTTTGCGTCAAAGAAATCATTTTCTGATACGTTTGGGCCAACGTATAGACAGAGACACTAATCATATTAGAGGGATGGTGTACCTGTAAGTAACAATTATACACCAGTATTCTAAGGATGTTATTTTCCTTCTCATTGATGTGTCTTCTTTATGCCCTTTTCATAAAAAATAGGCATATGATGTTCTCTCCCTGTTCTTGGGGATTTTCCGAACCTACTACAAACAATTACATCATCAGGAGAGCAGGGTGATCTTGTTGTCATCAGAACTAAACAGAATCTTCATACACATACTAAGAAGACATAAGCTAATATATGAAACTCAGAGTTACAGTTAAAAAAAACCTGAAAACAAAAACTTTTTGCTTGTGTATTTATGCATTTAACTAGAACATCAAACAAGGCCTTATGGTCTAACCAAACAAAAGTTCACAAATAAGATTCTTTTTCAAGCGTATAGTAGTTTTCAATTTGTATCAGGAAACTGAGGAGAAGCTTAGATCTGCAAGTAAAGCAAATAAATAAAAATCTGTAAAAACTAGGTTTATGTTTAGTGCATTTTATGTCAATACAATAATCTATTTAAGACAAATCTGTCTTATGATTTGTTTGCTGTAAAATAAAATTATGTTTTGACTTCTTTGTCTAAAAATCCCCAAAGTATAGTAAAGCCAAAGATTGCCTCTTGTCTATCGATCTATTATTGCTAGTTAATAGGCTTCAGCTTGGGCTCTTTCCCAGAGGAATCTTCTTATACTGATAATTGGATGCTGTTTTATTGATACAAAGGTTCAACTGTAAGGATTCTGTTCATATGATGGATTTTGCCACTGGAAAAAGTGTTGTGGAATCCACAGCAGATATCTAAGCATACTTGATGTGGTTTCTGCTCGGAATGTTAAAATAATAATGTGATTAGGGATTGTTTATTTTTTTATTTGGAAAATTTGAATTGTAACAAATTTCTGTTTTAGAAAAGGATATTTTTCATGCATTTAAATACAAGAGGATACATGCGGATCTCATGAATTTTTATCTGGATTCTAACATGGATTTCATGTGAATGAAAAACATTATGTGAGCATTTTTGCAATTTTTCTAATATATGAAACAGTTGCAGAAATTTTTGCCTCAGATCTGCCTTACCTGAATTCACTTTTGCTCTTTTGAACTATTTTACAATAGTCAAACTTTATGTTTATCTGTTTGCTGCAAAGTGTTAAACATCATTAACCACTTAATGACCTAACTTGGTGCACCGTAACAAAAATGTATGTCATGCAGTTGTGAAGTAAACTCAAAAGCTTATCTAGCTTCATAGACAGTGAGTGATGGCTGCTCTCAGCAGCTATCACTCGCCGTCAATGATCGACATTAGTAATCACTAATGATTAGTGATGATTTTATAGTGATCAATAGTGATCACAGAATTTAAGAAGTAGATTGACAGGAGCTGGGCCTTGAACATCTGATCGGCACTTCTGCAACATATTAGTGGGGTGCCAATCAGTTACCATGACAGCCTAAGGCCTTCTGAAGACCTCTATGTCTCCCATGGTACGATCTGCAGCTACAATCTGCCTTAGGCAGGTTGTACTACCAAAGCAGTGATCTAACTAGCAATGATCGGTAAAAGCAATTTAATGATTTCTTCTAAAAGAGTGTAAACATTTTTTTTAAATATAAAAGAATGGCTTCATAAATATTTAAATCACTCCCCTTTTCCCATTTTTCAAACTGAAAAATGTAAGAAAAACAAGCAAACTGAAAAAAAAATATTTGGTATTACTACATGCTGAATTCTCCGAACTATTAACCCCTTCAGGACCAGACATTAAGAGCATTTTCTGTCTTTCTGGACAAAAGGTGTTTTGGGCTTTTGATATTTGGGTTTAGTTGTCATTTTCTTCTCTCACAAATTATGAATAGTTTTTCTTGTTACATGTAGTACTTTATATCAGTGGTAACTTTTTTTCTGTTCTTTTTTGAAGATTCTGCTCGGAAATGCATTGCCGTCTATTAGACGACCATTTATTTTTTGTCAATTCTTTATTTAAAATTTTCATAAAAAGGGTACAAAACTGTACAACAGTTACACTAATTTGAATATAGCATAGGACAAATCAATGGGCTCACAGGCTCCAGATAAGAGAAGCAACATAGTACTTAAACTTGTAAGGCAGAACGAGAGAGTGCAGAGTTAGAGATCCACTCTCCAAAGATGAGCATATGTAGCGAAGGGCACGTCTTTGCTGCGGCCCACAGCAAAATATACAAAACGTACAGAGTAACAGAATACTATAGGGAAGCGGTGGGAAGGGGTAGGGGAAGAAGTATCAGACAACACTAGAAAACTAGAAGTGTCAAGCAGTAAAATCTTTTTGGGCCCCTCACATGGGGAGTCAACACTCCGCACAAGCAGTGAGACCCCTCAGAAGAGCCAGAAAGTATAGGGAGTAGAGAGAACTCCCCCTAAAGACCGGTTCCAGATATACCAGAACCTTTCAGTATCTCTAGACTATGACACATGGGTCCGTGTGTAGGATAAAATAACTGAAAGAACATAAACTTGGGGTTTAACATCAACGAGAGGATAGGGAAAGTCAAAGGAAGAGAAGAAATCTAAGGTAAAGAATAGCAAGGTGAAGAGGAGGCAGGGGGTGTGAGGGAAGGGGGGTGAGGGGGTGAGAGTAGGGATGAGGCAAGGAAGTGGTTGGGGCAAAAGTACGATAAGGATGGAGAATAATAAGGTTGCCAAGTGAGAGACGTCGGTTAGACATAAGGGGTAGGAAACAGAGGGCTGGATATATATAAGGCAGGAGAGGCTGGGAGTGAAGTACTGGGAAGAGAAGTTGAAGAAAAGGTGAAGAGGAGGAGAGTAAGAGAGGAGGCGAGGAGGTCCAGTCCAGAAGGCATGCAAGGTCAGGAGGGAGAGAGACAGAACGAGGTCAGGGGAGACCCGGAGAGAAGAAGAGGGATGAGAGGTGGAAGAAGAGGAGGGAAATGTCGACAGGCCCTTGGAGTAGTTTAATCACAGTGTCCAGAAATACGGAAGGGGCACAGAAGAGGACCAGAAATTAGAGGAAGAGGGGAAGAAGAAAGAAAAAAAAAAAAAACCTGCGGCAAGAGAGCCAAGTCAGGAAAGGAGAGAGAGGAACGAGTATAGCACAGAAAACCAAGGAGTGTAAATGAGGTCAATTGCACTCAACGGAGCACGGCAATAGTCCCAAACCAACAGCTGGCCCAAACCTTTTGTGGTGAGGAGTAAAGACAGGAGGGACTGTCCATATGAAGGAGAGTGACGGACAAAAAACAAAAATAAAAAAGAACAAAGGTGAATAAAGGATTCAAAAGAGTCCTCTTCAGGGACATCCCTTGCAAGGGGAAGATGGTGAGCTTGAGAGCTCCAAAACAAGACAGGAAAAACAAGAAGCATGAGAGTCACCTCAGGTCAGCTCCTTCGCCTGCAAGCCTTGGTTCTTCTGCATGACCTTGCAGGCTTTGAGCACCTTCTGCTTCACTACTGTAGACAAAGCTGTCAGTTTAGGAAGCATAGGTAAGCGGTGACTCATCTAAACAGGTGACGGAATGTCCATCAGAGGGATGACTAGGAAGTCCCAAAGTTTCTTGAGATCGTCTGGAGAGCGAACAGCAAGGCACCTTCGCTCCTTCACTACTGAGAGGCCGAAGAGCAAGGTGTAGGGTACCTTCATGTCTCGCAGCCACTGCAAAAGCAGTTTTAAGATCCTGCGCTTAGCCAGGGTTGCAGGTGAGATGTCTTGGAATAATTGCAGTGGGTGGCCTTCTAAGCGTACTTCCTCAACCTCTCTAGTAGCGGACATCCCCACTGCAGTGTCCACATAGCTGAGAAGAACGCAGATCACATCCTGGGGTGGATCCTTGGGAGAAGGCTTCGAGCGCAGTGCCCTATGGACTCTCTCCACAACTATGGCTGCAGCCCGGTCCTCAGGAGGAGGGAGGCGAAGATCTTGTGGGACACCGAGAGCAGTTATTCAGCAGTGTATTTTTCAGGTAAACATTTTATTCTCACATTTTTCCTTCTACTGCGGTTTTCTTGGTCCTCCAGTAGCAGGAAGGTTCTATATGCAGAAAAACACTGTCTCAGTAATGGCGCCTTCTAGGAATTCAGTGCGGTGGCCTATGTACCGAACATCCGCCCTAATTTCTGCCACCTCTTGAAGCACCGGGGCCAACGCACCTTGCAGCGCCTTCGTCACGGCCTGGTGGACCGTCTTCTTTATCACCGAGCGGGAGAGGAGGCTGTGAGTCTCTTCACCTCCTGAGTCCACTTGGTAGCTAGGAATGCTGTCTTCATTGGGGTCATCCTTGCATTCAGCCTCGCTTGCAGTAGCCGACGCCATCTTGGAAGCATGCGCCAGGCTCGGAGTAAGCTTTTTATCAAAGCATTTCGCCATATCAGATTTTTTGTTCAATTTCACGGAGCCAGGGGTTTCCCCCAACCTATTCTTGTCTTTATTGCCCATTTTCGTGGGTGGAAGGGCTCTTTTATGCAGGTTTAGGTCTCGGCTGTGGAGAGCTGCTCTCTCATCCAGCTCTGCGGTCACGCTCTGCCCCCCGAGACAACCCATTTCTGAGCGGTGTGGAATGTACAACTGATGTCCGCCAATGTTTTTCTGTGTGGACATTCTGCACATTTTACACCGTGTGAACATGGCCTAAGTCTTCTTTCGCACCACGTTTTTGTAATTTCAGCAGAACGTCAGCTTTTTTGTTTGCTGGATAACGTGTGCAAAAGTGAACACTATTTTAAAACATATTTAGCATTATCATGGGGAGGGACAGTGGGAGGGCTTTTGCATAGAAAAATATTTTTCTTTTCTGGTTTCAGATAGAAAGGGACTTTTACAGTTTTTATCTGCACTGAATAATATAAAGGTCCCTGTCATCCAATTCATCAAAAATGTAGACACTGTGGAAACATGTTTTAGAATAGAAACTCATGTATCCTTTAAACGCATATGTCACAAGGGTATTTATGCTTATGAGACAAATTTGTCCAAGGAAACAGAAAAAAGTGGAGAGAAACCAGCTTAACATTCAGGGAGCAAGTAGGCTTTCACGTCTCACTCTGTGTATTTATCCATCATGACAAAGGAAACACAGGGATACGATTGTGCAGGCAATATACTCAACAATGACAGACCTTGACTAATGAAGGTGTACAGAAAAAAATGAACACTTGTTGATAGATTACTTAAGCATGATTTGATAAAAAAAAATACATCAATATATGAGAAAAACATTTCCATTAGTAAAAAAATGGAACAACGTGTCAACAAGTGTTGACTTTCATTGAAAAGATGATTATGGTTTAGGGCAGGAGGATTTTTAGAGACTATCATCTTAGGAAATTGTAAAAATTTCCAGAATTCCATTCACAGTAGAATTCCACTTTATTTAACCCTTAAGGCCCAAGTCCATTTTGACCTTAAGGACCAGGGCTTTTATTGCAAATATGACTTGTGTCACTTTATGCATTATTCACTTAAAGAAGTGGTTCGTAATACTGGGTCGACAATGATTTGAGAAAGTATGCTGCTAGCAACCCATTAATAGCTTTAAAAAAAATTTAAGAACATTAAAGGCGTGTAAGTGCAGAGTAAGCTCAAAACAGACACCCAAAAAGAAACCTGGTTAAGTAAACCTTTAATCCGAGATAATCACAGGTGCAGAACCTGTAACTGGTGCTTTTATATATGCACAGACAAAAAATTTAAATTAGGAAGTGAGATGGTACGCTTTAGAGACAGCATGTGCTGTAGAAGCAAGTATGTAGTCTATGCCATAATTTGTGAGTGCAAACGGCTCTATATAGGGTGTACCACCAGAGCTATGAATGTGAGATTCAGGGAGCATGCCAACTCTGTAAAAACAGAAAAAGGTTCCCTAAGATTAATTGCTCACATTAAAGAGGAACATAATGGAAATGTAAAAGTTATGTCTTTCCTAGGATTAGAAAAAGTAGAATTCAGAAGATGAATGGACAGAAAGAAAGCATTGTTGCAAAGAGAAGGCAAATGGATCATTAAAACGAAAGCGCAAGGTAGTTTCGGTCTCGATGACCGTTTAGACATGAGCACGCTTATATATGTCTATATTGCATAGTGAACTCCGATTGATGTATATCTAAATTTTTCAGGGACCATCCCCCATAATTGACCCCATTATAAAAACTGCACCCCTCAAAGTATTCAAAATGGCATTCATAAAGTTTGTTAACCCTTTAGGTGTTTCACAGGAATAGCAGCAGTGGAGGAGAAAACACAAAATCTCCAATTTTTACACTAACATGTTTTTGTAGCCCCTTCTTTGTTTTTTCATTTTTACAAGGGGTAAAAGGAGAAAATTTTAAGTCAAATTTCTCTCGAGTAAGAAAATACCTCATATGTGGATGTAAAGTGCTCTGTGGGTGCACTAGAGGGCTCAGAAGGGAAGGAGCAACATTGGGCTTTTGGGGAGTGAATTTTTCTGAAATGGTATTTAAGAAGCCCCCATGGTGCCCGATCAGCACACTATTTTGGAAACTACACCCCTCAAGGAACGTAACAGGGTGTACAGTGAGCCTTAACACCACACAGGTGCTTGACAAACTTTCGTTAAAGTGGGACATGAAAATAATATTTTAAATTTTTTTTCACTAAAATGCTGGAGTTACCCTAAACACCCCTGAAAATGTTTAACCCCATTTGGGGGAAATACCCCATATGTGGACGTAAAGTGCTCTGTGAGTACACTACAATGCTCAGAAGGGAAAGAGCAGAATTTGGCTTTTGGAGAGAGAATGTTGCTGATTTGGTTTATGGAGGGCATGTCATGGCAGGAGTCAAGTCCTGGGGTCAAGTGTGAGAACTTACCCAAGATTTCCAATTTAAGGGGTACTCCCGTGGAAAACATTATTTTTTTTTTTAATCAACTGGTGCTAGAAAGTTAAACAGATTTGTAAAGGACTTCTATTAAAAAATCTTAATCCTTCCAGTACTTATAAGCTGCTGAATACTACAGAGGAAATGTTTTTTTGTTTTTTTTATAACACAGAGCTGTCTGCTGACATCATGACCACAGTGCTCCCTGCTGACATCTCTGTCCATTTTAAGAACTGTCCAGAGTAGGAGAAAATCCCTATAGCAAACATATGCTGCTCTGGACAGTTACTTAAATGGACAGAGATGTCAGCAGAGAGCACTGTGGTCATGATGTCAGCAGACAGCTCTGTGTTCCAAAAATAAAACAATTTCTTCTGTAGTATACAGACCCTAAAAGGTACTGGAAAGATTAAGATTTTTTAATAGAAGTAATTTACAAAGCTGTTTAACTTTCTGGCACCAGTTGATTTCAAAATCAAAAAAAAGTTTTCCAAAGGAGTACCCCTTTTACCCCTTAAGGGCTCATGACGTTCTCATATGTCTTCATTTCAGAGTCCTTAAGGACTCATGACGTATGAGAACGTCATGAGCTTTCCCGGTCCCCCGCAGCCAGCTGAAGCGGAGCTGGTGCCCGATGCCTGCTGATATCGATCAGCAGGCATCGTGGCATATCGCCCAGGGGGGTCATGATGACTCCCCATGTCGGCGATGGACGCAGATCGCTGGATAATGTAGCTGTGGTTGTGAAACACTGAGTTAAGTATCAAACCAGTGTGTCTCCAGCTGTTGCATAACTACAATCCCCACCATCCCCAGCCAAAGTAGTATGCCCCCAGCTGTTGCATAACTACAACTCCCAGCATGTACGGTCTATCATTGCATGCTGGGAGTTGTAGTTTTGCAACAGCTGAAGGCACACTGATTGCAAAACACTGAGTTTGTTACCAAACTCGGTGTTTCACAACCAGTGTGCCTCCAGCTGTTGCAAAACTACAACTCCCAGCATGCACTGATAGACCGTACATGCTGGGAGTTGTAGTTTTGCAACAGCTGGATGTTCCCCCCTCCCCAATGTGAACGTACAGGGTACACTCACATGGGCGGAGGTTTACAATAAGTATCCGGCTGCAAGTTTGAGCTGCGGCAAATTTTCTGCCGCATCCCAAACTGCCAGCGAAAAACTACTGTGAACCCCTGCCCATGTGACTGTACCCTAAAAACACTACACTAAACTAACACAAAATTAAATAAAAAGTAAAAAACACTGCATATACACATACCCCTACACAGCCCCCCTCCCCTCCCCAATAAAAATGAAAAACGTCTGGTACACCACTGTTTCCAAAATGGAGCCTCCCGCTGTTGCAAAACAACTACTCCCAGTATTGCCAGACTGCCACTGACTGTCCAAGCATGCTGGGAGTTTTACAACAGCTGTAGGCACCCTGTTTGGGAATCAATGGTGTTGAATACCCCTATGTCCGCCCCTATGCAAGTCCCTAATTTAGGTCTCAAATGTGCATGGCGCTCTCACTTTGGAGCCCTGTCGTATTTCAAGGCAACAGTTTAGGGTCACATATGGGGTATCACCGTACTCAGGAGAAATTGTGTTACACATTTTGGGGGATATTTTTTGCTATCACCCTTTTTAAAAATGTAAAATTTTTGGGAAAACAAGCATTTTAGGAAAAAAACATTTTTTTTTTACATATGCATAAGTCGTGAAACACCAGTGGGGTATTAAGATTCACTTTACCCCTTGTTACGTTCCCCAAGGGGTCTAGTTTCCAAAACAGTATGCCATGTGTTTTTTTTTTTTTGCTGTTCTGGCACCATAGGGGTTTCCTAAATGCGGCATGCCCCCAGAGCAAAATTTGCTTTCAAAAAGCCAAATGTGACTCCTTCTCTTCTGAGACCTGTAGTGCACCAGCACAGCACTTTTCACCCCCATATGGGGTGTTTTCTGAATCGGGAGAAATTGGGCTTCAAATTTTGGGAGTTATTTTCTGCTATTACCCTTTTTAAAAATGTAAAATTTTTGGGAAACCAAGCATATTAGGTCATTTTTTTTTTTTTTTTTACATATGCAAAAGTCGTGAATCACCTGTGGGGTATTAAGGTTCACATTACCCCTTGTTACGTTCCGAGGGGTCTAGTTTCCAAAATGGTATGCCATGTGTTTTTTTTTTTTTTTTTGCTGTTCTGGCACCATAGGGGCTTCCTAAAGGTGACATGCCCCCCAAAAACCATTTGTCACTCCTTCCCTTCTGAGCACTCTACTGCGCCCGCCTAACAATTAACATAGACATATGAGGTATATCCTTACTCGAGAGAAATTGGGCTACAAATACAAGTAAAAATTTTCTCCTTTTTCCCCCATGCAAATATTTAAAAATTTGGTCTACAAGAAGATGCAAGTGTAAAAAATGAAGATTTTGAATTTTCTCCTTCACTTTGCTGCTATTCCTGTGAAACACCTAAAGGGTTAAAACACTTATTGAATGTCGTAATGAATACTTTGGTGGGTGCAGTTTTTATAATGGGGTCATTTGTGGGGTATTTCTAATATGAAGACCCTTCAAATCCACTACAAAACTGAACTGCTCCCTGAAAAATAGGGAGTTTGAACATTTTGTGAAAAATTTGAAAATTGCTGCTGAACTTTGAAGCCCTCTGGTGTCTTCCAAAAGTAAAAAATCATAAATTTTATGATGCAAATCTAAAGTGCACATATTGTATATGTGAACCCCAAATTTTTTTATTTTGAATATCCATTTTCCTTACAAGCAGAGAGCTTCAAAGTTTGAAAAATTTTAAATTTTCATTTTAATTTTAATTTTTTTCATCAAATTTGGGGATTTTTCACCAAGAAAGGATGCAATTTCCCACAAAAATTTACCACTATGTTAAAGTAGAATATGTCCCGAAAAAAAAATCTCGGAATCAGAATGATAAGTAAAAGCATTCCAGAGTTATTAATGTTTAAAGTGACAGTGGTCAGAATTGCAAAAAACGTCCGAGTCCTTAAGATGAAAAAGGGCTAAGTCCTTATCGGGTTAAGGGCTGGTCCTGGAGGACTCCAGCTAATAGGAACAGTGTTTCTGCTGTGGAAAAAGTTCCCATGCGTTCCTGCAGGACTTGCCAAAAAAATTGCCCATGGAACACTATTTGGGAAACTACACCCCTCAAGGAATGTAGCAAGGGGTGCAGCAAGCATTTATACCCCACTGGACTGGCCTTTGACAGATTTTTGAAATTGTGGGCCATGCATATGAAAAATTACATTTTTCATTTTCTTGGACCACTGTTCCAAAAATCTGTCAGACACCTGTGGGATGTAAATGCTCACTGCACCCTTTGTTACATTCCTTGAGAAGTTTAGTTTCCAAAATGGGGTCACATGTGGGTGTTTTTTTTTTCAGAACCACTACAACTATCAGCCATTCCAATGCATATCACCAATTTACATAGTGCGCTCTCACTCCTGAGCCATGTTGTGCGCCCACAAAGCACTTTACGCCCACATATGGGGTATTTCCGTACACAGGAGAAATTGTGTTACAAATTTTGGGGGTCTTTTTCTCCTTGTACCTCTTGTGAAAATGATAATTATGGGGCAACACCAGTATGTTAGTGTGACAGGGCTCTGAAGTGAGAGAATGCCATACACATTTGAGGCCTAAATTAAGGATTTGCATAGGGGTGGACCTGGATGCAAATATGGCGTTTGCCTCCTCCACCAAAAAATACCCTACGGCATTGTTTCCCAAACAGGGTGCCTCCAGCTGTTTAAAACTCCCAGCATGACTGGACAGTCCATGGCTGTCTGGAGGCTCCATTTAGGAAACAGTGCTGTAATAAATGTTTTTGATGGGGGAGGGAGGTGTAACTGTATAAGGGTGTGTATATATGTAGTGTTTTACTCTTTTGTGTAGTGTACTGTTGTGTAGTGTAGTGTTTTTAGGGTACATTCACATAGGCGGGGATTCACAGTGAGTTTCCCACTGGGAGTTTGAGCTGTGACGTAAAATTTGCTGCAGCTTAAACTTTTTCTGGAAACTCACTGTAAACCCTATCCACATGAATGTACCCTGTTAGGTAACAGACTCAGTGTTTCAGCATCAGTGTGCCTCCAGCTGTTGCAAAACTACAACTCCCAGCACTCATGGTCTGTCATGAGTGGGAAACACTGAGTTAGGTAACAGACCCAAACTCAGTGTTTCTCAACCAGTGTGCCTCCCGCTGTTGCAAAACTACAACTCCAAGCATGCTGGGAGTTGCAGTTATGATCTGGAGTACCACAGTTTAGAGACCAAGGCACAGTGATCTCCAAACTGAAAATGTTGTGATTCGCCATTCAGAATTGACCAACAAATCACGGCCAACAAGGGGGGGCCTCCCAGACATTGCCACGGGAGGCCTGCTGATAGATATCAGCCGTCATCCCATTTTGGTCACGGTCTAGTGCATGGTGGTGACCAGAAATCTGGAGGGCCTACAGGTACGCCCCTCATTCTTAAGTGCCAGGACACAAGGGCGTACCTGTACACCCTTTGTCCTAGAGGGGTTAAAGAACATGTAGTAACAATGGTAAAACATGGTTTTACGTCAGTCAGTAAAGCTAATATTGTCTGGGATAGGTGCAGACTGTGAAAAGTAACAACATTTTTGGGCAAAGCTCAGTTTTGTGCAAAACGTTTGTGACTTTTTAAACTTTATGCCTCACTCACCAAGTAAGAAGAGCTTGGTGTTAAAAGGGGCAAAAAGCGGACTTTGCCTTCTGCTGCACTGGATTTATTACAAAGTTAGTGTAAATTGTAGCTGAAATCTATGCTAGCTTGAGCTAGAACAGATTTTAGAAGCACAGCAGGAGGCCCACTTCACTGCCTTATTTACTTATGGAGGGAAACAGTAACCAAAATAAATGAGCTTACTGACAGTAAAATAGGCCAGTAAGGGCATTTGGCCCAGATTTAATCAGTCTGTTTGATGCGTCTGATCTTTTAGACAAGTAGAAACCAATCACAGCTGGGCTTTTGTTTCTCAAAATGAACTGTGATTGGTTACTATGTGTCTAAGACAAAAATCAGTCTTTAAATCATTTTAAAGTTGGAGTTATTTTAATGATATGGGCATAGTGGGGGCATTTTTTTAAAAGCTGGCTAATCCTGAGAAAGTATGGACTAATAGAGGCAGACTAAGATTGCATCAGATTATTTTTTTTTTTTTGGTGCAGTTTAATACCTCTTTTACTACCACCATGCCCCACATGACATAAACATAGTGAAAATATAAATTATTTGAAAATGTGGTGAAATAACGCACAACACTTTTTCCCCAAAAGTTTACACCCAAAAATAGCGAAACTGCTGTGAAATCCCCCCCAGTGTTCTTAAGGAAAAGTTGCATCATAACTACTGCATTACCTTTTTAAGTATGCAGTTGAACATATGCATCATAATGGATTATAATTTTGTCATAAAGGGTGAGCTTCTCTGGGTGATATATCAGTAATATATCAATTCCATTCCATTGCTATATAATAATAGTAAATTTTGATGACATGAAGGAAAATAGAAAACTAGCCACTGTTTGCCAAGGAGGGGTTAATTCTTTATTAAACTGAGCGTTTTTATAACTTAATTGCACAAAGCCCAAACATTAGTTGAATGAATTAGAACATAATTAATGAGTGGCTATGTGACATAATCCATCAAGATACATTTTAGCGGTATTTAAAAAATAAAATGCCTTAGGAATGTAAACAACCCATATGTCTGTCAAGCTTGTCATTTTGTTAAAGCTTGTTATAGAAAGGAAACTTAATTTACCAAGAAGCATCTCGAGCCTTAGAGCAGAATTCTCCCAATGTTCTTTATCACGCAGATATCTAAATTACACAATCCAGTGCCTCCGAGGCTCACTCACAATTTCCCCTAAAACATGCTCAATATTTAATCTACATAATAGAAACATTTTTCAGTACAAACAATATCATATGTTCAGAATCAATTGTCTAAGGTTGTCTTAAAGTTTCATAGTATAAGTACAAACTTACTTTGTTTTTTATCGGTTTATCTTATCCCCTTATGTTTCTCAGGGAAAAAAAAAGGAAAAAGAAAAATAGGCCACCATTTAGATCTAATTGTCTTCTAGAAAACAATGCCTTATACTGAAACTTTGTAAACAACTTTAATTAGCTATGTACTTTAGATTGAGATAAAACACAAAAAGTAAGTATGCAAGTTCAGAAGAAAATAAATTGAATTCATATGACTTAGAAGGACGCATGTATAATTAGATTGTGCGTGTTGATTGTTACGCAAGCGTGCAAAATAAATATCTGATTCCACACAATGCATTTAAAACAAGTTGCTTTAGGGTGAAATCATTCTTTGGCAAATCCATCATTAAATACATATGTCTTACATGAGGATTTTGATGCAGATTTGACCTGGACATACTACATTTCACTGTTTGCAATGTAAAGGATGAAATTAGCACTCACTTCTTTTTTTGATGCTTGCCTGCTGTTTGCTATGCCTCTTGATCTCACTTTGTACTAATTTGCTCTTATGGTTTCGACCCTTTGTCCTGTTTTCCTTTTTGGAGCTCTGACTTTATCTTTTACATGCCTGTATGATGTTGACCTAACTTGTCTGACCTCCGCTGTATCACTGAGTACTTAGTCCAGTGTAGGGACCATTGCTCAGTTAAAGACTGCCTATTAGGATGGATCATCCTAGCAGGTAGGAACATTGGCTAGGGTCAGTTCAGATCTGCACTGTTCCTTTCCTTTATGTGACACAAAGATTTTAGTTGCATTTTAATTTTACTTTAGCACAAGGTCATAACTAGAGATGAGTGAATTTTTGAAAAATTTGATTTGCCCATTCGCCGAATTTTCCCAAAAAATTGGTTCGGTCTGAATTTATTTGCGGCAAATTGCTATTAAAAATGGCTATTTCTGGGCTACACAAAGCCTCAATAGGGGTGTAGAACACTTTGCTTTGTCATAACACTCATAAGGAGTGTGCTGTGTTAGTGAAATAATACTGGTATTCAGTATGATATGCAGATTACAGGCATTGCTTTTAGAATCACTGTCGCAGAGCGGAACAATGACAGAGCCTGGAGCTGGCATCAGAATGAGGAGACCATATGGTGGCAGAATGGCAAAGCCTGGAGGTGGCGGCAGCATGAGTAGACCATATAGTGGCTAAATGACACAGCCTGGAGGTGGTAAAAGCCTGACGAGACCACAGGGCCTCACAATTGAAAAGATTAAAGATAATTTTTAACATTTAAATTGAAGATTTCAAATAGATGAACCTAAAAAGTTTTATTTAATGTGCCAGCAACATGAAGAGATCACATGGCGGCACATTGACACAGCCTGGAGATGGCAGCAGCATGAGGAGAACATAATCTGATAGAATGACACAGCCTGGAGTTGGCAGCAGCAAGAAGAGACCAAATAGTGGCTGAATGACACAGCTTGAAGTTGGCAACAGCCTGACGAGACGATAGGGCCTCACAATTTAAAAGATTATGCCACCACCTGCTGGTTCAGGTCCTGCTGCTGCTGATGAGTTGCTTCACTATGCGGGTGAAGAAAGCTACTCATCAACAACTGTAGACTCAGGCTGCTGCTGATGGAACTGGTACTGCTCCTGCCACCCCACCCCTCTTGACAACCAGATTGAACACGTGTGCCATGCAAGGCGCATGGCTCAGGCTTCCTTGTCGCAGTGCAGACAAGATGTTCCTCCCGTTGTCGGTCACCATGGTTCCCATTTCCAGTTTTTTGTGGAGTAAGCCATGATTCGATTTCTTGATGAATGGCTTTTAGCAGTTCCTCCCCTGTGTGACTCCGTTCGCCAAGGCAAACCATTTGAAGAATAGCGTGACAACGCTGTGCCCTGAACACATGCTGGAGGGGCACTGAGATTTGTCCATGCAGTGGAGGCTAAGGACACGGTGGAGGATGAGGAGGCGGAGTTGCACACTGTCAGAGGGCCAATGGCCTGAGAGAGTGGAGGCGAAAGCGGCATGACCTGTCCAAGTTGCTGTTGTGGCTGTGCAGGAACCACATTTATGGTGTGGGCGGTAAGGGACGTATTTTTTTCCCTGACCATAGTTACAGCACCACACGTTGGCGCTGCGGTGTACTTTGGCCCACCCTCTGTTCCACAAAATTGTGCAGGGCAGGTACTGCATTTTTCGTAAAGAAATGACGGCTTGGGACTCTCCACCTAGGCTCGGTACAAGCCATCAGTTCTCTGAAAGGTGCAGAGTCCACCACTTGAAAAGGGAGGGACTGCAACACCAGCAACTTGGACAGTAGCACATTCAGCTTCTGCGTCGTTGGATGAGTGGGCGCATACTGGTGTCTCTTGGACATGGCTTAATTGATGGATTGCTGGTGGAATGACTGACTTGAATTAAGAGGAGCAGGAGCATCTGAAGTGACAGAAGTTGGGTATGACACACAGCTCCCTTCGGCTGAGGTGTGGAGCCTTGGTTGGCTAAAACTGGGATCGGCATGCCACTGGGTGATGCAGCAGGCTGGACCACAACATAGGAGCCACGTTTCTCCCAGGCTGCTTTATGGTGAAGCTGCATATGTTGACGCAGGGCCGTGGTCTTAACATTGGACTACGCTTCACCTTCTGCTGACACATCTTGCCAGGAATCCCCGTTCCATTACCTCCCAGGAAGGTAGGCTGCCACAAAGTCTCCCCCGGGCACGTTTGGCTTTCCACTTCTGCCACCATGCTGACTGCCAACCATGCTACCACCTTGCTGGCTCAGCTGCTGCCTCACAGGCAACCTGCAACCCTCTGCTCCTGATGATGATGAAGCCCTTCTGCACCCGGCTCCCAATTGCGATCGGCTTCATCATCATCAAGTTGTGTCTGCACGCCACTGATGTCCTCCTCAGGTTCCTCAACAGTGTCTGCTTCAGGAGCCTGAACGCTAGCAACACCACCTCCCGTGCTACTCTCCTCATCACTACATGCCCGCCTAGCAGATGAAGCGGCGGATGTCTCCTCCACTTTTTGGCTGGGCAGTAGCTGCTGACTGTCCTCTAGTAGATTGTCCTCACTAAATAGTGGAGCTGAACCCACAGCATATGATACTTCTCTGGGGGAGGGAACAGTATAGGACAGAGGCAATGGGAGGACAGAGATTGCTCCCGGGCCATGCCAACTGAGTGTTGTGTCTGAGGAACCCACCGACTGCTGACTGGGGGTGTCGGATGTAACTTGTGATGAAGTGAATGACCGAGTCAACCACTCGATGACGGCAGATGAGTTGCTGGTCGAGATATGACCGCTAGCTGATAACGGGAGTTCAGGCCTCTCCCTGCGACTCCTGCTGCCACTCGCCCTTAGTCTGCGGCGACCTCTGCCAGATGATTTTAGGCCTCTGCCCCTCCTCTGTGCACATCCTGGCACTTCTATGCCTGACATAGTTATACACCAGCTGAGGGTGTATAAGTTACACTTATGAGAGAAGGACAATATGCTCCACTACCCTTAAAACTGTATTAGACTACATAAACAAGTGTGTAGCTTTGTCTGGCCTTTCACAGTAACTAGGCCTAAATTAGTTTAACAGAAAAATATATAAAGGACACCACATAGGTGTAAGTACAGTTTAAACTTATGAGAGAAGGACTATGCACCACTACAAACTGTAGGCTACGGAAACAAGTGGGTAGCTTTGACTGGCCTTTTACAGTAACTAGGACAAAAAAAACTGCACCACGTAGGTGTATGTACAGTTTACAACTATGAGAGCTGGACAATACGCTCTGCTTAAAACTGTATAAGGCTACAGAAACAAGGGTGTAGCTTTGGCTTGTCTTTCACAGTAACTAGGCAAAAAATTAGTTTTTCAGGAAAAAAAATTATGTACACCACCTATGTATGCACAGGTTACACTTATGAGAGGACAATAAGCTCCGCTACGCAACCTGTATTTGGCACTGTAATCAGGTGACTATGGCTTTTCGTGCTCACCCTAACTGGAACCTGTTAGCTTTACAGTTGTTGTACAACCAACTGCAGCAATACAGAACTGCTGTAGTAGAGCCCAGTACAGTATTATTAGGCAATAATAGCAGGTGACAATGGCTTTTACTGCTCTGCCTAACTGGCTGTGGCTGTTTATTACATCCAAAAGTGTACTTTCTCTGTCTCTTTGTCAGTGCTTTTATGCAGTGATTTGGGCTTGTGGCGAATCGCTGCTGTCAAGCAGATTTTCTGTGCAACACACTGCAATGAAACACTCTCTCTGAAATAAAACGCTGAAGTGACTAGCCGCAAGAAGGCTGTCGATTATATAGGGCTGTGACATCACAGGGGTGGCTGGCTGCTGATAGGCTGCATGCTGCATGTGATTCAGGGTAATCCCGCCTACCCGCTTTGCCACCTTTCCAGAGTTCCTTGCTCCATGCCCTCTCATGTGGATCCGCCATTTTAGATGCCCTGGAGCTTGGGCCGCACTAAATGGAGTTTAATGAAGTGATTTGTGCAATCAAATCGGGCCGATAATCTGATTTGTTGCAAAGCTAATTTTTCATGAAATTCGTAACAAATTCACACTCGTCAGATTCGATTAGCTCATCCCTAGCCATAACATAACAAAATGTGAAAAAAGTAAACAGGTCTGAAGATTTTTTGAATGCATTGTATGAAAATATATATGATAGTTTCAGATGGTTGGAGACACCAAATTCAACAACAAACAAACAAAAACCCACTATTCATCTCTTCAGTAGGTTGCTGATTGAGCACCTTCAGTCTTTGCAATATTTGGCTAGTTATATGCTATATTGGAATGTGACTGCTACAGCCTTAGCAGTCATGTGCCCTACATATTGGCATTGTGTCTCAACACTGAGCAGTATTGCCATTAGAAGTACAGCATACAGCATATTTGATGTTCAAGATTTAAAGCTGCAGATTCATTTAGTTTAAATTGAAATCTGCAGTATAAAATCTGCAGCCATTAATTCCTGCGCAACAAATATACACAGGACACTGTAATAGACCATTAAGGTACTTCACACAAGCGGATTTGCAGCAGATTTTGTTGCTACCCATTGACGTCAATGGTGTCTGCCGCGGATTTTTCACTGTGGAAACTGCAGCAAATTTTCCTTGGTGAACATACCCTTAAGGAAAGACAATGCCACAGATTCCTACTCCTAATCCTGCCTTCCTGTCTTTTGTTTACTATATTTATTTTAATTCTGAACATTAACACAGACATTGTATACTGAAGAAGGAAACTATAGTCTGTTCAACCACAAAAAAAGATGTCAGTTCCTCCTATTTATGGAACCTACTCTTTTTTAGGCTACCGTATATACTCGAGTATAAGCCGAGTTTTTCAGTACCATTTTTTGTGCCGAAAACGTCCCCCTCGACTTATACTAGAGTGATGGGGGGATAATTTTTTTTTAAACGCAGGCAAACTGGTGGGGGTGGCGAGGGGATTGTCCAGGCCATCCATTGTCGTTCATCTATGCTGCAGGGACCATCAGACTTCCAGTGGGGAGGGTGAGCCGGTCCGGGCCTTCCATCTTGACCAGGAGGCCCTCTTCTCCTCTCCGGACCGGCCCTGGACTAGTGACACTGCATTGATGCCGCCATGCAGGGACGTCTGTGCGCAGCAGACGTCTGTGACGTCAGGGGCGTCCCTACGTGGCGGCGTCAATTCAGTGTCACTAGTCTGGGGCCAGCCCGCAGCGATGAAGAGGGCCTCTTGGTCAAGATGGATGGCCCGAACTGGCTCATCCTCCCCACTGGAAGTCGGATGGTCCCTGCAGCGACGTTGGATGGCTGCTAGGGAAGGACCGACAGAGCTGCAACTGGGGAGGTGAGTAGAGAAGAAGAGAGGGGTTCTGGATGATGACAGGTGGGTATGAGGGGGGGTCTGGATAATGATAGGGGGCAAGGGGTATCTGTATCATGGGGGGATGAGGGGGGTCTGGATGATGACAGGGGGGGTATGAGGGGGGTTTGGATAATGATAGGTGGGGGCAAGGGGGATCTGTATGATGGGGGATGAGGGGGGTCTGGATGATGACAGGAGGCATGAGGGGGGGTCTGGATAATGACAGTGGGAGTTGGGATGATGAAGAGGAGGGCGGGATGATGACAGGGGGGGGGGATTATGTATTTCCCACCCTAGGCTTATACTCGAGTCAATAGGTTTTCCTGGGTTTTTGGGGTGAAATTAGGGGCCTTGGCTTATATTCGGGTCGGCTTATACTCGAGTATATATGGTAATAGCCCATATGCCTCTTAAAAAAGCCACTTTACAAGATGTGGGACAATATCTCACCATCAACAGATGCAGATTTATGATGAGACCACTAGCCGGCTTTTGCTGGTATAGAGATTTGTTCAATAATACATCATATAGGCAGAAGGTATAGCATACTGTGTCATTTTAAATGTGTGTCCTTTTTCTCCAATAAAATACATTTTTGTTACATTTAGTTAGTGCTTGGGAAATTTGGGGTTTTATGTGTCCACCTAGGTGGTTCAACTGTCTTATCTAGTGGCACTTAATTATACTCTGGAGGTAACATATTCCTAAGACAGCCCACTGAATATACAATATGATCCATTTCCCTCTTCTTCTCACTCAAAATATACATATCAGCATATAAAACAAGCACAAAATATTAAGTTTACAAAACAATATAACATTTGCAATGACTATTGTCTATATTTGTTGACCATTTTTCAGAACATGTTGTTCCCTTTTTATGTTCTGTTCAATGAGCAGTAATAACCTTTTCTGGAAAAAAATAAGTATTTGTATTTATATGATCCAAATCTCCTTTTGGGGATTTAACATTTTTCTTATTTGTCTGTGCTAGAGAGCATTGTGTAATTACCCTTCATTGTAAGTATGCAGAAAATCTGACTTCTACCAGTGGAACAGCTGCAAAATTTTATGATTATTTATACAGTATCAGCAGTTACAAAGTTCCTACCAGTTAGATATGTTGAGGGTTATGCTATTCTTATGTTCCTATTTTCCATATCCCAAATATATACCCAATCAAAGTGTGCAATCAGGAACATTAAATATTCTAAAATATGCAGAAGAGGCTCTATATCGGAATGAATCACTCAATAAAATATGCCTATTTCAATGTAATTTGTAGTATTGATTAAATGCACCATGAAAGGTACCAAAGGTGTCCATTTTGTAAATGTAATATACAAAATTAGAATTCATGAAGATACAGTAGGATATGGTGTCTACCATCTTTGATATTCAATTGCTTGAAGTGTATCCAAACTTTTGATAAGTAGTAGAGACATATTAGGATATGTAAAGGTCCATCTCAGGCTCTCCCAGCCCTTCTAGCCATAGATTAGATTACCCATTAGGAAGTGGCTTGGGGATGTCCTTGATGGCTTTGGATTCTCCAGAACATTTCAATCCTTCATGTCACTGTTGTTTACAAGTCCTCAGGCTTGGGTGTACACCCCTGAGTTCCATTCCTTCAAAAAGGAACGTGATAAAGATGTTGCCATTATTATTTAACATGGCACTAGAGCCTTTGGCTTTACATCTCTTAGGATCGGCCATTAATACCAGATTGGCAAAAGGCCATTCACTTCAATGATACCTGAGTCACAGTAACTCAACACTGCCACTACACGGAGAATGGAGCTGTCCACTTATGGCACCTGTATGCCAGGGCTATCGGCAACCCACCAATCTGATATTGATTATAAGCCATAAATATGATTTGACTGGAAACCCCCTTTAACAGTTGTGCTGACTTAACAGGCACCTGTGTAAAACAAGGTTGTGATGTCGCAGCAGATAATCTACTAGAAATACATTTGCTATGGCACAGCAATTTTCCTAATTAAAATAAAATTTTAAAGGAATTCTGTCACCAGTATAACCTGCACCAACCTGTCAGTACTGACAGGTAGTGCAGGTGACACTGATGACAACGGTACTTACCTTGTACCATTCCGTGCAGGGGATCTCCGGTAATCTTCTTGGTTAGCTTCAGCTCGGGGCCCAGCTTGGATCATGGGCGGAGCTTAGTGGCATTACCGCTGCTGTTTGCTAGCAGTGGGACCCAGCTGAGAAAAGCAACTGAGATGTCCCTAAGCTCCATCCATGACCCAAGCTGGGCCCGGAGCTGAAGCTAATGGAAAAGATTACCGGAGATCTCCTGCACGGAACAGGACAAGGTAAGTACCGTTGTCATCAGTGTCACTTGCACTACCTGTCGGTACCGATAGGTTAGTGCAGGTGACACAGGTGACAGATTTCCTTTAAAGTCACAATAGCTTACAATTGTGATGTCACAATATCTTATGTGATAGAAATAAATTTGCAATGTCATGGCAGCTTTCTAGAAGGAAATTGGTAATGTTATGCTGAAGCTACTTACAAGACTGAAACTAATGATACCACAAAAATACACATGTATGGTACATTGCTGTACTGTACTGTGTAAGCACAGTTGGCAAACATCTGTACACATCAGAAAATTATGCTAATGCAATATATAGAGGCTTTTTTACCCTAATGATCATAAAAGCTTTTCTCTAAATACTTCACTCTTAATAGCGGCTGCCATTAAAAGGGTTAGCTATTTTGTAATAATTGGTACTCATATGTGTTGAATGTATCTCCCCTCCCCTGAATTATTTGTGCACATATATTTAAGAAACATTTTAATTGATCGGTTTGTTTAAGTGCTTTAATGCATCAATGGGTCAATATTTCTAGGTATTTCTTTCCTGGGTCAAAGATCCCATCTGCTGTTATATGATACAATTATCCTTAAATCTTAATACTCTGATGAAAGCATAGAGGCTTTAAGGGAGTCCCATGGCACCAAGGTTACATGCTACATTAGACCCATACCCAGTATATAACGAACCATTCATAATGTGGCTAAGTGACATATGACTACTTTCTGAATGTAGGAAGAATAGGACCTATTCTTCCTCCATAAGGGACACGAATAGGGGAGATAGAGCTACACACTGCATCCACTGATCTCCACCCACAACTCCCAACAGTGTTGGGCTTGCACTGTTGCATCCTCTCAGCAGGTCGGTACAGCACATTAGGTGAGGTGGTGGGACCTCCGTTTGCACCTAACGACAGCATACGAGAGAGCACCCCGTTTTTTTTTGTCCTTCTTCTGTTTTCTACTTCCTGAATGTGGAATGGATGAGATTTAGTGCAGTATTGAGTGTTAACATGTCCTCTTGCTCAAGGCTGGTGCAAGGATTTTTGCTACCCTTGAAAAATCAAATTTTTCCTCCCCTAGGCCCCACCCCCCTTTTTACATCCTCTCCAATGTCTCTTTACAGTTTCCTCCACATTAGGGACCTGGAGTCTGACAAAGAGGGGAAGGGACAGTGATGGCTTTGTATCTGGGGATGGAGCTAGGACCAGTGATGGACCATGCCGATTGGAGCAATGCGGGGCCAATAGAGTTATCATGGGGTGACGGGGGTGTAGATAACTATGGAGATGAAAATGAGGTGACATAGGGGTGTACAAGTGTAGAGGAGTATGGAAGTTACAATAAAGGGCATGGGGCTTACAGAGGGCTATAAAGGAATATTGGAGGTAAGGTAGATTGATAGCCCTTTTGTGGTCCATGAGGGATGGTAAAAAACTCTGTACAGTGTAGCGGTAGAATAAAGACATAATTATTAGTTATGGGGTATGTAAGGATAACTGGGGGGTTCTGGGGTGTAGGCTCGACATTACAGAGTGTAGAGGTCACACTCAGGCTAAAGAGAGAGGATTCTGAGGTGCAAAAGAGAGGGGACTGACAATGTAGAGCTGCTATTCTGTACACAGGGGGTAGTTCTATGCTTATAGATATTGCGGGGGGGGGGGGGGTACCTGAAGCAGAGAAAGGTGCTGTAAGTTAAGCTCCAGGTCTGGCCATGTCGCAGCACCTTCTGCCGCTGAACCGGAACCACATGGAGCCAGCACAGCACGGGTAACTGCTAAAACCCTGGTGCCGACTGAGAATGCAGAACAGAGTGACTGATATCTCCTCCCCCGAAAACTATATGAGTGAGACATCAGGTGGGCCGTGGCGCCTATATCCATTGGTTGCTCCTGGCCAGCGCCTACCTGGCCTATAGGTGCCATCAGCCCTCCTCTTGCTTAACAATTTATTTTAACATCATGAAAATGGGGCAGAATTAAAGATAACCATCTGTCAAATCAATATGTTCTAATAAAAAATCAATAAATGACAGTAGATTCAATTATAAGACTTTTTCCAAATGCATGTCATTTGAAAACCTGATGTTTTACTGGGAAACAGGTTTTACTTTTTATTTCAGCAGAGAGATAAAAATTTGGTGAGATTCTTTGACTATGGGAGGTACGAACTTTAAGAGGAAATCCAATTTTGTAAGGATTAATTTGCTAGAGAAGGATATAGATGCTTGTAAATGATTAATCTGCTTGACAAATGTGTATAGGAGAATAAAAAACAAAAAAAAAATATTGGGTGCACTAACTGATGGTATTCTGGTAGGATTTGTGTATGTAGAAGACAGGTAAAGCACTTACCTAATGGAATATGACTAGAGATGATCAAATCGAAGTTGACGAACCCAAATTTGTTAAGAATTTCATGAAAAATTTGATTTGCAACAAATTGAATATCGCCGCGATTCTATACAGAGTTTTTTCTGCTAATAGGCCCTCATCAGTGCATACCGCATACGTACATCCAAGTATTGTACCATTTAGTACCTTTTAAGCTGTCAAGGTGCTCCATGCCATCAAAGTTCAAACAATAGTATCCACCGGCTGGTGTTTTACAAAAATACAGAGTTTTTTCTGCTAATAGTTAGGCATATTACTGCCCTCATCAGTGCATACTGCATAGGTACATCCAAGTATTGTACCATCTAGTACCTGTTAATCTGTCAAGGGCCTACATACTGTTCAATGACAGCCGTAAGTAATCACCTGCTGCTGTTCTAGACAAATACTGTTTAAAGAGTAGTGTAGCGTATTGTAATACCCTCATAAACGCACTAAGTATGTCAGGCAGAGAAGTGCCAGGACGTGCACAGAGGAGTGGCAGAGGCCTAAATACTTCAGGCAGAGTTGGCAGCAGACTTGGGGTGAGTGGCAGCAGGAGTCGCAGCGAGAGGCCTGAGCTCCCGTTAACACGCTCATCCACATCATCACAAGTGACATGTGACACCCCCAGTCAACAGTCGGTGGGTTCCTCAGACACAACCCTCAGTTGGCATGGCCCGGGAGCAGTCCGTGTCCTCCCATTGCCTTTGTCCTATGCTGTTCCCTATCCTAAAGAAGTTTCTTATGCTGTGGGTTCAGCTCCACTATTTACTGAGGACGATCCAATAGAGGACAGTCAGCAGCTACTGGACAGCCAAGAAGGGGAGGAGACATGCACCGCTTGCTCCGCTGGGTGGCCAAGTAGTGATGAGGAGAGTGATGTGGGAGGCGGTGTTGTAAGTGTTTAGGCTCCTGAAGCAGACGCTGTTGGGGAACCTGAGGATGACATCAGTGACGTGCAGACAACTGTTGATGATGATGAAGCCGATCGTAATTGGGAGCCGGGTGCAGAAGGGGCTTCATCATCATCAGGAGAAGAGAGTTGCAGGTTGCCCTTGAGGCAGCAAGGCGCTAGCACGGTTGGCAGTCAGCGTGGTGGCAGTAGTGGAAATTCAGGAGCCAAACGTGCCCGGGGGAGACCACGAGAGAGGAGCGAACATTTAAAAAATTCGATTCGGACGATTCGACGAATTTTCCCGAAAAGTTTGTTTCGATCCGAATTTGTTCGCGGCGAATCAATATTAAAAAAGGCTATTTCTAGCCTACATACAGCCTCTATAGGGGTATAGAACACTTTGCTGTGTCCTAAAACGCATATGGAGTGTGTGGGTAGTGAAATAATACTGTTATTAAGAATAGCATGCAGATTACCGGCATCGCTCTTAGAATCACTGCCGCACAGCAGCACAATGACAGAGCCTGGTGGTGGCATCAGTGTCAGGAGACCATATAGTGACTGAATTACATAGCGTGGAGGTGTTGGCAGCATGAGGACACCATATAGTGGCTGAATGGCACAGCATGGAGGTGTTGGCAGCATGAGGACACCATATAGTAGCTGAATGACACAGCGTGGACATGTTTGCAGCAAGAGGAGACCATTTAGTGGCTGAATGGCACAGCATGGAGTTGGCTGATGCACTAGTACACTACACACCAGGGCTTCACAATCCCCCCCCAAAAAAATAACACAATATATGAAATTTTTGACAAAGATTTCTCATAGGTAGCACCCGCTATCCAAAAATTTGAAATTTCCAGACCTAGGCCCCACCTTTGCGGCTTCAGAAACCCATATATTGACTGAAGGACACAGCCTGGAGTTGGCTGATGCACCAGTACACACACGGGCTTCACAATCCCCTCAAAAAAACAACAACATTTTAGAAATTTTTTAAAGAAATAAATTTGTGTAAGAACAAGCGCATATCCAACAGTTCACAAGACTCTATAATGCAGGACGGTGGACCACCCAAAGACATTTTTCTCAAAAATAATAAACCACACAATGTTTGAATTTTTTTTACAAAACTAATTCAATATGTGTGTAAGCGTATCTGTCTCCAAAAGATCAGATCACCAAAGGACTTTTTTCGCCAAAAATGATGAAGCAGAGTTAATCCCTGTCCGTATTTATTAATTTATTTTTCTTTAAAAAATCACACGCAACAAGCGTTCCGTTGTGTAACGATTAGCATTCTGGAAAATTCAATTTTATTACCGATAAAATTATCAGTAAATAAAAAAAAAAAAAACAATACCCAAGGGTGTTTAATTACCCCATACATTACACCAGGAGCAGTCAGGAGTAGGCCTCAGCAGTACCCAAGAGGCTTTAATAACCACTTACCTTTGCACGATCAATTGCGAGATCGAGCAATACCAGGTGTGCTATGCCCTCAGATTTCCGGGGCCGTAGGCGCGCTCCACTGAACGGATTAGCGTGTCTCTATCTTTCATCGACCGGTGCTGGTAACCCGCTAACTCCCGTAAATGTAAGCTGCCGCGAAGCGGGTGGTCTCCCCCGGGCACGTTTGGCTCCAGAATTTCCACTACTGCCACACCACACTGACTGCCAACCGTGCTACCACCTTGCTGACTCAAGGGCAACCTGCAACTCTCTTCTCCCGATGATGAACCCCCCTTCTCCTGAGATCGAGCAATAACAGGCATGTTATGCCCTCAGATGTCCGGGGCTGCAGGCGCGCTCCACTGAACGGATTAGGGTGTGTCCAAAAGATCAGATCACAAAAGGATTCTAATCACCAAAAATGATTAAGCAGAGTTAAACCCTCTCCATATATATACATATTTTTTTCATTAAAAGATTACATGCAACAAGCGTTCCGTTGTGTAATGGTTAGCATTCTGCAAAATTCAATTTTATTACTGATAAAATTATCAGTAAATTTAACAATAACACTACCCAAGAGTGTTTAATACCCCATACATTGTACCAGGAGCAGTCAGGAGTAGGCTTCAGCAGTACCCAAGAGGCTTTAAGAACCCCTTACCTTGCCCGATCAATTTGCGAGATCGAGCAATAACAGGTGTGTTATGGCCTCAGATGTCCTGGGCCGCACTAGCACTCCACTGAACAGATTAGCGTGTCTCCATCTTTCAAGGACAGGTGCGTGTTGCACGCTGAAACCAGTTTGTGTTAGGGATCTGGGATTGCAATTATTTAACCTTAAAACGAGGAATTACCAGTAATTGAGGGTCATAAGCTGGTGTTGATTAAGTCCCTGCCCTTTGTACACACCGCCCATCGCTATAAGCGATTGGATTAGTTAGTGAGTTGGTTAGTAAGGTCCTCGGATCGGACCAGGCGGGGTAGGAGAAGGCCCTGGCAGAGCGCCGAGAATTTAATGATCATTGTTGAAATTTGCATTAAGCATGTATTTAGCTACTGCTAAACATCCAAAAATGTAAAGCCCAAGGCCTGAAGCACCAGGAAGGCAAGTAGTTCCTGAAAGACACAGAATGAGTCTGGAGCATGCATTTTCAGTACCCAAGAGGTGTTCATAACCCCTTACATTTAAAGATCGATATTTACATTTGCATTAAGCATGTATTTAGCTACTGCTAAACTTCAAAAAATTATAGGCCCAAGGTCTGAGGCACCAGGGAGGCAAGTAGTTTGTGAAAGACCCAGAATGAGTCTGGAGCAGTCATTCGCAGTATCCATGAGGGTTTCATAACCCCTTACATTTAAAGATCAATGTTGACATTTGCATTAAGCATGTATTTAGCTACTGCAAAACTTCAAAAAATTATAGGCCCAAGGCCAGAAGCATCAGTTTTCCCCATATTAGGAGCATAGTTGTCCCCCAGATTAGGCAGCATAGATGTCACCCAGATTAGGCAGCATAGGAGCATACTTGTCCCCCAGAGTAGGCAGAATAGATATCCCCCAGATTAGGAGCATACTTGTCCCCCAGATTAGGCAGCATAGATGTCCACCAGATTAGGAGCTTAGTTGTCCCACAGATTAGGAGCATAGTTGTCCCCCAGATAAGGAGCATAGTTGTCCCCTAGATTAGGCAGCATAGATGTCCCCCAGATTAGGCAGCATAAATGTCCCCCAGATTAGGACCATAGATGTCCCCCAGATTAGGCAGCATAGTTGTCCCCCAATCAGCGTGGGCCAGTGAGAGCCAATCAAAGGGCCGTATGTGCCAAGCGGGCCGTACAATGCCCAGTTCTGCCCCAGAGGGTTTCATAACCAACCACAATAGAGAAAATTTTGTAGTAGGAGCATGGTCAATCTACTCAGGCCCATCTGTCATTGGTGGCTGGAAATCCTGGCTGATCCATCCCTGATTCATCTTGACAAACATCAGTCTCTCCACATTTTTAGTGGACAGACGAGTTCACCTTGGGGTGACTATGTCCCTGGCCACACTAAACACCCGCTCTGATGGCACACTACTGGCCGGGCAGGACAGCTTTTCCAGGGCAAACTCCGCTAGTTGCGGCCATAAATCAAGTTTTGCTGCCCAGAAGTCCAGCGGATCTTCAACGGTTGTTGGCAGGGTCATGTCGAGGTAAGCCACCACCTGCTGGTTCAGGTCGTGCTCCATGTCCACCTGCTGCTGATGAGTAGCTTCACTATGCGGCTGAAGGAAGCTACTCATCAGCGACTGTAGACTTAGGCTGCTGCTGATTGAGCCGGTACTGCTCCTGCCACCCCTCCCCTTCCCAGCAGCCGTGGCAGTGGAAGGTGAGCGCAGAGGGCCCCCTGAGTCACACCTGTGAGTGGATGGACCATGTGGCCGATAGGCATCGGCCAACCGACTACGTAGAAGCTCCCTGAAATAGGTCAGTTTGTCCTCCCTCTTAGTGGGTGTAAAAAAGGCCCCCATTCTGGGCCAGTAGCGAGGGTCTAAGAAGGTGGAGATCCAGAAGTCATTGTGCTGATGAATTTTGACATTTCGGGGGTCACTACGCAAGCAACTCAGCATGCATCGTGCCATTTGTGACAGTGACTCGTTGGGACTACCTGCCTTCATCTCCACTGCATACTGCCACGGTGTGTCTGGGTCCTCTGTCTCGCCTTCCTCGTAATAACCCTCCAGCTCCTCTGGCTGCTCCTACTCCTCCTCTCCTGTCCAATGACCAGAAACACCAGCCATCTCATCCACCGTAAACTGTGCTCCGCTCTGCCCCTCATCATCCTCCTCCAGTTCATCCCCCACAGGACTCATGTAGCCTTCTGATGTAGGCACAACATCTCCATTGCCGTGACCAGCCATGTTTTCAATCATTTTTTGGAGTAAATGTAGGAGTGGAATTACGTTGTTCATGGCGTAATTCGAGCGACTAACAAAAAATGTGGCTTCCTCAAAGGGCCTCAGCAAACGGCAGGTGTCACATATGAGCTGCCACTCGTTCACATTGAAGTTACATAGGGGAGTACTCCTATCTGCTTGTATCATCAAAAAATCTGCGATGGCTTTTCTTTGTTTGTATAGTCTGTCTAACATATGGAGGGTGGAATTCCAACGCGTGGCAACGTCACAAATGAGACTATGTTGTGGGATACCGTTCTGATGCTGCAGCTCAAGCAAAGTGTGCTTGGTGGTGTACGAGTGGCTGAAGTGCATGCACAGTTTCCTTGCCATTGTCAGGACGTCTTGCAAATGGGGTGAAGACTTGATGAACTTCTTGACAACCAGATTCAACAAGTGTGCCATGCAGGGCGAATGGTTCACACTTCCTTGTCGCAGCGCGGCCACAATGTTCTTCCCATTGTCGGTCACCATGGTTCCCATTTCCAGGTTTCGTGGAGTAAGCCATACTCGGATTTCTTCCCTAATGAACTTTAGCAGTTCCTCCCCTGTGTGACTCCGTTCGCCAAGGCAAACCATGTGAAGGACGGCTTGACACTGCTGTGCCCTACACACGTGGTACGATGAAGGGCCACCACGATTTGGATGTGCAGTGGAGGCCGAGGACATGAGGGAGGAGGAGGAGGAGGCGCACACTGTAAAAGGACCAACTGCCCGGGAGCGAGAGCGTGGAGGAGGAAGCGGTGTGACCTGTCCAAGTTGCTGTTGTGGCTGTGCAGGAACAACATTTACCTAGTGGGCCGTAAAAGACATGTATTGTCCCTGCCCGTAGTTACAGCTCCACGCGTCGGCGCTGCCGTGCACTTTTGAACACACCGACAGGCTCAAGGACTGGCCCACCTTCTCTTGTACAAACTTATGCAGGGCTGGTACTGCCTTCTTCGCAAAGAAATGACCGCTTGGGACTCTCCACCTTGGCTCGGCACAAGCCATCAATTCCCTGAAAGCTGCAGAGTCCACCAGTTGGAAAGGGAGGGACTGCAACTTGGACAGGAGCACATACAACTTCTGCGCCTTTGGATGAGTGGGCGCATACTGTTGTCTCTTGGACATGGCTTCGCCGATCGATTGTTGGCGGAATGGCTGACTACGAGCGTAAGAAGCAGGAGCGCAAGAAGGAGGGTTTGACACAATGCTCCTTTCGGCTGAGGTGGTGGAGCCTTGGCTGGATGACGGAGGGAGCAGATGGATACTGGGTGATGCGGCAGGCTGGACCACTACATCGGAGCCACGGTTATCCCAGGCTGCTTTATGGTGGCGAATCATGTGTTGACGCAGGGTCGTGGTGCCGAGATTGGGACCCTGGCCACGCTTCACTTTCTGCCCACAGATTTTGCATGTGACAACGCTAAGGTCCTCTGGATTGTTTATGAAGAACAACCACACCGTAGAGTAGCTGATTTTCCCACCTGCAGTCCGCACTATTTCACTGCTATTGGCGCCATCTCCAGGAACCCCTGTTCCACTACCTCCCTGAATGGTAGCTTGCCGCGAAGCAGGTGGTCTCCCCCTGGCATGTTTGGCTCCTGAATTTCCACTACTGCCACCACCACGCTGATTGCCAACCGTGCTACCGCCTTGCTGCCTCATAGACAAAGAGCACATCTCTTCTCCTGATGATGATGAAGCCCCGGCTTCTGCACCCGGCTCCCAATTGCGATCGGCTTCATCATCATCAAAAGATGTCCTCCTCGTGTTCCACAACAGTGTCTGCCTCAGGACCCTGAACAATTGAAAAACCGCCTCCCACGTCACTCTCCGCATCACTACTTGGCCGCCTTGCTGAGCAAGCGACGCATGTCTCCTCACATTCTTAACTGCCCATGAGTTGCTGACTGTCCTCTATTACATCGTCCTCACTAAATAGTGGAGCTGAACCCAAAGCATGAGATACTTCTTTGAGAGAGGGAACAGCATAGGACAAAGGCAATGGGATTACGGGGACTGCTCCCGGGCCATGCCAACTGAGGGCTGTGTCTGAGGAACCCACCGACTCTTGACTGGGCTTGTCAGATGTAGCTTGTGATGATGGGGATCAGTGTGCAAACCAATTGGCGAGGAGAGATGGGTGACGACACGACCGCTGGGTGTTAACGGGAGCTCAGGCCTAAAGCTGCGACTCCTGCTGCCACTCGCCCCAAGTCTGCTGCCAACTCTGCCTGACGTATGTAGGCCTCTGCCCCTTCTCTGTGCACGTCCTGGCCCTTCCCTGCCTGACATACTTAATGCGTTTATGAGGGTATAGAACAGCAGCAGGCGATTACTTACGGCTGTCCTATAGTATATAGGCCCTAGACAGAATAACAGTTACTAAATAGTATACTCCTTTGTTGTATGTATGCCCTTTGCAATGATGAGTGCACTGGTATGCGTATTTCTACGCAGAAAAAACACTATTTTTTTTTAAATACACCAGCAGATGTATACTAATGTGTGGAATAGCACAGAATTTAGCACAGAGACAGAATAACAGGTAGTAAATAGTACACTACTTGGTTCTATGTATGCCCTTTGCAATGATGAGCGCACTGTTAAGCGTATTTATACGCAGAAAAAAACTCTTTTTTTTGTTGTATACACCAGCCGGTGTATACTAATGTGTGGAATAGCACTGAATTTAGCACAGAGACAGAAATACAGGTACTAAATAGTACACTACTTGGTTGTATGTATGCCCTTTGCAATGATGAGCGCACTGTTAAGCATATTTGTACGCAGGAAAAACTATTTTTTTCTTTAATACACCGGCAGATGTATAACGTGTGGTATAACACTGAATTTAGCACAGAGACAGAAAAAAAGGTAGTATATGGCACGCTATTTGCTTGTATGTAGGCCCTTTGCAATGATAAGGACACTGTTAAGCGTATTTGTACACAGGAAAAACTTTTTTTTTTTCCTTTCATACACCGGCAGGTGTATAACGTGTGGTATAACACTGAATTTAGCACAGAGACAGAGTAACAGGTGAAAAATGGTAAAAAGGCACTAAAGTCCACACTAATATGACTTATTTCTGAACAGCAGCAGGACCCAACTGAGCAGCACCACAGAAATATTTTTTTTTACAGGGATTAAACCCTAAATTGCACTCAGATTTGTGGAGCAACAGAAAAAAACTCAATTGGGCTGAAAAAAGAGATTAGAAGCTCAATACAAGTAAAACAGCTGTGAGATATATGACGCAGGTGACTGCTATGTAGCACCTCTACGCCTGCTATATGTAGTAAGGAGAATACGAGGTTTTGCTAGAATCGTTCTCGGTCAGAACTGCAGCAACACTGTGCACTGTATCTTTCCCTAATGCTGATGTCACCGCTACTCGTAGCGGTCAGATGCTGTATAACGACGTTGTATGCGATCAGCACACAGACATGCAGTCACTTCCTTTCCCTATCTCGTGTGGAGAAGATATGACCAGAGGGAAGATGGCCGCCGATTATATAGGGCTGTGACATCACAGGGGTCAGTGAACACTGATAGGCGGCATCTGACATGTGATTCAGGGTCAGCCCTCCTACCTTGATTCCCGTGCCAACTTCCCGCCCTCCCATGGTGCCTTGCCCCATGTACTGACATGTGGAGCCGCCATCTTAGGTCTAAAACAGCCTAGAACGCAGGAAAATTGAGTTTAATAAAGCGATTTGTGCGATCGAATCGCGACGAAGTTCGTATTCGATCAGAATCAAATTTTTCCTGAAATTCTTAACAAATTCGGGTTCGTCAGATTCGATTCGCTCATCTCTATAGACCACCTGCTTCGCAGCAGCCTACCTTTCCGGGAGGTAGTGGAACAGGGGTTCCTGGAGACGGCGCCAGTAGCAGTCAATTAGTGCGGACTGCGGGTGGGAAAATCAGCTACTCGGCGGTGTGGAAGTTTTTCATAAGGCATCCGGAGGAGGTTCACATAGCCACATGCAAGATCTGTCGGCAGAAGGTGAAGCGTGGCCAGGGTTCCAATGTCGGCACCACGGCCCTGCGTCAACATATGCTGTGCCACCATAAAGCTGCCTGGGAGAACCGTGGCTCCGATGTAGTGGTCCAGCCTGCTGCATCACCCAGTGGCCATCCGCTCCCTCCTTCATCCAGTCAAGGCTCCACCACCTCAGCCGAAGGGAGCTGTGTGTCAAACCCTCCTTCTGTCGCTCCTGCTTCTCCCGCTTTTAGTCAGCCATTCCGCCAACAATTCATCGGCGAAGCCATGTCCAAGAGACAACAGTATGCGCCCACTCATCCAACGGCACAGAAGTTGTATGTGCTCCTGTCCAAGTTGCTGGTGTTGCAGTCCCTCCCTTTTCAAGTGGTGGACTCTGCACCTTTCAGAGAATTGATGGCTTGTGCCGAGCCAAGGTGGAGAGTCCTAAGCGGTCATTTCTTTGCGAAGAAGGCAGTACCAGCCCTGCATAAGTTTGTACAAGAGAAGGTGGGCCAGTCCTTGAGCCTGTCGGTGTGTTCAAAAGTGCACGGCAGCGCCAACGTGTGGAGCTGTAACTACGGGCAGGGACAATACTTGTCTTTTACGGCTCACTGGGTAAATGTGGTTCCTGCACAGCCACAACAGCAACTTGGACAGGTCCCACCGCTTCCTCCTCCACGCTCTTGCTCCCGGGCAGTTGGTCCTGTTACAGTGTGCAACGCCGCCTCCTCATGCTCCACCGTGTCCTCGGCCTCCACTGCACGTCCAAATCTCAGTGGTCATTCATCGTACCATGTGTAGGGCACGGCGTTGTCAAGCTTTTCTTCAAATGGTTTGCCTTGGCTAACAGAGTCACAGGGGAGGAACTGCTAAAGTTCGTTCGTAAAGAAATCCGAGTATGGCTTACTCCAAGAAATCTGGAAATCGGAACCATGGTGACAGACAACGGGAAGAACATTGTGTCCGCGCTGCGACAAGGTAGTGGGAAACATCCTGAAAATGGCAAGAAAACTGTGCATACACTTTAGCCACTCGTACACCGCCAAGCACACCTTCCTTGAGCTGCAGCGTCAGAACGGTATCCCACAACATAGTCTTATTTGTGACGTTGCCATACGTTGGAATTCCACCCTCCATATGTTGGACAGACTATACGAACAAAGAAAAGCCATCACCGATTTCTTGATGATCCAAGCAGATATGAGTATTCCCCTGTGTAACTTCAATGTGAATCAGTGGCAACTCATCTGTGACACCTGCCGTTTGCTGAGGCCCTTTGAGGAAGCCACATTATTTGTGAGTCGCCTGGATTACGCCATGAACGACGTAATTCCACTCCTAAAATTTCCTACAACAAATTATTGAAACCATGGCTGGTCACAGCAATGGAGACGCTGTGCCTACATCTCAAGGCTACATGAGCCCTGTGGGGGTTGAACTGGAGGAGGAGGATGATGAGGGGCAGAGTGGAGCACAGTTTATGTTGGATGAGATGGCCGGTATTTCTAGTCTTCGGACAGGAGAGGAGGAGCAGGAGCAGCCAGAGGAGCTGGAGGGTTATGAGGAAGTTGAGACAGAGGACCCAGACACACCGTGGAAGTATGCAGTGGAGATGGAGGCAGGTAGTCCCTCCGAGTCACTAGCGCAAATGGCACGATGCATGCTCAGTTGCTTGCGTAGTGACCCCCGAATTGTCAAAATTCGTCAGCGGGATGACTTCTTGATCTCCACCTTATTAGACCCTCGCTACCGTCCCAAAATGGGGGCCTTTTTTACACCCACTGAGAGGGAGGACAAACTGACCTACTACAGAGACATTCTGCGTAGTCAGTTGGCTGATGCCTATCGGCCACATGGTCCATCCACTCGCAGGTCTGACTCGGGGGGCCCTCTGCGCTCACCTTCCACTGCCATGGCTGCTGGGGAGGGGAGGGGTGGGAGGAGCAGTACCAGCTCAATCAGCAGCAGCCTGAGTCTATAGTCGCTGATGAGTAGCTTTCTTCACCGCATAGTGAAGCAACTCATCAGCAACAGGTAGACATGGAGCAAGACCTGAACCAGCAGGCGGTGGCATACCTTGACATGACCATGCCAACAACCATTGAAGATCCGCTGGACTTCTGGGCAGCCAAACTTGATTTATGGCCACAACTAGCAGTGTTTGCCCTGGAAAAGCTGTCCTTCCCAGCCAGTAGTGTGCCATCAGAGCGTGTGTTTAGTGCGGCGGGGCCATAGTCACCCTAAGGCGAACTCGTCTGTCCACCAAAAATGTGGAGAGACTGACGTTTGTCAAGATGAATCAGGGATGGATCAGCCAAAGATTTCCAGCCACCAATGCCAGATGCCTCAGAGTAGATTGACCAAGCTGCTACACCAACATTTCCCAATTATGGTTGGTTACAAAACCCTCTTGGGTTATCAATTAGGGTTATGGAACTCTCTTTGGTACTGCGATTGCCTGCTCCTGGCTCATCCTGTGTCTTTCAGGAACTACTTGCCTCACTGATGCTTCTGGCCTTGGGCCTTTAATTTTTGGATGTTAAGCAGTAGCTAAATACATGCCTAATGCAAATTTCAACATTCATCTTTAAATGTAAGGGGTTGGTTAGGAAACCATCTTGGGTACTGCGATTGCCTGCTCCTGGCTCATTCTGTGTCTTTCAGAAACTAATTGCCTCACTGATGCTTCTGGCCTTGGGCCTTTAATTTTTGGATGTTTAGCAGTAGCTAAATATATACTTAATGCAAATGTCAACATTGGTCTTTAAATGTAAGGGGTTATGAAACCCTCTTGGGTACTGCGAATGCCTGCTCCATACTCATTCTGTGTCTTTCAGGAACTACTTTCCTCCCTGCCCTCAGGCCTTGGGCCTTCAATTTTTGGATGTTTAGCAGTAGCTAAATACATGCTTAATGCAAATTTCAACATTGACTTTTAAATGTAAGGGGTTGGTTATGAAACCCTCTTTGGTACTGCGAATGACTGCTTCTGACTCATTCTGCGTCTTTCAGGAAATAATTGCCTCCCTGATGCCTCAGGCCTTGGGCCTTACATTTTTGGAAGTTTAGCAGTAGCTAATACATGCTTAATGCTAATTTCAACAATAATCTTTAAATTCTCGGCGCTCTGCTAGGGCCTTCTCCTACCCCGCCGGGGCCAATCCGAGGACCTCACTAAACCATCCAATCGGTAGTAGAGACATGCGGTGTGTACAAAGGGCAGGGACTTAATGAACCCGAGCTTATGACCGGCGCTTAGTTGTGATTCTTCTTTCCTGGCAAATAATTGCAATCCCTGATCCCTATTGCGAAGGGGGTTCAGCGGGTTACCCGCAACTGTCGGTGAAAGATAGACACACGCTGGTCCTTTCACTGTAGCGCGCGCGCAGCCCCAGACATCTGAGGGTATAACACACCTGTTATTGCTCAATCTCGCGAGTGATCGTGCAATGTAAGGGGTTATTAAAGCCTCTTGGATACTGCTAATGCCTACTCCTGACTGCTCCTGTGTCTTTCAGGAAGTACTTGACTTCCTGATGCTTCTGGGCTTGGGCCTTTAATTTGAAGATTTTTGGAATACATACATACATGCTTAATTAAAATTTCAACATTTATGGTGCAATGTATGGGGTTATTATACACTCTTGGGTAGTGTTTTTTTCAAATTTTCTGATAATTATCACAGTAATAAACTTGAATTGTCCACAATAATAACCATTACACCATTGAACGATTGTTGCGTGTGATTTTTTAAGTAAAATTTTCAAAAAAAATACGCAGAGGGATGAACTCTGCTTCTTTATTTCATAAAAAATTATTTTATAGAAGAATGTCTTTTGGTGGTCCACCGTCCTGCATTATAGAGTCTTCTGGACTCTTGGATATTCGCTTGTTCTTAAACAAAGGTACAAAAACCGAAAATGGCTGGTCAGGGCTATGGAGACGTTGCGCCTACATCTTATGGCCACATGAGCCCTGTGGGTGCTTGTGAGATTAGGTCCTTTGTACCCACATGGCTGGGTCCGGGACACAAATTTTGATTTAAATTTCAAATAAAAAAATCACACATTTCAATGGTCTCCTCATGCTGCAGCCAACTCCAGGCTGCGTCATTCTGGTAATATATAGAGAGCACTTGCTGTCCTAAATTTTCATAAAAATTTTTCGTCAAAAATGTTAGTCTTTTTTATAAGGGATTGCGAAGCTTTGATGCGTACTCATGCATCAGCCAACTCCAGCCTGTGTCATTCAGGCAATGTATGGTTTACTGATGGCGCTGCTGGGCCTGGGTCTTTGAATTTTCTCATAGGTATCACCCGCTATCCATAAGTCTTCTTCATAAATTTCTACAATTGTTGTGTTTTTTTTTTGAGGGATTGTGAAGCCCTAGTGTGTACTCATGCATTAGCCAACTCCAGGGTGTGTCATTCATGCAACATATAGGTAGCACCCGCTGTCCTAAATATTCTTAAAATTATTTTAAAAATGGTTGTTTTTTCTTTGGGATTCTGAAGCCCTGGTGTGTACTCAATGCTGCTTCCTGGGCCCGTTGGTCCTGCGACAGTGTGCTACTCCACCTCCACATACTCCTCTATGTCTTAATCCTCCACTGCCCAGACAAGTCTCAGTGGCCCTTCCATGTGTGCAGGTCACGGCGGTTTCACGCTGTTCTTCACATGGTTTGCCTTGGCGAGAAGTCTTGGAAACAATGGCGGTCAGGGCAATGGAGACGTTTCGCGTAAAAATCTCAAGGCCACATGAGCCCTGTGGGGGCTTGTTGGATTTGGTCTTTCGTACCCACACGATGGGGTGCGGGACATGCAAAGGTTGTTTTAAATTTCAAATAAAAAAATGATGGCGCTGCTGGGCCTGGGTCTGGTGATTTCAAATTTTCTCATGGGTAGCACCCGCTATCCAAAATCTTTTTCAAAAATTTCTAAAATTGTGGTGTTTTTTGTGGCGGATTGTGAAGCCCTGGTGTGTACTCTTGCATAAGCCAACTCCAGGCTGTGTCATTCAGGCAATATATGGGTAACTGATGCCGCTGTGGGGCCTGGGTCTGTTAATTTCAAATTTTCTCATAGGTAGCACCCACTATCCAAAATCTATTTCAAAAATTTCTAAAATTGTGGTGTTTTTTTGGAGGGATTGTGAAGCCCTGGTGTGTACCCGTGAATCAGCCAACTCCAGGCTGTGTCATTCAGGCAATATATGGGTTACTGATGCCGCTGTTGGGCCTGGGTCTGGTAATTTCAAATTTTCTCATAGGTAGCACCCGCTATCCAAAATCTTCTCGCCGGGGTCCGGGACACTAAAACTTGGGAGTTAAAAGTTTAATTTCAAAGTCATTAATTTAAATTTCAAAATCTAAAATTTTTATTAAAAAAATTATACATTTCAATGGTCTCCTCATGCTTCAACCAACTCCATGCTGTGTCATTCAGGCAATATATGGTTTACTGATACTGCTTCTGGGCCTGGGTCTGGAAATAAAAATGTTGCTATGGTAGGTAGCACTAGCTATTCAAAATCTTTGGTTTAAAGTTCTTAATTCATCTTTTAATCTTAGGGATTGTGAAGGCCTAGTGCCAACTCATGCTGCTGGCAACTCCGGGCTGTGCCATTCATCCACTATATGGTCTCCTCATGCTGCCAACACCTCCATGCTGTGTCATTCAGCCACTATATGGTCTCCTTATGCTGCCAACACCTCCATGCTGTGTCATTCAGCCACTATATGGTGTCCTCATGCTTCAGCCTCATCCAAGCTGTGTCATTCAGCCACTATATGGTGTCCTCATGATGACAACATGTCCATGCTGTGTCATTCAGCCACTATATGGTGTCCTCATGCTGCCCACATGTCCATGCTGTGTCATTAAGCCACTATATGGTCTCCTCATGCTGACAACACCTCCATGCTGTGTCATTCAGCCACTATATGGTGTCCTCATGCTTCAGCTTCATCCAAGCTGTGTCATTCAGCCACTATATGGTGTCCTCATGATGCCAACACCTCCATTCTGTGTCATTCAGCCACTATATGGTGTCCTCATGCTTCAGCCTCATCCAAGCTGTGTCATTCAGCCACTATATGGTGTCCTCATGATGACAACATGTCCATGCTGTGTCATTCAGCCACTATATGGTGTCCTCATGCTGCCAACACCTCCACACTGTGCCATTCAGCCACTATATGGTCTCCTCATGCGGACAACACCTCCATTCTGTGTCATTGAGCCACTATATGGTCTCCTCATGCTTCAGCCTCATCCAAGCTGTGTCATTCAGCCACTATATGGTGTCCTCATGCTGCCTACACCTCCACACTGTGCCATTCAGCCACTATATGGTGTTCTCATGCTGCCAACACCTCCATTCTGTGTCATTGAGCCACTATATGGTGTCCTCATGTTTCAGCCTCATCCAAGCTGTGTCATTCAGCCACTATATGGTGTCCTCATGCTGCCAACATCTCAACGCTGTGCTATTCAGCCAGTAAATGGTCTCCTCATGCTGCCAACACCTCCATGCTGTCATTCAGTCACTATATGGTCTCCTGACACTGATGCCACCACCAGGCTCTGTTATTGTGCTGCTGTGCGGCAGTGATTCTAAAAGTGATGCCGGTAATCTGCATGTTATTCTGAATAACAGTATTATTTCACTAACCCAGCACACTTCATATGCGTTTTAGAACACAGCAAAGTGTTCTATACCCCTATAGAGGCTGTATGTAGGCTAGAAATAGCCTTTTTTAATATAGATTCGCCACAAAAAAATTTGGATCGAAACAAACTTTTCCGGAATATTCGGCAATATTGCCGAATCAAATTTTTTAAAAGTTCGCTCATCTCTAAATATGACATGAGTAAATGAGGCCAAAATGAAGCGTGAACCAAAGCTTCAACGTTGCTGAGAGCCTGTATTCGGCGTAGGGAATTTTTGTTATAACTCAAATGCTGCTCATGTAATATCATCCATTATAAAGGAAGAGAGCAACAAAGATTTTCTCTGTGTTTACAGTATCCCCCCATACAATAAACTGTTCCAATTTAAGAGCAGAAAGCATGTCAGAGCTGTCAGGACAATGATCCTTCTCTCTGGCCGACAAGTGCTTTATTACTAAACTAGACAAGAAATGTTTCACGTTTCCCTATTAAATATATTTGAGAAAGTTTTTATATTTTAGTGATCAATTTGTGAGGTTTCCCAGGAGAGATTGGTGCTCTTTAAGACTTTCTTCATGGCAATCAATTCTAAATGTCATCTTACTAAGATAAATACAGACAGTTACAGTTGTCTTGTGTGTACATGTATTTTTACAATCATTAATTTTTGGCATCACTTTAGTATAATCATTTGGATAAACCTAACCATCCCTAACTCTGATCAAATGCATCATGTCTCCTTGCCGCTAATATTATGCTAATATGCCATGGATTTATGCATTTTGTAATGATATAATTTTATTGATTACAGCCATTCGGAAACAGGAGCAGAAAAACACTGGATGACTTATATTTGGTTTCTCTTGATTACCACAATTTAAATGTATTACCACAGACACACATCTTTATCATTGTCCAGTTACACATATTAACACTGCTGAAATTGAATCTTTTCTTGGTTGTTCATAATCTTGTTGCTTACCTTAACATTGTTGGATTTTTCACTAAAATATAATTACGATTGCATCTGGAGGTTACTGGAAATGGCATGCTAACGACTCATTTTTCTATGACATGTATCTATACGGAAAATTCATTGCGTGAGATGAGATTCTTTTCCCTTAAATGGCCTCTGTGTAGTTACAGGTTATTGTGTGGAAGGATCATTGTTGTTCCTATGCTTGCAAGAGGGGGTTATTCTTTTCACATCAGTGGAATGACACACTTGAAGGTAAAAGGCGCAATTTATTTATTGACTGCAGTGCAGTTCTTAGGGTACAAACAATTTCTTAGTGGTTCTTGCACAAAAATCCAATACAGTTGTGTTGCACCCAAAGTGACTGTTGATTTTTACCCATCATACAAAGCTGCTTGTGAGTCTCTGAGTAGCTATGCTATCTATAGCTTCCTCCAACCTTGGCATTTCATGTTCGGTTGCACCAAAGGTTTGGCTGCAAATGTGTGGCCTATACATCCCCAACAACACTCTATCCAACATGAGTTTGTTCTTTATAGAGATGGGTGCTATCTTTTTAAGGATTGCTCAACTTAAACTAAAAATAGTACCACAAATAAAAGTGCAATTGTAAGGCTGGAAATGTCACAAAGTTTAATTTTATCTTCACACATGCACATTTTTGCTTCCGAAACACAATTCAATACATAATCTTTACTGTAAACAGAATGATAATTTATTGTTATTTGCTGGGGTAATTTACCACAAGCCAACTTGGCTTTTCATAGTCCTCACTAATTTCCACCAGCTCATCCATAATATTGGACCAAATGCTCAGTGCTTAGGCCAACTACTCTCTCACTATCTGCCAGTCAATAGACAGCTTATACTTTACCCTCTGCTGCCTCGCTATCCCTAGGTTGGCATGCATTCTCTCAGCTCCACTATCCCAGTGCAATTTTCCACAGTGTGTGGCCGCAGTGTGGTTTTTAGACAAGATACCTCCAAATTCCAAATTATTGTTAATGCATTTTGTCCTTTCAAGTCAGTAGCAGGAGGAGTCAATTCAGTGTAGAGTTCATGTAGAGTATTTGAGTCTAGAGAAGTGAGAAGGTTAGAAGCAGCCTTAGAACCCCCCCCCCCCTTAGTCCTAGTCTGCTGAAATCACCCTTGGTTGTATGGAACCACAACCCAGTGAAGACTGCTGCTAAGCAAGGAATACCAGTCTTCAAGGGGTTCTCCAGTGCTTAGACATCTTATCCCCTAGCCAAAGTCCCGCCGCTGGGGACCCCCATGATCTTGCATGCGGCACCCCCTTTGTAATCAGTCCCCGGAGTGTGTTCGCTCTGGGTCTGATTATCGGCGACCACAGGGCCGGCAGCGTGTGACGTCATGCCTCCGCCCCCGTGTGATGTCACGCTCCGCCCCTCAATGCAAGCCTACAGGAGGGGGCGTGATAGCTGTCACGCCCCTTCCCGTAGGCTTGCATTGAGGGGCGGAGCGTGACATCACACGCTGCCGGCCCCGTGGTCACCGGTAATCAGACCCGGCGCGAACACGCTCCAGGGACTGATTACAAACGGGGGGGGCGCGTGCAAGCTCACGGGGGTCCCCAGTGGCGGGACTCCCGCGATCAGGCGTCTTATCCCCTATGCTTTGGATAGAAGATAAGATGTCTAAGCACAGGACAACCCCTTCAATTACTGGGGTCTTCTCATTTTCCTCCTCAGGAAGTTGAGAGGGCTATAATGTCTTTTAGCGAAGAAGAAAAAGCTGCAAATGAGCATACTGTATTTGAGAAACATGTTACTCTTCAGGAACCAACTGCCATGCATCACATACCCTCCTTTGGAGGATAGAAAAACATGGGACTAGGACATCTACTTAGAGACTGAGCAGGAAAAGGTAATGAATAGAAATAAGCACATTTTTCAAAAGTTTGCTTCTGATTAGAGATGAGCGAGGTTACAGTTATTCGATTTGTCACAAATTTCTCGGCTCAGCAGTTGCTGACTTTAGCCTGCATAAATTAGTTCAGCTGTGGGCTGGAAAAGGTGAATACAGTCATTGGAGACTCTCTCCTAGGACTGTATCCACCTTTTCCAGCCCAGCGGAGTACCTGAAAGCTAAACTAATTTATGCAGGCTAAAGCCAGCAACTGCCGAGCCGAGAAGTTTGTGACGAATCGAATCACTGTAACTTCCCTCATCTCTAGTTCTGATATTTTTCCGACCTTTGGCAAAAAGTTCTGGTTCTGAGCCAACTAGTTCTGTCTGAACCTGTACTTCACCAACACTGTCTAAGAGCCATAAAAGCCCAGTATAACTGCTGGTTCACCTAAAAACTTATCTATGTACTTCTGAGCTGTTTTTACGGCAAAGTAAATTTCAAAGTTAAGTCAATTTTTATGAACTCAGTGATAAAAGGTTGAATAAAAACACTGCACTAGGGGATTTATTATGCCTTTTAAAACAAATGCCCATTTGGAGACATATACCTGCTGGTGTTTATATGCACATAGAGGTATTGATAGAAGCAATGGATTTTTTTACATGATCCATTTGGAGAGTAACAACAGGATTTGTGTCTGGAATGTCAAACAGCAGTGGTTTTTGACAAGTTGTGAAAAACTATTCCCATTTTGGAGCATAGCAACAAAATTCGCATCCTAGGAAGTGCTCAAAACTGGTACAAAACCTTTTGTGCACCGCTTTAAAAAAAAAAAAAAAAAAAAGTACGGTATAAAACAGAAAAAAACTGTCACATTTAAAGGGGTATTCCGGGCAAAAACATCTTATCCCCTGTTCTTTTTATATTCTGTTATATGTTTGCTTTATGAGAGGACTTATGAACATACAGGGGCAATAGAGATAGAGATCATCCTTGATTGTTATTTTCTTATTACGTCTTCATTCTATATTCATTATGAAGAAGCTAATCAAAATGTGAGGTTGTTATTCTATTACTATTAGGGGTTAACCTATAGTTCTCTCATAGTCTGACATCCTCATCGGTCCCCAAGGTCCTATCCCTCCACTGGTAAGTGTCAGTTGGTCTTGGCGTTTCTGCATCCAGTGGTGTTTCTGTTTTCATTTTCTTTTTCCTTTTGTCCTATCCTTCTGTCCTTTTGTCCTGTCCTTCTCTTATTGATATCTTATTTTATGTCAGGAATGCAGTATATGAAAAGCCTTCATTTAGGCCAAATGTTTTTTTTTTTTTGCTGTTAAGCCTAAATATCCATCTCGCTTCTTCTAGCAGTAGGGCCTTATCCAGATCTCGTTTCGTTGGGCCATTCTAATCCCCAAAATGTCATAACATCTAGTTTGCTGTTTTGGAAGTTATTTACATGTCTAGCTAGTGGTGTATCAGCTTTGGTTCGGATTGTACTCAGATGTTTGTTTACCCTTTTTCTTAGTTACTGTGTTGGGATTTGCCCACATAGATCTTCGGACATGGGCATTGGGCTATATAGATCACATTACGGCTACTACAGTTAATAAATTGCCTTAATGTATGGTTCCTTTTATCCACAGGATTTTTGAAGATTTTTTTTATTTTTGGTATCACTTTGCATGTGGAGCAATGCCCACATGGGAAAGATCCCAGTGGTGGCTTGGGTAACTAGGTCTCACCTCCTTTTTCTTTATCCATTTTCTGATAACTGTGTATCAGGATGTACCTTAGATTTGGTCCTCTTCTGTATGTAATGTTGGGCCTCTCTCTCAAAACTTCATTCAGATCTGGATCCAATCTCAGTAGATGCCATTGGGAATTCAGAATTTTGGTCATTTGTGATGCATACGCATCATATGTACCTATGCATCTTATTATTTTGTTGGATTCCTCCTGTCATCCCCTAGTGTTCTTCAATAAGTTTGCTCATTCACTATATTCCACTCTGTGGAACTCTTTCTTCATCCATTTTTTGGGGTAACACCTTTGGTGAAACCGTCCCGTAAGATTGTTACTCTCTCTGATGAAACTACTCTCTTCCGAACAGTTCCTTGTGGCCCTCAGATATTGTCCTATTGGGATGCTGCGTTTTAAAGGTCTTGGGTGCCAGCTTTTCCAATGTAGGAAGCTGTTTGTCGCTGTCGGTTTTTGGTAGATGTCCATCTTCTGATACTCTCCTACTGCCGGCTGGCAGCTACCTTCCCTCCCTGCACCCCGAGTGAATTTTTTCCATGTTCTATAAGACTTTGCCACATTAAAGCTTGAACTTTCATTTGCAATTTATGGTGAGTGCAGACATATGTCTTTCTTTTTTTTTTGTTTTACATTTGCGGAATTGCCTGTTCTGCTAGTGTCTTGAACCTCATAGCAGTGTTTTTCACCGGGATCCTTCTTACACAGTGCTTTGGAAGATTGCTATACACTCGTGTTGTAGTGCCCATCCCCCACCCCCTTTCTGTAGATTTTTCTGTATATGTTTATCATTGTCAATGTATATAGTCAGATCTAGGAAGTCCAATGCTCTTCCATCCATCTCTGCTGTAAATTTCTGTTATACCTCAACAAACTCTTTAAATAGCGTGCCCCCCCATCCCAAAAAATAAAAATATCATCGATGTATCTACTCCAATAAATGATGTGCTGAGTGAAGTGCCAAAAATCCTCACCAAAAACAATAGTGTTCTCCCACCACCCTAAAAATAAATTTGCAAATGTAGGTGCACATGCCATCCCCATTGCTGTACCTTTTATCTGCCTATAAAAGGTACCACCAAAAAGAAAATAATTGTGAGTATGAAGTTTAGTAGTGTGATTACAAAATCATTGTGCTCTAGGAAATGCTTGCTGCATGTTTTTAGGAAAGTTCCAATAGCTCTAGAGCCCAAATCATGTGAAATATTGCTGTATAGACTCTCTACATCCAAACTCATAAGCTGTGTTTGTTTGTTAATGGTCAAATCATAATTTTTTTGAACAGTGTCTTTCGTGTCTTTTAGGTGGGATGGAAGGGTAGATACAAATGGTGTTAAGATCCTATCTATGTAGTTACTCGCACCTTCTGTCAGGTTGTTGTTCCCTGAGACGATGGGGCGGCTTTTCAACTGGTTTGTGTTCTTATGTGTCTTTGGAAGGATGTAAAAACTAGCTATGGTTGAGTGTGCATTGAATATGTATTTCTGTTCCTCCTCTGAGATTAGATTTTTCTTTCTGGCTCCGCTCAGAATGTCTTCTAATTCCTGCTGATATAGATTTGTGGGGTCTTTCCTCAAGACTTCATATGTTTCCCTATCCTCTAGGAGTCTTTAGGCTATCTTTATATATTCCTCATTGTCCAACAACACTATATTCCTGCCCTTATTTGAGGGCTTTATTACTGTAGTGTTGCCTTCCTGTAGATTCCAAAGGACCATCTGTTCATCCGTGGATAAGTTTGAATACATGGTAGTTAGTTTTGGTCGTAACCTTCTCAGATCTTGGAAATGAAGAAAGTAAACTCCAGCTCGGCTCAGGAAAATGTGGCTTTATTCACATCAATGAGGCAACAGGTACAGAGAGGAAGTGACGCGTTTCGGCCAGGGGCTGGCCTTAGTCGTACAATGATTACAGGTTCCAAGCACTCTTATATATGGAACCGGGGGCGAGGGGAGACACCCAAGGCTAATTAGCCAGGAGTGGCTCCTGTTCACACCCGGATCCATTCACATAGAGAACATGAAGCACTTGTACAAGGTTTTATTAATCATATGATGTGAACAAGTGGTTAAAAAGAAGCAAATATGTAATCTTTATTAACTATATATAGAAAAAACAAGTGCAAATGTAATAAGTTAAAAATCCGTGTGATTGAACACTAGCAGCCCATAGAAGACATGGGCTAATCCAGTGTGCAACCACATAGTAATAGAAAAAGTTCTCCAGAGCATTGTGTGAACTACGGCATAGTGGTAAAGAAAAAAATATATTGAAAAAATATATATACATAAAATAGAAAGAAAATGAAAAATATATAAAGACACAAATGTCGCCATTCACACAAAGGCATAGTGTTACGATTCAGCAGGCTGGATGTGGAACCTCTGTGTCAGCGAGGGATTGGCGTGGACCGTGTCGGTGGACTGGTTCTAGTGTTGCTACTGGTTTTCACCAGAGCCCGCCGCAAAGCGGGATGGTCTTGCTGCGGCGGTAGCAACCAGGTCGTATCCACCGGCAACGGCTCAACCTCGCTGACTGCTGAGAAGGCGTGGGACAGAAGGACTAGACAGAGGCAAGGTCAGATGTAGCAGAAGGTCGGGGCAGGCGGCAAGGTTCGTAGTCAATGAGGATAGCAGGAGATCTGGAACACAGTCTTTGGACAACACTAAAGGCATTCACTGGCACAAGGCAACAAGATCCGGCCAGGAAGTGCAGGGGAAGTGAGGTAATATGGACAGGGAGCAGGTGGAAGCTAATTAGGCTGATTGGGCCAGGCACCAATCATTGGTGCACTGGCCCTTTAAATCATAGAGAGCTGGCGCGCTCGCGCCCTAAGGAGCGGAGCCGCGCGCGCCAGGACATGACAGCCGGGGGCCGGGACAGGTGAGGGACTTGGGATGCGATTCGCAAGCGGGCGCGTCCCGCTATGCGAATCGCATCCCCGCCTGCAGTGTTAGTGCAGCGCTCCCGGTCAGCGGGTCTGACCGGGGCGCTGCAGAGAGAGAGACGCCGCGAGCCTTCGGGGAGGAGCAGGGACCCGGAGTGCTCGGCGTAACACATAGAAGGAATTGCAGCACATAAAGTTCTAAATAGCAAAAATGAATGCATGAATATCATGATTATGATCTCATATAATACATAAATAGAGAACAAAGTACCTTATGCAGGTAATGGTGAAGGATATAATCTTGTATAATAATATACTGAAAAAAAATATATATATATAATAATGAATACCATAAAACAAAGCTAGAAAAAATACAAGAACATTGTAGGGGCAAACCCCTATCAATGGACGAATAGCGTGAATGGAATACCCCAATAATGGGAAATATAAAAAAATATATATATATACATATATAGAGGAGAAAAAAGGAAAAAAAAGGGGGGAAAAGAGAGAGAGAGAGAGAGAGAGAGAGAGAGAGAGAGAGAGAGAGAGAGAGAAAAGAAAAGAAAAAGGGGGATATAGTGGACCATTAATAATGAAGCACTACGTCCAACTTTTTATTAAGACTCCTAGGAAACCTAGTGCCTAGCCTGAGGATCCAATCTATTTCTCTGTTCAAAAGTTTCTTTTTATGATCTCCTCCTCTCTTTGGACATAATACTCTTTCTATACCCTGCAATTTAATACCAGACCAATTCCCAGAATGGCATTCTGCAACGTGTTTGGTTATCATAGAGGTGTTTCTACTGTCAAAGTGTGGAGTATCAGACAGATGTTTTCTGACCCGCACCTTTAAAGTGTTTGTCGTGCACCCCATGTACTGCACACTACATGACTCACACTTGAACAAATAAACCAAGTATTTTGTATTACAATTAATATAATATTTTATCGGAAAGGAGTCATGATTAGTGCAGGACGTGAAGGTGGAAGAGGGTGATATAACTTTACAACATTTACATACTCTATGGCCACATTTATAGGTTCCCTTAAGTTCAAGCCAAACCGGATTAATTTGAGTTTTTTCGGAGTATAAACTGGGAGATAATTTTTGTCCCAGAGTAGGTGCTCTACGGGCCACACAACTATACCCTCCATCCAGAACAGGCGCTACCGTGGGGTTCGCTAAGATTATGGGCATGTACTTATTGATAATTTTACAAATGGACCCATATTGCATACTATATGGTGTAGAAAAGACCACCTTGTGTTTGGAGGTATGTACAGAAGTGCAAGGTTTGGTTCCAGTGGGGGAAATCATGTGCTTCCTATTTCTGTGTAATGCTACATTGTAAGCTCTGTCTATATTCCACCTGGGGTATCCTCTCTGGCTTAATCGATCTTTAATGTTGTTGGCTTCATATTCAAAATGTTCTTATCTTGTACAATTCCTCCTAGCCCGTATCATCTCCCCAGTAGGGATATTTTTGACCACATGGGCAGGATGGCACGAATTTGCATGGAGGATTGAATTTACAGCTGTGTCTTTTCTATACATCCTGGTGACTATAGAACGAGATTGAGTATCCCCCGTCAAGAATAGATCTAAAAAAGAAATTTCAACAGAATGAAAATGTATGGTAAAAATCAAACCCAAAGGATTATCATTGAGATAATCTGAAAATCCCTGTATGGCCGCCATATCAGACCCCCAAATGAATAGGAGGTAATCAATATAGCGGCCATTCCAGGAGATTTGGCATAGGGGTTATGGGGAGCGAAGAGATTCTCCCTCTCCCACCAACACATGTAGATGTTGGCGAGAGAGGGGGAGAACTTCGCCCCCATCGACGCCCCAGTGATCTGCAAGTAGTACCGGTCATTAAACATGAAAAAGTTATGAGATAAAAGGAAATCAACAACTAAGACCAAATACTCCTGCAGATCACTGGGGTAAGATGTAAAGGTGGAAAGAAACCAACTCAATGCTTCTAAAGCCAGACTATGAGGAATGATGGAATATAGAGCAGTAACGTCTGCAGTAATCCACATGTGGCACTCTTGCCACACAAAATCATCAAAAGCCGCTAGAACATGCTGTGTATCTTTGATGTATCCAGGCATGTGGGAAACAAAAGGTTGTAGCATATTATCGGTCCAGGCACAGAGCCTCTCATTGAGTGACCCTATGCCTGCCATGATAGGTCTCATCTGTGGTGGGAAAGAGTTTTTGTGAACCTTGGGTAAAGAATGGAATATAGCCACTAGAGGATATTCAGGTACAAGCTAATCTGCAATTTTTTGCGACAGTATTCCATTCTTTACCCCCAACTGTACAAGATTAATGAGGGCTCTTTTGAAAGCGGGTGTCGGATTCCCCGACAGGGGCCTGTATGTGGTGCTGTCTGACAGCATAGTGGTGTTTAACTTGTAATACAGGCCACTGTCAAGGAGCACGACACCCCCTCCTTTATCCGCCTGACGAATGGTCAAATCATCCCATTTTTCCAGTTGCATAAGAGCCTGGCGTTGCTTTTTATTAAGGTTATCTTTATGATGCATATCTTTCACAGAATGTGATAGCATAGCAAGTTCACGCTCCACCACATCCTGGAACATGTCCAGGGATGGGGTTCGTGATGCAACTGGATAAAATTGGGGATTAGATGGCTTGATGGCTTGAAAATAGGCATAACATCTGTTTTTGTGTGGTCCTGCAAATCAAACAACCAAATCATCAAACAAAATGTTAGTACCACTATAATTACTCGTGCCATACAGATTTGAGTCAGATGCAACATTTTCATGCAAATTAGGTATTTCATTTACTGTAATATTATCATCAAATTCAGTTAATTCATGTACAAATTCTGAACAGTTATGAAAATGTTTTTTTACTGTAATGTTGCGGACAAATTTGTTAATGTTCGAAAAAAGTCAAAGTCAAATTCAGGGGAAAAGGATAAGCCTTTAGAAAGAAGATTGAGTTGATCATGAGAAACGATTTTAGCCGATAAATTAAAGACAGGCAAACAGGTTACCTCTTTCTCCCATCTTTGCGAGCGCCTACGACTTGATTGATGTTTACGCCCAGCCCTCCATTTTTTGAAGAAGATCTCGTGTGAACAGTGTCCCTTGTATTTGGGAGGGGTGAGGATGCTGCGCTAGGTCGACTAATCCCTGAATTCAGGGACCGATCCTGGGCTTCTGAGATGGAAATTACAGAGTCCATATCCTGTGAGGTGAAACTGACTCTTAAATTCTTCTTGTTTTTACAATGTTTGTACTTGTTTTTGTTGGATTTTAGAATAGATTTTAGAATAGATCTTGTACTACTGCATTGACAAAAGTTTCTATATTAGAAAACTGTGAAAATGATGGAGTTGTCTCCAATCTCGGTTTCAGATTCATAAATGGTCCCCTAATAGCTTCCCCACTCCCACCATTTTCATCCAGTAAACTGCAGAGAGTTTTCAAAGTATTAAAGTCTTGTTTTCTCAATGTTTGTCCCTCCCTTTCTTGGATAACATGTGTCTTGTGTAGGGACAACTTACTGGCAAATATATTACCATCTACCTATTCAAAGAGGTTACATTTTGGTGTTAAAGTAAATGACAACCCTTCAAAAGGAGAGATCTTTCTGCCTCTGTTAATACATGTGAAGAAAAGTTAAATATTTCCATGTCTGATCTACTTTTCATCCCAGATTCTGCTCCTATATCATTATTTTCCAACTGGGTATTTGCTCCTAATTGTTTATTGTCATCAGTCCCCTTGGTATATTGGGTGTTGGTTGTGTCATCATTGTCTGTGACCCTTAACCTGTTGGGGACGAAGGTCGTATGCATACGCCCTTGCGTCCTGGTACTTAAAGACGAATGGCGTATCCATATGCCGGTGGGAATTTCGGTCCCCGCCGGCCGGGGACCGGACCAGGGGGACTGCTGAGGGGTATCATTAGACCCCCCCTTGTCGGCGATCGTCACAAATCACCAATTCCGGGTCATACGGGTCTATGGTGACCCGGTGACCGGGAATATAAGGGGGATCGCGGTTGTCTAAGACACCTACAATCCCCCTGAAGGAATAGGAGTGAGGTTGCCGGGGTGCCACCCCTCCCATCCCTGCTATTGGTCTGCTATTGATCGTCAGATCAGGGGCGGGGGGGTTAACTTTTGTTTTCCCCGTCTTGCCCACTCACAATAGGCGGGGCAGGACGGGGAAACCGGCAGGGACCGGCGCCGAAGATCCACTTACCAATCCGGAGGTTGCGGGCGACGGTGATCGGCGGGCGGCGATGACGTGCGGCAGAAGAGGACGGCTCCCTGGATCCTACGGAAGCCGGTAAGTTGCCTAGCAACATCTGGAGGGCTGCAGTCTGAGACCATTATACAGAGGTCTCTAACCTATAGCCCTCCAGATGTTGCAAAACTACAACTCCCAGCATGCCCAGACAGGTGTTTGGGCATGCTGGAATATTTAGTTTTGCAACAGCTGGAGGGCTACAGTTTGAGACCATTATACAGTGGTCTCTAAACTGTATCCCTCCAGATCTTGCAAAACTACAACTCCTAGCATGTCCAAACAGCTGTTTGCTGTCTGGGCATGCTGGGATTTGTAGTTTTGCAACATCTGGAGGGTCACAGTTTGGAGCAGTGGTCTATAAACTGTAGCCCTCCAGATGCTGCAAAACTGCAAATCCCAGCATGCCCAAACAGCAAACAACTATCTCAGCATGCTGGGAGTTAAGTACCTCCAGCTGTTGCATAACTACATCTCCCACCATGCCCTTCGGTGATCAGTACATGTTGGGAGTTGTAGTTTTGCAACAGCTGGAGGCACACTGGTTGGAAAATACTGAGTTAGGTAACAGAACCTAACTGAAGGTTTTCCAACCAGTGTGCCTCCAGCTGTTGCAAAAGTACAACTCCCAGCATGCACGGTCTGTCAGTACATGCTGGGAGTTGTAGTTTTGAAACAGCTGGAGGCTTGCCCCCCCCCCCCCCCCCCATGTGAACGTACAGGGAACATTCACACGGGCAGGTTTACAGTAAGTTTCCTGCTTCAAGTTTGCGCTGCGGCAAATTTTTCGCCGCAGCTCAAACTCCTAGCAGGAAACTCATCGTAACACGCCAGTGTGAATGTACCCTAAATACACTACACTAACACATAATAAAGGGTAAAACACTACATATACACCCCCTTACATTGTCCCACCAATAAAATTGAAAAACTTATTGTATGGCAGTGTTTCCAAAATGGAGCCTATAGCTGTTGCAAAACAACAACTCCCAGCATTCCTGGACAGCCACTGACTGTCCAGGCATGCTGGGAGTTTAGCAACAGCTGGAGGCACCCTGTTTGGGAATCACTGGCGTAGAATATCCCTTTATCCACCCCTTTGCAATCCCTAATTTAGTCCTCAAATGCGCATGGCGCTCTCTCATTTTGGAGCCCTGTCGTATTTCAAGGAAACAGTTTAGGGCCACATATGGGGTATTTCCGTACTCGGGAGAAATTGCACTACAAATTTTGGGGGGCTTTTTCTCCTTTTACCCCTTATGAAAAGGAAAAGTTGGGGGTTACACCAGCCTGTTAGTGTAAAAAAAATAAACATTTTTACACTAACATGCTGGTGTTGCCCCATACTTTTTATTTTCACAAACAGTAAAAGGAAAAAAAGACCCCCAAAATTTGTAACGCAATTTCTCCTGAGTACAGAAATACCCCATATGTGGGTGCACAACAAGGCTCAGGATTGAGAGCGCACCATGTACATTTGAGGCCTAAATTGGTGATTTGCACAGGGGTGGCTGATTTTACAGCGGTTCTGACATAAACGCAAAAAAATAAATACCCACATGTGACCCCATTTTGGAAACTACACCCCTCACGGAACGTGACAAGGGGTATAGTGAGCCTTAACACCCCACAGGTGTTTGATGAATTTTCATTAAAATTGGATGGGAAAATGAAAAAAAAAAAAATAGTTTTTCACTAAAATGCTGGTGTTACCCTAAATTTTTCATGTTCACAAGGGAAAATAGGAAAAAAGCCCCCCAAAATTTGTAACCCCATTTCTTCTGAGTAAGAAAATACCCCATATGTGGATGTAAAGTGCTCTGCGGGTGCACTACAATGCTCAGAAGAGAAGGAAGCGCCATTGGGATTTTGAAGAGAAAATTTGTCCGGAATTGAAGGCCACGTGTGTTTACAAAGCCCCCATAGTGCCAGAACAATGCCCCCCCCCCCACATGTGACCCCATATTGAAACTACACCCCTCACGTAATGTATTAAGGGGTGCAGTGAGCATTTACACCCCACAGGTGTCTGACAGATTTTTGGAACAGTGGTCCGTGAAAATGAAAAATTAAATTTTTCATTTGCACAGCCCACTGTTCCAAAGATCTGTCAAACGCCAGTGGGATGTAAATACTCCCTGCACACCTTATTAAATTCTGTGAGGGGAGTAGTTTACAAAATGTGGTCACATGTGGGGGGTCCACTGTTCTGGCACCACGGGGGGCTTTGTAAACGCACATGGCCCCTGACTACCATTCCAAACTAATTCTCTTTCCAAAAGCTCAATGGCGCTCCTTCTTTTCTGAACATTGTAGTTCACCTGCAGAGCATTTTACGTCCTAACATGGGGTATTTGCATACTCAGAAGAGATGGGGTTACACATTTTGGGGGGCATTTTCTCCCATTACCCTTTGTAAAAATGATAAATTTGGGGAAAAAACTGCACTATACGCCGAACACTGGACATACACATATGAGGTATTTCCTTACTCAAGAGAAATTGGGTTACACATTTTGGGGGGCTTTTTCTCCTATTACCACTTGTAAAAATTCAAAAACTGAGTCTACAAGAACATTCAAGTGTAAACAATGAAAATTTAGAATTTTCTCCTTCACTTTGCTGCTATTCCTGAGAAACACCTAAAGGGTTAACGCACTTACTGAATGTCATTTTGGATACTTTGAGGGGTGCAGTTTTTATAATTGGGTCATTTATGGGGTATTTCTAATATGAAGACCCTTCAAATCCACTTCAAAACAGAACTGGTCCCTGAAAAATTCCGATTTTGAACATTTTGTGAAAAATTGGAAAATTGCTGCTAAACTTTGAAGCCCTCTGATGTCTTCCGAAAGTAAAAACATGTCAACTTTATGATGCAAATATAAAGTAGACATATTGTATATGTGAATCAATATATAATTTATTTGGAATGTCTATTTTCCTTACAAGCAGAGAGCATCAAAATTTGAAAAAAGCTAAATTTTCTAATTATTCTTCAAATTTGTTAATTTTTCACCAAGAAATGATGCAAGTATCGACAAAAATTTACCACTACCATAAAGTAGAATATGTCACGAAAAAACTATCTCGGAATCAAATTTATAAGTAAAAGCATCCCAGACTTATCAATGCTTAAAGTAACAGTGGTCAGATTTGCAAAAAATGCTCAAAATGCTTCTATCCCATCCTCTTATAAACTCCTCATCCTCTTTATGGGCATTAGGAGTAAGGGGTGATTGTAAACCTCTGTAGACTAGACCTTGTTGTGTATAGGTCTCTAGGCTTGTTACCTCCCACCAGGTGCGGATATATTGTTTATAAGTTTTATTCAAAACGTTGAATGCTTGTTGTATATTTGTTTGTGTTAATGGTAGATTAACAGTTGAGAAAACATGCGTTGCACCTTGTGCTAACTCTGCATTCACTGGCTGTGACAGGAATCTGAACATTGCCACTAATCGGGATATATGGGTAGTTTTGCACCACCTAGATCAATATTCCTTCTCTCATCCCTTATGAGTCCCAGGGTAATAAATTATTCACATGGTACTTTGGTGTCACCCCCTTCGGAATAAACCCTCTCTTAAGGGATTCACTAAAACTTAACCTTTATTAAATTATGTTAATATTTTTAAATCATAGAAAACCACACGTGAGTTAAAATTCTCAGTGCTGCTCACTTAATTCTAATAATATATAGGGATTGTTTTCCCCATTGGATAGGTAGTCTCCCAATATTGAAGGTCACACCTTACTATTGATATTGTAATTCATGTATTTATCCTGGGCTACCATCCACAGAGTCCCATGATGTACATTATGGATGCCTCTCTGATAACCCCTGCTATGCAGTTGTGGGAGGCCTTTCACTTGCCTACCCTTTATATGGAAACAATTGTGCTACTTTGATGCAAATGAGTTACCTGCTCCTTATTATTCTATCATTCTCAAGGTAAAGTGACAGCACTGGCTAAAATCCTAATTACAACTTCCCCGACGTTTTGCCATAACCTGGCTTTGTTAAGGGTTATTGAGGCTTGTGGGTGCTCAAACGCCCGTTCGGGCTATTGATTAGCTTTTGTTCTGATGTCACTTCCGGTCCCGGCATTCTCTGACTCGGTCCAATGGGAGCTCCGTTTATAATTCGTGCTTGTTATTCCCCAATAGTCTATTCTCTTACATATACCTAGCGATGTGATGTGATGATCAGGTCTGTCATATGCGTCATGCGCATCATGCCGACATGCGCATCATGCATGCAGTCTTCCAATACCTCCACTCACGCGTCACTGCGCGTCCTCTGCATTCTGCGCATGACTTCCGACTTCGATAATTTTCTAGTGAGTACTTATCTGCGCATGTCTTTGGACTTCAACTCTGGAGATGTTTCTTCTTTCTCCTACATGTAGTTAATCCTCTATTGTTGCCGACACCATGGACCTCACTCCATATCAGTCTTCTATTATAATCTATCTTACAGCCTTCACTCCATGTACGCAAGCTGATAGGGAACACTGTCTCCTATGTAGCCATGTTTGATCTTCATATATATATATGTATTTTTTATTGCATACTTGCATGATTAACCTCCTCATATTATAATCTTTTATATGAGGCCAGAGAGAGTAACAATCTCATCGGACTGTTTCATCAGAGAGAGTAACAATCTTATGGGACTTTTTCACCAAAGGGGTTACCCAAAAAGCTGATACACCACTAGCTAGACATGTAAATAAGTTCTAAAACAGCAAACTAGATGCTATGCAATTTGGGGGATTATGCCAACTGACGAATGGCTTGAGGAATGGAGATCTGGATAAGGCCCTACTGCAAGAAGAAGCAAAATGCATATGTAGGCTTAACAGCAAACAACAGTTTGGCCTAAATTAAGGCTTTTTATATACTGTATTCCTGATATAAAATAAGATATCAAGAAAAGAAGGACAGGACAAAAGGACAGAAGGATAGGACAAATGGAAAAAGAGAATGAAAACAGAAACACGACTGGGTGCAGAAATGCCAAAACCAACTGATACTTACCGGGGTAGGGATGGGACCTTGGGAACTGACGAGGATGTCAGACTATGAGAGAACTATAGGTTGACCCCTAATAGTAATTGAATATAGAATAACAACCTCACATTTTGATTAGCTCCTACATAATGAATAGAGGATGAAGATGTAATATGAAAATAACAATCAAGGATGATCTCTATCTCTATTGCCCCTGTATGTTCATAAGTCCTCTGATAAAGCAAACATGGAATATGAAAAGAACAGTAGAGGTGTGCATCCTATATGTATCCATAATATCATCCAGCCTCAATGAGTGGCTGAATGAAATAATTCATAACAACAATAATAATAAGATTTCATAATTTATATTATAGGAGCAAACAAGTACTGATATGAAACTGCAAATGTCATAACCCCTCTAAACTAGATGCACTATTGTATCTGTGCAGGAGTAAAAAACGAATATTTTCACATATATAATATTATAATATGAGGAGGTTAATCATGCATGTATGCAATAAAAAAAGACACACACACACACACATATATATATGTGTGTATATATATATATATATATATATATATATATATATATATATCCAATGAAAGTAGAAGTGGCACTCCAAAATATTCAATAAATCGTAGGTTTATTCATACATCTGTGCAGAAAAGCAACATTTTGGCTCAACAATAGAGCCTTTCTCCAGCATGGCAAACAATGTATCATGGTATATATATATATATATATATATATATATATATATATATAGGCCCCCTTATTACACATGTAGATGAGGGGGTGTGTGCCCAACACACAAATCAAAACAGTGTATAAGATTACTCAAAGGACCGCAATCGGTCACATATATCAGTGTTACACACATACTCATACATTGCTATATGCAGTACAGACATATTAACAATGCAATCAAGTGTAAAAATAGTGTACTGTGCATCAAAATATATAAAGTTCATCGTTGGTCCGGTTTCAAAGGCGGCGCTCACCTGCTGACGAAGACGTAGGCATCCAATCGGATTCATTTCTTGCAGAAGCATGTTGTGTTAGTACACAAAACAAGTGCGCAAGTGCCAGGTCGCTGTTAGTGTTGCTCGCGAATATTCGCAATGCGAATATAGCACTATATATTCGTAATTACGAATATTTTTTATTTTTTTTTTCACAGTACACATCACAGTGATCACCCATCTCTGCTTCCAGCTTGTGTGGTGTAAAGAAGGCTCTAATACTACTGTGTGAGACTGGCGTGCGAATTTTCGCATATGCGAAAATTAGCATATGCTAATTTTCGCTTATGCTAATTTTTAAATATGCAAATTTTCACATACGCAAATTTTCCCTAAGCAAAAATAAAACGTGAATATTACGAATATGCGAATTTAGCGAATATATGACGAATATTCGTCCATATATTTGCAAAATTCGAATATGGCCTATGCCGCTCAACACTAGTCGCTGTATCCGGTCACCGCCGGAAGTTGTCAGTGGTCACGTGAGCAGTTGACGTAGTATATCAATAGAAAGATCGTAAGTCTTCGGGCGCCATATCAGATACTGAACAAGAAGAAAATACAGAAGCCAACACTCACCATTCAGGGGTCACTTTATTTCTTGATACGGTGCAGGTACATCAGCAGGCAAGGTGGAGAGGGACGGGGTATCGGGCATCCTGCACTCCCACTAGCCGATAATGTTGGCGTGGACGCACGCACACGTATTTATGTGCGCGTAGCACGCCAAGGTGGTTGTCATAGAAACATATACACAAATAGAATCAGTTAAGACGGAGATCGCAGCAATGGTAAGCTGTACTGCTCTTATACAAATAGAAATGGTTTATAGATGTACTTCTCTTTTTTATTTTTTAAAACAAGAAAGGGAGCTCTTCATTGCAATCGTTTAAGCCTAGGTTCCCGGTGGCGTCAAGCTTAGTGATCCAACGAGCTTCTCTCTGCAGAAGTATGTTCCCTCTGTCTCCTCCTGATGTGGGAGGATCCTCTCGCTCCAGAGCTGCAAATTTTAGGCAGGAAGAATCATTATTATGCGATTCTTTTACGTGGGATATTAATTTAGGATCACCATGTCCAGTTCGGATCGAGCGGAAATGCTCGCGGATGCAAACATGGAGTGGTCTTATGGTCTTACCCACGTAGAATTTCCCACAAGGGCATATTAAACAGTACACTACATAAGGTGTACAACATGAAATAAATTTGTTTACTATTTGGGTAAAACCTCCTAGATTTATCTGTCTACTTGCGATGTTATATGGGCCGAATGAGCAGCTACCACATTGGTAGTTTCCTCTCGGAGAATATTTTGTTAACCAATTAGTTTTTTTGTATTTATTGTTAGGATGCATAGATTTCTTTAATTTATCCCCTATGGTAGTGTTCTTTTTATAAGTAATAAGGGGTTTTAAAGATGCTGTACTCTTCAAGTCATCATCTGATTCTAGCATATACCAGTTTTTGTGTATGGCTCTGGCCACTACAGGATTGTAATTAGAATTGTTAAAAGAGAAAGTAAATCGTTTTTGTTTGGAACTGACTCTAGATTTAGTTTTAAATAAATCCAATCTATCAATTTTATTAACTCTTTCCAGACTTTATTCAATGACTGACAAAGGATATTGTCGTTCAATGAAGCGTTGTTTTAATTCATTAGCTTGCATTCTGTATATGTCTGGACTGCTGCTTAGACACCAAAGACACTTGTTAACACCATATTTTCATTGTTGCAGTTATTTAGGTATTTCATGAAGTATTCAAAGATTGATTTGGGACCGTCCCACACGACTAGCACATCGTCCACAAACCGTAAAAATAATTTGATGTATTTTATGAATAGGTTATTTTCACTAAAAAATATAACGAGGTTCAAAAACGGACAGGAACAAGTTTGCATAGGTCCAGGAGACCGGGGTTCACATCGTGGTTCCGGTCACCTGCCTATACCACCTGTCCACGCTTGTGAAGTCGTTGTGGGATAATATAAACAGTAAGGCATTGCTGACAAAAGAAATGAATTCAGGTGATTTTTCAGTTTCTAGGAGTATTGCTTGTATGGCCTGCACACCTGCATCCCAAGGGATTTGGGTGTACAGGCTCTCAACAGAAATAGAAGCTAACTGAAACCCTCCTCCCAATGAAAGTTATAAAGATGTTCCAACAGGTCAGAGGTGTCTCTTATGTATATAGGGGTTTCCTTAAGTAATGGTTTTAACAACCACTCTAAATATTGTGATAATGCCTCTGTCGCAGAGCCAATCTATCACGATTCGGCTCACAGGTAGTGGATCCTCTGTGTCAGCGAGGGATTGGCGTGGACCGTGCTAGTGGACCGGTTCTAAGAGGCTACTGGTGTTCACCAGAGCCCGCCGCAAAGCGGGATGGTCTTGCTGCGGCAGTAGCAACCAGGTCGTATCCACTAGCAACGGCTCAACCTCGCTGACTGCTGAGAAGGCGTGGGACAGAAGGACTAGGCAGAGGCAAGGTCAGACGTAGCAGAAGGTCGGGGCAGGCGGCAAGGTTCGTAGTCAAGATGGATAGCAGAAGTTCAGGTACACAGGCTTTGGACACACTAAACGCTTTCACTGGCACAAGGCAACAAGATCCGGCAAGGGAGTGCAGGGGAGGAGATCAGATATAGCCAGGGAGCAGGTGGAAGCCAATTAAGCTAATTGGGCCAGGCACCAATCATTGGTGCGCTGGCCCTTTAAGTCTCAGAGAGCTGGTGTGCGCGCGCCCTAGAGAGCGGAGCCGCGCGCGCCAGCACATGACAGCAGGGGACCGGGACGGGTAAGTGACCTGGGATGCGATTCGCGAGCGGGCGCGTCCCGCTGTGCGAATCGCATCCCCGACGGCCATGACAGTGCAGCGCTCCCGGTCAGCGGGACTGACCGGGCCGCTGCAGGGAGAGAGACGCCGTGAGCGCTCCGGGGAGGAGCAGGGACCCGGAGCGCTCGGCGTAACACAATCCCTGCCACAATTGGGTGACCAGGGGGTTGGCTCTGTGACTTATGGACTTTGGATAGAAAGTACCATCTGGCATATTTGGGACAATTGGGTAGCAGTTTTTCAGCTGTACATTTTGAAATAATGCCCTCTTCCACCTGAGATCTTAAAAAGGTACATAAAGCTGTTAAAGTTTTTGGGCATGGATTAGAGGAGAGAGGTTCGTAGGTGGCTTTATCACCCAATAAACGCTCAGTTTCTTCAAGATAATCTTTTTCAGTCATTACGACTGTACTACCGCCCTTATCGGCTCTAGATATTCGGAGGTCTGATCTGGATGACAGCCACCTAAGAGCTATCTCCTCACCAGCTGTTAGATTGCTCTTTGGTTTAGGATACAGTAGTGCTTTTACATCTTGGCGGACAGCCCTGTTAAACAAATCTAGAGGGGAGCCCGTCGGGATCGGAGGGGAGTATCTGGACTGGTTACCAATGGGAGAGCTTCTATTTCACTGTTCCCAGGATTACTAGGCTCTACCTCTGCCAGGTTACATAATACGTCCAGACAGTCTCTATCGGTCTGATCAAATGTACTAACAGGAGAAAATCCTAATGGGCCTATAACAGCTGAGACTTCGCCTTCCTTCGGTAAATCATGTGGCATGGATTTTCCTGTATTGCTGAAAGTTTTTTGCAAATTTATTTTTCTGGTTGCTTTATACATATCGATTTCAAACTGTGTAAAGTCAAAGGCTTCACACAGTCCGAAATTGAGACCTTTTGACAGGAGGGAAATACAATCAGTGGATAGAGGAATGTCCGTAATATTGATTACATTATTACAGTCCGTTTTATGGGGGGAGACATTCACTTCTGGAGGTAACTCTAATGATGTAGTTAGTCTTTCCATGATACACCTTTCCTCTTGACTGCCACGGTTCCTTCTCTTTTTCCCTCAGCCTCTCCGGGTCTTTCTCCTAAAGGGTTGGAACCGGAGGTGTTTGAAGTATTAGTAGGCATCGTGTGCTGAGTGGGTTCATCAGATTGAGTCGTGTCGGAATCGGTTGTCCATCGGTCAAACGATGATCTTCGTGAGTTTTTTGGCCACCTTTTATACATTTGTCCTCTATGATTTATTTTCAATCGTGGTTTCTTAGTATTCCACATAAAGATTTGGTTAGAATCATAGTCAGCATAATCGCAAACTAATTTTTCTCTTTTCTTTAATTTCAGCTTGAATTACTGTAATTTTGTTTTCAAGCTATTTAAAGAATATATATGCCGTAGATATTCTATTTTAGTGTGACAAAGATCTGCTGTGATGGTATTATAACCTTGTTGATTTTTCCTGAGCACTATATTGGTTAATTTAATAGCATGTTCTTGGTGGGCTTGCTGCCATTCATTCATGAATTCAACATCATCTGTAAATTGGGATGGGAATTTGTAGACTGTGAGGGCTCTAGGTGTTCTGGCACTGCTCTTGTACGCTTGGAGGGAGTTGATAATCCAGAAGAGGCAACATTCTTTGTCTGCTAGAGAGGTAATCTTTTGCTCTAGCGCTCTCATGCCAAGGACAGATAGTGGATCCATTGTGTCACATGAGAGAAAATAATCCCTTGCCTCTGCTGGTTCAGAAGCATTAGTTGCTGTATTGGAATCCTTATCCATGGTAAATAATGTATAAACAGACTTCTCTAGTGGGTGCTCAGGTGTATAGAGGACGAGATAAAGTCCATATGCAAAATAAGAAAAGTCCACCACTAGTTATCAGGTTCCAATATCACCTGGATTGGTAGCTTAGCTTCGGATTACCTCCCCTGATAGCGGCGGTGCACAGTGCTATAAGGCATTCATGAAGTCTGATCAATAAGAAAATACAGAAACCAGCACTCAACATTCAGGGGTCACTTTATTACTTGATACGGTGCAGGTACATCAGCGGGCAGAGTGGAGAGGGACGGGGTATCAGGACAGCCCTGTTTCGCGCGTCCTGCGCTTCCACTAGCCGATAATGTTGGCGTGGACGCACGCACAGGTATTTACACGTTGTCCTCAGTGTACAGAGCCCTGTTTATCCTCAGTCCACAGATCCTTGTTTGTCCTCAGTGTACAGAGCCCTGCTAATCCTCAGTGTACAGAGCCCTGCTTGTCCTCAATGTACAGAGTAAGAAATAAAGTTCTCTCAGCTCACCTCCTCCACGGTCTGCAAGGACCCGAGCCGGGCCAGGCTTGAAACTTGTAGGTAAATGAAGAAAGGTAGTCCAGCAGTCCCTTAAAACGTAGATCCTTTATTTCACTTTTCTTTAAAAATACAGAGCACACACCATCCACCTTCACCTGGTCAGCAAACAACATCTATGGACGCGTTTCGAACGCATGCGCGTTCTTGATCACCACTTGATCACCACCTGGTGATCAAGAACGCGCATGCGTTCGAAACGCGTCCATAGGAGTTGTTTGCTGACCAGGTGAAGGTGGATGGTGTGTGCTCTGTATTTTTAAAGAAAAGTGAAATAAAGGATCTATGTTTTAAGGGACTGCTGGACTACCTTTCTTCATTTACCCTCAATGTACAGAGCCCTGCTTGTCCACCCACGCTTCCTGTATTTGGTCTCCCTACAGAGACACACAGGCAGTAGATACATGGACAAAAATATACACATTTTTAAACCAATATACATTACAAATATCCATATAATGTTATTTTCCACATTATATAAAAATTGTTTGCTGATGACAGGTACACTTTAAGAATGTGGCAACTTTTACATTTTAATATAACAACCTCCACCATGCTAAGTGAATTAGATTCAAACCATCTACTCCAAATACCATGAAAAAAATCCACAGTAGAAACTACAGTATGTTGAATCTGCTGTGTATTTTTTGCAGATTTTCTCCATTGAGTTAAATGGGGCAGTTGAAATCCGCAATAAATCTGCAGATGTTATGGATATAGCTATTGATGTACAATTGTGGATTTGAATTAGATTGAGTTTCTTTAACTTAACCCCTTAAGGACTCTTTTTCACCTTAAGAACTGAGCCCTTTTTTGCAATTCTGACCACTGTCACTTTATGCATTAATAACTCTGGGATGCTTTTACCGATTATTCTGATTCCGTGATTGTTTTTTCGTGACATATTTTACTTTGTAGAATATTTATCTAGTGGTAAATTTTCGTTGTTACTTGCATCCTGTCTTAAAAATTTAGAATTTTTCTACCTTTGAAACTCTCTGTCTCTAAGGAAAATGGACATACCAAATACATTATATTTTGATTCACAAATACAATTTGTCTACTTTATGGTTGCTGAGAGTTGTAGTTTTGCAACAGCTGGAGGTACACTGCTACAACTCCCAGCATGTTCTTTGGTAGTCTGTGCATGTTGGGAGTTGTAGTTATGCAACAGCTGGAAGCACACTTTTTCATAGAAAAAATATGCCTACAGCTGTTGCATAACTACAACCCCTCAGCATGCACAGACTACCAAAGGGCATGCCAGGAGTTGTAGTTGGAACTCCTTCTGTTACAAAGCTACAACTCCCAGCATGCCCTTCGGCCACTGCTGCCACTGATCCTGCAGCTCCTGTCGCTGCCAATGATCCTGAGGGGACCCCCGCCTAACCAGGTCAAGGTAGGAGACCCCCACCAGCCCCGATCGCCGCAATCTTCGCCGTCCCGATCGCCGCCCAACAGGGTCGTGATTGGTCGGTCGTTCCGACTGATCAATCACGTTATCGTAAGGCGGCACCCATGCCACCTCACTCCTGCTGGGTAATGATGAACAGGGCTGTCTCGGATAGCCCAATTCACCCTTTTTTCCTGGTCACCAGAGATCCGATTGACCCGGAATAGCCACAAGTTGGTGGTCTGAATTGACCTGGGGGGTCTCAGGCCCCCCCCCAGGGGTTTTCACGGGGTTTGCACATGGATATCAGCAGTCACCCCAGTCCGGTCCCCGCCCGGCGAGCGTTGGTGACCGGAATTCCCACGGGCGTATGGATACGTCCTACGTCCTTAAAGTATTTTTGTACCCAAATGTGCACCAAAATCAGCTTGATTTGGTGTAAATGTGGTGTGGATTTGCTGCTGCTACAACTGTCGCATTCATTCAACTGGGGCTTGCAGAAATTAAAGGGGTCATCAGTATTAGAAAAAAAACAGCACCACACCTCTCATCACTTTGTATGTGGTATTGCAGCTCAGTTCCAATAAATTGAATTTAGCCAAATTGTAACACTACACATAACCTGATGAGTGGTGCTTTTTTTTGTACAAAATTTGCTCTGCTTTTCTATTTCTGGATAACTCCTTTAACCTTTGCATCCCAGGTCCCTAAGGACTGAGGGCGAACCTGTATGCCCTGATCCCGTTAACGGAATTTAAACCGTTCTCTCCAGTGGAGAACGGGTTAAACCCTGTGGATAATGCTGTACACTGCCGATTGGGCCGATGCCAGGCATTAACCTCTTAGACGCCGCAATCAAAGTTGTTTGCGGTGTCTAAAATGAAACTAAAACTGTCCCGGCAGCACAGTGGAGCTGATCGGAACAATGTCGACAAAATTGCGATGTCCTGATCAGCCTACCGGACAACAAGAGGGTCCTCACCTGCCTCTACGTCGTCCGATCAGCGATCTACTGCTCCATGCCTGCTCAGCAGGCAGGAGCAGCAGAGCGCTGAGAACACTGATCATTGCTATGCTATGGCATAGCATTGATCAGTGTATGCAATCAGAAGATTGCATGTTGTAGCCCCCTTTGGGGGCTGAAAAAGAAAGTGTAAAAAAAAAGTTTTAACCCCTTCCCTGTTAAAAGTTTAAATCACCCCTTTTCCCATTTTTAAAATAAAATAATGTAATAAAGAATAAAAATAATCATGTGTTAACGCCGCATGTGTAGATGTCTGAACTACTGAACTACTAAAATATAAGGTTAGCTAAACCACACGGTCTCATAACTGTATAGACCTACGGAATAAAAATAATGTGTAATTTTTACACAAAAGTGCACTGCGTAGAAAAGGGAACCCCCAAAATGTACAAATGGCATTTTTTATTTATTTCATCCCACACATTTTTTTTTTTGTTTCACCGCAGATGATATTATAAAATAAGTGATGACATTACACAGTACAATTGGTGAAGCAAAAAAACAAGACCTTATATGGGTCTGTAGGTGCAAAATTGAAAGTGTTCTGATTTTTAGAATGGAAGGAGGAAAAAATGAAAATGCAAAAATGAAAATTTGCTGCGTCTTTAAGGTGAAAATTGGTCCTTAAGGGGTTAAGGCACATGCTGTGCTGCGCAAACAATTCATGTATAAAATGGATTTTTCATTCATATAAATTCTGCAACAAACATGCCAGATGTGAATGTATCATAAACTACTGTAAGCTACAAGCATAGATTTAGCCATCATAACCACTGCAGTCCCTATTACAACCAGGTGGCTTGAAGCAAGTTGTAGTTTACAGAGGAAAACTAAGGACATGGCATATTTACTGAACTCCAACAAGTAACTTCAAAGTAAAATAGGGAAAATAGCTTAAAAGTATAATAATGTTGATGGACTTTAGTTTAGTTAATGGTAGTAATTTTATAAATCACAACATTTCCAAACTATGGCACTCAACATCAATGGCATTCATTAAACACATTGCTTGAGTGAAAAAAAAGTTTTTTACATTTATTGACCAAATGTATGCTTGGAGCACGTCAGATGCAAATTACTAGGAAAGGTACAGTTATAATAATGACTTTATTCGTTTGTACCTTTTCACCATAAAATAATTAAATGTCTTTTTTAATAGTTCTTTTTGATGTTGCCTGAATTCATGTAAGCATATTATTATATTTTTTTATTATTCATCTCTGACTGGAAGAATTTTGAAAATTTCTTGAATGGTTTAAAAAGTGCAGGGCACAGTGGGGGGAATATTCAAATAATTGTGTAATTATTGCTTAATTTGAAGTGTTTATTTTTTTTTGTTAATTCGGATCACGTCTGTCTCACGGCCAAAACCCCAAAAATTGCACATCATTTAATAACAGGTTTACTTGGTATTAACTGTTTTATCAATCAGTGTTATTAATCTTCCTGAAACAAAACTGTCTGGTGTTTCCCATAGCAACCAATCACAGCTCAGCTATCATATCTTAAAGGGGTACTCCAGCGTTTAGACATCTTATTCCTTATCCAAAGGATAGGGGATAAGATGCTTGATTGCGGGGGTCCCGCTGCTGGGGACCCCCGTGATCTTGCACGCCGAACCCCGTTAAAATCAGTCCCCAGAGCGTGTTCGCTCTGGGTCTGATTACTGCCGATCACTGGGGCCAGAGCAATGTGATGTCACTGCTCCGCCCCCGTGTGACGTAGGGGATAAGATGTCTAAATTCCGGAGTACCCCTTAAATGGTGTCTTGTAAAAAAAAATTACTGAGCTGTGATTGGATGAGATGAGTGACGCGGTCTCTCTCCAAACTTTGAAGTGAATAGCATTTAAACCTTCCCAGTTTTGGTTCCTGAGAGCCTGGCACCGACATTATAATAGTAGAAGGGATGAGTAAAACATAGCGTATTGGTGCTGAAATGAATAAAGTAAGTAATAGGAACACTGAGCTAATGTGAGGGTAGACCAGCATATCTTGAAGCTAGCAGCAAGATCCTATGATCCTAGGTTGGACAATCTTTGCTTGCATTATGTGACATACAGCTTCCAGACCAATCAGGAGCCTATGGATGGGTTTAAGAAGCTGATGAAGCCCTACGCACTGCATTGCGGCCACCATCTTGGAAAGAAATGTTGCTAAAGAGCCGTGCACAGAAATAACTGATCCCAATTAAAAAGCAAGCTGAGAGAAGGATTGAGCAGTCTGCTGACCTCAGACAGTGACCTGTCACTTGCATTTCTGTGTACAGTTGGGTCAAAACAAGTCCATGAAAGCTATGACATTACAGTAGAAAGCATTCTGAGCAATGGGCAGACATTAGACAGTGACCTGTCACAGGAATTACTGTGTACAGTAGGTGCACTTTAAATGTCACCCGTGTCACTGCAGAACAAGTCCAGAAAAAGCTATTACATTTGAATACCTTTCAAGTTGAGTAATGCAAAGGGCTAACCTGTATTTTAACATAATTGCTCATTAACCCCGGACACAGCCCATCATGATCGTAAAGGGGTTATCCAGGAAAAAACTTTTTTTTAAATATCAACTAGCTCCAGAAAGTTAAACAGATTTGTAAATTATTTCTATTAAAAAATCTTAATCCTTTCAGTACGTATGAGCTTCTGAAGTTGAGTTGTTCTTTTCTGTCTAAGTGCTCTCTGATGACACATGTCTTGGGAACCGCCCAATTTAGAAGCAAATCCCCATAGCAAACCTCTTCTAAACTGGGCGGTTCCCGAGACACATGTCATCAGAGAGCACTTAGACAGAAAAGAACAACTCAACTTCAGAAGCTCATAAGTACTGAAAGGATTCCGATTTTTTAATAGAAGTAATTTACAAATCTGTTTAACTTTCTGAAGCCAGTTGATATATAAAAAGAAAACGAGCACAGTGCTCTCTGCTGACATCTCTGTCCATTTTAAGAACTGTCTAGAGTAGGAGAAAATCCCCATAGCAAACATATGCTGCTCTGGACAGTTCCTAAAATGGACAGAGATGTCAGCAGAGAGCACTGTGCTCGTGATGTCAGCAGAGAGCACTGTGTTCCAAAAAGAAAAAAAAATTCTCTATAGTATTCAGCAGCTAATAAGTACTGGAAGGATTAAGATTTTTTAATAGAATTAATTTACAAATCTGTTCAATTTTCTGGCACCAGTTGATTTAAAGAAAAAAAGTTGTCCATCGGAGTACCCCTTTAACCCAGTGACCCCGCGTCATATTGGGTTGGTCCCGGCGGCTATCAACGGCTGGGACCCGCGGCTAATACAGGATATCACCGATCGCGGTGATGCCCTGTATTAACCCTACAGATGTGGCGATCAAAGCTGACCACCGCGTCTGAAGCAAAAGTGAAAGTATCCCGGCTGCTCAGTCGGGCTGTTCGGGACCACCGCGGTGAAATCACGGCATCCCGAACAGCTTACAGGACATCAGGAGTCCCCTTACCAGCCTCCTCAGTGTCCTATCGGCAAATGACTGCTCAGTTCCTGAGATCCAGGCAGGAGCAGTCAAGCGCTGATAACATTGATCACAGGCGTGTTAACACACGCCAGTGATCTGTGTAAAAGATCAGTGTGTGCAGTGTTATAGGTCCCTATGGGAGCTATAACACTGCAAAAAAAAGTGAAAAAAAAGTGTTAATAAAGATCATTTAACCCCTTCCCTAATAAAAGTTTGAATCAACCCCTTTTCACATAAAAAAAAATAACAGTGTAAATAAAAATAAAAATAAACATATGTGGTATCGCTGTGTGCATAGATGTCCAAACAATAAAAATATATTGTTAATTAAAACGCACGGTCAATGGCGTACTCGTAAAAAAAATTTCAAAAGTCCCAAAAAACTTATTTTTGGTCACTTTTTATACCATTAAAAAATGAATAAAAAGTGATCAAAAAGTCAGATGAAAACAAAAATGGCACTGATAAAAACTTCAGATCAAGGTGCAAAATATGAGCCCTCATACCGCACTGTATGTGGAAAAATAAAAAAGTTATTGGTGTCAGAAGATGACATTTTTAAACATATACACATACATTTTCCTGCATGACGTTATGATTTTTTCCAGAAGTACGGCAAAATGAAACCTATATGAGTAGGGTATCATTTTAACCGTATGGACCTACAAAATAATGATAAGGTGTCATATTTACCGACATATGCACTGCGTAGAAACAGAAGCCCCCAAAGTTACAAAATGGTTTTTTTTCTTCAATTTTGTCGCACAATGATTTTTTTCCGTTTCGCCGTAGATTTTTGGGTAAAATGACTAATATCACTGCAAAGTAGAATTGGTGGCGCAAAAAATAAGCCATAATATGGAATTTTATGTGCAAAATTTAAAGCGTTGATTTTTATAAGGTGATGAGGAAAAAATGAAAATGCAAAAATGGAAAAATCCTGCGTCTTTAAGGGGTTAAGAACACATATTTGCAAAAAAATTTGCGACATACATGTAATTTTTTTTACCACTTTTTTTTTCCTCTAAATGCACTAACTCATTTTTGGTTTTGTTACTTCTAATTATAGATCCATGTATCCTGTGGATTACTTTCGATTCGAAGGAGTACGGTGACCAGCATTTTCTTTTGGTTTAATGTTAATAAAATTGTTACTCTCCTCCCCAGAGCGCTCGCAGCGTTCTCTCATTCGCAGCGCCCCGGTCAGACATGCTGACCGGGTGCGCTGCGATATTACTCCCAGCTGGGATGCGATTTGCGATGCGGGATGCGCCCGCTCGCGATGCGCATCTCGGCCCCCGTACCAGACCCGTTCCCTGTCTGTGTTGTCCCGGCGCGCGCGGCCCCGCTCCTTAGGGCGCGCGCGCGCCGGGTCTCTGCGATTTAAAGGGCCACATCGCCACTGATTGGCGCAGCAGGCCTAATCAGTATCCTCACCTGTGCACTCCCTACTTATACCTCACTTCCCCTGCACTCCCTCGCCGGATCTTGTTGCCATTGTGCCAGTGAAAGCGTTTCCTTGTGTGTTCCTAGCCTGTGTTCCAGACCTCCTGCCGTTGCCCCTGACTACGATCCTTGCTGCCTGCCCTGACCTTCTGCTACGTCCGACCTTGCTTTTGTCTACTCCCTTGTACCGCGCTTATCTCAGCAGTCAGAGAGGTTGAGCCGTTGCCGGTGGATACGACCTGGTTGCTACCGCCGCTGCAAGACCATCCCGCTTTGCGGCGGGCTCTGGTGAATACCAGTAGCAACTTAGAACCGGTCCACCGACACGGTCCACGCCAATCCCTCTCTGGCACAGAGGATCCACCTCCAGCTAGCCGAATCGTGACAGTAGATCCGGCCATGGTTCCCGCTGAGGTCCCGCTGCCAGTTGTCGCCGACCTCACCACGGTGGTCGCCCAGCAGTCGCAACAGATAGCGCAACAAGGCCACCAGCTGTCTCAACTGACCGTGATGCTACAGCAGCTACTACCACAGCTTCAGCAATCATCTCCTCCGCCAGCTCCTGCACCTCCTTCGCAGCGAGTGGCCGCTTCCAGCCTCCGATTATCCTTGACGGATAAATTTGATGGGGACTCTAAGTTTTGCCGTGGTTTTCTTTCACAATGTTCCCTGCATTTGGAGATGATGTCGGACCAGTTTCCAACTGAAAGTTCTTAGGTGGCTTTCGTAGTCAGCCTTCTGTCTGGGAAAGCCCTGTCATGGGCCACACCGCTCTGGGACCGCAATGATCCTGTCACTGCCTCTGTACACTCCTTCTTCACGGAGATTCAAAGTGTCTTTGAGGAACCTGCCCGAGCCTCTTCTGCCGAGACTGCCCTGCTGAACCTGGTCCAGGGTAATTCTTCTGTTGGCGAGTACGCCATCCAATTCCGTACTCTTGCCTCCGAATTATTGTGGAATAACGAGGCCCTATACGCGACCTTTAAAAAAGGCCGATCCAGTAACATTAAAGATGTGCTGGCCGCACAAGAAATTCCTGCTAACCTGCATGAAATTATTCGTTTTGCCACCCGCATTGACATGCGTTTTTCCGAAAGGCGTCAGGAGCTCCGCCAGGATATGGACTTTGTTCGCACGAGGCGGTTTCTCTCCCCGGCTCCTCTCTCCTCTGGTCTTCTGCAATCCGTTCCTGTGCCTTCCGCCGTGGAGGCTATGCAAGTTGACCGGTCTCGCTTGACACCTCAAGAGAGGACACGACGCCACATGGAGAACCTTTGCCTGTACTGTGCTGGTACCGAACATTTCATGAAGGATTGTCCTATCCGTCCTCCTCGCCAGGAAAGACGCACGCTGACTCCGCACAAAGGTGAGACAGCTCTTGATGTGAACTCTGCTTCTCCACGTCTTACTGTGCCTGTGCGGATGTATTCTTCTACCTTCTCCTTCTCTGCTATGGCCTTCTTGGATTCCTGATCTGCAGGAAATTTAATTTTGGCCTCTCTCATCAACAGGTTCAACATCCCGGTGACCAGTCTCGCCAGACCCCTCTACATCAACTCTGTTAATAATAAAAGATTGGACTGTACCGTGCGTTACCGCACGGAACCTCTCTTAATGTGCATCGGACCCCATCACGAAAAAATTTAATTTTTGGTCCTCTCTAACTGCACTTCAGAAATTCTTCTTGGATTACCGTGGCTTCAACGCCATTCCCCAACCCTTGATTGGACCACAGGGGAAATCAAGAACTGGGGTACTTCTTGCCACAAGGACTGTCTTAAACCGGCTCCCAGTACTCACAGTCGAGACCCTGTAGTTCCCCCGGTATCTGGTCTTCCCAAGGCCTATCTGGATTATGCTGATGTTTTTTGCAAAAAACAAGCAGAGACTTTGCCTCCTCACAGGCCTTATGACTGTCCTATTGACCTCCTCCCGGGTACTACTCCACCCCGGGGCAGAATATATCCTCTGTCTGCTCCGGAAACTCAAGCCATGTCAGAATACATCCAGGAGAACTTAAAAAAGGGGTTTATCCGCAAGTCTTCCTCTCCTGCCGGAGCTGGATTTTTTTTTTGTCTCCAAAAAAAACGGCTCCCTACGCCCTTGCATTGATTACCGCGGACTTAATAAAATCACTGTAAAAAAACGCTACCCCCTACCTCTTATCTCGGAACTCTTTGACCGCCTACGAGGCGCCCACATCTTTACCAAGCTGGACTTAAGAGGTGCTTATAATCTCATCCATATCAGGGAGGGGGACGAATGGAAGACTGCATGTAACACCAGAGATGGAAACTTTGAGTATCTCGTTATGCCCTTTGGCCTTTGCAACGCCCCTGCCGTCTTCCAAGATTTTGTAAATGAAATTTTTCGTGATCTTCTATATACCTGTTGTTACGCCTAGCGCTCTGGGTCCCCGCTCCTCCCCGGAGCGCTCACGGCGTCTCTCTCCCCGCAGCGCCCCGGTCGGTCCCGCTGACCGGGAGCGCTGCACTGTCATGGCCGTCGGGGATGCGATTCGCACAGCGGGACGCGCCCGCTCGCGAATCGCATCCCAGGTCACTTACCCGTCCCGGTCCCCTGCTGTCATGTGCTGGCGCGCGCGGCTCCGCTCTCTAGGGCGCGCGCGCCAGCTCTCTGAGACTTAAAGGGCCAGTGCACCAATGATTGGTGCCTGGTCCAATTAGCTTAATTGGCTCCCACCTGCTCCCAGACTATATCTGATCACTGCCCCTGCACTCCCCTGCCGGATCTTGTTGCCTTGTGCCAGTGAAAGCGTTTAGTGTTGTCCAAAGCCTGTGTTACCTGAACTTCTGCTATCCATCTTGACTACGAACCTTGCCGCCTGCCCCGACCTTCTGCTACGTCTGACCTTGCCTCTGCCTAGTCCTTCTGTCCCACGCCTTCTCAGCAGTCAGCGAGGTTGAGCCGTTGCTAGTGGATACGACCTGGTTGCTACTGCCGCAGCAAGACCATCCCGCTTTGCGGCGGGCTCTGGTGAACACCAGTAGCCTCTTAGAACCGGTCCACCAGCACGGTCCACGCCATTTCCTCGCTGACACAGAGGATCCACTACCTGGAAGCCGAATCGTGACACCTGTGTTGTGGTTTACCTGGACGATATTCAGATTTTTTCTGCCAACTTAGAAGAACACCGCTAGCATGTCAGCATGGTTCTTCAGAGACTTCGGGACAATCAACTTTATGCCAAAATGGAAAAATGTCTCTTTGAATGTCAGTCTCTTCCTTTCCTAGGATACTTAGTCTCTGGCCAGGGACTACAAATGGACCCAGATAAACTATCTGCCGTATTGGATTGGCCACGCCCCTCCGGACTCCGTGCTATCCAACGTTTTTTGGGTTTGCCAATTATTACAGACAATTTATTCCACACTTTTCCACTATTGTGGCTCCTATCGTGGCTCTAACCAAGAAAAACGCCAACCCTAAGTCCTGGTCTCCTCAAGCGAAAGACGCATTTATACATCTCAAGTCTGCCTTTTCTTCTGCTCCCGTACTCTCCAGACCTGACCCATCTAAACCCTTCTTATTGGAGGTAGACGCCTCCTCGTGGGAGCTGGAGCAATTCTTCTACAAAAAAATTCTTCCGGGCATGCTGTTACTTGGGTTTTTTTTCTCTAGGACCTTCTCTCCGGCAGAGAAAAACGACTCCATTGGTGATCGAGAATTACTGGCCATAAAATTGTCGCTTGAGGAATGGAGGCACCTGCTGGAGGGATCCAAATATCCAGTTATTATATACACTGACCACAAGAATCTCTCTTATCTCCAGTCTGCCCAACGGCTGAACCCTCGCCAGGCTAGGTGGTCGTTGTTCTTTGCCCGTTTTAACTTTGAAATCCATTTTCCCCCTGCTGCCAAGAACATTAGGGCCGATGCCCTCTCTCGTTCTTCAGATGCCTCTGAAGTGGAAGCCTCTCCGCAACACATCATTCCTCCGGACTGTCTGATCTCCACTTCTCCAGCTTCCATCAGACAAAATCCTCCAGGGAAGACCTTTGTTTCTCCACGCCAGCGCCTCGGGATTCTCAAATGGGGACACTCCTCCCACCTCGCAGGCCATGCTGGCATCAAAAAATCCATTCAACTCATCTCTCGATTTTATTGGTGGTCTACTCTGGAGACTGATGTTGTTGATTTCGTGCGGGCTTGTACTGTCTGTGCCCGGGATAAGACTCCTCGCCAGAAGCCTGCTGGTCTCCTTCATCCTCTGCCTGTTCCTGAACAACCTTGGTCACAGATTGGTATGGATTTTATTACTGACTTGCCTTTATCCCGTGGCAACACAGTTGTTTGGGTGGTCGTTGATCGATTCTCCAAGATGGCACATTTTATCCCTCTTCCAGGCCTTCCTTCGGCGCCTCAGTTGGCAAAGCTATTTTTTATACACATTTTTCGCCTTCACGGGTTGCCCACGCATATCGTCTCGGATAGAGGCGTTCAATTTGTGTCTAAATTCTGGAGGGTCCTCTGTAAGCAGCTCAAGATCAAATTAAACTTCTCTTCTTCTTATCATCCCCAAACCAATGGGCAAGTAGAAAGAATTAATCAGGACCTGGGTGACTATTTGCGACATTTTGTTTCCTCCCGCCAGGATGACTGGGCAGATCTTCTACCATGGGCCGAATTCTCATACAACTTCAGAATCTCCGAATCTTCTGCTAAATCCCCATTCTTCGTGGTGTACGGCCGTCACCCTCTTCCTCCCATCCCCACCCCCATGCCCTCTGGTTTGCCCGCTGTTGATGAAGTGACTCGATACCTTTCCACCATATGGAAAAAAAGCCAAAATTCTCTTTTACAGGCTTCATCCCGGATGAAAAAATTTGCTGATAAGAAAAGAAGAACTCCCCCCATTTTTGCTCCCGGAGACAAGGTATGGCTCTCCGCTAAGTATGTCCGCTTTCGTGTCCCCAGTTATAAACTGGGACCACGCTATCTTGGTCCTTTCAAAATCAAGTGCCAGATCAACCCTGTCTCTTACAAACTCCTTCTTCCTCCTTCTCTCCGTATTCCCAATGCCTTCCATGTCTCTCTCCTTAAACCACTCATTCTTAAACGCTTCTCTCCCAAAGTTGTTTCTCCCACTCCAGTTTCCGGTTCATCTGACGTCTTTTCGGTGAAGGAGATTCTAGCATCCAAGATGGTCAGAGGTAAAAGATTCTTCTTGGTTGACTGGGAGAATTGCGGCCCAGAGGAGAGATCTTGGGAACCTGAGGACAACATCCTGGACAAAAGTCTTATCCTCAGGTTCTCAGGCTCCAAGAAGAGGGGGAGACCCAAGGGGAGGGGTACTGTTACGCCGAGCACTCCGGGTCCCCGCTCCTCCCCGGAGCGCTCGCAGCGTTCTCTCATTCGCAGCGCCCCGGTCAGACCTGCTGACCGGGTGCGCTGCGATATTACTCCCAGCCGGGATGCGATTCGCGATGCGGGACGCGCCCACTCGCGATGCGCATCTCGGCCCCCGTACCTGACCCGTTCCCCGTCTGTGTTGTCCCGGCGCGCGCGGCCCCGCTCCTTAGGGCGCGCGCGCCGGGTCTCTGCGATTTAAAGGGCCACTGCGCCACTGATTGGCGCAGCAGGCCTAATCAGTATCCTCACCTGTGCACTCCCTACTTATACCTCACTTCCCCTGCACTCCCTCGCCGGATCTTGTTGCCATTGTGCCAGTGAAAGCGTTTCCTTGTGTGTTCCTTGCCTGTGTTCCAGACCTCCTGCCGTTGCCCCTAACTACGATCCTTGCTGCCTGCCCTGACCTTCTGCTACGTCCGACCTTGCTTTTGTCTACTCCCTTGTACCGCGCTTATCTCAGCAGTCAGAGAGGTTGAGCCGTTGCCGGTGGATACGACCTGGTTGCTACCGCCACTGCAAGACCATCCCGCTTTGCGGCGGGCTCTGGTGAATACCAGTAGCAACTTAGAACCGGTCCACCGACACGGTCCACGCCAATCCCTCTCTGGCACAGAGGATCCACCTCCAGCTAGCCGAATCGTGACAAAAATGGTTAACAAGGGCTTTTGGGGGAAGTGTTTTTTTGGAATAATTACTTTTTTTTAAACATATTGGCCCTCATTTACTATTGCAAACCTGACATGTTTTGTTGGGTTGTGCGCCAGATTCTGTCGCATTGTGCCAGAAATTCTGTCTGCGCCAGAAATGAAAAACCCCCGACTAACTCTCCATTTTGCTAAGAAAACCGGTGGCCGCCGGGGAAAGGGGGTGTCGTCCCCGAAAAGGGGTGTGTTCCCAACATTTTTACAAAAACCCAACATATTTACTAAGGTTTCCACAAAAAATTTGAAAGATTTGAGCTGAGGAAAACCAGACACATCAGAGCATCTATTAAAAAAAAAGCAAAGTGTAGGGAAAGTGGAAAATGTAGGGAAACGTTAGTAAATACTGTGGAAAATAAATTGTAGTGAATTAGAGCCCACAAAGAAACCTTCACTCCACTCTTAGTAAATCAGGGCCATTGTGTTTTTCTTTTTATTAAAGGGGTACTCTGGTGAAAAACTTTTTTCTTTTTAAATCAACTGGTGCCAGAAAGTTAAACAGATTTGTAAATTAGTTCTATTAAAATTTTTTAATCCTTACTGTACTTATTAGCTGCTGAATACTGCAGAGGAAATTATTTTCCGTTTGAAACAGAAAGCTGTCTGCTGACATCACAAGCACAGTGCTCTCTGCTGACATCTCTGTCAATTTTATGAACTGTCCAGCATAAAAGGAAATCCCCATAGCAAACATATGCTGTTCTGGACAGTTCCTAAAATGGACAGAGATGTCAGCAGAGAGCACTGTGCTCATGATGTCAGCAGACAGCTCTGTGTTTCAAAAAGAAAAAAAATTCTGCTATAGTATTCAGCAGCTAATTAGTACAGGAAGGATTAAGATTTTTTAATAGAAGTAATTTACAAATCTGTTTAACTTTCTGGCACCAGTTGATTTAAAAAAAAAAAAAAAAAAAAGTTTTTCACCGGAGTACCCCTTTAACCCCTTAATCCCTTAAGGACCCAGCCATTTTACACCTCAGGACCCGGCCATTTTTTGCAATTCTGACCACTGTCACTTTAAACATTAATAACTCTGGAATGCTTTTAGTTATCATTCTGATTCCGAGATTGTTTTTTCGTGACATATTCTACTTTAACATAGTGGTAAAATTTTGTGGTATCTTGCATCCTTTCTTGGTGAAAAACCCCAAAATGTTATGAAAAATTAGAAAATTTTGCATTTTTCTAACTTTGAAGCTCTCTGCTTGTAAGGAAAATGAATATTCCCAAAAAAAATTTTTTTATTCACATATACATTATGTCTATTTTATGTTTGCATCATAAAATTTATGTGTTTTTACTTTTGGAAGACACCAGAGGGCTTCAAAGTTCAGCAGCAATTTTCCAATTTTTCACAAAATTTCCAAACTCACAATTTTTCAGGGACCAGTTCAGGTTTGAAGTGGATTTGAAGGGTCTTCATATTAGAAATACCCCACAAATGACCCCATTATAAAAACTGCACCCCCAAAGTATTCAAAATGACATTCAGTCCGCGTTTTAACCCTTTAGGTGTTTCACAGGAATAACAGCAATGTGAAGGAGAAAATTCACAATCTCCATTTTTTTCACTCGTATGTTCTTGTAGACCCAATTTTTTAAATTTTACAAGGGGAAAAAGGAGAAAATGTATACTTATATTTGTAGCCCAATTTCTCTCGAGTAAGCACATACCTCATATGTGTATGTAAAGTGTTCGGCGGGCGCAGTAGAGGGCTCAGAAGCGAAGGAGAGACAAGGGGATTTTGGAGAGTACGTTTTTTTGAAATGGTTTTTGGGGGCATGTTGCATTTAGGAAGCCCCTATGGTGCCAGAACAGCAAAAATCCCCCACATGGCATACCATTTTGGAAACTAGACCCCTTGAGGTACGTAACAAGGAATAAAGTGAGCCTTAATACCCCACAGGAGTTTCACGACTTTTGTATATGTAAAAAAATAAAAATAAAATGTCACTAAAATGTGTGTTTCCCCCCAAATTTCACATTTGTGCAAGGGTTAATAGCAGAAAATACCCCTCAAACATTGTAACCCCATCTCTTCTGAGTATGAAGGTACCCCATAAGTTGACCTGAGGTGTACTATGGGTGAACTACAATGCTCAGAAGAGAAGGAGTCATATTTGGTTTTTTGAGAGCAAATTTTGCTCGGGGGCATGTCGCATTTAGGAAGCCCCTATGGTGCCAGGACAGCAAAAAAAAAAAAACACATGGCATACCACTTTGGAAACTAGACCCCTTGTTAAACGTAACAAGAAATAAAGTGAGCCTTAATACCCCACAGGGGTTTCACGACTTTTGCATACGTAAAAAAATAAATAAAATAAAAATCACTAAAAGGTGTGTTTCCCCCCCAAATTTCACATTTTTGCAAGTGTTAATAGCAGAAAATACCCCCCAAAATTTGTAACCACGTCTCTTCTGAGTATGGAGGTACCCCATAAGTTGACCTGAAGTGCACTACGGGCGAACTACAATGCTCAGAAGAGAAGGAGTCATATTTGGCTTTTTGAGAGCAAATTTTGCTCGGGGGGCATGTTGCATTTAGGAAGCCCATATGGTGCCAGGACAGCAAAATAACCCCCACATGGCATACCATTTTGGAAACTAGACCCCTTGAGGAACGTAATAAGGCATAAAGTGAGCATTTACCCCCCACTGGTGTCTGTCATATCTTTGGAACAGTGGGCTGTACAACATTTTTAATTTGCACAGCCCAATCTTCCAAAGATCTGTCAGACACCTGTGGGGTGTAAATTCTCACTGCACCCCTCATTACATTCCGTGAGGGGTGTAGTTTCCAAAATGGGGTCACATGTGGGGTTTTGTTTTTTTTGCGTTTGTCAAAACCGCTGTAACAATCAGCCACCCCTGTGCAAATCACCTCAAATGTACATGGCGCACTCTCCCTTCTGGGCCTTGTTGTGCGCCCCCAGAGCAGTTTGCGCCCACATATGGGGTATCTCTGTACTCGGGAGAAATTGCGTTACAAATTTTGGGGGGCTTTTTTCCCCTTTACCTCTTGTCAAAATGAAAAGTATAGGGCAACACCAGCATGTTAGTGTAAAAAGTTTATTTTTTTACACTAACATGCTGGTGTAGACCCCAACTTCACCTTTTCATAAGGGGTGAAAGGAGAAAAAGACCCCCAAGATTTGTTAGTCAATTTCTCCCGAGTACGGTGATACCCCATATGTGGCCCTAAACTGTTGCCTTGAAATACGACAGGGCTCCAAAGTGAGAGCGCCATGTGCATTTGAGGCCTGAATTAGGGATTTGCATAGGGGTGGACATAGGGGTATTCTACGCCAGTGATTCCCAAACAGGGTGCCTCCAGCTGTTGCAAAACTCCCAGCATGCCTGGACAGTCAACGGCTGTCCGGCATTACTGGGAGTTGTTGTTTTGCAACAGCTGGAGGCTCCATTTTGGAAAGAGTGGCGTACCAGGCGTTTTTCATTTTTATTGGGGAGGGAGGGGGGCTGTGTAGGGGTATGTGTATATGTAGTGTTTTTTTACTTTTTATTTTATTTTGTGTAAGTGTAGTGTTTTTAGGGTACAGTCACACGGGCCGGGGATTACAGCGAGTTTGAGCTGCCGCGCAAAATTTGCTGCATTGCAAACTTGCAGCCCGATACTCACTGTAAGCTCCCTGCCCATGTGAATGTACCCTGTAAATTCACAGGGGGGGGGGGGGACCTCCAGCTGTTGCAAAACTACTACTCCCAGCATGCCTGAGAATGTTTTGCGAGTTGTGGTTTTGCAACAGCTGGAGGCACACGGGTTGGGAAACACTGAGTTAGGAAACAATGTCTCCCAACCAGTGTGCCTCCAGCTATTGCAAAACCACAACTCCCAAATATTCTCAGGCATGCTGGGAGTAGTAGTTCGGCAACAACTTTAGAGCCAGATGTTGCCGAACTACAACTCCCAGCATGCTTGGAGTTGTCGTTTTGCAACATCTGAAGGACTACAGTTTGCAGACCACTAATACAGTGGTTCCCAATCTGTGCCCTTCCAGATGTTGCAAAACTACAACCCCCAGTATGCCAAAACTGTCCAGGCATGCTGGGAGTTGTAGTTCTGCAACATCTGAAGGGCCAGATGTTACAGCACTACAACTCCCAGCATGCCTGGACAGTAAGGGCATGCTGAGGATGTGTAGTTTTGCAACATCTGGAAGGGCACAGTGGTCCAAAAACTGTGTACCTCCAGATGTTGCAAAACTGCAACTCCCAGCATGCCCAGACGCCAAGGGCTGTCTGGGCATGCTGGGAGTTGTAGTTTACAGGGTCCTATTACAGCAATGCATGTCGCTTTACGGCGACGTGCATTGCTGTAAAGGGCCCGACCGCGGCTGAAGATATACTCACCTGTCGCCGCCGCCGCCATCTTCATCGTCTGGATCCGGGTCTTCAGGGACGAGGTAAGTACCGGGGCCGGTCCCCGGCACTCCCCCATCCCCCGCCGTGTCCTCCGGTATTCCTCCCGTCCTCTCTGGACTTTCAGGGGCCGGGCAGGACGGGAGGAAGTAACCGCCCCCCCCCTCCTGCGATTAGTAGGTTAACTAACCGACAGATCGCAGGGTATAGGAGGAGGTGGCAGGCTTGCCACTTCGCTCCTATACGTTAGCATGGTCCTGGCTGTCTGTGACAGCCGGGATCATGCGAAATTACCGGGCGGTCGGGTCCCAGAGACCCGATCAGCCCGGTATCGCCGCAGATCGCAAGGGCGATTTCCCTTGCGATTTGCGTCGATCGCCGACATGGGGGGCCTACATGGCCCCCCTTGGCGTTTGCCCTGGATGCCTGCTGAAGGATTTCAGCAGGCATTCGGTTCCGATCTCTGCCCGGCGAGCGGCAGAGACCGGAAAACGCCAGGACGTACGGGGACGTCCTGGGTCCTTAAGGCCCAGGGTGCGGGGACGTCCCCGTACGTCCTGGGTCCTTAAGAGGTTAAGGACACAAGGCATATCCATACGCCCCCGTTTCCAAGTCCTTAAGGACACAGGGCGTATGGATACGCCCTGCGCATTTCCGGCCCCAGCCGCTAGCTGGAGCGGAGCCGGTGCCGGATGCCTGCTGAAATCGTTCAGCAGGCATCCCGGCATATCGTCCAGGGGGGTCAGTCCAGCGATCTGCGGCGGATTCCGGGTCAATCGGGTCTCCAGTGACCCGGTGACCCGGAATTACTGGCTGATCAGGGCAGCCATAGCCAGCAGGAGTGAGGTGGCACTGGTGCCACCTCACGATCGCCCTGATTCGTCGGCCGGTTTCCCGGCCGACCAATCAGGGCGCCTGCTGCGGATGTCACTCCCGCAACCCGCTCCGCCCCTCTTCCGGAGGACATGAGCGGGTGCGGGAAGAAGACCTCGGGGTGCTGGGGACCCCGATCCCCGGCGTCCCTGTTGGGATCGGGGCCCCAGGAGCGACGGCGGCGGCGAGGGACTGATCTGCGCGGCGACGGCGTAGATCTGCAGTTGGAGGTGAGTGACAGCCTCCTGCTGTTGCTTAGCAACAGCTCCCAGCATACAAAAAGGGCATGCTGGGAGCTGTAGTTATGCAACAGCAGGAGGCAGACCACCACAACTCCCATCATTCCCTTATGGGCATGCTGGGACTTATAGTTTTGCAACAGCTGGAGGCACATTTTTTCTATGGAAAAGTGTACCTTCAGCTGTTGTATAACTACAACTCACAGCTTGCACAATCAGCTAAAGTGCATGCTGGGAGTTGTAGTGGTGCATCTTCTGGTTGCATATCTACAACTCCCAGCATGCCCGTTGGCTGTCGGTGACTGCTGAGAATTGTAGTTTTGCAACAGCTGAAGGCACACTGAGTTAAGTAGTAGTGTTGAGCGGCATAGGCCATATTCGAATTCGCGAATATTCGCGAATATATGGACGAATATTCGTCATATATTCGCGAATATTCGCATATTCGTAATATTCTCTTTTTATTTTCGCATATGCGAACATTCGCGTATGCGAAAATTAGCATATACAAACATTCGCATATGCGAAAATTCACACACCAGTCTCACACAGTGGTATTAGAGCCTTCTTTACACCACACAAGCTGGAAGCAGAGAGGGATGATCACAGTGATGTGTACTGTGAAAAAAAAAACAAAAAAAAACTAATATTCGTAATTACGAATATATAGCGCTATATTCGCGAATATTCGCGAATACGCGAATATGCGATATTCGCGAATAAAATTTGCATTGCGAATATTCGCGAGCAACACTATTAAGTAGCAAACCAGTGTGTCTCCAGCTGTTGCATAACTACAATCCCCAGCATCCCCAGCCAAAGTAGTATGCCTCCGGCTGTTGCATAACTACAATCCCCAACATGCCCTTCCGCTGTCCGTGCATGCTGGGGGTTGTAGCTTTTGCAACAGCTGAAGGCACGCTGGTTGCAAAACACTGAGTTTGTTACCAAACTCGGTGTTTCACAACCAGTGTGCCTCCAGCTGCTGCAAAACTACAACTCCCAGCATACACTGATAGACCGTACATGCTGGGAGTTGTAGTTTTGCAACAGCTGGATGTTTCTCCCCCCCCCCCCCCCCCAATGTGAATGTACAGGGTACACTCACATGGGCGGAGGTTTACAGTAAGTATCCGGCTGCAAGTTTGAGCTGTGGCAAATTTTCTGCCGCAGCTCAAACTGCCAGCGAGAAACTACTGTGAACCCCCGCCCGTGCGACTGTACCCTAAAAACACTACACTACACTAACAAAAAATTAAATAAAAAGTAAAAAACACTACATATACACATACCCCTACACAGCTCCCCTCCCCAATAAAAATGAAAAACGTCTGGTACGCCACTGTTTCCAAAACGGAGCCTCCATCGGTTGCAAAACTTCAACTCCCAGCATGCACTGATAGACCGTACATGCTGGGAGTTGTAGTTTTGCAACAGCTGGATGTTCCCCCCCAATGTGAATGTACAGGGTACACTCACATGGGCAGAGGTTTACAGTAAGTATCTGGCTGCAAGTTTGAGCTGCGGCAAATTTTCTGCCGCAGCTCAAGCTGCCAGCTAGAAACTACTGTGAACCCCCGTCCGTGTGACTGTACCCTAAATACACTACACTACACTAACAAAAAATAAAATAAAAAGTAAAAAACACTACATATACACATACCCCTACACAGCCCCCCTCCCCTCCCCAATAAAAATGAAAAACTTGTGGTACGCCACTGTTTCCAAAACGGAGCCTCCAGCTGTTGCAAAACAACTACTTCCAGTATTACCAGATAGCCACTGACTGTCTAGGCATGCTGGGAGTTTTACAACAGCTGGAGGCACCCTGTTTGGGAATCACTGGCGTAGAATACCCCTATGTCCATCCCTATGCAAGTCCCTAAATCAGGCCTCAAATGCGCATGGCGCTCTCACTTTGGAGCCCTGTTGTATTTCAAGGCAACAGTTTAGGGTCACATATGGGGTATCGCCGTACTCGGGAGAAATTATGTTACAAATTTTGGGGGGTATTTTCTGCTATTAGGCATTTTAGGTTAAAAAAAAATTTTTTTTTTACACCTACAAAAGTCGTGAAACACCTGTGGGGTATAAAGGTTCACATTACCCCTTGTTACGTTCCCCGAGGGGTCTAGTTTCCAAAATGGTATGCCATGTTTTTTTTTTTTTTTGCTGTTCTGGCACCATAGGGGCTTCCTAAATGCGGCATATCCCCAGAGCAAAATTTGCTTTCAAAAAGCCAAATGTGACTCCTTCTCTTCTGAGACCTGTAGTGCGCCAGCAGAGCACTTTTTCACCCCCATATGGGGTGTTTTCTGAATCGGGAGAAATTGGGCTTCAAATTTAGGGGGGTATTTTCTGCTATTACGCTTTTTAAAAAGGTAAAATTTTTGGGAAACCAAGCATTTTAGGTAATTTTTTTTTTTTTACATATGCAAAAGTCGTGAATCACCTGTGGGGTATTAAAGTTCACTTTACCCCTTGTTACGTTCCCCGAGGGGTCTAGTTTCCAAAATGGTATGCCTTGTGTTTTTTTTTTTGCTGTCCTGGCACCATAGGGGCTTCCTAAAGGTGACATGCCCCCCAAAAACCATTTGTCGCTCCTTCCCTTCTGAGCCCTCTACTGCGCCCGCTGAACAATTTACATAGACATATGAGGTATGTGCTTACTCGAGAGAAATTGGGTTTCAAATACAAGTAAAATTTTTCTCCTTTTTACCCCTTGAAAAAATTCTAAAAATTGGTCTACAAGAACATGCGAGTGTAAAGAATGAAGATTTAGAATTTTCTCCTTCACTTTGCTGCTATTCCTGTGAAACACCTAAAGGGTTAATACACTTACTGAATGTCATTTTGAATACTTTGGGGGGTATAGTTTTTATAATGCGGTCTTTTATGGGGTATTTCTAATATGAAGACCCTTCAAATCCACTTCAAAACTGAACTGGTCCCTGAAAAATAGTGAGTTTGAAAATTTTGTGAAAAATTTCAAAATTTCTGCTGAACTTTGAAGCCCTCTGGTGTCTTCCAAAAGTAAAAACTCATAAATTTTATTATGCAAACATAAAGTAGACATATTGAATATGTAAACCCCCCAAAAATTATTTTGAATATCCATTTTCCTTACAAGCAGAGAGCTTCAAAGTTAGAAAAATGCAAAATTTTATTTTTTTTAATTAAATTTGGGGATTTTTCACCAAGGAACGATGCAAGTTACCATAAAATTTTACCACTAAGTTAAAGTAGAATATGTCACGAAAAAACTGTCTCGGAATCAGAATGATAACTAAAAGCATTCCAGAGTTATTAATGTTTGGTCAGATTTGCAGTGGTCAGATTTGCAAAAAACACTCTGGTCCTTAAGGTGTAAAATGGCCTGGTCCTTAAGGGGTTAATTTACTTGACAGGCTTAGTAGTGGAAGCTGTCTTATAGGCGGAATCCATTACTAAGCCAGGCTTAGCATTAGCCACAAAAACAGCTAGTGCTAACCCCCAATTATTACCCCGTACGCACTGCCACAAGGGTGCCAATACCAACACGCCCAGAGCATCAAAAATGGCACTCCTAGGCCTAGGTGGTAACAGGCTGGCATTACTTAGGCTGAGGTGGGCCAGTAACAATGGCCCTCGCCCACCCTGGTAACATCAGGCTGTTGCTGCTTGGTATTTAGCTGAGAATAACCCTATGCTTTGTTTGCATACATAATTAAATATAAAATAAAAAACACATAGGGTTCCCTGTATTTTTATTTTCAGCCAAATACAAACCAAGCATCAATAGCCTGACGTTACCAGGGTGGACTAGGACCAATGTTACTGGTCCTCCCCAGCCTAAATAATGCCAGCCTGTTACTGCCTAGGCCCAGGAGCACTATTTTTGATGCTCTGGGCCTGTTGGTACTGGCTCTTCCTAGCACCCCTGTGGCGGTGGGTACCAGGTAATAACTGGGGGTTAGCGCTAGCTGTTTTTGGTGCTAATGTTAAGCCCCGGCAAGAAAATAAAAATAAAAAAAAAACACAATGCGTTTAAAATAATAATAATTAAAAAAAAAAAACACTCACCCACAAGCCCTCGTTAACGATTTTATTAAGATTAAACAGAAAGAAAAAAACGCTGGTCATCGACTCAGTCCACCGAATCCAAAATAGTCCACAGGATACATGGATCTGAAATGAGAAAAAAAAAAGAAAAGTAGATTATTACATTTATTGTCACCTGCCCGCGCATCTCTTGTGCTGTACGACTACAACTCCCAGCATGCCCTTACAGTAAGGACATGCTGGGAGTTGTAGTCATGTGGTGTGGGAGATGTGAGGAGGAGCAACAAGCTTGTCACTGGCCCCCGCCGCACAACTACAACTCCCAGCATGCCCTTCCAGTAAGGGCATGCTGTTAGTTGTAGTTCTGCAAGCCAGGGAAGTAGTAATGCACTCCACTCCCTTGCCCGCGGTGATCAGAAAATCATTGTAATTACAAAGTTGAATATACAGTAAACTCTGTGGCGCCGTAGAAAGGGGAGCCCGGGCTGACATAACACTGCAGCTGCCTGGGACTCCCGCAGCCGGGCCAGGAGATGTGAAGGAGCCATCCCTGTTATCCCTCAGTTTTGGTTATTTTCCTGCAGAGAAAATCAAGGCTCTGGAAAAATTTAATATAGACACATTCTAGTTCTAAATAACACTAGCACCATTACCCTAGAAAACTTTTTTCTCGAGTTTCATTTCTGTTTACTGGTATGAAATATTTCTCCAAAAATGAGGTTACAAATGAATAATATTCTTATATCTCTGGACTATGCACGTGTTTTACTTTTAATTCTGCTTCAGAAGACAAAGGGCAGAGCAAGCTCTCTGCATAGACTATGGCTTTAAATATTCTATTTTTAAGATCTTTAATATGCTCGAACATTCCCTGCAGGTTTAACATATAATGATGTATGAAAGATTCCCAGAAAACTACTCCTCTCACCTATTTCTCATTAGTGAAAGGCTTAGCTGAGACATTAATGTCAAGGGCAGTCTACTGAGACTGGTGACATGACAGAAAGGTTCTATCAAGAGATTATCTACCTGGACATAAAATGTATAATCAAAATGCACATTAATCAAGGATACCTGGCCCGTCTCCATATTTACCATTGAAATATCACCTTAGATAGATCGGAGACCAGTGAAACAAAGCAGGTTCTTTATGCTTATTTCACAATATCCTTCACATAAGGTTTAGTTACATTTGGGCATGATGAATATTATGTATTATTTGGTTAGCAAGACGTAAGAGCAACAAATGGAACTGCACGGAACAAATAACTTATCAATATGATTGATCGCTGCATCATAACCTAGGAAATTTATGAGAATCTTCAGGAAGCCATCGATGAAATTCAAAAAGGCAGCAAATCATGACATGCAATCTCCGTAACGTACTGAATTGATATAAAACTCTTCCCATCTTGTACTAAGTACATTAATCCATACATAATATCCTTCTGTGAGATGCAGATGTTTCTTATTATTCTGTAGTCTCAGATGTGACTATGTGTGATTTGTTATCTGTAACATCCCTTTGCATATACTACATTTTTTAGATGTATCTTGCATCGGACGAATTTGTCATATTTATATAATCATGCTCGGTTTAATATAAAATCAATGAGAAATGCATTTTCAAATATGCACATTTCCTAGTCACTTAGATGTTTGATGAGCACTGTAATGTTCTGGTTTATTTATTTTTTTCCATTTATATTTACAATATTCCACTACGACATAGTAGTTATGTATAGGCTGTTGGAAATTGTGGTGTACTAGATACAACAAAAAGGTAAAGTGTTTTGTGATATCCCTGTGTATATATATATATATATATATATATATATATATATGACAAAAGCAAAAAAATATTACAGCACTCTAACTGAAACAGTGTCCAAAATGAAGGGTGCAGGCTACTGAAAAAGAATCAAGTCCATTAATCCTTCCACATCCATAGAAATTGGATGTGCAGCGCTCCATAAAGTGAAAAAAGGAGTAACAGCAGTGTCGTTTTGATCCTCTCCAGGATCTTTCTCAAGCAACTCACAACAGAACTAAGGTGCATTTTATGCACAGCAGCAAAGTGATTAATCAGTGAACGAATAAAGTGCTATTAGTGCAATTAAGGTACAGTATACAAATATTGGACAAAACAATGTGACATTACAAATAGTGTTACAACATCAGTGTTACTCAACGTGTCCACATTGCAGAGTTAGCCATACAGTGTCATACAGTTAAAAACAAGATTATAAAATCAATATCAACCAGAGGAACTTATTAATTAAGATACAGTAATTATACGATACTTGTAAACGTGTGTAGCAGCATGCACGGGGGCGTCTTGGCGTTCAGGAAGCTCAGTCCATAGCAGCACCACCCATCGCTTATCATTAAACCAATCAGATTACTCAGATTCAGTTCACATGGGATGCGCGTCACTATCGGACCTTGCGCATGCATATTGGAGCGAAATGCAGAGTCCGCCATTACATTTGTGGGAATCAGCTGTCACTCAGTCATAACTCTAACCTGCGCATGTGCAACAGCGTATATGAAGATTTCCACCATATTACTGTTGGGCAACACTAGAAACCATGCATAGAATGTCAAGTGTTTAAGTTAATGTGATCAAATTAGTGTGAGGATTAATAGGGAGTGTGATATAAACATACAAATGAGAAGCTCATAATGTCGAACCATAATGCTCAACCTTGCGAAAGCAAAATAATAATAATAATAATAATAATAATAATAATAAACAGCAATATGATTTAATAAAAAAAAAAAAAAAAAAAAATATATATATATATATATATATATGTATATATATATATATATATATATATATATATATGTATATATATATATATATATGTGTATATATATATATATATATATATATATACATATATATATAGAAACCAAAAACAGGCACAGCACTTCAAAAAACAGTGTGATTTAATATCTCATGTCAGCATTACAACGTTTCAACTCCTCCTGGAGCCATTTTCAAGCATGCTTGAAAATCGCTCCAGGAGGAGTTGAAACGTTGTAATGCTGACATGAGATATTAAATCACACTGTTTTTTGGAGTGCTGCGCCTGTTTTTGGTTTCTGTCTATGGAGGACTTTGATTGAGTCTTTTTTGGATGCTGGCACCACTATTGTTTGCTGGACTAGATAAGTAGTGCTGCATTTATTTGGGACTATATATATATATATAGATATATATATATATATATATATATATATATATATATATAATAAAGTAATGGTAAAATCATAGAATTAAATAAAATAAACAGAATAAATGGATATAATAATAAATGGGAGGTAATATCTGGGTCCATGCCACTCATAATGGACATTTAGTTTGTCACTGATCGCATGGGTGGATCCTCCAGGGCACATCATCAGTAGCAATAAAGCAATCCAATGTGTGTCCCGGGTGCTATAACCAAAACCCCAGGAAACCAGGGCAGCTGGCGAGCAACCAATCACTACCCAAATGACCTGGCAACTGTATCATGACAGAATCATAGCCAAAATGTACAAAATTAAAAGAAAAAAAGGAAAGGGACAGTTGGCTAATATGGAGGCTAGAACAACTCCGCATTAGATGTAATATTCACACCATCGAATAGATCTTTGTGTAAAAAACTAAACAACCAACTAATATGTGCAAATAATCATGCATGTTTATTAAAAACACAGCATGTAACACGCTATCAACTTGCGACCTGATCTTCAAAATATCAAATGGTGATCACAAATTGTTCCTCTGGTTGTAACATACGTCGTTTCTGTAAAATATAAGAAACAGAAATTAGACAAAATGTATACAGTCTGTTGTTCCAAATACAGATGCAATAAGCAATTCCAGAGGGCTATCCAAGCATATTGGGGGCGATCTTGAACTCCATGTTGAGCCCTTGTGGGCGCAGCGTGGAAAGTTCAAAGATCCACCTCAATTCCCTCCTCATTAATAGAGCCAAGGGATCCCCGCCTCTCTTAGGTGGTGGAATGTAGTCGAGAATCGTGAATCTCAGGTCACGTTCTGAGTGTCCTAGTTCAGAAGAAAGGTTTTGCGACTGGTAAATGCAACCTTTTTTTTTTCTAATAGTATATTTATGATTATTCAATTTGGTTTTCATGTCACACTTAGTCTTGCCAACATATAGAAGTTGGCAAGGGCACCAAAGTATGTATATAACATAGCACGAATCACATGTTAGGTAATGATTAATCCAATATTTCTTTTTTGTTACTGGATGTTCAAATGAGGAACCCTTAGCCATTAAACTACAGTTCACACATGCCCTACAGGGAAAAGATCCTTTGTTCATTTGTCAAAATACCTCTGTTGTAGTGGACGAGCAACTGAAATATCTGTTTTTACTAATTTATATTTTAAATTAGACACTCGTCTGTATGACATGATTGGAGGATTTTGTAGGGACTGAATGTGTGGGGAAACATTTTTGAATAACATTCCAACTCTTTCTAATGATTTTAAATAGTTTTACTGAAGCATCATTGTACGTGCTAACAAATGTAAGTCTGCTAAGATCCTCTGTCTGTTGTCTAGAAGAAGTGAGTACTTCATTTCTATTAATCATACCCACTCTGTTACGATGTATATCTAATAACTTTTTGGGGTAACCTCTGTGTCTGAAATTCTCACTCTATCTAGAGAAGCCTCGGACAATTTTTGCAAGTACTGTTAGTGTAAAAGCAGGGATATATATTTACACACATTGAGTGTTCCGCAAGTTTCTGTTGCAGCCGTATAGGGGCGTATTGCTCTATAAAAAGTAAAATATGTACGCACACCACTGTTCTACAAGTATGCCAGGCAGAAAAGTGCCAGACCATGCACAGAGGAGTGGCAGAGGCCTAAATTAATCAGGCGCAGGCAGAAGTCGCAGCAGAGTAGAGGTGTGTGGCAGCAGGAGTCACAGTGAGAGGTCTGAGCTCCCATGTCAGGTAACGGTCCTGTCTCGACCAGCAACCTAGCAGCCGTGATTGATTGGTTCACTCGGTCATCCACTTCATCCCAAGTGACATCTGACACGCCCAGTCAACAGGAACTTGGCATGGCCCTCATGCTGCTGCTGCCACCTCCGGGCTCTGTCATTGTGCCGCCATATGGTCTCCTCATGCTGATGCTGCCACCTCCAGGCTCTCTCATTGTGCTGCCATATTGTCTTCTCATGCTGATGCTGCCACCTCCAGGCTCTGTCATTGTGCCGCTTTATGGTCTCCTCATGCTGATGCTGCCACCTCCAGGCTTTGTCATTGTACTGCTTTATGGTCTCCTCATGCTGATGCTGCCACCACCAGGCTCTCTCATTGTGCCACCATATGGTCTCCTCCTGCTTCTACCAACTCTAGGCTCTGTCATTGTGCCGCCCTGGGGCCTACATAGGCTACCGCCACCTCCAGGCTGTGTCATTTTGCCGCAATGTGATCTCCTCATGCTACTGGCACATTAAATTTATTAACCCCTTAAGGACTGAGCCCTTTTTCACCTTAAGGACTGAGCCCTTTTTTTGCAATTCTGACAACTGTCACTTTATGCATTAATAACTCTGGGATGCTTTTTTATTCTGATTTATTCTGATTCCGAGTTTTTTTTGTGACATATTCTACTTTATGTTAGTAGTAAATTTTGATTCACAAATACATATTGATTCACAAATACAATGGGGGAGATTTATCAAAACCTGTGAAGAGGAAAACTTGCCCAGTTGCCCATAGCAACCAATCTGCTCGCTTCTTTCATTTTTAGAAAGGCCTGTGAAAAATGAAAGAAGCAAGCTGATTGGCTGCTATGGGCAACTGGGCAACTTTTCCTTTACACAGGTTTTGATAAATCTCCCCCAATATGTATACTTTATGTTGACAATACAATGGGGGGATATTTATCAAAGTTGTCTATGTCCCGCATCAATATAGACCAAACTACAGAGGGTTAGTCTGGTCTATTGTGCACCTAATTTATCAAATGGCGCAGGGCTCTTGATAAATTCTGTGCACAGACTGCATGATCTACGCTTTAGTCTATATTTAAACCTGCTCCAACATGGTCTGACATTTCGGCGTACTTTCAGCCTATGCGACTTGTCGCTGAAAAGTCGCTTTTGATAAATTCAGCACCAATGCATTTTTCAATGCATTTCAGTCTAAAATAGACTTGCATGCATCATGTTCTAAAAATCCTCTAGAGCAAAAGTCGCAGAAAAGTCGCACATATTTAGACTGCGACTTTCTGTGCGACAAATTTAGACAAGATTTAGACCAGTCTAAATCCTTTGATAAATCTCCCCCAATATGTTTACTTTATGATGACATCAGAAATTGACATGTTTTTACTTTTCAAAGTGACATCAGAAATTGACATGTTTTTACTTTTCAAAGTATAGCAGCAATTTTCAAAATTTTCACAAAAATTTTAATTTTTAATTTTTCAGGGACCAGTTAAGTTTAAAGTGGATTTGAGGGGCCATTCTGTGAGAAATACCCCATAAATGACTCCATCATAGAAACTACACCCCTCAAAGTATTCAAAATGACATTCAGAAAGTTTGCTAACCCTTTCGCTGTTTCTCAAGAATAGCAGCATATTGGAGGAGAAAAATCTAAATCTGCATTTTTTACACTAACCTATTCTTGTAGTCCCATTTTTTTTTTATTTTTAAAAGTGGTATTAGGTGAAAAAGCTCCCCAAAATTTGTAGCTCAATTTCTCTCAAGAATGGAAATACCTCATATGTTAACATAAAGTGCTCTATGGGCTCACAACATGACTCAAGAGGGAAAGAGCAACTGTGGGATTTTTGAAAACATATTTTGCTGTCATGGTTTTAGGGGACCATGTTGCATTTAGGAAGCTCCCATGGTGCCAGAAAAGCGAAAAAAAAAAAAAAACACATGACATACTATTTTGGAAACTACACCCCTCAAAGAATGTAACAAGGGGTATAGCAAGCCTCACATGTGTTTGATGACTTTGCGTTGAAGTTGGACCTGAAAATGGAAAATTAGATTTTTAACACTAAAATGATGGTGTTACCCCACATTTTTCATTTTCACAAGGGGTAATAGGAGAAAATGGACCCTAAGATTTGAAACCCAATTTCTCCCATTTAAGAAAATGGGCCATATGTGGACGTTAAGTGATCTGCTGGCACACTACAATTCTCAGAAGAGAAGGAGCAAAATTTGGCTTTTTGAAAGATAATTTTGCTGAAAAGGTTTTTGGGGGGGTATGTTGCATTTAGAAAGTCCCCAGGGTGCCAGAACAGCAAAAAAAAAAAACACATGGCATACTATTTTGGAAACTACACCCCTCAATGAACATAACAAGGCGTATAGTGAGCCTTAGCACCTCACACTAAAATGATGGTGTTACCCCAAATTTTTCATTTTCACAAGGGGTAATAAGAGAAAATGGACCCCAAGATTTGAAGCCCAATTTCTCCCATTTAAGAAAATGGACCATATATGGACGTTAAGTGATCTGCTGGCACACTACAATGCTCAGCAGAGAAGGAGCAAAATTTGGCTTTTTGAAAGATAATTTTGCTGAAATGTTTTTTTGGGGGGTATGTTGCATTTAGAAAGTCCCCAGGGTGCCAGAACAGCAAAAAACAAACAAACACATGGCATACTATTTTGTAAACTACACCCCTCAAGGAACGTAACAAGGGGTATAGTGAGCCTCAACACCTTACACTAAAATGATGGTGTTACCCCAAATTTTTCATCTTCACAAGGGGTAATAGGAGAAAATGGACCCCAAGATTTGAATCCCAATTTCTCCCATTTATGAAAATGCCCCATATGTGGATGTTAAGTGATCTGCTGGCACACTACAATGCTCAGAAGAGAAGGAGCTAAATTTGGCTTTTTGAAAGATAATTTTGCTGAAATGATTTTTGGGGGGTATGTTGCATTTAGAAAGTCCCCAGGGTGCCAGAACAGCAAAAAAAAAAAAAAACACATGGCATACTATTTTGGAAACTACACCCCTCAAGGAACGTAACAAGGGGTATAGTGAGCCTTAACACCTCACACTAAAATGATGGTGTTACCCCAAATTTTTTATTTTCACAAGGAGTAATAGGAGAAAATGGACCCCAAGATTTGATGCCCAATTTCTCCCATTTAAGAAAATGCGCCATATGTGGACGTTAAGTGATCTGCTGGCACACTACAATGCTCAGAGTCGGAGGCAAGTAAGGCATATGCCTCCTCTGCTGAAAACACCCTGTGGGCTATTTCCCTACTCTAATGGGGGGGTGAAATGCATATATGTGGGGGGGAAACTTTATTGGTGTGTGTGCTCTGTGTGGTGTGGAGCGATACTACCTCCCTAACCCGCCCTAACCTGCCCTAATCTAACCTAGCTAACTAACCTGCCCTAAGAACTAAAATATAAAATATAGAAGAAAAAAATAATTATTATTAAAAAGACTTTTAGCGCAAAAAACCCTGCGCCCAAAAAATGTGTTTACCTAATCAGTGGTGTGCACACTGATTAGCGCTTGGTGGCAGCAGGGGGTGCAGAAGTCGGTGAGCGTTTTTTTTGTGGTGAGGGCGCTTTTTTCAGGGTTTAAAGCGGCTTTTTTATTTTATTTTTTGCACCTATATTTTTTTGTGGGGGTCTGTGTATGTGCCATCAGCCACTGTTCTGGGCTGAGTGGCCAGACCCCTACAAAAAAATATAGGTGCAAAAAACTAAATAAAAAAGACGCTTTAATTCCCTAAAAAAGCGCCCTCACCACAAAAAAACGCTGATCAGTACTACGGGACTGATCAGCAGTGGGTGGGCTTTAGCTAAGGGTGGCGGACAACTCTTTTATAGCTAACAGGGCCCACCACACATTTAGCAAAAAAAAAAGGGGGCAGACCGCAGCGAGCCTGTAGGGCCGGGATCACGCAGCTAAAGGTGCTACGAACCCACAGACACCTACAGATGGTACGCCAAAAAATTAAAAAAATCTTTTTTTAACCCCTAACTTTCCTTACCTAACCTAATCCTTTCCCTGACTGCTTTCTGTGCCAAGGGGCTACAATAAGGGGGCAAGGGGGCACTTTATAACACCTTTTAGTGTATGAGGGGCGAGATGGCAGCACGGGGCTCCGTCCAGCACACCAGATCTCTAGGAAATGGTGGGCAGAATGGAGCAGCGTGCTCCTGCACCCACCTCCCCCCTCCCCATACTGCAGTGATTGGTGCGGTCACTACAGCCGCCCAATCACTGCTGTACTGGGGGGTGGCAACAGTGCCGCCCCCCAGTACTATAAGGATGATGATTGGTGGTGTACAGTATATTACACCACCGATCATCATCATTATCCGGGTCATCGGGTCACACGTGACTCAGATGACCCAGAACCACTGCAGACCGCTGGTTAGTATTTACACACTGCCGATATGCCTGCTCAATGATTTCAGCAGGCATCCCGCTCCGATCCATGCCCGGCGAGCGGTGGGGAACGAAATCGCCGAAAATCGCCGGTTTCAATTGACCATCGATTTTCGATGATCGCCGATAGAGATGAGCGAATCGAAGTTGACGAACCCGAATTCGTTACGAATTTCATGAAAAATTTGATTCGCAACGAATATAGCCGTGATTCTATTGCGCAAATCGCTTCATTAAACTCCATTTTACAGCGTTCCAGGCTATTGGAGACCTAAGATGGCGGATCCACATGTGAGTACATGGGGCAGGGGATTATGGGAGGGTGGGAAACAGCGGCGGGAATGAAGGTAGGCGGGCTAACCCTGAATCACATGTGAGATGCAGCCTATCAGTGTTCACATACCCCTGTGATGTCACAGCAACTATATAATCGGCGGCCATCTTGCCTCTCTTCATTTCATCTATGCACTCATATAGAGAGGACGGGACTGCGTGTGTGTGAATAGCTCATACCACAGCATTACACTGCAACTGCTAGTCACATCAGCATTGGGGAAAGACAGGAGTGCAGAGTGCTTTGCCGTTCACACTGAGAAGGATCATTGATAGCTAAACCTCCTATTCACGTTATTGAGCATTGCAGCAGAGAGGGGCAGATAGCTGTCAGTTGCCTCATACAGATCTTCAAGCTGCCTGAACTTTCTGAAGCATCTTATCTCTTCATTTTTCAACCCAATTGAGTTCATTTTTTTTGCTCCACAAATCTTCTGCTGCTCAGAATAGAGTGACAGAGTGCAATTTAGGGTTTAATCCCTGGATATTTTTTTTTTTTTGTGGTGCTGCACTGTTTGGTCCTGCTGCTGTTCAGAAATACGATATTGTTCAGTGGACTGTAGTGCATTTGTACCATTTTGTACCTGTTAATCTGTCAAGGGGCTACATACTGTGCAAATCCAAACAATAGTATTCACCGGCTGTTATTTTTTTTTAATTGTTTTTTCTGCGTATAGTTACGCATATTACTGCCCTCATCAGTGCATACCGCATACGTACATCCAAGTATTGTACCATTGAGTACCTGTTAAGCTGTCAAGGTGCTCCATACCGTCAAAGTCCAAACAATAGCATTCACCGGCTGGTGTTTTACAAAAATACAGATTTTTTTCTGCGTATATTTAGGCATATTCCTACCCTCATCAGTGCAAACCGCATAGGTACATCCAAGTATTGTACTATTAAGTACCTGTTAAGCTGTCATGGTGCTTCATACCGTTAAGGTCCAAACAATAGTATCCACCGGCTGGTGTTTTTAAAAAAATACAGAGTTTTTTCTGCCTATAGTTGCACATATTACTGTCCTCATCAGTGCATACCGCATAGGTACATCCAAGTATTGTACCATTTAGTACCTGTTAAGCTGTCAAGGTGCTCCATACCGTCAAAGTCCAAACAATTGTATCCACCGGCTGGTGTTTTACAAAAATACAGATTTTTTTCTGCGTATAGTTAGGCATATTACTGCCCTCATCAGTGCATACCGCATAGGTACATCCAAGTATTGTACCATTTAGTACCTGTTAATCAGTCAAGGTGCTTCAAACCATCAAAGTCCAAACAATAGTATTCACCGGCTGGTGTTTTATAAAAATACAGAGTTTTTTCTGCATATAGTTACGCATATTACTGCCCTCATCCGTTCATACTGCATAGGTACATCCAAGTATTGTACCATTTAGTACCTGTTAAGCTGTCAAGGTGCTCCATACCGTTAAAGTCCAAACAATAGTATCCACCGGCTGGTGTTTTACAAAAATACAGAGTTTTTTCTGCGTATAGTTAGGCATATTACTGCCCTCATCAGTCATACTGCATAGGTGCATTCAAGTATTGTACCATTTAGTACCTGTTAATCTGTCAATGGCCTACATACTGTGAAAGGACAGCTGTAAGTAATCACCTGCTGCTGTTCTAGACAAATACTGTTTAAAGAGTAGTGTAGCCTATTGTAATACCCTCATAAACGCACTAAGTATGTCAGGCAGAGAAATGCCAGGACGTGCACAGAGGAGTGGCAGGGGCCTAAATACTTCAGGCAGAGTTGGCAGCAGACTTGGGGCGAGTGGCAGCAGGAGTCGCAGCGAGAGGCCTGAGCTCCCGTTATCAGCCAGCGGTCGTGTCTCCACCAGCAACCCATCTGCCATCATTGATTGGTTAATGCGCTCATCCACATCATCACAAGTGACATCTGACACCCCCAGTCAACAGTCGGTGGGTTCCTCAGACACAACCCTCAGTTGGCATGGCTCAGGAGCAGTCCTTGTCCTCCCATTCCCTTTGTCCTATGCTGTTCCCTCTCCTAAAGAAGTATCTTATGCTGTGGGTTCAGCTCCACTATTTACTGAGGACGATCTAATACAGGACAGTCAGCAGCTACTGGACAGCCAAGAAGGGGAGGAGACATGCACCGCTTGCTCCGCTAGGCTGCCAAGTAGTGAAGCGGAGAGTGACGTTGGAGGCGGTGTTGCAGTTCAGGGTCCTGAAGCAGACACTGTTGGGGAACCTAAGGAGGACATCAGTGACGTGCACACACCTGTGGATGATGATCATCAGGAGAAGAGAGTTGCATGTTGCCCTTGAGGCAGCAAGGCGGTAGCACGGTTGGCAGTCAGCGTGGTGGCAGTAGTGGAAATTCAGAAGCCAAACGTGCCCGGGGGAGACCACCTGTTTCGCGGTAGCCTACCTTTCCACGAGGTAGTGGTACAGGGGTTCCTGGAGACGGCGCCAGTAGCAGTCAATTAGTGCGGACTGCGGGTGGGAAAATCAACTACTCGGCGGTGTGGAAGTTTTTCATAAGGCATCCGGAGGAGGTTCACGTAGCCACATGCAAGATCTGTCGGCAGAAGGTGAAGCGTGGCCAGGGTCCCAATGTCGGCACCACGGCCCTGCGTCAACACATGCTTCGCCACCATAAAGCGACCTGGGAGAACCATGGCTCCGATGTAGTGGTCCAGCCTGCTGCAACACCCAGTGGCCATCCGCTCCCTCCTTCATCCAGCCAAGGCTCCACCACCTCAGCCGAAGGGAGCTGTGTGTCAAACCCTCCTTCTGTCGCTCCTGCTTCTCCAGCTTTTAGTCAGCCATTCCGCCAACAATCCATCGGCGAAGCCATGTCCAAGAGACAACAGTATGCGCCCACTCATCCAATGGCGCAGAAGTTGAATGTGCTCCTGTCCAAGATGCTAGTGTTGCAGTCCCTCCCTTTTCAAGTGGTGGACTCTGCACCTTTCAGAGAATTGATGGCTTGTGCCGAGCCGAGGTGGAGAGTCCCAAGCCGTCATTTCTTTGCGAAGAAGGCAGTACCAGCCCTGCATAAGTTTGTACAAGAAAAGGTAGGCCAGTCTTGAGCCTGTCGGTGTGTTCAAAAGTGCACGGCAGCGCCGACGTGTGGAGCTGTAACTACGTGCAGGGACAATACTTGTCTTTTACGGCCGACTGGGTAAATGTGGTTCCTGCACAGCCACAACAGCAACCTGGACAGGTCACCCCGCTTCCTCCTCCATGCTCTCGCACCCAGGCAGTTGGTCCTGTTACAGTGTGCGATGCCGCCTCCTCATCCTCCACCGTGTCCTCGGCCTCCACTGCACGTCCAAATCTCGGTGGCCCTTCATCGTACCATGGGTGTAGGGCACGGCGGTGTCAAGCTGTTCTTCACATGGTTTGCCTTGGCGAACGGAGTCACACAGGGGAGGAACTTCTAAAGTTAATTCGTAAAGAAATCCGAGTATGGCTTACTCCACGAAATCTGGAAATGGGAACCATGGTGAATGACCACGGGAAGAACATCGTGTCCGCGCTGTGACAAGGAAGTGTGAAACATGCGCCCTGCATGGCACACGTGTTGAATCTGGTTGTCAAGCACTTCCTAAAGTCTTCACCCCATTTGCAAAACATTCTGAAAATGGCAAGGAAACTGTGCATGCACTTCAGCCACTCGTACACCGCCAAGCACACCTTCCTTGAGCTGCAGTTTCAGAACGGTATCCCACAACATAGTCCTATTTGTGACGTTGCCACACATTGGAATTCCACCCTCCATATGTTGGACAGACTATATGAAGAAAGAAAAGCCATCACCGATTTGTTGATGATCCAAGCAGATAAGAGTACTCCCCTGTGTAACTTCAATGTGAACCAGTGGCAGCTCATACGTGACACCTGCCATTTGCTGAGGCACTTTGAGGAAGCCACATTATTTGTGAGTCGCCTGGATTACGCCATTACAACGTAATTCCACTCCTACATTTCCTACAATAAATGATTGAAACCATGGCTGGTCACGGCAATAGAGACGTTGCACCTACATCTCAAGGCTACATGAGCCCTGTGGGGGCTGAACTGGAGGAGGAGGATGATGAGGGGCAAAGCGGAGCACAGTTTAGGCTGGATGAGATGGCCAGTGTTTCTAGTCTTCGGACAGGAGAGGAGGAGCAGGAGCAGCCAGAGGAGCTGGCAGAGGAAGTAGAGACAGAGGACCCAGACACACCGTGGCAGTAGGCAGTGGAGATGGAGGCAGGTAGTCCCTCCGAGTCACTGGCACAAATGGCACGATGCATGCCCAGTTGCTTGCGTAGTGACCCCCGAATTGTCAAAATTCGTCAGCGGGATGACTTCTGGATCTCCATCTTATTAGACCCTCGGTACCGTCCCAAAATGGGGGCCTTTTTTACACCCACTGAGAGGGAGGACAAACTGACCTACTACAGAGAGATTCTACGTAGTCAGTTGGCTGATGCCTATCGGCCACATGGTCCATCCACTCGCAGGTCTGACTCGGGGGGGGGGGGGGTCCTGTGTGCTCACCTTCCACTGCCATGGCTGCTGGGGAGGGGAGGGGTTGCAAGAGCAGTACCAGCTCATTCAGCAGCAGCCTGAGTCTACAGTCGCTGATGAGTAGCTTTCTTCACCCGCATAGTGAAGCAACTCATCAGCAGGTAGACATGGAGCAGGACCTGATCCAGCAGGTGGTGGCATACCTTTACATGGCCATGCCAACAACCATTGAAGATCCGCTGGACTTCTGGCAGCCAAACTTGATTTATGGCCACAACTAGCAGAGTTTGCCCTGGAAAAGCTGTCCTGCCCGGCCATTAGTGTGCCATCAGAGCGGGTGTTTAGTGCGGCCGGGGCCATAGTCACCCAAGGCGAACTCGTCTGTCCACTCGTCTGTAGCTAAATACATGCTTAATGCAAATTTCAACAATGATCTTAAAATGTAAGGGGTTGGTTATGAAACCCTCTTGGGTACTGCTCCTGACTGCTCCTTACTCATTCTGTGTCTTTCAGGAACTACTTGCTTCCCTGATGCCTCAGGCCTTGGGCCTTCAATTTTTGGATGTTTAGCAGTAGCTAAATACATGCTTAATGCAAATTTCAACATTGATCTTTAAATGTAAGGGGTTGGTTATGAAACCCTCTTGGGTACTGCTCCTGACTGCTCCTGACTCATTCTGTGTCTTTCAGGAACTACTTGCCTCCCTGATGCCACAAGCCTTGGGCCTTCAATTTCTGGATGTTTAGCAGTAGCTAAATACATGATTAATGCAAATTTCAACATTGATCTTTAAATGTAAGGGGTTGGTTATGAAACCCTCTTGGGTACTGCGAATGACTGCTCCTGACTCATTCTGTGTCTATCAGGAAATAATTGCCTCCCTGATGCCTCAGGCCTTGGGCCTTCAATTTTTGGATGTTTAGCAGTAGCTAAATACATGCTTAATGCAAATTTCAACATTGATCTTTAAATGTAAGGGGTTGGTTATGAAACCCTCTTGGGTACTGCGAATGACTGCTCCTGACTCATTCTGTGTCTATGAGGAAATAATTGCCTCCCTGATGCCTCAGGCCTTGGGCCTTCAATTTTTGGATGTTTAGCAGTAGCTAAATACATGCTTAATGCAAATTTCAACATTGATCTTTAAATGTAAGGGGTTGTTATGAAACCCTCTTGGGTACTGCGAATGACTGCTCCTGTCTCATTCTGTGTCTTTCAGGAACTACTTGCCTCCCTGATGCCTCAGGCCTTGGGCCTTCAATTTTTGGATGTTTAGCAGTAGCTAAATACATGCTTAATGCAAATTTCAACATTGATCTTTAAATGTAAGGGGTTGTTATGAAACCCTCTTGGGTACTGTGAATGACTGCTCCTGACTCATTCTGTGTCATTCAGGAAATAATTGCCTCCCTGATGCCTCAGGCCTTTGGTCTTCAATTTTTGGAAGTTTAGCAGTAGCAAATACATGCTTAATGCAAATTTCAACAATGATCTTTAAATTCTCGGCGCTCTGCCAGGACCTTCTCCTACCCTGCCGGGGCCGGTCCGAGGACCTCACTAAACCATCCAATCGGTAGTAGAGACATGCGGTGTATACAAAGGGCAGGGACTTAATGAACCCGAGCTTATGACCCGCGCTTAGTTGTGATTCTTCTTTCCTGGCAAATAATTGCAATCCCTGATCCCTATCGCGAACAGGGTTCAGCAGGTTACCCACACCTGTCGGTGAAAGATAGACAGACGCTGGTCCATTCAGTGTAGCGTGCGTGCAGCCCCGGACATCTGAGGGCATAACACACCTGTTATTGCTCGATCTTGCGAGTGATTGTGCAATGTATGGGGTTATTAAAGCCTCTTGGGTACTGCTGATGCCTACTCCTGACTGCTCCTGTGTCTTTCAGGAATTACTTCACTTCATGATGCTTCTGTGCTTGGGCCTTTAACTCCTTAAGGACCAAGGACGTACCAATACGTCCTTGGTCCTGCTCCCATGATATAACACGGGGTTACACGGTAACCCCGCATCATATCACGGCGGGCCCGGCTTCATAGTGAAGCCGGGACCCGCCGCTAATAGCGCGCAGCGCCGATTGCGGTGCCGCACACTATTAACCGCGCGGCTAAAAGTGAAAGTAAAAGCTGCCGGTTAACTCAGTGGGCTGTTCGGGATAGCCGCGGTGAAATCGCGGCAACCCGAACAGCTTACAGGACAGCGGGAGGGCCCCTACCTGCCTCCTCGCTGTCCGATCGCCGAATGACTGCTCAGTGCCTGAGATCCAGGCATGAGCAGTCATGCGGCAGAATCATCGATCACTGGTTTCCTATGAGAAACCAGTGATCAATGATAAAGATCAGTGTGTGCAGTGTTATAGGTCCCTATGGGAGCTATAACACTGCAAAAAAAAGTGAAAAAAAAAGTGAATGAATATCATTGAACCCCTCTCCTATTAAAAGTTTGAATCACCCCCCTTTTCCCATAAAAGAAAAAACACAGTGTAAATAAAAATAAACATATATTGTATCACCACGTGCGGAAATGTCCGAATTATAAAAATATATAATTAATTAAACAGCTCGGTCATTGGCGTACGCGCAAAAAAATTCCAAAGTCCAAAATAGTGCATTTTTGGTCACTGTTTATATCATTTAAAAATGCATAAAACGCGATCAATAAGTCCTATCAATGCAAAAATGGTACCGTTAAAAACTTCAGATCATGGCGCAAAAAATGAGCCCTCATACCGCCCCATTTACTGAAAAATAAAAAAGTTATAGGGGTCAGAAGATGACAATTTTAAACGTATTAATTTTCCTGCATGTAGTTATGATTTTTTCCAGAAGTACGACAAAATCAAACCTATATAAATAGGGTATCATTTTAATCGTATGGACCTACAGAATAAAGATAAGGTGTCATTTTTACCGAAAAATGTACTACGTAGAAACGGAAGCCCCCAAAAGTTACAAAACTGCGTTTTTTATGTCAATTTTGTCGCATAATGAGTTTTTTTTCCGTTACACTGTAGATTTTTGGGCAAAATAACTGACGTCATTACGAAGTAGAATTGGTGGCGCAAAAAATAAGCAATCATATGGATTTTTAGGTGCAAAATTGAAAGAGTTATGATTTTTTAAAGGCAAGGAGCAAAAAACGAAAATGCAAAAACGGAAAAAACCTCGGTCCTTAAGAGGTTAATTTTAGGATTTTTGAAATACATACATACATGCTTAATTTAAATTTCAACATTTATGGTGCAATGTATGGGGTTATTAAACACTCTTGGGTAATGTTTTTTTCCAATTTTCTGATAATTATCACAGTAATAAACTTGAATTTTCCACAATAATAACCATTACACCATTGAACGCTTGTTGTGTGTGATTTTTTAAAGGGGTATTCCAGGCAATAACTTTTTTTTTATATATCAACTGGCTCCGGAAAGTTAAACAGATTTGTAAATTACTTCTATTAAAAAATCTTAATCCTTATACTTATGAGTTTCTGAAGTTAAGGTTGTTCTTTTCTGTCTAAGTGCTCTCTGATGACACGTGTCTCGGGAACCGCCCAGTTTAGAAACAAATCCCCATAGCAAAGCTTTTCTAAACTGGGCGGTTCCCGAGACACGTGTCATCAGAGAGCACTTAGACAGAAAAGAACAACCTTAACTTCATAAGTACTGAAAGGATTAAGATTTTTTAATAGAAGTAATTTACAAATTGGCAGAGCTAAGGTCGAATTACGGACACGTATGACAGAGTCACAAAGACAAAATTTTCTAAAGAAAATGGACAGTAAACTGATTAATTTACAGAGCAGAATCAAAGAGGAAAAAAGGGATAAATTCCTGACAAAATATTTGTAAAAAATCAAAACCCTATATGATATAACAATGCTGCAAAAAATAAAAACAGAAAGACAAGAAAATACTGGAGAAAAGATATTCAGAAAAATTAATGCAAAACTACGGATTTTCTGACTACCGAGACAGAATCAAGTGGTTCTGAGGATAAAGACACAGCATTGCCAGGTTCAGCCAATATAAAGGAATCCATCCCTTTATGAGGAGGAAAGGTTTGTTCGAGCGCTCACTCCTGTAGAATAGCTTGGCTGGGATCGTGGCAGTAAGAAGTAGCCGGACACGGTTAAAGATATAATAACCGGATTTTATTTGGATAGATCACAGATAACGCGTTTCGAGGGGTGGGACCCCCTCTTTGTCAGATCAATGATGTGGCAGATGTGGGAGGCCACTAATTTATGCAAAAAAAGCCCGCAAAATTTTACAGCAATTACCGGGTACAGATTAAAATACAATTATGCATCTGTGCAATACAATTTCCACAGTGTTGAAGATGTCTCAAATCCAAAGCAAAATATAAATTTAAATTTGAATTTAACACATATTACAATTAACATGAATGGTGCTTGGGTGGCAGATCAAATAAGGTATTACTGCTATTAGCCTGGCCTTCCGTTCGGGGAGCTGAGCAAGTAGAAAAATCAAAGCGCCGCTCTCCATGTTGCGGCGTTATCTCAAAGATAGAGGCACAACTGGACCGTGGTCTTCCCCTGTATGGGAGACCCCTCATCCAGGTGCTCGGGAGGAAATGTCCCAAATTACAAAAAAGTTCATAGTAGAAGCGCATATCCTGCACTGGATCGATTAAACAAACGCAGGCATCGGCATTGCAATAGAGCATATTCTATGCAGTAGTGCTGTAGTGTATATTGATGTCATTGATACATACATTTATATATATATGCACATGCGCAGTTGTACACACATCCTCCCATGAATTCTTCTTTGGTTGATTGCTGGGCTGGTGGGGGTCATCTTTATTGGTAAGAGGGCAGGATGACACATTCAGTGAATGAGCTCTGTAGCCTCATTCAGCCTATGGGGTTGGAGCGATTCTAGTCTGTAAATCCAATACATCTCTTTCTTTCCCAGAGCTTCCAGGCGATTGGTAACATGTGCTGGGATGTAGTCAATGGGCAGGATGGATGAAATTCCTGTGGCCCCATTGTGTTTGGTCGTGACATGTCGTGACAAACCTTGAAGCATAAATCCCTTTGATGTAATTTCTGAGTGGTTCGACCCACGTACTCTTTCCCACAGCAACAGTTGATAAGGTAGATGACGAACTGGGATTGGCATGTCAGATGGAATGGTAGCTCAAAGGTTTCCCCTGTATGATGGCTTCTAAAATCAGTGTTCCGGTCTGCTATGATGTTGCAGCAGAGACATCTCTTCTTGCCGCATTTGAACACACCTTTTTTGAGCCACGGTGTGAGCTGCACCCCCTGATTTATATCTGAAAACTTTTACGGCACATTGTTGCGCTTCCCTTTTGTGTTTCCAATTTTTTCTGCATATCGAGCATCTTTAGGAGGAGGAAGATACGGCGTGGTGGAAAGAGAAAAAGAAGATTTAGATCTGGGAACAAGTGTGACGAGGAAGAAATTAGAGTTGCGAGCTTAAGAGACGGTGTCAACACGGGCCGTGATCATGAGCAGCATGCTCCCCCTACCGTAGTGAATTTAACAGACATTATTCTTGACAATGCAGATTTGTCCCTTTTGGAAAAGGGGCTTAATTTTTGTTTAACAGAGGACTTTAATTTAGTTAATTTTGAGATAGATCTGTTTAAAAATATATGCAAACTAAACTTGAAAAAGTTTTTTTCTAATAAAGCTAAGGTAGATAAAAAAAAGTGGCAAAAGAGGGCGAGAAACCTATTAATATAGGACCCTTGGGTTTTAGTCGACTTCTGAATCCTAGTGATTCAGAAACTGAATGTTTAGTTGTGTTAATGAAGTTGATGGGTGTAAGTATTGGTGACTCAGCTGTGGAAAAAAAGAAGAGTTTTTTTCTGTTGGTGTTAGCTCTACCTTTAATCCGCCCGTTGCTCCTGGTAGCAACTTAGATTTGTTCCAACACAAGGTGTTGGAGGATATAAGAGCTCTTACATATCCAAAATACGCACTGAATTTAACACCAGCAGAGAAGAAGTCTCTAAATAAGCTAACAAATTTGCCTAAACTAATAATAAAAAAATCAGATAAAGGTAGCAATATAGTTTTAATGTCTGAGACATACTATAAAAAAGAAGCCCATCGCCAATTGGCAAATTCCACTCATTATACACAATTAACATCCAATCCCATAAACAAAGTTACATCAAAATTACAGTCCTTCCTTAGAAAAAACGTAGAGTGAGGTGTCATCTCTAATGCTATGGCCACACAACTCCTCCCTGTAACCCCTAAATACCCACAATGGTACTTCCTCCCCAAAATTCACAAAACGTTGGAGACCCCACCCGGATGACCCATTGTGTCGGGGGTGGGGTCTCCAACAGAACCACTTTCCAGGTACATAGACTGGCTACTTCCTCCCAGTTTAAAATCAATACCATCCTTAGTTAAGGACACAAACAAGTTTTTGGGAGTCATTAAAATTCCTTGGCAACCCGGCAATCTACTGTGCAGTATTGATATAGAAAGTTTATACACTAATATTAATCAAGACATGGCTGTGTCCTACATATCGGAGCTACTCCAAGGGTCAGATAGAAGTCCGGAGTTCAGGGAGTTTATATTAGAAGATCTTTCTCTGGTCCTGTCCAACAACCTTTTTCAGTTTAATGAGGTTTGGTATACACAGAAGAGCGGTGTAGCCATGAGGACCCCCGTGGCATGCACTTTAGCAAATTTTTATGTTGCAGTGTTAGAAAAACGTTTTATCTTCTCAGAAGTTAATCCATATCGCAATTTCATTTTGGATTATGTTCGGTTTGTAGATGTTCTTATTGTTTGGACAGGACCAGAGAGAGACTTTGTTTCTTTTGTTGATTTCCTAAATGTGACAAATAATATGAACCTACAGTTTACATACAAAACAAGTAACAGTGAAATTGAATTATTGAATGTACTAGTGAAGATCAATGAAAATAAACTACATAAAATAGGGTACAGAAAACCTACAGCTGGGAATTCCCTGCTTCACCATACTAGTTATCACCCACTACATGTGAAAAAAGAAATGCCCTATGGGCAATATCTGAGGCTTCGCAGGGTTAATAGCACACTGGAATCTTATGATATGCAAGCTGACAACCTTACCATGAGACTGCTAAATAGGGGTTACCCCAAGGCAGACTTGGAGGATGCATATTCAAAGGCTAGATGCCAAGACAGAGATGACTTGCTATAAAAAACCTACTGCAAAAAATGCATACAAAATAATGAAAAAACTAAATCCTCTAGATTCTGTTTTGTTTTTCAACACAGCCCCCTGTCCACTACCATTAAACAAACAATAGAAAAAAAATGGTATTTGATCCAAAAAGATCCTGCCCTGACAGATTATAGTGTACAGAAACCAATTGTTGCATTTAAACGGGTCCCTAATTTGGGATATATATTAACCAAGAGCAAGTATTGTGAAAAGAAAAATGAGAACTGGCTAAAAAAATCCATACCGAACGGTAACCACAAATGTGGAAGTTGTAAATGGTGCCACCAGTTAGATACCAGACCCAATTATACCTTAGGGGGTGTAGACATTAGACTTCATTTGTTGCCGCACTAGTTTTGTTGTTTATGCAATGATGTGTCAGTGCGAACGGTTTTATGTGGGCTGTACCACTCGTCCAATGCACACACGGTTTCCTGAGCATCTTTATTCATTGAAATCAATGAAGGGTTCCCCCTGTGTAATCCAACACCTGCATGAATTGCACGGAGGTAATCCTGCATCCTTAAGGTTTTTCTGTCTGGAAAAAGTCACAGTAGTAGAGGGTATGGATAGAAAAAAACGCTTGCTGAAAGCAGAAGCGGTCCGGATACTCTGCACTATGGCCCAGGGGCCCCTGGGTCTCAATGACAAGATTGATTTTGGAATTTTCTTATAAGTTTTACACTGTCTTGCATTACCTGTGTTTTTATCATGTTTTTAATCACATGATCTCTTTGTAACACCTGATCAGTGACGTGGTACAGGGCGGGTGAAACGGCTGTTACCGTCACGCCTGCGGCGTCCTGCAACCCCTGCCCTCCACACGCTGGTTTTATATCTCTTCACCGGTATTGAATAAATAAGAAAGTTTTGTACCTGCTATTGCGGTGAGTGCATCGTTCTTCTACCTTTACCACATTGTCTATGCAATTTGTGCATTATCCGGTAGCACCACCGCTAGCACACCTAAGATCACTCCCGGTATCGCGGCCACTGTATACAGTGGACTTGTGTGGATTGACAGTGGGAGAGCTCTAAGGAAGTATCCTGCGGTTGTGCAGGACATCACCTGTTTCTCCTATACATTATAATTTACAAATCTGTTTAACTTTCTGGAGCCAGTTGATATATAAAAAAAAATTTTTCCTGGATAACCCCTTTAACTGGTAATTGGTTCAACAGTTTCTGAAATATCCACCTAAAATAAAAATAAAAAATGAAGATGAAAGATGAAAGATAAATGACAAGATAACTAATACAGATAAAGCAAGTCCTTACATATTTAAGTCAAAATTGCTTCTAGAAGTTATAAATCCTTTTATGGACACCAGAGATATAACGTGTAGACACCCCCACCTGGTGTCCAAAAGAGCAGCTAGTCGTGGCTCAAGTTATAAGCAACACAGTACCACACTATACTGTAGTGGGTGCTACTAAACAGCAAATCACTGCATCCTCTTTAACAAAACAAGAGGATAGCCAGTGAAATACCATCTCTGATTGGTCAGGTCATCCAGCCTTTTAATTGTGCCATGGAATTTGACCATGTGTGGCATTGTATGTTGAGTTTGGTTTCAGATTACAAAGGTCCAAGAAAGACCATTGTATGTTGAAAATATTGTAACCTGAGACCATTCATTGTATCTGTGTGGTTACACTGTGATCTTCTATATTTAACACATCAGACAGGAATACAAGTAATTATTGTGTTTTTCTTACAGCATTACTGTTATTTAAAAAAACTTTTACATGTTGTCCAAACGCAATTTCAAAGTATATAACCCTGTAAAGTGTGTGGTTTATGTGATAGCAAGGGAGTGAAGTGCATGCTGTGGTGCACTATATACTGCTGTAACTCACAATCACAGTGTGTCTTAGGAGTGAGACCTGGTGCAATCTAAAATTTGACATGTCTCAAAAACATGTCAAAAGTTTATTTAAATAACAGTGATGCTTTAAGTATTTTTGAACATGTCAATTATAAATGGAAGCAATACTTTTTTCCGTATCAAAATGCACTACTTCTTGATTTTTCATCTATGGGTGTGCATTCGCTCAGCCTTATTTTTCTTCTTCTTAAAAGGGTACTCCAGTGAAAAAAAAATTTGTTAATCAACTGGTGCCAGAATGTTAAACAGATTTGTAAATCACTTCTATTTAAAAATCTTAATCCTCCCAGTATTTATCAGTTATTTATTTTCTGTCTGACCAAAGTACTTTCTACTGACACCTCTGTCTGTCTCAGGAACTGTCAAGAGCAGGAACAAATCCCCATAGCAAATCTCTCCTCCTCTTGACAGTTCCTGAGACAGACGGAGTTGTCAGCAGAGAGCACTGGGGTCAGACAGAAAATAAATTTGAAAAGAAAAGAACTTCCTGTGGAACATATATCAGCTGATAAGTACTGGAAGGGTTAAGATTTTTAAATAGAAGTAATTTACAAATCTGTTTAATGTTCTGGCACCAGTTAATTTAAAAAAATAAATAAATCACGGAGTACCCCTTTAAGCTGTGATTCATATACTTGCTATTGAGCACAATAGAATGTAACCCAAGTGAAACTTAAAATTATCACAGGGATCTGAGATGTTTTTTTAAAGATTGTTTACAGAAGCGTAAGGGCCATGGAGAGGGAAAAAAGTGATGAAAAATGTATGAAGGTTGTATGTACAATTTCCCCAGTGTTTGTCTGTATATTATCTAGCGATACTTTCATGATGGAAGATATGGTCTATTAATATTAATAAAATATTGAGATATATTGAAAATATATATGTAGTAACATAATTATGTATTGTAGTAATGTAATTTTGCCTATGAAGATATCCCAGGGTTGCAATGCAACATGTTATTGAACAAAAAACAATAGATGCAATCTCATTATCTAAGCAAAGTGACCTGCAAATTCACCAGCTTCCCTTTTAGGCTACATTCACAGATGTTTTTTCGACATTGTTTCGTAAAAAACAATGGTTAAAAATTGGCCATAAATAAAGACCCTGGGGAAGATTCAGCAAAACATGTGCAGAGGAAAAGTCGACCAGTTTCCCATAGCAACCAATCAAATTTCTTCTTTCATTTTAAAAAAAATCCTCTGAAAAATAAAAGAAGCTATTTGATTGGTTGCTGTGGACAACTAGTTAACTTTTCCTCAGCACAGGTCTTGACGAATCTTCCCTCATGTGTATTAATTTAATGTGCATTAAAATAATGTCTGTGTTTTTTTTCAATGGGTTACACCAATGGTCAATTTTCCTTTGACAACTATGAACATATTATTATAAGAATATGTATTACTGACTTGTTTTTAACACAAAAACACAAAAATACGAGAATCTTACAGCTAAACAATTGGCAAATTGTACTTTGTGAGAACATGGCCTTAGGGTTAAAAGGGTACACTGTCCCTAGACATCATAACACCTATCCAAAGGATCACAGGGGTCTGGCTGCTGTGACCCCCCCGCTATCTCCAGCCCGGCACCCAGTCATTCTGAACATTTATGATCAGAATACTGGCTGTGCTAGCCTTTGGGCGGCCATTGTCATCATGCCCCCATCAATTGTGTAAAATTTGACACGGAGCAGAATTTGCTTTGTGCAGTGGATTATTGGGGTGCCGAGCTGGAGATCTTTGGGGTTCCAAGCAGACAGATCCCCAGTGATCAGACATCTTACCCCCTATGCTTTGGGGAGGGGATAAGATGTCTAGGGGGGGAGTACCACTTTAATTTCAGGTCAACTTTAAGAGTTGAAAACATCTTTAGCTATGCCCAGGTTAAACATTCTAAAAGTGGGAAGTTGTGAAGTGTCACAACTTGCTAAAATTTTGTTTGCCAAAATTGTATTTCAAAAGCCAACCCTAAACTTTTGAGATGGGAATAGTAAATCTGTTCCATTGTATTATTAATAGCTTGTTATTTGATAAAAAGAGCAAAAAAGATAGATGTAGAAAAGAAGTGCTTTTTTTAAGGTAAAAAGGCAGGGCCAAAAACTGTGTGTAAATTTTTCCTAGTGCAAAATACCAGTTTTTACTTTGGCTTAATTGATGTTTTTTTAAGCATTCTGGTCCTAAAGGAGGGGCTCGCTACAAATAATAACCAAGGTAAAATAAAAAAATAAAAATACTATTATCAAAAACATCAATATAAAAAATGATTGAAAAAGAAAAAAATTTAAGTGTTTCAAGACAATGTATAATATTGAAAACGAATAAGTTTGTGACTCCTGGTTGCATGTAGCATATTACATTATATAATACTGTAGATCATTTGTGTTAGGTTTTTGTGCACTTTCATATATCAGTCCTTTGATCTCTAATACACGTGGTTGTGCATTACTGTGTCTTAGCATTAATTTGCAAACAACTAAGTAATTGGCTTTCCAAAGTAAATGTAATCTTCCTAACAGCAAACATTACTTTGTCTTTGGCTTCTGTGAAAAGCTGATTTTGCTTCAATCAACTATTCTTCTTACTTGACCTATTCACTTTCTGTCTTTCACACCTGCCAGCGTGCTTCAGGTCAACAATGGTTTAATGATTCTGCTTATTGATGCCTTGGAGACAATTTGTGTGGAATCCAGGGGCATGTGTGGAAGAAAGGAGGCCACATAGCAACTACCGAAATGGGCCTTCTGTTATGGTGTCTGATTTATTCCCAGGCCATAAAGTTCTGATGTTTATTTCTCCTTGATATCCATCACCCATTGGTCAATACCCCGTCTATTAACCCTTTAAGGACACAGGGCATACATATATGCCCATATACACAGGAGCTGAGCATGCATCATAGCAGGTTGGTCCCGGCTGCTATCAGCAGCCGAGCCCTTTGGTAATGACAAACATCGCTTATCGGGCCAATGTTCTGCATTAATCCTTTAGACACTACAAAGTTGATTGCAGCATCTAAAGTGCTGCAAATCCACAAATCCACTGCAAATTTCAAGCCCTTACCTGCATCCTCTTCGTCTGATTGGCGCTCCAATGCTCCAGGAAGCCTCTGCAAACTAGAGCAATGGAACCCCAAAACACTAATTAAAGGGGTACTCCGGTGGAAAACTTTTTTTTTTTAATTAACTGGTACCAGAAAGTTAAACAGATTTGTAAATTACTTCTATTAAAAATCTTAATCCTTCCAGTTCTTATTAGCTGCTGAATACTACAACGGAAATTCTTTTCTTTTTGAAACACAGAGCTGTCTGCTGACATCATGAGCACAGCGCTCTCTGCGGACATCTCTGTCCATTTTAGGAACTGTCCAGAGCAGCATATGTTTGCAATGAGGATTTTCTCCTATTCTCCTACAGTTCCTAAAATGGACAGAGATGTCAGCAGAGAGCACTGTGCTCATGATGTCAGCAGACAGCTCTGTGTTTCAAACGGAAAATAATTTCCACTGTAGTATTCAGCAGCTAATAAGTATGGGAAGGATTAAAACATTTTAATAGAATTAATTTACAAATCTGTTTCTTTCTGGTACCAGTTGATTTAGACAAATTTTTTCACTGGAGTACCCCTTTAACCCCTTAAGGACCAGACCATTTTACACCTTAAGGACCAGAGCGTTTTTTGCAATTCTGACCACTGTCATTTTAAACATTAATAACTCTGGAATGCTTTTAGTTATCATCCTGATTCCGAGATTTTTTTTTCGTGACATATTCTACTTTAACTTAGTGGTAAAATTTTATGGTAACTTGCATCCTTTCTTGGTGAAAAATCCCAAAATTTGATGAAAAAAATGAAAATTTTGCATTTTTCTAACTTTGAAGCTCTCTGCTTGTAAGGAAAATGGATATTCAAAATAAAACATTTTTGGGTTCACATATACAATATGTCTACTTTATGTTTGCATCATAAAATTTATGAGTTTTTACTTTTGGAAGACACCAGAGGGCTTCAAAGTTCAGCAGCAATTTGGAAATTTTTCACAAAATTTTCAAACTCGCTATTTTTCATGGACCAGTTCAGGTTTGAAGTGGATTTGAAGGGTCTTCATATTACAAATACCCCATAAATGACCCCATTATAAAAACTACACCCCCCAAAGTATTCAAAATGACATTCAATAAGTGTATTAACCCTTTAGGTGTTTCACAGGAATAGCAGAAAAGTGAAGGAGAAAATTCACAATCTTCATTTTTTACACCCGCATGTTCTTGTAGACCCAATTTTTGAATTTTTGCAAGGGATAAAAAGGAGAAAATTTTTACTTTTATTTGAAACCCAATTTCTCTCGAGTAAGCACATACCTCATATGTCTATGTTAATTGTTCGGCGGGCGCAGTAGAGGGCTCAGAAGGGAAGGAGCATCAAATGGTTTTTGGGGGGCATGTCACCTTTAGGAAGCCCCTATGGTGCCAGGACAGCAAAAAAAAAACACATGGCATACCATTTTGGAAACTAGACCCCTCAGGGAACGTAACAAGGGGTAAAGTGAACCTTAATACCCCACAGGTGATTCACGACTTTTGCATATGTAAAAAAAAAAAATGTTTTACCTAAAATGCTTGGTTTCCCAAAAATGTTACATTTTTTAAAAGGATAATAGCAGAAAATACCCCCCCAAAATTTGAAGCCCAATTTCTCCCGATTCAGAAAACACCCCATATGGGGGTGAAAAGTGCTCTGTTGGCGCACTACAGGTCTCAGAAGAGAAGGAGTCACATTTGGCTTTTTGAAAGCAAATTTTGCTCTGGGGGCATGCCGCATTTAGGAAGCCCCTATGGTGCCAGAACCGCAAAAAAAAAACAACATGGCATACCATTTTGGAAACCAGACCCCTCGGGGAATGTAAAAAGGGGTAAAGTGAACCTTAATACCCTACAGGTGTTTCACGACTTTTGCATATGTTAAAAAAACATTTATTTTTTTTACCTAAAATGCTTGGTTTCACAAAATTTTTTGATTTTTAAAAAGGGTAATAGCAGAAAATACCCCCCATCATTTGTAACACAATTTCTCCCGAGTACAGCGATACCCCATATGTGACCCTAAACTGTTGCCTTGAAATACGACAGTGAGAGTGCCATGCGCATTTGAGGCCTGAATTAGGGACTTTCATAGGGGTGGACATAGGGGTATTCTACGCCAGTGATTCCCAAATAGGGTGCCTCCAGCTGTAAAAGTCCCAGCATGCCTGGACAGTCAGTGGCTGTCTGGTAATACTGGGAGTTGTTTTGCAACAGCTGGAGGCTCCGTTTTTGGAAACAGTGGCGTACCAGACGTTTTTCATTTTTATTGGGGAGGGGAGGGGGGCTGTGTAGGGGTATGTGTATATGTAGTGTTTTTTACTTTTTATTTTATTGTGTGTTAGTGTAGTGTAGTGTTTTTAGGGTACAGTCACATGGGCGGGGGGTTCACAGTAGTTTCTCGCTGGCAGTTTGAGCAGCGGCAGAAAATTTGCCTCAGCTCAAACTTGCAGCCGGATATTTACTGTAATCCTCCGCCCATGTGAGTGTACCCTGTACGTTCACATTGGGGGGGGGGGAACATCCAGCTGTTGCAAAACTACAACTCCCAGCATGTAGGGTCTATAAGTGCATGCTGGGAGTTGTAGTTTTGCAACAGCTGGAGGCTCCGTTTTGGAAACGGTGGCGTACCAGACGTTTTTCATTTTTATTGTAGGGGTATGTGTATATGTAGTGTTTTTTTACTTTTTATTTTATTGTGTGTTAGTGTAGTGTTTTTAGGGTACAGTCGCACGGGCGGGGGGTTCACAGTAGTTTCTCGCTGGCAGTTTGAGCTGCAGCAGAAAATTTGCTGCAGCTCAAACTTGCAGCCGGATACTTACTGTAATCCTCCGCCGATGTGAGTGTACCCTGTACATTCACATTGGGGGGGGGGGGGGGGACATCCAGCTGTTGCAAAACTACAACTCCCAGCATGTAAGGTCTATCAGTGCATGCTGGGAGTTGTAGTTTTGCAACAGCTGGAGACACACAGGTTGTGAAACACCGAGTTTGGCAACAAACTCAGTGTTTTGCAACCAGTGTGCCTTCAGCTGTTGCAAAAGCTACAACCCCCAGCATGTACGGACAGCGGAAGGGCATGCTGGGTGTTGTAGTTATGCAACAGCGGGAGGCATACTACTTTGGCTGGGGATGCTGGGGATTGTAGTTATGCAACAGCTGGAGACACACTGGTTTGCTACTTAACTCCGTGTGCCTTCAGCTGTTGCAAAACTACAACTCTCAGCAGTCACCGACAGCCAACGGGCATGCTGGGAGTTGTAGATATGCAACCAGCAGATGCACCACTACAACTCCCAGCATGCACTTAAGCTGTTTGTGCAAGCTGGGAGTTGTAGTTACACAACAGCTGAAGGTACACTTTTCCATAGAAAGAATGTGCCTCCAGCTGTTGCAAAACCATAAGTCCCAGCATGCCCATAAGTGCATGCTGGGAGTTGTGGTGGTCTGCCTCCTCCTGTTGCATAACTACAGCTCCCAGCATGCCCTTTTTGCATGCTGGGAGCTGTTGCTAAGCAACAGCAGGAGGCTGTCACTCACCTCCTGCTGCTGCTTGATCGCCGCACAGGTCAGTCCCGCCGCCGCCGCCGTCGCTCCTGGAGCCCCGATCCCAACATTCACGCCGGGGATCGGGGTCCCCAGCACCATGGGTGCACGTCCCGCACCCGCTCACGTCCTCCGGAAGAGGGGCGGAGCGGGTGCGGGAGTGACACCCGCATCAGGCGCCCTGATTGGTCGGCCAGTAATCCGGCCGACGAATCAGGGCGATCGTGAGGTGGCACCAGTGCCACCTCACCCCTGCAGGCTCTGGCTGTTCGGGGCCGTCTCTGACGGCCCCGATCAGCCAGTAATTCCGGGTCACCGGGTCACTGGAGACCCGATTGACCCGGAATCGCCGCAGATCGCTGGACTGAATTGTCCAGCGATCTGCGGCCATCGCCGACATGGGGGGGCATAATGACCCCCCTGGGCGATATGCCCCGATGCCTGCTGAACGATTTCAGCAGGCATCGGGCACCGGCTCCCCTCCGGCTAGCGGCGGGGGGCCGGGAAAGGACAGAACGTACTCCTACGTCCTCGGTCCTTAAGGACTCGGAAACGGGGGCGTAGGAGTACGTCCATTGTCCTTAAGGGGTTAATGGATTTCATGAAGCAGCATTGCACAGTGTATGCAATTGAAAGATTACACGTAATAGTCCCCTATGAAGACTAAAAACGGGTAAAATAAGCCCCCTTCCTAATAAAAGTTTTAATCACTCCCCTTTTCCCATTTTTTAGATAAAATAATGTAAACAAAACTAAACATAAGCATATGTGGCATTACTACGTGCGTAAATGACCAAACTGTTAAAACATAACATAAATTAAATCGCAGGGTCAATGGCGTACATGTGAAAAAATATCAAAATTGCACTTTTTTGGGCTTTTCATGTACCTTAGTTAAAAAACAAAACAAAAAAAAAGTCTCATTAAAACAGAAATGGTACCAATTAAAACTGCAGGTCATGGTGCAAAAAAATGATCACATATATAAAAAATAAAAAAAGATATAGGGGGTCAGAAGAGGACAATTTTAAGCATAATAATTTCCGCAGTTAAATAAAATAAAAACTATATCAATTGGATATCATTGTTATTGTATGGACCTTCAGAATAAAGATAAAATTTCATCTTTATGGAAAAGTGCACTGCAAATAAACTGAAGCCCCCAAAAGTTACAAAATGGCATTTTTTTTTTGTTTTGCCGTACATTTTATTATGGAATGATTGATGTCATTACAAAGTACAATTGGTGTCGGAAAAAAACAAGGCATAATATTGGTCTGTAGGTGGAAAATGTAAAGCATTATGATTAGAGATGAGCGAATTTTGAAAAATTTGATTCGGCCGATTCGCTGTATTTTCAGAAAAAATTTGTTTCGGTCCAAATTTAGTCCTGGCGAATCTCTATTAAAAACTGCTATTTCTGGCCTACAGAGAGGCTCAATAGGGGTGTAGAACACTTCTTTGTCCTAACAAGCAAAGGGAGTAGAGATGAGCGAACTTACAGTAAATTCGATTCGTCACGAACTTCTCGGCTCGGCAGTTGATGACTCATCCTTCGTAAATTAGTTCAGCCTTCAGGTGCTCCGATGGGCTGGAAAAGGTGGATACAGTCCTAGGAAAGAGTCTCCTAGGACTGTATCCACCTTTTCCAGCCCATCGGAGTACCTGAAAGCTGAACTAATTTATGCAGGAAAAGTCATCAACTGCCGAGCCGAGAAGTTCGTGACGAATCGAATTTACTGTAAGTTCGCTCATCTCTAAAAGGGAGTGTGCTGTGTTAGTGAAATAATACTGTTATTCAGTATGACATGCAGATTACAGGCATCGCTATTAGAAACACTGCCCCCAGAGCGTCTGGATGTGGCAGATTTTTTATGTAATTTTTATTTTATTTTATTTGAATTTATTTACATTTTTTGATTACCCATTCTGGTGGGCATCAAGCTGGCAGTCCACCACGAGGCAAGCTACCACATGTTCCAGCCCCTGCCTCTTAGCGCACCCCCATACTCTGAGTGTCCACTTGAAAAGGGAGGGACTGCAGTACCAGTTACTGAACTTGAACAGGAGCACATTCAGCTTCTGTGCCATTAGATAGGTGGGTACATAAAGCTAGAAGTGGCTACAGTGAAAAAGCTCGTACTTGTATCTTAAAATGGAGCTGACGGTCCTCTGCCAGGTAATATACCACCTGTTCCAGCCCCTGCCTCTCAGCACCCCCCTGACTGTGAAAGTATGAATGTTTCATTTAATCAGTTATGGTTCATTGTTAGATTCCCAAGTTTAATGTCCCGTTGTTTACTTTTAACTAATACTGTATGACCACAAAACCCAAACTAACAAGGACTCACATGGCGGCACAATGACAGAGCCTAGAGGTGGCAGCAGCATGAGGAGACCATAATCTGGCAGAATGGCACAGCCTGGGATTGGTGGCAGCAAGAGGAGACCATACAGTGGCTGAATGACACAGCCTGGAGTTGGTGACAGCATGAGGAGACCATTGGGCCTCACAATCCCTAAGAGTAAATGATGAATTTTAAAATTTAAATTGAAGATTTATGGTAGCTAGTCCTACCATAATTTTTTTTTAGGTAATACCCCAGGCTCAGCAGCATCAGTAAACCATATAGTGGCTGAATGACACAGCCTGAAGCTCATGGCAGCATGAGGAGACAACAGGGCTTCACAAACCCTAAGATCAAAAGATTAATTTTCACATTTAAATTGAACATTTATGGAAGCTAATGCTTCAATAAAATATTTTAGGTAATGTCCCAGGCCCAGCAGCATCAGTAAACCATATAGTGGCTAAATGGAACAGCCTGGAGTTAGCTGAAGCATGAGTAGAACATATAGCGGCCTAATGGCACAGCCTGGAGTTGGCAGCAGCATGAGTAGAACATATAGTAGCTGAATGGCACAGCCTTGAGTTGGTGGCAGATGAGACCATATAATGGCTGAATGGCACATCCTGGAATTGATGGCAGCATGAGTAGAACATATAGTGGCAGAATGCTGCAGCCTGAAGTTGGCGGCAGATGAAGAGACCATATAGAGGCTGAATGGCACAGCCTGGAGTTGGCGGTAGATGAGCAGACCATATAGTGGCTGAATAGCACAGCCTGGATTTGGTGGCCGCATGAGTAGAACATATAGTGGCTGAATGGCACAGCCTGGAGTTGGTGGCAGATGAGGAGACCATATAGTGGCTGAATGGCACAGCCTGGAGTTGGCGGCAGCATGAGCAGAACATATAGTCGTTGAATGGCACAGCCTGGAGTAGGCGGCAAATGAGGAGACCATATAGTGGCTTATTGCCACAGCCTGGAGTTGGCGGCAGCATGAACAAAAAAAAATAGAGTTGCTGAATGGCACAGCCTGGAGTTGGCGGCAGCATGAGTAGAATATATAGTGGTTGATTGGCAAAGCCTGGAGTTTGTGGCAGAAGCATGGGGAGACCATATAGTGGCTGAATGGCACAGCCTGGAGTTGGCTGAAGCATGAGTAGAACATATAGTGGTCTAATGGCACAGCCTGGATTTGGCAGCAGCATGATTAGAACATATAGTGGCTGAATGGCACAGCCTGGAGTTGGTGGCAGATGAGACCATATAGTGGCTAAATGGCACATCCTGGAATTGATGGCAACATAAGTAGAACATATAGTGGCAGAATGGCACAGCCTGGAGTTGGCAGCAGATGAAGAGACCATATAGTGGCTGAATGGCACAGCCTGGAGTTGGCGGTAGATGAGGAGACCATATAGTGGCTGAATAGCACAGCCTGGAGTTGATGGCAGCATGAGTGGAACATATAGTGGCTGAATGGCACAGCCTGGAGTTGGTGGCAGATGAGGAGACCATATAGTGGCTGAATGGCACAGCCTGGAGTTGGCGGCAGCATGAGTATAACACATATAAAGATCATTTAACCCCTTCCCTAATGAAAGTAAGAATCACCCCCCTTTTCCCATTTAAAAAAAAAGTGTAAATAAAAATAAATATATGTGGTATCGCCACGTGTGGAAATGTCTGAATTATAAAAATATATCATTAATTAAACCGCACGGTTAATGGCGTATGCGCAAAAAAATTCCAAAGTCCAAAATAGCGTATTTTTGGTCACTTTTTATGTCATGAAAAAATGAATAAAAAGTGATCAAAAAGTCCTATCAATACAAATTACCGCTAAAAACTACAGATCACGGCGCAAAAAATGAGCCCTCATACCGCTCAGTACGCAGAAAAAAGTTATAGGGGTCAGAAAATTTTTACGTATAAATTTTCCTACGTGAAGTTATGATTTTTTCCAGAAGTACGACAAAATCCAACCTATATCAGTAGTAGGCTATCATTTTAATCGTATGGACCTACAGAATAAAGGGAGGGTGTCATTTTTACCGAAAAATTTACTGCGTAGAAACGTAAGCCCCCAAAAATTACAGCTGTGTTTTTTCTTCAATTTTGTCGCACAATGATTTTTCTTCCATTTTGCCGTAGATTTTTGGGTAAAATGACTGATGTCATTACAAATAAAAATTGCTGTTGCAAATAATAAGCCATCAAATGGATTTTTAGGTGCAAAATTGAAAGAGTTATTGTTTTTTTTAAAGATAAGGAGAAAAAAATGAAAGTGCAAAAACGGAAAAACCCTGGGTCATGAAGGGGTTAAAGGGAGGGAGGTTCTATTAACATAAATAGGTCTAATGTGACGCACAATGTGAAATTAAATACATATATATATATATATTTGTAAGAAGAAAGAATTTGTGGGAGGGGCGGGGATTTGTCATAAGCGGGAGTCGGGGACGAGCCATTCTTGGTCCTCCAGTCCATCGGGATAGTTTGCGCCGGCATGACAGCACATCCTGAGGCGTACAGCTCATTGGGCTGTATTACCTTTATCTAATCCTAATTGTAGGCATCTTTTAAACCGCTGCAGACACATTATTATATGCCCACTTACTGAGTACAGTGCTTGTCCATCCAGCCCGTTCTTCTATGTCAGCTATTGGTGCTGCCAACCACGTGACCGCAGGTCCCATAGTGATGCGTCCCTAGTAACCCAGCTTCACAGTGGTCCCGTTCATCCACATCGGCCATTGGTGCTGCTGACCATGTGACCTCACACCCCATAATGATGAGTCCACAGCAACCCAGTGCTACGGCAGTCCTGTTTCTTTGTAGCTACAGCGCTGCCGAGCACTGCAGATCATGCAATTCGACATTCTCACTGGTCATTGAAGGTTTTTGTTGCCTCCTATAGATTTTTTAATATTATTGAATGTATCAACTTTATGCTATTTATATTTTTGTGAATGTTTCTACCTGATGATTTGTGTGCACTGACACCTGTGATCCCCAACCTCTAGCCACTCCTACTTCTCCATTGGTGGTGACTAACACAAGTACGGAGATATGTTCAGCCATGCCGGCACAATTCTATTTGCACACGGTGGCATTGGGGGGGGGGGGGGGGCAGGAGGCAGGCGGCATCACGGGCAATGGCAGTACGGATCCAGCATGTCTATAGGCGGATCTGTGCGATCGCCTCTGGATTTCCGCCTTTTGGGCTGGCCCCTGGTTATTGTACAGTATCAGGGGCAGCTCTCCACTCATTCAGGGTATTACTCCCAGGAGCCGCTTCCTCATACATGGGGGACACGTATACAATTCCCTGCGGGGTGTCTTTGTTACAGTCATCTGTATACAGCATACTTAGGTTATGACTTTCTATTTAAATCTAGCATGCAATCAGTTTGTGCTATACAAATCGAAGTAACTCAGGTAATTGTAGACCCATGAGTCCCTGGTGTCTCCTGATATTTTAGTTTCCAGGTTAAGTAGTCTGAAGTATGCCCCCCCCCCCGTAGCATTCCGCATATAAAAAAAAGAAGAAAAAATATATATATAATAACCATATGCTCGTATTATTACATACTGTCATGTAATTACGAGCTTACGGTCATATAATTTATTTAGTGCATATGATTATAGGTGTTCTGTGCACACGCTCCTATAATATATTATATGCATAAGGTCATATGGTTGTCCAGCGCACATGCTCCTGTAATTTGTGCTATGCATACGGTCATAGTTGTTCGGTAGGCATGCTCCTGTGATTTATTCTACGCATACGATTATGTGGTTGTTCTGTGCACACGCTCATACAATTGGTGCTGTGCATACTGTGATATGGTTGGTCTGTGCACACACTACTATAATTTGCTCTATGCATACCTCCTTAATGGAGTACTCCGGTGAAAACCTTTTTTCTTTTAAATCAACTGGTGGCAGAAAATTAAACATATTTGTAAATTACTTCTATTAAAAAATCTTAATCCTTCCTGTACTTATTAGCTGCTGAATACTACAGAGGAAATTATTTTCTTTTTGGAACGCTCTCTGATGACATCACGAGCACAGTGCTCTCTGCTGAGGTTATTATAATAATAATGCTTTATTAATTGTTGTCCTTAGTGGGATTTGAACCCAAGTCCCCAGCACTGTAAGGGAGCAGTGCTAACCACTGCGCAACCATGCTGCCCTTAACATACATCTGCTATGCATGGTTGCTAGAATGGAGAGAGATGTCAGCAGAGAGCACTGTGCTCGTGATGTCATCAGTGTGCCAAAAAGAAAGGAATTTCCTCTGTAGCATTCAGCAGCTAATAAGTACTGGAAGAATTAAGATTTTTTAATAGAAGTAATTTACAAATATGTTTAACTTTCTGCCACCACTTGATTTAAAAAAAAAAGGTTTTCACCTCTTTAAGGACCAAGGACATATGAGTACGTCCTTGTTCCCGCTCCCGTGATATAATGCGGTGTCCCACGGTGACCCCGCATCATATCGCGGCGGGCTCAGCGTCATAGTGAAGCCGGGACCTGCTGCTAATAGCGCTATTAACCCTTTAGCCACGCTCAAAGCTGAGCCACGTGGCTAAAAGTGAAAGTAAAAAGTGCCAGTTAGCTCAGGGAGCTGTTCGGGATCGCCGCGGTGAAATTGTGGCATCCCGAACAGCTGTACCTTCCTTCCTGCAGTCCGATCGAGAATTGAATGCTTCAAGCCTGAGATCCAGGGGGCTATAATAGTGAAAAAGAAAAGTGTAAAAAAATCATTAACCCTTTAAATTATCCCTTCCCCTAATAAAATTTTGAATCACCCAGCATTTCCAATAATTAAAAAAACTGTGTAAATAAAAACAAAAATAAACATATGTGGTATCGTCATGTGCAGACATGTCAGAATTAAAAAAATATACCGCTAATTAAACCGCACGGTCAATGGCGTACGCGCTTATTTTTGGTCACTTTTTTATATCATGAAAAGATGAATAAAAAGCGATCAAAAAGTCAGATCAATGCAAAAATGGTACCGACAAAAACTTCAGATCACAGCGCAAAAAATGAACCCTCATAGCGCCCTGAACACGGAAAAATAAAAACGTTATAGGGGTCAGAAGATGACAATTTTAAACATATACATTTTCCTGCATGTAGTTGTGATTTTTTTCTGAAGTAATACAAAATCAAACCTATACAAATAGGGTATCATTTTAACCGTATGGACCTAGAGAATAAAGATAAGGTGTCATTTCTACTGAAAAATATACTACGTAGAAACGGAAGCCCCCAAAATTTACAAAATGGCTGTATTTTTTCAATTTTGTCGCTCAATGATTTTTTTTCCTTTTCCGCCGTAGATTTTTGGGTAAAATTACTGATATCATTACAAAGTAGAACTGGTGGTGCAAAAAATAAGCCATAATACAGATTTTTAGGTGCAAAATTTAAAGAGTTATGATTTTTTTAAAGGTAAGGAGGAAAAAACGAAAGAGCAAAAACCGAAAAATGCCTGGTCCTTAAGGGGTTAAACCACAGCACTGTAACACTCTGGCACACCCCGGGACTCGGACCCATGGTGGTCCACTGTGCTTCCGAGACGGTCCTGAATATCTTACTGTGTTACATGCTGTGAGATACCCATAGACCACAACGGGCCTATTGGTTTCAATGGGCAAAAAATTCACTAATGCACTAGTCACAGTTCCCTATACCATTAAAGAAGGGAGGGCTCAATATTCGCAAATATGCGCATATGCAGAAACCAGTGTAGAGGAAGAGTTGTGCGGTTGCCCATAGCAACCAATCAGATTGCTTATTTCATTTTTGAAAAGGCCTCTGAAAAATGAAGGAAGCAATCTGATTGGTTGCTATGGGCAACTCAGAAACTTTTCCTCTGGACAGGTTTTCATAATTCTCCCTCTATAGGGGAGATTCATCAAAACCACTGTAGAGGAAGAGTTGTGCAGTTGCCTATAGCAACCAATCAGATTGCTTCTTTCATTTTTGAAAAGGCCTCTGAAAAATGAAGGAAGCAATCTGGTTGCTATGGGCAACTCAGAAACTTTTCCAGGAAAAGTTTCTGAGTTGCCCATAGCAACCAATCAGATTGCTTCTTTCATTTTGCAGAGGACTTGTGAAAAATGAACGAAGCAATCTGATTGGTTGCTATGGGCAACTCAGCAGCTTTTCCAGTAGAGTAAAGTTAAAGGGGTACTGCGGTGAAAACCTTTTTTCTTTTAAATCAACTGGTGACAGAAAGTTAAACATATTTGTAAATTACTTCTATTAAAAAATCTTAATCCTTCCTGTACTTATTAGCTGCTGAATACAGAGGAAATTCTTTTCTTTTTGGAATGCTCTCTGATGACATCACGAGCACAGTTCTGTCTGCTGACATTATAATAATGCTTTATTTATTGTTGTCCTTAGTGGGATTCAAACCCAATCCCCCAGCACTGCAAGGCAGTAGTGCTAACCACTGAGCCACCATGCTGCCCTTAGCATACATCTGCTATGCATCTGCTGTGCATCTGCTGTGCATGGTTGCTAAAATGGACAGAGATGTCAGCAGAGAGCACTGTGCTCGTGATGTCATCAGTGTTCCAAAAAGAAAGGAATTTCCTCTGTAGCATTCAGCAGCTAATAAATACTGGAAGGATTAAGATTTTTTCAATAGAAGTAATTTACAAATATGTTTAACTTTCTGCCGCCAGTTGATTTAAAAGAAAAAAGATTTTCACCGGAGTACCCCTTTAAACCACAACACTGTAACACTCTGTCCCACCCTGGAACTCAACCCAGTGGTGGTCTCCCATCCACTGTGCTGCAGAGATGGTCCTGCATATCTTACTGTGTTACATGCTGTGAGATCCCCATAGACCACAATGATCCTATTGTTGTCAATAGGCAAAAAAAATCACAGAGTTAATGCACTAGTTATAGTTCCCTATACCATTGAAGAAGGGAGGGTGCAATATTCGCAAATATGCGCATATATTTTCGCATATGCAAAAAAAACAAATATATGAACGAACATAGCGAATGTGCAAATTTCGTGAACATAGGATGAATATTCATCCATATATTCGCGAAATATTGCGAATTCTAATATGGCCCCTGACGCTGATCACTATTGATAATGTAAGAGGAAAGTTAGGACATAGTGGGAATAACAGAGACTGTAATATCCATTTATTTGTTTTTGTATTTTTCTGTTTAGGTGTGTGTTCACACACTAGTTTGTTTAGAGCAGTTTGCTATTCCACCTGGATAGGGAATAGTTAATGCTCTGAGTGAATAGGAACTCGGGTGGAGTCATTTAGCCAGAGTAATCCTGCATTCTGGGGCTGGCTATTTTAGTTAATGCCACCATGTCTGTTTGTGCAATACACTTCCATGCCTGCTTGAGCTTGCACCTTGTATTTATCTTGTGATATTATCTGAGTTTTAGCCATGGTTTAAAGTCTTGTTCATTGTAGCTTTTAGTCTGTGTTAGATTTGTTGGTTTTAGGATTATGTCTGTTCAGCTTTGTCAGTGTTTACACTGTGTCTGAGTCTAGTTTGTACTTGTACCAGTCTTGTATCTTGAGAAATATCCTGTCTGTTATCCTGACTAGTGTTCCTCTACGTTGTAGAGTTTGTTGTTCTTGTATCCTTTTTCATGAAGTCCAGTTTGTATGTTCTGTTTCCCAGTGTGAACAGTGTCTTACATTTATATTCTGTTTGGTTGATCTATTCTTTGTACTTGTACCTGTATGTGAACAGTGTTCAATTTTACCCATTCAGTTTTAGTGTTTTGGCTCTCAGTTCTTCCGCTATCCCCTTCATCTCCTGGATTTTGCTGTATACTCATATCAAGCCTAGTCTTGTTCATTTTTATCATGTCTGCCGTTTATCTCCTATCCGGTTTTGTGAACTGTTTGTTAATTCACTATCTTCTGAGTTCTGCCTGTTAATATTTGTATTGTCTAGTAGTTCTCCGTTTCTAACCTGTGACCGACTATGTTTATTATTTGTTTTTACGCCACTGCACTTTAGCGCAGGAAGGGAACGGCTCCCAGTTGTCGACTCACCATTTAGGGTGAGTGGGCTAGTAGGCAGGGAGAGGTGTTTTAGGGTCAGTTTAGGGTTCACTCTCCCTGTCCCCCGGTCGGTCCTTGACAGAGACATGGTTGGGAGATAGCTATAACTGGGCCATTAAAATTAAACATTATTGAATGTGAAAAATTGGAAATGAGAAGGATATAAACTGGGAGACTGAGACCTGTGAACCTCATGAAGTAAACAGGTTTCTAAATATAACTAAAGATAATTATCTATCCCAACAGATGCAGGACTCATCCAGAGGGGACGCCCTACTGGACTTAATATTAAACAACAGACCTGACAGGTAGGAGGACACCTATCAAATAGTGATCACAATATAATGCATTATAACTTGTCCTTCAATAAGGGAATCCTTTGAGGAGCCACAAAAACAATGAAATTTAGGAAGGCCAAATTCAATCAACTCAGAGAAGCTCTTAACATTATAAATATGATAATGTCATCAAAAACAAGAATACAGAGGGCCTTAAATGACAAAAAAAATGTAAGCTTCTAAAACAGGAAAGCAGTCAATGAGCATTTAAGAAGCTATAGGGAAAAAATAAACAAGTAAAAAACTAATACAAGCAGCAAAAGTTAAGTCAGAAAGATTAATTACCAAAGAGAGTAAAATTAACCCCACAATGTTCTTTAACTACATAAATGGTAAAAACTTTAAAAATAAAAGTGTAGGCTCTTTAAAAAGTAATTAGAGAGAAATTATAGACATTGATGAGGAAAAAGTGAATATATTAAACATATTGTCCACTGTATTCACAAAGGAAAATGAAATGCTAGGTAAAATACAGCAGGATAAGGTAAATTCCCCTAAACCAGGAATAAGTGCAGTGTCCCTTAAAAAAAAAATAGACAAATCACCAGGTCCAGATGGCATTCACCCCGCATACATTACTTAACCCCTTAAGGACCCAGCCAATTTTCAGTGTAGGACCCGGCCATTTTTTATATATCTGACCACTGTCACTTTAAGCATTAATAACTCTGGGATGCTTTTACCTTTCATTCTGATATTGTTTTTTCGTGACATATTCTACTTTATGTTAGTGGTAAAATTTTGTCGCTACATGCATAATTTCTTGGTGAAGAATTCCAAAATTTGATGAAAAAAAATTGAAAATTTTGCATTTATTTAACTTTGAAGCTCTCTGCTTATATGGAAAATGAATATTCCAAATAAATTATATGTTGATTCACATTTACAATATGTCTTCTTTATATTTGCACCATAAAGTTGACATGTTTTCACTTTTTTTTCCCTTTTTTTTTTCCACTAAAATAGTTTTCCCCCAAATATAACATTTTTACAAGGGGTAATAGGAGAAAATGCCCCCCAAAATTTAAAACCCCATCTCTTCTGGGTACGGAAATACCACATGTGTGGACGTCAAGTGCTCTGCTGGCACACTACAATGCTCAGAAGAGAAGGAGTCACATTTGGCTTTTGGAAAGCGAATCTTGCTGAAATGGTTTCTGGGGGGCATGTCGCATTTGGGAAGCCCCTATGCTGCCAGAACAGAAAAAAAAACACATGGCATACTATTTTGGAAACTACACCCCTCAAGGAACGTAACAAGGGGTACAGTGAGCCTTAACACCTCACAGGTTACTTTTTGTTAAAGTTGGATGTGTAAATGAAAAAAAAATGTTTTCACTAAAATGCTGTTTTTTCTCCAAAGTTTACATTTTTACAAGGGGTAATAGGAGAAAATGTCCCCCAAAATTTATAACTTCATTTCTTCTGAGCCTGGAAATACCCCATGTGTGGACATCAAGTGCTCTGCTGGCGCACTACAATGGTCAGAAGAGGAGAAGCGCCATTGAGCTTTTGGAGAGTGAATTTGTTTGGAATGGAAGTCAGGGGCCATGAGGGTTTACAAAGTTCCCCGTACTGCAAGAACATGTGACCCAATTTTGGAAACTACACCCCTTACAGAATATAATTACTGGTGCATTGAATATTTACACCCCACTGGCATTTCACAGATCTACAGAATTAAATTTTTCACGGACCACTGTTCAAAAAATCTGTCAGACACCTGTGGGGTGTAAATGCTCACTGTACTCCTTATTACATTACGTGAGGGGTGTAGTTTCCAAAATGGGGTCACATGTGGGGGGGGGGGGGCTCCATTGTTCTGGCACTATGGGGGCTTTGTAAACACACATGGTCTTCAATTCCGGACAAATTTTCTCTTCAAAAGCCCTATGGCGCTCCTTCTCTTCTGAGTTTGCCTGCAGAGCACTTTACATCCACATATGGGGTATGTTCTTACTCAGAAAAAATGGGGTTACAAATTTTGGGGGCTTTTTTTTTCCTATTTTCCCTTGTGAAAATGAAAAAAGTAGGGTAACACCAGCATTTTAGGGAAAATATTATTTTTTTCATGTTTCCATCAAACTTTGAAGAATTTTCATTAAACACATGTGGGGTGTTAAGGCTCACTATACCCCTTGTTCCGTTCCATGAGGGGTCTAGTTTCCAAAATGGGGTCACATGTGGGTATTTATTTTTTTGCGTTTATGTCAGAACCGCTGTAAAATCGTCCACCCCTGTGCAAATCACCAATTTAGGCCTCAAATGTACATAGTGCACTCTCACTCCTGAGCCTTGTGTGCTCGCAGAGCATTTTACGCCCACATATGAGGTATTTCCGTACTTAGAAGAAATTTAAAACTTTGGGGTCTTTTTTCCTTTTACCTCTTGTGAAAATAAAAAGTATGGGGCAACACCAGCATGTTAATGTACATTTTTTTTAATTTTTTTACACTAACAGTCTGGTGTAGCCCCCAACTTTTCCTTTTCATAAGGGGTAAAATGAGAGAAAGCCCCCCAAAATTTGTAGTGCAATTTCTCCCGAGTACGGAAATACCAGATATGTGGCCCTAAACTGTTTCCTTGAAATACAACAGGGCTCTGAAGTGAGAGAGTGCCATGCGCATTTGAGGACCAAATTAGGGATTGCATAGGGGGTGGACATAGAGGTATTCTACGCCAGTGATTCCCAAACAGAGTGCCTCCAGCTGTTGCTAAACTTCCACCATGCCTGGACAGTCAGTGGCTGTTTATTGGGGGGGGGGGGGGGGGGAGTGTAAGGGGGTGTATATGTAGTGTTTTACACTTTATTATGTGTTAGTGTAGTGTAGTGTTTTTAGGGTACATTCGCAGTGGCAGGTTATGGTGAGTTTTTCCTGCTAGGAGTTTGAGCTGAGGCAAAAAAATTTCCGCAGCTCAAACTTCCTGCAGGAAACTTACTGTAAACTCACCCGTGTGACTGTACCTTGTACATTCACATCGGGAAGGGGGGGGGGGGCAAACCTCCAGCTGTTTCAAACTACAACTCCCAGCATGTGCATGCTGTGAGTTGTACTTTTGTAACAGCTAGAGGCACACTGGTTGGAAAACCTTCAGTTAGGTTCTGTTACCCAACTCAGTATTTTCCAACCAGTGTGCCTCCAGCTGTTGCAAAACTACAACTCCCAGCATGTACTGATCACCAAAGAGCATGCTGGGAGATGTAGTTATGCAACAACTGGAGGTACGCAACTACAACTCCCAGCATGCCGAGACCGCTGTTTGGGTATGCTGGGATTTGCAGTTTTGCAACATCTGGAGGGCTACAGTTTAGAGACCACAGCACAGCATGCCGAAACAGCAAACTGCTGTGTGGGCATGCTAGGAGTTGTAGTTTTGCAAGATCTAGAGGGCTGCAGTTTAGAGATCACTGTGAAGTGGTCTCTAAACTGTGGACCTCCAGCGGTTGCAAAACTTCAAATCCCAGCATGCCCAAACAGCTGTCTGGGCATGCAGGGAGTTGTAGTTTTACAACATCTGGAGGGCTAGAGTTTAGAGATCACTGTATAGTGGTCTCAAACTGTAGCCCTCCAGATGTTTCTAGGCAACTCACCGACTACCGTAGGTTCCAGGGCCGCCCGCAGCCTCCGCTGATGGGTAAGTGGACTTCGGCGCTGGTCCCTGATAGTTTCCCCATTCTGCCCCACCTATTGTGGGTGGGCAGAATGGGGAAACCGAAAGTTAACCCCCCCCGCCCCCGATCTACTATTGGTCGTCGCATCTATATGACCAATAGCAGGGATAGGAGGGGTGGCACCCCTGCCACCTCACTCCTATCCCTTCAGGGGGATCGCGGGTGTCTTGAACAACCGTGATCCCCCTTATATTCCGGTTCACTGGGTCACCATAGACCCGTATGACCCGAAAGAGTAGCAAATCGCCGGTGTGAATTCAAATCGCCGACATGGGGGGGAGGGGGGGGTCAGATAACCCCCCCCCTGGGCATTTGCGCAGGGTGCCTGCTGATCGACATCATCAGTCACCCCGGTCCGGTCCCCACCCGGCTCGTGGTGGTAAACCGAAATCCCCACGGGCATACAGGTACTTCCTGGGTCCTTAAGTACCAGGTTGTCAGGACATACATGTACGCCCTGGGTCCTTAACAGGTTAAGGGAGTTAAGTAATGTAATAGACAGACCCCTGTTTCTAATATTCAAGGACTATCTAGTGACAGGGTCTGTTCTCCAGGACTGGAGCATAGCAAATGTGGTGCCAATATTTAAAATGGGATCAAAAGTGGACTCCGGAATTATAGGTCTGTTAAATTAACCTTCGTTGTATATAAATTGTTTGATTTTTTTAAATATCTTATTGACAATAAATGTATGCCTCCATAGCAGTTTGGGTTTACGAGGGATCAATCCTGTCAAACTAACCTGATCAGCTTTTATGAGGAGGTGAGCTCCAGACTGTACCAGGGGGAATCGCTGGATGTCGTATATCTTGATTTTTATAAAGCATTTGATACAGTGCCACATACAAGGTTGGTGCATAAAATGAGAATTTATATACTCTGATTGGGTGACTGTTACTAGTGGGGTATTACAGGGGTCAGTTGTGGGCCTATTCTTTTTAATATGCTTAGTAATGATTTTGCAAAGGGATTGTAAAGTAAAATATCAATCTTTACAGATGCTACTAAGCTTCACAAAGTGATTAACAGAGGACAGTGCACGGTTACAAATGAATCTTGTTAAGTTGTGAGTTCCAGCAGCCAACGCTGGCCGTGAGCGCATGGTCCCCTTACCTGCTGCTGCCTACGGGTCTGGGACTCGCATTGCGGGACGCGCCCGCATGTGAGCCCCAGTCCGTCACTCTCAGGGTGTTTCTCCTGCTTCCGCCTCTGCCTCTCTGCTCCGGCACGCGTGTCCCTGTCCCCTAGGGGGCACGCATGCCAGAGCTTTAAGATTTAAAGGGCCAGTAGGCTCATTAGTGTAATTCATCTGTGGCTCATTTATAAATTCCTCCAGTCTCCTCACTCCCCTGCTGGATCTTTGTTGCCTTGTGCCTTAGAGAAAGCGTTCCTCAGTATTGCCTTGCCATGTATCTGATGCTTTGCTATGTGAATTTGACCTTGCTCCCCTTCTGCCTGCCTACTGAACTCCTGCTACGTCTTGACTATGCTACTGTGCTGCCTGCCCTGACCTTCTGCTATCCAGACTACTAGTTGCCTTAACCGTCTTGTGCCTGGCATCTCCTCAGCTGCCTGTGTGGTCGAGCCGTGCCAGGGGTAGCGACCTGGGTGCCGCCTGCCGCAGCAAGTCCATCCCGCTTTGTGGCAGGCTTTGGTGAAAACCAGCGGCACCTTAGACTCCACTCCCTGGTATGGTCCGAGTCATCTGCCACACAGGTCCAGGGGATCCACATCCACCGGTGTTCCTGTCTTCTGAAATGTGAGTGTTACATATCTGGATAGGTTGGAGGTTTGGGCTGAGAAGTGTCAGATGAGGTTCAACACTGATAAATGTAAGGTAATGCACATGGGGAGAAAAAAAATCTAAGCTGGGAGTATGTACTAAATGGGAAAATACTATGGACGACTGACATGGAAAAGGACTTAGGAGTCTTAGTTAACAGTAAATTTAGCTGTAGTAACCAGTGTCGGGCAGCTGCTGCGAAAGCAAATAAATCATGGGGTAAACCAATAGGGGCATAGATGCTCTCGACAAGGAAATAATTCTACCGCTGTACAAATCACTAGTCAGACCACAAATAGAATACTGTGTACAGTACTGAGCACCAGTGTACAAGAAAGATATTGTGGAGCTGGAGAGGGTTCAAAGACGGGCAACCAGAGTAATACAGGGAATGGGAGGACTACAGTACCCAGAAAGATTAGCAGAATTTAGGTTATTTAGTTTAGAAAAAAAGAAGGCTTACGGGCAACCTAATTACTATGTATAAATATATTTAGGGGGAAGTACAGAGATCTCTCCCATGATCTATTTGTACCCAGGACTGTATCTATAACAATCCTCTATGCCAAAAGCAAACAAGTTCACACCAGCAGAGACAGGGGTTCTTTACTATAAGAGCAGGGAGAATATGGAACTCTCTGTCAAGAAGTGGTCATGGCGAGCTCAATAAAAGAGTTCAAATGGGTGCTGGAAGCGTTTCTGGAGTATGATAGCATTAATTGTCATGAATACTAGATTTATCGGGACAGAACATTGATTCAGGAATTTATTTTGACTGCCATATTTGGAATCTGGAAGGAAATTTCCCCTAGTATGGGGTTATTGGCATCAGCCTCATAATGGACACAATAGGATTATAGGTTGAAATGTATGTACTTTGGTCATTTTCAACCTAATGAACTATGTAACTATGTAGATCCTCTATAGCTCTTGGATCTTGCATTTGGGAAGACTCAAAGAGCACTCAAGCATCAGAAGGATCCATATTTTCTTCTATGTGCCATTTTTCCTTTAACACTCTTCTGTCATTATCTTCTTGCCCATTTGAGTATCAAAGCTATAGCAGGTCAATGAAGCAGTAATTGACAGAAAATGCTGTAACTGCTGGAACTGGGACACACCGAAGAAGTATATTTAATAAGCCTTTAGGCACATTGATTTTTAACACACTTAGTAAATCTAGATCTTCTCTTAATATATTTACAAGGCTACTATCTTCTAAAATTCAATGAAAGAAAAGGTATTCATTAGATATGAAAGAGCTAAATGGATAGCTGCACAGAGATCAATGCTCCCGTGATTGTTGTCATCATTATTTTTTTTGTTCTTACTGGAGATCATTTTTATTTATGTTCATATACAATTTATACAAATCGAGTAACTATCTTTGTTTTCTATAATATCTTTGTATATCAGTGTGGCAGTCTATTCACAAAGAAAATAGAGAATTGTGTATCTATAATAAACTGCACAATTCACTAGTTGCTCATCTTTTTGTAGAGAGACTATGACAACTCAGATCCATGAAAAACTTTTTTTGTGAGTCATCAGGCAGTGCCGAATTGCCCAAAAAGTTTCTTTCTCTACAAATAATCATATATAAAAGGAGGGGATTGAGATCCCATAAAAATGATATACCCCTTACACATTCGACCTCTATAGGTATCTCTGACAACCTTCCCATGCACTCCTAAACTGACTTTACATTGAATTGTGCATCAGTACGTAACACTGAAGCATGGGCTGACAGTTTGTAATAAAAATGTAACATTATATATCTTATTATTCAATGTTAAGCTATGTTCAGCATTTTGCTCAGGAATCCATGAATACAACTGGCAAAAAAATCTGTGTTCTTGGGAATGCCTGAACCTCTTGCTAGTGCTGTGAGTGGATGGGCCCAAATAGGAAAATGTCATAGAAATGTCAACATTCCCGGGATTCAAGTAAAACTTTACTTTTATTTCAATACAAAATACAAAATCTGGTCACAATATAGGGAATCTGAATGTGCTTAAGGTGGTTACCTTTTAACCCCTTAAGGACCGGGGTTTTTTCCGTTTTTGCACTTTCGTTTTTTGCTCCTTGCCTTTAATAAATCATAACTCTTTCAATTTTGCACCTAAAAATCCATATGATTGCTTATTTTTTGCACCACCAATTCTACTTTGTAATTACGTCAGTAATTTTGCCCAAACATCTACAGTCAAATGGAAAAAAAAATCATTGTGAGACAAAATTGAAAAAAAAAATGCCATTTTGTAACTTTTGGGGGCTTCCGTTCCTACGTAGTACATATTTCGGTAAAAATGACACCTTATCTTTATTCTGTAGGTTTATACGATTAAAATGATACCCTACTTATATAGGTTTAATTTTGTTGTACTTCTGGAAAAAAATCATAACTTCATGCAGGAAAATTAATAAGTTTAAAATTGTCATCTTCTGACCCCTATAACTTTTTTATTTTTCTGCGTATGGAGCGGTATGAGGGCTAATTGTCTGCGCCGTGATTTGAAGTTTTTAACGGTACCATTTTTGCATTGATAGGACTTTTTTTGCGCGTACGCCATTGACCGTGCGGTTTAACTAACAATATATTTTTATAATTCGGACATTTCCGCACGTGGCGATACCATATATGTTTATTTTTATTTACACTGTGTTTTTCTTTTATGGGAAAAGGGGGGGGGATTCAAACTTTTAATAGGGAAGGGGTTAAATGATCTTTATTCACTTTTTTTTCACTTTTTTTTTGCAGTGTTATAGCTCGCATAGGGACCTATAACACTGCACACACTGATCTTTCACATTGATCACTGGTTTCTCATAGGAAACCAGTGATCGATGATTCTGCCACTTGACTGCTCATGCCTGGATCTCAGGCACTGAGCAGTCATTCGACGATCGGACAGCTAGGAGGCAGGTAAGGACCCTCCGGCTGTCCTGTAAGCTGCTCGGGATGCCGCGATTTCGCCATGGCTATCCTGAACAGCCCACTAAGCTAACCGCCACTTTTTACTTTCACTTTTAGCCGCGTGGCTCAGCTTTGAGCGGCGGGTCCTGGCTTCACTATGACGCCGGGCCCGCTGTGATATGATGCGGGGTCACCGTGGGACCCCGCGTTATATCACGGGAGCGGGACCAAGGACGTACTCATACGTCCTTGGTCCTTAAGAGGTTAATCATAAATAGAGATGAGCGAATCGAATCTGAATCCGAATTCATGACGAATTTCAGGAAAAATTTGATTTGCAATGAATGCGAATATTAATTGGCAGCCATCTTGTGGCACAGAAAAGCTTTTTTACAGCAGCGATTCATCTCAAGTCCAAATCCAGCCTAGAAGCACAGATAGAGAAGGGAGAGAGATTGAGAGAGAAAGTACAATTGTGAGTATATTACAGCAGCAATTCACCTCAAGCCCAAATCCAGCCTAGAAGCACTGACAGGGAAGGGAGGGAGATTGAGAGAGAGAGAGTGCAATATTGGGTGTAGTACACAGCTACTGTGTGCAGCAGCACTGGTGTGTACAACAACTAAAAAGCTAATAGTAGCCAGCTAGGTAGGGTGAGCAGAGCACTAAAAGCATATTATCCTCTATTAAGTGAAACCTGCTGGTGTTGTAGAAAAATACTGTTTTAAGCGTAGTGGATTGCATTGTACTCCCCTCATAAGTGCACACACATGTACATGTAAGTGGGGTACCATTTTGTTGCTGTTAAGGTCTTAAGGGCCTAGATACTGTGAAAGGCCAGCCAAAAGTGCACACCTGCTGATTTGGTAGACAAATAAAGTTTTAAGCATAATGGAGTGCATTGTACTCCCTTTATACGTGCATACCACATATGTACATCTAAGTGGTGTACCATTTTGTTCCTGTTAAAGTCTTAAGGGCCTAGATACTATGAAAGGCCAGCCAAAAGTACACACCTGCTGGTTTTGTAGACAAATACTGTTTTAACCTCTTAAGGAGCAAGCCCATTTTCACCTTAAGGACCCAAGCATTTTTTGCACATCTGACCACTGTCACTTTAAGCATTAATAACTCTGGGATGCTTTTACTTTTCAGTCTGATTCCGAGATTGTTTTTTTTTTGTGACATATTCTACTTCATGTTAGTGGTAAATTTTTGTCGATACTTGCATCACTTCTTGGTGAAAAATTCCAAGATTTGATGAAAAACGTAGAAAATTTAGCATTTTTCTATCTTTGAAGCTCTCTGCTTGTAAGGAAAACAGACATCCCAAATAAATGATATATTGATTCACATATACAATATGTCTACTTTATATTTTCATCATAAAGTTGACATGTTTTTACTTTTTGAAGAAATCTGAGGGTTTCAAAGTTCAGCAGCCATTTTCAAATTTTTCACAAAATTTTCAAAATTGGAATTTTTCAGGGTCCAGTTCAGACCCCACAAATGACCCCATTATAAAAACTGCACCCCTCAAAGTATCCAAAATGACATTTGGGTAAGTGTGTTAACCCTTTAGGTGTTTCACAGGAATAGCAGTAAAGTGAAGGAGAAAATGCAAAATCTTCATTTTTTACACTCGCATGTTCTTGTAGACCCAGTTTTTGAATTTTTACAAGGAGTAATAGGAGAAAAAGTCCCACAAAATTTGTAACCCAATTTCTCTCGAGCAAGGAAATATCTCGTATGTGTATGCCAAGTGTTCGGCGGGCGCAGTAGAAGGCTCAGAAGGGAAGGAGCAACAATGGGATTTTGGAGAGTGAATTTTTCTGAAATGGTTTTTGGGGGGCATGTCGCATTTAGGAAGCCCTTATGGTGCCAGAAAAGCAGAAAAACCCCACATGGCATACTATTTTGGAAACTAAACCCCTCAAGGCACGTAACAAGAGGTCCAGTGAGCCTTAACACTCCACAGGTGTTTGACGACTTTTCGTTAAAATCGGATGTGTAAATAAAATTAAAAAAATTCACTAAAGTGCAGTTTTTCCCCCAAATTTACCCATTTTACAAAGGGTAATGGAAGAAATTGCCCCCCAAAAATTTTAACCCCATCTCTTCTGAGTATGGAAATACCCCATGCTAGAACGTAAAATGCTCTGGGGCGAACTACAATGCTCAGAAGATAATTTGGCTTTTTGAAAGCAAATTTTGCTGAAATGGTTTTTGGGGGGCCTGTCGCATTTAGGAAGCCCCTGTGATGCCATAACATAAAAAAAAACAAAAAAAAACACATGGCATTCTATTTTGGAAATTACACCCCTTAAGGAATGTAACAAGGGGTACAGTAAGCCTTAACACCCCACAGTTGTTTGACGACTTTTTGTTAAAGTTGGATGTGTTAATGAAAAAAAACATTTTTTTCACTAAAATGCAGTTTTTTCCCCAGGTGGAATAGGAGGAATAGGAGAAAATGACCCCAAAAATTTGTAACCCCATTTCTTCTGAGTATGGAAATACTGAGTGTGAACGTCAAGTGCTCTGCGGCGAACCACAATGTTCAGAAGAGAAGGAGCGCCATTGAGCTTTTGGAAAGAGAATTTGTTTGGAATGGAATTCAGGGGCCATGTGCATTTACAAAGTCGCCTCCCCTCCCCCCGTGGTGCTAGAACAGTAGACCCCCCCCCCCCATATGTAACCCCATTTTGGAAACTACACCCCTCACATAATTTAATAAGGGGTGCAGTAAGTATTTACCCCCCACTGGCGTTTGACAGATCTTTGGAACAGTGGGCTGTGCAAATTAAAAATTAAATTTTTCATTTTCACGGACCACTGTTCCAAAATTCTGTCAGACACCTGTGGGGGGTAAATGCTCACTGCACCCCTTATTACATTACGTGAGGGGTGTAGTTTCCAAAATTGGGTCACATGTGGGGGGTCCATTGTTCTGGCACTATGGGGGCTTTGTAAACACACATGGCCTTCATTTCCAGACACATTTTCTCTTCAAAATGGCGCTCCTTGTCTTCTGAGCATTGTAGTTCAGATGCAGAGCACTTTACATCCACATATGGGGTATTTTCTTCTTCAGAAGAAATGGGGTTACAAATTTTGGGGGGCTTTTTTTTCCTATTTTCCCTTGTGAAAATGAAAAATTTTGGGTAACACCAGCATTTTTTTTTATTATTTTTTTTTCATTTTCCCATCCAATTTTTAATCAAAATTCTTCAAACACCTGTGGGGTGAAAAGACTCACTATACCCCTTGTTATGTTCCATGAGGGGTGTAGTTTCCAAAATGGGGTCACATGTGGGTATTTATTTTTTTGCGTTTGTCAGAACCGCTGTAAAATCAGCCACCCCTGTGCAAATCACCAATTTAGGCCTCAAATGTAAATAGTGCGCTCTCACTCCTGATACTTGTTGTGCCCCCGCCGAGCATTTTACGCCCACATATGGGGTATTTCCGTACTCAGGAGAAATTGCGTTACAAATTTTGGGGTTTTTTTTTTTTTGCTTTTACCTCTTGTGAAAATAAAAAGTATGGGGCAACAGCAGCATGTTAGTGTAATTTTTTATTTTATTTTTTTACACTAACAGGCTGGTGTAGCCCCCAACTTTTCCCTTTCGTAAGGGGTAAAAGGAGAAAAAGCCCCCCAAAATTTGTAGTGCAATTTCTCCCGAGTACGGAAATACCCCATATGTGGCACTAAACTGTTTCCTTGAAATATGACAGGGCTCCGAAGTGAGAGAGCGCCATGCGCATTTTGGGACCAAATTAGGGATTGCATAGGGGTGGACATAGGGGTATTCTACACCAGTGATTCCCAAACAGGCTGCCTCCAGCTGTTGCTAAACTCCCAGCATGCTGGGAGTTGTTTTGCAACAGCTGGAGGCTCCGTTTTGGAAACACTGCCGTTCGATACATTTTTCATTTTTATTGGGGGGGGGGGCGGGCACAGTGTAAGGGGGCATATATGTAGTGTTTTACCCTTTATTATGTGTTAGTGTAGTGTAGTGTAGTGTTTTTAGGGTACATTCGCACTGGCAGGTTACGGTGAGTTTCTCGCTAGGAGTTTGTGCTGCGGCGAAAAATTTGCCTCAGCCCAAACTTGAAGCAGAAAACTAACTGTAAATCTGCCTGTGTGAACGTACCCTGTACATTCACATGGGGGGGGGGGGGCAAACCAGCTGTTTCAAAACTACAACTCTCAGCATGCACTGACAGACCGTGTATGCTGGGAGTTGTACTTTTGCAACAGCTGGAGGCACATTTGTTGGAAAACCTTCAGTTAGGTTATATTACCTAACTCAGTATTTTCCAACCAGTGTGCCTCAGCTGTTGCAAAACTACAACTCCCAGCATGTACTGATCGCCGAAGGGCATGCTGGGAGATGTAATTATGCAACAGCTGGAGGTACGCAACTACAACTCCCAGCATGCCGAGACAGCTGTTTGGGTATACTGGGATTTGCATTTTTGCAACATCTGGAGGGCTACAGTTTAGAGACCACTGCACAGTGATCTCCAAACTGTGGCCCTCCAGATGTTGCAAAACTACCAATCCCAGCATGCCCAGACAGCAAACTGCTGTGTGGGCATGCTAGGAGTTGTAGTTTTGCAAGATCTAGAGGGCCACAGTTTAGAGACCAATGCACAGTGATCTCCAAACTGTAGCCCTCCAGCTGTTGCAAAACTGCAAATCCCAGCATGCCCACACAGCAAATAGATGTCTGGGCATGCTGGGAGTTGTAGTTTTGCAACGACTTGAGGGCTACAGTTTAGAGACCACTATCTAACTCTAGACCTCCAGATGTTGCTATGCAACTCACCGGCTTCCGTAGCATCCAGTGAGCCAGCTGCACAACATCGCCGCCCACCGATCACCGTCGCCCGCAGCCTCCGGATGGGTAAGTGGATCTTCTGCCACCAGTCCCTGTCGGTTTCCCCGTCCTGCCCCGCCTATTTTGGGTGGGCAGAACGGGGAAACCGAAAGTAAACCCCCCCGCCCCCGATCTGCTATTGGTCGTCGCTCCTTGACAACCAATAGCAGGGATAGGAGGGGTGGCACCCCTGCCACCTCACTTCTATCCATTCAGGGGGATCGTGGGTGTCTTTGACCACCGCAATCCCCCTTATATTCCGAGTCACCATAAACCGGTAATGACCCGGAATCGCCGCAAATCGCTGGCCATTTGCATTTGCGTGGGGTGCCTGCTGAAAGATATCAGCAGTCACCCCGATCCGGTCCCCGCCGAATTAGCGCTAAGCACTCCAGTGCTACAAAAATACCTTGTAAGATAGTATTCACATTGGTTTTATTGCAAACCACTGAAAAAAGTAAAAAAGAAAAATTACATAGTAGTATTATACTAATAAATTATCTTTCAGTGATTGTCTCAGAGTATCCAAAAGGAAAGATTTGCATGAGATTCCATAAAATGTTAGTTTAACTAGCTAATTTCCACCTCTTCTATAATAGCAGGCAAAAAGCACTAACAAAGAATCTTTTCTGCCATGTAAAAATTACATTATTGTTCTAAATATTTATTTATTTAGTCAAAGTACTGTGGGAAGGACCACAAGTCCCAACAGGGCAACTGCAGTAACCAACCCAATGGGGGGCATTTATCAATCTTGGTGTTAGGTAGTGGAGATTTTACCCTTGTTTTCTGCACAATTATAGAAACCATTGAGCTGCAGAGCGAGGTTTAGCTTTTTTCTCTGGTATCTAACACATTTGTATGTGTCCTGTTAGCTGTCATACACCTGCGCAAAAAAAGCAATTTGCGCAAAAAAAAAAAACGGCTGAATGTATTTTGTGCAAAAAGTGGTGAATGGTGTAGTACACAACTTTGAAAGATGTTCTACCAAAAATTGTGCAAAAACATTGCGCAAAAATTGCAATTGAGGAAAATTTTCATGAATATTTAGAACATTAAAGGTGTGTAAAGCCAATGATATGTCCCCCAATGTCCTTATTGAGCATAGAGCAGGTAGCAGAAATTTTGAAAATTGCAATATCCAAAGTACAAACAAGAGACATTGTCAATAAATTAGAACGACCCAACAAACCTAGAACGACCTAACAAAAAAAAATCCCAAATCTTCCTCTTTTTAATAACTTTCTGAGTGAATCATCTCCTCTTTTGGGTGGCGGGCAAATGGTTTAACTCTCTCTAAGACACTTGTATAGTTGCCAATAAGCTGTCCTATTCTGGCAAATTATTTACTGAAGAGAGTTGTAAAGAGGATTTTCTTTTTGTCTTTTTACCTTAGTTTATTAGATGGTTTCTCTTTTAGCATGTCTCTTCTATCTAGTGTTATGGTCTTATTGTGAAATGCAAGATTTGGAATATGCTCTTTCCATGCAGTATCTAGTCAAAAGCTCTGCTTCCTTCAAAAACACGGTGTTATCAGAGCAATTACGCCAAAACCAATTTTTGTACTGCGTTTCACATAAATGCAGCCCTGAGCTCACCAACAGCCACTTTTCCTGTCTATTTAAGCATGCACCCTAAGTGATGGATCCTCAACTGTGCATCGGTCCTTGTTCTGAGTAAGTGCAGATGCATAGAGGCAAATGGTTAACAGGCAAAGCACAATGTACAAAACACAGGGAATAAACAGACAAATAGAGAAAGCGTACAAACGGATGATGGAGGGACAGTTGGGTAACAAAGCCAAAAGTCAAAGTACACAGGAAGGATCAAGTAAGGAAGGGTGCAGAAGGAATGAACACAAGAAACTTGAGAAACAAACTGACTGGGTATATATGTACACCTTAGAAGGGCATGGATGCTGAGACCAGATGTACTTGGCTTGATTGGTTTGGCCATCGTCACAGCAATGCATGATGTTTTTGCTGAACACATGAATTAACATTAACCAATTTTCACTGTAGGACACTTTAAACATTAATAACTCTGAGATGCTTTTACCTTTCATTCTGATTCCGAGATTGTTTTTTCGTGACATATTCTAATTTATGTTAATGGTAAAATTTTGTCGATACTTGCATCATTTCTTGGTGAAAAATTCCCAAATTTGATGAAAAAATTGAAAATGTTGCATTTTTTTTTTACTTTGAAGCTCTCTGCTTATGAGGAAAATGAATATTCCAAATAAATTATATATTGATTCACATATACAATATATCTATTTCATGTTTCCATCATAAAGTTGACATGTTTTTACTTTAGGAAGACATCAGAGGGCTTCAAAGTATAGCAGCAATTTTCCAATTTTTCACAAAATTTTCAAAATCAAAATTTTTCAGGGACCAGTTTTGTTTTAAAGTGGATTTGAAGGGCCTTCTTATTAGAAATACCCCACAAATGACCCCATTATAAAAACTCCAGATCTTTGGAACAGTGGGCTGTGCAAATGAAAAATTACATTTTTCATTTTCACGGACCACTGTTCCAAAAATCTGTCAGACACCTATGGGGCGTAAATGCTCACTGTACCCCTTATTACATTACGTGAGGGGTGTAGTTTCCAAAATGGGGTCACATGTGGGTGTTTATTTTTTTTGCGTTCATGTCAGAACCGCTGTAAAATCAGCCACCCCTGTGCAAATCATCAATTTAGGCCTCAAATGTACATGGTGCGCTCTCACTCCTGAGCCTTGTTGTGCGCCCACAGAGCATTTTACGACCACATATGGGGTATTTCTGTACTCACGAGAAATTGCATTACAAATTTTGAGGTATGGGGCAACACCAGCATGTTAGTGTAATTTATTTTTATTTTTTTACACTAACAAGCTGTTGTAGCCCCCACATTTTCCTTTTCATAACAGGTAAAAGGCGAAAAATCCCCACAAAATTTGTAGTGCAATTTCTCCCGAGTACGGAGATACCCCATATGTGGCCCTAAACTGTTTCCTTGAAATACGACAGGGCTCTGAAGTGAGAGAGCGCCATGCACATTTGAGGACTAAATTAGGGATTGCATAGGGGTGGACATAGGGGTATTCTACGCCCGTGATTCCCAAACAGGGTGCCTCCAGCTGTTGCTAAACTCCCAGCATGCCTGGACAGTCAGTGGCTGTCCAGAAATGCTGGGAGTTGTTGTTTTGCAACAGCTGGAGGCTCCATTTTGGAAACACTGCCATACAATACGTTTTTAAGTTTTTTATTGGGGGGGCGTACAGTGTAAGGGGGTGTATATGTAGTGTTTTACCCTTTATTTTGTGTTAGTGTAGTGTAGTGTTTTTAGGGTACGTTCGCACTGGTGTGTTACAGTGAGGTTCCCGCTAAGAGTTTGCGCTGCGGCGAAAAATTTGCCGCAGCCCAAACTTGAAGCAAGAAACTTACTGTAAACCTGCCCATGCGAATGTACCCTGTACAAACCTCCAGCTGTTTCAAAACTACAACTCCCAGCATGTACTGACTATGCATGCTGGGAGTTGTAGTTTTGCAACAGCTGGAGGCACACTGGTTGGAAAACCTTCAGTTAGGTTCTGTTATCTAACTCAGTATTTTCCAACCAGTGTGCCTCCAGCTGTTGCAAAACTACAACTCCCAGCATGTACTGATCACCAAAGGGCATGCTGGGAGATGTAGTTATGCAACAGCTGGAGGTACGCAACTACAACTCCCAGCATGCCGAGACAGCTGTTTTGGCATGCTGGGATTTGCAGTATTGCAACATTTGGAGGGCTACAGTTTTAGAGACCACTGCAAAGTGATTTCCAAACTGTGACCCTCCAGATGTTGCAAAACTACAAATCCCAGCATGCCCGGACAGCAAACAGCTGTTTGGGCATGCTAGGAGTTGTAGTTTTGCAGATCTGGAGGGATACAGTTTAGAGACCACTAGATGGTCTCAAACTGTAGCCCTCCAGCTGTTGCAAAACTACATATTCCAGCATGCCCAAACAGCTGTCTGGGCATGCTGGGAGTTGTAGTTTTGCAACATCTGGAGGGCTACAGTTAGAGACCACTATCTAGTGGTCTTAGACTGTACCCTCCAGATGTCGCTAGGCAACTCACCGGCTTCCGTAGGATCCAGCCGCACGACGTCGCCGGCCGCCAATCTCCGTCGCCCATAGCCTCCGGATGGGTAAGTGGATCTTTGGCGCCGGTCCCTGTCAGGTTTCCAAGTCCTGCCCCGCCTATTGTGGGTAGGCAGGAAGAAGAAAACAAAAGTTAACCCCCCCGCCCCCAATCTGCTATTATTGGTCGCGTCTAGACCACCAATAGCAGGGATAGGAGGGGTGGCACCCCTGCCACCTCACTCCTATCCCTTCAGGGGGATTGTGGATGTCATGGACACCCGCGATCCCCCTTCTATTCCGGGTCACCATAGACCCGTAATGACCCGTAATCGCGCAAATCGCAAGTGTGAATTCACTTGTGATTTGCCGCGATCGCCGACATGGGGGGGGGTCTGATGACCCCCCCCCCCTGGGCCTTTGCACGGGATGCCTGCTGAATGATTTCAGCAGGCATCCCGGTCCGATCCCCACCCGCTGCGCGGCGCGGCCGGAATTCTCCATGACGTACGCGTACGTCATAGGTCCTTAAGTACCAGGGTGTCATGACGTACGTGTACGTCAAGGGTCCTAAAGGGGTTAAAGGGGGACTCCGCCCGAGACATCTTATCCCCTATCCAAAGGATAGTGGATACGATGTCAGATCGCCGCGGTCCCGTTGCTGAGGACCCCCGGGATTGCCGCTGCGGCATCCCGCTATCATTACTGCACAGAGCGAGTTCTCTCTGCACGTAATGACGGGCAATACAGGGGCCGGAGCATTGTTACGTCATGGCTCCACCCCTCGTGATGTCACGGCCCACCACCCTCAATACGAGTCTATGGGAGGGGGCATGGTGGTCGTCATGTCCCTGCCATAGACTTGCATTAAGGGGGCACGCTGCTCCGTCCCCTGTATCGCCTGTCATTACGCACAGAGAGAACTCGCTCTGTGCAGTAATGATAGCGGGATGCCGCAGCGGCAATCCCGTGGGTCCTCAGCAGCGGTACCGCGGCGATCCTTTGGATAGGGGATAAGATGTCTAGGGGTGGAGTACCCCTTTAAGTCAGAACCAGATTACATGATTTGGATTGGTCTATATTTGCAGCTTGTTCATGGCTCATGCATGTACTCTGTATTTTTTTTTTTTTCGTTTTTGCTTTTTTTTTTTTTTTGCAATTTTAATAAATTTCTGCTACCTGTTTTATGCCCAATAAGCACATTGTGTTGGTTACTGCAGTTGCCCTGATGGAACTTGTAGTACTTTCCACGGTACTTAGGTTCAATGAATAAATATTAAGAACAATAATACCATTTTGTACATGGCAGATATATTCTTTGTGAGCATTTTTGTCTGCTGACAGATAGAAGATGAAGAAGTTGGCTGACATTTTATGGCATCTCATGCAAGTTTATCCATTTGGATATTCTGAGAAAATCACTATTATATTTTATGTAGAATACTACTATCAATTTTTTAAAACTTTTTTCAGTGATTTGCAATAAAGCTCATGTGAATACTACCTTACAAGATATATCTGTAGCACTGAAGTGCTGAAAGTTAATTCCTATTGCCTGTTGTCGGTGAACAGTATTTGCAGATATCCTAAACAATGTCAGGTGTGTACTATCAGGCATAATTGCAGTGTCTATTTTCAGGGTACTGTGAGTAGTGTTTGTTAACTTATGATTAAGGGGTACCCCCCCCCCCCCCCCCCGCAACAAATACATTGAGATATTCTACATTGTAAACAGTTTTTGCCTTTTATGGTAGATCAAAATAAAATTGAATTTTTACTTCAATCCCTTGAATGGTGGTCAATTTTTTTTACAATATTGTTTTTCTCTGTGTTGGTTCCATTATTGGTTTTGGTTAAAAATACTGACAAAAATACTATGTGCAAACATAGCCTTACTGGTGTTGAGAGTGATTATTTGAAATGCAAATTTTTACCACGAATATCAGCACTTTGCAATTTTGTGAATATTTAGAATTAGAGATGAGCGAATTGAAGTTGACGAACCCAAATTCATTACAAATTTCATTAAATATTCAATTTGAAACTAATGCAAATATCGCCGTGATTCTATTGCGCAATTCACTTCATTAAACTCCATTGCCTGCAGTCCAGGCTCCAGGGCATCTTAAATGGCCGATCCACATGTCAGCTGGGAAGACGGGAGGGCAAGGCGGGAAGGGAAGTAGGCAGGATGACCCTGAATCACATGCAGGAAACAGCCTATTAGCAGCCAGTCACCCCAGTGATGTCACAGCCCTATATAATCAGCAGCCATTCTGTGGTTCATCATATCATTCATTACACTGCATACAGAAAGGACGGACATTGCTGTGTGTGTGCGTGTTACACTGAAAAGCTTATTCCAGCAGCGTTTCACATCCTAGTCACATCAGTGTTCTGGTGGACAGAGAGCAGTGGTTTTTTTTTTCACTGAAAAGGATTTTTACTGCAGCCATTAACCTCCCAGTTACTTTCTTCAGCATTGTATTACTGAGAGGGGCAGATAGCTGTGTGTTGCCTCATACATTTCAATTAGCTGCCTCAACTTCATAAATCTTAGCAGAGGAGGCAGGAAGGATTTTTCAGCGCAATTCTGTGTCTTTGTTCCACAACAACTCATGTGCTGGTTATATTAGTCTGTAGATGGTATAATACTCAGCAGTCCATTCCTAATAGTCTTTGAGTGAGAGTGCAATTTTGGGTTTAGTACACAGCACATGTATGCTGCAGCACTGTTGTGTAATGCTGGTGTTGTGCAAAAATATGTTTTTTAAGCATACTGTACCACATTTTTCTGCCCTCATGAGTGCATACCACATATGTTCATCTAAGTAGTGTATTTACTTTGTACCTGTTAATTTGTCAAGGACCTAGATACTGTGAAAAGACAGCCAAAAGTAATCACCGGCTGGTGTTTTACTCCAATGCGATTATTCAGTATACATTAGCGCATTTGTCTGCCCTCATAAGTGCATACCACATACTTGTGCACAAATGTAAGTCAGCTAGCCTCCCCCAGAGATTCTGCACGGATCCACCTGAACCAGGTGCACAACGTTATGAAGAAAGATAAAGATGATCCAGCAGAATATTGCTAATTCAGTTTATTGATATAAAATCAATACATCCACAATGGTGGGTAATACTGGACGCGTTTCGGACAGAGAACTGTCCTTTGTCACAGCTAACAAACAAATGATCAGAGTCTGTATATATAGACATCACAGGCTGCAGAAACAGACATACACAGGTAAAATAAAATCAATGATTAAGACCATGTGATCAAGGTGGGTGGTAACGGACTTGAACTAACCCATATACAGAGTGTGAACAGGGTGCTGTCTGTATGAGCAATAGATGATTGAATGCAGTATACGGCCGTGTTCACATTGTGATATGGGGCTGACACAAAACTATGTGACAAAATCAATGTATCAGAGACTGCAAATTCAAACCATACACATGAGCAAAAATGAGCAGAAATAAATAAACGAGATACATTCAAAATATCAAAATGATGAAGCAAACTAACAAAGACGTAACATGACATTACCAAATGTTGTATATATATAAATTGGCAAAAAAAAAATGCAGAAAATTTTCAATAATATAAAAATAATTCCTTGCAGATATTTAATCCAAATGGTTCTGCTGTATTCAAAGTTAGTTGCCAGAAGGCTTCACGGTTCAGGAGCCGTCTATGTAGATCGCCCCCACGCGGATGTTGATATACTTTTTCCATGGCATATGACCTAAACGCAGCATCTGAACCTGCATGTATATTCTTAAAATGAGAAGATGCTGCAGAGATGTTGTGCCTAGCAACGTTGCCTATGTCATTGAGGTGTTCCAGAATTCTGGTTTTAAATTTACGTTTGGTGCAACCAATATATTTAAAATTACATACTACACACTCAAAAATTTCTTCACATTTTTTGTATATGTGTATTGCATGTACGGTATGGATGACGGCCACAACCATAAAAACCCTGGCATTTCAGCCAGTTTTTTGGTTGGGATGAATTCACACCAATTTTGTTTGAGGAGATATGATCTCCCAATGATTTGGCTTTTTTGAGAAAACCATGCAGCCTTTGGATAATACCTGAGCTAGTACTGGGTAGTGTTGCTCGCGAATATTCGCAATTCGAATTTTATTCGCGAATATCGCATATTCGCAAATTCACGAATATTCGCGAATATAGCGCTATATATTCGTAATTACGAATATTCGTTTTTTTTTTGTTTTTTTTTCACAGTACACATCACAGTGATCATCCCTCTCTGCTTCCAGCTTGTGTGGTGTAAAGAAGGCTCTAATACTACTGTGTGAGACCGGCGTGCGAATTTTCGCATATGCGAAAATTTGCATATGCTAATTTTCGTATATGCGAATTTTCACTTAAGTTAATTTTTGAATATGTTAATTTTCGCATATGTTAATTTTCGCACACGCGAATATTTGCATATGCGAAAATAAAACGAGAATATTACGAATATGCGAATATTCGCGAATATGACGAATATTCGTCCACATATTCGCGAATATTCGCAAATTCGAATATGGCCTATGCCGCTCAACACTAGTACTGGGTCTTGTTTCAGCACATGTAGATGTTTCAAAATAATACCACGTGCCCTATTAAATTGAGGAGAGTAGGTTAGGGCTACAACTGGTTTGACTGCAGATTTTTTAGAGTGTTTGGGGAGAAGTAAAACATTCCTATCCCGTTTATCAACAATATTTTCAGCCACCTCCAGTTGTTTTTGAGAATATCCAGGTTTCCGTAATCTGCCAATTAACTCAATCTTCTGAGCTTCAAATGTTTCTATAGTGGAATTGTTTCTCTTGAGGCGTGTTAATTCGCCTATTGGTATGGCCCAGGTTGTGTGCCTGGGATGATTGCTGTCAGCCATTAAAAGGGTATTACCAGAAAGGGGTTTGCGATAAGAAGTGGACTGTACAGCTTTCCCAGGAACACCAACCAGAGTCAAATCCAAAAAGGACACTGAGTCTAGATAAGTTTCAGAGGTGAAGCTGAGGTTGAATGAGTTGTTGTTAATATATGTGACAAAGTCTGGTACACGGGAACGCCAAATGACAAGCACGTCATCGATGTATCTCCCGTACCAATGAACGGATTGGAGTCATTGATTTTATTTCACCTGTGTATGTCTGTTTCTGCAGCCTGTGATGTCTATATATACAGACTCTGATCATTTGTTTGTTAGCTGTGACAAAGGACAGATCTTTGTCCGAAACGCGTCCAGTATTACCCACCATTGTTGATGTATTGATTTTATATCAATAAACTGAATTTGCAAGATTCTACTGGATCATCTTTATCCTTCTTCATACCACATACTTACATCTAAGTAGTGTACTATTTTGTACCTGTTAATCTGTCAAGGGCCTAGATACTGTGACAGTTCAGGCCAAAGTAATCACCAGCTGGTGTTTTACTAAAATATGTTTTTTTAAACATACTGTACTACATTTTTCTGCCCTAATAAGTGTATACCACATAACTACATATAAGTGGTGTATTATTTTGTGCCTATTAATCTTTCAAGGGCCTACATACTGTGAAAGGACAGCCAAAAGTAATCACCGGCTGGTGTTTTACTCCAATACATTTACTAAGCATACTGTAGCACATTTTTCTGCACTCATAAGTGCATACCACATACCTACATCTAAGTAGTGTACTATTTTAAACCTGTTGATCTGTCATGGGCCTAGATACTGTAAAAGTCCAGGCAAAGGTACTCACCGGCTGATGTTGTGCTCAGATACTTTTCTAAGTGTACTGTAGCGCATTTTTCTGCCTTCATAAGTGCATACCACATACCTACATCTAAGTAGAGTAATATTTTGTCTGTCAAGGGCCTAGATACTTTGAAAATCCAGGCAAAAGTACTCACCGGCTGGTGATGTATTCAGATACGTTTTTAAGTGTACTGTAGCACATTTTTCTGCCCTCATAAGTGCATACCACATACCAACATCTAAGTAGTGTACTATTTTAAACCTGTTAATCTGTCAAGGGCCTAGATACTGTGAAAGTCCAGGCAAAAGTACACACCTGTTGCTGTTCTAGACAAATACTGTTTTAAGCGTAGTGAAGTGTATTGTACTATCCCCATATACGCACTAAGTATGTCACAAAGAGAAGTGACAGGACGTACATAGAGGTTGCAGCAGACTAGGGGCGAGTGGCAGCAGGAGTCGCAGCGAGAGGCCTGAGCTCTCGGTATCAGCTAGCGGTCATGTCTCGACCAGCAACCCATCTGCCATCATCGATTGGTTAACACTGTCATCCACTTCATCACAAGTGACATCTGATACCCCCAGTCAACAGTCGGTGGGTTCCTCAGACACAACCCTCAGTTGGCATGGCCCGGGAGCAGTCCCTGTCCTCCTATTGCCTCTGTCCTATGCTGTTCCCTCCCCTACAGAAGAATCTTATGCTGTGGGTTCAGCTCCACTATTCACTGAGGACAATCTTATACAGGACAGTCAGCAGCTACTGTCCAGCCAACAAGTGGAGGAGACATCCGCCGCTTCCTCCACTAGGCGGGCAAGTAGTGATGAGGAGAGTGATGTGGGAGGCGGTGTCGCCAGGGTTCAGGGTCCTGAAGCAGACACTGTTGAGGAACCTGAGGAGGACATCAGTGACATGCAGACACATGTTGATGATGAAGCCGATCGCAATTGGGAGCCGGGTGCAGAAGGGGCTTCATCATCATCAGGAGAAGTGAGTTGCAGGTTTTCCATGAGGCAGCAGCTGAGACAGCAAAGTGGTAGCATAGTTGGCAGTGAGCATGGTGGCAGAAGTGGAAATTCAAGAGCCAAACATCCCGGGGGAGACCACCCGCTTGGATGCAGCCTACTTTCCTGGTAGTGGAACAGGGGTTCCTGGAGAGGGCGGCAGTAGCAGTAAATTAGTGCAGACTATTGGTGGGAAAATCAGCTATTCGGTGGTGTCACAGTTTTTCATCAAGCATCCGGAGGAAGTTCACATGAAGGTGAAGCGTGGCCAGGGTCCCAATGTTGGCACCACGACCCTGTATCAACATATGCTTTGCCACCATAAAGCGACCTGGGAGAACCGTGGCTCCGATGTAGGGGTTCAGGCTGCTCCCTCTTTCAGCCAGCTAAGGCTCCACCACCTCAGCCGAAGGGAGCTGTGTGTCATAGCCTCCTTCTGTCGCTCCAGATGCTCCTGTTCCTGCTCCTCCTACTTTTAGTCAGTCATTCCGCCAACAATACATCAGCAAAGCCATGTCCAAGAGACAACAGCATGCGCCCACTCATCCAATGTCGCAGAAGCTGAATGTGCTCCTGTCCAGGTTGCTGGTGCTTCTGTCCCTCCCTTTTCAAGTGGTGGACTGTCGGTGAGTACCAAAGTGCTCGGCAGCACCGACGTCTGGAGCTGTAGCTACGGTCAGGGACAATATATGTCCTTTACGGCTCACTGGGTGAATGTGGTTCCTGCACAGCCACAACACCAACTTGGAAAGGTCACGCCGCTTCCTCCTCACCGCTTTCAGGCCATTGGTCATCATCCTCCACTGTGTCCTCAGCCTCCACTGCCTAGAAAAGTCTCAGTTGCCCTTCAGCATACCATGCCTGCTGGGCACAGCTGTGTCACGCTGTTCTTCACATGGTTTGCCTTGGCGAAAAGAGTCACACAGGGGAGGAATTGCTAAAAGTAATTCGTAAAGAAATTGGAGCAAGGCTTACTCCACGAAAACTGGAAATGGGAACCATGGTGACTGACAATGGGAAGAAGATCTTGCATGCGCTGTTATTGGGAAGGCTGAGCCATGCGCCCTGCATGGCACACATGTTCAATCTGGTTGTGAAGCAGTTCCTGAGGTCTTCTTCCCATCTGCAAGACATCCTAACAATGGGAAGGAAACTTTGCATGCACTTCAGCCACTCGTACATCGCAAAGCACAACCTCCTTGAGCTGCAGCGTCAGAATGGCATCCCCCAACGTAGTCTGATATGTGACATTGCCTCCACATGTTGTGACATTGCCTCCACATGTTAGACCGACTGCACGAACAGAGAACAGCCAGTACCGATTTCTTGAAGATCCAAGCAGATAAGGGTACTCCCCTGTGTAACGTCAATGTGAACCAGTGGCAGCTCATACGTAACATCTGCCGATTGCTCAGGCCCTTTCAGGAAGCCACATTATTAGTAAGTCGCCAGGATTACGGGATGAACAATGTCATTCCACTGCTTCATTTCCTACAACATGTGTTGGAAATGATGGCTGGTCAGGGCACTGGTGATGTGGCGCCAACATCTCACGGCCACGTGAGCCCTGTGGGGGCTGAACTGGAGGGGCACAGTGGAGCACTGTTTAGGTTTCGCCAAATGGGTGTTTTTTCTTGTAATTTGACAGGAGAGGAGGAGCAGGAGCAGCTATAGAGCTATAGGGTTATGAGGAAGGCGAGACAGAGGACCCAGACACACCGTGGCAATATGCAGTGGAGATGAAGGCAGGGAGTCCCTCCGAATCACTTGCACAAATGGCACGATGCATGCTCACTTGCTTGCGTAGTGACAGCCGAATTGTCACCATTCGGCAGCGGAATGACTTCTGGATCTCCACCTTATTGGACCCTTGCTACCGCCACAAAATAAGGGATGCCGCCGGAGATTAAGGAGTGCGCTTATCGTGGCGCGCGATATCCATCGTTGGTACTAGGCGGGCATGAGATAGGGTTTCTTCTATGGAGATGCAGTGCAATAGACTGTCCATAGTTTATCGGCCATGAGAGTGGTGCCAATCAAGTGATGGCACCTACTGCATCAGAGACCATCTAAAAGCACCAGAGACAAGTTATTTTTATGACTGATGATTGTATCCTATTAGTTCCTTGAGAAACCCCACAAGTTGGGGGGAAACGAGTCGGAACGGATACCAAATTGTAACATTTTATCTTATCACCTTTTTCACGTGGTGTGGGGAGAGGTCCTAGATTATTAGTAGCACCATGGAGTATATATGAGAATGCATTATTAATTGTACCACTGATATAACCGCAGTGACTGACAATTGTGGTAAAAGGTACATTATCTCTCTCCTAGGGTGCTGTCTATCTAACAATAGGACCTTTGTCTCGTTATTTGATATGATTTTTCACTTTTAGGTCACAAATTATAGTTTATTTTGCTTTATTAATACTCATTTTAAAGCATACCATTAAAGTATATATGTTTTAGAAAAAGGTTATTTTCAGTTGCTGTGATTTACTAGAGAGGAACCTTTAATTTGATAGTTTTTTGTTGCTGTGATAAAAATGCATATAATGTGACCAAAGTGTAAAGAACGTTGTTAAAGTGAGCAACTAAGATAATATACCTCCCCTGGGGGTCAATGTAAGATTCTGACAACTGGAATGCCACTGAGCTCTTAATAGCGATCATTACCCCACTAGTTTTCGACGGAGCATGGGCCTGAAATATGTGGGGGAAAAATCTATTCCGCAACCTGAAAGCATCAGCGGAAAGCAAATGCGTCTCTTGGGCGCAGACAATATCACTCCCTAAAGTTTTAGCCTCCCTCCACAGGGAGTCCCTCTTTTGTGGGCAGTTAAGCCCATTAACATTAATAGAATGTCATTTCAACACCATGGTAATTGGACTAAAGTTGCACAGATAATATGAGTATACCTATAGAGAAAAACAACATTACTTTTCACGATGTGTTCAAGACAATTATCAGTTGATCTACCTGAAAGAGAACAGAACAAAACAAAGAACAGCGCACAGAACCATAGAGAACAGTAAGGTAGGAAAACCTGCAGCATGGAGCAGATAGGACCAGTTAAGGACAGGGCACAGTCTACTTGAGCCACAGCAGCCACTCAGGTAGGGCCAGCACAGCCAGTCCAAAGGCCCTCAGGTTGCAGTTCCTACCACCTGCCAATCCGGAGAAATTCGGGTTGGTGTCTTCTGAATAGAAGCAGGATCTTGCGGTGGCGACAAGTTCCACTTCTGTGGCAGCCGCTTACCCTCTTCCATATCCCGAATGATGTGGAGAACATTGTCCTTTTGGATGAGGAGGCGGACAGGGAACCCCTATTTATAAAGTATATTGTGATCCCTCAGCACTGAAGTGAGTGGCGCCAGCAAGTGCCTCTGTTGCAAGGTTACGGCTGACAGGTCGTGAACAGCAGGACATTACGGAACTTGTCAGGTAAGGATGGCATCTTGCGGGCAGCCACCATTAACGCTTCTTTGATGTGAAAATAGTGGATTCTGGCCAATACATCGCGGGGTACATCATCTCCCAAATGCTTGGGCCTGGGGTCCCTGTGGGCCCTATCGATAGTCATGTCCATGGCCGAACAATCAGGAAGCAAAAGCTGGATAAGATCTTGTAAGTAACGTCTCAGAGCAGAGGGAGCCACTGATTCCGGAATGCCCCGAAATTTTATGTTATTCCGGCGTGACCGGTCCTCAAGATCTGCAATCTTGGCTCTGATAGAAGCCACTTCATCCTCCAACTCGTAATGGGCATCCACGAGCTCATTATGCGAGGGTACCAAATCCCCCATCTTGTTTTCAATGCAAGATACTCTAGACTGCACCTCTGCAAGTTCTGCACACACAGGGTGAAGAAGGTGCACCATGTCCCGGTGAATAGATTGATGTAAGGACAACAGCATATTCTTGAGGGTCAGTTCCGTGACCGGGGCATCAGAAGAGGGCTGGTTAGCTAAACAGTGAGCTTCATCAGTAAGGGAGTCGCTCACCTCAGTCTCCGCAGCAAGCGCCTCATCCCCCTTCTGTCCCTGTCTCTGCTTTGCTGGACTCCTCGTGGACGGAGTAGCTGGAGAGGAGGCAGAGCTGTCATCACCGGAATGCCATCTGGAGCCAGCCGAGGATCATGCACCGCCAGCCAAATCAGGTAAGAGCGGTGTCGGCGGCACGGAGGCGCTCCACCGCCGGTTATTAGTAGGAGAGACTGGCAAGTCTCGTGGTGCAGGAAAAGTAGGCCCAGCCGGGGAGCACCCGCCAGCGCCATCTTGAGAGCCTCCGGGGTCCGAATGCGCATAAAAATCAGTTAGTTTGAGGACCCATTTACCCGCCTTAGGCTTCCTGCGGGTTCTAGAGGACATCACAGAACGGCAGGTGTAAATAGAAGCTAGAAATATTAACAGAGCGGGCTAAACGTTGCTGTAGTTGCTTTGCTGTGCACGGAGCTCCAAGATCAAGCGGCCATCTCCGGCAAGCGCTAAGCCACGCCCCCCACTTATGTTCCTTAAAGCAGCACAACATATGGAAATGTAGTGTATAGAGGACTTTGTGCAAAGATCTTAATTGCCAAAAGTAGTCTCTTCTGTAGACTTTTCACAAAATCATTTTTAATAAGGGAAGGATGTGTTAGGCAATCCAACTGCTGTACTTCTTACAGGACAAAAAGAAGACAAAGAGGTACTGCCATAAAATTTACCATAAGTTTTGATGCTGTAAGAAAGATTAAGGAAAAAAAGAAACAAAACATAAGAAAACAGGAACATAAATATTGAATGATTATCAATCACCATGTTGAAATATCTTCTCAGATTATGGGTTACCTATTTCACTCTATTTTTATTGGAAAAGTTTGCTGGTTCTCTAGTAATTGCAATATTTTCTTTTTGAAACTTTAGCAGTAATTTCCCTATTTTCTGAACTATACATTTGATTCAGCTCCCTGAGGTCACTGCCTGAACCTTGGAGATATGGGACTGAATGTGGACCAATGGATACAAGACATTCTGCATTAACCAATGTCAGGCCCAAAATCCTATTTTTTTGCAATTAGAATATAGTATCGAGACAAGTTGTTATTTTAATTAGAGTCAGTATATAAATAGTGAATATGTTTTCTAGTTCTTAAGAAACCTTTGTGGATGAACTGACTTTTGCTGGTTACTGAAGCATGGAAAAAGCTAAAGAAATGTCAGTTGATTTGAAAGCAAAGATAGTTTTACTTTATTAATCAAGATATGAGGAGATATAAAAAGATATCCAAAGAATTGAAAATATCAGCTATGTTCATACAGATTTGGATATTACTTCTTTTTAAAAATCTTAATCCTTCCAGTACTTATCAGCTGCTGTATACTACAGAGGAAATTATTTTCTGTTTGAATTTCTTTTCTGTCTGACCACAGAGCTCTCTGCTGAAACCTCTGACCATTTTTGGAACTTTCCAGAGCAAGAGTGGTTTGCTATGGGGATTTTCTTTTGCTCTGGACAGTTCCTGAAATTGACAGAGGTATCAGCAGAGAGCACTGTGGTCAGACAGAAAATAAATTAAAAAAGAAAAGAACTTCCTGTGGAGCAAACAGCAGCTGATAAGTACTGGAGGGATTAAGATTTTTAAAAAGTAGCCATTTACAAATCTGTTTAACTTTCTGGCACCAGTTGACTTAAAAAATGTTTTTCCACTGGAGTACCCCTTTAAAGACCAAGGGCGTACATTGCTGTCATGAATAGAAGGGCTGTGATGAATAAAATACCTCAAGCTCTGTGCAGCAGCTTTCAGTCTGTGTATCTTTCAGTGAAGCTCTTAGCAGCTTTCAGTCTGTGCAGCTTTTAGTCTGTGCAACTTTCAGTGAGGCTCTGTGCAGCATCTTTCAGTCTGAGTATCTTTCAGTGAACCCCTTCAGTGAACACATTGTGAACCCCTGCTCTGTCTTTTTATTCCAGCAGTCAGTGAGGCTCTTTGCAGCTTTCAATCAAGCTCAGTGCAGAGAAACACTTCCTGAGTCAGTTTTTTTTTTTAATGGAAGCCAATTACAAAAGTTATTTATTTGGCATAAGGAATCAAATATTAAAAATCCTGTTTAATAACAGTGCCCAATTAAAGGAACAAACTCCAACAGGAAATAGCCAGTTTACATACAAATAGCCTCAGCTTTATGGTAATTTTACAACATAGCCATTCAGCGGATCCTTCCTAAGCATGTCCATTACTGTCTGGCAGGTACGCACTAAAATCACCTTATCGTGGATAACCCCTTTAATATTTGTAATATTCTGGGATGCTCAATAATGAAATTAAAAATTTATAAAAATAACAGATTTTGCCAGATTATTCATGTGTTCCTAAAAAGTGCTTTACATCTAAAAAATTCAGTCTGAGATATGTAAACACATAAACACTGTCCGGACATGCTGGGAGTTGTTTTGCAACATCTGGAGGTCCACAGTTTGGATACCACTGACCTATGTAATCTATGTGGACCACTGGGCTACCACCTTAGTCAAAACATTTGCTATGAGCTTACAAAATCGTAGAATACCTCATCTTATTTATTATTATTATTATTATTATTATTATTATCATTATGACTAAACTTATATTGAGACTGAAGGGGATTTAGTTCCTAAAAGTTGTCTTCCTTCTTCTGAAATTCTGGAAGTGCTTGTTAGAAACTATAGGCTTATTAAAGGTGTACTCCGCACCTTGACATCTTATCCCTATCCAAAGGATAGGTGATAAGGTGTCTGATCGCAGGCGTTCCGCAGCTCGGACCCCTGCGATCTCCGTGCAGCACTCGGCATTCATGACATCACACCACACCCCCTCAATGCAAGTCTATGGGAGGGGGCGTGGTGGTCACCACACCCTCTGCCATAGACTTGCATTGAGGGGGAGTGGTGTGATATCACAATGGGCATGGCTGTGATATCACAACCCCCCCCCCCCCCCCACTGCCCACTCCAAGCATTCGGAACAAAATGTTCTGAATGCTAGGGCAGCGGAGTACCCCTTTAAAGAAGTACTCCACTGGAAAACCTTTTTTATTTAAATCAACTGGTGCCCGAAAGTTAAACAGATTTGTAAATTACTTCTATTAAAAAAATCTTAATCCTTCCAGTACTTATCAGCTGCTGTTATGATCCACAGGAAGTTATTTTATTTTTGAATTTCCTTTCATCCTGACCACAATGCTCTCTGCAGACACCTCTGTCCATTTTAGGAACTGTCCAGAGTAGGAGCAAATCTCCATAGAAAACCTATCCTGCTCTGGACAGTTCCTAAAATGGACAGAGTTGTCAGCAGAGAGCACTGTGGTCAGACAGAAAGGAAATTAAAAAAGAAAATAACTTCCTGTGGATCAGTTGATAAGTACTGAAAGGATTAAGATTTTTTTTAATAGAAGTAATTTACAAATCAGTTTAACTTTCTGGCACCAGTTGATTTAAAAAAAAAAAAAATTCCAGTGTGAGTACCCCTTTAAGAACCTTGCATGTGCTCACTATGCTGTAAATTTCCCCGACCAAGGAATATGCTAAGAAAAATACAGATTCTTTATAAAAGAGCCAATAGACGCACAGTGACAAAAGTACCTAGCAGCTGCCAATATGCTACAATATGTCAAAAAGGAGCTGAAGGCAGTTATTAAATACGGGGAAGATAAGCACATTAATATGTGCACAGCATCTATTGCTAAAGCTGGGGTAGAACAACTTATGCCTATATTGAGTAATACATTTGATGTGTCATTCTAAAAAGTATTGTGTTCTATTCATATACAGTGAAAACAGCATTCAGCAGATTGGATGAATAGGAATAGTGCGTTGTCATTTTGGAGTCTGCATGGGACTTATCAAACTTGTTAAAGCCCTGCATTGAATTAAGTGATAAAACTGGTAATATGGAAAATTGATCCTACTGGAATAATATTTGTAGGACTGGATTGTCAGAATCATTTTCTGCAGACACTCTAAGTGATATTTTTTCAGCTAAACTGCCAAGCTGCACATAGATTATTATTATTTTTTGGTTTTTTGTATTAATTTATTTTTGTAGGACGCCCTTAGTTCCAGCGGGCTGTACATATGATAAGGGGTTAAAATACATATAACCTAAATGCAAGTATAAGGAAACAGTAAATGACAGACTGATATACAGGGAAAGAGGGCCCTGCCCACAAAAGCTTCCAATTTACAAGATTTGAATGTCCAGTGTAAATTGAACGAAAACATTGGATTGCATTGCACCATACATTTGTGTGCATCCTGTCCTTGTCCATTAAAGGGGTTATCCAGGTTGTATTAATTTTTCACTATTGTGCCTGTGATGCCAAGTTATGTCTTAAAGGGGTACTCTGGTGAAAGACAATTTATTTTAGATCAACTGGTGCCAGAAAAATTAACAGATGTGTAAATTACTTTTATTAATAAATCTTGATCCTTCCAGTACTTAGCAGCTGTTGTTTACTAAAGAGAAAGTTCTTTTCTTTTTGAATTTATCTTCTGTCTTTACCACAGTGCACTCTGCTGGCACCTCTGTGCATGTCAGGAACTGTTCAGAGCAGGAGAAAATCCCCATAGCAAGCATATACTGCTCTGGACAGTTACTAAAATGAACAGAGGTGTCAGCAGAGAGTACTATGGACTGGCCGTGACAGTAAAAAAAAATCCCAAAAGAAAATAATTTCCTCTGTAGGATACAGCAGCTGATAAGTACTGGAAGGATTAAGAATTTTTAATAGAAGTAATTTACAAATCTGTTTTAACTTTCTGGCACCAGTTGAGTTAAAAGAAAATGTTTTCCACCGGAGTACCCCTTTAAGTGCTTTACTTGACTTACATGTGTGGGGTGGACTCCTTTTTTTTTTTATTTCATTCTGTTCAAGACAATTTCAAGACCTATGTGCTAATAGAAAGCACAACTGCTTTAGATATACTCATCAGGCAGCTAAGAAAACAGTAAAATGACAAAATTTCTATGTGGGCAAAGCACAAGGGACCCCTGCTAGTGATAAGGCTGGTAGAGTGCTTCTACTGCACAAACATCACAAATAGCACTATTTAATAGCATTATTGCCAATGGGAGGTACTTGCATCATATATATATATATATATATATATATATATATATATGTTACGCCGAGCGCTCCGGGTCCCCGCTCCTACCCGGAGCGCTCGCAACTTCCTCGCATTTGCAGCGCCCCGGTCAGACCTGCTGACCGGGTGCGCTGCAATGTCTCTCTCAGCCGGGATGCGATTCGCGATGCGGGAGGCGCCCGCTCGCGATGCGCATCCCGGCTCCCGTACCTGACTCGCTCCCCGTCGGTCTTGTCCCGGCGCGCGCGGCCCCGCTCCTTAGGGCGCGCGCGCGCCGGGTCTCTGCAATTTAAAGGGCCACTGCGCCACTGATTGGCGCAGCAGGCTTAATTAGTGTGTTCACCTGTTCACTCCCTATTTATACATCACTTCCCCTGCACTCCCTTGCCGGATCTTGTTGCCATTGTGCCAGTGAAAGCGTTCCCTTGTGTGTTCCTAGCCTGTGTTCCAGACCTCCTGCCGTTGCCCCTGACTACGATCCTTGCTGCCTGCCCTGACCTTCTGCTACGTCCGACCTTGCTCTTGTCTACGCCCTTGTACCGCGCCTATCTTCAGCAGTCAGAGAGGTTGAGCCGTTGCTGGTGGATACGACCTGGTTGCTACCGCCGCTGCAAGACCATCCCGCTTTGCGGCGGGCTCTGGTGAATACCAGTAGCAACTTAGAACCGGTCCACCAACACGGTCCACGCCAATCCCTCTCTGGCACAGAGGATCCACCTCCAGCCAGCCGAATCGTGACAATATATAAATAGATAATTATATATATTTTTTTAAACAAACTTTTTTATTTGATTTTTCATGTAATAAATTGTACAACATGTGAGCCAGGACAATCACCTGTCATGGACACAAAGGCAAAAAAAGTTACAAAATAAGCACACAGTACAATAGTCATTGCAGTCACCGATCAAAAAGTAACAGTCATCAAGGTAATACAATAAACCCAACATTTACCCTAAGAAGACCTCCCCCTTCCCACAAAATGATCCTTTAAGGGCCACAAAGGGCCTCTCATTTCCCACACATGTCTACTGGTCCATTGATGACCTGTTCAAATACCACGTGGTATCCTGGAACTTTCATTATTTCTGCATCTGAACAGAAAGATAGTAGAAAAGTCCTCCATTTCTTGAAGAAAGATTTGTTAGACTTTTCTTTTGAACGAACAAGGTCAGTGAGGTCCATGAATAAGTATTTTTTCAATTGTAGAAGCACATCAGATACAGAAGGTACAGATGGTTGCAGCCAATGAGCCAGAAGACAGTTTCGCCACTAGGATAAATGTCTGTAACAGTAAAGTCACCTGTCTATCCCCAGGAGCAATATGAAATACAAGTAGAGCGGGATCTATCAGAAGAGATATGTGTATCCGATCGCCCAGGAACGTAAAGAGGGAAGCCCAAAATCCGTGAGAGAATGAGCATGAGACCAATCCATGTAGTAGATCAGTATGGTGCAGACCACATTTTGAACAGTCCTCAATACGATCCGGACAATCGGGGGTACAGGGAAATATGAAGCTATGTTAGCATGGTGCATTATCTTGTACTGTGTCTCCCTCCATTGTTAACTAACAACTGCTTTACATACCTTAGCCCACCCTTTTAAGATTGAGACTGTCAAGTCAACCTTCTCCAACTTGCCTTCCCAGTACTGGAACAAAGATGAATGAATGGCGGTATAATATCGACAAAGAGTGAATACTCTTCTCCGAGGAAAGAAAATGATCAAAGGAAGTAGGGGTATGCTCCCTCGAGAGATCTCTAAGTGGAGGTCTCCAGAAGGCCTTAACCTGTTGATAGGGAAGAAAGTGCTCAGGGCCCAATGAGTATGTTGTGGAGATCTCCAAGAAGGAAAGATAGTGCAAGTCAGTCAGACATAAGAGATGTTAGACATTTTGTATTCCTGCCAATCTCCATTGATGATACATAGCATTATCCCTACCCTGCTGAAATTCGGGAAGAGACCACTGAGGCATATGTTTGCTAACTGCATATGGTAGATGCATAAGAGCTCTACTGGTTTTCCATGCCACTATGGTGTCACGTACAATACAAGATCCCCTTAGGGTACGAGGAATGGCCCCAAACTTAGTGTGCAAAAGGCCAGACAGTGACCATGGCTTGACCAGTTTGGATTCCAAGGCCATATTAGAGTATGCCTCCCCCCTTCTCACCCAGTCTATACAGTGTCTATAGAGACATGCTAGATTGTAATGTTGAATATCAGGGAAGTTCAGTCCCCTCTTCTCTTTAGGGAGCATAAGTTTGCGTAATGCTATTCGGGGTCGTTTGTTTGCCCCGAAAAATTTAGTAAAAGTAGAAGTAAGTGAGGTAATGTCAGCGCGCTTCATCAAAATCGGTATAGTTTGTAAGGGAAACAGCAATTTGGAGAAACTGGACATCTTAAGCAGATGGCAACGTGCTAATAAAGGGAGGGGAAGGGAATTCCATCTTTTCAGTTTGTCTACTATTTTGCGTATTAATGGTGGAAAGTTAAGAGAGTACGGAGATTGAGCCGTTCTACCCACCCCTATCCCTAAGTACTTAAAAGAGCATCTAGTCACGGCAATGAGCGGGGGCAGATCTACCTCTGACACCCTGCCAACCCGCGAGGAAAGGTCAAGAAGTACACTCTTGTTCACATTAACTCTGTAGCCCTATTCCAAACCAAAGTCAGTCAAGAGGTTCCATACCACAGACATATCAAGGACGGGGTCAGCCAGAAAAAACAAAAGGTCATCTGCGAGCAAAGCATGCAAAATAGAGCCCTGACCAACCGTGATGCCCTCGACATCTCTTGCGGAAGACAAGACCCTGGACATGGGTTCTATAGCCAGATTAAAAAGCAACGGTGATAGGGGACAGCCCTGTCTGGTACCTTTTTGGGGGGGGGGGTGAATGGGGCAGAGAGAAAACCAGGGGTAGAGATATGGGCTAGGGGTGTTGCATATAATGCCGTAGTATAGGTTAAAAAGGGGCCTGAAAAGCCCATAGTCTGGAGTAGCTTCCACAACCATCCCCAGCACACTTCGTCGAAGGCTTTTTCAGCAGCCACGGACAATATGGCCGGGGACGGGTGCAGAGTTGGACGGAGCTGGATCTCATCCAGCACCGTTAGGACTCTTCTTATATTTTCTACTGCCGAACGCCCCTTCACAAAGCCCACCTGCAGGGGAGAGAGCAGTCTAGGCAATAGATTCGCTAAGCGATCTGCTAAAATCTTGGAAGCGAGTTTTAGGTCTACATTAATCAGTGAGATGGAATGATAACCGTCCGGCGACATGAGATCCTTCCCAGATTTGGGTAGGACTTTGATGTAAGCGGTATTCATGGTAGGAGGAATGGTGGTCCCCTGCAGGTTGGAATTGAATAAGCTCAGTAAAATCGGGTAGATGTGTTCCCTTAACCCCTTAAGGACCAAGGGGTTTTCCGTTTTTGCACTTTAGTTTTTTCCTCCTTACCTTTAAAAAATCATAACCCTTTCAATTTTGCACCAAAAAATCCATATGATGACTTATTTTTTGCGCCACCAATTCTACTTTGTAATGACATCAGTCATTTTACCCGAAAATCTACGGCAAAATAGAAAAAAAAATCATTGTGAGACAAAATTGGAAAAAAAAAACGCCATTTTGTAACTTTTGGAGTCTTCTGTTTCTACGCAGTAAATTTTTTGGTAAAAAATGACACATATTCTGTAGGTCCATACGATTAAAATTATACCCTACTTATATAGGTTTGATTTTGTCCTACTTCTGAAAAAAATCATGACTACATGCAGAAAAATGTAAACGTTTAAAATTTTTATATTCTGATCCCTATAAGTTTTTGATTTTACCTAGTATGGGGCAGTATGAGGGCTCATTTTTTGCACCGTGATCTGAAGTTTTTAGCGGTACCTTTTTTCTATTGATCGGACATGTTGATCACTTTTTATTCATTTTTTCATGATATAAAAAGTGACCAAAAATACACTATTTTGGACTTTTGAATTTTTTTGCACGTACGCCATTGACCGTTCGGTTTAATTAACAATATATTTTTTATAATTCGGACATTTCCGCACTTGGCGATACCACATATGTTTATTTTTATTTACACAGTTTTTTTTTTTTTAAATGGGAAAAGGGGGGGATTCAAACTTTTATTAGGGGAGGTGTTAAATGATCTTTATTCACTTTTCTTTTTCACTTTTTTTTTGCAATGTTATAGCTCCCATAGGGACCTATAATACTGCACACACTGATCTTTTACTTTGATCACTGGTTTCTCATAGGTAGGAGACCCTCCTCGTGTCCCACAGCTGTTCGGGATGCTGCGATTTTGCCGCGGACATCCCGAACAGCCCCCTGAGCTAACCGGCATGGTATTACTTTCACTTTAAAGGGTTAATAGCGCACAGCACCACGATCATTGCCCTGCGCTATGACGCGTTATAGAAAGGGAAAGGACTCAGGACGTACTGGTGCGTTGTTGGTCCCCCCCCCCCCCCCCCCCCCCGAAAACCCATTCGACCCTGGCGCCTTATTGGGTTATTGGGCAATAATTATTAACCACATGGTCGAGTTCCTCCCCAGTTATCGGGGCATTGAGTGTCACCCTCTCCTGCTCAGTGAGGGTGGGGAGGTTAGCTGATGTGGGGTGGGGAGGTCAGCCAATCTCTGGAAGAGGAAGTCGGCTCTTTCGTATCTGAGTAAAGGTTTTGAGAATAAGATTGAAGAAGATCATTGATCTTCTTTGGGTCTCTCAGTAATATGCTGGAGCCATCTTTGAGCATGGAAATATGGGAAGGGGGAGTAGAGCCCTTAGTGAATGTAGCAAGAAGGCAGCCTGCTTTTCCGCCATGACAAAATAGGGTTGCCTCAAATTGCGTTTGCCTGAAGTTATCCCTTTGTTCAATGCAGGCATCAGAAGAGTCTGATGGGGAGGTTTGAAAATGAATGGGTATAGGCCTGCCTCAAAGTCTGGCCTAAAGAGGTCAGTTGTGTGGCCAGTTTCTTTTTTAGGGCTGAAGTATATCCTAAGATGCATCCCCTCAGCACAGCTTTGGCAGTGTCCCAATACAGCTGGGGTGTATCAGTATGAGTTACATTGGTCTGCGCATATTCCAGCCACCAACCATTTAGTAGCGTGTGAAATTGCTCATCTCACCCCAGCCCTACCGGGAACCGCCAGAGGAAGTCAGTTTCTCACTGCAAAATATCTGCTATCAGGGGCGGACACAGACAACAGAGGGCCCCTGTGCAAAGAATGTGCCTGGGCCCCCCCCCCCAAAAAAAAAAGTTATATGCCATAAAATTGCACTGCAACTCACATTAATCTGCATTAGGTAGGCAGCAGTTCCCCCACATTAGGTAGCATAGTTTCCTCACATTATGTAGCATATATTGCCCACATTAGGTAGCATTGCATAATTTCCCCACATTAGGTAGCGTAGCATATATTCCCCACATTAGGTAGCATAGCATATATTCCCCACATTAGGTAGCATAGATTCCCCACATAAGGTAGTGTAGGATAACCCCAACAAACAAACACACACACACTCTCACTCACCCACACACTCTTACCTGGCCTGCACTACTTACATCTGCCTGAGAGGACTTCCTGGCAGAGGTGCGCGCTATAAGTGACGTTATTGAACGCTCTGCGCTGGACGTCAGCGTCCAGGTGCTTGCGATGACGTCACTCACCGCACGCACCTCAGCCAGGAAGTCCCCATGGGCAGATGTAAGTAGCAGTTTAGTGACTGGGCAAGACTGGTTTCCCTGTCATATGTGCACTGGCAGGGCTGCCATCAGAAATTTCGGGGCCCCTTAGACAACTCAAGGCCTGAGACCCCCACCGATCACCTTGGTTGAAGTGGTTCTCCAGCTGTTGGAAAGCTAAAACTCCCATCATGTCTGAAGAGCCTCTGGCAATGGGAGTTGTAGTTTTGTAACAGCTGAAGAGACACAGATTGGACACAGTTTTACCCATCATCACTGCAGAACTTACAAGTGACTACAGCTCTGATGGGACAGTCATAAGAACACACAATGATGTCAGTGACCTGAGTGATATCTTCTCTGTAATCTTTTCTTCTTCATCTCGTCCAGAGACCAGGTCTTCCTCCAGCTCCATCTTCTCTGCAGAGTCTGACATCCGGACATCATTGGCTCCTCACTTTGTCAGCAGATCCTCATCCTCTGCATGAAGACAATAATCATTATAACCTTGCCAGAAAGTGTAACCTAAATAAAATACTGCCCCACACTGTACCCTGAATATAATCCTGCCACACACTGTACCCTGAATATAATCCTGCCACACACTGTACCCTGAATATAATACTGCCACACACTGTACCCTGAATATAATCCTGCCACACACTGTACCCTGAATATAATCCTGCCACACACTGTACCCTGAATATAATCCTGCCACACACTGTACCCTGAATATAATCCTGCCACACACTGTACCCTGAATATAATCCTGCCACACACTGTACCCTGAATATAATACTGCCACACACTGTACCCTGAATATAATCCTGCCACACACTGTACCCTGAATATAATACTGCCACACACTGTACCATGAATAGAATACTGCCATACACTGTACCCACTAAATATAATACTGCTATTCACTGTACCTACTAAATATAATACTGCCCCACACTGTACCCTAAATATAATACTGCCAGACACTGTAACCTAAATATAATACTGCTGCACACTGTACCCACTAAATATAATACTGCTATACACTGTATCCACTAAATATAATCCTGCCACACACTGTAACCTGAATATAATACTGCCACACACTGTACCCTGAATATAATACTGCTATACACTGTACCCTGAATATAATAATGCTATACACTGTACCCTGAATATAATACTGCTATACACTGTGCCCACTAAATATAATCCTGCCACACACCGTACCCTGAATATAATACTGCTATACACTGTACCCTGAATATAATACTGCTATACACTGTGCCCACTAAATATAATCCTGCCACACACCGTACTCTGAATATAATACTGATATACACTGTACCCTGAATATAATACTGCTATACACTGTACTCACTAAATATAATCCTGCCACACACTGTACCCTGAATATAATATTGCTATACACTGTACCCACTAAATATAATCCTGCCACACACTATACCCACTAAATATAATACCTCTTATCCTCTGTGTCCTCATCATTCCTCATCACCCCCATAACCCCTGCCAAACCTCTCCTCAACACTACTATAACCACCCCCGCACCTCTCCTCATCGCTACTATAACCCCCTGCACCTCTCCTCATCACTACTATAACCCCCCACACCTCTCCTCATCACTACTATAACCCCCCCGGGCACCTCTCATCACTACTATAACCCCCCCACACCTCTCCTCATCACTACTATAACCCCCCTGCACCTCTCCTCATCACTATTATAACCCCCTGCACCTCTCCTTATCACTACTATAACCCCCCCACACCTCTCCTCATCACTACTATAACCCCCGCACCTCTCCTCATCACTACTATAACCCCCCGCACCTCTCCTCATCACTACTATAACCCCCCACACCTCTCCTCATCACTACTATAACCCCCCACACCTCTCCTCATCACTACTATAACCCCCCCACACCTCTCCTCATCACTACTATAATCCCCCTGCACCTCTCCTCATCACTACTATAACCCCCCCTGCATCTCTCACCACCCCCATAACACCCTCCTGCACCTCTTATCACCCCCATAACCCCCCCTGCACCTCTCATCACCCCATAACACCCCCCCTCTCATCACCCCCATAACACCCCCTGCACCTCTCATCACCCCCATAACACCCCCTGCACCTCTCATCACTCCCATAACCCCCCTGCATCTCTCATCACCCCCATAACCCCCCTGCATCTCTCATCACTCCCATAACCCCCCCTGCATCTCTCATCACCCCCATAACCCCCCTCTCATCACCCCCATAACCCCCCTGCATCTCTCATCACCCCCATAACCCCCCCTGCATCTCTCATCACCCCCATAACCCCCCCTGCATCTCTCATCACCCCCATAACCCCCCTGCATCTCTCATCACCCCCATAACCCCCCCTGCATCTCTCATCACCCCCATAACCCCCCCTGCATCTCTCATCACCCCCATAACCCCCTGCATCTCTCATCACCCCCATAACACCCCCTCTCATCACCCCCATAACACCCCCCTGCACCTCTCATCACCACCATAACCCCCCTGCACCTCTCATCACCCCCATAACCTCCCCATGCACCTCTCATCACCCCCATAACACCCCCTGCACCTCTCATCACCCCCATAACCCCCCTCTCATCACCCCTATAACACCCCAAGCACCTGTTCCCCTGCACCTCTCATCACCATTCCCCTGCACCTCTCATCACCATTGTAGTCTGCCCCCCCCCCCCGTTCACTTACCCTGCCGGGGTTCGGTGCAGCTGCTGCTCCTGTCACAGTGTTCCACTGCACGGGGAGGATCCGTCGGGAGGCTGCTGGACTGGAGATCGCGCCGGGACAGGTCAGGTGACTGGAGTAGACGTGCGTGCCTGCACGGGGCACGTCGACTCCCATCAGCCCCTGGCCTGTCCGGCCCTGCCGTACTTCTTAAGGGGCCCGCGCCCTAGAAAGAGCGGGCCTCATAGTCCTGCGGGCCCCCCAGACTATGAGGCCCGGTCATAGTTCTGACAGGTACCCAGCCAGGAGTCAGTGAGTGACAGTAGCAGTCACTCACTGACTAGCCGGGAAAAAAAAAGTACAGGGACGTCCGGGCCTCCCTGAAGCTCCGGGCCCCATACAAGTGTATGGGTTTACCCCCTGATGGTGGCCCTGTGCACTGGGTCCGATGGTAGGACAGGCCCAGCGTGTGAGGGCGGGCCCCCTCACACGCTGGGCCCCTGTGCAGCTGAACCTGCTGCACAGGCGATATGTCCGCCCCTGGCTATATGGAGCAAAATGGGAGAATGGTCAGATATGACCAAATCCTCCAGATGCACACGCTGCACCCTAGGGAGCAGGGACGGAGAAGAGAAGTAATAATCTAGTCTTGACCACAAATCATGTGCATAGGAGAAATGGCTAGATTCCCTTGCCTCGGGGTGCAGCGTGTGCCAGACATCAATCAGACCTGTCTGCAAGGCCCATTGTGGTAAAAAGAGGTCATAAGGTCTAGGGGTTAAGTGTATTGATCTATTGCTCCTCCTATCCTCAGCGGAGCACATTACAGAGTTAAAGTCCCCACCTACTAAGACGTGTCCCCCGTGGCTCACCATTACTTGTTGAGCTAAGCCCTCAAAGAAGGATCCTTCATCACCATTAGGGCCATATATGTTGAACATAGTGAAATCTCCTGAAGCTGTAGTAATGCGTACCTGACATGTCTCTCCTCCGAATCTTTATGGACCTGTAACAAATCAAATGTAAAAGACTTGTGGAATAGAATTAACACCCTCGCCTTGCGATTCACCGCCGGTGAGCCTTCAACTCTCCTCACCCACCACTTGCGCATGTGAAAAAAAATCAGACTCCTCCAGGTGAGGCTCCTGAAGAAGAGCCCCATCTGGAGACAGATGTTTAAGATGGCGCAGTACCAAGCTACGTTTATAAGGGTACCGCAACCCCTTAACATTCCAGGAAACGACCTTCATAATACCGCCAGTGGAATGGTAGCTCTAGCCAGACGAGGAGTAGTATGGACCAGTAGCAGCATTTGGCAGGAAGGATCACACAATAAAGATACCCCTTATAATAACAACCACCCTCCCACCCCCCTTCCCAAACCAGTGTGTAACAAAACATGTGGAAAACAGGCAGAACCTGTGAAACCTTCACCTCCACCAGGATTCTAAGAGCCTTAGGGACTTCCCTACTTCCCAAGCTAAGGACGTATACCAACAAGGAGAAGGCTCCTCCCCCCACCCTGGTATGGACTCCAAGATAAAGATAAAACCTGCTAGGCAACATGTTCTCCATGGCACCATAGGATCCCCATTAGGATTAAACATCGGACACCTGAGCCCGAGTATGTTTGGGCACGGTAAGTAACACCAGGAAGGATTACTAATTATACGGTATACAGCGGAAGCTTACACCTGTATCCATGTAGTGCAATTGTAACCCCCCTCCCTTCACCCCCTTCTAACCCCATGAGGCTACCCAACAATCCCCCCCCCCCTCAAAAAACCTGGCATAACGTAGAAGTCTCTGAACGTAGAATCCTCAGGAAAGCTGGAGCAGGCTTGGAGACGACATTGTGAGGGGACCATTTCTATATGTTGATAGCTGGAAAGCCCAGATGAGCAGAGGCACCTTATATTTTTGTGTATAGATCATCTGTATAGCCCAGATCGCCCCTGTGTTTCCAGTTGCCTCCATCTCTGTATACATATATACATGTATTATGTTTTTTGACTTTTTTTTGCTGTTTATCGTATTTGTTTTTATGCCCTGTTTGTATTTACCATGGCTTAATAATTTTTCATGTACTTTAATAAAGACTATTTGTATTTCTATTTTGTTTTGCTGCCGCAATTACACTTTTTTGTAGGTGTGTCTACTTGCATGATATAAGACTTCCAATACTCATCACTTTCACACCTTTACAGTTCACATCTTTAGTTTATCTACATTCAATAAATGAAATCTGGCATCTGGTATACAGGCATCATGTACATTTCTGAAACAAATCACTGGATAATATGATGATTGTTTATTTTATAAGGCTTCCCAGCAGTGTGTGTAGGTGTCCTTATAACTTAAATGTAAATTAAGAAATTACATACATTCCAACTCCCTTGAATGCGAAAAATTTCCTGGGAAATGAATTAGCAATCACATAAAGTCTTGTTTAATCTGTTTGCAGCCAATTCCACTGCAGTTGTAAATGAATCATTGATTTCCAAGGACTTTATTTAATCTATTTGGAGATTAGTTCTTTTTTCTTGGAGTTTGGTCATTGATTTTAAGAAACGTTAAGCTGATCCCTGCAGGACCAGAAGCTATAATCATATGTACGAAGTGCTAGAGAGTCATTTTCTTTTTCTCTTTCGGTCACATCATCAGTCATTATGAATGCATCTTGGCATTACTTTGTCTTGTCTGTAAGAAATTCCCGGGTCATGGTAAGGCCCCTTTCACACTACAGACATCATCCTGTAAAAACCTTTGTCAAATAGTCCTGAAAACGTCCGTCAAAAAATCCCATTCATGCCAATGGGATTTATTGACCATCCTTTTGCATCAGGTATGTCCGTTTTTACTAATCTCCGTTATTAATGCCGGCACAAAAGACTCTGCATGCACTCATTTTTGTTCCAGCAAAAATAAAAGGTGAAATAATGTCCATAAAAATTTTACATTTAAGTCTATGGGAAACAAATGTTCCAAAAAACATCCGTTATTATCTGTTATTGTCCTTTTTTTATCTGTTTTTTGTACTTAGCATGCTGAGTACAGCATTACAACCAGGTGGTCACACGGAAGAAAATAACGGACATAAAATAACAGACATAAAATAACGGACTATAATGGGTGAAAACAGATGGCATATGTCCGTTATTTTGACCGAATGTCCGTTAAAATTGGTCATCAGTTATCATCCGTTGTATTCAGTTATTTTATCCATTTTTTCATGACCCGCTTTTGCTGGAGGACGGATGTCAGAATGCAGTAACATAATTGTAGTGTGAAAGGGGCCTAAGCATGGACATCAAATTACTCTACAGTAAAAGAAAGCACAGGGCAGTTAGTTCACAAAAACAAAATAATTTAATCGAGTTGATAAAAACTTGCTGGCCACTATAAAAGGTATACTTTTAAAATGTTTGTGGTCTAGATTCAACAAGGTGTTTAACCCGTCTAGGACACAGGACGTACAGGTACGTCCTGGCTCCCTAGGACTTAAAGGGGTACTCCGGTGGAAAACATTTTTTTTTTAAATCAACTGGTGCCAGAAAGTTAAACAGATTTGTAAGTAACTTCCATTAAAAAATATTTACCCTTCCAGTACTTATTGCCAAATGTATTCTGCAGTGAAAATTCTTATCTTTTTGAATTTCTTTTTTGGTCTTGTCCACAGTGCTCTCTGCTGACAACTGATGCTTGTATCAGGAACGGTCCAGAGTAGGAGAAAATCCCCATAGCAAACCTATGCTGCTCTGGACAGTTCCTGACATGGACAGAGGTGTCAGCAGAGAGCACTGTGGAGAAGACAAAAAATAAATTAAAAAATAATAGAATTTCCTTTGTAGCATACAGCTGCTAATAAGTACTGAAAGGATTATTTTTAAATAGAAGTAATTTACAAATCTGTTTAAATTTATGGCACCAGAACATTTAAAAAAAAAAAGTTTTCCACTGGAGAACCCCTTTAAGCCCTTGACTTGTTAAGGACCCAGGATGTACCGTTATGTCCTGAGTCCGCTCCCGTTCTATAACTTGGGGCCACAGCCTCTAACAACAGGCAGGACCAGTGACTAATAGCATGCGGTACCGCGCGCTATTCACCCTTTAGACGCGGTGTTCAAAGTTGAACGCCGCATCTAAAGTGAAAGTCAAACAATGCCGGTTAGCTCAGGGAGCTGTTCGGGATGTTCGCAGCTAAATCGTGGCATCCCGAACAGCTGAGCCACAGCAGGAGGGTCCCTTGCCTTGCCTCCTGGTGTCCTTTTGCCGAATGACTGCTCAGAGCCTGAGATCCAGGCATGAGTAATCAAGCGGCAAAATTATTGATCAATGATTTCCTATGAGAAACCATTGATCAATGTAAAAGATCAGTGTATGCAGTGTTATAGCCCGATATGGGAGCTATAACATTGCGAAGAAAAATTGGGAAAAAAAAGGGAAGATAATTTCACCCCTTCCCTAATAAAAGTTTGAATCACCCCCCTTTTCCCCTAAAAAAAAAAAAATGTAAATAAAAATAAACATATGTGGTATTGCAGCGTGTGGAAATGTCCGAATTATAAAAATATTTCATTAATTAAACCGCATGGTCAATGCCGTACACGCCAAAAAATTCCAAAGTCCAAAATAGTGTATTTTTGGTCACTTTTCATATCATGAAAAATGAAGAAAAAGCGATCAATAAGTCTGCTAAAAATTTCAGATAAAAAATGAGCCTTCATAACGCCCTATACGCGGAAAAATTTATAGGGGAAAAAGTTATAGGGGTCAGAAGAACGACGGGTGTACCCGTCGTTCTGCGGCAAGGGGTTAACCCCACGCCTCTTTTCACCTTAATGACCAGATTGTTTTTTGCACATCTGACCACTGTCACTTTAAGCATTAATAACTTTGGGATGCTTTTGCATTTCATTCTGATTCTGATATTGCTTTTTTGTGACATATTCTACTTTATGTTAGTGGTAAATGTTTGTCGATACTTGCATCATTTCTTCCTCAATTCCAAAATGTGATCACAAAATTGAAAATGTAGCATTTTTCTAACTTTGAGGCTCTCTGCTTGTAAGGAAAATAGACAACCCAATTAAATGATATATTGATTCACATATACACTATGTCTACTTTCTGTTTGAGTCATAAAGTTGACATGTTTTTACTTTTGGAAGACATCAGAGGGCATCAAAGTTCTGCAGCAATTTTCCAATTTTTCACAAAATTTCCAAAATCTGAATTTTTCAGGGACCAGTTCAGATTTGAAGTGGATTTGAAGGGCCACCATATTATAAATACCCCACCAATGACCCCATTATAAAAACTGCACCCCTAAAAGTATTCAAAATGACATTCAGTAAGTGTGCTAACCCTTTAGGTGTTTCACAGGAATAGCAGCAAAGTGATGGAGAAAATTCAAAATCTTCATTTTTTACACTGGCATGTTCTTGTAGACCAAGTTTTGAATTTTTACAGGGGGTAAAAGGAGATAAATCTTCCTAAAATTTGTAACACAATTTCTCTCAAGTAAGGAAATACCTCATATGTGTGTGTCAAGTGCTCTGTGGGTGTACTAGAGGGCTCAGAAAGGAAGAGGCGCCAACGGGATTTTGGAGAGTTTTTCTGAAATGGTTTTTGGGGGCATGTCACATTTAGGAAGCCTCTATGGTGCCTGAACAGCAAAAAAAAACAAAAAAAAAAACATGGCATACTATTTTGGAAAATACACCACTCAAACCACTAACAAGGGGTACAGTGAGCCTTAACACCTCACAGGTGTTTGACGACTTTTCCTTAAAGTTGGATGTGTAAATGAATTTATTTTTTCACAAAAATGCTGGTTTCCCCACAAATTTTACTTTTTTACAAGGGGTAATGGGGGAAAATGCCCCCTAAAATTTGTAACCCCATCTCTTTTGAGTATGGTGATACCCCATGTGTGGACATCAAGTGCACTGCAGGCGAGCTATAATGCTCAGAAGAGTAGGAGTCACATTTGGCTTTTGGAAAGCAAATTTTGCTGAAATGGTTTTTGGGGGGCATGTCACATTTAGGAAGCCCCTTTGGTGCCAGGACAGCAAAAAAAAAAAAAAATACACATGGCATGTAGTGATGTCGCGAACATAAAACTTTCGATTCGCGAACCGCCAACGTCCGCAAAATTTTGCGAACCGGCGAACCGGGCGAACCGCCATTGACTTCAATGGGCAGGCGAATTTTAAAACCCACAGGGACTCTTTCTGGCCACAATAGTGATTTAAAAGTTGTTTCAAGGGGACTATCACCTAGACTGTGGCGTGCCGGAGTGGGATCCATGGCAAAACTGCAATGGAAAATTACATAGTTGATGCAGAGTCTGGTTTTAATCCATAAAGGGCATAAATCACCTATTATTCCTAAATGGTTTGGAATAACGTGCTTTAGCCCCCTTTAGGCATCACACAGTTAGATTCCCCCATTTAGACAGCACACAGATTCCCCCATATTAGGCAGCACATAGTTAGAGTCTCCCTTTAGGCAGCACATAGTTAGATTCCCCCATATTAGGCAGCACATAGTTAGAGATTCCCTTGAGGCAGCACATAGTGGGATTTGAACACAAGGCCCCAGCGCTGCAAGGCAGCAGTGCTAACCTCTGAGACACCATGCTACCCTTAGCATACAGCTAATATCAATGGTTGCAAAAACGGACAGAGATGTCAGCAGAGAATACCTGAAAAATTAGGCATGTACACATGCCTGAAAAATTTGGTATTGTTGCAGCCGCTTCTGTAGCAGCGGCCATAAAAATTGCAGCACCATAACAATTGCAGCAGCAGAGGCCAGAAAATTAGGCATGTACACATGGATGAAAAATTGGGTATTGTCGCAGCCGCATCTGTAGCAGCAGCCAGAAAAAATGTAGCACCAGAAAAAGTGCAGTAACAGAGGCCAGACAAATTAGGCATGTACACCTGGCTGGAAAATTTGGTATTGTCGCAGCTGTAGCAGCGGCCATAAAAATTGCAGCACCATAACAAGTGCAGCAGCAGAGGCCAGAAAAATTAGGCATGTACACATGGATGAAAAATTGGGTAATGTCGCAGCCGCAACTGTAGCAGAAGCCAGAAAAATTGCAGCACCATAACAAGTGCAGCAGCAGAGGCCAGAAAAATTAGGCATGTACACCTGGCAGGAAAATTTGGTATTGTCGCAGCTGTAGCAGCGGCCATGAAAATTGCAGCACCATAACAAGTGCAGCAGCAGAGGCCAGAAAAATTAGGCATGTACACCTGGCAGAAAAATTAGGTATTTTATATATAATTTCTGTTTTGCCAGGCAGAAAGTGCCCTAAAATATTGCGGCTTGAACCCTAGTTGGTGGCGGATAAGTCACGCAAGTCATTCGGCATTCAGAGTTCAAATAGAGCAGCGTGTGGACCATTTTTAGGTCAAGGCAGGTCATCTGATCAGGCCTTGTTCAGTCAAATGTATCGCACAGTGTCAGTCCCTTCGGGATCCATCCCTCATTCATCTTAAGAAAGGTGAGGTAATCCAGACTTTTTCATCCAAGGCGACTCCTCTTCTCAGTGACAATACCTCCTGCTGCACTGAAGGTCCTTTCTGACAGGACACTTGAAGCAGGACAGGCCAGAAGTTCGAGTGCAAATTGGGATAGCTCAGGCCACAGGTCAAGCCGGCACACCCAGTAGTCAAGGGGTTCATCGCTCCTCAGAGTGTCGATATCTGCGGTTAAGGCCAGGAAGTCTGCTCCCTGTCGGTCAAGTCGTTCTCTGATGGTTTTCCCCCCGAAGGGCTGTGGCGATGCATAGGACTTAAAAAGTTCTGCATGTCCTCCATCAACAGCATGTCTGTACAGCTTCCTGTCCTTGCCGGCCTGTTCGTGGGAGGAGGAAGAGGATTACTTTCACCTCTTCCCCTGTTAGATCCCTGTTGTGCTGTGACATGACCCGTATACGCTGTGTACAGCTTACTTCTTAATTTATTTTGGACCTGCTGAATCCTTTCCGCCTTGCTGTAATGCGGTAACATGTCAGGCACTTTATGTTTATACCGGGGGTCTAGTAGCGTGGACACCCAGTACAGGTCATTCTCATTCATCCTTTTTATACGAGGGTCCTTCAACAGGCACGACAGCATGAAAGACCCAATTTGCTCAAGGACGGATGCCGAGCTACTCATGTCCCTTTCCTCGTCCTCAGTGATGTCAGGGAAGGTATAATCTTCTTCCCCTCCAGCCACTTACAACACCACGGGAACCAGATAGGTGACAAGGAGCACCCTGGGAAGCCTGCTGTGGTTGGTCTTCCTCCTCCTCTTCAAAGCCACATTCCTCCTCTGACTCCTCTTCCTCACAATCCTCTTCCAGCGTAGCCGCAGGTTCAGCAAGCGATGCTGATAAGGCTGTTTCTGGTGGTGATGGTGTCCACAACTCTTCCTCTTCACGCTTATCTACTGCCTGGTCCAGCACTCTTTGCAGGGCACGCTCCAGGAAGAAAACAAACGGTATGATGTCGCTGATGGTGCCTTCGGTGCAACTGAACAGGTTTGTCACCTCCTCAAAAGGACACATGAGCCTATAGGCATTGCGCATGAGCCTCCAGTAACGTGGCAAAAAAAATCCCAGCTCCGCAGATTATGTCCTAGCACCCCGGTCATACAAATATTCGTTGACGGCTTTTTCTTGTTGGAGCAGGCGGTCGAACATTAGGAGTGTTGAATTCCAACGTGTCGGGCTGTCGCAAATCAAGCGCCTCACTGGCATGTTGTTTCGCCGCTGGATATCTGACAAGTGAGCCATGGCCGTGTAGGAATGCCTGAAATGGCCACACACCTTCCTGGACTGCTTCAGGATATCCTGTAAGCCTGGGTACTTGAGCACAAACGTGTATGCACGGCACATGTGTCAACTTGCCCAACCTCAATGCCGCCAACAAATTTTTTCTGTTGTCACAAACCACCTTGCCGATCTCCAGTTGGTGAGGAGTCAGCCACTGGTCCACCTGTGCGTTCAAGGCCGACAGGAGCGCTGGTGCGGTGTGACTCTCCGCTTTGAGGCAAATCAACCCCAAGATGGCGTGACACTGCCGTATCCAGGATGTGGAATAGCACCTGGGGAGCTGGGGGGGGGGTGCCGGTGATGTGGAGTAAGACACAGCAGTGGAAGAGGACTCGGCCGAGGATGTTATGGAAGAGGATGGAGTAGGAGGAGTAGAGGAGGTGGCAGCAGGCCTGCCTGCAAGTCGTGGTGGTGTCACCAACTCCTCTGCAGAGCCACGCATTCCATGCTTGGCAGCCGTCACCAGGTTTACTCAATGAGCAGTAAGCAGACCAGGTATCAGTGGTCAGATGGACCCTTGCCTCTACACTGTGTGCCAGACATGCCATAATTTCCTTTTGCACAATGGAGTAAAGGTTGGGGATTGCCTTTAGTGCAAAAAATTTCGTCCGGGTACCTTCCACTGTGGTGTTCCAATGGCTACAAATTTTATAAAGGCCTCAGACTCCACTAGCTTGTACGGAAAAGCTGGCGGGCTAGCAGTTCCAACAAGCCAGCTGTCAGACGCCGGGCTAGAGGGTGACTTTGAGACATTGTCTTCTTGCGCTCAAACATCTCCTTGACAGACACCTGACTGTGGGCAGATGAGCAGGAAGTACTCAAGGCGAGAGACAGAGAGGCGGATGGTTGAGAGGGGGCAAGGAGGGCAGCAGTGGTTGACCTGGCTGAAGATGCTGGACCAGGAGGAGGATGGCGGCTTTGACTTTGTGTACTGCTTGTACTGACGTGTTGATCCCATAGGCGTTTGTGATGTGACCTCATGTGCCTTCGCAAAGCAGTTGTGCCTAGGTGGGTGTTGCACTTCCCACGACTCAGTTTCTTCTGGCACAGGTTGCAAATGGCCTCGCTGTTGTCAGAGGCAGACACACAAAAAAAATGCCACACTGCTGAGCTCTGCGATGACGGCATTCTGGTGGTGGCAACAGCATGCGTTGATTAGCGTCCCGTCTGGCTGACCCCGGGTGCCGATGCATGCTGTCTGACTGTGCCACTAGCTCCTTGCGATGACCTCCCCCTGCTTCCAACTCGTCTCCTCCTCTTCTCTATCTCCCCATCTGAACTTTCCCCCTCTTCTTCTCTTCTAGCGGGCACCCACGTGGCATCCACGGACACATCGTCATCATCAACACCTTCACCGCTATCTGACACCTCAAGAAAGGAAGCAGCAGCGGGTACAGCATCATTATCACACCGTACATCCATGTGTGTAATGCTGCCTGACTGAGATATATCCCTGTTAACTACATCCTCTGGCAAGAATGGTTGTGCATCACTCATGTCTTCAAACTGATGTGTAAATAACTCCTCTGATGGATCAAATAAAGCTGCTGTGGTGCTAGTGTTGGTGGTGGCGGCAGGTTAATTAAATTAATTAAAATTAAGTTTTCTTTTTTACTAAAATGCAATTTTCCCCCCCAAATTCTACACTTTTACAAGGAGTAAATGCCCCCCCAAAATAAAAAGTGGTAGCATGAGAGGTGCCCGAAGCTAAGCTTTAGTAGTAGATTGGGTGTCTTGTGATAGCAGGTCAACTAAGTCCTCAGAACTTTCGGGGTTCAGGGTACGTGGCCTCTGAACACTGGCCATTCTAGGGCCAAAGGGAATCCCAGCACCACCACGGCCCCTGCAGGGTGGCCTTCCTCTGCCTGTAATTTTTTGGGTTAAATTTACACAAGTGTCACACCTAATGTGATTTGCACTAGGGTGACACAATTTGCCCTCCAGACAGGAAAAATGGCAACTGTGAGGTGAACTAACATGACGGCTGATTTTATTTAACACCCAAAAAAGGTATTTTTTTAAAAATTTGCGCAACTGTCACACCTAATGTGATTTGCACTAGGGTGACACAATTTGCCCTGCATGCAGGAAAAATGGCAACTGTGACATGAACTAACACTGACGGCAGATTTTATTTAACAGCCAAAAAAGTTTTTTGTTTTTTTTTAATTTGCGCAACTGTCACACCTAATGTGATTTGCACTAGGGTGACACAATTTGCCCTGCAGGCAGGAAAAATGGCAACTGTGACGTGAACTAACAGTGATGGCTGATTTTATTTAACAGCCAAAAAAGTTTTTTTTTTTTAATTTGCACAACTGTCACACCTAATGTGATTTGCACTAGTGTGACAATGAGCAAAAAAACTTGCCAGCGGAGTTCCCCTTTTAAGCAGTGGTCCCCAACCAGGGTACCTACAGCTGTTGCAAAACACACGGACTGATATCTTTCAGCCCTTTGAATACTGCAGTAGTTAGTTGCTTGAAGGAACTTAAATTTGAATCTGGAGTACCCCTTTTAAGCAGCGGTTCCCTCTTAACCAGGACTGATATCTTTCCGCCCTAAAAAGGGCTTTTTTGGGTGCTGTCCTTAAAGCAGATGTTACACTAGTGCTTTAGGAGTAAACTGGACCCTGAATACACCACCTAGCAGCAACCTAGCTATCGCTTTCCCTATACAGCAGGAGCAGATTCTCTAACCCTCCACTTCCTAAGCCTGCAGCATGCTGAATGAGGCTAAAATGGCATCCGTGCAAGAGGTAGGAGGGTCTGGAAGGGAGGGACTGATGCTGATTGGCTGTAATGTGTCTGCTGACTGACTCACAGGGTCAAAGTTTACTACAATGTTAAAGTATAGGGGGCGGATCGAACTTCACATATGTTCGTCCGGCGATGCGAACGAGAACATGCGAAATTCGCCGGGAACTGTTCGCCGGCGAACAATTCGCGACATCTCTAATGGCATGCTATGTTGGAAAATACACCCCTCAACAAGTGGTACAGTGAGCCTTAACACCCCACAGGTGTTTGACGACTTTGGATGAGTAAATTAAGTTTTCTTTTTTACTAAAATGCAATTTTCCCCCCCAAATTCTACACTTTTACAAGGAGTAAATGCCCCCCCCCCCAAAATATGTAACCCCATCTCTTTTGAGTATAGATGTACCCCATGTGTGGACGTCAAGTGCACTGCAGGCGCACTACAATGCTCAGAAGAGAAGGAGTCACATTTGCAAATTTTGCCGAAATGGGGGGGGGGGGGGAGCATGTTGCATTTAGGAAGCCCCTATGGTGCCAGAACAGCAACAAAAAAAGAACACATGGCATGCTATTTTGGAAAGTACACCCCTCAAGGAACGTAACAAGGGGTACAGTGAGCCTTAACACCCTTCAGGTGTTTGACAAATGTTCATTAAAGTGGGATGTGAAAAGGAAAAATTTGACTTTTTACACAAAAAAATGTTGGGTTTCCCCCAAATTTTCCATTTTCACAAGTGCCAAAAGAAGAAAATGTCACCCTAAATTTGTAAATACATTTCTTTGGAGTGAGGACATACCTCATATCTGGGTGTAAACAGCTCTGCGGATGCACATTGATCTTGGAAGGGCAGGAGTGCAGTCAGGGGCCTTGAGTTTCTACATAGCTTCCTATGGAGCCATAACAGTGGGACCCCCCCTCAAGGAGCGTTACATGGGGTAAATTACTAAAATGGGGTACACTTAGTTACTAATGTGGGGTACGGTGGGACATAAAATCATAAAACAGGTTATGTTCCCAGAATGATGACCCAGAGCATAGCCAAAACTAAAAAAGTGGTGGCAAGGGGGGGGGGGGGGGGGGGCGGCGGCTGTGTGGGGGCAGGGGGAAGTATGTAGTGTGTGTGCTTGGTGTATACAGTAATAATATATACCGTATTTATCGGCGTATAACACGCACTTTTTAGGCTAAAATTTTTAGCCTAAAGTCTGTGTGCGTGTTATACGCCGATACACCCCCAGGAAAGGCAGGGGGAGAGAGGCCGTAGCTGCCCGCTTCTCTCCCCCTGCCTTTCCTGGGGTCTAGAGCGCTGCTGTCAGCCCTTCTCACCCCCAGCCAGGGGGAGAGAAGGGGCAGCGGCACCCATTGCCGGCGCCGCTGCCCAGTTGCCTCCCCCCATCCCCGGTGGCATAATTACCTGAGTCGGTTCCGCGCTGCTGCAGGCCTCCGGCGTGCGTCCCCGGCGTCGTTGCTATGCGCTGAACGGCGTGCATAGCAACGACGCAGGGGACGCACGCCGGAGGCCTGCAGCAGCGCGGACCCGACTCAGGTAATTATGCCACCGAGGATGGGGGGAGGCAACGGGGCAGCAGCGCCGGCAATGGGTGCCGCTGCCCCTTCTCTCCCCCTGGCTGTCGGCGCCGCTTCTCTCGCCCTGGCTATCGGCGCCGGCACCGATAGTCAGGGGGACAGAACGGGCAGCGGCGCCGATAGCCAGGGGGTGAGAAGGGCCGGCAGCAGCGCTCTAGACCACAGGAAAGGCAGGGGGAGAGAAGCGGGCAGCGACGGCCTCTCTCCCCCTGCCTTTCCTGGGGGTATATCGGGGTATACACGCGCACACACGCACCCTCATTTTACCATGGATATTTGGGTAAAAAACTTTTTTTACCCAAATATCCTTGGTAAAATGAGGGTGCGTGTTATAGGCCCGTGCGTGGTATACCCCGATAAATACCGTATATATATATATATATATATATATATATATATATATATATTAAAGGCCAGTGCAGCACTCCACGGTATGAAAAAAAATGTGCAAAGTTTTATTCCATCAAAAAAGTAAAAACAGCAGCAACGTTTCAATCGTCCCCAGGATCTTTCTCAAGCGTGAGAAAGATCCTGGAGAGGATCGAAACGTAACTGCTGTTTTCACTTTTTTGATGAAATAGAACTTTGCAAATTTTTTCATACCATGGAGTGCTGCACTGGCCTTTGATTTTTTATGGATGTGGAAGAATTGTTGGACTTGATTCTTACTCAGCAGCCTTCAACCTCAATTTTGGAACTTTTATATGCCCTTGAGTGCTGTTGCAATATCTCTTTTATATATATGAGGTGTCCCGGTACCGCATCCTATACGGTACCTGTTTATATGTCCGAATAGCCAGAGTACCTAGAACGTCGGGGTCCTTTTATATAGTCCACCCCTAGTCACCTCTCACCCCTATAGTCATTGCTCTAGTCTTATGCTCCTTATTTGTGGAAGTTTAACTGTATAAAATGTACATAAATAGTTAATTACCTGTGAGAAACGTTGCAGGACCTGCGGGTCACATGATCAGGTGAACTCTATGGTATTTCTGCTTGAGGACCTTTGGAGGTCCTTGTGACGTAATGCACTCATTTCCTTTGTGACGGTGAGTGACAGATGGCTGGACCAATCAGAACGGCCCCGCCCCTGCCCATATTAGAGAGCAGCGGCCATTAATCTCTCTCTTGGTTCCTGGCTGTTGACGAGAAAGGATCTGCGCTGCTGTCATCAGTGAGTCTAGGCCTTAGCCTTGCGGCGACGGCTGTTCTATTCCAAATTGTGAGTGTATCAATCCCTAAACACTCTGCAAGACCACCGGACCTTATCTATCCCCTAAATCCAGATGGATCTTCGCAATATACCCTGAATTCAGAGACTATTATCTAAAGTCAAGGTCCGCAACATCTGTCAGTCATTGAAGTATATAGAGACTGTTCGATTGAGACTGTTACTACTCTGTGGATGTACCTTAAGCCTTTAAGTAAAGTTTATGCAAGTTCAAATTCAACTACTTGTGGACATTCAGTCTTTATTCTTATGCACCTATCGTTACTGGGAAGGGCGGCGATAGGCCGGAGAGTCATCTCAGCATACTAGCCCTCAGCCTGGCGTCACGAACTATATTAACCCCTGATATACCAAAGCAAATCCTTGACTGTACTACCCCTACCCCTGAGGCCTACCACATATATATATATATATATATATATATATATATATATATATATGGGGGGAAAAATGCTGCGTCCCAAAAAATAAAGGGGGGGGGATGCAGAGCCCTGAACCCCAAATTGGTCGGGGGGGGGTGTGTATATATATATATATATATATATATATATATATATATATACATATATATGTATATATATATATATATATATATTATTATTATTATAATTTTTTTTAACCTCCCACCTTTCCCTCACAAACTCACCCTGACTGATGGACAGTTCTTCATCCCTCAGGGGCTCAGATCTCAGCAGAGGGGGGTCCCTGGCTCCTTCTCACAGCTCTGCCTGCTGACTGAACTCAGTGGGCTAGTAGAGCTGTGAGATGGGGACATTAACCCCTCCCCGGACAGTTGCCATTGGTAGGACAATTGTCCGGCCAATAGCAGTGATAAAATCACCCCCTCCTCAGAGATACAGGAGGTGATCGGGGGTGTATTCTACACCCCCGATCACCATGTATCTCCAATCATCGGGTAACACGTGACCCATATGATCGGAATCGCCGCAAATTGCCAGTGTGAATTCACCGGCGATTTACGGCGATTGCCGACATGAGGGGGAATCTCAGGACTTTGCACGGGATGCCTGCTGAATGATTTCAGCAGTACAGGTATGCCCTTAAGTACCAGCAACCAAGGGCGTACCCATGCCTGTACGCCCATGGGAATACCGATCCCTGCCGCTCACCGGTCAGGGACCGGACTGGGATGCCTGCTGAAATCATTCAGCAGGCATCCCGTGACAACGCCTGGGGGGGTCCTGAGACCCCCCCACCATTCACACCAACTATCTGTGGCGATTCTGGTAATATGGGTCACGTGTGACCCCATGACCCGGAATTGGAAGGTGATCAGCTGTGTACTATACACCACCAATCACTGCCTGTTGCTGGGGGGAGGTGGCGATCATGTCACCTCCCCAGATGAGTTGCTATTGGCTGGACGATCAATAGCAGCTGGCAGAGGAGGGGTTAATGTCCCCTTCTCTCGGCTCTGCCAGCCCACCAAGCTCAGTCAGCAGGCAGAGATGAGAGAAGGTGCCAGGGACCCCCCCTCGGTGAAAATCTGTGCCCCTCAGGGCAGAGAAAGTGGGCTGCTGGCACCCTTAGTGCAGAATGAGTGATAGTGGGGGACAGGTAGGTGAAGTGTTAAAAAAAAAAAAGTAGAAAAAAAAGTTTTAAAATAATCCCCCCCCCCCCGACCCCCTAATAGGTCCCCAAAAGTCCACTACCAATTTTCTTTAGATCCAGGCCCTATTAGGGCTTTAGGGCGCTGCGATTTGCCACCCTTTTTTGGGGGGTGCCACAGCATTTTTTCTGTTATAACATAACGGTGTGTGACTTCTAATCACCCACCGTTATATAGTTTGCACCCAAGCACACACACTTCCCCCGCCACTCCTGCACACATCCTCTTCTCCCCCCGCCACTTCCAACCCCCCCCCCCCCCCCTGCCACCATAGAAAAAACAAGTGATGGCCCACCGGGCATATTTGGTGGGGAAGGCATATGCCTTACTTGCCTCCGACAGCGAATCTGCCAGTGAGGACGAGGAGGATCCTACATTCCTGTGTTCTTCCTCATTCTCCTCATTATCTAGCACTGATGATGAGCCCCCTGCACGGCCAGACCCCTGCACGCCTGCATCCATTCTGCTTGTAAGAGGAGTCCGACCCCCCCCCCAGACATACCGGACCTCCCTTCTGGTGAACCTGTCTGGAGACCCTCAGAGGGATATCAGCCATGGATTCCTGAGTTTGTTGGTGACTCAGGAATCCAGAGTGACATAGTCGGGTACACTGAAATTTACTTTTTTTTAGTTTTTATTTCAGTGACGACTTTGTTAATCTAATGGTGGAGCTAACGAACTTGTACGCCCAACAGTTCATTGTCCACCACCAAGATTGGCTTTTGGCTAAGCCCAATGGATGGCACGCCATCAATGCAGCCAAAATGAGGACATTTTGGGGCCTCGTGCTGCATATGGGCCTAGTCAAAAAACCAAGTGTCAGGCAGTACTGGAGCGGGGACGTCCTCTACCAGACCCCACTCTACAGTATGGCTATGACACAGAGATGGTTCGAGGCCATATGGAAATGCCTGCATTACGCTGATAATACGGCATGTCCCCCTGAAGTGATCCTGCCTATGACCGGCTTTACAAAGTGAGGCCGGTCATAAATCACTTTGGGGCCAAATTTTTGGAGGCCTACGTACCCCTAAGGGAGCTCTTTGTAGATGAGTCTCTGATCAGTTTTAAGGGGAGAATCAACTTCCACAAGGACATTCCCCCGAGGCGTGCGCTGTATGGCTTGAAATTCTACAAATTTTGTGAGAGTACACTTACAAGTTTAGAGTATATGAGAGACGGGATTCCCGTATTGAACCCCCAGAATGTCCCCCCACTCTAGGTGTTAGTGGGAAACTCGATTGGGACCTTGTGCACCCATTGCTGGATAAGGGTTACCACGTCTACTTGGACAACTTTTATACCAGCATCCCTCTGTTCACATCCCTTGCTGTCAGATTTCATTACATTCCTAATTTTTACCCTATAAACCTCTAAATTGGCCAAAAAAAAAAAAAAACTGATAAGACCTATGGGCGTATATTTTAGAAAAATGGGTCATGGGTCACTGAGTCACTATCATCAGGGGGGGGGGGTTATGTTGCCTCAAATGCGCAGCGCTCTCTCTCCCCCTGAGTGGTGTGCGCATTTGAGGCAGCAGGTTAGGGACGGACACACACATCACATTCCCAGAATTATGATTCCAAGCATAGGATTGAGGCGGGCATATTTTTTACGTTTGGCTATGCTCTGGGTCATCATTCTGGAAACATAGTTGGCATACCGGTAGTGAAATTGTAATTTTCATTTTCCCCATAGTACACTTCATCCATTCCTGGAAAATAAATTTTGGGAACACCTGTCCGTTCCAAATGTCAAGTCCCCCTCTATAGACCTTCCTCGAGGGGGGGGGTACGGTCTGTAATAGGGTCACATGTGGGTGTTATTTTCCGCTGAATATATGTAACCGTCAGCTACTGATATGCCATAGGCCTCAAATACAAACATAGCTCTATTACTCTTGAGCCCTGTTGTGCGCCCGCACAGCATTTTATGTCCACATTTGGGGTATTTCCATACTCAGAAGCAATGGGGTTACAACATTTGGGGGGGAATTTTCTCCTATTACCCTTTGTGCAAATGAAATATTTGGGGTAACACCAGCATTTTTGTAAAATAAAAAATATTTTGTCAATTTACGGCCCACTGTTCTAAACACCTGTGAGGTGTAAATACTCACTGTGCTGCTTGTTACGTTGCTAGAGGGATGTCGTTTCCAAAATGATGGCACTTGAGGGAGGGTCCCGCTGTTCTGGCACCATGGTTGTAAACGGTCAAGGCCCCTGACCGATTCCAGCTAAATTTTCCAAAAGCTGAATGGAGCTCCTGATTTTCTGAGACTTGGTGTGCACCCTCAGAGCAGTTTGCTCCAAAGAAGTGTATTGTTGTGGGACATTTTCTCCTGTTACCGCAGCATTTTAGTGTAAAAAATAAAACATTTACTTTTCACATCCTACTTTAATGAACATTTATCAAACACCTGTGGGGTGTTAAGGCTCACTGTACTGCTTGTTACTTTCCTTGAGGGGTGTAGTTTCCAAAATAGTGTGCCATGTGCTTTTTTTTTTTTTTTTGCTGTTATTTTTTTAACCTTTTCAGCTAAATTCTCTCTCCCAAAGCCAAATGTGGCTCCTTCTCTTCCAAAAATAGTAGTGCGCCAGCAGAACACATGATGTCCACATATGGGGTATTTCCATATTCAGAAGAAATGGGGTTACAAATTTTGCGGGCATTTTCTCCTATTACCTCTTGTATAAAGTAAAAATGGTAAATTTGGGGAAAAAAATGCATTTTAGTGAAAAAAAAAATCATTTACACATCAGAATTTACCTAAAAGTCGTCAAACACCTGTGGGGTGTTAAAACTCACCGGACCCCTTGTTACGTGTCTTGAGGGGTGTAGTTTCCAAAATAGTATACCATGTGTTTTTTTTTATTTATTTTTTTGCTGTTAAGACACTTCCTAAATGTGACATACCCCTCAAAACCATTTCAGCAAAATTCTCTCTCCAAAAGTGAATCCTTCTCTTTTGAGCATTGTAGTGCGCCAGCAAAGCACATAACGTCCACATATAGGGTATTTCCATATTCAGAAGAAATGGGGTTACAAATTTTGAGGGGCATTTTCTCCTATTACCTCTTGGTAAATTTAGGAAAAAGCCAGCATTTCAGTGAAATTTTTTTTTCCCATTTACACATTCGACTTTACCGAAAAGTCGTCAAACACCTGTGGGGTGTTAAGGTTCACTGGACCCCTTGTCAAGTGACTTGAAGGGGTGTAGTTTCCAAAGTAGTATGCCATGTGGAGTTTTTTTTTCTGTTATGGCACCATAAAGGCTTCCTAAATGTGACATGACCCCCAAAAACCATTTCAGCTAAATTCACTCTCCAAAATCCCATTGTTGCTCCTTCCCCTCTGAGCCCTCTAGTGCACCCACAGAGCACTTTACATTCACATATAAGGTATGTCCTTATATTGTGTTACAAATTTTGGAGAGGCTTTTTCTCCTTTTACCCCTTGTAAAAATTCAAAAACTGGGTCTACAAGAACATGCCAGTGTAAAAAATGAAGATTTTGAATTTTCTCCTTCACTTTGCTGCTATTCCTGTGAAACCCCTAAAGGGTTAACAAACTTTCTGAATGTCATTTTAAATACTTTTTAGGGGTGCAGTTTTTATAATGGGGTCATTGGTAGGGTATTTATATTATGAAGGCCCTTCAAATCCACTTCAAATCTGAACTGGTCCCTGAAAAATTCTGATTTTGAAAATTTTCGTGAAAAATTAGAAAATTACTGCTGAACTTTGAAGCCCTCTGATGTCTACCAAAAGTAAAATGTGTCAACTTTATGATGCCAAGTGCAACAAAAAGTAGACATATTGTATATGTGAATGCAATATAAAAATTTTTTGGAATGTCTATTTTCCTTACAAGTAGAGATGAGCGAACTTACAGTAAATTTGATTTGTCACGAACTTGTCACGGCAGTTGATGACTTTTCCTGCATAAATTAGTTCAGCTTTCAGGTGCTCCGGTGGTATAGAAAAGGTGGATACAGTACTAGGAGACTCTTTCCTAGGACTGTATCCACCTTTTCCAGCCCACCGGAGCACCTGAAAGCTGAACTAATTTATGCAGGCTAAGTCATCAACTGCCGAGCCGAGAAGTTTGTGACTAATCAAATTTACTGTAAGTTTGCTCATCTCTACTTACAAGCAGAGAGCTTCAAAGTTAGAAAAATGCTAAATTTTGTAATTTTGTAAGTATCAATGAAAATTTACCGCTAACATAAAGTAGAATATCTTACAAAAAAACTATCTTGGAATCAGAATGATTAGGAAAAGCATCCAAGAATTATTAATGCTTAAAATGACAGTGATCAGATGTGCAAAAAAGGCTCTGGTCCTTAAAGGGGTTCTCCGGTGCTTACACATCTTATCCCCTAATAAGATGCCTGATTGCGGGAGTCCCGCAGCTGGGGACGCCCGTGATCATGCACGCGGCACCCCGTTTGTAATCAGTCCCCGGGTCTGATTACGGTCGACCGAAGGGCCGGCGGCATGTGACGTCACGCCTCCGCCCCCGTGTGACGTCACGCTCCGCCCCTCAATGCAAGCCAACGGGAAAGGGCGTGATAGAGGGCGTGCATGATCACAGGCGTCCCCAGCTGCGGGACTCCCGCGATCAGGCATCTTATCCCCTATCCTTTGGATAGGGGATAAGATGTGTAAGCACCGGAGTACCCCTTTAACCCCTTCCCGACCTATGACATACCTGTACGTCATGAGTGGGAAGGTGTTCCCGACCCATGACGTACCAGGTACGTCATGAAAATTTTTGCCGCTACTCGCGGCATCCCGCAGCGCCCGGTAAGATGGTGGCTATCACTGATAGCCAGCCATCTTACCATGCGCCCATGGGGGGTTTCAATCCCCCCCCCCCCCCCCCAAATCTGACTAACTGATAGCAGCGTTTCGCTATCAGAATACTAAGCAGCGCGGTGTGTGAGTCCCGATCACGGGGATCGGGACACACACCGCTCTGCTAAGTGTCCCTTACCCGTGCCCCGGCATCACTTACCCGGCCATGCGGTGTCCCGAGCGGTCCCGGCGCGAGCGGCGTCCTCCAGGCGGTCCCGGCGGCGCTGCGTCCCGGCGGTGAGTTTGCAGCAGCAGGGCGGCATCTTCATTGGCAGCAGTGAGATCGCCGTAAAGCGATCGCACCACTGACTCTGAGAGTTTCAAAACTGCAACTCCCAGCATGCCCAGACAGCCTTTGGCTTTCTGTGCATACTGAGAGTTGCAGTTTTACAACATCTCGAGGTCCACAGTTTGGAGACCACTGTATAATGGTCTCCAATCTGTGCTCTTCCAGATGTTGCAAAACTACAAATCTCAGCATGCTCAGTCTGTCCAGGCATGCTGGGAGTTGCAGTTCTGTAACATCTGGAAGAGCACAGATTGGAGACCATTATACAGTGGTCCCAAAACTGTGGACCTCCAGATGTTGCAAAACTACAACTCCCAGCATACCAGACTGCCCAAGCATGCTGGAAGTTGTAGTTCGGCAACATCTGATCCTTCAGATATTGCCAAACTACAACTTCCAGCATGCCTGGGCAGTCTGGGCATGCTGGGAGTTGTAGTTTTGCAACAACTGGATGCACACTAGTTTGGAAACACTAAGTTTGGTTGCAAAACACTTGAAAGTTTATTACTTAACTTAGTGTTTCCAAACCAGTGTGCCTCCAGCTGTTGCAAAACTACAACTCCCAGCATGCACTGACAGCCAAAGGGCATGCTGGGAGTTGTAGTTTTGCAACAGCTGGATGTTTGCCCCCTCCCCCCAATGTGAATGTACAGGGTACACTCACATGGGCGGAGGTTTATAGTGAGTGCTGCAAGTTTGAGATGGCGCAAATTTTGCGCTGCAGCTCAACCTCCCAGCGGCAAACTTGCTGTGAACCTCTGCCCATGTGACTGTACCCTAAAAACACTACACTACACTTACACTAACCTAAAATAAAAAGTAAAAAACACTACATATACACATACCCCTACACAGCCCCCCTCCCCCCCCAAAAAAGAAAAACGTCTGGTACGCTACTGTTTCCAAAACGGAGCCTCCAGCTGTTGCAAAACAACAACTCCCATTATTGCCGGACAGCCATTGACTGTCCAGGCATGCTGGGAGTTTTGCAACAGCTGGAGGCACCCTGTTTGGGAATCATTGGCATAGAATACCCCTATGCAAATCCCAAATCCCTCAAATGCGCATGGCGCTCTCTCACTTTTGAGCCCTGTTGTATTTCAGGGCAACAGTTTTGGGACACATATGGGGTATCTCCGTACTCGGGATAAATTGCCTTACAAATTTTGGGGGGCTTTTTCTTCTTTAACCCCTTATGAAAAGGTGAAGTTGGGGTCTACACCAGCATGTTAAATTTTTTACACTGACATGCTGGTGTTGCCCTATACTTTTCATTTTCACAAGAGGTAAAAGGGAAAAAAGACCCTCAAAATTTTTAATGTAATTTCTCCCGACTACGGAGATACACCATATGAGGGCGCAAAGTGCTCTGGGGCGCACAACAAGGCCCAGAAGGGAGAGTTTGCAAAGTACATTTGAGGTGACTTTCACAGGGGTGGCTGATTGTTACAGCAGTTCTGACATAAACGCAAAACAATAAATATCCATATGTGATCCCATTTTGGAAACTACACCCCTCATGGAATTTAATAAGGGGTGCAGTGAGCATTTACACCCCACTGGTGTATGATAGATTTTTGGAACAGTGGTCTGTGAAAATGGAAAATACAATTTTTCATTTGCACAGTCCACTGTTTCAAATATCTGTCAAATGCCAGTGGGGTGTAAATGTTCACTGCACCCCTTATTAAATTCCATGAGGGGTGTAGTTTCCAAAATGGGGTCACATGTGGGGGGGTCCACTATTCTGGCACCATAGGGGCTTCCTAAATGGGACATGCCCCCCAAAAACCCTTTCAGAAAAACTCACTCTCCAAAATCCCATTGTCGCTCCTTCCCTTCTGAGCCCTCTAGTTCACCCGCTGAACACTTGACATACACATATGAGGTATTTCCTTACTCGAGAGAAAGTGGGTTACAAATTTTAGGGTGATTTCTCTCCTTTTACCCCTTGTAAAAATTCAAAAATTGGGTCTACAAGAACATGCGAGTGTAAAAAATTAAGATTTTAAATTTTCTCCTTCACTTTGCTGCTATTCCTGTGAAACACCTAAAGGGTTAAAACACTTACTGAATGTCATTTTGAATACTTTGGGGGGTGCAGTTTTTATAATGGGGTCATTTGTGGGGTATTTCTAATATGAAGACCCTTAAAACCCACTTCCAACCTGAACTGGTCCCTGAAAAAGTACGATTTTGAAAATCTTGAGAAAAATTGGAAAATTGCTGCGGAACTTTGAAGCCCTCTGGTGTGTTCCAAAAGTAAAAACTTGTAAATTTTTTTATGAAAACATAAAGTAGACATATTGTATATATGAATCAATATGTAATTTATTTGGAATATCCCTTTTCCTTACAAGCAGAGACTTTCAAAGATAGAAAACTGCAAAATTTTCAACATTTTCATGAAATTTTTAGATTTTTTACCAAGAAAGGATGCAAATATTAGTGAAATGTTACCAATAACATAAAGTAGAATATGTCACGAAAAAACAATCTCGGAATCAGAATGATAAGTTAAAGCATCCCAGAGTTATTAATGTTTAAAGTAACAGTGGTCAGATTTTCAAAAAATGCCCAGGTCCTGAAGGTGAAAATGGGCTGGGTCATGAAGGGGTTAATGGGGTTATCCAGGAAAAAAAAACTTTTTTAAATATATCAACTGGCTCCAGAAAGTTAAATAGATTTGTAAATTACTTCTATTAAAAAATCTTAATCCTTTCAGTACTTATGAGCTTCTGAAGTTAAGGTTGTTCTTTTCTGTCCTCTCTGATGACACGTGTCTCGGGAAATGCCCAGTTTTGAAGCAAACCCCCATAGCAAACATCTTCTAAACTGGGCGTTTCCCGAGACAGGTGTCATCAGAGAGCACTTAGACAGAAAAGAACAACCTTAACTTGAGAAGCTCATAAGTACTGAAAGTATTAAGATTTTTTAATAGAAGTAATTTACAAATCTGTTTAACTTGCTGGAGCCAGTTGATATATTAAAATAAGTTTTTTCCTGGAATACCCCTTTAAGGTCATAATGGGCTGTGTCCTTTCCATATCAGGTTCATCCTGATATAATGGAATTGCAAAGTTTATTCAGATTTTCGGGCTGTATGGCCATGCTGTGAATCTCTTCTATCGAATTCCAGAAAGCTCTGTTTGAAAACTGATGAACCTGAAGTGCATTTTGGTTAATGTGACTTGTTTGGGATGATGTCTTCTTTATTACGTCCTGCTGAAAGTAGCAATTGGAATATGGTGGCCATAAATTCATGCATATGGTCAGCAACAGTACTCATATACGCTCAATGGGGGGAATTTCTTGAGCATTGCACAGTTTTTTTGTTGTGTAAAAAAAAAACAACAACTTGGTGCATTGATGGTTTTGCGACTTTGTGTCCTGAAGTGATTTTTTCCCGAACTTGCTTACTTGCATGGTTTTGTCCTTTGACTTTGCAGTGGTTGTGAATTTATCATGTGCAACTTCTCTGCAAACGTCGCAAATTGTGCCGCAGAGCACTCTAAATTTCGCAAACCTATACTAGCAATCAGTGTTGAGCACGAATATTCGTAATGCTAATTTTTATTGCGAATATCGGTGCTTTGCGATTTCGCAAATATTTAGAATACAGTGCTATGTATATTCGTAATGACAATTTTTTTTTTTTTTCGAATGCAAATTTTTATGCGAATCTTCCACGCAAATTTTCACATAAAAAAAAAGGTGAAGGAACATAGCGAATATGTGAATTTCGCGAACATAGGAGGAATAATCTTCAATATATTCACAAATATCGCAAATTCAAATATGACCCCTAATGCTCATCACTACTAACAATCTTTTCAACATCTTCACAGAAGCAAAAATCCTATACATATGGGCCAAGTTTATCACATTGCGTCACATTCATAGCTTTAACCTGGTGAACTTGGTAAGTTAAAAACATGTGTAGCTAAATCTGTGAAGATACATCTCCCATAATGTGTTTTAGACTTTTTAAATATTGATTTCTCTTTTTCTATAAATGAGCATCTACGTTGCCCAAAATCTACTGTGCCCAAACTGCTTAATAAAATTGTTAAAACCTCCTCTTTCCCTTGTTGTGTCTGGTATTAGGGCACACCATCTGTTGTAAGTCATCACTAAACTTCCCTTTCATGAAGCCGGCCGGTGTTGCAGATGTAACATCATGGCGCAACTCTTCCAATCATTGACCGAAGAGGTGTCCTGCCTCATCCAGTGATTGTCCTAAAATGAAACAATTTTTTTAAAATTATTTATAATAAATCAAGTATTCCTTACAAATGAATGCATACTGTTATATACATACATCCTGTTTTACTTAAAAAAAAGCAACAATCTTATACAGCAGAAGTTTCTAAATTTATTTGGTCTACCACCCCCTTTTTAGGAAAAAAAAAAATACTCAGCACCCTTTATGAAATGTAAAAAAACAAAAAGAAAAAAAAAGAAAAAACAGTATGCATGTGTATTTGTGTAATGCCAGCGCTCTCCTGTCATGTCCCTGCTGCTGGGGGGCTGGGATTCGCATTGTGGGACGCGCCCAGTCCCAGCCCATCCCTCACCTCCCTGGTCTTCCGTGTTCTAAGCCCTGGCATGCTTGCCCCCGCCTCCTAGGGCCAGTCCACCCTTAATTAGTGAATTCACCTGCACCTTCTCTTATAAGTATCAGTTCCTCCCATGACTCACTGCCGGATCTTTGTTGCCCTAGTGCCTGAGAGAAAGCTTCTGTGTTCCAATGTTCCTGTTATCCATGTACCTTACACTAATTCTGTGTCCTTACCCTTCTACTGTGCCACCTGTCCTGTCCACCAGTTATCCTGACCAAATCTTGTCTGTATCCTTCTGTACCATGCTTCATCCCAGCAACCTGTGTGGTCGGGTCGTGCCAGGGGTAGCGACCTGGGTGCCGCCTGCCACAGCAAGACCATCCTGCTTTGCGGCGGGCTCTGGTGAAAACCAGTGGCACCTTAGACTCTGCTCCCTGGCACGGCTCACCTCATCCAGGGCCGATTTTAGGCTTAGCATGGCCCTGGGCAAAATCAAAAGTGAGTCCCCAAAAGTCGTAATAGTGCATTAACCAGATTTGCACCCAAAAAATCTAAAAAGCAATTGAAAAGTCCCATCAAAACAAAAATGATACCGATAAAAACTACAAATCACAGTGCAAAAAATGACCCTCATACATCCCTATATACAGAAAAATAAAAGAGTTATAGGGATCAGAATAGACTAATTTTATATTTTTGTATAGATCCCCACATTTGGTTGGCAGTATAGTTCCCCCACATTAGGTTGGCAGTATAGTTCCCCCACATTAGGTTGTAGTTCCCCCACATTAGGTTGGCAGCATAGTTCCCCACATTAGGTAGGCAGTATAGTTGCCACATATTAGGTGCAGTATAGTTCCCCACATTAGGTTGGCAGTATAGTTCCCCACATTATTTGCGGTATAGCTCCCCCACAGACATTCAGCCTTCAGCCATATACAGTGTCTGGCTGGAGGCTGTATGCCTGTGTACTGCCCCACTTCAGTGCTCCGACCTCCGCTCCTCCGGTCAGGGGTCATAACCTCCTGTTATGGCCTATAGGCCATAGCAGTAGGTCCCGGGACCGAAGGGACGGTGGTCAGAGCACCGAAGATGATGTTCTGGTAATTTACCATGCGCGTGTCCTCCTCCTCGATGCTCCGCTCCTCCGTTTCTATGGGCACACGCACGGACATTAGTGACATCCCTGCGTGCGCTACCTCCCGGCGGCCCCTGCCTTTTTAAAGTTAATGTGGGACCGCAGAAAGGTAACCTGGACATCCTTGTGTCCTGAAAAAAGATCTTTCAGGATACAGGGATGTCCCGAATGTGATGGGGGCCCTGGACAATTGACTGGACTGCCCCGCCCAAATGCCGGCCCTGACATCATCATCCACACAGGCCCAAGGGATCCACCACCTGCTGTGACCCTTACAATTTGTACTGACCCACTTACACTGTTCTGTTGCAAATTCACGTTTGCACACATACACGCTTAACACCGCTGCGCGTACACATCCAGCTCTGATGTATTTACCTGCAGACACCTCTTTGCTACACATAAATACACATATATTTGAAAAATAAAAGTCCCGCTACAGGTTTGGTATCTACTCTATTCAGTCCAATTCTTCCTGACTTTTTTCAGTAATGTGACTGATCACATGATTGTTATATAATCAATGGTCCTGCAGATATCTAGGTCCATAACCTCCCGTGCAGGTAAGCTATGTTTTGGTGCACTTATCTTGTAGTAAGATGTTAGATACGATGTGCTCATGGTATCCAGATTTCTCTCCTGCATCAGTCAGACAAGAGGAAGGGGTAAACTGCACAGTTCTCTTAGTGATCAGGTACAGTGCTGGATCACCTTGACCATACACTGTGAAATGTAGGCCCTTTTTAATAAGATTTTTTCTTGCTAAAATGTGCAATAAAAAATGGTATGTATGTTTTACACTAGAAGACACGGAGTCTACAGTAGATATGTAATTAAATGTATAAAAACACTCATTAACTGCTGTTTTATTGAATCAACAATTCTGCAATTTTCTTTGTATGTGACTCATAATCCATAGTCATCGAAGAAATTTATTGTGAATTCAACTTTTTAAATATTTATTGTACTTGAACTATTTATACCTGTTACACAACAGATGATACATGTATGAATGGTTTTCAAAATAGCTTCCAATGCTCCCTTATGTTTCTTCAATGCTCTACAATTGCACCCAAGGCTACTTCCGGCTCTAGATAGCTGCAACACCCCCATGGGGCAATATTGCCCACTTTGGGAATAACTGGTTTACAGTATAGTTCCCCTAATTAATTAGGAAAAACCTTATTTGTTCCTCTGGCGTAGAATGCAAGAGGGAACACAGAAGGTAGGAGGAAATACTGAACAGTCATCTAAGAGAATAAGGAACTGCAAAGAGCATTTCTCACTTTTTAGCACCAAGCATGCCCATGCATTACATGGAGACACTGATTTCAGATTACCGATTATACAGGAATCCCACACCATCAGGGAACTCTTGTAAAAAAAACTTGGTTATCTGAAGTGATCATCTCTTTTAGGTATATGGCGGTACTGTTAATCACAGTACATGACCTATTATGATGCCTCTTCACCCATTTCATATGCATTTAATTTTCTTTTATTAAAGAAAAACTGTTACCCTGTTCACCCACACTAAACCCAATACACCGGGTCATAGTGTGGGGAACAGGAGTCCAAGAAAGGTCACTTACTTAAATAGATCACTTACTTAAATATGTCCTTAAATATGTCCTGAAATAAATCCCCCAGAAGACCCTCTGCTAAATTCAGTGAATCGCGTGCAGGGGACAGGGTTTCACGGCTCAATTTATATATTCATTGTCTGTGACTCCACTTTACTAAGATGTGGAGCCACAGACAATGAATATGTAAAGTAACCAGGCAAAGCCACGCCCCCTGTGCGCAATTCACTGAATTCAACAGAGGATCTTCTGGGGGACATATCTCTGGGCCTACTGGACATATTTAAGTAACTGATCCCTCGTTGGACTACTGTTCACCCACACTATAACGCAGTTTATTGGGTTTAGTGTGGGTGAACAGGCTGAAGTTCATAGTATAAAGAAATTTGCCTCACCAATGACTTAAAGGAGATTATCAAAAAATAGGATGGTGGCACTGGGGCCATTTATCTGATTCAAGAAAAGAACACCATCTGCATGAAGCTGGAATACTCTCCATGATAGTTCATTTATAGTTGTAAAGAGCTGAAAAAAGTCCAATTTGGCATGAGTTTTCATATGTTACTGTGATAAATTGCATTGAATCCTTCAATAGGCAGCTACTAATACAAATGATTACATTTCTGTGCTATTATGTCGATGCTGTATAAATAGAGGATAATAATACATATAATCATTCTTTAGACCCGTTTAGTCTAGCATAAATTTACTCTTGGCGGCAAGCCTTTTTTAATAATATTTTAATTTATTTTAATAAAAGCGAAATTTGAGGAATGTTCAGTTCTAAGCCAGCATGAAATATACAAGAATACAATTCAAAATTGTACAGTGTTAAATAATGCACCTTTAACACTGCGTGGGTGCTTCCTGAAACAGGCTGGAGATGACTCATAAAGTGAAATTTACCATCATAAGTACTTGAGGTTGGCCTGAATGCTTGGTGCCAGCTCTCAGTACTTAAATATATTTATAGTGACAAACGTCATTTTTGGCTCTGGTTTTCACCAATTATTCTGTCAAAACAGAAATACTCTAAGAAAATACACTTTAAAGTATAAACCTCTTTTGGGTTGTCCAGGTAAAAGTTGAGTTCATCCATTATGAATCTATATAATGTACCACTTACATTTAAAGGGGTACTCCACTGCCCCAGAGTTCGGAACATTTTGTTCTGAACACCGGGTGTGGGCTGCGGGGGTCGTGATGTCACGGCCAGGCCCCCTCAATGCAAGTCTATGGGAGGGGGTGTGGTGGCTGCCATGCCACCTCCCATAGACTTACATTGAGGGGGTTTGGCGTGACATCACAAAAGGTGTGGCCATAACGTCACAACCCCCACAGCCCACACCCAGTGTTCGGAACCAAATTTTCTGAATGCTGGGGCAGTGGAGCATCCCTATAATCAATGATCTGGTAGCTAGATAGATCGGTGTGAGAGAACTAGGCCAAATCATTTAAGCAGTAAAACAATGCATTAGAATGTGTTGGGACAATATCTTAGATTCTAAAATCGTTTTACAATTGCTACTGGGAGTTATTTTTCTCTGTTAATATATTAGAATAAATTAGGAAATGCATATGGGAAGCTATATCAAGAAATGCTTAATCCAAATATAACATACTGCTTGTGTACGAGAAAATTAATTTATGGTAAGAGTGGCTTAGAATGTTAAACACCTATGCCGGAGACAAATGATGTGTTTTCTATTCTCTAAGGGAGCATTTTACATCTGTTGTCAAGTTGTTGCTGAGATACCATGTCACCCAGCTTCTCATTTTGTGATTTATAAAATGAGAACATTTCTAAGAGCTTCACACGAGGTCCTTGCCTTGCAGTTTGTTTGATTTGCACATACTGTTTATGGCCCGTTATGAGAATCATTTAGCAATACAACTCTAAAAGTTCAAAGGTCACCACTACGGAAAGTTAAAATCTATCTTACGACATTTATCCATATATAGAAAAACCTGTCACATTACGATGTGCTAAGATAAAAAGAACTAAAAAAAACTGAAATACTATAAAATACAGAAAGTTATGTTTCCTGCCAAAAATTTCAAAAGCAAAAAGTTATTTAAGCTCATTCTAGGCAAGGGGTAGATAAATCATTCCTTTCCAACCTATGTACACCAATGAATCCAGAACAACTGAAGAATATTAACCCATTAAGTTTAAGGCCTATTTTGACCCGCACTAGGCCTAGTTTTTCCATATTTTTACCTTCACATTTGGAAAGACATGTTTATTGAGGGATACATTATATTTTGATGACCGATAAGGGGCACATATAATGTATTGAGTGACTTTTATTTATTTACTAGCTGAGTGCCCGGCGTTGCCCGGTTTTTCCTTCCTCATCCTTGTTGGGGAGGAAAATCAACAAAGGAGGAAGCTTTTGACTTCAAATCCCATCCCCATATCTTGTTGTCATATCCCGTCCTCATATCCCGTCCTCATATCCTGTCCTCATATCCTGTCCTCCTATCCCGTCCTCCTATCCCGTCCTCCTATCCCGTCCTCCTATCCCGTCCTCCTATCCCGTCCTCCTATCCTGAACTCCTATCCCGTCCTCCTATCCCGACCTCCTATCCCGAACTCCTATCCCGACCTCCTATCCCGACCTCCTATCCCGTCCTCCTATCCCGTCCTCCTATCCCATCCTCCTATCCCATCCTCCTATCCCGTCCTCCTATCTTGACCTCCTATCCCGTGCTTCTATCCCGTCCTCCTATCTCGAACTCCTATCCCGTCCTCCTATCCCGTCCTCCTATCTCGACCCCCTTTACTGTCCTCCTATCTCCACCTCCTATACCGTCCTCCTATCTCAACCTCCTATCCCGTCCTCCTATCTCGACCCCCTATCCCGGCCTCCTGTCCTGACCTCCTATCTCCACCTCCTCTCTCCACCTCCTATCCCGGCCTCCTATCCCGGCCTCCTATCCCGGCTTCCTATCCCGTCCTCCTATCTCCACCTCCTATCTCCACCTCCTATCCCGTCCTCCTATCCCGTCCTCCTATCCCGTCCTCCTATCCCGTCCTCATATCCCGTCCTCATATCCCGTCCTCATACCCCGACCTCCTATCTTGACCTCCTATCTCGACCTCCTATCCCGACCTCCCATCCTGTCCTCATATCCCGACCAGTAATATGTGTACCAGGTATTGAAATATCTCCAGCTGTACAGAAGTTATGTGAGAACATACATTTCCCATTGATTTGCATGGGACTTAAACCCCTTAAGGACCGGGGTTTTTTCCGTTTTTGCATTTTTGTTTTTTGCTCCTTGCCTTTAAAAAATCATAACTCTTTCAATTTTACACCTAAAAATCCATATGATGGCTTATGTTTTGCGCCACCAATTCTACTTTGTAATGATGTCAGTCATTTTCCCCAAAAATCTATGGTGAAACGGGAAAAAAAATCATTGTGAGACAAAATTGAAAAAAAAAAACGCCGTTTTGTAATTTTGGGGGCTTCCGTTTCTACGTAGTACATTTTTTGGTAAAAATGACACCTGATATTTATTCTGTAGGTGCATATGGTTAAAATGATATACTTATATAGGTTTGATTTTGTCGTACTTCTGGAAAAAATCATAACTTCATGCAGGAAAATTAATAAGTTTAAAATTGTCATTTCTGACCCCTATAACTTTTTTATTTTTCCGCGTATGGGGTGGTATGAGGGCTCATTTTTTTCGCCGTGATCTGAAGTTTTTAAGGGTACCATTTTTTGCATTGATAGGACTTATTGATCGCTTTTTATTCATTTTTTCATGATATAAAAAGTGACCAAAAATGCACTATTTTGAACTTTGGAATTTTTTTGCATGCACGCCATTTACCGTGCGGTTTAATTAACAATATATTTTTATAATTTGGACATTTCCGCACTCGGCGATACCATATATGTTTATTTTTATTTTTATTTACACTGTGTTTTTTTTATGGGAAAAGGGAAGGGGTTAAATTACCTTTATTCACATTTATTTTCACTTTTTTTTTTGCAGTGTTATAGGTCCCATAGGGACCTATAACACTGCACACACTGATCTTTCACATTGATCACTGGTTTCTCATAAGAAACCAGTGATCGATGATTCTGCCGCTTGACTGCTCATGCCTGGATCTCAGACACTGAGCAGTCATTCGGCGATCGGACAGCGAGGAGGCAGGTAGGGGCCCTCCCACTGTCCTGTAAGCTGTTCGGGATGCCGCGATTTCGCCGCGGCTATCCCGAACAGCCCACTGAGCTAACCGGCATACTTTTACTTTCACTTTAGACGCGACATTCAACTTTGAACTCCCCGTCTAAGGGGTTAATAGCGCACGGCACTGCGATCAATGCCGCGCGCTATTAGCCACGGGCCCCGGCCGTTGTTAGAGGCCGTTATGCAGTAACATATATTTCCATTGACTTGTATGGGACTTTAAACATAAACCCCGCCCCTGGCAAATGGGGGTGAGTAAGGGTTAAATCACCTATCCTATGTTTGTTGATGACAAATAATTAACATGTGTGCCAAGTTTCATGTTAATATCTTTAGCCGTTTGGAAGTTTTTGTGGAACATACATACACACACACACACACGCGTTGAGTTTTATATATATATAGATTTATTGGGGGGGGGGGGTTTGTAGAAAAACAGCAAGTCTACCATTTTTGGTGGGGGTTTGTTTTTGAAATACTGTGTGGTATAAATCGTGTGATAGGTTTATTCTCTGGGTGGTTATAATCATAATTAAAGGATTGGTAAAGTTTTACTACTTTTGCATGTGCAATATCTTTAGAAATATTTGTTTTGTATGTGTCTACTGTACAGGAGCTATACCATTTTTACTTTAATGTTGATAGGTCTGTGCTGAATTTGAAGTTGTCAGCATTTTTGGGAAGTTGTTAGCATTTTTGGGGGGAGGAGGGGTAATAAGCAAAAAATTTCCCCTCACACATCCCTATATACTGAAAAATAAAAAAGTTATAGGGGTCAGAAGAGGGCAATTTTAACCTGTTGGGGACAAAGGGCGTATGCATACGCCCTTGCGTCCTGGTACTTAAGGACGAAGGGCGTACGCCCGTGGGAATTTCGGCCCCCGCCGCGCGCCGGGCGGGGACCGGGCCGGGGTGACTGCTGATATCTATCAGCAGGCACCCCGTGCAAATGCCCAGGGGGGTCATTAGACCCCCCATGTCGGCGATCGGCGCAAATCGCAAGTGAATTCACACTTGCGATTTGCGCCGATTCCGGGTCATTACGGGTCTATGGTGACCCGGTTACACGGAATAGAAGGGGGATCGCGGGTGTCTAAGACACCCACGATCCCCCTAAAGCGATAGGAGTGAGGTGGCAGAGTTGCCAGCCCTCCTATCTCTGCTATTGGTGGTATAGACGCGACCACCAATAGCAGATCTGGGGCGGGGGGGGGTTACTTTCGTTTTCCCCGTCCTGCCCTCCCACAATAGGCGGGGCCGAACGGGGAAAACGAAGAGGAGCGGCACCGGAGTGCACTTACCCCTCCAGAGGCAGCGGAGCGACGGGGAACGGCGGGCGGCGACGGAGATCTGCGGCGGCGTGCGGCAGAAGAGGACGGCTCCCGGATGCGACGGAAGCCGGTGAGTAGTTGCATAGCAACATCTAGAGGGCTACAGTCTGAGACCACTATAGTGGTCTCTAGACTGTAGCCCTCCAGATGTTGCAAAACTACAACTCCCAGCATGCCCAGACAGCTGCTTGCTGTGTGGGCATGCTGGAATTTGTAGTTTTGCAACAGCTGGAGGTCTGCAGTTTAGAGACCACAGCACAGTGATCTCTATACTGCCATCTAGATCTTGCAAAACTACAACTCCTAGCATGCCCACACAGCTGTTTGCTGTCTAGGCATGCTGGGAGTTGTAGTTTTGCAACATCTGGAGGTCCACAGTTTGGAGATCACTGTTCAGTGGTCTCTAAATTGTAGCACTCCAGATGTTGCAAAACTACAAATTCCAGCATGCCCACACAGAAAACAGCTGTCTCGGCATGCTGGGAGTTGTAGTTGCGTACATCCAGCTGTTGCATAACTACATCTCCCAGGTACCCAACTCAGTATTTTCCAACCAGTGTGCCTCCAGCTGTTTCAAAACTACAACTCCCAGCATGTATTGACAGACCGTGCATGCTGGGAGTTGTAGTTTTGCAACAGCTGGAGGCTCACTGGTTGGAAAATACGGAGTTAGGTAACAGAACCTAACTGAAGGTTTTCCAACCAGTGTGCCTCCAGCTGTTGCAAAACTACAACTCCCAGCAGGTACTGACAGACCATGCATGCTGGGAGTTGTAGTTTTGCAACAGCTGGAGGCTCACTGGTTGGAAAATACTGAGTTAGGTAACAGAACCTAACTGAAGGTTTTCCAACCAGTGTGCCTCCAGCTGTTGCAAAACTACAACTCCCAGCATGTACTGACAGACCGTGCATGTTGGGAGTTGCACCTTTGAAACAGCTGGAGGAGGTTTGCCCCCCCCCCCCCATGTGAACGTACAAGGTACATTCACACGGGCGGGTTTACAGCATGTTTCTTGCTACAAGTATAAGCTGCGGCAAATTTCTCGCCACAGCGCAAATTCCTAGCGGGAAACTCACCGTAACCCGCCAGTGTGAATGTACCCTAAAAACACTACACTACACTACACTATCACCTAATAAAGAGAAAAACACTACATAAACACGCCCTTACACTGCCCCCCCCCCCCCCCAATAAAAATGAAAAACGTATTGTACAGCAGTGTTTCCAAAACGGAGCCTCCAGCTGTTGCAAAACAACAACTCCCAGCATTTCTGGACAGCCACTGACTGTCCAGGCATGCTGGGAGTTTAGCAACAGCTGGAGGCACCCTGTTTGGGAATCACTGGCGTAGAATACCCCTATGTCCACCCCTATGCAATCCCTAATTTAGTCCTCAAATGCGCATGGCGCTCTCTCACTTTGGAGCCCTGTCTTTTTCAAGGAAACAGTTTAGTGCCACATATGGGGTATTTCCGTACTCAGGAGAAATTACACTACAAATTTTGGGGGGCTTTTTCTCCTTTTACCCCTTATGAAAAGGAAAAGTTGGGGTCTACACCAGCCTGTTAGTGTAAAAAAAAAAATTTTTTACACTAACATGCTGGTGTTGCCCTTTACTTTTTATTTTCACAAGAGGTAAAAGGAAAAAAAGACCCCCAAAATTTGTAACACAATTTCTCCTGAGTACAGAAATACCCCATATGTGGGCGTAAAATGCTCTGCGGGCGCACAACAAGGCTCAAGAGTGAGAGCGCACTATGTACATTTGAGACCTAAATTGGTGATTTGCACAGGGGTGGCTGATTTTACAGCGGTTCTGACATAAATGCAAAAAAATAAATACCCACATGTGACCCCATTTTGGAAACTACACCCCTCACGGAATGTAATAAGGGGCACAGTGAGCATTTACGCCACACAGGGGTCTGACAGATTTTTGGAACAGTGGTACGTGAAAATGAAAAATTTAATTTTTTTGTTTGCACAGCCCACTGTTCCAAAGATCTGTCAAACGCCAGTGGGGTGTAAATGCTCACTGTACCCCTTATTACATTCCATGAGGGGTGTAGTTTCACATGTGGGGGGGTCCACTGTTCTGGCACCACGGGGGGCTTTGTAAATGCACATGGCCCCCGACTTCCATTCCAAACAAATTATCTCTCTAAAAGCTCAATGGCGCTCCTTCTCATCTGAGCGTTGTAGTTCGCTCGCAGTGCACTTGACGTCCAAACATGGGGTATTTCCATACTCAGAAGAAATGGGGTTACAAATTTTGGGTGGCATTTTCTCCTATTACCCTATGTAAAAAAGTAAAATTTGGGGAAAAACCAGCATTTTAGTGGAAAATTTTTTTTTTTTTCATTTACACATCCGACTTTAACAAAAAGTTGTCAAACACCTGTGGGGTGTTAAGGCTCACCGTACGCCTTGTTATGTTCCTTGAGGGGTGTTGTTTCCATAATAGTGTGCAATGTGGTTTTTTTTGCTGTCCTGGCACCATAGGGGCTTCCTAAATGGGACATGCCCCCCAAAAACCATTTCAGAAAAACTCACTCTCCTAAATCCCATTGTTGCTCCTTTGCTTCTGAGCCCTCTAGTGCACCCGCTGAACACTTGACATACACATATGAGGTATTTTCTTACTCGAGAGAAATTGGGTTACAAATTTTGAGAGGATTTTTTTCCTTTTACCCCTTGTAAAAATTCAAAACTGGGTCTACAAGAACATGCAAGTGTAAAAAATGAAGATTTTTAATTTTCTCCTTCACTTTGCTGCTATTCCTGTGAAACACCTAAAGGGTTAAAACGCTGACTGAATGTCATTTTGAATACTTTGAGGGGTGCAGTTTTTATAATGGGGTCATATTTTGGGTATTTCTAACCAGAAGACCCTTCAAATCCCCTTCAAACCTGAACTGGTCCCTGAAAAATTCTGATTTTGAAAATTTGGCGAAAAATTGGAAAATTGTTGCTTAACTTTGAAGCCCTCTGATGTCTTCCAAAAGTAAAAACTCATCAATTTTATGATGCAAACATAAAGTAGACATATTGTATATGTGAATCAATATATAATTGATTTGGAATATCCATATTCTTTATAAGCAGAGAGCTTCAAATTTAGAAAAATGCAAAATTTTCTAATTTTTCATGAAATTTTTGAATTTTTCACCAAGAAAAGATGCAAGTATCGCTGAAAATTTACCACTAACATAAAGTAGAATATATTACGAAAAAACTATCTCAGAATAAAATTTATAAGTAAAAGCATTCCAGAGTTATTAATGCTTAAAGTGACAGTGGTCAGATTTGCAAAAAATGCTCCCGTCCTTAGGGTCATAATGGGCTCCGTCCCTAAGGGGTTAAAAATACTAATTTTCATACAAAAGTTATAATTTTTTAAAAGAAGAAAATTGACATCAAGCGAATTTTAGAAGGTGAGGAGGAAAAAATGAAGGTGCAAAAAAGAAAATTCCTTAAGGGGTTAAAGTATGGAAAAAAAATCTTCCAAAACAAAAAAGTTTGTAAATTATTGAAAATTGCTCATGGAGTTTTTTTTTTATTTTTTTTGTCACACAGTTGTGAAATCAGGATCAAGACTTTAGCATATACATTTTTTTTTGTTGGAAGTGGGATAAAAATAAGTCCTATTTACCTTCCCAAATATGCTGCAGTTTCCCCATTGAGATTAAAGGGGTTATCCAACAGGAGTGAGGGGAAGGTTCAGGCCCAGAGTGACATCAGGGCCCGGAGTGTCACCCTGCCCCTAATCTATTTACTGGCTGAGGCAAGACATTGCTGCAGCCAGTAATTGGCTGAAGGGAAATGTGAAACTCTGGGCTCGGGTGTCAAGATTTCAGAGAGGAAGAGGAGCGCAGCTGGGTACCAGTGCGGGTTACCTGAGAAACCGCTGGAGAGCAGGATGTAAGTGAAAGTTTGCTTTTTTCATGCGCTAAGTCCAGAAAAAAAACTGCTTGATAACACCCTACTATCTTCTTACCAGGACTCAATCAGCTATGGAAGCTATAACATTGCAAAACAAAAGGGGGGAAAAAAAGTTATTAAAGATCATTTAACCCCTTCCCTAATAAGTTTGAATCACTCCCCTTTTCCCATTTAAAAAAAAACAAACTGTGTAAATAAAAATGAAATTAAACGTATGTGGTATTGCCGGGTGCGGAAATGTCTGAATTATAAAAATATATAATTAATTTAACTGCACGGTCAATAGCGCATGTGCCAAAAAATAGTCCAAAATAGTGTATTTTTGGTTACTTTTTATATCATGAAAAAATGAATAAAAAGCGATCAAAAGGTCCAATCAATACAAAAATGGTACCGCTAAAAACTTCTGATCGTGGCGCAAAAAATTAGCCCTCATATGGGTCATAATATGAAAATTTTAACCCCTTAACGACACAGGACGTGTATGTCCTGGTGAGGTGGTACTTAACGCACCAGGACGTACATTTACGTCCTAAGCATAACCGCGGGCATCGGAGCGATGCACGGATCATGCGCGGCAGTTCCCGGCTGTTGATCACAGCCAGGGACCCGCCGGTAATGGCGGACACCCGCGATCCCGCGGATGTCCGCCATTAACCCCTCAGATGCCGTGATCAATACCGATCATGACATCTGCAGGATCGCGGTCACTCAATTGGATGATCGGATCGTGCCGTGGCGATCCAATCATCCAGCACGGCAGCCGAAGGTCCCCTCACCTGCCTCCGCTGTCTTCCGGGAGTCTTCTGCTCTGATCTGCCTTCCCGCAGACCAGAGCAGAAGTTGACCGATAACCCTGATCAGTGCTATGTCCTATACATAGCACTGAACAGGATTAGCAATCGAGTGATTGCTTTTAATAGTCCCCTATGGGGACTATTAAAGTGTAAAAATAAAGGGAAAAAAAGTAAAAAAAATAAAGTAAAAAAAATGTGAAAAACCCCTCTCCCAATAAAAAATTTAAATTGCCCCATTTTCCCTATTTCACCCCCAAAAAGTGTTAAAAAAATATTTTATATACATATTTGGTATCGCCGCGTGCGTAAATATCTGAACTATTAAAATAAAATGTTAATGATACCGTATGGTGAACGGCGTGTACGTAAAAAAAAAAAGTCCATGATAGCTGCTTTTTTTTATAACATTTTATTACAAAAAAATTAATAAAAAATTTATTAAAAGTTTTATATAAACAAATATGGAATCAATAAAAATTACAGATTACGGCGCAAAAATTGATCCCTCATACCGCCGCTTATACGGAAAAATGAAAAAGTTATAGGTCTTCAAATTAGGGGGATCTTAAATGTACTTGTCACGATGCCGGCTGGCAGGTAGTGGACCCTCTGTGCCAGAGAGGGATTGGCGTGGACCGTGCTAGTGGACCGGTTCTAAGCCACTACTGGTTTTCACCAGAGCCCGCCGCAAAGCGGGATGGTCTTGCTGCGGCGGTAGTGACCAGGTCGTATCCACTAGCAACGGCTCACCTCTCTGGCTGCTGAAGATAGGCGCGGTACAAGGGAGTAGGCAGAAGCAAGGTCGGACGTAGCAGAAGGTCGGGGCAGGCAGCAAGGATCGTAGTCAGGGGCAACGGCAGAAGGTCTGGAAACACTGGCAAGGGACACACAAGGAACGCTTTCACTGGCACTAAGGCAACAAGATCCGGCAAGGGAGTGCAAGGGAAGTGAGGTAATATAGGGAGTGCACAGGTGATAACTCTAATAGGAACCACTGCGCCAATCAGCGGCGCAGTGGCCCTTTAAATCGCAGAGACCCGGCGCGCGCGCGCCCTAGGGAGCGGGGCCGCGCGCGCCGGGACAGAACAGACGGGGAGCGAGTCAGGTAGGAGAGCCGGGGTGCGCATCGCGAGCGGGCGCTACCCGCATCGCGAATCGCATCCCGGCTAGCAGCAGGATCGCAGCGCCCCGGGTCAGAGGACGTGACCGGGGCGCTGCAGCGGAGGAGGTGAAGCGAGCGCTCCGGGGAGGAGCGGGAACCCGGAGCGCTCGGCGTAACAGTACCCCCCCCCTTGGGTCTCCCCCTCTTCTTGGAGCCTGAGAACCTGAGGAGCAGACTTTTGTCAAGGATGTTGTCCTCAGGTTCCCAGGATCTCTCTTCAGGACCACAACCCTCCCAGTCTACTAAAAAAAAATTTTTTCCTCTGACCTTTTTGGCAGCCAAAATCTCCTTGACCGAGAAGACGTCCGAGGAGCCGGAAACAGGAGTGGGAGGAACAGATTTGGGAGAAAAACGGTTGAGGATGAGTGGTTTGAGAAGAGAGACGTGAAAGGCATTAGGGATACGAAGAGAAGGAGGAAGAAGAAGTTTATAAGAGACAGGATTAATTTGACACAGAATTTTGAAAGGACCAAGATAGCGTGGTCCCAACTTGTAGCTAGGGACACGGAAGCGGACATATTTAGCGGAGAGCCATACCTTGTCTCCAGGGGAAAAAACGGGGGGAGCTCTTCTTTTCTTATCCGCGAACCTCTTCATGCGTGAAGAAGCCTGTAAGAGAGAATTTTGGGTCTCTCTCCATATAATGGAAAGGTCACGAGAAATTTCATCCACAGCGGGCAGACCAGAGGGCAAGGGGGTAGGGAGGGGGGGAAGAGGGTGACGGCCGTACACCACGAAAAATGGGGATTTGGAGGAAGATTCAGAGACCCTGAAGTTATACGAGAATTCGGCCCATGGAAGGAGATCTGCCCAGTCATCCTGGCGGGAGGAAACAAAATGTCGCAAATAATCACCCAGGATCTGGTTAATTCTTTCTACTTGTCCATTGGACTGGGGATGATATGCAGAGGAAAAATTTAATTTAATCTTGAGTTGTTTACAGAGAGCTCTCCAGAATTTAGACACGAATTGGACCCCTCTATCCGAGACAATCTGCGTAGGCAACCCGTGGAGACGAAAAATGTGTACAAAAAATTGTTTAGCCAACTGAGGCGCAGAAGGAAGACCAGGAAGAGGAATGAAATGTGCCATTTTGGAGAATCGATCAACGACCACCCAAATAACGGTGTTGCCACGGGAAGGGGGTAAATCAGTAATAAAATCCATACCAATCAGAGACCAAGGCTGTTCGGGGACAGGCAGAGGATGAAGAAAACCAGCGGGCTTCTGGCGAGGAGTCTTATCCCGGGCACAGATAGTGCAGGCTCGCACAAAGTCCCCAACATCCGTCTCCAGAGTTGGCCACCAATAGAAGCGGGAGATGAGTTGCACAGATTTCTTGATGCCCGCATGACCTGCGAGATGGGAGGAGTGACCCCATTTGAGGATTCCGAGGCGTTGGCGTGGAGAAACAAAGGTCTTTCCTGGAGGAGTCTGTCTGATGGAGGCAGGAGAAGTGGAGATCAGGCAGTCAGGTGGAATGATGTGTTGCGGAGGGAGATCAACTTCTGAGGCATCCGAGGAACGAGAGAGAGCATCGGCTCTAATGTTCTTATCGGCAGGACGAAAGTGAATCTCAAAATTAAATCGGGCAAAGAACAGAGACCACCGGGCCTGGCGAGGATTCAGCCGTTGGGCCGACTGGAGGTAGGAGAGGTTCTTGTGGTCGGTGTAGATAATAACAGGAAATCTTGATCCCTCCAGCAGATGCCTCCATTCCTCAAGTGCTAATTTAATGGCTAGAAGTTCTCGATCCCCGATGGAGTAGTTCCTCTCCGCTGGAGAGAAGGTCCTAGAGAAAAAACCACAAGTGACAGCATGCCCGGAAGGATTTTTTTGTAGAAGAACAGCTCCAGCTCCTACTGAGGAGGCATCAACCTCCAATAGGAAGGGTTTGGAAGGGTCAGGTCTGGAGAGCACGGGAGCCGAAGAAAAGGCAGACTTGAGTTGTTTAAAGGAGTCTTCTGCTTGAGGAGGCCAGGACTTGGGATCAGCATTTTTCTTGGTTAAAGCCACGATAGGAGCCACAATGGTAGAAAAATGTGGAATAAATTGCCTGTAATAATTGGCGAACCCCAAAAAGCGTTGGATAGCACGGAGTCCGGAGGGGCGTGGCCAATTTAAGACGGCAGAGAGTTTGTCTGGATCCATCTGTAGTCCCTGGCCAGAGACCAAATATCCTAGAAAAGGAAGAGATTGGCATTCAAACAGACATTTCTCAATTTTGGCATAGAGTTGGTTGTCACGAAGTCTCTGAAGAACCATACGGACATGCCGGCGGTGTTCCTCTAGATTGGCAGAAAAAATTAGGATATCGTCCAGATATACCACAACACAGGAGTATAATAGATCACGAAAAATTTCATTGACAAAGTCTTGGAAGACGGCAGGGGCATTGCACAGTCCAAAGGGCATGACCAGATACTCAAAGTGTCCATCTCTGGTGTTAAATGCCGTTTTCCACTCGTCCCCCTCTCTGATGCGGATGAGGTTATAGGCGCCTCTTAAGTCCAATTTAGTGAAGATGTGGGCACCTTGGAGGCGATCAAAGAGTTCAGAGATGAGGGGTAAGGGGTAGCGGTTCTTAACCGTGATTTTATTAAGACCGCGGTAGTCAATGCAAGGACGTAGGGAGCCATCTTTTTTGGAGACAAAGAAAAATCCGGCTCCGGCAGGAGAGGAGGATTTACGGATAAAGCCCCTTTTTAGATTCTCCTGGACGTACTCGGACATGGCAAGAGTCTCTGGGGCAGAGAGAGGATAAATTCTGCCCCGGGGTGGAGTAGTACCCGGGAGGAGGTCGATAGGGCAATCATAAGGCCTGTGAGGAGGTAGAGTCTCAGCTTGTTTTTTGCAGAAAACATCCGCGAAGTCCATATAGGCCTTGGGGAGACCGGTTACTGGAGGAACCACAGAGTTACGGCAAGGGTTACTGGGAACCGGTTTTAGACAGTTCTTGGAACAAGAGGACCCCCAACTCTTGATCTCCCCAGTGGACCAATCCAGGGTTGGGGAATGAAGTTGAAGCCAGGGAAGTCCAAGGAGAATCTCCGAGGTGCAATTGGGGAGGACCAAAAGTTCAATCCTCTCATGATGAGATCCGATGCTCATAAGAAGGGGCTCCGTGCGGAAACGTATGGTACAGTCCAATCTTTCATTATTTACACAATTGATGTAGAGGGGTCTGGCGAGACTGGTCACTGGGATGTTGAACCTGTTGACGAGAGAGGCCAAAATAAAATTTCCTGCAGAACCAGAGTCCAAGAAGGCCACTGTAGAGAAGGAGAAGGCAGAAGCAGACATCCGCACAGGCACAGTAAGACGTGGAGAAGCAGAGTAGACATCAAGGACTGTCTCAGCTTTGTGCGGAGTCAGCGTACGTCTTTCCAGGCGGGGAGGACGGATAGGACAATCCCTCAGGAAGTGTTCGGTACTAGCACAGTACAGGCAGAGGTTCTCCATACGGCGTCGTGTCCTCTCTTGAGGTGTCAGGCGAGACCGGTCGAGCTGCATAGCCTCCACGGCGGGAGGCACAGGAACAGATTGCAGGGGACCAGAGGAGAGAGGAGCCGAGGAGACGAAACGCCTCGTGCGAACAGAGTCCATATCTTGGCGGAGTTCCTGACGCCTTTCAGAAAAACGCATGTCAATGCGAGTGGCTAGGTGAATAAGTTCATGTAGATTAGCAGGAATTTCTCGTGCGGCCAGAACATCTTTAATGTTGCTGGATAGGCCTTTTTTGAAGGTCGCGCAGAGGGCCTCATTATTCCAGGACAATTCTGAAGCAAGTGTACGGAATTGTACGGCATACTCGCCAACGGAAGAATTACCCTGGACCAGGTTCAACAGGGCAGTCTCAGCAGAAGAGGCTCGGGCAGGTTCCTCAAAGACACTTCGGATTTCCGAGAAGAAGGAGTGTACTGAGGCAGTGACGGGGTCATTGCGGTCCCAGAGCGGTGTGGCCCATGACAGGGCTTTTCCGGACAGAAGACTGACTACGAAAGCCACCTTAGACCTTTCAGTGGGAAACAGGTCCGACATCATCTCCAGATGCAGGGAACATTGGGAAAGGAAGCCACGGCAAAACTTAGAGTCCCCATCAAACTTATCCGGCAAGGATAAGCGTATCCCAGGAGCGGCCACTCGCTGCGGAGGAGGTGCAGGAGCTGGCGGAGGAGATGACTGCTGAAGCTGTGGTAGCAACTGTTGTAGCATAACGGTCAGTTGAGACAGCTGTTGGCCTTGTTGCGCAATCTGTTGTGACTGCTGGGCGACCACCGTGGTGAGGTCAGCGACAACTGGCAGAGGAACTTCAGCGGGATCCATGGCCGGATCTACTGTCACGATGCCGGCTGGCAGGTAGTGGACCCTCTGTGCCAGAGAGGGATTGGCGTGGACCGTGCTAGTGGACCGGTTCTAAGCCACTACTGGTTTTCACCAGAGCCCGCCGCAAAGCGGGATGGTCTTGCTGCGGCGGTAGTGACCAGGTCGTATCCACTAGCAACGGCTCACCTCTCTGGCTGCTGAAGATAGGCGCGGTACAAGGGAGTAGGCAGAAGCAAGGTCGGACGTAGCAGAAGGTCGGGGCAGGCAGCAAGGATCGTAGTCAGGGGCAACGGCAGAAGGTCTGGAAACACTGGCAAGGGACACACAAGGAACGCTTTCACTGGCACTAAGGCAACAAGATCCGGCAAGGGAGTGCAAGGGAAGTGAGGTAATATAGGGAGTGCACAGGTGATAACTCTAATAGGAACCACTGCGCCAATCAGCGGCGCAGTGGCCCTTTAAATCGCAGAGACCCGGCGCGCGCGCGCCCTAGGGAGCGGGGCCGCGCGCGCCGGGACAGAACAGACGGGGAGCGAGTCAGGTAGGAGAGCCGGGGTGCGCATCGCGAGCGGGCGCTACCCGCATCGCGAATCGCATCCCGGCTAGCAGCAGGATCGCAGCGCCCCGGGTCAGAGGACGTGACCGGGGCGCTGCAGCGGAGGAGGTGAAGCGAGCGCTCCGGGGAGGAGCGGGAACCCGGAGCGCTCGGCGTAACAGTACTAATTTGTTTAAAAAGTTTGTGATTTTTTTTAAGCGCAACAGTAATAGAAAAGTATGTTATCATGGGTATCATTTTAATTGTATTGACCCAAAGAATAAAGAACACATGTCACTTTTACCGTAAATTGTACGGCGTGAAAACGAAACCTTCCAAAATTAGCAAAATTGCGGTTTTCTTTTAAATTTCCCCACACAAATAGTATTTTTTGGGTTGCGCCATATAATTTATGGTAAAGTGAGTGATGGCATTACAACAGACAACTTTTCGCGCAAAAAACAAGCCCTCATACTAGTCTGTAGATGAAAATATAAAAGAGTTATGATTTTTTGAAGGCTAGGATGAAAAAATGAAAACGTAAAAATAAAAATTTCTGCGTCCTTAAGGCCAAAATGGGTCCTTAAGGGGTTAAAGGAAAACTGTCATGTTTGCTCCTGCACTGTACTGATGGATAGTGCAGGAGACGCTGATTCCTACGATCCCTACCATGGCGGGATCCGCCCAGCTGTTCGCCCGTAATCTTAGTTTTATTATAACTGGAAATATGGCTGTAACTGGCACGGGCAGGGTATCTGTAGCTTAACTGGCACTGATGTCAGTGCCGCCCATCCGCAGCGCCTCCCGCTTATGAATATTCATCCGCCCTCCCTCCAGCTCTCCCTCTCTTTGCCGCTCCTAACTGGAGGGAGGGGGGATGAATATTCATAAGCGGGCAGCACTGCGGACGTGCGCGCTGACGTCAGTGCCAGTGAAGGTACAGAAACCCTGCCCGTGCCAGTTACAGCCAGATTTCCAGGTATAATAAAACTAAGATTACAGGCGAACGGCCGGGCTGATCCGGCCAAGGTAGGGACTGTAGGAATCAGTGCAAACGTGACAGTTTTCACTTAAACATATACATTTTCCACCATGTAGTTATGATTTTTTTTTTAAGTACGACAAAATCAAACCTATATAAGTAGGGTATCATTTTAATTGTATGGACCTACAGAATAAAGAGAAGGTGTCATTTGTACCGAAAAATGTACTGTGTAGAAACGGAAGCCCCCAAAAGTTTAAAAATTGGGGTTTTTCTTCAATTTTGTCCCACAATTATGTTTTTTTTTTGGTTTTGCCGTAGATTTTTGGGTAAAATGACTGATGTCATTACAAAGTAGAATTGGTCTTGCAAAAAATAAGCCATCATATGGTTTTTTTGCTGCAAAATTGAAAGAGTTATGTTTTTTTAAAGGTAAGGAGGGAAAAACAAAAGTGCAAAAACAGAAAAACCCTGAGCCCTTAAGGGGTTAAGCTGCATGGAATAGCCATCCCATGGGCCACCACAAAGTATAGTCCAGAATTGTCTATCAGCATTTTGCTATCAAAGAGGTCATGTTGAAATTTTGAGCATTTATACCAATTACACCTATCATGGTCCATTAATTAAAGCAATTATTTTTTCAGCCATTAAAATGTCATAGAAATATATAGTCATTTATTGTTAAATGATACAGCCCCACAGTCATTAAGGAATATCACCATAATGTTTTAAGGGGGTTAGACCATATGACCAGGTCACCAAGGATGTAGGATCATAAGATCATTAGGGAGTGAACAATGAAACTGGACACCATCATTACAATACAGTATGTGGGAAAAAGTCATAGCTTTTAAAGAAGCCACAATAGAGACTGTATTATGCCTAAAGAGGTTTTCAGGGACTTTATGATTGATGGTCTATCCATAGGTGCCAACACCCCAGCCTCTTAGCTGTTCTTACAACCCCCTTCTCCCTGCCCATCCCCCCACACACATAATACAGTGAATGGGGCTGGAAGCCAATTCATTGTATATTTGGGGCACCAGGTAACTGCAGCAGGTAACAACCACTTCAGTAGAAGCGGGGTGTGTGTTTACTCCAATACTCCAATACTATATGACTCAGGGCTTCCATCCCTATTCCCTATACAATGCGGGTCAACAAACAGCTGATCAGACATAGATTTGTGTAACTCCCCAACTAGGTAGCAGAGTCTAAGTGTCCTTCAGATTTTCATCCTCAATCCTCAATCTTGCTAGGATGCAGATGTTTGTATACCAAGGATACAGGCAGCGGTAAGGCTGGTGCAAAAGGTCAGCAGCTTGGTAATAATAGCAAGAGACACAGCAAAGTCTACTGTGGGTTAAATAGTCAGTTGCAGAAAGCAGCTTTGATAGGTGTGGCAGCCCCAAGGTGTGGATGTAGCCAGGGCCAGATTAAGTCTGCCTGGAAGACGGAGCACTTCATTATGATGCCCCCCCACCCCCCCCGACAGTTTCCCCACATTAGGTGCAGTATAGTTTCCCCGCATTAGGTTGTAGTTCCCCCACATTAGGTGCAGTACAGTTCCCCCACATTAGGTGCAGTATAAGTACCCGCACATTACGGGTGCAGTACAGTTCCCCCACATTAGGGATGCAGTACAGTCCCCCCCATTATGGTTGCAGTACAGTTCCCCCACATTAGGGGTGCAGTACAGTCGCCCCCCCCCATTAGGGGTGCAGTACAGCCCCCCCATTAGGTGCAGTACAGTCCCCTCCCCATTAGGTGCAGTACAGTTCCCCCCCATTAGGTGCAGTACAGTCCCCCCCCATTAGGTGCAGTACAGCCCCCCCCCCCCCATTAGGTGCAGTACAGTTCCCCACACATTAGGGGTGTAGTACAGTTCCCCCACATTAGGGGTGCAGTACAGTTCCCCCACATTAGGGGTGCAGAACAGTTCCCCCCCCATTAGAGGTGCAGTACAGTTGCCCCTCCCCCATAAGGGGTACAGTACAGTTCCCTCCATTAGGTGCAGTACAGTTCCCCCCATTAGGTGCAGTATAGTTCCCAACATTACGTGCAGTATAGTTCCCCCCACATTACGTGCAGTATAGTTCCCCCCACATTAGGTGCAGTATAGTTCCCCACATTAGGTGCAGTATGGTTCCCCACATTAGGTACAGTACAGTTCCCCCACAGACATACAGCCTTCAGCCATATACAGTGTATGGCTGGAGGCTCTATGCCTGTTTACTGCCCCAGTGTTCGGACCACTGGTCCTCCTGTCCGGGGTCACGATCTACTGCTATGACCTATGGGCTATAGCAGTAGGTCCCGGGACTGGAGAGGAGCGGTGGTCGGAACACTGAAGATGAAGTGCCGCTGGTGAGTAGTGACTTACCATGTGCGCGTCCTCCTTGATGCTCCGCTCTGCTCTTCTATGGGGCGAACGCACGGGACGTGAGTGACGTCCCTGCATGTGCTACCTCCCGGCGGCCCCAGCGTTTTTAAAGTTAATGCGGGGCCGCAGAGAGGTAGCCGGGGCATCATTGTGTCCTCAAAAGATTTTTCGGGACACAGGGATGTCCCGAATGTGACGGGGGCCCCCTGCGGGCCGGGGCCCGGAGCAGACGCTCCATGAGTGCCAATGATGATCCGGCCCTGGATGTAGCAGACAAAAGTTTTTCTGAAGATGAATAGCAGGCTGGACACAGGCTAAGGTTCAGTGTCAACAGTCTGGGGCATGCACAAGAGGGTCAGCATGGTACATGAGGGTAAGGAGGAGGTAACATCACAGGTCAGACCCGGCCCGTTGCTAAAGGACAGGCAAACCAAGCAATTGCTTGGGGCTCAGAGCCCCAAGCAGAGCCGGTACTTGTTGTGCTTCCTATAAGGCTGCAGCCACCTGAGCGCTCTATAGAGAGCCTCAGGAGGCTGCAGCACTCCTGGTCACCGAGTTACTCCCCTTCCCTGTAGCATGGCCGAGCTCCTCTTCCTCCTGGCTGTCAGTCCGGCCGGGTGCCGCGTGGTACAGGAACAGGAGAATCAATTTCCAGTTCCCGGCCGGACTGACAAGAAGTGTACACTGAGTGCTCACTTCCTTTCACTCCGGCCGGGAACAGGAAACTGAATCTCCTGTACCCGCAGTACTAAATGATAGCCAGGAGGTAGAGGAGCTCGGCCACGCTACAGGGTCCAGGGAAGTAGCCGGAGGAGGTAACTGAGAACATAGGTACGATAGGGAGGGGAAAAAACATAGAGGGGAGGAAAAAAAACATAGGGAGGGAGAGGGAGGGGGGAGTAAGAAGGACACAGGAAGGGGGAGGGGAGGAAAAAGGACAGGGGAGGGGGGAGTAAAAAGGACAGGAGGAGGGGAATAAGAAGGACACAGGGAGAGGGTGAGGGAGTAAGAAGGACATGGGGAGGGGGGCCTCCATGTCTATTTTGCTTGGGGCCCCCATATTCCTTCAAACGGCCCTGGGTAAGACACATGATAGCAGATCAAGAACAGCACATGTTCACCATGGCAGACCAACAATAATGTTCAGGCACTAGTGAGTTGGTGGAGCTGCCTTAAAAAGGAAACACCAGGAAGAGATTGGCAGGAGGACACATGATGTGAGCATTGGCTCCTTAAGTTGCAGCCAATGCATGGGCACATCCCCTATGGGGCAGACCAGGAGCAGCAACCTTGGAGGAGGAAGATGGGAAAGAGGCCAGAGGAGAAAGCCTGGACTGACACAGTGGGGTATTATTGATCACAGCCTGGCAACAGTTAGTGCTGGGACAAGCCACATGCCGGCAGATACCAACCACCAGCATTTCAATTTGTTTAATTGATTTTGGTTAAAATCAAAATGACCCATAATTACTGTACTGGAAAGTACATGGCCATGTATTGACCTATCAGTTAATGGGATAATTTAAGTAATGATTGCCAATCAATGGCCGATAACTGATGTTCAACCCTATACAAAGTAAAAAACAAAAGAAAAATTACGTTTAAGGACTCTATTACATGTTTTGGTTGTGGGGCACCAACAAATTCTGCAGTACTTTACAGTTCTTAACAAAGACATCCTAATCAACCTTTGTTGCCCTTCTTTTTTTTTCTTTTTTTTTCCTGATATCTATATTTTTTACAAAAAAATCGAACCCAAAACCAGTCACAACCTGAGAACAAAATCAGAGACAAAACCACAATATGATTGTGTACATTCTCTAAATACTCCCTTAGCATGTTACAAAAATATAACTTTCTATACAGCATACAAGCACTTCTAGGATTATACATTTATTCTTATTTCTGTTTTTTTTTTCCTGTTGATGTTCTTCAGTATCATTTTGATAAACACCATCTGGTACTCTACCTGCTACCTGTATGGAAGACAGAATGTGAACAGAATGATAATGCAGTTCTCTTTTTACTGTTTGTAGGCTATATAAAGTGATATTTGTCATAAGTAGCTGGAAAAATATACCAACATTTTGTCTGTCATTTGACTAAATCTCAAGTCTTTGTAAATAATTTTATATTATTATTGTCTTTTTATTACGTTTCTACAGATTTTTAAATTTTTGATGCATGTGTCAACACAGTTCATGAAGACTGTGATAAGCATTTACAGTCATAAAATTAATCAAGTGTATATTGTTTTTTTAATGTTAGCATCCATATTATAATAATAAGGAATTATGTAAATTCTAGAGTTTCAAGGCAATGTATTGGAACATGTCAAATAAATTCACATTCAAAGGGAAAATGTAGCATTAAATTACTATCAGCTTTTATCATGAAAAAAACTCTAAAATTATAGTCTCTTTTTGATAACAAAAATATGCAAAAACCTTCAAATATAAATGTAGTGAAATCATTTGCAGATGTGTCATTGATCCATGTGAAAAGATCACAATGGTTTCCAGAATAAAAAGACTATGAAGAGAAGAAAGAGCACCAATGAGTATGCAGGGCCGGTGTCATTTATCCCAGTCAGAAATGAGCCTCCTGTTATGGTAAAAATAAATCATAAACAATAAGGATAGTGCTTAAGACTTAACTATTATTGTTATACTAAAAATATCACCAACGTGAGCCCCATACCATTAAAAGAATAAACATATGGTATTCAGCAGTTGCCAAGGTATGTTTATGTGAACACATGGCACCTGCTATATTAATGAGTTACCTGAGTGTACCCAACTCTCAGGATTTACATACAGATTCTCTCAAATCAGATTTAAATAATATGTCGCACTAAAAGTTATTTTTGGATAACCACAGCATACTAAAGTAAATCACACCTAAGATTGCACCACCTTCACTGCCTTTCTGTCAGCCAGTATTTACTGACGTCATCAGGATGGCATGTCACTTCGTTATTGCATCATGTGGTTCACTAATTTCAATACTTAGAAAACTATATATAAAAACTAAGAAAAAGCAACCTGCAAGAGAAATGTATATATGTGGCCACTAGTGAGCAAGCCTGTAAAGAAAAATATAAGAATTCACATGCATAAATCCTCAATAAGGTGTATTAAACCATAGTGTGCCCATGTGCCCATAAGTACAATGCCCATCGCATGTTGCAGATTTCAGTGAGAGATATCTAGAGAGAAAAAGGAGAAGAAAACACATTTGCCATTCTCCTCATACTCAGGTAACCTTTAGCGAGATAGTTTAGACAGCTGAGCTGTTACTCACGGTTACGGTGCTCACATTCAAGCTCCGGCGCTGAGCAGAACCTGCAAGTAGCAAGGAGCCGTCATATATATTGGCAGCTGCTGTTCGCGCCCATACATTCATGCGTCTGACCTCATATCCCCTTCCAGGATCCACGTCATCTGTCTGAAGCTGCCTCTGCTTGACGTCAGCGGGGAAGCCGTCAGTGGTACCGTGGGAAGCCGTCAGTGGTACACACCCTCAAGTGACGCAGTCAGATGCCAATCGGGGGAGATGGGGATAGTTAAATATCAAACAAGAAGGTGGGTTGCTAGTGGCAATGATTAAAGCCCTAAAATAGTACCAAATACTGATACTTAGGTAAAGAGGACAAGGCAGCTTATGGAATGATGAATCCAAATGCAATTGGATACAGAGAATATCTATAATCCTCGGTATCCATTAGGACACACATATGGGTGGGAGAAGAAAGTACCCATAAAATAGTGATCTCCCCACAAGATTTCCAGACCATAGGAGGGTTCATTGGAGGGATGTACAGACAGACCACAGAAGTCACGATTCGGCAGGCTGGAGGTGGATCCTCTGTGTCAGAGAGGGTTTGGCGTGGACCGTGTCGGTGGACCGGTTCTAAGTAGCTACTGGTTTTCACCAGAGCCCGCCGCAAAGCGGGATGGTCTTGCAGCGGCGGTAGCAACCAGGTCGTATCCACCGGCAACGGCTCAACCTCTCTGACTGCTGAGATAGGCATGGTACAAGGGATAAGGCAAGAGCAAGGTCGGACGTAGCAGAAGGTCAGGGCAGGCAGCAAGGATCGTAGTCAGGAGCAACGGCAGGAGGTCTGGAACACAGGCTAGGAACACACAAGGGAACGCTTTCACTAGGCACAAGGGCAACAAGATCCGGCAAGGGAGTGCAGGGGAAGTGAGGTATAAGTAGGGAGTGCACAGGTGGAAACTAATCAAGCTAATTGGGAAGATTGGGCCAGGCACCATCATTGGTGCACTGGCCCTTTAAATCTAGAGAGCTGGCGCGCGCGCGCCCTAGAGAGCGGAGCCGCGCGCGCCAGAGCATGACAGCCGGGGACCGGGACAGGTAAGTGACTTGGGACGCGATTTGCGAGCGGGCGCGTCCCGTTGTGCGAATCGCATCCCCGACGGCCATGTCAGTGCAGCGCTCCCGGTCAGCGGGACTGACCGGGGCGCTGCAGGGAGAGAGACGCCGTGAGCGCTCCGGGGAGGAGCGGGGACCCGGAGCGCTCGGCGTAACAGTACCCCCCCCCTTGGGTCTCCCCCTCTTCTTGGAGCCTGAGAACCTGAGGATAAGACTTTTGTCCAGGATGTTGTCCTCAGGTTCCCAAGATCTCTCCTCTGAGCACTCAAGTACAAAGGGTCCAAGATAACGTGGTCCGAGATTAAAACTGGGGACACGGAAGCGGATATACTTGGTGGAGAGCCACACAAAAACAGGAGGAGTTCTTCTTTTTTCTTCGGCAAGCTTCTTTACCCGGGATGAGGCTAGTATGAGGGACTTTAAAGTCTTTTTCCAGATGGTGGCGAAGCCCCGGGAAACCACATCAACAGCGGGCACACAAGAAGGCGTGGGGGTGGGGAGGGAGGGAAGAGGGTCAAGCTTGGCACGAGGCAGAGTGTTAACAGGATGGGGGCTGTGAGGAGGAGACACAGCATAGTCCAGATAGGCCTTGGGGAGACCAGGTAAAGGAGGAGACACAGAGGTTTGACTGACGGGACTGGGAGCAGACGTGAGACATTTTCTGTGGCAAGAAGCACCCCCGCTCAAGATCTCCCCGGTGGTCCAGACAAGGGTAGAGGAGTGGCGTTGGAACCATGGCAGACCGAGGAGGACTTCAGAGGAGCATTTGGGCAAAACAAAAAGTTCAATTTTTCCGAGATACAGTTCCATGCTCAATCGCACAGAGCAGTATAGAAGTAAATCTTCTTTCTTTCTGCGGCGAGTCCTCTCTTCAGGGGTCAGGCGAGACCGATCCACTTGCATAGCCTCCTCGGCGGGAGACACAGGGGTGGATTGCAAAGGATACTGTGAGAGAGGTGCTCCAAGCGGTGTGGCACATGGCAGGGCCTTCCCAGGCAGGAGACCACGGCAGACTCTAGAGTCCCCATCAAATTTGTCCGGCAGGGACAAGCAGGGGTTGGGAGCGGCCGGTCGCTGCGGAGGAGCTGCAGGAGCCGGCGGAGGAGATGGTTGTTGCTGTTGCAGCTGCTGTGTCTGTGACTGAAGTAGCTGTATCTGCGGCAGCAGCTGCTGTATCTGTGACTGAAGTTGCTGTGTCACGGTGGTCAAGTATGACAGCTGGTGATTTCGTTGGGTGATCATTAGGGATTGCTGGGCGATCACCGTGGAAATGTCGGCAAGACTTGACAGCGGCACCTCAGCGGAATCCATGGCCGGATCTACTGTCACGATTCGGCAGGCTGGAGGTGGATCCTCTGTGTCAGAGAGGGTTTGGCGTGGACCGTGTCGGTGGACCGGTTCTAAGTAGCTACTGGTTTTCACCAGAGCCCGCCGCAAAGCGGGATGGTCTTGCAGCGGCGGTAGCAACCAGGTCGTATCCACCGGCAACGGCTCAACCTCTCTGACTGCTGAGATAGGCATGGTACAAGGGATAAGGCAAGAGCAAGGTCGGACGTAGCAGAAGGTCAGAGCAGGCAGCAAGGATCGTAGTCAGGAGCAACGGCAGGAGGTCTGGAACACAGGCTAGGAACACACAAGGGAACGCTTTCACTAGGCACAAGGGCAACAAGATCCGGCAAGGGAGTGCAGGGGAAGTGAGGTATAAGTAGGGAGTGCACAGGTGGAAACTAATCAAGCTAATTGGGAAGATTGGGCCAGGCACCATCATTGGTGCACTGGCCCTTTAAATCTAGAGAGCTGGCGCGCGCGCGCCCTAGAGAGCGGAGCCGCTCGCGCCAGAGCATGACAGCCGGGGACCGGGACAGGTAAGTGACTTGGGACGCGATTCGCGAGCAGGCGCGTCCCGCTGTGCGAATCGCATCCCCGACGGCCATGTCAGTGCAGCGCTCCCGGTCAGCGGGACTGACCGGGGCGCTGCAGGGAGAGAGACGCCGTGAGCGCTCCGGGGAGGAGCGGGGACCCGGAGCGCTCGGCGTAACAACAGATCAAGCATACAGCATTGGGACAGAAGAACTAGGGACAGTCGCCCCAGGAGGTTTGAATGAACAACTGAACTATGGATGTTTTTTGTGAACGAGTGGGTAGAGGCGGGGAGATGCGGATATGCAGTTGAGGGGGGACTGTAGTCAGTCCATCCAGGAGCAAAAGCATCTCCTAGATTTAGGAACATGCTAGGATCCTCAGAAAGTTCCAGAGCAGGACCGGCCTTTTTAGGGTGGCCACCCCGCCTAAGACTAAGGACTATTGGGTAGGACCCTTGATAGGGGAAGTATAGCCCCTCCCCTAGTCCCCTGCTTTATCCCCAGCCACTTTATAAATAGGATGGTCTTATCAATTTCTTCTGCCATACCACCGAGATATCATCTGACCATAGTTTTCAGTTTTCATTATTATTTTCTCTGCTTTTGCTTGTTTTCTTCTGCCCCAATGCTTTATGCTTGATCTGTGGTCTGTCTGTATATCCCTCCAATGAACCCCCCTATAGTCCGGAAATCTTGTGGGGAGATCATTATTTTATGGGTACTTTCTTTTCCCACCCATATGTGTGTCCTAATGGATTCTGAGGATTAAAGATATTCTCTGTATCCAATTGCATTTGGATTTGTCATTCCATAAGCTGCCTTGTCCTCTTTACCTATGTATCAGTATTTGGTACAATTTTAGGGCTTTAAAGGGGTACTCCCACCCTAGACCATCACGCCCCCTCCCATAGACTTGCATTGAGGGGACGGGCGTGACGTCACACGGGGGTGGAGTCCTGACGTCACGGACTTCCGTTCCCGGAATCGAAACTCAGACCCTCCAGCGGTTCCGGTGAGAACACAGGTGGGTGCCGCAAGCAATAATGCATGGGTCCCCAGTGGCGGGACCCCCGCAATCAGACATCTTTTCCCCTATCCTTTGGATAGGGGATAAGATGTCTAGGGTGGGAGTACCCCTTTAACCCCTTAAGGACTCAGCGTTTTTTCATTTTTGCATTTTCGTTTTTTCCTCCTTACCTTAAAAAATCATCACTCTTTCAATTTTGCACCTAAAAATCCATATGCTGGCTTATTTTTTCTACTTTGTAATTACATAAGTCATTTTACCCAAAAATCTATGGCGAAACGGAAAAAAAAAATCATTGTGAGACAAATTTGAAAAAAAAAAAAACATTTTGTAATTTTTGGGGGCTTCCGTTTCTACACATTACATTTTTCGGTAAAAATGACACCTTATGTTTATTCTGGAGGTCCATACGATTAAAGTGATACCCTACTTATATAGATTTGATTTTGTCGTACTTCTGGAAAAAATCATAACTACATGCAGGAAAATTTATACGTTTAAAATTGTCATCTTCTGACCCCTATAATTTTTTTTATTTTTCTGCGTATGGGGCGGTATGAGGGCTCATTTTTTGCGCTGTGATCTAAAGTTTTTAGCGGTACCAATTTTGCCTTGATAGGACTTATTGATCGCTTTTTATTCATTTTTTCTTGATATAAAAAGTGACCAAAAATGCACTATTTTGGACTTTGGAATTTTTTTGCACGCACGCCATTGACCGAGCTGTTTAATTATTGATATATTTTTATAATTCGGACATTTCCACACGCGGCGATACCACATATGTTTATTTTTATTTACACTGTTTTTTTTATGGGAAAAGAGGGGTGATTCAAACTTTTAATAGGGAAGGGGTTAAATGATCTTTATTCACTTTTTTTTCACTTTTTTTTTGCAGTGTTATAGCTCCCATAGGGACCTATAACACTGCACACACTGATCTTTTACATTGATCACTGGTTTCTCATAGGAAACCAGTGATCGATGATTCTGCCGCTTGATTGCTCATGCCTGGATCTCAGGCACTGAGCAGTCATTCGGCAATCGGACAGCGAGGAAGCAGGTAGGGACCCTCCTGCTGTCCCTGAGCTAACCGTCATACTTTCACTTTCACTTTAGACGCGGCATTCAATGCCGCGCGCTATTAGCCTCGGGTCCCGGCCGTTGTCCGACCCGCTATGACGCGAGGCCACCCCGTGGCCCCGCGTTATAGATCGGGAGCGGACTCATGACGTTCCAGTATGTCATGAGTCCTTAAGGGGTTAAAGGGGTATTCCAGGAAAAAACTTTTTTTTTTTATATATCAACTGGCTCCAGAAAGTTAAACAGATTTGTAAATTACTTCTATTGAAAAATCTTAATCCTTCCAATAATTCTCAGATGCTGAAGTTGAGTTGTTCTTTTCTGTCTGACAACAGTGCTCTCTGCTGACATCTCCGTCTGTCTCGGGAACTGCACAGAGTAGAAGAGGTTTGCTATGGGGATTTGCTTCTACTCCGGACAGTTCCCGAGACAGGTGTCATCAGAGAGCACGTAGACAGAAAAGAACAACTCAACTTTAGCAGCTGATAAGTACAGGAAGGATTAATGATTTTTTAATAGAAGTAATTTACAAAATCTGTTTAACTTTCTGGCACCAGTTGATATATATAAAAAAGTTTTTTCCTGGAATACCCCTTTAATCATTGCCTCTAGCAACCCACCTTCTTGTTTGATGTTGAACTATCCCCATCTCCCCAGATCGGCATCCGACTGCGTCACTTGAGGGTGTATTTCACACGGTAACACTGACGGCTTCCCCACAAAAATTACTTTTAGTGCGACATATTAAATTTTAAATCTGATTTGAGAGAATCTGTATGTAAATCCTGAGAGTTGGATACACTCAGGTATTTCATTAATAAAGCAGGTGCCATGCATTCACATAAACATACCTTGGCAACTGCTGAATACCATACGTTTATTATTTTAATGGTATGGGGCTCACGTTGGTGATATTTTTTTGTATAACAATGAAATTTAAGTCTTAAGCACTATCCTTATTGTCTATGATTTATTTGTGGTACAAATTACAGGATAGACCTCACCAAGTGGGGTTTATGAGACCAATACAACACTCATTATACATATAGTTGTGACCTCCCATTATGGCCACTGATTTTTCCCCAATGACAGAAAGGCCTGGTGTTTATTTTCCTTTTCTTTTCATGATCCCTAGATCAGTACCCCCATCCTTTTATATACTGACTATGCAGTCCCCTGGAGAGAGAGGAGTCCTGCACAGTATCTTACCAGTGCCAAAAAGAATAAGACCAAATAGCACTGGGCCATCTCTCTCCAAGGGCCCATAACAATCACAGTGTCTGTCTCTGTGGTATGTATGCTCTTGGCTGATATTAGGGCAATTGCCCAAATGGCCATCCCAAGAAGGCCCCTTGCAGCTGCTATGGTACCTGTAATTCAGAAGTGGGGTGCATCATAGATAGCCTGCAACAGTGAACCTTACTGCAGCTTATTGCTGCTGGTCTAACTTTACTTCGCATTGCATAATGTGCGCTACTAGTTCCACCCCTATTTTATACTGTATAACCCCATTAAGCTCAAACAAGCCACTGGCTGCCATATTGATGGGACAGAGAGTGTGAGGGAATACATCCAGATGATTTGACACCTATAGACTCTCTGTACAGTACACAATGCTAGCTTTTTGGGGAAATCCCAGTAGATCAGCAGATTCTGAAATACTCAGACCAGTTCATCTCGCACCGACAAACTTACCACATTCAAAGTCACTTAAATCCCAGTTCTTCTCCATTCAGCTGCTCAGTTTTAACTGAAGAAAATTGTTTTGACTACATCTACTTGCCTCAATGCATTGAGTTACTGCCATGTGATTGGCCAATTAGCTATTTGCATTAACAGGCAATTAAACCTTGGACCTAATAAAGTGGCAAGTGAGTCTATACATAAATATTCAACAAGAGTAGAGAGAACTTACCTGGACATTGTGGACAGGATGACTGGCTGTCCCCGCCATTAACTGGGAGGGGGAGAGGGGTTGAGAAATGCTGCAGCTACTTCTCTTGGGGTGACAACAACCTCCAGTCGTGACCCACAAAGTGAACAAAGTAGGACCTTAGTGCATCCAGCACTGGAGCAGTGCCGGAGGGAGGACATGTCCCCTTCCCAAGAAAAGATTCCAGACAGGTGAGAAAGGGATTTTTTCGTGGGATCTGACAGGTACACTTTAACACTGGTATATTTTCACATATTTTATAAGTGTGGGTTATGCTGGTTAATTCTTGTCTGACAATGAGTCCTTTTAAGGAATAGTGGCTTTAAGTATATATGTAAAGTGTATGTGTGTTTATGTTTATGAGGAAGCAGAGAATGATGGTTTAGTTGACAGAGAGCAGGCTTTTGCTTCCATTATGCCTGTTCCACGTCTCTCGCTGCCTGGTCACTGCATGATAGGCATCACTGATGTATAAAGTCAAGGCCTACAGTAACGTAATGTGTGACCCAGAAGAAGTGCAAATGCATAAAACAGCCATAGCTCCTTTGAATACACCCGCCTGGGCACCAGCAGTACTTTGAGTGAAATAGAGCCTGAAACTGCCGGAGGTGAATGCCGCCTCTTCTGTTCTACTTTTGTTAAATTGCTGGACTGGGTTCTATGTTTGGCAGAACACCATCTGACAGAACATACAGCTCTGGAATAAATTTAGAGACCACTGCAATATTATCAGTCTATCAATAACTATCATCATAGGAATGTGTTTGAGAAAATTGAACCAAAAAGAATTGTTTTCAGACCTAAAAGAAATTCATATTCATTCTTTAACAACAAAACACTAATGTTTTAACTTAGGAAGAGTTTGAAAATTAATATTTGGTGGAATATCTCTGATATTTGATCACAGTTTTCATACTGGCATGATCTCCACCAGTCTGTCACATTGCTGTTGGGTGAATTTACGCTGCTCCTGGCACAAAATTCAAGTGGCCAAGCTTTGTTTGATGGCTTGTGTTTAACCATCTTCCTCTTGATCAAATTTCAGAGGTTTTAAATAGGATTCAGGTCTGGAGATTTGGCTGACCATGACAGAGTCTTGATCTAGTGGTCCTCCATCCACACTTTGTTTACCCTGGCTGTGTGGCATAGTGCGTGCTTATCCCCACACATTCTCTTGAAAGGTGGGAATCTCAGCACATCTCATATGTCTATGAGATGTCAAAAGTGTTTTGTTTTGTTTTCTTTTTTAATGGCAGTAACACCTTCAGTGGGCACTGCATGTACTGTTTGTCTGGGTATTGTTTCTGTTCTGTATATGTTACAGTGAAAACCTGTTTTTAGTGAAAACCAGTTAAATTAGTTCAAATATGCTAAAACTACTGGTTTTAACTAGGGAAAAGCAGTAAATTCTAGTCCATAGTAATTTGGTTGGAGACATTAACTAAATACTGAAATATCACATGTGAGCCCAATCTTAGACTGACTAGTTTTAGACTAACCTGTTTGCCAATTTGAAGTCAAGCCATGTTCCACTTATCACAAATCCAAACCTGTCCCCTGTGAGTCAGGCCTATTTCTCGAATGAGGGGCAAAGAGTAATTAAAACACTCTAATGTATAATAAATGTGTTTTAGATGATGATATGACACACTGCACCAAGATGCACCATAATTTAAGGCAATTTACACCAAAGTGAAGGGAAAAAAAACAGACTGACACATCTGCCCACTATGTTGTACCTAGTGCTCTGTCTAAGGTGGTGGTACTTGAAACAGGGATTCTCTTCTTGATGTTCTTTGAATTATTTTAGAGCATCAGGTGCAGCGCCGGAGGCTTGTGACATCATGGCCATGCCCCACTTGTGACTTCATGGCTATGCCCCCTCAATGCAAGTCTATGGGAAGACGGTGTGATGGCCGTCACGCCCCCTCCCATAGACTTGTATTGAGAGAAGTTTGCTCCTTGCACCAGATGTCTGGGGTGCCGCAGCCAAGATCGCGGGGGTCCTGGCCATTTTTGCACTCGACTCAAAAACAGCTATAAACATTTGGTCCCTATCCCTGGTTACACTTTTCCTTATCATGATCTTGAAGCTATATTTGTACTAAACTGTTAGCACCTTTTTCTGCTTTGTTTCAGCTTTGCTACGTCATCATTACAGAACCTCAGATTGCAACACTAACCTCTAAATCACATTTGTTTGGAATTTTACAAAATAACTGATTTTTTTGGGAATTTGTAAAGGAGTAGAGACTATAGTCAAATATGGGAGTCCCTGCTCTGTGCTAACTGAGCAGTGAGGTATACATTGGGCCAAGTGACACATAGAATGGGCCCCTTTGCAAAGCAGCAGAGACTGCTGGAATATTGTGGAGCCTAGGATGGTTGTCTGTCAGCCCTGCTGAGACCAGTTGTGGCTGGAAGAAATCCTCCCAACAGTCTGGGATGGATGGACAAGCTAAAGTGACCGACTCCAATCAGAGATATTACCTGCAAGTGACTTGATGTTACTGCACTGTTATCACATACACTCTTCAGACAATATGTAGAGCTGGTAGCTACCATGGAATGGGGGAGATATTTGCCTGTGAATAGTCTTTTTTATTTAATAACAGTGTGCTTATAATATGTGGTCATGAGATGGTGAAAAATATTACTATTGAACTCAATAATGTTAACAGCCATAAAACTAAACTCAGCTTGGTAGTGGTCCAGCTGATAAGACACCCACCGATCACTAGAACAAAGGGACAGATACCCTCAACTCAGCTCACCCTTAATTAACCTTGATTTGCCTAACTTCCCCCCACATACAGATACAGTACTGCATACCTGGAACACTCTTAATTGCCTGACTACCCATCTTACTTGTGTTTTTATACTACCTACCAAGCTCTGCTACATCATCATTAGCAAACTTTTGATTGTCTGATTACAATACTCACTACTTAGGGCTTAATGTTGAAGATGGTTAAGTAGTTCACTTAGTTTTGCAGTCAGAAACAATACTATATTTCAAAAGGCCAAAAAATGAAAGAAAATGTCATGTCTGTCTTGGTCTGTGTTCAGACATGGCTATTGGATTTGGTTGTGTTTTAACAGTGATATGTTCCCCAGTCAGGGAATAGTTAAAGCCCTTGGCTTTCTATCCAAAAGGTCTTAGGGTGTGTCTACATAAGGTGAAACCAGTCTAGCTTCTGGACTGGCATGCTGCTATAAAGCTCTTGGTGAAACACTTCTTGTTTTGAGCTTTTAATCTACTATCTCTGTTTTAGCATGCACCATGCATGTATCTTTGATATGTTCTGGGCTTTTACCCATGGTTAGATAGCATGCTCTTAGTATATTTTAATCTGTGTTTGTATAGTTGGTTTTAGAATTTGTATGTCCATTCTGCTATGTATCTGTTCACACTGTGTTTTCTCTTGTATCCGTTTTCTGTGTTTCTATAACTAAATATCCCTGTTACCGGTCCATGGGGACTCTGGGAGATTGATCCTTTGTCTACTGGAGGTTTTCTGAGGGATTTCTATTATTCCTGTCTTGGGTTCAGTGTGAACAGTGTTCTACAATTATTTCCTGCTTTGGGTTCAGTGTAAACAGTGTTCTATAATTAAATCCTATTGTATCTGTTTTTCTGGGTTGTACTAGGCATCCCTGCTACCAGGACATTCCTGTGTCTACTGGAGGTTCTACTGGAGGTTCTGAGGGATAGCTATTATTCCTGTTTAGCAATAGATCCCGTTTACCTTTGTAAACTCATTTGTTTCCTTGTCTGGTGTTTTGAACTCTATATGTTTATTAGTTCTTTATTCAGCTCTTTGGAGTTTTTGTACATGCACTGATCTTACAGTACATGATCACTTAGCTAGTGTTTTCCTCTGTGCTTTACCATTGGTCTATAGTGTCCTCTGTGCTGCTCACTGATCTGTATCCTCTGAACTTAAAATTATTATAGAGTTCTATGTTCCTGGTATGTTTCTGGTTTGTGACCGACTGTTTATTAGTATGTGTTTTAAAGGCCATTTCACTTTAGTTCAGGGAAGGACCGGCGCCTAGATGTTGATCCACCATTTAGGCAGGCAGAGAGGTTTTAAGGTCAGTTTAGGGCTCACTCTCCCTATCCCCTGGACGGTCCCTGACAGGAAACTTTGCAAACTTGGATCAGAACAGTAGCTTCCCCCAACACAATGCCCCTGTCATTGACATTCCTTAACACACTGCCCACCTGTAACTGAAATTAATTAACATGCTACCCTCATAACTAAGATCCCCCAACATACTGGCTCCCTGTTACTGACATCCACCAACACACTGCCCTGTTACCAAGATTCTCACAACACATTGTTCCCATGTCAATGGAATCCTGAGGCAGACAGCTGAGGAAGGCTCCCACCCCAAAACACGTCCTTGTACTACACTGTGGCTTAATAAATCTTTGCTTTGCATGACTGGTGAGTGCTGGGTACCATCTTTTCTACTTGTAACTTTTACCATACCTCATGCACAACAGCAGTACACAGAAGTGCCAAAACACTCCTATATTGAACTGACATCCTCCCAACACACTGCCTGCCTTCACTAAAACCTCCCCAACACACTGTAACCCATCACTGAGATCCCCCATTAACACTCTCCCCCTTTAATAACATCCCCCAACACACTGTAGCACATCACTAAGAACTCACCAGCATACTGTCCCCCTGTCACTGACATCCCCAACAAACTGTCTGCATCTCTAAGATCCCCCCAGCACACTGTCCCTCTATCACTGACATCTCATAACACACTGCCTTGTTACTAAAATCCTCCCAACACACTGTTTCCATGTCATTGAAATCCCTCAAAAAACACCCTGCCCACCATCACTAAAACTCCACAACACACTGTAACCCGTCACTAAGATCCCCCATACACACTCTCCCCCTGTCACTAAAATCCCCCTAAACACTGTCCTTCTTTACTAACATATTCACAACACACTGTACCAAGTTACTAATATCTCTACACCACACTGTACCACGTTGCTATTATCTCTCCAACACACTGTCTACCTGTCATTAAAATCCCCAAACACACCGCCCTCTGTCATTGACATCCCCAATACACTGTCCCCCAATTACTGTCATGCACCCATATGTCCATTTGGGCTACACATGACACATGTTATAGACACATGTCACATATGAAGCACAACTGTCCGCACATAAGTATTTCTGAATTTTGCAGAGAGAGAACAAACAGTGCGGTCTCAACTTCGGCTTAATGCTAATAGCGTTTGTGATCACTTGAGTCTGTCTGCAGGGCCAAGCACATATCTAGACCTGGAATTATATAGGCACCGAGTTTGGGTTGCCGCTTTTCACCTGCCCTTAACCTCCTCCGCCAGCCCCACAACCTTCCTTGACATGCCTACCGCTGTAATGCCTATTCATGTAAGTTCTGGCAGAACACAGGTAAGGCAATAGGCATTTCAGTGTCTGGCATTTTTTACGCATACCTACAGGAGAACTTCTGCATTAGTATCATTTTGTAGGATTGTTTCTTTTAACATGAACATTAAATAATAGTGGATTCATTTAAAATGACCATGCTGTCATTGATTTTTAAGCTTACTATGCTAATATGGACTCTACAAGATATAGGTATGCCAAGTTCGGATAAGCTCATAAAGGACAAAATGTTACCAAAATAGTACCTTACAGTGAAGTTGGTCATTTAAGAAATGACAGCAGAAAACATAAGGAAGGCAATAAATATCTTTATCTTGTAAGACAGTGCAGTATGTAATAATAATTATACTAATAAATTAGAAGACATTTGAACACATCAGGTAATAAATTGGACAATTATAAAATAAAAAATAAAAATAATACCAGTTAATGGCCTTGAGATATGTTCGTCAAGAAAATACTGATGCATAGTAGCTCACCTGCAGGAGGAAAAATGTTTCTAGCGTAACCAATTGTATGCAGCTGGAAACAAAGCTCTTTTACTTTAGAAAAATTAGAGAATTGCATGGTTTCCCCCAAAGAGACACATTACCCTGCCAGACCCGTGGCCTCTCTGCCATCCAGAGTAGTCCGGAACTTTCCAATTTTTGAGGAGTGAATTCCGTCCAAAGAATAAACAAATTCATTCTTTTGGTGGGGAAACTTCATCGTTGGATGTTCCTTAGGCTAAGTTTCTACTTAGTTTTTTTCTCTGGCTGTTTTTGGAAAACTGCCACTGCAGTTTTTGAGACAAAGTCAGAAGTGTACTCTAAAGGAATAGGACATATAAAGGAAGGATTTACACTTCTCCTTCCTTAGGGTACGTTCACATGTGCGGATTTTCGCAGTGTAATTAGCTGCGGATCCACTGGTGAAGGCCCGGCTCTATGCTGGCTGTACATGTGCCTGCTGGTAGCGGCAATACGCCGCTACCAGCAGACACAATGCCGCGATGTGCACGGCGTACTCGGACATTGTGGCCACTCTCCCTGCTCTGAGCTAGGCAGAGAGCTCCCGCGATGTGCAAGTATACTGCGACTCGCACATCGCAGTGTGTCTGCTGGTAGCAGCGTATTGCCGCTACGAGCAGGCACATGTAAAGCCAGCATAGAGCGGGCCTTCACCAGTGGATTTGCAGCATAAAACACGCTATAAATCCGCGCGTGTGAACGTACCCTTAGACTAAGTTTCCACTTGTTTTTTTTTCTGGCAGTTTTTGGAATACTGCCACTGCAGTTTTTGAGCCAAAGCCAGAAATGTATTCAAAAGGAATGGGAAATATAAAGGAAAAATTTACACTTCTCCTCCCTTATGGATCCACTTGTGACTTTGGCTCAAAAACTGCAGTGGCAGTATTCCAAAAAAACTAAGTGGAAATGTAGCCTTAGTGTGCACTCTGCAGCATAATCTCATTGCCAGCAATGGGATTCTGCTGCGCCAAAATTTCCAACTGAATTTCCTAAGCGGAATTCTGATCGGGAATTCAGTCGTGTGAACTTAGCCTTATAGGCAAGGTAGATTGTAATTACATGAAGCACAAAAGTCATTAATATTTGATTTAGTTATAAGTATTTTTGTAAATATTTTAGTGTAATTTTCTGTTAAATACATTGGGGTTCATTTACTAAGAGTGGAGTGTAGTTTTCTTTGTTGGTTTTTGCTTTCGACAGGTATTTGTTTTCATGGTATCTACCACCATAAAAACTTGTATTTTGTATTTGGCGATTTTCCCTACATTTTGCGCTTTTCCCTATGTTTTGCTTTTTTTTTCACATGCTCTGAGCTGTCGGGTTTTTCTAAAGCTCAAATCCATCAAATTTTATGTGGAATCCTTAGTAAATTTGTAGGTTGGTTTTGAAAATGTAGTTTTTTTTTTTTTTTTTTTAAGACATGCCCCTTTGTAGGAGAGTTTGTAGGGTTTTTTGGTTATTTTGTCAGAAATCCTGGTGCATGACACATGCAACACAAAAAACCCTACAAAATCTACCCGAAAAAGCCTTAGAAAATTAGGCCAATTGTTTTTTTTTTTTTTTTTTTTTGTCCTGACACAAAATAAATAAATAAAAAACTGAATGACTGTTTTGGTTAAAATAAAACAGTAGTTTAGAATAGCCATGTTAGTCCAGTGATGCAGATACAAAATCATAGAATGTTGCATAATCTTGTAATACCTTTTTTTTTGGGACTAAGGTTATGTTCACACGGCAGAATTTCCGCAATTTGGAATAGATTCTCAGAACACAGAATTCCACCGAAATTCAAGCACCATTGACTTCTCTGAGATTCCACATGATGTAAGAAAGGTCATATTTTTTTGTGGAATGCGGAAATTCAACTGTCTGAATGGGAATGCGGAATCCCATTCCAATCAATGGGCAGTAAATTTAGGTGGAATTTCCAGGAGAACGCTTCTGCGAAACTCTTCAGTGGAACTCCTCATGGAAATGTGTAACATGGTCTCACAGTGTTTTGTAGAACAAAGCTGTCGAAAGTCCTCCCTTTTATCAAGTCAAAAGCATTTCTCACATTCTCAGTACTCTATGTGAAAAACTGACAAAAGCATCAACTTAAAAATATTTAAGAACCATCACAGAACATCTGATATACTCTGCTTGTGTAAAGATAAATACAATCTGTCAGAAAAGAACAAGCTAAATGTAACATATATTTATATATTCAAAATATTCACTTCTAGGAGAGACAAACAAATATTAAACTGTGTTGCAAAACTATAACTTCCAGCATGCCTGGACAGCCATTGGTTTTCCAGGCATGCTGGAAGTTGTAGTTTTGCAATAGCTGGAGGCACACTTTTTGGAAAACACTGCACTTAGGAAATGCACTTGATCGGTTAAAGCAAGTTCCTTTCACAGGTGAGGCTACTTATACACTGAGTTTACAGCAGAGAATGGCCTATATGTCACTATATGGACTATTAATAGCAATCATTAGATTGTTTTGTACTCTACAGTAAGCATTATTTATAAGACCAAGTATGAGTACCAATACTTTTTTAAATGTTATGTGACAGGTTTATTTTTTTTTTTTTTAAGGAAAAATTTTAAGAAAAATTGGGTGTTTTCATTTAAAAAAAAAATGTTTATGACAATTTTTCTTTATTAGGAAAATATAGGCATATAAAAGCAATGCAAGCGATAAATAACATGTATCCGGGAGCAAGGGTGTTCAGGTAGAGCCAAAAGTTTTCCAACAATAATAGCATCAAATCAACAAGAAATAGTGAATGTTGTCAACATAACAGAGAAATTATAAAACCCTAGACATTCCATGAAAGGTAATAGGCAGTCAGTCCTAAAAGGGTCACAACATATTAGGGTTGACGAGGTGAAGTCCGTCCGTTGAGCATGCTAGCCACCCCCACCCGCTACCCACACGCGTAGGTGTATAATGAAACCAGGTAACCGAAACATCGGAAATCAAAGACTGAAAAGTCCAACTAAAGGACTACCCCATATAGACAGCACAGACAGACAGGGGGATACTAACTACAAGACAGACAAACCTAAACGACAGACAAACAGATAGACAGACAAACAAACAGGCCGAGTTTGAAAGCTCCTCTCATAAACGTAGCATCTATATGTCTGGAGAAAAACAAACAGGTGCACACACAGCCTCCTGGGTAGCAACCTAGATGCATCTCAGGGTATTTTCAATGCTCCTAATGAGCCCGTCAATGCCTCCATCGTGTACCATTGCGTAGAAGCAGAAGGTCTCATGATGGGAATCAGATCTACAGAAGTGTAATAACATGTAAGGAACGATTTCCATTTACAGAGCAATTTTTTCGCCCCTTTTTCCTTATGGTGAAGTGTCTCCCTCCTTTCTAGAACGAATGTATGTTTCAAAGCCTCTAACATGTGGTTCATGGTAGGAGGGCTGAGGAGAGCCATTCTCGCAGTAGATGTAATTTAGCTATGATGATAATTGTGTGAGCTAGTGGGGGTAAATGCGCATAAGTGTAACCATCGTCAGAGTTGACCTCGGAGATATGAAAGAGTGCTTCATAAACTCCCAATTCAATAGGCATTTGGCATACTTCACAGAGCAATTGTGATACCGATTTGCAGTAAGTCTGTACCTGTGGACATTGCCAGATGCAGTGAAATAAATCTGCACTTGGCAGTTGACATTTCGGACAGCGTTGGAGTCGGGATGGTTTATGGATAGAGGGTGGAAAGTTGAAAGCATAAATGGCGGAGTGTAAGAGCTTAAATTGAGATTCTCTCCATCTCTCATTAAGTATATGCGATCTAAAATTCACCCACCCTTTGATAAGATGCTCAGTAGCATATGAGTCAGTTAGGATAGACGCCCACTTGTCTCCTACCTTCCTCCCTGCAGGTCTGGTGTAAAATTTACGTAGTTTTGCATATATATGCGAGATAGATCGAGCATTAGTTGAGGTGAGAATGGAATCAAAGTCATTAGGGTTTGCCTCTTTGCCCAGATCCAGAAGTTTCGATCTGCAATAAGAGCGTATTTGTTGGTATTGTAAAAAAAGTGAGGCAGGAAGACTAAAGTGCTCCTGCAATTCAGAAAAGGTATACCATCTCCTGTGCATAAGATCACCCATGGCCATGATTCCACTCTGATGCCAACTATAAAATAAAGGGCTTTCTGTGCCTGCTGTAAAGTCTGGTGTGCGCCATAATTGGAGGTGTTTCGAACAAAGGTGTGAAAACCCCATACGTTTTCTCAACTCCTTCCATGTTGCAATGGTGTCTCGAAATAGTAAGGAGCGCTTGATGATTGGAGGCAAAGATGAGAAGGAGCAATGAAGAAGAACTAGGGGGTGCCATGGCAAGGCATAGGCAGTCTCTAGATGCAAGTTGGAATAGAGAGAAGTATCATGAAACCAGTCCATAATGTGTCTCATCTAAATTATAACCCCTGATGTCAGGGAAATTAACTCCCCCTTCCTGCATACGTAACAGTTTTCATTTATTTTTTTATTTAATTTAACTCTGGGCACTGTGTACTGCATGTCAGGAAGCTTTCTCAGTCTCCTGACATATAATCTCTACAGGAGACTGGGAAATCTGGGTGACAGATTTGCTGGGACTCCTGCATCCTTCGTTTTCTACTCTGTGCAGGCAGAGTGAGGTCAGGCACCGCTTGTGACACACACAGAAGAGCGCTCGCTGACCGGGGGATCTGGGACAAGTGTCCTGCAGATTAGAGAGTGGGTGGCTCATATAGCATAATATTTTTGATGATCTACTTCTCTGGTCTGCTAGAAGGCAGACCAGAGAAGAAGACCCCATGAGAGCGGACAGAGGCCGGTACGGAGACTTCCGTCTGCCATCTGGGCCGATCTGATCCCTTCAATTGTGCCGTGGGAGATCAGACGAGCCATCAGAACCATTAAAATGCCACAGATACTGTGATCAGTATTAATCAAAGGATCTGAAAGGTTAATGGCAGGCATCAGCCCGATTGCTGATGTCCGCTTTTCTTGCAGGTCCTGGCTACTGATAGCAGCTGGGACCTGCCGCGCATGAAGCTTCTGTGCTCGTTTTATGTACATGATATAAATGTTAGGTGCCCCAAGTACCAGCACATCAGGACGTACATAGATGTCTATTGTCCTTAAGGGGTTAACCCCTTAAGGACTCAGCCCATTTTGGCCTTAAGGACTCAGACAATTTAATTTTTACGTTTTCATTTTTTCCTCCTCGCCTTCTAAAAATCATAACTCTTTTATATTTTCATCCACAGACTAGTATGAGGGCTTGTTTTTTGCACGACAAGTTGTCCTTTGTAATGACATAACTCATTATATCATAAAATGTATGGCGCAACCAAAAAACACTATTTTTGTGGGGAAATGAAAAAGAAAAACGCAATTTTGGTAATTTTGGAAGGTTTCGTTTTCACGCCATACAATTTATGGTAAAAATGACATGTGTTCTTTATTATGAGGGTCAATACAATTAAAATGATACCCATTCTTTCATACTTTTCTATTATTGTTGTGCTTAAAAAAAATCACAAACTTTTTAACCAAATTAGTACGTTTATAATCCCTTTATTTTGATGACCTATAACTTTTTTATTTTTCTGTATAAGCGGCGGTATGGGGGCTCATTTTTTGCGCCATGATCTGTACTTTTTTTTTATACCACATTTGCATATAAAAAACTTTTAATACATTTTTTATAATTTTTTTTAAATAAAATGTATTATTGATTTTTTTTGTTCACGTTGTTCACCGTACGGGATCATTAACATTTTATTTTAATAGTTTGGACATTTACGGACGCGGTGATACCAAATATGTCTATAAAATTTATTTTTTACGCTTTTTGGGGGTAAAATAGGAAAAAACGGACGTTTGACTTTTTTATTGGGGGAGGGGATTTTTCACTTTTTTTTTTACTTTTACTTTTACATTTTTTTACTTTTTTTTTACACTTGAATAGTCCCCATAGGGGACTATTCATAGCAATACCATGATTGCTAATACTGATCTGTTCTATGTATAGGACATGGAACAGATCAGTGTTATCGGCTATCTTCTGCTCTGGTCTGCTCGATCTCAGACCAGAGCAGGAGACGCCGGGAGCCGGAAGGAGGAAGGTGAGGGGACCTCCGTGCGGCGTTCTGAATGATCGGATCCCCGCAGCAGCGCTGCGGGCGATCCGATCATTCATTCAAATCGCGCACTGCCGCAGATGTCGGGATCTATATTGATCCCGGCACCTGAGGGGTTAATGGCGGACGCCCGCGAGATCACGGGCATCGGCCATTGCCAGCGGGTCCCTGGCTGCGATCAGCAGCCGGGATCAGCCGCGCATGACACGGGCATCGCTCCGATGCCCGCGGTTATGCACAGGACGTAAATGTACGTCCTGGTGCGTTAAGTACCACCGCACCAGGACGTACATTTACATCCTGCGTCCTTAACGGGTTAAAGGGGTACTCCGGTGGAAAACATATATATATATATTTTTTTTTTCTTTAAATCAACTGGTGCCAGAAAGTTAAACATATTTGTAATTTACTTCTATTTAAAAATAATCTCAATCCTTCCAGTACTTATTAGCTACTGTATACTAAAGAGGAAGTTCTTTTTTATTTTATTTCCTCTCTGTCTGAACTGTCCAGAGTAAGAGAAAATCTCCATAGAAAATCTCTCCTGCTCTGGACAATTCCTGACATGGACTGAGGTGTCAGCAGAGGGCACTGTGGTCAGACAGAAAATAAATTCAAAAAGAAAAGAACTTCCTGTGTTGCAGCCCTGCCATCAGAAATGTTTGGGCCCCTTACACAGCTTATAGTCTGTCCCCCCCCTCACTGTGGCACACGCTGGATTTTATCTTACCATCGGGCTTAGAAACATAAAATAATATTGCGACTCCATATTAGTTCTGGAGTGACAAAATAATACCACCATACTGTAAGGAAATAAAAGCCACTATATAACGAGTCCCTATAGATTAGAAGGCCAAAACATTGTCCCAATAGGTTATTATGCCAGAGACATTACCACATAGTATATTATGCCCCTCACATTACCCCATAGTATGTTATGCCCCTCACATTGCCCTCCATTGTATATTATGCCCCGCATTTTGCCGCCATTGTATATTACCACCTAATATTGCCCCCAACTGTATATTGTCCCTCTCATTTTGTCCCCATTGTATATTATCCTCCTCATATTGCTCCCCCTTTTATATCTCCCTCTCATATTGCTCCCCTTTGTATATTATCCCCCTCATAATGTTCTTTCTATATTATCCCCCTCATATTGCTCTTTCTATATTATCCCCCTCATATTACTCCCATTTATATATTATCCTCCTCATAATGCTCCCTTTCTATATTATCCTCCTCATATTACTCTTTCTATATTATCCCTCCCATATTACTCCCCTTTCTATATAATCCCCCTCATATTACTCCCCCTTCTTTATTATCACCCTCATATTGCTCCCCTTTCTATATTATGCCCCTCATATTGCTCCCCTTTCTATATTATCCTCCTCATATTTCTCCCCTTTTTATATTATCCCCCTCATATTACTCCCCTTTCTATATTATCCACCTCGTATTGCTCCCCTTTTTATATTATCCCCCTCATATTACTCCCCTTTCTATATTACCCCCCTCATATTGCTCCCCTTTCTATATTATCCCCCTCATATTACTCCCCTTTCTACGTTATCACCCTTTATATTGCTCTATTTCTATATTTTCCCCTCATATAGCTCTCTTTGTATATTACCCCCTCATGTTGCTCCCTTTTCTATATTATTCCCCTCATATTACTCCCCTTTCTATATTATCCCCCTCATATTACTCCCCTTTCTATATTATCCCCCTCATATTACTCCCCTTTCTATATTACCCCCCTCATATTACTCCCCTTTCTATATTATCCCCCTCATATTACTCCCCTTTCTATATTATCCCCCCTATATTACTCCCCTTTCTATATTATCCCCCCTCATATTACTCCCCTTTCTATATTATCCCCCTCATATTGCTCCCCTTTTTATTATCCACCTAATATTGCTCCCCTTTTTATAATATCCCCGTCATATTACTACCCTTTCTATATTTCCCCCTCATAATTCTCCCCTTTCTATATTGTCCCCCTCATATTACTCCCCTTTCTATGTTATCCCCCTCATATTTCTCCCCTTTCTATATTATTCCCCTCATATTACTCCCCTTTCTATATTATTCCCTTCATATTACTCCCCTTTCTATATTGTCCCCCTCATATTACTCCCCTTTCTATGTTATCCCCCTCATATTGCTCTCTTTCTATATTATCCCCCACATATTGCTCCCCTGTCTATATTATCCCCCTCATATTGCTCCCCTTTCCATATTATACCCCCCCATATTCCTCCCCTTTTTATATTATTCCCCTCACATTACTCCCCTTTCTATATTATCCCCCTCAGATTACTCCCCTTTCTTTATTATCCCCCTCATATTGCCCCCCTTTCTATATTATGCCCCTCATATTGCTTCCCTTCCTATATTATCCCTCTCATATTCCTCCCCTTTTTTAAATTATCCCCCTGATATTACTCCCCTTTCTATATTATTCCCCTCATATTACTCCCCTTTCTATATTATCCCCCTCACATTACTCCCCTATCTATATTATCCCCCTCATATTACTCCCCTTTCCATATTATCCACCTCATATTACTCCCCTTCCTATATTATCCGCCTCAAATTGCCCCCCTTTCTATATTATCCACCTCATATTGCTCCCCTTTTTATATTATTCCCCTCATATTACTCCCCTTTCTATATTATACCCCTTATTTTACTCCCCTTTCTATATTATCCCCCTCATATTATTCTCCTTTCTATATTACCCCCTTATATTACTCCCCTTTCTATATTATGACCCTCATATTGCTCTCTTTCTATATTATCCCCCTCCTATTACTCCCCTTTCTATATTATACCCCTCATATTGCTCTCTTTCTATATGATCCCCCTCATATTGCTGATTTCTTTCTATATTATCCCCCTCATATTGCTCCCCTTTTTATTATCCACCTCATATTGCTCCCCTTTTTATATTATCCCCATCATACTACTCCCCTTTCTATATTTCCCCCCTCATAATGCTCCCCTTTCTATATTATCCCCCTCATATTACTCTCCTTTCTATGTTATCCCGCTCATATTGCTCTCTTTGTATATTACCATCTCATATTGCTCTCTTTGTATATTACCACCTCATATTGCTCCCCTGTCTATATCATCTCCCTCATATTACTCCCCTTTCTATATTATCCCCCTCATATTGCTCCCCTTTTATATATTAACCCCCTCATATTGCTCCCATTTCTATATTATCCCCCTCATATTGCTGATTTCTTTCTATATTATCCCCCTCATATTGCTCCCCTTTTTATTATCCAACTCATATTGCTCCCCTTTTTATATTATCCCCATCATATTACTCCCCTTTCTATATTGTCCCCCTCATATTACTCTCCTTTCTATGTTATCCCCCTCATATTGCTCTCTTTGTATATTACCGCCTCATATTGCTCCCCTGTCTATATTATACCCCTCATATCACTCCCCTTTCTATATTATCCCCCTCATATTGCTCCCATTTCTTTATTATCCCCCTTATATTGCTCCCCTTTCTATATTATCCCCCTCATATTGCTCCCCTTGCTGTATTATCCCCCTCTTATTACTCCCCTTTTTATGTTCTCCACCTCATATTGCTCTCTTTCTATATTATCCCCTCATATAGCACTCTTTGTATATTATCCCCTCATATTGCTCACTTTCTATATTATCCCCCTTATATTGCTCTCCTGTCTATATTATCCCTCTCATATTGCTCTTCCCCTTTCTATATTATCCCCCTCATATTGCTCTTCCCCTTTCTATATTATCCCCCTCATATTGCTCCCCTTTCCATTTTATCCCCCTCATATTACTCCCCTTTCTATACTATCCCCCTCATTTTGCTCTCCTTTCTATATTATCCCCCTCGTATTAATCCTCTTTCTTTATTAACCCCCTCATATTGCTCCCCTTTCTATACCTCCTCATATTTCTCCCCTTTCTATACTATCCCCCTCATATTACTCCCCTTTATATATTATCCCCCTCATATTGCTTCCCTTTACATATTATCCCCCTCATATTGCTACCCTTTCTATATTATCCCACTCATGTTACTCCCCTTTCTATATTATCCCCCTCATATTACTCCCCTTTCTATATTATCCCCCTCATATCACTCCCCTTCCTATATTAACCCCCCTCATATTACTCCCCTTTCTATATTATCCCCCTATTACTCTTTCTATATTATCCCCCTCATATTGCTCCCCTTTCTGTATTATCCCCCTCTTATTACTCCCCTTTTTATGTTCTCCACCTCATATTGCTCTCTTTCTATATTATCCCCTCATATAGCACTCTTTGTATATTATCCCCTCATATTGCTCACTTTCTATATTATCCCCCTTATATTGCTCTCCTGTCTATATTATCCCTCTCATATTGCTCTTCCCCTTTCTATATTATCCCCCTCATATTGCTCTTCCCCTTTCTATATTATCCCCCTCATATTGCTCCCCTTTCCATTTTATCCCCCTCATATTACTCCCCTTTCTATACTATCCCCCTCATTTTGCTCTCCTTTCTATATTATCCCCCTCGTATTAATCCTCTTTCTTTATTAACCCCCTCATATTGCTCCCCTTTCTATACCTCCTCATATTTCTCCCCTTTCTATACTATCCCCCTCATATTACTCCCCTTTATATATTATCCCCCTCATATTGCTTCCCTTTACATATTATCCCCCTCATATTGCTACCCTTTCTATATTATCCCCCTCATGTTACTCCCCTTTCTATATTATCCCCCTCATATTACTCCCCTTTCTATATTATCCCCCTCATATCACTCCCCTTCCTATATTAACCCCCCTCATATTACTCCCCTTTCTATATTATCCCCCTATTACTCTTTCTATATTAGCCCCCTCATATTGCTCTCTTTCTTTATTTTCCCCCTCATATTGTCCCCCTTTCTATTGTGTTCCGGTACCGTATTGCATACCGTACCTAGTGTAGAGGTCCCCAAAGTCAGAGTAACTACGCTCAGGTGGGACAGCCCCTAGTCGCCTCTTCTTAACTAATTCTATACTATTAATACATGTATATATTTCATAATAATGTATATTTAACCCCTTAAGGACATAGGGCGTATCCATACGCCCCCGTTTCCAAGTCCTTAAGGACCGAGGGCGTATGGATACGCCCTGAGCATTTCCGGCCCCCGCCGCTAGCCGGAGGGGAGCCGGGGCCGGATGCCTGCTGAAATCGTTCAGCAGGCATCCCGGCATATCGCCCAGGGGGGTCATTATGTCCCCCCATGTCGGCGATTGCCGCAGATCGCTGGACAATTCAGTCCAGCGATCTGCGGCGGATTCCGGGTCAATCGGGTCTCCAGTGACCCGATGACCCGGTATTACTGGCTGATCGGGCCCGTAAGAGACGGCACCGAACAGCCAGAGCCAGCAGGGGTGAGGTGGCACTGGTGCCACCTCACGATCGCCCTGATTCGTCGGCCGGATTCCCGGCCAACCGATCAGGGCGCCTGCTGCGGTTGTCACTCCCGCAACCCGCTCCGCCCCTCTTCCGGAGGACGTGAGCGGGTGCGGGAAGACGACCCCCGGTGCTGGGGACCCCGATCCCCGGCGTCCCTGTTGGGATCGGGGCCCCAGGAGTGACGGCGGCGGCGAGGGACAGTCCTGTGCGGCGGCATCGTGGAACAGCAGCAGGAGGTGAGTGACAGCCTCCTGCTGTTGCTTAGCAACAGCTCCCAGCATGCAAAAAGGGCATGCTGGGAGCTGCAGTTATGCAACAGCAGGAGGCAGACCACCACAACTCCCAGCATGCCCTTATGGGCATGCTGGGACTTGTAGTTTTGCAACAGCTGGAGGCACATTCTTTCTATGGAAAAGTGTACCTTCAGCTGTTATATAACTACAACTCCCAGCTTGCACAATCAGCTAAAGTGCATGCTGGGAGTTGTAGTGGTGCATCTGGTGGTTGCATAACTACAACTCCCAGCATGCCCGTTGGCTGTCGGTGACTGCTGAGAGTTGTAGTTTTGCAACAGCTGAAGGCACACTGAGTTAAGTAGCAAACCAGTGTGTCTCCAGCTGTTGCATAACTACGATCCCCAGCATCCCCAGCCAATGTAGTATGCCTCCGGCTGTTGCATAACTACAAGACCCAGCATGCCCTTCCGCTGTCCGTACATGCTGGGGGTTGTAGCTTTTGCAACAGCTGAAGGCACACTGGTTGCAAAACACTGAGTTTGTTACCAAACTCGGTGTTTCACAACCTGTGTGTCTCCAGCTGTTGCAAAACCACAACTCCCAGCATGCACTGATAGAACGTACATGCTGGGAGTTGTAGTTTTGCAACAGCTGGAGGTATTCCCCCCCCCCCCATGTGAACGTACAGGGTACACTCACATGGGCGGAGGATTACAGTAAGTATCCGGCTGCAAGTTTGAGCTACGGCAAATTTTCTGCCGCTGCTCAAACTGCCAGCGAGAAACTACTGTGAACCCCCACCCGTGCGACTGTACCCTAAAAACACTACACTACACTAACACAAAATAAAATAAAAAGTAAAAAACACTACATATAAACATACCCCTACACAGCCCCCCTCCCCAATAAAAATGAAAAACTTCTGGTACGCCACTGTTTCCAAAACGGAGCCTCCAGCGGTTGCAAAACTACAACTCCCAGCATGCACTGATAGACCATACATGCTGGGAGTTGTAGTTTTGCAACAGCTGGAGGTATTCCCTCCCCCCCCCCCCATGTGAACGTACAGGGTACACTCACATGGGCGGAGGATTACAGTAAGTATCCGGCGGCAAGTTTGAGCTGTGGCAAATTTTCTGCTGCAGCTCAAGCTGCCAGCGAGAAACTAATGTGAACCCCCCGCCCGTGTGACTGTACCCTAAAAACACTACACTACACTAACACAAAATAAAAAGTAAAAAACACTACATATACACATACCCCTACACAGCCCCCCTCCCCAATAAAAATGAAAAACGTCTGGTATGCCACTGTTTCCAGAACGGAGCCTCCAGCTGTTGCAAAACAACTACTCCCAGTATTGCCAGATAGCCACTGACTGTCTAGGCATGCTGGGAGTTTTACAACAGCTGGAGGCACCCTGTTTGGGAATCACTGGCGTAGAATGTCCACCCCTATGCAAGTCCCTAATTTAGGCCTCAAATGCGCATGGCGCTCTCACTTTGGAGCCCTGTCGTATTTCAAGGCAACAGTTTAGGGTCACATATGGGGTATCGCCGTACTCGGGAGAAATTGGGCTTCAAATTTTAGGGGGTATTTTCTGCTATTACCCTTTTGAAAAATGTAAAATTTTGGGAAAACAAGCATTTTAGGTAAAAAAATATATATTTTTTTCTTACATATACAAAAGTCATGAAACACCTGTGGGGTATTAAGGTTCACTTAACCCCTTGTTACGTTCCCCGAGGGGTCTAGTTTCCAAAATGGTATGCCATGTGTTTTTTTTTTTGCTGTCCTGGCACCATAGGGGCTTCCTAAATGCGGCATGCCCCCAGAACAAAATTTGCTTTCAAAAAGCCAAATGTGACTCCTTCTCTTCTGAGACCTGTAGTGCGCCAGCAGAGCAATTTTCACCCCCATATGGGGTGTTTTCTGAATCGGGAGAAATTGGGTTTCAAATTTTGGGGGGTATTTTTTGCTATTACGCTTTTTAAAAATGTAAAATTTTTGGGAAAACAAGCATTTTAGGTAAAAAAAAAATATATTTTTTTTACATATGCAAAACTCGTGAAACATCTGTAGGGTATTAAGGTTCACTTTACCCCTTGTTACGTTCCCTGAGGGGTCTAGTTTCCAAAATGGTATGCCATGTGTTTTTTTTTGCTGTCCTGGCACCATAGGGGCTTCCTAAAGGTGACATGCCCCCCAAAAACCATTTGTCGCTCCTTCCCTTCTGAGCCCTCTACTGCGCCCGCTGAACAATTAACATAGACATATGAGGTATGTGCTTACTCGAGAGAAATTGGGTTTCAAATACAAGTAAAAATTTTCTCCTTTTCACCCCTTGCAAAAATTCAAAAATTGGGTCTACAAGAACATGCGAATGTAAAAAATGAAGATTTTGAATTTTCTCCTTCACTTTGCTGCTATTCCTGTGAAACACCTAAAGGGTTAATACACTTACTGAATGTCATTTTGAATACTTTGGGGGGTGTAGTTTTTATAATGGGGTCTTTTATGGGGTATTTCTAATAAGAAGACCCTTCAAATCCACTTCAAACCTGAACTGGTCCATGAAAAATAGCGAGTTTGAAAATTTTGTGAAAAATTTCAAAATTGCTGCTGAACTTTGAAGCCCTCTGGTGTCTTCCAAAAGTAAAAACTCATAAATTTTATGATGCAAACATAATGTAAACATATTGTGTATGTGAACCCAAAAAATAATTATTTTGAATATCCATTTTCCTTACAAGCAGAGAGCTTCAAAGTTAGAAAAATGCAAAATTTTCATTTTTTTCATCAAATTTGGGGATTTTTCACCAAGAAAGGATGCAAGATACCACAAAATTTTACCACTAAGTTAAAGTAGAATATGTCACAAAAAACAATCTCGGAATCAGAATGATAACTAAAAGCATTCCAGAGTTATTAATGTTTAAAGTGACAGTGGTCAGAATTGCAAAAAATGCTCTGGTCCTTAAGGTGAAAAAGTGCTCGGTCCTTAAGGGGTTAATATAATGAATAGTACTTACATTGATTAGCGTCGCAGGACCTTCAGTCATGTGACCATGTTAATATCCTCTATGGTATGTTGAAGGACCTTTGGACGTCCTTGGGTCACGTGTTACCCACAATCCTTTGTAATGGTGATTGACACAAGTATTGGACCAATGAGCACTAGTCCAGCCCCTGCCCATATAAGGGAGCTGTAGCCAATTATCGCTCTCTTGGGATGCTACTCTCGTGGATGCCGGACTAGCAGGACGGATCTGCGAAACTTGCAAAGACACGCTAGGCCTGAAAACCTACCGGCCTCAGCGGAACTTAAACCGTGAGTTCTAAACTACCCCCGCTAAAGCTAGCGTGACTACTGGACCGCAACTCATCCCCTAAATCCAGTGGAACAGTGCATATCATCCTAAGACTCTAAACGGCTAAAGTCCCAACCTTTGTCAATCGCTAAAGAAAGCTTGCATGTATAGCAACTGTTCCGTTTATGAAGCTTGCATAAAATATTCAGTAAAAGTTACAACTGTTTCAGCAAACTCTCCGGTTGTGGACATTCCCTTATTATCTACCACCCTATCGCTTTTGGGAAGGGTGGCAGTAGGACAAGCATTACTGAGGAGCCCCCACCCTGGCGTCACGAATAGCAAGGATTAACAAGCACCCTTTAGTCACCGCACAGCTACACTCCCCATACCCTACTCCCCCGGGCTATCACACTATATTATCCACCTCATATTCCTCTCCTTTTTATATTATCCTCCTCACATTACTCATCTTTCTATATTGTCCCCATCATATTACTCCCTTTTCTTTGTTATCCCCATCATATTGCTCTCTTTGTATATTACCCCCTCATATTGCTCTCTTTCTATATTATCCCCCTCATATTGCTCCCCTGTCTATATATTATCCCCCTCATATTACTCCCTTTTATATATTATCCCCCTAAAATTGCTCCCCTTTTTATATTATCCCCATCATAGTACTCCCATTTACATATTATCCCCCTCATATTACTCCCCTATCTATATTATCCCCCCTAATATTACTCCCCTTTCTATATTATCCCCCTCATATTGCACCCCTTAATATATTATCCCCCTCATAATCCTCCCCTTTCTATATGATCCCCCTCATATTACTCCTCTTTCTATATTATACCCCTCATATTGCTCTCTTTCTATATTATCCCCCTCATATTGCTGCTTTCTTTCTATATTACCCCCTCATATTGCTTCCCTTTTTATTATCCACTTCATATTGCTCCCCTTTTTATATTATCCCCATAATATTACTCCCCTTTCTATATTTCCCCCCTCATAATGCTCCCCTTTCTATATTATCCCCCTCATATCACTCCCCTTTCTATATTTTCCCCCTCATATTACTCCCCTTTCTATATTGTCCCCCTCATATTACTCCCCTTTCTATGCTATCCCCCTCATATTGCTCTCTTTGTATATTACCGGCTCATATTGCTCTCTTTCTATATTATCCCCCTCATATTGCTCCCCTTTCTATATTATCCCCCTCTTATTGCTCCCCTTTCTATATTATCCCCCCTAATATTACTCCCCTTTCTATATTATCCCCCTCATATTGCACCCCTTAATATATTATCCACCTCATATTGCTTCCCTTTTTATTATCCACCTCATATTGCTCCCCTTTTTATATTATCCCCATCATATTACTCCCCTTTCTATATTTCCCCCCTCATAATGCTCCCCTTTCTATATTATCCCCTCATATCACTCCCCTTTCTATATTATTCCCCTCATATTACTCCCCTTTCTATATTGTACCCCTCATATTACTCCCCTTTCTATGCTATCCCCCTCATATTACTCCTCTTTCTATATTATCCCCTTCATAATGCTCACCTTTCTATATTATCCCCCCTAATATTACTCCCCTTTCTATATTATCCCCCTCATATTGCACCCCTTAATATATTATCCCCCTCATATTCCTCCCCTTTTTATATTATCCCCCTCATATTACTCCCCTTTCTATATGATCCCCCTCATATTACTCCTCTTTCTATATTATACCCCTCATATTGCTCTCTTTCTATATTATCCCCCTCATATTGCTGCTTTCTTTCTATATTACCCCCTCATATTGCTTCCCTTTTTATTATCCACTTCATATTGCTCCCCTTTTTATATTATCCCCATAATATTACTCCCCTTTCTATATTTCCCCCCCTCATAATGCTCCCCTTTCTATATTATCCCCCTCATATCACTCCCCTTTCTATATTTTCCCCCTCATATTACTCCCCTTTCTATATTGTCCCCCTCATATTACTCCCCTTTCTATGCTATCCCCCTCATATTGCTCTCTTTGTATATTACCGGCTCATATTGCTCTCTTTCTATATTATCCCCCTCATATTGCTCCCCTTTCTATATTATCCCCCTCATATTGCTCCCCTTTCTATATTATCCCCCCTAATATTACTCCCCTTTCTATATTATCCCCCTCATATTGCACCCCTTAATATATTATCCACCTCATATTGCTTCCCTTTTTATTATCCACCTCATATTGCTCCCCTTTTTATATTATCCCCATCATATTACTCCCCTTTCTATATTTCCCCCCTCACAATGCTCCCCTTTCTATATTATTCCCCTCATATTACTCCCCTTTCTATATTGTACCCCTCATATTACTCACCTTTCTATGCTATCCCCCTCATATTACTCCTCTTTCTATATTATCCCCTTCATAATGCTCACCTTTCTATATTATCCCCCTCATATTGCTCTCTTTCTATATTATCCCCCTCATATTACTCCCATTTCTATATTATCCCCCCTCATATTGCTCTCTTTCTATATTATCCCCCTCATATCACTCCCCTTCCTATATTATCCCCCTCATATTACTCCTCTTTCTATATTATCCCCTTCATAATGCTCCCTTTTCTATATTATCCCCCTCATATTGCTCTCTTTCTATTTTATCCTCCTCATATCACTCCCCTTCCTATATTATCCCCCTCATATCACTCCCCTTCCTATATTATCCCCCTCATATTACTCCTCTTTCTATATAATCCCCCTCATAATAGAAAGGGGAGCAGTGATGAAAGAAGTGCAGTGTGAACTGCGCTTTTTCTTTTTCTCTTTTTAAAGCGGCAAACGGGCAGGCAATAGGGTGGTGGTGGTGGTGGGGGGGGGGGGTGATGGACCAGCCTGCAGGGGGAGAGATTTCTTTCAGGGGAAGAAGCTGTACCCCCATATAGAGTGTTGCAGCCTATGCCTGGCACCAGGGGTGGACACAGACAGCAGAGGGCCCTTGTGCAAAGAATATGCCTGGGCCCCCACTCCCCCCCCCAAAAAAAAGTACTATGCCGTAAAATTGCACTGCAACTTACATTAATCTGCATTAGGTAGGCAGCAGTTCCCCACATTAGGTAGCATAGCATATTTTCCCCACATTAGGTAGTATAGTACAGTTCCCCCACATTAGGTAGCATAGTTTCCCCACATTAGGTAGCGTAGCATAAATTCCCCACATTAGGTGGCACCCCCCAACACACTCACTCTCTTACACTCTCACACTCATATCTGGCCTGCACTACTTACATCTGCCTGCGAGGACTTCCTGGCAGGGGTGTGCTCTATCAGTGATGTCATTGCACGTGCAGCGCAGGACGTCAGCGTCACGGTGCTTGCGATGACCTCACTCATCGTGCGCACTACAGCCAGCAAGTCCCCACAGGCAGATGGAAGTAGCAGTTTAGTGACGGGGAATATGTGCACCGGGTCGCCGGTAGAGCCAGCCCAGTGTGTGAGGGGGCCCGCCGCCTTTGCAAAGGATTCTGACTGATTGACTGACTGTATGTAATCAGTCAGCGAGCAGTGTACAGTGGCGGGCCCCCAGCAGACACAGCCACTCACTGACAAGCTAAAAAAAAAGGACAGGGCCGGCCGGGCCTCCCTGAAGCTCCGGGCCCCTTACAGGAGTATGGGTTGTACCCCCTGATGACAGCCCTGAGCATACAGCAGCTGATAAGTACTGGAAGGATTAAGATTTTTAAATAGAAGTAATTTACAAATCTGTTTAACTTTCTGGCACCAGTTGATTTAAAAAATAATTTTTCACTGGAGTACCCCTTTAAGCATAATAGGTAATGTGTATTTATGCAATGAGAGGTAGTATCCTAAGGAGAGGAACACTCTATATCAAAGTGTGCATTATTATAAGGCAGCTTCTTATCCTTAGGAAAAATGAGCCAAAAAAGAGTCAACAGACTCAAAAATGTGAAAGGTCATTCAGTGGGATGCAAAACTTTTGACATTGCTAAGATATTGGGGCATGATCACAGAACCATCAAATGTTTCTGTGTAAATAGTTGACAGGGTGGCAAGAAACGTGTTTTTGGGGAAAAAGAATGAAAATTAAAGGAGATATCCAGTGGTGAAAAACTTATCCTCTATCCTAAGGTTAGGGAATAAGTTTGAGATCGCGGGGGGTCCGACCGCTGGGGCCCCCTGCGATCTCTCAGCACGGGGGCCAGGCTCTCCGTCCAGATAGCGGGTGTCGACCACCGCACGAAGCGGCGGCCAACACGCCCCCTCAATACATCGATATGGCAGAGCCGGAGATTGCCGAAGGCAGCGCTCCGGCTCTGCCATAGAGTTGTATTCAGGGGGCGTGTCGGCCCCCGCTTCGTGCTGGGGTTGACACGCCCCCTTCCCGCGGGCTGTCGGGGCCCCATACAGGAGATCGTGGGGGGCCCCAGCGGTCAGACCCCCCGCGATCTGCAACTTAGGACAGGGGATAAGTTGCTCACCACTGGATATCTCCTTTAAGGGCCTAAGATTTGAGAAGAACCAAATGTGAAGCTACCAGGAACCCATTATCTTCCGGTGCTGTCATATTCAAGAACTTAAAGGGGTACTCGGTGGAAAACTTTTTTTTAATCAACTGATGCCAGAAAGCTAAACAGATTTGTAAATTACTTCTATTAAAAAGTCTTAATCCTTCCAGTACTTTTTAGCGGCTGTATACTACAGAGGAAATTCTTTTCTTTTTGGATTTCTTTTCTGTCACGACTACAGTGCTCTCTGCTGACACCTCTGTCAGGAACTGTCCAGAGCAGGAGAAAATCCCCATATCAAACATATGCTGCTCCGGACAGTTCCTAAAATGGACAGAGGTGTCAGCAGACACCAGCAAAAAGCAAAAAAAAAAAAAAAAAAAAAAAGGGATGCAGTAGGGATGGAAAATATGCATTTAACAACATTTTTATTTATTTTTTATAACTAAATCTTAATACACTTTTAAACAGGGACCAATTTATGTGACTTGGCAGAGACCTAAAAATGTAGCCGACAATAATAAAAAGGCGATCTATTAGTACAGGTACTACTACTACCATCATGGAACAGTCTGTTCCATGCTGGGAGTAGTAGTACTACCTAAAAAATTAAAATATTTTAGAAAAAAGTGAAACACACACACACGTTAAACACATTATTAATACATTACTAATAAAAATAAATTCATTACAAAAATATATTATTTTTACATTTAAATGGCCCATTCTACATTTTTATTGTTGTAGGCTACATTTTTTGTTTCCTGCCCGCCCACATAAATTGATCCCTGTTTAAAATTTTTAATGACGTGTGTCGTCATGCTCCGCCCCTCAATGCAAGCCTACGGGAAGGGGCGTGATAGCTGTCACGCCCCCTCCCGAAGGCTTGCATTGAGGGGCTGAGCATAACGTCACACTGGGGCGTCTGCACATGCCGCCCGCCCTGTGGTCGCCGGTAATCAGTCCCGGAGCGAATACGCTCCGGGGACTGATTACAAACGGGGTGCCGCGCGCAAGATCACGGGGGTCCCCAGCGTCGGGATTCCCGCGATCAAGCATCTTATCCCCTATCCTTTGGATAGGGGATAAGATGTCTAAGCACCGGAGGACCCCTTTAAAGACAAGCTGGGAGGTGGACAGAAAGTCAAGGAAGCAGCTCTATGTAGGCTTCTTCTATCCCCAGTGGGTCTGATTGACAGGTCTCAGTTGGTCCAAATAATCTGGCACATCAGGGGCTAGACTTTCGCGTCAGCCACCTTAAAAAATCTTTTGTACATAACTTACAGACAATAGTTGTCCAAAATGGGCAAAATCTTATGTTTATGGCCAGATCATAGCTCATTGTAGTGTGCGATCCATTGTTTTATGCTTTTCAAACCACTAACCTAACAAGTTGCCTTTAGCCCATTTTGACCTTTACACCTTAAATACTGAGTTTTTTTTTTTCGTTTTTTGCGCTTTCGTTTTTTCCTCCTCACCTTTTAAAAATCATAAGCCTTTCAATTTTTTCACCTACAGACTCATATGATGACAAAATAAAAATAAAACTAAACATTTTGTAACTTTTCGTGGCTTCAGTTTCTACGCAGTGCATTTTTCGGTAAAAATGACACCTTATCATTATTCTGTAGGTCCATACTATTAAAATAATACCCTACTTATATAGGTATGATTTTTTCTTACTTCTGGAAAAAATCATAACTACATGCACGAAAAGTAATACATTTAAAAATATCCTATTCTGACCCCTATAACTTTTTTATTTTTCCGCATACGGGGATGTATGAGGGCTCATTTTTTTGACCTGAAGTTTTTATCTGTACCATTTTTGTTTTTATCAGACTTTTTGATAGCTTTTTATTAATTTTTTTAGGGTATAAAAAAGGGACCAAAAATATGCTATTTTGGACTTTCGAATTTTTTTATGTGTACGCCATTGAACGTACAGTTTAATTAAATATATATTTTAGTTCGGGCATTTATGCATCTTTACCACATATGTTCATATTTATTTTTATTTACAGTTTTTTTTATGGGAAAAGGAAGGTGATTCAAATTTTTATTAGGAAAGGGGTTAAATCATCTTTATTAACTTTGTTTTTGCAATGTTATAGCCCCCATAGGGGACTATAACATGCGTTACACTGATTGCCCACACTGATCAATGCAATGCCATAGCATAGCACTGATCTGTGTTTTTGGCGCTCGACTGCTCCTGCCTAGATCTCATGCATGGAGCAGTCATTCGGCAATTAGACAACGAGGAGGCAGGTAGGGACCCTCATCGTGTCTGAACAGCTGATAGGGACACCGTGGTGGTCCTGATCAGCCCAACTGAGCTGCCGGGTAAAACTTTTACTTTCACTTTAGACACGGCGATCAACTTTGATCGCCACGTCTAAAGGGTTAATACCGTAGGTAAAAGGAAAGCAAAGCTAGCCACCATGTAAAGACGCACACTACAAAAAATGTGTAAAGTACAAAATACAATCTTTATTATGAACACACTATTTTATTTTATTTTTTATATGTTTTGATATCCTAGGTCCGTATTGTATTGTACTTCACTTTCTATTGCAGGTGTTTTTTTGGTGTTTATTTTTTATTTTTATCTTGCATTTTTTGTTATCCTAAGTCCATATTGTATCAGAACATGTTTATCTGCTTTCCCGAACCATTGTATTTCTGTTTTTACAGTATCAAGATCCAATGGACGCGTGTCTTCTCTTCATTCATTTTTTCTGTACCTCACATTATCATTATCCTTTGAAGCCCTAACGGGGGAATCATTACTGTACTAATAAGTATATATGTATGCACACACACATATATATATATATATATATATATATATATACAGCAACAGGAGAATACAGCAGCACATTGCTAGCACAAAGATATATATATATATATATATATATATATATATATATATATATATATAGATAAGATGTGGAGCAGCACTCCCAAATAATACAGCAGTAGATGGGTGCCAGGAGTCTAGGGGATCCCGGTCCTGGATCCAAGTGCAGACAAACCAGAAAGGCAACTCCAGCACACCAATTCAAAGTGCAAATAAGTGGTTTATTCCAGGTAACAAGGGCACGTTTCTGTGGCCTCACACCACCATTCTCAAGCAGCAATGAAGTGATTCAGAGAGCTTTAAATACTTGTACATACATATAAGCTCTGTCACGATGCTGGCTGGCAGGAGGTGGATCCTCTGTGCCAGAGAGGGATTGGCGTGGACCGTGCTAGTGGACCGGTTCTAAGTCACTACTGGTTTTCACCAGAGCCCGCCGCAAAGCGGGATGGTCTTGCTGCGGCGGTAGTGACCAGGTCGTATCCACTAGCAACGGCTCAACCTCTCTGACTGCTGAAGATAGGCGCGGTACAAGGGAGTAGACAGAAGCAAGGTCGGACGTAGCAGAAGGTCGGGGCAGGCAGCAAGGATCGTAGTCAGGGGCAACGGCAGGAGGTCTGGAACACAGGCTAGGAACACACAAGGAAACGCTTTCACTGGCACAATGGCAACAAGATCCGGCGAGGGAGTGCAGGGGAAGTGAGGTATACATAGGGAGTGCACAGGTGAACACACTAATTAGAACCACTTGCGCCAATCAGCGGCGCAGTGGCCCTTTAAATCGCAGAGACCCGGCGCGCGCGCGCCCTAGGGAGCGGGGCCGCGCGCGCCGGGACAGGACCGACGGAGAGCGAGTCAGGTACGGGAGCCGGGGTGCGCATCGCGAGCGGGCGCCACCCGCATCGCGAATCGCATCCCGGCTGGAGGCGGTATCGCAGCGCACCGGGTCAGTGGATCTGACCGGAGCGCTGCAGTAGCGAGAGTGTAGCGAGCGCTCCGGGGAGGAGCGGGGACCCGGAGCGCTCGGCGTAACAGTACCCCCCCCCTTGGGTCTCCCCCTCTTCTTAGAGCCTGAGAACCTGAGGAGCAGACTTTTGTCTAGGATATTGTCCTCAGGTTCCCAGGATCTCTCTTCAGGACCACAACCCTCCCAATCGACCAAAAAAAAAGTTTTCCCTCTGACCTTCTTGGAGGCCAGTATCTCCTTTACGGAGAAGATGTCCGAGGAGCCGGAAACAGGAGTGGGAGAAACAAGTTTGGGAGAGAAACGGTTGATGATGAGTGGTTTAAGAAGAGAAACGTGAAAGGCATTAGGAATACGAAGAGAAGGAGGAAGAAGAAGTTTGTAAGAGACAGGATTAATCTGGCACAAAATTTTGAAAGGACCAAGATAGCGTGGTCCCAATTTGTAGCTAGGGACACGGAAGCGGACATATTTAGCGGAGAGCCATACCTTGTCTCCAGGAGAAAAAATGGGGGGAGCTCTTCTTTTCTTATCAGCAAACTTCTTCATGCGTGATGAAGCCTGTAAGAGAGAATTTTGGGTCTCTTTCCATATGGTGGAAAGATCACGAGATATTTCATCCACAGCAGGCAAACCAGAGGGCAAGGGAGTAGGGAGGGGGGGAAGAGGGTGACGGCCGTACACCACGAAAAATGGGGATTTGGAGGAAGATTCAGAGACTCTGAAGTTATACGAGAATTCGGCCCATGGTAGAAGATCTGCCCAGTCATCCTGGAGGGAGGAAACAAAATGCCGTAAATAATCACCCAGGACCTGGTTAATTCTTTCTACTTGCCCATTGGATTGAGGATGATAGGCAGAAGAAAAGTTTAATTTAATCTTGAGTTGTTTACAGAGAGCCCTCCAGAATTTTGACACGAATTGGACGCCTCTGTCCGAGACGATCTGCGTGGGCAACCCGTGAAGACGAAAAATGTGTACAAAAAATTGTTTTGCCAACTGAGGCGCTGAAGGGAGACCAGGAAGAGGGATGAAATGTGCCATCTTGGAGAATCGATCAACGACCACCCAAACAACGGTGTTGCCACGGGATGGGGGTAAGTCTGTAATAAAGTCCATACCAATCAGAGACCAAGGCTGTTCGGGGACAGGCAGAGGATGAAGAAGACCAGCGGGCTTCTGGCGAGGAGTCTTATCCCGGGCACAGACAGTGCAGGCTCGCACAAAATCCACAACATCCGTCTCCAGAGTCGGCCACCAATAGAAACGAGAGATGAGTTGCACGGATTTCTTGATGCCCGCATGACCTGCGAGATGGGAGGAGTGACCCCATTTGAGGATTCCGAGGCGTTGGCGTGGAGAGACGAAGGTCTTCCCTGGAGGAGTTTGCCTGATGGAGGCTGGAGAAGTGGAGATCAGGCAGTCAGGAGGAATGATGTGTTGCGGAGAGAGCTCTACTTCCGAGGCATCCGAGGAACGAGAGAGAGCATCGGCCCTAATGTTCTTATCGGCAGGCCGAAAGTGAATTTCAAAATTAAATCGGGCAAAGAACAGAGACCACCTGGCCTGGCGAGGATTCAGCCGTTGGGCAGACTGGAGATAGGAGAGGTTCTTGTGATCGGTGTAAATAATAACTGGAAATCTTGATCCCTCCAGCAGATGCCTCCATTCCTCAAGTGCTAATTTAATGGCTAGTAGCTCTCGATCCCCGATGGAGTAGTTCCTCTCCGCCGGAGAGAAGGTCCTAGAAAAAAAACCACAAGTAACAGCATGCCCGGAAGAATTTTTTTGTAGAAGGACCGCTCCAGCTCCTACTGAGGAGGCATCAACCTCCAATAGGAAGGGTTTAGATGGGTCAGGTCTGGAGAGCACGGGAGCCGAAGAAAAGGCAGACTTGAGCTGTTTAAAGGCGTCTTCCGCTTGAGGAGGCCATGACTTAGGATTGGCATTCTTTTTGGTTAAAGCCACGATAGGAGCCACAATGGTAGAAAAATGTGGAATAAATTGTCTGTAATAATTGGCGAACCCCAAAAAACGTTGGATAGCACGGAGTCCGGAGGGGCGTGGCCAATCTAAGACGGCAGAGAGTTTGTCTGGATCCATTTGTAGTCCCTGGCCAGAGACCAAGTATCCTAGGAAAGGAAGAGATTGACATTCAAACAGACATTTCTCCATTTTGGCATAAAGTTGATTGTCACGAAGTCTCTGAAGAACCATGCGGACATGCTGGCGGTGTTCTTCTAGGTTGGCAGAAAAAATCAGGATATCGTCCAGATACACAACAACACAGGAATATAAGAGATCACGAAAAATTTCATTAACAAAGTCTTGGAAGACGGCAGGGGCGTTGCACAGGCCAAAGGGCATGACCAGATACTCAAAGTGTCCATCTCTAGTGTTAAATGCCGTTTTCCATTCATCCCCCTCTCTGATGCGGATGAGATTATAAGCACCTCTTAAGTCCAGTTTGGTAAAGATGTGGGCACCTTGGAGGCGATCAAAGAGTTCAGAGATGAGAGGTAGGGGGTAGCGGTTCTTTACCGTGATTTTATTAAGACCGCGGTAGTCAATGCAAGGACGTAGGGAGCCATCTTTTTTGGACACAAAGAAAAATCCGGCTCCGGCAGGAGAGGAGGATTTGCGGATAAAGCCCTTTTTTAAATTTTCCTGGATGTACTCAGACATAGCAAGAGTCTCTGGGGCAGAGAGAGGATAAATTCTGCCCCGGGGTGGAGTAGTGCCCGGGAGGAGGTCAATAGGGCAGTCATAAGGCCTGTGAGGAGGTAGAGTCTCAGCTTGTTTTTTGCAAAAAACATCCGCAAAGTCCATATAGGCCTTAGGGAGACCGGTTACAGGGGGAACCACAGGGTCACGGCAAGGAGAACTGGGAACCGGTTTAAGGCAGTCCTTGAAACAAGAGGAACCCCAACTCTTGATCTCCCCAGTGGACCAATCCAGGGTTGGGGAATGGTGTTGAAGCCAGGGTAGTCCGAGGAGAATTTCGGAAGTGCAATTGGGGAGGACCAAAAACTCAATTTTCTCGTGATGAGGTCCGATGCACATTAGGAGGGGCTCCGTGCGGAAACGTATGGTACAGTCCAATCTTTCATTGTTAACACAATTGATGTAGAGGGGTCTGGCGAGACTGGTCACCGGGATGTTGAACCTGTTGATGAGAGAGGCCAAAATAAAATTTCCTGCAGATCCGGAATCCAAGAAGGCCATAGTAGAGAAGGAGAAGGTAGAGGCAGATATCCGCACAGGCACAGTAAGACGTGGAGAAGCAGAGTTGACATCAAGGACTGTCTCACCTTTGTGCGGAGTCAGCGTACGTCTTTCCAGGCGGGGAGGACGGATAGGACAATCCTTCAGGAAGTGTTCGGTACCGGCACAGTACAGGCAGAGATTCTCCATGCGGCGTCGTGTCCTCTCTTGAGGTGTCAGGCGAGACCGGTCGACCTGCATAGCCTCCACGGCGGGAGGCACAGGAACGGATTGCAGGGGACCAGAGGAGAGAGGAGCCGGGGAGAAAAAACGCCTCGTGCGAACAAAGTCCATATCCTGGCGGAGCTCCTGACGCCTTTCGGAAAAACGCATGTCAATGCGAGTGGCTAGATGAATGAGTTCATGTAGGTTAGCAGGGATTTCTCGTGCGGCCAGAACATCTTTAATGTTGCTGGATAGGCCTTTTTTAAAGGTCGCGCAGAGGGCCTCATTATTCCAGGATAGTTCAGAAGCAAGAGTACGGAATTGTACGGCGTACTCGCCAACGGAAGAATTACCCTGGACCAGGTTCAACAGGGCAGTCTCAGCAGAAGAGGCTCGGGCAGGTTCCTCAATGACACTTCGAATTTCCGAGAAGAAGGAGTGTACAGAGGCAGTGACGGGGTCATTGCGGTCCCAGAGCGGTGTGGCCCATGACAGAGCTTTTCCAGACAGAAGGCTGACTACGAAAGCCACCTTAGACCTTTCAGTAGGAAACTGGTCCGACATCATCTCCAAGTGCAGGGAACATTGAGAAAGAAAGCCACGGCAAAATTTAGAGTCCCCAACAAATTTATCCGGCAAGGATAGTCGTAGGCCTGAAGCGGCCACTCGCTGCGGAGGAGGTGCAGGAGCTGGCGGAGGAGATGATTGCTGAAGCTGTGGTAGTAGCTGCTGTAGCATCACGGTCAGTTGAGACAGCTGGTGGCCTTGTTGCGCTATCTGTTGTGACTGCAGGGCGACCACCGTGGTGAGGTCGGCGACAACTGGCAGAGGGACTTCAGCGGGATCCATGGCCGGATCTACTGTCACGATGCCGGCTGGCAGGAGGTGGATCCTCTGTGCCAGAGAGGGATTGGCGTGGACCGTGCTAGTGGACCGGTTCTAAGTCACTACTGGTTTTCACCAGAGCCCGCCGCAAAGCGGGATGGTCTTGCTGCGGCGGTAGTGACCAGGTCGTATCCACTAGCAACGGCTCAACCTCTCTGACTGCTGAAGATAGGCGCGGTACAAGGGAGTAGACAGAAGCAAGGTCGGACGTAGCAGAAGGTCGGGGCAGGCAGCAAGGATCGTAGTCAGGGGCAACGGCAGGAGGTCTGGAACACAGGCTAGGAACACACAAGGAAACGCTTTCACTGGCACAATGGCAACAAGATCCGGCGAGGGAGTGCAGGGGAAGTGAGGTATACATAGGGAGTGCACAGGTGAACACACTAATTAGAACCACTTGCGCCAATCAGCGGCGCAGTGGCCCTTTAAATCGCAGAGACCCGGCGCGCGCGCGCCCTAGGGAGCGGGGCCGCGCGCGCCGGGACAGGACCGACGGAGAGCGAGTCAGGTACGGGAGCCGGGGTGCGCATCGCGAGCGGGCGCCACCCGCATCGCGAATCGCATCCCGGCTGGAGGCGGTATCGCAGCGCACCGGGTCAGTGGATCTGACCGGAGCGCTGCAGTAGCGAGAGTGTAGCGAGCGCTCCGGGGAGGAGCGGGGACCTGGAGCGCTCGGCGTAACAGCAACACTCTTAGAGTGGCCACCATAAGTGGGCACAAAAGGAATGCGGCATTGTGACTTGGTAGTCTTTTTCTTAGTAGTCTGCAAAGTATTGTCTCTATCCAACGCCATAGTCCGAACTTTGCTCTCCTGGAGCAGTTTTAAGGGATACCCTCGTGCTTTAAAATTGATGATCATTTTATCAAGTGTAGGTTCAAGTATGTAATCCGTGCCGATGATGCATCTCGCCCGCAGCATCTGGCTGGCTGGCAAGGAACGCACCATCAGACGCGGGTGACAGCTGGAAAAATGTAAGATGGAATTACAGTCCGTATCTTTTACATACAATTCAGTAACTAGATGATCATTGTAGACCTTCACCAGTGTATCCAAGAATGAGACCTGCGTACTCGATGCATGCAAAGTAAATTGGATATGGGGATTTAAGGTGTTCAAGTATGAGTGGAAGGCATGTAGTTGCTCCATGTCTCCACTCCAAACTAGAAACACATCATTGATGTATCGCTACCACCCCAGCAAATTGCGGGAGTGGTGGGACACATAAACGCCAGACTCCTCTAGCACCGCCATGAACACATTAGCGTACGTGGGCGTCACGTTTGTGCCCATGGCGGTGCCGGAGGTCTGGAGAAAAAATGAGTAATTGAACATAAAGTAGTTGTTTTTAAGGACAAGTTCTAGAAGGGATATAATGAAGTTAGTCTGTTCACTGGAAAAATCTGGCTCCACGCTGGACCTCACAGCCTGCACACCCCCATCATGCGGGATGAAAGTGTACAGGCTGAATACGTCCAGCGTCGATGGCCCCAGGTGGTAGCATAATGTCAGCATTTTTTAACAGAAAATCTGTAGTGTCTCGCAATTATGATCTGGCTTTAACTGCATAAGGTCTTAAGAGTTGCTCCACAAAGATCGACAAGCCGCTGGTAATGGACCCCCTTCCCGACACAATAGGTCGGCCAGGGGGGTCCACCAGCGACTTATGAATCTTTGGGAGCAAGTACAGTAAGGGAGTAATGGGGTGTGTTACATAAAGAAAGTCATACAGTTGTTTGTCAATCAATGTATCATTCAAGGCTTTGTCAAGGACGGTCTTGATTCTCAGATTTATCGCATGGACAGGGTCCCTACTCAATTTGAAGTATGTAGATGTATCTCCAAGCTGACGTTCAGCTTCCCTTATATTTCCCTCGATCCATGACCACGATGGCTCCACCCTTGTCGGCGGGTTTAACCACCAAATTGTGGTCATGGATCAGGGAATTGAGCGCCTCTATTTCATGTCTAGTTAGATTATGAAAAGACCAGAACTGAGGATGGTCACGTATGTGTGAGATATCATATTTGACTAAATTGCAAAAAGTATCAATAGCACTGCAGCTAAATGTAGGGTTAAAATGACTGGGTAGCTGTTAATCAAAATCTGAGAAGGAAAAACCATCATTGGCAGTATCACGCATAGTAGAGGGTACAAAGTCTTGACCACCATATGGATGTTCATGAAACCACACTTTTAATTTTAAGCGACGGATGAATTGGATGAAGTCCAATTCAAACTGAAACCAGTCAGTATTAGATTGAGGACAGAAACTAAGGCCTTTGGCCAATAGGTCCATTTGGTGTTGTGTAAGAATAGTGGAAGAAATATTTACCGTGATAGGTTTGGTTATTTCTGTTTGAACTGTGTCTTCCGCTGGGATGATTTGTTGGATTTCTGGGCTCGAGTCTGTACAGGGGCGTCAATGTCGCCGACCTCCACGACGGGTTGGTCGACGTTTCCTTGTTGGCGTGATCCTAAAAAAGAAGCATTATTGACATTGTCCATATTAACAGTCTCATTTAGTGTAGTCTTCATCGTTGAGAAGGTTGGTGAAGTCTCTCTTGGTTTGCGTTGGCGTCTGGACTGGAAGGAATTGGCTACTACCCAAGTATATATTTTCCCCTTGGCATAATCAGAGGTATCTCTATGCCACTTATGGTGTTTTGTATGTTCCAGTTCACTTTTAAGTTTGTCCAAGAACTTGGATTGCTTGTCCACAAGTTTGTCAAAGTTCTCCTTGTTAAACGTGGTTTAAGCCTGTTCTGCTGCAGCAAGGCGGACGGATGTAGCGGTGATGTCCTTCTGTACGAACTCAATGTTAAGTAAAATAAGATCAAAGGCATATTTATTCGATATTAATTCATATTTAGATCTATAGTCCATATCTGCCCCATATGCGTTATCTCGTGGCTGTGACCTCAGGCCTCTAGGGATCATTTGAGACCGATATTACTGACTTAAGGTGGCCAAGTGCAAATTCAGTGATAAAAGACGTTTGGACTCATATTCATATTGTCTAGACAAGTCTATAATTGAGGGTACTTGTAAAAAAGTGTTATCATCAATGTCACTGAAAATCCTGTTGATATCCCCAGATGAATAAGAAAAAATGTTAACTGGAGCTGAAGTACCGGTTGTAGTAGGAGGGTCCATGTTTGAAGGGTGCAGGCTCTGATGACCAGGTTCCATATAAGATAAGATGTGGAGCAGCACTCCCAAATAATACAGCGGTAGATGGGTGCAGGGAGTCTAGGGGATCCCGGTCCTGGATCCAAGTGCAGACAAACCAGAAAGGCAACTCCAGCACACCAATTCAAAGTGCAAATAAATGGTTTATTCCAGGTAACAAGGGCAACGTTTCTGTGACCTCACACCACCATTCTCAAGCAGCAATGAAGTGATTCAGAGAGCTTTAAATACTTGTACATACATATAAGCTCATTAACAATAATTACAGTGAAAAATATAAAACAGCATACATATATAATTATCAGTGAATAGCATAAGATGTCCTAGGACAATATCAACATATACATATAATCATGTGTATGGATGAAGTGACTAAGGTGCAAAAAAATGATAAAATCTTAATAAAAAAGATAAATAGATCAGGTGGTACAAATGGTTAATTATGGTACAGTTAGGGCAGGGCTTACCAGACAGAGTTAGGGCAGGGCTTACCAGACCAGACGGCGTCCTCGCTGCTTCCCACTTCCAGGTCAACAGTGTAATCCAGGAAGTGGGAAGCAGGGAGGACGCCGCTGCACGCCGCCATTACGGCGATGTATATATATATAAACAAATATGTTTATATATATATTTTTTTTTTTTGGTGTGTTATTTTTAGTTGTTGATACACAATATCACTTTTATATACTATACCCCAAATAAGCATATTAGTGTTGGTTGTGTGGTGCTCTTTGCTTTCAGCAGGTCAGCCCGTGGGGAGGCGGGGCTTTCGGGCTACAGGTCACAGCGCGAGAGGCGTCTATTTTGACGCGTCTGGAAGATGCATCTTTTTCTATTTATATGATGTTTACATGTTGAGGTAATTGTTATTCTTATTATTTAATAGTTTACTTCACATATGTATTAATATTTTGTTTGTAAATTGATTATTTAGGGGTCATATTGAGGTGTAGTCTAATATATAATTTATGTATGTGCACTTTAGCTCTTTTTCACACTCGTCATAGTGTTTTGAGGCATTATTATTATCATTATACATTGCTGCAAATTAGTCTTCTCATCCCTGATAGGTACACTATTTTATTATACATTGCCACTTAGGTTCAACATTGATTTTAATAGTACCGCCAGCTATGCTTGATGGGGGAGATTTATCAAAACCTGTCTAGAGGAAAAGTTGCTGAGTTGCCCTTAGCAACCAATCAGATCGCTTCTTTCATTTTTGAAAAGGCCTGTGAAAAATGAAAGAAGCCATCTGATTGGTTGCTAGGGGAAACTCAGGAACTTTTCCTCAGCACAGGTTTTGATAAATCTCCCCCGATAACTTTTAGATAGGCCCCATTTCCTTCAGCACTGTGCGGGATCTCTTTGCCCCACATCTGGGTTACCTCCTAGTTAGTTCATGCCACACTTCCTGCCTCTGTACATTTTGTATATTGTGCGCCATGCCCCACTTCCAGTCGTGCTGCGTTTCACGTGGTGCTGAGTTTCCTGCCGTGTCACACGCTGCCTGGCCGTGCTGGGAACATGGCATCCAGTCATGGAGTATGCAGCGACACAAGTGTGAGAGCAATAGAATAGGTATGTAATCAGATATGCCCAGCACTTAAGGTACACAGGTGTTTTATGTTTCATTTGCCATATATACTGCCTCACTATCTAGCACAAATTACTCCTGAGGAAGCTGCCACCAAGGGCAGCGAAACATGTGGAGCTGATGTGTCCCCCCTTGTTGGTGAGGGTATCCCTGACAACTTTGTTACATGCTACCTCCAGATAGCAGTTGGGTATTAGTGGGTATTAGTTGCATTGGCTATTGGTGCGTTTCTACCATGCATTATTTTTTGTATGTACGTGCATCATGGTTCATTTCATTGTTACATACAGGCCTGGTAGTGTTTTGCACATGTGACGCTTGTCTTTTGCTCATATCATACTACAGGGACCCTCCCTTTGGGTCATTTGTGCCCATTAGGGGGCTGGTGTATAGTAGGATTACAATCCTCCACCATGTTTTGTACATGTTTTTAAGTGGTTTTAAATGTTTGTGCTATTATTGGTGTTCATAATAAAGATTGCATATTGTATTTTAAACTTTTTGTATTTTTTGTGGTGTGCGTCTTTCCATCATGGTTAGCTTTGCTTTCCTTTTACATATTTGTTTACAGGTCACTGATTGCACCCACCATTTAGTATTGCAGTGGTGCCCTTTTCCTTTCTCTTTTTACAATAAAGGGTTAATACTGGACATCACCGTGAACGGTGATGTCCAGTATTAGCCACAAGTACTGGCTACCTTTAGCAGCCGGGAACAACCTGATATGACGCAGGGTCAACGCGTGACCCATGTTATATCTCGGGAGCCGACGCAGGACGTAAATATACATCCAGTGTCATTAAGGGGTTAAGGACATTGCCAAATTTTGCAATCTGACCTGTGTCGCTTTATGGATTAATAACTCTGAGATGCTTTTACTTATCCGTCTGATTCCAAAATTGTTTTTTCATAACATCTTCTACTTGCAATATGTCAACTGTATGATGCGATCATAAAGTTGACATGTTTTTACTTTTTGAAGACATAAGAAGGCTCCAAAGTTTAGCAGCAATTTTCCAATTTTTCATGAAAATTTCAAAATCTGAATTTTTAGAAAATCAGGAATCAGTTTAGTTTGAAGTATATTTGAGGGGCTGTCATGTTAGAAATCCCCCATAAATTATCCAATTATAAAAACTGCACCCCACAAAGTATTTAAAATGACATTACAAAAGCTTGTTTACCCTTTAGGTGTTTCACAGGAATAGCAGCAATGTATAGGTGAAAAGTCAAAACCTCCATTTTTTTACACTAACTAATTGTTGTAGCCCCAAAGGGGTTTCTTTTTTCATTTTTACAAGGGGAGAAAAAGCACCTTAAAGGGGTAGTCCGGCGCTAAGACATCTTATCCCCTATCCAAAGGATAAGGGATAAGATGCCTGATCGCAGGGGTCCCGCCGCTGGGGACCCCCGTGATCTTCCACTCCGCACCCCGTTAGATGTTCAATGTACCCCTTGTTACATTCCTTGGGGAGTGCAGTTTACAAAATGTCATGTTTGGGGGGTTTCTGCAGTTCTGGCATTATGGGGACTTTGTAAGCACAACATGGCCCTCGACTTCCATTCTAGCCAAATCCTCTCTCTAAAAGCCCAATAGCGCCCAATACTTTCTTAGCCCTGTTGTGTGCCCGCACAGCACTTTACATCCACATAAAGGGTATTGTTTCACACTCAGGAGAAATTGGGTTACAATTTCTGGGGGCTTTTTCTCAGTTTACCCCTTGTAAAAAGAAAAAAATTGGGGTTTTACCAGTATTCTAGTGTAAAAATTGGTAATATTCATTTTTACTACCCTCTTTATCAAACACCTGTGAGGTGTTTACAGTACCCCAGTTACTTTACTTGAGGTAGTTTAATTTAAAAAATGGTGTCACATGCCGGGGGGGGGGGGATAAAGGGGTTAAAAGGGTTATCCAGGGAAAAACTTTTTTTTATATATGAACTGGCTCCAGAAAGTTAAACAGATTTGTAAATTACTTCTATAAAAAAAATCTTAATCCTTTCAGTACTTATGAGCTTCTGAAGTTGAGTTGTTCTTTTCTGTGCAAGTACTCTCTGATGACACGTGTCTCGGGAACCCCCCAGTTTAGAAGCAAATCCCCATAGCAAACCTCTTCTAAACTAAGCGGTTCTCGAGACACGTGTCATCTGAGAGCACTTAGGCAGAAAAGAACAACTTAACTTCAGAAGCTCATAAGTACTGAAAGGATTTCGATTTTTTAATAGAAGTAATTTACAAATCTGTTTAACTTTCTGGAGCCAGTTGATACATAAAAAAAAGTTTTTCCTGGATAACCCCTTTAAGGTTATGCTGTCCTGGCATCATGGAGGCTTTGTAAAGGCGACATGGCCCCTGACTTCCATTCCAACAAAATCCTCTCTCCAAAATCCCAATAGCGCTCTTCACTTTCTGAGTCATGTTGTGCACCCGGCCAGCACTTTACATACACATATGGGGTATTTCCACACTCGGGAAATATTGGATTACAGATTTTGTGGGAATTTTCTCTCTTTAGCCCTTGTGAAAATGAAAAAATTGGGGTTACACTGGCATTTTAGTGTTAAAAATATAATTGTTTCCACTACCATGCTAGTAAACCTTATTTTTTTCATTTTCACAAGGAATAAAAGGCGAAAAATCCCTTAAAGTTTGTAACCCAATTTATCCCCATATGTAGACATAAGGTGCTGTGAAGGCACATAACAGAGTACAGGAATGAGAGAGCACCATGCAAATTTGAGTCCTAAAGTAGTGATTTACATTGCAAAGGCTAATAGTCTCAGCGGTTCTGGCAAGTGACCCCAATTTTGTTCATTGGGCATTTATACCCCAAAAATATTTTTTTTACACTAAAATGCTTGTGTTATCCCTCATTTTTTCATTTTCACAAGGGAAAAAGGAGAACCCCCCCCCACACACACACACACACCAAATTTGAAAGGCAATTTCTCCTGACTATGAAAATACCCCATATGTGGCCCTAAATTGTTGCCTTGAAATATGATGGGTCTCAGGATTTGTAGAGCTCCATTCGCATTTGAGGCCTATGTTTCTTATGGATATCTCAGTAGCTGGCAGTTACATACATTCAGAGGAAAATAAAAAAAGAAACATCCACATGTGACCCTATTATTGGTTTTGCGTATGGCGTTATGTGGTAGCCTGGGGGTGTAGGGTATATGGGATGTAGCTGTGCGGTAACTAAAGGGTGCTTGTTTAACCCTTATCACTCGTGATGCCAGGGTGAGGGCTCCTCTGTATATGCTTGTCCTATCGCCACCCGTCCCAAGGGGAGTTCAATGCAGAAATCCCTCCCTTCAAAAACTTTAAAGAGGAAAGTGTACCTGGAGGTACTTTCACACAGCTTGTTTAATTCCATACCTTGCCCTCTTGCTAGCTATTTACTGGCAAAAGATGAGTCTCCCTTTAAAACCAAACAGGGACTCATCTATCGCGACCTGCTTCTGGGGGACCTAGGCCTCCGAAAATTTAGCACCGAAATGATCGATGACCGGCCTGATTTTTTATAGGTGGTCATGCGCAGGATAATTTGCGGAAGGGCATGTTGCATTACAATGAGTGGGGTTTTGTAGAGAATAATCCCACTCCAGTATTGCTGAACACTATCCTTTTTAACTAGGCCCATGTGCAGTGCAAGCCCCAAAAAGTCCTCATCTCAGCTGCACTGATGGGGTCCATCCATTAGGCCTAGCTAAAAGGGATTCGGGGTGCTGGGCGAGAAATTGGTGGGCATTCAGATTTGCATGCTCCACCATCAGAATTCCTCATTGAAAGATAACTAAAGTAATCCATCACAGTGAAGCCGACGTGGTCAATCTGGATTCCTGGGCGGCCAACGAACTCAGGAACCAGGGGCTAATAGTCTATATCATTGAACTGCTACTGTGGAAGGGGACACCCCGAAACGCGTCTAGCATTGATATATGACCCAGCAACACAGACCACCCACCAGAAGAACTACATCCTAGAACCTACATCCACCATTCTCAACTGCAGGAACCCCCAAGTTTGAGCCCCACCGCCCAGACGTGTGCCTGCCAGCACTTGATACACGAGGACGTCGCTCCTACTCACCGCCGGACCGCTGCAAGCCTTCCACCGTGGTTAATGGCCGGACGCAGATTTGTGCCACTCTGGACACAGTAAGACCTTCATACGGACATCTATACCATCCCAGGCCGGCCGCCTAGCCATGCCAGTCCACAGAAGGGAAGTCTGCCCTGACACTTTCACTTTCCAGAGATCTTCACACAGCGGTGTGGTGAGTGGTGCAGAGCACCAAACCTTATTACAAAATTTGTACAAAACAACTGCAAATCTGTAACTAACTATCTATAACAATACCTTGTTGAACCACACCTATTGGATTAACAACACATTGTTGAATTTACACAGTACCGTGGGTGGCTGTAACTGCTGATATCTATCCATTCATTCATTTACCTATTTTATGTATTCATGTACAGAGTATTTTAATTGTATGCAGCCCATAGCAAGGGCGCAGCTTGGACTTATCTATTAATATATGTCACGATCCCGGCTGGTAGGAGGTGGATTCTCTGTGCCAGAGAGGGATAGGCGAGGACCGTGCTAGTGGACCGGTTCTAAGTCACTACTGGTTTTCACCAGAGCCCGCCGCAAAGCGGGATGGTCTTGCTGCGGCGGTAGTGACCAGGTCGTATCCACTAGCAACGGCTCAACCTCTCTGACTGCTGAAGATAGGCGCGGTACAAGGGAGTAGACAAAGGCAAGGTCGGACGTAGCAGAAGGTCGGGGCAGGCAGCAAGGATCGTAGTCAGGGGCAACGGCAGGAGGTCTGGAACACAGGCTAGGAACAAACAAGGGAACGCTTTCACTAGGCACAAGGGCAACAAGATCCGGCCAGGGAGTGCAGGGGAAGTGAGGTATAAGTAGGGAGTGCACAGGTGGAAACTAATCAAGGTAATTGGGAAGATTGGACCAGGCACCATCATTGGTGCACTGGCCCTTTAAATCGCAGAGACCCGGCGCGCGCGCGCCCTAGGGAGCGGGGCCGCGCGCGCCGGGACAGGACCGACGGAGAGCGAGTCAGGTACGGGAGCCGGGGTGCGCATCGCGAGTGGGCGCCACCCGCATCGCGAATCGCATCCCGGCTGGAGGCGGTACCGCAGCGCACCCGGTCAGTGGATCTGACCGGGGTGCTGCAGCAACGAGGATGAGGCGAGCGCTCCGGGGAGGAACGGGGACCCGGAGCGCTCGGCGTAACAGTACCCCCCCCCCTTGGGTCTCCCCCTCTTCTTGGGGCCAAAGAACCTGAGGACCAAAAACTCAATTTTTCCGTGATGAGGTCCGAGGCACATTAGGAGGGGTTCCGTGCGGTAACGCACGGCACAGTCCAATCTTTCATTGTTAACACAATTGATGTAGAGGGGTCTGGCGAGACTGGTCACAGGGACGTTGAACCTGTTGATAAGAGAGGCCAAAAAAAAATTTCCTGCAGATCCGGAATCCAAGAAGGCCATAGTAGAGAAGGAGAAGGTAGAGGCAGATATCCGCACAGGCACAGTAAGGCGTGGAGAAGCAGAGTTGACATCAAGAACTGTGTCACCTTTGTGCGGAGTCAGCGTACGTCTTTCCAGGCGGGGAGGACGGATAGGACAATCCTTCAGGAAGTGTTCGGTACCGGCATAGTACAGGCAAAGATTCTCCATGCGGCGTCGTGTCCTCTCTTGAGGTGTCAAGCGAGACCGGTCAACTTGCATAGCCTCCACGGCGGGAGGCACAGGAACGGTTTGCAGAGGACCAGAGGAGAGAGGAGCCGGGGAGAAAAAACGCCTCGTGCGAACAAAGTCCATATCCAGGCGGAGCTCCAGACGCCATCCGGAAAAACGCATGTCAATGCGAGTGGCAAGATGAATGAGTTCATGTAGGTTAGCAGGAGTTTCTCGTGCGGCCAGAACATCTTTAATGTTGCTGGATAGGCCTTTTTTAAAGGTCGCGCAGAGAGCCTCACTATTCCAGGACAACTCGGAAGCAAGAGCACGGAACTGAATGGCGTACTCGCCAACGGAAGAAACACCCTGGGCCAGGTTCAGCAGGGCAGTCTCGGCAGAAGAAGCTCGGGCAGGCTCCTCGAAGACACCACGGACCTCAGCGAAGAAGGACTGGACTGTGGCTGTGGCAGGATCATTGCGGTCCCAGAGTGGTGTGGCCCCAGACAAGGCCTTTCCAGAAAGGAGACCACGGCAGAGTCTAGAGTCCTCATCAAATTTGTCCGGCAGGGACAAGCAGGGGTTAGGAGCGGACGGTTGCTGCGGAGGAGTTGCAGGAGCCGGCGGAGGAGATGGTTGTTGCAGCTGCTGTGTCTGTGACTGAAGTTGCTGTATCTGCGGCAGCAGCTGCTGTATCTGTGACTGAAGTTGCAGTGTCACGGTGGTCAAGTATGCCAGCTGGTGATTTCGTTGGGCAATCTGTCGGGCTTGCTGGGCGACCAGTGTGGGGAGGTCGGCGACAAGTGGCAGAGGAACTTCAGCGGAATCCATGGCCGGATCTACTGTCACGATCCCGGCTGGTAGGAGGTGGATTCTCTGTGCCAGAGAGGGATAGGCGAGGACCGTGCTAGTGGACCGGTTCTAAGTCACTACTGGTTTTCACCAGAGCCCGCCGCAAAGCGGGATGGTCTTGCTGCGGCGGTAGTGACCAGGTCGTATCCACTAGCAACGGCTCAACCTCTCTGACTGCTGAAGATAGGCGCGGTACAAGGGAGTAGACAAAGGCAAGGTCGGACGTAGCAGAAGGTCGGGGCAGGCAGCAAGGATCGTAGTCAGGGGCAACGGCAGGAGGTCTGGAACACAGGCTAGGAACAAACAAGGGAACGCTTTCACTAGGCACAAGGGCAACAAGATCCGGCCAGGGAGTGCAGGGGAAGTGAGGTATAAGTAGGGAGTGCACAGGTGGAAACTAATCAAGGTAATTGGGAAGATTGGACCAGGCACCATCATTGGTGCACTGGCCCTTTAAATCGCAGAGACCCGGCGCGCGCGCGCCCTAGGGAGCGGGGCCGCGCGCGCCGGGACAGGACCGACGGAGAGCGAGTCAGGTACGGGAGCCGGGGTGCGCATCGCGAGCGGGCGCCACCTGCATCGCGAATCGCATCCCGGCTGGAGGCGGTACCGCAGCGCACCCGGTCAGTGGATCTGACCGGGGCGCTGCAGCAACGAGGATGAGGCGAGCGCTCCGGGGAGGAACGGGGACCCGGAGCGCTCGGCGTAACAATATACCATTACGTTAATAAACTTTTTTTTAGTACAACTGGCTATTTAATCTAATTATTTAACATTATATTTATATCTAGAGGTCTGTATTTCTACATTGTCTTTATTGTATGGTCCATCTACATAGCACAGGACTGCTGATGGTGGCATGAACCGAAAAGCCACAAAAACGGTGCTAAAACACTAAAAATAAAAAATAAAAGATTGTGATCTTCGGAAACACGCCTGCACCCTAAAGAAATGCTGATCAGTCGGCCGCTCTTTTATACCAAAGAGGGTCGGCCACAAAGTTAGTAGAAAAAAAAGTCTGCACCACAATAAACGATGGGGCAGATCGCAGCGCCCTAAAGTAGGGTTGTGGTCACGCAGCAAACGCTGCTGCGGATCCTCACACCAATACTTTGGGGGAGAAACTGCCCAAAAATATTTTTCTTTTTTTAAACTCCTAACACTCTCCCTACCTGCACTTAAAATGACCCTACTTGCTAATGTGCCAGATGGTGCACAGAAAGTACAGATGGGCACCGATGTGGGGTGGGGGGGGGGGTCACAGAATGGCGGCACAGAGCAACAGGAGGTTCAATCTCCCTAGAGTGATTGGTTGCAAACGACCAATCATGTCTGGCCGGGGGGGGGGGTAGCACCACAGCCACCGCCCCCCAAATGGACAAGGTGATTGGTGCCGTGTCAAACTAGACTGATTACCCTCTTATTCCGGGTCCTGGGGTTACCGGTGGCCCATGTGCCCCGGATAAATCGCGAATCGTGGGTCTGAATTGACCAGCGAAGTGTGGCAATCGCAGAAAAGGGGGGTCTCAGGACCCCCCTAGGCAATATGCCAGGATGGCTGCTGATAGATATCAGCAGCTATCCTGTTCCACTAACCACCGTGACGGGGGGGTGAACAGAAAACCGGAGGGCAAAGAGGTATGCAATTGCCTTTGTCCTAACCTGATTTAAGCCAATAGTTAAAAATAAAATGTGCTGCAATTTTTTCAGCTGTTTTTCTCAATGCATTGTGTTTGAGAGGAAATTTTCCCACAACAACTAATCACAGTTCAGCTTTCACTTTACCAGAACCCCTTAACTGAGCTGTGATTGGTTGCTGTGGAAAAATCTCTCCATTTTTTTTCTCACACAGTTTGATAAATCTGGGCCTATATGTTTTCTACATTTTCTCCATAGTTATCCCTATGGTGTACAAACCATAGAGACAGACCATGCAGCTGCTATGGCACCCTTGGAGGGAGAGGGCCCAGTCCTGGTTGGTTTCCAAGCTTTTGTCACTGGAAACTTTGCAGGACTCCTCAAGCAAATAATGGGATGGAAGTATTGACCTAAGCATCCTGAAAAGCAATGTGAAATAACCACCAAACCTTTTTATCCTATGGGAAAAAATTAGATGCCATAATAGGAGATCCATTTCAGTGGTTGGTATGGGGAAATGTTTTTCTGTGTAAACCTTTTTTTACAGAACACAAAACGCCTGAGAAAAGTAAAAGACAAAAATGTGTTAAAAAATGTTGTTTAAAAAAAATGCCACAAAAAAAAAAAATAAAAAAAATAAAATGCTTTAAAAAATTTTAAGCCAAAAATAAATGCATAATAAAAACTTTATGGAAAGGGAGCTTTAAAGGGGTACTCCAGTGAAATTTTTTTTTTTTATATCAACTTGCTCCAGAAAGTTAAACAGATTTGTAAATTACTTCTATTAAAGAATCTTAATTCTAACAGTACTTATCAGCTGCTGATGTTGAGTTGTTCTTTTCTGTCTGACAATAGTGCTCTCTGCCGACACCTCTGTCTGTCTCAGGAACTGTCCAGAGTAGGAGCAAATCCCCATAGCAAGCCTCTCCTGCTCTGGACAGTTCCTGTGACAGACAGAGGCGTCAGCAGAGAGCACTGTGGTCAGACAGAAAAGAACAACTCAACTTCAGCAGCTGATAAGTACTGGTAAGAATAAGATTTTCTTAATAGAAGTAATTTACAAATCTGTTTAATTTTCTGGATCCAGTTGATATGAAATAAATGGTTTTTCACCGGAATACCCCTTTAAGTTACCATTCTACCACACAGAGCTAAGCATCTAATTTTTGTAGACAGTTGAATGCTATTTACCTATTACTAGTTGTACTGTATTTTTGCCATATCCTTTTATGACTTTGCTGAATATTAAGACAAATAGGGCTGTGAAGCAAAGCTCTCAACACAAAAAGCATTTTCATATAAAGCTGGTCAAAATGTATGCTTCAAAAGAACCTGGTCATGAAATTATGGCTCATTATTATTACCCCCTAGGAAGATAATAGATTCTTATCAAAGCCAAAAGTAAATAAGCATACATTTGATTCCTTTATTATGTACCTACTATTCATGTTCTGACTTACATATTCTCTAAACTCATATTCAAGAGCCAAAAAAAAAATACTGCTGTGTTTTGTTCACTCCAAACAACCACAAGTAACAGCTCACCCCTTCTTCTTGCTGTACGCTCGTGCACGGAGCCTGCCGGTATTGTCTTCGGTCAACCAATAGAATATGTAAAGAAGAAAAAGTCCAGCACTGTAGCAATGCAATCCAAACATCTTTGCTTTATTGAACGTAGAAACACCAAGATACAGACAGGAGAAAAAAACTTTCTGATGCGTTTCACGCTGTTAGCGCTTAGGCATAGAATAGTGTTACAGACATAAAACTTCCATTAAAATACTCTGGAAACCACATCCTGTGACATGGAATTCTAATCCATTTTCAACCTCTGGACAGGTGATATCAGCCACCTGTTAACTCTTGCAGGTCCGAACTAGGTGCCAATAGCTATATTCTCACTCCCATAGATATACATACAATTAGCCAGCAACCTGTATCGGCAAGCAGGGCAACAGATAATTTACAACATTTTCACTGAGCACATAGTACCACTGCACATATCAACATTACTGTTGCATAAAATTAGAAAAGCACCTCACTCTTCAATTTTCATTTTCATACCCAGATTCTTGTAATATGTGGTAATGAGGACCAATCTGCAATTCAGTCCGGACGGTTGTCTTGTGCCGAGGACAAATATCCAGTATGTCTCTCGGTTAAATAAACACTTTCTAAGATCTCCTCCTCTTGCGTTGACACTTTCTCAGTACCATAAATTTTCAATGATCCGGTGTCCCCCTCGTGCACGCCCCTAAATTGAAGCGATAAGGTAGAAATATTAACACTGATTTTTTTGCATCCGATATATATGCTTTCTCGTTCTTACTTTTAGAGCAGCCTACATATTGAACACGACAGGACATGTACGAGGCCAGGTATACTACTAATGTCGTATTGCAGTCAAAATAGTTCTTAATATTGTACACTTTATTCATAGCAAATGACTCAAAAAGAATCTCCCACTGCAATATGGGTGCATGTCAAACATTGTGCATGTCCGTATCTCCAATTACCCTTACTTGTCCTGACACTCACGAACATTCCCATCGATACCACTGATCCCCAGTGATGGCCCCTTTCTTGACACCATGTTCACACCTTCTCCTATGAACTTTTTCAAAACAGGTTCTACCTCCAATACAGGAATGTATTTTTCAAAGCTTTTCTGATAGAATTGAACTGCATACTATATGCAGTAATGAAATGTGCAGTTCTACATATAGTATGCAGTTCAATTCAATCAGAAAAATCATTGAAAGACAGTAATTACTCACCGGTAATTCTGTTTCCCCGAGCCATGACAGCAGCACCTGAGAAACGGACTCCGCCCCTAGGGACAGGAAACCTGAAGATAAAAAGAAGATCCCTCTTGCTTGGTGTTGTGTGGAACAAAACATCTGAAAACATAGGGTGGGAATGCCCTGGTGCTGTCATGGCTCGGGGAAACAGAATTACCGGTGATTATTTACCGGCTTTCGGTTGCCATGACAGCACCACCTGAGAGAATATCAGAGAAGAACCAATTAGGCTGGGTTCACACTACGATTTGTAACTACGGTTCCCGTATACGGCTGGGAGGAGGGGGGATAGGCTTAATCGCGGCGCCCGCACTCAGCCGTATACGGGAACCGTATTTAATGCATGTCTATGAGCCGCGTAGGCAAAAACGCATCTGAAAGGTCACCCACTCTCCTAGCTGTGGTGACTGCTACTAAAAGTACCGTCTTAAGGACAACATTTTTTGGAGGAATGACATCTAAAGGTTCAAAAGGCTCTGATAGAAATGCATTTAACACTAAAGAGAGATCCCACAAGAGGATCTTTGGGACCCTAGAAATAGAAAACCTTTTGAGCACCTTAAAAAACTATATTACCCAGGGGTGATCGGCAATTTTGGTGTTATACAAAGCCCCTAATTGTAAAAAATCTATGATTTTAGGGATGTCCGGGACTGAGTTTGCTAAAAAAAAGTTTGGTTAAGAAAATTCTAAAAAGTCTTCCAAACTCTGAAATATATCTTATTAGTTATTGCTTTTCTGCTGGATATTACAGTGTCTGAAATACCTAGTCCCCGGAGTGTCATCCTCTCAATTGCCAGGCCGTCAGGTCACATGCGGATGGGACACTGGACCCTGAGTTAGGAGATCTGGTAATTCCGGAAGGACCCAGGGATCAGACAGAGACAGCTCTCTCAGCACCGAAAACCACGCCCGGCGTGGCCGAAAGAGGGCTAACAGGATTACATGGGTTTTCTCCATTCTTATTTTCTTGATTATTCTGGGAAGTAACTGAAGAGGTGGAAATATGTACACTAGTTCCCATTCCCAGGGATGAGTTAGAGCGTCCAAGGCCTGTCCTTTGGATTTAAAGAGCAAAATCTTTGAATTTGTCTGTTGCTTTTTGTGGCGAATAGATCTATTTCTGGCCACCCCCCAAAGACTGCAAATTTGTTTAGTAAATCTCTGGGTTTAATCTCCACTTGCCTTGATGTAATTGTTAGCGACTTAGGTAGTCTGCTTTCGAATTTAGAGCTCCTTTCAAATGCACAAGGGACAAAGAATGTAGATATGGTTCTGCAATGTAAAAAATGATTTCTCCAATTTTCATAAGCGGTTTGCTTTTTTTAGTGCCCTTACAGTTTATAACCAACACTGTTTTTGTATTGTCTGAAAAAATCTTTAGGTTTTCTTGGTACAGGTGTTGTTTTACTTCTTTAAGTGCATTATAGACTGCTAGACATTCTTTTGCATTTGAGGAAAGGGAGGACTCTAGAGGATCCTAAATGACCCTGGAAACTTAATTCTCCAGTATGCAACCCCATCCCCAAGAGCTTGCATCTGTAGTGAGAATTTTTGGACTTTCCAGAACCCAGTACACGCTCTTGTTCAGATTGCTTTCTACTAACCACCAGAGAAGCGAATCTTTGTTTTTTGTGACAGGAGAAATTTTATGTCTAGGTTTTCTACTGTCCCATTCCAACAGCTTATCAGATTTTCCTGTAGGAGCCCAAGGCACCGCTTGGATTGGTGTAGTAAATAGGCCCAACAAAGTTATCCCCTTTCTTATGGATTTTCTGGTCTGGAAGAAAATACTTTTGTTGTTGGGAATCTAGGATTATTCCTCGAAAGAGTTTTCTGTTTTCTGGAACCAGAGATGACTTTCCCCAATTTATAATCCAACCTAACTTTTTTAGGATGGCAATAGTGTGATTCAAAAATTCTGTAACTTGTTTTTCCGATTGCCCAACCAAAAGGCAATCATCTAAGTACAGTACTAATAAACCTACCCCTTCTCGGATGTGAGCTGCCATTTTGGAAATTACTTTGGTAAAAACTCTGGGGGCTACAGCTATTGCAAAAGGCAAAGCCCTGAATTGAAGATGAGTTAGACCTGACTCTAAATTTATGGCTACCAAATACTTTTGGTAATCTGGCCATATGGGGACGTGTAGATACGCATCTTTTAGATTTATAGAGACTTATAGAGCAATCTTTTGTTAATAGGTTTACTGTTTACTTTACTGTCTCCATTTTGAATTTTTTGTAGACGAGATGCTGGTATAGAGGTTTTAGATTTATATTGGTATGGTAAGTATTGTCTGTTTTTTTTATACTAAAAATAGGGAAGAGTAAAAACCATACCCTACTTCTTCCTGAGGTACCCTGACATGAACCTGTTTTTCTAATAGAGATAGGGCTTCTTTTTAAAGAGCCACTAACTCCAAGGGCTCCGAGTGACGTGATGTCACCCTTAGGCGAGTCGGAGGGAGACTGATAAACTCCAGACAAAGACCTTCTTTTAAGGTACTTGAAACCCAAGAGTTTTTTGATATGTTTTTCCCACTCTGCCACAAAGTTTCTCAATCTGCCTCCGACTCGCCCCAGACTGTCATTGCTGACTAGACTTTTTAGAACTTGTAGAGGCTTGGTTAAAGAGATACCCTTTGGATTTTTGGGGAAAACGCCACCTTGGGGTATCTTCAGATCTATGCCCCTGCCCCCTAGATTTCCTCTTGGGGAATAATAATGCCTGGACCTATAAGTTCATCTTATACCCAGCTTTCTCTAAAATGTCTGCCAATACAGGTCCAAACAGTAACTTTCCCTCACAAGGAAAGATGCAAAGTTTGTTCTTAGAGGTTATGTCACCAGACCAGGTTTTAAGCCACAAGGCTCTATGGGCAGAATTGGAAAGTACAGCAGTACTGGCCAATAACCTCAGAGCATCCGGAGATGCATCTGAAAGAAATTATGCTGATTTTTTAATAAGAGGCATAGCATTTAATAATTCTTTATGAGGGACCTGATTTCTGATGTCCGAGGATAGCTGATCCAGCCAAAGAATTAAAGACCTTGCAACCCAGGAAGCCGCCACATTAGGCTGAAAGGAGGCAGTGGCGGCCTCCCAAGTTCTACGCAAAAAAGTCTCTGGTTTTTTGCCCATAGGACCACGCAGAACACCTAGGTCTTCTAAGAGAAGGGCACCTTTCCTGGAGACTTTGGAAATTGCAACGTCTATCTTAGGCACCTTTTCCAACTCGGATAACTCAGTATTGTCAAAAGCTTGGGGAAGAAATTTTTTCTTTTCAGGATTTTCACATTCCTTCTTAATTAACCAGAAAGACACCTATGAACAAGAAATGCTCTGCATTTTATCGACTCTAATCCTTCGAACATAATGTCCTGAATTGATTTTTCCTTTCTAGGATCAATACTCTTCAATACTCATGGACAATCGTACATTTTTAATTAGGTTATCCGTATCCTCTTCTGGAAAAAAAAGGTCTCCCTTAAAGGGGTACTCCGCCCCTAGACATCTAGACATAAGATGTCAGATCGCCGAGGTCCCGCTGCTGGGGACCCCAGGGATTGCCGCTGCGGCACCCCACTATCATTACTGCACAGAGCGAGTTCGCTCTGCACGTAATGACGGGCAATACAGGGGCCGGAGCATGGTTACGACACGGCTCCGCCCCTCATTACATCACGGCCCGCCCCCCTCAATACGAGTCTATGGGAGGGGGGTGGCAGTCTTCACGCCCCTGCCATAGACTTGTAGTAAGGGGGCGGTTCATCATGTCACGAGGGGTGGAGCCATGACCTCACGCTGCTCCGTCCCCTGTATCGCCCGTCATTACGCACAGAGCGAACTCGCTCTGTGCAGTAATGACAGCGGGGTGCCGCAGCGGCAATCCCGGGGATCCCCAGTAGCGGGGCCCCGGCGATCTGACATCTTATCCCCTATCCTTTGGATTGGGGTTAAGATGTCTAGGGGCAGAATACCCCTTTAAGTAGTGTCCTCAACTGAAGAGGAATCCTCATCAGATACATCTGTTTCTACAGCAATTCCTTCCTCCTCAGATCCCATTGGCTGCACGATAGGGGTATCAGGAGTAGGAGCCAGAGTAGAAGCAGAATTTAAAAGCAGTTTTTAAAGAATTTGGTTTCTCCAGTCTAATTAAATCTTGCATAGAAGATAATAGTGAGGGGACTTTGGCTGTGAAGACCACACATGATGGACAAGTCTTCTTTTCATGGCCCTGAGGTAACCTTGTTCTACATGTGTTCCATTCAGGGTGTTTTGTTTTCCTAGTAGATTTTCTTGGTACATCCCCCTAAAAATTAAACAAAACCAGACTAGGTATTACAAAAAAGATCTCCAAAAATTGAATTGATACATTCACTCAGGAAACGCTGGATACCAAGGACAGGGTATTTGCTGGAGATTCAGCCGAGTCCCATCTGGGGTCCTCCTTGGAGCTCATGCTTGCAGGTTGCTGGCTTGCATCCACTATGGAGGGATGCTCTCCTGTGCTGCAGCAGTCTAAATACTATCAGACCGCACTTCCGCACTGTAACTCGCCGGCATCTAATGTCATGTCCGGGTCACGTCCACTGACTCTGTTACGCATATCTGGCACCAGCTCTCCCTCCGCATCATCTCATTGCGCTCTGAAGACACGTGCAGAAGAAGACAGAAGGACTTCCTCTGCTACTCAAATGCCTGTCCGGACCCATGCGAGACCCCGGATAACAGCGCTGATCACCTGGTAAGGGGCAGGCGAAGTGGAGCCAGGCTTAGTACTCCCAGACTAGGGAGAATTGTTCGGATCGCCTCTACCCCGAGACTACGGAGATTTAGTATAGCTCCTATGTGCCCACAGCATCTATCCACACCTGGGACAGGCTTCCTAAAGGGACAGGAAAAACACTGAGGCCAAGGAGGAGGGTTCTTCTTTTTATCCTCAGGTTTCCTGTCCCTAGTGGCGGAGTCTCTCTCTCAGGTGGTGCTGTCATTGCGACCGGGAAAAATAAATTCCTGTATTGGAGGTAGACCCCGTTTTGAAAAAGATCGTAGGGGAAGGTGTGAACATGGTTTCAAGAAAGGGGCCATCACTGGGATCAGTGGTATCATCGAGCATGTTCATGAGTGACAGGACAAGTAAAATACCCCCACATGGCTATCACATAAGCGTAATTGGAGATGCTGACATACACTATTGTTTGACATGCACCCATATTGCAGTGGGAGATTCTTTTGAATCATTTGCCACAAATAAAGTGTACAATATTAAGAACTATTTTAACTGCAATACAACATCAGTAGTATACTTCACATTATACATGTACTGTCATGTTCAATATGTAGGCTACACGAGCAATGCTCTAAATGTAAGAACGAGAAAGCCTATATCGGATGCAAAAAATCAGAATGTTAATATTTATTTTTATCTTATCACGTCACTTTAGGGACCTGCACAAGGGGGGCATCAGATGTTTGAAAATTTGTGGTATTGAGAAAGTGTCAACACAAGAGGAGGAGATTTCAGAAAGCGTTTATTTAACCAAGAGACATACAGGATATTTGTCCTCGGCACAAGACAACCATCTGGACTAAATTGCAGACCGGACCTAATTAACCCCTATTTGGAAAATCTGGGTATGGTCCAGACTGTGCAATTTTTCAAATAATGAAAATTTAGTAATGTGGTGCTTTTCTAATTTTAGGCAACAGTAATGTTGATATGTGCAGTGGTACTATCTGCTCAGCTCATATTGTAAACCATCTGTTGCCCTGCTTGCAGATACAGGTTGCCAGCTAATTGTATGCATATCTATGCGAGTGAGAATATAGCTATTGGCACCTGGTTCAGACGTGCAATGGTTAACAGGTGGCTGAGATCACCTGTTCAGAGGGGGAAAATGGATTGAAATGCCATGTCACAGGAAGTAGGATGTGGTTTTCAGAAAATTTTAATCGAAGTTTGATGTCTGTAAAATTATTCTATGACTAAGCACTAACAGCGTGAAACGCATCAGAAAGTTCCTACCTCCTGTCTGTATCTCGGTGTGACTACGTTCAATAAAGCAAAGGTGTTTGGATTACATTGCTACAGTGCTGGACTTTTTCTTCTTCACATATTCCGTGTTTTGTTCTGTATAATTACTAGTGGACCAGACATGCCTAATAGTACTTCCATTCACCTCACTTATTGTAAATAAGCAAATCCTTATCCACAATAAGAAGACCCTTCACATGCATTTTCAGTGTTCAAAAGGAAAGAAAGCAGATGTGGCTAAATATACAGAAGCCAGACCTTGACAATAATAACACAACATACTAATGGATGCTGTAAGCAATTGAGTTTCCACAATAACAGCATTCAGGTTGCACCTGATTTATTTCTTCACCGAGCATGGAGGCACAAGCTCTTATGCTCCGAAATGGAAGCTTATATCCGGGATCATATTGCCTAATATTTAATAATAATAGGACAACTGCAACAACAAAAGCTGAAAGACAGTACAAGCAGGAACAAATAATCCTAGTTTGCCAAACACATCAAGGTTCTTCATCATTTGGCCTTCAAAAATAAACAGAAATGGACATTGTTGCTTGATTCGACCTGTATTGATGAGCGGCAGGGGCCATATTCGAATTTGCGATATTTCACGAATATATGAACAAATATTCGTCCTATGTTCGCGAAATTCACATAATCACTATGTTAGTTCTCTTTTTTTTCCATGCGAATATTCAGAATATAATTAGCATAGTGTGTATGCGCGATTATATCTTTAAAATATATTCGCATATTCGAAGAAAAAGATTTTTTTTCGTCATTACAAATATATATCACTATATTCTAAATATTTGTGAAATCGCGAGGTGCCGATAATCGTGGTAAAAATTTGCATTTCAAATATTCTCGCTCAACAATAGTTACCTTCTGGATGGATAATACCTTTTCCGATTGTCACAACTTTATTGTTTTCTTAATAGAATATCAGTTGTATGCATTATATAAAAAGTTGCCTTTTGTAAAATCGACAACACAATATTTTACATACCGTATTTAATATGTTTGTTTCAAGTGATATGTGTTTTTAACTCCTCCAAAAAAGAACCTAATACAAAAGATAATTCAACTTGAGAAAAAACAGACCTGGGTCTGGGCTGAGGGGCGGCCTGGGCTGAGGGGAAGGGGAAGAGTGCAGACCAAGCAAAAAAAAAAAAAAAAAAGAGGGGATAGAAAACACAATCGGGGACATTTATCATTGTTTGCTTTGGTATGCGAGTTCTGTAGGCATTTTTTTCTTGCTTTGGTTTTACTTATGTATGACACATTTATCATATTATCACAGGGGGTTGATAAATTTGACTAACATAAGCAAAAAACAATAAATTACTTTAGAATGCAATTTTTATAGCATACATAAGCAAAAATCTATAAATAACTTCAGACCACCACTTGGTAACACCACCTCCTCTCCTCTGTGTTATTAAAAGTGTTTACTACTTTTTTCCCCCAAATGTACTAAACATTTTTTGTGAGTTTTTTTTTTCTTCTCATTTCAGATCGATGTATGCAGAGGACTTTGTCTTCAGTGGACTACTCCGATGACCAGTGTTTTTTTTTTATTTTTATTTTTTTATTAATTACATTTTTTTTAAACATGTATTTTTAAATTAAATTAACTTTACTTTCTTAGTAGTGAAAGCCATCTTATAGACATAATTCATTAATAAGCTGGGGCTTAGCATTGGCCTCAAAAACAGCTAGCACTAAACCTCAATTATTATCCCGGTACACCCCCCCACCCACCCCCCAACACAGTGGTGCTGGGAAGAGCTGGTACCATCAGGTCCAGAGCGTCCAAAATAGTGCTCCTAGGCCTAGGTGTTAACAGGCTTGCATTATTTAGGCTGGGGAGGGCCAGTAACAATGGTCCTCGCCCACCCTGGTAATGTCAGGCTGTTGCTGCTTGGTTGGTATCTGGCTGATACTGAAAATATGGGGAACCACACACGTTTTTTGGAAATAATTAATTAAAACAAAAAACATGTGGGGTTCCCCCTATTTTCATTCGCAGCCAGATACCAACCAAGCAGCAACAGCCTGATGTTACCAGGGTGGGCGAGGACCATTGTTACTGGCCCTCCACAGCCTAAATAATGCTCGCCTGTTACCGCCTAGGCCCAGGAGCGCCATTTTTAACACTCTGGAGCCTGTTGGTACTGGCACCCCTGTGGTGGTGGGTACCGGGTTAATAATTGGGGGTTATCACTAGCTGTTTTTGAGGCTAACTCTGAGCCCTGGCTTAGTAATGGATTCTGTCTACAAGACAGCTTCCACTACTTAGCCTCCAGCTGTTGCTAAACTACAACCCCCATTATTACCAGGCAGCCTTTGGCTGTCTGGGAATAATGGGTGTTTTAATTTAGCAACAGTGAGCCTCCAGTTTAGCAACATCTGGAGTCTTGTTGTTCCTAAACTACAACTCCCATGATAGGAGTTGTAGTTTAGAAACAGTGAGACTCCAGCTGTTGCTAAACTGCAACTCCCATGATGGGAGTTGTAGTTTAGAAACAGCTGGAGGCACCCTGTTTAGGAACAGTGAGACTCCAGCTGTTGCTAAACTACAACTAACTTGTTGGGAGTTGTTGTTTAGCAACAGCTGGAGGCACCCTGTTTGATCTCCTATGGTGCCATTAAGGGTTGGGGGGCAATTTATTGAAAAAAAAATTTGCTCTAAATCATTGTGATCAATATCACTGCCAACACAATACCTACTGATCCACACTGCAGCATCATCCTGTGTCTGTTTGAGATTAGCAATGCAATGACTATACCATTCAATGCTTGTGACCTATTTAAGCAGATGAGCTCTATACTACTGCATGAAAACTGCCATATTTCAACACTTGTATATTCCCACAATCATGCATCATTGTGCATGGCCCCACTACATTGCTACAACCAAGTAACAGGTAAGTCCTCCCTAGGTCTGAGCTGTGTTTCTGTGCAACATAATGTTTACTTCTGGCTGTTTCTGACAAGTTTGTTAAGGTCTAGCTATTAGTGTTGCTCGCGAATGTTTGCAATGCGAATTTTATTCGCGAATATCCCATATTCGCGAATTCGCGAATATAGCACTATATATTCGTAATTACGAATATTCTTTTTTTTTTTTTTCACAGTACACATCACAGTGATCACCCCTCTCTACTTCCAGCTTGTGTGGTGTAAAGAAGGCTCTAATACTACTGTGTGTGACAGGTGAGCGAATTTTCGCATATGCGAACATTAGCATATGCTAATTTTCGCAGGCACACACACACCACACCACACCACACCACACCCACCACACCACACCACACACATATGGTACAGGTTGCCATGTTGTTACGCCGGGCGCTCCGGGTCCCTGCTCCTCCCCGGAGCGCTCGCGGCGTTCTCCTCTCTGCAGCTCCCCGGTCAGACCCGTTGACGGTGAGCGCTGCACTGTCACTGCCGGCGGGGATGCGATCCGCGTAGCGGGACGCGCCCGCCCGCGGGTCACATCCCAATCCACTCACCTGTCCCGTTCCCCGGCTGTCACGTCCCGGCGCGCGTGGCCCCGCTCTCTAGGGCGAGCGCAGTTTCTCTGAGATTTAAAGGGCGAGTACACCACTAATTGGTGCCTGGCCCAATCAGTGTCAATTAGCTTCCTCTGCTCCATGTGAATAAAAACCCACTTCCCCTTCCTGTCCTGGCCGGATCTTGTTGCCTTGTGCCTAGTGAAAGCGTTTTTGTGTGTGCGTTTACCAGTGTTTCCAGACCTTCTGCCGTTGCCCTTGACTACGAACCATTGCCGCCTGCCCTGACCTTCTGCTACATCTGACCTCGCCTCTGTCTAGTCCTCGCCTGGTTGCTACCGCCGCAGCAAGACCATCCCACTTTGCGGCGGGCTCTGGTGAAAACCAGTAGCAACTCAGAACCGGTCCTCCGGTACGGTCCACGCCAATCCCTCACTGACACAGAGGATCCACCACCAGCCTACCGAATCCAAGGGAGTTCTTCTGTGGGCGAGTACGCTATCCAGTTCCACACCCTCGCCTCTGAGCTATCCTGGAATAATGAGGCCCTCTGCGCGACCTTCAAGAAAGGCTTATCCAGTCACATCAAAGATGTGCTGGCCTCACGAGAAATTCCTGCTACCCTGTCTGAACTTATCCAGTTGGCCACCCGCATTGATATGCGTTTTTCTGAAAGACGCCAGGAGCTCCGCCAAGAAAAGGACCTTGATCACTGGGTACCTCTCTTCCAGAATCCTCTGCAATCTACTCCTGTGCCTCCCGCCGAGGAGACAATGCAAGTGGATCGGTCTTGCCTGACCCAAGAAGAGAGGACTCGTTGCAGAAACGAAAATTTATGCCTGTACTGTGCTAGTACCGAACATTTCCTAGTGGACTGCCCTATTCGTCCTCCACGTCTGGGAAACGCACGCACCCTGTTCACGTGGGAGTGGCGTCACTTGGTGTAAATTCTGCGTCTCCACGTCTGACTGTACCTGTGCGGATTTCTACTTCCGCCAACTCCTCCTTCTCAGCAGTGGCCTTCTTGGCCTCTTTAGTTAATAGGTTCAGTATTCCAGTAACCCGTCTCGTCAAACTGCTCTTTATCTCTTCTGTTAACGGAGAAAAATTGGACTGCCCCTGCCCATGAGCATTGGACTTCACCATGAAAAAATTGAATTTTTCATTCTGCCTAACTGCACCTCTGAAGTTCTTCCCGGCCTGCCGTGGCTCCAATGTCATGCTCCTACCCTCGACTGGACCACCGGGGAGATCAAAAGTTGGGGTCCTTCTTGTCACAAGCGATGCCTCACATCTGCTCCCACTTGTCAAACCCCTGAGGCTCCACCTTTACCGGGCCCTCCCAAGGCTTACCTGGACTTTTTTGATGTTTTCTGCAAAAAGCAAGCAGAGATCTTACCTCCTCATAGCCTCCTTCCTGGTACCACTCCGCCCCGTGGCAGGATTCACGCTCTGCCCCCCCTCCCCATTCCCACTTCTTCTGGAGTTCCTGCCGCAGGTGAAGTAACCCGGGACTTCTCCGTTATCTGGAAGGAGACTTAATAGTCGCTCCTACTGGCCCCATCTCGTATGAAGAGACATGCAGATAAAAAGAGGGGGAGACCTAAGGGGGGGGGGGGTACTGTTACGCCAAGCGCTCCGGGTCCCTGCTCCACCCTGGAGTGCTCGCGGCGGTCTCCTTTCTGCAGCACTCCGGTCAGACCCGCTGACCGGGAGCGCTGCACTGTCACTGCCGGCGGGGATGTGATCCGCGTAGCGGGACGCGCACCCCCGCGGGTTGCATCCCAATCCACTCACCTGTCCCGTTCCCCGGCTGTCACGCGCGCTCCGTTTCTCTGAGATTTAAAGGGCCAGTACACCCCTAATTGGTGCCTGGCCCAATCAGTGTCAATTAGCTTCCTCTGCTCCATGTGAATAAAAACCCACTTCCCCTTCCTGTCCTGGCCGGATCTTGTTGCCTTGTGCCTAGTGAAAGCATTTTTGTGTGTGCCATTACCAGTGTTTCCAGACCTTCTGCCGTTGCCCTTGACTAGGAACCATTGCCGCCTGCCCTGACCTTCTGCTACGTCTGACCTCGCCTCTGTCTAGTCCTCCTGTACCACGCCAGTCTCAGCAGTCAGTGAGGTTGAGCCGCTACCGGTGGACACGACCTGGTTGCTACCGCCGCAGCAAGACCATCCCACTTTGCGGTGGGCTCTGGTGAAAACCAGTAGCAACTTAGAACCGGTCCTCCGGTACGGTCCACGCCAATCCCTCACTGACACAGAGGATCCACCACCAGCCTGCCGAATCCTGACACATGTATAACTCTTTTGTACTGTCCCAGTACGCTGTCAACACAGGGACATTCCTGCAGTTTCAAGAGGTAGTTCTAAAGGCCCTCATCTTTAGTGGCCGCCATCTTTAGTGGCCATCCATTCCTGGAAAATAAATTTAGGAAACGCCCATTTCAAAATGTCCTCTTTAGCCACATACCCATTCCTCAGGGGGGTACTTTCTGTAATGGTGTCACATGTGGGTGTTTCATTTTAGAATTTTCCTCTGAATGTATGTAACCATCAGCTACTGATATGCCATAGGCCACAAATGCAAACAGACCTCTATGACTTCTGAGCCTTGTTGTGCCCCCGTCCACCACGCTACCCCATATGTGGATGTGTTTCCATAGTCAGGAGAAAAAGCCCTCCAAAATTTGTAACCCAATTTCTCCAATTACCCCTTGTAAAAATGTGAAAAATTGGGTATCCCCAGCATTTTAATGTAAAATAATAAAATTTTTCATTTTACGGCCCACTGTTAAAAAAACCTGTGAGGTATAAGTACTCACTGTACCCCTTTTTACCTTCCTTGAGAGGTGTAGTTTCAAAATTGTTGTCACTTTTTTTATATTATATTTTTTTTATATTTTATGTCAGAACCTCAACCATTGCAGTGCGAAGCACCACTTTAGGCCTCAAATCTCATCAGTGCTGTCTCACTCCTAAGCCCTGTTTTGCACCCGCATAGTGCTTTATATGGGGTATATTCTAATTCTGGAGAAATTTGTGGAGCTTTTTTTCTCTTACTACTTGTGAAACTGAAAAAAAAAAAGTGGTTAATACCAGCAATTTAGTGTTAAAAATCTAATTTTTAACTTTTACGGACCACTGTTCAAAAAACCTGTAAGTACTCACTGTTACCCTTGTTACGTTCCTGGAGGGGTCTAGTTTCCAAAATGGTGTCACATGTGGGGGGGTTTCTGCTGTTCCGGCATCATGGGAGGTTTGGAAATGCACATGGCCCCGGACTTCAATTTCAGCAAAATTTTCTCTACAAAAGACCAATGGAGCTCCTTCTGTTCTGATACCTGTAGTGCGCCAGAAGAGCACTTAACCTAAACACTAAAAAGTAAGTGGGCTCAGCACCATTAATCAACAAGGGGTGCAGCTATACATATCAAAATACAGCATAACATCCAAAAAGAAAAAGAAATACACAACACAGCGCACACCCATGTTCTCTGTATCTCCAAAATCTTTATTTTACACATTTATTATCCATATAAAAAAGCAGACAGTACAGTTAAAAACATTTAAAAAGGCCAAAAAACAGCCATCTACACAAACAGGGGGAGCCCCCTAGAACAAGGGAACCCCACCCAGGGCACCTACCTATTAAGGTATATGAATACCCGTCACAATGATAATCATACACAGTACCACTGTTAGAATTCGGCAGCCTGGATGTGGATCCTCTGTGTCAGCGAGGGATTGGCGTGGACCGTGTCGGTGGACCGGTTCTAAGTTGCTACTGGTATTCACCAGAGCCCGCCGCAAAGCGGGATGGTCTTGCTGCGGCGGTAACAACCAGGTCATATTCACCGGCAATGGCTCAACCTCGCTGACTGCTGAGAAGGCGTGGGACAGAAGGACTAGACAGAGGCAAGGTCAGACGTAGCAGAAGGTCGGGGCAGGCGGCAAGGTTCGTAGTCAATGGCGATAGCAAGAGGTCAGGAACACTGGTAAGGCAAACACTATAAACGCTTTCACTAGGCACAAGGGCAACAAGATCCAGCAAGGAAGTGAAGGGGAAGTGAGTTTAAATAGACAGGGAGCAGGTGGAGGCTAATTAGACTGATTAGGCCAGGCACCAATCATTGGTGCACTGGCCCTTTAAATCTTAGAGAGTTGGCGCGCGCGCCCTAAGGAGCGGAGCCGCGCGCTCCAGGACGAGACAGCCGGGGACCGGGACAGGTGAGTGACTTGGGATGCGATTTGCGAGCGGGCGCGTCCCGCTATGCAAATCGCATCCCCGCCGGCTGTGTCAGTGCAGCGCTCCCGGTCAGCGGGTCTGACCGGGGCGCTGCAGAGAGAGGAGCGCCGCGAGCGCTCCGGGGAGGAGCAGGGACCCGGAGCGCTCGGCGTAACAACCACATCAATGCATAATTTACCCCAAGACACTTAGCCCTTATACAACCTGTAATGGTATGTAGGTATATATGGGTGGTTACTTTGCTTTTCTGGCACCATGGGGGCTTCCTAAATGCAACATGGACCCCCCCAAAACATTTACAGCTAAATTTGTTCAAAAAAATCCCACAGTTGCTCTCTCCCTCTTGAGCCATGTTGTGAGCCCACAGAGCACTTTATGTCAACATATGAGGTATTTCCATACTCAAGAGAAATTTGGCCACAAATTTTGGGGGGCTTTTTCACCTAATACCACTTTTAAAAATGGGGCTACAAGAACATGTTAGTGTAAAAAAATGCTGATTTTGATTTTTCTCCTCCACTTTGCTGCTATTCTTGTGAAACACCTAAAGAGTTAACAAACTTTCTGAATGTCATTTTGAATACTTTGAGGGTAGTAGTTTCTATAATGGGGTCATTTATGGGCTATTTCTCACAGAAAGGCCCCTCAAATCCACTTCAAACTTAAATGGTCCCTGAAAAATTCAGATTTTGAAATTGTCATAAAAATTTAGAAAATTGCTGCTATACTTTGAAGCCCTCTAATGTCATCAAAAAGTAAAAACATGTCAACTTTCTGATGCCAACATAAAGTAGACATATTGTATTTGTGAATCAATATAAAATTGATTTGGAATATCCATTTCCCTCACAAGCAGAGAGTTTCAAAGTTAGAAAAATGCGAAACTTTCAAAATTTTTATAAAATTTTGGGATTTTTCAACAAGAAAGGATGCAAGTAACAACGGAAATTTACCACTATGTTAAAGTAGAATATGTCATTAAAGAAAACTCTCGGAATCAGAATAATCAGCAAAAGCATCCCAGATTTATTAATGCATAAAGTGACAGTAGTCAGAATTGCAAAAAAGGGCTCAGTCCTTAAGGTGAAAAAGGGCTTAGTCCTTAAAGGGGTATTCCGCCCCTAGACATCGTATCCCCTATCCAAAGGATAGGGGATAAGATGTCAGATCGCCGGGTCCCGCTGCTGGGGACCCCGGGGATCGCTGCTGCAGCACCCCGCTATCATTACTGTGCAGAGCGAGATCGCTCTGCACGTAATGACGGGCAATACAGGGGCCTGAGCATTGTTATGTCACGGCTCCGCCCCTCGTGATGTCACGGCCCGCCCCCGTCAATACAAGTCTATGGGAAGGGGGCGTGGCGGTCATCACACCCCCTGCCATAGACTTGCATTAAGGGGACGGGCCGTGATGTCATGAGGGGTGGAGCCATGACGTCACGCTGCTCCGACCCCTGTATCGTCCGTCATTATGCACAGAGCGAACTCGCTCTGTGCAGTAATGATGGCGGGGTGCCGCAGTAATGATGGCGGGGTCCCCAGCAGCGGGACCGCGGCTATCTAACCTCTTATCCCCTATCCTTCGGATAAGGGATAAGATGCCAGAAGCGGAATACTCCTTTAAGGGGTTAAGGCCAAAATGGGCTGAGTCCTTAAGGGGTCAAAAGCTCTCTTAGGGTCACATGTTCATGGCGCATTGGGGAAGTTGATTGGCTGACCTAGAGACCAGCAAACCCCCACTGTGTTTTGACTCTTGCACATGTGCTTGGGTGTTTAGTTCCTAGCATAGATTCACTATACTGTAGGTTGTTAAACTGTCACACATAGTAAAGATAATAGCAATAAATAACTCTCTCATATTGCTTTGTTATTTTGCTAAGATAAAAATATATTTTTACTATGCACTTGGCTGGTCAGTGCTTACACTGAAATACATGCAAAAATCTACTTGTTAGTATGTTGTAAGCTCTTGAACTAATAAACAAATATATGCATAGTTACCTTATTATTATTTCACTACATTATCATTGTTTGCTTTGACATTTTCAACACTGTCAGTATAAACTTGATAACTAATACCTTGAAAGTACGGAACAATTATCTTAATTACTATGTCGCTTTTCATATTTTACTGTATATGTTCTGTAATTACAAGAGTAGGCAACAATGTGTTACATTATTTAAGCAAATTCTCTAGTGGAAAATGGGACCTATCTCATATTCCAGATTTGCAGTGAATGATGCTCCTAAATAAAGCAAATATGTACAATAGGACATAAACGCAGAATGTATATCATCACGTGTAAGCAGAGGGTCACATGTGCCATATTTTGCTACATAGTTTGCTGTATATTTTCTACAGCTGATTTTGCTACCCATTGACTTTAATGGGTAAATAAAATATGCAGCAGCAAATATGCAGCAAAATGCTGAATTTTTGACCTTACCTTAAATGTGTATAAGCACAGAAACTGTATGTGAAGTTAGATAAAAATGCAGTGTGTGAACTGTGTCAAACACATAAGTGTGTCCAGTAGGTCAAGATTAAATTTATTCTCAAAGACAATATGTGTGTACCGTGTCAAATACATAAGTATGTTCAATAGGTCAAGATTAAATTTATTCTCAAAAACAAAGTGTGTGTACTGTGTCAAATACATAAGTATGTTCAATAGGTCAAGATTAAATTTAGTCTTAAAAACAAAGTATTGTGACCTACAAATACGAGTGTGTTCTGTAGGTCAAGATTAAATCCCTCCCCAGGTTCATACCTTGCAGATACCTTGTTTCTAAAGTGAATATCAAAAAAGTTTCTCTATTGATGAGCTTTTGTCACATATTCTCCTCTTAGGTACATATACTCTCTCAATTCCTGTTACCAACAGCCCAGTGGTGTCCCCATCATGTATATTTCTCAAAGCCAAGTCACTTACCACAGATTTTTTGCTGTCTGAAATATGTCTTGTTATGCAGATTTTTAGAGAGTTGCTAGTGTGGTGTCCCAGTACAGGATATGACCCTGTCAGGTATATGCTGCCTAGTGCTTCACTAATTTACTATTCTGCGTCCCACTGCTCCAAGTGTTGTTTTGTGTTGAATTCTGTTTTATTGTGTTGTGAGTCCTAATCTATGTGTTATGTTTACCTTAATAAATGTTAATAGGCCTTTAAGGGGGTATACTTCAGAGGAGGCCATGTGATTTCTGTGCCCAATGGGATGCCCCTGCCCTATACCTTAAATAGTGTAGGGGAGAGGAGTTTAGTTAGTTGAAGCTGAGGTAACAGTGTGGAGTGGTAGTAAGAAGAGTGGAGCAGGGATGTAAGTGAGGCCTAAGAAAATCTTAAAATGAGCAGCAACGCCATTCTGTAGATGTCCCACGCACAGGAGGAGTCTGTAATTCCTAGCTGTGGGCAATAGGAGCCGGTGAGATGACATTCCACACACTGCTAATCCAGGATAGCATCAGTAGAAAGCCTCCGGCAGCAGAGGTCCAAAAGTCTAGTTTATGCCCGGCCAGTAAAAGCTTAAATGAATATTCTGCAGAACCCAAGTCAGCGTTAGTTGTCTCCTGTAACACGTGTCTGTAACTTCAAGCAACTAAAGTACAGTCAAGACAGTAACTCTGCTAAGTCAAGTGTAAGAGAAAAGCTACTACAATTCCCAATAAGGCTTAAGGGTTGTTTGGTGCCTCTGCATCTCCCCTGCTCCACTCTGCATTGTGAAGGATTGTAACTTCTGTCTTGATCCTCTGCAAAGGCAATTTTCCGTAACCCTGTATCTGGAGTATATATGTCATGACCAGGAGTGGACAAGGAGAGCCCTAAATTTACCCTAGAAAAACTCTCCCTGCCTACTTGCCCATCCAACTTGGATGCAGTGCAGTGATGTAAAAACAAATAATAAACATAGTCGGTCACAGGACAGAAACAGAATGGGAAAACTACCAGACAACCAGAAATACCAGACAGGATACAACTACTAACAGTGCAGAATATAGTATACTAACATAAAGTTCATAAACCAGAATCCAGATAAACGGCAGACATGATAAAATGAACAAGGCTAGGTATGGAACAGGTATATAGCAGAATCCAGGGCATGGGCATAAGAACTGAATGAAAACCACTAAACTGATCAGGAACATAGGACACTGTTCACACTGGACTAAGATAACTAACATGAACTTAATAAAAACGGATACAAGAAAACCAAACTCTACAACGTAGATGAACACTGGTCAGGATACTAGACATGATATTTTTCAAGATACAAAACAGGATATATTTCAAGGTGCAAAACTAGAACCGGATGAGTCTGAATTGACTCCAGGATACCAAACAGGAATTATAACATACAGAGCAAGGGTAACAAGCAAGACAAACAATATGAACACAGACTAAGCAGTACGGACATGCATATTCCTAAAAACCGACAGATGTAACACAGACTAAAAGCTACAGTAAACAAGACTATTTAACAATGACTAAAACTTACATAATATCCCAAGATAAATACAAGGTGCATGCTCAACCCAACATGGAAGTGTATTGCATAAATAACCAGCACAGAATGCAGGAGAACTCTTGTTAAAATAACCCCACCCAAGTACTCATTAGTTCAAAGCAATAACTATTCCCTATCCAGGGAGAATAGCAAACTGCTCAGAACAAACTAGTGTGTGAATACACACCTAAACAAAAAATACAAAAACAAATAAACAGACATTACAATTTATTACTTCAGTACTTGGCCCAGGAGGACTATTGTACCTTGGAGTGTGGTGAGTTACTCTACCCTGGCATCACATAACTATTATCTGTTGTTGCTACACCCTACACCACTACCTACAGCTTGCCATATTAGTCCGCCTTATCACACTAGTCTGACCTAAGTACTGAACTGAACACAAAGTGCAAGTTGCTAAATAAACTATATACTGCTTTTACTTGCATGATATCCTGAAGGCTGGAGGTATTTCTTCAGAACCAAACAAACTTGAACCTTTCCTCCCCCCTCCCTTCCCTCTCCCTTGTCATGAGAACTGCATAAACATTTTTACATTTGCAAAGCTTTGTTCTCAAAGAGCATTCTTTTTATAACCCTAATACAGACATTTGAACCTATATGATGCAAATACACAAAAAATAAGTTCATAAAGTGACCAAAAAGGTATCATTTTTCATATGAATAATAAGTTTGCACCTTGTATTGCTAGTCAGTGCACATGAAAATGTTCCTCTTCTGAAAAGACTGCAAGCTGTCTAGATCTCAACTCATACTGGAGAAAGCTGGATTATAGACTGCTTTGAGGCAAAGCAGGGAGATTACCAATCAGAGGAGGCCATGTGATCTCTATGCCCAATGGGATGCCCCTTATATGTGCGTTCACATATATAAGGCATCCGGCATAGTTTTCCTCCATCTAGCACCGGAGGGAAACTGAACTAGAACTGATCACATTTATTTGAATGGGACAGTTCACAATCACCTAGCATCCAAATTTTGATGCCAGATGGTTGGACACGCCGGACACCACCAGACAACAGACTAAATTTCTAAATGTCCAAGATAGCCATAGTCACCTGATCATAAATATAAGTGCAAACGTTTCATCATTAGATGAAACACATTATTCATTGCGTTATCAATTAACAGTTAGAAATCTTACTAACTTGTTAACATCAAAGAGAGTCTGAAAAACATCAAACTTACACTTTAGATCAAAAGGTCAAGCCTGTACCCAACAAGGAAATCTGCACTTCTGACAAAGTAGCAAAATGTAGCAAAAAAAATAAATAAAAGTGTTTAGGGTGTTTACAATATAAACAGCTATGATTATGAACTGAACATTTACCCTAGGTTTAGCAAAGCCCAAGGTGAATATATACTGTAACCTCCAAGCAGAATTTACTATTGGACTCTTTGGCAGTCATGCAGCCATGGTAGCCGCTCACCATGCGATTGGTTCTGAATTCCCACAATATAGATTTTAACTCAGACCCAAAGTATGCTCAATATGCAACATTTTTATTTATTTATTTATTCATTCATTCATTCATTCATTGTTACTGGTTTGACCTGGTTTAATCCTCACTTGGTACATACATTGTTCTTTTGTCCCTAACTGCACATATTATATCTGGACTGCCCTATGAGAGTTCTGCATCAAGGCACAATGTTCCATCTGCAATGCTAAATGATTGTCTTGTTGCTATAGCAAAATGTTTTACCTAGATGGAGAATTCTCCTCATTGCTCTGCCTGCCATAAATTCAGCCATGAATTTTTCTCTCTGAGTTGTATTCTCTTACGATGATTACTTCACAGCATTGTCTTCCACTGTTTATAAATCCACTTTTAGGCACTTGAAACAACACACATTGCTACATTTTGCTATGGATGGTTTAATTTTTTTGTTCAATGCTACTATATTTTGTCCTTTCTTCCTTTGAAAAAAATATATTAGGTTTTAATACAAATAGTATCATTTGCACCTTTGCATGCATTTTAAACATTTTTTATTTATTTTTTTATATCTTACAATTTCATTTTCCCAGAGCTAGCTAGTATCTCCCAGGAGAGGCTGTAAAGTGTCTAGTTTTTATACTAAAAAAAAAAGTAAACCGTATAAAAAGTGAAATAAAAAAGATTTATGGTTTAGATTCTCGATTAAGTGTATGCCCAGTATAGAACAGGCTGTCACCCTTATAAAACAAGCAAGAAAAAATGCAATATGAGTAAAACCATTGTATCTGACACCTATTGCAGGACGCTAGGGTTTATGAATATTACCAGTGGTTAGAGGATTACTGTCATATTTCTTCAATAGCAATTTTAGCAGCATGAATACAGGATTCTGGTGGCTTTATTAAAATAATAAAAATAATATTTATATATATATATATAATTTATATGTACATAATTCTGTGTTGTACCGAATAATCTTGATAACAAAACTTGAAATTTGTAGAATATTATTTTGTTTGTAATAAAAACTATTAATGAACAAGACTAAACAATGAAAAAGATCATTGTGTGTGTCTACTCTCGATACAGGAATTATTAAGAGAATAAATTGTTAGGTAACTAAACAAGGAAATAAATATTGGTTTCTTTAACTCTACAAAACTTAACACAATTTCTATGGATCTTTAGTCTTGCTTTTGGCTTTTTTATTTTTGTGTTGATTTAGCAATGTGTTTATGTAGCATATGTGCACATTTTTTTGCAGCTTTTTGTCATGTCAGGTAGGGAACAGGGCAGACCTGAACTCACCCCAGCCACTGTCCCTAACTGCTTGGACAATTCACCCATAATGGCAACCCTCAACTGTACGACTGTTACTACTAGAGATGAGCGAACTTACAGTGATTGGATTTGTCACAAACTTCTCGGCTCGGCAGTTGCTGACTTTAGCCTGCATAAATTAGTTCAGCTTTCAGGTGCTCCAGTGGGCTGGAAAAGGTCAATACAGTCCTAGGAGACTAAGACTGTATCCACCTTTTCCAGCCCACTTGAGCACCTGAAAGCTGAACTAATCTAAACAAAACTAAACTAAAACCTAACAGTCTAAAGTCAAAAACTGCCGAGCCAAGAAGTTTGTGACGAATCGAATCACTGTAAGTTCACTCATCTCTAGTTACAAAATTTTGCTAAGGACATCTAGGGTGGTCACACAGGCCACGTCAGCAACACATGAACAAGTCAAAGCCAAGAAGGCAGCAGAATACAGAACCAGGATCAGAGTCATAAAAAGCATGGGTCAAACAAAGAGGGGAGTGTAGTAAAAAATCAGCGAGCAAGAGAAAAGTCCACATACAGGCAAAAGTCAGACCACATTAGGTAAGTATACAGGGAACAGGTACTAGAAACAGGAATGCTAATGAAGGGCATTAACCATAATTGTAGGTGTTATAGAGAAGCTGACAACCATTTCAATCTTCCCCCTCCAGGTGGTGTAAGCAATGGCACTGCAAATGATTAGCCCGGTGCCCTCCCTTCTTTATCAGTTATCTGCATTCTGTAAGGCAGTATGATTACAATAAAACCCAATTTATAAAGTTTCTGTTTTTATATATTTTTTTTTACTTTAAAAAAAATGTAAACTTCATGGTAGAAAATATGTACATGTATATGTGTATGTATCTTCTGTTGTTATATATATATGGGAGTTGTATAATACGTATTTTTCAAAATATGATTCTAATCACTTATGTTCACCTTGTTAATCAATTAACCTGTTGTACACTTCCTATATAAATACTTTGTTATTTCTACTGGTTGCTGAGCTTGAGAAAGACTGCAATTGGGCAGTTGAAAGGTTGTTCCTTGATGTCAGGTCAATAAACCTTTTTCACCTTCTACTTTGGAGTGCTGCAGTCCTCGTTCATTTTGGTGTGTGTGTGTGTGTATATATATATATATATATATATATATATATATATATATATATATATATATATATATATAGATAGATATGCAATGGATAAAGGCAGCACACCACGATGATGTAATCCAAAAACTGTGAATTTATTCCATGATGTAGAAAACAACGTTTCGGCGATCTCTCACCGCCATTTTCAAGTGCATTCAAGTGATACAGAGGGGTTTAAATACACACTTCCCCAGTTAATGACATCATCACACATTAGCATAATCAGTGACATCACAATCAAAATCAAAATATAAACAAAGTATAAAAACCGTGATATACAGTCATATATAATATAGTGACTATACATAATATTCCTAGTGCTCTAAACATGCATTTGGCACGTTATTATATGTGTCGATCTACCAACACACTTCTATGGATCCACATAAAAAAGTGTAACATAAGTGTCAACAGTGACAGTGTACAGGTGTATAAGGTTAAAAACACTAATTGTCATAGTGTCAACCACGCTACTGACCTCGTGTGCGCCGCCATTGTCCGCAACCTCGGAGCCCCGGCTAACATCGCCGGATGTGGACTTCCGGGTAAGGAGAATATTAACCACTAACAGTGTGGCGTCATGGTTGCTAGGCTCCAACAGAAGGAGTCTAGCTAAAGTGTATCATAGTATAGAGAAAATCAATGGCACTCTATTGCGCATGTACGTTAGTTATTTTAACCCATTAAGGACTGAGCCCTTTTCACCTTAAGGACTCAGCCATTTTTTGCAATTCTGACCACTGTCACTTTAAACATTAATAACTCTGGAATGCTTTTAGTTATCAATCTGATTCCGAGATTGTTTTTTCGTGACATATTCTACTTTAACTTAGTGGTAAAATTTTGTGGTAACTTGCATCCTTTCTTGGTGAAAAATCCCCAAATTTGATGAAAAATTTGAAAATTTTGCATTTTTCTAACTTTGAAGCTCTCTGCTTGTAAGGAAAATGGATATTCAAAATATTTTTTTTTTTTATTCACATATGCAATATGTCTACTTTATGTTTGCATCATAAAATTGATGAGTTTTTACTTTTGGAAGACACCAGAGGACTTCAAAGTTCAGCAGCAATTTTCCAATTTTTCACAAAATTTGGAAACTCGCTTTTTTTCAGGGACCAGTTCAGGTTTGAAGTGGATTTGAAGGGTCTTCATATTAGAAATACCCCATAAGAGACCCCATTATAAAAACTGCACCCCCCAAAGAATTCAAAATGACATTCAGTCAGCGTTTTAACCCTTTAGGTGTTTCACAGGAATAGCAGCAAAGTGAAGGAGAAAATTCACAATCTTCATTTTTTACACTCGCATGTTTTTGTAGACCCAATTTTTGAATTTTTGCAAGGGGTAAAAAGGAGAAAATTTTTACTTGTATTTGAAACCCAATTTCTCTCGAGTAAGCACATACCTCATATGTCTATGTTAAGTGTTCGGCGGGCGCAGTAGAGGGCTCAGAAGGGAAGGAGCGACAAATGTTTTTTGGGGGGCATGTCACATTTAGGAAGCCCCTATGGTGCCAGAACAGCAAAAAAAGACCACATGGCATACCATTTTGGAAACTAGACCCCTCGGGGAACATAACAAGGGGTAAAGTAAACCTTAATACCCCACAGGTGATTCAAGAATTTTGCATATGTAAAAAAAAAAAAAAAATTTCCCTAAAATGCTTGGTTTCCCAAAAGTTTTACATTTTTAAAAAGGGTAATAGCAGAAAATACCCCCCAAAATTTGAAGCCCAATTTCTCCCGATTCAGAAAACACCCCATATGGGGGTGAAAAGTGCTCTGCTGGTGCACTACAGGTCTCAGAAGAGAAGGAGTCACATTTGGCTTTTTTGAAGGAAATTTTGCTCTGGGGGCATGCCGCATTTAGGAAGCCCCTATGGTGCCAGGACAGCAAAAAAAAACACATGGCATACCATTTTGGAAACTAGACCCCTTGGGGAACGTAAAAAGGGGTAAAGTGAACCTTAATACGCCACAGAGGTTACACAACTTTTGCATATGTAAAAAAAAAAAAAAAATTACCTAAAATGCTTGGTTTCCCAAAAAATTTACATTTTTACAAAGGGATAAAGCAGAAAATACCCCCCAAAATTTGAAGCCCAATTTCTCCCGATTCAGAAAACGCCCCATATGGGGGTGAAAAGTGCTCTGCTGGCGCACTACAGGTCTCAGAAGAGAAGGAGTCACATTTGGCTTTTTGAAAGCAAATTTTGCTCTGGGGGCATGCCGCATTTAGGAAGCCCCTATGGTGCCAGGACAGCAAAAAAAAAAAAACACATGGCATCACATTTTGGAAACTAGACCCCTCGGGGAACGTAACAAGGGGTAATGTGAACCTTAATACCCTACAGGTGTTTCACGACTTTTGCATATGTAAAAAAAAAATTTTTTTTTTACCTAAAATGCCTCTTTTCCCAAAATTTTTACATTTTTAAAAAAGGGTAAAAGCAGAAAATACCCCCCAAAATTTGTAACACAATTTCTCCCGCGTACGGCGATACCCCATATGTGATCCCTAAACTGTTGCCTTGAAATACGACAGGGCTCCAAAGTGAGTGCGCCATGCTCATTTGAGGCCTAAATTAGGGATTGCATAGGGGTGGACATAGGGGTATTCTACGCCAGTGATTCCCAAACAGGGTGCCTCCAGCTGTTGTAAAACTCCCAGCATGCCTAGACAGTCAGTGGCTATCTGGCAATACTGGGAGTTGTTGTTTTGCAACAGCTGGAGGCTCCGTTGTGGAAACAGTGGCGTACCAGACGTTTTTCATTTTTATTGGGGAGGGGGGCTGTGTAGGGGTATGTGTATATGTAGTGTTTTTTACTTTTTATTTTATTGTGTGTTAGTGTAGTGTTTTTAGGGTACAGTCACACGGGCGGGGGTTCACAGTAGTTTCTCGCTGGCAGTTTGAGATGCTGCAGAAAATTTGCCGCAGCTCAAACTTGCAGCCGGATACTTGCTGTAATCCTCCGCCCATGTGAGTGTACCCTGTACGTTCACATTGGGGGGGGGGGGAGGGAAGAAACATCCAGCTGTTGCAAAACTACAACTCCCAGCATGTACGGTCTATTAGTGCATGCTGGGAGTTTTAGTTTTGCAACCGCTGGAGGCTCCGTTTTGGAAACAGTGGCGTACCAGACGTTTTTCATTTTTATTGGGGAGGGGAGGGGGGTTGTATAGAGGTATGTGTATACGTAGTGTTTTTTACTTTTATTGTGTGTTAGTGTAGTGTTTTTAGGGTACAGTCGCACGGGCGGGGGTTCACAGTAGTTTCTCGCTGGCAGTTTGAGATGCGGCAGAAAATTTGCCGCAGCTCAAACTTGCAGCCGGATACTTGCTGTAATCCTCCGCCCATGTGAGTGTACCCTGTACGTTCACATTGGGGGGGGGGGGGGGGGAGAAACATCCAGCTGTTGCAAAACTACAACTCCCAGCATGTACGGTCTATCAGTGCATGCTGGGAGTAGTAGTTTTGCAACAGCTGGAGGCACACTGATTGTGAAACACCGAGTTTGGTAACAAACTCAGTGTTTTGCAACCAGTGTGCCTTCAGCTGTTGCAAAAGCTACAACCCCCAGCATGTACGGACAGCGGAAGGGCATGCTGGGTCTTGTAGTTATGCAACAGCTGGAGACATACTACTTTGGCTGGGGATGCTGGGGACTGTAGTTATGCAACAGCTGGAGACACACTGGTTTGCTACATAACTCAGTGTGCCTTCAGCTGTTGCAAAACTACAACTCCCAGCAGTCACCGACAGCCAACGGGCATGCTGGGAGTTGTAGTTATGCAACCAGCAGATGCACTACTACAACTCCCAGCATGCACTTTAGCTGTTTGTGCAAGCTGGGAGTTGTAGTTACACAACAGCTGAAAGTACACTTTTCCATAGAAAAAATGTGCCTCCAGCTGTTGCAAAACTACAAGTCCCAGCATGCCCATAAGGGCATGCTGGGAGTTGTGGTGGTCTGCCTCCTGCTGTTGCATAACTACAGCTCCCAGCATGCCCTTTTTGCATGCTGGGAGCTGTTGCTAAGCAACAGCAGGAGGCTGTCACTCACCTTCAACGATCCTCGCCGCACAGGTCAGTCCCTCGTCGTCGCCGCCGCGGCCGTCGCTCCTGGGGCCCCGATCCCAACATTGACGCCGGGGATCGGGGTCCCCAGCACCAGGGGTGCACGTCCCGCACCCGCTCACGTCCTCCGGAAGAGGGGCGGAGCGGGTTGCGGGAGTGACACCCGCAGCAGGCGTCCTGATTGGTGGGCCGGTAATCCGGCCGACGAATCAGGGCGATCGTGAGGTGGCACCAGTGCCACCTCACCCCTGCAGGCTCTGGCTGTTCGGGGCCGTCGGAGACGGCCCCGAACAGCCAGTAATTCCGGGTCACCGGGTCACTGGAGACCCGATTGACCCGGAATCTGCCTCAGATCGCTGGACTGAATTGTCCAGCGATCTGCGGCCATCGCCGACATGGGGGGGCATAATGACCCCCCTGGGCGATATGCCCCGATGCCTGCTGAACGATTTCAGCAGGCATCGGGCACCGGCTTCCCTCCAGCTAGCGGCGGGGGGCCGGGATTTGACAGGACATACTCAAACGTCCTGAGTCCTTAAGGACTCGGAAAAGGGGCCGTTTGAGTACATCCTGCGTCCTTAAGGGGTTAAGGCTGTGGGTGCCATTTTGGAAAAGGGCAATATAGAAGTGCCGATACTGGCAAACTAATACATGGCCGGTTCAAATGTTCTAACTTATAAAGTGAACATAGGAACACTAAGTGACTCCCAATAAACCCCTACATACATACAACTATCACTTGCAATAGTACAGTCACGGGGCCGGAACACAGCAGTCTCCCCATTAATTTGTGTACCTGGCTGTGTAACAAAGGATACAATTAAGTACCCCTTGTACCACAGTACTCCTGATCCACTGGGAGTGAATCCCTCCCCCTATGGTCCATAGAGTCTCTTACCAGGACACTATTGTTATATGGGAGACAGTGTCCCCAGGCTCCCTATCATCCACATGCCATTCATTGGGGTATCTGTAGAGTTCTGTATGGGAGTACCTCTAATGTGATGATGAAAAATGAAGAAAAGATTTTTATAAAACCATGGCACCACAATATACTGACATAAACATCTCCGATCAAAAAAAGAAAAAAGAATACACAATTGTATATTACAGGAAAAGGAATTATTTATAAAAAATGTACATATATAGAAAACTGCGGACCCAGGCGTAATATTTGGCTGTTCAGTGATCTTGTGGCACCATGACAAAAGTCTTGAAAATCTAAAAAAAGAAAAGAAGAAAGAAAAAGAATGAATAATCAATATTCATATACGTTATCACTTGTACATATTTATAGCAACCTGGACACTGTCAGCATCAAGTGGCTATGCCCCATGGTGCAGCAATCCCTCATCAAACCATTTTTGGGGGGACCACAAATTCGACATTTAGACCATTTGGTTTGAGTGAGTTTAATTCAAAGATCCATCTCAATTCTCTTTTTTGTAGGATGGTGACCCTATCCCCACCTCTCTTGAGTGGCGGGATGTGGTCTACCACCATACATTTTAGATCACGTTCAGAGTGGCCTGCATCCAAGAAGTGCTTGGATACCGGAAGGTCAATCCTTTTTTTTCTAATTGTATAGCGGTGCTGATTGAGTCTAGTTTTAAATTCACATTTTGTCTCCCCTATGTATATAAGGTTGCAGGGGCACCACAAAATGTAAATTACAAATTCACTATCACATGTTAGGTAATGTTTAATAGGGAATGTCTTTCCCGTTTTGGGGTGCACAAACTTCTCCCCTTTCTGAATATATTTACAATTTATGCATCTCCGACAGGGAAAGCATCCCTTGGATTGCACAGTGAGAAATTTCTGCGGACCTAATCTTCATTTAGCTACATCAGCTTTTACCAGGCGGTCCCTTAAATTTCTAGCCCTCCGATAAGACATTAATGGAACATTTTGTAGCTCAGGTATATTAGGGTAACCCCCGCATATGAGATGCCAGTGATTTTTTATTTTTTGGGCAATCATCCCCGAGACCTCGTTATATGTAGAGATGAACGGGATCCGGGATGTCTGGTCCTTTTTCCTCCTAGGCTGTCTCAAGCCCTGTCTCTCCTCCTGTAATTTCTGTTTTTGTTTTTCTACTATCCCTATAGGGTAACCTCTAGAGAAAAACTGAGATGTCATTTTATCCAAGGCCTTGTCCAACTTTTCCTCAGTGTCTACAATCCTATTTGCATGTAACAATTGACTGTAGGGCAATGATTTAATCATTGCCCTAGGATGACATGAATCAAATTTCAACAAGGTATTGCAATCAGTAGGTTTGCAAAATAGGTCTGTTGATAACCTATCACTCTCCACTATAATTTCTGTATCCAAAAATTGTATTTTGTGTCTAGAATGAGATAGGGTAAATTGTAAATTACTATCTATACCATTCAAGTAGGATTGAAAATCCATAAGGTCACTTTCTGTGCCCTTCCAAATCAAAAAAATATCATCTATGTAGCGCCACCACCCCAGGATCTTCCTGGAGTGGTGGGCTACATAGATGTGTGTCTCCTCAAAATCCGCCATTACTATGTTAGCAAACGTGGGGGCCATGTTACTGTCCATGGCGGTCCCATGCAGCTGCACATAGTATTTCTCGTCAAAAAGGAAAAAATTATTCTGTAATACAAACATAAGCAGTGTCAAGACAAAAGACACTTGCTGGGGATCAAAGTTGGCATTCACCAGACATTTTCTGACCGCCTCTACACCCCGTTCATGCTGGATTGAAGTGTAGAGGCTAACAATATCAAAGCTAGCTATAATTACATCAGGTGGAATTACATCATCAAACCGGCTGATAAGGGTGGTGGGGTTGTGGTCATGGACAGGAGCACATATTTGAGAGAGGCTTATAGACAATTGAATGACCATAATGTATACAAGGTGTTACCTAGGCGTAATTGGATACTGTACAAGTAAAAATTCACTTAATTTTCTATCAATCAGACCCCGTTCGTATGCGTTATTAATAATCTCTTGTAGAGACCTTTCCATGTCCTTCCCAGGATCTCTAGGTAACACCTTGTATACATTATGGTCATTGAATTGTCTCTAAGCCTCTCTCAAATATGTGCTCTTGTCCATGACCACAACCCCACCACCCTTATCAGCCGGTTTGATGATGTAATTCCACCTGATGTAATTATAGCCAGCTTTGATATTGTTAGCCTCTACACTTCAATCCAGCATGAACGCTGAAAATGCGGTCAGAAAATGCCTGGTGAATGCCAACTTTGATCCCCAGCAAGTGTCTTTTGTCTTGACACTGCTTATGTTTGTATTACAGAATAATTATTTCCTTTTTGACGAGAAATACTATGTGCAGCTGCGTGGGACCGCCATAGGCAGTAACATGGCGCCCACGTATGCTAACATAGTAATGGCGGATTTTGAGGAGACACACATCTATGTAGCCCACCACTCCAGGAAGATCCTGGGGTGGTGGCGCTACATAGATGATATTTTTTTGATTTGGAAGGGCACAGAAAGTGACCTTATGGATTTTCAATCCTACTTGAATGGTATAGATAGTAATTTACAATTTACCCTATCTCATTCTAGACACAAAATACAATTTTTGGATACGGAAATTATAGTGGAGAGTGATAGGTTATCAACAGACCTATTTTGCAAACCTACTGATTGTATACCTTGTTGAAATTTGATTCATGTCATCCTAGGGCAATGATTAAATCATTGCCCTACAGTCAATTTTTACGTGCAAATAGGATTGTAGACACTGAGGAAGAGTTGGACAAGGCCTTGGATAAAATGACATCTCAGTTTATCTCTAGAGGTTACCCTATAGGGATAGTAGAACAACAAAAACAGAAATTACAGGAGGAGAGACAGGGCTTGAGACAGCCTAGGAGGAAAAAGGACCAGACATCCCGGATCCCGTTCATCTCTACGTATAACGAGGTCTCGGGGATGATTGCCCAAAAATGTTCCATTAATGTCTTATCGGAGGGCTAGAAATTTAAGGGACCGCCTGGTAAAAGCTGATGTAGTTAAATGAAGATTAGGTCCGCAGAAATTTCTCACTGTGCAATCCAAGGGATGCTTTCCCTGTCGGAGATGCATAAATTGTAAATATATTCAGAAAGGGGAGAAGTTTGTGCTCCCCAAAACGGGGAAGACATTCCCTATTAAACATTACCTAACATGTGATAGTGAATTTGTAATTTACATTTTGTGGTGCCCCTGCAACCTTATATACATAGGGGAGACAAAATGTGAATTTAAAACTAGACTCAATCAGCACCGCTATACAATTAGAAAAAAAAGGATTGACCTTCCGGTATCCAAGCACTTCTTGGATGCAGGCCACTCTGAACGTGATCTAAAATGTATGGTGGTAGACCACATCCCGCCACTCAAGAGAGGTGGGGATCGGGTCACCATCCTACAAAAAAGAGAATTGAGATGGATCTTTGAATTAAACTCACTCAAACCAAATGGTCTAAATGTCGAATTTGTGGTTCCCCCAAAAATGGTTTGATGAGGGATTGCTGCACCATGGGGCATAGCCACTTGATGCTGACAGTGTCCAGGTTTCTATAAATATGTACAAGTGATAACGTATACGAATATTGATTATTAATTCTTTTTTTTTCTTCTTTTCTTTTTTTAGATTTTCAAGACTTTTGTCATGGTGCCACAAGATCACTGAACAGCCAAATATTGCGCCTGGGTCCGCAGTTTTCTATATATGTACATTTTTTATAAATAATTCCTTTTCCTGTAATATACAATTGTGTATTCTTTTTTCTTTTTTTGATCGGAGATGTTTATGTCAGTATAGTGTGGTGCCATGGTTTTATAAAAATCTTTTCTTCATTTTTCATCATCACATTAGAGGTACTCCCTTACATAACTCTACAGATACCCCAATGAATGGCATGTGGATGATAGGGAGCCTGGGGACACTGTCTCCCATATAACAATAGTGTCCTGGTAAGAGACTCTATGGACCATAGGGGGAGGGATTCACTCCCAGTGGATCAGGAGTACTGTGGTACAGGGGGTACTTAATTGTATCCTTTGTTACACAGCCAGGTACACAAATTAATGGGGAGACTGCTGTGTTCCGGCCCCGTGACTGTACTATTGCAAGTGATAGTTGTATGTATGTAGGGGTTTATTGGGAGTCACCTAGTGTTCCTATGTTCACTTTATAAGTTAGAACATTTGAACCGGCCATGTATTAGTTTGCCAGTATCGGCACTTCTATATTGCCCTTTTCCAAAATGGCGCCCGCAGCCTTAAAGTAACTAACGTACATGCGCAATAGAGTGCCATTGATTGGCTCTATACTATGATACACTTTAGATAGACTCCTCCTGTTGGAACCTAGCAACCATGACGCCACACTGTTATTGGTTAATATTCTCCTTACCCGGAAGTCCACATCCGGCGATGTTAGCCGGGGCTCCGAGGTTGCTGACAATGGCGGCGCACACGAGGTCAGTAGCGTGGTTGGCACCATGACAATTAGTGTTTTTAACCTTATACACGTGTACACTGTCACTGTTGACACTTATGTTACACTTTTTTATGTAGATCCATAGAAGTGTGTTGGTAGATCGACACATATAATAACGTGCCAAATGCATGTTTAGAGCACTAGGAATATTATGTATAGTCACTATATTATATATGACTGTATATCACGGTTTTTATACTTTGTTTATATTTTGATTTTGATTGTGATGTCACTGATTATGCTAATGTTTGATGATGTCATTAACTGGGGAAGTGTGTATTTAAACCCCTCTGTATCACTTGTATGCACTTGAAAATGGCGGTGAGAGATCGCCGAAACGTTGTTTTCTACATCATGGAATAAATTCACAGTTTTTGGATTACATCATCGTGGTGTGCTGCCTTTATCCATTGCATATTTAGTAAGAACCGGAGCACCGAGGTTCAATAGGCTTGCACCCATTCCACTATTCTGGATGTGCTGCTTTTTATGGACTTTCTAGATAGATAGATAGATAGATAGATAGCAAAAAGAGATCTTGTCCACAGCACCAATTCCAAAAAAGTGAAAATTTTATTCCATAACAGGTGTCAAAACAGCAGCGACGTTTCAGTCAGCTCAACCTGACCTTTCTCAAGCAGTACATCAATAGTGTTAACCACATTTATATAAGGGTATCAATCACACCAGATACCAAAAAGAGTAAATAACAATTAGTGAATAAAGTGCATCATAGTGCATACTCAAAGTGCATATAAAATATTCAACCACAAAAAATTAATCACACAGTATATCAAAATTGTATACATAATTGTAAAAAACACACATATATCATACAGTGCAAAAGAAATTAAGATAAATGCTTAATCGCATTTAATTTAGACAAGTGATGACCATGTGTGGAAAATAATAAAGATTAAAAAGGTGGGGGGAGTAAACACTCACCGGATGATCACATAGTCAGCGCCATTACAGTAGCTAGCGTGGGGTAATGCAGACTGCGCCTGCGTAACCTGTTCAATGAGTGTTTGTCCACGTGACTCAACCAATCGGCTGAAGGCATTGCAGTTCCCAAGGAGACGGGCGCAGCGTCACAGTACGCATGCGCACATCCCCATGAGCTCAACAGCGCCATCTTGAAAGAGGGAATGAAGCCTCCGTAATATATATGTGCTGGTAACTTAACAAAAAGAGATTTTTTTAAAATATGCAATCTAGTTCATCTCCGTTTGGGATCTGTACAGTGGTAGGGATGTATCCCAGTCCCTCACTCAAAGAGATCACTCACTCTTTTACAGGCTGTTAGCACAATCAATGCATCACCTAGCCCCGAAAATCGGAGCCAAGTGCCGCATAGTGTGCACGCAGTCATGTAACCCCCGTACGCAAGTGCGAGGGAACATGTATGCAGCAACATGGATCGCTGGCAGCCCTAGGACCCTCTCGGTCCATTAAACACATTCAGAGACTCACTCCCAGGGACATAAAGGGACCATCTACTACTAGATAAGATAAAAAAAGGGAAAATAAATGAATAAATAATAATGATGAAAATAAAAATAAAAAAATAGAAATTGTGCAGGAGGGCACCAAAGTACAAAAAAAACACAAAAGGAAAATAATTAAAAAAATAAATAAAAAAATAAAAAAATAAATGAATAAATAAATGAATAAATTAAAAAACAAAAATGAATAGATATTCTTACGAGGCCTCATCCCCTTTGTTACGTTGGTTGGACATGCAAACAACTCATGAACAATTAAGTCAAAGTATACAAAAATTATTTTATTTCTTATATTGATAATTGTACAAATATATAAATAAATCATCAGATGAGTGTTCTAAAATTCCCCCGATCCACCTAAAAAAAACAAAAAAAAGGGCAGATTAGTATAGTTACATATAGTGGTAACACAAAAAGATATAGCAACACCAAGTTTCAATACCCCGAGTTACATATGTTGGAGGATTATTGAGCAACCACCCTATGGGGGGTCTTAAACTCAACGTTCAAGCCCCCTGGTTTCAATGAACCAAGTTTAAAAATCCATTTCAACTCTAATCTCTTTAAGACAGCTTGTCGATCCCCACCTCGTTTAAGCGGAGGGACATGATCGACTATAACAAATTTTAATTCCTTTTCTGTGTGTCCAAAAGTCGCAAAATGACTCGATACCGGCAAATCTAGCTTTTTTTTACGTATTGTGTACCTGTGTTGGTTTAAACGTGTCTTCAGGTCCCAAGTGGTCTCCCCCACATACAGGAGGCCACATGGGCACCAAAGCAGGTAAACCACATAAGAACTGTTACACGTTAGGTAGTACTTAATAGGATAAGTTTGTATTGTAATGTAAGCCTTGGCCAATCTGTTGCTGATTTGAATGTCAATTCTATTTCTAGTGCCACAGGACCCTTGAAACTACAAACACTGGGTCTACGAAATGTAAGTGACTTTAATCCTCCGATAGAGTCATATGCAATTAATGCTTTTGAACAGTGTGTTAAGAAGGAATTTATTGAATTGAGGAATAAGAGTTCTCGACTTAAACATCCTAACATGACTCGTAGGGAAATGGACTCATTGTTGGAGCTTGTCCATGACCACGACCGCATCATTAAACCGGCGGACAAGGGCGGTGCGGTCGTGGTCATGGACAGGACCCAATACATTAGAGAAGCTGAAAGACAATTAAATGACATCTTGGTTTATGAGAGACTGACACATGACCCAAAATTTGAGATAGAGAGAAAGATACAAACTATTTTGAAAAATGCATTCGAGACAGGAATTATTGATGAAGAGACTAAAAAATTGTTGACTGTACTTTTTCCAGTTACGCCGTTACTATATCTCTTGCCAAAGATCCATAAAAATCTTGTGGACCCCCCGGGACGACCGATCGTCTCGGGGATGAACTCTATTACTTCACGAATATCGGTGTATCTGGATAAAGTCTTACGGCCTTTTGCAGTTAATACAAAATCATATGTGAGGGATACTGCTGACTTTCTGGACAAGATTAAGGGAATTAGGGTGGGACCTGGTACCATCATTGCCTCCTTTGATGTGGTTAGCCTCTACACCTCCATCCAACATGATGGGGGTGTGGAGGCAGTTACCAGATGTTTGACTGAAGCTACCTTTTCTCCACAAAAGATTGATTTTCTTGTCTCCCTATTACAGCTGGTCCTCGAGAATAATTATTTTCTCTTTAATAATTAATTTTTTTTACAGAAAAGAGGGACCGCAATGGGGAGTAACACTGCGCCTACATACGCAAATATTTATATGGCGCATTTTGAGGAGATGTACGTCTATGTGTCACACCACTTCAGGCATGTCCTGGGGTGGTGGCGATACATAGACGACATCTTCCTCATTTGGAGTGGGGGAGTGTCTGAATTACTCTCTTTTCAGGACTATCTCAATGATGTCACAACAAGTATTAAGTTTACTCTCACACATTCTCATGAGTCCATTAGTTTTCTCGATGTACTGGTCAGAGTTGTAAATGGTGGTTTGACCACTGACTTGTACATTAAACCGACTGATTATAACATGTTATTGAAATTTGAGAGCTGTCACCCAAGACCTATGGTTAACTCCTTGCCCTTCAGCCAAATGCTGAGGGCAAGGAGGATTACAGACACAAAAGATAAATTGGAAACGGCATTGAAAAGGATGACTGACAATTTTGCCAAGAGGGGTTACCCCAGGGATTTGGTACAGAGACATAGAATTCATGTGGAACAAATGGAGGAGATACCAGAGAGAAGGATTAAGAATGACACACGGGTGCCTTTTGTAACTACCTATAGTGAGGATTCTAAGGCTATAGGCAGGATCATCAGAAAACATTGGCACATTATACAAGATTGCTGTAATATTTCTGAATTTAACTCTTACCCCCTTTTATCCTATAGAAGACAAACAAATCTAAAAGACAGACTGGTTAAGGCGGACATTTCCCAGAAACAAGGTGGCACACAGAGGTATCTGTCCGTTGTGAATAAAGGAAGCTTTCCCTGTAGACAATGTATAAATTGCGGATTGATGTGTAAGGGTAACAATTTTGTTCACCCTAGGAGTGGACAAACTTATCCTATTAAGTACTACCTAACGTGTAACAGTTCTTATGTGGTTTACGTGCTTTGGTGCCCATGTGGCCTCCTGTATGTGGGGGAGACCACTTGGGACCTGAAGACACGTTTAAACCAACACAGGTACACAATACGTAAAAAAAAAGCTAGATTTGCCGGTATCGAGTCATTTTGCGACTTTTGGACACACAGAAAAGGAATTAAAATTTGTTATAGTCGATCATGTCCCTCCGCTTAAACGAGGTGGGGATTGACAAGCTGTCTTAAAGAGATTAGAGTTGAAATGGATTTTTAAACTTGGTTCATTGAAACCAGGGGGCTTGAACGTTGAGTTTAAGACCCCCCATAGGGTGGTTGCTCAATAATCCTCCAATATATGTAACTCGGGGTATTGAAACTTGGTGTTGCTATATCTTTTTGTGTTACCACTATATGTAACTATACTAATCTGCCCTTTTTTTGTTTTTTTTAGGTGGATCGGGGGAATTTTAGAACACTCATCTGATGATTTATTTATATATTTGTACAATTAGCAATATAAGAAATAAAATAATTTTTGTATACTTTGACTTAATTGTTCATGAGTTGTTTGCATGTCCAACCAACGTAACAAAGGGGATGAGGCCTCGTAAGAATATCTATTCATTTTTGTTTTTTAATTTATTCATTTATTTATTCATTTATTTTTTTATTTTTTTATTTATTTTTTTAATTATTTTCCTTTTGTGTTTTTTTTGTACTTTGGTGCCCTCCTGCACAATTTCTATTTTTTTATTTTTATTTTCATCATTATTATTTATTCATTTATTTTCCCTTTTTTATCTTATCTAGTAGTAGATGGTCCCTTTATGTCCCTGGGAGTGAGTCTCTGAATGTGTTTAATGGACCGAGAGGGTCCTAGGGCTGCCAGCGATCCATGTTGCTGCATACATGTTCCCTCGCACTTGCGTGCGGGGGTTACATGACTGCGTGCACACTATGCGGCACTTGGCTCCGATTTTCGGGGCTAGGTGACGCATTGATTGTGCTGACAGCCTGTAAAAGAGTGAGTGATCTCTTTGAGTGAGGGACTGGGATACATCCCTACCACTGTACAGATCCCAAACGGGGACGAACTAGATTGCATATTTTAAAAAAATCTCTTTTTGTTAAGTTACCAGCACATATATATTACGGAGGCTTCATTCCCTCTTTCAAGATGGCGCTGTTGAGCTCATGGGGATGTGCGCATGCGTACTGTGACGCTGCGCCCGTCTCCTTTGGAACTGCAATGCCTTCAGCTGATTGGTTGAGTCACGTGGACAAACACTCATTGAACAGGTTACGCAGGCGCAGTCTGCATTACCCCACGCTAGCTACTGTAATGGCGCTGACTATGTGATCATCCGGTGAGTGTTTACTCCCCCCACCTTTTTAATCTTTATTATTTTCCACACATGGTCATCACTTGTCTAAATTAAATGCGATTAAGCATTTATCTTAATTTCTTTTGCACTGTATGATATATGTGTGTGTTTTACAATTATGTATACAATTTTGATATACTGTGTGATTAATTTTTTGTGGTTGAATATTTTATATGCACTTTGAGTATGCACTATGATGCACTTTATTCACTAATTGTTATTTACTCTTTTTGGTATCTGGTGTGATTGATACCCTTATATAAATATGGTTAACACTATTGATATACTGCTTGAGAAAGGTCAGGTTGAGCTGACTGAAACGTCGCTGCTGTTTTGACACCTGTTATGGAATAAAATTTTCACTTTTTTGGAATTGGTGCTGTGGACAAGATCTCTTTTTGCTGTTTAAATAATTTGGTCCTCTAACCAAGGATCCAGGATCTGCGTGCACCCCCATACGGATATATATATTTTTTGGATGTGCTGTTCTTCCATCTTCTTCTAGATAGATAGATAGATAGATAGATAGATATAGATATATAGATAAATAAATAGATAGATATTGATAGATATATATCATTATCAGGGTCAGAGAAGGTGTGCATATAAAGATTCCTTATGGGAAATAATAATAGTAAGGTCTCAAGCATGTAACCTAATATCATCTCCATGCAAATTTAGAATTGCCCAAATATTTAATAGGGTTCCCACAGGCTGCTCTGTGGCATTACTGTTCCTCTGTATGCCTCCAATTTCATATATATGGATATAAAGAGGTGTTTTTTTTCTGTTGGTTTTACAAATGGCATGCTCCATATGATGCTATATTTCAGAGATAGTCACAAAGGCTTTGGGAGTCTCTTTGTGCTCCAGGTATACTGTAAGTCTTTAGGATTCTATGTCCTAGCATTTCAGCTCAGATTCTAAACTGGAGCTTGTTAAATAATTTCCTGTTCTTTCCTCTGTCAAATCTCATCACTAATTGTCCATATATCAAAATATTTAGGACTCAATATTAACATCTGTTTATCTTACAGTTAATGAATTTCCATTCACACATACACAACATATGTTGACTGCAGTAATAAAACAAAGTAAAAAAAATAAATAAATCCCCTTAATGCAGAACGTGAATGTTGCCCAAGGTTATTGAAACTACTTCAACTTGGTTGGAAAACAGAATAATGCAAATTGAGAGAAGTACACAATAAATATTTTGATATCTAATAGACTGATTATAAAGAGCAATAAATGTACAGACATAGACAATTTATGAAATAAGTTTGTGACAATGTATACCATACTGCATAACAATAGTAGAAAAAAATAAATATTTTAATTTGAAGGCTGGATCTGTCTCTTTTGCTTCTTTAAGTGCTAAGCTTGACAGTTGCAGAATAGAATAAGTTGAGCACAATTGACCTCCACGGCCTATTATGTGCTATGACTTATTGCTTCTCTAACTGTACACTCACTGTCTGTTCTTCTTACTGATAAGGCCTTGTTCACATGGCCGTCGGACTCCGCTATTCAGGGTTCTGTCTGCAATCTGTCCAGAAGGATGGGAGTTTAGCGGGAAAAGAAATAGTGCAATCGCTTTTTTTCTCCGCTAAAATTCTGTGAAATTACCAGGTCACCGGCGGACCCCATGCAAGTGATTTCCTCCAGTTGTTGCAAAACTACAACTCCCAGCATGCCCTTCGGCTGTCTGGGCATGTTGGGAGTTGTAGTTTTGCAACAACTGGAGGCACACTGGATGGGAACATTGTCTGTTTCCTAACTCAGTGTTTCCCTACCCGTGTGCCTCCAACTGTTGCAAAACTATAACTCCCAGCATGCACTGACAGACCATGCATGCTGGGATTTGTAGTTTTGCAACAGCTGGAGCCACACAGGTTGAGAAACACTGAGTCAAGTAACAAACTCTGTGTTTTGCAAACAGTGTGCCCCCCAGCTGTTGCATAACTATAACCCCCAGCATGCACGGACAGCCAAAGGGCATGCTGGAAGTTGTAGTAGTATGTCTCTAGCTGTTACATAACCACAATTCCCAGCATGCCCTTCTGCTGTCACGGCATGCTGAAAATTGTAGCTTTGCAACAGGGTACAGGGTTTACAGCGAGTTTCTCACTGCAAGTGTGCGAGGCAGCAAATTTTCCTCTGCAGCTCATACTCCCAGAGAAAAACTCGCTGTGAACCCACGCCCGTGTGAATGTACCCTAAAAACACTACACTACACCTACACAAAGCACTTTACATCCACACATGGGGTATTTCCATAATCAGAAGAAATGGGGTTACTAATTTTGGGGGACATCTTCTCCTATAACTTCTTGTAAAAATGGTAAATTTGGGGGGAAAATGCATTTTAGTGAGAAAAAAAAAAACATTTTAATTAACACATTTGACTTTAACAAAAAGTCATCAAACACCTGTGAGGTGTTAAGGCTCACTGTACCCCTTGTTACATGTCTTGAGGGGTGTAGTTTCCAAAATAGTTTGCCATGTGGGGCATTTTTTGCTGTTCTGGCACCATAGGGGCTTCCTAAATGTAACATGCCCCCCAAAAACCATTTCAGCAAAATTTGCTTTAAAAAAGCCAAATGTGGCTCCTTCTCTTCTGGACATTATAGTGTGCCCACGGTGCACTTGCCATGCACATGTGGGGTATTTCAACACTCAGAAGAGATGGGGTTACACATTTTTGTGGGAATTTTCTCCTATTAGCTCTTTTAAAACTGGTAAATTTGTGTGGAAAAAAATGTATTTTAATGAAATATTTTTTTTCATTTACACATCCGACTTTAACGAAAAGTCGTCAAACACCTGTGGGGTATCAAGGCTCTGCTTGTTACGTGCCTTGAGGGATGTAGTTTCCAAAATAGTATGCCGTGTTTTTTGCTTTTTTTTTTTTGCTGTTATGGAACCATGGGGTCTTCCTAAATGTGACATGCCCCCCAAAAACCATTTCAGCAAAATTTACTCTCCAAAATACCATTGTCACTCCATCTCTTCTTAGCCCTCTAGTGCACCCACAGAGCACTTTACATTCACATATGTGGCATTTCCTTACTCAAGAGAAATTGAGTTACACATTTTGGGGGGCATTTTCTCATTTTACGCCTTGAAAAAATTCAAAAACTGGGTCTACAAGAACATGTTAGTGTGAAAAATTGAGATTTAGAATTTTCTCCTTCACTTTGCTGCTATTCCTGTAAAACACCTAAAGGGTTAACACACATTCAGTATATCATTTTGTATATTTTGAGGGGTGAAGTATTTATAAAGGGGTGATTTATGGGGTACTTCTAATATGAAGACCACTCAAATTCACTTCAAAACTGAACAGGTCCCTGAAAAGTTCCGATTTAAAAAATTTTGAGAAAAATTGGAAAATTTCTGATTAACTTTTAAGCCCTCTGATGTCTTCCAAAAGTAAAAAAACATGTCAACTTTATGATGCTAACATAATGTAGACATATTGTATATGTGACTCAATATATAAATTATTTGGAATGTCTATTTTCCTTACAAGCAGAGAGTTTAAAAGTTAGAAAAATTCAAAATTTTTAAATTTTTCATGACATTTTTTTAATTTTTTTACCAAGAAATGATGCAAGTATCGTCAAAAATTTACCACTATGATAAAGTAGTAGGATTTTTTATTTAATTTAATTTGAATTTATTATAATTTTGGATTACCCATTATGGTGAGCATCGAGCTAGCGGTCCTCCACAAGGCGAGATACCACCTGTTCCAGACCTTGCTTCTCAGCGCCCACCTGACTGTGAAAGTGCAAATGTTTCATTTAATCAGTTATGGTTCATTGTTATCGCTCTATCGATTTTTTTAAATTGAAATTTAAGATTTGATAATAAAATGTGTGGTTACAAAAGACCAAATCCAACAAGGAGTCACATGTCACAATGGTGACACAATGACAGAGCCTAGAAGTGGCAGCAGCATGAGGAGACCATAATCTGGCAGAATGACACAGCCTGAAATTGGCAGCAGCAAGAGGAGACCATATAGTGGCTGAATGACACAGCCTGGAGTTGGAGGCAGCATGAGGAGACCATATTGCCTCACAATCCTTAAGATTGTAAGATGAATTTTAAAATTTAAATTGAAGATTTGTGGTAACTAATGCTACCATAAAAATGTTTAGGTAATGTCCCAACAGCATGAGGAGACCATGGGGCCTCAGAATCCCTAAGATTAAAAGATTAATTTTCAAATTGAAATTGAAGATTTATTGTAGGTAATGCTACCATAAAAATGTTTAGGTAATACCCCAGCAGCATGAGGAGACCATAGGGCCTCAAAATCACTAAGATTAAAAGATTACATTTCAAACTTAAATTGAAGATTCATGGTAGCTAGTTCTACCATAAAAATGAGGAGACCATATAGCGGCTGAATAACACAGCCTGCAGTTGGCAGCAGAATAAAACCATAAAATGTTTAGATAATGTCCCAGCAGTATGAGGAGACCATATAGTGGCTAAATGAGACAGCCTGGAGATGGCGGAAGCATGAGGAGACCATAGGGCCTCACAATCCCTAAAATGAAAAGATGAGTTTTCAAATTTAAATTGAAGAGTTATGGTAGCATGTGCTACCATAAGAATGTTTAGGTAATATCCCAGCAGCATGAGGAGACCATATAGTTTCTGAATGACACAGCCTTAAGTAGGCGGCAGCATAAGGAGACCATAGGGTCTCACAATCCCTATGATTAAAAGATTAATTTTCAAATTTAAATTGAAGATTTATGGTAGCTAGTGCTACCATAAGAATGTTTAGGTAATGTTCCATCAGCATGAGGAGACCATATAGTGGCTGAATGACAAAGCCTGCAGTTGCTAGCAGCATGAGGAGACCATAGGGCCTCACAATCCCTGAGATTAAAAGATTAATTTTCAAATTTAAATTGAAGATTAATGGTAGCTATTGCTACCTTAAAAATATTTGAGCAATGTACAACCAGCGTGAGGAGACCATAGAGTGGCTGAATGACACAGCCTGTAGTTGGTGGAAGAATGAATAGACAATATAGCAGATGAATGGCACAGCCTGGTGCTGGCGGCAGTATGGGGAGACCATATAGTGGCTTAATGGCACAGACTGGAGTTGGCGGCAGCAACAGGAGACCATTAAGTGGCTGAATGACACAGCCCGGAGTTCGCAACAGTATGAGGAGACCATATAGTAGTTGAATGACACAGTGTGGAGGTGTCTGCAGCATGAGGAGGCCATATAGTGGCTGAATGAAACAGCCTGGAGTTTGCGGTAGCATGAGGATACCATATAGTGGCTGAATGACACAGCCTGGAGGTGGCGACAGCATGAGGAGAACATATAATGGCTGAATGACACCACCTGGTGTTGGCGGCAGCTTGAGGAAACCACATAGTGGCTGAATGACATAGCCTGGAGTTGGCGACGGAGACCATATAGTGGCTGACTGACACAGTGTGGAGGTAGCGGCAGCATGAGGAGAACATAAAGTGGCTGAATGACACAGCCTAGAGTTGGCGGCAGCAAGAGGAGACCACATAGTGGCTGAATAACACAGCCTGGAGTCTTATAACACAGCCTGGAGTGTTATAGTTGACGGCAGCAAGAGGAGACCATATAGTGGCTGAATGACACAGCCTGAAGTTGGCGGCAGCATGAGGAGAAGATATGGTGGCTGAAGGACACAGCGTGGAGGTGGCGGCAGCATGCGGAGAACATATATTGGCTGAATGACACAGCCTGGTGTTGGCGGCAGCATGAGGAGACCATATAGTTACTGAATGACACAGTGTGGAGGTGGCGGCAGCATGAGGAGGCCATATAGTGGCTGAATGACACAGTGTTAAGGTGGGGGCAGCATGAGGAGAACATATAGTGGCTGAAAGACACAGCCTATAGTTGGCGGCAGCATGAGGAGAACATATGGTGGCTGAATGACAGCCTGGAGGTGGCAGCAGCAGTATCAGGAGTCCATAAAGTGACCTGGTGAGTGGAGCGGTGTGTGGCAATACCAGTACTCGGTGACGAAGATGGGTGAAAAAAGTCTGATGCAGAGGAATGCTTGAAACTAGGGAGCAACCCCTTAAATCTGTTTTGCACTATCCATATTTGGGAAGTATTGGTGTGGCACCATGGTCGATCTACTCTGATGCATCAGGCATTGGTGGGTAGAAATCCTTACTGATCCATGACTGATTCATCTTCACAAAGGTCAGTCTCTCCACATTTTTCGTGGACAGAAGAGTTCTCCCTGGGGTGACTATGGCCCCCGCCGCACTAAACACCCGCTCTGTTGGCACACTACTGGCCGGACAGGACAGCTTTTCCAGGGCAAAGTCTGCTAGTTACGACCACAAATAAAGTTTGGCTGTCTAGAAGTCCAGCGGATCTTCAAGGTGTGTTGGCATGGGCTTGTCAAGGTATTCCACCACCTGCTGGTTCAGGTCCTGCTCCAAGTCTACCTGCTGCTGATGAGTTGCTTCACTATGCGTGTAAAGAAAGGCACTCATCAGCGACTGTAGACTCAGGCAGCTGCTGCTGGAGCTGGTACTGCTCCTGCCACGCCACCACTCCACAGGAGCCATGGCAGTGGAAGGTAAGCGCAGAGGGCCCCCCCCGAGTCGGACCTGCGAGATCGTGCCATTTGTGCAAGTTACTTGGAGGGACTCCCTGCCTCCATCTCCACTGCATACTGCCAGAATGTGTCTGGGTCCTCTGTCTCGCATTCCTCATAACCCTCTAGCTCCTCTGTCTGCTCCTCCTCAACTGTCAAATTACTAGAAAAACTGCCCATTTTGCAAAACCTAAACTGTGCTCCACTGTGCCCCTCCTCCTCCTCCTCCAGTCCAGCCCCCACAGGGCTCATGTGGCGGTGAGCTGTAGGTGCCACATCTCCAGTGCCCTGACCAGCCATCGTTTCCAACACGTGCTGTAGGAAATGAAGCAGTGGAATGATGTTGTTCATCCCGTAATCCTAGCGACTGACTAATAATGTGGCTTCCTCAAAGGGCCTGAGCAAATGGCAGGTGTCACGTATGAGGTGCCACTGGTTGAAATTGAAGTTACACAGGGGAGTACCCCTCTCCGTTTGGATCATCAAGAAATCGGTGATGTCTTTTCTCTGTTCGTATAGTCTGTCCAACATATGGAGGGTGGAACTCCAATGTGTGGCAATGTCGCAAATCAGATTATGTTGGGGGATACCATTCTGATGCAGCAGCTCAAGGAGGGTGTGCTTTGCAGTGTATGAGTGGCTGAAGTGCATGCAAAGTCTCCTTCCCATTGTTAGGATGTTTTGCAAATGGGGGGGAACACTTCAGGAATCGCTTGACAACCAGATTGAACATGTGTGCCATGCAGGGAGCATGGCTCAGCCTTCCTTGTCGCAGCACAGGCAAGATATTCTTCCCATTGTCAGTCACCATGGTTCCCATTTCCAGTTTTCGGGGAGTAAGCCATGCTCCGATTTCTTTATGAATGACTTTTAGCAGTTCCTCCCCTGTGTGACTCATTTCGCCAAGGAAAACCATTTAAAGAACAGTGTGACACTGCTGTGCACTGCACACATGGTATGCTGAAGGGGCACTGAGACCTGTCCGTGCAGTGGAGGCTGAGGGGACGATGGAGGATGAGGAGGTGGAGTCGCACACTGTTACGTGACCAATGGCTTGAGAGCGTGGCGGAGGAAGTGGTGTGACCTGTCCAAGTTGCTGTTGTGGCTGTGCAGGATCCACATTCACCCAGTGGGCCATAAAGGACATGTATTGTCCCTGACCATAGTTACAGCTCCAGACGTCGGCGCTACTGTGCACTTTGGTACACACCGAGAGGCTCAAGGACTGGCCCACCTTCTCTTCCACAAAATTGTGCAGGGCTGGTACTGCCTTCTTCGCAAAGAAATTACGACTTGGGACTCTCCACTATTGCTCGGTCAAAGCCATCAGTTCTCTGAAAGGTGCGGAGAACACCACTTAAAAAGAGAGGGACTGCAGAACCAGCAACTTGGACAGGTGCACGTTCAGCTTCTCCGCTTTTTGATGAGTGGGCGCATACTGTTGGCTCTTGGACATGGCTTCGCCGATAGATTGCTCGTGAAATGAATGACTCAAAGTAGGAGGAGCAGGAGTGTCTGGAGTACAGAAGGAGGGTTTGATACACAGTTCCTTCGGCTGAGGTGGTGGAGCCTTGGCTGGCTGAAACATGGAGTGACATGCCATTGGGGGATGCAGCAGGCTGGACCACCACATCGGAGTCATGGTTCTGCCAGGCCGCTTTATGGTGGCCCAGCATGTGTTGACGTAGGGCCGTGGAGCCAACATTGGGACCCTGGCCACGCTTCACCTTCTGCCAACAAATCTTGCATGGGGCTATGTTAACCTCCTCCGAATGCTTGATGAAAAACTGCCACACTGCCGAGTAGCTGATTTTCCCACCCACAGTCCGCCCTAATTGACTGCTACTGCCGTCATCTCCAGGAACCCCTATTCCACTACCTCCCAGGAAGGTAGGCTTCCGCAAAGCAGGTGGTCTCGTTTGGCTCCAGAATTTCCATTTCTGCTTACTGCCAATCATGCAACCACCTTGCTGGCTCAGCTGTTGCCTCACGGGCAACCTGAAACCCTCTTCTGATGATGAAGCCCATCCTGCACCAGGCTCCCTATTGCAATTGGCTTCATCATCATCAACAAGTGTCTGCACGTCACTGATGTCCTCCTCAGGTTCCACAACAGTGTCTGCTTCAGGACCCTGAATACTGGCAACACCATCTCCCACATCACTCTCCTCATCACTACTTGCCCGCCTAGCAGAGGAAGCAGCTGATGTCTCCCCCACTTCTTGGCTGGGCAGAAGCTGCTGACTGTCCTCTATTAGATAGTCCTCACTGAATTGTGAAGCTGAACCCACAACATAAGATGCTTCTGTAGGGGAGGGAACAACATAGGACAGAGGCAATGGGAGTACAGGGACCGCTCCCGGGCCATGCCAACTGAGGGTTGTGTCTGAGGAACTGTTTCCTGGGGGTATCAGATGTCACTTGTGATGAAGTGGATGACCATATTAACCAATCGATAACAGCAGATGGGTTGCTGGTCGAGACACAACCGCTAGCTGATACCGGGTCAGGTAGAGCATCTCACACACGCAATACAGAGATGAAAAATATGAGTGTACCTAACAGTGGCAGGAATTGGATACCAATAGGCTACAATTCCTAAGTGTTTGTTTGAATGTGAGATACATTTTGTTTTTGTGTATGTACTGAAATAGATTGAAGTAGTACATTTAAGTAATTTAGAGTATATGTGCCATCCTAAGTACCATCCTAAGAGTGAGTTACCTTGTTATTTTTTTTTCGAGACAGGTGCTAGCAATTGGCGACAGCAATAATACTACCCTCGGAGGAGCCGGGGTGTCACCTATTTAGCAACTACTAAACACCTTTAGCATTCTATACATTTGTATGTACAAGAATGATTTACGTTTTTAGGGTTTAGTGTACACGTGCAATACACTGTCATTTTTCGTGTACAACTCTTACCTACTTCTTTATGTACATAGACACTAGGCTATTTTTCTATGCACAACCTTTACCTGTTTTTTATGTACACAGACACGAGGATACCTTCCTGTGTACAAGAACCATATACATATTTACTATACAAACTTACACAATTATCAACACTCCAACAGGGTTCAGGCACATTCACCTGATAAGTGCAACATTTAGCATAATAGTTCTTATGAAGCTGTTGGTGTATACATAAAACAGACGTGTAAGGATCAACAGTCCACCTACACTAAGAGTCCATAGAAATATACAAATTTGCTTGTAAGGATCAGCAGTCCACCTACACTACTCATGGGAAGGGAAAGGAAAACACGGCTTTACCGCAAATCAGCCGGGTACAGTCCTTATGAATCTCCTACTGGCTAGGAGTCTCTTGACTTAATAGTCAGGCACAAAGCTTGATGGTTACGTTGCTGAAGTTAAAACTGGACCAATGTTAGCACGGTCCTGCTGGGCACAATTCTTGAACTAGGTTTCTGTAAAACAAAAGTGATTAATAAAACAACAAGACATTGCTTTAAAGTCCTTTAGAGAATATTCTTCCTGACTCTTGTTGTGCCTCTCTAGGTTCCCTTATATCTGCCAACATCAGGGGTAGGTGTGGAATTAACATAGCTCTGCCACACCACATTGGTGAGGGTGGAGTGGTTGATGGTAGGATTCAAAGAGGCCATAGGCATACTAGCCGGAATGTAAGTGGGGCAATAGGGCTTGAGCACCATCTCCAAACTAGGATGGACCCATGACCCTTTCGTCGGTACCTCAGGAACAGGCAGACTCTCATGGCTCCAAGAGGGCCTAGGTACATATGTTGGTACCTTGGCGACAGACAAACTCTCACTGCTCCGAGAGGGTCTAGGTACTGACTTTGGTGGCCGCAACTTTGGCCTACTTTCCTGATCTTGGCTCTTGGCGGAACACAGAAGATGATGAACTTAACTCTTTGCTGTACACAAAAGGTGATCTTTGCTGTTGAGGCTCCTCCTCCTTGGGTACGTTGATGAAGGCTTTAGGAGCTGATCATTTTGGCCTCAAGTTGAAGGGGTCGGACTCCCAATCAGTTGACGGGAAATACTTGAAAGCTGTGTTGGGGCAGTTGGTCTTGTGACCGCAGCAGCCCATTCCCCTCGAAGGCTCTGGACGGCGGTGTACTCCACAATTTCACCCACCTCCAGGGAGTAAAACTTCTTGTGTAGATATGGCCTTTGTACTGCTCGCCGGTTTACGAGGATGGTCTGCCCAGTGTGGCAGTCAAGAAGTGTCCCATAACCTCTGACCTTGTCAAACTTGGCCACAGTTGCTCTTCTTCTTTCTAATGGCTCCTCCCCTTCTCGGGGGATGATCCCATTTGCATATGTACAATGCCTCCATTTCTTTGGTATTTTCTTGATACCGCACTTTTTCTTCATGAGGCAAATGCACGTGCTTAGGGGCATACAGTTCTTTGTGTCGGGCCTTTAACTTTTCCATCAATTCGGCCAGCTCGGCTTCTTGACGGGCCCTTTCTCTTTGTGCAGTTGGGATTTGTGGGAGTGGCTTCCCAGGTATTGACTAAAGTACCTTGTACATATATTTGATCAGCTCCGGCTCATCTCCGAACACCCATTGCGGCAATTTTGGTGAGCACGGTCGTGCACTTGGCAAGCTTGATCGGTGTATGACCTCAGGGCTGGAGGAGGAAGAGAAGTCCGCCTCTGACGGGGTACTCACTGCAGACTCCTCCGATGGGATCTCGGCCCACGAGCCCCAAGTTCTGTGGTAAGGGGACAGTCTCCCCGGTGATGCACCTCCAGGTGTCCCTGCATTCTCTGCTGGAGGTGTTTCTGTCCAATCGTCATCATCATCAGGCAGTGGGGGAAGATTGCAGGCCCCCTCTTCATCTAATGACAACCGCTGCAGACGGTCAGAAATTTCTTGGAATAGTAAGGCTGCGATTGCCACAACTTTCCGCTGTTCCAGCGCCATTTTGTTATCTTCACCACGTGGAACGCTGCTCTCCGCCATGTCTGTACTCTCCAGCTCCCTGTGCAGACTGAAGAGGTCGCTGTGTGTGTTGTCTTTTATAGTGGGCTTCCCCAAAATGGCTGCAGGCAGGAAGGACGTCATTGGTGCAGCCTCGACTTCCGGTCCCTCCAGAGACGACTCCTGTATCTCCAAGTTCCCTTTCGGCTGTGATACAGTGACTTGGCAGCCACGCCCAGGGGCGGGGCGCAGCGCAGGTTTTCTTTGCCAGCTTTTCCGGCAGCAGTTCAGCACCGCCTGTGCTGACTGGACCAGAGGATCGCAGCATGAAATCATTGCACAGTTTACACATCTTAATTGCAGATGAATTTTCGCCTCCCCCTTACTTTTCTCGTGGCCCCCTTGCATGGTGCACCACGGACATCGCTCCCGTACACAACAACACGGTTTACAGCACATGTATAAAGTTTGTTACTTGGGAGGAGTACACTTTCACTAGTGGCAACAGTAGTAGGCATACACCCGAATCCTGTTCATGCGACACCAAAAAGGCTTTGTGGTAGCCCTTGGGGTGGTATAATGTAGTTGGGGTGTCACTGTGTTGGAAAATGAGGGGTTAATTTAACCCTTGTCACTCGTGATGCCAGGGTGAGGGTTAATGCACTGAGGTAGTTGCTAGGCCTATCGCCACCCTTCCCAGAAACGATAAGTGCGTGTAGAAATAAATGATTGTCCACGGCAGTGCTGAACTTGAACTTGCAGGAACTTTACTGATGAATTGCGGTACATTCAGTAACGGTAACAGTCTTAGTAACAGAGTCTATTTAAACAAACACCAAAAACGTGGTCTCAAATGGCTGGAGGTGCTGAACCCCAAATGCGGTTGTGCATTTATACTGGGGGAGCAGATCCTGCCCTTGTAGTCCGTTGCTAAAGACAATCCTCAGCATAAAAATGCATACAATGGAGGATGCCTGCAGCGGACTACAAGTGCCACAATAGAATCCTACACCAGATAACCGGTGTGGATGTGTAACAATTAGAATAATACAATACAGGAATATGGGTGCACTACTGTGGTAGATGTATACAATTACATTGGCTATCCCTCAACACTGATGTTAAAATTGAGACATTCGCCAGTGTATCCTTATATGAAGGATACACCAGAGCCCTCACACCAACGCCAAGTGGCTCCGGAAAGTTAAACAGATTTGTAAATTACTTCAATTAAAAAATCTTACTCCTTCCAATAGTTATTAGCTTCTGAAGTTTTCTGTCTAACACCAAAAAACGTGGTCTCAAATGGCTGGAGGTGCTAAACCCCAAATGCGGTTGTGCATTTATACTGGGGGAGCAGATCCTGCCCTTGTAGTCCATTGCTAAGGGCGATCCCCAGCATAAAAATGCATACAATGGAGGATGCCTGCAGTGGACTACAAGTGCCACAATAGAATCCTACACCAGATAACCGGTGTGGATGTGTAACAATTAGAATAATACAAAACAGGAATATGAGTGCACTACTGTGGTAGATGTATACAATGACATTGGCTATCCCTCAACACTGATGTTAAAATTGAGACATTTGCCAGTGTATCCTTATATGAAGGACACATATACATACATCTACCACAGAAGTGCACCCATATTCCTGTATTGTATTAACAAAGTCTATTATCAGCACGGCAGTGACTGACAGTTGCTTAGGAGCGATAAGTTATCCTGAGATTAGTAGAAGTAGGTTTTGCAGAGATCCGCTGGATTTAGGGGTCTGTTTAGGTCCAGTGATCTTGCGGAGTAATAGGGAATTGAAGTAACTCACAGTTTTGGAATGATGCCCGTTGCCGCAAGGCTTTGGCCTAGTTGTTGCCGATGACAGCTGCGCAGATCCGTCCTCATCAGCAGCCCACAAGGAAAGAACGAGATTAATGGCCGCTGCTCCCTTATATGGGCAGGGGCATTTTGGATTGGTCCACGTCAGCTGTCACTCACCATTACAAAGCATGGTGAGTGATCACCTGACTACCTCCAAAGGTCCTTGAGTAAAACCATAGAGTTCTGGAACGCATCACGTGACCCGTAGGTCCGGCGACCCCAACAACAAGGTAAGTACACTTTATATACATATAAACAATTAGAATTTGAATAATTTAAACTATTAAAGGGGTGACTAGGGGCTAGACTTGTGCACTAAAAAATTTTTCGTTTAGTTTCGGTTCATTTTTTCGTTTTGGAAACATTTTTCGGTTTGGTAATATTTTCAGTTTTGATTTTTCGGATACATTCGGTATTCGGGTGCTCGGTCTTATTTTTCGGATACATTCGGCATTCAGGTACATTCGGTAAATCTTTTTATTATTTTTTGGAGTTTAGCGATCCTAAAAAATTATGGAGATACCTTTTTTATTAAAATTTCGTAGGGTACCATAAAAAAAAAAAAATGATAAAAAAGATACAGTAGTGATGGAAAAAATTGTATCTAAGGAAATGTATCTTTTTTATTATGTAATGTTTATTAATTTTTAAACAGGGATGAATTTATATGAGCAGGTAAAGCACTAAAAATGTAGCCGACAATAATAAAAATGTAGTGTGTGCGTGTTTTTCAATTTTTTTTACATTATTTAGGTAGTACTACTACTCCCAGCATGGAACACACTGTTCTATGATGGGAGTAGTAGTTACCTCTACTAATTGACAAATCGCTGGAGTCCCTTGCGATCCTTTTGTATAATGTATAGATGCGGCTGCAGCTCTTCTATGGTCCCCTGCACTCACGTATATATACACATATTCATATTTCCCGCAGAGCTGTGATTGGCCAGATGGTTCCAGCCAATCACAGCTCTCTGTGAGAAATAGGAATATGTGTATATATACGTCAGTGCCTGGGACCATAGGAGAACGGCTGCCGCATCCATACATTATACAGGAGCATCACAGCGGGTGTCAGAAGTGATACCCGCAGTGATCTTTCCTTTACTATAAGTACTACTACTCCCAACATGGAGTACACTCTGCTCCATGCTGGGAGCTGTAGTACCTGCATTAATAGACAGATCGCAGCGGGTGTCAGAACTTACACTCGCTGCGATATGTCTATTAATGCAGGTACTACAGCTCCCAGCATGGAGCAGAGTGTGCTCCATGTTGGGAGTATTAGTACCTGCAGTAAGGGACAGATCCCAGCGGATGTCACTCCTCCTGACACCCGCTGCGATCGTCCTTATGTGAACGTCGGGATCAGCTGTTCTCAGGGCTACAGAGCCGGGAGAACAGCTGACGCTGAGCCGTAGGTATACATCGTATATCTACTGTCCAGCAAGAACTTACAGTGAGCCTGCAATGTGTATACAGTATACACATTGCTGACTCACTTAACCCCTTGCTGAGCTGGGCGCTATGAGCAAGCCCAGCAAGGAAAGAGTTAACTTACACTGCTGGACAGTGTAGGTTAACCCTTTGGGCGGTATACACTATATACAGCTATCTATAGATAGCTGTATACAATGTATACAGAAGACAAAGTCCGCTTACTTCCCTCCAGTTCCGGGCACGTCTGTGTAGCTCCGCCCCCTAGTGATGATGTCATTAGGGGGTGGAGCTACAGAAGGGAACTAGGCTAGTTAATCCGAAGCTCTGTTCACATTGTCTGTTTTGTATAATGTGAACAGACCCTTCTGGCAGTGTCTACCCAGACAGGGAGACTCCAGCTGTTGCTAAACTATGACTCCCAGCATGCCCAGACAGCCAAAGGCTGTCTGGGTATGCTGGGAGTTGTAGTTTTGCACTAATTGGTGGCTCCCTGTTTGGGTAGACATTGCATCATGGGTGCTCTCCCCATCGGACAGCGCCATAAATGTCATAACCAATTTTTTGTGTTTTTTTTCTTTTTGTTTCAGATCCGTGTATGCAGAGGATTACTGCGGATTCGATGGATTATGGTGGATTTTTTTTTTTCTTTTAATAAAATCACGAGGGCTGTGGGGGAGTGTTTTTTTAAATAAAATAATTTTTCCAATGTGTAGTGTTTTTTTTTTTTATTGAATTTTCAGGCTTAGTAGTGGAAGATGGTCTTATTGATTGAATCCATTACTAGGCAAGGGCTTATTGCTAGCCCCAAAAACAGCTAGCTCTAACCCCCAATTATTACCCCGGTACCCACCGCCACAACAGGTACCAACAGGCCCGGAGCATCAAAAATGGCGCTCCTGGGCATAGGCGGTTACAGGCTGGCGTTATTTAGGCTGGGGAGGGCCAGTAACAATGGTCCTCGACCACCCTGGTAACGTCAGGCTGTTGCTGTTGCTGTTTGGTTGGCATTAAATAAGTAAAATTAAAAAAACGCATAGGGTTCCCCCTATTTTCATTCTCAACAATACCAACCAAACAGCAACAGCCTGACGTTACCAGGGTGGGCGAGGACCATTGTTACTGGCCCTCCCCAGCCTAAATAACGCCAGCCTGTTACCGCCTAGGCCCAGGAGTGCCATTTTTGATGCTCTGGGCCTTTTGGTACCGGCTCTTCCCGGCACCCCTGTGGCGGTGGGTACCGGGGTAATAATTGGGGGTTAGCGCTAGCTGCTTTGGGGCTAGCACTAAGCCCTGGCCTAGTAATGGATTCAGTCAATAAGACCATCTTCCACTACTAAGCCTGAAAATTCAATAAAAAAACACAACACATTGGGAAAATTATTTTATTTAAAAAAAACACTCCCCCACAGCCCTCGTTAACCATTTTATTAAAAGAAAAAAAGAAATCCGCCGTAGTCCATCGAATCTGCAGTAATCCTCTGCATACACGGACTGAAACAAGAAGAAAAAAAACACGAAAAATTGGTTATGACATTTTTGGCGCTGTCCGCTGGGGAGAGCACCCATGATGCAATGTCTACCCAAACAGGGAGCCACCAATTGGTGCAAACTACAACTCCCAGCATGCCTAGACAGCCTTTGGCTGTCTGGGCATGCTGGGAGTTGTAGTTTAGCAACAGCTGAAGTCTCCCTGTCTGGGTTGACACTGCCAGAAGGGTCTGTTCACATTATACAAAACGGACAATGTGAACAGAGCTTCAGATTAACTAGCCTAGTTCCCTTCTGTAGCTCCACCCCCTATTGACATCATCATTAGGGGCGGATCTACACGGACCTGCCCGGTACTCGAGGGAAGTAAGCGGACTTCGTCTTTTGTATACACTATATACAGCTATCTATAGATAGCTGCATATAGTGTATACCGCCCAAAGGGTTAACCTACACTGTCCAGCAGTGTAAGTTAACTCTTTCCTTGCTGGGCTTGCGCATAGCGCCCAGCTCAGCAAGGGGTTAAGTGAGCCAGCAATGTGTATACTGTATACACATTGCAGGCTCACTGTAAGTTCTTGCTGGGCAGTAGATATACGATGTGTACCTACAGCTCAGCGTCAGCTGTTCTCCCAGCTCTGTAGCCCTGAGAACAGCTGATCCCGGCATTCACATAAGGACGATCGCAGCGGGTGTCAGGAGGAGTGACATCCGCTGAGATCTGTCCCTTTCTGCAGGTACTAATACTCCCAACCCACAATCTGGCCAATCACAGCTCTGCGGGAAATATGAATATGTGTATATATACGTGAGTGCAGGAGACCACAGAAGAGCTGCCGCCGCATCTATGCATCATACAAGAGGATCGCAGGGGACCCCGGCGATCTGTCAATTAGTACAGGTAACTACTACTCCCATTATGGAACAGTGTGTTCCATGCTGGGAGTAGTAGTACTACCTAAAAAATGTTTTTAAAAAAGTGAAAAACACGCACACAGTACATTTTTATTATTGTCGGCTACATTTTTAGTGCTTTACCCGCTCACATAAATTGATCCCTGTTTAAAAATTAATAAACATTTCATAATAAAAAAAGATACATTTAGTTAGATGCAATTCTTTCCATCACTACTGTATCTTTTTTATAATTTTTTTGTTATTAGAATGAATTCTTACGTTCGTTTACGGAAAACGAATGCATTTGTTATTTACCGCATGCATTTGGTAAATAACGAATGAATTTGTTATTTTGGCTATTCGTATTATTGTGGCTATTCGGGAATGTTCAAAATATGTTTTCATGCATTCGGATCGGTCCAAATGCCCGAAAACGGTAAAATTCGGTAAATTAGACATTCGTGCCAAACCGAATTGCACATGTCTACTAGGGGCTAACTATACATGAGGATCCCACTGGTACCTAGGGACTCTGACTTTGGGGACCTCACCACAAGGTAACGGATGCAATTCGGTACCGGGACACCACACATATGAGGGGAGTACAATACGCTTGACTACACTTAAAACAGTATTTGTCTAGAACAGCAGCAGGTGTGTACATTTGGCTGGCCTTTTACAGTAACTAGGCCCTTAAGACTTTATCAGCAACAAAATGGTACAACACTTAGATGTAAATATGTGGTATGCACTTATGAGGTCAGTAGAATGCGCTGAACTACGCTTAAAAGTATTTGTCTACAATAGCAGCAGGTGTGCACTTTTGGCTGTCCTTTCACAGTGTCTAGGCTCTTGAGGCTTTAACAGGAACAAAATAGTTTACCACTTAGATGTATGTACAGTATGTGCTATGCATTTATGAGGGCAGAAGAATTACAACCCCTAGACGCAATACACTATAGCAATTATAGTTATAACCACAAATCTAAGACCATATAACCATTTAACCATGGTTTCTAGCAAGTAAACTCAAATGTGCGACACAGTACATACATTTGTTTTTATAGGACAGTTTATTAGAATTTTTTTTTCTATATACAGATCAATTCAAAAATTTTTCCTGTACCCTTCACTGTCATACCTCCACATCCCTCTTTGTTCCAAGACAGTATCATTAAAGTTGAGCGAACTTTGGAAAAGTTCAGTTGGACGGGCTTTGATTTACAGCCATTGACTTTGAAGCAATTTAGCAGTGTAATATTCCTCACAGCATGTGCATTTACCTGCCTAAGAGCTTTAAAACCCTGCATAACACTGCTAGGATAACCTAGGAATGTTATCAGCCGATGAATCAGGACTCCTGCCGGGGGTGTCACTAACGGCACCGGCTCTGCCCCTATTCCGGAGGGTGAGAGCGGGTACTGGGAGTGGACACTGGCACCTGGGGCCCATGATCCCCGGCGTCTATGGCGGGATCGGGGCCCCAGGACCAGAGGCAGCGGTGATGAGGAGGATCACAGCGCCGAAGCAGGAGGTAAGGCTGCCTCTTGTTGTTGCTTAGCAACAACTTCCAGCATACACAAAAGGAGTTGTTGGGAGTTGTTGTTATGCAACAGCAGAAGGCACATCTACAACTCCCAGCATTCCCTTTGGTAATTTGTGCATGCTGGAGGTTGTAGTTATGCAACAGCTGTATGCACATTTTTTCTATGAAAAAGTGTGCCTCCAGCTGTTGCATTACTACAACCCCCAGCATGCACGGACAGCCAAAGGGCATGCTGGGAGATTTAGTAGTGTGCCTCCAGCTGTTGCATAACTGCAAGTCCCAGCATGCCCTTCGGCTGACAGTGCATGCTGAGAGTTGTAGCTTTGCAACAGCTGAAGGCCCACTGTTTACGAAACACAGAGTTTGTTACCTTACGCCGTGTTTCGCAACCAGTGTGCCTACAGCTGTTGCAAACTACAACTCTTAGCATGCACTGATACACCGTACATGCTGGGAGTTTTTGCAACATCTGGAGGCACACTGGTTGCAAAACACTGAGTTAAGTAACAAACTCTCAGTGTTTTGCAACCAGTGTGCCTCCAGCTGTTGCATAACTACAACTCCCAACATGCATGGACAGCCAAAGGGCATTCTGGGAGTTGTAGTTTTGCAACAGCGTGAGGTTTGCCCCCCCATGTGAATATACAGGGTACATTCACACGGGTGGGGTTTAAAGTGAGCTTCTCGCTGCAAGTTTGAGATGCAGCAAATATTCCTCTGCAGCTCAAACTCCCAGCGGGAAACTCTCTGTGAACCCCACCCAAAACAACAACTCCCAGTATTGCCGGACAGCCATTGACTGTCCAGGCATGCTGGGAGTTTTGCAACAGCTGGAGGCACCCTGTTTGGGGAACACTGTCGTAGGATATTTTTGGTATCCGATGCAAGTGTCATGCTTGCATCCCAGTCCATCCCTATGCAAAACCCAAATTTAAGCCTCAAATGTGCTCTCTCACTTCGGAGCCCTGTCATATTTCAAGGCACCAGATTAGTGCCACATATGGGGTATTTCATTACCCGGAAGAAATTGCCTAACAATTTTGGCTGGGCTTTTTCTCCTTTGTGAAAAGGTAAAGTTGGGTTCTACACCAGCATGTTATTGTAAAAAAAAAATTAAAAATTTACACTAATATGCTGGTGTTGCCCCATACTTTTCGTTTTCACAAGAGGTAAAAGGAAAAAAAAGACCAACAAAATTTGTAACACAATTTCAGTACAGAAATACCCATTATGTGTAAAATGCTCTGCAGAAACACAACAGGGCTCAGGAGAGAGAACACACCATGTACATTTGAAGTGATTTGCACAGGGATGGCTGCTGGTTACAGCAGTTCTGACATAAATGCAAAAAAAGAAACACCCTCATGTGACCCCATTTTGGAAACTACACCCCTCATGTAACATAAAAAGGGGTATAGTGAGCCTTTACACCCCACAGGTGTTTCCTAAAGTGTGTTTCTTGGATGTGAAAATGAAAAATGAGTTTCTTTTTCCACTAAAATGCTGGTGTTACCCCAAATTTTTCATTTTTACAAGGGGTAATAGGAAAAAAGTATGGAAATACCTCATATGTGGACGTAAAGTGCTCTGCGGGCGCACTGCAGGGCTCAGAAGAGAAAGAGCGCCATTGGGCTTTTTGAGAGAGAATTTCGCTGGAATTGAAGGTGTGACCCCATTTTGAAAACTACACCCCTCATGGAATGGGGGGCAGTGACAAGTATGCAGTTAGCATTTACACGCCACAGGTTTTTTGAACAGTGGCCCATGAAAATTTTAATTTTAATTTTAAATTCGCACAGCCCTCTGTTCCAAAGGTCTCTCAAATGCCAGTGAGGTGTAAATGCTCACTACACCCATTGTTACATTCCGTAAAGGGTTTATTTTCCGAAATAGGGTAACAATTGGGGGGTCCACTTTTCTGGTAGCATGGGAGCTTTGTAAATGCACATGGCCCGCAACTTCCATTCTAACCAAATTCTCTCTCCAGAAGCTCAATGGCGCTCATTCTCTTCTGAGCATTGTAGTTTGCCCACAGAGCACTTTATATCCACATATGAGGTATTTCCATGTTTAGAAGAATTCAAACTGAACTGGTCCCTGAAAAATTCAGATTTAGAAAATTTTGTGAGAAATTGGAAAACTGCTGCTAAACTTTTAAGCTTTCTGATGTCTTCAAAAAGTAAAAACATATTACATTTATGATGCAACCACAAAGTAGACATATTGTATATGTGAATCAATATATAATTAATTTGGTATGTCTATTTTCTTAAAAGCAGAGTACTTTAAAGTTTGAAAAATGCTACATTTTCAAATTTTTCATGAAATTTTGGAATTTTTTACCAAGAAATTATGCAAGTATTGACAAAAATGTACCACAATATTAAAGTAGAATATGTCATGAAAAAAAGAATATCTAAATCAAATTCATAAGTGAAAGCATTGTAGAGTTATTAATCCTTAAATTCATGATGGGTCATAATGGGCTTGGTCCTTTAGGGTTTAAACCTAGAAAATACAGGTAAACGCAGGTCAGCCCACTGCACAATGTTTTGCTGTAATTGTTTTGTATCATATTAGTGTAATAGCTTCTTATGGGCTCGTTCTGCAGTCACACTGCTTGAATTTGTAGTGTAGCAACTAGACACAGTAATGGCGGCTACTGAGGTTAAACCGCTCAAACTGCTTTGTGTTTAAAGGGGTACTGTAGTGGAATATAACTTGTCCCCAATCTGAAGGATAGGGGGTAAGTTATAGATAGCGCGGAGTCCACAGGGTAGTCTGCAGGAGCGGGGCGTTCCGTAGAACATGGAGGGGGTGGGTCTGCTGCAGCTTCCTGAGGGGGTCAGCATGGCGTTTCCTGCGGACTGCTGGGGCCCCATACAGGAGATCGTGGGGGGTCCCAGCGGTCGGGCCCCAGTGATCTATAGCTTAACTCCTTTCCTTTGGAAAGTTATATTACACTACATGTACAGTACGTGTAATAGATTTCTATGACCTTGTTCTGCAGTCACTACTGGATTTGTAGTGCAGCAACTAGACACTGTAATGCAGGTTACTGAGGTCAGCCCACTGCACAATGCTTTGCTTAAATTGCGGGAAAGCTTTTTGGGATTAGTAGTTTTTACAGTGAGTTTTACTGTGCACTTACTGCGCAGCTCTCTTTCAAAGATGGCAGCAGCAACGCAGTGCATAGGGTTTGATCAGTCTCTTAGACCCACCCCTATGCTGTCTCCTGATTGGCCTGGGACCAGTATGTAAGCAAGTCATGTGATCTTGCTGCTAGCTGCAAAGTATTCTGGGTTACCCTGACATCATCTCAGTGTTTCTACTTTCTCATCCTATGCATTCAGCTGCCAGAATACCTTGTGTTCCTCATAACTCTGTTACCAGGCTCGTGTGAAACAAGCCAGGTAAAGTTCTTTGATTTTGTCACCACAAACTGTCCATTTATTCCTGTAGGTTTCTCCATTGTTCATACAAAACACAAGAATGCATTCAGAGTAGTTTGTCATGACAAGCTCAACTATATATTCTATGCAATAAAGAAAGGGATGTCGTACGACTAAGGTTGGCATGTTCAACCGAAATGCGTCACGTCTGATGTCTGGTGTCTGTAAGCCAAAATAAAGAAGTTATTCATTAATCTCATGACCTCGCTGGACATTCCTTTCTTTATTGCCCAGTTTCCGTGGTGTTGGTCCACACCGGTCTGTGCGTTGGTTCTGGCAGTGTGGAGTGAGCTGACAATTGCTTGTAATTTCTATATCTTCTATGGTATGAACAGTGGGGGTCTTCCAAAGTCTACCAATGTATAACTTAGTCATGAGTAGTAGGTTACATATAGGAATTCTTGAGTTGGTTAAATTTCATTAATGCCAATACATAGCAGAGCAGTTTGGTGTTCAAGAGTATGGGCGTAGCATAATTTTGGGCTACACTGTGAAGTGAGCATATAGCACTGTATGCATCGCCACTCACGCACCTATCACATTTAACAGGCCAGCTTTTGCACCCAGAATGGAAAATGTGTGATGAGCAATGATGTATATACCACTCAAGCACCCTCATAAGCATTACAGGCTGGCGGCTTTGAGACTGCAATGAACATGGCCATGAAAACAATTCAATATTTTGGAAAAAGACTACAAAAACTACATGAACAATGTTAGCTGAAAGTCAAAAGGGAAATCTAAAATGCACTTTAATCAATGCTTTTCTAAGAGTGGTACATGGGGGAGATTATTATTTGAAAGTGTAAACTTATTGCACTAGATTTTTTAGAGTGGCTCAGGCCGTTTTAAAATTTGACACATCTAAGTCTGCAGCATCTATTAATTGGCTTTGTCAACGGCATATAAAAAACTGCTTCATTTTAAAACTTTTTTAGTACATTTTTAGCCTTACTGTCTTTACCGAGGCCACGGACAGCAATTGGCAAAATACAGTAAACAAAGAAAAGCTTAATTTAAAATATGGCACAGATAGAATGCACCACTTTTAACAAAATGTGCAGCAAAACACACAAGAAAAGGCACTGAGTGAGATATTTTAAAACTTGTGTAGAGTAAGAGTGGTGCAGTTACCCATAGAAACCAATCAGATTGCTTACAGTATTTCATTTTATAAATACGCCCTGTTGTCTTTTTTTTTTCTCTTAAAAATAACATGCTGCAGTTTGGCACCTTTTTAGGAAGTTTGTAGCATTTTCATATTGCGAATATGAAAATCTTATCATTCAAAGAGAAATCATCCATTAGAACCATTTTAACCCTTTTCTTTGGATTACTGTGGGGGGTAAAAAAAAGTGGATTTGTATTCTCTGCCACATTGGTGTATAATATAACAATAAATATATACCCCTCCCCATTTGGGTCTTTGTTTTGAGCTTTTAAGATCTAAACACTCATCCCTAGGACATGCCAAGTTCTTTATGTAATAACAAGCTTCCAAAAATGTTTGTACATAAAAAAAGAGAGTTCAAACAACTCCAAAATTTAAAAAAAATAATCATCTTTATTGAGAACATATTAAATTAAAAAACATGTTATATGCAGCAATGGAGAAGTTAAACAATGGGCATCCAGTACAAAAAAAGGGGCTACCATAGGTTGCCATATAATTGGAAATTTTCCTATCTTAGGTGACGGAAAATTTGGATTTTATTAAAAACAAGACGCGAGTATTATGCTTTTAAACTTCTTTACTGAACTTCAGCAGCAAATATAAACTGTATGTATTAACAAGAAAAAATAATTTTTTGAGGCATATAAAGAGTATATGGCTGAACAATCTAGGGTGCAACCTAGTATCATGTCCTGTATCATTGGCCAATCAGACAGCAAGGCAGGTGATAAAGGTGACCGATTCCCAGGCATCTCCCTTCTTCTTTGCAACGTTACATCAAACAGGAAATAGTAACCGGAATATCAACAAGTGAAGAGGATGTAGGATGAATAAAAGACAAAGAAATACGGGATCCATGAAGTCTTGTCAACATTGATGTTCAATGATGGTTGGAAATCACTGAGGAGCTGTTTGAGAAATAAGCAAAAAACAACAAGTTATAGGGATGGGAATTGGGAGGGATAATACTCGCGTCTTGTTTTTAATAAAATCCAAATTTTCCGTCACCTAAGATAGGAAAATTTCCAATTTTATGGCAAAACAAGACGCTTCGTATTATGCTTAGTTTAAAGCTTAATCGTAATAAACATAATATATATTGAAACAACCAATTCTGAGTAACATTAGCAATTATTACAATAGTAACATAGAAACATGGGATTCGGGTCTGAAGTAAAAGGTTTTGAAAGTAGAGTCGGAAGACCAATCGGCCGCTTTTAATAGATCTGAAAGGGAAGCGCCAGATTGGAAAAGTTTGGTTGAGACTGCACTTCTGGCAGAATGGGCCGTAAATTTGGATACATCGATACCGGCTAAATGCATGGTTTGTTTAACCCATCTAGCTAGAGTGGGAGAGGATACAGGAGCGTGAGGTTTGCAGAAGGAAATCAGCAATTGGGAAGATGATGGAGACCGAAGAGATTCAGTTCTGGATTCATAGGAACGAAGACAGCGAACTACACAAAGTTTCTCCTGATGAGGAAAAGAAGGGTAAAAAACGGAATGGAGATTTGTTTTTGTACGACGAAATATGGAAAAAACAACACCTTGAGGTGTAAACTGTCTGCGAGAAATGTCTAGTGATCTTACATCAGAGACTCTTTTGATCGAAACAATACACAAGAGAGTGGTAAGTTTGAATGATAGGAATTTTAATGATAAAGAATCATTATCTTCCCAAGAAATGAACATGTCAAGAATAATATTTATATTCCACGTAGAAGTATATTTCGGTACAGGAGGTCTACGAAAGCGAATGCCTTTAAGGAGTTGACAAACAAAAGGGTGTCTATCCACCGGAATGGAGTCTATCGGAAGGTGCTTAGAAGAAATTGCCGAACGATAGAGATTAATCGTCCTATAAGCTTTGCCAGCATCAAAAGAGGCTGCTAAGAAATTCAAGATGTGAGATATAGATGTTCGTAAGGGATCCAGATGTCGTTGATCGCACCAATTAGACCATATTCCGCAGGCTGATCGGTAAGCTGATTTGGTACCCGGGGCCCATGCGTCTGAAAGGATGTCCTGAGTCGATTTTGAAAATTGGAGGTTAGATCTTGGTGACCCGAAATCATCCAGGCCACCAGAAGTAGTTGGCCTGACGTTATCAGAGGATGACAATTCCCCTGAGGGTCCAGGAGAAGATCGTGAGTGGATGGAAGGAGACGAGGAAAGTCTATGAGAAGATGTAGGATTTGGGGAAACCACGATTGAGTCGGCCAAAGAGGAGTGATAAGAACTAGAGTAGATTTCTGAACCGTGGTTTGGAATAAGACTCGAGGGATGAGGTTGAATGGAGGAAACGCGTATAGGGTTTTTTGAGGCCAAAATTGCAGGAAAGCGTCCACACCCAGAGCTTCTGGGTCCGGACGCCAACTGAAAAATAGAGGCAATTGAGTGTTCAAACGGGAGGCAAAAAGGTCCATGTGAAGAGGACCCCATAGAGAATTTCGTTCGTGAAAGATTGGAAGAAGTAACTTCCAATCGCTGGAATCTGTAAGGTAGCGAGAGTACCAATCCGCTACTGAGTTGGAAATCCCGGGTAGATATTCCGCTTTTAGGGTTATCTGTCTGTCTAGACAAAAATGCCAAAAGTCTTTGACAAAGTTCGCAAGAGTCTTGGATGCTGTACCTCCCAAGTGGTTGATGTACTGGACAGCGGAAATGTTGTCCATGCGAAGGAGAATACAACAATGGGAGGAATTTTTTGCAAAACTTTTTAATGCAAAAAATCCTGCCATAAGTTCCAGACAATTTATGTGTAGTTGGGATTCTGATGGGGACCATTTCCCTCCAGTGGAAAGAGAATCGCAGTGAGCTCCCCATCCGGAAAGGCTCGCATCCGATTCTATAATGATGTCTGGATTCGGATGGAAGATTGCCTTGCCATTCCAGGTCTCTATGTGAGCGAGCCACCAAAGAAGTTCTTCTTTGGCTTCTGAAGATAGGGGAATCTCGTCTGAGTAACCGAGGCCTTCTCTCAAATGACGAATCTTTAGGCGTTGGAGAGCCCTGTAATGAAGAGGGGCTGGAAATATAGCCTGGATCGAGGCTGATAAAAGACCCACTATTCGAGCTATCGTCCTTAAAGATATTATGTCTTTGCGGAGAATTTGCCGGATTTCCTTCCGGATAGTCTTCAATCTCCTTGGGGGAAGGCTCAGAGTGGTCAACTGGGTGTTGATCATGAAGCCTAAAAATTCTAGATTTTGAGAGGGGGTTAAGATTGATTTCTTGTGATTTATAAGAAAACCCAGATGAGTCAGAAGAGTTAGAGTCCAACTCATGTGGAGCAAAAGTAACTCTTTTGATTGGGCCATAAGGAGAATATCGTCGAGATAGATGATAAGACGAACCCCTCGACTTCTGAGAGAAGCCACTACTGGTTTCAGTAGTTTTGTAAAACACCATGGGGCTGATGATAGACTGAAAGGGAGGCAAGTGAATTGCCATCTCTTGTCTTCCCACAGGAATTGAAGGAAGATTTGAGAAGAAGGATGAATTGGGACTGTCAGATAAGCATCCTTCAAATCTATTTTTATTAGCCAGTCGTGTTTCATTAGAATGTCCCTTAGTAAGTGTATGCCCTCCATCTTGAAGTGGCGATAGATCACTAAGTTGTTCAAAAGTTTCAGATTGATCACTGGTCTGTGACCACCGTCTTTCTTTTTCACCAGAAATAAGTTGCTGATGAAACCTGGTGAGTGGGACTGAGCTGGGATAATTGCTCGTTTGGCAATCAAATCTCTGATTTCTTGGTCTATAAGAGTCCTGTCTGTTTGAGAGAATTGAATTGGATGGGGTAGGTAAGTTTGGACAGGAAGGGAGACAAACTCTATTTGATAACCTTTGATTGTGTTTAGAATCCAAGAGTCGGATGTAATTGTATGCCAGTTGTGGAAAAAATACAGGAGTCTTCCCCCTAGGGGAATATCTTGGGAAGAAAACTGTGATAGGCTTACCTGTGGGAGGTCTTGAGCGAGGGTATCCTCTTTGACCTCTAGCCCGCCATGGTCTGCCCCTGTAGGGAAAAAAGGGAGGGGGGGCGGAGGAGGACCCTGAAAATTGAGAGGATGGTTGGGGATAGGAGCCTCTGGTGTATTTATGTTGGGAGGATCGGCCGGAAAAACGGCCCCGTCCTTTTCCGGCCTTTCCAAAAACACGTTGGGAGAAAACTTTTTTCATAGATACTTGGGCCTTATTCAGTGAGGAGAAATGGCCGACGTATTTATTTAATTCCTTAATAAAATCTTCCCCAAATAGCATGCCTTTGGTGGGGTTGGGAGGTTCCACCGTGGCCAAGTTAGTCAGCTGGGGGTCAATTTTTAAAAGAATGGAACGTTTTCGTTCATTAGAAAGGGAATTGTTTGCGTTCCCAAAAAAACATATGGCCCTTTGGGCCCACCCTTTGAGGGTTTCCGTGTCTACCGGAGTATTGGAGATGGAAGCTACCTCAGCTAGGTCCAATATTTTAGTTAGTGGACCCATAAGATCCATCAGTTTGTCTTGACAAGACTGGAAGCTTCTATCTATCCCTTTTTTGGGATTTTTCCCCATTTTAAAGAGAAATTTGGAAATTAACGGGTCCAACTCTGGAGTGCAAGAAGCATTATTCGGCAGTGTTGGCCTAGGGCATTCTGCCTTTAACTTATTGCGTGATGGTTTATCCAGAGGTTTGTTGGCCCATAGGGAGAAAAACTCGGCCACTTTAGAGTTTGGAAGCCATTCCCCCGGGGTAAAGCCGGGTCAAAATATGTATCTCCGGATTCAGTTAGCATTTGTTTCTTCCTGACTGCCAGGGTCATCATGATTACAATCACTGTCCTCCGAAACATAGAGTATTTGATCCACGTCCTCTACATCGGAGTCTTCTGACTCATTGGAGGAGGGAATTCGGTAGGAGTCTGGTTTAGCTCTGAAGCTAGATTTTCTAGTTTTGCTACGAGCCTCCTCATGGGATGAGGATGAATTATGGGGCTTATGGGAATCACTACTGATGGATGTCTGCTTGCGCTCTGTAGAGTGAGATTGTGAAGAATCTTGGCGCATCCCAGAGGCAGTTTTATCACTCTTAGAGGGATATGGGCCGTCTGATGTGTGGCGTTTTTTAGATTTCGCCTTACCTGGTCCCTTAAGTCCCTTAGCTAGTTGGGACACAGACTCTTTTGGGGACCAGAATTGATCTGATGGAGTCATGGGAGGTAAAATGTTCATAGGTAAGTTAGACATATTTGTGGGTTGTGAGCGTGCTAACGCCAGAGCCACTGACTGGTCAATGGAATTCTGCAATGCAGAGACCGCGGTTTGAACCGCTGTATTAATAGACTTTGATATTGAAGCATCTACCAGAGATTGAAAATTCTCTGGTAATGCATTCTCAGTAGATGGAGTCTTATTATCAGCAGACATTGTGAGGGTATAAGAGAGGTATTGAAACCAATATCTATATGAATATGGATAAGGAATAATAATAGGTGAAAGTTAATTAACTATGATTAATTATATACTAAAACAATGTATTATTACAATGGATAATGGACTATCAATGTAAGTAAGATTTATGAGAGAAAAAATGGAGGAAACTACTGAAAACTGCCACAAGGTGGCAGTACAGGATAAGGGATGAAACAGTTGTTTAACCTGAGGGGAAACAGATATTAAAATGGAGGATACTGAAGTAATGTTGTATCTATTTGTTGCCAATGGGCGTCCGCCGAGTTCTGTCACTCTGAGGAGAATGACGAGATCCCGTGGACGTTAGACAGAGGATGACCGCTCTGTCTGCAAGTCTCGCGAGACTTGCGCGTGCGCGCGCGGCGAATATAAGAAAACGTTCGCGACGCAGTAATGGCGGCGGTCCGCCAAGGGAGAGGAAAAAAGAAAAGATAGAAAGGTATGTATAGTGGAAGCAATCGTGAAATTGAATATTATGAGGGTCGGAATGACCATAAGCACCGGAAAGAACAGGGAATAATAATTGGGTGAGATATAAAAGAAAGAATAGTTGAGGGAGGAATAAGTTAAAATAAAGAGTATTGAGGAAAAAATTTATTAATTTCTTCAGAATATAGAGAGAATGAACAAAGGGTATAGGACCCGGACAATGTATATAGCAGTACAATGTAAGAAATTCAATGTACAGAAAACCATTAATAGGATAAGGTATGAAATGGAAGGAAAAATAAATATGGAAAATGAAAATATATGGTAAATAGTAATAAATGAAATTAGTAAATGAATTAATCAAAATAATAATGAAATAATAGAATATATGAGGTAATTGTTTGTGAGAGAAAAATGAACTTATCTTTGTCACACTGCTGAGCAGCAAAGAAGAAGGGAGATGCCTGGGAATCGGTCACTTTTATCACCTGCCTTGCTGTCTGATTGGCCAATGATACAGGACATGATACTAGGTTGCACCCTAGATTGTTCAGCCATATACTCTTTATATGCCTCCAAAAATTATTTTTTCTTGTTAATACATACAGTTTATATTTGCTGCTGAAGTTCAGTAAAGAAGTTTAAAAGCATAATACGAAGCGTCTTGTTTTGCCATAAAATCAACAAATACAAATCATCCAAGTACAATAAAGATTTGTTGTATGTATAAATGGCAATGGTAATCAAGATTAAAATATTATCCAAAAATTGCCGTAATTGTACTATATAGTCTCTCTATCATATACCAATGCAAAAAATACCTGTCAGGGTAACCAATAGTTAACCCCAAACATTGCTGATTCATGTGATTCATGTGAATACAACATAAACTGCTAGTGCACTGCATGTATATGGCAACTATCAGGTAAATACAGACATAGGGGAGATTTATCAAAACCAGTGCAGAGAAAAAGCTGACCAGTTGCCCATAGCAACCAATCACATTTCTTCTTTCATTTTTGAAAAGGCCTCTGCAAAATGAAAGCAGCGATCTGATTGGTTGCTATGGGCAACTCAGCAACTTTTCCTCTGGACAGGTTTTGATAAATCTCCCCCATAGTCTACACAAAGTGCAAGGATAAAAAGCAGTAACATCAAAGTGCTAACATAGCCTTACCCATGTGGAATAGAAGCCAGAGCCCCGACCCCTGCGATCGTTTCGGTTTCCCTCTATCAAGAGGTACTAACTGTGGCCATCACTACCAGGATTTATGTGGTCAGTTAATGAAGAAAATTCCTTACAGCAGTGTGAGAACATTGCGGCGCCTGCTTCCTGCTCCACCAGAATCCATTGCTGGCAGTGCTGCAGTGCAAAATTATATATAGAAAAACATGTAACATAGGACAAATAAGCAAATATGCAAAAATCTATATTTCACAACAACCAAAAAAAGAAGACTAATTAAATTACATACTTTACATATATTATAATCATATGATGCATAGTTAGAAAATGTGAAAGTAGGTTGCCCAATAGTGATACTTAATATATTATTACAAAAATGTGCCTTACTAAGAAGAGGGCAATCTTAATATGAGCGATACATTATACATATACATATAAAAACCATTTGTGTGTGGGGGCCGGGTGGATTTTTTTTTCAGAATTTTTTTTTACCTGAAGCTTAAAATAATTTTAGGAATTCAGTCTAGTGAGCTAAATTAAAAGTGAAATTAAAAAATAAATAAAGGTACTAGACACATAAAAATTTGATGTCAGGATTAGGTACTGAGTGATATATTTTACAAAATGTTTGTTTGTTCAATCTGACGCTTTAATAATCCTACTAGAATTTCCTCCTGGAATTGCAAGGGTAATGTTTTTACTTCTACAGTAAATACAACAAGGGTCACAGAGGGTATTTTAATGAATTCATACATTTTAGTCTATAATCACAATCTATAATATTTGCAAAACTACAATTCCTCTAATACTGTGTTTGTTTCAGTGAATCCTGTCCTTGACTGTTAGGTTAGAATTTCTGAAGCTATATGAATCTGAATCCATCTCCTTTTCTTTTTTTAGCCCTCCCACGTAACAGATTTCAGCATATTTCCTACATCTGTTATCCTTACAGTTTGGGTATCATCCACATCCCATCTTTCCTTCTCTGTCTTTGACTTTGCATTTATATGACTTAATGTGTAGTACTGATACATTTTCTATTTTGCTGTCAGTCTTCTGCTGCTGTAGCAATCTAGCAATATTTGCAAAACATATGCCACGGTACTAAACTTTGCTTAGAATTTGCTTTTTTTTCTCTCCGTAAGGCAAAGCTAGCTATACTGTATTTAGTGTTTGGTGGTATCATTATGTTTGGCAATATATTGTTTTGTATATTTATTCATTCATGTTTGTTGTGTGATACTAATTCAAATTTATTCATACATTACTAGATGATGCAAGTATAGAATTTAGAATAGTGAATTTGAATGAAAATAAACAATTTAACCTCTTAAGGACGCAGAGCGTACCTGTACGGCCTGCGCCTGCTTCCCTACTATGACGCGGGGTCACAAGCTCACCCCACGTCATAGCGGGTCGGTCCTGGCAGCTATGAACGGCCGGGACCCATGGCTAATATCGGACATTACAGATCGCAGTATTGTCCGGTATTAACCCCTTAGATGTGGCGATCAAAGTTGATCGCCATGTCTAAAATGAAAAAGTGCTTCCTGGAAGCTCAGTCAGGCAGATCGGGATCACTAATGTAAAACTGTGGTGTCCCGATCAGCTGAGAGGACGTGAGGAGGATCCCTACCTTTCTCCTCGGCGTCCAATCGGTGTTCTATTACACCATGCCTTAGATCCAGGCTGGAGCAGCAGAGCTCCGATAACACTGATCAATGCTATGTTATGAGTAAAAGAACAATCGCTCCATAGGGTAAAACCAATTATACCCAGTGTGAGAGATCAAATGGTTAACTGCTCACCCTTGGTGGTTGTGTAGATTCATTCACAACAATTTTGCAGGCACAATGAATGGATGGTTGTCTGCAGTCCTCCGGTAGATGATATTGGATGAAAGTGCAGGGAATGGCTTCAATGGGGATAACTGGCTCAAACGGCGCTGACTGACCAGGACACAGCAAAGAAGATAAAAACGGTCTTTTATAAAGAATGCAATGAGTTCACTGTGCATGCGCAGCTTCTTCAGGCATAACAAGGTAGAAACAGAGGCACACTAGAAATTAACCCCTTGAGTAACAGAATAATATGGGGGGATTAACCTTTGCATGGTTAATAAGATGCATGCAGTGAATCCCCATAAGAGGGATTACGCCGAGCGCTCCGGGTCCCTGCTCCTCCCCGGAGCGCTCGCGGCGTTTCTCTCTCTGCAGCGCCCCGGTCATACCCGCTGACCGGGAGCGCTGCACTGACATTGCCGGCGGGGATGCGATTCGCATAGCGGGACGCGCCCGCTCGCGAATCGCATCCCAAGTCACTTACCCGTCCTGGTCCCCGGCTGTCATGTTCTGGCGCGCGCGGCTCCGCTCTCTAGGGCGCGCGCGCGCCAGCTCTCTAAGATTTAAAGGGCCAGTGCACCAATGATTGGTGCCTGGCCCAATCAGCCTAATTAGCTTCCACCTGCTCCCTGTCTATATTACCTCACTTCCCCTGCACTTCCTTGCCGGATCTTGTTGCCTTGTGCCAGTGAAAGCGTTTAGTGTTGTCCAAAGCCTGTGTTCCAGATCTCCTGCTATCCTCATTGACTATGAACCTTGCCACCTGCCCCAACCTTCTGCTACATCTGACCTTGCCTCTGCCTAGTCCTTCTGTCCCACGCCTTCTCAGCAGTCAGCGAGGTTGAGCCGTTGCCGGTGGATACGACCTGGTTGCTACCGCCGCAGCAAGACCATCCCGCTTTGCGGCGGGCTCTGGTGAAAACCAGTAGCAACCCTAGAACCGGTCCACCGACACGGTCCACGCCAATCCCTCGCTGACACAGAGGATCCACATCCAGCCTGCCGAATCGTAACACTGATCCACTGCATGCATGTAGCAAAAAAATTAAGGATGGATAACAACATATCCCTAATACAAAATCCTTCAAATTTAATACATATATAGTGTACAATTAGAAAAATATGCCAAAAAACATCCAGAAAAACCATACAGTACACAATTTAACGGACATTCTCTATTGTCTCATTAATTACCTGCGGGACCAACGTAGCTAATTTAAATATCCAATAAGATTCACAGTTAATCAATTTCTGAGAATGGTTAGGAGAATTTTCCAGTACGATCTCAAGGATGATTAGCCACAGGTCATTAATATTACTATCATGTACCATAGAAAAATGTTGAGAAATACTGTGTGATGAAAAATAATTTTTAATATTGGATCTATGCTTGCACATACGCGACCGCACCGTTTGAATGGTGCGGCCTACGTACTGCAAGCGACAACTACAATACAACAAGTATATTGCAAACTTAATGTCGGAACTGACCATATGTGCAATAGAGAATGTTTTATTTGTTTGAAAAGAGTTAAAGGGTAGCTCTCACCATCATGTTTTTTTTCTGTCCCTGCCTATTGCCCTTCTATCCCTAACCCCCTCCCTGCCTTTATTTAATTTTTTTACTATTTTAAAAATGGCATTTAGTCTGCCTGGTAGTGTGCTCACTACCAGGCAGACTTCCCCAGCAGGCACCACGTCACTGATGCCTGCTGGGGGGGGGGCAAACTTCCGCCCTTTTTTTACTAACCGGGTGCCTCCAGCTGTTTCACCACTACAACTCCCAGCATGCCCTGACATCTATTGGCTGTCAGGGCATGCTGGGAGTTGTAGTGGTAAAACAACTGGAGGCACCCAGGACAGGAGCTTCATGGGGGAAGAAGTGAGCCGGGAGCCGATGCGGGAGGGACGGGTGCGGGGGAGCCTCTTCCTGCCGCTCGGTGCCGCTCGGTGAGTAACACCCAAACAACCCCCCCACCCATAACCCCGCCCCCCCCCACTCCCCGTACCTTGCAGCAGGGCCATCGGTGAGTGTGGGGAGCCGATGCGCAGCCCTGGATGTTCCTGCGCCTGCGCAACATTTCGACTGATGCCCTGCCGGAATCAGTCGGAAATTTGCAGTGACGTCACTCCGCACTGCATTCGGCCACTAGGAGGGCGACCCCTAGTGGTCAAATTTCAAATTACTTTTAAAATGTTTTAAAAGCATTTTTTTTTATAAACGTATATTAGAGATATGTTGTAGTATTTAAGTACTACAACATATCAAAAACAATTTTTCATGACATGCCCATTTAAATGTTATGGTAGGTGTTTCAATCATAGAGCAACAAAGGCAGCACGCCCTGTTGCAGGGATAGCAACCTATCGCTGTCAAGGCAGAAGATGTTTGAGCATTTTCAATGGTTCATTTTAATCTATTAGGAGCCACCAAATTTTGCTAATTTCTTGACCGCATGAACATCACTCCTGGGGTATCAGGTATAATATCCATAATTTTGGCCTTGGGCCACACCACCCCTCAGACAAAGCATCACAGAAACAATGGCCGCCACGGAGAACCACCAGTGTGAAACCTACCATGTGCTCCCTGGCAGAGGGCTGGGAGAATGTAAGGAGGAAACCCTTCTGCAATTTCCTGCTAATTAAAAACGCCTGGACCAAATGAGTGGAGTGGAGTGCTTGCCATGGAAGAAGGGAGAGACTACAAATGTGCAACACAAATAGAGAAACATAGCCACACATCCACCATTTGCAAATTGATCTACTTGTTTCTCAGCATACCTAAAAAAGGTTGTTAGTATACATTTTGATCAAAAAGTACCTGTTAGTTTTTTTAATTATACTGAGAAGCAAGTAGATAAAAATACAAATTGTGGATGTGCGGCTATGTTTCTCTATTTGTGTTATACATTTGTAGTCTCTCCCTTTTTCCATAGCCAGCACTCCACTCCACCCATTTGGCCCAGGCGTTTTTAATTAGCAGGAGACTGCATAAGGGTTTCCTCCTTACATTCTCCGAGCCCTCTGGTAGGGAGCACATGGTAAGTGTTCACTCTGGTGTTGTTCTCTGTGACGGCCATTGTTTCTGTGATGCTTTGTCTGTGGGGTGGTGCGGCTCAAAGCCAGGGGCTTGGTTGGGCAGCAGTGTGGCAGCCTGGCCACTGGGTTCCTCCTCCTGTGGGCATGGCTTCTCAGTGGCGGTGGTCGCCACCCGGCGCTACGTCAGTGTTAGGTTAGGGACCCACTCTGACTAGATGGCCTTGACGTGGCGTGTGGGCTTGTACTTGTTGATCAAAATGTATAATAACAACCTGTTAATTTTTAAATTATGCTGAGAAGCAAGTAGATCAAAATACAAATGGTGGATGTGCAGCTATGTTTCTCTATTTGTGTTGCTGATTTTTACCATCAAGCTGCCATTCTTAGGGAATGCTTCTTGGCCAAGGGGTATCCTGACCGCCTCCTTAAAGGGGTACTCCGGGGAAAACCTTTTTTCTTTGAAATCAACTGGTGGCAGAAAGTTAAACATATTTGTAAATTACTTATATTAAAAAATATTAATCCTTCCAGTACTTATTAGCTGCTGAATGCAACAGAGGAAATTCCTTTCTTTTTGGAACACTAATGACATCACGAACACAGTGCTCTCTGCTGACATCACTGTCCATTTTAGCAACCATGCATAGCAGATGTATGCTAAGGGCAGCATGGTGGCTCAGTGGTTAGCACTACTGCCTTGCAATGCTGGGGACTTGGGTTCAAATCCCACTAAGGACAACAATAAATAAAGCGTTATTATTATTATAATAACGTCAACAGAGAGAACTGTGCTCGTGATGTCATCAGAGAGCATTCCAAAAAGAAAAGAATTTCCTCTGTAGTATTCAGCAGCTAATAAGTACAGGAAGGATTAAGATTTTTTAATAGAAGTAATTTACAAATAAGTTTAACTTTCTGCCACCAGTTGATTTAAAAGAAAAACGGTTTTCACCGGAGTACCCCTTTAATAAAGCATATCAAAAAGTAAAAAATATAAAAAAAAACGATCTTATTATTCCCAAAAATAATAATATAAGTATGAATAGGGATAATTATAAGGGGAAAAAGCATAATACATGCAAAAAGAAAAATGAAAAAAATCCTAATAAGTTCAAATATAATTTTATAACTAACTATAGTTGTGGGACAAATGAAAAAATTCTGAAGCGAAATTGGCCCATTATTTGTAGCGACCCCATCCTTAAGGATATTATACCTGATACCTTGGGAGTGACGTTCAATTGGTCCAGAAATTTGCAAAGTTTGGTGGCTCCTGATAGATTAAAATGTACCTTTGATAATGCTCAAACATCCTCTGCCTTGACAGCGACAGGGCGCGCTGACTTTATTGCTCTAATTGAAACACCTACCAAGACATTTAACTCTTCTCAAACAAATAAAACATTCTCTATTGCACATATGGTCAGTTGCGACATTCTCTATTGTACGATGATCAGTTTGTAATATACTTGTATTGTAGTGGTTGCTTGCTGTACGTAGGCCGCACCATTCAAACGGTGCAGTCGCGTATGTGCAAGCATAGATCCAATATAATTTTTTTTTTTTATTACACAGTATTTCTCGCCATTTTTCTACGGTATATGGTAGTAATGTTAATGACCTGTAGCTAATCATCCTTGAGACTCTACCAGAAAATACTCCTAATCATTAACAGAGATTGATTAACCGTGAATCTTATTGGATCTTTAAATTAGCTATGTTGGTGCCGCAGGGACTTAATGAGACAATAGAGAATGTCTATTAAATTGTGTACTGTATGGTTTTTCTGCATGTTTTTTGGCATATTTTTCTATATGATGTTTCAGGTATGTCGATCCCAAATTGTATTGTTGTATTTTTTGTTTTTCCTTTTTTTTGTTATAGTTTGTATTAACTTTACACTATTTGCTACATGCATGCAGTGGATCAGCACCCTCTTGTGGGGATTCACTGCATGCATCTTAGTAATCATGCAAAGGTTTAATCCCCCATTTTATTCTGTTACTCAAGGGGTTAATTTTTACCTTTAAAAGTGTGCTGCTGTTTCCACCTTGTTATGTCTGAAGAAGTTGCACATGCACAGCGAAACAAGTTGCATCCCGGTATTAAAGTCCGTTTTTATCCTCCTTGCTGTTTCCTGGTCAGTCAGTGCTGTTTGAGCCTGTTATCCCCATTGAAGCCATTCCCTGCACTTTCACCCAATGCTATGATATGGCATAGCCTACGGGGGCTATAAATGTGTAAAAAAATGTAATAAAAAAAATATGTAAACAAAAATAAACATTAACATATGTGGTATTGCCGCGTGCGTAAATGTCCGAACTATAAAAATATAATGTTGATTAAACAGCACGGTCAATGGACGTAAAGAAATTTAGATGTAAAGAAATTCCAAAATCTAAAATTGCGTATTTTTGGTCACTTTGTATACCGTAAAAATTTTTATAAAAAGAGATAAAAAAAGCCCCATCAAAACAAAAGTGGTAACGATACAAACTTCAGATCACGGTGCAAAAAATTAGCCTTCATACCGCCCCGTATGTGGAAAAATAAAAACGTTATAAGGGTCAGAAAAGAAAATTTAAAAAACATATTAATTTTTGTGCAAAAAGTTGTAATTTTTTAACAGTAGTAAAACAAAATCAAACCAAGTTGGGTATCATTTTAATTGTATGGACCTACAGAATACATATAAGGTGCCATTTTTACCGGAAAGTGCACTGTTTAGAAACAGAAGCCCCCAAAATTTACAAAATGGTGAGTTTCTTTAAATTTTGTCACACAAATTTTTTTTTTGGGGTTTCATCGTAGATTTTTGGGTAAATTGACCAATTTCATAACAAAGAAAAATTGGTAGCGCATAAAACAACCAGTCATATGGGTCTGTAGGTAGAAAACTGAAAGTGTTATGATTTTTAAAAGGTGAGGAGGAAAAAAATGAAAGTGCAAAAATAGAAAAACCCTGAGTCATTAAGGGGTTAATGAAATGAAAGATCTTGATGTATTTATACTTAATTCTTGTTCAATTCTGTGGGAATCATCTTACTCTCAGACAAACTTGGTACAAACTATAATCCAAAAATAGTGATGTCCAGCTCCCAAAAATTTTAATGTAGTTAAAAGTCCAAAATTTTATAAATCACCTTAAAACAGCACGAAAAGAAAAACACCCATGGTGAATGTAAAAAAAAATCACAAAAATGCCAATGTGTTTCAAACCATACAGTTCTCAGTTATTAATACAGAACAATATAAAAAGAATATAAAAGTATAAAACATATGTAAGGCATGGCACAACTAATCCACGGCCAACCAATAATCCCAGTGGTCTAATATCTATCTATCTTCTGTATATATCTATCTATCTCTTGTTTTATGAGCTTAATAAACAGTGAACATGCAGTTCCAGTTTCACTGTGCCTCCACTATTGCAAACAATGAGAATCTGGTGAATAAGGAAGCAGACTAAAAGTATTCCGTTTAATCTGGACAGATTGTTTATTAAAGAGCTCTGCAGATATTTTTAATCTGTTGCTATGCAGCAAAGTCTACATATTCTTTTAATAAAGTTAATGTCCATCATTCTTATTTAGGTCTTAAATCTAGAGCTGAATACTTTGATAATATTTCTGCAGTATTCCTGTACCCGTGTCCCAGCCACACCATATGTGAAGTAGTTGTGTGCCTGAGAAATCCCTATACTAGTGGCCTAAACTCTCTTTCTGTGTATTACTGTCATGCTCCGTGCTCCGGCCACCTGCACCGGCTGGGAGCGCATTGTTCCTTTGTCCCCGGCTGACGGCGGGGCTGGGAATCGCATAGCGGGATGCACCCGCATGCGGATCCCAGCCCGTCACTCATCTCTCTCCCATGCTACCTCCGCTGTGTCTCAGTTCCGGTGCGCGCATTCCCGTCCCTTAGGGCGCGCACGCCGGAGCTCAAAACTGTAAAGGGCCATTACGCCTATAAATATTGTGTACACCTGACACCATTCAATAAGTCCATGCCCCTCCCACACTTCCCTGTCAGATTTTCAGTGCCCCTAGCCTGAGATTAAGCAACCCTTATAGCTTGTTAGCCTTACCAGTGTATCCAGACCCTCCGCACCTTTGCTGCCTGTCTTTTTGCTACGTTTGACTTCGCTACTGCCCTATCCATCCGTACCTCGCCTTGCCCAGCTACCTGGGTGGTCGAGCCATGTCGGGGGTAGTGACCTGGGTGTCGCCTGCAGCAGCAAGCCCATCCTGCCTTTCAGTGGGCTCTGGTGAAGACCAGCGGCACCTTAGACTCCGCTCACCGATATGGTCTGAGTCATCAGCCACACAGGTTAGAGGATCCACATCCAGCTCCGTTACAGCAAGATCTGGCCATGGATAGTCTGGATCTCGCTTCCATCATGGCGCTACAGTCACAGCAGTTTGCCCAGCAGGTACAGCAGTTGAGCCAGTTATCCGCCATGATGCAGCATTTGCTAACCACTCAGCAACAACCACCACAACTAAAGCCTCATCCTACTCCGGTGGCAACACCCGCTCCGGCAGTCGTCTTCGGATCAAGACTTCGCCTGTCTCTTCCCGAGAAATATGAGGGGGATCCCAAGTCCTGTCATCGTTTCGTGACTCGTGTGCTCCATGCACAATGAATTTGTGGCGGATCAGTTCCCTACGGAACGAGCAAAGGTGGCCTTCATCCTCAGTCTTTTAACTACAAGGGCTTTGGCTCAGGCAACTCTGCTTTGGGATCACAGTGGTCCTCTCCCTACCAATTTCCAGGCATTCCTGACGGAATTTCGGAGTGTCTTCGAAGAACCTGCTCGAGCTTCCTCCACTGAGACAGCATTGCTGAGTCTTACTCAGGGCAACTTTGCCATTCAGTTCGGTGCCCTGGCATCGGAGTTAGCATGGAATGATGAAACTCTTTGCGCCACCTTCAAGAGAGGATTATCAAGTCAAATCAAGGATGTCCTCGCTGCCCGGTAATTGCCATCTAATCTGAATGAGCTTATACAGTTGGCATCCTGGATTGATTTCCGTTTCTCAGAGCGACCTTGGCTCTTTCCTCGTCTGGCACCTGTCTTCCAGCAACCACTGCAACCTCCTCCCTTGCCTCCCGCAAGGAGGCTATGCAGGTGGATCAGTCTCGCCTGACCACGCAGAAAAGGACTCACCGATGAACTGAGAATTTATGCCTATACTGCACCAGTGCGCATCACTTTCTAAAAGATTGTCCTTTGTGTCCTCAGTCACAGGGAAACACTAGCACCTAGGGTTTGTGGGAGAGGCTTCCCTAGGTGTGAATACCACCTCTCCATGCTTAAATATGACGGTCCAGCTTTTCCTACCTTCCAAAGAGATCATCTCCGTTTTTGCCTTTTTTGACTCTGGCTCTGCGGGAAATCTTATTGATGCTTCCCTAGTACATAGGCATCGTCTGCCGGTGTTTCGCCTGTTAAAGCCTCTGTACATCTCTACGGTGAATGGTGAAAGACTGGACTGTTCTGTGCTATATCGTACAGAACCATTGTCTATGCAGGTCGGAGTCTTGCATAAGGAGAACTTGTTCTTCTATGTTCTTCCTCATTGTACTTCTCCTCTCTTGCTTGGCCTACCGTGGTTGCAACTGCATGCTCCGCAGCTGGACTGGAAAACTGGAGAAGTTCTTTGCTTGGGTCCGCATTGCAACAACCACTGTATCCACATATGTATCTCAAAATTGGAACCATCATCTCGTCCACTGCCCAGTTTGTCTTCCTTTTTTCAGGACTATGCTGATGTCTTCAGTGAAAAGCAAGCCAAAATGTTACCCCCGCATCGTCCCCACGATTGTCCAATTGATTTGCTACCTGGCACCACACCTCCCAGAGGCAGAATCTACCCTTTGTCTGTTCCTAAAACTCTGGCCATGTCTAAGTAGATCCAGGAGAACCTTCAGAGGGGATTTATCAGGAAGTTATCTTCCCCTGCCGGAGCCGGTTTCTTCTCCATGGAAAAAAAAAACGGACTTTGCGACCTTGCATCGACTACCGAGGTCTGAATAAAATTACAGTAAAGAACCCACTTCCTTTAATCTCGGAGTTGTTTGATCATCTGCGAGGTGCCAAAATCTTCTCTAAATTGGATCTTCATTGGGCCTATAATTTGATTCGCATACGAGAAGGGGACGAATGGAAGACTGCATTTAAAACTTGTCTGTTAATGATAGTTTTGTGACCTCCTATACTCCTGTGTTGTTGTTTATTTGGATGATATACTCATCTACTTGCCCAATATCCAGTCACATCACTCTCATCTCTGCCAAGTGTTACAGCGTCTCCGTGAAAATCATCTCTATGCTAAACTAGAGAAATGTACTTTTGAAAAAAACAGCCTTCCATTTCTGGGGTATATTGTTACCAGTCAAGGTTTTCAAATCGATCACATCAAGCTGTCCGTCGTACTGGACTGGCCTCAACCCTCGGGCTTGAAAGCAGTTCAGCGCTTCTTCAGCTTTGCCAATTACTATCGGCAATTTATTCGTCATTACTTCACTCTGGTAGCCCCCATCGTCTCGCTTACCAAGAAGACTGCTAATCCAAGAGTTTGGACTCCTGAGGCTGAAGAAGCTTTCAAAGAGTTAAAGGGGTACTTTGATGGGGAAAAAAAATTATTTTTAAATCAACTGGTGCCAGAAAGTTAAACAGATTTGTAAATTACTTTTATTAAAAAATCTTAATCCTTCCAGTATGTATTAGCTGCTGAATACTACAGAGGAAATTATTTTCTTTTTGGAACACAGTGCTCTCTGCTGACATCATGAGCACAGTGCTCTCTTCTGACATCTCTGTCCATTTTAGGAACTGTCCAGAGCAGCATATATTTTCTATGGGGATTTTTTCCTACTCCAAACAGAGAGCTCTGTGTTCCAAAAATAAAAGAATTTCCTCTGTAGTATTCAGCAGCTAATAAGTACTGGAAGAATTAAGATTTTTTTTAACAGAAGTAATTTACAAATCTGTTTAACTTTCTGGCACCAGTTGATTTAAAAAAAAAAATTTTTCCACCGGAATACCACTTTAAAGTTTGCCTTCCCTTCAGCTCCTGTTCTATCTAGACCGATCCTAGCAAGCTATTCCTCTTGGAAGTGGATGCTTCGTAAGTTGGAGCAGGTGCAGAGTTGACGCAGAAGTTTTCTAAGGGGAGAACTTTAACATGCAGATTTTCTCCAAAACCTTCTCCCCTGCCGAGTGAAATTATACAATCGGAGATTGCAAGCTCTTTGCCAATAAGTTGGCATTAGAAGAATGTTGTCACATCTTGAAAGGCTCTGTACATCCGCTTACTATCTATACCGAACCACAAGAACTTGCCTTATCTCCAGTCTGCCCATCGTCTCAGCCCCCGACAGGTTCGTTGGTCTCTGTTCTTCTCCAGATTTAACTTCTTATGTACTTCCGTCCTGCAGAGAAGAATCTTCCTGCTGACACTCTGTCCAGATCCTCTGATGTTCAAGGCCTGGAATCCCATTCTCAACATATTATTTCCCCTGATCATCTCATCTCAACAGCACCAGCATGTCTTCAACACTTGCCACCAGGGAAAACTTATGTACCTCCCCGTTTAAGACTCCAAGTCCTGAAATGGGGTCATTCCTCTCTATTGGCCGGTCATGCTGGAATTCGTAAGTCCATACAGATCATCGCCCGACAGTATTGGTGGTCCACTCTAAAACAGGATGTTGTGGATTTTGTCCGATCTTGTTCACTTTGTGCCAAGACAAGCCTGCTGGTCTACTAGATCCTTTGCCAGTTCCAGAGCAACCCTGGACCGATATTGCAATTGACTTTATTACTGATGTTCCCTCTTCTGGCAGAAATACGGTCATTTGGGTTGTTGTGGATGGATTCTCAAAAATGGCTCATTTTGTGCCATTACCGGGATTACCCTCTGCACCACAGCTTGCCAAGTTGTTCCTCTGCCATATCTCCCCCCTGCATGGATTGCCCTCCCATATTGTCTCCGACCGAGGAATCCAGTTTGTCTCTAAGTTTTGGAGGGCCATTTGTTCAAGGCTTCAAGTTAAATTAGATTTTTCTTCGGGTTACCACCCTCAATCCAATGGACAGGTCGAAAGCGTAAACCAGGTCTTGGAAGACTATCTCCGCCATTTTGTTTCCGCTCGCCAAGATGACTGGGCCGATCTGCTACCCTGGGCCAAGTTTTCGTACAACCATAAGGATTCTGAATCCTCTGGGTCTTCACCCTTCTTTGTGGTCTATGGACTTCATCCTCGTCCTCCTTTACCCTTGTCCACTTCCTCTGGAGTTCCCATGGGCAATGATAAAGTGCAGAACTTCATCTCCATCTGGCCAAAGACCTGTGACTCTCTTCAGCATGCCGCCACTCGTATGAAATTGCAAGTGGTCAAGAAAAGACATTCCTCCTTCCGAATTCTCTCCAGGGAACAAAGTGTGGCTGTCTTCCAAGTTCATCTGTTTTAAGGTACCATGTTATAAGCTGGGTCCTCGTTATTTGGGTCCTTACAAGATCAAAAAACGTTTAAACCCTGCGGCTTATTCTCTCCATCTACCTTCTTCTCTCTGGATCCAGAGTTCTTTTCATGCATCTCTCTTAAAACTTGTTATCCACAACCGCTTTGCAAAAAAAAGACATCACTCCTACTCCCATCTCTGGTACTTCTGATGTTTATGTCGTCAAAGATATTTTAGATTCCAAGTTGGTCAGAGGAAAAAGTTTTTTCCTTGTAGATTGGGAAGGATTTGGCCCAGAGGAAAGCTCTTGGGAGCTGCAGGACAACATTCTAGACCGTGACCTTATCTACAAGTTATTGTGCTCAAAAAAGAAGGGGAGACCAAAGGGGGGGGGGGGGGGTACTGTTACTCTCCTCGCTCTGGCCACCTGCACCGGCTGTGAGCGCATTGTTCCCTTGTCACCTGCATGTGAATCCCAGCCCGTCACTCACCTTTCTCCCCTGCTGCCTCCACTGTGTCCCCGTCCATGCACCGGAGCTCAAAAATTTTAAGGGCCAGGATGCCCATAATTATTGTGTACACCTGACATCATTCTATAAGTCCATGCACCTCCCACACTTCCCTGCCGAAACTTCAGTGCCCCTAGCCTGACATTAAGTGACCCTTCTAGCCTGTTAGCCTTACCCATGTATCCAGACCCTCCGCTACATTATTAGACTCCACACCTTTGCTGCCTGCCTTGACCTTCTGCTACATTTGACTCTGCTACTGCCCTATCCTTCGGTACCTCGAATTGCCTAGCTACCTGTGTGGTCGGGGTAGCGACCTGGGTGTCGCCTGCCGCAGCAAGCCCATCCTGCCTTGCGGCGGGCTCTGGTGAAGACCAGTGGCACCTTAGATTCCGCTCCCCGATACAACCCGAGTCATCAGCCACATAGGTTAGAGGATCCACGTCCAGCTCTGTTACAATTACATTATCACAATAGCATACACTGAAGTCTTAAAACTGTGGAGTTTAATATTTCAATGCCTTGTATCAGATGAGTGACTCATTGGCCGTATAATACATTACCAAGATCGCTGCTTACTGTTTTACCCCTAAGGAGTTTTGCTATGCATCACTACTTAAACCCCTGCACACTGAGCTGGCACAGAGCTCTCAGACCAGCGATTGGGGTGAAGTAAGCAGCAATCTTTATAGATAACTACTTAGTGTCTGGGCCTAAAGGAGTTAAATAGCAATGCATAGAAATGCTACTAAAAGGGGTAGTTTAGTTAAGTAAAATATAATTTATTTAATTTCATCATATAATGATAAATATAACTTCCTAAGCAAATAATTAAAAGTAATGCTCCATTGCAGAGCTATATGAAGCACAAAATGTGCGAAATGCAGGCCATCCTGTGTCCACTCTTTCTTGGCTATCTTCCCCTAACTGCCTCTGGCCCCCACCCTTGGAGACAGAGTCATGTGACTTTTATGCTGTATCCATGTAGGCCACGCCCCTAGAAGCAACTGCACAGAAGAAAGATCTGAGGGGCTTACAGATGGAATTTGACATTTTGAGAATACTGGAAGTTGTAGTTTTGCAACAGATAGAGGCACCCATTTTGTGAATCATTTCTATATAGTATAGAAGATGGAAGCAGGATGGGAATGGTTGCTTAGTTACATTCTGAGGGATTGGGCCAAGGGACTAGGGAAGAAAACAGCACTTAGGAGGAAGTAAGCACCGAGCGGCAGCAAAGGATGCTGGGACCTGTAGTTTACAGACAGCATGTGGGGAAGGGAACAAGTAGGAGGGCAGAAAGGTGTATTAGAGCCACGTGCAGGAGATTTACTAGGTCACAGTAGAATAATAGATACAAGATTAATGTCCTATGCTGATTTAAGTTTTTTTTCATTCATTGGATAACCACTTTAACCCCTTAAGGACCAGGGTGTTTTCCATTTTTGCATTTTCGTTTTTTTTCTCCTTACCTTTCAAAATTCATAACTCGTTCAATTTTGCACATAAAAATTCATATGATGGCTTAATTTTTGCACCACCAATTCTATTTTGTAATGACATCAGTCATCTTATCCCAAAATCTACGGCAAAACGGGAAAAAAATCATTGTGAGACAAAATTGAAAAAAAACCCGCCATTTTGTAACTTTTGGGGGCTTCTGTTTCTACACAGTACATTTTTCGGTAAAAATGACACCTTCTCTTTATTCTGTAGGTCCATACAGTTAAAATGATACTCTACTTATAAAGGTTTGATTTTGTCGTACTTCTGGAAAAAATCATAACTACATGCAGGAAAATGTATACGTTTAAAATTGTCATCTTCTGACCCCTATAACTTTTTTATTTTTATGTTTATGGGGAGGTATGAGGGCTAATTTTTGGCACTGTGATCTGAAGTTTTTTGTGGTACCATTTTGTATTGATCGAACTTATTGATCTTTATTCATTTTTACATGATATAAAATGTGACCAAAAATACACTATTTTGGACTTTGGAATTTTTTTGCGTGTATGCCATTGTCTGTGCGGTTTAATTAACAATATATTTTTATAGTTTGGACATTTACACACGCGGGGATACCACATGTTTATTTTTATTTTTATTTACACTGTTTATTTTTAAATGGGAAAAGGGGGGTGATTCAAACTTTTAATAGGGAAGGGGTTAAATGATCTTTATTCACTTTTTTTTTACTTTTTTTTTGCAATGTTATAGCTCCTATAGGGACCTATAACACTGCACACACTGATATTTTACATTGCTCAATGCTTTCACATAGGAAAGCATTGATCAATGATTCTTCCGCTTGACTGCTCATGCCTTGATCTCAGGCACATTCAGTGATCGGACACCAGGAGGCAAGGTAGGAGACCCTCCTCGTGTCCTGCAGCTGTTCGGGATGCCGAACAGCTTCCTGAGCTAACCGGCAAGGTTTTACTTTCACTTTAGACGAGGCGTTCAACTTTGAATGATGCGTCTAAAGGGTTAATAGCGTGCCGCACTGCAATCAGTGCCGCGTGCTATTAGCCACGGATCCCGGACGTTGTTAGAGGCCGGCCCCGACTCGCCGTGGTCCCGCGTTATAGATCGGGAGCAGACTCATGACGTAACGTTACGTCATGGGTCCTTAACAGGTTAACTCTTTCCTGGCTGGGAAGGACCATGTTCTGAATGCTTATGGGGTCCACTAGCGGCCTTTTTTTTTTTTTTTTTTTTTTTTAAAGCCATAAAAAGGACATAACATTATATTAGATAGGTTAATGTTTTGCCAAGATGTACAAAATATATACATTTTTTTGATTCTGACAGTACCCATGTAAATTTTCAGGGATCATGGGGGAGATTTATCAAAATTGTATGATCAGACTGCACAACATATGTGAAATTATGAAATGTCAGTCAGGAAAAAAAAAAACACTATAGGGGAGATTTATCAAAACCTGTCCAGAGGAAAAGTTGCTGAGTTGCCCATAGCAACCAATCAGATGGCTTCTGAAGGCCTCTGAAAAAAGAAAGAAGCGATCCGATTGGTTGCTAAGGGCAACTCAGCAACTTTTCTTCTGGACAGGTTCTGATAAATCTCCCCCATAGTGTTTTTTTTTTTTTTTTGTCTTGTCTTGTCCTGTGTGTATATATTTATATGTGTGTGTGTGTGTATATATATATATATATATATATATATATATATATATGTGTATATATATATATATATATATATATAATTTGAGTGATAGAGAAGAAATATTTATATTAGATTAATTTGATTGATAATTAAGATTATTATATTAATGCATTTTTTCAATCAATGTAAAAGCACAATACAGTGTCTAAAACAATAGAGGAAATAAGTATGTCTAGATGCTTGTGAAAAACAAAATCCTGCTTAGTTTGGTTGCTAAGGAAACTGATACAGTTAGCAAAGAATTCAACATTAATAGCATGTTTATACTGAGAAATATACTGTATGTACATAGTGCCAGACATTTTTTTTAACATAATACATCGTTTGGTTTTAATTGATGTATATACAGTACAATGCATACATTACAGAAGCTCAGGTTAGTTGAAGTGGTTGAATAAATAACTATCATCCTTTTTTTAATGAGGCTGTAAAGAACTATTGCCTTCACACCAAGCCTAAACAATAGATAAAAACAAAATAAATGTGGGGACCACATTTTTCAAAAACAATAATCACACACAGCAAACATAATCACACACAGCACTGTCCTACTCAATAATAGGCATTTGATTTGCAATGTACCAATGAGCTGCATGTAGTCAGATCCTTGCATTTTCCTGACTTACATTTCATCATTTCACATATGTTGTGCAGTGTGATCATCAGGGCTGGACTGGCTAACCGGGATAGCAGGAATATTCCCGGTAGGCCGCTGCCCTGTGGGCCGACAGTGGCTGGAGCACAGGCTGCCTGAGTCCGGACAAGTCACTGTGTCAGTCTGTCAGCAGTGTCAGGACCTGTTTGCTCAGCAGCTGCAGCATCACACACAGGTCTGAGGCTCCTGGCTCCTGACAGCTGACACAGTGAACGGAGGTCCGGAGGTCTGGGGTACAGAGACTGTACTGGGAGCTGTACAGACAGTACACTGCCTTCTACTCTCTTCCTCCTCACTGCTCCTGGCCCCTCCTCCTGTCAGCACACAGTGACTGCAGCTGCTTGGGGGAAGAACTACTATACTGGGTGAGAGGAAAAGGGAACCTAATGTTATTACTATGTAAGGGAAAGGGTGGGAGTCCTGTTCTGTGGTGTGTGTGGGGGTCTGGTAAGAGGGGGACCTTTGATGTGTGTGGGGGGGGGCACTGCAGAAGGGGACCTGTGATGTGGGGGGCTGCAAATGGGTGTGGGGGACCTGTGATGATAGGGGTTGTAAAGGGGGGATCTGTGATGTTGGGGGGCTGCAAAGGGGGACCTGTGATGTGGCGGGCTACAAAGGGGGGGGACCTGTGATGTGGGGGGCTGCAAAGGGGGGACCTGTGATGATAGGGGCTGTAAAGGGGAGACCTGTGATGTGGAGGGCTGCAAAGGGGGGAGCTGTGATGTGGGGGGCTGCAAAGGGTGGCCCTATGATGATAGGGGCTATAAAGGGGGGACCTGTGATGTGAGGGGCTACAAAGGGGGGGGGCCTGTTATAGGGGCTGTAAAGGGAGGGACCTGTGATGATAGGGGCTGTAAAGGGGGGACCTGTGATGTGAGGGGCTACAAAGGGGGGGACCTGTGATAGGGGCTGTAAAGGGGGGAACCTGTGGTGATAGGGGCTGTAAAGGTGGGACCTGTGATGTGAGGGGCTGCAAAGGAGGGGGGGGGGACCTGTGATAGGGGCTGTAAAGGGGGCACCTGTGATAATAGGGGCTGTAAAGGGGGGACCTGTGATGTGAGGGGCTGCAAAGGGGGGGATCTGTGATAGGGGCTGTAAAACGGGGGACCTGTGATGATAGGGGCTGTAAAGGGGGGAACCTGTGATGTGGGGGGCTGCAAAGGGGGGACCTGTGATGTGAGGGGCTGCAAAGGGGGGGACCTGTGATGATAGGGGCTGTAAAGGGGGGAACTGTGATGTTGGAGGGCTGCAAAGGCAGGACCTGTGATGTGGGGTGCTGCAAAGGGGGGACCTGTGGTGTAGGGGGCTGCAAATGGGGGGACCTGTGGTGTGGGGGGCTGCTAAGGGGGGACCTGTGGTGTGGGGGGCTGCAAAGGGGGGGGACCTGTGATGATAGGGGCTGTAAAGGGGGGAACTGTGATGTTGGAGGGCTGCAAAGGGAGGACCTGTGATGTGGGGTGCTGCAAAGGGGGGACCTGTGGTGTGGGGGGCTGCAAAGGGGGGACCTGTGGTGTGGGGGGCTGCTAAGGGGGGACCTGTGGTGTGGGGGGCTGCTAAGGGGGGACCTGTAATGTGAGGGGCTACAAAGGGGGGGACTTGTGATGATAGGGGCTGTAAAGGGGGGGAACTGTGATGTTGGAGGGCTGCAAAGGGGGGACCTGTGATGTGGGGGGCTGCTAAGGGGGGACCTGTGGTGTGGGGGGCTGCAAACGGGGGACCTGTGGTGTGGGGGGCTGCAAAAGGGGGACCTGTGATGTGAGGGGCTGCAAAAGAGGGACCTGTGATGTGAAGGGTTGCAAGGGGGGGGGGGGACTGTGATGTTGGGGGTCTGCAAAGGGGGGACCTGTGGTGTGGGGGGACTGCAAACGGGGGACCTGTGATGTGAGGGGCTGCAAAAGGGGGACCTGTGATGTGAGGGGCTGCAAAAGGGGGACCTGTGATGTGAAGGGTTGCAAGGGGGGGGACTGTGATGTTGGGGGTCTGTAAAGGGGGGACCTGTGGTGTGGGGGGCTGCAAAGGGAGGACCTGTGATGTGGGGGGCTGCAAAGTGGGGACCTGTGATGTGGGGGGCTGCAAAGGGGGGAACTGTGATGTGAGGGGCTGCAAAGGGGGGACCTGTGATGTGGGGGGCTGCAGGGGGGGGACTTGTGATGTGGGGGGCTGTAATGTTGGTGGGTGCTGGTGGAGAGGGGCGACCAGTTATGTGGGACCTGTGATATGGGGAGCTGGAAAGGGGCTACCTGTGATGTTGGGGGCTGAAGAGGGGATGCCTTTGATGTAGGGGGCTGGAGACGGGGGGGGGGGACCTGTGATGTTGGGGGCTGGAGACGGGGGGACCTGTGATGAGGGGGGGACCTTTAATGTGGGGTAGGGGGTAGGTTATGGGAAGAGTAGACCTTACTACTTTGTAAGGGAGGGGCACTTTGGTTCGCTCTTTTTTTTTTTTTTTGCAATCTAAGTTGTTTATTCATTATTTTTAAATAACTATATTTTTTATATTTAACTACAGTTAAGGGGAACCTGTTATCAGTTTTAAGTTGTCAAAACAGCAGGCAGCATAAAACTGGTGAAGGCATCACGATCCCAGGACACTGTGAATTACACTAAGACACTCGGTCATTCAAAGTAATCTTAGTTTCTAAATGCCACCAGACCCGGTAATTAGTCCTTAGGGTAGGTGATGCATCTTTCCCTGTATCAGTGGTCTCCAAACTGTGGATCTTACGCTGTTGCTAAACTAAAACTCCCAGTAAAACGTCAACTCCCAGCGTGCACAGAGCGTTGTTGGAACAGCTAACAGTCCACAGTTTGGAGACCTAGTGGAGATTTATCAAAGCCTGTGCAAAGGAAATGATTCCCAGTTGATTGGTGAGTGCATCCAATAATTTTCTACTGTGAGACTGTTATGCTTACTGCTATAAACTATTGGGATTGAGTACCCCATCTGTATGCAGGAACCTGCAAAGTCGGGAAAAGATGTAGTGTTGGACTTTGTAGTGCTGAGCACTGTATCTTCCAGTGTCTCCCTATACACTGCTAGAGACAAGAGAGACGTTTCAATCAAGCCGACTGGGCAGGGAGCAGCCGCCAGGACCTGCCCCTGTGACTATTTACCTGTATCCTTGTACCATTTTCAAACTATGTCTCTGTGTAATTTGTGTCCCGGAATCGCAATGCCTGCAGCAGTGTTATGCTGCCCACGGTATTTTAACCCTATGTGATATCTACTACGGGAGGGGGAACAGTAAAAAAACAAAAACCCTTTCTAAAATTCCTTGCTTTCACACTGCCACTGAAATGACGGAATTCTGTTTCTGGTATCTGGCACTTTCGGTTAGGTGACGTGACATGGCCAGCCATCCAATCAGCGCCTGAGGCTGGACATTGCTTCGGCCCGTAATTGAATGAACAGCTGTGTGAGATCACATAACCTGACCTAGTAGTGCTGGACACTGGGAACTGAGTTCCATGATTCTGGCGGTAGCTCAAGTACAAAAAAGAGAGGGTTGCTTTTATTTATTTATTTTTACTGTTTTTCCCAAGTGGAGTTAAAGGGGTACTCCGGCGCTTAGACATGCCTGATCACGGAGGTCCCGCCGCTGGGGACCCCTGTGATCTTGCACGCCGCACCCCGTTAAAATCAGTCCCCGAAGCGTGTTCGCTACGGGTCTGATTACTGTCGATCACGGGCCGGAGTGTTGTGATGTCAAGGCTCCGCCCCATGTGATGTCACGCTCCGCCCCCCTCAATGCAAGCCTTTGGGAGGGGGCGTGAAAGCTGTCACACCCCCTCCCATAGGCTTGCATTGATGGGCGGAGCGTGACATCACACGGGGGCGGAGGAGTGACGTCACACAGGGGCAGAGGCGTGACGTCACACGCCGCCGGCCCCGTGGTCACCGGTAATCAGACCCAGAGCGAACATGCTCCGGGGACTGATTTTAACTGGGGTGCTGCGTGCAAGATCACGGGGGTGCCCAGCGGCGGGACCCCCACGATCAGGCATCTTATCCCCTATCCTTTGGATAGAGGATAAGATGTCTAAGCGCCAGACTACCCCTTTAATACCACATTACTATCTTGTATGTTGAGGCTGCACCCCTTTGACTTCAGGGCGCACCCACAACATAGTTCTCTTATAGAGGTATGGCAAATCAAGTGCCAGGCTTCCCTGTCCCTTCCCTGCAGCCAGTGACTGCTACAGTGACGCAATGCTGTGGGGCTGGTATGACAATTTTTCCAGGGCTGGTTTTTAGCCCCAGTCCGGCCCTGGTGATCATACAACATAGAAACATAGAATGTGTTGACAGATAAGAACCATTTGGCCCATCTAGTCTGCCCAATAATCTGAATCCTATCAATAGTCCCTGGCCCTATCTTATATGAAGGATAGCCTTATGCTTATCCCATGCATGTTTAAACTCCTTCAATGAACAATACTTTTTTGGGCTTCCAACAGTGCAAAATCTAGTCTGGGGTCTGCATTTATGTAGGCTTCTACTCTGGGGGTTGAATGGGTAGAGTAGCAAGGTCTTCATCTGGGATTTGAGTTTATGTAACGGTTTGGTCTAAATGAATTTAAGGGTCTGCTGTGGGGTCTGAATTAACTTTTGGGGTCTGATATAATGTCTGAATTGGGGTGGTGGTGGAAACGAGGGGCAAAAGAAGGGTGAGTCACTTGAAAGAGGACTCATCGGTTCTCCTGATATGTCTGATTTACAGTAATAAATAGCTTTTCTTCATGTGCGATAAAATAACTGGAGTATCTCTTCTTAAAACTCTGTGTTGTGCTGGTCCTGTAATTCCTCATGTAAATTTATATAAGAGAGGTTTTTTGCTGCATAACCATTTGGTTTCAAATGAGTCACTTGGACTGGATATTAACCTCTTAAGGACGCAGGGCGTATGGATACGCCCTGCATTCCGAGTCCTTAAGGACGCCCGTGGAAATTCCGCTAGCCGGTTGGGGACCGGAGCCGGATGCCTGCTGAAATCATTCAGCAGGCATCCCGGCATATCGCCCAGGGGGGTCATTATGCCCCTCCATGTCGGCGATGGCCGCAGATCGCTGGACAATTCAGTCCAGCGATCTGCGGCGATTCCGGGTCAATCGGGTCTCCAGTGAGCCAGTGAGCCTGCAGTGAGCCTGCAGGGGTGAGGTGGCACTGGTGCCACCTCACGATCGCCCTGATTCGTCGTCCGGATTACCGGCCGACCAATCAGGGTGCCTGCTGCGGGTGTCACTCCCGCACCCGCTCCGCCCCTCTTCCGGAGGACGTGAGCGGGTGCGGGAAGATGACCCCGGGTGCTGGGGACCCCGATCCCCGGCATCCATGTTGGGATCGGGGCCCCAGGAGCGACGTAGGCGGCGAGGGACTGTCCTGCGACGGAGCAGCAGCAGGAGGTGAGTGACAGCCTCCTGCTGTTGCTTAGCAACAGCTCCCAGCATGCAAAAAGGGCATGCTGGGAGCTGTAGTTATGCAACAGCAGGAGGCAGACCACCACAACTCCCAGCATTCCCTTATGGGCATGCTGGGACTTATGGTTTTGCAACAGCTGGAGGCACATTTTTTCTATGGAAAAGTGTACCTTCAGCTGTTGTTTAACTACAACTCCCAGCTTGCACAAACAGCTAAAGTGCATGCTGGGAGTTGTAGTGGTGCATCTGCTGGTTGCATAACTACAACTCCCAGCATGCCCATTGGCTGTCGGTGACTGCTGAGAGTTGTAGTTTTGCAACAGCTGAAGGCACACTGGTTGTGAAACTCAAATTTTTTTTTTACCTAACTCAGTGTTTCACGACCGGTGTGCCTCCAGCTGTTGCAAACTACAACTCCCAGCAGTCACCTTACACCATGCACCGTACATGCTGGGAGTTGTAGTTTTGCAACAGCTGGAGGAGCTGGTTTTGAAACACTGAGTAAGGTCACAAACTCAGTGATACATAACCAGTGTGCCTACAGCTGTTGCAAAAAGACTCTCAGCTTGTACAGTCTGTCAGCCCATGCTGGGAGTTGTAGTTTTTCAACAGCTGGATGTCCCTGTCCCCCCCTCAATGTGAATGTACAGGGTACACTCACATGGGCGGAGGTTTACAGTAAGTATCGGGCTGCAAGTTTGAGCTGCGGCAAATTTTCTGCAACAGCTCAAACTGCCAGCGAGAAACTACTGTGAACCCCCGCCCGTGCGACTGTACCCTAAAAACACTACACTACACTACCACAAAAAATAAAATAAAAAGTAAAAAACACTACATATACACTACACAGCCCCCCTCCCCAATAAAAATGAAAAACGTCTAGTACGCCACGGTTTCCAAAACGGAGCCTCCAGCTGTTGCAAAACAACTACTCCCAGTATTGCCAGATAGCCACTGACTGTCCAGGCATGCTGGGACTTTTGCAACAGCTGGAGGCACCCTGTTTGGGAATCACTGGCGTAGAATACCACTATGTCCACCCCTATGCAATCCCTAATTTATGCCTCAAATGCGCATGGCGCTCTCACTTTGGAACCCTGTCGTATTTCAAGGCAACAGTTTAGGGTCACATATGGGGTATCGCCGTACTCAGGAGAAATTGTGTTACAAATGTTGGGGGGTATTTTGTGCTTTTACCCTTTTTAAAAATGTAAAATTTTTGGGAAAAGAAGCATTTTAGGTAAAAAAATAAATTTTTTTTTTACATATGCAAAAGTCGTGAAACACCTGTAGGGTATTAAGGTTCACTTTACCCCTTGTTACATTCCCCGAGGGGTCTAGTTTCCAAAATGGTATGCCATGTGTTTTTTTTTTTGCTGTCCTGGCACCATAGGGGCTTCCTAAATGTGGCATGCCCCCAGAGCAAAATTTCCTTCAAAAAAGCCAAATGTGACTCCTTCTCTTCTGAGACCTGTAGTGCGCCAGCAGAGCACTTTTCACCCCCATATGGGGTGTTTTCTGAATCGGGAGAAATTGGGCTTCAAATTTTGAAGGGTATTTTCTGCTATTACCGTTTTTAAAAATGTAAAACTTTTGGGAAACCAAGCATTTTAGGTAAAAATGTTTTTTTTTTTTTTTACATATGCAAAAGTCGTGAATCACCTGTATGGTATTAAGGTTCACTTTACCCCTTGTTACGTTCTGAAAGGGGTCTAGTTTCCGAAATGGTATGCCATGTGCTTTTTTTTTGCTGTTCTGGCACCATGACATGCCCCCCAAAAACCATTTGACGCTCCTTCCCTTCTGAGCCCTCTACTGCGCCCGCCGTACACTTTACATAGACATATGAGGTATGTGCTTACTCGAGAGAAATTGGGCTTCAAATACAAGTAAAAATTTTCTCCTTTTTAACCCTTGCAAAAAATTCAAAAATTGTGTCTACAAGAACATGCGAGTGTAAAAAATGAAGATTGTGAATTTTCTCCTTCACTTTGCTGCTATTCCTGTGAAACTCCTAAAGGGTTAAAACACTTACTGAATGTCATTTTGAATACTTAGGGGGATACAGTTTTTATAATGGGGTCATTTATGGGGTATTTCTAATATGAAGACCCTTCAAATCCACTTCAAACCTGAACTGGTCCCTGAAAGAAAGCGAGTTTCAAAATTTTGTGAAAAATTGGAAAATTGCTGCGGAATTTTGAAGCCCTCTGGTGTCTTCCAAAAGTAAAAACTCATCAATTTTATTATGCAAACATAAAGTAGACATATTGTATATGTGAATTAAAAAAAATTATTTGGAATATCCATTTTCCTTACAAGCATAGAGCTTCAAAGTTAGAAAAATGCAACATTTTCAAATTTTTCATCACATTTTGGGATTTTTCACCAAGAAAGGATGCAAGTTACCACAAAATGTTACCACTATGTTAAAGTAGAATATATCTCGGAATAAGAATGATAACTAAAAGCATTCCAGAGTTATTAATGTTTAACTCCTTAAGGACCAATACAAATAAACCTGTACGCCCCTGAAAGACCAGGCCTGTTTTTTCAAATCGGGGATGTCTGTCTTTATTAGAGAATAACTCTGGTAACGTTTTGCCAATCACGATAATTCTGACATTGTTTTTTTGTCACAAGTTGTCCTTCATGTACATAGTAAAAGTAAGCCGATATCATTTGTAGTTTTTTTTTATAATGCAAAAAATCATGAAATTTTTACAAAAAAATTACGATTTTTTGCTGTTTTAACACTAATAGGGTGCATATATTTATACATACTGACCAAATAGTTTATGAAACTTATACTTTAAGATGTCTACTTTATTTTGACGTAATTTTTTTTGTTTTTAATTAACATTTTAAATTAGTTAGAAGCCTAACAATTTAACTTGAAATTTTGAAAATTTTGAAAATTTGAAAAGTACATCTTTTTTTGTGTGCTATGCAAGGTTTGCAGAAATTAAAAGGTAGTAGAACATAGGAACACCCCCCCCCCAAATGACCCCATTTTAAAAACTAGACCCCTCAAGGTATTCGCTAGGGGGTACAGTGAGTATTTTAACACCATAGTTTTTTGGCAGGAATTATTACAAAGTCAGTGTTAAAAATTCGAAATTTGCAATTTTTCACAAATGCATCATTTGGGGGGCATATTTTTTGTACATCACTTCTGATATTGAAAGAAATACACCCTATATTTTATTTAGCTGCTTGTCCCATGTTCGGAAATACCCCCGCTTTGGCCATATATGGTTCCTTGGCCGCGTGGTAGGACTCAGAAGGAGAGGAGCGCCATTTGGCTTTCAGGGCAGAACAGTACCCCCACCCCCACAAGTGACCCCATTTATATACCGCACCCCTACAAGTTATTGGCTGGACCGGGGACCTCTCTGATTGGTCCTTGGTCGGCTGGCAGTATAACGCGTCTGTCTGTGACAGTTAAGGCTCCTCATGGATATATCCGCCATGTTGTGGGAATAAGCACCCGCTCATGGTGAATATATCCATCACTGCTGCGGCTGGGTAGCTCAGTGTGTCCGCTCATGACTGCTGGCGGGAAATACGCCGCTATGAGTGGACACACAAAGCTACCCAGCTGCAGCAGGGAGCTCATTACCGTGACTGCTGCATAATGTGTAGGATCACATGGCGGACATCCGCAGCATATTACATGCTGCGGATGTCCGCCAATGCGATCCTACACATTATGCATTTTTTTAAATTAGATTCATTTAATAAATGTATTTTTAATATATATATATATATATATATATATATATATATATATTTTTTTTTTTTTTTATATATATTTTTTATTTTTATTTTTACACTTTTATTACATTTTTATTTATTTTTACACTTTTATTTTATTTATTTATTTATTTTTACACTTTTTAATGCTTTGGAATACTTAGTATTCCAAAGCATTGCAGTTATATGCTGCCTGCCAGTTTTCACTAGCAGGCAGCATATTAGGACGTGCCTCTGGCATGTCCTTTCAGGCAATGCCCAGGGCAGACCTGGGGGTCTTTGTAGGACCCCCGGCTGCCCAGGTATGCAGCAGCGCCCCGCGATCGCGCAGCGGGGTGCTGCAGGAGAGACAGAGGGAGCCCCCTCCCTCTGTCAGAACTCCTTACAGCGCGCGGTCACTTCTGACCGCGGCTGTAAGGGTTAAACTGCCGGGAGTGAAGTGAACTTCACTCCCGGCAGTGCGGCAGGTCCCGGCCAGCCGTGGACACACACAGCACCCCGCGATCGCGATGCGGGGTGCTGCAGGAGTGACAGAGGGAGCTCCCTCTGTCATAACACTTACAGCCCGCGGTCACTTCCGACCGCGGCTGTAAGGGTTAAAACTGCTGGGACCAAAGTTTACTTCGGTCCTGGCAGTGCAGCAGGGTCCCGGCTGTGTGATACAGCCGAGTCCCTGCCGCGATCTCGTGGGTGCACTGGGCAGCACCCACGAGAATAATGGACGAATATAGACGTCCAGGTGCGGGAACGGCCGCCAACCTGGACGTCTATACTCGTCCGTGGTCGTTATCGGGTTAAAGTGACAGTGGTCAGATTTGCAAAAAATGGCCGAGTCCTTAAGGTGAAAAAGGGCTCAGTCCTTAAGGGGTTAATAGCATATCCTCAAGATGATATATGTCACATGACATATGTGTAGATGAGCAAACTTTTGAAAAATTTTATTCGGCCGAATTGCCGAAATTTTCGAAAAAAGTTTCGGTCCAAATTTGTTTGCGGCAAATCTGTATGAAAAACAGCTATTTCTGGCCTACAGGGAGCCTCAATAGGGGTGTAAAGCACTTTGCCTTGTCCTAACAGGCATAGGGAGGGCGCTGTGTTAGTGAAATAATACATGCAGATTACAGGCTTTGCTATTAGAAACACTGCTGCAGAGCATCTATGTGACAGCAGGGAGACACTATGGTGTCAAAATTGAAGAGAATTAAGAGATTTTTATGTAATTTTAATTTAATTTAATTTGAATCTATAACATTTTTTGGAGTACCCATTCTGGTGAGCATCGAGTTGTCCGTCCTCCGACAGGCGAGATACCAACTGTTCCAGGCCCTGCCTCTCAGCGCCCCTCTGCCCCTTGACGAATGTTTCATTTAATCAGTTATCCTCCAGCATAAGGAGACCATAATCTGGCAGAATGACACAGCCCGGAATTGTCAGCAGCACAAGGAAACCATATAGTGGCAAAACGACCCAGTCTGGAGGTCGCAACAGCCTCACAAGACCATAGAGCCTCACAATAGAGAAGATTAACCCCTTAAGGACCAAGCCCATTTTGACCTTAAGGACCAGGCCAATTTTATTTTTACATTTTCGTTTTTTCCTCCTCGTCTTCTAAAAATTGTAACTCTTTTAAATTTTCCTCCAGAGACCAGTATGAGGGCTTTCTTTTTGTGCAAGCAGTTTTCCTGCATAACACCATCACTAACTTTACCATAGAAGGGTGCCCCGGGTGCCGCTCCCAAGGGGGGTGCCAGGGGCCGACTGACCTGCCGCAGCCACCACCACTACTGAGGATCCGGGACACTCATCCCAGATCCCCAGCAGACAGCGGTGCCTTCTCCTGTATGCACGATATACGCACATACAGAAGAAGGCGTCCGCATCTGCAGCTGCACAGAGGAGACGTGACCTCTGCCCCCACGCAGCACGCAGTACAGGCGCCAGTGACGTCACTCATCGGCGCCTGTACTGTGGAGGGGAGAAGACGCGGGCCCTGCAGCTGAGGAGATCGCTGCGTGGGATATCAGGTGAGCATCCTTTTTATTTATTTTTCTCAACTCTGCATACACCTATGGGGAAGTGGAGGGGGGGTTACTCTTCATATACCTATGGGGGAGGGGGGTTACTCTACATATACCTATGGGGGAGGGGGGGTTACTCTACATATACCTATAGGGGAGGAGGGGGGGTTACTCTACATATACCTATGGGAAAGGGGAGGGGGAGTTACTCTACATATACCTATGGGGAAGGGGAGGGGGGTTGCTCTACATATACCTATAGGGGAGGATGGGGGGGTTGCTCTACATATACCTATGGGGGAGGGGGGTTACTCTACATATACCTATGGGGGAGGAGGGGGGTTACTCTACATATAGCTATAGGGGAGGAGGGGGGTTACTCTACATATACCTATGGGGGATGGGGGGGGGTTACTCTACATATACCTATGGGGGAGGGGGGTTACTCTACATATACCTATGGGGAAGGGGAGGGGGGTTACTCTACATATACCTATGGGGAAGGGGAGGGGGGGTTACTCTACATATACCTATGGGGAAGGGGAGGGGGGTTACTCTACATATACCTATGAAGAAGGGGAGGGGGGGTTACTCTACATATACATATGGGGAAGGGGAGGGGGGCTACTCTACATATACCAATGGGGAAGGGGAGGGGGGGTTACTCTACATATACCTATAGGGGAGGGGGGTTACTCTGCATATACCTATGGGGAAGGGGAGGGGGGTTACTCTACATATACCTATGGGGAAGGGGAGGGGGGTTACTCTACATATACCTATGGGGAAGGGGGGGTTTACTCTACATATACCTATGGGAAAGGGGAGGGGGGGGGGTACTCTACATATACCTATAGGGAAGAGTGGGGGGTGTAGCTGCATATACATATGGGAAAGAGGGGGGTGTAACTGCATATACCTATGGGAAAGGGGGGTGTAACTGCATATACATATGGGAAAGAGGGGGGTGTAACTGCATATACATATGTGAAAGGGGGGTGTAACTACATATACCTATGGGAAAGAGGGGGGTGTAACTGCATATACCTATGGGAATGAGGGGGGTTGTAACTGTATATACCTATGGGAAAGAGAGGGGGTGTAACTGCATACACCTATGGGAAAGAGGGGGGGTGTACCTGCTTATACCTATGGGAAAGAGGGCGGGGGGGAGGTAACTCTGCCTATACCTATGGGGAAAGGGGAGGAAAGGGGGGGTGGTAACTCTATACCAATGGGGAAGAGGGGGGGGTAACTCTGCCTATACCAATGGGGAAGAGAGGGGTAACTCTGCCTATACCAATTGGAAAGAGGGGGGGGGGAATCTGCCTATACCTATGGGAAAAAAGGGGTTTAACTCTGCCTATAACTATGGGAAACGGGGGGAGGGATTTTTTTTTAACTCTGCCTATACCTACGGGAAAAGGGGGTGGGGGGACTCTGCTGCCTATACCTAAGGAGAAAGTGGGGTTAACTCTGTTCCTATACCTATTGGGAAGGGGGTTTAACTCTGCTGCTTATACCTACAGGGAAGGGGGGCTACCTAACTTTATACCTGGATACCTAACTACTTACCTAAATACCCAGCTACCTAACTATGTACATACCTGGCCTTCATACATGGCTGCCTAATTACCTAGCTAGCCCCCTACCTATCTAACTTGTCCCCTACCTACATATCTGGCTTCCTGATCTACCTACCTAGTTACCTATTTACCTGGCTGTCTACCTACTTGCCCTTTTACTGTGCAGGACACCAAGGAGGCCATTATTACAGTTTGTGGGCCTATAGATGGAAAGATTGTGTAGAGGAGGGCACTGGAAAAATGCAGAGTGTGACATGTTTTTCCTACAGATGTTAAGAGATCCACATGGCGGTCTTATCCAGACGGAGAAGAAAAGGAAAGAGGACGCCGCTGATCAGAAAAGACGTAATTGTGAGTCCCAAAATGTAACTGGAATCACTTATATGGTATACACATCCTGTATACAGCTGATATCTACCGCCATATGGTCCTGTATATAATCATTTATACAGATCCTGTATAGTATAGTGGTCTGTGTATAGTGGTTTTATTCTGAACAGTATGACGGTATTATCCAGTTATTGTGTGGTGGTATATAGTTACTCTTTGTATACCAGTATTATTGGTCTTGGAAATTTACCTATGTTAAAGTGTTTCTTATATATATAAATTTTAGTTTATTGTGTGTGGGATTTAGGTGGAATAGGGACGTGGAAGAAGATTGACAAGCTGCAGAGCCTAGTAGGGGCCCTTGCTTTTTTTTTGGTCTGTGGGCCCTGAGTGTTGTCAGTCCGCTCCTGGGAGGTGGTGTAATTAAGGGGGGGGAGGGGGGGGTAATTAAGGGGGGGTGCGGGTGTGTGGGGGGGTGCCAAACAAAGGGTCTGCCCTGGGTGCCAAATGCTCTAGGTACGCCACGGTGTCCAAGATTGTTTTCAGTGATCAAAGGTGCCATGAGACACAATGCCATCCACGAGTTAAACTGAAAAACAAAATATGTAATCTTTGTGACACAAATAGAATTTGTATAATCATTTAGAACAGGGTGTATTTTACCAGAGCTCATTAAGATATAAAAGCTAAGCTGTGATAGTAGGTAGGTGTTCACACTGGTGTGGTGCTCTGTGGTGGCCATTGTTTCTGTGTTGCTTTGTCTGTGGGGTGGTGGGGCCCAAAGCCATGGGCTTGGTCGGGCAGCAGTGGGGCTGCCCAGCCACTGGGTCATTCCCCGGTGGGCTTGGTGTCTTGGAGGCAGTGGTCACCGCCCGGCGCTATGCCAGTGTCAGGTTAGGGACCCCCTCTGACTTGAAGGCCTTGACGTGGCAAGTGGGCTTGTACTTTTTGATCAAAATGTATACTAACAACCTGTTAGTTTTTTTTTATTATACTGACAAGCAATTAGATCAAAATACAAATGGTGGATGTGCGGCTATGTTTCTTTATTTTTGTTATACATTTGTAGTCTCTCCTTCCTTCCATGGCCAGCACTTGACCCATTCCGCCCAGGCGTTTTTAATTAGCAGGAGACTGCATAAGGGTTTCCTCCTTACATTTTCATGTACATGTGCTGATTGGAGAATATGCAGCATATATGCGTGTGACCCTACCCATAATAAAGTATTTATAATAACATGAGGGGCATGCTAACTTATGTGAGAATTACCCAACTCCATTATATTATATAAAAATTATTAATTACATTTTTCCAAACTGTAGAAAGAGAAAAGAAGCTGAGGTGTCCTTGTTATATCAGTGATAGAGTAAGTAGATGTGATTTTTGTATTAAAGGGGTTCTCCACTGCCCTGCCTTCCGGAGCTCCGCTGGCAGTGTCCGGAAATGTATTACTCCGAACGCTGTGTGCGGGCTTCCATGTTCGAGGCTGCCCCCTCGTGACATCACGCCCGGGAAGGGGGCGCAACCGCTGTCACGAGGGGGTGGGCATGATGTCAAGAGGGGGCGGGCGTGACATCACAAGGGGGCGGCCTTAAACACGGAAGCCCGCACACAGCGTTCGGAGTAATAAACTTCCAGACGCTGCGAGCGGAGCTCCGGAAGGCAGGTCAGTGGAGAACCCCTTTAACCCTTTCAAATTAAGCTATGCTCCGATCTGCGCTAGTGTATTCAAGTGGTTCCATCAGGTACTAATGGTGGTAATGATAGCATACTGCACTAGCTTCTTGCCAATTAATTCTTATAATGATGAAACCTCAACAGAAATAGAGATGAGCGAGCCAAGCCTGGCTGACCTAGCCTCGCTGAGAACTTTAGGGTAAATTTGGCTCACAGAAATTTCAAACACTATTATTAGCAAAAGCAATAAAGGACACATGGCGTTTTGGTGCTTGAATAAATGTAGGAAGTACTTGGAACACTGAGATGGCATATAGATAGCACAGCATACCTTGCAGCTAGTAGCAAGATTACATGACCTTAATCATTGCTTGCATTATGTGACATACAACACCCTGGTAAATTAGGAGGCAGCTCACGGCTGATAAAACTCCAATTAATGCATTGTGTCTGCTATATTGGAGAAATAACTGAGAGAGAGAGCAGACAGTGCCCAGGAACTACTGATCCCAAAAATCTTTAACAAACCCAATAGAAAGGAAGCTGAGCAAAGTATCGGTCAGTGGGCTGACCTCAGACAAAGACCTTTAGTCACCTGCATTACTGTGTCCAATTGGGGCACTACAGATCCCAGCAGTGTCACTGCAGAAAGAGCCCATTACAGCTATCACATAACAATACAAAGCAAGGTAAGCAAAGCAGTGGGCTAACCTGTATTAGCAGAATGAGCCCATGAAAGCCTTCACATTACAATACAAACCAAACTGAGCAAACCATTGAGAAGAGGTCTGATCTCATACAGTGACCTCCTGTCACCAGCATAACTGTGTCCATTAGTTGCACTACAGATCCCAGCAGTGTCACTGCAGAAAGAGTCCATAATAGCTATCACATAACAATACAAAGCAATGTGAGCAAAGCAGTGGGCGAACCTGTATTAAATAAAAAAAAAAAAAAAAAAAAGGAATGGTTGGCAGAGGAAGGGGTCCTATACCAGTAAGCATATTGGTGGCAATAGCAGCTCTCTGGGCACCACCCATTTACCCAGTCCCAATACAGGTAGCAGCAGCCAGGTGCCTGGTAGTAGCAGCAGCAGCAGCAAGGAAAAGTTGTCACTGCCTTTCGGAGGATAATATGGCCCTTGTGGTCTGGCTGACTCATTCACAGTCATTTTTGGAGGAGGAAGAGTCTAATGATGTGATGTTGAGCCAGTGAGTGCGAATATTTGAATTGCAAATTTTTACCGCAAATATCGGGACTTCATGATTTCACGAATATTTAGAATATAGCGATATATATTCGTTATGACCAATATTCTTTTTATTCACAGTACACATCACAATGATATGCACTGTGTAAAAAAAAAAGTGCTTCCAGCTTGTGGTCCAAAAGAAAGCTCCAATTTTATTTTGTATGTGTGAATATGCGAAAATTCCCAAATATCAGCACTTCCAGAGGACATTGATCCCTCCCTTCTTTTAGCTTGTGGGCCAATGAGAAAGATGCAAATACAGTTGTCAGAGGTTAGCAACATCCCAAGAAACCATTAGGAAAGTAGTTAGTTGAAAGATATAATTGTGCATGTGCACTTTGTGAATTTCATTATGAATTTTGCATGGATAAAAAAGTGAACGAATGCGCGAGATTATATAATGTCCGAGTTGAAGAGATTGTCTTTCAAATGCTCTGCTGGTATGATCACCTCAGCAGCGGGTGATTATGATGCTGTTGCATCTGTAGGCTTGAGAAGTGTTTCTGAGCAGAGGCACAGTCAGGATGTAATGTATCAATGTCTTGAAGATATTCTGCCTTGTGGACATTTTTTTCTCTCTTACAATATCAAGAAAACTAAGCACAGTGCCATCTCTGTAAAAAGAAAGTTAGGCACAGCCAGGGGACAAATTTAGGAATTATGGCTCTACGACTACAAGTATCACTAGCACACCACTGCCTGCTTTCAGCTGGCTACAACTATCATTAGTCCACCATCTCTGCTGTCTGCTGGCTATTATAACTACCACCAGTTAACGAATATCTGCTGGCTGCTGGGTAGTACAATTACCACCAGTCCACCACCACCTGTTGATTACTGGATATTACAATTACCACCAGCCCACCACTGCCTGCTGTCCTCTGGCTACTACAACTACCACCAGTCATCCACATTGCAGTTGCTACTGCCATCCTGGCCTACATACTAGCTGTTTCCTTTAGAACATAAATCCTATTTCTATTTCCAAATGGGAGAATTACTGAAACACCTGTAAACAGCCATTGTGTCTTCTTCACTTGCCAGTCACAAAATATGTTGCAATTCCCAAAAAGGTGGCATTTTGGTCACTTTGTCTAACTTTTCAATGTTTACAAAAGCTATTTCTTCTTTATTACTTTAACACACCAATCCTGTTGCAGGGCCGAGTTTGGGAATTGCGACTCTACGTAACCATATGGAACAACATTACAAGGCCTAGCTATAACTATCACTATTTAACCAATGCCTACTGACACTGATAGATGTGTTCATGAAGAAAAGAGACGAGTACTGGATACTCATAGACCCTCAGTATAAAGCCAGAATGGGTGTATTTTTTCATCTTCCACCTTGCCACGGCTTTCCAACAAAACACCTGTGGAATGGAAGTCCACTCTCTGCTTAGTTAACGCTCCCCTCCCTATTCCAGCGCTAACCCTAGAAGAGGCAGAAGCAACAGCATCTTAAAGTTGGAGAACATGATGAAGTTTTTCACATCCAGTATTTAAACTTGACATATATTGTCACCAAAGGGAAGTACTGCTACTACCAGTCATCAGCTATCATTTGAGACACCAATGCTGTTGCAAATTGTGAGAATTTTTGGAAACCCAAGAAAATCCAATGTGTCTTCCAATACCTATATGTGCATTTAATCACTGTCTGTCAACAAAAATAAATACTTTATCCCCCTTAATTTTAGTGTTAAAAAGCATACAAAATCCTCTGACACAGGATTGTTTTTAAACAATCTTGGTTACCGTATGTCGCTGTAACTTTGACATTAGCTTTGCCCTAAAACCAATTTAAACTACTTTAATTCATTCCTAGGTGACCCTAGCAGTGTTAATCAGGGCTTTAGAGCTCTTAGTAAGTGTTATTCATGTGTTTTGAGGCTCAATGTCAGTTAGCGAAAAAAACTGTTTGCTGTGAACCAAACTTTTTGAAAAGTTCTATCAACTCTAAATAGAACTCTAACAGACCTGATTATAATTGAATGAGGTTCACCAGTCTCCATTATCAGGTACAGCCCCAATACAAGTGTAAACAGAACCTGCTGACACTTCCCAATATGAAAAAATAAAGAAATTGTTTGTTGTTATTTGTTGTTATACAATGACCCTCTTTATAGTATTCTATATATGCTATATCAAATTCTAGATTGTATTCTATAAATTCTATATAAATAAGCATTTTTTTCCCCCCTGGAAACCATTAAATAATATTTGTAAACATCAAAGAATGCATTAAACAGACCGATCCATATTTTCCAGTTGAAGGAATTTCTAGTAAGATGTTGTTCTGTAAAATCTGAAGAATTCTCATATCACTGTCAATGTTCATAACATTTTCGAAGAGTGTATCTAGGAATTTGTGCTGTATGTATCCAGAGCTCCATAAAAGAACCCTTCAAACATTCTAGATTTTGCATTATCACTTCAGCCTGTTCCTTTCATTTTCTTAGCTCATTGTCAATTGATATAAATTAAATGTATATTGTACCAGGGTTTACAGAGGAAACACATCACTTCCATTGTACAGAGGGGCTGTAGGTAAGTAGAATCTTAGCCCTTGTGATGAATTATTATACATTGGTTGACTGACTCATTGAAGAACATCTATCAATGTGTCAAAGCCTTGCTAATAGGCTAAAATGATCTTGAAAACTGTGGCAGATGATGTATGTTTTATTGCAAGGTTTGGTATATACATCTAGCATACTGTACATTCAACTGTATACATGTTTATCTGTCACTGAATATCATTAACCGCTTAAGGACTGTTATGCCAAGCGCTCCGGGTCCTTGCTCCTCCCCTGAGCGCTCGCGGCGTTCTCCTCTCTGCAGTGCCCCGGTCAGACCCGCTGACCGGGAGCGCTGCACTGTCTCTGCCGGCGGGGATGCGATCCGCATAGCGGGACTCGCCCGCCCGCGGGTCGCATCCCAATCCACTCACCTGTCCCGTTCCCCGGCTGTCACGTCCCGGCGCGTGCGGCCCCGCTCTCTAGGGCGCGCACGCACCGGCTCTCTGAGATTTGAAGGGCCAGTGCACCACTAAGCCAGTGCACCACGGATCTTGTTGCCTTAGTGCCCTGAGAAAGCGTTTAGTGTGTTCCCAAGCCTGTGTACCCAGACCTTCTGCTGTTGCCCCTGACTACGACTCTTGCTGCCTGCCCTGACCTTCTTCTACGTCCGACCTTGCTCTTGCCTTGTCCCTGTGTACCGCACCTGTCTCAGCTGTCAGTGCGGTTGAGTCGCTATCCGGTGGAACGACCTGGGGGTTACCTGCTGCAAGTCCATCCCGCTTTGCGTCGGGCTCTGGTGAAAACCAGTAACCCCTTAGATTCCGTTCCCCTGGTACGGCCCACGCCAACACCCCACTGACACAGAGGATCCACCTCCAGTGTCCTCGCTGCATACCAGTCCGGATCCTGACAAGGACACAGCCAGTTTCAATTAGCATTTTAGTTTTTTTCCTCCTCTCCTAAGAGACATAACTTTTTTTTATTTTTCCATCCACAGACCCATGTGAAGGGTTGTTTTTTTGAGTGACCCTTTTTACTTTGTAATGAAATCTTTCATTTTACCATAAATGTATAACACAATAAAAAAAAATATTATTTTGTGAGGAAATTGAAAAGAAAATGTAACAACTTTTGGGTGGTTTCATTTTTATGCAGTGCACTTTACAATAAAACTGACATGTTCTATTTATTCTGTGGGTCAATACAATAATGTACTACTGTAATATTATGACTGTACTACTTTAAAAAAAAAAAAAAACTTTCTTAACAAAATTAGTATGTTTAAAATAGCTTTTTCTGATCCCTATAATTTTTCTATTTTTTCATATAGGGGTATATGAGGGCTCATTTGTTCACAGTATGGGATCATTACCATTTTAATAGTTTGGCTATTTACACACACGGCAACTATCTATAGCAAGCATTATATTGCTGTTACTTATAAGTGCTATGCATATGCATAGCATGGATCGGTAATATTGGCAATCTACTTCTTTGGTCTGCTTGAAGGCAGATCAGAAAAGGAGATCACTGAAGCCGCCAGGGGCAAGACAAGGGGACAGGGATGTGCACAGACATTTTGGAGGGCAGGGGTTCAAGTAAAGAAAAAGGGCACTTCACTGTCTGTGAAACCCTGTACTGTGACATCACTGTGTTTATTAAACCCTGTACTTTGACATCACTGTGTATTATCCCAGTAATTTGACATCACTGTGCACATTATCCCTGTACTGTGACATCCCTGTGTAGTATGCCAGTACTGTGACATTACTGTGTGCATTATACATGTGACATCACTGTGTGTATTATCTCCATAGTGTAACATCACTGTGCATCATCCCTGTACTGTGACATCACTGTGTATCATCCCTTTACTGGGACATTACTGTGCATCATCCCTGTACTGTGACATCACTGTGTATTATCCCTGTAAAAACTAAAGTTTACGGAGCAAAAAAAAAAATTGCTAATTTAACTGGTTAACGGCCAAGGACGTGTATACACGTTCTTGTGCTGTTAACTGTGTATGGCGCGGGCTCCCAACTTGAGCCTACGCCATACCGGCTGGCCCCGGGCTGGCTTTAATAGCTGACATGCGGCGATCGCTGCAGCTGGCTATTAACCCTTTAGATCACTATTGTCAAAGCTGACAGCGGCATCTAAAGGGATCTTTAAACACTCCCTGGTGGTCCAGTGGGGTGGATCACTCCCCCGCAGCACAATTGCAAGGGGGGGGGGGGGGGGCGATCCACTGCTGAGGTAGTCGGAGGGCTTACCTCTCTTCCTCTGCCATATGTGGTATCACCGCATGCGTAAATGTCCGAACTATAAAGATATAATGGCAATTAAATCACATGGTCAATGGGATATACGTAAAAAAAAAAAAGTACCAAAGTACAAAATTGCGTACTTTTGGTCATTTTTCAGACACAAAAAAAAAATGTATTAAAACCGATCAAAAAGGCCCATCAAAACAAAAATCTCCCCTATTGGGAAAAAAGACCATATACTGTACTGTACTTACTCCAGAATGCAATTACCTATAAAACATGATAAAAAGCAATATTACAGTAGAATCTTCCAGTGCGTTTAACCACCCCTTATCACCGCCCTGTACCATTTCATCCCCCTTGCCATTTTCTTCCCACTCATGATCCCTCCAATGCCACTTCATTCCTCCCCCCTTGAACCCCCTGTGCCACTTTATTCCCCCTGTTTCAAATCATCCCCCCGTATCCACTGAGCCACATCATTTCCCATTTATCCCCCCTAGCTAGCACAATACAAACACAAATTCTCATTACGTCTTTGTGACCTCTCCTGTTGCGTAAGGCACAAACAATCTCCTTGTGTAACCTCTTCGGCAAGAGGCGCAAGAGACAGAAGAGGTGGATGTTGGAACACAGGTGTCAGGTGAGCAGATTCCCTCTCTAAGCGCAATTCCTCCTGTCTCTTGGCAAAACGCACATCAATGCGTGTGGCCAAGTGGATAAGTTCTCTCAAAGAAGATGGAAGATCACGTGCTGCAAGGACATCTTTAATCCTGCTTGACAGTCCTTTTTTGAATGTGGCACACAAGGCCTTATCATTCCAGGCAAGTTCAGAGGCTAGAATGTGAAATTGAACCACGTAGTCACGAACGGTAGAATTCCCTTGACAGAGGTTCAGCAACGCTGTCTCAGCTGAATAGGCACATGCGGGTTCCTCAAAGACACTGCGAAATTCTGCCAAGAATGCCGACAAATTGGAGGATACTGGATTACCACGGTCCCAAAGAGGTGTAGCCCAAGCCAGGGCTTTTCCGGACAGTAGACTAATGACAATGGCCACTTTACTACATTCCGTTGGAAACAGTTCAGACATGAGCTCCAAGTGCATGGAGCACTGTGTAACAAAGCCTCTGCATGACTTGGAATCCCCATCATACTTGGAAGGCAAAGGCAGGCGCAGCTGGGAGCCAGAAGACACTGAAGGAGCTGGAGGTGGGAGTGGGCCAGATTGTGGTACCTGCTGCTGTTGCAAGGCCAAAAGCTGTTGCATCATGGCTGAAAGTTGTGAAAATTGCTGCGCCTGTCGGGCCAACTTATGCAACTGACGTACCACAACGGCCGTATCTTACTGTAACACTCACGTTTATGAAGACAGGAACCCCGGTGGATGTGGATCCGCTGGACCTGTGTGGCAGATGACTCGGACCGTACCAGGGAGCGGAGTCTAAGGTGCCGCTGGTTTTCACCAGAGCCCGCCGCAAAGCGGGATGGACTTGCTGCTGCAGGCGGCACCCAGGTCGCTACCCCTGGCACAGCTTGACCACACAGGCGGCTGAGGAGATGCGAGGCACAGGAGGGATAAGGCAACTCATAGTCTGGATTGCAGAAGGTCAGGGCAGGCAGCACAGTAGCGTAGTCAAAGCGAAGCAGGAGTTCAGTAGGAGCAAGGCCAAGTCACAAGAGCAAGAGATCTGATACACGGTAAGGTAATACAGAGGAACACTTTCTCAAAGGCACAAGGCAACAAAGATCCGGCAAGGAACTGAGGAGGGTGGAGGAATTTATAAATGAGCCACAGGTGGATTACACTAATGAGCGTACTGGCCCTTTAAATCTTAAATCTCCGGCACGCGCGCCGTAGGGGACGGGGACATGCACGCCGGAGCAGAAAGGCAGATGCAGGAGAAACACCCGGAGAGTGACGGACTGGGGCTCGCATGCGTCCGCGTCCTGCGATGCGAGTCCCAGCCCCGTCGGCAGCAGAAGGTAAGGGGACCATGTGCTCAAGGCCAGTGTGTGTGGCCGGAGCGCATAACATAACAATTGTATATTATATGTAAAGGACCTTTGATATGGTCCCATGGTTATTAGTTACATGATAATAGTTGTCACATGTTAAAGTCACATGTTTTGTTACCCAGTGAGCACCAGGTGACCAGATGACCTGCAGATAGCCTATGGGCTACTTGTTCAGTCACCCTTTATAAGAGGGTGATGTTATACAAACTCGCTCTTCCACCACACTTTCTGCTGAGGTCAAGTCCAGTCCAGACATCTCAGAGCCAGTGTCGAGCACATCTGGAGGCCTCAAGCCTAAATAACAGCCACAAGTGAGTAAGTCAAGTCATCTCTGTCTACTGTCACTATCTTCAGTCAAGTCTATTATAGTCAGCATAGCTGTCCTAAAGTCTGTCAAAGTCACTGCAAGTCCCAGCAAGCTGTGAGGTCCCTTGTGTTAAGTGTCACCTCTCTGAGATCCTGGCCTAGCTGTAAAGACTGTACCATCTGTCTACCTCAGTAAAGCAACTGTCAACCCTGACCTGGCCTTGGTCTCTTATTTGCCCTGCCTAACTAGGACTAGCGGTGCTACCGTTCAGTTGGTCCTCGGTTAAAACCACGCCCTGTGTTCACGAACATTTAGGGGTAAACACCATCTGCCCCTGAGCTACAACATCTGTCCCATCCACCTCACATCGTACCCCCATGGCGCACCACAGATGTGGCACAAGGGGTAAGGGGAGAGGATTTGGCACAGAGCACAGGGGGAATAAAGTGCCACAGGGTGAGAAAGGGGGAAGGAAATGGCACAGGGGAGATGAAATCGTACAGGGGGTGGTAAATAGGGGGTGATAAATGGAGTAATAAAGGGGGTATGATTTGGTACCGGGGGAAATAAAGGGGCATGGGGGAACGGGGGGGGGGGGGGGGATGAGAGATATGACCAGTGAATGTATAGAAGCAGTAGACCACTGTTTAAATAGTGGCCTTCTGCTTCTGTGCTGGGGCTGCTGCAGGGGGATGCTGTGGGGGCCGGAACCCTCTGGGTGCTCGGGCCCCTTACTGGGGTAATGGCTGTATCCCCCTGAAGGTGTCCCTTTGTACAAGGTAGGGCTGGCACATTAGCCTGGTTGTCCCCTATTGGGAGTTTTTTGTCCGCATGTGTTAATGGGAGCGTCTCCTATTTAGAGGGTGCAAATACATTAAGTATTATGGGACTCGGCCAGGGAATGAAAAACCGTCCGCTATTGGGAGGTGTCCCCTACTGGGAGGTGTCCGCTAAGGGAGATTATGCTAACTATATATATATATATATATATATATATATATGTATATATACATACATACAGTCATGACCGTAAATGTTGGCCCCCCTGAAATCTATCTAGAAAATTAAGTATTTCTCACAGAAAAGAATTGCAGTAACACATGTTTTGTTATACACATGTTTGTTCCCTTTGTGTGTATTGGAACTAAATAGAGTTGAGCGAACTTTTCAAAAATTAAATTAAAAAATCTAATAAATTTGCGGCAAACTGTATTAAAAACGGCTATTTCTGGCCTACAGAGAACCCCAGTAGGGGTGAAGAACACTTTGCCTTGGTGTAACACGCGTAGGGAGTATGCTGGGTTAGTGAAATCATACTGTTATTCATTATGACATGCAGATTACAGGCATTGCCATTAGAATCACTGCTGCAGAGTGTCTATGTGGCAGCAGGGAGACCATAAGGTGTCAAAATTGAAGAGGATAAAGAGATCTCTTATGTCATATTTAATGTAATTTGATGTGAAAATGTAATTTTTTTATTACCCATTCTGGTGAGCATCGAGCTGGCGGTCCTCCACCAGGTGAGATACCACCTGTTCCAACCCATGCCTCTCAGTGCCGCCCTCATTATGAAAGTACGAATGTTTCATTTAATCAGTTATGGTTCATTGCTATTGCTCCAACATGTTTCATTGGATTCTTGTGATAATTCCACAGGTAATATGACGTTGAGGGCCAAAGGGCCTCAGTCTTGAAAAAATTACAACCCCTAAGATTAAAAGATGAATGTTGAAATCTCTATTGAAGATGTATGTTAGCTAGTGCTACCATCCAAAAATTTCAGGCCCAAGCCAAGCAGCATGCCTAAGCCAAGTAGTTCCTGAAAGACACAGTCAGGAAATGGCATCAGCAGTACACAAGAGGATTTCATAACCCCTAAGATTGAAAGGTCAATGTTGAAATCTCAATTAAGCATGTATATAAGCTACTGCTAAACTTCCAAAAATGTAAGGCCCAAGCCCAGAAGCATCATTAAGCCAAGTAGTTCCTGAAAGACACAGTCAGGAGCAGGCATCAGCAGTACACCAGCGGGTTTCATAACTCCTTACATTGAAAGATCAATGTTGAAATTTTTATTAAGCATGTATTTAGCTAGTGCTAAACATCCAAAAATGTAAGGCCCAAGCCCAGAAGCATCATTAAGCCAAGTAGTTCCTGAAAGACACAGTCAGGAGCAGGCATCAGCAGTACACCAGCGGGTTTCATAACTCCTTACATTGAAAGATCAATGTTGAAATTTCTATTAAGCATGTATTTAGCTAGTGCTAAACATCCAAAAATTTAAGGCCCAAGCCCAGAACCATCATTATGCCAAATAGTTCCTGAAACACACAGTCAGGAGCAGGCATCAGCAGTACACAAGAGGGTTTCATTATCCCTAAGATTGAGCTAGTGCTAAACATCCAAAAATTTAAGGCCCAAGCCCAGAACCATCATTATGCCAAGTAGTTCCTGAAACACACAGTCAGGAGCAGGCATCAGCAGTACACCAGAGGGTTTCATTATCCCTAAGATTGAGAGATTAATGTGGCAATTTATGTTAAGCATACATTTAGCTAGTGCTAAACATCCAAAAATGTAAGGCCCAAGCCCAGAAGCATCATTAAGCCAAGTAGTTCCTGAAACATATAGTCAGGAGCAGGCATCAGCAGTACACCAGAGGGTTTCATAAGCCCTTACATTGAAAGATCAATGTTGAAATTTCTATTAAGCATGTATTTAGATAGTACTTAATATCCCAAAATGTAAGGCCCAAGCCCAGAAGCATCATTAAGCCAAGTAGTTCCTGAAAGAAACGGGAGCAGTCAGGGGCAGGCATAAGCAGTACCCAAGAGGGTTTCTTAACCCCTTACATTGAAAGATCAAGCTTGAAATCTCAATTAACCCCTACAGGACCCATGACGTACCAGTACGTCATGAGTCCTCTCCCGATCTATAACGGGTCATAGCGGGTCGGGCCCGGCCTCTAACAACAGCCGGGACCCGTGGCAAAGTTGATCGCCGCATCTAAAGTGAAAGTAAATTGTTGCCAGGTTAGCTCAGGGGGCTGTTCTGGATGTCCGTGGCAAAATTGTGAAGTGAAAAAAAAGTGAATAAAGATCATTTAACCCCTTCCCTATTATTGGCACCCTTTCAATATTGTGGAAAAATAAGATTGTTTCAAGCATGTGATGTTCCTTTAAACCTTCCTGGGGCAAGTAAGAGGTGTGGGCAATACAAAAATCACACCTGAAAGCAGATAAAAAAGAGAGAAGTTCACTTAGTCTTTGCATTGTGTGTTTGTGTGTGCCACACTAAACATAGATAAAAACATAGCCAAAATTGTAGAAATAAAATCAACAATCTCAAGGTTACAAATCCATCTCAATTTATCTAGACTTGCCTTTGTCCACAATGCACAACATTATCAAGAAGGTTTCAACCCATGGCACTATATCTAATCTCCCTGGGAGTGGACAGAAGAGAAAAATTGATGAAAGTATCAACACAGGATAGTCTGGATGGTGGATAAGCAGCCCCAAACAAGTTCCAAAGATATTCAAGCTGTCCTGCAGGCTCAGGGAGCATCAGTGTCAGCGCAAATTATCCGTCAACATTTAAATGAGATGAAACGCTATGGCAGAAGACCCAGGAGGACCCCACTACTGACACAGAGACTAAAAAAGCAAGACTACATTTTGCCAAAATTAACTTGAGTAAGCCAAAATCCCTCTGGGAAAACAACATGTGGACAGATAAGACCAAGATAGAGCTTTTTTGTAAAGCACATCATTCTACTGTTTACCGAAAATGGAAAGAGGCATATAAATAAAAGAACACAGTACCTACAGTGAAATATGGTGGAGGTTCAATGATGTTTTGGGGTTGTTTTGCCGCCTCTGGCACTGGGCGCCTTGAATGTGTGCAAGACATCATGAAATCTGAGGATTATCAATGGATTTTGGGTCGTACTGCACAGCCCAGTGTCAAAAAGCTGGGTTTGCGTCTGAGATCTTGGGTCTTCCAGCAGGACAATGACCCCAAACATATGTCAAAAAGCACCCAGAAATGGATGTTAACAAAGTGCTGGAGAGTTCTGAAGTGGCCAGCAATGGGTCCAGATCTAAATCCCATTGAACAACTGTGGAGAGATCTTAAAATTGCTGTTGGGAAAAGGCGCCCTTCCAATAAGAGAGACCTAAAGAGAGAGGAAAAAAGAAAGAGGGAAATTGCGCCCCTAGTGAAGAACGTTTAAAAATTGATTTTACACGTATTCAAGGTTAAACTCACCGGAGGGTGTTGCGCTCAGGGCACAACACCTAAAAAGCATGGTATGGTAACAATTCCCAGGTCCGCAGCCTCTGGTAGCAGGCACGCTGTCCCAGTGTAACGTAATAGCAGGTATTGGAAGAAAATGTGGACGAATTTTGGCGCTGGAACTCTGATACCTTGCCTGACGAAGGGTCCAGTTCGGACCAGAAACGCGTAGCTTATGTATTCACAATAAAGCCTCTGAAAGGAATGCGGATGTGTTCCTGATTTTCTTAATATCCAGAGTTCCAGCGCCAAAATTCGTCCAAATAAGAGAGACCTGGAGCAGTTTGCAAAGGAAGAGAGGTCCAACATTCTGGCTGAGAGTTGTAAGAAGCTTATTGATGGTTATAGGAAGCAACTGATTTCATTTTTTTTCCAAAGGGTGTGCAACCAAATATTAAGTTAAGGGTGCCAATAATTTTGTCCAGCCCATTTTTGGAGTTTGGTGTGATACTTTGTCCAATTTGCTTTTTTTCTCCCTTTTTTGTTTAGTTCCAATACACACAAAGGGAATAAACATGTGTAAAGCAAAACATGCGTTACCACAATCCTTTTCTGTGAGAAATACTGTTGTCACGATGCCGGCTGGCAGGTAGTGGATCCTCTGTGCCAGAGAGGGATGGCGAGGACCGCGCTAGTGGACCGGTTCTAAGCCACTACAGGTTTTCACCAGAGCCCGCCGCAAAGCGGGATGGTCTTGCTGCGGCGGTAGTGACCAGGTCGTATCCACTAGCAACGGCTCACCTCTCTGGCTGCTGAAGATACTGAAGATAGGCGAGGTACAAGGGAGTAGGCAGAAGCAAAGTCGGACGTAGCAGAAGGTCGGGGGCAGGCGGCAAGATTCGTAGTCAGGGGAGATAGCAGGAGATCTGGTACACTGGTTATAAACACACAAAACGCTTTCACTGGCACTAAGGCAACAAGATCCGGCAAGGGAGTGCAAGGGAGGAGACTAGATATAAGCAGGGAACAGGTGGGAACCAATTAAGCTAATTGGGCCAGGCACCAATCATTGGTGCACTGGCCCTTTAAGTCTCAGGGAGCTGGCGCGCGCGCGCCCTAGAGAGCGGAGCCGCGCGCGCCAGCACATGACCGCAGGAGACGGGAACGGGTAAGTGACCTGGGATGCGACTCGCAAGCGGGCGCGTCCCGCTGTGCGAATCGCATCCCCAACGGCCAGGGCAGAGCAGCGCTCCCGGTCAGCGCTGACCGGGGAGCTGCAGGGAGAAGGACGCCGTGAGCGCTCCGGGGAGGAGCGGGGACCCGGAGCGCTAGGCGTAACAGTACCCCCCCCCTTAGGTCTCCCCTTCTCTTTATCGGGTAACTGCCTCCCCTGGGATGAGGACACCGGGAAAGGATGGAGGGATTCCTCAACGGCAGGCAGAACCGCAGGAGTAGGAATGGGGAGAGAGGGCAGAGGGCGGGACCTGGCACGGGGCAGTGTGACACCAGGACGAGGGCCATGAGGGGACACAGAAGCTTGCCTGATGGAACTGGGAGGGGGGGAGGGGCATTTCCTGTGGCAGGCAGAGTCCTTAATGACCTTAGGGGGACCAGATACAGGAGGAACCACAGAGTTACAGCAAGGGTTACTGGGAACCGGTTTTAGACAGTTCTTGGAACAAGAGGACCCCCAACTCTTGATCTCCCCAGTGGACCAATCCAGGGTTGGGGAATGAAGTTGAAGCCAGGGAAGTCCAAGGAGAATTTCCGAGGTGCAATTGGGGAGGACCAAAAGTTCAATCCTCTCGTGATGAGATCCGATGCTCATAAGAAGGGGCTCCGTGCGGAAACGTATGGTACAGTCCAACCTGGCTCCGTTGACCGCGGAGATGCGGAGTGGCTTGACAAGACGGGTCACCGGAATATGGAATTTATTCACAAAGGACTCCCGAATAAAATTCCCAGAAGCTCCAGAGTCCAGACAGGCCACGGCTGAGAGGGGAGAGCTGGCTGAAGTGGAAATCCGAACAGGTACCGAGAGACGTGGAGAAGCCGACTTGGCATCAAGGGACGCCACACCCACGAGAGCTGAGTGTGAGCGTGCGTTTCCCAGACGTGGAGGACGGATTGGGCAATCCACCAGAAAATGTTCAGTACTGGCACAGTACAAACAAAGATTCTCTTCCTTACGGCGATTCCTCTCTTCCAGGGTCAGGCGAGACCGATCCACTTGCATGGCCTCCTCGGCGGGAGGCCTAGGCGCAGATTGCAGTGGAGACTGTGGGAGAGGTGGCCAGAGATCTAAGTCTTTTTCCTGGCGGAGCTCTTGATGCCTCTCAGAAAAACGCATGTCAATGCGAGTGGCTAGATGAATGAGTTCATGCAGGTTAGCAGGAGTCTCTCGTGCGGCCAGAACATCCTTAATGTTGCTGGATAGGCCTTTTTTAAAGGTCGCGCAGAGAGCCTCATTATTCCAGGATAGCTCAGAAGCAAGAGTACGGAATTGTATGGCGTACTCGCCAACGGAGGAATTACCCTGGACCAGGTTCAGCAGGGCAGTCTCAGCAGAAGAGGCTCGGGCAGGTTCCTCAAAGACACTTCGAATTTCCGAGAAGAAGGAGTGTACAGAGGCAGTGACAGGGTCATCGCGGTCCCAGAGCGGTGTGGCCCATGACAGGGCTTTTCCAGACAGAAGGCTGACTACGAAAGCCACCTTAGACCTTTCAGTGGGAAACAGGTCCGACATCATCTCCAAGTGCAATGAACATTGCGAAAGAAAGCCACGGCAAAACTTAGAGTCCCCATTAAATTTGTCCGGCAAGGACAGGCGGAGGCTAGGAGTGGCCACTCGCTGCGGAAGGGGTGCAGGAGCTGGCGGAGGAGATGATTGCTGAAGAAGTTGCGAATGTTGGCGCACAATGGTGGACAATTCCGACAGCTGGTGGGTTAGAAGGGCGACCTGTCGGGCGATATCAGAGGCAACTGGCAGGGGAACCTCAGCGGGATCCATGGCCGGATCTACTGTCACGATGCCGGCTGGCAGGTAGTGGATCCTCTGTGCCAGAGAGGGATGGCGAGGACCGCGCTAGTGGACCGGTTCTAAGCCACTACAGGTTTTCACCAGAGCCCGCCGCAAAGCGGGATGGTCTTGCTGCGGCGGTAGTGACCAGGTCGTATCCACTAGCAACGGCTCACCTCTCTGGCTGCTGAAGATACTGAAGATAGGCGAGGTACAAGGGAGTAGGCAGAAGCAAAGTCGGACGTAGCAGAAGGTCGGGGGCAGGCGGCAAGATTCGTAGTCAGGGGAGATAGCAGGAGATCTGGTACACTGGTTATAAACACACAAAACGCTTTCACTGGCACTAAGGCAACAAGATCCGGCAAGGGAGTGCAAGGGAGGAGACTAGATATAAGCAGGGAACAGGTGGGAACCAATTAAGCTAATTGGGCCAGGCACCAATCATTGGTGCACTGGCCCTTTAAGTCTCAGGGAGCTGGCGCGCGCGCGCCCTAGAGAGCGGAGCCGCGCGCGCCAGCACATGACCGCAGGAGACGGGAACGGGTAAGTGACCTGGGATGCGACTCGCAAGCGGGCGCGTCCCGCTGTGCGAATCGCATCCCCAACGGCCAGGGCAGAGCAGCGCTCCCGGTCAGCGCTGACCGGGGAGCTGCAGGGAGAAGGACGCCGTGAGCGCTCCGGGGAGGAGCGGGGACCCGGAGCGCTAGGCGTAACAACTGTCTAGAAAAATTTCAGGGGTTCCAACATTTATGGCCATGACTGTGTATATGTGTGTGTATGTATATATATATATATATATATATATATATATATATATATATATTTATATATATGCGGCACATGCACAGTAAGTAGCAGGGAGGTGGAGGTAAGGAATGTATTCTGAAGAGCTGGTTTGGGAATGTCCAGAGAGTTGGGGGGAGCAGCAGACCCGAAATCGTAAGGGTCACAGCGGCCCTAGAAGGAATGGGGAAGGGGGGTTGCGATACACAAATTCATGTAACAGACAAAATGTGTCACATTACATCTACACACATATAAATATGCATAGCAAAAAAAAAAAAAGGAAAGAAAAATAGCCAGCACAACTACCTAATACACAGGTGCATGTTGCTGTGGCAAATACAAAGTAAACATAAAAGAAGGTTGCAGCAGCACACTTGCTCAAAAAATTAAGGCTCTTAGCGCACTTTTTTTTATCAAAACGCATCCTCCATCCACCATGCGGAGCTGGCCTCACTTCGGATTGGACCCTAAACCCTCATTCCACTCACTTCTGCTGGGCATACAGCCTCTGACTAGGTGACATTCCACTATTAATTAAAAAAACCTCCTGTGAACAGGGAGGGGTGCACGGCTAGAGAGTGCGCTAAGAGCCTAAATTTTTTGACCAAGAGTGCTACTGCAACCTTTTTTGTATACTTTGTATTTGCCACAGCAGCTTGCACCTGTGTATTACGTACTTGTGCTGGCTATCTTTTTTTTCTTTTTGTTATGCAAATTAGAGGGAGTGGCACCCTCTTTAGCCATGCACCCCTCCATGTTCAAAGGAGGTTTTTTAAATTGATAGTGGATCCTGAATGTCACCAAGTCAGAGTCCATATGCCCAGCAGAGGGGAGTAGAATAAGCGTGTTAGGGTCCCATCCGAAGTGAGGCCACCTCCGTGTGGTGGATGGGGGACACATATTGATCAAAAAGTGCACTAAGAGCCTTCATTTTTTGACCAAGAGTGCTGCTGCAACCTTCTTTTTTGTATACATATAAGTATACACACTTTTATTGAAAGCTCTCTGGGTGCAGGTACAACATCAGCCTGTGCTTTCTGGTGCCTGCAGAGTATTTCACACATTGGTGACACGCAGCTAAAACTATGTGATCATACCAGGGGTCAGAGGAGGATGAAGGAGGATGAGGACAGAGGGGGAGCTGAGTGAAGGGGGGGGGGGGGGGTCTTAAGGGAGTCTCTCCCTGCCAGCACTATATTCTCTTGATCTATGTACTGATTTATCAATCTGAGACAATAATATGTCTGATTTTACCAGAGCAACGAAAGCTCAACTGTGATTTGTTGCTATCTGACAACAATCTGACACATCTTTGACATATTGGCGATTGAGCCATTATTTTTAAATTGGAGTATATATCAATAAGTTTTGTTGGTCTATTTTCTTCCCATTACTTCATTTCCTATTTTTTCATACTATGTTTTAAGTCAATTTATTCTATAAAATAATATTTACCCTGAAAATGAATCTTTAACTTCTCCCATGCATTCCGATGCTAATTATATGTATATTGTTCAACCTCACTATCAAGCCAATAACAAAGGCCCCAAGTTTTAATGTAATGCCCTCCTTTGCTTTCAGTGCAGCCTCTGTACATGGGTGATAATCCGCAGGTAAAGGACGTTTTTAATACAAGCGCAAAAGTAGATAGGTCCAGAAAATAAGAACCAAAAACTAGTGGCCTAGGCCGCCTAGTGACCAGTGGCATAATGTGAAGGGAGCTTGTTAATGCCTGAGCACCCGATGCCCATGTAAAAGACTTTTTCTGTTTTTTTCTTTTTTTTTCTTATTATTTAAATTTTTTTTTTATATTTTTTGAATACACTTGAATGTATTTATTTATGAGTTTTTCTTTTCTTTACTGTGGCAGTATTGGTTAGCAGGGAACACAGGCTCTGTGTTCCCTGTTGTCCCGATACACAGATCACTGTTAACCGTGATCCAACAGTAAAAGCCCATTAGATCATTGCTACAAGTGATCTGTATAGACAGGCATGGAAAGAAGGAACAGAGTAAATCTTCTCTGCATGCCTCCGAGTCCATTCAGCTGAGGGAAGCATTGTGATATCATTGTTACCTGTCACAGTACAGGATCGGGATGTCAGTGCCACAGTACAATCCTCCCGATGGGTGCATACACGTGCAGAGCTGTCAAATTCTATCACATAGTTAAACCCTTAAGGACACAGGACGTAAATGTACATCCTGGTGCGGTGGTACTTAACGCACCAGGACGTACATGTACGTCCTATGCATAACCGCGGGCATCGGAGCGATGCCCGTGTCATGCGCGGCTGATCCCGGCTGCTGATCGCAGCCAGGGACCCGCCGGCAATGGCCGACGCCCGCGATCTTGCGGGCGTCCGCCATTAACCCCTCAGGTGCCGGGATCAATACAGATCCCGGCATCTGCGGCAGTGCCCGATTTCAATGAATGATCGGATCGCCCGTAGCGCTGCTGCGGGGATCCAATCATTCAGAACGCCGCGCGGAGGTCCCCTCACCTTCCTCCTTCCGGCTCCCGGCGTCTCCTGCTCTGGTCTAAGATCGAGCAGACCAGAGCAGAAGATCGCCGATAACACTGATCTGTTCTATGTCCTATACATAGAACAGATCAGTATTAGCAATCATGGTATTGCTGTGAATAGTCCCCTATGGGGACTATTCAAGTGTAAAAAAATGTAAAAAAATTTAAAAGTAAAAGTAAAAAAAAGTGACAAATCCCCTTCCCCAATAAAAAAGTAAAACGTCCATTTTTTCATATTTTACCCCCAAAAAGCGTAAAAAATAAATTTTATAGACATATTTGGTATCGCCGCATGCGTAAATGTCCGAACTATTAAAATAAAATGTTAATGATCCCGTTCGGTGAACGGCGTGAACGAAAAAAAAAAAAGTCCAAAATTGCTACTTTTTTAATACATTTTATTAAAAAAAATATTAAAAATGTATTAAAAGTTTTTTTATATGCAAATGTGGTATAAAAAAAAAGTAAAGATCATGGCGCAAAAAATGAGCCCTCATACCGCCGCTTATACGGAAAAATAAAAAAGTTACAGGTCATCAAAATAAAGGGATTTTAAACGTACTAAATTGGTTAAAAAGTTTGTGATTTTTTTTAAGCACAACAATAATAGAAAAGTACGTAAAAAAGGGTATCATTTTAATTGTATTGACCCTCAGAATAAAGAACACATGTAATTTTTACCATAAATTGTACGGCGTGAGAACGAAACCTTCAAAAACTCGCAAAATTGCGTTTTTCTTTTTAATTTCCCCACAAAAATAGTGTTTTTTGGTTGCACCATACATTTTATGATATAATGAGTTATGTCATTACAAAGGACAACTGGTCGCACAAAAAACAAGGCCTCATACTAGTCTGTGGATGAAAATATAAAAGAGTTATGATTTTTAGAAGGCAAGGAGGAAAAAATGAAAACGTAAAAATGTAATTGTCTGAGTCCTTAACCCCTTCCCGCTATTGGACGTATGCATACGTCCAGACGAACTACACGTTCGCGCAAATGGACGTATGCATACGTCCAAGCGATCTTCTGCTCTGCCGCGGGCAGCGCAGGAGATCGCGGGTGGGACTCAGCTGTCAATCACAGCCGGAGTCCCACCGCAGCTGCTGGGGCCGCGATCGCGCCGGTCCCGGCAGCATTAACCCCATAGATGCCGTGATCAGTTCTGATCACGGCATCTATGGTGTTTGCAGGGGGAGCGCTCTCCCCCTGCCCATCAACGGCGGCGGCGCGATAAAATAAGGGGGATCGGGGGTGTCCAAGACACCCTCTATCCCCCTTGAAGAGATAGGAGTGAGGTGGCAGGGTTGCCACCCCTCCTATCCCTGCTATTGATCGGCGGAGCGGCCGACCAATAGCAGACTGGGGGCGGGGGGGTTAAAGTTCGGTTCCCCCCCCCGCTATGCCCACCCATCGGTGTCCGGGCACAGCGGGGGGAACTGTGTAATAGCGGCGGCGGCGGCAGCGGCGGTCACTTACCCGGCAGAGGCTGTGATCATGGCGGCGGTGGAGGTGAGTATGGCGCCGCGTGTCCGGGAGTCTGTTGCCTAGCAACATCTGCAGGGCAACAGTTTAGAGAGTGGTCTCTAAACTGTGGCCCTCCAGATGTTGCAAAACTACAACTCCCACCATGCCTTGACAGCTGTTTGCTGTGTTGGCATGCTGGGAGTTGTAGTTTTGCAAGATTTAGAGGGGTTCAGGCTAGAGATCACTGACAGTGGTCTCTAAACTGTAGCCCTCCAGATGTTACAAAACTACAACTCCCAGCATGCCCAGACAGCAGTTTGCTGTCTTAGCATGCTGAGATTTGTAGTTTTGCAACATCTGGAGGGCCACAGTTTAGAGACCACTGTCAGTGATCTCTAGCCTGAACCCCTCTAAATCTTGCAAAACTACAACTCCCAGCATTCAGGAACAGCAAATGGCTGTCTCGGCATGCTGGGAGTTGTACTTGCGTGTCTCCAGCTGTTGCATAACTACATCTCCCAGCATTCCCTTTGGCAATCAGTACATGCTGAGAGTTGTAGTTCTGCAACAGCTGGAGGCACACTGGTTGGGAAATACTGAGTTAGGTAATAGGTTCTATTACATAACTCAGTATTTTCCAACCAGTATGCCTCCAGCTGTTGCAAAACTACATCTCCCAGCATGCACGTTCTGTCAGTGCAAGCTGTGAGTTGTAGTTCCCCCCCCCCCCTCACATGTGAATGTACAGGTTACATTCACACTGGCGGCGGATTACAGTGAGTTCCCCGCTTCAAGTTTGAGCTGCAGCCGCAGCTCAAACTCCTAGCGGGAGACTCAGTGTAATCCGCCGTCAGTGTGAATGTAACCTAAAAACACTACACTACACTAACATAAAATAAAGAGTAAAACACTACATATGCACACGTACACTGCCCCCCCACCACCCCCCCCCTTCCCCCCCAATAAAAATGAAAAACGTATCCTACAGCAGTGTTTCCAAAACGGAGCCTCCAGATGTTGCAAAACAAAAACTCCCAGCATTTCCGGACAGCCATTGACTGTCCAAGCATGCTGGGAGTTTAGGAACAGCTGGAGGCACCCTGTTTGGGAATCACTGGTGTAGAATACCCCTATGTCCACCCCTATGCAAATCCCTAATTTAGGCCTCAAATGCGCATGGCGCTCTCACTTTGGAGCCCTGTCGTATTTCAAGGCAACAGAATAGGGCCACATATGGGGTATCGCCGTACTCGGGAAAAATTGCCTAACAAATTTTGGGGGGCTTTTTCTCCTTTTACCCCTTATGAAAAGGTAAAGTTGGGGTCTACACCAGCATGTTAGTGTAAAAAATAAAATTTTTGTACACTAACATACTGGTGTTGCCCCATACTTTAAAATTTCACAAGCGGTAAAAGAAAAAAAGCCTCCAAAATTTGTAACGCAATTTCTCCTGAGTATGGAGATACCCCATAAGTGGGCGCAAAGTGTTCTGGGGACGCACAACAAGGCTCAGAAGGGAGAGTGCACCATGTAAATTTGAGGTCTAAATTGGTGATTTGCACAGGGGTGGCTGATTTTACAGCGGTTCTGACATAAGTACAAAACAATAAATACCCACATGTGACCCCATTTTGGAAACTACACCCCTCACGGAATGTAACAAGGGGTACAGTGAGCATTTACACCCCACAGGTGTCTGACAGATCTTTGAAACAGGGGTCTGTGAAAATGAAAAATAATTTTTTAAAATTTGCACAGCCCACTGTTCCAAAGATCCGTCAAATGCCAGTGGGGTGTAAATTCTCACTGCACCCATTATTACCTTCCGTGAGGGGTGTAGTTTTAAAAATGGGGTCACATGTGGGGGGGTCCACTGTTCTGGCACCACGGGGGGCTTTGGAAATGCACATGGCCAAATTCTCTCTCCAAAAGCTCAATGATGCTCCTTCTCTTCTGAGCATTGTAGTTCATCCCCAGTGCACTTCACGTCCACTTATGGGGTATTTCCATACTCAGAAGAGATGGGGTTACAAATTTTGGGGGGTATTTTCTGCTATTATCCCTTGTAAAAATGTAAAAATTTGGGGGAAAACAATCATTTTAGTGTAAAAAAAATAAGTTTTTTTTTACATATGCAAAAGTCGTGAAACACCTGTGGGGTATTAAGGTTCACTTTACCCCTTGTTACGTTCCCCAAAGGGTCTAGTTTCCAAAATGGTATGCCATGTGTTTTTTTTTTCTGTCCTGGCACCATAGGGGCTTCCTAAATGCGGCATGCCCCCAGAGCAAAATTTGCTTCCAAAAAGCCAAATGTGACTCCTTCTCTTCTGAGACCTGTAGTGTGCCAGCAGAGCACTTTTCATCCCCATATTGGGTGTTTTCTGAATCGGGAGAAATTGGGCTTCAAATTTTGGGGGGTATTTTCTGCTATTATCTTTTTTTTAAATGTAAAATTTTTGCTAAACCAAGCATTTTTGGTAAAAAAAAAACATTTTTTTTTTACATATGCAAAAGTCGTGAAACACCTGTGGGGTATTAAGGTTCACTTTATCCCTTGTTACGTTCCTCAAGGGGTCTAGTTTCCAAAATAGTATGCCATGTGTTTTTTTTTTTTTGCTGTCCTGGCACCATAGGGGCTTCCTAAATGCGACATGCCCCCCGAGCAAAATTTGCTCTCAAAAAGCCAAATATGACTCCTTCTCTTCTGAGCATTGTAGTTCGCTCGTAGTGCACTAAAGGTCAACTTATGGGGTACCTCCATACTCAGAAGAGATGGGGTTACACATTTTGGGGGGTATTTTCTGCTATTAACCCTTGCAAAAATGTGAAATTTGGGGGGAAACACACATTTTAGTGATTTTTTTTTTTTTTTTTTTTTTACATATGCAAAAGTCATGAAACACCTGTGGGGTATTAAGGCTCACTTAATTCCTTGTTACGTTCCCCAAGGGGTCTAGTTTCCAAAATGGTATGCCATGTGTTTTTTTTGCTGTTTTGGCACCATAGGGGCTTCCTAAATTCAACATGCCCCCCAAAAACCATTCAGAAAAACGTACTCTCCAAAATCCCCTTGTCGCTCCTTCGCTTCTGAGCCCTCTACTGCGCCCACCGAACAATTTACATAGACATATGAGGTATGTGCTTACTCGAGAGAAATTGGGCTACAAATTCAAGTATATTTTATCCTTTTATCCCTTGTAAAAATTCAAAAATTGGGTCTACAAGAACATGCAAGTGTAAAAAATTAAGATTTTGAATTTTCTCCTTCACTTTGCTGCTTTTCCTGTGAAACACCTAAAGGGTTAAAACACTTACTGAATGTCATTTTGAATACTTTGGGGGGTGCAGTTTTTGTAATGGGGTCATTTATGGGGTATTTCTAATATGAAGACCCTTCAAATCCACTTCAAACCTGAACTGGTTCATGAAAAATAGCGAGTTTGAAAATTTTGTGAAAATTTTCAAAATTGCTGCTGAACTTTGAAGCCATCTGGTGTCTTCCAAAAGTAAAAACACGTAAATTTTATGATGCAAACATAAAGTAGACATATTGTATATGTGAATCCCAAAAAAAAATATTTGGAATATCCATTTTCCTTACAAGCAGAGAGCTTCAAAGTTAGAAAAATACAAAATTTTCAATTTTTTCATCAAATTTGGGGATTTTTCACCAAGAAAGGATGCAAGTTACCACAAAAATGTACCACTATGTTAAAGTAGAATATGTCACGAAAAAACAATTTCGGAATCAGATTGATAAGTAAAAGCATTCCAGAGTTATTAATGTTTAAAGTGACAGTGGTCAGATGTGCAAAAAAGGGCTGCATCCTAGAGGTGAAAATGGGCTGTGTCCTTAAGGGATTAAGGCCAAAAAGAGTTCTTAAGGGGTTAAAGGGGTACTCAAGTGGAAAACTTTTTTTTTTTTTATCAACTGGTGCCAGAAAGTTAAACAGATTTGTAAATTACTTCTTTTAAAAAATCTTAATCCTTCCAGTACTTATTAGGTGCTGAATACTACAGAGGAAATTATTTTCTCTGCTGACATCACGAGCACAGTGCTCTCTGCTGACATCTCTGTCCATTTTAGGAATTGTCCAGAGCAGTATATGTTTTCTATGGGGATTTTCTCCTACTCTGGACAGTTCTTAAAATGGACAGAGATGTCATCAAAGAGCACTGTGCTCATGATGTCAGCAGAGAGCTTACGATTTTGTAATAGAAGTAATTTACAAATCTGTTTAAAGGGGTATTCCAGGCCAAAACTTTTTTTTATATATCAACTGGCTCCGGAAAGTTAAACAGATTTGTAAATTACTACGATTAAAAAATCTTAATCCTTGCAATAGTTATTAGCTTCTGAAGTTGAGTTGTTTTTTTCTGTCTAACTGCTTTCTGATGACTCACGTCCCGGGAGCTGTCTAGCTCCTATGGGTATATTCTCCCATCATGCACAGCTCCCGGGACGTGACATCATCATTAAGCAGTTAGACAGAAAACTTCAGAAGATAATAACTATTGAAAGGATTAAGATTTTTTAATAGAAGTAATTTAACTGTTTAACTTTGCGGAGCCAGTTGATAAATATAAAAAAAAAAGTTTTTGCCTGGAATACCCCTTTAACTTTCTGGCACCAGTTGATTAAAAGAAAAAAATAAAAAGTTTTCCACCAGAGTACCCCTTTAATGAGCTGCAGGCACAAGGAGTTGCTCTGCAGCCTACTAATTTACACATGTTATTAGAGATGATTGAACTTACAGTAAATTCGATTTGTCACGAACTTCTCGGCTCGGCAGTTGATAACTTTTCCTGCGTGAATTAGTTCAGCCTTCAGGTGCTCCGGTGGGCTGGAAAAGGTGGATACATTCCTAGGAAAGAGTCTCCTAGGACTGTATCCACCTTTTCCAGCCCACCGGAGCACCTGAAAGCTGAACTAATTTATGCAGGAAAAGTTATCAACCGCCGATCCGAGAAGTTCGCGACGAATCGAATTTACTGTAAGTTCGCTCATCTCTAGTTGTGATGGGTTGTGATGGCTTTATGTTGTTAAAACACCAGTTTCAAGCTGTTAACAAATCCTTTAAAGCAGATGATATGTGATGTTGTAACAGCATTTATGAAGTCAAGTGGTTTTGTTTGTTTTTAAATAACATCATGTTATCATAACATTATTTTATATACATTTATTTTTTATATCTATCTTTATTGGTTTTCATTAGTTATTTTGGAGGGGTATCGCAAGGACCCTGCGTCACTCCTTACCATATACAGTAAGCTTACTCTTGTATGCATTTTTTTCTCATTAAATATCTATTTTATTCATATTTTTAATCTGTTCTAATCTCATATTTTACTACTCTATTTTATTTTTTCTGTTGCTCTTTTCACCTCCCTCCCCTCCTTTTGTAGACTACTTGAGGACTGTAACTTTTGTTTCATTTCAAATTAAACTCATGAAAATAGTTTCCAAGACAGCATAAAAATGTAAAACAAGAATAGTCAAAGGAGGGAGGTGGGGGAGGGAGGGAATAATACTTACATTCTGAACAACCCTTCTTTCTCTGTCTTTTGGAGTACCCACCTCCTGAACATGGTGGCACCAACCACAGTGACAGTCCCTGCTAGGTTTACTTAAGGGAAAGAAAAACAAGCACTGGATAAGAGCTGTATATGTTACCCAATTGTCATCAAAATCAGAATGTTCCAGAGGTGTTTCCATTTTTCCAAAGTATTCAATATAGGAAAACATTTTATTTTATTTTTTTTAAATGAACTGGTGCCAGAAAGTTAAACAGATTTGTAAATGACTTCTATTTAAAATTCTTGTCCGTGTCACGAACTTTCCAGAGCAGCATAGGTTTGCTATGGGGATTTTCTCCTGCTCTGGGCAGCAGAGAGCACTGTGGACAAGACAAAAAGAAGTTCAAAAAGAAAAGAATTTCCACTGTAGCATTCAGCTGCTAATAAGTACTGGAAGGGTAAAGATTTTTTAATAGACGTATTTTACAAATCGGTTTAACTTTCTAGCACCAGTTGATTTAAAAAAAAATATTATATTCCACCGGAGTACCCCTTTAATGTGTCTATAAAAAAAAATTAAAAAAAAATAAAAAAGGCTTGAAATTCATGGCATTTTTTAATGCTGTTTTTGTAAAATTTATCATTTTGTACTGCATTTTTTTTTTTGGGCAAAATACTAAAATACTTATGCTGTAGATTAATAGTGTGGTGTCCCAGTACCAGACTGCGTCCTGTCAGGTAAACATTGCTTCAGGTGTTGCTGTGACATTCATTGTAATATTTGTTATGTTAATTTATATTATGTTGCACTGTACCTTTAAGGATTGTACTGAATATCTGTTAGGAGGTATGATGCAGAGTACCCATGTGACCCTGATTGCCCAATGGGAACCCAATGGGAACCCCCAAATTGCCCTGTATATAGTGTGACCACAATTTTGTCTCCGGTTTAAAAACCATACTGCAACCGCATATGTTTTTTTTTAACATGGACGTCAATGGGAAACGCACATGTATACGGTTCCATACGGGAAAAACGTATACATTTTTACTTTGCACATGCGCATTTGAATCCTAAAGTCCCCACCCAAGACCCCTCCCATTAAAAATGGACAAAATTTTCAAAAACGTATGTTTTTTTTTTCTATAAAAACTGACGGAACTGTATGCACTTTTAAAAACAGTATACTGTTTAAAAAAACGCATACGGTTTACTTTTTTCCATACTTTTCCATCCGTTTTTTTGCCATACGGTTTTCTTTAGAAAAACGGATTGAAAACAGTATGGCAAAAACGTAGTGTGAACCCAGCCTAAGAGTTTTAGAGCGCTTTCACACTCCGGAATATCATACTAGAGAAATTTCAGATGGATATTTTGAGTGCAGCAGCCAGCGCCAATATCAATCCATGGTAAGAACTCCCAGAATAGCTCCTCCAAAGAATGAAAATGTTTATTCTTTCATTTGATCCAGGATCCCAAATTTTCGTGATAGGATTTTAAGAAAAAACATTCACACATTTTCAATCAAAATTTCTGAGCAGAATTCCGTTCATAAATTCTGTTATGTGAATGCACCAATAAAATTATAAAAATGTGACACAAGTCATTCATTGCCGTTTATTTACACAGATTACTCCAGATTTCTGCCCTAATGTCTGAAGGAAGACTAAGGCCATTTAGAGGTGTGTATAAGCTGGCCACAATCCCACATTAACCACATGTGTTATGCAGAGGCATACCTAGTGCCCCTGGCAAGGTGCTGTAAAGGCAAACAACGCCTCAGGTAGGTAGTGATACATCCTTAGGTAGATAAGTAGATAAATCTATCCCACCTAGTATGTAAATACATTAGCAGGGAGGTAGCTGGCTATGTAGATAGGTAGCTAGGTAGTTAGGTAAATAGGTATCCAGGTAGGTAGCTAGCAGTTAGGTAAGTAGGTAGGTAGCTACATAATCAAGTTGATAGGTAAATAGCTATCTATGTAGAATGTAGCCAGGTAGGTAATTACTAAGTAGACATGTGCAATTCGGTTCGGCACGAATGTCTAAGTCACAGAATTTTACAGTTTTCGGACATACGGACCGATCCGAATGCACAAAAACATATTTTGAACATTCCTGAATAGCCACAATAATACGAATAACAAAGTAACAAATGCATTTGTTATTTACCGAACGAATGCGGTAAATAACAAATGCATTCATTATCCGTAAACGAACGTAAAGAATTCATTTTAATAACAAAAAAATAATAATAAAAGAGATACAGTAGTGATGGAAACAATTGTATCTAACGAAATGTATCTTTTTTATTATGAAATGTTTATTAATTTTTAAACAGGGATCAATTTATGTGAGCGGGTAAAGCACTAAAAATGTAGCCGACAATAATAAAAATGTAGTGTGTACGTGTTTTTCACTTTTTTTTAAACATTTTTTTAGGTAGTACTACTACTCCTAGCATGGAACACACTGTTCCATGCTGGGAGTAGTAGTTATCTGTACTAATTGACAGATCGCCGGGGTCCCTTGCGATCCTCTTGTATAATGTATAGATGCGGCGGCAGCTCTTCTATGGTCTCCTGCACTCACGTATATATACACATATTCATATTTCCTGCAGGGCTGTGATTGACCAGATGGTTCCAGCCAGTCACAGCTCTCTGTGAGAAATAGGAATATGTGTATATATACGGCCGTGCAGGGGACCATAGGATAGCGGCCGCCGCATCCATACATTATACAGGAGCATCACAGCGGGTATCACTCGTCAGGAGTGATACCCGCAGTGGTCTTTCCTTTACTACAAGTACTACTACTCCCAACATGGAGTACACTCTGCTCCATGCTGGGAGCTGTAGTACCTGCATTAATAGACAGATCGCAGCGGGTGTCAGAAGTTACACTCGCTGCGATATGTCTATTAATGCAGGTATTACAGCTCCCAGCATGGAGCAGAGTGTACTCCATGTTGGGAGTAGTAGTACCTGCAGTAAGGGACAGATCCCAGCGGATGTCACTCCTCCTGACACCCACTGCGATTGTCCTTATGTGAATGTCGGGATCAGCTGTTCTCAGAGCTACAGAGCCGGGAGAACAGCTGATGCTGAGCTGTAGGTATACATCGTATATCTACTGCCCAGCATGAACTTACAGTGAGCCTGCAATGTGTATACAGTATACACATTGCTGGCTCACTTAACCCCTTGCTGAGCTGGGCGCTATGTGCAAGCCCAGCAAGGGAAGAGTTAACTTACACTGCTGGACAGTGTAGGTTAACCCTTTGGGCGGTATACAATATATACAGCTATCTATAGATAGCTGTATATAGTGTATACAGAAGATAAAGTCCAGCTTACTTCCCTCGAGTACCGGGCAGGTCTGTGTAGCTCCGCCCCCTAGTGATGACGTCATTAGGGGGCACAGCTACAGAAGGGAACTAGGCTAGTTAATCTGAAGCTCTGTTCACATTGTCCGTTTTGTATAATGTGAACAGACCCTTCTGGCAGTGTCTACCCAGACAGGGAGACTCCAGCTGTTGCTAAACTACAACTCCCAGCATGCCCAGACAGCCAAAGGCTGTCTGGGCATGCTGGGAGTTGTAGTTTTGCACCAATTGGTGGCTCCCTGTTTGGGTAGACATTGCATCATGAGTGCTCTCCCCAGCGGACAGCTCCAAAAATGTCATAACCAATTTTTTTTTCTCATTTCAGATCCGTGTATGCAGAGGATTCCTGCGGATTCGATGGATTACGGCGGATTATTTTTCTTTTCGTTTAATAAAATGGTTAACGAGGGCTGTGGGGGAGTGTTTTTTTTAATTGAATTTTCAGGCTTAGTAGTGGAAGCTGGTCTTATTGACTGAATCCATTACTAGGCCAGGGCTTAGTGCTAGCCCCCAAAACAGCTAGCGCTGACCCCAAATTATTACCCCGGTACCCACCGCTACAGGGGTGTCGGGAAGAGCTGGTAACAACAGGCCCGGAGCGTAAAAAATAGTGCTCCTGGGCCTAGGCGGTAACAGGCTGGCGTTATTTAGGCTGGGGAGGGCCAGTAACAATGGTCCTCGCCCACTCTGGTAACGTCAGGCTGTTGCTGTTTGGTTGGTATTGTGCTGAGAATGAAAATACGGGGAACCCTATGCGTTTTTTTTTTAAATTAAAATAAATAAATAAAAACGCATAGGGTTCCCTGTATTTTCATTCTCAGCACAATACCAAACAGCAACAGCCTAACGTTACCAGGGTGGGCGAGGACCATTGTTACTGGCCCTCCCGCGCCTAAATAATGCCAGCCTGTTACCGCCTAGGCCCAGGAGCGCCGTTTTTGACGCTCCAGGCCTGTTGGTACCGGCTCTTCCCGACACCCCTGTGGCGGTGGGTACCGGGGTAATAATTGTGGGCTAGCGCTACCTGTTTTTTGGGCTAGCACTAAGCCCTGGCCTAGTAATGGATTCAGTCAATAAGACCGGCTTCCACTACTAAGCCTGAAAATTCAATAAAAAAAAAAACACAACATATTGGAAAAATTATTTTATTTAAAAAAACACTCCCCCACAGCCCTCGTTAACCATTTTATTAAAAGAAAAAAATAATAATCCGCTGTAATCCATTGAATCCGCAGTAATCCTCTGCATACACGGATCTGAAACGAGAAGAAAAAAAAACACAAAAAAATTGGTTATGACATTTTTGGCACTGCAATGTCTACCCAAACAGGGAGCCACCAATTGGTGCAAAACTACAACTCCCAGCATGCACAGACAGCCTTTGGCTGTCTGGGCATGCTGGGAGTTGTAGTTTAGCAACAGCTGGAGTATCCCTGTTTGGGTAGACACTGCCAGAAGGGTCTGTTCACATTATACAAAACGGACAATGTGAACAGAGCTTCAGATTAACTAGCCTAGTTCCCTTCTGTAGCTCCACCCCTAATGAAGTCATCACTAGGGGGCGGAGCTACACTGACCTGCGGGTACTCGAGGGAAGTAAGCAGACTTCGTCTTCTGTATACACTATATACAGCTATCTATAGATAGCTGTATATAATGTATACCGCCCAAAGGGTTAACCTACACTGTCCAGCATTGTAAATTCATTTTTTCCTTGCTGGGCTTGCGCATAGCGCCCAGCTCAGCAAGGGGTTAGGTGAGCCAGCAATGTGTATACTGTATACACATTGCAGGCTCACTGTAAGTTCTTGCTGGGCAGTAGATATACGATGTATACCTACGGCTCAGCGTCAGCTGTTCTCCTGGCTCCGTAGCCCTGAAAACAGCTGATCCCGACATTCACATAAGGACGATCGCAGCGGGTGTCAGGAGGAGTGACATCCGCTGGGATCTGTCCCTTACTGCAGGTACTAATACTCCCAATATGGAGCACACTCTGCTCCATGCTGGGAGCTGTAGTACCTGCATTAATAGACATATCGCAGCGAGTGTAACTTCTGACACCCGCTGCGATCTGTCTATTAATGCAGGTACTACAGCTCCCAGCATGGAGCAGAGTGTACTCCATGTTGGGAGTAGTATTACTTGTAGTAAAGGAAAGATCATTGTGGGTATCACTCCTGACACCCGCTGTGATGCTCCTGTATAATGTATGGATGCGGCGGCCGCTCTCCTATGGTCCCCTGCACGGCCGTATATATACACATGTTCCTATTTCTCACAGAGAGCTGTGATTGGCTGGAACCATCAGGCCAATCACAGGCCAGCGGGAAATATGAATATGTGTATATAAACGTGAGTGTAGGGGCGGCTGCCTCATCTATATATTATACAAGAGGATCCCAAGGGACCCCGGCGATCTGTCAATTAGTACAGGTAACTACTACTCCCATCATGAAACGGTGTGTTCCATGCTGGGAGTAGTAGTACTGCCTAAAAAATGTTTTTAAAAAAAGGGAAAAACACGCACACACTATATTTTTATTATTGACGGCTACATTTTTAGTGCTTTACCCGCTCACATAAATTAAAAATTAATAAACATTTCAATTCATAGTCCCTTTCCATTTCAAAACATTTAAAAAAGATACATTTCGTTAGATACAATTGTTTCCATCACTACTGTATCTCTTTTATTATAATTTTTTTATGGCACCCTACGAAATTTTAATAAAAAAAGATATCTCCATAATTTTTGAGGATCGCTAAAGTCCAAAAAAGAATAAAAAGGTTTACCGAATGCACCCAAATACCGAAGGTATCCGAAAAATAAGACCGAACAACCAAATACCGAATGTATCCGAAAAATCAAAACCGAAAATATTACCGAACCGAAAAAAAATTTCCAAAATGAAAAAATGAAACGAAACGAAACGAAAATTTTTCTAGTGCACAAATCTAGTAATTAGGTAGATAAGTATCTATGTAAGTAGGTAGAAGTTGTAGGAAAACAGCATATCCAACAAAAAAAGCCAAATATGTTATGGTGCTCGCAGGTCCAGACCCGGGTCAGGGATCCATTTTAAACAAAAAGAGAATATCCACAGCACACATCCAATAGGTGAAAAATCAAAGGTGGTTTATTCCATAAAACAGAGTGTCCAGAACAATGTTTCAACCAGCTCTTCTGGTCTTTTTCATCAAATGCCATCAGTGACAATAATCACACAATGAGTGCAAAAATATACAAAATTTCTCATACAAAAAACTGCAAACAACATGCATATATTGTGTAGATATGTATTAAACATAATAAATGTGCAAAAATAAATTTTTATAAATCATAACCATATCCAGTAGTGCTATATTTCTTAATTGGACATTATTATATAAACCATAACATCCAAGTGATGATTAAAAACAATTAAAAACAAAGTATACAGTGCCTATGGGAGCGCTCACTCATCGGTACAGAATTAAGTGTTACTGGCTTGTAAACATTAAGAATGCGCATGTCTGTCGCGCTACCTGACAAATCCGTCTCATCTGCGTTACGCCACATCCGGCTGGGGCCATCATTACCGGAAGTGCATCATCCACCGCCATGGCAACATAACAACTACATACTGCGCCTGCGTACAGTGTAGTGTATTATTCCGGCACACGCGCATATCACCTGCATATGTGCGGCGGCCATTTTACTTATGGGAAAAGCAAAAAAAAGGTCCATATCTGAATACCGTGCATTAATACTGCACATATAAGTGCACAGCGGGCATATTTAGGACTGGCAAATCTGCCCTTATTCCACTAATAGCCATAATCAGGGTATTAAAGCGATATAGATAGGTAAGGTAAGTATATTGACTCAGCACCCGGCACAATGAAGTGTCGGATGCATAGACATATAACCCGGCATCTCAACGGTCACCATCAATCTTATGGATATCCGGAGATGTCAGGTTCTTACAACCTCAACCTAATGACCCTCACGGTTACTCTATGTCCAGTGAATTCACCCCTAGGCATATACAAAAAATTATGAATGGAACAAAAATTAAAATAAAAAATTAAATAAGAATCCTAGTTGCCACGACCCAGATGTGCACCACTCAGATTGAGGCTCATCCTCAGGAATATGACGACACCCAGATGGTATCAATATCAACAATTTTATTAGTGTACAATAATATTATAACATTAATACATATCTTCCACTAGACATTCCGGTGAGCGAGGGAATCTCCACATTAGTGCACTGTAAAAAAAAGCAAGAAATAATTATTAAGATTTATTAATTAGAATATTATAAACACATATTCATATTTTATAGATCATACTGAGTATACTCAAACTAATGTAAGAGGACATGGGCTACATCTTAAGATCGCTATTTCCCCACAATTCTTGAAGATATTTTAAAATCCACATTTAAGCCCTTTGGCTTCAAACAGTCTAGCTCAAATATCCATTTAAGTTCACAGCGCTTCAATAGTGCCTGCCTATCACCCCCTCTCTTTAGTGGGGGGATATGATCCACAATCATGAATTTAAGTTCACCTTCACTATGCCCCAAGTCCAAAAAATTTTTGGCACCGGGAGATCCGTTTTCTTTTTTTGAATAGTGTACCGGTGTTGGTTTATTAGGGTTTTTATGTCCCATGTGGTCTCACCTACATAGATAAGACCACATGGGCACCATAGTACATAAATTACATATGAAGAATTGCAATTAAGGTAATACCTGATAGGATACTCAAGGTGTGTGATAGGGTGTTGGAATTTTTCACCTTTCACTAAGTATTTACAATTGACACACACTCTACAGGGAAGGCAACCCTTTCTGTCCACCGAGATATATTTCTGTATTCCCCCAGTCTTTTTTGAAATGTCAGCCACCACGAGTTTATCTCTGAGATTTGTCGTCCTCCTATATGACATAAGAGGGGGAGAGACAAATTCAGGGACATTCTCATATACACTTAGTAGATGCCAATGCTTACGCAAAACTTTTGCTATCATTGGTGATAGGTCATTGTATGTACTTACAAATGCCATCCGTCTGCTTTGTGTCTTTGTAAGTCCTTGTCCGTCTCTGCCAGTTGTCACTCTCCGTCTTTGTCTCTCTAAAAGCTCATGTGGATATCCTCTTTGTCTGAAATTAAAGGTCATATGGTCAAGTGCTTTGTTCAGTTTTTCAGGGGTGTCAGTAATCCTCTTTGCCCGCAGCATTTGGCTGTAGGGCAAGGAGTTGACCATAGCCCCTGGGTGGCAGCTATCATACCTGAGTATGGTATTCCTGTCTGTGTCCTTAGTAAATAAGTCAGTTGTTAAATGTCCATTTTCTACTGTTACCAAGACGTCTAGGAAACTGACAGATTGAGTTGAGTGTGTCAGAGTGAAGCTGATGTCCAATAGCCTGCTATTTAAATAATCCTGGAAAGACAACAAATCTGTTAAATTACCAGTCCAAATGATAAAAATATCATCTATGTACCTGGGGAGATACATAGATAAACTGTTCCTCAAAAGCAGGTACATAGGTAGGTAGGTAGTAAGGCAGGTAAGTTGGTATGTTAATTATTAAGTAGTTAGATGGCTATGTAGGTAGTTATCTACTTATGTAGGTAGGTAATTATGTAGGTAGGTAAGTAGCCTGGTATCTAGGTAAATAGCTAGGTAGCTGGGTAAGTAGATAAGTAGGTAACCAGGTAGTTAGCTATGCAAGTATATATGTAAGGAAGATAGAAGCCTACTTCCCATAGTCCCTTTCCATAATGGGTAAATCATTTTACGAATGTTGCTTCTTTTTCACGCGCACCTCCCCACCCCCTTCTTTTAATCTTTTAAAGTGTAGCATGCATGCTAGTGTGGTGGTCGCCTTGTGGGTGTGAATGGTGGTCGGGATGTTGCTGTGCAGATTATAAAGGGTGTTATTAACCCTTGTCAGTCGTGACACCAGGGTGAGGATTAAATGCTGTATGACTTGGCCTATCACCACCCTTCCCAAGGACGATAGGTATTTGCAGAATAAAGTATTGTCCACAACCAGAGCTTCGCTGAAAACTTGCATAAACTTTACTGAAGATTTTCTGTAACATGCGAACATAAGAACAGTCTTTGTAACAGAGTCTATGAACAGCTTGGCTGAGATTGACCGTTGGTTGGGACTTTTAGTAAGTTCTTTAACTTGTAGGAATTTAGTATGCGCAGATCCGCTGGATTTAGGGCTTTGTTTAGGTCCAGGGTCCTTGCCAATAATTGCGGAGAATTTGGAAGAACTCACTGTGTAATTCAGCCGAGGCCGCAAGGCTTTGGCCTAGTAATTGTAGTTGAAAGTTGCGGAGGTCCTACCTCATTCAGTGACAGCAACCCAAGAGAGAGAATAATGTCCGCAGCTCCCTGGGCAAGGGCTGGCCGTTTTAAGATTGGTCAACGCCATCTGTCAATCAGCCTCACAAAGCATTGTGGGTATCACATGGCCTATGAACCTCCAAAGGTCCTTTGCATTAACCATAGAGACTAAAGCCTCGTCACGTGACCCACAGGTCCTGCGACGCTAGTGCAAGGTAAGTACACTTTCTATATACATTTATACACATTTACCTTAACAATATATTCACTATCTAAGGGGTGACTAGGGGAAGACTACATCTGAGGACCACATGGTTCCTAGGAACTCTGACTTTGGGGACCCCTACCAAGGTACTGTATGTAATACGGTACCGGGACACCAAACTAGGTGCACAGTTTTGTGCACCAAATGGCAATGTAATGTTGTACATTAGATTCTATCCCTCATAGAAAATTTTGGACAGCTCCTAGACACTGAAAATTGCACAAAATAATTGTAGATAGCAATGTGTTGATAGGTTACAGATTTGTAGATTGCTACTACAGCGTATGGTCAAGATTTGCCATGTAGATCTGCATTACTCTGTAATATGGTCTCCTGTTTTGGGGGCAAAATAAACAGTTTTCCCATGTAAATAAAGCCTTGTGAGTCATACATTAACCACAAACAGGAGAAATTCCAAACTATATACTTTTGTAATGGAAGCAAATAAATGTATTCATACCAGATAACTCACTAGTAAATAATAAAAGAAAACACAATGAGGCACAGGACTAAATAAAATAAAATTAAAAAAAATGAAAATATGATACCATGTTCTTCTAAGAAGCAAAAAGGAGAATATTTGAGTCTTGTGCCTAGGTGCTTCAGTGTAATATATCCAAAATATCATTTTACAGAGAAATATTCTATTTGTTGCTACCCGCAGGGTTTATGGGATGCGATCAATTACCGTGCCCTTCAGTTCATGAACTTGCTGTCTGCAATTAGCAAAATGTACTGGGACGTCAAGAGGTTTATGCTGCTGCCATTCACTGCTATTAAGCACTACAGCATCATCTCAATAACACACTTTAAAGAGTGTTTACTTTTTCAAGTAAATTTTATGTGTATACCTTGTCCAGAAAAAAACATGCTCAATCTGTCTGTATGCCACTTTGTTGCCCTTGAGAAACATTTTTTATGACTGTTGTAGTCAACCTCTGCATTACATGAGTTGCAAGAGAACTAATATCGACATCATGTATAAGATATTGCAGTGTGAAGAAATCAAATTGAGTGATAATGTTTAAAATATGCATTAAAATACTCCCTAGAGCAACGTGGAAGATTGATGTGTGGGAGTGGAGTGACTGATGTATATAGAGTAAACGTTTGAAGTAATGGTTGTCTTTGAGAAGGGAAACGGTGTTTGAAGTGAATGTATGTGTTAGTAAGCCTGTAAATTAATATTTCATTTAACCGCATCATAGCTCATTGTCACAGAATATCAAGGTAGAATGATAATTAGTGTAGTTTTAACTATTCTTGAGTGAACTCTTTATGCCGAATGTAATAAGGACTCAGAAACCAAATATATTTCAGATATTCCATTTCACTACCTGATTCCTGAAAATGTGAAGGGGCTTTCACAAGATCATAACTTATCACTAGGGATGAGCGAATCGAATATGACAAATCCGAATTCGTTATGAATTTCAAGAAAAATTTGATTTGCAATCATGTGAATCGCTTCATTAAACTCCATTTAGTGCAGTCCAGGCTCCCGGGAATCTAAAATGCCAGATCCACATGTGACCACATGGGGCAAGGAATCCTGGGAAAGCGGGAAAAAGGGTAAGAGGGATAACCCTGAATCACATGCAGGATGCAGCCTATTAGCAGCCAGCCCCCCCTGTGATGTCAGAGCCCTATATAATTGGCAGCCATATTGAGGCCAGTCACTTCAGCCTTTCACTGCAGAGAGATAGCTATGGACAGAAAGCGCTGTGTATTGAACAGAAAAGCTTTTTCCAGCAGCGATTCACTTCCTAGTCAAGCCAACATTCTGTTGCACATAGAGAGACAAAGAGAGTAGTGTGTGTTTCACAGAAAAGCATTCTTACTGCAGTGATTTTCCTCCCAGTCACTGCCTACAGCGTTCCATTACAGACAGAAGTGTGTTGCACAGGAGAACAGCAGCGATTCAACTCAAGCACAAATTCTCCCTAGAAGCACTGATAGGGAAGGGAGTTATATTGAGAAAGAAAGTGCAACTTTGGGAGTAGTGCACAGCGACTGTGTGCTGCAGCAGTGGTGTGTACTGCTGATGTTGTGCACGAATACTTTTTTAAGCATACTTTAGCGCATTTTTCTGCCCTCATAAGTGCATAGCACATACATACATCTAAGTGGTGTACTATTTTGTTCCTGTTAAAGTCTCATGGGCCTAGATACTGTGAAAGACCAGGCAAAAGTACTAACCCACTGGAGTTCTACACAAATACTTTGTCACTGTTACACACAATACTCATATTGTCATCTAATGAAGGATCCTTTTCTTCAGAGAACGTATGTATCATTTTATTATTTTGAATGTCAGGTGGTATTCTGACAATTTCTGATTATAAATGAATTTTGGAATCTGGGACACAGGTAAACATAAGTATTTTTAAGTGTACTGTAGCACATTTTTCTGCCCTCATAAGTGCATACCACATAAGTTCATCTAAGTGATTAATTTGTTCCTGTTAATTTGTTAACGACCATAGATGTTTATGCCCATCCATGTGCAGTTAACTGGACATGACGCGGGCTCCCAACTCAAGCCTGCGTCAGACCGGCCGGCCCCCAGCTGATTCTTGTAGCTGGGGGCCTGCGTTAATAGCCGACATGCGGCGATCGCCGTGGCTGGCTATTAACCCTTTAGATAGCCACTGTCAAAGCTCACAACGGCGTCTAAAGGTGCCTTTATCCCATCCCTGGTGGTCCAGTGGGGTGTTTGGCCCCACCGAAGTGCGATCGGCGATCCACTGTGGAGGTAGCTAGAGGGCTTACCTCTGCTCCTGTGCTGGCTCCAGTGCTAAGAATGATAAAGCCTGGCAGGACCAGGCTTAATCAATTGAGCGCAGAGCGCACAGATCAATGTGGTTCTATGAAACCACAGTGATCCGTATGAGGAATCATATGATTCCTCCTAAAAGTCCTGTAAGGGGACTAAAAGTGTAAAAAAAAAAAGTTTTATCAATTTTTAAAACAATCACATTAACCCCTTCCTTATTAAAAGTTTAAATCACCCCCCTTTCCCAAATTCCATATAAAAATATATAAACATAATAAAAATAAACATATATGGTATCGCCGCGTGCATAAATGTCCAAACTAGAAAAATATATTGTTAATTAAACCGCAATGGCGTAGGCACAAAAAAAATTCCAAAGTCCAAAATAGCATATTTTTGGTCACTTTTTAAACCATAAAAAAAGGGTTAAAACGCAATCAAAAGGTCCAATCAAAACAAAAAGGATACTGATTAAAACTTAAAATCACGGTGCAAAAAATGAGCCCTCATACCACCCTATAAGCAGAAAAATAAAAAAGTTATAGGGGTCAGAAGAGGACAATTTTAAATGTATTAATTTTCGTGCAGTTGTAGTTATGATTTTTTCCAAAAGTACAAGTCAAACCTATATAAGTAGGGTATCATTTTAATCATATGAAACTACAGAATAAAGCTAAAGTGTAATTTTTACCGAAATATGTACTGCATAGAAATGGAAGCCCCCAAAATTTACAAAATTGTGTTTTTTCTTCAATTTTGTCACACAAAGATTTTTGGGTAAAACGACTAATGTCATTACAAAGTAGAATTGGTGGTACAAAAAATAATACCTCATATGGATTTTCAAGTGCAAAATTGAAAGGGCTATGATTTTTAAAAGGTAAGGAGGAAAAAAATTAAAGTGCAAAAACAGAAAAACACTTGGTCCTTAAGGGGTTAAAATCTCAAGGGCCTAGATACTGTGAAAGGCCAGGCAAAAGTACTCATGGCTGTGCTGTACACAAATACTTTTTTTAGCATACTGTAGCGCATTTTTCTGCCCTCATAAGTGCATACCACATCTGTACATCTTAAAGGTGTACTATTTTGTTCCTGTTAAAGTCTCAAGGCCCTAGAGACTGTAAAAGGCCAGGAAAAAGTACTCACTGGCTGGTTTTATACACAGATACTTTTTTAAGAATACTGTAGCGCATTTTTCTGCCATTATAGGTGCATACCACATACATACATCTTAGTGGTGTTCTATGTTGTTCCTGTTAAAGTCTCAAGGGCCTAGATACTGTAAAAGGCCAGGCATAAGTACTCAGCGGCTGGTGTTATAAACAAATACTTTAAACTTACTGTAGCATATTTTTCTACCCTCATAAGTGCATAGCTCATACGTACATCTAAGTGGTGTACTATTTTGTTTCTGTTAAAGTCTCAAGGGCCTAGATACTGTGAAAGGCCAGGCAAAAGTACTCACTGGCTGATGTTGTACACAAATACTTTTTTAAGCGTATTGTAGCGCATTTTCTGTTCCTCTTAAGTGCATAGCACATACGTAAATCTAGGTGGTGTACTATTTTGTTCCGTCTAAAGGGCCTAGATACTGTGAAAGGCCAGGCAAAAGTACTTACCATCTGGTGTTGTACACAAATACTTTTTTAAGAGTACTGAAAGGACAGCCAAAAGTAAACACATGTTGCTGTTCTAGACAAATCCTGTTAAGCGTAGTGGAGCATATTGTACTCCCCTCATATACGCACTAAGTATGTCAGGCAGAGAAATGCCAGGACAGAGAAGTGGCAGAGGCCTAAATTCATCAGGCGCAGGCAGAGGTCGCAGCAGACTAGGGGCGAGAAGCAGCAGGAGTCGCAGCGAGAGCCCTGATCTCCCAGTATCAGCTAGCGGCAACCCATCTGCCATCATTGATTGGTTAACACGGTCATCCACTTCATCACAAGTGACATCTGATACCCCAGTCAACAGTAAGTTGACAGGACCTGGGAGCGGTCCCTGTCCTCCCATTGCCTCTGTCCTATGCTGTTCCCTCCCCTACAGAAGTATCTTATGCTGGGGGATGCCACTCACCCAGTGGCATGCCACTCATTTTTTCAGCCAGCCAATGCTCCACCACCTTTCAGAGAACTGATGGCTTGTGTCGAGCCGAGGTGTAGAGTCCCAAGCCATCATTTCTTTGCGAAGAAGGCAGTACCAACCCTACACAATTTTGTGGATGAGAAGGTGGGCCTGTCCTTTAGCCTGTCAGTGTGTACCAAAGTGCACGACAGCGCCGACATCTGGAGCTGTAACTATGGTCAGGGACAATACATGTCCTTTACGGCCCACTGTGTGAATGTGGTTCCTGCACAGCCACAACAGCAACTTGATCCCTCCACTTCCTCCTCCACGCTCTCAGGTCATTTGTCATATGACAGTGTGCAACTCCACCTCCTCATCCGCCACCGTTTCCTCAGCCTCCACTGCACAGACAAGTCTCACTGCCCCTTCAGCACACCATGTGTGCAGGGCACGGGCGTGTCATGCTTTTCTTCACATGGTTTGCCTTGGTGAACGGAGTCACACAGGGGAGGAACTGCTAAAAGTCACTCATAAAGAACTCGGAGCATGGCTTACTCCACGAAAACTGGAAATGGGAACCATGGTGACTGACAACATGAAGAACATCTTGTCTGCCCTGCGAAAAGGAAGGCTGAGCCATGGGCCCTGCATGGCACACATGTTCAATTTCATTGTCAAGCGATTCCTGAAGTGTTCCCCCCATTTGCAAAACATCCTAACAATGGGAAGGAGACTTTGCATGCACTTCAGCCACTCATACACTGCAAAGCACACCCTCCTTGAGCTGCTGCATCAGAATGGTATTCCCCAACGTAGTCTGATTTGCGACATTGCCACACATTGGAGTTCCACCCTCCATATGTTGGACTTACTATACGAACAGAGAAAAGCCATTACTGATTTATTGATGATCCAATCGGATAGAGGGACTACCCTGTGTAAGTTGAATGTCAACCAGTGGCAGCTCATACATAACACCTGTCATTTGCTTGGGCCCTTTGAGGAATCCACATTATTAGTCAGCCGCTAGGATTACGGGATGAACGATGTCATTCCACTGCTTCATTTCCTAGAACACATGCTGGAAACTATGGCTGGTTAGGGCACTAGTGACACATGAGCCCTGTGGGAGCTGAACTGGAGAAGGAGGAGGGGAGGGGCACAGTGGAGCACAGTTTAGGTTTCACAAAATGGGCAGTTTTTCTAGTCATCTGACAGGAGGAGGAGCAGGAGCAGCCAGAGGAGCTAGTGGGTTAGGAGGAAGGCGAGACAGAGGACCCAGACACACTGTGGCAGTATGAGGTGGAGATTGAGGCAGGGAGTCCTTCCGAGTCACTTGCACAAATGGCACGATGTATGCTCAGTTGCTTGCGTAGTGACAGCCAAATTGTCACCATTCGGCAGCAGGATAACTTCTGGCTCCCCACCTTATTGGACTCTCACTTCCAGAACAAAATGGGGGCCTTTTTTTTACACCCACTGAAAGGGAGGACGAACTGACCTACTACAGAGACTCTCTACGTAGTCAGTTGGCCGATGCCTATCAGCTCCATCATCCATCATCTTGCAGGTCTGACTCGGGGGGCCCTCTGCGCTCATCTTCCACTGCCATGGCTGCTGAGGAGGGGTGGGATGGCAGGAGCAGTACCAGCTCCATCAGCAGCAGCCTGAGTCTACAGTGGCTGATGAGTACCTTTCTTCACCCACATAGTGAAGCAAGTCATCATCAGCAGGAAGACTTGGAGCAGGACCTGAACCAGCATTTGGTGGCATACCTTGACATGCCCATGCCAACACATCTTGAAGATCCGCTGGACTTCTGGGCAGCCAAACTTAATTTGTGGCTGCAACTAGAAGAGTTTGCCCTGGAAAAGCTGTTCTGTTCGGACAGTAGTGTGTCATCAGAGCGGGTGTTTTGTGTGGTGGGGGCTATAGCCACCCCAAGGAGAACTCGTCTATCCATAAAAAATGTAGAGAGACTGACCTTTGTGAATATGAATCAGGCATGGATCAGCCAGGATTTCCACCAACCAATGCCTGATGCATCAGAGTAGATTGACCATGGTGCCACACCAACACTTCACAAATATGGATAGCGCAAAACAGATGTAAGGTGCGGCTCCCCAGTTACAAACATTCCTCAGTATCAGACCTATTTTCACCCACCTACGTCACCTGGTACTGGTATTACCTCCCACCGCACCACTCTGTCACCGGGTCGCTCCAGGCTGTCTCATTCTGCCACCATATGTTCTCCTCATGCTGCCGCCATGTCCAAGCTGTGTTATTCCGCCACCATATGTTCTCCTCATGCTGCCGCAAACTCCAGGCTGTGTCATTCAGCCACCATATGGTCTCCGCATGCTGCTGCAAACTCCAGGCTGTGTCATTCAGCCACCATATGGTCTCCTCATACTGCCACAAACTCCAATCTGTATCAATCAGCCACTGTATGGTCTCCTTATGCTGCTGCAAACTCCAGGCTGTGTCATTCGGCCACCATATGGTCTCCTCATGCTGCCACAAATTCCAGGCTGTTTCATTCAGCCACCATATGGTCTCCTCATGCTGCCACAAACTCCAACCTGTGCCATTCAGCCACTATATGGTCTCCTTATGCTGCTGCAAACTCCAGGCTGTGTCATTCAGCCACCATATGGTCTCCTCATGCTGCCACAAACTCTAGGGTGTGTCATTCAGCCACGTTATGGTCTCCTCATGCTGCCGCAAACTCCAGGCTATGTCATACAGACACCATATGGTCTCCTCATGCTGCCTCAAACTCCAGGCTGTGTCATTCAGCCACTATATGGTCTCCTCTTGCTGCCGCAAACTCCAGGCTGTGAGAAACTATGGATAAAAAGGAAACAGAAAAAGAGCGCAACAATGGGCCGTTACTCCTAGTAACTGAGAATGAATGTGAAGAGAGACAATTCTGCTCACCTTTGGGTGTTGTACTGCGGGTACAACACCATATAGCGTAGTAAATGAGAAGCTTAGGAGTGCTGCCACGTCACCTTCCCCGTCTTAGGATGATCCTAGGCGGTCTTGGGAATAGAAAGAACCGTGGTCTGCATTGCAGCAGAAAATGCCGGTGCATTCAGGCGCTCTCCTCGTAAGTGTATATCAATCCAGGGTCGGATGTAAGTCAAATCCAGAGTGGGAAATAATATAGGCAAAAGGATTTTATTTGACATAAGAGAATAAAAAATAATAAAAAGGCAGTAACATGGGGGGTGGGACAACGCATTTCGAAAGGCGTGACCTGACGAAGAAGGGATCACGCCTTTCGAAACGCGTTGTCCCACCCCCATGTTACGGCCTTTTTATTATTTTTTATTCTCTTATGTCAAATAAAATCCTTTTGCCCATATCATTTCCCACTCTGGATTTGACTTACATCCGACCCTGGATTGATCTACACTTACGAGGAGAACGCCTGAATGCATCAGCATTTTCTGCTGCAATGCAGGCCACAGTTCTTTCTAAACTCCAGGCTGTGTCATTCAGCCACCAATGGTCTACTCATGTTGCTTGTACATTACTTAAAAATGTTTAAGGTAGCACTAGCTACCATAAAACTTCAATTTAAAAATCTTCTTTTAATCTTAGGGATTGTGAGGCCCTATGGTCTCCTCATGCTGCCACCAACTCCAGGTTGTGACATTCAGCCACTATATGGTCTCCTCTTGCTGCTGCCAATTCCAGGCTATGTCATTCTGCCAGAATATAGTCTCCTCATGCTGTTGCCATCTCTAGGCTCTGTCATTGTGCCGCCATGTGACATGTGACCCCTTTGTTGGATTTGGTCTTTTGTAACCACACATTTTATTATTAAATCTTAAATTTAAATGAACCATAACTGATTAAATAAAACATTTGCACATTCACAGACAGGGGGGCGCTGAGAGGCAGGGGCTGGAACAGGTGGTATCTCACCTGGCAGAGGACTGCCAGCTCGATGCTCACCAGAATGTCTACTTAAAAAATTTAAATAAATTCTAATTAAATTAGATAAAAATTACATAAAAATTCTCTTTATTCTCTTCAATTTAGACTCCCATTTATTTAATTGGTATTCTGCTGCATCGTGCACACAGCGAAATTTCAATTCAGGCCTCTGCAGAAAAATTGACAAGTTCTACGCAAACCAGCAATGCAAAGTCCTGTACTAAGTATGTATAACATTTGTTATTAAGTGGATTCAAGGCTAAGTTATTGTCAAAGTTATGAAGACAAGTGATAACCTATGGAAACTAACAACTTGTCAAAAACCATACTTCACTAGCTGATTTTGTATGCGGTTTAACACTAACTTAAAGTGTCATAAAGTATCCCTAGTGCCAGAGTTAAAATGCACACCGAGGTATCAGAAAAAGCAAGTGTTCTAAAAATTCTTCCTTTTTGGGAGTAGCAACAGGTTTTGAGTCTGGCAAGTTAAGATGCAATGGATATTTCCAGGTGTTCCAAAAATTCTCCTTTTTGGACCTGCACCAGGATTGGTGTGCCAAAATAGTGAAGAAACCACTTTTGTATTAAAGGCTGAAAATTTTTTTTGGGGGTGATCACGGGTTGTGTAGGCATTACTGGAGATAGATTGGTGCTAGTTTTAGCCAGCAGACAACAGGCTGTGGTGGATTGGTTATAATTTTGGTAGCCAGCAGACATGGCAGCAGGCAGCAGGCAGCAGTGGCTGGTAGTTGGAGTAGCCAGCATACAGGACCTCAGGCAGTGGTGGACTAGTAAAAGTTGTAGTAGCTAATGGACAGGACAACAGGCAGTGGTGGACTGGTGAGAGTGTAGTAACCAGCAGACAGCAAGCTGTGGTGGAAAGGTGGTTGTTGTAGTAGCCAACAGGCAGGACAGCAGGCAGCAATGGACTGGCGGGAGATGTAGTAACCAACGGACAGCAGGCAGAGATGGACAGGTGATAGTTGTAGTAGCCAGCGGACAGGACAGCAGGCAGTGATGGACTAGTGGTAGTTATGAAAGCTAGTAGACAGCAGGCAGTGTGGATCAGTGGAAGCTGTAGCCAGAGAACAGCAGGGGTGATATCTGGCACAGGAGGTTTAAATTCCTCACTGATCTATGCCTTATTCCTTTTAACAAACATGTTTCCATGTTGCTGGCAGACAATCTTGTTCACTTAGGGCTAAATCCCCCACTTGCCGTGCTGAACACTCTCTTTTATGTTACACTGAAGGGTGGACGAAAGAGAACACCCATGGCAAACTAAGCAAGTTCTGGCTAATGGCATTATCTGGTGACCCAGAAGTCCATGGGCTCTGGGCTCATGGCGTCTGTCAGAGAAAGGGTACAGCTTAGGTATTCATCAACCTGGTTGTTCAGGTGGTTGTGCACATCACCAGATACTGGATGTAAAATAGCAGAGGGACATTTTCCTCTACCCATCCTCAGTCAACCATTCCTTAAATTTTTATTATTATTATTATTATTTTTTTTATAGAAAATTATTTGGAGGTTATTTTTATGTTTTTGGGATTTTGGTTAGGGTTTTGATTTTTCACTCACCAACTAGTCAAGGGGCGTAGAAACTGTCAGTCAACTCTCCGCCTTAACACTTTCAATGCAGATTTATGTTAAAATTTATTGTTTCAAAAGCCACTCGTTCATCTATAGTGGAGATTCCACAAAAGGTTCCTCCTTTTGGTACATCCAGTGTACTCTCTAAAGAAGACAACTGATGTTTTCAAGAATGATACTGTAGGAGTTGGCATAAGATGTAGTTGGATAGGCAAATATCAGAGCAGGCAAATGTTAGTCATGACAGGTAACAGGCAGAAGGTTATGGCAAGCAGCAAGCCAGGTCAGACCCTTGAAACCACTACACATGCAATACATTACCTGTGTTCTCAAGTAAGACCACATCTACAGTGTGAACATACAGCCAGCGGAATTCTGTAGCCAGAATTCTTCTTGCAGCAGGCACCACTAAAATCATCAGCAGTGGGGCCACCTGGATCTGTACTATCTCATAAACAGCGATGCAGTCCGGCAGAATAAACATGTAATTTCTTTGGGTAGACATCCATTCCATTGGTGGAATTCTGCTGCGGCAATGCAGTCTGGCAGAATAATATCACAGAATTCAAGACCATTAAAATATAACTTTTATTTCGAGCCCATAAAACAAGGGTACAACAAAATCAAAAACACAGATGATATTAATCACCAATTGGATTAAAATACACACAGGTGAAAAATCACCAAAATCACCAAAGATGTGTCTGATAAAGCACATAACACAGATCACATCAGCCACTCAAGGTCTGATTATAGCTAAAGTTAGAGATAATTTTAGCAAGTATACACGTATGTATCTATCAAAAATTCCACGGTATGCACAGAGCAGTAGAATCCCATTGAAAACAATAGCACTCTGCTGGAAGCTACATTTTGCCAACTGAATGTTTGTAGTGTGGACGGACCTCAAGAAACCTTATTTCTCAGGCATTGAGAAAGGGGGGTGAGATCATAAATAAGAGTAGATTGCAGCCGCTGGGTATGATGAGCAAAATAGAAGAACTGGAGTGTATAAGAACAGCCAATCTGAGTAGCAGAAAAATGGAAAAGATAAAGTCAGTGATGATGAACATGAGCAGGGAACATGGAAGAAGCAAGAGCTATAGCTGGCCCTATACTGGTGGAATATATCAAGTCACACCCATTATTTAGGTGATAATTAAAACTGGAGGCAGCGCTCCTGAACCCCCACAAACATTAGAATGGTGGCCATGACCTTCCTAGTTTAACCCGATAATGACCATGGACGAGTATAGACGTCCAGGTTGGCGGCCGTTCCCGCACCTGGACGTCTATACTCGTCCATTCTTCTCGTGGGTGCTGCCCAGTACACCCACGAGATCGCGGCAGGGACTCGGCTGTATCACACAGCCGGGACCCTGCTGCACTGCCAGGACCGAAGTAAACTTCGGTCCCGGCAGTTTTAACCCTTACAGTCGCGGTCGGAAGTGACCGCGGGCTGTAAGTGTTATGACAGAGGGAGGGAGCTCCCTCTGTCACTCCTGCAGCACCCCGCATCGCGATCGCGGGGTGCTGTGTGTGTCCGCGGCTGGCCGGGGCCTGCCGCACTGCCGGCAGTGAAGTTCACTTCACTCTCGACAGTTTAACCCCTACAGCCGCGGTCAGAAGTGACCGCGCGCTGTAAAGAGTTCTGACAGAGGGAGGGGGCTCCCTCTGTCTCTCCTGCAGCACCCCGCATCGCGATCGCGGGGTGCTGCTGCATACCTGGGCTGCCGGGGGTCCTACAAAGACCCCCAGGTCTGCCCTGGGTATTGCCTGCCAGTGAAATATGCTGCCTGCTAGTGAAAACTGGCAGGCAGCATATAACTCCAATGCTTTGGAATACTAAGTATTCCAAAGCATTAAAAAGTGTAAAAATAAATAAATAAAATAAAAGTGTAAAAATAAATAAAAATGTAATAAAAGTGTAAAAAAAATATATATTAAAAATACATTTATTAAATGAATCTAATTTAAAAAAAAAGCATAATGTGTAGGATCGCATTGGCGGACATCCGCAGCATGTAATATGCTGCGGATGTCCGCCACGTGATCCTACACATTATGCAGCAGTCACGGTAATGAGCTCGCTGCTGCGGCTGGGTAGCTTTGTGCGTCCACTCATAGCGGCGGATTTTCCGCCAGCAGTCATGAGCGGACACACTGAGCTACCCAGCCGCAGCAGTAATGGATATATTCGCCATGAGCGGGTGCTTATTCCCACAACATGGCGGATATATCCATCAGGAGCCTTAACTGTCACAGACAGACGCGTTCTACTGCCAGCCGACCAACCAATAACTTGTAGGGGTGCGGTATATAAATGGGGTCACTTGTGGGGGTGGGGGTACTGTTCTGCCCTGAAAGCCAAATGGCGCTCCTCTCCTTCTGAGTCCTACCATGCGGCCAAGGAACCATATATGGCCAAAGCGGGGGTATTTCCGAACATGGGACAAGCAGCTAAATAAAATATAGGGTGCATTTCTTTCAATATCAGAAGTGATGTACAAAAAATATGCCCCCCAAATGATGCATTTGTGAAAAATTGCAAATTTCGAATTTTTAACACTGACTTTGTAATAATTCCTGCCAAAAAACTATGGTGTTAAAATACTCACTGTACCCCCTAGCGAATACCTTGAGGGGTCTAGTTTTTAAAATGGGGTCATTTGGGGGGGGGTGTTCCTATGTTCTACTACCTTTTAATTTCTGCAAACCTTGCATAGCACACAAAAAAAGATGTACTTTTCAAATTTTCAAAATTTCAAGTTAAATTGTTAGGGTTCTAACTAATTTAAAATGTTAATTAAAAACTAAAAAATGACGTCAAAATAAAGTAGACATCTGAAAGTATAAGTTTCATGAACTATTTGGTCAGTAAGTATAAATATATGCAACCAATTAGTGTTAAAATAGCAAAAAATCTTAATTTTTTGTAAAAATTTCATCATTTTTTGCATTGTAAAAAAAAACTACAAATGATATCGGCTTACTTTTACTATGTACATGAAGGACAACTTGTGAAAAAAAAACAATGTCAGAATTATCGTGATTGGCAAAACGTTACCAGAGTTATTCTCTAATAAAGACAGACATCCCCGATTTGAAAAAACAGGCCTGGTCTTTCAGGGGCATACAGATTTATTTGCATTGGTCCTTAAGGGGTTAAGGAAGTTTGAATGGAGTGATAGTCACAAATGCACTCTGCTGCTGACTTCCATGTCTATGAAACTGATGGGCATAGCCAATTGCTCTGCCTGGTTACCTCAGTTCAATATATTTCCAATGGAATGGCAGTTCACATATTGCAAATACTTTGTGTTACTTACTTCAGCAGGTCCTAGTGTCTATGTTTAGTTGTTAAGCAACACGACACTTATCCTGCCCTACCTTTTGAATTCCTATGCATTCTGCCTCAGCTGTATGGCCTAGCAGCCTATTTAAAGGGGTACTCTGGGTGAAAACAATTTTCTTAAAATCAACTGGTGCCAGAAAGTTCAACAGATTTGTAATTAATTATATTAAAAATCTTTATCCTTCCAGTACTTATCAGCTGCTGTATACTACAGAGAAAGTTATTTTCTTTTTTAATTTGTTTTGTTGTTTAATATGGTCCAATACACCTATTAATATTTCCCACAGAGAGTGGTGATTGGCTGGAACCATCTGGCCAATCACAGCTCTCTGCGGGAAATATGAATAGGTGTGTATATACGGCAGTGCAGGGGACCATAGAAGAGCGGCCAGCTGCATCTATAAATTATACAGAAAGATCGCAACTAGAGATGAGAGAATTTACAGTGATTCGATTCGCCACAAACTTCTCTGCTCAACGGTGGATTACTGTAGCCTGCATAAATTAGTTCAGCTTTCAGGTGCTCCGGTGGGCTGGAAAGGGTGGATACAGCCCTAGGAAACTCTCCTAGGCCTGTTTCCACCTTTTCCAGCCCACCGGAGCACATAAAAGCTGAACTAATTTATGCAGGCTAAAGTCATCAACTGCCGAGCCGCGAAGTTTGTGACGAATCGAATTACTGTAAATTTGTTCATCTCTAATCGCAACAGACCCGGGGCGATCTGTCAATTAGTACAGGAACTACTACTCCCGTCATGGAACAGTGTGTGTTCCATGCTCGGAGTAGTAGTACCACCTAAAAAATAATGAAAAAAAAGTGAAAAACACACACACACACTACATTTTATTATTGTCGGCTATATTTTTAGTGCCCTGCCCGCCCACATAAATTGATCCCTGTTTAAAAATTAATTCAATTTTTGTTATAAAAAAGATACATTTCGTTAAATACAATTTTTCCATCACTACTGTATCTTTTTTATTATTTCTTTTAATGGTACACTACAAAATTTTATTAAAAACAGTATCTCCATCACTTTTTTGGATCACTAAAGTCCAAAACAGAATAAAAACCCCTGTAAAAATGCCAAAGTTAAAACCCACATGGTGTTTTTCTTGGCTTTTTTTTACTCCCATAGACTTCTATGGGAGAAAAATGCCGCGATTTCAGAGGAAAAAACGCCATAGGCTCAACATGCTGCGATTTTGCAAAACCGCCAAGGAGCTGAAAAATGCCAAAAATAAAGTGAAAAAACGCCAAAAGGATAAAAAAAAACGCCAAACTGAAAAGACGCCACGTGGAAAAAGAATTTTGTGATTTCTCATTGATTTACAGCTAACATCTGGCCGCAGCATTTTTTGGCCAAAAAAAGCCATGCGGCAGAATTGGCTTTTTTCCTTTTCTTATTTGGGGGGGGGGGGAGGTGTTATTTAATCAATTATTAACCCCTTAAGGACTCAGGGTTTTTCCGTTTTTGCACTTTCGTTTTTTCCTCCTTACCTTTTAAAAATCATAACCCTTTCAATTTTCCACCTAAAAATCCATATTATGGCTTATTTTTTGCAACGCCAATTCTACTTTGCAGTGACATTAGTCATTTTACCCAAAAATGCACGGCGAAACGGAAAAAAAAATCATTGTGCGACAAAATCAAAAAAAAAACGCCATTTTGTAACTTTTGGGGGCTTCCGTTTCTACGCAGTGCATATTTCGGTAAAAATTACACCTTATCATTATTCTGTAGGTCCATACGGTTAAAAGGATACCCTACTTATATAGGTTTGATTTTGTCGCACTTCTGGAAAAAATCATAACTACATGCAGGAAAATTTTTACGTTTAAAAATGTCATCTTCTGACCCCTATAACTTTTTTATTTTTCCACGTACGGGGCGGTATGAGGACTCATTTTTTGCGCCGTGATCTGAAGTTTTTAACGGTATGATTTTTGTTTTGATATGACTTTTTGATCACTTTTTATTCATTTTTTAATGTTATAAAAAGTTACCAAAATACGCTTTTTTGGACTTTGGAATTTTTTTGCGCGTACGCCATTAACCGTACGGCTTAATTAATGATATCTTTTTATAGTTCGGACATTTACGCACGCGGCGATACCACGTATGTTTATTTTTATTTTTTTTTACACTGTTTTATTTTATTTATGGGAAAAGGGGGGTGATTCAAACTTTTATTAGGGAAGGGGTTAAATGACCTTTATTAACACTTTTTTTTAACTTTTTTTTTGCAGTGTTATAGGTCCCATAGGGACCTATAACACTGCACACACTGAACTCCTATGCTGATCACTGGCGTGCATTAACACGCCTGTGATCAGCATTATCGGCGCTTGACTGCTCCTGCCTGGATCTCAGGCACGGAGCAGTCATTCGTCGATCGGACACCGAGGAGGCAGGTAAGAGCGCTCCCGGTGTCCGATCAGCTGTTCGGGATGCCGCGATTTCACCGCGGCGGTCCCGAACAGCCCGACTGAGCAGCCGGGATACTTTCAGTTTCACTTTAGAAGCGGCGGTCAGCTTTGACCGCCGCTTCTAAAGGGTTAATACCGCACATCGCCGCGATCGGCGATGTGTGGTATTAGCCGCGGGTCCCGGCTGTTGATTAGCGCCGGGACCCACGCGATATGATGCGGGATCGCGGCGCGATCCCGCATCATATCGCGTGGGTCCCGGCGCTAATCGTAAATATACGTCCTGCGTCGTTAAGGGGTTAAACAATTTTGAATCATGGGAATTCTAAAATTGGAAATTTTGGCACCAAACTCAGCAAATTTGGTGCCAAAAAATTAAAGATGGTGGCAAAAAAAATTTGGGGCAAAAAAACTCAAAAGTGGCACGAAATGAACTCTCAGATATTTTATATTTTTCAAAGCAGCACAAGAGACCTTTGAAAATGTGAGGAGAAAAAAAAGGTGTGATTTATATAGCTGTAACAGGAATTACAGTAGTTTTTAACCCCTTAAGGACTGGGGGGGTTTCCGTTTTTGGATTTTTGTTTTTTGCTCCTTGCCTTTAAAAAATCATAACTCTTTCAATTTTGCACCTAAAAATCCATATGATTGCTTATTTTTTGCGCCACCAATTCTACTTTGTAATGACGTCAGTCATTTTGCCCAAAAATCTACGGTGAAACGGAAAAAAAATCATTGTGAGCTTTTGGGGGCTTCCGTTTCTACGTAGTACATTTGTCGGTAAAAATGACACCTTATATTTATTCTGTAGGTTCATATGATTAAAATGATACCCTACGTATATAGGTTTGATTTTGATGTACTTCTGGAAAAAATCATAGCTTCATGCAGGAAAATTAATACGTTTAAAATTGTCATCTTCTGACCCCTATAACTTTTTTTATTTTTGCGCGTATGGGGCGGTATGAGGGCTCATTTTTTGTGCCGTGATCTGAAGTTATTAACAGTACCATTTTTGCATTGATAGGACTAATTGGACTTTGGAATTTCTCATAGGAAACCAGTGATCGCTGATTCTGCCGCTTGACTGCTCATGCCTGGATCTCAGGCACTGAGCAGTCATTCGGCGATCGGACAGCGAGGAGGCAGGTAGGGACCCTCCTGCTGTCCTGTAAGCTGTTTGGGATGCCGCGATTTCGCCGCGGCTATCCCAAACAGCCCACTGAGCTAACCGGCATACTTTCACTTTCACTTTAGACGCGGCGTTCAACTTTGAACGCCGCGTCTAAAGGGTTAATAGCGCGTGGCACCGCGATCAATGCCGCACACTATTAGCCACGGGTCCCGGCCGTTGTTAGAGGCCAGGCCCGACCCCTATGACGGGAGCGGACACATGACGTTCCAGGAGTTAAATATATCCCCCAGTATTTTGCTGAGGATTTTGCCTAAAACCAGGAATTGAACCAACACAGAAAAATCTGCAAATCTTACAATTATATTTTTAATCTGTGTCGGTTTTGGTTACAAATACTGAACAAAATCCTTAGCAAAATTTCTATGTGTGAACATAGCTTAATTCCAGTGTTAAAATTAGTGCTCTTTTTGTTGTTTGTTTTTTTGCTAAAGTAATAGGGAAATATTTACAAACTTAAGTTAACAGTAACTCAGGCCGTTTGAAACTCTGGTGTATTTTACACTGTGTACTTAATCTACACCCCTTCTGAGGTGGTAAAACTCAGGCATCACCAGTCATCCGGCACGGAACGAAGTTCTCTCCTTGCACTGGATGTCTGAGGTGCCTCAGCCGAGATCACGGGGATCCCCAGCGGGGGGACCCCCTCGATCAGACATCTTATCCCTATCATTACACTCACGAGAATGCAAGAAGTGCAGATGCTAGAACAGAAAGGGAGTTTAAAACAAGAATCAACAAACATATTGTTAACATCTCTTTCAGGACTTTTTTCTTTCTTTTTTTTTTTTACAACATAACAAAGAACTAAATAGGCTGAAAGTGATGGGAAGAAGCCATTTGGAAAGGTTTTAGAGGGGTCAGAATATTATAAAAGCATTATATCAAGAAGAAACAGCACACATTTATCTGCTAGACATTATGACCCCTTGAGGACTGAAGATCAAGCTGGACATCTAACAGTTTTTCGACGCAGTAAATGCTGAGATATAGCCATTGTTTATTGCTCAGGCTGTTTGTTGTTCTTTAGAAGGACCTAATAAACACTGCATGTAGTTCCCATTGAATGCTCTGTTCAGTTCACTTCTAAAGATTTCACAATCGCATACTTTGAATCTTTGAGCTTTCTAACACTACAGCTTCTTGTAAAGTACGGTAAGTCTTCTTGCATAATCACTCTCCATTAAAGGTAGAAAGGCAATGGGAGATATGTAAGCAGTCAAACACTCTCACCCAGCAATCTATACACCATAAAAGCCTACATTCAAGCATTTCAAGGTGCTCCTACCATACTTTACAATATATGACATTAATCACATTATGATAGCTGTTTTATAGTAGAACATTTTTTTTCAAAGTAATATGTCCCTTTTAATTCTAATGAAATCCATTATGAAAAAGGTTCAGTCCTTTTATTTTAGCTTCCAATAATTATTTCAGTTCAAAAATTAATATGTTCCAGCTACTTCTGTAAAATATTGGCTGTGGCACTGACAGAGATCAGTAGTTTCCTTTCAAATTCAGTTAAATGAGGTTATTTATCTAACACGTCATGTAGGTATAGTAGAAAATAGTACAGACATAATCATACCTTCTACCACAATGCATTATACATATTATTGACCTTCAAATTAAATACCTCTGCTGTTTGCTTATTACATACATTTGGAGTATCAAGAACTTGTAAAACACAAAGGTTTTTCCTCAGTTAAATCACATGTTTAGAGGTCTTTCTACCTGCACAAACACATTTACAACATCTTTTACAAGATATGAGAATAAAGGTTAGGCTGGGTGTACTCCATGCTATGCAGTGTCTGGCTGTCCGTTAACACAAGTCCTGCGATAGGTTCCAGTAAAAAAGCTAAACCGATCTATAGACCCCCATTTACCTCACAAAGGTCAAAGACATGTTTAGCCTCCTTTCAGGATGTAATCATTGTGGCTTGCTGGATGGAATAATGTCTTTCTACATTCTATTGCATCTACATGCTATTCATCTGGACCCTGTAAAACAATGTATACTGCACAGTATATATATATATATATATATATATATATATATATATATATGTCACTATGGAAACTCCAGCACAGGACTACTCAGGTGTGGTGCAGTGTAACCCCCAGTGTGCCACACTGGATCCACATAAATCTTCCTCCACAAGGAAACAGCACCCAACACCAGGTCCAGGTAAAGTGCAAGCTACAGGGTCTTTATTGCATCAAGAGAAACAATGCGACGTTTCGGCTAACAAGCCTTTTTCAAGCATGACAAACATGTACAAAAATCCATTTTAAATAGGTAACAAAATTACATGATTGGTGGAAACACAAGTGCAGTGAATATAGTGATTAGGTATAAGCCAACCTCTTGCATTTCATTGGTTGGGAATGGTGACATGTAAAAATGACAACTGTCAGATAACAATATATACATTTATAAAGATCCTTCATTAATAACAAAGCCTGAGACGGGAGAATACAAGTAGGGGGGCTCCGTGACACCAGTATAGTAATGCAATTCCTTTACCTCTGTTCCGTAGTTGCGATCTGCTAGGGGCACACGCTACTCAACAATGTTTGTAAACATTGTTACTGCGGCTGCGCGGCCTCATCCAGTCAGACCGCAACTATCTGACTCGCTAGAGACGTGAGTGTGCCTGTGCTAACAAGTAGTGCGCTGCGCATTCCATTCACCACTACAGTACACACTGGGGGATCCACTGCGCATGCGGCTCAATCTCCTGCATGTGAAACGTCATTCAGGTGCCGGCCATAACTATAGCCGGAACCAAGAAGACGAAAACGCGGATCCTCTGGCCGCAATGGTGGGAACAGTCATCCAGAAAAAAGATAAAAAATTCAGTTTCTGTTGTGAAATTTCTTGTTTTCTGGTGTTCTTCAACGGAGTCCCCTGTCCTGCATATATCCCGATGTGATTCAGTGAGGTACATATAAATGTGTATCTAAAAGAAAATAATAATAATAATAAAACCATAATTAAAACCAATGTTATGCGTCAATATAATAAATATATTTCTACTACCTCCTATTAAATAAGTACTCTGAATACAAGCTAGAAACAAAGAAAGAAAAAAAAGGGAAAAAGAAAGAAAAGGGAAAAGAAGAAGAAAAGAAGAGGGGGGGGGGAGAAAGGGGAGGAGAAGGGGAAGGGGAAAGAAGGGAGAAAAAAAGGGGGGGGGAAGAGTAAAAAATAAAAATAGAAATAAAAATGGATGAAAAGGAAAAAAAAGAGGAGCTGGGAAAGAAATAAGAAAGAAAAAAGAAAAAGGGCATGAAAAAAGAGAGGAGAGAAAGGGGAAAAGGAAAAAGAGAGTGAGAACAGGGAAAGGAAAAGAATAAATGAAAAAGAAAGAGAGGGGAGAGAAAAAAGGGGGGGAGAGAAAAAGAAAAAGAAAATATAGAAGAATGGGAGAAAAAAGAGAGAATGCACTCAGTGATCTGAACAACAATCCATATTTCAGTTACATAAAAGGTTTCAAACTGTAATCAATATTTAACCCAGTTGGATATAACGTATTTAGTTTATGTATCCAACGGAGTTCTTTTTGTTTCAATATCCTTTCCCTATCCCCTCCACGTCTAAGAGGCTGGACATGATCAATAATCCTAAAGCGGAGTTGGCTGATATTATGACCCATTTCCAAAAAATATAACAAATATATCACTCGCGCTGGTGGAAACTGTGGGCTACTATACCCTGCTGCGTTAGCTCCAGTACGTTTTCCTGTATGGCGTACAAAAATGAGTAAGAAAATATGAATATAATAGGAGCACGTGCTGGGAAATAGCTGGGAGAAATGACAATAGATAAAAAACAGAAATTATGTCCTACCTTAAGATTTGAAGTGCTTCATCATAATGGGACAATGTACATAGGTTTCTGAAATATGGATGAGGATTGAAAAAATGAATAGAGGACAATAATATAGTGCAATAAGTGAGTGGTATGGTATATACTAGTTGAATACCTGGAAATGTTGAGTGAATAGTATGGCAGCCAAGAATAAAATAGATCTTTCCGTGGTGGGCCCGTTAATGGGTTGCTCCAGCGCTGCAAATTGTAGTGTAATGGTATCTGCACTTCCTTAACAGAGATATGATATAATTTCCTGATGTGATTGAGTACCTGGAGTCTGTAGATGGTCGGAACAGTCACCTTCCAGGATAGAGGTCTTTAGAACAAGTGTAGCGGGAGAACGCTCCGGCCGGTAGCGTCTCAACCGGCTTCCGTCCTCGTGGCAAAGAGCTCGATGGTGTGAGCGGCTAATAGTGACGTCACTAAGGGGGCACAGAGAGTCCACAAAGATATCGATGCGTTTCGAAAACACTCGGGTTTCCTTCGTCGGGATACACAATGTAGGTAAGTGGCCGGTTGTTACGCCGAGCGCTCCGGGTCCCCGCTCCTCCCCGGAGCGCTCGCTTCACTCCCTCCGCTGCAGCGCTCCGGTCACGTCCTCTGACCCGGGGCGCTGCGATCCTGCTGCCAGCCGGGATGCGATTCGCGATGCGGGTAGCGCCCGCTCACGATGCGCACCCCGGCTCCCCTACCTGACTCGCTCCCCGTCTGTTCTGTCCCGGCGCGCGCGGCCCCGCTCCCTAGGGCGCGCGCGCGCCGGGTCTCTGCGATTTAAAGGGCCACTGCGCCGCTGATTGGCGCAGTGGTTCCAATTAGGGTTTTCACCTGTGCACTTCCCTATATTACCTCACTTCCCTTGCACTCCCTTGCCGGATCTTGTTGCCTTAGTGCCAGTGAAAGCGTTCCTTGTGTGTTCCTTGCCAGTGTTTCCAGACCTTCTGCCGTTGCCCCTGACTACGATCCTTGCTGCCTGCCCCGACCTTCTGCTACGTCCGACCTTGCTTCTGCCTACTCCCTTGTACCGCGCCTATCTTCAGCAGCCAGAGAGGTGAGCCGTTGCTAGTGGATACGACCTGGTCACTACCGCCGCAGCAAGACCATCCCGCTTTGCGGCGGGCTCTGGTGAAAACCAGTAGTGGCTTAGAACCGGTCCACTAGCACGGTCCACGCCAATCCCTCTCTGGCACAGAGGGTCCACTACCTGCCAGCCGGCATCGTGACACCGGTATTTATAGGAGGAAGCGAACCTGACGTTTTAACCCTCTGTGTGCTATTCTGGATGAGTGATTGACTTAATTTATGGTCCAGCGCTGGGATGAAAATGTTGCCGTATATATACATATATATATATATATATATATATATATATATATATATATATAACTTTTTAAGCTAGAAACCCAAACATTTCCATTTCTTCATTTAATCCAAATGGGGCCATTGAATTGAAATTAAATATCCATTTGCTTTCTGATCGTGATAGTTGCGCAATAAAGTTCCCTCCTCGCCAGTGTGGAGCAATCTTCTCCAGACCAAAAAAGTGGGATCCAGTGACTGATTGTTGGTGAAATCTTTTATAATGAACTGATAATTGGTGTCCTTCAAAACCCCGCTGAATGTTATAAAAGTGTCCTTTGATTCTTATTCCTAGTTGCCTCTTCGTTCTGCCGATGTATATTTTTTCACATGGGCAGGTGATAGCATAGATCACCCCCACAGACTTGCAGTGTATATGATTATTTATTTTGTATTTGATTTTCTCACACTTATTTTCTACCTCAATTGTCGGGTTGGTATTTTTAATTATTTTACAGGTACTGCTAGTTTTGCAGTGAAAAAAGCCTTTTTTAGTAGGTAAAAAATTGCCACTATTAAGAGCTGGTGATTTTTGTTGTTAATTTAATAGTGGGGGCTATTTTTATCCCGATGGTAGGTGCTTTTTTATATATAAAAGAGCGAATCTGTGGAAGGATGTCCCCCAGTATTTTATCACTGCAGAGGACATTCCAATACCGTTTTACTATTTTCCTAAAGGCGAAGCTTTGATTGTTGATTTGTGTTATAATGGGAATTTTTATTATTGTTTTCTGTTTTTCCATATTGATGATTTTTTCCTCCTTTTCTTGTTTTTCTTTAAATATTAATGATGTTCTGTCTGTTTCCCGTATTTGTTCTTGTATTGTTATCAAAGGGGCTTTTTCATATCCCTTTACTATGAATTTATCCCTTAAGATGGTGGCTTCCTTATCATATTGGGTTGTGTCTGTGCAGTTTCTGCGCAGTCTGAGGAACTGGCTTTTAGGTATGTTAGTTAGCCAGCTTGGGAGATGGGAGCTGTCCATTCTAATAAAGCTGTTGCTGTCTGTTGGTTTGTGATAGGTGGAGGTGGTGATTTGATCATTTAAAATAGAAATGGTGAGATCCAAGAAATGTACAGTAGTCTGGCTATATGTGGCTGTAAAATGTAAAAAGTATTCATTTTTATTAATATCAATTAAAAAAGAGTCCAAGCTCTCCACTCCACCTTTCCAGATAAAAACGACATCGTCAATGAACCTCCATATTTCAGAAACCTATGTACATTGTCCCATTATGATGAAGCACTACAATACGTAAGGTCCCTCCCGGTGTCATGTTAGCTGTTCGGTCCCGAACAGCACGACTGAACATCCGGGTTAGTGTTATTTTTGCTTCAGACGCTGCGGTCAGCTTTGATCGCTGCATCTGAAGGGTTAATATAGGGCATCACCGCGATCAGTGATGTCCTGTATTAGCCACGGATCCTGGCCTTTGATGGCTGCAGGGACTGCCGTGATAGGACAGGTATTTGCCGTATAAGACGCACCAACTTCTCCCCCCCCCCCCAGTTTTGGGGAAGAAAAAGTGTGTCTTATACGGCGAAAAATACGGTACATTCGTCATAGCTAGACATTTGACTAATACATTAGGAGATCCCCCTTCAAATACTTTCAGAAAAACACTGTTAACCCAGTATGAACTCAGCCTTGTGAAAGACCAAAGGCTTAGTACCAGATACTCATGTTCCCTGAATGCATTTACTGACTTCTAAGTATCACCTTTAGAAGAAATGGACAAGAGACATTGGGGGAGATTTATCAAAGGATTCGACTGGTTTTCCCTGTCTAAATTTGTCGCACAGAAAGTCGCAGTCTAAATATGTGCGACTTTTCTGCGACTTTTGCTGTAGAGGATTTTTAGAACATGATGCATGCAAGTCTATTTTAGACGGAAATGCATTGGAAAATGCATTGGTGCGGAATTTATCAAGTGCGGCTTTTGTGCGACAAGTCGCATCTCTAGAGAATCCCCAGCTGACCATACTCGCCCAGACAGACATGCACAATTGACACGGAGGATGCTGGTTACAGAAATTGCTTAGGTGTTTTATTTTGTCAATGATCTAATTCACATTTCTTTTGCATTATATATTTTTTATACTGTTTCTTTACAATTAACAACAGATTGCTGGTATTATTCTCAATGTCTTTTTATTATCACTTTTGCTGTGTAAATAGAGATTTTCACCTGGTATATTTCAATTAACACATTCTCCCTGCAATATAGTGATTGAATTATGTCTCACATGCTCACGTTGTGTGTATTTAACCTAAATGTATTCTAATTGTCACATTAGGTGTAACGATTGATGTAAATGAAACACTTGTGTATATAAATATTTGCACTTTGCGCACTGTTTTCTTGCTTGAGAAAGATGCAAAGGAAATGTTGCAAATTTGGTGAAAAAAAGGGAATCTTTATTTTTTTTCTGTAGGGGTTCCCTCTGCCATTGTACCTTACTGTTAATTTGGGCTGTGACTTTGTCTGGGGAGGCACGGACCCTGCCTGCATTACAACTATATACATTTAAAACTATATTTATGCCTATATTTATATACAACAAAGGAAGAGCAGCACTCCTGGTAGCAAGGTGAGTGGGTGCACACAGGCACAGTTAGGATATTTAGAAGACAAAGGTGCAGCACTCCAAAATGCTGAAGAAAAATTGTGAATTTATTCTATCCAAGAAGATGCCTTTATTTATATTAATGTACGGTCATATAAGGCTACATATGTTTCTCTAAATATTCTGTCCATGGTGCTGAAATAACTAAGTAGTTCATTGTCAACTATTTACAGACGTAAGGGGAGATTTAGCAAAACCTTTGTAGAGAAAGAATGGTGCAGTTGCCCATTGCAACCAAACAGATTTATTCTCCCATTTTTAAAAGGGCTTCTTAAAATGAAAGAAGCGATCTGATTGGTTGCTGTGAGCAACTGCATCACTAAAAAAATATTAAAATGTGAATTAACCTTCCAAAGTGCTGACAAGATGTTATAAGTGCTCTTACTGTTGTTATTGAGCTCCTCAGCACCCCTTCTATGTAAAGCTATTTCTCAAAATTTTAAAGGGTGGAACCAGAGTTGAGCTGTTTGCCAGTAGTACACACAAAGGGGGAGATTTATCAAAACTTGTCCAGAGGAGAAGTTGCCCAGTTGCTCATGGCAATCAATCTATGGCTTCTTTCATTTTTCACAGACCTAATAAAAAATGAAAGAAGCGATCTGATTGGTTTCTATTTCTTTCCCTTGGCTCCCTAGCCACTCACAGCACAGTACAGGACAAGACTTAAATAGGAAATCAGCCCCTAGACATCTTATCACCTATCCAAGGATAGGGGATAAGATGTCTGATTGTGGGGGTCCCGCTGCTTGGGGCCCCCACAATCTCTCCTGCAGCCTCCCAAGTCATCAAATGTACAGAGCTAAGTTTGCTCCGTGCCTGATGACTCACTATACAAGGGCCGGAGTATTGTGATGTCATGTCCCCTCCCATAGACTTGCATTAAGGGGGTGGGGCGTGATGTCACGATACTCTGGCCCCTGTATAGTGAGTCATCAGGCACAGAGCAAACTTAGCTCCGTACATCTGATGACTCGGGGGCTGCAGGAGAGATCACGGGGGTCCCCAGCAGCTGGACCCCCACGATCAGTCATTTTATCCTCTATCCTTGGATAGGGGATAAGATGTCTAGGGGCAGAGTACCCCTCTAAGTCCTTACTACTTACTATGTCATGACATAGTACTAGTAAAAGTGTACTGAACAGATCGACTGTGCTGGGGATGATTTACACAGTATGGCACAATAGAGGGCACATGGAGGCATAATATACTAATGCATGAGTATGCAAGGTGCTATGCAAGCAAAAATGCAGGAAACAACATTACAGCAATGCATGGGTTTACACCAGCTGCTGCTCTGAAGCTTTATAGTTGGTCTGAGATGAGAAGGAAGCCTTGGTTTACCTTTAGGCAACAGTGTGGATCAGTTTCAGCAGGAAGACTTCCTCAGCTTGCAGATATACTGCTCAGGCTTTCTCTTTTCCCACTTCACAAAACACATTGTATACACTTCTAATCCCTGTATTTTCTCTTGACTTTCTCTTCTACTAGAGAAAAATTTCTCCTGACAACCGGCAGTAGACAGCACATTATAGAGAATGGAGATACCCAGCGGTCAACAATTCTTAGTTGTTTTCCTGGGATAAGGAGTCATTTTTGGCAAATGAAGGAATTTACAAATATGTTAAGAAATCACAAAGGCTATCAAATAGAGGACTGTTGTTTAAAAAGACAGTGCCCATTTAGGGAAGTCCAGTATTTTTTTTTTGTCTCATATAGTGCAGCAAGCATCTGCCATGTGTATGCCTATTTTAGTTGCTGTGGCATGAATGTGTTGTCCACCATCTTGACTGCTATTTCCCCTCTGATATGGTTTCCTATTGCAGCCTACATTTCCTATGATGCATGTGACTTTGCAGAGATAGAGAGGGCAGAGTCCCATCTCAGAGCCGCAAGTGGTAGCACAGTAATGTAGAACTTCAGTCCCTTTATACTATACAGTATTATTTTATTTGAGATGCAGCAAGTCCATATTCCTTCCTGTTACTGTAGCTCTGGAGAGAATTGCTAGGCTACATCACAGAGGACAAAGCAGAATCTGCTCACTGCAAATAAAGTTAGGTAGTGTGATCAGGGGAGGTATATAACTCTGCAGCTTATCAATCTGTGGGCTCACCTATTATCAATACACTCCTGTTTTTTTTAGTGAAGGCAGACATTCATCTTCAGCAATTCAGCAACATGCTGTGCATTAGATACTACAGAGAAACAAGGAGGATAGAGCTTGGTGGGGATGGGTCAGACAGCTGTTAGTAGGAATTTAATAGGTGATGATTTAATCCTGCAGTTGATAGGAATTTACACAGGAAAGCCTGACCTACTGTCTACCCATTACAGCATGTCATTTTCTGTGTGCCAAATTGGGGATCAAATGATCACCTGCAGAAATTACATGTACAGATGTAGCTGAGCTGTTACAAATAACACTGCAAGATAACTGGTGTAGAATTAGCATTATATGGTCAAAAAAAAGGATAAACCCAGAGTGGTTCTTGGCAATGAGATTTGATATGCATAGGGTAGACACATGAAGAACATGTCAGATGTCTAGCAGAGGATACCTGAAATGTAAAACCTCTCTTTTCACATTACAAATAAAAGATTGTATCAGTTACCACAAAATTCATTAAACATATTCTTATTTATAAAATATTTCGATTGTACATTTGAACGTATCATTGTAACAGAGGTTATTGATCATGTGATCTATAAAAAAGTTATGGAAAATATTTACTAATTATCTCTGTGCTAACACTATATCAATTGCTTTTTCATATTTATTTTATGTATGCTCAAAGACTATTTAAACAAACTTTGCACTGTTCCTATAATAAATAAGAACAGTTGGAAATTCTATTGGGATGTTAACTTTAATCTTTAAAAGTTGAGGATTATGCCAGTCACTTACATTACCATGCAGAGTTTAAAGCCTCAGTTAGAAAAAGTTAGAAAAGTGTTTAGAAAAAAAATGTTAAAGCCTCAGTTGGAAAAAAAAAATGTTCACTCCTGCTACTTTTTTGACTTTCCTAAAAGCAAAACCAATGGGAAAACAAAATGACAGCAGAGGAAAAACAAAAATGATTGTGTTTATTTGTTTGTTAAATAGAGGATGACCTTGTAAGTGTCTCCTAGAAGACCAAGTCCTCATATTCCTATAAGCCATTGACTCCCAACCTTATTCAACTGACCATTTTTTTTTCATCCCGGAGACCTGCTATTGTAATTTCTACTTCAAAAATCTTGTAATTGTGAATGGCCAACTATGAAATTCTTTCCTGTTGCTTGTATGTTCTGTGTTGAACAAATAGAAGCAATCAGCTCACCCTGCTCGGAACTACTCCACGGCAGAACTGCCAATTTATTTCTTAAAAATCAGCGACACAGTATGTAAAAGCAGTGTTCTGTGTTGACTCTTCAGCTTAGAATTACTAACAGGTAGAAATCACTTTTCCATTTCTCCTGTAAAAATCATAACTGTTGCCAGGGCCACCATCTGGTACCCCAGTAAGAGGCCTGGGCCCCAAGAGGGGCACGGTGATTTAGGGCTGCCACCCAGCCTGTAATTTCCATGCTTAGACCCATGCCGGTCCGGCATTTTTGAGCTTTTACCTGCGGGCCATATTGCATCCCCTGCAATCAGGCCTGCAGGTGAAGAGGTGTTCGCCAGCGGATCCAGGACACCTTTCCCGAATTAATGAGTTACTGTAACTTTCAACACTGAGTGTACCTTTAAAATACACCGTGTTGAATGCGTGGTGCGGTGGCTGAAGTGACAGGAAGGAGTCAGTATCACTCCAGCATTGGCTTCCTGTGTGGCCGCAACTCTGAATAATGATGTCCGCATAGGATGCTGAGAGAGAAGAAGAGTGACAGGGGCTGTGGGGGAACAAAGAAGAGGTGAGTGTTTTGTTTTTTCCTATGGAGCTGTGAGAAGTGCATAATATTATCTGGGGCAATGTGAGAGGCATAATATTCTATAGGGGAAATGTGAGAGGCATAATATTCTCTGAGGGAAATGTGAGGGCCATAATATTCTATGGGGGAAATGTGAGGGGCATATTATTCCATTGAAGCAGACTTTACGCTGTGAAAGGGACCCTAAAATGTCTGATGCCATCCCTAACTTTTGTTACTGTGCTTCTTTGGGCGACGGTGCCGTTTCACGCAAACTTGCCCTTCGACTGGCCCACACATGATGACACTTCCAGGTACATCTAAATAACCCATGACCCCAGTTGCCATGGTTACAATAAAAAATCAAAAAAAGGCAACTGACGTACAAGTTAAAACATGCCTTAAAAACAATGGAAAGAAGACTTACAATAACCCATTTAACTCTGTCCTATCATTTAATCCTACAGGACCCATTGCTTCAAGTCTAAGTTAAAAACCATCTGGTCTCTTTTCTATTCAATATCTCATCACAATCTATTCCATTCTAAGCATGCTTCACTCTGGGTGGAGAAACTAAAGGCATCCTGTTCGTTTGAATGAACTTCACTTATATGTTGTATGAACCTTGCCAATCCCGCCCCTGTCCATGGAGAGCGGACATTCTCAGGAATCTGATGGAATAAAGGACGCTTTGTTTTTCCTACATAAAATCAATTACATTTACATGTTAAAGCATACATAAAGTGGATAGACCGGCATGTGATGAATTGCATCACCTTCACCTCGTAACCATTCAGAATAACTTCTTTCTGTTTTGAATTCAGCTTACAAAAAAGAACACAATCCACAGCAGAAATTTCCTATGGGTCTCTGTTCAGATAACCAATCCTTTCTTTTTTCATTTTTCACCTTACACCTTTTCATTAAATCCCTATTTGTCCTGTATTTTTTATATGCAATTATTGGTTTTGACTGTGTTATGTTATTGAAGTCTTTGTCACCCTGTAGCTTTTACCAAATTTATATATAACACTTCGTATTATATTATTTAAAGGGGTGTTGTCAAAGGAGAATACAATTCTATCCTCTTTATCTGACTTATTTTTCTGTTTAGTTTATAATAGAGTCTTTCTAGGAATTCTGTCTTCTTTATTTCTTGCTTTTTTAACAATATCCAAAGGATAACCTTGCTTCAAAAGTCTTTCCTGTAATTTATCTGCCTGCTTCTCATATCGCATTGCATCATTATTAATTATTTTTACCCTTAACAATTGACTGTAGAGAATGCTTTGTTTTACGTCAGGTGCATGGGAAGACTCATAATACAGAAGGGCATTCTTTGCTATAGGTTTTCTAAAGCCCGATGTGATGATCTTATTATCAATGACATCGATTTGGACATCTAAAAATTCCAGATCATCTCCTCCGTATTAGGACGTAAAACAAATATTCACTTTATTGTGATCATTTAAAAACTGAACAAAATCATCAAATTCAGGTTCAGTGCCATCCCAAATTACGAAGAGATCATCTACAAAACTTAGATAAATTTTTTCCTTTCCAATAAATGGATTTTTAGATGAAAAAAACACAATTGCTCTCCAGTACGGCAAGAAAAATGTTCGAGTATGACCATGAGGCAGGTGACCCCCATTGCAGTCCCATTAATCTGCCTGTACCACTCAATGCTGTACTGGAAAGCATTGTTACTAAGAACAAACATCAATGAGCTGCTGTCTTCTGTAGCACCTCCGGTGAAGCCTGTACACCCACATCATGAGGGATGTGGGTGTATCCCTCTATAGATTTAAGCTTGTAACCTGGCTGCCAATGGAACTTATATAAAGCAGAGATCAAGTATCCTGTGTCCCTCAAATAGGACGGAATATATATATATATATATATATATATATATATATATATTTTTTTTTTTTTTTACAATAAATTTTTATTGATATTTAGCAAATTAAAAACATGGAATACAGCTCCAAACATGTGGAGTAACGTGTAATGCAATAAATGTATAACAAATCAGGATAACAAAACAATAGAAAATAATTGCACACATGGTATAAAGATACCAAAACAATGTAGATATACGTGGATAGGGAAGTGTATGTAGATTGAAAACGGTTAAGACTCACTCAGGAATGTATGGGTATGAGATCAATTTATTACGTTATAGTTGAACAGTATTATATGTGCTGTGTAGCCAAATATCTTATTTAGAAAGAAAATCTCTATCAGTATTTAGGGCAGATGAGACTTTATATTAGTGCCAACAGTTGGAATTTTTTACTTGTTTAATTTCTTTCATTGATGGTACCATTTCAGATCTCCATCTTTTCATTATATTATGTCTAGCCGCTATTATAGTGTGCATAATGATAGTCCTATGAAAATGGGAATATGTGTGTATATTTATATTCAGAAGAACCAAAGCAGGGTTAAGAATAATTGGAAACCCGCAAAGGTGAGAAATAAATTTTCCCAGTCTTCTCCAAATTGTATTTTGAGACATTCCCACCAAATATGGAGGAAGGAGCCAATATTAGGGCAGTGCCAGCACCTGTTTGATAAACCAGAGAATAGAGCTAGATGAGATGGTGTGAGATACCAACGAAAAAAAAGTTTTTTTTAAGTTTCCAGGTGATTGGCACATTTAGTAAGTTTATTTATAACAGAGTGAGCTAGATCCCACTGATAGTCTGAGAAACATTGTTGTAGATCTAATTCCCATTTAAATTTATTGGAATCAGGAGTAGAGGTTTTTGACGTGATAAGGAAAGCGTAGCTCCAGGTGATACCTTTACCAGGGGACGGGGTTCGGGAGAGCCAATTTATCATTTTACGGTTATTGTCTAAATGGTTTGTTTTCAAAGATTGTAGTGCATGTCTGATTTGAAGCTATATATAAAAGTCTTTGTTGGTATTGAAGATATAGGTAGCTAACAGGATATTTTTAACTGGAGTGTAAGCTAAAAATTAGGACTCCATACATACACAAAGTTTGGGATTATCTTGTATCCATAAGGATTGAAGTTGGTCTAATAATACAGCCCTATAATACTGAGTAATTGAGGGACACCCAATTCCACCCTTTCTCATGGATGGAAACAGAGAGGCAGCTTTAATTCTAGGCTTTTTATTGTTCCAGATGTATTTCATCATGACTGATTGAAGTTGTTGTAAATATGGAAGAGGTAAATGAATTGGAACATTTCTGAAGGTGTATAATATTTTAGGAAGAACCATCATTTTTATGGCAGCTACTCTACCGAACTATGAGATTCCCACAGCTGGGATATTAGAAGTGTCTTGTTTCATTTTCAGCAAAAGAGAGATGTAATTAGCCTCAAAAATGTTAGCGCCAGGATAAGTTAGCTTTATTCCTAAATAAGATATAGAGCCATCGTTCGATTTGAGAATTTGAATGGTTTTATTAGGAGGCCTAAATTAAGAATGAGAGATTTGTTACTATTTATTTTGTAGTAGGAGATATCTCCAAATGTTTGTAGATCCTTTTTAAATGTGGAAGGGATATTAATGGATCCTTGCAAATAATAATAACATCATCAGTGAAAAGACATATATGATGGTTTATGTTACCTACATCAATACCCGAGAGAAGGGATTTTGTCTTATTGTTTCGGCCAAGGGTTCCATTATTAAGGCAAAAAATAGAGGGGACAATGGGCAGCCCTGACTGGTTCCATTAGTGATATCAAATCGGTGTGGTAGAAAGCCTGAGGAAAAAACTGAGGCTGATGGGTGTGAGTACAATGCTAGCATCACCTGTTTGGTCCTATTGAGGAAACCAAATTTAGAAACAACCGCATCCAAATAGCCCCAATGGACCCTATCAAATTCCTTCTCCACATCAATCGTTAAAAGCAGAGAGGGCAACCGACAGGTCTCCCCGTGATGTATCATATTGATAAAACATCTAGTTAAAACGTCACCTGGAAATTTTTTATCAGTGAGGGGAGAATATAATTTATACGATTTGCGAGGATTTTCGCATATAGTTTTAGATCAACATTTAATAATGAGATCGGTCTAAAATTCTCCGGCCTATCTGGGGATTTCTCTGGTTTGGGTAAGGTGACAATTATAGCTTGGAGCATTTCAGGGGAATACACCCTGTGGTGAAAATTTCATTAAAACTTGCTAAGAGATGGGGGGAAAGAATGTTTTGGAACTTTTTATAATATTCAACTGTAAACCCATCAGGGCCAGGGGATTTGTTGGGCTTTAAAGAAGATAGTGCAGAAGCTAATTCTAGGTCAGTTGTAGGCTCATTTAGAAAACCAAGTGTATCAGGATCGATAGTGGGTAGGCAAAGATTGGCTAAAAAGGATTGAATAGAAGGTAGTTGGGGAGTATCAGGGTCTGAATTTAGATTATACAAATCTTTGTAATAGTCTGCAAAGAGGTTCGCAATTAATTGAGGGTTTAGGACCTTTTCTCCCTGCTTTTTATATAGAAAAGGTATTTTAGATTTGGCAAGTCTGGATTTAAAACATGTAGCTAGCAATTTGCCGGCTTTGTTGCCCTGACAATAAAATTGTGTATTGGTTTGTTTAAGATAGAAGTCAAATTTATGATTGAGTAGTTGGTAGAACTGAAAATGCAAAGATTTGAATTCTTTCAATATATCAGGGTCTTTATTAATTTTGTGGGTAGCTTCGAGGTCATAAATTTTGTTAAGGAATTCAGTCATTTTAGAGAGTCTCATTTTCTTTTGATTGGAAGCTAATTTGATACAGATACCTCTCATCACTGCCTTATGCGCACACCAATTGTTGAAAATAAAAGTAGCGCTTGAGACATTAAACTCAAAGAAGTTTGTCAAGCCTTTTTCAATCATAGCATGTGTAGAAAGATCTATAAGTAGGGAGTTGTTGATCCTCCAACATATTCTGTTTTGTCAATTTTACTGATATCTATTGATGTAATTTATATGCTGAAATAAAATTATTGAAAAAAAAAAAAAACAAAAAAAAACAATAGACAGTGATGGCAAAAAATTGCATTTGTAATCCATGAGGCGGTGGTGCATAAACCCAGAAAAAACGAATAATATATGCAAGTAGAAGAAATAAGGATGCACTCACCGGTCATTTGTGGAAAAGCTGGCAACAGTTTCTTAACAAAGGCACAAATACATCTTCAATGGAGGAAGGGAGAGACACAGATATCAGATATCATTGTGTAGGGTGGGCACTGACTTATATATGCGGTCCCGATGACCAGGTAAGGGTGCAAAAAAAAAAAAAAACGGTGGAAAAAGAAGAAATCTACAGTTACCAATAAATATTAGAGGTGAATAAGTATGAAGCTCATATAATATGGAGCAATGGAAAATGGAGAAATGTAAATAAGATTTGATAAAAAAAAAAAAGCCATAAAGGCAACAATGTAGTGGTATTATACAACATACAATATACCACAGAGGCACTGAGACAATTAAACGACCACAATACCTATAAAAAAAAATCATGCAAGATCCCATACAAAAAGTACTTTTCAACCTAAGAAACTAATCTGTTATCCAGGAAAACAGCCGAAACATTTTTTGCTAATGTCCCAAGAAAACCACAGTGGTACTACCTACCCAAGGTCCACAAATCCCTGGAATTGCCACAAGGTTGACCCAATGGCTGGGTCACAGAGTACCTCTCCCAGTATATGGATTGGTATATGGATTGGTTACTGAGACCCCTCCTTGTGGACATCCTTCATGTCTAAAAGATACAGATTATTTCCTAGAGCTGTTACAAGATATTGTGGTCGAGGAAGACTATGCCCTAGGTACTATAGATGTGGAATCTTTGTATACCAGGATTACTCAAGATCTAGGTGCAACAGCCATTTTGTCCTTTTTACAAGCAGCAGGAAAGTCAAAAGAATACTGCATATTTGTCACATCTTCGTTCAGCCAAAAAGAAATTACGTTTTGAGATGTTTGTGTCACCCTAAGTAACAATCAAATACATACAAAAGGTTTTAGAAAACCCTCTTCGCCTTTGTCATATCTACACTATGAGAGCTTCCACCTCACCCATACCAAAGAAGCATTTCTGTTCAGCCAGCTTCTCCATCTCAAAAAAATCAACAGTGAACCTGAAATCACAAGTCAAGGAAATAACAGATCATCTCATTACAAGAGGATACCCAAGAAATATAACTGAAAAAGCTTTGACGAGAATTAGAAACAAACCACGGTCCTCACTGTAACAAAAAAAAGGACAATTTTACTGAAAAAACACAAAAAATATTTTTTTCCCTTAAACATAGCAACATGATGCCTGAAATAAAAAGAACCATTTCAAGACACTGGCAGTTCATTTCTGATGACCCGGACCTCCACAAAGTGGCTATAAATAACCCCCTAATCACGTACAAAAAGAACAGGACCATCAAAGACATTTTGGTCCGAAGCACCTTCTCTTCCATACCATCCAAAGACAATTCCACAACACCAGAAGGAAATTTCAAATGTGGACATTGCTCCTATTGTTTTTTCTACATTCCAGGCAAGAATTACAATCTAGGAGGTAACAACATCCATGTAAAGGATTTTATTACTTGCCACTCCGACTTTGTCGCATTCGCGATTACCTGCCCATGCGGCCTTTTCTATATAGGCTCTACCATCAGATGCCTTTTTACCAATTTCAGAGAACAATTAAGATTATCTCAGCTAGGTTTAGGAGTACCAAAACTAGCAGAGTTCATTCAAAAAACTCACCACGGTGATTCCAGAGTTCTTTCCTTTTTTTGGTTTAGAAAGAATCAAAAAAACCTCACCTGGAAAAAACTAAGAAACAGTACTATGACAAAGAGAAGCCCTTCTCATATCAAGATTTCGAGTCATGCAGGGATTAGGCTTGAACGATAGAAACAAACTTAAAGCGTACCCATCAAATCCAACAAAAATGGAGGCTACTGTCAGCCTGTACATGATTGGTTATTTCAAATGGTTTTGCAATTCTCTCTTCTGCTCATCGCCGCTCTCCTCAACTAGCTATTCTAGCTATTCACTTTTGTTTCTAATCTATATTGTTATGTTTCATGCTCTTATTCGACCCTTTTGAATCCCCCTTCAGCAAAGCCCTACTCTGCATATGTTTTGCTTGATACAATATGCTTTATTCCTGTTGACTCTAGACATGCTTATTTACATTGCTCCATATTATATGAGCTTAATACTTATTAATCTCCAATATTTACTGGTAACTGTAGATTTCCTCTTTTGTCACAATATCTCACTTTCATCTTTCCCCCTTTTTCCCATATGACCAGTTAGATTATAGTACATTCGGCCCTATCTCATACCCAGCTGTGGATCATTGATTCCCAGATCCCCGTCGTCAGTATGCCCGCAGCTCGTCACACCCACTACATCCCTTTTTACATCACGTGTAAGGCTTTTAGTGTACACCTGCCCAGCTAGAGGTGCACCCTTACCTGGTCATCGGGTCCGCATATATAAGTCGGTGCCCGCCCTACACAAGCAAGCGTGATCAAGCAGTTCATACTGCGAAACGGACCATCGCTAGTTTTCCAGCTCCCCCAAAGCTGATATGTTTCTCTCCCTTCCTCCAATAAAGGTGTATTTGTACCTCTGTTAATAAACTACACCCAGCTTTTCCACTATTGACCAGTGAGTGCATGCTTATTTCTTCTACTTGCAAAGATTGTATAGAAATCACACAATAAACATGATCAAATATTTTGTTATATTCAGTAACATAGTAGTCAAACAAACAGCTATGAGAACTGCTTAACATTAAACATCAAATTCGTACAGAAAGCTCACTAAGCATGATTCATGAAGGATGTAATAGAATTATTCCTAAAAAGAAAAAAACCCTTCCGGACAACTTTTCTGGCTTCTATCATTACAGATGTGCTCTCTTTATAATAAAAGAAATCTCACAATGATGTAGCCATTGCTTATCCCAAGAACAGATCAATTTGCAAATTACAAGCAAAATGATAGATATCCAATCTTTCTTTAATCAAAAACATGCACGGTTTATGATCACTTTAACAGGGTAATACACTCACAGCACAGTTCTGATTAATATATAGCCCAGAAGTAAATTAAAATAAAGACTGGAGGTTTTTTCAACCATCTGTTTTGGATGCATGCCACTACTGTTACCATAACAATTTAGTTAAATAAACAGTAATGTAGTTCTGTGGTTAAAGTGTATCTATATCTCTAATATATACAGTCATAGTCGTAAATGTTGGCACTAGATATGAGTGAACTTTTGAAAAATTAGATTCAGACGATTTGCCGAATTTATCGGAAAAATTTGTTTCAATACGAATTTATTCACGGTGAATCTATATTAAAAACGTCTATTTCTGGCCTACAGCGAGCCTCAATAGGGGTGTAGAACACTTACGCATATGGAGTGTGCTGGAGTAGTGAAATAATACTGTTATTCAGAATAACTTCTGGGGCATCAGTGTGAGGAGACCATATAGTGTCTGAATGACACAGCGTGGAGGTGTTGGCAGCATGAGGAGACCATTTAGTGGCTGAATGACACAGCATGGAGGTGTTGGCAGTATGAGGAGACCATATAGTGGCTGAATGACACAGCATGGAGGTGTTGGCAGCATGAGTAAACAATATAGTGTCTGAATGACACAGCGTTGAGATGTTGGCAGCATGAGGAGACCATATAGTGGCTGAATGACACAGCCTGGATGAGGCTAAAGCATGAGGAGACCATATAATGGCTGAATGACACAATGTGGATGTGTTGGCAGCATGAAGAGACGGTAAAGTGGCTGAACGACACAGTGTGGAGGTGTTGGCAACAGGAGGATACTATATAGTAGCTGAATGACACAGCATAGAGGTGTTGGCAGCATGAGGAGACTATATAATGGCTGAATGACACAGCGTGGAGGTGTTGGCAGCATGAGGAGACCCTATAGTGGCTGAATGACACAGCGTGGAGGTGTTGGCAGCATGAGGAGACCATATAGTGGCTGAATGACACAGCGTGAAGGTGTTGGCAGCATGAGACCATATAGTGGCTGAATGGCACAGTCAGGAGTTGGCAGCAGCATGAGTAAACACTATGTAACAATGAAGTCATAAATCTTAACCCCTTAACGACAATGGACATACATGTACGTCATGGTGACGTGGTACTTAGCGCACCATGACGTACATTAACGCGCCGACATGATTGCGTCATCTCCGGCAGGTCCCGGCTGCTGTCAGCAGCCAGGGACCCGCCGGTAATGGCGGGCATCCGCGATCGTGCGGATGTCCGCCATTAACCCCTCTGATTCCGTGATCAATACAGATCACGGCATCTGCAGCTGTGCGGTACTTTGCACGGATGATCGGATCGCCCGCAGCGCTGCCGCGTGGATCCTATCATCCAGCATGGTGGCCAGAGGTCCCCTCACCTGGCTCCGGCCGTCTTCCGGGGTCTTCTGCTCTGGTCTGCGATCGAGCAGACCAGAGCAGAAGATGACCGATAATACTGAGCAGTGCTATTTCCTATACATAGCATTGCACAGTATTAGCAATCAACTGATTGCAATGAATAGTCCCCTATGGGGACATAAAAAGTGTAAAAAAAAAAAGTAAAGAAATGCAAAATAAAAAAGTAAAAAAATGTGAAAAATCCCCTCCCCCAATAAAAAAGTAAAACGTTCCGTTATTCCCATTTTACCCCCCAAAAAGCGTAAAAAAAATAATTAATACACATATTTGGTATCGCCGCGTGCGTAAAAGTCTGAACTATTAAAATGTATAATTAATTATCCCATATGGTGAACGGCGTAAACATAAAAAAATATTAAAAAGTCCAAAATTGCTGCTTTTTTGTCACATTTTATTTCTACAGATCATGGCTCAAAAAATGATATCGCCCCATATACGGAAAAATTTGAAAGTTTTGGGTGGTCAAATTAGGGCAATTTCAAACATACTAATTTTGTTAAAATGGTTTGAGATTTTTTTTAAGCGGTACAATTATAGAAAAGCATATAATGATGGGTATCATTTTAATCGTATTGACCCACAGAATAACGAAAACATGTCATTTTTACCAGAAAGTGTACAGCGTGAAAACAAAATTTGCTAAATTTTGGTTTTCTTTTCAATTTTCCCACATAAATAATATTTATTTGGTTGTGCCGTACAATTTATGGTAAAATAAGTGATGTAGTTACAAAGTACAATTGGTGACACAAAAAACAATAAGTGAGTTATGATTTTTAGAAGGCGAGGAGGAAAAACTAAAATGCAAAAATAAAATTGGTCTGGTCCTTAAGGCCAAAATGGGTCTGATCCTTAAGGGGTTAATGGTAGCACTGGGGTCACTTGTGCGAGTAAACAAAGGCTCCACTTCGTCTCAAATAGTATTCAATATAAGAAGCAATTCCCACTGGACAACTATATGTGTTTTAAAAGTATGCTTTAGTAGTTTAAACTTCATTACAAAATTGGAGGAATCTCCACTTTTTGAACGTACAAAAATTACAAAAGTTACTTCACCCACAGTGCTCACTAATAACGTCCGACATTCTTAATCCAGCATCCGATGCAGTTTCACCCTTTCACGGGCATAGCGGAGCTGATCCTCCTTCCTCTCACAAAGGGGTAGACAGGTGAGTGTTTGCCGGACACTTCTGATGTTTTGGAGGACACGCCCCCTTTCTCAAGGGGACCTCCGCTCGCGTCCCAGCTGATTGGGACATCACGATTTTATTGTGATGGTCCCGATCAGCCCTACTGAGCTGCCGGGAAGCTTTTAATTTCTTTTTAGATGCAGCGATCAACTTTGATTGCCGTGTCTAAAGGGTTAATAGAGCGTTTTAAATACCGGGACCGGGCGCAGGGCGTACAGGTATGCGTCCTCAAAGGAGTACTCTGGTGCAGAGTACTCCTGCTCTGTCCTGCCCGGGCTACAAAAAAAAGAAAATAAACCATCCCTCACCTTCCTGGGTTCCCATGGAGCGCCACTAAAGCTGATCGGTCCTCCGGTCCATCTTCTTCATACTTCCGTGTGAACGAAGCATCAGATGGCGCATAGCCTATTATGGGCCGAGGCAGAACATCGCGGCGGCCGGCGATAGGCTGAGCTCCATGTGATGCTTCGTTACACTCACGGAAGTATGAAGAAGATGGACTGGAGGACCGATCAGCTGTATTGGTACTCCGCGGGAACCAAGGAAAGTGAGGAATGGTTTATTTTAATTTTAAAATCAGGAAGTATTACTTTACTGAGAGAGTAGTGGATGCATGGAATAGCCTTCCTGCAGAAGTGGTAGCTGCAAATACAGTAAACATGCATGGGATAAGCGTAAGGCTTATCCTTCATATAAAATAGGGCCAGGGACTATTGATAGGATTCAGATTATTGAGCAGACTAGATGGGTCAAATGGTTCTTATCTGCCAACACATTCTATGTTTCTATGTAGTCCAGACCCTCCATTATATAATGGGGCGGCCATTACAATTCACTCTGATTCACTTTGATATTCCATCTGCTATTGAGCACAGCAAACACCAGAGATCTCAGTGCTAGTGATCAGCTACCTGGAAGGCCACAAAATTACAGTCATTCCAGTATGTCAAAAGTCTATGTCTGCTGTCACTACAATTAGTCAAGTCCTGCATATAGTCAAGCCTCAAGATAACTGTCTCAAGTCTATTACAAGTATAATTGGTCCCAGCAAGCTGCGAGATCTTCTGAGGTCCTGGCCACCTCTCTGGAATCTGGCCTAGCTGTGAAGATAATACCATCTGTCTTAAACTCAGTAAAGCCTCTGTTAAACCAAAACTGGTTGTGGACTCTCCTTTCCTTAACTAGCTATCGGAATAGCGGTCATACCATTCGTGTGGTTCCTGTACCAAAAACCACTCTGGCATCACGAACACTAGGGGTTAATAACATCTTGCCCAGGGGTTAATACCATCTGGCCCCACCACCTACACTGCTACACCCGTGGTCCCACCATACACTGTGTGTTTTTTTTTATATTTTTTTTTTCCAAAATAAACTTTTTTGAAATGGTATTGAATGTGTACTAAAACAAGATGCCTACATAAAGTACAACTCGTTTCACTGAAAACACTGCCTTAGAGTATGTTCACATGTACAGGATCTGCTACCCATTTTTGCTGCATATTTTCTACAGCTGATTTTGCCACCCTTTGAAGTAAAATTTTGGCAAGATCAGCTGCACAAAATATGCAATAAAAATATGCAGCAGATTCTGAACATGTGAACATACCCTAAGGGTGCATTCAATCGTGCGTATTTTCTGCTGCAGATCTGCTGCACATTTGCTTCAGCAGCTTGAACTGCACATTGAAGTCAATAGGCAGCAAAATCTGCAGCAGCAAATTTGCAGCAGATCTGCAGCAAAAATTTGCATGTGGGAATGTACCCTATTTAATGGTACGTTCAGCTGAGTGGATCCATAGCATATTTTATGCTGCGGATCCGCCGCTGAAGGACCGCTTCAGGGTACCATTAGATGTGCCTGCTCGGAGCAGCAATCCACTGCTATGTGCTGATACACTGTGATGTGTGATTAACCGCACGCATGCGCAGTATACTCGCACATCTCGGCTACTCTTGCAGGGAGAGCGGCTGCGATGAGTGTGAGTACACTGCGCATGCACGGTGACTCGCACAATGCAGCAGTGTGTTGTTAGTTGTGTTGTGTTGTTAGTTGTTAGATATGCTATTATTTATTCAAAGTTCACAGTCCACTGCCGCACCTTTCTGACCAGTTAACAATGTACAGTAAGACAAAATATTTTCTTTTTTTTCCTCAAAATCTGAAAATTGCTTCCCTTCTGTGGTGTCCTGGGTTACCAATGACTCTGCCTATCCTTCACCCCACCTCTACCAAATATTAGATTCTATGCTGGGGCTATGATCTTGCTAAAGGTTACTAGACTAATGTAAGGCTGGGTTCACCTATGGCGGGCATCCGGCATAAATCTTGACACAACTGATGTCACAACTCATGACAACGTGCATCAGTTGTCAACAGTTGCAGGTCATCCGGCATCCATTGTTTCTGGCACCGGAAGCAAGCTGTATTCCCCTGTCCGGTGCTGTACGGCGTGTCCAACTATCCGGCGTCAAAATTGGGACACTGGATGATTGTGAATTGTCCCATTCAAATCAATTTCCCTCCATTGCGCTCCAGAGGCAAACAAAGCCAGACAGCAGACATATGTGAAGTTAGCCTTACCAAGATTGGTTGTATTGGTCATATATTATCATCATGTGGGACACCGAATACCTCACTGAGGAGGGCTCAGTCATAATTACAGTTCTTTCCTCCACAGCAGGCAACTTGTTGCTTTGTTGAGAATTCTGGAAGGTGAATTATCATATGAAAGCATATTTTCTTTCTTTCCTTGATTAAAAGTTTCAATTTCCTGATATTTTCATTTACATATTCATATCTTTGTTCCATGGTTTCGCTGTGGGGAGTTACTCATTAGATTTTTTTATGTGTTTTCAATGATTAGGCAAAATTGTTAACATGAAGCTGTGAATCCATCTATAAAATGTTCACTACAATACCAGGTGGTCAATGAGTTGAGTTGGATTGGTAAGCCGTATTTTATGAATGAAACCTAAAGTCAAACCCAAAATATTAGGAATCCTAATCAGGTGTTAATCTACATCAATGTTATATGTATGTTTGGTCCTGTTAGCCCCATACATTCATAAATAATAGATTACAAATAACAATGATTGAGCGCACTTTACATGAGAGATCTGAGAAGGTTTGTTGATTAATATTATGACTGGAATCACATTGTTTTGACAAATAGCACAGTGATGTAAATAGCGGGTAATCGTATCAAAGGGATTTAACCTGATTGCTTGTCAGCTTCTCTGCAGAGACTCCTAAAGATTTCAATTAACTTCTGAAAAAGGAGAAGTATGTGATATGTGATTATACAAATAATGTGCCATGAGACATACATATTGTACTTAAGATCTAACAAAATATCTCACAGGTTAACAATTTGTTAGATAGGATTCAGCCTTTAGGGGTAGATAAACTGCTTTAGTAATCTCATAAATACAAACAGGGATATAAAGGGATATAGTTTGATAGAACTATAGATGAGCATAGCTACAGTACCTAGGAATTAGACATGGATGCTGCTTTTGAGCTTTGAACTAAAGAGATGATCATCATTACATAGTTACATAGTAAGATTGAAAAAAAGACACGTGTCCATCAAGTGTAGCCAAATAGGTGAAAGGAAGGGGTATGGGTGAATAAGGGGGAAGTGATTCTATATTTCTGCATAAGCATTAATGTTATTTTGTTCTAGAAATGTATCTATCTACCCCTGTTTCAAAGCTCACAACTGTTCCTGCTGTGACCAGTTCCTGAGGTAGTCCGTTCCATAAATTCACAGTTCTTACGGTACAGAAGGATTGTTTCCCCTTGAGACTAAGCCATTTTTTCTCCAGATGAAGGTAATGCCCCTTTTCTTTTGAAGAGGTTTCCCCTGGAACAGTTTTTCCCCATATGCTTTGTTTGGGCTATTTATATACCTAAATAAGTTTATTATATCTCCCCCCCTCCCCCCTTAAACATCTCTTCTCAAGACTAAACATATGTAATTCCTTTAGTCTTTTCTCATAGCTAAAATGTTCTATGCCCTTTATAAGTTTATAAGTTTAGTTGCGCGCCTCTGTACCCCCTTTAGCTTCAAAATGTCCCTTTTATGAACCGGTGCCCAAAACTGAACAGAATGTTCCAGGTGATGCCATTCCAGGGATTTATAAAGCAGTACTATTATGTACCTGTCCCACGAGTCCATGGCTCTTTTGATACACAACAATTAGAGATGAGCAAATTTTTAGAAAAATTTGATTCAGCTGATTTGCCAAATTATTTGAAAACATTCAATTCGATCCAAATAAATTTGCGGCAAATCGATATAATAAAGTATGTGTGTGTTTTTAACTTTTTTCACTTTTTTTTTAACATTTTTAAGTAGTTATACTACTCCCAGCATGGAACATACTGTTCCATGATGGGAGTAGTAGTACCTTTACTAATAGACAGATCGCTCCCGGGTGTCACTTCTGACACCTGTTGCGATCCTCCTGTATAATGTATAGAAGCAGGCAGCTGGTCGCTCTTCTGCACGATTCTGCACTATATCCTGCAATGTGAAGTTCTTCACATCACAGATTCATATTTCCTGCAGAGAGCTACGATTGGCCAAATGGTTCAAGTCAATCACAATTCTCTGTGGGAAATATGAATAATAGGTATATATGGCAATGCAGGGGACCAGAGAAGAGAGGCTATGCCCCGCATCTATACATTATACAGGATGATCGCAGCAGGTGTCAGGAGTGACACCCTATGATCTTTCCTTTACTGTAGGTACTATTGCTCCCAACATGGAGCACACTCTGCTCCATGCTGGCAGCTGTAGTACCTGCATTAATAGACAGATCGCAACAGTTGTCACTTCTTATACCTGTTTTGATTTGTCTATTAATGCAGGTACTACAGGGACTAATTATCGGGATGGATATTATATATATATATTTTCACTTTACTTTTTTATCCCCATTTATTTTATTTTTTGTGCTTTTAGATGTGCTGGCAGGAATAATTGTGGGGGTCAGAGATGAGCCAAGGACAGTAACATCAGTGATATGTATAATACAGTTGGCAAAAAAGGCTGGCAGTTTCCTTAATTTACCAAAAATCCATACATTTACAGAGGTCTTCTATCAGAAATTAAAGATACTTCAAATTGTAATTTGCGGAGGCAGATGGCCGGGAAAATAAAATATGTATGCATTTAAAGTAATTGGGAAAGACAATGTCATTGTAATTATACAATATGAGATGGTATTAATTGACAAATTACTGTAAAACTCTTCTTGCAATTCCAATGTCTCTGCTCTGTATGTGAAAAATCTTTAATTTTTTTAATGTAGGGGATGATGGGAGTTGCAATTCCTGAATTACAGTACAGTGGTTGCTGAGGAACCAGCAGGGAGTCTATGGCCATCCTGGGACTGTATAAATGGAAGAAATAAAGTTTTGAAATATACAGTAGCTTCTCCAATTAGAACAAATTAAGGTTAATTGAATAATGAGATCCACATCCAATTAAGGTCAAATAGGTAATAAAACATCAAAGGAATGTAGGTCAAGTGGTTTGACCTTAAATGGCTGTGGTTTTATTATTCAATTAAAGGGGTACTCCACCCTAGGACATCTTATGTGGATTGGGGATAAGATGTCCTGGGGCAGAGTACCCCTTAAAGGTGTTTCCCTCCAATTTCCTTTTCTTCATTCATCTGTCTGCTGTGTGAGCAGAAACATTTTATATACAGACCTATAGATATATGTATAGCTATATGAGTATATATATATATATATATATATATATATATATATGGCAAATACACACACACACATATATATACATATATATATATATATATCAACAAAAGAAGAAGGTCCGGCACGTTAGGTAGAGAATAAAATAAGCTTTCCTTTATTCACAAATCTTGACACGATTCACATACAGAAAAAGGTCTGACGCTTTTCACCTACGCTGAGGCTTAATCGTAGACTGGCAAACATATAACAAACTGTGCTAAAATACTAGATCAAAGGGTCACATGACCTCTTACATCATTAAAACCAAAACAGACTTGTGGAAGACCCGATACATATATATTCTTTGTATGTAATACAAACTGTGTAACATCTGACTCCTAGTGCAAATTAATAGGACATAATAAATAGAGAAAATTATAATGACGTGTAGAATTAGCACTTTGGATAAATTAATAAATATTGCATGGTGCGCATAAATAATAAATAATAATAATGGTTGGACATGTTAACTATGGAGGATTTTCAGAACATTATAATTGGATATTGATGTTACACAGTTCGTATATGCAATAACTTAAACCTGTTTTGTATAAAACGCAATAAAAGTAAAAAACGCAATTCACTCATTTGGACAAATCTGAATGGGCGACAAGCAAATGATAAGGTGATTTCCATCCATATCAGGTCTTCCACAAGTCTGTTTTGGTTTTAATGATGTAAGAGGTCACGTGACCCTTTGATCTAGTATTTTAGCACTGTTTGTTATATGTTTGCCAGTCTACGATTAAGCCTCAGCGTAGGTGAAACGCGTCAGACCTTTTTCTGTATGTGAAACGTGTCAAGATTTGTGAATAAAGGAAAGCTTAATTTAGTCTCTACCTAACGTGCCGGACCTTCTTCTTTTGTTGATTGGACTTTTGGCCGAGGGCAGTACCGGCCGGTCCCGGGCACAGGTGAGCTATTTGGATGTTCAGTGAGAGCGGACTCCACAGCCTTCATTGTATATATATATATATATATATATATATATATATATATATATGATCTAATGTGAAAGTTTACATCTACATACATCCACAGTATATATTTTTACATATTATCCATATGTATGGTACACATATACTCAATATGCTGGGTCCTGCAACAGTATTGAGATATGCTGTGGGACCCACCGACAGTCAGTTTGCAAACAGTGCACAATATATGTTTGTGAACTGTCCGTGAGTACCGCCGATCCTGCAGCATATCTGACCTGGGTTGAAGGAACGAGACCCGCATCCTATTTGAGTACACATGGACAGCTTGCAAACATATATTGTGCACTGCTTGCAAACAGACTGTCGTTTGGTCCCGCAGCATATCTCAATACTGTTACAGGACCCCGCATATTGAATATGTGTACCATAAGGATAATATGAAATTATATATACTGTAGATGCACGTAGATGTAAACTTTCAATTTAGATCATATATATATAATTTGGGGGCCAAATAGCTTGGACCATCCCACCACGTTAAGGTAACTCTCCTCATTGGGACGGACCCTACACTCTGAATATGCCTCTGTGCAGTCAGTTTAACAGGCATTGCAAGGTCTAAGACGTCCAGCACCTTATACACACCTAATAGAGGTGGGGGGGGGGGGGTGCAAGAGCCAACATGGAGGTAGCCACTCCCCCGTATTTAGAACACAAACAACGATAAGTTGGCCAGCACTACTGATACCAAACTACTATATGGACCTGGCATACTGGTGTATGCTGCTAGGCTAAATCTACAGCAACAGGAGAATACAGCAGCACACTGCTAGCGCAAAGATACAGATAAAACATGAAATGCTATACAGCAATAGTGCAAAAAATGAAAAAGTGAGGTACTTAGCTCACAATTTGGCGGCCAAAATTGTGGCTACCTCCATGTTGGCTCCTGCACCCCATCCACCTCTATTAGGTGTGTATAAGGTGCTGGACGTCTCAGACCTTGCAATGCCTGTTAAACTGACTGCACAGAGGCATATTCACAGTGTAGGGTCCATCCCAATGAGGTCACCTTACCGTGGTGGGATGGTCCAAGCTATGTGGCCACCAAATTGTGAGCTAAGTACCTCACTTTTTCATTTTTTTGCACTATAGCTGTGTAGCATTTCATGTTTTATCTGTATCTTTGTGCTAGCAGTGTGCTGCTGTATTCTCCTGTTGCTGTAGATTTAGCCTAGCAGCGTGCTGGGAACTGTCAATAAAACTAATAAATCCTTTTTAAAAATACTGAAATAGATTATCAAAACGTAGATACACTCTGACCACCGTCCCCTTAGTTTGCACTATAATTCCATATACTGTAAACTTGATTGTTATTGCACAAATTGCACAGCATCATACGGCATTACTATATGTTATTGCACATTTGTCCGTACCTTAGATTATTTCTGCTTGTGTGGGAATTTAAGATACAAAATTGCAAAAAAACTATATAGAAGTCCAGAAACTCTATTGCAGCTTTCTCATAATTATATGCAACAATATCCAGAATCATCCCTGTTATGAACAACTCCAGTATATTGTACTTGTAGAGCATATTATACGTCCATTGTAGCATACGGCACCCAACACCATTAGTGCAAAATAGTCTATTGTTCAAACATATCCAAACTATTTTTATATATTCACTTCCACCGGTGTATAGTCATCTAGTGCATAGTTCACATCTAATGCAATATGTAATCACCCACTGCAATTGTACAAGCAAGTAGCGCACCCACAAACAGTATTACATTCATTTCCACTGCTTTATGGACATCCAATGTATGGTTCACATTTATGGTCCATTCACACGTACAGTATTCTGTGCTGATTTGATGCGCAGGATTTTCTGCTGCAGATTTCAATGTAAACTAAATGACTGAACACAGCTTCAAATCTTGCACATCAAATCTTCGCATCAAATCTGCACAGGATACTGTATGTGTGAATAGACCCTTAAAGCGGCATATAGTCACTAACTTGATATATTGAGAATATATTCCATTTCATGAACCATTTAAGTTAGTATGCATACTATGCGTTTTTTAATGCATTTTTTTTGTATTCATATTTTCATATAGTATGTTCCGACTATTAAAATGATGACATTGGGACGTACAATTTATAGCCTCTTACACATGTGTGCTGTTATAGGTCCAAGACAAACCACAGCAATAATGTCCATTTACAATATGACCATATTCACACTCCCAACAGGCATGTACTAAATAATCATACTTCACTCTGTGGGATTTTTCATTGGAAGACCAGTATATATACTTAGGATGTATACTGGTCTTCCAATGAAAAATTCCACAGAGTGAAGTATGATTATTTAGTACATGCCTGTGTGGTATCCTCCGATGAAATCTGTCACACACCCTCCCATAGACTTGCATTGAGGGGCGGGGTGTGACGTCACATGGGGGCGGAGTTGTGATGTCACAATTTTCCGTCCCGGTGGTCGAGATGGACTCAGCCTGAGGACCTCCAGTGGTTCCGGAAGCCGCTACAGGTGAGTGCTGCATGGTAGATCCAGGGGGTCCCCAGCAGCGGGACCCTGGTGATCTGACATCTTATCCCCTATCCTTTGGATAGGGGATAAGATGTCTAGGGGCGGAGTGCCCCTTTAAGGAAACTGTCAGCCTTTTATTGCCTACTGTATTATACATATTACTAGGGATGCATATAGCGGCGGCCGATACATATCGGCCGAAAATAGCTGGTAAAAATGTGCCGATAATGACCCACCTCCCCTGCCCGCCCACAGCACAAGTTACAAACACTGCCAGTGGCAGAGGCACTCGTGGGGGGTGCATGGGGGGCCGGCCGCACCGGGCGCAACATCTGGGGGGGGGCGCGCTCTCCGGGATAGGAATACTTCTTTTTATGTGCCCAGGCCGGCTCCCGTGTGTGGCTGCAGGCGGGGGCCGGCCACATATAAAGCCTAATACTGTATACTAAAAACCAGGGGATCTCCAGCTGTTGTGAAACTACAACTCCCAGCATGCCCGGACCGGCAAAGTCTGTCCAGGCATGCTGGGAGTTGTAGTTTCACAACAGCTGGAGGCCCCCTGGTTTTTAGTATACAGTATTAGGTTTTATATGCTCTGGCCGGCCCCCGCCTGCAGCCACACACGGTAGCCGGCCCGGGCACATATAAAGAAGTATTCCTATCCCGGACATCCCTGTGTCCCGAAAAATCTTTTCAGGACATAAGGATGTCCGCCGGTCACACACCATTCCCCGGCGTCCTCCTGCGATCCTCCTTCGGTCCCTCACTTCTCCGCCTCTATGGTCGTACGCATGGGACGTCACTGACGTCCCGTGCGTACAACCATAGAGACGCAGGAGGACCGCAGGATCGTCACAGGAGAACGCGCGCTGGCCGGGGCCTGGTAAGTGACCGGCGGCGCGTCATCTTTTTCAGTGGGCCGGTCACCGCTCCGGTGACCGGATCACTGTGGGGGCAGCAGTACAGACATACAGCCTCCAGCCATAAACTGTATATGGCTGGAATCTGTATGTCTGTGGGGTGGGGGGAAGCTGCCTACTATTGTGGGGGAACTGCCTACAAATGTGGGGGGAGCTGCCTAATATTGTTGGGGGGGAGCTGCCTAATATTGTGGGGGGGAGCTGCCTACAAATGTGGGGGGAGCTACCTAATATTGTTGGGGGGAGCTGCCTAATATTGTGGGGGAACTGCCTACTATTGTGTGGGGGAGCTGCCTACAAATGTGGGGGGGAGCTGCCTAATATTGTGGGGGAACTGCCTACTATTGTGGGGAACCTGCCTACTATTGTGGGGGAACTGTTGACCTAATGTGGGGGGGGGGGATCTACCTACAAATGTGGGGGGGAGCTGCCTACAAATTTGGGGGGAGCTGCCTAATATTGTGGGGGAACTGCCTACTATTGTGGGGAACCTGCCTACTATTGTGAGGAAAATGCTGACCTAATGTGGGGGAGCTGCCTACTATTGTGGGGGAGCTGCCTACTATTGTGGGGGAGCTGCCTACTATTGTGGGGGAGCTGCCTATTAATGTGGGGGAACTCCCGACCTGATGTGGGGGAGCTGGCAATCTAATGTGGGGGAATCTAATCTAATGAGCGGAGCGCTGCATTTTACCAGAAGGCCGGGAGAAGTCATTTTCGGTTTCGGTATCGGTTTCGACATTTTTTTTTTATTTCGGTTTCATTCGGTTCTGAAATTTCCATTTCGGTGCACCTCTACATATTACTGATGTCCCTGTCCATAGCTCATCTCTGACCCCCACAATTATTCATGCCAGCACATCTAAATGCCCTGTAAAAATAAAATAAAATAAATGGGGCTAAAAAAGGAAAGTGAAAATATATACTGTATAATATCGCTCCCGATAATTAGTTCCTGTAGTACCTGCATTAATAGACAGATCAGAACAGGTGTAAGAAGTGACACCTGTTGCGATCTGTCTATTAATGCAGGTAGTACAGCTCCCAGCATGGTGCAGAGTGTGCTCCATGTTGGGAGCAGTAGTACCTGCAGTAACTCCTGACACCCGTTGCGATCGTCCTGTAAAATGTATAGATGCGGGTGGGCGGCCGCTTTTCCCTGGTGCCCTGCACTGCGATATATATACCTATTATTCATATTTCCCAAGGAGAGTTATGATTGGCTGGAACCATTTGGCCAATCACAGCTCTCTGCGGGAAATATGAATCTATGACTTTACATTGCAGAACTTAGTGCAGGATTGCGCAGAAGAGCGGCCATGCCGTGGCTTCTATACAATATAAAGGAGGATCATAATGGGTGACAGAAGTGACACCTGGGGCAATCTGTCTATTAGTACAGGTACTGCTACTCCAATCGTGGAACAGTCTGTTTCATGCTGGGAGTAGTAGTACAACCAAAAAACATTAAAAAAAAAAAGTGAAAATAGTTAAAAACACACACACACTTTATTAAACACATTTTTAAAATACCTTACTAATAAAAAGTTTAACTAAATTAATTTAAAAAAATATATTATTTTTACATTTAAATGGCCCCTTTCCCCATCTTTATTATTGTCGGCTACATTTTTAGATCCCTGCCCGCCCACATAAATTGGTCCCTGTTTAAAAATGTATTAAAATTTTGCATAACAAAATAAAAATTTTATCCATGCCATTTTAGCTGATCTTTTCTTTATCCATAAGTCTATGGTCACACATTGTATTATGACATGGCATTACCACTGTGATTTTGCAGCAAAATTATGGCACAAATTTAGCATTTTCACCACAATTTGCGCTATTGCAGTTAAAGGAGAACTCCGGGATGTAACAACTTATCCACTTATCCTAAGGATGGGGCATAAGTGTCAGATCGCAGGGGGTTCGACAGGGGGTCCAGGCGTTTTTTTTTTTCTATTTTGTCTCACAATGATTTTTTTTTCCGTTTCGTCGTAGATTTTTGGGTAAAATGACTGATTTCACTGCAAAGTAGAATTATTGGAGCAAAAAAAATAAGCCATAATATGGATTTGTAGGTGCAAAATTTAAAGGGTTATGATATTTTAAAGTTAAGGAGGAAAAAAAGAAAGTGCAAAAACGGAAAAACCCCTGGTCCTTAAGGGGTTAAGTTTGGGCACCACAACACAGTAGTACAACATGTGAACACAGCCAAAAGTGACTAAGCATCTATGTAAGTAATTGACACTGCAGACTAGGGATGTAAGAAAAAATCGATTCCTGCGATTATCGCGATTTTTCACTTGCCGATACTGAATCGATTCAAAATATTTTTGAATCGATTCTTTTAGTGATGTGGAATTTGTATCTCCTGATGCACAGAACAGCATATCCCGGGCATCAGGAGATACAAGTTCCACATTTTGTCAGCCGGATCTGACGCGGCGGCGCTCTGGGTGTACGGAGCGGGCTCCGACTCGTGCCCGCTCCATACTCTGCGGCCCCCGGCTGATTTCAGTATCCGGGGGCCGCTGATGCTTCACCGCCGCTAGTATCCAGCATGCGGTGCTCTGCAGTGTGTATGGAGCGGGCTCCCAACTCGTGCCCGCTCCATACTCTGCAGCCCCCGGCTGTTCTCAGTAGCCGGGGGCCGCCGCTAAAAGCCAGCATGTGGCGATCGCCGCGGCTGGCTATTAACCCTTTAGATCACCGCTGTCAAAGCTGACAGCGGCGTCTAAAGGGACATGTGTATGCTCTCCGTGGCTCTGTCATTGATAGATCCTGGCTGGACCAGGCTCTATCAATGGATCGCAGATAAATGGAGTTCAATAGAACTCTATTCATCTGTCTGAGGAATCTAATGATTCCTAAAAGTTTAATAAAGTGTACAAAAAAAATAAAATAAAATAAAGCTTTAATAAAAGTGTAAAAGTCATTGTTTTTTAGACAGAATCGGGATATATCGTGATGTATCGTCACCTAGACGGTATCGCAATATATCGGGATATATCGAATCGCCACACTGGTATCGCGATTCGAATCGAATTGCCAAATTCTTGGCGATTCACTCCCCTACTGCAGACCATGTTTTGCATTTCAAGGCTCGAAATGCATTGGTATGATGCAATGTACTTGTATTATTTTAATGAATTTCAAAAAAGAATATTCCTAATTTACAAATATGAAATAAGAAACATGCGGGAAATTCTTCTACTTTGTTCCTGTCATACTATTTGACTTTGTTCATAGACAATGGCCATCATTTACTAAGAGTGTTGGGTTTTTACTGGTGTGAAATGTTTTTTCTGACTTGCAGGATTATTCAGAGGATCTTCTGTGAATTCAATAGTAAATAGGTCAGGCTTTGAAACCACGCCACTTTCTGGCTGAACACCCCCACTTTGTGACAGGCCACGCCTGTTTTTCAGCTTTTCACAATGCAATGTCTGGTTTTCTTGGATTTACCTTGCGCAGACTGGCGTAGACATGTCTAAGACACTGGGCCTCATTTACTAAGCTGAAACCGACCAGTTTTTGTCTGGTTATTTTGGCACACAGTGTCTGAGACATGTCTGCGCCAGCCTGAACCAGTGTGCTCCTGGAAAATACAACAAACCCGACATTGCACAGTGAAAAGCCGAAAAGGGGCGTGGTCTGCTGCAAAGGGGTCGTAGTCAACCCAAAAGGAGCGTGGTTTCACAACCCGACCTATTTACTATTGAATTCACAGAAAATTCTGTGGATAAATGGCTGTACATATACACCTAGAAAAAGCTGGTCAGAAAATGTTCGCGAATTTTCCCAATAGTAAATAGAGAGGAATCCTGCAAGTCTGAAACAACTTTTCCCACTAGTAAAAACCTGACAATCTTAATACATGAGGCCCACTATGTGCCGAAATAACCCGACAAAAACTAGTTGGTTTTAGCTTTGTAAATGAGGGCCAGTATGTATGTATGTCTGGGGTTTTTTTGTGTGTGTTTTTTTTTTTGCGCACTATAATGGCATTTTTGTAGAAAATTGCTCAATGATCATTCAGCAAAATTTTAAATGCAAGTTACTCGTATTTGGACATTTACAGGTTAAAAACCATAAGTATTTGCAACATTTTTCTCACGCTCTTTTGGGCCATTTTTGTCCCCTAAAATGGCTGGTTGGCAGTTTTTACAACAAAATTTGTTACAGCAAAAAAAAAAAAAAATCTAAAAAAATCTGACCAAATGGCAAACAAAAGCTGAAGTTTTAAGCTGAGGTTTTTCAAATACAGTGGGGATCAAAAGTTTGGCACCCCAGGTAAAAATTTGTATTAATGTGCATAAAGAAGCCAAGGAAAGATGGAAACATTTCCAAAAGGCATCAAATTACAGAATAGACATTCTTATAATATGTCAACAAAATTTAGATTTTGTTTTCATTGTTTACTCTTTCAAAATAACAGAAAACAAAAAAATGGCGTCTGCAAAAGTTTGGGCACCCTGCAGAATTTATAGCATGCACTGCCCCTTTGCAAATCTGAGACCTGCCAGTGTCATGGATTGTTCTCAATCATCATCTGGAAAAACCAGGTGATGTCAATCTCAAAGGTTTTAAATGCCCAGACTCATCTGACCTTGCCCCAACAATCAGCGCCATGGGATCTTCTAAGCAGTAGTCTAGAAATCTGAAACTGAAAATAGTTGATGCTCACAAAGCTGGAGAAGGCTATAAGAAGATATCAAAACGTTTTCAGATGTCAATATCCTCTGTTCAGAATGTAATTAAGAAATGGCAGTCATCAGGAACAGTGGAATTTAAATCAAGATCTGGAAGACCAAGAAAAATATCAGACATAACAGCTTGCAGGATTGTGAAAAAAAAAATATTCAACACCCATGTTTGACTGCACAATCCCTCCAGAAAGATTTGGCAGACACTGGAGTGGTGGTACACTATTCCACTATAAAGAGATACTTGTACAAATATGTTCTTCATGGAAGAGTCATCAAAAGAAAATTCAGCATTTGAATTTTGCAAATGAACATATAGACAAGCCTGATGCATTTTGGAAACAAGTTCTGTGGACCGATGAGGTTCAAATTTAACTTTTGGCCGGAATGAGCAAAGGTACGTTTGGAGAAGAAGGGGAACAGAATTTAATGAAAAGAACCTCTGTCCAACTGTTAAGCATGGGGGTGGATCAATCATGCTTTGGGGTTGTATTGCAGCCAATGGCACAGGGAACATCTCAAGAGTAGAAGGAAAAATGAATTCAATACAATTTCAGCAAATTTTGGATGCTAACTTGATGCCATCTGTGAAAAAGCTGAAGTTAAAGAAAGGATGGCTTCTACAAATGGATAATGATCCTAAACACACCTAAAATCGACAGGGGATTACATCAAGAGGCGTAAACTGAAGGTTTTGCCATTGCCTTCACAATCTCCTGACCTCAACATAATTGAAAATCTATGGATAGACCTTAAAAGAGCAGTGCATGACAGACAGCCCAGATATCTCAAAGAACTGGAAGACTTTTGTAAGGAAGAATGGGCAAAGATACCTCAAACAAGAATTGAAAGACTCTTGGCTGGCTACAAAAAGCTTTCACAAGCTGTGATACTTGCCAAAGGGAGCAGTACAAGATATTAACTCTGCAGGGTGCCCAAACTTTTGCAGACACCATTTTTTTGTTTTCTGTTATGTTGAAAGTGTAAATGATGGACATAAAATCTAACTATTGTTGACATATTATAAGAATGTCTAATCTGTAATTTGATGCCTTTTGGAGATTTTTCCATCTTTCCTTGGCTTCTTTATGCACATTAATACAAATTTTTACCTGGGGTGCCCAAACTTTTGATCCCCACTGTATTGACCAAAAAAATGGTGTGCCCAAAGCCTTACGGTGCATTGATGATCTGATCTGTGCACATGAACAGTCTGTATCATTATTTGCAGGTGAGAACCCCCTGCTCTGACAGGCTGTGTAATGTAGATGTCACTATAACCAGCATGTACATTTACAGTTACTTTGTATGGTGGCATGATCATGAAAACAAGTGTTTCCAAAAAAGCAGTAACATTTCAACCGGCTCACCCGGCCATTATCAAGCAGTGCTGTGAGCAGGTTGCAGCTTTTTTGGAAACACTTGTTTTTTTTTTATCATGCTGCGGTGAGATCCTTTTGCTGTATGTTAGTGTGGAGTTATCTGTGGCCAAGACCCCAGAAGCTGCTTTGCACCAGGCACTTTTTTTCATGTGGATTTGGTTGTGCTGCTTTATTTTTCTTTGTTAAGTGAATATATAGTATGTGCCTGTGTTGTTAGTATGATAATTTATTACATGGGACTCTGCTTTTAACATTGCCCAGGGCCAAAACTATCCCTGATCACTGTTATGGAGGGCTATCACTGGTAAATAGGGCTGTGGCAAAAAAATGCGCTACAGTACATTGGGAAAACGTATTTTCATAAAACAATAGCAATTTAAAAAACATTTTTTATGTGTTTTTTTATTTATTTATTTTATTTCATTATTATTATGTGGGGGGACGGGAATCAGGGGGACACAAGATAAAAGGCGGGTAGAGATAATTGGGAAGACACCAAAGATCTAAAATGGAAAAAAAAGGAAAGAAAAGAGAGAGAGAGAAAGGGAAGGGAAAGGAAAGAGAAAAGAAAATGAATTGATATAGTATAATGGAAATAGTAATAGAATGGGAAGGTGTTGTCCCTCTGCCTCCTGCCCACCCAGTAAGGGGAGATATGTCATGGGGGAAAAGGTGAGGGTAGGGGAGGGGGGTGGGAAAAAAGATAAAATCTTGAAATTCAATGTTATAAATGTGTAACAATGTTATATCAATGTATAAAATGTTGTTTATTAAAATGTAAATTATACATTTTTTCAATAAAGAAATGTTTAAAAAAAAACAGGTACAAAAAAAAACGGCAGTAGAACGCTGCGGTATGATCAATTCAGAGTGCCTGTGTAACACACAGAGACACGCAGTCCGTCCCATCACTCTGCAGTGTATGGAATGAAATGAGTAGCCGCAAAATGGCTGCCGATTATATAGGGCTGTGACATCACAGGGGTGACTGAATGCTGATAGGCTGCATCCTGCATGGGATTCAGGGTCATCCAGCCTACCTCCCTTCCCGCCTTCCCAGCATCCCCTGCCCCATGTTCTGACATGGGGATCCACCATTTTAGGTGTCCAGGAGCCTGGAATACTGTAAAATGGAGTAAACTGAAGCGATTCGTGTGATAGAATCGCGGCGATATTCGCATTCATTGTGAAACAAATATTTACTGAAATTCGTAATGAATTTGGGTTCGTCTGCTTCGATTCGCTCATCTCTAGTCATATGGATTGTATGGAATTCAAAGGTAATAGGACTGGTCTTGAGTGTGCTACCCTCAACCATGTGGAGCAAAGAAGGAAATGTTTTGGTGCATGTTGGTAGAATGAGGTGTGCAGTAAGGAAGAAGTCCAAGTAACAGCTGCTGGCATCTGAATCTAAGGTGGCTGTGAGCTGGGTCTTGTTATCTCCCAGCTGTAAGGAGATTGGAATAGCAAGATGTAAGGAAGCATTTTAAACTGACAGGTTGAGACATATGGTATCAGGTAAGAATGTACCCATCTGTGGTTTTATTGGACAGTTCTTCAGAATATGACCAGGCTTGGCACAGTATACACAGAGGCATAGGTGAAGTACTTCTTCCCCTGTCCTTTAAACTGCTAACAGTGGCTCTTGGACTAAGCCCCAGCGGAGGGGGAAAACATGGGCACAGGGTCCCTGGAGGATTTGGAATGTCGAGTCAGCAAAGTTAGGGAGCTTTATTCTTCATGCCCTCTCTCCCGGAAATGATGATCAAATTGGGTGACTGAGAGGATAAAGCCATCTAGGGTGGCAGGTCCACTATAGCTTGTCCCTCAGGAAGCCATTTAAGCCTAAGTGATACTGGTTAATGAGGGCCAATTCATTAAGGGCTGTATCAGGTGCAAAACTCCATGGTATGGTTTTCACCTGGACACCTTTTTTGATGCAGAGAATGTAAGGCAGTACGAGTTGTGAAGAAATGTAGTGGATCTTCACAGAGAGAGTTCATTGCTGCCAAAAAGACCTCACATGTGCTAAGTATTGGGCTCTTGTTGTTAAGCAGTTAATGTGCCTAGGTTTACAGGGGACAGGGTAAAGGTAGATGGCAGGAAGTACCTTGACATATTGTGAAACATAGGTACGTGGTTTTAGAGCAAATATTAGCTTACATAATGTGATAAATGCCAGTTATTCACTCATTTACCAGTAAACGTGTCAGGCATAGCTATGGTGGGTTCAGGTATTGCTCCATCAAGAATGTGAGCGGGCTCTGTAGGTGCTAAAGGAGACAAGACTGTAGCCCCTGCCACTCTCCTTTCAAGCTCTGTCATTCATGTGCACACATGCAGGTTTGGGAATCTGTGCCATAGTAGATGCAAGTTCTGCCTCAGGCATGCTCACCTTAGTACACTGTTCCCCAGCCTCCATGACAGCAACAGGGGGACAGACAAAACAGACAAGATGATGCTTGCTGTGAATTTTGCCTGAATGGCCCAATGGTAATGACATTATATATTATTCATTTATTTATTAAGTGTTTCAGGACCTTTGTGCCACTGTACCAGGAATATTTTTCCGGTTGTTACCTTTATTGAACCCCTTCCTCCCCTTTCTTCTTTGGTCATGTAAAAAAAGATCTCTACTAACCCTTAGATTTTTAGATAATATTTAGGAAAAGACCAGAAAATCTCTAAATTAGATTTTGGATGTTATTTAGCTTTGTTATATATGCTTTAGATGCAGGCTTTAAAAATATTGTTTGTTAATATAAGATAATCTACATTAAGATAGCTTTATGGTTAAAGACTAGTGTCACACCCTTGTTTGTATTAATGTTGATAATCTGAGGTTGGTTGGTTGAAATGCATGAAATTACAATAAATAAATGAACCCTGATGTATAATGACATCAGTTAATTACTTTTTATATCAAGGTACAACATTCAAAATGCCCCCCCTGGACAATGAATTGAACAAAGAAGGAAATGTCAAAGTGGTGCTTGTTTTGACATTTATAATAAAATCGAGAACCCAGCAGGAGTGGTATGGTTATTAAAACTGCATATCAGTGGCAGTGAAACGTATTGATTTCGGCTCAAAGTAAATGCAATAATGAAATGTTTCTAATGCCACCTCCTTGTGTGTCTATTTCCACTTGTCAACTGCAGACATTAATGGAGTGGATCAGATATCAAAGTCATTTTTAGAGGTGTTTTGATCATTATCTTGACATAATGAACTGAAAAGCAGGTCCTTCAGCATTGAGCCTTCAGGAAGAAACTATTGATATTGTTGTGGAGTGTCATTAATAAACAGGGAACATAGATCTTCTAGAGTAAGTAGAAAACTACAGTATGTTGAAAAATACAGACCTAACAAACACTATCAATAAGTATAAAAATTGGACTGATTGTCAGCGCTCTTTGAATTTCTATCAGTGTTAGCACAAAAAAGAAGGTGACATGATATGGGAACCGTCCACTTAAAATTAGTCATCCATTAAAAACTAGTAATTAGAAACAGGTGCATCCAGCTCACCCTTGAACTTGTGCTTGGACTGGACCAGGACTCATCCACATAACATGCAAAAGAAAAGGAATGCCCAGCGCCAACTCGTGAAAAGGAACTTCTTTATTTAGTTGTCATGGGAAAAAACAAGAACTCAAGCAACGTGACGCGTTTTGGCCCACAGGGCCTTAGTCATACAAATGTTACATGTGTTAAGATCACTTATACGTGCTGTGTGGGAGGGACATGGCTAGGGTCTATCCAAACTATGTCACTCGTACACCTGCATACATAATTACAGATACTCATTAAAATTGACATATGTCAGGGAATCAATGTCAAAACCATCATGATAAAAACACCATATAAGATAAAAAAACTATTTTGTTTATTATCCGATCAATTTTACTCTCCTCCACTTACTGGTATATCATATCAAGGCATAATTATATCATATAAATCAGGGGTCTCAAACTCCCGGCCCGCAGGCCATTTGCGGCCCACGAAACCAAAGTTTGTGGCCTGCACCAGGTATGTGTAATTTGTATTTTACATATGAAGAAAAGGAAAACCGGCCACTCACCATGTTCATCTTCTTTTATTGCATAAAATACTCACAAGCAGACATAAGGGAGAAGGAAGGAGCGGGGGGTACAAGCGGCAACAAGCTCCGTTTCGCACTAAGTGAAGTGCTTCTTCCGGCCAGAAGAAGCACTTCACTTGTTGCCGCTTGTCCTTCCTTCTCCCTTATGTCTGTATGTGAGTATTTTATGCAATAAAAGAAGAAGATGAACATGGTGAGTGGCCAGTTTTCCTTTTTTCACTTATATGTATTTTGCACCACCATCATCACATCTGCAAAGCACTTTCCTAGACCAGGGATCGGTGATCCTGCCCATCTGTAGTGCCGTAGGAAAATCCTTTTCTATTTGGTAATTTGTATTTTACCCGACGCCCGGGACATGCAGTTTCGGGCACCAGGCAGGTAACTTCTTCAGGCATTTAGCCCTGCTTCGGGCAAGCAGCGCTAAATGCCGGAAGGTTTCACTTACCCCGCCCTCCTCCGTGTCTCCGGTTGGCCGGCCGGCCCGAGTCTAATGAGGGACGTCGCGCATGTGACGTCCCTCCGCAGACCCGCACAGGAGGACGTCAGTGATGTCACTCGTCAGGCCGCCGTTGGAGATGAGAAGCGCAGCGCAGGGCAGGTTAGTGTGTCTATGTGTGTGTGCATGTGTGGGTGTCTGTGTGTGTATGTCTGTGTGTGTGTCTGTGTGTGTGAGTCGGGGTGGGGTGGGAAACGACAATGCTACCCAATATGGGGAACCTGCTTCTACCTAATGTGGGGATCCTGCTACTACCTAATGCTGGGAAACCTGCTACTACCTAATGTGAGAAACCTGCTTCTACCTAATGTGGGAAACTTGCTGCCTACCCAATGTGGGGAACCTGCTGCCTACCTAATGTGGGGAACGTGCTACCTACTTAATGTGGGGAACTCCCAGAAGTAGCACCCCCATCATCCGTCAGCTCATGATATTACCACATGGGGTAGGGGGAATGGGGGGGTTGCTGGTGGATGATGGGGGTGCTACTGCTGGTGGTAGATGTTGTTGGTGGATAATAAGGGGTGCATGATGGGGGCATTATATGTAAGAGGCGCATGCGACCCAGCCTCACCCAGCTGCTACATCCAGTGGCCACCGGATAATTTGAGTTTGAGACCCCTGATATAAATAGAAGCTATATTATAGCAACCATATATGCGTGAGGAAGAAAGAAAAATAGTTTTAATTATGATGGTAGAACTGTAAAGGCTGAAGAAGATACAAGATAATAAAGCTATGATAATATTCAATAACAAGATGAATCGCCACAAAGAAAAATTGGGCAAAAAAGCGAGAAATATACAGGAAACAAAACCTAAATGATGTGGTTGAACATATGAAGATGCATATCTCAAACAACATATTTTAAAGCAATAGCCATAGGATAAAAATCAGTAAGGCAGGATGGTATCTAGCCTTCTGTTTAGACCATGCGGCACCCGCGTATTCAACGTAAGAATCCAAAAAATTTCTCGATCTCTCAACCCTTTCAATAGCTTGTAGGATAAGGTTCGAGGTATTACTCCCATGTAGTTCAGCGCAGTGCTTGGTGACCATAGATACATGCCGTGCCTGAAAATGTGCAATGTCGGACAGGTGCTTGCACACTCAAAATTTTAATGGATTAATGGTACAGCCAACATATTGCACACTACAGGCACGGCACGTAAACAGGTACACCACTCCAGCCGTGTTGCAATTAATGTATTGCTTGATAGCTAACTTGTTGTTATTATTAGAGGAAAAAATGATGTAGAGTTATTCATATAATTACAACAGATGCATTTTCTGGATCCGCATTCATAGGACCCTGGACAATTCAACCATGTAGGTTTTTTCCGGGAGGAATCCACAAATAAACTAGGTGACAGTTTATGACCTTTGGTCGGTGCCCTTTTAGATATGAATATATAGCCACTCTCCAAGGCTTCCCGAAACTTGGGATCAGTATATATGATGGGCATATATTTTCCGATAATTCCTTTAACCGCATTGAAGTCTGTACTATATAGCGTTGAAAAGACCACCGGTGAGGCTTGACCATGCCTAGTGATATTATTCTTTTTGTTGTCTTTAGTCTGGGACCTCATAAGATCTGTTCGATTTTTATTGCTAGCGATGTCCCAAGGCCTGGATATGGTCCAATATGGGTAGCCACGATGTTTGAGTCTTTTGCTAACAGCAACAAGCTCGTCAGCTAAATCGCTGTCCTGGGAACAATTGCGGCGTGCCCTGATCATTTCTCCAACCGATATGTTCTCGACAACATGCGCGGGGTGACATGAACTAGCTTTTTTCCCCCTAAAAGTAGTGGTAATAATATTGCCAGTATCCATCTCACCCTGCCGCATGAGGTCAAGAAAATAGACAGAATTCTGCTCAGAGGTAACTGTGAAATGAAGATTTAATTTGTTATTGTTAATAAACTCAGAGAACCCCAGTATGGCCACCACTTCCAACCCCAAATAAACAGGAGGTCGTCGATATAGCGGCCATACCACAGCAGATGTGGGCTGTAGGGTTTCATGGGGGCGAAAAGAATCTCCCTCTCCCACCAACACATATAAATGTTGGCGAGAGAGGGGGAGAATTTCGCCCCCATAGAAGCTCCGGTGATCTGTAAAAAAAAAAAAAAAAGCTGTTGTTAAACAAAAAAAAAAAATTTTTTAAATTTAAAAATTCACAAAGTCAGCAGTCAAAAAACGTTGTGCGGGAAGGAAACACCATGCCAGAAAAAAGATCCATGCGACACAACAAGAGGTAACCAGCATTTCTATTTATAATTCATCTGCTACCATCATTTCACAGAATCAGTTGACATTACTATCTCGAGGACTTACATTCTCACCTACTAACGGATTGGATTTTTTTAAAACCATGTTTGATGTGAATCTTTTTGTTAGAAATGTTACCATTAGTAAGCATTTTACATGTATTGATAAAATGAATAGCTTAAATTATCAAAATGTACCTGATATGGAAACTATAAATGTTTTTCAGCATGAACCTGCTTCTGGTGACATTGTTAACATAGATGTTAGTGGGGGGAGAGATGTGGTGGGATTTAATTTTGGGGATCTTATTGCTCTAACATGCTTGCAGGAATTGGGTGATGGCGACGGAGGGGATGATATTCCTGAATTCGGTATTACCAATCCTGGTTTTTATCCCATTGCATCACACTCTCCAGCTCTTGACATGTTCCAGGATGCCATAGAGCATGACATTTTTGCATTATCTTCCCAAAAAAGGAAGATACATAACAATTTAACTGTGCAGGAAAAACAAGCCTTCTCTGATCTACAAAAACTTGATTAGATAGTAATCAGACAGGCTGACAAAAGGGGGCAGTTGTGATTCTGGTTGATAATAATGTTGATTGATAAAGCCTGGCAGGACCAGGCTTTATCAATCGAGCGCAGAGCACACAGATCAATGTGGTTGTAGGAAACCACATTGAACTATATGAAGAATCTAGTCATTTCTCCTAAAAGTCCCCTAAGGGGACTAAAAGTGTAAAAAAAAAAGTTTAAAAAAAGTTTAAAAACACACACATTAACCCCTTCCTCATTAAAAGTTTAAATATCCCCCTTTTCCCAAATTCCATTTAAATAATATTTAACCATAATAAAAATAAACATATGTAGTATTGTTGCATGCGTAAATGTCCGACCTATAACAATTTATCCTGAATTAAACTGCACGGTCAATGGCGTAAGCGCAAAAAAATTCCAAAGTCCAAAATAGCGTATTTTTGGTCACTTTTTAGATCATGAAAAAATGAAAAAAAAGTGATCACAAAGTCCGATCAATACAAAAATTGTATCACTAAAACCTTCAGATCATAGCCCAAAAAATTAGCCCTCATTTTGCCCTGTACACGTAAAAATAAAAAAGTTATAGGGGTCAGAAGATGACAATTTTAAATGTATTAATTTTCGTGCATGTGGTTATGATTTTTTCCAGAAATAAGACAAAATAAGACCTATATAAGTAAGGTATCATTTTAATCGTATGGACCTACAAAATAAAGAGAAATTGTCATTTTTACCCAAAAATGCACTGTGTAGAAACGGAACCCGCCCCAAACTTACAAACTGGTGTTTTTTTTTTTCAATTTTGTCGCACAATGATTTTTCTTTTGGTTTTGCCGTAGAGTTTTGGGTAAAATGACTGATGTCATTACAAATTAGAATTGGTGGAACAAAAAATAAGCCATCATATCGATTTTTAGGTGCAAAATTGAAAGGGGTATGATTTTTAAAAGTAAGGAGGAAAAAACAAAAGTGCAAAAACGGAAAAACCCTGTGTCCTTAAGGGGTTAATTCAAGCCACCCAGCTTTTAGCCATCCCCTTTTATTTACTCTCAATTACTTAAAGGGGCACTGTCAGCTTCAAAAACTTTATATATGTTGTACAGAACAGCAGTCTGTTAACTCCAGCATCATCACAGTAACCTCCCTAACATTAGGAACCAAGATCAGCCTATTTAAACTCATAGAGCCGCTATGAGACAGCTGTATAGGAACTGTCCCAAATAAACTTCTAGACAGAAGAACATTTAATAGAAGGATGGTCCCTGTTATTTATAACAAATACACGGCAGGCTGCTTGATTCCATTCAGTCTCAATCCAAACAGCTAATTCCCTGCTTTTCTCCTGTAGGTGTGATGATCCAAGATGCTGCATTCTTCACTAGCTCGGCATATATAGCAATTGTATCCATAAAACCCCATTAGCAATTCAAGGCCAAAAGTTACCATTTTGGTATCCATTCTGGTGGTGTCTCTCAGGTTTGCTGGATGGAACAGCAAAGACTTGTGCATTATTCTGATGAGCTGGATTCAATAAAATGTACTGCCAATTTTTTTTTCAACATAATACCCTACATATGATGGGAACCATTAAGTGTCATCCATCATAGCTAGATGTTGGGGACATACATTGGGAGGCTTTTCCAGTAGACACCTGTGTTGTGTGAATCTGTTGAAATCTAGGGTTTTACATTGATTTTGCTTCAATAGTACTCATGTTTCAAAAAATTTCCTTGTGCCTCTGCATGTAACATGCTTTACCATGGTTAAGCAATGAGGTCACATCCAACAATCCCAATTATTTTGTCTAGAAATGCAGCATACTCCATTTAGAGCAACACAGCTATTTGTGGTACATGACCTCTTTCTCAAAATCAATGTGTAAGAAGAAGGTTTGTGTTAAGTGTAGTAGCTCAGACTATAGAGGTGCGGCATATATGGAGGAAGCCCAATGAAATCAAATGTTAGAAAATAACTTACGTTGTAAAGAGCTAACATATGCTCATATGTATACCTTATGTGGACATCACTAAGAACATGTGATTTTATGGAAATAGGTGTGGATTTTCTTTGTTTTTCTATTTGTGTTTTTGCTATGGAGATGCGACATAGTGTTGTATGCATGGGGTGCGGCACTGATTTTATTCCTGAGGAATAAGAAAACCAATGATATTCTGCCAAATGGGTGTACAGGATCAACATATGTGATACAAAAAGATGTAGGAACCATATTGGGGGTTATTTACTTATGTGTTCCTGATGTCTTTTTGTCGGGTTTCATGGCTGAATTTAGGCATGTGCCATGTGCGCCACAATTTGCGCCCAGAAAATCTTCAAACCCAACCATCACTCCATTTTCCCCATAAAAAAACAGTAAAGAAGGTGTCGCCGCCCAGGGAAGTGGGCCTGTTCCCGACAAAAGGGGCATGGCCATGACAAAAGATTTTCACATAAAATGTGGTGGATTTGAGCTTTGGAAAACTCAGCAGTTTAAAACTGTTGTAAAAAAAATTAAAAGAAAAATGTAGTGAAAAATGTGTAAATATTGTGGAAAAATACCTGTTGGGAAAAAAATCCACACAGAAAACTACACTTCACTCTTAGTAAATCAACCCCATTGTCTTCAGTATTGAAAAGATGTGGTAAGATAGATAGAAGCTAGTGTAGTACCAATGCAATAAAAGAGTGTTGTTTCTTGTCATGGCTGTGAGACACTGTTGTTCACATATTGTAAGCTATTTTTCATATCTTTTTCCCATTCAATCATTTCTTATGACTCATAGATGGATAGATGCTCTTTTTAGGTTGTGTAAAAAAGGCTAAGTTTGGGCATACTTCTATTTACACCTGACTTTATTTGGTTACATTTCTGCAAATTTTAACAACCAATTAGATGTTTTTGAGAGGAGATGAGGGTCTCCGAAGATAGAAGTGTCTCCTCTGAACAGAGATCATTAATAAAAATAACATTCATGAATGCCATTCCAACAATGACAGATCTGATACATGAAGTTTTAAGGTACAAAACAATTTGTTCAAAAGAAATGTTCTAACTCTGTTGAAATGTTATGATACTTGTGCATTTAATATAATCAGTGCAGCAAAAGTGTCAAGTTAGTGTCAAAAGAGCCTCTCATATGTAGTCACCTTTACTGAAACAACAATTGCTACCACTGAGGTGCCAATAAAAATTGCTAGGCTTCTTAAAGGGGTACTTCAGCGCTAAGACATCTTATCCCCTATCCAAAGGATAGGGGATAAGATGCCTGATCGTGGGGGTCCCACCGCTGGGGACTCCCGTGATCTTGCATGCAGCACCCCGTTATAATCAGTCCCCCGAGCATTTTCGCTCCGGGTCTGATTAATGGCGATCAACGGGGCCGGAGCATTGTGACGTCACGGCCCCGCCCCAGTGTGACGTCACACTCCGCCCTCTCAATGAAAGCCTATGGGAGGGGGTGTGACAGCTGTCACGCCCCCTCCCATAGGCTTGCATTGAGGGGGCGGAGCGTGACGTCACACGGGTGCGGGGCCGGGATGTCACAAACGTGCTCCGGGGACTCATTATAACGGGGTGCTGCGTGCAAGATCACGGGGGTCCCCAGCGGCAGGACCCCCGCGATCAGGCATCATAGGGCATAAGATGGCTTAGCGCCAGAGTACCCCTTTAATGGAAGCCAGATGTTACCTTTATGTTAGTAACCCGACAATCTTTAAATGAAGTTTAAGGGGCTCTAGAAAGTTTCTGACAGAGTTGTATCCTTATATTTTACACTATTGTGCGAGTAGTTTTCAAATGCAATAGTAATGTCATTGTAAATAACTCATTGTCAAGAAGCATACTAAGTTATTTTCATCTATTTTTGTGTAAATTCATAAATAATCAATTTTATCTTAGCAGAGAAGTGTTAATCATTTTCCATGACTGTCCAATCACAAACAATTCCAAAACCCTTAGCGTTAAAACGTAAGAGGAGGCCTTGGCGCTAATGTAAATACTGCAACCTCCTCAAACAGCTGTTTTGTGTGGATGCCATGGGTCAGGCTTATATTCAGTGCATTCCAATATTTTGAGTATATGCCATCAATTTTAAGCCATGATAACCCCTCTAAATTAAGCCAGAATAAACTCCTCTAAATTACATACTCACAGAATTGATAGACATGTTTATTATATGCAAATGTTGTAAAAATGGAAATAAAATATTAAAAGAATTGTTTTAAAATAGAGTATGAGCTTCATGTGCAAAAAATGCACACACTTACAGGACTTGGCATGGTATCAATAAGGTTTTATGGTTGTCTGAGAACTGTTCTGACAAAGCACTGAATGCATTTGGGCGCATCAATCAAGATCTGCTGCTGGCAGCTTTCTTTGCTATTGCCGACCAATGATGTCCCAGATATGCTGAATGGGAGACAAATATGGAGACACTTAAGGCCATAGTAGTAGGTTAAGGCCACGTTGACTGCTCATACTATTAACAGCAAGCAGCCTGGCTTTGTCATGTTGAATATTGGCTCCTTGGACACCAATGGCCATAGCACTGGTTCCATGTGGCAGAAAAAATTTGCTTTTGACATGGCTTCTATACCATTGAAGCCCCTCCCACATGCCACAGATTGCAGCTAGGTGCATGAAAATGTCATAATTTACAGATTTTAGCAACACTTGCTACCTCCTTGATTTACATAACTTCATTGTTTGTCCTTCTTGTTGTTTCAATTGTAATGTTTAGGGTGGTAGATATCATCTCAAGTATAAAGGGGAAATATGGTTTTTCAAAACAGATTATGAAATAATTTCTTTCTTTTCGCGCACCAACATATTCCATAGAGCTGTAAAGAACTTGTCATCAATCAAATCGATGCATGTTCTACAGTATATGTTGGATAGGACATTAATGAGGATTGATGAGGATCTAACTCTTGGCACCCCTGACCTCTCGATTGTTTACATGGCTTTGCACTGCACACCATTTTCACATGTATAGGGACTGTGTATAAAATTACAGCTTTATCTCATTCATGTGCACAAGGACCAAGCACAGCCACTGTAAACGTGACAACATTGTTCAGTATGAAGTATTGTTAATAGTAGTAGAAGTATTGAAGGTAGGGGAGATGTCAAGCTTTGCAATGGTGTGGCTCCTAGGATAGGCCATTCATTTTAATAAAAGTATATCAAATATTCAGTCTTTGGTTGCTAAATAAAACATCATTTTGTGAGATATGCCTAGATTATCATAGCAAGTTTGGGGATGTTTGACCCACTTTTCACTGGACCTATTTAGCTGTTTTAGGGTACGTTCCCACACGGCGTATTTTGCTGCGTATTTGCTGCGTATTTGGTGCTGCGTATTTTCCTACCCATTGACTTCAACAGAGAAAATAAAATACGCAGCAGCAAATACGCAGCAAATACGCCGTGTGGGAATGTACCCTAAAAGAGGTACTCCATTGCCCCAGTGTTCGTCACATTTTGTTCCGAATGCTGGGTGCGGGCTGCGGGGGTCGTGACGTCACTGCCACACCCCTCATGATGTCACGCCACGCCCCTCAATGCAAGGCTATGGGATGGGCGTGGCTGTGATGTCATGAGGGGCGTGTCCATGATATCACGACGCCCGCACCCAGCATTTGGAACAAAAATGTTCTGAACGCTGGGGCAGTGGAGTACCCCTTTAAGATTTTATTGAGATGGAATATACTGACCGATTCTCTGGACACTAAAACTGAAAGTATTTCTTAACATGCTTTATTTGTAAATTTAGTTCAGTTCTCAGGAACTTCTTCTGTAAGGGCAGCTGACTGCTCAATTCTCCATTTCTCCAGTACTTCATTAGCTGGAAGATGCAAAATTACAATGCAATGGTTGGAAAAAATCTGGCAACGTAGACCACCCATACCCTTAGTGCTGCTCTACATAGTGAGAAATGGTGTTGTGAAGTCATTTTGTCAATTTTGTTGGTGGACTTGAACGTTATTTATCATACTTTGTGAAACGATTTGATAACTTATGAGAATGTCCGCCAAAAAACTTGCAACAAAGGTCACTTGAAAAATGACATACAAAACAACTCAGTGATAATTTTCCCCAAATGCTCGGTATGTATCATGTTTGAACAGAAGCCTTGGCAAATGGACATAACCCCTACTGCCTCAACGATCCCCATTTAGACATTATACAAGTTACAGGTATACAACTCTTTAACCGACATATGTACATTACTAGCATTACTAATCACTTGCATTGCTTTATTACAGTGACAATTAAAGTAACAATGGATGTTTTAGCATTGAGAAGCATTATGTTTTCCATAGCTGGGGATTCATAAAAATTAGCATTTTATATGCAAACCAAAAGAGTGATCTGCATACTTTTTTATGAATTTGCCATTGTTTGATCTGTATTAGTCAGAGAATGAAATGCTCATAGATGTAAATGTTTGCTACAAATTTCACCATTCTCTGGCTTTAAAATTAATAAATATGCTGTAAGGACACTTTACTTGGCACTATTGAAAGCTGCCAAGTGGTGAGAAAAGTTGCAATTTTTTTTGCATATGTGGTACTTTACTGAAGAATCAATGCATTTAACACCTTTTTAGCATACGGCACGTAATTAGAGATGAGCGAACTTTTGCAAAATTCGGCCGATTTGCCGCATTTTCCATAAAAAAAATATGTACGGTACGAATTTATTTGCGGAGAATCTGTATTAAAAATGGCTATTTCTGGCCTACAGAGAAACTCAATAGGGGTGTAGAACAGTTTGCTTTGTTCTAACACGCATAGGGAGTGTGCTGTGTTAGTGAAATAATACTGTTATTCAGTATGACATGCATCTCTATTGGAATCACTGTGGCATTAAACTCCATTTAGGCTCCAGGGCATCTAAAATGGTGGCTCTATGTGTAAGTATATGGGGCATGGGGGGGGGGGTAGGAGAGAAGAGAGAGAGAGAGATATGCTTTTAGTGTCTAATAATACTGTACTGGGCTGTACTACACAGCGACTCTGTACTGCAGCACTGGTGTGTACTACAACTCTAAAGCTAATAGGGGCCAGTTAGGGTGAGCACTGAAAGCCATAATCATCTGCTTTCAGTGCCAAATACAGGTTGAACAGGTATTGTCCTCCTCTCATAAGTGCAAACTGTATGTATACCTATGTGGTGTATGATTTTTTTCCCTGTTAAACTAATTTGGGCCAGTTACTCTGAAAGGCTAGCCAAAGCTACACACTTGTATTTGTAGCCAAACACTCTTTTAAGTGTAGTGGAGTGTATTGTCCTCCTCTCATAAGTGTAAACTGTACATACACCTACATGGTGTATGATGGGCCAGTTACTGTGAAAGGCCAGCCAAAGCTATACACTTGTTTTTGTAGCCTAATACAGTTGTAAGTGTAGTAGAGTGTATTGTCCTCCTCTCATAAGTGTAACATATACACACTCAGCTGGTGTATAAGTATGTCGGGCAGAGGTCGCAGCAGACTAGGGGCACGTGGCAGCAGTAGTCGCAGCGAGAAGCCTGAGCTCCCGTTATCAGCTAGCAGTCATGTCTCAACCAGCAACCCATCTGCCATCATTCATTGGTAAACTTGGTCATCCACTTCATCCCAAGTGACATCTGATATCCCTAGTCAACCCTCAGTTGGAATGGCCCGGGAGCAGTCCCCATCCTCCAATTGCCTCTGTCCTGTGCTGTTCCAATCCCCCACAGAAGTATCGCATGCTGTGGGTTCAGCTTCACTATTTAGTGAGGACGATCTACTAGAGGACAGTCAGCAGCTACTACGCAGCCAAGAATTGGACGAGACATCTGCCGCTTCCTCCACTAGACAGGCAAGTAGTGATTTGGAGAATGGCGTGAGAGGTGATGTTGCGCGCATTCAGTCTCCTGAAGCAGATCCATTGAGGAACCTGAGGAGGACATCAATGACATGCAGACACAACTCGATGATGATGAAGCCGATCACACTTGGGAGCCAGGTGCCGAAGGGGCTTCATCATCATCAGGAGAAGAGGGTTGCTGGTTGCCCGTGAGGCAGCAGCTGAGCCAGCAAGGTGGGAGCATGGTTGGGAGTGAGCATGGTGGCAGCAGTAGGAAGTCTGGAGCCAAACGTGCCCAGGGTAGACCACGTGCTTTGCGGCAGCCTACCTGCCCGGGAGGTTGTTGAACAGGGGCTCCTGGAGTTGGCAGCAGTAGCAGCCAGTCAGTGCATACTGTTGGGGGGAAAATCAGCATCCAGCCTGCTGCATCCCCCAGTGGCACACCACTTCCTCTTTCAGCCAGCCAAGGCTCCACCACCTCAGCCAAAAGGAGCTGTCTGTATGTCAGTCTTCTGTCGGTCCAGATGCTCCTGCTCCTCCTACTTCGGGTCAGTTATTCTGCCAGCAATCCATCAGCGAAGCATGTCCAAGAGACAGCAGTATGCACCCACTCATCCAACGGCGCATAAGCTGAATGTGCTCCTGTCCAAGTTGCTGGTGTGCAGACCCTCCCTTTTCAAGTGGTGGACTCTGCATCTTTCGGAGAACTGATGGCTTGTGCTGAGTCAAGGTGGAGAGTTCCATGCTGTCTTTTCTTTGTGAAAAAGGCAGTACCAGCCCTGCACAATTATGTGGAATAGAAGGTGGGTCACTCATTGAGCCTGTCCGTGTGTGCCAAAGTGCGCGGCACCACCGACGTGTGAAGCTGTAACTACGGTCAGGGAAAATACATGTCTTTTACGGCCCACTGGGTGAATGTGGTTCCTGCACAGCCACACCAGCAACTTGGTCACGTCACGCTGCTTCCGCCTCCACGCTTTTAATCCGTTGGTCGAACGGAGTCACACAGGGGAGGAACTGCTAAAAGTGATTCGTCAAGAAAATCGAATCATGGCTTTCTCCGCAAAAACTGGAAATGGGAACCATGTTGACCGACAACAGTAAAAACATCTTGTCTGTGCTGCGTCAAGGAGGCCTCAGCCATGAATGGCACACGTGTTCAATCTGATTCCTGAAGTGTTCCCCCCATCCTAACAATGGGAAGGAAACTTTGCATGCACTTCAGCCACTTGTACACCGCAAAGCACACCCTCCTTGAACTGCAGCGTCAGAACGGAATCCCCCACCATAGTCTGATATGCGACGTTTCGACCTGTTGGAATTCCACCCTCCATATGTTGGACCAACTCTACTAACAGAGAAAGGCCATCAATGATTGCTTTGGTGATCCAAGCGGATAGGGGTACTCCCCTGTGTAACTTCAATGTCAACCAGTGGCAGCTCATACGTGACACCTTCCGTTTACTCAGGCCCTTTGAGGAAGCCTCAATATTGATCAGTCGCCAGGATTACGGGATGAACGAGGTCATTCCACTGCTTCAGGTGGGTAGAACGATGGGTGGTCAGGGCACTGGAGCTGTGGCACCTACTTCTCACGTCCACATGAGCCCTGAGGGGGCTGAACTGCAAGAGGGGAGGAGGGGGAGGAGAACAGTGGAGCACTGGCAATGTTTTGCGAAATGGGTGGTTTTTATAGTCATCTGACAGGAGAGGAGGAGCAGGAGCAGCCTGTGGAGCTACAGGGTGATGAAAAAGACGAGACAGGAGACCCAGACACACCGTGGCAGTATGCAGTGGAGATGGATGCAGGGAGTCCCTCTGAGTCACTTGCACAAATGGCACATTGCTTGCTCACCTACTTGCGTAGTGACCGCCGAATTGTCACCATTCGGCAACAGGATGATTTTTGGCTGTCCACCTTGTTGGATCCTCGCTAACAGCACAAAATGTTTCGTTTTTTTTCACACTCACTGAAAGGGAGGACAAACTGACCTACTACAGAGACATCCTATGTAGTCAGTTGGCCAATGCCTATGTGCGCCATCGTCCATCCTCTCACAGGTCTGACTCAGTGGGCCCTCGGCGTTTCTTTGTCATGGCTGCTGGTGAGAGGTGGGTTGATAGGAGCAGTACAAGCTCCATCAGTAGTAACCTGAGTCTACAGTCGCTGATGAGTAGCTTTCTTCACCCGCATAGTGAAGCAACTCATCAGCAGCAGGTAGACTTTGGGCAGGACCTTAACCAGCAAGTGGTGGCATACCTTGACATGACCCTGCCAATACCCTTTGAAGATCCGCTGGAATTCTGGGCAGCCAAACTGGATTTGTGGTCGCAACTAGCAGAGTTTGCCCTGGAAAAGTTGTCCTGCCAAGCCAGTAGTGTGCCATCAGAGCAGGTGTTTAGTGTGGCGGGGGCCATAGTATCTCCAAGGAGAACTCATCTGTCCACCTAAAATGTGAAGAGACTGACCTTTGTGAAGATGAATCAGGCTTGGATCAGCCAGGATTTCCACCCACCAATGCCTAATGTGTCAGAGTAGATTAACCATAGTGCCACACCAACACTTCACAAATATTGATACTGCAAAAACTATTTAAGGTGCTGCTACTTAGTTACAGAAATTCCTCCGCATCAGACCACAAGTAAATATTGAGGATATGCATTAGCTAAAACTTTACTTTTCTTAGAATAAAAATAAAAATTGGGGCGAGAGTAGGGTCTTACAGGGGAAGTTTTACCCCCACCTGTTTCAATGGACCATACATTGTTCATTCAAACCTTTTTGAGGTCTTTGTATCACATCAATACTTGGTGGTGTAGGTGGCACATGATGTTTTTTTGCACACCTTTTCTTTTGTTTGATTTTTAAAAAAATTATCCTAAGAGTAATATTAAAAGTTAGGTTGTAATGCATATCCTCAATACTTACTTGTGCACACCAACACTTTGACAAAAGAGACTGTTTTCTTCTGCCTAACTGCCTCAGCTACTATTCTGGTCACTCTATCCACCTATGCCAAGTGTTCCTTCTTTCAGCCACCTTTGCCCCCGGGTACGAGTATTTCCACTCTCTGCCCCACTCTGTCACCGGGGCACTTTCAGGACAATGGAGGCTGCTGATGCCACCTCCAGCCTGCATCATTCTGCCACTATATGTTCTCCTCATGCTTCCGTCACCTCCAGGCTGTGTCATTCTGCCACCATATGTTCTCCTCATGCTAATGCCACCTCCAGGCTGTGTCATTCTGCCACCATATGTTCTCCTCATGCTGCTGCCACCTCTGTGTAATTCTGCCACCATATGTTCTCCTTATGCTGATGCCACCTCCTTGCTGTGTCATTCAGCCACTATATGGTCTCCTCCTGCTTCCGCCACCTCCAGGCTGTGTCAGTCAGTCACTATATGGTCTCCTCATGCTGCCGCCACCTCCAGGCTGTGTCATTCTGCCACCATATGTTCTCCTCATGCTGCTGCCACCTCCAGGCTGTGTCATTCTGCCACCATATGTTCTCCTCTTGCTGATGCCACCTCCAGGCTGTGTCATTCTGCCACCATATGTTCTCATGCTGATGCCACCTCCAGGCTGTGGTAATCTGCCACCATATGTTCTCCTCTTGCTGCTGCCACCTCCAGGCTGTGTCATTCAGCCACCATATGTTCTCTTCATGCTGATGCCACCTCCAGGCTGTATCATTCTGCAACCATATGTTCTTGTCATGCTGATGCCACCTCCAGGCTGTGTCATTCTGCCACCATATGTTCTCCTCTTGCTTCTGCCACCTCCAGGCTGTGTCATTCTGCCACCATATGTTCTTCTCTTGCTGCTGCCATCTCCAGGCTGTGTAATTCAGCAATTATATGGTCTCATCATGCTGCTGCCACCTTCAGGCTGTATCGTTTAGCCACTATATGATCTCCTCATGCTTCCGCCACCTCCAGGCTGTGTCATTCAGCCACTACATGGTCTCCTTATGCTGCCACCACCTCCAGGCTGTGTAATTCAACCACTATATGGTCTTGTCCTGCTTCCACCACACCTACGCTGTGTCATTCGGCCACTATATGGTTTACTCATGCTGCCGCCACCTCCAGCTGCCACTATATGGTTTATTCATGCTGCCACCACCTCTAGCCTGTGTCATTCAGTCAGTCCATGCTGAGTCATTCAGCCACTATATGGTCTCCTCATGCTGCCGCAACCTCCAGGCTGAGTCAGTCTGCCGCCATGTGGTCCCCTCATGCTGCTGGCACATAACATTTTTTGTGTTTATCTTCTATTTAAAATCATCAATTTACGGGGGGCGTGGCTTGACACGCTGGCAATGAGCCGCATGCAGTGAGTGCTCCGTCCAGGATCGCAGTGTTAGAGGTGTTCTCACCCTGATATGGGAGTAAATAATCTGGGTAAAAAGAAGAGACCGTTACCTCTCTCCTCTGGGCATCAGCCGGGCACAATGGCGGCTTATTTCCACCCCCTGCTGGCCTCCATCTTGGCACCGCAGCCTCCCGACTCCCGCCACCATCTCTCCACACAGCCACCTCCTCTCGCTGTTGCCCACCATAGAACAAGCGGCACTGAATACTGAAACTGTGGCGGCTCATCCATCCCCCTGCAGATCTGTCCTCACAGCGCTCCGGGGATGTCTCAGTGGCACATTCAAGATATGCAGCAGAACAGAGGAGAGTGACCTCCTCCCTGCTTACCCCACACACGGCAGGGAGTGGACGACCCTCTGCTGCCATATCCCTGCACCTCACATCTCCTCCACAAGGTGACAAACCCGATCCGGTGCACAATACCTCTGCTCCCAGTGTCCTTCAGGAGCGCGCCTCTCCAGATTCCGCCATCTTAAGTTGCTCCCGACATGTTAGCCACCAGCAAATGTCTCCTGCTAATGCTGCCCCTGACTCCTGCCATGCTGCAGACCAAACTGGCGACCAACTTTCTCTGTAGTCCCACACTTATGCTGCGACTCTGTCCCTATCTTCCTTGAAAAAAGGACCCAGGGACTCCATAAGCCATAACCATCCCTTGACCGCATATGCTTCGTCCCAGGGAGCCGGTGCTAGAAATAACTCCCCTGTCCTGCATGAAGCCCCTGTTCCTGGTCCCCCTCCACGGAATGTGATGGATTGGTCCAATTAAATGTATTCTGGCTCTTATGAGGGCCCCAGAGACTATGCCACTGATTGTCAGTAATTCACCTGAATTATGGGAGGCCAGTCCTCCAGCTAAAAAGGCTCTATTTAAAACACCACTTAAACACTCTCAACATTCTGCTCCAAGCTCTGGACATTCATACTCTGATGACACACTCACCGGAGCAAGATGTCCGGCGAGACGTTTGCACAATCCAGACCGCGCTTCGGCAGTGGATTCCTTACAATCTGGTCCCAATCTGCCGTCCCCTGAAGCTACAGTTAATACCCTAAAGCAATTCCCCGACTTACAGGCTCTCCTTGCACTATTGCCAACCAAATCTGATATGCATTCCTTGGCGTCAGATCTTAAGACGTCCTGGAGGCAGGACCTGAAACCTGTGAAAGCTGACATTTCTTGTCTCCAAGACCAGTTACATGACCTTGAGGAATTCTGTTCCTCAGTGACCTCACAGATCCGCTCACTGACAGGTGTTATGGCTGCCTTATCTCTAGAGCAATCTGCTGACATGGACGACCTGGAGGACCTGGATGACAGGAATAGGAGAAATAAAGGTCTTCCTGAATCTGTTCCCCCTCAAGACCTTGCTCAAACTCTTCAGAGACTGTTTAATGAAGACCTCCAAAGACCGCTGGATACCCCTCTTGAACTGGACAGGCACACCATTCACTTAAAGCGAAAGACCCGGACCAAAAAAAAAAACAAGGGGCATAATCTGTAGAGTCCACCACTTTCTTATCAAAGATGAGGTCATGAGAAAAGCTAGAGACCTGAAAAATATCACCTGAGGACCTCCAGCCCTTTCTGGTGATCTTCAAATTGCCGTTACCCTCGCTACCGGATTGGGACTGACTCTTCCTGCCTGTACCTATGCCTTCTCCGGTTGTCCCTGACAGATGTCTCAAACCGACCAGGAGAATGGACTTTCCTGCTCGAGACCCATCGTCTGCGGCCCAGAAGCACAAAATCTGAGTTGCCTCCCTGCCATTCTCTTCCAGTATTATTTGTTCTGACTCTTCCCCTGAGGTCCCAGCCACGAGCACCTGACACTCTGGCCTCGAACTGGATAGAGACTCCAGATGTTGTATATGTTTCATGTGTTTATGTTCTATTGCATATGCCTTCTAATTTCATTGTCTGCCCCTGCCATGCTTTTCCTGCTCACTTAGTATTTCCTCCCATCCAAACAATAGCTATTATCCGTTTGAAAGTCAGGCAACTCATGCACTATGTAGGAAGGAGGGGTTTGGGTTCATGGAGAACTGGGCCGACTTCGCTGTCGGTTACCGGCTCTACCGTAGGGACGGGCTGCACCTCAATGGGGAGGGTGCAGCTGTGCTTGGGGAGAAGATGGCTAGAAGGGTGGAGGGGTGTTTAAACTAGGGACTTGGGGGGAGGGAACCTACAGCAAAGAGGGGGAAGATAGCATAGATAGAGATGTGGTAATTAGTAATGTACCTGGGGGTGGAGCAGAGGGAGGGGTTAGAATAGTTAATAGGAATAGGCTTCATAGGAAAATAAAACATATACCCTTGAATCCCATTAACCCCAATAACATAAAAGATGGAAATGTAAAGTGTATGTTCACAAATGCCAGAAGCCTAGCAAATAAAATGGGGGAGCTGGAGGCCTTGATACTGGAGGAACATATTGATATAGTTGGGGTCACTGAGACATGGCTGGACTCCTCGCATGACTGGGCTGTCAATCTGCAGGGTTTTACATTGTTTCGCAAGGATAGAATGAACAGGAAAGGTGGCGGAGTCTGTTTGCATGTAAGAAGTGGTATGAAAGTCAGTGTGAACGATGCCATAGTGTGTGATGATTCTGAGGATGTGGAATCACTGTGGGTAGAATTACAAAAGGCGGGAAATACTGAAAAAATTATATTTGGTGTAATCTATAGACCCCCTAATATCACTGAGGAAATAGAAGATCTGCTGTATAAACAAATAGAGAGGGCTGCCCGGGCCGGTACGGTGGTAATAATGGAAGATTTTAACTATCCAGATATAGATTGGGTTGGGGATTGGCTAAAACTTCAAAGGGGCGACAATTCCTAAATTTATTGCAGGATAATTTTATGGGCCAGTTTGTGAAGGACCCAACAAGAAGTGATGCCTTGTTGGATCTGATCATTTCCAACAACGCAGAGCTGGTTGGTAATGTAATTGTGCGGGAAAACCTTGGGTAATAGCGACCACAATATAGTTACTTTTGAAATGTAGAAAACAAAGACAGACGGGGAAGGCAAAAACATATAACTTTAAAAAGGCAAATTTCCCTGGGCTGAGAGTTGCACTACAGGACATAGACTCGGGAGAGGTGTTCTCAAATACTGATACAGAAGGTAAATGGGAAATTTTTAAATCGACTCTAAATAACTATACAGCTAAATATATACCAAAGGGGAACAAATATAAATGATTAAAACTAAATCCTACATGGCTGACAAATGATGTTAAAAGAGCAATAAACAACAAAAAAATAGCCTTCAAAAAATGCAAATCTGATGGGTCAGCTATAACATTTAAACAGTACAAAGAGCTTAATAAAATCTGTAAAAATGTAATACAAACTGCAAAAATTCTAAATGAGAGACAGGTAGCCAAAGAAAGCAAAACTAATCCTAAATATTTTTTTAGATATATAAATGCAAAAAAACCAAGGACAGAGCATGTAGGACCCCTTAATAATGATAATGGGGAGATTGCCACTGGCGATCAAGAGAAGGCAGAGCTACTGAATGGGTTCTTTAGTTCTGTATATACTAGGGAAGAAGGAGGAGCTGACATTGGCCAGGTCAGTGCTGGTAACACATCATTTAATGTACTGAACTGTACTGTACTGGCTTAATGTAGAGATGGTACAAGGTAAGTTAAATAAGTAAGTAAATGTAAGCAAATCTCCAGGACCAGTTGGATTACACCCAAGAGTTCTTAGAGAGGTAAGTTCAGTAATATTTGTACCCTTGTTCATGATATTTAGAGATTCTCTGGTGTCTGGTATTGTGCCAAGGGACTGGCGCAAGGCGAATGTGGTACCAATCTTCAAGAAGGGCTCTAGGTCTTCCCCAGGAAATTATAGACCGGTAAGTTTAACGTGCATTGTGGGTAAATTGTTTGAAGGACTTATAAGGGATTACATACAGGAATACATAGGGGATAATTGTATTATAAGTGATAACCAGCATGGGTTTACTAAGGATAAAAGTTGTCAAACCAATCTAATTTGCTTTTATGAAGAGGTGAGTAGAAGCCTTGACAGAGGAATGGTTGTGGATATAGTGTTTCTGGATTTTGCTAAAGTGTTTGATACTGTCCCTCATAGACGTCTGACAGGTAAGTTAAGGTTTTTGGGCTTGGAAACTTAAGTTTGTAACTGGGTTGAACACTGGTTCATGGATCGTACCCAGACAGTGGTGGTCAATGATTCGTACTCTGATGGGTCCCTGGTTATTAGTGGTGTACCCCAAGGTTCAGTAATGGGACCACTGTTGTTTAATTTATTTATCAATGATATAGAGGATGGCATTAACAGCTCTGTTTCTATCTTTGCAGATGACACTAAGCTTTGTAGCACGGTACAGTCTATAGAGGATGTGTATAGGTTACAAGATGACTTGGATAGACTAAGTGTCTGGGCATCCACTTGGCAAATGAGGTTCAATGTGGATAAATGTAAAGTTATGCATCTGGGTACTAATAACATGCATGCATCGTATGTCTAAGGGGGGATTAAACTGGCAGAGTCACTGGTAGAGTATTATCTGGGTGTACTTGTAGATCACAGACTACAGAATAGCATGCAATGTCAGGCTGCTGCTTCCAATGCCAGCAGGATATTGTCATGTATCAAAAGAGGCATGGACTCGAGGGACAGGGACATAATGCTCCCCCTTTATAAAGGACTGGTACGGCCTCACCTGGAATATGCTGTTCAGTTTTGGTCATCAGTCCATAAAAGGGACACTGTGTTGCTGGACTAAACTAATATGGGGCATGGAACATCTTAGCCAGGAGCGATTAAAGGAGTTACAATTGTTTAGTCTTGAGAAGAGACGTTTAAGGGGGGATATGATAAACATATATAAATATATTAATGGCCCATACAAAACATATGGAGAAAAACTGTTCCAGGTTAAGCCCCCTCAAAGGACAAGGGGGCACTCCCTCCATTTGGAGAAGAAAGGGTTTAGTCTCAAGGGGCGACACACCTTCTTTACCATAAGAACTGTGAATTTATGGAACAGTCTACCTCAGAAACTAGTCACAGCAGGAGCGATTAATAAATTTAAAACAGGGTTAGATACATTCCTGGAACAAAATAACATTAATGCTTATGCAGAAATATAAAATCCCATCCCTTCCCCCAATATCCCACCACACCCCCTACCCTTCAATTCCCTGGTTGAACTTGATGGACGTATGTCTTTTTTCGACCGTACTAACTATGTAACTATGTTCTAGTTGCCTCTTCACTGCCCCTCACAACACGAGTTCCTATTTACCTATGTGATAATACCTACATGTACCCCACACCTAGCACTTCTTCCACTTCTTCCCTCACTAGTATAGTGAGTAGGCTGATCCTGATCCTGTTTTTGGCCCTTATGGCCCCTTCTTATAGACTCCCTGTATGCATTCCCTTATGGCTATTACTTTTTTTTGTATTCCTCCCATTCCGCACTTCTTACTTCTCTTCTCTTCTGTCCCTTTTTCTACAGGAATGTGATCTGTTTTTTGCTTCTGCTACGCGAGTTGGTGACTCTGGACCTCTGTGACACCCATGGTGAGTTGATGCCATCATTGCTTCCTTACCATGTCAGCTGACATCAAACTAGCTACCCTTAATGTGAAGGGTTTTAACACACTGGAAAAATGGGCGCAAATTTTATATTCTTTCCACAAACAGAAGGTACATATCTTGTCGTTACAAGAGACCCATTTTAAAATAGGTCACATACCCAAACTCTCCACTAAATATTACATCACCTGGCTACACAATATCAACCCAGAAGCCAGGACGAAAGGAGTATCCATTGCATTCCACAAATCTCTCCCCATAACAGTTACCTCCTCTTTGCTGGATCCTCAGGCATGCTATGTCTTCGCCAATTGTGAGATTGCAGGTCAGCCACTTACGGTAGAGGCCATTTATGCCCCTAATAAGAAACCAAATACCTTTCCTTCTCAAAACCCTGGATACCCTTGAGGACTTCGCAACTAGTCCAATCCTCCTGAGTGGAGACTTTAATCTCCCCCTCTTTCCCAAGGTGGACACTTTGTCTGGCCGTTCTGGGTTGTCCCATTCCAAGCTCAGGGCTCTGAGAAGCAAACTTCACTCTTTTCAGCTTAGCGATGTGTGGAGTTCCATCCGCCCTCAGGACAGGGATTATACTTTTTACTCCTTTCCTCAACAATCCTATAGTAGACTAGGCTACATTTTTTGCCCACATTACCTCCTACCTTCTATAACTTGCACCAGCATAGATAAGAATACTCTGTTTGACCATGCACCTGTCTTCCGCTTGCTGTCCCTTCCCTCTCTCTCCAAGCCTCACTCCACGTGGAAACTAAATGAGTCCCTCCTTCGCGATCCCCTTTGTCTCTTTGATCTTAACCCCTTAAGGATCAAGGACGTATGAGTACGTCCTTGGTCCCGCGATATAACGCGGGGTCCCACGGTGACCCCGCATCATATAACAGCACACCCGGCATCATAGTGAAGCCGGGACCCGCCGCTAAAAGCCGGGACCCGCCGCTAATCTGAGCCACGCGGCTAAAAGTGAAAAGTGCCGGTTAGCTCAGGGAGCTGTTCGGGATCGCCGCGGTGAAATCGCGGCATCCCGAACAGCTGTACTACAGGAGGAAGGTCTCTTACCGATCGCCGATTGAATGCTTCAAGCCTGAGATCCAGGTTTGAGCAATCAATCGCCGAAAACACTGATCAATGCATCCCTAAGGAAATGCTTTGAACACTGTGAAAGATCAGTAAATGCAATGTTATAGCCCCCTATGGGGGCTATAATATTGCAAAAGAAAAGTGTAAAAAAAATCATTATCCCTTCCCCTAATAAAAGTTTGAATCACCCGGCATTTCCAATAATAAAAAAAAAACAGTGTAAATAAAGACAAAAATAAACATATGTGGTATTGCCGCGTGCGGAAATGTCCGAATTAAAAAAAATATACCACTAATTAAACCGCTAGTTCAATGGCGTATGCGCAAAAAAATTCCAAAGTCCAAAATAGCGTATTTTTGGTCACTTTTTATATCATGAAAAGATGAATAAAAAGCGATCAAAAAGTCAAATCAATGCAAAAATGGTACCAACAAAAACTTCAGATCACGGCGCAAAAAATTAACCCTCATAGCGCCCAGAAGACGGAAAAATAAAAAAGTTATAGGGGTCAGAAGATGACAATTTTAAACGTATACATTTTCCTGCATGTAGTTATGATTTTTTTCTGAAGTAATACAAAATCAAACCTATACAAGTAGGGTATCATTTAACCATATGGACCTACAGAATAAAGATAAGGTGTCATTTTTACCGAAAAATTTACTACGTAGAAACGGAAGCCCCCAAAAGTTGCAAAATGGCTGTATTTTTTCAATTTTGTCGCACAATAATTTTTTTCCCATTTCGCTGTAGATTTTTGGGTAAAATGACTGATATCATTACAAAGTAGAATTGGTAGCGTAAAAAATAAGCCATATTACAGATTTTTAGGTGCAAAATTTAAAGAGTTATGATTTTTTAAAGGTAAGGAGGAAAAAAAAATAAAGAGCAAAAACCGAAAAACGCCAGGTCCTTAAGGGGTTAAAGATTCCATTGCGTTCTAAAAACAAGACCATGCCTCAGACACCTCCTCTCCTCTTACTAAATGGGAAGCATTAAAATGTGTCCTTAGAGGTATTCTAATTAAGCATGGTACGAGACTGAAGAGGGAGAGGACAGCCAAGCTGAATTCACTCCATCTCCTACTCTCTGTCCTAGAGATGAAACATAAACAATCAAAACAGGACAGTATATTTTGAGAAATAGTGCGAGTTTGTAGTGACCTCCCAACATAGACACTACACTCAGCTGACTGGCCATCTTTTTTATGAATGGGGGAATAGTCAGGTAGACTCCTTGCAAGAGCTCTCCGAGAAAGGAGAACCTTCCTATTTATCCCCACCATTAAACCCCGGACCCTTGTTTTCTTACGCTCGATATCTTGGAAACATTCCGGCAATACTGTGCTGATCTGTATAACCTTCCTAAACCACTTAATTTAAAAACGTATAACTTAGTGATACCCTCCCTGTCCAAATATATTGCTACTACTGCACTGCCACAACTGCCGAAGTTCACGTATGCGGAACTGGAGAGGCCATTTACGGACAAAGAATTGGAAATTGCAGTCACCTCCATGCCTGCAGGCAAGAGTCCGGGCCCTGATGGCTATTCAGCCACATTTTACAAATCCCTTTGTCCGGAGCTGTCCTCTCCTCTACTGGTAGCGTTCAATGACATCTCTACCACTCCCCCCCCCTTCACAATCTTTCCTGAAAGCCAATATCACTCTCCTCCCTAAAGAGGTCAAAGACCCTATGCTTTGCCCCAGTTACCGCCTCATCTCCCTGATAAACTCGGACGCTAAACTTTTTGCGAAATTGAATGCCAATAGACTGGTTGGCCACATGTTGTCCCTAGTTCATCCGAATCAGGTAGGATTTGTACTAGGCCAGGAAGCTAGAAACAAAACTCTGTGTACCTTCTCTGCCATTCATTATTCCCGGAAAAATAAAACTACACTACTGCTACTCTTCTTAGATGCTGAAAAGGCCTTCGGCCGGGTGAACTGGGATTTCCTTTCTGCCACGCTATCCCAAATTGGTCTTGGCCAGACTATGCTTTCACGTATAATAGCCCTATATTCTCAACCTCAAGGTCAGATCGGAGTAAATGGCCAGTTGTCGGCACTGTTTAGCATTTGTAATGGCACACAGCAAGGCGGCTCCTTGTCTCCACTGTTATACATTCTCTGCATGGAACATTTACTCGTGGCAATTCGCTCAAATCCAGATATCAGGGGAATATTAGTGCCTCCGTGCCATTACAAGTGTTCAGCGTTCGCAGACGATCTACTGTTTTACCTTTCTTTCCCTCTTATCTCCCTTCCCTCGCTCATGTCCTCCATACATCAATTCTCTAATTATAGCAATTACAAACTCAACTTTACCAAATGCGAAGCCCTCAACATTAACGCTCCACAGTCATTACTCAACTCCCTACAGTCCGCCTATCCATTTAAATGGCAGTCACGGTCGTTCAAATATCTGGGGATCCAGGTACCTGCTAATCTCTCTGATACAAATTGAATTTTCCGCCACTTCTACGCTCCCTTGCCGCGGACTTGGCCAGATGGGAGCGCAGGGATTTCTCGTGGTTGGGCAAGGTAAACATCTTGAAGATGAGTGTATTACCACACCTCCTCTACCTTTTTTCTTGCATAACGCTACACATTCCCCGAACCTTCTTCAGGGAGCTCTCTGTGCTCCAGTCTGGCTTCGTCTGGTCCCACAAGCACCCCAGATTGGCGAGGCATGTTCTAACCAGACTATAGTTAGATGGCGGTTTAGCCCTCCCGGACTTCATGTCTTATTACTTAGCCGCAGTACTGACCCATGTCCTTGATTGCTTACATCATCGTACTGGCAAACAGTGGGTGGATATGGAGGGTCACATAGCGGGTTGTGACCCCGTTGCATTACTTTGGCACCCTCGAATTGCAGCCTCTGTGGTGTCGATATGTTGATATGTTGTCAATATGTTGTATGAAGCGCTCTATCCTGTTCTCCCCTGATGGTCCCTTAACACCCCTATTTGACAATTGCGACCTTCCCTCTGACTGACTTCTGTCACCCATTTCTGACCTTCAACAGACATAGCGGGGCCACCCTCCGCTCTTCCCTATCATTAACATCCTTGAAGTCCTTGTCAGACATTTTACAAAATAATTCTCCCACCCCGGTCCAACTTTTCCAATATCGACATCTGAGCCACTACTACCAAACCATGAAACTCGAACTGAACCTCCATCGCCATTATCCAAATTTGAAAGTCTTTGTGTATCAACCATGCCAATATCTCGCACAATCAGTGTCCTCTACTCTCTTTTATTAGATACAACTACTGGCCAACAATTGCCCTTTAAAGCTGGTTGGGAAAAGGGTGGAAGGCTTGATTCCTGATGAAAACTGGTGAAAAGCTTTCGCTAACTGTCATAGGTCATCCATCTCTTGTACAGCACATGAGATTAATTACAAAATCTTATCACGCTGGTATAGAGTCCCTGTATGTTTTTTATAGCTATTCGACCCAAATAAATTCGGATCAAACTAAATTTTTTCAGAAAATTCTGCTAATCTGACAAATCAAATTTCATAAAATTCGATCATTGCTAGTCCTCATATGTTATCACTGGAATTACCACAAGAATCCAAAGAAACGGGTTGGAGGGAGAAAATTAAACCATAACTATTAAATTAAACGTTCAAAGTTTTGCAGTACCAGACTACCCAGTAGCCCTCCTGGGTCAGGCCTGCACCCCTGAGGGACTACAAACTGAAACTCTACTCTTAATTTGTGCCACTCTGTGGCCTACATAGGCTGCCGCCACCTCCAGACTGTCTCATTGTGCCGCCATATGGTGTCCTCATACTGCTGCCACATCCAGGCTCTATCATAGTGCCGCCCTATAGTCTCCTCTTGCTGCTGCCACCTCCAGGCTGTGTCAATGTGCCGCCATTTGGTCTCCACTTGTTCATGTCTAATTTTTCATAAAATTCGATCATCGCTAGTCCTCATATGTTATCTCTGGAATTACCTCAGGAATCCAAAGAAACAGGCTGGAGGGAGAAAATTCAACCATAACTGATTAAACGAAACATTCAAAGTTACATACGCAGTTTTGCAGTACCAGCCTGCAAGGCTTGATATTTTTGACCACTGAAAGGGAGTACAAACTGACACACTACTCTAAAATTGTGCCGCTCTGTGGCCTGCATAGGCAGCCGCCACCTCCAGGCTGGGTCATTGTGCTGCCATATAGTATCCTCATACTGCTGCCACCTCTAGGCTCTGTGATTGTGCTGCCATGTGATCTCCTTGTTATATTGATCTTGTAGTTTGAAAGTATTTTTTCAAAGTAAACTCTTCGGGCACACGAGACACTCAGTCTTGAGCATGGGGGGTGTGCTGAGAGGCAGGAGCTGGGACAGGCGGTAGCTGGCCTTGCAGATGACTGCCAGCTCGATTTTAAGATACAAGTACAAGCTTTTTCACTGCAGCAACTTATAGCAGAATGTGCCATCTCATCCAATGGCGCAGAAGCTGAATGTGCTCCTATCCAAGTTGCTGATGCTGCAGTCCCTCCCTTTTCAAGTGGACACTCAGTCATGAGCATGGGGGTGTGTTGATGCAGGGTCTGGAACAGGTGGTAGCTGGCATTGTGGCGGACAACTATCTCAATTTTAAGATACAAGTACTAGCTTTATCACTGCAGTAACTTATATAATGCAGCAATTATACACTATTGGAGCTGGAATTATCGCGGCTGCTGGCACCAGACTTGCCCTACAATGGGTCCTCAAAAAAGGATTTAAAGTTTGCTCATTCCAATTACCAGGCTCTGTCATTGTGCCACTGTGCAGCAGTGATTCTAGTAGCGATGCCTGTAATCTGCATGTCATACTGAATAACAGTATTATTTCACTAACATGGCATACTCAGCACACTACCTATGCGTGTTACGACAAGGCAAAGTGTTCTACACCCCTATTGAGGCTCTCTGTAGCTCAGAAATAGCTGTTTTTAATAGCGATTTGCCACAAATAAATTCGTATCGAACCAAATTTTTTCTCTACTTATGGCCTAAGTAGCCCCTTGAGACTACGTTGTTTTGTTTTTTTGTTTATAGTTAGTCATGTTGTACGCATCCATATACACGTTTATCAGGTGTCAGGATGTGATTGTGATACTTGTGATCGTCTGCAGGCGTCCTCCATTGTATGCATTTTTTGCTGGGGATATCGCCCTTAGCAACGGTTGACAAGTGCAGGGCCTCCACTCCAGCGAAGGTGCACAATTGCACTTGGGGTTGAGTCTCCTGCTATAGCCATGTCCATGCAAATATAAGCCGGCAAGCGTCTTTTAAGGCTTATACCAATGCACCCTTTTATCTTATTGGGCAGCGTTGGGGGTTTCACCTGTGAGGCCTGCTATATATAGACCAGCAAGGGTGGGGCTTGTAACCTGTCTCCCCCCTCCCATTGTATGTGTGCCTAGTTCACACTGGAGGCGACTGGGGAGCAGTCTGCAAGTTGGACCTTAGGCTGCTGTATATCTGGTTCCTGGTTCTATGTATATGGCCAGGTAAATAAGGTTAGTGGTTAGGTCCCGCATCACATGAGAAACCTTGGCGTGGTGTGCGGGCTCAGGTATGTCCTTCATATAAGGATATACTGGCTAATGTCTCATTTTTACATCAGTTTTGAGGATTAGCTAATGTCATTGTATACTCACCACAGGATTGAAACCCCACTCTTGTCCATAGGTGCGGGTCCTCCACCCCATTGTATGTGTGCACAACTGCACTTGGGGTTGAGCACCTGTTATCACCTTGAGACTACGTTGTTTTGTTTTTTTAACCCCTTCAGGACCAAGCCCATTTTGGCCTTAAGGACCGGAGCGTTTTTTGCACATCTGACCACTGTCACTTTAAACATTAATAACTCTGGAATGCTTTTAGTTATCATTCTGATTCCGAGATAGTTTTTTCGTGACATATTCTACTTTAACATATTGGAAAATTTTTGTCGATACTTGCATCCTTTCTTGGTGAAAAATCCGTAAATATGATGAAAAATTTGAAAATTTAGCATTTTTCTAACTTTGAAGGTCTCTGAAGAATACATTTTTTTTGGTTCACATATACAATATGTCTACTTTATGTTTGCATCATAAAATTGACGTGTTTTTACTTTTGGAAGACACCAGAGGGCTTCAACGGTCAGCAGCAATTTTCCGATTTTTCACAAAATTTTCAAACTCAGTATTTTTCAGGGACCAGTTCAGGTTTGAAGTGGATTTGAAGGGTCTTCATATTAGAAATACCCCATAAATGACCCCATTATAAAAACTACACCCCCCAAAGTATTCAAAATGACATTCAGTCAGCATTTTAACCCTTTAGGTGTTTCACACGAAAAGCAGCAAAGTGAAGGAGAAAATTCACAATCTTCATTTTTTACACTCACATGTTCTTGTAGACCCAATTTTTGAATTTTTACAAGGGGTAAAAGGACAAAATTTTTACTTGTATTTGTAGCCCAATTTCTCTCGAGTAAGGACATACCTCATATGTCTATGTAAAGTGTTCGGCGAGCGCAGTAGAGGGCTCAGAAGGGAAGGAGCGACAAGGGGATTTTGGAGAGTACGTTTTTCTGAAATGGTTTTTGGGGGGCATGTTACCTTTAGGAAGCCCTTATGGTGCCAGAACAGCAAAACAAAAACACATTGTTACGCCGAGCGCTCCGGGTCCCTGCTCCTCCCCGGAGCGCTCGCTTCTCTCTCGCTACCGCAGCGCTCCGGGCAGCTCCACTGACCCGGTGCGCTGCGATACCGTCTCCAGCCGGGATGCGATTCGCGATGCGGGTAGCGCCCGCTCGCGATGCGCATCCCGGCTCCCGTACCTGACTCGCTCTCCGTCTGTCCTGTCCCGGCGCGCGCGGCCCCGCTCCCTAGGGCGCGCGCGCGCCGGGTCTCTGCGATTTAAAGGGCCACTGCGCCGCTGATTGGCGCAGTGGTTCCAATTAGTGTGTTCACCTGTGCACTCCCTATTTATACCTCACTTCCCCTTCACTCCCTCGCCGGATCTTGTTGCCATTGTGCCAGTGAAAGCGTTTCCTTGTGTGTTCCTAGCCTGTGTTCCAGACCTCCTGCCGTTGCCCCCGACTACGATCCTTGCTGCCTGCCCCGACCTTCTGCTACGTCCGACCTTGCTTCTGTCTACTCCCTTGTACCGCGCCTATCTTCAGCAGTCAGAGAGGTTGAGCCGTTGCTAGTGGATACGACCTGGTCACTACCGCCGCAGCAAGACCATCCCGCTTTGCGGCGGGCTCTGGTGAAAACCAGTAGTGACTTAGAACCGATCCACTAGCACGGTCCACGCCAATCCCTCTCTGGCACAGAGGATCCACTACCTGCCAGCCGGCATCGTGACAGTAGATCCGGCCATGGATCCCGCTGAAGTTCCTCTGCCAGTTGTCGCCGACCTCACCACGGTGGTCGCCCAGCAGTCACAACAGATAGCGCAACAAGGCCAACAACTGTCTCAACTGACCGTGATGCTACAGCAGCTACTACCACAGCTTCAGCAATCATCTCCTCCGCCAGCTCCTGCACCTCCTCCGCAGCGAGTGGCCGCTTCTGGTCTACGACTATCCTTGCCGGATAAATTTGATGGGGACTCTAAATTCTGCCGTGGCTTTCTTTCCCAATGCTCCCTGCACTTGGAGATGATGTCGGACCAGTTCCCTACTGAAAGGTCTAAGGTGGCTTTCGTAGTCAGCCTTCTGTCTGGAAAAGCTCTGTCATGGACCACACCGCTCTGGGACCGCAATGACCCCGTCACTGCCTCTATACACTCCTTCTTCTCAGAAATTCGAAGTGTCTTTGAGGAACCTGCCCGAGCCTCTTCTGCTGAGACTGCCCTGTTGAACCTGGTCCAGGGTAACTCTTCCGTTGGCGAGTACGCCGTACAATTCCGTACTCTTGCTTCAGAATTATCCTGGAATAATGAGGCCCTCTGCGCGACCTTTAAAAAAGGCCTATCCAGCAACATTAAAGATGTTCTGGCCGCACGAGAAATCCCTGCTAACCTACATGAACTCATCCATCTTGCCACTCGCATTGACATGCGTTTTTCCGAAAGGCGTCAGGAGCTCCGCCAGGATATGGACTTTGTTCGCACAAGACGTTTTTTCTCCCCGGCTCCTCTCTCCTCTGGTCCCCTGCAATCCGTTTCTGTGCCTCCCGCCGTGGAGGCTATGCAGGTCGACCGGTCTCGCCTGACACCTCAAGAGAGGACACGACGCCGCATGGAGAATCTCTGTCTGTACTGTGCCAGTAACGAACACTTCCTGAAGGATTGTCCTATCCGTCCTCCCCGCCTGGAAAGACGTACGCTGACTCCGCACAAAGGTGAGACAGTCCTTGATGTCTACTCTGCTTCTCCACGTCTTACTGTGCCTGTGCGGATATCTGCCTCTGCCTTCTCCTTCTCTACTATGGCCTTCTTGGATTCCGGATCTGCAGGAAATTTTATTTTGGCCTCTCTCGTCAACAGGTTCAACATCCCAGTGACCAGTCTCGCCAGACCCCTCTACATCAATTGTGTAAACAATGAAAGATTGGATTGTACCATACTTTTCCGCACGGAGCCCCTTCTAATGTGCATCGGACCTCATCACGAGAAGATTGAATTTTTGGTCCTCCCCAATTGCACTTCCGAAATCCTCCTTGGACTACCCTGGCTTCAACTCCATTCCCCAACCCTGGATTGGTCCACTGGGGAGATCAAGAGTTGGGGGCCCTCTTGTTTCAAGGACTGCCTAAAACCGGTTCCCAGTACCCCTTGCCGTGACTCTGTGGTTCCCCCTGTAACCGGTCTCCCTAAGGCCTATATGGACTTTGCGGATGTTTTTTGCAAAAAACAAGCTGAGACTCTACCTCCTCACAGGCCTTATGATTGTCCTATTGACCTCCTCCCGGGCACTACTCCACCCCGGGGCAGAATCTATCCTCTGTCCGCCCCAGAGACTCTTGCTATGTCGGAGTACATCCAGGAAAATTTAAAAAAAGGCTTTATCCGTAAATCCTCCTCTCCTGCCGGAGCCGGATTTTTCTTTGTGTCCAAAAAAGATGGCTCTTTACGCCCTTGCATTGACTACCGCGGTCTTAATAAAATCACGATAAAGAACCGCTACCCTCTACCCCTCATCTCTGAACTCTTTGATCGCCTCCAAGGTGCCCACATCTTTACCAAACTGGACTTAAGAGGTGCTTATAATCTCATCCGCATCAGAGAGGGGGATGAATGGAAAACGGCATTTAACACTAGAGATGGACACTTTGAGTATCTGGTCATGCCCTTTGGCCTGTGCAACGCCCCTGCCGTCTTCCAAGACTTTGTTAATGAAATTTTTCGTGATCTCTTATACTCCTGTGTTGTTGTATATCTGGACGATATCCTGATTTTTTCTGCCAATCTAGAAGAACACCGCCAGCATGTCCGTATGGTTCTTCAGAGACTTCGTGACAATCAACTTTATGCCAAGATAGAGAAATGTCTGTTTGAATGCCAATCTCTTCCTTTCCTAGGATACTTGGTCTCTGGCCAGGGACTACAAATGGATCCAGACAAACTCTCTGCCGTCTTAGATTGGCCACGCCCCTCCGGACTCCGTGCTATCCAATGTTTTTTGGGGTTCGCCAATTATTACAGGCAATTTATTCCACATTTTTCTACCGTTGTGGCCCCTATCGTGGCTTTAACCAAAAAAAATGCCAATCCCAAGTCTTGGCCTCCTCAAGCGGAAGACGCCTTTAAACGGCTCAAGTCTGCCTTTTCTTCGGCTCCCGTGCTCTCCAGACCTGACCCATCTAAACCCTTCCTATTGGAGGTTGATGCCTCCTCTGTAGGAGCTGGAGCGGTCCTTCTACAAAAAAATTCTTCCGGGCATGCTGTTACTTGTGGTTTTTTTTCTAGGACCTTCTCTCCGGCGGAGAGGAACTACTCCATCGGGGATCGAGAGCTTCTAGCCATTAAATTAGCACTTGAGGAATGGAGGCATCTGCTGGAGGGATCAAGATTTCCTGTTATTATTTACACCGATCACAAGAACCTCTCCTATCTCCAGTCTGCCCAACGGCTGAATCCTCGCCAGGCCAGGTGGTCTCTGTTCTTTGCCCGATTTAATTTTGAAATTCACTTTCGGCCTGCCGATAAGAACATTAGGGCCGATGCTCTCTCTCGTTCCTCGGATGCCTCGGAAGTTGAACTCTCTCCGCAACACATCATTCCTCCTGACTGCCTGATCTCCACTTCTCCAGCCTCCATCAGGCAAACTCCTCCAGGAAAGACCTTCGTCTCTCCACGCCAACGCCTCGGAATCCTCAAATGGGGTCACTCCTCCCATCTCGCAGGTCATACAGGCATCAAGAAATCTGTGCAACTCATCTCTCGCTTCTATTGGTGGCCGACTCTGGAGACGGATGTCGTGGACTTTGTGCGAGCCTGCACTGTCTGTGCTCGGGATAAGACTCCTCGCCAGAAGCCCGCTGGTTTTCTTCATCCTCTGCCTGTCCCCGAACAGCCTTGGTCTCTGATTGGTATGGATTTTATTACAGACCTACCCCTATCCCGTGGCAACACTGTTGTTTGGGTGGTCGTTGATCGATTCTCCAAGATGGCACATTTCATCCCTCTTCCTGGTCTTCCTTCAGCGCCTCAGTTGGCTAAACAATTTTTTGTACACATTTTTCGTCTTCACGGGTTGCCCACACAAATAGTCTCGGATAGAGGCGTCCAATTCGTGTCAAAATTCTGGAGGGCTCTCTGTAAACAACTCAAGATTAAATTAAACTTTTCTTCTGCATATCATCCTCAATCCAATGGACAAGTAGAAAGAATTAACCAGGTCTTGGGTGATTATTTACGACATTTTGTTTCCTCCCGCCAGGATGATTGGGCAGATCTTCTACCATGGGCCGAATTCTCGTATAACTTTAGAGTCTCTGAATCTTCCTCCAAATCCCCATTTTTCGTGGTGTACGGCCGTCACCCTCTTCCCCCCCTCCCTACTCCCTTGCCCTCTGGTTTGCCCGCGGTAGATGAAGTGACTCGTGATCTTTCCACCATATGGAAAGAGACCCAAGTTTCTCTTTTACAGGCTTCATCTCGCATGAAAAAGTTTGCCGATAAGAAAAGAAGAGCTCCCCCCATTTTTGCTCCCGGAGACAAGGTATGGCTCTCCGCTAAATATGTCCGCTTTCGTGTCCCCAGTTACAAACTGGGTCCACGCTATCTTGGTCCCTTCAAAGTCTTGTGCCAAATTAATCCTGTCTCTTACAAACTTCTTCTTCCTCCTTCTCTCCGTATTCCTAATGCCTTTCATGTCTCTCTTCTTAAACCACTCATCATCAACCGTTTCTCTCCCAAATTAGTTTCTCCCACTCCTGTCTCCGGTTCTTCTGACGTTTTCTCAGTGAAAGAGATACTGGCCTCCAAGACGGTCAGAGGAAAAAAGTTCTTTTTGGTGGATTGGGAGGGCTGTGGACCTGAAGAGAGATCCTGGGAACCTGAGGACAACATCCTAGACAAAAGTCTGCTCCTCAGGTTCTCAGGCTCTAAGAAGAAGGGGAGACCCAAGGGGGGGGGGGTACTGTTACGCCGAGCGCTCCGGGTCCCTGCTCCTCCCCGGAGCGCTCGCTTCTCTCTCGCTACCGCAGCGCTCCGGGCAGCTCCACTGACCCGGTGCACTGCGATACCGTCTCCAGCCGGGATGCGATTCGCGATGCGGGTAGCGCCCGCTCGCGATGCGCATCCCGGCTCCCGTACCTGACTCGCTCTCCGTCTGTCCTGTCCCGGCGCGCGCGGCCCCGCTCCCTAGGGCGCGCGCGCGCCGGGTCTCTGCGATTTAAAGGGCCACTGCGCCGCTGATTGGCGCAGTGGTTCCAATTAGTGTGTTCACCTGTGCACTCCCTATTTATACCTCACTTCCCCTTCACTCCCTCGCCGGATCTTGTTGCCATTGTGCCAGTGAAAGCGTTTCCTTGTGTGTTCCTAGCCTGTGTTCCAGACCTCCTGCCGTTGCCCCCGACTACGATCCTTGCTGCCTGCCCCGACCTTCTGCTACGTCCGACCTTGCTTCTGTCTACTCCCTTGTACCGCGCCTATCTTCAGCAGTCAGAGAGGTTGAGCCGTTGCTAGTGGATACGACCTGGTCACTACCGCCGCAGCAAGACCATCCCGCTTTGCGGCGGGCTCTGGTGAAAACCAGTAGTGACTTAGAACCGATCCACTAGCACGGTCCACGCCAATCCCTCTCTGGCACAGAGGATCCACTACCTGCCAGCCGGCATCGTGACACACATGGCATACCATTTTGGAAACTAGACCCCTCGGGGAATGTAACATGGGATAAAGTGAACCTTAATACCCCACAGGTGTTTCACGACTTTTGCAAATATAAAAAAAATAAAAAATTTTACCTAAAATGCTTGTTTTCCCAAAAAATTTTTATTTTTAAAAAGGGTAATAGCAGAAAATACCCCTAAAAATTTCAAGCCCAATTTCTCCCGATTCAGAAAACACCCCATATTGGGGTGAGAAGTGCTCTGCTGGCGCACTACAGGTCTCGGAAGTGAAGGAGTCACATTTGGCTTTTTGAACGCAAATTTTTCTCTGGGGGCATGCCACATTTAGGAAGCCCCTATGGTGCCAGGACAGCAAAAAAAAACCCACATGGCATACCATTTTGGAAACTAGACCCCTCGGGGAACGTAACAAGGGGTTAAGTGAACCTTTATACCCCACAGGTGTTTCACGACTTTTGCATATGTAAAAAAATAAAAATAAATTTTACCTAAAATGCTTGTTTTCCCAAAAATTTAACATTTTTAAAAAGGGAAAAAGCAGAAAATACCCCCCAAAATTTGTAACACAATTTCTCCCGAGTACGGCGATACCCCATATGTGACCCTAAACTGTTGCCTTGAAATACGACAGGGCTCCAAAGTGAGAGCGCCATGCGCATTTGAGGCCTAAATTAGGGATTGCATAGGGGTGGACTTAGGGGTATTCTACGCCAGTGATTCCCAAACAGGGTGCCTCCAGCTGTTGCAAAACTCCCAGCATGCCTGGACAGTCAACGGCTGTCCGACAATACTGGGAGTTGTTTTGCAACAGCTGGAGGCTCCGTTCTGGAAACAGTGGCGTACCAGACGTTTTTCATTTTTATTGGGGAAGGAGGGGGGCTGTGTAGGGGTATGTGTATGTGTAGTGTTTTTTACTTTTTATTTTATTTTTTGTTAGTGTAGTGTAGTGTTTTTAGGGTACAGTCGCACGGGCGGGGGTTCACAGTAGTTTCTCGCTGGCAATTTGAGCTGCAGCAGAAAGTTTGCAGCAGCTCAAATTTGCAGCCAGATACTTACTGTAATCCTCCGCCCATGTGAGTGTACCCTGTACGTTCACATTGGGGGGGACATCCAGCTGTTGCATAGCTACAACTCCCAGCATGCCCGTTGGCTGTCGGTGACTGCTGAGAGTTGCAGTTTTGCAACAACTGTAGGCACACTGGTTATGTATCACTGAGTTTGTGACCTAACTCAGTGTTTCACAATCAGTGTGCCTCCAGCTGTTGCAAAACTACAACTCCCAGCATGTACAATGCATGGTGTACGGTGACTGCTGAGAGTTGTAGTTTGCAACAGCTGGAGGCACACCGGTCGTGAAACACTGAGTTAGGTAAAAAAAAACTGAGTTTCACAACCAGTGTGCCTTCAGCTGTTGCAAAACTACAACTCTCAGCAGTCACCGACAGCCAACGGGCATGCTGGGAGTTGTAGTTATGCAACCAGCAGATGCACCACTACAACTCCCAGCATGCACTTTAGCTGTTTGTGCAAGCTGGGAGTTGTAGTTATACAACAGCTGAAGGTACACTTTTCCATAGAAAGAATGTGCCTCCAGCTGTTGCAAAACCATAAGTCCCAGCATGCCCATAAGGGAATGCTGGGAGTTGTGGTGGTCTGCCTCCTGCTGTTGCATAACTACAGCTCCCAGCATGCCCTTTTTGCATGCTGGGAGCTGTTGCTAAGCAACAGCAGGAGGCTGTCACTCACCTCCAACGATCCAGACGCTGCAGGTCAGTCCCGCCGCCGCCGCTGCTCCTGGGGCCCCGATCCCAACATTAACGCCGGGGATCGGGGTCCCCAGCACCCGGGGTGCACGTCCCGCACCCGCTCACGTCCTCCAGAAGAGGGGCGGAGCGGGTGCGGGAGTGACACCCGCAGCAGGCGCCCTGATTGGTCGGCCGGTAATCCGGCCGACGAATCAGGGCGATCGTGAGGTGGCACCAGTGCCACCTCACCCCTGCAGGCTCTGGCTGTTCGGGGCCGTCAGAGACGGCCCCGAACAGCCAGTAATTCCGGGTCATCGGGTCACTGGAGACCCGATTGACCCGGAATCGCCGCAGATCGCTGGACTGAATTGTCCAGCGATCTGCGGCGATCGCCGACATGGGGGGGCATAATGACCCCCCTGGGCGATATGCTGGGATGCCTGCTGAACGATTTCAGCAGGCATCCGGCTCCGGTCCCCAACCGGCTAGCGGTGGGGGCCGGAATTCCCACGGGCGTATGGATACGCCCTCGGTCCTTAAGGACTCGGGATTCAGGGCGTATCCATACGCCCTATGTCCTGAAGAGGTTAAGTAACCCCTTCCCCCTAAAAGTTTTTTTTTCTTTAGGGTTCAGTAACACTAAATTCCAAAAACACGTAAACTTTTTAAATTCCAAAAGCAACTAACCACTCAAAATTATTCTGTTCATGGACATTTTTAAACTTCAGCAATATGTTTACAAAAAATGTAATTGTTCTGAAGAGAGTTGGCTCTGGACCTCAGGGAAAATTATACATTTTCTGTTACCATATGTTTCATTTATTATGTGCCAAATAGAACAGAAAGTATAGGGAAGGGAAGATTGCTACATTTGTCCATCATAGTGACATCAATAACAAACATGTATCACCACTATACTGGTCCACTTGCCTAAACCACGTTTCTATTGTTTAGCAATAGGGAAGACACAGCAATATGGTTCATGAAAAATATAAGTATTTTTGAGCTATAATTAGTGTAAAGCTTGAGCCTAAAGCATAATCAATAGAACCAGCCTTTAAGAAAGATATATAAATTACTCTGATTGCTTGGGCTATAAATAGCTTACAGCCATCAGTTTCCCATAGCATGTGAAATGTTTGCTTCCCAATCTGTTTGATGTCTTCCTCGTCTTGTAATGGCTGAGATAATCATGAAGCAAGATTTAAATGTTAATTTTCTGCATTTATTTGCATTTACTGAACCATTTTTTACTGTAATTTCATGTAAATGTTAAACGTACTGAATAAACATTAAGGTTGCTCATGAAGATTTTAATAAGTGAGATCATGTCATAAAAGTATTATATGTGCAAGGCATCTACAATACACATTCCAAATTATAACATTTACTAAAAAAACACCAGATGTAATAAAAAAAAAAAACTTACTAAAATGATAGTGTAGGGAAAGAATATTTACATATTCTTTCATGTGTTGAGCACAAAAGCAATATTACCATGACAAGTGCTTACTGTAGTTTAAAGAGGAATCCCATTTAGTATAAAAACACAAAAGTAAATACAACAAAACTTCCCCAAAAGACCACTCCCCTGAGAAGGCTTTTTCTGCGGAAACCCCTTTAAAAAGACCATACATTGGAGTTACAGGCAACTGAAAGGCAAGTGTGGTGAACTGATCAGATTCTTCATCATCAGTGAGCATCATAAAATATAGAGGAGAAGAAGGTAGGGTGTAGCCTATGCCACTCTGCTTTGAACAGAACATGTGATTGCTGTGTAGGGGGAATACAATAAAACACCTGTATTACTGAAGTGCATGCACTGGCTGTCTGTCTGAAAGTGCTTCCCTACAGTACAGATGTGAGCAGACAGCAGACTGAGGGAGGGGGTGGAGACCTGTACAGTGAGGCCATGCCCCCTCCCTTTGAGAGGAATTCAGACTAGTGAGCAAAATTAAAAGTGTAATAAAAAAATAAATAAAGGTGCTAGACACATAAAAATTAGATGTACATGGCCAGGATTAGGTACTGAGTGATATATATATATATATAAAAAAAAATTGTTGGATCTGACGGGTACACTTTAAATGATAATAATAAAAAAAATATTTATTTCATCAATCTACACTGATTACCCCATAATGAGAAAGTTAAAGAATTTTAAATATTTTTGCTTATTTATTAAAAAGAAAAAAATACCATTTTGCATGGATTTAAGTATTCAGACCCTTTACTATCTATGACACTTGAAATTTATCCCTGGTAACTTTCTCTTGATCTGGCCATTTCTCTTGATCGTCTTTCTAAACCATCATTGGAGTCATCTGTAGTAAATTTAGATGATTAGGCCTAATTTGGAATGGCGCAGCCCTGTCTATATAAGGTGTCGCAGCTGATGATACATATCAGAGAAAAAAACAAGCCATGAGGAAGAAAGAACGGCATGTAGAGATCAGAGACAGGATTGTGTGGAGTCACGATCAAAGCTACACTGAATCTGCTGCACTAAATGTACCCAAGAGCACAATGGCCTTTAGGCTAAGTTTCCACTTGTTTTTTTTCTGGCAGTTTTTGGAAAACTGCCAATGCAGTTTTTGGCCAAAGTCAGAAGGGGATCCATAAGGCTAAGTTTCCACTTGTTTTTTTTTCTGTCAGTTCTTGGAAAACTGCCACTGCAGTATTTGAGCCAAAGTCAGAAGTGAATTCACAAGGAATGGGAAATATAATAAAAGGACTTACACTTCTCCAGCCTTATGGATCCACTTCTGACTTTGCCTCAAAAACTGCAGTGGCAGTTTTCCAAAAACTGCTAGAAAAAAAACAAGTGGAAACTTAGCCTAAGGGAGGAAAAGCATAAGTTCTTCCTTTATATGTCCTATTATTTTTTAATACATTTCTGGCTTTGGCTTAAAAACTGCAGTGGCAGTATTCCAAAAGCTGCCAGAAAAAAACAAGTGGAAACTTAGCCTTATAATTCTTAAATAATTCTTCCTAAAGTTGACCATCTTACTAATCTATGTAATTGGGGGAGAATAGCCTTGGTAAAAGAGATGACCAAGAACCCAATGGTCAACCTAGCTGAGATCTAAAAAATATCCTTTGTGTAGATGGGAGAAACTTCATATCACTTCAACAATTTACCAATCTGAATTCAGAGTAAATAAACACTAGAACGGAGTAAGTAAACACTAGAGTTGAGCAAGCTTTCCGAAAGTTCAGCTCGCCTGTGCAGCACAACTTAACTCTTTTGTCACAATATACCAACACAAGTTTGCTTAACTCTAGTACGCTATCTAGTACCCTAACTCCTTACAATGATGAAGTGTACAAATACTGTGATGTGCTCACCTTATAGTGTTGTGATTCGGGCACAACATCAATCTGCAGATATATATATATATATATATATATATATATATATATATAAAGAGAGAGAGAGAGAGAGAGAGAGACTCACAGTCCGTGAAGGTGGAGTCCTGGGAGTGCGGGCGCTGGAATTCCACACCACGGGGGTGTTGTTTCGTTCTGGCATCGTGACTGGTAAAGTAATTGTTTTTAATTATATGCACCTGGCCACTGACACATGATAACATTAGGATCACGGATCTAATAAGAATATGTACAGATCAGCGTTTATGAATGGATATATACACAGTGCAAGATTGAGGAGCACTTGTAATGCACTGTACTTTGATAACTATGTTTACATTGTTATGCAAATTTATGATGTCACTAATTATGTAAAAATGTAGGGTGTCACTAATTGGTGGAGTGTGTGTATATATATATATATATATATATATATATATATCCAATGCACAAAGAGGCAGAGGCCGGCGACTGCCACGTATAACACTTATATCCCCTGATGCAAGCACTTGCAACAACAGCAGGAATAGCTTGCAGTACCACTGTTGAATATTCTTCCCGTGCTACAACCCCTTCAGAGAAAGAATGCAGTTTATCAGGTAAGAGGGAGAAAACAACAGAGGGAGCACTCACGATTAGGGTGAAATTGCAGGTGGTGTCTTTATTCTTAGGTAATGCAGTACAGCCCTTCATGGAGTGGGACGCTAGGAGCCCGCGGAAAAACCTGGTGAACAGCTGCTTTTGCACTGACTAAGCAGTGCTTCTTCAGACCAATCTGGTCTGAAGAAGCACTGCTTAGTTAGGGCGAAAGCAGCTATTCACCAGGTTTTTCCGCGGGCTCCTAGCGTACCGCATCACCTAAGAATAAAGACACCACCTGCAATTTCACCCTAACCGTGAGTGCTCCCTCCATTGTTTTCTCCCTCTTACGTGATGAACTATATATATATATGTATATATATATGTATATATATATACATATATATATATATATATATATATATATATATATTTATAAGAAGTATGCAAAGTTTCTCATCACACCACCATATAAGTTAGCGTGCCCTCTGATCAGCTCTGGCTCAAGTTACAAAGTTTCAGAAGCTGATTGGGCTTTGTGCCAAGTCAGAGTTCTCCCCAGAAGGGAAGAAGACCCATCTGCAGACAGCTGTTTTGGGGTGCTTGCCCCTCATCAGTATAGAGCAGGATGTTCTGGCTTGGCTGAGGATGAGAGACCTGTAGCGACTAGCTAAAAGGGAAAAATACTTTCCTCAGGGAGAGGCACAGGTGCCTCTCCCTGAGGAACATGCTTGTTCCTTTTATTTATATATACATATATATATATATATATATATATATATATATATATATATATAGGGGAATATGCAAATCAGCTCATTACATCAACTTTTCAGGTGATGTTCCCTGGTATCAGCTTAGCTCCAGTTACCGAATATAAAAAGCTAATCGGGATTAATTAGCTGTCTGCAGATGGGTGCTCTTTCCTTCTGGAGAGAGAGTGTTCTGGCTTGGCATTAATCCCGATTAGCTTTTTATATTCCGTAACTGGAGCTAAGCTGATACCAAGGAACATTGCCTGGAAAGGTGATGTAATGAGCTGATTTGCATATTCCCCTACCCAGAATGCCTGCGGAGTGCTTAGTGGCCCTTGAAAGCTCCGTCACACCAGGAGTGGTGAACTCTCCCTGAGTTAAATACTCATCCCGTTTAATATATACCTATATATATATTTTTTTTATATATATATATTTATATATATTTATCCAAGCCTGGAACAGCCTGCATCCGAGGCTGATGTCCAGGGAAGAAACGTGTGCTGTAGGGAGCCAACTGACACACAGCATTAACTGTTTCCAGACCAAATAGAAAAATAAAAAGAGATTTATTTGGTGCAATGATTACGTATTTGGAGAATTGAAACTCTCTATCTTCATCAGTTCATGAAGAAAATAAAAATAAATGCGAATATCTTCTATTGCGCGAATTGCTTCATTAAACTCCATTTACTGCGGTCCAGGCTCCAGGGCATCTAAAATGATGGATCCACATGTCAGTACATGGGGCAAGGAATGCTGGGAAGGCAAGGCGGGAAGGGAAGCAGGCAGGATGAACCTGAATCACATGTAGGATGCAGCCAATCAGCAACCAATCACCCCTCTGATGTCACAGCCCTATATATTCGGCAGCCATTTTGACAGACATCGCTGTGTGTGTTGCACAGAAAAGCTTGTTGCAGCAGCATTTCACCTCTTAGTCACCTCAGCCTTCAGTAGGACACAGAGCACAGCGTATTTGTGCAGAAATAAATTCTTACTGCAGAGATTAACCCCTCAGTCACTGAGAACAGCATTGTATTACAGAGAGGGGCAGAGAGCTGTGTGTTGTTTCAGCTGCAGAAATGTTTCACCGGAGGGAGAAATAATTTTTTAGGGCAAATCTGTCTTTGTTCCATAACATGTGGTCTGCTGGTTATACTAGTTTGTAGATGGTATAATCCATACCTAGCAGTCCATTCCTAATAGTATTTGAGAGAGAGTTTTTGAGAAATTTTGGGTTTAGTACACAGTGACTGTGTGCTCCAGCATTGTTGTGTACTGCTGGTGCTGTGGGTAATTTTTTTTTTCAGAATACTTTCGCTAATTTTTCTACCCTCATAAGTGCATACCACATACCTACATCTAAATAGTGTACAATTTTTTACCTATTAATCTGTTAAGGGCCTACATACTGTGAAAGAACAGCCAAAAGTAATCACTGGCTGGTGTTTTACTCAAATAATTTTTGAAACGTACAGTAGCGCAGTTTTCTGCCTTCAAAAGTGGATACCACATACCTACATCTAAATATTGTACTATTTTGTACCTGTTAATCTGTCAAGGGCCTATGTACTGTGAAAGGATAGCCAGGAGTAATCACCGGCTGGTATTTTACTCCAATACGTTCATTAAGCGTACTGTAGCGCATTTTTCTGCCCTCATAAGTGCATACCACATACCTACATCTAAGTAGTGTACTATTTTAAACCTGTTAATCTTTCAAGGGCCTAGATACTGTGAAAGTCCAGGCAAAAGTACTCACCGGCCTGTGTTTATACTCTGATACTTCTTTAAGTGTACTGATGCGTATTTTTCTGCCCTCATAAGTGCACACCAGATACGTACAGCTAAGTAGTGTACTATTTTGTACCTGTTAATCCGTCAAGGGCCTACATACTGTGAAAGTCCAGGCAAAAGTACTCACCGGCTGGTGGTGTACTCAGCTACTTTTTTAAGTGTACTGTAGCGCATTTTTCTGCCCTCATAAGTGCATACCACATACCTACATCTAAGTAGTGTACTATTTTAAACATGTTAATCTTTCAAGGGCCTAGATATTGTGAAAGTCCAGGCAAAAGTACTCACCGGCCTGTGTTTATACTCTGATACTTCTTTAAGTGTACTAATGCGTATTTTTCTGCCCTCATAAGTGCAAACCAGATACGTACATCTAAGTAGTGTACTATTTTGTACCTGTTAATCCGTCAAGGGCCTACATACTGTGAAAGTCCAGGCAAAAGTATTCACCGGCTGGTGGTGTACTCAGCTACTTTTTTAAGTGTACTATAGGACATTTTTCTGCCCTCATAGGTGCATACCACATACCTACATTTAAGTAGTGTACTATTTTGTACCTGTCTGGCAAGGGCCTAGATACTGTGAAAGGACAGTCAAAAGTACACACCTGCAGCTGTTCTAGACAAATACTGTCTTATGCGTAGTGAAGCATATTGTACTCCCCTCATATACGCACTAAGTATGTCAGGCAGAGAAGTGCCAGGACGTGCACAGAGAAGTGGCAGAGGCCTAAATTCATCAGGAAGAGGTCGCAGCAGACTAGGGGCGAGTGGCAGTAGGAATCGGAGTGAGAGGCATAAGCTCCCCGTTTCAGCTAGCAGTCATGACTCGACCAGCAACCCATCTGCCGTCATCGATTGGTTAACACGGTCATCCACTTCATCACAAGTGACATCTAATACCCTCAGTCATCAGTCGGTGGGTTCCTCAGACACTATCCTCAGTTGGCATGGCCCGGGAGCAGTCTCTGTCCTTCCATTGCCTCTGTCCTCTGCTGTCCCCTCCCCTACAGAAGCATCTTATGCTGTGGGATCAGCTCCACTATTCACTGAGGACAATCTAATAGAGATCAACCAGCAGCTACTGCCCAGCAAAGAAGTGGAGGAGACATCTGCCACTTCCCCTGCTAGGCTGGCAAGTAGTGATGAGTATAGTGACGTGGGAGGCGGTGTTGCCAGGGTTCAGAAGCAGACGGGTCTTGAATCAGACACTGTTGAGGAACCAGAGAAGGACATCAGTCACGTGCAGACACTTGTTAATGATGATGATGCCGATCACAATTGGGAGCAGAAGGGGCTTCATCATCAGGAGAAGAGAATTGCAGGTTTCCCATCAGCCAGCAAAGTGGTAGCATGGTTGGCAGTCAGCATGGTGGCAGAAGTGGAAATTCTGGAACCAAATGTGCCTGGGGGAGACCACCTGCTTCGTGGCAGCCTACCTTTCCGGGAGGTAGTGAAACAGGGGTTCCTGGAGACAGCGGCAGTAGCAGTCAATTAGTGCAGACTATTGGTGGAAAGATCAGCTACTCGGCAGTGTGGCATTTTGTCGTCAAGCATCCGAAGGAGGTTCATATAGCAACATGCAAGATGTGTTGACATAAGGTGAAGCGTGGCCAGGGTCCCAATGCTGCCACCACGGCCCTGTGTCAACATATGCTTCGCCACCATAATGCGGCCTGGGAGAACCATGGCTCTGATGTAGTGGTCCAGCCTGCTGCATCACCCAGTGGCACGCCACTCCTTCTTTCAGCCAGCCAAGGCTCTACCACCTCAGCCGAAGGGAGCTGTGTGTCATACCCTCCTTCTGTCGCTCCAGATGCTCCTGCTCCTCCTACTTTTAGTCAGCCATTCCGCCAACAATCCATTGTCGAAGCTATGTCCAAGAGACAACAGTATGTGTCCACTCATCTAATGGCACAGAAGCAGAATGTGCTCCTGTCCAAGTTCCTGGTGCTGCAGTCCCTCTCTTTTCAAGTGGTGGACTCTGCACCTTTCAGAGAACTGATGGCATGTGCCGAGCCGAGGTGGAGAGTGCCAAGCCGTCATTTATTTGCAAAGAAGGCAGTACCAGCCCTGCACAGTTTTTGGGAAGAGAAGGTGGGCCAGTCTTTGAGCCTGTCGGTGTGTACCAAAGTATATGGCAGTGCAGATGTCTGGAGCTGTAACTATGGTTAGGCACAATACATGTCCTTTACAGCTCACTGGGTGACTGCACAGTCACAACACCAACTTGGACAGGTCACGCCGCTTCCTCCTCCACAATCTCAGGCCATTAGTCCTGTGACAGTGTGCGACTTTGCCTCCTCATCCTCCACCATGTCCTCAGCCTCCACTGCCCAGACAAGTCTCAGTGGCCCTTCAGCATACCATGTGTGCAGGGCACAGCAGTGTCACGCTGTTCTTCACATGGTTTGCCTTGGCCAACGGAGTCACACAGGGGAGAAACTGCTAAAAGTCATTCATAAAGAAATAGGAGCTTGGCTTACTGTACGAAAACTGGAATTGGGAACCCTGGTGACTGACAACAGGAAGAACATCTTGCATGCGCTACTACTAGGAAGGCAGAGCTATGCGCCCTGCATGGCACATGTGTTCAATCTGGTTGTGAAGCAGTTTCTGAAGTGTTACACCATTTGCAAGACTTTGGGAAGAAAACTTTGCATGCACTTCAGCCAAGCACGCCCGCAAAGCACACCCTCCTTGAGCTGCAGCGTCAAAACGGTATTCCCCAACATAGTATGATTTGTGACATTGCCACACATTGGAATTCTACCCTCCATACGTTGTCCCGACTGTACAAACAGAGAAAAGCCATCACACATTTCTTGATGATCCAAGCAGATAGGGGTACTCCCCTGTGTAACTTGTGTGAACCAGTGGCAGCTCATAGGAGACACCTGCCGTTTGCTCAGGCCCTTTGAGGATCCACATTATTAGTAAGTTGCTGGATGAACTACGTAAATCCGCTGCTTCATTTCTTACAACACGTGGTCAGGGCACTGGAGATGTGGCGCCTACATCTCACGGCCACATGAGACCTGTGGGGGCTGAACAGGAGGAGGGGGAGGGGCACAGTGGAGCACAGTTTAGGTTTCGCCAAATGGGCGTTTTTTCTAGTAATCTGACAGGAGAGGAGGAGCAGGTGCAGCCAGAGGAGCTAGAGGGTTATGAGGAAGGTGAAACAGAGGACCCAGACACACTGTGGCAGTATGCAGTGGAGGCAAAGAGTCCCTCAGAGTCACTTGTACAAATGGCACGATGCATGCTCACTTACTTGCATAGTGACTTTTCACCATTCGGCAGCGGGATGACTTCTGGATCTCCACCTTTTTGGACCCTCGCTACCGCCCAAAAAATAGGGGCCCTTTTTACACCCACTAAGAGGGAGGACAAAGTGACCTACTACAGAGGCATCCTATGCAGTCAGTTGGCTGATTCCTATCGGCGCCATCGTCCATCCTCTCGCAGGTCTGAATCGGGGGGCCCCCTGCACTCACCTTCCACTGCTATAGCTGCTGGGGAGAGGTGGGTGGCAGGAGCAGTACCAGCTCCATCAGCAGCCAGAGTCTACAGTCACTGATGAGTAGCTTTCTTCACCCACATAGTGAAGCAACTCATCAGCAGCAAGTACACCTGGAGCAGGACCTAAACCAGCAGGTGGTGGCATACCTTGACATGCCCATGCCAACACATCTTAAAGATCCGCTGGACTTCTGGGCAGCCAAACTTGATTTGTGGCCGCAAATAGCAGAGTTTGCCCTGGAAAAGCTGTCCTGCCCGGCAAGTACCATCAGAGCGGGTGTTTAGTGCAGCGGGGGCTATAGTCACCTCAAGGAGAGCTCATCTGTCCATGAAAAATGTGGAGAGACCGACCTTTGTGAAGATGAATCAGGCATGATTCAGCCAGAATTTCCAACCACCAATGCCTGATGCATCAGAGTAGATTGACCATGGTGCCACACCAACACTTCACAATTTCACCCCTCTTCATCACCGGGTACTGGTATTGCCACCCAGAGCACTACTCTGTCACCGGGTAGCTTTCAGGACTCCTGATGCTTCTGCCACCTCTGGGCTGTCTCCTTCAGCCACTATATGGTCTCTTCTAATGCTTCAGCCAACTCCAGGCTGTGCCATTCAGCCACTATATGGTCTCCTCATGCTTCAGCCACCTCCAGGCTGTGCCATTCAGACACTATATGGTCTCTTCATGCTTCAGGCAACTCCAGGCTGTGCCATTCAGCCACTATATGGTCTCTTCTTCCTGGGCCCTAGCTACCATAAATATTCAATTAAAATTTCAAAATTTATCTTTTAATCTTTGGGACTGTGAAGCTCTACTGTCTACTCATGCTGCTGCCAGCTCCAGCTTGGCCATTCAGACACTATATGGTCTCCTCATGCTTCAGCCAACTCCAGGCTGTGCCATTCAGACACTATATGGTCTCCCGATGCTGCCATTAACTCCAGGAAGTCATTCAGCTAATATATGGTTTCCTCATACTGATGCCATCTCCAGACTCCTTCATTGTGCCGCCATGTGACATGTGACTCCTTGTTAAATTTGGTCCTTTGTACCCACATGCCGGGGCCCGGGGCACTAAAACTTAAAAGTTAGAGTTAAAACTTCAATTTCAAAATCCTCAATTTCAATTTTAAAATCCTCAATTTCAATTTAAAAATCTTCAATTTCTATTTAAAAATCTTAAATTTCAATGGTCTCCATGCTTCAGCCACCTCTAGGGATAGTCTCCTCATGCTTCAGCCACCTCCAGGCTGTGTCATTCAGCCAATATATGGTTTTCTGATGCTATTGGGCCTGGGCCTAAAAATTTTATGGTTGCACTAGCTACCATAAATCTTCAATTTAAATGTCAAAATTCATCTTTTAATCATACTCATGCTGCTGCCAGCTCGAGGCTGTGGCATTCAGCAACTATATGGTCTCCTCATGCTGCCAACGACTCCACACTGTGTCATTCAGCCACTATATGGTTTCCTCATGCTTCAGCCAACACCTCCAGGCTGTGTCATTCAGCCACTATATGGTCTCCTCATGCCGCGAACACCTCCACTCTGTGTCATTCAGCCACTATATGGTCTCCTCATACTGATGCCATTGTCTGCGGCAGTGATTCTAAAAGTGATGCCTGTAATCTGCATGTCATACTGAATAACAGTATTATTTCTCTACCCCAGCACACACTATATGCGTGTTAGAACAACGCAAAGTGTTCTACAATCCTATTCAGGCTCTCTGTAGGCCAGAAATAGCCATTTTAAATAAAGATTTGCCGCAAATAAATTAGTATCGGACCAATTTTTCAAAAGTTTGCTCATATCTAGTGTGTACTCTAAATATAAAATACATAAAACCATCTGCCATTAAATTCTTGGTGTCAGATACCCTAGGACACCTGAAGTGGAGTCCATTCCATGATGTGTCAGAGCTCTTTTAGCTGCACAATGTGCACCTACACCTGGGTTGCACTATTTGTGGCCTGTGGACCACATACAGCCTCAACCGTCAGGGAACTGTGGAGATGTATGGACTTATACTTATAGAGGGACATTTATCAATGTTTGCTTATGTATTCTTTTTTTTAGTAATTTTTTCCTTACTTTTTTTTTGCTTATGTGTGACTTATTTATCAACCAGTTTCAGCCTGTTGATAATTTTCTTTCACGTAAGCAATTTTTCCTTTTTTACTTTGGTAGTAGCTTTTTCTGCTCCATGTTTGAGCTGGAGTAAATTTAGTCAATTTTTAACCCTGTTGCGCCTTTTTTTGCGCAGTTGCGACTGTCGCAGTTAATAAATACCTGACTACCCGTAGTCCATTTAAAAATTATTACTACATAGTTAATTTTGGAAAACTTGCTTTTCTCGCTTTCCAGTCAAAATGTTGCATGAAAAATCGCGTAGTCGCAGTTGCGACAATTTTGCGATAATTATAGTAAAGAAAACCTGACTAAACCCGTTGATAAATGTCCATAATAGAAAATTAAAGTAGTGTTGAGCCCAAATATTCGAAATGCGAATATTTACAGCGAATATCAGCACTTCGCGCTACCGGGAATATTTTGAATATAGGGCTATATATATTTGTAATGACGTATATTGGTTTTATTTTTTTAATTCACAGTACACATCACAACAATGATGTGTACTGTGTAAAAAAAAAGTGATTATCCCTCCATGCTTACAGCTTGTGGTCCAAAGAAGGATCCAATATTATTTACTGTGTGAGTCGGTGTGGAGCGCGAATATTTAGTATATGTGAATATACAAATATTTTAGAATATCGGCAATTCCAGAGCACACTGATCCCTCACTTCTTTTAGCTTTAGATATGGTAAGTTAGTTTAGCAGATAGGTTCTAGTGTAGGGTATAGTGTTAGTTAGTTGAAAGATATAATGCGCACTATACGAATTTCATTACGATTTTTGCATGGGAGAAAAGTGAACGAACATAGTGAATATGCAAATTTCGTGAACATAGGACGAATATTTGTCCATATGTTCGCAAAATATCGCAAATTCGAATATGGCCCCTGCCGCTCATCACTAAATTAAAGTAGTAATCCAGCCATAGCTGAAATGTCTAGAGAAGATCACTACTGATTTTCTCTTTCTGGTTCTCACTTTTATCCAGATTAGTCCTCAAATAAGCATGATGAAGCTATTACTATTATAGCGTGTGAAAGAAGTAAAACACTGCAACTCAATTAAACTATAATGGATATACGTTCACATACAGTACATGTTGAAAAGGGGAGCTGAGGTTCCTTATTTCCTGATTTGTTGAAGTCCTAGTAAAACATTTATGGCATATATACTGGCCATATACAGTGTGTTAAATATGTATTGAACATGTCACATTTCTTCTTCGTAAATATGTTTCCAAAGGTGCTATTGACATGAAATTTTCACCAGATGTTGATTACAACCCATATACATACATACATACATATATATATATATATATATATATATATATATATATATGTGTGTGTGTATGTGTGTGCAAAGAAACTTAGACAAATATAGGAAAAGACACAGAAAAAAAAGTATTGCACACCTGAAAAGGGAGGTACAAAAATGCATGGTAAGCCAAGACAACAGTTGAAATATATCAGTAATCCAGCCCTTTGTCAGTGCAAACTAATTTCATCTGGTTCAGTCCCAATTGATGGTCTACAAAATGTTCTCATTGCCAAGGTGCCACACAAGACACATCTCATGATGGGAAAAGCAAAGAGCTGTCTCAAGACCATCACAACCTAATTGCTGCAAAACATAATGATGGTGTTGGTTACAGGTGCATTTCAAAGCTTCAGAATGTTTCAGTGAGCACTGTTGGGGCTATAATACGGAAGTGGAAGAACGATCATTTAACAATAATTTTGCCTCATCCAGGTGCTCCTCAAAAGAATAGAAGTAAAATTAGCAGATACTGTTGTCTCAAAGAAACAGTAAAAAAATGTACTCTACCGCCATGGCCTGAAAGCACGCTTACCATGCAAGACTCCATTTCTTAATAAAAAGTATGTTGACGCTTGGCTAAGTTTGCTGCACAACATCTGGAAAAGCCAGTGAAATATAGTGTGATCAGATTAGAGCAAAATGGAACTGTTTAGATACCATAATACACTCCTTGTTTAGAGGAGAAATGGCACTGTACATTCCCCTAAAAACATCATACCAGCAGTGAAGTTTGGAGATGGGAACATTGTATTGTGAAACCAATAGCTTACATTATGTTTGGGTAAAGAAGACACATGTGATAAGAAGATGTAGGCTGATAGGCTAAGGAGAGCACTTCTGGCATCACTGAAAGTTCAGGAGGGGCCCCAGGAGAAATAAGATGGACATGTCACTACAATGACACAGGACATAAGTAGCAAGATGACTTCTTGACATTTGGTCACTTGACCAGCCAGTCAGTCACATAAAAACAGTGATCGGCTGTGCCCTGTTAAAACTAGACACCAGTAGGGACCCACTGTACCTCAGGGGCTCACCCGGTATCCTCATGGTCTCATGTGGGTCAGTCTGTGCCTAGTTACATAATAAAGAGGTAACATTTTTAAACATTTTCACATGGTGCACCAATTTAAAAATCCCAGTTAATCTCTTTATGGTGACAATTTTTATATTTTTCTGATCAATTGATACAGAGAGAAGAGAGTTTCATGTTCTAGAACAGTTTATATGCCCATTTGTTCATAGTTGCTCAGAAAAAAGTACCATTTAAGTATTTTCAACAATTCAACAGTAGTTCTACAAAATAAAATCTAATAAATAGTAAGACACTGCACATATTTTGTGAACATTTACAACTTAGAAAAGACACTTCTTTCCATTCCTGCAGCCCCTTAACCCCTTAAGGACTGAGCCCTTTTTCACCTTAAGGACGCAGCCCTTTTTTGCAATTCTGACCACTATCACTTTATGCATTAAAGGGGTACTCCGGTGAAAACCTTTTTTCTTTTAAATCAACTGGTGACAGAAAGTTAAACATATTTGTAAATTACTTCTATTAAAAAATCTTAATCCTTCCAGTACTTATTAGCTGCTAAATGCTACAGAGGAAATTCCTTTCTTTTTGGAACACTGATGACATCACAAGCACAGTGCTCTCTGCTGACATATCTATCCATTTTAGCAACCATGCATAGCATGGTGGCTCAGTGGTTAGCACTGCTGCCTTGCAGTGCTGGGGACTTGGGCTCAAATCCCACTTAGGACAACAAAAAATAAATTATTATTATGATAACAAGAGATGAGCAAACTTACAGTAAATTCGATTCGTCACCAACTTCTCGGCTCGGCAGTTGATGACTTATCCTGCGTAAATTAGTTCAGCCTTCAGGTGCTCCGGTGGGCTGGAAAAGGTGGATACATTCCTAGGAAAGAGTCTCCTAGGACTGTATCCACCTTTTCCAGCCCACCGGAGCACCTGAAAGCTGAACTAATTTATGCATGAAAAATCATCAACTGCCGAGCCGAAAAGTTCGTGACGAATCAAATTTACTGTAAGTTCGCTCATCTCTAATAATAACGTCAGCAGAGAGAACTGTGCTCGTGATGTCATCAGAGAGCAGTCCAAAAAGAAAATAATTTCCTCTGTAGTATTCAGCAGCTAATAAGTACAGGAAGGATTAAGATTTTTTAATAGAAGTAATTTACAAATATGTTTAACTTTCTGCCACCAGTTGATTTAAAAGAAAAAATGTTTTCACCGGAGTTCCCCTTTAAGGGGTTAAGGATAGTTTTTGGGTTTGATTTATTTGATTGATTTGTTTTTTTGCATAACAGTAGGTCATTTTCTGATAATACATTTTCTTTAAATCTTCTAGGTTCCACTTGTAAAGAACACAATTGTTAGAAGAAGAGTATGACTAAGGATGGGGAGAATAATTTTCTTGTGAATGATAATTGTAGGCAAATCTTTTCTTATAAGTGTACACCTAAATCCTCATAAATTGAGCAATCTATTACACTCAGCAAAACTTCTGAATCTCTCATATTAATGTGTGTCCCATGTGATGTGCAGTTAATCTCTTACAAGATACTTTGTTACACTTCTTGGTATTTGATTTCTTAACCTGGAGTGACAGGCAATTATCTGTCAGTGCAGTCAGCATCTGCTGTATCCACCAGCAAAGCAATTCCTTTATGCATGGATTACTTGCTAACAATGAAACTAGTAGTGAATTCCTCTTCTAAGAGTCTTGCCTATAAAGAAACCTAGACTATGTAAGAATTTGAATCCCATGTTGAGTATAAAACACATAAAAAGTGGACATCTCAGTGACTGGTAACAGCAAATGGAATCGTAGATTTTTACCACAATAATTTTGCTACTGTAGGTCAAGCCTTTAGGTATATGTGTGCAAATATATAATAAAAAGCACACCTTCACATAGTACAGCACTTCCTGCATGACATATCGAGAATAGACATTTACCTAGCCACTAGAGATGAGCAAATTTTAGAAAAATTCAATTCGGCTAATTTGACAAATTTTCAAAAAAAATCAGGTTCGGTCCGAATTTATTTGAGGCAAATCTGTATTAAAAATGGCTATTTCTGGCCTACAAAGAGCCTCAATAGGGGTGTAGAACCCTATGCCTTGCTGTAACACTCATAGGGTGTGTGCTGGTTTAGTGAAATAATACTGTTATTCAGTATAACATGAAGATTAGAGGTGTCACTATTAGAATCACTGTCACTGTCACAATGACAGAGCCTGGAGGTGGAATCAGCATGAGGAGACCATATAGTGGCTGAATGGCACAGTATGTAGGTGGCGGCAGCATGAGGGGACCATATAGTGGCTGAATGACCCAGCCTGGAGGTGGCAACTGCCAGACGAGACCATAGGGCCTCACAATTGAAAAGATTAAACGTATTTTTTAACATTTAAATTGAAGATTTTAAATAGATGAACCTAAAAAGTTTTATTTAATGTGCCAGCAGCATGAGGAAACCACATGGCGGTACAGTGACACAGCCTGGAGGTGGCAGAACCATGAGGAGACCATATAGTGGCTGAATGACACATCCTGCAGTTGGCGGCAGCAAGAGCAGGTCATATAGTGGCTGAATGACAAAGCATGAAGTTAGGGGCAGCATGAGAAGACCATATAGGGGCTGAATGGCACATCCTGGAGGTGGCTGAAGCATGAGGAGACCATATATTGCAGAATAAGACAGCCTGGACGTGGCTGCAGCATGAGAAAAACATATGGTGGCAGAATGAGACAGCATGGTGCTGGCATCAGCATGAGGAGAACATATGGTCGCAGTATGAGACAGCCTGGAGGCAGCATCATCAGCATCAGGAGTCCTGAAAGTGACCTGGTGACATAGGTGGGTGGTGGGTGGCAATAACAGTACCCGGTGATGAAGGTGAACTTGGCATCAGATCTGTGGCATCAGGCGGGTGGCAGGATCAGAATAGTAGCTGAGGCAGGTAGGCAGAAGAAAACAGTCTCTTTTGTAAAAGTGTTAGTGTGCACAAGTAAGTATTGAGGATATCTAATATGTAAAACCTTTAATAATATTCTTATGATAAAATATATGTACACAAAATTTTTCGAAATCAAACAAAAAGAAAGGTGTGCGAAAAACACCATGTGCCACCTACACCACCAAGTATTGATGTGATGCAAAGACCTCTAAAAGGTGAAAGGGAACAACGTATGGTCCATTGTAACCGGTGGGGGGAAAAACTTCCCCTGTAAGGCCCTACTCTCGCATTAATTCCCTTCTTGGCAAGTGTTACTCACCCTAAAAAGGGCGGCCCCACATAGTGTTGTGCGGTAATAACTCAATTATGAATTATGGTCATAAAAATTAATAATTATGAAAAATAAAAAATTATTAAAATTATTAAAAATCTCAAAATTATGACCTGGTGAATTGTAGACAAAGCTAATCAACACAATTCACATCTGAGTCCGACTATTTCCTCAGATATTAACAAGTTCTTTTTATGATGGGATGACAGTAACGCTTAAGGATGTTTTGCAATGTACAATAATACACAGGTATTATAAAGTATGCTGATTTATTGGTTATAAGATTATAAACATAAATTAGTAATAAACACAATGATATATGCAAATGAATATCAATTAGATATTAGTAAACAGTACAAGATTGTTAATTGACTACATAAAAGTAGAACAATACATGTGGGTAATTAGTAACTTGTTACAATAAACAAAAGCCACTAGGTTAGAATATCATATAAGAAAAATGTTACATATCACTCTATTCAGAGGAACCTCATGATATTAAGGTGGACAACATCTAATAATTAGACATCAATATGGAATGCTAAATTCACTCCCCACCCCCTTCTAACCACTACAAATCACATGACTCCATGAATGGGGAAATCCATCTAAGAATATATACATGGAAGAACTATGATATACTTCCCCCCATTCTGGACTATTTTCTATACATTATCTTGGTAAGACATTAAGACAATTAAATAGCAATGATATATTATCTTGCTCTATATTTTAGGAAGAAGAACTTGAAACAAGTTTCCTCTGTGGGAAATATTGTTGTAACACTTAGCTTGGTGAGTAGGAATTCTATCAATATGTATAAGCAATTATTTAATGCTTTGATACATTATGAGTCTTGATTCTTCTGCAGGTAGAATGAAATCTCACAATATCCTAAAACTATAATCTCAATATCAAGATAATTAATTATTTTATTTAATTAATTTAGCCGCCAATCTAAATGGTATAATTCCATCCACATTATCCCAATTAATATTAATTAAATGGAATACCATTTTTGTGTCTCTTACCAAAACGTTGTATGAACCTTAGTTCTGCTCTGAGGAACACTGAACGGTCCATCTCATTGTCAGAGACAGCCATTGGGTCGGTACCATGTAATCAGTCCGGCATCTGGGATCTACATGACTTTCATGGCATCCATCTTGTGGACCTCTTCCCTTCGTCTTTGTGTTCTCAGTTAGAGCAGTTCAGTTCAGACTTCAGTATTCAGCTCCAGAGAGCTAACATCTGGTTTACCAGACTTTTTAATTAATTAGACACACCCTCCTAAAATGGAATTCCCCAATGAATGTAGGTTGGGCGTGTACATATGGTAATGACTATGACATCACTATACTACCCAGAATGCATTGAGCATATCACCCATAATGCCTTTCCTGTGTTGTCATGTCACCTACCCATACACTAGGGGTTGCTATTGCATAAGCAATTAGCATCATTACCATTAAACTCTTAAGGACTTAGGGCATAACTGTACGCCCTAAGCCCGGTCTCGGTGTGAAAAACGGGGTTACGCAGTGACCCGGCATCACACCAGGTCGGTCCCGGCTGCTAACAATAGCCGGGAACCTGGGCTAACAGCGTGCGGCATCGATGGTTGTGCCGCTCGTTGTTAACCCTTCAGACGCGGCGATCATAATTGATCACCACGTCTGAAAACAAAAGTAAACGGTTCACGGCAGCTCAGTTCGGGCTGATTGGGACATCGTGATAAAATCGCGATGTTCCGATCAGCTGGGACGCAGGCGGAAGTCTTCTTATCTCTCTCCACGGCGTCCGATCGGGGATTGCTCCAAGCCTGAGCTACAGGCTCGAGCAATCGAGCCCCTATCTGACTGATCCCTGCAAAGCTATGGCTTTGCAGGGATCAGCATAGGAGATCAGTGTGTGCAGTGTTATAGGTCCCTATGGGAGCTATAACACTGCAAAAAAAAGTGAAATAAAAAATGAACAAAGGTCATTTAACCCCTTCCCTATTAAAAGTTTGAATCAACCCCCTTTTCCCATAAAAAAACTGTGTAAATAAAAATAAACATATGTGGTATTGCCGCATGCGAAAATGTCCGAACTATAAAAATATATCATTAATGGTACCAATAAAAACTTCAGAACATGGCTCAAAAAATGAGTCCTCATACCGGCCCATACGCGGAAAAATAAAAAAGTTATAGGGGTCAGATAATGACAATTTTAAACGTGTACATTTTCCTGCATGTAGTTATGATTTTTTTTCCGAAGTACGACAATATCCAACCTATATAAGTAGGGTATCATTTTAACCGTATGGACCTACAGAATAAAGATAAGGTGTTATTTTTACCGAAAAATGTACTGCGTAGAAACGGAAGCCCCCAAAAGTTACAAAATTAAATGTTTTCTTCAATTTTGTTGCACTTTTGTAAAATGACTAATGTCACTGCAAAGTAGAATTGGTGGCACAAATAATAAGCCATCATATAGATTTTTAGGTGCAAAATTAAAAGCGTTATGATTTTTAGAAGGTGATGAGGAAAAAATGAAAATGCAAAAACGGAAAAACGCTGAGTCCTTAAGGGGTTAAGGGTTAACTGTCAATAATTGGTCTTAAACCACATTCCACAATTTGATGAATGGACCAATAATTAGCAGACAGGGATTACTTTTTGACACCTTTAAGTAATCATACCCTGGATTCTCACAGACATAGGCTCCAATTTGACATTAACATTTTATTGGACAGATAAGAGTTACAATGGTTGATTCTCTAACACAGATGTTTGAATGTTGTAGAGAATGTAACGAGACCCCTTATCAGTCTCTTGTCTAAACACCATAAATAAGCAGAAGATGCAAGCAGCATTGTACTCCCAGACTGGCATTTATACAGAGAAGGATTTTAGATGAAACTCAGAAATGTGGCCCACTTTGATTATATGCAAAATGGCTGACATGCTCTTATGCTATGAAACATATTGAACATAGTGATTCATTTTTGGGGTGTCGACAAAATGCATGACAATAGAAACCTCTCCCTATTTCCATCTGCAAACACTGCCATTTCCCAGGGTTTTTAGGTGGAAATAGGTAGAAATTCCTCCGGATTGCTTGATGAAAAACTGCTACACCGCCGAGTAGCTGATTTTCCCACCAGCATTCCGCACTGATTGACTGCTACTGCTGCCAACTCCAGGAAACCCTGTTCCACTACCTCCCAAGAAGGTAGGCTGCCGCGAAGCAGGTGGTCTACCCCTGGCACGTTTGGCTCAAGCACTTCTGCCACCATGCTGACTGCCAACCAAGCTACCACCTTGCTGACTCAGCTGCTGCCTCACAGGCAACCTGAATGTTCTCAAAACCACCTCCCACGCCACTCTCCTCATCACTATTTGCCTGCTTAGCACAGGAAGTGGCGGATGTCTCCTCCACTTCTTGGCTGGGTAATAGCTGCTGACTGTCCTCTATATCGTCCCCACTGAATAGTGGGACTGAACCCACATCATAAGATACTTCTGTGGGGGAGGGAACAGCATAGGACAGAGGCAATGGGAGGACAGGGACTGCTTCCGGGCCATGCCAACTGAGGGTTATGTCTGAGGAATCCACCGACTGTTGACTGGGGGTGTCAGATGTCAGTTGTGATGAAGTGGATGACCGTGTTAACCAATCAATGACGACAGATGGGTTGCTGGTCGAGACATGACGACTAGCTGATACCGGGAGCTCAGGCCTCTCGCTACGACTCCTACTGCCATTCCCCACTAGTCTGCTGTGACCTCTGCCTGATGAATTTAGGCCTCTGCCACTCCTCTGTGCACATCCTTGCCCTTCTCTGCCTGTCATTCTTAGTGCGTATATGAGGGGAGTACAATATGCTCCACTACACATAAAACAGCATTTGTCTACAACACCAGCAGGTGTGTACTTTTGGCTGGCCTTCCACAGTATCTAGGCCCTTGAGATTTTAACAGAAAAAAAATGGTACACTACTTAGATGTGGTATGCACTTATGAGAGGAGGACAATATGCTCCAGTATGCTTAAAACAGTATTTGTCTACAACACCACTAGGTGTGTACTTTTGCCTTGCCTTCCACAGTATCTAGGCCCTTAAAGGGGTACTCCGCCCCTAGACATCTTATCCCCTATCCAAAGGATAGGGGATAAGATGTCAGATCGCCGGGGTCCCGCTGCTGGGGACCCCCGGGATCTCCGCTGCGGCACCCTGCTATCATTATTGCACAGAGCACACTCACTCTGTGAGTGATGACCGGCGATACAGGGGATGGAGCATAGTGACGTTACGGCTCCGCCCCCTCTAATCTGCTCTGTGCAGTAATGATAGCGGGGTGCTGCAGCCGAGATCCCTGGGGTCCCCAGCAGCGGGATCCCGGCGATCTGACATCTTATTCTCTATCCTTTGGATAGGGGATAAGATGTCTAGGGGCGGAGTACCCCTTTAAGACTTTAACAGGAACAAAATGGTACACCACTTAGATGTCACACAGGTTACACTTTATAGAGGACAAAACACTTTTAGTGCTCTGCTCACCTTCACTGGCTTGCTACTATTAGCTTTTCAATTGTTGTACACACATTAGTGCTGCAGCACACAGTCGCTGTGTACTACACCAAAAATTGCACTTTCTCTCTCAATCTCCCTCCCTTCCCTATCAGTGCTTAAAGGCTGGATTTGGGCTTGAGGTGAATCGCTGCTATAAAAATGCTTTTCTGTGCAACACACACTGCTGTATGTCCCTCTCTCTGCAATAGAGCGCTGATGTGACTGGGAGGTGAATAGCTGCTGTAAAAATGCTTTTCTGTGCAACACACACTGCTGTCTGTCACTCTCTCTAATAGAACGCTGATGTGACTGGCTGCAAGATGGCTGCTGATTATACAGGACTGTGACATCACAGGGGTGGCTGGCTGCTGATTCAGGGTCATCCCGCCGACCCTTGTTCTCACGTCCTGATTCCTAGCCCCATGTCCTCACATGTGGATACGCCATTTTAGATGCCCGGCCCCTGGAGCCTGGACCGCTGTAAATGGGGTTCAATGAATAAATTTGCGTGATTGAATCACAGCGACATTTGTTATAAATGAAATTTTTCCTGAAATTCGTAACAAATTCGGATTCGTCAGATTTGATCCTCTCATCCCTACTAGCCACTCATTGCCTGCAACCGAGTATATCATATATATATATATATAGGGGAATATGCAAAGCAGCTCATTACATCACCTTTTCAGGTAATGTTCCCTAGTATCAGCTTAGCTCCTGTTAAAGAATATAAAAAGCTGATCGGGATTTTATGCCAAGCCAGACTACACCCCAAAAGGGAAGTTTCTACCCTTCTGCAGACAGCTGCTTCATGATTTTTGCCACTCGTCAGTACAGAGCAGGGTGATCTGGCTTGGCTGGGGTAAGAGGCCTGAGAGCAGCTAAAGGGGACGAGTATTTACCTCAGGGTGAGGCCACCACTCCTGGTGTAACGGAGCTTCAGAAGGCCATTAAGCACTCCGCGGGCATTCTGGGTAGGTATATATAAATATATATATATATATATATATATATATATATATATATATATATATAGCATACATAGGAGAACAGTTCAACTGTCTTATGTATGCTGTGCGAAGTTTGGGATCCCTCGCCTAGATCCTTATACAGACTGCATCCCGACATCCTATCATTTTGTGTGCTGCTTTTTTATATATATATATATATATATATATATATATATATATATATATATATATATAGTATCTCACATAAGTGAGTACAACCTTCGCATTTTTGTTAATACTTTCTCATTTTTTTTCATTAGACAACAGTGGAGAAATATAATGTAGTCAGTGAACAATCTGTATAACAATGTTTAATGTTGTGTCTTCTCAAAATAACTTAACCTTTGGCAACAAAAATTAGCACAAACCTAAGTGGAAATGTCCAAATTGGGCCTGATTAGCCAGTTTCCCTGGAGTCATGTGACTTATTAGTGTTACAAGTTCTCATGTGGATGTTAGAGGTCTTGTGCTTCTCCATCCTTTCTTTGGTTATGTCCCACAGATGCTAAAAAGGGTTTAGATCTGGAGAAATGCTTGACAAGTCCATCATCTTTACCCTTAGCTTCTTTAGCGAGGCAGTGATCGTCTTAGAGGTGTTACGCCTAGCGCTCCGGGCCCCCGCTCCTCCCCGGAGCGCTCACGGCGTCTTTCTCCCTGCAGCTCCCCGGTCAGTCCCGCTGACCGGGAGCGCTGCTCTGTCATGGCCGTTGGGGATGCGATTCGCACAGCGGGACGCGCCCGCTCGCGAATCGCATCCCAGGTCACTTACCCGTTCCCGTCCCCTGCTGTCATGTGCTGGCGCGCGCGGCTCCGCTCTCTAGGGCGCGCCAGCTCCCTGAGACTTAAAGGGCCAGTGCACCAATGATTGGTGCCTGGCCCAATTAGCCTAATTGGCTTCCACCTGGTCCCTGACTATATCTAACCTCCTCCCTTGCACTTCCTTGCCGGATCTTGTTGCCCTTGTGCCTAGTGAAAGCGTTTTGTGTGTTTAAAGCCTGTGTACCAGAACTTCTGCTATCTCCCCTGACTACGAACCTTGCCGCCTGCCCCCGACCTTCTGCTACGTCCGACTTTGCTTCTGCCTCCTCCCTTGTACCTCGCCTATCTTCAGCAGTCAGAGAGGTGAGCCGTTGCTAGTGGATACGACCTGGTCACTACCGCCGCAGCAAGACCATCCCGCTTTGCGGCGGGCTCTGGTGAAAACCTGTAGTGGCTTAGAACCGGTCCACTAGCGCGGTCCTCGCCATCCCTCTCTGGCACAGAGGATCCACTACCTGCCAGCCGGCATCGTGACAGTAGATCCGGCCATGGATCCCGCTGAAGTTCCTCTGCCAGTTGTCGCTGACCTCCCTACGCTGGTCGCCCAGCAAGCTCGTCAGATCGCCCAACAAGATCACCAGCTGTCGTACTTGACCACCATGACACAGCAACTCCAGTCACAACTACAGCAAGTACAGTCACAGCTACAGCAGCAACAACCATCTCCTCCGCCAGCTCCTGCACCCCTTCCGCAGCGAGTGGCCACTCCTAGCCTCCGCCTGTCCTTGCCGGACAAATTTAATGGGGACTCTAAGTTTTGCCGTGGCTTTCTTTCGCAATGTTCCCTGCACTTGGAGATGATGTCGGACCAGTTTCCTACTGAAAGGTCTAAGGTGGCTTTCGTAGTCAGCCTTCTGTCTGGAAAAGCCCTGTCATGGGCCACACCGCTCTGGGACCGCAATGACCCCGTCACTGCCTCTGTACACTCCTTCTTCTCGGAAATTCGAAGTGTCTTTGAGGAACCTGCCCGAGCCTCTTCTGCTGAGACTGCCCTGCTGAACCTGGTCCAGGGTAATTCCTCCGTTGGCGAGTACGCCATACAATTCCGTACTCTTGCTTCTGAACTATCCTGGAATAATGAGGCTCTCTGCGCGACCTTTAAAAAAGGCCTATCCAGCAACATTAAAGATGTTCTGGCCGCACGAGAGACTCCTGCTAACCTGCATGAACTCATTCATCTAGCCACTCGCATTGACATGCGTTTTTCTGAGAGGCATCAAGAGCTCCGCCAGGAAAAAGACTTAGATCTCTGGACACCTCTCCCACAGTCTCCACTGCAATCTGCGCCTAGGCCTCCCGCCGAGGAGGCCATGCAAGTGGATCGGTCTCGCCTGACCCTGGAAGAGAGGAATCGCCGTAAGGAAGAGAATCTTTGTCTGTACTGTGCCAGTACTGAACATTTTTTGGTGGATTGCCCAATCCGTCCTCCACGTCTGGGAAACGCACGCTCGCACCCAGCTCTCGTGGGTGTGGCGTCTCTTGATGCTAAGTCGGCTTCTCCACGTCTCACGGTGCCTGTTCGGATTTCTACTTCAGCCAGCTCTCCCCTCTCAGCCGTGGCCTGCCTGGACTCTGGAGCTTCTGGGAATTTTATTCGGGAGTCCTTAGTGAATAAATTCCGCATTCCGGTGACCCGTCTTGTCAAGCCACTCCACATTTCCGCGGTCAACGGAGCCAGGTTGGATTGCACCGTGCGTTACCGCACGGAGCCCCTCCTAATGTGCATCGGACCTCATCACGAGGAAATTGTATTTTTTGTCCTTCCTAATTGCACTTCTGAAGTTCTCCTTGGACTACCCTGGCTTCAACACCATTCCCCAACCCTGGATTGGTCCACTGGGGAGATCAAGAGTTGGGGTCCCTCTTGTTCCAAGGACTGCCTTCAACCGGTTCCCAGTACTCCCTGCCGTGACCCTGTGGTTCCTCCTGTATCCGGTCCCCCTAAGGTCATTAAGGACTCTGCCTGCCACAGGAAATGCCTCTCCCCCCCTCCCAGTCCCATCAGGCAAGCCTCTGTGTCCCCTCATGGCCCTCGTCCTGGTGTCACACTGCCCCGTGCCAGGTCTCGCCCTCTGCCCTCTCTCCCCATTCCTACTCCTGCTGTTCTGCCTGCCGTTGAGGAATCCCTCCATCCTTTCCCGGTGTCCTCATCCCAGGGGAGGCAGTTACCGGACAAAGAGAAGGGGAGACCTAAGGGGGGGGGTACTGTTACGCCTAGCGCTCCGGGCCCCCGCTCCTCCCCGGAGCGCTCACGGCGTCTTTCTCCCTGCAGCTCCCCGGTCAGTCCCGCTGACCGGGAGCGCTGCTCTGTCATGGCCGTTGGGGATGCGATTCGCACAGCGGGACGCGCCCGCTCGCGAATCGCATCCCAGGTCACTTACCCGTTCCCGTCCCCTGCTGTCATGTGCTGGCGCGCGCGGCTCCGCTCTCTAGGGCGCGCGCGCGCCAGCTCCCTGAGACTTAAAGGGCCAGTGCACCAATGATTGGTGCCTGGCCCAATTAGCCTAATTGGCTTCCACCTGGTCCCTGACTATATCTAACCTCCTCCCTTGCACTTCCTTGCCGGATCTTGTTGCCCTTGTGCCTAGTGAAAGCGTTTTGTGTGTTTAAAGCCTGTGTACCAGAACTTCTGCTATCTCCCCTGACTACGAACCTTGCCGCCTGCCCCCGACCTTCTGCTACGTCCGACTTTGCTTCTGCCTCCTCCCTTGTACCTCGCCTATCTTCAGCAGTCAGAGAGGTGAGCCGTTGCTAGTGGATACGACCTGGTCACTACCGCCGCAGCAAGACCATCCCGCTTTGCGGCGGGCTCTGGTGAAAACCTGTAGTGGCTTAGAACCGGTCCACTAGCGCGGTCCTCGCCATCCCTCTCTGGCACAGAGGATCCACTACCTGCCAGCCGGCATCGTGACAAGAGGTCTGTTTTAAGGTGTCCTCAGATGGACTTACCGAGGCTTATAATGTGCTGGGGAATTTCCTCTGGGCACTAAAGCCATTTTTATGTAGACATCAAAAGGGCTATATGGAGAGGAATGAAGAAGGGCCCCCTCACCATCACCACTATCGCTTCCGGTGTGGCCCCTTTAAAATATTAAAGATCAGGGACTGCTGGGAGCAGATGTGCCCCATGCAGGCACGCACATCTGTTCTAAGCCCTGCTGACATCGTGCTGCTTCCGACCCTGCTACAGCCCTAGACCCCGGCAGCATTCCGATCTTTGTGGCAACGATCTCCTGGGGATGAGGTAGGGAGAGGAGAGGTATGTATTATTTATCTGTTTGTATGATTGTGTGTGATGCGTTTATCTATGATAGATGTGTGTGTGTGTATGTATTATGTGTGTATAATAGATTTATGTGTATGTATGTATGTATGTATGTATTGTGTGTGCATGACAGATGTGTGTAAATATTATAGATATGTGTGTATGAATGATGTGTATATATGACAGATATGTGTATATGATAAATTGTGTGTGTGTGAATGATGTATGTATCATAGATGTGCGTGTATGCATGATAAATATGTGTATAATAGATGTGTGCATATGAATGATGTAGGTATGATAGATGTGTGTATGAATGATATATGTATGATGGATGTGTGTGTAGGAATGATGTGTGTATGATAGAAACAAGTATGTATGATAGTTGTGTGTATGTTCAAAAAAAAAAAAGCAAGCAGTCGTGGAATATCGCATACCAACTAGGTTACAAAAATAAAAAAATCTTTATTATACACAGGAAAAACACAGACATTTAAAAATAAATGGGGGTGACTGGTTCTCAAGGTCTTGAGTGTGATGGAAATGTGTTATATGGTTTTGTCTGTGAATATGTAATGATGATAGTGGTGTTTATGAATAATTCAAGAGGGTGATGATGGGTGTTTGTATAAACTTGAGGGTATGTATATATATATATATATATATATATATATATATATATATATATATAATGAAAGAGGGTGATAGGTGTTCCTGTATAAACTGGAGAATCTGTATATAATGATCGGTGTATATCACCCTCTTTCATTATATACCTATCACCAGTTTATACAGGAACACCTATCACCCTCTTTCATTATATATATATATATATATATATATATATATATATATATATACATATACATACCCTCAAGTTTATACAAACACCCATCATCACCCTCTTGAATTATTCATAAACACCACTATCATCATTACATATTCACAGACAAAACCATATAACACATTTCCATCACACTCAAGACCTTGAGAACCAGTCACCCCCATTTATCTTTACGAATTTTCTGCTTAATCAGGGTATACAGGAGATTATACCCAGACTGAAGTTCACCACACCACACGGTCACCACACCAGATTGAGTACATCTCACACTTCCTTAATCTTTTTCAAGACATTTAAAAATATTTAACCCCTTAACCAGCTCATTTTCACCTTAAGGACTCAGCCCTTTTTTGCAAATCTGACCACTGTCACTTTAAGCATTAATAACTCTGGGATGCTTTTACCTTTCATTCTGATTCCGAGATTGTTTTTTCGTGACATATTCTACTTTAACTTAATTTTTTGTCGTTACTTACATCCTTTCTTGGTGAAAAATGCCAAAATTTCATGAAAATTTTGAAAATTTTGCATTTTTCTAACTTTGAAATTCTCTGCTTGTAAGGGAAATGGATATTCCAAATAATGTATATATTGATTCACAATTTCTGTTGACATCATAAAGTTGACATGTTTTTTTTACTTTTTGAAGACATTAGAGGGCTTCAAAGTATAGCAGCAATTTTCAAAATGTTCACGTAAATTTCAAAATCTGAATTTTTCATGGACCAGTTAAGTTTGAAGGGGATTTGAGGGGCCTTTCTGTGAGAAATACCCCATAAATGACACCATTGTAGAAACTACTACTGATAAGAAGAGACAAACGGTTGGAGGGTGAATTCATATATGTTACTACGAGCGCTCCGGGTCCCCGCTCCTCCCCGGAGCGCTCGCAGCGTTCTCCTGTTCGCAGCGCCCCGGTCAGACCTGCTGACCGGGAGCGCTGCGATAATGTCCCTAGCCGGGATGCGATTCGCGATGCGGGACGCACCCGCTCGTGGTGCGCATCCCGGCCCGCTTACCAGACTCGTTCCCCGTCTGTGCTGTCCCGGCGCGCGGCCCCGCTCCCTAGGGCGCGCGCCGGCTCTCTGCGATTTAAAGGGCCTGTGCGCCACTGATTGGCGCCTGGTTTTAATTAGTGTGTTCACCTGTGCACTTCCCTATATTACCTCACTTCCCCTTCACTTCCTTGACGGATCTTGTTGCCATTGTGCCAGTGGAAGCGTCCTTTGTGTATCTCAAGCCAGTGTTACAGACCTCTTGCCGTTGCCCCTGACTACGATCCTTGATGCCTGCCCTGACCTTCTGCTACGTCCGACCTTGCTCTTGCCTAATCCATTGTACCGCGCCTATCTCAGCAGTCAGAGAGGTTGAGCCGTTGCCGGTGGATACGACCTGGTTGCTACCGCCGCTGCAAGACCATCCCGCTTTGCGGCGGGCTCTGGTGAATACCAGTAGCAACTTAGAACCGGTCCGCCGGCACGGTCCACGCCAATCCCTCTCTGACACAGAGGATCCACCTCCAGCCTGCCGAATCCTGACAGTAGATCCGGCCATGGATCCCGCTGAGGTCCCGCTGCCAGTTGTCGCTGACCTTACCACGGTGGTCGCCCAGCAGTCGCAACAGATAGCGCAACAAGGCCATCAGCTGTCTCAACTGACTGTTATGCTACAGCAGCTTCTACCACAGCTTCAGCAACCATCTCCTCTGCCAGCTCCTGCACCTCCTCCGCAGCGAGTGGCCGCATCCAGCCTCCGTTTATTGTTGCCAGACAAGTTTGATGGGGACTCTAGACTTTGCCGTGGTTTTCTCTCACAATGTTCCCAGCATTTGGAGATGATGTCGGACCAATTTCCAACTGAACGGTCAAAGGTGGCTTTCGTGGTTAGTCTCCTGTCTGGGAAGGCCCTGTCATGGGCCACACTGCTCTGGGACCGCAATGATCCTGTCACTGCCTCTGTACACTCTTTCTTCGCGGAGATTCGAAGTGTCTTCGAGGAACCAGCCCGAGCTTCTTCTGCCGAGACTGCCCTGCTGAACCTCGTCCAGGGTAATTCTTCAGTAGGCGAGTACGCCATCCAATTTCATACTCTCGCCTCCAAATTATCTTGGAATAACGAGGCCCTCTGCGCGACCTTCAAAAAAGGCCTATCCAGTAACATCAAAGATGTGCTGGCCGCACGAGAAATTCCTGCCAACCTGCATGAACTTATTCATTTGGCCACCTGCATTGACATGCGTTTTTCCGAAAGACGTCAGGAGCTCTGCCAGGATATGGACTTTGTTCGCACTAGGCGGTTTCTCTCCCCGGCTCCTCTCTTCTCTGGTCTGCTGCAATCTATTCCTGTGCCTTCCGCCGTGGAGGCTATGCAAGTAGACCGGTCTCGTCTGACACCACAAGAGAGGACACGCCGCCGCAATGAGAACCTATGCCTGTACTGTGCCAGTACCGAACACTTCTTGAAGGATTGTCCTATCCGTCCTCCACGTCAGGAAAGACGCACTCCGATTCTGCATAAAGGTGAGACAGCTCTAGGTGTGAACTCTGCTTCTCCACGTCTTACTGTGTCTGTGCGGATTTCTTCTTCTAACTCCTCCTTCTCAGCTGTGGCCTTCTTATATTCTGGATCTGCAGGAAATTTTATTTTGGCCTCTTTCGTTAACAGGTTCAACATCCCAGTGACCAGTCTCGCCAGACCTCTCTACATCGCCTCAGTTAATGGTGAAAGATTGGACTGTACTGTGCGTTACCGCAAAGAACCCCTGTTAATGTGCATTGGACCCCATCACGAAAAGATTGAATTTCTGGTCCTTTCTAACTGCACTCGGACTGCCTTGGCTTCAACGCCATTCCCCTACCCTTGACTGGACCACCGGGGAAATCAAGAACTGGGGTACTTCTTGCTACAAAAAATGCCTTACGTCTGCTCCCAGTCCTGCCAGTCAAAACCTTATGGCTCCTCCGATACCAGGTCTCCCCAAGGCCTATCTGGACTATTCCGATGTTTTTTGCAAAAAACAAGCAGAGACTTTGCCTCCTCACAGGCCTTATGACTGTCCTATTGATCTCCTTCCTGGTACTACTCCACCCCGGGGCAGAATCTACCCTCTGTCAGCTCCTGAAACACAAGCCATGACGGAGTATATCCAAGAAAATTTTAAAAGGGGATTTATCCGCAAGTCTTCCTCCCCTGCCAGAGCAGGGCTCTTCTTTGTCTCCAAAAAAGACGGTTCCTTACGGCCATGCATTGATTACCGCGGTCTTAATAAAATCACTATAAAAAACCGCTATCCCCTGCCTCTTATCTCGGAACTCTTTGACCGCCTACGTGGCGCCAACATCTTCACCAAATTGGATTTAAGAGGTGCATATAATCTCATCCGCATCAGGGAAGGGGACGAGTGGAAGACCGCATTTAACACCAGAGACGGACACTTTGAATATCTGGTTATGCCCTTTGGGCTTTGCAACGCCCCTGCTGTCTTCCAGGACTTTGTAAATGAAATTTTTCGTGATTTATTATATACCTGTGTTGTGGTCTACTTGGACGACATTTTTATTTTCTCTTCTGACCTCGAAGAACACCGCCGTCATGTCCGCCTGGTTCTTCAGAGACTCTGTTACAATCAATTATATGCCAAGATGGAGAAATGTCTCTTTGAATGCCAATCTCTTCCTTTCCTAGGTTATTTAGTCTCTGGCCAGGGACTTCAAATGGACCCGGACAAACTGTCAGCCGTGTTAGATTGGCCACTTGGCCACGCCCCTCCGGACTCTGAGCTATCCAACGTTTCTTGGGGTTTGCCAATTACTACAGACAATTTATTCCACATTTTTCCACCATTGTGGCCCCAATTGTGGCCCTAACCAAGAAAAACGCCAACCATAAGTCCTGGCCTCCTCAAGCGGACGAGGCGTTCAACCGTCTCAAAATTGCCTTTTCTTCTGCTCCCGTACTCTCGAGACCTGATCCATCTAAACCCTTCTCACTGGAGGTAGACGCCTCCTCGGTGGGAGCCGGAGCTGTACTCCTACAAAAAAACTCTTCTGGACATAACGTTACTTGTGGTTTCTTTTCTAGGACCTTCTCTCCGGCGGAGAAAAATTACTCCATTGGTGATCGAGAACTGCTGGCCATAAAACTAGCCCTCGAGGAATGGAGGCCCCTGCTGTGGGGGTCCAAATACCCAATTATTATATACACTGATCACAAGAATCTCTCTTATCTTCAGTCTGCCCAACGGCTGAACCCACGCCAGGCTAGGTGGTCGTTGTTTTTTGCCCGTTTTAATTTTGAGATTCATTTTCGCCCTGCTGACAAGAACATCAGGGCTGATGCCCTCTCTCGTTCCTCGGATGCCTCTGAAATGGAAGCCTCCCTGAAACACATTATTCCTCCTGAGTGTCTGATCTCCGCTTCCCCAGCTTCCATAAGACAAACTCCTCCTGGAAAGACCTTTGTCCCTCCACGCCAGCGCCTCAGGATCCTCAGGTGAAGACACTCCTCACACCTCGCCGGCCATGCTGGCGTCAAAAAGTCCATCCAGCTCATCTCTCGTTTTTATTGGTGGCCTACCCAGGAAGCAGATGTTGCTGATTTTGTTCGGGCTTGTACAGTCTGCGCCTGGGACAAAACTCCTCGTCAGAAGCCTGCCGGCCTCCTTCATCCTCTGCCTGTTCCTGAGCTACCATGGTCTCAGATTGCTATGGACTTTATAACAGACCTGCCTTTATCCCATGGCAACACAGTCATTTGGGTGGTCGTTGATCGTTTCTCCAAGATGGCACATTTTATTCCACTTCCAGGTCTTCCTTCTGCGCCACAGTTGGCGAAACAATTTTTTGTGCACATTTTTCGCCTTCACGGGCTTCCCACGCATATCGTCTCGGATAGAGGCGTTCAATTTGTGTAGAAATTCTGGAGGGCCCTCTGTAATCAGCTTAAAATCAAATTAAATTTCTCGTCTTCCTATCACCCCCAATCCAATGGGCAAGTGGAGAGAGTTAACCAGGTTCTTGATGACTATTTGCGACATTTTGTTTCCTCCCGCCAGGATGATTGGGCCGATCTTCTACCCTGGGCAGAATTCTCGTACAATTTCAAAGTCTCTGTGTCCTCCGCTAAATTCCCGTTCTTTGTGGTGTACGGCCGTCACCCTCTTCCCCCCCTCCCCACTCCCACGCCTTCTGGTTTGCCCGCTGTTGATGAGGTTACCGGGACTTCTCCACCATCTGGAAAGAGACTCAAAAATCCCTCATACAGGCCTCATCCCGGATGAAGAAGCATGCCTGGAGACAAAGTGTGGCTCTCCGCCAAGTATATCCGCTTCCGTGTCCCCAGTTATAAACTGGGACCACATTATCTTGGACCCTTTAAAATCAAGTGTCAAATCAATCCTGTCTCCTACAAACTCCTTCTTCCCCTTCTCTCCGTATTCCCAATGCTTTTAATGTCTCTCTCCTTAAACCGCTTATCCTTAACCGCTTCTCTCCCAAGGTTGTTGCTCCTACTCCTGTCCCCGGGTCCTCAGATGTCTTCTCGGTTAAAGAAATTCTCGCGTCTAAGACGGTCAGAGGTAAAAAAAAAATTCTTGTAGATTGGGAGAATTGCGGTCCTGAGGAGAGTTCATCGGAACCCGAGGATAACATTCTCGACAAGGACCTTATTCACATTCACATTGGTTCAAAAATGAGGGGGAGACCCAAGGGGGGGGGTACTGTTACGCCGAGCGATTCGGGTCCCCCCTCCTCCCCGGAGCGCTCGCAGCGTTCTCCTGTTCACAGCACCCCGGTCAGACCCACTGACCGGGAGCGATGCGATAATATCCCTAGCCGGGATGCGATTCGCGATGTGGGATGCGCCCGCTCGCGGTGCGCATCCCGGCCCGCTTACCAGACTCGTTCCCCGTCTGTGCTGTCCCGGCACGCGCGACCCCGCTCCCTAGGGCGCACGCGCGGGCTCTCTGCGATTTAAAGGGCCTGTGCGCCACTGATTGGCGCCTGGTTTTAATTAGTGTGTTCACCTGTGCACTTCCCTATATTACCTCACTTCCCCTTCACTTCCTTGACGGATCTTGTTGCCATTGTGCCAGTGAAAGCGTCCCTTGTGTATCCCAAGCCAGTGTTACAGACCTCTTGCCATTGCCCCTGACTAGGATCCTTGCTGCCTGCCCTGACCTTCTGCTACGTCCGACCTTGCTCTTGCCTAATCCCTTGTACCGCGCCTATCTCAGCAGTCAGAGAGGTTGAGCCGTTGCCAGTGGATACGACCTGGTTGCTACCGCCGCTGCAAGACCATCCCGCTTTGCGGCGGGCTCTGGTGAATACCAGTAGCAACTTAGAACCGGTCCGCCGGCACGGTCCACGCCAATCCCTCTCTGACACAGAGGATCCACCTCCAGCCTGCCGAATCCTGACAATATACAACTTATAGACCACCAAAGGTGGTCCAAAAAATGTGTGATTCATGCTGGCTAAGTGCACACAGTGTTTTTAGGTGTGTGTGTATGGTTTTCATCTTTGATTTGTTCCCTTTGCATCACTATTACTATTTGTTTTGTGGACCCAAACAATAAAGTCCGGAAAATAATTATTTTTGACGGTTGGGAACTCAAGGGTCTTTTTTGGATCACCTTTGGTGGTCTATAAGTTGTACATTATAGAAACTACACCCCTTAAAGTATTCAAAATGACATTCAAAAAGTTTGTTAACCCTTTTGGTATTTCACATGAATAGCAGCAAAGTTCAGTAGAAAAATCTAAATGTGCATTTTTTTAGACTAATATATTCTTGTAGCCCCATTTTGTTCATTTTTAAAAGTGGTATAAGGAGAAAAAGCCCCCCAAAATTTGTAACCCAATTTCTCTCGAGTATTGAAATACCTCATATGTTCACATAAAGTACTCTGTGGGCTCACAACATGGCTCAAGAGGGAAAGAGTAACTGTGGGATTTTTTAAAACAAATTTTGCTATCATGGTTTTTGGGGGCCATGTTGCATTTAGGAAGCCCCCATGGTGCCAGAACAGCAAAAATAAAAACACATGGCATACTATTTTGGAAACTACACCCCTCAAGGAACGTAACAAGGGGTATATTGAGCCTTAACAATTCACAGGTGTTTGACGACTTTGCTGTGAAGTTAGACGGGAAAATTGAAAATTAGATTTTTAACACTAAAATGATGGTGTGACCCCATTTTTTTCTTTTTCACAAGGGGTAATAGGAGAAAATGGACCCCAAAAATGTAAAGCTCAATTTCTCCTGATTAAGAAAACGCCCCATATGTGGACGTTAAGTGTTCTGCTGGTGCACTATAGTTCTCAAAACAGAAGGAGCGCCATTGGACTTTTGGAGAGAGAATTTTGCTGAAGTTAAAGTCGGGGGCCATGTGCATTTTCAAACCTCCCATGATGCTGTGAATCCAAAATTTTCAATTTCACATGGTGTAATAGGAGAAAATGGGCCCCAAAATTTGAAGCCCAATTTCTCCCGATTAAGAAAACACCCCATATGTGGACGTTTAGTACTCTGCTAAAGCACTACAGGTCTCAGAACAGAAGGAGCGACATTGGATTTTTGGAGAGAGAATTTTCCTGTAATTGAAGTCGGGGCCATGTACATTTAAAAACCTTCCATAGAGTTAGAACAGCAGAAGTCCCACATATGTGACACCATTTTGGAAACTACACCCTTCCAGGAACGTAACAAGGGTTACAGTGAGTACTTACACCTCACAGGTTTTTTGAACAGTGAAAAATGTGATTTTTCAGACTATATTGATGATGTTATCCCAAATGTTTCATTTTCACATGGGGTAGTAAGGCAAAAGGCCCCCAAAATTTGTACTGCAATTTTGCCTGAGAAAGAACATACCCCATATGTGGATGTTAAGTGGTCTGCGGGCGCACTGCAGGAAGCGGCGACCAATAGCAGATCGGGGGGCAGGGGGGTTAAAGTTCGGTTCCCCCATTTTGCCCACCGACGGTAAACCGGGCAGAACGGGGGAACTGTAGCGTGAACATCGGTGGTGGAGGTCCCTTACGGAATCCGGTGAGTAGTTGCCTAGCAACATCTGGGGGGGTACAGACCACTATACAGTGGTCTCTAAACTGTAGCACCTCCCCAGATGTTGCAAAACTACAACTGCCGTTTGGGCATGCTGGGATTTGTAGTTTTGCAAGATTTAGAGGGCTACAGTTTAGAGATCACTGTGCAGTGGTCTCTAAACTGTGGCCCTCCAGATCTGGCAAAACTACAACTCCCAGCATGCCCACACAGCAGTTTGCTGTCTGGGCATGCTGGAATTTGTAGTTTTGCAACATCTGGAGGGCCACAGTTTGGAGATGACTGTGCAGTGGTCTCTAAACTGTAGCCCTCCAGATGTTGCAAAACTGCAAATCCCAGCATGCCCAAACAGCAAACAGCTGTCTCGCCATGCTGGGAGTTGTAGTTGCGTACCTCTAGCTGTTGCATAACTTCATCTCCCAGCATGCTCTTCGGTGATCAGTACGTGCTGGGAGTTGTAGTTTTTCAACAGCTGGAGGCACCCTGGTTGGAAAATACTGAGTTAGGTAACAGAACATAACTGAAGGTTTTCCAACCAGTGTGCCTCCAGCTGTTGCAAAAGTAGTTTTCCAACAGTTGGAGGTTTGCCCCCCCCCCCTCCCATGTGAATGTACAGGGTACATTCACACTGGCAGGTTTACAATAAGTTTCCTGCTTAAAGTTTGAGCTGCGGCAAATTTTCTGCAGCAGTGCAAACTCCTAGCGGGAAACTCACTGTAAACCTGCGCCACTGTGAATACACCCTAAAAACACTAAACTACACTAACACATAATAAAGGGTAAAACACTACATATACACCCACTTACATTGTCCCCCCCCCCCCCCCCCCGATAAAAATAAAAAACATTGTATGGCAGTGTTTCCGAAATGAAGCCTCCAGCTGATGCAAAACAACAACTCCCAGCATTTCCGGACAGCCACTGACTGTCCAGGAATGCTGGGAATTTAGCAACAGCTGGAGGTACCCTGTTTGGGAATCACTGGTGTAGAACATCCCTATGTCCACCCCTATGCAATCCCAATTTTAGTACTCAAATGTGCATGTCGCTCTCTCACTTCGGAGCCCTGTCGTATTTCAAGGAAACAGTTTAGGGCCACAAATGGGGTATTTCCGTACTTGGGAGAAATTGCGTTACAGATTTTGGGGGCTTTTTCTCCTTTTACCCCTTATGAAAAGGAAAAGTTGGGGTCTACACCAGCCGGTTAGTGTAAAAAAAACATTTTTTTTTTTACACTAACATGCTGGTATTGCCCCACACTTTTTATTTTCTCAAGAGGTAAAAGGAAAAAAAGATCCCCAAAATATGTTACGCAATCTCTCCTGAGTACGGAAATACCCCGTATGTGGGCATAAAATGCTCTGTGGACGCACAACAAGGCTCAGGAATGAGAGTGCACTATTTGAGGCCTAAATTGGTGATTTGCACAGGGGTGGCTGATTTTACAGCGGTTCTGACATAAACGCAAAAAAAGAAATACCCACATGTGACCCCATTTTGGAAACTACACCCCTCACAGAACTTAACAAGGGGTATAGTGAGCCTTAACACCCCACAGGTGTTTGACAAATTTTTGTTAAATTTGGATGGGAAAATGAAAAAAAAAATGTTTTTACTAAAATGCTGGTGTTACCCAAAATTTTTCATTTTCACAAGGGAAAATAGGAAAAAAGCCCCACAAAATTTGTAACCCCATTTCTTCTGAGTAAGGACATATCCCATATGTGGATGTACTACAATGTGGGCGAACTACAATGATCAGAAGAGAAGGAGCACCATTAGGATTTTGAAGAGAAAATTTGTCCGGAATTGAAGGCCGCGTGTGTTTACAAAGCCCCCATAGTTCCAGAACAATGGACACCCCCCCACATGTGACCCCATTTTGGAAACTACACCCTTCACGGAATGTAATAAGGGGTACAGTGAGCATTTCTACCCCACAGGTGTCTGACAGATTTTTGGAACAGTGGTCCGTGAAAATGAAAAATTTTATTTTTCATTTGCACAACCCACTGTTCCAAAGATCTGTCAAACGCCAGTGGGGTGTAAATGCTCACTGCACCCCTTATTAAATTCTGTGGGGGGTGTAGTTTACAAAATGGGGTCACATGTGGGGAGGTCCACTGTTCTGGCACCACGGGGGCTTTGTAAATGCACAAGGCCCCTGACTTCTATCCCAACCAAATTCTCTCTCCATAATCTCAATGGCGCTCCTTCTCTTCTGAGCATTGTAGTGCACCAACAGAGCACTTGACTTCCACACAGGGTATTTTCATACTCAGAAGAAATGAGGGTTATAAATTTTGGGGGCATTTTCTCCTATTACCCCTTGTAGAAATGTAAAATTTTGGGAAAAACCAGCATTTTAGTGAAAAAAAAAATTCATTTACACATCCAACTTTAACTAAAAGTTGTCAAACACCTGTGGGGTGTTAAGGATCCCTGTACCCCTTGTTACGTACCTTGAGGGGTGTAGTTTCCAAAATAGTATGCCATGTGTTTTTTTTTTTGTTTTTTTTTGCTGTTCTGGCACCATAGGTGCTTCCTAAATGTGACATACCCCCAAAAACCATTTCAGCTAAATATGCTTTCCAAAAGCCAAATGTGACTCCTTCTCTTCTGAGCATTGTAGTGCGCCCGCAGTGCACTTGGGGTATATCCATACTCAGAAGAGATGGGGTTACAAATTTTGGGGACATTTTCTCCTATTACTCCTTGTAAAAATGTAAAATTTGGGAAAGAAAACAGCATTTTAGTGAAAAAATAAAAAAATTCATTTACACGTCCAACTTTAACGAAAAGTCGTCAAACACCTGTGGGGTGTTAAGGCTCACTGCACCCCCCTATGTTCCCTGAGGGGTGTAGTTTCCAAAATAGTATGCCATGTGGGGGGTTTCTTGCTGTTCTGGCACCATAGGGGCTTCCTAAATGTGACATGCCCCCCAAAAACCATTTCAGAAAAACTCACTCCCCAAAATCCCATTGTCGCTCCTTCCCTTCTGAGCCCTCTATAGTGCACCCACAGAACACTTCACATCCACATATGAGATATTTCCTTACTCAAGAGAAATTGGGTTACACATTTTTTGAAGATTTTTCTCCTTTTACCCCTTGTAAAAATTCAAAAACTGGGTCTACACGAACATGCGAGTGTAAAAAATGAAGATTTTGAATTTTCTCCTTCACTTTGCTGCTATTCCTGTGAAACACCTAAAGAGTTAACACACTTACTGAATGTCATTTTGAATACTTTCAGGGGTGCAGTTTTTATAATGGGGTCATTTGTAGGGTATTTCTAATATGAAGGCCCCTCAAATCCACATCAAAACTGAACTGGTCCCTGAAAAATTCTGATTTTGAAAATGTTGTGAAAAATTAGAAAATTGATGCTATACTTTCAAGCTCTCTGATGCCTTCCAAAAGAAAAACATTTCAACTTTATGATGCCAACATAAAGTGGACATATTGGGGGACATTTACTAATCTAGTCTATTCTGGGTATGCTTATAGACCAGCGTATGTGGTAGTCTCCTGTCTATTGTGCTCCTAATTTATCAAGGGTCTCAAAGCCCTTGATAAATTCTGTGCTCAGACTTCAGGGTCTACAGCTTAAACTGCATTTAGACCTGCTCCAACATGGTCTGACATTTCAGCGTATTTTGGGCAGATGCGACTTATAGCACAAAAGTCGCACTTGATAAATTTAGCACCAATGTATTTTCCAATGCATTTCCGTCTAAAATAGACTTGCATGCATCATGTTCTAAAAATCCTCTACAGCAAAAGTCGCAGAAAAGTCGCACATATTTAGACTGTGACTTTCTGTGCGACAAATTTAGACAGTCTAAATCCTTTGATAAATCTCCCCCATTGTATATGTGAATCAATATATAATTTATTTGGGATGTCCTTTTTCCTTATGAGCAGAGAGTTTCAAAGTAAAAAAATTCAAATTCAAGTTCAAATTTTTCATCAAATTTTCACATTTTTCACCAAGAAATTATGCAAGTATCGACGAAATTTTACCACTAACATAAAGTAGAATATGTCACGAAAAAACAATCTCAGAATCAGAATGAAAAGTAAAAGCATCCCAGAGTTATTAATGCTTCAAGTGACAGTGGTCAGATTTGCAAAAAAAGGCCTGCGTCCTTGAGGTGAAAATGAGCTTCGTCCTTAAGGGGTTAAGGACTCAGGATGCAGGGGTATGCATATGACCTGCATCCTGAAGAGGTTAAAATAGATTTATGAAGTGGAAGCTCACACATCTCTAGCCTGCTACACTCTTTTGGGGACCCTCAGTTGTCATCTATGAATGTAGCAGGCTAGATAGATATATGTGATCTTCCATTCCATACATTCTATTCTAAATGTTTAAATGAGATGGCACATTTCTGAGCAGTCCTAGTTCCGCTGTCAGGGGAATGGGCACACAGAAATTTTCTATGCGGACATTTCCCCGTGTGAATATAGTCTGATATTGCCCTTCCCAAGACTAGACTTTGGATCTGCCACTGTGACTAGCCCTATATAGATAGCCATGGGCTTATTTACACCTCTCTTTTGCCTACTCACAGGTCTGCTTTAACCAATAAATAAAAGTTAGGGAGTAAAGAGGAGACACATGCAGCTTTATCATCTCTAATGTACATTTACAGCTACCTAAAGAGGGGTTCTTTGTTTTTCTGTAAACATGGCTATGTTATAAGGTGTAGGACTCCTATATTATTGAAAAATATTGCATCCTTCCTTAATACAGACATACTAATTGTTTAGTTTTTTTTTTACCATAGAAATATTCTATTTCATACTTCATCCATTCTACTTTCTTGAGGATGAATTTGTAAAATCAACCATCTTCAGTCTCCAAGGTTATTAAATTGTAAACCCTATGTGGGAAATATACGAATCCCAATATCTCTAATGCAAAAGTCACATTTGCATAAAATGTGTCTAACATTTTGAACTTACCTTATCACTTTTAAAGTGCAACTGTGACCTAGAATAGGCTTGTTAAGATGCGCACACAGTGTACTTCACAAGCCTATTCTATCCATACCTTTTTTATAGATAAATCAGGCTGCTGTATCCTCCTGGAGTCGACTGAAATGTCAGAGAGGTTGGGCTCAGGTCTGCTTTGCTTTGGGGCTGCACCGCCTCTCTCAGCTCATGGTGCACAGTTGATGCACCATGTCACAAAGAGCTGGACTGTCCGCATTGGCCCTTAGTATCTCTACTATACGTGCATCAGCTGTCAGTTAACCGTGTATTGTAACCAGAAAGTAGTGCCATGGCCCCAGAGCAAAACAGACCCCAGGCCCCGCCTCTCTGACTGTTCGGCAGACTCCAGGAGGAATTTACAAGGGAGTTGTTTGTATGTATACAGCAGTCTAATTTATCTATAAAGGTGCACCTAGAATAGGCTTGTGAAGGCCTAGAGCAATGTGTGTGCAGCTTGATAAGCATATTTTAGGTGACAGTTGTGCTTCAAAAAGGTACAAAAAACTTGGGGGCATGGTCGTCCATGGGCCAGCATATTTGCCATAACTAGTGTTGAGCGGCATAGGCCATATTCGAATTCGCGAATATTCGCGAATATATGGACGAATATTCGTCATATATTCGCGAATATTCGCATATTCGTTATATTCTCGTTTTATTTTCGCGTATGCGAAAATACGCACATGCGAAAATTAGCATATATGGAAATTCGCATATGCGAAAATTAGCATATGCTAATTTTCGCATGTGCGAATGTTCGCACGCCAGTCTCACACAGTAGTATTACAGCCTTCTTTACACCACACAAGCTGGAAGCAGAGAGGGGTGATCACTGTGATGTGTACTGTGAAGGAAAAAAAAAAAAAAAAAACCGAATATTCGTAATTACGAATATATAGCGCTATATTCGCGAAATTCGCGAATTCGCGAATATGCGATATTCGCGAATAATATTCGAATTGCGAATATTCGCGAGCAACACTAGCCATAACTTACTCCAGAATTTGTTGTAAATTTAAGCAAATCTATATCTGCTCATAGTTGGCATGGATTTGCTTTTTTTGTGCAAACACAACTTAAAGAAGAGGTGCAGAGTTTACACAACCAAACAGAAATGATGATGGCACTCACCACATACAAGGTGAAAAGCTGCGTTTATTCGGTGACCGGCAGGTTACAGCATGGGGAGAAGGGACACCAAGAGCGTGTGAAAGCCTTTTCATGCACCAGGTGGACATCTTCAGACCACTCCCCCACTGTCGTCAGTGCCAGTAAAAATACCTGGCGGTGACATCAGTGGGCGTATGTCTTAAAACACCAAAAGTGAAAAAGTGTACATAAATTTATAAAAATTTAAAACATACGTACAGACTGACACCCAGCAACTTGAGGGAGAAGCAACAATTACAGAAATATACTTAAATCTACTTTATCATTGAGACCAGACGGGCCCTGCGCACGCATGCGCAGGATCCATCCAGCCTCTTTCTGTAGCAGCAACTTTCTTCTGTCACCCCCGGCAACCGGCAAGACCTTCTCCAATTTAAAGAACTTTAAAGCTGAGGTATCTCCTTTATGCTAAGTATTAACATGTTCAATAATTCTGGGGCAGCCTTTTAATGTTATTATAGACCGTACATGTTCATGGAAGCGAGTGTGCATGGGGCGTATAGTGCTGCCTATATAGAAGCGGCCACATGCACACTTGATCCCATAAACCACATGATCTGTCCTACAAGTGATGAGACTTCTGACATATATTTCAACACCCCCCCAAAAGAAAGTTGTTACCTTTTTTGAGACTGGGACACCATTTACAGCTGCCGCAGGGATGATTCCCCGCAGGAGCCGCACTGCTGAGCCAATCCAAATCGCTCTTCTTTTCGGAAACAAATCGACTATTGGTGAGGAGGTTACCAATATTTTTAACTTTACGGAAAGCTATCACTGGCCTGTTTTTTGTTACATCTCCCAAGAGAGGATCTTTTGCCAGGAGGGACCAATTATTATTTATGGCTTTCTTGATGGTGTTGGAAAGAGGGCTGTAATAGAACACAAACGAGAATCTTTCACTTGTCGCTTCTGCTACTGTCAACCCCGAATCTGAAGAATTCTTGCTTTTATATTTCCTCTCGTTTCCTCTTTTTTCTTAATAGGGCATTTCGATCCTGCAAGGCTGCTTTTTCAAAAGCAGTATCAATAATATCCTGAAGATAACCTATTTGAATGAGCCTAGAGGCAAGATCTTTAGCCTGCTCTAGAAAGCTATCATCCGAGCCATTAATGCGCCACAGGTGCAAAAATTGGCCATAAGGTAAAGCGGTTTTTACATGGCTCGGATGATAGCTCTCATAGTTCAAGAGGGCATTGCCAGCAGTGGGTTTTCTGCAGCCTCTTGTGTGGAGTGTGCCATTAACTGGCTCTACCCCCACATCAAGAAACTCCAGACTCTCCAAACTGGTCTTGTGGGTAAAAGTAAGATTCATGTTGTTGCTACTGATATGTTGAACAAAATCTGTGAAGCTCTCACTCGTCCCCCGCCTGACGATAAAAATATTGTCCACAGAGAGGTGGTAACTTTCAATGGACTTACGATGAGGATTTGATGCGGAAAAAACATATTTTTTTCTCAAAAACCGCAACAAACAGATTAGTGAGGGTACAGGCCACAGGAGTACCCATGGCCACCACGCTAATCTGCTTATACCTGACCTGGTCAAATTGAAAAGAGTTACTGGTGAGGATAAGAGCGAGAGCGTCACAGATGAAGTCAACACATGTCGGAGTTTTGTTTGAATGGATAAGTATCTCACGGATGCACTCGATACTTAAGGACTGGGGAATATTGGTATAGAGGCTTTCAATATCTTTTGCTGCCATCAGGTATCCTTCTTGCCACTTGCAATCTTGGATTTTCAGCAGAAAATCATTTGTGTCTTTAACCAAGCGGATGGAGTAGCCAATCCACGTACCTGGATAAAGGTTCAAAAATGCACCCCATCCCGGAAACAATTGGACGTCCGGGAGGGGAGTCCAAGGTTTTATGAACCTTAGGTAAAAAATACCAGCAAGGATACTTGGGATGTTTGGGAAATAATTTGTTAGCCATTTTTGTACCAAGAATACCTTTTTCCACGTAAGATCTTAAGAGGGTTTGAAGTTTCGAGCTATATTTCTGGGTGGGGTTCTCCTTTAAAACTTCATAATTTTTAGGGTTATTGAATTGGTGGGATTCCTCTGACACATAGTAGCTCTAAGTCATCATTACTGTGTCACCCCCTTTGTCTGATTTTTTTAAAACTACCCCTTTTAGCGCTCTCAAATCCTTGAGGGCAACTAATTCTACTGGGGACAGGTTCGGGGGGTCCGTCAGGTAATGCAGGGCCCGCACCTCCTCCAGCACTTTGTGCTAAAAGAGTTCCAGACTGCTGCCCGAGGTCACCGGAGGGCAGAAAGTGGACCTGACTCCCCCGGAGAACACAGAAACCGGCGGGTCACCCGAACCTGGGGGATTAATGTCATCTCCTAACAGCTCTATAAGGGATCCTACACATTCTAATTCGGTCTCAGGGGCATCCCCCAAAGGACTAAATCCCAGAGGACCCTCAAATTCGGGACTTTCACCCTCTTCTTACAGGGCTTCTGTAACATTGCTGTATTCCAGCTTGTTTCTTTCTCGTACTAGCTGGGGCATCTGTAAAGAATAGTTGAGATGTACTTTCTCACAGTTGGCCATAAAAACTGGATCGTCTAGGAATTGAGACGGCTCTTTGTAATTTCTTAGGCCTCTCGGTGTGTGTTCACACTCCTCATATGATTTAAGCGCCTGCACTATCCAGTACAGGTGCATTTCTTTTTCAGCCAGTTGGTCAACTTTCTGTTCCAAACCTTTAGTGCTGATGGTTTGAAAAACATCACCAGTGTTGCATAATGTGAACAAGTCTGAGGCGCCCTCTCTCCTCGCTGTGATAGCATTATCTGCCGGATGAGTGTCCATGAGATTCACGTCTTCAGTCTCCATGGTTAGTAAGGAGACACAGGTGCAGAGTTTACTCCAATGTACTGTGAATAAGAGTGGGGTATGGAGTATTGGTAAATTCTCCCTATGTGTCTTCTAGTATGCTTTATGTTGTTAGGGATGAAGTACAGAAGAAGCAGGCCTTCTATGAGAGGACATAATTAACATTTTATGTGATTAGGCCAAAAGGTCACCCAACTAATCCAGCACAATTATATCGCACCAGGACTTTTCAGGTTCTACAGAATCAGTTTGATTAGTTTGTCTTTGACTTTGGACTGAATGCTGGCGCTGAATATTGATAAGGTGCTACAGAAAACCACTTTAGGGACTTAACCAAGATTGTTCTCAACAGAGATATGACAGTAAGATATTCACTTTAATATAAGACTGAGATTAAAAGATAAGGGTTAAGCAGAGTAGTTGAAAAGACTACAGTTTTATAGGTTACACATCAAATTAGTTGGCATGAATGATGTCATTTCAGATGTTCTTTTTGTTAGAGGATGATGATGTCAATAGTACTGAGCAATGAATAGATGAATACAACAGTTCCTGAATGTTGATATGCTACAGTTGCACTCAAGAAAGTACTTCAGGGTTCAATGAACCATTTAAGACATTATGAAAATTAAATGAAAAAGCAAGAAGAACAGCGTAATGATATACCGGAATGTTTGCTAAATCACTTTTTTTTGTAGAAAGTGTTATGTCACATACACATTGGTGTACAAATCGGAGTCATCTACAGAAAAATGCATAAATAAAAACAAGTTACACCAAAGTGGAATTAAAGGGGTACTCCGGTGAAATTTTTTTTTTTTTTTAAATCAACTGGTGCCAGAAAGTTAAACAGATTTGTAAATTACTTCTATTAAAAAATCTTAATCCTTCCTGTACTTATTAGCTGCTGTATGCTACAGTGGAAATTATTTTCCATTTGAAACACAGAGCTCTCTGCTGACATCATGAGCACAGTGCTCTCTGCTGACATCTCTGTCCATTTTAGGAACTGTCCAGGGTAAAAGAAAATCCCCATAGCAAACATATGCTGTTCTGGACAGTTCATAAAATGGACAGAGATGTCAGCAGAGAGCACTGTGCTCGTGATGTCACCAGACAGTTCTGTGTTTCAAAAAGAAAATAATTTCCTCTGTGGTATTCAGCAGCTAATAAGTACAGGAAGGATTTAGATTTTTAATAGAAGTAATTTACAAATCTGTTTAACTTTCTGGCACTAGTTGATTTAAAAAAAAAGTTTTTCACCGGAGTACCCCTTTAACAAAGGACAGCGATCACAAAGCAATCTCCAAAGTAAAGCAGATTAAAATGTGCCAAATTTATTACATTTGTAAATCTGTTGACTTGTCTGTATGCCAGAAAAAACAAATCCATGTCTCTTACCAGCAAGCATATATCTGCTCAATAATTTACGTAAATTGTCTTAGAGGATAAATCCAGCAAAAATGATTTATCCCCTATCCAGAGGATAGGGGATACATAGCTGATCGTGGAGGGATCTGTCTGCTAGGACCCCTTGCAATCTTCGGAGCCCTGCTGCAGATGGCAGGCGCTCCATTAATTTCTATGGGAGCACCGAAGGACCTGAGCACAGCACTCGGGCATCACTGGTGTTCTTCCATAAAAATGAATACCGATAGACAACACACACTCCTCACTGAGAGAGCCGGGTGCCATCCCGGAGATCGTAGTAGATCCCAGCGGTCGGACTCCCCACAATCAGCTACTCATCCCCTATCCTGTGGATAGGGGATACATGTTTTTTTTTCTTTTTCTTTTTTGTTGAAGTTTTCTTTTAAGTTATTTTAAGTCTGTTGGTTCATTGGAGGTACCACCTCATCCCACTTAATCCTTCCACTTTTCTTATCTGTTTCATAAAGTGATTTGCGATTTTTTGCACTAACGTGGCTCTGCAATTTTGTTTCTATTATGTACTAGCAAATATCTATATTCAAGCGGACTATCCTCACTAATAGTTTACAGGCAGTTGTTAGGGCATAGCTAAGTCTACCCTTACAACTCAGAAACAACCCTGTGGTGTAATGACCCGGTGTAATCTTTCCCTGAAACCCCTATCCCTGCCTAATTGAAGCATTCCCCCTGATAAGCAATCCCAACTTTTCTAAGCCCTGATAAAGGTGAACCCTTCTTAAGCTATGTGCAAGAGGACACTAGACTTAGAAGCAGGAAAACAGTGTCTCACTGGCCATGTCAATACCTGAAGGTTTCATATTAGCAGAATCAACAGGCATTGGGTAGTGATGGTTGAGTCCAAGGATCCAATAGGCAGAACAGAATCAACAGGCAACAGATAGTAAAACAAGTCTATGGTCAGGTATCCAGGAGAGCATGTCAGGGTCCATATCAGAAGGCAGAGGAAGTGAACGAAGATATTAAGCAGAGGAGAGCATATACACAACAGGACAATAAAGAATACAGAACACTAGTGATGTTTAGAGCAGCCAAGTACAGGCACATGTGTATAGCAGGTGACTATTTAAAATCTCCCATGTTAGGACACAGGACAGAATGTTGATAGGCCCAGCATCCCACTGTTTCTGGGATGGTTGCCATGGAAACACCATGATGCCTTGCTCCTAAATTGCCACATTGAACTGAGTGACATGAGGAGGAGGAGGACACATGGAGTAATGCAGGAGCATAACAAGATTTGGTATTTTATATGGGGCCATGCGCTCTTTGCCTATAATATATATATATATATATATATATATATATATATATATATATATTTATATATAGTGTTGAGCGGCAAAGGCCATATTCGAATTCGCGATATTTCACAAATATATGGACGAATATTCATCATATATTTGCTAAATTCGCATATTCGTAATATTGGCGTTTTATTTTTGCATATGCGAAAAAACTAGCTAAAAATTAGCATATGTGAAAATTTGCATATGCCAAAATCTGCATATGCAAATCTTCGTATATGCGAAAATTCGTACGCCAGTCTCACACAGTAGTATTAGAGCCTTCTTTACACCACACAAGCTGGAAGCAGAGAGGGATGATCACTGTGATGTGTACTGTAAAAAAAAAATAAATAAAAGAATATTCGTAATTACGAATATATAGTGCTATATTCGCGAATATTCACGAATATGCGATATTTGCAAATAAAATTTGCATTGCGAATATTCGCAAGCAACACTATTAATATATAGGGGAATATGCAAACCAGCTCATTACATCACCTTTTCAGGCGATGTTCCCTGGTATCAGCTTAGCTCCAGTTACGGAATATAAAAAGCTAATCGGGATTAATGCCAAGCCAGAACTCTCATTCCAGAAGGAAAAAGCATCCTTCTGCAGACAGTACAGAGCAGGGTAACCCTGAGTTGAATACTCATCCCGTTTAGTTGGCCTGAGTTAAATACTCCTCCCGTATATATATATATATATATATATATATCACAGCATATATATATATATATATATATATATATATATATATATATATATATATCATATATCATATAACAGCAAAGTAGCAGTACCCATGTGATCAGCATGATGAGTAGGCTATACCAAGGACTAAAACGCATATCAGCTATAAAGTTATAATACAAATAAAATGTGCTTGTATTTGCATTGAGTAAGAAAGAGAGAAGTATTTGTATTTTTCTGATTGGACCATTCTCAGACTGAGTGCATTTCACTTTTCTATTTGACAATTGTTTGGAATCCTTTTCACTACATCTCATCCTTTGTTATCTAAATCCTGCTCTGTGTGGGAGTATGTTTTGTCCTACACTGATGTTCCATTTACTAGGTGAGTTAGTATGTCATTTTGTCTCTGACAATTGCAGCTGTCCACAAAAATAATCTTCTCATCCACAAAACCAATGTGACAGAAGCAATTGTTGTTTTTGTTAGACTTTGATATACAACAAGGAATCTATGCCCCATATTAGGAAACCTCTGCGCCTACAAAATACTTGTACAATGTGCCGTGGTACTAATATAATTTTCACTATTAACATCAAGCTATGCTAATGGTCCTATTATGCGAGAGAACAAAAGATATGCTCAGCGGCGTAATATTCAGCCCATCATTATCGCTTCAATCTCAGTTAAATCACATTTACTTGTCTTTTTTATTTGATTTATTTTTTATGATATCTGTGTGCTAGGTGAATTTTCTTTTAAATGAAGCCTGGGCATCCTAGATTCTTGATGAAATTGAGCAGGAATATTCATTACAGTAATAATAATGCAAAGTTCTCAAAAATGCATTGGGCCCATGACCTCAGGTCCACAACTCCAAGTTCTTAATGTTACATAGTAAGTGTTTCAATTTAGGCTAAAATATATGTAAATTGTGGACAGTCCATTGCAAAATGTATTATGAGTTGTCTACAGAATATAAAAAACAAGTTATAACTTAATTTCTATGTTCATTATTACCGAGTAAGGAGCAAAGAGAAAACCGTTTCTGTAGTACACCCTAATGTCATTGGGGTTCAGCACAACCTTATTGTCCATGTGCACACAGTGCATATAAATGTTATTTATTTGTCAGTATTTTTTTCTTGTTTTTTTTAAGGAAGCTTTCCAATGGGCCATATAGGCATTCATATAGGCATTCTATCCATTCTATTTTTTTTTTTTTTATCATTGGTGAAGGGAGTTGTTTTGTAGCATTGCACAAGCTGCTCTAGTCACTTCTGATCCATGTGGATTTATCCAAAGGGAGGAAATATTTTCCTCCTTGCCACAGGATGATGGCAGAAGCTACATAAAAAGTATTTTTTTTTTGTATTCCCTCCCCCCAACCTTAATCACTTAAGGACCAACGACGTACGTCCTTGCTCCCTGGTACTTATAGACCAAGGCGGGGACCAGACCATGGTGACTGCTGATAACGATCAGCAGGCACCCCGTGCAAATGCCCAGGGGGGTCATCAGACCCCCACAATGTCGGCAATCGCTGCAGATCACTGGTGAATTCACACCAGCGATCTGCCACGATTCGGGTCATAGGGGTTACGTGTGACACGCTGATGGTTAGCCTGGCATTTTCGGTGGAGGAGGCATATGCATTTCTTACCTCCGACTCCGAGTCTGTCAGTGAGGACGAGGAAGATCCTAAATTACCTGTGTCCTTCCTCGTCCTTCTCATCATCTAGTACTGATGTGATGAGCGCCCTGCACAGCTGTGGAGACGCCGCCAGGCAAGGCCACGCACCCCCCATGAAAGTGGCCCAATGGCCGGCACTAGTACGAATGGCCATGCCGTTCGTACTAGGAGTCCGACCCCCCAGACAAGTGTATCGGAGCCCCCTTCCAGTGAACCTGTCTGGAGACCCCCAGAGGCTTATGAGCCACGGATTCCGGTGTTTGTTGGTGACTCAGGAATCCGGATTGACAATTCTGGATTCACTGAAATTGACTATTTTAGTTATTTTTTTCAGTGACAGCTTTGTCAATCTAATGGTGGAGCAGGCAAATGTGTATGCCCAGTTCATCGCCCACCACCCAGATTCACTCTTGGCCAGGCGCAATGAATGGTACGCCATTGATGCAGCAGAAATTAGGACATTTTGGGGCCTCGTGCTGCATATTGGCCTGGTCAAAAAGCCCAGTGTCAGACACTACTGGAGCAGGGACATCCTATACCAGACCCCGCTTTACAGTATGGTCATGACACGGAGGCAGTTTGAGGCCATTCGGAAATGCCTCCATTACACTGACAATACAGCATGTCCACCCCGAAGTGATCCCGCCTATTACCGACTTTACAAAGGGAGGCCGGTCATAGATCACTTGGGGCCAAAGTTTTGGAGGCCTACGTACCCCTCAGGGAGCTCTTGGTAGATGAGTCTCTTATCAGTTTTAAGCGGAGACTCATATTCCGCCAGTATATTCCCTCGAGGCGGGCATGGTATGGTGTGAAGCTCTACAAACTTTGTGAGAGTACCACCGGGTACAATTACAAGTTTAGAGTATATGAGGGACAAGATTCCTGTATTGAACCCCCAGAATGTTCCCCCCACTCTGGGTGTTAGCGGGAAAATAGTTTGGAACCTTGTGCACCCATTGCTGGATAAGGATTACCACCTTTACATGGACAACTTTTATACCAGCATCCCTCTGTTCACATCCCTTGCCGCCAGATCCACATCCGCTTGTGGGACCATGCGGAAGAACCAGAGAGGCCTCCCTCTAAATTTTCTCCAGACACCTATGCCCAAGGGTGAGTCCCGCGCCCTTACCCATAAAAACCTGTTGCTGTTCAGGTATAAGGATAAGAGGGATGTCCTTATGCAGAGCACAATTCATGGTAACGGCAGCTCACCTGTCCCTGTGCAAGGTACAACAACAACTGTCCTCAAGCCTGATTGTACTCTGGACTACAATCGGTATATAGGGGGAGTTGATCTCTCTGATCAAATCCTCAAGCCATATAACGCCATGGGAAAAACACAGATATAGTAAAAAAAAGTTGCAGTCTACATGGTACAGGTTGCCATGTACAACTCTTTTGTACTGTACCAGTATGCTGGCAACACAGGGACATACCTCCGGTTCCAAGAAGAAGTCCTAAAGGTCCTGATATTTGGTGACTGGGAAAGAGCAGGCTGGACTTCCCAAGGAACTGAAGTTATAGGTGCCAGGATCGTCCCAGGCCAACACTTTCCAGGTGAAGTCCCCCACACTGGAAAGAAGGGACAATCCCGAAAAGATGCAGAGTGTATTACAAGAGGGGGATACGGAAGGACACCACCACTCAATGTGGCACTTGCCCCGATCATCCGGGCCTCTGCATTAAGGATTGCTTCAGGGAGTATCACACTTTCATGGAGTACAAAATTTTACCTTTTCATTTAAATTTTCCATAATTTGACCCCAATGTACCAAGTCCAGAGTACATTCCAAGTTTTAACCCAATAAAACCACTAAATTGCCCAAAAACTATTTTATATAAAAAAAAAAAAAAAACGATAAGACCTCTGAGGGTATTATTTCCAAATATGGGTCATGGGTCACTGAGTCACTATCATCGGGGACTTTTAATGTTGCCTCAAATGCGCAGCGCTCTCTCTCCACCTGAGCGGGGTGCGCATTTGAAGCAACAGGTTAGGGATGGCCACACACATCACATTCCCAGAATGATGATTCAGAGCATAGGGTTTGGGGAGGGCATATTTTTTAGTTTTGGCTGCTATGCTCTGGGTCATCATTCTGGGAACATAACCTGTTTTATTATTTTACGTCCCACTGTACCCCATTTTAATTATTTAGTGTACTCCATGTAATGCCCCTTGAGGAGGGGTCCCGCTGTTCTGGCTCCATAGGCAGCTATACAGAAGCTCAAGGACCCTGACTGTGCTCCTGCTCCTCCGAGACCGATGTGCCCCCGCAGAGCTGCTGACGTCCAGACATAAGGTATGTCCTTACTCCAAAGAAATGTATCTACAAATTTACGGTGACATTTTCTCATTTTACCACTTGTGAAAATGAAAATTTTGGGGAAAAAACTGCATTTTAGTAAAAAAAAAAAAAAAAAAAATTTACACATCCAAAGTTGTCAAACACCTGTGGGGTGTTAAGGCTTACTGTACCCCTTTGTTACATTCCTTGAGGGGTGTAGTTCTCAAAATAGTATGCCATGTGTTTTTTTTTTGCTGCTCTGGCACCATAGGGGCTTCCTAAATGTGACATGCTCCCCCCCCCCCCCATTTCAGCAAAATTTGCAAATGTGACTCCTTCTCTTCTGAGCATTGTAGTGTGCCCGCAGTGCACTTGACATCCACACATGGGGTATTTTCATACTCAGAAGAGAAGGGGTTTCAAATTTTGGGGGGCATTTTCTCCTACTACCCCTCGTAAAAATGTAAAATTTGGGGGGAAACCAGCATTTTAGTGAAAAAAAAAATTACACATTCAACTTTAACGAAAAATTGTCAAACACCTGTGGGGTGTTAAGGTTCACTGTACCCCTTGTTATGTTCCTTGAGGGGTGTAGTTTCCAAAATAGTATGCTATGTGTTTTTTTGTTTAGTTTTTTGCTGTCCTGGCACCATAAATCCTTATATCCATAAGTCCTAAATGAGACATGCCCCCCAAAAACCATTTCAGCAAAATTGCTTTCCAAAAGCCAAATGTGACTCCTTCTCTTCTGAGCATTGTAGTGCTCCTGCAGTGCACTTGACATCCACACATGGAGTATTTCCATACTCAGAAGAGATGGGGTTACAAATTTTTGGGGCATTCTATCCTATTACCCCTTGCAAAAATGTAAAATTTGGGATAAAACCAGAATTTTTGTGAAAAAGAAAATGATCATTTACACATACAACTTTAACGAAAAGTCGTCTAACACCTGTGGGGTGTTAAGGCTCACTCTACGCTTTGTTACATTCCTTGAGGGGTGTAGTTTCCAAAATAGTATGCCATGTTTTTTTTTGTTTTTTTTTTGCTGTCCTGGCACCATAGGGGCTTCCTAAATGGGACATGCCCCCCAAAAACCATTTCAGAAAAACTCATTCTCCAAAATCCCAATGATGCTCCGTCTCTTCTGAGCCCTCTAGTGCACCCTCCGAACACTTGACATACACATATGAGGTATTTCCTTACTCAAGAGAAATTGGGTTACACATTTTAGGAAGATTTCTCTCCTTTTACCACTTGTAAAAATTCTAAAACTGGAACTACAAGAACAAGCCAGTGTAAAAAATTAAGATTTAGAATTTTCTCCTTCACTTTGCTGCTATTCCTGTGAAACACCTAAAAGATTAACACACTTACTGAATGTCATTTTGAATACTTTGAGGGGTGCAGTTTTTATAATGGAGTAATTTATGGGATATTTCTAATATGAAGGCCCTTCAAATCCACTTCAAAACTGAACTGGTCCCTGAAAAATTCAGATTTTGAAAATTTTGTAAAAAACTGGAAAATTGCTGTTGAACTTTGAAGCCCTCTGATATCTTCCAAAAGTAAAAACATGTCAACTTTATGATGCAGTCAAAAAGTAGATGTATTGTATATGTGAATCAATATATCATTTATTTGGAATATCCATTTTCCTGATAAGCAGAGAGTTTCAAATTTAAACAAAATGCAACATTTTCAATTTTTTCATCACATTTTTAAATGTTTCACCAAGAAATGATGCAAGTATCGACAAAATTTTACCACTAACATAAAATAAAATATGTCATGAAAATACAATCTCGGAATCAGAATGAAAGGTAAAAACATCCCAGAGTTATTAACCCCTTCCCGCTATTGGACGTATGCATACGTCCAGGCGAATTACACGTTCGCGCAAATGGACGTATGCATACGTCCAAGCGATCTCCTGCTCTGCCACGGGCAGCGCAGAAGATCGCGGGTGGGACTCAGCTGTCAATCACAGCCAGAGTCCCACCGCAGCTGCCGGGGCCGCGATCGCGCCGGTCCCGGCAGCATTAACCCCATAGATGCCGTGATCAGTTCTGATCATGGCATCTATGGTGTTTGCAGGGGGAGCGCTCTCCCCCTGCCCATCAACGGCGGCTCCGCGATAAAATAAGGGGGATCGAGGGTGTCCAAGACACCCTCGATCCCCCTTGAAGAGATAGGAGTGAGGTGGCAGGGTTGCCACCCCTCCTATCCCTGCTATTGATCGGTCGACCGACCAATAGCAGACTGGGGGCGGGGGGGTTAAAGTTCGGTTCCCCTCCGCTATGCCCACCCATCGGTGTCCGGGCACAGCGGGGGGAACCGTGTAGTAGCGGCGGCGGCGGCAGCGGCGGTCACTTACCCGGCGGCGGCTGTGATCATGGCGGCGGTGGAGGTGAGTATGACATCGCGTGTCCGGGAGTCTGTTGCCTAGCAACATCTGCAGGGCGACAGTTTAGAGAGTGGTCTCTATACTGTCGCCCTCCAGATGTTGCAAAACTACAACTCCCACCATGCCTTGACAGCTGTTTGCTGTGTTGGCATGCTGGGAATTGTAGTTTTGCAAGATTTAGAGGGGTTCAGGCTGGAGATCACTGACAGTGGTCTCTAAACTGTAGCCCTCCAGATATTACAAAACTACAACTCCCAGCATGCCCAGACAGCAGTTTGCTGTCTTAGCATGCTGAGATTTGTAGTTTTGCAACATCTGGTTTAGAGACCACTGTCAGTGATCTCCAGCCTGAACCCCTCTAAATCTTGCAAAACTACAACTCCCAGCATTCAGGAACAGCAAATGGCTGTCTCGGCATGCTAGGAGTTGTACTTGCGTGCCTCCAGCTGTTGCATAACTACATCTTCCAGCATTCCCTGTGGCAATCAGTACATGCTGAGAGTTGTAGTTCTGCAACAGCTGGAGGCACACTGGTTGGGAAATACCGAGTTAGGTAATAGGTTCTATTACCTAACTCAGTATTTTCCAACCAGTGTGCCTCCAGCTGTTGCAAAACTACAACTCCCAGCATGCACGTTCTGTCAGTGCATGCTGGGAGTTGTAGTTTTGCCCCCCCCCCCCCTCCCATGTGAATGTACAGGTTACATTCAGACTGGCGGCGGATTACAGTGAGTTCCCTGCTTCAAGTTTGAGCTGCAGGAGCCGCAGCTCAAACTCCTAGCGGGAGACTCAGTGTAATCCGCCGTCAGTGTGAATGTAACCTAAAAACACTACACTACACTAACATAAAATAAAGAGTAAAACACTACATATGCACATGTACACTGCCCCCCCCCCCCACCACCCCTTCCCCCCCCCCCAATAAAAATGAAAAACGTATCCTACAGCAGTGTTTCCAAAACGGAGCCTCCAGCTGTTGCAAAACAAAAACTCCCAGCATTTCCGGACAGCCATTGACTGTCCAAGCATGCTGGGAGTTTAGCAACAGCTGGAGGCACCCTGTTTGAGAATCACTGGTGTAGAATACTCCTATGTCCACCCCTATGCAAATACCTAATTTAGGCCTCAAATGCGCATGGCGCTCTCACTTTGGAGCCCTGTCGTATTTCAAGGCAACAGTTTAGGGCCACATATGGGGTATCGCCGTACTCGGGAGAAATTGCCTAACAAATTTTGGGGGGCTTTTTCTCCTTTTACCCCTTATGAAAAGGTAAAGTTGGGGTCTACACCAGCATGTTAGTGTAAAAAAAAAACATTTTTGTACACTAACATACTGGTGTTGCCCCATACTTTAAAATTTCACAAGCGGTAAAAGAAAAAAAGCCTCCAAAATTTGTAACGCAATTTCTCCTGAGGACGGAGATACCCCATATGTGGGCGCAAAGTGTTCTGGGGACGCACAACAAGGCTCAGAAGGGAGAGTGCACCATGTAAATTTGAGGTCTAAATTGGTGATTTGCACAGGGGTGGCTGATTTTACAGCGGTTCTGACATAAGTGCAAAACAATAAATACCCACATGTGACCCCATTTTGGAAACTACACCCCTCGCGGAATGTAACAAGGGGTACAGTGAGCATTTACACCCCACAGGTGTCTGACAGATCTTTGAAACAGGGGTCTGCACAGCCCACTGTTCCAAAGATCCGTCAAATGCCAGTGGGGTGTAAATTCTCCCTGCACCCCTTATTACCTTCCGTGAGGGGTGTAGTTTTAAAAATGGGGTCACATGTGGGGGGGTCCCCTGTCTGGCACCACGGGGGGGCTTTGGAAATGCACATGGCCAAATTCTCTCTCCAAAAGCTCAATGATGCTCCTTCTCTTCTGAGCATTGTAGTTCGTCCCCAGTGCACTTCACGTCCACTTATTGGGTATTTCCATACTCAGAAGAGATGGGGTTACAAATTTTGGGGGGTATTTTCTGCTATTATCCCTTGTAAAAATGTAAAATTTGGGGGAAAACAAGCATTTTAGTGTAAAAAAATTTTTTTTTTTTTTACATATGCAAAAGTCGTGAAACACCTGTGGGGTATTAAGGTTCACTTTACCCCTTGTTACGTTCCTCAAGGGGTCTAGTTTCCAAAATGGTATGCCATGTGGTTTTTTTTTTCTGTCCTGGCACCATAGGTGCTTCCTAAATGCGGCATGCCCCCAGAGCAAAATTTGCTTCCAAAAAGCCAAATGTGACTTCTTCTCTTCTGAGACCTGTAGTGCGCCAGCAGAGCACTTTTCATCCCCATATTGGGTGTTTTCTGAATCGGGAGAAATTGGGCTTCAAATTTTGGGGGGTATTTTCTGCTATTACCTTTTTTAAAAATGTAAAATTTTTGCTAAACCAAGCATTTTTGGTAACATTTTTTTTTTTTTTTTACATATGCAAAAGTCGTGAAACACCTGTGGGGTATTAAGGTTCACTTTATCCCTTGCTACGTTCCTCAAGGAGTCTAGTTTCCAAAATTGTATGCCATGTCGTTTTTTTTTGCTGTCCTGGCACCATAGGGGCTTCCTAAATGCGACATGCCCCCCGAGCAAAATTTGCTCTCAAAAAGCCAAATATGACTCCTTCTCTTCTGAGCATTGTAGTTCGCCCGTAATGCACTTTAGGTCAACTTATGGGGTACCTCCATACTCAGAAGAGATGAGGTTACAAATTTTGGGGGGTATTTTCTGCTATTAACCCTTGCAAAAATGTGAAATTTGGGGGGAAACACACATTTTAGTGAAACATTTTTTTTTTTTTTACATATGCAAAAGTCATGAAACACCTGTGGGGTATTAAGGCTCACTTAATTCCATGTTACGTTCCTCAAGGGGTCTAGTTTCCAAAATGGTATGCCATATTTTTTTTTTTTGCTGTTTGGGCACCATAGGGGCTTCCTAAATGCAACATGCCCCCAAAAAACCATTTCAGAAAAACGTACTCTCCAAAATCCCCTTGTCGCTCCTTCGTTTCTGAGCCCTCTACTGCGCCCGCCGAACAATTTACATAGACATATGAGGTATGTGCTTACTCGAGAGAAATTGGGCTACAAATTCAAGTATAAATTTTATCCTTTTACCCCTTGTAAAAATTCAAAAATTGGGTCTACAAGAACATGCAAGTGTAAAAAATGAAGATTTTGAATTTTCTCCTTCACTTTGCTGCTTTTCCTGTGAAACACCTAAAGGGTTAAAACACTTACTGAATGTCATTTTGGATACTTTGGGGGGTGCAGTTTTTGTAATGGGGTCATTTATGGGGTATTTCTAATATGAAGACCCTTCAAATCCACCGGTGTCTTCCAAAAGTAAACACTTGTCAATTTTATGATGAAAATATAAAGTAGACATATTGTATATGTGAATCCAAAAAAAAAAATATTTGGTATATCCATTTTCCTTACAAACAGAGAGCTTCAAAGTTAGAAAAATGCAAAATTTTAAATTTTTTCATCAAATTTTGGGATGCAAGTTACCACAAAAATTTACCACTATGTTAAAGTAGAATATGTCACGAAAAAACAATCTCGGAATCAGATTGATAAGTAAAAGCATTCCAGAGTTATTAATGTTTAAAGTGACAGTGGTCAGATGTGCAAAAAAGGGCTGCGTCCTAGAGGTGAAAATGGGCTGTGTCCTTAAGGGGTTAAGGCTTAAAGTGAGTTATCAAGGCGTTAAGTAGTCAGATGTGCAAAAAATGCTCTGGTCCTTAAGGCCAAAATTTGACTTAAGGGGTTAAAGGGGTGCAACTGTAGGAAAAAAAAAACACATGTCCAGGGGTTAAATGTGAGTGCAGGTTCAGATCATAAGAATTTATTTTTTATTTTTTATTTTTTTAAAGAACATTTTTCAATAATAACAATTTATTTTTCAATAACTGATTAAATAACACTCCCTAAAAAACAAACAAAATGGAAATATTTTTGCTCCAAAATTTTGGAGCTATATGCCAAAATTTGACATGAAGAGCATTGGATATGGCCCTCATTGTCTTTTCAGATTATCTGTTTTTTCAGACTATGGGGGACATTTATCAAAGCATTTAGTAGGTTTTTTTTTGCTTAAAATTGTCGCAAAAAAGTCGCACGTGCGACTAAATAAAAATCTTGCTTACCAAAGCAAAAAGTGATTTTTGACTTGCAGTGGTCAGAGATTTATCAAGTGCGAAAGTCGCAAAAAAGTCACATTGCATGAAAAAACCTACTAAATTTACTCCAGCTCAGACATGGAGCAGAAAAAGCTACTACCAAAGCAAAAAAAGAGAAAAATTGCTTAAAGGGGTAGTCCAGTGGTGAAAAACATATCCCCTATCCTAAGGATAGGGGATAAGTTTGAGATTGCGGGGGTCCGACCGCTGAGGCCCCCTGCGATCTCTCTGTATGGGGCCCCGGTTCTCCAGCCAGATAGGGGGTGTCGACCACCGTATGAAGCGGCGGCCAACACGCCCCCTCAATACATAGCTATGGCAGAGCCGGAGATTGCCGAAGGCAGTGCTCCGGCTCTGCCATAGAGTTGTATTGAGGGGGCGTGTCGGCCGCCGCTTAGTGCGGAGGTTGACACGCCCCCTTCCCGCTGGCTGTCGGGGCCCCGTACAGGAGATCGTTGGGGGCCCCAGAGGTTGGACCCCCCGCGATCTGCAACTTATCCCCTATCAGGGCCGCCATCAGGGGGGTACAACCCATACACCTGTATGGGGCCCGGAGCTTCAGGGGGCCCGGACGTCCCTGGACCTTTTTTTTTTATAGCTTGTCACCCCCCTGAAGGGCGCGGGCCCTTTAAGAATTATGGCAGAGTCGGATAGGCCAAGGGCTGATTGGAGTAGAGAGGTCACGTGCCCCGTGCAGGCACGCACGTCTACTCCAATCACCTGACCTGTCCCTGCGCGATCTCCCTCATCCTCCCTGTCCAGCACCAGGAGCAGCAGAAGCCTCACGTGATCCAGGCAGGGTAAGTGAATTTGCGCGGGGAAGGGGGGGTGGAATTGGTGTTATAGGAGTGATAAGAGGAGATGAGTGGTGCGGGGGGGTGGTGATGAGTGGTGCAGGGGGGGTGATGAGTGGTGCAGGGGGGTTTGGGGGTGATGAGAGGTGCAGGGGGGGTTATGGGGGTGATGAGAGGAGCAGGGGGATAATGGAGGTGTTGAGTGGTGCAGGGGGGGTGATGAGAGGTGAGGGGGATAATGGGGGGTAATTAGAGGTGCAGGGGGGTTATGGGGGTGATAAGAGGTGCAGGGTGGGTTATGGTGGTGATAAGAGGTGCGGGGGGGTTATGGGGGTGAAAAGAGGTGCAGGTGGGATGATGAGAGGTGCAGGGGGGTTATGCAGGAGTTTAAGAGGTGCGGGGGGGGTTATGGGGTGATAAGAAGTGCGGGGGGTTATGGGGGTTATAAGAGGTGTGGGGGGGTTATGGGGGGTGATAAGAGGTGCAGGGGGTTATGGGGGTGATAAGAGGTGCAGGGGGATTATTGGGGTGAGATAAGGTGCATGGGGGGTGATGAGAGGTTCAGGGGGGTTATGGGGGTGATAAGAGGTGCAGGGAGTTATGGGGGGGATGAGAGGTGCATGGGGTGATGGGGGTGATGAGAGGTGCAGGGGGGTTATGGGGGTGATAAGAGGTGCAGGGGGGTTATGGGGGTGATAAGAGGTGTGGGGGGGTTATGGGGGTGATAAGAGGTGTGGGGGGTTATGGGGGTGATAAGAGGTGCAGGGGGTTATGGAGGTGATAAGAGGTGCAGGGGGTTGTGGGGGGGGATGAGAGGTGCATGGGGGGTGATGAGAGGTGCATTGGGGGTTATGGGGGTGATAAGAGGGCAGGGGGGGTTATGCGGGTGATAAGAGGTGCAGGGGGGTTATGGGGGTGATAAGAGGTGCAGGGGGTTATGGGGGGGATGAGAGGTGCAGAGGGTTATGGGGGGGATGAGAGGTGCAGGGGGGTTATGGGGAGATGAGAGGTGCATGGGGGGTGATGAGAGGTGCAGGGGGCGGTTATGGGGGTGATAAGAGGTGCAGGGGGGTTATGGGGGTGATAAGAGGTGCAGCGGGGTTATGGAGGGATGAGAGATGCAGGGAGGTTATGGGGGTGATAAGAGGCGCAGAGGGGGTTATGGGGTGATGAGGAGAGGTTTGGCAGGGGGTTTATGGGGGTGATGAGGAGATGTTTGGCGGGGGTTATGGGGGTGATGAGGACACAGAGGATAAGAGGGGGTGTATATGTATATATGATGTGTATGCATGTGTGGCAGTATTATATTCAGGGTACAGTGTGTGGCAGTATTATATTCAGGGTACAGTGTGTGGCAGTATTATATTTAGTGGGTACAGTGTATGGCAGCATTGTATTCAGGGGTATAGTGTGTGGCAGTATTATATTCAGGGTACAGTGTGTGGCAGTATTATATTCAGGGTACAGTGTATAGCAGGATTATATCCAGGTTACAGTGTGTGGCAGGATTATATTTAGTGGTTACAGTGTGTGGCAGTATTATATTCAGGGTACAGTGTGTGGTAGTATTTTATTTAGGGTACCGTGAGGGGCAGTATTATACTCAGGGTACAGTGTGTGCCAGTATTATATTCAGGGTACAGTGTGGGGCAGTATTATATTCAGGGTACAGTGTGTGGTAGTATTATATTCAGTGGATACAGTGTGTGGCAGTATTATATTCAGGGTACAGTGTATAGCAGTATTCTATTCAGGGGTACAGTGTGGGGCAGTATTATATTTAGTGGGTACATTGTATAGCAGTATTATATTCAGGGTACAGTGTGTGGCAGTATTATTTTCAGGGTACAGTGTATAGCAGTATTCTATTCAGGGGTACAGTGTGGGGCAGTATTATATTTAGTGGGTACAGTGTATAGCAGTATTATATTCAGGGTACAGTGTGGGGCAGTATTTTATTTAGGGTACAGTGTGGGGCAGTATTTTATCTAGAGTACACTTTCTGGCAAGGTTATAATGATTACTGTCTTCATGCACAGGATGAGGATCTGCTGACAAAGTGAGGAGCCAATGATGTCTGGATGTCAGACTCTGCAGAGAAGATGGAGCTGGAGGAAGACCTGGTCTCTGGATCAGATAAAGAAGAAAAGATAACAGAGAAGATATCACTCAGGTCAGAAGACGTCACTCAGGTCACTGATATCATTGTGTAATCTCATGACTGTCCCATCAGAGCTGTAGTCACTTCTGCAGTGATGATGGGTAAAACTGTGTCCAATCTGTGTCTCTCCAGCTGTTACAAAATGACAACTCCCATTGCCAGAGGCTCTCCAGACATGATCGGAGTTTTAGCTTTCCAACAGCTGTAGAACCACTTCAACCGAGGTGATCGGTGGGGTCAGCAGTCAGACCCCCACCAAAAAAAATGGGCTGCTTATTATAAAATGTCCGGGACCTGGGGGGGGGGGAGGTCAGGGGGAAGGGGTAGGGAGCCCCGAGGTAATTTTTCTAGCTACACCCCTGCGCACAGCCGCTGCGCATTGATACGGCATTGGGGGCATCGGTTAACAGCAGAAAGGGGCGTGCAACAACTATATAGAGGCAAATTGTGCCCCGGCCCATATAGTTGTTGTAGGCCCCTCTTTGCTAATAGTTTTCCCCCCATATAGTTGTGGGCCTCTCTGAGAGGGGCCCAGGCCTACCACAACTATGGGGGCAACTATTAACAGAGGGGCCTACCCAAATTATATGGAGCCCCTATATAGTTTGGGTAGGCCCCTCTGTTAATAGTTGCTTCCATATAGTTTGGGTAGGCCCCTCTGTTAAAGGATTAGTCTGGTGAAAAATAACTTATAGATCGCAGGGGGGTCCAAGCGTGATCTCCCCCAGTAATCTCCTGCACAGGCCCCGGCGGTTTGCTGGAAGCTGACGTCTTTTCCCCCGCAGGAAGCTGTGGCCGGCACACCCCTCCATGTATTTCTACATGGAACGGGGGGGGGGCAGGCCTTGAGCTGTGTGAGGGGCCCAGAAATTTCTGATGGCAGCCCTGTCCCCTATCCTTAGGATAGGGGATAAGTTATTCACCACTGGACTACTCCTTTAAGGGAAAGAAATGTATGAACAGGCTGAAAGCAGTTGATAAATAAGTCGCTCATAATCAAGAAAATAGCAAGAAAAAAATAACTAAAAAAAGGAATACATGAGCAAACATTGATAAATGTCCACCTATATGATTTTTTTTTTTTTCGTACTTTCGGATGGATCCAAATGTACAAAAACTACAAAAATAATATGAAAAAAAAAAACTGTTTGTTAGGAAACAAATTGCACAAGAATATGAAGAATATGATGTGACTTGAATATGAAGTGACTGGTCTTACTAAGTAAAAACAAACATCTCTACAGGGATAGCCTCTACAGGGAAACACAGCCGCACCGTAGGGCAGGCCAATATGGGCACAATCTAACACTTGAGTATCACACAGGCCCTCTGTCCCACTAGAGAAATGCTCAGAAAAATGTATTCCTGTAATGCCCAAGTGTTTTGTACACCAAGTGGGACCTGAAACCACTAAGCTCACTTTGTGTTACTTTGCATATTTTGTAATAAAAAAATAATTTGTTCTACCGTATGTCAATATATTATATGTTCATTTCTTTTCATTGTTCCAGTATATTCTCTATAAACTAATTGCTTCCTCAAGGCAGAATAGAACACAGATCAAGGTCACTCCTGCTATGGTGTAAATAGTAGGTTCACTGAATCCTAAGGTATACATTTAATACATACGGTGTATGCTGAAAACAGAATGTTTTAACCCTAATAAAAGCCTGAAAAAACAGGTGGTCAGAAATGCTTTTCCAAAAAAGTAATTTTTCATTTAGGGCTTACATGTTTTCTCCATTTAATGTAATACACACAAACACTATTAACCTACCATTGGTTCTAAAGTAATCAGGAGATAATGTTTATTTTTTCTTAAAGGGGAGCTCCATATTTTTTTTTTTTTTAGATTTACTTGCACCAGAAAGTTAAACAGATTTGTGAACTGCTTCTATTTGAAAATCGTAATCCTTCCATTACTTATCAGCTGCTGTATACTACAGATGAAGTTATGTAGCTCTTTCCAGTCTGACCACAGTGCTCTCTGCTGCCACCTTCGTTCATATCAGGAACTGTCCGTAGAAGGAGCAAATTCCCATAACAAACCTTTACTGCTTTGGACAGTTTCTGACACGAACAGAGGTGGCAGCAGAGAGCAATGTGGTCAGACTGGAAAGAACTACACAGCTTTCTCTGGAACATACAACAGCTGATAAGTACAGGATGGGTTAAGATTTAAAAATAGAAGTAACTTAAGAGTCCCCCTTAAGGTCAGGCAGTTCTTCGATAATGTGATTCAAGTTCAAGGATTTCTCATCAAGCATACACATGCATAAACATACCTATACGACACATTTTTCTTGCATTTTTTCTGGAGCTTTTTGTAAAAATACACCAAGATTAGCATTTCACATGTAAAACGCAGTCAGTGCAGGATCGTGTCAGACTAATAAATCCATGCATATTGGAGGTTGCCCGGGCCACAGAAATCTATGCCAGCTTCAAGCTTCAAGATTTCGACAACAGATTTGCTCATTTATGCTAGCAGGCATAAATTGTAGTAAATTTTGCAAGAGAGAGAGGCCACACCCCTTCAGTGCTAAGCCCTGCCAAGATGGTGCAGATGGGTGAAAAGTCTATGTAATTCTTGAAAATGTGGCTTGCACAAAAATTTGCGCTAGGTGGAGAGTTTTATAAATCCCTGGCCCTATGTGTTTATGGTAGTAAAGCCCTAACACACCATCCTTAAAGTGCTCTGCCCTAGACATCTTAAACCCTATCCAAAGGATAAGGTATAAGATGTCTGATCGTTGGGGGTTCTGAACATTCCGAACACGGGGGGTCAATGGCGTTCTGAACATGGAAGATTGGAGCTTCTGTATTTGCAATGTTACGCAAGGCCCTCTCCGTTCATGTTCATGGGAAGGGGGCGTGATGGCTAGTATATAGCCATCAAGCCTCCTACCATAGACATGAATGGAGGGGACATGATAGCTGTGGTCATCCATCATCCGGCACGGAGCAGAGTTCGCTCCATATACTGGATGACTGGGGTGCTGTGCTGGAGATCGCGGGGAGGCTGGGGTGGCGGTTCCAGTGGCTGGACCCCCGCAAACACACATAAGATTTTTAGGTGTGGAGTACCCATTTAACTTGTTAAGGACTAAGGGCGTACAGGTACACCCTTGTGTCTGGGTACTTAAGGACCAAGGGCGTACCTGTACACCCTGAATACTCAAGCGGTTTTGAAGAGACTGCAGGAGCTGCGCACACTTCAGAGCAGTGAGTGTCAGCTACCATCAGATGTGATCGTGGGGGTTCCATGAGCCTTAAAGGAGTACTCCACCCCTAGACATCTTATCCCCTATCCAAAGGCTGCAGCACCCCAGACATCTGGTGCATGGAGCAAACTTTGCTCTGTGCAAACTGGCTGGCGATGCGGGGCGGAGGCTCATGACATCGCGGCCATGCCCCCTCAATGCAAGTCTACGGGAGGGGGCGTGGTGTCTGTCCCACCCCCTCTCCCATAGACTTGCATTGAGGGGGCGTGGCCATGATGTCACGAGCTGGGCGTTGCCGTGACGTCACGGCTGCATGAATGTTGGTTGCAGCAGGGAGATTGCAAAGGTCCACAGTGGCGGGACCCCTGCCATCAGACTTCTTATCCCCTAGAGGGGATAAGATGTCTATGGGCGGAGTACTGCTTTAAGGGGTTAACTATGTGGAATTTCCAAATTTAATCAAATTCTAGTTGACAATCGTAGAAACTGTCCAACTGTCCAGAAATGTTTGTTCATATTTTTGGTGTATGGTGTAATTCTCCTCAGACCAATAATTCTCTTGTCCATTTGCAAGATTTATTCTCACAGCACCATGCAGAAAAATAATACTTCCAAAACTAATCTACAAAATTCCACTACATTTATTCTCTTATTCCTATTTATTGGCATCTGTTTTGTCATATGCCTATTTGTTAATGGGATGATATATATATATATATATATATATATATATAAAACAAAGGGAAGAAGAAGCAGCAAAAGCCAAGCAGGATATAAGATAAAGACTTAAAAGAAAAAAGCAAAAAAAAAAAAAAAAACACCATGCGTAAAACGACCCTTAGTCTGGCTATTTGCCTTAGGTAATGGTCAACCAAAATGGTTGATTTGGCCATTACTGCCAACCATGTCTGTAAATTGGATAAGAATGATTATTAATAATATCTGATCTACTACACTGGACTTATTCGGCCAACAAGGCTGAAAAACCCAGTGTTTCTCACAATCTGCAGCATTCGGCCAATCATGCCAAATTGTTCACAAGTTCACTGTGGGTTTTTGTGTAAAGGACAGCAACACTGATCTGACGGTTTAGCCTGGCATGTTTTTGTACAAATCTATGGTACTTATTTGTAAGAAGAATCCTCTGAGACTTGTATTGGTCATGTATTGCCAATTAGATTTGCAACAAATGCGAACATCGACGCGATTCTATCACGCAAGTCACTTCATTAAACTTAATTTAGGCTAGGTTTCCACTTGTTTTTTTTATGACAAAAACGCCAATAAAAACGCCCATTCTGCCGCATGGCGTTTTTTTGTGAAAAAACGCTGTGGCCAGATGTTAGCTGCAAGTCAATAGTAAACTGCAAAATGCCAAATTCACTTGCTGTTTTTCAGTTTGGCGTTTTTTTAAATCCTTTTGGCGTTTTTGGGCTCCTTGGCAGTTTTTAAAAAATGACCTCTTGTCGAGACTTTGGCGTTTTTTCAGAAAAATCTTGGCTTTTTCTCCCATAGAAGTCTATGGGAGTGAAAAAAACACCAAGAAAAACGCCATGTGGGTTTTAAATTTGGTGTTTTTTCAGGCGGTTTTTATTCTCTTTTGGACTTTAGCAATCCAAAAAAGTGTTGGAGATACCTTTTTTATTAAAATTTAGTAGGGTACCATTAAAAAATAATAATAAAAAAGACACAGTAGTGATGGAAAAAATTGTATTTAACAAAATGTATCTTTTTTATAACAAAATTTTATTTAATTTTTAAACAGCCATCAATTTATGTGTGCGGGTAGGGCACTAACAATTTAGCCGACAATAATAAAAATGTAGTGTGTGTGTGTGTGTTTCACTTTTAATATTTTCTTACATTTTTTTGGTAGTACTACTACTCCTATCATGGAACACACTGTTCCATGATAGGAGTAGTAGTTACCTGTACTAATTGACAGATCGCCGGGGTTCGTTGTGATCATCCTATATAATGTATAGATGCGGCGGCTGCTCTTCTATGGTCCCTGCACTGCCGTATATATACACATATTCATATTTACCGCAGAGCTGGGATTGGTCAGATGGTTCCAGCCAATCACAACTCTGGGGGAAATAGGAATATGTGTATATATACAGCGTGCAGGGGACCATAGAGGAGTGGCCGCTGCATCCATACATTATACAGGACGATCATTGTTGATCATCGTCAGGAGGAGTGACACTCGCTGCGATCTGTCTGTTAATGCTGATACTACTCCTCCCAGCAGAGTGTGCTCCATGTTGGGAGTAGTATTAGCCGCAGTAAGGTACAGATCACAGCGGATGTCACTCCTCCTGACACCCGCTGTGATCCTCCTGAAGCTACTGTCGGGATCAGCTGTTCTCAGGACTACAGAGCCGGGAGATCAGCTGATGCTGAGCAGTAGATATACATCGTATACCTACTGCACAGCAAGAACTTACAGTGAGCCTGCAATGTGTATACAGTATTCACATTGCTGGCTCACTTAACCCCTTGCTGAGCTGTGCGCTAAGCCAGCCCGGCAAGCAAAGTGTTAACTTACACTGCTGGACAGTGTAGGTTAACCCTTTGGACGGTATACACTATATACAGCTATCTATAGATGAAGCCCCTTACCTCTGTCCAATCCCCGCGGGTCCGTGTAGCTCTGCCACCTAGTGATGACGTCATTAGGGGGTGGAGCTACATACGAGATCCAGGCTAGTAAGTCTGAAGCTCTGTTCACATTGTCCGTTTTGGATAATGGGAACAGACCCTTCTGCCAGTGTCTACCCAGACAGGGAGACTCCAGCTGTTGCTAAACTACAACTCCCAGCATGCACAGACAGCCAAAGGCTGTCTGGGCATGCTGAGAGTTGTAGTTTTGCACCAGTTGGAGGCTCACTGTTTAGGTAGACATTGCATTATGGGCGCTCTCCCCTGCAGAGAGTGCAAAAAATGTCCTAACCCATTTTTTTTTTTTTTTTTTTTCTTTCTTCTCGTTTCGGATCCGTGTATGCAGATGATTACGACGGATTCGATGGATTACCACGGATGAACTGGATTTTTTATATTTTAATAAAATGGTTAACGAGGGCTGTGGGGGGAGTGTTTTTTAAAATAAAATAATTTTTCCAATGTGTTGTGTTTTCTTTTTTATTGAATATTCAGGCTTAGTTATGGAGGTTGTCTAAAAGTCGGAATCCATTAATAAGTCGGGGCTTAGCGTTAGCCCCGAAAACAGCTAGCGCTAACCCCCAATTATTACCCTGGTACCCACCGCCACAGGGGTGCCGGGAAGAGCCCGTACCAACAGGCCCGGAGCATCAAAAATTGTGCTCCTGGGCCTAGGCGGTAACAGGCTGGCGTTATTTAGGCTGGGGAGGGTTAGTAACAATGGTCCTCGCCCACCCTGGTAACGTCAGGCTGTTGCTGCTTGGTTGGTATCTGGCTGATACTGAAAATAGGGGGAACCCTATGCGATTTTTTTTTTTTAATGAAAAAAATAAAACGCATAGGGTTCCCTGTATATACAGCCTTTGGCTGTCTGAGCATGCTGGGAGTTGTAGTTTAGCAACAGCTGGAGTCTCCCTGTCTGGGTAGACACTGGCAGAAGGGTCTGTTCCCATAATCCAAAATGGACAATGTGAACAGAGCTTCAGACTAGCTTGAATCCCGTTTGTAACTCCGCCCCTAATTACGTCATCACTAGGGGCGAGCTACACGGACCGGCGGTGACAGAAACGAGGGAGGTAAGGGGATCTCTTGTTCTGTATACACTATATACATTTATCTATAGATAGCTGTATATTCTGTATACCGCACAAAGGCGCTATAGGAGCAGGGAGTCCTGTCAGTCTGGTGACAGGATTCCCGGCTCCTGCATAGTATACATGGGTACACAATGCCCCCCTGTATACTATACGGCCGGGGGAGGTAAGTAGTGATGCTATACATCACTCCTCATCTCCTTACACTCTGTGGACCGGGCGCTCAGCATCCAACCCACAGAGTGGTACCCAGAAGGCAGTGAAAAAACTGCAACAGGGGACACATTTGGCTGTTTCCACACAAGGAAAAAAGCCAGAAAAAACGCCAGAAAAACTGCCAAAACCTGTGGCAGTTTTTCTGGCGTTTTTCTGGTGTTTTTTTAGCTGTACAAAAAAAAAACAAGTGGAAACCTAGCCTTACTGCGGTGCAGGCTCCAAGACATCTAAAATGGAATATCTACAGATCAGTACATAGGGCAAGGAACACTGGCAAGGCGGTAAGGCAAGGCAGGAAGGGAAGTAGGCAGGATGACCCAGAATCACATGCCGCCTATCAGCAGCCAGTCACCGCTGTGATGTTGCAGCCCTATATAAAAGGCAGCCATCTTGCAGCCAGTCACTTCATCACAATACACTGCAGAAGGATCATAGGACACAGAGGCTGTGTGTGTGTTACAGCAGAGAAAAGTGCAGTCCAGCAGCGTCTAACATCCCCTAGTCAGATCAGCGTTCTCGTGGACTGAGAGCATTGCTTTTTTTCACTGAAAAGGATTTTTACTGCAGCTGCAGGCATTAACCTCCCAGTCACTTTCTTCGGCATAGTATTACAGAGAGGGGCAGATAGCTGTGTGTTGCCTCATACATTTCAACAAGCTTCAGCAACTTCATAAACCTTAGCAGAGGAGGCAGGAATAATTTTTCAGCGCAATTCTGTGTCATCTAAGTAGTGTACTATTTTGTACCTGTTAATCTGTCAAGGACCTACATACTGTGAAAGGACAGCCAAAAGTAATCACCGTCTGGTGTTTTACAAAACTTACAGAGTTTTTTGGCGTATTGTAGTATTTTTCTGCCCTCATCAGTGTATACCGCATACGTACATCTAAGTAGTGTACTATTTTGTACCTGTTAATCTGTCAAGGGCCTACATTTTGTGGAAAGACAGGCAAAAGTAATCATCGGCTGGTGTTTTACAAAAATACAGAGTTTTTAGGCTCATTGTACCGCATTTTTCTGCCCTCATCAGTGCATATCGCATACGTACATCTGAGTAGTGTACTATTTTGTACCTGTTAATCTGTCAAGGGCCTACATACTGTGGAAAGACGAAACAACCAAGTACGACCAAAGTGGCTTTTAAATAAGGAAACGTTTTATGCGTTTGGTACTTACCACGCTAAATACTATATCCTATCAATAAGTAGCACCAAACAATGAATTAGCCAATAAAATCGCAAATTTAATTAAACAGACATGATCATAAAAACATGATTAAAATAACATGAATATGAGGATCAGTAACAACCGGAAAAAGTGTGCACTCAGATCTAGAATAAACTCTTGGAGGGCAAGTACCAAAGGTATTAACAAATACATAACAGGCTTACAAAAAGAATGCCACAAGATGTATACAGTACATAAGGTGAGCCACAAAAGCAGAGATACAAGAGACGAGACTAAGTGTGGTGATAAGAAATAATAAACTTTGCAATGATGTGGGAGTTTGGACATGCAGAGAGACAAGTGGGTATACATAAAAGACCAGGCTATATGAGAGTACTGGTCTAGATACCCTGAAACCACGTCTCTGCGACAAACCCCTTGTGGGCAACAACCACCACAACATATGCAAAGTCACCACACCGATACTCACAATGTCAGAGAGCACACCAACCCCTACGCCGTTTCGCTTCCGCTTTGTCAGGGAGTTTCTATGGGTTAGTGATGCACACTATTTATATTGCAATGGACCAATCAGTAACCAAAGATACAGATTACCTTTGGGAAGCAGCTGTGTTCCGTGCCGCCATACGGTATGGCTGCCGATGCAATCACATACAGTCTCGGGCGCAGACGCACAGTGGGGAGATGACGTGTGTGCACCTATATCACTCCGCACGAACGGGCGCATATGCAAGAGACCCAGCGAGGTTGGATGCGCATCAAGTACAAGCGCATGTGCATATGGATCCGAGCGCGCTGGTAAGCGAACTCAGACCAGACATGCGCCTAAGCTGTAGACATGGAGGCAGTAGTCTCCTATAGGATTTAATGGGAACTTAATTCAGAAGCACTATCAGTAAAAAAGGTGTATATAAAGGGGATCATGTTACCGGGCATACATAATGAGCACCATAGATAGCAATAGGAAAAAAAAAATTTAGAAAAAAAAATTATAGATAATAAATAAATAAAATAAGGTGTTTGTGTTAGCGTGCATGCAAAAAGTGAAAAATAAAAATAAAAAGTGATAACACGTGAAACGAAGTGCATGCATATACTCACCTAAATCTATATATTGAAATAAGATCAATAACAGAATCCAATTTAGGATATACATGATTTCCTCATGACTAAACGTGCACAAACTCCCTCCCTTCAACTTTGTAGATTAATCAGATGTATAGTGAAAAGTGCAAAAACAGCAAAAGTAGAAACTTTTCAAGATGGGTGGTGACCATGGCGGCAATTTTGAAGTCGGCCATTTTGAATCATACTTTTGTTTTTTCAATAGGAAGAGGGTCATGTGGAACATCAAACTTATTGGGAATTTCCCAAGAAAAACAATTATGTGCTTGGTTTTAACATAACTTTATTCTTTCATGAGTTATTTACAAGTTTCTGACCACTTATAAAATGTACAAACAACAACAAAAAACGTGGTCTCAAATGGCTGGAGGTGCTCAACCCCAAATGCAGTTGTGCATATATACTGGGGGAGCAGATTCTGCCCTTGTAGTCCGTTGCTAGGGGCGATCCCCAGCATAAAAATGCATACAATGGAGGATGCCTGCAGCGGACCACAAGTGCCACAATAGAATCCTACACCAGATAAACGGTGTGGATGTGTAACAATTAGAATAATACAATACAGAAATTTAGGTGCACTACTGTGGTAGATGTATACAGTGACATTGGCTAATCCCTCAACACTGATGTTAAAATTGAGACATTCGCCAGTGTATCCTTATATAAAGGACACACCAGAGCCCGCACACCAACGCCAAGGTTTCTCAGATGGCACGGGACCTAACGCTAACCTACCTGTGCGTAATAAGCAAAAACCAGGGGCCAGTGGGCAATTACAGCAGCACTAGGCCGACATGCAGCCTGCTCCCAGTTCCCTCCAGCGTGACTGAGCACACATACAATGGAAGGGGGGAGAGAGGCTACAAGCCCCACCCAAGTTGGCTGATATAGGTGCATGGCCTCACAGGTGCAACCCTAATGCTGCCTGGAAAGTGTTCAAGGCGCATTAACATATGGAGTTTACACACCTCCACGTATAAATTTACAAACAACAACAAAAAACGTGGTCTCAAATGGCTGGAGGTGCTCAACCCCAAATGCAGTTGTGCATATATACTGGGGGAGCAGATCCTGCCCTTGTAGTCCGTTGCTAGGGGCGATCCCCAGCATAAAAATGCATACAATGGAGGATGCCTGCAGCGGACCACAAGTGCCACAATAGAATCCTACACCAGATAAACGGTGTGGATGTGTAACAATTAGAATAATACAATACAGAAATTTAGGTGCACTACTGTGGTAGATGTATACAGTGACATTGGCTAATCCCTCAACACTGATGTTAAAATTGAGACATTCGCCAGTGTATCCTTATATAAAGGACACACCAGAGCCCGCACACCAACGCCAAGGTTTCTCAGATGGCACGGGACCTAACGCTAACCTACCTGTGCGTAATAAGCAAAAACCAGGGGCCAGTGGGCAATTACAGCAGCACTAGGCCGACATGCAGCCTGCTCCCAGGGGTTGAGCACCTCCAGCCTTTTGAGACCACGTTTTTTGTTGTTGTTTGAAAAGTTATACGTGGAGGTGTGTAAACTCCATATGTTAATGCGCCTTGAACATATTCCAGGCAGCATTAGGGTTGCACCTGTGAGGCCATGCACCTATATCAGCCAACTTGGGTGGGGCTTGTAGCCTCTCTCCCCCCTTCCATTGTATGTGTGCTCAGTCACGCTGGAGGGAACTGGGAGCAGGCTGCATGTCAGCCTAGTGCTGCTGTAATTGCCCACTGGCCCCTGGTTTTTGCTTATTACGCACAGGTAGGTTAGCGTTAGGTCCCGTGCCATCTGAGAAACCTTGGCGTTGGTGTGCGGGCTCTGGTGTGTCCTTTATATAAGGATACACTGGCGAATGTCTCAATTTTAACATCAGTGTTGAGGGATTAGCCAATGTCACTGTATACATCTACCACAGTAGTGCACCTAAATTTCTGTATTGTATTACACTTATAAAATGTGTTCAATGTATTTTCCCATTGTGTTGGATTGTCAATGTAACCCTCTTCTCCCACTCTTCACACACTGATAGCAACACCGCAGGAGAAATGCTAGCACATCCTTCCAGTATCCGTAGTTTCAGGTGCTGCACATCTTGTATCTTCACAGCATAGACAATTGCCTTCAGATGACCCCAAAGATAAAAGTCTAAGGGGGTAAGATCGGGAGACCTTGGGGGCCATTCAACTGGCCCACGATGACCAATCCACTTTCCAGGAAACTGTTCATCTAGGAATGCTCGGACCTGACACCCATAATGTGGTGGTGCACCATTTTGCTGGAAAAACTCAGGGAACGTGCCAGCTTCAGTGCATAAAAAGGGAAACACGTCATCATGTACCAATTTTGCATATCCAGTGGCCTTGAGGTTTCCATTGATGAAGAATGGCCCCACTATCTTTTTACCCCATATACCACACCATATCATAAATTTTTGTGTTCCAACAGTCTTGGAGGGATCTATCCAATGTGGGTTAGTGTTAGACCAATAGTGGTGGTTTTGTTTGTTAACTTCACCATTCACATGAAAGTTTGCCTCATCACTGAACAAAATCTTCTGTGTAAACTGAGGGTCCTGTTCCAATTTTTGTTTTGCCCATTCTGCAGCACCTGAAACTATGGATACTGGAAGCCTGTGCTAGCATTTCTCCTGCGGTGTTGCTATCAGTGTGTGAATAGTGGGAGAAGAGGGTTGCATTGACAATCCAATACAATGGGCAGCACATTGAACACATTTTATAAGTGGTCAGAAACTTGTAAATAACTCATGAAAGAATAAAGTTATGTTAAAACCAAGCACATCATTGTTTTTCTTGTGAAATTCCCAATAAGTTTGATTCAAAATGGCCGCCATGGTCGCCACCCATTTTGAAAAGTTTCCCCCTCACATATACTAATGTGCCACAAACAGGAAGTTGATATCACCAACCATTAACCATTTTATTAAGGTGTATCCATATAAATGGACCACCCTGTATTGTACTTTTGCAGTTTTTGCACTTTTCACTATACATTTGATTAATCTACAAAGTTGAAGGGAGGGAGTTTGTGCACGTTTAGTCATGAGGAAATCATGTATATCCTTAATTGGATTCTGTTATTGTTCTTATTTCAATATATAGGTTTGGGTGATTATATGTATGCCCTTTGTTTTACGTGTGATCAGTTTTTATTGCTTTTTCACTTTTTGCATGCACGCTAACACTAGCACCTGATTTAATTTATTTATTATCTATAATTTTTTTTTCTAAAAATTAATTTTTCCTATTGCTATCTATGGTGTTCATTATGTATGCCTGGTAGCATGATCCCCTTTATATACACCGTTCTTTACTGATAGTGCCTCTGAATTAAGTGCCAATTAAATCCTATAGGAGACTACTGTCTCCGTGTCTACAGCTTATGCGCATGTCTGGTCTGAGTTCGCTTACCAGCGTGCTCGGATCCATATGCACATGCGCTTGTACTTGATGCGCATTCAACCTCGCTGGGTCTCGTGCGCATGCGCCCGTTCGTGTGGAGTGACATAGGTGTATACACGTCATCTCCCCACTGTGCGCCTGCGCCTGAGACTCTGTGATGGCGTGGTGGCCATACCGTATGGCGGCACGGAACACAGCTGCTTCCCAAAGGTAATCTGTATCTTTGGTTACTGATTAGTCCATTGCAATATAAATAGTGTGCATCACTAACCCATAGACACTCCCTGACGAAGCGGAAGCGAAACAGCGTAGGTGTTGGTGTGCTCTCTGACATTGTGAGTATCGGTGTGGTGACTCTGCATATGTTGTGGTGGTTGTTGCCCAGATGGGGTTTGTCGCAGAGACGTGGTTTCAGGGTATCTAGACCAGTACTCTCATATAGCCTGGTCTTTTATGTATACCCCCCTTGTCTCTCTGCATGTCCAAACTCCCACATCATTGCAAAGTTTATTATTTCTTATCACCACACTTAGTCTCGTCTCTTGTATCTCTGCTTTTGTGGCTCACCTTATGTACTGTATACATCTTGTGGCATTCTTTTTGTAAGCCTGTTATGTATTTGTTAATACCTTTGGTACTTGCCCTCCAAGAGTTTATTCTAGATCTGAGTGCACACTTTTTCCAATTTTTACTGATCCTCATATTCATGTTATTTTAATCATGTTTTTATGATCATGTCTGTTTAGTAAAATTTGTGATTTTATTGGCTAATTCATTGTTTGGTGCTACTTATTGATAGTATATACTGTGAAAAGACAGCCAAAAGTAATCACCGGCTGGTGTTTTACAAAAATACAGAGTTTTTATGCATATTGTAACAAATTTTTCTGCCCTCTGGCCTCCGGACAAAGCACATTCATTGTGTGAAACTGCCGACAGTCGCCTCTGAGCGCCCCACAGTCTTTAGGATCCCTCCGGAGGAATCACCCGAGATGGGAGTCGTTTGACCAGTTCTTACATGGTGAGTGCAGGATGCCTGTTTCCTCTTGTATTGTTAATTTTGCTGACTACCGTTTGCATTGTCCTAGCACCGCCGAGTAAGGTTTGTCTGGTCTTCTGCCTGGCGTGAGTATATTCATCTCGTGGTTGAGGGTCTTAGGTATTGGTGCCACTGTTTGCCTCTTTAGTTTGGATTTTGTGTACATCTAAGTAGTGTACTATTTTGTACCTGTTAATCTGTCAAGGGCCTACATAATGTGAAAGGACAGACAAAAGTAATCACCGGCTGGTGTTTTACAAAAATACTGAGTTTTTAGGCGTACTGTAGTGCATTTTTTCCCTCATCAGTGCATACCGCATAGGTACATTTAAGTAGTGTACTATGTTGTACCTGTTAATCTGTCAAGGGACTGCATACTGTGAAAGTCCAGGCAAAAGTACTCACCGGCTGGTGTTGTACTCAGATACTTTTTTAAATGTACTGTAGAGCATTTTCCTGCCCTCATTAGTGCATACCTACATCTAAGTAGTGTACTATTTTGAACCTGTTAATATCTAGATACTGTGAAAGGACAGCCAAAAGTGCACACCTGCTGCTGTTCTGCACAAATACTTTTGTAAGTGTAGTGAAGCATATTGTACTCCCCTTATATATGCACTAAGTATGTCAGGCAGAGAAGTGCCAGGGCGTGCACAGAGGAGTGGCAGAGGCCTAAATCCTTCAGGCAGAGGTCGCAGCAGACTAGGGGCGAGTGGCAGCAGGAGTCGCAGCGAGAGGCCTTAGCTCCCGTTATCAGCTAGCGGTCGTGTCTCGACGGCCAAACCCATTTGCCGTCGTTGATTGGTTAACACGGTCATCCACTTCATCACAAGTGACATCTGACACCCCCAGTCAACAGTCGGTGGTTTCCTCAGACACAACCCTCATGGCATGGCCCAGGAGCAATCTCTTTCCTCCCATTGCCTCTGTCCTATGCTGTTCCCTAACCTACAGAAGTATCTTATGCTGTGGGTTCAGCTCCACTATTCACTGAGGACGATCTAATAGAGGACAGTCAGTATCTACTGCCCAGCCAAGAAGTGGAGGAGACATCCGCCGCTTCCTCCGCCAGGCGGGCAAGTATTGATGAGGAGAGTGACGTGGGAAGCGGTGTTGCCAGGGTTCAGGATCCTGAAGCAGACACTGTTGAGGAACCTGAGGAGGACATCAGTGACGTGCAGACACTTGTTGATGATGATGAAGCCGATCGCAATTGGGAGCCGGGTGCAGAAGGGGCTTCATCATCATCAGGAGAAAAGAGTTGCAGGTTGCCTGTGAGGCAGCAGCTGAGCCAGCAAGGCGGTAGCATGGTTGGCAGTCAGCGTGGTGGCAAAAGTGGAAATTCTGGAGCCAAATGTGCCTGGGGGGCAGCCTACCTTCCCGGGAGGTAGTGGAACAGGGGTTTCTGGAGACAGCGGCAGTAGCAGTCAATTAGTGGGGACTGTTGGTGGGAAAATCAGCTACTCGGTGGTGTGGCAGTTTTTCATCAAGCATCCGGAGGAGGTTCACATAGCCACATGCAAGATATGTCGGCAGAAGGTGAAGCGCAGCCAGGTTCTCAATATTGGCACCACGGCCCTGCATCAACATATGCCTCACCACCATAAAGTGGCCTGGGAGAACCATAGCTCTGATGTATTGGTCCAGCCTGCTGCATCACCCAGTGGCACGCCGCTCCCTCTCTCAGCCAGCCAAGGCTCCACCACCTCAGCCGAAGGGAGCTGTGTGTCATACCCTCCTCCTGTCCCTCCAGATACTCCTGCTTCTCGCACTTTTAGTCAGCCATTCCGCCAACAATCCATCAGCAAAGCCATGTCCAAGAGACAACAGTATGTGCCCATTCATCCAACGGCGCAGAAGCTGAATGTGCTCCTGTCTAAGTTGTTGGTGCTGCAGTCCCTCCCTTTTCAAGTGGTGGACTCTGCACCTTCCAGAGAACTGATGGTTTGTGCCGAGCCGAGGTGGAGAATGCCAAGCCGTTGTTTCTTTGCGAAGAAGGCAGTACCAGCCTTGCACAATTTTGTGGAAGAGAAGGTGGTACAGTCCTTGAGCCTGTCGGTGTGTACCAAAATGCATGGCAGCGCCGATGTCTGGAGATGTAACTACAGTCAGGGACAATATATGTCTTTTACGGCTCACTGGGGGAATGTGGTTCCTGCACAGACAGCCACAACACCAACTTGGGCAGGTCATGCCGCTTCCTCCTCGATGCTCTCAGCCCGTTGGTCCTGTGACAGTGTCCAACTCCACCTCCTCATCCTCCACCGTGTCGTCAGCCTCCACTGCCCAGAAAAGCCTCAGTGGCCCTTCAAGCATACCATGTGTGCAGGGCACGGCGGTGTCACGCTGTTCTTCACATGGTTTGCCTTGGCAAAAAGAGTCACACAGGGGAGGAACTGCTAAAAATCATTCGTAAAGAAATCAGAGCATGGCTTACTCCACGAAAACTGGAAATGGGAACCGTGGTGACTGGCAACGTGAAGAACATCTTGCATGCGCTGCGACTGGGAAGGCTAAGCCATGCATCCTGCATGGCACATGTGTTCAATCTTGTTGTGAAGCAGTTCCTGAAGTGTTACTTCCCCCCATCAGACCTTTTTTCACCCACCTTCATCACCGGGTACTGGTATTGCCTGCCACGGCACCACTCTGTCACCAGGTCACTATCAGAACTCCTGATGCTGCTGTTGCCACCTACAGGATGTCTCATTCAGCCACTATATAGTCTGTACTCATGCTTCAGCCACCTCCAGACTGTGTCAATTAGCCACTATATGGTCTCCTTATGCTTCAGCCACCGCTAGGCTGTGCCATTTATCCAATATATGGTTTACTAATGCTTCAGCCAGCTCCAGTCTGTGTCATTCAGCAACTACATGGTTTAGTGTTGCTGCTGGGCCTAGGACATTACCTATATATGTTTATGGCAGCACTAGGTACCATACATCTTCAATGGAAATTAAAAAATTCATCTTTTATTCTTAGAGATTGTGAGGCCCTATTGTCTCCTCATCTGACACCAACTCCAGGCTGTCTCATTCAGCCACTATATGGTCTCTTCTCATTCTTCAGCCAACTCCAGGCTGTGTCATTCAGCCACTATATGGTCTCCTCCTACTGATGCCATCTCCAGGCTCTGTCATTGTGCTGCCATGTGACATAGGCCTCCTTGTTAGATATGGTCCTTTGTATCCACACGCCGGGGCCCGGGACACTATAACTTGGGAGTTAAAAGTTCAATTTCAAAACCCTCAATTTCAATTTAAAAATCTTAAATTTCTATTTAAAATTACAAAATTTCAATGATTTCCTCAAGCTTCTGCAAACTCCAGGCTGTGCCATTCAGCCACTATATGGTCTCCTCATGCGCCAGCTATCTCCAGGCTGTGCCATTCAACCACTATATGGTCTCTTCATGCGTCAGCCAACTCCAGGTTGTGCCATTCAGCCACTATAAGGTCTCCTCCTACTGATGCCACCTCCAGGCTCTGTCATTGTGCTGCCATGTGACATGTGACTCCTTGTTAGATTTGGTCCTTTGTACCCACACGCCAGGGCCCGGGACACCAAAACTTTGGAGTTAAAAGTTCAATTTCAAAACTCTCAATTTCAATTTAAAAATCTTAAATTTCTATTTAAAATTCTTAAATTTCAATGGTCTACTTATGCTGCTGCCAACTCCTGGCTGCGCCATTCAGACACTATATGGTCTCCTCATGCCTCAGCCAACTCCAGGCAGTGTCATTTAGGCAATATATGGTTTACAGATGCCGCTGGGCCTGGGTCTGGGAATAAAAATTTTGTTATGGTAGCACTAGCTACCCAAAATCTTTGGTTTACATTTCAGAATTCATCTTTTAATCTTATGGATTGTGAAGCCCAATTGTATACTGATGCTGCTGCCAACTCCTGGCTGTGCAATTCATAAACTATATGGTCTCCTCATGCTTCAGCCACCTCCAGGCTGTGTCATTCAGCCACTATATGATATTTATATATTGACACAATCACATGTTGACATCAGGAAGATACCAGAATATTGTCAAAAACAAATATACCCAGAGGCCCTACTATGCATGCTAATAATAATAAGATCCTAAAATGTCATAGTTGTAATTCTAAAACTTCTTTATTGGCCTTAAAACAATATGTTTAAGGACTTATGTCACCTTTCTTAGGTTAAACAGACAAGGATCTTGGCATTAGTAGTTGAGTCCTGGCTGCTAATAGCTCCGATTACTCACCGTCCTTTAACCCTTTAACGACGCCGGACGTAAATGTACGTCCTGGTGAGCTGGTACTTAAGGCACCAGGACCTGCATTTATGTCCTAAGCATAACCGCGAGCATCGGAGCGATGCCCGTATCATGCGCGGATGATCGCAGCCAGGGACCCGCCGGTAATGGCGGACATCCAGCGTCTTCTGCTCTGATCTGCCTTACCGCAGACCAGAGCAGAAGATGACCGATAACACTGATCAGTGCTGTGTCCTATACATAGCACTGAACAGTATTAGCAATTGAATGATTGCTATAAATAGTCTCCTATGGGGACTATTAAAGTGTAAAAATAAAAGTAAAAAAATAAAGTAAAAAAAATGTGAAAAACCCTCCCCCAATAAAAACGTAAATTGTCGAATTTTCCCTATTTCACCCCCAAAAAGTGTTAAAAAAATATTTTATATACATATTTGGTATCGCAGCGTGTGTAAATATCTAAACTATTAAATTTAAATGTTACTTATACCGTATAGTGAACGGCGTAAACGTTAAAAAAAAAGTCCAAAATAGCTGCTTTTTTTTTGTAACATTTTATTCCAAAAAAATTAATAAAAATGGCTTAAAAGTTTATACAAGCAAATATGGTATCAATAAAAAGTACAGATCACGGCGCAAAAAATTAGCCCTCATTCCGCCGCTTATATGGAAAAATGAAAAAGTTATAGGTCTTCAAAATAGGGGGATTTTAAACGTACTAATTTGGTAAAAAAGTTTGCGATTTTTTTTTAAGCACAACAGTAATTGAAAAGTATGTTATCATGGGTATCATTTTAATCGTATTGATCAAAGAATAAAGAACACATGTCATTTTTACCGTAAATTGTATGGCGTGAAAATGAAACCTTCCAAAATTAGCAAAATTACGGTTTTCTTTTTAATTTCCCCACACAAATAGTATTTTTTTGGTTTAGCCATACATTTTATGGTAAAGTGAGTGATTACAATGGACAACTGGTTGCGCAAAAAACAAGCCCTCATATTTGTCAGTGGATGAAAATATAAAAGTTATGATTTTTTGAAGGAGAGGAGGAAAAAACGAAAACGTAAAAATAAAATTGTCTGAGTCCTTAACCTCCCTGGCGGTATGATTCTGTCTGGAAATTTGTACCAAAAGCGGTACAATTTTTTTAACTGAATTTCACATCTCCCTCCGCCCATTTCACATCTCCCCCGTCACATTCCCCTCTCCCTTGTCACATCCCCCGTCACATTCTCCCCCCTCCTTGTCACATTCTCCCCCCTCCTTGTCACATTCTCCCCCCTCCTTGTCACATTCTCCCCCTCCTTGTCACATTCTCCCCCTCCTTGTCACATTCTTCCCCCCTTGTCACATTCCCCCCCTTGTCACATTCTCCCCCTTCATGTTACATTCCCCTCCCCCTGTCACATCCCCCCCTTGTCACATTCCCCTTTCATGTCACATTCCCCTCCCCCCCTGTCACATCCCCCCCTGTCACATTCCCCCCCGTCACATCCCCCCCCTGTCACATTCCCCCCTTGTCACATTCCCCCTGTCACATTCCCCCCCTGTCACATTCCCCCCCTTGTCACATCCCCCCCTTGTCACATCCCCCCCTTGTCACATTCCCCCCTTGTCACATCCCCCCCCCTGTCACATTCCCCCCCTTGTCACACCCCCCCCCCCCCCCTGTCACATTCCCCCCTTTGTCCCATTCATCCCCCCCTTCTCACCTTGTCTTGTCCTGCAGCAAATACACTAGGTTTGCCGGGCAGATTTCAAACCTATTGTATTTGCTACAGAACAAGTCCTTTCCCCTTCAGCCAATCACAGGCTTTACACCACTGCGGCCTGTGATTGGCTGAAAAGTGAAAGGTCCTAGAAGATGAATAGTGAAGAGAGGACACCCCGGACCGCACGGAGGGGAACGGCATCTGCAGGGACCGGGATTAGGTAAGCAAAAGGTTTTTTTATTTTACTACTTCTTCCTTTTACACTTAGCTCAGTGTTTTTCTACCAGGGGGCCTCCAGCTGTTGTGAAACCACTACTCCCAGCATGCCCGGACAGCCTTTGGCTGTTCGGGCATGCTGAGAGTTGTAGTTTTGCAACAGCTGGAGGCCCCCTGGTAGGGAAACACTGACTTTTAGTATTTTTCTTTACCTGCTCTGGCCGACCCCGTAACGGGAGCCGACCAGAGCAGATAATCGCATGTTTTCCCGGGGGGGCGCATCACTATATCGCATTGCTTTTGAGATATATCGTGCAGCCCGGCCGTGAACTCTGCAATTCTACCCCGAGCGTGACTCGGGGTTACCGATCCTGGCAGGGAAAATTAACCCCGAGTCACGCTCGGGATTACCGCTCAGGAGGTTAAGGCCCAAATGGGCTTAATACTTAAGGGGTTAAGCGAGCACAGCTCTTCACTTCATAACTGTTAACATTCAATGACGTAAATATACATCATTTTGCGTTAATGTATTTCTGCCCTTGATGTAAAAGTACGTAACAGGGTTTGAAAGGGGTAAACCTTTTAATACTCATGCATGTTTTTTTTCCCCCTTTCTTATATGTCATAAATGTAACCATTCACAGTTTATTTAAAGTTTTTTTTGCGGTTTATTGCAGCAAATATTGTTATGTGTCTAAATACCCTATTCATAGAGCAACGCACCTGTTTATTTGTTGTCTCGTTGGAAGTGAAACAACCGTTGACCCACTACTTTTGAATCCTCTAACAACGTGATCAGTTACAAGAGACACAGTCGGCAAGGACTCTATAGAATAGTGATTAAACTTGGTTGAAGATGTGCAGAAGGGCCTCTTTGACATGTCCACAAGGATTTTGTTGTCCATGTATTGTTTTCAGAGAGCTCATAGAAAAGATAATAAGACAAATGTTGAATTAATTTTGGGAGAAGATGTCAGCTAAGAAAAATTGAAATGTCAGCCTGTAGGTTGAAATATTACTAACGGTTGAAAAGAAATGATGAAATGATCTACAAAAGGCTTTTATATTGAGTGCGTCAGAAAAAAAGTAAATTGAAATGGTTTCTGCTTTTATATTGTTCAAAATATTTGGCAGTTAAAATATGAGTTTGCTATTTATGATCTGGAAACCAACTTCAAAAATAATAAGAGAGCGTGACCATAATAACTTAGATCAGTCAGAAACAGCTTAACAAGGCTTCTGTAAGGGTCGTTTAGTCTTCCTTGGTGTGTACTTTTTGCTTTTAATATGTAAACTTTGATCCTAAACTACAACCTATTTTAACCCTTTTAACATATGATTGTTTGTGCCCCTTCTTTTGTCATAAAGTTGACCTTGTAATGGATGTATATATATATATATATATATATATATATATATATATATATATATATATATATATAGGAAGTATGCCGCAGCACACAAAAATAGTTCAAGTGCAAAAAAAAACAGTGTTTTTTTCCATGAAAATACAAGCAAGCAACGTTTCAGCTGCCAGTGCAGCCTTTTTCAAGCAGGAACTATTTTTGTGTGCTGCGGCATCCTTCCTAGATGTCTGACTTGCTTTGACCAAAGCTTTCTACGCCGCTTGCACCAGCACTATGGTACAATAGGACGTGCTGCTCCAATCTGGTTTTTGTTATATATATATATATATTTATGTGTGTGTATGCATTATAAAAAGACTATTTGACAAAGCCCATCCCCTGCGCTACTCTACTCCTTGCTTTTCCACCTCCCATCAAATAGAGGAATTTCCTGTTCTAGCCAACGCCTGAAACCTTCTTAAATATCTTATACCTTATATGGTATGCATATGAGCTTATATGCTATGCGTATTGACTGTTTGCAGAGAGATAAAGTAATGTGAAATGTCAAAATGACATTTGGATATTTGGGGAGAAGAACAAGGTTAATAATTGCTTAGCGCTTTGAAGCAAAACAAGTCAAACTTGCGCATGACAAAAAACTATTTACACGTATCTTAAACACACACACGTCACTAATAATTAATCATTAATGTGGATGGTAATTTATGTTAATTCTGAAGTCTATATAAACCCCTGTGAAATGCTGTAATGAAAGGAAGGAATAATTTCTGTACTGAACAACGTGTCAGTGTGTTATTCATTTACTTTGATGCATGCATCAAATAATAATTGATTTGGACAGGAACAGATATCCACTAGGCCCTGAAGGAGAGTTCCACTTAAGTTGGTGCCCGAACAGGGACTCTGAGTACTGGTACCGGAAGGCAGTTGAGAGAGACAAAGCATTAAGCCAGACCAATCGAATCGCACAGATGGGACACAGACGAGCCTGATCAACTCTAAAAGTATGGTAGGACACATTTCTTGTTGTAACCTAGCCAGTACTCTGTCTCCCCTGCTTGGTCAGCCTTATAACATAGCTGACTAGCTTGCGGTCAACACACAAGACAAGTGAAAATTCTTGCTCAGTGTCGTTTTGCTGAACCTGTTGATCTGTTGCCCGTGTATGTGTTGAATGTGTGTGTTCTCGAGAAGCGGGCTGGATCTCAAGGCGATTGAATAGGAGAAGGCACTAATAAGTGCTGCTACAGATATTTCTGTTAGTTAGAGTATTAGTGGATAGGTGCTGGACACCAGTAGTTCAAGCAAGCCACTGCAGTAAAGAGTGTCTTGAACAAGCATGTATACAGGAAAGTATAACACGAGAAGTTCCTCTGCCTATGAGACATTTCTGTGACCCTCCCTGTCATAACTGTTTATGTTTGTGAATGGGATCCCAGCCAGAAGGACAGTCTCTAAGAGATTGAGTTCCGGAAAAAGCTATTAATCAACTCCAGTTAGTCTGTGAGAGAAGATGTTAGTGAATTTGGCAGGACGCCAGTAGTGTAATAGAGACACAGTGTATAGTTAGTGTCTCTGGTACGTGCACACACACAGGATTTCTCTGATAATAAGATATCTCTGTGACTTGTCCTAGTGTGTTTATTATATGTTATCTGTATATGTGTTATGTCATGTCCAAATTGTGTCTGTGGATTAACGTTAGCAGTTTCAAATGGGGGTTGGAAAGTGATTAGCCCAGGTTATCCGAGTGAACTGTTGGGACAGGGCTGGTGCAAGGATTTTTGCTGCCCTAGGCGAAATTTAATTTTGCCGCCCCCTTGACCCCACCCACTGGCTCCGCCCTTTGACATGCCCCATCTTACAACTGCGGTGACACACTGTAACAAACCTCCTCATGTAATCTCATTACTACTGGGGTGACACACTGTAACAAACCTCCTTCTCATATAATCTCCTTACTACTGGGTTGACACACTGTAACAAACCTCCTCACGTAATTTCCTTACTACTGGGGTGACACACTGTAACAAACCTCCTCCCCATGTAATCACCTTACTACTGGGGTGACACACTGTAACAAACCTCCTCCCCATGTAATCTCCTTACTACTGGGGTGACACACTGTAACACACCTCCTCCTCATGTAATCTCCTTACTACTGGGGTGACACACTGTAACACACCTCCTCCTCATATAATCTCCTTACTACTGAGGTGACACACTGTAGCACACCTCCTCCTCATGTAATCTCCTTACTTCTGGGGTGGCACACTGTAACAAACCTCCTCATCATTTAATCTCCTTACTACTGGAGTGACACACTGTAACAAACCTCCTCCTCATGTAATCTCCTTACTACTGGGGTGACACACTGTAACAAACCTCCTCCTCATGTAATCTCCTTACTACTGGGGTGACACACTGTAACAAACCTCCTCCTCATGTAATCTCCTTACTACTGGGGTGACACATTGTAACAAACCTCCTAATGTAATCTCATTACTACTGGGAGGTAGTATGTGTAAAACTACAACTCTCAGCATACCCAGACATCTATTGGGCCTCTGGGAGTAGTAGTTTTGCTACATCTGGCACCCAGGTTGGGAAAAATTGCCTCAGAAGTTACAGGACAAGAAGTAAAGATGGCGATAAGGAGTTATAGGTACATTATACTTTATGCACCAGGGCATACCTCTTCACCTCCATCTTTACTCCTTCTGTAACTTCTGAGGCAGTGTTCCCCAACCAGGGTGCCTCCCGATTTAGAAAAAAACTACAACTCCCAGCATTCTTGGAGTTCTAGTTTTGCTATATATAGTGAGGAGGTGGTGACACCAGGCTCAGTGCAGTTTCATTGAGATACCTGGTGTCTTGATGGTGTCATGCCTGGTGTCCTGCATGACACGGGTGAGGTGGTGTAACCGCCGATGGGCCCATGGGTAGGGTAAGTGGCGTGGCACTCCGCTCTTCCTCGGCACGTTTCAAAACGCCGGCCCGCCTGTTCTTCCTGCTCTTCAGAGCAGTCATTGCAGGTAGGCGTTTGTCTATTTAAAAAAAAATATTTTAAAACACAGGAAATCTCTATCTATCACTGAGATAAAAGATAGATAGAAAATATATCGATAGATTTAAGATAGATAGAAGATATATCGATAGATAGAAGACAGATAGAAGATATATCGATAGATAGAAGATAGATAGAAGACATATCGATAGATATAAGATAGATAGAAGATATATCGATAGATAGAATATAGATAGATATGAGATAGATAGATAGAGATAGATATGAGATAGATAGATATGAGAAAGATAGATATGACATAGATGATAGATAGATATGAGATAGATAGATATGAGATAGACAGATATGAGATAGACAGATATGAGATGACAGATATGAGATAGATAGATAGATATAAGATAGATAGATAGATATGAGATAGATAGATATAAGATAGATAGATAAATATGAGATAGATAGATAGATAGATAGATATGAGATAGATAGATAGATATGAGATAGATAGATAGATAGATAGATATGAGATAGATATGAGATAGATATGAGATAGATAGATATGAGATAGATAGATAGATATGAGATATGCAAAATACCGAAATACCCAAAATATGAGATATGAAAAAAGTAGATATGAGATAGATAGATATGAGATAGATATGAGATACATAGATAGATATGAGAGAGATAAGAACAAAGAATAAGTCAGCCAGCACTTTAGTTGATACCAAACTATTATATGGACCTGGCCTACAGGTGCACACTACTAGGCTAGATATACAGCAACAGAAGAATGCAGTAGCACACTGCCAGCACAAGGATATAGGTGCAACATGAATATGCAGTTAAAACATGGAGAGCTATACAGCTATGGTGTAATAGATGCAAATGTGAAACTATGAAATAGTGAGGCACTTAGCTCGCAAATTTGTCTCCGCCGGCGGTCAAATAGCTTGGACCGTCCCACCGCGATAAGGTAGCCTCCTGGGACGGACCCTACACTGTGAATATGCCTCTGTGTGAACAGTTCAGTAAGCATGGCAGGATCTGGAACATCCAAGCCACCTTATATACACACCTGATAGAGGTGGGTGGGGTGCAAGGCCAACATGGAGGTAGCCACTCCCCCGTATGTGCAATACAGACAAAGAATAAGTCAGCCAGCACTTTAGTTGATACCAAACTATTATATGGACCTGGCCTACAGGTGCACGCTACTAGGCTAGATATACAGCAACAGAAGAATGCAGCAGCACACTGCCAGCACAAGGATATAGGTGCAACATGAATATGCAGTTAGAACATGGAGAGCTATACAGCTATGGTGTAATAGATGCAAATGTGAAACTATGAAATAGTGAGGCACTTAGCTCGCAAATTTGTCTCCGCCGGCGGTCAAATAGCTTGGACCGTCCCACCACTGCACATACGGGGGAGTGGCTACCTCCATGTTGGCCTTGCACCCCACCCACCTCTATCAGGTGTGTATATAAGGTGGCTTGGATGTTCCAGATCCTGCCATGCTTACTGAACTGTTCACACAGAGGCATATTCACAGTGTAGGGTCCGTCCCAGGAGGCTACCTTATCGCGGTGGGACGGTCCAAGCTATTTGACCGCCGGCGGAGACAAATTTGCGAGCTAAGTGCCTCACTATTTCATAGTTTCACATTTGCATCTATTACACCATAGCTGTATAGCTCTCCATGTTTTAACTGCATATTCATGTTGCACCTATATCCTTGTGCTGGCAGTGTGCTGCTGCATTCTTCTGTTGCTATGAGAGAGATAAGATAGATAGATATGAGATAGATAGACACAGACAGACAGACAGATATGAGAGAAATTGATATGAGAGAGTGATAGGAGATAGATAGATATGAGATATATAGAGAGATATGAGATATATAGATAGATATGAGATAGATAGATAGATATGAGACAGATACATAGATATGAGATAGATAGATAATATACAGATGTATAGATCAGTATTTCCCAACTAGGGTGCCTCCAGCTTTTGCAAAACTATAACTTTCAGCATGCCTGGACAGCCAAATGCATATTTGGAGTTAAAGTTTTGCAACAGCTGGAGGCATCCTGGTTGGGAAACGCTGAAATATAAGATAGATAGGAAATATATAGGAGAAATTTTAGTAAGTAATCTGTTGGCAGAATGAGAGGGTGAAGAAAATGTGAAAAAGTTGGGTAAACTGATGAAAATATATTATTTGCAATCAGTAATGGGAGCAAGGTTGCAGCCAGAAATGTGGCGGAAAATTCTCAGAGAGAAGAAAGGATTATTAGTTGATAATAATCTGCTGAAGACTCGCAGAAGCATGGTTTAATATAGTTAAATGTGTGCACAAATAAAATTGGTTAGAACAAGAAATAGAACAGGGTGATAAGAAGGTATATATGTACCATAAATGTCTTAAACCCTTTAGGACCCGGCCATTTTTTGCACATCTGACCACTGTCACTTTAAGCATTAAGAACGCTGGGATGCTTTTACTTTTCATCCTGATTCCGAGATCGTTTTTTCGTGACATATTCTACTTAACGTTAGTGGTAAAATTATATATTGATTCACATATACAATATGTCTACTTTATGATTGAATCATAAAGTTGACATGTTTTTACTTTTGGAAGACATCAGAGGGCTTCAAAGTTCAGCAGCAATTTTCTAATTTTTCACAAAATTTTCAAAATCTGAATTTTTCAGGGACCAGTTCTGTTTTGAAGTGAATTTGAGAGGCCTTCATATTAGAAATACCCCATAAATTATGGGGCAACATCAGCATGTTAGTGCAATTTTTTAAATTTTTTTTAATTTTTTTTTTACACTAAGAGGCTGGTGTAGACCCCAACATTTCCTTTTCATAAGGGGTAAAAGGAGAAAAGTGCCCCAAAATTTGTAACGCAATTTCTCCCGAGTATGGAAATACCCCATATGTGGCCCTAAACTGTTTCCTTGAAATACGATGGGGCTCCAAAGTGAAAGAGCATAATGCGCATTTGAGGACTAAATTAGGGATTGCATAGGGGTGGACATAGGGGTATTATACACTAGAGATTCTCAAACAGGGTGCCTCTAGCTGTTGCTAAACTCCCAGCATGCTTGGACAGTCAGTGGCTGTCCGGAAATGCTGGGAGTTGTTGCTTTGCAACAGCTGGAGGCTCCATTTTGGAAACACTTTTGTATGATCAGTTTTTCATTTTTATTAGGGGGACAGTGTAAGGGGGTGTATATGTAGTGTTTTACCCTTTATTTTGTGTTACTGTAGCGTAGTGTAGTATTTTTAGGATATGTTCACACAGGCGGAGGTTTATGGTGAGTTTGCTAGGAGTTTGTGCTGCGGCGGAAAATTTGCCGTAAACCTGCCCTGTACATTCACATGGGGGGCAAACCTCCAGCTGTTGCAAAACTACAAGACCCAACATGCACTGACAGACCGTGCATGCTGGGAGTTGTACTTTTGCAACAGCTGGAGGCACAGTGATTGGAAAACCTTCAGTTAGGTTCTGTTACCTAACTCAGTATTTTCCAACCACTGTGCCTCCAGCTGTTACAAAACTACAACTCCCAGCATATACTGATCACCAAAGGGCATGCTGGGAGATGTAGTTATGCAACAGCTGGAAGTACGCAACTACAACTCCCAGCATGGCGAGAAAGCAGTTTGCTGTTCGTGCATGCTGGGAGTTGTAGTTTTGCAAGATTTAGAGGGCCACAATTTAGAAACCATCGCACAGTGCTCTGCAAACTGGCACTCCAGATGTTGCAATACTACAAATCCCAGCATACACAGACATCAAATTGCTGTGTGGGCATGCTGGAAGTTGTAGTTGTGCGAGATGTAGAGGGCCACAGTTTAGAGATCACTGCACAGTGATCTCCAAACTGTAGCCCTCCAGCTATTGCAAAACTACAAATCCCAGCATGTTCAAACAGCAAATAGCTGTCTGGGAATGCTGAGAGTTGTAGCTTTGCAACATCTGGAGGGTTACAGTTTAGAGACCACTGTACAGTGATCTCAAACTGTAGCCCTCCAGATGTTGCTAGGCAACTCACCGGCTTCCGTAGTCTGCACCAGGGAGTCAGCCGCACGTCATCACCGCCGCCGATCGTCGCCTCCGCCACCGCCGATGGTAAGTGGACCTCCGGCGCCGGTCACCGTCGGTTCCCCTGCTCTGTCCGGACTACAGTCGGTGGGCAGAGCGGGGGAACCAAACGTTAACCCCCTGCCCCAATCTGCTATTGGTCGTTGCTTCTGAATAACCAATAGCAGGGATAGGAGGGGTGGCATCCCTGCCACCTCACTCCTATCCCTTCAGGGGGGTCGTGGGTGCCTTGGACACTCCCGATCCCCCTTATTTTTCGGGTCACCGGAGACCTGTATGACCCGGAATTGCCTCAGATCACCGGTCTGAATTTACCGGGGATTTGCGGCGATCGCTGACATGGGGGGGGGGGGTGCTCATTGCTAAAACCATGATTTCTCAAACCATGTTCCTCCGACAACCATCCTCGCTCACTCTGTTAATAGGGAGGAGGGGGAGCAATTCTCAGAGGACAAGACCAATGTAGCTACCAGAGGGATAGAACCAACCCTAATACAGCCACCCCTAGTGGGCGGCTACACTATCCACTTCGGGGGTTACCCTCATAGCAGGTGCTCAAGCACCCGTGACCCATCCCAAGCAGCAGGTAGACCTGATTACACCCGGTCGCTTCTGCATGTCACCCTTTAATCCAGCCAGCCTTTCCGAGACCCCTATCAGAAATACCTTTTATACCCTGAAGCAGAATGATGGACTTGCACGGCGCAATGCCCTTCCTGATGCCCCTACTATGTATGTTACTTTTAACCCATCCCAAGCAGCTATCCTTGTATCTCAACTCCCTGACCCAGAGAAACAACCAATGCCCTTTTACCATAAGATCAGGGAAATTAAACAATCTTACTCTGCTCTATTTAAGGATCTACAGAGCCTATGTCAGATTAAGGCTGGTGATGCTTACTGGCCAATTATGGAACCGCATCTCCAGAAAGGAATTTACCCTGAGGAAACTACCTACCAGTCAGGCACCTACTTCTGTGAGCGCCTATTAAAATGGGCCCAAGACAGATTGGCAGATCAAGTAACTCGAGTCCATAATATTAGCCAAAACAAAGGTGAATCTGTTGAAAAATAGTATGCCCGACTCAAGCAACTCTTTTATGATCTTGGATTTGACTCATCCTACAAATCACATTCACAAATGTTATCCTCTGCTTTTGTCAATGGCCTAAAGGACCAGGTAAAGAAGGGCCTTGTTCTATCATTCCCAGAATACAGAGTGCTGACACTTGATACCCTATTCTTAGTGGCAAAAGGCTTAGAACCTAGCCAATATCTCACCAAGAAACCTGCCCCTCTTATGATGACTGGGGATCTCCCCACCAACCGCCTGCCGCCAGGACGGCGCCAACCTGTAGCCTGCTACAACTGCCACAAGCCTGGCCACTATAAACGTGTTTGCAGATCCCCAAGAAGATCTGGACCCCCTCAAGGTCAATATGCCAATTACCAATACCAACAACCCAATGGCCCACATGGCACTCAAGAGCCCTCTGGATACTCCCCAAACCAAGGGCAAAGACCTACCCAAGATCATCTGGATCTGCTGCCATAGGATTTGGGAAGCCTGTGTCTCATTCACCTTCCATGGCAGTATCCTCAACTACCATGGATGGCCCTCTGGCTAAAGTGACCCATTGAAGGGTACCCTACAACCTTTCTTATAGACACAGGTGCAGCCAGAAGTGTAATTAGGATCCAAGACCTGCCAATTGAATATTTCATCTAAAATATAGATGTGTCATGTGTAGGGGTTGATGGTGTCCCCCAAACTAATCCCGTCACAAATCCTCTCAGCATAGCCAACATCCCCCACTCACTGGCCAGATTTGTAGTTTTAAACACTTGTCCACTCAACCTGTTAGGAGCAGATGTTCTCTCCAGACTTCAAGCCTCCATTAAATTTAGCAAAGATGGAACAATATCCATCTCCTCCCCTCTGGAGATTGAGGATATCTCTGCTTTATGCTCCATCCCGATCATGTTGGCTCTCCATAAAACTCCCACCTCCACAATCCCATCACCTGGTCCAAAAGCCATTGGCAAACTTAAGTTCCTACCTATCATGGTCACTCTCAAGCCAAGAGCCCCTCTGCCTAGAAAACCCCAATACCCACCTAAGATTACCCAATCTGAGGCTATCTCTAAACAAGTCCAGACACTGGTCAGCAATGAAACAACAGTCAAAGAAGAACCTGAGAAGTAAAGGATGGTTCAAGATCTTTGAGCCATGAATTAAGCCACATTACTAGACACCCCTATTGTCCCCAATCATTATCCCCAATCCCCATACTCAGCTGTCAAGGGTGCCCCCTACTGCAAAGTATTTCACTGTTGTCGACCTCAGCAATGCTTTCTTTATCATACCTTTGGATCCCAGATGCTGGTATTTATTCGCCTTCACCCACGAAGGACAGCAGAACACTTGGACTGTCATGCCCCAAGGAGCTTGAAACTCACCCAGCCAGTTTGCTAAAGCCATGACTCTCATCCTATCCACCTGGCAAGAACAGAACCCATCTGTGGTAATTCTTAGCTACGTGGATGATCTTTTATGTGCTGAGGACTTCCCATCTGCAGAAAAACATTCTGAAAGTCTCCTCTGTTACCTAGCTGACCAAGGCTGCATAGCCTCGAAACAGAAACGTCAGTGGTGTTCCATCCCAGTTGTGTTCCTTGGCCACTGCATCTCACAAGGCACCAGACACATTACTCAAGACAGAATTCAAGCCATACAGGATATACCTGTACCAGCAAGACCCAAGGCTTTACATGCCTTCCTTGCACTGATCTCCTACAGTTGGTAATGGATCCCAGAAACCTCTCTTGATGTAACCTCCCTACAATGCCTTGAAGATGGATTCCTTTGACCTCTCTGAATAGGCTATCTCCAACTTCCTGAAAGTCAAGAATGCCAATTCCTCAACACTTGCACATGACCTGCCAGACTATGACTTGGAACTAGAGATGTCGCAAATTGTTCACCGGCGAACAGTTCCCGGTGAATTTAGCCTGTTCGCGTTCGCATCGCCGGGCGAACATATGTGAAGTTCGATCCGCCCCCTATACTTTAACATTGCAGGAAACTTTGACCCTGTGAGTCAGAGTCAGCAGACACATTACAGCCAATCAGCAGCAGTCCATCCCTTCCAGACCCTCCTACCTCTTGCACAGACGCCATTTTACCCTCATTCAGCATACTGCAGGCTTAGGAAGTGGAGGGTGAGACGCTGCTCCTGCTGTATAGGGAAAGCGATAGCTAGGTTGCTGCTAGGTGGTGTATTCAGGGTCCAGTTTACTTCTAAAGCACTAGTGTAACATGTGCTTTAACCCCTTAAGGACCAGGCCATTTTACACCTTAGGACCAGAGCGTTTTTTGAACATCTGACCACTGTCACTTTAAACATTAATAACTCTGGAATGCTTTTGCATATCATTCTGATTCCGAGATGGTTTTTTCGTGACATATTCTACTTTAACAAAGTGGTAATTTTTTGTGGTAAATTGCATCCTTTCTTGGTGAAAAATTCCCAAATTTTATGAAAAAATAGAAAATTTTGCATTTTTTCTAACTTTGAAGCTCTCTGCTTGTAAGAAAAATGGTTATTCCAAATAAATTTTATTTTTATTCACAAATACAATAGGTCTACTTTATGTTTGCATCCTAAAATTTATGAGTTTTTACTTTTGGAAGTTCAGCAGCAATTTTCAAATTTTTCACAAAATTTTCAAACTCACTATTTTTCAGGGACCAGTTCAGGTTTGAAGTGGATTTGAAGGGTCTTCATATTAGAAATTCCCCACAAATGACCCCATTATAAAAACTGCACCCTCCGAAGTATTCAAAATGACATTCAGTAAGTGTTTTAACCCTTTAGATGTTTCACAGGAATAGCAGCAAAGTGAAGGAGAAAATTCAAAATCTTCATTTTTTACACTCGCATGTTCTTGTAGACCCAATTTTTAATTTTTGCAAGGGGTAAAAAGGAGAAAATTTTTACTGGTATTTGAAACCCAATTTCTCTCGAGTAAGCACATACCTCATATGTCTATGTTAATTGTTTGGCGGGCACAGTAGAGGGCTCAGAAGGGAAGGAGCGACAAATGGTTTTTGGGGGGCATGTCACCTTTAGGAAGCCCCTATGCCAGAACAGCAAAAAAAAAGCACATGGCATACCATTTTGGAAACTAGACCCCTTAAGGAACGTAAAAAGGGTTAAAGTGAACCTTAATACCCCACAGGTGTTTCACGACTTTTGCATATGTAAAAAAAATTTTTTTTCCCTAAAATGCTTGTTTTCCCCAAAATTTTGCATTTTTAAAAAGGGTAATAGCAGAAAATACCCCCCCAAAATTTGAAGCCCAATTTCTCCCGATTCAGAAAACATGCCATATGGGGGTGAAAAGGGCTCTGCTGGCGCACTACAGGTCTCAGAAGAGGAGTAGTCACATTTGGCTTTTTGAAAGCAAATTTTGCTCTGGGGGCATGCCGCATTTAGGAAGCCCCTATGGTGCCAGAACAGCAAATAAAAACCCACATGGCATACCATTTTGGAAACAAGACCCCTCGGGGAACGTAACAAGGCATAAAGTGAACCTTAATACCCCACAGGTGTTTCACGACTTTTGCATATGTAAAAAAAAAAAATGTTTACCTAAAATGCTTGGTTTCCCAAAAATGTAAAATTTTTAAAAAGGGTAATAGCAGAAAATACCCCCCAAAATTTGTAACACAATTTCTCCCGAGTACGGCGATACCCCATATGTGACCCTAAACTGTTGCCTTGAAATATGACAGGGCTCCATAGTGAGAGCGCCGTGCGCATTTGAGGCCTAAATTAGGGACTTGGATAGGGGTGTATATAGGGGTATTCTACGCCAGTGATTCCCAAACAGGATGCCTCCAGCTGTTGTAAAACTCCCAGCATGCCTGGACAGTCAGTGGCTGTCTGGCAATACTGGGAGTAGTTGTTTTGCAACAGCTGGAGGCTCCGTTTTGGAAACAGTGGTGTACCAGACGTTTTTCATTTTTATTGGGGAGGGGGGCTGTGTAGGGGTATGTGTATATGTAATGTTTTTTACTTTTTATTTTATTTTGTGTTAGTGTAGTGTTTTTAGGGTACAGTCGCACGGGCGGGGGTTCACAGTAGTTTCTCGCTGGCAGTTTGAGCTGCGGCAGAAAATTTACCGCAGCTCAAACTTGCAGCCGGATACCTACTGTAAACCTCCACCCATGTGAGTGTACCCTGTACGTTCACATTGGGGAGGGGGGAACATCCAGCTGTTGCAAAACTACAACTCCCAGCATGTACGGTCTATCAGTGCATGCTGGGAGTTGTAGTTTTGCAACAGCTGGAGGCATACTACTTTGGCTGGGAATGCTTGGGATTGTAGTTATGCAACAGCTGGAGACAAACTGGTTTGCTACTTAACTCAGTGTTTCACAACCAGTGTGCCTCCAGCTGTTGCAAAACTACAACTCCCAGCATGTCCGGTGCATGCTGGGAGTTGTAGTTTGCAACAGCTGTAGGCACACCGGTCGTGAAACACTGAATTAAGTAAAAAAAAAAAAAACTCTGTGTTTCACAACCAGTGTGCCTTCAGCTGTTGCAAAACTACAACTCTCAGCAGTCACCGACAGCCAACGGGCATGCTGGGAGTTGTAGTTATGCAACCAGCAGATGCACCACTACAACTCCCAGCATGCACTTTAGCTGATTGTGCAAGCTGGGAGTTGTAGTTATACAACAGCTGAAGGTACACTTTTCCATAGAAAAAATGTGCCTCCAGTTGTTGCAAAACTATAAGTCCCAGCATGCCCATAAGGGAATGCTGGGAGTTGTGGTGGTCTGCCTTCTGCTGTTGCATAACTACAGCTCCCAGCATGCCCTTTTTGCATGCTGGGAGCTGTTGCTAAGCAACAGCAGGAGGCTGTCACTCACCAAACTGCTGATCCACGCTGCAGGTCAGTCCCTCGCCTCGCGGGTTGCGGGAGTGACACCCGCAGCAGGTGCCCTGATTGGTCGGCCGGTAAACCACCCGACGAATCAGGGCGATCGTGAGGTGGCACCAGTGCCACCTCTCCCCTGCTGGCTATGGCTGTTCGGGGCCGTCAGCCAGTAATTCCGGGTCACTGGAGAACCGATTGACCCGGAATCTGCCGTAGATCGCTGGGCTGAATTGTCCAGCGATCTGCGGCCATCGCCGACATGGGGGGTCCTCATGACCCCCCTGGGCGATATGCCACGCTGCCTGCTGAACGATTTCAGCAGGCATCGGGCACCGGCTCCGCTTCAGATGGCTGCGGGGGTCCGGGAAAGCACATGACGTTCTCATATGTCATGTGTCCTTAAGGACTCGGAAATGGAGACATATGAGAACGTCATGTGTCCTTAAGGGGTTAAAGACAGCACCCAAAAAAGCCCTTTTTAGGGCTGAAAGATATCAGTCCGTGTGTCTTGCAACAGCTGGAGGCACCCTGGTTGGGAGGGAAACGCTGGTTAAAGGGGGTTGTCCAGAATCAAACTTAAAGCGTACCTGCCAGATCTCCAAAAAAAGAAAAAATTTTCTATGTTGCTCAGCACTTCATCCTGATCATGTACATATCATTTTTATGAGTATACGCCCTTTATTTCTCTTAGAATTCCCTTTTATATGCTGCTCACAATAAAACAAGTCCAGAAAAACAGGGGGGAGTGTCCCTCTTCTCCTCAGTGTGATAACCACTCCCCCTCCCTCTCTCTGCTCTGAGTCACTGTTCTCGGAGCGAGCCTGGCAGTCAGCCAAGCACAGAAGTCTCATCTGTAACCATTTCCTCTCTGGTTTTATGCCACACACACACACACACACACACACACACACACACACACACACACACCCAGGAAGAATGATTATGATGGGATTGTAGTTTTATATGATCCCTCCACAAACAGTCAACCTGCAGCTGCTCTAAAACTACCACTCCTATCATGCCCTGACAGACATACAGGCTGTCAGGAGATGATAGAGGAGTTGTAGTTTTGTAGCAGCTGGAGATTGACTGTTTGTGGATGTATCACCTGAAACTACAACTCCTATCATGCCCTGTCAGATATATACAGGCTGTCAGGACATGTTGGAGTTATAGTTTTAGAGAGTTTACTCTACCCAACATGTTCTGACAGCCTGTATATCTGTCAGGACATGATAGGAGTTGTAGTTTCAGAGAGTGACAGGTTATGGAGAACACTGTTTCCCTGACAGAGCGCCTCCAGCTGTTGCAAAACTTCAACTCCCAGCATGCTAGGAGTTGCAGTTTTGAAAAAGCTGGAGGCACCCTGGCTGGGAAACAGTGCTCACCATAACCTGTCAGCATCTGAAACTACAACTCCTATCATGCCCTGACAGATATACAGGATGCTGGGAGTTGCAGTTTTGAAAAAGCTGGAGGCACCCTGGCTGTGAAACCGTGTTCTCCATAACCTGTCACTCTGAATCTCCGCCGGGGGACCACGAGACTGCCGGGAGACCGCCGGGGACCGCGACACCAGGTAGGTGCCGCAACACCAGGGGGGGAGCCGAAACACCGGGGGGGGGGGGGGGAACAGCGGGGGGGGGGGGGGGAGCCGAAACACCGGGGGGACTGCAACACCAGGGGGGAGCCGAAATACACGGGGGAGCCGCCATACTGCCGGTGGAGCCGCAATACCAGGGGGGGACCCGAAACACCAGGGGGACTGCAAAACCAGGGGGGACCGCAACACGAGGGGGGAGGCACCCACTCCCTCTGTGGGCCCCTAGTGGAGGACTCCCCCTTTCTTGCACAAAAGCATATAGGAAAAAATATGCTCTTACCAACTTTCCTGGTCTCCTGGTTTCCGATGCCCGCTCCTCAGGATGCTGCTGATGTATGTGTGCGCTCTCGGATCCTGGCGGCCATGCGCTCACACAGGCAGTGAGAGGGCCGGGAACGAGCACAGGAGGGCGGGACCTGCTGGCAATCAAGGAAAACGTCCCTGACGTAGGTGCTGAGCGGGACGTTTCTGACTGGTATGTGTCCCAGAAGGCAGGAGGAACCCCCTAGTGGCCAGTTTTTTGACTGGCTTTTTCTATATGAAATCCTAAAAATTTTCTGATGAAAGCTATTGCAAAACATATTGTTTTGCAATGCTTTATAACATATCAAAAGTTTTTATATCTGACAGTGCCCATTTAAGTTCCTTCAAGCAACTAACTACTACAGTATTCAAAGGGCTGAAAGATATCAGTCCGTGTGTCTTGCAACAGCTGGAGGCACCCTGGTTGGGAGGGAACCGGTGGTTAAAAGGGGTACTCCAGTATAAAACTTAAGTTCCTTCAAGCAACTAACTACTACAGTATTCAAAGGGCTGAAAGATATCAGTCAGTGTGTTTTGCAACAGCTGGAGGCACCCTGGTTGGGGACCACTGCATAAAAGGGGAACTCCGCTGGCAAACTTTTTTGCTCATTGTCACACTAGTGCAAATCACATTTGGTGTGACAGTTGTTCAAATAAAAGAAAAAAAAACTTTTTTGGCTGTGAAATAAAACCAGTGCTGCCTAAAGGGGGGCTCTAACTATGTGCTGCCCAATATGGGGGAATCTATGTGCTGCCTAAAGGGGGGATCTAAATATGTGCTGCCTAAAGGGGGCTCTATGTGCTGCCTAAAGGGAGGCTCTAACTATGTGCTGCCTAATATGGGGGAATCTATGTGCTGCTTAAAGGGGGGCTCTATATGCTGCCTAAAGGGGGGCTCTAACTATGTGCTGCCTAACATGGGGGAATTTATGTGCTGCCTAAAGGAGGGATCTAACTATGTGATGCCTAAAGGGGATCTAACTATGTGCTGCCTAAAGGGGGCTCTATGTGCTGCCTAAAGGGCGGCTCTACCTATGTGCTGCCTAAAGGGGGGCTCTAACTATGTTCTGCCAAATATGGGGGAATCTATGTGCTGCCTAAAGGGGGGATCTAACTATGTGCTGCCTAAAGCACGTTATTCCAAAGAATTTAGAAATAATAGGTGATTTTTGCCCTTTATGGATTAAAACCAGACTCTGCATCAACTATGTAATTTTCCATGGGAGTTTTGCCATGGATCCCCCTCCAGCACACCACAGTCCAGGTATTAGTCCCCTTGAAACAACTTTTAAATCACTATTGTGGCCAGAAAGAGTCCCTGTGGGTTTTAAAATTCGCCTGCCCATTGAAGTCAATGGCAGTTCGCCCGGTTCGCCGGTTCGCGAACATTTGCGGAAGTTCGCGTACGCCGTTCGCGAACCGAAAATTTTATGTTCGCGACATCACTACTCGGAACGAGAGGGACATGCCACTGGTGTCCTAGCCCAGTCTCACAGCAGCAGGACAAGATCTATTGGTTTTTACTCTTGCAGACTCGATGCTGTGGCCAGAATCAGAATGAAAAGTAAAAACATTCTAGAGTTATTAATGCTTAAAATGACAGTGGTCAGATTTGCAAAAAACACTCTGGTCCTTAAAGGGGTACTCCGTTGGAAAACTTTTTTTTTTTTTTTTTTTTAAAGGAACCAGAAAGTTAAACAGATTATTAAATTACTTCTATCAAAAAATCTTAATCCTTTTAGTACTTTTTAGCAGCTGTATGCTACACAGGAAATTCTTTACTCCATGAATTTCTTTTTTGTGTTGTCCACAGTGCTATCTGCTGACACCTCTGTCCGTGTCAGGAACTGTCCAGAGTAGCATAGGTTTGCTATGAGGATTTTCTCCTGCTCTGGACAGTTCCTGATATGGGCATCAGGTGTCAGCAGATAGCACTGTGGACAACACAAAAAAGAAATTCAAAAAATAAAGATTTTCCTCTGTAGCAAACAGCTGCTAAAAAGTAATGAAAGGATTAAGATATTTTAATAGAAGTAATTTACAAATCTGTCTCTATCTTGCACCAGTTCATTTAAGTTGAAAATGGACTTGGTCCTTAAGGGGTTAAAATCAGCTAATGGTTTAATGGATTATAGACAATGCTCATTGAAGGTGATTTTTCCCAATCCCAAGCTTACTCCAAGTGATGCAAAGATGTAACACATAAGACAGAATATATGGTGGCCACATGCAGAATGAAGTTCTACTTCAATAAACCACTCGATCTGAGCTGGTTGGTTGAGAGTAGAGTTGAAGACATTCACTGAGATGTGTAAGATATCTGAAGGTAAGACATAAGGAGTACAGGCACACTCTTATATTACCACCCACAGGCATGGGCCTATTGGAGTACAGGTTTTCTTGAATCCTTGGGCAAACAAATTAAATGTAGAATCTGTAGTTTGTAATTCAAGTGTTCGAAGTCCTAGAGCTGCCAGAGAAGGTGGCCAACATAAAGATCAGACCCACATGAAGGAAACAACCCCCAGAAGCCAAGGGGAATGGATGGTGGAAAAGGCTGCCAAGGCTGCAGTGCTCCTGTCCTCCCACAATTATGGTACAGAGTATACAGGTGGATGGGGAGTGTGGCTCTGTCTGGTTAGGTCTCTTGCAGGAACCAGCAATGTATGCTGAGAGAGACCAATGGAAGAAGAAAGAGGTGGTACAGGGCAAAGACAGAATCTGGAGAGTTGGTAAGAAACTGTGTGTGCGCCAACAGCCTTGTACCCCATGGTAACACATATGGTCCCATACACTAAGCAGAAGGGAATTATGTTTGTAGTAATGTCCGTACATTGGGTGGCCTCAGGATTCAACATTGCAGAAAGAAGGTTTGTACAGACTTCATTATTTGCATATGTTATAACCTACATAAAACAATAAAGGTACCTGACCAACACACTCCGTAATCATCTTACCTGTTTCAGAGAATATGAGTAGACTTTATCTAACTGCCAAGGTGGACCTATATAAGTATGTCCTTGTACTGTACTGATTCCCAAACCATAGATACAGTAAAGAATGCAACTAAGAACCTTGCATAATGTGTGTGGTTATATGAAATTCCTGAGATTCAGATTCTGTAATTGTTACCCATTTCTTAAAACCCATGATTGTGTGTCAGGATTGTGTGTGAGGGAAGAGACATCTAGATATGATGATCCCGTACAGATGTATCAAACCGCTGTAGAGATGAAGCTAGAAGAGTATGCACCGGATTGTTAGGATGTGATATTGTATAAGGTGAATCAGTGGGTGAACATTGGTTTCCTGTATAAATAGTGGGGTGAAATAAGCATCTTAGTGGGTGATAATGTTATAATGAAAAGGAATACTTGGTGTAAAAATATAGAAATGATAGGCCAAGTAAGTGGGATGAGTAAATGTTAACTACCGTAAGTTAAGGGATACTTGGGGATATGAAGCTCAGAACCTTATTAGAAGGGAATTGGACTGGAGAATGCACATTAGCCAAGACTCTTATGCCCATACACATTTTTACTACTGAATCTACAGAGAAACCCAAACCACATTCTAGAAGTAAACGTGCAGCCCTTGCTGGGAGCCTTGACTCCCATGTGTATATTGATGCTATATGAGTCCCAAGGGGAGTCCCAGATTAATTTAAAGCTATTGAACAAGAAAAAGCCAACTTTGAGTCTATAATACCCTAGATTTCCATAAACAAAAATGTAGGCTGGATTAATTATATATATTAGAACCAGCAAAGATTCATACATTTTTTGTGGATGCTCTTAAAGGTCAGGCCGAACAACTAAGTGACACATTCACTATGACATTCCAAATTCGTATGGCATTAGATATGGTGTTAGCAGAAAAAGGGGGATATGTAAAATGTTTGGGGAGACCTGTTGCCCATATCTCAGCTAATACAGGACCCAATGGTAAAATGACCATAGCCATAAAGAAACTAGAAGACCTATCGGTAGAACTTAAAGAGAATTCTGGAATCTCAGACCCCTGGGATCTGTACTTTAATTGGATGCAGACTTTGGCCCAAATAGGAAGAACGATACTTATAATTATAGATGAGCGAACTTTACAAAAATTCGATTTGGCCGATTCGACGAATTTTTTGTTTAAAAAAAAATATAATTATCTATATTAAAAACAGCTATTTCTAGCCTATAGAAAGCCTCAATAGGGGTATAGAGCACTTTGCTGTGTTTTAGCACACATACGGAGTGTGCTGGGGTAGTGAAATAATACTGTCATTCAGAATAACATGCAGATTACAGGCATCACTTTTAGAATCACTGCCGCAGAGCAACACAATGACAGAGCCTGGAGGTGGCATCAGTATGAGGAGACCATATAGTGGCTGAATAACACAGCGTGGAGGTGTTGGCAGCATGAGGAGACCATATAGTGGCTGAATGACACAGCGTGGAGGTGTTGGCAGCATGAGGAGACCATATAGTGGCTGAATGACACAGCTTGGATGAGGCTGAAGCATGAGGAGACCATTTAGTGGCTGAATGACACAGCGTGGAGGTAGTGGCAGCATGAGGAGACCATATAGTGGCTGGATGACACAGCTTGGATGAGGCTGCAGCGTGAGGAGACCATATAATATCTGAATGGCACAGCCTGGAATTGGCGGCAGATGAGGAGACAATAGGGCCTCACAATCTCTAATCATAAAAGATTAATTTTGAAATTGCAATTGAAGATGTATTGTACCTAGTGCTACCATAAACATATATAGGTAATGTCCTAGGCTCAGCAGCATTACTAAACCATGTAGTTGCTATATGACACATACAGGAGCAGGCAGCAGCATGAGAACACAAGAGGGATTCAAAACCCCTAACATTAAAAGGTGAATGTTGAAATCTCTATTGAAGATGTATGTTAGCTAGTGCTACCAACCAAAAATGTAAGGCCCAATCCCAGAAGCATCAGTAAGCCAAGTAATTCCTTAAAGACACAGGAGCAGTCAGGAGAAGGTATCAGCTGTACACCCAAGGGTTTCATAACCCCTTACATTGAAATATCAATGCTGACATTTCTATTAAGCATGTATTTAGCTCATGCTAAATATCCAAACATTTAAGGCCCAAGCCCAGAAGCATCAGTAAGCCAAGTAATTCCTGAAAGACTCAGGAGCAGGCATCAGCAGTCCACCAGAGGGTTTCATAACCCCTTACACTGAAAGATCAATGTTGAAATCTCAATTAAAGGGGTACTCCGGTGCTTACACATCTTATGAGATGCCTGATCGCGGGAGTCCCGCAGCTGGGGATGCCCGCGATCATGCACGCGGCACCTCGTTTGTAATCAGTGCCCGGAGCGTGTTCGCTGTGATAGGTGACGTCACGCGCCGCCGGCTCTGCGGTCGAGCGTAATCAGACCCGAAGCGAACACGCTCTGGGCACTGATAACAAACGGGGTGCCGCGTGCATGTTCGCGGGCGTCCCAAGCTGCGGGACTCCCGAGATCAGGCATCTTATCCCCTATCCTTTGGATAGGGGATAAGATGTGTAAGCACCGGAGTACCTCTTTAAACATTTATGTTAGCTAGTGCTACCATAACATATATTGAGTTAATATCCCAGTCCCAGCAGCATCAGAAAACAATATTTTGGCTGAATGACACAGCCTGGAGGTGGGGTAAGCATAAGGAGCCCATATAGTGTCTGAAGGTGGCTGAAGCATGAGGAGACCATATAGTGGCTGAATGACACAGCCTGGAGGTGTTGGCAGCATGAGGAGACCATATAGTGGCTGAATGGGACATCCAGGAGTTGGCAGCAGCATGAATAGATACTAGGCCTTCACAATCCCTGAGATTAAAAGATGAATTCAGAAATTTAAACCGACAAATTTGCATAGCTAGCGCTACCTAACATAGCATCATTTTTATTCCCAGACCCAGGCCAAGCAGCGGTATCAATAATCCAATCCATATGCGGCTTCACAATCCCCAGTTGATCGCCGCATCTAATAATGAAAGTAAAAGCATCCCGGCTCAGTCGGGCTGATCGGGACCATTGCGATAAAATCGCGATGTCCTGATCAGCTAGGACGCAGCAGGAGGGTGGCTTACCTGCCTCCTGCGCGTCCGATCGTCGATTGATTGCTCCAAGCCTGAAATCCAGGCTTGAGCAATCAAACGCCAGTAACACTGATCAATGCAAAGCTATGGCTTTGCAGTGATCTGTGTAAAAGATCAGTGTGTGCAGTTTTATAACCCCCTATGGGAGCTATAACACTGCAAAAAAAAGTTTAAAAAAAGTTAATAATGATCATTTAACCTTTTCCCTAATAAAAGTTTGAATTGTGTAAATAAAAGTAAACATATGTGGTATCGCCGCGTGCGTAAATGTCCGAACTATAAAAATATATTGTTAATTAAACCGCACGGTCAATGGCGTACACGCCGAAAAAAAATCCAAAATCCAAAATAGCGTATTTTTGGTCACTTTTTATACCATAAATACATTTATAAAAAACGATCAAAAAATCTGATTAAAACAAAATAGTATCACTAAAAACTTGGGATCATGGCGCAAAAAATTAGCCCCATACCGCCCCGTATGTGGAAAAATAAAAAAGTTATAGGGGACAAAAGAGGACAATTTTAAACATATAAATTTTCCTGCATGTAGTTATGATTTTTTTCAGAAGTAATACAAAATCAAACCTATATAAGTAGGGTATCATTTTAACAGTATGGACCTACAGAATAAAGATATGGTGTCATTTTTACCAAAAAATGTACAGCGTAGACACGGAAGCCCCCAAAACGTACAAAATTGCGTTTTTTTCTTCCATTTTGTCGCACAATGATTTTTGTTTCCGTTTCGCTGTAGATTTTTGGGTACAATGACTGATGTCATTACAAAGTAGAATTGATGGCGCAAAAAATAAGTCCTCATATGGATTTTTAGGTGCAAAATTTAAAGTGTTATTATTTTTAGAAGGTGATGAGGAAAAAATGAAGATGCAAAAACTGAAAAACCCTCCGTCCTTAAGGGGTTAAGATTTTGAAAAGGACATGTATTGTCCCTGACCGTAGTTACAGCTCCAGACGTCGGTGCTTCCATGCACTTTGGTACTCACTGACAGGCCCAAGGACTGGCCCACCTTCTCTTCCACAAAATTTTGCAGGGCTGGTACTGCCTTCTTCGCAAAGAAATGATGGCTTGGTACTCTGAAAGGTGCAGAGGCCACCACTTGAAAAGGGAGGGACTGCAGCACCAGCAACTTAGACAGGAGAACATTCAGCATTTGCGCCGTTGGATGAGTGGGCGCATACTGTTGTCTCTTGGACATGGCTTCGCGGATGAATTGTTTGTGAAATGGCTGATTAAAAGAGGGAGAAGCAGGAGCATCTGGAGCGACAGAAGGAGGGTATGACACACAGCTCCCTTCGGCTGAGATGGTGGAGCCTTGGCTGGCTAAAAGAGGGAGCTGCTGGCCACTGGGTGATGCAGCAGGCTGGACAACCACATCGGAGCCACAGTTCTCCCAGGCCGCTTTATGGTGGTGAAGCATGTGTTGATGCCGGAAGTGGTGCCAACATTGGGACCCTGGCCACGCATCACCTTCTGCCGACATATCTTGCATGTGGCTACATGAACCTCCTCCAGATGCTTGATGAAGAACTCCCACACCGCCGAGTAGCTGATTTTCCCACCAACAGTCTGCACTAATTGACTGCTATTGCCGCTGTCTCCAGGAACCCCTGTTCCACTACCTCCCGGAAAGGTAGGCTGCCGCGGAACAGGTGGTCTCCCCCGGGCACGTTTGGCTCCAGAATTTCCACTTCTGACACCACGCTGACTGCCAACCATGCTACCGCCTTGCTGGCTCAGCTGCTGCCTCAAGGGCAACCTGCAACTCTCTTCTCCTGATGATGATGAAACCCCTTCTGCACCCGGCTCCCAATTGCGCTCGGCTTCATCATCATCAACAAGTGTCTGCACGTCACTGATGTCCTCCTCAGGTTCCTCAACAGTGTCTGCTTCAGGACCCTGAACCATGGCAACACCGCCTCCCACGTCACTCTCCTCATCACTACTTGGCCGCCTAGTGGATGAAGCGGCGCATGTCTCCTCCCCTTCTTGGCTGGGCAGTAGCTGCTGACTGTGCTCTATTAGATCATCCTCAGTGAATAGTGGAGCTGAACCCACAGTATAAGATACTTCTGTAGGAGAGGGAACAGCATAGGACACAGGTAATGGGAGGACAGGGACTTCTCCCGGGCCATGCCAACTGAGGGTTGTGTCTGAGGAACCCATCGACTGTTGACTGGGGGTGTCAGATGTCACTTGTGATGAAGTGGATTACCATGTTAACCAATCGACGACGGCAGATGGGTTGCTGGTTTAGACATGACCTCTAGCTGATACCGGGAGCTCAGGCCTCTCGCTGCAACTTCTGCTGCCACTCGCCCCTAGTCTGCTGCGACCTCTGCCTGAAGGATTTAGGCCTCTGCCACTCCTCTGTGCATGTCCTGGCACTTCTCTGCCTGACATCCTAAGTGCGTATATGAGGGTAGTACAATACACTTCACTACTCTTAAAACAGTATTTGTCTAGAACAGCAGCAGGTGATTACTTTTGGCTGTCCTTTCACAGTATGTAGGCCCTTGACAGATTAAAAGGTACAAAATGGTACACTACTTAGATGTATGTATGCGGTATGTACTGATGAGGGCAGAAAAATACGCTACAATACGCATTAAAAACTCTGTATTTTTGTAAAACACCAGCCCGTGAGTACTATTGCTTGGATTTTCACAGTATGTAGGTACTTGACAGATTAACAGGTACAATATGGTACACTACTTAGATGTAGGTATGTGGTATGCACGTCTGAGGGCAAAAAAATGCGCTGCAGTACACTTGGAAAACATATTTTCATAAAACAACAGCCAGTGATTAGTTTTCCCTGGCCTTTCACTGTATGTAGACTTGCTTATGCAGAATTATAAAACTACATCCCTTCCCCTTATCCCCTTACATCCTTCCCTTCAATTCCCTGGTTGGACTTGATGGACATATGTCTTTTTTCAACCATACTAACTATGTAACTATGTAACAGGTACAAAAAAGTGCACTACTTAGATCTAGGTATGTGGTTTGCACGTACTCATGGAAAACGTATTTTCGTAAAACACCAGCCGGTGATTACTTTTGCCTGGACTTTCCCAGTATCTAGACTTGTTACAGATTTACAGATACAAAATAGTAGACTGCTTTGATGTAGGTATGTGGTATGCACGTATGAGGGCAAAGAAATACACTACAGTCTGCTGAAAAAAACGTATTTTTGCACAGCAGCAGGACACAACAGTGCAGGACCACCAAATTTTTTTATAATAATTGCACTCTGTCACAGAGTATTAACCCCTTAACGACGCAGGACGTATATTTACGTCCTGCGCCGGCTCCCGCGATATGAAGCGGTATCGCGCCGCGATCCTGCATCATATCGCTTCAGTCCCGGCGCTCATCAACGGCCAGGACCCGCGGCTAATACCACACATTGCCGATCGCGGCGATGTGCGGTATTAACCCTTTAGAAGCGGCGGTCAAAGCTGACCGCTGCTTCTAAAGTGAAACTGAAAGTATCCCGGCTGCTCAGTCGGGCTGTTCGGACCGCCGCGGTGAAATCGCGGCGTCCCGAACAGCTGATCGGACACCGGGAGGGCCCTTACCTGCCTCCTCGGTGTCCGATCGACGAATGACTGCTCCGTGCCTGAGATCCAGGCAGGAGCAGTAAAGCGCCGATAATGCTGATCACAGGCGTGTTAATACACGCCAGTGATCAGCATAGGAGATCAGTGTGTGCAGTGTTATAGGTCCCTATGGGACCTATAACACTGCAAAAAAAATTTTAAAAAAAAGTGTTGATAAAGGTCATTTAACCCCTTCCCTAATAAAAGTTTGAATCACCCCCCTTTTCCCATAAAAAAAATAAAACAGTGGAAAAAAAAAAAAAAATAAACATATGTGGTATCGCCGCGTGCGTAAATGTCCGAACTATAAAAATATATCATTAATTAAACCGCACGGTCAATGGCGTATGTGCAAAAAAATTCCAAAGTCCCAAAAAGCGTATTTTGGTCACTTTTTATACCATTAAAAAAATGAATAAAAAGTGATCAAAAAGTCCGATCAAAACAAAAATCATACTGATAAAAACTTCAGATCACGGCGCAAAAAATGAGTCCTCATACCGCCATGTACGTGGAAAAATAAAAAAAGTTCTAGGGGTCAGAAGATGACATTTTTAAACGTATACATTTTCCTGCATGTAGTTATGATTTTTTCCAGAAGTGCGACAAAATCAAACCTATATAAGTAGGGTATCATTTTAACCATATGGACCTACAGAATAATGATAAGGTGTAATTTTTACCGAAATATGCACTGCGTAGAAACGGAAGCCCCCAAAAGTAACAAAATGGCGTTTTTTTTCTGATTTTGTCGCACAATGATTTTTTTTTCCGTTTTGCCGTGCATTTTTGGGTAAAATGACTAAAGTCACTGCAAAGTAGAATTGGGGATGCAAAAAATAAGCCATAATATGGATTTTTTGGTGGAAAATTGAAAGGGTTATGATTTTTAAAAGGTAAGGAGGAAAAAACGAAAGTGCAAAAACGGAAAAACCCTGAGTCCTTAAGGGGTTAAGAATGGTGTGAACTGCTGGTTATTATACCGTCTACAGACTTTTATAAGCAGCAGATGATTTCTTGTGGAAAGAATACACAGAATTGCGCTGAAAAATAATTCATGCCTCCCATGGTACGGTTCATGAAATTAAGGCAGCTTGTTGATATATATGAGGCAACGAAAAGCTATCTGCCCCTCTCTGGTAAAATGCTGAATAAAGTGACTGGGAGGTTAAAGGCTAAATCCTCCTCAGTGAGAACAAGCAAAGCATTGCACTGCTCTCTGTCCACAATGCTGATGTGACTAGCAGTTGGAAGTGGAACGCTGTGGTATGATCAATTCTGCGTGTCTGTGTAACACACAGAGACACGCAGTCTGTCCTATCTCTCTGCAGTGTATGGCATGAAATGAGCAGCCGCAAAATGGCTGACGATAATATAGGACTGTGACATCACAGGGGTCAATGAATGCTGATAGGCTGCATCCTGCATGTGATTCACGGTCATCCAGCCTACTTCCCTTCCCGACTTGCCTTCTCAGCATCCCCTGCCCCATGTACTGACATGTGGATCTGCCATTTTAGGAGTCCTGGAGCCTGGAACGCTGTAAAATGGAGTTCAATGAAGCGATTTGCGCAATAGAATCACAGCAATATTCGCATTCGTTGCGAATCGAATAAATCCTGAAATTTGTAACAAATTCGAGTTTGTATGCTTTGATTCGCTAATCTATACTTATAATTCAGATAATGCTTGCGTGTGTTGTGTTTTGCCTTGCTTAAAGAAGATGTGTGAGAAGGCTGTCAAGAATGCCACGCCAGTGATGACGAATTTGGACTTCGAGACTACTGATTAAGTCTATACCCCATTACAGAGCTTGAATGCCATCTATAAAACCAGTGTACCATAGGGACAGCCTCTGACTCCATATTATGAAAAGACTATTTGACAAAGCCCATCCCCCACACTACTCTGCTCCTTGCTTTTCTCCCTCCTGTCAAGTAGAGGAATTTCCTGTTCTAGCCAACGCCTAAAATCTTCTTAAATATCTGAGGCAGAGGGCTGCCTTATATGGTATGCATATGGTATGCCAAGGCTAAAAACACCTCCCTAGTGAGGGCGGTAACTTATGCCAATTGCAATGTCTATATAACCTGAATGATTGGCAGATAAAGGTTAGAGAAGTATGTTAACACTGGCAATGTGTGTCTGTGTGTGATTTACTTTTTTTTTTTTTTTTCATTAATTTATTTTATACATAAACATAAAAAGGTAAACATACAATGAATCCTTATTTAAGTCATTATTTTCCTCCCCCCCCCCCCCCCCCCCCAACCCCACACAATTCCTCCACAGCCAATACAAACCTTCTTTTTAGATAAAGGGAAACGGGGGTATCTGACCAATAACTATTTCCAATTCTCCAAAAAATATATATATTAGGAAAAAAGAAAAAGGGAATGAAATATAACCCCTCTGTATACTAAGAAAATTACAAAGACAGTAAGTTCTAAAGTTAATCATAAACTATATATTACACATAAATTTAAGAGTGACCCATACCCCAATTTCCCAAAACCTATTACAGGATTACAAAAAAAAAAAAAAAACTGTGTGTGATTTACTTTTGTGCATGCACTCATAACAAATTTGGCCGGGAGTCAGATATTTACTAGGTCACTGATAAAATCCATATCAACCTCATATGACATAAATGCTATAAACTGGTATTTTGGGTGAACCATGGCTGTAAAATAGTATGTTTAACTTTACTGTTAAATAGTATTCATTTTTACTAACTCAGAAAAGACCATACAGTGGCGTGTAAACAAACAGAAATATGTATACAATGCAAATAGGAATTTGTGGGCAGTACAAAGGATATTAGATGTCTTTTAATTAAAAAGGAGCTATTAACAATAACAACAATTTTACATTAATGTTTCCTGCTTTTTTTTTTTTTTTTTAACTCACTGATGCCATAGCAGTTTTTGGCAACAGTGTTTTAGCGTTTCATCCCCACCTTCCAAAAGCAATAACTTTATTTTTTATGACCACATTGCCATATGGGTTTTTTATTTGTGGGACAATTTTTTTGTTCCATAAAATCAATTTGTGAAGTGAAATGGAAATAAAAATTACACACAGTACACTAGTCTGATCTAAGTACTGAACTGAACGCAAAGTGCAAGTTGCTAAATAAACTATATACTGCTTTTATTTGTGCATGATGTCCTGAAGGCTGGAGCTGTTTCTTCAGAACCATGGCAAACTTCTTCCTTTCCTCCACCCCAGACCTGATTTCTTTGAAAAATAAATAACTGCACCACCTCTGTTTCATTTAAGTGAATGGAGCAAAGTTGTAATATCACACACAACCTGAGGACAGCTGTGTACCCTCTTGGGTACATAAAAACTTTAGATTTTATTCTATTTTTTTGAGGAGGTGAGGTGACTGAACAATAGCTTGGATAACAGTTTAGACTTTTACAGATGCAGCAATACCATTTATGTTTATGTTTTGTTTGTCTTTTTATATGATAAATAGGGAAAGGGGGAGGATTGAATAATATTTGTGTTTTTTTAATATAAAAAAAAAGTTACTTTCATCACTAGTACAATACAATAAAATACTTTCCTGTTGCAATGCATCATATTGTAACTGGCATTTTATCACACTCTGCCAGGGTAAAAAAAAAACAATACTAGCAGGAAGACTGTAGGCATCATTAGGCCTAAAGTTGATTGCGGCATCTAAATGCAGGGGGTGACGTGCTGGTTAGCTCAGCAGAGCAGATTGGGACATCCATGGCAGAATCACGGGTCCCAATCAGCTGGGTGAATGGCGGGAGGGACCTTACCTGCCTTCTAGCCATCTGATCGATGCTCTGAAACTCTGGGCAGCCGTGGCAGGCTAGAGCAGCACATCACCGATAACACTGATCAGTGCTAAGGCAAAGCTCAGCATTGAACAGTGTTTGCAATAAAAAATATTGCATAGTATAGCCTCATATGGGGACCGAAAAAAGAGTAAAATGTGTTAAAAAAAAGTAGTGAGGGAGTTCATGTTAACAAAAATACATATATATCTGGGAATATGATGTGAGAGAGTTGGTGCCATTATCAACGATGACTTTGAAATGAGAAAGCTTGCAGCAAAGTGGATCCCAAAACTTTTGACAATCCTTAGACTTTCAAGTGATGCCCCATTTACCCAATTTGCCTGACCTGACTCCTTCTGACTAATATCTATTCTCCAAACTCAATAAACCCTTACAACAGTGCTCTCTGCTGACACTGCTGTTTGTGTCAGGAACTGCCCAGAGCAGGATAAGTTTGCAATGGGGATTTGTTCCTGCTCTGGACAGTTCCTGACATGCACAGAGGTGTCAGCAGAGAGCACTATGATCAGACAGAAAAAAACAACTCCACTCCCTCTGAAATATACAGCAGCTGATAAGTACTAGAAGGATTAAAAAGTTTTAATAGAAGTAATTTACAAATCTGCCTTTCGGGAGCCAGTTGATATGGCAAAAAAATTTTCCACTGGAGTACCGCTTTAAATGGAGAGTTTTTTTAATGCAGTTTTTAAGTTAAAAGCTATTCCTTTAAATTGACTATCCCTTTTAAATCCACTCCAAGCTGTGGCTCCAGAAATGAAAAAAAAAGAAAAAAGGAATAAAAGAGAAAATAAACATATCAATGCTGTATGTGTGCAATCACCCTATAAAGAATTTATAGAGACTATAGAGAGCATATTTCACTCTAAACAAGGATTCATTCATTGAATCTGTTTTATGAAAATGTATACCAGGCACAGAATCATTACAGTTTTGATGTAGTTACACATTGAAACTGGTGAAAAAAATATATCACTTTTTAATGTGGGTATGTGGTGAGGGTGTACTTAGGGCAGATGTGATTACCCTAGGGGCAGATTGCATTAACCCCTTGTGTTCGTGACACCAGGGTGTGGTTTAACCTCTTCACCACCCGAAGGTATACTGCTGGATCCTGGGCTAGGCACGGGGCAAATAATGACTTTGATGCCAAGTTACGGAACAACAGAAGCTTAACTGAGGTAGAAAGGTGTAATAGTCTTGATAGTTTACCAGGCAAACGGAGGTGACCAGTGACTTCAGAGACCTTAGGGCTTGCTGGGACTTGTAGTGGACTTGGATAATTTGATGCAGGACCACGCTGAATTTACACAGATTAATCTTGACTGACTTGACTGAGACTGACTAGACAGACTTCACCCTGTTTGTAGTTTACCAGGTTTTGATATTCACCTGTGGGGTAGTGGACTTGTGGATTTGTGGCTGCGTGGTAGGCTTTAGGCCTCCTCAGGGCACCAGACACTCTCTCTGGACTTCACTTCACTGCATTTAGCACATTTAGCACTCAAGAGACTGAACTAGCTCCCAGGGTTTACATGGGGGAGACTCTGGAGGGGTCCCATAGGTCACTCTATAGGTCACATGGTCACTGGTACCTTCCTTGGTTACAACACTGGTTGTACAGGGGTGCGCTCCTGTACTGGGCCACCACAGGTACTTATGTGCAATGGCTTGCAGAAGAATACAAAATGTACAAAATCATGATTGCAGTCTGTTATATCATCATGGATGTGTAAAAGAAGGAAGACGGCACTCACCAACAATCTGGAGACTTTATTACTTCATGCTGGTGTCACAGGTAGGTCAGGGGATCAGCGGTGGGCAGGGGGCGTGTCCGGAACGTTTCCTGCGTGTGACGCACTTCCTCAGCCAATGCTGAGGAAGTGAGCGTTGGCTGAGGAAGTGCATCACACACACGAAATGTTCCGGACACGCCCCCTGCCCACCGCTGATCCCCTGACCTACCCAAGACTACAGCATGAAGTAATAAAGTCTCCAGATTGTTGGGGAGTGCCGTCTTCCTTCTTTTACACATCCATTTTGCTTTGTTTCACTGCCATATGGACTGAGCACCCCTTACTGGATCATCGTGCATAGAGTTTTCCGCTGACAAGCGCAGCTTGGCCCCGGTGTCTTACAACTGATAGCCGATTATAGCAGTGCCGGCACCATTTCTTTCTGTTATATCATCATAATGTCATAGCAGGACAATTGTAGAATTTAGAGGTCATGTATTTCATATCAGTAGACCCACAGTATTGTACTTATCTAAGAAGAAGCAACAAGGAAGTATAAATAGCTTCACAGTGTAAAAGAGGGTTAAAACCAAAAACCCACACCTTGTAATATTTTTCTGGGCAGCCCCTGTATTTATATACTATGCAGCTGAATGGGATTATGTTAACTAAATTCTGTAACATGGATAGAGAAGGGCATCTACAAACCATCCAGACACAGGGCTATTGCTTTTTTAGCCAAGAAAAAGGTTTCACGGAAGGATTTGTTCAGATGACGTTGCCAGACATCCTTCTTAACCCCTTAAGGACATGCCCCATAAATGTATGGTGCTGCAGCGAGTAACTTCACGCACAGCGTTGTACATTTACGGTGCTTAATGAAGCGAGCGCAGGTACAAATCCCAGAATACCATCTTCCTCCATCTCACACATCAGCCACCCCACCCATTGAAACATAAATGAGCTGCATCCATTCAAATCAGTGTGGTTTTCAATCAGGGTGCCTACAGCTGTTGCAGATTGATCTCTCTCCCACCAAGTGATCCCTCCACCCATTAAAGCAGACAGGCTCCCTGTCATCAGCTGACTAGTGAGTCAGGTCTCGGCCGCATTGCAAGCTGGGAAAAATCTGAGACAACAGTCATTTTGTATGCTGGTAAAAATAAATATTGGAGTGAAAATCATAGAAGAATTGTGAGAAAACCGTCACACACAGGTACAGACACTATATTATGAACTACACTAACTTTACAGCCCCTGCAGCATAGTTAAATAAAAACAATTCCTGGAATGCCCCTTTAACCACTTAGATGTCGTGATCAATACAGATCTGCGGCAGTGCAGCACTTTGAATGGCTGATCTGATTGCCCACAACACCACCGCGGGGATCAGATCGGCCAAGATGGCAGACAGAGGTCCCTTCACCTGCCTTCCAGCAAACCATAGCAGAAGATTGCCGATATGCTATGCATAGTGCTATGCACGTCGCCTCCCATAGACTTGTATTGAGTGGGTGGGATGGGACATCACGGGGGGCAGAGCCGTGACGTCACAATGCTCTGTCATCACGCACAGAGCCAGTTTGCTCTGTAGTGATGATGGCAGAGGATAAGATGGTTGGGGCGGAGTACCCCTTTAAGGCCAAAATGGGCTGTGTCCTTAAAGGGAATGTGTCACCAAATGTTCTTTCAATTTTTTATTATTTTTTTTTTTATATTTTTGGAAATATTTCAAAACATTTTTACTTGTCACAAAATATGAACAATTAAAAAATGAATTGTCATGTTTCCCACTGTTGACTATGAGAGGGAGCTAACATGAGGAATCTGGTGATAACATGGACCCTTCTGCAAAACTGGCCTCACCCGTCTTCCTCTTGTGTCTGTGTGTAAAAGGAGAGGGGGGAGGGGGTTTTGTAGTTTTTTCAATTCCACTAGGCAGAGCTATTTTGTTGGTGATTGAAGAGTGGTAAAGTACATTGGCTGTCGCTGCCAGAATTCTCTTAACCAATTTTCTGCTGTTAAGTCACAGCTGTGTTAAAAATTTTTGTTAAATATTAATAAAATGGTTAATGAGGGCTTGTGAGGGAGTGTTTTATGGAATAAAAGTTTTTAAAACCTGTTTGTTTTATTTTTTATTTACATTACAGACTTAGTATTGGAAGCTATCTAACTAAGCCAGGGCTTAGCGTAAGCCCCAAAAACAGTTAGCGCTAACCCCAAATTATTACTCCGGTACCCACCGCCACAGGGGTGCCAAAAAGAATCGGTAACATGCTGTCATTATTTAGGCTAGGGAGGGTTAGTAACAATGGTTCTTGTTCACACTGGTTATGTCAGGCTGTTGCTGCTTGGTAAGTATCTGTCTGAGAATGAAAATATGGGTAATCCCACAAGTTTTTTGCATAAATAATTAAATATTTATTTTAAAAAGTGTGTGATTCCCTATATTTTTATTCTCAGCCAGATACCAACCAAGCAGCAACAGCCTGACATTTCCAGGGTGGGCAAGGACCATTGCTACTGGCCCTCCCCAGCCTGAATAACGCCAGCCTGTTACCGCCTAAGCCCAGGAGCGCCATTTTTTTTATGCTCCAGGCCTGTTGGTACCGGTTCTTCTCGGCACTCCTGTGGTGGTGGGAACCAGGGTAATAATTGGGGTAATAATTGGGGGTTAGCGCTAGCTGTTTTTGGGGCTAACGCTAAGTCCCAGCTTAGTATTGGACGTCTATAAGACAGCTTCCATTACTAAGCCTGTAAAGTAAATAAGTAAAAAAAAACACTTATTTTAAAAACTTTTATTCCAATAAATTACTCCTCACAAGCCCTCGTTAACCATTTTATTAATAGTAAACAAAAAAACGCGGGTCATCGTCCACGGAATCTGAAGTAGTCCTCTGAGAAGAAAAAAAAAGTACATTCATGGCACTCTCCCCTGGGGAGAACTCCTATAAAGCAGGGTTTGCAAACAGGGAGCCTCCAGCTGTTGGTAAGCTTCACCCCCCCCCCATAATTTAGCAATTTAGCAACAGCAACATCATGGGAGTTGTAGTTTAACAACAGCTGGAGGCACCCTGTTTGTAAACTACAACTTCTAGACAGCTAAAAGCTGTCTGGGCATGCTAGGAGTTGTAGTTTTGGCACATCCGGGTTGGAAAACACTGATTCACACAGTGTCGTCCCTTCATACCAGTGTTTCCAAACCAGAGTTGTTCCAGATGATGCAAACTACAACTCCGAGCATGCACAGACATGCTTCAAGCTGTCGGGCATGCTGGGAGTTGTAGTTTTGAATCCTCATTAACAACCTTGGTTGGGAAACACTGGAATGAAGAGGTGACACTGTGTGAAACAGTGTTTCCCAACCAGGATATTGCAAAACTACAAGTCCCAGTAAGCACAGACAGCTAAAGCAGGGGCGGATCCAGAGTCTAGTCTCAGAGTATTGTGCGGTGGTCGACATGCCCCCTCCCATAGACTTGTATTGAGGGGGTGTGGCGTGATGTCACAAGGGACGTTGCTGTGACGTCACAACCCCCCACAGCCTGCACCCAGAGTTCGGAACAAAATGTTCAGAACGCTGGGGCAGTGGAGTACTCCTTTAAGTATGCAGCAAAGTTCCCCACACTAGGTAGGCAGCATAGTTCCCCCACACTAGGTAGGCAGCATAGTTCCCCCACACTAGGTTGTCAGCATAGTTCCCCCACATTAGGTTGTCAGCATAGTTCCCCCCACATAAGGTTGTCAGCATAGTTCCCCCACATTATGTTGTCAGCATAGTTCCCCCCCATTAAGTTGTCAGCATAGTTCCCCTCACATTAGGTTGTAAGTATAGTTTCTCCCCACATTAGGTTGTAAGTATAGTTTCTCCCCACATTAGGTTATCAGCATAGTTCCCCCCACATTAGGTTGTCAGCATAGTTCCCCCCACATTAGAATGTCAGCATAGTTCCCCCACATTAGGTTGGCAGTATATTTCTCCCCACATTAGGTTGGCAGTATAGTTTCCCCCATATTAGGTTGGCAGTATAATTCCCCCACATTAGGTTGGCAGAATAGTTCCCTCCCATTAGGTTGGCAGTATAGTTCCCCCCACATTAGGTTGGCAGTATAGTTCCCCCCACATTAGGCTGGCAGTATAGTTCCCCCCACATTAGGCTGGCAGAATTTTTCCCCCCACATTAGGTTGTCAGCAGAGTTCCCCCACATTAGGTTGGCAGTATAGCTCCCCTCCCCCCACATTAGGCTGGCAGTATTGTTCCCCCCACATTAGGTTGTCAGCATAGTTCCCCCACATTAGGTTGTCAGCACAGTTCCCCCACATTAGATTGTCAGCATAGTACCCCCCACATTAGGTTGTCAGCATAGTTCCCCCACATTAGGTTGTCAGCATAGTTCCCCCATATTAGGTTTGCAGTATAGTTCCCCTCACTTTAGGTTGGCAGTATAGTTCCCCCCACATTAGGCTGGCAGTATAGTTCCCCCCCCCCCCCCCGCATTAGGTTGGCAGTATAGTTCCCCCCACCTTAGGTTGGCAATATAGTTCCCCCTACATTAGGTTGGCAGTATAGCTCCCCCTCCCCCACATTAGGCTGGCAGTATTGTTCCCCCCACATTAGGTTGTCAGCATAGTTCCCCCACATAAGGTTGTCAGCACAGTTCCCCCACATTAGATTGTCAGCATAGTTCCCCCCACATTAGGTTGTCAGCATAGTTCCCCCACATTAGGTTGTCAGCATAGTTCCCCCACATTAGGTTGGCAGTATAGTTCCCCCCACATAAGGTTGGCAGTATAGTTCCCCCCACATTAGGTTGGCAGTATAGTTCCCCCCACATTAGGCTGGCAGTATTGTTCCCCCCACATTAGGTTGTCAGCATAGTTCCCCCATATTAGGTTGTCAGCATAGTTCTCCCACATTAGATTGTCAGCATAGATCCCCCACATTAGGTTGTCAGCATAGTTCCCCCACATTAGGTTAGCAGTATAGGTTCCCCCACATTAGGTTTCAGTATAGTTCCCCTTACATTAGGTTGTAGTTCCCCCACATTAGGTTGGCAGTATAGTTCCCCCACATTAGGTTGGTAGTATATTTCCCCCACATTAGGTTGCAGTTCCCCCACATTAGGTTGGTAGTATAGTTCCCCCCACGTTAGGTTGGTAGTATAGTTCCCCCCATAGTAGTTTGGCAGTTAAGTTCCCCCACATTAGGTTGTAGTTCCCCCACATTAGGTTGGCAGTATAGTTCCCCCCACATTAGGCTGGTAATTATAGTTCCCCCCACATTTGGTAGGCAGTGGCCCCCACAGACATACAGTCTTCAGACATATACAGTTTATGGCTGGAGGCTGTATGTCTGTGTACTTCCCCACTTCAGTGCTCCGACCACCGACCCTCCGGAGGAGTGGTGGACGGAGCACCGAAGATAACGTGCCTCTGGCAACTTACCATGCGAGCGTCCTCCACCTAGTTTCTCCGCTGTGCTCTGTTTCTATGGACGCAGGCACTGGACATCAGTGACGTCCCTGTGTACACTACCTCCCGGCGGCTTCTGCATTTTTAACGTTAACGCAGGGCCGCAGAAAGGTAACCGGGACATCCTTGTGTCTGTGATGGGGCACGCACTCCATTTACTTGTAAACAGCTAAAGGCTGTCTGTTCATGCTGGGAGTTGTAGTTTTGCAACATCCTGATTAGGAAACACTGGCATGGAGGGGTGACACTGTATGAAGCAGTGTTTTCCAACCAGGATGTTCTAAAACTACAAGTCCCAGCATGCCCAGACAGCCTTTAGCTGTTCACAAGTAAATGGAGTGTGTGCCGTCTATAGCAGGCACTCTTCCTGAGAGCTGGTGTCCCTTTCAAGAGATCACGGGGGGGGTCTCAGCAATCGACTCCCCTGCGATCAACTTTTTTGCCCCTATCCTGTGGATTTGAGATAAGATTTTTGGCACCTGGGAAGCCTGGGAAAGTTGTATGTGACAGTCAGACCCGTAATCATTACAGGGCAATGAGTCATTAAACAGGGTCTGAATGTCTCACACAGCTTTCCCAGGCTTCTGCATGGCACAGGATGTGACTAGCACTGACATATCTAGCCATTTAGGTGCCTGGGAAAGCTGTCTGTGAATGCAGCCGAGATGCGAAAGTTACATAACTCCCAAAGTTACGCAAACAAAGTAGCTGTTGGGTCTACGCCGTTTGCGTAACTCTCATTAAAGTCAATGGGAGCTTCACAATTTGCGTAACTTTCTCTTCTCAGCTGCTTTCACACAAAACTTTCTTAGGTGCCTGAATGGCTAGAATGTCAGTGCTAAGATCATGTGCAATTCAGAAGTCTGGGAAAGCTGTATGTGACAGTCAGAAAATGTGACAGACAGACCCTGTAATCATTACAGGGCAATGAGTCATTAGACAGGGTCTGAATGTCACACACAGCTTTCCCAGGCTTCTGAATAGCACATTATCTGATTAGCACTGACATTCAGTAGCCTAGAAAAGTTATGTGGGACAGCCAAACCCTGTAATGACTTTTCATAGCTTTTCACAAAGTAATGATTGTCAATGAGATGCTCTCCGTCTTAACTCCCCCTTGTCCTGTCAGTACCGTAGAGCAAGAATCTTGGTGTTGTGAAGTGACGTCATGACTAGAGATGAGCGAACTTTTCAAAAATTCGATTCGGCCGATTCACCGAATTTTCCGAAAAAGTTTGTTTCGATCCGAATTTTTTCGTGGCAAATCTATATTAAAAAAGGCTATTTCTAGCCAACATACAGCCTCTATAGGGGTATAGAACACTTTGCTGTGTTCTAAAACGCATATGGAGTGTGCTGGGTTAGTGAAATAATACTGTTATTCAGAATAACATGCAGATTACCGGCATCACTTTTAGAATCACTGCCGCACAGCAGCACAATGACAGAGACTGGTGGTGGCATCAGTGTCAGGAGACCATATAGTGACTGAATGACAGCGTGGAGGTGTTGGCAGCATGAGGAGACCATATAGTGGCTGAATGACACAGCATGGACATGTTGTCAGCATGAGGAGACCATATAGTGGCTGAATGACACAGCATGGAGGTGTTGGCAGCATGAGGAGACCATATAGTGGATGAATGGCACAGCCCGGAGTTGCCAGCAGCATGAGTAGGCACTAGGCCTTCACAATCCCTAAGATTAAAAGATGAATTAAGAAATTTAAACCGAAGATTTTGGATAGCGGGTGCTACCTATGAGAAAATTTGAAATTCCCAGACCAAGGCCCCACAGCGGCATCAGTAAACCATATATTGCCTGAATGAAACAGCCTGGAGTTGGCTGATGCACGAGTACACACCAGGGCTTCACAATCCACCCCCCCCAAAACACAAACATTTTACAAATTTTTGAAAAAGATTTTGGATAGCGGGTGCTACCTATGAGAAAATTTTAAAATCCCAGACCCAGGCCCCACAGCGGCATCAGTAAACCATATATTGCCTGAATGACACAGCCTGGAGTTGGCTGTTGCAAGAGTACACACCAGGGCTTCACAATCCCCCCAAAAAATCAACGCAATTTTGGAATTTTTTTTAAAAGAGTTTGGATAGCGGTTGCTACCTATGAGAACATTTGAAATTCCCAGACCCAGGCCCAGCAGCGCCATAATTTTTTGTTTTGAAATTTAGAACAACCTTTGCGTGTCCCGGACCCCAGTGTGTGGGTACAAAGGACCAAATCCAACAAGCCCCCACAGGGCTCATGTGGCCGTGAGATTTAGGCGCAATGTCTCCATTGCCCTGACCGGCCATTGTTTTCAAGACTTCTCGCCAAGGCAAACCATGTGAAGAACAGCATGACACCACCTTGACCTGCACACATGGTATGCTGAAGGGCCACTGAGACTTTTCCGGGCAGTGGTGACTTAAGACACAGTGGAGGATGTGGAGGCGGAGTAGCACACTGTCACAGGACCAAGGGGCTGACAGAGTGTAGCAGGAAGCAGCATTGAGAATCCCAAAGAAAAAGCAACCATTTAAAAAAAAAATTTAAGAATATTTAGGACAATGGGTGCTACCTATATATTGGCTGAATGACACAGCCTGGAGTTGGCTGATGCATGAGTACACACCAGGGCTTCACAATCCCCCACAAAAAACAGAACAATTGTAGAAATTTATGAAGAAGACTTTTGGATAGTGGGTGCTACCTATGAGAAAATTTGAAATTCCCAGACCCAGGTCCCACAGCGGCATCAGTAAACCATATATTGCAAGAATGACACAGGCTGCAGTTGGCCAGTTGGCTGATGCATGAGTACACACAGGGGCTTCACATTCCCCCACAAAAAACAGAACAATTGTAGAAATGTATGAAGAAGACTCTTGGATATCGGGTGCTACCTATGAGAAAATTTGAAATTCCCAGACCCAGGCCCAGCAGTGGCATCAGTAAACCATATATTGCCTGAATGACACAGCCTGGAGTTGGCTGAGGCATGAGTACACACCAGGGCTTCACAATCCCCCCCCCCCCCAAAAAAAAAAACACAACAATTTTATAAATTTTTGAAAAAGATTTTGGATAGCGGGTGCTACCTATGAGAAAATTTGAAATTCCCAGGCCCCACAGTGGCATCAGTAAACCATATATTGCCTGAATGACACAGGCTGGAGTTGGCTGATGCATGAGTACGCACCAAAGCTTCACAATCCCTAATAAAAAAGACAATCATTTTTAGGAAAAATTTTTACGAAAATTTAGGACAGCGAGTGCTCTCTATATATTACCAGAATGACGCAGCCTGGAGTTGGCTGCAGCATGAGGAGACCATTGAAATGGGTGATTTTTTTATTTGAAATTCAAATCAAAATTTGTGTCCCGGACCCCGCCGTGGGGATACAAAGGACCTAATCTCACAAGCACCCACAGGGCTCATGTGCCCGTAAGATGTAGGCGCAACGTCTCCATAGCCCTGACCGGCCATTTTTGTTTTTTGTTCCTTTGTTTAAGTACAAGCGCATGTCCAAGAGTCCAGAAGACTCTATAATGCAGGACAGTAGACATTCTTCTATAAAATAATTTTTTATGAAATAAAGAAGCAGAGTTCATCCCTCTGCATATTTTTTTTGAAAATTTACTTAAAAAAATCACACGCAACAAGCATTCAATGGTATAATGGTTATTGTTGTGGAAAATTCAAGTTTATTACTTTATTAATTATCAGAAAATTTGAAAAAAACACTACCCAAGAGTGTTTCATAACGCTATACATTGCACCATAAATGTTGAAATTTAAATTAAGCATGTATGAATGTATTTCAAAAATCCTAAAATTAAAGGCCCAAGCCCAGAAGCATCACGAAGTCAAGTAGTTCCTGAAAGACACAGGTGCAGTCAGGAGTAGGCATCAGCAGTACCCAAAAGGCTTTAATAACCCCTTACATTGCACGATCACTCGCGTGATCGAGCAATAACAGGTGTGTTATGCCCTCAGATGTCCGGGGCTGCACGCGTGCTACACTGAACGGACCAGCGTGTGTCTATCTTTCACCGACTGGTGCGGGTAACCCGCTGAACCCCGTTCGCGATAGGGATCAGGGATTGCAATTATTTGCCAGCAAAGAAGAATCACAACTAAGTGCGGGTCATAAGCTCGGGTTCATTAAGTCCCTGCCCTTTGTACACACCGCATGTCTCTACTACCGATTGGATGGTTTAGTGAGGTCCTCGGATCGACCCCAGCGGGGTAGGAGAAGGCCCAGGCAGAGCGCCGAGAATTTAAAGATCATTGTTGAAATTTGCATTAAGCATGTATTAGCTACTGCTAAACTTCCAAAAATTGAAGGCCCAAAGCCTGAGGCATCAGGGAGGCAATTATTTCCTGAAAGACACAGAATGAGTCAGGAGCAGTCATTCGCAGTACCCAAAAGGGTTTCATAACCCCTTACATTTAAAGATCAATGTTGACATTTGCATTAAGCATGTATTTAGCTACTGCTGAACATCCAAAAATTGAATGCCCAAGGCCTGAGGCATCGGGAGGCAAATAGTTCCTGAAAGACACAGAATGAGTCAGGAGCAGGCATTCGCAGTACCCAAGAGGGTTTCATAACCCCTTACATTTAAAGATCAATGTTGACATTTGCATTAAGCATACCGTATTTATCGGGGTATACCACGTACCGGCCTATAACACGCACCCTCATTTTACCAGGGATATTTGGGTAAAAAAAGTTTTTTACCCAAATATCCTTGGTAAAATGAGGGTGCGTGTGTGTGCATGCGTATACCCCGATACACCCCCAGGAAAGGCAGGGGGAGAGAGGCCATCGCTGCCAGCTTCTCTCCCCCTGCCTTTCCTGGGGTCTAGAGCCCTGCTGCCGCCGCTTCTCTCCCGCTGCCTATCTGCGCTGCTGCCCCGTTGCCTCCCCCATCCCCGGTTGTATAATTACCTGTTGCCGGGGTCGGGTCCGCGCTGCTTCAGGCCTCCGGTGTGCGTCCCATGCGTCGTTGCTATGCACTGCACGGCACTCGTCATTGTGCCGCGCCGTGCAGCACATAGAAACAACGCAGGGGACGCACACCGGAGGCCTGAGGCAGCACGGACCCGACCCCGGCAACAGGTAATTATACAATCGGGGATGGGGAGGCAAAGGGGCAGCGGCGCTGGCAATGCGTGCCGCTGCCCCTTCTCTCCCCCTGTCTGTCGGCGCCGCTGCCCCATTGCCGGTGCCGCTTCTCTCCCCCTGGCTATCGGCGCTGGCAATGGGGCGTCGGCACCGATAGTCAAGGGGAGAGAATGGGCAGCGGCACCGATAGCCAGGGGGAGAGAAGGGCCGGCAGCAGGGCTCTAGACCCCAGGACAGGCAGGGGCAGAGAAGCCGGCAGTGCTTGCGGTCTCTGCACCTGCAAAGCCGCTGAAGTTCATTGATATAAAGCGCCCGCTTTAAATCATTGAACTGCAGCGGCTTATTGGCGTATAACATGCAGGTAGACTTTAGGTCGATAAATACGGTATATTTAGCTACTGCTAAACATCCAAAAATTAAAGGCCCAAGGCCAGAAGCATCAGTGAGGCAAGTAGTTCCTGAAAGACACAGGATGAGCCAGGAGCAGGCAATCACAGTACCAAAGAGGGTTTCATAACCCTAATTGATAACCCAAGAGGGTTTCATAACCAACCATAATTGGGAAATGTTGGTGTAGCAGCATGGTCAATCTACTCTGAGGCATCTGGCATTGGTGGCTGGAAATTCTGGCTGATCCATCCCTGATACATCTTCACAAACGTCAGTCTCTCCACATTTTTAGAGGACAGACGAGTTCGCCTTGGGGTGACTATGGCCCCGGCCGCACTAAACACCCGCTCTGATGGCACACTACTGGCTGGGCAGGACAGCTTTTCCAGGGCAAACTCTGCTAGTTGCGGCCATAAATCAAATTTGGGTGCCCAGAAGTCCAGCGGATCTTCAATGGTTGTTGGCATGGCTATGTCAAGGTTTGCCACCACCTGCTGGTTCAGGTCCTGCTCCATGTCTACCTGCTGCCAATGAGTTGCTTCACTATGCGGGTGAAGAAAGCTACTCATCAGCGACTGTAGACTCAGGCTGCTGCTGATTGAGCTGGTACTGCTCCTGCCACCCCTCCCCTCCCCAGCAGCCATGGCAGTGGAAGGTGAGCGCAGAGGGCCCCCGAGTCAGACCTGCGAGTGGATGGACCATGTGGCCGATAGGTATCAGCCAACTGACTATGTAGAATCTCTCTGTAGTAGGTCAGTTTGTCCTCCCTCTCAGTGGGTGTAAAAAAGGCCCCCATTGTGGGACAGTATCAGGGGTCTAATAAGGTGGAGATCCAGAAATCATCCCGCTGAGGAATTTTGACAATTCGGGGGTCACTACGCAAGCAACTGAGCATGCATCGTTCCATTTGCGCCAGTGACTCAGAGGGACTACCTGCCTCCATCTCCACTGCATACTGCCATGGTGTGTCTGGGTCCTCTGTCTCAACTTCCTCATAACCCTCCAGCTCCTCTGGCTGCTCCTGCTCCTCCTCTCCTGTCCGATTACTAGAAACACCGGCCATCTCATCCAACCTAAACTGTGCTCCGCTCTGCCCCTCATCATCCTCCTCCTCCAGTTCAGCCCTCACAGGGCTCATGTAGCCCTGAGATGTAGGCGCAACGTCTCCATTGCCGTGACCAGCCATGGCTTCATTCATTTGTTGTAGGAAATGTAGGAGTGGAATTACGTCATTCATGGCATAATCCAGGCGACTCACAAATAATGTGGCTTCCTCAAAGGGCCTCAGCAAATGGCAGGTGTCACGTATGAGCTGCCACTGGTTCACATTGAAGTTACACAGGGGAGTACTCCTATCTGCTTGTATCATCAAGAAATTGGTGATGGCTTTTCTTTGTTCATATAGTCTGTCCAACATATGTGGCAACGTCACAAATAAGACTATGTTGTGGGATACCGTTCTGACGCTGCAGCTCAAGGAAGGTGTGCTTGGCGGTGTACAAGTGGCTGAAGTGCATAGTTTTCTTGCCATTTTCAGGATGTTTTGCAAATGGGGTGATGACTTGAGGAAGTGCTTGACAACCAGATTCAACACGTGTGCCATGCAGGGCACATGTTTCACACTTCCTTGTCGCAGCGTGGACACAATGTTCTTCCCGTTGTCAGTCACCATGGTTCCCATTTCCAGATTTCGTGAAGTAAGTCATACTCGGATTTCTTTACAAATAAACTTTAGCAGTACCTCCCCTGTGTGACTCCGTTCGCCAAGGCAAACCATGTGAAGAACAGCTTGACACCGCCGTGCCCTACACACATGGTACGATGAAGGACCACTGAGATTTGGGCATGCAGTGGAGGCCGAGGACACGGTGGAGGATGAGGAGGCGGCGTCGCACACTGTAACAGGACCCACTGCTTGGGAGCGAGAGTGTGGAGGAGGAAGCGATGTGACCTGTCCAATTTGCTGTTGTGGCTGTGCAGGAACCACATTTACCCAGTGGGCCGTAAAAGACAAGTATTGTGCCTGCCCGTAGCTACAGCTCCACACGTTGGCGCTGCCGTGCACTTTTGAACACGCCAACAGGCTCAAGGACTGGCCCACCTTCTCTTGTACAAACTTATGCAGGGCTGGTACTGTCTTCTTCGCAAAGAAATGACAGCTTGGGACTCTCCACCTCGGCTCGGCACAAGCCATCAATTCTCTGAAAGGTGCAGAGTCCACCACTTGAAAAGGGAGGGACTGCAACACCAGCAACTTGGACAGGAGCACATTCAACTTCTGCGCCGTTGGATGAGTGGGCGCATACTGTTGTCTCTTGGACATGGCTTCGCCGATGGATTGTTGGCGGAATGGCTGACTAAAAGTGGGAGAAGCAGGAGCGACAGAAGGAGGGTTTGACACACAGCTCCCTTCGGCTGAGGTGGTGGAGCCTTGGCTGGATGAAGGATGGCCACTGGGTGATGCATCAGGTTGGACCACTACATCGGAGCCATGGTTCTCCCAGGCCGCTTTATGGTGGCGAAGCATGTGTTAACGCAGGGCCGTGGTGCCGACATTGGGACCCTGGCCACGCTTCACCTTCTGCCGACAGATCTTGCATGTGGCTACAAGAACCTCCTCCGGATGCCTTATGAAAAACTTCCACACCGCTGAGTAGCTGATTTTCACCCCCCGCAGTCCACACTAATTGACTGCTACTGGCGCCGTCTCCAGGAACTCCTGTTCCACTACCTTCCGGAAAGGTAGGCTGCCGCGAAGCAGGTGGTCTCCCCCAGGCATGTTTGGCTCCTGAATTTCCACTACTGCCACCACGCTGACTGCCAACCATGCTATCGCCTTGCTTTCTCAAGGGCAACCTGCAACTCTCTTCTCCTAATGATAATGAAGCTCCTTCTGCACCCGGCTCCCAATTGCGATCGGCTTCATCATCATCAACAGGTGTGTGCATGTCACTGATGTCCTCCTCAGGTTCCCCAACAGTGTCTGCTTCAGGACCCTGAACACTTGCAACACCACCTCCCACGTCCTCTCCTTCTTGGCTGTCCAGTAGATGCTGACTGTCTCTATTAGATCGTCCTCAGTAAATAGTGGAGCTGAACCCACAGCATAAGATACTTCTTTAGGAGAGGGAACAGCATAGGACAAAGGCAATGGGAGGACAGGGACTGCTCCCGCGCCATGCCAACTGAGGGTTGTGTCTGAGGAACCCACCGACTGTTGACTGGGGGGTGTCAGATGTCACTTGTGATGATGTGGATGAGCGTGTTAACCAATCGACGACGGCAGATGGGTTGCTGGTGGAGACACAACCGCTGGCTGATACCGGGAGCTCAGGCCTCTCGCTGCGACTTCTGCTGCCATGTGCCCCAAGTCTGCTGTCAACTCTGCCTGAAGTATTTAGGCCTCTGCCACTCCTCTGTGCACGTCCTGGCACTTCTCTGCCTGACATACTTAGTGCGTTTATGAGGGTATTACAATACTCTACACTACTCTTTAAACAGTATTTGTCTAGAACAGCAGCAGGTGATTACTTACGGCTGTCCTTTCACAGTATGTAGACCCTTGACAGATTAACAGGTACTAGATGGTACAATACTTGGATGTACCTATGCAATATGCACTGATGAGGACAGTAATATGCCTAACTATACGCAGAAAAAACTCTGTGTTTTTGTAAAACACCAGCCAGTGAATACTATTGTTTGGACTTTGACGGTATGGAGCACCTTGGCAGCTTCACAGGTACTAAATGGTACAATACTTGGATGTACCTATGCGGTATGCACTGATGAGGGCAGTAAAATGCCTAACTATACGTAGAAAAAAATCTGTATTTTGTAAAACACCAGCCGGTGGATACTATTGTTTGGACTTTGACGGTATGGAGCACCTTCACAGCTTAACAGGTACTAAATGGTACAATACTTGGATGTACCTATGCGGTATGCACTGATGAGGGCAGTAATATGCCTAACTATACGCAGAAAAAAACTCTGTATTTTTGTAAAACACCAGCCGGTGAATGCTATTGTTTGGACTTTGATGGTATGGAGCACCTTGACAGCTTAACAGGTACTAAATGGTACAAATGCACTACAGTCCACTGATCAATCACATATTTCTGAGCAGCAGCAGGACCCAACAGTGCAGCACCACAAAAAAAAATCCAGGGATTAAACCCTAAATTGCACTCTGTTGCACAATTCTGAGCAGCAGAAGATTTGTGGAGCAAAAAAAAAAATAACTCAATTGGGCTGAAAAATTAGGATATAAGATGCTTCAGAAAGTTCAGGCAGCTTGGAGATCTGTTTGAGGCAGCTGACAGCTATCTGCCCCTCTCTGCTGCAATGCTCAATAACGTGAATAGGAGGTTTAGCTATCAATGAGCCTTCTCAGTGTGAACAGCAAAGCGCTCTGCACTCCTGTCTTTCCCTAATGCTGATGTGACTAGCAGTTGCAGTGTAACGCTGTGGTATGAGCTATTAACACACACGCAGTCCCGTCCTCTCCCTCTGAGTGCATAGATGAAATGAAGAGAGGCAAGATGGCCGCCAATTATATAGGGCCTGTGACATCACAGGGGTCAGTGAACACTGATAGGCTGCATCTCACATGTGATTCAGGGTCAGCCCGCCTACCTTCATTCCCGCCGCTGTTTCCCGCCCTCCCATAATCCCCTGCCCCATGTACTCACTTGTGGATCCACCATCTTAGGTCTCCAATAGCCTGGAACGCTGAAAATTGGAGTTTAATGAAGCGATTTGCACGATCGAATTGCGGCGATATTCGCATTCTTTGCGAATCAAATTTTTCATTAAATTCGTAACGAATTCGGGTTCGTCAACTTCGATTCGCTCATCTCTAGTCATGACTCTTGCTCTGGGTAATGACAGCTCCCATCAATAACATTATTAATAAATAAAATAAAAGTTACATAAAACACATATAAACTATCTTAACTTTACATTACTATTTTTTTTATAATTAAAACAAAATGGTGACACTTTCCCTTTAAGGGGTTAAAGGCTGTTCACCTGCTCTAAACCCAACACACTAGGTTATAGTGTTGGTGAACAGTAGTAAAACAAGGTATAGCTTACAGAAATTGATGCAGTGATTTAGAAGTTATGGCCCTCCGATGCTGAATTTCTAAAGCTCTGATGTGCGCAATGTAGGTGGGGTGCCAGCTTGCTGAGCTCCTTTGTCTCCTCTAAACACAGCACTATGCCCGCCCTTCATATGAATATTCAATTTTATTCACACACATGTCCTAGTGACAAAAGAGCCTGTGGTCAGGTGAGAGCTTTCATATTGTAGCAGAGGGGGCAGGCGCTGCTTCCTCACTACACCCAGAAGAACTTGCACTCTGCTACAAAAGCAAAGCACTCGTGTAACCACAGCCTCTCATGTCACTAGGACTTGAGAGTGAATAGTAATAAATATTTATATCATGGGCGGGCATTGCACTGCAAAGAAAGGAGGCAGGGAAGCTTGGCAAGCCAGCTCCCTGCCTCCATTGCGCAGAGAAGAGCTTTAGCAATACAGCATGAATTGATGGACATATTTCTATATGTTTTACCTTGTTTTATTCCTGTTCCCTGCACTTTTACCAAGTGGATTGGGTTTGGTGCAGGTGAACAGCCTGTTGGTATCTTTTCTTTATATTGCATATGCATGTTCATATACGTATATTTTGTTAAAATGGGTTATGCAGCTAAAAGCAGTGTTCCCAGGCTGCCTGATAAAATAAAAACAAGTCTCTCTTACCTGCCTCACTACGCCATATGTTCTGTTATCGCTGCATCCGGTGTCCACCGTACTGCGCTTCCTAGAGCTGCAGACAATATTTCACATTTCCTCTTAGTTGATCACTGGCTGAGACAGGACACCAGTACTGCCAGTGAGGAAGTGCAAATAGTGACAATATTTTATTTTTATAATGCTTTAAAATTTAAGAGTGATCTGATATGACACACGTTGGTGATCAAACATTTATAGCCATTGCAGAATAAAGTGCGCCATTATTGAAATTACACAAAAAAGTTTGGGAATTCTGAAATTTTTGCTTCCATAAGGAAAGTCTGCAATTGGCTCGAGATGAACTATTGAGAACCATGCTGAAGTCATCAGTGCATATTACTCCAGATATAGGATTGTGGACATGTCTAAAGCAGTGGCGTCGCTAGGGGGGGGGGGGGGGGGGCAGAGGGGGCCATGGCCCCCCCTAGATCAGGCCGTGCCCCCCCCCTTTGGCCCCCCCAATTTAAAATAAATAGGGATGTCCCGATACATTGATGGCTCCGCCCCCAGCACAGGAGAGGACAGGCCGAGAGCTGACAGGTCACACAGCAGAGCAGCCGCTTCATGTGAGGTGAGTGATGTCCCATGTCCTGCCTCTTTCTCCCCTGATCAGCAGTCTATCCTGGGGCTGAGTAATGTGTATGGTAGCAGTCCAGAGGGGTCACTTTCCCTCCTCCAGTGTCCACAGGTCACCAACAGGCCACATTATCACAACAATTTTTGGGAAAAATCGCGGCAAAAATTGCGCGCTTTTACCGCGATTTTTCGTAAATCGCGGTAAAACAGCGCAATTTTTGCCATGATTTTTCCATAAATTGTTCTGGTAATGTGACCTGTTGGTGACCTGTGGACACTGGAGGAGGGAAAGTGACCCCTCTGGAAGGACAACATGTGAACACACTGCTAGTTTATCATTAACCCCTTAAGGGTACATTCACATGTACAGGATCTGCTGCATATTTTTGCTGCATATTTTGTGCAGCTGATTTTGCAACCCATTAGCTTCAATAGGTAGCAAAATCAGCTGCAGAAAATATACAGCAGATCCTGTACGTGTGAACGTACCCTAAGGGCTCATTCAGGGGTGGATCCACAGTGTATTTTAGGGTGCGTTCACACGGGCGTATTTGTCAGCGGATCCGCAGCTGCGGATCCGCTGACAAAGGCCCCTAAAGTACTGCCCTCTTTGTGCCTGCTAATAGCGGCAATCCGCCGCTACCAGCAGACACACTGCGATGTGAGAGTTACCCTGCAGTGTACTCGCACACATCACGGCCGCTCTCTGTGTAGCTCAGGGAGCCGGGGAAGCGGCCGCGATGTGCGGGATGTGCGGATACACTGCGACTCGCACATCACAGTGTGTCTGCTGGTAGCGGCGGATTGCTGCTATTAGCAGGCACAAAGAGGGCAGCACTTTAGGGGCCTTTGTCAGCGGATCCGCAGCTGCGGATCCGCTGACAAGTACCCCCGTGTGAACGCACCCTTATGCTGCAGATCCACTGACAATGGACCCTACAGTGCTGCCTCCATCTGTGCCTGCTCATAACAGGAATCCGCCGCAACGAGCAGACACGCTTTGATGTGTATACTCGCGCACATCATGGCTGCTCCTGCTCTCTGAGCTAGGCCGAGAGCAGCCGCGATGTGTGCGAGTATACACATCAAAGCGTGTCTGCTCGTAGCGGAGGATTGCTGTTTTGAGCAGGCACAGATGGAGGCAGCACTGTAGGGTCCATTGTCGGGGGATCTGCAGCGTAAAATATGCTGAGGATCCATCCGTGTAAATGAGACCTAAGGACACAAGGCGTATGTGTACGCACAGTGCTTGCTCCCACTGTGTTGTATAAATCATTAGCTAGAACCCTCGGCTAATGCCAGACATCACCAATCAGGCTGATGTCCGACATTAACCCTTTAGATGCCGCTATCAAAGTTGATGGTAGTGTCCAAAAGTTTTAACGCCTTAAGGACCGAGCGTTTTTCCACTTTTGTTTTTTCCTCCTCACCTTTTAAAAATCATAACCCTTTCAATTTTTTGCACCTAAAAATCCATATGATAGCTTATTTTTTGCGCCACCAATTCTACTTTATAATGACATCAGTCATTTACCCAAAAATCGATGGCAAAAACGGAAAAAAAATCATTGTGTATATATCTATATATATATATATATATATATATATATATATGTGTGTATATATATATATATATATATATATATATATACACACACACACACACGTTTTAAAATTGCCCCCCCACTTTTGTCACTGGCCCCCCATGTGCTAAATATGAATGCTGGAGACGCCACTGCTCTAAAGGTAACCATAAATATCAATGATCAAAGGAATTTCTTAAAATTATAGCATTGCATAACTTCAGTGGGTGAATGAACTGAATACTTGTGTTTCTAAAAAGACTACCCCTTTCATGCTGGGCATTTATATAGAAAGAGTAAAATGATTTATAGGATTAAAGATTACTTGTGCTGTTATATTGATTAGTAGATATAATTTACTTTAATTTAATTAGAAATCAATAATAAGTTTATTGAATTAGGACACTGTAATGTAGACATATATTTAGCATGGTGATGTTTATAAATCACTGGCTCATAGCTATATATATATATAAAACTCAACGTGTGTGTGTGTGTGTGTGTGTGTATGTATGTGTGTATGTTCCACAAAAACTTTCAAACGGCTAAAGATATTAACATGAAACTTGGCACACATGTTACTTAGATGTCAACAACAAACATAGGATAGGTAATTTAACCCTTACTCACCCCCATTTGCCAGGGGCGGGGCTTATGTTTAAAGTCCCGTGCAAGACAATGGGAAATATATGTTACTGCATAACTTCCATACGGCTGGAGATATTTCGATAATACTTGGTCACATGTTACTTGTATGTCCACTTAAAATATAGGATAGTTAATTTAACCCTTAACTACCCCCATTTGTGAGGGTCAGTGTTTTTTTTTTTTTAAGTCCCATGCTAATCAATGGGAAATGTATGTTCCCATATAATTTACGTACGGCTGGAGCTATTTCATTACCTGGTACACATATTACGAGTCGGGATAGGAGGTCGAGATAGGAGGACGGCATATGAGGACGAGATATGAGGTCGGGTAGGAGGTCGGGATAGGATGTCGGGATAGGAGGTCGGGATAGGAGGACAAGATAGGAGGACAGGATATGAGGACGGGATAGGAGGTCGAGATAGGAGGACGGGATAGGACGTCAAGATAGGAGGTCAAGATAGGAGGTCGAGATATGAGGACGGGAAAGAAGGTCGGCATAGGAGGTCGGGATAGGAGGTCAGGATAGGAGGTCGGGATAGCAGCTCGGGATAGGAGCTCGAGATTGGAGGACGGGATATGAGGTCGGGATAGGAGGACTGGATAGGAGGTCGAGATAGGAGAACGGGATAGCAGGACGGGATAGGAGGACGGGATATGAGGACAGGATAGGAGGTCGAGATAGGAGGACCGGATAGGAGGACGGGATAGGAGGTCGGGATAGGAGGTCGAGATAGGAGGTCGAGATAGGAGGACGGGATAGGAGGTCGAGATAGGAGGACGGGATAGGAGGACGGGATAGGAGGTCGGGACAAGAGGTCGAGATAGGAGGTCGGGATGTGGGTTTGGGATATGACAACAATATATGAGGACTGCATATGAAGTCAAAAGCTTCCTCCTTTGTTTATTTTCCTCCCCAAAAAGGATTAGGAAGGAAAAACCGGGCGACGCCGGGTACTCAGCTAGTTAGATATAAGAAAAGAAAGACAGTGGCCCGAGTATGCTAAATTACTGGAAAAAATGTATGCAGTAATATTATAATAATATGTATGCAGTAATATTATAATTTTCTGTCTAGCTGTAGAGTTAAGAATAGGATACAAATATTTTGGAGAGAGCAATGGAGAGATGGGGATGCGGATGAGTTGCCCCAGTACAGAACATGTGGCTCTTGGACCCCCTGCACATGGCTTTCCACCCATAGAATCTGTTGTGCACTAGTATCACAAGGAGTGTAATGCACAAAACCTATATATATATATATATATATATATATATATATATATATATATATTCCCAAAATACCAACAGAGCAGCACATCCAAAAGGGTAAATAAATAAGAGCGGTGCCAGCAGTAATATAGCCCGGTCCAGGCAGTCACACATCCAGGGTAGTAATCCGCAGCACTCCAGGGGTAGGGGCAAAAATAAAAGTGCTTTATTCCATACTAATACAGAGCAACATTTCAGCTGCCATGCCATGCTTGAGAAAAGCTGCATGGCAGCTGAAACGTTGCTCTGTATTAGTATGGAATAAAGCACTTTTATTTTTGCACCTACCCCTGGAGTGCTGCGGATTACTACCCTGGATATATATATATATATATATATATATATATATATACAGTGACCCCCTCCCCCCGAGCTACTATGGCCCCGACATACAATAATTTCAACATGCGATGGCCTCTCAGAGGCCATCGCATGTTGAAGGCAGCATCAAAATACGATGCTTTTGTATGTCGGGACCATCGCAGAAGCGGCTATCTGGCAGCGCTGACTGCTTCAGCTGCCGCCGGATAGCCGTTTACGGTGCCCGTGTGCTCCAATGATGGTCTCCTACCTGTCCTCGGGGCTCTCGAGCGATCTCTTCGGGATCCCCTCCATCGCCGGCGCTCTCCATCGTCGTCATCACATCGCCGCGCACGCCGTCCCGTCATGCAATAGGAGCGGCATGCGTAGTCATGTGATGACGGAGACGTGAGAGCGACGATCCCAGGCAGTAGAGACGTTCTGGAGCGGCGGGGACATCAGAGGGACACGGCGACAGCAATGGAGCGCAACATCCAGGGCAGCGGTGACAAACTTCCTATTCTTTGCACGGATCCCTCAACATACGATGGTTTCAACACACGATGGTTCATTTGGAACAGATTACCATCGTATGTTGAGGGACCACTGTGTATATATATATATATATATATATATATATTGTGGCAGTGTGGCAATGAAAGGGTGTATTTCCCTTGCTAACTCTGAAGAATCCACCTGTGGCCTGATTAATGAGGTATCAGGAAGGGGAAGTGTGTTTAAAAGAAAAGGAAACAGAATAGTTGGGGCTCGCCCTGGGAAACAGTATGCTGACTGTTAGAGGGGGAGACACACAGGCCCTGTTTAGGTAACACGCAGAAGGCGCTGCAAGTGGGCCAAGAAGTGGTGTGAACTGTGAGTAGCAGGTTGCAGGAGTCACATGTTTAACTGGCTGAGGGTAGCTCACCAGTTCGTAGTCAGGGCATGCTGATATGTGTAGTCATTGACCAGACGGTCTAGGACTTTATTTTGTTCCTGTTTATGTTTTGTTTTACCTGCAACCTGTGGAAATAAAGCTGGCGAGGTGCCAGACTTGTTCGCGGAACTGTGGTCTGTGGTGTTATTGTGAGGAACATGTCCCATGGCAAGTGACCAGGACGATCCCAGAGCTAATCCCCAAGATGGTTTGTCACAATATATATATATATATATATATATATATATATATATATATATATATATATATATATATATGCTGGCTATGTAGATTACAGTGACTGCTATATGCAGTGACTCATGGGCCATCATGAAGATTTATTTAAGCCATAACTCTTCAGCACAAAACCTGCAACACAAAACATATTAGGCTCCACACTTTTCCAGCATTCCCCTCCCCCTTTCCCCACCTATAGGCAGGGCCGGTTTTAGGCTTAGTGTGGCCCTTGGCAAAATCAAAAGTGGGGCCCCAAAGGTCGTAATAGGGCACTTTCCAGATTTGCACATTTTTGGTCATTTCAAATGCCATAAAAAATATCTAAAAAGCAATTCAAAAGTCCGATCAAAACAAAAATGGTACCGATACAGACTACAAATCAAAGCGCAAAAAATAAAAGCTATAGGGATCAGAATAGTACAATTTTATATTTTTGTACAGTTCCCCCACATTTGGTTGGCAGTATAGTTCCCCCACATTAGGTTGACAGTATAGTCCCCCCCCACATTAGGTTGGCAGTAGAGTTCCCCCACATTAAGTTGCCAGTATAGCTTCCCAACATTTTGTTGGCAGTATAGTTCCCCCACATTAGGTTGTAGTTCCCCCATATTAGGTTGGCAGTATAGTTCCCCCACATTAGGTTGTAGTTCCCCCACAGTAGTTTGGCAGTATTGTTCCCCCACATTAGGTAGACAGTATCGGTCCCCCACATTACGTAGACAGTATAGTTCTCCCACATTAGGTAGGCAGTATAGTTCCCCCACATTAGGTAGGCAGTATGTTCGCCCACATTCGGTAGGCAGTATAGTTCCCCCACATTAGTTTGTAGTTCCCCCACATTAGGTAGGCAGTATAGTTCCCCCACATTAGGTTGGCAGTATAGTTCCCCCACATTAGGTTGGCAGTATAGTTCCCCCACATTAGGTCCCCCCTCTCCCCCTGCTTTTTCTATTTTTCATATTTCCTTACTTGGCCACGCTCGACAGGCTCAGGTAATGTGGCGGGTCATGTGGGCTGTGTGGATAATATGACAAATGACGTCTCCTGCCAGCTCCTCTGTGCTGCGTCAGGGACGTCACTCCTCATTTCCTGCAACCGCGGCCGGACTGCTAAATTTAAGCAGCTGGCACTGCAGCGAATGAGGAGTGACGTCCCTGACACTGTGCAGAGGAGCCAGCAGGAGACGTCACTCGTCATTTTATCCACACAGCCCACAAGACCCGCCGCTTTACCTGAGCTGGCCAAGTGTGGCCAGGTAAGGAAATATGAGAAATAGAAAAAGCAGGAGAAGTGTCCGGGCCCGCCACTGGTCACTGTTTTAAAGTGGCTGCTGCCGGGCTGCATCGGGCTGTTGATCTGCTACTGAGCAGCCGGCAGGGGGCCCCCTGGGGGCCCTAGTAAATTGCCTTGTTTCCCCTGCCCTAATGCCGGCCCTGCCCATAGGGTCCCAAACAGCAATAATTCTGCTGTTATGCACAGTAAAGTGGGTAGGTAAGTAGGTTGGTGGAAAGGGGTAGGTCAATTGGGGAGGAGAAGGTAGGTTCCCTCCCTCACCCCTCCACCCCCATATGATAGATAGGTTGCTCCAGAAGGTAGTTTTTCCCCATTAGGTTGGTGACCCCCTGTAGCTTGTCCCCTGTATTTAGGACCCTCTTAAAAGTAGTTCCTGTTGAGAGTTTGCCCTTGAAGCTACCTTGCATCCTATAAGTGGGACCCTCTTGTAGGTAGTTTGCCCCCTGTATGTAGGACCCTCCTGTAGGTAGTTTTCCCCTGTAGCTAGCTTGCCCCCTGCAAGTAGGACCCTCCTGTAAGCAGTTTGCCCACAGTATATAGGACTCGTTTGCATGTAGGACCTTCTTGTAGGTAGTTGTGTCCCGGAAAATACCTTGCTGCCTGTAAATAGGACTCTCCTGTAGGTATCTTGCCCCATTATGTAGGACACTCCTGTTAGTAGATAGACCACTGTAGGTAGGACCCTCCAGTTGGTCCCTGTAGTTAGCTTTTTCTCTGTAAGAAGGACCCCCCTGTAAGAAGCTTGCCCCATTGTATAAAGAACCCTCCTGTAGGTAGTTGGCCCCTGTAATTAGCTTGTCCCCTGTAAACAGTGCCATCCTATAAGTAGGGGTTTGCCCCTTGTATTTAGGACCATTGTCACGATGCCGGCTGGCAGGAGGTGGATCCTCTGTGCCAGAGAGGGATTGGCGTGGACCGTGCTAGTGGACCGGTTCTAAGTCACTACTGGTATTCACCAGAGCCCGCCGCAAAGCGGGATGGTCTTGCTGCGGCGGTAGTGACCAGGTCGTATCCACTAGCAACGGCTCAACCTCTCTGACTGCTGAAGATAGGCGCGGTACAAGGGAGTAGACAAAGGCAAGGTCGGACGTAGCAGAAGGTCGGGGCAGGCAGCAAGGATCGTAGTCAGGGGCAACGGCAGGAGGTCTGGAACACAGGCTAGGAACAAACAAGGGAACGCTTTCACTAGGCACAAGGGCAACAAGATCCGGCGAGGGAGTGCAGGGGAAGTGAGGTATACATAGGGAGTGCACAGGTGAACACACTAATTAGAACCACTTGCGCCAATCAGCGGCGCAGTGGCCCTTTAAATCGCAGAGACCCGGCGCGCGCGCGCCCTAGGGAGCGGGGCCGCGCGCGCCGGGACAGGACCGACGGAGAGCGAGTCAGGTACGGGAGCCGGGGTGCGCATCGCGAGCGGGCGCCACCCGCATCGCGAATCGCATCCCGGCTGGAGGCGGTACCGCAGCGCACCCGGTCAGTGGATCTGACCGGGGCGCTGCAGCAACGAGGATGAGGCGAGCGCTCCGGGGAGGAACGGGGACCCGGAGCGCTCGGCGTAACAACCATCCTGTAGGTTGCTTGGCATTTCTATATAGTGTGCCCTCTGAGTAGAAACCTATTATAGGTAGCTGGTCTGTGTAAGTAGGTCTCTTCTGTTAGTAGCTTGCCACCTGTATCGAAGATCACCCTTAGGTAGCTTGCCCACTGTATGAAGGACCCTCCTGTAGATAGTTTGCCCTCTTGTATGTAGGACCCTTCTGTTGGAAGCTGGGCCCTTGAAAGTTGCTTGCTCCTGTATGTATTACCTTCCATTAGGTAGCTCGGCCCTGTATGTATCTTGCCCCCTATAAATAGCTTGCCCCTGTAGGTAGGACCCTCCTGTTGGTAGCTTGGCCTCTGTAGGTAGGACCCTCCTGTAGGTGGCTAGCCTTGTGTATATAGGACCCTTCCAATAGGTAGCTTGGCCCCGGTAGGTAGGTAGGACCCCCTTTTAAGCAGTTTGTCATAGGTAGGTAGTAAGTTTGGTACATAGACAGGTACTAAGTTTGGTTGGTAGGCAGGTAGTATGTTTGCTAGGTAGTGAGGGAGGTAGTAAATTTGCTAGGTTGGCAGGTAGTACAGGCCAGTGGGTATTACGTTTCCTAGGTAGTAAGGTAGTAAGTGTGCTCGGTAGGTAATCAGGTAGTACCTTTACTAGGTAGGTAGGTAGGCAGATAGTAAGTTTCCTTGGTAGGTAGGCAAGTAGTAAGTTTGCTAGGTAGGTAAGCAGGTAGTACATTTGCTAGGTAGGTAGACAGGTAGTACATTTGCTAGGCAGGTAGGCAGGTATAAGTTTGCTTGATACGAAGGCAGGTAGTAAGTTTTCTAGGTAGGTGGTCAGATTGAGTTTGCTAGGTAGCTAGGAAGGTAGGAAGTTTGCTAGGTAGGTAAGCAGGCAGTAAGTTTGCTAGGTAGGGAGGTAGTTGGTTTGCTAGGTAGGTACTGTATTGTAGGTAGGAGGTTTGCTAGGTAGGTAAGATGTTTTCTAGGTACTACTGTTATCCTCTATCATTCCTGTATGGAGTCCTTTATGAGCCCATCAAACAATTTTCCCACATGGATGTTAAGCTTTCCGGTCTAAAATTACTTGGGGGAAAACTTCACTCTTTTCCCTTTCTCGATGTGTCAAAAAATGACCTAATGTTTAAATGTAAGTTTTTATGTTAAACATATTTTTGAAGGATGTTGGTGATGTTTTTTCCAACCTTGCATTTTACTATCTATATGTTTAAATAATCCTGGAATCTGACAGTTTTCATTCTGACCACTAAGCCACATGATACCTTGTAACTTCCTGTTCTGTAGGGAAAACGTTATCTCCTTTTTATTATCACAGGTAGAATTACAAGACACCTATGACACCAATTTATAGATAACACAGGATTCACCATTCACAGTGTGATTGTACCAGCTTCTCTCCTCCTTTTAAATGTACTATGACCTCTGCACAGGCCACAGAAAATACCTAGAAATATTTTCCATAGAAGTCTATGAGTCTCCTCCAGTCTATTGTTTCCTATGGTCTCCTATATGGCTTCTGTAAATCATGTCTCTAAATGCTATATGGTAAAATGGCTCCCTCCATAATAATGTACAAAGAATGAAATAAACATATTTCAACAGAAACCTATTAGAAAAAGAACATGTATGAGTTTATGACATATTCCTTTTTTGCTGCTTTTTTTTTCAATTTGTTACTTAATATTTTCTTCATCCTTCCCTATATATGTTCTAGAAAAATGATCTTAGAATTTACAAAATACAATAATATAAAACTTTTAAGCTTCTTAAAGGGGTACTCCGCCCCTAGACATCTTATCCCCTATCCAAAGGGTAGGGGATAAGATGTCAGATCACCGGGGTCCCGCTGCTGGGGACCCCCGGGATCTCGGGATCGTCTTTACGTCACGGCTCCGCCCCTCGTGATGTAACGGCCCACCCCCTCAATACAAGTCAATGGGAGGACTTGCATTAAGGGGCAGGCCGTGATGTCACGAGGGGTGGAGCCATGATGTAACGATGCTCCGGCCCCTGTATCGCTAGTCATCACGCAGGGAGCGAGTCTGCTCTGTGCAGTAATGATAGTGGGGTGCCGCAGCCGAGATCCTGGGGGTCCCCAGCAGCGGGACCCCGGCGATCTGACATCTTATCCCCTATCCTTTGGTAAGATGATTTGATGGTAAGATCTTTGATAAGATGTCTAGGGGCGGAGTACCCCTTTAAACAGGCAAATGTGTAAGAACTGCTTAATAATTAAAGCAAGTGTTCCACTAGAAAGCCTATGCAGTATATGTTTGGCATAGCAAATGGATTCATGGTGAAATGAACAGTAAACAAATTTACTGAGCATGATAGACTTGTTTACCCAATGGACATTTATAAACGGCATGTATTTAGAGTTATTTATTTGTGTAATATAGAACTCTACATTAAAAGAGCCAAATAACCATTCAAAAATTTTTGAAAAATTCCCTCCCCCAATAAAAATGGAATTTGTCCCTTTTTCTCATTTTACCCCCAAAAAACGTAAAAAAAATAAAAAAATGTATAAACATATTTGGCATCGCCGCATGCACAAATGTCCGAAATATCAAAATATAATGTTAATGATCCCGTACGGTGAATGGCGTAAACGTAAAAAAATATAAAAAAGTCCAACATTGCTGCTTTTTGTCACATTTTATTAAAAAAAAGTATAAATAGTGATTTAAAAGTTTCATATACGCAAATGTGGTATCGATAAAAAGTAAAGATCACGGCACAAAAAATGTGCCCTCATACCGCCCCATGTACGGAAAAATGAAAAAGTTGCAGGTGGTCAAATTAGGTCAATTTTGTAAAAAAAAGTTTGAGATTTTGTTTAAGCGGTGCAATAATAGAAAAGTATGTGGCCATGGGTATCATTTTAATCTCATTGACCCACAGAATAAAGAAAACATGTCATTTTTACCATAAAGTGTACCCTCCAAAATTTGCTAAACTGTGGTTTTCATTTACATTTCCTCCCTAAATAATAATTTGTTGGGTTTGTCGTGCATTTTATGATAAAATGAGAGGTGTCATTACATATTACAATTGGTCATGCAAAAAACTAGCCCTTATATGGGTCTGTAGATGGAAATTTAAAAGAGTTATGGATTTTAGTAGGCAAGGAGGAGAAAACGAAATAGAATTGGCCTGGTCCTTAAGGTCAAAATGGGCTTGGTCCTTAAGGGGATAAAACTTCCCCGGATATGTTAATAATACCAACTGATAAATTAATAATGCCCCATATTGTGGCTATACAGAAAAACATTAAAACAGTGATACTTACCTAGTCTAGGTTTCCACAATGAATGAAGCAGCTCCTCTTTTCTCTTCAGCTCTGCAGCCTATGAAAAGCAGAGCTGGGATCAACTGGCCGACATGATGATGATGTAGGCTGTGGTGCTTACATCAATGTCATAGCCCCTACAAACAGCTGATCAGGAGGGGTTTCAGACCTCTGCTGACTGATGACCCATCCGGGAGCCATAATTTTTGTAAGGCTGGAAAATTCCTATAAAATCCAACCAAGATATTGTGACAGTGCTCATGTCCAACTGCTGCTCCATTCAGTTCGGGACAAGGGACTACTATTCTGATTGATCAATGCCGATCCCAGCGATCAGACACTGATGACTAATTTTGTGGAAAGGTGATGGGTTATTCATGGGAAACACCCCTTTTCTTACGAATTCAGAGATCAAATACTATGCTTGGAAAATCATATTTCTTGATTATTTCTCTTTAGCGATAAAATATTACATAACAGGGGGAAATACAACGTGCTTGCATTGTAACAGCAAGGCATTACATTTTACCTTTAAGATCTCAGAAATCCAGAATTCTGTAGTTAACCAGTTCCTTTCATCTCACAGATAACCTTTTCAGAGAAAATGGACATTTTAAAAAAAGATCACAAACCATAATGGCTGAAGCAACAAAAAGCAAGAAAGTTGGCATTGCAATTTAAAGGTCACATACTCTCCTTGATCCCTTAGTTTTTAATGCTGGAGATATGGCTGTGCCCATTTATTGATGGTTGCTTGACTATTATAACATTTTAGTGAGAGGAACGTTTGGAATAAAAAACAACTATTATTCACTATGGCAAATTATATGTTAGCGGCTCACGGCCTGACACATTGAATGAACACATTTTTCCAAATACTCTGTACTGAAAATGTAAAATATACATAGAGGACAGATGGAAAATCTCATTTTACAATAATTGATTGATGTGATACTAAGAGCGTAAGTAAACAGCATCTAATTGTTCAAGGTCTAGAGATTCTACTGACATCATTGGTATCTGCTTTGGAGCTCCATTGGCTGAATTCATTCAAATAGCAGAACATGAGCGCAATGAAAAATACTGCAAGCTGTTGATTTTTTCCTTTCATATCCTGTTAAAAAATGAATACTTGGCGAAAACTAGTTGGACACCATTAAAGTCAATGTGATCTGTGAGAACCCGATGGTGTCCATTGTGTAACAGTTTCAACGCTGATGTAAACTTAGCCTTACAAGTCAGCAGGCCCGTCGCTACAGAACAGGCAAACCAAGCAATTGCCCGTCCTGTAGCGATGGAGCAATTCCCCCCATCACTATTAAGTTTAAAAATGCAGGGGGCGCCGGGAGATAGCGCATGCCGGGACATCACTGACGTCCCGTGCGTGCGCCCATAACGACGGAGGAGCAGAAGACCAGAGCATCGAGGAGGAGGAAGATGTGAGCTGGCCAGCTTGGTAAGTGACCAGCGGTGTTCCGACCACCGCTTCTCCGGTCCCGGGAACTAATGCTATGGTCAGACCGGAGGAGCCGTGGTTGGAGCACTGAAGTGGGTCAGAACACAGGCATACAGCCTCCAGCCATACACTGTATATGGCTGGAGGCTCTATGTCTGTGGGGAACACTGCAAGCCTAATGTGGGGGAACACTGCCTACCTAATGTGGGGGGCACACTGCAAGCCTAATGTGGGGGAACACTGCCTACCTAATGTGGGGGAACACTGCCAGCCTAATGTAGGGGAACATTGCCAACCTAATGTGGGGGGAACTATGCTGCACCTAATGTGGGGGGAACACTGCCTACCTAATGTGGGGGAGCTATGCTGCACCTAATGTGGGGGGAACTCTGCTGCACCTAATGTGGGGGGAACTCTGCTGCACCTAATGTGGGGGCCTCGTATCGACGTTCACTCACGTCGCGCTCCCAGAATTCAAGGGCTGGAGTAACTATGTCCTGACGCAGGCCCTAGAGCTTGACGTGATGAATATCAAGGGGGGGCCTCCATGTCCATTTTGCTTGGGGCCCCCAAATTCCTTCAAACGGCCCTGCATGTCAGACTATGACAGCGATGGAGGTGTGAGAGATCTTTGAAATCAGTGATGGTATATGATGTGGGAAAAGTGGAAAATTACAGTATTAAATAAAAAAAATGTAGCTTTATGTAACATGAAATAATTTTAGTAAGAAGAAATGATATTACTGTTTATACATTTCAGGCAACACTGGCTATGAATAAGGGCTCCAATGGTCTAAAATGCTTCAGCAGTGATATTAATCTACTCCATTAATTATCATTAAGATAAGATAAAGCTACAATTTTATTTGATACTAGACCTCTTGGAACCATCAGCCTGGCATGCTAAAAATCCTTATTGTATTATTTGTATACATAGTGTTCCAGTGCTATATGTAGGACTTAATATGAAGTTTTTAGCATGAAAAAAAATTTAGTGTTTAATTAAGTACTTACATATATCTTCAAATGGTTCTTGATAAAAAAAGGATTCATGTGAATAATATGGCACACTGTATGAATATTTCTGAATGGGCTAGAATATGTATATATGTGATTTAATGTAATGCTATCATACCTCTGTTTTTATATTTACTTACGACAAATTCACAATATATACGGAATGGATCTATTTCCAAACATACGCTTCTGGCTATATATGAGGGTCCGGATTAACGGATTGTACTTTTGATACTCCGGTATGCTACTAGAAAATAATGATAATATACTGACAAAGTCTGCAACTGTTATATAGGTACAACGATACCTTATCTGAAGATAGTATGCAGGTGGAATCCGGGTGCTCGGAGGCATTCCAATGGTAGAAGTCTGTATGATTGTTCAAGTCCTGCTGCTATGTTGTTTGGGTCAGGAGGGAGACAGCCCCGGTCGGTGGTGTCTCAACCTCACTGTCCCGCCTGAAGTGTATGGATGTGGTTAGATGAACTTAGTGACGTCACTACTGGTTACCAACGTGGACAAAAAGAGTTCCAACGCGTTTCGGAAGCTATGCGGTTTCTTTCATCTGGGATGCTCCCATTCTATCCGGACATCCTTTTATATTTCCAGGTGTGGGTGAGTAATTTAACAGAAATCCAAATAACTCAAATTCTTGACTGAGTCCCTGCGGGGCTAGTGTATTTAGCTCAAAGATCCATTTGCTCTCTGCCCGCGACATCTGTGCAATAAAATCTCCTCCTCTCCAATGAGGTATAATTCTTTCAATTCCAAAGAAAGTGGTCCCCTTTAGAGATGATCCATGATGATCGGTAAAGTGTTTGGACAAGGGGTGTCCCTCGAACTTGCGACCGATATTATATAGATGTTGATTGATCCTTTTTGATAGTAGCCGACTTGTACACATCTGATGCTATATATCACCCCTTTAGATTTACAGTTTATATATTGTTTTATTTTTATTTCTTGTTGGTCCTTCTTGTTGGTTCTTCTTCGCCATCAGTAATATTGCTCGGTTTACCTGTCCTTCCTCTTCCTTTGTTTCTATTAGGAGATTTTCATTGTATCCTCTTCTCATAAATTTGCCTTTAAAATTTTCTGCTTCTTCCTCATATTTATTTAGTTCTGAATAAGACAATACTGCTCTATATATACAGGTCCGGCAGAGGACCCCCTGCTCCCAGTCAACACTAAACAATTGGTCTGAAAACCCTTGGTAAGCAACAAAAGAGAATGGGGAGTGACTATATTAAAACATAACTTTTACTAGATCAGATAAAAGAATATATCAGTGCTGCATCCAGTGTGGATGACTAAGTGCAATTACCGGACAAACATAGAAATAATCTCAGTACTCATTATGGGTTTTTGGACCGAATGTACCCAACTAGAGGAGTATGGAGATATTAAAATCGTATTAAATACTGTCACACTAAATGTGAACTTGCTCATAAAGTTTCTCTAGAACACAGGTTTCTCGACGCGTTTCTGCCGAAGTGCCTCGGCGTCCTCAGGGGAAAGCCTTATAGAATAATGTTTTTTTTATAGACAATCATATAAGTGGTAAAAATAATCAAATAGAACCCTCACAGACTCATATAGGTCTGATGCTTATAATGTCAAGCATGCTTAGACCAAAATACTGTAGGGGTAGCCGCAGGACATCAGGTACCTAGAAAAGAGAAAAGGCACAGAATAGTGTATAGTGGGGGATATATGTATTCCTTTTTCAATAATTCCCCCACTTCCTCTACTCACATACAGGCAAAGCTGACTAGGTTTAACTGAAAAAAAGTACAAAAGGAAAAAACTTTTTACTCACTATCCTGAAAGAGAAACTGTATAGAAAATGTACGCTCCACAAGCTTTTAGTTCTGAGAAATTTCTTCTAGCCCGCAGGAATTGGCTCCGAGGAATATTATCCAGCCAGCGGGGAAGGTGACAGCTATTTTTGTATATGTAGCTGTTACTATCTGTGGGTTTGCAGAAGGTACAGGTGGTGATACTGCCATTTTTAATAGATATATTAAGATCTAAAAAATGTATTTGGGTTGTACTATATTCCGCTGTAAAATTTAAATAAAAGTAATTTTTATGAATATTCTCTAAAAACAATTTTAAAGCTGATTCCCCACTTTTCCATATAAAAATCACGTCATTGATGGATCTGCGCCAGAGGACCAGACCAGAACCCAGTTTGCCATTTGGGAAGATGTGAGAATTCTCCCAATGCCCTACAGATACATTTTAATAACTGGGTGTGAATCTGGTCCCCATCGCTGTACCCCACTTCTGTAGGTAGAAATTATCACCGTAATTAAAATAATTATGTTTTAGAATGAACATGATAGAATCCCCTATAAAATCCACTTGGTTCGGTGGAGTATTTCCTTCCAGATTGATGGGGGTGAGCACTGTGCAGAGTATGTCAAGTATGTCAAGTGAGAAATTCACACAGCTAGAAAAAAAAGTCTCCACGGAGGAGTCAGATAATGTTGTGTATATCTATTAGACATGCCTGCTGCAGTTTGTTTCAGGGGGCAATAACAAGTCTACAATCTAAGGGGGTACTTATTTTTCTTCATAGAACAAACTTGGTTATCTGTGAATTTTCATTTAAACCTTGCCCAATGTTTGATGTACATGTACAACAAGATGGCAGATAAGGCAGTATGGCGTGTGCACAGGAGCTGTGTCGGTTCCATATGTGTTTGAGGCAATTGTGTTTGCAATGATTGGAATTGGGAATAACTCAGATAGCAGTTGTTTAACCATTTACATGTCATGGTCAATAGCGACTGTGGCATCTAATCTGGTGGATGGGAGAACAGTCTCTGTCAACTGATTGCCCCCCTATGATGTAATCGCAAAAAGTCAAGCAGACATTACAGCCAGTGATCTACTTTATCCCTCCAAGCTGGTCATACTAGTACTCATATTACACCCTGCCAGGGGGTATAATAACAAAGAGGTATTAGCAACCATGCTTCTTAGTCAAGTACAGTAAAATCTCTCTTAGCGGATACCTCCTAATAGGGGACACCACCCAATAGCGGACAGTTTTTTATTCCCTGGTAGAGTCCCAGTAGAGTAGCCTTTATATATTTGCACCCTCCAAATGGACGACACGCCCAATAGCAGATGCAGATACACCCAATAGGGGACAAAACACACCCAATAGGGGACAACAATGCTTATGTGCCGGCCCTACCTTGTACACAGGGCTGCTGTCAGGGGGTGCAGTCAATATCCCAGTAAGAGGTCCGGGCTCCCAGCGGGTTTCTGGCCCCCCACTGCACCCCCCTGCAGCAGCCCCAGCACAGAAGCAGAAGACTGCATTTTAAACAGTGGTCTCGTGCTTCTGTATGTCTGCTGGCCTGATCATTCGCCCAACCCCACCACCATCCCCTACCCCTCTGATCCCCCATGCCACTTTATTCCCCCTCTGCCAAATCATCTCCCCTTTATTAACCCTGTGCCACATCATTTCCCCTTGACCCCCCCCCCCCCCCCGTGCCATTTAATTTCACTTTTATTACCCTCTGTGCAAATTCATCACCCCCTCTTTACCACCCCCTTTGCCATTTTGTTCCCCATTTAGTCCACTGGTGTAATTTCCCCCTTTATCCCCCTGTGTCACTTTATTCCTCTAATGCCAAATCATCCTCCCTCACCCCTTGTGCCACTTTACTTTTCTCCTTCCCTCCTCCCCCTGTTGTTCTTCTTACCTGGCCAACAGGCTTAGCGGGTTTGATGTTCTCCTGACATGCTCTGTGCTGCAATTACTGAGAGCAGCAGCTGCAGGAACTGACAAGTGACGTTAGGAGTGAGTGACGAGTGACAGTATGGGCAGTATGGGCAGCATGGAGGACGTCAGGGGAACATTCAACTTGCTGAGAGCCTCTGCACCTGAGCCTGCTGGCCAGGTAAGAAGAACAACAGGGGGAGAAGAGAAGGGAAAAGGGATGTGGCACAAGGGGTGTGGGGGGAATGATTTGGCACAGGGTACAGGGGGAATAAAGTGGCACAGGGGGTGGTAAAGAGGGGGTGATAATTTGCACAGAGGGTAATAACAGGGGAATGAAATGGCACTGGAGAGGGTCAAGCGGACATTATGTGGGTAAGGGGGATATTTGCCACAGGGAACAGGGGGAATAAAGTGGCATTGGAGGCATTAAGAGGAGGAATAAAATGGCATGTGGGGATGACAAGGGGTGATGAGCGGTGATTAAATAGCACTGAAAAATCCTACTGAAATATCATTTTTATCATGTTTTCTAGGTAATTACAGTAAGTACAGTATAGTATTTGGTCATTTACAATAAGATGTTTGAGCCTTTTTTTTCCAATAGGGGACATCTCTTAATAGCGGACAGTTTTTTTTCCCCATGAATGTCTGCTATTTGAAGTTTCTACTGTACTTTTGAAGGATCATGCGTACCACCTATAACATGGACATAGTTTTGGTCTCCTTCATTCCAAGGCAGCTTTGTGACATATGCTTACTAAAAAAAAAAGGAAATGTCACATCTCTAGGTTATATTCTCACCTGATTTTGCAAATACTATGTTAGGGTTGCTCTGTCATTGAAGTTATCTTCAGAGTACAGGTTCCTGTGGCCCATGTGGCAGCAGTACAGAATACCTCTGAATCCTGTTAGCTGAGAAGAACATCAGGTAAGAGGGCTGCCCACATGATCATATGGTAAAAAAAATCGTCAAATTCTACAATGAATATGTTTCAGTATCTGGTTTTAATCAGTAAAATATATAGGTGATCCATTGCCTTTAAGGACAACAATGGCTTTAAAATAGCTGCTGTTATGTTCCAGCATCTGTCAACACTGCTGTCAGAGATACTATTACTATATAAATAACCTTGAGGGGAACAGTATTAAGATCAATAGATTTCCCATGAATATTAGTAACACGCTGACAGCATACCTGTCTATATTGTTGACAGCTGCTACAAAACAGAACTGCAATTTTAGATCCATGTGCATGATGTTATATATATATATATATATATATATATATATATATATATATATATATATATATATACACACACACAATATATATATATATATATACACACACTATTATATATATATATATATATATATATATATATATATTGTGACGATCCGTCTTGGGGATTAGCTCTGGGATCGTCCTGGAACACGCCACAGGATGCGTTTCTTCTCAATAAACCAGCAAACAAATGCTTATAATGCAAATCTGGCACCTTGCCAGTTTTATTAGACAGGTTGCAGGGAAAGAAATAAACAAAAAGCAGGAACAACCAAAATCCTAGACTGTCTGGTCACTGACTAAACAGATCAGCTTGTCCTGACTAACAACCGCTGAGCTTCCCTCAGCCGGTTAAACATATGTCCCCTGCAACCTTCTACTCACAATGTCACTCTCTTTGAGCCCCTCATAGCTCGGGCTGTGTACTCTTCAGCAGGCTCTGTCTCTTCCCTACAGCCCACATGCTGTCTCCTAGGAAGAGCCTAGATTAGACTGAGTCTCCATCTCATATACACTTCCCTTCCTTCCTGCCTCATTACTTAAGAAGCAGGTGAGAGCTTCTGCAGGGTGAGCCAAGGAAATACACCCTTTCCTTGCCACACTGCCACATATCCCCCCCCCCTTTGCTCAGACCACCGGGAAGGAGCACATGTATTTGAAAGGCAGAAACCATCTGCCTTTCCTTTCTCTTGGACAACTTTTGTCCCACAGTCTCTGAAGTCCTTGACTTTTTTCTTCCGGACTTTTACCAGCCACCAACTGCAAGTCTCTCGGTCACACCTCTCCAGTACCAGGTTCTTCACCCTGGTGTGGGCAGGGTTCTTGAAATTAAGGAGTGAGAGGACCGATGCTTCGAACCTTTGTCTTCTTCTGGCTTGCCGGACCTCTGCCTCTGCTTCAGAGAATCTTTCGGCCTCAGTGGCTTCACCAACCACTGTCTTGTTCTCTGTACCATCAGGGGACCTCTGACACGGGTCCATTTCAGTTTCAACTTTAGAGGACCTGGTTTCACCTCAGTCTTGACTTCAGTGGATTTCTCACATGGTTTCACCTCATCCCTTCCAGCTTTCTCTTCAGGGGCACCAGCTTCCTCAGGTTTGGCTTCAGAGTCTTTGGCTCCTTCAGATTCTTGTGTAGAATCAGCTTCTACTGCAGCTTCTTCAGGCTTACTCTTCTCTTCACCTGTAGCGTCAGTTGTGCCATTCTCTTTACTCACAGCTTTTGAGGTTGACTCTGGTTTAGCTTCTGCTTCAGAGGATTTCTCTGCCTCAGCATTACCTTCAGAATTTTTGGTCTGCTCAGGTTCAGAGGATTTCCCACCTCTCTTCACCTTAGTCTCCACTTCAGAGGATTTCCCACCAGGTTTCAGCTCAGTACTAGCTTCAGGGGACTTCACCTCAATCTTAGCTTTAGAGGACTTTTTGGCATTCAGAGAAAGCATAACTGTATCCTGTAACTTCGGCCCCAGAAGCCTTTCTTGAGCCAATTCTGCCATATCTTGGTCTCTGCTCTCTTTTACGACTTCCTGGTCCTCCTCCTTTTTCTTACATTTTCGCAGCTTACACTGGAGCTTAGCAGACTTCATCCTCTCACTGTCAAGTAACTCTGTCAAGTCCCTGACAGTATCTTCCGAAGACAGCAATTGTTTCCTCAATTGTTCATTGTCCGCCAGCACAGCCACCTGCTCGTAGATTTGTGCTCCCAGCAAAAACAAGGCAGCTACGTGGGACCTTCTGCGCGTTTCGTTCTGCGCTTCCAGGCTCTCTTTTAAGATCTTCATGTCATCTTCCAGCTTTATATATCTCAGCTGCTCACTCTTGAGTTGTGCGGAGATCACCTTCTCACTGTCCAGCAACTGTTTCTTGGACTTCACTAACTCATTGATAGATTTTCCACTCTCACCAATCTGTTGAGATAGACCTGAGATCTCCTGTTGCAAGTTCTTGTTTTCATGTTGCAGAGTCTCAACTTGTTCCAGGGCCTCCTCATACTGCTCACGGAGCAAGACATTGTCATGACGAGCAGATTGAAGAGCATGTACAAGGGCATTCTTCACCTTGACTTCCTCCTCAAGTTGCCTCTTAGCTTTAGAGACACTCTCCAGATTGCTGGCAAGAGCTTCAGCTTCCATATTCATTTCATTCTTCTCTTTTTCTATTTTTTCCATGGCTACCAGGCTATCCTTGTGATCACTCTGCAGAGCCTGATATGCACCATGTAGAAGACTCACTTCTTCTTCCTGGAATGACATCCGCTTGGCCAGACTCTGCACTTCACTCTCCTTGCTGGTTACAAGACCCTGGGAGCGGGACAGTTCATCCTGCAGAGCCACAAACTCACTTCTGTGATGCTCCATGACTTTTTCCAGCTGAAGCCTCACTTCTTGCTCTTTTTTAAAGTCAGCAAGTGATTGGTCCTTCTCCTCTGTCAAGCGATGTACCTCTTTTTCTTTCTCCAACAACTTCACAGAAACCATCTGCAGGGTTTCTTCCAGATTCTGGATCTGCTCCAGTTTTTTCCCAAGGCCAGCTCGTCTTTTCCGAGACCTTTTACTGACAGCGGTCTCCTCACTCTCGCTGTTAGACCTTGAGACATCCTCTGGTCCTCTGTCAGACACTCGACCTAGCTCTTCTCCATCTCTAGATGAAGTGTCCCCCTTTTCCGGGGTTGCGGCCACTTGTGCCTCATTATTATCATCCACAACAGGTGCCACTGACACCTGGCACTCTTCCTCTCCCACCACGTTGGCAACTCTGGAGACTCTCGCTAAACACTCCCGTCGGACCGGCAATCCCTTGGCGGTAAGTTTGTTGCCCCTAGCAACAACTTCAATGGCTCTTGGCACCAGCGAGTCAGGGAGATTCCTGATCAGTTCCTCTGAACTGTCTCTCGGCTTCTTGGCAGACTTTTCTTTTGTCTTGTCACAGTCTCCTTCACTTAGGACTCTGTCTGTGACCGTGAGTGCAGCCCCCAGCTCCACTGGTACTCTTTTCTGGAGTTTTGGTTTTTCCACAGCCATCTCTGGAGCTTCTATTCCAGTCACCACTTTAACTTGACTCGCGGACTGTTCTTCAGCTCCCCTAGTGGTCTGGCACACTCCCACCTGACATATACCTAGGGTCTGCTGACACTCCCTGTCCTCAGCTGAGTTACTGTCCCCTGCTATGGGGTGAAAACCAAGTGTTGTGAGCCTATCAGGTGTTCCTGCTCTAGTCACCTGACTATCTTCCCACAACTGCTGAAAAAACGGAAAATCCTTCCCCAGCACTACTTCATACTCTAAGGTAGGCTCTATTGCAACCTTGTGACTTATGGTACCATAGGGAGTAGAAATACACACATTAACTGTTTTATAACCCCAAATACCGGCTTGTATAGACATTACAGCAGGATCTGGCTTTCTGCCGCTGGTCTTTACCAGACTTATTACACATTTTGGATCTAACAAAACAGTCATCTTTTTACTTTCTATTTCCAGCTCACACAGGTTTTCTTTTGTCCTGCGAGAGGTGGGAATAGAACTCTTTACATCAGAACACATTAACATAAGTGTTTCAAGAAAAACATTATCAGCCTGCGTGGGTTCACAATATACAGCACCATTCACACAGTCCAGTAGAGACACCCCAGTCCTCACTACTTCCGGAACCTTTGTGTGCGAACTCTCAGGTGCACTCTCAGCATCCCACAGCTGCCAGAAATACGGAAAGTCTCTGCCCAGTACAATTTCCACTGTAAGTTCCGCACATATCTCCATCATATGACTTACTGTCCCAAAACATGTATCAAAGGTAATTTGAACAGTCTTACCGGGCTCCGGGCGGGACTTCACAAATGGAATTATTTCTGGCATAATCCGAGATACAGTCTGGTAACAATCCAAGTCCACCCACAGTGGGATTCCGCCCACCGACAACTCACGGGACCTCGGCTTCGTCTTGGCGACCACAGCTTGTGGCCCACGTCGGTTGCTCCCAGCAACGGCCTTTCGAGGTTGTCCCATTTTCTTGAAAAAAAATCTCGATCCGTTGCCCCTAGCAACGCTCCTCCACAGACACCAAACTGTGCTTGAACTCCTCTGCTGGGCTCCTCCGACTTGCAGTCTTGCAGGGGGTTGCTCCTAGCAACAGCTCCTCTCCAACTCGCTTGTTGGTTGCCCTTGGCAACGGGTTGCCCTTAGCAACGGCGTGCCCGCATCCTCCACCATAATGTGACGATCCGTCTTGGGGATTAGCTCTGGGATCGTCCTGGAACACGCCACAGGATGCGTTTCTTCTCAATAAACCAGCAAACAAATGCTTATAATGCAAATCTGGCACCTTGCCAGTTTTATTAGACAGGTTGCAGGGAAAGAAATAAACAAAAAGCAGGAACAACCAAAATCCTAGACCGTCTGGTCACTGACTAAACAGATCAGCTTGTCCTGACTAACAACCGCTGAGCTTCCCTCAGCCGGTTAAACATATGTCCCCTGCAACCTTGTACTCACAATGTCACTCTCTTTGAGCCCCTCATAGCTCGGGCTGTGTACTCTTCAGCAGGCTCTGTCTCTTCCCTACAGCCCACATGCTGTCTCCTAGGAAGAGCCTAGATTAGACTGAGTCTCCATCTCATATACACTTCCCTTCCTTCCTGCCTCATTACTTAAGAAGCAGGTGAGAGCTTCTGCAGGGTGAGCCAAGGAAATACACCCTTTCCTTGCCACACTGCCACAATATATATATATATATATATATATATATATATATATATATATATATATATATATATATATAGTATACATATGCATTTGAGAAGACAGTGTCATTCTACAATGTTTTATTTGTTTGATTATACAGTACACATAAATACAATGTAAGGGTAGGGTCACATGTAGCACATACAATGCTGGTTTCCCACAGCTGAAATTCGATTTGCGGATTTTCCACTATCGAATTCTGCAAGTGAAATTTCTTCAATGAAAATTCCGCAAGCAGATTATGTAGCTACCCATGAAAGTCAATGGCTTCAGTTTTCTGATTTTCCGCTGCAGATATTCCACTTGCGGCAGTGGAATTTCAGCTGTGGTAGACCCTATAAATAACAAAACAAATGTTTCTAAGGGTAATCTTTAGTTTGTTCATTGGGATGGACAAACCTTTTTTTTATTACTTACTAAGATAATTGTTCCCAACCTTCCACAGACTGTGAACCAAATAATAACAGATAGTATTGCACTACACTGTATAATTAAAGTGAAAAGTCCTATGACATACAGTAAATGCCCATGTTCTTTTACCCAAGTCTTAGATGCTGACTTTAACCCTGATACCAACTTCTAGCAATGTTATATTTCAAGTTTTAAGAGATGCCTATAGATAGGTACACACATGTCTTTAGCCCAAGAACTACAGGTGGCTTCAATAAAGATCATGAAGTGCTGGGAATGTGTATTAGTCCTATATAATTATTGTCCTAAAGATTTATTATTCCTAAGCAAACTATTTATGAGGGAGAATAAATTTATTGACAACTTCAGGGGAAGCTGTTCCTATGTACAAAAGTAAATTGATAAAAAAAAAAAAAACTGTTCTTCTTAGTTCAGTCAGTTATTTCTGTAGTAGCCACTAGGAAGAATGATGAGGGTTATGATGGGTGTAGTTGTCCCTGTTGTGTATGTCACGTGGCAGAGTGGTACTAACCTGATGTTCCTCAGTGACCCACAACCTTTTGTAGTTGAAGCTGTTTCTACCTAATGAGTGCAGGGATGAGAATGAGATCTCTGTACACTAGGATTCCGTGAAACAACATTATAAAATTTACCAAAGTATTTTTGTAAATGCAATAAAATAAAGTTGATTTGATACTTCTTTTTAGGTTACAACTTTGCAGTCAGAAGAATAGATATTTGGTCACTGTCCTTTTAAAATGTGTTTTTATAGCAGCTTGACTGAAACTTGTAATCTTTAGGTGCTTTTAGCACTTGAATGTGTAATGTCTACTGCAGATGTACGGTATGTGAAGGTTCAAAGGTTCTCTTGTTCTCAAGTTCTCAGTCTAAAAATTACAAAAACTGCTGCATGAGTTTTTTCTCAAGTTGGTTCAATGTGGTGCATGGTGCAAATGTAGGCTTCATTTTACCTATTTGTTGGTGCCAATCTTTGATACAACAAATAAGTCCTAATGTGACAGATGGGCAGCACTGACCCATCCGTAGACCAACAAAACATAAAATTAGTAGGCTTTAAATTGTCCTCTTCTGACTTTTGTATTTTTCTGTATAATAGGCTGTATGAGGGCCCCTTTTTGCGCTGTGATCTTTAGTTTTTAACAGTACAATTTCAGATTTTTTAATGGACTTTTTGATCACATTTTATGCATTTTTTCTGCTATATGAAGTGACCAAAAATGCGCAATTCTGGACTTGGGTATTTTTTATGCTAACGCCATTGGCAATGGGGTTTAATTAACATTATATTTTAATAATTCAGACATCTATGCATGTGGCGACACTACATATGTTTATTTTATTTTTTTACATTGTTTTATTTATAAAATGGGAAAAGAGAGAGAGAGATTTAAACTTTCTTTAAGGGGGAGAGGTTAAACACCATTATTATTATTTTTTTTTTAGTCCCCATAGGGGACTATAACATGGAACCTTTCGAATCCTAAGACTGATCAATGCTGAGCTATTACACAGCATTGATCAGTGTTATCTGCTCTCTGTTGCTCTAGCCTGTCAAAGCAGGCTAGAGCAACACAGAGAAGATTGGACGGCATGGAGGCAGGTAGGAACCTTCTGGTTGTCATGTAAGGTGATCGGGACCACATGATTACCCCGCGGCAATCCCGAACACCCATAGCAACAAACGGCAACATTGAATTGCATGCTTTAGGTCCTGCAATCACTTTTATTGCAGGATCTAAAGGGTTAATAGCCTTGCAGCAGCGATTGCCGCTGCAGGCTGTTAGCTGCAGCCCCTGGCTGTTGATTTCAGCTCCGTAGCTGCTCCCCTCTTCCCAGGACATATGCATAAAGGAGGTAAGGGGTTAACTTCTCCCTCGTGTAGACTGGAATATATCAGAATACAGTTACCCCTCGACCTACGATGGCCCCGACATACGATAATTTCAACATGCGATGGCCTCTCAGAGGCCATCGCATGTTGAAGGCAGCATCAACATATGATGCTTTTGTATGTCGGGGCCATTGCATAAACGGCTATCCGGCAGCGCAGACGGCTTCAGCTGCCGCCGGATAGCCGTTTATGGTGCCCCGTGTGCTCCGGAGATGGTCTCCTACCTGTCCTCGGAGCTCCGGAGCTCCTCTTCGGGATTCCCTGCATCGTCGGCGCTCTCCCGTCATCCAATAGAAGCGGCGTGCGTAGTGACGTGAGAGCGACGATCCCGGAGAAGCAGAGACGTCCGGAGCGTCGGGGACGCAGCAACAGCGATGGAGGGCGACATCCAGGGCAGTGGTGACGAGCGGTGACAGTCCTGAGCGGCGGGGACAGGTGAGTACACTTCCTATACTTTACATTGCACGGATCCCACAACATACGATGGTTTCAACAAACGATGGTTCATTTGGAACGGATTACCATCATATGTTGAGGGACCCCTGTATATGCTTACAGGATGGACAGGAACAAGAAGCGGTATAGTATTGTAGGTTCATGCAATATTATGGCCCTCATTTACTGAGTGTTGTGTTACTAGTGTAAAATGTTAACACCCCTGAGGAAGTCACCTCAAGGTGACGATACGTGTGGGGTTCAGGGGGACACCCGTTGGTGAAACCCTTTATTACTGCCTTTTTCTTGCATTTTCCCAGCCCTGTGTCCAGGATTGTCTTTATCCTCTATCTGGTCAGGTTCTATATCTACATATTGTACATTGACAGCAGGGCTGTGGTTAGTTTACTATCACTTATAACTTTAATATAGTACTTTTTTGTTACCTAAGTACAAAGGCAGGAAGGTACACTTATTTAAACGGGTGTCCTGGGTGGGGTCCGCTGGGCTCCCCCCTGTTGTGGGTGGGCATGTTTTGTGCCGTTTTAAATGTTTTTATGGGATCTATTTGATTGGTATATTTGTCTATGTTTTTGTTAGTTTTTTTGGTTTTTGTGGAGGTGAGTGACGGGATGGGATTCGCATGAAGGTGTGTCCCGCGATGCGAATCCCAGCCCTGCCTGCAGCGGGGACATAAGCAGAAAGCACTCCCGGCCGGCGGGGCGTAAGTGTTACAGTACCCCCCCCCCCCTTTGGTCTCCCCCTCTTCTTTGGAATTCAGAGAGCTCCACACTACATAAGACCAGGGGGTTTCTGGAATGGGCAAAAGCTGTAAGGAAATTGCAGGCTTCTGCCGTGGAGTCTTCTGTCTTCTAAGGTGACCAGCTGGCAAGGAATAATATCCCCAATTCAAGACTTTACGTCTGAGTTTAACAGGCACAGAAGATATCACAGGTGGAACAAGACAGTGATCTTGGCAATATTGTCCCCAACAAGTGATTACACCAGATTTCCAGTCAAGTTGTGGAGAATGACGTGGAAGCCAAGGAAGACCAAGAAGAAGCTCCAAAGTACAATGTGGTAGCACATAGAACAAAATTTTTTCCTTATGAAAATTTCCTTCTTGCATGGCGAGGGGTTCCATGCGAAATTGCACCTTACAGTTCAGATTTTGTCCATTAACAGAAGAGATGTAGAAGGGCTTGGCAAGATGAGACATTGGAAGACGGTGTTTATAGACCTGGGCGGCACCAATGAAGTTACCAGTGGAACTGGAGTACAAAAGAGCAGACGCAATGAAAGACATCTTGGCAGAGGAAAATACTTAAACCGGGGTGGTCAAGTGAGGATAGGTAATATTAACAGCTAGGGAAGCCACTCCTACTTGTCTAAGTTGAGAGCGTTCTCCTGGATGCGGAGGACGTATAGAACAGTATTTGAGAAAGTGCTCCCGACTGGGATAATATAGGCACATATTCTCATTGTGTTGACGGGATTTTTCCTGCTGGGTGAAGTGAAAACGGTCCACTTCCATAGCCTCTTTGGCAAGAGGCAAAGTAGAGAGTAGGGGTGGATGTTGGAACAGGGGGGCCAGACGAGGTACATGCCATGTTCGGGCAGGTTCTTTTTCCAAAGGAAGTTCCTCCTGCCTCTCGGCAAAACGCACATCAATTCTGGTGGCTAAATGGATAAGTTCGCTTAGGTTAGCCGGAGAATCTCGTGCAGCGTGAACATCCTTGATTTGAAAGGAAAGTCCTTTTTTAAAGGTAGCACACAAGGCCTCGTCGTTCCAAGAAAATTCAGAGGCAAGAGTACGGAACTGAATCGTGTAGTCGCCAACGGAGGAGTTCCCTTGGCAGAAGTTCAGTAGAGCCGTCTCTGCAGAGGTTCAGTAGAGTCATCTCGGCAGAGGAGGCTCGCGCAGGTTCTTCAAATGCCTTGCAGAATTCTGCAAGGAAGGCTGACAGGTTCAAGGAAGCAATCTCTACAATCCCAGAGAGGAGTAGCCCAGGCCAAAGCTTTTTCAGACAGTAGACTGAACACAAACGTGGTGGATCCTCTAGGCCTGTGTGGATGATGACGTGAGCCATGCCAGGGAGCGGAGTCTACGGTGCCACTGGTCTTCACCAGAGCCTGCCGCAAAGAAGGATGGTCTTGCTGCGGCAGGTGGCACCCAGGTCGCTACCCCTGGCATGACTCGTCCACACAGGTAGCTGGGAGGTGGCATGGCACAGAAGGAGACTGGCAAGATGTGGCAAGATGGCAGTAGGTCAGGGCAGGTGGCACAGGTGCAGAATCAGGTAAGGCAGCAAGGAACAGGTACACAGTAACAGAGACACAGGACTTTCACTATGTCAATAGACAACCAAAGATCCGGCAGGGAACCAAGGGAGGAGCTAATATTTACCCCCTTAAGGACTGAGGGGTTTTCGGTTTTTGCACTTTTGTTTTTTCCTCCTCACCTTTTAAAAATCATAACCTTTTCAATTTTGCACCTAAAAATCCATATGATGGCTTATTTTTTGCGCCACCAATTCTACTTTGCAGTGACATCAGTCATTTTACCCAAAAATCTACAGCGAAACAGAAAAAAAAAATCATTGTGCAACAAAATTGAAGAAAAAACGCAATTTTGTAACTTTTGGGGGCTTCTGTTTCTATGCAGTACATTTTTCAGTAAAAATGACACCTGATCTTTATTCTGTAGGTCCATACAATTAAAATTCTACCCTACTTATATCAGTTTGATTTTGTCGTACTTCTGGAAAAAATCATAACTACATGCACGGAAATGTATACGTTTAAAATTGTCATTTTCTGACCCCTATAACTTTTTTATTTTTCTGCGTATGTGGCGGTATGAGGGCTCATTTTTTGCGCCGTGATCTGACGTTTTTGGCAGTATAATTTTTGTATTGATCGGACATTTTGATCGCTTTTTATTCATTTTTTCATTATATAAAAAGCGACCAAAAATACGTTATTTTGGACTTTGGAATTTTTTTGCACGTACGCCATTGACCGTGCGGCTTAATTAATGATATATTTTTATATTTCGGACATTTGCGCACGCAGCAATGCCATATCTGTTTATATTTATTTTCATTTACATGGTGTTTTTTTATGGGAAAAGGGGGGTGATTAAATCACATTTATTAACTTTTTTTTTACACTTTTTCTTTGCAGTGTTATAGCTCCCATAGGGACCTAAAACACTGCACACACTGATTGCCAGCACTGTTCTCTGCAAAGCCATAGCTTTGCAGTGATCAACGTTATCGGTGGTCGATTGCTAAAGCCTGCATCTCAGGCTTGGAGCAAACAATCGCCGACGGGACATGCCGGAGGCAGGTAAGAGGACCTCCGCTCGTGTCTCAGCTGATCGGGACACCGCATTTTCACTGCGGTGGTCCCGATTGGCCCTACTGAGCAGCCGGGCAGCTTTCACTTTCGTTTTAGACGCGGCATTCAACTTTGAACGCCATGTCTAAAGGGTTAATAGCGCACGGCACCGCGATCGCTGCCGCGCGCTATTAGCTTCAGATACATGTCAGGACCGACCCGATATGACGCGTTATATCGCGGGAGCCAGCCAAGGACGTAAATATACATCCTTGGTCGTTAAGGGGTTAAGGACCAGGGTGCAGGTGTAGACACTTGATTAAATGAGCACTGGCCCTCTAAAAGTGAGAGTTCCGGCACATGCGCGCCCTAGGAGGCAGGGTCACGTGTGCCAGGGCTGCGAGGACTTGGAGAGGTGGAAGAGGAGGGAGGTGAGTGACGGGCTGGGATGCGAATCCCAGCTCTGCCGGCTGCGAGGACATAACCAGAGAGAGCTCACGGCCGGCATGTCCGGTCGGAGCGCAAGTGCTACAGTGCCATACAGAAAGAGTGTGTCTTTCCATCTACAAGCAGGGCAGCCACAATGTTTGTTTGCTTTATCTGCGACCATGTTTCCCCATCTCGGATTACAACCAGAGAGCCAGTGTGAAACTTCCTGCTGCAAACAGGGCATTAACTACTCTTCTGTGTGGCTTTTCTGCCCTGGCTTAGCAGATGTAATACAGGGTGGTAGCACTTAACTTTACACCAATCATAGGAGGGAGAAGTAGGAGGGTAATCTATGTTCTTCCTTGTGGGAAACTAAAAGATATCTGTGGAGAAGAACCTGGATGTGGAGAAGGAGGATAGATGGCAGGGGTCAAAAGTTGAACCGGATTGGCACAACCTTGGATGTATCACTACCATTTCATGGCTTCTTTGCTAAGGAGCCTTTTTCTGCAAGATGTTGACCCAGTAAGCCATAAAATACATATATTGGCCTTGGCCATAGCTACGACTCCAAGTATCTAATTTGGCATGCACTATTCTGCACACCAACAACTGCAGGGAGTCGCCTACCCTATCCGCAACATGATTGTTCAAAGTAGGGATGGCTTTTTTGGAAAAATAATGGTGACTAGGTATGTGCCACCTGGGCCCCATTAGTTGCCTAAAGGCCATGGAGTCAACAAGATGGTACAGGACCGCCTGCACCGCCAACATCTTGGCCAGGTGCAAATTTAGGCACTGTACAACAGGGTGACTGGGCAAACACTGTTGTCTGTATGGCATAAATTTCCTTAATAAATAACTGATGGAATAGAGGTAGAATACACAGCACTGATAAAGACAAGACAGAGAATGCACTCCATGTGGATGATGCCTGACTGCTAGACAGATAAGAGGGATCTGGAGAAGCAACAGTAGTAGCAGCAGAGTACACCACCAGACAGGTACGCCACCACCTCACTGTGCCCCTTCTCTGGAAGGATTTTTTTTTTCTCAAGCCAACAAATGCAGCTGCGGTGTCCCAGTACCGTATAGTATACCATACCTTGTATGGTGGTCCCCAAAGCCAGAGTTACTTCGCTCCGGTAGCATCCTCCTGGTGGCATAGCCCCTAGTCACCTTTTCCTTCTTTAATTTTGTGATGTTTGTATGTATATTTAATGTTATATTTAATTGTGAAATGTGTCGCAGGACCTTAGGTCACATGACTAATGGTAATTCTATTAAGATATGTTAAAGGACCTTCCTAGGTAACGTGTGTCGTCACATATTTAGACCATAATTCCTTGTAAAGTGAATGACAGATAGTATGGACCAATGAGCTCAGGGCCAGCCCCTGCCCATATAAGGGAGCTGCCAGCCAATCCTCACTCTCTTGGGTTCCGGACTAGCAAAGAGTAGAGATCCGTGCAACTTACAAAGACAAGAGTTACAATACAACTCCCCGCTAAAGTCTGTGTGACTGCTGGACCTAAACTCAATCCCCTAAATCCAGCGGAACAGCGCATATAAATATCCTGAGCTTAAAACTCACAAGGTCCCAACCAACTGTCAGGATCCTAATAGACTCTTATTGTACAAAGACTGTTCCTGTTTAATTCTGCATAAAACCTGCAGTAAAAGTTCAGACAGTTTTCTGAAACCTCCGGTTGTGGACAATCATTTATTATACCTCCCTATCGCTCTTGGGACGGGTGGCGATAGGACAAGCATATACAGAGGAGCCCTCACCCTGGCATCACGACAGTTAAGGGTTAAACCAGCTACCTTTCATCACTGCACAGCTACACCCCATATACCCTACACCCCCACAAGATTACCACACAGCAACAGTGTGGCCATCACCTGAGTTGATCAGACCAGCAGGCCAACATCTGGCACATTTGTAAAATGCTGTGGCCCTTCCTCAGCTACAATCTTCTTCACTGACAGTATCACTATCCTCCTGCTATGTTACTTTTTCCTCACCTGGTTCCATGTCCTGTCCAACACATTGTCATCAATATCAACTAGCTCTTCATCATCCCCGCCACTCCTCTTAGCATGAACTTCTGATGTCTGATCATGTGCCTAAAATGCATATTCAAAATAGAATCAACTTGGTCTAAAATGCTTATTCCACGTTCACTCTCACTGCTTTCAATGAGTGTTCATGTTAAACACAGATAGAAACAGTTTATGCTTGATTAAACCTAGAAAATACAAAAATGTGTAATCTGCTCATCTGCTAATCATAGGACTGTTGACAGGCATGCATGCTGATTTTACCCAAAAGTTCTCTGAAAGTTCTACGCTAAAGTTCTGAGCAAGACCAGGTTTTCTGGGCTTGGTTGGCTTATCTCTACAGCTGTCCATGTCCATACTTTTATGACCACAGTGTACCCATCTTTGCTAATTCTAGCAGGATAATGCACCTCACAAAGCTAACATTATATTATACTGGTTTCTTGAACAATATGTTCACTGTACTCCAATGGCCTCCACAGTCACCTGATCTCAATCCAATAGAGCACTTTTGGGACGTGGTGGAACAGAAGATTTGCATCAAGGATGTTGAGCCAAACAATTTGCAGCAACTGTGGGATCCATCATGTCTATATGGACTGAAATCTCTGAGGAATGTTTCCAGCACCTTGTAGAAAGTATGCCATGCAGAATAACAACAGTTCTGAAGGATAAAGGGGTTCCAACCCAATACTAGGGAGGTGTACCTAAGAAAATTGTCAATGAGTATAGTGAGTTCTAATTCACACCTAGGTTCTCAAGAACTACTTTGCTCTGCTCCTGAACTTACACTTCTAATTTCACATGACTCTAAGCTACACAATGTAGCATGTTGTATTTCAGACTCTCTCTGTGTCTTTGTTAGTATGGAACAAATGGTTGAGTGCAAATCTAATAGCTGAATATTTTCCTCTATTTTACATAACCAGCATGATAGCTGTGCTGACAATAATAAAGAAAGGAGACTTACTCTTATATTAAATTCATCAAAACATAAAAATCATGCCTTGATGTTTAGTGTACATGAGAGTGAAGTGGGTGGATAGATGCCTTTGCCTGAGGTACCAAACTACCTTGTACTAACACACCAACAGTGGTTACATCCATCTGAGCTGCTTCTTAGTAACGGCAGTTATTTCTTAATGATGAAAGGATAATTGTTCATTGTTTCTTTATTCCTTTCTGTATCTTTCTTTCTCTTTCTTTGTGTGTGTATATATATATATATATATATATATATATATATATATATATATATATCTTTAATCTGCTTGATATGTTCTAAAAATACTGCAAGTCTTTACTATAGTAGTTTATCGATCAGTATTTTTACAAGCGTTCAAGCCCTGGTCATAATCTGTTGAATGCACTACAAAGCAGCACACCAAGGAAAGAAATCCCATGACAGTGTATCCTTCAGACGATAAACATTAAATCAAATTAACAGTTCACATTGAGAATAAAACAGTACAAGAAAATATAGCTCTAAGCAAGCAGATAGGAATAAAGAATAGCAAATAATAGGGATAAAAGATGGAATAAAGGATTGATGGATGGATGGAATACATGTGTGACATAGTTATGGCCGCTGAAGTCTCTTCATGGCCTATGTAAAACAAATAAAAGACACACTTTTTATTCATTGTAGATTACAACTGTTTTATGCAATTGATTTCTGCTTAATGCTTAATGGTGACAATGGAATAAAATTGTAGATTGTCTTAAGGTTGATGACAATGATGATGAATACATAAAAATGTATCAAAATATTTGAAATTCACAGTTTAACAAAATATAATATCACCTAAGAGATTAAAGGACAACTGCAGCGGTATGCCACTTATTCCCTATACACAGGATAGGGGATAAGTGTTTGATTGCGGGGGGTCCGATCGCTGGGACCCCCCGCCGCGATCTCCCTAATGGGGTGCGCTAAGGCGCTAAGGCGCGTAGCTTCGACCTAGAGGTCAACGGTGATGCCCCGTCTCCTCCCAGTCCCCATACAGTTCTATGGGGGAGGCACGAACGCTGCCTCCCTGCCTCTCCCATAGAGATGTATGGAGGAGGCGTGCCGGCTGCAACGTCATGCTGCGGCCGGCACGCCCCCTGCACGGGACAGCCGCAGCCCCGTACAGGAGATCACAGGGGGTCCCAGTGGTCGGACCCCCGCGATTAAACACTTATCCCCTATCCTGTGGGATAGGGATATAATACTTCGCACTTTATAAAGCATTGGTACGGCCTCACCTGGAATATGCTGTGCAGAGACGTGCAACTAAACTAATAAGAAGCATGGAGCATCTTGGCTATGAGGAAAGATTAGAAGAATTACATTTGCATAGCCTTGAGATGAGATGTTTAACCCCTTAAGGACCAGGCCATTTTACACCTTAAGGACCGGAGCGTTTTTTGCAATTCTGACTACTGTCACTTTAAACATTAATAACTCTGGAATGCTTTTAGTTATTATTCTGATTCTGAGATTGTTTTTTCATGACATATTCTACTTTAACTTAGTGGTAAATTTTTATGGTAACTTGCATCCCTTCTTGGTGAAAAATCCCCAAATTTGATGAAAAAAAATTAAAATTTTGCATTTTCCTAAATTTGAAGCTCTCTGCTTCTAAGGAAAATGGATATTCAAAATAAAAAAATTTTTGGTTCATATATACAATATGTCTACTTTATGTTTGCATCATAAAATTTATGAGTTTTTACTTTTGGAAGACACCAGAGGGCTTCAAAGTTCAGCAGCAAGTTTGAAATTTTTCACAAAATTTTCAAACTCGCTATTTTTCATGGACCAGTTCAGGTTTGGAGTGGATTTGAAGGGTCTTCTTATAAGAAATACCCCATAAATGACCCCATTATAAAAACTAAACCCCCCAAAGTATTCAAAATGACATTCAATAAGTGTATTAACCCTTTAGGTGTTTCACAGGAATAGCAGCAAAATGAAGGAGAAAATTCACAATCTTCATTTTTTAGGCATGTTCTTGTAGACCCAATTTTTGAATTTTTGCAAGGGGTAAAAAGGAGAAAATTTTTACTTGTATTTGAAACCCAATTTCTCTCGAGTAAGCACATACCTCATATGTCTATGTTAATTGTTCGGCGGGCGCAGTAGAGGGCTCAGAAGGGAAGGAGCAACAAATGGTTTTTGGGGGGCATGTCACCTTTAGGAAGCCCCTATGGTGCCAGGACAGCAAAAAAAAAACACATGGCATACCATTTTGGAAACTAGACCCCTCGGGGAACGTAACAAGGGGTAATGTGAACCTTAATACCCTACAGGTGTTTCACGACTTTTGCATATTTAAAAAAAAAAATGTTTACCTAAAATGCTTGGTTTTCCAAAAATTTAACATTTTTAAAAAGGATAATAGCAGAAAATACCCCCCAAAATTTGAAGCCCAATTTCTCCCGATTCAGAAAACACCCCATATGGGGGTGAAAAGTGCTCTGCTGGCGCACTACAGGTCTCAGAAGAGAAGGAGTCACATTTGGCTTTTTGAAAGCAAATTTTGCTCTGGGGGCAAGCCGCATTTAGGAAGCCCCTATGGTGCCAGAACAGCAAAAAAAACACATGGCATACCATTTTGGAAACTATACCCCTCGGGGAACGTAACAAGGGGTAAAGTGAACCTTAATACCCTACAGGTGTTTCACGACTTTTGCAAATGTAAAAAAAAAATTTTTTTTTTTACCTAAAATGCTTGGTTTCCCAAAATGTTTACATTTTTAAAAATGGTAATAGCAGAAAATACCCCCCAAAATTTGAAGCCCAATTTCTCCTGATTCAGAAAACACCCCATATGGGGATGAAAAGTGCTCTGCTGGCGCACTACAGGTCTCAGAAGAGAAGGAGTCACATTTGGCTTTTTGAAAGCAAATTTTGCTCTGGGGGCATGCCGCATTTAGGAAGCCCCTATGGTGCCAGAACAGCAAAAAAAAAAAACACATGGCATACCATTTTGGAAACTAGACCCCTCGGGGAACGTAAAAAGGGGTAATGTGAACCTTAATACCCCACAGGTGATTCACGACTTTTGCATATGTAAAAAAAATAAAAAAATGTTACCTAAAATGCTTGGTTTCCCAAAAATTTAACATTTTTAAAAAGGGTAATAGCAGAAAATACCCCCCAAAATTTGAAGCCCAATTTCTCCCGAGTACGGCGATACCCCATATGTGACCCTAAACTGTTGCCTTGAAAGACGACAGGGCTCCAAAGGGAGAGCGCCATGCGCATTTGAGGCCTAAATTAGGGACTTGCATAGGGGTGGACATAGGGGTATTCTACGCCAGTGATTCCCAAACAGGGTGCCTCCAGCTGTTGTAAAACTCCCAGCATGCCTGGACAGTCAACAGCTATCTGGCAATACTGAGAGTAGTTGTTTTGCAACAGCTGAAGGCTCCGTTTTGGAAACAGTGGCGTACCAGACGTTTTTCATTTTTATTGGGGAGGGGGGCTGTGTAGGGGTATGTGTATATGTAGTGTTTTTTACTTTTTATTTTATTTTTTGGTAGTGTAGTGTTTTTAGGGTACAGTCGCACGGGCGGGGGTTCACAGTAGTTTCTCGCTGGCAGTTTGAGCTGCGGCAGAAAATTTGCCGCAGCTCAAACTTGCAGCCGGATACTTACTGTAAACCTCTGCCCATGTGAGTGTACCCTGTACGTTCACATTGGGGAGGGGGGAACCTCCAGCTGTTGCAAAATTACAACTCCCAGCATGTAGGGTCTGTAAGTGCATGCTGGGAGTTGTAGTTTTGCAACAGCTGGAGGCTCCGTTTTGGAAACAGTGGCGTACCAGATGTTTTTCATTTTTATTGGGGAGGGGGGCTGTGTAGGGGTATGTGTATATGTAGTGTTTTTTACTTTTTATTTTATTTTTTGGTAGTGTAGTGTAGTGTTTTTAGGGTACAGTCACACGGGCGGGGGGTTCACAGTACTTTCTCGCTGGCAGTTTGAGCTGCGGCAGAAAATTTGCTGCAGCTTAAACTTGAAGCCAGATACTTACTGTAATCCTCCGCCCATGTGAGTGTACCCTGTACATTCACATTGGGGGGGGGGGGGAACATCCAGCTGTTGCAAAACTACAACTCCCAGCATGTACGGTCTATCAGTGCATGCTGGGAGTTTTAGTTTTGCAACAGCTGGAGGCACACTGGTTGTGAAACACCGAGTTTGGTAACAAACTCAGTGTTTTGCAACCAGTGTGCCTTCAGCTGTTGCAAAAGTTACAACCCCCAGCATGTATGGACAGCGGAAGAGCATGCTGGGTCTTGTAGTTATGCAACAGCTGGAGGCATACTACTTTGGCTGGGGATGCTGGGGATTGTAGTTATGCAACAGCTGGAGACACACTGGTTTGCTACTTAACTCAGTGTGCCTTCAGCTGTTGCAAAACTACAACTCTCAGCAGTCACCGACAGCCAACGGGCATGCTGGGAGTTGTAGTTATGCAACCACCAGATGCACCACTACAACTCCCAGCATGCACTTTAGCTGATTGTGCAAGCTGGGAGTTGTAGTTATACAACAGCTGAAGGTACACTTTTCCATAGAAAAAATGTGCCTCCAGCTGTTGCAAAACCATAAGTCCCAGCATGCCCATAAGGGAATGCTGGGAGTTGTGGTGGTCTGCCTCCTCCTGTTGCATAACTACAGCTCCCAGCATGCCCTTTTTGCATGCTGGGAGCTGTTGCTAAGCAACAGCAGGAGGCTGTCACTCACCTCCAACGATCCACGCCGCTCAGGTCAGTCCCTCGTCGTCGCCGCCACCGCCGCTGCTCCTGGGGCCCCGATCCCAACATTCACGCCGGGGATCGGGGTCCCCAGCACCCGGGGTGCACGTCCCGCACCCACTCACGTCCTCCGGAAAAGGGGCGGAGCGGGTTGCGGGAGTGACACACGCAGCAGGCGCCCTGATTGGTCGGCCAGGAAGCCGGCCGACGAATCAGGGCGATCGTTAAGTGGCACTAGTGCCACCTCACCCCTGCTGTCTATGGCTGTTCTGGGCCGTCTCTGACTGCCCCAATCACCCAGTAATTCCGGGTCACCGGGTCACTGGAGACCCGATTGACCCGGAATCGCCGCAGATCGCTGGACTGAATTGTCCAGCGATCTGCGGCCATCGCTGACATGGGGGGGCATAATGACCCCCCTGGGCGATATGCCGCGATGCCTGCTGAACGATTTCAGCAGGCATCGGGCACCGGCTCCCCTCCGGCTAGCGGCGGGGGGCCGGGAATGGACAGGACGTACTCCTACGTCCTCGGTCCTTAAGGACTCAGAAACGGGGGCGTAGGAGTACGTCCATTGTCCTTAAGGGGTTAAGGGGAAATGTAATCAACATATATAAGTATATAAATAGCCAATACAAAAAATATAGGGAAAATCTGTTCCAGGTTAAACCCCCTCGAAGGACAAGGGGGCATTCCCTCCATCTGGAGAAGAAAAGGTTTAGTCTCAAGGGACGACACGTCTTCTTTACCATAAGAACTGTGAATTTATGGAACAGTCTACCTCAGGAACTGGTCACAACAGGAATAGTTGAAAGCTTTAAAACAGGTTATATTCATAACTAGAACAATATAACATGAATGCTTATGCAGAAATATAATATCCCCTCTCGTCCCTTTCATCCAACCATACCCTTTCCCTTCAATTCCTTGGTTAAATGTAAATGAAACACCTCCCAGAGTAACCTATTTATCTGTACACATGTAGGAATACCAAGTGAGACTACCACATCTAAAATATATCCTGTCAGAAGAGAGCATATAAGTCCATCTCTGGTGTAGTTTTATGTGTTAAACTTTCTAGGGTATTGTTATGCCTATGCAGAAAAAAGGTTGAATTTGCCGGCCAGCCTGGAACTGGAGCGAGTTGCTACTTGCTTCCCCCACCTATAATTTGTGATCACTTTGGGTCTTAGGACTGAGATGCGGTGTGATCTCTGGGCTACATGTCAAATTATTTTTTTTTTTTTTATGACAGTAATCTATTAAGTTACATGCTATGCAACCCCCTTACATATGTGAACCCCACTATAAACACACAAAGGGGAAAAAATGCAGCACCAGCATCACATGGTCAGGGAAGGTGTAAACTCACGTTTCAATAAGGGAGAAGTTGACAGTGCCACTATAAAGGCACCAGTATTACCACCAAGCAGTAGCTGTACAGTATTCATATAAGTGGTATACAATGGTGCTTATTATCACTCTGCAGGCAATAAAAGAGGAAATAGTATTAATTGGATATAGAAAAAGGCAGAATACAGTACATAAATATTTCTCCTAACATGTCATCTGTAGGACAAATATCCCAGATGAAATAACAATTCTAAAGCAGCTTTTCTTAAAACTCACTGTGCACTGTGCCAGATCTTTGGTATCCTTCTTGGAAATGTATGAAGTAAAAGTAATAAATAACTACCATTCCACTTCTCAACGGCTGGGTCCCAATACATTAAAGGGGTTATCCAATGTAATGAAATGAAATGTCTTTTGTATCCAATGTGCCCAGGCTGTATAATAAAACATAAAAAGGTTCTACCCATCACCCTTTTCTCCCTCCTAGCCTCCATTATGAGTGCCCCTGTCTCCACTGATACTTTGTTTCCTAAGCCATGTCCCCCATGTCTATCCTCTTGTTGACTAGGTGATTGTTACGCCTAGCGCTCCGGGTCCCCGCTCCTCCCCGGAGCGCTCACGGCGTCTTTCTCCCTGCAGCGCCCCGGTCAGTCCCGCTGACTGGGAGCGCTGCACTGTCATGGCCGTTGGGGATGCGATTCGCACAGCGGGACGCGCCTGCTCGCGAATCGCATCCCAGGTCACTTACCCGTCCCAGTCCCCTGCTGTCATGTGCTGGCGCGTGCGGCTCCGCTCTCTAGGGCGCGCGCGCGCCAGCTCTCTGAGACTTAAAGGGCCAGTGCACCAATGATTGGTGTCTGGCCCAATTAGCTTAATTGGCTTCCACCTGCTCCCTGGCTATATCTGATCTCCTCCCTTGCACTCCCTGGCCGGATCTTGTTGCCATTGTGCCAGTGAAAGCGTTCCTTGTATGTTCCTAGCCTGTGTTCCAGACCTCCTGCCGTTGCCCCTGACTACGATCCTTGCTGCCTGCCCCGACCTTCTGCTACGTCTGACCTTGCCTCTGCCTAGTCCTTCTGTCCCACGCCTTCTCAGCAGTCAGTGAGGTTGAGCCGTTGCTAGTGGATACGACCTGGTTGCTACTGCCGCAGCAAGACCATCCCGCTTTGCGGCGGGCTCTGGTGAAAACCAGTAGCCTCTTAGAACCGGTCCACTAGCACGGTCCACGCCAATCCCTCGCTGACACAGCGGATCCACAACCCGTAAGCCGAATCGTGACAGTAGATCCGGCCATGGATCCCGCTGAGGTGCCGCTGCCAAGTCTCGCTGATCTTCCCACGGTGGTCGCTCAGCAATCGCAGCAGATTGCCCAACAAGGACAGCAGCTGTCGCAGTTGACCGCCATGTTACAGCAAATTCTGCCTCTGCTACAGCAGCAACCATCTCCTCCGCCAGCTCCTGCACCTCCTCCGCAGCGAGTGGCCGCTCCTAACCTCCGCTTGTCCCTGCCGGACAAATTTGATGGGGACTCCAGACTCTGCCGTGGATTTTTGTCTCAGTGTTCCCTGCATATGGAGATGTTGTCAGACTTGTTTCCTACAGAACGGTCTAAGGTGGCGTTCGTAGTAAGCCTTCTTTCAGGAAAGGCCTTGTCTTGGGCCACACCGCTCTGGGACCGCAATGATCCTGCCACAGCCACAGTCCAGTCCTTCTTTGCTGAAGTCCGAAGTGTCTTTGAGGAACCTGCCCGAGCCTCTTCTGCTGAGACTGCCTTGCTGAACCTGGTCCAGGGTAATTCTTCCGTTGGCGAGTACGCCATACAATTCCGTACTTTTGCTTCTGAACTATCCTGGAATAATGAGGCTCTCTGCGCGACCTTTAAAAAAGGCCTATCCAGTCGCATCAAGGATGTGCTGGCCGCACGAGAGATTCCTGCCAACCTCCAAGAACTCATCCATTTGGCTACCCGCATTGACATGCGTTTTTCTGAGCGACACCAAGAGCTCCGCCAGGAAAAAGACTTAGATCTCTGGGCACCTCTCCCACAGCATCCTTTGCAGTCTTCGCCTGGGCCTCCCGCCGAGGAGGCCATGCAAGTGGATCGGTCTCGCCTGACCCAGGAAGAGAGGAATCGCCGTAGAGAGGAAAATCTCTGTCTTTACTGTGCCAGTACCGAGCATTTCTTGGTGGATTGCCCTATCCGTCCTCCACGCCTGGGAAACGCACGCACGCACCCAGCTCACGTGGGTGTGGCGTCTCTTGGTTCCAAGTCTGCTTCTTCTCGTCTCACGGTGCTCGTGCGGATTTCTCCTTCAGCCAACTCCTCCCTTTCAGCCGTGGCCTGCTTGGACTCTGGTGCCTCTGGGAATTTTATTTTGGAGTCCTTTGTGTATAAATTCAGCATCCCGGTGACCCGTCTCGTCAAGCCGCTCTACATCTCCGCGGTCAACGGAGTCAGATTGGATTGTACCGTGCGTTACCGCACAGAACCCCTCCTGATGTCTATTGGACCCCACCACGAAAGGATTGAGCTCTTCGTTCTCCCCAATTGTACCTCTGAGGTCCTCCTCGGTCTGCCATGGCTCCGGCTTCATTCTCCCACCCTTGATTGGACTACCGGGGAGATCAGGAACTGGGACTCTGCCTGCCACAGGAAGTGCCTCTCCCCCCCTCCCAGTCCCGTCAGGCAAGCCTCTGTGCCTCCTCATGGCTCCCGTCCTTGTGTCTCCCTGCCCCGTGCCAAGCTTCACCCTCTGCCCTCCCTCCCCATTCCAACTCCTGCTGTACTGCCTTCCGTTGAGGAAACCCTCCATTCTTTCCCGGTGTCCTCATCCCAGGGGAGGCAGTTACCGGACAAAAAAAAGGGGAGACCTAAGGGGGGGGGTACTGTTACGCCTAGCGCTCCGGGTCCCCGCTCCTCCCCGGAGCGCTCACGGCGTCTTTCTCCCTGCAGCGCCCCGGTCAGTCCCGCTGACCGGGAGCGCTGCACTGTCATGGCCGTTGGGGATGCGATTCGCACAGCGGGACGCGCCTGCTCGCGAATCGCATCCCAGGTCACTTACCCGTCCCAGTCCCCTGCTGTCATGTGCTGGCGCGTGCGGCTCCGCTCTCTAGGGCGCGCGCGCGCCAGCTCTCTGAGACTTAAAGGGCCAGTGCACCAATGATTGGTGCCTGGCCCAATTAGCTTAATTGGCTTCCACCTGCTCCCTGGCTATATCTGATCTCCTCCCTTGCACTCCCTGGCCGGATCTTGTTGCCATTGTGCCAGTGAAAGCGTTCCTTGTATGTTCCTAGCCTGTGTTCCAGACCTCCTGCCGTTGCCCCTGACTACGATCCTTGCTGCCTGCCCCGACCTTCTGCTACGTCCGACCTTGCTTCTGTCTACTCCCTTGTACCGCGCCTATCTTCAGCAGCCAGAGAGGTTGAGCCGTTGCTAGTGGATACGACCTGGTCACTACCGCCGCAGCAAGACCATCCCGCTTTGCGGCGGGCTCTGGTGAAAACCAGTAGTGACTTAGAACCGATCCACTAGCACGGTCCACGCCAATCCCTCTCTGGCACAGAGGATCCACTACCTGCCAGCCGGCATCGTGACAGTGATCTTGTGACTTGAGTTATACAAGGGCTACCTGCTTCTCCCTCGTAAGATTTGATGGACCTCTGGGGTAGATTAGTGGTTGAATATCTTAAAGTACCTTTTGTTTAAATAAATATTGACTACAATTGTCTGAATCAGGGGGAAAACAAGGAGGTGATGGATTTATGTCTCCATTGAGTAATTTGGTAAGTGTAAACATTCTAATTCAGCAGGTGTTGCATTATCTAGTACATCGAAGCCTAGTGGACCTATACACAGAGGAATTTCACCTTCCTGTCTATGGCTTACACTTTTTTCATTTTGGAAAACTTTACGGATTGATTTGAAAAAGGCGCATCAGAGACACGAGGAATGCCGGTCACCGCTCCCACATCGTCACCTCTACTATTTACAATTTGCGGCAACAACGTCCCATGTGGCCGGACAGCCCTCCATGCCAGCCGCCATACCGACACAGCCTCTACTCACCTGCAGACGGGCACCCTCCTTTGAGCCGGACGCCTCCGTGCCAGCCAGACTGCACTTCCACAGGACATCTACCGGTAAGCGGTGTTGTGCACCAAAACTTTCCTCTGGTGTATACACACTTACAAACAGCGGAAGCATTCACTACCAGTGACTATAACAGCTTATACATTCGGATACGCTACATCCACAGCGCTGCATACTGTAACAGTGAACTGAGAACTTATATTATGTGATTTACGCATTACTTCCTCCATTTGCGGATTACTTATTAACCACAGTTGGCTCCAGTTTACATGTTCTCGTATCTATACATATTTTTAGATTTTTAACTCATGTTTTAATCCAAGTTATATTTTTTATTTGCATTTATTCTATTATTTTATGTTCCTGTACCTGATGCTTGGGCACTGCTAAGGTACCAGGACACTGACACACATCTTTTACTTCCATATTTTTCATATATACTTATTAATAAATAATCATTATTTTATTGAATCCTACCTCTTTTTTCCCTTTCTTTTCATTCTGTACCCTAGAGGACTGGTTTATAATTGATTTATATCAATTATTCTTGCATTTATTCCTGATTTCAAAGTTGACCCAGTCAAGTCCCTCCTATCAGTGTCATAATCAGACTTGGCTCGCAAAAACTTGTCATGTTTCTGATGTTTTATGGTCCCTTGGATGGAGACCAATCTATCCTTAAGTAACAATACTACTACTAATAATAATAATATTATATTGGGGTGAAGTAAACACTCTTGCTCAATTTTCCTTTTTACTTTTAGGTGTAGTGAATAGAGATTAAACTAAATATTAAAACACATCATAGTTATATATCATAATATTTTTTTATTATTTATTGAAATAAAAATTGTCATCCTATTTATCTAGGGTGAAAAAAAATACTGCAATGCTATATTATTAACAAAATGAATTTTATATTAACCAAGTTATCTGAAGGATAATGTGGGAAGTTAACATTTGTTTGACAGTTTGACCTATTCCTACACATTATTCGTCAATAACATGAATTGCATCATATCTACACATCTGAAGCCAATTTTAATAACTACATATTAAGCATTGAAAATGCATTAGTAAGGAGGAGCGGAATGGCATAGCAATGCTATGAACATGATTTCACATAGAAAATCTGCTCAGAATAGCTAATCTGAACATATTGTAAAGCATTTAGAATACGATGAATGGAGTGCTTTCTAAAGCTATTTCTGTGCTGCAATGTCCCCACACAGTTACATATCATCCTGGGACAGTTGTGCTGATAATGCTGATATAATGGACTGAATATATTTTGTTGAAGTGACAGCAGATGTGGCAGCTGGTCTGCAGCCCTTCTAGGTTTCTACTCAATTATGATTTCCTTACTAGTTAACTTATTGCGGTCCCTTAACAGCGCACAATTTCTGCTCAGAACAAAAAAGCCATAAAAAGGAACTTTAAATACAATCAACGATCATTAGCACATATTAAAAACAAAAATGAATATGCCATACTATTTAACACCGTGAGCAAATTCCTTAATAAAATGACCTTTTTATGGATAATTTCTAATATCATTCTGAACAATACAACTTTTGTAATCACATATTAGCAAATATTAAATATTAATATATTTTTCTCTTTGCTTTATCTTTGAGGCTCAGACAACACTACAGACTGTACTGGACATAAAACTGAATTGTAAAACTAAAGGAATTATATTGTGCATTGTCTTCACTGGTTGACAATGAAGAATTTGATACATACATATCATATACAGTTCTGTTAATGTTGTTTTAACGCTATGTTTACTCAGCAAACTATTTACCAATAGAATCTGCCATTGCATAGAAAGTGACGGTAAGCTATTACAACCTGGTACTGCTCTGTAGCTGCACAGGATTTGGCACAACTGCGTGCCATCATGAAAACTATGGCACACATTACACTGAAGTTTAGGCAAACTCACAGACTATGTAATCTTCTACTTTAGCTAATATAGAGGAGATTTTTCAAAACCTGTGCAGAGGAAAAGTTGACCAGTTGTCCATAGCAACCAATCAGATTGCCTATTTCATTTTTGAAAAGGCCTCTGAAAAATAGGAGGCCTTGTTTTTATAGATCTCCCCATATGTTACCTGCTCCCCATATGTTACCTGCTTGTGAATCATTTATATACTGTATCAGTTTTGTCACCGGACTAAAAACAGTGGTCTGTATGGGATGCAGTGTGGGTCCGGTGGGGATACATCAGAGGCCGGTTTAAAAAATTTCCTGCCAGATCCCGAAAACATGGTGTGAATGCACCCTTACATACTAGTGTACTGTTTTGCTGTAAGTATTAATCTATATGGAAAACAAATGAAGAAATCAGTTTACCCTCCTTCACATGTAACTAACATCACTACAAAGAAAGCACAAGTCTCACTCTGGTACACACACACCAAGCATTGTTTCCAGTGCACAAGTATCTGCAATCCAACGTAGTATCCACAAAGTAGAATAATTTGGCACTCAGGAAGGAGGACATGTACTTATTTTCTGAGAGCTGGATTATGACACTTCATGGATTCTTCCTTGAATAAATAAATATGACCCTTCATGTATCCAGTCCAGTCACAACACCATATTTGCCTATGTAAAGGGTCTTTTACATGGACCAATTATTGGTCGAAGGAGTGTTCCTAAAATTGCTTGTTCACAATAGTTGCCCTGTATAAAAGGACCAGCAATCATCTGAGGAATCGGTTATTCATCTGCTGATTGGATCTGTGCGGCCAATAAAATCTTTATCCTCACATCACCCTGTGTAAATGGTGGATGTGCGGCTGACAATGTTGACGCTTATGGCCACATGAACGACCAAGCGATTGTTGGTGCAACTTGGTTGCTTAGAGGCAAGATTGGCTCATTATCGGGAGCCTGTCGGCCCTAGTAAAGAAGGTTTTAGTCTGCTGAGTAACCTGCTTGGTAGCAATATGGCAAGAACAAATGGCATGTGGCTCTATTGTAAAGCCCTTCTGCAGATGTTGTGGCCCCTACCACATCACATGGTCAGTTTCTAGACTACATTCTACACAACCTAGCACATTTTTGACATACACAGGACAAAAAGAGAAATACAGTCATTCCATCCATGCTGATATTGGCACCTATAGAACTTACCAGAACTACCTACAGGACTTCTGAATGGTATCTTCATATCAGCAGTATTTTGAGTTCAACACAATGAAAAGGATCCTAAAGCTGAAGAAAATATATTTATTATTCAACAAATTATCCATATTTATATGCCTTCATATGTTGTTCCCCGATTTTTTTAATTTGACTATGCTACAGGGACTGTAAAGTTAGTGTAGTTCATATTATAGTGTCTGTACCTGTGTTTCATGGTGGTCTCGCAATTCTTCTCAGAATTTTGCCCTTAGGTTTTCCCAGTTTGCAGTGCAGCCCGAGACATTACATTACTAGTAAGTTGTTCAGAGGGAGCCTGTCTTTGCTTCAATGGGTGGAGTGACCACTGAGTGGGAGGGAGATCATTATGCAAGAATTGTAGTTTTGCAACAGCTGGATGCACCCTGGTCAAAAACCACTAGTCTATTGCATTGAAGGGAGCACAGGTGTGCTTCAATGGGTGTGGGAGGGAGAAAAGTGACCTCACACGTATAAACAAAGAATCATGGGACATGTAGTTTGAGGGAGGGAACTGCAACAGGAAATGGCCAGTTCACAAAAAGATAGCCTCTGCATCATGGTAATCTCACAACATAGCCATTTATCTGCAAGACAAGCTTGGATCCTTCCTAAGCATGTCCATTACTATCTGGCAAGTATGTACTTAAATCACCTTATGATGAATAAACCCATGAAGATGTGCATGTTCACTACCAAGGCTTACTTTTCTGCTCCCAATAAAAAATTTTTAGAACTTAATATTTTGTAGAAGAGATTACGTTTATTAGCAACTGACTTAAGTGATAAGGAAATTATCCTTTTCTTTATTCTGTGTAACTTACTTAAAAGTGATTATTAAAAGTACAATGCAAAATAATAAGATCTCAACTGTACCTAACAGCTTCGGAATATCTTCCAAGTGATCTAAACAGGGCCGCTTGAAGAAGATGGTTTCGGAAGCATGATGAATTTAAAGTAATACTCTTTAGAGAGATAAAATAGATAGCTCAGTAATTAAATGTGCCATTGTAAATCATAAAAGGATATTCTCCTGCTACAAAATCCTCAATGCAATGCAGATTTAGAGAGAAAAGGGAAAATTATTGCCACATCTAATTTCCACCTTAACAATGTACACACGCTGTCTCATAGAGGAAAGCACATTTCTTCTGCAACATTGACTTTGCCCTTTGTAGTGCACACAAGAATAGCCTTTCAAATTTCAACAAAGCTATCTCCATTAATTTTGTTACACATTAATGATATTACTGCTATAGAAAATTAAAACATTAAATTGCAGCTAGGTATTGTTCTCAATTAAATCTTCACAAGAACACAGTCCATATGTATGTGAACATTTTCTGTAGAGGAAAAAATTATAATTTCAAGCGTAACTAGGGTCTAAAAGCAAAGCTTTAAAGTAAAGTGTCTATGGATTGTGGGATATGTAAACAGCTATACAAAGATAAACACATAAGGGGTATTTAGAAAGCATTTTACTACAGTTTTCCTGGTTAAATTTGTCACAATATTTTTGCAATATATGCGACTTTTTGCGACTTTTCATTTACGTGCTTTTTGTTTTTTGCTGTGATAGACATGTTTTGAGTTGACTTTTTGTAGTGGTCAGGGATTTATGAAACTGTGATTTTTTGTAAAGTCACATACTTTGGGGCAAAGCACCCAAAAGGGCACAATTCACTACTGGAAAAATTGCATGCAAACTAACTGTGAATAGCATTATTAAACAGTCGCATAATTGTTGCACAGGTTAAAATTTTATACAAAAAGTCACACAAAAACATCATACAAAGTCGTGGAGTACTGATGTAAGAAATGTGATCAGCACCAGATTTATCACATGCCCTGAACCTTGTCATAAATTTGGAGCAGGTACACAGTTTCCACCACATGAATTAATGGAGTAAAAAGATTTTCACCCTCTCCACTTTTCATAAATACCCCCCATTGACCCTAATTTATTATTGTAAAACCAATCAGCTTTTGTCGGGTAGTGTGCATTGTACCACAAATTGTGTCTGCTTTAGATTTGTTTGGCACATTGCCAAAATAATCCTACATACCCGAAAAAGAAGAATGGCCAGCCAGAAAAGGGGCATGTTCTCACAACCCGACCAATTTACTATTGAATTCACAATAAATCATGTGAATAAATGGCTGGAGATTTCCACCAAGAAAAAGCTGGTCAGAATTTTTCAGATCTGTAAATCCCAATGGTAAATAGAGTGGAATCATGCAAGTCTGAAAAAACATTCCATTGTAATAAAAACCCAACCCTCTTAGTAAATCAAGGTCATTGATGGGGATTTGTTATCGTGAAACTCACTCTTTTTTTCTTGGGTTGTGAGACACAATTTTAGCTCATTGCTTAGCGCCGAAATTGTGTCTCACATGCGCCAGAAAATCAGAATGAACTCACAGACTCTACTTTTTGTATTTGGGTTGAAGAAAAGGGGACGTGTCCTCAGTTATTTTATAAAACCATCAGATTTATCATTTTAACCATACAGAAAGTGTTGATTTTGAATCCACATAGGATATTTTGTTGGAAATGATTGCAAAATGAATGGAAAATGCTGAAGCTGTCTTAGGGAACAGCAGAACAAAATCACAGCATATTTGGATGAAAAGATACAAAGGGCATGTTTTTGCAAATAACACATTATTCACAGTAGCAAAAGAAGCAATAAAACAACATTTAATAATTATTTTTTTAAAAGGTTCATAATTAATAACAATAATTCTGACTGTGACCACAATTTACCAATAAACATCAATAGTCAAAGCAATGCACCCTGACAAACACTTATCTACCTCTGATAATGACAGAAAGAGGCACAATTATTAGAGAACCCAATCCCAACGTGTTTTACCCGTAATATGTTTTACGGGATCCTCAGGGGACACAAATCTGGAATAATACACCAAATAGGTAAAGATTTATATCCGCAATGAGATTATATATGTTAAATACAGGCAATATATAGATATGATATAAATTTAGTCATGTAGTGATCATAACAGTATTATTGATTCCCCACTATAATGAGTCAAGTCCACCTCAGTGAACAACACTGCATGCTAACACAAATATAATCACCAAATCATAAAGATCTGCGGACCAGACAAGAAATAGCATAATCAAAACATATAGCCACAAAATAGTAAAAAATCACCACGGCCCATGATTAGGCAACTCACTGCGCCCCGCACGGATGATGGAGTAGATGTGCAACTCACATGGGGGTTTATATCCCTTCTGGGTGTTCTCTGTTACATGCCTTATTTCCTATGGTCTGCTGTGATTTGTCTAGATTTTTTCTGTCCTGTAAAGTTGCTGTTTAAGGGATAATAGGATCACAATAGTACTACAGCAGGGCTTTTGTTTGCTTCAGTCACTTATCATAATAAATAGCAGATTCCATAATTTCTTGAATCAGGATTCAAGTATCTTGATATTTTGGGTAGCCCTGTATATGCTTTATTTTGAGAGCCTTAAACAACTTATTCCATATCCGGAACTGCCGCAGCTCTGCGTGGCTAATGCTTGTGTCGTCAACCTCGCTAAGAGGTTGACAGACATGCCCCCTCCATTTAGCTCTATGGGAGAGGCGAGGATGCACAAACATCTTTGCCTATCCCATAGACTGCATCTCTGCCTCATGGAATAGCAGGGGCCCCGTACAGGAGATTGCTGGAGAGTCCCAGCAATTGGACCCCCCACCATCAGACAGTTATCCACTAACCTGCGGATAGGGGCTGCAGAATTCCTTTAAGAGGAGCTAATCTGTCATTTTTCAATTATAGGCAACACATGATGTTTACATTCTAGTCAATGAAGGCTTTTAAGAGGTTAAGATTCTTTTTCAGATATCTACCCTTTTTTTTCTACAGGGTTTTGTGTTGCTGGTCACTTGTTCACAAGGTTCTCTTGAGTGGTTAGTCACAAAGGTTCCTTCATGTTTGTTTTTTTTTTTTTGTATTTTTATGACTCTACTCCTCTGTTGCTCACCTGCATGTCTTTTTGTTGTGGCAGAGTTGTCAGCCACTTTTGAAGTTTTCCAATGCAGCAATAGAAGAAAGTAAAGTCGCACTCACCTGGTAGCAGTATGAGGCAAGTTCTTTTATTCGTAGAAACAATCCATCAGGATGGCATATTCATTCACAGAAGTGGGGACTGGGGAGTAGAGGCAGAGAAATTCACAGGTGCGGGGGCATACCACTAACAGGCAACTAGCTTTGCGTATATCCCTAGCTGGAAAAAGTGTCTTATGACTCGAAACTAGTTGCCTGTTAGTGGTATGCCCCTGCACCTGTGAATCTCTCTGCGTCTACTCCCCGCTTCTGTGAACAAATCTGCCATCCTGATGGATAGTTTAATTGAATAATAGAACTTGGTTCATACTGCTACTGGGTGAGTGCGACTTTACTTTCTTCTATTGGTGCATTGGATTACGTCTCCTACTTACAGCTGCACCCCGGTCAGAGCCCACAGTTCATATTGCCTGCATTGTGAATGTCTCATTAGCTATATTGGATAGCAGTGCCTGATATATTTTTCCTGTATAGCCTGAATTACTGTTCACTATTGAAGTTTATTAGTGCTATGAGTTTGAAATTAGATTATAAATGAAAACATAGACTTTAAAAGAATAATAGCATTAATCTATGTGTCAGAAATGAAACAGTATAGCATCTGTCACTGGCTTTCATCAGAAAGTATATAGAAAATAAGGAATAGACATGTGCAATTCGGTTCGGCACGAATGTCAAATTTACCGAATTTTGCCGTTTTTGTGCATTCGGGCCGTTCCGAATGCACGAAAAAATGTTTTGAATATTTCCGAATAGCAACGATAAAACGAATAGCAACATAACGAATGCATTCGTTATTCTCCGAATGCATGCGGTAAAAAAATGAATGCATTCATTATCCGAAAACAAATGCATTAATTATTTACCGAATGCATGCGGTAAAAAAACGAAAGTAAAGAATTATTTCTAATTTTTTTTATTGTTCCTTGCGCTACACTGTTTCTAACTGTTAGTTACTGTTTTACTGTTACTAGGGTGCCTCCAGCTGTTGCAAAACTACAAACCCACCCAGCATTCGGCTGTCTGGGCATGCTGGGAGTTGTAGTTTTACAACAGCTGGAGGCACACTTTGGCAAACACACGCATTCGCGCAATGCTTTTTAATTCATTTTCAAATTCCGCTGGCTTTTGTCAGAAATGGATTACCAGGTCAATGACATGCATAGTAATTGCCGTGGGAACATTTTTCATTCATAAAACTGCAGGCTTAATTGCCGTGTAGGACGCTTAGGACACCAAACATTCTACTATGCAATTATCCAATTAAGTCTGCGGTTTTATGAATGAAAAATGTTCCCACGGCAATTACTATGCAAGTCATTGACATCAATCAAACACATCAATCATTCATACAGCATTCATTCATTCATTCATTTACTCATTCATTCAACATTTCTTTATGTATTAATAATTTATTAATACATAATGTAATGTTGAATGAATGAGTAAATGAATAAATGAATGAATGAATGAAGGCTGTATGAATGATTGATGTGTTTGATCGATGTGTTTGATCATCGGGTGATTGAAGTCAATGACATGCATAGTAATTGCCGTGGGAACATTTTTCATTCATAAAACTGCAGGCTTAATTGGATAATTGCCACGTAGAATGCTTAGGACACCAAACATTCTACACTGCAATTATCCAATTAAGTCTGCAGTTTTATGAATGAAAAATATTCCCACGGCAATTACCATGCATGTCATTGACCTGGTAACCCATTTCTGACAAAAGCCAACGGAATTTGAAAATGAATTTAAAAGCATTGCGCGAATGCATGTGTTTGCTAAAGTGTGCCTCCAGCTGTTGCAAAACTACAACTCCCAGCATGCCCAGACAGCCGCCTGCTGGGTGGGTGTTGTAGATTTGCAACAGTTTGATCGATGCGTTTGATTGTCGGGTGATTTATGTATAACATCATGTTATACATAAATCACCTGACAATCAAACCCATCGATCAAACACATCAATCATTCATACAGCATTCATTCATTCATTCATTTACTCATTCATTCATTCAACATTACATTATGTATTAATATAAATCACATAAAATTATATTATCTTACCTGTCTTCCAATGTTCCGATCTTTGCGGCTGCCCTCTTTTCCTGCACACACTCTCGATAATGGTCCCCTGCTTAAAAAAGATTTACCCGAGTGTACCCGAATACCGAATGTATACGAAAAAAATCAAACCCAGACACCCGAATACCAAATGTATCTGAAAAAAATTAGCTCCCGGACACCGAATGTATCTGAAAATCAAAACTGAAAATATTACTGAACCGAAAATTTGTAAAAAAAACGAAAAAAAACGAAAAATTTTCTTCTGCACATGTCTAATAAGGAACAGAATTAATGGTGCTATCTAAGTGCCGTTATCATTTGCAATTGCAATGGGGAGTAGTAGAGATAAATGGACTTAAATGTGAGAGAATCCTTGTGAAATGCATTGTCCATAAACTGAATGAACATATTTTATTTTGACTATATTCTTAGTACATTGTTCGGTCACTACTTCACCCTCCACCCCTTCCAACTGTGCTCCTATATGCATCCTTATCTCAAGGGATTCCTCAGACTATCTTTCTAAATTTGCTTACTGGCTTTCATCAGACAGCAGAGCATACACCTCCATTGGATGGCATCATATAAAGAAACTGAGCAAGTTTATATCCACATCTCGTATAATACAAATAACAATTTTTTACATAAATGGGCACTGTTAGATTCAAAAACTTTTTATATGTTGACATCTTGACAAAACATTAACCTTTTTTTATAGAAAAAGGGATCCCCATACATCTAGAACATAATCCTGTCTGGCTGCAGCACTGCAGCATTATCTATGTTCCAGTTAAAGCACAGGCTGCAAGGGGGGGATAACCCTTCTCTGTACTCACTTCTGTCTTATAAGACTCCTCTCTGAAAAAAGAGAGGAAGGGGTTACAGAGCAGCTTGCAGTAATTGGATGAAGAGATCCAGAACAGCACTGCAGACTCTGGGAGGAAGCTGAGTCATGCAGAATGTGAACACACCCCGTCCAAAGCACAGGATGAAAAACCAAGTGAGCAACAGATAGAAGGTATTTGTAAGAGAAATGTAGGTGCTGGACACAAAATATATGTACATGAAGAGGATAAGGTACTGAGTAACCTATAACAGGGGTTCTCATCTGGTGGTACGCATACCCACAAGGATACGCCACTGATTGAGCAGGGGTACGCCAATGCACTGACAAATACCAGCCATGCATTGGCCAGTATTTGTCAGAGCATAGTGGAGAATGGCCGCTGCAGCACTCTGTACCGTAGTGCGGCCGGAGCAGTGGCGCAGCTACTGTAAGGGAGCTGCGCGTCTGCCAGGGAGACGTGTGACACGTCAGTGCGGCCCCACCAAATGGGACGCACTGCATACACGGACAGGCCACACGGGACAAACAGGCCAGGTAAAGTAAAATTAAAAAGTGAAAAATCAGTTGATGGGACGGAATGAGGGTTTTTGTATGTGTAAATATATATATATATATATATATATATATATATATATATATATATATATATTAGCCCAGGGGGATCGGAAGGAGGGGGGGAGGGGAGAAATAATAGCACAAGGCATTAAGATGGAGGGGGGAGAGGGACAATAGCAAAAGGGGATCAGAGGGCGGGGGGGGGGGGATAATGGCACAAGGGCATTAATATGGAGAAGGGGTGATGATTATCCTCCCCCCCCCTCCATTTTATTCCCCTTGTGCCATTATTTCCACCTCCCTCTGATCCCTGTTTGCCGTATCCGATAATAATAGCACAAGGGGATTAAGATGGAGGGGGAATATTGGCACAAGGAGATTAATATGGAGGGGGGGGGGTGATGATTAAGCCTCCCCCCCCCTCCATCTTAATTCCTCTCTCCCTCTGATCCTCTTGCGCCATTTTCTCCCCATCCATCTTTATTCCCTTGTGCTATCATTCCCCCTTCCTCTGATACCTTTTTGCCATATCAGATAATAATGGCACAAGGGGATTAAGACGGAGGGGGGAAAATGGCAAAAGGGGATCAGAGGGAGGGGGGAATAATGGCAAAGGGGATTAATATGGGGGGGGGTTGATTATTCCCCCTCCATCTTAATCCCCTTGTGCTATCATTCCCCCCTCCCTCTGATCCCCTTTTGCCATATCAAATAATAATGGCACCAGGGGATTAAGATGGAGGGGGAATAATGGCAAAAGGGATCAGAGGTAGGGGGGAATATTTGCACAAGGGGATAAAGATGGAGGGGGGAATAATGGCACAAGGGGATTAAGTATCGCATTAGTATAAAGGTCCGCGGGTACCCCTCGTGCGTAAGTTCCGCGCAAATTTACGTGTGAGGGGTACCCGCAGACATACTTTCAACCTTTGGGGGTACAGTTGCCAAAAAGATTGAGAACCACCGACTTATAAAATGTTTTTGTGTGTGTGCGTGATATGACAGATATTCTTCAATGATGTATCTTATGCATAAAGAATATGACAAGAAGGGTGCAGTAAAGCAAAGCAGTAAAGCAGTAAATAGTGAACTTAAAATATGTGATCAATACAAAGTGTCTGTTTAGCGATTAAAGTTAACACTAAGGCTTTGATTCTTGCAAACAATACATGCGACCCATAGCTCATTTTGAATTTCTATCTTACTGATAGTCTGTAATTCATTCATGTGTTCTCCTTATGCTGTAACCGGCCTTCTACAACATTTAGAACAAAGGGATTTTTAGATTGCTGTTGCTTGAGACTGCAGTCAACAGTATATAATAGCAGAATTGATTTTCTCCAAGGTATTGGCTGTTCTGCAGATGAGCATTGCAATTGTGCAAGATCAATCACTTCCTTAGTATTGCATGTCTCCCCATCAAAAAAAAAGCTATTTCTATTTCTTCTGCTTACCAAAGGTTTTTTTGAACGTGTACACATAAGATAAAAGTTAATAAAGGTTGTATGTATTACTTAAAAGCAGTCACTGTTTTACCAGTTTCATATGCTGTTCATATTTTCTTAAAAGAAGACCTCTTTATATTGCAACATCTGCAAATTAAAGGTGTTTTCTCACCATAGACATTTGAGGTAAGTAAACATGAGTTTTTCAGTTACTGAAAACAGAATTTTTTTTCCCAACTAGTGGTTAATCTTATTGGTGCAAGGCCTATGGACATGTCTGTAGGAAAGATATTCACAGAGGTTTTCTGTGGTTCCATATTACAGAGTAAAAGGTACTCCAAATAATACTCCATGGTAATTAGTGTCAATATAATATATATATATATATATATATATATATATATATATATATGTGTGTGTGTGTGTGTGTGTGTGTGTGTGTGAATTTTTATTTTATTTATTTATTTATTTTACCTCCAGATGATATCAGTGATATACCTGGGGTCAACACTTAGAATGAAGCAGAATTTATTATGTAAAACAAATAATTCATGAGTTTACAAGGGGTTGGAGGCTTAAATTTATGTGGTATTTACCTAGATTGCTTAATATACAGTACAGGTTTCACAGAGTACACACCCTCATGGCATGGAGTTGATCATGGAAAAATCTTATTTTTCTTTTCTTCAGGAATCTTTTTGTTTAAATCTCCTGCAACTGATGAAGGTTCTTGTACCATAATAGCAGATTCAGCCCACTGTCCCTGTCAGTATCCTATCCTTATGGATCCGTTGGGGTTTTTGGTCAAAAAAGATAACGATCTAACATACATGGCATGCAGTTTGGCAGCATGACCCAAGGTATGGCCAAATGCTGATACTGTGAAGCAGTATTTTATTCCTCCACCTTCAACACAACTATGGCCCAGGACAGAGTCTATGGCCAATGGGATTGTCCCACATTCAGGAGGCTGATACAGGATTTAAATGACAGCATCCTATGTGTGATGAGTCGTCTCACACCACAAAGATAGATTCACTGAGCATTAAATACTTAGTACAATATATAGACCACTACTACAGAGGTATATAGACCAATAGAAATCTATAGGTACTGTAGTACATTCACATTAAATTCTTAGGTCGTAGGAACCATAGTTAGGGCGCATAGATACAGGACAAATTTTATATTTTTTCCCTGGTATACATTGAATTGTAAAGGGCAATTGCTGTTTTTTTTACCCTTTATTCCACTCCAGGATGAGAAAGCTGGACTTAGCTACAAGGAGCAACTAGGTCACTACCTCAAGTATAACCCTGGTGTGGGTAGCAGCTGGCCCAAGGGACCAGGAAACATGGGTTTGCAATGGTTTAGGTAAAAGGTAGGTCTGAGCCCAGACATACTGTATGTCCTGGGATGGTGGCAAAGTAACACAGTTAATCATACGCAAAATGGTCATGGCTTGCTACTCAGGTTTGTGTTCAACAGATAAAGTTAAAAACAAAAGAGGCAATATGGTACAGAGGATTAGGCAGAGGTGTAGTCAAGATGGACGGCAAAGATCAATCACAGCAGAACAACTTTACCAAGCATTAGACAAGAAATGTTTGCTCAGGTAAGGAGGTGTAGAAGGGACTGCTGATAAAGGCAATGCACAAAGGTGGCTCACTAGGGACAGCATTTGGTTGCATGCACTTGCCCTTGCACTTGCTGAGCCCCTGCATACATATGAATAAGATGGCCACACAAGAGTAAACAGCTCTAATAAATCAAGTGTATTTTTTCTGTTGCTTAGCTAAAGCATCACGCGTTGCTGTGACGATGCCAGGGTCTATAAGGGGGCTTGGACATACAACCAATCCCATCTGGTCTCTGAGTCCACACCCTTCTCAGGTGAATATAAATACCAGGAATACCTGTATGTTGGGATTCCTACTTGTATATGTATTTTATCTTACCTCTACGTCATTTTATCAGACCTTGTTATACTATCAATAAGGGGGTTAAATAATTATAGGTCACTATGCACATTACCCTCTGTTTAGCTTGCATTTTTTGTTTAGCTTGCATTTTTTGTAATGTTTTAAATTTTTCAAGTTTTATTTCAGCGGCAGACAGTGGAGACAAGCCGTCGATGTTACAATTTAAATATTGATATACTAAACAAAAATATTTTGTGGTGTTACTTGCAGATGATTGGCCGTCTCTGAACTCCTATGGAAAAGGTTCCATTTTAAAAACAACTCTATGTTACTCTATTGACCAATCATAATAGATAGACTGAATAATGCTTCACATCGATCATTTTTTATCTATATCCAACAGAATTAATTAAATACATAATTTTTGCTTTTTCACATGTAAGTGTTCCTTTAAGTGTCTTGTGCTTGTCTTGAACAATAAAGCAGCTATTCTTCCTTCAAATGAATTATCTCCCAGCATGCTTTTAAATCACCTTCTGACAATTATTATTTCAGGATGTTTGATTGAGGGATTCATCTGTGGAGAGAAAACCCCACTGGAGAGCAGAAGTCTTCATTATGCTATTTAATTAAGTATCTGGAAAGGTTAATTCTAGATCACTCTTTAATTTCCTAGAATAATATATAACATTCTGTTTTGTTTTGAGTCATGTATATTTATTATAGGATTACATAGATATAATCTTTTCATGTTTTATATATTGTTTATGTCAAGCTGTGGCGTGGCATATAAATATGAGTTGAGAAACACTAGAGTAAGGTTTTGTCATTCTGTTCTGTGCTGCTGAAGACATATTTAAGACCTAAAACTGGACAGTACATTAATCAGAAAGTTTTTAAAAAAAAATTTTGTTCTTGCTTTTTTGGGCGGCTTAAATGGGCACTGTCAGAACAACAAACTTTTTATATGATGTTAATGAAAAAAATTTAAGACCTTTTGTAACATGCTTTTTACATTTATTTTTGAATACTTAATAAAAGGAATAGGACCCTGAAAATCCTAGAGGTCAGTATACCTAATGAAACAGTAACAAGTCCCAAAGCAGCATCACACTTGTCCATACGTCATAGACAAGAGATGACACATAAACAAGGAGGCATGAGCGTGCGCAAAGCCCTTGCCCCCTACCCATGCACAGTACAGGAGTCTAGGCAGCCCGGTCAATGCAGAAGCAGCAGATAAGATGTCTACTTCACGCACCCCATGGTGAGCAACTGAAAAGGGGTATTTAATCAAAAAATATAGGTGTTAGCGGCAAAGTAATATGTACATTGTCAGGATTAGGTACTGAGTAACCTATTATTTTTCTGTGGGATCTGACAGGTAAGGTTTAATATTGAAAAAGTATTAAGAACATAGTATAGTAACAGAAATAAATACCATATGGTCTTTTCATGTGTTATAGAAACACAGATTTTTTTGTCTTCTGATTTTATAACATTTTTAGGCTATGCTCACACATTCTAAACTGAATAGCAAAATATATCCATAAAATAGTAATAAAATATGCACATATTTTTAATCTAACAGTGTCCACAATGAATGTTTTTGGAAAAGTGGCTGTACAACGATGGGTTTGGGGAAGCTTTTATAAACAGTATGTGTGATGACTGCCACTTGACCATAGACTTTTATTGTGCACATTATTGGATTAAAAAAATATGAGCGTATTTTATTCCTCTTTTTCAGATGTATTTCGCTATTCATTTTACAATGTGTAAATATATAGCCTTAGGGTACATCTACATGGGTGGGATCTTCTGTGAGCTTCCGCAGCTTCTTTATGAAGGATAGAAGCGAACTGATTGGTTGTTATGGGCAGCTGGACAACTTTTCCTCTGCACAGGTTTCGATAAATCAACCCCCCCATTGGCTGTAGAATTAAGAGAAATCTCAATGCAGTCATTCGGAATTCGAAATGTTGCTCTTCATTGGTCCATAACAGCAAGAATAAAAAAAGGCAACCCTGCAAGGACAAAATGCTGCATGTTATTATTTTGCTCATTTAGAGTAATAAAGAACAGTATTTTGACCAGTGCATTGAGATTTTCTTTGTTAGATTCATTTTCAAGTGAAGAAGGATATACGTGGGATACTTGTTCAAGCACACAAGATGTCAAGTACGAGCTACAGTATTATGTAGATAGAGAAAGTTTCACTGTTTTTCTGAATGGATTTTTTTGTCACTGCTTGACTATTTTAAAAGTGGTTGAATTGTGGGAGATTTTCTTGAGACATCAAGCACCTGCCTTTACTATTGTTATGCTGTTGTGCAAAGCAGCTACTGAGTTTCACAATGGGAAGAAAATGGTGTTTTTAATTATTGGATTTTACCTATTTGTGTCAACTTACATTCTTGAAAGGTGAATGAACAATGTGGAGCTATTCATCATTAGTATAAACACATATTGTTTACATTACTACACATAATGCTACGAAAATGAATGCATGATTTTGTTCATATTTGTGTTCTTAGTCTCTTCGGGGGTAGTCTATCACCCTTTCCATTACTTTTAATGGTAAGAATAGCACAGTCTGATGTTTGGTTCTACTAAAATGTCATATGTCATTAAAGTCAATGGGGTATGTTAGGATTTCTGGTTGTCCATTTGACAAAAAAAATCATTTAAGCTACTACAACAGGAAAGCAGTGAAGGAGCATTAAGAAAGCTATAGAGAAAGAAATAAAAGATGTATATAACAAAAAAGAGATTAATGAAGCAAAAGTGGAGAAAGTGCCAAAGAGAAAAACTAACCCAAAAATTATCTTTAACTACATAAATAGTACAAAGGTTCAAATTGAAGTGTTGGCCCTTTAAAAAGCAGTAAGGGAGAAATATATATGATCATAAATAAAAAGCTTATTTATTAACCACATTCTTCTTCACTGTATTCGTAGAGGAAAATAAAATGCCAGGTAAAATAAGTACAGTGCCGGCTGAATAAAATCTAAATAGGCAAATCACCATGTCCGGATGCCCTCTAAGAGAGAGTCAAGTAATGTAATAGACAGACCCCTATTTCTGATATTCAAAAACTCTATAGTCACAGGGTCTGTCCCTCGGACTGGCGTATACAAAATGTGGTGCCAGTATTCAAAAAGGGGCCAAAAGGTGACCCCCCAAGAATTATAGGCCTGTTAGTTTAACCTCTGTTGTATGTAAATAGTTTGAGGGTTTTCTAAGAGTTCCTGTATTGGAGGACCTCAATAAAAATGAATGTGTGACCCCATATCAGCATGGGTTTATTAGGGATGAGATCTATTAAACTAACCTGATTATTTGAGGAGGTGAGTCAAGACTGGACCAGGGGGGATCGCTGGATGTTGGATATATTGATTTTTCCAAAGTTTTAAATACAGCGCCACATAAAAGGCTGGTACATAATATGAGAAATAGGTATGTAGATCAGCTCACCTCGAAGCCACCAGACTCGAGCACGGAAAGGGAGTGGACTGTTCCCAACTTGAATGCACAAAGAAAAAGAAATTCCAGCTCCTTTGCTGATCTAATAGCTGTCTTTATTCACACAAAGTTACATGGATCACAGGTACAGGGCAGGATGTGACACGTTTTGTCCAGATGCTGGCCTTACTCATACCATGGCCGAAACACGTCACATCCTGCCCTGTACCTGTGATCCATGTAACTTCGTGTGAATAAAGACGGCTATTTCATTATATTTGTGCATAAAATTTGAAAGATTGAGATGGGGAGAATGTGTGTAAGTGGGTAAGTAACTGGCTCAGTGATAGGAAACAGAGGGTGGTTATTATTAGTACATACTCTGAGTGGGTGATGGTTACTGGTGGGGTACCACAGGGGTCAGTTTTTGGTCCTATTGTTTTTAACCCCTTAAGTACCCGGGGTTTTTCTGTTTTTGCACTTTTGTTTTTTCCTCCTTGCCTTTAAGAAATCATAATTCTTTAAATTTTGCACCTACAAATCCATATGATGGCTTATTGTTTGTGCCACCAATTCTACTTTGTAATAATATCAGTAATTTTACCCAAAAGTCTACGGCGAAATGGAAAAAAAATCATTGTGCGATAAAATTGAAGAAAAAACCCCATTTTGTCATTTTTGGGGCTTCCGTTTCTACACAGTAAATTTTTTGGTAAAAATGACACATTCTCTTTATTCTGTAGGTCCATACGATTAAAATGATACCCTACTTATGTAGGTTTGATTTTGTGATACTGAAAAAAATCATAACTACATGCAGGAAAATGTATATGTTTAAAATTGTCATCTTCTGACCACTATAACTTCTTTATTTTTTCGTGTATTGGGCGGTATGAGGGCTCATTATTTGCGCTGTGATCTGAAGTTTTTATTGGTACCATTTTTGTATTGATCGGACTTATTCATTGCTTTTCTTTTCATTTTTTCATGATATAAAAAGTTACCAAAAATACGCAATTTTGGACTTTGGAATTTTTTTGCGTGCACGCCATTGACCAGGCGGTTTAATTAATGATATATTTTTTATAATTCGGACATTTTCACATGCAGCAATACCCCATATGCTTATTTTTATTTACACTGTTTGTTTTTTTTAAATGGGAAAAGGGGGGTGATTCAAACTTTTATTAGGGAAGGGGTTAAATGATCTTTATTAACTTTTTTTTCACATTTTTTTTGCAATTTTATAGCTCCTATAGGGGGCTATAACACTGCACACACTGATATTTTACATTGATCAATGGCTTCTCATAGGAAACCATCGATCAATGATTCTGCCGCTTGACTGCTCATGCCTGGATCTCAGGCACTGAGCAGTCATTTGGCAATCGGACACCAGGAGGCATGTAAGGGGACCCTCCTCATGTCCTACAGCTGTTTGGGATGCCGCTATTTCACCACGGAGGTTGTTAGAGGCCAGGCCCAACCTGCTATGACGGCATGGCACCTCGTTATAGAACTGGAGCGGACTCAGGACGTACAGGTACGCCCTGGGTCCGTAAGAGGTTAATATATTTATTAATGACATTTGTCAATCTTTGCAGATGATAAAAAATTAAATATTTAAAGAAGTTAACACAATAGAGGACAGTGCATTTTTTTTCAAATGGATCTGGATAGGTTGGAGGCTTAGGCTGAGAAGTTGCAGATGACGTTCAACACTGATAAATGTAAGGCTATGCACATGGGGAGGAAAAATCCAGACTGGGATTATGTATTAAATGGGAGCACACTTGGGACGACTGACATGGAAAAGGACTTAGGAGTAGAGATGGGCGAATTTTTAAAAACTCAATTCAGCCGATTCGCCAAATTTTCAGAAAAAATTTAGTTTGATACAAATATATTTGCAGTGAATCACTATTAAAAACAGCTACAGAGAGCCTTAATAGGGGTGTAGAACACTTTGCCTTGCCGTAACACACATAAGGAGTGTGATGGGGTAGTGAAATAATACTGTTATTCAGTATGACATGCAGATTGCAGACATCGCTATTATCAATATGGTTGCTTGCAGTCTTTGAATGGGGAGTGCTTCCTGTGATGATTTTAATTGGCAGACTGAAACGACTTGAGGTCAATGGATTTCCCCTGTGCTGATCTGTATTGTCAGTGATGCTGATTAGTGACCGCACAGTGTCTGCTCTCTCTAGCCAAAACGAATGCAGGCTTGAGGTGAATGGATTCCTCACTGTAAAGATCTGTATTGTCAGTAACGGTGATTAGTGCGCACACACAGTCTCTGTTCTCGGAAATTCCTGTCTTCAGTAATGGCTGCTGAATATATAGGGCTGTGAAATCACAGGGCTGGCTGGCTGACTGCTGATAGGCTGCATGCTGCCATGTGATTCAGGGTGATCCAACCTACCCGCCTACCCGCCTTCCTGCCTTCCCAGACTTCCTTGCCCCATGTCCTCACACATGTAGCTGCTATTTTAGCCCCCCCCCCCCCCGGCCCACATAAAATCTAGTGAATAAAACGATTCATTACCACAAAGTGCAAGGAAATTCGGATCGGTTTAGAATCAAATTTTTCGTGAAATTCTGAACAAATTCGACTTTGCCAACTTTGATGTGCCCATCTCTACTTAGGAGTCTTAGTTAACAGTAAATTTAGCTTTAGTGACCAGTGGCGGGCAGCAGCTGCCATGGCAAAAAAATTATCAGGTGCATCAAAAGGGGCATAGATACCCACAACAAGGAAATAGTTCTACCACCGTACAAATCACTAGTCAGACCACACACATAGAATACTGTGTACAGTACTGAACACCAGTGTACAGGAAAGATATAGTGGAGCTGGAGAGGGTTCAAAGACAGGCAACCAGAGTAATACGGGGAATGGGAGGACTACAGTACCCAGAAAGATTATCAGAATTAGGAATATTTAGTACAGAAGAAAGACGGCTTAGGGGCGACCTAATAACTATGTATAAATATATCAGGGGACAGTACAGAGATTTTTCCCATGATTTATATATACCCCGGATTGTATCTATAAAAAGGGGTCATCCTCTGCATCTAGAGGAAAGAAAGTTTCTACCCCTGCACTGATGTCGTTTTGTTACTGTAAGAGCAGTGACACTATAGAATTCTCTGCCAGAGGAAGTGGAGAGGGTGAGCTCAAAAAGGAGTTCAAAAGGGGCCCAGATGCAGGGACAGAATGTTGATTCAGAGATGTAATTATTGGTGTCAAAGTATAAGGTTTAACCCCTTCAGGACGGAGCCCATTTTGGCCTTAAGGACCGGAGCGTTTTTTGCACATCTGACCACTGTCACTTTAAACATTAATAACTTTGGAATGCTTTTAGTTATCATTCTGATTCCGAGATTGTTTTTTCGTGACATATTCTACTTTAACATAGTGGTAAATTTTTGTCGATACTTGCATCCTTTCTTGGTGAAAAATCCGTAAATTTGATGAAAAATTGGAAAATTTTGCATTTTTCTAACTTTGAAGCTTTCTGCTTGTAAGGAAAATGGATATTCCAAATATTTATTTTATTTTATTCACATATGCAATATGTCTATTTTATGTTTGCATCATAAAATTGATGAGTTTTTACTTTTGGAAGACACCAGAGGGCTTCAACGGTCAGCAGCAATTTTCCGATTTTTCACAAAATTTACAAACTCAGTATTTTCAGGGACCAGTTCAGGTTTGAAGTGGATTTGAAGGGTCTTCATATTAGAAATACCCCATAAATGACCCCATTATAAAAACTACACCCCCAAAGTATTCAAAATGACATTCAGTAAGTGTTTTAACCCTTTAGGTGTTTCAGACGAATAGCAGCAAAGTGAAGGAGAAAATTCACAATCTTCATTTTTTACACTTACATGTTCTTGTAGACCCAATTTTTGAATTTTTACAAGGGGTAAAAGGACAAAATTTTTACTTGTATTTGTAGCCCAATTTCTCTCGAGTAAGCACATACCTCATATGTCTATGTAAAGTGTTCGGCGAGCGCAGTAGAGGGCTCAGAAGGGAAGGAGCGACAAGGGGATTTTGGAGAGTATGTTTTTCTGAAATGGTTTTTGGGGGGCATGTCACTTTTAGGAAGCCCTTATGGTGCCAGAATAGCAAAAAAAAAACACATGGCATACCATTTTGGAAACTAGACCCCTCGGGGAACATAACAAGGGATAAAGTGAACCTTAATACCCCACAGGTGTTTCACGACTTTTGCAAATGTAAAAAAATATATATTTTTACCTAAAATGCTTGTTTTCCCAAAAATTTTTAATTTTTAAAAAGGGTAATAGCAGAAAATACCCCTAAAAATTTGAAGCCCAATTTCTCCCGATTCAGAAAACATCCCATATGGGGGTGAAAAGTGCTCTGCTGGCGCACTACAGGTCTCGGAAGAGAAGGAGTCACATTTGGGTTTTTGAAAGCAAATTTTGCTCTGGGGGCATGCCGCATTTAGGAAGCCCCTATGGTGCCAGGACAGCAAAAAAAAAAACCACATGGCATATCATTTTGGAAACTAGACCCCTCGGGGAACGTAACAAGGGGTTAAGTGAACCTTTATACCCCACAGGTGTTTCACGACTTTTGCATATGTAAAAAAAAAAATTGTATTTTTTACCTAAAATGCTTGTTTTCCCAAAAATTTTACATTTTTAAAAAGGGTAAAAGCAGAAAATACCCCCCAAAATTTGTAACACAATTTCTCCCGAGTACGGCGATACCCCATATGTGGCCCTAAACTGTTGCCTTGAAATACGACAGGGCTCCAAAGTGAGAGCGCCATGCGCATTTGAGGGCTAAATTAGGGACTTGCATAGGGGTGGACATAGGGAAATTCTATGCCAGTGATTCCCAAACAGGTGCCTCCAGCTGTTGCAAAACTCCCAACATGCCTGGACAGTCAACGGCTGTCCGACAATACTGGGAGTTGTTTTGCAACAGCTGGAGGCTCCGTTCTGGAAACAGTGGCGTACCAGACGTTTTTCATTTTTATTGGGGAGGGGAGGGGGGTTGTATAGGGGTATGTGTATACGTAGTGTTTTTTACTTTTTATTTTCTTTTTTTTGGTAGTGTAGTGTAGTGTTTTTAGGGTACAGTCACACGGGCGGGGGTTCACAGTAGTTTCTCGCTGGCAGTTTGAGCTGCAGCAGAAAGTTTGCGGCAGCTCAAACTTGCAGCCAGATACTTACTGTAATCCTCCGCCCATGTGAGTGTACCCTGTACGTTCACATTGGGGGGGGGGGGACATCCAGCTGTTGCAAACTACAACTCTCAGTAGTCACCGTACACCAAGCACCGTAACTGCTGAGAGTTGTAGTTTTGCAACAACTGTAGGCATACTGGTTATGTATCACGGAGTTTGTGACCCAACTCAGTGTTTCACAACCAGTGTGCCTCCAGCTGTTGCAAAACTACAACTCCCAGCATGTACGGTGCATGGTGTACGGTGACTGCTGAGAGTTGTAGTTTGCAACAGCTGGAGGCACACCGGTCGTGAAACACTGAGTTAGGTAAAAAAAAACTCTGAGTTTCACAACGAGTGTGCCTTCAGCTGTTGAAAAACTACAACTCTCAGCAGTCACCGACAGCCAACGGGCATGCTGGGAGTTGTAGTTATGCAACCAGCAGATGCACCACTACAACTCCCAGCATGCACTTTAGCTGTTTGTGCAAGCTGGGAGTTGTAGTTATACAACAGCTGAAGGTACACTTTTACATAGAAAAAATGTGCCTCCAGCTGTTGCAAAACCATAAGTTCCAGCATGCCCATAAGGGAATGCTGGGAGTTGTGGTGGTCTGCCTCCTGCTGTTGCATAACTACAGCTCCCAGCATGCCCTTTTTGCATGCTGGGAGCTGTTGCTAAGCAACAGCAGGAGGCTGTCACTCACCTCCAACGATCCACGTCGGAGAGTCAGTCCCTCGTCGTCACCGCCGCCGCAGCTGCTCCTGGGGCACCGATCCCAACATTGACGCCGGGGATCGGGGTCCCCAGCACCCGGGGTGCACGTCCCGCACCCGCTCACGTCCTCCTGAAGAGGGGCGGAGCGGGTGCGGGAGTGACACCCGCAGCAGGCGCCCTGATTGGTCGGCCGGTAATCAAGCCGATGAATCAGGGCGATCGTGAGGTGGCACCAGTGCCACCTCACCCCTGCAGGCTCTGGCTGTTCGGGGCCGTCAGAGACGGCCCCGAACAGCCAGTAATTCCGGGTCACCGGGTCTCTGGAGACCCGATTGACCCGGAATCGCCGCAGACTGCTGGACTGAATTGTCCAGCGATCTGCGGCGATCGCCGACATGGGGGGGCATAATGACCCCCCTGAGCGATATGCCGGGATGCCTGCTGAACGATTTCAGCAGGCATCCGGCTCCGGTCCCCAACCGGCTAGCGGTGGGGGCCGGAATTCCCACGGGCGTATGGATACGCCCTCGGTCCTTAAGGACTCGGGAGGCAGGGTGTATCCATACGCCCTATGTCCTGAAGAGGTTAACCATAGTGTAAATTTCAGAGGGAAATATGGGCCCTGACTGGGTGCTAAAATTTTAAGAAAAATCATAGGGATGTGATTAAACCGAATAGGAATTTCTTCTGGTTTTACAGCCTCATGAAGAAACTTAAAGGGGTATTCCAGGCCAAAACTTTTTTTTATATATCAAATGGCTCCGGAAAGTTAAACAGATTTGTAAATTACCTCTATTAAAAAATCTTAATCCTTCCAATAGTTATTAGCTTCTGAAGTTGAGTTTCTGTTTTCTGTCTAACTGCTTTCTGATGACTCACGTCCCGGGAGCTGTCCAGCTCCTATGGGGATATTCTCCCATCATGCACAGCTCCTGGGATGTGACATCATCATTGAGCAGTTAGACAGAAAACTTCAGAAGCTAATAACTATTGGAAGGATTAAGATTTTTTAATAGAAGTAATTTACAAATCTGTTTAACTTTCCGGAGCCAGTTGATATATAAAAAAAAGTTTTTGCCTGGAATACTCCTTTAAATACAGATGCGAGGAGCGCTCCCTGTGCGGTATCGGTGGGGTATATAACAGAGGTTAACTAGTATAGAAACTCGTTCACCTGTGATGGTTGTGCAGAAAAGGCACAACACTTAGAAAGGCATGTATAAGGAGAGGACTGCAGCGGCTTCCCACGTTGACTGGCAAACGTGTAGTGACTGGATACAAGGAAGGCAGAGAAGAATGGAAGCTGGATCGTGCTGTCACAAAACGGGGAGGTATTCCACTAAGGTTAAGGTAAGTGCTTTTATTCTTTAAACATGCAACGCGTTTCAAAACCATCAGTTTTTTTCATCAGGACTCCTGGATAAAGCCTATCCCGGCGAAACGCGTCGGAGGTGTGGAGCTGGGTTGAGTCCTGTTTTCACTGTATGTGTCTGCTGCTACATCTCTCTCACAAAGTGTTTTCTCTTACTTGCATTAATGTGCTCTATTCTGTCTCTCTAGCCTCAGTCCTCTGCATATATTTAACCATGGGAGCTTTTTTAGCCTTGAAATGATATGCTGTTTGCACTTTGGCACTTTATACATTTAACCCTTTGCTGGTATTTGCCTCTTAGTATTCATGTGTACACTGTGGCACTTTATACATTTAATCCTTTGCTGGTATTTGCCTCTTACTATTCATGTGTACACTGTGGCACTTTATACATTTAACCCTTTGCTGATATTTGCCTCTTACTATTCATGTGTACACTGTGGCACTTTATACATTTAACCCTTTGCTGGTATTTACCTCTTCCTATTCATGTATACACCATACATGCACAGTGGTGATCTATTCTTGTAGCATTACAGTGGTGATCTATTCTTGTAGCATTACATTCTACTCATACATACAGTTCACTATGTGATCAGGACCTTCACCACAGCATCCCGTTTCTTCCATTATATTGTCCCTTTGTGTGATTCCTTATATGTACTTTTTTAATGTTGCTTTTCATATCAATAAAGAATTAATATTTTAATCTTTTCGAATTCTCGAAAATAAAAAAATTGAATAAATACAAAAACTTTAATAAATTAATAGATACATAAAATTTCAAATATCTTAAAAAAACAAGAACCATTTGTGATTTTAACACGAACCCCATCTATAACTTCCAACCTATTCATCATTAGGGATACCTTTTGTCAGACATAGTCCAAAACTGTACAAAAGAACAAAAACTCTTACATTCTTTTATCCACCAACCCTCTCCCTCCACCCCCCACCCCCTGGAGCAGAAGGAGGAGAAGAAGAAAAAAGAGACCACTATCTAAGATTTTCCACTAAATATTATCTATCTCAGTCATACCTTTAATCTATTTATGTCGGATCACATAAAATTTTGACAGACACCCTGACTTATCTGCCCAGCCAAATTCAAAATTTATCATTTTACGTACTGCCGCTTGAAATTCAATATTTGGGGCTTCTTTAGACATCCATTTTCACACCACTAAGAGTCTGGATACAAACTGCACTTTACCTCTTAACATTTTATTCATCCTACTTATTTTCTGTCTTCCACTACCTATTAACCAGGTTATAAATTTTCCTCCAACTTCTAACCCTAATCTTGTCTCAACAAACTGTATGGCCTCATACCAAAATTTCTTCAATACTCAATTTCTTCAATACTCAAAGTACATATGAAAAAACCTTTTCCTTACCATCACATTTTAAACATTTATATTTTTATTTATTTATCAATTTTTTTCTAAGAGTTTTGGTGTATAATAGAGCCTATGTGTATTAATAAATTGTGTGACCTTATGTGATCCATTTTTAATCATAACGGAACCCTTTTCCCAAATTTCTCTCTTCTCCTTCTCCGAGATTTGTCCTATACCCCTTTCTCATTTCTTCATATTAGAGTGCCTCAACTCTTGACCTTTTACCTCCTTCCTAATTTTATATAATTTAGAAATAGTTTTTCTATTCACGTCCTCCCCTAAAACCCTCATTATCTGACACTCGTGAATAAGTAATTTTTCCTTCTTATCTTTTTTTTTTTTTTTTTACTGAAACTTGGAATGAAAGATCATTTCTTCAAAAGACATTTTATCCATTGTTTAAATAAATTGGTATTGCAAATCTTTGATTTAGAAATAATTTATGTTCTTATTTATGTTCTTGTTTTGCAAACTGAGGAACCCCAATATTGTTCAGGCAAACAAAAAATTAAGATCATGTCAAAAAGTAAAAAAAATAAATAAATACGGGTAGTGCAAATGCTTAGAAGAATTCATCAGAAAACAGGTGAAAAAGGCTTTTTAAATTATCCTTATATGTTTTATATAGCATTTTAATATGTGTCTGATGCCTACATATAGCCTTCTTTAAGATTTATTGCTTACTTGGATTTAACTAAGAGTTGCAGCTAAGTTTTGACATATTTGACGATTTGATGACTTTAGCATTTGACTTTGGCATTTGATACTTTGAAAATACCAATTTTACAGAGAAAGGCAGGCTCTTGGAGCATTACTAGTCTGTGCTCCCTTTAAGCCATCTAAATAGGGTGCTCATAACACCCCTGTATTTTTTTCAACCAAAATATTAACTTACTGTACAAAAGGTTTTAAAAAATTTTGGTCAATCTTCATGGTTATTAGAACATATTTATGCAATACAACTGTTTCTAAGTTACAAAGTTTGCATGATTATGCAGGTGAAGCAGAAGGCACAGATTCCCCTTATTGCTTGGTACATATTTTTCAACTTTAGAGTTTATGCTGCTTTGTCATTATTGTCTATCCGGTTTTCTATTCATCATACACATCATTAGTTACTATGGCTCCCTTTAGTCCAACATCATGCAATGTGAGAGGGAGGGTTAACACCTCCAAATGGAGCACATTTTTTTTAACACATTAGGAGAAATTATATACATGTGGATAACACACCTATATTGGGCATATTAATATTTCATACAGTTCTTACCTTATTATCTGAAGAAATGGATTTAGGGGTAATTATTTCACAGACTTAAAGGTAGGCAGACAATGTAGAAATCAGTTTGGTATTTTACTTTATCTAGTTGTAATGACCGCCAATATAAAGCTAATATGACAGTTTTAACACCGTTATTGGTGTAAAAACAAATGTGTTTTTGTTTCTGTTTCACCCCACAAATATGTGTATCACTGCTTCTGCTAGGAATGTATATGTCAGGGTCCGGACTAGCGGCTGGTGAGGACACTGGAGGTGGATCCTCTGTGCCAGAGAGGCGATGGCGCGGGTCGTACTGGGGGATCAATTCTAAGCAGTTACTGGTCTTCACCAGAGTCCGCTGCAAAGCGGGATGGACTTGCTGCGGCTGTAACTACCAGGTTGAGACAGGCGTGGTACAAAGGACAAGGCAAAGGCAAGGTCAAACATAGCAGAAGGTCAGGGCAGGCAGCAAGGTTCGTAGTCAGGGGCAACGGCAGAAGGTCAGATACACAGGCTAGGGAATTCACAAAACACTTTCTCTGGGCACAAGGCAACAAGATCCATCAGGGACAGGAAGGGGAAGTGGGTTTTTATAGTGGAGGGAGTGATTAGAACTAATTAGGCCAGGCACCAATTAATGGTGCACTGGCCCTTTAAATCTGAGAGACCCGGCGCGCCCTAGAGAGCGGGGCCGCACGCGCTGGGACTGAGCAGAAGGACGGGGCCGGTGAGTGACACGGGATGCAATCCGCGGGCGGGCACGTCCCGCCGCAGGGATCGCATCCCCTCCGAGGGACACAGAGCAGCGCTCCCGGTCAGTGAGTCTGACTGGGGCGCTGCAAGCAGGAGTGTAACGCCGCGAGCGCTCTGGGGGAGAAGCGGGACCCGGAGCGCTTGGCGTTACAGTATAATTTTTTGAATGCCATTCCGTCATAGAAGCAATGTCTACAGGTAAATCCTATTGAAGCAAAAATGATACTGTAATACGGGAAATTTCATCTACTTGTACTACATGTATGGTCAAATATGTAGACTGCACAAATTATCTAATAAAAAAAACATATCAGGAGATGTATTGTGAACGTAAAAAATTATTATAATATTTCTTCTGTTTCCAAACATTTCAGAGATCACCAATCAGGAGAAAATGCATCTATGACAGTAACAGGCATTGAAATAGTACGCATTCTAGGAATAGGTGGTGATAAACACAGGAAGCTACTCAACCAAGAAAGCTACTGGATTTTTGTAATTTTTTTGTACTACCTACAAAAATTATCGCCATGATTAACCTTTTTATTTTAACCTATTAAAATTCTCACCACAATTAACCTATTTATTTTAACTGATTAAAGTGTTTTTTTCATAAGCCCTGTTATTGATTGGTTTGCCATGCCATAGCAATATTTTTGTATTTATATCTTCTTTGTCTAAATCAAACTTATCAGTACATTTTTTGTTACCACTGGTTAGATCCCTGTTCAGATTTGAATTTATATCAATATTTTCAACATGCATTTTTTTTTTTTGCAATCTTTAACAGGTTTTTCTGTCTTGTGCATGTATTGCATGGTATTATTTAGGTATATAGGTCTATTAGGTGCTTACCAAACATTAGAATTTTTGCCAGACTTGGCTCATCCTTAGGAAACTGGGATGAGGAACACACGGCATTTTGGCACCATGTTAGCTTAGGGTAAGGAAGAAGGAACACTAAGATGACATCAGGGTAGTCCATCATACTTTTCAGGTAGAAGCAAGATCATTATCATGGTGGATATGTTGAGGGGAAGCAAGTAGCCCATGATCTGACATCAGAAGCTCATGCTGAGAGGAGTGGCGGAGAAAATAATGAGGAGTTTGATCATGATCAAGTACCGTATTTTTCACCGTATAAGACGCACTTTTTCTTCCCCAAAACTGGGGGGAAAAAGTCGGTGCGTCTTATACGGCGAATACACCCCTATCGCGGCGGTCCCTGCGGCCATCAACGGCCGGGACCCGTGGCTAATACAGGACATCACTGATCGCAATGAAGCCCTGTATTAACCCTTCAGACGCAGCGATCAAAGCTGACCGCCGTGTCTGAAGGGAAAGTGACACTAACCTGGTTGTTCAGTCAGGCTGTTCGGTACCGCCGCGAATTCACCACGGTGGTCCCAAACAGCCCGACTGAATAGCCGGGTTAGTGCTTACAGGACACCGGGAGGGACCTTACCTGCCTCCTTCGGTGTCTTCTCCGTTCAGGGATCCCCTGTATGGCCGGCGCTCTCCTTCCTCGTCATCACGTCGTTGCGTACATGCGTCGGCATGTGTAACGACGTGATGGTGGCGACGGAGAGCGAGGATACCCGGCCGGCAGCAGAGACGTTCCGGAGCGACGGGGACACGGCGACAGCAATGGAGCGACATCCAGGGCAGCGGTGACGGGTCCGAAGCGGCGGGGACACGTGAGTATTACCTCCTATGCAGTGGTCTTCAATCTGCGGACCTCCAGATGTTGCAAAACTACAACTCTCAGCATGCCCGGACAGCCAACGGCTGTCCGGGCATGCTGGGAGTTGTAGTTTTGCAACATCTGGAGGTTCGCAGGTTGAAGACCGCTATTGGGTTCAAAATCTTTTTTTAGATTTTGCACCTATAAATTGGGTGCGTCTTATACGCCGGTGCGTCCTATAGGGCGAAAAATACGGTAGTTTTGAACAGGACGTGAGAATCAGTTGAAGAGGAGTCAACTCCCAAAACCTGGACCTAAACTACAGTCTCTGAGGCACAGAGCATCAATGATAAATACCTCCCATCTACTATTTAATTTTTGATAATTTTTTCAACTTTTCAATATTTACAAAATCAATTTTTTTTTTTTTTTTTACTATTTCGAGACACAGTCACTCACCAATCCTGTAACAACTCCCAAAAGAAGAGAAATCTTGATTCATTTTTTAAACTCTCTAATGATTTATAGGGAAAAGCTAGGCAACCAACTTTACAGCAGCAGACACCTGAAAAACCGGGGTCCACTCTCTTGCTGACAGCCGAGTCAACACTCGTGCAAGTGCAGCACATTGGAGTACACTTTGACAAAGGGGGAGATTTATCAAAACCTGTCCAGAGCAAAGGTTGCTGAGTTGCCCATAGCAACCAATCGGATTGCTTCTTTCATTTTTCAAAGGGCTTTTCAGAAATGAAAGAAGCAATTTGATTGGTTGCTATGGGCAACTCAGCAACTTTTCCTCGAGACAGGTTTTGATAAATCTCCCCCAAAGTTTTTACATCCAGTATTTCAACTTACATGAATTGTCACCAAAGGAATGTACTGCTACTACGAGCCAGGCCTACATATATACAGTTCACCATAATCCCAAATATTTTTTCAACCTTTCAGTGTTTACAAAAGTTATTTCTTCTTAACCATTTTGGGACACCAATTCTGTTGCAACTTCCAAAAAGGGAAGATTTTTTAAATGCTTTGAAAAGGCCATGCCTCCATCAGCAGGCATCTTTCAACAAAAAGGGATACTTTATGCACTTTTATTTTAATGTTAATCTTAAGCCATCCAGTACTTAAAAGCTGATTTGTATCCAGAGAAATTGTGTAGCTCTTTCCAGTCTGACCACAGGGCTCTTTTCTGTCCAGGGCAGGAACTGTCCAGAGCATGAACAAATCCCCACAGTAAACCTCTCTTGCTCTTGACAGGTACAGACTTGGACAGAAGTGGCAGCAGAGAGCAGTGTGTTCAGACTGGAAAGAACTACACAACTTCCTCTGTAGCATAGAGCAGATGATAAGCACTGAAAGAATGCACAGCAGACAGCAGACGTCAACAGAGAGCACTGTGGTCATGTCATCAGGGGAAATGCATTTCTTTTTTGGATTTCTCTTTAGTATACAGTCCCTAAAAAGTACTGGAAGGATTAAGATTTTTTAATAGAAGTGATTTACTAATCTCTTTAACTTTCTGGCACAAGTTGATTTAAAAAAAAAAACATTTTCCACGGAAGTAATCTCTCATCTGCTCTTCATCTTTAACCCCTTAAGGACAATGGACGTACTCCTACGCCCCCGTTTCCGAGTCCTTAAGGACCGAGGACGTAGGAGTACGTCCTGTCCATTCCCAGCCCCCCGCCGCTAGCCGGAGGGGAGCCGGTGCCCGATGCCTGCTGATATCGATCAGCAGGCATCGCGGCATATCGCCCAGGGGGGTCATGATGACCCCCAATGTCAGCGATGGCCGCAGATCGCTGGACAATTCAGCCCAGCGATCTGCGGCGATTCTGGGTCAATCAGGTCTCCAGTGACCCGGTGACCCGGAATTACTGGCTGAGACACTCCCGCAACCCGATCTGCCCCTCTTCCGGAGGACGTGATCGGGTGAGGGAAGAGGACCCCGGCAGCTGGGGACCCCGATCCCCGGCGTCCCTGTTGGGATCGGGGCCCCAGGAGCGGCCGCGGTGGCGAGGGACTGACCTGCAGCGTGGATCAGCAGTTGGGTGAGTGACAGCCTCCTGCTGTTGCTTAGCAACAGCTCCCAGCATGCAAAAAGGGCATGCTGGGAGCTGTAGATATGCAACAGCAGGAGGCAGACCACCACAACTCCCAGCATTCCCTTATGGGCATAGTTTTGCAACAGCTGGAGGCACATTTTTTCTATGGAAAAGTGTACCTTCAGCTGTTGTATAACTACAACTCCCAGCTTGCACAATCAGCTAAAGTGCCTGCTGGGAGTTGTAGTGGTGCATCTGCTGGTTACATAACTACAGCCCGTTGGCTGTCGGTGACTGCTGAGAGTTGTAGTTTTGCAACAGCTGAAGGCACACTGGTTGTGAAACACTGAGTTAAGTAGCAAACCAGTGTGTCTCTAGTTGTTGTATAACTACAATCCCCAGCATCCCCAGCCAAAGTAGTATGCCTCCAGCTGTTGCATAACTACAACTCCCAGCATGTACAGTCTATCAGTGCATGCTGGGAGTTGTAGTTTTGCAACAGCTGAAGGCACACTGGTTGCAAAACACTGAGTTTGTTACCAAACTCGGTGTTTCAAAACCAGTGTGCCTCCACCTGTTGCAAAACTACAACTCCCAGCATGCACTGATAGACCGTACATGCTGGGAGTTGTAGTTTTGCAACAGCTGGATGTTTCTCCCCCCCCCCCCCCCCCCCCCCCCAATGTGAATGTACAGGGTACACTCACATGGCTGGAGGTTTACAGTAAGTGTCCTGCTGCAAGTTTGAGCTGCGGCAAATTTTCTGCCGCAGCTCAAACTTACAGCGAGAAACTACTGTGACCCCCTGCCCGTGCGACTGTACCCTAAAAACACTACACTACACTAACACACAATAAAAGAAAAAGTAAAAAACACAACATATATACATGCCCCCACACAGCCCCCCTCCCCTCCCCAATAAAAATGACAAACATCTCGTACGCCACTGTTTCCAAAACGGAGCCTCCAGCTGTTGCAAAACAACTACTCCCAATATTGCCAGATAGCCACTGACTGTCCAGGCATGCTGGGAGTTTTACAACAGCTGGAGGCACCCTGTTTGGGAATCACTGGCGTAGAATACCCCTATGTCCACCCCTATGCAAATCCCTAATTTAGGCTTCAAATGTGCATGGCGCTCTCACTTTGGAGCCCTGTCGTATTTCAAGGAAACAGTTTAGGGCCACATATGGGGTATCGCCGTACTCGGGAGAAATTGTGTTACAAATTTTGGGGGGTATTTTCTGCTATTACCCTTTTTAAAAATGTAAAATTTTGGGGAAACCAAGCATTTTAGGTAAAAAAATGTGGGGTATAAATGTTCACATTACCCCTTGTTACGTTCCCCGAGGGTTCTAGTTTCCAAAATGGTATGCCATGTGTTTTTCTTTTTTTTGCTGTTCTGGCACCATATGGGCTTCCTAAATGTGGCATGCCCCCAGAGCAAAATTTGCTTTTAAAAAGCCAAATGTGACTCCTTCTCTTCTGAGACCTGTAGTGCGCCAGCAGAGCACTTTTCACCCCCATATGGGGTGTTTTCTGAATCGGGAGAAATTGGGTTTCAAATTTTGGGTGGTATTTTCTGCTATTACCCTTTTTAAAAATGTAAAATTTTGGGGAAACCAAACATATGCAATAGTCGTGAATCACCTGTGGGGTATTAAGGTTCACTTTACATCTTGTTATGTTCCCCGAGGGGTCTTGTTTCCAAAATGGTATGCCATGTGTTGTTTTTTTGCTGTTCTGGAACCATAGGGGCTTCCTAAAGGTGACATGCCCCCCAAAAACCATTTGTCGCTCCTTCCCTTCTGAGCCCTCTACTGCGCCCGAAGAACAATTTACATAGACATATGAGGTATGTGCTTATTCGAGAGAAATTGGGTTTCAAATACATGTAAAAATATTGGGTCTACAAGAACATGCGAGTGTAAAAAATTAAGATTTTGAATTCTCTCCTTCACTTTGCTGCTATTCCTGTGAAACACCTAAAGGGTTAAAACACTGACTGAATGTCATTTTTAATACTTTGGGGGGTGCAGTTTTTATAATGGGGTCATTTTTGGGGTATTTCTAAGATGAAGACCCTTCAAATCCACTTCAAAACTGAACTGGTCACTGAAAAATCACATTTTATAAATGAATACTTATCTTCTTAACATTGTTTTTTTTTCTAAACCCTGATTGCTTCATTTAGTAATTTCCCAACTTCAAAAGATTAACACCTTTTTCTCTTTCCTTATCCTGTTCCCTGAGGTTGCTACATATCTGCTGAGGGTGTCATCACCCCAGGCATGACTGTATGAAAAAAACATTGGCATCCCATTCAATAGTACAATCTATACTACTTTTACCCTTCATTTCTGGAATTAATACATGCTGGTGGCTCAGTGTATTACCCTATTTTTTTAAAATAAAAGTTGGCTGGATCATTAATAAAAACAATTACTTTTACCTCTTCTTTTGAGCAGGTCCTTACTTTCTAATGTTTGCATTATTTATTAGTTTGTTACCCTTTATTACTTTATACATGTATTATACATGTACTCTCTGAAATATAAAGCACAGTGAAATCCACTATGAAAATAAAGACAGTCATTTATATTATCATTGTCAAGGTTTCAAGCACTTGTTTCATGTGAAGACAAATAGCATATGATACAGAATGCCAATGAGTGCTTAACAACCTGTTGTTCTCAATAGCAAATCCGAACTTTTCAGCAAAATGCTCACAATAATAATACCGCCACCACTCATTACCACAACTCCTGTATTTTCCACATCAACTCCCGTTTCATTACATATCTGCCTCTATTCTCTATTTTCACCCTCCATCTGATTCCCTGCCAACCATCTCACACTTTACCTCGTTGCCCTCTCAATTCTCCTTTATATGTCATAAAACTCATATTGTTCTCACTTTCTCGAATTTTTATTAAATGAGGAAAAAAAGAGTAGAATGTATTCTGCAAAGGAACTTTTTGTACCCCCAGATGAAGACAGATACTGTATACAAAATAAAAAAATAAAAAGTGCTTACCACACATTTCATGATTTACAAATTAACAATTTTATGACAAATGAACTGGAAAAGGAAATGCATGACTGAGATAAAGCCTTTGTGATCAATAATAGATTGAATGTAATGGACAATGTTCCATCAGATGTTCCCCTGGGCAAGATTATGTAGGTACCCCACCACCTGGTGCACAACTATCATAGAAGAAAAAAAAAGTTATTGATAGCAACCAGTGTTTTTTTTTGTACGCACTTAAGATGAAAAAAAAGATGAAAAAATAAATTGATTTAATGCTCCTATACAGACCTATGCATTTCCATGGCAAAAGACTACAAAGTTCGTAAAGGTTGATCATCTGCTTACTCCCCCCCCCCCTCCCCATTTCCCCAGTTTACTTCTTTCTTATGTATCATCTCCCTCAAGTTTCATCCCCAGGTCTTACCTCTTTACCTCCCTAGATATAGTACAGTATTTACAGTAAGTGTCATCTCACTCTTATCCACAGGTATCACTTTTCCCTCCTTTGCTAAGTATTATCTACCCCCAATCCAGGTATTGTTTTTCCCCTGGATAATATCTTATTTACCAGTTGAATTTTCTCCTCCCTCCAGTATCATCTGATTCTCATAATCAATGGGGGTACACCATCCCAAGGATGAGGTCCCCATTCAGCAGACACTTATTATCTACTGTATAGTGGGCTGGACCAGGTTAACATTACAAAGATTTTAAAAATCATCTAAAACTGAATCTGCATTAAAGGGGTACTCTGCCCCTAAACATCTTATACCCTATCCAAAGTACTCACCGACTGGTGTTGTACTCAAATACTTTTTAAGTGTACTGTAGAGCATTTTTCTGCCCTCATCAGTGCATAACACATACCTACATCTAATTAGTGTCACGATGCCGGCTGGCAGGAGGTGGATCCTCTGTGCCAGAGAGGGATTGGCGTGGACCGTGCTAGTGGACCGGTTCTAAGTCACTACTGGTTTTCACCAGAGCCCGCCGCAAAGCGGGATGGTCTTGCTGCGGCGGTAGTGACCAGGTCGTATCCACTAGCAACGGCTCAACCTCTCTGACTGCTGAAGATAGGCGCGGTACAAGGGAGTAGACAGAAGCAAGGTCGGACGTAGCAGAAGGTCGGGGCAGGCAGCAAGGATCGTAGTCAGGGGCAACGGCAGGAGGTCTGGAACACAGGCTAGGAACACACAAGGAAATGCTTTCACTGGCACCAATGGCAACAAGATCCGGCGAGGGAGTGCAGGGGAAGTGAGGTATAAATAGGGAGTGCACAGGTGAACACACTAATTAGAACCACTGCGCCAATCAGCGGCGCAGTGGCCCTTTAAATCGCAGAGACCCGGCGCGCGCGCGCCCTAGGGAGCGGGGCCGCGCGCGCCGGGACAAGACAGACGGAGAGCGAGTCAGGTACGGGAGCCGGGATGCACATCGCGAGCATCGCGAATCGCATCCCGGCTGGAGACGGTATCGCAGCGCACCGGGTCAGTGGATCTGACCGGAGCGCTGCAGTAGCGAGAGTGAAGCGAGCGCTCCGGGGAGGAGCGGGGACCCGGAGCGCTCGGCGTAACAGTACCCCCCCCCTTGGGTCTCCCCCTCTTCTTAGAGCCTGAGAACCTGAGGAGCAGACTTTTGTCTAGGATATTGTCCTCAGGTTCCCAGGATCTCTCTTCAGGACCACAACCCTCCCAATCGACCAGAAAAAAAGTTTTCCCTCTGACCTTCTTGGAGGCCAGTATCTCTTTTACGGAGAAGATGTCCGAGGAGCCGGAAACAGGAGTGGGAGAAACAAGTTTGGGAGAGAAACGGTTGATAATGAGTGGTTTAAGAAGAGAAACGTGAAAGGCATTAGGAATACGAAGAGAAGGAGGAAGAAGAAGTTTGTAAGAGACAGGATTAATCTGGCACAAAATTTTGAAAGGACCAAGATAGCGTGGTCCCAATTTGTAGCTAGGGACACGGAAGCGGACATATTTAGCGGAGAGCCATACCTTGTCTCCAGGAGAAAAAATGGGGGGAGCTCTTCTTTTCTTATCAGCAAACTTCTTCATGCGTGATGAAGCCTGTAAAAGAGAATTTTGGGTCTCTTTCCATATGGTGGAAAGATCACGAGATATTTCATCCACAGCGGGCAAACCAGAGGGCAAGGGAGTAGAGAGGGGGGGAAGAGGGTGACGGCCGTACACCACGAAAAATGGGGATTTGGAGGAAGATTCAGAGACTCTGAAGTTATACGAAAATTCGGCCCATGGTAGAAGATCTGCCCAGTCATCCTGGTGGGAGGAAACAAAATGGCGTAAATAATCACCCAGGACCTGGTTAATTCTTTCTACTTGCCCATTGGATTGAGGATGATATGCAGAGGAAAAGTTTAATTTAATCTTGAGTTGTTTACAGAGAGCCCTCCAGAATTTTGACACGAATTGGACGCCTCTATCCGAGACGATCTGCGTGGGCAACCCGTGAAGACGAAAAATGTGTACAAAAAATTGTTTTGCCAACTGAGGCGCTGAAGGAAGACCAGGAAGAGGGATGAAATGTGCCATCTTGGAGAATCGATCAACGACCACCCAAACAACAGTGTTGCCACGGGATGGGGGTAAGTCTGTAATAAAGTCCATACCAATCAGAGACCAAGGCTGTTCGGGGATAGGCAGAGGATGAAGAAGGCCAGCGGGCTTCTGGCGAGGAGTCTTATCCCGGGCACAGACAGTGCAGGCTCGCACAAAATCCACAACATCCGTCTCCAGAGTCGGCCACCAATAGAAACGAGAGATGAGTTGCACGGATTTCTTGATACCCGCATGACCTGCGAGATGGGAGGAGTGACCCCATTTGAGGATTCCGAGGCGTTGGCGTGGAGAGACGAAGGTCTTCCCTGGAGGAGTTTGCCTGATGGAGGCTGGAGAAGTGGAGATCAGGCAGTCAGGGGGAATGATGTGTTGCGGAGAGAGCTCTACTTCCGAGGCATCCGAGGAACGAGAGAGAGCATCGGCCCTAATGTTCTTATCGGCAGGCCGAAAGTGAATTTCAAAATTAAATCGGGCAAAGAACAGAGACCACCTGGCCTGGCGAGGATTCAGCCGTTGGGCAGACTGGAGATAGGAGAGGTTCTTGTGATCGGTGTAAATAATAACTGGAAATCTTGATCCCTCCAACAGATGCCTCCATTCCTCAAGTGCTAATTTAATGGCTAGAAGCTCTCGATCCCCGATGGAGTAGTTCCTCTCAGCCGGAGAGAAGGTCCTAGAGAAAAAACCACAAGTAACAGCATGCCCGGAAGAATTTTTTTGTAGAAGGACCGCTCCAGCTCCTACTGAGGAGGCATCAACCTCCAATAGGAAGGGTTTAGATGGGTCAGGTCTGGAGAGCACGGGAGCCGAAGAAAAGGCAGACTTGAGCTGTTTAAAGGCGTCTTCCGCTTGAGGAGGCCATGACTTAGGATTGGCATTCTTTTTGGTTAAAGCCACGATAGGAGCCACAATGGTGGAAAAATGTGGAATAAATTGTCTGTAATAATTGGCGAACCCCAAAAAACGTTGGATAGCACGGAGTCCGGAGGGGCGTGGCCAATCTAAGACGGCAGAGAGTTTGTCTGGATCCATTTGTAGTCCCTGGCCAGAGACCAAGTATCCTAGGAAAGGAAGAGATTGACATTCAAACAGACATTTCTCCATTTTGGCATAAAGTTGATTGTCACGAAGTCTCTGAAGAACCATGCGGACATGCTGGCGGTGTTCTTCTAGGTTGGCAGAAAAAATCAGGATATCGTCCAGATACACAACAACACAGGAATATAAGAGATCACAAAAAATTTCATTAACAAAGTCTTGGAAGACGGCAGGGGCGTTGCACAGGCCAAAGTGCATGACCAGATACTCAAAGTGTCCATCTCTAGTGTTAAATGCCGTTTTCCATTCATCCCCCTCTCTGATGCGGATGAGATTATAAGCACCTCTTAAGTCCAGTTTGGTAAAGATGTGGGCACCTTGGAGGCGATCAAAGAGTTCAGAGATGAGAGGTAGGGGGTAGCGGTTTTTTACAGTGATTTTATTAAGACCGCGGTAGTCAATGCAAGGACGTAGGGAGCCATCTTTTTTGGACACAAAGAAAAATCCGGCTCCGGCAGGAGAGGAGGATTTGCGGATAAAGCCCTTCTTTAAATTTTCCTGGATGTACTCAGACATAGCAAGAGTCTCTGGGACAGAGAGAGGATAAATTCTGCCCCGGGGTGGAGTAGTGCCCGGGAGGAGGTCAATAGGACAGTCATAAGGCCTGTGAGGAGGTAAAGTCTCAGCTTGTTTTTTGCAAAAAACATCCGCAAAGTCCATATAGGCCTTAGGGAGACCGGTTACAGGGGGAACCACAGAGTCACGGCAAGGAGTACTGGGAACCGGTTTAAGGCAGTCCTTGGAACAAGAGGAGCCCCAACTCTTGATCTCCCCAGTGGACCAATCCAGGGTTGGGGAGTGGTGTTGAAGCCAGGGTAGTCCAAGGAGAATTTCGGAAGTGCAATTGGGGAGGACCAAAAACTCAATTTTCTCATGATGAGGTCCGATGCACATTAGGAGGGGCTCCGTGCGGAAACGTATGGTACAGTCCAATCTTTCATTGTTAACACAATTGATGTAGAGGGGTCTGGCGAGACTGGTCACCGGGATGTTGAACCTGTTGATGAGAGAGGCCAAAATAAAATTTCCTGCAGATCCGGAATCCAAGAAGGCCATAGTAGAGAAGGAGAAGGTAGAGGCAGATATCCGCACAGGCACAGTAAGACGTGGAGAAGCAGAGTTGACATCAAGGACTGTCTCACCTTTGTGCGGAGTCAGCGTACGTCTTTCCAGGCGGGGAGGACGGATAGGACAATCCTTCAGGAAGTGTTCGGTACCGGCACAGTACAGGCAGAGATTCTCCATGCGGCGTCGTGTCCTCTCTTGAGGTGTCAGGCGAGACCGGTCGACCTGCATAGCCTCCACGGCGGGAGGCACAGGAACGGATTGCAGGGGACCAGAGGAGAGAGGAGCCGGGGAGAAAAAACGCCTCGTGCGAACAAAGTCCATATCCTGGCGGAGCTCCTGACGCCTTTCGGAAAAACGCATGTCAATGCGAGTGGCTAGATGAATGAGTTCTTGTAGGTTAGCAGGGATTTCTCGTGCGGCCAGAACATCTTTAATGTTGCTGGATAGGCCTTTTTTAAAGGTCGCGCAGAGGGCCTCATTATTCCAGGATAGTTCTGAAGCAAGAGTACGGAATTGTACGGCGTACTCGCCAACGGAAGAATTACCCTGGACCAGGTTCAACAGGGCAGTCTCAGCAGAAGAGGCTCGGGCAGGTTCCTCAAAGACACTTCGAATTTCCGAGAAGAAGGAGTGTACAGAGGCAGTGACGGGGTCATTGCGGTCCCAGAGCGGTGTAGCCCATGACAGAGCTTTTCCAGACAGAAGGCTGACTACGAAAGCCACCTTAGACCTTTCAGTAGGAAATTGGTCCGACATCATCTCCAAGTGCAGGGAACATTGAGAAAGAAAGCCACGGCAAAACTTAGAGTCCCCATCAAATTTATCCGGCAAGGATAGTCATAGGCCTGAAGCGGCCACTCGCTGCGGAGGAGGTGCAGGAGCTGGCGGAGGAGATGGTTGCTGAAGCTGAGGTAGTAGCTGCTGTAGCATCACGGTCAGTTGAGACAGCTGGTGGCCTTGTTGCGCTATCTGTTGTGACTGCTGGGCGACCACCGTGGTGAGGTCGGCGACAACTGGCAGAGGAACTTCAGCGGGATCCATGGCCGGATCTACTGTCACGATGCCGGCTGGCAGGAGGTGGTTCCTCTGTGCCAGAGAGGGATTGGCGTGGACCGTGCTAGTGGACCGGTTCTAAGTCACTACTGGTTTTCACCAGAGCCCGCCGCAAAGCGGGATGGTCTTGCTGCGGCGGTAGTGACCAGGTCGTATCCACTAGCAACGGCTCAACCTCTCTGACTGCTGAAGATAGGCGCGGTACAAGGGAGTAGACAGAAGCAAGGTCGGACGTAGCAGAAGGTCGGGGCAGGCAGCAAGGATCGTAGTCAGGGGCAACGGCAGGAGGTCTGGAACACAGGCTAGGAACACACAAGGAAACGCTTTCACTGGCACAATGGCAACAAGATCCGGCGAGGGAGTGCAGGGGAAGTGAGGTATAAATAGGGAGTGCACAGGTGAACACACTAATTAGAACCACTGCGCCAATCAGCGGCGCAGTGGCCCTTTAAATCGCAGAGACCCGGCGCGCGCGCGCCCTAGGGAGCGGGGCCGCGCGCGCCGGGACAGGACAGACGGAGAGCGAGTCAGGTACGGGAGCCGGGATGCGCATCGCGAGCGGGCGCCACCCGCATCGCGAATCGCATCCCGGCTGGAGACGGTATCGCAGCGCACCGGGTCAGTGGATCTGACCGGAGCGCTGCAGTAGCGAGAGTGAAGCGAGCGCTCCGGGGAGGAGCGGGGACCCGGAGCGCTCGGCGTAACAATTAGTGTACCATTTTGTACCTGTTCATCTGTCAAGGACCTAGATACTTTGAAAGGCCAGCCAAAAGTGCACACCTGCTGTTGTTGTAGACAAATACTGTTTTAAGCGTAGTGAAGCGTATTGTACTCCCCTCATATACGCTCTAAGTATGTCAGGCAGAGAAGTGCCAGGACGTGCACAGAGGAGTGGCAAAGGCCAAAATCCTTCAGGCAGAGGTCACAGTGAACTAGGGTTGAGTGGCAACAGGAGTCGCAGCGAGAGGCCTTAGCTCCCGATAATCAGCTAGCTGTCATCTCTCAACCAGCAACCCATCTGCCGTCATTGATTGATTAACACGGTCATCCACTTCATCAAAAGTGACATCTGACAACCCCAGTCAACAGTCGGTGGGTTCCTCAGACACAACCCTCTGTCCTATGCTGTTTCCTCCCCTAAAGAAGTATCTTATGCTGTGGGTTCAGCTCCACTATTCACTGATGACGATCTAATAGAGGACAGTCAGCAGCTACTGCCCTACCAAGAAGTGGAGGAGACATCCGCCGCTTCCTCCGCCCGGCGGGCAAGTATTGATGAGGAGAGTGACGTGGGAAGCAGTGTTGCCAGGGTTCAGGGTCCTGAAGCAGACACTGTTGAGGAACCTGAGGAGGACATCAGTGACGTGCAGACACTTGATAATGATGAAACCGATCGCAATTGGGAGCCGGGGCTTTATCATTATCAGGAGAAGAGAGTTGCAGGTTGCCCGTGAGGCAGCAGCTGAGCCAACAAGGTGGTAGCATGCTTGGCAGTCAGCATGGTGACAGAAGTGGAAATTCTGGAGCCAAACGTGCCTGGGGAAGACCACCTGCTTTGCGGCAGCCTACCTTCCCGGGAGGTAGTTGAACAGGGGTTCCTGGAGACTGCAGCAGTAGCAGTCAATTAGTGTGGACTGTTGGTAGGAAAGTTAGCTACTCGGCGGTGTGGCAGTTTTTCATCAAGCATCCGGAGGAGGTTCACATAGCCACATGCAAGATATGTCGGCAGAAGGTGAAGCGTGGCCAGGGTCCCAATGTTGGCACCACGGCCCTGCATCAACATATAATTGCCACCATAAAGCGGCCTGGGAGAACCGTGGCTCCGATGTAGTGGTCCAGCCTGCTGCATCACCCAGTGGCACGCCGCTCCCTCTTTCAGCCAGCCAAAGCTCCACCACCTCAGCCAAAGGGAGCTGTGTGTCATACCCTCCTTCTGTCTCTCCAGATGTTCCTGTTCCTCCTACTTTTAGTCAGCCATTCCACCAACAATCCATCGGCGAAGCCATGTCCAAGAAACAACAGTATGCGCCACTCATCCAACAGGGCGCAGAAGCTGAATGTGCTCCTGTCTAAGTTGCTGGTGCTGCAGTCCCTCCCTTTTCAAGTGTTGGAATCTGCACCTTTCAAAAACTAATGGCTTGTGCCGAGCCGATGTGTAGAATGCCAAGCCGTCATTTCTTTGCGAAGAAGGCAGTGCCAGCCCTGCACAATTTTGTGGAATAGAAGGTGGTCCAGTCCTTGAGCCTCTCGGTGTGTACCAAAGTGCCGCCAGTGCCGGTGTCTGGAGCTGTAACTATGGTCAGGGACAATACATGTCCTTTAGGGCTCACTGGGTATATGTGGTTCCTGCACAGACACAATCCCAACTTGGACAGGTCATGCCACTTCCGCCTCATGCTCTCAGGCTGTTGGTCCTTTGACAGTATGCGACTCTGCCTCCTTACCTCCACCGTGTCACCGCATCAGCCTCCACTGCCCAGACAAGTCTCAGTGGCCCTTCAGCATACCATGTGTGCAGGGCACGGCGGTGTCACGCTGTTCTTCACATGGTTTGCCTTGGTGAAAAGAGTCACACAGGGGAGGAACTGCTAAAAGTCATTCATAAAGAAATTTGAGCATGGCTTACTTCACGAAAACTGGAAATGGGAACCATGGTGACTGACAACGGGAAGAACATCTTGCTTGCTTGCGCATGGCACACGTGTTCAATCTGGTTGTGAGGCAGTTCCTGAAGGGTTCCCCCCATTTGCAAGACATCATAACATTGGGAAGGAAACTTTTCATGCACTTCAGCCACTTGTACACCACAAAGCACTTCAGCCACTTGTACACGTGACACCTGCCGTTTGCTCAGGCCCTTTGAAGAAGCCACATTATTAGTGAGTCGCCAGAATTATAGGATGAACAACGTCATTCCACTCCTTCATTTCTTACAACAAGTGTTGGAAACGATGGCTGGTCAGGGCACTAGAGACGTAGCGCCTACATCTTACAGCCACATGAGCCCTGTGGGAGCTGAACGGGAGGAGGAGGGGAGGGGCACAGTGGAGCACTGTTTAGGTTTCGCCAAATGGGTGGTTTTTCTAGTAATCTGACAGGAGAGGGGGAGCAGAAGTAGCCAAAGGAGCAAGAGGGTTATGAGCAAGGTGAGACAGAGGACCCAGACATACCGTGGCAGTATGCAGTGGAGATGGAAGCATTGATTCCCCCCGAGTCACTTGCACAAATGACGAGATGCATGCTCACTTGCTTGCATAGTGACAGCCAAATTGTCACCATTCGGCAGTGGGATGACTTCTGGATCTCCACCTTATTGGACCCTCGCTACAGCCACAAAATAGGGGCCTTTTTTACACCCACTGAGAGGGAGGACAAAATTACCTACTACAGAGGCATCCTATGTAGTCAGTTGGCCGATGCCTATCAGCGCCATTGTCCATCTTCTTGCAGGTCTGAATCGGGGGGCCCTCTGCGCTCACCTTCCACTGCCATGGCTGCTGGGGAGGGGTGGAGTGGCAGGAGCAGTACCAGCTACATCAGCAGCAACCTGAGTCTACAGTCGCTGATTAGTTCCTTTCTTCACCCGCACAGTGAAGCAACTCATCAGCAGCAGGTAGACATGGAACAGGACCTGAACCAGCAGCAGGTGGTATACCTTGACATGTCCATGCCAACACACCTTGAAGATCCGCTGGACTTCTGGGCAGCCAAACTTGATTTGTGGCAGCAACTAGCAGAGTTTGCCCTTGAAAAGCTGTCCTGCCCGACCAGTAGTGTGCCATCAGAGCAGGTTTTTAGAGCGGCGGGGGACATAGTCACCCCAAGGAGTACTCGTCTGTCCATGAAAAATGTGGAGAGACTGACTTTTGTGAAGATGGATCAGCCAGGATTTCCAACCACCAATGCCTGATGCATGAGAGTAGATTGACCATGGTGCCACACCAACACTACACAAATATAGATAGTGCCAAACAGATTTAAGGCGCTGCTGCCCAGTTACAAACATTCCTCCGCATCAGACCTTTCTCTGCATCAGCTGTGTGAGCCAGAGGAAGCGCCCACGTGCGCGAAACTAGTTGCTGCCCCCTGCACTCCCCCTGCCTGTTTCCACCTACAGCTCCCTGTGCACCTGTCTTTCAAGCCTGTACAGCACGCTCTGAATAACATAAATCGCTCATCTCAGCAAGTTTCCTTGTGAGTGCGTTTTCCATTTTGTCTTTTTGTACTACTTGTATAGAAGTAATGGATTACAGCACCACCTTTTGAGAAGCACCACAGCGTCACTACAGGTATATACATTGATTGCCTACACCTACTACACCATATTATTGCCTTCAATACCAGCGGTGCCGGACATACAAGTTCTTGCTTTCTTTTTGTTGTGGATTTAATATATGGTTTACTGATGCTTCAGCCAGCTCCAATCTGTGTCATTCAGCAACCGTATAGTTTAGTGATGCTGCTGGGCCTAGAACATTACCTATATATGATTATGATAGCACTAGGTACAATACATCTTCAATGGAAATTTCAAAATTCATATTTTATTCTTAGAGATTGTGAGGCCCTATTGTGTCCTCATCTGCTGCCAACTTCAGGCTGTACCATTCAGACACTATATGGTCTCCCCATGCTGCCACAAACTCCGGGCAGTCATTCAGCCACTATATGGTCTCCTCATACTGATGCCACCTCCAGGCTGTCGCATTCAGCTACTATATGGTCTCTTCTCATGCTTCAGCTAACTCCAGGTTGTGTCATTCAGCCACTATATGGTCTCCTCATGCTTCCAGCACCTCCACACTGTGTCATTCAGCTACTATATGGTCTCCTCATGCTTCAGCCTCATCCAAGCTGTGTCATTCAGCCACTATATGGTCTCCTCAGGCTACCAACACCTCCATGCTGTGTCATTCAACCACTATATGCTCTCCTCATGTTGATGCCACCTCAAGGCTATGTCATTGTGCCGCTCTGCAGCAGTGATTCTAAAAGCGATGCCTGTAATCTGCATGTCATACTGAATAACATTTCACTACTCTATTGAGGCTCTCTGTGGGCCAGAAATAGCTATTTTTTAATATAGATTCGCCGTGAATAAATTCGGATCGAACCAAATTTTTGGAGGACAACTATGCTCCTAATCTGGGGGACAACTGCTGCCTAATCTGGGGGACAACTATACTGCCTAATCTGGGGGACAACTATGCTGCCTAATCTGGGGGACAACTATGCTGCCTAATCTGGGGGACAACTATGATCCTAATCTGGGGGACAACTGCTGCCTAATCTGGGGGACAACTGCTGCCTAATCTGGGGGACAACTGCTGCCTAATCTGGGGGACAACTATGCTGCCTAATCTGGGGGACAACTATGCTAATCTGGGGGAAAACTATGATCCTAATCTGGGGGACAACTATGCTCCTAATCTGGGGGAAACTATGCTGCCTAATCTGGGGGACAACTATTCTGCCTAATCTAGGGGGAAACTACCCGACCCTTCACAATTTTTTTGTTTCTAATGTTGCCCCATGGAAAAAAATAATTGCCTACCCCTGCTCTAAACAATCACCGGGTGCAACAGGGAGATCGTGGGGGCCCCAGCAGCGGGACCTTCTCAATCAGACATCTTATCCCCTATTCTTTAGATCAGGGACAAGATGTCTAGGGACGAAGTACCCCGTTAAATCTTACATGATGCTTCCTACCATGTAAGTAAATGGGGTTGCTGCAAGCTTTATTTACAAGAAGGGGAAAATTCCTCCTATACCACCCCCCCCCTGATATTTACACCATGACGAATATACAGCAGCAAGAGTCTGTTAAAAAAAGAATACACGAGGAAATAGCTGACTTCAAGTTCAAGATCCTAAAGACTCCTACAGTTAACATGCCTGCTCTCCAGGCTAAATGGACTGGTGACTTGGAACGAAATGGACTGAGACCTGTGAGCAGTCTGCGGACAGACTGAGATAAGACCCTTTTGTTTATTGTTCACTTCTCTACCCCCCTGGGTGTTATGTGTAACATTGCTGTGGGTCTGGGAACTGTATAATCAATGGGTGGAATAATGTGAATACCTTCTTAGAATGTGTTCTCACTACTGCAGGGGTAACAGAATATGTTGTGCCAGTTGTGGTATGGTGGAACATTTTTACACCGTCTATATCTCTGAGGTTTAATTTGGAAAATTGGTTGGGATGCCCCCTAAACCCCAAGTTAGGAGATTTGGAGGTAACTCCCCTAGAAAAGAAAATGGAGGGGGGCCTCAGCAAAATTGACAAACTATAGAAATTTAATGCGCAGGGTATAAAAACCCATATGCAGAAGGATTCCTGACCCTTAAAATCAGGCTCCAGATTCACAGTTTTGAAAATTGACAATGTGGGGGGAAAACAGGGGGAAGAGGTTCCTTACCCACAGATGTGGGAAGAAATATTAGCTTGGGTAATGAAGTCTAACGAAGCGATTGGTGACTTAAAGGGGTTCTCCACTGCCTTAACCTACTTTTGGCAGTTAGTTAGCTCTGTGGCTATATGTTATTATGGCTTTTTTTCATGTTGCTAATGGTTCTGTATGTGGTGTTTTACTTACCTTTTTTCCAGACCCGGAAGCTGGTTTCTTCATTTGCTTCCTGCCTAGCCTCGACCACTTTTTTTCTTTTCTTCCACCGCCATCTTGCCACCGGGACGTCACCGTGGAGGGTGGTGTGTTGGAGGCGGCCTGCCCCTCGCTCCGTACGTGCCCGCCTCCCGTGCTTTCGGTGAATCGGATGCCGTGATGGGCGCATGCGCAGTTGGTCCTCGCTCCTGAGGATCATCTGCACATGTGCCATAGTGATGTCAGCATCTGGCCTGACGCGCTGGAGGATTTGGGTGTCTGGGCATGCTGGGAGTTGTAGTTTCGCAACCGCTGGAGGCACCCTGGTTGGAAAACATTGCCATAGCAAACCTTCAGGAGCTGTCCAGCGCTCCGGGACTCACCTCTGGCCAGGTTAGGGTTAACAATCCTCCAGCGCGTCAGGCCCGATACTGACATCACTATGGCACATGCGCAGATGATCCTCCGGAGCGAGGACCAACTGCGCATGCGACCATCACGGCATCCGATTCGCCGAAAGCAGCCCAATCCGCATTCAGCTTAGAAGAAGCTGAAAGTAAGGAGGGTGCGCGCTGATGACGACAGAGGATTCCGTTGCGTGGGAGGCGGGCACGTATGGAGCGAGGGGCAGGCCGGCCTCCAACACACCACTCTCCACGGTGACGTCCCGGTGGCAAGATGGCGGCAGAAGAAAAGTGGTCGAGGCTAGGCAGGAAGCAAATGAAGAAACCAGTTTCCGGGTCTGGAAAAAAAGGTAAGCAAAACACCACATACAGAACCATTAGCAACATGAAAAAAAGCCATAATAACATATAGCCACAGAGCTAACTAACTGCCAAAAGTAGGTTAAGGCAGTGGAGAACCCCTTTAAATAAACAAACAGGTGGGGTGTCAACTGACATCTCTTTAATTCTCCAGGATCTTATTAAAATGCAAGAAAAAAATCAGTGAATTGGAGTTCAACTTGCCAAAAAAAAAAAGAGGAAAAAGTGTGCAGAGTAGAGAGAGAAGTAAAATCCTTAATGAAAGAAAATGGGGTGATAAAAGAAAAACTAGTAGATCTGGAGGATCGGTCTAGAATCAGCAATGTGAGAATAGTCGGTCTTTCAGAGGGCTCAGAAGGAGACTGTATTTTAACTTTTTATACAGAATTGTTTAAAGAGGTAATAGGAATTGAACTAGAAAGAGCCCACCGGATACGGAGTATACCTCCACCAACCGGAAGTACCCCCAGAACCAGCTTATTAAAAAAGTAATTGTAAGTAATTGTAATCGTAAAGATAGAGATGAGATTTTGAGGAAAGCAAGGGAAATAGTGAACTTAACGTATAAGGCTAACAAAGTTTTCATGTACCCAGGAGACCCAGAAAAGGAGAGCTTCTTTTCGAGAAACTAAATAGATTAAAAGCCAGTAGGATCCTGTTCCCACTTCTTTTTCTTACAAGATTGAGAGTAGAATATAAAAAATACAGTGAAAATATTAGAGAATTCTCAAGAATAATGAGATTGGATGGCAAGGGAGGGCATTTAAGAGTGCACCATTAGCATGACCTTGAATAATTTAACTCTGCAGTGTAAGGGTGAGATGGAGCTTTAAGGATTAAACCACAAGGAGAGAGACATACACATGGAAGTAGGACATGTTTATGTGACAGTGGGTCATTAAGATATAGCAAGACAAGCATATCAATTAAAAACAATATCTGATCATGCTCCATTAGTACTGGAATTGTTGGGAATGGTTAGTGGGGGGGAAATGCGCCAATTTTAGGCTTAACCCTCACTGGATCAAACTATTTGGGGAAGAGGAAAGGTTTATAAAGGAGTTATAAAGAAATTATATTCCTAAATCAATGCGGGAGGCGAACATAATTTTGATTAAAAACCAAGGAAAGGACCCTTTGGAGGTGGGTTCTTATCACCCTATATCTTTGCTGAACACCGATATTAAGTTAATAGCAAAGATCCTGGCAAGATGACTAAACAAGGTAATGGAACCAATTGTTGGACAGGAACAAGGAGGGTTTATGCCGGGCCGTACAGTTCATGGCAATACACAGCAAGTCTATGAATCTATGCCACACAGGGGGAATGGTCCCCGCTGTATCCTGTCACTTGATGCCATCAAGGACTTCAACAGGGTAGAGTGGAGATACCTCTGGAAGGTGCTGGACCAGTTCAGTGTGTGTCCCTGATTTATGTGGAATGTGCAATTACTATATAATCAACCAGAGGCAAGTATTTTAGTAAATGGTTTCCCTTCAGATACTTTTAAATTAAGTAGGTGAACAAGGCAGGGGGGCCTGCTATCACCTTTATTATTTGCTTCATATATTGAGCCTCTGGCAACTTGGATCCAGGGAAATAGTGTCTTTGAGGGATTTGGGGTAAATGGGGGGAGCAATAAAATTTTGTTTTATGCAGATGACATCCTATTGTTTGTTTGTAAACCTCCCCCAGGAATAAAAATCCCTTTAATTATGGAAATGTTTAAAAATGTAGTCATGTGTGAGGGTTGGAAATAAATTGGGGTAAATCCCTGCTGTTCCCATTGGATGAGGAGTTGGAGATCATGATGGATATGTTAAAAGTCCTCACGAAATCAGAGGATTTTACCTATCTAGCGATTAAAATATCTTCTGCAGCTGGTAATTTCATTATAAATAATTCAGGTCCTTTTGCATTAAATCAATCTCAAAGAATTAAAGCTTGGAATAAAATGCCATTTATTATGTCAGAAAAAGCTGCAATAATAAAAATAGTCCCTCACCTATTTGGATCAGTAATCATTGGTATAAAAGAAATTGAAGTACAACTAGGAAGACTTCCATGGAGGAGAAAGAGGGTAAGGTTGAAGTATACTTATTTTACCCCCCTTGGGAGAAAGCAGGGATCGCCCTTCCAAACCTGAGACTATACTACATGGCGTATCAAATGCTTAGAGAAATACATTGGAGGGATTCAGAAGCACTTAGTAGCTTGGTTATGGTAAATATTAGATAATATTTTCAAATTATTAGAAATGGGGGGAATAAGGAGGGGTGAATGAGCACTTTTTTTTTAAACTAAATTTGATAAAAAATGGAGGATATTGAAGAATAAATTACATGTAGAAAATAACATGACCTTCACACCACTTTGGGGGAACTGGAATATTGGCCAACTTTCAACATGTGATCTTCTCTTTTAGAAGAGGGGGTAACAAGAGTTGATCGGATGTTTACAAATGGGAAATTATATCATTTCTGATATTTTAAAGAGAAATTTAGGTTAAGGGATAGTGATTTGTTTTACTATTTGCAAATCAGGCATGCAGTCACAAGCACGGTAAATAAAAGATGTGTTTAAAGTTAAGAATCACCAAGGTATAGAGGCATTGAAAAAATTGATCAGAAAAGGAAACTGGGTCGCTCCCAGATGAAGTAAGGGGTATTATGTGTCAGAATATAACTAAGGTATCGCTGAATATGCAACATAAGATTACACAATTCCAGGTGCTACATAGGGTTGTGTGGTATAGAGGGTGCTGATCTTTTGCAACATTTTTGGACATGTATTGTGATCTTCAGGTGTTGGGAGCAGGTCCCGGTAGTATTGGAGGGCAAAATTAGTAAGACAGTTCCCCTAACTATTCCTTTTTTGTTATTAGGAGTGTAAGTAATAGAGGAAATGTAAAATATTTAATGTGTAGGGCATTGTTTTATGCAAAATTGGTGGTATTGTGTAGTTTGGTGGGTCCAGAGGCTCCATAGGTGGACAAATGGCAAAATGGGATGCAGAACTTGAAAATGAAGGAACAATTATGGGAAAGGGGGGAGAAAGGATTAACCTGTTGGAATAAGATATGGAAGAATTGGTAAGAGACTGTTGACCTTTATATTTATTTACTTTTTTCTCTCCATACTCTCAGGAGGGATACGCTTGTTAATTGTAAAGTGTGACATTGTTTTCAAAGAATGTACAGCACGTACATGTAGTATGGACATGTCTATTGCTGTTTTAAAAAGAAAAATAAAGAAATTACAAAAAAGGCACAAGGGGAAGTGTTTCAAGTTATCTCCTAGCAAAAGAGTTTAGCAGCACAACAAGGAAATGAGTCAGCTCTTACTGATTCTAGAGAATATCTGAAAGACATTTCATTTTGCATGATTGGAATAACACAGTGAGAGAATACACTGTTATAAATCTTACAACGCTCTTAAAGTTAGCCTTTTGATTTAGCCAGCTTCTCATAGGCTTTGGTACTGATTTGAAGAATAGGATGTAAAATGAGTCAATTGCTAGGCTGCTGAACATGTTTTTCTACTTGGAAATATCATAAAAGGTATATGTTACTAAATATGTGCCTAATTTAACTTATAGGCTGACCCAGCATTTCTAAAAATCAAGTCCTGACAATGCATACTGCATTATTACTGACACTGTAAGGTTGGGTTTACATATGTCCGGAGTCCGGCATAATTTCCTTCAGGCGTGCACCTGAGGGAAACTGATGCCAGAACTGATCCTATTCATTTGAATGGGACAGTTCACAGTCATCCAGTGTCTCAATTTGGACGCCAGATGGTTGGACACGCTGAAGGGCACCGGACAGGTGCACTTTGATCACTACATGTCCTTTATGCCTTAGGTGGGATCCCTCTGTGGAAGAGTCATGGCATAGGGTCCACAAGACCATTTTTGCTTGACTGGCACCCATGTGCAAGCATATGCCATCACAAGTCCATACTAAATTGATGCCTCAGGGATGTGACTCAAGTAAAATTGGGAGTGTTATCTCCTTAAGGGCACATTGATTTTTCATCTTTCATCTTTTCATCTAAAATTTGTATATTTTCCTCCAAGCCTCTTAATAGCCATGCATATATGAGAACCATATGAGTGCCATATGAGTGCTGTTTTAGGCAGGATAAATTAAACTTTTTAAATGTTACAACTAAATCTACTGTGAAACCTCAAAAATTATTTGTGAAGCAAAATTGAAAAAAAAAACACAATTTTGTATATACTTTTTTTTGGGGGGGGTCTTATCGCTACACAGTACATGAACGATAAAAATATCATGTTACTTATTTTATAGGTGGATACAATTACAATGATACCCAATCCATATAGGTTTTGTTTTATTTTACTAATTTTAAAAATGTTTTACCTTTTTTTAAGCAATTATATATGCTTATAATTTCCCTGTTGTGACACCTATAACTTTTCGATTTTTTTTTTCATATATATGGGGTGGTTTCAGGACTCATTTACTTCATCAAGACCTTTATCTTTTCAGTACAATTTTTGTTTAGAAGGGACTTTTTGATCGCTTTTAGTTATTTAGTTAGTTTTTGTGTAGTATTTCCTGGTACTTGTGACCAAAAATCAGCAACTCAAACATATGGCTTTTTATTTTTCACATGTGGCAATACCAAATATGTTTTTTTTTTTGTTTGTTTTTTAGCATTGTTTACATGCATTTTATTTATTTTTACATATTTAGTTCCCATAGATGAATATAATATGCAATCTTTCAATTGCTGAAGTTTCTGAACAGAAAAATGTGCACACTGGTGTACCCTAGCCTAAACTGTTCTCCATACCTTAAGTTGAGTAGTTCCAAAGTGGTTGTCACTCTATTAACACCAATTGTTCTGGAAATCACATGTCTTTTACTTAAGCACTTTACTTATAGGTAAGACATCACCAGATCACCGTACAGAGCAAAAAAGATGCACTAACAAAGCATAGCAGAAAGGTTCCGCTGCAGTCAGTGTCAGAGAGTTTTATAGCCGTCCTCAAAACTGAAGACTACTGCTCAACCGACTCGTGATGATGAACAAAATGCTTTTCTTTTACAACATCAATTCTTTTATTAAAGCCATATATCCACAAAAAAATATATATATATTGTTCAAATAGTGACATATATGACACCCTAGCCTATAAAGATCACGCCACCATCCCCTCAGGGATTATCATGTATCAGTCCTAAGGGGACACTAACCATATTCCTTCCTCTTGGCCTTCAGACTATACTAAAGATTTTTTTTTAAATGATACAGAATACACTGAGTTCATACAAAATGTGCTAGGTTTAAGAAAAAGTCACAACAGACATGTTATATCAAAATGGCTGACTAAAGAAATCATTGCTAAGGCTGCATTAAAATCTCGTTTATGCAATACGGGTCCCGTATCCCGTTCTTGTACAAAAAACGTATGTCTCCAAACCGGACCGAAACGTATGCAACGATATATGCCTCCTCACGTTTTTTAACCGAATATGGTTTGAAAACGGATGTAAAAAAAAAAAAAAAAACGGTTCATACGGTTCAATACGGTTACCATAGAACTCCATTCTAAAATTACCATATATGGGTTGTATCCGGTTTTTCACCAGGACACAAAACCGTAGTAGACTACGGTTTTGTGTACGGGTAAAAACAGTATAAACCCGTTAATGATGCACAACGTACACAACATGATGCTACGGTTGGTATACGGTTTACAAAGAAATGTCTATGTATACGGTTAGCAATACGGTTCGATGTGATTTTTTCAATGAAACCGGATACGGGAACCGTATTGCAAAAACGAGATACGAATGCAGCCTAAGCCAAGAAGAACTTGATTCTCCTAATAGTGGGAGCCTAGGAACTGGTTGGCTGTGATACATTGCAGATGGTCAGAAACTAAACTTTCCAAACCTAAACTCTCTAAACCTGAATATAAAGATGTTGAGTAAATAAAAGGAATGCTGTAAAATGCACTTAATGGGAGATACACATTGAAATTTGCAACATTTGTCATCCCCTAGCTGGTAATATGTCACTCTGACATATTATACATTTTTGAAAGCCCTTATAAAACACTTCACTTGAACTGTTTAAACTGCATAAAATGTAGCAATATTATTTGATAATTGGATATTTTATTACTGAAAAACTGTGTTAAAGAAAGAAAAAGCAAATGGTTACTGTTAATTGTGAGAATAGAATACATACAGTGCATTTGGAAAGTCTTCAGACACTCCCACAGTTTTCATATTTTGTTATGTTGCAGTCTTGTGCTGAGATAGAAAAAATCACTTTTATCCCCTATCATTCTGCATGTTCGTGGTAGGGATCAATGCAGACCTGAATCTCCCCCCAACCACTGGAAAATCAGCTCTAAACAGCAGCCCCCAACTGGGCACAGTCCCTACACTTGTTAAGTGCACAGGGCATTAGGGAATTCAGAAAGGCCAGGTCAGCAACACATGAGCAGAAAAGTACAAAATCAGTAGACAAAAGGGTAAACCATGAACAAGCCAGAGAGTCAAAACCTAAATCAAAACCAGCATCAGAACAAGTAAGGTACCAAGCCAGAAGGGTAAAGTAGCACATAGTCAGCGGGCAAAGGCTGTGTCAGGTCACAAGCAGGGGTCAGGTCACAGCAGGTCAGGTAAGGTACATGGGTAATACAGGGCTCTGAAACACTAATAATGAGTGGAGTCTCCTTCATGGGCACGGGCTGCAGATACAGGGCAGTTTAAATATACCTCCTCATTGGCTACATCAGCTGTTTATCACAGTATTGAACAGGCCTGTTACATGTAGAACTATCGACAGGACAATGAGCGCCCACAATCAAGGTAAGGCCCAGAGGAGGTGCTAGAACCAGGTCAGCAGGTCAGGTAAGTTCATAATACCTATAATGACAAAGAGAAGACAGAATGTTAAAAATCTTTGCTTATTTATTGAAAAGGAAAACTAAGACATAAGAATGTAGACCCTTTACTCAGTACTTAGTTGAAGCACCTTTGGCAGCAATTACGGTCCCAAGTTCTGTGGATGATGCCACAAGGTTTGAACACATGGTTTTGGGGATTTTCTGCATTTTTTCCCTACAGATCCTCTCAAGTTTTGTAAGTGGAAGCCATTTTCAGATCTCTTCAGAGATGTTCGATTGGGTTTCAGTCAGGGCTCTGACTGGGCCACTTATGGACATTCACAAAGTTATCCTTAAGCCACTCCTGTGTTGTCTTAACTGTGTGCTTAGGGCTAACTGTCATTGTCTGAGGTCTGGAGTACTTTAAATCAGGTTTTCTTTGTACTTTGCGCCAGCTTTTCCTTAACCCTGACCCGTCTCCCTGCCAGCCACAGAAAAATACCTCCGCAGTATGAAGCTGCCATCAAAGTCTGAATATTTATGTCCAAGCAAAAAAAAATTTTTTATTCTTTATTTTTAATAAAATTGTAAAAATATCTAACATTCTGTTTTAACTTTTTTATTATTGGGTATTGGAAGCAGAATGATAATAGAAAACTAGATTATTGTTTTTGTTTTTTAATTTAACACAAAGCTAAAACATAACATAATGTGAAAAAGCCCCTGAAGACTTTCTCAATTGTATATCTAGACAACTTTAGTGGTTAATACCCTGTTATAATGGAAGTCTCTGCATGCTTCTATTCATCAAGCTGGGTAACATTATAGCATTAGCTAACATTATATTATTCCACTAGTAGTTGCAATATTTCACAACATAATATAAACTACATGAATAATATTCTTTAAATATGATGTATCTATTTCCTGAAGTAGTCCTAGTATTAAAGAAACCTTATTGCCCTTGGTTCATTAACAGTAACACTGGAATAAGAAAGGAGAGGAGAGTAAATATTAGGAAGATGTCTCTGCTTCTTCAAACACAGTTGGAGCACAATGTTTATACAGGAGATAAAAAATGTTTAAATATGCTCATGCCAAATTTTAATTTGTACATACGTTTTTTTTCCATAAGTTTCTTATGGAAGGGAAGTTTTGCAGAAAAAGTTTTATACGCTGAGGCGATAACTATGTCTTTGATCATAAGATGTGCTCAATTTATAATTGCCATAGGTTTCTCACCATTTGCTGAGTCTCTGTTTATAAGACTTTTCCATTAGTGTACAGTCCTCTGGCCCTGCTTAAATTTGGTCGACTACTTTTCCTAAAGTAATGCCAAATATTTTACCTCTGACCGTGATTTCTTCTAGTATGATGCTGCAGCGTCTCGGTACCCATGTCCCAGCTACGAAAATGTGACGTTATTGTGTGGCTGAGAAATTTTTTGCCAAAAGCCATTATCGCTTAAAGCCATTGTGAGTTATTCTGGTTAACTGTCATCACAACACAAACATTTAAAGGTTAAACATTTGCATTGCATTTGTATTGTTGAATAGAGTATTGGTCACATGACACCTCCCCAGCTAGTTTCTATTCAGAAGATTCTGAAATGGCTGAAGAAGGAGTATCCCAGTCCAACCCTCTCTCTTGCCATCAGACTGGACCAAAAAAAAATAAGTTTAGCCTGGCTTTGATCAGAGAAGAGTGAACTGGATTTGGATCTAGCCAGCAAAGTGTGTATATGTCTCCTAGCTCTACTGAAAAGTCAGTCTGAGAAAAGTGTATGCACCTAGTCAGAAGGTTAAAGGGGTACTCCTAGACATCCTATCCCCTATTCTCTGGATGTCTGATCACGGGGGTCCCGCTGCTGGGAACCCCCATCATCTCTCCTGCAGCACCTCTGTCATCTGGTGCACGGAGAGAGCTTTGCTCTGTGCCTGATGACTGACGATGCAGGGGCCAGAGGATTGTGATGTCAAGACCCCGCCCCCTCTCGTGATGTCATGCCCTGCCCCCTTATTGCAAGTCTATGGGATGGAGTGTAGCAGCTTTCAAACCCCCTCCAATAGATTTGCATTAAGGGGGCGGGGTGTGATGTCACGAGGGAGTAGGGCTGTGACATCACGATCCTCCGGTACCTGCATCGTCAGTCATCAGGCATGGAACGAACCTTACTCCGTGCACCAGATGACAGAGGTGCTGCAGGAGAGATCGAAGGGGTTCCCAGTGGCTGGACCCCGCAATCAGACATCTTATTCCCTATCCTTTGGATAGGGGATAAGATGTCTAAGGGCAGAGTAGCCCTTTAAGTCAATAAAGTCGAGCCAAATACAAGCAAGTACTGCACCAATAACTGTTCCAGTTGCAAGAATCACCTATCTTGAGGCAGGTTATGTGCAGAGTGATTAAGGCACTGTGCAGAGTTTCTAAAGGATTTAACCCGAAACGTTGTCTCCACTGACCTCATTTACTAAAAATGGAGTGTAATTTTCTTTGTGGATTTTGTTTACAGACAGGTATTTGTCCATGTTATTTACTAATGTTGTGCTTTTCCCTACGTTGTGCTTTTCCCTACTTTTTTTGCACATACTCTGCGCTGTCAGGTTTTTCAGAGCTCAAATCCAACACATTTTAGAACATAAGTAAATTTGTAGAGTGGAGACACTCCCCTTTTTTGGGGACATTTTTTTTTTGCAATTCTGTTGCATGAAACATGTGACCGAAAAACCCTACACAATCTACTTGAAAAAGCTTTAGTAAATGAGGCCTCTATGCTGTGTGGACAATGTCCTTCAAGTATTCTGTTTCCAGTTCGAAGGAGAATCTGCTAACCAGAAATGGAGAACCAGTTGAGCTAGATCCTTTTTGTAAAACACTAATCTCCTTGTGGACTTTCATTAGTTGTTAGTGCTGTGTGGCTCAACGCATCATTAACCCCAGGGACACAGGGTTTTTCAGTTTTTGCATTTTCATTTTTTCCTCCTTACCTTTTAAAAATCATAACCCTTTCAATTTTCCACCTAAAAATCCATATTATGGCTTAAGTTTTGCATCACCAATTCTACTTTGCAGTGTAATTAGTCATTTTACCAAAAAACCACTGCGAAATGGAAAAAAAATCATTGTGCGACAAAATCGAAGAAAAAATGCCATTTTGTAACTTTTGGGGGTAAAAATGACACCTTATAATTATTCTGTAGGTCCATACAGTTAAAATGGTACCCTACTTATATAGGTTTAATTTGTCCTACTTCTGGAAAAAATCATAACTACATGCAGGAAAATTTATACATTTAAAATTGTCCTCTTCTGATGTCTATAACATCTAAATTTTTCCACGTACAGGGCGGTATGAGGTATTTTTTGCGCCGGGATCTGAAGTTTTTATCGCTACCATATTTGTAATGATCGGACTTTTTGATCACTTTTTATTCATTTTTAATGATATAAAAAGTGACAAAAAATAAGCTTTTTTGGACTTTGGAATTTTTTTACATGTACGCCATTGACCGTGCGGTTTAATTAATGATATATTTTTATAGTTCGGACATTTATGCAAGCGACGATACCACATATGTTTATTTTTATATTTATTTACACTGTTTTATTTTTTTTTATGGGAAAAGGGGGGTGATTCAAACTTTTATTAGGGAAGGGGTTAAATGACCTTTATTAACACTTTTTTTAACATTTTTTTTGCAGTGTTATAGCTCCCATAGGGACCTATCACACTGCACACACTGATCTTTTACACAGATCACTGGCATGTATTAACAGGCCTGTGATCAGTGTTATCGGCGCTTGACTGCTCCTGCCTGGATCTCAGGCACAGAGCAGTCATTCGCCAATCGGACACTGAGGAGGCAGGTAAGGTCCCTGCCAGTGTCCTGTAAGCTGTTTCGGATGCCGCGATTTCACCGCGGCTGTCCCGAACAGCCCGACTGAGCAGCCGGGATACTTTCCCTTCAGATACGGCGGTCAGCTTTGATCGCCGAGTCTGAAGGGTTAATACAGGGCATCACCGCGATCGGTGATGTCCTGTATTAGCCGCGCAGTGACCCCGCGGCATATCGCGGGAGCCGGCGGAGGACGTAAATATACGTCCTTCGTCGTTAAGGGGTTAAAAGTGTTTTAGCATGTTCTCTGCATAGAAATTATTGTGCCACAAAATGGTAAGTAAAGTCTTAAAGGGGCCATCCCCTGGAGAACATTTTTTTTTTATTCAACTGGTGCCAGAAAGTTAAACAGATTTGTAAATTACTTCTATTAAATTACTTCTAATTAATCTTAATCCTTCCAGTACTTATTGGCTGCTGCATGCTCCACAGGAAGTTCTTTTCTTTTTGAATTTCCTTTCAGTGTGACCACAGTGCTCTCTTCTTACACCTTTGTCCATTTTTAGAACTGTCAGGAGCAGGATAGATTTGCTATGGGAATTTTCTCCTACTCTGGACAGTTCCTAAAATGGGCAGAGGTGTCAGCAGAGAGCCCTGTGGTCCCACAGAAAGGAAATTCAAAATAAAAAGAACTTCCTCTGGAACATCTGGAACATACAGCAGCTGATAAGTACTGGAAGGGTTAAGATTTTTAAACAGAAGTAATATGCAAATCTGGCACCAGTTGATTTAAATAAAAATGTTTTCCAGTGGAGTACCCCTTTCAGAATCTGCACCACAGTAAGCCAATCATTGTAGGCTCTCCAAAGTAGAATTTGCTGTAATTTGACTGCACCTTTATCTAAAATTGTATAACAAGTAGCAACCTCTCTAACAAGTACAAGAAATATATGAGATTTTCAGAGTATATCTGCTATAATTTCAGAGTACATCTGCTATAACAGGTTTCTTAAAGGGATAACCCTCCACTCATCTACCTAGGAAAATGTAACTTTGAAAATCTGCGCCAAAGAGACTATGTTTGCTTGGATTTGTGCAGAACATTCAATGTTGTTGGCAACACATAGCATTGTTTAGACCCTGCAGGTTAGCCACACCATCATGCCACATAATATCACCATTTATTGATGCCAAGGGACTACTGCCTCAAGCTAGCCAGACTACCACTCCTATCCAATACATTAACATCACGTTGCTATTCATTGCTCTAACATTGTGAAGTTTATGCTTTTATCCAACAACCTTTAAGTGATACATTATGTTCACTGGACTATTTACAGATTTATTGGTTCATTTTCCCAGACAGGTGTTTTCTGTCTGCACTCCAGTCCTTTTGATTGGATTTTCATAGCCATATATTTATATCTCAACAGCCCCTAGACAATTGCTCACAAACCCAGGAGGTGAAGAGTGCTATAAGTAAAACTTTGCAATGGTTCATATTATATCAGGCTAAAAAGAAGAAAAAAAAGCAAAATAAAAAGAAAGAGAGGAAACAGACATGAAATAGTTAGGGCCTTTGAGATCAGCAAATCTCTTCTTTTATCCCTATAGTCCTTTCCAGTGCCAAAATATAAGCCTATTTTTTATGTACAAAAGGGCTCAAGGGTCCAGGGGCATTTTACAGCACAGCAGTAAAGTCTAGGTTTTGCCTGGCTATCTCCTTTGATTCTCAACCTCCATGCCTGCTGTCTTTCAAAGGGGAGGTAGATGTAAGCAATCAGGTAGAGAGGCGGTGTCCTGATACACTCCAATCCAGCTGAGTCACAACTTAGAGATAAGAAGAGAAAAGAAAAGGAGTAGGGGAGTTTGTGTAAACTGTCCATCCGCTCAGCCATCCATTATTCACTAGTTTCCGACTATGATTATGCTAGATACATTGCTGCCTACTGTTTCTGGCTAAAAGAAGATGAGCAGAGATGCTGAGTATCACCACTAACCCTGGGACAGGGAGTGTAGTGCAAAATCCTAACTGGTAAACAAATCCACATTGAATTGATGGCAGAATTATAGTGAATCCTTCTGGACCTTGGTTAACCCCTTAAGGACCACAGGTTTTTTTCGGTTTTTGCACTTTCATTTTTTCCTCCTTACCTTTAAAAAATCGTAACCCTTTCCATTTTGCACCTAAAAATCCATATGCTGGCTTATGTTTTTGTGCCACCAATTCTACTTTGTAATGATATCAGTCATTTTACCCAACAATCCACGACGAAACAGAGAAAAAAAATCATTGTGCGACAAAATTGAAGAAAAAACACAATTTTATCACTTTTGGGAACTTCCGTTTCTATGCAGTACATTTTTCGGTAAAAATTACCCATTCTCTTTATTCTTTAGGTCCAGTATGGGGGATAATTTGTTGCGCAGTAATCTGAAGTTTATAGCGGTATAATTTTTGTACTGATCGGACTTTTTGATCACTTTTTATTCATCTTTTCATTCTATAAAAAGTCACCCCAAAATACACCATTTTGGAATTTGGAATTTTTTTGCGCGTATGCCATTCATTGACTGTGGCGTTTAATTAAAAATATATTTTTATAATTTGGACATTTCCGCACGCAGCGATACCACATGTTTATTTTTATTTACAGTTTTATTTTTTATGGAAAAAGAGGGGTGATTCAAGCTTTTATTAGGGAAGGGGTTAAATGATCTTTATTAACTTTTTTTTCCACTTTTTTTTTGCATCAGGAGGCAGGTAAGGGGACCCTCCTGCTGTCCTGCGGCTGTTCGGGATGCCGGGTTTCCCTTTAGACACGGCCCCGCTGCCAATGGCATACACTGCCATTTCCCAGGGTTTTTAGGTGGAAATAGGGATTGGTTCCTGTGTGGGGCCGCCAGTCAGTGTTTGTAGGGGGAAATAGGGAGAGGTTCCTGTGTGGGGCCACCCTTTTTAGGGCGAGTAACACTTGCCAAGAAGGGAATTAATAATGCGAGAGTAGGGCCTCACAGGGGAAGTTTTCACCCACACCTGTTACAATGGGCCATACATTGTTCCCTTCCACCTTTTAGAGGTCTTTACATCACATAAATACTTGGTGGTGTAGGTGGCACATGGTGTTTTTTGCACACCTTTCCTTTTGTTTGATTTGAAAAAAAAAATTGGGTACATAAATTTTATCCTAAGAATATTATTAAAAGTTAAGTTTTATGTAATGCATATCCTCAATACTTACTTGTGGTCTGATGCGGAGTAATGTCTGTTACTTGGGGAGTAGGGCCATGAATATGTTTAGAACTATTCATATTTGTGATGTGTTGGTGTGGCACCGTGCTCAATCTACTCTGATGCATCAGGCATTGGTGGGTGGAAATCCTGGCTTATCCATGCCTGATTCATCTTCATAAAGATCGGTCTCTCCAAGGAGTTCTCCTTGGGGTTACTGTGGCACCCGCCGCACTAAACATCCGCTCTGATGGCACACTACTGGCCGGGCAGGACAGCTTTTCCAGGGCAAACTCTGCTAGTTGCGGACACAAATCAAGTTTGGCTGCCCAGAAGTCCAGCGGATCTTCAAGGTGTGTTGGCATGGTCATGTCAAGGTATGGGAACACCTGCTGGTTCAGGTTCTGCTCCAGGTCCACCTGCTGCTGATGAGTTGCTTCACAATGTGGGTGAAGAAAGGTACTCATCAGCGATGGTAGACTCAGCCTGCTGATGGAGCTGGTACTGCTCCTGCCAAACCAACCCTCCCCAGCAACCATGGCAGTGGAAGGTGAGCGCAGAGGGTCCCCCGAGTTAGACCCGCAAGAGTATGAACGATGGCGCAGATAGGCATCAGCCAACTGACTACGTAGGATGTCTCTGTGGTAGGTCAGTTTGTCCTCTCTCTCAGTGGGTGTAAAAAAGGCCCCCATTTTGTGCAGGTAACAAGGGTCCAATAAGGTGGTGAGCCAAAAGTCATCCTGCTGCCGAATGATGACAATTTGGCGGTCACTACGCAAGCAAGTGAGCATGCATCGTGCCTTTTGTGCAAGCGACTCGAAAGGACTCCCTGCCTCCATCTCCACTGCATACTGCCACGGTGTGTCTAGGTCCTCTGTCTCGCCTTCCTCATAACCCTCTAGCTCCTCTAGCTGCTCCTGCTCCTCCTCTCTTGTGAGATGACTAGAAAGAAAGCCCATCTCGCAAAACCTAAACTGTGCTCAACTGTGTCCCTCCTCCTACAGTTCAGCCCCCACAGAACTCATGTGGCCGTGAGATGTAGGCTTTGTAGGAGTAGTGGCTTTGCAGGAACCATATTCATCCAGTGGGCCGTAAAAGACATGTATTGTCCCTGACCGTAGTTACAGCTCCACACGTCGGCGTTGCCGTCGGCATTGTCATGCACACCAACTGGCACAAGGACTGGACCACCTTCTATTCCACAAAATTGCGCTGGGCTGGTACTGCCATATTTGCAAAGAAATGACAGCTTGGGACTCTCCACCTCGGCTGGGCACAAGCCATCAGTTCTCTGAAAGGTGCAGAATCCACCACTTGAAAAGGGAGGGACTGCAGCACCAGCAACTTGGACGGGAGCACATTCAGCTTCTGCACCGTTAGATGAGTGCATACTGTTGTCTCTTGGACATGGCTTCGCCGATGGATTGCTGGCGGAATTACTGACTCAAAGTAGGAGGAGTCAGAGCATCTGGAGCGACAAAAGATGGATATGACACACGGCTCCCTTCGGCTGAGGTGGTGGAGCTGTGGCTGGCTGAAACAAGGAGTGGCATGCTACTGGGTGATGCAGCAGACTGAACCACCACATCGGAGCCACAGTTCTCCCAGGCCACTTTATGGTGAGGCTGCATATGTTGATGCAGGCCTGTGGTGCCAACATTGGGACCCTGGCCCCGCTTCACCTTCTGCCGACATATCTTGCATGTGGCTATGTGAACCTCCTCCGGATGCTTGATGAAAAACTGCCACACCGACGAGTAGCTTATTTTCCCACCAACATTCCGCACTGATTGACTGCTACTGCCACCGACTCCAGGAACTCCTGTTCCACTACCACCCGGGAAGGTAGGCTGTCGCGAAGCAGGTGGTCTATCCACTTCTGCCACCATGCTGACTGCCAACCATGCTACCACCTTGCTGTCTCAGCTGCTGCCTCAAGGGCAAACTGCAACCCTGCTCTCCTGATGATGATGAATCCCCTTCTGCACCCGGCTCCCAAGTGCGCTCAGCTTCATCATCATTGAGTTGTGTCTGCAAGTCACTGATGTCCTCCTCAGGTTCCTTAACAGTGTCTGCTTCTGGAGCCTGAACGCTCGCAACACCGCCTAGCGGAGGAAGTGGCGGATGTCTCCTCCACTTCTTGGCTGGGCAGTAGCTGTTGACTGTCCTCTAGTAGATCATCCTCACTAAATAATGGAGCTGAACCCACAGCATAAGATACTTCTGTGGGGGAGGGAACAACATAGGATAGAGGCAATGGGAGGACAGGGACTTGTCACGATGCCGGCTGGCAGGAGGTGGATCCTCTGTGTCAGAGAGGGATTGGCGTGGACCGTGCTAGTGGACCGGTTCTAAGTCACTACTGGTATTCACCAGAGCCCGCCGCAAAGCGGGATGGTCTTGCTGCGGCAGTAGTGACCAGGTCGTATCCACTAGCAACGGCTCAACCTCTCTGACTGCTGAAGATAGGCGCGGTACAAGGGAGTAGACAGAAGCAAGGTCGGACGTAGCAGAAGGTCGGGGCAGGCAGCAAGGATCGTAGTCAGGGGCAACGGCAGGAGGTCTGGAACACAGGCTAGGAACACACAAGGGAACGCTTTCACTGGCACAATGGCAACAAGATCCGGCGAGGGAGTGCAGGGGAAGTGAGGTATACATAGGGAGTGCACAGGTGAACACACTGATTAGAACCACTGCGCCAATCAGCGGCGCAGTGGCCCTTTAAATCGCAGAGACCCGGCGCGCGCGCGCCCTAGGGAGCGGGGCCGCGCGCGCCGGGACAGGACCGACGGAGAGCGAGTCAGGTACGGGAGCCGGGGTGCGCATCGCGAGCGGGCGCCACCCGCATCGCGAATCGCATCCCGGCTGGAGGCGGTATCGCAGCGCACCCGGTCAGTGGATCTGACCGGGGCGCTGCGGGAGCGAGAGTGTAGCGAGCGCTCCGGGGAGGAGCGGGAACCCGGAGCGCTCGGCGTAACAGTACCCCCCCCCCCTTGGGTCTCCCCCTCTTCTTGGAGCCTGAGAACCTGAGGACCAGATTTTTATCTAGGATATTGTCCTCAGGTTCCCAGGATCTCTCTTCAGGACCACAGCCCTCCCAGTCAACCAAAAAGAAGGTTTTTCCTCTGACCTTTTTGGAGGCCAGTATCTCCTTTACGGGAAAGATGTCTGAAGAACCGGAGACAGGAGTGGGAGAGATAAGTTTAGGAGAGAAACGGTTGATGATGAGTGGTTTAAGAAGAGAAACGTGAAAGGCATTAGGAATACGAAGAGAAGGAGGGAGAAGAAGTTTATAAGAGACAGGATTAATCTGGCACAAAATTTTGAAAGGACCAAGATAGCGTGGTCCCAATTTGTAGCTGGGAACACTGAAGCGGACATATTTAGCGGAGAGCCATACCTTGTCTCCGGGAGAAAAAATGGGGGGAGCTCTTCTTTTCTTATCAGCAAACTTCTTCATGCGTGATGAAGCCTGTAAGAGAGAATTTTGGGTCTCTTTCCATATGGTGGAAAGATCACGAGATATTTCATCCACAGCGGGTACACCAGAGGGCAAGGGAGTAGGGAGGGGGGGAAAAGGGTGACGGCCGTACACCACGAAAAATGGGGATTTGGAAGAAGATTCAGAAACTCTGAAGTTATACGAGAATTCGGCCCATGGTAGAAGATCTGCCCAGTCATCCTGGCGGGAGGAAACAAAATGCCGTAAATAATCACCCAGGACCTGGTTAATTCTTTCTACTTGCCCATTGGATTGAGGATGATAAGCAGAAGAAAAGTTTAATTTAATCTTGAGTTGTTTACAGAGAGCCCTCCAGAATTTAGACACGAATTGGACGCCTCTATCCGAGACGATCTGCGTGGGCAACCCGTGAAGACGAAAAATGTGTACAAAAAATAGTTTTGCCAACTGAGGCGCAGAAGGAAGACCAGGAAGAGGGATGAAATGTGCCATCTTGGAGAATCGATCAACGACCACCCAAACAACAGTGTTGCCACGGGATGAGGGTAAGTCTGTAATAAAGTCCATACCAATCAGAGACCAAGGCTGTTCGGGAACAGGCAGAGGATGAAGAAGACCAGCGGGCTTCTGGCGAGGAGTCTTATCCCGGGCACAGACAGTGCAGGCTCGCACAAAATCCACAACATTCGTCTCCAGAGTCGGCCACCAATAGAAACGAGAGATGAGTTGCACGGATTTCTTGATGCCCGCATGACCTGCGAGATGGGAGGAGTGACCCCATTTGAGGATTCCGAGGCGTTGGCGTGGAGAGACGAAGGTCTTCCCTGGAGGAGTTTGCCTGATGGAGGCTGGAGAAGTGGAGATCAGGCAGTCAGGAGGAATGATGTGTTGCGGAGAGAGCTCTACTTCCGAGGCATCCGAGGAACGAGAGAGAGCATCGGCCCTAATGTTCTTATCGGCAGGCCGAAAGTGAATTTCAAAATTAAATCGGGCAAAGAACAGAGACCACCTGGCCTGGCGAGGATTCAGCCGTTGGGCAGACTGGAGATAGGAGAGGTTCTTGTGATCGGTGTAAATAATAACTGGAAATCTTGATCCCTCCAGCAGATGCCTCCATTCCTCAAGTGCTAATTTAATGGCTAGTAGCTCTCGATCCCCGATGGAGTAGTTCCTCTCCGCCGGAGAGAAGGTCTTAGAAAAAAAACCACAAGTAACAGCATGCCCGGAAGAATTTTTTTGTAGAAGGACCGCTCCAGCTCCTACTGAGGAGGCATCAACCTCCAATAGGAAGGGTTTAGATGGGTCAGGTCTGGAGAGCACGGGAGCTGAAGAAAAGGCAGACTTGAGCTGTTTAAAGGCGTCTTCCGCTTGAGGAGACCATGACTTAGGATTGGCATTCTTTTTGGTTAAAGCCACGATAGGAGCCACAATGGTGGAAAAATGTGGAATAAATTGTCTGTAATAATTGGCGAACCCCAAAAAACGTTGGATAGCACGGAGTCCGGAGGGGCGTGGCCAATCTAAGACGGCAGAGAGTTTGTCTGGATCCATTTGTAGTCCCTGGCCAGAGACCAAGTATCCTAGGAAAGGAAGAGATTGACATTCAAACAGACATTTCTCCATTTTGGCATAAAGTTGATTGTCACGAAGTCTCTGAAGAGCCATGCGGACATGCTGGCGGTGTTCTTCTAGGTTGGCAGAAAAAATCAGGATATCGTCCAGATACACAACAACACAGGAATATAAGAGATCACGAAAAATTTCATTAACAAAGTCTTGGAAGACGGCAGGGGCGTTGCACAGGCCAAAGGGCATGACCAGATACTCAAAGTGTCCATCTCTAGTGTTAAATGCCGTTTTCCATTCATCCCCCTCTCTGATGCGGATGAGATTATAAGCACCTCTTAAGTCCAGTTTGGTAAAGATGTGGGCACCTTGGAGGCGATCAAAGAGTTCAGAGATGAGAGGTAGAGGGTAGCGGTTCTTTACCGTGATTTTATTAAGACCGCGGTAGTCAATGCAAGGACGTAGGGAGCCATCTTTTTTGGACACAAAGAAAAATCCGGCTCCGGCAGGAGAGGAGGATTTGCGGATAAAGCCCCTTTTTAAATTTTCCTGGATGTACTCATACATAGCAAGTGTCTCTGGGGCAGAGAGAGGATAAATTCTGCCCCGGGGTGGAGTAGTGCCCGGGAGGAGGTCAATAGGACAGTCATAAGGCCTGTGAGGAGGTAGAGTCTCAGCTTGTTTTTTGCAAAAAACATCCGCAAAGTCCATATAGGCCTTAGGGAGACCGGTTACAGGGGGAACCACAGGGTCACGGCAAGGAGTACTGGTAACCGGTTTAAGGCAGTCCTTGAAACAAGAGGGACCCCAACTCTTGATCTCCCCTGTGGACCAATCCAGGGTTGGGGAATGGTGTTGAAGCCAGGGTAGTCCAAGGAGAATTTCGGAAGTGCAATTGGAGAGGACCAAAAACTCAATTTTTTCGTGGTGAGGTCCGAGGCACATTAGGAGGGGTTCCGTGCGGTAACGCACGGCACAGTCCAATCTTTCATTGTTAACGCAATTGATGTAGAGAGGTCTGGCGAGACTGGTCACTGGGATGTTGAACCTGTTGATGAAAGAGGCCAAAATAAAGTTTCCTGCAGATCCGGAGTCCAAGAAGGCCTTAGTGGAGAAGGAGAAGGTAGAGGCAGATATCCGCACAGGCACAGTAAGACGTGGAGAAGCAGAGTTGACATCAAGGACTGTTTCACCTTTGTGCGGAGTCAGCGTACGTCTTTCCAGGCGGGGAGGACGGATAGGACAATCCTTCAGGAAGTGTTCGGTACCGGCACAGTACAGGCAGAGATTCTCCATGCGGCGTCGTGTCCTCTCTTGAGGTGTCAGGCGAGACCGGTCAACTTGCATAGCCTCCACGGCGGAAGGCACAGGAACGGATTGCAGAGGACCAGAGGAGAGAGGAGCCGGGGAGAAAAAACGCCTCGTGCGAACAAAGTCCATATCCTGGCGGAGCTCCTGACGCCTTTCGGAAAAACGCATGTCAATGCGAGTGGCTAGATGAATGAGTTCATGTAGGTTAGCAGGAATTTCTCGTGCGGCCAGAACATCTTTAATGTTGCTGGATAGGCCTTTTTTAAAGGTCGCGCAGAGGGCCTCATTATTCCAGGAAAGTTCTGAAGCAAGAGTACGGAATTGCACGGCGTACTCGCCAACGGAAGAATTACCCTGGACCAGGTTCAGCAGGGCAGACTCAGCAGAAGAGGCTCGGGCAGGTTCCTCAAAGACACTTCGAATTTCCGAGAAGAAGGAGTGTACAGAGGCAGTGACGGGATCATTGCGGTCCCAGAGCGGTGTGGCCCATGACAGAGCTTTTCCAGACAGAAGGCTGACTACGAAAGCCACCTTAGACCTTTCAGTAGGAAACTGGTCCGACATCATCTCCAAGTGCAGGGAACATTGTGAAAGAAAGCCACGGCAAAACTTAGAGTCCCCATCAAATTTATCCGGCAAGGATAGTCGTAGGCCTGAGGCGGCCACTCGCTGCGGAGGAGGTGCAGGAGCTGGCGGAGGAGATGATTGCTGAAGCTGTGGTAGTAGCTGCTGTAGCATCACGGTCAGTTGAGACAGCTGGTGGCCTTGTTGCGCTATCTGTTGTGACTGCTGGGCGACCACCGTGGTGAGGTCGGCGACAACTGGCAGAGGAACTTCAGCGGGATCCATGGCCGGATCTACTGTCACGATGCCGGCTGGCAGGAGGTGGATCCTCTGTGCCAGAGAGGGATTGGCGTGGACCGTGCTAGTGGACCGGTTCTAAGTCACTACTGGTATTCACCAGAGCCCGCCGCAAAGCGGGATGGTCTTGCTGCGGCGGTAGTGACCAGGTCGTATCCACTAGCAACGGCTCAACCTCTCTGACTGCTGAAGATAGGCGCGGTACAAGGGAGTAGACAGAAGCAAGGTCGGACGTAGCAGAAGGTCGGGGCAGGCAGCAAGGATCGTAGTCAGGGGCAACGGCAGGAGGTCTGGAACACAGGCTAGGAACACACAAGGGAACGCTTTCACTGGCACAATGGCAACAAGATCCAGCGAGGGAGTGCAGGGGAAGTGAGGTATACATAGGGAGTGCACAGGTGAACACACTGATTAGAACCACTGCGCCAATCAGCGGCGCAGTGGCCCTTTAAATCGCAGAGACCCGGCGCGCGCGCGCCCTAGGGAGCGGGGCCGCGCGCGCCGGGACAGGACCGACGGAGAGCGAGTCAGGTACGGGAGCCGGGGTGCGCATCGCGAGCGGGCGCCACCCGCATCGCGAATCGCATCCCGGCTGGAGGCGGTATCGCAGCGCACCCGGTCAGTGGATCTGACCGGGGCGCTGCGGGAGCGAGAGTGTAGCGAGCGTTCCGGGGAGGAGCGGGAACCCGGAGCGCTCGGCGTAACAGGACTGCTACCGGGCCATGCCAACTGAGAGTTGTGTCTGAGGAACCCATTGACTGTTGACTGGGGGTGTCAGATGTCACTTGTGATGAAGTGGATGACCGATTTAACCAAGCGATGATGGCAGATGAGAGGTAGCTGGAGGAAAAAACCCTTGTAGAATGACACTGCAGCCTCCCAGGTAAGGATGCAAATGGACCAGGTAATGGTACAAAAGTTCTTAGCAGAACCGTTTATTCATACAATAAAATAAAAAACAAATTTTTCCTCCAGCTACCTCTCATCTTCACACCTATTCCTGCAACCCAGAAGGCAGAGCAGCGACTCCGGATCTATAGTACCCCATTGTCACTGGGGCGAAAGGCCTATATTTCATTCCTCTAAGGGGAGCGGACATCTATATGGTTTCTGGGTCAGTCACTGGACCCGTCTGCTCCTGTTAATAAGGGTAATACATGAGGTGCCGGTATCGGTCGTTCCTTTTCTTTTTCCATAGAACTGATGACAGATGGGTTTCTGGTCGAGACACAACCGCTAGCTGATACCAGGAGCTCAGTCATCTCGCTGCGACTCCTTCTGCCACTCATTCCTAGTCTGCTGCGACTTCTGCCTGATCAATTTAGGCCTCTGCCACTCCTCTGTGCATGTCCTGGCATGTCTCTGCCTGACATACTTAGTGCTTATATGAGGGGAGTACAATACGCTCCACTACGTTTAAAGCAGTATTTGTCTACAACACTAGCAGGTGTGTACTTTTGTCTCGCCTTTCACATTATCTAGGCCCTTAAGACTTTAACAGGAGCAAAATAGTAAACCACTTAGATGTGCATATGTGGTATGCATTTATGAGGGGAGGACAATGCGTTCCACTATGCTTAAAAACAGTATATTTCTACAACACCAGTAGGTGTGTACTTTTGGCTGGCCTTTCACAGTATCTAGGCCCTTATGACTTTAACAGGAACAAAATAGAACACCACTTAGATGTACTTATGTGATATGCACTTATGAGGGGAGGACAATACTCTCTACTACGCTTAAAACAGTATTTGTCTACAACATCAGCAGGTGTGTACTTTTGCCTGGCCTTCCACAGTATCTAGGCCCTTAGGAATTTAACAGGAACAAAATGGTACACCACTTAGATGTACGTATGTGGTATGCACTTATGAGGGGAGGACAATGCACTTCAGTACGCTGAAAACTGTATTTGTCTACAACACCAGCAGTACACACTAGTACTTCAGCACACAGTCACTGTGTACTACACCCAAAATTGCACTTTCTCTCTTAATCTCACTCCCTTCCCTATTAGTGCTTCTAGGCAGGATTTGTGCTTGAGGTGAATCACTGCTGTAAAAAACTGTTTTTCTGTGGAACGCACATTGCTCTCTGTCCCTCTCTTTCTCTGCAACAGAATGCTGATGTGACTGGAAGTTGAATCGATGCTGTAAAAATGCTTTTCTGTGCAACATACACTGCTGTCTGTCCCTCTCTCTCTCCGCAATAAAAGGCTGAAGTGACTGGCTGCAAGATGGCTGCCAATTATATAGGGCTGTGACATCACAGGGGTGGCTGGCTGCTGATAGGCTGCATGCTGCATGTGTTTCAGGGTCATCCCACCTACCAGCCTTCCGCCTTCCCAGGATTCCTTGCCCCATGTCCTAACATGTGGATCCACCATTTTAGAGTTTAATGAAGCGACTCGCGCAATCAAATCACAGCGATATTCACATTTGTTGCGAATCGAATTTTTCCTGAAATTCGTAACGAATTCGGATTCATCAGATTCCATTCGCTCATCCCTAATGCTCACCCAGAATAGGATCTGAGAAATTTGAAGGACAATTGGCCTTGAATTTTATCAGACTATTTCTGAATACTGTTTGCAATGTGATAGTACACATTATCCTGCTACAATTGTACAATATGACAAACACGTCAGTACTGATGGTTTCCCAAGGAAATATTTTCTGCTTGCTCTCCTTCTTTTGCAGTGCACCCTGCTGCCATCTCTGCCCTATCAGTCCTTCAATCTTGGCATTTATAGGAAACATATATACAAGTCATAAATATATAACAATGGTAGCTCGTAATTCTGTGCAGCAAAATCCTTTTTATTTTTGATTGCAGTTCGCACATGACTTGCATGCAAGTTGCATGCATGCCACTGAGACCTGCTTGTGTCTTGGATGCAATTCATAATACATTATTAAACTAAGCTCTTTTAAGAATAAGTATATAGTGTATAAGTATTCAAGTGTATACATGGAGCTTTGCTTTATGCTGTTTTTACACTGTGTTAAAGGTGTGCTCCGCCCCTAGACATCGTATCCCCTATCCAAAGGATAGGGGATAAGGTTTCTGATCGCGGGTGTCCCACCACTGGGAATCTCCCCTGTAGCACCCCTATCATCTGGTGGTGGCCATCCCGCCCCCTCCCATAGACTTGCATTGAGGAGGCGGGGTGTGACATCACGAGGGGGCATGGCCGTGACCTCACAATCCTCTGGCCCCTGCATCGCCAGTCATCAAGTACAGATCAAAGTTCGCTCCATGCACCAGATGATAGGGGTGCTGCAGGAGAGATCGCAGGGGTTCCAAGTGGTGGGACCCCTGCGATCGGGGATAAGATGTCTAGGGGCCGAGTACCCCTTTAAGCAGTGTACAGCCAAGTCTGTTTAACACAAGTGCACAGATCATGACGCATGCATTAAACAGATCTTTAGACAACCATATGCCCAATGGATCAGTATCTGCCGAATGGAATATCACTGACCTCCACACTATTCTATTATCTGACGAACACTCAAGTACCAGATGCCAGAAATATATATATATATATATATATATATATATATATATTTATCCCACTGTATATTTAAATGAACTGCTCATGAAAAAAATGTGTCAATAACTACAGTGTTTATCTGTGAATTCTGCTTCTTCATTAGGATGTCCATGGATGCTGACTTAATCTACTGGTTAACAGATCAGACACAGAAGCACATCGGTATACTCTTTTGACCATATTGACATGTAGGAATGGATTGAGCAAAAACCCTGCTGACCATTATGAGTGTTTTAAACACTGCAGACAGTGCAGACTCAACATATCACTCATTCACAAGCAGAATTCAATAAGGTACAAATAAAAACAGTTATCTTGGAGCTGCTGTAAACTTTGTGTTTGCATTTGTATTTCAGCCATGTCATTGTGCTTCTGCATATTTAGAACCATTCTTCTGCATGTGCTGACCCACTTTTTTTTTTATATATTGCATATGGCGGAAGTGGCTACTTCCATTTTGGTTGTGCACTCCTGGGTGGTTTTAAGCAGAGAATAGCTGGGCATGCCCAAACCTAGGTTTAATCCCTTAAGGACCAAGCCCATTTTGGCCTTAAGGACCAGACCAATTTTATTTTTGCATTTTCGTTTTTTCCTCCTCGCCTTCTAAAAATCATAACTCTCTTACAATTCCACCCACAGACCCATATGAGGGCTTGTTTTTCACATCACCAATTGTACTTTGGAATCACATCACTTATTTTACCATTAAATTCACGGTGCAACCAAACAAATATTATTTATGTGGGAAAATTGAAAAGAAAACCGCAATTTAGCAAATTTTGGAAGGTTTTGTTTTCACGCTGTACCTTTTCCGGTAAAAATTACATGTTTTCTTTATTATGTGGGTCAATACGATCAAAATGATACCCATGTTATATGCTTTTATATAATTGTACCGCTTAAAAAAAATCTCAAGCCATTTTAACAAAATTAGTATGTTTGAAATTGCCCTATTTTGACCACCTATAACCTTTTAATTTTTCCGTATATGGAGCGATATGAGGGCTCATTTTTTCCGCCATGATCTTTAGATTTTATCAGTAGCACTTTTGCTTAGGTTTTAATTTTAATTCATTTTTTATTATTATTTTTTTAATGAAATGTGACAAAAAAGCAGCAATTTTGGACTTTTTTTAAATTTTTTTCACCGTACTGGATAATTAACAATATATTTTAATAGTTCATACTTTTACGCACGTGGCGATACCAAATATGTGTATTAATTATTTTTTTTACGTTTTTGGGGGGGTAGAATGGGGAAAACGGACATTTTACTTTTTATTGGGGGAGGGGATTTTTCACATTTTTTTACTTTTTTATTTTACATTTTTTTACTTTTTTTTTTTACACTTTTTATGTCCCCATAGGGGACTATTCATTGCAATCAGTTGATTGCTAATACTGTGCAGTGCTATGTATAGGACACAGCACTGCTCAGTATTATCAGTGATCTTCTGCTCTGGTCTGCTCGATCGCAGACCAGAGCAGAAGACCCCGGGAGAAGGCCGGGGCCAGGTGAGGGGACCTCCGGCTGTCATGCTGGATGATCGGATCCCCGCGGCAGCGCTGCGGGCGATCAGATCGTCCATTCAAACTACCGCACTGCCCCAGATGCCGTGATCTGTATTGATCACGGCATCGGAGGGGTTATTGGCGGACATCCGCGCAATCGCGGATGTCCGCCATTACCGGCGGGTCCTTGGCTGCTGATATCAGCCGGGACCTGCCGGGCATGACGCGAGCACCGCGTCATGCCCGGCAGGCAAGAAAAACTATAAAAAACAAACTCCATAATATTCCAACCAGGAACTCTGAATACCAAACACTGGACTGAGAACCGGATAAGTCTAAACAGACTCCAAGAAAAACTTCAAACGCTAAACTCCATAACATGGAGGAATACAGGTCAGAAATCTAAACAGAAATACTAAATACCGAATACTGGACAGAGAACCGGATGAGACTTAACTAAAAAAACAAATCACATTTTGCTCCACAACAGTTCCAATAGGGTCCATAACAGAAAAAAAATATTATAAATATATTACATTAGCATAAGTAAGACAATTTTCCATGATAATAGTAGATAACTCTAAATAAATCATATAGTTACCAAATACCACCAGTATATAAAAAAAGAAATATGACCATCATGCTGTTACTGACAAAATTCAGTATACTGAGGCCAATATTACCGATACCAGTATACAATGAGGAATATTATCAGCACACAAATCAGCACTATAGTGTTAATGACCAAAACTTGTATACTGAGGCCAATATTATCAATAATACCAGTATACAAGGGACAATTATTATCACCATACATAGAAACATAGAATGTGTCGGCAGATAAGAACCATTTGGCCCATCTAGTCTGCCCAATAATCTGAATCCTATCAATAGACCCTGGCCCTATCTTATATAAAGTATAGCCTTATGCCTATCTCTATCTTATATGAAGGATAGCCTTATACCTATCCCTATCTTATATGAAGTATAGCCTTATGATTATCTCATGCATGCTTAAACTCCTTCACTGTATTTGCAGCGATAACTTCTGCAGGAAGGTTATTCCATGCATCCACTACTCTCTCAGTAAAGTAATACTTCCTGATATTACTTTTAAACCTTTGCCCCTCTAATTTAAAACGATGTCCTCTTGTGGTAGTTTTTCTTCTTTTAAAGGGGGTACTCCGGTGCTTAGACATTGTCACGCCCCCTCCCGTAGGCTTGCATTGAGGGGCGGAGGCGTGACGTCACATGCCACCGGCAGTGTGGCCGCCGGTAATCAGATCTGGAGCAAACACGCTCCGGGGACTGATTACAAACGGGGTGCCGCGTGCAAGATCCCGGGGGTCCCCAGCGGCGGGACTCCCGCAATCAGGCATCTTATCCCCTATCCTTTTGAAAGGGGATAAGATGTCTAAGCACCGGAGTACCCCTTTAAATATGCTCTCCTCCTTTACCGTGTTTATTCCCTTTATGTATTTAAATGTTTCTATCATATCACCTCTATCTCTTCTTTCTTCCAAGCTATACATGTTAAGATACTTTAACCTTTCCTGGTAAGTTTTATCCTGAAATTCATGTACTAGTTTAGTAGCTCTTCTCTGAACTCTCTAGAGTATCTATATCCTTTTGGAGATACGGCCTCCAGTACTGCGCACAATACTCCAATTGAGGTCTCACCAGTGTTCTGTACAGCGGCATGAGCACTTCTCTCTTTCTACTGCTTATACCTCTCCCTATACATCCAAGCATTCTGCTAGCATTTCCTGCTGCTCTATTACATTGTCTTCCTACCTTTAAGTCTTCTGAAATAATTACTCCTAAATCCCTTTCCTCAGGACTAGTGTTGCTTGTGAATATTCGCAATGAGAATTTTATTTGCGAATATCGCATATTCGTGAATGTACGCGAATATAGCACTATATATTTGTAATTAGGAATATTCTTTTTTTTTTTTTTTCCCACAGTACACATCACAGTGATCATCCCTCCCTACTTCCAGCTTGTGTGGTGTAAAGAAGACTCTAATACTACTGTGTGAGACTGGCGTGCGAATTTTCGCATATGCAAAAATGTGCATATGCTAATTTCCGCATATGCGATTTCTCGCTTATGCTAATTTTGGTATATGCTAATTTTCGTATATGCTAATTTTCGCATATGCGAAAATAAAACGTGAAAATTACAAATATGCAAATTTAGCGAATATATGACGAATATTCGTCCATATATTCGCGAAATATTGCAAATTCGAATACGGCCTATGCCGCTCAACACTAGTCAGGACTGTGTCAAATATATTCTGTCCTTGGGTTTTTACGCCCCAGGTGCATTATCTTGCACTTATCCACATTAAATTTAAGTTGCCAGAGTTCTGACCATTCTTCTAGTTTGCCTAAATACTTTTCCATTTGGAAGATCCCTCCAGGAACATCAACCCTGTTACATATCTTTGTGTCATCAGCAAAAAGATATACCTTACCATCGAGACCTTTTGCAATATCACTAATGAAGATATTAAACAAAATTGGTCCCAGTACAGATCCCATGTTATCATTATACTGTTACCAATAATACCAGTATACCATGAGGAATATCATCACCATATATATTGCCAATACATATTACATTCATACTGCTACAGACCAAATCCAAAGACAAATACTACCAGTATACAAGTATGAATATTATCCCCATGCATATTACCATCATACTGCTACTGACCAAATCCTTTATACTGATACCAATATTACCATTACTACCAGTATACAAGGTAAAATATTATCACCATACATATTACCATCATACTATTACTGATCAAATCCTGTATTCTGAAACTAATATTACTAATAATACCAGTATACACAGAGGAATATTATCACCATACATATTACTATCATATATAATACTGTTACTGAAAAAATCCTGTATGATAGGACCAATATCACCAATAATACCAGTATACAAGGAGGAATATTATCACCATACATATTACCATCATACTGTTACTGATCAAATCCTGTATACTGAAACTAATTATACCAGTATACAAGGAGGAATATCATCACCATAAATATTACTGTCATACTGTTACTGAACAAATCCCGTATACTGAGACCAATATTACCAAAAATACCTTAATTCAAGGAGGAAATATTCCCCCATACAGTGATTCCAAAGACCATAAAAGTGATTGCAGTTTCATTCATTAACTTACAGGTGTCGCCTTCTCTAAGTGAATCACAGGTGACTTCTTCTTTGTTGAACATTGTTAACTTTTAATTATATCCATTTGTCCTGGGCCATCATGAAGACTTCACCCTTTTCTTCTGCAGATCTGCCAGACAAAACACATCAGGCTCCTTGTTTCAGCATCTTCCTTACATCAATACAAACTTCCCATATGTTTTGCTCCACATATTAATAGTGGCCACTTTGTGTACTCAAAAAATATATATTTTGGGGGCCTTCAAGGGGTAAAGGCACAGTTTTTAATGCAGGAGGACTCCCAATGCATACCTCCTACATAAGGTTGCTTGTAACCTATCCCACTGTATAGGTACTAGAAACAGTGGGCTGTATTATCAGCTACTGGAGGGACACACCAGTGAAGCTCCAATTATGTATTTATCCTTATATGGGGTCCATATATCTTTATGCAAAATGTGCCATATATCTGTTAGCAGTATCACCAGTACAAAGGGAGCTCAGAACTAGGGGTAGAACCCTATATCTCGATTTTTCTAAACTCCTCATAATATAGGACTTAAAGGGATATTCGAGGAAAAAAACAACTTTTTTTAGATCAACTGGCTCCAGAAAGTTAAACAGATTTTTAAATTACTTCTATTACAAAATCTTAATCCTTCCAATAGTTATCAGCAGCTGAAGTTGAGTTGTTCTTTTCTGTCGGACAACAGTGCTCTCTGCTGACAACTCTGTCTGTATCGGAAACTGTTAGGAGGTTTGCTATGGGGACAGCTCCCGAGACAGGTGTCATCAGAGAGCAGTTAGACAGAAAATAACAACTCAACTTACGCAGCTGATAAGTACTGGAAGTATTAAGAATTTTTTATAGAAGTAATTTCCAAATCTGTTTAACTTTCTGGGGCCAGTTGATATATATAAAAATGTTTTTTTGATTTTTTTTCTGGAATACCCCTCTAACATCACAATATGTTCAACTCCAATTTTTACAAACTATACAGTACGGATATAATGTAAACTCAATAGCCCTCCTTTACTAAGCAGGTTTTTTTTTTAATTTTTTTAATTTTTTTTAGGTGCACGCTGTTTGTGACATGTCTGTGCCAGGGCTGCGTTAGCATGCAACACAATGTGCTAGAAAAATTCGCAACACCATCCACAAAACTAATTTGCATAAGAAACCTACATATTTATTAAGGCTTTCAACTAAAAAAAGAGAATTCTGTGGGGAAAACTTCTGACCAAAACAAAGTGACCCTACAAATCCCTTCACTTTTGTCCCTTGGGAATTTTAGTTGTTTTTATTCTAAGTTTTGCTTGGTACTAGGTTCCCTACTTAAAATGTGTGTACAATCATTACTTTGTAATGTGATTTAGAATTTAAGATTATTTTATTTCTCAAACTTCTGTCTTTACTGGTCATTTACTTATCTGTCAATGTACTTTTTGTGTCACTGGATTGAATTACAGTCCATATTATTTTTTTTTATTATTATGTACATTTGGTCTATACTGTTCTCTTGATGACGCTTTGATAATTTAAAGTTATTCCCTATCTACCGCATAGTAGATAGCTGGGTGATAGCTGATTGGTGGAGGTCCGACCTCTAGGACCCCTACTTATCGCCAGAAGGGAAGAAAAATGCCCCCCCCCCTCAATAAAAGGAAGAGACTGCACATGCACAGTCAGCCTTCCATTTCTTCCTCTATGGAATGATGTCTCACCAATCACCCTAATTTTCCGGGCCACTGGGTCACCAGAGACCCGAATGGCAAGGGAAAACTCTGATTCGCTGGTCAGAATTGACCAGCCAATCTCAGCGGTTGCCGTTATGGGGGGGGGGTCTCAGGACCCCCCTAGGCATTGCCATGGGATGTCTGCTGATATATATATATTACTTGAGTGGGGTCCATTGGGTGTCCAGTATTTCACAGGAGTTGAGTGTAGAATTAAAAACATAGGAAATGCAGTATTTTTTTTTTGCTCTACTTCCGTCCTTCTGTCAGACTCAGACTCCCTTTAGAGTAGCAAGACGGCAATGTAAACAAGCCATAAGTGTCCCTTACTTTATTTATTTTGTTTATTCAATATTTTGAAGCCAGCCTCAGACCGATTTGGACATGCTGAAAGAAATGAGTATATACGTGTGTGTGTGTGTGTGTGTGTGTGTGTGTACTTCAGTGTAAATAAGAGTATGTGTGCCTTGTCACTGCAATTATTTTGGCAGACAAGAAGGTAAAGGCAGGATTGTATAAGGAATTTTGCTTAGGTAAAGGTATGGTAAGTGAGAAAATCTTTAAAAATCTAAGTGTGAACAGTATCACAATGCAAATTGAGTTGACTTGAGCAGCAACAAGGTTTTGCTATATTTAGATTTCTTAAAGCAACCATAATGTTGACAACAAATAACAATCTGAAGTTACTAAAGTAGAACATGAAAAAGTCCCAATGGTGAGGTAAATGAGAGCAATGAGTCAGTCTGTGACTTCAGTTCTTTGTTTTGCTGTAAGTCAGCATTCCAGTAACGGTGTAATGAAGATGAACTGTCTAGGGGAATGCATCATCTCGGAGTTCAATCTGCTGTGTGCCATAGAGTATTTGTCATTCAGTTGTTCTGATAAGATGGAGGTATAGTTGTGGTATTGAAGCCTTGGTTATCCCAGAATCTGGTGTTTTTCCCGAACCTACTGTAACCTCCTAATACTGAAAACATTTTATTTCATACTTTTGTACCCTTGCTATGTGATTTATTTGCATTTATTTTCCATTAGGTTGCTTCATTGTGACTGTTCGTTACAGTATATTCGCTCAGTGGTTCAAACTCCCAGGAACTCCATAGAACACTACTAAAGCGAGCAGTCTATGAAATTGCCAGAAGTCCCATAGATTTGCATTGCAATTTCGTAGACTATGCGCTTCAGCAGCAGGCTACAGAATTGTCAGGAGTTTGAATGTGTATCCTGCCGCTGTGACAAAATTATAGTCACGCCTTAAGATATATAGTCAATTATTGCAGCTGTATGGAAAGTTCTGGTGTTGGTCAATCAATGGCTGCCGTCCCGATGTCTATCCTATTTCCTGTAAATTCAGTTTTTAAGGATTTCTTGTGCTTAAGAGTTACTTCTGTATTTTAAAGTGCTATTTCGAAGCATCAAATCTCTCTCTAACTTCTACTTGATGGACCCTTCTTTCTTAGATCAGTGTGACATTACATGCACAATATTTTTTGGCAATAATGTTCATGAAGTCCTCATAGAATATGTTTACTTTAGGATCAAATAAGGTACTTTACAACTTTTTAAAGGTACTGAAGCACAAATGTAAATTTAAATGTATTTTTAGAACCAGGTTCAGGTATGTCTGGTTTGCATTTTTGGTGTATTCAATGGAGATATCTCCTGATGTACTCATTTCTAATGACTTATAATGGCCATAGATAGTCTAAGTCAACCATTGATTGGGCACACATTGTGCTAGTTTACAGTGGAATATAGTTACCCCAGCAACTTACTATACTTTCAACCTGTGTCTGTGGTATTTAGTTGTTCTCTGCGATGATGAATTTCTAAAGACTAAAGCCCCCTTCACATACTGTATGTGCATCATCCGGCAGAGCTATATAAAAAGCACCAGAGGGAAACTGAGGATTGTAAAACAGATTCCATTCATTAAAATGGGACAACTTACATTTGATCAGGTTTAAAGATGGATGCTGGGTGGTAAAACACGCCACATGGCACCACACAGGGTAACGCATCTTACGGCATTCCATTATCCGGCATGCACAATCAATGAACGCCAGATCATTGAACTAAGCAACTGATGGCAACTGGTGCAATTTTGTCATCAGTTGTGACATCATTTGTGGCAGCGATCGCGGTGCCGCACGCTATTAACCCTTTAATTGAACGCTGCATCTAAAACTAAAGTAAAAGCTTCCCGGCTGCTCAGTGGGGCTGATCGGGACCACCGCAGTGATAATGCGGTGTCCCGATCAGCTAGGATGCGAGCGGAGGTCCTCATACCTTCCTCCGGGGCGTCCGAGATGCAGGCTTGAGCAATCGACCGCCGATGACACTGATCAATGCAAAGCTATCGCTTTGCAGTGATCACTGTAAAAGATCAGTGTGTGCAGTGTTATAGCCCCATGTGGGAGCTATAACACTGCAAAAAAAAAGTGTAAAAAAAAAAGGTAATAAATGTGATTTAACCCTTTCCCTAATAAAAGTCCAAATCACCCCCTTTTCTCATAAAAAAAACATGTAAATAAAAATAAATATAAACATATGTGATATCGTCACGTGCATGAATGTCCTAACTATAAAAATATATCATTAATTAAACTGCACAGTCAATGGCGTACGCGTGAAAAAATTCCGAAGTCCAAAATAACATATTTTTGGTCACGTTGTACATCATGAAAAAATGAATAAAAAGCGATTAAAAAGTCCAATCAATACAATAATGGTACCACTAAAAACTTAAGATCATGGCGCAAAAAAATTAGCCCTCATATGGCCCCATACGCGGTAAAGTAAAAAAGTTATAGGGATCAGAATGACAATGACAATTTTAAACGCATACATTTTCCTGCATGTAGTTAATGATTTTTTCCAGAAGTACGACAAAATCAAACCTATATAAGTAGGATATCATTTTAACCGTATGGACCTACAGAATAAAGATAAGGTGTCATATTTACCAAAAAATTTACTGCGTACAAACGGAAGCCCCCAAAATTACAAAATGGCGTTTTTTTCTTCAATTTCGTCGCACAATTTTTTTTTTTTCTGTTTCGTCATAGATTTTGGGGTAAAATCACTGATGTCACTGCAAAGTAGAATTGGTGGCACAAAAAATAAGCCATCATATGGATTTTTAGGTACAAAATTGAAAGGGTTATGATTTTTAAAAGGTGAGGAGGAAAAAACGAAAGTGCAAAGACGGAAAAACCCATGGTCCTTAAGGGGTTAACAATAGCTTACAACATTTACATTGTGATTATTCATTGTCCCAGAAATGCAAAACAAGGTCAGACTTATTTATAAATATAAAGCAACTGTGTTTCTTCTGTGTTTTGTCTATGGATAGAAAACAAGAGGTTCCTTCTGTTTGTTTTTTTTTGTTTGTTTGTTTCAACTTGGTAATAAAATAGTTGTATGCAATATTACTAGTCTTGTGAGGCATTGGACAGCAATGGAGAAAGGAAAAAGCAAAATGTATCCAAATAAACATAATTACAAGTAATTAAATGCCGGTAATATTACAAGTAATAGATTTGCAATATTAAATCCACAAGAAAGAGTGAGGAGAAAAAAAACCTCCAGGACCACTGAGATGTTAGTTTTTATGATGTCTGTATTATGGCAATGTCAGAGCATCAACAGATGACACAGTGACAGATGTCATTACAAATGAAAACATCTGCGGTCTCACGCACATGTCGCAATGTGTGAGGGTTTAAGAATGTACTTTGCTGACACTGCTCACACTGTAGACAACGCAGTCAATTTGAAGGCAGAAAAAGGGGCAGATTATACTGAGTATTATTTCCCATGATATACTGGAGATGGAATGGAGAAAATGTTCTTCAAGGTGTTTCCTTCAAAAAACACTTGTGAAAGACCAAGCATGTCAGTCATCATATATTTCTTAGATAAAATTAACTCATGAATACCCAACCTAGAATAGTTCACCAAAAATGTGTTTTGATCTACCATTCAGATTTTATATCAATCTGTATGTGTAAAGAGATATGCTGAATATACATCAAAGTGACACACAGTCTTTAGAACCATTTTATATATTGGATAAGGTTGGTTTCCTTAAGGGAATGGGATTATTGTGTCATAAAAGTACAAGCTCAATAAGTGGGAACCTTAAAATTTCCAATTGATTTGCAGACACTGTCATAATAGTATATTAGGAAACGTATCATTTACAATACCCTAATAAATTGGTAGGTGGACCAACATCTTTTTGACTTATTTTTTAAATACTTTTACACTTGAGGTGGTTGGATGATCAGATTACAGATTACCAAAAAATCTGATGTAATCTGTTGGATAATCTGTCAGCAATTTAAAAAAAAAGCTTTATCATATTTACCAACATTTTAAGCCCCATCTCCAGTCTAAGCCCCCAAAATGCCCAGACTACCATATGCACTGCATGCTTTGGTAGTCAGAGACACACTTGCCTGCTCTTAAATGAATTATCAGCAGCTACCGCCACCATGTAATTTGAATTTTACCCTGTGCAGCACCTGAAACTACGGATACTGGAAGCCTGTGCTAGCATTTCTCCTGCGGTGTTGCTATCAGTGTGTGAAGAGTGGGAGAAGAGGGTTACATTGACAATCCAACACAATGGGCAGCACATTGAACACATTTTATGAGTGGTCAGAAACTTGTAAATAACTCATGAAATAATAAAGTTACGTTAAAACCACATCATTTTTTTTCTTGTGAAATTCCCAATAAGTTTGATGTGTCACATGACCCTCTTCCTATTGAAAAAACAAAAGTTGGATTCAAAATGGCCGACTTCAAAATGGCCGCAATGGTCACCACCCATCTTGAAAAGTTCCCCCCCTCACATATACTAATGTGCCACAAACAGGAAGTTAATATCACCAACCATTCCCATTTTATTAAGGTGTATCCATATAAATGGCCCGCCCTGTACATAACCAGCGATGTTCTTATTCTCCAAAAATACATCCAGACCCTTTTTGAACCCTTTTACAGAGTTCACCATGGAACCCCCATCTGTGCTGGTGGAGAAACCTTCTTTCCTCTAGGCGTAGAGGAAGCCCCCTTGTAAAAGATACAGTCCTGCGTATAAATAGAACATGGGAGAGATCTCTGTACTGTCCCCTGATATATTTATACATAGTTATTAGGTCTCCCCTAAGCCTTCTTTTTTCTTAACTAAATAACCCTTATTCTGATAATCTTTCTGGGTACTGTAATTATCCCATTCTCCATATTACCCAAGTTGCCCGTCTTTGAACCCTCTCCAGCTCCTCTATATATTTCTTGTACACTGGTGCCCAGTACTGTACACAGTATTCTATGTGTGGTCTGACTAGTGATTTGTACAACGGTAGAATTATTTCCTTGTCGTGGGCATCTATGCCCCTATTGATGCACCCAATGATTTTATTTGCCTTGGCTGCAGCGGCCCGACACTGGTCACTACAGCTAAATTTACTGTTAACTAACACTTCCAAGTCCATTTCCACATCAGTCGTCCCAAGTGTTCTCCCATTTAACACATAATCCCAGCCCAGATTTTTCTTCCCCATGTGCATGACCTTACATTTATCAGTGTTGAACCTCATCTGCCACTTCCCAGCTCAAACTTCCAACCTGTCCAGATCCATTTGTAACAGTGCACTGTCCTCTATTGTGTTTACCACTTTACAGAGTTTAGTATCATCTGCAAAGATTGCTACTTTACTATTCAACCCCTCTACAAGGTCATTAATGAATATATTAAATAGGACAGGACCCAAGACGGACCCCTGTGGTACCCCACTAGTGACAGTCATCCAATCAGAATAAGTACCATTAATAACCACCCTCTGTTTCCCATCACTGAGCCAGTTACTTACCCACTTAGACACATTCTCCCCCAGCCCAATCCTTCTCACTTTATGCACCAACCTTTTATGTGGAACTGTATCAAATGCTTTGGAAAAATCCAGATATACAACATCCAGCGATTGCCCCTGGTCCAGTCTGGAGCTCACCTCCTCATAAAAGCTGATCAGGTTAGTTTGAAAGGACCAATCCCTCATAAAGCCATGCTGATATGGAGTCATACATTTATTTTAATCAAGATATTCCAAAATAGCATCTCTTAGAAAACCCTCAAACAATTTACATACAACGGAGGTTAAACTAACAGGTCTATAATTCCCGGGGTCACCTTTTGGCCCCTTTTTAAATATTGTCACCACATTTGCCATGCACCAGTCTTGGGGAACCTTCCCTGTCACTATAGAGTCCCTGAATATAAAAATTAGGGGTCTGTCTATTACATTACTTGGTGTATGTTATACTTAATTCTACTATTTGTTTATTTGATTTATCTTGTGGCATTATCTATATATTGCTTGGTGTGGACTGATACGGACTGTGTTGTATGCTTTATCAGACGTATCAGAAGAGCTATTGAGGAGCTCATCCGCATAATTTGTGAGTTTGTATCATGATTTATGGTACCCTTTGTTTTATGGGCAAGTAATAAAAGTTATATTTTAATGAGTCTATTACTCTATGATATATGTTTGGTCAATAGACAAATTATATATTCTGTGAAATTATATAGTTAAAACTTGCCCAAAATTTTTATTCAGTGTGATCAGACAGTGTTCACATGTTTTTTGTCCACTGCTATAGTAGTCATAACAAAACAATTGCAAAGTCTGTGCACTGTCTCTTGTGCACACTTTGTTCCATGTGCTGATGTCTGCAATATGCAATAGGTTGTATGGTCAAATAGTCTTTATCAGTCCTGCAAATAAAGAACATATCTGCTGCCACACTGTGCCTCTCACCCCTCCGGCGTCTCAGTGATATATTACCCCGGACCAAGCTCCAGCCCTAGATTCACAGCCACTGCCAAGTGGAACCGCAGACTGGCCTTGTGGGCAAGCTGGGATGGTGTGTCTCCTGTCCTGATGGTGGGCACACTGTGGAGTTAGTTCGGCAGGTGCCAGCCTAGATGGAAAGCCACTTGTTGCTGTGCTATCAGTACTATGTATGACAGCAGCGCAAACCTTGCTCTACAAATCCTCAAGCTGATAGAGCTAGCAAACTGGAACAATGTTTAACCCCTTAAGGACACATGACGTTCTCATACGTCTCCATTTCTGAGTCCTTAAGGACACATGACGTATGAGAACGTCATGTGCTTTCCCGGCCCGCCGCAGCCAGCTGGAGCGGAGCCGGTGCCCGATGCCTGCTGAAATCGTTCAGCAGGCATCGCGGCATATCGCCCAGGGGGGTTATGATGACCCCCCATGTCGACGATGGCCGAAGATCGCTGGGCAATTCAGTCCAGTGATCTGCGGCGGATTCCGGGTCAATCGGGTCTCCAGTGACCCGGTGACCCGAAATTACTGGCTGATGGGGGCCGTCTCTGATGGCCCCGAACAGCCATAGCCAGCAGGGGTGAGGTGGCACTGGTGCCACCTCACGATCGCCCTGATTCGTCGGCCGGCCGACCAATCAGGGCACCTGCTGCGGGTATCACTCCCGCAACTCGCTCCGCCCCTCTTCCGGAGGACGTGAGCGGGTGCGGGAAGAAGACCCCGGGAGCTGGGGACCCCGATCCCCAGCGTCAATGTTGGGATCGGGGCCCCAGGAGCAGCGGCAGCGAAGGACTAACCTGCAGCGTGGATCAGCAGTTGGGTGAGTGACAGCCTCTTGCTGTTGCTTAGCAACAGCTCCCAGCATGCAAAAAGGGCATGCTGGGAGCTGTAGTTATGCAACAGCAGGAGGCAGACCACCACAACTCCCAGCATTCCCTTATGGGCATGCTGGGACTTATAGTTTTGCAACAGCTGGAGGCACATTTTTTCCATGGAAAAGTGTACCTTCAGCTGTTGTATAACTACAACTCCCAGCTTGCACAATCAGCTAAAGTGCATACTGGGAGTTGTAGTGGTGCATCTGCTGGTTGCATAACTACAACTCCCAGCATGCCGTTGGCTGTCGGTGACTGCTGAGAGTTGTAGTTTTGCAACAGCTGACGGCACACTGGTTGTGAAACACAGAGTTTTTTTTTTACTTAACTCAGTGTTTCACGACCGGTGTGCCTCCAGCTGTTGCAAACTACAACTCTCAGCATGCACCGGACATGCTGGGAGTTGTAGTTTTGCAACAGCTGGAGGCACACTGGTTGTGAAACACTGAGTTAAGTAGCAAACCAGTGTGTCTCAAGCTGTGACATAACTACAATCCCCAGCATTCCCAGCCAAAGTAGTATGCCTCCAGCTGTTGCAAAACTACAACTCCCAGCATGCACTGATAGATTGTACATGCTGGGAGTTGTAGTTTTGCAACAGCTGGATGTCCCCCCTCCCCAATGTGAATGTACAGGGTACACTCACATGGGCGGAGGTTTACAGTAAGTATCCGGCTGCAAGTTTTAGCTGCGTCAAATTTTCTGCTCAAACTGCCAGCGAGAAACTACTGTGAACCCCTGCCCTTGCGACTGTACCCTAAAAACACTACACTACACTACCCTAACACAAAATAAAATAAAAAGTAAAAAACACTGTTACGCCGAGCGCTCCGGGTCCCCGTTCCTCCCCGGAGCGCTCGCCTCATCCTCGTTGCTGCAGCGCCCCGGTCAGATCCACTGACCGGGTGCGCTGCGGTACCGCCTCCAGCCGGGATGCGATTCGCGATGCGGGTGGCGCCCGCTCGCGATGCGCACCCCGGTCCCCGTACCTGACTCGCTCTCCGTCGGTCCTGTCCCGGCGCGCGCGGCCCCGCTCCCTAGGGCGCGCGCGCGCCGGGTCTCTGCAATTTAAAGGGCCAGTGCACCAATGTTGGTGCCTGGCCCAATCTTCCCAATTACCAATTAGTGTGATCACCTGTGTACTTCCCTATATTACCTCACTTCCCCTGCACTCCCTCGCCGGATCTTGTTGCCTTAGTGCCTAGTGAAAGCGTTCCCTTGTCTGTTCCTAGCCCGTGTTCCTGACCTCCTGCCGTTGCCCCTGACTACGATCCTTGCTGCCTGCCTCGACCTTCTGCTACGTCCGACCTTGCTTCTGCCTACTCCCTTGTACCTCGCCTATCTTCAGTATCTTCAGCAGTCAGAGAGGTGAGCCGTTGCTAGTGGATACGACCTGGTCACTACCGCCGCAGCAAGACCATCCCGCTTTGCGGCGGGCTCTGGTGAAAACCTGTAGTGGCTTAGAACCGGTCCACTAGCGCGGTCCTCGCCATCCCTCTCTGGCACAGAGGATCCACTACCTGCCAGCCGGCATCGTGACAGTAGATCCGGCCATGGATCCCGCTGAAGATCCTACACTGGTCGCCCAGCTAGCCCTAAAGATCGCCCAACGAGATCAACAGCTGGCATACTTGACCTCCGAGGCACTGCGTATTCAGTCACAGATACAGCAGCTGCAGATACAGCAACAGCTACAGCTGCAACTACCATCTCCTCCGCCGGCTCCTGCAACTCCTCCGCAGCAACCGGCCGTTCCTAACCCCTGCTTGTCCCTGCCGGACAAATTTGGCGTAAAGATCGCCCAACGAGATCAACAGCTGGCATACTTGATCTCCGAGACACAGCGTCTTCAGTCACAGTTACAGCAGCTGCTGCCGCAGATACAGCAACTTCAGTCACAGCAGCTGCTGCCGCAGATACAGCAACTTCAGTCACAGCTACAGCTGCAACAACCATCTCCTCCGCCGGCTCCTGCAACTCCTCCGCAGCAACCGGCCGTTCTTAACCCCTGCTTGTCCCTGCCGGACAAGTTTGATGGGGACCGCAATGATTCTGCCACAGCCACAGTCCAGTCCTTCTTCGCTGAGGTCCGTGGTGTCTTCGAGGAGCCTGCCCGAGCTTCTTCTGCCGAGATTGCCCTGCTGAACCTGGAACAGGGTGTTTCTTCCATTGGCGAGTACGCCATTCAGTTCCGTGCTCTTGCTTACGAGTTGTCCTGGAATAGTGAGGTTCTCTGCGCGACCTTTAAAAAAGGCCTATCCAGCAACATTAAAGATGTTCTGGCCGCACGAGAGACTCCTGCTGACCTACATGAACTCATTCATCTTGCCACTCGCATTGACATGCGTTCTTCCGGATGGCGTCTGGAGCTCCGCCTGGATATGGACTTTGTTCGCACGAAGCGTTTTTTCTCCCCGGCTCCTCTCTCCTCTGGTCCTCTGCAATCCGTTCCTGTGCTTCCCGCCGCGGAGGCTATGCAAGTTGACCGGTCTCGCTTGACACCTCAAGAGAGGACACGACGCCGCATGGAGAATCTTTGCCTGTACTATGCCGGTACCGAACACTTCCTGAAGGATTGTCCTATCCGTCCTCCCCGCCTGGAAAGACGTACGCTGACTCCGCACAAAGGTGACACAGTTCTTGATGTCAACTCTGCTTCTCCACGCCTTACTGTGCCTGTGCGCATATCTGCCTCTACCTTCTCCTTCTCTACTATGGTCTCCTTGGATTCCGGATCTGCAGGAAAATTTTTTTTGGCCTCTCTTATCAACAGGTTCTACGTCCCTGTGACCAGTCTCGCCAGACCCCTCTACATCTATTGTATTAACAATAAAAGATTGGACTGTCTCATGCGTTTCCGCACAGAACCCCTCCTAATGTGCATCGGACCTCATCACGGAAAAATTGACTTTTTTTTCCTCAGGTTCTTTGGCCCCAAGAAGAGGGGGAGACCCAAGGGGGGGGGTACTGTTACGCCGAGCGCTCCGGGTCCCCGTTCCTCCCCGGAGCGCTCGCCTCATCCTCGTTGCTGCAGCGCCCCGGTCAGATCCACTGACCGGGTGCGCTGCGGTACCGCCTCCAGCCGGGATGCGATTCGCGATGCGGGTGGCGCCCGCTCGCGATGCGCACCCCGGTCCCCGTACCTGACTCGCTCTCCGTCGGTCCTGTCCCGGCGCGCGCGGCCCCGCTCCCTAGGGCGCGCGCGCGCCGGGTCTCTGCAATTTAAAGGGCCAGTGCACCAATGTTGGTGCCTGGCCCAATCTTCCCAATTACCAATTAGTGTGATCACCTGTGTACTTCCCTATATTACCTCACTTCCCCTGCACTCCCTCGCCGGATCTTGTTGCCTTAGTGCCTAGTGAAAGCGTTCCCTTGTCTGTTCCTAGCCCGTGTTCCTGACCTCCTGCCGTTGCCCCTGACTACGATCCTTGCTGCCTGCCTCGACCTTCTGCTACGTCCGACCTTGCTTCTGCCTACTCCCTTGTACCTCGCCTATCTTCAGTATCTTCAGCAGTCAGAGAGGTGAGCCGTTGCTAGTGGATACGACCTGGTCACTACCGCCGCAGCAAGACCATCCCGCTTTGCGGCGGGCTCTGGTGAAAACCTGTAGTGGCTTAGAACCGGTCCACTAGCGCGGTCCTCGCCATCCCTCTCTGGCACAGAGGATCCACTACCTGCCAGCCGGCATCGTGACAAACACTACACATACACATACCCCCACACAGCCCCCCTTCCCTCCCCAATAAAAATGAAAAACGTCTGGTACGCCACTGTTTCCAAAATGGAGCCTCCAGCTGTTGCAAAACAACTTCTCCCAGTATTGCCAGACAGCCACTGACTGTCCAGGCATGCTGGGAGTTTTACAACAGCTGGAGGCACCCTCTTTGGGAATCACTGGCGTAGAATACCCCTATGTCCACCCCTATGTAAGTCCCTAATTTAGGCCTCAAATGCGCATGGCGCTCTCACTTTGGAGCCCTGTCGTATTTCAAGGCAACAGCTTAGGGTCACATATGGGGTATCGCCGTACTCAGGAGAAATTGTGTTACAAATTTTGGGGGGTATTTTCTGCTTTTACCCTTTTTAAAAATGTAAAATTTTTGGGAAACCAAGCATTTTAGGTAAAAAAATTTTATTTTTATTTTACATATGCAAAAGTCGTGAAACACCTGTGGGGTATTAAGGTTAACTTTACCCCTTGTTACGTTCCCCAAGGGGTCTAGTTTCCAAAATGGTATGCCATGTGTTTTTTTTTTTTTTTTTGCTGTTCTGGCACCATAGGGGCTTCCTAAATGCTGCATGCCCCCAGAGCAAAATTTGCTTTCAAAAAGCCAATTGTGACTCGTTCTCTTCTGAGACCTGTAGTGCGCCAGCAGAGCACTTTTCAGCCCCATATGGGGTGTTTTCTGAATCGGGAGAAATTGGGCTTCAAATTTTGCGAGTTATTTTCTGCTATTACCCTCTTTAAAAATGTAAAATTTTTAGGAAACCAAGCATTTTAGGTAAAAAATGTTTTTATTTTTTTTACATATGCAAAAGTCGTGAATCACCTGTGGGGTATTAAGGTTCACATTACCCCTTGTTATGTTCCCCGAGGGGTCTAGTTTCCAAAATGGTATGCCATGGGGGTCTTTTTTTGCTGTTCTGGCACCATAGGGGCTTCCTAAAGGTGACATGCCCCCCAAAAACCATTTGTCGCTTCTTCCCTTCTGAGCCCTCTACTGCGCCCGCCGAACAATTAACATAGACATATGAGGTATGCTTACTCGAGAGAAATTGGGTTTCAAATACAAGTAAAAATGTTCTCCTTTTTTTACCCCTTGCAAAAATTCAAAAATTCGGTCTACAAGAACATGCGAGTGTAAAAAATGAAGATTTTGAATTTTCTCCTTCACTTTGCTGTTATTCCTGTGAAACACCTAAAGGGTTAAAACACATACTGAATGTCATTTTAAATACTTTGGAGGGTGCAGTTTTTATAATGGGGTCATTTGTGGGGTATTTCTAATATGAAGACCCTTCAAATCCACTTCAAACCTGAACTGGTCCCTGAAAAATAGTGAGTTTGAAAATTTTGTGAAAAATTTGAAAATTGCTGCTGAACTTTGAAGCCCTCTGGTGTCTTCCAAAAGTAAAAACTCATACATTTTATGATGCAAACATAAAGTAGACATATTGTATTTGTGAATAAAAACAAAATTTATTTGGAATATCCATTTTTCTTACAAGTAGAGAGCTTCAAAGTTAGAAAAATGCAAAATTTTCTATTTTTTAATCAAATTTTTGAATTTTTCACCAAGAAAGGATGCAATTTACCACAAAAAATGACCACTATGTTAAAGTAGAATATGTCACACAAAAAAACAATCTCAGAATCAGAATGATAACTAAAAGCATTCCAGAGTTATTAATGTTTAAAGTGACAGTGGTCAGATGTTCAAAAAACGCTCTGGTCCTAAGGTGTAAAATGGCCTGGTCCTTAAGGGGTTAAAGAGAGAACAGGACTGCTTTGGGCTATGTCCATATAATAATTCAATAGGCATGATGAAAAATAATGGTGTCAGATGCATTTCGGGATTGCCTCAGCCTTATTTTGTTTTTCAGAAACAGAACAAGTTAGATCAAGTTAAATTGGGAAGAAGGGGAGGAAATCATCTGAGAGTCTTGCAGAACAGAAAAACTATTTTGGTACATCCAGCTACAGGTTTTTATAATAGATTGAATCTAATTTTGCATTGTTAAGGATATTGCATGTTATGCACCATTGTTAATATGATAATACAAGTGTATTTATTAGATATGTGGTTTTAATACTGGTGTTAGCGCTGGCCCAAATGCTTGTTAATTGGATTGTATACAAAGGATTGCCATACACCAGTTCCCATTGATTTGATTTCGACTGCATACAGACACAAGGTCGGCTCTCCCTATAGGCAGACGCCTAGAGCGCCCTCTGGATTGGGGCGCCACAAGTTAGACAGCATCCAAACCCATTGCTTAACCAGCTCAGCCTGCAGCACCACCATAAAACCCCCGCCGCCGCCGTTATTTGTGAAATATTATAACTTGCCTTAAATAACCTTAAAAGTAATTATTTCAATGCAGGTTATATGGCTAATTGTATACTCCATCCATCAACATGCCCAAAGACCCCTGACGAGAGAACAGTCAGTAAGCCTAGTATAAATTCTGTCCCCCAAAGTAAAGGACTATTACTATTACTACTACTATTACTACTGAAGGATCCACTAAGATGTTTGACCTTCTCCTTGACTCTCCTTGGCATGAAGTAAAAAACAGTCTCTTACAACTTTATCCTTCCATAAATCCTAACTTGTTCCATTGACAATATAAAATCTTATGCCACATATCATGATTAGTCCTTTTTTACAACTCTATACAATGATCAGAATAGTTTAATCCACCACAATCATTTGGTTAATTTCTATAGGAACTTGCACATAGAAATGAACCAACTGAATACACATTCTCTGCATTCCAATGAAATCATGAAATAGTTGATTCCTCTAAATACACCAAAGCATTTGCAAATAAAAGAAAGACAGAGGGCTCAAAAAGGGAGACAAGAAGACAAAAACAAAAGTAGATGAAAAAGAATGAGCACAAGGCGTCAGAATATTCAATCTGTCTAGATAGCTCTTACATGGGAATGAAATGTATGTACTTTCGAAGGAATTCAATTTTTGTTCATCACAGAAAACTAATGATTTTAATCTTTTCTTTGAACTCAACACTTTCATCAGGAAGCTCACATTACAAAAACATTTTTTTTTCAATAATGCATTCAAAAGGTCATGCCATCACTCCCACTATCGAAAAAGTACTTTATTCATCAAAAAGTTAGCACAGAAACCACATTTTACCCCGTGCATCACATAGGACATCATCTAAAATATTATTTTTCCTAGTGCCCATGAATTTAACCTTAAGGACTTAGCCCTTTTTCACCTTAAGGATTCGGCCGTTTTTTGCAATTCTGACCACTGTCACTTTAAACATTAATAACTCTGGAATGCTTTTACTTATCATTCTGATTCCGAGATAGTTTTTTCGTGACATATTCTACTTTAACATAGTGGTAAATTTTTGTGGTAACTTGCATCCTTTCTTGGTGAAAAATCCCCAAATTTGATGAAAAAATTAAAATTTAGCATTTTTCTAACTTTGAAGCACTCTGCTTGTAAGGAAAATGTATATTCAAAATAAATTATTTTTGGGTTCACATATACAATATGTCTACTTTATGTTTGCATCATAAAATTTATGAGTTTTTACTTTTGGAAGACACCAGAGGGCTTCAAAGTTCAGCAGCAATTTTCTATTTTTTCACAAAATTTTCTAACTCACTCTTTTTCAGGGACCAGTTCAATTTTGAAGTGGATTTGAAGGGTCTTCATATTAGAAATACCCCACAAATGACCCCATTATAAAAACTGCTTCCCCCAAAGTATTCAAAATGACATTCAGTAAGGGTTTTAACCCTTTAGGTGTTTCACAGGAATAGCAGCAAAGGGAAGGAGAAAATTCAAAATCTTCATTTTTTACACTCGCATGTTCTTGTAGACCCAATTTTTAAATTTTTGCAAGGGGTAAAAAAAGGAGAACATTTTTACTTTTATTTGAAACCCAACTTTTCACGAGTAAGGACATACCTCATATGTCTATGTTAATTGTTCGGCGGGCGCAGTAGAGGGCTCAGAATGGAAGGAGCAACAAATGGTTTTTGGGGGGCATGTCACCTTTAGGAAGTCCCTATGGTGCCAGAACAGCAAAAAAAAAAACACATGGCATACCATTTTGGAAACTAGACCCCTCGGGGAACGTAACAAGGGGTTAAGTGAACCTTAATGCCCCACAGGTGTTTCACGACTTTTGCATATGTAGAAAAACATTTTTTTTACCTAAAATGCTTGGTTTCCCAAAAAATTTACATTTTTAAAAAGGGTAATAGCAGAAAATAACTCCCAAAATTTGAAGCCCAATTTCTCCTAATTCAGAAAACACCCCATATGTGGGTGAAAAGTGCTCTGCTGGCGCACTACAGGTCTCAGAAGAGAAGGAGTCACATTTGGCGTTTTGGAAGCAAATTTTGCTCTGGGGGCATGCAGCATTTAGGAAGCCCCTATGGTGCCAGAACAGCAAAAAAAACACATGGCATACCATTTTGGAAACTAGACCCCTCGGGAAACGTAACAAGGGATAATGTGAACCTTAATACCCCACAGGTGTTTCACAACTTTTGCATATGTAAAAAAAAAAAAAAATTTTACCTAAAATGCTTGGTTTCCCAAAAATTTTACATTTTTAAAAAGGGTAATAGCAAAAAATAACTCCCAAAATTTGAAGCCCAATTTCTCTCGATTCAGAAAACACCCCATATGGGGGTGAAAAGTGCTCTGCTGGCGCACTACAGGTCTCAGAGGAGGAGGAGTCACTTTTGGCGTTATGGAAGCAAATTTTGCTCTGGGGGCATGCCGCATTTAGGAAGCCCCTATGGTGCCAGAACAGGAAAATAAAACACATGGCATACCATTTTGGAAACTAGACCCCTCAGGGAACGTAACAAGGGGTAATGTGAACCTTAATACCCCACAGGTGTTTCACAACTTTTGCATATGTAAAAAAAAAAAAATTTTACCTAAAATGCTTGGTTTCCCAAAAATGTCACATTTTTAAAAAGGGTAATAGCAGAAAATACCCCCCAAAATTTGTAACCCAATTCCTCCTGAGTACGGCAATACCCCATATGTGACCCTAAACTATTGCCTTGAAATACAACAGGGCTCCAAAGTGAGAGTGCCATGCACATTTGAGGCCTGAATTAGGGATTTGCATAGGGGTGGACATAGGGGTATTCTACGCCAGTGATTCCCAAACAGGGTGCCTCCAGCTGTTGTAAAACTCCCAGCATGCCTGGACAGTCAGTGGCTGTCCGGCAATACTGGGAGTAGTTGTATTGCAACAGCTGGAGGCTCCGTTTTGGAAACAGTGGCGTACCAGACGTTTTTCATTTTTATTGGGGAGGGGAAGGGGACTGTGTGGGGGTATGTGTATATGTAGTGTTTTTTACTTTTTATTTTATTTTATTTTGTGTTAGTGTAGTGTAGTGTAGTGTTTTTAGGGTACAGTCGCACGGGCAGGGGTTCACAGTAGTTTCTCGCTGGCAGTTTGAGCTGCGGCAGAAAATTAGCCGCAGCTCAAACTTGTAGCCGGATACTTACTGTAAACCTCCGCCCATGTGAGTGTACCCTGTACGTACACATTGGGGAGGGGGTAACATGCAGCTGTTGCAAAACTACAACTCCCAGCATGACGGTTTATCCAGCTGGAGGCACACTGGTTGTGAAACACCGAGTTTGGTAACAAACTCAGTGTTTTGCAACCGGTGTGCCTTCAGCTGTTGCAAAACTACAACTCCCAGCATGCACTGATAGACAGTACATGCTGAGAGTTGTAGTTATGCAACAGCTGGAGACACACTGGTTTGCTACTTAACTCAGTGTTTCACAACCAGTGTGCCTTCAGCTGTTGCAAAACTACAACTCTCAGCAGTCACCTACAGCCAACGGGCATGCTGGGAGTTATAGTTATGCAACCAGCAGATGCACCACTACAACTCCCAGCATACACTTTAGCTGTTTGTGCAAGCTGGGAGTTGTATTTATACAACAGCTGAAGGTACACTTTTCCATAGAAAAAATGGGACTCCAGCAGTTGCAAAACTATAAGTCCCAGCATGCCCATAAGGGAATGCTGGGAGTTGTGGTGGTCTGCCTCCTGCTGTTGCATAACTACAGCTCCCAGCATGCCCTTTTTGCATGCTTGGAGCTGTTGCTAAGCAACAGCAGGAGGCTGTCACTCCCCATCTACTGCTGCTCCCGCACACATGTCGCCGCCGCCGCTGCTCCTGGGGCCCCGATCCCAACATTGACGCCGGGGATCGGGGACCCCAGCTCCCGGGTTCTTCTTCCCGCACCCGCTCATGTGCTCCAGAAGAGGGGCAGAGCGGGCCCGAACAGCCTGTAATACCGGGTCACCAGGTCACTGGAGACCCAATTGACCCGGAATCTGCCACAGATCGCTGGGCTGAATTGTCCAGTGATCTGCGGCCATCGCCGACATGGGGGGTCATCATGACCCCCCTGGGCGATATGCCGCGATGCCTGCTGAACGATTTCAGCAGGCATCGGGCACCGGCTCCCCTCCGGCTAGCGGCGGGGGGCCGGGATTTGACAGAACGTACTCACACGTCCTGAGTCCTTAAGGACTCGGAAAAGGAGCCGTTTGAGTACGTCCTGCGTCCTTAAGGGGTTAAATCAATAAATCTGTCACCAGTGGACTTAAACATCTGACCAAAACAAAGCAATAAACAGCCGGAAAAAAAAAAGACATTATAAGAAGATCTGCACACAGCTGAAGCTATTGGGATACAGGACTGTGACATTTGTTGGGAGGATAAAATACGTACAATATTCTATTTCATATATTCTATTTCAAGACTTCTTAGGCTGCTTTCACATTATAAAAATACCTCCTTTATAAATGCCCGTTATAAAGACCCTGGAAATCAGCTGTTAAACGGCCGTTAGAAAATCCCATTATAGTCTATGGGATTTTTCCAATAGTCGTTTTAACCAGTTATGGCCCGTTATTAATAACGGCCGTTATTTTGTGACGGGCGAATGAACAGAAGAAATAGTTCATGCACTATTTCTCCCGTTACTATCGCCCGTCACAAAATAATGTCCGTTATTAATAACGGGCGATAACGGGTTAAAACGGCTATTGGAAAAATCCCATAGACTATAATGGTATTTTCTAACGGACGTTTATCGGCCGATTTCCAGGGTTTTTATAACGGGCATTTATAACTGAGGTATTTTTAGAGTGTGAAAGCAGCCTTACCACCAATCCAAAGGTGTAAGTTCTTCATTGTACCCCACCACATTCTTCTAACATCTGGCTAAGGTCCAGAAGGGCAAAACAATTCAGCAGGACATATTATTACCTCAGGGTAATTCAACAGCCAGGTTTCTCCCTATTTAAATTAGGACCTTGTCATTTTTCTCATTTTTTCCCCTAAAATATTCACCTAAGGGCTCATTCACACCACTGTTTGCATCCTTCCCATCTTACCTGTTATGCTCTTTGGTTTGACATTCTTGCAAACGGCTCTAAATGGATTTAATTTATTTCAGTGGGTTCTTTTTAGCATCCTTTTGCATCAGTTGCTTTCAGTTTTGTTTAAAGTTCTTTATTTTAATGAAAAAAATAAACGGTGCTCATAGCAACAATCCGCCGCTCCGTGCAGCCACACAGGGGCCTGTGAGTCGCCTGTTGGCAACTCGCAGGCCCCTGTGTGGCTGCACGGGCGGGACGAGGCAGGGCTACAGCTGGAGGCGTATTTTACTCTGCGGATCCTTTACATGTGACCCTACCCTAAAGGGGAATAGATCAAGACTCACTGGCACTCTATTGGTGACCAATTCACGTGGGACCTGAATGCTGAAAAAATGAAGCTTTCCTGCAGCCAAAATAACATACAGCACAACAGAAAATATGCAGATCTGTGGGAGTAAGTAAAATGTTTAGCAGCTAGTATTTAGTTTTGTGAATTTGAGGTTTTTACCTTCACAGCCATATTTGGCCTTTGTCATGAAATAGGATGGAGTGGTTAGGAAGTAAAAAAAATTATTTTAGGACAAGTTGTAACATTCAGCTGTCTTCACAGAGGGGATCAGAGTCTGCCCCCCATGAGGACCTTCAGCTGCGAGATTAATTCGCCCAGGGCATTTCAGCTGCTTGTGGTGATCTGGTTAATGATGAGGCATAGTAGGAGACCTTAGGGGAAACTATAAGATCTTATTAAGGTGTCAACAGATGTCCTGGTATAATTCGTCCAATAAATGCCAGGCCTGAAGGAGGGATTTAAGATGTCTGGTTGTATGGCAGGATGGAACACTGTCATCAACAGGCCCCCCTACAGCCTGTCAACAGTTTGTCAACAGTCTGGTCCCTCAGATTGAGCAATGCGTCATCAGGAATTTGAATTCCATCTTGCAATCACCCAAAAACTTGGAATTACTTTGCCTGTCAAACTGTAACGCAGGTGTCCTAAGGCGAGCTCAGGGAGGACTGAAACCTCTCGTGGAGCAGAAGGGCAAAAGCAATGCATTCCCCTTTCCTAGTACATTCCTCTCTCCCATTCTTTTACTTTCACCCAGGCCGAGTACTTTTGTCCCTCCCATTCCCAGCCCCTGGCACACTCCCATGAAATAAGCATGGGCTCAATGCTGTCCCCTCGGCACTCACCTGCACTTAAATCCTCACACTCAACCCCTTCCACTGTCCCCTATTACAACTCCTTTTTCCAAACACCATCTACTCTAAATCTTCCCTCCTGTATTCCCAAACCATCAACACCCTTTACCAACCATATTTACTTTTCAGGGTCCTCAGAGGTCTCATCACCAACAACAACAAAAGGCATTGGAAGTCCATTAGTTTCAGGAAAGGGCCTTGCTGCAGAAAGCCTGAAATCACCCAGATAAAGCTTCCTTTCCATGAATTTCTTGGTCTGTCCATTTCACCCAATGTCCACTGCAACAAACTTGTACTGGGCATCAACAATGGCCCTCAGGATTATGTAGAACTTCCCAGAACTGTTCAACAATGTCAGTGAATTGTTACATTGAAGGATGTGGTATAAACTCCTCATGAAGACTGTCCACAGAGTCTTGTAAGTGTTTCGCACATTGCTGTAGATTTTTGTCTTTCCAAGGCAGAACTAGAAATGGAGCTTTGAAGATTTCTCCAGCGATTGTAGAGCCTTTGAGGTTCTCACCAGGTCTCAGGAAATGACTCTTTTTAGTTGTTAACATCTCCTCCAGAAACCTGTCCCCTCTAGAAACATCAGCATTTCAAAGAGGTATTTCCTTCAGTCCCGTTGGCAAAATGGATACATTCCAACATGATTTGGACTTGGAAAGATTCTTCTGTAATATTAGATTAATAGCGCATTTTCCTGGTGAACATTCTCAAATTGAAATGACTATAAATCCCAGCAATACCAGCGAGCAGGACGTGATTAATTTATCTGACTTTAATTTAAGGGTTAAAAATCATTATAACCCACCAAGATGTTATTATCCAGTTGAAAGATATAAATTTATTAACCAGGGTATTGAGGATGTTGGAAAGAAAATTGAAAAAGGTGATTTTGATGTTTTTTTTTTTTTATAACCTATCTAGCCTGGAAAAACGTGCTTTAAAAGATCTATCTGCTGACCGTAGTATAATAATAAAACCAGCCAATAAAGGTGGTTCAATTGTTGTTATGGACAAGGCTGTGTTGTATGTACTCTGCCATATGCATTAATAAAAAAGAAAAAAAAAAGTTTTCACCGATATCGAGTGCCAGGATTTTCTGTTCTCCTATTACCTGCTATCCACGGGCACCGAACTTTACCTACAGTGCCATCCATCTACCTTCTTGAATTTGAGGGTAGTTCAGACCACAGGTAGAGTACGGCTATAGCAAGTTGACGCTCATCTGGAAGGCCTCATCACCAACAACAAAAGGCATCAGAGGTCCATAAGCTCCAGAAAAGTGCCTTGCTGCAGAAAGTCTGAAATCACACAAATAAAGCTTTCTCTCTATGGAGTTCTTAAAAACCTGTGAGTAGTTGGTTCGTCTATGTGACCCAATGTCCACAGTGACAAACTTATACTGTGCATTAGCAATGGCCTCAGGATTATGGAGAAGTACTTCTTGTAGTTGAGATAGTCCAACCCGCTGTTCGAGGGGTTTTTGATGTGGATGTGCTTTCCATCCACTGCACTAACACAGTTTGGAAACTGTGTGACTTCCCAAAACTTGTCAGCAATGCCAATCTACAGTTGGATTGAAGGATATGGTACAAACTACTCATGAAGACTGTCCCACTGAGACTGTCCCACTGGGTCAAATGGAAATAGAGAGATGAAAAGCTTTCTCCAGTGAAAAAATAAAATAAGGATTTAGAATTTGACAGAAAATATAATAACGGTACATGTGCAGAAGCAAAAAATAAATACATACTTTAGGAAAACAATGAGGTGTTCCTGTGGTGAAATGTTCCCCCAGCAATTGGTGTCCTGGCAATTAATCCTCACCAACACTCTCTGAAGCAGTTCTTAACCCCTTCTCGCTACATGAGCGGGCTCCCGCGATAGAACACAGGGTCACACGCTGACCCCGCGACATATCGCGTCGGTCCCTGCGGCCATCAACGGCCGAGACCCGCGGCTAATATCGGACATCATTGATCGCGGTGATGCCCGGTATTAACCCTTCAGACGCGGCATCTAAAGGGAAAGTGAAAGTTGCCGGTTAACTCAGTGGAGCTGTTCGGGACCGCCGCGATAAAATCGTGGTGTCCCGAACAGCTTGCATGACACCTGGCAGATCCCTACCTGCCTCTTCGCTGTCCGATCGCCGAATGACTGCGCCGTAAATGTCTGAACTATAAAAATATATCGTTAATTACACCGCACGGTCTATGGCGTACACGTAAAAAAATTCAAAAGTCCAAAATAGCGTATTTTTTGGTCCCTTTTTATACCATAAAGAAGGGAATAAAAAGTGATCAAAAAGTCCAATTAAAACAAAAATGATACCTTTAAAAACATCAGACCACGGTGCAAAAAACGAGCCCTCATACTGCCCTGTATGCGGAAAAATAAAAAAGTTATAGGGGTCAGAAGAGGACATTTTTAAACATATACATTTTCCTGCATGTAGTTCTGATTTTTTCCAGAAGTACGACAAAATCAAACCTATATAAGTAGGGTATCATTTTAACCGTATGGGCCTACAGAATAAAGAGAATGTGTCATTTTTACCAAAAAATACACTGCATAGAAACGGAAGACCCCAAAATTTACAAAATGGCATTTTTTCTTCAATTTTGTCGCACAATGATTTTTTTTTGCGTTTCGCCGTGGATTTGTGGGTAAAATGACCAATGTCACAGCCAAGTAGAATTGGTGGCACAAAAAATAAGCCATAATGTGGATTTTTACATACAAAATTGAAAGCGTTATGATTTTTAGAAGGTGATGAGGAAAAAATGAAAATGCAAAAACGAAAAATACCCTGCGTCATTAAGGGGTTAAAAACTAGTCAGGGATATTCGTAAGTAGTCACAACAGTTTGAATTAGAAGCAGAAGGTAAGCATGAAAGACCATAAAAAGGTAGTAAAATAACTTTATTTACCAATATACTGTAGGTTCACTTATTAGAAAGTTAAAAATAAATTTCGGAATCAGAAAAAAACTTACTTTTAGATATGGTAACATGCAAATAAATACTGTATAACTTCTCACAGTGGAGAGAACCCATGGAAAGTTGTCCCTCCTTGAGGATTATTACCTCTGAAAGGAGTACTCTGGCAAAAAGAATTTCTTAACAACATGCCCAGGATGCCTACATTAATTAAAAGATAACGTATTTTTCGCCCTATAGGGCACACCGGCATATAAGACTAGAAATCTAGAAAAATCGAGAAAGAAAAAAAAGATTCTGAACCCAACAGTGATCTTCAACCTGCAGACCTCCAGATGTTGCAAAACTACAACTCCCAACATGCCCGGACAGCCGTTGGCTGTCCGGGCATGCTGGGAGTTGTAGTTTTGCAACATCTGGAGGTCCGCAGGTTGAAGACCACTGGTATAGGAGGTAGTATTCACGTGTCCCCGCCGCTCCGGACCCGTCACCGATCATCACCGCTGCCCTGGATGTCGCTCCATCGCTGTCGCCGCGTCCCCGGGGTGTCCCCGACACTCCGGATGTCTTCTTCCCCGGGATCCACGCTCTCCGTCAGCGTCATCACATTGCTACACACGCCGCTCCTATTGGATGACGGGACGGCGTGCGCGACGACGTCATGACATCGAAGGAGAGCGCTGGCCATGCAGGGGATCCCGGCATGGAACAGACACCGAGGAGGCAGGTAAGGTCCCTCCCAGTGTCCTGTAAGCTGTTCGGGATGCCGTGATTTCACCGCAGCGGTCCCGAACAGCTGGGTTAGTGTCACTTTTCCCTTCAGATGCAGCGGTCAGCTGTGATCCCACGTCTGAAGGGTTAATACAGGGCATCACCGCGATGGGTGATGTCCTGTATTAGCCGCGGATCCCGGCTAAGACGCACCAACTTTTCCCCCCCCAGTTTTGGGGGAGAAAAAGTGCGTCTTATAAGGCGAAAAATACTGTAGATTGCATCGAAGGCCGTTCAGCAATACCGAAGGCAGAGGGAATGAGGAAGCCATTTAAATGTTTATTTTATTAATGCAGGCAGCCTGGGCATATTGTCAAAAAAATTATTTTCTCCGGTGTACTCCTTTAATTACATGGATCCATCAGGTACAGTAAACAAAAAATATCATAGTTCAAAAATGTAAATCTAACATCACATAGAAGTTTTAAACTGAAATACTGTATATTGTAACTTGTTATTCTGAATTTGTTATTTATCTCATAGACGATGTATACAGACTATGATATGTAGGCTGGCCTGTCAAGCCTTGAGAGTCAGGGCTTGTTTTTTTTAGCAAAGCCTCTAAAGCATCTCAAGAATTGTGTAAAACCATAAAAATCCCTGAAAAGGTACACCACTGGGAAAGTACTTTGTATAAACGTGAATCCTTTTGGATTTTCAAACTTCTGAGTTTATATCCTAAGTCTGAAGTAACAAATAGAATTGGTTTGAACATGGCTATGGCTTTGGCCTTCCTATGGCCATGTTAAGGTTGTGTTTCCTCACTCTCCTGACTCTGTTTATAGTCTTTATGCTCACAATATAGTGTTGGGCGCGAATATTCGCATTTCGAATTTTTATCGCGAATATCACAAATTCGTCAATATAGCGAATATATTTGAAATTGCGAATATTCGCTTTTTCCCACATATGCGCATATTCGCATATTCCTACTTTTCACTTGTGGGCCAATTAAAATGATGAAAATACACTTGTCAGAGGTTTTTAACAACATCCCTAGCAACCAATAGTTAAATTGCCCACCCCCTCACTGCTTTCTTCCTCGAATATGCGAATATAACAAATACGCAAATTTTGCGAATATTTGTCTAAATATTCGTGAAATATCGCAAATTCGAACATGGGCAATGCTGCTCATCACTATCACATTATATATTTTTTCTTTTCACATTGTGACACTTTCTATATTCTAATTTAGATAATTTTCTAGTTATTTAACTCCGGTGTTCCTTTCTCATTCTATTATTTGTCTACACTGACAGGCCATCTGTAGTTTAATTCTAGACCTTCTGACTCTATCTCATGTGAGTGCACCCTGCCACACTATAAAAATGTTCAGGAAGGGGTTGAGGAACAATGTCAAAGAGATCAAAATGTTGAGTGTTTACCCTGCAGTGTACATTTTTTACTGCATGGCACTGTATGGAAAAGTCTGCTGTGCTATGCCATAAAGTAAAATGATGACAACCCTGATACTGTACTGCTAAATGGAGACCAAAATTACACTTTGTTGTGTCTCTATCAGGTAATTAGGTCTATGCGTTAATTTCTAACGCAAATTTGTTTTCCCTTAGTCCTAACAGCAGCATAAGTGGGGTGTTTCTACCCCTGTGAAGCTGGCAGGACGGTGGAATTTTTAATTCCGCCCAAGCAATTAACATAATTGAACCCCCCATATAAGGCCTCCTCCCCAGGCCATAGTGCTTTCATAACAAGCAAAATTATACAAACTACCATAGGCGTGCGCAGCCTATTGCATTAGGGTGTGCACCCTAAAGCACAAACTCACGCTGCGCGCGTGCATATATATATATATATATGTATATATATACGCACACAGTTAGTATAGTTCCCCCACATTAGGTGCAGTATAGTTCCCCCACATTAGGTGCAGTATAAGTCCTGCGACATTAGGTGCAGTATAGTTCCCCCACATTAGGTGCAGTATAAGTCCCACCACATTAGGTTGGCAGTATAAGTCCCCGCACATTAGGTTGGCAGTACAGTTCCCCCACATTAGGTTTGCAATACAGTTTCCCCACATTAGGTTGGCAGTACAGTTCCCCCACATTAGGTGCAGTTCAGTACCCCCACATTAGGTGCCACCTAATGTGGGGGAACTGCACTGCACCTAATGTGGGGGAACTGTACTGCTCCTAATGAAGGGGAACTGTACTGCACCTAATGAGGGTGAACTGTACTGCACCTAATGTGGGGGAACTGTACTGCACCTAATGTGGGGGAACTGTACTGCACCTAATGTGGGGGAACTGTACTGCACCAGTACAGTTCCCCTACATTAAGTGCAGTACAGTTCCCCCACATTATGTGCAGTACAGTTCCCCTACATTATGGGCAGAACAGTTCCCCTACATTAGGTGCAGTCTAGTTCCCCATATTAGGTGCAGTATAGTTCCCCCACATTAGGTGCAGTATAGTTCCCCACATTAGGTGCAGTATAGTTCCCCACATTAGGTGCAGTATAGTTCCCCCACATTAGGTGCAGTATAGTTCCCCCACATTAGGTGCAGTATAGTTCCCCCACATTAGGTTGGCAGTATAGTTCCCCACATTAGGTTGGCAGTATAGTTCCCCACAATAGGTGCAGTATAGTTCCCCCACATTAGGTGCAGTATAGTTCCCCCACATTAGGTGCAGTATAGATCCCCCACATTAGGTTGGCAGTATAGTTCCCCACATTAGGTTGGCAGTACAGTTCCCCCACATTAGGTTGGCAGTACAGTTCCCCCACATTAGGTTGGCAGTACAGTTCCCCCACATTAGGTGCCACCTAATGTGGGGGAACTGTACTGCACCTAATGTGGGGGAACTGTACTGCACCTAATGTGGGGGAACTGTACTGCACCTAATGAAGGGGAACTGTACTGCATCTAATGAGGGGGAACTGTACTGCACCTAATGTGGGGGAACTGTACTGCACCTAATGTAGGGGAACTGTACTGCACCAGTACAGTTCCCCTACATTAAGTGCAGTACAGTTCCCCCACATTAGGTGTAGTATAGTTCACCACATTATGTGCAGTACAGTTCCCCTACATTAGGTGCAGTATAGTTCCCTCACATTAGGTGCAGTATAGTTCCCCCACATTAGGTGCAGTATAGTTCCCCCACATTAGGTTGGCAGTATAGTTCCCCACATTAGGTGCAGTATAGTTCCCCCACATTAGGTGCAGTATAGTTCCCCCACATTAGGTGCAGTATAGTTCCCCACATTAGGTGCAGTATACTTCCCCCACATTAGGTGCAGTACAGTTTCCCCACATTAGGTTGGCAGTATAGTTCCCCACATTAGGTTGGCAGTATAGTTCCCCACATTAGGTGCAGTATAGTTCCCCCCACATTAGGTGCAGTATAGTTACCCCCACATTAGGTGCAGTACAGTTCCCCCACATTAGGTACAGTACAGTTTCCCCACATTAGGTGCAGTACAGTTCCCCCACATTAGGTACAGTACAGTTCCCCCACATTAGGCTGGCAGTATAGTTCCCCCACATTAGGTGCAGTATAGTTCCCCCACATTAGGTGCAGTATAGTTCCCCCACATTAGGTTGGCAGTATAGTTCCCCACATTAGGTTGGCAATATAGTTCCCCACATTAGGTGCAGTATAGTTCCCACATTAGGTGCAGTATTTTCCCCCACATTAGGTGCAGTATAATTCGCCACATTAGGTGCAGTACAGTTCCCTACAAAAGCAAAATAGACATGGAGGCCACCAGCATCTGGGTGTGCTACCTTCCTACTGGCAGGAAGAGGGGGTTAATTTGAGGGTACTACCTTCTTACTGGGGGGGAGGGGGTTAATCTGGGGGTACTACCTGCCTACTCGGGGCCCCAGATTACGCCCCTCCCCCCCGGTAGGCCGGTAGTACCGAAGATTAACCCCCTCCCCCCAGCAGGCAGGTAGTACCCCCAGATTAACCCTCTCCCCTCAGCAGGCAGGTAGTAACCCCCAGATTAACCCCCTCCCTCCAGCAGGCAGGTAGTACCCCCAGATTAACCCCCCCCCCCCAGTAGGATGGTAGTACCCCCCAGTTTAACCCCCTCTCCCCTCTGTAGGAATGCAGTACCCCCCAGATTAACCCTATCCCCACACCCTGTTAGAAGGTAGTACCCCCCTGATAACCCCCTCCTCCCCAGTAGGATGGTAGTACCCCCCAGTTTAACCCCCTCTCCCCCCCTGTAGGAATGCAGTACCCCCCAAATTAACCCTATCCCCAAGCCCTGTTAGAAGGTAGTACCCCCCTGATGACCCCCTCCCCCCCCAGTAGGATGGTAGTACCCCCCAGTTTAACCCCCTCTCCCCCCCTGTAGGAATGCAGTACCCCCAGATTAACTCTATCCCCCCACCCTGTTAGAAGGTAGTACCCCCCTGATGACCCCCTCCCCTCCAGTAGGATGGTAGTACCCCCAGTTTAACCCCCTTCCCCCCCTGTAGGAATGCAGTACCCCCCAGATTAACCCTATCCCCCCACCCTGTTAGAAGGTAGTACCCCCCTGATGACCCCCTCCCCCCAGTAGGATGGTAGTACCCCCCAGTTTAACCCCCTCTCCCCCCTGTAGGAATGCAGTAGCCCCCAGATTAACCCTATCCCCCCACCCTGTTAGAAGGTAGTACCCCCCTGATGACCCCCTACCCCCCCCCCGTAGGATGGTAGTACCCCCCAGTTTAACCCCCTCTCCCCCCCTGTAGGAATGTAGTACCCCCCAGATTAACCCTATCCCCCCACCCTGTTAGAAGGTAGTACCCACCTGATGACCCCCGCCCCCCCCCCCAGTAGGATGGTAGTACCCCCCAGTTTAACCCCCCTCCCCCCCCTGTAGGAATGCAGTACCCCCCAGATTAACCCTATCCCCCCACCCTGTTAGAAGGTAGTACCCCCCTGATGACCCTCTCGCCCCCCCCCCAGTAGGATGGTAGTACCCCCCAGTTTAACCCCCTCTCCCCCTGTAGGAATGCAGTACCCCCCAGATCAACCCTATCCCCCCACCCTGTTAGAAGGTAGTACCCCCCTGATGACCCCCCCCCCAGTAGGATGGTAGAACCCCCCAGTTTAACCCCCTCTCCCCCCTGTAGGAATGCAGTACCCCCCAGATTAACCCTATCCCCCCACCCTGTTAGAAGGTAGTACCCCCCTGATGACCCCCTCCCCCCCAGTAGGATGGTAGTACCCCCCAGTTTAACCCCCTCTCCCCCCTGTAGGAATTCAGTACCCCCCCAGATTAACCCTATCCCCCCACCCTGTTAGAAGGTAGTACCCCCTCTGATGACCCCCGCCCCTCCCCCCCAGTAGGATGGCAGCACCCCCCAGTTTAACCCCCTCTCCCCCCCTGTAGGAATGCAGTACCCCCCAGATTAACCCTATCCCCCCACCCTGTTAGAAGGTAGTACCCCCCCCCCCCCTGTAGGAAGATAGTACGGTGCCCCAGACCCAGTAGGCAGGTGGAAATAACATTCACTCACTCAGCGCGGTAATCCTGCGAGCCGCGTACTGTCACGTCACGCTCTGGGGCCGGCGTCCTTGAATACAGCGTGACGTCCTGATGGTCATGTGACGGCATTAACGCGCCGTCACATGACCGGTCCAACTGAAGGTGAGCCAGAGCGGAGCGGGGCACAAACAGGAGCAGGAGGCAGCGCTGTGCGGTGTGCCTGACGGACAGGCGCACCGCACAGCGGGGGGGGCGGGGGTCTGGGCTGGTGAAGGACGGTCGGGCACAGATGGGGTGTGCTGCGGGCGTCTTGGTGTCACCCGGTGCGGGCCGCACCCGTGTCGCAACGCCACTGGATTAGGGTGTGCCTGGGCACACCGGGCACACCCCGTGCGCACGCCTATGCAAACTACAAGGGCGGGAAATTTGTGTGCTGCTGTTAGGACTAAGGGAAAACAAATTTGCGTTAGAAATTAACACTTCCCTGTCGTCCTAACCAGCAGCACAAGTGGGGACTTAGCCAGTAACAACACATATAGGGAGGGACTAAGGAGGAGCGGCACTTAGGATGGAACGCCCAAAGGCCAGCTCTTCCATACGTTTGGCATTAACCCGGTAATGTTTGATAAATGTGTTGTGCGTGCTCCAGGAGGCAGCAGCACAAATTTGTTCTAGTGGAACAGACCTTCATTCAGCACAGGAGGTAGCAACTGCCCGGGTAGAGTGGGCAGTAACAAAAGAAGGAGGAGTTAGCTCCTGAGCTATAAATGCCTCCCTGATTGCATCTTTGACCCATCTACTCAGAGAGGGTTTGGAGGCCTTTAGACCTTTGTTCCGTCCTGAAAAAGAAATTAAAAGGTTTTCGGATCTTCTGAATTCACCAGTTCTTGAGATGTATGTCTTGAGACTTCTTGAAATGTCCAAGGTATGATTAGCAGCTTCCTCAGAAGAGAAAGGGTCTGGGCACAAAACTGGTAAGGAGATAACCTGGTTAATATTGGAAAAGGTTGGTACATTGGGAACAAAGGTCGGTAGATATCTCAAGAAGACCCTGTCTTGTAAAAGAGAGTATAAGGCTCAAAAGCCGCTAGGGCCTGAAGCTCGCCAATTCTCTTGGCTGAGGTTATAGCCAACAAAAAGGTGACTTTAAGGGACAAGTACCTAAAGTCCACTTGGTCCAAAGGCTCAAAGGGGGGAGAACTCAACCCCTTGAGAACGACAGACAAATCCCATTGGGGAATAGGCCTAAGGACTGTAGGCTTAAGTCTTTTGGCTCCTTTGAGGAACCTCTTGATTAGGAGATCTTGAGATAAAGATCTGCCTAGAGAGGCAGAGAGTGCAGCAACCTGCACTTTTAGAGTGGATGGGCTAAGACCCTTGTCAAGGCCATCCTGCAGGAACTGAAGCAAAGCAGAAAGAGTAGGATCTGAGGCAACTACCTCTTTCTTAGCATACCATTGTAGGAAAATCCGATTTATCCACGAGTAAGCTCTATTAGTAGATTCTGCTCTTGAGTAAGCAAGAGTTCTCAAGACCGCCGATGAGAGACCACTACCTAGTAGGGTCCTGTCAATCTCCAGGCTGTCAGATTGAGTCTCCTCAGATCTAGGCAGGAGCCTGTGTTGTGAGACACAAGGTTCTGCACGTGGGGAAGCCTCCAATAACACCCTTGACTCATCCTCATTAGCTGGGTGAACCAGGACCTCTTTGGCCAGAATGGTATGATGGCGATTACTGAGGTCTGGTCTTGCCTGACTTTCATCAATACCCTCGGTATCATGGAAAGTGGAGGAAAAATGTAGGCCAGCCTGAACCTTCATGGAATGGACAGAGCGTCTACTGCCACAGGATTGTCCTCTTTGTAAAGAGAGCAGAACCTTTTCACCTTGGCATTCAGACGAGTTGCCATGAGATCTATCTCTGGCATACCCCACCTCCGAGTTATCTTGCGGAAGATATCCTCATTCAGGGACCATTCCCCTTGGACTGGAAGACCGTGGCTCAGTCGGTCTGCAACTATATTGAGATCCCCCTTGATGTGAACTGCCGAGAGGTGGGATAGATTGGTCTCTGCCCAAGAGAGAATTGGTCCGGTCTCCTCGAGGAGAACTTTGGAACTTGTGCCTCCCTGTTTGTTTAGGTAAGACACTACAGTCGTGTTGTCTGAACGGACTTTTATCGCTTGCCCTAGGGGAGCGAAGTGATAGAGAGCTAAACGGACTGCTCTCAACTCTCTCATGTTGGAAAAGAGGAGTCTCTCTTGAGAAGTCCCGGTACCTTGTACAGGAGTTTTGTCCAGATGGGCTCCCCAGCCTACAAGGGAGGCGTCCGTGGTCAGAATGATCCAATGAGGTTGAATCAAGGACTTCCCATCTGACAGAGTTGTCCACCATCTGAGGGATGCACGGACTTCGACAGACAGGGAACATCTTTTGTCCAACCCTTTGGGGTTGCGATTCCAGACACTCTGATCTTGAAGTGGACGGAGATGCCATAGGGCCCAAGGTACTGTCTCTGCAGATGCTGACATGTGGCCTAGCATTTTCATCAGAGTTCTGATGGAGACCCTTTGGGGAACCATTAAGAACTCGGCGGCTCTTACGACTTTCTCCTTCCTCTCTGGGGTCAGAGATAAGGTCATGTGAGAGGAGTCGATTATGAACCCCAGAAACCTTCTGGAGGTAGAGGGGATGATCTCTGATTTGTCCCAATTTATGATCCAGCCTAAATGCTGGAGAAAATCCAGAGCCAGTTGAAGATGAGACTGCAGTACGTCTAGAGATGCGGCTTTTAGAAGCCAGTCGTCTAGGTAAGGGATGATTTCCAGGCCTTTTAACCTTAAGGCGGCCACAACCGGAGCCACAACCTTTGTAAAGGTGTGGGGAGCGGAAGAGATCCCGAAGGGCAGCACGGCAAACTGATAATGCTTTACCATACCCTTTATGGTGACAGCAATCCTCAAATATTTCCTGTGAGCAGGATGTAAGGGGACGTGCAGGTAGGCGTCCTTGAGGTCGATGGTGACCATCAGATCTAGAGGATTCAGAATGCTGGTGACTGATCAAATAGTCTTCATTCTGAACTTTCTTTTATTTATGAAACGGTTCAGAAAGCGAAGAACTATGATCATTCGCCAAGTGCCCGAGGGCTTCGGTACCAAAAATATAGGGGGAGTATACTCCCAAGCCTCTCTGGTTTGGAGGAACCTCCTCCAGGGCCCGTTTCTCTTGGTACAATAGTACCGACTCCTCCAGAATCGATTGTTCTGGTTGAAGGAGTCTTTTTGTTAGCAAAAATTTCCTTGGTGGGGGGGAAACAAATTCTATTTTGTAGCACGACCGGACTACCTCTAGAACCCAAGGATCTTGGATTTCCTTCATCCAAGCGAAGAGAAATAAACTCAAACGGCCTCCTACTGGAGAAAAAACTGGAGACAGACCTTCTGTCAGGACCTCTGGAGGCGAAGGGAGAGGGGAAACGTTGGTGGGATCTGGGTGAGAGTCATAGCTCAGACTTGCGGTCTTTGCCCCGACCGCGTCCGCCACATCGCTTAGATCTTTGATTTTGGTGCCTCTGGGTCCCAGAGGAGCCCTGAGATCTGCCCCCTCTGCCTCTACCGCGGCCACGAAAGGTCTGCACAGGAAGGGACTTGCCTTTTTTGTCGGCAAATCCCTCCATAATTCGGTCTAGCTCAGACCCAAAGAGCCTATTGGGCTCAAGAGGCATGGCACAAAAGTTTATCTCAGAGGTTGTATCTGCCACCCAAGGGCGTAACCAGAAGGGTCGTCTGCTTGCAGAGGATAGTCCCATAGACTTTGCGGCCAATTTTAGATGTTGCTGAGGGGCCTCACAAAGAAAGTCAGCACCCAGTAGCAAGGTGCTGAACAAGTCCAAAATGTCTTCTCTGGGGACATTACCATCGATGTCGGACTGGATCCTTAGGATACGATCCTTGATGAAATTGGCCACCTCATTAGAGGCAATGGCCACCGTAGCAGAGGCTGAGGCAGCCGAGTAATTTCCCCTGAGCAGGGAGTCCACTTTCCTGTCAAGGGGGTCTTGGAGGTTGCTCCTGTAGACATTCGGAGTGAAAACTCTGAATATCAGAGAATACCAGAGAATACGCCGGCCCGGAAGTGGAAAGTGACGCACTTCCTGTCCCGGCGTCCGGCCGCGCATGCGACACCACTAGCACCAAAAGGGGGGAGCCGGTACAGCGATCTCAGAGCGGAGCTCCGACCTGAATCACTGACCAGGTACGGAGCTCCCAAAACAGCGCATATCCGCACGGGGAATGCACTGACACAGAGCACCGCAACTGGAGAAGCGCAGCGAGGAGATAAGCACAGGTCAGACCTGTAAAGGAAAGGGCTAAAAAGCCCAAGCTTAAAGCAGCAACGCTGCAGAACATAAGTATAAAAAGTATATCAATCCAGGCAGGCTTAATGAGCCTGCCCCGTCCTGCTGTCCAGCACAGGACAGAAAAAAAGCACTATGGCCTGGGGAGGAGGCCTTATATGGGGGGTTCAATTATGTTAATTGCTTGGGCAGAATTAAAAATTCCACCGTCCTGCCAGCTTCACAGGGGCAGAAACACCCCACTTGTGCTGCTGGTTAGGACGACAGGGAAGGATCCATTCACTTTATATGCCAAGAAATCTCTTTGGGCCTCTTACGCCCTTGTTCAGCTCCCCTTCTATGATGCGCGCCCTATCACGCACTAACCCCTAAAATGTTAAAAACACTTTAACCCTTTAACACATTAACCCGGCTGCTCAGCAATGCTGATCGGGACCACCGCTTAGTCCCGATCAACTGAGAGGATGGCGGGAGGGCCCTTACCTGCCTCCTCACCATCCAATTGGTAATCCAAAGCTCCAGGCAGTCATGGCAGGCTGGAGCAATGGAGCACCGGTAATACTGATCAATGCTATGCTACGGCATGGCATTGAACAATGTATGCAATCTGAAGATTGCATTTAATAGTCCCCTGTGGGGGCTATAAAATTGGTAAAAAAAAGTTAATAACAGTGATTTAACCCCTTCCCTAATAAAAGTTTGAATCACTCCCCTTTTCCCATTAAACAAAAACTAGTGATGAGCGGCATTGCCCATATTCGAATTTGCGATATTTCGCGAATATATAGATGAATATTCATTTTCATTATATTCGCATATGTAAATATTCGCATATGCGAAAACAGCAAAAAAAAAACACATGGCATACCATTTTCGAAACTAGACCCCTCGGGGAATGTAACATGGGATAAAGTGAGCCTTAATACCCCACAGGTGTTTCATGACTTTTCCCAAAAATTTTACATTTTTAAAAAGGGTAATAGCAGAAAATACCCCACAAAATTTAAAGCCCAATTTCCCTAATTCAGGCCTCAAATGCGCACAGCGCTCTCACTTTGGAGCCCTGTCGTATTTCAAGGCAACAGTTTAGGGTCACATATGGGGTATCGCCGTACTCGGGAGAAATTGTGTTACAAATTTTGGGGGCTATTTTCTGCTTTTACCCTTTTTAAAAATGTAAAATTTTTGGTAAAACAAGCATTTTAGGTAAAAAAAAAAAAAAGTTCACTTAACCCCTTGTTACGTTCCCCGAGGGGTCTAGTTTCCAAAATATAATGCCATGTGTTTTTTTTTTTTTTTGCTGTCCTGGCACCATAGGGGATTCCTAAATGCGGCATGCCCCCAGAGCAAAATTTGCTTCCAAAAAGACAAATGTGACTACTCCTCCTCTGAGACCTGTAGTGCGCCAGCAGAGCACTTTTCTGAATCGGGAGAAATTGGGAGAATCTGCTGGATTTTGATTATGGTGTTCACAGAAGTAGGTCATTCATTATATAAGCACGGTATAATGTGAAGATTATTTATTAATAAAAAAATTCATAAATAATAAGGCATAATGTAAAAATTATAAAATTTAATAAATAACCACACAAATATTAAAATAGGATTGTGTCATGTGAATAGAGTGTTTATCAATTAAATGAAATTAAGTAAACTAAAAAATAGTGGCAAATAAAAGAAAAGACTGAGTAAATTAAAGATAAATGAAATGTAAAATGGGCAGAAGGCCGCAAAGGTAAGATATATATATATATATATATATATATATATATATATATATATATATATATGCAAATTAAAAAGTGTTTCAGTATCTTGTAATACCTTTTTTATTGGACTAACAGAATTTTGTAGAGAAAAGCTTTCGGGATTCCTCCCTTTATCAAGTCCAAAGCAAATCTCAGGGAGGAAGGGAGGAATCCCGAAAGCTTGTCTCTACAAAATTCTGTTAGTCCAATAAAAAAGGTATTACAAGATACTGCAACATTTTATGATTTGCATCTGCATTACTGGACTAATACGGCTACTCAAATTTACTATATATATATATATATATATATATATATATATATATATATATATATTTATATCAATAAATATAAATAAATATATAAAGATTCCTGGAGATGGTTTAGAACCCTGTGATGTCACACATGCTTGTGATGATGTCACCTTAAGCTGTACAAGGAGGTGCGCGCCGGCCGCAGTCTCTTCAGTGTGTTTTGCATTCACAACCTGTGGTGCAAAGTGTTTGTTAGAGAGTTTCTATTTGCGATAGAGAATACAAGATTTTGATTGTTCCTTGTCTGAAGAGAGAACCACAAGGTAAGTGTTACGCCGAGCGCTCCGGGTCCCCGCTCCTCCCCGGAGCGCTCGCGACATCCTCGCTACGGCAGCGCCCCGGTCAGATCCACTGACCGGGTGCGCTGCGATACCGCCTCCAGCCGGGATGCGATTCGCGATGCGGGTGGCGCCCGCTCGCGATGCGCACCCCGGCTTCCGTACCTGACTCGCTCTCCCTCGGTCCTGTCCCGGCACGCGCGGCCCTGCTCCCTAGGGCGTGCGCGCGCCGGGTCTCTGCGATTTAAAGGGCCACTGCGCCACTGATTGGCGCAGTGGTTCCAATTAGTGTCTTCACCTGTGCACTCCCTATGTATACCTCACTTCCCCTGCACTCCCTCGCCGGATCTTGTTGCCCTTGTGCCTAGTGAAAGCGTTCCCTTGTGTGTTCCTAGCCTGTGTTCCAGACCTCCTGCCGTTGCCCCTGACTACGATCCTTGCTGCCTGCCCCGACCTTCTGCTACGTCCGACCTTGCTTTTGTCTACTCCCTTGTACCGCGCCTATCTTCAGCAGTCAGAGAGGTTGAGCCGTTGCTAGTGGATACGACCTGGTTACTACCGCCGCAGCAAGACCATCCCGCTTTGCGGCGGGCTCTGGTGAACACCAGTAGTAACTTAGAACCGGTCCACTAGCACGGTCCACGCCAATCCCTCTCTGGCACAGAGGATCCACCTCCTGCCAGCCGGCATCGTGACAGTAGATCCGGCCATGGATCCCGCTGAAGTACCTCTGCCAGTTGTCGCCGACCTCACCACGGTGGTCGCCCAGCAGTCACAACAGATAGCGCAACAAGGCCACCAGCTGTCTCAACTGACCGTGATGCTACAGCAGCTACTACCACAGCTTCAGCAATCATCTCCTCCGCCAGCTCCTGCACCTCCTCCGCAGCGAGTGGCCGCTTCAGGCCTACGACTATCCTTGCCGGATAAATTTGATGGGGACTCTAAGTTTTGCCGTGGCTTTCTTTCACAATGTTCCCTGCACTTGGAGATGATGTCGGACCAGTTTCCTACTGAAAGGTCTAAGGTGGCTTTCGTAGTCAGCCTTCTGTCTGGAAAAGCTCTGTCATGGGCCACACCGCTCTGGGACCGCAATGACCCCGTCACTGCCTCTGTACACTCCTTCTTCTCGGAAATTCGTAGTGTCTTTGAGGAACCTGCCCGAGCCTCTTCTGCTGAGACTGCCCTGCTGAACCTGGTCCAGGGTAATTCTTCCGTTGGCGAGTACGCCATACAATTCCGTACTCTTGCTTCTGAACTATCCTGGAATAATGAGGCCCTCTGCGCGACCTTTAAAAAAGGCCTATCCAGCAACATTAAAGATGTTCTGGCCGCACGAGAAATTCCTGCTAATCTACATGAACTCATTCATCTTGCCACTCGCATTGACATGCGTTTTTCCGAAAGGCGTCAGGAGCTCCGCCAGGATATGGACTTTGTTCGCACGAGGCGTTTTTTCTCCCCGGCTCCTCTCTCCTCTGGTCCTCTGCAATCCGTTCCTGTGCCTCCCGCCGTGGAGGCAATGCAAGTTGACCGGTCTCGCCTGACACCTCAAGAGAGGACACGACGCCGCATGGAGAATCTCTGCCTGTACTGTGCCGGTACCGAACACTTCCTGAAGGATTGTCCTATCCGTCCTCCCCGCCTGGAAAGACGCACGCTGACTCCGCACAAAGGTGAGACAGTCCTTGATGTCAACTCTGCTTCTCCACGTCTTACTGTGCCTGTGCGGATATCTGCATCTACCTTCTCCTTCTCTACTATGGCCTTCTTGGATTCCGGATCTGCAGGAAACTTTATTTTGGCCTCTCTCATCAACAGGTTCAACATCCCGGTAACCAGTCTCGCCAGACCCCTCTACATCAATTGTGTTAACAATGAAAGATTGGACTGTACCATACGTTACCGCACGGAGCCCCTCCTAATGTGCATCGGACCTCATCATGAAAAAATTGAGTTTTTGGTCCTCCCCAATTGCACTTCCGAAATTCTCCTTGGACTACCGTGGCTTCAACGCCATTCCCCAACCCTGGATTGGTCCACAGGGGAGATCAAGAGCTGGGGTACCTCTTGTTTCAAGGACTGCCTTAAACCGGTTCCCAGTACTCCCTGCCGTGACCCTGTGGTTCCCCCTGTAACCGGTCTCCCTAAGGCCTATATGGACTATGCTGACGTATTTTGCAAGAAACAAGCTGAGACTCTACCTCCTCACAGGCCTTATGACTGTCCTATTGACCTCCTCCCGGGCACTACTCCACCCCGGGGCAGAATTTATCCTCTGTCCGCCCCAGAGACTCTTGCTATGTCCGAGTACATCCAGGAAAATTTAAAAAAGGGGTTTATCCGCAAATCCTCCTCTCCTGCCGGAGCTGGATTTTTCTTTGTGTCCAAAAAAGATGGCTCCCTACGTCCTTGCATTGACTACCGCGGACTTAATAAAATCACGGTAAAGAACCGCTACCCTCTACCTCTTATCTCTGAACTCTTTGATCGCCTCCAAGGTGCCCACATCTTTACCAAACTGGACTTAAGAGGTGCCTATAATCTCATCCGCATCAGGGAGGGGGACGAATGGAAAACGGCATTTAACACTAGAGATGGACACTTTGAGTATCTGGTCATGCCCTTTGGCCTGTGCAACGCCCCTGCCGTCTTCCAAGACTTTGTTAATGAAATTTTTCGTGATCTCTTATATTCCTGTGTTGTTGTGCATCTGGACGATATTCTGATTTTTTCTGCCAACCTAGAAGAACACCGCCAGCATGTCCGCATGGTTCTTCAGAGACTTCGAGACAATCAACTTTATGCCAAAATGGAGAAATGTCTGTTTGAATGTCAATCTCTTCCTTTCCTAGGATACTTGGTCTCTGGCCAGGGACTACAAATGGACCCAGACAAACTCTCTGCCGTCTTAGATTGGCCACGCCCCTCCGGACTCCGTGCTATCCAACGTTTTTTGGGGTTCGCCAATTATTACAGACAATTTATTCCACATTTTTCCACCATTGTGGCTCCTATCGTGGCTTTAACCAAGAAGAATGCCAATCCTAAGTCATGGCCTCCTCAAGCGGAAGACGCCTTTAAACGGCTCAAGTCTGCCTTTTCTTCTGCTCCCGTGCTCTCCAGACCTGACCCATCTAAACCCTTCCTATTAGAGGTTGATGCCTCCTCAGTAGGAGCTGGAGCGGTTCTTCTACAAAAAAATTCTTCTGGGCATGCTGTTACTTGTGTTTTTTTTTCTAGGACCTTCTCTCCGGCGGAGAGGAACTACTCCATCGGGGATCGAGAGCTACTGGCCATTAAATTAGCACTTGAGGAATGGAGGCATCTGCTGGAGGGATCAAAATTTCCAGTTATTATTTACACCGATCACAAGAATCTCTCCTATCTCCAGTCTGCCCAACGGCTGAACCCTCGCCAGGCCAGGTGGTCTCTGTTCTTTGCCCGGTTTAATTTTGAAATTCACTTTCGCCCTGCCGATAAGAACATTAGGGCCGATGCTCTCTCTCGTTCCTCGGATGCCTCGGATGTAGAGCTCTCTCCGCAACACATCATTCCTCCTGACTGCCTGATCTCCACTTCTCCAGCCTCCATCAGGCAAACTCCTCCAGGGAAGACCTTCGTCTCTCCACGCCAACGCCTCGGAATCCTCAAATGGTTTCACTCCTCCCATCTCGCAGGCCATGCGGGCATCAAGAAATCCTTGCAACTCATCTCTCGTTTCTATTGGTGGCCGACTCTGGAAACGGATGTTGTCGATTTTGTGCGGGCCTGCACTGTCTGTGCCCGGGATAAGACTCCTCGCCAGAAGCCTGCTGGTCTTCTTCATCCTCTGCCTGTCCCCGAACAGCCTTGGTCTCTGATTGGTATGGACTTTATTACAGACTTACCCCCATCCCGTGGCAACACTGTTGTTTGGGTGGTCGTTGATCGATTTTCCAAGATGGCACATTTTATTCCTCTTCCTGGTCTTCCTTCAGCGCCTCAGTTGGCAAAACAATTTTTTGTACACATTTTTCGTCTTCACGGGTTGCCCACGCAGATCGTCTCGGATAGCGTCCAATTCGTGTCAAAATTCTGGAGGGCTCTCTGTAAACAACTCAAGATTAAATTAAACTTTTCTTCTGCTTATCATCCTCAATCCAATGGCAAGTAGAAAGAATTAACCAGGTTCTGGGTGATTATTTACGGCATTTTGTTTCCTCCCGCCAGGATGACTGGGCAGATCTTCTTCCATGGGCCGAATTCTCGTACAACTTCAGAGTCTCTGAATCTTCTTCCAAATCCCCATTTTTCGTGGTGTACGGCCGTCACCCTCTTCCCCCCCTCCCTACTCCCTTGCCCTCTGGTTTGCCCGCTGTGGATGAAATAACTCGTGATCTTTCCACCATATGGAAAGAGACCCAAAATTCTCTCTTACAGGCTTCATCACGCATGAAGAAGTTTGCTGATAAGAAAAGAAGAGCTCCCCCCATTTTTTCTCCCGGGGACAAGGTATGGCTCTCCGCTAAATATGTCCGCTTCCGTGTTCCCAGCTACAAATTGGGACCACGCTATCTTGGTCCTTTCAAAATCTTGTGCCAAATTAATCCTGTCTCTTACAAACTTCTTCTTCCTCCTTCTCTTCGTATTCCTAATGCCTTTCATGTCTCTCTTCTTAAACCACTCATCATCAACCGTTTCTCTCCCAAACTTATTTCTCCTACTCCTGTCTCCGGTTCTTCAGACATCTTCACCGTAAAGGAGATACTGGCCTCCAAAAAGGTCAGAGGAAAAACTTTTTTTTTAGTGGACTGGGAGGGCTGTGGCCCTGAAGAGAGATCCTGGGAACCTGAGGACAATATCCTAGATAAAAGTCTGGTCCTCAGGTTCTCAGGCTCTAAGAAGAGGGGGAGACCCAAGGGGGGGGGTACTGTTACGCCGAGCGCTCCGGGTCCCCGCTCCTCCCCGGAGCGCTCGCGACATCCTCGCTACGGCAGCGCCCCGGTCAGATCCACTGACCGGGTGCGCTGCGATACCGCCTCCAGCCGGGATGCGATTCGCGATGCGGGTGGCGCCCGCTCGCGATGCGCACCCCGGCTTCCGTACCTGACTCGCTCTCCCTCGGTCCTGTCCCGGCGCGCGCGGCCCCGCTCCCTAGGGTGCGCGCGCGCCGGGTCTCTGCGATTTAAAGGGCCACTGCGCCACTGATTGGCGCAGTGGTTCCAATTAGTGTCTTCACCTGTGCACTCCCTATGTATACCTCACTTCCCCTGCACTCCCTCGCCGGATCTTGTTGCCCTTGTGCCTAGTGAAAGCGTTCCCTTGTGTGTTCCTAGCCTGTGTTCCAGACCTCCTGCCGTTGCCCCTGACTACGATCCTTGCTGCCTGCCCCGACCTTCTGCTATGTCCGACCTTGCTTTTGTCTACTCCCTTGTACCGCGCCTATCTTCAGTAGTCAGAGAGGTTGAGCCGTTGCTAGTGGATACGACCTGGTTACTACCGCCGCAGCAAGACCATCCCGCTTTGCGGCGGGCTCTGGTGAACACCAGTAGTAACTTAGAACCGGTCCACTAGCACGGTCCACGCCAATCCCTCTCTGGCACAGAGGATCCACCTCCTGCCAGCCGGCATCGTGACAGTAAGTCTCAGCCTCTTCTATTCATACATACACAGAGCATTTTTTTTTGTCAGTTTTTTTTTTTTGCCAAAAGAAATAATAAAAGTTATATTTCTCATAGCGTTGTTACACTACTTGGCTTAGGCATGAAAAAAATAAAACGCACAGATAGTATCATGACCAGAGATTTTTCTTGCAAAAGTGCTAAAATGCAATTACGCACAAAAAAGCCCCCAAGAAAATGAGTCTTAATTCGTGAAGTTCTAAAAGATATAATTCTATGAGAAAGATTTGGTGGTGTAGTAAAAGAATGTCAAAAAGATTAGGGCAGAAATATAATAATATATAATGGAATTCTTTGTGTACTAACAATAGAAATACTTCGGGTACTCCGAAAGGGAAAAATGTTTTCAAATCAACTAGTGGCAGAAAGTCTTATAGGGTACGGATAGATCCCAATGAGGTGGGGTAGGTTCATTAATAGTAAATGTATATAGCAGGATAGCCCAATTGTATCTACAGTATGAACTTCCTATTGGCCAGTGAACATACAGCCAAGCTCTAAGGAACGGACAGGTTCAGGGATATCAGATATTACTAGGACTGGACAGGTTCAGGGTTATCAGATATTACTCGGACCGGACAGGTTCAGAGTTATCAGATATTACTAGGACCGGACAGGTTCAGGGTTATCAGATATTACTAGGACCGGACAGGTTCAGGGTAATCAGATATTACTTGGACCGGACAGGTTCAGGGTTTTGTGATATTACTTGGACCGGACAGGTTCAGAGTTATCAGATATTACTAGGACCGGGCAGGTTCAAGGTTATCAGATATTACTAGGACCGGGCAGGTTCAGGGTTATCAGATATTACTAGGACCAGGCAGGTTCAGGGTTATCAGATATTACTAGGACCGGATAGGTTCAGGGTTATCAGATATTACTAGGACCGGACAGGTTCAGGGTTATCAGATATTAATAGGACCAGCCAGGTTCAGGGTTATCAGATATTACTAGGACAGAACAGGTTCAGGGTTATCAGATATTACTAGAAATGGACAGGTTCAGGGTTATCAGATATTACTAGGACCGGACAGGTTCAGGGTTATCAGATATTACTAGGACCGGACAGGGTCAGGGTTATCAGACATTGGAAACCTCAGAGAAGACATCTCCATATAAAACTCTTATAGAGAAGCATCTTCTTCTGAGGCTTCGATGGTCTTAGTGTTATCTTGTGGTTCTGTGCTGGACATTTCTGCTCTGTATGAAGGATCTATTGTATAATGACAGGAATGATGACATGTTGTCTAATGTGTTCACTTATCTCTCTCTTTCTCTTTAGTGTTTTCAGGCTCTGACCTGTGACCATGGCCTCTCCACAAGACCCATTGCTGAAGGAGGAGGAAGAAGCAATGGAGGACCATAGTGATATGGATGTAGAAAAGGGCGATATCCCTGAGAGGCAGAACCTGCCATCGCTAAGCAGCAAGTCCACCGCACGTTCCATCATGACCGTAGTGATCCTTGCCTTTGTTAATTTGCTCATCTATGCAAATCGCTCCAGCGTGGCGGGGGTGCTGCCTTATATACAGAAAGCTTATGACACCAATGCTAGTCTGTCCGGCTTATTGAATACATTGTTCATCGGAAGCTACGTGCTGGTTGCACCAATTGCTGGATATTTGGGCGACCACTGTAATAAGAAATATACTTTTTGCGCAGGAGTCATCATTTGGTTGAGCATGACACTTACCCTGTCGTTTATCCCCGACGGGTATTTCCTGCTCTTCCTGCTGACGAGTGGACTGGTCGGAGCTGGAGAGGCAACTTTCTGCACCATCGCCCCCTCCATCATTGCAGACCTTTTCACAAGTGACCAGCGGACCCGCATGCTGAACGTGTTTTACTCTGTCATACCTGTAGGCTGCGGACTTGGATACATCATCGGGCCCAAAGTGACTGATGCAGCAAGGGGCGATTGGCACTGGGCGTTTCGGGTCACCCCTGGCCTGGGCCTCATAGCTGTGGCTTTGATGATTTTGGTCACAAAGGAGTCTCCAAGAGTGACTACAAACGGGAAGAAGAACAACAAATCCCCGAAGTTTGCTAAATTTGCGACAGATCTGAAAAAACTATTTAAAAATCGAAGCTTCATGTTAACCACCCTGGGATCGTCAGCTGTATCCTACATAGTGGGAGCCATAGGTGTATGGGGTCCATCATACCTGACCTACGCACGAATACTCTTACAAGAGAAGGACCCTTGCCGCGCTGAACCGTGTGACTATCACGACATCCTAATATTTGGTGTGGTTACAGTCGTCTCCGGCATTCTGGGAGTTGTAGCAGGGTCGGAGATAAGTAAAAAATATCGTAAATCCAACCCACGGGCGGACCCGCTTGTGTGTGGCTGCGCGATGATGATCTCCGGCCCTTTTCTTCTGTTGGCATTGACTTTTGGCAACATCAGCCTCGTTGCCACCTACATCTTCATCTTCATCGGAGAGACGCTTCTGGCAGTAAATTTCACCCTCATATCTGACATTATACTAAAAGTAGTAACTCCGTGGAGGAGATCTTCAGCTCTGGCCGTGCAGATGACAATCTATCACCTCCTAGGTGACGCCGGCAGCCCGTACCTCATCGGCCTGATATCTGACACCTATGAACGAGGATATGCCAAATCCCCTCTTCTGACATACCGCAGCCTGGAGTATGCCCTCATGACCTGCACCATCATGGCAGTCATTGGAGGGGCCTTCTTCATGGCCACTGCTCTATTTATAGAGAGGGACGAAAAAGAAGCAGAGATGGAATCTGAACCTCCGTCATCCTCCTCCTCCTCACTGCTTCCCGCTGATGAGAACCGCGCTTCAGACTACAGAGATCTGTAACCTCCACAATGCCGATAGATATAGCGAGGACTCTCCTAAAAATGAATGAGGAAAAGTCATTGTTTACCTTTTTCTGTTTTACTTAATTAAAAAAAATTAAAAAAAATTGCTGCAATTGTTCTGTGTTCCACTTTACCGATTAAAAAATATTCTCTACCTACCCAACTGTGTCCAAACCCCAAATAGAAAAATTTTAATCTCCTCCCAAGACATAAAAAAAGATTATTAATAAGAAGAGGGATATATATTAGTGCGTGTTTGTGTGTATATGTGTGTGTGTATGTGTTTGTGTGCATGTGTTTGTTTGTATATGTTTGTGTGTATATGTTTGTGTATGTGTTTGTGTGTATATGTATGTGTTTGTGTGTATATGTGTGTGTATGTGTTTGTGTGTATATGTCTGCATGTGTTTGTGTATATATATGTGTGTGTTTGTGTGTATATGTGTTTGTATATGTATGTGTTTGTATATGTTTGTGTTTGTGTGTATATGTGTGTGTATATTTGTGTGTATGTTTGTGTGTACGTGTTTGTATATGTTTGTGTGCGTTTGTGTGTATGTGTTTGTGTGTATATGTGTGTATATGTGTGTGTGTGTGTATGAATTTGTGTGTATATGTGTATGCAATTGTGTGTATGTGTTTGTGTGTATATGTGTGTGTGTGTGTGTGTCTGTATGTGTATGTATATGTGTGTATATGTGTGTGTATATTAGGGCTGCACGATATGGGGAAAATGTGCGATTGGGTTTATGGAGGTAAATATTGTGATTTTGATATAATAAACAAATGGTGAAATCCCCCCTATTTAATGTCCAATCCCCCTATTTTATATAGCCAACTCCCCCAATTTCATGTTCATTGACTGAACATAAAATGAAGGGAATTGGATATGAAATGGGGAGAAATTAGCTTAAAGGGGTACTCTACCCCTAGACATGTTATCCCCTATCCAAAGAATCAGGGATAACGTATCTGATCGAGGAGTGGCCGGCCCCTAGCACACAACCGTCATGCCTCTGCTCATAGATATGAATGGAAGGAGTGTGGGGGCTGTGATTGCAATTGATCTGGCATTGAGAGGAATTCGTTTCTTCTACATACTACATATACACCCCCTTACACTTTCCCCCCCAATAAAAATGAAAAATGTATTGTATGGCAGTGTTTCCAAAATGGAGCCTCCAGCTGTTGCAAAACAAAAACTCCCAGCATTTCCGGACAGCCACTGACTGTCCAGGCATGCTGGGAGTTTAGCTACAGCTGGAGGCACCCTGATTGGGAATCACTGGCGTAGGATACCACTATGTCCACCCCTATGCAATCCCTAATTTAGTCCTCAAATGCGCATGGCGCTCTCTCACTTCGGAGCCCTGTCGTATTTCAAGGAAACAGTTTAGGGCCACATATGGGGTATCGCCGTACTCGGGAGAAATTGCACTATAAATTTTGGGGGGCTTTTTCTCCTTTTACCCCTTATGAAAAGGAAAAGTTAGGGGCTACACCAGCCTGTTAGTGTAAAAAAATTAAAAAAATTGCACTAACATGCTGGTGTTGCCCCATACTTTTTATTTTCACAAGCGGTAAAAGAAAAAAAAGACCCCCAAAATTTGTAACGCAATTTCTTCTGAGTACGTAAATACCCCATATGTGGGCGTAAAATTCTCTGCGGGCGCACAACAAGGCTCACTATGTACATTTAAGGCCTAAATTGGTGATTTGCACAGGGCTGGCTGATTTTACAGCGGTTCTGACATAAACGCAAAAAAATAAATACCCACATGTGACCCCATTTTGGAAACTACACCCCTCACGGAACGTAACAAGGGGTATAGTGAGCATAAAAACTCCACAGGTGTTTGACAAATTTTTGTTAAAATTGGATGGGAAAATGAAAACAAAAATTTTTCACAAAAATGCTGGTGTTACACTAAATTTTTCATTTTCACAAGGGAAATAGGAAAAAAGCCCCCCAAATTTGTAAACCCATTTCTTCTGAGTACATACCCCATATGTGGATGTAAAGTGCTCTGCGGGTGCACTACAATGCTCAGAAGAGAAGGAGCGACAGAGAAAATTTGTCCGGAATTGAAGGTCACGTGTGTTTACAAAGCCCCCATAGTGCCAGAACAATGGACCCCCCACATGTGACCCCATTTTGGAAACTATACCCCTCACGTAATGTAATAAGGGGTTCAGTGAGCATTTAAACCCCACAGGTGTCTAACAGATTTTTGGAACAGTGGTCCATGAAAATGAAAAATGTAATTTTTCATTTGCACAGACCACTGATCCAAAGATCTGTCAAATGCCAGTGGGGTGTAAATACTCACTGCACCCCTTATTAAATTCTGTGAGGGGTGTAGTTTCCAAAATGGGGTCACATGTGGGGGGGGGGTCCACTGTTCTGGCACCACGGGGGGCTTTGTAAACGCATATGGCCCCTGACTTCCATTCCAAACAAATACACTCTCCAAAAGCTCAATGGCGCTCATTTTCTTCTGAGCATTGTAGTTCGCCCGCAGAGCACTTGACGTCCACACATGGGGTATTTCCATACTCAGAAGAAATGGGGTTACAAATTGTGGGGGTAATTTTCTCCTATTACCCCTCGTAAAAAAACTGCATTTTAGTGAAAAAAAATTTTTTTTTTCATTTACACATCCAAATTTAACAAAAAGTCTTAAAACACCTGTGAGGTGTTAAGGCTCATTGTACCCCTTGTTACGTTCCTTGAGGGGTGTAGTTTCCAAAATAGCATGCCATGTGGGTTGTTTTTAGCTGTGCTGGCACCATAGGGGCTTCCTAAATGCGACATGCCCCCCAAAAACCATTTCAGCAAAATTTGCTTTCCAAAAGCCAAATGTGACTCCTTCTCTTCTGAGCATTTTGGTTTGCCCGCAGAACATTTTACTTCCTAACATGGGGTATTTGCATACTCAGAAGAAATGTGGTTACAAATTTGGGGGGGGGGATTTTCTCCCATTACCTTTTGTAAAAATTGTAAATTTGGGAAAAAAACTGCACTTTAGTAAAAAAAGAAAAAAACATTTCATTTGCACATCCGACTTTAACGAAAAGTCGTCAAACACCTATGGGTTGTTAAGGCTCACTGGACACCTTGTTACGTGCCTCGAGGGGTGCAGTTTCCAAAATGGTATGCCATGTGGGGGTTTTCCTGCTGTTCTGGCACCATAGGGGCTTCCAAAATGTGACATGCCCCAAAAAACATTTCATTAAAATTCACTCTCCAAAATCCCATTATCGCTCCTTCCCTTCTGAGCCCTCTACTGCATCCACCGAACACTTGACATACACATATGAGGTATTTCCTTACTCGAGAGAAATTAGGTTACAAATTTTGGGGGATTTTGAATTTTCTGTTTCACTTTGCTGCTATTCCTGTGAAACACCTAAAGGGTTAACACACTTACTGAATGTCATTTTGAACACTTTGAGGGGTGCAGTTTCTATAATGGGGTCATTTATGGGGTATTTCTAATATGAAGGCCCTTCAAATCCACTTCAAAACTGAACTGGTCCCTGAAAAATTCCGATTTGAAAATTTTGTGAAAAATTGCTGCTGATCTTTGAAGCCCTCTGATGTTTTCCAAAAGTAAAAACATGTCAACTTTATGATGCAAACATAAAGTAGACATATTGTATATGTGAATCAATATATAATTTATTTGGAATGTCTATTTTTCCTATAAGCAGAGTAAAAAAGTAAAAAAGTAAAAAAACAAAATGCTAAATTTTACATTTTTTCATGATATTTTGGAATTTTTCACCAAGAAATGATGCAAGTATCGACAAAAATTTACCTCTAACATAAAGTGGAATATGTCACGAAAAAAAAAATCTCGAAATCCGAATGAAAGGTAAAAGCATCGCAGAGTTATTAATGCTTAAAGTGACAGTGGTCAGATGTGCAAAAAAATGGCCGGGTCCTACACTGAAAATTGGCTGGGTCCTTAAGGGGTTAAGGACCAGGAAGGGGGGAGATGGTTTCATTTTTTCCTCCTCACCTTCTCATAGCCATAACACTTTTATACTTTCTAATGACATCCCCTTTTACCCCTTCCACCACATCACTTTTCCCCTTCCTCTCTTCCCCTGTTGTTCTTCATACCTTGCCAGCAGGCTCAGGTGCTGGGGCTTTAAGCAGGTTTGGCATTCTCTTGACGTGCTGTGCTGACTGTGCTGCACTTACTGAGAGCAGCTGTGGGTACTGACGAGTGACAGTAGGAGCGTCACTCGTCCACTGAGAGCCCCTGCACCGAGCCTGCTGGCCAGGTAAGCAAAACAACAGGGGGGGGGGGATGAATTTGCACAGAGGCACAGGGGGAATAAAGTAGCACAGGGGGTTCAAAGGGGGAGGAATGAAGTGGCATTGGAGGGATCAAGAAGGTGAATAAAATGACAATGGAGTGAGGGAATGGTACAGGGGGTTAATAAGGAGAAATGTAATGGCTATGTGGTATCCCGGTACCGTATGGTATACTGTACCTTGTATGGTGGTCCCCAAAGTCTGAGTTACTTCGTTCCAGTTGCGTCCTCCTGGTGGGATAGCCCCTAGTCACCTCTTCCTTCTTTAATTTTATGATGTTTGTATGTATATTTCATTGTATATTTAATTTTGGATATAGTGTCGCAGGACCTTAACCTCTTAAGGACGCAGGGCGTATGGATACGCCCTGCATTCCGAGTCCTTAAGGACGCAGGGCGTATCTATACGCCCGTGGGAATTCCGGTCCCCACCGCTAGCCGGTTGGGGACCGGAGCCGGATGCCTGCTGAAATCGTTCAGCAGGCAACCCGGCATATCGCCCAGGGGGGTCATTATGCCCCCCCATGTCGGCAATCGCCGCAGATCGCTGGACAATTCAGTTCAGCGATCTGCAGCGATTCCGGGTCAATCGGGTCTCCAGTGACCCGGTGACCTGGAATTACTGGCTGTTCAGGGTCGTCTCTGACGGCCCCGAACAGCCAAAGCCTGCAGGGGTGAGGTGGCACTGGTGCCACCTCACGATTGCCCTGATTCATCGGCCGGATTACCGGCCGACCAATCAGGGCGCCTGCTGCGGGTGTCACTCCCGCACCCGCTCCGCCCCTCTTCCGGAGGGCGTGAGCGGGTGCGGGAAGACGACCCCGGGTGCTGGGGACCCCGATCCCCGGCGTCCATGTTGGGATCGGGGCCCCAGGAGCGACGGCGGCGGCGAGGGACAGCCTGCGATGGAGCAGCAGCAGGAGGTGAGTTACAGCCTTCTGCTGTTGCTTAGCAACAGCTCCAAGCATGCAAAAAGGGCATGCTGGGAACTGTAGTTATGCAACAGCAGGAGGCAGACCACCACAACTCCCAGCATTCCCTTACGGGCATGCTGGGACTTATGGTTTTGCAACAGCTGGATGCACAATTTTTCTATGGAAAAGTGTACCTTCAGCTGTTGTATAACTACAACTCCCAGCTTGCACAAACAGATAAAGTGCATGCTGGGAGTTGTAGTGGTGCATCTGCTGGTTGCATAACTACAACTTCCAGCATGCCCGTTGGCTGTCGGTGACTGCTGAGAGATGTAGTTTTGCAACAGCTGAAGGCACACTGGTTGTGAAACTTAGAGTTTTTTTTTTTACCTAACTCAGTGTTTCACGACCGGTGTGCCTCCAGCTGTTGCAAACTACAACTCCCAGCAGTCACCTTACACCATGCACCGTACATGCTGGGAGTTGTAGTTTTGCAACAGCTGGAAGCACACTGGTTTTGAAACACTGAGTAAGGTCACAAACTCATAACCAGTGTGCCTACAGCTGTTGCAAAACTAAAACTCTCAGCATGTACAGTCTGTCAGCGCATGCTGGGAGTTGTAGTTTTGCAACAGCTGGATGTCCCCCCCAATGTGAATGTACAGGGTACACTCACATGGGCGGAGGATTACAGTAAGTATCGGGCTGCAAGTTTGAGCTGCAGCAAATTTTCTGCAACAGCTCAAACTGCCAGCGAGAAACTACTGTGAACCCCCCGCCCGTGCGACTGTACCCTAAAAACACTACACTACACTAACACAAAATAAAATAAAAAGTAAAAAACACTACATATACACATACCCCTACACAGCACCCCTCCCCAATAAAAATGAAAAACGTCTGGTACGCCACGGTTTCCAAAACGGAGCCTCCAGCTGTTGCAAAACAACAACTCCCAGTATTGTCAGACAGCCGTTGACTGTCCAGGCATGCTGGGAGTTTTGCAACAGCTGGAGGCACCCTGTTTGGGAATCACTGGCGTAGAATACCCCTAAGTCCACCCCTATGCAATCCCTAATTTAGGCCTCAAATGCGCATGGCGCTCTCACTTTGGAGCCCTGTCGTATTTCAAGGCAACAGTTAAGGGTCACATATGGGGTATCGCCGTACTCGGGAGAAATTGGGCTTCAAATTTTGGGGGGTATTTTCTGCTTTTACCCTTTTTAAAAATGTAAAGTTTTTGGGAAAAGAAGCATTTTAGGTAAAAATTTTTTTTTTTTTTTACATATGCAATAGTCGTGAAATGCCTTTGGGGTATTAAGGTTCACTTAACCCCTTGTTACATTCCCCGAGGGCTCTAGTTTCCAAAATGGTATGCCATGTGGGGTTTTTTTGCGGTCCTGGCACCATAGGGCTGTCATGATGCCGGCTGGCAGGAGGTGGATCCTCTGTGCCAGAGAGGGATTGGCGTGGACCGTGCTAGTGGACCGGTTCTAAGTTACTACTGGTATTCACCAGAGCCCGCCGCAAAGCGGGATGGTCTTGCTGCGGCGGTAGTAACCAGGTCGTATCCACTAGCAACGGCTCAACCTCTCTGACTGCTGAAGATAGGCGCGGTACAAGGGAGTAGACAAGAGCAAGGTCGGACGTAGCAGAAGGTCGGGGCAGGCAGCAAGGATCGTAGTCAGGGGCAACGGCAGGAGGTCTGGAACACAGGCTAGGAACACACAAGGAAACGCTTTCACTGGCACGATGGCAACAAGATCCGGCGAGGGAGTGCAGGGGAAGTGAGGTATACATAGGGAGTGAACAGGTGAACACACTAATTAGACCAACTGCGCCAATCAGTGGCGCAGTGGCCCTTTAAATCGCAGAGACCCGGCGGGCGCGCGCCCTAGGGAGCGGGGCCGCGCGCGCCGGGACAGGACCGACGGAGAGCGAGTCAGGTACGGGAGCCGGGGTGCGCATCGCGAGCGGGCGCCACCCGCATCGCGAATCGCATCCCGGCTGGAGGCGGTATCGCAGCGCACCCGGTCAGTGGATCTGACCGGGGCGCTGCAGTAGCGAGGATGTTGCGAGCGCTCCGGGGAGGAGCGGGGACCCGGAGCGCTCGGCGTAACAGTACCCCCCCCTTGGGTCTCCCCCTCTTCTTTTCTTATCGGCAAACTTTTTCATGCGAGATGAAGCCTGTAAAAGAGAATTTTGGGTCTCTTTCCATATGGTGGAAAGATCACGAGTTACTTCATCCACAGCGGGCAAACCAGAGGGCAAGGGAGTAGGGAGGGGGGGAAGAGGGTGACGGCCGTACACCACGAAGAATGGGGATTTGGAAGAAGATTCAGAGACTCTGAAGTTGTACGAGAATTCGGCCCATGGTAGAAGATCTGCCCAGTCATCCTGGTGGGAGGAAACAAAATGCCGTAAATAGTCACCCAGGACCTGGTTAATTCTTTCTACTTGCCCATTGGATTGAGGATGATAAGCAGAAGAGAAGTTTAATTTAATCTTGAGTTGTTTACAGAGAGCCCTCCAGAATTTTGACACGAATTGGACGCCTCTATCCGAGACGATCTGCGTGGGCAAACCGTGAAGACGAAAAATATGTACAAAAAATTGTTTTGCCAACTGAGGCGCTGAAGGAAGACCAGGAAGAGGAATAAAATGTGCCATCTTGGAAAATCGATCAACGACCACCCAAACAACAGTGTTGCCAGGGGATGGGGGTAAGTCAGTAATAAAGTCCATACCAATCAGAGACCAAGGCTGTTCGGGGACAGGCAGAGGATGAAGGAAGCCAGCAGGCTTCTGGCGAGGAGTCTTATCCTGGGCACAGACAGTACAGGCCCGCACGAAATCAACAACATCCGTCTCCAGAGTCGGCCACCAATAGAAACGAGAGATGAGTTGCAAGGAGTTTTTGATGCCCGCATGGCCAGCGAGGTGGAAGGAGTGACCCCATTTGAGGATTCCGAGGCGTTGGCGTGGAGAAACGAAGGTCTTCCCTGGAGGAGTTTGCCTGATGGAGGCTGGAGAAGTGGAGATCAGACAGTCAGGAGGAATGATGTGTTGCGGAGAGAGCTCTACTTCCGAGGCATCCGAGGAACGAGAGAGAGCATCGGCCCTAATGTTCTTGTCGGCAGGGCGAAAATTAATTTCAAAATTAAAACGGGCAAAGAACAGAGACCACCTGGCCTGGCGAGGATTCAGCCGTTGGGCAGACTGGAGATAGGAGAGATTCTTGTGATCGGTGTAAATGATAACTGGAAATTTTGATCCCTCCAGCAGATGCCTCCATTCCTCAAGTGCCAATTTAATGGCCAGTAGTTCTCGATCCCCGATGGAGTAGTTCCTCTCCGCCGGAGAGAAGGTCCTAGAAAAAAAAAACACAAGTAACAGCATGCCCGGAAGAATTTTTTTGTAGAAGGGCCGCTCCAGCTCCCACTGAGGAGGCATCAACCTCCAATAGGAAGGGTTTAGATGGGTCAGGTCTGGAGAGCACGGGAGCAGAAGAAAAGGCAGACTTGAGCCGTTTAAATGCATCTTCCGCTTGAGGAGACCAGGACTTAGGATTGGCATTCTTCTTGGTTAAAGCCACGATGGGAGCCACAATAGTGGAAAAATGTGGAATAAATTGTCTGTAATAATTGGCGAATCCCAAAAAACGTTGGATAGCACGGAGTCCGGAGGGGCGTGGCCAATCTAAGACGGCAGAGAGTTTATCAGGGTCCATTTGTAGTCCCTGGCCAGAGACCAAATATCCTAGGAAAGGAAGAGATTGACATTCAAACAGACATTTCTCCATTTTGGCATAAAGTTGATTGTCTAGAAGTCTCTGAAGAACCATGCGGACATGCTGGCGGTGTTCTTCTTAGTTGGCAGAAAAAATCAGAATATCGTCCAGATACACAACAACACAGGAATATAAGAGATCACGAAAAATTTCATTAACAAAGTCTTGGAAGACGGCAGGGGCGTTGCACAGGCCAAAGGGCATGACCAGATACTCAAAGTGTCCATCTCTAGTGTTAAATGCAGTTTTCCATTCGTCCCCCTCCCTGATGCGGATGAGATTATAAGCACCTCTTAAGTCCAGTTTGGTAAAGATGTGGGCACCTTGAAGGCGATCAAAGAGTTCTGAGATAAGAGGTAGGGGGTAGCGGTTCTTTACCGTGATTTTATTAAGTCCGCGGTAGTCAATGCAAGGACGTAGGGAGCCATCTTTTTTGGACACAAAGAAAAATCCAGCTCCGGCAGGAGAGGAGGATTTGCGGATAAACCCCTTTTTTAAATTTTCCTGGATGTATTCAGACATAGCAAGAGTCTCTGGGGCGGAGAGAGGATAAATTCTGCCCCGGGGTGGAGTAGTGCCCGGGAGGAGGTCAATAGGACAGTCATAAGGCCTGTGAGGAGGTAAAGTCTCAGCTTGTTTTTTGCAAAATACATCAGCATAGTCCATATAAGCCTTAGGGAGACCGGTTACAGGGGGAACTACAGGGTCACGGCAGGGAGTACTGGGAACCGGTTTAAGACAGTCCTTGAAACAAGAAGTACCCCAGCTCTTGATCTCTCCTGTGGACCAATCAAGGGTTGGGGAATGGCGTTGAAGCCATGGTAGTCCAAGGAGAATTTCGGAAGTGCAATTGGAGAGGACCAAAAACTCAATTTTTTCGTGATGGGGTCCGATGCACATTAGGAGGGGCTCCGTGCGGTAACGTACGGTACAGTCCAATCTTTCATTGTTAACACAATTGATGTAGAGGGGTCTGGCGAGACTGGTCACCGGGATGTTGAACCTGTTGATGAGAGAGGCCAAAATAAAATTTCCTGCAGATCCGGAATCCAAGAAGGCCATAGTAGAGAAGGAGAAGGTAGAAGCAGATATCCGCACAGGCACAGTAAGGCGTGGAGAAGCAGAGTTGACATCAAGAACTGTCTCACCTTTGTGCGGAGTCAGCGTACGTCTTTCCAGGCGGGGAGGACGGATAGGACAATCCTTCAGGAAGTGTTCGGTACCGGCACAGTACAGGCAAAGATTCTCCATGCGGCGTCGTGTCCTCTCTTGAGGTGTCAAGCGAGACCGGTCAACTTGCATAGCCTCCACGGCGGGAGGCACAGGAACGGATTGCAGAGGACCAGAGGAGAGAGGAGCCGGGGAGAAAAAACGCCTAGTGTGAACAAAGTCCATATCCTGGCGGAGCTCCTGACGCCTTTCGGAAAAACGCATGTCGATGCGAGTGGCTAGATGAATGAGTTCATGCAGGTTAGCAGGAATTTCTCGTGCGGCCAGAACATCTTTAATGTTGCTGGATAGGCCTTTTTTAAAGGTCGCGCAGAGGGCCTCATTATTCCAGGATAGTTCGGAAGCAAGAGTACGGAATTGTATGGCGTACTCGCCAACGGAAGAATTACCCTGGACCAGGTTCAGCAGGGCAGTCTCAGCAGAAGAGGCTCGGGCAGGTTCCTCAAAGACACTTCGAATTTCCGCGAAGAAGGAGTGTACAGAGGCAGTGACGGGGTCATTGCGGTCCCAGAGCGGTGTGGCCCATGACAGAGCTTTCCCAGACAGAAGGCTGACTACGAAAGCCACCTTAGACCTTTCAGTAGGAAACTGGTCCGACATCATCTCCAAGTGCAGGGAACATTGTGAAAGAAAGCCACGGCAAAACTTAGAGTCCCCATCAAATTTATCCAGCAAGGATAGTCGTAGGCTGGAAGCGGCCACTCGCTGCGGAGGAGGTGCAGGAGCTGGCGGAGGAGATGATTGCTGAAGCTGTGGTAGTAGCTGCTGTAGCATCACGGTCAGTTGAGACAGCTGGTGGCCTTGTTGCGCTATCTGTTGTGACTGCTGGGCGACCACCGTGGTGAGGTCGGCGACAACTGGCAGAGGAACTTCAGCGGGATCCATGGCCGGATCTACTGTCACGATGCCGGCTGGCAGGAGGTGGATCCTCTGTGCCAGAGAGGGATTGGCGTGGACCGTGCTAGTGGACCGGTTCTAAGTTACTACTGGTATTCACCAGAGCCCGCCGCAAAGCGGGATGGTCTTGCTGCGGCGGTAGTAACCAGGTCGTATCCACTAGCAACGGCTCAACCTCTCTGACTGCTGAAGATAGGCGCGGTACAAGGGAGTAGACAAGAGCAAGGTCGGACGTAGCAGAAGGTCGGGGCAGGCAGCAAGGATCGTAGTCAGGGGCAACGGCAGGAGGTCTGGAACACAGGCTAGGAACACACAAGGAAACGCTTTCACTGGCACGATGGCAACAAGATCCGGCGAGGGAGTGCAGGGGAAGTGAGGTATACATAGGGAGTGCACAGGTGAACACACTAATTAGACAAACTGCGCCAATCAGTGGCGCAGTGGCCCTTTAACCCCTTCAGGACGGAGCCCATTTTGGCCTTAAGGACCGGAGCGTTTTTTGCACATCTGACCACTGTCACTTTAAACATTAATAATTCTGGAATGCTTTTAGTTATCATTCTGATTCCGAGATTGTTTTTTCGTGACATATTCTACTTTAACATAGTGGTAAATTTTTATCGATACTTGCATCCTTTTTTGGTGAAAAATCCGTAAATTTGATGAAAAATTTGAAAATTTCGCATTTTTCTAACTTTGAAGTTCTCTGCTTGTAAGGAAAATGGATATTACGAATACATTTTTTTTGGTTCACATATACAATATGTCTACTTTATATTTGCATCATAAAATTGATGAGTTTTTACTTTTGGAAGACACCAGAGGGCTTCAACGGTCAGCAGCAATTTTCCGATTTTTCACAAAATTTTCAAACTCAGTATTTTTCAGGGACCAGTTCAGGTTTGAAGTGGATTTTAAGGGTCTTCATATTAGAAATACCCCATAAATGACCCCATTATAAAAACTACACCCCCCAAAGTATTCAAAATGACATTCAGTCAGCGTTTTAACCCTTTAGGTGTTTCACACGAATAGCAGCAAAGTGAAGGAGAAAATTCACAATCTTCATTTGTTACACTCGCATGTTCTTGTAGACCCAATTTTTTAATTTTTACAAGTGGTAAAAGGACAAAATTTTTACTTGTATTTGTAGCCCAATTTCTCTCAAGTAAGCACATACCTCATATGTCTATGTAAAGTGTTCGGCGGGCGCAGTAGAGGGCTCAGAAGGGAAGGAGCGACAAGGGGATTTTGGAGAGTACGTTTTTCTGAAATGGTTTTTGGGGGGCATGTTACCTTTAGGAAGCCCTTATGGTGCCAGAACAGCAAAAAAACCCCACATGGCATACCATTTTGGAAACTAGACCCCTCGGGGAATGTAACATGGGATAAAGTGAACCTTAATACCCCACAGGTGTTTCACGACTTTTGCAAATGTAAAAAATAAATAAAAAATTTTGCCTAAAATGCTTGTTTTCCCAAAAAAAATTTATTTTTAAAAAGGGTAATAGCAGAAAATACCCCTAAAAATTTGAAGCCCAATTTCTCCCGATTCAGAAAACACCCCATATGGGGGTGAAAAGTGCTCTGCTGGCGCACTACAGGTCTCAGAAGAGAAGGAGTCACATTTGGCTTTTTGAACGCAAATTTTGCTCTGGGGGCATGCCGCATTTAGGAAGCCCCTATGGTGCCAGGATAGCAAAAAAAAACCACATGGCATACCATTTTGGAAACTAGACCCCTCGGGGAACGTAACAAGGGGTTAAGTGAACCTTTATACCCCACAGGTGTTTCACGACTTTTGCATATGTAAAAAAAATTTTTTTTTTTTACCTAAAATGCTTGTTTTCCCAAAAATTTTACATTTTTAAAAAGGGTAAAAGCAGAAAATACCCCCCAAAATTTGTAACACAATTTCTCCCGAGTACGGCGATACCCCATATGTGACCCTAAACTCTTGCCTTGAAATACGACAGGGCTCCAAAGTGAGAGCGCCATGCGCATTTGAGGCCTAAATTAGGGATTGCATAGGGGTGGACATAGGGGTATTCTACGCCAGTGATTCCCAAACAGGGTGCCTCCAGCTGTTGCAAAACTCCCAGCATGCCTGGACAGTCAACGGCTGTCCGACAATACTGGGAGTTGTTTTGCAACAGCTGGAGGCTCCGTTCTGGAAACAGTGGTGTACCAGACGTTTTTCATTTTTATTGGGGAGGGGAGGGGGGCTGTGTAGGGGTATGTGTTTATGTAGTGTTTTTTACTTTTTATTTTATTTTTTGTGTTAGTGTAGTGTAGTGTTTTTAGGGTACAGTCACACGGGCGGGGGGTTCACAGTAGTTTCTCGCTGGCAATTTGAGCTGCAGCAGAAAGTTTGCGGCAGCTCAAATTTGCAGCCGGATACTTACTGTAAGCCTCCGCCCATGTGAGTGTACCCTGTACATTCACATTGGGGGGGACATCCAGCTGTTGCATAACTACAACTCCCAGCATGCCCGTTGGCTGTCGGTGACTGCTGAGAGTTGCAGTTTTGCAACAACTGTAGGCACACTCCGTGAGTTTGTGACCTAACTCAGTGTTTCACAACCAGTGTGCCTCCAGCTGTTGCAAAACTACAACTCCCAGCATGTACGGTGCATGGTGTACGGTGACTGCTGAGAGTTGTAGTTTGCAACAGCTGGAGGCACACCGGTCGTGAAACACTGAGTTAGGTAAAAAAAAACTCTGAGTTTCACAATCAGTGTGCCTTCAGCTGTTGCAAAACTACAACTCTCAGCAGTCACCGACAGCCAACGGGCATGCTGGGAGTTGTAGTTATGCAACCAGCAGATGCACCACTACAACTCCCAGCATGCACTTTAGCTGTTTGTGCAAGCTGGGAGTTGTAGTTATACAACAGCTGAAGGTACACTTTTCCATAGAAAGAATGTGCCTCCAGCTGTTGCAAAACCATAAGTCCCAGCATGCCCATAAGGGAATGCTGGGAGTTGTGGTGGTCTGCCTCCTGCTGTTGCATAACTACAGCTCCCAGCATGCCCTTTTTGCATGCTGGGAGCTGTTGCTAAGCAACAGCAGGAGGCTGTCACTCACCTCCAACGATCCAGACGCTGCAGGTCAGTCCCTCGCCGCAGCTGCTCCTGGGGCCCCGATCCCAACAGGGGCGCCGGGGATCGGGGTCCCCAGCACCGGGGGTCGTCTTCCCGCACCCGCTCACGTCCTCCGGAAGAGGGGCGGAGCGGGTGCGGGAGTGACACCCGCAGCAGGCGCCCTGATTGGTCGGCCGGTAATCCGGCCGACGAATCAGGGCGATCGTGAGGTGGCACCAGTGCCACCTCACCCCTGCAGGCTCTGGCTGTTCGGGGCCGTCAGAGACGGCCCCGAACAGCCAGTAATTCCGGGTCACCGGGTCACCGGAGACCCGATTGACCCGGAATCGCCGCAGATCGCTGGACTGAATTGTCCAGCGATCTGCGGCGATCGCCGACATGGGGGGGCATAATGACCCCCCTGGGCGATATGCCGGGATGCCTGCTGAACGATTTCAGCAGGCATCCGGCTCCGGTCCCCAACCGGCTAGCGGTGGGGGCCGGAATTCCCACGGGCGTATGGATACGCCCTCGGTCCTTAAGGACTCGGGATTCAGGGCGTATCCATACGCCCTATGTCCTGAAGAGGTTAAATCGCAGAGACCCGGCGCGCGCGCGCCCTAGGGAGCGGGGCCGCGCGTGCCGGGACAGGACCGACGGAGAGCGAGTCAGGTACAGGAGCCGGGGTGCGCATCGCGAGCGGGCGCCACCCGCATCGCGAATCGCATCCCGGCTGGAGGCGGTATCGCAGCGCACCCGGTCAGTGGATCTGACCGGGGCGCTGCAGTAGCGAGGATGTTGCGAGCGCTCCGGGGAGGAGCGGGGACCCGGAGCGCTCGGCGTAACAAGGGCTTCCTAAATGCGGCATGCCCCCAGAGCAAAATTTGCTTTCAAAAAGCCAAATGTGACTCCTTCTCTTCTGAGACCTGTAGTGCGCCAACAGAGCACTTTTCACCACCATATGGGGTGTTTTCTGAATCGGGAGAAATTGGGCTTCAAATTTTGGGGGGTATTTTCTGCTTTAACCCTTTGTATAAATGTAAATTTTTTGTGAAACCAAGCATTTTAGGTAAATTTTTTTATTTTATTTTTTATATATGCAAAAGTCGTGAAACACCTGTAGGGTATTAAGGTTCACTTTACCTCTTGTTACGTTCCCCGAGGGGTCTAGTTACCAAAATGGTATGCCATGTGTTTTTTTTTTTTGCTGTCCTGGCACCATAGGGGCTTCCTAAATGCGGCATGCCCCCAGAGCAAAATTTCCTTAAAAAAAGCCAAATGTGACTCCTTCTCTTCTGAGACCTGTAGTGCGCCAGCAGAGCACTTTTCACCCCCATATGAGGTGTTTTCTGAATCGGGAGAAATTGGGCTTCAAATTTTGGGGGGTATTTTCTGCTATTACCCTTTTTAAAAATGTAAAACTTTAGGGAAACCAAGCATTTTAGGTAAAAAATTATTATTTTTTTTTACATATGCAAAAGTCGTGAATCACCTGTGGGGTATATTAAGGTTCACATTACCCCTTGTTACGTTCCCCGAGGGGTCTAGTTTCCAAAATGGTATGCCATGTGGGGTCTTTTGCTTTTCTGGCACCATAGGGGCTTCCTAAAGTTGACATGCCCCCCAAAAACCATTTGACGCTCCTTCCCTTCTGAGCCCTCTACTGCGCCCGCCGAACACTTTACATAGACATATGAGGTATGTCCTTACTCGAGAGAAATTGGGTTTCAAATACAAGTAAAAATTTTCTCCTTTTTACCCCTTGCAAAAATTCAAAAATTGGGTCTACAAGAACATGCGAGTGTAAAAAATGAAGATTGTGAATTTTCTCCTTCACTTTGCTGCTATTCCTGTGAAACCCGTAAAGGGTTAAAATGCTTACTGAATGTCATTTTGAATACTTTCGGGGGTGCAGTTTTTATAATGGGGTCATTTATGGGGTATTTCTAATATGAAAACCCTTCAAATCCACTTCAAACCTGAACTGGTCCCTGAAAAAAAGTGAGTTTCAAAATTTTGTGAAAAATTGGAAAATTGCTGCGGAACTTTGAAGCCCTCTGGTGTCTTCCAAAAGTAAAAACTCATCAATTTTATGATGCAAATATAAAGTAGACATATTTTATATGTGAATAAAAAAAAAATTATTTGGAATATCCATTTTCCTTACAAGCAGAGCGCTTCAAAGTTAGAAAAATGCAAAATTTTCAAATTTTTCATCAAATTTTGGGATTTTTCACCAAGAAAGGATACAAGTTACCAAAAAATGTTACCACTACGTTAAAGTAGAATATGTCACGAAAAAACATTCTCGGAATCAGAATGATAACTAAAAGCATTCCAGAGTTATTAATGTTTAAAGTGACAGTGGTCAGATTTGCAAAAAATGGCCGAGTCCTTAAGGTGAAAAAGGGCTCAGTCCTTAAGGGGTTAAATAGGCACTGTCAGATATAAAAACTTTTGATGTGTTGTAAAGCATGTATAACCAATAGGTTTTGCAATTGCTTTAATTAGAAAATGTTCTGTATTTCATAGTGAAAAAGCCAGTCAAACAACTTCCCCCCTGCCTTCTGGAATCCATTCAGTGCTTCTGTGAACACTTCTTCGTCTTGGACTCCAGGACGTTTTGGATGGGGGAGGGGCTGTACACACTGCAGAGACTCATGTGAAGATAAGGGGAGGGGGAGAGGCAGGAAGACTGCTGCCGGGATCTCACACAGCAGACATCAATGAGAGAGGCAGAAACATGCATTGCAGACGAAAAAGTAAGTGTCCATGCATGCGTGTGTGTGTGTGTGTGTGTATATATGTGTATGTGTGTATATCAGTGTGTCTATCTAATGTGTATGTGTAAGAATATATGAAGCATGTGTGTGTGTGTGTGTGTGTATGTGTGTGTGAGATAAAGGGGGACTACCTCCAGCTGTTGGAAAACTACAGTTCCCAGCATGCCCACACATCATTTGGCTGTGCAGGCATGCTGGGAGCTGTAGTTTTGCAACAGCTGGATGCATCCTGGTTGGGAAGCACTGGACTGAGGAGAGGGAGGGGGAGGAGAGGGGAGTGGTTATCACAGTGAGTACCCGCCCCCTGCTTCTGGGGGATAAAATTAAGGTATTTCAGAAATAAAGCTAATTCTGAGAGAAATGTAGGTCACAGACACATACAAAGTGCATGTACATGATCAGGATGAGATACTGAGCAACATATCACAGTTTTGTTTTTTTGAGTGATCTGACGGGTACGCTTTAAGTCATGTGACTAATGTTAATTCTCTTAAGGTATGTTAACCCCTTAAGAACCAAGGTCATTTTGGCCTTAAGGACCATTTTTTGCAAATCTGGCCACTGTCACTTTAAGCATTAATAACTTTTAGATTCTTTTACTTATGAATTTGATTCTGAAATAGTTTTTTCGGGACATATTCTACTTTATGTTAGTGGTAAATTTTTGTCAATACTTGCATCATTTCTTGCATCAATTAAAAAAATTGGCATATTTCTTTGAAGCTCTCTGCTTGTGAGGAAAATAGACATACCAAATACATTATATATTGATTCACATTTACAAAATGTCTACTTTCTGTTTGTGTCATAAAGTTGACATGTTTTTACTTTTGGAAGACATCAGAGGGCTTCAAAGTTCAGCATCAATTTTCCTATTTTTCACAAAATTTTCAAAATCTGAATTTTTCAGGGAACAGTTCAGATTTGAAGTGTATTTGACGGGTCTTCATATTAGAAATACCCCATAAATTACCCCATTATAAAAACTGCACCCCTCAAAGTGTACAAAATGACATTTAGAATGTTTGTTAACTCTTTAGGTATTTCACAGGAATAGCAGAAAAGTGAAGGAGAACATTCTATATCTCTATTTTTTACACTAACATGTTTCGGTAGACCCAGTTTTTGAATTTTTACAAGGAGTAATAGGCAAAAATGCCCCCCAAATTTGTAACCCCCATCTCTTCTGAGTATGGTAATACCCCATGTGTGAATGTCAAGTGCACTGCGGGCGCACTACAATGCTCAGAAGAGGAGTCATATTTGGCTTTTGGAAAGCAAATTTAGCTGAAATGGTTTTTGGGGGGCATGCCCCATTTAGGAAGCCCCTATGGTGCCAGGACAGCAAAAAAAAAAAACACATGGCATACTATTTTGGAAACTACACCCGTCAAGGAACGTAACAAGGGGTACAGTGAGCCTTCACATCCCACGGGTGTTTGACGACTTTTCGTTAAAGTCGTATGTGTAAATGAAAAAAATGTTTTCACTAAAATGCAGTTTTTCCCCCCAAATTTACTATTTTTACAAGAGGTTATAAGAGAAAATGCCCCCCAAAATTTGTAACCCCATTTCTTCTGAGTATGGAAATCCCCCATATGTGGACGTAAAGTGCTCTGCGGGCGAACTACAATGTTCATAAAAGGAGCTTTTGGAGAGAGAATGTGTTTGGAATGGAAGTCAGGTGCGTTTACAAAGCTCCCCGTGGTGCCAGAACAGTGGACCCCCCACATGTGACCCCATTTCAGAAACTAAACCCCTAACGGAATGTAATAAGGGGTGCAGTGAGCATTTACACCCCAATGGTGTTTGACAGACTTTTGAAACAGTGGGCTGTGCAAATGAAAAATAAAATTTTTCATTTTCACGGACGACTGTTCACAAAATATGTCAAACGCCAGTGGGGTGTATATGTTCACTGTACCCCTTATTACATTACGTGAGGGGAGTAGTTTCCAAAATTGCGTCACATGTGGGGGGGTCCACTGTTCTGGCACCAGGGGGGCTTTGTAAACGCACATGGCCTTCAATTCCAGCCAAATTCTTTCTACAAAATCCCAATGGCGCTCCTTCTCTTCTGAGCATTTTAGTTTGCCCACAGAGCACTTTACATCCACATATGGTGTATTTATATGCTCAGAAGAAATGGTGTTACAAATTTTGGTGGGCTTTTTTCCTATTACACCTTGAGAAAATGAAAAATTTGGGATAACACCAGCATTTTAGTGGAAAAATAAAACATTTTCATTTTCAACGAAAATTCTTCAAGCACCTGTGGGGTGTTAAGGCTCACTATACCCCTTGTTACGTTCCATGAGGGGTTTAGTTTCCAAAATAGGGTCACATGTAGGTTTTTTTTTTGTGTGTTTATGTCAGAACCCCTTAAACGATCAGCCACCCCTGTGCAAATCACCTCAAATGTACATGGCACTCTCACTCCTGAGCCATGTTGTGCGCTTGCAGAGCATTTTACTCCCACATATGGGGTATTTCCGCACTCTTTTTATTTTGGGGGTCTTTTTTTCCTTTTGTGAAAATAAAAAGTGTAGGTTAACACCAGCATGTTAATGTAAAATGTTTTATTTTTTTTACAATAACATGCTGGAGTAGTCCCCAACTTTACCTATTCATAAAGAGTAAAAGGAGAAAAATCCCCCAAAAAATTGTTAGGCAATTTCTTCCGATTACGGAAATACTCCATATGTGGCCCTAAACTGCTGCCTTGAAATACGACAGTGCTCCAAAGTGAGAGAGTGCCATGCCTATTTGAGGCCTAAATTAGGGATTTGCATAGGGGTGGACATAGGGGTATTCTACGGCAGTGTTTCCAAACAGGGTGCCTCCAGCTGTTGTAAAAGTCCCAGCATGCCTGGACAGTCAATGGCTGTCCCGCAATACTAGTTGTTTTGCAACAGCTGTAAGCTCTGTTTTGGAAACAGTGCCATACCTGATGTTTTTCATTTTTATTGGGGAGGGGCGAGGGGACGACGACTGTGTAGGGATGTGTGTTTATGTAGTGTTTCACTCTTTATTTTATGTTAGTGTAGTGTAGTGTTTGTAGGGTACATTCTCACGGGCGAGTTTACAGCGAGTTTCGAGCTACAGAGGAAAATTTGCTGCATTTCAAACTTACAGTGAGAAACTCACTGTAAATCTGTCTGTGTGAATGTACCCTGTACATTCACATGGGGGGGGGGGGGGGGGGGGGCAAAACTACAACTCCCAGCATGCTCATTGCCTGTCCGTGCATGCTGGGGGTTATAGTTATGCAACAGCTGGAGGCACACTGGTTGCAAAACACTAAGTTTGTTACTTAACTCAGTGTTTCCCAACCCATGCACCTCCAGCTGTTGCAAAACTACAACTCCCAGCATGTACGGTTTTTCAGTGCATGCTGAGAGTTATAGTTTTGCAACAGCTGGAGGCACACAGGTTGGGAAACACTGAGTTAGGAAACAGACAATGTTTCCCAACCAGTGTGACTCCAGTTGTTGCAAAATTACAACTCCCAGCCTGCCTAGGCAGCTGAAGGGCATGTTGAGAGTTGTAGTTTTGCAACAACTGGAGGAGAACAGTTTGGAGACCACTGTGTAGTGGTGTCCAAACTGTAGCCCTCCAGATGTTGCAAAACTACAACTCTCAGCAGCATGCCCAGGCATGCTGGGAGTTGTAGATTGGCAACATCTGAAGGGCCAGATGTTACAGAACTACAACTCCCAGCATGCCTGGACTGTCTGGGCATGCTGGGAGTTGTAGTTCTGCAACATCTGGAAGAGCACAGATTGGAGACCACTGCACAAAGGGCATGCTGGGAGTTGTAGTTTTGAAACTACCAGAAGCAGCAGTGAAGAGCTTCACTGCTGCTTCTGATGCAGATGCCGCCGCCATCTCCTCCACTTACCCGCCACTGCAGCCACCAGCCCGTGTGCCTCCAGCTGTTGAGAGCCTGCCGAAGGTCCCCACTGCCGCGTCAGTACTCGGTAATTGCCGCCGCAGCTCTAGGCATCATCTTCCCTTGCAGCTCTTTGCGTCATCTTCCCCTGCTCTGCCCAGACTTCTAGCGGCGGGCAGAGCAGGGGAAATTAACTTTACCCCCCAGTCAGCTCATTTACTGTGATTGTTCCACAGGGACCAATCACAGTGATCGCTGACCAGGAACATCGACAGATGGTCCTGGGGAGTGTTGCAGGAGTTGTCCCCTGCTGGAAACCGCGGGGCTTCTGCCAGTTAACCCGTGCGATGCTGCACATCGCCGGGTTAACTGCGTGTCATATATAAAAACCGTGATGCGCGAACTGCCTTAACATCACGGTTTATATATAAGCCATTCTGCAGGAAGGGGTTAAAGGACCTTCCTAGGTCACATGTGTGGTCACATGTCTAGACCATAATTCCTTGTGTAAAGTGAATGCCAGATGGTATGGGCCAATGAGCTCAAGGCCAGCCCCTGCCCATATAAGGGAGCTGCCAGCCAATCCAAGCCATGTGTGTTCAATACTAACATGCCCCCCAATCTCCCCTCTGTACCATTTTAACCGCCATCCCACCCCTATGAGCCATTTTAACCACCCCCACCCCCCCTGTGGCATTTTATTCCCCCCCCCACCCCCTGTGCCATTTTATACCCCCCACCCCTCCTCTCCTCCCTCAGATCCCATTGCTGCTTCTCACCTGTCTTGTGTCCTCTGGTGGGCTCCCGCAGGCTCAGTTGCAGGGTCTCGGTGAGTCCAACCTCCTCTGCTCTGCATTGACAAGTGGCATCCTCCCGCTCTGCGGGGTGATGTCACGGGCACCAATCATTAGTGCTGGCAGCTGCGGTGGCTCACTAATTTAAAGTGGTCGTGGCCTGTGTTGCAGATCCTGAACAGGCTGCTGAAGCAGCAGTCACTTTAAATCAGTCGGCGGGACCCAGTTTGCAGCCTTTCATAGAGGCTGGGTCTGGGGTGAGGGAGTATGAAGGATTTGCGTGGCCCACAGTTATAGCGCCTGATTCCCGTTCCCATCCCCAATGTTCTCATTCCCATTTGCGCCCACAATCCCAATGCAGGGCTCTACTGTGAACCTCCAACTGGGCCAACTCCGGCATGCTGGGAGCTGTAGTTTTGCAACCACTGGAGGTCTACAGTTTGGAGACTACTAACATGCCAAAGGCTTTCCGGACATGCTGGAAGTTGTAGTTTTGCAACAGCTGGAGACACACTGTTTTAAAAACACTGCCTTAGATGGTGCTTGGCATTGATAAATCTGTAACATTTGAAGACTCCTTTTTACCATGCCGTCATAAATCTGGCGCAATGTTTGTATGCCAATTTTTAAGGTCCTAATTAAGCCAGAATACCGGGGTGTTTTGTTTCCCACTGTGTCAAATTTTCAGAAGCGGAAATCTCAAAGCAATGCCAAATAAGATTCAATATCCATTGTCTTTTTGTTCTAGAAATCAATGGTGGTCTGGGACCACAAATGTCACCAGTGTGACCTTCATATTACAATTCTCTACCTTGCAGATAATTTTCACCGAATTTACCTTTTAAAGATATTCATTTTTTTAACCATATTCATCGTTAAAATAAATAAAAACTTGAAGGTGTAGCAGAGCATATCTAATGGTATTCACTACTGGAAATTGTATCTGTGGTTTTCCATAATATAAAGGATAATGAAGGTTGTTGTTTTTTTTTATGGTTGTTTTTGTGTTTTATATATATATATATATATATATATATATATATATATATATATATTAGTTTTATAAAAAAAAATTATTGGCTAATCCATTCTTCATTTTATAGACTGAAATAAAGAATTATAACAATGGCTTCCTTGAAAACACTTGATTTATATCCAGCAGTGGGTACAGGAAGGGGTTATGTATTATTTAATATGTATGTGTAACCAGAGAAAATTACAACCAGAGACACTGCCTGGGATAAAATCCAATAATAATAAGGTTTACATTTACAGCTAATTTTAGATGTGGAGATAACAGGGATAAAAAAAAAAATGACAACTGCTTATGGTGAAAGTGAAATATAGAGATGAGGAGAAGAAGAAACTGCAGATATGATTATGCAGGAAATACCATTGTAATATAATTGTTCTGATTATAATTTGTAGCTGCGAGACAGGGTGAGTTACTACAGACTAAATCACATCATTTTATTGCCTTCCACTGGGTCACATGTGATAAGAACAGAGCAGTTTCTTTTGGCTAGCATGTAAAGCGTCTATCATCATATGCCTTAAGTATTAAGCCGGTTAAGGCTGTATGTGTGTGAGGAGCATGAGTATTTTATGCCCCCTGTACCTCTAGGCGGGGCATATAAGAGTTTGGATGAGGGGGGTGAGTATATAACGCCCCTCTGCACCTCCAGGTGGGGCGTATGTGACGTTGTATCTGGCAAGGAGCAGCCGGTATTTGAATCTCCAACCACTTTTTGGAGCTCCGGCAGCTGCTTCACCTACCGGAGCCTACGTTGTTCTTGAGTCTATGTCAGGTGGTGCTGTCTTGGTATCCCTTATAACCTGCTGGCTGCCTCACGATGGGATGCTTGACTGCCCACCACCAGCATGATAAGGTATTGGGGGATGCACTGCTGCAGCCTGGCTCTGCCTGCAGCATTGGGTTCAGGAGCCAGCAGGCCACAGTCATGGTCTGTTATAGCATATATATAGGGCTGTGCTTAGTTCATAGATGCAACGCCTCTGCTGCCCTGGTTTGTGTTTTGGTGAGAGCTAGTGCAGGGGCTTTGGGCCAGGCTGCAGCAGTGTTTCTGGTGGCTTCTATCAATTAAATAGACTGTGGTAAAGTACAGCATGGAATTACGTCTTACAGTAAATGGGATAAACACGTTTTTCATATCATCATCCCATCAGCACCACAATGAGATTGCTCCCCATTGACCCTAAAGGAACAGGAAGCACAAAGAGGTTAAAAGGCCCCTCCCCGGACAACCCCTCAGTGTTTCCTGTTCCTTTAGGAAGCATTGAGGTTTTACCTCTTGATCCTGGGGCTGGTGTCAGGATCAGGTGTGGGCCAAGCCAGGCGGCAGAGGTCGGTCGTCCTAGGATCTCCCCCTCTCAGGATGCCGCTCCAGGTCGCGCACTCTGCGCTAGCCTCCCGGACCCTCCAAGTCCCCGCCGCGGCGCTCGGTGAGTTTAAGCGGCGGGGAGATAGGCGTGCGGAGACCTCGGGCGCACGCGCGTGTCCCCCCTGGTCTTTTCTGGTCTCCGGCGGTTCCGGCGCTGGCGTGTGACGTCACGTTGCGCGCAAGGTGCCGGGATTGCCGGAGACCGGAAGTTCCGCCTCTTCTCTCGGCGCGGATTTTGAATCATGGCCGGGCGGTGCTGCACGTGGGGATGCCGATTGGAAGGTGTCAAAACCCCAATCAGCTGGGCTATTTAAAGGTAAGACTCACCCATTTTATGTCTTCTGCTAGAATGGACGCTTCCTATGCAATTCGCTCTGAGTCTGCGGAGCTAGGGAAGTTGATCAGCCCAGTGAGTATCTGGCCCCTTGGGGGGGTTTCACTTACTTATCTTGTGAGGTTTATTCCTCTATTTATGGGTATTCCTTCTCTCCTTTTTTAGGGAGACAAGGACACCCCGAAAAAGTCTTCTAAAGTCAAGCCTAAGAAATGTGCCATATGCTTTGAAAAATTACCTGAAGGACATCTTAAATCCTTATGTAATTCCTGTACGGCCAGGATTGTTCAGCAGGAGACTCCGTCTTTTATGGACGAATTAAGGTCACTAATTAATCAACAGGTTCAGGCCTCTGTGGCAGCTGCTCTGCCTAAGCCAACTACTTGTGATCCTCCTCCAGCTAAAAAATCTAAGCCTACAATTAATGTGGATTCTGATTCAGATTCTGAAATAGATGCCTTATCTTCTAACCTGGAGTCAGAGGATGATATTCCTTCTTCCTCCAAAAAATTTGAGGATAAGAGATACTATTTTTCGGCTGAAGATACGGATACTCTCCTAAATGCCGTAAAAAGTACCATGAATATAGAAGACCTTAAGGTTACCCTGTCAGTGCAGGATGAAATGTTTGCGGGGTTAAAACCTAGGACACAAAATACATTTTCTATTCATGAAAACCTGAAAAGTTTAATGATGGATGAATGGAAAGAACCAGATAAAAAGCGCATGTTATCTAAAGAATTTAAAGCAAGGTTCCCTTTTGGTAGTGAGGATACTGAATTATGGAGTGAAGCTCCCAAGATAGATATTCAAGTGGCTAAAGTGGTCAAGAAAACTTCTCTCCCATTTGAAGATTCCTCACAATTGAAGGAACCTTTGGATAGGAAGATGGAAGGAATTCTTAGGAAAAATTGGGATGCATCATCGGCTTTATTAAATCCCAACATTGCAGCTACAAGCGTGGCAAGATCCCTTTTTCTATGGCTGGGTCAATTAGAAGACCATATTGAAAATAAGACTCCCAGAGACCAACTTCTTTCTTCTATCCCTATGCTGCAGCTAGCTACTGCTTTTCTAGTGGATGTGTCAGCTGAGTCAGTAAGAATGGCAGCAAAATCTGCGGCCTTATCCAACTCTGCCAGAAGAGCCCTTTGGCTGAAAAATTGGCAGGGAGATTCTGTCTCTAAAACTAAACTATGCTCTATTCCTTTTGAAGGTAAACAGGTGTTCTGATCTGTCTCAGATAACATCCTACAGAAAGCGGCAGACGACAAAAAGAAGTTTCCTGAAGAGAAATCTTCAAAACCAAAGAAGAATTTTCTTCCCTTCAGAAATAGACAGAAGGAGTATAGAGGAAAAGGAAAGTCTGGAAGGTGGAGTTATCCTAAAGGAGGTAAGGGGCGAGACTTCCTGCTCAACCCTAATAACCCTGACAAAAAACAGTGACTTGCCTCCGGTGGGGGGACGACTAACTCTATTCTACCATCAGTGGAAGGATATAACAACAAACCAGTTCATTCTAAATTCCATCAAGAACGGGTTCAAAATAGAGTTTGTCTCCCCTCCACCTCAATCTTTCCGCACAACAAATCTCAGCACAGAGTCTCTAAACAACCAGCTATTTCGAGGCGTTCAGGATTTGTTGGCTCTGGGAGAAGTCATTCCTGTTCCTCTAGAGGAACAAGAACAGGGCCACTACTCTTGCCTTTTTCTTGTTCCCAAACCAAATGGTTCTTTCAGTTCTTTATAATAAATCTAAAACATCTGAACCGTTTCATAATATACAAACGCTTCAAGATGGAGACTCTCAAAACAGCCGTTCCCCTGATACCTCAGTATGCCTGGATGGCAACCATAGATCTAAGGAACGCCTATTTTCATGTGCCAATTTTTCCAAAACATCAAAAATTCCTGAGATTTGCTGTAATCAAAAATCATATGACCTTCCACTATCAATTCCAGGCTCTACCATTCGGAATATCCTCAGCCCGGAGAATCTTCACCAAGGTTATGATAGAAGTAGTGGCATCCTTGAGACAAAAGGGAATCCTACTCATTCCATATCTGGACGATCTCCTAGTTATTGCCAAGTCCAAGGAACTTCTGTCCCAACATGTAAACTCAACAATTCTCTTTTTACAGGATTTGGGCTGGATCATAAATTTCCAGAAGTCGAATCTCCTCCCTGCAAAAAAATTTTTTTTTAGGGATGATATTAGACTCGGACAGGCAGATGACTTTCCTTCCCGAGGAGAAGATTACTGCCCTAATCCAAAAGATCAAAGTCTTCCACCATGCAAATTCCTCCACAATCAGGAATGCGATGTCCCTGTTGGGTTCCATGACCTCTTGCATTCCAGCAGTCCCATGGTGCCAGAGTCACACAAGAATCCTTCAGAAACACATTCTCAAAGTCTGGAACCGCTCACAGAGTTCGCTGGAGAAGAAGATGAAAATTCCTCTTTCTGTCAAAAATTCTCTCATTTGGTGGATGAAGAGAAAAAACCTGGGAAAAGGAGTATCCTGGGTTCCCCTTCCTGTGGTGACAGTCACAACAGACGCCAGTCAAAGGGGTTGGGGCACACATGTTCAGAATTCTTACCTACAGGGCACTTGATCAGAGGAAACTCGTCTGCACTCCTCCAACTTCAGAGAACTGAAAGCCGTATTCAAGGCGCTGAAGGCTTCTCAACACCAAATCTGGAATCATCATGTGAAGGTTTACACCGACAACGCTACCACAGTAGCCTTCCTAAATCATCAGGGAGGAACAAGACACAGCCTTCTACAAGCCTTGACAGAAAAGATCTTTTTTTGGGCGGAAGGCAAGATATTGTCACTTTCTGCTGTGCATCTCAAGGGAAGCGAAAATACCCAAGCAGATTATTTAAGCAGACATCAGATCAGTCCAGGGGAATGGGAACTCAATCCACAAGCTTTTCAAGATCTTGTCCTGAAGTGGGGCATTCCAGAGGTGGATCTATTCGCCACAAGGAAAAATCGGAAGGTAAATACATTATTTTCCCTGTTTCCAGGCGATCTCCCGGAGGGAGTAGATGCACTTCAACAAATTTGGAACTTCAGCTTAGCCTATGCGTTCCCTCCTTTCCCTCTGATCAGCAGGTCTCTACAGAAGATACGGATGGAGAAGGCCAAAGTGATATTCATAGCCCCAAGGTGGCCCAAAAGAGGTTGGTACACTCTACTTCAACATCTCTCCATAGATCACCCTTACCCTCTACCAGTAAGAGAAGATCTCCTGCAGCAGGGTCCTCTACTATTCAAGTATCTAGCAAACCTGCAGTTGACAGTCTGGCTTTTGAGCGGTCAGTGTTGATTCAGAGGGGCCTGTCCAACAGAGTAATAGATACTCTATTAATAAACAAAAAACCTTCTACTTCGGCTATTTATTGGAAACAACGGAAGAAATTTGTCTCCTGGTGTGGTTCTTCCCCTCCAAACCCTCTGAACCCTGATATACCACAAATCTTAAACTTTCTTCAGGAAGGATTTGACAAAGGATTATCAATCAGTACTTTGAAAGTACAGGCAGCAGCCTTAGGTTGCTTTTTTGATACAAGTATTGCGGAGCATAAGTGGGTCAGAAAATTTTTTGGTGCTGTGTCAAGACTGAAGCCGAAAATATCTAACCTGTCTCCGCCTTGGGATCTTAATTTAGTGCTTTCTAGTCTCACCAAGGAACCTTTTGAACCACTTTCAGACTCTTCTATAAAATTCCTAACTTGGAAGGCAGTCTTCCTGACAGTCATTCCAACTGCAAGAAGAGTAAGTGAGATTCAAGCATTATCAATTGAAGAACCCTACCTTACCGTGCTTGAAGACAGAATTATACTGAGACTAAATCCAGCTTTTTTACTGAAAGTGGTAACAAACTTTCACAGGTCTCAAGATATTATCTTACCAACCTTTTGTAATTCCCCCAAAAATAAAAAAGAAGAGATATTCCATTCCTTGGATGTCAGGAGAACCATCCTTTTCTACCTACAACAGACCAAGGATTGGAGGAAAGATCAAAATCTCTTTATTCAGTTCCAGGGCCCTAATAAAGGGAAGAAAGCCTCTAAAAGCTCTATTGCCAGATGGGTGAAGTCATCTATTGCTGAAGCTTACAGAAGATCTGGAGAACAAGTTCCTGAACAGCTAAAAGCTCACTCAACCAGAGCAATGGCAGTCTCCTGGGCTGAAAAATCTTCTGCTTCATTGGAGCAGATTTGCAGAGCAGCGACTTGGTCGACACCTCACACCTTCTTTAAACACTACAAATTTGATGTAGCCTCGTCTCAGGATTTGGCCTTTGGACGGAAAGTGCTGCAGGCTGTAGTCCCTCCCTAGACATCATTTATCTGGTATGTCTCATTGTGGTGCTGATGTGATGATTCAAGAAAACCAAATTATCGGTAAGTCATAATTCCCCCTTTCTCTAGTTCCCTGCGTCCTCACTACTCTTGGTTCAACATCTTCATTCATCTTCCTCTCTAGTTGCTCAGAAGTGAAGGGGTTAAAGCATTATTTGTCATATTATAGCTGCCCTTTCATATCTATCAGCTAATATCTACTATATTAAAACACATACCGTATATTCAAGGTTTCCGTACGTAACCTCAGATGGTGAGCAAGCTCCTTAACTTACAGGAAACATTGAAAACACATAATAAAGAATTGTATGCATATAATGTACAGGTCACTCATTTACTCGTTAGGGCATTTTTATATAGGGTAAAATATTCTTATCTTACATACTCTGCTGCTGCAGAACCTCTTTTATTGTCCGTAAAGGAGATGCTTTTATATAATTTCCATATTCATTGCATTTACACCTAGCATTAATTCCATGCATATGTTCATAGCAATATACTGCGCTTAGGTTCGTAGCATTGATATCATAATCTTGTTTCATAGCTTTTAGTTAATGCATACGTTCATAATCATTTATACCCTGCATTCGTTCATAGCAATTATACCGCACATAGCATTTAAATCATGTATACGTTCATAGCATTTTTACACATAAGGTCATAGCATTTATATCATACATGCGTTCATAGCATTTATCATATATACATTCACAGCATTTATATCATACACATGTTCATACCATTTATTATGTATTTGTTTACAGCATTTATATCATACATGCATAGCATTTATCACGCATATGTTCATAGTATTTATCATGTGTTCAAAGCATTTACATACTGTATAGGCTCATAGCATTTATATTATGTATAAGTTCATAGCACTTATATCATTTATTTGTTCACAGCATTTATATCATGTATGTCGATAGCATTTATATCATGTAAACTTTCATAGCAGTATCAGGTATGTTCTCAGCATCTTATCATGCATACACTCATAACATTTATACCGCACATATGTTCATAACATTCCTATTGGGCGTACGTCACTGTAGATCACACCATGCATCACACTGTAGATCACACCATTTACTATGCTTTCCTTTCTATCACATTGGTAACATGCTTATGCATAGTCTGTATTATGCATGTCATAGAATATTTACACTGTAGTAGAGTTGGAACCATGTACTCACTGCGATTGGTTTTGTGTTTATGCTATGATAGTTTGGTGCCTTGTAGACAGTTATAGCATTTATTCTGTGTATATGTTTAGCATTGATTCTGTGCATATGTTTAGCATTAATTATGTATAGCAGTCATACTTGGTATACGATTAGCGTTTGTTCTGTGCATGGCATAGCATTATTTGTGCTTACTGTTAGCATTTATTTTGAGTTTTACGGTTATAGCTTTTAATTTGTGCATATGGTGTAACATTTATTCTCTGCGTGTGTTTTAGCATATATGTTCTTACTTTTATAGAATTTAGTATGTGTATACTTTGGTAGCGTTAGCTTGAGCATATCCTATAGCATTTATTCTGTGCAAAGTATTTATTCTATGGTATGATTATACATTTATGCTATACATACAGTACAGACCAAAAGTTTGGACACACCTTCTCATTCAGAGTTTTCTTTATTTTCATGACTATGAAAATTGTAGATTTACACTGAAGGCATCAAAACTATGAATTAACACATGTGGAATTATAGACATAACAAAAAAGTGTGAAACAACTGAAAATATGTCATGTTCTAGGTTCTTCAAAGTAGCCACCTTTTGCTTTGAATACTGCTTTGCACACTCAGCATTCTCTTGTTGAGCTTCAAGGGGTAGTCACCTGAAATGGTTTTCATTTCAGAGGTGTGCTGGTGTGGAGGAGGAGGTGTGATGGTGTGGGGGTGCTTTGCTGGTGACACTGATGGGGATTTATTCAAAATTGAAGGCATACTGAACCAGCATGTGTCAGGATTCGGGTACTGTGAGGATACTGGTGGTGGATCCTCTGTGTCAGTGGGGTCTAAGGGGTTACTGGTTTTCACTAGAGCCCGCCGCAAAGCGGGATGGACTTGCTGCGGCAGGTAACCCCCAGGTCGTTCCACCCGATAGCAACTCAACCCCAACTGATGGCTGAGATAGGCGCGGTACAAGGGATTAGGCAAGAGCAAGGTCGGACGTAGCAGAAGGTCAGGGCAGGCAGCAAGGATCGTAGTCAGGGGCAGCAGCAGAGGGTCTGGAACACTGACTTGGGACATACACAGGAACGCTTTCACTGGCACAAGGGCAACAAGATCCGGCGATGCTGGGAAGGGGAAGTGATGTTTTATACTGAAGCCACAGGTGAGAGCACTGATTGAGCCATGCGCCAATCAGTGGCGCACTGGCCCTTTAAATTGGAGAGAGCCGGCGCGCGCGCGCCCTAGGGAGCGGGGCCGCGTGTGCCGGGCCTGGGCCGACGGGGAACAGGAGAGGTGAGGTGACTGGGACGCGAGCCGCGAGTGGGCGCATCCCGCTACGCGGGTCGCGTCCCCGCCGGTGACATAGATGCAGCGCTCCCGGTCAGCAGGTCTGACCGGGGCGCTGCGAGAAGGAGAACGCCGCGAGCGCTCCGGGGAGGAGCGGGGAACCGGAGCGTTCGGCGTAACAGCATGGCTACCACAGCATCTTGCAGCGGCATGCTATTCCATCCGGCTTGCATTTAGTTAGATCATCATTTATTTTTCAACAGGACAATGACCCCTAACACACCTTCAGGCTGTGTAAGGGCTATTTGACCAAGAAGGAGAGTGATTGGGTGCTGCACCAGATGACCTGGCCTCCACAGTCACCGGACCTGAACCCAATCGAGATGGTTTGGGGTGAGCTGGACCGCAGAGTGAAGGCAAAAGGGCCAACAAGTGCTAAACATCTCTGGGAACTCCTTCAAGACTGTTGGAAGACCATTTCAGGTGACTACCTATTGAAGCTCATCAAGAGAATGAGTTTGCAAAGCAGTAATCAAAGCAAAAGGTGTCTATTTTGAAGAACCTAGAATATGACATATTTTCAGTTGTTTCACACTTTTTTTGTTATGTATATAATTCGACATGTGTTAATTTATAGTTTTGATGCCTTCAGAGTGAATCTACAATTTTCATAGTCATGAAAATAAAGAAAACTCTGAATGAGAAGGTGTGTCCAAACTTTTGGTCTGTACGGTATGTTATAGCATTCTGTGAAAGCAGTATATTTTTATAATTTGGACATTTCCGCACGCGGCAATACCACATATGTTTATTTTTATTATTATTTACATAATGTTTTTTTTTATTCTTGGAAATGTCGGGTGATTCAAACTTTTATTATGGGAAGGGATAATTGAAAGGGTTAATGATTTTTTTACACTTTTCTTATGCAATATTATAGCTCCTATAGGGGGCTATAACATTGCATGTACTGATCTTTTACACTGATTGATCCATCTCCATAGGAATGGATCAATCAGTGTTTTCGGCGATTGAATGCTCAAGCCTGGATCTCAGGCTTGAAGCATTCATTCGGCGATCGGACAGCACAGGAGAAGGTAAGAAGACCTCCTCCTGTGCTACAGCTGTTCGGGATGCCGCGATTATACCGCGGCGATCCCGAACAGCTCCCTGAGCTAACCGGCAACTTTCACTTTCGTTTTTAGACGCGTGGCTCAGCTTTGAGCGCGCGGCTAAAGGGTTAATAGCGCGCGGCACAGCGATCAGTGCCGCGCGCTATTAGAGGCGGGTCCCGGCTTCACTATGACGCCAGGCCCGCCGCGATATGATGCGGGGTCACCATGTGACCCCGCGTTATATCGCAGGACCAGGACCCAGGACGTACCCATACGTCCTGGGTCCTTAAGAGGTTAAAGTGGTACTCCGGTAAGAAAAAAACTTTTTTTTTTTTCATATCAACTGGCTCCAGAAAGTTAAACAGATTTGTAAATTACTTCTATTAAAAAATCTTAATCCTTCCAGTATTTTTCAGCTGCTGAAGTTGAGCTTTTCTTTTCTGTCTGACAACAGTGCTCTCTGCTAACACCTCTGTCTTCCTTAGGAACTGTCCATAGCAGGAGAGATTTGCTATGGAGATTTGCTCCTACTTTGGACAGTTCCTGAGACAGACAGAGGTGTCAGCAGAGAGCACTGTGGTCAGATAGTACAGAACAATTCAACTTCAGCAGCTCATACAGTGGGGCAAAAAAATATTTAGTCAGCCACTAATTGTGCAAGTTCTCCCACATAAAAAGATGAGGTATACCTCAACTATGAGAGACATAATCCGAAATAAAATCCATAAAATCACATTGTCTGATTTTTAAAGAATTTATTTGCAAATTATGGGGGAAAATAAATATTTGGTCATTTACAAAAAAGCCAGATTTCTGGCTCTGACAGACCTGTAACTTCTTCTTTAAGACTCTTCTCTGTCCTCCACTCGTTACCTGTATTAATAGCACCTGTTTGAACTTGTTCTCAGTAGAAAAGACACCTGTCCACAACCTCAAACAGTCGCACTACAAACTCTACTATGGCAAAAACCAAAGAGCTGTCAAAGGACACCAGAAACAAAATTGTAGAACTGCACCAGGCTGGAAAGGCTGAATCTGCAATAGGCAAGCAGCTTGGTGTGAAGAAATAAACTGTAGGAGCAATTATTAGAAAATGGTATCTCACCCGTGAATTTCTTAATTATCAAAAGAACAGTGAGAAAAAATCCCAAAACCACACGGGGGGACCTAGTGAATGATCTACAGAGAGCTGGGACCAAAGTAACACATTACGCCGCCAGGGACTCAAATCATGCAGTGCCAACGTCACCCTGATTAAACCAGTACAATTCTGGGCCCATCTGAAGTTTGCTAGAGAGCATTTGAATAATCCAGAAGAGTAGTGGGAGAATGTCATATGGTCATATAAAACCAAAGTAGAACATTTTTGGTACAAACTCAACTTGTCATGTTTGGAGGAGAAAGAATGCTGAGTTGCATCCAAAGAACACCATACCTACTGTGAAGCATGGGGGTGGAAACATCATGCTTTGGGGCTGTTTTTCTACTAAGGGAGCAGGACAACTGATCCGTGTAAAAGAAAGAATGTGTCAGGGACCGACCAGGGGACAGGAGAGTGAGCCCTAAACTGATCCTAAAACGACTCTCCCTGCCTACTTGCCCATCCACCCTAACCGTTGGATCAACAACCGGGCGCCGGTCCCTCCCTGAACTAAAGTGCAGGGGCCTAATAAAAACATATACTAACAAATAGTCGGTCACAAAGTAGAAACATAACAGGAACATAGTAGACATCAGAAAGTCCATCAGTAAATGAAGTCAATCACCAGCCCAGAGGCTAGACTGGGTTGACATTAAATAGACACACCCGTGAAGCTATTGGACAACAGAGGCTGAGGCTGAAAAAGCCAGAGACATTAACTATTCCCTGACCAGGGAGCATAAAACTGTTCACATACAGCAAATCCAATAGCTGTGTGTGAACACAGACCAGGACAGACATGACAGAATGAATAGGGCCATGTATCTTGAGATTTTGAGTGAAAACCTCCTTCCATCAGCAAGGGCAATGAAGATGAAACGTGGCTGGGTCTTTCAGCATGACAATGATCCCAAACACACTGCCTGGGAAACAAAGGAGTGGCTTCGTAAGAAGCATTTCAAGTTCCTGAAGTGGCCTAGCCATTCTCCAGATCTCAACCCCATAGAAAACCTTTGGAGGGAGTTGAAAGTTGCCCAAGGACAGCCCCAAAACATCACTGCTCTTGAGGAGATCTGCATGGAAAAATGGGCCAACAGTGTGTGAAAACCTTGTGAAGACTTACAGAAAATGTTTGACCTCTGTAATTGCCAAAAAAAAGGGTATATAACAAGTATTGAGATGAAGTTTTGTTATTGACCAAATACTTATTTTCCACCATATTTTGCAAATAGGTTCTTTAAAATCAGACTATGGGATTTTCAGTTTTTTTTTTTTTTTTTATCATTATGTCTCTCATAGTTGAGGTATACCTATGATGAAAATTACAGGCCTCTCTCATCTTTTTAAGTGAGAGAACTTGCACAATTGGTGGCTGACTAAATACTTTTTTGCCCCACTGCACTGTAAGTACTATAAGGATAAAGATTTTTTAATAGAAGTAATTTACAAATCCGTTTAACTTTCTGGAGCCCGTTGATATGAAAAAAATTGTTTTTCACCAGAGTACCCCTTTAATGTGTAAACCTTGGCAACAAAAGTGAGTAAACCATTAAGTGGAACTGTTTAAATTGGGTCCAAAGTGTCAATATTTTGTGTGGCCACCATTGTTTTCCAGCACTTCCTTAAGCCTCTTGTGCATGAAGTTTAACATGGCTTCATAGGTTGCCACTGGAGACCTGTTCCACTCCTCCATGGCGACATCACGGGTTACTTCAAGGAAGTGTAGTACCCCAGTGCCAGCAGCACTTATGCAGCCCTGGGCCATGACACTCCTACCACCATGCGTGAATTTAGGCAAGACACACTTGCCTTTGTACTCCTCACCAGGTCGCCACCACACATGCTTGACACCATCTGAACCAAAAAGTTTATCTTGATCTCAGCAGAACACAGGACATGGTTCCAGTAATCCTGGTCCTTAGTCTGTAGTCTGCTTGTCTTCAGCAAACTGTTCACAGGTTGAGAGGCTTCCTTTGGTGACAGCAGCCATTAAGACCATTTAATGTAGTATGGTTGTCTATGGCTGGGAACTGACAGGCTGACCCCGCCACCCCTTCAACCTCTGCAGCAATGCTGGCAGCACTCGTCTATTTATGTACCCTTTATTTCCCAAAGACAACTTCTGGATATGATACTGAGCATGTGCGCTCAACTTCTTTGGCCAACCATGGTGAGGCTTGTTCTCAGTTTAACCTGTACTGTGGGAACACTGTATTGTCTTCCCCCCCCCCATGCTGCAGCTTATTCCAGGGGTTTTGGCATCTTCTAATAGCCTAGAACATCTTTATGTAGAGCAACAATTCTTTTTTTTAGATCCTCAGAGAGTTCTTTTTAATGACGTATCATGTTAAACTTCCAGGGACCAGTATTAGAGAGTGTGAGAGTAATAACATCAAATTTAAGACATCTACTCCCCATTCACACTAAGATTTTGTAACACTAACAAGACACATAACACTGGGTAAGATAAATAAAACATGAAAAGATAGAATAAAATGTAATTTATAAAAATGTGATGGGGTGTACTCACTTATGTAAGATATTGTGTGTGTATATATTTATGAAAAAAATAGATGAATAAATAAAAATATAAATAGATAGATAGATAGAGTATATACCACTGCACCAAATGCAAATGGTCCTTAGGTTGGCATTTCTAAAGCATATTGAATGTCCCTATGTAAACCTGGTTAAAGGGTGGAATTGTTTCACTGGAAACAATATCTGGGGAAATTATAATAGCAAGCAGGTTCCAGAAATAAATTTACTGTCATTATGAAGTCTCTTACATCAGATTGTTTCTCTTGATGTTACATTTCCATGAAATTGTCATAGACAGGAGTTTAGCGGTGACATTTTGTACATGAAATGTGACATTATTTCCACTATACATGTGAAATATGTCCACCGTGGCAGAGTGAAGTGCTCAGTAAATTGGGACAGACACAGAAGATAGAGTGAGATGTAACCTTTCAAGAGCCCGCAGTGAGAGGTGTGCTGTGATGAAACTCTTTACTGACGCACAGGTCAGTGGTGTCATGATCACAGGATCACATCCTACTGAAACAAAAAGATAACAAAATCTTCTATACAAGTCACTCAAATGGAAACTATCAGTATCTAAATGAACAAGTAATGTTAATTTCTTAAAATGACATCTCATTAGTAAATATATGTGTCATATGAAAAGCATTGCAGAATGCCCCATGCATGTGTATCATTATATAGAAAGTACTTTATTTTAGGCTATAGCGCATGATGATTCTAGCCCTAAAGGAAAACTATCATATATCATCCATATCTTAGTGAATGATATGGACATTTTGAAGCAAATATTTGCCTTTTTTTCACTGTGTAGTTCCTTTTAGTTTGTTGTTATGATTCATTTGTGTACTGAATATCTCGTCTTATGTAGTAATTCCCTGGTAAGGTTGTGGTAGAGTTATGCTTCTGCAGAAGCTTACAGGGGCGTACACAGGATTTTTTTTTTGGGGGGGGGTGGGGGTGGGGGAGGGGGTGTCAATTATTCTGCCACACCATATTTTCATCATACTGTTAGTGAATTAAAGACTATATACAGGTCTATATCCCCCATACAGTGGTAGATACCAGCTTCACAAAGTTTCTGAAGACCGCATAAGTGATGATAGTGCAGTTACATCCAGTGATTCATAGGTGACATCTCTGATCGGAGTCAGTCACTTTCCTTTTTTTATGTATATCCATTCGGCCTAGACGGTCAGGCCATGACTCATCTCTGCAGAACCTGCCAGGCCATAACCTTTCTGCAAGAAAAGCACACTCTTTACCTTTCCCATCTATAGCGACCCAAACAGTAATAACCGCTCCTTATTTCTCCACACAGTAAAGGGAACAGGCAGGTTACTCCAGTAAGTGGACAGTGCCCAGTGTCCTCTGTGGTGTCCTGCTACGGTATTTCCTACGTTACCTTGTGGTGAGGTCCCCAAAGACAAAGTCCCTAGGAACAGTGGGGGTCCTCTACCTTAGCTAGCCCCTTGTCACCCCTTAGTTAGTTAATATGTATGTAAATAAACATGTAAATATGGCTATTAAAGATTCCTACCTTGTTCGCGTCGCAGGACCTGCGGGTCATGTGACTTAGTACAAAACTCTATGGTTTTGCTGAAAGACCTTTGGTGGTTCTCATGTCACATTGAGTGACAGTTGTTATAAACCAATCCAAAATGGCCAACCCCTGCCCATATAAGGGAGCGGCCGCCATTATTCTCTCTCTTGGGTTGCTGACTCTGGATGAGGAAGGACCTCTGCAACTTCCAAAGACAAAAACTAGGCCCAAAGCCTATGCTAGAGACTATTCTATTTTTACAATTCCGCGTTATCTCTGCAAGATCACTGGACCTAAACGGACCCCTAAATCCAGCGGATCTATGCTACAGAATCTATGAGAAGCTACCTTAAGCATATCTGATCCCAACCAACTGTCAATCGCTGCCCGGTTATAAATGGACTTTGTTATGTGGACTGTTATTGATATTGCCTGCTTCAGAAATTCTTCAGTAAAAGTTCCTGCAAGTTTTAAGTTCAACAGTGGTTGTGGACAATCTAATTATTACGCACCCACCTATCGCTTTTGGGAAGGGTGGCAATAGGCCCAGCAACATTACAGAATTTAACCCTCACCCTGGCGTCATGAGTGACAAGGGTTAACAGCGCCCTTTCAGTATCTAGAACAGCAACACCCCAACCCCACATGTAAATTTAACCCTGGGCTGGTGGGAGAGTACCATCATCATAATTGTGATTATTGGTCCAATTCCTTGTGCCTCATGGCAATATTTCTCTAAAATATGCACTGTATAAGAAAGCCCATAAAAATTGTACATTTGAACCCAACCTACTTAGAAGTCCCAGAAGGTTTGGCTGCTGCTGCTGTCGCCTAGCCTGGTAATTAGATCACTATGAACAGTGATTGAACAGTGATTGAATTGAAATCAGCGTGGATGACAATCCATTGCATGCCACACATGCTAAAATTGGTTAGGATAAGGCATACATAGGAATCTCTAGATTATTCTCTAATCGCGCTGCCTGCATCACAGAAGAAGTGTCAGATGGCTGGGCAGGAAACAGAGCGGTCCCTTGCTCTGGCAGCACTGATTATTCATTTGTATCAGTGTCTTAGAGGGGTACTCCATTTGCCTGCTTTTCGGAGCTCTGCTCCCAGCATCCGGAAGGTATTGTTCCGAACAATGTGTGTGCGGGCTTCCGTGTTCAGGGCCACCCCTTGTGACATCACGCCTGCCCCCTCGTGATGTCACGCCCGCCCCTCAACGAAAGTCTATGGGAAGGGGGCATAGACTTTCGTTTAGGGGGCGGGTGTGACGTCATGAGGGGCGGCCTTGAACACGGAAGCCCGCACACATCGTTCAGAACAATAACTTCCGGACACTGGGGAGCAGAGCTCCGAAAGCAAGGGAACGGAGTACCCCTTTAAATATACCGATTAAAATGAATGAGGGGAGAGACAGCTAGTGGTTTAAATGACTGGCAATCCGGATTTGTACCGTGGATCGCCAGTTGAGTCTGCAGCGGTGCAGGAGATTTCCCTGATACAAATGAAGGAAGGGAGAGATGGCTGGTGGTCCAAATGATTGGCGGTCCCGATCGGGACCATGGTCCGCCTGTTGAGGCTGCTGAGATGCGAGAGTGTGTGGGATTTGCAGAACCCACAGGCATAGCATCTGACCGCCCACTCACGTCCGCAGCAGCCTTATTCTCGCCCACTCCTGCCTGTTTTGATTGGGACCCCTTGGGACCTGAAGGGCCTAATACAAAATGTGCAGGCACGAGGCTCTATGCTAAGTATCAGAGCAGACTACATAGCACAAGTAGTGCCGGTTTTTGTCTGTTGTCTAATATATGCAGAACTTAGGAGCAAACAACCTTTATGCTCAGCAACATTAAAAGGTTACTTCTTACTACATGACTAGACCGTCCTTTTTATTTTTTTGAAAAACATTAAAATGGCATACATTCTACACGGTGTTAGGAACTTTCCTTAGAGATTTTGCTGCCATGTGATTGGCTGATTTGTGAATTGCTTCTTAACACAAATAGCCAATCAATTTATCAATTTTGCCTGTTGACAGTTTCTTTTTACCCTTTTTTTTTTCTTTCACTTTGGTTTTCGTGGACATGCACCTAATTTATCATTTGGTGCAAATTGTTAGTAATTTTGTCTCAATTGTTGAAATCAGCGCCTTTTACACAGAACTTACCTCCACAGAGGACGTGTATTTTACCCTGTAGAGCAGCCATTTTGGGGTCCCTCCTGCAGTATATCAGCAAGCGACATGAGTTATTTTCTTTTGTGGGGTTTATAGCCACCATGTGAAATGGATTTTATTTTCAACTTGGGTATTTTCCTTTTTTTTTGTTACTTTAGTGCAGTGGTCTTCAACCTGCGGACCTCCAGATGTTGCAAAACTACAATTCCCAGAATGCCCGGACAGCCGTTGGCTGTCCGGGCATGCTGGGAGTTGTAGTTTTGCAACATCTGGAGGTCCGCAGGTTGGAGACCATTGCTTCAGTGCTTTACCTTTCCTGAACCTGCGTGGCCATGTCCAATGCTGGCTCAATGGAGGGTGAAGGTTCCTCAGAGACAACTATGTCACAGGATAGTATTGAGTAGCCCTGGAGGCGTCGCTGCTTTCACAAAAAAAAAAAAAATGTTTATGTATTTTGGCGCCTTTACTAGAGATGAGCGAACTTACAGTAAATTTGATTCATCACAAACTTCTCGGCTCGGCAGTTGATGCCTTTTCCTGCCTAAATGAGTTCAGCTTTCAGGTGCTCCCGTGGGCTGGAAAAGGTGGATATAGTCCTAGGAGACTCTTTCCTAGGACTGTATCCACCTTTTCCAGCCCACCGGAGCACCGGAAAGCTGAACTAATTTATGCAGGAAAAGTCAGCAACCGCCGAGCCGAGAAGTTCGTGACGAATCGAATTTACTGTAAGTTCGCTCATCTCTAGCCTTTACATTTTCTGACATTGCTAAGTGTGTTTTCCCTGTGCAAAATTTCTTGGCGGGGATTTGCACCAAAAAAAAACGGGATTTGCGCCAAAATTGCACCAAAGATCGATCGGCGCAAATGATAAATTACTGACTAAAGTTAAAATCACACACAGGACCGTGTGATTTTGAGAAAGTTGTAAAAATGACAGTGGAGAAGATGCGCCAAACTTTGGCGCAAAAAGACACTGCGCCAAAGTATTGCGCCAAAGTTACTTTAAAAGAAAAACACATAAATCCTTTGATGAATACCCCCCCCCAAATGTCCCTAATAAAATGGCCAGTGAGTGTATATGAGGGCATTGAACCCAACGACTTCTATTTTTTTTTTTGAATATTAATTGTCGCTATTATTTTTATCTAAATACATTCACTAAATGCGATGTTGATGTAACGTGATAAGGCATGCGTGTAAAAGTCAAAGACATCAGAATGTGTATGTTTGTAATCTCAGGAAGAATAAATTGTATAGAGGCCAAGAGCCAAGTAAGCTCCATAAATTAAAGAGGGCACCATGCTGTGCGGTTGGGGGGCTGTATAAATAAGTAAAGTGAAGGAAGACATATTTAAAAACAAACTGTGCAACTGCTAATAACCTGCATGTCATTAAAGGGCCATTTGTTTGCAGCATCCTGGATATATGGGCGGCATTAAGCTCATCCAGTAAAACATACAGTACTGCGGAAGACAAGTCCTAATTACCTTTTGTAATAAGTGTGCAGAGCGTGTGCAAATGGGGAAGCTTTTGACTGGAAAATCTCCTCTGCGGATGTATTAGTACTCACCTAAATGACGAAGGAATATGCATTAAGGGTAACAAAATGCCACAATATTGAGCAGTGAGAGAGAAAGACCAAAAAGCCATGCACAATCTTTTATCCCATGAACCCTTCGCTGAATGGTATTTTACATTTGTTCAATAACAATAAAAACGGCAGCAGGCTCAAATGTTTCCTAGTGTGAAAGCATAAATCACCTACTAATGATAAAGGTGTTATGGAAAGTAAGGATGAAGGTCAGATGTGATGTTATCAATCACCAGCCACATTTATGTGGTCATTGCCGTCCTACTGCTTAGCTACACTGTTTGCAATTAGGGAGATGGCTCTTCTAAATAACCTTGTGAAAAGAAGCCGCAGTTTCTGTAAGATGTTTGTAACATCTTTCTTTTTGTTTGACTTTTTATTGTTTGCCTTCTTCAATATCAATAGGTAACTTATAGGTAGAAGCTTGTAGTGACAATTGCTCATGTAATATACTGTTGTCAATCTCATTATATTTAAAGGGGTATTCCAGCTTTATAAATCTTATCCGGTATCTAAAGGATAAGGGATAACATGTATGATCGCAGGGATCCTGCTGCTGGGGACCCCCGCAATCTCAGTGCAGCCCCCGGCATTATGTGCCGGGCAATGCCACCAAGACGGGGATGTAATGTCACGGCCACACCCCCTAGTGATTTCACACCACACCCCCGCCATTCATGTCTATGGGAGAGGGCGTGGCGGCCGGGGGCTGCACCGAGATCTCAGGGGTCGCCAGCGGCCGGACCCCTGCGATCATACTGTACATCTTATCCTCTATCTTTTGCATAGGGGATAAGATGTATAAAGCCGAAATACCCCTTTTACTTTTTCATAAAAAAAAACACACACATATATATATACAGTGTCTCACATTAGTAAGTAGACCCCTCACATTTTTGCAATTATATTATATTATTTTCGTTTCATGTGAAAACACTGAAGAAATGACATCCTGCTACAATGTAAAGTAGCGAGTGCACAGCCTGTATAACAGTGTTTAATGTTGTGTCCTCCTCAAAATAACTCAATACACAGCCAATAAAGGGTTACTCCACTGGCCAGCATTCGGAAGTAAATGTTCCGAACGCTGTTTTCGTGCTGCGGGGGTCAACCACTCCCCCTTATGACATCATGGCCACACACCCTCAATGCAAGTCTATGAGAGGGGGTGTGGCAGCCATCATGCCCGCTCCCATAGACTTGCATTGACGGGGTGTGGTTCTGATGTCATGAGGGGTATGGCCGACCCCCCGAATCGCGAAAACAGCGTTTGGAACATTTACTTCCGAATGCTGGCCAGTGGAGTACCCCTTCAATGTTTAAACTTAGGCAAAAAAAAGTATCTTTTTATTTTATACATTTACACGATAGTCTTGGTCAGACTCTGAGGACTGACAACCAGAGACTATTTAGTCCTCTTCACAGTGCACAGTCCACTCTTTACTTTTTTGGATCTGAATCAAATAAGTTTATCTTGCTTTCATCGGACAACAGGACATGGTTTTTAGTAATTCATGCCCTTAGTCGGCATGTCTTCAGTAAACAGTTTGTGGACTTTCTTATGCATCATCTTTATAAGAAGCTTCCTTCTGTAATGACAGCCATGCAGACCAATTTGATGCAGGCTGACCCCTTCAACCTCTGCAGCAAAGCTGGCAGCAAATCATACGTCTATTTTCCAAAGCAACCTCTGGATATGACGATGAGGATGTGCACTCAACTTCTTTGGTTGACCATGCCAAGGCCTGTTCTGAGTGGAACCTGTCCTTGAAACTGCTGTATGGTCTTGCCCACTAGGCAATTTTCTTATAACCTTAAGATATAATGAAATATTTACAAAAATGTGAGGGGGGGGGGGGGACTTTCTTTTGTAAGATAGTAAATAAATAAATATATATATATATATATATATATATATATATATGTGTGTGTGTGTGTGTATATATATATATATATATATATATATATATATATGGAATACATAAGATATAATAAATGAAACAACGTGAATTCACATATATTCCTCAAATAAACATCAAAAAAGTTAAATGTATTTTAAAAAAAAGAGACACATACTACATGTTTAAGCATTACAGCCATTAAAATCAACTTTTGACATGTTGCAGAGACTTAAGAAAAAAGTTAAGATCGGTTGGGGTCTCAGTGTTAAGAGCCCCTCAAACTGTTAGTCATACTACTTTCCGTAGAGTGCAGATCTCATGGATTATTGAATTGTATTGTTGCTTTTCATGATTGCTTTTACAAGTACCCTAGGGGGACTAATAAAGTGTAAGAACAAAAGAATCCAAAACTGTTTTTACAAATATAAACTACTCCCTTCCAGAATACTTTCTCAACAACCCCCACACAGAATTAACACCAAATGATGAAAAGGAGAAAGTAAAAGTGAATAACTCCAATGTATATGCATACAGTGGCATACTTTTATTCCCAAGGTTAAAAGGTACCGTATTTTTCGTCCTATAGGATGCATCGGCGTATAAGACGCACCCAATTTATAGGTGCAAAATCTAAAAAAATTAAGATTTTGAACCCAATAGTGGTCTTCAACCTGCGGACCTCCAGATGTTGCAAAACTACAACTCCCAGCATGCCCGGACAGCCAACGGCTGTCCGTGCATGCTGGGAGTTGTAGTTTTGCAACATCTGGAGGTCCGCAGATTGAAGACCACTGCATAGGAGGTAATACTCATGTGTCCCAGCCGCTCCGGACCCGTCACCGCTGCCCTGGATGTCGCTCCATCGCTGTCGCCGTTGCTCTGGAACGTCTCTGCTGCCGGCCGGGTATCCTTGCTCTCCGTTGCCGCCATCACGTCGTTACGCACGCCGACGCACGTACGCGACGACGTGATGACGAGGAAGGAGAGCGCTGGCCATACAGGGGATCCCTGAACGGAGAAGACACCGAGGAGGCAGGTAAGGTCCCTCCCGGTGTCCTGTAAGCACTAACCCGGCTATTCAGTCGGGCTGTTCGGGACCACCGCGGTGAAATCGCGGCGGTCCCGAACAGCCCGACTGAACAGCCGGGTTACATAGTTACATAGTTACATAGTTACATAGTTAGTACGGTCGAAAAAAGACATATGTCCATCAAGTTCAACCAGGGAATTAAGGGGTAGGGGTGTGGCGCGATATTGGGGAAGGGATGAGATTTTATATTTCTTCATAAGCATTAATGTTATTTTGTTCCAGGAATGTATCTAATCCTGTTTTAAAGCTGTTAATTGTTCCTGCTGTGACCAGTTCCTGAGGTAGACTGTTCCATAAGTTCACAGTTCTCATGGTAAAGAAGGCGTGTCGCCCCTTGAGACTAAACTTTTTCTTCTCCAGACGGAGGGAGTGCCCCCTCGTCCTTTGGGGGGGTTTAACCTGGAACAGTTTTTCTCCATATTTTTTGTATGGGCCATTAATATACTTATATACGTTTATCATATCCCCCCTTAAACGTCTCTTCTCAAGACTAAACAATTGTAACTCCTTTAATCGCTCCTCATAGCTAAGATGTTCCATTCCCCATATTAGTTTAGTCGCGCGTCTCTGCACCCTTTCCAACTCCGCAGTGTCCCTTTTATGGACAGGGTTAGTGTCACTTTCCCTTCAGAAGCGGCGGTCAGCTTTGATCGCCGCGTCTGAAGGGTTAATACAGGTCATCACCGCGCTCGGTGATGTCCTGTATTAGTCGCGGGTCCCGGCCGTTGATGGCCACAGGGACCGCCGCGATAGGTGTGTATTCGCCGTATAAGACGCACCGACTTTGGGGAAGAAAAAGTGCGTCTTATACGGCGAAAAATACGGTAAACCTGTTCTTTTTTTACTGTGTTCCTCTGTATGAGAATGAGTGGTAAACTATGCTTTTTATGCACTGACAAAAAAAAGTATGCTGATAAATACTAAGGTGCACTTTTGGAATATATTGGGTGTCTATGGTTATATGTAGCGTGTGCACTGGGAGCCATTAGATGAGAATGGCTGGTTCAAAGTGACGATAACACAATACAAGTGTTTTACAATTGTAACAAAAGGGCAAGAGGTTACACTGAGCACACGCTTACCAGAACTGGGCAGATGAAGATTTTCAAGTATATACTGGTACTTTAATTGTACTGGAAATAGTGTAAAGTTGCAGTACCAGGTACAGCCCATGGAAGAGAGAGGTGCGGTTTCTAGAAAAGAAAGTATCCTTTTTTTTTTTTTTTTTTTTTTTTTTTTTGTAATTCATGATTTTCAATTGTCCCACTTAGATATTTTTAAAACACACTATGAAAATAACTTGGTGACTAAGAAAGTCCTACGGTACGGGTTTCTTCACTTTGTATTTGCAATACATTGATACAATACATTGCCAAGATTGACAGTTTGACGAAACAGCTTTTTATTTTAACTTGTTAAACATTTTTTTTTTTTTAACTAGACAAATTATCAAATAAAAGTTGATAAAGTTTTGTGATGATTTTTCAAATGTCAATTTTAAAGCCTGGGAAATTTTGCCTTGTTTTTTCAGGTGTGACGCTATTTGAAGTGTTATATTATCCAATTGTTTGGTTAATTTGATCCAATATATTTTGTTTGCATTAAGCATCATATATAATCTGGAGACTGGACACTTGTTATGTAAAACTCTTTTTCTTTCTTTCCTTAGATATAAATAAACACAGTTCAGAGCACAATTTCCACTCCATAATCCTGAACTAGAGACAACGGTGCAGGCACTGAGCTGAGGTGTATGGCACAATCTCGAATTGGAATAAATTATGCAATCTTTGAACTGGAATGGGAACAACACCATCCATAAAATGCTTATTGTGTTTTATCGTCACCTGAGTATACCCAGTGCCTCCTGATCTAGTCACCCTGCTGATATCTCTTTCTGACTCCTTTGCAGACTTTCCATATTGGCTACATTAACCCCTTAAGGACTAAGCCCATTTTCACCAAGTCCGATATTCCACAGTCCATCAGTATTCAGTATACCTGTGAGATTTTATCTAAATCCAATAAGGCTCCCCTGTGTGTTTACTTCATCTGTGACGCGCTCACTTTAATCCTCACCAGTAACTTTTGTCAATTTGACCAGGTATGGTATAAACAGATTAGCGGAGTGGCCATGGGTAATCCCATGGCCTGTACTCTAGCTAACCGTAAGTGGATTGGTAGTTACCACAGATTTGTGGACAATATTTTTATCGTCTGATGGGGTATGAGTGAGTTCTTCACAGATTTCGTCAACCACATCAACAGTAACAATATGAACTTAAAGCGTACCCGTCAGCTCCAACAAAAAACATTTTTTTAATATATCACTCTGTACCTAATCCTGACCATGTACATCTTTATGTGTCTAGCACCTTTATTTTTTTTTTTTACACTTTTAATTTAGCTCACTAGTCTGAATTCCTCTCAAAGGGAGGGAGCGTGGCCTCACTGTGCAGGTCTCCACCCCCTCCCTCAGTATGCTGTTTGCTCACATGTTCCCTAGCATTAGCAAAACTACAACTCCCAGCTTGTCCTCACTGACAGTAGCGGGACACAAGCTGACAGTGGGAGGATTTTTCCTCTAGCTGTGAGCCCTGCACTCACAGCTGTCAATCAAGGAATTGTGTCCATGACATAGGTCATGACGCATGGACACAGCAGGACTAGTATGTGTCCAAGCAGGCAGGGGGGGCGCAGTTGTTTGACTGGCTTTTTCAGTATGAAATACTGAAAATGTTCTAATGAAAGCAATTGCAAAACCTATTGGTTTTGCATACTTTACAACATATCAAATGTTTTTGTATCTGACAGTGCCCATTTAAAGTTCCCCTACAAGACTAGTACAGTGGAACTGGAATTCCTAGATGTGGTAGTGAAACCAGTTAATGGACAAATCCACACAAGGGGCTACAGAAAGCCCACTGCAGGGAATGCACTCCTTCAATTTCAGAACTATCATCCGACCCACATTAAGACCGTGGTACTGTATGGCCAATTCTTGCACTTGCGGCGGATTAACAGTTCAGATGACAGCTTTGTAAAGCAGGCCAAGGATCTTGCACAAAGGCTAACCCTTAGAAGTTACCCTCAAGAAGTTATAGATGTCACCTTTACAAGAGCAGCATCACAAGACTGTGGTGCCTTATTACAAAGAAGAAAAATAAAAAAAGGTGAACCTCTGGATTTCCACCAGAAAAAAAGAGTCTGTGTCACAAACACCCCTACCCCTACCTCCTTTGTGTTTGATTTCAGTCCTCTTTCTAATACAATAAAAAAAAACATAAATGATAACTGGTCGCTTCTTCAAAAAGACCCTTTGTTAACTAGTGTGACTCAGAATCAGGGCCGGCCTTTGGGGTGTGCGAGCTGTGCGGCCGCACAGGGCGCCATAGAAACAGGGGCGCCAGGCGGCCGACACAGCTCGCAGTGTAACAGGCTGGCCGAAGATGGGGAGAAGGGAGTTGCAGGCTGCAGCTGCTTTGAAGGAGGAAGCAAGGTCTGGAGCGTGGAGGAGGAGCTTGGGGCACGGACAGCGTCCAAGTGCTGCACGCACCTTCACAGAGATCCACGAAAGGATCCCTGTGTGCAGTGTGAAGGCAGTGGCCAGTGCTCTACAAGCTGATTCCAGGGAGCAGCACAGCAGACACCTTCAAAAGTAAGTACCTGGCTGTTCTAAATAATTGTTTTATTTTGTGCTTTTTTAGTTTATTTATTTTTTAAACAAGGCATAGGATATGTGAAGGGGGGCAGGGTCCGTCCATCTAATTATGGAATAAAGAGAGAAGATCTGATTAATGGGGAAGTGGACTGGTGAAGTGGACTGGTAAACTGGTGAAGAGGGGGAGGGGGAGGTCTGAGTCTGTTTAAGGGGGACTGGTGAAGGGGGAAGGCCTGATTAAGGGGGTCTGCATCTGACAGTGGGACAGGGGACTGATTAAGGGGGCATGGGACTAATTAAGGGGGCAGGGGACTGATTAAGGGGGACATGGGACTGATTAAGGGGGCATGGGACTGATTAAGGGGGCAGGGGACTGATTAACGGGGACATGGGACTGATTAAGGGGGCAGGGGACTGATTAAGGGACAGGGGACTGATTAAGGGGGACAGGGGACTAGTGAAGGGGGGCAGGGGACTGATTAAGGAGAGGCAAGTATTTTATTGAACGGGTGGCCAAAGGTTTTGGTGATGGAAATGAAGGTGGCATATTGTGTGCTTCAAATTGTCTAGAGGGTGCCAAACAAAAACATTAATTTAAGAAATATGGGAGACTCTATGCATGCTTAGTGTTGTAAAATAGTTAGATACAGTGTTCTGACAACATAGCTCTTGTTTCTACAATACATAAACTTATGTACAACTTATGCATACATTGATATACATGAGTGTTACCATTCAATCCAGTTATTTATTATTGTGCTTGTTTGCACTTGCACTTAAATTATCTGTAATAAAAAAAGATATTTGTTACAAAGATTTTTTTTTCTCTTTGTGTATGTTCATGAGTTAATAAGTGGGGGGGGGCTCCACAATGTTAGCTCGCACAGGGCGCCTGAACACCTAAGGCCGTCCCTACTCAGAATAGACCTGTGATAGCCTTTAGGAAAGTGAAGAATATAGGCAATCTTCTCACAAATAGTCGTTGTGTGTCAGAAAAGAACAAAGGTTCAGATTGGCTTAGTGGTTGGCACCCACGGGAAACCATTGCTGTGGGAGCTGTAAATGGTGCCCGAGTCTAATAAAAGGAAGAAATTTCCTGTTAGGTGGATCCGAAGTGGTAGTGAAAGATCTAATTACCTGTTGGACCGACTATGTGGTATACAGAATCGAGTGTGCGTGCGGCCACTTCTACATAGGGAGCACCATACACCCCATTTGACATGTGCAGAACCAAAAATTTTGTTTTTTTCGTTTTGTTCGTTTTTGTTTTTTAAAATTTTCGGTTCTGTGAATATTCGGAATGCTGTGCATTCGTCATATTCGGATGCATCCGCAAATTTTTTTTTCGTTTTCGGATGCATTCGTTTAAAAAGCAGATGCATTCGTTAAAAACAACGAATGCATTCGTTAATTCTGATTTTTGGTTCTGCACATGTCTAGTGATCCCTCAACATACCATTGGTAATTCGTATGTTGAGGGATTGGTGCAATGTAAAAAAGTAAAGTCCTACTCACCTGTCCCCGCTGCTCCAGATGGTGTCCCCGGGCCTCCGCTGGGCTCTCCTAGTCCTCTTCGGTACTCCGCTGGGCTCTGCTGGGCTCTCCTGGTCTTCTCCGGTCCTCCGTTGTCTGCCGCAAGGCCTTACTGGGCCTCCGTAGCGACGTCATCACGTCGCTGCCGCACGCTGTTCCTACTGGATGACGGGATGGCGTGCGCGACGGCGTCATTACGACGTCAGAGGGAGACCCGTATGAAGGCCCCGGACCAGCCCAGGACCCACCGGAGGAAGGCCCGGAGCAGCGCGGAAAGGTGAGTAAACCTACCCGGGCTGCTTCAACTGCTATCCGGCAGCAGCTTAAGCATTATGCGCTGCCGGATAGCAGTTGATGCATGGCCCCAACATTCGGTATACTGAAAACGAATGCATTCATTGTTAGTTAACATGCAAATTCGTTATGCGTTAGTTAACTAATGCATTCGTTAACTGTATATTTGTATTCGTATGCTTTTTTGGGATTTTTTTTTTTTTCCTGCATTCTTTTCGTAACAAACATCCGAAAACGGGAAAATTTGTTTCGTTCCGTGTTCGTTACGGAACGAATTGCACATGTCTAAACCCCATGCACACTCGGTTCCACTAGCACGTATGGTCAGTGAAAACACTAAAGGCTGTCCAAGGATTATTGAACATGTAAATGAAGAACATAAGGGTGATAGCTCCGTGTTGAAGTTCTTTGGAATTGAGGGAGTTTAAGCTGTTGCTGGGGGAGAATGAAGGAAATTGCTACTGCAGAATGATTCGAGGTGGATCCTGCGCATGCGTGCTCAGGGTCTAGCCAGCTTGAATGATAAAGGGGATTTAAGCACATTTATATGATATTTTACAATGAGTTTTGCATTGTGTTTTTCCTTGTATGTTTTTAACTCTTTTTTACACAGTTTATTAACTTTTTTCTGGTGTATTAATGGAGGCATATGCCCACTAATGTCACTGCCAGGTATTTCAGTGGTGTGAAGAAGTGCACCTGGTGCACGAAATAGCTATCACACTCACGGCATCCCTCTTCCCCTTGCTGTTGTCTGCTGGTGCCACAAATAAAGGATAACCATTTCTTCATCCCATGGTGAGTGCCATCATCATTCTTTTCATGCATGTTTTACACTTATCTCTTGATTGAGCACCCCATTGAAGTTTGTACGGATCCCAGTGCCCCTGGGTGTCGCACACCTGCTGGTAGGATTATCAGGGGAGCTGTGCAGAGCACTTCATCTTTCATACCTGAAAAGTTTATAAAGTTTTGTGATTAGTTTTCAAATGTTAACACCATCCATAAAATGCTTACTTTGTTTTATCGCCATCTGAGTATACCCAGTACCTCCTGATCTAGTCATCCTGCTGATATCTCTCTTTCACTCCTTTGCAGACTTTCCGTACTGGCTACATTAACCCCTTAAGGACCAAGCCCATTTTCACCTTAAAGGGGTACTCCGGTGGTCAACGTGTTTTTCCGTTTGTAATTTACCCTATTTGTTTTGTTTCATTTCTATTCTTGTTGTTTGGCCTTCTCTATTTCCGTTCTTTGTTGTCTTTTTATCCCCCACTTTGTTGTCCTGTCTTTGCTTCTATTTCCTGTTTCTTGCTGTGCTGAAAACTACAAATCCCAGCATGCCACATGCCTTGCTGGTTTGGGGCGGCTCCTTTTTTTTTGTTTGTTTGTTCCGCCCTTTACCCCCCCCCCCCCCCCCTACTGTTTTCCCGGGTCAGCCCCCTTATACACAGCACACTAATATAATCACCCTTGGTTGGGATACACTGTCATACATACAAAAGGGACTACAACTTCCAGCATGTGTCATTCAGGAGTCTTCAGTCTGTGGTATAACACCAGCATGCTGCCTCTGTAGTCTCCTGGGGCTTGTAGTTCACCACACCTCTGTAGGGCATACACCAGTGTTTCCCAACCAGGGTGCCTCCAGGTGTTGCAAAACTGCAACTCTCAGCATGCCCTGACAGCCTTTGGGCATGCTAGGAGTTGTAGTTTTGCAACAGCTGGAGGCACACTGGTTGGGAAACACTGGTGTAACATGATGTGTATGCTGAATAGGCTAGAGCCACAAGAACAGTGTTTCCCAACCAGTGTGCCTCCAGCTGTTGCAAAACTACAACTCCCAGCAAGTCTGTCAGGGCATGCTGGGAGTTTTGCAACAGCTGGAGGCACACTGGTTTGTAAACATTAGCATACACACACACACACAACAGGGACTACAACTCCCAGCATGTATCATTCAGGAGTCCCCCCCTCCCCCTTCACATATAGGGGGAGATTTATCAAAACCTGTGCAGTTGCCCATAGCAACCAATCAGCTTGCTGCTTTCATTTTTATGAAGGCCTGTGAAAAATGAAAGAAGCAATCTGATTGGTTGCTATGGGCAACTGGGCAAGTTTTCCTCTGCACAGGTTTTGATAAATCTCCCCCATAGAGATCATTCCCAGTATGAGATTTATTCCCCTGCAGTCCATACATCCCCAGCCCGTGCACCTTCTCATCTTCCCCTTCAGATAACACTTATCTTCTCTGTGAGATTCTTCTCCTGTGCAGACCTGTGTCCTTAGTATATAGAGCAGGGGGGAGGGGAGGTTAGGAGCTGTGTACTCAGCTGGATGAGATGAGGGGGCGTGGCTTATTCCTCTCATGCAGACAGAGAAAAAAAAAAAAAGCTGTGACACCTTGTCCACAACAGACTCAGAACTGTGGACAACAGTAAAAGAAAAACTTCTGAGCTACAGAACTTCCTGCCCAACAAACAGGTAAGAAAAACACATACATGCTGCCAAAACATATAACACATCTATATTGCAAAAAAACTAAACTTACAAAGAAGATGCCATAGAGTCAAAAAAATTTTACCACCGGAGTACCCCTTTAACGACCAGGCCAATTTTCGTTTTTGCACTTTTGTTTTTTTTTTCCTCCTCTCCTAAAAATCATACCGCTTTCAATTTTGCACCTACATACCCATATAAGGGCTTGTCTTTTGCGCCATCATTTGTACTTTGTAATGACATCAATCATTTAATAACAAAATCTACCACAAAACCAAAACAATATATATTTGTGGGGTGAAATAGAAGAAAAATGCTATTTTGTAAATTTTGGGGGCTTCCGTTTCTACACAGTGCAATTTTTGGTAAAAATGACACCTTATCTTTATTCTATAGGTCCCTACGGTTACAAGGATACCCAATTTATGTACGTTTTATTTTATTTTACTACTTTAAAAAAAAAATACTATCGTAATGAAGATACACTGGCACCAGTGTCAGGCTAGTGAGTAGTGGAGCTATATGAGTGGTGCATGCGTTATTGGTGGTGCTATGCGTTTTATACAGTCTTTCAATATACAATCAAAGAGGTAAGCAGAATAACGTAGCACTCACCATGTACTTTTCATTCAACCGTCTTCTTTATTCGGTGTTTTAAAATGCACAAGCAGGTACAGCAGGAGAGCGGAGACCAAGTGTGCGGGGGGATGTGGGTGTCGACGGACCGTTGCGTGCTCTCAGCACTTCGTCAGGCCATGCGTCATCACGTAGGGGATGTGCTCTTATACCTGCCGGTGCAGGCAATGTGACCAATCACCAATATATAAACATATACAAAAGTGAAAAAACAGATTAAAAGCAAGTTCCTCCTAACACTGCGAGTCTCCCGATATCCAATTCTACCTCAGGTAGCTAAAAATGCTCCCATTTCATATTTTTCATTAAGACCCAGCTGACCTAAGGCTTCCGTACGTAGGATCCATCTTGGTTCCCTTTTTCTGAGAAAATCTAAAAAAAAGCATAGACAAGATCCCTGGAGAAGAATTACTCACAACTAAAAACAAACAATAAAAGAGTGAAAGGGTTGTGTTTTCCTTTAAGAATACACCCATGAATTATCAGATTAGAAAAACAATAAACACTTATTGGTATATGTTACAGCAGGATCGCGATTTGGAGAAGTACACGGAAAATTTACCCATAGTAACGTACAAAAAGAACAGGACAGTACATGACACTGTAAAAAGATACAAAAAGGAAAAGAAACAGAGAGTTAACTGGTTATCCAATAGGCGCCCCGTTGGTAACTATGCTTGTTCCACTTGCTAGTTCTGTAGATTTAATGCTAAAGCAAAACATATAAACTAGGAGGCTATAATGTCACAATCGAACAATTCTTCACATGCAGGACTAAGTACGTAATATACACTTTGATTTGTAGTTGCGGCAGGTTTTATATCAGCAAAACTATTAGGCCCCTGTTCCACAGGATTCGGGAACATGTGAGATCCCTTGCTACAGGAATGGGTGCTAGTAGATTTATATCGCACATAAATGAATGCCACCTTGGCGAATCGATTCCATTTAGATTCTGTGCATTGGAGAGAATAGAATACCCTACGGGGGGCAGGGACAAGAATCAGGAGCTTTTGAAAAGGGAATCAAGATGGAACCTACGTAGGGAAGCCTTAGGTCAGCTGGGTCTTAATGAAAAATATGAAATGGGAGCATTTTTAGCTACCTGAGGTAGAATTGTATATCGGGAGACTCGCAGTGTCTTAGTAGGAACTTGCTTTTAATCTGTTTTTTCACTTTTGTATATGTTTATATATTGGTGATTGGTCACATTACCTGCACCGGCAGGTATAAGAGCACATCCCCTGCGTGATGACGTATGGCCTGACGAAGTGCTGAGAGCACGCACCGGTCCGTCGCCACCCACATCCCCCCGCACACTTGGTCTCCGCTCTCCTGCTGTTCCTGCTTGTGCATTTTAAAACACCGAATAAAGAAGACGGTTGAATGAAAAGTACATGGTGAGTGCTGTGTTATTCTGCTTACCTCTTTGATTGTATATTAAAAAAAATACTAACTCCATGCACCAAAAGTAGTATGTTTAAAATTGTGATATTTTGACCCTTATGAACTTTTTTATTTTACCGCCTATGGGGCTATATCAGAGCTAATTTTTTGCGCCTTGGTCTTTAGTTTTTATCGGTACCATTTTTGTTTTGACGGGACTTTTTGATCACTTTTTATTAATATTTTTATGGTATATGAAGTGACCAAAAATACACAATTTTGCAATTTGGTATTTCTTTAAGTGTATGCCATCGACCGCGTGGTTTAGCTAACCTTATATTTTAATAGTCCGGACATTTACCCACACGGCAGTATTAAAGATGATTATTTTTATTTTTTATTACATTATTTTATTTAACAAATGGGAAAAGGGGGGTGATTTACATTTTTATAGGGAAGGGGTTAATTCACTTTTATTTACATTTTTTTTTTTTTGCAATTTTCTGATTGTCATAGCATAGCATTCATCAGTGTAACCGGCGCTCTGCTGATCTAGCCACCTGCGCAGGCTTGGAGCAGCAGATCGGCGAACGGATGACGACTAGGCAGGCGAGGACCCTCTTGTCATCCGGTAAGCTGATCGGGACATCACAACTATTATGTCGCAATAGTCCTGATCAGCTACGCTGAGTTGCCGGTACACTTTCACTCTCATTTTAGATGCCGCAATCAACTTTGATCGTAGCGTCTAAAGGGTTAATGCCAGGCAGCGGCCTGATCGGCGATGCCTGGCATTAGCTGTGGGTCCTGGCTGCCCATAGCAACCCATAGGGACCCATGGGGTTTAACCCGTTCTCTGCTGGCGAGAACAGTTTAAACCCAGCAAACGGGACCAGGGCATACAGGATAACTGTGTCCTTAAGTACCAGGATATTAGGGCATACCTGTACACCCTGTGTCCTGAAGGAGTTAACACTGCATCCTCCGGCTATGAGAACACCAGTGTTCAGAAGACTTTGTGACAACCAACACTTGGACTCTCCACCAAGGCTGCAACTTCTCCTCTGCTCTTCTGAGAAGCTTTCCCCTACACTTGCTTCTAGGCTGCTTTCTACCTTTAAAATTACAACTGCTGCTGAATGAACAATGTCCCTTTCTGTTGTCGCTCAAAATGTGCTCCTGGGGTCTCCACTCTGTGTCCGGCCCATTGCACCTTTTTTTTTTTGTAGGATTAATTAGTTTTAATATTGTATAATTTATATACGCCATTGCGTCTGACCTCTTAAAGGGCCACTGAAGTTCTTCTTTAAAGGGGTACTCCGTCCCTAGAAATCTTATCCCCTATCTGATTGCCACTGGTGCACGGTGACTGGCGATGCGGGGCAGAGGCTCGTGACGCCACAGTCATGCCCTACTCGTGATGTCATGGCCATGCCCCTCAATGCAAGTCTATGGGAGGGGGCATCACGCCCCCTTCCATAGACTTGCATTGAGGGGACATGACATGACATAACAGGCGGTGCTCAGCGGTGATGTCATGAGCCTCCGACGCTGAACCCAACATTCCTGACAAACGCCGGGTGCAGCACAAAGATCGCGGGAGTCCCCACCAGCAGGATCAGACAGTTTATCCCCTATACTTTGGATAGGGAATAAGATGTTCAGGGGCAGAGTACCCCTTTTAACCAATGCCCAGGCTATATAAAGAATCAGGTTTTTTTGTTTATTTGTTTGCTTCTATTCATTTCATCACAGTAACTTGGTCATGTGATCCCTAACCTGACTCTATTCATTTGGAAAATAACAAAAGAAACTGTTAAAATGCAGTAAAAATGGTGAAATGTGCAATAAGAATTAAACATGTAAAAACAGCCCAAAGACTTCAAACACCTACATTTTGATTAAAGGGGTACTCCGGTGGAAACCTTTTTTTTTTTTTTTTTTTTTTATCAACTGGTGCCAGAAAGGTAAACAAATTTGTAAATTACTTCTATTAAAAATTTTTAATCCTTCTAGTAGTTATTAGCAGCTGTATGCTACAGAGGAAATTATTTTCTTTTTGAATAGCATACAGCTGCTAATGAGTACTGGAAGGACAACTATTTTTTAATAGAATTAATTTACAAATCTGTTTAACTTTCTGGCACCAGTTGATTTAAAAAAAAAATGTTTTCCACCAGAGTACCCTTTTCAATTCCATTAAGCATAATGGTAATATTTCTCTAAGAAAATACATAAAAACTACATTTAGTGTGAACTGTCACTATCACACTTATTAATCTATTAACTTCAACTGAGTGACCTCCAGCAGCAGCAGCCTGATTAGATGAACAGGTTCACTGATCAAACGCCACACACAATCTCTTACAGCAGCCAGAGGATTGATGGGAAATGTAGGCTGTCATCTCATTGGTGGATTTGCAATGAGAAATGGCTGAAAACCCATGCCTGCCACATTAGCTAAAACAGGTAAGCAGAAGAAATATACAGGAAATTCTATATTTTCTCCCTTACATTATATGACAAAACCTATGATATAACATTGTGTGGGTGTTGTGGGTGTTTTCTGTGAGCAGCTACCTTTGTCATTTGCCCTTGATATTTACAAAGACTTTTCTTAAATGTATGTATGTCTCTTAAATCTGTCTTATCCTGCATTTGTAGAATTTATTTAGTATAAAGTCTTGCCTTTGTCATGACTGTTTCTTGGATGTTTTTTGTGTGAAACACAAAGAAAATTGCAGAATAGGCTGATGAACATATGGATGTATTCCCAGGGAAGGTCTTGGCAAGAATAACACTCACATTGGTTAGTTGTGAAAATTCTAAGCACAATACCACTGAAATACCAGGCTTCATTCACACTATAATATAGGCCACGTTACAAACGGCCGTTAAGGGCACCTTTTTTTTTCACTTTGACTGCCCTTAACGTCCGTTATTGTAACAGAGCTAAACGGGAGTCATAACATTCCTCTAATGTCCATTCTAACTCCCGTTATTGCGGCCGAAGATAGCAGGAGAAAAAGGCGCATGCACAAATATTTTCTCCCGCTATCATCCTAACGGATGTCACCTACCGGGCACAAACAGTAGTGTGAAAGGAGCCTAAGTCTTGAATACTTAGCTCAGAATGAGCAGAGATTTGCATGAATAAATGACCAGTTATACTGGTACTTTCTACAATCTGCTAAGCATTTTAAATGTTCCCCTTTATAGGCTTAGAAAAGGCCAGCACCATTTTTGTTGTGTATGATGTCCTTCTCAATGCAGTTTTTTATTTATATTTTTCCCCCACAAGAGAGTATTTTATTAATTTATTTTTAATGTGACGGGTTTCTTTTACAACCAATAGAAGCCACAAAATAGTGTGTGGAGAAGCCAAAACATATAATCAGAAAACCCTTTATCATTTTACCATCTTATTTTTCAGTACACATTTAAAGTATCCTACAAATAAGCAGATAATATGTATGTATATATATATATATATATATATATATATATATATATATATATATATTTTTTTTTTTATATATATATATATATATATATATATATATATTTATATATTTATATTTTTATATATATATATATATATATATATATATATATATATATTTATATAGCTTCACTCCAAGGAAACAGCACCAGTCACTAGGTCCGGTTAAAGGGCAGGCTTTTTATTGCATCAGAGCATAAAAGAATTTGAGACGTTTATGCTCTGATGCAATAAAAAGCCTGCACTTTACCCGGACCTAGTGACTGGAGCTGTTTCCTTGGAGTGAAGCTTTGTATCTAACCCAACGCCTGGCAAGGGGGTGGAGTACGTGCCCCTCACTGGCGATCATCCAGTTCTGGGTCCCTTCCATTGGACTATATATATATATAACTAATGCATTTGTCCTTGTGTATTTGTAAATATCCAGATTTTGTCTACATTTTTATTTTTATTTTTTACCTTAGTTAGTCTATGAGCTGGAATATTGATGTCTTGAGGCACTTACAACGAATCCCAGGAAAGGAAAAAATCTTTTAATAATGGTTATCTTACAACAAAATTTGCTTTAATTGACTTAATTAATTTAAAAAAAAACATAGAGAACAGAGCGTACCGAAGAAAGTTTTTTCGACATAATATGAAATCCTGCTAGCAGAATTTATTAAGGAGCTGAACGCTATAATTATGACCATTACAAACCCAAAATTTAATTAGTTTGACATTTTAGATTTCTGCAAAATCCATACAAAAACCCTTTATGGGCTGTTATCTAGCAGAAGCTGATCTTGAGAAGCCACTTCAGTTATTTGCTACCTCTACAGACGGACATGAAAACACAGGGCAGTTTCTCCTTTTTTAGAAAACCTTTTTTCGGTGAGCTTCTCTCAGCAGGTTGTTATTACATTGCACATGTCAGATCACAACTAAAATGCAAATCATTTTGTTATATCTTTTTAAAAAATAAAAATCAATGTCCCCTACCTTCTCAAGGTTTTCATTTATTGCAATAGTGGACAGGACAAGACCCATCAGTTTTCTACTTACTGTTTACTTGTTTATACACTGGTACCTATCATTTACAAATGCTTTGCATTAATCAACAGTATAAACGGGTCTTATCTTATCAGAGAAAAATGCTACTTTCTTCTCTTATCACACACCTTTCCTGCTCAAACCCTACCCCCCTGCTTACCTTTCATTAAAGGGGTATTTCAGAAAAAAACGTTATATATACTGGCTCCAGAAAGTTAAACAGATTTGTAAATTACTTCTATTAAAAAAAATCTTAATCCTTCCAGTAGTTATCAGCTGCTGAAGTTGACTTGTTCATTTCTGTCTGACAACAGGGCTCTCTGCTGACGCCTCTGTCTCTCTCAGGAACTGTACAGAACAGGAGAGGTTTGCTATTGGGATTGGCTCCTACTCTGGACAGTTCCAGAGGCAAGCAGAGGTGTCAGCAGAGAGCACTGTTGTCATACAGAAAAGAACCGCTCAACTTTAGCAGCTGATAACTACTGGAAGGATTAAGATTTTTTAATAGAAGTAATTTACAAATCTGGTTAACTTTCTGGAGCCAGTTAAAAAAAAAAAAGAAAAACGTTTTTTTTCCTGGAATACCCCTTTAACTATCAAAGAAAGTCCATCTTGTGTTGAAAGCTCTCTGTGGAATCAGTTTACATGCTGCCTATACAAAGCAATAGAGAGGGCTGAAACAGGGTGGGGGAGTTGAAACAAGGAGTAACTGGAGAGAACCAGCTGCATGAAGAAATAAAGGAAGCTCAATTTCCTAGTATTTTCATTGTTTAAAAGATGGAACTGCACCTCACTCTGTGATCAAAGTATGTGTGTATATAGACATGGAAACACAGGATCTCCTTTTTATTGAGTGTATAGTGTATGGGAACTATCAAAGGATGGAGCTTCCAAAACAGAAAATTGAAGAAAAATTCCATATATAGTTTGGTTCCAAGAACATCTGTTCTTTTAAAAATAAAATTAGACTTATTATGCCAGTTACTGGTTATTATCTTATTAAATTGTCTTATTAAATGGATTATGGCCGTGAGCACTGTAGAGCCCTAGTGGGAAACACAAGATTCCAGTGAGCAAAACATTTCAGTGAGGAAGGTGTATGGAGGGACTTGTGCAGCCATGACATATTACCATTGTTGTACCTATGGATCAGTCACACGACTGTGATGCTGGTATAACTCTAGCTTTGTGTCTGTTAGCACCTGTGTCACACCCAGTACTAGCATCATATCTGCATAGGCAGCCAGAGAGTTGCTCTTGTGTAGACCCCTGCATCAGAATTAGGATCCCACAGATCCTGCGGGACTCAATAAAAACTTGCGGGTGTGGGCAGAAATGAGGATGTTGTAAGCAAGAGGAGGCGGTTACAGAACATACAGCAGGTCCTGCAAAATCCCATGCAGTGATGCAAACCTCTGAAATGGCACAAGGGGGTCATTGAATGGCATAGAGGAAACTATTTCTAAAAGAATTTAAAAAAGGAAGCACTGGTGGGGATAGAATAGGACAGGAGGGGCACATGACAGGGGGATTATGCGTTATGGTGAGGGTTAATAGTGGGGGTTTTGTTAGTGAGGAGGAGTTGGTAGGGTTAAAAGGCCGGGGTCAGGGGGAGGTGCCTCAGTTGGTGCGTGGCCGGCTTGTGGCCAGAAGAACGTGCCACCCACCTGCCCTTATTGGGTATGCCGCAGCAGCGGGGTCAGGAGGGGGATCTGGAGGCAACAGTGGACAGTATGATGGTCTTCTTGAATAGAGTGTGGAGCCTGGCGGTGAAGTCCATGTGGACATGGGCCCCCAGGAAGGTTTGTGGGCTTCACAAATGGTGCTCCTGGGCAGACCCCCCTTTTTGTCTGGTAACGGTGTGTTCAGGTTCTTCTCCTGTGCTAGGGATACTTAGAAAGTTGTTTTTGCTCAGGTTACGTATGATGCTCCTACGATTTGTCATGGTTTAAAATGTTTTAATTGGTTTATTTAATAAAGTGGGCTGCTGTGGCCTTTCTGCACCAATACCTTGTCTTGTCTTATTAGGAAGGGGGGGGGGGGGTTATGGTGAAGTAAAGGTATGGTATCGATGGGTTGGTGTAGGTGGTTGGAGGGACATAGCAGCTATAATATCCCCTAGTCATGTTTAGAGGAGGGGCAGCGGGAGGGAGTGGAACACATGCTTTGCAGCAAACGTTAATGGTCAGAAATCCAGTGGGAGCATTTTAAAAACAGTCCAGTGCAGGGCCGTACACTGGTGCACCCTGGCACAATAAAATACTTGATTTTATACATGTTTAAGAAAATTATGTGTTATATTTAGAGATGAGCGAATCAAATCTGATAAAGCCGAATTTGTTACGAATTTCTTCATTAAACTCCATTTAGTGCAGTCCAGGCTCCTGGGCATCTAAAATGGTGGATCCACATGTGAGGACATGGGGCAAGGAACTCTCGAAAGGCGGGAACAAAGGTAGGCGGTATGACCCTGAATCACATGCAGGATGCAGCCTATCAGCAGCCAGTCACCCCTGTGATGTCACAGGGGTGACTGGCTGCTGATAGGCTGCATCCTGCATGTGACCCCTATATAATCGGCAGCCATATTCCAGCTAGTCACTTCATCATTTCACTGCAGAGAGATAGGGAGAGACAGCACTGTGTGTTACACAGACAAGCTTTTTCCAGCAGCATTTTACCTCCTAGTCACGTCAGCGTTCTGGTGGACAGAGAGCAGTACATTTTACACAGAAATTTATTTTTTTACTGCAGCCATTAACCTCCCAGTCACTTTCTACAGCAGTGTATTACAGAGAGGGACAGAGAGCTGTGTGTTGCCTCATATGTTTGAACAAGCTGGCTCAGCTTTAGAACCTTAGCAGAGGATGGAGGAATCATTTTTCAGTGCAATTCCATGTCTTTGTTCCACAACAAATGGTCTGATGGTTATACTAGCCTGAAGATGGTATAATACCAAGCAGTCCATTCCTAATGATCTTTGAGAGAGTGCAATTTTGGGTTTAGTACAAAGCGACTGTGTGCTGCAGCACTTTTGTGTACTGCTGGTGTGGTGCAAAAATTAGTTTTTTAAGCGTACTGTAGTGCATTTTTCTGTCCTCATAAGTGAATGCCACATACCTACATCTAAGTAGCGTACTATTTTGTACGTTTTAATCTGTCAAGGGCCTAGATATTGTGAAAGTCCAGGCAAAAGTGCTCACCGGTTGGTGTTTTACTCCAATACTTTTTTAAGCGTACTGTAGTGCATTTTTCTACCCTCTTTGTTCCACGACAAATGGACTGCTGGTTATACTTGTCTGTAGATGGTATAATACACACCCAGCAGTCCATTCCTAATAGTCTGTGAGAGAGTGCAATTTTGGGTTTAGTACACAACAACTGTGTGCTGCAGCACTGTTGTGTACTGCTGGTGTTGTGCAAAAATACTTTTTTCAAGTGTACTGTTGCGCATTTTTCTGCCCTCATAAGTGCCCTACCACATACGTACATCTAAGAAGTGTACTATTTTGTATCTGTTAATCTGTCAAGGGCCTAGATACTGTGAAAGTCCAAGCAAAAGTAATCATCGGCTGGTGTTTTACTCAATACAATACGTTTTTAAGCGTACTGTAGCGCATTGTTATGTTGGCACCACGGCCCTGCGTCAATATATGCTGCACCACCATAAAGTGGCCTGGGAGAACCGTGGCTCCGATGTAGTGGTCCAGCCGTCTGCATCACCCAGGGGCATGCTGATCCTTGTTTCAGCCAGCCAAGGCTCCACCACCTCAGCCAAAGTTAGCTGTGTGTCTTACCCTCCTTCTATCACTCCAGATGCTCCTGTTCATCCTACTTTTAGTCAGTCATTCCGCCAGCAATCCATCAGCAAAGCCATGTCCAAGAGACAACAGTATGCGCCCACTCATCCAACGGCACAGAAGTTGAATGTGCTCCTGTCCAAGTTGCTGGTGCTGCAGTCCCTCCCTTTTCAAGTGGTGGACTCTGCACCTTTCAGAGAACTGATGGCTTGTGCCGAGCCAAAGTGGAGAGTGCCAAGCCGTCATTTCTTTGCGAAGAAAGCAGTACCAGCCCTGCACAATTTTGTGGAAGAGAAGGTGGGCCAGTCCTTGAGCCTGTCGGTGTGTACCAAAGTGCACGGCAGCGCCGACGTCTGAAGCTGTAACTACGGTCAGGGACAATACGGCCCACAACACCAACTTGGACAGGTCACGCCGCTTCCTCTTCCACGATCTCAATTAGGTAGTTGGTCCTCTGACAGTGTGCGCCTCCTCATCCTCCACCCTATCCTCAGCCTCCACTGCGCAGACAAGTTTCAGTGCCCCTTCAGCATACAATGTGTGCAGGGCACGGCAGTGTCACGCTGTTCTTCACATGGTTTGCCTTGGCGAATGGAGTCACACAGGGAAAGAACTGCTAAAAGTCATTCATAAAGAAATCAAAGCACGGCTTACTCCACGAAAACTGAAAATGGGAACTATGGTGACTGACAATGGGAAGAACATCTTGTCTGCGCTGCGACAAGGAAGGCTGAGCCATGCGCCCTGCATGGCATACGTGTTCAATCTGGTTGTCAAGCGGTTCCTGAAGTGTTTCCCCATTTGCAAGACATTTTTACAATGGGAAGCAAACTTTGCATGCACTTCAGCCACTCGTACACCACAAAGCACACCCTTCTTGAGCTGCAGCATCAGAATGGCATCCCCCAACATAGTCTGATTTGCGACGTTGCCACACATTGGAATTCCACACTCCATGTGTTGGACCGACTATACAAACAGAGAAAAGCCATCACCGATTTCGTGATGATCCAAGCAGATAAGGGGACTCCCCTGTGTAACTTCAATGTCAACCAGTGGCAGCTCATGTGTGACACCTGCCGTTTGCTCAGGCCTTTTGAGGAAGCCACATTATTAGTCAGTTGCCAGGATTACAGGATGAACAACACCTAATCAGGAGCTAGAGGGTTATGAGGAAGGCGAGACAGAGGACCCAGACACACCGTGGCAGTGTGCAGTGAAGATGGAGTCAGAGTCCCTCGGAGTCCCTTGCAAAAATGGCACGATGCATGCTCACTTGCTTGCGTAGTGACCGCCGAATTGTGACCATTCGGCAGCGGGATGACTACCCACTTAGAGGGAATATAAAACTGACTTACTACATAGACATCCTACCTAATCAGTTGGCCGATGCCTAACAGCGCGATCGTCCATCCTCTCGCACGTTTCAGCAGCAGCAGGTAGACCTGGGGCATGACCTGAACCAGCAGGTGGTGGCATACCTTGACATGCCCATGCCAACACATCTTGAAGATCCGCTGGACTTCTGGGCAGCCAAACTTGATTTGTGGCCGCAAGTAGCAGAGTTTGCCCTGGAAAAGCTGTCCGGCCAGTAGTGTGCCATCAGAGTGGGTGTTTAGTGTGGTGGGGGCCATAGTCACCCCAAGGAGAACTCATCTGTCCACGAAATATGTGGAGAGACTGACCTTTGTGAAGATGAATCAGGCATGGATCAGCCAGGATTTCCACGCACCAATTCCTGATGCATCAGAGTAGATTGACCATGGTTCTACACCAACACTTCACAAATATGTATAGTGCCAAACAGATTTAAGGCGCTGCTCCCCAATTACAAACATTCCACTGGAATTGCCACCTACAGCACCACTCTGTCACCAGGTCACTTTCAGGACTCCTGATACTGCTGCCCCCTCCGGGCTGTCTCTTTCTGCCTCCATATGGTCTCCTCATCTGCTTCCAACCCCAGGCTGTGCCATTCAGCCACTATATGTTCTCCTCATCTGCCGCCAACTCCAGGCTGTGCCATTCAGCCACTATATGTTCTACTCATGCTGCCGCCAACTCAAGGCTGTGCCATTCAGCCACTATATGGTCTGCTCATCTGCCACCAACTCCAGGCTGTGCCATTCAGCCACTATATGTTCTACTCGTGCCGCTGCCAACTCCAGGCTGTGCCATTCAGCCACTATATTTTCTACTCATTGTTACGCCGAGCGCTCCGGGTCCCTGCTCCTCCCCGAAGCGCTCGCGGCGTTTCTCTCCCTGCAGCGCCCCGGTCAGACCCGCTGACCGGGAGCGCTGCACTGACATTGCCGGCGGGGATGCGATTCGCATAGCGGGACGCGCCCGCTCGCGAATCGCATCCCAAGTCACTCACCTGTCCCGGTCCCCGGCTGTCATGCTCTGGCGCACGCGGCTCCGCTCTATAGGGCGCGCGCGCGCCAGCTCTCTGAGATTTAAAGGGCCAGTGCACCAATGATGGTGCCTGGCCCAATCACCCTAATTAGTTTCCACCTGCTCCTTGGCTATATGACCTCACTTCCCCTGCACTTCCTTGCCGGATCTTGTTGCCTTGTGCCTAGAGAAAGCTACTCTGCGTTTACCACTACAGTGTTCCTGACATTCTGCTATTACCAGTGACTACGAACCTTGCCGCCTGCCCCGACCTTCTGCTATGTCTGACCTTGCTCTTGTCTACTCCCTTGTACCGCGTTTATCTCAGCAGTCAGAGAGGTTGAGCCGTTGCCAGTGGATACGACCTGGTTGCTACCGCCGCTGCAAGACCATCCCGCTTTGCGGCGGGCTCTGGTGAATACCAGTAGCAACTTAGAACCGGTCCACCGACACGGTCCACGCCAATCCCTCTCTGGCACAGAGGATCCACCTCCAGCCAGCCGAATCGTGACACTCATGCTGCTGCCAACTCCAGGCTGTGCCTTTCAGCCACTATATGGTTAACATCAACAATGTAAAGAAGGTAGTCGCACTCACCAGAGAAGATATACTTCAACAGCAGCTTTTATTCCAACGGTGAACAAGTGCTAGAAACACAAATAGATAGTCCGGGATATTCCAAGCGGGGAGCGCGAGCGGCAGCTCAGATGCGGGGCATACCAATGAGGAGGCATCTCCTCATTGGTATGCCCCGCGTCTGAGCTGCCGCTCGCGCTCCCCGCTTGGCATATCCCGGACTATCTATTTGTGTTTCTAACACTTGTTCACCGTTGGAATAAAAGCTGCTGTTGAAGTATATCTTCTCTGGTGAGTGCGACTACCTTCTTTACATTGTGGATGTTCAGAGACTGTTTTCTATAACGAGTCAGCACCGCAGCTTAGCAGCCATCAGAGTAGCTGGGAGTCTGTTCCCTGTTGGAAATTTGGAGTTGGTGTATAGGGCGAAGTGGATTTGGCAGTGCCTGGTTTTCCTGTGGTTTCTTCTGAATTAGAAGACTATATGGTTAACTGATGCTCCTGGGCCTTGGACATTACCTAAAAAATTTTATGGTAGCACTAGCTACCATAAATCTTCAATTTAAATTAGAAAATTCACCTTTTAATCTTAGGGTTTGTGAAGCCCTATTGTCTCCTCATGCTGATGCCAGCTCCAGGCTGTGTCATTCAGCCCCTATATGGTTTACTGATGCTGCTGGGTCTGGGACATTATCTACAAATTTTTATGGTAGCACTAGCTACCATTAACTGAAACAGAAGACAGGACAGCACTCACCATGCTCCCCGCCTCCACCTTTGCACCCACCCGCCACTATTGGAATGCCTGAATAAAGCCAAGATGAATAGTGAGTGACGTCCTATCTTCTGTTTTAGTTTGTGTATTATACTATATCGGACATTTGCACCACCGCTATCAACCGCAACTTCGGTGTCACTAACGCATTCCTTCGCTATTCTGATCCATATAGTCCTGTATGTGCCAGACCACCCTTTTCTCCCCAGCTTATACCAGCTACCATGAATCTTAAATTAAAATTTTTTGGTTCATCTTTTAATCTTAGGGATTGTGAAGCCCTATTGTGTCCTTATGCTGCCGCAAGCTCCAGGCTCTGTCATTTAGCCACTATATGGTTTACTGATGCTGCTGAGCCTGGGACATTACCTAAAACATGTTATGGTAGCACTAGCTGCCAAAAATCTTCAATTTTAATTTTAAAATTCATCTTTTAATCTTAGGGTTTGTGAAGCCCTATTGTCTCCTCATGCTACTGAGAGCTCCAGGCTGTGTTATTCAGCCACTACATGGTTTACTGATGCCACAGAGCCTGGGACATTACCTACAATTTTTTATGGAAGCACTAGCTACCATAAATCTTCAATTTAAATTTGATAAGTTATCTTTTATTTTAGGGATTATGAAGCCCTATAGTCTCCTCATGCTGCCGCCAACTCCAGGCTGTGTCATTCAACCACTATATGGTTTCCTCATGCTTCAGCACACTCCATGCTGTGTCATTCAGCCACTATATGGTCTCCTCTTGCTGCCACCAATTCCTAGCTGTCTCATTCTGCCAGATTATGGTCTCCTCATACTGCTGCCACCTCTAGGCTCTGTCATTGTGCCACCATGTGACTCCTTGTTAGTTAGAGTCTTGTGGTCACGCAGTATTAGTTCAAAGTAAACACTGGGACATTAAACTTGGGAATCTAATATAAATCTTAAATTTAAAAAAAATGATGTAATCTTTTCAAGACTGAGGCCCTATGGTCGTCGACATCATATTACCTGTGGAATTATCACAAGAATCCAATGAAACAGCTTGGAGCAATAACAATGAACCATAACTGATTAAATGAAACATTCACACTTCCACAGTCAGGGGGCACTGAGAGACAGGGGCTGGAACAGGTGGTATCTCGTCTGGCGGAGGACCGCCAGCTCGATTTTAAGATACTAGTACTAGCTTTTTCACTGCAGCCACTTCTAGCTTTATGCGCCCACTTATCCAATAGCACAGAAGCTAAATGTGCTCCTATTAAAGTTGCTGGTATTGCAGTCCCTCCCTTTTCAAGTGGACACTCAGAGTATGCGGTGCGCTGAGAGGCAGGGGCCAGAACAGGTGGTAGCTCGTCTCGCTACGGACCGCCAGCTCGATGTTCACCAGAATGGGTAATCAAAAAATGTAAATGAATTAAAATAAAATTAAATGAAAATTACATAAAAAATCTGCCACATCCAGACACTCTGCGGCAGTGATTCTAATAGCGATGCCTGGAATCTGCAGGGTTGCGATTGTGTGTGTGTGGGGGGGGGGGGGGGAAGAAATTATGCATGTGAGTGGAGGATAATAATGATTATTATAATCCTCCCCTCACATGTATGTATCATCTCCCCCTCACATGTATAGTCTGATAACCCCCTCACATATAATCTTATTAGGAGATTATACTTGTGAGGGGACTATAAATGTGAGGAGGGGATTATCAGACTATACATGTAAGGGGGAGATAATACATATATGTGAGGGGAGGATTATAATAATCCCCTCCTCACATGTATAATCCCCTCACATATAATCTGATTATGATATTATATATGTGAGGAGATTATCAATGTGAGGAGGGGATTATCAGATTATGCATGTGAGGGAAATATGATAAATGTATGTGAGGGGAGGATTATAATAATCCTCTAACGTGTATAATCCCCTCTTGACATTTATAATCCCCTCCTCACATGTTTAATCCCCTCCTCACATGTATAATCTAATTTTGCGATTATAAATGTATAAATGTAAGGCTTGGTTCAGATTGATGAATCTCCAGAAGCGATCCCTTTGGGCGGCGTTAGGACCATGCAGATCTTTTTGCAGATCCGCTCAGAAATGCATTGCTGTCTGGAGATTTTTCAGTGTGAACCTAGTAATTATAATAGTTATATCCTGTATTATATTCCAGAGCTGTACTTCCTATTCTGCTGGTGAGGTCACCGTGTACATACATTACATTACTTATCCTGTACTGATCCTGAGTTATATCCTGTATTATACCCCAGAGCTGTACTCACTATTCTGCTGGTGAGGCCACTGTGTACATACATTACATTACTTATCCTGTACTGATCCTAATTTATATCCTGTAGATCTTTTATTAAAATTTCAAACATAACAATAAAAAATTACAAAACATAAACATATCATATCCGACAGAACATATCAATATAACGAATCATAAAACCAACACCATAGCATAAAATACAACACCGGTCCACCCTACACTCATTCCTGCACACAAACAAATATATACAATATTTACAAAAGACATATTCCTATAATACCCATTATACCCATACCATACTAATAAACTATATACACTAATATACACTAATACTAAATGTGAATTTCCTGGCCCAGTTGCAATACCAAAAACCCAATACCAGTAATATACCAAAAAGAATAACAACAACAACAACAATAATAATAATATATACAAAATAATAAAACCAACACAAACAAAATAACACAATTTTTTTTATTTTTTTTTTGGCCCTGAGCTGGACCCGCATCCCATGCCCCCAGTACATGTTACCAGACGTCCATGAACCAGTCCAGGATTTTCTGTATATATAAAAGTCCCATACAAACCCCCTCCCCCCTTTTAACCCACCACCCAACCTAAACTAAACCCAAACCCCAGGTGGCATCACACAATATATACAATATATACATTACATAAAATATACACAGACTAACAATATATACAATACATAAGTATACAAAGACTACAACAATAAATACAATAACAAATACATGTAACACTATAAGCCAAACAACAAACCCCTAAAGCTCAAGTTCAGTGCCTGCAAGCCCTATATTACCATAAACCAACTGCTCAAAACAAAAAGACTAATGTGCCAGCATCAGCCCACCACCAGGGGGAGACAACAGGCTAAGGCACTTTAAAGGCAGAGCCCCTCCACAGACGAGAGGCCCTGCCAGCACCCAGCCTCTCGTACTCTAGAGAACGCACCTTCACCAGGTCACCGAGTATGTTCCTAACCACCACATCCACAGGGAGGATTGTACGCTGCGTCGACACTAAACACCGTGCATTCCACGTGTAATACCTGACCACTGAGCTGACTAGGAATAAAGTGCACCGGTCCCAGCCTCCAAGGTTTCTGAATGCCCCATAGGCCCATTCCGCATAGGAGAGACTGGCCAGCCGAGGCCAACCAATGGAAGCGCCCACCCTGGTGTAAACCTCTGTGTTAAAGGGACAATGAAGCAGAAAATGCTTCATGCTTTCCAGCATGCCTCCACACTCTTCGCGGGGACATCCCCGGTCATCAGAGCTCCTGCACTTCAGATTGTCCCTCACACACAGTTTCCCATGGAAGCAGCGATAAATCAAGTCCCAAAACTTCAAGGGGATCCTGATAGAATTCAAAAGCTCTAAACCCACCTCCAGATCCCGACTTGGGCAGTCCTTGAGCGCCAATGGCCTCTGGAAATGAGAAGACAGGACCCTCTTGTCAAGGAATTTCCTCGACAGAGTCCTAATCTCCCCCATCCCCAGACCCCACCGACGAATAACCTTCAGAACCAGGGTCGCATAAGCCGGGAGATGTCCGTGTGGTGTGCGAAGATCCTTCACTTGCCCTCCTGTCTCCCATTCCTGGAAGAAAGGCCAAAACCATCCCCTACAGGAGGATACCCACGGAGGAGCCCTCTCTGACCAGAGGTTTGCTATATTGGTCTTAAGAAAGGTATTCACTAGGAATACCACAGAGTTGACCATACACAACCCCCCTAGTCTCCTTGTACGGTAAGTAACCTCCCTCTTCACTAGGTTCAGTCTATTCCCCCATAACATTTGGAAGAACACACTGTAGACCCGGGTCCAGAGAGGTTCTGGCAACATGCATACACTGCCCAGATATATCAACAAAGGGAGCAGGAATGTTTTGATCAGGTTAACCTTTTCCCGGAGGGTCAAAGACCAACCCTTCCACTGATCCACCTTCTGAGCAGCGATCTTAAGCCTGCTGTCCCAGTTTTGTTTGGGGTAATCCCCTTGGCCAAATATATATAATTTATATCCTGTATTATACTCCAGAGCCGCCATTCATATAACAGAACCTGGGGAGTATAACAACAGTCGAATCTCAAAGTTTCCTTAGGAGACTAGGCGAGTGACCTGCTGCTTCCACCATAAGTAATGTAACGTGAGCCTTCATTTATTGCAATAGTTAGATTTTGCACAATGGGTGCCACCCGTTGTACAAGTTGTCACTTTTGCAGTGAATGTAGGGTCACTTTACATTACTTATGTACTGAGTTATATCCTGTATTATACTCCAGAGCTGTACTCACTATTCACTAGACTGTCCGGGAATGCTGGGAGTTGTAGTTTTGGACCACCTGGAGAGACACTGTTTTGAAAACACCTCCTTAGTCAGTATTTTCCAACCTGGGCTCCTCCAGCTGTTGTAAAACTACAACTCCTAGCATTCCCCGGATAGTCTTTAGCTGTACTGGCATGCTGGGAGTTTTAGTTCTGCAACAGCTGGAGGCACTCAGGTTTGGAAGGTAGGTCCTTACTCTATTGTTTCCCAACCTGGGTGCCTCCAGCTGTTGCAAAACTACAACTCCCAGCATGCCCAAACAGCCAAAGCCTGTTTGGAAAACACTGGACTAAGGGCCTACCTACCAAATGTTACGTGGCTACCCACCTACCAACCAAACTTATACCTGCCCACCTACCTACCTCGCACCAAACCTTTTACCTGCCTTCCTACCAACTGAGCTTACTAACTGCCTAAATATCTTGCAAATTTACTACTTGCATACCTACTTAGAAAATGTTCTACCTACCTAACTAGCAAATGTACTACTTGCAAACGTACTACCCGCTTACCTAGCAAACATATTACCTGGGGGGGGGGGGGGGGGTCAGGCATATTCTTTGCACAGGGGCCCTCTGCTGTCCGTGTCCGCCCCTGATACTGCACCTAATGTGGGGGAACTAATACTGCACCTAATGTGGGGAGCTATACTGCACCTAATGTGGGGGAACTATACTGCACCTAATGTGGGGAGCTATACTGCACCTAATGTGGGGAGCTATACTGCACCTAATGTGGGGAGCTATACTGCACCTAATGTGGGGAGCTATATTGCACCTAATGTGGGGAACTATACTGCACCTAATGTGGGGAGCTATACTGCACCTAATGTGGGGAACTATACTGCACCTAATGTGGGGGAACTATACTGCACCTAATGTGGGGGAACTGTACTGCCAACCTAATGTGGGGAACTGTACTGCACCTAATGTGGGGAGCTATACTGCACCTAATGTGGGGGACTATACTACACATAATGTGGGGAGCTATACTGCACCTAATGTGGGGAGCTATATTGCACCTAATGTGGGGAACTAATACTGCACCTAATGTGGGGAGCTATACTGCACCTAATGTGGGGGAACTATACTGCACCTAATGTGGGGAGCTATACTGCACCTAATGTGGGGAGCTATACTGCACCTAATGTGGGGAGCTATACTGCACCTAATGTGGGGAGCTATATTGCACCTAATGTGGGGAACTATACTGCACCTAATGTGGGGAGCTATACTGCACCTAATGTGGGGAACTATACTGCACCTAATGTGGGGGAACTATACTGCACCTAATGTGGGGGAACTGTACTGCCAACCTAATGTGGGGAACTGTACTGCACCTAATGTGGGGAGCTATACTGCACCTAATGTGGGGGACTATACTACACATAATGTGGGGAGCTATACTGCACCTAATGTGGGGAGCTATATTGCACCTAATGTGGGGAACTATACTGCACCTAATGTGGGGAGCTATACTGCACCTAATGTGGGGAACTAATACTGCACCTAGTGTGGGGAGCTATACTGCACCTAATGTGGGGGAACTATACTGCACCTAATGTGGGGAGCTATACTGCACCTAATGTGGGGAGCTATACTGCACCTAATGTGGGGAGCTATACTGCACCTAATGGGGGGAGCTATACTGCACCTAATGTGGGGAACTATACTGCACCTAATGTGGGGAGCTATACTGCACCTAATGTGGGGAGCTATACTGCACCTAATGTGGGGAGCTATACTGCACCTAATGTGGGGAGCTATATTGCACCTAATGTGGGGAACTATACTGCACCTAATGTGGGGAGCTATACTGCACCTAATGTGGGGAACTATACTGCACCTAATGTGGGGGAACTATACTGCACCTAATGTGGGGGAACTGTACTGCCAACCTAATGTGGGGAACTGTACTGCACCTAATGTGGGGAGCTATACTGCACCTAATGTGGGGGACTATACTACACATAATGTGGGGAGCTATACTGCACCTAATGTGGGGAGCTATATTGCACCTAATGTGGGGAACTATACTGCACCTAATGTGGGGAGCTATACTGCACCTAATGTGGGGAACTAATACTGCACCTAGTGTGGGGAGCTATACTGCACCTAATGTGGGGGAACTATACTGCACCTAATGTGGGGAGCTATACTGCACCTAATGTGGGGAGCTATACTGCACCTAATGTGGGGAGCTATACTGCACCTAATGGGGGGAGCTATACTGCACCTAATGTGGGGAGCTATACTGCACCTAATGTGGGGAGCTATATTGCACCTAATGTGGGGAGCTATACTGCACCTAATGTGGGGAACTATACTGCACCTAATGTGGGGGAACTATACTGCACCTAATGTGGGGGAACTGTACTGCCAACCTAATGTGGGGAACTGTACTGCACCTAATGTGGGGAGCTATACTGCACCTAATGTGGGGGACTATACTACACCTAATGTGGGGAGCTATACTGCACCTAATGTGGGGAGCTATACTGCAACTTATGTGGGGAGAGCTATACTGCACCTAATGTGGGGTACTATACTGCACCTAATGTGGGGTACTACACTGCACCTAATGTGGGGAGCTATACTGCACCTAATATGGGGGACTATACTGCACCTAATGTGGGGAGCTATGCTGCACCTAATGTGGGGGACTATACTGCACCTAATGTGGGGAGCTATACTGCACCTGATGTGGGGAGCTATACTGCACCTAATGTGGGGGAACTATGCTGCACCCAATGTGGGGAGCTATACTACACCTAATGTGGGGAGCTATACTGCACCTAATGTGGGGGACTATACTGCTCCTAATGTGGGGAGCTATACTGCACCTAATGTGGGGAGCTATACTGCACCTAATGTGGGGGACTACACTACACCTAATGTGGGGAGCTATACTGCACCTAATGTGGGGGACTATGCTACACCTAATGTGGGGAGCTATACTGCACCTAATGTGGGGAGCTATACTGTACCTAATGTGGGGGAACTATACTGTACCTAATGTGGGGGAACTACACTGCACCTAATGTGGGGGAACTATACTGCACCTAATGTGGGGGAACTATACTGCACCTAATGTGGGGGAACTATACTGCACCTAATGTGGGGAGCTACTATATAAGGATAGGAGTTCTACCGTACCACCTTCAGTGTCTGGATCACTCTATAAGGATAGGAGTGATACATTTCATAAAAAGGCCCAGAAAAATTCTCAGCACCAGGCCCATGATGCTCTTAATCCGGCCCTGAAACCTGTGCAGAGGAAAAGTTGCCCATAGCAACCAATCGGATTGCTTCTTTCATTTTGCAGAGGCTCTGTTAAAAATGGAAGAAGCACTCTGATTGGTTGCTATGGGCAACTGGGAACTTTTCCTCCGCACATGTTTTGATAAATCCACTTCTCCATGTTTTATTTCTGGAGGTCCAATCCCCAGGAACTTCTCAAATCATCAGAAGGAAGGGTCTTTATGCCCATTTAATGAGGCTAAGCTGTAATTTGGGGCCTTGCTGCATATACTGACTAGCATCTGTTTCTGGATAAACAAGAGGCAGCTGCACTTATTGAAATGTCGCTGTAAATCGCACCTGCCCTTTTATTCTGCTCATTTCATTCAAGTCAATGTTATATCAACAATTTGTTGCACTCGCCACATTTCAATTTGCTTTGATTTTATAATAAATGTTACAATATAAAACAGAAAGCAATTAGATGTTAAAAAGTTGCTTCTGTTGTGCGTTATCCATCCATATCCATCACCAGCTGTTATATGCTACAAATATACAGTACTATTTTGCTAGTTTTTATTGTTCAATCTATTACCTACAGCCTCAATGTGCAGGTTCATTGTTTACTGTTTTTAGAATATAATGTTTTATTAGACTATTCTTTCCAAATAATAAATATATCAAAGTGCAAGCAATTTACTGCTGACCTTTTGATATACTCGGTAAGCTTCAAGGACAATGTGAATGAAACGGCACTAGAGAGGACAATAGAATAGATAAGCAACCTTTACATAGAGTCTGGGAAAATGAAGCAAATTGTGCAAAATTTATCAAAATGGCACATGTGGCATAATATATCTGGAGCAACTAACTAGGCCCAAAAGATCGTTTTCTCTTCTTTATATCCCAAATAAGGGAAATATGTTTTGATGTTGAAGTTGTTGTCATTACATTTGTATACTTTTAGTATAGTAACCAGCAATTTAGCAAAGAAAATAATAATAGCATTATTATTATTAATATTAATATTATTAACAATTATTATTATTATTATTAAAAGCAATAATAACTATTATTATTATATTTTATTTTATATTGTTTAAGCCTTTTCAAAAAGGTTTGCACAGTAGAGCACAGTGAGAAATTAGAAGGGTGGTGGCCAAAAAACATGTCTGTTCTTGTAAACTAGAATTATGTGTTTTTCTTTGTTTCATATTGGTGCTTTTTTTTACCTTTATTATAGGCAGGGATTTCATTTAGCGATGTCTGTTTTGTTTATACCTTTATTTACATATAAGCATGTCAAGTCGAATTTAAGGTATATAAAACAATAATTAATCTGTAAAACAAAGTGTACGGTCTTATATGTCAAATATAATAAAATGTACTTTTTTATTCATTAAAGGATTATTTATTAAGGGACAAACATATACGGTACTTTTTCTAGGGTAAAGTACATTGAAAACCACTGCTATTAGAAATACATTAGAAATCCCAGAATACAAGACAAGCAAGGAGAATAGGTACTTTTATGAAGCATCCAACTGTGCTTGATACTGTGCCAAATCAATGCTGGATAGTTATGGCTTAATCCTTCAAGTCATTGGGAACACTGGACAAATGGCTCAATGTACTATTTGCTCAGACTCACGAGAAGTAAAATTGGAGAAAACTCATGACAACAGTAGACAGAAGGATATATGCATTAAACATATCCTGAATAAATCTATACACTACTTTTTTTTTTTCCTACAAAAATCCAAGTTATTTAGACTTTTAGGGTCCCCAAGAAATAAGTGTACTTCTGAGCAGATTGTGCATGTTCTGCATATAGCAGCCACCTAAAGTTTCACAGGTGGATATTTCAAATGCCAACAGGTATGTTATTAATGGAGCATTTTATAAAGACAGAAAGCTAAATTTTTATATAGTTCTTATGATTTATTTTATTTTATTAGGAAAACACCTTTAATTTCAAAAGATGGGACAGGGGTTTTAGGATTGGAGGTTGAAACATTAAATTTCCTGCTTCTATTCACATAGCAGTAGAGTTCGGGCCCATGACATGTGTATTAGGCTGGGTTCACATATATCAGTAGTCCGGCACAGTTTCCCTCCGGCGTGCACCGGAGGGAAACTGATGCTAGAACTGATCCCATTCATTTGAATGGGACAGTTCACAATCATCCAGCGTCTCAATTTTGACGCCGGATGGTTGGACATGCCGGAGGGCACCGGACAGGGGAACTCAGCTTGCTGTGTTCCCCTGTCCATTGCCCAGAAACAATGGACGCCGCATGCCATACAACTGATGACAAGTTGTCATCAGTTGCGCATTAGTTGCGTCGAGATTTAGGCTGAGTTCACCTATGCCGGCTGCCGGACATATGTGAACCCAGCCTTACAGAACTGTGGTACATAGTTCACTCATACAGCTTCTGTAGCCTTTTATACAAAGGCATACAGAGGTTTATTTTCCATTGGATTTCATATGAATCTGTAAAAAAAAAATCTGTAAACAATTGTTATGCTGGGTTCATATATATCAGTTGTCCGGCACAGTTTCCCTCCAACATGCACCGGAGGGAAACTGATGCTAGAACTGATTCCATTCATTTGAATGAGGCAGTTCACAATTACCCAGTGTCTAAAATTTGACGCCGGATGGTTGGACACACCAGAGGGCACTGGACAGGGGAACAATGAACGCCGGATGCAATGCAACTGATGACAACTTGTCATCAGTTGTGGCATCAGTTGCTTGGAGATCTAGGCTGAGTTTACCTATGCCGGATGCCGGACATATGTGAACCCAGCCTAACATGCACAAATATATGCCATGTATAGCACCTAGAGGACAAGCAACATACATGTACCGCCGGGCCGTGGTACTTAGCATAAATACATCGCAGGGTTCAAGCTATTTGTTGTTATCTGCAGCCAGGACCTCCTGCATAATGGGGACATCAGCGATCCTGCTGATGTTCGCAATTAACGCTTTAGAAGCCGTCATCATTTCTAATCATGGCATCTAAAGCGTTACATTGCAGGGGTTCAATGAGTCAAGATGGCATCCGGAGCTCTGCTTACTTGTTCCATGCCAGTCTTCTGCAATCTATTGACATGATCTTACATGAAATAGCTGTAAGCTGAACTAGTTTTCAGCCAACAAATATATTTTGTGGCCTGCTAGCCTAAGCGGCTGCTTTTAGGTAAAGCTGGGTTCACTTATGTCCAGCATCCGGCAAAGGTGAACTCAGCCTGTTCAGTGCTGTCCAGTGTGTCCAACCATCCTGCGTCAAAATTGAGACGCTGTATGATTGTGAACTGTCCCATTCAAGTGAATGGGATCAGTTCTAGCATCAGTTTCCCACCTGTGCACGCTGGACATATGTGGAGCCAGCCTAACAAAGCCTTCAACATAGGACAAGAACAGTATATTATTGACATCATTACTTCTTGTTAGATATCAGGAAAATTAATCGAAAGGCATATTTTGCATCGTTGCATTGGGAATGTTCACTGCATTGAAAGAAAGATAATACATGAAACCCAAACTTATCAGTTTTGCCACCTATCTCTAACAAGATGTTTTTTCCATCTCATAAAGTAATGATATATGATCAGTGTGGTTCTAATCTCTGGGACCCCAAGCAATCCTGAGAATCAGAGGATGCAGCAATGATGCAATCGATGGAACTGGCTATAGTTTTTGCACAGTCAGGGGGTCTCTCATTTTCATGATGGTTTAGGGTTCCAGAGATCAGACTCCTAGCACATGCCATCACTTTATCAGAGGGAAAACCCTTTTTAAAGGGATTGCGTCGATAGAAAATTAATGATTGTTTAAATCAAGTTTTTATATTACAGAGTACTGCCACCATCTCCATTATATTAAAGCATCTACAGCATTAAATACCTTGCAGATGCGCTGTGTGTGACCCCTCCCTAACTCTAAGCTTTGCAAGTGGAAAAAGCTACAGATAAGAGCTGGACAAATTTCATCCACACATTGTGAAAAGTTTCAAACAGGATTTGCCCTCAGTACAGATTTTATAATCTGGGGTATTTCAATTTTGTTGCCATGTAACAGCCATGGTGCGGATTTCAGTACAGTGTAGGGGGAGTAAAAACCGTGGTGAAATTAACAACAAATCCACCACAAAAAATGTGGATGTATTTTCAGATATGCTGTGAAATCCATGGGCAGATTACCATGGGAAAAAACAGCTGTGTATATGTTTACCCTAATACAATCTCTGCACTCTGGAAATGAAAGGGGGGGGGGAAACCCCTTTAATGCTTCAATAACATATTAGTTATGTATTCCATCTACTACTCTTTGCATGTCCACCCCCAGTCCCTTGAGCTTCCCCACTGTCAGCACATTCAGATGTACCTACAGTTATCTTATTTCCAATCTATTCATCCTGCTGCCAGTACATCTTCTTCTATAACCATTTAATATATCATCATTTACCTTTTTATTTCACTCCATACATGATCCTTTACTAGTCATCATTTCTATTGCCTTTTTACATAGCATTTTTCCTCTGCTTTTCACCACTCCCAGTTGTGGCTGAGGGGCTTCTAAACCCCTGCTCTGATATAGATGACATATATTATTTTAAGAAGTAGTAAGAAGCCAAATCGACATGAAAAACACAGCAGTAGTCGTCACTGTTGCTAGGCAGTGGAAAAATACATGATTTATTCATACCATACAAATGGACTTACAAAGTCATCTTTTTCTGGAGAGCTCGGAGAGGCAGTGCAATTTCTGTTTGGCAAAAAAAAGTTCTTGTTGGAGCTGATCCAATACATAAAGTAGCATTCTCATCTTTGTAAACACTAGATCTTAGTTAGAGACATCCATTTACATAAATACACAAAACTGATTCTTTCATATGCAGGCTGACTGCAGGTTTGTGTTGGAGAACCTAAACTTACAAGGATTTGAACTTTAAGGGTACGTTCAGACGAGCGGATTTTTGCAGCATATTTCCCTGCAGATCCGCGGCAATACGCCGCTACGAGCAGACACACTGTGATGCGCGCATGCGCAGTATACTCGCACATCACGGCAGCTCATTGAGCTGGGGGAGCAGCCGCGATGTGTGTGAGTACACCGCGCATGTGCGGCGACTCGCACATCGTTTCAGTGTGTCTGCACGTAGTGGCGTACTGCCCCTCCAAACAGGCACATGTAAAGGCAGAATACAGAGGGTCCTTCAGCGGCGGATCTGCAGCGTAAAATACACTGCAAATCCGCTCGTGTGAACATACCCTAAACTTGCAATGATACTTTGCAGACACTGTTAGAAAGAGACATTCTTGTTCTAGAGCAGTGGTTCTTAACCTTGTTGGAGGTACTGAACCCCACCAGTTTCATATGCGCATTCACCGAATCCCTCTTAATTGGAAAAATAAAATATGATTTTTTCAAATTCAAAACATAGGAGGTATATATTTAAGTATATATTTATACATAGGTGCACAAAATGAACAAAACCATTAAAGAACAAAGAAAAAAACCATGAAAACATGATTTTCACACAAAAACATACGGTGACATTTATCATCGTTGCTTTGGTAAGCAAGTTCTGTAGTAATTTTTTTCTTGCTATTTTTTTAGTTATGTATGACATATTTATCATACTATCACAGGGGGTTGATAAATTTGGCTTACATGAGCAAAAAACAATAAATCACTTTTAAATACCATTTTTTTTAGCACACATAAGCAAAAAACAAATAATGACTACAGAACACCACTTTGCAGCAATATATATATATATATATATATATATATATATATATATATATATACACACACATGTGTGTGTATTTATTACATTTTTTTTACCACTGAGTTTTCTACTTAAATGTACTTACTCATTTATTTATTTTTGTTACTTCTTATTACAGATCCGTGTATCCTGTGGACTCTTGGCTCGATATTAATAAAATGGTTAGCGAGGGCTTGTGGGGGAGTTTTTTTCTGTAATAAAAAATTTTTAAAACCAGTTTTTTTCTAACTTTACTTGATAGGATTAGTAGTGGAAGCTGTCTTATAGATGTAGTCCATTACTTAGCTGGGCTTAGCGTTAGCCACAAAAACAGCTAGCGCTAACCCCCAATTATTACCCCGGTACCCATGGCCACAGTGGTGCCGGGAAGAGCCGGTACCAACAGGCCCGGAGCGTCAAAAATGGCGCTCCTGGGCCTAGGCGGTAACAGGCTGGGGTTATTTAGGCTGGGGAGGGCCAGTAACAACGGTCCTCGCCCACCCTGGTAACATCAGGTTGTTACTGTTTGGTTGGTATTTGTCTGAGAATAAAAATAGGGGGGACCCTTTGCGTTTAAAATTTTTTTTTTATTATTTATTTTTAAAAAAACGCATAGGGTTCCCTATGCCAACCAAATGCCAACCAAATACCAACCAAACAGCAACAGACTGACGTTACCAGGGTGGGCAAGGACCATTGTTACTGGCCCTCCCCAGCCTAAATAATGCCAGGCTGTTACTGCCTAGGCCCAGGAGCGCCATTTTTGACATTCCGGGCCTGTTGTTACCGGCTCTTCCCGGCACCCCTGTGGCGTTGGGTACTGGGGTAATAATTGGGGGTTAGCGCTAGCTGTTTTTGTGGCTAACGCTAAGCCCGGCTTAATAATGGACTCCGTCTATAAGACAGCTTCCACTACTAAGCCTGTCAAGTAAAGTAAGGAAAAAACACAACAGGTTTAAAAAAAAATTTATTACAAAAAACACTCCCCGACAAGCCCTCGTTAACCATTTTATTAAAATCAAACAAAGAAAAACGCTGATCATCGAAGTAGTCCACCGAATCCAAAGGAGTCCACAGGATACACGGATCTGAAATGAGAGGAGAAAAAAAACAAAAAAAATGGGTTAGTACATTTATTATCACCTTCTCGCACATCTCTTGCCACACACGACTACAACACCCAGCATGCCCTTACAGTAAGGACATGCTGGGAGTTGTAGTTGTGGTGTGTAGGAGATGTGTGGGCAAGTGACACGCTTGTCCCCTGCCCCAAGCTGCAGGACTACAACTCCCAGCATGCCCTTACAGTAAGGACATGCTGGGAGTTGTAGTCCTGCAGCTGGGGGCAGGGGACAAGCTTGTCATTCGCCTGCACTGCACAACTACAACTCTGAGCATGTCCTTACAGTAAGGGCATGCTGGGAGTTGTAGTCCTGCAAAGAGAGACACACAGAGAGACACACACAAACACACACACAGTCAGAGAGACACACAACACACTCACAGACACACACACAGACAGAGAGTCACACACAGTCACACAAACAGTCACACACAGTCACACACACAGAGTCACACACAGTCACACACACACACACACACATAGAGTCACACACAGAGTTACACATACATAGTCACACACAAAGAGTCACACACACAGTCACACACAGACAGTCACAAACAGACAGAGACACACAGATAGAGATAGAGACAGACAAAGAGACAGACACACACACTCACCCATCACTCCGGGCGCCCTGCGAGTGACGTCACTGATGGAGGGACGTCAGGCCGGCGCAACCGAAGACATGGGAGTGGAGGCCGGCGCAACCGAAGACGTGGGGGGGGGGGATTTGGGTGTTATGGACAGGCCCAGCGGAGGTGAAAGCCGTGGGGGGGGGGGTGCTGACAGACCCCCCCCCCCCCCCCCCTGACAGACTCCTATATCCCCTAATGTTATGTCAATGTTCCGGTCGGGTCCTGTGATCTGCTGGTCCTGGCCAATCACAGGACCCAGCGGGAAATGTGAAATGACAGCAGGGGATTTTGGAGTCTGCGGCGCCGGTATATGTTATAAGGAGCCCAGGCTGACATTACAGTGCAGCCGCCCGGGCTCCTCATACTGCCTCCCCGCTACCCTCACTTAATAATGATGGGGAGACTGATATACATCCCCCTCTTGTCTCCCGCCCGTGCCGCTCAGCTCCCGCTGCTACAAGACTACAACTCCCAGCGTGTCCTCACTGTAATGGCATGCTGGGACTTGTAGTCTTGCAACAGTTAGCAGACAGATGGGAGTTGTGTGGCGCTGGCAGGTGAGAGGGGTGGGATGTAAATCACTGCAGTGTCCCTGTAGCGAAGTGAGGGTAGCGGGGACAAAGTATGTCGGGGCCCGGGCGGCAGTAGCTTTTCCTGCTCCATGTTGGAGCTGGAGTAAATATAGTAAATTTTTACGCCCATTGTGACATTCTATTGCGCAGCTGCGACTGTCGCAGTTAATAAATACCTGACTAAAGAAAATCCATTTTGAAAAATGTACTATGTTAGCAAGTTTGAATTTTCTTGCTTTTCTTGTTCTTCACGCAAATTGTCGCACGAAAACACACGTAGTCGCAGTTGTGACAATTTTGCGACAATTATAGTAAAGAAAACCTGACTAAACCCCTTGATAAATGTCCCCCATAATGAATATGTACTGCAAATCAGTGTAACTTCTGCTGTTGTCTTTCAGAGACCAGTTCAGAAATGCGCGGCTTTACCTTGGCAGTGCCACTCTCATGTCATTTTTGCAACAATGGCAGTGTTCCCCCACATTAGGCAGGCAGTGTTCCCCCACATTAGGCAGGCAGAGTTCCCCCACATTAGGCAGGCAGTGTTCCCCCACATTAGGCAGGCAGTGTTCCCCCACATTAGGCAGGCAGTGTTCCCCCACATTAGGCAGGCAGTGTTCCCCCACAGACATACAGCCTCCAGCCATATTCAGTGTATGCCTGTATACTGCCCACTTCAGGGCTCTGACCACCGCTCCGGCTATAGCAGTAGGTCTCGGGACCGGTGGTCGGAGCACCGAAGATGACTGGTCACTTACCAAGCTGGCCAGTGCGTGTCTTCCTCCTTCTCTATCCTCCGGTCCTCGGCACCTTCGTTTCCATGGGCGCACACACAGGTCGTCAGTGACGTCCCGGCATGCACTATGTCCCGGCGGCCCTGCGTTTTTAAACTTAATGTGGGGCCGCAGGGAGTTAACAGTGATGGGGGGAATTGCCCCATCGCTACAAGACGGGCAAACACTGGCTCTGCTCGGGGCCCCGGGCCAGCTCGGTTGGTTTGCCTGTCCTGTTGCTTGGTTTGCCTGTCCTGTTGCGACCTCCCCTGCTGAACCCCCGGGACTGACTAACCAAACCCCTGGGGTTCAGGTTAAGAACCACTGTTCTAGGGGGATAAACTAAATTATCTACCCTGTTGCACTGTGTCCTTTTTGTAAATGGTGCCTGCCACTTTGTATGGGCATCTGAGGCATTGCTCATTGGCTTAGTTTTTTTATTTTGCCAAATGTATAATTTATACGTAAAGGAGGAGGGGAAAAGTGGAGCACAGGAGGTTTTTAAACTGAATTGAAATGGGCACTGTCCGATCCAAAAACTCTTTATATGTTGTTACTGATGAAAATTAAAGACCTTTTGTAATATGATTGTTTATTATTTTTTTTTTATTTAATAAAGAAGACAGCTCCTGAAAATCCCATCACTAGGGAGCCCCATACCTCCTGAGACACTAACAAGTCCTGCAGCAGCATCAGCATGTCCATCAGTCATGGACAAGAGATGTCTCATGGACAAGGCTGCATGGGCAGACACACCAATCACCTCCCACCATCACAAGGAAGGAACACGCCCCATTCCCCTGAGAGGATTTCTAACACTGTAAGCTAATGAAAAGAGGAATTTTTATTTAAAAAAAAATATATATAGGTGATAGAGGAATAAAAATTAGATGTACATGGTCAGGATTATGTACTGAGTAACATTCATTTTCTTTTATTTTGTGGGATCTGACAGGTACGCTTTAATTAATTTTGGCACAAAAAAATAAAAGTGGCACAGAAATAAAATATTTTCAAAACAACACAAGGGACCTTTGAAAATGTGAGGAGAAAAAAAAGTGATTGATGTTGCCGTAATAGAAATTATGGTAGTTATTGACTACGTCCCCCACTATTTCTCTTTCATGTTCAACAGAAGGTAAAATTATAACGTGTACTGATGATGCTGGGTATTGGTAGAATAACGTCCACAGCAACAGCTCAAACTTATGTGACAAAAAATCGCAGTTAAGGCTGACATTATTTATTGAACTCAACTTTAAGAAAACCTGCCAGAAATGATCCCATTATGATTTCTCATCATTGCATCAAATTTAGGTTTTGCTTTTTAGCAGCTTTCAAAAAATCTAGAAAAATTACTTTACAGTATATATATTTCTAGTAATAGAGGGGTCTCAGGAGATAAATAATGCAGTTCTCAATCACAAACATGGGGGAAGGAAATGGCGAACAAACATTACCTTTAGCCTTCTTTTTTTTTTTTTATCAACTGGTGCCAGAAAGTTAAACAGATTTGTAAATTACTTCTATTAAAAAATCTTACTTCTTCCAGTACTTATCAGATGCTATATACTATAGAGGAATGTTTTTCTGTCTGATCACAGTGCTCTCTGCTGATACCTCTGTCCATTTTAAGAACTATCCAGAGTAGTAGCAAATCAGCAGAAGCAAAGGTGTCAGCAGAGAACACCGTGGTCAGACTGAAAAGAAATTATAGAAAAGAAAAGAACGTCCTCTGCAATATATAGCAGCTGATAAGTACTGGAAGCATTACGATTTTTTTAAATGGAGTAATTTACAAATCTGTTTAACTTTCTGGCACCAGTTGATTAAAAAAAAATGTTTTTCAGTGGAGTACCCCTGGCATCGCTAGGACTGATTGGAAATGTGCCATCTTATATAACGCAATGCATTTCCAAGCGAAATTTCCAAGCGAATGTTTCACACATTATTGCTCCAGGATGTCTGGAAAAATATGTAATGTGCGTTAATATGGTTTTTAATCCCTTAATAACCTCGGACGTAAATGTACGTCCTGGTGTGGCGGTACTTAGCGCACCAGGACGTACATTTACATCCTGTGTATGACCGCGAGCATCGGAGCGGTGCTCGCGTCACCATTAACTACTCAGATGCCATGATAAATACAATGCATCAATACAGATGCCGCAGGGATCCGGTCATCTGTAATGTTGGCCAGAGGTCCCCTCACCTGCCTCCGGCCGTCTCCCGGCGTCTTCTGCTCTGGTCTGAAATCGAGCAGGCCAGAGCAGAAGATAGCCGACAATACTATGCCCTATACATAGCACTGAACAGTATTAGCAATCAACTGATTGCTATTATAGTCCCCTATGGGGACATAAAAAGTGTACAAAAAAAGTTGAAAAATGTAAAAATAAAAAGTGAAAGTCCACACAGGGGGCATGGAGTTACAACTTTTAGGATACCTTTTCTCCTATTACCCCATGTAAAAATGTTAAATTTGAGGGGAAACCAGCAATTTTGTGGAAAAAAAAATTTCACTTACACATCCAACTTTAACGAAAAGTCGTCAAACACCTGTGGGGTATTAAGGCTCACTGTACCCCTTGTTATGTTTCTTGAGGGGTGTCGTTTCCAAAATAGTATGCCATGTGTTTTTTTTTTTGTTTTTTTTTGCAGCTCTGTCACCATAGGGGCTTCCTAAATGTGACATGCCCCCCAAAAGCCATTTAAGAAAAACTCACTCTCCAAAATCCCATTGTCGCTCCTTCCCTTCTGAGCCTTGTAGTGCACCCACAGAGCACTTGACATCCACATATGAGGTATTTCCTTACAAATTTTAGGAAGATTTATCTCCTTTTATCCCTTGTAAAAACTAAAAAATAACTGGGTCTACAAGAACATACGAGTGTAAAAAATGAAGATTTTGAATTTTCTCCTTCACTTTGCTGCTATTCCTGTGAAACACCTAAAGGGTTAACATACTTACTGTCTTTTTTGAATACTTTGGGGGGGTGCAGTTTTTATAATGGGGTCATTTATGGGGTATTTCTAATATGAAGACCCTTCAAATCCACTTCACACTGAACTGGTCCCTGAAAAATTCTGCTTTTGAAAATGTTGTGAAAAATTGGAAAATTGCTGCTGAACTTTGAAGCCCTCTGGTGTCTTCCAAAAGTAAAAACCTGTAAACTTTATAAAGCAAACATAATGTAGACATATTGCATATGTGAATCAATATATAATTTATTTAGAATGTTTATTTTCCTTAAAGCAGAGAGCTTCAAAGTTAGAAAAAATGCTACATTTTCATCTGACCTCTATACCATAAAAGATTTGCGCTGCCGGTGTGATGGTGAGACCGTAGGGGCTGGTCAGAGGCTTGAGCTCAGAGATAATGTCCACCCAAGTCTTCAGAGAGTCAGAGAATGAGGCATCATCATTTTTGGAGGAGCTGGGGAGCTGCTGAGACAGTACCACACTCACACAAAAGCATGCTGATGCCAGTACAATTTATGATAGCTCAATATTAGTAAGTTACACATCATGGGGCCATTTTGGTTTGTTGTAGACTGCAGATAGCAGCTGACACCTGCTGGATATGGGACCAGCTTGGCTTTCCAGTCTGCCCCATACAACCTCATCTGACTAATGTTGTAACTTTACATCAGGGGACAGGAAGGGTTTAAATCTGTAGCATGTCAATTGTGATTTCAAAACTGGAGAAAGTAGAATCCGAGCATACACCTTGAAATCCTGCTGCAGCAATGTATTCAGCGTTCAAATATGGAACATAGACATTACTTTACCCCCATGTCACGAGCAGAGCTGGGACGGCAGAAGCGCGCACCTGGACAACAGCCGCTGTTTCACGCAGCCAGGCGTTTCATCAGGCCCCCGGTGACAACTTCCTGTTGCTCGTTCTCGTATTTAAATAGTGTGCACCTGCTATATACAAAACACAATAATATAATGAAATTGTGTGAAAAGTATAATACACAGTGTCACAAAACTTATAATATTATAAAAACAGCAAAAAACTATGAGAGCTACAAAAAAGAACCCAGTTCATTTTGATCCTTGAGCCCTAAAGTTCCGAGTGCTTTGACTCTTATAAACCAACGCGCTTCTACGCGTCCTAAACAGTCTTGCCTATCTCCACCTCTGACAGGACAGTTTAACCTTTCGATAACTTGCAAACTTCAACTGACTCACGCCTCCATGATGGACCTCTTGCATACAGTATGTGCTACTAACTTAGGAGCTCCTATTCCTGTTTTCACAGACCTCAGATGTTCCTTTATCCGTAAATATAATTCTCTTTTAGTTCTCCCTATATAGTAAAAACTGCAGGGATAAATCATGCAATACACCGCAAACGTGCTTTTGCAGGTAATTCATTGTCTAGCATTGAATAGGTGTTCAATGCTAGATTTTTCGGACACACAGAACAGTTCCTGCATTTCATATTTCCAATAGGAATTACTTCTTTTAGCCAGCTTGATTTTTTTTCCTTCCATGTTTTTCAGTTGTTTTACTTTCCACACATTACCAATGGTTTTTACTGCACCTAAATGTGATAAGGGGATTAGTGACATCCACCCCTTCCAAATCTTGATCACGTTGAATCATGAACCTGTTTTTTGGCGCAGCGCACCATTGATAATGTGGTTCATGGGAGTGAAGGCAAAAGTAAAGACAATTTTACTGTCTTTCTTTTTTGCTTGAGCATCAATCCTTTTTTTATTTTTAGATAATAGAATGGTCCTGTCCATCCGATTCACTTTTTCAAAGGCTTTATCAATCATTATCTTAAGATAACCTCTTTCCATCAACCTAAAACCTTTAGATCCTCTGCTTGAGTCAAGAAGGAGCTGTTATCATTATTTACTGTATTCTTTTTAGGTGGACAAATTGGCCATAAGGTATGCTGCGCAGGGCAGTCTTTAATTTTAATTGGACCCTGGGCAAGCAATTTTTTTGCCCCCACCCACCCAGAAACACTACTAACCCCCCCACTCCTGACCATCCGACATACACTTACAGACACACACTACATAGTGTGTGCTGGCAAAGTTTAGCCTGCAAGCCAAGCACAGAGCACTGACTGACCTTCTTCTATATACACCCACCATAAAAGCACTAAAAATCAAAAATAGGAATATAAAACAAAAATAGGCGTATAAAACAAAAATAAAATGAAAGTACATATATATATATATATATATATATATATATATATTAGGGCTGGACGATTTGGGGAAAATGTGATTATTTTATTAGATATTGCGATTTTGATATGCGATATAATAAACAAATGGTAAAATTCCTCCTATTTCATGTCCAATTTCCTCATTTCATAATGCAACATAAAATGGGGGGATTGGAGTACTCTGGTGCAGTAAAACTTATCCCCAATCCAAAGGAAAGGGAATAAATTTTAGATCACGGTGGGAGATCGCACCGGAAGAGGCTGTGTAGACTCCACAGGAAGCGGTGGCCAAAACACCCCCTCCATGTAACTCTATGAGATACATGGAGGGGGTGTTTTGGCCGCCACTCCATGTGGGAGTCAGCATGCCCCTCTTCCTGAGGACTGCCTGGGTGCCATGCAGGGGATCACTGGGGGCTCCAGCAGTCGGACTCCCGCGATCTAAAACCTATCCACTATCCTTTTACTGCACTGGAGTACTTCTTTAAAACGTCCCCTTCTGACCCTTAAAACTTTCTTATTTTTCCATATAGGGGGCTGTAATGGGGATTATTTTTTGTGCCATCATCTGTATTTTTTATTGGCACAATTTCTGTTTTGATGGGACTTTTTGTTTTTCCCTGCTAAATGAAGTGACCAAAAATCAGCAATTCTGGACTTTTATGTTTACGCCAGTTTCATTAACGTTATATTTTAATAGTTCGGACATTCATGCACGTGGCGATATCACATATGTTTAGGTTTATTGTATTTGGAAAGGGGGGGTGGATTTAAACTTTTATTTAGGGGAGGGGGCTTATGCACATTTATTGTCTAAATTTTTTTATTTTTCCACAATTTTTTTTAGTCCCCACGGGGCAGTGTTTTCATACAGTTTGCATCCAGTTGTTGCAAAACTACAACTCCCAGCATGCCCAGACAACATTGATGGTGGCATCTAAGGGGTTAATGGTGGACATCCCCCTGATCGGTGATGTTCGGCATTACCCAGTTTGAAGCGAGCTCAGCTCCTGAGCTCTCTTCCTACACCCCCGCTCCACAGCTGCGTCGTACATAAACGGCTGCCAGCCGTGGTGGGTTTAAGGCACCTCCTCCCAGCGCTGAGCACTTACTGTCTGTAAGATGCGGGCTGAAGGGGCCGCGCCGCTCCTGAGCTTAGCCTGCAGCAGCCGGAGCCCAGTGACCAGCTCTGCTCCGGAGTTTAATCTACATGTCTGCTTCCTGTATGGCAAGGCCCAGCCCAGAACCTTCAGCATGCGGTTCACATAACCGCAGGTTTTTTCATAGAGTGAAATCGCTATATCGCATTTTGCAAAAATCATGATTCCATTGCGAATGCGATATATTGTGCAGCCCTAATATATATAATATAAAACCTTAACAGAGGTAAGGGAATGTTCCACGATTTTACAGTATACATATAAATAGATACAATTATCAATTAATACCAGTATGCTCAAACCAGTATTACCAATAATATCAGCATACAAGGAGGAATATTATCACTATACATATTAATATCGTACTGTTACTGAGAAATCACGAAAAAACATATCCATTGAGATATTTATTCACATTTCATAGAGAATACATGGTTAACAATTCAGGACATTAGGTAAAGAATATTGAATACAGGTATACTAATGCAGCTCCAAAAGGTATTGGGTAGGTGACCGGACCTGCTCTTGCCCTAGTCTGAATGTCCTGCCTATGGATAGTAGGTCCCCGGTTCTTGTGACCTGAGCCTACACCGGAACCTCCTTGGAGTCTCTAGGCTCGGACAGAAATGCAGAGGGTAGGGACTTCTGCGCAGGTACAGTATAGCTGCATAGAGAATCTTCCCATATGATACCCAGATACATACAAACCGCAATGGGAGGTTATTAATCAACATGTGTCATATGTCAGAGTATACAGAGTCCGTGGGTGTGCCCCAGGGAAAATATTCAGTATTCACAAGTATATAGATTTAGGTCATAATGGACATACATCAAAGACAATATACATGTATTATGCACATATAGATAATACCATACATCCACCCAACGCATTTTGCTACCTTGTGGCAGTACAGGTAGCTCCTCAGGGATGTGTAGGAATACTTAAAGCAGGGGCCATATACTGACCCGGGCACAAAAGTGTGTGTGCCTACACATGTGAAGCTATATACTTCTGATGATACAAATGTAGACTACGGTGGTCCTTGATACGGTTAGGAGAGAGGATCCGTAGTAGGTATGTAGACAGTTGCCGATAATAGTAGTTAAGGATCTTGTAGATGAGGTAAATAGCCAATCCGTGGTCAGGGGTGTAAGGTCCTTTGTGGTAGTGAAAGAGTCGTAGTTCTTACGGGATATCCTAGGGTATGTCCAACTGGTAAGTGGATAATACAAAGAGGATGGTCATGAATCTTGTCGAGCTGCACACCATACCTTGGCACCACGAGGGTGGCACCACATCTGGGTATCTCCTGACATCATCTGTCTGGATGTAGCACCACTACACCAGAGACACCAAGATTCATGACCATCCTCTTTATATTATCCACCTACCAGTTGGACATACCCTAGGATATCCCATAAGAACTACGGCTCTTTCACTACCACAAAGGACCTTACACCCCTGACCACAGATTGGCTATTTACCTCATCTACAAGATCCTTAACTACTACTTTCGGCAACTGTCTACGGATCCTCTCTCCTAACCATATCAAGGACCACCGTAGTCTACATTTGTATCATCAGAAGTATATAGCTTCACATGTGTAGGCACACACACTTTTGTGCCCGGGTCAGTATATGACCCCTGCTTTAAGTATTCCTACGCATCCCTGAGGAGCTACCTGTACTGCCACAAGGTAGCGAAATGCGTTGGTTGGATGTATGGTATTATCTATATATGCATAATACATGTATATTGTCTTTGATGCATGTCTATTATGACCTAAATCTATATACTTGTGAATACTGAATATTGTCCCTGGGGCACACCCACGGACTCTGTATACTCTGACATATGACACATGTTGATTAATAACCTCCCATTGCGGTTTGTATGTATCTGGGTATCATATGGGAAGATTCTCTATGCAGCTATACTGTACCTGAGCATAAGTCCCTACCCTCTGTATTTCTGTCCGAGCCTAGGTACTCCAAGGAGGTTCCGGTGTAGGCCCAGGTCACAAGGACCGGGGACCTACTATCCATAGGCAGGACATTCAGACTAGGGCAAGAGCAGGTCCGGTCACCTACCCAATACCTTTTGGGGCTGCATTGGTATACCTGTATTCAATGTTCTTTACCTAATGTCCTGAATTATTAACCATCTATTCTCTATCAAAGGTGAATAAATATCGCCATGGATATGTTTTTTTGTGATTTCTCTGTGAATAACTAAACATATTTCCTCTACTGGTACGTCTACATTAAGTACCTCTATGCGCTACATCTTACTGTTACTGACTAAATCCTGTATACAGAGACCAACATCACATATAATACCAGTAAACAAGAATGAATATTATCACATACATATTACCGTCATACTGTTCATGAAAAATCCTGTATACTGAGACTAATATTACCAATAATGCCAGTATACAAGGAGGAATATTATCACCATACATATTATCTTCATACTGTTAATGAACAAATCCTGTATACATAGACCAATATTACCAATAATACCAGTATACAAGGAGGAATATTATCACCACCTCCCCCCCCCAGTATGGTCTCCTCATTATACAATACAGCCTCCTCATTATCCATAATCATTACTATTTGTTCATCCCAGCCAACCGTCCCCTCCCTCACTGGAAATAGATCACCGGGCAACTCTGACTGCTGCTAGCGTGTCAGGGCTGCACTCATCCAGCAGTTCTGATATAGGGGACGTCTGCGCAGCTCCATCATGCTCTGCCCATGCCCAGCACGTAGCGTCACAGAAATGAAGCGCTTCCTACAAAGCAGCACTGGCCGGACCGGAGTCCAGGAGTGAAACTCTGTGCGGGGGCTGCGTACTGGGTCAGGGTGTCACCCCACCAGGAGGTGTCACTCGGTGCGGTCCACCCCCACCCCCCCAACAACGCAGCTGCGGCCCATCAAGGCCACAGCGCCACTTTAAAACAGTGAGCCGCAGCGGCAGGGCTGGCCCTGCCTGGACCGGCAGCGGTGGCTAACTGCTTTAGAGTGGGGCTAAAGAGCTAGCTGCTTTGGGCCCCCAGGAATGACAGGGCCCAGGGCAGCTACCCCTTTTGCCCGCATTAAAGACAGCCCTGATGCTGCTTTTCACATAATGAGAATGCGAACTGTCAAAGTGCAACAAGGCATTTTTAGACGTGAGCTTCCTATAACTGGACATTAACGGTTTACCACGCTCAATGTATACCTTGACATCCAGAAATTCTAAGGACTAGTCTCCAAAGTGATAAGTAGAAGTCATATTGACTCTGTTGGGAGAGTTTAGCTCAGAGACAAAATTGGAACACTCTTGTTGGGTCCCGTCCCAAATGACGAATATATCGTCCACAATAGCCAGAAAAAAAAATCGTAAAAATTAAAATTTGCTGCATTATTAAGGGGCTAAAAATGCAATAAAAGTGAACACAGGCTAAATGAGAATTTTGTATCTACTGGGTGCCAACAAAAAATTAGAGATTCTAGTAAACTGGTTATATACAGTATTTAGAAACACAAAAAAAAAAAAAAAAGGACAAAAAAGACTGCAGCAGCAAAAGTAAAAATGAGGCTCTTAGTGCACTTTTTGGTTATGTATTTAATATACTCTTACATGTAGTGCTAGTAGCCGTGGTTAGTGATTGTAAATCTGATAATTGTAGGAGGGACCTAGATGCAATAAACAGTGGCAAGTCCCAGTGTAGTCTGCTAATGGCTGTGAATGACAAGTACTAGCCGTGGCCACTAGCCCTCACGATTCACCAATAATTGAGGGCTGCACCCAGACTTTTCACTGTTTTACCAGTCTAGTCCAGGTTCTAAGAATTGCTGCTGGTAAGAGCACCCTAAGTTATAAGAATAAAGAGACTCATTAAAGTTTTCCATAGAGCCAAGTATAGTTGTGTTAAATTGCTACTTTAGGCTGAATGAATATGCGTCTCACCCAATCGCATATGCATTTATTTGCCACATTTTGCAGAGTGGCTGCCTTCCATATTCAGGTGTGATAGAAAGGCCGCACTGTGCCAGCATTGAGTTAATTGCTAGGAGTAAAGGAACAGTCCCCAGTGACCAATCTAGCTTTGGCAGAACTAGCAACTATCCCATATTTGCAGGAGATCAGTCAACAAGATGCTGAACTGGTAAGCGTTCTTTAAATGATTCGTGGCGTATGCAAGCAGCGAGCATAACTGAAAAGAGAGCAATATGCTCCTGGTCTTTAGGGATGCAAATCCCCCTATTAAATGTCCTTCTGAAACTCGTCTGTAATGGATTAAAGCTGCAGTATGCTGTGCTTACAAATACACCAATGTTCTCAAATGCCACCTGAGCTAAGTGCACTTTTGAACAATGACCAAAATGGCCATCAAAATCTATTATTATTGATTACTTTGATTTTGCTTCCACTGTTATAGAATCGGGCACTACATGTATTGTATGAGCTATTAGCTGGAGAATTAGATATGGAAGTACATTTGTCCCTAACACCCCAGTACACATATGGTTGGAGACTTACTACCAGCATTCACAAAAAGAAAAGAAATGTATGCCAATTTTTGCTTTTTATTTTAATCCAATGTCTTGTTATTGCTATTCCACTTATATTTGACATATTACTTCACACCAATTTCACACAAGTGCTATATGGGCACATTTCTCACTGTATGATGCTGTTAGTACAGATGGATAAACTTGCATTGGGGACAAGATTTTCTGCTGTAATAGGGGCCTTATCATGTTTGGGTAAAAATCGGCATAAGGGCTTAGGCACATTGCTGTATTAAAGCTCTTTACAATTTTCAAGTTTTGCAAAGTACTTATATGCCACCAATACAATTGCACAACCCCTTATTGTTCTTCTGTACGCCTATAATTTCATACAAGAACTTTTATAGGGTTTTGTCCCCACTGTAGTCCTGTATTTACTAGTTTGGTTGACATGTTGTACAGACAAGAACTGGCAGCTCTGCTCAGTGATTGGCAGGGTTCCTACCACTAGTAATTATAAGCGCATAGTGGCAGCAGTGGGGGATTGGGCCAGGTATGTATACCTCTTTATTATCTCTGCAACCTGGGCCAGGTTCCTGGAAACAGCCCCTTTAATCTGACATGCTAAATATTTGTATTAGTAGAAATACTCTATTTTGGTGATCACTACTTGTGAACTAAAGTTTTCACCATACAGCTAAATTACTACTTAAAGGGCTATTCCGAAGGGGAAAAAAATCAACTGTTTCCAGAAAATTAGACCTATTTGAAGAAAAAAAAACTGAAGCCTTCCAGTACTTATTAGCTGCTGTATGCTCTGTTGAAAGTTTTGTAGTCTTTCCAGTCAAACAGTACTCTGTGCTGCCACCTCTGTCCTTGTCAGGAACTATCCAAGGCAGGGGAAAATTCCCATAGCAAACCTCTCTTGCAGCAGGGTGCAAGGTGTCCGACTGCAAAGCGAACACAATTTACTCTGGGGTATATAGTGGGGATCAAAAGTTTGGGCACCCAGGTAAAAATTGGTATTAATGTGCATAAAGAAGCCAAGGAAAGATGGAAAATTTTCCAAAAGGCATCAAATTACAGATTAGACATTCTTATAATATATCAACAAACGTTAGATTTTATTTCCATCATTTACACTTTCAAAATAACAGAAAACAAAAAAAATGGCATCTGTAAAAGTTTGGGCACCCTGCAGAATTTATAGCATGCACTGCCCCCTTTGCAAAGCTGAGACCTGCCAGTGTCATGGATTGTTCTCAATCATCATCTGGGAAGACCAGGTGTTGTCAATCTCAAAGGTTTTAAATGCCCAGACTCATCTGACCTTGCCCCAACAATCAGCACCATAGGTTCTTTTAAGCAGTTGTCTAGAAATCTGAAACTGAAAATAGTTGACGTTCACAAACCTGGAGAAGGATATGAGAAGATAGCAAAATGTTTTCAGATGTCAATATCCTCTGTTTGTAATGTAATTAAGAAATGGCAGTCATCAGGAACAGTGGAAGTTAAAGCAAGATCTAGAAGACCAAGAAAAATATCCGACAGAACAGCTTGCAGGATTGTAAGAAAAACAATTCAAAACCCACGTTTTACTGCACAATCCCTCCAGAAAGATCTGGCAGACACTGGAGTTGTGGTACACTATTCCACTATAAAGATCCAATACAAAAGATGGGAGATTGTCACGATTCGGCTGGCAGGTGGTGGATCCTCTGTGCCAGAGAGGGATTGGCGTGGACCGTGCTGGTGGACCGGTTCTAAGTTGCTACTGGTATTCACCAGAGCCCGCCGCAAAGCGGGATGGTCTTGCAGCGGCGGTAGCAACCAGGTCGTATCCACCAGCAACGGCTCAACCTCTCTGACTGCTGAAGATAGGCGCGGTACAAGGGAGTAGACAAGAGCAAGGACGGACGTAGCAGAAGGTCGGGGCAGGCAGCAAGGATCGTAGTCAGGGGCAACGGCAGGAGGTCTGGAACACAGGCTAGGAACACACAGGAAATGCTTTCACTGGCACTATGGCAACAAGATCCGGCGAGGGAGTGCAGGGGAAGTGAGGTAGAAATAGGGAGTGCACAGGTGAACACACTAATTAGGCTAACTGCGCCAATCAGTGGCGCAGTGGCCCTTTAAATTGCAGAGACCCGGCGCGCGCGCGCCCTAGGGAGCGGAGCCGCGCGCGCCGGGACAAGACCGACGGAGAGCGAGTCAGGTACGGGAGCCGGGACGCGCATCGCGAGCGGGCGCCTGCCGCATCGCGAATCGCATCACGGCTGGGAGAGGTATCGCAGCGCACCCGGTCAGCAGGTCTGACCGGGGCGCTGCAATTGCGAGGATGTTGCGAGCGCTCCGGGGAGGAGCGGGGACCCGGAGCGCTCGGCGTAACAGTACCCCCCCCCTTGGGTCTCCCCCTCTTCTTGGAGCCTGAGAACCTGAGGATAAGACTTTTGTCTAGGATGTTGTCCTCAGGTTCCCAGGATCTCTCTTCAGGACCACAGCCCTCCCAATCCACCAGGAAAAATTTTTTTCCTCTGACCGTCTTGGAGGCCAGAAAAACTCCTTCACAGAAAAGACGTCAGAAGAGCCGGAAACAGGAGTGGGAGAAACAAATTTGGGAGAGAAGCGGTTAATGATGAGTGGTTTAAGGAGAGAGACATGGAAGGCATTGGGAATACGGAGAGGAGGAAGAAGGAGTTTGTAAGAGACAGGATTAATCTGGCACAAGACTTTGAAAGGACCAAGATAGCGTGGTCCCAGTTTGTAACTGGGGACACGAAAGCGGACATATTTAGCGGAGAGCCATACCTTGTCTCCGGGCGCAAAAATGGGGGCAGTTCTTCTTTTCTTATCGGCAAACCTTTTCATGCGGGATGAAGCCTGTAAAAGAGAATTTTGAGTCTCTTTCCATATGGTGGAAAGATCACGAGTCACTTCATCCACAGCGGGCAAACCAGAGGGCAAGGGAGTAGGGAGGGGGGAAGAGGGTGACGGCCGTTCACCACGAAAAATGGGGACTTAGCAGAAGATTCTGAGATTCTGAAGTTGTATGAGAATTCGGCTCATGGTAGAAGATCTGCCCAGTCATCCTGGCAGGAGGAAACAAAATGTCGTAAATAGTCACCCAGGACCTGGTTAATTCTTTCTACTTGCCCATTGGATTGGGGATGATAAGAAGAAGAGAAGTTTAATTTAATCTTGAGCTGTTTACAGAGGGCCCTCCAGAATTTAGACACGAATTGGACGCCTCTATCCGAGACGATCTGCGTGGGCAAACCGTGAAGACGAAAAATGTGTACAAAAAATTGTTTTACCAACTGAGGCGCTGAAGGAAGACCAGGAAGAGGAATAAAATGTGCCAGCTTGGAAAATCGATCAACGACCACCCAAACAACGGTGTTGCCACGGGATGGGGGTAAGTCTGTAATAAAGTCCATACCAATCAGTGACCAAGGCTGTTCGGGGACAGGCAGAGGATGAAGGAGACCAGCAGGTTTCTGGCGAGGAGTCTTATCCCGGGCACAGACAGTACAGGCCCGCACAAAATCAACAACATCCGTCTCCAGAGTCGGCCACCAATAGAAACGAGAGATGAGTTGCAAGGATTTTTTGATGCCCGCATGGCCTGCGAGGTGGGAGGAGTGTCCCCATTTGAGAATCCCGAGACGTTGGCGTGGAGAAACGAAGGTCTTCCCTGGAGGAGTTTGCCTGATGGAGACTGGAGAAGTAGAGATCAGACAGTCAGGAGGAATGATGTGTTGCGGAGAGACCTCTACTTCCGAGGCATCCGAGGAACGAGAGAGGGCATCGGCCCTAATGTTCTTGTCGGCAGGGCGAAAGTGAATTTCAAAGTTAAAACGGGCAAAGAACAACGACCACCTGGCCTGGCGAGGGTTCAGCCGTTGGGCAGACTGGAGATAGGAGAGATTCTTGTGATCGGTGTATATGATAACAGGAAATTTTGATCCCTCCAGCAGGTGCCTCCATTCCTCAAGCGCCAATTTAATGGCCAGTAATTCTCGATCCCCGATGGAGTAGTTCCTCTCCGCCGGAGAGAAGGTCCTAGAAAAAAAACCACAAGTAACAGCATGCCCGGAAGAATTTTTTTGTAGAAGGACAGCTCCAGCTCCCACTGAGGAGGCATCTACCTCCAATAGGAAGGGTTTAGATGGGTCAGGTCTGGAGAGCACGGGAGCAGAAGAAAAGGCAGACTTGAGACGTTTAAATGCGTCTTCCGCTTGGGGAGACCAGGACTTGGGATTGGCATTTTTCTTGGTTAAAGCCACGATAGGAGCCACAATAGTGGAAAAGTGTGGAATAAATTGTCTGTAATAATTGGCGAACCCCAAAAAACGTTGGATAGCACGGAGTCCGGAGGGGCGTGGCCAATCTAAGACGGCAGAGAGTTTGTCTGGGTCCATTTGTAATCCCTGGCCAGAGACCAAGTATCCTAGGAAAGGAAGAGATTGGCATTCAAACAGACATTTCTCCATTTTGGCATAAAGTTGATTGTCTCGAAGTCTCTGAAGAACCATGCGGACATGTTGGCGGTGTTCTTCTAAGTTGGCGGAAAAAATCAGAATATCGTCCAGATAAACCACAACACAGGAATATAAGAGATCACGAAAAATTTCATTAACAAAGTCTTGGAAGACGGCAGGGGCGTTGCACAGGCCAAAGGGCATGACCAGATACTCAAAGTGTCCATCTCTGGTGTTGAAGGCAGTCTTCCATTCGTCCCCCTCCCTGATGCAGATGAGATTATAAGCACCTCTTAAGTCCAGTTTGGTAAAGATGTGGGCACCTTGAAGGCGATCAAAGAGTTCTGAGATAAGAGGTAGGGGGTAGCGGTTCTTTACCGTGATTTTATTAAGTCCGCGGTAATCAATGCAAGGACGTAGGGAGCCATCTTTTTTGGACACAAAGAAAAATCCAGCTCCGGCAGGAGAGGAGGATTTGCGGATAAACCCCTTTTTTAAATTTTCCTGGATGTATTCAGACATAGCAAGAGTCTCTGGAGCAGACAGAGGATAAATTCTGCCCCGGGGTGGAGTAGTACCCGGGAGGAGGTCAATAGGACAGTCATAAGGCCTGTGAGGAGGTAAAGTCTCAGCTTGCTTTTTGCAAAACACGTCAGCATAGTCCATATAAGCCTTAGGAAGACCGGTTACAGGGGGAACCACAGGGTCACGGCAGGGAGTACAGGGAACCGGTTTAAGACAGTCCTTGAAACAAGAGGTACCCCAGCTCTTGATTTCTCCTGTGGACCAATCAAGGGTTGGGGAATGGCGTTGAAGCCACGGTAATCCAAGAAGAATTTCGGAAGTGCAGTTGGAGAGGACCAAAAACTCAATTTTTTCGTGATGAGATCCGATGCACATTAGGAGAGGTTCCGTGCGGTAACGCACGGTACAGTCAAATCTTTCATTGTTAACAGAATTGATGTAGAGGGGTCTGGCGAGACTGGTCACCGGGATGTTGAACCTGTTGATGAGAGAGGCCAAAATAACATTTCCTGCAGATCCGGAATCCAAGAAGGCCGTAGCAGAGAAGGAGAAGGTAGAGGAAGATATCCGCACAGACACAGTAAGGCGTGGAGAAGCAGAGTAGACATCAAGAACTGTCTCATCTTTGTGCGGAGTCAGCATACGTCTTTCCAGGCGGGGAGGACGGATAGGACAATCTTTCAAGAAGTGTTCGGTACCGGCACAGTACAGGCATAGGTTCTCCATGCGGCGTCGTGTCCTCTCTTGAGGTGTCAAGCGAGACCGGTCAACTTGCATAGCCTCCACGGCGGGAGGCACAGGAACGGATTGCAGAGGACCAGAGGAGAGAGGAGCCGGGGAGAAAAAACGCCTTGAGCGAACAAAGTCCATATCCTGGCGGAGCTCCTGACGCCTTTCGGAAAAACGCATGTCAATGCGGGTGGCCAGATGAATAAGTTCATGCAGGTTAGCAGGAATTTCTCGTGCGGCCAGAACATCTTTAATGTTGCTGGATAGGCCTTTTTTAAAGGTCGCGCAGAGGGCCTCATTATTCCAGGATAATTCGGAGGCAAGAGTACGGAATTGGATGGCGTACTCGCCAACAGAAGAATTACCCTGGACCAGGTTCAGCAGGGCAGTCTCAGCAGAAGAGGCTCGGGCAGGTTCCTCAAAGACACTTCGAATCTCCGTGAAGAAGGAGTGTACAGAGGCAGTGACGGGGTCATTGCGGTCCCAGAGCGGTGTGGCCCATGACAGAGCTTTCCCAGACAGAAGGCTGACTACGAAAGCCACCTTTGACCTTTCAGTAGGAAACTGGTCCGACATCATCTCCAAGTGCAGGGAACATTGCAAAAGAAAGCCACAGCAAAACTTAGAGTCCCCATCAAATTTATCCGGCAAGGATAATCGTAGGCCGGAAGCGGCCAATCGCTGCGGAGGAGGTGCAGGAGCTGGCGGAGGAGATGATTGCTGAAGCTGTGGTAGTAGCTGCTGTAGCATCACGGTCAGTTGAGACAGCTGGTGGCCTTGTTGCGCTATCTGTTGCGACTGCTGGGCGACCACCGTGGTGAGGTCGGCGACAACTGGCAGTGGGACTTCAGCGGGATCCATGGCCGGATCTACTGTCACGATTCGGCTGGCAGGTGGTGGATCCTCTGTGCCAGAGAGGGATTGGCGTGGACCGGGCTGGTGGACCGGTTCTAAGTTGCTACTGGTATTCACCAGAGCCCGCCGCAAAGCGGGATGGTCTTGCAGCGGCGGTAGCAACCAGGTCGTATCCACCAGCAACGGCTCAACCTCTCTGACTGCTGAAGATAGGCGCGGTACAAGGGAGTAGACAAGAGCAAGGTCGGACGTAGCAGAAGGTCGGGGCAGGCAGCAAGGATCGTAGTCAGGGGCAACGGCAGGAGGTCTGGAACACAGGCTAGGAACACACAGGAAACGCTTTCACTGGCACTATGGCAACAAGATCCGGCGAGGGAGTGCAGGGGAAGTGAGGTAGAAATAGGGAGTGCACACACTAATTAGGCTAACTGCGCCAATCAGTGGCGCAGTGGCCCTTTAAATTGCAGAGACCCGGCGCGCGCGCGCCCTAGGGAGCGGGGCCGCGCGCGCCGGGACAAGACCGACGGAGAGCGAGTCAGGTACGGGAGCCGGGACGCGCATCGCGAGCGGGCGCCTGCCGCATCGCGAATCGCATCCCGGCTGGGAGAGGTATCGCAGCGCACCCGGTCAGCAGGTCTGACCGGGGCGCTGCAATTGCGAGGATGTTGCGAGCGCTCCGGGGAGGAGCGGGGACCCGGAGCGCTCGGCGTAACAGAGATGCACAGTGTTCAAGCCCTTACAAGGGTTAGTGGGTGCTCATCCTCAAGCTTGACCAAGGCAAACGTACCAATAGAAGAAATGGAAGACGGCACTCCGGTATTGGTGTCCAAATTCAAGGAAGGTGGTTTATTGATCCCAATACATACAGAATGATGCAACGTTTCGACCTAACAATAAGGTCTTTATCAAGCACAGTGAAATAAGGAACAAACATGTGTTATATAGGGTCACCAATTGATGACATCATAAGGAGGAGTTAACCTCAGAGGCGGGGGGAGTTACCCTTAAAGTGACAATGGGTGTGTCAGAAAATGACATAAGTAAACACAACATAGTGAAATAAACAGTATCGTGTACATAAATAGAAAGTGTTACATAGTAATCCAATATACAGAGTTCCTAGAGAACATCCCGATTCTCCGATCTTCATAACTAACAAAAATACTATACAGATGACTTCTAATTGTCCAACCTGTACTCCGGTATAAACAATGTGGTCAGCCAATCCGGAGAGGGACCCGTATCCATGGTGTGTCCACTTGTAGCCGGCTTGTAAACAAAGCAAACGCGCATGTCCAACGGGACCATGCGCCGGAAGCTACGTCCATTCACAGGGTGATGCGCCAATAAGTGCCAAGTTGCACGGCGCATGCTTGCTGTGCAATACCGATATCCCGGCGGCCATTACAAGTATGGGCAGTACCTTCTTTTCTGTACTTGCGCAGTATGTTGGCACGCTCCGGGTCCGGCATTATACATTCTGGCAACCAACGGCTAACACTATCTCTAGGGCAAAAAAGGCGTAAAGTAAGCATGGGTCATAAACCAATCATGTAAAACAGACAAACAAAGTCATTACTCTGGTCATAAGGGTAATATTGGTACTGGCTTACCATGTTATGGATAGTATATTACCATCCATTTCCCATGGTCCGGTGACCGGGGAAACTAACAGTGACTAGGACCGCACTAAGGCGTATTCCCATTCCCAAAGTAACCCCATGTCACACATTGTGCTCTGACCTTATATCCCTATTTTGACCAGGTGACCACAGTCATAAAACACATTCAGGCAACCCAGCTCAAAAATAATTATAATGCCCCTATGTGTAGCCCGAAAGAGAGAAAAGGTAGTTACATTACTTATGGCGTCCCATCCTGTAAATTGACAAAAAATAAAAAATATGTAAACTTCCAGAAGGATGAAAAAAATCATCTTGTAAAAAAGTATATTATTCCAATGGATTATTTCAGGTTCCACTCCGGGTTGGGATGGCTCTGTAATATAGGAAAAAATAGAAAAAAATGTCAATATCTACATTATGAGGTAAATAATCCTCTAAAAACAATAAAACATATATAAAATAAATATAAACCAACCTAACATGGAGAAACAATGTGTGTACTCTAAGTGGTCAATATTGGGATCATTAAGAGTTATAAAAAAGGTTTCAAAGAGAAATCAATATTGAGCCCATTTGGTTGGAGACTATTCAATTTGTCAATCCACCAAAGTTCTTTTTGTTTGAGCAATCTGCGTCTGTCACCACCACGTTTCGGTGGTGGAACATGATCAATCAGGACAATACGCATTTGATCAATAGAATGTTTAAATTCCACAAAATGACGTGGTACAGGTAATTCTGTTTTCTTGGTCCTAATAGTAGACTTATGATTATTAAACCGTATCCTTGCCTCTGTGGTGGTTTCTCCAACATAAATCTTATTACAAGAACAGATCAGGACATAAATAATAAATTCTGACTTACATGTCAGATGGTGTTTAATTGGAAAATTTTGGGAAGTCATCGGGTGTGTAAAATTGTCACCTCTAGTTAGCAATGAACAGTTTTCACAGTTCATACATGGGAAACAACCTGGTTTGAGAACAGTTGCCAAGCTAGGTTTATCCTTAGTGATGTCGACTCTTACTAGTTTATCTTGCAAATTCTTTGATCTACGATAAGAGAAGAGAGGAGTTGTCATAAAATGTGGGATATTCTCAAAGGAATTAGATATAATGGGCCAGTGTCTACGGATTATAGAGGGGGGGAACGATAATTGTATGTGGATACAAACGGAATTCTATCAATATTGTCTTATTCTTTGGGTTTTGGCTGGATAAAATCAATTCTATTTAGGGTCCTCACTTTTGTTTTGTGTTGTTCTATCAATTTTTTAGGATAGCCTCTATGGGTAAATTTGTCCCCCATCTCTGTGAGTCTCTTTTCTAGAACAACGGGGTCCTCAACTATTCATTTAACTCGTAAGAGTCTACTAAAAGGGAGGGAAGCAATCATGTTTTTGGGATGAGCACTATTATAGTGTAACAAGTTATTTCTATCTGTGGGTTTAACAAAAATATCCGTGACAAGATGTTCACCTTCCACGCTAACCCACATGTCCAGAAACTGTAGGCTTTTCTCAGAGTAGGCCATAGTAAATTTAATATTGTTATCAACAGTATTTAGAAAAGAGACAAATGCATTTAACTCATCCAATGTGCCACACCAAATCAGGAAGACATCATCTATGTATCTCCACCACTTCAGCACTCGGCTGAAGTGGTGGGACACATAGATATCAGTCTCTTCCAGATCCGCCATCACTATGTTTGCGTAAGTGGGCGCCATGTTCGACCCCATGGCCGTCCCCTTCCGCTGAACATAGAATTGGTTGCCAAAAACAAAATAGTTGCATGAAAGGATAATTTCAACTAGGCCCAAGATAAATTCCTGACATTCTCTAGTAAAGTTGGTAGTCTGTAAGGCTTTGAAAATGCTGTGTAGTCCTCTCTCATGCTCAATGCATGTATAGAGACTAATAACATCAAAGGAGGCTAAAATGGCCCCCTGTGGAATGGATAGATCTCTTATTTTGGTCAAAAAATCGGAGGTGTCCCTTATATAGGACTTGGCGTCCGTAGCAAAAGACCTCAAGATCTTATCAACCAATATAGAGGAAGGACTCAATATTGACTCACACCCGGAGCCTTTTTTGCCCTAGAGCTTGTGTTAGCCATTGGTTGCCAGAATGTATAATGCCGGACCCGAAGCGTGCCAACATGCTGCGCAAGTACAGAAAAGAAGGTACTGCCCATACTTGTAATGGTCGCCGGGATATCGGTACTGCACAGCACGCATGCGCCGTTCAACTTGGCACTTATTGGCGCATCACCCTGTGAATGGACGTAACTTCCGGCGCATGGTCCCGTTGGACATGCGCGTTTGCTTTGTTTACAAGCCGGCTACAAGCGGACACACCATGGATACGGGTCCCTCTCCAGATTGGCTGACCACATTGTTTATACCGGAGTACAGGTTGGACAATTAGAAATCATTTGTATAGTATTTTTGTTAGTTATGAAGATCGGAGAATCGGGATGTTCTCTAGGAACTCTGTATATTGGATTACTATGTAACACTTTCTATTTATGTACAAGATACTGTTTATTTCACTATGTTGTGTTTACTTATGTCATTTTCTGACACACCCATTGTCACTTTAAGGGTAACTCCCCCCGCCTCTGAGGTTAACTCCTCCTTATGATGTCATCAATTGGTGACCCTATATAACACATGTTTGTTCCTTATTTCACTGTGCTTGATAAAGACCTTATTGTTAGGTCGAAACGTTGCATCATTCTGTATGTATTGGGATCAATAAACCACCTTCCTTGAATTTGGACACCAATACCGGAGTGCCGTCTTCCATTTCTTCTATTGGTACGTTTGCCTTGGTCAAGCTTGAGGATGGGCACCTACTAACCCTTGTAAGGGTTTGAACACTGTGCATCTCCCGTCTTTTGTATTGGATTTCGATTGACCTTCACTGGAGGATAGCACGTGCGTTTATTCTTTTCCTCATTATGGATACTCCTCCACAAACTAGTACTACAACAGCTCCCATTGCGTATTCCTACACGGATGAAACTGTGGATAGAATCCTGAGTGGCCACCTAGGGGACGGAACATTTCTTAGTATTCCCTCTAAGTTGGACACAAAGAGGTTATACGAAAATGAGTCCAAACGCCTTATTTCACTTAATTTGCATTTATCTCTATTGAGCCGCTATTATCAACTGAAGCTGGTACCAAGGGGACTGAGGTCCCACTTACGTCCGAATCTTTTTCTGAAAAATGAAGCTTTTTGCCATATTTTTAAAGGACTGACCAATAAGTATGCATTTGACCTTATTTTACTCAATATAGACTTTCTACAAAAGGAAATCTCACTTGTCTCCACACGGGTTGAAGAACATAAGATTACTCTGACAGAAATTATGCCACCCAAGGATTTACAAATTTTTCTTGACCGTATGAATAACAATTTTGAAAAGTTTCGTCAGGAACAAGAAGAAAATAAATGTCAGAAATTCCACCGTGATATGGAAGATTATAGGGCGGGTCAAGTTTATAATTGGCAGAAAACGGAACCACCTGTAAGGAAATCAAGGAATAACAGAAGTCAACCTCCCAAATCTAAGGATACAACCAGGGAACAACATCAGCATTTTTTAGAACAGGCCAACTCTGCACCCCCAGGCGGAGGTCCAAAACAAGGAGGGGCGGATACCGAAAGAAAAGACCCAATACAGACCCGCAGAGCAAAGACCAACAAAGCAGCAACACAACAGAAAACCTAGATGATAGACTCTCTTCACTTGTGGTAAATATCTCATCATACACTCTTAATGCATCTGAATTGAATGTCTTAAACCGTGGACTTTCATTTTGTATGATAAGTGATATTGATTGGTTACAACTAAAGGTAGACTTGGCTAGATTCTATAGGTCTATTAAATGTAAAGTTTGGTTTAATCAAAATAAAACACAAACAAACATCAGAGAGATTGAATAGTGAATTGTTTTTAAAAAATTATGACTTGTATGACAAGAGTGACTTTATGCCCCCCATTAACTCCACCGCTATTGATACATTTATCACTTTAGTGGATAAGGATATACAATCTCTTAGACAGAACCAGACCAGACATAGAATCTCCAGACCCAATTTTACCAAAAAAGATCATGAAACCCTGCGTGCACTTGTCCATAACGACGACATAATCATTAAACCGGACGATAAGGGCGGGGCTGTCGTCGTTATGGACAAGTGCATGTATATTGAAGAAATAACTCGACAAGTTACAGATGCAGAAACTTATGAGTGTATCACATATGATCCCACAAACAAAATTAAAACTCGACTCAAGACTTTGGTAGACCATGAATTAGCAATGGATATAATTGATTCGGACACTCACAAGTTTCTTTTACCGGAATATCCTAGAATTCCTGCTTTGTATGTACTACCAAAGATACATAAATCCTTACAAAAGCCACCGGGGAGACCAATCGTCTCCGGGTGTGAGTCAATATTAAGTCCTTCCTCTATATTGGTTGATAAGATCTTGAGGTCTTTTGCTACGGACGCTAAGTCCTATATAAGGGACACCTCCGATTTTTTGACCAAAATAAGAGATCTATCCATTCCACAGGGGGGCCATTTTAGCCTCCTTTGATGTTATTAGTCTCTATACATGCATTGAGCATGAGAGAGGACTACACAGCATTTTCAAAGCCTTACAGACTACCAACTTTACTAGAAAATGTCAGGAATTTATCTTGGGCCTAGTTGAAATTATCCTTTCATGCAACTATTTTGTTTTTGGCAACCAATTCTATGTTCAGCGGAAGGGGACGGCCATGGGGTCGAACATGGCGCCCACTTACGCAAACATAGTGATGGCGGATCTGGAAGAGACTGATATCTATGTGTCCCACCACTTCAGCCGAGTGCTGAAGTGGTGGAGATACATAGATGATGTCTTCCTGATTTGGTGTGGCACATTGGATGAGTTGAATGCATTTTTCTCTTTTCTTAATACTGTTGATAACAATATTAAATTTATTATGGCCTACTCTGAGAAAAGCCTACAGTTTCTGGACATGTGGGTTAGCGTGGAAGGTGAACATCTTGTCACGGATGTTTTTGTTAAACCCACAGATAGAAATAACTTGTTACACTATAATAGTGCTCATCCCAAAAACATGATTGCTTCCCTCCCTTTTAGTCAACTCTTACGAGTTAAAAGAATAGTTGAGGACCCGGATGTTCTAGAAAAGAGACTCACAGAGATGGGGGATAAATTTAGCCATAGAGGCTATCCTAAAAAATTGATAGAACAACACAAAACAAAAGTGAGGACCCTAAATAGAATTGATCTCATCCAGCCAAAACCCAAAGAACAGGACAATATTGATAGAATCCCGTTTGTATCCACATACAATTATCGTTCCCCCCAGGTTGCATCTATAATCCGTAGACACTGGCCCATTATATCTAATTCCTTTGAGAATATCCCACAATTTATGACAACTCCTCTCTTCTCTTATCGTAGATCAAAGAATTTGCAAGATAAACTAGTAAGAGCCGACATCACTAAGGATAAACCTAGCTTGGCAACTGTTCTCAAACCAGGTTGTTTCCCATGCATGAACTGTGAAAACTGTTCATTGCTAATTAGAGGTGATAATTTTACACACCCGATGACTTCCCAAAATTTTCCAATTAAACACCATCTGACATGTAAGTCAGAATTTATTATTTATGTCCTGATCTGTCCTTGTAATAAGATTTATGTTGGAGAAACCACCACAGAGGCAAGGATACGGTTTAATAATCATAAGTCTACTATTAGGACCAAGAAAACAGAATTACCTGTACCACGTCATTTTGTGGAATTTAAACATTCTATTGATCAAATGCGTATTGTCCTGATTGATCATGTTCCACCACCGAAACGTGGTGGTGACAGACGCAGATTGCTCAAACAAAAAGAACTTTGGTGGATTGACAAATTGAATAGTCTCCAACCAAATGGGCTCAATATTGATTTCTCTTTGAAACCTTTTTTATAACTCTTAATGATCCCAATATTGACCACTTAGAGTACACACATTGTTTCTCCATGTTAGGTTGGTTTATATTTATTTTATATATGTTTTATTGTTTTTAGAGGATTATTTACCTCATAATGTAGATATTGACATTTTTTTCTATTTTTTCCTATATTACAGAGCCATCCCAACCCAGAGTGGAACCCGAAATAATCCATTGGAATAATATACTTTTTTACAAGATGATTTTTTTCATCCTTCTGGAAGTTTACATATTTTTTATTTTTTGTCAATTTACAGGATGGGACGCCATAAGTAATGTAACTACCTTTTCTCTCTTTGGGGCTACACATAGGGACATTATAATTATTTTTGAGCTGGGTTGCCTGAATGTGTTTTATGACTGTGGTCACCTGGTCAAAATAGGGATATAAGGTCAGAGCACAATGCGTGACATGGGGTTACTTTGGGAATGGGAATACGCCTTAGTGCGGTCCTAGTCACTGTTAGTTTCCCCGGTCACCGGACCATGGTAAATGGATGGTAATATACTATCCATAACATGGTAAGCCAGTACCAATATTACCCTTATGACCAGAGTAATGACTTTGTTTGTCTGTTTTACATGATTGGTTTATGACCCATGCTTACTTTACGCCTTTTTTGCCCTAGAGATTGTGTTAGCCATTGGTTGCCAGAATGTATAATGCCGGACCCGGAGCGAACATACTGCGCAAGTACAGAAAAGAAGGTACTGCCCATACTTGTAATGGCTGCCGGGATATCGGTACTGCACAGCACGCATGCGCCGTGCAACTTGGCACTTATTGGCGCATCACCCTGTGAATGGACGTAACTTCCGGCGCATGGTCCCGTTGGACATGCGCGTTTGCTTTGTTTACAAGCCGACTACAAGCGGACACACCATGGATACGGGTCCCTCTCCTGATTGGCTGACCACATTGTTTATACCGGAGTACAGGTTGGACAATTAGAAGTCATCTGTATAGTATTTTTGTTAGTTATGAAGATCGGAGAATCAGGATGTTCTCTAGGAACTCTGTATATTGGATTACTATGTAACACTTTCTATTTATGTACACGATACTGTTTATTTCACTATGTTGTGTTTACTTATGTCATTTTCTGACACACCCATTTTCTGACACACCCATTTTCTGACACACCCCGCCTCTGAGGTTAACTCCTCCTTATGATGTCATCAATTGGTGACCCTATATAACACATGTTTGTTCCTTATTTCACTGTGCTTGATAAAGACCTTATTGTTAGGTCGAAACGTTGCATCATTCTGTATGTATTGGGATCAATAAACCACCTTCCTTGAATTTGGACACCAATACCGGAGTGCCGTCTTCCATTTCTTCTATTATTCCACTATAAAGAGATACTTGTACAAATATGGTCTTCATGGAAGAGTCATCAGAAGAAAACCTCTTCTATGTCCTCACCACAAAAAAAATCAGTATTTGAACTTTGCAAATGAACATATAGACAAGCTTGATGCATTTTGCAAACAAGTTCTGTGGACCGATGAGGTTAAAATTTAACTTTTTGGCCGGAATGAGCAACTTTATATGGAGAAGAAGGGGAACAGAATTTCATGAAAAGAACCTCTGTCCAACTGTTAAGCATGGGGGTGGATAAATCATGCTTTGGGGTTGTATTGCAGCCAGTGGCACAGGGAATATCTCACAAGTAGAAGGAAAAATGGATTCAATAACATTTCAGCAAATTTTGGATGCTAACTTGATTCCATCTGTGAAAAAACTGAAGTTAAAGAGAGGATTCTACTAATGGATAATGATCCTAAACACACCTCGAAATACACGGGGGATTACATCAAGAGGCGTAAACTGAAGGTTTTGCCATGGCCTTCACAATCTCCTGACCTCAACATAATTGAAAATCTATGGATAGACCTTAAAAGAGCAGTGCATGACAGACAACCCAGAAATCTCAAAGAACTGGAAGACTTTTTTAAATGGAAGAATGGGCAAATATACCTCAAACAAGAATTGAAAGACTCTTGGCTGGCTACAAAAAATGTTTACAAGCTGTGATACTTGCCAAAGGGTCAGTACAAGATATTAACTCTGCAGGGTGCCCAAACTTTTGCAGACAACATTTTTTTTTTGTTTTCTGTTATTTTAAAAGTGTAAATGATGGAAATACAATTTAACTTTTGTTGACATATTATAAGAATGTCTGATCTGTAATTTGATGCCTTTTGGAGATTTTTCCAGCTTTCCTTGGCTTCTTTATGCACATTAATACAAATTTTTACCTGGGGTGCCCAAACTTTTGATCCCCACTGTACAGCAGCTGAAAGCACTGAAAGGCTTGAGATTTTTTTAAGTGTACCTGTCACAGAGACATTTAAAAAGTTTTGATCAGTCGGGGTCTCAGTGCGAAGACCCCCACCAATGGAGTAAGTGCTCTTTACGCTCTGGCTCTCAGTCATCCTTGTCTTGCTGCCCCATAGACTTATAATGCTTGTTGGGGGCTGGGAAGAGTTGACAGGTACACTATAAATGATATAAGTTATATCTTAATGACAATTGTGACATGTAAACACTAGTACAAGGAGTTGTTATCATAGATTTTCAGTTTTCTAATTCTATATGTCAAGTCAATATAACATGAAGATGTGGGTCTGAAATCTGTCATTGACCTTTTCTCTAAAAGTACAAAGTGTGACCCTAGCAGAATTACTCAGCTGATCAGTATGGACATTGTACAGCCCCATCTCTGTGCCACCAGATACCAAAAGCACAGCAAATAATAAAATACAGTGACACCACTGGAAGCATGTACATGGAATCCAATACTAAATTGTACATGTCCCTAGATACTTAACAGTCATTGCTTGTATTGCTGACTATGATCAGAAAACAGAACAAAAGAAATAAAGTGCAAGTTTAGAATCCTATACAGTGGTCCCTCAACTTACAATATCAATTGGTTCCAGGACGACCATTGTATGTTGAAACTAGAGATGAGCGAATTTACAGTAAATTCGATTTGTCACGAACTTCTCGGCTCGGCAGTTGATGGCTTATCCTGCATAAATGAGTTCAGCTTTCAGGTGCTTCCGTGGGCTGGAAAAGGTGGATACAGTCCTAGAAGACTCTTTCCTAGGACTGCCTCCACCTTTTCCAGCCCACCAGAGCACCTGAAAGCTGAACTAATTTATGCAGGATAAGTCATCAACTGCCGAGCCGAGAAGTTTGTGACGAATTGAATTTACTGTAAATTCGCTCAACTCTAGTTAAACCATTGTATGTTGAGATCATAACTCTTTAGAAACCTGGTAATTGGTTCTGAAGCCACCAAAATTTCATCCAAAAATAGGAAAAAGTGAGGATTAAAGATAAATAAGTAGATAACTAATACAGATAAAGCAAATTGTTACATATAAAGATCTGCTGGGAGCTGTAAATCACTGTCTATTTCAGTGTTTCCCAAAGAGGGTGCCTCCAGCTGTTGCAAAACTACAACTCCCAGCATGCCCGGACAGCCTTCGGCTGTCCGGGCACGCTGGGAGTTGTAGTTTTGCAACAGCTGGAGCCACCCTCTTTGGGAAACACTGGTCTATGTAGAGAAAAGAAGATTCTTCAGGGTCCTGTACAGAACACGCAATGTCCTAAAAAAAAAAGTAAAATGGAGCCGCCCTCACCTGATGTCCAAAGGAGCAGCTAACTGTGGTACATGTAAAGAGTACAGAACATGTAATACCTCCCTGTACTGTAGGGGGCGCTACCAGAAACCAGTCAGTGCATGCACTTTAGGAATACAGGGGTATGCCCATTCTGATTGGTCGGTTCTTCCAGCCCTTGACACGTTTCGCAGACTCCATAGCATTGTATGTTGAGTCTGGTTTCAAGTTACAATGGTCCAGAAAAGACCATTGTATGTTGAAACTATTGTATGTTGAGGCCATTGTAAGTTGAGGGATCACTGTATTTGACAATTTTATCTGTGCTTTACCTGCATAACATCAGGAACAAATGAACTCCGAGTCATATATAGTTTCACCAATGTATATACGAAGTGCTAACTCCATATCATCACCAAGACATGTTTAATAATTTAATAGAGGTGTCATAAAACTGTCTCAATGTTTGTGAAATCTGAAGTACAACACCTGCGGCGGTTTTTCAAGTGAGGTTCGCGCCTGTCATTTTTCCTCAATTTTTTCAGCACATTTTTGGCAGCAAAAGAACCAGAGACACCACATGTATTGATGAGAAAACATGTATTCATTTTTTATTTTCTTTAAGGCAGTTGAGGTTTTTACATGTGGCAACATAACGTTGAGGATCATGACTAGAAGCATCACCTAATAAAGGTAAAGGTCATTTGCATTGTCCTTGGTTAGATGAGATGCGAGGCCCCTTAAAGGAAGCAATTTGAGTTGATCACAACTTATATAAAAACTAATGGTAACAGGTATGTCTAGTTTTATATTCGGTTCAGTAATCTGTGGACTGATAAGTTAAAGGTGGAGCTTTTTGGAAACATATGGCTCCGCAGTCCACAATAAGAACATCTTACAAAATGTCAGCCATGGTGGTGGAAATATAATAGTCTGGGGCTGCTCTACTTCTGTAAAGCCTGGATGTCCACCTTACAGTCAGGGCCGTTTGAAGTAATTTGGGGGCCCCAAGCAAAATGGACATGGAGGCCCCCCTCCTTGATGTTCACGCACGTCACGCTCTAGGACCGGCATCAGAACGTAGTAACGCCGGCCCTTGAATGCAGGGAGCACAACGTGAGCGAACGTCTATACGAGGCCCCCACGTTAGGTGCGGCACAGTCCCTCCCCCACATTAGGTGCGGCACAGTCCCCCCTTCCCCACGTTAGGTGTGGCACAGTTCCCCCCCCACGTTAGGTGCGGCACAGTTCCCCCCACGTTAGGTGCGGCACAGTTCCCCCCACGTTAGGTGTGGCACAGTTCCCCCCACGTTAGGTGTGGCACAGTTCCCCCCACGTTAGGTGTGGCACAGTTCCCCCGACGTTAGGTGTGGCACAGTTCCCCCCACGTTAGGTGCAGCAGAGTTCCCCCCACATTAGGTGCAGCAGAGTTCCCCCCACATTAGGTGCAGCAGAGTTCTCCCCACATTAGGTGCAGCAGAGTTCTCCCCACATTAGGTGCAGTATAGTTCTCCCCACATTAGATGCAGTATAGTTCTTCACATTAGGTGCAGTATAGTTCCCCACATTAGGTGCAGTATAGTTCTCCACATTAGTATAGTCCCCCACATTAGGTGCAGTATAGTTCTCCACATTAGGTTGGCAGTATAGTTTACCCCACATTAGGTTGGCAGTATAGTTCCCCCACATTAGGTTGGCAGTATAGTTTACCCCACATTAGGTGCAGTATAGTCCCCCCACATTAGGTGTAGTATGTTCCCGCACAGACATACAGCCTCCAGCCATACAGTGTATGGCTGGAGGCTGTATGCCTGTTTACTGCCCTACTTCAGTGTTCTGACCACTGCTCCTTTTGTCCGGCCACCATAGCTGTAGGTCCCGGGACTGGAGGAGCGGTGGTCGGAGCACTGAAGCTGATGTGCTGCTGGTCACTTACCATGCTGGCCAGCGCATGTCCTGTTCGCTGCTCCGCTCCTCCGCATTGCTTTCCATTACATATTGTACATGCATCATACACACACATACTGTACCCATTGCATACTATACATGCATCATACACACACATACTGTACACATTACATACTTTACATGCATCATACACACAACACACTGTACACATTACATACTATACATGCATCATACACACATACTGTACACATTACATACTGTACATGAATCATACACACACACATACTGTACACATTACATACTGTACATGCATCACACACACAACACACTGTACACATTACATACTGTACATGCATCATACACACACACACTGTACACATTAAATATTATACATGCATCATACACACACACTGTACACATTACATACTATACATGCTTCATACACACACAGATAGAATAGATCAGTGTTTCCCAACCAGGATGCCTACATAGGATGCAAAACTACAACTCCCAGCATGCCCAGACAGCCTTTGGCTGTCTGGGCATGCTGGGAGTTATAGTTTTGCAACAACTGGAGGTTGGGAAACTCTGGTATAGATACACACATGCACTTTACATATATTCATCCACAGTAGTAACACACACAAGCACAGTACATAGATATACACATATGTACACACACTTATATATCCACACACACCTGCTTATACACATATATATATATATCCACACACACACATGCTTAAACACAAATACATGCAGGGACACCTACGTTAGTCAGGCCCCATGTTGAACAGCCTCTGCGGTCTCCTTTCCTCACAGCTCTGTGCTCTCTCCTCCCCCCGCTCAGACGCTGAAGGCTGAGAGAAGTCTGGGCTGAGGGAACATATCAAGTGCAGCGGGGGTGGGGGAGTGTGATTGTGGTGTGGTGAGAAGAACTCCAAAGCTGCAAGTGAGTTTATTTTAAAAACATGTCAGACATTCGGGGGCCCTCCCGGAGCACAAACTCCAAGAGCAGGATTGTTAATGGCTACAGGACGGGCAAGCACTGGCTGTGCTCGGGGGCCCCCAGCCAGCTTGGGGCCCCAAGCAATTGCTTGGTTTGCCTGTCCTGTAGCGACGGGCCTGTTTACAGTACACGACCTAAGGGTATGTTCACACTGAAGGTTTGGAGAGGAATTTCCATGAGTATTTCTGCTCGCTTATTCCTCTCCAAATCATTCAGCAGTGAAAAACTCCATAGTATGTAATTATATTTCTGCTCCTCAGTTCACACTGAGGAATTTCCGCATGAACATGTTCTTTCTTCATTCGGAATTCGCGTCCTAACCCCATAGAACTCAATGTAAAAAAAATTTCAGTCCACCACACTTTCGCGCGAAATTTGCGCGGAAATTGGCAAGATTTTGCGCAGAATTCCCAGATATTTGCACAAAAAAACATTTTTTTTATAATGTCTCCTATGCCGCGCTGAATTCCACACTGATTTCTGTGTTAAATTCCGCGCACATTCGGGAAAAAACGGTAATTCCTGAGCTGATTTTTTCAGCGAGAATTCCGCGCAAATATTAATCAGTGTGAACATACCCTAAAATGTAGGCGCAGTTGCATTTTGTTGCAGCAAAATGATCAGAAGGACATAAGCAAATCATCTTTGAATGGCTCGAAGAACTGACTGACTGCATCACATAAGAATTTTGAGAAAGATTAACTTAAGTTTTATTGACTTTAAGGTGTTTAGTCACATAAGGTTTCTATCATAGGGCTAAAAGTATTTGGCTCGTGATTTTGGTTTGTCAGGTCCATCTCATTGCAGTGTTTAATAATAGATAGCCAGCTAGCATTGCTGGATTGCAGTTGCCTTGACAATATTTTTCCATTGTGAAATATTGGTGAAATCTTCCGCCATGTTTGTCACTGACTGCCCCAATATTTGTGGGGTAGAAGTCTAAGTGTAAAGGACATATTGCACTTCATGGTTTTCTATGCTCAAAGATATTTGTCAGTCAGCTTAATGTAGTTTGGAGCTCTGTAGTTGCCAAGAAAATTCTCAACAACACCCTTGAATGCTTCCAAGGCAACTTTCTCTGGCTCACTGATGGATCTTCAAAACTGAGCTGCATTTCAAGAAGCAGAACCACTACTTTTAAATCTCCACAGATGTTGCAGTTGTTCTTTATGTACTGGATGTGCCTCAACCACAGTTTCATGTTTTCATATGTTTCTTTTGTGTGTACCATAGCCAACAAGTATTGTTGGGTGGACATTTCCATAGTTTAACAACACAGCCTTAAAGCTTAACGAGACATTTCGGGAATTTTGGTTCTTTGAATATGATATAGGGGCAGACACAGTTAGTCTAGTTATTAATATACTATGCCTACCAATGTTTTATGGTTGGTAAAGGGTTTATTTTTCTTTCTTTTTCCCGGAAGTTCCTTTTCTGCAGCCTACAAAATGAGTGTTGTCTTGGGTCTTTCCCAGCTTGCTGTGTGGCCCAAGACATCTGTTGTGTGTGAGGGCAGGCCCCTGGTGACTTTACCGGCACATGTGTATGCATTGTATGCATTCATCATCGCACAGATCCGCAACTTGTGTGTCAGGTGATGTCGGGCAAGTCATGTAAAGGGAGCATGGCTCTGCAGCAATGGATGGGGCAACCAACATGTGGGAGATAAATGAATTACCTCTCACTTTGATACAAAGGATACTGGGGATTGCAATCTGAGGGAGGCCACAGAAACAAGAAGTAGCCAGTTCCCAAAAACAAGCCAGCAGCGTGATGGGGGACACAGGACACAGCCATTTACCACAAACACAGATCCTTGGTAAGCATTTCCATTACTGTATGACACTAAACTACCGAAGGCCCCTAATGTTGGATAATGCTTTTAACACTCATTAAACAATAAAGAAACCCATTCTTGTGAATTAATGTCAGTATGGAAAACAAGGTTTTCAGCCTGTGTAAAAAGTTTTGTTAAATCATCATGACAACTTTGAAAAAAAATGTTTATGCCTTTTGAAACACCTTCCTTGCAGTCTTGAACCTAATACTTCTGCTTTTACTTATGGCAAACCCAAGTCCCTCACTAGATGGTGTAATTCAGACTGCGTCATCAGATGAGGTTTACCAGACATGCATGGGTCAAAATCCAGATCAATGTCACTGTCCATGCTCAGCTGGTGCATTGCAGCATGTTCATCTGTTTTGTCTAAGCTCCATTTCTCTGGTGGCTCTGGTATCAGAAGACTGTCATCATGTGGCACTATTGTCATGGCTGAAGGCAGAACTCGATATTTAATTTATTTCCTACTGTTAACAGAAAAGACAGAAATCTTAGTTGGGCAGAAGTAACAGTCTGTCATGTGATCCTTCTGCTCCCACCATATCATAGGGATAGCAAACCCAATTGCCTTCTGAGAACCTCTTAGCCAAGCTCTAAGATCAACAGCATATCTTGCACAATAAATGTGAGGACCTTGGACTGATCACCAATATGACAACCAAGGTACAGTTCATGTTTTCTTAACATGTCCAGTCATTGTGTGGCTTAAAGGGGTACTCCGGTGGGAATTAATTTTTTATTTTTTTTAAATCAACTGGTGCCAGAAAGTTAAACAGATTTGTAAATTACTTCTATGTAAAAATCTTAATTCTTCCAGTACTTATCAGCTACTGTATGCTCCAGAGGACATTCTTTTCTTTAGAAATGTATTTTCTGTCTGACCACAGTGCTCTCTGCTGACACTTCTGTCTGTCTCAGGGACTGTCCAGAGAAGGAGCAAATCCCCATAGCAAACCTCTCCTGCTCTGGACAGTTCCTGACATGGACAGGGGTGTCAGCAGAGAGCACCGTGGTCAGAAAAGAACTCCTGTGAAGCATACAGCAGCTGATGAGTACTGGAAAGATTAAGGTTTTTAAATAGAAGTCATTTACAAATCTGTTTAACTTTCTGGCACCAATTGATTTAAAAAAAAAAGTTTTCCGCCGGAGTACCCTTTAAGTGTGTACTTTTCACAAATGTAGCAGAACATTTCATGGCTGTTGGAACATTGGAAAAACATTTCTGCTGTCACCAATCTGCTGTCTATAACTGGCTTACTTATAATGTAACATACTTTAGGCAATGCTAATAAAATACAATAAAACATATATAAACTAATATGAAAGTAATGCGTACAATATGCATATGCGTGCTGCTTTTATAGCCTTTTCAGGCAGCGTCCATCCATTCTAGTCATACCCATATCATTTCCACCTGAGTTCATGTCCTGACCTACAAAAGGCATTGCAAAACATGAGCGAAATATTAATAGACTTTAAATATTACAATGAAAACACAAAAAACATAAGATTTTAAAGGGATGGAACATGATAGGTTAATTTTAAAGTGACTTTTGTGTTATGCAGCCAAAAATCTATAAAATTCACCCAAAAGTGTCCCAGATGCAAATTCCTTCTTGTCCAGTGTTATTTGGATGATCTGAAACAGAATAGAAAACATCAATTGAGAGGTAAATACTTTTTCACAGCATTGTATTACCGTATTTTTCGCCGTATAAGATGCACTTTTTCTTCCCCAAAACTGGGGGGGAAAAGTTGGTGCGTCTGATACAGCGAATAAATACCTATCGCGTCGGTCCCAGCGGCCATCAACGGCCGGGACCCGCGGCTAATACAGGACATCACCGATCGCGGTGATGCCCTGTATTAACTCTTCAGATGCGGCGATCAAAGGTGACCACCGTGTCTGAAGCAAAAGCGACACTAACCCGGCTGCTCAGTCGGGCTGTTCGGGACCACCGCGGTGAAATTGCGGCGTCCCGAACAGCTTACAGGACACCGGGAGGGAACTTAGCTGCCTCCTTGGTGTCTGCTCTGGTCCGGGATCCCCTGCATGGCCGGCGCTCTCCTTTGACGTCATCACGTCGTCGCGCACGCCGTCCCGTCATCCAATAGGAGTGGCGTGCGTAGCGACGCCATGACGGTGACGTGATGACGGCGACGGAGAGCGTGGATCCCGGGGAAGAAGATGTCCGGAGCGCCGGGGACACCACAGGGACGTGGCAACAGCGATGGGGCGACATCCAGGGCAGCGGTGACGGGTCCGGAGCGGCGGGGACACATGAGTATTACCTCCTACCAATGGTCTTCAACCTGCGGACCTTCAGATGTTGCAAAACTACAACTCCCAGCATGCTGGGAGTTGTAGTTTTGCTACATCTGGAGGTCCGCAGGTTGAAGATCACTGTTGGGTGCAGAATCTTTTTTTTTCTAGATTTTGCACCTTTAAAATTGGGTGCGTCTTATATGCCGATGCGTCCTATAGTGCAAAAAATATGGTACTTCTTTATTGCCTTGAAGTTATACATATCTTATTGTCACTATAAACTGTAAAGTTTATTATTGGAATAAAAGGCTTGTATATGGACTACCAATGGCTGCAAGGATCATTTCTGTGTCTGTGTAATATGTGGCCGGCTTTCCTTCTAAAAATTCAGAGTGAAATCATTAAATTCCTATCATGGTCACATAATACTGCTTTAAGACACTGTCAGCCCTTCAGTGTTTTGAAATCCTTTAAGTCTCTTTAGATTTGTCGGCTCTTTATTTTTATGATTTCCCTTAAGACCAGTGTCCAGGGATTTAACCTTACCATCACAGGAAAAGAGAAAGAAGAAAACAAGATCATTATCATTTCACATGTGCAGCCCTAGAAAAGCGTTGACCTCCGCATAACACTGAATTTCCAATGAGGCATTGGTGGATGGTTGTTATCCTTGTAAAGACATACTTCGAGGTGGAAGCGCGAGAAATTTTTGTTATGTCAAACTTGAGCCCAGATCATTGCGCAATACAGAAAATGCGTCAGCTACCCACAGCGGTCTCCTAATTTCATAGATAAAGTCATCTGGAGACAGGAACAGGCAATGTCTGACAGTAGAATATGCATGCTCTCGCTCATTTTACAGTGTGTTAATTATGGTAAATGCCAAGGTGACATATTTTTGTCATTTTCACAATCTGAGTTGCATGTTAGACAATCTCATAGAAGAAGTGAGATGTCATCTCTATCACCTTATATGTTTCTATGGGTGTAACAAGTGAAACTGCAAATGTCATGGGCCCTGCTTAATGACAAGAAAAGTGCTAGCAATTGTGGCATTTAGATCTGAGAACTATAACCTGAAATTAAAAGGGATTTCAGTCTGCAAATTCCACTCTGAGTTTATGAAATGAGCCTCTAGAACTCAGGTATTGTTGAATGTGATGTCAATTTATTTTGGTCAATATAGCAACCATTTTTAGGAGGTATTCTAAATAGAAGGTATGGACAGGTTCATTGATTCTGCGGACACCGAAATCGGAATTTATGTGTCAGATGTTTCTACCACTGTATCCACAATGCAGCAGAATCCCATTGAATACAATGGGACTCTGCTGCTGCAGAAACTCCGACGTGTGAGAGAAAAACTGGAGGGATTTTTCCACAGCAACCAATCACAGTTCAGCTAGCAAGCTCTGGTAAAGTGAAAGTTGAGCTGTGATTGGTTGCTGTGGGAAAATCCCTCCACTTTTACTCTCACATAGTTTGATAAATCTGGGCCTATGTGATACTAGGACCCTTAATTTTTCATTTTATGAATAACAATATAAAACACAACTTTTATTCTTTATATGCCTAGGAAGATTAAAAACCTTAATCCAGTGGTGTCATTGTTGTATCTAATAACAGTAATTTTCCAAAATGCCACTCTAGGTACCAGGCTAATAGTACCAGGGTGGTGTGGCGGCAGTCCACACACACCATTGCTGTACACACTGGACCAGGTAGGTACATATTAAAATCTAATGCATTTTTTGTTAGAAATTATTCAACACGGGTGTGTCCCTTTCGAAAATTACAGGGCATGGCATCAGATTTTTCAATAGATTTATCAATAGAATCTATACCACCACTTTCCTACCACTGTGCAAAAAAACTACTTTTTAAAAAGTCACAAAAAAAAGGTGAAATAAGGTAAAACACAAACCATGTCCCCTTCAGCCAGCAAAAAAATTATGAACTAGGTACATACTATGGAAACAATACAGGAACATTTAATATAGAAACTGTGCCACTGTACTAATATGTCTGAGCAGCTCTTCTGGCGTTCTTCTCCCTGGTTTTGTGTCCAACAGGCTTTCCAGCACATTTAGCGACAACATGTCCCTCTTGGAAAGTTCAATTTAAATAGCTTATGCGTCATAATAGTAAATACACTGCCACTGAACGAAAGACAGATTTATAAAGCTAGAACAATAGTAAATCTGGGCCAAAAAGTCACAAATTACACCAAAAATGTCACAAATAATGTAACTGATACAGTGCATAAGCCCCTCCATGCATCTCTATGCCAGATAGGGGATAAGTTTTTAATACTGGACTACCCCTTTTAAATATAGACATTGTCCCCATCACCAATCACATGGAAATTCTGATTGTCGGGGTTAATAACTCATTTATGAATTATGACAAAATATGACAAATTTTATGACCGTTATGAATTGCCAAAATATACAAACAATGCAATTCACCATATCTGGGCCCGATTATGTTCCCAGATATGAGTTCTTTGAAGTACTGGTAGAAGTAACTTTTGCAATATAATCAAATAATAACGCAGTTATTATAAAAATGTAATGTACATTTATTGGTTACAATTGATTAACATTTAAGGAGAGTAATAAAACAGACCATAATATAAACAAAATTATAGAAAGAATATCAATGACATAATGTCAGATATAAATCAATGATATATTAGTATGTTATTTAATAATATTAAGCTTAGTCCCAGAAGTAGGTTAGTTCAGATATCAATAGATTACTTTGTGTAGAGATCATTACATTACATGATATCTAATGGGCATTTTACATGTATAAAATGGGAGTAAACTCCACCCAGTTCTAACCACAACTATCTCTGGTAAGATACGGTACTAAATATATATAATATTAGATACTAGATGTCGCTATTTCTCTATTTGTCTTATTGTATTTATTATCCCTGTCTGGGTCTGGCCTCGTGCGCCTCTGTCCTGCTCTCTGCTCCCGGCTCTGATGACGCATGGCCGCACTGAATATCATGTGATTCATCACATGAGAAACTATAGAAAGAAAAGGGAACAGAAAAAAAGCGCAGCAATGTGCCGTTACTCCTAATAACTGAGGGTAAATGAGAAGAGAAGCAGTTCTGCTCACCTTTGGGTGTTGCACTACGGGTACAACACCATATAGCGTAGTGAATAGAAAGTCCGGGAGTGCTGCCACGTCACCTTCTCCGTCTTAGGATGATCCCAGGCGGTCTTGGAAATAGAGGGAACTGTGGTCTGCATTGCACTGCACTGCACTGCAAATGCCGGTGCGTTCAGGCACTCTCCTCGCAAGCGTAGATCAATCCAAGGTTGGATACAAATCAAATCCAAAATGGGAAATGATATATAGGCAAAAGGATTTTATTTAACATAAAAAAATAAATAAAATGGGGATAGTAAAAGAAGGCCGTAACATGGGGGGTGGGACAACGCGTTTCGAAGGGCGTGATCCCTTCTTCGTCAGGTCCAATGGTTATGCAGATGGAGATGTCGTCATTTATAATGTCAATTGATCGCAGCGGGTCTTACTCCTCAGCATCACTTTCCACTCCCCGGCCAGTAGATCTGACCTTTTCTCTGCATAGACTTCTCAGGAGTGAGAAGCAACAACTTTTGACATGTATTTCATGACAGCAACACATTAAAACTGGGCGGGGAACAGCCAAAATCTTTGGGGCACTTGGTGATGGAAACGTGGCTGGGTGGCTAGGCCTTGCGTCTCGTCAGGACACCAGACACTCAAGTCTTGACTGGTTCTCAGCACATACTCAAAGAAGACTGAACTAGCTCAAAACAAACAAAACCCTGGGAGGAGCTAGTTCAGTCTTCTTTGAGTACGTGCTGAGAACCAGTCAAGACTTGAGTGTCTGGTGTCCTGACGAGACGCAAGGCCTAGCCACCCAGCCACGTTTCCATCACCAAGTGCCCCAAAGATTTTGGCTGTTCCCCGCCCAGTTTTAATGTGTTGCTGTCATGAAACACATGTCAAAAGTTGTTGCTTCTCACTCCTGAGAAGTCTATGCAGAGAAAAGGTCAGATCTACTGGCCGGGGAGTGGAAAGTGATGCTGAGGAGTAAGACCCGCTGCGATCAATTGACATTATAAATGACGACATCTCCATCTGCATAACCATTGGACCTGATGAAGAAGGGATCACGCCCTTCGAAACGCATTGTCCCACCCCCCATGTTACGGCCTTCTTTTACTATCCCCATTTTATTTATTTTTTTATGTTAAATAAAATCCTTTTGCCTATATATCATTTCCCATTTTGGATTTGATTTGTATCCAACCTTGGATTGATCTACACTTGCGAGGAGAGCGCCTGAACGCACCGGCATTTTCTGCTGCAATGCAGACCACAGTTCCGTGATTCATCACATGACACCAGTGTGACGTGCGTACCCGGAAGTCCAGGATGTCAGAGCGAGCGGGCGCTCGTGCGGCCGGTCTCGGCCAGGTGAGTTTAATGCTTTGTTTACTGTGGATAACATGATTGGTTCCCTTACTATATATATAACCTGCCTTCATACAGGATTCCGACACCCCCGGACGAAGGTCTCAGGACCGAAACACGTGTTGGGGTGGCGGCATCATTTATTTGCATTGGCACCATTATAGTTCCATTTTGCGTTGCTATACAATAGCAGTAATTCCAGCCCCATTTCCTTGTTATTTTCTTCCACATGGTCTGATGTTTACATGTACTACAGTCCCAGGCTGCCGCCAATCTTTTGTGCATTCCTCCCTGTCTTTTTAAAAATTTTATTGTATGTCTTTGCATTATGCATTCCAATAAAGATTTTGGATTGTTGTATACTGAATTGTAAATAGTTCCTCCTTTTTTCTGGGTCTTTAAATATATATAATTTATAGTATGCTACTAATCAGGAAGACTTAAATTAAGTTTCCTTGTGGTAATTATTATGTCATGTGTTGGAGTACAGGAAGATCCCAACAGATTATGTTAATATGCAATATGATCATTATATTGATCCACATAAGACGCACCCCATTCATCTGCAGTAGAAGGGGGTGTGGCTTATAAACTACTAATACCATCTCATAATTTAGGTTGTATATAAGCCAGGTCTGCTCCTATACATAGCATAATTCTGTCCACATAAAAAATGAAGTAACTTAATCAAATAAGAAACCTGTGTATCTTACCAAGAGTACGTCTGGATGAAAGAAAGATGGCTGCCTGGGGTCTATGGGAACGCCTGTAGTCATAACCGGTTAACAGAGAAGGATGAGCTTATTGGATCAAGTTCTCTCCCTGACTCTTCATGGCTACGCCCCTTCAGGTCGCCTCTAGGAACTTCCACAATGAGGATCTGTGATGCTTCGACTTGCTATCCTTTGCAGTTCTACTTTCTAGTTCTCCTTACACCTGCTTTTAGCTTGTTTTCTGACTTAAAGATCCACCCAACAAATATCAGAGCATCCAATGATGACAGGTGGGTGTGTTTATGGAGATCAGGGCTAGTCACCTGTCATCAGCTAATCATTATTTATAACCTGTACATTCTATGTGTGATTTCATTCACCATAAGTAATAGATATATCTATATCATGTATCATGGCTACAATATTTATCATTACATAATATACTATTCCTGAATAACTTATCAGGAAACTCAAATTACATGATTGGACATCCCACACATTATTTAAACAACAGCATTTAGCTACATAGCTGTATACATAATAATACTAAACGTTATAATTCCACTATCTATCAGTTATATATATATTGCTAAATATATCAATATTGTATAATAGGGCAAGATAGCATATTCATGCTACAGAGATCATATTATAACATCATATATAGGGATGGTTTTATAAAAAGACATTAATATTAGCCTGTAGTTCACCTTTTGTCTGGCTGAAACTGCTCATTGTAGACTGACTCTCGGACATGTCTTTTGTTTACAGTCCCCCGGTCTCTCTAGTTAAGTACATATATATATGAAAGCTATTGTGTTTAAATCTTAACTAACACAGTTAAGAAAGAACATCTCAAGTATTTGTTTCGCTCAAGACTTTTGTCATTGTTTCTAGAAAGCACTGTCAATAAACCATTGTCTGACTTGTTTGTCATGCCCCTAGTTCCTATTTACATGTCTCTTAGAAGAGATGACACCTTTTCAAACATTTACAGCAATACACATTTCTAGAGAGATACCTTGGTCTTTCAATGAATTCCACTTAGGCCTATTACTTGGGGCCTTCTGAGAACAGATACAACATGGCAGACACTTCATGCTATTATTCTATTAAACATAGTGATTCATTTTTGGGCCTACAATAAGTATGACATGTTCTACACCCTTTATTACATTCATGTTTACAGAAAATTGATTACTCAACTGTTTCAAAGACTAATGGGAATTTTTACAACACATCCAATTAATAGACATACAGTATCTCCTATAAGTGAGTACACCCATCACATTTTTGTAAATATTTTATTTTATCTTTTCATGTGACAACACTGAGGAAATGACACTATGCTACAATGTAAAGAAGTGCACATTATAACAGTGTTTAATGTTGTGTCCCCTCAAAATAACTTAACACAGCCATTAATGTTGTAACCCCTGTGGAGCTGGCTGCATTTTCTGAAATGCCCAATAGATGGCGGATAGATACCACAAATAAACTAGTATACTGTTAATAAAGACTGAAGCTGTGATCACATTATTAGCAGCCATATCATGAGAGATAGTGCTGATTGGTGGAGACTTTGGTCACATGGTTGTGACATTCCACAGGCCCTGTGCCCTGAGGATTTGCTGGGACGACGACAAGCTGAGCCAGAGAAAAGACATGTTTCTAGCTGTGAGAGACTGCATCACAGAGACAGCACCTAGCTGAGAGAACTTGCTTCACACAGGACCACACTAGCTGAGAGACCTGATAGCAGAGGCAAGCACTGAGTCCAGAAGTCTGGTGAATACAATGGGAGGAGACTGCTGCTGGACTGACCTGGTTAATGGTGTTGTGAGGGTAAGCCTAAAGCCTCGTCCCTGTTCCACTACAGGGCATCTGTCTCCTTACTCAAAGCAAAGAATCTGAGGTCCAGTGGCAGAAATTATGCAGTGCAGGCTGCTTCAGTGATGCTGCGGAGCAGGACTTACAAGGGCCCCAACACTCCTATGTGCACCAACGGCCAGTTGGGTGAAGATAAGGGGGGGGGGCCGCAGGTGTGCTAGTGGGTGGGTGAGGAAAATCCACATTGCATTCCTATCTGTGTTACACTATTTTATTATCCTATGTATGTTGTTCATTTGCTACTTACTATATAAAGTTAGTTCACATTAGGCTGTGTCAGTTTCATTGTACCAAGTATGTTCCCAGTGGGACCCCACATCCCTACCCCGGATGCTCCACTGGGTGGAGGCACTGCCGCAGATATGTACCCCAGCTCCCAGATAGTAGAGGCTCAAGATCCACCTGTCGGGCGTAGTGAGGTAGCTAGAGTAAGGGACCCCACAGACACTAGGGGGCGCCCCCAAAAACCTGCTACAATGTCTAAACCTTGTAAATTTCCAAATTGGGCCCAAAGTATCAATATTTTGTGCGGCAACCATTATTTTACAGCACTGCCTTAAGCCTCTTAAGCATGGAGTTCACCAGAGCTTCACAGGTAGCCACTGGAGTCCTCTTCCATTTTTCCATGATGACAGGAAACTGCAGGCTTTCTTGTGCTTCATCTTTAGAAGAGGCTTTCTTCTGGGGCAACAGCCAAGATGTCATGTGCGGTGTATGGTCTGAGCACTAATAGGCTGACCCCCAACCCTTTGAACCTTTGCAGCAATGTTTGTAGCACTCATACGTCTATTTCCCAAAGACAATCTCTGTGTATGATGCTGAACATTTGCACTTCTTTGCTCGACCATGGCAAGGCCTGTTCTGAGTGGAATCTGTCCTATGAAATCACTGTATGTCTTGTCCACCATGCTGCAGCTCAGTTTCAGGGTATTGGCAATCTTTTTATAGCTCAGGACATTTTTATGTAAAGCAACAATTCTTTTTTTCAGATCCTCAGAGATTTCTTGGCCATGTGGTGCCATTTTAAACTTCCAGTGACCATTATCAGAAATTGTGAAAGAAATAACACCAAATGAAACCTTCTTCCCAGTCACATTTGAGATCTTGTAACACAAAAGAGTCACATGACACTGAGGAGGGAAAATAGCTAATTGGGTCCAATTTGGACATTTCCACTTTGGGGTGTACTTCCTTTTGTTGCCATAGTTGAGACATTAATGGCTGTGTGTTGAGTCATTTTGAGGGGACACAACATTAACCCCTTGGGGACGGAGCCCATTATGACCCTAAGGACGGGAGCATTTTTTGCAAATCTGACCACTGTCACTTTAAGCATTAATAACTCTGGGATGCTTTTACTTATAAATTTGATTCCGAGATTGTTTTTTCGTGACATATTCTACTTTATGTTAGTGGTAAATTTTCGGCGATACTTTCTTGGTGAAAAATTCCAAAATTTCATGAAAATTTTGAAAATTTTGCATTTTTCTAACTTTGAAGCTATCTGCTTATAAGGAATATGGATATTCCAAATAAATTATATATTGATTCACATATACAATATGTCTACTTTATGTTTGCATCATAAAATTGACGAGTTTTTACTTTTGGAAGACACCAGAGGGCTTCAAAGTTCAGCAACAATTTTCCAATTTTTTGCAAAATTTTCAAAATCTGAATTTTTCAGGGACCAGTTCAGGTTTGAAGTGGATTTGAAGGGTCTTCTGGTTAGAAATACCCCATAAATAACCCCATTATAAAAACTGCACCCCTCAAAGTATTCAAAATGATATTCAGTCAGTGTGTTAACCCTTTAGGTGTTTCACAGGAATACCAGCAAAGTGAAGAAGAAATTTCAAAATCTTCTCAAAATTTGTAACCCAATTTCTCTCGAGTAAGAAAATACCTCATATGTGTATGTCAAGTGTTCGGCGGGTGCACTAGAGGGCTCAGAAGCGAAGGAGCAACAATGGGATTTAGGAGAGTGAGTTTTTCTGAAATGGTTTTTGGGGGGCATGTCCCATTTAGGAAGCCCCTATGGTGCCAGGACAGCAAAAAAAAACACATCGCACACTATTATGGGAACGACACCCCTCAAGGAACGTAACAAGGGGTATAGTGAAAGGTAGAGAAATGCCCAGCACAAAAGCACGATGCAAGATGATATTTATTGTAGAATCACACAGCAAACAGCAACATGGATCATGGAGTAGAGTGACGCGTTTAAGCAACCTTAGTCGCCTTAGTCATACCAAGGTGTACTCGGATCCATCTGGCCCTTATTATTATATTAAGGGGTATAGTGAGCCTTAACACCCCACAGGTGTTTGACAACTTTTTGTTAAAGTCGGATGTGTAAATGAAAAAAAATATTTTTCCACTAAAATGCTGTTTTTCCCCCAAATTTTACTTTTTTACAAAGGGTAATAAGAGAAAATGCCCCCCAAAATTTGTAACCCCATTTCTTCTGAGTATGGAAATACCCCATGTTTGGACGTCAAGTGCACTGCGAGCGAACTACAATGCTCAGAAGAGAAGGAGCGCCATTGAGCTTTTAGAGAGATAATTTGTTTGGAATGGAAGTCGGGGGCCATGTGCATTTACAAAGCCCCCCGTGGTGCCAAAACAGTGGACCCCCCTCCACATGTGACCCCATTTTGGAAACTACACCCCTCACGGAATGTAATAAGGGGTGCAGTGAGCATTTACACCCTACTGGCGTTTGACAGATCTTTGGAACAGTGGGCTGTGCAAACAAAAAAATAGCATTTTTTTCATTTTCACTGACCACTGTTCCAAAAATCTGTCAGACACTTGTGGGGTGTAAATGCTCACTGTACCCCTTATTACATTACATGAGAGGTGTAGTTTCCAAAATGGGGTCACATGTGGGTATTTATTTTTTGGGGTTTATGTCAGAACCGCTGTAAAATCAGCCACCCCTGTGCAAATCACCAATTTCGGCCTCAAATGTACATGGCACGCTCTCACTCCTGAGCCTTGTTGTGTGTCCGCAGAGCATTTTACGCCCACATATGGGGTATTTATGTACTCAGGAGAAATTGCGTTACAAATTTTGGGGGTCTTTTTTTCCTTTTACCTCTTGTGAAAATAAAACGTAAAGGGCAACACCAGCATGTTAGTGTAAAAAATTACACGGAGATACCCCATATGTGGCCCTAAACTGTTTCCTTGAAATACGACAGGGCTCCGAAGTGAGAGCACCATGCGCATTTGAGGACTAAATTAGGGATTGCATAGGGGTGGACATAGGGGTATTCTACGCCAGTGATTCCCAAACAGGGTGCCTCCAGCTGTTGCAAAACTCCCAGCATGCCTGGACAGTCAGTGGCTGTCCGGAAATGCTGTGAGTTGTTGTTTTGCAACAGCTGGAGGCTCCGTTTTGGAAACACTGCCGTACAATACGTTTTTCATTTATATTGGGGGGGGGCAGTGTAAGGGGGTGTTTATGTAGTGTTTTACTCTTTATTAGGTGTTAGTGTAGTGTAGTGTTTTTAGGGTACATTCGCACTGGCGGGTTACGGTGAGGGTCCCGCTAGGAGTTTGAGCTGCGGCGAAAATTTGCCGCAGCTCATACTTGAAGCAGGAAACTTGCTGTAAACCTGCCCGTGTGAATGTACCCTGTACATTCTCATGGGGGGGGGGAACCTCCAGCTGTTTCAAAACTACAACTCCCAGCATGCACGGTCTGTCAGTACATGCTGGGAGTTGTAGTTTTGCAACAGCTGGAGGCACACTGGTTGGAAAACCTTCAGTTAGGTTCTGTTACCTAACTCAGTATTTTCCAACCAGTGAGCCTCCAGCTGTCGCAAAACTACAACTCCCAGCATGCACGGTCTGTCAGTACATGCTGGGAGTTGTAGTTTTGAAAAAGCTGGAGGCACACTGGTTGGAAAATACTGAGTTAGGTTCTGTTACCTAACTCAGTATTTTCACTACAGTGGTCTCAGACTGTAGCCCTCTAGATGTTGCTATGCAACTACTCACTGGCTTCCGTCGCATCTGGGAGCCGTCCTCTTCTGCCGCACGCCGCCGCAGATCTCCGTCGCCGCCCGCCGATCCCCGTCGCTCCGCTGCCTCCGGAGGGGTAAGTGGACTTCGGCGCCACTCCTCTTCATTTTCCCTGTTCTGCCCCGCCTATTGTGGGAGGGCAGGACGGGGAAAACGAAAGTAAACCCCTCCGCCCATGATATGCTATTGGTGGTCGCGTCTAGACCACCAATAGCAGAGATAGGAGGGGTGGCAACTCTGCCACCTCACTCCTATCGCTTTAGGGGGATCGCGGGTGTCTTAGACACCCGCGATCCCCCTTCTATTCCGGGTCACCGGGTCACCATAGACCTGTAATGGCCCGGAATCGGCGCAAATCGCAAGTGTGAATTCACTTGTGATTTGCGCCGATTGCCGACATGGGGGGTCTAATGCAGGGGGTGCCTGCTGATAGATATCAGCAGTCACCCCGGCCCGGTCCTCGCCCGGCGCGCGGCGGGGACCAAAATTCCCACGGGCGTGATGGATACGCCCTTCGTCCTTAAGTATCAGGACGCAAGGGCGTATGCATACGCCCTTCGTCCCCAACAGGTTAAACACTATTATACAGTACAGGCTGTGCACTCACTACTTTACATTGTAGCAGGTAATTTCTTCAGTGTTGACACATGAAAAGATATAATAAAATGTGAGGGGTGTACTGATTTATGTGAGAAACTGTACACTCAAAGCTAAAGCTGTAAAATCGGTTACAAAATAATATTTTAGGAAATGTGTGTAACGAAGCTGGATGCGGATCCTCTAACCTGTGTGGCTGATGACTCGGACCGTATCGGGGAGCAGAGTCTAAGGTGCCGCTGGTCTTCACCAGAGAACACGCTGCGGAATCTGTAGGCGCTATATAAATAAATAAAATAAATAAAATAAAATAACGCCGCAAGGCAGGATGGGCTTGCTGCGGCAGGCGACACCCAGGTCGCTACTCCCGACATGGCTTGACCACACAGGTAGCTGGGCTAGGCGAGGTACCGAAGGACAAAGCAGTAGCATAGTCAAAGGTAGCAGAAGGTCAAGGCAGGTGGCAAAGGTGCAAAGTCTAATAACGTAGCGTGAAGGTCTGGATACACGGGTAAAGCTAACAGGCAATATGGAACTCTTAATCTCAGGCTAGGGGCACTGAAGATCTGGCAGGGTAATGTGGGAGGTGAATGACTTTATAGAATGGTGTCAGGTGAACACAATAATTATGGGCGTACTGGCCCTTTAAATTTTAGAGCTCCGGCACGCGCACCCAAAGGAATGGGGATGCGCGCGCCAGAGCTGAGATGCAGAGGATGCAGCAGGGGAGAGATATGAGTGACGGGCTGGGATTCACATGCGGATGTGGATAAGGTGACAGTCTAGAATGTTGTCCTGCAGCTTCCAAGATCTTTCCTCTGGGCCAAATCCTTCCCAATCTACAAGGAAAAAACGTTATCCTCTGACAAGCTTGGAATCTAGAATTTCTTTGACGACATAAACATCTGAGGTACCAGAGATGGGAGTAGGTGGGATGACTTTTTAGATAAGCGGTTATGGATGAAAGGTTTTAAGAGGGATACATGAAAAGAATTCAAGATCCGGAGAGAGGAAGGCAGATGGAGAGAATAAGCTACAGGGTTGAAATGTTTTTTGATTTTTTAAGGACCCAAATAGCAAGAACCCAGCTTATAACATGGTACCCCTGAAGAGAATTCAGGAGGAGGGCGTTTTTTTATTTTTTTTTGTCCGCTTGAGATTTCATATGAGTGGCGGCATGTAGAAGAGAGTAACGTGTCTTCTGCCAGATGGAAATTAAATTCCGCACTTGTTCATCGCCATGGGAACTCCAGAGGAAGTGGATAAGGGTAGAGGAGGACGAGGATGAAGTCCATAGACCACAAAGAAGGGTGAAGAATCCTTATGGTTGTACGAAAATTCAGGGTAGCAGATCGGACCAGTCGCCTTGACGGACAGAAACAAAATGGCGGAGATAGTCTCCCAAGGCCTGGTTCACCCTTTTGAACTGTTCATTGGATTGTGGGTGGTAACCCGAAGAAAAATCTAATTTAACTTGTAGACGTGAACAGAGAGCCCTCCAAAAATTAGAGACAAATTGGACTCCTCAGTCGGAGACAATATGGGAGGGCAAACCATGCAGGCGAAAGATATGTCAGAGGAACAACTTGGCAAGCTGTGGTGCAGAAGGTAATCCTGGTAGAGGCACAAAATGAGCCATTTTAGAGAATCGGTCCACAACAACCCAAATGACCACATTTCCACCAGAAGAGGGAAGGTCAGTAATAAAGTCCATTGAAATGTCAGTCCAGGGCTACTCTGGAACTAGCAAAGGATGTAGTAGACCATCAGGCTTGTCCCGGTCACAAATTGAACAAGATTGGACAAAATCAATGACATCCTGTTATAGAGTGGACCACCATTACTGTCGGGCGATGAAATGTATAGACTTACGAATTCCAGGATGACCAGCCAGTAGAGAGGAATGACCCCAATACAGGACTCGGAGTCTTAAACGGGGAGGTACATACGTTTTCCCTGGTGGCAAGAGCTGAAGACACGCTGGTGCTGCTGAGATGAGACGATCAGGGGATATAATATGTTGAGAATGGGATTCCAGGCCTTGAACATCGGAGGATCTGGACAGAGCGTCAGCACGAAGATTCTTCTCTGCAGGATGGAAGTGGATTAAGAAGTAAAATCTGGAGAAGAACGGAAACCAATGAGCCTGTCGGGGGTTTAGACGATGGGCAGACTGGAGATAGAGCAAGTTTTTGTGGTCGGAATAGATAGTAAGCGGGTGTAGAGAGCCTTCCAAGAGGTGACGCCATTCTTCTAAAGGCAATTTAATGGCCGAGACCTCGCGATCTCCGATGGTATAAATTCTCTCCACAGCTGAGAAGGTTTTAGAGAAAAAAACGCAGGTTAAAGTTCTCCCCTTAGAAGACTTTTGCGTTAGCACTGCACCTGCTCCAACTGAAGAAGCATCCACTTCCAAGATGAATGGCTTGCTAGGATCAGGTCTAGATAGAACAGGATCAGAAGCGAAGGCAGACTTCAACTGTTTGAAAGCTTCTTTAGCCTCAGGAGTCCCAACTTTTGGATTAGCAGTCTTCTTGGTAAGCGAGACGATGGTGGCTACCAGAGTGGAGTAATGAGGAATAAATTGCCGATAGTAATTGGCAAAGCCGAATAAGCGCTGAATTGCTTTTAAGCCCGAAGGTTGAGACCAGTCCAGTACTGCGGACAGCTTGTTTGGATCCATTTGTAGACCTTGACTGGTAATAATATGGAAATGGAAGGCTGTTTTTTTCAAAAGTACATTTCTCTAGTTTAGCATAAAGATAATTTTCACAGTGATGCTGTAACACTTGGCAGAGGTGAGAGCGATGTGACTGGATATTGGGCAAGTAGATGAGTATGTCATCCAAATAGACAACACAGGTATACAGGAGGTCATGGAAAATATAATTGACAAACTCCTGGAAGACTTCTGGAGCATTACAGAGTGCATCACTTGATACTTGAAATGTCCGTCACAGGTATTAAATGCAGTCTTCCATTCGTCCCCTTCTCGTATACGAATCAAATTATAGGCCACACGAAGATCCAATTTAGAGAAGATTTTGGCACCACGCAGACGAACAAACAACTCTGAGATTAAAGGAAGTGGGTAGAAGTTCTTTACTGTAATTTTATTCAAGCCTCGGTAGTCGATGCAAGGTCGCAAAGACCCGCCTTTTTTTCCACAAAGAAAAAAACGGCTCCGGCAGGAGAAGAGAACTTCCTGATAAATCCCTTCTGAGATTCTTCTGGATGTAACTAGACATGGCCAGAGTTTCAGGAACAGACAAAGGGTAGATTCTGCCCCTGGGAGGTGTGGTGCCGGGTAGCAAGTCAATAGGACAATCGTAGGCACGATGTGGTGGTAACACTTCAGCTTGCATTTCACTGAAGACATCAGCATAGTCCTGAAGGAACGAAGGGAAACCAGGTAGATGACAAGATGATGGTTCCAATTTAGTCATGCTTATGTGAATAAAATGGTTGTTGCATTGCAGACCCCAGAGAAGAACTTCTCCAGTTTTCCAATCCAGCTGCGGAGCATGGAGTTTTAGGCCAAGCAAGAGAGGAGAAGTACAATGAGGGAGAACATAAAAGGACAAGTTCTCCTTATGCAGGACTCCGATCTGCATAGACACCGGTTCTGTGCGATACAGCACAGTACAGTACAGTCTTTCACCATTAACCGTAGAGATGTACAAAGGCTTAAACATGCGAGACACTGGTAGACAATACCAATGTACTTGGGAGGCATCAATAAAGTTTCCCGCAGAGCCAGAGTCCAGAAAGGCAAGAACAGAGATGATCTCTCTGGAGGGAAGGAAAAGCTAGACCTTCAAATTTAAGCGTGGAGAGGTGGTATTCACACCTAGGGAGGCCTCTCCCACAAACCCTAGGTGCGAGGGAAGTGATCTGCACTGGCGCAGTATAAGCATAGATTCTCTGTTCGTCGGTGAGTTCTTTCCTGCAGGGTCAGGCAAGACCGATCCACTTGCATAGCCTCCACTGCGGGAGGCAAGGAAGAAGGTTGTGGTGGTTGCTGGAAGACAGGTGCCAGACGAGGAAAGCGCCGAGGTCGTGCAGACTCCCATTCTTGGCACAGTTCCTCACTTCGCTCTGAGAAACGGATATCAATCCGGGATGCCAACTGTATAAGCTCATTCAGATTAGATGGCAATTTCCGGGCAGCAAGGACATCCTTGATTTGACTTCATAATCCTCTCTTGAAGGGGGCACAAGGAGCTTCATCATTCCATGATAACTCCGATGCCAGGGTACAAAATAGAATGGCATACTCGCCCACAGAAGAGTTGCCCTGAGATTGACTCAGCAATGCCATCTCAGTGGAGGAAGCTCGAGCAGGTTCTTCGAAGACACTCTGAAATTCCGTCAGAAATGCATGAAGATTGGTTGTGATAGCATCACTTCAATCCCAAAGCAGAGTTGCCCAGGCCAAAGCCCTTCCAGTTAAAAGACTGAGGATGAAGGCCACCTTTGCTTATCCACCATGAGTTCAATGTGCATGGAGCACTAAGTCACAAAATAACGACAGGACTTGGGATCCCCCTCATATTTTTCGGGAAGAGACAGGCGGAGTTTGGATCCGGAGATGACTGCGGGAACGGGAGGCAAGACTGGAGCAGGAGGAGGCTGTGGCAGTTGTTGTTGTGCAGTGAGTAATTGCTGCATCGTGGCGGATAACTGGCTCAACTGCTGTGCCTGCTGGGCCAACTGCTGTGACTGGAGCGAGATCCAGACTATCAGGCAGAGGAACCCCAGCGGGATCCATGAGCGGATCTTGCTGTAACAAAGTTGGATGTGGATCCTGTAACCTGTGTGGCTGATGACTCGGACCGTATTGGGTAGCGGAGTCTAAGGTGCCGCTGGTCTTCACCAGAGCCTGCCGCAAGGCAGGATGGGCTTGCTGTAACAGGCGACACCCAGGTCGCTACCCCCCGACACGGCTCAACCACACAGGTAGCTGGGCTAGGTGAGGTACTAAAGGATAAGGCAGTAGCGTAGTCAAGGCAGGCGGCAAAGGTGCAAAGTCTAATAACATAGCGCAAGGTCTGGATACACGGGTAAGGCAAACAGACAATATGGAACACTTAATCTCAGGCTAGGGGCACTGAAGATCCGATAGGGAAGTGTGGGAGGTGCATGACTTTATAGAATGGTGTCAAGTGTATACAATACTTCTGGGCGTACGGGCCCTTTAAATTTTAGCTGTGACAGAGCCGAGGCAGCAGGGGAGAGAGGTGAGTGATGAGCTGGGATCCGCATGCGGGTGCGTCCCGCGATGCGAATCCCAGACCTGCTGGAGTCTGGGACAAGGTAACAATGCATTCGCGGCCGGTGCATGCGGCCGGAGCACGGAGTGTGACAGTTTGTCTTTCAGTCAAGATTTTTTTTTTCTAAATGCCTTTGTTGGACTCCATCCATACTAAGAATTATTCTCTGTTTGCTAAAGACTTTTCCTTGTAGCTACAAGAGACTTTGGTGGGTTCTACTCTGGCTCCAAGTTTTGCTTCTATATTTATGTTATAATGTGAGACTGAATATGCAACGATGAGGGATAATGTCAGGCTTTGGCTTCATTTTGTGGAAGATGTGTTTGTATTATGACAAGATAATCATGAAGATCTTATGGCTTGTAAGATTTATTTCAGTAGCCAAAATGAACTGAATACATTTACATTGGAAGCTAACACTGAGAAGTGTTTTTTTTAGATTTTATGATAAAACAATAAGGATGTCTGTTTAGCCCACATATTAAAATAACCTATTAAAAAAGGAGTTTGATGCATGATATACTTTTACGAACAGTTTATGAGGGCACTTAGGATATGTAGTACTTATAAAGAATATTTGTAGCATATGGAAAAAAATGTGAATAAGCTAGTAAAGAGGGGTATTATATATTATCAGATCTGCTAGACCAGCAAGCACCCATCAAAATTGGCCTTATAATGATACCACCTTTGACAGTCATGCCGAATCAGTAAGTGCTATTTCAAAATATTGGGATCTAATGAAGCAAATCTGGTCCTAGTAAGATAAATCACAAGGTAGAAATTGTATCTGTGTGTATATACTGTACAGTCAAAAGAAAAATAAAGTACAGTCTCTTGGAATTCTGGTCTGAAGTATGGTCTTTAGAAGGTCTTAAAATTAGGTAAATGCAACCTCAGATTAACAACAACTAATTTTACCATTGCATTATTTACTTCGCAAAAACTATGTCAAAATGCAGTATATGAAAAATGACAGACACCCTTGCTGCTTCTATAGGAATTAAGAAGGTAAGTAGCAGGCAGTGGCTTTAAACCTAACTCCCTTGAATAACTGATCATCAACAAGTGTGATCACATTTATAAAAGCAGAATTATTTCTTGTCTGGAACATTCAGGTGCATGTTAACATAATGCCATGAAGGACCAGCATATCAGTAATGATTTTAGAGAAGCAATTGTTGCTTTCCATTAGTCTGGGGAAGGATATAAGGCCATTTCCAATTAACTTGCAGTCCATCATTTCACAGTGGGAAAGATAATTCACCAGTAAAAAACAATCCAGACACTTGACAATCTTCCCAGGAGTGGACATCCCAGCACATTCACCCCAAGGTCAAAATGTGCAATGTTCAGGGAAATTGCAGAAAACTCAAGCGCTACATGTCAAACTCTACAGATATCAGTTAGCATGTTAAATAATCAATTCCATGACAGTACAATTAGAAAAAGACTGAACAAGTATGGCTTGTTATGAAGGGATGTCAGGAGAAAGCTTCTTATTTCAAAAAAATAACATGACAGCATGGCTTAAATTTGCAAAGCTTCATCTGAACAAACCACAAGACTTTGGAACAATGTCCATTGGACAGACAAGGCTGAAATGAAGATGTTTAGCCAAAATGCACAGCCACACCTTCTATCAACTGTCAAGCATTGTGAGGGGAGTTTGGGTGATGATCTGGGTTTGTTCTGCAGCCACAGGACCTGGACATCTGCAGTCATTGAACCCTCTGTATACCAAATATTCTAAAGTCAAATGTAAGGCCATCTATCCAAGCACAACCAAGACTAGGTCATGCAACATGATTCCAACCACACCAGAAAATCTACAACAGAATGGAAGAAAAAAAATATCAAGTTAAAATCATGAATTAAGTCTAGACCTCAGCCCAATTGCTGTGAAGAGACCTTAATAGAGCTGTACATAAATGAATGTCCATAAACCTCAATAAACTGAAGCAATGTCGTAAACAAGAGTGGGACAAAATTTCTCCAGAATTTGGTGAGAGACTGATAAAGTCATGCAGAAACTATTACTGCAAATTACTGCTGCTAAAGGTGGTTCTCGGAGCTACTGACTCATGTACGTACTACGTTTTCACACATGGTTTCCAGTTTTGGCTTTTGGTATAGATCTGTTTGTTGTTGATCTTCTGATGTTGGATTTTTTTTTCAGTCATATTTTGATACATACAATCATTGAATTAGAGGAAAGTGTAATTTATTTTTCTTATAACTATATACAGTACTGTGGCATTTGTCCCGCTGAGGAGGCTTTATATGCCACTGGAGTGGACAATGTGTGGCAGTGGAGTGAGAGGCAGCTCTAAGTCCATGTGCTCCACTATGGCCTAAAGCTGGTTAGGCTCAGTGTGGACCAACTGGGAGAGCTCTTAAAGAGAAGGTCCCAGAGAATGACTCCCAGGATGAGAGGACTTGAAAAGAAAATCCCAATTTTGCAAATGTTAGGAGTATATTTTATGGTAAAAATGACACATTCTGTAGGACAATATGATTAAAATGATACCCATGCTTTTCTATTACTGTACTACTTTTAAAAAAAGTCTAACTTTTAAAAAAAAATAAGTATGTTTCAAATTACTCCATTTTGACTCCAATAACTTTTTTATTTTTCCGATGGGGCTGTATTTTTTGTGCTGTGAACTGTATATTTTATTGGTACTATGTTTGCACACAAATTTTATGAACAGTTTTCATTCAATTTTTCATTCAACAGTTTTCATTCAATCCTAGATTGTTTGTTTGTTTTTGTCTTTTTTTTTTACGTTTACGGCATTCACCATGTGGGATCATAAACGATACCAAATTTTTGTTTGTTTTTATTTATTTATTTATTATTAAAAATGGGGAAAAGGAAGGGATTTTAATTTTCATTAGGGGAGGGGCTTATTTGCATAGAAAAAAAAAACACATTTTATTTTATTTACATTTTTTAAGCCCCCGTAGGGGACTTTTACATGCAAAATGAAGTTATACTGTAGATGCTTTTGCACAGCATTTCTCAGTGTTATCGGCGATCTACTGATAGAGCCTGGCTCAGCAGGCTCTATCAGTAGGTTGGAGCCTGGACCCACATGGAGCAGGTGAGTCGACCTTTGTCGGGAAAACAAACAGATCGGACCCCGCATACATATTGCAGGGGTGCCGACTGGTTAGGAGGAAAGTCATTGTGGCTTTCAAGGGCCATGAATGCTATTGATCATGGTACTTAGGTTAATAATGGAGAACGGTGGGACTGCAATGTACATCCTGGTAAATTTAGTACCAGGCACCAGTACATACATTTAGGTACATTGACCTTTTGAACTTCTGTGCTGTCAAAGTAAGTCTTCAGTTGGCTGTCCGGTCTTTCTGTAGCAGTTAGCTGAGAGGGATGTGTTGGTAAATAGTAAAATGCCACTGTTTACCTAACTATGCCACTTTGGACAGTCTCTACCAGTTAGACGGGAAATCTAGACAAGAAGCACATCACAAAATGGGACCCCTAGTGATCAGCTATCTGTGGGAAAACCTAGCAGTAAGTGTTCACTACAGCGCCACCATAGGGTAAATTAAAACATCACATGTTAACCATTTATTTTAGTTGGATATCTGTGAATAGCAGGACGGGTCCTACAGAGCAAGCAATTTTGTTTATAAGTGCTCTCCAACCTGGCCAAGATTTGAGGATTCTAAATTGGAAAATAATCTAGGTCCAATGAAACTGTTTTAAAACAAAAAGACTTTAATTTCCAAAGGAATTAAAACACAGGAATATACTCCACTACCCTTTTTTTTATGAATAAAAAAAGGTGCCATGGATTCTATTGTTCTAGGACTATATTTTACATTTGGACTCCAAGTTACAAATTCTTGGGCTTTCTTTACAGCAAACAAACCAGTAAAACTGCAATAACATTCTTGTATACAAATGTGAAGAAATTGTAAGCAATAAAAAAGTCAGTTCTTTTCTGATATAATGCTCGGAGTGGAGGTTAAAACATAGTTAAGAAAAGCTAGGGTCGGTTTATGTAATGAAAAGCGCAGCCAGCCAGCTTGGAAAGTGAAAGTCACCATGTACAATATGAAAACATCTTTCTTGAAAAGAAGAGACAAAGCATGACTCAAAATATCTGATTTTTGGCAGCAAGACATCAGGGTTGTCAGATCAACTGAATATAACTTTCATTTACAGGGATTTCTGGAGAGCGTGACACTGGCATACTTGTCTTGCCATGTTCTGTTCATGTTTTCTGTTGAATTGGTTCAGTTGCTCTTGTTTAATATATACAATTCAATAGGCAATGGCATGAGTGCTTGACTGCAAAACAAAATATATTTAAATGAATACAAAATAGTTCCAAACAGTAGCCAATATAAGGAGCTAACTCCCCAATAACCAGCCAACCTAAAATAAGATCAATGAATAATTGGGAAAAACGTACGAAACCACCCCCTTTACATACAACGAGGACATAACATTTCATTTCTTTGTACTACTGTATCATCATAATGCTCTCAAATAGAAAAGATTCACAGTCAGAGCCATTGAAACTGTCAGCATTCACTCCTAAAATGGATGGCTGGACATAGGTTATAGAGGTATTTAATAAAAAAAAGATGGCCCAGATTTATTAGAGAATGACTACGGTAGATGTCACGATTCGGCTTACAGGTTGTGGATCCACTGTGTCAGCGAGGGATTGGCGTGGACCGTGCCGGTGGACCGGTTCTAAGTGGCTACTGGTGTTCACCAGAGCCCGCCGCAAAGCGGGATAGTCTTGCTGCGGCGGTAGCAACCAGGTCGTATCCACTAGCAACGGCTCAACCTCGCTGACTGTTGAGAAGGCGTGGGACAGAAGGACTAGGCAAAGGCAAGGTCAGACGTAGCAGAAGGTCGGGGAAGGCGGCAAGGTTCGTAGTCAATATGGAAAGCAGGAGATCTGGTAACACAGGCTTTGGACAACACTAAACGCTTTCACTGGCACAAGGCAACAAGATCCGGCAAGGGAGTGCAGGGGAAGTGAGGTGATATAGCCAGGGAGCAGGTGGAAGCTAATCAGGTTAATTGGGCCAGGCACCAATCATTGGTGCACTGGCCCTTTAAGTCTCAGAGAGCTGGCGCGCGCGCGCCCTAGAGAGCGGAGCCGCGCGCACCAGCACATGACAGCCGGGGACCGGTACGGGTAAGTGACTTGGGATGCGATTCGCGAGCGGGCGCGTCCCGCTATGCGAATCGCATCCCCGCCGGCAATGCCAGTGCAGCGCTCCCGGTCAGCGGGTCTGACCGGGGCGCTGCAGGGAGAGAGACGCCGTGAGCGCTCCGGGGAGGAGCAGGGACCCGGTGTGCTCGGCGTAACAGTAGAGCTATTTTCCCACGTTTATTTGGGTGGTGGGTTTGACTAGCGTGCATCTTACTTATCAAGAAGGTGCAGCAGGATGATGACTTTTGCGCAGCTCTTCTGTGGTGGGAAAAGCTCTACCACATACACTTTTTCTAGACGCTTGTGAGGAAGGGAAGTAGACACTTTCTCAGGTCCTGAATTTGTCAGGTTAGGTGTTTTTACTTACTTTCACAGAGCTGCCGGGACATTGTTACTTGCATTTTAGACGCTACAATCAAATTTGATTGTGGTGTCTAAGGGGTTAAAGCCGGGCATCACCGTGATCGGTGATGTCTGGCATTAGAGATGGGTCCCGGTGGCAGATAGCCACCAGGACCACCCAGCTATGACCCGCGCTCAGCTCCTGAGCTTGTCATAGAAAGGAAGTGGGACGCTGTTGTCCACAAGAGGTTAAAGGTTGAACTGTGGAAGGTAGAAATTATTCTCACGCCTACTGGTAGGTGGTGTAGCTTTGCGCCTAGAAAAGTACCTTTGCGCACAAAATAGTGACTTTTGACAAAAGTGGCAAATGATAAATACGTGACCACTGCATGGTCAAAAAGAAAAAGTTCTACGGGTAGATAAAAAGAGTATAACTGTCTATATCAAAAGACGCATAAAAGTCTCAAAATATACCGCAGTGGTATCCCATCTCAGTCAGTGATTGGCAGAGGGGGCAGATCCTGCCCTGACATGTTGTCTCACAGGAAGCCTCCAAACAAGGAAATGAAGTGGACTTGGATAGGTAAGTGCCAGTAATTTTTTTTTAGCAGTATCAACAGTTTAAACATTTTTAAATCTCAAAATACCACTTTAACCCCTTAAGGACATGGCCCATTTTGGTCTTAAAGGGGTACTCCACTGCTCAGCATTTGAAACCAACTGTTCCGAACGCTGGAGCCGGTGTCGGGAGCTCATGATGTTATAGCCCCAGTGACATCACGAGCTCCCGGTGCTGGCTCCAGCGTTAGGAACAGTTTGTTCCAAGCGCTGAGCAGCAGAGTACCCCTTTTAAGGACCAGGCCAATTTTAATTTTTGCATTTATGTTTTTTTCTCCTCTCCTTTTAAAATCCATAACTCTTCTATTTTTCCCCTCAGACCCATATGAGGGTCATCTTTCATTTTTGTGTTATGATGACCCATGTAAGATGTTGCTTATGACTGTTCAGGATTTTCAGGGGCACACTTGTTGATCATCAGCAATGTAATCCCAGTTGACACAAGGTACATTGCATGTTTTTTGTGAGCATTTGTCTTACTTTCCCACTGTTGTGATGTTCTGTTCAATGTCTGTCCGTGGTTTATTACGTTTTGGCACACTTGATATGGTGGCTCATGAACAACCAACAAGGCTGGCTCTTTTAAAAGTACTGCCACCCCATCTCCTGACCCGAACAATCTTGCTATGATCAAAGACACTTATGTTCACCTATACATAGCAAATGGGAATGCTGTGCAAAGTAGAGATCAACACATGGTACAGTACTGGTCACAAGATGTCAGGCCCAAGCTGTTTCTATTTCAGTAAATACCGCTGTAATATGGCATGCTGAATCTAAGGGTCGACAAGTTCTCTCGGAATCTGCCTAGGCATTAGCCCGAATGTCAGACTTATATACAGTTGGCATCTCTGCAAAAACAGGGATGATCGGGGTTGCATGGAGCTGTGGAACCAAAAGGCCAAACACACTTCCCCTAGACTGCCAGGAAGGACACCCAGAAGGGCATCACTGACAATCATGATCAACACAGATACAGCAAACACGGTACAGTGAAAAAAAGGGCATACAAATAAATGGATGATGTAGTGAATTACTGGCCAGATATCCAGTCGGATCTATGAAAATATTGGTCTGCAGGATAACATTTACAAGGAAAGATTAAAAGACCTAAACAGGTATTGCTTCGAAGAAAGACGAGACAGAGGGGATATGATAGAAATTGTCACGCCCCATGGATGTGGACCCACTGTGCCACAAGTGGCTGCTGGCCTAACTTGCAGAGTGGGGCAAACAGATACAACAGAAGGCGTCAGACGCAGCAGAGTTGAATTAGGTAACTTTAGCTAGCAGGTGCTGTAACAACAGCAGAGCAGGATAGCTCAGGTACAGCAGACTGAAACACAGGAACACAGGAACACTGGAACACAGCAGACAGGGACCTTCGCTGTAGAAAACTACAATGTTGCTCAGGCACCACAGGAAGGGAGGAGTGCTCTTTTATAGGTGGTGCCTGGCAGGAATTGGCTAGGAATCCAATAGGGAGTACACACTGGCCCTGTAAGTCTCAGTCAGTGCTCATGCACAGCCCCTAGAGGACAGAAGAGAAACTGCAGCTATGGCAGAAGCTAGACATGGTACAGAGCAGGCCGCCTAATGCAAGAAAGAGATAGGACACACAGTACACCAGTGGTTTTCAACCAGCAGCGTTACAGAAACTTTTAAATGCATAAAGGGAATCAAAACAGCAAAGGAGGAGAATATATGTGTGTATATATATATATATATATATATATATATATATAAAAGAAAAAAACTACCACAAGAGGACATAGTTTTAAATTAGAGGGGCAAATGTTTATGCAGTAATATCAGGAAGTAACACTTAACTGAAAAGTAGTGGATGCATTAAATGCAGAAGAGGTAGCTGCATATACAGTGAAGGAGTTTAAATATCTATCTCGGAAAGTGGGGGGGGGGAGGGGATTCTTCCTAAGAGGTACCTATCTAAACTGGGGGCCAAATATCTATACTGGCAGGGTACATATCTAAATTTAAGGGCAATCATCTAAACAGAAGGGCAAATATCTACTGGGGGACCACTACCTACAGGGTGACACCTATTTACCTGGGGATAACTGGAAGTGCATATTTACCCTCTGGGGTAATCTACCTATCAAGAGAGGAATTATTACCATTTGGGGCACCATTGTTGTGAAAAGAGCAAAGATAATTCTGTCAAAGTGTGGAGGCTACAATGTTTGTACAACAGTTTCTACAGATAAGGGTCATGGATTGGAGAAGTGATAATGGCTGTATGGAAAAGAAAATGAAGAGAATGCCTCTGATTGTAGAAGTCACCTGGGAATCACTGGATCAAACCACACTGTAATCACTTCTATAGCCTGTTGTCAACAACTATGAGGTCACTGTGGGGGTATTCTTGCTCTTTGTATAATGTGGTCATGGGGTTACAGTATGATTTATCCCTGATAGTATTGGTAATGTTGGTCTTGGTATACGTATGATGATAATAATTCGTAAGGTGATAATATCTGTCCCTTGTACTATTTAATAGCTGTACGATTATTACGATATTATCACACATACTGTTTATCTGTGTATTTTTGGGGGACACCATAATTTCTCTTATCTGCCCAGGGCACCAAAATGCATTGTTCAGACCCTGGCTGTAGGCTATTCCCTGCATTTTAGAGTAGGAGAAGAAAAAAAACTGTTCATGCTTCTTTTCTCCTCTGACAGAATGGAATGCTTCACTGACACATCAATGAGACAAGGCAGAGAGAAGGGCAGCTACTGAACATGCACCTCCACCGCTGCCTGATGAAGAAGGTGGACACATATTTTGGGCAAAGAAGAAAGTATTGGGGTGCTATCAATATATTTACACACAAAAAAAAACAAAATATTTAATACAATAATATTACTGAAAAACGTATTATTTTTTAATCTTCTGTTGAGTTAAAAGCAATACTATTTGTGGGATAATCCCTGTAATAACCCAAGGTTAAGTGCAACAGTTTCTTATTTTTTGTTATTTGCTTGGTTGACGCTTTCAGACTTTTTAGAGAACAAACATTTAATTCATCCCCAATCTCCAAAAAAAAGCTGTAAGTGTAAGATGATGACACAAATAATGTCTTAATCATACAAACAATTGTCTTAACGAGTGTTTCTGATAGATAACTGTATATCTGAACACTGCAATCAAGCGCTTTCTCTTCCCTTCTCCATTGCAACCAAAATAACAGAGGTTTGAATTTCCCTTCACACCTGAAATCAGTGAGATTGTTGCAATGCTGCGTCTGTAAGGACACATGTTTTTTATCTCAATCTGTTTATAGGTATATGTAAATATAGCCATAATCTTGTTAGGGTTAGGATGCACCTTTGGTCAAAAGCACAGAACAGGATAAAAAAATATATATTATAACATCCATTTGTAAAGGTAGAATGAGTTATTTTAAAAGGGAAACTGTCAACAGAATTTGTGTACAGTATATTACCTAAGCACATGCCTAAATAGGAATCACCATATGCCAAATATGAAAATTAACCTCAGTTGCAGACAGGTTGTTTGCAAGTTCCAAGGAATTCCTTTTCCTTATCGTCAATCACATCTGTCCCCCAGATTGTGATTGATAACCTGTCTGCAGGGCTGGCACTACCATTAGGCAGGGGGGAATGGGGGGCAGAAATAAATTAAAAAAAAGTGTGGCAGATGTTGCCTGGATTGTGGCATTCTCCTTCTTACTTGAGGCCTCAGCTCCAGCTTACTTGTACCCTCAGTGCCGCCGGCCATATTGACATGAAACCCTTCAGAGGTGGTTGAGGACCTTTGGAAGTCTAGGTTGCTATGGTAGAAGCCCATCTGTGCGTGCTCAAAGTTCTTTGATGCCAACAAGTGTGGAGAGAAATTGTGAGCTCTAGAACCTGTGGTGCTTCTGGATGCCATGGCAGTGACCGGAGCACATGTGCTCTAAAGTCCTTTTACCTTTTTCAGTGTGTGAGTCTTTTGATTTGTGAATTACATTTTTAAAAGTTGCGCAGTGGATAATTCAGAGGGGGTGCATAGTATATGAAATATTAGTTAATGTCAGGGGGCTCAATGTGAATTAGAGTTAAAGGGGTTTTCCAGCATAAGGGGGTTTTAGTACGTACCTGGCAGACAGTAATGGGCATGCTTAGGAAGGATCTGCACTTGTCTTGGGGCTAAATGGCTATGCTGTGAGATTACCATAACACTGTGGCTAGCTTTCTGTGAACTTGTATTTCCTGTTTTCAGTTTTCTTGTTAGCCTACAAATCCCATGATACCATTTTCCTCCTTCCCACACATCAGCTATCCCACCCATTGAAACATAAATGAGCTGCAAACCTGTGGTCTTCAATCAGGATGCCTACAGCTGTTGCATTAGTTGCAGATTGATCCCTCCACCCATTGAAGCAGACAGGCTCCCTTTCATCAGCTGACCAGTGAGTCAGGTTTCGACCACATTGCAAGCTGGGAAAAATCTGAGACAGCAGTCATTTTGTATGCTGTTAAAAATAAATGTTGGGGTGAAAATCACATAAGAATTGTGAGAAAACCGGTAAAGACATTATATTATGAACTACACTAACTTTACAGCCCCTGTAGCATAGCCAAATAAAAAAAAATTCCCGGAATACCTCTTTAATGTCAGGGTTCATTTTGGGGAGCAGGGTACGTATTAGAGTTAGGGCTCTTTCACATTCTGGAATCTCTGCCTGGAGATATTTCAAAGATTCCATTTGTAGAGGACATCGGCAAAACAAGTCGGCACTAGGACTGCTCTGTGCTTTCTCAATAGCAATGCATTTAGAGTGTCAGGGGTTTTGTAATTTCACTGCAGATGTTCCAATAAGCACATTTTATAGTGTTAGTGGTGCAGCAGAATTCCATTGAGAACAATACCTTTTGTGGGGTGGTGCGTATGCAGTAATCCATTGCTTTCCTGGCAGCCCTCATAGATGCAGCAAATGAGAGGAAGGAGCCCTGCAAAAACAGCGCATAAACAAGATTTTAACACAAGTATTAATTGAAATAACAGCAGAAAGGCTGTGAATAACAGGCTGAGTGCAAAAGTGAGCGTACAGAAGGCTAAGGGCTCATTCACACAGCAGAATATCCAACTGGAGAAATTTTGGGTGGACATTTTGTGTGTCGCTGGTAGGGTCACACATAGCTCATCTGCAGCATATTTGTGTTATGACTGGGCAGGGAAGGAATGTACACTATTCTCGCCCACTCCCCTATCCCTGCCTACTTACGTACCTGCCCTAGGCAACGGGTCCGTAACCACGGTGACAGTCCCTCCCTAGACAAGTGAGGGGAGTCAACTGTCAAAATAATAAAATACAATAGTACAGACACAGGTCAAGGTACAGTAGGGAACAGACAGACTAACAAAAGCAAAACTAACACACTCACAAAATAAGTCAAAGTCCACTATCCACGTCAAAAACCAGTAGTTGTTAAAAGCTAGGAGTACAAACTGAGCTCTTTAGCAGGTAAAGACTGGGAGTAGACTGCCAGCTTACATGGAGCCAGAGCAGGTGCTCCAATCAAGGTAAGCTGACCAGTCCAGACAGCCGGGCATAACCCAGCAACACAAAACAACAATGAACCTGTCAGAACCTTTAAACCCTATAGGTTCTGACATTTGATGCTGCGTATGTGCTACGGACCGTCTCTAGAGTGAGCCTCCTGCTGTGCCTATGTGTCCTGCGTTGTCTGCTCGTAGCAGCAATCCATCGCTACAAGCAGACATACAAGGATCTGCGAGTCGCGTGCACGTGCACAGTGTACTCACAGACATAGCGGACACTCTTGGCCTAGCTCAGGAAGCAAGGGAGTGACCATGATGTCTGTGAGTAAACTTTGGGACTTGCAGATCCCTGTGTGTCTGCTCAGAATGGCAGATAGCTGCTACGAGCAGACAACACAGGACAAGCAGGCACAGCTGGAGGCATACTCTAGGGACGGTCAATAGCGCACCCAAAGCGTCAAATACACTGCGGATATGCTATGTGTGACCCTACCCTTAGTCAACGCTAGGCCACTCAGAACTGCACCGTCTCCATAGAAGCAATGCATTTCTGAGATGTGGTGTCCCAGCACCAAAGGCTGTCCTGTGTGCTTCAGACTTCCTTAGGCAGGCCTGCAGCACAGGTGTTGGTTGCTATAGTTATTATGATCAAGCACTTTATCAAATGGTTAATATATTTTTCATAAGTACTGTGTTATATGTTATTTATATATGTGTTATACCTTTAAGAGTGTGGAGCAGTGCAGCCCATGTGACTCTGTATGCCCAATGGGAACTCCTAAATTGCTAGGTATAAAGAGCAGTTGGGGGAGGAGTTGCCCCAGATCAGTAGTAGCAGAGCACAAGTGTGGTAAAGGTGTTAGCTGTATGTGGAGAAGCTCTGAGGGAAGTCCAGAACAAATCTTATTTCAAGTCTTATCCAGTCATTCTGCAAGGAATCCCCCACATGGAGGAAATTCAAGCCCTGGCTGAGAACTCAGTTGGACCTTGTCAGAACCCTAGCGACCCGGAACAATCTTCAGAACTATATCAAGTCGGCATTAATCTATTGGGTGAAAAGCACTATAAGTCAGCAAGACAACAGGGCTCCGAAGGGGTTACACTGCATCCTCTCCCCTCTGCACCATACTGTCTGCGTGTATTAACATCTGCACCCTGCTTAGTAAAAGGCAGTTATCCGTAACCTGGCGTCGGTGTGTTTCTTTACTCCCTGCGTCTTGCCCAGGAGAAGTTGTCTCCAACCTCGTACCATGTATAGGCTAATGGTGCCCTGGCGTCACAAAGTTATCAGGTCTCCTAGCACCCCCGTGTCACCACAGAAGTCTTTCAGCGAAGTGTTGAATTTCTGCTGCAGAATTTTCTGTCATGGAAATTCTGTCACATGCACAGTGCAGCAGAATCCTAATAAAACAAATGGAGGCTGCTCCAACTGGAATTTATGAGCAGAATTTTAACGATGGATTCCACTCGGACAGAACATCCTGTGGACATTTGAGGCAATTTTTTCTACAACACAGATGCAGTGGAGGATCAACTAGACCGTATGACAGTGACCTGCACATAAGCCCTGTCTAGGCTTGTGCTAACTTAATAAACATAAATGCTAATGAAAATCAACAAACCTAAAGATTAGAGCAGGGGTCAGCAACCACAAGAGTGGCATGCGGGGTGCTTTTGAGTGGCACGCGAGGTCTCGGGTGGAGAAGTGTTCACTCCACCTGCTAATGGGGATCCATGACACTTGTCCCAGATCCCCAGGTGAACAAGCGCCGCTTTAAGCTGTGTGCACACACGCACACACAGCCCAAGCCTCCTCTCAGTGTGAGCCACAGGACCTGCGGCTTCACTGAGAGGAGACCTGTGAACTCTCCCCCCATGCAGCGCAGGCGCCGATGATGTCACTCTTCGGCGCCTGCACTAAAGCGGAAGAAAAACGCAGCCAGCTTGTGCTGTCGAGGAGATCCCTGCCTGCAATATAGGTAAAAGTGTTTGGTTTTTTTTTAATCACCCTGGCATCAGCAGGGGAGGTGCAAATGATGTGGAGGGAAGACAGAGGTTCAGGGGGGGGGAGAGGTACAATGAGTCCAGGAAGGATACCCAAACATATAAACACCCCAGAAGATGAATGTGTGAAGTGTATATAGGAGGCCCTGTGACTATAATAGAAAATGTTCTTGGTTTATAGAACTAAGTACCTGGACAAATGTTAGAAGAAAGGTGCACAAGAGTGACAGCAAGGAAGGTATGGAAGAAGGAAGATGGGCAGGGAGGAAAGGAAAGAAGTGACGGATGGAGGAAGAATGGGAATAAAAGGTGGGTTTTGGCTGTAAGAAGTCTTCATGATGGTCTGAGCCAGAAGGAGAACACAAGGAAAGAGGAAGATGCCGACTGTAAAAGACATGAATTGTGAGTCAGTTATTGTAACTGTATGTATATTATTGCGCAATACGACTGGCTTCTGAACTATGTAAAGGGGGGGGTCTGTATTATGGTGGGGTCTGATTCTGAGGTTTGTATTATGTATTATGATTCTGGGGTCTGTATTATGGTGGTTGTGATTCTGGGGTCTGTATTATAGTGAGGACTGATTCTGGGGTCTTTTTTAAGGTGGGGTCTGATTCTGGGGTCTATATTATGGTGGGGACTGATTCTGGGGTATGTATTATGGTGGGGACTGATTCTGGGGTCTGTATTATGGTGGGGTCTGTATTATGGTGGAGTCGGATTCTAGGGTTTGTATTATGGTGGGTGGGGATTCGGGAGTCTGTATTATGGTGGGTGGTGATTCTGGGGTCTTTATTATGGTGGGGTCTGATTCTGGGGTCTGTATTATGGTGGGTGGTGATTCTGGGATCTGTATTATGGTGGGTGGTGATTCTGGGATCTGTATTATGGTGGGGACTGATTCTGGGGTCTGTATTATGGTGGTTGGTGATTCTGGGGTCTGTATTATAGTGGGGACTGATTCTGGGTTCTGTATTATGGTGGGGTCTGATTCTGGGGTCTGTATTGTGGTGTGAACTGATTCTGAGGTCTGTATTATACAGGTCTGAGTAATAGTAATAGTTGTTCTCACCGTAAGGTCCTTACAGCGAGAACAATATATACGGACAATTCTGGAAAAAAAACACCCTGTGACAAGCCACACCCCACAAACCCCACCCACAGAAAGCCACACCCACAAAAAGCCACACCCATATTGCCGACACACCAAGCGACTTTGAAAAAAATTTGGGCACAGCACTACCAAAAGGTTGCCTACCTCTGGATTAGAGAAGCACATATACATGCTTGGTGACATTTACCAGAGGGTGAGGAACTCATTTCAAGCCTAATCTGTTTACAGACATAGTAAATAAGAAGATATCACCTGAACCTCCCATTGCTTTACTGAACCAAACTTAAACCCACTGTCATTTTAAGCATTAATAACTCTGGGATGCTTTAACTCATTAATTTAATTCCGAGATTGTTTTTTCATGACATATTCTACTTTATGTTAGTGGTAAATTTTTATCGATACTTGCATCATTTCTTGGTCAAAAATTCCATAATTTCATGAAAAATTTGAAAATGTAGCATTTTTCTAACTTTGAAACTCTATACTTGTAAGGAAAATGGACATTCCTAAGAAATGATATATTGATTCTTGTAGACCCCTTTTATTTTTATTTTTACAAGGGGTAAAAGGAGAAAAAGCCACCAAAATGTGTAACCTAATTTCTCTCAAGTAGGGGAATACCTCATATGTGGATGTAAAGTGCTCTGTGGGTGCACTAGAGGGCTCAGAAGGGAAGGAGCAACATTGGGTTTTTGGAGAGCGAATTTTACTGAAATGTTTTTTGGGGGGAATCGCATTTAGGAAGCCCCCTTGGTGCCAGAACAGCAAAAAAAAAAACACATGGCACACTATTTGGGAAACTACACGCCTCGAGGTACGTGACAAGGAGTATAGTAAGCCTTAAAACCCCACAGGTGATAGACAAATTTTCGCTAAAGTTAGACGTGAAAATGAAAAAAAAAAATTTTTCACTAAAATACTGATGTTACCCAAAATTTTTCATTTTCACAAGGGGTAATAGAAGAAAATTTGGAAGTTTTGGAAATACCCCATATGTGGATGTTAAGTGCTCTGCAGGTGAACTACAATGCTCAGAAGAGAAGGAGCGCCATTAGGCTTTTGGAGAGATAATTTGTTTGGAATAGAAGTCAGGGGCCATGTACGTTCACAAAGCCACCATGGTGCCAGAACAGTGGACCCTATTTTAGAAACTACATCCCTTACGGAATGTAACAAGAGGTGCAGTGAGCATTTACACCCCACTGGCGTTTGACAGATCTTTGGAACAGTGGGCTGTGCAAATGAAAAATTTTATTTTTCATTTCCATGGACCAGTGTTCAAAAAATCTGTGGGGTGTAAATGTTCACTGCACCCCTTTTGTTACATTCCATGAGGGGTGTAGTTTCAAATATAGGGACACATATGGGGGGTGTGCATAGTTCTGGCACCATGGGGGCTTTGTAAACGCACATGGCCTTCAATTCAAGCTAAATTTTCTCTCCAAAAACCAAATTTGGCTCCTTCCCTTCTGAGCATTTGTAGTGTGACCGCAGAGCACTTAACATCCACTTATGGGGTATTTCCTTACTCAGAAGAAATGGGGTTACAAGCTTTTTACCCCTTAGTGAAAAAAAATCTCATTTTTAATTTTCACGTCCAATTTTAACGAAAATTTGGTGGGGTGTTAAGGCTTTGTAGTTTACAAAATGAAGTCACATGTGGGTGTTTTTTTTTTTTTCTTGCTTTTATGTCAGAACCGCTGTAACTATCAGCCACCCCTGTGCAAATCAACAATTTAGGCCTCAAATGTACATAGTGCGCTCTCACTCCTGAGCCTTGTTGTGCGTCCCCAGAGCATTTTACAGCGACATATGGGGTATTTCCGTACTCAGGAGAAATTGCATGAAAAATTTTGGGGGTCTTTTTTCCTTTTACCTCTTGTGAAAATGAAAAGTATGGGGCAACACCAGCATGTTAGTTACAATAACTTGCTGGTGTAGACCCCAACTTTTCCTTTTCATAGAGGGTAAAAGGAGAAAAAGCCCCCCCAAAATATGTAACACAATTTCTCCCAAATAGGGAAAAACCCCATATGTGGCCCTAAGCTGTTGCCTTGAAATACGACAGGGCTCCAAAGTGAGAGAACGCCATGCGCATTGGAGGCCTAAATTAGGGATTTACAGCAGGACAGACCCAGATGCAAGCATTACACTTGCCTCCTGACACGTACTGGCAGGACAGGTAGTGGATCCTCTGGACCGGAGAGGCGATAGCACGGGTTGTACTGGAGGACCGGTTCTAAGCAGTTACTGGTCTTCACCAGAGCCCGCCGCAAAGGGGGATGGATTTGATGCGGCGGTAACTACCAGGTCGTATCCCCCAGTAACAACTCGACCTCTCTGGCAGCTGATAGCGTGGTACACAGGGAGCAGGCGAGAGCATAGTCGGACGAAGCAGAGGTCAGGGCAGGCGGCAAGGGTTCACAGGCGAGTATACGGTAGCAACGGGTTTGGCAACGGGCAAGGCAACTATCACAGTAGGGAACACTTTCTCTGAGCAGGAAAAGGCAGGTGTCTTTTATAGGGAAGGACAGTGGGAGGTGAGGAACCAGCGCACCAATTATCGGTGCGCTGGCCCTTTAAATTCACTGAAGTAGGCGCGCGCGCGCCTGGATGCTGAGGAGCCGAGAGCCGTGCTGGAAGAAGGTAGGCCGAACAGGGACGCGGCACGTGAGCGGGGACCAGCCGCCACGCCAGCCGCGTCTCTGCCACTGTGGGGCCCGTGCTCCCAGTCAGTGCGTCTGACCGGGAGACGCCGGAACCCAGGAGCGGAGGGCAGAGGCAGCGGGAGCTCCAGTCCGGAGGTGAAGACCGGAGCGCTCGCTGTGACACCTCCGCCGCCAAATTATGCTACGGCAGTATTTCCTAAACAGGGTGCCTCCAGCTGTTGCAAAACTCCCAGTATGCCTGGACAGTCAGTGGCTGTCTGGCAATACTGGGAGTTGCTATTGTGCAACAGCTGGAGGCTCCATTTTGGAAACAGTGCTGTACAAGATGGTTTTCATTTTTATTGGGGGGGGCACAGTGTAAGGGGGTGTAGTGTTTTACTTTTTATTTTGTGTAGTGTAGTGTAGTGTTTTAAGAGTACATGCACACGGTCGGGTTCAAAGCAAGTTTCCTGCTGGGAGTTTGAGCTGCAGCAGAAAATTTTCTGCAGCTCAAACATAAAGCAGGAAACTCACTGTAAATCCTCGCCAGTGTGAATGTACCCTGTACTTTTTTTGGGGAGTGGAGGGGTTGTGAAACTACAACTCCCAGCATGCACTGATATACCGTGCATGCTGGGAGTTGTAAGTTTGCAACAGCTTGAGGCACAATGGTGGGGAAACGCTGAGTTAGGTTACAGACTAATTCAGTGTTTCCCCACCAGTGTGCCTCCATCTGTTGCAATACTACAACTCAAAGCATGCCCACCCAGACTGTCCAGGCATGCTGGGAGTTGTAGTTCATCAACATCAGAAGGGCCAGATGCTGCAGAACTACAACTTCCAGCATGACTGACTGTCTAGGCATGCTAAGTTGTAGTTTTACAACATCTGGAGGGCCACACTTTGGAGGCCACTGGACGGTTGTCTCCAAACTGTGGCCCTCCAGATGTTGTAAATGTGGTAGCTTGGGGGTGTAGGGTATATGGGAGTGTAGCTGTGCGGGTACTAAAGGGTGTTTGCTTAACCCTTTCTATTTGTGATGCCAGGGTGAGGGCTATTCTCTGTATGCTTGTCCTACCTCCACCCTTCCCAAGAGCGATAGGGAGATAGGAAATAATTGAATGCCCACAACTGGAGATTTGCAGAAACTTGTTGGAACTTTTACTGAAGATTTTAGGCAATAATGAACAGTCCATATAACAAAGTCTATTAGAGCTTGACTAGTGGTTGGGACCTCGTGAGTCTAGTGAGCTTAAGAAGGTAATTGTTGCGGTGATCCACTGGATTTAGGGGTTTAGATTCGGTCCAGTAATCACGCTAGGTTTAGCGGGGATTGAGATTTTAACTCACGGTTTAGTTTAGGCTGAGGCCGTCAGGTTTCTGGCCTAGCTTGTCTTTGAAAGTTGCGCAGATCTGTCCTGCCAGTCCGGCATCCACGAGAGCAGCAACCCAAAAGATAATGCGGCTTGCTTTGCAGCTCAGGAGCAAGAGAAAGATCAATGGTTGCAGCTCCCATATATGGGCAGGGGCTGGACTAAAGCTCACTGGTCCATAACAACTGTCAATCTTCTGTACAAGAAGTTATGGGTAACATGTGACCCAAGGACCTCCAAAGGTCCTCCAACATACCATAGAGGAATTAACATAGTCACATGACCGAAGTTCCTGCGACACCATCAAGGTAAATACACTTATATACATTCTGTTAAATATATACATTTAAATATTATAGAGCTAGAGAAGGAGGCGACTGGGCTGTCCCACCTGGGGGACCCCACCTGAACTCTGACTCTGACTTTGGGGACCACCAGACAAGGTACGGTATGCAATACGGTACCGGGACACCACAAACCCCCTTACTTAAAATAAGTCGGCCTCAATGTCTGTCCCCTAAGACAGAGGGACAAAGTAAAGGTTGCTCTATAACAGTCCTGGGCATAACTTTTCAAATGTCCATTAATCAGGCTGTATAAACACTACAAGGTTATTTAACTTTTTTGAGGTACAGTATATACATGGGTAAACTCATGAACAGGATTACTTGGTTCATGAATTTAGTAACAGGATGACATTATGATACATGAGATACATCCTACTTGACATTCTCGAAGCTCACTAGATATTTCTGAATCTCACTAGACATTTTTGAATCTCACTAGACATTTTTGCCATATTAGTTACCTGTTTAGTACACTGAGGGCTTTACTTGCTTGCCTGAGGCTTTCTACCAATAAAATGGCTACTAGGGTCAATTGGCTACACACTCTTACCCCTAGAACACAACAGATAAACCTTACCTAGGTTACCTTTTTGATTACGTGTATTATTTTAGCTCGCAAGAGCACCTACTGGCCGGGCAGGGCATCTCGCACACGTAAGAGAAAGAAGAGATCAGTTAGTGTACATAACAGTGGCAGAAATTGGAAAATGGCATAGGCTACAATTCCTAAAGCGTTTACTTGAGTGTGAGATATTTTTGTTATTTGGTGTACTAAGTTTAAGAGAGGTAAGTACACTTGAGTGATTAGTTTGAGGTACTATATGTACAATACTACATGAAAGGTCAGTTTTGATACCTTAAGGGTGGTTTTCCCTGTGTAGACCTTTGAGATGGTGTTAGTGATGGGGGACGGAAATGTTACTCTCACAGGAGCTGAGATATCCACCTACTAGCAATTACTACAACACCTATTATGTACATTTTTTTTTCTTTTTGTGTACAGTTGCACAAGGCAATTTTTTTCCGTGTACAATATCCATTTACATTTAGCTACCTTAGCACAAATATTTATTAAACACTCCAACAAGGTTCAGGTGCATTCACCTGATAAGTGCAATTTAAGCAAAGAATATTATGTTACTGTTGAGGTATTTACACGTGAACAGACGTACAAGGATCATCAGTCCACCTGCACTAAGAGTCCAAATATCACGGCTACCACTTTTAGCCGGGCACACACTTACGAATCTCCTAAGCGGCTAGGAGTCTCTTGGTCTAAGGACCAGGCACAAAGCATGATAGTTACGGTTTAACTGGAACAGTCTTAGCATAGTCCTGCTAGGCACACTTCTTGAACGTTGCAGAAAAGTCTGTGAAGACAAAACTTTAGAAAAACATAAATTACACATTTCAGAAGAAACTCTTGCGGTGTCGTCCTGCTCCTCTTCTGGAACCTCTACCCCTCTCAACATCAGAACCAGGCAAAGAATTGATGTGGCTTTCCCACACCACATTAGAGGGTAGAGTGGGACACTCTAAGGTTAAGATTAATAGTTGGTGCTGGTTGAGTCGGCCCCACCTCGTCGTCGGGAGTGGGCCGCAGCACTTTCGTTGGTGCCTGGTGGGCAGGCCAAACCTCCTCGCCGGGAGTAGGCCTAGGCACTGTAATTGTTGCCCACAGTTTAGTCCAAACCTCTTTGTTAAGAGTAGGCCTGGGCCCTTTGAAGGGTGTGGAAACATCTGGTTGATGCTCACACAGCTTGACACTTTGGTATGCTGGCCCTTTAAGATGAGCCTCGGCGTGCTGCAGCAGGGTGACTTGGGACAATCTCATCGTGATGCCGCTCTGGATGTCCCTGAAGATTCCTCACTCGGGGTAGCCGGCCGATCGTCGTCCTCGGTCCCGATGGACAACTGCTGCAAGCGGTTGACAAGCTCGTAGGAAAAATAGGGTCACAGTTTGGAACCCAGTGTAGTGGTCTCGAAACTGTGTCCCCTCCAGATGTTGCAATACTACAACTCCCAGCAAGCCCAGACTGTCCTGGAATGCTAAGAGTTGTAGTTCAGCAACATCTGAAGTCGTAGATGTTGCAGAACTACAACGGCCAGCATGCCTGACTGTCTGGGCATGCTGGGAATTGTAGTTTTGTAACATCTGGAGGGACACAGTTTGGAAACCACTGCACCTCCAGGTGTTGCAAAACTACAACTACCAGCATGCCCAGACAGTCAGGCATGCTGAGAGTAGTAATTTTGCAACATTTGGAGTACCATAGTTTGGAGACCACTGCACAGTGGTCTCCAAACTGTGGACCTCCAGATATTGCAAAACTACAACTCCTAGTATGCCCAGACAGCGAAAGGCATACTAGGAGTACATGCACCCCCATCCTTAATGGTGATCGGGCTGTCTCTGACAGCCTTGATCACCTTTATTTTCTGGGCGATCGGGTCACCAGAGACCCGGTCAGCACAGAAAAGATGTGATTTGCCAGTCAGAAATGACCAACAAATTACGGCAATCGCCAACAAGGGGGGGGGGGAGTCACAGGAACTCCCTAGGCGATGTGTCAGGATGGCTGCTGATAGATATCAACAGTCATCCCATTCCGATCACCGCCCCATGAGCGGCAGTGACCGGAATTCCCACGGGTGTACAGGTACGCCCTTGGTCCTTAAAGCGTACCTGTCATAGTGCAAAACATCCCAAGACCCAATCCTGATCATGTGCATATAAATTTTACGTGTCTCTGACCTAGATATCCAGAGATATAAACATTTATCTGCTGGTGAGTTACTTTTTCATTGTGCAGGCTGGAGGGGGCGTGTCAGTCTGTTTCCCTCACAGGAGCAAGCCTGGGCAGTCAGCCAATCAGTACTCTCTACTCTATAACCCTTTCCTCTCTGGTTTTATGTTGTGTCATGTTACACAGAGAGAGATACTTGGAGCTTGCCTGCAGTAATCAGAAGACATTATGGTGAATTCATAACAGGATAAAATTGATAAATATATGAATAGATCTTTATAAAATTAGTGCAAGGATTTTTTAGATAAAAGTACAGCATTTTTATGAATACATGTTCTATCTGTTTTATCTTCTCCTAGTAAAGCTGGATGCTAATCAGCATAGCTGTCACTATGTGTGTCATTCATCTTTCACAGACTCCTGAATGTCTGATCAACTTCTTTGTCATTCAGGAGTCCGAGAAAGCTTTGACTATTTCAGCATGCTGGGAGTTGTAGTTTAGCTTAGTAACAACTGAAGCTGCAATGTTTGTAAATAACTGTGTCAGAGCAGTGTTGCCTCCAGCTGTTGTAAAACTACAGCTCCCAGCATGTCCACACATCCTTTATCTGTAGTTTTGCATACACTCAATAGAAATCTCCTATACTGGATACCGATATGCTTTACGGCCGGTATCCAGAATGCTGTAAAATCTAGACTAGTCTGTCTGGCCCAAAGACAGGCGACCCCTAGTGGCGGATATTTTGAGCTTGAATTTCAGGTGAAAATGTAAAAAATTTTTAACAGGTGTATATTGTGAAATGTCATATTATAATGAGTCCTGCAATATATGAAAGGTTTTTAACAATGACAGTGCCTCTTTAAGTACCAGGGAGCAAGGGTGTACCTGTACGCCCTTCGTCCCCAAGAGGTTAAATCATCATAAAATTTTTGTCATTTGAAAAGGCAAAATGTATAAATATTGCATCCTTAAAAGGTATACAAAAATGTCTTCGTTGAAAGTGGTCAAACTAACATATTGTATATTAACCTTCTGTTCAATGAACTTTAGTGGCTACATTCACCTGACCTTTTCCTGCATTCCATGACAATCTTCACAAAGAATCTTCACTCTCCTTGGAACCTGTATTCACTTTGAGGTTTCTATACAGAAAACCAATTAGAATCAATAGATTCCATAAATCAAGGAGCCCAAACCTCAAAACTTTTAAGACAGCAATGACACTGAATAAAAATTCACACGTCCTTCACACGATCGCATTTTAGTGTCCCTTAAACAGCCACATCATCTCCATGGTTCTACTGAACTAAACTTTCATAGGATTCTTTGATTCCATGACACAGATGCTAAAATGCATCAGAATTGTACCCTCTTGAAAAACAGCAAACATGATACAGCAATAGATGGTGAAACAGGACCTATATGAGTATCTACTTTATAGAGCATACATCTATTAATTATTGAATAAGGGGTTTAGGACACTCTCTAGAGTATCAGGCAGAAGGGCCCTGGATGCGAGTCTGTAATGGGGATGTATGTGGCCCTGAGGATTCCCCCACCCTGATCCAACTGGCTATTGGGCCCTCCAGATGTCTGCTATTGTCCCGAAAGCGCCCTTAGACAATGACTTGACCTTATCTTTGCGGCAGGATCTATGTGAAAGATGTTCAGCAACTCTAGAATAGGTGACAGGTGGACAATCCTTGAGGCCTACTCCAATGAGGTAGGAGAGCAGAAGACTGCAACTGGGGATCTCTCTTCACCTCTGGCTAAAGCCAGTCTATTCACTAGCTTAGGGCTCCTCCCTGTCTCATGAGACTAGGGGGGATGAAGGGTGGACTCAACCTGATTGGCTGTGGACTGTTTCTGTGGCTGCTCACTAGTTCTTACAGTGGAAAAACATTTAACTCTTACAGAGCAGTTCAAGGTACAATAGCAATAAATGCTGGAAGACACAAATAAAAACATATTTACCTCAGACCACACTAAAACTTAGATTGAGATCAGAGACAGGCACCTTAGGGGTAACAACCACAGACAGAACTCAGGTTGTAAAGGTGTTCTGCTCTCTGACACCACAGTACTATTTAAATGTGGAAGTGTTTGGAAACCACACCAACTAAGTCTCGATGGAGAAACCATGTAAGGTTAGATAGCGGAATCACTGGGTGATGAGGTACTAAAGTCACTTATACGTCATGGTATTGATTTCCATGTCCGAGCCAATGCAAGCACATCACCAAGCACAATAGCAAATGTCGGACAGTATAAAGCACACTGCCACTGGAAGTGGAAATGTGTTCTGTGGAGTGACAAATCAGATGTCTCTATTTGACAGTATGATGGATGAGTCTTTGGTGAATGCCAGGAAAACTTTACCTGCCTGACCGCATTCTGATAACTGTGGACTTTGGTGAAGGAAGGATAATGTTTCAGGGTTGTTTTAAGGGGTTGTGAGATCAGTTTGGGTTCTGCCCTTTTCTGTTCCGGTATGACTGTGCCCCAGTGTATGGTACATAAAGCATAGTTGGGTGAGTTTGGTGTGGAAGAACTTGACTGGCTCATACAAACTCTGAACTTAACCCCATCAAACACCTGTAGGATGAACTAGAAGGGAGACTATCAGCGGGCAATCCTCCAACATCAGTGTTTGACCTCACAAATGCTCTCTGGATCATCCTGATGAAAGGGTGAAAATTCCCTCAGACACATTCCAAAATCTTGTAGGAAGCCTTTCCAGAAGAGTAGATGCTTTAACTGCAAAGAGGGGCAAACTCAATAGTGATGCCTATGGGTTCAGAATGGGATGTCCTAAAAGCTACTGTAGGTATAATGTGTAGTTATCTCAATACATTTATATGCCTTTCACTGGCATAGCTGTAAGCGGAACCTCATACTTTCTATAAACATATATTTTATGAATATTGACACTTAACTAAGTTGATTTAGTCAGTGATTAGAATAACTAGATAGAGAGCAACATGAAGAAAATGAAAAGGAAAGCATGAAACAGTCTGGAAATATGCTTCACTTACTTTACATTTACCTCAATTTATTTGAACAAAACACATTTCATTCTATTGTTAAATTTGGGACCCTAAATGAAGTCAGTAATAGGACTTGATGATGGAAAGAGTCATACAATTTAGGTTCAATAACTGCTCCTAGCATTTCAATAAATCCAATCATTTCATGCATTGTTGATACATTTAGGCTGTTTTTTAATCCACAATATGATGACTAGTACTATTATTAAACACACCACAAAGTCAGTGAGGAAAACTGTGAAATGCACTTCCCATGTTCTGCTTTTCATTAGTAAATATTTACCGTTAGCAGCAGCAAGAAATGAACCAGGCTTCGTTTTTAGGTCACACCATCAAATGTAATGATGCCTTAAAGACATCTTTAATTACCCAATTACCCTTACTCGACATCCTTAATTACCCAAGATACCCTTTCTGAGATCCTTGGTTGCACAAACAACAACATGAGATGAATGTAATAGTGGAAATGTATTTAATTGCTGTTATTGAATTTACTCTGCTACATCTCATGATTTGCAGGTGTAAATTTGTCCTGCTGGGCTTTGCAGCTAATACCAATTTTTTTTTTTAATATAAATTAGAAATCCCTGATTGTTAACAAATTCATAAGTAAAAGTGTTTGCTTTTCCTCTAAACAGTGAGGTTAGATGCCTTTAGCTATGTACAATAATACTGTCTTGTCAGTCCATGCCCTTCTCCTTCTTTAAAATAAGGTTAAACTAAAGAGTGATTAGGACAATAGTTCTAGAACTGTAGTTATAGAAGATGTCTAACTTTTTTCTTAAAAAGAATGTTCACATTTAAAGGGCCTATTAAATGGGCAATCCTTGGCCGAAATTCAGCAGTGTGTACAGTGCAGCAGAATCCCATTGAAAAGAATTGGAAGCTGCTGCACTACGTAGTGGTCAGATATACCCCTCGTTAAATACGCCATTAAAAAATAGGGCAAGGTTTACATCTGTGGCTCCGTTCAGATCCTCCATCGCAAAATCCATTCAGGAGAAATAAACATAGCCAGACAGTCTGACACATGACGGTTACCAACTTATTCCATGAGACCTCACTGCCTGGTGTTGGTCATTTTTCACGATTCTAATGGGACAAAAACTATATGGCATGCAGAATTTTTTTTGTCCCATTATTTAAATGAAATCTGCAACAGAGGCCCCAAGCAGAACCCCCAATATAGATGGAAACAAAGCCTAAGACAAAAGATTTCTGCACGCACACTACTAAAAATTCGAATTTGTAATTTTGTTGCATTTCATTTTTGACTAATGCAGCACGAATATGATAAATAAATCTGCCTCTTCGACTGGACTTAAAGGGGTACTCCGCCCCTAGACATCTTATCCCCTATCCAGCTGTCACGCCCCCTCCCATAGACTTGCATTGAGGGGCGGGGCGTGATGTCACACAGGAGCAGAGTCGTGACGTCACGATCTCACGACACCGTGGTCGGGAGCCGAAGCCTCCAGCGTTTACGGAAGCCGCAACAGGTGGGTCCTGCAGCCGAGATCCCGGGGGTCCCCAGTGGCGGGACCACCGCGATGTGACATCTTATCCCCTATCCTTTGAATAGGGGATAAGATGTCTAGGGGTGGAGTACCCCTTTAAATATAACATTTTAAACTTTTGAGCTAGTTTCCCAGATCTTTGAAACCATGGCTTATTACACCCTATATTCACATCTATTGGTATGTTTGTAGGAAGAGGATCCAAATAAATCACCAACTGTTGCATTTCGACCACTTTGTTAACAAATAGTTTCCAGCCATATCCCGTAATGTCATAAATCAGCTAAGCCGTTCGTTGAATGGACTACACCAGGAAACTGTAAAAGAGAATCTCCACAAAATGTTTAATAAGAATCCCCAGAGAAACATCATGAATTCATAGAAGACTGAAATAAATTAAAAAAATAACAACACATTTTTAACTATTAAAAGTAAAGCATTTTCTCTCCAATTTAGTTATAAAGCTTTGGCCCTTTAAGAATTTGAGACAGGTGTCAGGCTGGAGTCGGCACCATTGAAGGATAACTATGGACAGCTCTGTGAGACTTCCTGATTCTGAGGTGGATGAGTCCACTGTGTAGGGAAAGACAGGGAAGGTTTGTGCTGCTATCTTACTTCATGCTGGCCATTATTGCATTATCAGCAATGTATTAAATATGATTATTATGGAACATGAGGAAGAAGGGGAGGAAGAGGCTATAAGTAGCAGTAACAGTGGTAAACCCTCTTTCTTCTATGTGTCTTTTTCCTCAGTGTAGTATATCTGCTTTTGTGGCCAGGTGTGTGTGGGTGTGAGAAATACTCAGATGAACCCCTTAGGCCATGTTAACTTGTCGGAATTTCTGTGCGGAATTCTGCATTGAAATTCTGCATTGAAATGCTGCACAGAGACTCCACTGCAACAGATTCCTGTTGAATTGAAGGGGATTCTGCTGCGCTGTGCACATGGTGTAGTTTCCGCGCAGATGTTTCTGGCACAGAAATTCCGATTTCTGTGTCCGCAAAAAGATTGAACCTGTTGATTGTTTCTACAAACTCCGCAGGGAATGCATAGCAGTCGAAGTGCATTCCCACGCAGTTCGATAGCCAGTATGCTATGCTGGTGCCCTCAGGAGATCTTCCATGCGGACATTCCAAGGTGTAAACATAGCCTTCAAGCAGCTGTGTACTCTACTGAAGATTAACCCTTTGCAAATAGTTATATCCTAGTCTAGCATATTAATACTTTATAAGCGGTTGTGTCCTCCTCCTGTAGCTGGGCTGGATAATACACAGATACATTTTATTACTGGTAAAAAATATCCTGCATGATGTAATGTTCAGACTCAGGGAGATGAAGAAAACTTTCTGTACCTGATTAGAATTTTGCTGATTTACTGCCCATTGGGAGCCACTGTTTGTGAATCGATTCTCTCATTGTAGTTTATGGATTAAAAAATTCCTAAAGACTGATGTCATTTTGGTCAGTTATTTCAACAGGTTTTAGAATATTTTTTAAGTAGGTAAAAATGTAGAATGAGCATACACTGACTCTAGTGCATCCTCAGTGTACAGATTAAGGGAAATAACGTGTATTCAGTGGCTGGGACTATGTTATCGAGGCTTGATGTTAACCTGTAGTGCAGAAAATGCTGCAGGGTAAAACCACAATTAACTTTTAGCTGGAAGGAATGTTGGACACATCTTATTTCATATTGTCAGCCTCCTCTCATTTCCCAACAGTGATGTTTTCTTTACATTCTTAAAATTTTGCACACATGGGGCATGAATGTCAAACAAAAACCCTTGAGACTGCCATTCATTGTGTTTTCCATGCTGACTTCAAAAATAGACTTACAGTGTACACCAAGAATATAAAGGAATATAAAGGAAATAAAGATAAACTGACCTGACTGGTGGTTTTATATTCTTCTGACCTAATGCTATTAATATTATTATCAGCACCTGGCTGACTTGAGTGAGTATAGCAGTGAAGTTCAAAGGGCTTAGAAACCCTGATTTAACATTCAGCCAAGCGGATGCGATACACTGTAATAGATGCTGAGAGAATTGTTAATAAGAGATTGGAATGCACAGACCTGTTCATTCTCATAGAACATCAAAAGGACTAAAAGGACTAACCATGAGTTCCAATTATTGACAAATAAATACCAACCTCTACATTTTGGTATGCGGTATGGATGCTATGTATTATTAGGCATTTGGGACTTTTTTGTAAATGTAAATATTTTTTTTATTTTATAGATATAAATAAGGCTTAAAGGGGTACTTCGCCCCTAAACATCTTAGCCCCTATCCAAAGGATATGGGATAAGATAAATGATTGCGAGGGACCAGCTGCTGGGACCCCCTGCGATCTCTGGCGCTGCACCCCAGTCATCTGGTGTACAGAGCAAACTCCACAGCCGTTACACCCCCTCCAATTATGTCTATAGGAGGAGGCATGACAGCTATGTACAAGCCATCCCACCCCCTCCAATAAACATGAATGGAGGGGGTGTGACGTGATGCTCCAAGCTTTCATGGTCAGAACGCCGGGGTGCTGGCCCAGAGATCGCTGGTGGCCGGCCACTGGGATAGGGGATAAGACGTCTAGGGGCGGAGTACCCCTTTAAATAACATAGTTCAAGATTTTTAGATTTTTACATATTTTATAATCAATACATTACTTCTTTGGCATTTACCAGGGCTATAATAGGGAGGCATTTCTTTATGTCTGTTCATATATGGATACTACATACACCTGTAAAGACTGTATGAATACACGTGTGAGAGGCGTAACCATTCACTCCCCTACTAAATTGGACTTGTTACCCTATAATTTTTGAATGTTGTAAAGGAAGAGATCACAATTGGAGTGGCAGTGTAGCTGACATGACAAAGGTGTGTGTGTGCCATTTCAATAATGCTCACTTGTGCTTAGTGTCATGAAATTGGCTACACTGCTTCGCAGAACAGGTAAAGTCTCCACTCTGTGTAAAGAGAAGGAAGTAGACTGGCTAAAGGTGGTGCTGCTCCTTAAAGGGAATGTGTCACCATTTAGTTTTTTTAATAAATAAAATTATTCTATCAATATAAAGCATTTCATTTATGTATTTATTTTTTGGACAATGTTGTTTTAATGTTATTTATTAATAAAGTGTGTACTGGGAGCTGCCATTACTGTAGCCTCTGTTTGGTGTATCACTTCACAACACCTACTCAGACGCTTTATGGCAGGCATAAGAGAGTTATGACAGTGTCTCATAGAAAAGCATGAACTGCTTACTGCACATGTGCATAGCACAGGCTAGGTGAAATGAAAGGGGGACCAAGCGAAATTTTCTTGAAGTCCCTAAGGAGGTGACCTATCAAGAGACATCTAGTCTGTTCTTTACCATTCTTCAGACACCAACAAAATGGTGACAGTGGAATTGAAAAAACTACAATACCTCATCCCCCCCCTCTCCTTTTGCACATAGACAGAGGAGGAAGGTAGACAGGTGAGGTCTAATTTGCAGCAGCCAGACAAGTTGCTTGCTTTCACCAGATTCCTCATGTTAGCTCCCTCTGCTGGTCAACAGTGGGAGATGTGACAAGTTATTATTACATTTTTTATATTTTGTGACAAGTAAAAAAAAGTTTTCATATTTCCAAAAATATTTAAAAAAAATAGGAAAAATGTATTTAACCTCTAAAACAAAAAAATTATTACATTTGGTGACACATTCCCTTTAAAGGGTTAAAGCATCGCAAATGTTAAAAATACAGTCTAGATCAGTGGTCTCAAACTGTGGCCCTCTAGATGTTGCAAAACTTCAACTCCCAACATGCCCGGACAGCCGTTGGCTGTCCGGGCATGTTGGGAGTTGAAGTTTTGCAACATCTAGAGGGCCACAGTTTGAGGCCACTGGTCTAGATAAATGGGTATGAGACTCATTAAACTGGGAGAGAGTGTGGTATGTACCACATTAGCTATGGTGCAGCCTGTTATGGGCTGCTGCAATGTAAAGGCTCATGTCTAGTCCATGTCCTGGCCAGAAGAGTTTTTTTTTCCAGAAAAATTCTTATCACTCCGCTTGAGGAAAATTAAGAGGGGAAGTGGTGACACTAATGTATGTTACACTTTATGCATCAGCCACCACAACAGCCCTCATGCCAATGCCAAGCAAGAAATCTACTGCTAGTTTGTGAGGATGTATCCTTATAAGTCACCTGTTTTTGACTTATGGAATTATGCTGATAATGGGTTCTTGGTAGGGTAAGGTTTTACAAGATAATTTGGAATGCCAAGAAAATTCTGGGATTTCTCATGGATCAGGATGTAGTCGTAAATTTTCGGTTTCAAATAAAAAGGCACTTTAACCCTTCATTTTAGGGTCCAGTGGGAGTCTCAGCACCTGGTCGGAACCATTCAAAATGCCTGGCATCTCCCTACCTGTTAGAGGTTTTTTAATACAATCGATAGATACTCGGTTAATTTGAAAATGTGCCCTATTATGGTCAACTTTTGTATAATTTTGATGGGAAATATTCTGTGTTTGTAAGGGAAAGTTTCTATTAACATGTATTATTAGTATCAATAGTAAGGGCAGATTACAACTAATAAAATCTTTTCAATGCTTCTGTGTCTGCTTCCCCAGACACAAGGCCAATTAGTCTGTATGGTAAATCCAAGCCATAAAAAATTAAAAAGAATGTCCATGGGTAGACTTTAATGGCATGTCATAAAGGAGACATAGGTGGGGACTCTCCTGACAGATCCCCGCTGACGTGACCTTTATAACATATCTTATTCATATGGCATTAAAGTCTACCATTGGAAAACCTTTTAATTTCCAAGAGACATTTGTAAGAATGTTTTATGTTTCTGACACTACCATTTTTTGATTAAGGCATTTTTTATCTATGCTCTTTGGCTAATGAAAGTTGGAAATTTGTTAAATAATATACAGTATAATGTACCTCCTACTGTAATTTATATGAATATTAGGAGTCACCAAGGAACCATATAAATGCACAAGGATTTAATCCGTATAATGCAATTCTTAGCTTCTGTATAACTTTTTTAACAAAAAGCTTTATGTTCTGAATTAGCTGAGGCACAAACACTGTTTAGTCTTTCCTGAAATGTCTGTAGTAAATATGTGTTTCTTATAAACTATCAATGTATGAACACAGGGGAATATATAGAATTAATGGGGCCCTTAAAAAAATCTGAATTGGGCCCCAATTAGATAGTAATGCGTACGTACTGCGAAGGAGGTGGAGCCTGAGTCATCAGTCATGTGCGGTGCGTGGTGTGTGTGTGAGATACTCAGTTGGCCAATTAAACAGCTGGCTGTGAAGCAAAGTCTAGTACCTTCAACAGGAGTCAAGTCCTGGGGAAAAAAGTCTAGGAACTCACCCATGATTTCCACTCAAAGGCTAGTCCTGCAGGACTCCTGCTAATGGGAACAGTGTTCCTGCTCTGGAAAAAGTGCAGTTCCGCTCTTGTGCATTCCTGCAGGACTTGAGCCCTAACCTTCAATCTAGAGCAAGGGTACACAACTACTTCTTACGTGGGTCTGTTGTCAGGTAAAGATCTGAGTTGAACACCAGTAAAAAGGTACATTACATCCAGTGACTCAAATGTTCTCTAATCGGAGCCATCCTCTTTTCTTCTCTATCTGGCCCTAATGACTTTCCCCATCCATGACTCAGTCCTGTAGAATATCCCCATCACAGTCCCCAAATGGTAATAATGTATCCTTGGTGCCCAAACGCTAGGTAGCTCCTCATTAGATAGGTATGTCTGTAAGTAGGCAGGTAGCCTCTTCCAAGTAAGCAGGCAGCACCCCACCCCACAAGGTGGGCAGGTAGTTCCCCCAGCAGGAAGGTGTTCCCTCTAATAAGCAGGTAGTCTCCAACTGAGCCAGGTAACCCCCAAGTAGGCCATTAGCCCCCCACTACTTAGGTAGCCCCCAGTAAACAGGTAGTTCTCCCCAGAAGGCTGGTAGCCCCCCAGGAAGCATGTAGTTCTCTCCAGAAGGCAGGTGGTTCCCAGATAAGCCAAGTGTCCCAAATGTAGGCAGGTAGTCCTGCGATTAACCTCCAGAAGGCATATAGTCCCAAAATAAGCCCCCAGAGATTCTGCTTCCGGTGTACACCACAGTCTAAAGCTGTCTGTGGCTTACATCAAAGCCACCAACCTGCTACAACAACCTAAAGGCAGGTGCTACTACTACCTATAGGGGCTGCTGCTACTATTACCTAAAGCGGGCTACTACCACTGCCTAAGTGGGGCTACTGCTACTGCCTAAAGTGGGCTACTACTACCTTAATGGGGCTACTACTACCTAAAGGAGCTGCTACTACTGCTACTATCTAAAGTGGGCTGCTACCACTACTACCTAAAGGGAGCTGCTAATACTACTAAGTAACGGGGCTTATACTACTATTACCTAAAGGTAGAGGGAGGAACCTGATAACAAAAGAAATAAGCATTTTTGCCAAATATGATATATTACAAAGTTTATTATGTACATACGTTTGCTTGTACTATTGATCTATGCAAAGTTTGTTGATACGACAGGTATGATTTAATGGGGGTAATTAAAATGACATGTTAGGTGTGATGACTTTAAAAAAATAAAATTGTCAGTCAACCAAGGAGGTGAAATCTCCTATGTCACATGACTTAAGAACTACTAGGCAGTGAGTTTTAGTAACTAAAGGCATTGCCATGTTAAATTTCTGTGGTTGACAAAAAAAAAATTTAATCTATAGCGCTGGCAGCCAAACGGGGAGGAGCAGTTCCTGGCATAGGCACTGGAATAGCCTAGTGCTGGTGAAGGATGTGCCTTGTCACAATGAAGCGCAGCATCAACAAGCTGAGTGTGAGGAGCCTTGGGGAAGGGGTTAACAGTTGAGGGTTGGTGTCAATGTGAATAACCCACAACAGGTGTCAATGTAGCGTTCTGTGACCTATATATATCAAGAAAAAGTATGAAGCAGCCCAGTGGAAGTGAAGATAATTATACTAATTCCTTTATTTATATAGCACCAACATATTCTGCAGCTCTGTTCCATTGAAGTGAATAGAGCAAAGTTGGAAATCCACACACAACCTGAGACAGACGTGGAGTGTTTTTTGAAAGAAATTAGCTCTGTTTTTCTATTCCTGGATAACCTCTTTAAAGAGTGCCCGTAATGAGCTTGATTAATTTTATAATCTTCCCAGTTCATTCCCCCATCATGATAAACCACCCCTGCCTTTATTTTTTTATTATTTGTTTAGTTTTCTACCTTGATATTGTTCTGCATCTTCTGCTCAGCCTCACTGAGCTCCACAAACTAGGAAGGGGCATTCCTCAGCAGGCATGACATGATCTGAAGTCCTGGTGGGGAGAGTTTGCTCCCTCACTCTTCACTACATACAGCCAAGAGCAGTTCAGTGCGAAATGGGCTGTGAGACCACACACACACACCTCTGTCAGCTCTCAGCACTGAACTCTACAGTGTGCTCAGCTCTGCCCAGCAGCTGCAAAAGGGAGCAAAAATATTCAGCACAATATTTAGCACTATGCACTGAAGGCATCATGACTTTACAGTCTAGCTTAGCTCAAAGGAAAAGGGAGCTGAAAATACTCAGCTCTATACACTCTATGCACAATGCTGAGCTGACTTTTGTCTCTGCCAGACTGCTGCAGGAGACAATCTGCTAACAGGACTGCAAGCAGGAACAGAAGGAAGATCCCTGGTGGCCAAACTTTTAGGGCTTTTAACACATAAGGTTACAACATTTTACTAAGAAGTTTGTTAGAAAGATAATTCAAATAGGCAAATCTATAATGTATAAATTTGTATCACTAATGACAGGTACAATTTAAAGCTGGCACATTTGAGGGTAAACCATCTGCAACCTCTACCGAGATCAGTTTGAAGTTTGTAAATATAATTTTTCAGATTCCATAACCTACAGTGTAACAATATTCTACTTACAACTGGCCAAAAAATGAACCCAGCAATAATAACAAATTCCTTCATGTCTATAAAGGCTTGGGATAAAAGGCACAGTTATATTAGTAAGGCAAATTCCATCCATTATAATGGTAAATTGCCTTTCAAGTGTGTAAGTGGTACTGAAAATGATCAGTCATCATAAATGACATTTTGTGCCCACAGCTCATTTTCCAGTCCCTTTTGCATTGATAGCTGCTTACTGATGCAACTGTCTCCAATCTCCCATTATACCTATGGCCTTGGTAGTTGGAGGTCACAACATAGAACTGCACTGCAGTTTACATGTGTGCCGTTTGTGTATAGAGGTGGAATTAAATAGGACTCTTAACAATTTATGACTTGCTTTGGCTGCAAAAAAAATGCAATTTTTGTGATCAATACATTGTTACTTTTTTAACAAACTAATGGTTAATCGTATTCCCTTTCTGGACCGAAAACGGAATGAACACAGAGGCTCCAGTAATTGAGTTAGTGTGTCTTTCTTCAGCTACCTAGGCTAATTCTGCCTCTCATCTCTCCATGATCTGCAGCAATGAAGTGTCTTTGTGTAACAGTGACAGGAGAGAAGGCAGTGGCTTTTCATCATTCTATTTATAGGCACACAAAAGGAGATAAGGTCATAAGACAAAAAACATTTTAAAGGACATTTCTCCTGAGGTTAAACGTCTGTTATTTTCTTTTTCTTTTCTCATTTTTTATTATTTTTTCCCCATGCAAGTGGTTTCTCGAACAGGTTTATAATTGCAGCAAAGCGAAGGTGTTGGAAAAAAAAAATACGTAATAAAAATGATGGTGCTGGTTTTTTTTCCCGGCTGTTATGAATTATGGGAGGAGGGAGTTTGCATTAATAAATAAAACGCAGAAGGAAAGATGCAAAAGATTAAATGAAAGTGATGTATCCATTAAAAGTATAGACTGCGTAGAGATTGTTCGTTCTTATAAAGCACTCCGGGACATTCAGCTAATTGGATCACTTGATTGGCTGAACATTACAAAAATCTAGCCATGTGAATAGAGCATTAGAGGAGCCTTTTAACAACAGCTCTATTCATCTACAGCTCGGCAGAAGGAGGATTTTCTGAATGATAAGTTTAACAAAAAGGCTTAACAAACTACCTTGGGCTAAAACTGCTGGAAATAGTTTTCTGTCATTGCTGTGACCAAAACACTATGACCACAGAGACTGGAGACAGCCATGGGCTCACTGAGGCAGGGATGAGTCACATTATCTCTGCGTGCCACGTTTAGTCATCTGTAATTAGGTTAAAATAACACCCTCCTTCAGTCATCTCCATTCTGACAAGCACAATACAGGTTACACATCGCAACCTATGCATCTGTTCTTTTTTATTTTCACGTCTTGTTGCCCTGTCGGGTTCTTTTTTTTTATCATTATTATTATCAAAATTTTTTCCTTTTTAGAAAATGTATGCACAGACATTCAAATCTAGTTTCTAGTTTCAAGGGCATATGTATTAAAGGGGTACTCCGGCGCTAAGACATCTTATCCCCTATCCAAAGGATAGGGGATAAGATGCCTGATCGCAGGGGTCCCGCCGCTGGGGACTCCCGTGATCTTGCACGCAGCACCCCGCATGTTCGCTCCGGGTCTGATTACTGGCGATCCCGCGGGCTGGAGCATTGTGACGTCACGGCCCAGCCCCCGTGTGACCTCAGGCTCCGCCCCTCAATGCAAGCCTATGGGAGGGGGCGTCACACGGGGCCTGGGCCGTGATGTCACAATGCTCCGGCCCCCGGGATCACCAGTAATCAGACCCGGAGCGAACATGCGGGGTGCTGCGTGCAAGATCACGGGGGTCCCCAGCGGCGAGACACCCGCGATGAGGCATCTTATCCCCTATCCTTTGGATAGGGGATAAGATGTCTTAGCGCCGGAGTACCCCTTTAAATATAGAAGGGCCAAGTGGGCTCAGAAGACATAAAGATGTTTTCATTTACCAGTCATACATCAGCCACAATATTAAAACCACTGGCAGGTGAAGTAAATAACAATGATTTGCATGTGACAAACAATGACATTTGTCAAGTGATGGGATGTATAAAGGTCCTTTTACAATAGCCAAGGGCTGCATGAAGGTGAGTGCTGATCTCGATAATCCGCACTCATAAAATGAAATCCCACATCGCCCCAACCAATTGAAGGCTGCGCCACATCATTGTCGGCTGCACATCACCTGTTTACAAAGGACTGATAACATTGATTTAAATGGCTACACAAAACATGCGATCAGCTAAACAGATGATCACTGGCCCTTTTAGATTGTGTTGCATTTTATTTGAAAGCTATTTTCTGAAAACACAGTAAAATAGGGCAATTTTTCAGGGATTTTGGAATATGTAAATGCTACTTGTGAACACAGACATACACGGCCATTTAGGAGAAATGGGTGTTCCTATAACCAGTCATTTAGATGAAAGGTCTTTTAGGCAGAAACTGAACAGACAAATCTTGATGTTGATGTGATGGAAGGAGGAAAAATGCACAAAAAGTACTGAGTGACTTTGGGTCAGAGAGTTTTCAAAAAAGCATGTCCTGTAGGGAGTAAGCAGTGGTTAGTACCTACCAAAAGTGGGCCAGGGAAGGACAAGTGGTGAACTAGGGACAGGGTCATGGGCACCTAAGGAACAGTTTATTCACAGTAATATCTGTTTGCATTCCCAAAAAATTCTTCACTGTAGTCAAGTTTATTTCTTCAGTTTTATTATAGCTTTTAATAATTTATGTCTACACAGTTGGCATACACAATGACTGGAAATTGTTGTGATCAGCTACTGATATTTATTGCTGCGTATTTTATAGTTAGCAGAAGTTGTGTACCTAAAGGATGGTGGACCCCTTGGCAAATAATTTTTTTTTACCTTTTCCCCTGCTGCTGGATACAACCATAATCCTATTCCTCTACAACATGTAGTCCAGGTGTCCTATTTGTTTGCCTCTAGTACATTTCCCACTACTTTTTCTCATAATATTTCAACACCTGTGGAGACCACAGGTTCTTACTACTCATTACAATGGGGGCAAGAGCACCATGAGCTGCCTCTATGGCACATGCACCCAGGGTCAACAGGAGCTCCGGCCCCCACCTTCCAAGACAAACTGGTCTAGGAAGTGACGACCTGCTCCACCAGTCACCGGTCACAGCAATGTCCTGCCTCAGACAGTGATTGGTGGAGCAGGCCATCACTCCCAAGACCAGTTTGTCTCAAAAGGTGGTGGCCAGAGTGCTCCGAGGTAAGAGACAGGCCCTATTGCAGCAGTCAGCCCTTTCATGATCAGACACTTATCCCCTATCCTGTGGATACGGGATAAGTTTTACGTCATAGGAGAACCAATTTTCGATCTATTGTTAGGTAACTTAATTTTTATTCTAGATGTCACTTTGGACGATTAAACAAATCGTGATGCAAATGTGGGCACAGCTTTTAAACATCACAGATTACATTGACAAAGATAGACATCAAACAATATGCCTTGTATTTGATGCTGAAGACATGTTAAACATCCTACAAGACAGCCTTGCGCTCTTTCATGTCTGATTTGGTCCTATGTGAGAATTCCACGAAGGTATTACACTAAAGCCTTCACATCATTTTTCTTGTAAGAAATGACATGGATGCAGAAGACTCCCAGTTGCATTGGCTACTTTAGATGAATGTCTGCAAGCCACCAGTCAATAGTAGCAGGAAAATAATATATTTTTTAGAATTTTGACCTTGTGTTCTGCAGTGACTGGGGCCTTTCATCACCTGTCCATTTGAATCAGCTTGTTTGTGTAATGTGAGGCTTTTTAGGGAATAGAAAAAGTTTCAATGAATTATTCAGATGATATAATTTGTGAGACTGTCCTGGTGTCCCAAATGGCATTATGGCTGAATAAATAGGCTTTTTGACCTGGGCTCCGGATGACCTTGTGAATGAGATCTGACACATCAAAATACATTGCCGGTTTTACAAAGCATCACATTTAGCTAGCCATTTCTAACAATTTCATGCTTAAAGGAAAGGAAACTGGTTTGTCTGACCTTGCAGGACCTAGAATCATATACATTATGCTACAAATAGCTTTAGTGGTATTCCTCCGTCCTAAAATATGGTGGGAGAAATTTACTGCCTGTCTCCTAGCAACTAACAGGAACATTTTCTCCAGCCTTCATAAATAAGGATATGTTCAATATTTTCTCGCTGAATTTTTCTCACCATTTCATAGTAGCACATAGTTGAAAACAACTAGTAGACTTGGATATTTGGCTCACAACATTCATTACAAAGCGCTGAATGTGATCACAGTCCAGTTCATATAACACTCTGCTGACTGGTAACACAATTTCCAGCGCCTGGAGCTCGGAGATAAATTTAGGATTACCATTGTCTATTCTGTTCACAAGCAGCTGGTACAGACCTGGGCAGCGTAAAACACAATCTACCTCTTCCCTCTGCAGGGCTGGGGGTTCATCCATAGCCTGATATACTGCTGCTGCTTTTCATGTGGTGCTTGGCATAAATATCTGTTTATCATATTCATGCTGCATTAGTCAAAAATGAAATGCAACAAAATGCACAGATTTACATGTTAGAATTTGGAGGAACAGAGGGGCAGAAATCGTTTGCTTTATCTTTAATATGGAATATTTTACAAGGGGGATTTCTGATGACTCCCTCATGTTATTAGAACTAATTCTTCCCTACTCTCCCATAGTGGGCAGAAGAGAATCCATCCATTTTAGTTATAAGGGAAATCTGGAGGAAAAAAATCATTTAATATGATTTGTAAATAAAAAAAGGTCCCAGCAAGTTACATAGATCTCTTAATAATTTTTATTTAATAAACATTCAGCTTCTACTTTCCCTACTGGAAGTCTTGTAGCTTGGAATGATGCAGCATGGTGCTTACTGCTGCCCCTACTGCCTGTTCTCCTGCTCCTTGACAGTTCCCAATGCAAAGGGGTTTGCTGTCGCACCTCTTCCTCCTGCCCTGGAAATGTCTCTTCTCAGTAATACAGTAAACTGTTATATAAAAAAAAAAAAAGTATGCGTGTCAAAGAATGATGTCTAGGTGATAATTTATAGATCATTTGAAATGTTGTTCATCGAGACCATTCAGATGGACTGTGTTGAGGTGAAAGGTGCATCTGGTCTCTTTTTAATCAAGTCTTTTGTCCATATTCCCTCTCCATATATCTGATTTTACTACTTTTAACACCCTGAAACACAGTGCTTTAGGTAAACAGTGGTATGATGTGCTTTACCAAAAAGCTCACCTGTCCACAAGACGTTTTCCCAGAAGGATTTTGGCTTAGTCAAGTTCATTTTGGCAAAATGTAGTCTTGCTTTTTTATGTCTGTGTCAGCAGTGGGGTCCTCCTGGGTCTCCTGCCATAGCGTTTCATTTAAATGTCGCCGGATAGTTTGCGTTGACACTGATGCTCCCTGAGCCTGTAGGACAGCTTGAATATCTTTGGAACTTGTTTGGGGCTGCTTATTCACCATCCGGACTATCCACACAAAGCAAAGACTAAGTGAACTTCTCTCCTTTTTATCTGCTTTCAGGTGTGATTTTTATATTGTCCACACCTGTTACTTGCCCCAGGTGAGTTTAAAGGAGCATCGCATGCTTTAACCTCTTAAGGACTTAGGGCGTACCTGCACGGTCAATGGCGTGCGCGCAAAAAAAAATCGAAGTCCAAAATAGTGTCTTTTTGGTCACTTTTTACATCATGAAAAAATTCATAAAAAGCGATCAAAAAGACAGATAAAAACAAAAATGGTACCGATAAAAACTTCGTCACAAAACACGTCACAAAAAATGAGTCCTCATACCGGTCCGTACGCAGAAAAATAAAAAAGTTATAGGGGTTAGAAGATGAGAATTTTTAACATATTGTTAGGATTCGGCAGGCTGGATGTGGATCCTCCGTGTCAGCGAGGGATTGGCGTGGACCGTACCGGTGGACTGGTTCTACTACTGCTACTGGTATTCACCAGAGCCCGCCGCAAAGGGGGATGGTCTTGCTGCGGCGGTAGCAACCAGGTCGTATCCACCGGTAACGGCTCAACCTCGCTGACTGCTGAGAAGGCGTGGGACAGGAGGACTAGACAGAGGCGAGGTCAGACGTAGCAGAAGGTCAGGGCAGGCGGCAAGGTTCGTAGTCAATGGTAATAGCAGAAGGTCTGGAAACACAGGTATGGCAATCACAAGAAACGCTTTCACTAGGCACAAGGGCAACAAGATCCGGCAAAGCAGGGAAGGGGAAGTGAGGTTATAAGGACGTAGAGCAGGTGGGGGCTAATTAGACTGATTGGGCCAGGCACCAATCATTGGTGCACTGGCCCTTTAATTCTTAGAGAGCTGGCGCGCGCGCGCCCTAAGGAGCGGAGCCGTGCGCGCCAGGATGGGACAGCCGGGGACAAGTAAGTGGATTGGGATGCGATCCGCGAGCGGGCGCGTCCCGCTATGCGAATCGCATCCCCGTCGGCAGTGTCAGTGCAGCACTCCCGGTCAGCGGATCTGACCGGGGCGCTGCAGAGAGGGGAACGCCGCGAGCGCTCCGGGCAGGAGCAGGGGCCCGGAGCGCTCGGCGTAACACATATAAATTTTCCTGCATGTAGTTATGAATTTTTTCCGAAGTATGACAATATCCAACCTATATAAGTAGGGTATCATTTTAACCGTATTGACCTACAGAAAAAGATAAGGTGTCATTTTTACTGAAAAATGCACTGCGTAGAAATGGAAGCCCCGAAAAGTTACAAAATGAAATTTTTTCTTCAATTTTGTCGCACAATGATTTTTTTTCCCGTTTCGCCGTGGATTTTTTGGTAAAATGACTAATGTCACTGCAAAGTAGAATTGGTGGCGCAAAAAATAAGCCATCATGTGGATATTTAGGTGTCAAATTTAAACGTTATGATTTTTCGAAGGTGATGAAAAAAAAAGGAAAATGCAAAAACAGAAAGTCCTTAAGGGGTTAAACAATCTTATTTTTCCACAATTTTGACAATAATTTTATCCAGCCCATTTTTGGAGTTTGGTGTGCCATATGTCCAATTTGCTTTTTTTCCTCCCTTTTTTTGGTTTAGTTCCAATAAACACAATGGGAATAAACATGTGTATAGCAAAACGTGTTACTGCAATCCCTTTGTGAGAAATACTTAATTTTCTTGAAAAATTTCAGGGGTGCCAACATTTACGGCCATGACTGTATGGTGGTAGTGCCCTTCCCTTCTTAACTTTCGTAGTGTTGTAGTATCACGCATCGCCTCTATCTTGGGTGTATCCTATCCTAGCGATCCATTGGTCCTTCTTCTATACATCCTACCGACATCTAGAAAACCCCCTCTAGGGTCCTAGCTCAGTTCCTTCTCATGGCAGCGAAGTCTTTGATCCCCGGCATTGGAAGGATCCTTCACCCCAGACTGTCTCAAATTGGTGTCAGCATAGTGTCCAGAGCATGGAGGCACTACCAGGAGACAGGCCAGTACATCAGGAGACGTGGATGAGGCCGTAGGAGGGCAACAACCCAGAAGCAGGACCACTGACTCCGCAGGAGGAGCACTGCCAGAGCCCTGCAAAATGACCTCCAGCAGGCCACAAATGTGCATGCATCTACTCAAACGGTCAGAAACAGACTCCATGAGGGTGGTATGAGGGTGGTGCTTACAGCCCAACACCATGCAGGACATTTGGCATTTGCCAGAGAACACCAAGATTGGCAAATTTGCCAATGGCGCCCTGTGCTCTTCACAGAAGAAAGCAGGTTCACACTGAGCACGTATGACAGACGTGACAGAGTCTGGAAATGCTGTGGAGAATGTTCTGCTGCCTGCAACATCCTCTAACATAACCGATTTGGCGGTAGGTCAGTAATGGTGTGGGGTGGCATTTCTTTGGGGGGGCCACACATCCCTCCATGTGCTTGCCAGAGGTAGCCTGACTGCCATTAGGTACCGAGATGAGCTCCTCAGACCCCTTGTGAGACCATATGCTGGTGCAGTTAGCCCTGGTTTCCTCCTAATGCAAGATAATGCTAGACCTCATGTGGCTGGAGTGTTTCAGTAGTTCCTGCAAGACGAAGGCATTGATGCTATGGACTGACCCGCCCATTCCCCAGACCTGAATCCGATTGAGCACATCTGGGACATCATGTCTCGCTCCATCCACCAACGCCACGTTGCACCACAGACTGTCCAGGAGTTGGCGGATGCTTTAGTCCAGGTCTGGGAGGACATCCCACAGGAGACCATCCGCCACTTCATCAGGAGCATGCCCAGGCGCTGTAGGGAGGTCATACAGGCACATGGAGGCCACACACACTACTGAGCCTCATTTTGACTTGTTTTAAGGACATTACATCAAAGTTGGATCAGCCTGTAGTGTGGTTTTTCACTTTGATTTTGAGTGTGACTCCATATCCAGACCTCCATGGGTTGATAAATTTGATTTCCATTGATAATTTTTGTGTGATTTTGTTGTCAGCACATTCAACTAGAAGAAAGTATTTCATACTATTAGTTCATTCAGTCAGATCTAGGATGTGCTATCTTAGTGTTCCCTTTATTTTTCTTGATATATATATATATATATATATATATATATATATATATATATATATATATATATATAGTGTATTGTGCTATAATTTTCTGGTTAGGACAGGCTGTGCTGTGTCTGCCACATGGAGATTACACCATACCTACCTGCATGGTCAGTACCCAAATGATTTTGTCAATAACCCAGCAGTGTTACCAACAAAACCTTGCATCATTGGCCATCCCATGTAGGTACGGTTTCTTCCACATGCAGCAGCTGCAATGTGGGAATGCCCCCTAAGGCTGTGGTCACAAGGCAGAATTCCGCAAATGCGCTTAAATTCTGTTCTGCAAAGCTTGCAGTGGAATTTTTGAGGAATTGCAGAATTCTGGCAGAATTCATGCTAAATCCCACTGCGAAAAATTAATTTGAGAATGGGACAGTGGAATCTGGCCATATGCTCCAACATTATTACAGTAGTATATATTGGCACTTCCACTTTATCTCAGCGTTTTTGCACTATATTTCAGTATATATACTGCTTGCATTGCACAAGTATTTCTCTTTTTTTCTGGACCTCAGTTGTGTAATATATGATTAACCATGCATTGGGGATCCCAAGCTAGATATTTTGGAACACAATAGGGGATAGTGTTGTAGGATATTATGTATTTTTTCCTCCACTTTATATATGTTTTAAGTGGTTTTAGGAGTGTCTTTTCTGTCTCTTGTGTATCTAATAAAGCTTATCTTTTGCTATATATCTGTGGTGTGCAATGTTTTCATATGAGCTAGCTTTTCTCTTGTACTGGTAAAACCTGTGATACAACATGCTGTTGTGTGCCTAATATCATGAACTGTGTGTTAAGGCTGGGTTCACATGGTGTGTTTTAGTGGAACCAAAAAGTGAAAAAAGATGAAAATATTTCCATTAGGCCACAGTAACTCAGTATACGGTTACATTCCCTCAGTATAAGGATATGTTCACACAGCATAAAGGTATGTTTGCAGAGAAGTTGGGGAATTTGCTAAATCAGCATTGAAAAAAGGAGTCACTTATTATTTCTGTGCTGATTTTGCAATTCCCCATTGATGTTGCAGGGAACGGCTCTTCTTTTCTAGCTGATTTTGTGCTGCATTTTCAGTTCTGTTTCTGAAGATTTCCATTGAAGTCAATTGCATCTGGAAACTGTTTCTTTTGATGTTTCTTTGGAGCTTTTTTTTTTACATTCGGTGTATCCATTCCATAATCATCTGTTGTATGCCACCGGAAAAGTCCTGGCACTACGCTGTAGTGAATGGAGCGGCACTTATTGTCAGCGGCTATAAAAAATAAAAAAAAGCGCCAATTCCCGAATTTTCTTCCAAATTCTTCCCAAAAGTCCCTAGTGGAACTAGGCAGCATTTTCAAAGTGTGAACAGGGATGGTTCTGCTGCACTAGAGGCAATAGAAAGAGACACTATTCTCAGCATCCTGGCTTTGAAGGAGAGAAAGGGCACACAATAAGGCTAGGTTCACACTACGGAATTCGCAATTCCGCTTTAAGATTGCCAGCCGAAATTCTGCTTACTAAAATGTACTGTGTTATGCTAGTGAATTTTTGAAGCGGAATTTGTAAACAGAAAATCTGTTTTAATATATCCGCCTGGGGAATGGCGTTGCTCATTCTTCAGGCGGATATACTTGTGGAACACATTGCAGTCTATTGGGGACTGCAATGTCCGCACTGTCCTAGAATCAACTGATTCAGTCGGTACTGGCCGCACTCGGAATCTCTAGATGGAAATTTTTCGTCTGGAGATTTCGCAGTCTGAACCTAGCCTAAGGGTCTAAGCACACTTCCAAATTTCCACTTGCAGAATTCTGCCTCAAATGAAAGCCTTCTATGGGATTCTGCACTCCCATTCACACTTCCAAATTTCCACTTGCGAAATTCCGCAAGCGGAAATTTGGAAGCTAACGGAATTCCGCAAGTGGAAATTTGGAAGTGTGAATGGAAGTGCGGAATCCCATAGAAGTCTATGAGCTTTAATTTGAGGTGGTTTTCCACAAGTGGAAATTCTGCCATGTAAATAGACCCTTAGGGTACATTCACACGGGCGGATTTTTTTGCGTGTTTTCCGCTGCGTATTTGAAAGGGGGCGGGCTCTTCTCGGCTTTCCGCAGCAGGTTTTCCACAGCGGAATTTACGCTGCGGAAAATCCGCCACAAGGCCCATTGAAGTCATTAGGGACTGCGGTGGATTTTCCGCAGCGTAAATTCCACCGCAGAAAATCTGCTGCGGACAGCCGAGAAGAGCCTGCCGACTTTCAAATATGCAGCGGAAAACCTGCAAAAAAATCCGCCCGTGTGAACGTACCCTTACAGCTCATGCACACTGAGGAAATTCCTTCAGTGTGCATGAATTTTGAAAAATTCTTATTGGAATCTGCTTTCAGCAGCCTCCCATTGTTTTCAATGGATTCTGCTGCACTGTTCACACTGTAGAATTTCGCCAAGGATCTGGATTCCGACAAAAGCATAAACATGTTCGTTCTTTCAGCTGAATCCACTCGGAAAAGCCTTTTAGTCAATGGGACTATGATTTCTGACGCTTATTTCGGCTATGAAATTCTTTGTAAAATAAGTGTCAATTCCAGGTGGCGCGGATCTGCAGAGGTAATCCAGCAAGGTAGTTCCTCCTTGAATTTCCTCAGTGTGCATGGGCCCTAAATGGGATCAGGGGCGAGCACACAACCTCTGCCACCAAAGGCCAAGAAGGAGGTAGTGCCATCAAAGTCATAGGGGGGAGATTTTTCAAAACCTGTGTAGAGGAAGAGTGGTGCAGTTGCCTATGGCAACCAATCAAATTGCTTCATTTTTCACAGGTCTCTTTAACCCCTTAACGACCACGGACGTAAATGTACATCCTGGTTTGGCGGTACTTCGCGAACCAGGACGTACATTTACCTCCTGTGTATGACCACGAGCATCGAAACAGTGCTCGTATCATACACGGCAGGTTCTAGCTACTAGCAGCAGCCGGGGCCCCGCCGGTAATGGCCGACATCCGCGATCCCACGGATGTCCGCCATTAACCCCTCAGATGCCGTGATCAATACAGATCACGGCATCTGCGGCAGTGCGGTACTTTAAATGGATGATTGGATCGCCCGCAGCGCTGCCGCGGTGATCCAATCATCCAGCATGGCGGCCGAAGGTCCCCTTACCTGGCTCCGGCCGTCTCCCGGGGTCTTCTGCTCTGGTCTGAGATCGAGCAGACCAGAGCAGAAGATGACCGATAATACTGATCAGTGCTATGTCCTATACATAGCACTGAACAGTATTAGCAATCAGAGGATTGCTATAGATAGTCCCCTATGGGGACACAAAAAGTGTATAAAAAAAGTTGAAAAATGTTTAAAAAAAAAGTTTAAAAAAAAGTAAAAATCCCCTCCCCCAATAAAAATTAAACCGGTGCAAAAAGTGCAAAAAAATGTTTTATAAACATATTTGGTATCGCCACATGCATAACTATAACTATAAAAATATCAGGTTAAGCTCTTAAGGACCCAGGACGTATGGGTACGTCCTGGGTCCCGGTCCTGCGATATAACGCGGGGTCACACGGTGACCCCGCATCATATCGCGGCGGACCCGGTGTCATAGTGAAGCCAGGAGCCACCTCTAATAGCGCGCGGCACTGATCTCGGTGCCGCGCTCTAGTAACCCTTTAGCCGCGGGCTCAAAGCTGAGCCACGCGGCTAAAAACGAAAGTAAAAGTGCCCGGCTAGCTCAGGGAGCTGTTTGGGATCGCCGCGGTATAATTGCGGCATCCCGAAGAGCTGTAGCACAGGAGGAGGTCTTCTTACCTTCTCTTGCGCTGTCCGATCGCCGAATGAATGCTTCAAGCCTGAGATTCAGGCTTGAGCATTCAATCGCCGAAAACACTGATTGATCTATTCCTATGGAGATGGACCAATCAGTGTAAAATATCAGTTAATGCAATGTTATAGCCCCCTATAGGAGTTATAATATGACATAAGAAAAGTGTAAAAAATTCATTAACCCTTTCAATTATCCCTTCCCCTAATAAAAGTTTGAATCACCCGGCATTTCCAAGAATAAAAAAAACACAGTGTATATAAAAATAAAAATAAACATATGTGGTATCCCGCATGCAGAAATGTCCGAATTATAAAAATATACCGCTTTTTAAACCACACGTTCAATGGCGTACGTGCAAAAAAATTCCAATGTGCTAAATAGCGCATTTTTGATCACTTTTTATACCACAAAAAAGTGAATAAAAAGTGATCAAAAAGTCTGATCAGAACAAAAATGGTACCGCTAAAAACCTCCGATCACGGCGCAAAAAATGAGCCCTCATAGTGCCCTAAACACAGAAAAATAAAAAAGTTATAGGGGTCAGAATATGACCATTTTAAACGTATACATTTTCCTGCATGTATTCATGATTTGATACAAAATCAAACCTATCCAAGTAGGGTATCATTTTAACTGTATGGACCTACAGAATAAAGATAAGGTATCATTTTTGCCAAAAAATTTACTGCGTAAAAACGGAAGCCCCCAAAACGTACAAAATAGTATTTTTTCATCAATTTTGTCGCACATTGATTTTTTTCCCGTTTTACCGTAGATTTTTGGGTAAAATGACTAATGTCATTACAAAGTAGAATTAGTGATGCAAAAAATAAGCCATCATATAGAATTTTAGGTAAAAATTTTAGAGTTATGATTTTTTAAAGTTAAGGAGGAAAAATTGAAAATGAAAAAACGTAAAAAGTCCTGGTACTTAAGGGGTTAATGATCCTGTACGGTGAATGGCGTAAACGTAAAAAATTAAATAAGTCCAAAAATGCTGCTTTTTTTGTCACATTTTATTAAAAATAATTAATAAAAAATGATCTAAAAGTTTTATATAGCAAATGTGGTATCGATAAAAAGTAAAGATGATGGTGCCAAAAATGAGCTCTCATATAGACGGAAAAATGAAAAAGTTATAGGTGGTCAAAATGGGGCTATTTTAGATTACTGATTTTGTACAAAAAGATTTTTTTAAGCAGTACAAAAATATAACAGTATCTAGCCATGGGTATCATTTTAATCATATTGTGAAAACAAAACCCTCCAAAATGTGCAAAATTGTGGTTTTCATTAAATTTTCCTCCCTAGAAAAAAATTTTGGGGGGTTGGGGTTCGCCATACATTTTATGGTAAAATTAGAGGTTTCATTACAAAGTACAATTGGTCACGCAAAAAAACAAGCCCTTATATGGGTCTGTAGATGGAAATATAAAAGAGTTATGGATTTTAGAAGGCGAGGAGGAAAAAACGAAAATGCAAAAATAAAATTGGCTTCGTCCTTAAGGTGAAAATGGACTTGGTCCTTAAGGGGTTAAAAATGAAAGAAGCTATCTGATTGGTTGCCATGGGCAACTGCACCACTATTCCTCTGCACAGTTTTTTGATAAATCTAGGGTCTGAACACTTTCCAAATGCATTGTGTACTTCTACTAGTAATCTGTCCTTTCTGCAAAAATGTCCATTTTAAAGCATTTATATCAGATTATAATCAGCAACTAAAGTTCCAGTCAGAATTCAGTTTTCTCAATCTCTTACAAAATGCTTTCATTGCCCACAGAAATGTCAGAGATGTTGAGAATGTCATTGTTGTGAGTGACCACATGGCTCCAAAGCTATCGCGGCACAAGTGTCAGCATCACATCAACCCTTAGATTCAGAGGAGAGCTGCAGAATAATACAGCCGTCATTTACGAAAAGAATTAGCATCAAACAGATATATATACCTGTGGTAACGGGGAGGTGATGCAAAGGGCAGATGGAATTACCCTAGGGGCAGATGGCATTAACCCCTTGTATTCGTGGCACCAGGGCGTGGTTTATCCTCGATACCACCCGAAGGTATACCGCTAGATCCTGGGCTAGGCACTACTGAGGGAAGACAGATGGTAAAGTCAATACAGTTCAGCCAGGGCCCATGGAGGTGACCAGTGAATCAGAGACCTTAAGGGCTTGCTGGGACTTGTAGTAGATGGGGTCAATACAATGCAGGCCACGTTAACTTGACAAATGGTGACTGTGACTGACTAGACTTTACTGATGACTGACAATACTGAGACTGGCTTACTTGTAGCTGCAGACTGGACTTGAGGCCTCCTATGACTCTGGACACTCTCTAGGACTCGACTTGACCTCAGCAAAGACTTGTAAGGAAAGAGCGAGAGCTAGCTCCACCAGGGCTTATATGGGGTAGACTAGCAGGGAGCCCATAGGTCACCGGTACCTCCTGGGTAACAATCACATGATAAGTCACATGGTAACAGTTTTAAAGTGACAACGCTTTCTGAACACATTATATTGTATAATACATTAGAAACATATTCACATGGGGGACAGATGCAAGGGGGCCCAGAGGACACTGTAGGGAGGCTGCCTGACAGGGCAGCAGGAGTACGGGGTAACACCTCATGTACTGGACCACCACAAACTCCCCCTCTTGAATACAGCCATCCTCTGCGCCCAGTCCTAGAGGAAGGACGACTAACAGTGGGCCACTGAGGCCCAGTGACAGTTCCTGGGGCATATTGGTATAAAATGTCCTTCACAGGTCTGAATAGTTAATAACAACAGGGGATGAGTCCATGTAGCACTTTAAAATTTCCATACATGCTTCTTTGGGAAATAAATTGGTAGACACACAGGATTCATTACACTCTAGACACTGAAACACATAAATTGCGGATTGGGCTGCCGAAGGCTATTTTCCCAATGACTTAGCTACTGGGGCCGTTCAGTGATAAAACAATTCTCCCCAGAACTCTATACATATTTTATACAACACACCATTGTTACCTCTATATACATCACAAGCACAGTGCTCTCTGCTGACATCTCTGTCCATTTTATGAACTGTCCAGAACAGCATATGTTTGCTATGGGCATTTCCTTTTACCCTGGACAGTTCTTAAAATGGAAAGAGATGTCAGCAGAGAGCACTGTGCTCATGATGTCAGCAGACAGCTTGGTGTTTCAAACGGAATAGAAGTAATTTACAAATCTGTACTATATTGTTGTTACAGTATAAATCTGTTCAACTTGTTACAAGGTGACTGCCCTAGAGACTTGAAGCAAAGTATCTATGGTGGCCAGCTTTTCTCTATGTTTACCATTGACTGAGAATTGAGAGAATTTATTGGGATTTATTGCTGCTGGCTGACTTTTCATTCATGGTTGCTACTGGTTACTGTTATTGAATTGACATTTATATATTGCGCTATCTTGGAGGGAGAAGATGAGCGCAGTATTCAGATGAACTTATACTTATCTATCTTTTTTAATTAATTTTTAAGTGGTCTCATTTTAATATCTGTATATTTATATATTTACACTTACTATTTTACTATCCATTGTCATATTTAATTAGTTGGAGCGGCGCCATCACAAGGGCCCTGTGGGATGCCTATCTCCACTAGTCATTTATATGTATTAATAATTATTTTATCCAAATCTATATCTTATTGCAATTTTTTCAAGACCTTGAGCCCCAATTTATTTTTTATTAGTTTATTTAATTTACAAATCTGTTTAACTTTCTGGCACCAGTTGATTTAAAAAAAAAAAAAAAGTACCCCTTTAACACCTTGTTGCCCTGGACAGTCCCTAGGGCATTCTGTAGGGCTACGGCATATGCTCTCAAGGTCTCACCTGGCTTTTGTTGCCTTTCATACAGCCGGAGACGTACCTCTGACAGAGAGTGTGACTCAAATACCTGGTACAGTCCTTCAAAGATCTGCTCTACAGTCGCCTTCTCCAAGGCTGGCCAGGTGTGGACTTCCTCTAATGCTGGTCCCTGTAGTTGTCCTGTGAGCAATTGCACCTGTTGTTTAGGAGGGAAAGAGTAAAAGACAAGCAAACTCTGGATCCTCTCTTTGAAATCCCTCCATTGTAGGTAGGGAGGACAGGGTTCCCCATGAATACTGGTGCAGATGCTGCAACACCAGGTCTGTTGATGCTGACTGCTGGCAGGGCTGGCAAGATCCTGGCTGCTGGGACGGGTGATGACCTCGCTGCTGGAGATGAAAGGGCGCTGTCGCCTGGTTGATCTGGAGAGCTGGGTTCTGACATCCTGTTGAATTTTGAGTGTGCTGTCACTTTAAGGGAAATAAGGTGCGCTCTCCTTTAAGATCCTTACTGTAGCGCAGCAGCAGCAGCTTGGACTTGACTGATGGGGTACTGTAATGGATGCTCTCCCTCTATTTTGCAAGAACCCGGTTGTAATCCATCTTGTGACCAGACATGCGGGCACTAACGGGTTCATACTGATAGCTACTGGCACCGGAGACTGGATACTGGCAATCGTTGGTGTTTGCAGAGTCTGCGCTGCAGCGGGTGCTTGACAGTTAACAACAGAGACGATAGCAGCAGCCGGAGCTTCCAACATGGCTGCGCCCAGGGAACTTCCTGTTTTGGTCCAGTCGGCAATATCTTCCCCTATGAAGCCGAGGGCAGCTCTTTGGTTCCTCCTCACAGCACTGAAGAGGCGTCACCGCTGGAGACTGACGGGGCAGAGCTGCGACCGCTCGCGCATGCGGGAAACACCGGACCACGTTTACCCTTTCAGGTACCGACTCTATACAGTTCACACAGTACACAGTAGCAGATAACAGTCTTTTCTTCACCTCTTCCTCTATTTCACAAGCGCCTATGGTATACCAGTTTCCACCGATGAAGTCCCGTACACTTTCTGGCACAAACTTTATTTGAATCGGCATGCAATTTTTTAACATTACTGGACACAGTTCGGACTGGGGGGGGGGGGGGGGGGGAGAACTTGTAGATAAGACACACACCAGTATCTTGTTCATGACGCCAAAAGTTGTGGTAACGGAAATGTGAGGTAAAGGGCAGATGGAATTACCCTAGGAGCAGAGGGCATTAACCCCTTGTATTCGTGACGGCAGGGCGTGGTTTATCCTCGATACCACCCGAAGGTATACCGCTAGATCCTAGGCTAGGCACAGGGGCAATAATGACTCTGATGCCAAGTTACGGATAACGGTAGCTTTACTGAGGGTAGACAGATGGTAAAGTCTGCTGGGACTTGTAGTAGATGGGGTCAATTTAATGCAGGCCACGTTGACTTGACAAATGGTGACTCTGCCTGACTTGACTGAAGACTGAAAATACTGAGACTGTGGCTTACTTGTAGCTGCTTGTGGCTGCAGACTAGACTTGAGGCCTCCTATTACTCTGGACACTCTCTAGGACTCGATTTGACCTCAACAAAGACTTGTAAGGAAAGAGAGAGAGCTAGCTCCACCCAGGGCTTATATGGGGGAAACTAGCAGGGAGCCCATAGGCTGGTCACTGGTACCAACTGGGTAACAATCACATGACAAGTCACATGGTAAACAGTCTTAAAGTGACAACGCTTTCCGAACACATTACACGGTATAATACATTAGAAATATATTCACATGGGGGGACAGATGCAAGGGGGCCCAGGGGACACTGTAGGGAGGCTGACTGATAGGGCAGCAGGAGTATGGGGTAACACCTCCCGTACTGGGCCACAACATACCTGTTAAGGGTTAAACCAGGGGTTGGAAACAGTGTGCGCTACAGAACCTGCAGTTTGTGGGGCTGTACAGTTTTTCTCTCTACTTGCTGAATTTAAAGGGGTTATGCAGAATTCAACAACATATCTGTTTTCTTCCAAAAGCTGTACCTCTAGTGCAGTGTTTTCCAACCTTTTTCGGCTCGGGGAACCCCTACCTTTACCTTCTCTTCTCCAACTGGATCGGGCCATCATGACGATTTCTTCCAGCCACAATTCTTCACGGTTAAACCTGCAAAACAAACCTATTAGGCTCCACACTTTTCTAGCATCAGCCTCCAGATTTCCCTTTTACAAGTGAAGAGGAATATAGGGGCGTATAGGTGTAAAGGGGTAACAGAGGGGTGTAGAAAGGTGTACATGGGTGACAGGTGTGTAGAGGAGTGCACATGTGTAACGGGGGTGTAGAAAGGTGTACATGGGTGACAGGTGTGTAGAGGAGTGCACATGGGTAACAGGGGGGTGTAGAAAGGTGTACATGGGTGACAGGTGTGTAGAAAGGTGTGCATGGGTGACAGAGGGGTATAGGGGGTGGCAGAGGGGTGTACAGGGTGTAGAGGAGTGTACATGGGTAGCAGAGGGGTGTAGGGTGTGACAGAGGGGTGTACATGGGTGATAGAGGGATGTAGGGGGTGACATAGCAGTGTGCAGGGTGTAGAGGAGTGTACATGGGTGACAGATGGTTGTAGGGGGTTACATAGGGGTGTACAGGGTGTAGAGGAGTGTACATAGTTGACAGGGGGCGTAGGGGGTGACAGAGGAATGTACATGAGTGACAGGGAGTGTAGGAGGGGTTTACATGGGTGACAGATGGGTGTAGAGTAGTGTACATGGGTGACAGGGGGTGTAATGGGTGACAGAGGGGTGTACATGGGTGACAGATGGGTGTGGAGGAGTGTACATGGGTGAAAGGGGGTGTAGGGGTGACAGAGGGGTGTACATGGGTAACAGAAGGGTGTAGATGAGTGTACATGGATGACAGGGGGTGTACATGGGTGACAGAGGGGTGTAGAGGAGTGTACATGGGTGACAGGGGGGCATAGGGGTGACAGAGGGGTGTACATGGGTGACAGATGGTTGTAGAAGAGTGCATATGGGTGACAGGGTGAAAGAGGGGTGGACATGAGTAACAAGGTGGTAACAGTGGGGTGGACAGGGGTGACAAAGGGACAGAGGGGTGAATAGTGGGGGGTTGGACATTGGGGATGGGGGTAGACTGGGGGGTGGTCAGAGGGGTGGTGAACATGGGTGACAGGGGCGGACAAGGTGGACATGGATGACAAGAAAGTGGACAAGGGTGAAAGGGGGTAACAGAGGGGTGACAAAGGGGGGTGGACAGGGGTGAAAGAGGGGAGAGGGTGCAGTACGTTAATTAATCTGAGCTGTTTTTCCTTCTGCGGGGGCCGGGAAGCTGGTCCAGGAAGATGGTACGGGGGACCAGCGCACCATCCCCATTCACATTTATCCCCTTCCCGGCCTGCACGCCTATGACTCACTCAAGGGCACCACAGGGGGAGCAGAACGCTATGTGCACAGTGCGCACATACCACACAATGCGCACGCAGGCTTTCCTTCCCCCCTGCACCGCCGCGATTCACAGGCGCGCAGGCCGGGAGATAAAAAAAAAAAAAAAGAAAAAAATTGCTGAAGCGTCGGGGTACCTCGTGCAGGGAATCACTGCTCTAGTGTTACAGCTTAACTTTCTTCACTTCAATGGAACTGTAGTACAACACACATACTGAAGACAAGAGTGGTGCTGTTTATTTAAGAAAGCAGCTATTTTTCTAATTCAGGAGAACCCCTTTAACTAGGTGAAAGAAATTCTTGACTATTTCCAAGAAAGATGTTTTTGCAAGAAAGAAGAAGCATTTTTCTAATCATTGACAATGCCTTTAAAGCTAAGTTTCCACTTGTTTCTTTTTTACACCTGAAAAAACTCCAGAAAAAACACCAGAAAAACTGCCAAAGATTTTTCCTGCATTTTGTCAGTTTTTCTGGCGTTTTTGCTGGTGTGTGGAAACAGCCAGTTATGTACCCTATTACAGTTTTTTCACTGCTGTCATGGTACCACTCAGTGGTTCGGATGCGGAGCGCCCAGTCCACAGAGTGTAAGGAGATGAGGGGTGATGTATAGTATCACTATTCACCTCCCCCTGCCGTATAGTATACAGGGGGGCATAGTGTACCCCTGTATACTATACAAGAGCCGGGAATCCTGTCACTATACTAAGGGGACTCACTGCTCCTATATCCCCTTTCGGCAGTATACAGTATATACAGCTATCTATAGATAGCTGTATATATTGTATATGCACAAAGTGTTAACCTTCATTGTCCAGCAGTGTAAGTTAACTTTTTCCTTGCTGGGCTGGTGCATAGCGCACAGCTCAGCAAGGGGTTAAGTGACCCAGTAATGTATATACTGTATACACATTGCAGGCTCATTGTAACTTCTTGCTGGGCAGTAGATATACGACATATATCTACTGCTCAGCATCAGCTGACGTATATCTACTTCTCAGCATCAGCTGTTCTCCCGGCTCTGTAGCCGCAGCACAGCTGAAGTCCCAATCTATGTAGGGACATTTTCCAGTGCAACATGTAGCGCTGGAAAATGCTGTATGGCTGTGGAGGGAAATAGTGATGCTATGCATCACTCCTTCTCTCTGAGGATGCTGAAACTATGGCGTTTTTGCTTAAAACCGCCATAGTCTCAGCATTGCTGCAAATTGGAAAAACTGCCAGATCGCAGTAAAACGCCGGGGTCAGGGGAAAAAATGCCAAACCCAAAAACACAAAGTGGGTTTGGCATTTTGCGTTTCCCCATTAACTCCCTGTTGACATCTGGCCACAGCGTTTTTCCCACAGAAAAACGCTGTGTAGCCGTTTTGCCATTTTTTGGGGCAAAACACCCCCCCAAAAAAAGTGAAAACTTAGCCTAAAAGAAACTTAACAGGCTTGAGGCCAAGTAGGTGAGCCTGGAGTTTGTCCAGCAGGAGTGCTCTTTTATATACCATTTTTAAAAAAAAGTCTTCTTCCATCACTGATTTTTCAAAGTAGACAAGTGGTTTATGAAAACAATTAAAGGGGTACTCCGGCACTAAGACATCTTATCCCCTATCCAAAGAATAGGGGATAAGATGCCTGGTCGCAGGGGTCCCGCCGCTGGGAACCCCCGTTATCTTCCACACCGCACCCCATTAGAATCAGCCCCCGGAGCGTGCTCGCTCCGGGTCTGATTATTACCGATCACGGGGACGGAGCATAGTGACGTCAAGCTCCGCCCCCTCAATGCAAGCCTATGGAGGGGGCGAGACACCTGTCATGCCCCCTCCATAGGCTTGCATTGAGGGGGCGGAGGGTGATGTCACATGGGGGCGGAGCAGTGATGTCACTATGCTCCGTCCCCGTGATTGCTAGTAATCAGACCCGGAGCGAGCACTCTCCGGGGACTGATTCTAACGGGGTGCGGCGTGGAAGATCACGGGGGTCCCCAACGGCAGGACTCCCGCGATCAGGCATCTTATCCCCTATCCTTTGGATAGGGGATAAGATGTCTTAGCGCCGGAGTACCCCTTTAAGCATTGGGCACTGACATGTCACTGTTTTGGCGACATAGGGGCAGTGTGGACTTTTCTGATATGGGGCATAAAGCCCTTAAGTAATTTCTCATATTCTTGTACAGAATACAGTTGTACAGTACACTCAGTAATATGAAATAGAAAACTGCTGCCAAAATAATTATTAGTAAAAAGTACAGCTCCAAACAGGAACTACAAAAGCTGTTTCTGTAGAATTTCCCTGTGCTCTGGAGATTTGAACTAAATAAATTATTCTATCCCACAGAAAAATATAAGAAGTGATATCAAAGACACTAGTAGGAACCTAACCTAAAAATTATTATTTTTTCCATAATTCCCTTTAGGATGAAAACTTACAGAGGTGAGCTCCTCTTTAGGTTCTTTCTTTAATGTTTCAAATTGTGTTCAATTGTGTTTCAAAAGTTCCTTACAATTGTATACACAATATAGCTCTGTACACTGTTATATCTAGTATCTGCAAATACATACAGTGACCCCCCGACCTACGATGGCCCCGACAAACGATAATTTCAACATGCGATGGCCTCTTAGAGGCCATCGCATGTTGAAGGCAGCATCAACATACGATGCTTTTATATGTCGGGGCCATCGCATAAACGGCTATCCGGCAGCGCAGACTGCTTCAGCTGCCACCTGATAGCCATTTATGGTGCCACATGTGGTCCGCTGACGATCACTTACCTGTCCTCGGGGCTCCGGCGCGTCCTCTTCAGGATCCCCTGCATCGTCAGCGCTCTTCGTCGTCATCACGTCATCATCCAATAGGAGCGGCGTGCGTAGCGACGTGATGGCGTCGACAGAGAGCGAGGATGCCGGGGAAGCAGAGGCCTTGCCGGAACGTCGGGGACACCTCGGGGACGCAGCGACAGCGATGGAAGGAGACATCCAGGGCAGCGGTGACGATCCAGAGCGGCGAGGACAGGTGAGAACAACTTCCTCTACCAGTGGTCTTCAACCTGCAGACCTCCAGATGTTGCAAAACTACAACTCCCATCATGCCCGGACAGCCAACGGCTGTCCGGGCATGCTGGGTGTTGTAGTTTTGCAACATCTGGAAGTCCGCAGGTTGTAGACCACTGTCCTATACTTTACATTGCACGGATCCCTCAACATACGATGGTTTCAACAAACGATGGTCCGTTTAGAACGGATTACCATCGTCTGTTGAGGGACCACTGTATGTGTGTTGTGTATTGTAAAATTACCATTTCTTAATACAAGCATATTTTCGAATGCACATTCACTGTATATATATATATATATATATATATATATATATATATATATATATATGTTAATGCTGCTTCTTCACTGAAAGGAAAATAAAGATTTAGTGATGTGGTGAGTGTATATGATCATGTCGTCTATGTAAGCGCTCATTTCCAGGAAGAATAGCATTAAATCAATCAGTATTTGGCTATAAAGCTTCCATCAGTAGATGACTCTGAAGTTTTCTGTGGACATTTTTATCGAAGCCCTGATTAAAAGTAACACTAAATGTCATTGCCTGGAGTTAACCTTTTTCTGCATAATGTTCAGGAGAATAGGATGTGATATAATAAATCTGCGTCAGCATTAGTGCTTCATTAGTTCTCTTGGGGACCGCAGGTTTATCAAACTAAACGAGTAAGCAGGTAACAATGGATGAGCGTAAGCAAAGGTACAACAAGATGTGGGGGAGATTTATCAAATCCTGTCCAGAGGAAAAGTTGCTGAGTTGCCCATAGCAACCAATCAGCTCTCTTCTTTCACTTTTCAGAGGCCTTTTCAAAAATGAAAGAAGCGATCTGATTGGTTGCTATGGGCAACTCAGCAACTTTTCCTCTGGACAGGTTTTGATTAATCTCCCCCATAATGTACATGATAATGCGCTAAACTATCTGCATAGCAGGTTCCCAATTCTAAGGTTCTCAACTTCAATTCTAAGGACAACTTTTTATGAGGTTGTCTACTTTGTGTAGCAATATGTCATATGTGCGTTTGGCCTCTAGGGGGTCTCACTACTTGTGTGTGTACTACAAGGATATGGTAATTTGTTGGCAGTTATGTATAATAACAGCCATTCACCTCATGTAATATGGAGTCTGGTGTGGTGCCCACAATGGGTGGATTAGTCCATGCCAGTTGAAGGTAGCAGTCCCTCTGGCAAAGTATATTGTAGTGTCATGTATGGCAGGGTGGCCTTGCTAACTTGGTGGGTCCCCCTATGACCCTGTTCAAGTTCTGTAATGAGGGGGTCTAGCACAGTTTAGGAAGTCCTTTGACTCCCGAGGTACAGTTGGCGAGGTGTCTGTGCAGCAGAAATACTCCAGACACAATTGTTAATTTCTAATGACAATTTGTTTTCCTTTAGTCCTAATGGCAGTATAAGTAGGGTATTACTGCCCGTGTAAACAATTGCAAGGAAATAGAGAGGGCGCTATCTAGTGCATTACCACTAAAAACACAAGGGTGAACAGAGGTATTTACAATGCTCACCCAGGATGTTACACTCGCCAAGTGTAACAATGGAAAAGGGCTTGTGTGTAAGTATGCCGGCAGCCGGTCCACCTTAGAACAGATGCACAAAGAAACAAGGAGACTCCAAGGAGGTGGCGGACATCAAGAGGTGCTGGACACACTCAGAGGGTAAAATCCACTTTAATCACCCATCATGCAACGCGTTTCACAGATTATCTGCTTCATCAGGCCTTACAATGTTATTCTGCTTCAACACCAAGTTGCTTGCCTATTGCAGATTCAGTCTTCCCAGTCTGGTGCAGGTCTACAATTTTGTTTCTGGTGTCCTTCGACAGCTCTTTGGTCTTGGCCATAGTGGAAATTGGAGTGTGACTGTTTGAGGTTGTGGACAGGTGTCTTTTATACTGATAACAAGTTCAAACAGGTTCCATTAATACAAGTAACGTGTGGAGGACAGAGGACACTCTTAAAGAAGAAGTTACAGGTCTGTGAGAGCCAGAAATCTTGCCTGTTTGTAGGTGATCAAATACTTATTTCCTACCATAATTTGCTAATACATTTTTACAAAATCAGACAATGTAATTTTAAGGATTTTTTTTTCCTCATTCTGTCTCTCATAGTTGAGGTATACCTATGATGAAATTACAGGCCTCTCTCATCTTTTTAAGTGGGAGAACTTGCACAATTGGTGGCTGACTAAATACTTTTTTGCCCCACTGTATCTCTAGGCGAGAACTTGTGCCTAGACACATCAGTTTCTGCACTGTTGGAATCTTCCAGTACTGACCCTAACTTATTGCCATAGGTTGGGTGAACCACGACTTCTTCAGCCCAAATAGAATTGGCGATGACTGAGGTCAAGATGTATGCCAGCCTGACCCTCCACAGGATGGACAGAGCATCTATGGCTCAAGGATTGTCCTCTTTTGACAAAGAGCGCATGCGCTCAAATGCGTCAAGATGTGTCAGACCTTGTGAAGTGTTGAAGTTGTTCCATGCTGTTTTTTTTTAAAGAGGATTCTACAATAATGCTGCAGTTTTCCAAAGCGTTGGATCATTTTGTTTTTCTTATCATCAAGGATTGTCCGCCCTGTATAGATGACCAGCTCCTCTCCTCTGCTTCCCCAGACACCACATCCTTTATGGCATTCACTATACAGAAAAAACAACAACAAAATCCAAAACATTGTTTTTTCTTTACAGTTTACATGAATTTATTTTAAAAAAAAGTGGGAGTACGGTAATTATAATTTTTATTGGGGGATGGGGGGGAGGTGTATTTAAAATCTTCTTAAACCTTTTTCGTCTCCCTAGAGGACTTTTGCCTTACAATGTTATTCTTGCAATTACTGTGATGTTATTCTTACTATTAATGTGACATGACCGGCCTATAAGATAATAGAGATGCAATGGTTGCTACTGACCATGGTGGCATCTAGTGAGTTAAGCAATAATAATCATAACGATAATTATTTCTATGGCTCCAAGACCCAGAGGTCTCAAAATGGGGCAAAGTGATAGGGGAGACCAGTAGGGAATGTTATAGGCCTCCATAAAGAGATGTGAATCCAATATTGGAGGGATCTCCGATGCCAGTCACTGAAGGCTGGTGTCAATTGCAGAATTCAAACCCAGATCCCAAGCACTGCAAGGTAACAATGCTAACTACTCTGCTACCATTCATGATTAAACAATGTCAGATGCAGTTAAAGGGGGACTCCACTGGCCAGCGTTCTGAAGTGAATGTTCCGAACGCTTTTTTAGCACTGCGGGGTTGGCCACGCCCCTTGGGACATCATGGCCATGCCCCCTCAAAGCAAGTCTATGAGAGGGGGCGTGATGGCAGTCACGCCCCCTCCCATTGACTTGCATTGAGGGGGCATGGATATGATGTCACAAGGGGCGTGGCCGACCACCTCGGCTCAAAAACAGCATTCGGAACATTTACTTCCGAACGCTGGCCAGTGGAGTACCCCTTTAAAGGTGTTATCCAGGAATTAAAAAAACAAAGCTAATTTCTTTCAAAAACCGCTCCCTGTCTATCTCCAGGTTGGGTGTGGTTCTGCAGCTCAGTTCCATTGAAGTGAAAAGAGCCAAGTTGTAATACCACACCCAACTTGGAGACAGACGGGGAAATTAAAAATTAGCTCTGATTTTCTATTACTGGATAAACCCTTTAAAAACACAATTTTTTTTATTTGAGAATAATGCATTGTTGTGAGAAATGTATAGGATATTATTCTCATTCCAGTTTAGCTGAAAGGATTTCCTGATTCCAAATGATTTTGTTCACTTCTCCCCATACTGACGTGTATTATTTGTACTTGCGGAGATTTCCTCTCCCGTGATGTACACTAGAAGTGTATCTCCAAGTGCATTACATTGGATGATAGCACAATAAGGTGACATTACGGTGCATTTAGACAGTCCAGAGAGCTTTAGTAAATCACTAGTCTATAGAAATGGCACATCCATGAAATGCAGCCTACAAGGGAGATGATCAGTGTCTGTATACGGCTCAGGCAGGGAAGTATTTCAGAGACAATTAGAAGATGCGTAAATTGGTAAAAAGATGTTACGGATCTAAAACTGATATACTTCTACATTTTCTAGGACTGTCTTCGGTCAGCTAGATTCTCTTCTGAAGTTTCGAGCATTACATCAAATTTGGCAATTTTATTTTTACTACATTTTAATTCTTGTGCATGGTAAAGTGGAGAGAAGCAGTTATGTAGAGCATTGTGGCTAGCACTGTGTCAAGGGCACACCGTGAATGGCACACTGGGGGGGGCACACCGTGAATGGCACACTGGGGGGGCACACCGTGAATGGCACACTGGGGGGGGGTACACCGTGAATGGCACACTGGGGGGGCACACCGTGAATGGCACACTGGGGGGGGCACACCGTGAATGGCACACTGGGGGGGCACACCGTGAATGGCACACTGGGGGGCACAGCCTGTATTAGCCATCTTAGCTGCTATAGATCATCATTGAACTCCTTCTTCTTCCTCTAATGGAACATTTTCTCCAAATTCGGTGACCTGTATAAAAGCCTGTAGCCTTGTCATATGGTCAGGAAACTCTTTAGTGACTGCAAATGTTTTCATAAATGTCATTATTTATTAAAAACTATTAATGTATTCTGTGGTACTCTACATTTTAAAACATTAACTCTATCATAACCAGTGGAGTTTTGGACATTTATGATGAGAACAAGATTTTATCTTCTAGAATGCTACAGATTAAAGGTAAAAAAAAAATCCCCCTTTTTTTTAGCATACCCCAATTTTATTGTTCTTATCTATAGGACACAGTTTTTTTTTTATTATGTGAAGCTGAATAAGATACCAATGAAAATGTTAGATTATATCAAGCCATCAGCTTTGACCATCTCCTGAGGTGGACTTTCTGCTCTTATGGTAAAAACGTGAAGTTCCTAAAGATTGCAGACAGCAGAAATGCCCCCTTGGACTTTTAAGGGGTTTTACATGAAACAGCTTTTCACCGTATTTTAAATGTTATTTATATGAAAAATTGACAATGTTCTCTTCTTAAACATCTTTCTTAAGACTAAGTACATTTATTTATTTTAATCTATTCTTATAACCAAGATGCTTTATGCCCCTTTTTAGCACATTAGTTTCACACCTTTGTACCCTTTTCAGCTTCAGGATATCCTTTTTATGAACCAGCGCCCAGGACTGAGCAGCATATTCCAATGCTGTATAAAGTGTTAATATTGTGTCTTTGTCCCGCGAGCGTATACCTCTTTGGATACATGACAATATCCTGCAGGCCTTAAATGGGCACTGTCAACAACTTTATTTTTTGATATGTTGTAGTACTTATGTACTACAACATATCTCTAATATACTTTTATTATTATTTTTTTTTTCATTGAAAAGGTTTAATTTACATTTAAAAACTGGCCACTAGGGGTCACCCTTCTAATGGCCGGCTGCAGCCTGGCGTGACGTCACGCCTGAAAAAGGACTGATTTTGGAGTGGCCTTTTTCAGTTAGGCTGCACTCGCTCCCTGCCTGTCAATCAGACAGGCGGGAGTGAGCGAATTGGCTCCCCGGCCACTGGCTGGGAGGCCCCTCCTCCCGCACATCGCCGCCTCGTCGCTGCCGCTGTCCCTGCACGCCCGCTGCCGGATTCTGCAGTAACTGCAAGTGTAGGAAGCGCCGTATCGCCGATTGTAACTAACTAATAGTTTATCTACACAGGGTGCCTCCAGCTGTTTCAATACTACAACTCCCAGCATGCCCTGACAGCCAATAGATGTCAAGGCAAGCTGGGAGTTGTAGTGGTGAAACAGCTGGAGGCACCCTGTGTAGATGAACTAAGGGCGGAAGTCCCCCCCAGCAGGCATCAGTGACGTGGTGCCTGCTGGGGAAGTCTGCCTGGTAGTGAGCACACTGCCAGGCAGACAAAAGGCATTTTTAATATAGTAAAAATAAAAAGTAAATGCAGGGAGGGGGTTAGGGATAGACTGGCAATAGGCAGGGACAGAAAAAAAATAGGATGGTGGGAGCTACCCTTTAAAAGCAGCTGCTTGACATTGCATGTTGTTTTGCACTCTATAATCTGTAAGTATACACAGATCCCTATGTACAAGTGACTTTCCTAGGTTTTCTCCCTTAGTACATATTATGCTGCAGGATATTACTCCCCTTAGGACATATGAAGCATGAAGGTTAATTTTACCCAGATGCATAACTTTACATTTATCATCATTAAACCTTTTTTGTCGAGTTTATGTCTAAATATTTAGTGTGTCCAAGATAGCTTGTAGCTTATGCCCATCTTTCATAGACTGTACCCTGCTACAAAGCTTGGTATCATGTGCAAAGATAGAAACACAGCTTTTAATTTGCTCTCTATATATAATTAATAAATAACTTAAACAGGATCTCTCCCCAGCATCACTTGCACTAACCTGCTGCTACAGGGTAATAGTGCAGGTGATACTGATTCCAATGCTGTTTACCTTTTATTCCTATGTGGCCCCATTTCCGAGCTACGTCTGAAAATTGAAATATGAAAATGATGTTCTTTTGTACACATGATCATCATCACAGGTCCTTCAGCCACATTGTCTTCTATCCTGCAGTGCTGATCTCTGTAACAAAGCACTTTTTTTGGCATATATGGATTTTCACGCATAACTCAGAAAAGAGGCCATGTAGGAAAAAAGGTAAACCGTGCTGAAATCAGTGTCAACCTCATCAATATCCTGTACCAACAGGTTAATGTGTGTGACACTAGCGACAGATTCCCTTTAAATAAAAGTAAGCCCAGTACTGAACCTTGGGGAGGCATACCATAACCATGGGTAACAGGGTTAGGCTTGTTTCACACTAGCAAATTACTCCGTTTAGCAATTTCCGTTGCTAGCTCCGTCCTAAAATCATCTGTCACCGGCAGTAACCAAATCCTATCCGTCCATTAGAAAATCCCATTATAGTCTATGGGATTTTTCTAAAATCCGTTTTAATCCGTTATAGTCCGTTATTGATAATGGACGTTATTTTGTGACGGAAGATAGTACAGAAGAAAATAGTTCATGAACTATTTTCTTCTGTACTATCTTCCGTCACAAAATAACGTCCATTATCAATAACGGACTATAACGGATTAAAACGGATTTTAGAAAAATCCCATAGACTATAATGGGATTTTCTAACGGACGTATAGGATTTGGTTACTGCCGGTGACAGATGATTTTGCGATGGAACTTGCTAAACGGAGTAATTTGCTAGTGTGAAAGAAGCCTTACAATCCTTGAGCCAATTTTTTCTATTCAAATATAAACTATACTTTCTAACTTATAGCCATTATTTCACCCATTAGGCATCTTTGAAGGACAGTGTTAAAGGAGATATCCAGTGCTGAAAAACTTATCCCCTATCCTAAGGATAGGGGATACGTTTCAGATTGCGGGGGTCCAACCGCTAGGGCCCTCAGTGATCTCCTGTACGGGGTCCCAGAAGCCTGCGGGAAGGGGGCGTGTTGACCACCTCATGAAGCGGAGGCTGACATGCCCCCTCAATACAATTCTGTCTTCGTCAATCTCCGGCTTTGCCATAGCGATGCTTCGAGCGGTGGTCGACACCCGCTATCTGGCCAGCGAGCCAGGCCCCGTACAACCAATCAGATCGCTTCTTTCATTTTTCAGAGGCCTTTTATAAAAAATGTAAGAAGTGATCTGATTGGCTGCTATGGGTATGATTTGATAAATCTCCCCGTGTATCCATAGCCAGCCCCTTGTCTAGTCTTCTATTCATCTTTACTTACAAATACATCAGGTTTATTTAACAACATCTGTCCTTAATAAAATTGTGCACTACCACTTATAGCCCTATTCTAAACTATTTTCAGCTGATACATTTCTTTATTTTTTAAGACAGCTGTTACTTCTTGAACAGTAGCTGGAAATATTGCTTTCACAGAATCTAACCAGCTGTACTGGCACTTGCTATCAGCCCTAAATAACAAAATACACATTCCAACTCCTTGTTGCATTGTAAATGGATAAAGAATATTTTGCTATTTTATCATAAATAATGGATGGTACATTGCCAAAGCAGCTGTTCACTATGTAGTAGCAGAGATTAATTTCTTCATAGTACATTCTCTTTAAAGTGGCTGTTATTCAATGCCATTCAGGAACCGTGGTGCTATTCCCAATTTGTAGGCCTTAAAGGGTAGCTTCCACCATCCCTTTTTTTTCCTCTCTGTCCATGCCTATTTCCCATCTACCCCTAACCCCCTCCCTGCCTTTAATTAATTTTTTACTATATAAAAAATTCAGTTTTGTCTGCCTGGTAGTGTGCACAATACCAGGCAGACTTCCCCAGCATGCACCACGTCACTGATGCCTGCTGGGGCCGACACTTCTGCCCTTAGCTCATCTACACAGGGTGCCTCCAGCTGTTTTACCACTACAACTCCCAGCTTGCCCTGACATCTATTGGCTGTCAGGGCATGCTGGGAGTTGTAATGGGGAAAAAACTGGAGGCACTCTGTGTTAAAAACAATACATGGCCGCGGCGCAACCCGAAAACCCCGCCCCCCCCTGAACCCCGCTACCTGAACCCTGCCACGCAACCTCTACTATTCCCCCCCCCCCCCCAGACATACCAGGACAGTGCAGCGACGGGGCCGACATGAGAAGAAAGTGCAGGACAGCAGCGACGGGATGGCGGGGCCGGAGTGCGAGGCCAGGGAGCAGGGGAGCCAATGCGCGCTTCTTCTGTTCTCAGCGATCGCTCCCCCTGTCTGTCGACAGGCAGGGTGTGAGCGCAGGATGAATGAATTAGGACCGATGCCCGGCCGGCATCAGTCCGAATTCAGGCGTGATGTCACACCAGCCTGCAGCCGGTCACTAGGAGGGTGACCCCTAGTGGCCGGTTTTCAAACGTAAAATACACACTGTTAATAAAAAAAATAAAAAAATGTTACTATATTAGAGATAGGTTGTAGTACATAAGTACTACAACATATCAAAAATAAAAGTTGGTGACAGTGCCCATTTAAAGTTTTTTTTTTCTGCTCCAAAAATGCTAAGTAATTGAATCCCCCAGGAAAAAGTTAGGAATATCTACTTTTCTCTTCTAAAGAAGTGTTTTGTTAAGAAGTATTCTTTCTGCGGCTTCTGTCCTTTCAGTTTTCGTTCCCTTTTCCCTTCAGAATAAACAGATTTGTTTCATACGATGGAACGTAACTTTCCGTTTATGATCTAGCCTGGTGTCTGCTGTTCTTTTGCAGATTGACCAAATTGAAGTTTCTTTTTCGTGCCGGTTAGAAAACAGGTTTAAAAGGAAAGGAAAAACTTCCGCTTGCTCGAAGGGAAAGGATGAAAACGAAGAGACTTTCAAAGGCTGCGCTTCATCGGTCTGCTGGGACAGCACCACCATCCGCGAGACCCTCAGAAAAAGGCAGCAAGGACATTAGCACCACGGACAGATGACAGCAATGAAAACAAAAGGCTTGTCTCCAAATTAATGAGGTGTCCCCTTGCTACTACTATCCTGTAGCAAGGAGATCATGCACATCATTAGTCTTCGCTGGCAGAAGCAATGCTCTTTAGAAGTGCCGTATGATTTGTAGCTGTTTATATAAATGCACCCTGCAAAGAGCCGACCCTACTTGGACTCAGTCTACGTCCGATTTTAGGAAAAACAGGACTATACAGTGACTGCCGAGCACAACATACACTATTACAGTAGGTGCCGCTGTTAACTCAGCATTAGGGGTTGCAAAAAACATACCGGCCATGCTAATTTGCATAATTAATTAAGTATGCTTAAGATCACAGGATACACATATGTAGGGGAAATTTTGTTCTATTCTGACCCCTAAAATAAAAAAATTTATTTCTCCTAATAAGGGCCTGTACGAGGGTAATTGTTTGCACCCCGATCTGTAGTTTTTAACAGTACCATTTTTGTTTTTATGTGACCTTTTGATTGCTTTTTTTTTTTTTTTTTATTAAATTCGGAGGTTGCAGTTAGTAACTAACTACAACTTCCAGCATGCCCTGATACAGCCTGTGGCTCATCAGCTGCCCCAAATAAAAACTACAACTCCCAGCATGTTAGACTATATAGTAGTGTATAGTATAGGTCAGAGTTTTCCAACCAGGGGTGCCTCCAGCTGTTGCAAAACTACAACTCCCAGCATGTTGGACTATATAGTAGTATATAGTATAGGTCAGAGTTTTCCAACCAGGGGTGCCTCCAGCTGTTGCAAAACTACAACTCCCAGCATGTTGGACTATATAGTAATATATACTGTAGTATATGTCAGTGTTTCCCAACCAGGGGTACCTCCAGCTGTTGCAAAACTACAACTCCCAGCATGTTGGACTATATAGTAGTATAAAGTATAGGTCAGAGTTTTTCAACCGGGGGTGCCTCCAGCTGTTGCAAAACTACAACTCGCCGCATGTTGGACTGTATAGTAGTATAATGTATGGGTCAATGTTTCCCAACCAGGGGGCCTCCAGCTGTTGCAAAACTACAACTCCCAGCATGTTGGACTATATAGTAGTATATAGTATAGGTCAGTGTTTCCCAACCAGGGGTGCCTCCAGCTGTTGCAAAACTACAACTCCCAGCATGTTGGACTATATAGTAGGACATAGTATAGGTCAATGTTTCCCGACCAGGGGTGTCTCCAGCTGTTGCAAAACTACAACTCCCAGCATGCCTGGACAGCCAACGGCTGTCCAGGCATGCTGGGAGTTGTAGTTTTGCAACAGCTGGAGGCACCCCTGATTGGGAAACACTGGTATAGTATGTGGTATAACATTCTGGGAGTTGGAGGATTGGTTGGATAAAGACCAATTACTGCATTGCCGGTATTTCTAATATAAAAATACCGTCAGGGTGGCCAAAATACCAAATGTGCCGGTAAAATACCGGCCAGGTGGCAACCCTACTCAGCATTACTCAATGATTGACATTGACTTGTTTTCTGACACCACATCTACGCTCTATGGCAGCTTTGCAAGTGTCCCAGTGAACAAGGAATGGTACGTAAGCGGCATTAGCCAGCAGATACTTGCACTCTGTATTACTGATTTAATTAGAGATCGCACACAGTGCAAAGAATACAATACAGATGCTAGCTGTAACCGAGCAAAGGGAAAGTGACATGTATCTGTAAATGATGAGATATACAGCCCAGTGTGCTGGAGGTGTGCACTGAATATTACTATCGACTTAGGCTGGGCCTCCCACTATGCTGTTGAATACTTGCCAATATGAACAATATTAGAACCCACAGTTCGCAGCTGGACCTATGCACTACACTACATTGGTTTAGACAGACTTTGTAAATCATAAAGAATTACTGGATGCAAGCTAATGCTAACCATTTCTACTGAGACTACAATGCGAGGCTAAGGGTATGAACTGGAAGAGAAAGCATAAATATAATGAGGGCAAAAAGGTGATAATAATGGGGGCATAGGCGTGCGCACGGGGTTTGCCGGGTGTGCCTGGGGGGATCTGCCACTGAGCAGCCTGCAGGGGGGGCCCCGTCACATTCGGGACATCCCTGTGTCCCGAAACATGTTTTCGGGACACAAGGATGTCCCGGCAACCTTTCTACGGCCCCGCGTTAACTTTAAAAATGCAGGGGTCACTGGGAGATCACGCAGGGACGTCACTGATGTCCCGTGTGTGCGCCCATAGGAACAGAGGAGTGGAGCATCGAGGAGGAGGAGGACGCGTGCATGGTGGCTGGAGGCTGTATGTCTGTGTACTGCCCCACTTCAGTGCTCCGACCACCGCTCCTCCAGTCCCGGGACCTACTGCTATGGCCTATAGGCCATAGCAGTAGATTGTGACCCCGGACTGGAGGAGCGGTGGACGTAGCACTGAAGTGGGACAGTACACAGACATACAGCCTCCAGCCATATACTGTATATGGCTGAAGGCTGTATGTCTGTGGGGGAACTATACTGCACCTAATGTGGGGACCTATACTGCACCTAATGTAGGGGAACTATACTGACCTAATGTGGGGGAACTATACTGCAACTAATGTGGGGGAACTATACTGCACCTAATGTGGGGACCTATACTGCACCTAATGTAGGGGAACTATACTGACCTAATGTGGGGGAACTATACTGCACCTAATGTGGGGGCACTATACTGCCAACCAAATGTGGGGGAACTATACTGCCAACCTAATGTAGGGGAACTACAACCTAATGTGGGGAAACTATACAGCCAACCTAATGTGGGGGAACTATACTGCCAACCTAATGTGGGGGAACTATACAGCCAACCTAATGTGGGATAACTATACAGCCAACCTAATGTGGGGGAACTATACTGCCAACTTATTGTGGGGAAACTATACTGCCAACCTAATGTGGGGGAACTATACAAAAATATAAAAATTTACTGTCTGATCCCTATAACTTTTATTTTTCTGTATATAGGAATGTATGAGGGTCATTTTTTGCGCTGTGATTTGTAGTTTTTATCGGTACCATTTTTGTTTTGATGGGACTTTTCAAATACAGATTGTTCTGATTTATTGTTTTAAGCGTGCATGATACTACATATTGTTCACACATATGTGTGTATATATATATATATATATATATATATATATATATATATATATATATATACACACATATATATATATATACACACACACACACGTGCGCGCAGCATGAGTTTGTGCTTTAGGGTGCACATCCTAATGCAATAAGCTGCACATGCCTATGTATGGGGGCTACAGCGTCGTACGACGTCTACCTGTGACATACAGTCAGACTGGGCACTCTCCCTGTTTTCTCAGGCAGTCATACGTTTACCCCTTAGGGAGCAAGGTGAAGTGGCACCTTATTCCGATGCCCCAAAGTGTATGTTTAGTCCATATGATTGCTCATTGGTATTCTATTTATTACAAATTACAAAGAGCTACAGTACATTTAGTTACATGCAGACGTATAGACTGCAGTTGTCAAAATCAATAAGAAACGCTGCAGACATCATTGTGGAGCCCAGGTCTAATTTACAACGGGCTGGTACTATTCCTCTTGTCCATAGGATGTATTGCTACATAGTCAGATACTGTCATTGATGATTAAACACTGTCACACTCCGTACAGATCAGCCCATATACACTAGTATTGAGCGCGAAGATTAGAAATGCGAATTTTTACTGTAAATGTCGGCACTTCGCGATTTTGCAAATATTTAGAATATAGTGATATATATTTGTAATGACGCATATTCTTTTTAATGCAAATTTTTTATCCCTCCCTTTTAGGTGAAAGATTAAATTGCGCATGCACACTATGCAAATTTCATTACGAATTTTTGCATGGAAAAAATATTAACGAACATAGAGAATATGCGGATTTCGCAAACATAGGACGAATATTCGTCAATATATTTGCAAAATATTGCAAATTCGAATATGGCCCCTGCCACGCATCACTAATATCCACATTGCGAAAGAACAGGAAAAGGTGTCCGACAAACTACAGCTGCATTTTACTGTGGATTTACAATGCAGTTATTGACAGAACATGAATGCTGCATAAGAAGCTGGCCTATGGTTTGTCACTAGGTTATATCAGCACATTATGATCCGTGGAAGTTCGATCTATGGGGACCCCGCTGATCCTGAGAATAAAGGAGCTGCAGTGCAAGTTTTGTGCTGTTTCTTCTGCTAACTACAGCATGGCGGCATTCTCCAATTCACAGCAGAACAGGATGGCCAGGTGCTACAGTGCAAGGGACACAGTACAAATCTAGTGCTGCATCTTCTTCAGAAAAAGAGGTCAGAAAATAATATTCTATCCTCACAACAGTGTTTTACAAACAGTGTTCATCAACTGTTGCAAAACCACAACTCCCAGCATGCCTGGTGAGCCAAAGTCAGTCCGGGCATGCTGGGATTTGTAGTTTCTGGCATTAGTTGATTTAAAAAACATTTATTTCCTTGCCAGAGTACCCCTTTAAGTAACAAAACTATATATTAGTATTTCACCTCATCGGTTGACTTTAGACATTATAAAAGTGGATTTCTAGCAATCGGTTTCAAACAAATACAGTATCAGAGTTATATGCATATTTCCTGTAGGGTAGGTTTGTTTTTTATGTTTGCCATGTAAAAAAAACTTCTCCAGTCACACCATTAATGAAAGAAAAACACGCTGCTTCCAGATAATCTATCAAGCTGTAGGACCTCCAGCCATGCAGTTATCACTATTAAACCAGAAGTGCGCAGATTGTTTGTTTTGATCATCGTATGCAAATAGTACATGGCTGGGAACAGAGCGTTTCTATGAAGCACAGCGCTATCACCCAGAGATGCAACAAGTTCATGATCTGTTGACGGAAAGAAAGATGGCAGCTAATTATACAATCTCTTGTTACGCTTTGCTAAAATGTCTACTTCTGAAGTTTGTCTTAAGTGGAAAAGAGGAAGATGTGTGAAATCCTCAAACATATTCCACTTTCTAATTAGCCATCGCCGCCAATTTCTCTGACTACCAACTGCAAGACAGAAGATCAGGAAACAGACATCTCCGGAATCAATTATCCTTGTATTTACAATCACTTCTAGAACAACTGTGATGCACAACGACAAACCTTGCTAGAGCAGGCGGTAATAGCAAAGCCAATGTTACTTCAGTTTATTGACCATTCAGGCTACAACTTTTCCTGTACCAAATAGAGTTTTATGGTTTATTTTTGTATTAAAGCACAAACGTAATCAGGATTTAGCCCCTAAAGCTATGTGCAGTGTATAAGGCTATGTTCAGATGTCAGAATGTCCTCATGGAAAAGCTCTGTGCAGACATTCTGCAGGCACCGGCATGTCAACTGAATGTCCTCACAGGAATATGTCGTCCCATAGATGGCAATGCATTCCGTGTGGAGTCCGGAGAAAGAATGGACATGTCCATTCTTCCTGGGAAACCGGAATCATGCGCACAGGGCAGCAGAATTCCATCGAAATCAATGGGACTCTACTGGTGCAGAATCTTCATGCAGAATTCCGCACAGAAATTCTGATGGGTGAACATAGCCTAAAAGCTGTGTAGCACAGTAATGCGGCCATCATTTTGTATTCCTAATCGGTGGTTTTAGGATTTAAAAAAAGAAAAACTATCAAAAGCCACGGACAGTTGAAGAGGCATGGCTGGAGGTCCGTAATGCCCCAGGGCTGCTATGCCTCTCTTGAACAACGTTACAGTATCACCCACATGCGCACAGACCCTGATCAATAGCAATGGTACTGATCAATAATGATGGGGCTTCGCAGCGAGCGATGTAATGGTTGGAGATGGCACATGTGCGGAGTAGCTGTATGTCGTTCACACAGGGCAGATGCTGTGACATTGTTCAAGAGAAGCGTGGCAGCCCTGAGGCACGGTGGACCCCTGGGCGATTGCAGATCACCAACTGTTTGTGATTTTAGAATGATAAAAAGCACTTCTCAAAAGCCACAGATTAGGAATACAAAAGGTATGGCTTCATTACTGCGCTAAACCGCTTTTACACACTGCACATAGCTTTAGGGGATAAATCCTGATGACAGTTGTGCTTTAACATGGACTTTCTCTTTAATCCATAGTCCAAAAACATTCTAACATGTCATCTGACATACTAAGAAGTTGAAATTAAAGAGAATGTGAAACTAACAGAAGCCCTGGAAAGGCAACAGCAAGACAAACCCAAAAAAGGCAATGGTTTTGCAGAAGCCAGAGACAATTACTTTCTCATATTTCTGGACTGATTTTTCTTTAGTTTTGCAAGTGCCTTTTTAACTTCTGGTAGCATGAGGAGGTACCTTCCTCCCATTTAGGTTGCACAGGTAGTCTGGCTCCTTCAGGATGGCACATGCAGGTCCACCACTGGTACCCTGTTCTCTTTACAGAGGAGAGCAGGTGTACACTGAGAACATGTGGAAGACTTAAAAAAAGTGTCTGGAGACACTATGGTGAACACTAAGCTGCCTGCAACATCATCCAGCATGACCTGTTTGTTGGTGGGTCACTGATGGTCTGAAGAGGCATATTGTTGAAGGATACTGCCCCGATGACCACATCTTACCGAGGTAATATCCTCAGAGCCTTTGTCAGACCCTACACTGGTGCAGTGGGCCCTGGGTATCCTCTAGTACAGTATATATATACACCGCTCAAAAAAATAAAGGGAACACTAAGATAACACATCCTAGATTTGAATGAAGGAACTAATCATATGAAATACTTTCGTCTTGACATAGTTGAATGTGCTGACAACACAATCACACAAAAATTATCAATGGAAATCAAATTTATCAACTGGATATGGTGTCACACTCAAAATCAAAGTGGAAATCCACACTACAGGCAGATCCAACTTTGATGTAATGTCCTTAAAACAAATCAAAATGAGGCTCAGCAGTGTGTGTGGCCTCCACGTGCCCGTATGACCTCCCTACAATGCCTGAGCATGCTCCTGATGAAGTGGCCGATGGTCTGAGGGATGTCCTCCCAGTGTCTTCCTCTTGCAGGAACTGCTGACACACTCCAGCCACATAAGGTCTAGCCTTGTCTTGCATTAGGAGGAACCCAGGGCCAACCGCACCAGCATATGGTCTCACAAGGGGTCTGAGGATCTCATCTCGGTACCTAATGGCAGTCAGGCTACCTCTGGCAAGCACATGGAGGGCTGTGCGGTCCCCCAAAGAAATGCCACTCCACACCATTACTGACCCACCGCCAAACCGGTCATTCTGGAGGATGTTGCAGACAGCAGAACGTTCTCCACGGAGTCTACAGACTGTCACATGTACTCAGTGTGAACCTGCTTTCATCTGTGAAGAGCACAGGGCGCCAATGGCAAATTTGACAATCTTGATGTTCTCTGGAAAATGCCAAACGTCCTGCACGGTGTTGAGCTGTAAGCACCACCCTCATGGAGTCTGTTTCTGCCGGTTTAAGTAGACACATGCACATTTGTGGCCTGCTGGAGGTCATTTTGCAGGGCTCTGGCAGTGCTCCTCCTGCGGAGGTAGCAGTCCTGCTGCTGGGTTGAAGAAAGGGAAGGCAGGCGCTGAAGAGGGGAGGGTGAGGGTAACTGTAAGCAAAACCCCCCACCTGTGGACGTTGGGCCCTCATACCACCCTCATGAAGTCTGTTTCTGACCGTTTGAGCGGACACATGCTGGAGGTCATTTTGAAGGCCTCTGGCAGTGCTACTCCTTGCACAAAGGTAGAGGTAGCGGTCCTGCTGCATGGTTGTTGCCCTCCTATGACCTTCCTCCACATCTCCTTGTGTCCTGGCCTATCTCCTGGTAGCGCCTCCATGCTCTGGACACTATGCTGACAGACACAGCAAGCTTAATTGCCACAGCTAGCATTGATGTACCATCCTGGATGAGCTGCACTACCTGAGCCACTTGTGTGGGTTGTAGACTACGTCTCAGGCTACCACTAGAGTGAAAGCACTGCCAGCATTCAAAAGTGACAAAAATATCAGCCAGGAAGCATAGGAACTGAAAAGTGGTCCTTGATCACCACCTGAAGAACCACTCCTTTATTGGGGGTGTCTTGCTAATTGCCTATAATTTATACCTGTTGTCTGTTCCATTTTCACAACAGCATGTGAAATTGATTGTCAGAGTTGCTTCTTGAGTGGACAGTGTGATTTCACAGAAGTGTGACTGACTTGGAGTTATATTGAGTTGTTTAAATGTTCCCTTTATTTATTTTGAGCAGTGTATATATACCCCTACACATCCTGTTGATAGATGTACACACAACCATAGTAATGAAAATAATTCCATTTTAATATAGTACATAGCATGCACATATTAACAAGAACCAACACTAGAAACATAGGACATAATAAAAACACACTCACACGGTGGGGAACACTCTACATTCATTGTGATTTACACATTGTTGTATTAAAACACAATAGCACCTAATGTACACTATCCACACAAAAGGCCCGTTCACATTGCCGCCTGTCCCTGTTATTTTATGCCTGTTATTAAGCATTTTGCAAACAGTTGTAAATGGATCCTAATTATGTCAACGGGATTTTATAACTGGGAAAAAGATGTTGCATGCAGTATTTATTCCCTGTCCAAAACAAAAAGGAAGAGAAAGGGAAATCACAACAATACTGCTGTAATGCAACTATATATAGGCATTCCAAGTAGATACAATCCATGCACTGTAAGAGGCTCAAATGGTAACAGGCCCTAGTGGGTGCCCCCTCAGTGCCGCAAATGGCTGAAGTAAAGTGGTATAATAGAAAGTCCGCAATAAAAAGTAAGGTGCTTGAGCAAACCAGCATTTCCAGCTAATGGCTGAAAGTTATAAGCAAACAATAAAGGGCAAACAATAAAAGGGCAGCAATAACAATGCACCATAAAGTAGCAACATTACAAGCCAAAATGTTTGTGCAGGAGTTCCCTAGGTATTCACCACCTCACCAACCTAATACCTGGCATCATGTGGCCCGAGTGTCTAAGACATTGATATCATTGACTTGCAGAAAGGAAGTGAATCCAAGACTTAAAAAGGATAAGAATTGTCTTATCCTTTTTTTCTATATTTTGGCCTTATTCCCTTACTCTTTTGCCATACACTAGTAGTGAATATCTTTAAAAAGACAGTACGCTCCAGTCAGTTTTTTTCCCATCCATTTTAATCGATTTTTTGCAATAACCAATGTGTTAAACAATCAACCCCCTCACTCCCCTTTACAAAAGTAGAGTTGTAAGCATAACTGGAGAACATATACAGCAAAGCGTTGTATAGTACGAGCTTAACACCTAAGGCAAAGATACCAGGAGTTGTGAAGTACAATAATAAAAGAATTTATAACTGAACCTTTGTGTACTGTCAAGTAAATCGCAACGAACCATCTTCTTTGGCACCAAAGCTATGCGTTTCCAGAATGTGCGTTTTGGTCTAATTAGGATTAATATTAAGAGAGAAAAGACATTTTAAGATTTATGTTTTTACATTTTTTTTTTTTTTTTAGTCCTTACATGATTCTAGTGGTGATTTTTCCTCAAGTACATCAAGTATTCAAGTTCATTGTGCAAAGGGGGAGGGGGGGGGGGGGGTACACCAAATTTTTAAAGACAACATTTATTACATATGAATTAAAAAGAACCCCACTACAAAGATAATAAAAATCAGTCTGCAACAAATCAAATCACTTCCAGGTTGTGTCAATGCCATTAGAAAGAGGAATAAAAGAGCAAAAACAGTTCCCCAGCACCCTCCTATAAAATGAATACCAAATATAGTAGAGCCAGAACAGGCCAGAAGCAGGGTCAATACTAAATGTCACAGGTATGGTAACCCTAGTAATCCCTAATGGGAAAAAAGTGGTGGGACTACCCCATTTCCCTCAGGGACAGTCTGAGAACTTGCCCTAAAAGGCAACCCCTGTCCCGATCTACTCCTTGATCTCACCCTGGAATTCCCAATAAGATTTGCACCCGTGGCATCCACACGGCACATTTCAAACACATACAGTGGGTTCCTCAGGGGTAAATGCCAATTAGGGTTATACCAAAGAAACAAGTAGGGGAAAGAAAAAAGCTGCCCAAGATAAAACAGTTGCTTGCCAGCTATACATATACAGTGGGGAAAAAAAGTATTTAGTCAGCCACCAATTGTATGAGTTCTCCCACTCAAAGATGAGAGAGGCCTGTCATTTTCATCATGACACCAACTACCAATTACACCAACTATGAAAATACATGAAATCACATTGTAGGATTTCTAATGAATTGGTAAATTTCTCAGTAAATAATATTTGGTCAACTACAAACAAGCAAGATTTCTGGCTCTCACAGACTTGTTACTTCTTTAAGAGTCTCTTCTGTCCTCCACTCATTACCTGTATTAATGGCACCTGTTTGAACTTAGTGTAAAAAGACACCTCTCCACAGTCTCAAAACAGTCACACCCCAAACTACACTATGGCCAAGACCAAATAGCTGTCGAAGGACACCAAAAACAAAATCGTAGACCTGCCCCAGGCTATAGGCAAGCAGCTTGGTGTGAAGAAATCAACTGTGGGAGCAATTATTAGAAAAAGAAAGACATACAAGACCACTGATAATCTCCCTCGATCCAGGGCTCCACGCAAGATCTCACCCCATTGTGTCAAAATGATCACAAGAACAGTGAGCAAAAATCCCAGAACCACACGGGGGGACCTAGTGAATGACCTGCAGAGAGCTGGGACCAAAGCAGCAAAGGCTACCATCAGTAACACACTACGCCGCCAGGGACTTAAATAATGCAGTGTCAGACGTGTCCCCCTGCTTAAGCCAGTACATGTCTGGGCTCGTCTGAAGTTAGGCAGAGAGCATTTGGATGATCCAGAAGAGGATTGGGAGAATGTAATATGTTCATATGAAACAAAGTAGAACTTTTTGGTGTAAAATACTCGTTGTGTTTGGATGCAACTCAGCATTCTTTCTCCTCCTAAGAACACCATACCTACTGTGAAGCATGGGGGTGGAAGCATCATGCTTTGGGGCTGTTTTTCAGCAAAGGGACCAGGATGTCTGATCCGTGTAAAGGAAAGAATGAATGGGGCCATGTATCGTGAGATTTTGAGTGAAAACCTCCTTCCATCAGCAAGGGCATTAAAGATGAAACATGGCTGGGTCTTTCAGCAATGATCCCAAACACACTGCCCAGGCAACAAAGGAGTTGCTTTGTAAGAAGCATTTCAAGGTCCTGGAGTGGCCTAGACAGCCTCCAGATCTCAATCCCATAGAAAACCTTTGGAGGGAGTTGAAGGTCTATGTTGCCCAGTGACAGCCCCAAAACATCACTGCTCTAGAGGAGATGTGCATAGAGGAATGGGCCAAAATACAAGCAACAGTGTGTGAAAACTTTGTTATATACCCTTTGTTGGCAATGACAGAGGTCAAATGTTTTCTGTACACCAAGTATTGAGATTAACTTTTCTCATTATGTCTTTCATAGTTGAGGTATACCTACGATGAAAATTACAGGCCTCATCTTTTTTTAGTGGGAGAACTTGCACAATTTGTGGCTGACTAAATACTTTTTTACCCCCACTGTAATTGTACAAAGCATTGTAAGGCACTCAAACACATGGGAATTAATTTTACAGATTACTTGTACAATATGGTGCCAACACGCAAGAGTAGAACTAATGACAGAATCGTGCCGTTGACTAGTTAGCACTCACTATACCGATGATTGTTGTGGCAAAGTCCAAAGCCTAACAGCACGTGTCCTGGTTCTATCACCTATGACTTACATAATCCAAGGCAGCAGGTCAGCACAGAGTAAATTGTAACAGGTATAATCCATGTTTAATATACTGATATTTAATATGGATGAAAACCAATGTTGACACTATAATGGCAGTCAGTTAATTAGTGTGAAATCTATTTAGCTACAGGTGTTGCTCAATCCCAGTACCCATGTTTGTTCAGTATTTTTTCATGTTGTGGATGCATATATAATTATACAGTTTTATCATGTATACTGTTTATAAAATCCCCAAAATTTTTATATATTTTTGTTTTAGTGGTTCTTTTTAGGAACAGCCACTGTATTCCCCATGAAAAATGATCCCTGAAAAATGATCGGTATTTATCAACGTTAATGTGTATGGATACCTTTTAGAGGGAAACTATATGATAGAAGCTAGGCCAGTTTCATTTGTTATATGCTCTGTTTGCTGTAGATTGAAGTATAAAGCTGCCTGCAGCAAGTTTGAAACATATCCTTTTTAAGTTTGAGTACATTTTTTTTGATGTGCAAACCATCTAATCCATGAATATAGCAATCCCCATAAGCTATTGACCCCTAAAATTGTTATCATATATTATATAGGATAGAGAGTCTAAAAGCTGTGGTTTGGGCTACTGGTGGATTTATTTTCTTTATTTATAAATTGTTTTCCCTAAAAGGCCATAAAAGACCTTTGGGTGGCATTTTAGGTTTGTTAACTTTTTCTTCTCCATAACTCCTTAAGGACATCCACCATAAATGTACAAGGTACGTTTACGGCATTATGCACGCACAGTAGAGGAGCTTTATAGCAGGTGAGTTCTGGCTGCTAATAGGCAGCCCGGAACCTCACCACTACTGGTGGATCATGCTGATATCAGCCATTAACCCTCATCAGTGCTGATATATAGGCAAAACAGAAGTGTCGGTGGGTTTTGGGTGGTTTCATTAAACTTTTGCAGTGCAATCGCCGTGCTGCAGGATGGCCGTTCCTCTTGCGAAGGCTGCAGAGTCAGGCTGTAAGAGAAGATTGCCGATAGTACTGAACAGTACATTGCAACCTAATGATTGTTTATAATGGTTGCCCATGGTGGGGTAAAATAATTATATATATATATAAATAAAAAACATATGAAAGCAAGTCCCCTTTTCTCGTAAACACATATTTGGTATCGCCAAGTGAGGAATTGTTCTAATTATTCAAATATAGTTTTCCCGATTCCACACAGGGAAAAATAAAAGGTGTCATTGCAAAATACAACTGGTCCCGGAAAAATTAAGCCCACCCATGGGTCCGTGGATGGAAAAATAAAGGTTTAAAAGTTATGCCTCTTTGGAAGAAATAACGAACATACAATAATGAAAATTGTCTGTCCTCTGAGGGGATAATTGGAAATTTAGTCCTAACAAGAACTGACATTTTTAAACCCTTAAAGGTAGCTCCCACCATCCTCTTTTTTTTTTTTCTGTCCCTGCCTATTGCCCATCTATCCCTAACCCCCTCCCTGCCTTTATTTTTTTTTATTATCTTAAAAATGGCATTTTGTCTGCCTGGTAGTGTGCTCACTACCAGGCAGACTTCCCCAGCAGGCACCACGTCACTGATGCCTGCTGGGGGCCGAGTTCCGCCCATAGTTCTCAGGACAGGGTGCCTCCAGCTGTTTCACCACCACAACTCCCAGCATGCCCTGACATCTATTTGCTGTCAGGGCATGCTGGGAGTTGTAGTGGGGAAACAACTGGAGGCACCCTGTGTTGGAAGACACCCAGCCCCCGACCAATATCGCATCCCCCCCTCCCCCCTCACCTGTGCCGGACCATGAGCGGGGGTCCGTAGCAAGCAACAAGTGTATGCCCGGCTTCCTGTCATGCCCGTACACTCTGGAAACTGTCTCTATGTTTCTGGAGGATTGAAAGTCCTCCAGAACCATAGAGAGAGTTACCAGAGTGTAGGAGCATGACAGGAAGCCGGGCATACACTTGTTGCTCCATATAACGTGCTCCCCCCGGCAATGACAGTACACAGCTGCAAGGAGCAGTGAGGAGGCGGCGTATCCCCACTGGAGCCGGGGCTGTAAGCAGAGGTAAGAGCCATGTGCCTCCCTGCTGCAGGGAGAATATGCAGCAGGGAGGCGGCCAGTGTGAGAGTCCAGGGAGCCAATGCGCAGCCCTGGATTTCACTGTGCTCGCTCTCGCCTGTTTGATTGACAGGCGGGAGCGAGCACCGCAGTGACTGGAATTTCGACTCATTTGCCAGGCTCAAATGAGACGAAATTCTGTAGTGACGTCACTGCCGAATGCATTCGGCCACTAGGAGGGCGACCCCTAGTGGCCGAATTTAAAAGTGATTTTAAACTGGTTTAAAATCACTTTTTTTAATTAAACTATATTAGAGATATGTTGTAGTACTTAAGTACTACAACATATCAATTTTTTTATTTCATGACAGTGCCCATTTAAGGACCAGGCCCATTTTGGCCTTAAGGACCAGACCAATTTTATTTTTTCCTCCTCGCCTTCTAAAAATCATAACTCTGTTATATTTCCATCCACAGACCCATATGAGGGCTTGTTTCTTGCGTCACCAATTGTACTTTGGTTGTGCCGTACATTTTATGGTAAAATAAGTGATGTAATTACAAACAAATTTTATGTGGGAAAATTGAAAAGAAAACCGCAATTTAGCAAATTTTGGAAGTTTTTTTTCATGCTGTACACTTTCCGGTAAAAATGACATGTTTTCTTTATTCTGTGGGTCAATATGATTAATATGATACCCATGTTATATGCTTTTCTATAATTGTACCGCTTAAAAAAAAATCTCAAACCATTTTAACAAAATTAGTATGTTTGAAATTGCCCTATTTTGACCACCTATAACTTTCTCATTTTTACGTATATGGGGCGGTATGAGGGCTCATTTTTTGCGCCATGATCTTTAGTTATCAGTACCACTTTTGCTTATGTTTTACATTTTATATTCATTTTTCTTAAAATAAAATGTGACAAAAAAGAAGCAATTTGACACTTTTTTTACGTTTACGCCGTTCACTGTATGGGATAATTAACAATATATTTTAATAGTTCAGACTTTTACGCACACGGCAATACCAAATATGTGTATTCATTTTATTGGGGGAGGGGATTTTTAAATTTTATAATAATATATATATATATATATATATATATATATATATATATATATATATATATATATATATATATATATAATTTTATTTTTTTACACTGTAATAGTCCCCATAGGGGACTATTTATAGCAATCATTTCATTGCTAATACTGTTCAGCACTGATCAGTGTTATTGGTGATCTTCTGCTCTGGTCTGCTCGATCTCAGACCAGAGCAGAAGACCCCGGGAAACAGCCAGAGCCAGGTGAGGGGACCTCCGGCTGCCATGCTGGATGATCCGATCCCCGCCGCAGCACTGCGGGCAATCCGATCATCCAAAGTATTGCACTACTGCAGATGCCGTGATCTGTACTAATCAAGGCATCGGAGGGGTTAATGGCATACATCCGCGCGATTGCGGATGTCCGCCATTACCAGCAAATCCCTGGATGCCGATAGCAGCCGGGACCTGCCGTGCATGACGCGAGCATCGGTCCGGTGCTCGTGGTTATGGTGGCACGTAAATGTACGTCATGGTGCGTTAAGTACCACGTCACCATGACATACATTTCCGTCCATTGTCGTTAAGGAGTTAAAAGGTGTTATCCGGATACTAAAAAGTATCTCCTACTGTGCTGTGGCTGAAATGAAAATTAAAACATACTTGCCTACCATGTTCCCTCAGGATTTCCCTGTGAAGTCTTCTGGTCATATGCTGAATGTTCCAGATGTTACTTCCAAGATGGAATGCCTCAATCAGTGACTGGCAGAAATGAGACCATCTGGGAAGCAGCTATTGGAGCATTCAGCAGGGGACCAGAAGACTTTACAAGGGTTTTTCCGAATGAACATGGAAGGAAAGTATGTTTTTATTATCCTCACGCAGGCGCTAGTACAATAGATAAAACATCTTAGTACCTAGAATAACACTTTGACACCACTCACAGGTGAAATACAGACACCAACACTCACTGCAGCATTGATCTAGGGCTGCTAAGACCCAGCAGCTCCTTTCACTACCTGGTGATCAGTTGAATATTGGGATGAAAGCAGGAAGGGTCGTGGCTGCTTCCCAAAAATGTATATATGGCCCTCATTGTAGATTATGTATTCGGCAACTACGTAGGCAGGGATAGTAAATTCTCTGCCTATTTGCGGACGGCTGGCCCTCCTCTCCTGCAGCTCTCCTCTCAGAAACATACTTGTAAGGTCATATGTTGACTTGCCTGATGTTTTTAGCTATCTGAAAGCGGTTTAACACCATGGACTGTGCAATCCATTGTATAACTATGATTTCAACGTCAGCTATGCATTCTGCTTGTATACGTGTGAAGGCGAATTTATTAAGCCTGAATTTGTGGGAGGGGTGGGGAGTCCCCATAAGAACCCACAGCAGTACCTGTCCTGACGCTGCGGGTTCTTCACTCGGTGCATGTTCATATTACGTTAAATACGTGGTGTTTAGTCAGCAGTTGGGTTAGAAAAAAAGTTTGCAAATATAGGCCAATTCATGGTTATGAATTGTCTCTGCTTCAAGTTGGTAGTGATACTATTAGTTATATTTAGTGGAGTTTGTTTTCAGCCAGACCTGTCACGTCTACAGGTCGGTTCAGTCACTACCTGACACGACTTCGGGTTGACGATAATGTCATTTTATGTGGTATTTGGGATGTGCATTTAGGGATATAGATTGGTTCTGCTGAGGTTTTTCTGTCTCAACTTCGGGTTGTCGATGACATTGGTTATATATTGAGTTTCATGATCATAGCTGTTGCATAAGTGGTTCATGGCCTGTCATGTTCACAGGTCGGTCAGTTACAACCTAACACGGCTTTAGGTTGATGTCTAGGTGCTTATCTGTGTTACATGTTTAGCACTAGGGTTTGCGTTCATGGGCATGGTTTGTTCTGTTTAGATACCATTCATTCCTACTTGCATTTGTTGGGTTTTTGGCCACTATTCGCTGCATTTAGCCCATACTGTCTAGGCACGTCTGTCTGGCTATTAGTATCACGTAGTGTTGTCTCGCCTGACAGGGCGTCTTTGGATACATTATGCCGGCAACGCGGCTCTGAAGAGAATTCAAAGATAGAAGTCAGTGGGCCTTCTGGCCATCAGGCATTGACAGCTGGCCTGGTTAGAGGCTTAGCAGACTCCACATAATTCCCGATTGGATATCTCGGCAGCTTAATGAAAGCCGCTTTTCCCAGGTAATTATGGTTTTCTAGGGTTTGGGGAATTCACATACAGGTGCATGATCGTAATTACGTCAGGTATGTGGGGATACAGTTAATCACGCGTCAGAATTGTATAGCAGCATAATGTTATTGCTCGGTCAGGTTGTTAGCATAAAGTTTTCCAAAAAGTGGGCCCAGCTCGAGCGTTTCGAGCTTTACCTTACGCACGTTAAGGATCCAAAGTGGATCAGCCATTTCTGTTATTTAAGGGGGGCGGCGCTCACTACAATATAGTTTATCGAACATGTACGTGTTTCGGTTAAATGCTTAGGTGGGGATCCGTCCATTCTATCCGCGTACGCATTGGGGGAACTGTTCCGATGTCACATCATAGCATGCCAATACATGCTATTAGGAATAGGGGCACTGGAAATCCAGTGCTATATGCGTTGTACCCCCGACCCTAAGTCAGATATGCACAATGCATTCCAGTCATTAGGGATGTGATCACTATGGGTCTGAATAGCGCTTTGTTCTGATATTGGGTTTTTGCCCTCTATTTTTCAGGTGTACTCCTACGCGGCAGTATATGGCACAAATCTAACTGCCTAGGTAGGTTACAGGATTCAGTAGGATATAGGAGTTTAGTAAGAAGTTCAGTTAGGTAGGCTCGCTATACTCATGAGCACCGACCACAACTACAATTTATGCACATAAAGTCTGAACTAAAGACTGGTAATTTGCTAAATATCTTCACAAATTTCTGCTGCATGAATGTTGAGATGGTTATTCCTTTGGATTTTTATTGCTGAGCACCCCCAAAAAAAGGCTATAAGTAGAGCGGTTGGGAGGCACACTGTCCTGTTCAAGAGAAGAAGTATTGCCAGGTGGTTTTCTATTATTTCTGTTTACACTGTGCACACCTTTAAAATAAAAAAGAAAAAACACATGCCAGCAATGAAAGCCATCAGTTTAGCAATTTATTTACATACAAGTTACTGTAGCTGTGAACACAAACCGTTTAAAAAATAGTGACTTGCTTTTTTTCCTAATACATTATATTTTTATAGGAGTCGCTGAGCAGCTGAAATTTGACCTACCAAACTTCCTATCCTAAAACAATACAATTATACTTTGAATAGTAGTGTTAGTACACATAACCAACAGAGACCACAATTTCCCTGCATGAAACAAATGCACTACAAATAAATATACGTGACTGGTTAAAACAAAATCAAAGCACTTTCAATGTTGTCTTAACCCTTCCTCCTTAAATATTAAAACAAACAACCAATGCATTGTACTTTACAGATACTGCAGGGGTCCCTGGTCATGTTCTATTATTTTTATTAATTGTGATTTGCAAGTTATTTACAAAAGCATGACAAAAGCCCAAAAAAAAAAAAAAAATAGGGCTATAGCCAGCAAAAGGATGGGAAGAACATTCTATTGTAGATGTGGAATACTCAGTCCAATATGAACATAAAACTTGAGAAATCTCTGTTGTATGTAGTGTCTCAAACCTGACTTTTCTTTGGTGCAGGACAGAGTTTCAAAAGCGAATTTCTTCTATTTCAAGACCTTTGCTTCTGCCATTTCTCAGCATGTCCCCCATGCACTGAACAGACATGTACAAAGAGGATTAAACAGGTATGACAGTCAAGATATGCTTCAAATATGCCAAGTACAATAAAAGAAGCTCTACGCCTGGCCAACTTGTGACCACATGACCAAAATAAGTTGATCTTCAGGCGTTAAATTCTGTCCAGCTATTTTATGTGGACATACTCTCACAGGACAACAACCTCAAAGTCTTGCTTATGACATTTAAGAGGTCATGATTACTTGACCTCAGCCTGCAATACTCAAATTCCCTGGTAGGCAATGTAAGAGGTCATCCAGTAGATTGTTTATTCACTAAAGAACCAATAAAATAAATGGATATCATGATCGTCTCAATCTATAGACTGTGAAACTTTACCAAAATCAGAGATGAAAGTAAGCCACGGCTTTACACTTAAGTGACTTACAAGTAGTCCTACATGCAACGCTCATGGCTAAAACAAACATTTATAATACACAGACACAACATTAAAGATTATCAATCTTTGCTCTTTATACAAATGAAGCCTTTGCTTTGCACTTGGGTGGAGCACATTATTCAACATATTTCAAAATCAAGTCCGTCGTCATTGAAGTGCTACTGCGAAGTACCATACTAGAACGAAAGTCTTTAACAACAGCCGGGCTGCTTTAGTCAGTTATACCAATAATAATAATGGGCTTTATTCTTCAGATGAGATGAGTTGTTGAACGACTGACTGTGTGGTACTTTCTTTCAAACAGGTTCACCATTGAAGGAGAAGGGACATACTGTAAATGTAAACACATTTAGATGAGAAAAATGCTACAATAAAAGCAAATATGCCATATATAACATTATAGTAAAGACTATACCGCTAAACCAAAAAGAAACCCAATTTGTGCATCTGTGACAATGGTGGAGACTCAGCTTTCTTTCCAAGATTTTATTGAAAAATCTAAAAGTACAAAAAGATAGGAAATATTCTGCTACCAGATGACTTTTATTAAAAAATAGTAGCAATATATCAAGAGACTGTACTGTACGAAATGCTAAGAAGGAATTTTCTAAGCCTTGTGTTTGCATTACCTACATGAACCTGGGCTCCTCATTGATTTTATAGACTACTTTTGGAAAATGTGCTCCATAAATGCTATCACACATTGAGTAAGTTATGGGGCTTTCTATTGTATCTGGTCATTTCTAATTAAAGATATCTTCTTCCCGACTTAGTAGAAATATTGTTGTTTACATAGAAATGTGTCTCTACTTGGTACTGGTCACACTGAAGAGGTTTATTATATCAACAGGTAAGTGCTCTCAGTTGGGAGTCCAGAAATGAAATGTGTTGCTGTGTTTTGCTCCATTTCCCTACCTTGCACATTGTTATAAACTATAGCTTTGTAAAAGCAGAACCAAGTTAAGACTCTGTTCTCACACTGCAGTTTAATCACATTGTTGATAAGTTTCTTGACTACATTAAATACTACTAGCAGTTTTTCCGATTGCCAAAAGCATACTTGAGGTTTCAAAAAATATTTATGAACCTGTACGGCTTTATTAGATTCACCCTTCAGAGTGGTGACAAGGTGGTTTTGCATGGTGCTATAAGCAGAAGGGAAAGAAGCAGCACTGTGCACAAACAGCAGTAGATACACTGGTATTTACTCAAAAGGAAATATGTCCTGAGCTTTATGGATAGTAAGAAAGAGGGAAGCCTTGATTTACCTTTGAGGAACAGTGTGGATCATTTACAGAAGGAAGTCTGTCTCAACTCAACACTCTTTCAGGTTCGATCTCTCTCCTGCACATAGATGCTAATCCCCGCCCCTACTTTCTGATCTAGCTGTCCTGTCCCTTCAGACTGCTATCCATTGTCTGTCAGGGGAAATCTGATTGCAAGGAAGGGGAAACACTGTGACCAAAACCATAGAGCTGTGTTTCGGAGTAAGATGTCATTTTGGTAAAGTGATTATCAAATATGTTCGGAATCAAGTAGACGCAAGCTGTTTGTTTATATGTAAATGTGCTTTGTCATTTCAGACGGCAACATTAAAACAAAGTTTGTTAACCCTTTAGGAGCCATTTTTGGAATTTATACAAGGGGTAAAAAGGAGAGACCCCCCCCCCCCCACAAAAAAAATAAAATTGTAAGAGGAAGTACCTCATTTGTGGATGTAAAGTGCTCTGTGGGTGCACTAGAGGGCTCAGAAGGGAAGCAGCGACAGTGGGATTTTGGAAAGTGAATTTTGCTGAAATGGTTTTTGGGGGACATGTCGCATTTAGGAAGCCCTTATGGTGCCAGAACAGAGAAAAAAAAAAAAGCACATGACATACTATTTTGGAAACTACACCCCTCAAGGAACGTTACAAGGGGTACAGTGAGCCTACTTTTTAGTAGACGACCTTTGTTAAAGTTGGATGTGTAAATAAAAAATGTTGACTTTTTTTTCACTAAAATGCTGGTTTATCCCCAAATTTTACATTTTTAAAAGGGGTAATAGGAGAAAATGCCTCCCAAAATTTGTAACCCCATTTCTTCTGAGTATGGAAATACCCCATATGTGGATGTAAAGTGCTCTGAGGGCAAACTACAATGCTCAGAAGATAACATTGTGGTTAATGGGAAATGGATGACCCTTTAATGTCATCCGTTTGCATCAGTTTTTTTTCCCAACCCATTTTTTGATCCATTACTTCTGAGCATGCTCAGAGGAGTGGTGTGCAACCAGGAAGTAGCCAGACAAAAATAAAAACAAGTGATACAAACGGATGAAAAACTGATGCAAAACAATACCACTTATATGGCGTCCTTTTGCATCAGTTTATGATTATGGTCCATTTAGCAGCAATAACGGGGGAAGAGCGGGACTAGAGAGAATGGCCATGTAAACCTAGCATTAAATTGCAATTAAAAAACTTAATGTGTGAACAAACTCAAAATTATGTTTGCTTCAGTGAATTACTTTAAATGGGCACTATCAGATACTAAAACTTTTGATTGATGTTGTAAAGCATGTATAACCAATAGGTTTTGCAATTGCTTTCATAAAAAAAATGTCAGTATTTCATACTGATAAAGCCAGTCAAACAACTGCCCCCAGTGCCTGCTTGGACACATACTAGTCCTGCTGTGTCCACGCATCATCACCTATGTCATGGACACACTTCCTTGATTGACAGCTGTGAGTGCAGGGCTCACAGCTGGAGGAAAAAATCTCCCACCCCCTCCATTTGAGAGGAATTCAGTCTAGTGAGCTAAATTAAAAGTGTAATGAAAAAAAAAATAAAGGTGCTAGACACATAAAAATTTGCCGTACATGGTCAGAATTAGGTACTGAGTGATATTTAAAAAAAAATGTTTGTTGGATCTGACGGGTACGCTTTAAAAAAAAAAAAATTTCCGCCTGTAATGAAAATTACCGCATGCAATACCCGAAGCAGTCAAAGAATGCATAAAAATTGCTGTGAGAATACAGCCCAAGGTTAGGTTTACATTGGAGCCATGTTTATTTTGCAAACATGGACCAAAAAATAAATAAAATAAAAATAAATAAAAAGCAGGAATTTTCTTTTTGTGCCCCATGTCCAACGAACAGCCCTGCTCAGTTTTCTGGTGCCAAAAGAAGTCTGTGAGGGAGGCCCCAAAGGCAGTTCCAACACATGTGTTAATCTACTCAACCTTTAAAAGATGAAAATCTGACCAACAGTAAACAGAAAAGTTAAAAAGAAATATAAAAGCCAAAACTCCATTATAGGATTCAGCCACACCTACATAAAACTGGAAGAAAAAAAAACTTTAACTAGTCAGGAGGATCTGAATAACTAAAAGGCCCTATGTATACAATAAGCAATGTGTAGCAAAGCAGCAATATAAACTATTTCAACTAATATAGCCTTTAAAATCCTTGGAAAGAAAGACTAAAAATAAAACAGTGTCTAAAGTGTCTAAGTCCCAAAGACAACACCAGTTCTCGGATGAGGTGACCATTAGTGATAACTAACACATCAAATCTCTGGAGCTCACGCAGGTTTGTGGTTCACAGCGAGGACTCTGATGGAATTATCATAGACTTCTTGCTGCACAAAGAGTCTGTGCTCTGGGTATTCTGTCCTGTATATTCTGAAGTAACAATTTTGGGAATAAAGTGTGTTTCACCCAGCTGACTAGTAGGACATAACTGAGGGGTAGACAGGCTTGCTTCTCCTTTCAAAGAGCGAGACAAAGAGCCCAATATACCACAGGACCTAGGACTCTGTGAGTTCCCATCAAGGGAATTAGATCGTTGAACACTGTTGTGTTTAGAAGGTCCATTTATGTTGAATGTAGAGGAACAACGAATAATCTATAAACAGGAATTAATCATTTGTTAAGACAGAAGGGAAGAAAACATAAGCATAAAGCATACCTATTGGTATAAGTACACTTTGGCTCAATAAAATATATTTACATGTACTAGTGATTTATGCAAAGGGACAGCAGCTTGTTGCTCCCTTTTCCTTGCCTGGAGGTTCTTTGTAAGGGTATGTTCACACATGTCTGATCTACCCAACACATTTACTTCAGGATCAGGAGGCAGGAATCTGAGGCAAAACACTCACATAAAAAACCTTTCATATGTTGTACATCTTGGCAAAACATTTACCTTTCTAATATACTTCATAAGAACATGTTATTTCCTTTTTATATATATCATGGTTTATAAAATCATGGCTTTATTAAAGCTGAAGCACAGGCATGGACACAGTCCAGTAAGTGAGGATGGGCTAGCAGACAGACAGGAGAGAGCACAGAGGAGTGCTATCAGACAGCAGAGAGCACAGAGGAGTGCTATCAGACAGCAGAGAGCACAGAGGAGTGCTATCAGACAGCAGAGAGCACAGAGGAGTGCTATCAGACAGGAGAGAGCACAGAGGAGTGCTATCAGACAGGAGAGAGCACAGAGGAGTGCTATCAGACAGGAGAGAGCACAGAGGAGTGCTATCAGACAGGAGAGAGCACAGAGGAGTGCTATCAGACAGGAGAGAGCACAGAGGAGTGCTATCAGACAGCAGAGAGCACAGAGGAGTGCTATCAGACAGGAGAGAGCACAGAGGAGTGCTATCAGGCAGGAGAGAGCACAGAGGAGTGCTATCAGGCAGGAGAGAGCACAGAGGAGTGCTATCAGACAACAGAGAGCACAGAGGAGTGCTATCAGACAGGAGAGAGCACAGAGGAGTCCTATGAGACAGGAGAGAGCACAGAGGAGTCCTATGAGACAGGAGAGAGCACATAGGAGTACTATCAGACAGGAGGGAGCACAGTGGAGTGCTATCAGACAGGAGAGAGCACAGAGGAATACTAGCCCACCCTCACTTACTGGACTGTGTCCATGCCTGTGCTTCAGCTTGGACAAAGCCATGATTTTATAAGCCATGATTTCTATAAAAAAGATATAAAATTGTCTTATGAAGTATATCAGTAAGGTTTATGTTTTGCCAAGATGTACAACATAGAAAAAGTTTTTGAATCTGACAGTGCCTATTTAAGTAAACCTTAAACAAGGGTATAAATGAGCCCATATCTAGCGCTGGAATAGTACTATGGAGATCATAAAAGGTATGCCCATAATCCTGATGAGAAGTGCACATGACAATTTAGCCCAGAATAAGTAAAGAGTTACATAAATAAATGACAGGTTACCCAAGAACCTACCAAACTATATATCAATCTGCTCAGCTCCTATTCTGCTCCGCTGATCGGACTGCATTTTAAATGCGACAGGTTCCCTTTAAACCTATTTTGCTCAGTGAGCAAAATCTGGATAGAAGAGTAACTGTGGATTTAGTTATTTAGATTAGTATATTAGGGTTTTTTAATGTATCTGACTTTGTTTCAATCAGTGATGGATTAAATATATTGCCACCATAAAATTTACTAAGACATGCCATTACTTGCTGGTTGATGGGGAGCTGACTGTTGGGGCCCAAAATAATCCTTAGGGTGTCTTTTTCCTGATTAGAGGCACTTCGGCCTGCCCCCCACCCATTGTGCAGAGGTAATAATGCCATACACTGGTTTGTTTCCAAGTTGTTGGATCCCATCATTCTTGAAGGGGTTTAACATGATTTTTTTTAGATTGTTAATTCTCAGGATAGGCCATCGATGTCTGACCAGTGGGGTGCAGCAGTTTGTCTGAGCTGCCGCTTGCTCCGGTATATGCACAGTGATTGGGGCCAAAAGCAGATTGTTGTGCTCATTGTGCTACAGTGGAACTGGATTACTGCAGCCCAGCTCCCATTCACTTAAATAGGATATGCATTCAGCCCTCTTTATTGTATATATGCTGGAGTCAAAACAAATAATCATGGGGGACTCAGATGTCTGACAGACATTGATGGTCCATCTTAAGGATAGGCTATCTATGTAAAAGACCCAGTAAATACCTTTAACCTAGTAATATGCCATAACCTTTATCATGGGAAAACACCTTTACCTACGTAGTTAATTTGGATTAAAAAAAGATGTTAGTCTACCTCACTATTGATCTTGTTTTCTCCATGGCAGTCTTCAAAAAAATTCATATGGACGTGTAGTCTCACAAATTTTACAAGGAATAAATAAAGATTGTGGAGGTTCAAATACTATGAAATGGAAGAAAAAAAAATATCCTACGTTTCTAGGACATTACCAGGACCGTCATATAATGTAAGCAAGAAGGTAAACACTACATGCATAGACAAGACACATGTTTTGTCAAGCAGATTGGTGCCAGCATCTAATAGCTTACAAAAGAGACTGAGCAGGATACACACAATGACCTGTATGGCATTCATACTGAAAGCAAAGAATCGAAAATACAAAGCATCTGAACTAATGGAGGTGCTTATGAAGTGATCAATATTAAAAATGACTTATTATGACAGCTGTGAGAAGAGACCACAGTAGGTGGACAGTATAATAGGCTTTACATACTGCTAGAGAGGTGGTACTTGGCATGCGACTGCTTGCAAATCCCTCTGTGCTTGGACCAGGACTCCTAGCATCAGGAGTATTATGTACCATCAGCGCCCTCTGCAGGGCTCTCTTGGGTGTTTTTGAGAAAGAAAATGCTCTTGTAACCTAGGATACAATAAAAAATTGCCAGATAAGTTAAATTATGATACAAAAGCAGTTTACAGTAAAGATGGATAAATGTAAAAAACGTGTAAAATGTAAATAACAGAGTGTGTCCATACAGGTCATACTGATATGTCACACGTGTAACTGACGGAAAGCTATGTACATTGAGGATTGCTTCGAGTGTTTGTTATATCACAGTGAAAAACAAAAAAAGCTGAGACTGGTAGTATAACAAAATTACTATTAGAGAGGAACAGGCAAATAAATTAACTTACTTTCTTGGAAGTTTTCTTTATGGCTCTCGATGCTCTGCTCAATGTACTATCCACATCTTTTGTGTTCACTTCTAATGAATCGGGATCAGTAGTATAAATCAAATTTTCCTACAAAAAAATCAAAAAAAAAAATCATGCAAATACAGAAATTTGTTCCACTGAGATTGGAAAAAGAAATTGCAGAAACAAAAAGTCAATTTTGCCAAAGCCACTGATAAAATAAGATTAGTGAACAACACATTCAAAATTGTTCTCAAATCTACACTGCCATCTAGTGGAATTCTAGCATACTGCCAGATACAAACTTACCCAGAGGATACAGTTCTTTCTTACACTATAAGGTCTCCTGCACACAAGGAATAAACTGTTGTGTGCACCATAATGTAGCTGCTTAGTTCAAAGTGAAATTCAGTTTCAGAGTTTTCATCTGGAAGCTCGGAATTCAGCTATTATAGGGCAGAACTCCGATATAAGAGGAAGGTGACGGAGCAAACTACGTTTATCACTATATTTCTGTATTGTGTTGTGCATGCTTCTATAAATGCAGTGTATTAAAGATCCTGATCTGCTAAGATTTTTCATATGCACAAGTCAGTGGGAGCAATATAGATACTTGTGCAGTAAGTTCTACTAACCAGCGCCAACCCGTTGTCTTTGTGAGTGTGTTGGTCCTTTACATCTCTATACGATTTATATGGCTGTTTTCTGCCACACTGATGTCTCCTTGGGCCTCACAAAAAAATGGCAGGACTCCAGCCAGTAATGTGCCACTATTGCACAACAAAGCAACGCATTGCACAGATTTATTGTACATAAAGAGCTTTACTTTCATCACATATGGATGTCAGGAATTCTGCTGGATTCTATTATGGGAGCTGCTCGGGGTGGATACAGTACATAGGAAGAAAGTGCTGAAGATTTGCGTATGTAAAAATCCAAAGTAGAATACAGTAGCAGGCACGTGGATGAGATCTTACATTATATGTGTGTGTGTGTGTGTTGTGTTGTGTGTGTTGTGTGTGTGGGGGGGGGGGGGGTGTCCAGTTGCATCCATTAAAAAAAATAAAAAATAAAAAATTTAAGTTTTTAACTTTTCACTCCATGTTGAATAAAATTTCACTTGTTTGATTGAAGTTCCAAGAAAAAACGAAACCGTGCAGAGTCAAAAACCGGATGGAGCAAACTGGATGGAACCGTACGCACATATGGTTCTGTATGGTTCCCATTGACTCCCCTGAAAAAAAAATTAAAAAGGTAAAAAATAAAAAAAGACAACGTACGGTTTTTCAATCGGAATGAAAAACGTGGTAGTCTACGGTTTTGGGTAAAAAAAAAAGACAAAACCGTATAAGACGCAAAACGGACTAAACCGAATGATGCATTTGACATATGGTTTACAATGTTAAGTCAATGGATATGGTTTTCTATACAGTTTTTAACTTTAAACAGTATACGGGAACTGTATAGCAAAAACGTGGTGTGCATGCACCCTTATTCAACCAAGAACTGCCTACACCAGTGTTTCTCAACCAGGGTGCCTCCAGCTGTTGCAAAACTATATCTCCCAGCATGCCAGGACAGCTGAAGGCAACAGCCGGGGTCACCCTGGTTGGTAAACACTGGCCTACACACACAAGCAACATGAGGCTGGATATGTCTTGTACCAGGAGGAACCCAAGGCTAACTGCACCAGCTTCTGGCATGGCACTGTATGTGATAATGTGGAAATTTTGTGCAACCCTATCAGATTATTTCTCCCCACACCATCACGGACCCATCACCAAACCAGTCATGCTCCATGATACAGGCAGAACTGCATTCACCAGTGTCTCCAGACTCCCTCACATCAGACATGTTCTCAATGTGAACGTGCTCTCAGCAAACAAAGGTGCCAGTGATGTCCTGCTAATTCTGGTGTTCTCTGGCAAATGTCACTTAAAGGGGTACTCCGGTGGAACACTTTTTTTTATAAATAAAACTGGTGGCAGAAAGTTAAACAGATTTGTAAATTACTTCCGGTCTGCTGACAGTGACGTCGCGCTGAGGACGCAACAGCAACAGCGCAGGAAGCCGCCGGAGCCAGAAGTAGCGCGGACCCCGGGAACAGGTTATTATAATTATATCCCCAGGCCGGTGAGTTTGCTCATGGTGAAGGCCAGGCTGGTGACCGGGGACAGCACGTGGCAGGGCTGCGGAGGGGCAGCTGGGGCTGAACTCACTCAGCAGCTTCTCCATTGTGAAAAGCGGCAGGGTTAGGCTCAGGACAGCAGTGGTGGTGGTTGGACTCAGGACCACAGGACAGGCAGGAAGGGAGCGAAGCGGGTGGCTGCGGTCTCTGGCCAGAGGGAAGGCAATCTGGCAGCGGCGGTGGTTGGACTCAGGACAGGCAGGGGGGAGAGAAGCGGGTGGCGACAGCGGTCTCTGTTCATTGATTTAAAGCACCCGTATTAAATCATTGATCTGCAGCGGCTTCTGCGGGGCCAGAAACAGTTTATCAGGGTATACCCGCACCCTCATTTTACCAAGGATATTTGGGGGGAATTAAAATGCACGGAATATCGGTATAAGTTATCGGCTACCGGCCTGAAAGTTCACAGGTTATCTGTATCTGCTCGGTGTAAGCACACATCACACTAAAGGACATCTGCTCTCATGGAGTCCGTTTCTGATAGTTTGGTTAGGAGACTGCACACACCAGTAGCTTGCTGGTAGTCATTTTTTTTAGGATTCTGACAGGGATTCTCCTGTTCCACCACAAAGGAGCAGATATCTGGAGTGCTGCTGTATTCTTGCTCCTCGTCCCTGTCTAGCTCTTTGTGTAATGGCAGGGACAGGCAGCAATGGGCCATTCTGGAGGAGATTGACTAACTAGGCAACAGATACTGCCTTATGCTACTATTAGCGACAAGGACACTACAATAGTTAAATGCAAAATTAGAGAAGGATCATCCAGAAAGGAACAAGGAGAGAGTGACTGGCCACAATCTGAAATAACATTGCCTTGTAGAGGCTGGTCCTGCTGTTGCCTAACATTACACATTTGCACCAAAAGGAGCTGAAATTGATTCACAATCGCTTATACTTTCTATCTGGACAAATAGATATTCTTGAACTTTAAGTGACCTGGTGTTCGGTGATGCTTAAGTGTTCTCTTAATTTTTGAGCAGTGTAGATTAAAGGTTTTTTCCCCACACCAGTAAGACTTATCCTCTGTCCACAGGATAGGGAATAAGTATGATTGCAAGTGTCCGACTGCTGAGACCCCAGGGTCCCGAGCCTCCTGTATGAATGGAGCTGCAGTCGTGTTCACTGCACTCAAGGAGGGAGATTCTCAAAAATTCTGTCATTTCTGTTCCAGCGATATTATTCACACCTTTTTTTTCTCCTCACGTTTTGAAAGGTCTCTTGTGCCGTTTTTTTTTTTGCAGCCATATTGGATTTTTTGCACCAAAATTGCCGATTTTTGCGCCAAATTTTACATCCCAGAAAATTTTGGCGGAAAAATCTCACAAAATATTCCATGATTACTAGGGGGGAGATTTATCAAAACCTGTGCAAAGGAAAAGTTGCCCAGTTGCCTATAGCAACCAATCAGATCGCTTCTTTCATTTTGCAGAGGCCTTGTTAAAAATGAAAGAAGCGAGCTGATTGGTTGCTATGGGCAACTGGCAACTTTTCCTTTGCACAGGTTTTGATAAATCTCCCCCTAGGTGCCTAGACAAGCGATAACTGTATAAATAAAACATTTCTGAGCTTAAAATGTGAGCACAGGTGCAGTGACTATAGGAAAAAAAAAAAATTATATATATATATTTTTTATAACATTTTTCAACAATTATTTCTTTTTTTAATATTTACTTAGATAGAAATCACAGAAATTGTTGTAGTTTTTATTGAGTTTTTGTTCTTTGAAAAGTTATCTATCAAAAAGCTGGTGTAAAATTTTTTATGTAAACTGGACTCTCAACCCTTTGAAGATATCATGTAATGCAGACAATATATGTGGACATGCCCACTTTTACAAAATTGACATGAACAGTGTAAACTGCGGCACAAAGCTCTTTGAAAATGTTTTTTTGGGCGCAAAATTCTTTAAGAATCTCCCCCATTGTCTCTGGGAGCAGAGTACAGTGCTACATTGACTCGTAATCCAATACCACAACCTCCAAGAATCTAATCTTTCACCTGAAAATCTACAGCTATAGTTAAACAAGATAAGAAAATGTAAGATCAAAGGCAATATGGAAAAAGGAGATTTTTGTTTACTTACCGTAAAATCTCTCTCGGAGGATCCATTGGGGACACAGACCGTGGGTGTATGCTGCTGTCTCTAGGAGGTGTGAAACTATGGTAATAAAAAAAAGTCTGCTCCTCCCAGCAGGATATACCCGCCTTCAGGCTCTGAGCTAATCAGTTTAAGTTCCAGAGCAATAGGAGGAGACCAACAGGTTAAAGAAAAACCCAAACTGTCCGAGAACCAGAAGAAAAAACATAACTGAACACACCCTCGGACAGAGAACCAAAAGAAATCCCAAAAAGTGCGGGAGCTGTGTCCCCCAATGGATCCTCAGAGAAAGATTTTACGTTAAGTAAACAAAAATCTCCTTTTCTCTATCGGCTCCATTGGGGGACACAGACCGTGGGACGTACCAAAGCCGTCCCTTGGGTGGGCAGATAAGCAGTCAGGCAGACGGCTGATCCACTGCCGCCTGCAACACTTTACGACCCAGACTAGCAGCCGCCGATGCGAAAGTATGAACTCTGTAAAACCTCGAGAAAGTGTGCAAAGACGACCAGGTAGCCGCCTTGCAAATCTGCGAGGCCGAAGCTCTATTCTGGAGAGCCCAGGATGCCCCAACAGAACGGGTAGAATGAGCCACAACCCTGAAAGGAGGCATCTTCCCCTTAAAGCAATAGGCTTCCGAAATGGCGGACCGAATCCTCCGAGAAATGGTGGCCTTGGAAGCAGGTTGTCCCTTGCGACGACCTTCCGTAAGGACGAAAAAGGAATCACACTGATGAAACAAAGAAGTGATGGAGAGATAAGACCGAACAGCCCAAACTACATCCAGCTTGTGTAGTAAGCGCTCCTTAGGATGAGAAGGAGCAGGACAAAAGGACGGGAGGACAATGTCCTTATTGAGATGAAAGGCCAAGACCACCTTAGGTAAAAAGGAAGGATCTGGCCGGAAAACAAACTTGTCCTGGTGGATCACTAGAAACTGAGAACGGCAGGAAAGAGCTGCCAATTCAGACACCCTCTGGATGGAGGTGATGGCAACGAGAAACGCCACTTTCCAAGAAAGGAGGCGGAGAGACACCTCTCTAAGGGGCTCAAAGGGTGCACCCTGGACCAAGACACTCAGAATCAAATTCAAGTCCCAAGGGGGAGAGGGTGACCGATGAGGAACAGCGTGCGCCACTCCTTGAGGGAAGGTCCAGACATGAGAACTAGAAGCCAGGGGCCGCTGGAAAAGAACAGCAAGGGACGAAACCTGACCTTTAAGTGAACTGAGAGACAACCCCAGTTCCAACCCCGACTGTAAAAAGGAGAGCAAACGGGGAACTGAGAAGGTTACCGGGGAGAAGTCCTGAGCTTCACACCAACGAAAATAAGAACGCCAAGTACGGTGGTAAATTTTTGCGGAGGAGGGCTTACGAGCCCTCAAAACTGCGGTCTCAACCGCCACGCAGTCAAATGCAGCGACTGTAAATTGGGGTGGCAAAGAGGACCCTGAGAGAGCAGGTCCGGATGGAGCGGAAGGCGCAGTGGAGCGTCGTCCAGGAGCCTGACTACGTCGGCGTACCATGCCCTTCGGGGGCCAATCTGGAGCTACCAGAATGGCGGGCACGTCATCTGCCTTGAGCTTTCTCAGCCCCCTGTGAAGGAGGGGAAGGGGAGGGAACAGATAGGGTAGGGCAAACTCCACCCAAGGAATCACTAGGGCGTCCACGGCCAGAGCCTGAGGGTCCCGGGACTTTGACACAAAAGGAAGGATCTTCCGATTGTGCCGGGACACGAAGAGGTCCACGTCCGGAATGCCCCAGAGGTCGCAGAGTTGCGCGAAGACCTCTGGATGTAGAGGCCACTCGCCGGGGCCGGGTGAGGACCGACTGAGGAAGTCCGCTTCCCAGTTAAGCACTCTCGGAATGTGAATCGCCGAAATCTTGCTTTCCGCCCAGGTGAGAATCTTGGTCACCTCGGCCATGGCTGCCGAGCTGCGAGTGCCGCCCTGTCGATTTAAGTACGCCACGGCCGTGGCGTTGTCCGACTGAACGCGGACAGGACGGGACTGAAGACGGGACTCCCAATGAAGAAGAGAAAGAAGAATCGCCCGTAATTCCAATATGTTTATCGGAAGAAGGGTCTCCCTGGGAGACCAGAGTCCCTGAACCGTCCAATCCCTGAACACGCCGCCCCAGCCCGACAGGCTGGCATCAGTTGTAACAACCTGCCAGTGAAGGGGAACAAACGACCGCCCTTGGAGAAGAAGGGGGGGGAGCGGAGCCACCAGAGCAGAGACTGAGCCTGCGAGGGAGAACAATATGACGATCGAGGGACAGAGGAGACCTGTTCCATCGAGAGAGAATCACCAGTTGAAGGGGGCGGTAATGAAAATGGGCAAAGGGTACGGCCTCCATAGTTGCCACCATCCGACCCAGGACTTCCATACAAGTGCGGATGGGGACTGAGACCTGGGTCCGGAGGGAGCGGACCCCTGACCAAAGCGCCAGATGTTTGTCCGGCGAGAGACCAATTTGGGCAGAGGCCGTGTCGAATCGAAGTCCCAGGAAGGTGAGAGACTGGGTAGGACGGAGGACTGACTTGTACCGGTTGACCATCCACCCAAAGCGATCCAGAGTGTGGAGAATGACGTCCAGATTCTCCAGTCTCTGGTTGGAGCCTTGATGAGAAGGTCGTCCAGATAGGGCATCACAGAGATTCCCCTCGACAGTAACAGGCCAATCACTGGCGCAAGGATCTTTGTAAAGACCCGAGGAGCCGTGGCTAGAACAAAGGGGAGGGCTACGAATTGAAAGTGCCCCTCTGGAACCGCAAAGCGGAGGTACCGATAATGGCCTGGAAATATTGGCACATGGAGGTAGGCATCCTTGATGTCCACCGATGAAAGGAACTCCTTGTTCCAGGGACGCCACCACCAAACGGAGAGATTCCATTCGGAAATTGTGGATAAGAAGGTGACGGTTGAGACGCTTATGGTCTAGGATTGGTCGCACAGAACAGTCCTTCTTGGGGACCACAAAAAGATTTGAATAGAAACCCCAAAACCGTTCCCCTGGAGAAGCAGGGACTGGAGAGCCGCTCAAATTTGCTTCACCGGGGGGCCCGGGATCGAAAAAAAGTGATCCCTCGGAAGGGAGGCGAATTTGATTCGGTAACCGTTGGACACCACGTCCCTGACCCAAGGGTCCTGAACGGGTGAAGTCCAGATGTCTCGGAAAAGCAAGAGACTACCTCCCACCCGAGAAGAAACCGCGGGTGGGGGCCTCACTTCATGCAGAAGTGGGTTTGAGGTTGCCTGAATTGGGGCGCAAAACGGCCGGACTGGTTTGAGTCCGACTTCCAAGACGGGCGTGCCCGGAACGAGTGAGCCTTGTCCCGCGAGGGCGCCTGCCCGGACCCTTTGCTGGAGCCAGAGGTCCAAAAGGACCGAAAAGAAAAGGACTTCCTTTGAGAAGTAGGGCAAGCCTTATTTTGAGGTAACAAGGAACTCTTGCCTCCCGTTGCCTCAGAGATAATCTCATCAAGGCGTTTGTCAAAAAGACGGCCACCCGTAAAGGGAAGCTCAGTGAGACCTTTTGGAAGCGGCATCCGCATTCCAAGCTTTAAGCCACAGAGCGGCGGAGAGCCGCTAGGTGACCCACGGCAAAGGCAGAACAACGGGCTGACTGCATGGAAGCTGCGCACAGGAAGTCCCCAGCTTTAGAGCATTGGAGAGCCAGAGCAGATAGATCCTCTGTGGGGGATCCCGCTAAGATATCCTGATGGAGCTTTTGGCACCACCCCGACAGAGCCTTGGACACCCAAGTAAAGACGAAGATTGGAATAAGAGAAGAGCCAGCTGCTTCAGAGGCCAACTTCGCTACGGATTCTACCTTCTTGTCCGTGGGATCCTTGAAAGCAGCGGCATCTGCCAGAGGCAGTGTAGTCGCCTTAGAGATCCGGGAGATTGGTGGATCCACAGAGGGAGGGGAAAGTACCTTAGTGACAAAATCCTTGTCAAATGGATAACGTTCTTGAATCGTCTTGATTCCCGGGAACCTCTTGTCTGGATGTTTCCATGCAGATTCCAGAATGTCGTCAAAGTCAGCATGAGAGCTGAACCATTGAGGTGCTGGCTTAGCACGATGAAAGGATACTCCTGGATTGACATCCGAAGATCCTGGGTCCTCTAAGTGAAAGGTGTCTCTTATGGCTGTCACCAATGAGTTCACCGTTGTAATTGAGTCCGAGCGGTCCTCTGAGTCAGATGCCGGCTCGGAAGACTCGTCCACCAGGAGAATGTGAATGAGAAGAAGTAGTCCTGGAGGGGGGAGACCCTGACCGGGTGTGCGGCTCTGGCGTGACAGAGCGGCGACTCCGAGAACGTCCTCTGGAGGAGCGACGTTTGTGCCCAGATGACGGGGGGGGGTCATGAGGGGAACGCTCGTGTCTATCTGAAGACTCAATGGAAGAGTCAGACGAGGCACCCCTAGTACGCTTGTGAGAGTGTGCAGTATGTGGAGACGAGGAGCTGGCCCTCTCAGAGGCCCTGCGCAAGGAAGACCCCTTCAAGGCAGACACCACTTCCCTGGAGACCACAGCCACCGAACGGGAGACTTGGGTCAAGTCAGCCATATACTGGGTCAGACAAGAAACCCAGGCTTGTGGAGCGGCTGAATCCACTGGAACCAAAAGGGCATCCGGGGGTACCAGGGGGTCTGGAGGAGCAGTGGAGCAGGCAGGGCAAGTGGGCTCAGCAGAGCCAGACATCTTGGAATTACAGTGCTTACAGACAAAATAAGTCCCTGAAGTTCCAGGTTTCTGTTTAGAGGGAGGAACAGCTCTGGGTACAGACATAATGAGAAAATATAGACAGGAACTTTCTCACCCTTACTCTGTGTCCCCTGGCAGCTACAGTGGGAGAACTCGGCTCCGTGCCGCTAGAGTGAAGGAAACAGGCCAGCCAATAGGAAGAGAGGGGCCTGAAGCAAGGCACTAACTAAATGGCCCCTTCTTACTGAAAATCGCGCCCACGGCGCTGATCGGAGGCTGTTTCGCGCCTCTGAAGAGCTCCCAGCCCTGTGGGGGGCGGAGCTATAGACTGCCGAGAAGAAGTTGTAATGGCGCCCGCTCCTTGTCCCGAGCGCACGTGTCAGCCGCATATGCGCTCGGGGGAATAGAGCAGCCGGCCAATACGAGACTGCCTGAGAAAGTGAAAGCAAGCCGGCGCTGAGAGCGCCCGGCCCGTACCAGCGCCGCGGCTGACACCTGCATATAAGGCGCTGCGGACATAGTCGCACGAAAACACACACACACATACAGTGAAGTGCCCAATGTAAGACATATATTACATGCCCCATCAGATGCCACTGCTCCCCCAGAATAAAAGTTCAGCCCCTGTATAAGCCAGCCCCATAACCTGAAAGGTGGGCCAAAAACAGGGGGTCTCCAGAGGTTGCAAGTCTGTACCTATGGAGAAAAGGGGGGGGGGGGGGTTACCTGCATCACGCCTGGCTGCTATGCGCGAGCGAGGCGAGCAGGGAAATAGGGGGACCCGGACCCATGAGGTACCAACCCAGGCGCTGACCGTTGGCGAGGGGGGGGGGGGTGAACAGCGTATATACGCAATGTCTGTGCCCCCTTACTCGCAATGGGGGAAACAGGGGACCCGAGTCCCTGAGTGCCCACCTGAAAACAGAAAAGAAAAGGGAATAAAAAACTAACACGTCCCTATACTAGGAAATCAAAAAATCTGAAGACCTGGTCTGGAGAATTCCAGACCATGTCCACCTCCTTCAGACACCAAGCTTAAACTGATTAGCTCAGAGCCTGAAGGCGAGTATATCCTGCTGGGAGGAGCAGACTTTTTTTTATTACCATAGTGTAACACCTCCTAGAGACAGCAGCATACACCCACGGTCTGTGCCCCCCAATGGAGTCGATAGAGAAAACGTAGTTCACTCAAACTGGTCAACTGTGCTCTCACGAGGCAACTGAATTGACAATTTGTCAGTGTGAACTAAGGGTTTAATAAGGATAGAAGTTGTCAAACCCATCTAATTTGCTTTTATGAAGAGGTGAGTAGAAGCCTTGACAGAGGAATGGCTGTGGATATAGTGTTTCTGGCTCATGGATCGTACCCAGAGAGTGCTGGTCAATGATTCATACTCTGATTGGTCCCCGGTTATTAGTGGTGTACCCCAGGGTTCAGTACTGGGCCCGCTGTTGTTTAATTTATTTATCAATGATATAGAGGATGGTATTAACAGCTCTGTTTCTATCTTTGCAGATGACACCAAGCTTTGTAGCACGGTACAGTCTATAGAGAATGTGCATAAGTTACAAGATGACTTGGATAGACTAAGTGTCTGGGCATCCACTTGGCAAATGAGGTTCAATGTGGATAAATGTAAAGTTATGCATCTGGGTACTAATAACCTGCATGCATCGTATGTCTTAGGGGGGATTAAACTGGCAGAGTCACTGGTAGAGAAGGATCTGGGTGTACTTGTAGATCACAGACTACAGAATAGCATGCAATGTCAGGCTGCTGCTTCCAAAGCCGGCAGGATATTGTCATGTATAAAAAGAGGCACGGACTTGAGGGACAGGGATATAATACTCCCCCTTTATAAAGCATTGGCACGGCCTCACCTGGAATATGCTGTTCAGTTTTGGTCGCCTGTTCATAAAAGGGACACTGCGGAGTTGGAAAAGGTGCAGAGACGCGCGACTAAACTAATATGGGGCATGGAACATCTTAGCTATGAGGAGCGATTAAAGGAGTTACAATTGTTTAGTCTTGAGAAGAGACGTTTAAAGGGGGATATGATAAACGTATATAAATGGCCCATACAAAAAATAGGGAGAAAAACTGTTCCAGGTTAAACCCCCCCCCCCCCCCCAAAGGACGAGGGGGCACTCCCTCCGTCTGGAGAAGAAAAGGTTTAGTCTAAAGGGGAGACACGCCTTCTTTACCGTGAGGACTGTGAATTTATGGAACGGTCTACCTCAGGAACTGGTCACAGCAGGAACAATTAACAGCTTTAAAACAGGGTTAGATACATTACTGAAACAAAATAACACTAATGCTTATGCAGAATTATAAAACTACATCCCTTTCCCTTATCCCCTTACACCCTTCCCTTCAATTCCCTGGTTGGACTTGATGGACGTATGTCTTTTTTCAACCATACTAACTATGTAACTATGAACCTGGCCTTACAATATTTCAAGAGATACTTGAGCATAACTGTTTATATGTAGAGGCACATTACTTAAATACCCAGCCTGTTAAACTGCTGTAACCTAAGTCCAGGCCTGGGTGACCAACCATATACGCCTCTTGCAGTTGCAATGCAGAAGGAAGCCTCCTATTTCTTAATGTCAGCCATCTTAGACACAGCAGCAGTTCAACAATGACAGAAAACCTGCCTATTTTTGTAGGCTGACCAGCTTCTACCATACATTAGAACACACAGCGATTGCCCACTGCCATGTTGCTAACAGCATTCTGTTTTCTTCACAATAAGAATAACACGCATTTTACTTTTGTCATAAAATATGGCTAAATGTTGCCATGTTCTTCACTCATGCTAAGGAAATGCCAAAAAAGCACAACTTACATAGAAGTTCAGTAATACAATATTAATAGTACAACTTACAATAGTCTTAGGCCACCCAGACACTCCCTATAAAAAAAACATACAAGCCATGCTATAATTTCAACCCTGGAGAACCACGGGTTGGGTAACATCTCTACACGCCTATGACCACCAAGAACCCTGCTGCCACTGCACTGGAAGTACTCTGTACTCTGGTAGTAAACAAATGTTTTTAAGTCAATTGGTGTTCGAAAGTTAAAGAGATTTATCAGCTGCTGTATGCTCAAGAGGAAGTTGTGTAGTATTTCCAGTCTGACCACAGTGCTCTCTGCTGACATGGACAAAGGTGTCAGCCGAGAGCACTGTAGTCAGACAGAAAATAACTACACAACTTCCTCTGTAGCTTACAGAAGCTGATAAGTACTGGAAGGATTAAAGGGGTACTCCCCTGGAAAACTTTTTTTTATTTTTTTTAAATCAACTTGTGCCAGAAAGTTAAAACAGATTTGTAAATTAATTAATTATATTTAAAAATCTTAATTCTTCCAGTACTTATCAGCTGTTGTTATGTACTCCACAGGAAGTTCTTTTCTAATTTCCTTTCTGTCTGACCACAGTGCTCTCTGCTGACACCTCTCTCCATTTTAATAACTGTCCAGAGTAGGAGCAAATCCCCATAGCAAACCTCTTCTGCTCTGGACAGTTCCTAAAATGGGCAGAGATGTCAGCAGAGAGCACTGTGGTTAGACAGAAAGGAAATTCAAAAAGAAAAAGTAATTTCTGTGGAGCATAACAGCTGATAAGTACTGGAAGGATTAATATTTTTAAATAGAAGTCATTTACAAATCTGTAACTTTCTGGCACCAGTTTATTTGAAAACATTTTATTCCCACCAAAGTACCCCTTTAAGGATCTAAAACCCATACCAACACACTCCTACTAACAACCTCATTACGATTTATAGGCTCAAAAGGTGTGGTTTATATAAAAACAGTTCTGTCAGGTCAGTTGTGGGAGAAGTCAGCTAATTTTTACATGTGTACTGTACATATCTTTTCATCGTTTACTAGGCATTGTCCATGACTCCTTTTGTCTAATCCTTTGCCATTTTCAGCCCTGTATAAATATAAAATCTTTTCACATCCAGCACTATCAGAAAACAGCTTTTATAATGCATAAACTGGAAAAACACTTAAAAAGCTGACTTTCAAAAGAACTGCAGACTTTGCTGAATGCTGCTGCCCCTGGCATAAACTGTTCCTTCCTTCAGTTTGTCAACCATGTACTGTCAATATTACTTACTGCCCGTCAACAGCTCAGGTCACTGTGGGCACTGTTACAGACTGCCAATGCTTTTGTACCAGTTTCCTTCTGATCCAGTACGTGCAAGATTTCTCTCAAGAAGTTAAAGGCCAACAAACCTATTGTCAAAGGAAACTCTTAAGTCTATGCTAAACGTTGACAGCACTGTTCAAAGTTACAAGCCGGAGCAAAATATCCTTGCATATCTAAGAGTTTGAACACCGCGCACGAACAGCCACATTTTATGACAGATGGTAAAGCACCTCAAAAAGGGATTGGGAAAGTGTTTGTTTGATTTCCCTGTCAATGACCCTATAAAAAGGTCCATACCTGTGCTTTTCTGGCTCTATCACCATACATCCCAATTACTCAGACGTACCTGCATATGCCTTACACATTTAAGTTTTTTCTTCCCCCCCAGTTTGACATGGAAGTTATCTTCGACATAGGGGACATTATAAAGGACACAACTGGAAATATGTCACTTGTAAAACTTTACTTTGTCAACCAGACATGTGAAAAGTTGAGATTGACACCGAGTCTCAGTCCTGAGACCTGCTGCGACCATGAGTAATAGTCAGCTGAAATGCACCACAGTGCTTTATACAAGCTTTACTTACAGAAGGAACAATAAAAAAAAAAAAAAAAAACTCAACATACCATATATACTCGAGTATAAGCAGACCCGAATATAAGCCGGCGCCCCTAATTTCCCCCCAAAAACCCGGGAAAAGTTATTGACTCTACTATAAGCCTACAGTGGGAAATGCATCATCCCCCCCCCCCCCCCCCCATGTCATCATCCAGACCCTCAGTCATCATCCGGGGGGGGGGGTCTGGATGATGACGAACGCCGCAGTGGTCTTCAAAATGTAGACCTCCAGATGTTGCAAAACTACAACTCCCAGCATGCCCGGACAGCCATCGGCTGTCCAAGCATGCTGGGAGTTGTAGTTTTGCAACATCTGGAGGTCCGCAGGTTGAAGACCACTGTGGCCTTTGTCATCATCCAGACCCCCCCTTTAGTTTTCTACTCACCTCCCCTCGGTGGGAAGGAAGGGTGAGCTGGTCCGGGCCATCTATGCTGCAGGGTCCATCCGGTGGGGAGGGTTAGTCGTTCCAGGCTGTCCATTTTCACCGGGTGGACCCTCTTCTCCGCGCCTGCCCCTGACTAGTGACGTTGCCTTGATGACTACGCACAGGGACGTTCATGCGCAGTGCGAAGGGATTGACAGGCGGAGAGTTCACTCGAGTATAAGCCGAGGGGGGCGTTTTCAGCAAGAAAAATCTTGCTGAAAAACTCGGCTTATACTCGAGTATATACGGTATATTTAAAAAAAAGATGGTTAAATGTTAGAGAAAGCCTCATATGTATAACTGTCAGTAGCTCTTTGAATGCACTTTAAACAGAATTAGTGACATAGTGGTAAGGAAAAAAACTACTTACAGCATCTGCTTTACAAATAGTGTTGGCTATGTGCCGGCATAACATCTTCAGCCAATCCACCTTCGGAAGCTCCTCAGTTGTCAGCTGGAAGCTAAATAACTGGTTTGCCTGTTCTGTTGGAGGTCGCACTAGCAATGCAAATGCATTATGGCATTCTGCAGATCCAAATGAAAACAGTCATTTTTTTTATGTCAATGCCATATAGTGTTATTCAAAAATAAACAATGTTTTTGGTCTGTGCGGGATTCTGTGTTTTACGTCTTACTAATGATATAAAATACAAACAATTTACAACTTATTAATGGGATCCAGCTTAAGGCTCAGCACAACACTGCCGCGGACATTACAGAGAGCACTCGAGCATGAACAATTCAGCACTGTCTGTAAACTAATATTCTTAGATTTAGAATGTACTCTAAGCTGTGTAACCATGGAGCACTATATAATTACATAGCCATGAATGTTAAGTTTACTCCCGGTCTTGCTGTTAATTCACCGCAGCTTTTAGAATGGCAGATGGGCACACTACACTGGCATGCTGTGCCCAGAGAAACAGGTTTTACTATTTAAACAAACATAGTAATAGCTAGTGATAAGGTTAAGCAAATCATATAGTGTATTACTATACATCGCAGGGTTTCTGTAGTCAAAATTCACAACCTCTGATTTCTTGTATACAGTGCTCCCTCAAGTTACAATATTAATTGGTTCCAGGACGACCATTGTATGCTGAAACCATAACTCTATAAAAACCCGGTAATTGGTTCTGAAGCCACCAAAATGTCATCCAAAAATAGGAAAAAGTGAGGATTAAAGAAAAATAAGTAGATAACTAATATAGATAAAGTAAATCCTTACATATAAAAGTAAGAAAGATCTGCTGGGAGCTGTAATCACTGTCTATGTAGAGGACAGGAGCATCTTAAGGGTCCTGTACAGAACAAGAAATGTCCTAAAAAAAGTAAAATGGAGCCACCCCCACCTGGTGTCCAAAGGAGCAGTTAACTGTGGCACAAGTTAAGAGTAATACAGAACATGTAATACATCCCTGTTCTGTAGGGGGCGCTACTGCGTGACTGTAAGACAGTGTTTCCCAACGAGGATGCCTCCAGTTGTGGCCAAACTACAACTCCCAGCATGCTTGGACAGCCTTCGGCTGCCCGGGCATGCTGGGAGTTGTAGTTTGGCCACAGCTGGAGGCACCCTCGTTGGGAAACACTGCTGCTAGAGTTGCCCATGTCCCAACCTTAAAGGGGTACTCCACTTGAAAAAAAAAATAAAATCAACTGGTGCCAGAAAGTTAAACAGATTTGTAAATTAGTTCTATTTAAAAATCTCAATCCTTCCAGTACTTATCAGCTGCTGTATGCTCCACAGGAAGTTCTTTTTGTTTTTAATTGCTTTTCTGTCTGACGACAGTGCTCTCTGCTGACCCCCTTGTCCATTTTAGGAACTGTCCAGAGTAGGAGAAAATCCCCATAGCAAACCTCTAGTACTCTGGACAGTTTCTGACATGGACAGAGGTGTCAGAAGAGAGCACTGTGGTCAGACAGAGAAGACCTTCCTGTGGATCATATAGCAGCTGATAAGTACTGGAAGGATTAAGATTTCTAAATAGAAGAAATTTACCAATCTGTTTAACTTTCTGGCAGCAGATGATTTAAAAAAAAAAAAAAAAAAAAAAAAAATTGGTTTTCCTGTGGACTAGCCCTTTAATGTCTACATGAAACTAATAAGCATACAATGCATGAGTGAATAAATGTTATAGATTTCTCATTTTTACAATAACTGGGAGCATTCATCATGACAAGATAAGGATATCTGTTTTATTACACAGGTTCAGGGGTACTCCGGTGGAAAAAAAATTTCAATCAACTGGTGCCAGAAAGTTAAACAGATTTCTAAATTACTTCTATTAAAAAATCTTATTCCTTACAGTACTTGTTAGCTGCTGAATACTACAGAGGAAATTATTTTCTTTTTGGAACACAGAGCTCTCTGCTGACATCATGACCACAGTGCTCTCTGCTGACATCTCTGTCCCTTTTAAGAATTTTCCACAGTAGGAGAAAATCCCCATAGAAAACATATGCTGCTCTGGACAGTTCCTAAAATGGACAGAGATGTCAGCAGAGAGCACTATGGTCATGATGTCAGCAGAGAGCACTGTGGTCATGATGTCAGCAGAGAGCTCTGTGTTCCAAAAAGAAAAGAATTTCCTCTGTAGTATTCAGCAGATAATAAGTACAGGAAGGATTTTTTAATAGAAGTAATTTACAAATCTAAAAAAGTAGCCAACCCCTCTAGGCTAGCATCAGTTGCCTGATACAGTGATGTAATGGTAAAAATGATGACTGGATCATGCTTCAATTATAATATGAAAGTGCAAATTTATTACACAATATAAAATACATATAAAATATAATGTAAACAATAACTCCTCGAAACACAAGGGCCCTTGTGCCGAGGAAAATTACAATATAAAACTTATACACACACCAATAGCCAGCATTGAGAATTTTTGACAATGCAATATTACTTTAAATCCGGCCTCCGATATTTCAAAATGGGTTAAATGTCCCTTAAAAGGTATGGATTCCAATTATTATATGTAAGGTACGTCAAGTCCCATATAGGATATAGATTACAAATTTTAAACGTGGAATAGGTAAATTATAGTTACCAGTCTGCAATACATCCCGATAGAAAGTCACCTTGAGTTCAAAATGATGCAAGCCTACTGAGGAAAGGGCCGTGTATAAAGCACATGTGAGCCCTGAAACGCGTCTAGGTATAAGAATATCATACATCACCGCTACCTGACTATTCAACGGTGAACTCCGATCCAGTTCTGCTAAGCAGTACACCATTCCCGGGACCATCTTCCAGGCAGCACTGTCCAGCGCCTGTGACGTCACCCACCATCGAGTTACCTAGGAGTCCGCACCTGCTTCATCGTGTGGTTACCATCTGCAGCGAAACATTATTACAGCCGGTCTGTGGCAGGCAGACCGCCGCGAGGACGCATGCCAGCGTCTGGTACCACCTAAACGCGCGGACTCCACATTTTCAACTCAAGGTGACTTTCTATCGGGATGTATTGCAGACTGGTAACTATAATTTACCTATTCTACGTTTAAAATTTGGAATCTATATCCTATATGGGACTTGACGTACCTTACGTATAATAATTGGAATCCATACCTTTAAGTGACATTTAACCCATTTTGAAATATCGGAGGCCGGATTTAAAGTAATATTGCATTGTCAAAAATTCTCAATGCTGGCTATTGGTGTGTGTATAAGTTTTATATTGTAATTTTCCTCGGCACAAGGGCCCTTGTGTTTCGAGGAGTTATTGTTTACATTATATTTTATATGTATTTTATATTGTGTAATAAATTTGCACTTTCATATTATAATTGAAGCATGATCCAGTCATCATTTTTACCATTACATCACTGTATCAAGCAACTGATGCTAGCCTAGAGGGGTTGGCTACTTTTTTAGATTTGTTTCCCCTATTACAACACCAGGTGTAGGTGTACAGCCCTCTTACCTCGGCTAGTTAATTGTGAGCTGCACATCCCCAGTTTTTTAACCATTTTAATTTACAAATCTGTATAACTTTCTGGCACCAGTTGATTTATAAAAAAAAAAAAAAAAGTTTACCACTGGAGTACCCCTTTAACGTTTATCACTACTTTTATTTACTTTTGACATTAAAGTCAGTTTATTCACGGATGATATGTAAAGCAACCAAAATAGTAAATGAACAGTTCATTTTGGGGGAACAAAGGTTATATAAATATTAGAGCTTGCCAGGTCTAGTGTTACAGCTCAGAGTGTTTTATACGAACAATATAACATATAAATATAACATTGCATACAAGTTACAGGGCAGTAATGACAGTATCCCAGACCTTCAGTTTCCCGGATATCAAGAACTTTCTTGATCTGTGACAAAGGCATCAAGCTAATATGCTTCAGAGATGCAGGGGGTCTTGTTTGTCCATGAGGGCTCTTGAAGGCACCAATAACTTTATGCCGCTTTCTTGCAATCTGAAAGAACAAATGTTTTGAAATGCTTAAAGAGGAAAATCCCATGTACAGAAGATCGGTGTTTAGTCAATGAAAAATTGGATATTTAAATCAATGTAATCAACAAATTGAAAAGTAAAAATATATCACTGGGACAAATGTAATTTATCTGCATTTCAGCCCGTTTTATGGCCATGGTATTATTTACATCCAGTAGCTATAGCTAGAACACACCACTATCTAAAATGGGTCTGGATAACCCCAAGTAGGTCTTTGACCAGCTGCTTATCAGCATTTCTCCTGAAGTCAGTATGACATCTATGTAAGGCATGATCACTTCTAAGCAGGAGTTGCTCCTTGTAGATGCACTTCATGGTGTCTAAGCCCGATTTCACATGAGCATGACGTGCGCACACAAGTGCCAACCTGACATCTGTCAAATCAGGTCATCAGATCCAGTGTCAGACTGGAACTCGCATCTAATAATGAAATCCTAAATGTGTAAAAAAAACCTTTACTATTATTAACCCCTTAAAGGACATCTGCAGCGTAATTAACACTAATCCCCTTTCCACAGGATAGGGGATAAGTGATCGCGGGGGGTCCGACCGCTGGGACCCCCTGTGATCTCCTGTACGGGGCCACGGCTATGCCGTGGCTTTCCCATGCAGGGGGCGTGCCAGCCGCAGCATGACATTGCAGCCGGCACGCCTCCTCCATACATCTCTATGGGAGAGGCGGGGAGGCAGTGTTTCTGCCTCCCCCATAGAACTGTATGGGGACGGGGCGTCACAGTCGACCTCTAGGTCGACGCTACGCGCCTTCAGCGCTCACTTTGAGCGCTAATGGCGGCGCCCCGTTAGGGAGATCGAGGGGGGTCCCAGCGGTCGGACCCCCCGCAATCAAACACTTATCCCCTATATTGTGCTGCAGTTGTCCCTTAAGGACTCAGCCCATTTTGACCTTCAGGAGCAAGCCAATTTTCATTTTTGCACTTTAGTTTTTTCTCCTCCCCTTCTAAAAATCCTAACGCGTTCAATTATGCACCTACAGACCCATATAAAGGCTTGTTTTTTGCTCCACCAATTGTACTTTGATAACATAATAAAGGAGATTGTCCAGTGCAGATAAGTATGGAACAGAGCAGTTTATTGCAGAATAAACTTCAGTACATGGACAAAGTAGACATAGGTGAGGCTTTTCGGCCCTGCAGTCAGGGCCTTAGGCATGACTAAAGCCCGACTGCAGGGCTGAAATGCGTCACCTATGTCTACTTTGTCCATGTACTGAAGTTTATTCCGCAATAAACAGCTCTGTTCCATACTTATCTGCACTGGACAATCTCCTTTATTATGTTATTGAAGTACAGGCATAGCCCACGCCAGTCCGAGCGCTGTGGGCTAGAGGAGTGAGCCGAGAACTTTCCTACGTTTCCATCAATTGTACTTTGTAGTGACATCAATCATTTCATAGCAAAATCAACGGTGAAAGCAAAAAAAAATATATATATATATATATATATATTTGTGGGGTGAAATTGAAAAATAAAAAAAACGCCATTTTGTAGCTTTTGGGGGCTTCCGTTTATACGCAGTGCACTTTTCAGTAAAAATGACACCTTAAATATATTCTGTAGGTCCATATGGTTACAAGGATACCGAAATTATGTATTTTATTTTATTTAACTACTTTTTTTTGACTCCTATAACTTATTTTTCCACATACGGGGCTATATGATGGATCTTTTTTTGCGCTGTGTAGTTTTCATCGGTACCATGTGTATTTTGATGGTACTTTTTCATTGCTTTTATTAGGTTTTGTGTGGAATATGAAGTAATGTGCAGTTTGGGTTTTATATATTTTTTATGTGTACACCATAGACCGTGCGATTTAACTAACCTTATATTTTAATAGTTCGGACATTTATGCGTGTGGCGGTACCACATTTTTAATTACATTTTATTTATTGTTAAAAAGGGAAAACGGGGTGATTCAATCTTAGTAACTTAATTTACTTATTTAGTAAATTAACCTCTTCCTTAATGTCAACCCATGCACTTTAAACACGGCGATCAAAGTTGATTGCGGCATCTAAAGGGTTAATGGTGGGCATCAGGCTGATCAGTGATGCCTGGCATTTCACAGAAGAAAAGGCAAATAGAAATAAAGCTAACGACTAACTACCACAAAACGACTAGTTTCACGTTGGAAATGACACTTCTTCTGGTCAGTACATCATTCTGTCATAGGGGAAGTGCTTATATACAGGTAAGTGTCAATTTACAAACAATTATATTTAAAAACACAAATTCCAACATCCACCACAGCTGTAAAGGAGACAGAAATATTTGAACTCCGAGATAGGAAGAAAGATCATTCCTCTCATTCAGTCTTAGAGGACCCAAAGCTTTGAGATGATCCAAAACGCTTCTCTGCGAAGCAAACGGACATGTTTGTGTTCTCCCATAGCAACATTCTCTGTTCTCTCCAGACCGGTAAATTCTAAATGGGTAGTATTATTTTGGTGGCACGATTGCATATGGGTAATGAACCGTGTCGCACCCTTCCCTGTCCGGAGGGAATAGAGCTGTTCACGAACTCGGGTGCACAACTTTCTCTTTGTTTTTCCAATATAGAAGAAATTGCAACCACAGATTAACGCATACACAACAAATGTGGTTTGACATCTAATGAACTGGCTTACCAGAATATTTTCCCCTCCTAGTATGAAATTTCTTTTTGCTAAATTTAGCTTACAATACCTGCAGTTCTTGCAGGGAAAATTTCCTTTGGGGGGCTGGATTTGCAACCAGTTCTCTTTTTTCCTCGTGACTACGTTTTTACCTTTCTTTATCATGTCGCCTATAGTTTTCGTACGGCGAAAGGTTATGATGGGTCTTTCCTTTGCGAAAGCATGTAGATTGGGGTCATGTTCAAACATGAACCAATTTAAGATAGTTTTCTTTATTTTGTCATTCATACATGTATTCGCAAATGAAAAAAACACATTGGTTATTGTCTATTTTTTTCCTTTTCTTGCTGGATACAGTAAATCCCTTCTGTTTTTCTTTTCTACTTTTTTGACTGCCTGTTGTATAATTTTTTCTGGGTCCCCCAGTTCGGATAATCTTTTGCATAAGTCATCAAGCTGGCTTTTATATGTCTCTGGGTCACTGTTAACATGCTTCAGTCTGAGCATCTGGCTATATGGGATATTATCCTTGACATAATCAAGATGAGATCTCCCTTAATGTAAAAGGGATTTTTTTTGCAATACTCTTGAAATAGCCAGATGTGACCAGGGTGTTATCAGTGATTCCCAATTTTACGTCTAAAAATTCAAGACTTTAACCTACAAAACAACTGGTAAAATGTGTCTTGTCCACATCCCACACAATCAGTATGTCAACCACATACCTGATATAATATTTTAAGTGGCTGACATACGGATTGGTGTGGGTGAAGACATACTGCTGTTCGAATACAGTGAGGAAAATATTTGCATACGTGCATGAGATTGGTGTGCCCATGGCTGTGCCATGATCTTTCCTATACCACTGGCCATCATGCAAAAAAAAAAAAAAAGTTATTCTGTAACCAAATTCAGCGCATCTCTCAAAAGCTTGGGATTTATTTAGGTTTGAGATGAAAGACACCCTGTACACATGCCTGTACACCCGCATTCTGCGGGATGCGGGTGTACAGGTTCTCCACGTCGATCGATACCAACTGAAATACATCCTGCCAAATAAAGTCAAAGGCCATGAGCAAGTCCCCAGTGTCTTTAATAAGGGTAGGAATCCCTTCTAAGAGAGGGGGACAAGAGCCATTCTATGTAGCTGGACAATGATTCAGTAATAGAATTTATACATGCCACAATTGGCCTTCCGGTAGGGGCGGTGGTGGATTTGTGGAATATGTACCATTTTTCTGGTACAGGATTTTTAGATAGGAGTCTATATGCCATTGTTTCTGACAGGATGCAGTTTTCCACTTGTCTCCTAAGTAAGGTACAGAGATTTTCCAGAGCCCGTCTCGTGGGATTATCTTTTAGTGGAGTATAGGTGACCCTGTCATTAAGATGGCGATACACTTTGCTGTAGGCATCAGAGCCCCGCTCCGCCCTTGTCGGCTTTTGTGATGTGTAGATGTTCCTGTTGTCCTAACAATTTAATTGCTTTTAATTCTCTCTTTGTGAGGTTATTTTTGACTGGTGGATAGATAAGGGCATTCCTTTCTCGACTGACTGCTATATGGAATAAATCAACTGAACTGCCCAGTAATACAGGAGGGTTAAAAGGTGGATGGGTTTCCACCCCTAAACCTCTGTGTATTAGTATTGTCAATAGAGGAGGCAGTAGGAGTTGCCGACAAAGGAACTCTACACACCTTTGTTCCTCATCAGAAAAATCTTTGGAGACTCTGAAACCTAATAAATCAACATTACATTGTAATTCTCCTTCTTTTGTTTGTTTTTCACTGCTTTTATTATCAATTTTTGAGAGATAAGAGGAGCGCTACATTTTGTGTTACAGAATAACGTTTTTTGCACACCAATCTCATGCACGTATGCAAATATTTTCCTCACTGTATTCAAACAACAGTATGTCTTCACCCACACCAATCCGTATGTCAGCCACATAAATTATTATATCAGGTAAGTGGATGACATACCGATTGTGTGGGATGTGGACAAGGCACGCTTTGATTCCTTTGTAGAACATCTAAATGTTATAAACACAAATATAGATTTTACCAGTTGTTTTGTAGGTTAAAGTCTTGAATTTTTAGACGTAAAATTGGGAATCACTGATAACACCCTGGTCACATCCGGCTATTGCAAGAGTATGGCAAAAAAAATCCCTTTTACATTATGGGAGATCTCATCTAGATTATGTCAAGGATAATATCCCATATAGCCAGATGCTCAGATTGAAGCATGTTAACAGTGACCCAGAGACATATAAAAGCCAGCTTGATGACTTATGCAAAAGATTATCCGAACTGGGGGACCCAGAAAAAAATTATACAACAGGCAGTCAAAAAAGTAGAAAAGAAAAACAGAAGGGATTTACTGTATCCAGCAAGAAAAAGAAAACAATAGACAATAACCGATGTGTTTTTTTCATTTGTGAATACATGTATGAATGACAAAATAAAGAAAACTATCTTAAATAATTGCTTCATGTTTGAACATGACCCCAATCTACATGCTTTCGCAAAGGAAAGACCCATCATAACCTTTCGCCGTACGAAAACTATAGTCGACATGATAAAGAAAGGTAAAAACGAAGTCCAGAGGAAAAAAAGAGAACTGGTTGCAAATCCAGCCCCCCAAAGGAAATTTTCCCTGCAAGAACTGCAAGTATTGTAAGCTAAATTTAGCAAAAAGAAATTTCATACTTGGAGGGGAAAATATTCTGGTAAGCCAGTTCATTTGATGTCAAACCACATTTGTTGTGTATGCGTTAATCTGTGGTTGCAATTTCTTCTATATTGGAAAAACAAAGAGAAAGTTGTGCACCCGAGTTCGTGAACATCTCTATTCCCTCCGGACAGGGAAGGGTGCGACACGGTTCATTACCCATATGCAATCGTGCCACCGAAATACTACCCATTTAAAATTTGCCGGTCTGGAGAGGATAGAGAATGTTGCTATGGGAGAACACAAACATGTCCGTTTGCTTCGCAGAGAAGCATTTTGGATCATCTAAAAGCTTTGGGTCCTCGGACTGAATGAGAGGAATGATCTGTCTTCCTATTTCCGAGTACAAATATTTCTGTCTCCTTTACAGGTGTGGCGGATGTTGGAATATGTGTTTTTAAATGTAATTGTTATGTTTTTGTAAATTGACACTTACCTGTATATAAGCACTTCCCCTATGACAGAATGACTTCCTGACCAGAAGAAGCGTCATTTCAGACACAAAACTAGTTGTTTTGTGGTATGCCCCCTGCACCTGAGAGCTTTGGCCCCCGCTCCCCGCATGTCCAGCTACCTGCTTGCTGCATAGCTGTATTTGACACTGAAAATAAAGAATCTCTTGGCATACTTCTAAAAACGGGTGAGTGCAGCTTTATTTCTATTTGCCTTTTCTTCTGTGAATTGCACAAAGTTTCTACAATTATAGCTTGCACCCCCGTGAACATCACCTGTACAGTTCTGTTAATGGACTTGTGATTTTGTCAGCGTAGCTGCAGTGCCTGATTGCCATCACCTGCATGATTGCTTTGATGCCCGGTATTAACCGTGGCTCCTGGCTGCTCATAGCAACCGGGACCGTACCGGGTATGAAGTGTGTATAGCTCGTGAGCATGCTTCTAACCCCAGTAACTGGACCAGGGTGTACAGGTACAGCCTCGGTCCTTAAGTACCAGGACGCAAGGGCGTACATGTACCTTTGTCCTTGAGGGGTTAATAAATAATGATAGTTGTGCAGACAGTGCAAAAGTCACTCAGCATTTAACTGCATTGTGGCACTACCAAGAAACAATGGTTGAGAACTACTTTCTGCCATCTTATTTTACCCAAAGGAAAGTACTGACACCTTTCCATTCACATAGGAGACAATGGGGAAGGGAGAGCAACATAATGTATGGATTCAGTTGTTGCCGAGCTGCAATGTGGCCCAAGGAGCCAAATGTTTTCAGGTCTTCCTGATCAATGGTCAGTTATGTAAATTACGTGTAGTCCAACATTTCCTTTTCTCATTCAGTAATATACATATACCTAAAAACAATGGAGTCACTTACAAAATGCATATGAATTTATGATTTATTAAAATCATCATCAACAAAAGAGTGGAGACATCCTGTACTCAACATCAATAGCATTAAGAATAAAATACGTCTCAGTCCCTGAAGGTGTCTGCGATGCTCATGTATAAAATGCAATAATTGTAGTCATATTTTGCAACACATGTGAGATAGGAAAGAGATACCTTAGAGGCCTTATTCACACTACATAAGTTCTGCACGCATTCCACTTGCAGCAGCCTCCCATTCATTTAAATGAGATCCTGCTGCTTTATTTACCATACCGGAACTGCCTGACAAGGAATTGGGTCCTACCAGAAGACAATCAATCTCTCAGCAGAATCCGCCAGAGAAGTAGATTTTTCAGTGGGACGGTGTTTAGCACTGATTTTAGAGCATAGTAAACGCTGCAGATCCACTATGGAAATTTGGTAATGTGAACATAGCGTTAGAATGAATACATACATAGCCATATAAACAGTGGGGTGTACTGAAACATATACTTTTACAAGGCTAAGTGGGAAGCCATGGACTATGGCATTATCAGACCAGTGTTTCCCAACCAGGGTGCCTCCAGCTATTGCAAAGCTACAACTCTGACCTGACAACCAAATGTGGTGGTGCACCATCTTGCTGGAAAAACTAGGGGAACGTGCCAGCTTCAGTGCATAAAGAGGGAAACAAATCATCATGTAGCAATTTCGCATATCCAGAGGCCTACATGATGATTTGTTTCCCTCTTTATGCACTGAAGCTGGCACGTTCCTCTAGTTTTTCCAGCAAGATGGTGCACCACCACATTATGGGTGTAAGGTCCGAGCATTCCTAGATGAACAGTTTCCTGGAAAGTGGATTGGTCGTCGTGGGCCAGTTGAATGGCCCCCAAGGTCTCCCGATCTGACCTCCTTAGACTTTTATCTTTGGGGTCATCTGAAGGCAATTGTCTATGCTGTGAAGATACGAGATGTGCAGCACCTGAAACTACGGATACTGGAAGCCTGTGCTAGCATTTCTCCTGCGGTGTTGCTATCAGTGTGTGAAGAGTGGGAGAAGAGGGTTGCATTGACAATCCAACACAATGGGCAGCACATTGAACACAATTTTATAAGTGGTCAGAAACTTGTAAATAACTCATGAAAGAATAGAGTTACATTAAAACCAAGGATATCATTGTTTTTCTTGTGAAATTTCCAATAAGTTTGATGTGTCACATGACCCTCTTCCTATTGAAAAAACAAAAGTTGGATTCAAAATGTTCGACTTCAAAATGGCCACCATGGTCACCACCCATCTTGAAAAGTTTCCCCCCTCACATATACTAATGTGCCACAAACAGGAAGTTAATATCACCAACCATTCCCATTTTATTAAGGTGTATCCATATAAATGGCCCACCCTGTACAACGTATGTCAAAACTTATATGTCTGTATAGAAACAAGCCAACCGGCACCAGAAAGCCTTCAAAATAATTAGAACAATGCCTGAAGCCCACGCTGTGGGGGACTAGGTTTGTCGGCAAGAGTGGAGGTGCTGACGAAGTGAAAAGCTATATGTGGTATACAGGTAATAGAAAAAGTAACGTTGCACTCACCATAAGACACAGCATGGAGGTTTTCAAATCAGAGTTTAATCATAAATACGAAGTGCTATACAGTCAAAGCAGGTTGGAGGGAAGGGAGGGGAGCAGACATCAGCTCCGTGGAGCTGGCTGAGTGCTACTTTTATTTTCATTAACTCCAAAGAGATTCTTGCATATTTTTTTCCATTCTGTTTAAGCAGGAGCTTCATTATATTAATTGAATTATGTAAAGTTAATGCATCCCATTATATTCAACCTGTGCACATTAAGCCGTTGCCCATGGAAACAGACCAGGATCTATCTATGGTTCAAGAAGCCATTGATTGTTTTCATCTAAAAGAGGGAAGGGAGGAAGCAGACACTTTTTGAAACCTGTAACTCCAAGGAGTAGATCGACCTTATCAGTACTTGCAATCTTGGATTTAAACTACAAAAAACATCGGAACAAGAAACTACTGTTTTGGACCATAAAATGCTTGAAATCCGCCGTCTTTAATAATAGAGTACCGAGAGGAGTGTGTGTATATAAAGAACCTTCACAGTTCCACGAAGACTCGGATTTAAAAAAAAAAATAAATAAATAAAAGAATGGGATGCATTACATTTACATCATTCAATTAATATAATGAAGCTCGTGCTTAAACAGAATGAAAAAGTATATGCAAGAATCTCTTGAGTTAACGAAAATAAAAGTAGCACTCAGCCAGCTCCACGGAGCTGATGTCTGCTCCTCTTCCTTCCCTCCAACCTGCTTTGATTGTATAGCACTTCGTATTTACAAATAAACCCGGATTTGAAAACCTCCATGCTGTGTCTTGCGGCGAGTGCAATGTTACTTTTTCTATTACCTGTAAGTCAAAACTTAAAGAATATGGTGAAAAACATAACGTTATGACCAGAAATTCTAGTATACATCTAGTAATGAATATAGTATAAAGTAATTGTTACTTGTATTTGAAATAAAATATAAGCTACTATCTCACTTTTATTAAACCCCCTTTAACGCCAATACACACACACTGATGGCATATGGTAAGGAGAATTCATCCTGGTCTAATACATGCTGTAACTTCAGATCAGTACGATCAGTAAATGTAAGTAAAAGATCAGTAAATGTAATGTATGGAGTCATTCAATGCTTTATGTGTATCTGTACACAAACTGTAAAATGAATAAAAAAGTGAACACATTTTAAAACCAGTCTAAAACAGAAATGAAAGATTCAGAGTAAGAAAAGATTAAATAGTAATAATGGCAGCGATAAGAAAAATATATTTCTCAGCGAAGCCGAATACATTAACAATTTCCACACATTTTCCTGCATTTTAACCTCATGCATTTAAAATTTTCCGACAACTTTCGCTTCCATTAAAAACTTCCTACTAGATCTCCCTACATCTCTTTAGATGTTCAAATTCAATATAGTCTCACCTCAAGGCAGTCATTAAATAGAAAGAGTGTGACTTGTTCTCCCCTGTCACAGAGATCTTCCCCGAGAGCTACAGTTTCCACTCTCTGTACCAGCATCCTATGGGAAGATAACAGATTTGCCTACGACAAAGAATAGCAATAGACATAAAGTTACAGTCGTTTGGGGACAGCAAATGGTAAAGAAAAATAAATGATGCCCTAAAAAGCGCCATCAGATTGACTTAATGGATAGCAACCTCACGCGCTTCCATAATGACCAACATTCCAAGTAATTTATCTATGAACAATAGAAAGATTGAATACTTACAGGACATCCATCCACTTCATAGACCACATCAAAGATTTGTCGCTGCCCTTCAGTTTTCCTTTTATCTTCATTAATGTGACTGCCAATTTGAAAAAGAAAGAAAGAAAGAAAAAAAAAGTATAGATTTTTGCAAAGTAAACTACCACGTCGTCCTCTAATAACTTAATACAGATTTTCCAAATATATTATTATAAATTATATATACACACACGCATTATATATTATACATATTATACATATATTTTTTAGTTTGGTTTGCTTGAGACAGAAGTAAAAGCTTTGTCTGGCTGAAGAGAACGGATAAGTAATTACATATCAATGTGAAGTATCTGGTTGCTTCTTGGAATATACAATGCGGGGAATAACATGAAAAGAAAAATATTTATGTAGTCAAGTGGAAGATTATGTACTATGAGTCTTATCCAGAGAAATTTATTGCAAAAAGAACCTGTCAAAATCACAAAATGGTGCGCTTATAGAAGACTGAAGGTCAACTGAAGGTTACAGACTACATTACAGGATAAATGGGACGTTTTAGAAATGCCACCATTAATAGGGGGACCTGGCACTGCTGTTCAGAAATAAAACCCTATACAGCAATGTGGCCCATTACCATTCGGATATGCCACTTTAGTTACAGAAGAAATAGATAATACTTAAAGGTACTGTCATAGTGCAAAAAATAAAAAAAGTGATATGTTGCTCAGTGCCTAATGCTGATCATGGCCCTCATTTACTATTCTAAACCCGACCTCTTTTGTCGGGTTTTTTGTCGCATCTTTGTCTGCGCCATGTCGCAGACATCGTGCGCCAGTCTGCGACACGATGCAACATTTTTTCCCGACGGACCCGATGTGGATTCTCCCAAACCCGAAAAAGGGGCGTTACCTGACATTTCTGAGTTTTCCCACGTATTTATTAAGGTTTCCAACCCGAATTGGTTGTATTGTTGGGGATTTTTTCCCGACAGCTCAGAGGAGTTGGAAACCAAAACCAACAAAACCCATGTGCGACAAACAGGATGCAACATAATAATAAATATCAGGGGAAAAAAGCAGTCGGGTAAGAAAGCAAGATAGACTTACAACCTGATTTTCTTAGTAAATGAGGGCCCATGTACATATAATTTTAGGTCTCTATGACCTATATATCCCTAACCAATAGCATTTATATGTAGCTCACTTGCTTAGTGTTCTTACCTTGTGGAGGGGGCGTTTCCATCTCTCTCCCTCACTGTGATAACTCATCTGCAGTCTGAGAGCAGCCTGGCAGTCTGCAAATCCCTGCACAGTAGTTTTTATGCATTCATTTTTTATCTGTTACTAGTAAAGCTGGATGCTAATTAACAGAGCTGTTACTATGTGTGTCATTCAGCTTTCACAGACTCCTGAATGCCTGATCAGCTTATTTGTCATTCAGTAGTTAGAGAAACCTTTGGCTGTTCAAGCTTGCTGGAAGTTGCCGTTTTGGCCCCTAGTGGCGGCTATTTTCATTTTAGATTTTTTAGTAAAATTGACATTTTTTTAAATGAAAAACTCATCTTATCAGTAGCACTACAAAATATAAAAAAACGTTTTTCATAATGACAGTGCCTCTTTAAAGGATTACTGTAGGGGAATATAAAACATATCTATCCAAAGGATCTCCTGTACAGTGCCGTGGCAGCCTGCAGGAAGCGTTGTGCCGTCACAGGCAAGCCTCCTCCATGTATCTCTATGGGATACATGGAGGGGGCATGTTGGCCCTCATGTCATGCGGGGGACGGAGCGCCCCCTTCGTTCACACTGCCACGGCCCCATACAGCAGATCGCAGGAGGTCCCAGCGGTCTGCCCCCCGATCTATAACTTATTGCCTATTCTTTGGATAGAGGATAAGTTATATTAACCTACAGTATTCCTTTAAGTGAAGAGTGATTTGTTGGTTTCAGGGTCTATGGCTCATAGGAATTTGTTCAAACGGGTGAATGTCCGCACAGAAAATGTATTTTGATGCAGATTTCTCACGGTGGATTTTGCTACACAAGTGAAATCTGCCGCAAAATATGCACATGTGAACTTACCCTTAACAGGTTATTGATTAACCCCTTCCTGCTCCAGGAAGTATGCATATGTCTCAGTTGCTGACATGTCCGCGCAATTGGACATATACACATCGCGGGATCCCACTGGTTGCCTTCTGTCTGCCTAGTAAGGTAGCCTGTAAGGTCCAGCCATAGGCGGGATCACACAGGCTGTATGTCAGTGTATACTAACAGTTATAATGTGCTTTAGAAAAGTCGTACAGCATTATATATTATATTTTTTATTATATATATATATATATATATATATATATATATATATATATATATATATATATATATATATATATATATATATATATATATATATATATCTATCTATCTATCTATCTATCTATCTATCTATCTATCTATCTATCTATCTATCTATCTATCTCTATCTATCTATCTATATATATATCTATCTATATATCCCTATATCACCCCCCCAAAAAAAAAAAAAATGCCCAAACCTATACATAATGGCCAAGATTTATCAAACTATGTCAGAAAAAGTGGAGTGATTTTTCCACAGCAACCAATCACAGCTCAGCTAACGAGCTGTGGTAAAGTGAAAGCTGAGCTGTGATTGGTTGCTGTGGAAAAAGCACTCCACTTTTTCTCTCACACAGTTTGAAAAATCTGGGCCAATAAGTATTGCCACGTGCGTAACAACTTTAATAAAACAATTTTATTATTTATCCCGCACGGTGTACTCTTAAACTCAAAAAAAAAAAAAAAAAAATTTGCTTATTTTGGTCCAAAACATGGACAGAAAAAATACATAAATCACACAATGTCGTTGGACAGAAAATAAAAGTTATGACTGTTAGAACATGGCAACACAAAATGGGGGGGGGGGGGTTTTGAAAATTTGGGCCCGGTCATTAAGGTTAAAAAAAAAAAAAAAAAAAAAAAAAAAAAAAAGCCGCATCCTTAAGGGGTTAAACTGTATATATAAAAAATTATGCTTAAACAGCATCACATCACATCATAAAACTTTTGCCTACCTACAAGATCCATGACTTTAGACTAAGTTAAGGCCATGGTCTACTGGGAAGAGAACTGCTTAACAGGAATGTATCACCCATTAAAAAGGGCATATTTTGGATCCTGTGCCCCCCAGATTTTTAACAAAAATGTTTCTTTATTGTAATCCCATGATGGTGATGAAAACACTGCTGAGAAGGTGTCTCTACAGAACTGGAAGTGCCAGCCAACTGTGACACTCTGTGGCAAGGACTTTTAGTTTTTTTTTTTGTTTTGTTTTTTTAATAAAAGATAACATGGAAAAGAAAAAGAAAAAATAGCTCTTTAAAAGGAAAACTGTCAGCTTACTCCCGCCGCACTAACCAGCGGTACTGGCTGGTAGTGCGGGAGATGCTGATCAGTTTGATCCGTACCGTGCCCGGATCCGCTGCGTCGTTCGGCCGTAATCTTCTATTTTCGTAATATGCCAATGAGGTGCTAACTGGCACCAGCCGGGTTAACTGGCACTCTGACGTCCATGCCGCTGGCCGCAGCGCAGCCCTGCTCATCAATATTCCTCCCCTCTCTCTTCATTACAGAGCAGGGAGAAGAGGGAGAGGTGGAGGGATGGGAGGAATATTCATGAGCTGGGTGGCACTGACATCAAAGTGGCAGTTAGCCAGGCCAAACCCAGTTAGCATCTCATTTGCATATTCTGAAAATGGTAGATTACGGCCGAACAGCGCGGGGTGGGGGTGCAGAAAGCGGACAGTTTTCCTTTAATAATCAGTACTACTTCTACAATCAGAGTACATGGTGGTATAGCCAACCATTGTATGTGTGTAAAAATACTTACGTCATTACTTCTTTTAATGACTCAATAGCTTTCTCAAGCATCACCTTATCTGGATTGTCTTCAGAAGTATGTTTCTTTAGATCTAGAGAGAGAAAAAAAAATATAAAATGAAAAAGTATATAGCTGAATGTAGATCAGGAGTTGCAAGAGCCAGAAGACTTTAGTGCAGTCTTCAAAGACATGAACGCCGATCAGCCATAACAATAAAAGCACCCATAAAAACATGTCATTTTACCGTACAGTGTAAAACCGAAACCTTCCAAAATTTGCTAAATTGCTGTTCTCTTTTCAATTTCCCCACACATAAATTTTTTGATTGTGCCATACATTTCTGTGATAAAATGAGTGAGGAGGAAAACTTGTCGCGCAAAAAACAAGCTCTCATACTAGTCTGTGGATGAGAATAAAAGCCCCCCCCCCCCCCATAAAAGTTTGAATCACCCCCCTTTTCATTTTTTAAATAAAATAATGTAATAAAGAATAAAAATCATCATATGTGGTACCACCGCGTGCGTAAATGTTCAAACTATTAAAATATAAGGTTAGCTAAATTGCACGGTTGATGACGTACACATAAAAAATACTGCAGTACAAAATTGTGGATTTTTGGTCACTTCATATACAATAAAAATATTAATTAAAAGCAATCAATAAGTCCCATGAAAAAAAAAAAATGGCACTGAAAAACTACAGCCCATGGCGCAAAAATTGAGCTCTCATATAGCCCTGTACGCATAAAAAAAATGAAAAAGTTATAGGTGGTAAGAAGATAATTTTAAAACATACTAATTTTGGTGCATGTAGTTAATTTTTTTTTAAGTAGTAAAATAAATAAAACCTACATAAAATTGGGTATGGCTGTAACTGTATGGACCTACAGAATAAAGATAAGGTGACATTTAGAGATGAGCAAATTTACAGTAAATTCGATTGGTCACAAACTTCTCGGCTCGGCAGTTGATGACTTATCCTGCATAAATGAGTTCAGCTTTCAGGTGCTCCCGTGGGCTGGAAAAGGTGGATACAGTCCTAAGAGACTCTTTCCTAGGACTGTATCCACCTTTTCCAGCCCACCGGAGCACCTGAAAGCTGAACTCATTTATGCAGGATAAGTCATCAACTGCCGAGCCGAGAAGTTCGTGACGAATCCAATTTACTGTAAATTCGCTCATCTCTAGTGACATTTTTACCGAAAAATACACAGTAGAAACGGAAGGCCTAAAAAAAAAAAATTTTTTTTTTTATTTTTATTTCATTTTATTTTTATAAAATAAGTAATGTCAAGTAAAGTACAATTGGTGGTGCAAAAAAATAAGCCCTTATATGAGTCTGTAGGTGCAAAATTAAACGAGTTATGATTTGTAGAAGGTGAGGAGGAAAAAACGAAAGTGCAAAAACGAAGATTGTTTTGAGTCCTTATGGTGAAAATAGTCCTTAAGGGTTAAAGAGGACCTGTACCCGACACAGTCATTAACCACTCCATGACCCAGCTAATGAAATTTTTTTTTCCCCAGGCTCACTATTTTCCTCCTTACCTTCTAAGGCTCATAACTTTATATTGCGAGTGACCAAGTTGTAGTCGGACTTTTTTTCCTGCGTGACGAGTTGGACTTTCCACTGATTTACTTTTTTTTTTTTATCATACAATGTATTACAAAGCCAGACCCAAAAAAATGTATGCAGGGTAAAATTAAAAAAATATGGAATTGCACAATTTTGTAGGGCAATAATTCAAAATACGGTAAATCTGACATTTCATCTTTATTCTATGGGTCAGTACAATTCCAATGAACCAAACTTGAATAATTTTTGTTTTGTGGTACAAAAAAAAAAAAAAAAAAACGTTCATTACCATGTTCTCGCCGCTATAACTTTATATTTCGCCATACGGGTGTGTTAGGGTTTGGTTTTTTTGCACCATGAACTGCAGTTTTTAATGGTACCATGTTTGTGTAGTTCTGGCTTTATCCCTTTTTATTATGATTTTAAATTTAATGTAACAAAAAAATTAAAAAAAATTTAAAAAATCAGCAATTTTGGCATTTGGAATTTCTTTTTGCATTTACGCGGTTCACCGTGCAGGATCAGAAACATAATTTAATAGTTCGGACAATTATGCATGCGGCGATACCAAATATGTGTATTTCTTGTCTTTGCACTGTGTTTTATTAAGGAGGAAAAAAAAAAAGGGAACAGGGGGAGCGATTCGAATTTTTATTAGGGGAGGGATTTTTTTATATTAAAATTTAGGGGCCTATCATAAGTCATATTCAGATGGCTTACATAGATCAGAAATCTGTGCTTGATTGCTATGGGTTTCCAAAGGGTCCATTAGACACCAGGGAATAGCTGCATTTCATGTTTAAATGCCATGATCTGTATAGATAAGTATTTAAACAGTTAAATAACGGACATCGGAGCGATCTCAGATGTCTGTCATTAGCGGCAGATGTCAGCTGCTGTTAGCAGCGGGCATCTCATGGTCATGACGCAGACCTGACCCACGGGTCCCAGTCATGTCTGCCCACCTGCCTCATGACGTACATGTATGCCATGGGTCGGGAAGGGGTTAAATATCTTAGGGTTCCCCGTTTACATTGTTTTGCTTGGAGGGGTTTTGGACTTTGGAAAATTTTTGCTGACTATTTTATTACTGACAGTTTCCACAGAGAAGAAAGGTTCTTTATTCTGCTGAGGGACCACTACAAATGAGAATACCATTGCCATAAAGGGATGTATTTTGTCTACAACAATGTTTAGGAAGGTGGAACCAAAAGAACTGCTGGTGAGACTAGGCAATAGCTGGGCAATGGGAATATATGTCTGTCAATAGTGGCCCCAGTCACTGACTGCAAGGACTTCATTCGGAATCTCTATACGCAATCAAAGCAATTCAGCCTCTTGACGTTCAAGATAGGCCTTTCAAAGCAGACAGTTTTGGGTAATGTAAAAAGGTCAGACTAGAACCCCTGGATACGCACAAGTGAACCAAAACAATTGAAAATAACTGAGGTGGGGAGAGAGAATTGAACTCTATTTTGTACCCCCAAAGATACTACCACTTAAACCCAAGAATTGTCCATGCGGGAAGGCCAGACCTGCATGAAAGAGGAGATGACCCAACCATCCACGCAAGCAAAAGAATCATGTTGGGCAGAACTTCAAATCAGGAGGACTTTGATGTGGAGGGCTTAGGAGCTTTAGGCTATGCTCACACGCTGAAATCTCCGCAAAGAGAATCTCTCTGTCGGCGCCAGGATCGCATGGGTATGCGCAGTCTCAGACAGCTATACATTCCGTGCAGCCTTAGCATAAAGAATGAACAGGTTCATTCTTTGTGCAGACACAGAAAATGAAACTTCTGTGGCGGAAACATCTTGCACAAAAATTCTGCTGTGTGCAAAGAGCAGCAGAATCCTGTTGAATTTATGTGTGGACCCTCCAAGCGGAATTCTGCATGGAAATTCTGACTAGCCTTAGAGTGAGCTGACAAAAAGCCCTGGGCTGTACGAAAGGTCCTCTAAAAGCAGAGGATGGGCGAGGTGCTTGTTCCGGCCTTCCTGTAAGAGAAGGAATGAAAGGAGTGAAGCCACTGGAAACGCTGCAAGGACTGCGGACAGTGTTTAAGAAAGACTCAGATATCCAAAAAGAGTATGCCTGTCAGGGCTTTTTTGTTCATCGCTCCTGCACACCCTTTATGCTAAATGGAGCACTGAGTGTTCAGGCATTACAAAAACTGTGCAGGTGGTGGAGAAATGTGTATGTGGTGTATGGTGTATGCTGGCGGCAATCAGGACACTTGTGGTCGCAGAAGTGCACCAGCAAGGGAATTAGCCAGAGCCTTCCTCCCCTACAAGGAGAGGCACAGAGAGGGAGAGGATGCTGGGAAATGAGAAAGGGAAATGAGAAAGGGAAATAAGCCTCCCCCCCCCCCCCCCCCCTGGTCTCTGGACAACCACATGTTAAATCTATGGGGCCATCCAGAGAAGCTACACAAAGATGGCTGCAAGACAGGGAGTAAAGCACTTGTTCTACTAATCAGTGGAGACCTTCGCACTGATACTTGACCCAATAAAAACCTTAACATGTCTCATGTCAAAAGTAGTTTTTTTTCCCTTGTGTTTTTGGGACACCAAAGATTTTATGGTGCAAAATGAGTAATAGAAAAAAAATCCCACCCTATATAAAAAAAAAAAAAAAAATAATAAATTGTTTTGCCATAATCTACAACAATAAAATCTAAAAAGACGAAGAAAGTTTTCAATATATTATACATACCCAAAATAGTGGCATTAAAAAAATACAAATTGTGCCACAAAAAAAAACAAAAAAAAACAATCCCTTATACAGATAGGTCTTTAGAAACTTTTTTAAGTTTTAGCACCTTGGAAAGCGGTGATTTAATAAACTTAAAAAAAATGACAAAAATTATACACTATGATCCCCAAACCTACGATGGCCCCGACATACAATAACTTCAACAAAAGATGGCCTCTCCGAGGCCATCACATGTTGAAGGCAGCATCAACATACGATTCTTTTGTATGTCAGGCCTATCGCACATACGGCTAACCGGCAGCGCTGACTGCTTCAGCTGCTGCCGGAAATGCCGTTTAATGTGTCCCGTGTTCTCCGGTGAGTGTCACTCACCTGTCCCTGCTGCTCCGGTGCGTCCTCTTCAGGCTCCGCTGCATAGCCGTCGCTTTCCGTCGTCATCATGTCGCTGCGCATGCTGTCCCGTCATCCAATAGGAGCGGCGATCGCAGCGACATGATGACTGCGATGGAGAGCGACGATCCAGGTCAGTGATGACTGTCCAGAGCGGCGAGGACATCCCAGGGATATAATGACCGCAACGATCCGGGGCAGCGGGGACATGAGAGTATAACATTCTATATATTACTATTGCACGGATCCCTCAACATACAATAGATTCAAGTAATGATGGTTCATTTGGAACGAATTACCACCGTATGTTGAGGGATCACTGTACACACATCAAATAATATCAGGCAGGCCAAGACTGTCTGCAGTCGTAAGATGTTCATTATATAAATCAATCCTTATTCTTTATACAGTATTTTACCATTTAATAGAAGAGCAACACTTGGCAATCTTTGAACAGGGCGAATCATCAATTCAACTAATGTTTGCCTCCCGCATTCAGGTTTTGCTTGATTAATCTGCGAAGACAATGACATTACTGACTAATTTGTTCCTTCAAAACAAAAATGCATAAACTGACTCAGAAGACAGAACTAGAACCCAGAGGTTTGCTCCATATTGGATTTAAGCACACATGAAGTCCTAAATAAATTTACCACCAAACAAACTATTTTAAGGATAAGGGCCCATGCACACTGTAAAGAGTCTGTGCTGAATTCCTTCTGTGGATCTCACAGCACGTTTACATTGTGGAAATATTTCTATTTCTCCAGACAAGTGCACACAAGAATTTATGCAGTAGCAGAGACCCATTGCTGTCAATAGGATTTCGCTGCACAATACACACTACAGAATTTTAGCAGAAGGAGGAACAACATAATGCATTTCTAGCTATAGGGTCAGACAAGGTCTGCACGGCCCCTACCGCCAATAGCTGCCCTCGGAATCTCCACCCGTTTATCTGGTCAGAGATTCGGTAATGTACATAGAAACTTAACGTAATTGAGGCAGATTCCAACACACAGTTTCCACGTGGATTCTGTCTGCTAGAATTTGAAGCCCCACTGATTTAAATGTTAGGCCCAGACTAGGATTATATTCTGCTTCAGTGTATTCTACAAGGATTACAGAAAGAATCCACACGGAAATTTTGTTGGAATCCGTCTTAAATCTGTTCACAGATTTCACTAAAGTTTGTCCAGGGTATACATTTTAGATTAAAATGTGGCCACACAAGGGTAAATAACGTGAACCTCAAAAAATAAATGTTCAACCCATTGGGTTTTAGTCTACCACTGTGCACCATAATTTATCTTTAATTAACTTTTCTAAACTAACTCGGCTATGTTCCCTAACTACTCCCAACACTCCTCCCACCCATCAAGAATAATTTCAGAACTTTAAAAAGCTGTGTATCTTTCCGCTCTTCTTGCTCATATAGTGAAATCTTCCAACAGGAGAAAGTGGACGTTTCCCAGCAGGCATAACATCACTGAAGCCTGCTGGGGGACCACTTCCACGCTCACATCGTTGCAGCGCTGTGATGAATAGAAGACCTCAAGCTCAAGCAGCTTTTAGTTTGTGCAGCTGTCACTCAAGCTCAGTGCAGATATACACTTCCTGAGTTTGGTCACCTGCCATTACAAGCAGAAGACCAAAATCTGAATGTGTTCTGGCCAAGAAGGGAGTGGCCAGAAGTATACAGCAGAAATACTAAGAAAACGTTTTTGCCACTTACAAAAGTTATTTATTTGGCATAAGGAATCAAATATTAAAAGTTATGTTTAATAACAGTGCACAGTTAAGTCTGATTCATACCTTAAGAAATGCGTGGAACCTTGGCTTCAGCCTCTCACACTTTATGATTGTTTCCTTACTCATTTCAAAGAAATTTACAAATGGTGGATAGATTTTCACCAAATCCTTTGACTGAAAAGTGAGATGTGAAAGTTAGTGTATCATATATTCAGACTAGAAGATGTAAAACACCTATCTGCTATCCAATTTTGCTTTCAACTTCTTGTCCACTATTTTATTTATTTATTTTTTAATTCAAACATTCTTAAAATATTCTTAAAGTGCAACTGCCATGAGGTTTGGGGGATATAATCTAACCACAGCCTGTGTATCATGTGTAGAACATGTATCCAGCTCGTTCTTATTACAGCTTTTATTATCCCAAAAAATGTTTTTATTTGCAGCCACCAACAGTCGGATACAGTCTCTCTCTCTATAATAATAAATATGAATATACTGTATATTGAAAAAATTTAATTATGGCGGTAAAATGTTGGCACCCCTGAAATGTTTCTAGAAAATGAAGTATTTCTCACAGAAAAGGATTAAAGTAACATGTTTTGCTATACACATGGCTTTTCCCTTTGTGTGTATTGGAACTAAACCAAAAAATGGAGGAAAAAAAAAAAAAAAAAGCAAATTGGACATAATGTCACACCAAACTCCAAAAAAGGTCTGGACAAAATAATTGCCACACTTTCAAAATTGTGGAAACATAAGATTGTTTCAAGCATGTGATGCTCCTTTAAACTCACCTGGGGTAAGTAACAGGTGTGGGCAATATAAAAATCACACCAGAAAGCAGATAAAAAGGAGAGAAGTTCACTTAGTCTGCATAGTTTGTCTGTGTGTGCCACACTAAGCATGGACAACAAAAAGAGAAGAGAACTGTCTGAGAACCAAAATCGTTGAAAAATGTCAATCTCAAGGTTAAATGTCCATTTTCAGAGATCTAGATTTGCCTTTGTCCACAGTGCACAACATTATCAAGAAGTTTGCAACCCATGGCACTGTAGCTAATCTCCCTGGGCGTGGACGGAAGAGAAGAATTGATGAAAAGGGGTCAACGCAGGATAGTCTGGATGGTGGATAAGCAGCCCCAAACAAGTTCCAAAGATATTCAAGCTATCCTGCAGGCTCAGGGAGCATCAGTGTCAGCGCGAACTACCCGTTGACATTTAAATGAAATGCTATAGCAGGAAACTCAGAAGGACCCCACTGCTGAGACGGAGACATAAAAAAGCAAGACTACATTTTGCTAAAATGAACTTGATTAAGCCAAAATCCTTCTGGGAAAAAGTCTTGTGGACAGATGAGACCAAAATAGAGCTTTTTGGTAAAGCACATCATTCTACTGTTTACCGAAAACGGAATGAGGCCTACAAAGAAAAGAACACAGTACCTACAGTGAAATATGGTGGAGGTTCAATGATGTTTTGGGGTTGTTTTGCTGCCTCTGGCACTGGGTGCCTTGAATGTGTGCAAGGCATCATGAAATCTGAGGATTATTAACAGATTTTGGGTCGCACTGTAAAGCCCATTGTCAGAAAGCAGAGTTTGCGTCCGAGATCTTGGGTCTTCCAGCATGAAAATGACCCCAAACATAGGTCAAAAATCACCCAGAAATGGATGGCAACAAAGCGCTGTTGAGCTCTGAAGTGACCAGCAATGAGTCCAGATCTAAATCCCATTGAACACCTGTGAAGAGATCTTTAAATTGCTGTTGGGAAATGGGGCCCTTCCAATAAGAGAGACCTGGAGCAGGTTGCAAAGGAAGAGTGGTCCAACATTCCTGCTGAGAGGTGTAAGAAACTTCTTGATGGTTATAGGAAGTGACTGATTTCAGTTATTTTTTCCAAAAGGGTGTGCAACCAAATATTAAGTTAGTTAAAGGTGCCAATAATTTTGTCCAGACCATTTTTGGAGTTTGGTGTGACATTATGTCCAATTTGCTTTTTTTCTCCCTTTTTTGGTTAAGTTCCAATACACAAGGGGAATAAACATGTGTATAGCAAAACATGTTACTGCAATCCTTTTCTGTGAGAAATACTTCATTTCCTTGAAAAATTTCAGGGGTGCCAACATTTACGGCCATAACTGTATATTACAGTGCCCGTTCTTCTCTGTGCGGGAGATGTGGTGGGTGCTTTTGCAGTCACAAGCAGCTCGTTCACTCTCTGCCTCTAGTATTGCCTGGGCGCATGGAGGCGTCAGACAGTGCAAGTGAGCGCTCGCTCTGTAAAATAATGTTGGACAGCGCTCACATAAGAAAGCTAAGAGGCGCATGGTGCTTGGACCTGTGTATCAATCACACAGCGGTCCCAGCACTCTTGTACAGGGGATCGGCCTGGCGGCCACTGGGCATAACAAACCCCAGGCCACGCCAATCTGACTGTTAGTGGCTGCAAGTAAAAAAAAAATTTACTGGGGGATAATAAAAGCTGTAATAAGAACAATAAGAGTAAGGCTGGATACATGTTCTACACATCATATACAGACTGTAGTTCTATTATATGCCCTAAACCTCATGTCAGTTGCTCTTTACACCTTCAGTAGGTTAATTCACTCCAAGATTGCTTTAAGTAGACATTTACATGCCGCAGAGAGACTATATCCAATACTGCATGGCTATTCTGAGTAAATTTCTTTTTTTTACCTGATTAAAAGGAAACAGATGAAACATTTTGTAAAGCATTGACTTGAAAAACACTTACATAACTGAGAATTACATCTCCAACACTTTTGGTTTCTGCCCAGTCCATCATCATTTTTTTCAGGTCATCCTTAAAAATAATAAAATAAAATTAGGTTATAGAAATAAAACACCGATGCCTATACCATCTGAATGGGGACAGCCAGCAGGAATGCAACAGGGATGGGCATTAAGGTGCCATTTTCTTAATTATTTATAATGTTCTGAGTATAATGAGTCCTACAGCCTGAGTTTCACACTGACATAATACCTTTATCTTTGTGTGTACGTCCAAAATATCTGGTATGCTTCCAAAAATTGTCTTGATTTCTTCTGGAGCAAGAAGTGGCCCCCCTACCTGTCCCTCCATTTCTAGGGGAACCTGAAAGAGCTGGTCAAAAAGCAAAAAGAAGTGAAAATAAGACTCTTATTACCGCTAGCTGTAATAAAGTACATACGATATGTAGTGTCAAGTTTACCTGTACTATGGTGGTAAGAATGTCAACATAGTTGCTCTCTGTTTGATATAGTTCCATTGCCACCTGCCATCTTGCTGACTGCTTCTGGGGTGCAGGTGTGGAGAACTTGGAAGATTTCGAAGAAATTCTGGGAGTATCTGTTAGAAGGAAATTGAATAAATCAGCTATCATACTGAAATATATAAGACACACCAGCCCGTAAGAGGCGCTTAACTGAAAACTGGTGTACCCCATGACACTTGCCAGCCACGGTGCATTATTATTATTTTTATTACAACCTTGCAGTAAACTTGCTCCCCTGAAGAAAGCATCCTGGCAGATTCTGTGCACATTGTTACATAGTTCATAAGGTTGAAAAAAGACCAGAGTCCATCAAGCTCAACCTATAACCCCACTGAGTCCCTACTGAGTTGGTCCAGAGGAAGGCAGAAAAACCCAAGGAGGTAAAAATTCCTTCCCGAATCCAAATATGGCATTAGAATAAATCCCTTGATCAACGTTCTGTCCCTATAAATCTAGTATTCATAACATGTAATGTTCTTACTCTCCAAAAATGCATCCAGGCCCCTTTTGAACTCTTTTACAGAGTTCCCCATGACCACCTCCTCCGGGAGAGAATTCCACAATCTCACTGCTCTTACAGTAAAGAATCCCTGTCTGTGCTGGTGTAGAAACCTTCTTTCCTCTAAATGAAGAGGATGCCCCATTGGAGAGCACAGTGAGTAGGTTCCTGCAAAGTACAACTGTATTTTTTTATGCCATGTGTACAATTCTGTGCACTAGATGTGTCAGTCCAGTGAAATGCTGTCTCCGCACACTGCACTAGAACTTTGACTTGCACGGAGTCTGCTTACTTTTTGATATGTTTAGACTACAATGTTTCCACATCTGGATTTGAAGATTTTCTGCCATTTTTTTCTGCAGATCCTCTTAAGCTCTGTCAGATTGGATGGGAACCATCGGTGGACAGCCATTTTCTGGTCTCTGGGCCACTCAAGGACATTTACAGAGTTGTCCCTAAGCAACTTCTGTGTAGGCTGTGTGCTTAGGGTCATTGTCTGGTTGAAAGATTAACCTTCGGTGCACTCTAAGGTCCAGAGCATTTTGGATAGGATTTTTTATTAAGAATTTTTCTTTGCTCCATTCAGCTTCTTTATGAAAAGCACACCCACAGCATGATGCCGACAACACCATGCTTCACTGTATGGATGGTATTGAGCAGGTGATGATCAGTACCTGGTTTCTCCCAGGCATGGCACATAGAATTAAAAGGGGTACTCCGTTGGAAAACAAATTTTTTTTAGAAACCACTGGTGCCAGAAATTTTAACAGATTTGTAGATTACTTCTATTTAAAAATCTTAAAATAAAAATAAAGATTTTTTGCTATTTTAACACTAATAGGTTGCATATATTTATACATACTGACCAAATTGTTTATGAAACTTATACTTTCAGATGTCTACTTTATTTTGACAGCATTTTTTTGTTTTTAATTAACATTTTAAATTAAATTAGAAGCCTAACAATTGAACTTTAAATTTAGAAAATTTGAAAAGTACATCTTTTTTGTGTGCTATGCAAGGTTTGCAGAAATTAAGGTAGTAGAACATAGGAACACCCCCCAAATTACCCAATTTTAAAAACTAGACCCCTCAAGGTATTCGCTAGGGGGTACAGTGAGTATTTTAACACCATAGTTTTTTGGCAGGAATGATTACAATGTTAGTGTTAAAAATTCGAAATTTGCCTTTTTTTCACAAATGCATCATTTGTGGGACATATTTTTTGTACTTCACTTCTCATATTGCAAGAAATGCACCCAATATTTTATTGAGCTTCTCGGCCCGTGTTTGGAAATATCCCCGCTTAGGCCATATTTGGTTCCTTGGCCGCGTGGTAGGACCCCAAAGGAGAGGAGCCCCCTTTGGCTTTCAGGGCATCATTATACGAATAGTCCCCATTCATACTGCGTTTCTTCAGTATAGGTAACCGTTGTCATGTCGAAAAAGGGATCCAATGTATATTGTAGCAGTCAGAAATGACTGGAGCTGCTACAGTATACGTCAGCATCACTCTTTTTGACATGATGCTGACGGATACCTCTAACACTGTGGAAACGCAATATGAATGGGACGCAGTGTAGGGTCACATAGAGCGCATCCGCAGCATATTTTAAACCGTGGATGCCCCCGGCACCGCTATTAGTGGACACACAAAGCTACCAAGCCGCAGCAGGGAGCTCATTATTGTGACTTCTGGCGGGCATCCGCAGCATGTAATATGCTGCGGATGTGTGCTGTGTGATCCTACACATTATACATTTTTATTTTTTACTATATTTATTTAATAAATGTGTTTTTATTATTTTTTTTTACACTTTTTTTTATACTTGTTTTTATACACTTTTATTTTATTCCCTTTTTTTAATGCTTTGAAATACTTAGTATTCCAAAGCATTGCAGATATATGCTGCCTGCTAGTTTTACACTAGCAGGCAGCATATCAGGACCTGCCTCTGGCACGTCCTCACAGGCAATAACCGGGGAAGACCTGGGGGTCCTTATAAAGACCCCCGGCTGCCCAGGTAAGCAGCAGCACCCTGCGATCATTGCGGGGTGCTACAGGAGAGAGACAGAGGGAGCCCCCTCCCTCTGTCAAAACTCCTTACAGCTCGCGGTCGCTTCCTACCGTGGCTGTAAGGGTTAAACTGCCAGGACCGAAGTTGTCTTCGGTCCCGGCAGTGTGGCAGGTCCCCGCCTGCCAGGGATTACACACAGCACCCCGCGGTCGCGCTGAGGGGTGCTGCAGGGGTGACAGAGGGAGCTCCCTCCCTCTGTCATAACACTTACACCCACGAGAGCCATGGACGAGTATACACGTCCTGGTGCGTGAACGTTCATCCTGCCTGGACGTGTATACACGTCCATGGTCGTTAAGGGGTTAAACAGACCGCGGGGTGTGTCTTCCCAAGTAATGTCCAATAAACTGAATTTAAATGGCAGTGACAGTGCAAAAACCTATCAAAGATGATCAAGAGAAATGGCAGGCTTCCAGAGCTAAAATTCCAAGATTTAAATACATGTGTCATTTTAGTTTTTCTTCAGTGAATGAGATTTGTGTCTTGACATTTGTTGCCACATTACTGCATGGACCAGCGGGAACTGTCTCAATGATTTTTTTTTTGCCTTTCACTGAAACACTGCAGGATCATAGGTTGAAATGGATGATATTTTTTATTTATTTTAACCTGATCATAACAGTTGTTGTGTATTTCAGATGGCACATCTGCAGAGGGTGCAGCCTGCCATTTTTAAACAACACTTACCTGAAATAGATTTTGTAGACTCTGGTGTGTTTGAGATGTCAAGCAATGATCCAATAGACAATGAATGTTCTGCTGAAGGACGTTTTCGAGGTGGAAATGGTGAAATATCCGTTTCTCTGGTTATCTGTGCTAGAGTATCTTTCAATCTGCGTTTCTTGCGGTTACTACTTGGAGTATTTAATGAAAGTAATGACACCGACTTTTTGAGTGCTGGGCTTTCATGCTACAAAAAAAGAAATAGAGACAGGGATATGTGCTGAGGTACTGTACTGAATTATTGCAATTTTTTTTACTTAGTTTTCCATGGGGGGGGGGGGGGGGGGGAAGATTTATACAGAGAAGCACAGCAGTGGGTCATTCTACACGTTATTTTGCCGGACTCTATGGTGCAGAGGATCACAGAAAAGCAAGTGGGCAGAAACTAGACACTGTGGGGGAGATTTATCAAAACCTGTGGAGAGGAAAAATTGCCCAGTTGCCCATAGCAACCAATCAGCTCGCTTCTTTCATTTTCAGGAAGGCCTGTGAAAAATTAAAGAAGCGATCTGATTGGTTGCTATGGGCAACTGGGCAACTTTTCCTCTGCACAGGTTTTGATAAATCTCCCCCTGTGTGTGTAAGGGGAATGGGGGTGGCCTGGGGTTGATTGGGTGGAAAGCCCTTTAACACACAATGTAACTTACCTTTTCAAAGAGGTAGATTGTTTCTCCAGCCCTAGCATCCATCTGTATACTTCCCCAAAACCACTGCAAAGACAAATAAAAGTGAATACACCAGCAGACCGCAGTTATGTAGCTGTGGCCATCAGGCGATCACATACTACTCACCTCTTGCTTCACCACATACAGTTTTTTTGGAGGCTCAAAGGGCAATTCTTTGACAGAATTTTCTTCAACAACTAGATGAGTACACTTTTCGTCCCCAACAGGTAAAAACTGCCCCCCTAAAAGTAAAACGGAAAATTAAAATTCAATGGAAAGCACATTAATTACATTCACTTGACTTTGACTTCTGTCTTTAATCTTATATATTTCAATTGAAAAATAATATTGGCTGTTCATTATTAAACTTAACTACAGTAAAATCTCCCTTAGTAGACACCTCTCAATAGTGGACAGTTTTTAATTCCCCAGCAGAGTCCCATAAGACTTACTCCCAATAGCGGACGCGGACACACCCAATAGGGAACAACCAGGCTTCTGTGCCGGCTCTACCTTGTACACAGGAATGCCTTCAGGGAGTGCAGCCAATACCACAGTAAGGGGCCCAGGACCCTGCTGCAGAAGCCCCAGCACAGAAGCAAAAGACTGTTTAAACAATTGTCTCCTGCTTTTGTACGTCCGCCAGCCACATCATTCACCCTCCTCCCTCCCCGATTCCCCACCTCCCATGCCACTTTATTTCCCCTGTCCCAAATCATCCCCCCTTCATTACCCCCTGTGCCACATTACATTCTCTTGATACCCCCCCCCCCCCCCCGTGCCATTTCATTCCTTCTTTATTACCCTCTGTGCTGCATCACCTTCTCTTTACCACCCCTGTGCCATTCCTCCCCCTTTATCCCCCAGTGCCACTTCATGAAGGGTAGGGGTGGGTGATGCATTTACACAGAGTAATAAGGAGAGAATGAAATGGCACAGGGGAATCAAGTGGCAAAGATGGGAAGGGGGGGGGGATAATTTGGCACATGGCACGGTGGAATAAGGTGGCAGAGTATAAAGGGGGATGAAATGATACGGGGAAGGGATAAGGGTGATTAAATGGCGTTTTATAGGTAATTACACTCTGGAGGGAGTACAGTGCAGTATTCGGTCAATTATCTCTCAACAATGGCAGACACTTTTTCCCTGTGAGTGTCCAATATTGGGAGTCTACTGTATTTTATTCTCTGTACCTTGCATTACTGTCATTTCTTCCATGCTGACCCGGTCTTCTTCCGAAAAGCCAAGAAAACTTAATATGCAGTCCTGAAATGGTGATACCTTGAATTCACTCTTGAACTCCTCATTGGTTGCACTGAACTCTCTAATACAAAGTAATACAAGTCACAATCATTGGTAATGTGTGGATTGACAGGACAATTCTCCTAATATTCACACCTGTCAAACTGTGTAAAGAATGTCACCTCAAGGCAGTAGTCTGCTATATAAAGTTATGCACCTGGATCACAAAACTGCATTCTAAACTTAGTCATAAGTTAATGTCAACCTTAAATGGGCAGTCATTTAAACAAAAACATTTGACATGCTGTAGAGACACATCAAAAGTATTGATCGGGTGTTCAGCCCGTAATCTCTTCGCTAAGCGAAACAAACTTACAATGTAAGTCTATGGGATTGTCTCTAATAGCTGTCCTTTTCTCACGGCTTGTTCTAACAATTGGTTGGGGGGGGTCTGAAAACTCAGATGCCAACCAATTTAATTGACCGGTTCCCCAGCAGGAGGGGAACCATGTCCATACTACGGTATATATTATATATAAAAAATAAAACTAACTAAATGAGTTAACTTGTACTCCCCTCCAGTGCTTCAAGGTGTCTCTGGTATTCTGCTGCAATCCTCTTCTTGAAAGTGTAAGTCGGTCGGGGCCCAGTGTGTCATACTGCCGCTTAGCCCATTACTGGCTAAGGAGGGACATTGTTGGGGCCAGTGATTGGCTGAGCGACCATATGAAACTGGGCCCCGGCGTCAAACTTTCTCTATGGAAGAGGATCGCAGCCTGGGACTGGAGAAGGACACCAGAGGCACTGCGGGAGTGCTGGAGAAGAGTACAAGTGTAACTTATCTTTCCCTACTGTACAATGGTCATTGTCCTGAAAGAAAAAAAAAAAGAAAACTCCCGTCTACAAACCCTTTTAAAACTCAGGAAAATTCTTTTAATTTGCATTTCAAAAATAAATTCATGCAAAAGTCAAAAGGGGTTTGTTCACAATGAGGAAATTCTGCAAGGAATTTCATGGCTGAATTTCCTCAGTTAATTTCCTCGATTTTCTACGTGGAGCAATGTCCCATTGGCAAACAGGATTTTCCCCAATGTATTCAATGAGTAGTGCAAGTCGGAAAACACAAGGAAATTCCATGCAGATTCTAAATAGTGTGAATAGGCCCACAAGTAACAGCTGTAGGAGTTGGCTAAGAAAAAAAACACGATCCCAACAAGACAGCTGTCAACAAACCTATACAACTCTAAGATGGAAATCTAACACTGAGTAAGGCAAAATATTTTGGTTGTGATGCTAGTGGACAGTTAAAGACTAACAACTGAAGATCCAATGATCCTACTGCCTTGGAGTACATTTTGTTTTCATTCTTATAAAGTAACTTGTTACTGCAAATGGTGCCTCGTTTATTTAAAACACCACGTTTCTGAGTAAATCTGGAACCACACTGTTCTTAAAGGGGTACTACGCTGCTCAGCGTTTGGAACAAACTGTTCCGAACACTGGAGCCAGTAGCTTGTAATGTCATAGCCCCGCCCCCTCAATGCAATCACGCCCGCCCCCTCAATGCTAGTCTATGTGAGGGGGCGTGACAGCCATCATTGAGGGGCGGGGCTATGACATCACGAGCTCCCAGCACCAGCTTTAGGAACAGTTTGTTCCAAATGCTGAGCAGCGGAGTTCCCCTTTAAGTGAAAATTTAAAATATACTTTTGCTTTTAGCAGGTATACCATCAAAATTAGCCCCAGTTCCTGGTTTTAATACTTCTAAATCTCTCTAACTTTTAGAACACACGCCATCCCAGTAAAATATGTTCAGATTTCTTGGTACTATTCAAAACTTAAACATGCAGGAAAAATAAAATATATAGTAATATGTGCAAAAATGGTGTGTATCAGTGTAAACTGAACAAATTTTGACCTTCCTAGTCAGCTTGTCATAGAACAAAGAAAGGGAAGGTTTATTGCCCAGACTATTTATTCATGGAGACCCTGCTCTGTACCCTGGTGATCGTACAGTCACCAGTATTTATAGATTATATGAATATTATAAGCCTACATTACATTCCTAGTGATCCTTTCCTGGAAATAAAGACCTGCCAGGTTGACCCTTAATGGACTTTCTTAATTTAAAATATAATAATACAGTCAATGAGCCAACTGGATGAGAACTGATCTCATGACACCATTATCTAACAATCATGCAGATTTTTTGGAAGCTTCTCTTTGCAATCAAACATTTTATCGATATTGAATGGCTTTGAGCAAGTTCTACCCAACCCTTTAAAAGGGGTACTCCAGTGGATTTTTTTTTTTTTTTTTTTTTTTAATCAACTGGTGCCAGAAAGTTACAGATTACTTCTATTAAAAAATCTTAATCCCTCCAGTACTTATTAGCTGCTGACTACTACAGAGGAAATTCTTTTCTTTTTGGAACAGAGAGCTCTCTGCCAACATCACGAGCACAGTGCTCTCTGCTGACATCTCTGTCCAGAGCAGGAAAAAATCCCCATAGCAAACATATGCTGGTCTGGACAGTTCCTAAAATGGACAGAGATGTCAGCAGAGAGCACTGTGCTCTTGATGTCAGCAGAGAGCTCTGTGTTCCAAAAAGAAAAGAGACTTTCCTATGTAATATTAAGCAGCTAATAAGAACTGGTAGGATTAAGATTTTTTAACAGAAGTAATTTACAAATCTGTTTCAACTTTCTGGCACCAGTTGATAGAAAAAAAAAAAAAAAGTTTTCCAACAGAGTACCCCTTTAAAGTAGATTTAACAATAGGTCAACATTAAATATACATTACTACTCTACATAACCCCAAGACTGCTTTATATGCAGGTATTCATGAACATTTGATGTTCTAGCAAAATGCACAAGGTATAATAAAGATTCTAATCCAAACATGGAAAGTCTCACACCCATACTCACAATTCATTCCTTTTTTCCCATGCCTTTAATATCCAGTCAGCCTTCATAATTGGAGTTCCGAGACTGACAGCAACCTAGAGCAAAACCAAAATAGTTGTTAAAGCCAAGACTATGCGGGAGATTTATCAAAACCTGTCCAGAGGACCCATCAGAGCAACCAATCAGAATGCTTTCATTTTTCACAGGAGTTTTCAAGAGTGAAAGAAGCGATCTTTTCCTCTGGACAGGTTGATAAATCTTCCCCCATGACTTTTGCACTTTGCAGTGACTGTAGATTGCGGTGCTATTATGCAGTCACTAAAACAATTACATACGGCCTAAAGACTTGTGTCCTCTCACTTAAAATAGGACCTGTGCGTATGTGTGTCAGAAATAGATACAAAGCCTTGGTAAATGTACCATCAGGGTGTCTCTAATCACAATGTTAGACTAGGTGTGAGAAGACTATTGACTTCATTGTTTAAACTTTTACAATCTAGGATACAATGAAAGATTGCAGGGTAATCCCAACCTACATACGGTAAGTATCTCTATAATGACACCATCTATGTCTACAGCAGAAATTACAAGATGCACAGAAGAAAGTTACATTTTCTTCATGAAAAAATTTAGCAGATATTAGAAAGAAAGAACAGATGCTCACCCTAAATTTATCTCCATGAGTAGAATTAGCAACAAGATGTGTCACTTTCGAGCTGAAGTCTTTTCGGATGGTTCCTCCCATATGGTGGACCAAGGTCACCAGCTTTACCTAAAACATAGGGGAAAATTGTTTTTATTATTATAAAATTCATAATATAATATGTCACATCAAATGGACCATACCCAAGGCCTGTTTCTACTCATACAGAGCATTTGGGAAGTTTTCAGACCCTTGTTTTTTTCACATTTTGTTTCAGATAGGAGCCAAAATTTCTCTTTTTCCAAATTAACCCTCCTCCCCCAAAATAATTCTTACCAAATACTTAGTTGAAGCACCTTTGGCGGTGTTTACAGCCTCTGGTCTTCTTGGTTATGATGCCACAAGGTTTGCACACCTGAATTTGGGAAAACCATTCTTCTCCATAAAACCATTTAAGCTCTGACTGGCTGAGCCGTACCTGTGTTGGCTTAGCTGTGTGCTTAGGGTTATTGTCTAGGTGGATTGTAAACCTTTTGTACAGCCTGAGGCCCAGGGCACTCTGGATTCAGATTTTCTTATGAATCTCTCTGCACTTTGGTCAGGGTTCATGGGAAGCTGAATGGAGCAGTCCTGTCTCAGACACTGGAAAACACCCCATAGCATGATGCTGCTAGGTGGACAGGTGATGAGCAGTGCTTGGTTTCCTGCTGACATGATTCTTAGAATTGAGGCCAAAAAGGTTAATATTTGTTTTTATCAGACCAGAGACTCATTTCTTACAATGTGAGCCCTTTACAACTTTTTATTTTTATTTATTTAATTATTTTTTAATTTGGCGAAAACAAAAAGACAGAGAGGATTATTTCTGGCCACTCTGGCATAAAGCCCAGACTGGGGAGTATTGCCATTATGGATGTTTCTCCTGTCTGCACACAGGATCTTTGGAGCTTAGTCAATGACCATTGGGTGTTTGGTCAGCTCTCTTACCAAGGCCCTTCTCCCCCAGATTTCTTTGTTTGGCAAGGCAGCCAGATCTAGAAAGAGTCCTAGTTATTCCAAACTTTTATTTAATAAATAAGCACTGTGCTCCTGGGAACTTTCAGTGTAGCAAGTTTTTTTTTTTTTTTATCCTTCTCCAGAACCGTGGCTACTCCAGTTCTGTCTCTGAGATCCACAGGCAGTTCTTTCCCACTTATGGCTTGTTTTTGCTCTGATATTTATAGTCAGCCATGTGACCTTATATAGACAGGGTAAACCTTTCCATATTACACCCAATCAAGTGAATTTACCACAGGGTGCACTAACATCTCAAAGACGATCAAGATAAACAGGAAGACACCAAATCACTGACACGTGTCATAATAAAGGGTCTGAATACATGCCACTTGGGTCCATTTCTAAATTTCTATTTTCACAATTTCGTCATGGGGTATTGAGGGCTGAATAATGGAGTAAGAAAAAAAAAAAAGATTTTTGTTAAAAAAAAAACTGAAGGTGTCTGAAAACTTTTCAAATGGATTGTATATTTATTGAAATATAATCTACAACCCCTTTGACAATTTTGATTAACTGTAAAAATTACAGAAGCACTCCCTTTACTTTCCCCTCTGCTATAGTTCTCTGATGTTGCGTAGACAGAAGGAGTGGAGTATCATCACTGCATTAGAGTCCTTTCTTAGGGCAGTCAGTAAGATCAGTGACAATAAGATTCTGTAGTCTAAGTTATGGTACCGAAGTTCTGTGTATTCATCTCCCCGTTCGCTCTTCCAAGCAGCTGATGATTGAGGACATGCCCAGCTTTCAAACCACAATACCTGTGCTCATGCACGGAACACAGTAAGTCAGTCCGTCAAAAGAATGGATACAAGAAAAGGGGTAATCCAGCATGAGGTTCCATGTAAAATATCGTAGCTTTATTGAAGATATATAAAATCTTGACAGACATGAAGGTGCAGGCAAGTTAAAACATCCATGCATTTCAGCCACCTTACTGGCCTTAGTCATGGATAGTTATGTGCAGACACAGATACAAAATTTAAAGGGGAACTCCGGTGGCAAAAAAGGTTATCAAATCAACTGGTACCAGAAAGTTAAAACAGTTTTGTAAATTACTTCTATTAAAAAAATCTTAAACCTTGCAGTACTTATCAGCTGTGAAGTTCTTTCCAGTCTGACAACAGTGCTCTCTGCTGACACCTCTGTCCGTGTCAGGAACTGTCCAGAGCAGGAATGGTTTTCTATGGGGATATGCTTCTAATCTGGACAATTCCTGACATGGACAGAGGTGTCAGCAGAGAGCACTGTGGTCAGACCGGAAAGTACTGCATAACTGATAAGTACTGGAAGGATTCACATTTTAATCTGTTTAACTTTCTGGCACCAATTGATTTGAAAAGATAGAATTATTTACAGACAATTCTGTTTTCTTGAGTCCACCATGACAGCCCACATGAGAGATGGTCACATAGGGCCTTATAGGAACAGGAAACAGAGGTTAAAAGACACTCCCCCCGGCACCTTCCCCAGTGTTTTACAAATTAAAAAAGGGACACAAGGAAAAGTAACACTATAGAAGAAACCAACACCAAAGGGAGGGATATAATGGGGCTGTCATGGTGGACTCAAGAAAACAGAATTATCGGTAAGTAAATAATTCTATCTTTAAACTTCGTCCACCATGACAGCCCATATGAGAAATACCAAATAATCATCAGGGAGGGACAATGGCCTGCAGAACTTTCCTACCAAAGGCCAAGTCATGAGAATTAGACAAATTGAGTCGATAATGTCTGAAAAAGGTATGAGGATTGGACCATGTGACAGCCCTGCATATTTGGTCTATAGAAGCAGAATATCTTTCTGCCCAAGAGGTTGACACTGATCTGGTAGAATGGGCTTTTAGACTGTCAGGGACTTGTTCCCCTCTCCCCCTATATGCCTCAGCAATAGCACTCTTTATCCAACTGGCTATAGTACTTTTAAATGCCTTTCTATGCTTATTTGGACTTTGGTATTGCAAGAGTAAATTTGAATCTTTCCTCCAAGGACTCGTGGCATCAAGACACTGAAGACGACCTAACATGTGAAACTTTTCTTCCTGTGGATTTTTCGGGTTTTTATAAAATGAAAGAAGAAAAATTTCTTGAGATCTGTGAGAATCAGTGACCACTTTTGTGAGTAAAGAAGGATCTAATCTAAGGGTTACCCTTTCATCGGATATGGACATGTATGGCTTATTTATTGACAGGGCTTGAATTTCTCTGATTCTTCTTGCTGATGTGATTGCAATGAGGAAAGCCATTTTCAGAGTGAAATTTAAATGAGCACTGATGAAGCGGTTCAAAGGGCTGAGTAGTAAGCGCTTAGAGCACCCAATTGAGGTTCCAGGATGGAGTACAGATTGGGGTTTTAATCTAGCTATTGGATTAAAAGGTTCTTTAAAGCACCGATGATCCGCAATCTGATGATCCAAAAAAAAGCCCCCAGCACCGCCACTTGGACCTTTAACGTGCTAAGTGACAGACCCCTCAAACCCCACTTGTAAAAAAATAAAAAAAATGTAAAAACAAGATTTGTGGATAATTTGGTTTAGATGGATCTGGTTTCACTTCTTTACTCCAGGATAAGAATTTTCACCAGATTTTCAGGTAGATTTTAGAAGTCAAAGGGTTTTCTGCTTTTAGTTAATGTAGATATAAATTTAAGTGGCAGACCCTGCTTTCTTAAGGCTGACTCCTCAAAATCCAGGCTGTAAGATGAAGATCCTGCAGACCTTGATTCATTACTGGGCCCTGAGTCAGTAGATCCTCAAAAAGAGGTAGAGGAAAGGGAGGTTTTACGGCCAGACTCTTTAGAAAACAAAACTACCCTCTCTTCGGCCAGTACGGGGCCACAAAGATTACTTTTAAATTGTTGTCTCAAATTTTTGCCAAGGTTCTTGTAATCAGAGGAATAAAGGAGGGACTGAGCAACCTTTGCGTTCTGACAGGAGGCAAACAGGTCTATGCATGGCTGACCCCACTTGAGCACAAGAAGATGGAAGACTGATGGATTTAGGGACCACTCCCCTGGCTCCGAGGCTTTCCGACTTAAGAAGTCTGCTTGACTCTGAGCCTTAGATGTACTGCCATGGTGATGTCATTTCCGCTATGCCGCACCTACGTACTGCCTGGAACCAAAGTTTCCTGCCTAGTTCCTGGCGGACAGCGTAGACAGCTGCACACAGATGCAGCCGGCCAGGAAGTGTCGCCGGACACCGCTGCAGCCACACCGCTACACACACAGCGCCCAGACAGCCTCCCCCTGACCACATGCAGCCCCTGAGAGAGGACCGCACAGGGCTCCCAGGAGCAGATGGGAAGGCCGTAAAAAAAAAAAAAAAAAGGAAGACCTTCCCCTGTACAGGTACATTAACCCCCTCAGGGGCGCTGTAACCTGTATCCCGGAGGTAGGGGAAAGGGGACCCCGACGACTACCAGGCTTAAAGGGGTACTCCGCCCCTAGACATCTTATTCCCTATCCAAAAGGATAGGGGATAAGATGTCAGATCGCTGGGGACCCCGGGGATCGCTGCTGCAGCATCCCGCTATCATTACTGCGCAGAGCGAGTTCGCTCTGCACGTAATGACTGGCAATACAGGGGCCGGAGCATAGTTATGTCACGGCTCCGCCCCCTCATGACGTCACGGCCCGCCCCCGTCAATACAAGTCTATGGGAGGGGGCATGGCGGTCATCCCGCCCCCTGCCGTAGATTTGCATTAAGGGGACGGGCTGTGATGTCATGAGGGGCGGAGCCATGACATCACGCTGCTCCGGCCCCTGTATCGCCCGTCATAACGCACAGAGCGAACTCGCTCTGTGCAGTAATGATGGCGGGGTGCCGCAGCGGCGATCCCCGGGACTGCAGCGGGACTGCGGCGATCTAACATCTTATCCCCTATCCTTTGGATAGGGGATAAGATGCCAGGGGCGGAGTACCCCTTTAAAGAAGGGGAGGAAATATACACATTAATACAGACCAACCAGCCCAGGGGGAAAAAAAATATATATATATAGCAGCCCACATGAGACTCTGGCTCTGTCCTGGACCTAAATGAAACAGGATAACACTTGGGAAGGTGCGGGGGGGGGAGGGGCTTTTAACCTCCGTTTCCTGTTCCTATTAGGCCCTATGAGACCATCTCTCATGTGGGCTGTCATGGTGGACGAAGTGTAAACATCTGTTTTCCCGTTTGTTTCCGTCAGAGTTCCCCTTAAAATCATCAAGGCAAGGATCATGTGCTCTGTGTCCTGCCTCTTCATTAATTAACACACTAGTGAGAAAAATTGTTAACCCCTTGTAACCTATTGGTACATATAGCTATAATATAGGGGTTCTCATCATGAACAGAAAAAAAAGTGAAATGACTTATGTTAAAAGAACTCCGGAATAGGAAAATTGCCCGTCTTGGTCCTGTAAATAAAAAAAAAAAAATTAAGAGATACATACCTTCCTTCGCTCCCCCGGTGTCTCCCGTCACCCGCTCCGGTCTCCGCCGGGATCTTCTTCCTGGCAGCAGGTGCCAAAAACTTCACACTGCCGCTTAGCCTATCGTTGGCCGAGTCGGGACTTCACTGCGGCAGGCGATTGGCTGAGTACAGTATGACTCGCCGACCACTGGCAACCAGGAAGAGGATCGCGGCGGAGACCGGAGTGGGATCGACAGATATTGATTTTTTACAGCCGATACCGATATTCTGCGAACTTTCCGTCCGATAGCCGATAACTTATGCATATATTCCGTGCATTTCAGTACCCCCTGCCTGTCCTGGGGTCCTGAGTCCAACCACCGATGTTGCCCGATCCCCCTGCCTATCCTCTGGCCACATGCCGCCGCTGCCCCATTGCCTCCCTATCCTCTGGCCACATACCGCCGCCCCATTGCCACCCACATCGCTGCCCCATCGCCTCCCCATCCCCAGTGTTATAATTACCTGTTCCCGGGGTCTGCGCTACTTCTGGATCCGCCGGCGTCCTGCACTGTCACTGTGCGCACTGACTGTGACGAAGCGTTGAGGACGTCACTCGTCATTGCGCAGCGGACTGAAACAGCGCAGGACGCCGCAGGAGCCAGACGTAGCATGGACCCCAGGAACAGGTAATTATAACACCGAGGATGGGGGAGGCGATGTGGCCGGATGATTGGGAGGCAATGCAGCGGCGGTGGCGGTATGTGGCCAGAGGATAAGCAGGGGGATCGGGCAGGGGTTGGACTCAGGACAGGCAGGGGAGAGAAGCAGGCGGCTGCAGTCTCTGCCACCGCAAAAGCCGCTGCAGTTCATTGATTTAAAGCACCCGCATTATAGACAAGGTAATTGCCGATAACTTAAATTCGTGAATATCGGCGAATAATATCGGCCAAACTGATAGTCAGTTGATCCCTAGTATGTATCTCTTTATTTAATTTTTTTTACTGCCGGGAGTATGACGGGCAATTTTCCTATTCCGGAGTTCTCCTTTAAATGTGTGTACAATAACTGTCTAAATATCATGGCAAACTATTGTTATATGAGAAAGAAAACCTTAAGGAGAAAAATAAAATAAAAGCGCTCTGTATGAATACATGCTGATCACCACGGGCGGGGTGGTTAATGCACTCGAGGAGATACGAACACAACATGGACAAATAGAAAACACCCTGTTCACACTGTGCAGTTTAATCTAAAGCTCTTGTGTACAGACAGGTGTGCAAGCTATAGAGACTATAAAATACCAGTAAACAAAATGTTGTAGTTTTAACCAAAGATATATGTGCAAAAGTGCCAATATATGCCAAAATATAATTCAAGGATGTTTTAACTTTCCTGCACCTTCATGTCTGTCCAGATTATATATATCTCTTCAATAAAGCTACAATATTTTACCTGGAACCTCGTGCTGGATTATCCTGTTTCTTGTACACTATATAATTTGCACTGTAGCTGGGGTCTTCCTTACTGCACTCCTGGTCTCTTGCATAGGGTATCAATAATATGCACTGCTCAAAAAAATAAAGGGAACACTTAATCAACACAATGTAACTCCAAGTCAATCACACTTCTGTGAAATCCCACTGTCCACTCAGGAAGCAACACTGATTGACAATCAATATCACATGCTGTTGCGCAAATGGAACAGACAACAGGTGGACATTATAGGCAATTAGCAAGCTACCCCCAATAAAGGAGTGGTTCTGCAGGTGGTGACCAAAGACCACTTCTCAGTTCCTATGCTTCCTGGCTGATGTTTTGGTCACTTGAATGCTGGCAGTGCTTTCACTCTAGTGATAGCATGAGACGGAGTCTACAACCCACACAAGTGGCTCAGGTAGGGCAGCTCATCCAGGATGGCACATCAATGCGAGCTGTGGCAAGAAGGTTTGCTGTGTCTGTCAGCGAAGTGTCCAGAGCATGGAGGCGCTACCAGGAGACAGGCCAGTACATCAGGAAACGTGGAAGAGGCCATAGGAGGGCAACAACCCAGCAGCAGGACTGCTACCTCCGCCTTTGTGCAAGGAGGAGCATAAGGAGCACTGCCAGAACCCTGCAAAATTACCTCCAGCAGGCCACAAATGTGCATTTGTCCACTCAACAGTGAGAAACAAACTGAGGGTGGTATGAGCACAACACCGTGCAGGACGTTTGGCATGTGCCAGAGAATACCAAGATTGGCAAATTTGCCACTGGCGCCCTTTGCTCTTCACAGATGAAAGAAAAATCACACTGAGAACACGTGACAGAGTCTGGAGACGCCGTGGAGAACGTTCTGCTGCCTGCAACATCCTCCAGCACCAGTTTGGTGGTGGGTCAGTAATTGTGTGGGGTGGCATTTCTTTGGGGGGGCCGCAAAGCCCTCCATATGCTTGCCGGAGGTAGTTTGACAGCCATTACCGAGATGAGATCCTCAGACCGCTTGTGAGACCATATGCTGGTGCAATTGGCCCTGGGTGCCTCCTCATGCAAGACAATGCTAGACCTCATGTTGCTGGAGTGTGTCAGCAGTTACTGCAAGGGGAAGGCATTGATGCTATGGACCTGAATCCAATTGAGCACATCATGTCTCGCTCCAACCACCAACGCCACGTTGCACCACAGACTGTCCAGGAGTTGGCGGATGCTTTAGTCCAGGTCTGGGAGGACATCCCTCATCAGGAGCATGCCCAGGCGTTGTAAAGAGGTCATCCGGGCACGTGGAGGCCACACACACTACTGAGCCTCATTTTGACTTGTTCTAAGGACATTACATCAAAGTTGGATCAGCCCACCGGTCATGTGATTCTGTTGAGCATCAGGTTGCCTAGCGACTGCGACACGCCGCTTCTATGTAATGCGGCGGCAATGGGTCGCAGGAGTCACATCTGGCTAGAGGAAGTGCACAGAGCGCACAAAACAACTTGTCCCAGCTACCCCTCCTCCAGCCCACTCCCCCGCCTGCATCCCGTTTGATGTCACCGCTGAGTGAATAAAGAAGTTATCCTGAATGGTGAGTGTCGCCTCTTCTTGCTGAACCATTGTTGTCTACGGGCTGAGCACCACCGCTACAGGACTATATACGGTCTGGCTCCGGTATTGCTGCCCCTCTTCGTTCTGCTCTACGGCTTAGTATTGGTAGTGCCGGCTGTTGTATTCTCCTTGTAAGCTATCAGCCTGTAGTGTGGTTTTCCACTGTGATTTTGAGTGTGACTCCATATCCAGACCTCCATGGGTTGATCAATTTGATTTTCATTGATCATTTTTGTGTGATTTTGTTGTCAGCACATTCAACTATGTAAAAACTAAATTATTTCATACGATTAGTTCATTCGCTCAGATCTAGGATGTGTTATCTTAGTGTTCCCTTTATTTTTTTGAGCAGCGTATTTAACAAAACTATGCATTTGGGGACAGTGGAACAAGGAAGGCAGGAGTAAGTCTGCAGCAGTAAGTCAACCCCAGTCGAGACTGATTTCCAGTCCACACAGTAGAACATTTAGTTTACTGAGGGTCCAAGACTGAATTAAATGAACCAGCAGCCATAATGCAAGGGTTTAATATGTATGGACACAATTTTCTAAGATAAAACAAGGAATGGCACTGTTTTGTGCCGCTTCTGCTATTCTTACTATAAATGTATGAAGCAATAGCTAATTGGGTGCTACAAAATTGGGGGGGGTTGGGGGGGTCCTTACACTGAGACTATCCAATCAAAAGGCAACAGTGCCAGACAGTTTAGTGACACACCCAAACTGGTAACACCTAGTTGTCTATTAAAGGAGTATTCCAGGAAAAAATAATTTTTTTTTTTATATATCAACTGGCTCCAGAAAGTTAAACAGATTTGTAAATTACTTCTATTAAAAAAATCTTAATCCTTACAGTACTTATGAGCTTCTGAAGTTGATTTGTTCTTTTCTGTCTAAGTGCTCTCTGATGACACGTGTCTCGGGAACCGCCCAGTTTAGAAGAGGTTTGCTATGGGGATTTGCTTCTAAACTGGGCAGTTCCCGAGACACGCGTCAGAGAGCATTTAGACAGAAAAGAACAACCTTAACTTCAGAAGCTCATAAGTACTGAAAGGATTAAGATTTTTTAATAGAAGTAATTTACAAATCTGTTTAACTTTCTGGAGCCAGTTGAATGAATTATATATTTTATATATTATAGTTTTTTCCTGGATAACCCCTTTAAGTCATATTTCCAGTAAGAACAAATTGTTGGCACATCACATTGGCACAAAAAAAAAACACCAATAAGTTTATATAGTGCCACTTACAGTTATAGGAGAAAACCAACACTTTTAGATGACTGCTCTTACCAGTTCTTCCTTTTTTCTGAAGCCAGTAAAGCACAGGACTAGATTCAACATGCTTGCACAATACAAAGGCCGGGAAGTGAATGGCAAAGGCTAGAAAAAGAAAACAAATTATATAAAACGGTAAACTCACGCAAGGAGTAGTTTAGTGGGTTAGATATATAAAGCTGATAAAGTAGCCTTTAGCCACTTGCTGATCTTTGTAATAACTATAGTCAACTGAGAAAATACACTGCTCTGATAATTCCTACAGCTCACAGGAGAAATCACTATAAAAAGATAAGACTCTGCAAAAGTTAAGTAGAAAAGCTAAAAAGACCAAAGGTATTAATAATCGGACTCTATCTCCACTATGGCTTAGTAAATCGCTCTACATAAGATAACTGTACCTCTCCTTTCTGAGCACAATACAAGACGATCGGAGGGCCCAGCACTCTGCAGTCAGCCTTATATAGGTATCGAAATGACGGGTGCTGGAAATCGGATATCACAAATACGTTCTCAAATTCTGGTGCATCCGCATCGGCATACTCCTCCACAGACTCTGTTGTGACGTAAGGATGCTTGATTCCCTATTGTTTTGACCGTAAGAAATGAGACGTTAGAAATCTTTCCAATTTTAGCATATAAACCTCATCCAAATAAGTGGAGCAAAAGCAACCAGATTCTAGCTCCCATATTTCTCATGCCATGCTTTATAAATGACACCAACAACCTAATAGGTTATAATGTTCCACTTTTGGTAAATATCCCCCAATGAAACAAATAAGAACCCAGTAAATGAAATCTGTCTCCTGGTTTTATTGCAATGGTGGTCAGTTTTATTTGTTTACATTTTTAGAGACAACGCAGCAAAAAGGAGAAAAATAAAAAAAATTTAAATGGATTATGCAATATGTTCTTTTATAACAATATATTTAGAACAACATGATATTCTAACGATATAACATAGACCTTCATTTGGAAGTTCTACACTCTCACCAGAAAGCAAGCAAATCCTGGAATACAAGTCAAATACTGAAAATGTTGTTTATAAAGAAGACCAATATGAATTTCTGTCTCTAGGGGCGCTACAGGGAAAGATTTCATTTCAGTTTGGTTAAGGCTGAACTTCATCTTGTTTGTATTATAGTAGTTCATTGTTTGTCCTCTTAGATCTGCCTTAAAGAGTACCTGTCACCAAACTAAATGTTTTATATTTACTTGCTGTTAAAATTCTCACCCTTTATAGGTTTTTAATGTTACTGAAAAAACAGCCACTAGGTGGCTCTGTTCTGTTCCCTGCGCAAGTCAAACAGTTAGTTTGGTCTCCTCCAGGCCTGGCAGGAGACCAAACTCCAGAAGTGCATGGCGAGGCACTGCTCTCACAGGCTTCAGTGATGTCATGCCTGCTAGGGAACGCACAATGGCCCTCATTTACTAACAGGATCCCAACACTTTTTGTCGTGTTTTGCGCCAGAATTTGGCGCACAACCCGACAAAATCACTCAGAGTGAAAAAATTAATAAATAAAAAAAAACAAAAGGGGCGTTTTTCCCGATAAAAGGGGCGTGTTCCCGATAAAAAGAGAAATAGCACTCCGAGTGTGAAGAAAACTCACAGGAAAACCTGTGAGTTTTGCTTCACAGAAAACCGACAGCTCAGTCCTGCTACCCCCAGCATGGAACAGGGTCTGTTCCATGTTGGGGGTAGTAGTAGAGGGGCTGAGGGATTGATCGCACCGGGTCTCACTTCTGAGACCCGATCCGATGTTATTAAGCAGGGGAGCGGGCGGCATGTTCCGATCCCCTGCAATGTACAGTACTTTCATTTTTAAATTCCCCACTGAGGAGCCAATCAGGGCTCCTGGCAGGGTTTTAATATAGAAGCGCTGTGGTGGGCAAAGATGCATAGAATCGCTGGGGGAAGGGTATATATCTGGCCCCTCCAGCTTTCTATATATCTTTCCTCCTGCTGCGCTATATCAAACTTAGTGCCCGCTGTGCTTGAATAAATGTACTGCCCCCTCCAGCGCCATTATATATCTACAGTGGTCCCTCAACATACGATGGTAATTCGTTCCAAACGACCCATCGTTTGTCGAATCCATTGTATGTTGAGGGATCCGTGCAATGTAAAGTATAGGAAGCTGTACTCACCTGTTCCCGCCGCTCCGGACCAGGTCCTCACCGCTCCCGATGCTGTCCCAGGGGCTCCCGATGCTGTCCCGCTGCTCCGGTGTCTTCTTCCGCATCTTCTGCAGGGTCCGGGCCTCGCTTTCTGGTGACGTTATTACGCTGCTGCGCCGGCGCGGCGTGCGTAGTGACGTAATAACAACGCCGGAAAGCGAGGCCAGGACCCTGGAAAAGATGCGCAAGACACCGGAGGATCGCGAAGTGGACCCGGAGCAGCAGGAATAGGTGAGCGAACCTGCCAGGGATGCTTAAACTGCTATCCGACAGCAGCTTAAGCATTTTGCGCTGTCGGATAGCTGTTAATGCGATGGCCCCGACATATAAAAGCATCGTATGTCGATGCTGACATCGACATGCGATGGCCTCTGAGAGGCCATCGTATGTCGATTTTATCATATGTCGGGGCCATCGGTTACTGTATACTGACCCCTGCTGCGCACATACATGCGCATATATATATATATATATATATATATATATATATATATATATATATATATATATATATATATATATATATATATACACACATACACACACACACACACACACACATATATATATACACACACATATATACATATATATACATATATATACACACACATATATACATATATATACATATATATACATATATATACACACACATATATACACACACATATATATACACACACATATATATACACATACACTATATATATATACATACACTATATACACATATACATATATATATATATATATATATATATATATATATATATATATATATATATATACACATACACATATATACATATACTAAAACTCTATTAGCGGCGGAGCGGAAGGCTGCTGCCCGCTCACGCTGCTAAGAATTTGTCATTCATCGCAGGCAGCAGCTGCATATCATGCTGTGGGGGTCAGACATATGGATATATGTCTGACCCTCACATCATACATATACAAATGCCGGCTCACCGCTAAAGCAGTGCAGGGAGGCTCGCGCTGCTGCTCCTAATAACTTACTTGTCATTCATAGCGGTGAGCTGGCATTTGTATATGTATGATGTGAGGGTCAGACATATATCCATATGTCTGACCCCCACAGCATGATATGCAGCTGCTGCCCGCTATGAATGACAAACTCTTAGCAGCGTGAGTGGGCAGCAGCTTTCCGCTCAGCCGAGTTGGTCAGTATATATAAATATGCGCAGCGGGGGTCAGTATCGATATATAATAGCGCTGGGGGGGGAGGCAGTACATTTATTCAAGCACAGCGGGCACTAAGTTTGATATAGCGCAGAAGGGGGAAAGATATATAGAAACGCTGGAGGGGCCAGATATATACCCCCCCAGCGATTCTATACATCTTTGCCCACCACAGCGCTTCTATATTAAAACCCTGCCAGGAGCCCTGATTGGCTCCTCGGTGGGGAATTTAAAAATGAAAGTTTACTGTACATTGCAGGAGATTGGAACATGCCGCCCGCTCCCCTGCTTAACAACATCTGATCGGGTCTCAGAAGTGAGACCCGGTGCGATCAATCCCTCAGCCCCTCTACTACTACCCCCAACATGGAACAGACCCTGTTCCATGATGGGGGTAGTAGTACAAGCACTAATGTAGCCGGAATTTGCAGAGACTTTTCTGTCGCACAGAATACATTTTGTGCGACAGAAAAAAAACCTGCGACAGAAAGAAAGGGAAATTGGGTGACATTAGTAAATAGCATCAGAAAAAAAAAAAGGAGCAAAGGACTTGCAAAAACACAAACCGACACTTCACTCTTACTAAATGAGGGCCAATGTGTGCAAGGAGAAAAGTCAATCTGATGTAGTATGCTGCAGCCAAGTTCTTATTCCTTTTGCCTGAGTTCAAAAACAGGAAGATGACCAGGGCTAGACGGGACATAGCTGTGGCCAGCGATTGCTGAACAGCACGCGAGTGGTTAGTGTTTGTTTTTTTATACCTGACAGAATAGTGCATTTGTTAAAAACCCTCCCCCATACGGAGTACTCCTTTAATTGACATTTATCTGTCCGATTCCTATTAATGTTATCCCCCCATCAATGTTTGCCTATTTTCTGGCTGACTAGTAAGTTTGTTTTTCTTTTCCTCCTTTAAGTAAAATGGTGAGACCAACATTCAGAATTGAAATGATTTAAACATTTGTAAAAAAAAAACTACTTTGTCAATTTTTCCCAGAAAAAAATTGAAAAACTTTTTTTTTCCAATGCCTTAAAATTTTCTAGTTAAGACCACCTCCTTGCCAATTTAAAGACTGCAACAATGTACCTTAGACTGTCAAAGGGGTGGTCACCATTACTCTTAACACGTCATGATTCTAAGGCTCTACACGTTGAGTGGTAGCAGCCACCAATATGACAGTCTAGTCTCAAAGAATAAAGTAAATCCTATATTTTCAATGTACATAAATGGGTCTTTTCCCATATTCCTCAAAGCATTCACTTTTGACAGGTATGTATCTTTCAACACTATGTAGTACATAGGATCAGAATATATACCCACTACAATGGACCTTTTTTTTACATAATTTCTCCTGTTTCCGTGCAAGCATATGATGTTTTAGTGCAGATTAAAGAAAGCAACATTATTGTGCTGACAGTTGTGACCTTTCAATTTCCTAAAATTGCTTGGATTCCGTAATTCCCTGTAGGCGTCAAAACTAGAACAAGCCACAAAAGATGGACGGTGTCATTCAACCTGAACACAAGACAACTGCCTTCTAATTTGCCTATAACGCATGAACGGCCAGATTGTACCGGCTTGTCTGTTCAATAGCCTAGCTTAAAGAGATGCCACGAACGACAAAACAAAATAATGAAACAGACCTACAAATAAATCTGGACCCCCAAACTGATTTGTATAAGGCCGTACTTAAGTCACAACAGACTAGGCGTCTACCATCAGGTAGGGCTCCCCAGTAGGTACACAGGCCCCCATATAGATACAACCCCATCTGGTAGGGCTCCCCAGTAGGTACACAGGCCCCAATATAAATATGACCCCCATCTGGTAGGGCTCCCCAGTAGGTACACAGGCCCCCTGATAGATATGACCCCCATCAGGTAGGGCTCCCAAGTAGGTATAGAGGCCCCAGATATGATCCCCATCACTGATGGGGGTAATATCTATCTGGGGGCCTACCTACCTACTGGGGAGCCCTACCTGATGATCAGGTAAGGGTTCCCAATAGGTGTACAGGCCCCCAGATAGATATTACCTCCAGCAGGTAGGGCTCCTATTTAAACAATTATGCCCCCTAAGAAGATAGGTTAGTCCCTGGTGATAAGCAGATCCTCCCTTATTAGGGAAGTAAATAGGCAAGTTAAGTTTCACAGCTACAGTACTTACGAGCCTTCTTTGCAAGGATGTGGGCGTTAGGTGACATCACCACATGCGCCACGCAGGACGTCAGCATCCCGGCGTCCTGCACTGCGGATGAGATGACGTCACCAATCGCGCGCATCCCTCCAGGAAAGCTCGTTATAGATTGCAGCAGGGCGATGTAGGTACAGTAGCAGTTGGTGCAGACGTGTGTGAAGTCTTCCAGCATTTAGCGCTGCTTGCCCGAAGCTGGGCTAAATGCCTGAAGAAATCACCTGCCCGGCGTGTTTGAGACCCCCGGCTTACATAATCCTTCCTTGGCCACACCCCCTTTTCTAAACACATTTTTTAACTGTTGCAGTAGCTTTGGTAGGGTTTAAAACATGGACACAAGTCTCTGTTTTCAACAAAGGACAGAATTCTGGAATTTTCCTAAGTCAATATTCCCTACTGTGCTTCAGTTATTAGAGCTGTTTAACAGAGACTGGACTTGTGACCAATCGGAACCAGTCTGAGCTAGCCTAGCCAATCGTGAAATATAAAAGCTGTGAACAGATGCTACAGATCCTGGCATAAACAGACGTTACTATGCAAAATTTTAAACAGTCCATAACATATGTCAATTATAATTAGAAAACTGTTGTCTTGTTATGTAAAATTGGAGCCTTTAGAAACCTTAAGACCCCAAGTGCAACTGCTATCAACAGCCATGTCTCTACTTTTAGCAACAAGCCCAGTTTGGATAAATAAGGCTCCATAAAAGGTGGCCAATGCAGGCTATTGCGTGCAAACATGGTTTCAGCTTATCCTAATATATCAATATACAAAGTGATCAAAAGAAATACACCCAATCAAAAAAGATGAGAAAGATAAAACCAATAAACCATTCTTAGGGTGGAAAAAAAAAATATTCCTTCACCACATGTAAGAACCAGGATATGAATTAACCCCAATTACTGGAAAAGCCCAGGTGCAAAATCTTGGCCCGATGTTAAAGATTGCAGTGATAAAGCACAAGTAGACCTATAAGTATATAATGTTAGTGGTGCACTTTAATGGCCATGAGTGAGGTGCTGCATGCAGTCAGCCGGTATGAAAAAATGACCATACCATATTCACTATACTTTTTATAAATGAGTCTCTGGATTTTTCATGACAATTTTCCCTTATCTTTATAACTGGAACTTCCATTAGCTTAACTGTCTGTGGAAAGGAAGGTTCAGAGAACATTATAAAAACAACAAAATATATGAATTTCCTAGCAAGAAATACATAAACAAGTGCCTGGGTCATGACTTACCTCGAGAGCTTTTAATATCGATTCATTTCTTCCCGCATCCTGTACTAGAACCACTCTGGTCTCTACCTGTGGCATATCTTCTGCAAGCATCAAGGAGCAATAGATAAGTAAAATAAAGGAATGGGCAGCTTCAAACGAGTGTAAAACAGATGGATTTTTGTGCCTTAATTATTGCTGCAAGTCCTGGTCTGACAATGGGTCTCATGGCCCAAACTGATTGCCATGTACGACAAGTAACTTATGCATTCCAGCAAAATAGGTCAAGCTAAGGCTATATGGTGAGATGATCGCACACCGCCAAAATACTAGTGTGATCTGTTTGAGTTTTGCTTTCCCAAAAAAAAAAAAAATGTGATTCCTCTATATTTTATTACATTTAAATTGCAACTATAACAGAAGTAACAAGAAGGTCACAGTTGCAAGTGACATGCGTTAAAGGGGTAGTCCAGTGGTGGAAAACATATCCCCTATACTAAGGATAGGGGATAAGTTTGAGATCGCGGGGGGTCCGACCGCTGGGGCACCCTGCGATCTCTCTGTACGGGGGCCAGGCTCTCCGGCCAGATAGCGGGTGTCGACCTCCGCACGAAGCGGCGGCCGACACGCCCCCTCAATACATCTCAATGGCAGAGCCGGAGATTGCCGAAGGCAGCGCTTCGGCTCTGCCATAGAGTTGTATTGAGGGGGGCGTGTTGGACGCCGCTTCGTACGGAGGTCGACACGCCCCCTTACCGCGGGCTGTCGGGGCGCCGTACAGGAGATCGCAGGGGGCCCCAGCGGTCGAACCCCCGCGATCTCAAACTTATCCCCTATCCTTATAAGTTATTCACCACTGGGTTCACCACTGGACTACTCCTTTAGGGTACGTTCCCACACGGCGTATTTTGCTGCGTATTTGGTGCTGCGTATTTTCCTACCCATTGACTTCAACAGAGAAAATAAAATACGCAGCAGAAAATACGCAGCAAATACGCCGTGTGGGAATGTACCCTTAAGGACAATGCTGGCACAAAGGACAATGCTGGCACAAAATTAAAAATTGGATTTTGTGGGACTCCTACTGGCATTAAGTTGCATTGCCACAAGGTGATCTTCATGTTGCACAGCCAAAGTCACCCTGTAGACCAGTGGTCCCCAAACTGTGGCCCTCCAGAGGTTGCAAAACTACAACTCCCAGCATGCCTGGACAGCCAACGGCTGTCCAGGCATGCTGGGAATTGTAGTTTTGCAACTTCTGGAGGGCCACAGTTTGGGGACCACTGCTATAGACCAAACTTTAAGCTTTCTGCTCTGTGAACAATTCTACTCACTACAGCACTTTGCACATGGTGTGTTATAACTACCAAAACGTTATTTTGACGATTTTGAGGGGCAAAAACAGCAGTGACTTGTAAGGCTCTGTTCACACAGCAGAAAATGTGCTGAATGTCTGCCTGGAAAACATTTAAACATCCACACATTGGCATGTTTTGCTGGCACTAGGACCGTTGGAAATAAGCCCTCAATAGACGGCAATGCATTTCCGAGTGGAATCTGCTCGGAAATAAACCTGTTCATTGTTTCTGTGGACACTGAAATCGAGATTTCTGCCGTGGCAATTTCGCTGTGTGCACAGTGCAACAGAATCCCAGCGACATCAACGGAACTCAGGCAGCAGAATTTCTGCACAGAACTTTTCTGGCAGATTCCGATCGGAAATTCCCATGTGTGAACATAGCTAGACCTGGTTGCAGCATGAATATAGACAACAGCAGATCATTGCTAGCTTTACATCTGGGCTGGAGCTTCCATTGGAAGCCTCCGTCAATCGCTGCCAAAAATGGCTGGAAAAAAAAAATGCAACTAAATGCTCCTTGACAGATATCTGATAGACCCCATTAGAACTATCTATAGTGGACATACCTTTATATATTATTTTATTGCCATTTAAATCAAAAAGCATAAAGAAAGTGAATTGATATACTTTACCATCCACATCTGCTGTGCCTGTAAATAAATTTTCTTTTGAAGTCTCTGCAATTTTGGTATCGAAAACAGAAGAGTCAGCAAGCAGACTCCTGCCGCCGGCAGGTGCCAAGATGCTGTTGTCAGTCATGATGGTGTATCAGCAACCTATGAAAGAAGACAGCAGTGAACACCGTATCCTATTCTTAAAAATGAAGCATGGGTATATGCAGGCTCATCTTTATTTGCTCTAAATGACATTAGCGTAAAATATATAAAAATGCATCATAAACTAAGTGGTTCTCATAACATTATCATATCCCATCCAATTATATGTAGTTATTTTAAAAGAAGGTGGCAAAGTGGCTTTAAAAGCTTCTTACTGTAATTATCCCTAAGTGAAACTTACTGGGGGGAGTCATGTCTTTTGTTAAATTACTGGTCTCCATTATAATACGACCACTCACTCTTGGCCTCCAGCACAGCTCCCTATTTCATTCCCCGCCGCCAAGCATAGCTCTCCAGCTTAGGGTGCATTCAAACCGCGTTTTGTACATACGGGTGCCGGATCTGGCGGGGAGAGGGGCAAACCGGGTGCTCCCGTACCTTGGCCGGATCAGCCCGTGATTCCATTTACTTTAATGAGCCAACCGGAGTCAAACGGTGACTGCGGTCGGCTGTTTTGACCCATATACGGTTTTGGACCGGACGTAAAACCGTAATATACTACGGTTTTAAGTCTGGTCCAAAACCGCATATGGGTAAAAACGGAGCCGACCACAGTCACCGTTTGACTCCGGTTGGCTCATTAAAGTAAATGGAATCACGGGCTGATCCGGCCAAGGTACGGGAGCGCCCAGTTTGCCCCTCTCCCCGCCAGATCCAGCACCCGTATGTACAAAACGTGGTGTGAATGCAGCCTTATGCCTAATCACTGGCAAGGCTCCCGATATTCTTTCTGATCTCTAGCATGCTTCAGTCCCTTCTCAGTACCCAGCATAGCTCTCCACCTCATCCCTTATCCCTAGCATGGCCCTCAATCAATTCCTGGACTCCTACAAAGCTCCCAATCACTATAATACCAATATCTCCCCATCTCGTTCAAAGTCCCAAACTTGGATCCGAGGATACAACAGCTTCTCCTGGGACAGGCGCAGCATAATAAATACACCAATGCCGGGTTACGGATAACTGTCTCTAATTTGCTGGAGGTAGCAGATCTCTAAAAGTACAGTCTCCTGTGCAGAGGGATGGGCAGAGTAGAACCTGGGGAGCCTGTTGCATTGCTGGGAGTTGTAATTGCTGCTGAATGCAGCTTTAGGATTAGTAGCAGCACACACTGACTTGAAAGACTTAACTCGACTGATTGACAGAGATTGTTCAACAGCTTTGCTTACCGCCAGGCTTTAACAATTCACCTGAGCGCCGGGGTCTTTTCCTAAGCTTTGGTGTGGCTGTGGAATTCTGAAGACTTCTCAGCTTGCTATCTGGAACGCACTCTCCTTCACTCTGACTCTACTCACACTCCATCTGACCTCTCCTCCCCCTTACACTACTTAAGGTTTGGGAGTCTCTCATTGGGGCATCTGTACCTTAAAAAGGTACAGTGCATAAATTAACACAATATAAGAATAATATTTTACATTATTACAGGTTAGACAATGGAGCAGGGGCCCCAGTACATTGCCTCAGGTATCCCTGCTGTCTATCTTTAGCCCACAGGACAGCCTTTTGGTACTGGAACACCACAGATCCACCTCTCAATCCTGGCACCTAGAATGGCTCCCATCTTATTCCGAGCCCTTAGTATAGCTGGATGTGAGCTGCATCCTCTATCTTTATACAACCTCATTTACCCTATCCAACACTACCTGGAGGTGGAAATGTTCCTCCTTCTGCCCTCATCTCCAATGATGCTGGAAGAATTTCTACCTAAATGTCCTTTGCATGTGTATTCTTCCTTATTTTCCCTAGCTTGGTCATGTACCATAATGCGGATCTGCATCTAGATGATTCTGAGTCTGTGTGGTCTGTTCTAAGGGGCTCCCATTGAAAAAAAGTCTTAGGTTGGATAAGGGCCACTTGCCTACAGATGGGCAGCTTTTATAGACCATCACAGAAAAAAGAGGTCTAGATAGGAGGTAGTCACGTCAAAGGGTGGGCTTCTAGAGAGGTTTCACTATAGGTTAAATAGAATAAGAAAAAAAAACACACTTACACGGAAGTTGACACACTCCTGTATGTGATGCAACGACTCTCCAAACCAAGTTTAGGGCTCTTGGTGGTGCATGTTCTAGATTATTCCTAATTAAAAAGAATCACAATGTCAATATCTTTATGGTAGAAAACATCCACACAACCGGGTTTTCACAAATCCCCCTAATATGCATGAGATTTGAACTGTCTGATTTCATGTTGGTGTCAGTGCAGAATATATGAACAAAACCTCCATGTAAATAAATGTTGAAGGAATAAAATTAGAGAAGGGTCACACAACATTTCCACAGTGCTGTACTATACCCCTCACCTTACTCTCTCTTTATAGGGCCTCTGTCACATATTCCATTCAGTTAGTGGCAAACAGAACCAGGCGTTATACATGACATTGCGCCAAAAATCGCAATGATTTGTAAACAAAGTCTAAACATAAAACCATTGATAAATCCCCTGTCAGACTTTTGAAGCCAAAGTTGGAGCCTGTACATTATAAATATAATCGGAGGAGGAAGAAATGGACGGTCTTCCAGGACACAGAATAATCCTTTATATATTTCTCAGTTTTGATTTAAATACAAGACAGAATGGGATGAAGGGGAGGAGGGAATTGATGTAATTTAAATGAATGCAAAGTATAGAAAACATTCTAACGGTTATTGTGTTAGGTTTCACAGCTCACATGACACTACGAAAAAACTACTGAAAAATAAATGTTACTGAAAAATGCTTGGAAAAGTGATTGAACACACAACAAGACACGTGGTAGACCGCGTTCACATGACAATTTGCCAACACATTCTACATCTTATAAAATTGGGTGGAAACACATACATGAACTTACAGGCACAAGCCCCATTGCCTTCATGGGCCAAGAGTACTCAGCCAATGGTAAGGTTAGGGTCATTTTTGGAATTGTCCTCAAAAGTTCAGCAAACTATGATGAAGGGTAGGGTCACATGTGACTTATTTTGGGGCATATTGTCCTACTTATTGAAGTCAATGAGTAGCAAAATATACAGCTAATTCAGCTTCCTATTGAATTTAATGGGCAGGGAAATAGACAGCACCAAATAAGCCACACGTAACCCTAAACTTAGGGTCCAAAAACGAACTTGTTCATAAAATGGCCCCAGGGTTCTCATTAATCAAGTACCTTCAGGCCATTGAATTCAACGGGGCTCATGCCTGTGTGATAGCCTGGGGTAGTAGGGTATGGGGAGTGTAGCTGTGCAGTGACTAAAGGGTGCTTGTTAACCCTTGCTATTGGTGAAGCCAGGGTGAGGGCTCCTCAGTAATGCTTGTCCTACCGCCACCCTTCCCAAGAGCAATAGGGAGGTAGATAATAATGGAATGTCCTCAACCGGAGAGTTTTCCGAAACAGTTGTAATTTTTACTGAAGATTTTATGCAAGCTTCATAACCGGAACAGTTGCTATACATGCAAGCTTTCTTTGGAGATTGACAAAGGTTGGGACTATTATGCACTGTTCCACTGGCTTTAGGGGATTTAGTGCGGTCCAGTAGTCACGCTAGCTTTAGCAGTCCCAACAAATCCTGACAGCATCAGGGGGAAAGCCATGGAACAGAGCATTAGTGAACAATACTGTGGTGCTGCTGCATAAGGACTAATAAAAGGGCCTTTATGGACAGGGTGGACAGAACATATATTACAGCCAGTGATAAATCCCCCAGTGTGCCCACATACAGCAATCCTATTTATTCTGATGGCTGAAGTCAAGCATATCCCTGCTGTGCTCACTATGAATTATCTCACATAATGTGATTCCAGAGGAATTTTGCCTTTGATGTATAAAACACATAGAACATGTAAAATGCAAAAATGGCTTCATAGACCGAGAGAGGGCCGAAGCAAAACCAGCATGAGGCTGTAGCGACCGGCACGCTCATGGAAATGGGCAGAAGTACCTGGATGAAAGGTTGCCATAGACACAGCTTTCTCCTGCTCAGACAAGCATTGGATTATTGCTTAGGACATGCAGATACTTTTCATGTACTTTTTATTAACCATTACTCCAGATTAATTAAATAAATAAAAACCACACATACTTAGACATGTTAGGCAACAATGTAACAGTTTAACCCCTTATTGACATATGACTGATATACCCATCACTGGTAGGGGGTAGTTTCCACATGGTGAGTACTACCCAGTGCAGACTTGATGGCCTTGGGGGTGCAGCAATAATACAGAACCAGGTTGCTGCCATAAGTGCAGATGACTGTGGCATTAAAGGAGTTACACTGCTGGTCTAATTCCGCTTGCACCAAAGCACTATTGCTTTCAAAAGGTGCATCTGGTGCGGCGAAAAATTCAGCAGTGGAAATTTGTAATTCAGGACCTGCCCCAAAGAATGAACATGTTCATACTGTCAGCGGAATTCTGCCGGACCGCACAAGCCCTTAGGCTATTGTTCACAGAATTCTGAATTTCTGCAGCAACAGAGTCCCAGCGCCGCAGAAGGTCCACATGGAGATTTTCCATGCGGCCATTCCAATGTGTGAACATAGCCTTACGGTTAATTCAGAGGCACCCACTGCAGACAGCATTGTGGATGGGCCCTAACACGGTCAGCAGTTTGGATCGTCCAGATTCCCTTTAAACTTTTGACAGCAAATCCCATCCAGTTATGTCATGTGCGCATTCAGTTACTGAGAAGCAAGTTCAGAAGCTTCCTACCATTGTTTGCTATGGGATTCTCCTGCACTGTGCACATTGCAGAATTCCTTTACAGGAGAACTCCAGCCAAAACTAACTTATCCCCTTATCTATAGTATCAGGACCCCAGCTCTCAGTGAAGAGCACATGCTGCATACAACACGTGCTCCATTCATTTCTATGGGAGTGCTGTACTCTGGTCTCTTCAGTGCTCCCATGGAAATGAATGGAGTGCATGCTGTTTGCAGCACACACTCCTCACTGAGAGCTGGGTCCTGTTCCGGAGATCGTGGGGGGTCCCAGAGGTCTGACCCACAATCTGCTACTTATTCCCTATCCTGTGAATAGGAGATGAGTTAGTTTTCGCTGTTCCTCCCTTAAGGACTCCACCCATTTGGGCCTTAAGGACTAGTATGAGGGCTTGTTTTTTTGCGCGACCAGTTTTCCTTTGTAATGACATCACTCATTTTACAAAAAAATCTATGGCGCAAGCAAAAAAAAATACTATTTGTGTGGGGAAATTGATAAGAAAACTGCAATTTAGCAAATTTTGGAAGGTTTCGTTTTAATGCCGTGCACTTTACGGTAAAATAGACATGTTTTCTTTATTCTGCGGGTCAATACAATTAAAATGATACCCATGATTACGTACTTTTTTTTATTATTATACCGTTTAAAAAAATATATATCGCTAACTTTTTAACCAAATTAGTGCGTTTAAAATCCCTCTATTTTGCTGACCTATAACTTTTTCATTTTTCCGTATAAACGGCGGTATGAGGGCTCATTTTTTGCACTGATCTGTAATTTTTTTTAATACCACATTTGCATACCGTATATAAAAAACTTAATACATTTTATCAATTTTATTTGGAATAAAATGTTATAAAAAAGCAGCAATTTTTGACTTATTTTTTAAGTTTACACCGTTCACCATACGGGATAACATTATATTTTAATATTATGGATACTTATATATATATATATATATATATATATATATGTATTTTTATTTTTTACACTTCTTTGGGGGTAAAATTGACAATTTACATTTTTTGGGGGGAGGGGATTTTTAACTTTTTTTTATTTATTTATTTTTTTAAACACTTTAATAGTCCCCATAGGGGACTATCTGATAGCAATCATTTGATTGCTAATACTGTTTAGTGCAATGCATAGGCCATAGCACTTATTAGGGTTATCATCTATCTCCTGCTCTGGTCTGCTCGATCTCAGAAGATGCCGGGAGATGACTGAGGCAGGTGAGGGGACCTCCGTCCGCCATTACAGATGATCGGATCGCCGCAGCAGCGCTGCAGACGATCCAATCATGTATTTTACTGACTGCACTCCCACAGATGCCGTGATCTGTATTGAGGTGGTTAACAGAAGACATCTGCGCGATCACGAATGTCCACCATTTCCAGCGGGTCTCTAGCTGCTATCAGCAGCTGGGAACTGCCGCGTATGACCCAAGCACCGCTCCGATGCTTGCGATGATGTTCAGGACGTAAATGTACGTCCTCGTGCGTTAAGTACCACCTCACCAGGATGTACATTTACGTCCTGCGTCATTAAGGGGTTAAAGGGGGTACTCCACTGCCCCAGCGTTCGGAATTTTTTGTTCCGAACGCTTGGAGCAGGCGGCGGGGGTCGTGACATCACATCACACCCCCTCAATGCAAGTCTATGGGAGGGGGCATGGCAGCAGTCACGCCCCCTCCCATAGACTTGCATTGAGGGGGCGTGGAGTGACAGTGACATCACAAACCCCGCTGCCTACTCCAAACGCTCTAAACGAATGTTGGGTACTGCACAGAAATGCCAGCAGCAGTACCCCCTGCAATCAGACATCTTACCCCCTTATCTTTGGATAGGGGATAAGATGTCTAGGGACGGAGTACCCATTTAAGCCATTATCTAGCCTCTTGATATTTTACAGACCGTACATTTTTTTTCTACAACTCAACAACCTCTCTAGAAGGGTTAACCATAATTTAAAAATATATATAAAAAAAATTAAGAATCATTAGGCATCGTAAGACAATTGCTTAGCAAGGGGAGCCATGATGCCTGCAGCACTGCACATGACTACTGATTGGTTGCAGCAATCATGTGTCAGCTGCTAATAAACAGATCTGGTATGGATCGGTCAGGTGAAAATGTGGATGTTACCTATATGATATTCCGGCCACTTAGACAGGTACTAAGAAACAAGCTCAGAAGCTTCCTACAATTGTTTGCTATGGAATTCGCCTGCACGGTTCACACTGCAGATTTTCCACAGTGGAATTTTGCCAAAAGAAATAAAAAGGAGATATCAAGCCAAAAGAAGTAAAAAATAAAAACCTAAATAGGCATTAATATATATATATATATATTACTACAGAAAACCGTGAGCCGGCTGGAGAAAAAACAGAGAACCATGTTTTCACTTTTACATTACAAAGTGATATGACTAACATGTTTAGGTATTTAAAATGTATTCCATTTGGCTGGAGCTCTCTTTTAACATGTCCATTCCTTTGGTGGAATTCCTCGCTGACTGCATTACCGTCAATGGGGACAGCACATGTCCGCGCAGTCATACCACTGACTGATTTTTGGTGGCACCTCAGCACATGGAATTTCCACTGGGGGAAATTTTGTTGTGTGAATGGCCCTTTACTGTAAACCAAGACATCATATTAGAAGATTAAGTGAATAGTAAAAAGGTTTTGCTTGGTATTGACTGCAGGGAATGAAATCGGGAGGTTTCTGCCTCCAAGCCTAAAATGAAGCAGAAGGGTATGTTAAGGTTGTAGGTTTATTTAATGTATAATGAAGAGGATGGTATCTGTCCATATCCTGTTACTTCTATAGCTCTAGAATATTTCACAGCACTGTACAGAGTGGCATCACTCAACATACTGTGTGTTTCATCTCAACCATTTTAAAGATTTGCTTTCAATGAATGGAGTGACGTCTGGATGTCAGGCCGATGATACATGTGTGGGCTGCATACCACTGTACCACACCTGCAAATACTATTTAATCTATAAAAAAAAATGTATCTAAGAGCCGAGGAACGTGCTCTCAAATCACCCAAGTGCAAGAAAAAGCGCAAACATGTTACACTAAAAAAAAAAAAAGTGCACAGAGGATGCGGTCTATCGCAAGCCCTTCTGCGATACGAGAGAGGCCCCTCAACAAACCTTACCCTTCGCCTCTGGGTCAAAAGGTACCTGCGAGCTTCCAGGTTCGATATCCCTTTTCACCGAAGCTACTAAGGGACCACAAATGCTCCCGGCATCCCCCTTGGCGTTAGCCAAGGTATCTGCCCGCAGAGCCGATAACAGTTGTTACCCTGCCAAAGCGGGAGTACCCGGGGTGTTTGCAGGGAGGTGCGGAACCTAATGGCCACACACACCTCCCCTAGACCGCCAGAAGGGACACCCAGAAGGGCTACCACATCCTGACAAATCCGGTGGACACACAACACGCAAAAAGTGACACAGTGAGACAAAAAGAAATAAGTAAGTGAATGTGTGCAGATATACTGCCCGGACATCCGGCCAGATCTATAAGAATTTCTCTGATCCTAGCCAGAAGGCCGGGAATCAAGAGGTGAGTGCCACAAAGGTGCATAGATCATGGTGCCCGTGCTTCAACTCAGTGAGCCAATACACCCAGTGAGTTTCGGCACCTCGGGGTCACCACTCCCCGAGGCACTAAAGTACCTCGGCTCTAGACCCTCTCTGCCCCATGGCGAGACCCGGGGATAACAGGTCACATCGGGGCAGCCATAGAGCCGATTCCTCAGAACCAGCCCCGGAACACCCTGGTACACCTGCTCCCTACCATGCAGCACCCATCCCCACCAGCTCCATACTGGCCTGCCACCAGCATTAAACTGATAACAGACACTACACTTGATCTTAGCCAAAAGGGCACCAACATATACCACAGTGAAGTCCTTTGATTGCCTAAGCCCCTCACTGTCTGCCACCCCACCTAGTCTCCACCTAATAATGTCCTCAAACTAACCTCCCCCACCATCTGAGCCTCCCACTCCTGTCTTCTCATGCTGCATTAGTTCTTTGAAATGTGCCCCTTTAACATCCACAGCTTTAAAGGGGTACTCCACTGGAATTTATTTTATTTTATTTCTTTAAATCAACTGGTGCCAGAAAGTTAAACAGATTTGTAAATTACTTACAATTTACTTCTTTAAAAAAAAAAAAAAATCTTAATCCTTCCAGTACTTAGCTGCTGTATGATCCACATGAAGTTCTTTTCTTTTGCATTTCTTTTCTGTCTGACCAGAGTGCTCTCTGCTGACACCTTTGTCCATGTCTGGAACTGTCCAGAGTAGGATAGGTTTTCTACGGGGATTTGCTCCTACACTGTACAGTTCCTAAAATGGACAGAGGTGTCACAGAGCACTGTGGTCAGGCAGAAAGGAAATTCAAAACGAACAGACCTTCCTGTGGATCATACAACAGCTGATCACTACTGGAAGAGGTAAGATTTTTTAATAGAAGTAATTGACAATTCTGGTTAACTTTTAGACACCAGTTGATTTAAAAAAAAAAAAAAAATTATATATATATATATATTTTCCAGTGGAGTACCCCTTAAAGTCTGCCCTAAAAAACACATCTTTCGGCAGACCTACTCCATTCCTTTAAAGAAGAACTTCAGCCAAAACTAATGTATTCCCTTTCCATGGCAACAGGACCCCAGCTCTCAGTGAAGAGCACATGCTTCAGAAGACACGTGCACCATTCATTTCTATGGGAGTGCTGGAGATGCCCGAGTGCTGTACTCTGGTCTCTTCAGCACTCCCATAGAAATGCATGCAGCATGTGCTCTCCACCGAGAGCTGGGTCCCATTCTGGAGATCACAGGGGTCCCAGCAGCAGTCAGACCCTTTTATTCTGTGGATAGGAGATCAGTAAGTTTTGGCTGGAGTTCACCTTTAGGGTGCGTTCCCACAGGGCGTATACGCAGCGTATTTGACGCTGCGCAAATTTTACGGCAGCAGAGGGAAATACGCTGCATATTCCTTGCTCACTATACAGACAGGGCTTTCTGGCGGCAGCCCTATGTGTGTAGTGAGTTTTGGAGGAGGGGCCGCATGTCAGACACATCGGCACATGGCCCCGCCTCCAAAATTCACTACGCACATAGGGCTGCTGCCGCAAAGCCCTGTGTGTATAGTGAGCAAGGGATACGCAGCGTATTTCCCGCTGTAGCCGTAAAACTTGCACAGCCTCAAATACGCTGCGTATACATCCTGTGGGAATGCAACCTTAAAGGGGTACTCCGGTGAAAACCTTTTTTTCTTTTAAATCAACTGGTGGCAGAAAGTTAAACATATTTGTAAATTACTTATATTAAAAAAATCTTAATCCTTCCTGTACTTATTAGCTGCTGAATACTACAGAGGAAATTCTTTTCTTTTTGGAATGCTCTCTGATGACATCACGAGCACAGTTCTCTCTGCTGACATTATTATAATAATAATGCTTTATTTATTGTTGTCCTTAGTGGGATTTGAACCCAAGTCTCCAGCACTGCAAGGCAACAGTGCTAACCACTGAGCCACCATGCTGCCCATAGCATACATCTGCTATGCATGGTTGCTGAAATGGACAGATATGTCACCAGAGAGCACTGTGATCGTGATGTCATTAGTGTTCCAAAAAGAAAGGAATTTCCTCTGTAGCATTCAGCAGCTAATAAGTACTGGCAGGATTAAGATTTTTTAATAGAAGTAATTTACAAATATGTTTAACTTTCTGCCACCAGTTGATTTAAAAGAAAAAGGTTTTGAACCGGAGTACCCCTTTAAGTTTTCATTTGCTTAGACAAGTGCTGCAGTTTTATTTCCTACTAAAGGCTTCTGATGTGGTTCATGAAGGCTGGAACCTGGCGCTGCGGGCACCTACAAAGAATTATTGTCTGAATAGTTTTATGCTTATCTTTTGTGCTGCCGGACTTTGCACTCTACAGTATACTGTATGGAAGAGTATAGCGGCTTTTTTTTTCTGGCTGCGGTCAAATGTTAGCTGGGAGTAAATAGGGGAAATATAAACTGCCATACTGACAATTTTTTTTTTTTTAATGTTTTTTCAACCTGTAGTGGCGTTTTTAAGCTCTGGCAGCATGCTCGGGCGTTTTATTTCAAAACAGCCTGGCAGCTCCCACCAAAGACCTGTATAGATGGGAAAAGTGTATGGATATTGGGTCCCTACCAAATTCTTTAAAGAGTACCTGTCACCAAACTAAACTTTTAAAGTGGTATTACAGGAAAATATGTCATTCTCATATTATATATACATATATCTGTTTAACAGAAAGTTAAACAGATTTGTAAATTACTTATATTTAAAAACATTAGTCAGAACATTCGTAGGCTGCAGTGTACAGTGGGATGCACGAGAACATTCGTAGGCTGCAGTGTACAGTGGGATGCACGAGAACATTAGTAGGCTGCAGTGTACAGTGGGATGCACGAGAACATTAGTAGGCTGCAGTGTACAGTGGGATGTACGAGAACATTAGTAGGCTGCAGTGTACAGTGGGATGCACGAGAACATTAGTCGGCTGCAGTGTACAGTGGGATGCGCGAGAACATTAGTCGGCTGCAGTGTACAGTGGGATGCGCGAGAACATTAGTCGGCTGCAGTGTACAGTGGGATGCGCGAGAACATTAGTCGGCTGCAGTGTACAGTGGGATGCGCGAGAACATTAGTCGGCTGCAGTGTACAGTGGGATGCGCGAGAACATTAGTCGGCTGCAGTGTACAGTGGGATGCGCGAGAACATTAGTCGGCTGCAGTGTACAGTGGGATGCGCGAGAACATTAGTCGGCTGCAGTGTACAGTGGGATGCGCGAGAACATTAGTAGGCTGCAGTGTACAGTGGGATGTGCGAGAACATTAGTAGGCTGCAGTGTACAGTGGGATGTGCGAGAACATTAGTAGGCTGCAGTGTACAGTGGGATGTGCGAGAACATTAGTAGGCTGCAGTGTACAGTGGGATGTGCGAGAACATTAGTAGGCTGCAGTGTACAGTGGGATGTGCGAGAACATTAGTAGGCTGCAGTGTACAGTGGGATGTGCGAGAACATTAGTAGGCTGCAGTGTACAGAGGGATGTGCGAGAACATTAGTAGGCTGCAGTGTACAGTGGGATGTGCGAGAACATTAGTAGGCTGCAGTGTACAGTGGGATGTGCGAGAACATTAGTAGGCTGCAGTGTACAGTGGGATGTGCGAGAACATTAGTAGGCTGCAGTGTACAGTGGGATGTGCGAGAACATTAGTAGGCTGCAGTGTACAGTGGGATGTGCGAGAACATTAGTAGGCTGCAGTGTACAGTGGGATGTGCGAGAACATTAGTAGGCTGCAGTGTACAGTGGGATGTGCGAGAACATTAGTAGGCTGCAGTGTACAGTGGGATGTGCGAGAACATTAGTAGGCTGCAGTGTACAGTGGGATGTGCGAGAACATTAGTAGGCTGCAGTGTACAGTGGGATGTGCGAGAACATTAGTAGGCTGCAGTGTACAGTGGGATGTGCGAGAACATTAGTAGGCTGCAGTGTACAGTGGGATGTGCGAGAACATTAGTAGGCTGCAGTGTACAGTGGGATGTGCGAGAACATTAGTAGGCTGCAGTGTACAGTGGGATGTGCGAGAACATTAGTAGGCTGCAGTGTACAGTGGGATGTGCGAGAACATTAGTAGGCTGCAGTGTACAGTGGGATGTGCGAGAACATTAGTAGGCTGCAGTGTACAGTGGGATGTACGAGAACATTAGTAGGCTGCAGTGTACAGTGGGATGTACGAGAACATTAGTAGGCTGCAGTGTACAGTGGGATGTACGAGAACATTAGTAGGCTGCAGTGTACAGTGGGATGTACGAGAACATTAGTAGGCTGCAGTGTACAGTGGGATGTACGAGAACATTAGTAGGCTGCAGTGTACAGTGGGATGTACGAGAACATTAGTAGGCTGCAGTGTACAGTGGGATGTACGAGAACATTAGTAGGCTGCAGTGTACAGTGGGATGTACGAGAACATTAGTAGGCTGCAGTGTACAGTGGGATGTACGAGAACATTAGTAGGCTGCAGTGTACAGTGGGATGTACGAGAACATTAGTAGGCTGCAGTGTACAGTGGGATGTACGAGAACATTAGTAGGCTGCAGTGTACAGTGGGATGTACGAGAACATTAGTAGGCTGCAGTGTACAGTGGGATGTACGAGAACATTAGTAGGCTGCAGTGTACAGTGGGATGTACGAGAACATTAGTAGGCTGCAGTGTACAGTGGGATGTACGAGAACATTAGTAGGCTGCAGTGTACAGTGGGATGTACGAGAACATTAGTAGGCTGCAGTGTACAGTGGGATGTACGAGAACATTAGTAGGCTGCAGTGTACAGTGGGATGTACGAGAACATTAGTAGGCTGCAGTGTACAGTGGGATGTACGAGAACATTAGTAGGCTGCAGTGTACAGTGGGATGTACGAGAACATTAGTAGGCTGCAGTGTACAGTGGGATGTACGAGAACATTAGTAGGCTGCAGTGTACAGTGGGATGTACGAGAACATTAGTAGGCTGCAGTGTACAGTGGGATGTACGAGAACATTAGTAGGCTGCAGTGTACAGTGGGATGTACGAGAACATTAGTAGGCTGCAGTGTACAGTGGGATGTACGAGAACATTAGTAGGCTGCAGTGTACAGTGGGATGTACGAGAACATTAGTAGGCTGCAGTGTACAGTGGGATGTACGAGAACATTAGTAGGCTGCAGTGTACAGTGGGATGTACGAGAACATTAGTAGGCTGCAGTGTACAGTGGGATGTACGAGAACATTAGTAGGCTGCAGTGTACAGTGGGATGTACGAGAACATTAGTAGGCTGCAGTGTACAGTGGGATGTACGAGAACATTAGTAGGCTGCAGTGTACAGTGGGATGTACGAGAACATTAGTAGGCTGCAGTGTACAGTGGGATGTACGAGAACATTAGTAGGCTGCAGTGTACAGTGGGATGTACGAGAACATTAGTAGGCTGCAGTGTACAGTGGGATGTACGAGAACATTAGTAGGCTGCAGTGTACAGTGGGATGTACGAGAACATTAGTAGGCTGCAGTGTACAGTGGGATGTACGAGAACATTAGTAGGCTGCAGTGTACAGTGGGATGTACGAGAACATTAGTAGGCTGCAGTGTACAGTGGGATGTACGAGAACATTAGTAGGCTGCAGTGTACAGTGGGATGTACGAGAACATTAGTAGGCTGCAGTGTACAGTGGGATGTACGAGAACATTAGTAGGCTGCAGTGTACAGTGGGATGTACGAGAACATTAGTAGGCTGCAGTGTACAGTGGGATGTACGAGAACATTAGTAGGCTGCAGTGTACAGTGGGATGTACGAGAACATTAGTAGGCTGCAGTGTACAGTGGGATGTACGAGAACATTAGTAGGCTGCAGTGTACAGTGGGATGTACGAGAACATTAGTAGGCTGCAGTGTACAGTGGGATGTACGAGAACATTAGTAGGCTGCAGTGTACAGTGGGATGTACGAGAACATTAGTAGGCTGCAGTGTACAGTGGGATGTACGAGAACATTAGTAGGCTGCAGTGTACAGTGGGATGTACGAGAACATTAGTAGGCTGCAGTGTACAGTGGGATGTACGAGAACATTAGTAGGCTGCAGTGTACAGTGGGATGTACGAGAACATTAGTAGGCTGCAGTGTACAGTGGGATGTACGAGAACATTAGTAGGCTGCAGTGTACAGTGGGATGTACGAGAACATTAGTAGGCTGCAGTGTACAGTGGGATGTACGAGAACATTAGTAGGCTGCAGTGTACAGTGGGATGTACGAGAACATTAGTAGGCTGCAGTGTACAGTGGGATGTACGAGAACATTAGTAGGCTGCAGTGTACAGTGGGATGTACGAGAACATTAGTAGGCTGCAGTGTACAGTGGGATGTACGAGAACATTAGTAGGCTGCAGTGTACAGTGGGATGTACGAGAACATTAGTAGGCTGCAGTGTACAGTGGGATGTACGAGAACATTAGTAGGCTGCAGTGTACAGTGGGATGTACGAGAACATTAGTAGGCTGCAGTGTACAGTCGGATGTACGAGAACATTAGTAGGCTGCAGTGTACAGTGGGATGTACGAGAACATTAGTAGGCTGCAGTGTACAGTGGGATGTACGAGAACATTAGTAGGCTGCGTACAGTGAGATGTACGAGAACATTAGTAGGCAGTGTACAGTGGGATGTACGAGAACATTAGTAGGCTGCAGTGTACAGTCGGATGTACGAGAACATTAGTAGGCTGCAGTGTACAGTGGGATGTACGAGAACATTAGTAGGCTGCAGTGTACAGTGGGATGTACGAGAACATTAGTAGGCTGCAGTGTACAGTGGGATGTATGAGAACATTAGTAGGCAGTGTACAGTGGGATGTATGAGAACATTAGTAGGCAGTGTACAGTGGGATGTATGAGAACATTAGTAGGCAGTGTACAGTGGGATGTATGAGAACATTAGTAGGCAGTGTACAGTGGGATGTACGAGAACATTAGTAGGCTGCAGTGTACAGTGGGATGTACGAGAACATTAGTAGGCTGCAGTGTACAGTGGGATGTACGAGAACATTAGTAGGCTGCAGTGTACAGTGGGATGTATGAGAACATTAGTAGGCAGTGTACAGTGGGATGTATGAGAACATTAGTAGGCAGTGTACAGTGGGATGTATGAGAACATTAGTAGGCAGTGTACAGTGGGATGTACGAGAACATTAGTAGGCTACAGTGTACAGTGCCAGCAGCAGTGTGGTCGTCTATAGATAACATCAGAATGATTGGCGCTGTACTGTAACAGGTGATGAGTGACTGACAGGTGTCACAAGAGCCGTCACCCCCCGGGTAGACACCCCCCCCCCTGCAGGGCCCCCCACAGCTGCCGCCACCACCCAGCGTCCCTATCAGTGCGGTAACCAAGCGCTTTACCGGTATGGAGAAGAAGCCAGAGCAGAGCCCCGCGGTGTGTCACACGTAGTTACCCGTCAGAGGAGTGCGGCGCGGGCGGAGGCGCCAGGACCACTACTGCCGGCAGGTGCCACTCATCCAACACACGGCTTCACCAGCGGCCATCAACCGTATTCAAAACTCGAGCCAAAACATAAGCCCTGCTCTGATTGGTCGCTAGAGGCAGCTTGTCAGCCCGTCTGTCATTGGGTAATGGAGAACGTGACGGCGCTGACGCGCTCTGTGATTGGCTGATACCGTCCCTTGTGGCCCCAAGGGAAAAAAACGTCATCTCGATTCTGATTGGTCACTGGTAAGTTTGAATGATTGGATGATAACGGACTCCGTGAAGAATAGACTGTCTGGTGACGTAATGAATAAAGCGCCGCCTGATTGGCGGACAGTGTTTACTTCCCTATGCTGTTTGACGTGACTTCCATATGCTTTCAAAGGAGAGTACATACCCTGCTGCCTTACTCCTAGCGTGCTCTGATAGGCTGAGAGTTGTAGTTCCACAGCAGAAGCAGGGTAGTCGTAGAGTGTGTAGGATGCGTGTATATACTTGAAGATAGTAAGGCTTTGTCTTTGTGAGAGTCTAGACCAGTGTTTCCCAACCAGTGTGCCTCCAGCTGTTGCAAAACTAGAACTCCCAGCATGCCCGGACAGCCTTTGGCTGTCCGGGCATGCTGGGAGTTCTAGTTTTGCAACAGCTGGAGGCACACTGGTTGGGAAGCACTAGGCTAGACCAATGTTTCCCACCTTATGTGCCTCCAGCTGTTGCAAAGCTACAACTCCCATCCTTTGGCTGTCCGGGCATGCTGGGAGTTGTAGTTTTGCAACAGTTGTAGGCACCCTGGTTGGGAAATACTGGGCTAGACTTTACTAGGCTGTATTCACATATTGCTTTTGTATTAAAAAGCGACCTTGGAAAAAAGCTGGTAAATGACTGTATTGTTTAATGAACGTTATCTGAGAAAATGACCCAAAATGCGGGGCCAAAAACAAGGAAACCAGTCATACGCAACCTTCGGCACTGCAGATGTTTTGGACTACATCTCCCATGATGCTTTGGCAGCATTTTGGCTGAAAGAGCATCATGGGAGATGTAGTCCAAGACATCTGCAGTGCCGAAGGTTGCCTATGCCTGGTGTAAACACTGATTTTATGAAAAGGGCTTAATAAACCTACAAAAGGTTTACACGGCGGGTTTTCTGTGCGGAATTCCAAGGAAGAATTCTACCGGAAATTCTGCCTTAACTTGTTCTCTGTAGATTTAAATAGGATCTTGAAGTCCCATTCAGACAGCAACATTTCCATGCCGAGCTTTCCGCTTTAAAAAATTCTGCTTTAAAAAAAAAAGACCAGACTTATATTTTGGAGTTCTGTGTTCTGAGAATACAGACATTATGCCGGCATTTCTACGGCATTGTGGAAATCCGGCATGGGAACAGACCCTAAGGGGAAGATAAATGTATCCATCAGCATCTCGCTGAAACAGGGATCCAGGGACGTAGCTATAGAGGTAGCAGTCGCACCGCGGGGCTCTGGTGCCTAAGGGGGCCCCAAAGCAAGTCTGTCCCATAAGAGACCTGTATTATAATTGGCATATGGGGCCTTGTTGCATATTTTGCATTGGAGCCCAGAAGCTACAAGCTACACCTCTGCCGGGATCTCAACATATGCTGTAACGGGGGCAACTGATGTCATTCATTCAATGGCCTAGCGGAGTCAGTGGCCAGGCTGTATGCTCTATTTTCAGCAGACTGGATAACACAACAGACCATGCTTTTGAGTCCGCTAACAACAGCACCCGTGGCCCAAACAGAGTTAAAGGGGTACTCCGGCACTTAGACATCTTATCCCCAATCCAAATTATAGGGGATAAGATGCCTGATCGCGGGGGTCCCACCGCTGGGGACCCCCGTGATCTTCCATCAGTCCCCCCTTCAATGCAAGCCTATGGGAGGGGGTATGACAGCTGTCACACCCCCTCCCATAGGCTCTCATTGAGGGGAGGAGCGTGAAGTCACGCGGAGGCGAGACGTCACACGCAGCCGGCCCCGTGGTCGCTGGTAATCAGACCCGGAGCGAACATGCTCCGGGGACTGATTTTAACTGGGGTGCTGCGTGCAAGATCACGGGGGTCCCCAGCGGCGGGACCCCCGCGATCAGGCATCTTATCCCATATCCTTTGGATAGGCGATAAGATGTCTAAGCGTCGAAGTACCCCTTTAATATAATGAAGGAATGGAATATTTTGCCCACCGTTAAAGCATAAGTTGGCATCCCATTTTCAGCATGGTGCCTAAAGATACCTCTGACGGAAGCCCTAACACAGTGTTAACCTAGCCTAGAATCTGCAGAGGATGTGAAGAAGGAGCCTAGACAGCTCTCCCACCTCCACTATCACCTTCTTGTCTTCTGCAGCCAGTATCATTCATTCTTTGCCCTTTGTGGTGAGAACGGGAGGCTGCTGCCAGTCTGGGAGGGATGGATGGGAAGAGAAATGTTGATAACCAGTGCGTTTAAAGGAAACTGCCATCAGATTTTACCATGTAATATATAGTAACATCTTCTTCCTCACTACTGGCAAGAGATTTTCCTGCCCATAGATATGGTGAGGATATATAGTTTAAAAGTGTTCCCTGCCAGCCCGATAAGTAGTCCCTTGGGGGGGGGAAGCTATACTCACCTAGTGCCGCTGCTTCGGCTGTAATCACGTCCCCTCAGTGTGATTTACAGCTGTCGTCACTGCATTGAGCAGAGCAATGATGTTGGCCATGGTCAAGCACGCTGAGGGGGTGTGATTACAGCTGGAGCAACAGGACTAGGTGAGTATTGCTCCCTGCCCAAGGGACTACTTACAGGGCTGCTCGCTGGGCGATGATTGGAACGGGATGCCTGCTGAAATCATTCAGCAGGCATCCCGTGACATTGGCTTACATTAACGTGGTTATAGCAGGAAACTCAACCCCAAGTGCAGTTGTGCACCTTCGCTGGGGTGGAGTTCCTGCACTTGTGGTCCGTTGCTATGGGCGATCCCCAGCAAAAAAAATGCATACAATGGAGGATGTCTGCAGACGGTCACAAGTACCACAGTGGCATCCTACACCAGATAAATGTGTATGTGGATGTGTAATACATGATCTAGACATTAAACAATTACATAAACGTGGTCTAAGGTGATAGAAGGTGCTCAACCCCAAGTGCAGTTGTGCACCTACGTTGGGGTGGAGGTCCTGCACTTGTGGACCACAATATGGGTTCACTCCTGTGGTAAATGTAAACAATGACATTAGCTAACCCTCAAAACTGATGTAAAATTGAGACATTAGCCAGTATATCCTTATATAAAGGACATACCTGAGCCTGCACACCAATGCCAAGGTTTCTCAAGTGGTGCAGGACCTAACACTAACCTACCTGGCCGGATAAGTAAAGCCAGGAACCGAATTACAGAAGCCTTAGGTCCAACTTGCAGACTGCTCCCCGGTTACCTCCAGTGTGGGCTAAGCACACATACAATGGAAGGGGTAGCCTGTAAGTAGCCCAAGGGACTCATTCAGCAAGCAAGTAGCCCAAGGGAATCATTCAGCAAGCATCCCGTGACATCGCCCAGTGGGGTCCTGAGACAATTCAGACTGGTGATTTGCTGCGATTCCGGGTCATACGGGTCTCTAGTAACCCGGAAAAAAAGGGTGATTGGTGTTGTCTGAGACAGCACCAATCACCCTTTACCAGCAGGAGTGAGGTGGCACTGGTGCCACCTAACGATCCCTCCGATTGGTTGGCCGGGAGCGGCCAACCATTCAGAGCTCCTGCTGGGTGGTGTCACTGATGGCACCTTTTCTGCCCTCAGTCCGGAGACTGAGAACGGGTGCTCGTCAGTGACTGAAGCCCGGAGGACATACTTGGCGGCAGCAATCAGGACCCTGGGGCAGGTGATCATCTGCAGCAGGAGATGAGGCCTGTGTGGCTCCTGCTGCATAATTACAGTGCCCAGCATGTACAGGCTAAGGGCATGCTGGGAGTTGTAGTTATGCAGCAGCTGGAGGCACAACTATAACTCCCAGCATGCCCTTTGGCTGTCTGTGCATGCTAGGAGTTGTAGTTATGCAACAGCTGGAGGCACATTTTTTTCTATGAAAAAGTGTGCCTCCAGTTGTTGCATAACTACAACTCCCAGCATGCAAAGACAGCAAAAGGACATGCTGGGAGTTGTAGTTGTGCCTCCAGCTGCTGCATAATTACAACTCCCAGCATGCCCTTAGCCTGTGCATGCTGGGCGCTGTAATTATGCAACAGGGGCCACAGTGCATGCTGAGAGTTGTAGTTTTGAAACAGCTGAAGGCACACTGGTTGCAAAACACTGAGTTAGGGTTTGTTACCTAACTCAGTGTATCCCAACCAGTGTGCTTCAAGCTTTTGCAAAACTACAACTCCCAGCATGCACTGTCTGACAGTGCATGCAGGAAGTTTTAGTTTTGCAACAGCTGGAGGTTTGCGCACTCCCTCTCTCTGTGAATGTACAGGGTACATTCATACAGGCGATGGTTTACAGTTAGTTTCCCGCTTCAAGTTTTCTTCTGCAGCTGAAACTCCCAGCGGGAAACTCACTGTAAACCCCTGCCCGTGTTGAAGAATGAAAAATGTTGCGCCATGCATGCATCCGGGTCCGTCCCTATGCAGATCCATATTTTAGGCCTCAATGGCCCACATGCGCTCTCTCACTCTGGAGCCCTTTTGTATTTCAAGGAAACAGTTTAGTGCCACATATGGGGTATTTCCGTACTTGGGAGAAATTGTGTTACAAATTTTGGGAGGCGTTTTCTCCTTTTACCCCATATGAAAATCTAAAGTTTGGGTCAACACCAGCATGTTGGTGTACATTTTTTTTATTTTTTACACTAACATGCTGGTGTTGCCCCATACTTTATATTTTCACAAGAGGTAAAAGGAGAAAAAGACCCCCAAAATTTTAAAGGTAATTTCTCCTGAGTACGGAAATACCCCATAAATGGAGGTAAAATGCTCTGCAGGTGCACAACAAAGCTCAGGAGTGAGAGCGTACTATGTACATTTAAAGGGGTACTCCGGTGAAAACCTTTTTTCTTTTAAATCAACTGGTGCCAGAAAGTTAAACATATTTGTAAATTACTTCTATTTAAAAATCTTAATCCTTCCAGTACTTATTAGCTGCTGAATTTTACAGAGGAAATTCCTTTATTTTTGGAACACTGATGACATCACGAGCACAGTGCTCTCTGCTGACATCTCGGTCCATTTTAGCAACCATGCATAGCAAATGTATACTAAGGGCAACATGGTGGCTTAGTGGTTAGCACTGCTGCTTTGCAGTGCTGGGGCCTTGGGTTCAAATCCCACTAAGGACAACAATAAATAAAGACTTATTATCATAATAACGTCAGCAGAGAGCACTGTGCTTGTGATGTCATCAGAGAGCATTCCAAAAAGAAAAGAATTTCCTCTGTAGTATTCAGCAGCTAATAAGTACAGGAAGGATTAAGATTTTTTAATAGAAGTTATGTAAAAATCTGTTTTACTTTCCGGAGCCAGTTGATTTAAAAGAAAAAAGGTTTTCACTGGAGTACCCCTTTAAGGCCTAAATTGGTGATTTGCACAGGGGTGGCTGATAATACAGCGGTTCTGACATAAACTCAAAAAAAAATAAACACCCACTTGTGACCGCATTTTGGAAACTACACCCCTCAGGTAACGTAATAATGGGTGCAGTAAGCCTCAATACTCCACATGTGTTTGATGAATTTTTGTTAAAGTTGGACGTAAAAATGAAATATTAGAATTTTTTTCACAAAATTGTTGTTGTTACCCCACATTTTTCATTTTCACCAGGGGTAATAGGAAAAAAAGGCCCCAAAATTTGTAAGACCATTTCTTCTGAGTAAGAAAATACCCCATATGTGGATGAAAAGTGATCTGCAGGCGTACTACAAGGCTCACAAGAAAATTTGCATAAATTGTTTTTTGGAGAGCGAATTTGGCTGGAATTGAAGGCCATGTGCATTTACAAAGCCCCCATGCTTTGTAAACGCATGTAGTGGGGGATGTAGTTTCCCAAATAGTGTGATATGTGTTTTTTTTTTTTTTTTTTTTGCTGTTCTGGCACCATGGGACATGCCCCCCAATAACCGTTTCAGCAAAATTTGCTTTCCAAAAGTCAAATGGCGCTCTTTCTCTTCTGAGCATTGTAGTGCGCTCACAGAGCACTTTATGTCCACTCAAGGGGTATTTCCATACTCAGAAAAAATGGGGTTACAAATTTTGGGGGCATTTTCTCCTATTACCCCTTGTGAAAATGATAAATTTGGGGGAAAACCAGCATTTTAGTGAAAAAAAAAATTTCACATTACACTTTAACGAAAAGTCGTCAAACACCTGTGAAGTGTTTATGCTCACTCAGGGGCGTACCTAGAGCATTTGGCACCCAGGGCGGACCCTTTGTTTGCCCCCCCCCCTTTATTTACCCCCCCCCCCCCCTTAATTACACCCCCCCCCAGGAGCGGACTGACAACACTCAGGGCCTACGGAACAAAAAAAAGCAAGGGCCCCTACTAGGCTCTGCAGCTCGTCAGTCTTCTGCCACGCCCCTATTCCACCTAAATCCCACACACAATAAACTAAAATTTATATATATAAGAAACACTTTAACATAGGTAAATTTCCATGACCAATAATACTGGTATACAAGGAGTAAATATATACCACCACACAATAACTGGATAATACCGCCATACTGTACTGAATAAAACCACTATACACAGACCGGTATACTATATAGGATCTGTATATTATATAAGTGATTATATACAGGAACATATTGCAGTAGATATCAGCTGTACAGAGATCTATATACAATATAAGTGATTATATACAGGACCATATGGAGGTAGATATCAGCTGTACACAGGATGTGTATACCATATAAGTGATTACAGTTACATTTTGGGACTCACAATTACGTCTTTTCTGAACAGCGGCGTCCTCTTTCCTTTTCTTCTCCGTCCGGATAAGACCGCCATGTGGATCTCTTAATATCTGCAGGAAAAACATGTCAGACTCTGCATTTTTCCAGTGCCCTCCCCTCCTCTACACAATCTTTCCATCTATAGGCCCACAAACTGTAATAATGCCCTCCTTGGTGTCCTGCACAGTAAACGGGCAGGTAGGTAGGTAGCCAGGTAAATAGGTAACTAGGTAGGTAGATCAGGAAGCCAGATATGTAGGTAGGTGACAAGTTAGGTAGGTAGGGGGCTAGCTAGGTAGGCAGCCATGTATGAAGGCCAGGTATGTACATAGTTAGATAGCTGGGTATGTAAGTAAGTACCGTATTTATCGGCGTATAACACGCACTTTTTAGGCTAAAATTTTTAGCCTAAAGTCTGTGTGCGTGTTATACGCCGATACACCCCCAGGAAAGGCAGGGGGAGAGAGGCCGTCGCTGCCCGCTTCTCTCCCCCTGCCTTTCCTGGGGTCTAGAGCGCTGCTGTCGGCCCTTCTCACCCCCTGGCTATCGGCGCCGCTGCCCGTTCTGTCCCCCTGACTATCGGTGCCGGCGCCGAGTGGCATAATTACCTGAGTCGGGTCCGCGCTGCTGCAGGCCTCCGGCGTGCGTCCCCGGCATCATTGCTATGCGCTGAACGGCACGGCGCATGACGTCAGTGTGCCGCGCCGTGCATAGCAACGACGCAGGGGACGCACGCGGGGGCCTGCAGCAGCGCAGACCCGACTCAGGTAATTATGCCACCGGGGATGGGGGGAGGCAACGGGGCAGCGGCGCCGGCAATGGGTGCCGCTGCCCCTTCTCTCCCCCTGGCTGTCGGCGCCGCTTCTCTCCCCCTGGCTATCGGCGCCGGCACCGATAGTCAGGGGGACAGAAAGGGCAGCGGCGCCGATAGCCAGGGGTGAGAAGGGCCGACAGCAGCGCTCTAGACCCCAGGAAAGGCAGGGGGAGAGAAGCGGGCAGCGACGGCCTCTCTCCCCCTGCCTTTCCTGGGGGTATATCGGGGTATACACGCGCACACACGCACCCTCATTTTACCATGGATATTTGGGTAAAAAACTTTTTTTACCCAAATATCCTTGGTAAAATGAGGGTGCGTGTTATAGGCCGGTGCGTGGTATACCCCGATAAATACGGTAGTTAGGCATCCAGGTATAAAGTTAGGTAGCCCCCCTTCCCTGTAGGTATAGGCAGCAGAGTTAAACCCCCTTCCCAATAGGTATAGGAACAGAGTTAACCCCCCTTTCTCCTTAGGTATAGGCAGCAGAGTCCCCCCACCCCCTTTCCCCGTAGGTATAGGCAGAGTTAAAAAAAAAAAAACTCCCCCGTTTCCCATAGGTATAGGCAGAGTTAAACCCCTTTTTTCCCATAGGTATAGGCAGATTTCCCCCCCCTTCCCAATTGGTATAGGCAGAGTTACCCCCCCCCCCCCATTGGTATGGGCAGTTACCCCCCCCCCCCTTTCCCCATAGGTATAGGCAGAGTTACCTTCCCCCCCCCTCTTTCCCATAGGTATAAGCAGGTACACCCCCCCTCTTTCCCATAGGTATATGAAGTTACACCACACTCTTTCCCATAGGTATATGCAGTTACACCCCCCCTCATTCCCATAGGTATATGCAGTTACACCCCCCCCCCCTCATTCCCATAGGCATATGCAGTTACATCCCCCCCCTCTTTCCCATAGGTATATGCAGTTACATCCCCCCTTTCCCATAGGTATATGCAGTTACATCCCCCCCTTTCCCATAGGTGTATATGCAGTTACACCCCCCCCCCTCTTTCTCATAGGTGTATATGCAGTTACACCCCCCCTTTCCCATAGCTATATGCAGTTACACCCCCCCCCTTTCCCATAAGTATATGCAGATACACCCACCCCCCCTTTCCCATAGGCATATGCAGTTACACCCCCCCTTTCCCATAGGTATATGCAGATACACCCCTCCCCCCTTTCCCATAGGTATATGCAGTTACACCCCCCCTTTCCCATAGGTATATGCAGTTACACCCCCCCCCCTCTTTCCCATATGTATATGCAGCTACAGCCCCCCCCCTCTTCCCCATAGGTATATGAAGTTACACCCCCCCCCCTTTCCCATAGGTATATGCAGATACGCCCCCCCCCTTTCCCATAGGTATATGCAGTTACACCCCCCTTTCCCATAGGTATATGCAGTTACACCCCCCTTTCCCATAGGTATATGCAGTTACACCCCCCTTTCCCATAGGTATATGCAGTTACCCCCCCCTTTCCCATATGTATATGCAGTTACCCCCCACCTTTCCCATATGTATATGCAGCTACACCCCCCTCTTCCCCATAGGTATATGTAGAGTAACCCCCCCCCTCTCCCCTTCCCCATAGGTATATGTAGAGTAACCCCCCCTCCTCCCCTATAGGTATATATGTAGAGTAACCCCCCCCCCCTCTCCCCTTCCCCATAGGTATATCTATAGTAACCCCCCCTCTCCCCTCCTCCCCTATAGGTATATATGTAGAGTAACCCCCCCCCCTCTTCCCCATAGGTATATGTAGAGTAACCCTCCCCTTCACCATAGGTGTATGTAGAGTTGAGAAAAAAAAATAAAAAAAAGGATGCTCACCTGATATCCCACGCAGAGATCTCCTCAGCAGCAGGGGCCCGCGTCTTAGTACGCCACCCCCCCTTAGTACGCTACTGGGCTCACTGTACCCCTTGTTATATTTCTTGAGGGTACAGTTTCCCAAATTGTGTGCCATGTGTTTTTTTTTTTTTTTTTTGCTGCTAAGATTGCTGTTCTGGCACCATGGGGGCTTCCTAAATGTGACATGCCCCCCAAAAACCATTTCAGCAAAATCCCATTGTCGCTCCTTCCCTTCTGAGCCCTCTAGTACACCCACAGAGCACTTGACATACACATATAAGGTATTTCCTTACTCGAGAGAAAGTGGGTTACGAATTTTGGGGGTGCTTTTTCTCCTTTTACCCCTTGTAAAAAAAATTGGTCTACAAGAACATGTTAGTGTAAAAAATTTAGATTTTAGATTGCTGCTATTCCTTTGAAACACTTAAAGGGTTAACAAACATTTTTTGAATGTCATTTTCACTATTTTGAGGGGTGCAGTTTTGATAATGGGGTCCATTATGGGGTATTTCTAACATAAAGACCCTTAAATTCACTTGAAAACGGAACTGGTCCCTGAAAAATTCAGATTTTGAAATGTTCATGAAAAATTTGAAAATTGCTGCTAAACTTTGAAGCCCTCTGATGTCTTCAAAAAGTAAAAACATGTCAACTTTCTGATGCAAACATAGACATATTGAGAACATGTGTGTAATATTTTTCTGTATCCATGCTTCCTTATTCTGTATATCTATGAAAAGTAGACATATTGTATATGTGAATCAATATATCATTTATTTGGTATGTCTATTTTCCCTACAAGCAAAGAGCTTCAAAGTTCGAAAAATGCATTATTTTCAAATTTTTCATGAAATTCTGGAAATTTTCACCAAGAAATTATGCAATCAACTGAAATTTACCACTAACATAATGTAGAATATGTCACGAAAAACTATTTTGGAATCAAATTTATAAGTAAAAGCATCCCAGAGTTATTAATGCTTAAAGAAGATATCCCATGCAGCAAAGAAAAAAAAATACCTAGCCATTCCATAGTATATTCACCTACCACCTCTCTGACATGTTTGTGATTTTTTTTCCGCCCCCCCCCCCCCCCCCCCCCCCCATTCACCGGCTATTCAGCTCATAAATTCCAGTTACTTCCTGGTTATGGTGGCTATGCCTGGGATCTCAAAGACTACATTTCCCTGCATGCACTGCTCACATTTTCTGCTCTCAGCTGCCTGAGCAGAGAACTTGTTACCACCCCTAACTTATGTTAGTCACTCCCACATAACACTGAGCTCCAATCATAGCCCTATACAGCAGGGTGGCCACGAGGAAACAAAATGTAATCTCAGTGCTCAGAGAGAGGGACCCTGGAGTTGAAGCTGCAGTTTTACACTGTAAAATCACTCCCTCCCCCTCCTCCTCTCAGTGAAACAGCTTTACAGTGGCACAATCACCTCCCCCCTTCTCTGCCCTGCACTCCTCTCTCCCCAGTGCTCAGTGTGACAATTCTACTCTCCCTCCCCTCCATTCTCAGTGTGACAGCCCTACGCTGGCAGCTCCCTCCCCTCCCCCCTCTCCTCCGTTATCAGTGTAAAAACATTAGCAAGGAGAGGGGAGAGAACTATGATCTGAATCAGCCGGCATATAGGCAGTGCTGCTCAGCCAATCACTGCAGAACAGAGGGAGGACAGTGTGAATATTCATCAGATGGGAGGGGCTAAGGCTGAGCTCAGGGAGCTCTCTGCAGCACAGGGGTTTTCTGGGTAATTGTCACGTCACGGCCCCTGGATGCTGCTGATAGCAGCCTGAATAGGGGGTCGAAAGTCATGAAAACCTGGAACAGCTGAATTTCCTGTCAGACAGAAGAATGCAGATAAAGCTTGTTTCTAAGCAGCATTGGTAATGGAAGTGATTTACAAACCTATATAACTTTACCTTCTGCACTAAAAGCTGAACAATTGTTTACTGTGAGACTTGTCCTTTAAAGTGACAGAGGTCAGATTTGCAAACAATGCTTTGGTACTCCGCTGCTCAGCGTTTGGAACAAACAGTTCCGAACGCTGGAGACGGCGCCGGGAGCTCGTGGAATCATAGCCTGCCCCCTCATGATGTCACACCCCACCCCCTCAATGAAAGTCTATGGGAGGGGGCGTGATGACTGTCACGCCCCCTCCCATAGACTTGCATTGAGGGGCCGGGGCTATGATGTCACGAGCTTCCGGCTCCAGTGTTCGGAACAGTTTGTTCCAAATGCTGAGCAGCGGAGTACCCATTTAAAGTCAAAATGGGCTTCGTCCCCAAGGGGTTAAGCGAAATATCCTCACATCCACATTGCCACGCGTTCTGTATGGTAAAATCTGATGACAGCTTCCCTTTAATGGCCCCTGTAGTAAAGCACACTGCCAGCTGTTATAGGGGTAATATTTCAGACCATTGTGCAGGACCTCATAATGAATGCGACCTGCAACAGTGATAAGCACCTGCAGTTAGCATGTCAACTGTGAGGACAATGGCTTATGTCATAGGAATATTATATAATGCAAGTGCACTCTGCCATTATCAGTGCGATCTTGGATGCATGTGTGGACCTTGAGCTTGACCACCTTACTCTACTCTACCCTTAATGCAGCTTGGAGGTAAAAGCAGGGGAAAAGAAGAAAAAAGAAAATCATGTATTGCAAAGTTTATCTACAGGGTGGGCCATTTATATGGATACACCATAATAAAATGGGAATGGTTTGTGATATTAACTTCCTGTTTGTGGCACATTAGTATATGTGAGGGGGGAAACTTTACAAGATGGGTAATGACCATGGTGGCCATTTTGAAGTCCGCCATTTTGAATCCAACTTTTGTTTTTTCAATAGGAAGAGGGTCATCCGACACATCAAACTTATTGGGAATTTCACAAGAAAAATAACGATGTGCTTGGTTTTAATGTAACATTATTCTTTCAGGAGTTATTTACAAGTTTCTGACCACTTATAAAATGTGTTCAATGTGCTGCCCATTGTGTTGGATTGTCAATGTAACCCTCTTCTCCCACTCTTCACACACTGATAGCAACACCGCAGGAGAAATGCTAGCACAGGCTTCCAGTATCCATAGTTTCAGGTGCTGTGCATCTCGTATCTTCACAGCATAGACAATTGCCTTCAGATGACCCCAAAGATAAAAGTCTAAGAGGGTCAGATCGGGAGACCTTGGGGGCCATTCAACTGGCCCACGACGACCAATCCACTTTCCAGGAAACTGTTCATCTAGGAATGCTCGGACCTGACACCCATAATGTGGTGGTGCACCATCTTGCTGGAAAAACTCAGGGAACGTGCCAGCTTCAGTGCATAAAAAGGGAAACAAATCATCATGTAGCAATTTCGCATATCCAGTGGCCTTGAGGTTTCCATAGATGAAGAATGGCCCCACTATCTTTGTACCCCATATACCACACCATACCATCAATTTTTGTGTTCCAACAGTCTTGGAGGGATCTATCCAATGTGGGTTAGTGTCAGACCAATAGCGGTGGTTTTGTTTGTTAACTTCACCATTCACATAAAAGTTTGCCTCATCACTGAACAAAATCTTCTGCGTAAACTGAGGGTCCTGTTCCAATTTTTGTTTTGCCCATTCTGCTGCAGCTGAAACTACGGCTACTGGAAGCCTGTGCTAGCATTTCTCCTGCGGTGTTGCTATCAGTGTGTGAAGAGTGGGAGAAGAGGGTTGCATTGACAATCCAACACAATGGGCAGCACATTGAACACATTTTATAAGTGGTCAGAAACTTGTAATTTACTGCGGAAAATGAAATGCCAGGTCCAATACAGCGAGATAAGGTAAACTCCCCTTTACAGGTCACCTGTCTAACCCGGGAAGAAGCACAGTGCCGCCTACAAAAAATCAAAATAGACAAATCACCAGGTCCAGATGGCATTCACCCCCGTGTTCTAAAGGAATTAAATAGTGTAATAGACAGACCTCTATTTTTAATATTCATGGGGGGAGATTTATCAAAACCTGTGTAGAGGGAGAGTGGTGCAGTTGCCCATAGCAACCAATCAGATTGCTTCTTTCATTTTTAAAGAGGCCTGTGAAAAATGAAAGAAGCGAGCTGATTGGTTGCTAGGGGCAACTGCACCACTCTCCCTCTACACAGGCTTTGATAAATCTCCCCCATGGACTCTATAGTAACAGGGACTGTTCCCCAGGACTGACGCATGGCAAATGTGGTGCCAATATTTAACAAGGGGACAAAAGGTGACCCTGGAAATGATAGGCCTGTTAGTTTAACCTCTGTTGTATGTAAATTGTTTGAGGGTTTTCTAAGAGATGCTATTTTGGAATATCTTGATACAAATAAATGTATGACTCCATATCAGCATGGCTTTATGAGGGATTGGTCCTGTCAAACTAACCTGATCAGCTTTTATGAGGAGGTGAGCTCCAGACTGGACCAGGGGCAATTGCTGGATGTCGTTTATCTGGATTTTTCAAAAGCATTTGATACGGTTCCACATAAACGGTTGGTGCATAAAATGAGAAGGATGGGGCTGGGGGAGAATGTGTGTAAGTGGGTAAGTAACTGGCTCAGTGATAGGAAACAGAGGGTGGTTATTAATGGTACTTATTCTGATTGGGTGACTGTAACTAGTGGGGTACCACAGGGGTCAGTATTGGGTCCTGTCCTATTTAATATATTCATTAATGACCTTGTAGAGGGGTTGAATAGTACAGTAGCAATCTTTGCAGATGATACTAAACTCTTTAAAGCGGTAAACACAATAGAGGACAGGGCACTGTTACAAATGGATCTGGATAGGTTGGATGTTTTGGCTGGGAAGTGGCAGATGAGGTTCAACACTGATAAAAGTAAGGTAATGCACATGGGGAGGAAAAATCCGGCTTGGGATTATGTATTTAAAGGGAGCACACTAGGGACGACTGACGTGGAAAAGGACTTGGGAGTTTTAGTTAACAGTAAATGTAGCTGTAGTGACCAGTGTCGGGCAGCTGCTGCCAAGGCAAATAAAATCATGGGGTGCATCAATAGGGGCATAGATGCTGACGACAAGGAAATCATTCTACCGCTGTACAAATCACTAGTCAGACCACACATGGAATACTGTGTACAGTACTGGGCACCAGTGTACAAGAAAGATATAGTTGAGCTGGAGAGGGTTCAAAGACGGGCAACCAGAGTAATACAGGGAATGGGAGGACTACAGTACCCAGAAAGATTATCAGAATTAGGGTTATCTAGTGTAGAAAAAAGAAGGCTTAGGGGCGACCTAATAACTATGTATAAATATATCAGGGGACAATACAGAGATCTCTCCCATGATCTATTTATACCCAGGACTGTATCTATAACAAGGGGGCATCCTCTACGTTTAGAGGAAAGAAGGTTTCTACACCAGCACAGACGGGGGTTCTTTACTGTAAGAGCAGTGAGACTGTGGAATTCTCTCCCAGAGGAGGTGGTCATGGGGAACTCTGTAAAAGAATTTAAAAGGGGTCTGGATGCATTTTTGGTGCGTAAGAACATTGCTGGTTATGTATATTAGAATTATAGGGAACGAAAGTTGATCCAGGGATTTTTTCTGACTGCCATATTTGGAGTTGGGAAGGAATTTTTTACCTCTAGTATGAGGGTTTTTTGCCTTCCTCTGGATTAACTCAGTAGGGACTCATTAGGGATATAGGTTGAACGTGATGGACTCTGGTCTTTTTTCAACCTTATGAACTATGTCACTATGTTACTATTGAAAAAACAAAAGTTGGATTCAAAATGGCCACCATGGTCACCCTGGCCCACCCTGTATATGTATGATTTCAAGGTTTCCTGCAAGCTGCTACAGAAAACTTTCAGGCAAAGAAATACCTCCTCCGTTCCTTTTATTGGCTTGGGATCGGCTGATGTCTATTTACACATGCTTGAGCTGACTGTCAAAACTGGAAATTCAGGAAAAGGTCTTGGGCATAATGCCCATTGATTAATGCCAAGGGATTGTTTACTGTCTAGGCAAATGTGACATACATCAGTGTGGGAAGGCTGGATCAAAAGTCTTCTGGAGCTGTACAAACTCTTTATATAAAAAGTTTTGCCCCTTGAGTAACTTAAAGGAGTACTCCGGGATAGAAAACTTATCCCCTATCCTAAGAAAAGGGGATAAGTTTCAGATTGCGGGGGTCTGACCGCTGGGGCCCCCTGCGATCTCCAGTGCGGGACAGTCAGCAGCAAGAGGGCGTGTCCGACAACCGCATGATGCGGCGGCCAATGCCCCCCTCAATACATCTTTATGGGAGAGACGGAGCACTGCATTCTGCAATATCTGGCTCTGCCACAGAGAATGTATTGAGAGGCGTCATAAAGTGGTCGACACTCGCTATTTCGGCAAAGACCCGGGAGCCCTGTACGGGAGATTGCGGGGGACCCCAGTGGACTGACCCCCACGATCTTAAACGTAACCCCTATCCTTAGGATAGGAGATAAGTTTCCATATCACGAAGTATGCATTAAATAGGGTACTCCAGTGGAAAAAAAAAAATTTTTAAATCCACTGGTACCAAAAAGTTAAACAGATTTGTAAATTACTTCAATTAAAAAATCTTAATGCTTCCAGTACTTATTAGCTGCTGAATACTGCAGAGGAAATTATTTTCTGTTTGATCACAGTGCTCTCTGCTGACACCTCTGTCCACCTCTGGACAGTTCCTGACATGGACAGAGGTGTCAGCAGAGAGCACTGTGGTCAGATAGAAAGGAAATCCAAAAAGAAAATAATTTCCTCTGCAGTATTCAGCATTAAGATTTTTAATTGAAGTAATTTACAAATCTGTTTAACTTTCTGGCACCAGTTGATTTTCTACCGGAGTACCCCTTTAACCTCTTAAAGGGGTTCTCCAGTGCTTACACATCTTTTCCTCTATCCAAAGGATAGAGGATAAGATGCCTGATCGCGGGAGTCCCGCCGCTGGGGACCCCCGGGATCTTGCACGCGGCACCCCGTTTGTAATCAGTCACCGAAGCGTGTTCGCTTTGGATCTGATTACAGGCGACCACCGGGCCGGCGGCGTGTGACGTCACGCCTCCGCCCCCGTGTGACATCACGCTCCACCCCTCAATGCAAGCCTACGGGAGGGGGCGTGATAGCGAACACGCTTCGGGGACTGATTACAAACAGGGTGCCACGTGCAAGATCCCAGGGGTTCCCAGCGGCGGGACTCCCGCGATCAGGCATCTTATCCCCTATCCTTTGGATAGGGGAAAAGATGTGTTAGCACCGGAGAACCCCTTTAAGGACGCAGGGCGTACCTGTACGCCCTGCACTCTGTCCCGGTATATAACGCAGGGCCACGTGTGTACGGGGTCGGGACCCTGGGCTAATAGCGTGTGGCTCAGTCGGGCTGATAGGGATCATCGCGGGGAAATCGCGATGTCCCGATCAGCTAGAACGCGACCGGAGGTCCCCTTACCTGCCTCCATCGTGTCTGATTGGAGATTGATTGCTTCAAGCCTGAAATACATGCTTGAGCAATCGACTGCCGATAACACAGATCTTGCCGTGTCAATGCGGAAATGTCCTAACTATAAAAACATATTGTTAATTAAACCGCACGGTCAATGGCATACGCGCAAAAAAAATCATACCGGCCTGTACGCGAAAAAAAGAAAAAGTTATAGGGGTCAGAAAATGACAATTTTAAATGTATAAATTTTCTTGCATGTAGTTATGATTTTTTTTTTTTTTTTTTAAGTAATACAAAATCCAACCTATATAAGTAGGGTATAATTTTAACTGTATGGGCCTACAGAGTACATAGAAGGTGTCATTTTTACCGAAAAATGTACTGCGTAGAAACGGAAGCCCCCAAAAATAACAAAATGGCATTATTTCTTCAATTTTGTTGCACAATTAATTTTTTTTCCGTTTCGCCCTGCATATTTTGGTAAATTGACTAATGTCACAGCAAAGTAGAATTGATGGCGCAAAAAATAATCCATAATATGAAATTTTGGGTGCAAAATTTTAAGCATTATGATTTGTAGAAGGTGATGAGGAAAAAATGAAAATGCAGAAACGGAAAAAACCTGCATCCTTAAGGGGTTAACTAGCTTTTTAGGGTTCCTGAAAGCAAATATGCCTATGACATTGTTTGGAAGTGTGTGTCTAATATCAGAGTAACATGGTCTGTAGTCACCATTGCAGCTCTACAGCGTTGTCACCCTGCTTTACTAGGAGTTTAAATGGCATCACACCTCTCTCTAAGGATTCATTAAATATTTCAAGTAAAAATGAGAGTAGTGGGTCCCCAAGTTTCGCGAGAAAGAGTTGAGTGCTACTCTAATTTCTTCCAGGCTGACATCTCTGTCCAGCTCCCTCTTTTCTTCTTCCCCCAAAGCTGGTAGTTTAATTATTTTTAAATAATCCTGGATGTCACTCTCCAGTTCTTGTCCTTCCCTAGTATAAAGTTTTTGATAATACTCAACCACTATTTTTTCCATCTCTTAGGGGTCTCTTACCTCCACCCCTTCACTATTTTTTAAGCCATAGATACTTTTATTATTGTTTTCTTGATTTTTAATCATGCCTGTCAATATTTTGTTAGGCTTCCCTGTTTCTGCATATGATCGGTGACCTCTGAAAAAAAGCGCATGTTGTGCCTTTTCCATCAATGTCTTCTGATATAAATCCTGCACTAACCCAAATTTTTCCCAGTTCTCTATAGAGGGAAAATTCCCATTTTCCTGTTCTGCTTTTTTTATTTTATCCCTCATCTCTGTTCCTTTCTGTTTACATTTTTAGCGTAGCCCACACAATAAGTAAATCCGCCAAGCCTTAATTAATTTCCCAGAATATTTATTCCTTATTGCTTCAGCCCTCTAGTGGCGACCCCCCGTCACACCGTTACATGGGCCGTTGGGAGGCTGTTCTAAATACCACCATTACCCTGCCTCAGAGGCGTATTATCTGGGAGAGGGCTTCTAAGGCCTCCATCTGCACTGCATACAAGGAAACCCAATGTAAAATGGTTATGGGCTGGTATCACACTCCTGAATATTGAATAGACTAAACCCTGATATCCCTCCTCAATGCTGGCATTGTGGAGTGGGACTGGGTACAGTATTTCATATTTTCTGGGCCTGTCCTCTCTTAGTAGATTACTGGAAAACAGTGCAGCGCCTAATTTCTGGTGCCCTGGGTGTTTCGGTTCCGCTGGATCCACTTGTCTACCTTCTTCATCTTTCCTACCCTACCCTATCTAAGAAGCCATTTAAGCTTTTCAAGCCATTTAAACGGTTACTCCGTTCCCCAGCGTCCGGAACATTGAGTTCCTGAACGCTGTGTGCTGGCTTCCATGTTCACGCCTGCCCCCTCGTGACGTCACGCCCCGTCATGTGATGTCATGTCCTGCCCCCTCAATGCAAGTCTATGGGAGGGGGCGTGACAGCCATCGTGCCCCCTTCCCATAGACTTTCATTGAGGGGGCAGGCCGTGACGTCACGAGGAGCCGGGCATTAACACGGAAGCCTACACACAGAGTTCAGGAACTCATTGGGAACACTGAGTTCCTGAACACTGGGGAGCGGAGTAACCCTTTAAGCTTTTCATGCATATTGCCTTGGCAGCTAAAATTCTTATTGCCAAGTGCTGGAAGAAGACTCTCCCTCTGAGTCCGACCTGCTGGCCCGTATACATGAGATCTGCTCCTTAGAATTTCTCACGACCTCTTTAAAGGGTAGCTCCCACCATCCTATATTTTTTTTTTCTGTCCCTGCCTATTGCCAATCTATCCCTAACCCCCTCCCTGCTTAAATTTTTATTTTTTTACTATATTAAAAATAACTTTTTGTCTGCCTGGTAGTGTGCTCACTACCAGGCAGACTTCCCCAGCAGGCACCACGTCACTGATGCCTGCTGGGGTCGACGCTTCCGCCCTTAGTTCATCTACACAGGGTGCCTCCAGCTGTTTCACCACTACAACTCCCAGCTTTGGCTGTCAGGGCATGCTGAAAGTTGTAGTAGTGAAACAGCTGGAGGCACCCTGTGTAGATAGTTAGTGCCATGTGGCGCTACCCCGTTCCCTCCGTCACCCCCCCCCACCCCTTCTGAAACCCGGAACCCCAGTCTCCTACAACCCCCGTTATAAGCACCAACTCCCCTAAACATCTCTCCTCCATACTTACTGATACTGCAGAGTCCAGCAGCGGGCATGCAGGGGCAGCGGCGGCGGCGACGACATGGCAGGAGGAGTGGCCTCCCAGCCAGTGGCCGGGGAGCTAATGCGCTCGCTCTCGCCTGTCTGATTAACAGGCAGGGAGCGAGCGCAGTGTAAATGAATTAGAACCGATTGCCCGGAGGGAGACCCCTAGTGGCCGGTTTTCAAACGTAAAATTCACCATGAAAATGAAAAAATAAATAATGAAAATATATTACAGATATGTTGTAGTACATAAGTACTACAACATATCAAAAAATAAAGTTGGTGACAGTGCCCATTTAAATAAATCTATCCCCTCATTTCTCACTATCTGGGAACCTTGGGACTGCTTCTCTGATCGTTAGCTGCCTTGACTCCTCTGCCTTCTCTTCTCTCTCTTCTCCCTCCTCATCTTCCTCCTCTTCCTCTCCCGTGTCTCGTGGTCTGTTCAATGTCTGTCTTTGTGGTCTTTTCTTTTCATCCCCCCACTTCTCTCTCTTCCCTTCCTTAGTCTGTGGCCCTTGGGCCTCACTGCATGGATCTTTATGGTTAAGACTATGCTTTTTTCTTCTATTGGTACCCTGGTACTGGAGCTCTTTACCTAGATTTCTATGGTCTCATTGGCCTATGTGGGTCCTCCTTATTCATCATTTTGCTGTACCTTCTAATCTGACTGTTATGGGTCTTGACCCTTTATGATGCTATTTGTGTCTTATTTTCACGTTATTTGGATTTGTACTTCTGAAAATGTCCTTAATAAAAAATGACAGTAAAAAAAAACAAATTGTTAATATATTATGTTTCCAAAATACAAAGTGGAACACAAGTTTCACATTCTCAGATGCTTTCTGACACTTTGGTACGTGTCCTCCGAGGTGATGTATATTTGCGCGAGAAAAGTGCTTTTCTCAATTAATAAATTCGACTCTACAGTAGAAAGTTCTCTATGGTAAACTTAACCGTAGACATGGCTATGAAGAATTCTATCAGATTTTGCGGGGGGGGGGGGGGGGGGACACGAAAAAACTCTTGGGCAAATTTTTACGTAAAATATACACACAAAAAAAGCTCTAAATAAAATGATAAATCCCCCTCACTGTGCCTACCTTGTTCCACCCAGGCTCTAAAAGAACATATGAGCCAAGGACCTCTTCAGCGCTGCTAAAAGTCCGGGATTATCCTCATTCTGAAAATAATGAGATTATACTGTATATTTAGTACTAGCAATTCCTCGCTGGTACACTGCGCTGTAGAACTTTTATAAATATCAAATTATTATAGTGGATTCTCATGAAGTAAACTTGCCCTGGAGAAATGGAATACAACTATGTGCAACACAGTGGGCTCCAAATGTGGGATCTCCAGCGCTGCAAAAAAATAAAAAATACAAAAAATACTATATCCTTCCAAAAATCTCTCTATTCCAATTTTAATATTCCTCTATGCATAACAGTTTTGATTTATTCTTATCAGCATTAATATCTTATGTTTTTACTTTTGACCAGGTGACCCGGCAGCATTTGAATGTCTGTACATTTAAGTTGGGGCATTTTATGTATGTAACACTTACTGCCTGTAGTGTTGCTTGCAAATATTCGCAATTCGAATTTTAATAGCGAATATCGCATGTTCGCAAATTTGCGAATATTGCGAATATAGTACTATATATTCACAATTACGAATATTCGCTTTTTTTTTGGTTCACAGTGCACATCACAGTGATCACTGCATCCCTCTCTGCTCTTCGCATATGCGCATATTCGCGAATATTGAGCCCTCCCTTCTCTAATGGTATAGGGAACTAATGGGCTAGTGCAGTGGTCTCCAACCTGCGGACCTCCAGATGTTGCCAAACTACAACTCCAGCATGCACGGACAGCCAACGGCTGTCCGTGCATGCTGGGAGTTGTAGTTTGGCAACATCTGGAGGTCCGCAGGTTGGAGACCACTGCACTAGCCCATTAGTTCTCTATTCCATTAACCCCTTAATGACCACGGATGTTAATGTACGTCCTGGTTTGGCGGGACTTCCCGCACCAGGACGTACATTTACATTCTGTGTGTGACCGCGAGCATCTGAAGGGTGCTCGTGTCATACACGGCAGGTTCCGCCTGCTAGCAGCAGCCGAGGACCCGCCCGTAATGGCCGACATCCGTGATCACTCGGATGTCCGCCATTAACCCCTCAGATGCCGTGATCAATACAGATCACGGCATCTGCGGCACTTTGATTGGATGATCGGATCGCCCGCAGCGCTGCCGCGGCGATCCGATCATCCAGCGTGGAGGCGGGAGGTCCCCTTACCTGGCTTCAGCCGTCTCCCGGGGTCTTCTGCGTCTGAGATCGAGCAGACCAGAGCAGAAGATCACCGATAATACTGAGCAGTGCTGTGTCCTATGCATAGCACTGAACAGTATTAGCAATCAAAGGATTGCTATAGATAGTCCCCTATGGGGACATAAAAAGTGTAAAAAAAAAAAAAAAGTTGAAAAATGTAAAAATAAAAAGTAAAAAAAAAAGTGAAAAATCCCCTCCCCCAATAAAAATGAAAATTGTCCGTTTTTCCCATTTTACCCCCAAAAAGCGTAATTTTTTTTAAATAAACATATTTGGTATCGCCACGTGCGTAAATGTCCGAACTATCAAAATATAATGTTAATGATCCTGTACGGTGAATGGCGTAAACGTAAAAAATAAAAAAATCCAAAAATGCTGCTTTTTTGTCACATTTTATTTAAAAAAAATTTATAAAAAATTATGTAAAAGTTTTATATATGCAAATGTGGTAACTAAAAAAAGTACAGATGACAGCGCAAAAAATGAGCCCTCATACCCCCCTATATACGGAAAAATGAAAATGTTATAGGTGGTCAAAATAGGGCGATTTTAGATTACTGATTTTGTACAAAAAGTTTTAGATTTTTTTAAGCGGTACAAAAATATAAAAGTATCTAGCCATGGGTATCTTTTTAATTGTATTGACCCACAGAATACAGAACACATGTCATTTTTCCATAAATTGTACAGTGTGAAAACGAACCCCTCCAAAATGTGCAAAATTTTGGTTTTCATTTCAATTTCCTCCCTAAAAAATGTTTTCTTGGGGGTTCGCCGTACATTTTATGGTAAAATGAGAGGTTTCATTACAAAGTACAATTGGTCACGCAAAAAACAAGCCCTTATATGGGTCTGTAGATGGAAATAAAAAAGAGTTACGGATTTTAGAAGGCGAGGAGGAAAAAACGAAAACACAAATATAAAATTGGCCTGGTCCTTAAGGTTAAAATGGGCTTGGTCATTAAGGGGTTAAAGAAGGGAGGGCTCAATATTCGCGAATATGCACATATATTTTCGCATATGCGCAAAAAAAACCCGAATATAACGAATATCTGAATTTGCCGAATATATGACGAACATTCGTCCATATATTCGCGAAGTATACGAATTCTTATATGGCACTCATCACTAACTGCCTGACGAAGAACCAGTCTGGGCTCAAAACTTTTAAGTTGCATCTTCACCAATAAATTGCCTTTTTCATATATCTTGCCAAGTTTATTATCAGGGAAGGCGCCATCCAGAACGTCTCCTTTTTTTTGCTTTTATTCTATCTTTCCTTCCTATCATTGAGCTCCATCACGTGTCGGGTCCTATTTACAGATAGGATTCCTGTCTATTACAGGTTATGGGCGGAGCCTCTTGACCACGCCCCAGGACTAACTGGATAGTACGCTACATACTCATTTGTTCAGTCAGCCGCGGGGTGTCGCTGTGAGCTGTCTTCACGTGACACGGGGCTGCCTGACTTCCTATTGGCTGCTGTAACTGGTCGTCTCGGCCCCAGTGTCCTCAATGAAACCAATACAGAGCGGGTAGTAGTGTGTGCAGAGCCGGGAGGATGAGGACCGTGCCCGCCCTGCTCACCGTGCTGTTTGCCCTTACTGCCTACTATGTGTACACCCCGCTGCCCAGCACCCTGACCGAGCGCTGGAAGATCATGCTGCTGGATGCCACCTTCAGATGTGCCCAGGATGTGGTGAGTGCATTGTGATGTGTGCGCGGAACAGCTGTGACCGGCAGATCAGTGCATGTAGGTCACACTGCGGGCTGCCTGCTGTCCCGGCATTGTCCCCAGGTGGCAGTGCTGTCTGGTATGGTGACACCAGGATCCCATAGCAGTAAAGCACTACTACAGGACATGCACTCACCTGCTGCTATATAATGTCCTGCATTCCCAGTATAGAGGTCAGAGTTATCTTCATGTTTATTGATGAACACATCGATTGGGCACAAATCTGATAGGATCTGACTTCAACAAGAACTATGTTTTGTATTTGTCTCATCACTGCTTCGGTTCACTAGGTGACCTGTACTAAACCCCTGAAAGGAGTCCCTGCTCCCTTACACTGGGTGACCTGTAAGGTAAGCTGTCACTGCACCCTGCCCTACTGCTCAGAGTACTGTACAAGGACTAAACGCTTGACAGGAGTCCCTGCTCAAGTACACACATATAAGGATCCAAAAAAGTGGAGCACCCTGTTCCCTTACACTGGGTGACCTGTAAGGTAAGCTGTCACTGCACCCTGCCCTACCGCTCAGAGTACTGTACAGGGACTAAATGCTTGACAGGAGTCCCTGCTCAAGTACACACATATAAGGATCCAAAAAAGTGGAGCTTGTGACATGTCTTATGAGTTCCCCCTTCTGGGAATCTATGGACAGCTTCCCAGTCCTCTGACTAATGTTACGGTCCTCCCTTCACCTATGTAGTTATAACAATAATGCACCGTTTACAGCCAAAAAAAGACCCTTATGGACCATAGGAGAGACTTGTCTTTGAAGCTGCACACGGAGCACTGCCCCTCTCTCCAGGGCTTCTTTTCGGCTGTGAGGGCTAAATGAGAAGTGGCAGATTTTATATATACACAAGTTTATTCCCTTTATGTGTATTGGAACTAAACCAAAAAAGGAGGAAAAAAAGCAAATTGGACATAATGTCACCAAACACCAAAAATGGTCTGGACAAAATTATTGGCACCCTTAACTTAATATTTGGTTGCACACCCTTTGGAAAAAATAACTGAAATCAGTCACTTCTTATAACCATCAATAAGCTTCTTACACCTCTCAGCCGGAATTCTGGACCACTCTTCCTTTGCCAACTGCTCCAGGTCTCTTATTGGAAGGGCGCCATTTCCCAACAGCAATTTTAAAGGACATGTCCAGCGCGCACTTTTCTCATTTTATCCTGTCCGGGCTGTAAAATAAAATAAAACAAACTTTCTCTTACCTGCCAATGAGCTCCAGTACAGGTGTTCAGTCGCCGGGCTGTTTGCTTCTTACTTCCTGTTAGCCCGGCACGTCACACAGAGCTTCAGCCTATCACCGGCCGCAGCGATGTCCCGCCTCGGCTGGTGATAGGCTGATGCTCCGTGTGACTTGCCGGGCTAACAGGAAGTAAGAAGAATACAGGAGCTCAGGAACACCTGTACCGGAGCTCCGGGGGCTCATTGGCAGGTAAGAGAAAGTGTGTTTTCTTTTATTTTGCAGCCCGGACGGGATAAAATGAGAAAAGTGCGCGCTGGACATGTCCTTTTAAGATCTCTCCACAGGTGTTCAATGGGATTTAGATCTGGACTCATTGCTGGCCACTTCAGAACTCTCCATTGCTTTGTTGCCATCCATTTCTGGGTGCTTTTTTGACGTATTTGGGTCATTGTCCTGCTGGAAGACCCAAGATCTTGGACACAACCCAGCTTTCTGACATTGGGCTGTATAGTGTGACCCAAAATCCATTGGTAATCCTCAGATTTCATGATGCCTGGCACACATTCAAGGCACCCAGTGCCAGAGACAGCAAAACAACCCCAAAACATCATTGCACCTCCACCATATTTCACTGTAGGTACTGTGTTTTTTTCTTTGTAGGCCTTATTCCGTTTTCGGTAAACAGTAGAATAATGTGCTTTACCAAAAAGCTCTATCTTGGTCTCATCTGTCCACAAGATGTTTTCCCAGAAGGATTTTGGCTTACCAAAGTTCATTTTGGCAAAATGTAGTCTAGCTTTTTTATGTCTGTGTCAGCAGTGGGGTCCTTCTGGGTCTCCTGCCATAGAGTTTCATTTCATTTAAATGTTGACTGTTTGCGCTGACACTGATGCTCCCTGAGCCTGCAGGAAAACTTGAATATCTTGTTCCAGACTAAGCTTGGACAACAAAAAGAGGAGGAGAACTGTCTAGATTTGCCTTTGTCCACAGTGTGCAACTTTATCAAGAAGTTTGCAACCCATGGCACTGTAGCTAATCTCCCTGGGCGTGGACGGTAGAGAAAAATTGATGAAAGGTGTAAACGCAGGATAGTCCGGATGGTGGATAAGCAGCCCCAAACAAGTTCCAAAGATATTAAAGCTGTCCTGCAGGCTCAGGGAGCATCAGTCTCAGCACGACATTTAAATTAAATGAAACTCTATAGCAGGAGACCCAGGAGGACCCCACTGCTGACACGGAGACATAAAAAAGCAAGACTACATTTTGCCAAAATGAACTTGAGTAAGCCAAAATCCTTCTGGGAAAACATCTTGTGGACAGAGGAGACCAAGATAGAGCTTTTTGGTAAAGAACATCATTCTACTGTTAACCAAAAATGGAATGAGGCCTACAGTGAAATATAGTGGAGGTTCAATGATGTTTTGGGGTTCTTATGCTGCCTCTGGCACTGGGTGCCTTGAATGTGTGCAAGGCATCATGAAATCTGAGGATTACCAACGGATTTTGGGTCGCACTGTACAGCCCAGAAAGCTGGGTTTGCGTCCGAGATCTTGGGTCTTCCAGCAGGACAATGACACCAAACATATGTCAAAAAGCACCCAGAAATGGATGGCAACATAGTGCTGGAGAGTTCTGAAGTGGCCAGCAATGAGTCCAGATCTAAATCCCATTGAACACCTGTGGAGAGATCTTAAAGTGGCACTCCCTTGGAAGTGTGTGTGTGTGTATGTGTGTGTGTGTGTGTGTGTATATATATATATATATATATATATATATATATATATATATATGTGTATATATATATATATATATATATATATATATATATACACATTTCCAAGGGAGTGCCACTTTAAGATCTGGACTCATTGCTGGCCACTTCAGAACTCTCCAGCACTATATATATATATATATATATATATATATATATAATAATATTATTATTATTATTATTATTATTATTATTATTATTATTATTCAACTGGTGCCAGAAAGTTATTAAAAATGTCCAAGTTGTGGGAAGCACAATTCAGAAATCTCTGGATACAAGCCATAGAGTCATGTCTTCTGAGATCTATACTAGATACTGCAGAATTCTTGCATTAACAGAGTCAGATCACAGCAAACCTTCAACTGCAAAAACTTTCCATGCCTAGTGGAAGGAGCTGGGCTTAAAGGGGTACTCCCGTTGAAAACCTTTTTATTTGATCTTTTTAAATCAACTGTTGCCAGAAAGTTAAACAGATTTGTAAATTACTTCAATTAAAAAATCATAATCCTTCCAGTGCTTTTCTTTTTGGATTTCTCTTCTGTCACGACCACAATGCTCTCTGCTGACCTCTGCTGTCCATTTTAGGAACTGTTCAGAGCAGGAGAAAATCCCCAAAGCAAACATATGCTGCTCCGGACAGTTCCTAAAATGGACAGCAGAGGTCAGCAGAGAGCATTGTGGTCGTGACACAATAGAAATCCAAAAAGAAAAGCTACTGGAATGATTAAGATTTTTTAATAGAAGTACTTTACAAATCTGTTTAACTTTCTGGCACCAATTGATTTAAAACAAAACAAAACGGGAGTACCCCTTTAAAATTGCTGTTGGGAAAAGGCGCCCTTCCAATAAGAGACCTGGAGCAGTTTGCAAAGGAAGAGTGGTCCAACATTCCGGCTGAGAGGTGTAAGAAGCTTATTGATGGTTATAGGAAGCGACTGATTTCAGTAATTTTTTTCCAAAGGGTGTGCAACCAAATATTAAGTTATAGGGGTACTCCGCCCCTAGACATCTTATCCACTATCCAAAGGATAGGGGATAAGATGTCAGATCGCTGCGGTCCCGCTACTGGCGACCCCCGGGATCGCCGCTGCGGCACTGTGCTATCATTACTGCACAGAGCGAGTTCGCTCTGCACGTAATGATGGGCAATACAGGGGCCGGAGCATCGTTACGTAAAGGCTCCGCCCCTCGTGATGTCACGGCCCTTCCCTTTCAATACAAGTCTATGGGAGGGGGCGTGGCAGTCATCACGCCCCCTGCCATAGATTTGCATTAAGGGGCGGGCCGTGATGTCACGAAGGGCGGAGCCATGACGTCACGCTGCTCCGGCCCCTGTATTGCCCGTCATTACGCACAGAGCGAACTCGCTCTGTGCAGTAATGATAGCCTGGTGCCGCAGCGGCGATCCCAGGGGTCCTCAGCAGCGGGACCGCGGCGATCTGACATCTTATCCCCTATCCTTTGGATAGTGGATAAGATGTCAAGGGGCGAAGTACCCCTTTAACCACTTCAGGACATAGGGCGTATGGATACGCCCTGCATCCCGAGTCCTTAAGACCGAGGGCGTATCTATACGCCCGTGGGAATTCCGGCCCCCACCGCTAGCCGGTTGGGGACCGGAGCCGGATGCCTGCTGAAATCGTTCAGCAGGCATCCCGGCATATCGCCCAGGGGGGTCATTATGCCCCCCCATGTCGGCGATCGCCGCAGATCGCTGGACAATTCAGTCCAGCGATCTGCGGCGATTCCGGGTCAATCGGGTCTCCAGTGACCCGATGACCCGGAATTACTGGCTGTTCGGGGCCGTCTCTGACGGCCCCGAACAGCCAGAGCCTGCAGGGGTGAGGTGGCACTGGTGCCACCTCACGATCGCCTTGATTCGTCGGCCGGATTACCGGCCGACCAATCAGGGCACCTGCTGCGGGTGTCACTCCCGCACCCGCTCCGCCCCTCTTCTGGAGGACGTGAGCGGGTGCGGGACGTGCACCCCGGGTGCTGGGGACCCCGATCCCCGGCGCCCCTGTTGGGATTGGGGCCCCAGGAGCAGCTGCGGCGGCGGAGACGACGAGGGACTGACCTGCAGCGTCTGGATCGTTGGAGGTGAGTGACAGCCTCCTGCTGTTGCTTAGCAACAGCTCCCAGCATGCAAAAAGGGCATGCTGGGAGCTGTAGTTATGCAACAGCAGGAGGCAGACCACCACAACTCCCAGCATTCCCTTATGGGCATGCTGGGACTTATGGTTTTGCAACAGCTGGAGGCACATTTTTTCTATGGAAAAGTGTACCTTCAGCTGTTGTATAACAACAACTCCCAGCTTGCACAAACAGCTAAAGTGCATGCTGGGAGTTGTAGTGGTGCATCTGCTGGTTGCATAACTACAACTCCCAGCATGCCCGTTGGCTGTCGGTGACTGCTGAGAGTTGTAGTTTTGCAACAGCTGAAGGCACACTGGTTGTGAAACTCAGTTTTTTTTTACCTAACTCAGTGTTTCACGACCGGTGTGCCTCCAGCTGTTGCAAACTACAACTCTCAGCAGTCACCGTACACCATGCACCGTACATGCTGGGAGTTGTAGTTTTGCAACAGCTGGAGGCACACTGGTTGTGAAACACTGAGTTAGGTCACAAACTCAGTGATACATAACCAGTGTGCCTACAGTTGTTGCAAAACTGCAACTCTCAGCAGTCACCGACAGCCAACGGGCATGCTGGGAGTTGTAGTTATGCAACAGCTGGATGTCCCCCCCCCAATGTGAACGTACAGGGTACACTCACATGGGCGGAGGATTACAGTAAGTATCTGGCTGCAAATTTGAGCTGCCGCAAACTTTCTGCTGCAGCTCAAATTGCCAGCGAGAAACTACTGTGAACCCCCGCCCGTGCGACTGTACCCTAAAAACACTACACTACACTACCAAAAAATAAAATAAAAAGTAAAAAACACTACATATACACATACCCCTACACAGCCCCCCTCCCCCAATAAGAACGTCCGGTACGCCACTGTTTCCAAAGCAGAGCCTCCAGCTGTTGAAAAACAATAACTCCCAGTATTGCCGGACAGCCGTTGACTGTCCAAGCATGCTGGGAGTTTTACAACAACTGGAGGCACCCTGTTTGGGAATCACTGGCGTAGAATACCCCTATGTCCACCCCTATGCAATCCCTAATTTAGGCCTCAAATGCGCATGGCGCTCTCACTTTGGAGCCCTGTCGTATTTCAAGGCAACAGTTTAGGGTCACATATGGGGTATCGCCGTACTCGGGAGAAATTGTGTTACAAATTTTGGGGGGTATTTTCTGCTTTTACCCTTTTTAAAAATGTAAAATTTTTGGGAAAACAAGCATTTTAGGTAAAAAAAAAATTTTTTTTTTACATATGCAAAAGTCGTGAAACACCTGTGGGGTATATAGGTTCACTTAACCCCTTGTTACGTTCCCCGAGGGGTCTAGTTTCCAAAATGGTATGCCATGTGTTTTTTTTTTTTTGCTGTCCTGGCACCATAGGGGCTTCCTAAATGCGGCATGCCCCCAGAGAAAAATTTGCGTTCAAAAAGCCAAATGTGACTCCTTCTCTTCCGAGACCTGTAGTGCGCCAGCAGAGCACTTCTCACCCCCATATGGGGTGTTTTCTGAATCGGGAGAAATTGGGCTTCAAATTTTTAGGGGTATTTTCTGCTATTACCCTTTTTAAAAATAAAAAAATTTTGGGAAAACAAGCATTTTAGGTAAAAATGTTTATTTTTTTTTTTACATTTGCAAAAGTCGTGAAACACCTGTGGGGTATTAAGGTTCACTTTATCCCATGTTACATTCCCCGAGGGGTCTAGTTTCCAAAATGGTATGCCATATGTTTTTTTTTTGCTGTTCTGGCACCATAAGGGCTTCCTAAAGGTAACATGCCCCCCAAAAACCATTTCAGAAAAACGTACTCTCCAAAATCCCCTTGTCGCTCCTTCCCTTCTGAGCCCTCTACTGCGCCCGCCGAACACTTTACATAGACATATGAGGTATGTGCTTACTCGAGAGAAATTGGGCTACAAAAACAAGTAAAAATTTTGTCCTTTTACCCCTTGTAAAAATTCAAAAATTGGGTCTACAAGAACATGAGAGTGTAAAAAATGAAGATTGTGAATTTTCTCCTTCACTTTGCTGCTATTCGTGTGAAACACCTAAAGGGTTAAAACGCTGACTGAATGTCATTTTTAATACTTTGGGGGGTGCAGTTTTTATAATGGGGTCATTTATGGGGTATTTCTAATATGAAGACCCTTCAAATCCACTTCAAACCTGAACTGGTCCCTGAAAAATACTGAGTTTGAAAATTTTGTGAAAAATCGGAAAATTGCTGCTGACCGTTGAAGCCCTCTGGTGTCTTCCAAAAGTAAAAACTCGTCAATTTTATGATGCAAACATAAAGTAGACATATTGTATATGTGAACCAAAAAAAAATGTATTCGTAATATCCATTTTCCTTACAAGCAGAGAGCTTCAAAGTTAGAAAAATGCTAAATTTTCAAATTTTTCATCAAATTTACGGATTTTTCACCAAGAAAGGATGCAAGTATCGACAAAAATTTACCACTATGTTAAAGTAGAATATGTCACGAAAAAACAATCTCGGAATCAGAATAACTAAAAGCTTTCCAGAGTTATTAATGTTTAAAGTGACAGTGGTCAGATGTGCAAAAAACGCTCCGGTCCTTAAGGCCAAAATGGGCTCCGTCATGAAGGGGTTAAGGGTGCCAATAATTATGTCCTGTCCATTTTTGGTGTTTGGTGACATTATGTCCAGTTTGCATTTTTTCCTCCCTTTTTTGGTTTAGTTCCAATACACACAAAGGGAATAAACATGTGTATAGCAAAACATGTGTTACTGCAATCCTTTTCTGTGAGAAATACTTAATTTTCTAGAAAAATTTCAGGGGTGCCAACATTTACAGCCGTGAGTGTGTGTATGTATATATAATATATATAATATATAATATATATATATATATATATATATATATAAAATCAGCCACTTCTCATTTAGCCCTCACAGCCGAAAAGAAGCCCTGGAGTGCTCTGTGTGCAGCTTCTAAGACAAGTCTCTCCTATGGTCCATAAGGGTCTTTTTTTTTTTTTAATTTTTTTTTTTGGGCTGTAAATGGTGCATTATTGTTATAACTACATAGGTGAAGGGGTGACAGTAACATTAGTCAGAGGACGGGGAAGCTATCCATAGATTCCCAGAAGGGGGGCACTCGTAAGACGTCACAAGCTCCACTTTTTCTATCATATGATTTTATGAAATGCAGAATATTGCTACAAGTTATGTCCCCTGGTGATCAGTGTCATCATGTCACATGCAGCCACTGAACATGTGACTTCACCTTTCTTTGTATGATTTACATGTCTTTTTATCTAAAAATCTATTGGCTGAATTGCAGTTTAGCCTTATTCTTTTGATGCAATACCAGAAATAGCCTATGGGCTGGAGGAGCACTGTTACAAGAAAGCACTATTCTAGTTCTAAGCTTCTTATGCTCCTTGAGGCCATTTTCGCACAAAAAATTCTGCATTTCCAAGCAAAATCCGCAGAAATAATAGTAGACATGTCTATTTTATTCTGCAGATGCCAGAATCAGGATTTCCACAGTGCAGCAGAGTCTCATTGAAATCCATAGGACTCTGCTGCAGCAGAATGTCCGTGCAGAATATTCCGGTGAAATTCCGCCCAGACATTTCGCCGTGTGCACATACCTTTAGGTTTCCACCCCTTTGAATTGAAGATTTCATCTCTTTGAAGTTTGCGTGCGTCCATATGATGTGTGAACAATTTACATATACAGTGGTCCCTCAAGTTACAATATTAATTGGTGCCAGGATGACCATTGTATGTTGAAACCATTATATGTTGAGACCAGAACTCTATGGAAACCTGGTAATTGGTTCTGAAGCCACCAAAATGTCATCCAAAAAATAAGAAAAAGTGAGGATTAAAGAAAAATAAGTAGATAACTAATACAGATAAAGCAAATCCTTACATATAAAAGAAAGAAAGATCTGCTGGGAGCTGTAAATCACTGTCAATGTCAGTGTTTCCCAAGCAGGGAGCCTCCAGCTGTTGCAAAACTACAACTCCCAGCATGCCCGGACAGCCCAAGGCTGTCCGGGAATGCTGGGAGTTGTAGTTTTGCAACAGTTGGGGGCACCCTGCTTGGGAAACACTGGTCTATGTAGAGGACAGAAGCTTCTACAGGGTCCTAAAAAAAAGTAATGTCCTAAAAAAGTAAAATGGAGTCGCCCTTACCTGGTGTCCAAATGAGCTGGTAACCCTGGTACAGGTAAAGTGTACAGAACATGTAATACCTCCTGTACTGTAGGGGGCGCTCCCAGACACCAGTCAGTGCATACGCTTCAGTAATACAGGTGTTTTACCAGTAAATTGCCCATTCTGGTTGGTCGGTTCTTCCGGGCCATTGACACGTTGCACAAATCTAGATTGTCCGTAGCATTGTATGTTGAGTCTGGTTTCAACTTACAATGGTCCAGAAAAGACCATTGTATGTTGAAACTATTGTAGGTCGAGGGATCACTGTACATGTGTCCATACAGTCTTATCTGGTTAAATCAGTGTGCCCAGCATGCCCGGAAAGCCAAAGTCTGTCTGGGCATGCTGGGGGTTGTAGTTTTGCAACATCTGGAGGGCCGCAGTTTGGGGACCACTGCTTTATAGCACTCAATAATAGTAAAACAATACAGTTGACATGTATATGGGAGCCGAACTATAAGGCAAGAATACAGCCTGAGACATGGGGGTGGGGGGGGGGGGGGGGTCATTGACCTGTGCTGTGGCTGCTGACTTGTCACCCACTTGCCTGCCTTGCAGTAAACCCTGCACACACTAGTCTGTAAGAACAGAATTTCTTCATGTTTCCGCAAGCTGCGGTTTAAAATTGTCTTGGATTTTGTAATCCCTCTTACACAATAGAATGGGTCCGAGATAACCACAGAGCTAGGGCATTGTGGAGGAATTATCTGTAATCCATCCCAAAATCGAACCCGATCCTCCTTACGTTGTACGATGTCATAGAGCTGCCCCTCCTACAAGTAGTATGGACTTCTAACACTACGTGACTATGTCAGGCTTTCACCAGTTTCCATCTCCTAAATCTCTGTACGAATGACCTTTCCTCTACTTCTTGTACGCCCTCCAGATATCTCACACTGGGAGTCCTCCAAGTGCTGAATGTGGTCACAGGATATGAGGTATGCCGTAGGACAGTGGTCTCCAACCTGCGGACCTCCAGATGTTGCAAAACTACAACTCCCAGCATGCCCGGACAGCCAACGGCTGTCCGGGCATGCTGGGAGTTGTAGTTTTGCAACATCTGGAGGTCCGCAGGTTGGAGACCACTGCCGTAGGAGGTCATGTGTGCCATGCCCAGGTGCCCCCTGTGGGGATATAGCCAGGTGGTCTTTTTGTCTGTCTTGATACCTGGGTGAGCACTGATCAAATGACTAGAGATGAGCGAACTTACAGTAAATTCGATTTGTCACGAACTTCTCGGCTCGGCAGTTGATGCCTTTTCCTGCATAAATTAGTTCAGCTTTCAGGTGCTCCCGTGGGCTGGAAAAGGTGGATACAGTCCTAGGAGACTCTTTCCTAGGAATGTATCCACCTTTTCCAGCCCACCGGAGCACCTGAAGGCTGAACTAATTTATGCAGGAAAAGTCATCAACTGCCGAGCTGAGAAGTTCGTGACGAATCGAATTTACTGTAAGTTCGCTCATCTCTACAAATGACCTAGGACAACTCTGATGTCCCCAGACAATACAATGCATGACTATGAACAGTTATGAGACTCAGGTACTATTTTATGTAACTGGTGGTAGATTCTGCTACTTTACACCTTTCAAAAGCTTCTTAAAGGGGTACTCCAGCCAAATGTTTTATTTATCCTACATGCCCAGGCTGTCACGATTTAATTAATAAACTTTAACTTAACTTCCGCCAAAATCTGTCTCCTGTGCTATGGTCCCAGTGTTCTTCCTGGTTTTGGGACCCAAAATTTAACACTGCGGGTTAGGTAATTGGCGTTCGCAGCGATATCCTTCTTCGGACGGTGATAGGCTGAGTGACAGTGTCATATAAAGGGCCCTGCCTACTTCCCTATACTTAGGCCCGAGACATCACATTGCTGCTCAGCCTATCGCCACCCGAGGCGGGACATGGCTTTGGCTGGCGATTAGCTGACCCACAGTGTTATGTGTCCGGTCCCAAAATCAGGAACAAGACAAGGGACAGAGGTCAGGAGACAGATTTTGGCAAAAACAGGGGAGTGGCCGAATCAGAAAATAAACAGGGGACAGAGGTCAGGAGACAGATATTGGTGGCATCAGGGTAGCGGCAGAAGGTAAGTTAAAGGGGTACTCTTGTGGAAAACTTTTTTTTTTTTTTTTTTTAAATCAGCTGGTGCCAGAAAGTTAAACAGATTTGTAAATTACTTCTATTAAAAAAATCTTAATCCTTCCAATACATTTTATGGGCTGTATACTACAGAGGGAATTCTTTTCTTTTTGGATTTCTCTGATGTCATGACCACAGTGCTCTCTACTGACCTCTGCTGTCCATTTTAGGAAATGTCCAGAGCAGCACATGTTTGCTATGGGGATTTTCTCCTGCTCTTGACAGTTCCAAAAATGGACAGCAGAGGTCAGCAGAGAGCACTGTGGTTGTGACATCAGAGAAATCTGTAGTATACAGCCCCTGAAAAGTACTGGAAGGATTAAGATTTTTTTATTAGAAGGGATTTACAAATCTGTTTAACTTTCTGGCACCAGTTGATTAAAAAAAAAAAAGTTTTCCACGGGAGTACCCCTTTTAAAGATTATAATTTTAATGGTGGTAGCCCGGGCATATAGGATAAATGAAACATTTGCCTGGAGCACCCTTTTTAAAGGTATGTTTACACTCCAGAATCACTGCTCGCAGAATTCCTAGAGCTTAGATTTAATTTCAGCCACCACCAAATTGGCAAAGCAGTGCACATGTAATTCCGCCGAAAAAATGTAGACTAGAATAAATAGAAATAACCAAATACACCTAGCGCTTAAGGTCTATATCATATGGCACGATAAAAACTGATAGAGATATATAAATTAAAAATGTAATTTATGCAAGAAAGATGTCTGTCGGCAGGGCCCTTGCTGTTGAAGGACAATTATTTATATACACTTTTGTAGAATAAATACAATCATTTACATAGTTCTGTCAGTCACGTAGACCTAGCAAAGTCCTTGGGCTAACTACTGAACCATATGATGGATAGAACTGCTGTTTACATCAGGACTTGACAAATTTAAAGGGTACCTCTCATCAAAAAAACTTTTGATATATTATAGATTAATGTATGCAGAATAACTTTACAATTGCATGTTATTAAAAAAATATGCTTCTTTCTATTTAATTTTCCACTTTGAAGAAATGACCACTAGGGGTCTCACTACCAGTCCTGGCCGCAAGCATTTCAGACTCATGCTGGAGTCCTAAACACTACGAGCTGCCAGTCTGCTTTGTTCACAAAGTAGAACACTCAGAGCTGCCAGCCTGCTTTGTTCACAGCCTGTTTGGCTGTGAACAAAGCAGGCTGGCAGCTCTGAGTGTTTAGGACTCCAGCATGAGTCAGAAATGCTTGCTGACAGGACTGATCGGGAAAAATACAATAGAAAGAAGCATATTTTTCATTAACGTGCTATTGGAAAGTTATTCAACATTCATGAATCTAAAATATATCAAAAGTTTATTTGATGAGAGGTACCCTTTAAGTATCTAGGAGCCATCAAAAAACTAAGGAGCCAGAATGCTGCACTTCACACAACGGGACATTACGTGAAGATATATGATCAGTCATAAGTGCCCCCCCTTATCTCCGCTGTGTCACATTTATTAGTGTCCCCTTATCTCGCTTTGTGTCAGTCATTACTTTCCCCTCATTTCACCCGTGTCACATTAATTACTGCTCCTTCATCTATCTGTGTTACAGTTTTACCATCACCCCCATGTCATAGTCATTACTGCCCCCTCATCTTCCCCCCCCCCCCCCCCCCCTGTATGTCAGTTTTCCATGTCCTCTCATCTTCCCCCTGTGTGACGCTGATCGACATTCTACCATGCTGCACACCAGATGTCTTAGGTCAGTATTTTGGTGCACAGCAGAGAATGTCACCGCCGTGGCTGTTGATTGGCTGCGGGGTTACCTGATGTCCGCTGCTCCTGTATCACTGGATTGCTGACCACAGGCAGAACAAGGGAACTGAGGCGGAGGGAAGTAAAACATTGGACAAGGCTGACAAAAACCTTGATGCCACCATGAAATTCTTATTTGCTCTGGTGCCCAGGATTTGTCAAGCCCTGGTGTAAATGCTGCTGTGACAGTAGCATCTAAATAGTTAATAGCAGAAAGCAAAGATTGCCCCAAGCCAGGTCATCCAACTGATTGACAGTGAAAATCATTGACACCGATTTTCATTATAGTTTATTATGAACCATTATTGTTGTTTCAGCCCTAGTGTGTATTGCTCATTTTGACCTTCACATTGTTTGCAGTGTTTCTGCAACATAAATTTTGAGTTTTAGTAAAGTTTTATACATTTTATCTGTTTCTCTAATATGGTGTGTCTTTTCTAACCACATAGTTCTTACAGAAAATCTGCACAGTGCCCACCCTGTATGAACTAAAATAATTATGTGAATGCGGCCTAAGAATACGGACTCATTCACACGGATGGATCTGCAGCATATTTTACGCCGACAATGGACCCTACAGTGCTGCCTCCTCTGTGCCTGCTCATAGCGGCAATCCGCTGCTACGAGCAGACATGCGACTGCTCTCAGCCTAGCTCAGGGAGCAGGGGGTGCGGCCACGATGTGTGTAAGTACAATGCGCATGCGCGTGGTGACTCGCACATTGCATTGTGTCTGCTCGTAGCGGTGGATTGCCGCTATGAGCAGGAACACAGAGGAGGCAGCACTGTAGGGTCCATTGTCGGCGTATTTTACGCTGCGGATCCGTCCGTGTGAATGAGCCCTACATTGCAAAATGTCCAGGCATGAAGTGTTGTTATAATCATTATAGGACTCGACCCAAATATCCATATATGTGTTAAAACAGAATATCCATTTTTGTTATTAAAATAAACCCTTTCATGTTTTTTATTTTTTGCAGAGCAACTTTGCCCATTATGTGGGACTGGGTCACCACTTGCGAGTCTTAAATTTTGTATCCAATTACTTTGACAAGTTGGATCCAGTATCATCTGCCCATTTAAAGATCACAGACACTGTATTTGATGGCGTGGAGGTCAGAATCTTTGAACCCCAGAAGGAGCTGCATGGGTCACTACAACGCAGCATCATCTTTGTCCATGGTGGGGGATGGGCTCTTGGAAGTGCAAGTATGTTTTCTTTTACCTAAGGATTTGTTCATTATAAAAAAAAAAATTAGTTTTAGATTAAAATAACAAAAAAATTAATCTGTTGCAATAAATGAAAGCTATAGCACAGCTTAATTTCTTTGATTGTCAAAAAAAAAAAAAAGCAAGCAGATCAAGTAATTTGCATAGGAAATACTGCCTTTACTGCAGAGCTTTCCAAACTGGGTGTATGGCACATTAGTGTGTCGTGGGTACCGGAATTTTGGCGCTGATCAAGGCAAGGAGTCGCAGAGGTAGGATTATCCAGCTTGGAATTTATTAACAACAATGCAACGCGTTTCGCTGCGCATGCGCAGCGAAACACGTTGCATTGTTGTTAATAAATTCCACTCTGCGACTCCTTACCTTGATCAGCGCCAAAATTCCGGTGCCCCCGAAGTCCTTTTCTACCTTCTTAATCTACATTCCAGGAAGGCTGCAGACAGGCATATATTATCTATGTACGATTACCATTGTTGTGTATGTTGTTACACAACATTTATTGGTAAGCAGTGATTTACCCTCCCCGGTATCCTTGTTGCAAGCCTTTGTTTCTCTCTTTTCACATTAGTGTGTCGGCGCGGTCTCAATATGTGTCACGGGACCCTTCCGCAGCAGCTGCCGCTGGTCACTGTTTTTTAATGGAACCTGTCATCAGGTTTTACCATATACAGTGTGTGGTAACTTGTTCTATATGGTAATATCTTTGTCATAACCTGACTGCTGGGATAGTGAGGCTATATAGTTTAAAAGTGTTTCATGCAGGCCCCAATAAGTAGTGCCCTTGGCAGGGAGCTATACTCACCTAGTCCAGTCTTTTCTGGCTGTAATCACACCTCCTCAGTTTGATTGACCGCCCGGGCATGGCCCACATCATTGCTCTGCTCCATCTGCTTAGGGAACAGAGTGGTGACAAGGGCTGTCAATCACCCTAAGGGGGCGTGATTACAGCCGGAGAAGACTGGCCTAGCTGAGTATAGCTCTCTGCCCAGAGAAGTACTTGCAAGGCCAGCAGGGGACACTTTAAAACTATATATTTACACCTTCCCTGCAGGCAGAAAAATCTCCCGGGGATGGTGAGAAGGAAGATTTTACCATATGTAACGGGTTGCCACGTGTTATATATATGGTAAAATCTGATGACATGTTCCCTTTAAGTGGTCATGGCCCATGTTGCCTGATTTTGAACTGCAGCCACTTTATATTAGTGAAAAGCAGACACAGTAGTCGGCACAGGCACATACGAATCAGTCTTTCTTACCGCAGAGTGCACTGTTGCAAGCTGCTACAGACCTTAGTGTGCAGTGTACGCTGACACCGGGGTGCACGATCCATTCAGAGCAGGAGAAACGGTAAATGCAGAGGTGACGAAAACCGGAGGGCACTCTCCACAGGGCAGGTAAACCACTTGTCTTTATTTTATTCAGAGTAACATGTCACAAAGTGCTGGATTAAAAGCCGGGACGCCAGCATGAGGTAACAGCCATTTCACGCCTCTCTAGTTGTTTCCTCAGACCACTCCTACCTCACCTGTCGGAGCAGATAAATACATATTCAACGCTCATGACGTAGGTGAGGTGTGGCGTTCACAAAAACAGTGCATTAAAAACACAACCGTAATGGTAAACTATTACTATGTACAAGAGGAGACACATGTCAGGTGTGTAATTTTTTAATTAGATAAAATGTCACATGGTAATGGAGGGGGATTAAATGGCACAGGGGGTGAAGGAGAGGGATGGAATGGCACAGGGGGTGAATGAGAAGGATGGAATGGCACAGGGGGGGTGAATGAGAAGGATGGAATGGCACAGGGGGTGAATGAGAAGGATGGAATGGCACAGGGGATGAAGGAGAGGGATGGAATGGCACAGGGGGTGAAGGAGAGGGATGGAATGGCACAGTGGGTGAAGGAGAGGGATGGAATGGCACAGGGGGTGAATGAGAAGGATGGAATGGCACAGGGGGTGAAGGAGAGGGATGGAATGGCACAGGGGGTGAATGAGAAGGATGGAATGGCACAGGGGATGAAGGAGAGGGATGGAATGACACAGGGGGAGAATGAGAAGGATGGAATGGCACAGGAGGTGAATGAGAAGGATGGAATGGCACAGGAGGTGAATGAGAAGGATGGAATGGCACAGGGGATGAAGGAGAGGGATGGAATGACACAGGGGGAGAATGAGAAGGATGGAATGGCACAGGAGGTGAATGAGAAGGATGGAATGGCACAGGAGGTGAATGAGAAGGATGGAATGGCACAGGGGATGAAGGAGAGGGATGGAATGACACAGGGGGAGAATGAGAAGGATGGAATGGCACAGGAGGTGAATGAGAAGGATGGAATGGCACAGGAGGTGAATGAGAAGGATGGAATGGCACAGGGGATGAAGGAGAAGGATGGAATGGCACAGGGGGTAAAGGAGAGGGATGGAATGGCACAGGAAGTGAAGGAGAGGGATGGATTGGCACAGGGGGTGATAAAAATGGGGGTTATGAAGGGGGATGATGACATGACATAGCAGCAACGCTTGTAATGCTAAAACTGGTATTTAAAGGGGTACTCCGGTGAAAAACTTTTATTTTTTTTTTTTAATCAACTGGTGCCAGAAAGTTAAACATATTTGTAAATTACTTCTATTAAAAAATCTTAATCCTTCCTGTACTTATTAGCTGCTGAATACTACAGAGGAAATTATTTTCCGTTTGAAACACAGAGCTGTCTGCTGACATCATGAGCACAGTGCTCTCTGCTGACATCTCTGTCCATTTTAGGAACTGTCCAGGGTAAAAGGAAATCCCCATAGCAAACATATGCTGTTCTGGACAGTTCCTAAAATGGACAGAGATGTCAGCAGAGAGCACTGTGCTCATGATGTCAGCAGAGAGAACTGTGCTCATGATGTCAGCAGACAGCTCTGTGTTTCAAACGGAAAAGAATTTCCACTGTAGTATTCAGCAGCTAATAAGTACAGGAAGGATTAAGATTTTTTAATAGAAGTAATTTACAAATCTGTTTAACTTTCTGGCACCAGTTGATTTAAAAAAAAAAAAGTTTTTCACCGGAGTACCCCTTTAACCTCTGCGAGAATAAAAGGATCAGGCATGTTGGATTTTAATACTTTCACCCTTCAACTTGGAATTGGTGTAGTGAAGGAAAGAAACCACTGTTATCCCAAGCAGTTGCAGTACTAGGAGTCCCAGCATGCCTGGTAGCCTTTGGCTGTCTGGGCATGCTGGAAGTTGTACTTGTACTACTACTTTTTTTTTTCTTATTTTAATCCACTGGAGTTATTTTATCATAACTCCTTAGTATGAAGTAAAATTCACTTTGCCTTTTCATCAGATGGAACAATTTCAAATTGTCACACATTTTTGAGAAATCTCACTCCAGCCCCAACCACTCCTTGAAACATCCAAGCTATTTAAGAACGTGTTTAGACTTTTTAAATAAGTTTAGCAAAAGTACATGACATACAAGCGGAAAAACACCCAATGATATGCGTTTATATTAATGCTTTGATGTAGTGCTGGGCGGTATACCGGTATGAACCGGATACCATTTTGTTTTTTTTCTCCCACGGTATGGATTTTTGCCCATACCGCTATACCGGTCGGGCCCCTCCCCCACCCTCCGAGTTAATAAAAAAAAATTAAACTTACCCGTAATGGTCCGGGCCATCCATCCTTCCTGTAGTGTCCGGCGGCATTCCGGGTGGAGGGTGAACCGGTCCGGGCTGTCCTTCTCCGGGGGTCCTCTTCTCCACTCCGGGCAGGCTCCGGCCTAGTACACTGCATAGACGCCGCTACGTCCGTGACGTCAGGTGCGTCGCTGCGCACGGGCGTTACTGCGCAGCGGCGTCTATGCAGCGTTACTAGGCCGGAGCCTGTCCGGAGTGGAGAAGAGGACCCCCGGAGAAGGACAGCCCGGACTGGTTCACCCTCCACCAGGAATGCCACCAGACACTACAGGAAGGATGGATGGCCCGGACCACCCTCCCCGGACGGTCCCTGCAGCAACTGGGAAGGTGAGTCAGGGTTCTGGGATGGACAGGGGTCTGCATAATATACTATACCTACAGTAGGCCCTCCAGCTGTTGAGGCCCTCCAGCTGTTGCAAAACTACAACTCCCAGCATGCCCGGACAGCCAACGGCTGTCCGGGCATGCTGAGAGTTGTAGTTTTGCAACAGCTGGAGGCGCCCCTAGTTGGGAAACACTGACCGATACTATACACTACTATATAGTCCAACATGCTGGGAGTTGTAGTTTTGCAACAGCTGGAGGCTGTAGGGTTGTTTGTTACATCTATTTAAAAGGGTTCTCCACTGCCCCAGTGTTCAGATCCTTTAGTTCCAAAAGCCCATTTAGTTCCGCTACGCCACCTCAATGCAAGTCTCAATGTAAAAAAAAAAAAAGTAACGTGAAATACGTGATAACTTAGAAAAATACCGTGATACTCATTTTTGGTCATATCGCCCAGCACTACTTTGATGGTTTATCTATTAGTGCCCTTCCTATGATATCAGCTGCATATTTTGCTACCGATTGACTGAAATGAGTAGGGAAATACATAGCAGTAAATATGCAATAAAATACGCACGTGTGACCGTACCAATAATAATTTACATGTCTGCTGCTGATAGCAAAATCCCTGCAGTTCCCCCTTAACTCTACGACTGCCGGCCAGCCTAGTGTATTACAGTCTCCATGACATGATGATTTCTCCATTCTTAATGTTTAGAAAAAACCTTCTTCTTCAGCAGGGCTCAGCATGACCCAACAGATTCAGTCTTTTCTGTACTGATTATATGACTTATCGTGCTTCTTTTAGAAACGAGATCCTATGACAGCCTGTGCCGAAAAATTTCCGAAGATGTGGATGCCGTTGTCATTTCCATTGAGTAAGTTTGAATGGTGACATACCGGTTTCTGATCTCATTCCACAGAACCGAGCACATTTACAGAAATCACTGACCTGATTTATGAAGCTCATCTATGAGTCATATCTACATTCTTCTTCTCACACCCTCTGTCGAAATCTGTTCAACTCCTTTAGATAATATTAGATGAGCGTTAAGTTAATCAAATGTCTTTCGCCAGTGATTTGTGATAAAATGAGGCAAAATTTATCATGCATGGATGGTGTCATGTGTTTGTCTTTTAGATTCATCCGGTTGCCTTTATTTTTCGTGTAGATTAAGCTGGTGATGTAGAGGCTACACATTCTTTACCCCCTTAATCTGCAAGCTGTGACCTTAAGCTCTTATAAAACATGCCCGGACCGCCTGGAGCAGGGAGCTGTAGTCTCACAAATGTTCTAGTTCTACGGTTCACTTCACAACTCTATGGGACTGCTGAAGATAGCTAAGAGATGGGCTTAACTATTTTTTCCTGTCCCATAGGCCCAGATCTATCAAACGGCCTGGTTTTGCCTGTAACAACCAATCACAGCTCAACTTTCATATCTTAACAAGATCTGGTAAAATGAAAGTAGAGCTGTGATTTGTTGTTATGGGTAAAATCTGACAGTTTTGCTTTCGGGCAGATTGATCTGGGCCCTAGAATTTAAACGGGCAGGCGATGCAAATGTTGAACTCACAGGCATTTGGAACCCCATTCTCATGCTCAGTGGTGGTCCCAGCAGTCAGACCTCCACTGATCAGAAACAGGACTTATCCTTCATTAACCATTATGTGCTATTGAATAGGTGCAAGCAGAACAAGAAGTGTGTGGTGTAGATTCAGCCAGTAGCTACAGAGCAAGAAGTGGTGTCAGAGAAGAGACCTAATTTTGACAATTTACCCTCTACAGATTATTAAAATTATTTTTTTTATAGCAAGCTAAGATTATTTGCTTAGTGTCAAGGATTAAAACCTTACATAATTGCTCTATTGATTGTATGTAGTAACTCACTGAGCAATTTGCTTCGTTAATCCTCTTATTAAAACAATTGCGATTCGGAGAAATGTGTCCGGAAGGCATTGACATGGCGGTGATTAAACGTAATTTTTAGTTCAGACCTCAGCGTTGCTTTTCCTATAATAGACATTTTACCGAAGGCCTATCACAGATTTCATGGTTCTTCTCACTCCGTAAACTTTCAATGTCTGACATGAGACAGGAAGATATTATCATGGAGCTAATGAATCCTGTGATTACAGCAGCATAGGTGCTTATTTAGGTATGTAGTCTCACTCCCCTACATTAATAGGAGTGGGGAAGGTGAGGATTGGCAATGTAAGAGTATTATGAACTAGCAGGCTTTCAGAACAGTGAGCAAGATTGGTCAAAACCTGTGAAGAGTAAAAGCTAACCCGTGGCTCAGTGCAACCCGTGGCTCAGTGCAACCCGTTGTTCAGTGCAACCAGTCAGATTCATTTTTAAAAAGGCCTCTAGAAATGGGGGAAAAAAAACAAAGAAGCATGGGCGTAGGAACCGGGGGGGATAAGGGGGACGGATTCCCCCCCCCCCAGCAATTCATGCGAGGGGACCAATGATGAAGGGATCCCACCCCCACCAGCCGCCGCCACTTTAAAAGCTCAGTGCATGCTGGGAGCTCCCTGCACGCCAAAGTGGAGAAGCTGGCAGGGGAGAGTCACAGAAGACTTTACAATGTGGCCAGTATTAAGCTCATGGTACATAAATCGTGGTAAAATCTCGACAAATTTGCCGCGATTTGTGCAAGATCGCGGCAAAAACGTTGCAGCTTTACCGCGATTTTTACCCAAATCACTGCAAAATGCAGTTGTGTGAATGTGGACCTTAATTACTTCAAGACCTGCGATTACTTCATTAGGAAGGTCCTGGCAGCTAGAATGGACAGAGGGGTCTGGAGTACTAAAGGGTCAGGGATACAGAGGGTCTGGAGAGAACATGGGGGTCTGAAGCCTACAGAGCAGTCTGGTACAGAGTGTTCTGGGGGTCTGGAGAGGACAGAGGGGTCTGGAATACAGAGTGTTCTTGGGGTCTGGAGAGGACAGAGGGGGCTGGAGGTACAGAGGGGACTGGAGAGGATAGAAGTGTCTGGGGTATGGAGCGGTCTGGGGTTCAGAAGAGTCTGTGGCACATAGCAGAAGTACAGAGGGGGTCTGGAGAGGATAGAAGGGTCTGTGGTACAGAGCGCTCTTTGCTGCAGAAGAGTCTGAAGTTCAGAGGGGGCCTGGAGGAGGACAGAGGGGTCTGGGGTTCAGAGCGATCTGGGGGACTGATCAGGCAGCGAGACAGGAACCTTATCTGTTTTTATTCCTGGCACATTGTGATGACCTCTCCCTGTATAGACAGTAATGGGAGAAGATTTTAGAAGCCCAGCAACTGCCAGATGTGGAGCAGGAGCCACATCCAAACTTCTGCCTCACTCACAATGCTGGAGCCGCTGTCATGGTCGGAGGAACAGCGGCTGTCCGTGTGCACCAGCAGTAACGTGCTGGTGCACAGCAACAGTGTGCCCACCCCGCTGAAGACCTGCATACTCTGGGTGAGTCTACATGGTGAAGTACTGAAAGGAGATGCTAATTGATTGTACCAGATACAGTACTATCGATAATTTAAGATCTAACTCAGGATCAGTACAGGATTAGTAATGTAATGTATGTACACAGTGACCTCACCAGCAGAATAGTGAGTACAGCTATGGAGTATAAGGGTACGTTCACACGGGCGGATTTTTTTTTTGCGGGTTTTCTACTGCATATTTGAAAGGGGCGGGCTCTTCTCGGCTGTCCGCAGCAGATTTTCCGTGGCGGAATTTACGCTGCGGAAAATCCGCTGCAGTCCCTACTGACTTCAATGGGGCTTGCGGCGGATTTTCCGCAGTGTAAATTCTGCCGCGGAAAATCTGCTGCGGACTACCGAGAAGAGCCCGCCCCCTTTCAAATATGCAGTAGAAAACCCGCCAAAAAATCTGCCCGTGTGAACGTACCCTTATACAGGATATAACTCGGGATCAGTACAGGATAAGTAATGTAATGTATGTACACAGTGACCTCACCAGCAGAATAGTGAGTACATCTCTAGAGCATAATACAGGATATAACTCAGGATCAGTACAGAATAAGGCTGCATTCACACCACGTTTTGTACATACGGGTGCCAGATCCGGGGGGGGGAGGGGAAAACCGGTTGCTCCCGTACCCCAACCGAATCAGCCCGTGACTCCATTTACTTTAATGAGCCGACCGGAGTCAAACGGTGACTCTGGTCGGCTCAGTTTTGACCCATATGGGGTTTTGTGACTGGACCTAAAACCGGCACCTGTATGTACAAAACGTGTGAATACAGCTTAAGTAATGAATGACTTAATGGCACCTACACAGGCTGTAGAGAGCCTGACTTCCCACAGTCCTGCTTGATTTGCTGTCTCCTGAATTCACTGCTCCCCAATGGTACCTGTAATGGGGAGCCTAAAGCTCAATTTTAAAGCAAAACAGTCATCCTGTTCACCCCCACTAAATTCAATAAACTCACTGTGCAGGTGAACAGGAGACCGATAAGGGGACACTGACTCCTATACTGTACATACCTGCACTCCGGAGATCTGATTCCATCGTCCGTGAATTGTGCGATGGAGGCTGGGCCCGCCGGCTTATTTTGAATATTCATTCTCTCCGTTGGCGCAGCGCTAAAATGACCCTCCACAACTAATATTCAAATTGAGCGGCGATGGAATCAATCTCCGGAGTGCAGGTACGTAAAGCAGTCAGTGTCCCCTCATCAGTCTCCTGTTCACCTGCACTATAACCCAGTGTATTGTGTTTAAGGTGGGTGAACAGGATGATTATTCTCCTTTAATAGAATCCTGCAACATTGAATGATCCCGCCCCTTTGTAGCTCCACCCTCACATTGCCACACCTACTTAAATGCTGCCCCCCCCCAGATTTTTAGGTTTTCCTATGCCCCTTCAAAAAGCGATCTGGTTGTCAGCTTTTCCTCTGCACAGGTTTTGATAAATTCCCCACCACAATAGGACTGCCTTGCCACTGAATATAACATGGCAGACAAAAATAACTACTATTTTTTGGAGAATAGAAAAATAGAAGTCTACAACACTAATGATTGAGCTTTGAAAGGGCGGTGCTACTCATAAGCACTTTTAGTTTTCCACTGGGTGGGGGGGGGGGGGTGTAGAAGGCTTTAAGGCAGAACTTAAAGGGGTTACTCCGGTGAATAGCTTTTATACACAAACAGGCCCAGGTATCCAGGTCAATCCGTCACACTGCCACAATCACTGGCTGAGAGAGAAGACTGCTGCAGCCGGAGTGCCATTGTGACGGATTGAGGGGGTGTTGATACCAAGGCATAACTGGTTTATAATAAAAGAAAAAGCAGTTACATCCTGGTATTGTCATTAACCCTGTTTTTGCCACACATGGTAGCCACCATGCTGCAGCTCACAACTCCTCCTTGACACTTTAAACCTCATACAACTGATATATATTCCTTTTTATGGTCTATTCACATGTACAGTATTCTGCGCAGATTTCAATGTAAACGAAATGACTGAACACCGCTTCAAATCCTGCGCATCAAATCTGCTCAGGATACTGTACGTGTGAATAGACCCTTAACCCCTTATCGACAATGGACGTAAATGTACGTCATGGTGCCGTGGTACTTAACGCACCATGACGTACATTTCTGCTCCGCCATGACCGCGAGCACCGTTCCGTCATACTCGGCATGATGGCAGCCAGGGTCCAGCCGGTAAAGGGGGACATCTGCGATCATATCTGCGGCAGTGCGGTACTTTAAATGGATGATCGGATCGCCCGCAGTACTGCCGCGGGGATCCGATCATCCAGTATGGCAACCGGAGGTCCCCTCACTTTTCTCCGGCTGTCTCCCGGGGTCTTCTGCTCTGGTCTGAAATCGAGCAGACCAGAGCAGAAGATAATCGATAATACTGATCAGTGCTATGCCCTATGCATAGCATTGAACAGTATTAGCAATCAAATGATTGCTATAAATAGTCCCCTAGGACTATTAAAGTATAAAATAAAGAAGTACAAACATTTTTAAATTAAAAATGTGAAAAATCCCCTCCCCCCCAATAAAAAGGTAAAACGGCCGTTTTTTCTGCATTTTACCCCCAAAAAAGCGTAAAAAAATGAATACACATATTTGGTATTGCCGCGTGCGTAAAAGTCTGAACTATTAAAATATATTGTTAATTATCCCGTACAGTGAACGGCGTAACGGGAAAAATATTTAAATTCCAAAATTGCTGCTTTTTTTGTCACATTTTATTCCCAATTTTTTTTATAAAAAGTAAAACCTAGGCAAAAGTGGTACTGATAAAAACTACAGATCATGGTGCAAAAAATTTGCCCTCATACCGCCCCATATACGGTCAAAATAGGGCAATTTCAAACATACAAATTTTGTTAAAATGGTTTGGTATTTTTTTTTAAGCGGTACAATTATAGAAAAGCATATAACATGGGTATCATTTTAATCGTATTGACCCACAGAATAAAAAAAAAATTTCAATTTGTACCGTAAAGTGTACAGCGTGAAAACAAAACCTTCCAAAATTTGCTAAATTGCAGTTTTCTTTTCAGTTTTCCCACATAAATAATATTTGGTTGCGCCGTACATTTTATGGTAAAATAAGTGATGTAACTACAAAGTACAATTGGTGACGCAAAAAACAAGCCCTCATATGTGTCTGTGGATGGAAATATGAGAGAGTTATGATTTTTAGAAGGCGAGGAGGAAAAAACAGAAATGCAAAAATAAAATTGGTTTTGTCCTTATATTATATATATTAAATTTTTTTTTTTGTATCAATTGGTGCCAGAAAGTTAAACAGATTTGTAAATTACTTCTATTAAATCTTAATTCTTCCAGTACGCATCAGCTGCTGACAGCTCTGTCCATGTCAGGAACTGTCCAGAGCAGGAGAGGTTTGCTATGGGGATTTGCTCCTGCTCTGGACAGTTCCTGACATGGACAGAGGTGTCAGCAGAGAGCACTGTGGTCAGACAGAAAGGAAAACAACTTCCTGTGGATTATACAGCAGCTAAGTACTGGGTGGATTAAGATTTTTTTTTTAATAGAAGTAATTTACAAATCTGTTTAACTTTCTAGCACCAGTTGATATTAAAAATAATAATTTCCAGTGGGGTACCCCTTTAATGCAGTCTGTGCGGTATTCCGCCAAAAGAAGGACCGCATTAATTGTTTTGGCGGAGCCCGAAATACAGAATTTCAATAGCAAAATTTCTACTGCAGAAACTCTGGTGTGCAGGGTGCAGAAATCCAACAGTGATGATTGTTTTCCATTACTTATGCTGTATACTTTTGTCTATTATGTTGCTTTCTTTAGGTACAGGCTAGTACCAAATGTTCATTTTCCAGAGCAAATTCATGATGTCTATGCAGCTTCCAAATACTTCTTGCAACCAGAGGTTCTCGCCAAGTATTCTGTTGATCCGCAAAGGATTGTACTTTCTGGAGACAGTGCTGGAGGGAACCTGGCAGCAGCAGTCTGTCAGCAGGTAACATTCATTTATACTTCTCATATGACTTCCCTTATGTGTACATGTTCTGCAGAGAATCGAGCACTGCTTTTTACATTGGCATGAACAGGCGATTCCATTGGAGACATGTATTAAGTATTGCATTGAAATGTTTCTTTACCTGGAATAGAGAAGAGGTTGGAGGGTTAAATCCTTAAATTTAAATTAAATCAGAGTGCCTCCAGCTGTTGCAAAACTACAACTTCCAGCATGTCCAGACAGACAAAGGCTGTTGATAGTTGATCAGTCAGGGTTTGGATGCTGAGACCCCCAGAGCCAGGAGAAGTGCTTGGCTGAGCGATTCTCTCCCCGCCTCACTGCAAGAGATGGGCTCCATAGACTTACTATAGAATGTGTCTCCTGCAGCGAGATGGGAAACAAACTCTAAGCCAAGCACCTCTCCCAGCTCTGTCTAGCAATTGGTGGAGGTCTGAACACTGATCAAGCTTTTGATAGGTCTCTGTGACATAATGCAACATCAGTAGACCAGTAATCCCATATCTTGGCAACAGCATAAAAAAAACCTGTTTATTCAGCACATCCAGTTGGGTGCGAGTGCTACATTTTTTAGCCTCTGCATAGAACCTTCCAAGCATACAAAGAGTGTGACTGTTCAAGGTGTTTGTGTGTATGAGATATATATATACACACACACACACACACAGTGACCCCCCCCCCCCCCCCGACCTACGATGGCCCCGACATATGATCATTTCAACATACGATGGCCTCTCAGAGGCCATCGCATGTTGAAGGCAGCATCAACATACGATGCTTTTGTATGTCGGGGCCATCGCATAAACGGCTATCCGGCAGCGTAGACTGCTTCAGCTGCCACCGGAGAGCCATTTACGGTGCCCCGTGTGGTCCGCTGACGATCACTTACCTGTCCTCGGGGCTTCGGCGCGTCCTCTTCAGGATCCCCTGCATCGTCGGCACTCTCCATCGTCGTCATCACGTTGCTGCGCACGCCGTCCCCTCATCCAATAGGAGCGGCGTGCGTAGCGACGTGATGGCGGCGACGGAGAGCGAGGATGCCGGGGAAGCAGAGGCCTTGCCGGAGCGTCGAGGCGAAAGCGATGGACAGCGACATCCTGGGCAGCGATGATGGTCCGGAGCGTGAGTATAACCTCCAATACCAGTGGTCTTCAACCTTCGGACCTCCAGATGTTGCAAAACTACAACTCCTATACTTTACATTGGAGACCACTGTCCTATACTTTACAGCACCACACTTATCCATTTAATTCAATGGCGATAGATATATATATATATATATATATATCTATATATAATAAAAAATATATTAAGGGTGCATTCACACATACAGTATCCGGTATCCACAACAAATATGTACAGGAATTGATGCTGCAGATTGCAATGTAAACTAAATGACTGAACACAGCTTTAACTCCTCATTAAATATGCGCGGGATCCTGTACGTGTGAATACACCCTGTAGCAGATCTAACCCCTTATGAATACTTATAAAAGATGCAGATTTGTGCCTGATATATTATTTCATGCTATTCACTTTATTGATAGAGGGCACTAGCCCAACTTGTTAGCATGTTAAAATCCAGGACATTATTTAGGTGTGATCCAGCCTGTGGACCCAGTAATTCACATACATTCTGGCTTTCTATACCAGCCATGCATCTATACGAAAGGAACAGCACTCAGCAGCGCACAGGGATTCTCAATGCACATGTCAGAGAATCCATCCTTCAATACATACTATACTGTGTTTAGATGCCCTCTGCTGGAAAACTAATTGAATAGCATACAAGCTGACTAATATCATGCACACCTCCCATTGTTAGCCGTACATTGCCTTTTGTTTCATTCCAGCACAGCTGTATTAATGCATTTCATTACTCTAACGTGATGTCCCCTACGGTGCTCTCCTCTTGGAAGGTCTAAAGTATAATTTAAGCAATTAACCGGCAAAATGCAGACTTAAAAATAAAAAATATATTTATTAAGAGCATGCAGATGAAACTACGCGTTTCGAGGGGCAGGACCCCCTCTTCGTCAGGTTTTCAAGAGAAAACCTGACGAAGAGGGGGATCCCGCCCCTCGAAACGCGTCGTTTCATCTGCTTGCTCTTAATAAATATATTTTTTATTTTTAAGTCCGCATTTTGCCGGTTAATTGCTTAAATTATACTTTTAGACCTTCCAAGAGGAGAGCACCGTAGAGGACACCACTTTTTAGGAGAATTTTCTCTCCCCCATCTGCATTTTCCAAAACCGTCCTCTGCCAGCTGAGAACGGGACCGATGCAGGCTGCACTCCTCCATTACCCCATAGATTGTGGTATCAAGTCCTCAATGGTGTTGTGCTAAAGTTGAGCACACTTTATACCTGTATTTCTCATATTTTTTTCTATAAAAGGATAATTGTGCTTAGATGCGCATTGGTCTCTTTCTGTTTTTTTTCTTACAAAATTACTCTAACTTGGTCATGTGGTCACCAGTTTGACCCACAGAAAATTGCATGACTTATCGTATCAAGAGGAAGTCAGTCCTGGGTCAGTTGACCTCCTGTGAACTACAATGCGACATTATCTCCCAGAACCCTCCCCTCTTCTCTCCAGCTCTGCTGCTATCTCTGTACGATCAGGATATATCATGGATATGCACCTCTTCTGAGGCTATGTTAAAAGGGGTACTCTGATGGAAAACATTTTTTAAATCAACTGATGCCAGAAAGTAAAACAGACTTGTAAACTACTTCTGTTAAAAAAAAATGTAATCCTTCTAGTACTTCTCAGCTGCTGTATATTACAGAGGAAGTTCTTTTCTTTTTGAATTTCTTTTCTGTCTGACCACAGTGCTCTCTGCTGACACCTCTGTACATGCCAGGAACTGTCCAGAGTAGGAGCAAGTCCCCATAGAAAACCTCTCCTCTCTGGACAGTGATGTCAGTAGAGAGTACTTGTGGTCAGACAGAAAAGATATTTAAAAACAAAGGATTACTGGAAGGATTAAAAAAAAATTATAGTAGTAATTTAAAAATCTGTTTACCTTTCTGCCACCAGTTGGTTTTAAAAAAAAATTTTTTTCCACTGTAGTATTGGGTGCAATATTGCAAAAAAAAATAAAAATAAGTTTCCCCCCATCGTAGACATTTTTGCTAATTTGATAAAAAGGAAAAACTAAAATTTCTCCTGGATGTAAGTATTCAGACCCTTTGCTATTACATTTAAAATTTTGCTCTGGCTCCTTTTATTTCTCTTGATCATCTTTGAGAGGTTTGTACACCTTGAATGGAGTCCTCCGTGGTGAATTCTGCTGATTGGACAGGATCTGGAAAGACACAGCCCTGTGTATATAAGATCTCAGAGCTGACAGTGTATATCAGAGCAAACACCAAACCATGAAGGAGAAAAAAACTGGTCATTCTGGATGAGCAGCAAAAGTCTTGTGTGCAGATGGGAAAAGAAAGAAGCCTCTCCTCAAAGACACATGAAAGTCCCTGGCGTTTGCAGAAAGGACTGTCCTACTGTAAATACAAGATTTCGTTCTGATTAAACAAAGAAATGAACATCTTTACATTAATTTTGGAGGAAACCAGGCAGGACAGAGAATGATGAGGGTTGAGTACAAGCTGAATTAATCAAAGTACAGAAATAGTCTTAAAAGGGGACTCTAGTTCTGAGAAACATGTCCTCAATAAACACAATCTATAGGGATAAGCGTCGATTCGCAGGGAATCCAATGATTGGCTGAGCGGGCCCTCACTCCACTTCAGAGGAAAAGACACAGCTTGTAAGTTCAGCAGGGAGGGACTGAGTCCAGTTCAGGAGATTGGGGGGGGGGTCCAGCAGTCAGACCCCTCACATTCACATACTTATCCCCATCCTGTGCATAGAGAGAAGTTTTATAAAACAGAGTAATGAAAACCTGATCCAGAGTGATCTGAACCTCAGACTAGGCCAAAGGTTCATCTACCAACAAGACAATGAGCGTAAGAGCACGGGCAGGACAACACTGAATGTCCTTGAGTGACTCAGCCAGAGCCCTGACCTCTCCCGAGAGACCGGAAATTGGCTTCCACTGATGGTCGCCATCCAACCTGACAGGGCTAGAGAGGATCTGCAGAGAAGAATTCATATCAAGAAGACTGGAGGCCGTAATCACTGCCACAGGAGCTTCAACTAAGTGCTGAGTAAGGGGTCTGAATAGTCAATGCAATATTAGTTTTTCATTTTCAATAAATTAGCAAAGATTTCTAACATTGTGTTTTAGACCAGTGTTTCCCAAGCGCGGTCCTCAAGTCCCCCCAACAGGTCCTGTTTTCAGGATTTCCTTAGTCTTTTACAGGTGATTTAACGATTCACTGACCATAACTATATCACCTGTGAAAGACTAAGGAAATCCAGAAAACAGGACCTGTTGGGGGGACTTGAGGACTGCGCTTGAGAAACACTGTTTTAGATCGCAGGGAGGTCCAACTCCTGGGACCCCCCCACGGAGATACATTTTTCTGCATGATGTTTTTTCTTTAACATTATCTTCCACCCCTAGTTGCAAAATATTGACATGCCATGTTATATTCCTGGTGGTATGAAATAGAAACTAACTTTTAAAACAGTAAAAAAAAAATAGAATGCACATATGCATCATATTTATTTATTTTACTACATCCTATACCTCAGGGTTGGATTTATTTTTTTATTATAATTATTATTATTATATTTTTTGAGCAGTTGCATGCCAATGCGTATAGCACATTTGGCAAATTCTTGTATGTGTACATTTCTTGATCGTTTGATGCATGTTCACTAATAATTTGCATCTTTTCCACTAAGCAAAACAGATTTAGGCACAATTTTGATAAACTACCAGCTGCCATTCCATTACTGGCCACTACGTGGCACTGTTGGCACATTTTAAAGTGTATAGTCCTAGAACTAGGACTTTGGTATGAGACGTTATAAAACAATTACAAAAGACAGACTAATGTTGTGATCCAGTTCTTTACTTTGAAAGGGAAACATCAAAATGAAAATGCTGTTCAATCTGCAGACATCATGTTATAGGCAGGGGACTAGAGCAGATTAATATACTGTGTTGTAGAAAAAGAATGATGTCTTATTTATTCAGTGGCCAGTTTGGTTTACATTTTTATTTATTTTTCTGTACTTTGCCCATATCATGCACACTCACCATCACTAGTCACACAGCAACATTTGCTATATCACAGAACAGCTGCATCCATACGTTTCATTACTGTAAGTGATCACCACTCTGACCCTCAGAAAATTCCAGCATCTAAATTGTAACAGGAAGTGGTCTGTCTTGGGTCAGCTGATTTCCTGTGGACTACGGGATGACATTGTCACCTTTCGGATCCCCCCCCCCCCCCCCCCCCCCGCTGCTCACAGATCCTTCATCTGTACAGTGACCCCTTGACCTACGATGGCCCCGACATACGATAATTTCAGCATGCGATGGCCTCTCGGAGACCATCGCATGTTGAAGGCAGCATCAACATACGATGCTTTTGTATGTCGGGGCCATCGCATAAACGGCTATCTGGCAGCGCAGACTGCTTCAGCTGCCACCGGATAGCCGTTTACGGTGCCCCATGTGGTCCACTGACTATCACTTACCTGTCCTCGGGGCTCCGGCGCGTCCTCTTTGGGGTGCCCTGCATTGTCGGCACTCTCCATTGATGTCATCCCGTCGCTGCGCACACCGTCCAGTCATCCAATAGGAGCGGCGTGCGTAGCGACATGATGGCGGCGACTGAGAGCGCGGATGCCGGGGAAGCAGAGGCCTTGCCAGAGCGTCGGGGGACGCGGCGACCGCGATGGAAGGCGACATCCAGGGCAGCGGTGACGGTCCGGAGCGGCGGGGACAGGTGAGTACAACTTCCTCTAACAGTGGTCTACAACCTGCGGACCTCCAGATGTTGCAATACTACAACACCCAGCATGCCCGGACAGCAAACTGCTGTCCGGGCATGCTGGGTGTTGTAGTTTTGCAACATCTGGAGGTCCGCAGGTTGTAGACCACTGTCCTATACTTTACATTGCACGGATCCCTCAACATGCGATGGTTTCAACAAACGATGGTCCGTTTGGAACGGATTACCATCGTATGTTGAGGGACCACTGTATACTGCTGCTGTGGTGGGATCAGAATATATAGTAGTAATACACCTCCCCTGTGGCTGTGTTCACATGTTGCATTTTTGCTGCACTTTTTCGGGGCTAATTTTTATAGCAATTTTTTGAAATTCCAGCCAAAACACATTAGAAGCATGCTAAACATGCTTCAAAAATGGTATGAAAACACATCACATAAGCAAAACCTTAATCTTTTATAAAACACCCAATTTGGAAGCTGGTTGCCTCATTAAATAAAAACAGAGCAGGATAGGTTCTCTATGGGGATTAGCTCCCACTCTGGACATTTCCTGACATGGACAGAGGTGTCTGTGGGCAGACAGAAAAGAACAACTCCATTTCCTCTGGAGCATACAGCAGCTGATAAGTACTGGAAGGATTAAGATTTTTAAATAGAAGTAATTTAGGCACCAGTTGAATTGAGAAAAAAGAAAAAAAAAAAGGAGTTCCCCCTTTAAAGCTGTCATAATTCGTGTGGTGTCCTATAATACTATATTTGTAAAAATATATTTACTAGAACGTGAAAGTGAGGAGAGCCGACATGTCTTTGATTTTGCCACATTCTGCTTTGATTAACCCCTTAAAGGGGTATTCCAGGAAAAAACTTTTTATATATATCAACTGGCTCCAGAAAGTTAAACAGATTTGTAAATTACTTCTATTAAAAAATATTAATCCTTTCAGTACTTATGAGCATGTGAAGTTAAGGTTGTTCTTTTCTGTCTAAGTGCTCTCTGATGACACGTGTCTCGAGAACCGCCCAGTTTAGAAGTAAATTCCCATAGCAAACCTCTTCTAAACTGGGTGGTTCCCGAGACACGTGTCATCAGAGATTACTTAGACAGAAGCTCCTAAGTACTGAAAGGATTAAGATTTTTTAATAGAAGTAATTTACAAATCTGTTTAACTTTCAGGAGCCAGTTGATGTATTAAAAAAAGTTTTTTCCTGGATAACCCCTTTAAGGACCCGGCCATTTTTTGCACATCTGAGCACTGTCCCTTTTAAGCATTAATAACTCTTCGATGCTTTTTACTTTTCAATCTCATTCCGAGATTGTTTTTTTTGTGACATATTTAACTTTATTAGTGGTAAAATGTCGTCGATATTGGTGAAAAATTCCAAAATTTGATGAAAAATTTTACAATATTTTTTTTTTTTTTTTAAACTCTCTGCTTATAAGAAAAATGGACATCCCAAATAAATTATATATTGATTCACATATACAATATGTCTACTTTCTGTTTGCATCATAAAGTTGACATGTTTTTACTTTTGGAAGACACCAGAGGGCTTCAAAGTATAGCAGCAATTTTCCAATTTTTCAAAAAATTTTCTAAATCAGGATTTTTCAGGAACCAGTTCAGTTTTGAAGTGGATTTGAGGGGCCTTCATATTAGAAATACCCCATAAATGACCCCAATATAAAAACTGCACCCCTCAAAGTATTCAAAATGACATTCTGAAAGTCTGTTAACCCTTTAGGTGTTTCACAGGAATAGCAGCAAAGTGAAGGAGGAAATTCAAAATCTTAATTTTTCTACTCGCTTGTTCTTGTATACTTGAATTTTTACAAGGGGTAAAAGGAGAAAAATCACCCTAAAATTTGTAGCCCAATTTCTCTCGAGTAAGGAAATATCTCATGTGTATGTCAAGTGTTCTGTGGGTGCACTAGAGGGCTCAGAAGGGAAGGAGCAACAATGGGATTTTGGAGAGTGAGTTTTTCTGAAATGGTTTTTGGGGGGGCATGTCACATGTAGGAAGCCCCTATGGTGCCAGAACAGAAAAAAAAAAAAAAGACTGAGCATACTATTTTGGAAACTACACCCCTCAGGGAACGTAACAAGGGGTCCAGTGAGCCTTAACGCCCCACAGGTGTTTGACGACTTTTTGTTAAAGTTGGATGTGTAAATGAGGGGGGGGGGGGGGGGGGGGGGAAATCACTAAAATGCATTCTCCCCCCCCCCCCCCCAAATTTTACATTTTTACAAGGGTAATAGGAGAAAATGCCCCCAAAAATGTGTAATTCCATTTCTTCTGAGTATGGAAATACCCCATGTGTGGACGTCAAGTGCTCTGCTGGTGCACTACAATGCTCAGAAGAGAAGGAGCGCCATTAAGCTTTTGGAGAGAGAATTGGAGAGAGAATAGAAGTCGGGGGCCTTGTGCGTTTACAAAGCCCCCCGTGGTGCCAGAAGAGTCGACCCCCCCCCCCCCCACGTGACCTCATTTTGGAAACTACACCCCTCACAGTATGTAATAAGGGGTGCAGTGAGCATCTACACCCCACTGGTGTTTGACAGATCTTTGGAACAGTGGGCCGAGCAAATGAAAAATTAAATTTTTCATTTTCACGGACCACTGTTCCAAAAATCTGTCAGACACCTGTGTTGCGTAAATACTCACTGTACCCCTTATAACCTTCCGTGAGGGGTGTAGTTTCCAAAATGGGGTCACATATGGGGGGGGCTCCAGTGTTCTGGCACTATGGGGGCTTTGTAAACACACGTGGCCTTCAATTCCGGACAAATTTTCTTGCCAAAAGCCCAGTGGCGCTCCTTCTCTTCTGAGCATTGTAGTTCGCCCGCAGAGCACTTTACATCCACATATTGGGTATGTTCTTACTCAGAAGAAATGGGGTTACAAATTTTGGGAGGCTTTTTTTCCCCTATTTTCCCTAGTGAAAATGAAAAATTTAAGGTAACACCAGCATTTTAGTAAAAAAAAAAAAAAAAAAAAAGAATTTTTCCAAAATGGGGTCACATGTGGGTATGTTTTTTTTGCGTTTATGTCAGAACTGCTGTAAAATCGACCACCCCTGTGCAAGTCCCCAATTTAGGCCTCAAATGTACATGGTGCTCTCACTCCTGAGCCTTGTTGTGCGCCCGCAGAGCCTTTTACACCCACATATGGGGTATTTACGTACTCGGGAGAAATTGCGTTACAGATTTTGGGGATCTTTTTTTTTTATTTTATTTTTTTTACCTCTTGTGAAGATAAAAAATATGGGGCAACACCAGCATGTTAGTGTAAACATTTTTATTTTTTTACACTAACAGGCTGGTGTAGCCCCCCAACTTTTCCTTTTCATAAGGAGTAAAAGGAGAAAAAGCCACCTAAAATTTGTAATGCAATTTCTCCTGAGTACAGAAATACCCATATGTGGCCCTAAACTGATTCCTTGAAATACGACAGGGCTCTGAAGTGAGAGAGCACCATGCGCATTTGAGGACTAAATTAGGGATTGCATAGGGGTGGACATAGGGGTATTCTATGCCAGTGATTCCCAAACAGGGTGCCTCCAGCTGTTGCTAAACTCCCAGCATGCCTGGACAGTCGGTGGCTGTCCGGAAATGCTAGGGCTTGTTGTTTTGCAACAGCTGGAGGCTCTGTTTTGGAAACACTGCCGTACAATACGTTTTTCATTTTTATTGGGGGGACAGTGTAAGGGGGTGTATATATAGTGTTTTACCCTTTATTATGTGTTAGTGTAGTGTAGTGTTTTTAGGGTACATTCGCACTGGCGGGGCTTTACGGTGAGTTTCACGCTCTGAGTTTGCACTACGGCGGAAAAATTGCCGCAGCTCAAACTTGAAGCAGGAAACTCACTGTAAACCTGCCCGTGCGAATGTACCCTGTACATTACATGGGGGGCAAACCTCCAGCTGTTGCAAAACTACAACTCCCAGCATGTACTGATCGCCAAAGAGCATGCTGGAAGATGTAGTTATACAACAGCTGGAGGTACGCAACTACAACTCCCAGCATGGTGAGACGTCTGTTTGCTGTTCGTGCATGCTGGGAGTTGTAGTTTTGCAAGATTTAGAGGACCACAGTTTAGAAACCACCACACAGTGATCTCCAAACTGTGGCCCTCCAGGTGTTGCAAAACTACAAATCCCAGCATGCCCAGACAGAAAACTGCTGTGTGGGCATGCTGGGAGTTGTAGTTTTTCAAGATCTAGAGGGCCACAGTTTAGAGATCACTGAAAAGTGATCTCCAAACTGTAGCCCTCCAGCTGTTGCAGAACTACAAATTCCAGCATTCCCAAACAGCAAATAGCTGTCTGGGCATGCTGAGAGTTGTAGTTTTGCAACATCTGGAGGGCTACAGTTCAGAGACCACTGTATAGTGGTCTCCAAACTGTAGCCCTCCAGATGTTGCTAGGCAACTCAACGGCTTCCATAGTCTGCACCAGGGAGCCAGCTGCACGTCATCACCGCCCGCTGCCGCCGATGGTGAGTGGACCTCCGGGGCCGGTCACAGGACAGTTCCCCTGTTCTGCCCGTACTACTATGGGTGGGCAAAACGGGGGACCCAAACTTTAACCGCCGCCCCCGATCTGCTATTGGTCGGTCGCTTCTGACCGACCAATAGCAGGGAAAGGAGTGGTGGCACCCCTGCCACCTCACTCCTATCCCTTCAGGGGGATCGTGGGTGTCTTGGACACTCCCGAACCCCCTTATTTTCCGGGTCACCGGAGACCCGTATGACACGGAATCGCCGCAGATCGCCAGTCTGAATTGACCGGCGATTTGTGCCGATCGCCAACAGTCATCCCGGTCCCCGCCCGGCGTGCAGCAGGGACAGAAATTCCCATGGGTGAACAGGTACACCCTGGGTCCATAAGTACCAGGGAGCCAGGGTGTACCCATGCACCCTTGTTCCTTAAGGGGTTAAACATATATTTTATGCGTGCCCTCCGAAGTTTAAAAAAAAATACCAACATGATTACTAATGCTCCCACATTAAATTTGGTGGATTTGAGCTCTGTAAAAACCCAACCGCTCAGAGCAGTTGTAAAAAAAAACATAGGGAAAAGCACCAAATTAGTAAATACCATGGAAAAATACTCACAAAGAAAACTACTTTCCTCTCTTAGTAAATCAGGGCCATTGACAGTGGGGGGGGGGGTATTTACCTAGACAGACATTTATATACTGGTCTTACCGTATTTTCCGGCGTATAAGACGACCCTCAACCTTTGCAGTTAAAATATAGAGTTTGGGATATACTCGCCGTACAAGACTACCCCTCTACAGCGATACGGTACCTTACCATTGTTCCCCCACACTAGGTAGGCAGCATAGTTCCCACCACTTAAGGTTGTCAGCATAGTTCCCCCAAATTAGGTTGGCAGTATAGTTCCCCCCCACATTAGGTTGGCAGTATTGTTCCCCCCCCCCCCCCCCCCCACCACATTAGGTTGTTAGGATAGTTCCCCCACATTAGGTTGGCAGTATAGTTCCCCCCACTTTAGGTAGGCAGTGGACCCCGCAGACATACAGCCTTCAGCCATATACAGTGTATGGCTGGAGGCTGTATGTACTGCCCCACTTCAGTCCTCCAACCACCGCTCCTCCCTTCTGGGATCATGATCTACTGCTATGGCCTATAGGTCATAGCAGTAGGTCCTGGGACCGGAGGAGCGGTGGTCGGAGCACCGAAGATGACGTGCCGCTGGTAATTTACCATGTCCGCGTGCGCTCCCTGCTCAGCTCAACTCTGCTCTGCTGTTGCTATGGCCGCACGCACGGGACAATAGTGATGTCCTGCGTGCTCTACCTCCTGGTGGCCCCTGCATTTTTAAAGTTAACACGGTGCCGCAGAAAGGTAACCGGGACATCCTTGTGTCCCGAAAAGATCTGTTGGGACACAGGGATGTCCCGAATGTGACGGGGGAAGTTAATCTCTGCCGACTGCAGCTCCCGGCGTATAAGACAACCCCCAACTTTTGAGAACATTTTACAGGGTTAAAAAGTTGTCTTATATGCCGGAAAATACGGTATGTAAAATCCTGCCCATCTGCAGCTCTTGAGAACCACCAGGTTCTGTAAATCCGGGTAGCTTGGTAGACTTCCACTGTAACTTATGCAGATTACTGCCCCGACCGAGCTCCACCTACTTTCCAAAAAGTTGGAGTGGGTAGTTGAAAAACCTCCAAAAGTTTTTGTTTTTTAAATCAACTGGTGCCAGAAAGTTAAACAGATTTGTAAATGATTTCTATTAAAAAATCTTTACCCTTCCAGGACTTTTTAGCAGCTGTATGCTACAGAGGAAATTCTTCTCTTTTTTGAATGTATTTTTTGTCTTTTCCACAGTGCTCTCTGCTGACACCTCTGTCCTTGTCAGGAACTGTCCAGTGCAGCGTAGGATTGCTATGGGGATTTTCTCCTACTCTGGACAGTTCCTGATACGGGCATCAGGTGTCAGCAGAGAGCACTGTGGACAAGACAAAAAAAGAAATTAAAAAAGAAAATAATTTCCTCTAGCATTCAGCTGCTAAAAAGTACTGGAAGGGTAAAGATTTATTAATAGAAATCATTTACAAATCTGTTTAACTTTCTGGCACCAGTAAAAAAGAAAAAAAGAGGAGTACCCCTTTTAGGGTCTATTCACATGTACAGTATTCTGCGCAGATTTGATGAGCAGTATTTCAAGCTGTGTTCAGTTTACTTTGAAATCAGCAGAAAATCCTGCACATCAAATTTGCGCAGAATACTGTACGTGTGCATAGACCCTTAAATGGTTGATAAAGTCCCTTCAATGTGTTTTGTGTGTGCACATGATCTTCAGCTAGCACCATTTTGTTTTCATAACTCAACAATAGAGAAACACATCATGGCCGTACATGTACAACTCGTACTATGATCCAAATGCTTCTCAGCATAATTTCAATAACGAACAGGATGTTAGTGTACCTTTTGATCCAAACGTGCAAGCCCACTCACCATGTCAAGGCTTCCTAATAAGAGTGGGTCTGTAAACTAACACTAGCGCAACACCAAGCTCACACGAAGATTGACCCAGTGGCCAGGCAGCTCGACTACTGCCCGACCAAGCCCCTGGTTCTGGGCCACACCACCCCACAGACAAAGCACCACAGCAACCATGGCCTCTGCAAAGTACCACGCCAGTTTTAACTACTCCCTGCCAGATGGCTAGAAGAATGCGAAGAGGAAACCCTTATGCCATCTCTTGCTGATCAAAAACTCCTTAAACTGTTAGTTTTTGAAATTATGGCGAGAAGCAACTAGATCATAGTACAAGTTGTTGTGGATGTGCGGCCATGTTCTGTTTCTATATTGTTGAGTATTATTTTTGTTTCTATTTTGCATTTCCTACATCTTCTTATGTGCTGTCTAGGATATTGATACCACATGATACTTATTTTACTCTTCTCTTAATGTTTGCTTCCTTTATAGCTCATGCAAGACGAGACCATAACCATCAAAGTGAAGCTGCAAGCTTTGATTTATCCAGTCCTCCAGATAATAGATTTCAACACTCCCTCCTACCAGCAAAATATGGACATGCCAATAGTTTCTCGCTTTGTCATGATCAAGTTCTGGCTAGACTACCTAAATGGGAGCCACTCTTTTGCCCATGCCCTGCTGGTGAATAACCACACGTCTTTAGATGTAAGTGAAGCAGTTGCTCTCCGACAGCTCTTGAACTGGAATTCGTTGTTGCCTTCTTCCTTCAAAAAGAACTACAAACCTCTGCTGCAAAATATAGGGAACCCCAGTGTAGCTCAAGAGATACCTGCTTTATTTGACCCCCGGGCATCTCCGTTGATTGCCCACAAGGAGACCCTACAGGAGCTCCCGAAGACCTACATCTTAACGTGTGAACATGACGTCCTGCGGGATGATGGGATGTTGTATGTGAAGCGGCTGGAGGAAGCCGGTGTGGACGTCACTCATGACCATTATGAAGACTGCTTTCATGGCTGCATGCTGTTCGCTACCTGGCCGACATATTTTTCAGCCGGTGCCAGGACAAGAGACGGCTATATCAAGTGGCTTAGAGACAACCTTTAATAATAATTCTAACCACGTTTGCAAAGACTGTGTAGCCAGCTCACACAAATGTAACATCTTATAAGACTTCCCTTTTAGTTTTGAAGGATGTTCCACCCTTACAACTAAAAGGGACAGAGCTTTTCTTTCTTTATAGAAAGTATGTCAGTATAGTCAGATATCCTACAGCAGAACTGGAATTAGTCTGGTACTCTTATTATACTTGAAATATACGCCAGCCTTAGGCCTCATTCACATTTGTGTGTGTAATTTCCATAATGCACTGTTTTTTTAACCAGTGTGCCTCCAGCCATTGCAAAACTACAATTCCCAGCATGCCCGGATAGCCAAAGGCTGTCCGGACCTGCTGGGTATTGTAGTTTTGCAATAGCTGGAGGCACACTGGTTGGATTAGCAGCAAAGGAAGAAAAAGTCCAGCGCTAAGCGCAGCAATATCAGGTATTTATTGTAAGATCAAGGATACATAAATAGCAACAAGACAAATAGCCGACGCGTTTCTGACCTCTAAGGGTCCTTAGTCATGGCCATGACTAAGGACCCTTAGAGGTCAGAAACGCGTCGACTATTTGTCTTGTTGTTATTTCTGTATCCTTGATCCTACAATAAATACCTGATATTGCTGCGCTTAGCGCTGGACTTTTCTTCCTTTGCTGCTAATCCAGTCCGGGGACGCTGCCGGCTTGTCCGTGCACAGGTGCTTGAAGCCACGGGGAAGCGAGCTGTCTGCACACAGTGTTTCCACACTGGTTGGATCAGCACTACCGTAACAAGCCATTGCAGACTATGGAGCCAGTGTTGTTCACCTCTCCAATGTTCTGCACAGATTATTTTTCCCCACAGTAACCATGTAATGCACAGCATATTATATCATATGTAGTGTATCTTCCCATAGAAGTATTTGTATTAGTGCTTCTAAGAGGGAATGTGGTGCATTATATTAAAGGGGTACTCCGGTGGAAAACATTTTTCTTTAAATCAACTGGTGCCAGAAAGTTACACAGATTTGTACTTCTATTAAAAAATCTTTACCCCTCCAGTACTTTTTAGCCGCTGTATGCTATAGAGGAAATTCTTTTCTTTTTGAATTTCTTTTTTGTCTTGTCCACAGTGCTCTCTGCTGACACCTGATGCCCGTATCAGGGACTGTCCAGAGCAGGAGAAAATCCCCATAGCAATCCTATGCTACTCTAGACAGTTCCTGACACGGACTGAGGTGTCAGCAGAGAGCAATGTGGACAAGACAAAAAAGAAATTCAAAAAGCAAATAATTCCCTCTGTAGCATAAAGCTACTAATAAGTACTGGAAGGATAAAGATTTTTTTAATAGAAGTCATTTACAAATCTTTTTAACTTTCTGGCACCAGTTGATAAAAAAATAAATAAAAGTTTTGCACCGAAGTACCCCTTTAAGGGTGTATTCACATGTTTAGTATCTTGCGCAGGATTTGAAGCTGCAGATTTCAATGTAAACTAACTGACTGAACACAGCTTCATATCCTGCACATTAAATATGCACAGAATACTGTACGTGTGAATAGACCCTAAGGATAGGGTCACGCTCAGCACATCCGCAGCGTATTTGACGCTGGGGATGCTCTGCCAGCAGTCTCGGAGCGAACATCCTGTAGCTCTGTGTGTCCACTCGTAGCAGTGTCATTGGATATGCCCTGTGTGACCCTACCCTAAAAGTGCAATATGCACCGTTCTATATCCCACACTGGGTTACAAACCAACATTTTTCCCACAAATGTGATTGAGGCTTTACAGCAGAAGAAGGGCTATACAGGATTGCAGTTCCAAAACTATAGACCTTGCACATGAAGTGTTAATATTTATTCCTGCTGTGAAAGTGTAAGCGAGGTTACAAGCACTCCTCCACTCCGTGCCCTTGCCAAACGCCCCATGGAATGCAAGGCAAGGAATTTTTAGTTAATGGCTTAGTATTCGCACTTCACCTTCTGCCGTTCTTTAGCCCATAACAGAGAGGGACTCTCAAGCTAATCCTTGCTGTAATGATTTTGGTGAAAAACATTGCACATTCTTTGCACTAACCTCTACTGACCCTTATTGTTTTAAAAGTGAAAGGAAACGCCTATGTCACTGGCCCTTGTCCAGGCACTTGTGTACACTTTCTTTGTCTCGCTTCATAGGTTTTACATTAAGATGTCCTGCGTTTGTTTGTTTTATAAAGCTATATACAAATATTGTTCTCTCCAGCAAAGGAAATCAATGCAATTTATATGTTACGTGACAGCGTAGGGTTAATACGTGTTTGTGCTTTGTGTGGGTTTCTGTAGTCTTGAACCAAAAGGTCTGTGTGGACATGTTTTTAGTTTTTTTCTTCTTCTAGTGGACAGGCTTTATTTGGATTTTTTTGTCATTTGTGTGCTTTTATTTTATTATTTACTTATGGTGTGAATAGAAGAAGTAGACATGAACGCACAATATAATGCATGGTTGCTTCATTGCATGCAAAGTGAAGATCCGGTCTGGCACCTATTGGGGCATATGGACCTCATGGAGACCTTTTAGAGAAGGGCTGTTGAGAACAAGCAGTGGCTCTTGTTCTGGCGGACATTACCAATGTATACATTACATGGACATCCATTCATCTAATTGTCCGCCATGTATCTCTTCATTCCCCTGCAGCGGACACTGACTGACCAGCTCCTATATTAAAGGGGTACTTCAGAGGGAAAATAATGTTTTCGAATCAACTAGTGACGTTTTACAGATTTGTAAATTACTTCTATTTAAAAAATCTTAATCCTTCCAGTACTTATCAGCTGCTGTATACTACTGAGGAAGTTGTGTAGTTCATTCCAGTCTGACCACAGTGCTCTCTACTGCCACCTCTGTCCATGTCAGGACAGCAGGACTAAATCCCCATAGCAAACCTCTCTTGCTCTAGACAGTTCATGAAACGGACAGAGGTGGCAGCAGAGAGCACTGTGATCATTCACTGGAATGAACTAAACAACTTCATGTGTAGTATACAACAGTTGATAACTACTGGAAGGTTTAAGATTATTAATAGAAGTCATTTACAAATCTATTTTAACTTTCTGGCACCAGTTCATTTAAAAACATTTTATTTCTTCCGGAGAACCTCTTTTTAAAGGGGTTCAGTTATTTTATAATAAAAAAAAAAAAGTTCTAAAATGTCCAAAAAACGCTATAGGGTGATAGTTATTAAAACAGTGTTTCATGCACTAGTCGTAAACTGACTAGTTCCCCCTCCTAGTTAAGCTCCCACATTTTTTTGCTCCTCTTCAAAAGTGGTAAAAAGAAATGACAGAAGTTGCAATTTTTTGTGCAAATTTGGTTAAAAAAGAAATAAAAAATAATAATAATAATAATTTCTAGGGTTGTGGTGTCCAGACTGTTGACCCTATGCTGTTGCAAAACTACAACTCCCAGCATGCCCGGACAGCTGCTGGCTGTCCGGGCATGCTGGGAGTTGTCTTTTTTTATGCAACAGTTCACAATTTGGAGATCACTGCTTTAGAAAGTTATATTAAAGAGGTACTCCCGTGGAAAACTTTTTATTTTATGTTTTTTAAATCAACTGGTGCCAGAAAGTTGAACAGATGTGTAAATTCCTTTTATAAAAAAAAAATCCTTCCAGTACTTTTTAGGGGCTGTATACTAGAGGAAATGCTTTTCTTTTTGGATTTCTCTTCTGTCACGCCCACTCTGCTGACTTCTGCTGTCCATTTTAGGAACTGTCCAGAGCAGGAGAAAATCCCCATATGCTGCTCTGGACAGTTCCTAAAATGAACAGCAGAGGTCAGCAGAGAGCACTGTGGTCGTGACATCAGAGAAATCCAAAAAGAAAAGCATTTCCTCTGTAGTGTACAGCCCCTAAAAAGTACTGGAAGGATTAAGATTTTTTTTAAAGAAGTAATTTACAAATCGGTTTAACTTTCTGGCACCAGTTGATATAAAAAAAAAAAAAAAAAAAAAAAAAGGTTTTTTACTGGAGAACCCCTTTAAGTTGAGTTTCCTAAAAATGCTCCGCTTTAAATGCCTCCTCTTGAAATGTGAACATAGTCAAAGGCTTTGTGCACATTTGTCTTCCCTAGAAGCACAGTAAGCAAACTGCAATGCTATGCCCAAACACCAAACAATGGCAAGCAGAGTGCCCCCAGTCTGTAATACAGAACCAGCAGAAATGTCCTGCATGTGCCCTATTATTAAAGAGTTGCTTGCTTGCCGCTGTTATGTTACTGGAATCTGTTCCACTTGTAAAGGAAGTTCTTCCTATAAATACATAAGGTGTGAATGGGCCCCAAATGATAGGTTCATTTAAGGCTGTGTTTACACAGTGCATGTTCTCATATGATAGAGAAATGTAAAGGTAGATGTATGTGTCACAGAATTGGGGAGAGAAATCTGTACCACATGTAAATTCAAGTGACTGGCATTCAAGGACATGGCACAAAAATGTAATCTGCATTGTGTCCTGTTCCCAGGGCTGGTGTCTTATGCAGCGTTTTTGGAGGGGAAAGAAGGCTGCAATTTTTGAGTCAATTTGCTTTTAGCTTTAGTCAGATGTGGATTCAAAAGGAATCAATTATATGTAAAGGAATTATGTAAACATAGAATGTGTCGGCAGATAAGAACCATTCGGCCCATCTAGTCTGCCCAATAATCTGAATCCTATCAATAGTCCCTGGCCCTATCTTATATGAAGGATAGCCTTATGCCTATCTCTATCTTATATGAAGGATAGCCTTATGCCTATCCCTATCTTATATGAAGGATAGCCTTATGCCTATCTCTATCTTATATGAAGGATAGCCTTATGCTTATCCCTATCTTATATGAAGGATAGCCTTATGCCTATCCCTATCTTATATGAAGGATAGCCTTATGCCTATCTCTATCTTATATGAAGGATAGCCTTATGCCTATCCCTATCTTATATGAAGGATAGCCTTATGCCTATCTCTATCTTATATGAAGGATAGCCTTATGCCTATCCCTATCTTATATGAAGGATAGCCTTATGCCTATCTCTATCTTATATGAAGGATAGCCTTATGCCTATCCCTATCTTATATGAAGGATAGCCTTATGCCTATCCCTATCTTATATGAAGGATAGCCTTATGCCTATCTCTATCTTATATGAAGGATAGCCTTATGCCTATCTCTATCTTATATGAAGGATAGCCTTATGCCTATCCCTATCTTATATGAAGGATAGCCTTATGCCTATCCCTATCTTATATGAAATTAGCATTATGCCTATCTCTATCTTATATGAAATTAGCATTATGCCTATCCCTATCTTATATGAAGGATAGCCTTATGCCTATCTCTATCTTATATGAAGGATAGCCTTATGCCTATCCCTATCTTATATGAAGGATAGCCTTATGCCTATCCCTATCTTATATGAAGGATAGCCTTATGCCTATCCCTATCTTATATGAAATTAGCATTATGCCTATCCCTGTCTTATATGAAATTAGCATTATGCCTATCTCTATCTTATATGAAGGATAGCCTTATGCCTATCTCTATCTTATATGAAGGATAGCCTTATGCCTATCCCATGCATGCTTACACTCCTTCACTGTATTTACAGCTTCTACTACTCCTTCCTTCTCGATCCACATCTGGCTTTGGCTTGAAGGGGTACTCCAGGGAACTGAACTTTTTGGACACTTATCCCCTTTCCACAGGATAGGGAATAAGTGTTTGACCATGGAGGGTCCGACCACCTGGATTGTCCCTGTGATCTCCTGTATGGGGCCCGGTTACTTACCTGTTCTCGGCACACACCTTCCAGGATGGACGCAGGTGACTGCCAGCTCAGCCAATTACCAGTTATTAACTCATTGTGTCTCAGACCGTCACTTGTGTCCATCCAGGAAGGTGGAAGCAAAACAGCTCCACATCTGTCCCCAGGTTGGCTGTGGTATTACAACTTATAGCCAACCCGGAGACAGACGAGGAGCTGTTTTTTTTTTTAAAGAAATTATCTCAGTTTTTCTATCTTCCTGGATAACCCCTTTAAGTATCTGGGGCCCTGTACAATAGATTGTGGGGGTCCCAGTGGCATTCCCCCCCCCCCCATGATCAGACACTTATCCCTCTGCAGTGTGTGAAACCACCTTTTAGAGATTTCCTATGAACCATTATGTTATATTAGGTAAAACCCTCATCATATTTGCAGGATTTACTATAGCATGTGCGTGCACCATTGCTTTTATATTGTTTTTTTCTTTTAGTAACCACTCTGGGGTTAGTAACTGGGTTTTGGCTAGATCTCCTTCATATAGCATTGTTTTATTGGACTAAAATATGTTTGTGTTTAGAATGAAAATGCTTTTAATGCACAAGAAAGCTTAGACTGTGATGTCAAGTAGAGATGAGCAAACTTACAGTAAATTTGATTCGTCACGAACTTCTCGGCTCGGCAGTTGATGACTTTTCCTGCATAAATGAGTTCAGCTTTCAGGTGCTCCCGTGGGCTGGAAAAGGTGGATACAATCCTAGGAGACTCTTTCCTAGGACTGTATCCACCTTTTCCAGCCCACGGAGCACCTGAAGGCTGAACTAATTTATGCAGGAAAAGTCATCAACTGCCGAGCCGAGAAGTTCGTGACGAATTGAATTTACTGTAAGTTCGCTCATCTCTAATGTCAAGGATGTGGCCCAAGCAGTATACAAAGAAATGCAGCATGGGTAAATGATGCCACTAGTGTGAAGTAATACCCTGGGTACTGCTTTCTTCTCTCAGTGTATAGGCAAAATCCTATATACCAGTCCTTACAATGAGAACAGTATAGTACATATAGTATATGGCAGTCAGTTGTATAATAACAATCTAGTTATATTGTTCTAATGTACAAATTACAGCTAACCTTATACCGGTCAAATAGCATATGTATTCAGAAAAATGATTGTACTTTCCACCAGTCTGTCAGTATCACCATTCATTGTATGACTGTTCCAGATTGTAAACAATAAAAAAATAAAAAATTAAATGTGAAAAGGTTTTAACATTGTAAAATCTTTTTTTAGTTTTTCACATACGGTTTTAGGTTTCCCACTATTGTCTTTCCCATATACCAGCAGAATCCACTGAGAAGTCATTGGGGAATTCCGCTCGCCACTGGTTGTATCCCTCCAACGCCAGGCACATGGGGGGACATGTATCAAAGATTTTACCCCTGTTTTGTGTGTATTTTTTTCCGCAAAATTTTGCGCAAGCCCTTTTTTTGCGCATTTTTTTGCGCACGTTTTGGTACAGCATGTCCTCCAGATGTGGCTGAATCAGGGTACCTTGGAGCTGCATATATAGTACACATGGATTTATTACCTGCATACTTTTCCTTTGCACCAAAAATTTTGACGCAAAAGCGTCTTTTTCCCCATAAATATAAGCCAACTTTAACTGCACGTAGCGATCCTTTCTATTTCTGAAGGAAAGTTCTACTAAGGAACCACCACAATGTTATAACTTTCCTATCTCAATTCCTCATTTGGTTTGCTTTATATTGCTTTTTACTCCTTGGTTATTCCAAAGCACTTTTAAAATAATTTGCATATAGAATATTTGTTTCCAGTTCAGTTATTCATTAGATCACTTGTATATTGGTTTTGTTATTTTATGATCCAACAATTTAATACATTTACATAGGAAATGTTTGATATCTTATCATTGAACAAGCTCCGTCACATTAAAATAGCTTTGTAATCCACTTAACACTGTAGATCATTCTCCTTTTACTGCTTTCCGTTATAATTTTTCCCAGCGCCCGGTAAGATGGTGGCTATCACTGATAGCCAGCCATCTTACCATGTGACCACAGGGGGTTTCATCCTACCCCCCCCCCCCCATCCCCCCCCCCCAGCGATCGCTGCTATCAGCTAGCCAAATCTGACCAACTGATAGCAGCTTGGTGTGTGAGTCCAGATCACAGGGATCAGGACACACACCGCTCTGCTAAGTGTCCCTTACCCGTCCCCCGGCGTCACTTACCCGGCCATGCGGTGTCCCGGTGCGAGCGGCGTCCTCACGCGGTGGTGAGTTTGCAGCAGCAGGGCGTCATCTTCATTGGCAGCAGTGATATCGCCGTAAAGCGATCTCATTGCTGCCTCTGGGAGTTTCAAGACTGCAACTCCCAGCATACCCAGACAGCCTTTGGCTTTCTGGGCATGCTGGGAGTTGTAGTTTTGCAACATCTGGAGGGCCACAGTTTGGAGACCACTGTATAATGGGCTCCAATCTGTGCTCTTCCAGATGTTCCAAAATTACAAATCTCAGCATGCCCACTCTGTCGAGGCATGCTGGGAGTTATAGTTCTGTAACATCTGGAAGACCACAGATTGGAGACCATTATACAGTGGTCTACAAACTGTGGACCTCCAGCTGTTGCAAAACTACAACTCCCAGCATGCCCAGACTGCCCAAGCATGCTGGGAGTTGTAGTTCATCAACATCTGACCCTTCAGATGTTGCCGAAATACAACTTCCAGCATGTCTGGCCATGCTGGGAATTATAGTTTTGCAACAGCTGGAGGCACACTAGTTGGGAAACATTGTTCGTTTCCTAACTCTTTTTCCCAACCCGTGTGCCTCCAAACTATAACGCCCAGCATGCACTGACAGACCATGCATGCTGGGAATTGAAGTTGTACAACAGCTGGAGGCACACTGGTTTGGAAACACTATGTTAAGTAAAAAAACTTTCAAGTGTTTTGCAACCAGTGTGCCTTTAGCTGTTGCATAACTACAACCCTCAGCATGCACGGACTGCCAAAGGGCATGCTGGGAGTTATAGCAGTATGCCTCCAGCTGTTGCATAACTACAAGTTCCAGCATGTCCTTCTGCTGTCACTGCATGCTGAGATTTGAATTTTTTGCAACAGCTGAAGGCACACTGGTTGCAAAACACTGAGTCGGTTTCCGTGTTTCGCAACCAGTGTGCCTCCAGCTGTTGCAAAATAGGGTACACTCACATGGGCGGAGGTTTACAGGGAGTGCTGCAAGATTGAGATGCAGCAAACTCGCTGTCAACCCCCGCCCATGTGACTGTACCCTAAAAACACTACACTACACTTAAATAAAATAAGTAAAAAACACTACATACACATACCCCTACACAGCCCCCCTCACCAATAAATATGAACAACGTCTGGTACAGCACTGTTTCAAAAATGGAGCCTCCAGCTGTTGCAAAACAACAACTCCCAGTATTGCCGGACAGCCATTGACTGTCAAGGCATGTTGGGAGTTTGGGAATCACTGGCGTAGAATACCCCTATGTCCACCCCTATGCAAAACCCTAATTTAGGCCTCAAATGCGCACTTTGGAGCCCTGTCGTATTTCAAGGCAACAGTTTAGGGTCACATATGGGGTATCGCCGTACTCGGGAGAAATTGCCTAACAAATTTTGGGGGGCTTTTTCTCCTTTTACCCATTATGAAAAGGAACAGTTGGAGTCTACACCAGTATGTTAGTGTATAAAAATAAAATTATTTACACTGACATGCTGGTGTTGCCGCATACTTTACATTTTCACAAGAGGTAAATGGGAAAAAAGATCCCCATTTTTTGGGACACAATTTAGCCAGAGTACGGAGATACCACATATGTGGGCGCAAAGTGCTCTGGGGGCCGCACAACAAGGCCCATAAGGTAGAGTGCACCATGTACATTTGAGGTGATTTGCACAGGGGGGTCACAGATGTTAAATGAAGAATAAGGACATTGGTATAATTGATGTGTTATAATTGGGTGCAAAAAGTGGTATTATTGTGAGATTAAAACTCTACATAATGAAGAAAAAAAATTCTAAAACTAATAACGAGGACAAAACTTACTGTTTAGGTGCAGATACGCTGCAGACAAAGCTCCTACTAAATAGAGCTGCGGTGTAAATTTATGCTCTGAGGAGAATTCTAAATTTAAACGCAATTCAAGAAAGTAGCTGCACAAGAATGATAAATTTAACGCAGCTGCGCCAAATTTACACAACAGGCAGAGGGGTAAAAAACTTCTATTATACACTGGAAATGATACATGTCCCCCATGATGGACCAGACACAAGTGCAATGACTACAATAAGGACAAGCAGGTAAGTAGTATGAGGTCAGGTGCTGTGAGTTTGGGCTATAATAATCATATATAACTCTGTGTGTGTGTGTGCGCGCAAGTTCCAGCATCAGGTCCAAACGGCTAAAGATATTAACATGAAACTTGTTACACATGTTACTTATATGTCAACAACAAACATAGGATAGGTGATTTAACCCTTACTCACCCCCATTTGCCAGGGTCGGGGGGTTTTGTTTAAAGTCCCATACAATGATAGGAGGTCATGATACGAGATCGAGATAGGAGGATGGGATAGGAGGACGGGATATGGGGTTGGGAAATAACAATATATGAGGACGGGTTATGAAGTTTATTTTCCTCCCCAACAAGGATTAGGAAGGAAAAACCTGGCAATGCCGAGTACTCAGCTAGTATGAAAATAAAAGGTAGGGCCGCACAAGCAAATGTCTGATGTCTGACACTTTTCGGGTGTAAATAATCCTTAAATATCTGCTATGATAAAGAGTTTTTGCACTCAAAGTGTCGGACATTTTCTTGTCCCTTCTTTGAATTTGCCTAATAAAAGTAGATTTTACCCCAAACTCTCAGCATTGGGAGATTTCACATTGGGTATAAACAGTATAAGGGGAGCATCTAGAATCAGTAACCCAAAATCCAGCTTTCAGTATGCATAGCCATTAAGCATGTTTAGCACAGTTACATGTTTTAAACCATTGCAAATTCACAATGCTGCACACTCAAGTATATAGCACCAACAAGGCAGGTATAACTTTCTCCTTACTTATTAGCATGTCATAATAATTACCTTTTGTAAACTGACTTTGTCATCAGTCTCACCCGCACTAACTTGTTTATAGTGCAGGTAACAACGTTACCGTTCCCTGCTCCATCCCTCTGTTCCACCACAATCCAGGTTCTTTAGTACATGCAAAAGTGGGGCATTGCCAAGCTCCCCATGCACAGTGATGTCTGGCCGGCATCTTCCTATTAAAGGACAACTGCAGTGTTAATACACTTATCCCCTATGCACAGGATAGGGGATAAGTGTTTGATCACGGGGGGGGGGGGGGGGTCAGAACGCTGGGACCCCCCGGGATCTCCCACATGAAGTCCCGGCTTTGCTGCGGTTCTCCCGTGCAGGAGGCATGCTGCCAACACGCCTCCTCCATGTAGTTATATGGGAGAGGTGGGGATGCAGCTGGGACCCCCCACAAACAAACACTTATCCCCTATCCTGTATTTATGCTGTAGATGCGTCTTAATGTCTCCTTACCTGTGCTGAGCCTCTTCTGCTGCAGAGTAGAGTTGTTATGGATGTAATAGGCCCATTAAAGTCTATGAAGAGGAATAAAAACACACATATATCCGTATTTGATCCATATTGCATCAGTATTTTCATTTATTTTGTCTACCTTTTTTGAAATATAATTTAACTTCCTGTCTAGAAGACAGTCTGTCAATAGTTAATGTAAAAAAGTGTTGCTGTATGATCCACAGGAAGTTCTTTTCTTTTTGAATTCCTTTTCTGTCTGACAACAGTGCTCTCTGCTGACACCTCTGTCCATTTTAGGAACTGTCCAGAGCAGGAGAGGGTTTTTACGGGGATTTGCTCCTACTCTGGACAGTTCCTAAAATGGACAGAGGTGTCAGCAGAGAGCACTGGGATCAGGCAGAAAGGAAATTAAAAAAGAAAGGAACTTCCTGTGGATCATACAGCATCTGAAGTACTGAAAGGATTAAGATTTTTGTAATAGAAATAATTTACAAATCTTTCTGGCACCAGTTGATTTAAATTATTATTATTTTTTTTTCCCCCCAGTGGAGTACCCATTTTAACAATTATCTCAGAAAAACAGATTTTTGTAATAATGAGTGAGGTGACAACTACCTCCATACAGTATTGTGTTCCTTGTAGTAGGTTTTCTTTACAATTCAGTGTCTACTTTATGTACACTCATGCTTCCTGTGCAGTAAATAAATGTGCAGTAAAATTGTCTTCAGTAAAAAAAAACAAGAGATCCCCTTTATATTGACAGTATCGCTTTTTGTACCCAGAACACACATGTTGTTAATGAGGTTGAAGTCTTTTCCTTAAAACATGTTCTTTTAAAGGAAAACTGTCGGTAAACTTCCCCCGCCCCCTAACCAGAGGTACTGGCTGGTAATGCAGGGGACGCTGATCAATTTGCTGCCTACTATGCCCGAAGCCGGGTGGTGCGGCGGACGAGAGGCGCTGACGTCACAGTGCCCGAAGGTGCCTTTTAACCCCGCCCGTGCCAGTTAGTAGCTCATTTGCATATCCACAAAAAAGATAACTGGCGAACGGCGGGACGGATCTTGGTATGGTAGACAGCAAAGTGATCAGCGTCCCCCGCACTACCAGCCAGTACCTCTGGTTACTGCTGGGGGAGTTTACTGACAGTTTTCCTTTAAAATTCCATTCAACTGAAAAAAATGGAAAAAAGAGAGGTCCTGACACACGGTGAGTAGCTTTGCAATGTTTTATTTAGCCTTCAGATTTACCTGCCAGGACCTCTCTTTACATTTTATTGTCTCTCCACGTGCACCGGACATCCAGCCGAAATGCCGACTGCTTCACTTCACTTCATTCATCTGGAAAAAAAAATAAAAAATACCTGCATAAAAACAACCCCGATAAATTATTTTACAATAGACTTGTTTCTACTTCTAAAAGCACTGTAACCAGGCATCACATATTTTACAGTACTATACACCTATTTCTTTTTCGTAGGCGTAATACTACTTTTTTACCACAAGATGGCAACCTTTCAGTAGGTGAATGGTTTACATTGGTCAGTCTTTTAAAAAATGTGTAAAGTTTTAAGGCACCTGTCTTATCGGAGACTGAATTAACCTACATTTTGTTAGATATTAGTCATAAACATTACATTACCTGACCTATATTTACAATGTTATTATCATAGACTTACATGCTAGAATAACATGAGTCATGGAGCATCATAAGGACACATGTGGAATGCTGTCTCCAGGATGTGAATACCGCTGTTTAACAATTCTGTGTTGTTAAAAAAAAAAATAGGAAGAATAAACATTGTCTTTAACATATAAGGCGGGGTTTACATCATGATTGGAATGTATGCAGACAGAATAGGTCAGGATAGGTCATGTTGTATTACCCCCATAGACTTTAGTAGACAGACTGTAGTCTACTACTAAGTTTGGTCTCTTTTATGACCATGTCTATTACGCTTTATGTATCCTGCAAATAAAACGTAGAATTGTGAAACACATCTGATGTATTCTGCGGTGCAGCCAAAGACTATAGTAAACCAACTTTTAGTCTACATGTGACTACGTTTGAACAAATTTTAAAACAGTAGTTCTTAACCTGGGTTCGATCGAACCCCAGGGGTTTGGTGAGTCAGTCCCGGGGGTTCGGTGGGGGAGGTCGCAACAGGACAGGCAAACCAAGCAATTGCTCGGGGCCCCGAGCTGGCCCGGGGCCCCGAGCAGAGCCGTTGTTTGCCCGTCCTGTAGCGATGGGGCAATTCCCCCCATCACTATTAACTCCCTGCGGCCCCGTGTTAAGTTTAAAATGCAGGGCCGCCAGGACATAGCGCACGACGGGACGTCACTGACTTCCTGTGCGTGTGCCCATGGAAACGAAGGCGCCGAGGATCGGAGGATAGAGAAGGAGGAAGATGCGCGCTGGCCAGCTTGGTAAGTGACCAGCATCACGTCATATTCGCTGCTCCGACCACCGGTCCCGAGACCTACTGCTATAGCCGGAGCGGTGGCCGGAGCATTGAAGTGGGCAGTACACAGGCATACAGCCTCCAGCCATACACTGTATATGGCTGGAGGCTGTATGTCTGTGGGGGAACACTGCCTAAATCAGTGGTCTTCAACCTGTGGACCTCCAGATGTTGCAAAACTACAACTCCCAGCATGCCCGGACAGCCGTTGGCTGTCCGGGCATGCTGGGAGTTGTAGTTTTGCAACATCTGGAGGTCCACAGGTTGAAGACCACTGGCCTGCCTAATGGGGGGGGGGGGGAACACTGCCATTGTTGCGAAAATGACATGAGTGGCACTTGCCAAGGTAAAGCCGCGCATTTCTGAACTGGTCTCTGAAAGACAACAGCAGAAGTCACACTGATTTGCAGTAAATATTCATTATGTTTTTGTGTGAAAATCATGTTTTCATGGTTTTGTTCTTTGTTCTTAATGGTTTTGTTCATTTTGTGCACCTATGTATAAATATATACTTAAATATATACCTCCTTTGTTTTGAATTTGAAAAAATCATATTTTATTTTTCCAATTAAGAAGGGGTTCGGTGAATGCGCATATGAAACTGGTGGGGTTCAGTACCTCCAACAAGGTTAAGAAACACTGGTTTAAAATATCCAGACCTGTGGCATGCCCTGTGATCCCTAGCCTATAGGCCTTTACCCTACTGGTAGATTTCTAGGCAGAGTGTCACAGGTATGTATGTTGTGCCCTACTTAGAATTGGAGAAGTTTTCTATGCTTCATCCAGCTACATTAATGAACCAGCATAAAGGAAGGGTCGCAAATGGCGCATTTGCAGATTTTATGTGCAGAATTTCTGTGCCGTATATGTTACAGTTTTTACAACCACGTGAATGAGAATTAAAAAAATTAGGGAATTATGATGTTGGAAATGCAACCACTTATCGCTTCTCTCCCCATTAACTTCCTTAGGGTTCGTTCACAAGGGCGGATTAGCTGCGGAAAATCTATTGCGGATTATCTGCTGACCCATTGAAGTCAAAGGTAGCAACATCTGCAGGTAATCTGCCCGTGTGAACGTTCACCTAGGATACGTTCACACGAGCGGATCCACAGCTGTGGATCACCGCTGAAGGACCGATGTATGGGGCCTTTACATGTGCCTGCTCGGAGCGGCAATACGTTGCTACAAGCAGACACACGGAAGCGATGTGCGAGTCGTGCACATGCGCTGTGTACTCGCCCACCGCAGCAGCTCTTGGCCTAGCGCATAAAGCAGGGGGAGCGGCGGCGATGTGTGCGAGTACACAGCGCATGAGTGGCGACGCGCACATCGCTTCAGTGTGTCTACTCGTAGTGGCGTATTGCCGCTCCGAGCAGGCACATGTAAAGGCACCATACAGCGGTCCTTCAGCGGCAAATCGCAGTGTAAATTACGTTTTAAGGAATTACTTTTACTTCTCCTTCCATATGGTATCCCAGCCTATGGAAGTCAACATACACAATTAATGTGCATTTTTTTGGCTCAATAAGGGTACATATTGTTAAAGAGTACCTGTCACCAAATAAAACTTTTAATATAGTGTTCCTTGTGTAATTAGCAGACACTTTCCCATTCAGTTGCTTTTTAAATTATCCACATAAATATGTTTAAAATTTAATAGAAAAAAACGCCTCTAGGTGGCGCTGTTCTGTTCCCTGCCACAATTAATACAGTGAGTTTGGTCTCCTCCCGGCCAGGCAGGAGACCAAACTCAGGAAGTGTTTCTCTGCACTGAGCTTGATTAACAGCTGCACAGAAAGTAAAAGCTCCACAGATTCTCACAGAAAGCTGCACAGACTGAAAGCTGCCAGAGAGCCTCACTGATAGCAACACAGACTGAAACATGCACAGAGCCTGAGGTCTTCTATTCATCACAGTGCTGCAACCATGTGAGGACGGAAGTGGTCCCCCAGCAGGCTTCAATGATGTCATGCCTGCTGGGAAATGCCCACTTTCTCCTGCTGGGAGATTGCACTATGTGAGCAAGAATAAAGGTAAGATACAGAGCTTTTTAAAGTTCTGAAATGTTTTGAGGAGTAGTTAGGGAACATACAGTGGGGATCAAAAGTTTGGGCACCCCAGGTAAAAATTTGTATTATTGTGCATAAAGAAGCCAAGGAAAGATGGAAAAATCTTCAAAAGGCATAAAATGACAGATTAGACATTGTTATAATATGTCAACAAAAGTTAGATTTTATTTCCATCATTTACACTTTCAAAATAACAGAAAACAAAAGCTTGGGCACCCTGCAGAATTTATAGCATGCACTGCCCCCTTTGCATGCACTGCCCCCCCCCCCCTCAATCATCATCTGGGAAGACCAGTTGATGTCAATCTCAAAGGTTTTAAATGCCCAGATTCATTTGACCTTGCCCCAACAATCAGCACCGTGGGTTCTTTTAAGCAGTTGTCTAGAAATCTGAAACTGAAAATAGTTGATGCTCACAAAGCTGGAGAAGGCTATAAGAAGATAGCAAAACGTTTTCAGATGTCAATATACTTTGTTCGGAATGTAATTAAGAAATGGCAATCATCAGGAACAGTGGAAGTTAAAGCAAGATCTGGAAGACCAAGAAAAATATCAGACAGGACAGCTCGCAGGATTGTGAGAAAAACAATTCAAAACCGATGTTTGACTGCACAATCCCTCCAGAAAGATCTGGCAGACACTGGAGTTGTGGTACACTTTTCTACTTTAAAGAGATACTTGTACAAATATGGTCTTCATGGAAGAGTCATCAGACGAAAACCTCTTCTACGTTCTCACCACAAAAATCTGCGTTTGAACTTTGCAAATGAACATAGAGACAAGCCTGATGCAGTTTGGAAACAAGTTCTGTGGACCGATGAGGTTAAAATGTTACTTTTTGGCCGGAATGAGCAAAGGTACGTTTGGAGAAGGGGAACAGAATTTAATGAAAAGAACCTCTGTCCAACTGTTGAGCATGGGGGTGATCAAACATGCTTTGGGGTTGTATTGCAGCCAGTGGCACAGGGAACATCTCACGAATAGAAGGAAAAATGGATTCAATAAAATTTCAGCAAATTTTGGATGCTAACTTGATGCCATCTGTGAAAAAGCTGAAGTTAAAGAGAGGATGGCTTCTACAAATGGATAATGATCCTAAACACACCTCAAAATCCACAGGGGATTACATCAAGAGGCGTAAACTGAAGGTTTTCCCATGGCCTTTACAATCTCCTGACCTCAATATAATTGAAAATCTACGGATAGACCTTAAAAGAGCAGTGCGTGACAGAAAGCCCAGGAATCACAAAGAACTGGAAGACTTTTGTAAGGAAGAATGGGCAAAGATACCTCAAACAAGAATTGAAAGACTCTTGGCTGGCTGCAAAAAGTGTTTACAAGCTGTGATACTTGCCAAAGGGGCAGTACAAGATATTAACTCTGCAGGGTGCCCAAACTTTTGCAGATGACATTTTTTGTTTTCTGTTATTTTGAAAGTGTAAATGATGGAAATAAAATCTAACTTTTGTTGACATAGTATAAGAATGTCTAATCTGTAATTTGATGCCTTTTGGAGATTTTTCCATCTTTCCATCTTTCCTTGGCACATTAATACATATTTTTACCTGGGGTGCCCAAACTTTTGATCCCCACTGTAGTCTGAGTTAGTTTAGAAAAGTTTATTTGGTGACAGGTACTTTTTAAACTTTTTTTTATTAATATTGATTTTTATTTTACTTAATTTTTTAAATTTGATTTCCATAATCTACACGTCTGCACAATTTGTTGCAATTTTCTGTTGTGCTTTTTGGTAGGAAAATTTATCCACTGCATGTCCAATACACTACACTGGGCCATGCCCTAATAGCCTAGTGTGAATTTGGAATAGTTCCTCCTGGATTATTGTTGAAATTCCTGCCTCCAAGCTAGAGCTGTTTTGCATTATCAGCAATTCCCTAATAAACTGTAGTATGAAAACCGGTCAATTTACAAGCAGGAACCAAACAGTCAGAGCGAGCTGGGGGGTGGGAATTTCCCAAGAGCTGACAAAGGCAGAATACAGGTAGTATGTTAATAGAAAGGGCAGGATGTTGTCATGACAGCTGTCCATTTACTCAGTCTCTTTATTCACTCTTCTCGCATAGTAAGTGCTTACTCTGTCTAGTCAGACTTTCCCTTTTTGTCTGTCAAAGTCTTAATCTATGTGTAAATGACTGTAACATCTAAGACTTTCTAACCTTTCTAATATACTTCATAAGAAAATTTTCTTTTAATAGAAATCATGACTTATAAAATCATGGCTTTGTCAAAGCTGAAGCACAAGTAATGACAAAGTCCAGTAAGTGAGGGTGGGCTATCACTCCTCTGTGCTCTCTCCTGTCTGCTAGGACTCCTCTCTGCTCTCTCCTGTCTGATAGGACTCCTCTCTGCTCTCTCCTGTCTGATAGGACTCCTCTGTGCTCTCTCCTGTCTGATAGGACTCCTATGTGCTCTCTCCTGTCTGAAAGGACTCCTCTGTGCTCTCTCCTGTCTGATAGCACTCCTCTGTGCTCTCTCCTGTCTGATAGCACTCCTCTGTGCTCTCTCCTGTCTGATAGCACTCCTCTGTGCTCTCTCCTGTCTGATAGCACTCCTGTGCTCTCTCCTGTCTGATAGCACTCCTGTGCTCTCTCCTGTCTGATAGGACTCCCCTGTACTCTCTCCTTTCTGATAGGACTCCTCTGTGCGCTCTCCTGTCTGATAGGACTCCTCTGTGCTCTCTCCTTTCTGATAGATCCCTCTGTGCTCTCTCCCGTCTGATAGGATCCCTCTGTGCTCTCTCCCGTCTCATAGGACCCCTTTGTGCTCTCTCCCGTCTCATAGGACCCCTCTGTGGTCTCTCCCGTCTGATAACACTCCCCTGTGCTCTCTCCCGTCTGATAGCACTCCTCTGTGCTCTTTCCTGTCTGATAGGACTCCTCTGTGCTCTCTCCTTTCTGATAGATCCCTCTGTGCTCTCTCCCGTCTGATAGGATCCCTCTGTGCTCTCTCCCGTCTCATAGGACCCCTTTGTGCTCTCTCCCGTTTCATAGGACCCCTCTGTGGTCTCTCCCGTCTGATAACACTCCCCTGTGCTCTCTCCCGTCTGATAGCACTCCTCTGTGCTCTCTCCCGTCTGATAGGACTCCTCTGTGCTCTCTCCCGTCTGATAGGACCCCTCTCTGTGCTCACTACTGTCTGATAGGACCCCTCTGTGCTCTCTCCTGTCCTATCAGACAATTTGAGTAAATCTGGGGAAACAAGTGCGGATGCACCAAGTATATCATACAGCATGAGCCATTGTGGTAAATGTACACCACAAATCCTACACAGAGGATCACTAATACCCTAACTTTAAATCCTCCTGGGAAGAGGGTTAGGGTATCCTCTGTGTAGTATTTGTGGTGCACAGGTGTAACTTACCTGCGTCCCGCAGGGCATTTTTTAAATGGTTTTGTGGTTAATGTGGCGCCTCTTTAAGCTGCCAAGTCTAGGTTTGCTCTTTTTAACGCCGGGATTATACAGCGACTTTGATGGACTTTTGGTTTTAAGTTGCATGTGACTTTTCTCCAATTGATCTCAATGCAAGTTGCATGCAACCTGCTTGTGTCTTCTGTTCCATTTGGCAATGTTTTTCCTTTTTTATTTATTTTTTACAGCTAACTCTGAACTGTAATATAGTCACACAAAATATTTTGAGCACACAACTTGTGAGATGTGACCTGCTGTCGTGCTGTAACCCTAGCCTAAGTGATAAGGTGGTTTAACACTTAATACTTTTTTGGAAAAATGTTTCTGCTGTTTTTGCTCCAGCAACTAGAATTAGAAGTCCTTCCTTTTATATTTCTTACTCCTTGAAAATCCACTTCTGTACTTGGCACAAAAAAAACAATATTAAAAACTGCAGCAGGCATTTTCCAAAAAATGTGTGTGACATAAACCCCCCGGAATCCGAACGTAGTAATTCAGGCTCAGTGTGGCGGCCAGGATCGTGAAGTTGCCATAGTTAAAGAAGAACAAACAACATATTGTGATACAGCAACGCGTTTTCTCCCACCAACATCAGGAAGAATACCCCTTACTAGCGCGTGTTCGGTTTGTTTATACCTAGCACAAAGGGAGGGTTTACAAAGCCACTCCCACATACTCTGTAAAAGCCACGCCCATACATCCAGTCAGCATTGGGTTACAAGGCAAAGATTCAGCCTACAAAAGATATGATGCACCTCCATGTGCCATCAATAACCACCGCAGCTGTGATGCTTAGGTGACAACACATCAATCTGCGCCATATTGAACAATATGAAGGCAATGTGACAACTTAATATTTCTACGACATCCCCCAGACTTTCTTAGTAAATCTGTTCCAATGTTTCTTGCTTCCTACTACACCCTTAACCCCTTAAGGACTCAGCCTATTTTGGCCTTAAGGACTCAGACAATTTAATTTTTACGTTTTCATTTTTTCCTCCTCGCCTTCTAAAAATCATAACTCTTTTATATTTTCATCCACAGACTAGTATGAGGGCTTGTTTTTTGCGCGACCAGTTGTCCTTTGTAATGACATCACTCATTATATCATAAAATGTATGGCGCAACCAAAAAACACTATTTTTGTGGGGAAATTAAAACGAAAAACGCAATTTTGCTAATTTTGGAAGGTTTTGTTTTCACGCCGTACAATTTATGGTAAAAATGACGTGTGTTCTTTATTCTGAGGGTCAGTGCGATTAAAATGATACCCATTATTATATATTTTTATATTATTGTTGTGCTTAAAAAAAATCACAAACTTTTTAACCAAATTAGTACGTTTATAATCCCTTTATTTTGATGACCTCTAACTTTTTTATTTTTCCGTATAAGCGGCGGTATGGGGGCAAATTTTTTGCGCCATGATCTGTACTTTTTTTTGATACCACATTTGCATATAAAAAACTTTTAATACATTTTTTATAATTTTTTTTTTAATAAAATGTATTAAAAAAGTAGGAATTTTTGACTTTTTTTTTTTTCGTTCACGCCGTTCACCGTACGGGATCATTAACATTTTATTTTAATAGTTCTGACATTTACGCACGCGGCGATACCAAATATGTCTATAAAAAATGTTTTTTACGCTTTTTGGGGGTAAAATTGGAAAAAACTGACGTTTTACTTTTTTATTGGGGGAGGGGATTTTTCACTTTTTTTTTGCTTTTACTTTTAAATTTTTTTACATTATTTTTTACACTTGAATAGTCCCCATAGGGGACTATTCATAGCAATACCATGATTGCTAATACTGATCTGTTCTATGTATAGGACATAGAACAGATCAGTATTATCGGTCATCTCCTGCTCTGGTCTGCTCGATCACAGACCAGAGCAGGAGACGCCGGGAGCCGGACGGAGGAAGGAGAGGGGACCTCCGTGCGGCGTTATGAATGATCGGATCCCCGCAGCAGCGCTGCGGGCGATCCGATCGTTCATTTAAATCGCGAACTGCCGCAGATGCCGGGATCTGTATTGATCCCGGCACCTGAGGGGTTAATGGCGGACGCCCGCGAGATCGCGGGCGTCGGCCATTGCCGGCGGGTCCCTGGCTGCAATCAGCAGCCGGGATCAGCCGCGCATGACACGGGCATCGCTCCGATGCCCGCGGTTATGCACAGGACGTAAATGTACGTCCTGGTGCGTTAAGTACCACCGCACCAGGACGTACATTTACGTCCTGCGTCCTTAAGGGGTTAAACACCTAAACTGCAAATAAATAATGCCTATAGTTGCCAGGTGACCATCCTAAATCCTAGGTGGAAATGCCAGTCTTCCATCACTTTGACAGATCTGTGACATAGGATAGATAGAATGCTCTTAAAGCTACATGGAGTTTTCATTGCACATGCCTGAGATTTGGTAATGTTGTACTGCAACCAAATGTGCAGCATGAACACATGACCATATAGATTAGGGAACAGTTAACCGTTGGGACCTACCCGATCTTGGCTTTGAATGGAGCAGCGAATGTATGGTGCCGCTCTATGCATTCTCTATGGGAGCTGGTGAAGATAGCCAAGCATTGTACTTGGCACGGTCAGATATAAAAACTTTTTATGTGTTTTACATCTTGGCAAAACAATAGTTTTCCTAATATACTTCTATTAAAAAAAAAACAAAAAAAAAAACATTTATTAAAGAAAATTGCCTTTGAAAATCCAACCACTAGGGATCCCCTTACCTCCTGGGACACTGATGAGTCCCTTAGCAGCATGAGTGTGTCCAAGGGTCATGGACATGAGATGGCTGATTGACAAGGCTGCAGGAGGAACATAGCCTGCAGCAACACTGCTGTAACAGTTTTATCAAAAATGTGCCTCCAGCTGTTGCAAAACTACAACTGCAGATATGCCTGGACAGTCAAAGGATGTCTGGGCATGCTGGGAGTTGTAGTTTTGCAAAAGCTGTAGGCACACAGCTGAAGGCAACACTGCTGTAAATAGGAAATGTTTGTTTTGCCAACTAGATCAGCGTGAAATTGGAGGGGGAGGTAAATAACAGTTTGTTGTTTTGCAGCATTTGGGGCCTTTAAAATTGTTTTAACAAATGTGAATAACCAGTATATAGTGATAATACGAGCACAATGTATGGGATCTATTGTAGGGGAGCTGCCTTGCACAATATAGGGTCCTGTATACCTATATGATAAGTGGTCTAACCCACCTGTATAAATAATGAATTATAAAGTGCTGGCGCTTATTAAAGTGACAGATACTGGTTAAAAACAATTGATATTTATTAGCTGGAAAAATATATTTGGTCTAAATATAAAGTGCAGAGTGTCTCATAGAATGTTTCCTGTCTGTTGTTGTTACGCCAAGCGCTCCGGGTCCCCGCTCCTCCCCGGAGCGCGTACGGCGTCTCTCTCTCCGCAGCGCCCCGGTCGGTCCCGCTGACCGGGAGCGCTGCACTGTCATGGCCGTCGGGGATGCGATTCGCACAGCGGGACGCGCCCGCTCGCGAATCGCATCCCAGGTCACTTACCCGTTCCCGTCCCCTGCTGTCATGTGCTGGCGCGCGCGGCTCCGCTCTCTAGGGCGCGCGCGCGCCAGCTCCCTGAGACTTAAAGGGCCAGTGCACCAATGATTGGTGCCTGGCCCAATTAGCTTAATTGGCTTCCACCTGGTCCCTGACTATATCTGACCTCCTCCCATGCACTCCCTTGCCGGATCTTGTTGCCCTTGTGCCTAGTGAAAGCGTTTTGTGTGTCCAAAGCCTGTGTACCAGAACTTCTGCTATCCACCCTGACTACGAACCTTGCTGCCTGCCCCGACCTTCTGCTACGTCCGACCTTGCTTCTGTCTACTCCTTTGTACCGCGCCTTTCTTCAGCAGCCAGAGAGGTTGAGCCGTTGCTAGTGGATACGACCTGGTCACTACCGCCGCAGAAAGACCATCCCGCTTTGCGGCGGGCTCTGGTGAAAACCAGTAGTGACTTAGAACCGGTCCACTAGCACGGTCCACGCCAATCCCTCTCTGGCACAGAGGATCCACCTCCTACCAGCCGGGATCGTGACAGTTGTAGTCTCTATTCCATAGTTGATCTGTAAAAAGATGCAAATGCGGGGTTACTGTGATTGGATTTACATGTATTAATGATTAAGGGTGAAATATGTTGTACGTCACCCACCTGTAAAGTACTCGGTGCTGTGAATGTAATCTATGGATTTCGGTTGGAATTATCAACAAGCTGAGGGAGTTGAATGGTATCAATTCGGGTTGCTGTGTCCAATTATCCAATTGACTACTGAATTGGAGTGTTGGGAAGGAGATATACTTGGTCACTAAAAAGATACAGCAATGTAGTGATATTTTTTAGTAAAAGTGTTTGGTATGATTATTAAATATTAACACTGTGATATCAATGCGTATCATTGATGCCTACCTGCTGTTGCAGAAAGAAAAAATGTCTATGTATATTCCACTTGAGGCGGATATTTGATGGTGGTGCGTGAATCTTTCAGCAGAAAGAGAAAAAGAGGGGGGGGGGGGGGAATTTATTTCCTATATTGAAAAAGGTTGCCCTACTTAGGCCAAAAAAAAAATAATATATATATATATATATATATATATATATATATATATTCCACTAGTATGCATGTGAAATGATGTTTTTGATTTACCGCATTTTGTAGTGGTTTTTAGGGGTTCCGTTTGGTATAGGAGAAAGCCCCGGCCGGTGGCGTCTCTACCTTCCTCGCTGCCTGAGAGAGTCGATCAACTGTTTTTTCCCGCGTGACGTCACTACGGATAGTTTTGGAATCCAATGGAGAAAATTCCGACTAGTTTCGGGGACGTACTGTCTCCTTCCTCTGGGATAGCTTCCTGCCTGGATTCTCCGCTTCTTATGATCGTCTCCCATTAACCACTTCTATGCCGGTGAGTACTTTATGATTCTTCCAAGAACCCGAACATTTTGAAATCTGTTTAAACCATGCGGTGCTCCTGTGTTTAATTCAAAGATCCATTTGGCCTCCATTCTAGACATTTGGGCAATGAAGTTACCCCCTCTCCAATTGGGAGTGATTATTTCTAGGCCAAAAAATTGGGCATCTTTTATTTTTAGTTATGTTTTTCTCTGAAATGATTGGAGAGGAGATGTCCCTCAAAACTCCTCTTTACGTTATAAATGTGTTCTTTTAAACGTTGAATGAGGGATCTTTTTGTGTGGCCTATGTATAATTTCTTACAGGGGCATCGGATGCCATATATTACCCCTCTAGTTTTGCAATGTATATGTTGACAGATTTTTTTATTTGTTCCAAAATTATTAATGCTTTGTGTTGGTTGGGCTATCATGCTTTTACATGCATTACAATTTTTGCACGGAAGAAAACCATTCGGTAGGGGATTTAATTGTATGCCTCCCGTTAATTGCATTTGTGTGGGAGTTCTCCTGCATTTCTGTTTTATTGTCGGTGCAATCAAATTGCCCAGATTTTTGGCTTTTTTAAACATAAATTTTGGTTTTGATGTTAGTTTTTCCCCTATTATTTTATCATCTTTTAGTAAGTGCCAATGTTTTTTAATAATCTTTTAAATTTTGTATCTTTGATTTGAATAAGTGGTTATTACTGGAATATCTATGGTTTCTTTCTGTGTTTGATTTGCATCCACTTGATCTGTATTATTCTTTTTGTTATCTTTTTTCACCAGTATTTGTTTTCTCTCCACTTTTCCTATATCTTCTGCAATTTTATTCAGTTTTTCCTCTTCATAGCCTTTTCTCACAAATTTATCTTTTAGTTGGATAGTTTGCTGTTTATATTCCTCCAATTTGCTGCAGTTGCGTCTTAGTCTAATATATTGGCTGCGAGGGATATTTTCCAGCCAAACAGGCAAGTGGCAACTAGATTTCCATATATAGCTGTTTGAATCCGTGGGTTTGTGATATGTTTTTGTTTCTATCTGGTTATTGTCTATATATATATTGTTAAATCTAAAAAATGAATTTGTTTAGTGCTATAGTCTGCCGTGAAATGAAAAAAATAATCATTTTTATTTATATCCTCTAAAAACCTATTTAAAAGAATCTCTCCTCCACTCCATATAAACAGCATGTCGTCTATGAAGCGCTTCCAGAGGACCAAATTCGCACCCAGCCTGCCCCCCCCCCGATATATTTTGGTGGCCTCCCAACTTCCCACAAATAAATTAGAATAACTGGGTGCGAATTTGGTCCCCATTGCCGTGCCCCAGCTCTTCACGTAAAAATCAGCTTCATATTTAAAAAAATTGTGTTGTAAAATGAATGATATACAATCTCCGATAAAATCAATCTGGTCCTCCATAAGATTATCTTCTTGTTTTAAAAAGGATTCCGCTGCTTCCCTTCCTTTTCTGTGTTGGATAACTGTATATAGCGATGAGACAACCAACGTTCCAATGATGTAGTGTTCTTCCCATTTTACTTGATTTAGTATTTCTAGTACATGGGATGTGTCCTTCAAATAAGCCGGGAGTTTGGGGACACTCTTCTGTAAAAATAAATCCACATAGTGTGATAAGTTCGCCGTTAGGCAATCAATCCCAGACACTATGGGTCTACCAGGTGGGTTTTTCTGATCTTTGTGGATTTTTGGGATCTTATAGAATAATGGTATTTTTGGATTTTCCACCATCACATTTTCCTTTTCTTTTTTTATTTAAGATTCCTTTTTCAAGTCCTTTTATTAGTAATGTTTTTAATTCCTTCTTGTATATTTCTGTTGGATTATTCTTTAGTTTTTTTGTAGGTTTTTGAATCTCCTAGGAGTCTCATGCATTCCTGATGGTATTGGGTGTAGTCGAGAACCACAATTCCTCCTCCTTTGTCCGCTGGTCTAAGGACGATGTTGTTATTTTTCTGTATGCTCTTGATAGCTAGTTCCTCTTTCTTGGTGAGATTTTTGGGTAAATATTTGTTATTATTGTTTATTTTGCGTAAATCTTTTATTACTATTTGTTCAAACGTGTGGAAGGACTTAGAGTATTCTTGCTGTGGAAACAATTTTGAACGTTTTTTTAAACTAGTTTGTTGGTATATTGTGTCCGGCGTCTCCATGCACGTAATGGGATTTTAAAAAAAATATTTTTTTAGCGTTAGATTTCGCATAAACTTTTTTATCCCTATAAAAACATCAAATTTATTTAATGGGTTAGTGGGAGCGAATTTGAACCCTTTTCTAAGGAGGCTTTCCTCATCTTGTGTAAAGGTATGTGAGCTCAAATTAAAGATCTTTTGGTCCTCTCCCATATTAGATGTAATCTGTTGTTTTTTTATTATATTCTTTTTTTTTGGCGCATTTCCTGCCTCTTTTGAGTATTTATTCCTTTTCTCTGAAAAAAATCCGGGTTGATAGTTTTTCTCTTTTTTGGTTGTTCTTTAGTATTTGCCCTTTTTGTAGTTGATTTTAAGGGCGCCTTTATCGTACCTCTTTTTGGGGTTGTTTTAGTCCTTGTGTGGGGGAGATCTTTTTTTTGGGGGGTATTTGTTGAGCCTGGTGTTTCACAAAAATCTTCTATTGTGTCTTCATGTAATAGTGAATATCTGTTGGTAATCATTATTGAATGATGTGTATTTTCCCCTTGCTGATTTCTCAGATCTCTTTTGGGGGTAGTTATAATTATTTTGGAAGAGAGAGGTACATGTGTGTTCATGTTTGGGCTATCATGTGTAGTAAATTGTGAGATATCAATTTCTGAAGTGTTAGTTTCATTATCTTCTCTAGTTTCATCCACCGTCTCTAGATCATCTTCTGAATACATGGAGTGGTTGGTCTCTGAAGTGGTTGGTACTTCATCTCTAGAGAATTGTTTCTCTTTTTTATTTGTAATATCCTCTTCCTTTTGGTTTATTCTATATTTAATACTCGATGCTAATTGTTTTATCTCTGGATGGTCTTTGTATTTGTGGATATCTCTGAATAACTGTGATATTGTATTCTTTGTATTTAGTAAACTGGATTTTCTTTTGTTAATGATGAAAGCTACAGCTTGAAAACTTATGAAACATTAGGTCCCATTCTTCCAATGTCTCTGGGTCTCCCAAGTCTCCTGAGCTTTCTGAACTATTAAACCTTTGGGGATTGTGTCCCAATCTTAATATCTCTCTAAAGTTGCTACCTCCCATAAATCCCTCATTTCCGATATTAAAAGACCAACCACTCCATGTATTCAGAAGATGATCTAGAGACGGTGGATGAAACTAGAGAAGATAATGAAACTAACACTAAAGAAATTGATATCTCACAATTTACTACACATGATAGCCCAAACATGAACACACATGTACCTCTCTCTCCCAAAATAATTATAACTACCCCCAAAAGAGATCTGAGAAATCAGCAAGGGGAAAATACACATCATTCAATAATGATTACCAACAGATATTCACTATTACATGAAGACACAATAGAAGATTTTTGTGAAACACCAGGCGCAACAAATACCCCCCCAAAAAAAGATCTCCCCCACACAAGGACTAAAACAACCCAAAAAAGAGGCACGATAAAGGCACCCTTAAAATCAATTACAAAAAGGGCAAATACTAAAGAACAACCAAAAAAGAGAAAAACTATCAACCCGGATTTTTTTCAGAGAAAAGGAATAAATACTCAAAAGAGGCGGGAAATGCGCCAAAAAAAAAAGAATATAATAAAAAAACAACAGATTACATCTAATATGGGAGAGGACCAAAAGATCTTTAATTTGAGCTCACATACCTTTACACAAGATGAGGAAAGCCTCCTTAGAAAAGGGTTCAAATTCTCTCCCACTAACCAATTAAATAAATTTGATGTTTTTATAGGGATATAAGTCCTTCCACACGTATGAACAAATAGTAATAAAAGATTTACGCAAAATAAACAATAATAACAAATATTTACCCGAAAATCTCACCAAGAAAGAGGAAGTAGCTATCAAGAGCATACAGAAAAATAACAACATCGTCCTTAGACCAGCGGACAAAGGAGGAGGAATTGTGGTTCTCGACTACACCCAATACCATCAGGAATGCATGAGACTCCTAGGAGATTCAAAAACCTACAAAAAAACTAAAGAATAATCCAACAGAAATATACAAGAAGGAATTAAAAACATTACTAATAAAAGGACTTGAAAAAGGAATCTTAAATAAAAAAAAAAAAGGAATATTTGATGGTGGAAAATCCAAAAATACCATTATTCTATCAGATCCCAAAAATCCACAAGGATCAGAAAAACCCACCTCGTAGACCCATAGTGTCTGGGATTGATTGCCTAACGGCGAACTTATCACACTATGTGGATTTATTTTTACAGAAGAGTGTCCCCAAACTCCCGGCTTATTTGAAGGACACATCCCATGTACTAGAAATACTAAATCAAGTAAAATGGGAAGAACACTACATCATTGGAATGTTGGATGTCTCATCGCTATATACAGTTATCCAACACAGAAAAGGAAGGGAAGCAGCGGAATCCTTTTTAAAACAAGAAGATAATCTTATGGAGGACCAGATTGATTTTATCGGAGATTGTATATCATTCATTTTACAAGACAATTTTTTTAAATATGAAGCTGATTTTTATGTGCAGAGCTGGGGCACGGCGATGGGGACCAAAGTCGCACCCAGTTATTCTAATTTATATGTGGGAAGTTGGGAGACCACCAAAATATATCGTGGGGGGGGGGCAGGCTGGGTGCGAATTTGGTCCTCTGGAAGCGCTTCATAGACTGCTGTTTATATGTAGTGGAGGAGAGCTTCTTTTAAATAGGTTTTTAGAGGATGTAAATAAAAATGATTATTTTTTTCATTTCACGGCAGACTATAGCACTAAACAAATTCATTTTTTAGATTTAACAATATATATAGACAATAACCAGATAGAAACAAAAACAAATCACAAACCAACAGATTCAAATAGCTATATATGGAAATCTAGTTGCCACTTGCCTGTTTGGCTGGAAAATATCCCTCGCAGCCAATATATTAGACTAAGACGCAACTGCAGCAAATTGGAGGAATATAAACAGCAAACTATCCAACTAAAAGATACATTTGTGAGAAGAGGCTATGAAGAGGAAAAACTGAATAAAATTGCAGAAGATATAGGAAAAGTGGAGAGAAAACCAATACTGGCGAAAAAAGATAACAAAAAGAATAATACAGATCAAGTGGATGCAAATCAAACACAGAAAGAAACCATAGATATTCCAGTAATAACCACTTATTCAAATCAAAGATACAACATTTAAAAGATTATTAAAAAACATTGGCACTTACTAAAAGATGATAAAATAATAGGGGAAAAACTAACATCAAAACCAAAATTAATTTTTTTAAAAGCCAAAAATCTGGGCAATTTGATTGCACCGACAATAAAACAGAAATGCAGGAGAACTCCCACACATATGCAATTAACGGGAGGCATACAATTAAATCCCCTACCGAATGGTTTTTTTCCGTGCAAAAATTGTAATGCATGTAAAAGCATGATAGCCCAACCAACACAAAGCATTAATAATTTTGGAACAAATAAAAAAATCTGTCAACATATACATTGCAAAACTAGAGGGGTAATATATGGCATCCGATGCCCCTGTAAGAAATGATACATAGGCCACACAAAAAGATCCCTCATTCAACGTTTAAAAGAACACATTTATAACGTAAAGAGGAGTTTTGAGGGACATCTCCACTCCAATCATTTCAGAGAAAAACATAACTCAAATAAAAGATGCCCAATTTTTTGGCCTAGAAATAATCACTCCCAGTTGGAGAGGGGGTAACTTCATTGCCCAAATGTCTAGAATGGAGGCCAAATGGATCTTTGAATTAAACACAGGAGCCGCATTGTTTAAACATAGATTTCGAAATGTTTGGGTTCTTGGAAGAATCATAAAGTACTCACCGGCATAGAAGTGGTTAATGGGAGACGATCATAAGAAGCGGAGAAACCAGGCAGGAAGCTATCCCAGAGGAAGGAGACAGTACGTCCCTGAAACTAGTCGGAATTTTCTCCATTGGATTCCAAAACTATCCGTAGTGACGTCACGCGGGAAAAAACAGTTGATCGACTCTCTCAGGCAGCGAGGAAGGTAGAGACGCCACCGGCCGGGGCTTTCTCCTATCCCGGCCTGCACCCCTGAATTAAACCGGACTGCAGCACAGCGAGGACACCAAGGAAATACCGGACGGAACCCCTGAAAACCACTACAGAATGCGGTAAATCAAAAAACATAATTTCACATGCATACTAGTGGAATATATATATATATATATATATATATATATATATATATATATATATTTTTTTTTTTTTTGGCCTAAGTAGGGCAACTTTTTTCAATATAGGAAATAAACTCCTCCCCCCTTTCTCTTTCTGCTGAAAGATTCACGCACCACCATCAAATATCCGCCTCAAGTGGAATATACATAGACATTTTTTCTTTCTGCAACAGCAGGTAGGCATCAATGATACGCATTGATATCACAGTGTTAATATTTAATAATCATACCGAACACTTTTACTAAAAAATATCACTACATTGCTGTATCTTTTTAGTGACCAAGTATATCTCCTTCCCAACACTCCAATTCAGAAGTCAAGTAGTCAATTGGATAATTGGACACAGCAACCCGAATTGATACCATTCAACTCCCTCAGCTTGTTGATAATTCCAACCGAAATCCACAGATTACATTCACAGCACCGAGTACTTTACAGGTGGGTGACATACAACATATTTCACCCTTGATCATTAATACATGTAAATCCAATCACAGTAACCCCCGCATTTGCATCTTTTTACAGATCAACTGTGGAATAGAGACTACAACAGACAGGAAACATTCTATGAGACACTCTGCACTTTATATTTAGACCAAATATATTTTTACAGCTAATAAATATCAATTGTTTTTAACCAGTATCTGTCACTTTAATAAGCGCCAGCACTTTATAATTCAAATGTGAATAACCCCTTAACATACTAAAGTAAAACCATTCACATGTAGCTACAGCCACATTTACATATGGTATTCCTGTATCATTAACTGATAGCGACATGAAACATTGATAGATACTCTGGATAACCCTGTTCCTTATTGTCTCTGATAGTGTTAATAGCTATGAGCAGGAAGTCATTTTATTTTAGTTTAATCTCTTCCAGTTAGACCTGATTGAGAAATCTGACCTCACAGCGAGAGGTGTGTGTATAAAATATGATCACAATTTTTAAGATTCTTAAGCTATGTTTAGATATGTTTGTACTTTTCTACTTCAAAAGGAACTCCAGACTACAATGATTCAGGAAGTTCATAAAGAAGAGCTACTAAACTAGTACATGGATTTCAGGACAAAAGTTTTGTTTGTTTGTTTCTGTTTTATTTATTTTTTTAACTGTGCCCTGACAGCAAAAAAAAAAAAAAAATACTTCCCTCCTGCGCTCCCTAGGTGCCTCTGGTCTGGTATTGCTGCTCCCGCAATCCTCTTCCTGGTGTCGGGGTCGATCTGTTACTGTGTAGCTTAGCAAATCATTGGTCACAGCAGTGTCCCACTGTGCCTAGTGATTGGCTGAGCAGTGATCTGTATTGAGCCCCAGCACCAGGAAGAAGACCAAGGCCAGGGATCAATATGTCACATTGCAGTTTAGCCAATCACTGGCCGTGGTAGGACACAGCTTTGGCCAGCAATTCACTGAGCTACACTGTAACAGATTAACCGCAACACTAGGAAGAGGATCACCCCGAGGACCAAAGCAGCAATACCGGAGTCACTGAGTAAAGGTATCAAAAACTGCAAATCTATTTCTAGCCATAAAGTGTATTCTCAAATTCCGTATAAATGGAGAACATGTATAAGGAAAGACTAATGGTAGACTTACATCTACAAAACCTGTTGACCGACTCTGCCCTGCTGACAGTAATCTCATGCAATCCCTCTATACACATGCTTGGCCCTGCTGAGTGTTCTTGAGTTCTGAATGGAGAGAGGAGAGGTAGAATGCTGCTAGACATATCTGGTGGTGGCTAATCAAATCTGCGGCTTCTTCCGGCGCATGCGCAGGTAGTTTATTTTTTTTACCAATAAAGTTTTTTTTGTCTAATTGACAAACTGTCTGCGCTTGCACGAAGCTACGCTATTAGCGTAGACCTAACGTACACTACGCTGTTAGCGTAGCACTTGTGTACTCGCGCATGCGCAGACAGTTTGTCAATTAGACTAAAAAAGCTTTATTGGTAAAAAAAAAAACTACCTGTGCATGCGCCGGAAGAGGCCGCAGATTTGTCGCTGAGCCACGGAAGAAACAGGAAGAAAAGATTCGCCTCGGACGTCAGAAGATAGGAAGGAGAGAAGGAAGAACATACCCCCCGATATCCCACTTACCGAACACAACATGGCGGAGGCCGAGGTGCACAGCAAGCCACTGGAAGAAAAAGGGGCCAGCTTCCGGATCTTCACAAAAGGTAAGAAAATACATATATACATAATCACAACACACATAAAAAAAACACATACTTATACACACATAACACACAAACATAATAACAAAAAACAGTATAAACCAGGGAGAACCCCTTTAATTCTTTGCCTCTTTTTGAAATCAATTCATGGCTTTGGCTTCAAAAACTGCATCAAAAATCTTAAATGTTGCCCTTCATATGACCTGGAAAGTGACGAGCTGGAAGTCTGGAGTACTGCCATTAACCCTACACACTTTGACTCATACTGACTGTTGTATATCCAGACATAAAAAGTCTGCAACAATACAATACCGTACTTTGATCCATAAGGAAGTGTTATTCAAAATAATTTTCTTCATACTTATCTTCAGGCGTCCATCGATGGTCAGTAGTGTTCACATAATGAGAACAAATTTAATTAATTTCTTGCACACTTTATTTAATCCAGTGAAGTTGTAAAATAACAGAACACTTAGATTACGCCTTCTATACAGTGAAGTGTCATGTTTATACCAAAAGTTTATTCTTCATTGTGTAGCTATTATTTTTTTTAACAATTTTTTTTTATAGCTTTCACACACTAAGCAGCTGTACAGATAATACTGTGCTCTTGTATTTGTTCCTATTCCATATAGTCTGCACATTAAAGGTAAATTTGGACAATTTAATTGGAAATTTAAATTTATAATGTACATGGTTTGAGTACCGTATTTTTCGCCCTATAGGATGCACCGGCCAATTTTAAAGGTGCAAAATCTAGAAAAAAAAAGATTCTGAACCCAACAGAAATCTTCAACCTGCGGACCTCCAGATGTTGCAAAACTACAACTCCCAGCATGCCCGGACAGCCAACGGCTGTCCGGGCATGCTGGGAGTTGTAGTTTTGCAACATCTGGAGGTCCGCAGGTTGAAGACCACTGGTATAGGAGGTAGTACTCCCGTGTCCCCACCACTCCGGACCCATCACCGCTGCCCTGGATGTCGCTCCATCACTGTCGCCACGTCCCCGTGGTGTCCCCGACGCTCCGGACTTCTTCTTCCCTGGGATCCACGCTCTCCGTCTCCGTCATCACGTCGCTACGCACGCCGCTCCTATTGGATGGCGGGACGGTGTGCGTGATGACGTCAAAGGAGAACGCCGGCCATGCAGGGGATCCCGGCACGGAGCAGACACCGAGGAGGCAGGTAAGGTCCCTCCCGGTGTCCTGTAAGCTGTTCGGAACGCCGTGATTTCACCGCAGCGGTCCTGAACAGCCACACTGAGCAGCCGGGTTAGTGTCACTTTCGCTTCAGACGCGGCAGTAAGCTTTGATCACCGCGTCTGAAGGGTTAATACAGGGCATCACCGCGATAGGTGTGTATTCGCCGTATAAGAGGCACCAACTTTCCCCCCCCCCAGTTTTGGGGAAGAAAAAGTGCGTCTTATACGGCGAAAAATACGGTAATTGGTAAGAAACTATTTATATACCTAAACTGATAAAGTATAAACCTACAAATTCTATCTGAAATAATTACAACTCCAGTATAATCCAAAAGTTTCTCAAATTATTTAACAATTATCAAAAATTAGACAAAGACCTAGACAGTGTCCCTAACCCGTAAAAAACATATACCCCAAAATAAGGCACAAGGTATACCCAATGGGGGAGATTTATCAAAACCTGTCTAGAGGGAAAGGTGACCAGTTGCCCATAGCAACTAATCAGATCGCTTCTTTCATTTTTAACATGGCCCATGCAAAATGAAAGAAGTGATCTGATTCGTTGCTATGGGCAACTCAGCAACTTTTCCTTTGCACAGGTTTTGATAAATCTCCCCCAATATGACTAAGCATCATTTTGACCACCCTAGTTTACTCCAGCAAGATAATAAACCACAAATCATAATAGTATAAACATCAACCATAACAATATAAATATTATAAGGAATGTATGGCATCATGTCATATGGTATCATGTGTCATATGGGGAACCCGTGCCGCCTCAACGCTATTTTATTGTTTGCCCTACTTCGTTCCTGACAAAGTAGTGTAAACTACTAAACAGCGTTGAGGTGGCACGGGGTCCTCATATGCCATTTGATACCATATCCACTCCAGTATTTATATTGTTATGGTTAATGTACAGGATGGGCCATTTATATGGATACATCTTAATAAAATTGTGTTGGATTGTCAATGCAACCCTCTTCTCCCACTCTTCACACACTGATAGCAACACCGCAGGAGAAATGCTAGCACAGGATTCCAGTATCCGTAGTTTCAGGTGCTGCACATCTCGTATCTTCACAGCATAGACAATTGCCTTCAGTGACCCCAAAGATAAAAGTCTAAGGGGGTCAGACAACCGGGAGACCTTGGGGGCCATTCAACTGGCCCACGACGACCAATCCACTTTCCAGGAAACTGTTCATCTAGGAATGCTCGGTCCTGACACCCATAATGTGGTGGTGCACCATCTTGCTGGGAAAACTCAGGGAACGTGCCAGCTTCAGTCCATAAAGAGGGAAACACATCATCATGTAGCAATTTCACATATCGAGTGGCCTTGAGGTTTCCATTGATGAAGAATGGTCCCACTATCTTTGTACCCCATATACCACACCATACCATCAATTTTTGTGTTCCAACAGTCTTGGAGGGATCTATCCAATGTGGGTTAGTGTCAGACCAATAGCAGGGGTTTTGTTTGTTAACTTCACCATTCACATAAAAGTTTGCCTCATCACTGAACAAAATCTTCTGTGTAAACTGAGGGTCCTGTTCCAATTTTTATTTTGCCCATTCTGCAGCACCTGAAACTACGGATACTGGAATCCTGTGCTAGCATTTCTCCTGCGGTGTTGCTATCAGTGTGTGAAGAGTGGGAGAAGAGGATTGCATTGACAATCCAACACAATGGGCAGCACATTGAACTCATTTGGTCAGAAACTTGTAAATAACTCATGAAAGAATAACGTTATGTTAAAACCAAGCACATCATTGTTTTTCTTGTGACATTCCTAATAAGTTTGATGTGTCACATGACCCTCTTCCTATTGAAAAAACAAAAGTTGGATTCAAAATGTCCGACTTCAAAATGGCCACCATGGTCACCACCCATCTTGAAAAGTTTCCCCCCCTCACATATACTAATGTGCCACAAACAGGAAGTTAATATCACCAACCATTCCCATTTTATTAAGGTGTATCCATATAAATGGCCCACCCTGTAGTACCGTATATACTATTGTGAGGTGTAACAACGTCCATAAAGAAACAGCTACCTGGTACTGGTAGTGTAGCAGGCTATCAATCAGTTGCAGGTGCCAGGTGGATAACCAAGCAAAGCGGTATGTGAGAATGCGTGGTGCTTCACAGATAAAAAATATAACTTCTGGCACAAAATGTTAATACAGGAGAAAAAGGAATCTGGAGCACCCACCCAATTCTTGATGATCGGTACTGTATTGATGAAATTCCACCGAGATAAAGGGGGAGATTTATGAAAACCTGTCCAGGGGAAAAGTTGCTGAGTTGCCCATAGCAACCAATCAGATCGATTCTTTCATTTTTAACTGTTCGTGTTATTTGTTAGTACGTACCTGTTCATGTATTTAAGCCTGAATACCTGCGGACTGACATCACTGATGGGCCCGATGACACGCCTCTGTGCGTGAAACGGACTCCATTGCCCGCTACTGCCTCCGCTCCCCAGCATGTACTTTTAACAGATTTTATTTCGGTGGATTTTCATCAATAAAGTACCGATCATCAAGAATTGGGTGCTCCAGATTCCTTTTTCTCCTTTATTCACATATTGTGAGGTGTGATTTATCATCCTGCTGGAGTGAACTAGGGTCAAAATGATGCCATCTGATACTTAGTCATATTGGGTATACCTTGTGCCTCAATTTGTGGTCTATAAGAAAGCACCAGTATACACACAGCAATAATATCTAACAGAAGACAATTCCTTGCTTACAAATATTGCAGTGATCTACTTTTGAATACTTACACCAATGTAAGAATATTTGTGTCACATTTTGCTGTACACATTGGGCCAGATTTACTGGCAGGCTTTGCTTGATTGTGCGTCTTTTGTTCAGTGGCAGTGTATTTACTATTGAGGTACGTGGTCTATGGTCATTTGGACATGTCAGATCTTGCTAATTTTGTATCTGTGTAGATGTTGTTGTAACATGAAGGTTGCACTGACCAGTGGCACTCAAATTCCGCACGGCAAAAGTAAATCAGGCAGAAACCCCAGGCAACACAACGCCAGCTAAGAAGAAGCCAAATGTTTGTGCAGACAGGAAAGACAGGAAATCTGGAAAGGCACTGTCATGATCTGAACTACTGTTGGTGGTGGTGTAAATAGACAGACAAACCAGGCACAGTCTTTATTTGCCATAGGTAGTAAATGTTTAATCTTTATTTAAAGGATTTATTTTCTTTGCTAAAGCTAGCCATGCACAATAGATAAATGTCCTCCCCTTTTTGCAATAAAATGTATATTTGGGTCACCCAGTTCCCTCGTGATGGCTGATGTTATTGGAAAGAAGTACTGGCATTTTGGATTTCAACTTACTGATCCTTTATCAGTGGAGAGAAGCCACAGCCAGAGGAGTCCACCAATGGCTTATTCCCCCCTTCCTTTTAGAAAAAAAAAAACTGTACGGTGTGAGATTGTTCAGCCGATCATTATCACAACTGTATGGCCAACTTTTTGTTCCTAAAATATTATTTTCTTTACTCAATCTCCTCTTTTGCAAGGTTTACCTGAAGAGGAACAGCAAGAAAGTAAAAACACATAATCAGATCATCAGGGGCTATAAAATTATTTAAAATCTTTTTGGACTGATTATAGGTCCTCTTTAACCCCTTACTAATCACCCAATGTATATGTACATTAGTGGTCGGGTGGGGAAGTATGAAACAGGCTAAGGAGCTAAACCTGCTCGATACATGCAGGTGCTTGTTGTCATTAAAGGGGTACTCCACCCCAAGACATCTTTTCCCCTAGGGGATAAGATGTTTGATCTGCCGCTTGGGACCCCCGCAATCTCGGCTGCGGCACCATAGACATCCGGTGCACAGAGCAAACCTTGCTCTTTGCCAGATGACTGGCGATGTGGGACAGAGGATCGTGATGTCACGGTCACACCCCGCTCGTGACTTCACAGCCATGCCCCCTCAATGCAAGTGTATTGTAGGGGGTGTGACTGCCACCACACCCCCTCCCATAGACTTGCATTGAGGGGGCATGGCTGTGACATCATGAGCGGGGAGCGGCCGTGATATCACGAGCCTCTGTCGCTGCACCCCATGCTCTAAACAAACACCAGGTGCAGCAGGGAGATCGCAGGTGTCCCCAGGAGCGGGATCCCCATGATCAGACATCTTATCCCCTATCCTTTAGACATCTTATCCCCTATGCATTATGCTGCATAAGCAATAAAATGATTGCTTATGTAGTCTCCTGGAAGGGCTTAAAAAGGGAAAACAAAATTAAATAAAAAAATGCTAAGTAAAATTCCTCCCCTAGTAAAAATTGTAATCACCCTCTTCTCTTAAAAAAAATAATAATAATATATTAGATATCGTGTGCAGAAATGTCTGAACTATTAAAATACAATGTTGTAGATCCTGTATGGTGAATGGCATACTGTACATAAAAAAGACCTCCAGAATTGATGTTTTTTGGTCACATCACATCCCAGAAAAACCAATTATAAAAACTGATCCAAAAAGTGTAACAATAAAAACAACAGACCACGATTCATAAAATGGGTCCTCAGATATCCTGTAGATGGGAAAAAGAAAAAGTTTTATAGTAGTCAAAAAAATTAATTGCAATTCAAAGCATTTCTATATGAATTTTTTTTTAACTTTTTTGAAAGCAGTTCAACAAAACAAAAACTCCACAAATTGCATATTCTTGTAATTGTACTGACCGACAGAATAAAGATTACATGCAACATATGTGTCACGATGCCGGCTGGCAGGTAGTGGATCCTCTGTGCCGGAGAGGGATTGGCGTGGACCGTGCTAGTGGATCGGTTCTAAGTCACTACTGGTTTTCACCAGAGCCCGCCGCAAAGCGGGATGGTCTTGCTGCGGCGGTAGTGACCAGGTCGTATCCACTAGCAACGGCTCACCTCTCTGGCTGCTGAAGATAGGCGCGGTACAAGGGAGTAGACAGAAGCAAGGTCGGACGTAGCAGAAGGTCGGGGCAGGCAGCAAGGATCGTAGTCAGGGGCAACGGCAGGAGGTCTGGAACACAGGCTAGGAACACACAAGGAAACGCTTTCACTGGCACGATGGCAACAAGATCCGGCAAGGAAGTGCAAGGGAAGTGAGGTGATATAGGGAAGTGCACAGGTGATCAGACTAATTGGAACCACTGCGCCAATCAGCGGCGCAGTGGCCCTTTAAATCGCAAAGACCCGGCGCGCGCGCGCCCTAAGGAGCGGGGCCGCGCGCGCCGGGACAGGACCGACGGAGAGCGAGTCAGGTACGGGAGCCGGGGTGCGCATCGCGAGCGGGCGCTACCCGCATCGCGAATCGCATCCCGGCTGGAGGCAGTATCGCAGCGCCCCGGGTCAGTGGATCTGACCGGAGCGCTGCAGTGAGGAGAGTGTAGCGAGCGCTCCGGGGAGGAGCGGGGACCCGGAGCGCTCGGCGTAACAATATGTTTATTTTAATTTTTATTTACACAGTTTTTTTTTTATGGGAAAAGGGGGGGGGGGGGTGATTCAAATTTTTATTAGGGAAGGGGTTAAATGATCTTTATTAACTTTTTTTTAAAACTTTTTTTTGCAATGTTATAGTTCCTATAGGGGGCTATAACACTGCGCACACTGATCTTTTACATTGAGCATTGTTATCCCATAGGAAACCATTGATTGACGATTCTGCCGCTTGACTGCTCATGCCTGGATCTCAGGCACTGAGCAGTTATTCGGTGATCGGTGTCCTCCAGCTGTTCGGGATGCCGCGATTTCGCCGTGGTGCTCCCAAAGAGCCCACTGAGCTAACCGGCAGTAGTTTACTATCACTTTAGATGCGGCGATCAACTTTGAATGCTGCATCTAAAGGGTTAATAGCGTGTGGCACCGCGATCAATGCCGCGTGCTATTAGCCACGGGTCCCGGGCGTTGCTAGAGGACGTGCTTGACATGCCGTGGCCCCGCGTTATACAAAGGGAGCGGACTCAGGGCGTACAGGTACGCCTTGCATCCTTAAAGGGGTACTCCGGCGCTTAAACATCTTATCCCCTATCCAAAGGATAGGGGATAAGATGCCTGATTGCGGGGGTCCCACCGCTTGGGTCCCCCGTGATCTTGCATGTCGCACCCCGTTTAAAATCGGTCCCCGGAACGTGTTCGCTCCGGGCCTGATTACTGTCGATCACGGGGCCGGAGCGTTGTGACGTCAAGGCTCTGCCCCGTGTGACATCACGCTCCGCCCCCCTCAATGCAAGCCTATGTGAGGGGGCGTGACTTAGCTTCTTTCAATAGGTGAGAGGAAGGGGAAAAAGCAGAAGGGATATATATAGGAGGTTGACTGAACGGGAGGGGGGGTCTTAAAAATGTGTAGAAGGATGACTGGAGGGGGAGGGGTTGCAGAGGAGAAGGGTGCTGCGGGGGCAGAAACGTGTGAAAGAGGATGACTGAAGGGTGTGGGGATGTAGAGAAGGGAGCTGGGGGGGGGCTGAAAATTTGAAGGAAGATAACTCAAGGGTGGGGAAGGTGTGGAGGAGAAGGGGGCTGAGGGGTCTTGGGGGGAAGAAGATGTCTGGGGAGGGGGGGCAGATAAGTGTGAAGGAGGATGACTGAGGGGTCTTGGGGGGGGGGAAGGGCTATGGGTGGGTCAGAAAAGTTTGAAGGAAGATAACTGGGGGGACCTATGGGTCTGAAAGAGGAGAGGAAAGATGGGTCTGAGAGAGTACTAAGGGGTCTGGGGGGACTTAGGTCTCATTCACACTGGGGACATTCTGTCAGCATAAATCCACTTGCGGCCAAATTCCATTGTTCTGCTGCTCTGTGCATAGTGCAGAATCGCCGCAGCGGAATGGACGTCTGTCCAAAGAATGAACTTGTTTATTCTTTGGGCTGAATTCCACCGTGATCTATGAGATCCAGTGACTTTGGCAGCGCCTGCTGCAAGCGGACATTCAGCTGGATTATTTATTTTATTTATATAGCGCTTACAGATTCCGCAGCGCTTACAATTATGGGGTACAAACAAAGACAAGTATCAGACATAATATTACACAATAACTATTCAAACAAGAGGTGTGGGGATATATTGAGGATATGTTGAGGCCAATTAGAGAATGTTGTAGGCCTGTCTGAAGAGTTTTGTTTTTGAAACTATGGATGTTGTTGTTGAGTCTGAGGGACTGAGGGATAGCATTCCAGAGAACCGGTGCAGCACGAGTGAAGTCTTGGAGACGGGAGTGAGAAGTTCGGATTATAGAAGATGTTAGTGTGAGATCATTAGCAGATCGGAGAGAACGTGTAGGATGGTAGACAGAGATGAGAGAGGAGATGTAGGGAGGTGCAGCATTGTGGAGAGCTTTGTGTGTGAGACTGAGGATTTTGTACTGTATTCTGGACTGAATTGGTAACCAGTGTAGTGACTGGCACAGGGAGGAGGCGTCGGTGTAGCGGCTGGAGAGGAAGATGAGTCTGGCTGCGGCATTAAGGATGGACTGGAGAGGAGAGAGTTTGGAGAAAGGAAGGCCTATTAGTAAAGAGTTACAGTAGTCGAGGCGGGAGTGAATTAAAGCAATAATAAGAGTTTTTGCAGTTTCAGTAGTGAGAAACGGGCAGATTCTGGAAATGTTTTTGAGATGCAGGTGACAAGAACGTGAAAGAGACTGAATATGGGGAGTGAAAGACAGATCAAAGTCAAGTATAACTCAAAGACAGCGAGCCTGCTGCCCGGGAGTTATGGTAGTACCACATACCGAGATGGAAGTGTCAGGGTAAGGTACAGTATCAGTTGATGGAGAAAAAACAAGAAGTTCTGTTTTAGAAATATTTAGTTTCAGATATTAAGAGGACATGATGTCTGAGATAGCAGAGAGACAGTCACTGGTATTCTGTAGGAGTGCAGGGGTGATGTTGGAGGAAGAGGTATAGAGTTGGGTGTCATCAGCATAGAGGTGGTACTGGAAACCAAATCTACTGATTGTTTTTCCAATGGGGGATGTGTAGAGTGAAAAGAGTAGGGGACCCAGGACTGATCCCTGGGGAACCCCGACAGCAAGGGGAAGAGGAGAAGAAGTAGAGCCAGAAAACAACACGCTAAAGGAGCGGCCAGAGAGATAGGAGTAAAACCAGGCGAGAGCAGAGTCCTTGAGATCGATGGAGCAGAGACTACTGAGGAGGAGTTGGTGATCCACAGTGTCAAAAGCCGCAGACAGGTCCAAGAGAGTCAGTAAAGAGAAATTGCCATTTGATTTGGCCGTCAGAAGATTGTTAGTGACTTTGGTTAGGGCCGTTTCTGTGGAGTGTAGGGAGCGGAAATCAGACTGTAAGGGGTCAAGGAGAGAGTTCTCGGAGAAATAGCGGATAAGGCGGGAGAAGACCAAGCGTTCCAGGATTTTGGAGATAAAGGGGAGATTTGAGACGGGTCGATAGTTGGCTGCACAGGACGGGTCCAGAGATGGTTTTTTCAATAGTGGGATTATGATAGAGTGTTTGAAGGAGGAGGGAAAGACCCCAGAAGAGAGGGAGAGGTTAAAGATTTTAGTTAGGTGACAGCTGATAGCAGGAGAGAGAGACTGGATGAGGTGGGAAGGCATGGGGTCACTAGAGCAAGTAGTGGGCCGGGCGGAGGAGAGGAGCCTGGAAACCTCATCCTCCGTTACAGGCTCAAAAACTGAGAGTGATGAAGAGGAGACGTGGCTGGGAATTGGATCAGAACTTTTAGGGGACTGGGAGAGGATTTCATCACGAATGTCATCATATATAAAAATATATCCATCATACATTACCTGTAGCAGGCATGTTCCCACAGGCCATCCAGGGACACCGTGCACCCTCTAGGAGGGTGCATGGTGTCCCTGGATGGCCTGTGGGAACATGCCTGCTACAGGTAATGTATGATGGATATATTTTTATATATGATTTTGTACTGATGTAAACATTACCGTACCGATGTAAAGGGGGATATATTATTGTGCAGTGTTCCTGATATCTACCATCTGATTATATTCAGGACCAGGGTACCGGTGCCATTTCTGGGGTATATGTTTTTTAGGGGTGGGGTTGTCTTTCCCTTTTTTTGTATTGTCAATTGTGGTGAGATTATCAATAAAATGTATAAATTTTTTGCATTAATTTTGCATTATTGGTGGTTACTTTTGTGGTGACAATTGTAGGAGCATTATTATAGGAGTTTTTGTTGCCATTTCTATTGGTGTTATAATTTAGAGGAAGAGTGTAGTTTATATTGTATTAGCTGGAGTGCCCGTGACAAGAGAAGACCAGGGACTTGCTGCTGCACACTGTGATAAAAGTAAAAAAAAACACATCAGAAATAAAAGTAAGCTTGTTAATGGCAGCAGGCTGCAGCATGGGAGGTATCATCAGTATCTAATCCATACAGGGGGGGCGCTGTCAGTATTTAATCCATACATTGGGGGTCATAATATCAAAATGTAACCCCCCTCTCCTATATAAATTAGATACTGACATTGCCCCCTGTATGGATTAGATACTGATGATACCCCAACATGCTGAAATCATCAGTATCTAATCCATACATGGGGGGGCACAATATCATAATGTGACCCCCATATGGGTTAGATACTGATGATACCCCAACATGCTCCAATCATCTGTATCTAAACCATACAGGGGGCACTGTCAGTATCTAATCCACATAGTGGGTTCACATTATGATACTTGTCCCTCATGACGATCCACTTGTCCTGATACATAAAATAATTTCAACCAAAATAGTCTGTAAATAAGGTCTTAATTAATAGAAAATGAATAGGCAGACCAGTATGCCACCCCATTAGGTGGATCAGGGCCCCTGAAAAGTAAGTCTGCCCCAATAAATAGGTAGTCCCCCCCCCCCCTTCAGGTAGGTACGTCCCCTCATCAGGTAAGCAGGCATGTAGGGCTCCACTAGCATGTAAATAGGGACCCAGATATATATGTCCCCCCAGCTGGTAAAAAGGGAGGACTCCAAGACAAAGCCCCAGATAGAAATTACCCCTATTAGGTAGAGCTCCCCAGTAGGTAGACAGGCCCCCAGAGAAATATGACTCCCATCAGGTAGGGCTCCCATTTAAACAATTATACTCCCTAAGTCAGAGCTTTCCAAACTTTTCATGGTGACGCCCTTACATAGTTTGGTGACACACTCCTTGCTATACTGCCAATTGTATGTATCACGTTGACAATGCACAACGTAGTACCAGTATCAGCATTAGAAAAGCTGCTACCATCCTGTGCCAGTTCATCCCCCCCCCCCCTTATCACACCCTGTGGCATTATATTCCCCCTTCTCTGACGCTCCCTTTGCCATTCTATTCCCTCCCCTCCCCCCTGTGCCATTCTATTCCCTTCCCTTCCCCCTGTGCCATTCTATTTCAGACCCCCCGTGCCATTCTTTTTAAGCCTCCCCCCCTGTGCCATTCTATTTCAGCCCCCCCCCTGTGCTATTCTATTTCAAACCCCCCCCTGTACCATTCTATTTCAGCCCCCCCCCCTGTGCCATTCTATTTCAGCCCCCCCTGTGCCATTCTATTTCAGCCCCCCCGTTCCATTCTATTTCAGCCCCCCATGCCATTCTATTTCAGCCCTCCCTGTGCCATTATATTTCAGCCCCCCCTGTGCCATTCTATTTCAACCCCCCCTGTGCCATTCTATTTCAGCCCTCCCTGTGCCATTCTATTTCAGCCCCCCCCCCTGTGCTATTCTATTTCAGCCCCCCCCCCCCGTGCTATTCTATTTCAGCCCCCCCGTGCCATTCTATTTCAAACCCCCTGTGCCATTCTATTTCAGCCCCCCCTGTGCCATTCTATTTCAGCCCCCCCCCCTGTGCCATTCTATTTCAGTCCCCCCTGTGCCATTCTATTTTAGCCCCCCTGTGCCATTCTATTTTAGCCCCCCTGTGCCATTCTATTTTAGCCCCCCCTGTGCCATTCTATTTTAGCCCCCTCGTGCCATTCTATTTTAGCCCCCCCTGTGCCATTCTATTTCAGCCCCCCCTGTGCCATTCTATTTCAGCCTCCCCCCGTGCCATTCTATTTCAGCCCCCCATGCCAATCTATTTCAGCCCCCCCCCCTGTGCCATTCTATTCCCCCCCCGTGCCATTCTATTCCCCCCGTGCCATTCTATTCCCCCCCGTGCCATTCTATTTCAGCCCCCCCCCCCGTGCCATTCTATTTCAGCCAACCCCCCCTGTGCCATTCTATTTCACTCCCCTGTACCATTCTATTTCAGTCCCCTGTGCCATTCCATTTCACCCTCCCCTCCCTCCTTTGCCATATCATTCACTGATTCACCAAACCCCCTCCCCCTGCTTTTACCTGTCCCATGTGCCCTCCGGCAGGCTCGCTGGCACGGCGGTTATGTTGCTGCACCGCATCCTCGGTTCTAACGGAGGTGCGCGCGATGAGTGACGTCATTGCACAGGCCTATGTTGGGATACCGATGTCCTGCGTGGCTTGCTATAAGCTGCAGCATACAGCTGAAGCCTATAGGAGTTCAGTGACGGGGCAAGAATGATTGCCCCGTTATATGTGAATTCCTCAGGCGTCTAGCACTGCTAGCCCGAAGCAGGGCTAAATGCCTGAAGAATTCACCTGCCCGGTGCCCGGAACTGCATGTCCCGGGTGTTGGGCGATACAATTTCCACATCCCTGTTATTATATCGTACCCTCGCAACGTGATCAATAAGCTGAGATGGCAGAGGAGGGTCCCATTACCTACCGCTGATCGCCGATTCACTGTTGTGGCCTGGCACAGCTATGTTGTATCAGTGGTTTGCAGATCACACTGTACAATGCTATGCCAAGGCAAAGGCAAGCACAGCATTATTCAGTGAATGAAATATAATGATTGCATATAAAAGTCCCCTATGGGGAGTTAAAAAGTGTAAAATATAAAAATGTCTAAAAAATTCTATAAAATTGCATCTATTGCAATGTCGATTTTTGGTTACATCATATATCAGAAAAAAATTATACAGTGTGATCAAAAAGTCCCATCAAAACAATAACGATACCGTTATTGAAAACTACATCATGGCGCAAGAAATGACCCTCATACATCCCTGTATATGAAAATATTAAAAAATTCTAGGTGACAGAAGAAGATCATTTTAACCCTCTCCCGACCTATGACGTACTGGTACGTCATGCGTCAGGAGAAGGAAACATGACGCGGGCCTGCAAATCGGGTCCGCGTCATAGCCAGCAGATTTCCACTGCTATCAGCAACTGACATCTGCTGGTAATGACTGCCATCGGAGCTGGCTTCGAAATAGTTAAATGCTGTGATCAATAGTGATCGCAGGATTTAAACATTAAATACTGGTAATCCCTGGGGTCTAGGGGACCCATCTGCAGCTCTGCGATGTAATCTGCAGATAGGTTGCTGTTACGCCTAGCGCTCCGGGTCCCCGCTCCTCCCCGGAGCGCGTACGGCGTCTCTCTCTCCGCAGCGCCCCGGTCGGTCCCGCTGACCGGGAGCGCTGCACTGTCATGGCCGTCGGGGATGCGATTCGCACAGCGGGACGCGCCCGCTCGCGAATCGCATCCCAGGTCACTTACCCGTTCCCGTCCCCTGCTGTCATGTGCTGGCGCGCGCGGCTCCGCTCTCTAGGGCGCGCGCGCGCCAGCTCCCTGAGACTTAAAGGGCCAGTGCACCGATGATTGGTGCCTGGCCCAATTAGCTTAATTGGCTTCCACCTGGTCCCTGACTATATCTGACCTCCTCCCATGCACTCCCTTGCCGGATCTTGTTGCCTTGTGCCAGTGAAAGCGTTTTGTGTGTCCAAAGCCTGTGTACCAGAACTTCTGCTATCCACCCTGACTACGAACCTTGCCGCCTGCCCCCGACCTTCTGCTAAGTCTGACCTTGCTTCTGTCTACTCCCTTGTACCGCGCCTATCTTCAGCAGCCAGAGAGGTTGAGCCGTTGCTAGTGGATACGACCTGGTCACTACCGCCGCAGCAAGACCATCCCGCTTTGCGGCGGGCTCTGGTGAAAACCAGTAGTGACTTAGAACCGGTCCACTAGCATGGTCCACGCCAATCCCTCTCTGGCACAGAGGATCCACCTCCTGCCAGCCGGCATCGTGACAGTAGATCCGGCCATGGATCCCGCTGACGTCCCTCTGCCTTATATCTCTGATATCACCACGGTGGTCGCCCAGCAATCCCGACAGATCGCCCATCTAACTCACCAGCTGTCGGAAGTATTCACCATTGTGCAGCAACTTCAGTCGCAACTTCAGCAGCAATCATCTCCTGCACCCCTTCCGCAGCGAGTGGCCACTCCTAGCCTCCGCCTGTCCTTGCCGGACAAATTTAATGGGGACTCTAAGTTTTGCCGTGGTTTTCTTTCGCAATGTTCCCTGCACTTGGAGATGATGTCGGACCAGTTTCCTACTGAAAGGTCTAAGGTGGCTTTCGTAGTCAGCCTTCTGTCTGGAAAAGCCCTGTCATGGGCCACACCGCTCTGGGACCGCAATGACCCCGTCACTGCCTCTGTACACTCCTTCTTCTCGGAAATTCGAAGTGTCTTTGAGGAACCTGCCCGAGCCTCTTCTGCTGAGACTGCCCTGCTGAACCTGGTCCAGGGTAATTCTTCCGTTGGCGAGTACGCCATACAATTCCGTACTCTTGCTTCTGAACTTTCCTGGAATAATGAGGCCCTCTGCGCGACCTTTAAAAAAGGCCTATCCAGCAACATTAAAGATGTTCTGGCCGCACGAGATACTCCTGCTAATCTGCATGAACTCATTCATCTAGCCACTCGCATTGACATGCGTTTTTCTGAGAGGCATCAAGAGCTCCGCCAGGAAAAAGACTTAGATCTCTGGACACCTCTCCCACAGTCTCCATTGCAATCTGCGCCTAGGCCTCCCGCCGAGGAGGCCATGCAAGTGGATCGGTCTCGCCTGACCCTGGAAGAGAGGAATCGCCGTAAGGAAGAGAATCTTTGTCTGTACTGTGCCAGTACCGAACATTTTTTGGTGGATTGCCCTATCCGTCCTCCACGTCTGGGAAACGCACGCTCGCACCCAGCTCTTGTGGGTGTGGCGTCTCTTGATGCTAAGTCGGCTTCTCCTCGTCTCACGGTGCCTGTACGGATTTCTTCTTCAGCCAGCTCTTCCCTCTCAGCCGTGGCCTGCCTGGACTCTGGTGCCTCTGGGAATTTTATTCGGGAGTCCTTGGTGAATAAATTCCGCATCCCGGTGACCCGTCTTGTCAAGCCACTCCACATTTCCGCGGTCAACGGAGCCAGGTTGGATTGCACCGTGCGTTTCCGCACGGAGCCCCTCCTAATGTGCATCGGACCTCATCATGAGAAAATTGAGTTTTTGGTCCTCTCCAATTGCACTTCTGAAATTCTCCTTGGACTACCCTGGCTTCAACACCATTCCCCAACCCTGGATTGGTCCTCAGGGGAGATCAAGAGCTGGGGTACCTCTTGCTTCAAGGACTGCCTTAAACCGGTTCCCGTTACTCCCTGCCGTGACCCTGTGGTTCCTCCTGTATCCGGTCTCCCTAAGGTCGTTATGGACTCTGCCCGCCTTAAGAAGTGCCTCTCCCCCCCTCCCAGTCCAGTCAGTCAAGCCTCGGTGCCTCCTCGTGGCCCTCGTCCTGGTGTCACACTGCCCCGTGCCAGGCCTCGCCCTCTGCCCTCCCTCCCCATTCCCACTCCTGCTGTACTGCCTGCTGTTGAGGAATCCCTCCATCCTTTCCCGGTGTCCTCATCCCAGGGGGGGCAGTTACCGGACAAAGAGAAGGGGAGACCTAAGGGGGGGGGGTACTGTTACGCCTAGCGCTCCGGGTCCCCGCTCCTCCCCGGAGCGCGTACGGCGTCTCTCTCTCCGCAGCGCCCCGGTCGGTCCCGCTGACCGGGAGCGCTGCACTGTCATGGCCGTCGGGGATGCGATTCGCACAGCGGGACGCGCCCGCTCGCGAATCGCATCCCAGGTCCCTTACCCGTTCCCGTCCCCTGCTGTCATGTGCTGGCGCGCGCGGCTCCGCTCTCTAGGGCGCGCGCGCGCCAGCTCCCTGAGACTTAAAGGGCCAGTGCACCGATGATTGGTGCCTGGCCCAATTAGCTTAATTGGCTTCCACCTGGTCCCTGACTATATCTGACCTCCTCCCATGCACTCCCTTGCCGGATCTTGTTGCCTTGTGCCAGTGAAAGCGTTTTGTGTGTCCAAAGCCTGTGTACCAGAACTTCTGCTATCCACCCTGACTACGAACCTTGCCGCCTGCCCCCGACCTTCTGCTACGTCTGACCTTGCTTCTGTCTACTCCCTTGTACCGCGCCTATCTTCAGCAGCCAGAGAGGTTGAGCCGTTGCTAGTGGATACGACCTGGTCACTACCGCCGCAGCAAGACCATCCCGCTTTGCGGCGGGCTCTGGTGAAAACCAGTAGTGACTTAGAACCGGTCCACTAGCACGGTCCACGCCAATCCCTCTCTGGCACAGAGGATCCACCTCCTGCCAGCCGGCATCGTGACAGTTGCTGGAGAAGATCGGACAGTTCCTGTCTATTGTCTATGCTCCATAGGTCCTGCTATAAAGCATATACCTAAATGTTGTTCAAACATCTTCCATTTGTGTGTGGGGGGGGGGGTGCCGATATAGCACCTCGTCAGGGGCACAAGGAGCGCTAGGTACATCTCTGCTCCTGTACGTAAAATATTGAGAGTAGGTGCCTTTTTTTATTTATTATCATATGCTTGGGAAAAGAATGATTGTATTACAAGAAGCTCCACACGGGATCATGTTGCTGACTCAATAACAGTTTGCAGATTTTAATGACTCAACATTAAGTTGCAGATATTCAACTAAGCTTTCTCCATCAGTTCATCAGTTTTCATTATTAATATTAAAGTTATAAGATTACAGACTGACTCATGTCACAATATTTCTATGTGAATTTAGGTTATTAGGTCATCATCATTAAAAAAATTCCTTCCCAAAATGTCTCCCTTTCAGATTGGCGGGCAACTCCCTATTGCTATTGTTAGAATCTGCACAAACAAATTGCATACCTGAGTTTCAGCAGTAAAACGTGTGTTGTGCTTATTTTTGGCACAGCATGGGATTAAGGCAGTTTTGGTATCTGTGTAAAAACTTATACTGCAGTGATACATCTGTAGATCACTGCTTTGGAACACTGCTGTTTAGGGTGGCAAGGGTGTATGGATATATGCAAATGGGAGCATCAGAACAAAAGGTAAAACAATGGTAAAGAACAGTATGTTCAATGACAGTAAACCCTATTTATGGTCAAGGGACTTTATTTTGACATTGAAAGGGAATCGGTCAATTACAATTTACATTCCAAATTGCTGACATTGTTAGATAGCTGACACATTGCGGGGGGCTTTATCATGCATTTATGACCGGTTTCTGGTGTAAAAAAAAATGTTGTACATTTAAAACTCTTATGGAAGATTTACTGTGCTCGACATTTTTAAAATGAGCATTTGTGCCTCTTTTGATGCATCCGTTGATTTTATTTGCCTTGACTGCAATTGCCTGGCACTGGACTCTAAAATTCACTTTACTGTCTACCAGTACCAGTAAGTCCTTGCCATTTCCAGATTAAAGGGGTACTCCATTGGCCAACGCAGAACTAAATGTAAATGCTGATTTTGCGCTCCAGGGGTTGGCAACGGCCCCTCGTGATGTCACAGCCATGCCCCCTCAATGCAAGTCTATGAGAGAGGACGTGACAACCGTCATGCCCTCTCCCATAGACTTGCATTGAGGGGGCGTGGTTGTGATGTCACAAGGGGGGCGTGACTGAGCCCCGCACCACAAAATCAGCATTCACATTTAGTTCCATGTTGGTCAGTGGAGTACCCCTTCAATACTAATGGCTGCCATGCACATATATTGGCCCAGATTTATCAATCTGCCTGAAAACAAAACTTGTCTATAGCAACCAATCAAGCTGTGGGCAAAACCGGACAACGTTGTAGGCAACGTTTCAGCTGGCTCACCCAGCCATTTTCAAGCCTTAGCTTGAAAATGGCTGGGTGAGCCAGCTGAAACGTTGCCTAACACGTCTTTTTGAATAAATCACCTTTTTTTGCTGACACCTGGTGTGCCACTGTCCATTAAATTTTTCTGTGTTTTGGAGGGGTCCCCAACCTAGACCCGACACAGTAGGCACCTGAGCACCTTTTTTTTTTTACCCTGGAGTGCTGCTTTCCTGCTCTATCTCCCCTCAAGAACAGATATTCGATGTGGTGTGTACCGACACCACATAAATGACCAGTAATAGGCATCTTGTGAGTATGGGCCTTTTGACTGTGGTAATATTTGTATTATTTTAAAACTAAAGTGCTGCATACCAACAGCTGACTTGCAAAACACTAGAAAACCATAAGATAATATTTCGCCACAGTTGTACGGTATGAGGAACACATTGTAACATCTGGCTGTTGCGGTAACATACAACAGCTGCAAGAATGCACTTGTATACAGTGTGAAATGAGGACTCTTAAAGGAATACTGCAGCCCGAAGACAACTTATCACCTATCCGTGGTCCTCAAAGTATTCGTTTTTCCCAGAGTGTTCCTATAAGGTCAGAAACCAATGTCTTTGCTTATATGCCGAGCAGTGGGCAGGAAATGTTTACAACACATTGTTGTTCCACGCACTTCCATGGGAAACTGACTGTTCTGATTCCTGTCAATTAATCCTTTCATTGCCGGATGGGTAAGAAGAATTTCAGAAGCGAGGAGGAAAGATTTTTTTTATAGAACAATTCTTTTAGACAAACAAATGATGAACTTTGCATTTCTGCAACAAGACCAGTCCAGCAGGTTTCTAGCCAAAGTTCTTAACCTGGCAGTGTTGTTTCTCTGCTAGTTTCTAACTACTTCCTTGTACAAAAATAACCTTTTCATGTATAACTTGGGGGGAAAAAAAACGAAAAATATACTAACAATGTGCTTTCCTTCTACAGTAAAACCTCTTTGAGATGACCACCCTATATTGCACAACAAAAACGGGCTTCTAGAGGTGGTCTTCTCATAGGAATACATAAAAAGAGGGGAACTGAAAATCTGGTCTGAGTAAGGGAGCAGACTATCAAAGAGGTGGTCTTTTGAGCAGGTTTCACTGTATTTTATCATTTCCAGGCTGCTGAAAACTCTTAAAGGGCTATTCCAGGCAAAGGATAGGGGATAAGATATCTGATTGTGGGGGGGCCGCCGCTGGGACCCCTGCGAACTCCCTATAGCACCAGCATTCTATCCGCATTCTATCCTTGGAAACCTCTGGGTTTCCGGGACTGGAGACATGACGTATAGCCACGCCTCCTCGTGACATCACGCCATGCCCCCTCCATTCATGTCCACGCCCCCTCCCATAGACATGAAAGGAGGGGGTGTGGAGTGATGTCATGAGGAGGCGTGGCTATACGTCATGTCTCCAGTCCCGGAAACCCAGAGGTTTCCGAGCCTGGAGACGCAGCCCCGCATAGAATGTGGGCTGCTGCAGAGAGATCGCGTGGGGTCCCAGTGGTGGGCCCCCCACAATCAGACATCTTATCCCCTATCCTTTGGATAGGAGATAACATGTTTTTGCCAGGAATACCCCTTTAACATTCCTCTCTTACTCAATGTATGTACAAGCATAGTCATGGTCTTTCACTTTGGGAAGTATATTCCAGATATTGTAAAGAAAACACTAACCATGCTACTGCATTATAGCAGCTCAGGTAAGGTGTGTCTGTTGACATTCATTTTCCTGCAGACGTTTATCATATTGCAATACCTCAGCATTCTAGAGACACCCAGGTAGCGTATGAAGCGCCTTCTGCTGGTCTTTTATTTTTCTACCTTTATGTAACTCTAAAAAGATGTTTTGTCAAACTTCTTCCATTAAAGGAGTAGTCCAGTGGTGACCCAGTGGTGAACAACTTATCCCCTATCCTAAGGATAGGGGATAAGTTGCAGATCGCGGGGGTCCGACCGATGGGGCCCCCTGCGATCTCCTGTACGGGGCCCCGACAGCCCGCGGGAAGGGGGGCGTGTGGACCTCCGCACGAAGCGGCGGCCGACACGCCCCCTCAATACAACTCTATGGCAGAGCTGAAGCGCTGCCTTCGGTAATCTCCGGCTCTGCCATAGAGATGTATTGAGGGGGCTTCGTGCGGGGGTCGACACCCGCTATCTGGCCGGAGAGCCGGGGCCCCGTATAGAGAGATCGCAGGGGGCCCCAGCGGTCGGACCCCCCGCAATCTCAAACTTATCCCCTATCCTTAGGATAGGGGATACGTTTTTCACCACTGGACTACCCCTTTAAAGAATTATAGAGGCTACTGTGCTCTTTCAAACTTTTAGTGCAGCAGAAAATATGAGATAGCTGTCCTCTGATATACAACATAAACGTTGAGATAAAGGGGTTTTAAATTGTTTTAATAATAATTTCCTAAACACTGGGAATGGGGGAACTGCTGCTCCAGCACTGCTACCATTTCAGTGTCTCCTTCTGCAAGTGCTACAATGTCGTTGTGTACATTGACGCTGCAGCCATTCACTCGGAGGTCACGTTTGTACATGCAGGAAGAGACCAGTGTTTGGCTGCACATGCACAATGTATCAGTAAAGAGTTTTAATTTATTTTTACTCCAACCCCAGCTGGTAGAAAATACTACTTTAGGGCTCGTTCACACGAGCGGATTTTGTTTGAAACTCGCAGCGGGTAACCCGCTGCGAGTTTCAAACAAAATATGCTCGTGTGAACGAGCCCTAAAGAAATGGACGGACTCTCCTACGGCTGTCTCCGCTGTGAAAAATCCACCGCAGACCCCATTGACTTTAACAGGGTCTGCAGCGGACTTTCCGCAGAGGAGATTCAACTGCTGAAAATCAGCTGTGGACAGCCGGTGGAGAGCTCGCCCCTTTTAAACTCGCAGTGGGTAACCCGCTGCGAGTTTCAAACAAAATACGCTCGTGTGAACGAGCCCTAAAGAAATGGACGGACTCTCCTACGGCTGTCTCCGCTGTGAAAAATCCACCGCAGACCCCATTGACTTTAACAGGGTCTGCAGCGGACTTTCCGCAGAGGAGATTCAACTGCTGAAAATCAGCTGTGGACAGCCGGTGGAGAGCTCGCCCCTTTTAAACTCGCAGTGGGTAACCCGCTGCGAGTTTCAAACAAAATACGCTCGTGTGAACGAGCCCTAAAGAAATGGACGGACTCTCCTACGGCTGTCTCCGCTGTGAAAAATCCACCGCAGACCCCATTGACTTTAACAGGGTCTGCAGCGGACTTTCCGCAGAGGAGATTCAGCTGCTGAAAATCAGCTGTGGACAGCCGGCGGAGAGCTCGCCCCTTTTAAACTCGCAGTGGGTAACCTGCTGCAAGTTTGAAACAAAATACGCTTGTGTGAATGAGCCCTTAGGGTAGGGTCACGTGCGGTATTTTGCTGCGTATTTGATACTGTGCATTTTCCTACCCATTGAAGTCAAAATACGCAGCTGATTTTGCCACTCATTGACTTCATTGGGTAGGAAAATAAGCAGCAAAATATGGCACGTGTGACCCTACCCTTAAAGAGGTACTCCCATGGAAACCTTTTTTTTTTTTTTTTTTTTTAAATCAACTGGTTCCAGAAAGTTAAACAGATTTGTAAATTAATGCTTGTAGTAAGAAACAGCGTTCGGCACAGCCAACCATGCAGCCTGATGTTTGCTCTTGATGGAACAGGTGTGTATGTATGTCGCTGCCTGTGGGGTGCTCAGCCAGGACAGAGTCATGAATCAAACATTTGAGAGAGCATGGAAAATAAGCGGCACTCACCACAGACAGCTAGCGACAACTTCTTTATTTCTTAGGCGTGCAGTAAAACCTGCATGTTTTACTGCACGCCTAAGAAATAAAGAAGTTGTCGCTAGCTGTCTGTGGTGAGTGTCGCTTATTTTCCATGCTCTCTCAAATGTTAGATTTGTAAATTACTTCTATTAAAAAATCTTAATCCTTACAGTACTTTTTAGGGGAGATATACTACAGAGAAAATGCTTTTCTTTTTTGAATTCTCTGATGTCATGACCACAGTTCTCTCTGCTGACCTCTGCTGTCCATATTAGGAACTGTCCAGAGAAGGAGAAAATCCCCATAGCAAATATATGCTGCTCTGGACAGTTCCTAAAATGGACAGCAGAGGTCAGCAGAGAGCACTGTGGTCGTGACAGAAGAGAAATCCAAAAAGAAAATAATTTCCTCTGTAGTATACAGCCCCTAAAAAGTACTGGAAGGATTAAGATTTTTTTAATAGAAGTAATTTACAAATCTGTTTAACTTTCTGGCACCAGTTGATTTAAAAAATAAAATAAAAAGGTTTTCAACGGGAGTACCCCTTTAAGCCCAGCTTCTTCCACCAGGCATGGAAAGTTTTTGCAGTGATCTGACTCTGTCAATGCAAGAATTCTGCAGTATCTAGTATAGATCTCAGAAGACATGACTCTATGGCTTGTATCCAGAGATTTCTGAATTGTGTTTCCCACAACTTGGACATTTTTAATAAGGAAACAAAACCATGTAAAAAATATTGCTGCAGTATGCACTGATCCATAAGTTATGTTCGCAGGTGTTTTGCTTTATACTGTCTCTGGTGAGTGGACCTTTGGTAACAGCCCTTCCTTTTCCAAGAAATGTGCACACTATTAGCAAGTAACTTTCATTTCATTCTTTGCTTGCTGGAGTATGAACCGGTTAACCTGTAAGTTTCGTTTTCTCTTGCAACCCAGCGGTCAACAATACTCTGGGAAACCTGCCAGAACTAATACCTGCTTGGTATTTCTTTACGTTAAAAGTGCTCTAGCTTTATGGAAAGAAAAAATGGGACACCTTAAAGGGGTACTGCCATGGAAAACTTTTTTTTTTTTTAATCAACTGGTGCCAGAAAGTTAAACCGATTTGTAAATGACTTCTATAAAATAAAAATAAAAAAATCTTAATCCTTCCAGTACTTATTAGCTGCTGAAAAATGGTTTTCTTTTTGGAACACAGAGCTCTCTGCTGACATCATGACCACAATGCTCTCTGCTGACATCTCTGTCCATTTTAGGAACTGTCCAGACCAGCATATGTTTGCTATGGGGATTTTCTCCTACTCTGGACAGTTCTTAAAATGGACACAGATGTCAGCAGAGAGCACTGTGGTCATGATGTCAGCAGAGAGCACTGTGTTCCAAAAAGAAAACCATTTCCTCTGTAGTATTCAGCAGCTAATAAGTACTGGAAGGATTAAGATTTTTTAATAGAAGTAATTTACAAATCTGTTTAACTTTCTGGCACCAGTTGATTTAAAAAAAAAAAAAAAAGATTTCCATTTAAGGACACAGAGATTTTTCATTTTTTCCCTCTTGCCCTCTAATAATCTTTCAGTTCTGCACCTAAAGACCCATATGAAGGCTTGTCTTATGCGGGGCTTTATAAAGAGACATTTTACTATAAAATCTGCAACAAAGCTAAATAATAATAATAATAATAATAATATATATATATATATATATATATATATATATAAATATATATATATATATATTTGTTGGTCGGGAAAAAAAGTTGCAAATTTGGGTGTTTTTCTTTCTACGCAGTGCACATTTCGGTGAAGATTATACAATATCTTTATTATATAGGTCAATATGATTACAACCATAATCAATGTATATAGCTTTTGTTTCATTTTACTATTATAACTTTTTGTGAGAAAATTTATCCTAAATAAATACCTTTACTTTTCCCTATACGGGGATGTATGAGGGCTTTTTTGCACTGTGATCTGTGGTTTTTATTGGAACCATTTTTGCTTATTCACATTGATCAGTGTTATCGGGACTCTGATCTGAGCCTGCCCAAGCAGCCTGGAAAAGCAGATTGCCTTCAGGACGGTAGGTCAGGATGCCTCCGGCCACCATGTCTGCTGATCTAGACCCTAGGATCACGCTGCAGAGGTCTTGATCCGCCCCCTGAGCTAGCCAGAATATATATTTTTAGGTGCTGTGATCAACTATAATCGCGGCATCTGAAGGGTTAATACCAAGCATCGTCATAATTGCCGATATCCAGCATTAGCAGTAAGTCCTGGATGATGATAGCAGCTGGAACTTACCGGACATATAGCGTACTTGCTTGTGACAAATGGACTGCAACCAGATCGTATATGTACACCATGTGTGATTAAGGTGTTAATGGTGCCTACACAGGTTGTAGAGGGCCCCCCTGGCCTGACCTCACACACCACCTGACACAGTCCTGATGGATCCCTGTTTCCTGAATTTACTACTTTCTGACTTTACCTGTAATGAGAAGCCTGAAGCCGAATTTTGTAGCGTTATGCAACATTGAGTGGTTCCTTTCCTCCCTTATGTCCCCTCCTCTTTTGTAATTACACCTTCGCATAGCCACACCCAGATAAAATGCTATCCCTCCAGATTTTTGGGGGTTCCTCAGCCCCTAATACTGATCCCACTATAAGTAATCACACGACCATCTTCAGGTATGGCAAAAAAAACCTGTACAGCTGGGTGACCAGACTGATTACAGCAGCACACAAAAACACTGGTAAATGCCACAATGTCACCCCGAATCAAATGTCATGGCTGTCTAGGTCTGTCTCACCAAGGACCTGCTATACAGCATGTTATCCCCAAATTAAGAAGAAACCCTGCTTTTAGCCTGTGGGTTCCATGGCCTATTACTACATAGTAGCACAGTAACATAGTTCACAAAAGTCCATCAAGTTCAACCTATATCCCTATTGTGTCCCTACTGAGTTGATCCAGAGGAAGGCAAAAAAACTTAAGACGCTGATGCCATTTGCCCCATACTAGAGGGAAAAATTCCTTCCCGACTCCAAATATGGCAATCAGAATGGCAATCTGTCCTTATAAATCTGGTATCTATAACCTGCTATATTATAGCTCTCCAGAAATGCACCCATTCTCTTTATTGAGCTCACCATGTCCACTTCCTCTGGCAGAGAATTCCACAGTCTCACTGCTCTTACAGTAAAGAACCCCCATCTGTGCTGGTGTAGAAACCTTCTTTCCTCTGAACGGAGAGGATGCCCCCCTGTTATATATCCAGTCCTAGGTATAAATAGACCATGGGAGAGATCTCTGTACTGTCCCCTGATATATTTATACATAGTTATTAGGTCGCCCCTAAGCCTTCTTTTTTCTAAACTAAATAACCCTAATTCTGATAATCTTTCTGTGTACTGTAATCCTCCCATTCCCCGTATTACCCTGGTTGCCCGTCTTTGAACCCTCTCCAGCTCCACTATATCTTTCTTGTACACTGGTGCCCAGTACTGTACGCAGTATTCTATGTGTGGTCTGACTAGTGATTTGTACAGCGGTAGAATTATTTATCTGCCATGTACATCTATGCCCCTATTGATGCACCCCATGATGCCATCTACTCCATTAGTGTGAAGGGCCCCAATCTTACATCAAACACAACTAACAACAATGTTTAAGAGAGTGAAACATTAAAACCTCATATATCTCTCATTTCCTAATGCCTTCTCTACTACCAACTTATCAATTGTACTGTATCATTGTACTGTTATTTGCACAATTATATAAAATAATTTTCCAAAATTACAGAAAAAAACTGCACCGTGTCTACACTGCTTTACACATAACTTTAACCTTTGAAAGACACAAGGCGTACACGCCGTGACACCACGGCATAGCGGGTTATCTTGGCGGCTAATGAAAGCACCGATCGTTGTGCTGCATGCAATTAACCCTTTAGATGCGGCATTCAAAGTTGATCGACTCATCTAAAGTAACAAAAATACACTCTTCGTAGATCAGTCGGGCTGATCGGGACCATCGCTGTAAAATCAAGTGTAACTTCTGACACCCGCTGCGATCTGTCTATTAATGCAGGTACTACAGCTCCCAGCATGGAGCAGAGTGTGCTCCATGTTGGGAGTAGTAGTATCTGCAGTTAAGGAAAGATCACAGTGGATGTCACTCCTGACACCCGCTGTGATCCTCCTGTATAATGTATGGATGCGGCCGGACGCTCTTCTATGGTCCCCTGGACTGACGTATATATATACACATATTCATATATCCCACAGAGAGTTGTGATTGGCTGGAACCATCTGGCCAATCACGGCTCTGTGGGAAATATGAATAGGTGTATATATGCGGCAGTACAGGGACCATAGAAGAGCAGCTGGCCGAATCTATACATTATACAGGAGGATCGCAATGAACCATGGCGATCTGTCAATTAGTACAGGTACTACTACTCCCATCATGGAACAATGTGTTACGTTAACACTACAGAATTCTCCACGGGCGAAATTCCACAAGTTTAATTCAGAGGTGTGCACGTAACATTAGTGTGACCGTTCACACTGCGGAATTTCAGCGGCAGACAAATCCACCGCTGAAATTGTTCCGCGCAAACAAAAAACATGTTCATCCTTTGCGCGGATTCTGCGAGCACAACCAGCCGTCAATGGTGACTGCTCAGTGCTCTGCGGCCTTAGAGCCGAAGTACTTTTGGCGGCGGCCGCCAGACGGATATCTCAGAATTCAGCAAGCGGAGATTCCGCAGTGTGAACGCAACTTATACTCTCCTTTTTGCATACACTTCGAATTAACGTAAATACTATGGAAACTACTGACCAAATCTTCACTGTGTAAATAAAGCCTAGGCATGTCATGCTTTTTCATGGTTTCTATCTAAATGGATGGTTAAAGTCCAAGTCCTTCTTACTTTTCTGCTCACACCTTTTACAGTCTTACCTGTATATCTGCATTTCCAAGTAACTAAAATTATCTTCAGGCAAGGGTAGAACACACACCTAAAGCACACGGGGTACTTGGAGTTTGAACTTGGAGATTTGATAGTAGACTGAGAAATATGATTAGAGAGAAGAAAACATTTAAGTTTGGTTCTACTGGTTCCCCAAACTCTGGCAAAAAAGTACTGGTTCTGACCAAACTAGTTCTATTCAATCATTAATTAATTCATTAATAGATGAAAAGCCCCAAAAGCCCTGTATAACACTGTTAGGTCACTTAGGAGTGCAACTATGTACTTCTGAGCTGTTTTTAAGGCAAAGTAAACGTTAAAGTTACACCACATTTATGGCTATGGGAAGCGCATGGTACCTGGTGGTAACTTTAAATAAAAAAAAAATGAAAAAAACACTGCACTATTGGATTTTTTATATTGTTTACTATTAATATCCAAAAATGATCCCTTCTTGTATGCAAACAGAGGTATCAGAGGAAGCAATGGCTTTTCTCAAGTGGTCCGAAAATTCTCCCTGGTTTTGTGACTGAAAAAGAAGAGATTTATTAAAACCTGTGGAGAGGCAAAGTTGCCCAGTTGCCCATAGCAACCAATCAGATTGCTTCTTTCATTTTTCAGAGGCCTTGTTAAGAATGTAAGAAGCGAGCTGATTGGTTGCTATGGGCAACTGGGCAACTTTGCCTCTCCACAGGTTTTAATAAATCTCCCCCATAGTACATAGTAGAAGATAAGAACCATTCGGCCCATCTAGTCTGGCCAATAATCTGAATCCTATCAATAGTACCTGGCCCTATCTTATATGAAGGATAGCCTTATACCTATCCCTATCTTATATGAAGGATAGACTTATACCTATCTCTATCTTATATGAAGGATAGCCTTATGCTTATCTCTATCTTATATGAAGGATAGCCTTATGCTTATCTCTATCTTATATGAAGGATAGACTTATACCTATCCCTATCTTATATGAAGGATAGCCTTATGCCTATCTCTATCTTATATGAAGGATAGCCTTATGCTTATCCCTATCTTATATGAAGGATAGCCTTATGCTTATCCCATGCATGTTTAAACTCCTTCACTGTATTTGCAGCTACCACTTCTGCAGGAAGGCTATTCCATGCATCCACTACTCTCTCAGTAAAGTGATACTTCCTGATATTACTGCAGAAACCTTTGCCCCTATAATTTAACACTGTCCTCTTGTGGTAGTTTTTCTTCTTTTAAATATCCTCTCCTCCTCTTTATGTATTTAAATGTTTCTATCATATCTCCTCTGTCTCTTCTTTCTTCCAAGCTATACATGTTAAAGGGGTACTCTGGTGGAAAACTTTTTTATTTTAAATAAACTGGTGCCAGAAAGTTAAAACACATTTTTAAATTATTTCTATTAAAAAATCTTAACCCTTCCAGTACTTATTGGCTGCTGAATACTACAGAGGAAATTATTTTCTTTTTGGAACACAGTGCTCTCTGCTTACATCACGAGCACAGTGCTCTCTGCTTACATCTCTGTCCATTTTAGGAACTATCCAGAGCATATGTTTGCTATGGGGATTTTCTCCTACTCTGGACAGTTCTTAAAATGGATAGAGAATTCAGCAGAGAGCACTGTACTCGTGATTCAGCAGAGAGCTCTGTGTTCCAAAAAGAATATCATTTTCTCTGTATTATTCAGCAGCTTATAAGTACTGGAGGTATTTGACGCTGCACAAAATGTATGGCAGCAGCGGGAAATACGCTGCGTATTCCTTGCTCACTATACACACAAGGCTTTCCGACGGCAGCCCTATGTGTGTAGTGAGTTTTGGAGGCGGGGCCGCGTGCCGGAGTGTCTGTGATGCGTGGCTCCGCCTCCAGAAATCACTGCACACATAGGGCTGCCATTGGAAAGCCCTGTGTGTATAGTGAGCAAGGGATACGCAGCGTATTTCCCGCTGCTGCCGTAAATTTTGTGCAGCATCAAATACGCTGCGTATACACACTGTGAGAACGCACCCTTAATCTTTCCTGGTAAGTTTTATTCTGCAATCCATGTACTAGTGGAAGCAATGGCATTTCACAAGCTTTGAAAAATAATTCCCATTTTGGGGAATAGCAACAGGATTGGTGTACTAGAAAGTGCACAAAACTCTCTATGCACAGCCTTTTCACAATTAGCATAAAACAAACAAAAAACTGCCACGCTTAAAGGGGTACTCCGCTGGAAAACATTTTTTTTTAAATCAACTGATGCCACAGAGTTAAACGGATTTGTAAATTACTTCCAGTACTTATCAGCTTCTGTATGCTACACAGGAAGTTCTTTTCTTTTTAAATTTATTTTCTATCTGGCCACAGTGCACTCTGCTGACACCTCTGTCCATGTCAGGAACTGTCCAGAGCAGGATAGGTTTGATTTGGGGATTTGCTCCTACTCTGGACAGTTCCTGACATAGAAAGAGGTGTCAGCAGAGAGCACTGTGGTCAGACAGAAAGGAAATTCAAAAAGAAAAGAACTTCCTCTGTAGTATACATCAGCTGATAATTCCTGGAAGGATTAAGATTTTTAAATAGAAGTAATTTACAAATCTGTTTAGCTTAAAAAAAAATAAAAAAATTATATATATATATATATATATATATATATATATATATATATATATATATGTTTTCCAGCGGAGACCCCCTTTAACTTCCAATAAAACAGATTAAAATAGATAAACACTTTCTGCTGCTTTATAATAATTATTATATATGTCTGGTTATACTCCCATCTGTGTTGTTCACCATTTAATGTTCCTCACAGAGATCTTCACCTAAAACCTGCTATCTCTAAAATGGCTTCTGAAGCTATTTGCATAGGCTTTTATAGTGGCTTTGACATCACCCCTATACTCCCTCCTGATTGGCTTGGAGAACTGTTCAAAAAGCTTTACGATATTTCCTGAGGTCATGTGATCCTTCCTCCTACTCCTTTCGGCCATGTGGCTGATGTTATTTAACCCCTTAAGGACTCAGGGTTTTTCCGTTTTTGCACTTTCGTTTTTTCCTCCTTACCTTTTAAAAATCATAACCCTTTCAATTTTCCACCTAAGAATCCATATTATAGCTTATTTTTTGCGTCGCCAATTCTACTTTGCAGTGACATTAGTCATTTTACCCAAAAATGCACGGCGAAGCGGAAAAAAAAATCATTGTGCAACAAAATCGGAAAAAAAATGCCATTTTGTAACTTTTGGGGGCTTCCGTTTCTACGCAGTGCATATTTCGGTAAAAATTACACCTTATCATTATTCTGTAGGTCCATACGGTTAAAATGGTACCCTACTTATATAGGTTTGAATTTGTCGCACTTCTGGAAAAAAAAAAACTACGTGCAGGAAAATTTATACGTTTAAAAATGTCATCTTCTGACCCCTATAACTTTTTTATTTTTCCACGTACAGGGAGGTATGAGGATTCATTTTTTGCGCCGTGATCTGAAGTTTTTATCGGTATGATTTTTATTTTTATGCGACTTTTTGATCACTTTTTATTAATTTTTTAATGGTATAAAAAGTGACCAAAATACGCTTTTTTGGACTTTGGAATTCTTTTGCGCGTACGCCATTGACCGAGCGGTTTAATTAATTATATATTTTTATATTTCGGACATTTACGCATGCGGCGATACCACATATGTTTATTTATTTATTTTTTTACACTTTTATTTTTTTTTATGGGAAAAGGGGGGTGATTCAAACTTTTATTAGGGAAGGGGTTAAATGACCTTTATTAACACTTTTTTTTTACTTTTTTTTTGCAGTGTTATAGGTCCCATAGGGACCTATAACACTGCACACACTGATCTCCTATGCTGATCACTGGCGTGTATTAACACGCCTGTGATCAGCATTATCGGCGCTTGACTGCTCCTGCCTGGATCTCAGGCACGGAGCAGTCATTCGTCGATCGGACACCGAGGAGGCAGGTAAGGGCCCTCCCGGTGTCCGATCAGCTGTTCGGGACGCCGCGATTTCACCGCGGCGGTCCCGAACAGCCCGACTGAGCAGCCGGGTCACTTTCAGTTTCACTTTAGAAGCGTCGGTCAGCTTTGACCGCCGCTTCTAAAGGGTTAATACCGCACATCGCCGCGATCGGCGATGTGTGGTATTAGCCGCGGGTCCCGGCCGTTGATGAGCGCTGGGACCAACGCAATATGATGCAGGATCGCGGCGCGATCCCGCTTCATATCGTGGGAGCCGGCGCAGGACGTAAATATACGTCCTGCGTCGTTAAGGGGTTAAAGGGTTACTCTGGTGGAAAACTATTTCTTTTTAAATCAACTAGTGCCAGAAAGTTAAACAGATTTGTAAATTATTTCTATTAAAAAATGTTAATCCTTCCAGTACTTATTAGCTGCTGAATACTACAGAGGAAATTATTTTCTTTTTGGAAAACAGTGCTCTCTGCTGACATCTCTGTCCATTTAAGGAACTGTCCAGAGCAGCATATGTTTGCTATGGGGATTTTCTCCTACTGGACAGTTCTTAAAATGGACAAAGGTGGCCACAGAGAGCTCTGTGTTCCGAAAAGAATTTCACCTGTAGTATTCAGCAGCTAATAAGGATTAATATTTTTAATAGATGTCATTTACAAATCTGTTTAACTTTCTGGCACCAGTTGATTTAAAAAAAAAAAAAAAAAAGGTTTCCACTGGAGTACCCCTTTAAGGTCTTTTAGTGTACGTTCCCACAGGGCGTATATGCAGCGTATTTGACGCTGCACAAAATGTATGGCAGCAGCGGGAAATACGCTGCGTATTCCTTGCTCACTATACACACAAGGCTTTCCGACGGCAGCCCTATGTGTGTAGTGAGTTTTGGAGGCGGGGCCGCGTGCCGGAGTGTCTGTGATGCGTGGCTCCGCCTCCAGAAATCACTGCACACATAGGGCTGCCATTGGAAAGCCCTGTGTGTATAGTGAGCAAGGGATACGCAGCGTATTTCCCGCTGCTGCCGTAAATTTTGTGCAGCATCAAATACGCTGCGTATACACCCTGTGAGAACGCACCCTTAATCTTTCCTGGTAAGTTTTATTCTGCAATCCATGTACTAGTGGAAGCAATGGCATTTCACAAGCTTTGAAAAATAATTCCCATTTTGGGGAATAGCAACAGGATTGGTGTACTAGAAAGTGCACAAAACCCTCTATGCACAGCCTTTTCACAATTAGCATAAAACAAACAAAAAACTGCCACGCTTAAAGGGGTACTCCGCTGGAAAACATTTTTTTTTAAATCAACTGATGCCACAGAGTTAAACGGATTTGTAAATTACTTCCAGTACTTATCAGCTTCTGTATGCTACACAGGAAGTTCTTTTCTTTTTAAATTTATTTTCTATCTGGCCACAGTGCACTCTGCTGACACCTCTGTCCATGTCAGGAACTGTCCAGAGCAGGATAGGTTTGCTTTGGGGATTTGCTCCTACTCTGGACAGTTCCTGACATAGAAAGAGGTGTCAGCAGAGAGCACTGTGGTCAGACAGAAAGGAAATTCAAAAAGAAAAGAACTTCCTCTGTAGTATACATCAGCTGATAATTCCTGGAAGGATTAAGATTTTTAAATAGAAGTAATTTACAAATCTGTTTAGCTTAAAAAAAAAAAAATTATATATATATATATTTATATATATATATATATATATATATATATATGTTTTCCAGCGGAGACCCCCTTTAACTTCCAATAAAACAGATTAAAATAGATAAACACTTTCTGCTGCTTTATAATAATTATTATATATGTCTGGTTATACTCCCATTTGTGTTGTTCACCATTTAATGTTCCTCACAGAGATCTTCACCTAAAACCTGCTATCTCTAAAATGGCTTCTGAAGCTATTTGCATAGGCTTTTATAGTGGCTTTGACATCACCCCTATACTCCCTCCTGATTGGCTTGGAGAACTGTTCAAAAAGCTTTACGATATTTCCTGAGGTCATGTGATCCTTCCTCCTACTCCTTTCGGCCATGTGGCTGATGTTATTTAACCCCTTAAGGACTCAGGGTTTTTCCGTTTTTGCACTTTCGTTTTTTCCTCCTTACCTTTTAAAAATCATAACCCTTTCAATTTTCCACCTAAGAATCCATATTATGGCTTATTTTTTGCGTCGCCAATTCTACTTTGCAGTGACATTAGTCATTTTACCCAAAAATGCACGGCGAAGCGAAAAAAAAAATCATTGTGCAACAAAATCGGAAAAAAATGCCATTTTGTAACTTTTGGGGGCTTCCGTTTCTACGCAGTGCATATTTCGGTAAAAATTACACCTTATCATTATTCTGTAGGTCCATACGGTTAAAATGGTACCCTACTTATATAGGTTTGAATTTGTCGCACTTCTGGAAAAAAAAAAACTACGTGCAGGAAAATTTATACGTTTAAAAATGTCATCTTCTGACCCCTATAACTTTTTTATTTTTCCACGTACAGGGAGGTATGAGGACTAATTTTTTGCGCCGTAATCTGAAGTTTTTATCGGTATGATTTTTATTTTTATGCGACTTTTTGATCACTTTTTATTAATTTTTTAATGGTATAAAAAGTGGCCAAAATACGCTTTTTTGGACTTTGGAATTCTTTTGCGCGTACGCCATTGACCGAGCGGTTTAATTAATGATATATTTTTATAGTTCGGACATTTACGCATGCGGCGATACCACATATGTTTATTTATTTATTTTTTTACACTTTTATTTTTTTTTATGGGAAAAGGGGGGTGATTCAAACTTTTATTAGGGAAGGGGTTAAATGACCTTTATTAACACTTTTTTTTTACTTTTTTTTTGCAGTGTTATAGGTCCCATAGGGACCTATAACACTGCACACACTGATCTCCTATGCTGATCACTGGCGTGTATTAACATGCCTGTGATCAGCATTATCGGCGCTTGACTGCTCCTGCCTGGATCTCAGGCACGGAGCAGTCATTCGTCGATCGGACACCGAGGAGGCAGGTAAGGGCCCTCCCGGTGTCCGATCAGCTGTTCGGGACGCCGCGATTTCACCGCGGCGGTCCCGAACAGCCCGACTGAGCAGCCGGGTCACTTTCAGTTTCACTTTAGAAGCGTCGGTCAGCTTTGACCGCCGCTTCTAAAGGGTTAATACCGCACATCGCCGCGATCGGCGATGTGTGGTATTAGCCGCGGGTCCCGGCCGTTGATGAGCGCTGGGACCAACGCAATATGATGCAGGATCGCGGCGCGATCCCGCTTCATATCGTGGGAGCCGGCGCAGGACGTAAATATACGTCCTGCGTCGTTAAGGGGTTAAAGGGTTACTCTGGTGGAAAACTATTTCTTTTTAAATCAACTAGTGCCAGAAAGTTAAACAGATTTGTAAATTATTTCTATTAAAAAATGTTAATCCTTCCAGTACTTATTAGCTGCTGAATACTACAGAGGAAATTATTTTCTTTTTGGAAAACAGTGCTCTCTGCTGACATCTCTGTCCATTTAAGGAACTGTCCAGAGCAGCATATGTTTGCTATGGGGATTTTCTCCTACTGGACAGTTCTTAAAATGGACAAAGGTGGCCACAGAGAGCTCTGTGTTCCGAAAAGAATTTCACCTGTAGTATTCAGCAGCTAATAAGGATTAATATTTTTAATAGATGTCATTTACAAATCTGTTTAACTTTCTGGTACCAGTTGATTTAGAAAAAAAAAAGTTTTCCACCGGAGTACCCCTTTAAGGCTAGGATTCCACTCTAGTTTTTGGAATACTGCCACTGCAGTTTTTGAGCCAAAGTCAGAAGTGGATCCATAAGGAATAGGACATATAAAGGAAGGACTTACACTTCTCCTCCCTTATGGATCCACCTCTGACTTTGGATGAAAAACTGCAGTGGCAGTTTTCCAAAAACTGCCAGAAAAAAAACCAAGAGTAATCCTAGCCTAAAGGTAAAAGCAAAATAGGAAACAAAAAACCTGAAACAACCGTATGTATTTAAAAGATCAATGTGTTTTGAATCAAGTGTAATGTTATAAAAACTGTACACAGTTTTTATAACATTATGAAAGAACCCAAAAACAGACAGACCCATGTAAAAACAGTGGTAGACCATGTTTTTTGCGCATGGGGAAAAAATGTACAAGAACAAAACCGTACAAGAACCAGATACATCTAGTTGTTTAAATTTTTGTATACGATGTCAATGAATACGTTTTTTCATACGGTTGCCTACAGTTATCATACTGAAAACCATATACGGCAACCGTTTATATAAAACAAAATGTGAATGTGAATGCACCCGTAACCATAATCAACTTATATGAGCAAACCATACACCCAGGACAGCAATGTACAAACCTTTTGTAGAGAAGGTCCAGGATGAAGCCATGCAAAAACTATCCTGTAAAATTAGGTTGTGAAGGTGGTAAGTTGAATTAGTGTTGTGCGCGAATATCCAAAATGCTAATTTTTACCGTGACTATCGCCACTTCGCGATTTCGCGAATATTTAGAATATAGTGATATATCTTCGCAATGACAAATATTCATTTTTTTTTTTCTGCGAATATCGGCACTTCCAGACTGGACACTGATCCCTCCCTTCTTTTAGGTGAAAGATATAATTGCGCATGCGCACTATGCAAATTTCGATACGAACATAGAGAATATGCGAATTTCCCGAACATAGGACGAATAGTAGTCCATATATTTGCAACACATCGCAAATTCGAATATGGTCCCTGCCGCTCATCACTATGTGGAATAACCAAAGTCAGATTAAAAAAAAAAATGTGTAAATAAATATATCTAGTGAACAAAAAAGTGAACAATTTTTTTCAGACATTTTCAAGACATTCGAGCATGGCAGATTCTAGTGTTGTAATAGTTGTGTGGCTCAACACGTTTGCCCACCAGGTCACCCAGTTTAGTTGTTTTTAGGAAATGTGTTGCATTAGTTGTGGAAACCACATGTCATGTGCATATGTTTGGCTATTAAAGGAAAAGGAAAATCCAGCTTATCATAGCAGTTTTAAATTTCACTTCCTTTATAATACTTAGCAAAATGCCCAAAGCAAAACTTCCAAAGTTTGGAATTTCAGCATGCCAGGCACTCTCATTCTGTATTCATTTTATCTGGCCAGACCCGTAAAAAACTTATGAGAACATACATTTAAGGTGCCAAATTACCAGACAGCACTTGTCAAAGTGAGAGCTACTATCCTTCTACCCTCAACAGCAGCCAAAAGAAGGACTTGTTTTCTCTTGTCCTCCATCAGGGCAAAGACATGGGCGTGGGCTTAAAAAGTTTAGAGCAGATTGTATCTTCATGCCTATAGGGGGGCACAGTCAATCTTTAATTTGAATTGCTGGATACATTATTAAAAAATAAATGTAGATCTGAGATATTTGTGATTCTGCATATATATATATATATATATATATATATATATATATATATATATATATTAGTGTGGATCAATAAAGGATGGTAAAACATGATTTAGTGCACACTGTGGAGAAAAAGAAAACTGCCTGCACCAAAAATCTGATGCAATTTATGTGTTTTAGATTTTTTTTTTAGACTTTTTATGTTTTTTAACCTTGCTCAAAAAAGTGTCAGAGCTTACCTAAAAGAAGGCAAGGCTTCATTGAAGAAGGTCAGGACTTAGATGTGGCACACATTTTTGATATTACATAATTAATACGGTTGAAAAAAGACACATGTCCATCAAGTTCAACCCAGGAGGTAAAAGAAAGATGAAGAGGAGGAGATGTGATTCTATATTTCTGCATAAGCATAAATGTTATTTTGTTTTAGGATTGAATATAATCCTGTTTTAAAGCCCTCAACTGTTCCTACTGTGACCAGGTAGACTGTTCCATAAATGTACAGTTCTTATAGTAATAAAGCTTTGTTGCTCCTTGAGACCAAACCTTTTTTTCTCCAGACGGAAGGAGTGCCCCTTGTCTTTTCAGAGGGCTTTACCCAAAATAGTTTTTCTTCATATTTTTGGTATGGATCATTGATATACTAAAATAAGTTGAATATATCCCTCTTAAATGTTTTTTCTCGAGGCTAAACAATTTTTTACACTTTCCATATACAGTCATGGCCGTAAATGTTGGCACCCCTGAAATTTTTCTAGAAAAGGAATTATTTCTCACAGAAAAGAATTGCAGTAACTCATGGTTTGCTATACACATGTTTATTCCCTTTGTGTGTATTGGAACTAAAGCAAAAAAGGGAGGGAAAAAAAAAGCTAATTTTACATAATGTCACACCAAACTCCAAAAATGGGCTGGACAAAATTATTGGCACCCTTCCAAAATTGTGGAAAAATAAGATTGTTTCAAGCATGTGATGCTCCTTTAAACTCACCTGGGGAAAGTAACAGGTGTGGGCAATATAAAAATCACACCTGAAAACGGATAAAAAGGAGAGAAGTTCACTTAGTCTTTGCATAGTGCGTCTGTGTGTGCCACACTAAGCATGGACAACAGAAAAAGGAGAAGAGAACTGTCTGAGGACTTTAGAACCAAAATTGTAGAAAAAAATATCAACAATCTCTAGATCTAGAGATCTAGATTTGCCTTTGTCTACAGTGCACAACATTATCAAGAAGTTTGCAACCCATGGCACTGTAGCTAATCTCCCTGGGCATGGACGGAAGAGAAAAATTGATGAAAGGTGTACACGCAGGATAGTCCGGATGATGTATAAGCAGCCCCAAACAAGTTCCAAAGATATTCAAGCTGTCCTGCAGGCTCAGGGAGCGTCAGTGTCAGCGCGAACTGTCCGTCAACATTTAAAAGAAATTAAAAGCTATGGCAGGAGACCCAGGAGGACCCCACTGCTGAAATAGAGACATAAAATGGCAAGACTACATTTTGCTAAAATGAACTTGAGTAAGCCAAAATAATTCTGGGAAAAATCTCTGAGTGCCTTGAATATGTGCAAGGCATCATGAAATCTGAGGATTACCAAAGGATTTTGGCTCGCACTGTACAGCCCAGTGTCAGAAAGTTGGGCTTGCGTCCGAGATCTTGGGTCTTCCAGCAGGACAATGACCCCAAACATATGGCAAAAAGCACCCAGAAATGGATGGCAACAAAGCGCTGGAAAGTTCTGAAGTGGCCAGCAATGAGTCCAGATCTAAATCATATTGGACACCTGTGGAGAGATCTTAAAATTGCTGCTGGGAAAAGGCGCCCTTCCAATATGAGAGACCTGGGGCAGTTTGCAAAGGAAGAGTGGTCCAACATTCCGGCTGAGAGGTGTAAGAAGCTTATTGATGGTTATAAGAAGTGACTGATTTCAGTTATTTTTTCCAAAAGGTGTGCAATAAAATATTAAGTTAAGGGTGCCAATACTTTTGTCCAGCCCATTTTTGGAGTTTGGAGTGACATTATGTTCAATTAGCTTTTTTTCCTTCCTTTTTGGTTTAGTTCCAATACACACAAAGGGAATAAACATGTGTATAGCAAAACATGTGTTACTGCAATCCTTTTCTGTGAGAAATACTTCATTTTCTTAAAAAATTTCAGGGGAGCCAACATTCACGGCAATGACTGTAAGTAAGATGCTTCATGCCGCCTATTAGTTTGGTTGCACGTCTCTGTACCCTTCTAGCTTTAGAATGTCCCTTTCATGAATTGGTGCCCAAATCTGAACAGCATATTCCAGGTGAGGTCTCAAAAATGCTTTAAAAAGGGGTAGTATTATGTCCCCGAGTCCATACATGACAATATACTTCTGGCCTTAGAAGCAGCTGCCTGACAATGCATGCTATGCTGTAGTCTATGATCTACAAGTACACCCAGTGACTCTCCCAGTATTATTCCCCTTAGGACATGTTGCAAGCAGGTTATTTGTACCCAGATACTTCCAACCCAAAGGGGTTATCCAATACAGTGGTCCCTCAAGTTACAATATTAATTGGTTCCAGGATGACCATTGTATGTTGAAACCATTGTATGTTGAGACTATAACTCTATAGATACCTGGTAATTGGTTCTAAAGCCACCAAAATGTAATCCAAAAATAGGAAAAAGTGAGGATTAAAGAAAAATAAGTCGATAACTAATACAGATAAAACAAGTCCTTACATATAAAAGTAAGAAAGATCTGCTGGGAGCTGTAAATCACTGTCTATGTAGAGGACAGGAGCTTCTTCAGGGTCCTGTACAGTACATGCAATGTCCTAAAAAAGTAACATGAAGCCGCCCTCACCTGGTGTCCAATGGAGCAGATAACCCTGGCACAGGTAAAAAATAGTACAGAACATGTAGTACCAGCCAGTACTGTAGGGGGGCGCTACCAGACAGCCAGTCAGTGCATGCACTTTAGTAATACAGGTGTTTTACCAGTGAATGCCCATTCTGATTGGTCAGTTCTTCCAGCCATTGACATGTTTCACAGATCTGGACTGTCAGTAACATTGTATGTTGAGTCTGGTTTCAAGTTACAATGGTCCAGGAAAGACCATTGTATGATGAAACTATTGTATGTTGAGGCCATTGTAAGTTGAGGGATTACTGTATTAGAAAATCAAAGTAAATTTTTTCATAAAACTGTGGCACATTTGTGGTGTCCCGGTACAGGACATGTCCTGTCCATTTTGTCTGGAGTCCCCTCAGCCAGAGTCCCTCCATGATAATGGGCTCTCCTGAAGGGCTAACCCCTAGTCGCCTCTTAATATGTTGATATTTAATGTGTATATTTATATATTTAATTCTTATAGGATACCTATGTATAGGACCTAAGAGTCACTGCGTGCCTTTAATTTTTGTTATGCTATGGTTTAAGGACCTTTGGGTCATGTGACATTCCCATAGTGCCTTAGGTCAGAACTGACAGGTTCTGCTGACCAATGAGCTTTGTCCCGCCCTCTTAGTATATAAGGGACTGCTGCCACTAAATTCTCTCACTTCCAGCCGGACTATCAGAGAAAGCACATCTCAACACAATTCATCAACTCAAGCTAGGCCTGAAGCCTTATCTTCCGCAGCCACTAAACCATGAGTTATCCAGCTCAAAACTACTAAAATCCTGTGTGACTACTGCAACTCAATTATCTTCAAATCAGTAGCACAGTGGCTAGCAAATCAAAGCTCATTGTATTCAGAAGTCCCAGCAAACCTGTGAGGAACCTGAACTACGGGCCTCTATACAACGACTGTTCTGTTAACTGCAGTTGCATAAAATATGCAGTAAAGTTTATTCCGTTTTCATCAAATATCTGCTGTGGACATTCAATTATTTCTCCCTACCGTTTTCTGGGATGGTTGGTGGTAGGACCATTTATCTAAGGAAACCACATCCTGGCGTCACGACAACATAGGGTTAATACCAACATACCCTACACTATTACCTGCACCACCTAGACACCACACATTTGTCCTCAGGTTTAGCATGGTTTTGCAGCTCAGTTTCATTAAAGTAAATGGAGCCAAGTTGTAATATCAAACACAACTGCTGACAGGTGCAGAGCTTCTTTTTTTTTTGGAAGACATTAGCTTTGTTTTTCTATTGATGGATAACCCCTTTTATGTCAAATGGTTGTAGAGGTATGGCTCCTAGTTGATGAGTCTCTGTTACAACCTCTTCATTGGTCACCGGGCACAGCGCCATATGTTTTGTAGCCTTTGCAGCACAAGTGAATGGAACTGAGCTACATGTACTACAGGTATAGCCACTACAAAATGTATGGAGCTTTGTCTGTTAGTAAAGAGGCTGTAGCACCCAGGAGTTGGACGCCCACACATTTGATATTGATGATTTTTCCTAACTAGCACAGGCCATGTATACAAAAGACCTGAAAACCCCCTGTAACGCCCCTTATTTTGATCAGAATTTTGCACCTCTTTCATGCTTTAGGCCCGCTCCTGGTTTTAGCATCCAAATACTGATGCAAAATGTGGACCAAAAGGTTGCTATGTGAAAGTGGCCTAAATGAAATAACTAGTTTTACCACTATTAGCAGCAGCTAAATGCCATTTATTCTGTATTGAGGAACTAAACAGCTTTAAAGGGGTTCTCCACCATAAGGTGATTTTAGTCCGTACCTGCCAGAAAGTAATGGACATGCTTAGGAAGGATCTGTGCTTGTCTTGGAGCTAAATGGCTATGTTGTGACTCCAATATTATGCTGCTACTTTCTTTTTGTGAAATGGCTATTTCCTGTTGGAGTTCCCTCCCTTCAACTACAAGTCCCATGATCCCTTGTTTGTAAGTGTGAGTTCACTTTTCTGCCTCCCACACATCAGTTACCCCACCCTTTGCAGCACACCAGAGCTACAATTCCCTGAAGCCCTGTGGAGAATGATCTCCCTCCCACCCAGCGGTCGCTTCTCCCATTGAAGCAGATAGGCTCCTGTTAACACCTGATTAGTGATGTAATGTCTCAGGCCGCACTGTAACCTAAGACAACACTAATTTTGTATGATGTTAAAAATAAACATCGGAGCAAAGATCACATAAGAATTGCGAGACCAGCCATCAAACACAGGTACAGACACTATATTATGAACTACACTCATTTTACAGCCTCTATAGCATAGTTATTTAAAAAAAAAAATGATTGGAATTCCCCTTTAATTCATTATTTCATATTTGAACTGTCCAATTCAATAAACTCTCTAATAAACGTAATTTTCCAGAATCCAGTGCTCTGTTCCTTATGGCTGTTGCTGCTCTTAGCCAGGGTAGAAGTTACGCTGAGCAGGGCATGCGCGGTGTTACAGTAATGTGGCCGGTCAAACTCAAAGGTCTTTCATTACATTTCATTTTTTTATTTGATGTCATGTTTTGTTTTATGATTGTGCCATTCTGTTATAACCTACAGTTAAATATGAATCCCATACGATATAAAAGATCTATATTTTGCCTGCTTACTATTTTCTTTTCTTAAAAGTATTTTCTACTAACCTCTTTGACAGTTATTGGGATTATTTATTCTTTTGGCTTGTGGGCTGTATTATATTGCTTTTTGGTCTGTAACCTTAAGGCTAAGTTTCCACTTGTTTTTTTTTCCATCAGTTTTTGGAATACTGCCACTGCAGTTTTTGAACTGAACAGTTTTTGTCAGAAGTGGATCCATAAGGGAGGAGAAGTGTAAGTCCTTCCTTTATAGGTCCTATACCTTTTGAATACATTTCTGGCTTTGGCTCAAAAACTGCAGTGGAAGTATTCCAAAAACTGCCAGAAAAAAACAAGTGGAAACTTAGCCTTACTGACCTGTTTTGATGCCAACATTTCTGCTCTCTGCTTTTGACTACTTCAAGATGTACCCATTCTGCCTGACCTTTGTTTTTTTACCTTGGCTTGTCTACTAAAGTTCTGATTACTCCAACACTCAATGCTACTGCATCCTAACTGTACCTGACCTCCAAAACCTTATCCTGGCTTGTCTGACTACACATATGATATCTCCATTACTCCATTGTACTGCATCCTAGATCTTCCTTACCCTGGCTTGTTTTACATCCAGGGCTCAAATCCTGCAGGAATTCATGGGAACTGAGTTCCTGCACTTTTTCCTCAGCAGGAACTCAGTTCCCATTAGCTGGAATTGTGAAGGACCACCTCTTAAGTGAAAATCCCACACTTTTTCCCCCCAGGACTTTACCCCTGATTACATCTCTTCTGATAAACCTATAGTTCCACTTTTTGAATCTTCCTGGCCTGCTGCCTCCTTCTACACAAACTTTTATTTGTCATTGCTCCTAGCAACTTTTTCTTTAAATTGTTTCTCTTTATCCTGGTTCTGCCTCGAGATGTTATCCAGGGGATCGGTCACTGGTGAAAGTATTAAACATCGCAGTGCTAAGACCAGCTGAGTAGCTCAACTAGGTTTTTGAAAGAGGAGGAACATGTGCCAAAGTGACACATTGTAACATATGTTGTTTCTGTAGAAAGCAGTAGTGTAATTTACTTACATATGTAGCAAGTTTGTTGCAGTGTGGATTCTCTGGAGGAGGCAGACAGGATCACAGATTGTTGGTACACAGCCCAGATTATTTCTCTCCTGCACATAGCAGTAGTTAAGCCTCGCCCTTATTTCCTGTGTTCTGTCCTGGTTCCTGTTACTAGAGACAGACTGAGCCTAATAATAACAGATGGCACCTGGCATCCAGGGCTGGTGCAAGGATTTTTGCCACCCTAGGCAAAAACTAATTTTGCCGCCCCCTTGACTCCGCCCATTGGCCCGCCGTTTGACATGCCCCAAAAAATACTGCATGTTATGAATCATACTATACAGGCTATCAAATGGAGGGGAGTTATTTTGAAACAAAAGTGACTATTTAAATTCTCAATCACTTGCCTGCTGCTCTATTCCGCTGTGGAGTTTCATCCTATGTGAACTTACCCTTGCAGTTAATAATCTAACCTGAATTTTCCACAAAAAAAAAAAAATCCACATCACGTGGATGAGATATGTAAAGTCCTATCCACATGCATGGCACTGTTCACTACTGTGGATTTTATCTGTGCAGAAATACAGGTAAAATCTGCAATTAATCTATCCCTTAGGCTGGGTTCACACTGCGGATTCTCCGGGCAGAATTTCTGCCGGAGATCAAGCCGGCGGCGCTAGGACCAAGCGGACTGCATTGCTGTCCCCATAGATGGCAATGCATTTCTGGGTGGATCTTTTTGGAGATCTGCTCAGAAATGCATTGCCATCTATGGGGACTGCAATGCAGTCTGCGTGGTCCTAGTGCTGCCGGCTCAATTTCCGGCAGAAATTCTGCCCGGAGATATCGCTGTGTGAACCCAGCCTTATGGTCTATTCACACGGCAGAATTTCTGCCTCAAATTAAAGCCCAGACACTTCCATGGGATTCCGCACACGTGTGAATGGGAGTGCGGAATCCCATAGAAGTCTATGGGCTTTAATTTGAGGCAGAAATTCTGCTGTGTGAATAGACCCTTACCCTTAAAGGGGTACTCCGTATGAAAAAAAAAATTACATCAACTGGTGCCAGAAAGTTAAACAGATGTGTAAATTACTTCTATTTAAAGATCTTAATCCTTCCAGTACTTACAATCAGCTGTATGCTCCACAGGAAGTTCTTTTCTTTTTGAATTTCTTTTCTGCCTTACCACAGTACTCTCTGCTGACACCTCTGTCCATGTCAGGAACTGTCCAGAGCAAGAGAGGATTGCTATCGGGATTTGCTCCCACTCTGGACAGTTCCTGACATGGACAGAGGTGTCAGCAGAGAGCACTGTGGTCAGACAGAAAAGAAATTCAAAAGGAAAAGAACTTCTTCTGGAGAATACAGCAGCTGATAAGTACTGGAAGGATTACGATGTTTAAAGAGAAGTAATTTACAAATCTGTTTAACTTTCTGGCTCTAGTTGATTTAAAATAAATATTTTTCCTCTGGAGTACCCCTTTAATGTAAAAGCTTTATGAATCTACAGTCAAATCCACATGTTATATCAATTCTGCCGTGCCTTGACTTTCAAGGTAGCCTCACAAAATAGCCTTGTAAACTTGGAACCAAGATTGTAGTATATGGAAGTGAAAATAAGACCAGAGCAATGCTCCACCCTCCCTATAACAAGGCGGACAGTACAGCACACCTCTCCACTCAGGCAACAATCCTTCCACCAAGAACATGAAAACTGCTCCAGGATCCCCCTACCTCCCTCTGGCCGGACTTGTCATTGTCCTCCTGTTACTTCAGTCTCTGTTTTTTGCAGTTACATTTCTTTACTTCCGAAATGAGATTAAACAGGTATGCTGCACCCTCCTCGCCTCCTGGAGCTCTTCAGACTGGAGCTTTCCCAACAGCTGGGAGTAACAACCCATCTATAGTAGCATATATATATATATATATATATATATATATATATATATATATATATACGGGGTCAGTATTTTCCTCAGGGAGAGGACACCACTTCTGGTGTAAAAACGGAGATTTAGTTACACCATATAGCACTCCGCGGGCTCCTGTGGTGAGCTAGTTTGCATATATATATATATATATACTCTATGCAATATATATATATATATATATATATATATATATATATACTCTATGCAATATATATATACACACTCTATGCAATATATATATATATACTCTATGCAATATATATACACACTCTATGCAATATATATATATATATATATATATATATACTCTATGCAATCATTATATACTCTATGCAATCATTATATACTCTATGCAATATATAATATATACTCTATGCAATACATATATACTCTATGCAATATATAATATATACTCTATGCAATACATATATACTCTATGCAATATATAATATATACTCTATGCAATACATATATACTCTATGCAATATATAATATATACTCTATGCAATACATATATACTCTATGCAATATATAATATATACTCTATGCAATCATTATATACTCTATGCAATATAGAATATATACTCTATGCAATACATATATACTCTATGCAATATATAATATATACTCTATGCAATACATATATACTCTATGCAATACATATATACTCTATGCAATATATAATATATACTCTATGCAATACATATATACTCTATGCAATATATAATATATACTCTATGCAATACATATATACTCTATGCAATATATAATATATACTCTATGCCAGTGGTCTTCAACCTGCGGACCTCCAGATGTTGCAAAACTACAACTCCCAGCATGCCCGGACAGCCGTTGGCTGTCCGGGCATGCTGGGAGTTGTAGTTTTGCAACATCTGGAGGTCCGCAGGTTGAAGACCACTGCTGTATGCAATATATTAATATACACTCTATGCATATATGTTTTATTCTCCTGTCTACTCTCATCTTCATCTATAATCTATCAGAAATAAATCACATTCTCTTACATGTTGTTTCTGACTTCTGTTTCTTTGTTCCTCTAGTTTAGTTGCTTTCTATCTATTATGTGTGCAGGATATACTGTACTGGCTTCATCTCAGGGCTAATGCTCTGCAGCTGCAGAATATGCCACAGTTAATAATTCTGGCTTATGTCCAGAAATCCCAAGGTTTTCCAGTATTTGTATCTGGAAATGATCCCAGTGCACAGTATTAGTCTTGCAGAACATGTTACTATCTCTACTTGTGTTGTGAGCATTCACTTGTCATGGAACTCTACAGGACTGTGTTACTGTTTCATTTCAACTGACAAACTCAGCTCAGCTACATCTGTAACTTATCTACAGGGTGAAATGCAATGTTATGAGTCTCACTTGTGGGTGTTGTAGGGTTTGCATGAAAATCACAGTGGGTAGCCACATCTCTTAAGAATTGACACTAGGTTCTGACCCCATAACTAAGCAGTAAATAAGTTGTGATTATTTTCTGTTTGTCGTGCAGTCCCTGTTATGGACCTTAGTTGCGCTGTTGGACTGTGTTCACACACACACATCCATGATGTAGCAGAGTTGAATGTACACAGCTTGTTGTTAGAGGCTACAGTAGGAATGGAGGTGTGTGTGTAAACAGTTGTGTAACTGTGTAAATTGCAAACTTATATAACTTTTAGAGCTAGGCTGTGAGAGCACAACATAATAAAGGTAGAGTTTCTCTTTAATGGTCTATTCACACGTACAGTATTCTGCGCAGATTTGATGCGCAGGATTTTCTGCTGCAGATTTCAATGTAAACAGAATGAGTGAACACAGCTTCAAATCCTTAGCATCAAATCTGCGCAGAATACTGTACGTGGGAATAGACCCTAAGGGTCATCACTTCAATATACCTGGAATTCACAAAATTTATATATATATATATATATATATATATATATATATATATATATATATAGTAGTCACTATGGAAACTCCAGCACAGGACTGCTCAGGTGTGGTGCAGTGTAACCCCCAGTGTGCCACACTGGACCCACATAAATCTTCCTCCACAAGGAAACAGCACCCAACACAAGGTCCAGGTAAAGTGCAAGCTACAGGGTCTTTATTGCATCAAGATGCAATAGAGACCCTGGAGCTTGCACTTTACCTGGACCTTGTGTTGGGTGCTGTTTCCTTGTGGAGGAAGATATATATATAAAAAACTGGACATTTTTACGGGTTTACCATTTGGAATGGGATGAGGATTATATTGCCCACTGATATAGGATTCAAAGGTTGAGGGTATGTAAATGTATGTATGTATATGCATCATAAACATAAAGGCAACTATATGACAGGAGCACTATAATGATCAGAGACAGTGATGTTGAGATATATATATATATATATATATATATATATATATATATATATATATATTTATTAGGTGCAGGGCTGGATTGCAGGAAGGGCAAAAGGGGCAAATTCCCTTTAGGCCTGGACACACTCCTCAAGATGAACACAGCAGGCTAATATCTAATCTCTCTTGTTTTCCCTGTTATCAGGACATATGTATAGCACTATTACTTAGGCAGCCTATGGTGGTATTATTTGGGCACTGTATTGCATAACTACTATAACACAATAAACCTCTTTTTCTTTCTGTCAGCTTAGAATTGCCCCTATTGTGGACTGAACTTTTATAATACCCTTCATATAAAAACAGATACATTGTATTTTTGTTTTCTAACTCTCCATATAAATGTTATCTTTTATGAAGGTTATATGGTACAAAGCTGTCAAAACAACTGAAACATGATAATAAAAAGTATACAAGGCAATGTTTTTGGACGCTGGTTGTGTTGACAAGCAGTTAACCAGATAAGCCGGGTCAACTGCATTACCTTGACCATAGTTCACACAGGGAGTATAAACTGATAGCATAAGAGTAATAAACTACTAGTAATGCATTTCTGTAGACGCTGGCATACAGACAGAAAATAATAGTTCTGAGAATTGCACCACTTGCCTCCAAAATAATATTTACCTCTCTGGGGCAGATTTATTTAATATGTTTTACCAGCTTTACAGATGGTATTTATATAAATGTGTCAGAGAAAGATATATGAAAGTCTCCATAATGTTTCTACGGGCTATCTGCAGCAGATTTTAGAAAACAGAAACCACCACAGACCCTATTGACTTCCACAACTGAGAATTTCCCGCGTACAGCCATCAATAAAGCCCGCCCCTTTCAAACTCACAGCAGGAAATCCGCTGCGAGTTTGAAAGGAAATATGCTCGTGTAAACAAGACCTTGGACTATGCAAACTAAGACTAGTCCGTAAACAATGCAAACTAAGACTAGACTATGCAAACTAAGACTAGACAGTCTAAGGCCATGTTCACACAGTGTATTTTGTAAACAAAGTTGTACAATTTGCTGCTGGTTATTTCACCATTTCACAACCTTTTTTTTTTTTTTTTTTCACTTTTATGTTTTGTTATTCCAGACGTTATTTCTAACTAACCCTTGCAAAAAAAGGAACATGCTTGTTATTTTAATTTTTTTTCCATAGGCTTTTATACGACGCATTATATTTCATTTTTTATTAAAATTATTTCAAATATTTAGTTAAAAAAATCTGGCCAGTTTTTCACTGTGTAAACATAGCCTTAGAATGTGCATCTTTAGGGCAGGGTCCCACGTAACGTAAACACTACGTATTTGTCGCACGTGCATTTTTCATGCATGTTTGTTTTTCAGTGCTTGCAAAGTTTATTATCTGAGTATTATGTGACTAATGATAGTCAATATAGTCCTCATTCGAAACCGAAACAATCTCCTTTTTTGTTTTTCTCCAAGCGCCGCTCCTAACCTTGGGAGTGTCTGGATTTCATCCTGTTTAATTTTTAATTTTTTTTTTCAAACAAGGAAACAGCCCAGTCCAACAATGAAAGATGTGAAATGACTCTTAGCTTGAGGATATCCATAAAAGCAAGATTTACAAGTGAGATTCCCTATAAACTTTTATGGAATATACAATGTGGTCTGGACTACATATGACTCACTATTACTGAAGAAATGTTATTTTACAGTGTCCGAAATAAAGACACAAAGTTGCAAACAATTTTCTCTCCATAGAGTCTCGGTGCACTCTCATTGCAATGCAACAATTTCAGTGTATAACGCTAGACTAAGGCAACAGTTACGTGTAAAAGATTTGTTGTGGTTTTTGTTTACATGGATTCTACAGTGCAAAGCTAAAACAAAGTACAATAAATCCAAGTGTATTAATAAATAAATAAATAAATAAATCAGCATTTTATGCCATACTGTGCCGTGTCACAGGAATCCTGGACAAGATGATTTTGCAGTGTATAGTCACCACACCTGCTATATTTGGGCATCCTTTAAGTGAGCCTCCAGCTTTGAAGCTTTTATTATTGCAACAGAAAATTGTATATATAGCAAAAATACAAAAAAATGCCCTGCCCTGGCCTAGAGGAACTGGTGTGCCGTTTCTGTCATCGTGTCTTATTGTGCCGATGGGCCTTTGTGGCAGGCAGTACAATGGACATTGTTGACTAGAATATTTGCAGATGCTCATTTTACTATCCAAAGACAAAGAGGTGGTAGTCAACATCCTACCATAACATGTAGGGTTAATAACACTACTAATTACTGCACCTCAAAAAGTGCTGCAAAATTCACTGTAAATAGATTATTTGTTGCAGTCCTGGTCTTTAAATGCAGCTTGCAGCATGTACAACTTATTTATCACAGTGTTTTACATATATACAGTTTTCATGTGCAATTTTCCAAGCTGGGAAGAACTCTTAAGAGGTCACAAATAGAGATGAGCGAACTTACAGTAAATTTGATTAGTCACAAACTTCTCGGCTCGGCAGTTGATGGCTTATCCTGCATAAATTAGTTCAGCTTTCAGGTGCTCCCGTGGGCTGGAAAAGGTGGATACAGTCCTAGGAGACTCTTTCCTAGGAATGTATCCACCTTTTCCAGCCCACCGGAGCACCTGAAAGCTGGACTAATTTATGCAGGATAAGGTATCAACTGCCGAGCCGAGAAGTTCGTGATGAATCGAATTTACTGTAAGTTCGCTCATCTCTAGTCACAAAGTAAACCAATATTCAAAATAACGTGAATTGCTGAGCTTATCATATGTCAGATCTTACGTGATACCTGTACAGGGCACGTTGCCAGAGAGCAGGACTTGATCTTCCTTATTACGGCCCAACCCCCCCCCCCCCCCTTTCCCGCTCATAGAGGAGAGTAATGATAGGAGGATCCCTTTAAGATTTCCATATGCTCCAGCAGGGTATAATACCAGCGTTCATGAAAAACATTGGGAACATCGGGCATTCACAAGCCTTTTTAATATAATTTTTCTGTATTACAACTGAACCATAGTTCAGATTTGGATAGTTAAGATGATGTCAATAGATTATTGATTGTAAAAGCTATAAAATTAGATTATAAAAGCCATCTATATTATGCCCAACCTAGAACATTTTCTTGTCTGATAAACCAGGAAGTAAACCTTGTATGAATGTTGTCAAACAGCCTCACTCAGTTACTGTCCATCTACCGTACAGGGAGGTTGGCCAAAGTAAATGCAAACTACTTGATCAAACTACCTTTAAGGAGTCTGGGAATTCCTAGCCAGGAAAAGGCCTTGCTTTAAAAGGTGTTACTGTTTGCTATTTTTATCTTAAAAGTACACGAAAACAACATAAAAAAAACTCGAAGAGATGACTAGTAGGAAATAACACATACCTTGAATAGCGATCAAAACCTTTAGCGCTACATCTATCACAGCAGGAAACTGAATTTCGGGTTGGTTTCCAGTAAAAAGGTTATCTAGTATTGACTAAGTTTTCATAATTACTACAGAATTTGCTTCATCTGAAGGTGCACAGTTTGGAGACCACTGGTCTAGACCCCTTTTTTCCAGGCACCCCATAACAGCCTAATAGTCTATGGTAGAAAGGGCCTTGCTTTATCTTACAAAATCAGCATTAACTACATGTAGCAGTACTGTCAACAAACGAATGTCCAGCGCAGATAAAGTACAGATGAGCTGACAACATATATATCTATAATATATCATTCTGGAGTGATATGTAGCAGTAGTAAGATTTCAGGATGACAGTCCTCATGTTAGGACAGAACATATCAGGTATATTGGAATTTGCCAAAAAAAAAAATTCTACAAACTAGGGGAAATTTGAAGAAGGCTACTTTTTACCCACATTGGCATTGCCAGTCTATAGGTTTGGGATTATAGTGTAGAGATCTTCATAGGTAAAAATGTGCAGCCCAAATTCCAGTATACAGTGACATTTGGGGGCATTTATCATTGTGTTTTGAGTGGGTTTTTTTAGCGTTGATTTGTCCCTTATTTAGGCGCAGCGATGCGCCTCAGGCAATTTTTTGCGCCTTTTCGATTTACACCTTTTTTTTCTTTTAAAAGAACGTACAGGCCAGATGTTAAGGGTTAGTCTTGTGCAGTGGTAATGAATTTATCAACTGCGACTGTCGTAAAAAAGTCGCAAAACAAACCATTAAGGCGCAATTCTACACCAGCCCAGGCCTAGCATAATTTTTTGTGTATGTGAAGAGAGAAATTCTGAAAATGTGTATCCTCCACAAAATTTTTCAAATGCTCTGTGACCATTTAATAAATTTGGCGGAGTCATGCAAAAAAATACACAAGAAAAAAGAACTAAAAAAATTTACTAAATCTCACTCATTTTAGTAAATACCCCCCATTAATCTAAGCATTAGGAGAGAATTCTGTGCTATTTCCAGGGTATACAAGCAAGTGCATAGATTACAGTGTATAAGGTTCAACAGCATGGATCAATTCTAGTTACATGGAATGGTGTACACAAAATGCACACAAGTTATCAATACTTGGTAAAAAGGGTTAGGTCTTTTCTTATCTAGCATAGATATACCTCCTGGAATCGACAAGTCCGCAGATGTTGAGATGCAGATGTTAAAGAAATGTGTGGGTATTCCTAAGAGAATTATTTTTTCATATTTCTGAATAATTGTCTAGAATTGAAGTTTTCTTTTATGATTCATTCTTGGCTATGATTAAAATTAATTCTTAGGGTTCGGAAAGAAATTAGGTCAGGGTGTGACAGTGTGTGCTCATACAAAGCTACATGTCTTTGTAAGAAAGTAGGAAATGGAAAGCAGGAGAAGTCAGTAGTACAGTGCTACCCTAATATAAAGTAGGAGGAGAATTCAGTAGTACAGTGCTGCAGTAATAGAAAGTAGGAGGAGAATTCAGTAGTACAGTGCTACCCTAATAGAAAGTAGGAGGAGAATTCAGTAGTACAGTGCTACACTAATAGAAAGTAGGAGGAGAAGTCAGTAGTACAGTGCTACACTAATAGAAAGTAGGAGGAGAAGTCAGTAGTACAGTGCTACCCTAATATAAAGTAGGAGGAGAGTTCAGTAGTACAGTTCTACCCTAATAGAAAGTAGGAGGAGAATTCAGTAGTACAGTGCTACACTAATAGAAAGTAGGAGGAGAAGTCAGTAGTACAGTGCTACATTAATAGAGTAGCAGGAGAAGTCAGTAGTACAGTGCTACACTAATAGAAAGTAGGAGGAGAATTCAGTAGTACATTGCTACACTAATAGAAAGTAGGAGGAGAATTAAGTAGTACAGTGCTGCAGTAATAGAAAGTAGGAGGAGAAGTCAGTAGTACAGTGCTGCAGTAATAGAAAGTAGCAGGAGAAGTCAGTAGTACAGTGCTGCAGTAATAGAAAGTAGCAGGAGAAGTCAGTAGTACAGTGCTACACTAATAGAAAGTAGGAGGAGAATTCAGTAGAACAGTGCTACCCTAATATAAAGTAGGAGGAGAATTCAGTAGTACAGTGCTGCACTAATAGAAAGTAGGAGGAGAAGTCAGTAGTACAGTGCTGCAGTAATAGAAAGTAGGAGGAGAAGTCAGTAGTACAGTGCTGCAGTAATAGAAAGTAGCAGGAGAAGTCAGTAGTACAGTGCTGCAGTAATAGAAAGTAGCAGGAGAAGTCAGTAGTACAGTGCTGCAGTAATAGAAAGTAGGAGGAGAATTCAGTAGTACAGTGTTACACTAATAGAAAGTAGGAGGAGAAGTCAGTAGTACAGTGCTGCAGTAATAGAAAGTAGGAGAATTCAGTAGCACAGTGCTGCAGTAATAGAAGGTAGGAGGAGAAGTCAGTAGTACAGTGCTGCAGTAATAGAAGGTAGGAGGAGAAGTCAGTAGTACAGTGCTGCAGTAATAGAAACTAAGAGAAGTCAGTAGTACAGTGCTGCAGTAATAGAAAGTAGGAGGAGAATTCAGTAGTACAGTGCTGCAGTAATAGAAACTAAGAGGAGAAGTCAGTAGTACAGTAATAGAAAGTAGGAGGAGAAGTCAGTAGTACAGTGCTGCAGTAATAGAAAGTAGGAGGAGAAGTCAGTAGTACAGTGCTGCAGTAATAGAAAGTAGGAGGAGAAGTCAGTAGTACAGTGCTGCAGTAATAGAAAGTAGGAGGAGAAGTCAGTAGCACAGTGCTGCAGTAATAGAAAGTAGGAGGAGAAGTCAGTAGTACAGTGCTGCAGTAATAGAAAGTAGGAGGAGAAGTCAGTAGTACAGTGCTGCAGTAATAGAAAGTAGGAGGAGAAGTCAGTAGCACAGTGCTGCAGTAATAGAAAGTAGGAGGAGAAGTCAGTAGCACAGTGCTGCAGTAATAGAAAGTAGGAGGAGAAGTCAGTAGTACAGTGCTACACTTATAGAAAGTAGGAGAAGTCATTAGTACAGTGCTACAGAATTCCATTGAAATCAATGGGACTCTGCTGAAACGGAAATTCCATATAGAATTTTTCCAGCAGATTCCTAACAGAATCTAAAGACAGGCAAGGAGTTGGGCATAAGTACATTGTAAAGGTGTGGTGATCTAAAGTAAGAAATATATACAGATCCTATTATATAATTATTATTCTTATTATTACTACTGGTGTCAATATTTATAGATGATTATAGACCTATTCTGCTGTACTGTTTTACATCAGTCTCCAGTACTAAGACATATAGTTTTCTCTTGCTGTGTTAGTCACAAACATCTAGTGCTGGATTATTCTTGTTGGAAACTAGTTTTTCTATCACACATTGAATTGCCTAGAAAACCCCCCTGTGAGTTCCATGATAAGTTCATCCAGATGTTTCCCTAGTTTCATTTTATGTCCAACCCAAAGAAATGACTCAGAAAAGTAACAATAAAGAGACTATAGGCATTATTCTGAATGCTGATGTCCGCTGTGCAGACTGAGGACATACAGTGTGTGCTATTGTATGTTACCAGCAGATTGGAGCGAATCTCCAGAGAGATTCGGCATTTAATTTGGCAAATCTGACTGTCAGATGCATTTCGGACTTGTATCCCATTTCAGATTTGGGAGTGCCCCAAATGCCCTGCGATTGCCCACACACAACGTGTACCAGAGCAGGGCCTCCTTTTAAAGGCAGGGGTCACTGCTCATATACAGTTCACTGAGCATCTGGATCGCTGCTTGGCGCAGTGAATGTAGTTAATGGAAGCTACATTCATATACAGCATCACCACTTAACTCTACGCTGCTCAGGAGCTCATGTACAGGAACAAAGGTAAAACACGTGAAATAAATCACAGAAAGTTTGTATTCTAAAGAATCAGATTTTTTTGTGAAATTCACTAAATTAGGAAATCTGGAAAAGGACATCTGCTGCCTGCTCCTTCTCCTTCCAGATCAGTGGCGCTACAAAGATTTACCGTATTTTTCGCCCTATAGGACGCACCGGCATATAAGAAGCACCCAATTTTAAAGGTGCAAAATCTAGAAAAAAAAGATTCTGAACCCAACAGTGATCTTCAACCTGCGGACCTCCAGATGTTGCAAAACTACAACTCCCAGCATGCCCGGACAGCCGTTGGCTGTCCAGGCATGCTTGGAGTTGTAGTTTTGCAACATCTGGAGGTCCGCAGGTTGAAGACCACTGGTATAGGATGTAATACTCGCGTGTCCCGCCGCTCCGGACCCGTCACCGCTCGTCACAGCTGCCCTGGATGTCGCCTTCTATCGCTGTCGCCGCGTCCCCGGGGTGTCCCCGATGCTCCGGACGTCTTCTTCCCCGGGATCCACGCTCTCCGTCGGCGTCATCACGTCGCTACGCACGCCGCTCCTATTGGATGACGGGACGGCGTGCGCGACGACGTGATGACGACGAAGGAGAGCGCCAGCCATGCAGGGGATCCCGGCACGGAGCAGACACAGAGGAGGCAGGTAAGGTCCCTCCCGGTGTCCTATAAGCTGTTCGGGATGCTGCGATTTCACCGCGTCGGTCCCGAACAGCCTGACTGAGCAGCCGGGTTAGTGTCACTTTCGCTTCAGACGCGGCGGTCAGCTTTGATCGCCGCATCTGAAGGGTTAATCCAGGGCATCACCGCGATAAGTCCCGGCCGTTGATGGCCGCAGGGACCGCCGCGATAGGTGTATATTCGCCGTATAAGACGCACCAACTTCCCCCCCCCCCCCCCCCCCCCAGTTTTGGGAAAGAAAAAGTGCGTCTTATATGGCAAAAAATACGGTAGCTTTGCTCTTTAGGGGAAAGCAGAGGCTCTTGGGTAGTAGGTGATTGTATGTCCGGGCTGTTGGTAATATATATACGGGCTACTAAAAGAGAAGAATGTATGGAGAATAATGGTGTCTTCAGATGGAGAGGGAGTTTTTGTTTTATCACTTTAAGAACTGTATTTTGTTTTCTGATGTATTCTATGTTACATTGGAAGTTTTATACATTCAGAGAAATTTACATTTTTAATACAATTTTTTTCCCCAGATGAATGAGAACTACATAAAAAACAATATTGCCTGTCTGGTAGGAGATGACCTGAGTTATGTCTTTCAACCAGCAAATATCAATAATGTCGATGACCAGAATGAACCATGTAGAGAAGTGAGGAAACAAGTCCAACGTGTTATCAGAATGGTAAATTATGCAGAGATTATTCTGTATTTGCTTTACTAGAGTTTAAAGGGGTACTCCAGGGGAAAACTTTTTCTTCAAATCAACTGGTGCCAGAAAGTTAAACAGATTTGTAAATGACTTCTATTAAGTTTAAATATTTACCCTTCCTGTACTTTTTAGCAGCTGTATGCTACAGAGGAAATTCTTTTCTTTTTGAATTTCTTTTTTGTCTTGTCCTCAGTGCTCTCTGCTGACACTATGCTATGTTTGCTATGGGGATTTTCTCCTGCTCTGGACAGTTCCTGATACGGGCCTCAGGTGTCAGCAGAGAGCACTGTGGACAAGACAAAAAAGAAATTCGAAAAGAAAAGAATTTCCTCTGTAGCATACAGCTGCTAAAAAATACTGGAAGGGTAAACATTTTCAAATAGAAGTGATTTACAAATCTGTTTAACTTTCTGGCACCAGTTAACTTAAAAAAAAAAGAAATGTTTTCCACCGGAGTAACCTTTAGGCTGTAGTACACATCACTGTGTTTTTTTTTTTTTTTTTTCTGTTTAAGATGGAATATTTATAATTTCCTGCATTTTTTTCTTCTAGATTTTGGAGGAAAAGTATGGACTTGAAATAACCTCATTGATTAAAGGTATCATTTCCATCATGTAAAAAAAAAAATTACTTTAACCCAATACTGGAGCGTGATCAATACACTCATATATGAAAGGATGAGACCTCTAACTACCAGTAGATGAGTGCATTATATTACTATCCTAGTATTACACATATTGTCAGCTGGAGGAGCTTTGTAGACAACCCATTAGAGATGCCAGATCACTGTGCCGCATAGGTTAAATATTAAATAGTGTTGACCAGAAGTGCTCAGTGTTGAACACAGTGGTTTACAGACATGGTTAGAAATCTGATCTTATACTGATCACCAGCAAGGAGCAGCCTCCAATCGCATAGATGTCAGATGTCTTCCCTTTATGGCCCCTTTGTTGTCTCAGACAGCATATTAGTCATTTAGAAGCAGGGAGACAAGAATTAGTCATTGCAGACTTTAACATTACCACCAAAAGAACACAATTGATTATGGCACTAACACGATACAACGTGCTTAAAGGAGTACTCCAGCGCAAAATAACTTATCCCCTATCCAAAGTTATAGTGAAGTTTCGTCCCCAGCAGAAAGCCACGGCAGACACTTCCCCTCCATGTATCTCTAAGGGGTACATGGAGGGGGCGTGTCGGTACGGGGCTGCGGCAATATACAGGAAAGGGAGCGTTCCGTCCCCGCATGACGCGGCGGCCGACACGCCCCCTCCATGTACCCCATAGAGATACATGGAGGGGGAGTGTCTGGAGGCTTACATATAGATGGAGTCCAGAATGACCAATCTCTAAAGGAAAAATGTGGGGGATCAGGAAGGAGGAGGGGGGGGGGGGAAGGACCTAGGTAAGCGTTGGCCTATGGATCTGAGGTCACTGTCTGCTGTCCCTTATCTCTTGGTCCCTGATTCTACCCCTATGCCTAGGCGGAGTAGTATTAAAGGGGTTACCCAGGAAAAACTTTTTTTTTTATATATATCAACTGGCTCCAGGAAGTTAAACAGATTTGTAAATTCACATTCACATATATTTCACAATTTATTCACAAGGGAGGCATCAAATTGGGCAACTTATCCCATACTCTGCCTAGTTTAACTGCAATTCACTTGTCTTTTAGAAGAGTGATTTAAAGGAGCATTACAGTTGTAGCAAATACAGGTTATTCATTATATAATGAAAGATTCTCTTTAAGAGATTAATATGGATTAACCTAAGCAAACATGAAACTAATAGAAGAGGTCTGTTACTGAGTGACTCGGCAAGCAGTGAAGGTTTCTTGGACTTTGATTCTGTGATTTTGGAAAAGTTTAACATTAAAGGGATTATCCAGGAAAAAACTTTTATATATATATATATATATAATCAACTGGCTTCAGAAAGATAAACAGATTTGTAAATTACATCTATAAAAAAAATCTTAATCCTTTCAGTACTTATGAGCTTCTGACGTTGAGTTGTTCTTTTCTGTCTAAGTGCTCTCTGATGACACCTGTCTCGGGCACCGCCCAGTTTAGAAGAAAATCCCCATAGCAAACCTCTTCTAAACTGGGTGGTTTCCGAGACACGTGTCATCAGAGAGCACTTAGACAGAAAATAACAACTCAACTTCAGAAGCTCATAAATACTGAAAGGATTAAGATTTTTTAATAGAAGTCATTTACAAATCAGTTTGTCTTTCTGAAGCACACACATATATATATATAAAAAGTTTTTTTTCTGGATAATCCCTTTAATGTTAAACTTTTCCGAGATCACAGAACCAAAGTCCAAGAAACCTTCACTGCTTGCCGAGTCACTCAGTAACAGACCTCTTCTATTAGTTTCATGTTTGCTTAGGTTAATCCATATTAATCTCTTAAAGAGAATCTTTCATTATATAATGAATAACCTGTATTTGCTACAACTGTAATGCTCCTTTAAATCACTCTTCTAAAAGACAAGTGAATTGCAGTTAAACTAGGCAGAGCATGGGATAAGTTGCCCAATTTGATGCCTCCCTTGTGAATTAATAGTGAAATATATGTGAACCACTGCTGTGCGTGACTCACCTTGACACCATGCTTAAACATGTACCAAACTGCATGATGCATTGCCAGCTTTTTCTGTCTTATCTCTGCCAAATATATGAAAAATAATTAAATATTCTGTCTGACCTATATGCAGGCAGCTGGACTGTTTCCCCATGTCTGCTAGTGGCAATGAAAAAGCTTTAGACTTTGTTCCGCAGGTAGATAAACCACTGCCAGAGGTTCTTGGCCTCGGCTTATTGCCTTCTCACTATTGATATAGACAAGTTCATTCAGCCATTCACAGCATACATTCCTATGAGGAGTAAGGGAAGATAGTTAAAGGGGTACCCTGCTCCTAGACATCAGGGCCACGCCCCCTCAATGCAAGTCTATGGGAAGGGGCATGATGGCCGTCACGCCCCCTCCCATAGGCTTGCATTGAGGGGGCATGGCCGTGACGTCATGAGCCTCCACCCCACATCGCCAGTCATCCGGCATGGAGGGGCAAGCTGTGCATAACTAGCTTGCCCCCTGACTGGTGAGCAGTTAAGGGGTTAAGAAATATACAGGCAAGGTTTTTAGCCCCCTCCCCCGTCTGTAAAAACTTGTTGGTAACTATAGTGGTATGTCCCATGGGTGGGGGGGAAGGAGTGCACCAATCAGGGGTTTAATAGTTTCCCGGGCTTTCAGGGGCCCTCCCCTGGGTATTTATAGCTGTGGTGCCTCCCTTCCCCCCTCAATCTGCCCAGGACCCGGAGTTTTGCCCTCCCTCCCTCCCTTTTTGTATCTCTGTTTATTGTAAGTCACAGCTTGGCGGTAAGAAGACGGTGAAAGCGGGGTCAACCCGGGGTAGATCTCCACACAGGACAGTGTGGCAGCACCTCTCGGGTTGGCAAGAAGCCAATCGGTGTCTTTGTTACAGTTAAATTGTTATTTATATAAGTAATATTATAAATAAAACTGTGGCCGATCCCCACCCATAAAAAGTTGAATTGTTGTTGTGTCAGTTATTATTTAATTAATTATTGTAATAAGGGGGAGGGGTAGTTATAGCCTGCTAGGAGCTAATTGGGTCTCAACAGTCTCAGATGTCTGGGGTGCTGCAGCAGAGATCACGGGGGTCGCCAACGGTGGGACCCCGTGATCAGACATCTTATCCCCTATCCTTTGAAGAGGGGACAAGATGCCTATGGGCGAAGTACCCCTTTAAGTGTTCTGCCAACATCCACAGCTATCTTCAGTACATGGTCAGTGTCACCTTCTTCACATTTCATCACAATTGTCGAGTCATTAATGACACATTACTAAGACCTAGCACCACCTGTTGCACCAGAAGTAGATTACAGTTTGCATGTATAATATGTATTGTACATAACTTTTTATAGCTATATATCATTATCTAAATGCATTCTTTTGTTAATGCAGATAAAGTTTCGGAAGTTCTCCCAGTCTCTGTTGCTGAGAAACAAGTCTACACTGGCCCAATGATTGCAGCCCATGTCACGGGACATAGCAAGAAAGACACAACTATCATAAAAAGTATGATACAAGACATTTATAACTCTTTATAAGACATTATCAATAGCATAAAAATGATTGTAGTTTTTGGATGTGAGTGGGTTGGAGCTGAAAAGCAGACCTGTCAGCAAGTTTTTAGGGTATAAAGTAAGGGTATGGCTGTTTAGAGCCATTGACCCTAAATCCATACAAACCTCTCGATAGTTAAGTGACTTCCTTCAGTGATGAGATATTATAGTTAAAAAATATGAGCAATTTAGGATGTGGAGCCCACTGGGCTTCCCCACAGCAGCTACATTACAGGGATTACAGTAAAGCCTAGTGGTTGCCAATCTGCAGTTGCAAGCAAGTTTAAGGGCCCCAGTATCAATGAAATCTCATCAGATGTGTACTGCACAAAGATGTGCTTCCTGGCTACTATTCTACTAAGTGCTCTTCCTTCCCTTGCGGCAAGCTTTGACTTTCAACCACAGTTACTTCTGTCTGCAGATGCACCAGAGGTTACACCATTTGCACTACTCGGAAATTGTGCAATACAGCGGACTCTTCTGTTTTCTTGCCCGACAACCAAACAGGCTGGAAATGGCTGGGTGGCCATATTATGGATTTGTAGGCAAACCCCTGTAGAGTTAGGTTGCGCCAACAAGATAATAAACATGTAATTGATTATTTTATGCTCAGTGCAATAAATATATTGCATTCTAAGGGTAGATTTTTGAAGTGCTCAAATTTCTTCAACTAGATGTCACCTTCAATCGAGGTTTGGTCTGCTGGCACCCACCTCCTGCTCTTAAAGCCTATCTGTCAGATCCCACAAAAAAAAATAATGTTACTCAGTACCTAATCCTGAGAATGTACATATTTATGCCTCTATCGCCTATATTTATTATAAAAATCCCTTTTTTCATTAGCTCATTGTTAGAAATCCTCTTAGGGGAAGGGGGCGTGTCCCTCCCTTGTGGTGGGGGGAGGTGATTGGTGTGTCTGCTCATGCAGCCTTGTCCATGAGTCATCTCTTGTCCATGACTCAAAGACAAGCCTGATGCTGCTGCAGAACTGGTTAGTGTCTCACTAGGTATGGGGACCCCTAATGGTGGGATTTTCAGAAGCTATTTTCTTTATTAAATATAAAAAAAAAAATCCAGGTTTCAGCCCCTTCCTGGAAGGAGATCAGGGAGGTGATAAACAAAGCGATGGGTTCTCCTGTGTTGCTGACAACGGTCCCCCCCCCCCCCCCCCTCAGATTTCCCTAGGCCTCTCAAATCCAACTTGCTCTCTTAACAACAAATCCTTAGTGGTGCATTTACGTGCGACCGCAAAGGCCCTGATTCCACTCCTACGCTACAGGAATGGATGTATAAGGTTTCACAAATGTGTCGGATGGAGGAACTCTCCAGCTGGAGTTACCATTCACATGCCATTTTTCTTCAGATATGGCAGCCATGGAGAGCGTTCATTGATGCACAATAAACTGAGCTGTAGAACCCTTTTGCTTTATTCTTGCCCTGCAACATGCATATTGCTAACTTGTACTCCCTCCCACCAGCCGTTATACAAGAAATCTGACCTTTCCCATTTTTTTTAATTTTTTTATTAATTGACGGCGTCTATTTAAGAGTGCTGAAATGACATATGCTGGATTTAATTTGTGCCGGCAATAAGGGGGATTGTCATTTTACAGGCAACTCCTTTTACTATGGGATCTGCTGGAGTAAACTCCATGTAACACCAAGACCCTTGACAAAGAGCTGAATTTTCCAAAATTGCTGAAAAAATATGCAGTTCACTTACTTATCAAAGTGCAATGTAAAAATCTCCTACCTGTAATAATGCAACATTTTCCTTACATTTCTGCATCAATGTGTTTACAGGTATATGACTGTTACTAACACATATGTCCCTTTTTCCTTTAACAGTTTTATCAAATGAGCAATACCATGGGCATAAAATTACTGAATGGTCTAATAATACCCTGTCAGATATGAACAGCATCAAAGTGCAGAATGGAGAACTGGTCATTGCAAAAAGTGGCTTTTATTATATCTATGCACAGACATATTTCCGTAACCAGGATCCTGAAGGGAAAGTAAAACAACTAGTGCAACACATTTATAAAAGGACAAGCTACCGAGTACCCATAGCACTAATGAAAAATGTAAAGACGACTTGTTGGGCACAAAGTACAGAATATGAACTTTATTCCATTTATCAAGGTGGGGTGTTCAAGCTAAATGAAAATGATCGGATATTTGTCACTGTGAGTCATAAAAATATGCTTGATATGGAAGAGAAAGCTACTTTTTTTGGTGCGTTCCTAGTATTCTGAACACAAATAAGTGTAAATGCACAAACAGAGACAGTTAAAGTATAAAAACTGATGGGGGGGAATTTATCGGTAGCGCAGATTTTTGCCTAACATGAAACCTGCTACACAAGTGTGTGGTTTTCTCAGTTACTGCACAAAATGTATTATGCTGCGCTCGTCACTTTATAAATTCATGCAAATGACTGGAAGAATGGAAAGATCACATACATTCCTGCTCCAGACAGTGACACAAATATATTTGTGCAAACATTTTTACAAATACAGCACACCAATTGGTGTATCTGCCTACCACGCCCCCTGGAAGCGCACAACAAGAAAAACGATAAAGCCAGCATGGATAATATGAAAATTACGCAAAATTAGATGATAATTTAAGGGGCAAGCCAATACAAAAATAAAAACACAATGTGTAAGCAATTTTGCAGGTGCATGAGAGTTGATAAATTCCCCCGATGTTTTTGACTTTAAGAAGCCGCTGAAGCAAACCTTTACCATGCATATCAGACTTGGGGTCCCATGCCAACTCTAATGTGTTGGGGACTTGGTTTCCCAGCCTCATATCAGTGCCTTAAAGGAGTACTCCAGTGGAAAACTTTTTTTTTTATCACCTGGTGACAGAAAATTAAACAGATTTCTAAATTACTTCTGTTAAAAAATATATTTGTCCTTCCAGTACTTATTAGCAGCTGTATGCTACAGAGGAAATTCTTTTCTTTTTGAATTTCTTTTTTGTCTTGTCCACAGTGCTCTCTGCTGACACCTGATGCCCGTATCAGGAAATGTCCAGAGCAGGATAAAAAAAGATTTTAAAAAATCCCCACAGCTGCTAATAAGTACCGGAAGGATTAAGATTTTTAAATAGAAGTAATTTACAAATCTGTTACACTTACTGGCACCAGTTCATTAAAAAAAAAAGTTTTCCACCGGAGTACCCCTTTAAAGGAACAACAATAAATCTAGCAATTAATGTTTAAGGTAAACAGGAGATAAACTTGCTCACATTGTTTGTTAGTCTGCAGGATATTCTGCAATGTTCCTAACACACTTGTCTTGTAGACATCTTGCAGAGAACACAAGTGTAAATGGCCTCCTGATCTCATTCATTTTTGGCTGTTAGGCACCTGAGGGGGCGGAGCTTAGCATTCCTGGTCTCCTACTGCAGGCAGGGCAGAGAAGGGAGGATCCTGCTCCAGTCAGTTGTCTTAAAGGGAATGTGTCATCTATTTTTTTTTTCATACTGACCAGAGGCAGATATTCAAACATGTTCTAATTTTCCTAATCTGTTTCTATTTTATGGTTGCACTTTTTTTTAAATTATTATTATTATTTTTGTACAATATTATGAGGCTGCCATCTTGCCTGAATTGTTTTTAACAGCATTTAGTGATATGCTTTACAGCAGGACCTGAGGACAATAGACAGGGCCTTTCTCATTCAAATTATTTGTGACCTTTTGTAGAGGTCATTCTACAGGGGAAGATGATGAAAGGCGTTACTGTCACATGATCTGCACAGAACAGGAAGAATCAGCTTAGTATGAGACCTAGTGGCCAGAATGGAAACTACATGATTTTAGGACTATTATAAAATATATATGGAAAAATTGAAAATTTGAGGAAATATCACCAAAAATTGGAAAAAATATAATTAACATGAAAACCTGATTTAAGCAATAGGTCATTTTCTTATGACACATTCCCTTTTAAAGCCAGAGGCAAAATTGTGAGAAGGAGGCAGGGAGAAATGGCTTATCTCCTGGGATTCACAGAAAAGCTAAAAGGAGGACTTTTGGGGCATTCCTACAGTTCTTTTTATGTTGCTGTATTTTCTAGGTCTAGTCTTTTAATATTCTTAGGAACTGAACCAAGTAACAAATCACTGTTCACAATATTATATACTTTGCATACTACCTATACTTGCTCCATTCTTCTTGAAGCCCATTACTTGGTAACTTAATGTCATGGAATGAATCCAAAACATTTTGGCTCCACTGATATTAATATATTTCCAAGTAAGCAACACTATGTGTGGACAGCTCCCTCCCTTGTGTTTCCAGCACCAGCGCACAGGCTAGCCGGCAGCGTCCCCAGACTGGATCAACGATATAACAAAGGAATGTCCAGCGCCAAGTGCGGTAAAATGACAGGTATTTTATTGTAGGATCAGCAGATACAAACTTGCATCAGGCAGGAGCCGACGCGTTTCGGACCGTTACAGGTCCTTAGCCACGGCATAACACACAGGATAAAATCTAAACTTTAAATACTTTCTTAGGGACATCACATGTATCATGACATCACACTTAATAAAGACATGTGAAAAATATGGAAATGGAACAATGGATGTGAATGTATACATGAATTCAGGCAGAAAAAAACTAAAAATGTATGCAATTATATAACAGCCCTACACAAAGTAATAAACAATAGAAAAGTGATTCAAAAAAATCGCTTTTTCTTCCCCTTTTTTTCCTCTTCCTTCCCTCCTTTGTTATTACAAGAGGTAATAAGCAGGATACATTTAGATGGGCATGTCAATAAGTCAATATTAGGTAATGTCTCAAGTTCATTCCATTTGGCTCTCTTGTGTTTAACACAAAAATCCAATAGGATTCTCTATTGAATAACTTACGTTTCATGTCACCCCCTCTAACACTGTTTCGGACCCGTTCTATTGTATTAACGCACAATGTGGATACATCCTCATTATGTTGATCCCGAAAATGTCGGGACAAGGCTGTTCCATTTCCATGTTTTCCACATGTCTTTATTAAGTGTGATGTCATTATACATGTGATGTTCCTAAGAAAGTATTTAAAGTTTGGATTTTATCCTGTGTGTTATGCCATGATTAAGGACTGTAACGGTCCAAAACGCGTCGGCTCCTGCCTGATGCAAGTTTGTATCCACTGATCCTACAATAAAATACCTGACGTTTTACCGCACTTGGCACTGGACATTCCTTTGTTATATTGTTATATTTCCAGGTATTCTGTCTTAACATTGTAGCATCTAAGAAACAGCAGACTTATAAAATGTAGCCAATGTGTCAGTATTACTTATCAGCAAGAACAACTTGAAATATTTGTGACAAGAAGACAACCACCAAGGTTTCAGGTCATAAGGGGCAGAAAAGGTTATAGAGCTGATCCTGGGAACTGAATGTTTTAGACACAGGATAGGGGATAAGTGTCTGATCGCAGGAGGGGCCGACTACTGAGACCCCCTGCGTTCTCCTGTACGGGCCCCAGCTACTTATGCATCCTTGGTGTGCTACAGCACCCACCTTCCTAGATGGACACAAGTGATAACCTGCTCAGCCAATCACCATGCGCAGCAATGATTGGCTAAGTGGGCTTTCAGCTGCGTCTATCCAAGAACGTGGGAACCGTGGACCCGTACAGAAGATAGGGCATAAGTTGCTAGGGCATAGGTGTATAAAACTTTGTTTCCTGGACGACCTTTAATAACCATGCAGCATGCTTTGTCTGTCCAGTATTGTTCATGTCATGTCATGTTTGGGCCATTCATCACAGGATGAATAGCACTGTATGTCATTAAACAAAAAGCCTCTGATTTTAGGGCTTCTTTTTTGTTTTTTCAGACAACCACCTTTATAGACTGTGTAGTACCTGATGAAATAAACATCTGACCACATGAGAACTTAAAGGGGTACTCCGCTGCTCAGCATTTGGAACAAACTGTTCCAAATGCTGAAGCCTGCGCCGGGAGTTTGTGACGTCATAGCCCAGCCCCTTCATGACTTTACGCCCCGCCCTCTCAATGCAAGTCTATGGGAGGGGGCGTGACGGTCCCTCCCATAGACTTGCATTGAGTGGACAGGGCGTGACGCCATGAGGGGCGGGGCTATGACGTCATGAGCTCCCGGCTCCAGCTTTTGGAACAGTTTGTTCCAAACGCTGAGCAGGGGAGTACCCCTTTAAGTCATTGAGATGCCAGTAAAAGTTGAGCCTGATATATGGATTTTCCTCTATTCGAAAGCCCCAGAATAAAGCCGTATTCTGGCTCCATACATCTTTTTTTTTTATTGTTGAATTTAAACAGAATAGAAAATGTAGCATGTTCAATTGGATGCCATCTTACAGAGCCATTTCTTCTAATGGAGAAGATCTTCATGGCAAGGTGCCATTACTGTGGCATTATACACATAGGTTGGAGCCTTAACGGCTTTGTGTGCCTTTGTCTTGGCTTCCTTGACATAAATTGATTCCGTTTATGGAGCTTAAAGGATTGTTCCACGATAAAAATAAATGACAGCCTGCTATGGTTACTAAATAACATAATACGTAATATTCACCTGTCCTTATCTCTCTGAGCCAAGCATCACCACTCCGGTGTGCTCTGCTGCCTGTTTACTCCCCCTGAAGATGCCCCCCCCCCCCTGATGATGCTGTCTCTCTGCTCTACCAGTGATGAAATGTTATTGTTATTTTAAACCCTAGCAGGCTTTTTTTTTATTTATATCAGGAAACCCCTTTAACTAGATCCTACATTAAAACATTTCTATAGAAATCCCAGTAAATAGCTTATATTAAGCAAAAGCATGTAAATACGCTGTATGATTGTAGATAATGTATAATCATGTACAGTTTTCTAAGATTCACAACTTTGTATGTAACAAAAAGAAATCCTTTTTTTTTTTTACAATATATTATCAATATAGACTTCAAAATCCACCTGTGTTTATATGTCATATAAAAATCCGCCATTGATAGGCCTACCAATATGGGGGAAAACCACTAAATGAAAATCAATATAAATAGTAGTCACATTAAGAAGTATATTTTGTAGCCAAGGACTAACTAACTATCTTATACCCATGAGGGACAGTTTAATTATGACTAATGAACTGGGGCTGTAATATCAAAAGTCTTAATCATTTTAAATGTATATCAGGTTTTACTCACATCTCTGTAGATATACATTTTGCTTAAAATCTTTCAACTTGAATTCTTTGTTTTTTATGAAGCAATGTTGACTTATCCAATGCTGTACAATATTAACTTGTATTTTGTAATCACCTGCTCGATACCATTTTCAGGAAAGATATATTTTGTAAGTTCAATTAATTTTTTTACATAAATAAAAGTCATAAAAGTAATACATATGTCTATTTGTAAGTGAGAGTGATACTTTATGTATGCCTGTAACAACATGTTTGAAACAAACTCCATGGGGGAGATTTATCAAAACCTGTCCAGAGGAATAGTTGCTGAGTTGCCCATAGCAACCAATCAGATCACTTCTTTCATTTTTGAAAAGGCCTCTGAAAAATGAAAGAAGCGATCTGATTGGTTGCTATGGGCAACTCAGCAACTTTTCCTCTGGACAGGTTTTGAGAAATCTCCCCCCATGTGTTATTTGCACATTGTGCTGTGGATTTCATCCCTTGCATTGTAAGGCTATGTACACTCAGTTTTTATTAGCCTGCCTTTTGTTCAACCAAAACCAGCTGGAAATTTCAGTAATTTTTTCCCCCGCAATTTGGTCTTGGGGTTTATTTAACCACTTAAGGACTTGGCCATTTTACACCTTAAGGACCAGAGCGTTTTTTTGCAAATCTGACCACTGTCACTTTAAACATTAATAACTCTGGAATGCTTTTAGTTATCATTCTGATTCCGAGATAGTTTTTTCGTGACATATTCTACTTTAACATAGTGGTAACATTTTATGGTAACTTGCATCCTTTTTTGGTGAAAATCCCCAAATTTGATGAAAAAAATGAAAATTTAGCATTTTTCTAGCTTTGAAGCTCTCTGCTTGTAAGGAAAATGGATATTCAAAATAATTTTTTTGGGGGTTCACATATACAATATGTCTACTTTATGTTTGCATCATAAAATTTATGAGTTTTTACTTTTGGAAGACACCAGAGGGCTTCAAAGTTCAGCAGCAATTTTGAAATTTTTCACAAAATTTTCAAACTCACTATTTTTCAGGGACCAGTTCAGTTTTGAAGTGGATTTGGAGGGTCTTCATATTAGAAATACCCCATAAAAGACCCCATTATAAAAACTACACCCCCCAAAGTATTCAAAATGACATTCAGTAAGTGTATTAACCCTATAGGTGTTTCACAGGAATAGCAGCAAAGTGAAGGAGAAAATTCAAAATCTTCATTTTTTACACTCGCATGTTCTTGTAGACCCAATTTTTGAATTTTTGCAAGGGGTAAAAAGGAGAAAATTTTTACTTGCATTTGAAACCCAATTTCTCTCGAGTAAGCACATACCTCATATGTCTATGTTAATTGTTCGGCAGGCGCAGTAGAGGGCTCAGAAGGGAAGGAGCGACAAATGGTTTTTGGGGGGCATGTCACCTTTAGGAAGCCCCTATGGTGCCAGGACAGCAAAAAAAAACCACATGGCATACCATTTTGGAAACTAGACCCCTCAGGGAATGTAACAAGGGGTAAAAAGAACCTTAATACCCCACAGGTGATTCACGACTTTTGCATATGTCCCCCAAAAAAATGCTTGGTTTCCCAAAATGTTTACATTTTTAAAAAGGGTAATAGCAGAAAATTCCGCCCAAAATTTGAAGCCCTATTTCTCCCGATTCAGAAAACACCGCATATGGGGGTGAAAATTGCTCTGCTGGCGCACTACAGGTCTCAGAAGAGGAGGAGTCACATTTGGCTTTTTGAAAGCAAATTTTGCTCTGGGGGCATGCCGCATTTAGGAAGCCCCTATGGTGCCAGAACAGAAAAAAAAAAAAAAACACATGGCATACTATTTTGGAAACTAGACCCCTCGGGTAACGTAACAAGGGGTAATGTAAACCTTTTATACCCCACAGGTGTTTCACGACTTTTGTATATGTAAAAAAAAAAAATTTTTTTTTTTACCTAAAATGCTTGTTTTCCCAAAAATTTTACATTTTTAACAAGGGTAATAGCAGAAAATACCCCCCAAAATTTGTAACACAATTTCTCCCGAGTACACCCGCAGCAGGCGCCCGCAGGAGTGACACCCGCAGAAGGTGCCCTGATTGGTCGGCCGGGAAACCGGCCGACGAATCAGGGCAATCGTGAGGTGGCACCAGTGCCACCTCACCCCTGCTGGCTATGGCTGTTCGAGACGGCCCCGATCAGCCAGTAATTCCAGGTCACTGGAGACCCGATTGACCCGGAATCCGCCGCAGATCGCTGGACTGAATTGTCCAGCGATCTCCGGCCATCGCCGACATGGGGGGAAATAATGACCCCCCTGGGGGATATGCCGGGATGCCTGCTGAACGATTTCAGCAGGCATCCGGCACCGGCTCCCCTCCAGCTAGCGGCTGGGGCCGGAAATGCGCAGGGCATATCCATACGCCCTGTGTCCTTAAGGACTTGGAAACGGGGGCGTATGGATACGCCCTGTGTCCTTAAGGGGTTAACCCCTTAAGGACTCAGGGTTTTTCCGTTTTTGCACTTTCGTTTTTCCCTCCTTACCTTTAAAAAATCATAACCCTTTCAATTTTCCACCTAAAAATCCATATTATGGCTTATTTTTTGCGTCGCCAATTCTACTTTGCAGTGACATTAGTCATTTTACCCAAAAATGCACGGCGAAACGGAAAAAAAAATCATTGTGCGACAAAATCGAAAAAAAAATGCCATTTTGTAACTTATGGGGGCTTCTGTTTCTACGCAGTGCATATTTCGGTAAAAATTACACCTTATCATTATTCTGTAGGTCCATACGGTTAAAATGATACCCTACTTATATAGGTTTGATTTTGTCGCACTTCTGGAAAAAATCATAACTACATGCAGGAAAATGTATACGTTTAAAAATGTCATCTTCTGACCCCTATAACTTTTTTATTTTTCCACGTACAGGGCGGTATGAGGACTCATTTTTTGCCGTGATCTGAAGTTTTTATTGGTATGATTTTTGTTTTGATCTGACTTTTTGATCACTTTTTATTCATTTTTTAATGTTATAAAAAGTTACCAAAATACGCTTTTTTGGACTTTGGAATTTTTTTGCGCGTACGCCATTGACCGTACGGCTTAATTAATGATATATTTTTATAGTTCAGACATTTACGCACGCGGCGATAGGCGGCGATACCACATATGTTTATTTTTATTTTTTTTTACACTGTTTTATTTTTTTTATGGGAAAAGGGGGGTGATTCAAACTTTTATTAGGGAAGGGGTTAAATGACCTTTATTAACACTTTTTTTTACTTTTTTTTTGCAGTGTTATAGGTCCCATAGGGACCTATAACACTGCACACACTGATCTCTCATCCTGATCACAGGCGTGTATTAACACGCCTGTGATCAGCGTTATCGGCGCTTGACTGCTCCTGCCTGGATCTCAGGCACGGAGCAGTCATTCATCGATCGGACACCGAGGAGGCAGGTAAGAGCCCTCCCGGTGTCCGATCAGCTGTTCGGGACGCCGCGATTTCACCGCGGCGGTCCCGAACAGCCCGACTGAGCAGCCGGGATACTTTCAGTTTCACTTTAGAAGCGGCGGTCAGCTTTGACCGCCGTTTCTAAAGGGTTAATACCGCACATCGCCGCAATCGGCGATGTGTGGTATTAGCCGCGGGTCCCGGCCGTTGATTAGTGCCGGGACCCACGCGATATGATGCGGGATCGCGGCGCGATCCCGCTTCATATCGCGGGAGCCGGCGCAGGACGTAAATATACGTCCTGCGTCGTTAAGGGGTTAAAGGGTACTCCACTGGAAAACATTATTTTTTTTTTTAATCAACTGGTGTCAGAAAGTTAAACAGATTTGTAAATTACTTCTATTTAAAAATCTTTACCCTTCCAGTACTTATCAGCTGATATATGCTCCTCAGGAAGTTCTTTTCTTTTTGAATTTCCTTTCTGTCTGACCACAGTGCTCTCTGCTGACCCCTCTGTCTATTTTAGGAACTGTCCAGAGTAGGAGCAAATCCCCCATAGCAAACCTCTTCTGCTCTGGACAGTTCCTGACATGGACATAGGTGTCAGCAGAGAGCACTGTGGTCACACAGAGAGGAAATTCAAAAACAAAAGAACTTCCTCTGGAGCATACAGTATCTGATTAGTACTGGAAGGATTAAGATTTTTAAATAGAAGTAATTTATAAATTTGTTTAACTTTCTGGCACCATTGGATTTAAAAACAAATCCAGTGGAGTACCCTTTTAAGCCATTTTGGGGGTAATTTTTTATATTTATATTTTATTAAAAAGCTAATTAAATGCCTTTTTTTTAAACATATAATTACAAAAGACATTTCTGTAAACAGCCAAAAGAAGAAACTTGTGTTTTTTGCTAAATTGCTAGCCATTTTTCCACTGAAATTAAATATTTAAAAAGTTGTCATTTTTGCTGTTTTATAGCTCATAAATGTACCAAAATACTGAGTTTTGTACACAGTTTTTTGGACAAATTTTGGAGCTTTAAAACGACCCACAAATGACATTTATGGACCAAAAAAAAATTACCATTTTATTCATATTGAATTATATTGAACTCTATTATTAAATTCCATCAAACCAAGGGTATAGCCACGTGCTGTGAAAACGCTGTTTCTTGTCTTTCCGCAGTGGAAAATATGCAGCATTTCTGCAGGTGTGCTGCTGTGGATTAGGTGGACAGATGATTAACATTACAGGTTTTCCACAAGGAAATGATGTGATATTCAGTGCAATAAATTTACAAATCTGCAGCATTTACACAGCAAAAACTTCCACATTGTCAATTTATATATAACAATTGACATGTTTCAGATTTAAAATAATTTCTGCAGAAATGATGTACAGATTTTATTTGCAGCATGAGGATGAGATTTCTAAAAATCTCATAATCTTAGCTACTGTTGTAAAACAAGCTGGTGCTAGAATTGCACGGAAATGTCTCGCTAGAATGCAGCGCATTTCATAGTGGAGCCCGCATAAAGAATTAACTTATTCTGAGCGGAATTCCGTTTGGAAAATACATAGTGTGAATAGGGCCCTAAATGCTCCAGATTTACCATACCTAAATTTGAGACCCTAGTCCTAGTAATTAGTGCCAAGAATCTGGAAGAAAATCGAGACATAGGGGAATATTATAAATGTAAGAATAATGAGGGACATTTATCAATGTTTGCTTATGTATTCTTTCTTTTAGTAATTTTTTCCTTACTTTTTTTTTTTTTTTTGCTTATGTGTGACTTATTTATCAACTGGTTTCAGCCTGTTGATAATTTTCTTTCACGTAAGCAATTTTTTTCTTTTTTACTTTGGTAGTAGCTTTTCTGCTCCATGTTTGAGTTGGAGTAAATTTAGTAAATTTTTAACCTTGTTGCGACTTTTTTTTGCACAGTTGCGACTGTCGCAGTTGATAAATACCCGACTAAAGCAAATCCATTTTGAAAAATTTACTATGTAAGCAAGATTGAATTTTCTTGCTTTTCTTGTTCTTCATGCAAATTGTCGCACAAAAACACACGTAGTCGCAGTTGCGACAATTATAGTAAAGAAAACCTGTTGATAAATGTCCATCAATATGAATAAAATAATCTGATTTGTTACTGTGGGCAACTAGTCAACTTTTCCTCTACAAAGGTTTTCATAAATCTCCCCAAGAGAGACTTTGGAAATGTGCAGCATGCTCTAAAATCCATTTAGATGTACTCTTCAGCAAGGTTGTTGTGCCTTTTACCACAGAATCCTCAATGAAATTCCTCAAAGGATGTGCCACCATTAACAAAAGTTGTCAGCAGTTAAAAACAGGTAAACATAAGCACTTGGGTAGATAGAGCTTCTCATTAGGATTTCGGGCACATCTCTTATATTTTCATAGTCCTTTCCAGGGCTGAGCTATAAGGCTTTTTGTGATTGTGGTTCAAGTCCCCAGGGGGTGTTACCCAATGCGGCAAGAGGTTCGGGGTTATCCAGTCCATCTCCTCTTATACACTACCTCTGTGGCCGCTGTCAATAAAATGGGGGTGGGCGAAGGAAGCAGTTACGGAGGGAGTGACTAAGAGGAGAGGGCTCTTGCCCTGCTTGGGAACACCCACTGGGCCTTTGAAACTCATTTACATAGTGACAAAAAAGGATTATATCTCTGGATTTAAGATCGAAAGGTCTCTTCATGAGAATCCTTCTCTAGCCATGGGCTTATTTTTTTCCCTGTTTAATTGCTGACAAGTCCACTATAGATCTGTGCTTATGTATTGGGGTAAGATAAAAGGTATATTTTCTTTTGACATACTGCCTAGTGCAGCCTCTCTGTTATTCCTCCTTCAAATTTATTAATAAGTTAACAATAAGGGGGAGATTTATTACTGAATTGACACCAGTTTTTGACAAAAAGAAATACTGATCAGGGCATTTAAACAGTTAAATTACAGACATCAAAGTGATCTCTGATGTCCATCATTACCGACAGATTCAAGCTGCATACCGACAGATTCAGGCTGGTACCTGCCGAGTATGATGTGGGCCCGATTCCCAGGCATGTGTCATATTCCCTCACATGACCCATGACATAAATATTTGTTATGGGCCAGGAAGAGGCAATTTTCTTAGCAAGCAGCATGCTGCGATTCAGGCCTATCATCCCGACAACGGGAAAGGCTCCGATACCAGGCCATCACAGCTCACAGTTGATAACATGAAAAAGCCGGCGGCCTCTGCATCATTTTTACCCTTCTCACTTCCATTCTCAGATGCACACTCCGCCCCTCGCCTTGGTAAACAACCAATTAAAAGAGGCGGCCAGTTCTGAGCATTCTCTTTGGCTGTTGATCTCGTTCTTCACATGCAATATAAATCTCATGAGGCAAGAGGAATAGAGGATGGGTAAAGTCATCCATGATGAGAGTGGCATGAGTGTAAGCTGTTAAGCTGATTGTTGCACGGCTGTGCAACAATAAGTTGAAATTCTCAAATGCCATGGTAACCTGGTGCCTGGGATTTGTTCAGCCCTGTCTTATACTGTAACTGTGATTGCACCAGGTTTGGCTGTGAGCAACTGCATGCCTGCAAACAAAATAGTTAGGGAACCTTCTAGAAAGACAATAAGCTTGCTCTACACCACATTTCTGTATAGCGAGGAAAAGGAATTTTAGTCACTTCAGTTCAGCCTCTCCATGTAAGACGATGTGTTGTGTCCAGTGCAGTCTTGAGGGAGCTTATGTTATGCCTAGGAATGCATTATACTCTTCCTGCTCCTAAAAAGAATCTTAACCTGGTTATTATTTCATCCTGGTCCCTCCTGAGAGCCAAGGAAAGAGAAAAAATGAAGAGAGGAAGACGAGAGTTATACATTATGTGGGAAGATGGTTAAAGGATCCCATAATCTCACTCTACAACCCTACTGGGATTCAGGCTAGGCCTAGCACTAAGTGGGTTTCAAGCTACAGAACGTAAGCATATGCACCCCAGTTGGAAATCTTAGCTTTAGTGTGAGTAAAGACTTTTTGGGGAAAAGCTGTCTGCCAACCAATTAGGCATTCAACTCAAGAAACACAAAGGACTTAACATGAGCTGGAGCAGAGATGACAAGTTCCAGACACTCCATCCCACTTTAGTTTGCGGGCTACACAAACTCCAGTCAAATTCTTTTATCAAGCTGTTCAAGAGACTGTGCCTGCAGTTGTGCTTTTGATATGTTATCCAAATGTCTGGTGTCCTTTTTGCACTACAGCATCACGTGCACCCCAAATGCGTAAAATGCTACTTTACTCCTAATGCAGATTAACACACTTACTATACTATAATGCTAACAGGTGAGCACAGCGGCACTATGAATTCAGCTCACCTCTCAGCCTGATTTCTATCCTGAGCACAACTTGCAAAACGGAGAAGATGTCTGGGTCGGTATGAGTTTCAAAAGATACCCTTTATTAATGTTCCATAAAAGTATGCAGTACAGCACTTGGCACTGGGTTCAGACCCTGTGCGTTCCTGGCATAGACATCACGTGGAATCCCTTTGCACATGGAATCCCTTTTGTCCCATGCAAGGCAGGGGATGGGGGGGGGGGGTTTGTTGGACATCACTTGGATCTATTGGCTAGGAGCTTTACATGTGACTAGATTCTTTACAGTTTGAAAATTGAAAATGCAATTCAGGACAATAAATATGCCATGCAGGAAATACAGTTATATAGGTGTTTAACACTTTAAATACAAATTTTACTGCCCAATAAACCTTATAATATTTTAGCCACATTACTAAGTTTGGCAAAGCAGCTAGTACAACTCGCACTGGGCAACCACAATTGTACAGAATGAGCCATAGAGGAACCGTAAGCACCAGCATGTATTATGCTGCCCCTTGTCACTGTGCAAACCAATGGGGGGTGGGACAACCTTGTGGTAGCCTTCATCCCAGTATGACAGTATCTGGCAGTGACTGGCAGATAAATACAATTGTCAGATGTCTCTTCTGGGACATATATTCCCCCTGCTTTTAAAAAGTCAAACCTCAAAAACAGCTAAATAAAAGTATTTCTTACTATATCTTTCCTTCCCTCCCTTGCTATCTTCAACTTCCCATTCTTCCTTTTTCTTGCCTCATCTGTCCTTTCTCCTCTTATTCTTTCCCTCCCACCATATTTCTCTTATTCTAAATCTCTCCCTTTAATTCCTTTCCCCTCTCATTTTCTCTTCTCATATTTTTAACCCATTGTGCCATCTGATGCACTCTTTATCTGAGTCCCATCATTCTCTTTACTCTCTTGCTCCCTCCCATTCTTCTATTTATATGGATCATTTTGGTCAATATTCAGTTCTCATTTTGATAAAAAAAAAATTTAGCCAAAACCAGGAGTGGGTCCATAGTTTTTCTCTGTGTTGGTTCCACTCCTGGTTTAGGCAAAAAATATGCACCAAAATAATGTTTAATAACAGGCTGTCTCTTATTCTCAGTCTACAGTATATTACATTCCTGTTTGAGGTTCCATTGCAAATTCTATCAGATGTAACGGGAGCAATAACACTACATGCAGTACTATTCTTTCCATAAATATGATGGACACAAAAGAGAAACCAAGTAGATCCCATTATAAGGCAATGGCTGCCAGTCGTACCTATAATCCCATGAATCTACTGTAGATAGATAGATGTGAACAGAGTCATACTCCATTCCCCTAGTACCCTTATCCACTCTTTTTCCGTGTCTAACTATACAAAGCAGATCTGGTATTCCCCGATAAATCATGAAAATTACGATAGAAATTAAAATCCATATGACATGTAAAATAATTGTCTATAAATCATAGTATTTTGCCATTTTATGCATTTATTCTCTATAACTTTAGAAGAAATAATTTAAGTCTTGAAGAAAATAAAAGCAAAAAAAAAAAAACTGAAGGCACTGCCAAAAATTTTAAAAAAAGTCTGGGAAGCCATAAATGGCCGAGCTACCAGGGTGCACATTTAGCAGCAAGAGCTGGCAGCAAAGAGGTCAAGATAAAGGGATATTTAGGGACATTGATTATAAGCAGAGTCATATATTATTTTTTGTATTAGGCTAAACAAAACAAAAAAATTCCCAGGAGGTAAAAATTATTCCTTTAAGTGATTGAAAGTCAGCATTAGTGCTAATAATTTTCCCAGCCTGTTAACATTGCCCCCCTGCATGGTTACCTTATCATGTGAATGTGAAGGATCAGGCTGTTCGGCTTTTTCACTGTGTTATAATTTGGTATATTTCTATGGCAACTATTGGTTTATTAGTTTTGTAATTCATTAGTACTTTCATATAATAGGAACCTTACATAAAACAAAAGTTAATATGGCACCTTAATAAAGTCCAGGCTGGTAAATGATCATTCATGTGATGCCCGTTCATTTCCATAATCTGAGTCACAAACCAATTTAATATGGGAAATGGATGAAACTAATTTCTAAAGAATAATAAACTTCACGTATGGTTTTAAGTTTTTTGTAGCTTTTTTTTTGTTTTTTTTTTTGCCTTTACACTGGCACAGCCTGTTATCAGCAGGACACTGACACCCAGCACTCATCTCCCATGCAGCCACAAATGAGACAATGGACCCAAACTAGTTATAAAAAGAATTAACCTCATCTCTTCCTAGCCTATTGTGAGCTGCACTATGTTAAAAATAGCAATTTAAAATTAGTGGACAAATCAAAGGTTAATTTTTTTATTTAGGTAGAATTCTTCTTTAAAGGGGTACTCTACACCTAGACATTCTATCCTCTAACCAAAGGATGGTGGGGATCCGGCCCTGGGAACCAGTGCGATCTCCTGCCCGTAATCTGCATGCACGGAGTGAACTCCACTCCATGCCATATTACGAGTGACCACAGCTGTCACGCCACCCTCCATAGACATTAATGGAGGGAGCGTGCCGACCACGGCCGCCTGCAGCCTAGCACAGCCGCCATTGTAAACATAAATGTTCAGAACGCCAGGGTGCCGGGTCAGACCCCCTGTGAGATCAGACAATTTATCCCCTATCCTTTGGATAGAAGATTAGATGTTTAGGGACAGTGTACCCCTTTAACTCTAGCCGAGTGTATAAACTTTGTTTTATATAGTGGTAAATATAGCAGAAATGTTTTAATGTACTATTCAGCACCAGTTAGGATATATTTACACTTTCAGGCTTTATGCTTAACTGGGGATAGGGAATATCTCTGGATATTAAAGGGGATATTTATCCTTTCAAAATAAAATTGAATAACTGGCTCAAATGCCATAAAATAGTCTTAAAACCTTTATTTTTCTGTCCAATTTCACACCAATTCAGAGCAGACACACCGGTGTTTGCTCTGGTTTCTGTATGTTACACTTAAACCAACCAGGGCCTCGTCCTCAGCAATGGAAGCCATAATGCCAGTGGTCCGATATGGGACTATTGAGGCCATTGACTGGCTACAGTGGTCACAAGTGAATAAATACCAGGTGTCCACTAGAGCTTCTGTTGTGCCCAACACTTGCTGCATGTATAATTCATCGTTTAACTCTTTATTTTAGTTGTAAGGCCTGTAATTATTACAGGCTGAAATGCGTTGGCATTATATGAAGCTACTACATGTGTAGAGACGACACAAACAACAAGATATTCGTGACTATGCCCTTCTGTACTGTAAATGTGACATTATTCATGAATAATAAATGCCTCCTATCAGATGACGTCATAAAAGGATGTATATGGGAAGATGTACCATTTCAGTAATAGGTAGATAAGCCTTTTCTATTTACATACAATGTGGGTGTAATGTATAAGTTATATCTTATAGGTGACAGGGTAATTGTAATGATCTATAATGATAGGGATTATCTCCTGTGTGTAGCAATAAGTGAAAGTTTTTTTCAGGATAAAATGTTTCCTGACTTTGTTCCAGTTTATAATGACCAGTTGTGTATAAAGACATGCTGATGTGCTTTGTCATTCTTCGGATAACTCCAGATATGCTCTTCTAAAGAGCCCTTATATAGTGGGCGATCTATTTATTGGTGGCCGAAACATGAACACTGAAGTCATTCAAGGCTTCAGCGGTCACAACAACTGGCATCACCACGTAGCAATGGAAGCCATAATGCCAGTAGTAGGATAAGTGACTTCTAAAGCCACTGATTGGCTGCAGTGGTGACATGGTGGCAGCTAGTAAACAGAGCCTGGGACGCCCACCGGAGCTTTTGCCATTGATCACCAGGGGATCATATAGATGAGTAAAAATGTATGCTATTTTATGATATTCAGGCTGCTTATTATACATAGAGTGTAGAACCCTTTAAAGTCTTTTGCCACATGGGCATACATGTGGAGATTTTGTGGCACATCAATAGTGCATCACAGACATGGTGTAACATTTCTCTTGGTTTTAATCATCTAATATCTAATGGTTTGTAATTCCGGCTAATTCAAAAACAAGAAAATAAAAATGGGAAAGGAAATCTGTTCTGGACTGAAAGGGTGTAAGGGCTTAATGCTGCTATTAGACTCTAATAGTGATTAAAATGGATCCATTTCCCAAATGTATGCTATATCTGTGTGTGATTTAAATCCATGGTCTGCTGCACTTTTAATTCTGAAAAATCATAGTATTCCTTTGGGAAATGGCCCAAACGTAGTCACCAGTTGACTACGATTTGGTCCATTGAACTCAGTAGGACCACTGTCAGTATGCCTTGGTGGACATCGGCATACCTATTTGGCAAGTTATGGACTCCAGTATGCTGAAGAAATGATATGTGGGCAATGTTTACTGTGACCGATCCCTAACTGGTAACATTTTTGTTGTGGAACCAATGATCTCTGGAGCAACCCTATTGGTAAATTACAGATTGTCTTCTGCTAAATCCTTCTACAATCTGCTGCTGTCTTCCCATCTGTGGTCGCTGTTCTGGTTGAGCGGCATCACTAATGTTGGAGAAGAAAAAAACTGCTGAATATGATGCTTGTATGCCTGACCTTCTTACATTTCTCTGTTTATTAATATGAGAGTGTCTGTGAATGAGGGTTAAAAGGGTTATCCAGGAAAAAACTTTTTTATGTATATATATATATATATATATATATATATATATATATACTGGCTCCAGAAAGTTAAACAGATTTGTAAATTACTTCTATTAAAAAATCTTAATCCTTGCAGTATTTATGAGCTGCTGAAGTTGAGTTGTTCTTTTCTGTGTAAATGCTTGCTCTCTGATGACACCTGTCTCGGGAACTGTCCAGAGTAGAAGCAAATCCCCATAGCAAACCTCTTCTTCTCTGTGTAGTTCCCGAGACAAGCAGAGATGTCAGCAGAGGGCACTGTAGCCAGACAGAAAAGAACAACTCAACTTCAGCAGCTGATAATTATTAGAAGGATTAAGATTTTTTAATAGAAGTAATTTACAATTTTTTTAACTTTCTGGAGCCAGTTGATATATAAATTTTTTTTTTTCCTGGAATACCCATTTAACTATGTCCATGAAGAAGAGTTCCAACTTAGGGCCCTAACAGTGGCCTCTATTGAATATTTTTGGGATCAGCTCATACAGGAAACGATAAATCCCAGTCCAGAATCAGGAAACAATTCCAGGAAACAAAGTTATATATGGCATAGATGGAATCCTGAAGTGAAGATGCACACAGTGACTGAACTGGCCCACTAGACAGACTAGATTTGTGTTCAGAACCAGATTTGTATAAAGGTGTATACCTGTATACAAATCTGGTTCTGAACACAAATCTAGTCTGTCTAGTGAGCCAGTTCAGTCACTGTGTGCATCTTCACTTCAGGGTTCCATCTATGCCATATATAACTTTGTTTCCTGGAATTGTTTCCTGATTCTGGACTGGGATTTATCGTTTCCTGTTCACACACAATGGCAATAGTTACTGCTGCAGTTCTGGGCTCATCATACACTTCCTTGCTGCTTTGTGAAAGATTTTACTTGTGTTTTTTTTTATGAACATAGCTGTATAGCCTGACATATGCAAACAAAATCCTTCAGTGTGATATTGCAATAGTTTTTAATGGCAAAGGTCCAAAAAAGGCACATCCCTACATGGATCTGTTATTGGGCACTCCATGGGTTCATTATGTACACGCTGCCTGGTTGTTTAGACTTCATAGTGGTTTTGTCACACCTAGGTGCTAGGGGCACACCTGTAGCCATACAGTAGTGCATTGGTTGGGAGATATGACTATCACTAGGTCATATTTGCTTCCCAGTCTGGATATAGTAAATGACACAGAAATCACAGTCTGGTATATGGATGTCAGACTAAACAGGCCCAGGATTTTGAGCTATTTTGATCTGTGGTGGTAAATACTGGGCACATTAATGCAGCGTTATTCAGTAATAATAAAAACTCTTTTATTAATCTGTATAGGATGTTATATTCATACATATTGTGAAGGTTATATAGCAGTATTATTTGGACCCATTATGATGAAGCCAATCATTTAAGGGTGACACTAAAGTGGGACATATGTCTACAGAAGCTAAATAATATTTACCTGCAACACAATCTTAACTCACCTGATAAACCTTTTTCTGATGCTTAAAGGGGTACTCCGGTAGAATTTTTTTAAATTCATATTTTAAATCAACTGAAAGTTAAACAGATTTGTATGTTACTTCTATTAAAAAATCTTTACCCTTCCAGTACTTTTTAGCAGCTGTATGCTACAAAGGAAATACTTTTCTTTTTGAATTTCTTTTTTGTCTTGTCCACAGTGCTCTCTGCTGACACCTTATGCCCGTATCAGGAACTGTCCAGAGCAGGAGAAAATCCTCATAACAAACCTATGCTACTCTGGACAGTTCCTGACACGGACAGAGGTATCAGCAGAGAGCACTGTGGACAAGAAAAAAAAGAAATCCAAAAAGCAAAGAATTCCTCTGTAGCATACAGCTGCTAATAACTATTGGAAGGATAAATATTTTTTTTAATAGAAGTAATTTACAAATCTGTTTAACTTTCCAGCACCAGTTCATTAAAAAAAAAAGTTTTCCACCGGAGTACCCCTTTAGGAGTCCTTGATGCTCTCAAAGTGTAGGAAAGTAAACCTGAATGCTGTGCATTCTAAGATCCAGTTTTTTTTAATTCCACATGGTAATGCTATTTACTTACTGTATGGCTTTGTTATTTGTACTTGGTATGATCCTGTTATCTGCATTGTATATGGCTTTGCTTTTTGCATGGTAATACCTTATTGTTTCCAAATTATATTGAATCTATTAACTATCTATCTATCTATCTGTCTATCAATCTATTATACACAGAGTTGGTTTTAGAGCTATGACTTATGATGTGTACCTTAATAATGAAGAAATAAGATATGCTGTACCTCAGACTGCCCTGACAACATGTTAACAATTATGCATTGGGTAAAACATTGGTTTCTTCTATTGTAACAGTCAGGAATAGCATGCTGCTCCATGTTTTTTCCTGTGACAGTACCGGATGGTGTCTGCTTGTGTTTTCCAATAATAACACCATAGGAAGACACAATGGCCCTGATTTACTAAGAGTGTTGTGTAGGTTTCTTTGTGGATTTTAATTCCCTACAATTTATTTTCCACGGTATTTACTTCTCTACTTTCCCTACATTTTCCACTTTCCCTACACTTTGCTTTTTTTACACATGCTCTGATCTGTAGGGTTTTCCTCAGCTGAAATCCACAACATTTTCTGTGGAAACCTTAGTAAATATGTTGGGTTTTTGTGAAAATGCCAGGAACACGCCCCTTTTCGGTGACCATGCCTCCTTTTCCTGATGACCACGCCCCTTTTTTGGGTTTTCATAGTATAATGGAGAGTTAGTCGGGATTTTCTCAATTCTGGTGCAAATTCTGGCGCAGACAGAATTTCTGAAACAATGCGCCAGAATCTGGCGCACAACCCGACAATACTTGTCGGGTTTGCAATAGTAAATGAGGGCCAATGTATTGGAATAGAAGCAACTAAAGTGGTTTCCTATGTAACTAACTGGTGCATTATGATTTGTCTGTAACTATGCACCTTACTGCCTGGATTTGCAGTGTACCTGTCATTTCAGATGAATATTAAGAATAAGATGGCATGAGGTATCCAGCCATAGGACCTCATTCACACAGTTTTCCTATGCAGACTCCAACATGGATTTCAGAATCTGCATGAACTCCATTTTTTTCAATTGGTTTATTCTAATACAGTTTATAGATCTGCAATGCTACGGGAAAAAAGAATTGATATCAATACCTTGTACTTAACTGTACAGATTACACATCAGGTAGCCTGGCAACGGATTTGACCGGAGTTAAAACCACAGCCAAATCCACAGCATACAGATAAAATCTGCAGCAAAAATCCAGGGGCATGCATCAGATTTCTGACACAGATATCTGCTAAAAAAAATCCATTGTGTGAATCTGTCAAATTTTTCTGAGTTTGGTTTTAAAGTTCATGAAGACTAGCTGCTATGATGTCTCTCATACACCTCACACAGAGAAAGAAATACTGGATCCCTAACTCTGTCAAATGGGGCAGGTCCTGGCACATGCATTACATGGATCCATAGACCCTCATAAAACTGATGGAGGCCAAAAGTATGCCAATGTTGCCTCTGTTTGGGGCATACGTGATGGAATCTGCTGGACTGTGCTGGATCCCACAACAATGGGATCCTATGTATGGCAGAAAGGCACTGTGTGAAAGGATCCCAAGAGCAATATTACAATGAGGACCCATGGCCACCAAACCGTTCACACTCTTCATAGACCAATGCGTGTTGAGCCTTCCCCCTCCACTCTGCCTCCTTCTTATCTTCCTCATTAATTTTCTTTCTGCCCTGCACTAGCAAGCCATTTAGAGCGGCATTGGCAAACGTTTTCCTATCACCAGCTGCCCATCCACATCCTGCAGACTCCAGTAAAAGATGCATGGTGATGGAAGGAGAGAGTCCAGACTGGAGGGGAAAAAAAACAACACAGCCCAAAATAATGTTTTAGAGTCTGCACTTGGAAATTTAGCTGCAAATCTCTTCCACACTGTAGCCCTTTTTTTTTTTTATGTACTCCATGTATTTTTCTCCCTGATTTACTAATGTGTCGCACGGGAGAAAAATTTGTGTCGCACGTGTTGGAAATTGTGTCGCACGCTAAATTTTTAAATTAGAAATAACTCAGAGATGGCAATGCAATTCCGAGCTGAAATATCTGCTGTGGAAATTCTGCTGTGTGCTCAGTCGAATTCTGCACGGACATTCTGCTGTGTAAGCATAGCCTCAAAAATGCCCAAAATGTATAATTTTTATTTATGAAACTAAGTAATGTTATTATTTGGTAAATTTTTGGTTAAAAAACAAAATTTTCCAAAAAAATAAAAAAATAATAAAAAAAACGGTGTCTGGCTTACTTAAAATAAAGTTCAATGTAATGATTTAAAAAATAACAATAATGAAATATATATTCTACAAAATTTGGCAAAAAGAATAAAAAGTATAAAAATAAAAAAATATATAAATAAATGTAATTAAATTATAATTACATTTAATTTAAAATTAAATTTAAATTAAATTACATTTTCAGATTGGATTAAATAAATGTATGAAACATTTGTTTAATTAATATAAAACAGCATAGGTCATGTTTTGCCACATAAACCCTCCATTTTTACTTTTTCCTGACTGCCCAGAGCTGTAGGATTTTCTTCTTCACAAACTTTCTCACATACTCGGAGTGTTTTGGGAGTTTTGTCAGGAACATGCCCCTTTTTTCTATAACCACGCCTCTTTTGTAGGGTTTTCAAAACTCTCCGAGTGATGTCGGGTCATGGTACTAGAATCTGTCTCAGAAAGTGTCGCACGGGGTGTGCAACAGAATTTCAATCGCAGAACCCGACAAAAATTGACGGGATTAGCTTAGTAAATGAGGGCTTGTGTGTGTTGCAGATTTTGACTAGTGTTGAGTGACGAATATTCGTCATATATTCGCATATTCGTAATATTCGCGTTTATTTTCGCATGTGCGAAAATTCACATATGTGAAAATTTGCATGGTCCAAAATTCGCATATGTGAAAAATAGCATATGCACATTTTCGTATATGCGAAAATTCGTATGCCAGTCTCACACAGTAGTATTAGAGCCTTCTTTAAACCACACAAGCTGGAAGCAGAGAGGGATTATCACTGTGATGTGTACTGTGAAAAAAAAAGAATATTCGTTATTGCGAATATAAAGTGGTACATTCGCGAATATTCGCGAATTCGCGAATATTCGCGAATTCGCGAATAAAATTCGCATTGCGAATATTCGTGAGCAACACTAATTTTGACTTCCCTCATTGATGTCTCAGATTGGAAATCCACACTGCAGGCCTTTTTCCACTTGGATTTTGTGCAGAGTTATTCTGCAGTGTGTGAATGGGACTTATTAAATTTCATTTTGCTGCTACTGTAACAATTACCGTATTTTTCGCCATATAAGACGCACTTTTTCTTCCCCAAAACTGGGGGGGAAAAGTTGGTGCGTCTTATACAGTGAATACACACCTATCGGGTCGGTCCCTGCGACCATCAACAGCCGGGACCCGCGGCTAATACAGGATATCACCGATCGCGGTGATGCCCTGTATTAACCCTTCAGACGCGGCAATCAAAGCTGACCGCCGCGTCTGAAGCGAAAGTGACACTAACCCGGCTGCTCAGTCGGGCTGTTCGGGACCGCCGAGGTGTAATCGCGGCGTCCCGAACAGCTTACAGGGCACCGGGAGGGAACTTACCTGCCTCCTCTGTGCCTGCATCGTGCCGGGATTCCCTGCATGGCCGGCACTCTCCTTCGACGTCATCACGTTGTCGCGCATGCCATCCCGTCATCCAATAGGAGCGGCGTGCATAGCAACGTGATGACTGCGACGTGATGACGGCGACGGAGAGCGTGGATCCCGGGGAAGAAGACGTCCGGAGCATCTGGGACACCCCGGGGACGCGGCGACAGCGATGGAGCGACATCAAGGGCAGCGGTGACGGGTCCGGAGCGGCGGGGACACATGAGTATTAGCTCCTATCCAGTGCTCTTCAACCTGCGGACCTCCAGATGTTGCAAAACTACAACTCCCAGCATGCCCGGACAGCCAACGGCAGTCCGGGCATACTGGGAGTTGTAGTTTTGCAGCATCTGGAGGTCCGCAGGTTGAAGAGCACTGTTGGGTGCAGAATCTTTTTTTTCTAGATTTTTCACCTTTAACCCCTTAAGGACCCAGCCTAAATATACCTTAACCCCTTAAGGACCAAGGACGTACCGGTACGTCCTTGGTCCTGCTCTTCTGATATAACGCGGGGTTACACAGTAACCCCGCGTCATATCATGGCGGGCCCGGCGTCATAGTGAAGCCGGGACCCGCCTCTAATAGCGTGCAGCGCCGATCGCGGCGCCGCGCGCTATTAACCCTTTAGCCGCGCGCTCAAAGCTGAGCCGCGCGGCTAAAAGTGAAAGTGAAAGTTCCCGGCTAGCTCAGTCGGGCTGTTCGGGATAGCCGCGGCTAATCGCGGCATCCCAAACAGCTGACAGGACAGCGGGAGGGCCCCTTCCTGCCTCCTCGCTGTCCGATCGCCGAATGACTGCTCAGTGCCTGAGATCCAGGCATGAGCAGTCATCCGGCAGAATCGTTGATCACTGGTTTCTTATGAGAAACCAGTGATCAACATAGAAGATCAGTGTGTGCAGTGTTATAGGTCCCTATGGGACCTATAACACTGCAAAAAAAAAGTGAAAAAAAAAGTGAATAAAGATCATTTAACTCCTCCCTTATTAAAAGTTTGAATCACCCCCCTTTTCCAATAAAAAAAAAACACAGTGTAAATAAAAATAAAAATAAACATATGTGGTATCACCGCGTGCGGAAATGTCCGAATTATAAAAATTATTTTTATTTACACTGTGTTTTTTTTTATTGGAAAAGGGGGGTGATTAAACTTTTAATAGGGGAGGAGTTAAATGATCTTTATTCACTTTTTTTTTTCACTTTTTTTTTGCAGTGTTATAGGTCCCATAGGGACCTATAACACTGCACACACTGATCTTCTATGTTGATCACTGGTTTCTCATAAGAAACCAGTGATCAACGATTCTGCCGCATGACTGCTCATGCCTGGATCTCAGGCACTGAGCAGTCATTCGGCGATCGGACAGCTAGGAGGCAGGAAGGGGCCCTCCCGCTGTCCTGTCAGCTGTTCGGGATGCCGCGATTAGCCGCGGCTATCCCGAACAGCCCGACTGAGCTAGCCGGGAACTTTCACTTTCACTTTTAGCCGCGCGGCTCAGCTTTGAGCGCGCGGCTAAAGGGTTAATAGCGCGCGGCACCGCGATCGGCGCTGCGCGCTATTAGAGGCGGGTCCCGGCTTCACTATGACGCCGGGCCCGCCATGATATGACGCGGGGTTACTGTGTAACCCCGCGTTATATCAGAAGAGCAGGACCAAGGACGTACCGGTACGTCCTTGGTCCTTAAGGGGTTAAGGACCCGGCCATTTTTTAACATCTGACCACTGTCACTTTAAGCATTAATAACTCTGGGATGCTTTTACCTTTCATTCTGATTCCGAGATTGTTTTTTCCTGACATATTCTAGTTTATGTTAGTGGTAAAATTTTGTCGATACTTGCATCATTTCTTGGTGAAAAATTCCAAAATTTTATGAAAAAATTGAAAATGTTCCTTTTTTTTTACTTTGAAGCTCTCTGCTTATAAGGAAAATGAATATTCCAAATAAATTATATATTGATTCACATATACAATATGTCTACTTTATGTTTCCATCATAAAGTTGACATGTTTTTACTTTTGGAAGACATCAGAGGGCTTCAAAATATAGCAGCAATTTTCCAATTTTTCACAAAATTTTCAAAATCTGGATTTTTAAGGGACCACTTCAGTTTTGAAGTATATTTCAAGGGCTTTCTTATTAAAAATACCCCAAAAATGACCCCATTATAAAAACTGCACCCCTCAAAGTATTCAAAATGACATTCAGAAAGTTTTTTTTAACCCTTTAGGTGTTTCACAGGAATAGAAGCAAAGTGAAGGAGAAAATTCAAAATCTTCATTTTTTACACTCACATGTTCTTGTAGACCCAGTTTTTGAATTTTAACAAGGGGTAATAGATGAAAAATCCCCCCAATTTCTCATGGGTAAGGAAATACCTCATATGTTGATGTCAAGTGTTCGGCGGGCGCAGTAGAGGGCTCAGAAGGGAAGGAGCGACAATGGGATTTTGGAGAGTGAATTTTTCTGAAATGGTTTTTGGGGGGCATGTCACATTTAGGAAGCCCCTATGGTGCCAGAACAGCAGAAAACCCCCACATGGCATACCATTTTGGAAACTACACCCCTCAAGGCACGTAACAAGGGGTCCAGTGAGCCTTAACACCCCACAGGTGTTTGACGACTTTTCGTTAAAGTCGGATGTGTAAATGAAAAACATTTTTTTTCACTAAAGTGCAGTTTTTTCCCCAAATTTATCATTTTTACAAAGGGTAATGGGAGGAAATGCCCCCCAAAATTTCTAACCCCATCTCTTCTGAGTATATAAATACCCCATGTTAGGACATAAAATGCTCTGCGAGCGAACTACAATGCTCAGAAGAGAAGGAGTCACATTTAGCTTTTGGAAAGCAAATTTTGCTGAAATGGTGTTTGGGGGGCATGTTGCATTTGGGAAGTACCTAGGGTGCCAGAACAGGAAAAAAAAAAAAACACATGGCATACCATTTTGGAAACTACACCCCTCAAGGAACGTAACAAGGGGTACAGTGAGCCTTAACACCTCACAGGTATTTCACAAATTTTTGTGAAAGTTGGATGTGTAAATGAAAAAATAAAATTTTTTCACTAAAATGCTGTGTTTTCCCCAAATTTTACATTTTTAAAAGGGGTAATAGGAGAAAATGACCACCAAAACTTGTAACCCCATTTCTTCTGAGTATGGAAATACCCCATGTTTGGACGTCAAGTGCTCTGCTGGCACAATACAATGCTCAGAAGAGGAGGAGCGCCATTGAGCTTTTTGAAAGAGAATTTGTTTGGAATGGAAGTCGGGGGGCATGTACGTTTACAAAGCCCCAGTGGTGCCAGAACAGTCGACCCCCGCACATGTGACCCCATTTTGGAAACTACACCCCTCACAGAATTTAATAAATGGTGCAGTGAGTATTTACACCCCACTGGCGTTTGACAGATCTTTGGAACAGTGGGCTGTGCAAATGAAAAATTTAAATTTTCCTTTTCACGGATCACTGTTCCAAAAATCTGTCAGACACCTGTGGGGCGTAAATGCTCACTGTACCCCTTATTACATTACGTGAGGGATGTAGTTTCCAAAATGGGGTCACATGTGGGTATTTCTTTTTTTGTGTTTATGTCAGAACCGCTGTAAAATCAGCCACCCCTGTGCAAATCACCAATTTAGGCCTCAAATGTACATAGTGCGCTCTCACTCCTGAGCCTTGTTGTGCGTCCACAGAACATTTTACGCCCACATCTGGGGTATTTCCGTACTCAGGAGAAATTGCGTTACAAATTTTGGGGGTCTTTGTTTGCTTTTACCGCTTGTGAAAATAAAAAGTATGGGGTAACAACAGCATGTTAGTTTAAAAAATAAAAAAAATGTTACACTAACAGGCTGGTGTAGACCCCAACTTTTCCTTTTCATAAGGGGTAAAAAGAAAAAAAGCCTCCCAAATTTGTAGTGCAATTTCTCCCGAGTACGGCGATACCCCATATGTGACCCTAAACTGTTTCCTTGAAATACGACAGGGCTCTGAAGTGAGAGAGCACCATGCGCATTTGAGGACTAAATTAGGGATTGCATAGGGGTGGACATAGGAGTATTCTACGCCAGTGATTCCCAAACAGGGTGCCTCCAGCTGTTGCTAAACTCCCAGCATACCTGGACAGTCAGTGGCTGTCCGGAAATGCTGGGAGTTGGTGATTTGCAACAGCTGGAGGCTCCGTTTTGGAAGCACTGCCGTGCAATACGGTTTTTATTTTTATTGGGGGGGGGGGGGGGACAGTGTAAGGGGGTGTATATGTAGTGTTTTACCCTTTATTATGTGTTAGTGTGGTGGTGTTTTTAGGGTACGTTCACACTGGTGGGCGTTTACAGTGAGTTTACCGCTAGGAGTTTGTGCTGCGGCGAAAAATTTGACGCAGCCCAAACTTGAAACAGAAAACTAACTGTAAACCTGCCTGTGTGAATGTACCCTTTACATTCACATGGGGGGACAAACCTCCAGCTGTTTCAAAACTACAACTCCCAGCATGTACTGACAGACCGCGCATGCTGGAAGTTGTACTTTTGCAACAGCTGGAGGCACACTGGTTGGAAAACCTTCAGTTACCTAACTCAGTATTTTCCAACCAGTGTGCCTCCAGCTTTTGCAAAACTACAACTCCCAGCATGTACTGATCGCCGAAGGGCAAGCTGGGAGATGTAGCTATGCAACAGATGGAGGTACACAACTACAACTCCCAGCATGCCCACCTAGCAGTTTGCTGTCTGAGCATGCTGGGATTTGCAGTTTTGCAACATCTGGAGAGCTATAGTTTAGAGACCACTGCACAGTGATCTCCAAACTGTGGAACTCCAGATGTTGCAAAACTACAAATCCCAGCATGCTCAGACAGCAAACTGCTATGTGGGCATGCTGGGAGTTGTAGTTTTGCAAGATCTGGAGAGCAACATTATAGAGATCATTGTGCAGTGGTCTCAAACTGTAGCTCTCCAGCTGTTGCAAAACTACAAATCCCAGAATGCCTAAACAGCTCTCTGGGCATGCTGGGAGTTGTAGTTTTTCAACATCTTGAGGGCTACAGTTTAGAGACCACTCTATAGTGGTCCCAGACGTAGCCCTCCAGATGTTGCTAAGCAACTCACCGGCTTCCGTAGGATCCACGGAGCTGCGTCGCCGTCCTCTTCTTCCGTCGATCGTCGCCTGCTGCCGCCGTCGATCGTCGCCCGCTGCCGTCGCCGATGGGTGAGTGGATCTTCGGCACTGGTCCTGTGTCGTTTCCCGGTTCTGCCCGCCTATTGTGGGTGGGCAGGACGGGGAAACCGAAAGTAAAGCCCCCCACCCCCGATCTGCTATTGGTCATTGCGTCTTGATGACCAATAGCAGGGATAGGAGGGGTGGCACCCCTGCCACCTCACTCCTATCGTTTCAGGGGGATTGCGGGTGTCATGGACACCCGCGATCCCCCTTCTATTCCGGGTCATCTGGTCACCATAGACCCGAATCGGCGCAAATCGCAAGTGTGAATTCACTTGCCATTTGCGCCGAACACCGACATGGGGGGGTCTGATGACCCCCCTGGGCATTTGCGCAGTGTGCCTGCTGATCGATATCAGCAGTCACCCCGGTCCAGTCCCTGGTCCAGTCGCGCGGCGGGGACAGAAATTCCCAAGGGCATATGGATACGTCCTGGGTCCTTAAGTACCAGAAAGCCAGGGCGTATCCCCACGTGCTAGGTCCTTAAGGGGTTAAAATTGGGTGCGTCTCATATGCCGATGCGTCCTATGGGGCGAAAAATACGGGTATCTGCATATAAATTTGCTGAGGAAATCTCATAGTTTAAGGGGAAACTGACCAATCCCACTAACCTGAATATACAGGAGGTTAGTGTGGGTGAGCCTGTGTGAAACAATGCATTCCTTACCCCAATCCATTTGGCCATTGCCCAGATATAATAAAATCCTGCAATATGCACATAAACTCTTAACTGCGCTGGAGGTGGGTATCAACACTATTTGCACCTCTGGAGCTGTCCCCTGGGTCACATTTGCGACACCCTGCTCATCAATACTCTTCTTCTTCTAGACCCATCTTCAGTTCAGTTAAGAGGTCATTTGCATTGTGCAAGATTGTGCAAAGTCTCAGGAACAGCTGAACGGATTGAGGTAAGAAATATATAGGGATCACCCACACTAACCACCTGTATATTCTGCTTATGTGGTGACACGGGGTGGTGTTGGTAGAAATACCTGATCACTTTGTGACACCAGGGCACCGTTATCCTATACACAGTCCAAGGTTTGCGGACAGCTTCTCCTGGGCCAGACATGGGGAGTAGGAAACACAATGATGTCAGGTTAAGGATAACTTTCTTTACTGAGTTGGTAGTTGGTGCAGATGGTAATACACAAACAGCTGGCATTTGGTGAGAGAGTGTAGCGTAACCCTTTGGGAGCCATTTTGCCTTGCTGAGACTTGTGGAGCTTACACCAAACAGATTAATATTGACTTGTGAGACTGAAGATTGATTCCTGGTTTCCAGGGTCCTTTCAAGGTACCGAAGACTGTTTTGAAGACATGAATTTCCTCCTTGCGAGTAATACTTGCAGGATGACCAGTTGACAGATTAGATTTGAAGTAGACCTCTCCTCAGAGCACACAACACACAGCACACCTGAACCCCACTGTAGCTCAGCTTACACTAGACTGAACAACTCCCCCCCCCACTACACTATACAGGGGAGACTTTAGGGGTTCTAATTGGCAGGCAGGGTCACATGGGGTTCACTGCTCTCAGTTAAAGGCACAGTCACATATAAAACATATATACACATATACAACAATAATAGAATTTATTTAAGAAAATATATTATCTGACATTATAATACACATATAATTAATATAACTGTAGAACTCTGGTGGGCCCAACACCTTGTGCTGCCAAGCTACCTGAGACAGTCCAAAGCCACAGGACAGCTATTGGTGCTGGGCCACCATACTTAGTGAGGTTGATCCATCTGTCCCTTTAACCTTCCCATGTGAACATACCATTGGTGTCCATGTTCTACAAAAATAAATAAACAAACAAACAGATTTAACCTCTTCATTCCAGCATAGATGTCCTCCATTCAAGTGGTTACCATCAAGGTTTACATATTTTTGCTGGACACAAAACAAGGATTTGATCATTTTATGGCTGATCATTGGCCTATTACACAGGGGCTTATTGGGCTGTTTGGCCAATCCATATAATTGGTTCTCTTTCCCCCAGAGAAAACATAGATTTCTGTGCGCTTACTTGTGAATTTGTGACATGCTTTTCAAAATGAACATGGTTCATGAGATTTTCAGCCTCTCATTGATGTCAGTTGAAAGATATCATACGGAATCTGTCCGGAATCAGCATCAAGAAGTGGCACATTATTATATTTTTTTTTAGCAAAAATCAGCCCCGTCTCATAGGAACGTGGAATTTGCGTAAAGATATACCTGTAGCACTTTGTGTTTGATAGGTTTTTAATGAAGGTGCTATGCATACACTAAACTAGTCTATATACATCACTGTTTACTCAAACGCCATTCATTGTTCATCTGTGCATTAAACAGACGCAGTTCTCATTTTTCATGCACAGTGTTAAATTTACCACTAGAGGGCATCAGAACATAAGCCTTCTACTACGAGAGCAAAATGCAATGACTGGCGGCTGGGTTCAAAATGACCAGACGCTTTTTAGCAATCTTGTGTACATTATGGTTTAAGGCCCTAACTTTTTTATTTGTTTAGCTATTTTTAGCTAGTTTTATTAGCTTTTTTTTAAAAATGCTTATTATTTTATTAGGGGTAATGTGTATAAAATATTTTTTGTATAGCTCTTTATTCATTAACGTTGCAAATTCACACTCAAAGTAACTATGCAAGTACAGCTGCGCAAAGCGTAAATGCATCAAAATTGTACAGCTGTTGCTGCAGAAATTCTGATATGAATATCTGTGCAGATGATAAAAAATGCAATTGAAAGAGAAAACCAGTGGCCCGGATAAGCACCAAAATCTGACTCACATGACGCTTTTTCCAATGGGTCCTGAATAGGAGGCGTGGCCTCTTTTCAATGAGGTATACCTTAGTAAAGGGGATGTGGTCTTATGTGCAACGCTATGCGGGAGATGTATCAAAAATTGACCCGTTGCCCATAGCAACCAATCAGATCGCTTCTTTCCTTTGGAAAGGCCTTTGCAAATATGAAAGACGAAATGTGATTGGTTGCTATGAGCAACTGGGCAGCATTTCCTCTGCACAGGTTTTGATAATCCTCCCCTTATGTGCCAAAAAATCCGAGCACAGTTTAAGTCAACTAATGGTTGGTCTAAACTTAAAGGGGTACTCCGGCCCTGAGACATCTTATCCCCTATCCCCTGCTATGCAAGCCTATGGGAGGGGGCGTGACGGCCATCACGCCCCCTCCCATAGACTTGCATAGCGGGGGCAGGGGGTGACGTCACACGTCGTGACGTCATGATACTCTGGCCCCGTGGTCACCACCCGGCTGTTTGTGAGATGGCACCGTGGCGTCCAGCTGAAACAGGTGGGTGGCAAATACAAGATGGCGGGGGTCCCCAGCGGTGGGACCCCCGTGGTGAGACATCTTATCCCCTATACTTTGGATAGGGGATAAGATGTCTCAGGGCTGGTGTACCCCTTTAAACTAGATTGTCTTTAGATGGGCCAGATTTATCAATTAGCCTGATATATTGTGATCAATTTGGTGCATTTAAAAACTGTCCATGTAAGTTTCCACTGTTTAAAAGAATAGGTTTTAGCAAATCTGGGCCAAAAATCTGCACTTTTTGCTCCATGGAATTGAAATTTTACCACAGTTTTTGGATATGAATTTTTAATGTCACAGCCTTACCCTGCCAGAGGATCCCCTGATCCATACATATTTGTAAAAAAAAAAAAAATAAAAAAAAATTATGTATATATATATATATATAAATGTATATATATATATATATATATATATATATATATATATATATATATATATACATATATTAGATTAGGAAAAACCAGTGTCTCCCAACCAGAGTGCCTCCAGCTGTTGCAAAACTACAACTCCCAGCATGCCCGGACAGCCTTTGGCTGTCCGGGCATGCTGAGAGTTGTAGTTTTGCAACAGCTGGAGGCACCCTGGTTGGGAAGCACTGCACTTAGCAGACACCTATGAACTGGTAATTCTCTTATATATTCCCCCACTTGTACTTCCACAAGTGTATTTTACTTTGCACGCAAAGAGGAACATGTAAAAAATGATACTAAGAATTTTTTTTTCTGTTCCCTAGAAAATACCAACCTAAGGGGTCACTGTTCATATTCCGGTTGAAAAATTCCATCTCTAGCAATTGCTAATACTAAAAGCTGCATTATCTGAGATCCAGGAAGATTTGTAAGATCTGTAATGGAGGATGTGTGAGGAGAAGACTTACCATGAAGTCTCCATGGGAACACAGGTTTTCAGTGGATGAAGAGCAGAAGAGGTGAGTTTAGCGGCTTCACTCAGTTCATCTTAACCAAGGCTATTGGGTTTTTGGCTCAATCCCACCCTGCTTTCCTGGGGGCCTGTGTCATCACCTGTGGTCTGTATTTTCACCCAGTGTCTTATGATACAAAACCTGACAGAACGGTAACATGGGGCACTGTGTGGCTGGTACTATATGTGGAACTTTGGCACAATCTGGCATCATTACGACAGACAGCATGTGGCACTATTCCTATAGGCACTATGTGACCCTTTTCCAGTAGACACTGTATAGCAGTCTTTAAATGAGCAGCATGTGATAGCAAGTCTGTCACATGCTATGTAATGCAGTCACATGATTTGTTGTCACATGTTCTCCCAGAGAGCACCAGCTTAACCTATGACCCGTAGCTTGACCAATGGGCTTTAGTCCAGCCCCCCATTATATAAAGGGGCGGCCATTACAATTCTCTTAGCTCTTATGCTACCTTACTGAGCACAGCTAACACCTGAGATCTCAGTGCAAGTGATCAGCATCTGGAAGACCCCAAAAGCTACAGTTATTCCAGCAAGTCTCAGGTCTATGTCTGCTGTCACTGAAACTAGTCAAGTCCTGCATGTAGTCAAGTCAAGTCCAATCTCGAGTGAAGTTAATTACAAGTATCTTGGTCCAGCAAGCTGCAAAGTCTTTCTGGGTCCTGGCCACCTCTTTGGGAAATCTGGCTTTAGCTGTGAAGATAATTCCATCTATTTTATACTCAGTAAAGCCTCCATTTGACCATAACTGGTTGTGGACTCTCATTTCACTACTAGCAACTGGGATAGTGGAGGAACCGGGCTTGTGGTGTTCTGGGACCCTAAAACCACACTGGCGTCACGAACACTAGGGGTTAACAACATCTTGCCCCCGGGGTTAATACCATCTGATCCCATCACTCACACGGCTACACCTGTGGTCCCTCCACACACCTGTGGGTCACCATAGTACCATTGATACGGGTCCAGGTTAGCACTATTCTAAAACACACCCCCTTCCACAAGCCACACCCAGCAAAGCCACATCCCTTATGTTTTCGGCCTACAACCCTTCACAGCTCAGCCCCACCGTAGGTCAGGATGTGAGGTCAGAATATAAGGGCAAGATATTAGGACAGGATTTGAGGTCAGCATATAAGGTCAGGATATGAGTATGGGATATGAGGACATGATATGAGATTGGGATATGACGGCAAGATACAAGGGCAGGATATGAGGACGGGATATACGAATAAGGCTACTTTCACATTATGTGAAAGGATCCATTCCAAATGGACATTAACCCCTTAAGGACCAAGCCCATTTTGCCCTTAAAGGGGTACTCCGCCCCTAGACATCTTATCCCCTATCCAAAGGATAGGGGATTAGATGTCAGATTGTCGCGGTCCCGCTGCTGGGGACACCCGAGATTGACGCTGCGGCACCCCGCTGTCATTACTGAACAGAGCGAGTTCGCTCTGTGCATAATGACGGGCGATAAAGGGGACGGAGCAGCGTGAAGTCATGGCTCCGCCCCTCGTGACATCACGGCCCACCCCCTTAATACAAGTCTATGGCAGGGGCGTGACGACCACCACGCCCCCACCCATAGACTCGTATGGAGGGGGGCGTGCCGCGATGTCACGAGGGGCAGAGCCGTGACATAACGATGCTCCCGCCCCTCTCCTGCCCGTTATTACGTGCAGAGCGAACTCGCTCTGTGCAGTAATGACAGCGGGGTGCCGCAGCGTCAATCCCGGGGGTCCCCAGCAGCGGGACCGCGGCAATCTGACATCTTGTTAGACATAACCTTTTGGGGCTAAACAAAGGACAGGCAGACAGTCTGTTGTTTCACTGAACACTGCAACAGGCACAGGAACTCTTATTACTTATGAGGCATAGACAAAATATGAACTCACAAACGTAACACTGCCATCTAGTGGTCATACAATGTAGTAGGCACACAGCAATGACATATAGTGGTTGTTGCTCATTAAATGCAAACCTTGTATGCTAACACCCCCACTCAACAACTACTATGTCTAGGGGCGGAGTACCCCTTTAAGGACCAGACCTATTTTTTTTTTGCATTCTTGTTTTTTCCTCCTCGCCTTCTAAAAATCATAACTCTTTTATACTTTCATCTTAAGACAAGTATAAGGCGCTTGTCTTTTGAGCGACAGGTTGCCCTTTGTAATGACATCACTCATTTTACAATAAAATGTATGGCGCAACCAAATACTATTTGTGTGGCGAAATTGAAAAGAAATCCGTAATTTTGCTAATTTTGGAAGGTTTCGTTTTCACGCCATACCCTTTACGGTAAAAATCACATGTTTTCTTTATTCTGTAGGTTTAAATTGAAACCCATAAATTACACACTTTTCTATTATTGTACCGCTTTAAAAAAAATCTCAAACTTTTTAACCAAATTAGTACGTTTAAAATCCCTCTAACTTTTTATTTTTTCATATAAGCAGCGGTATGAGGGCTAATTTTTTTGTGCCAGGATCATTACTTTTTATTGATACCCCATTTGCGTACATAAAACTTTAAATACATTTTTTTAAAATTATTTTTGGAATATGATGGGACAAAAAAGCAGCAACTTTGAACTTTTTTTTTTTACATTTACACCATTCGGGATAATTAACATTGTATTTTAATAGTTCGGACATTTACGCATGCGGGGATACCAAATATATTTATTAATTTCTTTTTTACGCTTTTTGAGGGTAAAATGGGAAAAACTGATGTTTTCCCTTTTTATTCGGAGAGGGGATTTTTCAATTTTTTTTTTTACACTTTTTATGTCCCCATAGGGGACTATTAATAGCAATCATTTGATTGATAATACTGTTCAGTGCTATGCATAGGGAATAGCACTGATCAGTGTTATCGGCCCCAGGAGACGGTCAGAGGCAGGTGAGGGGACCTCCGGCCGTAATTACAGATGATCGGATCCCCGCGCCAGTGCAGATGCCGTGATCTGTTTTGATCACGGCATCTGAGGGGTTAATGGTGGACATCGGTGGGATCTCTGATGTCCACCATTACCGGTGGGTCCCTGGCTGCTGATAGCAGCCGGGACCTGCCGCGCATGATGCAAGCACCGGTCCATTGCTCGTGGTCATGTTCATGACGTAAATGGTCAGTTAAGTACCACCGCACCATGACGTACATTTACATCCGATGTCGTTAAGGGCTCTTTTTTTTCCCGATCAGCTTAATGGATGACGGGAGGGACCTCACCTGCCTCTCTGTTGTCTGATCGGCGATCTACTGCTCCATGCCTGCAATGACAGAGCACTGAACAGTGTATGCAATAGGAAGATTGCATGTTGTAGCCCCCTATGGGGGCTAAAAAAAAAAATGATTTTTTTTTAAAGTGTAATAAAGGTTCATTAACCCCTTCCCCATTAAAACACCTCCCTTTTCCCATTTTTTAAATAAAATAATGTAATAAAGAATAAAAATGATCATATATGGTACCGCCGTGGGCGTAAATATCTGAACTATAAAAATATTAGGTTAGCTAAACCACACGGTCGATGGCGTACATGTAAAAAAATACCAAAGTCCAAAATTGTGTATTTGAGACAATTTAGAAGAAACCATCTGTAAGGTTTCTTCAAGGTTCTGGATCTGCTCCCTTTTTTTTTTACCAAGACCAGCGCGTTTTTTCCGAGATCTCTAACTTACAGCGGTCTCTTTACTCTTGACCACTTGGGATTCAGGGTACTTCCTGGACAGTCTCTCTAGACTGTCTCTCTGCTCATTGGAAGACTTCTCTTTCACTTCAACACTGTCTCTCCGCTGCCCAGCAGAAGGGTCTAGGGCTCCTGGGTCTGCAACAACATCTGGTCCAGTGGTTTGACCTTCCTGGTCACGATCCATCTCTGGTCCAGACGTCACATCTCCTTCACTCAGGACTCTGTCTGTGACAGTAAGCGCAGCACCCAGCTCCACCTGTACTCTCTTCAGTCCTTCTGCATTATCCACAGACATCTCTGTAGCTTCTTTTCCAGTCATCTCTTCAAGATGACCGCGGAATTTCAACCCCCCTTTTGGCTCATCTTTATTCACAAGGTTCAGCATAGCTTCCTCTTTTCCAGCCTCATTAACTTCTTCCAGGTGACAGCGCAACTCTAGCCCCACCTTGGGCTCATCTTCAGCTGACGGATGGAACCCATGTTCCTGTACCTGATCCGTTTCTTGTTTCACTGAAGATTCTCTTTCAGTCAGAGGCACACTTGTCACTTGAGTCGCTGGATCCTCTTGGACTTGACTCACGGTCTGGTCTTCAGCTCCCCCAGCAGTCTGGCAGACCCCAATCTGACATATATCTAGTGACTGCTGACACTCCCCATCCTCAGCCTCTGCTGAGTAACTCTCGACTAGTGTGTGGTGCAAGTCAAGTGTTGTGGGCCTATCAGGTGTACCTGTTCTAGTCACCTGACTATCTTCCCATAATTGCTGAAAAAATGTAAAATCCGTCCCCAGTACTACATCATACTCCAAGGAGGGCTCTATTGCAACCTTGTGACCTATAGTACCATAGGGAGTAGAAATACAGACATTAACTGTTTTATAACCCCAAATACCAGCCTGCATAGACACTATAGCGGGGTCTGGCTTTCTCCTGCTGGACTTTACCAGACTTATTACACATCTAGGGTCTAACAAAACCGTCATCTTTTTACCTTCTATTTCCAGCTCACACAGGTTTTCTTTTGTCCTGTCAGAGGTGGCAGCAGTTCTCTTTACATCTGAACACAACATAAGTTTTTCAACAAAAACATTATCAGATTGCACATGTTAAAAATTTACAGGACAGTTCATAGCACTAGGACCTAACTCAGGCAAAGTGTGTTTTGTTACATTTTCTCCCAGTCCTGCATTCAACATTTTCTGTTCACCTGATTTTTTCAATCCGATCTGCACAGTGTGAACAGTCCCATCAGTCTTCATGAGGGGTTCCCCACCCTCACATGATTTTGCAACTGGACATAGGTTGGTACCACCTTGAACACTGTTCACACAGTCAACTAGGGAAACACCTCCCTCCAATTCAGCATTTTTATGCACAGTCCCATCATTTTTATGTACAGTCTCATAGTCTCTAAACATGGCTCCCATAATCCCTGGAACAGTCTTACCAGAATCTCTTGCCGTCCAATCGTTTAAGGGCTGGCGCTGGACACCTCTCACCAGCTTCTCTGCTGCAGAACATCGCTCCACTTGCTCTTTAAGTAGCTCTGCAACTTTAAATCCAGCATCACTGTTAGGCTGCAGTGCACACTGTAGTCTTGCAGCTTGGCTTACTCCCACTTCAGTCAGGATCTCTGTCTTGACTTTCTCATAGTCCCGTAAGATCTTTGGATCCAGATGAACTTTTTGGGCCTCCACTCCAATGAATCCAAACACCAAGTTTCCCCAGTGTATCTTGGGCCATGCCTCATGCATAGCAATCCTTTCAAACTCTGCAAAGGTTGCTTCCTCTTGCGCTGCAGCCGTCTGCAACACAACACTTATCAGGACATCCATCTTGCAACACAGCACTGTCCTCTGCCAAAATGTCAGCCGCTTGCCAACAAAATGTTCTGTTGCCCCTAGCAACGCCTTTATACACAGTCTCAAAACTTCATTTGCACTCTGCAGGTGGCCCGTCCACCTGTCTCCTTAGTTGAGAAAGAGTGCCCACTCGCTTGATGCGATCTGTTGCCCCTAGCAACAACTTCACCACAGGCACAGTCCTGCTCTTGTACTCCACAGCTGGGCTCGTCCCATGGTCTCCTCTCAGAGAAAGAGTACACCCTTGCACCATGCATGGTAGTTTTTTCTTGGCAACTCGACCACTGCGACTCGACCACTGGTTGCTCCTAGCAATGTGTTTGCCCGCATCAGACACCAATTGTAAGGATTCCTCCTTGGGGATTAGCTCCGGGATCGTCCTGGACACTGCCAGGGGACACGTTTCCACTCAATAAACCCGCAGACAACGGTTATTCATGCAAGCCTGGCACCTTGCCAGCTTTATTTAGACAGGTTGCAGGGGGAAAACAAGCATAACGCAGGAACAAAATAAAATCCTAGACCGTCTGGTCACTGACTACACATATCAGCATGCCCTGACTACTAGCTGGTGAGCTACCCTCAGCCAGTTAAACATGTGACTCCTGCAACCTGCTACTCACAGTTCACACCACTTCTTGGACCACTCGCAGCGCCTTCTGCGTGTTACCTAAACAGGGTCCGTGTGTCTCCCCCTCTAACAGCCAGCATACCGTTTCCCAGGGAGAGCCCCAACTATTCTGTTTCTTTTCCTTTTAAACACACTTCCCCTTCCTGATACCTCATTAATCAGGCCACAGGTGGATTCTTCAGATTTAGCAAGGGAAATACACCCTTTCCTTGCCACACTGCCACAGGGTCATAAGATGCCAATTTTAAACATAGTCATTTTGGCACATGTAGTTTATAATTTTTTTAAGTATTAAAATAAAATAAAACCTATATAAATTGGGTATTCTTGTAACCGTATGGACCTACAGATTAAAGATAAGGTGTCATTTTTACCAAATATGGCACTGCATAGAAACGTGAGCCCCCAAAAGTTACAAAATGGCGTTTTTTTTTTATTTCATCCCACAAATATATATATTTTTTGTTTCGCCGCAGGTTATATTCTAAAATAAGTGATGTCATTGCAAAGCACAATTGGTGACGCAAAAAAACAAGCCCTTATATGTGTCTGTAGGTGCAAAATTGAAAGAGTTATGATTTTTAGAAAAGGAGGAAAGGTAAAAGTCCTTAAGGTAAAAGCTGACCTTTTGAATAATACACATGTAGAAGTAAATTGTAAGCCAGATTTGTAAATGTTGCTACTTCACAGGTTCAAACAACATTTTTAGTTTTTCATATTTTTTTACAGATAAGGAATCATGTTTGAAAAGTTATTTTAAGAGCTGAAAATCCATTGACCTTGACCTCGAGCAGAGGTCAGAAACGGTCAGAAACAGACTCCATGAAGGTGGTATGAGGGCCCAACATCCACAGGTGGGGGTTGTGCTTACAGCCCAACAGTATGCAGGACATTTGGCATTTGCCAGAAAACCCCAAGATTGGCAAATTAACCACTGGCGCCCTGTGCACTTCATAGATTAAAGCAGGTTCACACTGGGCACATATGACAGACGTGACAGAGTCTGGAGACTCCGTGGAGAACGTTCTGCTGCCTGCAACATCCTCTAACATGACCGGTTTGGCGGTGGGTGTGTAATGTTGTGGGGTTGCATTTCTTTCGGGGGCCTCACAGCCCTCCATGTGCTTGTCAGAGGTAGCCTGACTGCCATTAGGTACCGAGAGGAAATACTCAGACCCCTTGTGAGACCATATGCTGGTGCGGTTGGACCTGGGTTCCTTCTTATGCAAGAAAATGCTAGACCTCATGTGGTTGGAGCATTGATGCTTTGGACTGGCCTGCCCGTTCCCCAGACCTGAATCCGATTGAGCACATCTGGTACATCATGTCTCGCTCCATCCACCATCGCCACATTGCACCACAGACTGTCCAGGAGTTCATCAGGAGCATGACCAGGCATTGTAGGGAGGTCATATGGGCACGTGGAGGCCACACACACTACTGAGCCTCATTTTGACTTGTTTTAAGGACATCAAAGTTGGATCAGCCTGTAGTGTGGTTTTCCACTTTGATTTTGAATGTGACTCCATATCCAGACCTCCATGGGTTGATAAATTTGATTTCCATTGATAATTTTTGTGTGATTTTGTTGTCAGCACATTCAGCTATGTAAAGACGAAAGTATTTCATATGATTATTTCATTCATTCAGATCTAGGATGTGTTATCTTAGTGTTCCCTTAATTTTTTGAGAAGTGTATATGTTGTTCAGTTCATCAGATTTTTAAACCAAATGAGAAGTTTACCATCTGACCAACAGGTGAATGGGACTCTACTGTATGTAACTTGTGCCACTTGTCATTGTCATCTTTCTACTTTACAATAAATGAATAAATATCAATCATGGAACAAAAACAAATAAACAGAAAAATATGACAAAACAAGCATGCTGATAATGGGCCTCACAAGGAAAGACCACCAGAGTTTATTACTTGAAGTACATGAAGGCCAAAGTCCACTATGGGAAAAAATATTGATCATCCATTTCAAGCATATTTCATTCTTATGAATTAACCCTGATGAAGTCACAGCTTTGGCCTATATTTTGTATATGGTAGTGGTATTTCTTTGTGATTTTTTTCATAATATTCATCATTTAGAACTGGGTAATTAATATTATCTTTTTAATTTAATTGAAGCCTAAATGGGTTATTAAGATTATATGTAAATCAGTCTTGGTGACTCAAAATTAACAAATAAATCATACGCACCTGTGTTAAACTGTGTACTCCGGCGGAACAAATCTTTTTAAATCAACTACCACAAAGTTAAACAGATATGTAACTTACTTCTGTTTAAACATCTTAATCCTTCCAGTACTTATCAGCAGCTGTATGCTCCACAGGAAGTTGCATTTCTTTCTGGAGTTATCCACAGCAGGAGAGGTTTGCTATGGGAATTTGCTTGTACTCTGGACAGAGGTGTCAGCAGAGAGCACTGTGGACAGACTGAAAAGAATTCCAGAAAGAAATACAACTTCCTGTGGAGCATACAGCAGCTGATAAGTACTGGAAGAATTAAGATTTTTAAATAGAAGCAATTTACAAATCTGTTTAACTTTCTGGCACTAGTTGATAAAAAAAAAAAAATTTCCACAGGAGTACCCCTTTAATGCTTTACCGCTGCCGTTCTGATGGCGCCTGGTACTCTTTGCACACTCAGCTAATCACTGACCGCATCGGGGACCTGCCTACCCCTGGAAAACCCCTGCAGATCTCAATATGAATAAGATACACAAGAATATGTGGTTGTGACTTTAAAGGGGTGTTTTATTGGCTTTCTGAATTTCCTTTCTGTCTGACCACAGTGCTCTCTGCTGACACCTCTGTCCATTTTAGGAACTGTCCAGAGCAGTAGCAAATCCCCATAGCAAACCTCTCCTGCTGCGGACAGTTCCTAAAATGGACAGAGGTGTCAGCAGAGAACATTGTGGTCAGACGTAAAGGAAATTCAAAAAGAAAAGAACTTCCTGTGGAAAATACAGCAGCTGATAAGTACTGGAAGGATTAAGATTTTTAAATAAAAGTAATTTACAAATCTGTTTAACTTTCTGGCACCAGTTGATTTAAAAAAAATTTTTTTTCCAGGGGAGTACCCCTTTAATATCTACAAAGCTTTGTTTATTAATTATTGTCTAATGAATATGAGGAAATTAACTACTACTCAATGTGTGGACGGCTAAAATACTATATCCGTGCAGATAAGATTATCAATACTTTCTGTGTGCTATAAAATACTTACCAGGTAGGAAATCAGGTTTGTTGCTGCCATGCATTCTGGATCTGTTGACATTTTTGCTATGCAATTTGCTTTCGTTAAATTACTAGTCGGTTTTTATCGCGAATAATACATGTGGCAGCTGGTCCGGGGTGCATAAAATAGTATTCACGTGTCATCTTAAGCATTGTGAACAAATATTTACTTACAGCTCTAAGACACCAACCAAATTGTACAGCTGCTACTGTCTGTGAATGTGGGTGACAGACAAATGGGTTCATTAGCTCCATTGTGATAACATTCGGTACTTTCTCCACCGAAGCAGTTTATAATTTTTGGGCAAATTTATCACAGGACACAGCAGGTCGCGGAGCAGGAAATTTACATTAGCGGAATGATTGCTGGATCTCCATGATACATTGATCGGTGCTGTGATAAATAAGTGCTAAAACCATGTTATACATATGTCTGTGGACCTGGTGGTGAGGAGGAATGAAGGACTAGCTCTAGAGATTGGGGGAGCCATTTGTAATCTAACGTTTTGCACATGTTGGGGGGGATTCATCAACATCAGTGTATGGTAGAGCTTTTTTTTACCCCTTTCTGCTGCGTGTATTTGTCATTTACCTGCGCAAAATTTACTAAACTTGCGCACGGGTCTCTGTGAATCATGTGCAGTAATAGAATCCAGCCCATCTCAGCTCTTGAAAAAAATATAAGGCAGACTTGTACGTGTGCTCGGAGCTGGTGTATATTTGCGCAAGAAAATGACACTTGCGTCCTTTTTTTGCGGAAAAAAAAAGACGCAGTTAATTAATTCATGTCTACCAGAAAAACAGCTCTACGGTACACCTGAAGGGTGACATCTTTAGAAAAAGTTCCACCAAAAAAGACACAAAAAGAACGCAGGAAATATCCTTGCGCAAGATTTTGCACAAGAAAATACACCTAAATTGATTCTATATTGATTGATGAATCCCGCCCATTGTGTGGTCAGCTGAGGAATTCTACTACTTGGGAAATGCCTTTAAAGGGGTACTCCGGTGAAAACTTTTTTTTAAATCAACTGTTGCCAGAAAGTTAAACAGATTTGTAAATTACTTCTATTAAAAAATCCAGTACCTTATTAGCTGCTGAATACTACAGAGGAAATTATTTTCTTTTTGGAACACAGAGCTGTCTGCTGACATCACGAGCACAGTGCTCTCTGCTGACATCTCTGTCCATTTTAGGAACTGTCCAGAGCAGCATATGTTTTCTATGGGGGTTTTCTCCTACTATGGACAGTTCTTAAAATGGACAGAGGTGTCAGCAGAGAGCACTGTGGTCATGATGTCAGCAGAGAGCTCTGTGTTCCAAAAAGAAAATAATTTCCTCTGTAGTATTCAGCAGCTAATAAGGTACTGGATTTTTTAATAGAAGTAATTTACAAATCTGCGATCCTTTCAGCCTGCGATCCTGTTGCTACTGTGCTTATAATCCTGGGGGCTGCTGTTAGCCATGTGGTCCTTCTGCTTCTGTGCTTATAATCCCGGAAGGGGGGGCGGTTTGCTGTTCACCCCATGATCCTGCTGCTGTATTATAATCATTGGGGGGGGGGGGGGGGGCTGTTAGCCTTGTGATCTGCCATGCTGCTTGAAATCATGGGGGGAGCCTTCCTACCTGCCATTCACAGCGCTGTCTAATTGGCAGGGAGCTGCCCTGTGCTTTTCAGTGTCCCGGCTGCAATAAGAGTTCGGACTCTTGCTGCCAAGCTGGCATGAGTCCGTGATCACTGAGCCAGGACATGTAGTTTTTCAAAGTAAAAAAAAAAAATGAAAGATACATTTTTGTTAATCACATATTAGAAAGTTGTTTTTAATACATTGATTAAAGGGTACCTCTCATCAAAAAAACTTTTGATATATTATAGATTAATGTATGCAGAATAACTTTACAATTGCATGTTATTAAAAAATATGCTTCTTTCTATTTAATTTTCCACTTTGAAGAAATGACCACTAGGGGTCTCCCTACCAGTCCTGGCAGCAAGCATTTCAGACTCATGCTGGAGTCCTAAACACTACGAGCTGCCAGTCTGCTTTGTTCACAAAGGAGAACACTCAGAGCTGCCAGCCTGCTTTGTTCACAGCCTGTTTGGCTGTGAACAAAGCAGGCTGGCAGCTCTGAGTGTTTAGGACTCCTGCATGAGTCAGAAATGCTTGCTGACAGGACTGATCGGGAAAAATACAATAGAAAGAAGCATATTTTTCATTAACATGCTATTGGAAAGTTATTCAACATTCATTAATCTAAAATATATCAAAAGTTTATTTGATGAGAGGTACCCTTTAACAAAATATAAAAAAGTTTTTTTTGTGACAGGTACTCTTTAGTACTCAAGTGTTGCAAAGGTATAATCCTATGACAGTACCACGTGTAAAGCCACTTAGTTCTTCAGTATGATACACACCGTTCTAATGCCTGTGGTTGTCTAAGGAGATTTAATGGCTGTGTGATTGATGTTACATACCTGGGGATGACTAAAACAACTGACCTCAGGATGGGGGCCCAAATACTATTGGCCATATGGAGTAGCCTTGTGGTCTTAGCATATGTTTAAATGTTCAGGTTTTTTATTGCAAATATTACATACAAAGCTGGGAATAGATGAATGAATAGAGGGCATATATTAAAAAAAGGCTTGGATAGGTCTCTTCTTTTAAAATCTATTTATGATTTTATATTTAATAATTGAAAATAAAAACCTAAAAGTGTGAACACAGCCTTAACCATATACAGTGAACCCTCAACTTACAATGGCCTCAACATACAATAGTTTCAACATACAATGGTCTTTTCTTGACCATTGTAACTTGAAACCAGACTCAACATACAATGCTACGGACAATCCAGATCTGCGAAACGTGTCAATGGCCTGAAGAACTGAGCAATCAGAATGGATATTTCCCTGGTAAATCCCCTGTATTCCTAAAGTGTATGCACTGACTGATGTCTGGTAGCGCCCCCTACAGTACAGGGAGGTATTACATGTTCTGTACTCTTTACCTGTGCCAGGGTTACCTGCTCCTTTGGGCATCAGGTGAGGACGACTCCATTTTCCTTTTTTTAGGACATTGCGTGTTCTGTACAGGACCCTGAAAAAGCTCCTGTCCTCTATATAGACCAGTGTTTCCCAAAGAGGGTGCCTCCAGCAGTTGCAAAACTACAACTCCCAGCATGCCCGGACAGCCTTCGTGTCACGATGCCGGCTGGCAGGTAGTGGATCCTCTGTGCCAGAGAGGGATTGGCGAGGACCGCGCCAGTGGACCGGTTCTAAGTCACTACTGGTTTTCACCAGAGCCCGCCGCAAAGCGGGATGGTCTTGCTGCGGCGGTAGTGACCAGGTCGTATCCACTAGCAACGGCTCACCTCTCTGACTGCTGAAGATAGGCGCGGTACAAGGGAGTAGACAGAAGCAAGGTCGGACGTAGCAGAAGGTCGGGGGCAGGCGGCAAGGTTCGTAGTCAGGGTGGATAGCAGAAGTTCTGGTACACAGGCTTTAGACACACAAAACGCTTTCACTAGGCACAAGGGCAACAAGATCCGGCAAGGGAGTGCAAGGGAGGAGACCAGATATAGCCAGGGAGCAGGTGGAAGCCAATTAAGCTAATTGGGCCAGGCACCAATCATTGGTGCACTGGCCCTTTAAGTCTCAGGGAGCTGGCGCGCGCGCGCCCTAGAGAGCGGAGCCGCGCGCGCCAGCACATGACAGCAGGGGACGGGAACGGGTAAGTGACCTGGGATGCGATTCGCGAGCGGGCGCGTCCCGCTGTGCGAATCGCATCCCCAACGGCCATGACAGTGCAGCGCTCCCGGTCAGCGGGACCGACCGGGGAGCTGCAGGGAGAAAGACGCCGTGAGCGCTCCGGGGAGGAGCGGGGACCCGGAGCGCTAGGCGTAACAGTACCCCCCCCCTTAGGTCTCCCCTTTTTTTTGTCTGCCTCCCCTGGGATGAGGACACCGGGAAGGAATGGATGGTTTCCTCAATGGCAGGCAGTACAGCAGGAGTAGGGATGGGGAGGGAGGGCAGAGGGTGAAGCTTGGCACGGGGCAGGGAGACACAAGGACGGGAGCCATGAGGGAACACAGAGGCTTGCCTGATGGGACTGGGAGGGGGGGAGAGGCATTTCCTGTGGCAGGCAGAGTCCCTAACGACCTTAGGGGGACCGGATACAGGAGGAACCACAGGGTCACGGCAGGGAGTACAGGGAACCGGTTTAAGGCAGTCCTTGGAACAAGAGGGACCCCAACTCTTGATCTCCCCAGTGGACCAATCCAGGGTTGGGGAATGGTGTTGAAGCCAGGGTAGTCCAAGGAGAATTTCGGAAGTGCAATTGGGAAGGACCAAAAATTCAATTTTCTCGTGATGAGGTCCGATGCACATTAGGAGGGGCTCCGTGCGGTAACGCACGGTGCAATCCAACCTGGCTCCGTTGACCGTGGAAATGTGGAGTGGCTTGACAAGACGGGTCACCGGAATGCGGAATTTATTCACCAAGGACTCCCGAATAAAATTCCCAGAGGCACCAGAGTCCAGGCAGGCCACGGCTGAGAGGGAAGAGCTGGCTGAAGTAGAAATCCGTACAGGCACCGTGAGACGTGGAGAAGCCGACTTAGCATCAAGAGACGCCACACCCACGAGAGCTGGGTGCGAGCGTGCGTTTCCCAGACGTGGAGGACGGATAGGGCAATCCACCAAAAAATGTTCGGTACTGGCACAGTACAGACAAAGATTCTCTTCCTTACGGCGATTCCTCTCTTCCAGGGTCAGGCGAGACCGATCCACTTGCATGGCCTCCTCGGCGGGAGGCCTAGGCGCAGATTGCAATGGAGACTGTGGGAGAGGTGTCCAGAGATCTAAGTCTTTTTCCTGGCGGAGCTCTTGATGCCTCTCAGAAAAACGCATGTCAATGTGAGTGGCTAGATGAATGAGTTCATGCAGGTTAGCAGGAGTTTCTCGTGCGGCCAGAACATCTTTAATGTTGCTGGATAGGCCTTTTTTAAAGGTCGCGCAGAGGGCCTCATTATTCCAGGATAGTTCAGAAGCAAGAGTACGGAATTGTATGGCGTACTCGCCAACGGAAGAATTACCCTGGACCAGGTTCAGCAGGGCAGTCTCAGCAGAAGAGGCTCGGGCAGGTTCCTCAAAGACACTTCGAATTTCTGAGAAGAAGGAGTGTACAGAGGCAGTGACGGGGTCATTGCGGTCCCAGAGCGGTGTGGCCCATGACAGGGCTTTTCCAGACAGAAGGCTGACTACGAAAGCCACCTTAGACCTTTCAGTAGGAAACTGGTCCGACATCATCTCCAAGTGCAGGGAACATTGCGAAAGAAAGCCACGGCAAAACTTAGAGTCCCCATTAAATTTGTCCGGCAAGGACAGGCGGAGGCTAGGAGTGGCCACTGCGGAGGAGGTGCAGGAGCTGGCGGAGGAGATGATTGCTGATGAAGTTGCGACTGAAGTTGGTGCACAATGGTGGACACTTCCGACATCTGGTGGGTTAGATGGGCGATCTGTCGGGCTTGCTGGGTGACCACCGTGGTGATATCAGAGGCAACTGGCAGGGGAACCTCAGCGGGATCCATGGCCGGATCTACTGTCACGATGCCGGCTGGCAGGTAGTGGATCCTCTGTGCCAGAGAGGGATTGGCGAGGACCGCGCCAGTGGACCGGTTCTAAGTCACTACTGGTTTTCACCAGAGCCCGCCGCAAAGCGGGATGGTCTTGCTGCGGCGGTAGTGACCAGGTCGTATCCACTAGCAACGGCTCACCTCTCTGACTGCTGAAGATAGGCGCGGTACAAGGGAGTAGACAGAAGCAAGGTCGGACGTAGCAGAAGGTCGGGGGCAGGCGGCAAGGTTCGTAGTCAGGGTGGATAGCAGAAGTTCTGGTACACAGGCTTTAGACACACAAAACGCTTTCACTAGGCACAAGGGCAACAAGATCCGGCAAGGGAGTGCAAGGGAGGAGACCAGATATAGCCAGGGAGCAGGTGGAAGCCAATTAAGCTAATTGGGCCAGGCACCAATCATTGGTGCACTGGCCCTTTAAGTCTCAGGGAGCTGGCGCGCGCGCGCCCTAGAGAGCGGAGCCGCGCGCGCCAGCACATGACAGCAGGGGACGGGAACGGGTAAGTGACCTGGGATGCGATTCGCGAGCGGGCGCGTCCCGCTGTGCGAATCGCATCCCCAACGGCCATGACAGTGCAGCACTCCCGGTCAGCGGGACCGACCGGGGAGCTGCAGGGAGAAAGACGCCGTGAGCGCTCCGGGGAGGAGCGGGGAACCGGAGCGCTAGGCGTAACACTTCGGCTGTCCGGGCATGCTGGGAGTTGTAGTTTTGCAACAGCTGGAGGCACCCTGGTTGGGAAACACTGGCACAGGTAAATAGACAGTGATTACACCCTGGTTGGGAAACACTGGCACAGGTAAATAGACAGTGATTACACCCTGGTTGGGAAACACTGGCACAGGTAAATAGACAGTGATTACAGCTCCCAGCAGATCTTTATTACTTTTATATGTAAGGATTTGCTTTATCTATATTAGTTATCTACTTATTTTTCTTTAATCCTCACTTTTTCCTATTTTTGGATGACATTTTGGTGGCTTCAGAACCAATTACCAGGTTTCCATAGAGTTATGGTCTCAACATACAATGGTTTCAACATACAATGGTCGTCCTGGAACTAATTAATATTGTAACATGAGGGACTCCATAACTCATTATAAACTGGTGAGCTTCAAAATGGGACACCTTATTTTTCAATGACTGAACTTCCCAAGGACTTTTTCATACCTTACATTTATTAAAGGGGTACTCCGGTGGAAAACTTTTTTTTTTTTTTTTTATTAACTGGTGCCAGAAAGTTAAACAGATTTGTAAATTACTTCTATTAAAAAATCTTAATCCTTCCAGTACTTATTAGCTGCTGAATACTACAGTGGAAATTCTTTTCTTTTTGAAACACAGAGCTGTCTGCTGACATCATGAGCACAGTGCTCTCTGCTGACATCTCTGTCCATTTTAGGAACTGTCCAGAGCAGCATATGTTTGCTATGAAGATTTCCTTTTACTCTGGACAGTTCCTAAGATGGACAGAGATGTCAGCAGAGAGCACTGTGGTCATGATGTCAGCAGAGAGCACTGTGCTCGTGATGTCAGCAGACACCTCTGTATTTCAAATGGAAAATAATTTCCACTGCAGTATTCAGCAGCTAATAAGTACTGGAAGGATTAGAATTTTTTAATAGAAATCATTTACAAATCTGTTTAACTTTCTGGCACCAGTTGATTTAAAAAAAAGAAAAAGTTTTTCACTGGGGTACCCCTTTAACATGACCTTTATACTACAGTACAAATGGAAGAACTGATTTTTCAATGTAGAGCTAGACAGTCAATAAAGAGAAGGTATTTGCCCTGTATTGGCAGAGCTGCCGGGCTTCAGCACAATGAGGTACAGGGGCATCCTACACAATGGGCGACTATGTAATCCATGAGTACTCTGAGTACTCTGAAGTAAGAACTGCTCTTTGGCGCTTCTATGACTAATAGAGGGGGCACCAGAAGGGTTGCAGCCCAATACCTATGGTATCCATATGCTCCAAAATAACATATAAGGAACGGATCTCCTCATCAGAATGGATTCATCAACATATTCCATGTATTTCAGTTGGGTTGAAGCAGATAGCAAAATAATTTGAGACACTTTTCATTAAATTTAACCATGATCTTGTCATTTTTTAAGTTTTATATAGAAGCATGTAAAAAAAATGGCGGAATACCATGCACAGAGAGTCTGTCAAAGAAATATACAGCTGTTACAAATATGAAAATGTCAAATATATCACCAAAAATATTTAAAAACACAAACCCAAATATTATTATTATTTTTTTTTTAACAAGTGCCCTTAAAGGGGTACTCCGCCCCTGGCATCTTATCTCCTATCCAAAGGATAGGGGATAAGATGTTAGATCGCCGCGGTCCCGCTGCTGGGGACCCCGGGGATCCCCGCTGCGGCACCCCGCCATCATTACTGCGCAGAGCGAGTTCGCTCTGTGCGTAATGATGGGTGATACAGGGGCCGGAGCAGTGTGACGTCATGGCTCCGCCCCTCATGACATCACGGCCCGTCCCCTTAATGCAAGTCTATGGCAGGGGGCGTGACGACCGCCACGCCCCCTCCCATAGACTTGTATTGACGGGGACGGGCCGTGACGTCACGGGGGGCGGGGCCGTGACGTAACGATGCTCCGGCCCCTGTATTGCCCTTCATTACGTGCAGAGCGAACTCGCTCTGCGCAGTAATGATAGCGGGGTGCTGCAGCGGGGATTCCCGGGGTCCCCAGCAGCGGGACCCCGGCGATCTGACATCTTATCCCCTATCCTTTGGATAGGGGATAAGATGTCTAGGGGCGGAGTACCCCTTTAACATGGTAAAATAATGTGAGCATGAAGGAAGCCAAAAGGAGTTTCTGGTCTCAATGTTCATTGTTTCTTAGATACTTTGGGGGAGATTTATCAAAACTTGTGCAAAGAAAAAGTTGCTCAGTTGCCCATAGCAACCAATAAGATCGCTTCTTTCATTTTGCAGAGGCCTTGTTAAAAATGAAAGAAGCGAGCTGATTGGTTGCTATGGGCAACTGGGCAAATTTTCCTCTGCACAGGTTTTGATAAATCTCCCTCTTTATGTCCTTTTAAATGTTTCAAAACTATTTTTGATCTCTATTTACTTCATTGAATGTTACATTCTGGGGCTGAAAACATAATAAAAATAACAAATAATGCACATACAACAGATTTTTTTGTGGTGTTTGTGGCAATTTTGGTATCAGTGGTGTCTTCAAACAACAGCGTGCTATGGGTATATCATGAATATGAACAAGATGCACATGACAAGCTTCTGCTTTAACATCACTCAGGACTTCCCTCACCTGTTGTACTATATCTTTTATTTTATTTTATTTTTTTGTCTGCTCCTATATAAAAAAAAAATAATTGCTACTGCTTTCCTAACTGTATATCTATATACACTGCTCCAAAAAGATAAAGGGAACACTTAAACAACACAATGTAACTCCAAGTCAATCACACTTCTGTGAAATCACACTGTCTACTCAGGAAGCAACACTGATCGACAATCAATTTCACATGCTGTTGTGCAAATGGAACAGACAACAGGTGGACATTATAGGCAATTAGCAAGACACCTCCAATACAGGAGTGGCTCTTCAGGTGGTGACCACAGACCACTTCTCAGTTCCTTTGCTTCCTGGCTGATGTTTTGGTTACTTTTGAATGCTGGCAGTGCATTCACTCTAGTGGTAGCATGAGACGGAGTCTACAACCCACACAAGTGGCTCAGGTAGGGCAGCTCATCCAGGATGGCACATTAACGCGAGCTGGGCAAAAAGGTTTGCTGTGTCTGTCAGCATAGTTTCCAGAGCAGGGAGCTGCTACCAGAAGACAGGCCAGTACATCATGAGACGTGGAGGAGGCCATAGGAGGGCAACAACCCAGCAGCAGGACCACTACCTCCGCCTTTGTGCAAGGAGGAGCACTGCCAGAGCTCTGCAAAATGACCTCCAGCAGCCTACAAATGTGCATGTGTCCACTCATGCGGTCAGAAACAGACTCCATGAGGGTGGTATGAGGGCCCGACGTCCACAGGAGGGGGTTGTGCTTACAGCCCAACACCGTGCAGGATGTATAGCATTTACCAGAGAACACAAAGATTGGCAAATTCGCCACTGGCACCCTGCGCTCTTCACAGATGAAAGCAGGTTCACACTGAGCACGTGACAGAGTCTGGAGACGCTGTGGAGAACGTTCTGCTCCCTGCAACATCCTCCAGCATGACCGGTTTGGCGGTGGGTCAGTAATTGTGTGGAGTGGCATTTCTTTGGGGGGGCCATACAGCCCTCCATGTGCTTGCCAGAGGTAGCCTGGCTGCCATTAGGTACCGAGATGAAATCCTCAGACCCCTTGTGAGACCATATGCTGGTGTGATTGGCCCTGGGTTCCTCCTAATGCAAGACAATGCTAGACCTCATGTGGCTGGAGTGTGTCAGCAGTTCCTGCAAGAGGAAGGTATTGATGCTATGGACTGGCCCGCCCGTTCCCCAGACCTGAATCCGATTGAGCACATCTGGTACATCATGTCTCGCTCCATCCACCAATGCCACATTGCACCACAGACTTTCCAGGAGTTGGCGGATGCTTTAGTCCAGGTCTGGGAGGATATCCCTCAGGAGACCATCCGCCACCTCATCAGGAGCATTCCAAGGTGTTGTAGGGAGGTCATACAGGCACGTGGAGGCCACACACACTACTGAGCCTAATTTTGACTTGTTTTAAGTACATTACATCAAAGTTGGATCGGCCTGTAGTGTGGTTCTCCATTTTGATTTTGAGTGTGACTCCATATCCAGACCTCCATGGGTTGATAAATTTGATTTCCATTGATAATTTCTGTGTGATTTTGTTGTCAGCACATTCAACTATGTAAAGATGAAAGTATTTCATACGATTAGTTCATTCATTCAGATCTAGGATGTGTTATCTCAGTGTTCCCTTTATTTTTTTGAGCAGTGTATAGAAAACTCAACATGTGTGTGTGTGTATATGTATGTATGTATGTGTGTGTGTGTGTGTATGTTCCAGCATCACTTCCAAACCGATAAAGATATTAGCATGAAACTTGGCACACATGTTACTTATATGTAAACAACAAATATAGGAAATGTAATTTAACCCTTACTCACCCCCATTTGCCAGGGTTGGGGTTTTTGTTTAAAGTCCCTTACAAGTCTTTGGGAAATGTATGTTACTGCATAACTTCCAAACGGCTGGAGATATTTCGATAATACTTGGTCATATGTTACTTATATGTCAAATAAAAATATTTAATAGTTAAATTAACCCCTAACCTGCCCCCATATGTGAAGGATGGGGTTTTTGTTTAAGTCCCATGCAAGTATATAGGACTTCTGGTGCCTTACTCCACAAGCTCCGCTCTGCTTCTCCTGGTGAATGCATCAGTCCAGCTGGCAAGCCACACCCTCCCTGCATGCCATGTGCCATCTCACAAAGACATTCCCACCTTTTAAGGTACACCCCTTTTATTTTCAGCTTACAATATCTTTACCACAACACAGCCCCGCCTGGGATATGAAGATTAGAAATAAGGATTAGCTATGGGGAAGGGATATGGGGACGGGATATGGGGATGGGATATGGGGATGGGATATGGGGATGGTACATAGGGATGGGATATGGGGATGGGACATAGTGATGGGACATGGGGTCGGGATATGAGGACAGGATATGAAGACGGGATAGGGGGTCGAGATATGAGAACAATACATGAAGTCAGGATATGAGGTCGGAATATGAGGAGGGGATTTGGGGTCAGGATATGAGGAGGGGATATGGGGTCAGGATTTAGAGATGGGATATGAGGACAAAAGCTTCCTCCTTTGTTGCTTTTCCTTCCCCAAAAGCATAAGGCAGCGCCAGGTACTCAGCTAGTATTATATATATATATATATATATATATATATATATATATATATACATATATATATATTAATATATATTGTTTCCTGCCTTCATACTTTATATTAAGAATACATTTGTGGTTCTGACACTCACTACAATACTTGTTTTATCAGCAAACATGTAAAGTAATTGTGTGTGTATATTATATTCATGAATACATTTATCTGGAATACAATACAAACACCAGCTGATGCACATTAACATACAGTAGATCTGTCACATGTGTCTTTTCTGAACAGGCTTCTTCTGCATAGGCTGGGAGTTGGTAGAGCTCAGGCATACAGAATACTAGTACATGGGAGGGAGAAGGGGCGTGCTGAGGATGCTCTCTGAGGTCTGTTCTCCAGCTTCTTCATACAAGTCTAGCTGCTGGGATACAATCTACTCCTCAGCACCCAGCAAAGAAGAAATAAGACCTCACCACAGAGAACTTTTCCTCCATTGCTGTTCAAGTTTCTCCAATGTTTATAAGGAGCTTTCACAGGACCAAACCCTATAAAAGTGTCCAAGGATTTGTGTTATTTGGAAAAGACATTGGAAAGACATTTGGACATTATTTGGAAAACACTGGTTTCCTTCAGTTTTCATGTTGTTTAGGATATCTACTATGAACTGGGGTGCAGACTTTAGTGTATCCTCTACTGAAACCTTCAGAGCAGTCCTCAGTACCTGCAGATTTGGGGCATGTAAGATCTACCTGTTGAAGGAAATGGGCTGTACACCTGCTTCTTCAAGACTGCACCTGCACATTGATGTGGTCCATTGTTACCTCCATACCTGAAGTTCTCTAAAAGTCAGCACAATTCTCCAGTGGAAATGAAGAAATGCCATATGCTTGTTCTGAAGCTTCATGGTGAGAACTTCGCAGGACTTTATTTATGGCCAGGTGAGAATCATGTCCAGTAAAATTTATTCAGACAACATAACCAAGGGTTACTACTATAATTCTACCTGGCCAGAAGACCCCATCTATCTTTTCCCTCTCCCAGTCCTTACAGGAATAACTGTGGTCTGTGTTCTCCTGTTTATTATTGGTATATTTGGTAATATCATGACTATGCTAGTGGTGTCTAAGTACAAGGATATGAGGACTACAACCAACCTCTATCTCTCCAGCATGGCATTCTCAGACCTTCTCATCTTTCTCTGCATGCCACTTGACTTGTACAAGCTTTGGCAATATAGACCCTGGAATTTTGGAAGTCTCCTCTGCAAGTTGTTTCAGTTCATCAGTGAAAGTTGCACTTACTCCACTATTCTGAACATCACAGCTCTGAGTGTGGAGAGGTATTTTGCAATCTGTTTTCCTTTGAAAGCTAAGGTGGTCATCACCAAGGGCAGGGTGAAACTGGTCATCTTTGTTCTTTGGACTCTATCCTTTGTTAGCGCTGGACCTATCTTTGTCTTGGTTGGTGTTGAACACGAAAATGGGACCAATCCCCTAGAAACAAATGAATGTAAAGCTACAGAGTATGCAGTCAAGTCTGGACTCCTCACCATCATGGTGTGGACATCAAGTGTCTTCTTCTTCTTGCCGGTCTTCTGCCTCACTGTCCTGTACAGCCTTATTGGAAGGAAACTGTGGAGAAGGAAGATGGACTCTATAGGACCAAGTATCTCTCACAGGGACAAGAATAACAAACAGACTGTCAAAATGTTAGGTAGGAAAGCCATTTCTGATATGTATATTTGTCTTTTATGAATATAAATACCCTATACATATATATATATATATATATATATACATACACTCTGTACTGCTATGGACCCTGCTCCTCCACTATAAAAAAATAAAAAAATATATATATATCTATATATACAAATCAAAGAAATGTTGCAGTATCTTGTAATACCCTGTTTATTGGACTTTCAGAATTTTGTAGAGACAAGCTTTTGGGATTCCTCCCTTTATCAAGTCCAAAGCACTTGCTTTGGACTTGATAAAGGGAGGAATCCCGAAAGCTTGTCTCTACAAAATTCTGTTAGTCCAATTAAAAAGGTATTACAAGATACTGCAACATTTTTTGATTTGAATCTGCATCACTGGACTAATACGGCTACTCGAATTTACTATATATATATATATAGCTTTTTGTGTATTTTTAGTTTTTAGCATCGGGTCCTTGCATGCTTTTCCAGTGTTTTTCTAAGCATTTTTATGTTTAAAGTTATGTTGAAAATCGTATAGTAAAAATGTCTAACACCCCCACCCCCCCAAAAAAAACTATCTAGTGTACTATATTTAGGAAACACCACTGACCCTTAAATACCCCACTTTATGCACCAAGCCAAAACACTGGATATGTAGATCTTCCAGTATTCAGACTATTTTTAGCACCGTAAAATCCCAGCTAAATGTTGTGTGTGAACTGTGCATAGAGTATCCATCGGATTCAATGTGTTCTCAGAATGGCAATAAGACCACACCGCTAAAGTGATACGGTTAATAAAACAAACGGTTCGCCTTTCTAATAATATTTAAATGTGGTTTCCATGGTAAAGGGTACCTGGGCTCCGCATCATTCAGCAAAGCTTTCATCCTATTATCACTCTGTGGCTCCTGAAAGACAATAATCTTTCCTTAGGACATTGGTTATTACTACACTAAAGCTTACTGGGCACATATATATTTAGATTTACATAGGCATTATAAAACATAATGTCTATTTGTGTTTATTTTATGTGTTTACAGAGATGGCAAAAAGCCAATATCAAAAATGATGTTAATAAAAATATCCACTTCATATATCCTATAAACAGAGCAAGCCCAGGAAAGCATTACATGACCCTGATGCACTTTGGTAGACTGTAAAAGCGCAGTTACTCATTACATTAGTGTTTCCCAACCAGGGTGCCAACGGCTGTCCGGGCATGCTGGGAGTCGTAGTTTTGCAACAGCTGGAGGCACCCCGGTAGGGAAACACTGCATTACATACTCCAACTCCATTGTGGGCAGCTCCAGATGAAGTATTTAGAGATGAGTGAACTTACAGTAAATTCGATTCGTCACAAACTTCTCGGCTCGGCAGTTGATGACTTTTCCTGCGTAAATTAGTTCAGCCTTCAAGTGCTCCGGTGGGCTGGAAAAGGTGGATACATTCCTAGGAAAGAGTCTCCTAGGACTGTATCCACCTTTTCCAGCCCACCGGAGCACCTGAAAGCTGAACTAATTTATGCAGGAAAAGTCATCAACTGCCGAGCCGAGAAGTTTGTGACGAATCGAATTTACTGTAAGTTCGCTCATTGTTTGCTGATCAAAGAAAAACATTTATTGTCACAAGATTTAAATTCTGTTTATTTCTTTTGCACAGTTTGAAAATACTAATATTTTACAGTTTTAGTAATACAAGTCTTCACACAATGCCAGAGCTACAGTGAAGACTGGCACAAGCACAAGCAGTGCAACAGAGAGGGAAGAAGGCAGGTTGTTCTGCATGCAGATTTATATGTGGCTCTGGGTCCATTAGAAGTAGTGGCTCAATATTACCTATGTGGTATAGAAACTGTAAGACAATATAACAATAATATTCTTTTAGGACCTGAGGTTATTTCTAAAAATGCTATGTAGTGGTATGTATAGATTCCTTAGAGGGATGATCACATAGCTTTTTGTCAACCAATTATGTGTGGAACTTCATGCAGATATTGTTAAAGGGGTATTCCAGTAAAAAAAAAATATATATTTTTTTTCTTCATATCAACTGGCTCCGGAAAGCTAAACAGATTTGAAAATTACTTCTATTAAAAAAATCTTTATCCTTCCAGTACTTATCAGATGATGAAGACGAGTTATTCTTTTCTGTCTGACAACAGTGCTCTCTGCTGACACCTCTGTCTGTCTCAGGAACTGTCCAGAGCAGGAGAGGTTTGCTATGGGGATTTTCTCCTACTCTCGACAGTTCCTGAGACAAGCAGAGGTGTCAGCAGAGAGCACTGTGGTCAGACAGAAAAGAACAACTCAAGTACTGGAAGGATTAGGTTTTTTGAATAGAAGTCATTTACAAATCTGTTTATGTTTCTTGAGCCAGTTGATATACAAAAAAAAAAAAGTTTTTTACTGGAATGCCCTATAAAAACCCAGGACCCCAGTGATGCCAAGCAACAAAGCTAACCACCGAGCCACCATGATGAATATAATTGTTTCCATTTCTGATAATATCTTTCATAACAGAAATGTAATGTTAGAATAACCACAGATTTTGGTCGTGGATCACACAGAATATTGCAAATTTGGAAAGGCAGTTTTAGTATTTCCTAGAGAAAATCCCCTGAGATTCCTCATAGGCTCTTTGCATATACAAAAACAAGAACACTGGGGTTCAAAAGTCCTGATAAAAAGATGGCTGAAAAATAGCATATTGTACCGCAATGGAACATTCCTCCCGCCTTATCTGTCTAGTAATGGTCTGGGAGTGCTGTATATTAGTACCTGCCAACAGTACCTGTTACTTATTTGATTCAATACATGTCACCTACAAAGAGAAATGTACATTGCTTTCGGAAAGTTTTCAGACCCTTTTTTCACATTTTGTTATATGGCAAACATAAAAAGAATGCAAGTCCCCCCCAACATTCTGTACTTAAAGGGGTAGTCCAGTGGTGAAAAACTTATCCCCTATCCTAAGGATAGGGGATAAGTTTGAGATCGCAGGGGGTCCGACCGCTGGGTCCCCCTGCGATCTCTCTGTACGGGGCCCCAACTCTCCGGCCAGATAGCGGGTGTCGACCCCCGCACGAAGCGGCGGCCGACACGCCCCCTCAATACATCTCAATGGCAGAGCCGGAGATTGCCGAAGGCAGCGCTTCGGCTCTGCCATAGAGTTGTATTGAGGGGGCGTGTCGGCCGCCGCTTCATGCGGAGGTCGACACGCCCCCTTCCTGTGGGCTGTCGAGGCTCCATACAGGAGATCGCGGGGGGCCCCAGCGGTCAGACCCCCGCCATCTGCAACTTATCCCCTATCCTTAGGATAGGGGATAAGTTGTTAACCACTGAGTCACAACTGGACTACTCCTTTAATATCCTATAATGACAAATTGTAAACAGAATGTTGAAAATCTTTGTTAAGAACTGAAATATTGCATTGACATAAGTATTCAGACCCTTTGCTAAGTCCTTAGTTAAAGCACCTTTGTCCCTGTGTCCCGTTTACCTTTCTGCAGCCCCACGTTAACTTTAAAAATGCAGGGGCCGCCGACAGGTAGCGCACGCAGGGATGTCACTGACGTCCCGTGCATGCACCCATAGGAGGAGTGGAGCAGCGAGGAGGAGGACACGCGCATGGTAAGTTACCAGCGGCATGTCATCTTCGGTGCTCCGTCCACCGTTCCTCCGGTCCTGGGACCTACTGCTATGGCCTATAGGCCATAGCAGTAGATCATGACCCCTGACCGGAGGAGCAGTGGTCAAAGCGCTGAAGTAACGCAGTACACAGACATATAGCCTCCAGCCATACACTGTATATGGCTAAAGGCTGTATGTCTGTGGAGGCCACTGCCTACCAAATGTGGGGGAACTATACTGCCAACCTAATGTGGGGGAACTACACTGCCAACCTAATGTGGGGGAACTATACTGACAACCTAATGTGTGGGGAACTATACTGCCTACCTAATGTGGGGGGAACAATACTGACAACCTAATGTGGGGGGAACTATACTGACAACCTAATGTGGGGGAACTAGGCTGACAACCTAATGTGGGGGAACTAGGCTGACAACCTATTGTGGGGGAACTAGTCTGACAACCTAATGTCGGGGGACCTAGTCTGACAACCTAATGTGGGGGAAACATAGAAACATAGAATGTGTCGGAAGATAAGAACCATTTGGCCCATCTAGTCTGCTCAATAATCTGAATCCGATTAATAGTCCCTGGCCCTATCTTATATGAAGGATAGTCTTATGCTTATCCCATGCATGTTTAAACTCCTTCACTGTATTTGCAGTGGTCACTTCTGAAGGAAGGCTATTCCATGCATCCACTACTCTCTCAGTAAAGTAATACTTCCTGATATTACTGCAGAAACCTTTGCCCCTCTAATTTAAAACTATGTCCTCTTGTGGTAGTTTTTCTTCTTTTAAATATGCTCTCCTCCTTTACCGTGTTGATTCCCTTTATGTGTTTAAAAGTTTCTATCATAGTCCCTCTGTCTCTTCTTTCTTCAAAGCTATACATGTTAAGGTCCTTTAACCTTTCCTGGCAAGTTTTATCCTGCAATCTATATACTAGTTTAGTATCTTCTCTGAACTCTCTCTAGAGTATCTATATCCTTTTGGAGACACGGTCTCCAGTACTGCGCACAATACTTCAAGTGAGGTCTCACCAGTGTTCTGTACAGCGGCATGAGCACTTCTCTCTTTCTACTGCTTATACCTCTCCCTATACATCCAAGCATTCTGCTAGCGTTTCCCACTGCTCTATTACATTGTCTTCCTACCTTTAAGTCTTCTGAAATAATTACTCTTAAATCCCTTTCCTCAGATACTGAGGTCAGGACTGTGTCAAATATTCTATATTCTGCCTGAGGGTTTTTACGCCCCAGGTGCATTATCTTGCACTTGTCCCCATTAAATTTCAGTTGCCAGAGTTCTGACCATTCTTCTAGTTTTCCTAAATTATTTTCCATTTGGTGTATCCCTCCAGGAACATCAACCCTGTTACATATCTTTGTGTCATCAGCAAAAAGACATACCTTACCATCGAGACCTTCTGTAATATCACTAATGAAGATATTAAACAGTATTGGTCCCAGTACAGATCCCTGAGGTACCCCACTGGTGACAAGACCTTGCTCTGAATATTCTCCATTGACTAAAACCCTCTGTTGTCTGTCACTCAGCCACTGCCTAATCCACTCAACAATATGGGAGTTCAAGCTCAATGAGTGTAGTTTATTGATAGGTCTTCTATGTGGGACTACTGCCCCTCCGCCTTCTATTATTTTGGTCACCCAATCAAAAAAAATCAATAAGATTTGTTTGACATGATCTCACTGAAGTAAACGCATGTTGTTTTTCATCTTGCAATCCATGGGAACTATGCTGACAACCTGATGTGGAGGGGGGGAAACTATGCTGACAACCTAATGTGGGGGAACTATGCCGCCTACCCAGTGTGGGGGAACTATGCTGTGTACTTAAAGGGGTACTCCACTGCCCCAGCATTCAGAACATTTTGTTATGAACTCTGGGTGCGGGCTGCAGGGGTTGTGACGTCATAGCCATACCCCTCAATGCAATACTATGGGAGGGGGTGTGTTGACCACCGCACAATACTCTGATAGTGCCCCTCTGTAACTAGACTCTGTATCCGCCCCTGGATATAATGCCACAAGGCTTGCACACCTGGATTTAGGAAATTGGGGATGTTCTCTTATTTTTCTCTGCAGATTTTCTCAAGCTTCATCAGTTTGGATGTGGACTGTTGGTGAACAGCCATTTTGAGGTCTCAAGTCAGTGCTGTGGCTGGGCTGCTCAGGGATATTCACAGAGCTGCCCCTAAACCACCCCTGTGTTGTCTTGGCTGTGTGCTTAGGGTCATTATCTTGTTGGAAGTTTTCAGGGCTGGTACAAGGATTTTTTCCACCCTAGGCAAAACCTAATTTTGCTGCCCTGTTGGCCCACCCCTTGCCCCAACCCCTCACTGGTCAGATATAAGGTCAATGGTATAACGAGTCCCCTGGGCCCTGATATATATATATATATATATATATATATATATATATATTTATTTGGGCATCTCTTTATTCCCAGAACTATTCAACTTTTAAGTAAAAATAAATAATTATTTTGTAGAATGATTCACATTGGTGGTACATATATTGTATTTTTAACAAAAAAAAATATTTTGGGGGGAGAAGGGAAAGAAAAAATTGCAATTCTGTAGTTTTTGGAGTCTGGATGTGACTGGCATATAAGAAATGATGTAAGAGCAGAATAGTGAGTGCAGCTCTGGAGATGACTGAGGGATAAGACATGACATAACAGCAGAATAGTGAGTGCAGCTTTGGAGGTGACTGGGGGATAAGACATGATGTAACAGCATAATAAATAGTGCAGCACTGGAGGTGACTGGGGGATAAGACATGACTGCAGTTCTGGAGGTGACTGAAGCAGAAGATATACTTACACACAAACATCCTTCATACGTCCAGCTTACTTGTCGCATCTTCCTGTGAACACTGTTGAAGGACCTGGGAAGTCATGTGACTCACAGGAAGGTCCTTAACCCCTCAGTTGTGAACCAATGAAGGGAAGATTGTGCAGTAGTAGCAGAGGGGTGAGTCCTGTTAGGACCTGAATGATCATGTCTGCGATCATGAGGGCCTAGTCCTAGGAAGAGTACTGTGCTGCCCTCCTCTATGAAGCGTCACTCTGTGGTATCAATAAATGTCAGGCTAAATTTCAAGTGCCATAGCAAAGGGTCTGCATACTTATCTCCATGCATTTTTTTGTTTTTCATCTTTAATACATTTGCCAAATTTCTAAAATTCTGTTTTCACATTCTCACTATGGAGAAGGGAGTGTAGATTAATGGGGAAGATATGTTAAGGTCTTTGAAAGGAAAACCTAACAAAAGGGTCCGAAAACTTTCTGAATGCATTGTGTATATTGGTGTCTGTGCTGCTGCTTATCAAATTGAAGGGCCAAATCATTATTAAGGGAATTGGAGGTATATTGTAATACATGTTTACTATGAGGAACTTTGGTATCACTAGTTTACCTTGATGTGCTAGAATTCAACTTTAGTCGCACAATTATTTTGAATATTTTGTATTAAAGGGGTTATTCAAAGGTTAAAACTTATCACCTATCTGATTGGTGGGGGTCTAACCACCGATACTCCCATTAAGAACAGGGGTCCCTTGTCTCCTAAGTGAATTGAGTGGCAGCATACATGACTGGCCACCACTCCATTTACAAAGATAGCCAAGCAAGATCAGTTACACAATTATTATAACTTATGCCACCATTTGGCGTAAGTAATGCCAGAAATCTAGTCCAGCTCATAACTGGTGTGGATTTCTAAGGTTGGCACATGGACCATGCATGAGATATTTCACATTTATTAAGAGGCTTCTGCCTCTTTGCACATCTGGTGCATCTTAAACCAGCCTTATTTTACTTAAAAGGGTACTCTGCCCCTAGACATCTTATCCCCTATCCAAAGGATAGGGGATAAGATGTCTGATCACGGGGGTCCCGCCGCTGGGGACCCCTCGATCTCCCTGCTGTACCGATGTCCGTTTAGAGTGTTGGGTGCAGCGTTGGAGACTCGTGATGTCATGGCTGCGCCCCGCTCATGACGTCGTGGCCACGCCCCCAATGCAAGTCTATGGCAGGGGGCATGACGGCCATCACGCCCCCTCCCATAGACTTGCATTGAGGGGGCATGGCCATGACATCACAAGCCTCCCCCCAGCATCAGCAGTCATCCTGCCCGGAGCGAAGTTTGCTCCATGCACGGAACGTCTGGGGTCCCCCCAGAGAACGTAGTGGTCCCAAGCGGTGGGACCCCCGCGATCAGACATCTTATCCCCTATCCTTTGGATAGGGGATAAGATGTCTAGGGGCAGAGTACCCCTTTAAGACTGGGTTCTGAAACAATTTATACATCTCTAGGCATGTGCAAGCAAGGCCCCTCAGGTCCCCACCCCTTTAGAAAGGGCAGATAAAAGGGGGCATTCCTTCACCAAATAGAGACTAACACATTAAACACTAGGGGGTTAGATTGTAAATGACTATGAATCAACCTCCTGTTTAACACATTTGTTTGGATCTTTTTCAGCCGTGGTGGTGTTTGCCTTCATCCTGTGCTGGTTACCATTCCATGTGGCACGCTACCTGTTCTCTAAGTCCTTTGAAGCAGGATCCTGGGAAATAGCACTGATCAGCCAGTACTGTAACTTGGTATCTTTTGTGCTTTTCTACCTGAGTGCTGCCATCAACCCCATTCTATACAACATCATGTCCAAAAAATACCGCGTGGCTGCTTGCAGACTATTCCGACTAAAGAAAGTTTGCAGAAAAGCACCTTACACAACGAATGATGAAAGTTCACCGGCCTGGACAGAATCCTACGTGAGCTCATGACAGCACGAGGAAAACATGGTCTGAATTCTGCCTGACAACACTGAAGCCATATTATTCCAGAAAACATGTAGGATCCATAAAATGTGCTATGTATACTTACAGCACGTAATAGTATCTCAGGATGAAAGCGCTTCTATGTGTGATGGAAAGCCTGGCCAGTGCTTTGCACCAGTGGAAACTTTAATATCCATTCCTATTTTTAGAGTTATTTTATCTCGGTGAAAGCGATATTTTTTGTATTGGTTTCTCAGAAGGATGCTTAAGGCAATATGGTTCTCGTGTGGGGCTTTCTTACGTTCCTATAGTATTTATTAAACCATACCCTCTATGTCTGGATTGCTACCTTTAGCTGTCAGTTTTCTGTTATACATTGTACTGTTTCATGCACTTCCTGTGGCTTGGTGTCCAAAGAGTAATGATTCTTAGAACAGTATAAAGTTTTAATGTCATGTGATAACAATAAGGACAATAAAGTCTAATGTAAAAGCTGTCATTGTAGGCGTCATTGTCCAGCTTTCATAAATCTGTGGTATAAAAAAAAATAAAAAATCTGTGGTATTATTTTGTCACCTAAATTAGGTCACATGTGGCACACATGACTATTAGACACTGATCCAAAGATGTTCAGCAACCAGGTAAATGCAAATCAGAGAAAGCCATGGGCCCTAAACATAAAACGTGAAGTCAACCTACATGTTTAGAAATTAGTTCACAAAAGACTTTCTCAAACACCTCTTAAAGGGGTACTCCACTGCTCAGCGTTTGGAACAGCTCGTGACATCATAGCCCCGCCCCCTCATGAAGTCACTCCCCGCCCCCTCAATGCAAGTCTATGGGAGGGGGCGTGACAGCAGTCACGCCGCCTCCCATAAACTTGCATTGAGGGGGTGGGGCGGGACATCATGAGGGGGCGGGGCATTGATGTCACAAACTCCCACTGCCGGCTCCAGCGTTCGGAACAGTTTGTTCCAAACGCTGAGCAGTGGAGTACCCCTTTAAGTTGTCTCTAGTTTACATTAGTAAAAATAAGGTTTCCTTCTGAAACCATGATCAGTGAGAACCAAGGAAGCAGTAGAATAAGAAAAACTAATTCTCTGAGACTTAAAGGGTTTTTTCCGGTGGGAAACTTTATTTTTTTATTTTTTTATCAACTGGTGCCAAAAAGTTAAACAGATTTGTAATTTACTTCTTTTAAAAAATCTTAATCTTTCCAGTACTTATCAGCTGCTGTATACTACAGAGGAAGTTGTATGTATATATATTTTTTTCTTGACCACAGTGCTGACACCTCTGTCCATGTCAGGAATTGTCCATAACAAGAGACGTTTGCTATGGGGATTTGCTCCTGCTCTGGACAGTTCATGACATGGACAGAGTTGTCAGCAGAGAGCACTGTGGACAGACTGGAAAGAACTACTCAACTTCCTGTGGAGAATACAGCAGGGGATAAGTAAGATAACAGGCAACATGAGCGCCATCTAGAGATGTCCCATTTTTGTTTGTTGGCTCCTGGGGACCTTTTGGCTCACCTGAGGCTGTTAAGTGTATGGTAGTATTATCCAGAGGCAGTGTATGGTAGTATAATATTCAGGGCAGGGGCGGATCCAGAGCCTAGTCTCGGGAGGGGCACTATTAGAGTATTTTGTGTTGGCGGACAGAAAATAAGATGTTGCTTATGGAACTTACAATATTATTAAATGTATCATACAGTCCTAACCTTGTTTAAGACTCTTAGGCCGTGTTCACATGTCAGAATAATTATCAAATATACCAACTGCTACAGAATGGGAAAGTGCTAAAGAAGTTTTCACCATTTAAAACTACAGCTCCCAGTATGACCTAAGCAGTGGTAAGGGGATGCTGGGAGTTGTTGTTTCACCCATCATTACTGCAGAACTCACAAGTGACTCCAGCTCTGATGGGACACACACAGGAGGATACACAATGATATCAGTGACTACAGGTGACGTCTTCTCTATAGTCTTTCCTTATCTAATTCAGATGGTACATACCGCCGGGACTTGTTCCAGCTAAATCTTCTCTCTGCAGAACTTGATGCCCAGATGGTTCCTCACTATGTCAGCGGATTCTGATTCTCTATATGAAAACAATAATTATTATAAACCTGCCAGTCACTGTATTCTTCGAATATAATACTGGCACATACCTTCTGAATATAATTCTGACACACTGTACCCCCTGAATAAACAACACACTGTACCCTCTGAATATAATACCCCCACACACCGTACCCTCTGGATATAATACTACCACACACTGCGCCCTCTAAATATAATACTATCACACACTGTGCCCTCTGAATATAACACTACCACACACTGTGCCCTCTAAATTTAATACTAGCAAACACTGCACTCTCTGAATATAATACTACCACACACTGCACTCTCTGAATATAATACTACCACACACTGCACTCTCTGAATATAATACTACCACACTGTGCCCTCTAAATTTAATACTACCAAACACTGCACTCTCTGAATATAATACTACCACACACTGCACTCTCTGAATATAATACTACCACACACTGCACTCTCTGAATATAATACTACCACACACTGTGCCCTCTAAATTTAATACTACCACACACTGCACTCTCTGAATATATCTTGCTGTGCAGTGCAGCCTCTGAATAAAATACCCAAATGTATTGTGGCCTATAAAAAAACGTACCACCCCAGAAATTCCTCATAATATACACTATACTTCTGAAATACAAAACACTCTGTGCCTTCACATATAGTAATAATGCCCCATCTTGTGCCCATACATATAATAATTATGACCCGTCCTGTTCCCCCCACATAATAATGCCCTGTGCCCCTAACATATATTGCCCCCTGTGCTGTGCCCTTCACATATAATTCCCCGTTCTTTGCCCCTCACATATAATGTCCCCTGTGCTGTTCCCCTCACATATAATGCCCCCTGTGCTGTGCCCCTCACATATAATGCCCCCCGTGCTGTGCCCCTCACATATAATGCTCCTGTCATATGCCCCACACATATAATGCCCCCTGTGCTGTGTCCTTCACATATAATGCCCCAGTTCTTTGCCCCTCACATATATTGCCCCCTGTCCTGTCCCCTCAGGGGGCATTATATGTGAGGGGCACAGCACAGGGGGCATTATATGTTTGGGGCACATGACAGGAGCATTATATGTGAGGGGCACAGCACAGGGGGCATTATATCTGAGGGGCGCATGATGGCGCATTATATATGAGGGGCACAGGATGGGGGCATTATATATGAGGGGCGCATGATGGGGGCATTATATATGAGGGGCGCATGATGGGGGAATTATATGTGAGGGGCACAGCACAGGGGGCATTATATGTGATGGGCACAGAACAAGGGGCATTATATGTGTGGGGCACAGCACAGGCATTATATGTGTAGGGCACAGCACAGGGGACATTATATGTGTGGGGCACAGCACAGGGGGCATTATATGTGTGGGGCACAGCACAGGGGGAATTATATGTGTGGGGAACAGCGCAGGGGGCATTATATCATATAATGCCCCCTGTGCTGTGCCCCATACATATAATGCCCCCTGTGCTGTGCCCCTCACATATAATACCCCCTCTGCTGTGCCCCACACATATAAAACCCCCTGTGCTGTGCCCCATACATATAATACTCCCTGTGCTGTGCCCCCCACACATATAATTTATATGTGTGGGCACAGCACAGGGGGCATTATATGTGACGGGCACAGCACAGGGGGTATTATATGTGTGGGGCACAGCACAGGGGGCATTATATGTGAGGGGCAAAGCACAGGGGGCTTTATATGTGAGGGACACAGCACAGGGGCCCCCCCTGTCATGTGCTCTTCACATATAGTGCCCCCAGTGCTTTGCCCTGCAGCCCTTCACATTAAAAATTCCCTTCTCTTCCCCCCCCCCCCCCTAAGTTTTTAAAGCCCCCTCCCCCCTCCTCCTGTACGATATAGTGCCCTTAACAGTGGCACATATTCTGTCCCCCAAATCCCCTGGGCCCTGAGCATACTCTTAGTACTTACAGTATGCTGGCCGTGGGGACTGGATTTCCGGGCGCCGGCGCGATGATTTGACGTCATCGCGCCGGCCTGCAGTGGATCGCGTCCCCGCAGCTCACACGCTGTGTACTCACAGCGTGTGACAGCCAAGGTTAGTGAATGGTGGAGCGGGAGCTTACAGCTTCGGCTCCACCATTCTAGGGGGCGGGGGGCAGGAATCTGGGGGGGGGGGGGGGGCACCATTAGTGGCAGTATTTCAATAAGTGGACACAATGTTTGGGAGTATTTTTTCCTCCTCACTTTCTAATAACCATAACTTTTTTATTTTTTCATCAACATAGCCAAATGAGGGTCTGTTTATTTTGAAGGACACATTTTTTCCCCCTCTGGGCCAGTACGATTGCAGCAATACCAAATGTATATAGTTTTGGCACAAAACTGCATTTGATATGACCATATAGAGGTACACACATGGTAAGTCTGGGTGGGCATCAAAAGGCCCCAGACTGCCATGGAAATGCATTGGCACATGGTGATATTGTCACAGGGCTGCTGATGGGGTAAGAGAGCAGCACAGATTGCATACATGCTGTAGTCATGATTTGACTGAGGTATGTAAAGGGTTAATGCAACCAAGCTGAAAATAGTTACAACTGTACCGCTGCCCTGCACCACTATATTCAGACCAACCCCCCCATGAGGCCCCTATAGATATTAGATAATCAGCCATGGTTGGCAATGTATGGCAAGCTTAACCCCTTAAGGACTCAGGGTTTTTCCGTTTTTGCACTTTCGTTTTTTCCTCCTTTTAAAAATCATAACCCTTTCAATTTTCCACCTAAAAATCCATATTATGGCTTATTTTTTGCGTCGCCAATTCTACTTTGCAGTGACATTAGTCATTTTACCCAAAAATGCACGGCGAAACGGAAATAAAAATCATTGTGCGACAAAATCGAAAAAAAGTGCATATTTCGGTAAAAATTACACCTTATCATTATTCTGTAGGTCCATACGGTTAAAATGATACCCTACTTATATAGGTTTGATTTTGTCGCACTTCTGGAAAAAATCATAACTACATGCAGGAAAATTTATACGTTTAAAAATGTCATCTTCTGACCCCTATAACTTTTTTATTTTTCGGCGTACGGGGCGGTATGAGGACTCATTTTTTGTCGGTATGATTTTTGTTTTGATCGGACTTTTTGATCACTTTTTATTCATTTTTTAATGTTATAAAAAGTTACCAAAATACGTTTTTTTGGACTTTGGAATTTTTTTGCGCGTACGCCATTGACCGTACGGCTTAATTAATGATATATTTTTATAGTTCGGACATTTACGCACGCGGCGATACCACATATGTTTATTTATTTATTTACACTGTTTTATTTTTTTTATGGGAAAAGGGGGGTGATTCAAACTTTTATTAGGGAAGGGGTTAAATGACCTATATTTACACTTTTTTTTTACTATTTTTTTTGCAGTGTTATAGGTCCCATAGGGACCTATAACACTGCACACACTGATCGCTCATCCTGATCACAGGCGTGTATTAACACGCCTGTGATCAGCATTATCGGCGCTTGACTGCTCCTGCCTGGATCTCAGGCACGGAGCAGTCATTCGTCGATCGGACACCGAGGAGGCAGGTAAGAGCCCTCCCGGTGTGCGATCAGCTGTTCAGGACGCCACGATTTCACCGCGGCGGTCCCGAACAGCCCGATACTTTCAGTTTCACTTTAGCAGCGGCTTTGACCGCTGCTTCTAAAGGGTTAATACCGCACATCACCGCGATCGGCGATGTGTGGTATTAGCCGCGGGTCCCGGCCGTTGATTAGCGCCGGGACCGACACGATATGATGCGGGATCGCGGCGCGATCCCGCTTCATATCGCAGGAGCAGGACGTAAATATACGTCCTGCGTCGTTAAGGGGTTAATCCAATTGTGATTTACAAAAAAACCTCATGCATTCTCTATTGGAAATAAATGCATTATTTCAACCATTAACCCTTTCAAAACCGAGCCATTGTTTTTTAGTTTTTTTAGGGGTTTTTGTTTTTCCTCCTCGTCTTCTAATAGACATATCTCTTATTTTTCCATCTAAAGACCAGTATGAGGGCTTGTTTTTTGTGTCACCAATGGTACTTTTTTTTTTTCACCTATAGGGATGCATGAGGGCTCATTTTTTTTTTTGTGCCATGACCTGCATTTTTTTATTGGGACCATTTTATATATATATTTTTTTATGGCACCTTTTGATCGCGTTTTTTTTTTTTTCTTTTTTTTTCTAGTATATGAAGCGACCAAAAATATGCATTTCTAGACTTTTGACATTTTTTAAGCTTTCGCCTTTGACCGCGTGGTTTAATTAACATTATATTTTAATCGTTCGGACATTTATGCATGCGGCAATACCACACGTTTTTGTTTTTTTACATTTTTGTATTTCAAAAATGGGAAAAGGGGGGTGATTTAAAGCTTTATTAGGGAAGAGGTTAATACATATTTATTCCTTTTTTTTTAGTCCCCCTAGGGACTATAACATGCAATCTTTGGATTGCATACACTGATCAATGCTTCTCCATAATAGAGCATTGATCAACGTTATCGGTGCTCCATTGCTTCAGCCTGGCATAGCTAAAAGCTTGGAGCACCGATTGAACTGCAGGGAGGAAGGTAAAAGACCTCCCGCTGTCCTCTCGAAATGCCGCGGCAGTCCCAATCAGCCCACTAAACCAACCGAGAACAGGATTTACCACTTTTAGACGCCGCAATCAACTTTGATCACGGTGTCTAAAGGGTTAATGCTGGACATCAGCCCGATCAGTGATGTCCGGCATTACCTGATGGGTCCCGGTTGCGGATAGCAACCGGGGCCCATCAGGCATGATGCATGCTCAGCCTTCATTAGCAGGAAGGGGTTAAAGAAGTTATCCAGGGATGGAAACACAGAGCTAATTTCTTCCAAAAACAGCATCTCCCCTGTCCTCAGGTTGTGTGTGGTATTACAACTTGGCTTCATTCACCTCAATGGAACTGATCTGCAATACCACAAAAAACCTGGGGACAGAGGTGGTGCTGTTTTTGGAAGAAATCAGCCATATGTTTCTATTTCTGGATATCTCCCAGTTAAATATACAATTGTGGACTTGGTCCCATCTTAAACCTATAGAAGTGTTTCAGACAGTAGAATTTTAGCAGATTAGCCATCGAAAAAAGCAAGTATCATTCTTATATGGATTTGTCAGATGTGCTTTTAAAGAAAATAGAGGACCTTTTGGAATGTAAGTGCAGCAATTTCACAGCTTTTGAGCAGAAGGGAGCTCTCAGTGTTGGCTTTTAAAGTTGATCTGTCACCTTTATGTAAGAGACTTCAGTGTCAAGCACAGTCTAAGATATACAAAGGACAGATAAAAAGTAGCACAGTAAACTTCTGCTGCATGTTATTTCTACAATGGCTTAAATAGGTTCTAATGGAGGTATTTACCAGGCTGGAAAGGTAAGTAGCAAGGTTATATGAAAGATATTTAGGGAGCAGGGTTGAAGAAACACCGTTGTCTTGGATGTCAGCATACACTGTGCTAAAGGGGTTGTCAGACAAAAGAAAAATGTTTAATAGGTGTCAGGGTGGCTTATAGAGAAAGAATACTCACCTGCCCAACTCCCCAGATATTTCTTGCAAATGGAGACAACACCAGGAAGTAGTGAGCAGCAGGGCACCATCAGAACAACAGCAATGAGGAATTAGGCAAATATTCCTTATTTTTAAAGCCACCCTGACCACTAAAGACAAAGCTGCATATAGTACATAAAAAGATTTATCAAAACCTGTCGTGAGGAAAAGTTTCTGAGTTGCCCATAGCAACCAATCAGATTGCTTCTTTCATTTTTGAAAAGGCCTCTGAAAAATGAAAGAAGTGATCTGATTGGTTGCTATGGGCAACTCAGAAACTTTTCCTCTGGACAGATTTTGATAAATCTCCCTCAGAGTCCCTACAAGTTGAGTTTGCAGACCAATAGGCAAGTATTGGCAAGTCTACGTTCATAACATGGCTTAGGTTAAAACATGTCGCATTTTTTCACAGAACATTAACATTTGCGTATGATATTTTGGTATACGTCTAATACACAAGAAGTTTCCCTCAGTTTGGCCTCATAGTATGAAAACGGACAGATGAGTATATAGTCGTTGTATTACACCTCCATGTTAAAGCCGTACATGTCTATAAATGGGATTATACCTGTTCAGTGGAATGTAGGGTTCATGGTTTATTTTCACCCATTAGTCACTTGCAGTTTTGCAGAATAATGCATAATATTATTCAGGGTATTGAGGACTGGTGAAAACCATTAATTCTAGTAGGAGACCAGCCTAAACACATAACCACTGGTAGTGCCGCCTAAAACCACAACTTCAGGATGTGACAGACCAAAGCTATGGCTATTCTGAAAGTGTTACTGTCAATTGGAAAAAAACTTCTGATCATGTCAAAGGTTGAGATTGCACCAGTTCTCCGTTTTAAGACCTATTGCAATCAAAAGTTTTAAGAGGGTTGAAGTGTGCAGCAGCACGTTTACTCCCCGGACCGGTCGATCTGTCAAACTCTTTGACTCTATAGACTAATGCAGTAAATAATAGATTTTATCGGCAGCCTGAGGTAATTTAATCAAACAGTTAATAGGAAAAAATAATTCTGAATAAAGAAAAAAACACTTCTTCTCATCATTAGGGTTTGATACCTCAGTCCACAACCGATAAAAACTTAGGATTCACCCCTTTTTTTCCCCAGGTATGCTTTAAATAAATCATGAGCCTTTTATATGGACTCAGTGGTTTGGAAAAACATTTCTGAATAGCACAGGTGAAGGGACCAAGCAGTAAACCCACAGCCTACCGCTATATGTAGAACACAGCCAGCAAAGTAACACCATTTGTTGAATAGGAATAGATAGTTGGGGCCCAGGCAGTTTTTTGAAATCTAAACCTTTGACATGTCAGAAGTTTTTTCAGCTATTCCCAAGGTACTGGTTACTATTAAAACAAGCATTGTCCATATAATGGTTCTCCAATATGCACTGACGGTACATATTAATAGCATAGTGATGAATGTACAGCAAGGCAAAGGGAAATGCAAAAATTGAAGCAATGAACTAACAAATATGATACTATACTTATACAGTGGTCCCTCAACATACGATGGTAATTCGTTCCAAATGAGCGATCGCTTGTCGAATCCATCGTGTGTTGAGGGATTCGTGCAATGTAAAGTATAGGAAGCTGTACTCACCTGTCCGCGCCGCTCCGGACCGCGTCCCGCCGCTCCCAATGGTGACCCCGGGCCTCCGCTGGGCTCTCCCGGTCTTCTCCGGTCCTCTGCTGGGCTCTCCTGGTCTTCTCCGGTCCTCCGCTGTCTTCCGCAAGGCCTTACGGGGCCTGCGTAGCAACGTCATTACGCCGCTGCGTACGCCGTTCCTACTGGATGACGTGTCGGCGTGCGCAGCAGCATATTGACGTCACCGGAAAGGGCCAAGAAGACACCGGAGGACCAGCGCTGGACCCGAAAGGCACCCTGGAGCATCGTGGAGGGGTAAATAATACTCACCGCACCATACGGGGAACATTAAGCTGCTATCCGGAAGCAGCTTAAGCATTTTGCGCTGCCGGATAGCACTTAATGCGAGGCCCCGACATAAAAAAGCATTGTATGTCGATGATGACATCGACATGCGATGGCCTCTGGGAGGCCATCGTATGTCGATTTGATCGTATGTCGGGGGGTCACTGTATTGCATATATGGATTTTTCCATGGCCTGCTCATAGAGGTTTATAATTCCAATGCTGTATTCTTCTTTGCCCTTTTTGTTGTTGGCGATTTGGTTCCTAAACGTAAAACTAAGCAACTTTCTAAATAGTATTAATTAGAAAATTCCAACCATTAAACAAATATCCACTGGAGATGAGCGATGTTACAGTGATTTGATTCGTCACAAACTTCTCGGCTCGGCAGTTGCGGACTTGCCTGCATAAATTAGTTCAGCTTTCAGGTGCTCCGGTGGGCTGGAAAAGGTGGATACAGTCCTATAAGACTCTCTACTAGGACTGTATCCACCTTTTCCAGCCCACCGGAGCACCTGAAAGCTGAACTAATTTTTGCAGGCTAAAGTCAGCAAACGCCAAGCCGAGAAGTTCGAATCAAATAACTGTAACTTCGCTCATCTCTACTATCCACCATAAGGGGATTTTAGTACATACCTGCCAGACAGTAAGGGACATGCTTAGAAAGGATCTGTTCTTGTCTTGGGGGTCTACCATAATACTGTGGCTATCTTTTTGTTAACTGCCAAAGTACTGCAGGTCACAGCATTCATGTAGCAGACTCCCAATTCTTTACAAAAGGCTGTTGTCTTTTTATTGGTTACCAGCAGTGCAACGTTTCGGCTATAACTTAGCCTTTGTCAACTGGGTATTTCCTGTTGGAGTTCGGTCTAAAACTATATATCCCATGCTTCCTTGTATGTAAGTATGAGGTCAAGTTCCTCCCTCCCTCACATCAGCCACCCCACCCATTGAAACACAAATGAGCTGCATTCCATTCAAAAGACCATGTTTTCTAACCAGGGTGCCTACAGCTATTACATAAGGATCTCTCTCCCACTCTGCGGTTGCTCAAACCATTGAAGCAGGACATGCTCCCTTTGCACACTTGACTAGTGATGTCATGTGTCGACGCACTGCAACCTGGGAAAACTCGAGACCTGAGTAATTGTGTATGCTGTTAAAATAAACATTGGGGTGAAAATCATAGAAGAATTACGAGACCACGGTCACACACAGGTACAGACACTTTATTATGTTATATTACACTTTACAGCCCCTACAGCCTCTAACATAGTAAAAAAATAATCCTGGAATACCCCTATAAGCTGCTACTTAGGGAAAGAGAAGTCTAATTTCTGTTCTCTCAGTGTAAGACAGTAAGGGGAGGTTATAGACCAGCTCAGTTAGCAGAGGGAAAAATAACTAAGGAGATAAGTGGGAAAGAGAGGGGAGTTCAGGCTTCTGTATAGGTTGTGTACAGTATACAAAGAAAATAAAGCTCACCTCAGCACACTGTACAGGCTGTACATGCTTAAAGATCTAAGGAGAAAAAATATTTTTACCATTAGAAAGGTGTCCGTTTCCTTTCATTTGTGGACCATGTTACTCTGCCCCACAAATGAAATGTATAGTGTAGTGAATTAGACACGTAAGAAATGCTTGGTCTAGTCATTTCTATGATCAAGATGTGGGTATGCCAAGGTATATGTCAGAACATAAATGTACTAGTGTTCCAATGCAATCAAGCAGCATCAAGCATTTTACTGATTGGAACCCAGCTAAATTCTTAAGGTAAGCTAAAATCTCGTCATAGCGCTGCTCTATTCCACCCCATGCCATATGCTCCTCTTTGTTCTTATTGAAAGCATAAGCGTACTAAAAGCTCACCAGAAGTCAGTATAAGAGGAGCTGACTTTTATTACCAATAGGATACTATGGTGATAAACTACAGATACTTTAAATTAACCACCAGTGAGAAAGATAATAGTGAAAGGAAACTGCTACATAGAATCTAAGAAAAAGAGTCCTGGCTATCTGCTTTAACCTGTGGCACTATTTAAATGAGAACTCCAGCAGGATAGGGGATAAATAGCTGATTGCAGGGGGATCTGACCATTGGGACTCCTCCACGAACTCCACAACACGACCTGGCTCTCAGTCATTCATTTCTGTAGGAGCGCCGAAAAGGCCCAAGTACAGCACTCTGGCATCACTGATGCTCCCACAGAAATAAATTGAGCATGTACTGGCAGACAACCTGCGCTCCTCACTGACAGCCAGGGTCCAGTTCCGGAGATCACAGGGGTCCCAGCAGTCGGACCCCCACAATCAGCTGGCATCTTAAACACATACAATAAATGGGCAAACTGCTTAAAAGAATCATTTATACATTGTACGTAGTGTAAAACAATACTCTGTAGAAAACAGCTCCTGAAAATTCTACCACTAGGGGTCCCCATACCTACTGGGACACTTACCAGTCCTGCATCAGGCTTGTCCATGAGTAGGACAATGCAGGACATTCAACAGTTGATCGCCTGAGGAGCAGTATTTTTTTGTCACTTCACCTGGAGGTATCCACTACAGATTCAAAACACTGTACCTGCTGCCCAGGATTACGGTCACTGCTTGGCTGCATCCCTGTTTTGGTAGTCACTGATAGTGACAAGAAGGTAAGAAACAGCGTTGTACTCATAGTGCAACACTACAAGGTGAGCAAGTTTTTTACACGTTGTATCCATAAAATTTACTGGGGATAATTGCACATAGTTACACTTTCTGTTCTATTTTCTCCTTTTCTGCTGGATAAGAGATGGCTCATGAACAAGGCTGCATCAGCAGACACACCAATCACCTCCCTCTACCAGAGGAATTTCTAACACAGTGAGCTAATGAAAAGAGGTATATTTTATAATAAATGTAGGGGATAGAGGCATAACAATTAGACAGATGTACATGGTCAGGATTAGGTACTGAGTAACATTTTGTTTGCCTGTGGCATCTGACAAGTACACTTTAACAAAATCTTGAACATCAGAAAAAAAATTCAAATAAAAAAATAGAGTTGTAAAAAAAAAATCAATGTAAATCAAGATAGGAAGTAAAACATTTATTGGGCTTAAATATATTACATATACACTAGAAGTACAATTAAGTTTTACATACTGTAGCAATTTCTTATTTTTCAAAATTTATACATTAAAGTAGATATAACGGCTTTAATACAATGCATACAAAGTAGTCAAATTTACAATACCAGAAAATGTGATTTTTCTTTTTATGAAATGTTTGGAATGTTTGTCCAATAGTGAGGTAAAAAATATTTTGTAATTCAATTGAAACGGTTGTGCAAAAATACAATTCTGACTTGCCTAATTGTTGCTTTCCAAGGGATCTAAAGAGGCAACAATCTATTGCAATTAGGTACCAAGCAGCCTACATTATGTCACTGAGCTCTAAGGTGACCGCTTCGTTCCTCTGCTTGTCTGTTTTTGCAAGCAGCAAAAGTAGGCCAGTGCTCTTATTTTATTTACCTGCCAAGGTACATGAGTGACTATTAAAGTAAAAAGCTGCTCTTTTATCAAAGGTCAGGTCAATGTGTACAATGTGACTGAAAGTCTCAAATCCTGACCCAAAAGCTCTGGATGAATATTCTTCCATTAAAAATGTTACAAGGGTCAGTTCTACTTTAGTAATAGGACTATTTTACGGCAAACTTCAAATATTTCATGGTTAGAGTCTTGGAGTGCCACCTAATGGCATGGCTTCTTTAAGGGCCTATACGTATGCTAAAAATAAAACATCAAATGGACTATGAGAAAAATATAAAAATATATTTTGGCAATTTCATATTTTTAATGGACACAAAACATTATAAAAAATTACATTAATTCCATAATAAAAAATAAGTCCCTCCAGAAATAAAAGACAACATCTTCTAAAACTGGCCAAGAATGTTACTTTTTTTTTTTCAAAATGCATATATAAAATATTCCCATAGTGGCTTACCAATGCTTGGAATAATATCACCATAACATCTGTGTCTTCTAAAATGTTTGAAAGGATTATATAGTAATAGTCATGAAACATTCAAAGCAGCATTACTACAAAAGAAATTGTTTAATGAGTAAAATATCTTTTTACGTACCTTAAACTTACAGTAAAGCCCCCCCCCCCACTCCCAAGTATTTTGTTGTATTAAAGAGATAAGGTGCAAATATATATTATTTATTCAAATTTTTACAGGTATCACTATAGATACATATACTGTATTGATAGTGTTGCTAATATGAAGGCAGGATATTCCTTTACAATTGTTATAATGAGGCACTATAGAATAATGATATTTAGCTTTTCCCTACTGATGCTGTCTCCTTTAAAAATAATAATTATAAAAAAAAAAACATTAAAAATGGGCACATGCTTTTCTTAGCAGAAAATAGGTAATAATGCTGCCGTGAATGAGAGCATACACAGTTATGTGAAGCATCTTGTGGTCATACACCAAATAACCCCAAATGTTTATTCTTAAAACTTTACGGAAAGTTTCACACATATATTTTTGTGGCAGTTTTTAATTCAGTTTTTTGAGCCAAAATCTAAAAGTGTACTTAAAAGGGGTATTCCAACTTATAACACTTATCCTCAATGCACAGGACTACATGATACTAGGCTATCTCCATTGTCTTTGCTCCATAGACAATAAATGGAGTGGAGGCAGGCATGCGAAAACTACTGCTCTAATCTGAGCGGGTCCCCCATTCCCAGTGGTCTATGCTGTGGATAGGGGATAAGTGTTAATAAGTTGTAATATCCTTTAAAAAGGAATGGTAAAAACAAAAGGAAGAACTTCCAACCACATCCATTTCTGGCTTCGACTAGAAAAACTGAACAAAAAACTGCTATAAAAACTGAGCACCGTGTGTGAATCGTCTCCAAAAGAAAAAATTCTTGTTATTGACCAACTGCTTGTTTATTGTAAAATTTATTTTCTCAATTTATTTTTGACTTTTTTTATTTTTAGGTAGCAGCACTGTTTAAAAATGTCATATTTTGTTTTAACTCACAGTACTATGTTTCTCTTTTAAACAATGGGGCACATACTTTGCACATTTTTAATCAAATACAAAAATGTATTTTTTTTTATTAACACCTTTATAGATTATGCTCATAAAATACAGAAGACATAGGGCATAATATATTTAAATAAAAATAAAAATGTAACTTGCCACAACCTTGGCAGAAATATTAGTTTGCAGAGCTATGTTAACGTAGTGTTTACACTTATATTACAAGACAATTCTAACATCTGCTACATCATTATAGGCACACAGCATAACTAGTGGATCATAACAACACTTTCCTCAGAAGAGATGATTAGAGAATCGGATTACATGTAAACTTTTCAATCACGGATGTTTTTGGCTTTACATGCGCTGATTTTTACGTAACAATAAAACAAATGTCAAATAAAAACAGATATCACTTTAAAATGCTGCTGGGTAAAAAAGTAACCTAAATTACATATAAAAAAAAAATGTAAAATTTACCATGCTACAAATATTAGTACATATTTATTTGTCTTTACAATAAATAAAAGATTGCACTGTAATTGAGATTTTTAAAGTACTTAATAAAATATATTGTAAAAAATAAAAAATAACCTACAACAAAATATTGTTGGGTTTCCCATTGCTTTGGTTATGGGAGTAAAAAACAGGTACACTATATAGAGGAATATGACAAGAAACCTCAGTGAATGTCAGACATTTAATTCTATCACAAGGCAAAGAAAAGCAGCAAAAATATACAAAATATAGATTTATATAAAAGCTGAGTATATGTCGTGTGTCTGTTGCACCTTCAGCTGAAATGTTTCCCTGAGGCACTTTATAATGTAAAAACAAGGGGTTCAGATAATGAATATCCATAAAGGCCTCCTGATGCATGAAGAGATTTTAGATATTCTAAGTTTGGAATTTGGTGGTTTATTGACTTTGGCTAAATGATTATAGTTACCGTGTGTGTGTGTTTTTGTTGTTTATTTTATAAGGTAGAGAAATAAGAATATGTAGGCATTTAAACAATCTCAATATGACATGTTGATTCAAATAACAATGAATAATGAATACTTTTGAAAGCTTGAGTTTAAATAGTCCACAAAACTATTATAACTATTTATTACAGACCTAAATAATAATATTTTATTTGCATCGCTTGCCAAATCCTGAATGTATTTTGAGCCACTGTTTAGAGGCAATACACACAGGTGCTTTTTCTTTTATACTAAAATGGTTTTAAAATTTAGAATTTTTGCTACAGATGGTTATAGGACTTTCTGCCCACATGGCAATCACTGTTTCAATATTTCAGGTCTATTTAATAATTACACTACCCTTAAAGGGGTACTCCAGTGAAAAACTAATTTTTTTTCATGTCAACTGGCTCCAGAAAATTTAAAATATTTATAAATTACCTCTATTAAAAAATCTTAATCCTTTCAGTACTTATCAGCTGCTGTATACTACAGAGGAAGTCGAGTTGTTTTTTTTCTGTCTGACCACAGTGCTCTCTACTGACACCTCTGTCCATGTCAGGAACTGTCCAAAGAAGCTAATCCGATAACAAACTGATCCTGCTCTGGACAGTTCCTGACATGGACAGAGGTGTCAGTAGAGAGCACTGTGGTCAGACAGAAAAGAAATTCAAAAAGAAAAGAACTTCCTCTGGAGCATACAGCAGCTGATAAGTACTGGAAGGATTCAGATTTTTAAACAGAAGCAATTTACAAATCTGTTTAACTTTCTGGTTGCTTTTAAAAAATGTTTTTTTCCACTGGAGTACCCCTTTAAAACTAGCATTGCTGGACTATTCCCTTCTTGGTATTCCATTCTCATAGTCCTTTATGCATAGTAAGAAAATCAGATACAGCCTCTGGCCACGCTTGCACTGTGCTTTGCCTGCTCATGTGTAGTTGTTCCTTTGGCCATCTATCTGCACCACTATAAAGTTGAAAAGTATGAATCGGGCATATTAGCACTTGGGCCAAACCATTCTGATGTACTATAATACTGTACTACTGTTTTATTGTACTTATTCTACTACTATGTAACACTGGTGGCTCCTGCAGTTGGATGAAAGCTTACATTGTTACATGCAGTACTAAGTGACTAGAAGAAATGACGTACAGCAATGCTGTAGGTATCAAAGGCCCCCATCTCTGGTACTGGAGTCAGCGGCTTATGTCTTACCCTTGGCTTCAGTATTGTTGACGACAAGACAACCTTTGGGACACAAAGCAACATTCTGTTTTATTTTTCCTATTCATTATGTAACCCAGCTGGCTCCTGTACTAGAAATGGGAGCCAGCAATGTTACAAATCAGGTGAATGGGAATGATGAAACAGATCATCACTGTGTATCACAAATGCTCCTGTCCCTGGTTCGGAAGCAGGCAATAGAACATAGAGAGATTGGAACAGGGCATAATAATAATAATAATAATAATAATAATAAAACTAACAAAAATGAGTAAAGGAGCCAGTACTGAGGAATCCTTAGACCCCGCAAGTAAACCAAAGCACTGCCATCCCCACCAGTATAACATCCACAGGAAAAAGGTCACATCCTGGCCAGGAATCCAGTGAAAGTTGAAAGCTGTTTCACTCTCATGGTACTGTGCGTAAAGCTGAGCCCCTACCTGTCATGTCAGGCAACAGTATACCTAAAGCCAGAAACAGTCTCAGCAGGTAAATGCAGAGCCGCAGTGCAAGAAAATAAAAAGAATATTGTCTATTGTTTCTTGCTGCCATGAAATGGGGTAACTAGTAATTTGGGTGGACCCAGATGACTGCTTCCCACCCCTTGATCTATCAATCAGGGCCAGCAAGAGAGAACACCCAGATGACTATTTCCAAGATTTCTAGCCTTTTCTTAAAGAAAGGACTATGCTGAAATGCTACAGCATTTCAGAGTGAATCATAGTTTGTTGCAAAAACAGAGCTTGTCTCTGTTTATGGTGCATGTGGTTCGGGCAGTAGAAAATTTGTGACAGGTCCCATTTAACTGATAGATGTGTGGGCAAAGAAATTGGAACAGAAAGATGGGAATAACCCATTCAGCTTTACTGTATTTTCAAAACTGTTTTATGAGCTTTGTAGCACGGTACAGTCAATAGAGGATGTGCATTAGTTACAAGCCGATTTGGACAGACTGAGTGTCTGGGTATCCACCTGGCAAATGAGGTTCAAATGGATAAATGTAAAGTTATGCATCTGGGTACTAATAACCTGCATGCATCATATGTCTTGGGTGGGGAAAACTGGGAGAGTCTCTGGTAGAGAAGGATCTGGATGTCTTTGTAGATCATAGACTACAGAACAGCATGCAATGTCAAGCAGCTGCTTCTAAGGTCACATTGACTCGCAGGACAGGAACACAATACTTCCGCTTTATGAAGTATTGGTACGGCCTAATCTGGAATGTGCACCAGTTCACACAATGGACGTTCTAGAGCTAGAAAGAGTACAGAGATGAGCAAACAAATAAGAGGCATCTTAGCTAAGAGGAAAGATTAAAAGAATCACATTTAGTTTAGTCTTCGCAAAGGCATTTTAAAGGGGGGCTACGGTGGAAAACATTTTTTTTAAATCAATTGATGCCAGAAAGTTAAACAGATTTGTAAATTACTTCTATTTAAAAATCTTAATCTGTCGAGTACTTATCAGCTGCTGTATAATATAGAGGAAGTCATTTTCTTTTTGAATTTCTTTTCTATCTAACCACAGTGCTCTCTGCTGACACCTCTGTCCATGTCAGGAACAGTCCAGAGCAGAAGAGGTTTGCTATGGGGATTTTCTCCTGCTCTTGACAGTTTCTGACATGGACAGAGGTGTCAGCAGAGAACACAGTGGTCAGACAGAAAGGAAATTGAAAAAGAAAATAACCTTCTATGTATTATACAGCAGCTGATAATTGCTGGAAGGATTATGATTTTTAAATAGAAGTAATTTACAAATCTGTTTAGCTTTCTGGCACCAGTTGATTTAAAAAAAAAAAATTCTACCAGAGTACCCCTTTAAGGGGGATATGATCAACTTATCTAAGTATATAAATGGCCCAATACAAAGAATATGGGAAAAAACTGTTACAGATAAAACCCCCTCCAAAGACAAGGCGGCACTCCCTCCATCTGAAGAAAAAAAGGTTTAGTTTCCCGAGATGACAAGCCTTCTTAACCATAAGAACTGTGAAGTTATGGAACAGTCTACCTCAGGAACTGGTCAAAGCAGGACCAGTTGTGGGCTTTAAACAAGGGTAGATAGATACAATTGTAGAATAAAATAACATTAATGTTTATGCAGAAACATAGATTCACATCCTGTCCCCTTTATCCGACCATACACCTTCCCTTCACCTCCTTGGTTGAACTTGATGGACAGGTGTCTTTTTTCAACCGTACTAACTATATATGTAATTTAATAACTATCTAAACCACACAGTGAGATATACTAAACTGTAAACTACAGTAAGTAATGATTTGGCTTGAACGTTATATTAGCTGCATTGGTTCAACACAAAGAAATTCTAAATTTTACACCCTAACAACTGCTATTACATTGGTTTTGAACATGCTGTTACTGCCAGCAACCATATACAGAAGACAACATAGCCTTAAAGCGCACTGAATTTTAAGGCACTATTTTCTTTTGCGTATATTGTATATCACTTAAGTTTGTAAACATGCAGTTAAGTTCCCTTCTTAAAAATAGCAATATCATATCAACTATATAAGCAATTTCAAGTTAAATACATGAAATTTCACAATACATTTTCTACATAAATGTTTGAATTTAGATTTCATTATTAAAAGCTAGTATATGTAGAACTCTCGCGTGTATGCATCTGTACCCATGTATGTACCTTTTTGCATGAATGTCTGTGTATGTCCATGTTTCTGTGGAAAGCCAAATTGATATACAAAGCTCGATCAAAAGCCACAAGTGTTTGGATTGCATTGAATTATTCTGCATTTTGACTGTTTGTTTAGAAACAAAGTCAACCACTAATTTGGGTAATGAAAATGAATCAGCTCAGGAACAGAACACTGCAGCTGCAGTTTATAGCGTTATATAGCTACGTAGCAAAAACAAATTTCAGCTATGTCCTGGGTCTACATTTCAAAAAGGTGCATCAAAACATTGAGAATGTATTGAAACAGTAAAAATATGAATATAAAATGTAGAACGGAAAATGTCTGTATTTATTTAAAAATGAATATTTGAATAAATGGATTATAATGTGCAGCATTATTTAAGTTTATATCTCTAACTTGTCTTCATGGTTTACTTCATAAAGAAGTACTGAAGTATAAAGGCAAATAAAATGGACAAGGTTGCAAAGCCTAAAACAATAAGAATTGCAAACTGTTCGTCAGTAGGCACCATGCCCTTGAGTTTTGAACGGTCAAGGTGTGATAGGTCCTCCGGCAACATGAGATCATTCCGTCTCATAATAAAAGATGCAGATGGACTGTAAGATCCACAGAGTTCCTGGGAAGTATCGATGCATCGACGACATACACAAACCCGAAATCTGTAATCCATATTAGCTTGAACACCTGAGATATGGAACGATGTGTCTTCTCCTTTGTACACCTGCAATATACAGTCTTTGTTAAAATGTGCTCTGCTGCATACAGGGACAGAAATTTAGACTGCATTCAGGTTGGAATATTTTAAAAACAGTCATACTGTATTTAGTAAAGATAAAACAGGCCAATACAATTACAAATATTGCAAATGGACATCCGTTTAACAAAATTAAACATTTTTCCTTTAATAAACTAATAAAGAAGATCCATTTTGAAAGCTTTTTGACAATTATTTTGTGGAATTGCAGAGAATCCTTTACAACTACAATTTCATCTGAATAGAGTGCTTTCCCTTATATAGGGAAATGTATACAGCCAATATTATTCAGAACCCAACAAAATCGTACCGCACAATGCTTATCCTCTGGACTGACAGAAATATAGACCACCCTGAGTTTGTTGGACAGAGTTTCAAACTATGGTGTAAACCCTATAAGAATCCCACACAGACTATATAAAATAATCTTTACATCCCTAGCTCTTTATTAACTACTTTTTTTCTCTCGAGTTTTTCTTCGGGGCAGGTTGAATTTTCATTGTTTAAATGATGGCACTACTGTGTTACCTTTCCCAACCGACAAAAATACATACATTTAAAGATATGGTTGGCTCCCCTCATGTGTTAAGGAAATAAAAATTCCCTAAATCATGCAATCCTGTGAAAAAGCATCTCAAAATGTGCATTGGGCTTTGCAAGGTACTATGCTCCAACACTGTAGGTAATCCCTATGTAGCATATCTGTGTGTATTAGTTATCTCAGGTAACCGGGTCGGATTGGCAATATGTATATGCCAGATGAATGTACTCTGCCTCTGTACCTCATGCTATTCATTTAAGTTGCACTAGCACTTTTGTATCATTAACTGTATCTTGGTGGTCTAGGCTTTGGGTTACAATTGTTATTTTGTCTGATCTCCAGTTTTTATTTTATTTTATTGAAATTAATAAAGACTACTTCTGGTGGTTGTCTTTTTGTACAATAAATCTGCATAAGTTTTAGTGACTAAATGAATGACTCTTGGAGATCACGTTCTAAAAAGAGTTCCTCTAATATCTTTCCCTGTCATAAATACTATAGAGCCATATCAAATTTTTTATTGGTCCCCACAGATCAGGAGAGCGAGCAGGGACAAGCGTGCTGTCCAATGCTATACACCCCGGCTCTCAACGATCTTTGTCTCGCTGCCCTATAGACTTATAATTACTAATAAAGATTGCCAAGAGATACCACAAGCTTATACTCGCTTGTTCTCCTGAACGGTGAGGTCTCAGCATTAAGACAGCGACTCAAAAACTTTTAACATGTCACTTTAAAACATCAAAGTGGTACCCGGTTGGCTAGGACCTCACTGCTATACAGCATGAAAAAATCTCTCATGACATGGAAGTAGCCCCTTAAACAACCAAATATTAGACATTCTGTCTTCTCTCCCTTTAAGCTTTTTTTTTTCATAACATGACAGATAATATTAATGTAGACGACTGGATTACAGCTGGTATTTCTTCAACTGCAGGCTTGTATGAAGATCAAAGGTTGTGCTCTTTCCAGGAGCTATCTGCCAAACCCGGCCTTCCCCGCAGTGCCTTTTACAAATATTTATATATATATATATATATAAACGTCACTCTCTATCGACCATTTATGTTGATGGACCATTAAGCTCCCACAAAGTTTTCCAATTCTTCTTTAATAAACCTAATGCTTAAAAAGGCATATCAATATTTTATGATTTGTTTAAAAAAAAAGTCTCCGTTCTGGTAGACCCCTATATTATAAGATGGGAATTGACTTGGATGAAACTTTTTCAAAAAGGCTCAAGGTCTTACATAGAGTAAAGTATATTTCTACAGGTGCTTTGCATTAGGAGATATCCAGGATAGGTAATAGGCTTGATTTGTTTTTCCAACTTTCTTGTAGTCTTGTGCTGCTTAGGTCTTATCTCATTGTTCAGCAGAATGTTTCCTGGTCATCACATCTTAGCAACAAAACTTTAAGCTGATCTACTCAAACATATGGGTTTTGCCTATAAAGCTACAGCCAGAACTATACCAATTTATAGAACATGCATTTTGCTAATTACTCAATTAGTCTCAAATCTTTGTCTCATCATTGTAGGCCAATGATATGATTTGCTAGCTGAACTACATTTTCAGATGTCCAGTAATTTAGTATATCATTATAATATGTTTTATTATCGGATATTACTTTCTTCCTCTCCTTTCAGGTTTTTTTTCATGTGCTTAATAATATCCTATTTTAAAAATTTCAACTATACTGAAATTATTGTGATTGTCACCTGACTTTTTTCCCCTTAGGGAAAACAGAAGTTATGCACTATAATCTGTGATTTTGACAAAAATTGCTGAAAGGTCAATAGTCACTATGGAGCCATAACCTTGGGAAAAATCTTGTACTTTATTTTATTGTTTTCAGAGGTTACAAAGTTCACATTGGTGTTTAGTTGCAATGAATTCTGTCATGGAGGGCCTGGGATCTAAGTTGAATTGAAGCAAATTGATGAGCATATTATGCGCTCTTATATGTGTGCTTAGCATGACATACAATTGCATTTGTTAACACACTTTCTTTTATCAGTGCAAACTGAAGTCACTTGTTATCTGGAAGAAGATACATAAGGCAGGGAGTGGGATTGATATTTTCCCCCATCTTGTAACAAGATAAAAATGTAAATTATGTATCTCAGAGCGCAAATGCCCCTTTGTTATGCAATTTCCACATTTCTGTGTCATACCGGAGATGCGTTTCGCGTGACAGGAGAAACTGAAATTGGCTAGCAATTTACTGACACTGTGGTTCAATTTATCATAATTCACATTTTGTGCTTGGATATGTGTTATTTTTATCTTGCTTTAATTCAGGTACATATGATGAGTCTTACCCTCTCATGTAAATTGCCCTATTTTTCAGACTCTCATTTTGAGGATCGTGGTAGATGGACAGCCAAATAATAATAATAATAAAAAATACGTAAAAAATAAATATATATAAATGTAATGTGCCATCATGGTGTATATTCGTTTTAAACATTGTATAGACTTTATGGGTCACAGAATATTAATTATATGATGTCTAAACCAGTATTACAACTGCAACGATAATATGAATGTTAAAATTGAAAAGTTCCTTAAAGGGGTATTCCGGCCTTAGACATCTTATAATCTATCCTTTGGATAGGGGGATAAGATGTCTAAGGCCAGAATACCCCTTTAATGTTTAACAAACACTGTAAATGGCTTCTTTATTTCAATTATGAGTAGTAAATCATAGAAGGCACCAAAGCATAAGAGCAAACTTGACAGCACAGTGGGTTTCTGGTTATCATGGCTTCGTTTTAACCCATTAAGGACCAAGCCCATTATGACCTTAAGGACAAGAGCGTTTTTTGCACATCTGACCACTGTCACTTTAAGATTTAATAACTCTATGATGCTCTTACTTATGAAATTGATTCCAAGATTGTTTTTTCGTGACATATTCTACTTTAACATAGTGGTAAATTTTTGTCGATACTTGCATAATTTCTTGGTGAAAAATTCAAAAATTTCATGAAAAATGAAATTTAATGTGAAATTTAATGGGAATTCCGTCTGTTCGTTCACACATTGGAAGTTCAGGTTTTGAGTGTATTTAAGGTGGTCATTCACCTTCAACAGCTGTGGGACGAAAGGCTTTCCCATACATATGCATGCTTTGTATGTGTTCTTAATGAAGAGAGTGGAATAAGCTGCTGCCAGACACCTTACCTCCCTTGAGAATAAAGGGATTGGTCATTGAAATCAAACATGCCTGACACTTTCAGTGAATCGGCACAACCTTAAACCCATGAGATAGTAGGCTAGTCATGACAAAAGTCGATGGGTGCATCTGATTTTGCTTTCTTATATGGGTAAACTTTGTATTAATGCTTACACCAGAAAAAAACTTTCAGAGAAAAGTTATAATATTTTTGTACAACGCTCTCAATTATTATTATGATTGTTTTTTTGTTTGAGCAAAATGTCCCAAATTTCTTAAGCAAAATGAGGCGTGCACATATATTGCGACTTTTTAACACCAGGAAGCTGGCCTGCAAGCCTTGATACATTCCTTTCTTTATATCACAACTAAATTTCTTCCAGAAACAACCCTGCTTGCCATTTATGGGCAGAGTATATAGTTATTCAGCTCAGCCTTATCTAAATAAGTTGGACTGAGCTGCAATACTCAACGCTGCCTATGGACAGGAGTGGCGCTGTTTCTGGATGAAAGTCGCCATGCTTTTTTAATTTCATACGACTACTTTCATAATGTGATAATAGCTACTAACCAGCAGTAATAAGAGTAGAGTGGAGTAATAAGAGTAGAGACACTAATAGGCATAGGACAAGCATGCAGAAAGATAATAAAAAATTATTTTGAGTATTATTTTAATGAGCAAAAATAATGACTTTAAGAGATATGATTGCGCTTCCGATATAATATTGTTTGTCCACTTATTTGAATTAAAGAATAGAATAATACTGTTATCTAGAACAATTAGGAAATTTTGCAAACGTGAAAATGAGATTTTATCCTAAAACTCTTTGGGGAATGGTAGTAATTTGCTGCTTGGGTTCTATGTACACTGTCTGGCTTCTGATTTTAGAGTTGAACGGCATGACATAGCATTGTCTTTCAAGGAATTAGTTTAATTACTATTCCTCCAAAGCTCAGGCAATGCGTCTTGTGGCTCATTACGAGCCTTCCATAGTTAAGATGAATGGTCAGACTAGACCAGTATATCAAGTAAGAAGACACTAAGTTCCTGCAGGAAAGACAACGAATAACGTAAAGATGGATCTACAGTTATTTCTGGTTTGATACATCTATAGTTTTTATTTTTAAATATCATTCAGAATAGGAAATAAATCTTGAGTACTAATGGTTAACAGGCTCCCTGGGTAACATAATAATTTTCCTTACCTGTTTATATTCTGACTCTCGGCCAACCTGTACTTGTAAAATGTATCCAACTGGATCCCCCTTCATAGGAGATACTGTCTCCCAGGCAATTTCACATGTGTTTCCTTCTAACTGTGTTACACGAGGAGCTGAAATTAAACCATTAAAAAATATTTGGTCACTAAAAAGTCAGAAAATTCCAGCACAAATTCAGGTTACCTGGTATCATCCTGCCCTACAGGACAAAAATGGTCCTAGACATAAAGGTCTAGGAAGCTGACACATGGGAATGATCTTGGCCACAACCTCACACCAAAGTCAGTGTGGTAAATCACCAATGACAACTAAGTTTCTACCGGAAAGCTGGTGTTTCCTATTTTCATTACTAAGATAATTTTCTTTACTGGTTACGTTACAATGAGTATGTGGAACTGGATTCTGTGAAATTGTGGAGTATTTATTGCCGTTGGTGATTTTTTCCATAAGAAAATGGTGTTTCTGCATTTTATGAACTAAAGAATATAAAGCAAAGCTAACTGGACATAATGTCACACAAAACGACAAAAAAGGGGATGGAAAAAATTATTGGCACCCTTTCAAAATTGTTGAAAACTAAGATTGTTTCAAGCATGTGATGCTCCTTTGAACTCACCTGGGTCAAGTAACAGGTCTGGGCAATATAAAAATCACACCTGAAAGCAGATCAAAAAGAGAGAAGTTCACAGTCTTTGCATTGTGTGTCTGTGTGTGCCACACTAAGCATGGACAACAGAAAGAGGGGAAGAGAACTGTCTGAGGACTTGAGAACCAAAATTGGAGAAAAAATATCAAGAATCTCAAGGTTACAAGTTCATCTCCAGAGATCTAGATTTGCCTTTGTCCACAGAGTGCAACATTATCAAGAAGTTTGCAACCTATGGCACTGTAGCTAATCTCCCTGGTCGTGGACGGAATAGAAAAACTGATGAAAGGTGTAAACGTAGGATAGTCCGGATGGTGGATAAACAGCCCCAAACAAGTTCCAAAGATATTCAAGCTGTCCTGCAGGCTCAGGGAGCATCAGTGCCAGCGCAAACTATTCGTCGACATTTAAATGAAATTTTAACGCTATGGCAGGAGACCCAGGAGTACCCCACTGCTGACACAGACATAAAAAGCAAAACTACATTATGCCAAAATGAACTTGAGTAAGCCAAAATCCTTCTGGGAAAACATCTTGTGGACAGAGGAGACCAAGATAGAGCTTTTTGGTAAAGCACATCATTCTACTGTTTACAGAAAATGGAACGAGGCCTACAAAGAAAAGAACACAGTACCTACAGTGAAATATGGTGTAGATTCAAAGATGTTTTGAGGTTGTTTTGCAGCCTCTGGCACTGGGTGCCTTGAAGGTGTGCAAGGCATAATGAAAACTGAGGATTACCAACGGATTTTGGGTCACACTGTACAGCCCAGTGTCGGAAAGCTGGGTTTGCATCCAAGATCTTGGGTCTTCCAGGAGGACAATGACCCCAAATATACGTCAAAACGCACCCAGAAATGGATGGCAAAAAAAGCCCTGGAGAGTTCTGAAGTGGCCAGCAATTAGTCCAGATCTAAATGCCATTGAACATCTGAGATCTTAAAATTGCTGTTGGGAAAAGGTGCCCTTCCAATAAGAGAGAACTGGAGCAGTTTGCAAAGGAAGAGTGGTCCAATATTCTGGCTGAGAGGTGTAAGAAGCTTATTGATGGTTATAGGAAGCGACTGATTTCAGTTATTTTTTTTACAAAGGGTGTACAACCAAATATTAAGTTAAGGGTGCCAATAATTTTGTCCAGACCATTTTTGGAGTTTGGTGTGACATTATGTCCAATTTGCTTTTTTTCCTCCCTTTTTGGCTTAGTTCCAATACACACAAAGGGAATAAACATGTGTATAGCAAAACATATGTTACTGCAATCCTTTTCTGTGAGAAATACTTCATTTTCTTGAAAAATTTCAGGGGTGCCAACATTTATAGCCATGACTGTACATACTGTTTCATACATGTAGCTGTAACTTAACTTATTTTAATTTTCAGCTTCTGCCCTTCTAGACATGGCTGAACAGTACTGATGACATCATCATGACAATGACATTTAGGCATTAAAATATAACCAGTAAAGATGTGTATCCTGCTAAAATGCTAATAATGCTGCAATGTGAAAAACGAATGAGTGTTCCTGAAACCTAAGAACTCCAGTACAATGAGGCAGACAGACATGGCTGCTAATGGATCTCAAACGACTTATTTTGCATTTGTATTAGACATACATACATAGCAGCTATGTGTATAACTTCTTGTTACTGGTTTATGCTGCTTGCATTATCATTGGCTGGCATGTTGTTTTTCACTTTACACATTTAAGTTTAATGGGTTAAAGTGAAGCTGTCATTATAAAGAAACTTTGTACATGTCCAAGGAATCACTAGGAAAGCTGAAGAGAAATGTGCAGCAGCATGCCTCCCTCCCGTGTTTATGCGAGGGAGACCGTCCCATAGACTTGCATTATAAGACCATCTCGGCCATGTGAGTCGGGAGATTACGTGCCCTTAGAGAATGCCAGGAAAGAAGGCATACACAGATCAAAAAACCTTTCCTGTTTCTATGACATATCATAATTAAAGAACAGCCACAAGACACTTATGTTACAGATGCAAATTAAATCCATAGTATACTGTAACTAGATACAGTGTGGCAGATTTCTTATTGCAAATGCACCTGGTGCAATTTATGCCCAGAAACCGCCATACATGGCCTACACCCAATTTATTATGTGTTTTACACCATTTTTAGAGACTTTTGTGCCTTGATGAAGAAGGAAAAGGTGTGGCCTAGTGGAGAACAGTAGGGATCGACCAATTACCGGTTTGGCCGATATTATCGGTCGATATTCATGATTTTGGACATTATCGGTAATTACCTTGCCGATAATACCACGCACCAGACTCTTTGGCCAGAGACCACCGCTGCCGCCACTGCCCCATTTTATAATTACCTCTTCTCGAGGCTCGGGGTCCGCGCCACTTCTGGCTCCTGCGACATCCTGTGCTATTGCTGTGCACTGCACAGCGCAATGATGAGTGACGTCCTCAACGCGACGTCACAGTCAGTGCGCACAGTGACAGCTCAGGACGCCGCCGGAGCCAGAATTAGCGCGGAACCCGGGAACATGTAATTATAAAACCGGTGATGGGGGAGGCAATGGGGCAGCGGTGGTGGTTGGACTAGGGAGGACCCCAGGACAGGCAGGGGGAGAGAAGCAAGCGGCGGCGGCAGTCTCTGGCCCCGCAAAAAGCCGCTGCAGTTCATTGATTTAAAGCGCCCGCTTTAAATCATTGATCTGCGGGGCCGGGGGGGGGGGGGGGGGTCGAATAGCTGATAACTTATACCGGAATATCGGTATAAGTTATCGGCTATCGGCCTGAAAGGTCGCAGATTCTAGGTATCGGCCCTAAAAAAATCGATACGGTCGATCCCTAGAGAACAGGACATGAAAATCATGTATCACATAACAGCTCGAGCTACTATGATACATCTGGCACAACCCTTCTTCAGTGTATAATAGATATTAATAGATAAGAAACAACATGTTGTTTAATGGACAGCTAACCTTTAATAGTTGGTGGCACTGATTTGGTTGTACTGAATGTGTAGACGTCAGAAAACGGTCCTTCCCCAGCATCATTCACAGCCTGGATTCTGAAGTTGTAGCAAGTGAACTCAGTCAGTCTCTGCACTTTATAGGTGTGGCTTGGACCCCGGTAAATAGGAAGAAACCTACAAAAGAAAAATGACATATGTTCATGCTATCATGCTGGTGGTTGGGAATGGATCAAGCATTCTAACACAATAGACTTCTAGAAACTGTAGAAAGTAAAAGTAACCACAAGACTGCTTGTCATGAACAGCACTGATGTTACAACTCCAGAACTCCTGCTATGTGGGACTATGAAGGTTTAAACAGTAGGGCAAACAAAGGATCACATCAGAAAATAATACAAAATATCCTGGGTAAACAGAAAGACAAAAGGATTATTTGACTTTTATGTTAATGTGAACATAAAATCCACTAGAAGGCCTTTAATAGTAAATTACAGAATAACACAAGATCTCACATAAAGCCAGAAAAGCCAAAGGAATGACGGCAATTCAAACAGAGATAACAATAGATTTTGTTTAGAAAATATCGGATGTTAGGCTGGAACTGAAGGATCAGAATGAGCAATTTTCATTTCTCATGCTACATTAATAACAAAGATGAGGCTTTATAAATCCTCAAGTTATAAAATAAAGGAGAAATGCAGGATGTATTAATCATTACAACACTGACCTTTAAGATATTAAAGACTACTTACAAGCACAATGATCTGTGTAAAGGAAGACACCATTCTCAGCTCCACACATATACAACATGCTTACATTACACTAAAGTTCATCTAGCACTGTGCAGTGATATACAGATTTGTAATAAGAAGGGATACACAAGAGCAATTTTGGAATTGATATTTTTTATGTATATACCATTCATCTGACGAGATCTTAAACAATATATTTCAATAGATCGGACATTTCCGCATAACGGGCCTTGGAGCTGGTAAGGATACCTCCAGCTGTCATTTCCACTAATCAGACCTCACAATCGTGCTGAGGGTGGTCCGATGAGTGTCCCCAAAGTCAGCAAATGCTTTAAATGTCAGTATTGGCTGGCATCTAAAAGATTAATGGTGGGCATCAGCGGAATCAGCAACCGACACACATTGCGTATGAAGCGAGCACTGATCCAGCACTTGCCTTATGTGCATTCCGTTAATGTACGTCATGGTGTGTAAAGTACCAGGACCCTATGACATAAATTTACATCATGTGTCCTCTAAGATTCTTGGATTTTTGACAGAATTTTCATTGTGGCTAGTGACTAGTGTTGGGGCAGAATGATGATTGTTACAATATATTTGTTATTTTGAGAATAAAACTGTACATCTGTCCTTGTTATGTAATATATATTATCTTTCCATATTATATTCTGAACTTGGATCTCTAATATGTATATAAGCTATATGTATCTATGTGTGCATAATCACTCCCTCCCCTACATTTCCAAGGTGTATTTGTGTGCCTTAAAAAAATTACCATAGCCCTTTAATTAAAGTCCTCATCCACCATTTTAAAACACACTGCAAGATGACAGCCTGGCTTTCCCTGCAGAGGCAGTGTGTAAAAATCCACTTTAATGGACTCTTGCATGTTGTATTTTGTAAATGTGCAACAATGGATTTAAATAGATAAACGCTAATAATTTGGTAAAATAAATACATAACGTTTTAGTGGTCACAGCTAATAAATAGATGGATTATAGGATTTGGCATGATTCTAAATCCATGAAAGACACATGAAAAAGATCAACAAACAATGTGCACAAGGTTGTAGCACATAAAACCATAAAACCAAAGTAGCAAAGCACATACGGGATGCAAACGTGTGTCCCAAGCAAAACACTTAAGTCATGTTCTGTTCTGAAATTGCAGAACATTTAACATAAAAGCCGATTAAAGACGTATCCATTAATGTCACAGTAAGTTTACACCCACTTATTTTCTTGTGACAAGAGGCGTTGAGATTTACTTAAAACCCACTGAATATTGTGAACATATTAATACAGGTCTTTATATTTCTCTATCCATCTCTGAATGCAGATAAAAATTATAGAACATCAAGGACACAATTGTATTAAAAACTTAACAACTGGTTTCATAGGACTTGACTGTAGCAGTCAAGTCATTTTCTTTTAACGGCTTTTTGCATATAATACAATGCATGGCTAGGTTCACACAGTGTATCTTCGGCTGGAAAAAATACGACCTAAAATCAGAAGATTTTCTATTGATGAATGTGGGGAAATAATACCTACATACATGTAGACATACTGGATATGTTTTGGCCAATGTTGCCCTTATAGAAGTTTATAGGTGAAAAAATGCCACAAAGTAAGGTAAAAAACACAAGCCCATGCTGCGATTTTAAGAAAACCACCACTGTGCCAATAAAAGGGTGAAAAACACAAAAAAATACTATTAAGGTATGGAGTTTAATATTTCCCAGCTAACATCGGGCCGCAGAGTTTTTGGTAACATTTTTTGGACAAATCCAGCTTGTCTGTCTCCTAATGAAAGTCTTTGTTTTGAACACAATATTTTAGGAATTTGTAATTTTTTTCAAGAATAAGAGTAATGAATTGGTCCCACAAATACAACTGGCACCAATGACTGGGACATATTTATTCCTAATGCTGTCTTTGGCACTGACACCTAATGTACCCCAATTTGGACCATAGAGGTAATTTATCAACGCAATTACACAGATTTTGTAACCAAAAGACATACACAACATTTCTTTTCTGCAATGCTGGAATGTGTCTGAAAAATTGAGAAAAAAAAAATAGCATAGATCTCAGAAAGGTGAACAGGGCATCTTTTGCACCTGAATTTATAAAGACGTGCATCTGTCATCTCTGTACGAGGTATGAAGGTGCAGACACCAATAGTTAGGGTATAAGGAGATGAAACAGACAGCACCTTTGCCCGCAGCTTAAATATAAATGGAAATCAGAAGGTTTTCTTGTGTTTTAGTACAACATATAGAACAGCATCCCGTATAGATTTATGTCGTATTAACCAGACAGCCTCACAAATTACTATTGGTATGAAATATGAATCTGTCAATCTCAGACCATTTCCCAATAAGAGTAATGCTTGCAGACCATAGATCACTTAAGACAATACCATGGGAGTTCAAATCAAACCCTCTCTGTTTAGTGGTTTTTGATTGGGATGAGTTCATAATGTCAGAGATCCTGGACTTTTGGGATAGGAATAAGGACTCTCTAAAAGACTCTCTAAAAGCCTTTATTAGAGGTTTATTATTTAAAGAAATCTTGGCCAAAAAGAAATCTTTTTGTAAGACAGAAAATAAAGTATCAACTAGAGAGGGAATATGAGGAGAGACCTGGGGTACACATTTTTGAAATCAGAAACAAAAAGAAATTACGGATTATCTAACTACTTATTTTATTTTAAAGAGTAGCTCCCACCATCTGTTTTTGTTTTCTTCTGTCCCTACCCATTGTTAATCTATCCTTAACCCCCTCCTTGCCTTTAAAAAACTTTTTCTCAACTTACCAAGTCGCCATCTTCATCTTCTTTCTTGCTGAGCTGTTCTCTCTCGGAAGCCGGCTTCCCCAGAAGGCGCAACGTCACTGACGCCTGCTAGGCGCCGACTTCCACCCTCACTTCATCTATGCTGTGCTCCTGTCGGGAGCGCGCATAGATCAGCGAATCGCAGGCTGGTCCGGGGTCTCCTCCTCCCTGTTTAGCAGTGCATGTGCTACCCAGGGAGGAGGAGTATAGAAGTAGCATGCCTATAAATAACATATATACACCTGCCGAGACCCTGTAAAGTTGTAGTGGAGCTTTTTAGCGCGGCACTGATAATTAGTGTGCGCGCGCTTTCTCCACTTTACATGCCGGGGGCGGGGATGGGCTGCGCGTGAATCTAAGCAGCCAATGTGCGCAGCCCCGGCGTTCACTGCACTCACTCCTGCCTGCCTGTACAGCCGGCATCGGTCCGAATTCAGGCGTGACGTCATGCCACTAGGAGGGAGACCCCTAGTGGCCGGTTTTCAAATGTAAAATACACCATAATAATAAAAAAAAATTATAATAATGAAACTATATTAGAGATATGTTGTAGTACATAAGTACTACAACATATAAAAAAAAAAAAAGTTGTGAAAGTGCCCATTTAAATAATTTTTTTCAGGGGGTGAATCGATTTGTAGAAACAGGGAAGTTGGGCAAGTTCTTGGCTAAACTAGTGAAAACTCAGAGGAGTAAGAATATAATAGATACATTGGGGGAGATTTATCAAAGGATTTAGACTGGTTTTTCTTGTCTAAATTTGTCGCACAGAAAGTCGCAGTCTAAATATGTGCGACTTTTCTGCGACTTTTGCTCTAGAGGATTTTTAGAACATGATGCATGCAAGTCTATTTTAGACTGAAATGCATTGAAAAATGCATTGGTGCTGAATTTATCAAAAGCGACTTTTCAGCGACAAGTCGCATAGGCTGAAAGTACGCCGAAATGTCAGACCATGTTGGAGCAGGTTTAAATATATACTAAAGCATAGATCATGCAGTCTGTGCACAGAATTTATCAAGAGCTGTGCGCCATTTGATAAATTAGGTGCACAATAGACCAGACTAACCCTCTGTAGTTTGGTCTATATTGATGCGGGACATAGACAACTTTGATAAATATCCCCCATTGTCTTCAGATAATGGTGAAAGTATCGGTGATCCATAAAGTACTAAAAATAAATTTTTTGAGTATTATGCCTCTCTTTATAGGTCCAACTCTTTAACGGGGGATGTAGAAAATGCTGAATTTTTTGGAGAAATTAGATATTCCTAAATTGAATAAGACACAATGTGAAACCTTGCATGAAAGCATCACTTGTGAGGAAATTAATCAAATAATTAGAACTGCTCCCATGGGTTCCACTCCGAGTCCTGATGGGATCCCTTTTGAATTTTATAAGAAAAATATTGGTATTTTTGGTCCCCTTTTAACATCGATTTTAAATTTGCTTCCTGATTCGATGTTGGAAGCTACTATTATAATGATATTAAAAAAAGATAAAGACCCTACGAAAATAGAATTGTATAGACCAATCTCCTTAATAAACAGGGATGCTAAGATTTTCTCAAAGGTTTTAGCAGCCCGTCTGGCTAGAGTTATCCCAAATTTAATACATGAAGATCAAAATGGTTTCATACCCAGGAGATACATGGGAACTTGTCTTGAGCGGGTCTTTTCTTGTATTCAGTTAGCTGGTGGGGGGTCCCCACTCTATCCTGTCTTTGGACGCCATAAAGGCGTTCGACATGGTAGAGTGGGGCTTCTTCTGGAGAATGTTGGTAGCATTCGGGTTTAGTACCCAGTATATTGACTGGATCAAACTGTTATATAAAAATCCTAAAGCCAGGTTAAAAGTTAATGATCGAGTGTCCTGCAGTTTACCCCTTGGTAGGGGTACCAGGCAAGGTTACCCACTGTCGCCAATGCTATATGCCCTCTATGCGGAGCCACTAGCCATGGCTATTAGAAGGATTTGAAGATAAAGGGTTTTGGTATTAAGGGCATTGAAGAAAAGGTGTCTTCATATGCAGACGACACGCTTTTATTTATTCATAACCCAGAGGTTGGAGTAGGAGAGGTGAGAGGCAAGAAGTAATGAAAAAATTCAACCAATATAAATATCTAGTGGGACTTATTATTAACTGGAGTAAGTCATCACATCTTGCAATAAATCACCAAACATCTTATTTATATATGAAGGTGGTATCTAAGGATTCACCATTAGAATATTTAGGATTAAAATTCCCCCTTAATATATAGGATTTTATAAAACTTAACCCCCTTAAGGGCGCCGGGCGTATCCATATGCCCCTGTTTCAAAGTCCTTAAGGACTGTGGGCGTATGGGTACGCCCGTGGGAATTCCGGTCCACACCGCTCGCCGACCGGGGTGACTGCTGAAATCTATCAGCAGGCATCCTGTGCAAACCCCTGGGGGGTCCTGAGACCCCCCATGTCGGCATGTCAATTCAGACCAGTGATTTGCAGCGATTCCGGGTCAATCGGGTCTCTGGTGACCCGGAAAAAAAGGGTGAATGGGGCTGTCTGAGACAGCCCCATTTACCCTTACCCAGCAGAAGTGAGGTGGCACAGGTGCCGCCTCACGATTGGTCAGAACGACCGACCAATCACGACCCTGCTGGGCGGTGATCGGGATGGCGATCATGGCGGAGATCAGGGCCGGCGGGGGTCTCCTACCTTTCCCTGGTCCAGCAGGGGTCACCTCAGGAGTGGTGGCGGCGACAGGAGCAGTAGGATTGATGGCAGCAGCTGCGGCGGTCCAGGTGGCAGGATACAGCTGGAGGTGAGGCCTGTTCACCTCCTGCTGTTGCTTAGCAACAACTCAGCATGCAAAGCCAAAGGGCATGCTGGGAGTTGTAGTTTTGCAACAGCTGGAGTTCAAACTACAACTCCCAGCATGCCCTTTGTAAGTATGTGCATGCTGGGGGTTGTAGTTATGCAACAGCTGGAGGCACATTTTTTCTATTTATATTCTATTTCTCTTTCTATTCATTTTTTCTATTCAAATGGCATGCTGGGAGTTGTAGCAGTGTGCCTCCAGCTGTTGCAAAACTACAACTCTCAGCATGCCCTTCGACTGTCAATGCATGCTGATTATTGCAGTTTTGCAACAGCTGGAGACACATTGGTTGCGAAACTGAGTTTGTTACCTAACTCAGTATTTTGCAACCAGTGTGCCTCCAGCTTTTGCAAAAATACAACTCCCAGCATGCACTAAAACTGCACATGCTGGGAGTTCTAGTTTTGCAACAGCTGGAGGCACACTGGTCGCGAAACACTGAGTTAAGTAACAAACTCTCAGTGTTTCGCAACCAATGTGCCTCCCGCTGTTGCATAACTACAACTCCCAGCATGTATGGTCTGTCAGTGCATGCTGGGAGTTGAAGTTTTGCAACAGCTGAAGGTTCCCCCATGTGAATGTACAGGGTACATTGACATGGGTGGGTTTACAATGAGTTTTCTGCTGCAAGTTTGAGATGCAGCAAATTTTCCGCCGCAGCTCAAACTCCCAGTGAGAAACTCACTGTAAACCCACCTGTGTGAATGTACCATAAAAACACTACACTACACAAAATAAAAAGTAAAACACTACATATACGTATACCCCTACACATTAACCCCCCCCCCCCAATTAAAAAAAGAAATACATCTTGTACGGCACTGTTTCCAAAACAGAGCCTCCAGCTGTTGAAAAACAACAATTCCCAGCCACTGACTGTCCAGGCATGCTGGGAGTTTTGCAACAGCTGGATATACCCCATTTGGGAAACACTGGCATAGGGTATTTTTGTGGCAGATTCAAATCCCTAATTTAGGCCTCAAATGAGCATTACGCTCTCTTGCTTTGGAGCCCTGTCGTATTTCAAAGCAACAGTTTAGGGCGACATATGGGTTATCTCCGTACTCGGGAGAAATTTACTGGGTCTACAAGAACATGCGAGTGTAAAAAATGAAGATTTTGAATTTTCTCCTTCACCTTGCTGCTATTCCTGTGAAACACCTAAAGGGTTAATACACTTTCTGAATGTCATTTTGAATACTTTGGGGGGTGCAGTTTTTATAATGCGGTCATTTATGGGGTATTTCTTATATGAAGACCCCTCACATCCACTTCAAAACAGAACTGGTCCCTGAAGAATTCCGATTTTGAAAATTTTGTGAAAAATAGGAAAATTGCTGCTGAACTTTGAAGCTTTGAATCCACCACAAAACGGAAAAAAAAATAATTGTGCGGCAAAATCGAAGAAAAAACACCATTTTGTAACTTTTGGGGGCTTCCGTTTCTACACAGTGCATATTTCGGTAAAAATGACACCTTATCATTATTCTGTAGGTCCATACGGTTAAAATGATACCCTACTTATATAGGTTTGGTTTTGTCGTACTTCTGGAAAAAATCATAACTACATGCAGGAAAATTTATATGTTTAAAAATGTCATCTTCTGACCCCTATAGCGTTTTTATTTTTCCTTCTACAGGGTGGTATGAGGGCTAATTTTTTTGCGCAGTGATCTGAAGTTTTTTTTGGTACAATTTTTGTTTTGATCTGACTTTTTGATCACTTTTTATTCATTTTTTAATGGTATAAAAAGTGACCAAAAATAAGCTTTTTTGGACTTTGGAAATTTTTTGCGCGTACGCCATTGACCGTGCGGTTTAATTAAGGATATATTTTTATAGTTTGGACATTTATGCACCCGGCGATACCACATATGTTTATTTTTATTTACACTGTTTTATTTTTTTAATGGGAAAAGGGGGTTGATTTAAACATTTATTAGGGAAGGGGTTAAATGACCTTTATTAACACTTTTTTTTTGCAATGTTATAGCCCTCATAGGGACCTATAACACTGCACACACTGATCTTTTACACAGATCACTGGCGTGTATTAATACACGCCAGTGATCAGTGTTATAGCGGCATATCGTGGGAGCCGGCGGAGCACGTAAATATACGTCCTTCATCGTTAAGGAGTTAAGGTGAAAAAGGGTGCAGCCCTTAAGGGGTTAAAGGGGTATTCCAGGATTTTTTTTTATTTGACTATGCTACAGGGGCTGTAAAGTTAGTGTAGTTCATAATATAGTGTCTGTACCTGTGCGTGACGGTTTTCTCCCAATTCTTCTGTGATTTTCACCCCAATATTTATTTTTAAGAGCATACAAAATGACTGTTGTCTCAGATTTTTCCCAGGTTGCAATGCGGCTGAGACCTGACCTCACTAGTCAGCTGATGGCAGGGAGCCTGTCTGCTTCAAAGGGTGGAGGGACGGCTTGGTGGGAGAGAGATCAATCTGCAACTAATGCAACAGCTGTAGGCACCCTGATTGAAAACCACATGTCTTTTGAATGGATGCAGCTCATTTATGTTTCAATGGGTGGGGTGGCTGATGTGTGGGAAGGAGGAAAATAGAATTGTGGGATTTGTAGTAAAAAAAAAAAAAGAAAAGTCAAACAGGAAATACAAGTTCACAAAAAGCTAGCCACAGTGTTCTGGTAATCTCATGACATAGCCATTTAGCCCCAAGACAAGCGCAGATCCTTCCTAAGCATGTCCATTACTGTCTGTCAGGTATGTACTAAAATCACCTTATGGTGGATAACCCCTTTAAATGTAAAACCTTTATGGAAAAAAAAAAAGATATGGGCTAAGCTCCCTCTATCTATGTCAGACAGGGTAGGACTTATTAAAATGATCCTTCTTCCTCAGATTTTGTCTGTCATTTTTGCAGCCCCTGTTTGGATTCCGGTGCTTTGGTTTAAAAAGAAAATGGAACTTATCTTGAATAAGGCTCAAATATCGGACCCTCACGGCTCCAGTAGAGCGAGGTGGGTTGATACTCCCAAATTTCTTTCGGTACTTTTTGGCAAAATAGATGGAGAGAATCAAAAATTGGAAGAAGAATTATGTTATGTCGTACATAAAAAATAATGTGAATAATGAATGCAGCACTTTTTTTTGAAGTTTTAGAAGGTAGCGGGATCGATATTAAGAATTTTTCGTATGGTAGGTTAATTGGTAAAGCATGGTTAGAAGTGAAAGAACAGTTGACTGGTAGCCTGCCGTATACACCTTTATGGAAGAATAGAAATTTGTTCGAATTTCAGAGTATTCCAGACACTACATTTTGGGTTTCACACGGGGTAGATAAAGTTAGGCAAATAGTTAGGCAAAGTAAAATATTATCCTTCGAAGAAATGAAGACAGAATTCGGCATCATAGAAAAACACCGGTTTAGATATTATCAAATTTGGCACACGTTTAAACACTCGGATAATAAATGGTTTAATATTAATGAACATGAAGTAATGCATTTCATTAACAACAATCAATGTAAAAAGAAAGACATGACAGCTATGTATAAAATATTGGGGTTGCGCCAAAGTCGAAATCAATTGGATAGAATTGCAATAAAGTAGAGGGGAACGATTGATGGAGTAAGAGAATATTTTTTGGAGTGAGATCTGTAAAAATATTGACAAAATCTCCATTAATATGCAGAATAGACTCACACAATTGTGGATTATTTGGAAAACATATATCTCCCCTCTGGATATTGGCAAATTTGGCTCAAAAGAGGTTTGGAAAAAAGGTTTATGATATCATCCAGAATAAAGTAGGATATAGACCTTCTCATACTTTGGCCTGTGCAGTACTGGGTGAGAAAGTACAAAAAACAACAATTTTGTTAATTTGTTTAATATATTTAATGCTATTAAAACTATTTAATTCTGGTTTGTATGTCTTTGATGTATTATGGAAAAAATTTTTCTTTTCTGTGCACAATTTTATGGTAAAATAAAATGTAATTAAAAAAATAAATAAAATAAAAACCCGCAGCTTGTTAACTTATATTACTGTTGTTATGGAATTTTACCTAACAGCTAAAGAGGCTGGCCAAGTCGCAGCGGCACCCCTTCTCCCTGCACTAACCCTCATGCTTAATGAAAATGGCTCCCGGCTAGAAGTAGATCAGGGCAAGGAGGAGCTGTGCCATTGAGTCTTGGCCAGCCTCTTCGACTTTTCAGCAGAATTACCAAACAGCGATGAAAGTTTACAAGCTGGGTGCAAAATTACCATCTATTTAATCCTTTTATTCCCTGAATTTTGGTATCTGCACTTGTACAGAGGTGACAGATGCACTTTAAGATTGGGGTCCAAAATGCTGGTCTAAGGAAATTCCCCCTAACATTTAGTAGATTTCTTGAATCTGATTTCTGTATTGGAGAATCTTTATTCATAAAATATCCCATATAAGCCGCAGCAAATAACTAGCTTATCACAGACAATAATAAACATATAACAATACAACACTTATTTACAATACATACAGTAAGTGGATAATACAACTATGGAAAACAGTTAATCCATGGGGAGTACCGGGTGTCGAACATCCACTGATCACATTTAGATGACCTATCCTGAGGATATGCTTCATTGGCATTGAACTCGATCATATGATCCAATATAACTGTAGAACTAAGAATCCATTTACAGTAACTATATTTTATATATATGTATATATGTGTGTGTCAGTTTATGTAAAGTGCGCTGTTTTTTTATACACAAAGTCAAAGTCCATTACATATCTGGGGTCCCCAACCAACCCACCCAATTGTACTTTGAAGTACATATGAAATACAAATATTAGCACTATTAGCTCTGATGTCATAGAACCTTTTGTGTTAAAAACAAAGCTATTCTCCAGTTAAGTGGTTTCTGTATTATTCCATGCATCAGACACAATTCTTCTTTATACATGTTACACTGTTTTAATTATACATCATTCCCTATTTGTTATGTTAAAAATAGCATGATGGTGCTGAACTACAAATTTCAGCATGACATTTACATGCATTTCTTCCTGGAATGTATGAGATGAGACTATCCGGCAGTTTACTAAATAAGCTCTGTAAATATGTCATCAAAATATTCAAATTCTCTCTTCAGCGAACATGAAATGAACAGTTCTGCTTACAAAGTCCAGCGGAGACCAACCGTGAGATAATGGTGTCACCTTGTTAAATAACAACATTAATCTTTCACAAGTGTTTAGAGCTCTCACTTCAAGCCAAAATTTCAATCCAAAAATTGACTCCATATATCAAGGTTCAGCTATGTGGATGTATCATTATTATCATTTGTGCTGCCAGAGGAGACGTGATGAGGGGTTGTTTGTTGTTTAACAGCATAAAGTTTAAAAAAAAGTCATTTTAAAGGGGTACTCCGGTGGAAAAACTATTTTTTTTTCTTTTTAAATCAACTGTTGCCAGAAAGTTAAACATATTTGTAAATTACTTCTATTAAAAAATCGTAATCCTAGCTGCTGAATGCTACAGAGGAAATTCCTTTCTTTTTGGAACACTGATGACATCGCGACCACAGTGCTCTCTGCTGACACCTCTGTCCATTTTAGCAACCGTGCATAGCAGATGTATGCTAAGGGCAGCATGGTGGCTTAGTGGTTAGCACTGCTGCGTTGCAGTGCTGGGGACTTGGGTTCAAATCCCACTAAGGACAACAATAAATAAAGACTTATTATTATTATTATAATAACATCAGCAGAGAGCAGTGTGTTCGTGATGTCATCAGAGAGCATTCCAAAAAGAAAAGAATTTCCTCTGTAGTATTCAGCAGCTAATAAATACAGGAAGGATTAAGATTTTTTAATAGAAGTAATTTACAAATATGTTTAACTTTCTGGCACCAGTTGATTTAAAAAAGAAAAAAACAATTGTTTTTCCACCGGAAACACCAGTAGAAAGCTTTCTATTATAGCCATTCTTGGAACACTACATATACAGAACATACTATGTTCCACCCAAATGGGTCGGAGTACCTGCCTAGTATCCAGTTATAGAGTCTTGAGTTAGCAAAGTTAGGCACCCTGCCGCCAGGCGTGCCGGGGACAATAGAGGGGGAAAAAAAATACTGCTTGCACCGTCTTTCTCTCCCGCTATTCTGGTCATGGAAGCCCGACAGACCCTATAATAGTAAATTGGAGCCATTAGACATTAACAGCCATTCTTGATGGGGTGCAATGGCAGTGTGAAAGGGGCCTAATATGTAGATTTAGCGTGAACACATACAGGAGTACAAATACCCTCTGTAGGTACAAGTGGTGCAAATCTAAGAACAAATAAGTTGTGTCTTAGGGCCATATTAGATGTCCCAAGCCTCCCTGTAAACGAGCATAATGATCTTATAGATCACCGTGCGCTTACAGAGCCTATCAGGTGGCTCCAGCATTGGGAAGGGAGCTGGACCATTCGTGGAGCCCATTGCAGCTATCAGTTGATGAACAAGCAAATTCCTTTCTTGTTGGTCAGCTGATCTTGGGCCCTATAACAATGCAATGTGGGCCAGTTTGGTCATTATACATCCTGTATTACATGCATGCCTGAAAAAGGCTGCACAGGCAGCCGAAACGTTGCTCTTGTATTTCTGATATGGAAAAAAGCCACCTTTTTTTCACTATTTTTGGAGTGCTGCAACTATCTTCTGCTGCTGCATCCTGTATTACAGGATACTTATTTAAGTAGATTTGTTAATTGTTACAGGAAGAATATGTGCAAAAAGTGCATCTTACTCTTTATCCTCATAACTGTTTAACGCTTCTTTTTGTACCTTACATTTTTTGTCGCTGTTTTGAATATAAGAAGTGATTGCTAGGGTTGTTTGCTAGCTACGACCCTGGTTAATGTCAAGGGACAATTCTAAGTAAATAGTTTTTTTTTTTTTCCAGAGAAGACCCCACTAGAATACATGCACAAATGCCATACTTTCCAATCAAGAAATACATGAAGACATTCACACAGATAATCTCACCAATATACGGGTTGTGTTGTTGATAAAGTGGCTGATTCTGGTTTCCAAAACATAATTACAAGAAGACTAAGTGATCTGTTCTGTAAACAATAACAGGAAACATTATATCCTCTTGTGATTTATTTATTCAACATAGAATACATGTCATGTTGTCTTTTCAGCTATTCACAACTAATTCACATCACTTGTTTGCATGAACATTAAAGGGGTACTCTGCCCCTAGACATCTTATCCCCTACCGTAAGGATAGGGGATAAGATGTCTGATCGCGGGGGTCCCGCCGCTGTAGACCCCTTGAGATCTCGAATGCGGCACTCCAGACATCCGATGCACGGAGCGAACTTCGCTCTGTGTCGGATGACTGACGATGCAGAAAGGAGGCTCGTGACGTCACGGTCACACCCCGCTCGTGATATCACTGCCATGCCCCCTCAATGCAATTGAGGGGGCGTGGCCATGACTTCATGAGCGGGGTGAGACCGTGACGTCACGAGCCTCCAGCGCTGCATCCGACGCTCTAAACAAATGCCAGGTGCAGCATGGAGATCCCCCAGCGGCAGGAACCCTGGGATAAGATGTCTAGGGGCAGAGTACCCCTTAAAAAGCAGTGAAAAAGTGTGAGCCTACTGGTGACTGCCTTCTCAGTAATCCCCCTTGTGGCACAAACGTTCTCAGAGAAGCACCAAACTTACTGAAGGACACCTCTGAAACACCCTATAAATACTTTATTTGAAATTACCTATCCATTTAGTAACATCTTTCTGTACACATTACTAAACATCTTTTTTTTAACACCTTTTCAACAAATACAGTATGTTTGAAGGGTGTTTCATATAAAACCCCCCTCAAAAAACAATGGAGCGATATTTCCATCCTTTCTCCATTTTATGAAAAAAAAAAACTAAAGGTTCTATCTTCAGAGGAGCAGGGGGCACAGTGGCTCAGATGAGTTCTTCTGCTCCTTTGGGGGTCTCAGCACCCGAATTCTCACTTCTGAAATCTTCTGACATGTCACTATGACATATCAAACATCATAGGTACCCAGTGCTTATGAATAAAGTATAACATTCTTGTTTTAAATGTTGATCCAGTCTGATCATCACCACACTTACTTTTTAGGGCATTCTGGTTCATGTTTTATACTTTTATTATCTTTTCTTAGATCAAAAAGGGAAAACAAAGTTCCAAAGTACCTATTCTCTTTATCCAGATCTTCTCCCCACTTCTTGGTTAAACCTATAAAACACATACTTCTGCACTGTATTTAGGCTATGTTCACATCAGCATTGTGGAGCTCTGTTACAACAGCTGATAATGGGGCTGGGACTTAAGTTGTGACAGAACCCGACTGGTCTTATTCACATTGAATGGGTCTGTCGGGGTTCCGTTAGATGCCTGTTATTTTACATGATTTTAATGGGGAAAAAAACTGACATGCAGGTTTATTTTTCTTTGCTAAAGCCCTGGAATCAGAAAACGGAGCCCCATAATGGATCTCTGAATGCTAATGTGAACCTAGCATAGGATGCTTGGTGGTAAATATTAAAAATCAATGAAAGCAATGAAGCTGAAGCAAGTCGGGATAGTGAAGGACTTGATTAGGCACAAAAATACAAAGTAAAAAACTTATAATTTATGGGACTTGGACTTCTTAATATATGAAGTTTTCTAGAATGCTGTAAAATCAGACTGGAGCAATCATAAGGGCTTGTCAATTCCAGTACAAGTACTAGGCTCCAGCATGTACCAAAATTCCTGGAGTATGCATGTTACCTACTGCTGTTGGTCTTAACATTTAACTGTAGGGCAGTAGTCAAGGATAAAATATATGTTTGATTTAGGACAAAAAGGTGATATAAGTCTAGCTTTACTGGTACTTATTTTAATGGTGATGTGGCATATCTCAAATTTTTTAATAGATGCCATCTGGAGTCTTGGAAATCTAAGCAATAATGTGATTTCCAACAGCAAACTCCGCAGTGCTATAATAAGCAATTTTGTACATGTAGTTATCTGCTCACCTTTCACATGCTAACCTTATATCATCAATTTCTACAACGATTATTCTGAATAAAACTAGATGAAAATATATTACCATTCTGAGTAAGATTATAAATCATTGTGCTGTCACCCAAAGACACATGGCATACGATTTTAGGCACACACTGTCAACATCTTCAGTATTCACCACCATTCGTGCACACTAGAGTCATTCTAGGGAACTCAACATGAGCTATCATAAATTAATTGTCAGTTCATTATGGAATGGAAACAGATCTGGTTCTAGGCATTAGTACCAACAATTACATCAATTAGTGAGGCAAAATTGGAGCCGCTTACATCAAATGTAATTTACATAACCATATTTTATAGAAAGGTCAAGAAACCAAAAAAAAAATCTGTGCATGTACAAAACACAAAATGCTATCTGCACTACAACTTAAGCCTTTTTAGAGTGTACTGGTCATTTGCAAAACATTTTTATATAATGTAGATAATATTATATGTAAATTTGTAATATACATTGTTTACAAAATGTGCATATTTTTGGTGAAAAAATTCTGGCTGGTCTCTGCAGCTATTGCCTGTCTGTCTCTGTGGAAACAAAATACAGGAAGCGTGGTCGGACAAGCAGGGTTCTGTGCACTGAGGACAAGCAGGGCTCTGTACACTGAGGACAAGCAGGGCTCTGTGCAGTGAGGACAAGCAGGGATCTGTGCACTGAGGACAAGCATGGATGTGTACACTGAGGACAAGCATGGGTGTGTACACTGAGGATAAGAAGGGCTCTGTACACTGAGGACAAGCAGGGCTCTGTGAACTGAGGACAAGTAGGGCTCTGTACACTGATGCCGGCAGGGCTCTGTACACTGAGGACAAGCAGGGCTCTTTACACTGAGGACAAGCAGGGCTCTGTACACTGAGGACAAGCAGGGCTCTGTACACTGAGGACAAGCAGGGCTCTGTACACTGAGGACAAGCAGGGCTCTGTACACTGAGGACAAGCAGGGCTCTGTGAACTGAGGACAAGCGGGGCTTTGTGCAGTGAGGACAAGCAGGGATCTGTGCATTGAGGACAAGCAGGGCTCTGTACACTGAGGACATGCAGGGCTCTGTACACTGAGGACAAGCAGCGCTCTGTGCACTGAGGACATGCAGGGCTCTGTACACTGAGGACAAGCAGGGCTCTGTACACTGAGGACAAGAAGGGCTCTGTACACTGAGGACAAGCAGGGCTCTGTGAACTGAGGACAAGTAGGGCTCTGTACACTGATGTCGGCAGGGCTCTGTACACTGAGGACAAGCAGGGCCCTGTAGACTGAGGACAAGCAGGGCCCTGTAGACTGAGGACAAGCAGGGATCTGTGCAGTGAGGACAAGCAGGGATCTGTGCACTGAGGACAAGCAGGGCTCTGTACACTAAGGACAAGCAGGGCTCTGTACACTGAGGACAAGCAGGGCCCTGTAGACTGAGGACAAACAGGGCCCTGTAGACTGAGGACAAGCAGGTCCCTGTAGACTGAGGACAAGCAGGGATCTGTGCAGTGAGGACAAGCAGGGATCTGTGCAGTGAGGACAAGCAGGGATCTGTGCAGTGAGGACAAGCAGGGTTCTTGGAATTAAGGACAAGCAGGGCTCTGTACAATGAAGATAAGCAAGACTCTGTACAATGAGGACAAGCAGGACTCTGTAGACTGAGGAAAAGCAGGGCTCTGTACACTGAGGACAAGCAGGGATCTGTACAGTGAGGACAAGCAGGCCTCTGTGCACTGAGGACAAGCAGGACTCTGTGCACTGAGGACAAGCAGGGCCCTGTAGACTGAGGACAAGCAGCGCCCTGTAGACTGAGGACAAGCAGGTCCCTGTAGACTGAGGACAAGCAGGTCCCTGTAGACTGAGGACAAGCAGGGATCTGTGCAGTGAGGACAAGCAGGAATCTGTGCAGTGAGGACAAGCAGGAATCTGTGCAGTGAGGACAAGCAGGGTTCTTTGAATTAAGGACAAGCAGGGCTCTGTACAATGAAGATAAGCAAGACTCTGTACAATGAGGACAAGCAGGACTCTGTATTATGAGGACAAGCAGGGCTCTGTAGACTGAGGACAAGCAGGGCTCTGTACACTGAGGACAAGCAGGCCTCTGTGCACTGAGGACAAGCAGGGCTCTGTGCACTGAGGACAAGCGGGGCTCTGTGCACTCAGGACAAGCAGGGCTCTGTACACAGAGGACAAGTAGGGCTCTGTGCACTGAGGACAAGCAGGGTTCTATACACTGAGGAAAAGCAGGGTTCTGTGAACTGAGCACAAGCAGGGCTCTGTGAACTGAGGACAAGCAGGGCTCTGTGAACTGAGGACAAGCAGGGCTCTGTGAATTAAGGACAACCAAGACTCTGTACAATGAGGACAAGCAGGGCTCTGTACAATGAGAATAAGCAGGGCTCTGTATTATGAGGACAAGCAGGGCTCTGTGTCGAAACTATGAAAGCTAGATAGTCGTATATCGGTGTTATTCAAACAGACATCTGGGAGTTGTAGTTTCACAACAGCTGGAGACACATTGTTTGGAAACCATTGTCCTATATGGGCCTAGATGCAACTGATCCACATGCCTTACTAAAGAACAAAATCAATGCAAGGAAATTATGGAAAGCTAAATTTGAACTGTGACATATAGAACAGTTTTCTATTCGTCATATACATATTAAATTAATCTGTTAACACTGATTTATAATAACACTAGCTGCCCTGTCCTCTTAAATTGCTATACAATACAATATAATGTATACGCTGCAGTATGCATGAATTAATGTAGATTTTAAAATGTATATATATAATTTTTTTCCCCTATATTATAATAGGAGAGCTCTTTGCTGTACATTTCAAATGTTTTTTATCACTTTTAGGGCAAGTAACCATCAGTATCTTATCCGGTCCTTTACCAGGTCACCTGGGCTCTGCTGTAGGTGCTAATGACACGCTCATGACAAAGGCCACTAAACTGTCATTAAAAGACATTTCCCTTTAGTTTCCTTAATGCAAGAGTATCAATCCTGCCAGGGACTATCTGAAATTTTAGTATTTGTCTATCAATAAACTAACCTAGACAATTAAGTCAATGGTATTTCAATTTGTGTTGAAAAGCTATTATGACTAAGAGGGTCTTAGGTGCTTGTGTCTTGTTAGGTAATGCATCCCTTATTGATAACAGATAGAAACATTTATAGGCCGATGTGTGTTGGTGGACAAAGTCTTTAAAGCCCTTTCCAAGTGTGAACCATTTCATCTATAAGGTGTCAAAGATAACCCTCAAATCATCTGCTCACAGTCCAGCCAGAAATGTAACAAAAAAAACCTCTATATACCTCTGTTTATAAAGCTGGTAGTAATAATTTACAGGGATTATATCTCTAGGTTATAGAGATTATTCACTGCATAGGGAAAAGTTTTAGAATTTTAGAAATGTCCAATATTAAAGTCATAATTTTACACTTTCGCATTCATTAAAACTTACTTTTTCCCCCCAATTCTGACATTTAATCCTAGAGCAAATCCCATTCTCTTAGAATCACTACTATATTTCTAGAATGCCAAACTGTCTTTATTATTTATAATAGTATTTACGGTATTCAAAATCAAATGATTTATTTCAGCTTTAATTTCTTTTATCCCATTCCCATTGGATCAGAAGGTTACATACATGTGGTTGCTATCTGGTAGCATTACCTTTAAATCGTCTAGCCCAGTGTTTCCCAGCCAGGGTGCCTCCAGTTGTTGCAAAACTACAACTCCTAGCATGCCCAGACAGCCTTTGGCAAGCTTCCCACAATAAGGCTTCTTTCACACGGGATGATATACAGGTAGATAATGTGGTATCTACGGACCAGTGTAATTAAACAGCTCCCAAAAATTAAATAGGAAAAAATGGGGGGAGTGTGCATAAAATATAACTTTTAATAACCACCTCTAAAATATTATATTAATAGTGATGAATAATAATCAGCCATTTGACCCGGATAAGGGCTTCTTAGCAATAGTACGCCAAAGCTATGCTGCTAAAATATAGACCAGGGGACAAAATCCCAAGTATATATGACAAGATATCACATCCAGGATACAATCTGCCCAGAGGGACTAGATGTATCCCATGACACAACGGCCCGACAAAATCCCAAGTATATATAACAAGATATCACATCCAGGATACAATCTGCCCAGAGGGACTAGATGTCTCCCATGACACAACGGCCCTATGCGTTTCGGCACAAAGTAGCATGTGTCCTCCTCAGGGGCTCAACAAATGGATGCCATAAAACAATAAATTTATCCACAGTGATTTATTGGATAATGGTCTATAGCCAGGATGTGGCTCGAAGTATCGGAAACGCTTCCTTCACCCTTCCCAGATTCAACCTGTAAGAAAGATGCAGACAACAGGAAACCATATTCAGTACACCATGTCGTAGCTGGGAAGGGGAGATGCTAGCCACAGTACAAAAACAATACACTCACGGTCCTGTCGGGACTCGACGTGAAACCTGTAATAAAGCATAGAGGAATATATTGTTCTCCACCTATTCCTTATGGTAGTTATGATCAAATACCTGCAAGGGAAGAATTTTACTCACGGTTCTGGCGCAAGAGGTAAGTGTGAAGCGCTCCGGACAATGTGTGTAACCCGCAGTGGCGGGGAGCCGAGCTGTATGCCGGCTTCTCACACACATGTCCGGAGCTAACGGCGTCTGACGTCTTATCCGCTTCCGGAGCCATGGGAGGAGTCTCCGCCCGTCTGCCGTCTCCATGCGAACGCCTGACGCTGGAGGGCGTAACCTACACACCGCTCGTATCGCGGGGTAGCGGGCAAAGAACAGTTAACCCTTTGAGCTCCGTGGGATAAGTACGGTTCATGGGTCAGAGGTAAGCTGGCCCATGAACTAAAAGGGCTTTATTTGGATAAGTCCAGATTACACCAAAGAGAAAACCCGGATTAGCAATGATGAGGAAAGTGTTACCAAGTGATGTAACTGATACTGAACAAACATATCCAATCAGATTAAAGTAGTGGACCTCCTACTAATCAAAGAATCTATGTAAGGAGGAACGATGCAGGCAGAGGGACCCCAGGGGAGAGGCACAGGGAAGCCCATATCTTAATGAGAAAATGCGCATAGATTAAACAAATAAGTAAGATAAAAACAACTGTAGTTGAGGCGCGAATGGCCGCTGGGGAGAGGGGAACCCCTAGCTTGAAAGGGGGGGGGGGGAGGGAGAATATGCGGGGGCCTAGTGGACCTAGATACACGCTATTAGACCCTAAAACTAGTCCCTAAACCTAGGCGGGGTGGCCGCCCTAAAAAGGGCGGTCCCGCACAGGAACCTAGTCTAGGATACCCTACACATCCCTAGTTAAGGGGTGTGTCCTAGCTCAAAGGTTGACTACAGCCCCCACTAACTACCTATAGTCACCCCTAGAAATCTTCCCAGCGGTCAAAGCCACAACTAAAGGAAACTAGTATAGCACAATTGCTCATTAAGTCCCTTGGGGGTAACTGAATCTAAAGTATAAATCCAACGTGTCTCATGTTGAAGAAGCATCTGGTCCAGATTACCTCCTCTCGGTGAGGGTCGCATCTTTTCTATGCCAAAAAATTCTAGATGTTGAGGATCACCCCCATGAGATTCATTAATATGCCTCGCCACTGCTGTGTCCCTTTTATTGCGGATGTCACCTATATGCTCAAGCACTCTACGGCGCAGTTCTCTAATAGTTTTGCCTACATATAGTAGGTTGCAGGAGCATATGGCGACATAGATAACTGCTTTTGTACTACAGTTAATCATACCTTTGATTTTAAACATTTTATCAAGTGATCGCACAGTGATACTTTCCGTTTTCCTCATAAAGGGGCAGGCCTTACAGTGGCCGCATTTGTAAGATCCATTCGTCGTACCACTGCCCAGCCATGTCTTAGAGGGTGAGGGGGGTGCTAGATGACTTTGAGTGATGTTATCCCCTACACTTCTCCCTTTTCTGTACGTAATTAGTGGGTAATTGCCCACTAAAGGTGCTATATCTTTGTCCATCATTAAGATACTCCAATGCCTTTGTAAAATTTCTCGGACTTGTGTAGATTTATTATCAAAGGTACCTATGACTCTACAAGTGTGTGATTTTGTGTTCCTCCTTACATAGATTCTTTGATTAGTAGGAGGTCCACTACTTTAATCTGATTGGATATGTTTGTTCAGTATCAGTTACATCACTTGGTAACACTTTCCTCATCATTACTAATCCGGGTTTTCTCTTTGGTGTAATCTGGACTTATCCAAATAAAGCCCTTTTAGTTCATGGGCCAGCTTACCTCTGACCCATGAACCGTACTTATCCCACGGAGCTCAAAGGGTTAACTGTTCTTTGCCCGCTACCCCGCGATACGAGCGGTGTGTAGGTTACGCCCTCCAGCGTCAGGCGTTCGCATGGAGACGGCAGACGGACGGAGACTCCTCCCATGGCTCCGGAAGTGGATAAGACGTCAGACGCCGTTAGCTCCGGACATGTGTGTGAGAAGCCGGCATACAGCTCGGCTCCCCGCCACTGCGGGTTACACACATTGTCCGGAGCGCTTCACACTTACCTCTTGCGCCAGAACCGTGAGTAAAATTCTTCCCTTGCAGGTATTTGATCATAACTACCATAAGGGATAGGTGGAGAACAATATATTCCTCTATGCTTTATTACAGGTTTCACGTCGAGTCCCGACAGGACCGTGAGTGTATTGTTTTTGTACTGTGGCTAGCATCTCCCCTTCCCAGCTACGACATGGTGTACTGAATATGGTTTCCTGTTGTCTGCATCTTTCTTACAGGTTGAATCTGGGAAGGGTGAAGGAAGCGTTTCCGATACTTCGAGCCACATCCTGGCTATAGACCATTATCCAATAAATCACTGTGGATAAATTTATTGTTTTATGGCATCCATTTGTTGAGCCCCTGAGGAGGACACATGCTACTTTGTGCCGAAACGCATAGGGCCGTTGTGTCATGGGATACATCTAGTCCCTCTGGGCAGATTGTATCCTGGATGTGATATCTTGTTATATATACTTGGGATTTTGTCCCCTGGTCTATATTTTAGCAGCATAGCTTTGGCGTACTATTGCTAAGAAGCCCTTATCCGGGTCAAATGGCTGATTATTATTCATCACTATTAATATAATATTTTAGAGGTGGTTATTAAAAGTTATATTTTATGCACACTCCCCCCATTTTTTCCTTCTTTCACACGGGCAAAGAGGATCCATTCATAATGGGTAAAGAGGATCCCATTCACTTCCCAGTTATAACTCCTGTTATTGCGGCCGAAGATAGCGGGAGAAAAAGACACACATTTTTCTCCCGCTATCTTCCTAACGGACGTCACTTGCTGGGTGAAAACGGTAGTGCGAAAGAAGCCTAAGTTGCTAAAATTTTGGCCCGATTCTTCTGACAGAACTGGTGTAACCGAGCAAGGTGTGTAGGTCTATTGCTCACACAAAGTTTTCTATGAAATAGAGGTCAGGGCCACACCATTATATTTACTTTGTTGTCCTTAAGCCATTTTGCACAAATTTGGACTTTCCGAAAAAGATCCAATTGCACCCAAGCTTTAACTTCCTATCTGATGTCTTGAGATGTCAATGCCTACACATAGTTGTCCTTCCCCATACATCTAATTTGTGACCTATACCAGTCCTTCCTGCGGCAAAGCATCTTCACAACATGATGCTAACATCCACTGGTTGCTTCACAGTTAAGATGGTATTCTTTGGTTTGCCAGCCCTCCCCAACCCCTTTTTTCTCCATACATGGCTATTGTCATTATGGCAGAACAGTTCCACTTTTTCTTTATCAGACCAGAGGACATTTCCCTAAAAATGATAACCTTTGTCCCCATTTTTAGTTGCAAACTATAACCAGGCTTTTCATGACAGTTGTGGATCAGTGTCTTCTGTGCAGAGCGGCCTTATAGGCATGTTATATTATTGATACATACTTTTTTTTATCTTTTAGAAAATGAAAAGCTGTCTTGGTCATGTGATGGACACACTGAAACTGATGAGTCAAGCACATGTTTGTCCATTACATGGTTAGGACAGACATTTATCCATTGGAAGAAAACATTAAAAGGGGTACTTCGCCCCTAGACATCTTATCCGCTATCTTATCCCCGATCTCGGCTGTGACACCCCAGACATCCGATGCACGGAGCAAACTTTGCTCCATGCCTGTTGACTGGCGATGCAGGGCAGAGGCTTGTGATGTCACAGTCACGCCCCGCTCATGACAATGCCCCCTCAATGCAAGTCTATGGGAGGGGGCGTGATGGGCATCACGCCCCCTCCTATAGACTTGCATTGAGTGGGCATGGGCGTGACGTCACGAGCGGGGCGCCGCCGTGACACTATGAGCCTCCGGTGCTGCACCCGATACTGTAAACTAAGGCCAGGTGATCGTGGGGGTCCCCAGCGGCAGGACTCCTGCAATCAGACATCTTATCCCCCATCCTTTGGATAGGGGATAAGATGTCTAAGGGCAGAGTACCCCTTTAAAGCTTCCTACTGCATCTAACATCAAATAAGACTGTTCTCATGGTGTGATATATTGGACAATCTGATGGTTTTAAGTCCTATGATCACTTATTTTATGGATTGTCCAGTGCTTTCTGAATAAAAGCCTGTGGGAAGTGCACAGTCATCTATGTATAGGTCTCTCTTATAACTTTTTTGTACAAGGTCTTGGCTGAATTAGGAATTGTAAAAAAAAAAAAAAGGTACACCATAAAGGAACCAACTCATTGGGAGAGATTTATCAAAACCTGTGCAGAAGAGAAGTTGTCCAGTTGCCTGTAGCAACCAGATTGCTTGTTTCCTTTTTCACAGACCTTTCTAAAAATGAAAGAAGCGACCTGATTGGTTGCTATGGGCTACTGGGCAAGATTTCCTCTGCACAGGTTTTGATAAATCTTCCCCATTGTCTTTGAAAAAACAGGATCGACAAACCTTGTTGTTGTGGAAAATCCTATCATGTTGAGTATGATGAAGTGTCCATAATATGGACAACAGTGTCTGTAATCAAATTTAATGATGTCCATAATAAACCAAAAGGACAAAATGTGCCAAGTGATAATGACAATAACAAACATGTAGAGAACTTGCTGGAAATGTACCTTTTATTTTTATCTTCTATTTGAAGGATGAAGATGACATCATCCAGTGTTTGAAACTTGGTTCCACTTTCTCCCCACTTCAGTTTCAGGCTCTGGGGTCCGGCGGCCACACACTCGAGCCGAGGAGGCAGTGGAGGGAGAGGGTTTGTCTTTACATGGATTGTTTCACTGAACGGCCCAACTCCAATTTCATTCACTGCTTGAATTCGGATTCTAGAAAAGAGGACAAAGTAGAGTATAAGTAAAGACAGCATGCTATAGCTTTTAATTCCTTTTTATGGCATTTTCTTAGCTCTTTGTAACCAACTCAGAAAACATCATCACTAACATTTCACTATAGCACAGTGTGATCTTCTCTCAGTCAATGGACTTACTGATGTGTTAGAAAATTGGACAATTTAGGCAACTTCCTTTTCGTACAGAATCATTCTACTTTCCTTTTTAGAATAGTAGAAAGTCAGTAAATGTGCAAAAACTTCTCAAAGTCTGTATAAGCCATGCAGGAGAAGTTATATTCACACGGTCTAAATACTATGGTAAATCATTGTAGACCATAAACAATATTAGAGCTCTGGGACAGAGATGACGTTCACTGTAAACTGTAGAAAGCAAAGAAATATTGAATACACATGTAATACTGAATCTCCAATATTTCGCCAATTGCCTTCAATTACGATGCAAGAAAATAATTTTCTTCACTAAAAGGTTGCAAAACGAACTGTAAATAATGTTTTATGATTTCATGAAAATTTAAACATTAGGGTAAAGATTTTAGATACGCCCCATCCCATAGATTTGCATTGAGGGGGCATTGTTGTGACGTCAAGAGCGGGGCGTGATATGTGTATGCACAAATACTGGACAGGCTTGTTTCCTGGAGGCAACCTGTGAAGAATAAAATAGAACAAGATGCTATCAGGATACCATATAGTCACTAAGGCAATATGTTGGTAAAAGGGGATTTCACTACCTCCAGTCCCTTCAGGATGCCTTAAAAAAATTAAAGAAAGAATTCCCCCATTAGGGGTAATGTCCCTGTAGAGAAAGAAAAACTGCTGCCAGATCCTGGCTACTCACGTTTAGATATATGTTGTGTCATAGACATGAACAGGCCAGAGCACTACCTACAGTGGTAGGGAGCCAGTCTGCTGGCGCTCTGCCCGGGACTTTTTGGTGTGGTCTGATATCCGGAATGCTGCTATCACATGACATGGGTCCCAGTCACGTGGGTCGTGATGTGGCGATCCCACATGATGGGAAAGCAGGCAAGTGATCTCACCGATCACGTGATACTGCTGCGTCCGCTATGCGGAATCTCCACCGGTCATTATGTATCAGGAAACAAGTCCGGCCCCCGAGATGCGATAAACCCGCAAAGCAATCAGAATTAGATGAAATGTATTATTAAACTTGTGATTTAGGCTGGTAAATATAATACTTGATCAGTGGGTAAATAGAGTGTGAGTGGTATATCAAATTGGGCACATCTATGCTTTAAGTTACTGATTCAATACAATTTATATGAACTGAGAAATGGCAGGCTTCAACCAATGCACCCTTATGTACTGGATGATACATCCATTCATATATTGCATAGTGCATTGACAGCACAGTCATCCATGGCTCCTCCAACGATAGGAGAGTCCCTAAACATAGCCAGAGGTGGGGAAGGAAGAATTACGGGGACCTAATGAGCCTGCACTAATCCCTAGTATGCCCTAGTTATGCCCCTGGTACCTAGGCAGGGTGGCCGCCCTAAAAGGGGCAGTCCCCCTCTCGAACCTCCTGTTACCCCATTGCATACACTGACTATGTAATGACTCTTATCTCGGGACACCTACTAAGGGTCCACTATCTACCTACCACATCATTACTAGGTGGGAGGAGCCCTGCATATATGTGAAGTCTAAAGGAAACACAAAAAATTCTGCTGTTCGTTAAGGCCTATAGGGGCAGTAGAGTTAAGTTGATGGATCCATCGACATTCCTTCTGTAATAAAATGTGATCCATATCTCCGTCCCGGGATGAAGTTTTAACACGTTCCACCGCTGTAAAGCTAAGTCCCTCTGTACGGCCTACATGCATATTATTGATGTGAATAGCAAGGGAAGTCTCTCTTTAATTTCTGATGTCCCCGAAATGCTTGAGTATTCTTCTTTTGAAGGCCCGTGTGGTTTTTCCCACATATCTCATCTGACACGAGCAGGTGGCCACATAAATGACTCCACATGAGTCACAGTTCATAAAATCCCGTATCTTAAAGCTCACGTCAGAAGGTCCCTATGGATCTATTTTTTTGATACAAAGGGACAGGTCCTACATTTACGGCAACCCTTCAATCTAATTCCCTAACCAGGTATCCCTCGAGCGTGTATCTGGGAGCAAGTGGCTCTGAGTCAAAATGTTCCCAAGACTCCTCCCTCTCCTATACATTATCTGTGGTTGTTCACTTATGACTTCAGATAGATCAGGATCCATTTTAAAAATCCCCAGTGCTTCTCAAGAATCGATCTAATAGGGCTTGAAGCTTGATCAAAAGTCCATATAACCCGCATTGGGGGTCCTGGAATCATCTTTCCTGCGAGGGATGAGTAGGTCATCTCTTGGAGTCCGTCGGGCATAACGAAAGGCATGTTTCTGCTTAGATTTCCAAAGATCGAGGTTGTGAACAGTGTAAAGATTTATAGAAAGTCTCTAAGAGCTCGTCCACACTGCTGACATTCAGCCTGCAGAATTCCGCTTACAGCAGAGTCCCATAGTTTTCAATGGGATTCTGCTGCTCCATGCACCCAAAGAATTAACATGTTTATTCTTTGGGGCAAATTCTGCCAGACTGCATTGCTGTCTACGAGACAGTACACTTCTGCACAGTCCTACCGCCGATGATTACGGTGGTGCTTGCTGCAAGTGGACATTCATTTGGCGGTAATATGACGGCTAAATGTCCACAGTGTCAACAAGCCCTTTTTTTTATTTTTTTTATTCCAAAAAACATTTTCTGAGTGTCAATGAAAATCTCCAAACTGCAGGTTCCCATGGTTCATTGAGTAAGCTGTAAAATATGTTATTGAAGGCAACAAGGTGGCTGCTCCCATCACCATGTTCATAAAAGAGAATGATAAAAATCTACAATCAGAAAATAGTAAAGGGTGTAAGACTAAAAAACAACATCTCTCCAACCATTTTAGCCTATTATCTAGCAGTGATAATCCTGAGGTAGGCAAATCCCCAAGGAGGTAGAAGCCAATTTTAATATTCTTTAGAGAAAAATTCCTTTCTGACCCCAAACCTGGCATTCAGAATAAATCCCTGGATCAATGACACTTCTATAAAATCTGATAGCAATAGCATAAAATATTACTTCACTGTAGGAATGTATCCAGGCCCCTTTTGAACTCTTTTATTGGCTTTGTCATGATTTAAAAAAATATATATATAAATGATAAGCAAAGATGAAGTCTGTGGCCTCTTATCTTCTCTGATATTTGATGGACATTTACAACTGGTCAGAGATTTTCGTACCTGGTAATATGACTAAGATTCTAAATTAACTTGATCTGCAAAGTGCAGGATATGCCATATTTGTGAACAAAACCTATTTCAATGTGTGTTTAAAAATAAAATAAAAAATAAAAAAAATGTATCTGAGGTCGTATTATACATGAAATAATATAAAGAAAGCCAATCATATGAAGAAGTACATAATTTCTTATAAAACATGCAGGTAAGATAAGAGCATAGAGACATGGGGACATTACTTCTGGCGTTAATAGAGACTACATGCATTAAAATCATGGCAGCAAGAGAGTAAAAGACGAGGTACAATGTGCTCAGCGTGCAGCTGTCATAAATGACCCTAATATTGCTTCTGAGAGATTTATTAACGTTTTTCATTGCTTTATTGCCATTTTTCATAGGAACATTCTTCTCATTATTTTCCCAGTGTCGCTTCTAAACATAAACTGCTGGAGATTGGTTAGCTTCTGCTCAAACCCGGCAAACTTTTGAACTCTAAAATATGGTCGAAATACATGATAAATACTACTCCTGACCTAATAATATAAACACGGCAATGAGAATTCTATTTGCAGTCTCGCCAGTGCTTCTAGACCAGAAAAATATCTCACCAGAGAATTAATCATCGACAGGATGACATGAGAATTAATTGTTATGATTATTCCCAGATAATTAACGCATTCACTGCTCTGACACTACCCCAAGAGGAGTAGAACACATACAGGATGGCCAAATATATGGTATGGGATATCCAGACTCATTTAAGATATCAAGAGTGAACACACTAGAAGCCTGTCACAAATAATAATTCACTAAAGGCTTTTATGCACATTTGGTCAGGTTTTCAGTGATCAAAATCATGCAACCAACTAATGTTAGCTACAGACACTGTTGGGATTATGATAGGAAACGTAAACTAGATATAACAATACTGCACTAATATCTAGATATAACCTTCACTCCTCAGCTCGTCATCCCATTCCACTCATTTCAGGAGACAGGCTCTATTAAAAATCAAATCAAGTGGTCAGATAAAGGGTGAAGCACACAGCGGCACACTTTTTCCAGCTCTATCTAGCGATCGTGGGGGGGTAGGTGGTATTCAGCACTGAGACCCCAACCAATGAATACTTTAGTAAAATCTGTGTGGCATTTCAAAAGTTCTCTTATTGTCAGTGAACACCCCCTCCTGGCTCTCCCCAAATAGACAATGTCAAAGTAGAGAAGGATTGGGCAGTTGGCTTTCTACGTCTGGTTATTTTGTTCTCAAGGAACATAAGCACAGAGCTGTCCGTGTGTATAGGTAGAAAGGTTCCAAAGAGTTGCTTGCCAAATGAGTCTGTTGGCTATCTAATGTTTATACCCACCCTACCGTACCATTTTGATGAGCTATCAAAAAGTTCTAAGGGCTACAGATGATTTCATACCGTTCCAAATAATGGATACGAATTAGCTTTGTTTGGACTGTCCGTTTTAGCATCTGACGCATTCTAATAATTTTTTAACAATTGTTTTTTCTGTCTGGTCGCTCTACAGTGTTACAACAGGAAGCTTTACAGTTGAATTGGTTGCTATAGATTACTCCCCTTGTACCTGTTTTGATACATCACTCCGGTATTCTTGCCTGAAGAACTACAGCCTCAATGATGCCTATATATAAACCAAATGAAATACCAGCATTTCCACAAGATACTATATTTATTGGTTACATTGAATATACTGTATCTTGGGACCAAACCTCTAAGAGAAGCTAGTAAGTGGCTCTGAAGCCCCAAAAAATGCCATCTCAAAATAAAAAAAAATGAAAATTCAAAGTGTACTAGAAACAGGTCAAAGGTTTTGATTGGTCAGGGTCTGAGTGTTCAAACACTGACCAATTGTTATAACAAGTGGAGAGAAAAGTGCTTTTTTTTTTTAAAGTGACAGTTCCCATTTAAGAAAAATAAGCAGAAAACAAATACAGATAAAAAGAGACCTTACATATAAAAGGTTAAGATTGCTGGAAATTGTAAATCACTACCTAAGTTGAGGACATGGTGCTTCTTCAGGGGTTTTGTACAGCAAAATGAAAACTCCATCCTTCACCAAGTGTCCAAAGAAGCAGCTCATTCTGGCACAGGTAAAGAGCTGCACTGTAGAGACACAATACTAGACAGCCAATCAGAGCAGGCACTTCCATAATATAGGGGTTTTAACAGTGCAATGCATGTTTGGATGGTCATATTCAATGTGCCATTTACTAGTGCTGTCTGTAGCATTGCATGGTTTAGAGTTACAAATTGATGGCCGCTGTATATAAAACTGCTTAGCAGATGCAGCCCTTCACTGCTGTCTGTAGTTGAGGATATCGTACCTTTTATAAGCAAACACGCAACTCAGTTTAGTCGATTTAAATAAATGTTCTCATTATGTACTTTAAACCCTATGGTCAGCTAAATGAAACAATTTTGGGGAAGGCATAAAATACAAGACAGTAACTCGACAACCAATCAGCCCTTTACAAATGTGTTATCCGAGCAACCGAGCAAGAACATATTGGTTTTTTGTCCACTTGTCAGGTCATTGAAAACAAAGCCCTTACAGTCAATCACTGTTATATAACAAAATACACATACTGCTTTTTACCAGGGTAGAGAGAGGTGTAATTGACGTGTCTGTGACTAGAGATATTTGTAATATTTATTATCCAAGATTATTTTTGGCAACTAAAGGAACAAATTGTACTTGTTTACCTGATAATACGTATTTAAGGGCGCTGCGTAGCAAGGCTTCCTGTGTGTATTTCATACAAATCAATTCTAGCTACACAAGGCATATTTATGAAAGGTGAAGAAAAGGTTTAGAAAACTATATAATTATACAATTATATAAAACTATATAATTATACCTATGGCTGACAGATGCCATTGGTAAGGCATCTGTTTTAGGCATCCCTTACCTATAGGCTATAACGATCTCTGTTTAATAGTGATATCATACAGAGATTGTGACAAATCCCTTACATGGATGTCATATAGTGGCATCACTCACCATAGGTTCATATGTTATCCGAAAAAGTTTAAAACAATTAGAACCCCTGTTTGTGTGCCCTTCAAAAATATGCCTGTGGTCCAGCTGCAAAAGAACACTATCTTTTTCTCCTTATGTCAAGACGACAAATGGCTAGCAATGGTTCAAATGTTGCAATACAATATAATACCTTCCCCTCTTTATTTCAAATGAAACACGCAAATAAACACAACTACCAATATCAAACTACTCAGGACCACAAACACGTCTGCAAATACAAAGATCTATATGGAACACAAACTGTTAATTATTTATGTAAAAAAACTGCATAAACGCACACAGTAAAATAATACAAAATGTGAATACAAAGTGTCCAGAATACAGTATCAGTATATGAAAAAAAAAAAAAAAAAACACACTAAGGCATTGTTTTCTAAAAGCAGAAAAAAATGACAATGTAAGGAATTTCATCAAATGTCGGTGGGCAGAGCGATGCAACTATAAAACACTAGTGTGTATCACAAATACAGCAAAAGAAACTTAACCCCTTCATGACCCAGCTAGTTTTGGCCTTTATGACACAGTCCGTTTTTTCAAATGTGTCTCTTTAAAGGGGTACTCTGGCCCAGAGACATCTTATCCCCTATCCAAAGGATAGGGGATAAGATGTCTCACCATGGGGGTCCCGCCACTGGGAACCCCTGCAATCTTGTATTCGCCACCCACCTGTTTGAGCTGCACGCCGCGGTGCCACCTCACCGTGTGAGGTCGCCACCCGGCTGTTTGTGAGCTGGCACCGTGGGGTACAGCTCAAACAGGTGGGTGGCGAATACAAGATTGCGGGGGGGCCCCAGCGGCGGGACCTCCGCGGTGAGACATCTTATCCCCTATCCTTTGGATAGGGGATAAGATGTCTCAGGGCCGGACTACCTCTTTAAGGCTGCTTTCACACTATCAAAATACTTCTGTTATGAACGCCTGTTATAAAAAGCCTGGAAATCCGCAGTTAGGCTGGGTTCACACTACGTTTTTCAACTACAGTTCCCGCATACGTATGGGGAAAAAAACGGATGGAACAGTATGGGAAAAAGTAAACCATATGCGTTTTTAAACAGTATACTGTTTTTAAAAGTGCATACAGTTCCGTCAGTTTTTATAGAAAAAAAAACCCATCCGTTTTTGAAAATTTTGTCCATTTTTAATGGGAGGGGTCTTGGGTGAGGACTTTAGGATTCAAATGCGCATGTGCAAAGTAAAACGTATATGTTTTTCCTGTATGGAACCGTATACATGTGCGTTTCCCATTGACGTCCATGTTAACAAAAAACGTATGCGGTTGCAGTACGGTTTTTAAACCGGACTCAAAACCGTGGTCAACCACGGTTTTGAGTCCGGTTTAAAACCCGGACTGCAACCACATACGTTTTTTTTAACATGGACGTCAATGGGAAACGCACATGTATACGGTTCCATACGGGAAAACGTATACGTTTTTACTTTGCACATGCGCATTTGAATCCTAAAGTCCCCACCCAAGACCCCTCCCATTAAAAATGGACAAAAATTTCAAAAACGTATGTTTTTTTTTTAATAAAAACTGACAGAACTGTATGCACTTTTAAAAACAGTATACTGTTTAAAAACGCATACGGTTTACTTTTTTCCATACTGTTCCATCCGTTTTTTTGCCATACAGTTTTCTTTAGAAAAACGGATTGAAAACAGTATGGCAAAAACGTAGTGTGAACCCAGCCTTATACGGCTGGTACAAAATCACTAACGGCCGTTAGAAAATCCTATTATAGTCTATGGGATTTTTCTAATAGCCGTTTTAACCCGTTATCGCCCGTTATTAATAACGGACGTTATTTTGTGACGGGCGAATGAACGGGAGATATAGTGCATGTACTAATTCTCCTGTTACTATCGCCTGTCACAAAATAACTGCCAATTTCCAGGCTTTTTATAACGGGCGTTCATAACGGAAGTAATTTTATAGTGTGAAAGTAGCAGTGGTAATAACTTTGAACTGCTTTTACCTGGCAAAGTGATTCAAAGATAGTTTTTTCAAGACATATTGTACTTTATATTAGTGGTAAATTTTTGTTGATACATGCAGCGATTTTTGTGAAATTTGAAAAATTTTCATTTCTCTATGTTTGAAACTCTCTTCTTGTAAAAGAAATAGTCATGCCAAATAAATGTAGTTATTAATTCACATCCACAACATGTCTACTTTATGCTGGCATCATTTGTTAAACATTCTCTTACTTTTTTTTACATTAGAAGGCTTATAATAATATGAGCATTTTTTTTATTTTTCTTCAAAAGTTCAAAATCAAATTTTCAATTCTGATTTTATATATATATATATATATATATATATATATATATATATATAGTTATATATATATATATATACACACATACACACACATAACTATATATATATATATATATATATATATATATATATATATATATAAATATTCCAAGTGATGAGTGCCACCGTGTGGGATTCAATACCCTGGATCCAGGCAGGTGCTCAGTCCTATGATGGGCTTGACCGAAATGTCCCAAACAAGTAGGATTCCAAGAAAAATAGGGATTCCAGCAATCCAATGTACAAAAATAACTTTATTCATCCAATATGGAAGCAACGATTGAGACCACAATTGAGACCACGTTTTTTGTTGTTGTTTGACAATTTATACTTGGAGGGGTGTAAACTCCATATGTTAATGCGTCTTGAACATTTTCCAGGCAGCATTAAGGTTGCACCTGTGAGGCCATGCACCTATATCAGCCAACTTGGGTGGGGCTTGTAGCCTCTCTCCCTCCTCCCATTGTATGTTTGCTCAGTCACACTGGAGGCAACTGGGAGCAGACCGCATGTCGGCCTAGTGCTGCTGTAATTGCCCACTGGCCCCTGGTTTTTGCTTATCACACACAGGTAGGTTAGCGTTAGGTCCCATGCCATCTGAGAAACCTTGGCGTTGGTGTGCGGGCTCTGGTGTGTCCTTAATATAAGGATACACTGGCGAATGTCTCAATTTTAACATCAGTGTTGAGGGATTAGCCAATGTCATTGTATACATCTACCACAGTAGTGCACCTAAATTTCTGTATTGCATTATTCTAATTGTTACACATCCACATTGTTTATCTGGTGTAGGATTCTATTGTGGCACTTGTAGTCCACTGCAGGCATCCCCTCCATTGTATGCATTTTTATGCTGGGGATCGCCCCTAGCAACGGACTACAAGGGCAGGATCTGCTCCCCCAGTATAAATGCACAACTGCATTTGGGGTTGAGCACCTCCAGCCTTTTGAGACCACATTTTTTGTTGTTGTTTGAAAAGTTATACGTGGAGGTGTGTAAACTCCATATGTTAATGCGCCTTGAACATATTCCAGGCAGCATTAGGGTTGCGCCTGTGAGGCCATGCACCTATATCAGCCAACTTGGGTGGGGCTTGTAGCCTCTCTCCCCCCTTCCATTGTATGTGTGCTCAGTCACGCTGGAGGGAACTGGGAGCAGGCTGCATGTCAGCCTAGTGCTGCTGTAATTGCCCACTGGCCCCTGGTTTTTGCTTTTCACGCACAGGTAGGTTAGCGTTAGGTCCCGTGCCATCTGAGAAACCTTGGCGTTGGTGTGCAGGCTCTGGTGTGTCCTTAATATAATGATACACTGGCGAATGTCTCAATTTTAACATCAGTGTTGAGGGATTAGCCAATGTCATTGTATACATCTACCACAGTAGTGCACCTAAATTTCTGCATTGTGCGACAAAATTTAAGAAAGTTTTTTTTTAAATGGGAAAAGGGGGGTGATTCAAACTTTTATTAGGGGAGAGGTTTAATGATCTCAAATTACTTTTTTTTGTTTCCACTTTTTTTTGCAATGTTATAGCCCCCATAGGGGGCTATAACACTGCACACACTGATCTTTTACATTGATCATTGTTATCCCATAGGATAACATTGATCAATGATTCTGCCGCTTGACTGCTCATGCCTGGATCTCAGGCACGGAGCAGTCATTCGGCGATCGGACACACAGGAGGAAGGTAGGGACCCTCCTTGTATCCTCCAGCTGTTCGGGCGCCGCGATTTCACCCAGGTGGTCCCAAACGGCCCACTGAGCTAGCCGGGGGGGTAGTTTAACTTCACTTTAGACGCAGCGATCAACTTTCAACGCCGCGTCTAAAGGGTTAATAGCGCACGGCACTGTGATCAGTGCCGCGCTCTATTAGCCAAGGGCCCCGGCCATTGTTAGAGGCCGGGCCTGACCCGCTATGACGCAGGCCCTGCGTTATAGAAAGGGAGTGGACTCAGGGCGGCGTACAGGTACGCCCTGGGTCCTTAAGAGGATATATTTACACATATATATGTATATTTACAACAGCTCCCCCTAGTGTCTGCCCTCTGACAAGCACATGATGCAGTAGCAGATTTAGGACACTAGTTGGAGCTGCTGTACAACTAAACAGCTCATTTACAAAAAAAAAAATAATAATAATAATTACTGCACTCGCTTCACCCAGAAGTGAAGCATGCAGGAGGGCACAGCTGCAGGAGCTCGAGACTGGTAAGGAACATCGGGAAAGAGGGACAGGATGTCAGGGAAGGGGGACAGGACACTGGGAACACTTAGCAAAGCAATGTCCTGTCCCCTTTAGCAGAGACTGCCATCGGCTATTCAGATTTGACTAGCTGATAGTAGCGGTAAAGGTGAGGGGGGTGGACGAAACCTTCCTAGGTCCCGAGGCAAGATGGTTGGCTATTAGTGTTAGCCACCATCTTACAGGGCCCGGCAGGATGCCGCAAGTAGCGGCCAGTATCTACATGACGTAAATGTACACAGCTCAAAAAAACACATCCTAGATCTGAATGAATGAACTAACCGTATGAAATACTTTCGTCTTTACATAGTTGAATGTGCTGACAACAAAATCACACAAAAATTATTCAATCGAAATCAAATTTATCAACCCATGGAGATGGAGTCACATTCAAAATCAAAATGGAAAACCACACTACAGGCTGATCCAACTTTGATGTGATGTCCTTAAAACAAGTCAAAATGAGGCTCAGTAGTGTGTGTGTGGCCTGCACGTGCCCATATGACCTCCCTACAGTGCCTGGGCATGCTCCTGATGAGGTGGCAGATGGTCTCCTGAGGGATGTCCTCCCAGACCTGGACTAAAGCATCCGCCAACTCCTGGACAGTCTGTGGTGAAATGTGGCGTTGGTGGATGGAGCGAGACATGATGTACCAGATGTGCTTAATCGGATTCAGGTCTGGGGAACAGGCGGGCCAGTCCAAAGCATCAATGCCTTCCTCTTGCAGGAACTGCTGACACACTCCAGCCACATGAGGTCTAGCATTGTCTTGCATTAGGAGGAACCCAGGGCAAACCGCACCAGCATATGGTCTCACAAGTGGTCAGAGGATCTCATTTTGGTAACTAATGGCAGTCAGGCTACCTCTGGCAAGCACATGGAGGGCTGTGTGGCCCCCCCCCAAAGAAATGCCCCCCCACACCATTACTGACCCACCGGCCATGCTGAAGGATGTTGCAGGCAGCAGAACATTCTCCATGGCATCTCCAGACTCTGTCACATGTGCTCGGTGTATACCTGCTTTCATCTGTGAAGGGCGCCAGTGGTGAATTTGCCAATCTTTGGGTTCTCTGGAAATTGCCAAATGTCCTTCATGGTGTTGGGCTGTCAGCCTTCATATCACTCTCATGGAGTCTGTTTCTGACCATTTGAGTGGACACACAGACATTTTGTGGCCTACTGGAGGTCATTTTGCAGGGCTCTGGCAGTGCTCCTCCTACTCCTCCGTGCACAAAGGCGGAGGTAGGAGTCCAACTGCTGGGTTGTTCCCCTCCTACGGCCTCCTCCACGTCTCCTGATGTATTGGCCTGTCTCCTGGTAGCGCCTCCATGCTCTGGACACTACGCTGACAGACACAGCAAACCTTCTTGCCACAGCTCGCATTGATGTGCCATCCTGCATGAGCTGCATTACCTTAGCCACTTATGTGGGTTGTAGACTTCGTCTCATGCTACCACTAGAGTGAAAGTACCGCCAGCATTCAAAAGTGACCAAAACATCAGCCAGGAAGCATAGGAACTGAGAAGTGGTCTGTTCACCACCTGCAGAACCACTCCTTTATTGTGGGTATAATTTCCACCCGTTGTCTGTTCCATTTGCACAACAGCATGTAAAATTGATTGTCAATCAGTGTTGCTTCCTGAGTGGACAGTGTGATTTCACAGAAGTGTGATTGACTTGGAGTTACATTGTGTTGTTTAAGTGTTCCCTTTATTTTTTTGAGCAGTGTATGTCATAGGCCAGGAAAACCTTCCCAGTCATGACGTGCATGTATGTCGCGGGTTGGGAAGGGATTAAAATGGGTTATCCACCATAAGGTGCTTTTAGAAGTACTTACCTGCCAGAACTGGGTATTTCCTGTTGAATTTTGTTCTCTAAACTACACATCCCATAGTTCCATGCTTGTAAGTATGAGGTCACTTTCCTCCCTCCCACACATCAGCCACCCCACCCATTGGACACACCTGTGATCCCTTCAATGCAATACACTAGTGTTTCCTGATCAGGGTGCCTACTGCTATTACATAATAAACTCCCATTGAAGAAAAAAAGAACACCCATTGAAGCAGGACAGACTCCCTCTGATCACCTGACTTTGATGTCAGATCTTGACGCACTGCAACCTGGGAAATTCCGAGATCTGAGTAATTGTGTATGCTCTTAAAAATAAATATTGGGAAAAATAATCACAGAAGAATTGTGAGACCAACATCACACACAGGTACAGACACTATATTATGAACTACATTAACTTTACAGCCCCTGTAGTACAGTCAAATAAAAAAGGATCCTGGAATGAATACCCCTTTAACAAGTTACCTAGTGTGGTTAAAAATAATTTGTAGCCTGTTTCGGGGCCCTCAACCTCTGGCGGAGGGAATGCCCCCCTTTTTTTTACACTATTATTAAGGCTGACTTGCAGACTGTTTGTCCCGTAGATGTGAACATGCTTTTGAACTAACCTAATGGCCCTGATTTACTAAGAGTGGAGTGTAGGTTTCTTTGTGCGTTTTAATTCCCTACAATTTTTTTCCACCATATTTACCATACATATACACCATAGTTCCCCTACATCTTGCTTTTTTTTTTACACATGCTCTGTCGGGTTTTACTGAAATCCACCACATTTTCTGTGGAAACCTTAGTGAATATGTTGAGTCTTTGTGAAAATGTCGGGAACACTCTCCTTTTACGTGACCATGCGCCCTTTTCCCGACAAACACGCCTCTTTTTCTGTTTTTTCATTTCTGGAACAGACAGAATTCTGGCGCACAACCCAACAAAATAGGTCAGGTTTACAATGGTAAATCAGAGCCAATAAGTTTTACAGGAACATTTGCTGCTGGAATATCTTCATGTTGTCGAATTATTTGGCCTGTACCCCGGTCTTCTGGGCTGATTGGATCCCAATAGAGGGTAAGAGCTGGCTGCTTGTTCTATTGCTGTATTGTGTATGGTACATTTATTTACTTTAATAAGTTGATCATGTCCCCCCTTAAAAGTCACTTCTAAAGACTACACAAATGTAGTTCTTTTAATCTTTCCTCATAACTAAGATGATCCACACTCCTTATTGGTTTAGTTACAAGCCTCTGTACCTTTTCCAGATTTAGGATGTCCTTTTTATAAACCGGTGCCCAAAACTGGAGGCCACAGCTATGTTTTATAAAGCGGTGATATTATGTCCCTATCCTGCAAGTCAATGTCTGTTTTTTTCCCAGCATAAACACATCTAGGCCTTTTTTTAATCTATATATGGTAACCTTTTCTCCATGGAGTAGGAACGGTAATGTTTTTTGCTTGCTATATACCAAAATACTGCAATGCAAACACATTAGTGGGTATCCAGCAATTTATATTGTATTTATGTTGTGGCCACACATATAACAGAGGCCACAACAAGACTGTATAAATAGGACTTCATTGTTTTTTATTCTAGGTTGATATGTTCTTTACATTTTACCTAATCCTATGGGGAAAACCTGAAATTCTAGTATTTTCCTTGAAGAAAGAACCTATCCCACCTTGTAAGTTATACTTACCTGGTCACTACCAATCTGAAAATCTATGGGGGACTTTTTGCAGGCAAATCCTGCAGCCATCAGCGGTGAGATTATGGACAAGTTCTCAAGCTGTTAACAACAACCAGAAGCTGCCAGGATATGGCAGAGGCTTCCAATAAGAGATCCATAGATATATATACAGAGATCCATAGATATACAGATCAGCTTTGGCATCAAATATTTTTTATTAAAGGGATATTACATGATTTTAATTTTTTTATTTGACTGTGCTACAGGGGCTGTAAAGTTAGTGTAGTTCCTAATATAGTGTCTGTACCTGTGTTTAATGGCTGTTCTAGCAATTCTTATGTGATCTTTGCCCTGATGTTTATTTTTAACAGCATACAAAATTTGTGTTGTCTCAGGTTTTCCCAGGTTGCAGTACGGCCCGAGACATTACATCACTAGTCAGATGTTCAAAGGGAGCCTGCCTGCTTCAATGGGTGGAGCAACTACTGGGTGGGGGGAAATCTTTTCCCACAGAGCTGCAGGGAATTGTCCCAGGTGGGTTGACTGATGTGTGGGAGGGAGAAAAGTCCTCACACTTACAAACATGGAATCCTGGGACTTGTAGTTAGAGGGAGGGAACTCCAACAGGAAATAGTAATTTCACAAAAAGAAATCAGCAGCGTTAGCAGCAGCATGGATCATTCCTAAGCATGTCCATTACTGTCTGGCAGGTAAGAACTAAAATCACCTTATGGTGGATAACCCCTTTAACTTGGGGCAAAGGTTGTTCTCTTTCTTGGGAATCATTCCGTGTTTGATGCATTTCTGAAGATTTACTGTGTATCCACAGTGTAAATAGGACAGCAGATATATTCTACAATCACTTGTCAGGGGGCCTTAGAAAAAGACAGATTGTTTTCGCATATAAAAAAAGGCTTGGAAAATACTATGCTGGCTTGACTGATATTCTCGCTCACCCTATTGCTTAAAACAAGCAGTGTCATTTCCATACCAAGGCAAACGCATCAGTTAGCATGGCAGTAGACATTTACTTTATCACTATAGTAATCTCCCCATATAGTCCTGAAATCATTGCAGCAACCTTCATGGTTGCAGCTCAGACAGCTTTTCATCCATGCTGGAGACAACCAGACTCCGGGAGTAAAGCTGTGTAATTTAATCTGGTCCTTGAATTAAGAATTAACATTGACAGCAAATGAACGGAAAATAAAATAAAGATCACATAATACTTGGCTTCTTTGCTTTTCGAAATGAATAAACAAGACAACCTATAGTAAATGAGGGAAATAATGTGCATTAATATCAGGCTGGATTTTCACAGTGTTCTGGACAGATATATTTTGTATTTAGTAGCTATATATCAGCGTTTCCCAACATGAATGCAAAACGACAACTCTCAGCCTTTTGTTGTCTGGGAATGCTGGGAAATGTAGTTTTGCAACAACTGGAGGCACACTGGTTGGGAAACACTGATCTATATAGTCAGGAGGCGTAACTTCATGTAAAATCTGAAATAGGTCCCCATGTGGCAAATAAAATACTGGTCTCTTATGGGGTAGATGGGAAGCGACTGCTTCCTCTGCACCCCCTATTGCTATTTCCACTTTTATATAGCTATTCGGCAGATTTACAGGAGACTTTAGGTGTGTGTGTCACCTGCAAAAATGCACATGTAGTTCCATGGCTTTTAATAGAAACCCATCACAAAAAAATAGACATGAATGACGGATGCTTTGGTTTGATAGTTGTAGGTGTTGTTGTCCTAAAGCCCTTTTGAAATACCCTACCGTGGCACAAGGTTGTCACAGATGGGTCAAAGTGAAAAGTAGCCCCGTGCATTGCTAAACGCTTTTATTTCCCCATTTCCCCTGTAGTCTTCACGCCGTCCTCTTCATTATCAGTTAGTTCATCTGATGGAAAGAATGAGAACAGTTCCCTACAGTAAAGTATTATTCGTTGTATCCTCTTCACAATCCCTATTTACATCTGTAGTAAGTAGGGATATCCCGATTCCAATTTTTGTAAGACTCACCGATACCAATTACCGATACTTTTTTTTTCTTTAATGGGGAAAAAGTAGTAATTTTTTAGTTTTTAATTTTTTTTTTATATAAAAAAAATAAAATAAATAAATAAATATACATTTTATATTTAAATTTAAACTTTTTTAAAGAGGGGGGAATTCAAATTTTTTTAGGGAAGGGGTTAATTCACATTTTTTATTATTATTATTATTATTTTTTTTTTACACATTTGTTTCACAATTTTTTAGTCCTCATAGGGGACTATTGTATGCAATCTGTAGACTGCATAACTGATCAATGCTATGCCATTGCATAGCACTGATCAGTGTTATTGGTGCTTCTTACTACTGCCTGCCATGGCTGGCTGCAGTAAATGAGCGACGATCTGATGGCATGGAGCACAGTAAGGGACCTTTTGGCCATCCTTTCAGCTGATCGGGACACTGCGATTTCCCCGTGGTGATCCCCATAAGCATCCTTGAGCTAACCGGAAGTTAATCTCAGGACCTTAAAGATGCTGAAATCAACCGGCCTCTAAAGGGTTAATGCCAGACATCACCCAGATTGGTGAAGTCCTCCATTAGCCAGGGGTTCCAGCTATGATGTGCAATCTTTCAGGATCATGAAATATAGTGATAAAATAAATAAATAAAAAAGGAATAAATCCTACTTCCCAATCTTGAAGAATGTGATGTGACCATATTATCCCTTTTGAGATAGACTGTTATAGGTATTATATGGTCAGGGGGGCAATTCCTAAACTTCTACTTAGTTTGTTATGATATTTTGAGAACTCTTCAAAATAGACTGGTAACAATAAAAAGTATTTATATAGTAGGAGTCAAAACAAAGTGATAGGAGAAATAAATAAATAATAAAGTAAAAAATAACAAAATAAAGGAAATGAATAAAAGATTTACACTTCGGCTGCTTTCACACTATAAAAATACCTCCGTTATAAAAACCCTGGAAATCAGCCATTAAACGGCCGATAGAAAATCCCATTATAGTCTATGGGATTCTTCGAATAGCAGTTTTAACCAGTTATCGCCCATTATTAATAACGGCCATTATTTTGTGACATGCACTATTTCTCCTGTTACTATCCCCCGTCACAAAATAATGGCCGTTATTAATAACGGGCGATAACGGGTTAAAACGGCTATTAGAAATTTCTAATGGCCGTTTAACGGCCGATTTTCAAGATTTTTTTGACATACGTTCATTATGGATGCATTTTTATAGTGTGAAAGGGGCCTAACAGATTTGTCTATACCTGTAAATATCCCTCAATAAACCTGTATTTAGAATATAATGCATATTGGCTGCACACAGTTTTATCTATACTGGATAAGTAGAATATTGTAAACTTCTCATTGTCTAAAAAGCAGAAATAAAAATACCACATACTGGTAGGTTGCTTCTGGCTGCAGATCCTCAATGACGTGACTTGTTACATTTTCTACTGAGATGGTATTCTCCCCCATGTTTATGTGGTACCCTGTGATTTCGGATCCATTGCTGCAGGGTTCCTCCCAGCTCAGTAGTAGGCACACTGATGAGAGCATTGTATATGATTCTAGATGGGCTCCATCTATCAAATAAAGGTTAGGCACTGCATCAGGGACAGAAGCTGGGGTCTTGCAGCTCACTAGGTCACTGTATGGTCCAACTCCAGATAAATTTACTGCCTGTAAAAAAAAAGAGACAAAATATTTGTCATGTATTTAATTACCTATTCTTATGATAAACATTTGTCCTTTCCATGGTCCATGCACTAAATGTTTGCTAGATGTGGGATCAAGCTCTAGGACCCTTGCAGCGTCTAGGACTAAACTAAGTGAAGGATGGAATTATATAAACAGCCAAGCTCACTGTGGTCCATCAATATTATACCTCCCATAGAAGTGAATAGGAGTAAGCAGCTGGACTCACTGAACTATACTTTTCCCTCAACTCCAATTTACTTCTATGGAACACAGTGTAACACAAAAAGCTCTGGGGATCAAGATTCTGTATATTGGTGCAGGTCCCAGAGCGTATCCTAGTGCATGCATTAAACGTGAGGAAATGGCTCTTGTATACATTGAAAAAGAGATTAAAACGTATACTGTGAAGGGCCACACATATGCCCAGATTCGTAATACCTCACAGATCATAGTTAGAAGAACATAGAAAGAGGACCGTGCCATATAATATAACTTAATATGTATGCTAAAATCCACCAAAAATACAAAGCGAGTCCAACTCCATATAATGAATATACAAACACCAGTCCTTGCCCCAGTTCCAAGAGCCATATAACAATAGGACTGATAAAGTAGAGCTGCTCCAAAGTTAAATACCTTCTAAAACCAAAGCGGCATCTGTATAAGGTCGGTGTGTAGTTCCATGTGGCCACCGGAGAACTGACCGGTTGTCCTGCTACTGCAGGGCAGTTCTGTATTGTACTTTACCACTACCGGACCCCATTGACATGCAAGAGGTGTTATGCTGGACAGATCGGGGGAGCTTACTGTACTATGAACTGCACCACAGGTAACTCCAGAAGATGATTTAAAGGGGTATTCCAGGCCAAAACTTTTTTTTATATATCAACTGGCTCTGGAAAGTTAAACAGATTTGTAAATTATCAATACAGTGTAGAATTAGAAAAACATCGGCACTCACCGGTCTTCTCTTAAAAAGCTTCTTTATTGATACATACTCACAACATGAAATGCAGTCAGGGAAAGGGATCTGTGCAGGGGGGGGGGGTAAGTAGTAGGCAACAGACTCTGTTTCGCTCGTTACACGAGCTTCATCCGGCCTTGGCTGGATGAAGCTCGTGTAACGACCGAAACAGAGTCTTTTGCCTACTACTTACCCCCCCCCCCTGCACAGATCCCTCTCCCTGACTGCATTTCATGTTGTGAGTACGTATCAATAAAGAAGCTTTTTAAGAGAAGACCGGTGAGTGCCGATGTTTTTCTAATTCTCCACTGTATTGAAGATTTGAACTTTGCCACTACATCAGAGCACCACCACATCTCTACAGGTTTGTCCTAGTCGAACGTCCGTCTTACAGTCCAGCTTAGCCAGTAGTAGCAGTGCCGAATATCACATCTTCGCTTTGTTTGTAGATTTGTAAATTACTTTGATTAAAAAATCTTAATCCTTCCAATAGTTATTAGCTTCTGAAGTTGAGTTGTTGTTTTCTGTCTAACTGCTCTCTGATGACTCACGTGCCGACTGTGCAGTTCCTATGGGGATATTCTCCCATCATGCACAGCTCCTGGGACGTGACATCATCATTGAGCAGTCAGACAGAAAACTTCAGAAGCTAATAACTATTGGAAGGATTAAGATTTTTTAATAAAAGTAATTTACAAATCTGTTTAACTTTCCGGAGCCAGTTGATATATATATATATATATATATATATATATATATATATATATATATATATATATAAAGTTTTTGCCTGGAATACCCCTTTAATCTGCATGTCTACTGGGCATTATTTGATATGATACTCCATTTAACTGCTTCCGTCTATATTCTGTGGATGCATTAATCACCGTATTCTATAACAGTTATTGTTGTTCCCTGCTGCAAGTAGTCACTGACAGTCTGGCTGCTTCATGAATATATTTGCGCACGGACTCTAGCCAGTGGTGAACAACTTGCTTTTTGGCTATTAATGGAAGCACAGTAGGCACTTTCCCAATTTTTATTATCTATATACATTTAGACTTCTCCTTGCTAACCTCTGAGAATGTTCCCATGCCAAAAGTATTATAGGCAGTGGGGACAGGAAACTGTATATTCTTGTGTTTTTTGTGCATAACTGATAATACAGTGGGGATCAAAAGTTTGGGCACCCCAGGTAAAAATTTGTATTAATGTGCATAAAGAAGCCAAGGAAAGATGGAAAAATCTCCAAAAGGCATCAAATCACAGATTAGATATTCTTATAATATGTCAACAAAAGTTAGATTTTATTTCCATCATTTACACTTTCAAAATAACAGAAAACAAAAAAATGGCGTCTGCAAAAGTTTGGGCACCCTGCAGAGTAAATATCTTGTACTGCCCCCTTTTATTAACTATTTTATGGATGTATTTTGCTATTCATTTTACAATGTGTAAATTGTTGTTCATTTTGCTTCCTTGGCTGCAACTCCAATTCAGGACACTGCACTCTACTGTTCCTAATCTTTTTCACCTTCTCTACCTATTTTCACATAATTTCTGATATTATACAGTAGAAAATTCTGTAAAGGAATTCAATTATCTGAGGCCCGCTACTGCGGAGATGGTTCATATTGGTCACTGCAGCCCGCTGTGTCAGATCTAAGACAGGATTAACCACTAGGGAAAAACTGTACGCTGAGAAGTCAATATAGGTAATGAGATACAAAAATCTGTGGCCCCAACATGTCTAAAGGAAAAACTTCAGCATTATATTACTTTTAGATTGACTTATAGATAGAAACTTCTTAGATAAACACAATGGATATGCAGAGACTTAACTCATGTACATCCAAAATATGTGCCTAGATTAAAATATTACTGCAAAAATAAAAAATAAATAAAAATGGGCTGAAATTTTGATTACCTTTATAAATATAGGGGATAAAGATAGGGGATAAGATGTCTGATTGAGGTGGTCCCGCTCCTGGAGACCCCTGTGATCTCCCTGCTGCACCCGGCGTTCGTTTAGAGTGTCGGGTGAAGCGCAGGAGGCTCGAGACCTCACAGCCACGCTCCCTCAATGTAATACTACTCCCATAGACTTGCACTGAGGGGGCATGGCTGTGACATCAAGAGCAGGGTGTAACCATGTTGTCACGAGCCTCCGCCCTGCATGGCCAGTCATCCGGCATGGAGCGAAGTTTGCTCTGTGAACTGGATGTCTGGGGTGCCGCAGCAGAGATCACAGGGGTCCCCAGCAGCAGGACCACTGCGATCAGACATCTTATTCTCTATCCTTTGGATAGGGGATTAGATGTCTAGGGGTGGAGTACCCTTTAAAAGTATATTCCAAATCAATAGCGCTGTCCTCTAAGTAAATGCAGTAATAATACAAAATCTTTGGGGCAACTGTACGTTATATAATATGTATTAAAGGAGAAACTACTATAACGTTAGCGAGAGAAAAGAGCAGAAAGAGTAATGCATAACTGTAGGGTCGGACTACTTGGGGTTTGCTTGCACACTGGAACCATAGATACACATAGCTCTGCATAGCAGCTGTATACAAAAATGGTTAGCTATTTTTAATAAAAACTATTCAAAAAGTATCTTACTTTATTTCAAGTGTAATAAAAAAATAGAATCAAAAAAACTTAGAAACAATTTTTTTTAAACCAACTGATGCCAAAAAGTTAAACAGATTTGTAAATTACTTATTTTTAAAAATCTTAACCCTTCCAGTACTTATCAGCTGCTGTATGCTCTAGAGAAAATTGTGCAGTTTTTTCTGTCTGACCACAGTGCTCTCTGCTGACACCTCTTTCCATGTCAGGAACTGTCCAGAGCAGGAACAAATCCCTATAGTAAACCTCTCCTACTCTCGAAAGTTCCTGACATGGACAGAGGTGTCAGCAGAGAGCACTGTGGTCATACTGAAAAGAACCATTCAACTTCTTCTGCAGCATCCAGCAGCTGATAAGTACTGGAAGGATTAAGATTTTTATATAGAAGTAATTTACAAATTGGTTAAACTTTCTGGCAATAGATCATTAGAAAAAAAAAAGTTTCCCATCAGAGTACCCCTTTAAAGGAGAACTCCGGAATAGGAAAATTATCATCCATACTGCCGGCAGTAAAAAAAAAATAAACAGGTACATACCTTACTTCGCTCCCCCGGTGCCTCCGGTAACCGGCTCCGGCCTCTTCCTGGTTGCCGGTCGTCGGCCAGTCATACTGCACTCAGCCAATCACCGTCCGCAGCGAAGTCCCCATTCGGCCGGCGATAGGCCGAGCGGCAGTGTGAGAACACTTCAAGACGCACAATTCTTCACTACACCGGCACCTGCTGCCGGGGCCGATAATGTCACACTGCCGCTCAGCCTATTGCCGGCCTAGCCGGGACTTTGCTGCGGCCGGTGATTGGCTGAGTGCAGTATGACTCGCCGACCACCGACAACCAGGAAGAGGATCGCGGCGGAGGCCGGAGCCGGTTACCGGAGGCACGGAGGAGCGAAGGAAGGTATGTACATCTTTATTTTTTTCCTGCCGGCAGTATGGACGATAATTTTCCTATTTCAGAGTTCTCCTTTAAGTGTCAAAAAATCACATCAACGCTCTTCAAATTGGAGGAGATTATTCTTTGAAGGGGTCAGGCAGGGTAAAAAAAAAAAAAAAAAAAAAAAAAAAAAAAAAAAAAAAAACATTACTCACCCACCTGCCAAATCCCTGGCTGTTGCCATTCCAATGTTCATCAAATCCTCATGGTCTAAAAACAAGGTCACGACTGCTCAACCAATCACTGGCTAAGTTTAGTCATTGCTACTGCTGAGCAGGCATTTCCTGTGTGTCAAGATGGAGCCAGGAAGTGGTGGTCAATGAGCACATTGAGAGGTGGGATTGGGCAGGTGGATAATACATAGCTTTTAGGCATGTCTGCTATCAATGCCTACAGGATCTTCAGAGAGCAATTTGCTTTATTTTATTTAGATCCTTGGCAATAGGCTCATTACAATAATGTATCACAGACGACTAGCTACATGTTACATTGTTTAACTTACTCAGAGTAAAAACTTTCATACATCAAAACTAAACCCCAATGCATTTAAGAAGTATGTAAGAACTGCTGGGGTTGAGGAGTATAAGTGTCCTTTGGAGCCAAAGAAGGTATCCCGGTATGAGTCTTTCATTTTGTATAACAGAAAGAGACACTAAACAGCTCACAGGCTGGGGCGCTGTTGGCAGTCTTAAAGTAAATAAACCCTCAGCAACAGAGTGACCTCTACTATTGAGGTATAAATCTCATTATTAGCAGCTTCATCGTCAAGTCAAAGAATTATAGGTTGCAATGTCTGTAATTCACTCATCGGGTCAAAGTTTCTAGATATGTTTCCTTAACACGGGTTTACATTACATTCTACTTACTAGTCTTAAAACTGTTTAAATGGGCACTAACCTTTCAAAAACCTTTACATAAATATCAACAGTAAAAACAAACATAAGCAACATGGTAATGTATCTTGTTAGAGAAAAATGTCTCTCCACTTATGAGCCACATCCCCTCCTTTGCCTCCTACACTGATCATTCATTCTCAATTCACTGCTTAAAGGGGTACTTTGCTGCTCAGCGTTTGGAACAAACTGTTCCGAATTCTGGTGCCGGGAGCTCGTGACATCATAGCCCCGCCCCCTCATGACGTCACGCCCCACCCCCTCAATGCAAGTCTATTGGAGGGGAGGTGATGGCCGTCACGCCCCCTCCCATTGACTTGCATTGAAGGGGTGGGGTGTGATGTCATGAGGGGGCGGGGCTATGACATCACAAGCTCCCAGCGCCGGCTCCAGCGTTCGCAACAGTTTGTTCCAAACGCTGAGCAGCGGAGTACCCCTTTAAATATGTTATGAGTGACTATATGGATAATCAGCTCACTGGGCAATCAGGTTACATGTTTTCTGTAGAAGTCTATACAGGGGGACTTTAAAGGGGTATTCCAGGAATTTTTTTTATTTGACTATGCTACAGGGGCTGTAAAGTTAGTGTAGTTCATAATATAGTGTCTGTACCTGTGTGTTACGGTTTTCTCACAATTCTTCTGTGATTTTCACCCCATTATTTATTTTTACCAGCATACAAAATTACTGTTGTTTCAGATTTTCTCAGGTTGCAATGTGGCCGAGACCTGACTCACTAGTCAGCTGATGACAGGGAGCCTGTCTGCTTCAATGGGTGGAGGGATCAATCTTCAACTAATGCAACAGCTGTAGGCACCCTGATTGAAGACCACACTGGTTTGAATGGATGCAGCTCATTTAGTTTCAATGGGTGGGGTGGCTGAGGTGTGGGAGGGAGGAAGATGGAATTGGGGGATTTGTAGTCAAAAAAAGAAAAATCAAACAGGAAATACAAGTTCAAAAAAGCTAGCCACAGTATTATGGTAATCTCACAACATAGCCATTTAGCCCCAAGACAAGCGCAGATCCTTCCTAAGCATGTTCATTACTGTCTGCCAGGTACGTACTAAAATCACCTTATGGTGGATGACCCCTTTAACACACCTGAAAGGTCACCTAAAACTACAAGTATACTATAATCCCTTTCAGCCCTATGACACATTTCTGAAATGGGTGGGAATATGTTAATGTGAAATTAAATACATTTATGTTTATATTTATGAATGACTTATAGTCGTGGATCGTATACTGTCTACGAAGCGATTGCAGGAGCACTCACCGCTAATGATGGACATCCATGGCGATCATGGAAATGTCTCCATCAACCCTTTAGATCAGTGGTTCTTAACCTTGTTGGAGGTACTGAACCCCACCAGTTTCATATGCGCATTCACCGAACCCCTCTTAATTGGACAAATAAAATATGATTTTTTCAAATTCAAAACATAGGAGGTATATATTTAAGTATATATTTATACATAGGTGCACAAAATGAACAAAACCATTAAAGAACAAAGAAAAAAACCATGAAAACATGATTTTCACACAAAAACATAATGAATATTTACTGCAAATCAATGTGACTTCTGCTGTTGTCAGAGACCAGTTCAGAAATGCGCGGCTTTACCTTGGCAAGTGCCATTCTCATGTCATTTTCGCAACAAAGTCTGTTCCTTTTCTTTGTTTTTATGTCCAGCATCCTGGAAAAGGATTGCTCGCAAAGATATGTTGTAACAAACGGTATGAAAATCTCCAGAGCTTTCTTAGCAATATTAGGGTACGTTACCATTTGTTGACACCAAATCGTTAGGCGCAGGCAGTGTTCACCCACACATTAGGCCCTAATGCAGGGGTCCTCAAACTTTTTAAACAGGGGGCCAGTTCACGGTCCCTCAAACCGTTGGAGGGCCGGACTATAGTTTAAAAAAAAAAATATGAACAAATTCCTATGCACACGTATATCTTATTTGTGGACTACCCCTTTAAGAACGCAGCTCAGCTCCCCCCACATTAGGTAGGCAGCACAGTTCCCCCCACATTAGGTTGGCAGCATAGTTCCCCCCCACATTAGGTTGACAGTATAGATCCCCCCACATTAGGTTGTAGTTCCCCCACATTAGGGTTGTCAGTATAGTCCCCCACAATAGGTTGGTAGTATAGTTCCCCCCCATTAGGCTGGCAGTATGTTCCCCCACATTAGGCTGGCAGTATGTTCCCCCACATTAGGTGCAATATAGTCCCCCACATTAGGTGCAATATAGTCCCCCACATTAGGTGCAATATAGTCCCCCACATTAGGCCGGCAGTTTAGTTCCCCCACATTAGGCCGGCAGTATGTCCCCCCACATTAGGTGCAATATAGTCCCCCCACATTAGGTGCAATATGTTCCCCCACATTAGGTTGGCAGTATAGTTCCCCCACATTAGGCCGGCAGTATGTTCCCCCACATTAGGTGCAATATAGTCCCCCCACATTAGGTGCAATATAGTCCCACACATTAGGTGCAATATAGTCCCCCCACATTAGGTGCAATATAGTCCCCCACATTAATCTGGCAGTATGTTCCCTCCCATTAGGTGCAATATAGTCCCCCACATTAGGCTGGCAGTATGTTCCCTCACATTAGGTGCAATATAGTCCCCCACATTAGGTGCAATATAGTCCCCCACATTAGGCTGGCAGTATGTTCCCCCACATAAGGTTGGCAGTATAGTCCCCCACATTACGTTGGCAGTGTAGTTCCCTCCCACATTTGGTGCAGTATATTCCCCCACAGACATACATCCTCCAGCCATACAGTATGGCTGGAGGCTGTATACCTGTGTACTGCCCCACTTCAGTGTTCCGATCACCGCTTCTCGGGTCCGGCCATAGCAGGACCAGAGGATCGGTGGTCGGAACACCGAAGCTGACGCGCCGCTGGTAAACACTCACCAACTACCAGCGCGCGTCCTTCTTGCTTCTTCTCCGCGCTCCGTTGCCATGGGCGCATGCATGGGACGTGACGTCCCTGCGTGCGCTAGTTCCCGACGATCCCCGCGTTTTTAAAGTAAACGCGGGGCCTTAGGGACTTAACAGAGGCACCCCTGGGGTTCGATCGAACCCTGGTTCAGAACTACTGCTTTAGATGCTGTGATCAATACACAGGATCTAAAGACTAAAGTGACAGATGCACCAATATTACTGTACAATGCTATGCTATGAAATACTATGGTAATGTAAAATGAATTAAATAATTGCTTATGAAATAATTGCAACACTGAATATTGGTCTCACCATTTTACTGAGAGGAGGAAAAGAAAAACCAATGAACTAGTCAGCCAGAAAATAGGCAAACAGTGACTGTGATGGGGGAGAACATTATCTGTAATGGGGGGACAACATTAATAAGAATCAGACGGATAAATAATTAAATACCTATCTGAGAAGACAGAAACATAAACTAATTTCATACCAACAATCAGATTATGTATACCAAAAAGATGGTGCCCAGCCACAACTAAACTGCAGCACTCAGCATTTAAATTGCATTCTAGGATTTGCTTGTGTCAGGTCAGACTGATGTATTTCATGAAAGTCTAAACGTTATATAGTTTAAATATCATCAATATAAACAAAATATCATTATAAAAGAACATATTGCTTACTCGGTTTGTTTGTTTTTTTCCAGGCCTTCCCATGTTTAGGTATCACCTTGTGCATAATTGTCAGAACTATTAAAATTGAATGTTAAAGGGATACTCCTCCCCTAGACATCTTATCCCTTATCCTTTGGATAGAGGATAAGATGTCTGACTGCGGGGGGTCCGGTTGCTAGGACCACCACCAATCTACGGCTCTCCGGCATTTTGATGCCAAATGCCTAACACCAGAATTGCTGAGTTTTGGTCACATCATATTTTAGATAAAATGAATAAAAAAGTCCCATCAAAACATAAATGGTACCCAGTATAAGGAAAAATTAAATAATTATTAAATAATTATTACATTTTAGGCATACTTATTTTCTTGAAAAACATTGAATTTTTTTTAGAAAATAAATCAAAAGCTATATAAATTGGGTATAATTGTAATAGTATTGACCCACAGAATTATGTCAAAAATGTTTCATTTTGCGCCAAAATTTTGAAGCGAAAAAGTTTCCCTCATGTATTGAAAGTGTTTTACATGAGAATGATCCAAGGTTTACACTAGTCTTACCGGTTTTGCAAAAGTGGGCATGGTTATGTAAATTTCATGTTTTATAAGATATTTTCAAAGTGGCGAGAGTCCATTTTACATGAAAAACGTCATACCAGCTCTTTGCTAGTGTAGAAATTACAGAAATGGTTGGAGTTTTTAAGGAAAAATGTGTTATTTAATCAATTATTGAAAAATAAATAGTAAATAGGTCGGGTTGTGAAAAAAAATCTCCTTATTGGGTTGCCCAAGGCCCTTTTTATAGCAACCTTCCCTTTTTGGGTTTGTAGGTGTATTTTCGTGCATTGTGCCACCAATTTTAGCGCAGGAAAACTGTGGCGCACAAGCTGACATAAGCAAGTCTGGGTTCACAATAGTAAATCATGGCCCATGTGCATTCTTTCTTTACTATTCCAGTAGTGAATTGTCCAATCGTCCATACTATGTGTCCATCTCACAATGCATAAGACATGACATTCCTAACCCAATTTCAGACATGTGCCTAGTCTACATATATTGCATGTGTCCTGTTATAGCCATCAGGTTATTGGAAACAAATACTGCAAAGGAGAACAGAACCTAAAACACAATATACTGATCCATGGACAATAAAACCAAGCAGTGTGAACTGGGCATGTTACACATGTGAAGTACTAGTCCAAGGCTAACTGACTGATGTGCCATAATCAGCAGTGATCAACCCCTTTACATTGACAGCTCCTCTTGTACATTTCTTACCAGCTGGTTGCTATAGCAAAAGGTGTTAATATATCGTTTCAAGAGCTGGTTCAAGGACGTGCACACAGAGGTAAATATGGGTTTTACTTTGCTCTAGGCGCATCCTTTATCCAGACAGAAATCTCCGAGCGAATCTCAGACCTTACATCATTTTCTGGCCTGTTACTGATATTATTTGCCCTGTTTCAGATAGGTCTGGAGCGCTGACTGTCGCTTTATTAGCTGGGAATCACATTCACTTCTCTACATACTCATTATCATAATATTGTCTGCATTAATCCTGTTATCTCGGACAGATGAGCTTATTCTCATCTGAAATGTGTTATTACATTACAGTAGATCCATTCTTCTCTCCGCCAAGCATTAAGTGCCCTAAATGCCTGTTACCATGCAGGTAATTTGGTAAACCTTGATGGAATACACGTGTCTTACAAAATGTTCCGAGGGTCAAGGTTTGACTGTGCTATTTATCTGCCGGACAGCACAACAACAAATCTCACAAAATTAATATTAGGTGTGTTTTCTTTTTAATCCTGTAGAAGAGACTTTGGGAAACCAGCATGCCAAATGGGACCGAACAGAGTACACAAAAAGTGGTTAATCCCTTCCCGCTATAGCACGTATGCATACGTCCAATCATCCGACACGTTCGCGCAATTGCACGTATGCATACGTCATAGCGATATTCGGCACTGCCGCGGGCAGCGCAGGAGATCGGCGACGGGACGGGACCCGGCTGTCAATCACAGCCGGAGTCCCGCCGCAGCTGCCTGAGCCGCGATCGCACTGGTCCCGGCAGCATTAACCCCATAGATGCCGTGATCAATCCTAATCACGGCATCTATGGTGTTGACAGGGGGAGCGCTCTCCCCCTGTTCTCCAACGGCAGTGCCATGATACAATCGCGGGTCGCTGTTGATTGCTATGGCAGCAGGAGGTCAGATCACGGCCTCCTGTCTGCCTGCTACAGACGCCTGTGAGATCCAGCCAGATGCTGGATCACTCAGGCTGTAGTGTCTGCAGCTCATCAGGTTATACTGTGCTGCAGTACAAATGTATTGCAGCATAGTATAACCTGTAAAAAGTGCAAAAAATAAAATAAAAAAGTTCTTCAATAAAAGTTCGAAGTGTAAAAAAAAATAAAAAAAATGCCCCTTTCCCAATAAAAGCCCTGTATTATCACCAAACAAGATCAAAAACACAAATCATATACATAATAGGTATTGCCACTTCCGTAATGACGTGTACTATAAAACTATGATGTAAATTATCCCGCACAGAGAACGCCGTAAAAAAAAACCCATCAAAAAAAGCGCAAAATTCGCCAATTTTGGTACAAATAGCGGAATAAAAAAGATCAAAAGGTAGCACGTAGCACAAAAATGATACCAATAAAAAGTACAGCTCATCCTGCAAAAAATAAGCCCTTACTCAATGGCGTCGGACGAAAAATAAAAAAGTTACGGCTGTTGGAAAATGAATGGCAGAAAAAGAATTTTGCTCAGAAAAGGAAAAAGAACATAGAAATCTATATAAAATGGGTATTGCCTAATCGTACTGACCCACAGAATAAATATAACATCACTTTTGCCATACAGTGTACACCATAAAAAAAACGCCAGAAATTTTCCAGTTTTTCACAATATTTTGAAGTTTTTCACAAAAAATGCTTCATGTTTAAACAAAAATGCACCAGTTATATATGTCACGAAAAAACTATCTCAGAATCGCTCTGCTCAGAAAAAGCGTTCTAAAGTTATTACCATTTAAAGAGATACATGTCAAATAAAAAATAAAAAAAGCCTGGTCATAGAGGTAAAAAATGGGTCGGTCCTTAAGGGGTTAAAGAAAGTGAAGACAATAAATATTTAATGAGAGGATGTCCACCAAAGATCCTCTTTATTAGAAGGAGAATAGAGATTAATAAAGTTTTCTTAAACACTTTTAAAGGGGTCATCCAATGAAAAATATTAATTTACTATTGTTCCCAGGATGCCCACAAAAAAAATTAAAATAAATAAAAAACACTTTTAATCACCTTCCATAGCTACCTCATCAGGGCCCCTCATCTTCGGAAGGAGTCGCTGACATTCTGTTTAAGCAGAGTGCGTCGAAGCTGTAGGGGTGACGTCACAGCGGTGCGGCACCAATCGCTAGCCTCAGCAGTGACCCCCCTCAGCCAGTGATTGGCAAGCGCCACTGTTTGTTCCCCCGGCTGTAGATGCTATGCTCTGCAGATCAGGGGAAAGTTGTGTCACTGGCTGTGAACTAGTCACCTCCGAGAATGGAGCTACAAGGAAGGTGATAAATACCTTTATATGGGAAAAGGCTTAGTATAAAATAACTTAAAAATCGCTCAGACCCTTTCACTTTTTACACATAAAGTTCTCCTCTCCTCCCACCAATCTGCATGCATACTCTATAATGAGAATGTAAAACTTTTGTAAATTTATTAAAATGTAAAAACAAAAAAAAATCCCATCGACATAGGTATTCAGATGCTTTGCTTTAACACGTAAAATTTAGCTCTGGGGACTTCCCATTTCTCTTGATCACCTTAATCCATCTGTGGTAAATTCTGTTGAAATTCTTAAATGGAAGAAGTTTGGAACAGTCAGCCAGGACTCTTCTTAGAGCTGGCGGCATCACCAAGCTAAGTAATTGGGGCTAACCAAGAACCCAATGGTCACTCTGGCTGAGCTCCAAAGATCCTGTGTGCAGATAGGAGAAACCATCACTGCAGCACTCCACCAATCTTTGCTTTATGGCCAGAAAGAAGCCTCTCCTCTGTAAAGACGAATGAAAAAAGACATCAAGAAGGAGATTATCATTCTTTTCAAACGTATGGCTTTTATATGCCAATTTTTTTTTTACTTACGTTTGCTTACATGCGACCTATTTATCAAATAGTCGCACAACCTTGATAAATAGATCACACGTAAGCAAAACCTGGGAAACCCGCATACAAAAGCATTTTTAAAGCAGAAAAGTTTTCCCTTATGTGATTAGCCGAAGTTCTTTATCTACCCTTTATCACCAGTAGCGTTGTTAGAGAGTGACGGGGAGGGGGGGGCGTACCACATCGGGTGACACCCTGACTGGCCTGCCTGGCACTAAATAGCTGCACTCCACCTATCCCGCAACAACCCATCCGCCCTCCTCAGAAATAAAAAAAAATATTAAAAACATACTATGTGGCACCATGAATATCTGTACTCTGGAGGCTTTTTTTGTTTAATTTTGAGTCTGCATTTTGTGACGTTTGTGGGCGGAGTCTTGTGTCGCTGCCGGAGTCTACGTAAGGAAGGAAGACAGCATAGCACCAACAGGCACATAAACAATAGTGAAGCCACAAAAAAAAAAAAAAATAAAACGGCTCGGTACGTTACACACCCCAAAATCTGAATGAAGCTGTATTACTATGGATGTTTCTTTTTTTAAGGAAAAATTTTAGTGCCACATATGGGTTATTTAAGTAGTCTGTAAAAATTCTTACACAATTATTTTGTGCCTTATTCTATTTTAACACAACATTAATTTAAAAATTTAGTGGGTACGCCAGCATGTACGTGTCCTAAAATTAACAAACTGTGCAGTGTGTATTTTCAACCTTAAAATTAATAGTTATTAGTTATATAATTAATTAACATTAATGTAGTAGCTTTCTTTCATGATGCAGAACAAGAACAGTTGTTGAAGTGGGTGTTAATGTCCTTTTCTGCGGCCGTATGCACTTTCTGTAAGCCAGGGTGGACCTGGAATACATATACGACTTAAATGGAGATGAGACTTTTTCTTCATAAAAAGCGACTGTCGCATTTCATAAATACATGACGACAGCAAAGTAAAAAAATTATTACTACGTGAGCAGATTTCAGAAATGTGCTTTGGAATAAACAAAAATCTAAAAGTCTCAGCATGTATAGAAAAGTATGTGCAACTTTTTTTACGCAAAAAAAAATCTACTATGGAGCTTGATAAATCTAGGTTTTTAAAAAGCCCCTAAAGACTCTCAGACTGTGATAAAAAAAAGATAATTTGGTCTGATGAAACTAATTTTTAACTTTTTGGCCTTAATTCTAAGCATCACCAATGGGTGTAGACCTGTGGTGTTCCCTTACTGGTTTGACATAGGGCCAAATTTGGGAGCGGAATCTTAGTATCCTCTAGGTTTTCACCCTTTTACCCATTCCAGAATTAAGAAGCTGGACTTCTAATGCTAGATGTTACCAGGTCGCTGCCCAAAAAGAGGTTCTGGTATAAGTAACTGCTGGCCAGCCAGGCCAAACAGCCCCAATGCCAGACACTAGGGATACTGGCAGAAGGGAGGCTGGTGCAATGGGTAAGCAGTCAGTGGAAAAAGGAGACACAGCACAGCCCAGTGTGAGTTAGTCAGTAGCAGAAAGCAGCTTCAATAGATGGTGCTTGTCAGCAACAGGAGATTAAGCCCAGGGAGGGGTAAGGAGCCTCAAGGTGTAGATGTAGCAGAGGTGAAGATATTTTAGTAGCAGCAGTATTAATCACTGGCTAGATAAAGGCACAGGTTCAATGTCGACACTCCGAGTCATGCACAGGAGAGTCAGCAAGGTATACAAAGGTCAGGCATGTTAAGTAAACAGGCACAGATCAATTACAGGAAAGCAGAACACACACCTTCCCTATGACAAAACCACTATATTGCTCTGGCACAGGTAACTGGGTGGGCAGACTAAATAAGTAATGCCAGGCAGGAATAGGTGGAGGAGACGTTAAAGAAGCGTGCACTGACCTGTAAGTTGGAGAAGCGTGCACTCACGTGGCCTCTAGAGGACAGATCAGGAACTGCAGACAATGGGAAAGCAGCAGCAGGAAGGTCAAAGGAGGAAGCCTGAGCTGACCGTTGGGATGTGAAGCAGAGATTGTGGCCCAGTGGCAATAATTTCCTAGACATGCTGCACGCTGGTGACTGCCAACCGTAAATGTCTGAACGAAACCAGGTGCTGCTTATCACCTGCCCAATATTTCCCAACAGTAAAGCACCATACTGTGGGGAGTTTTTCATTGGCTCTGAGACTGGTCAGAGTTGAGGGAAATCTAAATGGAGCAAAGTACAGAGATGTTCTAAATGGAAACCTGATCCAGAGTTTTCTGGACCTCAGGTTGGGCTGAAGGTTAACTTTTCAACGAGACAATTTACCTAAAGCACACAGCCAAGACAACACAGGAGTGGTTTGGAGACATCTCTGTGAATGTCTAAGTGGCACAGCTAGAGTCCTGACTTGAACTCAATAGAACATCTCTGAAGAGACCTGTAAATGGCTTCCACTGATGGTCCCCATCATACCCTGGAATCATACCCAAGAAGGAGTAAACAACAGAGTGAGACAGAGGTATCAAGACACAAAAAAAGCTGCAGTGGCTTAGAGTAAGTGTTATACACACAACAGCTTCTCCCACAAAAAGTTATTGAAAGATTAGAGACCATTTAACTGTCCTTACTATTACAGCAAATCATCTTTCATTTTTTTGTGATGTAAAATGTAAATAAAGTACCTGTGTTTCTACACAGAAATGATATGACATTTTAGATATCAATTTTAAGTAGTGCTGGCAAATGCTTAGAGCAGAAACATTACAAAGCAGCCCTCTTGGGGACCAGTGATTTTGTTGTTGTTAATGTGAACATAAGACAGTGTGCCCAATTTTTGGAGAAAGAAAAAAAAAAAGTAATTTTGTTGTTACATTATTTAAACATTGGCACCAGCCATGTATGCTCAGAACAGACAAACATAACAAAAACTAAATTATGTTTCAATTCATTGTGAAAAGCATTAATAGCCATTTGTGACATAGGAGGGCTTGAAATATACTGCAATTTGGATAGTGGGAGGAAAATACCCTTGCAGATCCCAACAATCTTAGCTAAAGTGGGATATACAGTGACGGCAGGATACATATCATGAGTCATACAAACCACATTGACTAGAAAATGTTGGCTTTTACAAGTCGATGGATCAGAGTGAAGGTCTTGCTTTATTGTATTTGGTCATCCAATAGTCCATTTGTCCTCAAGATCCCCCAACAGGTCATGTTTTCAGGATTTCCTTAGTCTTTCACAGGTGATATCAGTGAATCAGGCATCACCACAGTTATATCCCCTGTGAAAGACTAAGGAACTCCTGAAAACATGACCTGATAAAGGGTTACTCCGGCCCTAAGACATCTTATCCCCTATCCAAAGGATAGGGGATAATATGTCTGATCGCGGGGGTCCCGGCCATCACGCCCCCTCCCATGGGGGGGGGGGGGGTGGTGATGTCACACGGGGGCGGGGTCGTGAAGTCACAATACTCCGGCACTGTGGACGTAACCAGGCAGACTCTGAGGCTGCAGCGCTGCATGCAGCTCCCACAGGTGGGTGCTGCATGCGAGATCGCTGGGGTCCCCTGGGGATAAGATGTCTTAGGGCCGGAGTACCCCTTTAAGGGGGGTCTTGAGGACCATGTTTGAGAAACACTGCTTTAAGCAATATTCACTGCACAACAGACCTATCCAACTGTTAAAGAGTTCACATTTATATGACCCAAAAGAATCCAAAGTGACACCTTTTACTGTATACTGCCATCATGGCTCCATTGTGTCTATCTAGATCCCATACACATAAAGGGGATATCCACCAATATGTACACATTAAAAAACGTACTTCACAAAAACCACTTTAATTCAATAAAACTATATTTCTATTAGAAAATCTCAATATAAAACAGTGCTCAATAACTGAACGAGTATGACTCTCAGGTAATGTCAGAGCATAAAAGAAGAACCATAAATCTTTCCAATAACTGCTAAGAGCACTCTTAAGTATACTGTGTAAAATACAACTGCAATCAAGTCTTCCCCGAATACCTATCAGTGGTGTTTGGTCTGAAATTAACAACAGTAAGGGATACTGCAGAATATTATTATCATAGGAGTGCATAGCCCCATCAGACGCTAGATCACTTAATGTGCAAACAATTGCTACATTCTATCAGGGATATTTCCAAAGTGCATATACCAGAATGTATCATAAAGAGCTTATGCTTCTACCCATATTGATGTCCCTTTGTACCCCTACACCGTTTCATTACCACTTTCTAAAGGGGCAATTTTACACAATCAGACCAAGCACTACTAATAGGTCTATGGGGAAGACTAGATTTCAGTTGTATTTTATATAGCATTTATAAGAGTGCATAAGAGCGGTATTTGGAGACATTTATGGTTCCTTCGAACTTTATCTGAGAGTCATACTCGTTCAGATATTGAGTGCTGTTTTATATTAAGATTTTCTATGTGATGTAGTTTTATTAAATTGAAGTGGATTTTGTGAATTTAGTTCACACATAGTATTTTTGCTAGTATTTTTACAATCCAGGAGTGGAACCAACAGATTAAAACTATAATGGAAAGATTTGCACACATGTTTGTAAGTTTTGGTTAAACAATACTGACCAAATACTGATCGAAATGCCAGGTGTAAACCCAGCCTAACAAAGGAAAGTAGCACATCTATGTAACCATTTTACACTATATAAATACATACCATACTTTTTTAATTGTATATACTACTAAAATTAAAACAACAAAAGTTCTAGAAAAAAAAGGGGTGTGGAGAGGATACAATAGGGTTAAGTGAAGTAAGGTTGCATATAGCAAAATATTACATTTCTTTAGCTTTGTCTAAAAGGTAATGATGATTCACCGGAATCCACAGTAATTTGTTTTACTTGATAGTGGGTAAATACTACGTAATAGGATCTTTTCATTTCTTTAGTAGATATTTAATCCCAAAAGAGTAACTAGATGGCATTTTTTTTTTGGCTTAGCTGGAAATAAAAAAATAAAACCCTGACCATGTACTCGCCTGCCTCACCCCCTCCAAAGCCATTCTGATAGTGCTGTACTTCCCTGGTCACCACATCATGGTCACTGTCTCAACCATAGTTTCTTCTCAGTCAATCACTGGCTACTGCATAGATAGGGTCAACATCCCCTTTAAGACTCTATGTTGCATGGCCAATTTCAGTATCTTGCCAGAAGATAAGAGAGGGATCAGCCAGTGAAAGGCTAAGTGGGAACTTCCTTGTGTTGAGAAAGACGGTGTTGAGTGGTGAGGATCAGAGACTAGACACCATCTAAATGGCAGTGTTGGATGCCCCTTAAAGTGCATTAGCCATTTCCATACGAGGTACGGAAAAGACCAACAGTCAGAGCATTAAGAGATGGAAAAGACCATACCTTTACTTACTGTGGCTGGAGTTTGTAAAGTTATATATCGGCTGTTTTCTAATTCAGCCAAACAGTAGGAGAGGCCAGGCCAGTTGCAGCAGCACGTCCCCTCCCAACCCTGACTGGGCTCCATGCCGGGGCGGGGAGGAGGTGTGCTGCTGCATGTTGGCCGGCCTCTGCCACTGGTTGGCTGGATTAGAAAACAAACACAATATAAGGTTACAAACTGTGGCCACAGTAAATAAAGATCTTTTCCATCTCCTAATGCCCTAACTCTTGGTGCCTGTGATGTAAAGTTTTCCTCGATTCGTAGAAAACTCGGAGCTCATGCGCAGCACTTCACTGACAGCGTATGGCTAAAGTAGGCAGCGTTAGGAGTGTAGCCCGAAAACTAAAAGCGCATGCGCAGCTTTCCTCTGCTACGCAGTTAGGGTAGAGACGCTGGCATATGTTAGCGCAAGCGCAGTTGTTCAGAGTAGTCTGTAGAAAACTGTGTACATAGTTAGAGTAGGTAGCGTAGCAGGCAGGGCGAGAGGGTAACCAGCTTAGGGTAGTTTAACATAAGTGTAGCGTAGCTAGCTTAGATTGTAACGTAGTAGCTTAGGTTTTATAGTGAAAGGAAGTAGGTTATAGTAAAGTAAAGAGACTACAACTCCCAGCATGCCCAGACAGCTAAAGGCTGTTCAGGCAAGATGGGAGTTGAAGTTTTACACAGGAATAGAGTAGTTAGCGTAGCGTAGTGTTAGCGCAGTCTTAGCATATTTAGTGTATCAAAGTGTTAGCGCAGTTTTACACAGGGCTAGTGTTGTGCAGTTAGCGTAGCTTAGTGTAGTATTACACAGATGTAGTGTAGATAGCGTAGCATTAGTGTAGTATTACACAGGTGTAGTGTAGTTAGAGTAGCGTAGTATTAATGTAGTATTACACAGATGTAGTGTAGTTAGCATAGCTTTACAAAGGTGTAGCATAGTTACGGAAGTGTAGTGTTAGCGTAGTTTTACACAGGTGTAGCGTAGTTACCATAGTGTAGCGTTAGTGCAGTTTTACACAGGTGTAGTGTTGTTAGCGTAGCGTAGTTTTATACAGGTGTAGTTAGCGTAGTGTAGTGAAAGCACAGATTTACACAGGTGTAGTGTAGTTAGAGTAGCGTAGTATTAATGTAGTATTACACAGATGTAGTGTAGTTAGCGTAGTTTTACAAAGGTGTAGCGTAGTTACCATAGTGTAGCGTTAGTGCAGTTTTACACAGGTGTAGTGTTGTTAGCGTAGCGTAGTTTTATACAGGTGTAGTTAGCGTAGTGTAGTGAAAGCACAGATTTACACAGGTGTAGTGTTGCTAACTTAGTTTTACAGGCAGATACAGCGTAGTTTAGAGAGTGTAGCGTAGGGTGTAGCTTAGCTTAGTTATGCAGTGGGCTACAGCTCCCAGCATGCCCAGACAGCCAAAGGCTGTCCAGGCCGGATGGGAGTTGTAGTTTTGCAGAAGTAGCAGAGGCCATTGTGCACTGCTACATTAATGTTGCGGAGGTGAGTAAGTCCTTGTACGTTAATGTAGCAGAGGCCATTGCGCTCTGCTACGGTAATGTAGCAGAGGAGAGTGCGCCCTGAGCTGCGCTAGTTAGTTCATTAAGGGTATATAGCCATCTATATAGATGGCTGTATACGGGAATCAGAAGGCCACTTACCCACCTCTGTTCCTGCTCTGTCACTAGACGTGGAGCAACACAGGAAGATGACAGAGCTGAAACGGGGGTGGTTAGTTAGGCTCTCCAGGTGAAGAACCCCCAAAAATGTACTAACCCATTTTCTTGTGCTTTCCTTCTCTTCTCGTTTCAGATATGAATGCGGAGGGCTACGTCGGATTTGGTGGACTGCGACGATGACCTGCATTTTTTATTTGTTTTGTTTTAGTAAAATGGTTAACGAGGGCTGTGGGGGGAGTGTTTTTCCCAATATAAATGTTTTAACTTGTGCACATGTGTTTTATTTTTTTTTTTATTACTTTATAGGCTTAGTAGTTGAAGCGGCCTTATAGATAGAGTCCATTACTAAGCTGGGGCTTAGCGTTAGCCTCAAAAACAGCTTGCACTAACCCCCAATTTTTACCCTGGTACTCACCGCCACAGGGGTACCGGGAAGAGCCAGTACCAACAGGCCCAAAGCACCAATATGGCACTCTTGGGCCTAGCCGGTAACAGGCTGGCGTTATTCAGGCTGGAGAGGGCCTGCAAAATGGTCCTCGCCCATCCTGGTAACGTCAGGCTGTTGCTGTTTGGTTAGTATCTGGCTGAAAATGAAAAGACTGGGAACCCCCCCCCCCCCCCCCCCCTTTTTAATAAAAAAAAAAAAGTGTGTGGTTCCAAGTCTTTTCCTTTTCAGCCAGATACCAACCAAACAGCAACAGCCTGATGTTACCAGGGTGGGAGAGGACCATTGTTACCGGCCCTCTCCAGTCTAAATAACGCCAGCCTGTTACCGCCTAGGCCCAAGAGCGCCATATTTGGCGCTCTGGGCCTGTTGGTATCGGCTCTTCCCGGTACTCCTGTGGCAGTGGGTACCGAGGTAATAATTGGGGGTTAACTCTAGCTGTTTATGAGGCTAACGCTAAGCCCCAGCTTAGTAATGGACTCAGTCTATAAGACGGCTTCAACTACTAAGACTGTAAAGTAATAAAAAAAAAAAAAACACACGTGCACAAGTTAAAAAAAATTTATTAGGAAAAACACTCCCCCCCCCCCCCCCCCCACAGCCCTCGTTATAAAAAAAAAAAAATGCAGGTTATTGTTTTAGTCTACCAAATCCGACATAGTCCTCCACATTCACGGATCTGAAATGAGAAGAGAAGAAAAACACAAAAAAAAAAACGGGTTAGTACATTTTTGGGGGTTCTTCCCTTGGAGAGCCTAACTTACCACCCCCGTCTCAACTCTGTCATCTTCCTGTGTTGCTCCATGTCTAGTGACAGAGCAGGAACGGAGGTGGGTAAGTTGCCTTCTGATCACAGTATACAGCCATCTATATAGATGGATGTATACCCCTAATGAACTAACTAGCGCAGCTCAGGGCACACTCGCCTCTTCTACATTAATGTAGCAGAGCGCAATGGCCTCTGCTACATTAACGTAGCAGAGTGCAACTGTCTCTGCTACTTTAACGTACAAGGACGTACTCGCCTCTGCTACGTTAACGTAGCAGAGCAAAATGGCCTCTGCTACGTTAATGTAGCAGAGCACAATGGCCTTTGCTACGTTAATGTGGTAGAGCGCAATGGCCTCTGCTACTTTTGCAAAACTACAATATCCCATCCGGCCTGGATAGCCTTTGGCTGTCTGGGCATGCTGGGAGTTGTAGCCCCTTCACTCTATGACTTAGCTAAGCTACACCCTACGCTACACTCTCTAAACTACGCTGTATCTGGCTGTATAAGTAAGTTCGCTGCATTACACCTGTGAAAAACTGTGCTAACACTACACTACAATAACTACACTACACCTGTATAAAACTAAGCTAACACTACGCTAGCTACACTACACCTGTGTAATACTACACTATCGCTACGCTAACTACACTACACCTGTGTAATGCGCTAAAACTGTGCTAACACTCTGCTACGCTAATTGTGCTAAAACTATGCTTTAGTACTTTATTCCTGTGTAAATATACAACTCCCATCCTGCCTGGATAGTCTTTAGCAGTCTGTGAATGCTGGGAGTTGTGGTCCCTTCACTGTAAAACATGCAAAACTACAAGTTTCAGCATGCTGGGAGTTGTAGTCTGTTTACTTTAAAACCTATAAGATTCCTCATTTCACTATTAAACCTAAGCTAGGCTAACTATGTCACAATCTAAGCTAGCTACTCTACAGTAATGTTAAACTACGCTAACCCTACACTGGTTTCCCTCTTTTCCTGCATGCTACGCTACCTACTCTAACTACGTACACAGTTTTCTACAGACTACTCTGAACAACTGCGCATGTGCTAACATATGCTAGCCTCCCTACGCTAACTGCGTAGCAGGGGAAAGCTGCGCATGCGCTCTTAGTTTTCTATGAATCTGCCTTTGTTAGCCCTGCGCATGCGCTCTGAGTTTTCTACAAATCGAAGAAAACTTTACATCACCTGCACTTCCGTACCATATACAGAAGCGACAGTTGACACTTTAGAAACGTAAGTAGCATTGGCATTTTCAGTTTCTTGCCAGTAGTGCCCCGATTTAATAAAAATTATCTTTTATTATCAAAATAAATATTGGGGAAGATTCTCAAAAACTAATTTCTGTTCCAGCGATATTACTCACACCTTTTTTTTCTCCTCAGATTTTCAAAGGTCTCTTGTGCTGCTTTGAAAATATTTAAAAAATAATTTTTGCGCCACACTTGATTTTTTCTTGGTGCGCCCCCAAATTTATTTATTTTTTGCAGCGATATAGGATTTTTTAGCGCCAAAATTGCAAAATTACATCGCAGAAAATTCTGGCGGAAACATCTTATCTAAATATTCCATGGTTACTAGTGCCCAGACAAGCGATAACTATATAAATAAAACAGCTTAAATGTGAGTGCAGGTGCAATGACCAAGAAAAAATAAAAATATATATTTTTAATAACATTTTTCAATAATTATTATTTCTTTTTTTAATAATTACGTAAATAACACCTTTTCCCCCAAAAAACTAATAAAAAAATATAAATAAAAATAAATAAAACTACAACCATTTCTGTGATTTCTATAAAGCTGGTGTGAAATTTTTGATGTAAACTGGACCATTGGAAAATATAATGTAAAGCAGACAATATACGTGGACACGCGTATACCGAGGCTCAAAGCTCTTTGAAAATATGGTAGATACTTTTCGCGCCAAAATTTTGGAGAGAAATTGATTTCTTGGGGCGCAAATTTCTTTGAGAATCTCCCCCATTATCTTTTATTATCTAAACTGTAACTTTTTGCTTGCAGATTTCAGACATGTATATTACCGTATTTTTCGCCATATAAGACGCACTTTTTCTTCCCCAAAACTGGGGGGAAAAAGTCGGTGCGTCTTATACGGCGAATACAGCCCTATCGCGGCGCTCCCTGCGGCCATCAACGGCCTGGACCCGCTGCTAATACAGGACATCACCGATCGCGGTGATGCCCTGTATTAACCCTTCAGAGGCGGCGATCAAAGCTGACCGCCGCGTCTGGAGGGAAAGTGACACTAACCCGGCTGTTCAGTCGGGCTGTTCGGGACCGCCGCGATTTCACCACGCGGTCCCGAACAGCCCGACTGAATAGCCGGGTTAGTGCTTACAGGACACTGGGAGGGACCTTACCTGCCTCCTCGGTGTCTTCTCTGTTCAGGGATCCCCTGTATGGCCGGCGCTCTCCTTCCTCGTCATCACATCGTTGCGTACGTGCGTTGGCGTGCGTAACGACGTGATGGCGGCGACGGAGAGCGAGGATACCTGGCCGGCAGCAGAGACGTTCCGGAGTGACGGCGACAGCGATGGAGCGAGATCTAGGGCAGCGGTGACTGATTCGGAGCGGCGGGGACACGTGAGTATTACCTCCTATACCAGTGGTCTTCAATCTGCGGACCTCCAGATGTTGCAAAACTACAACTCCCAGCATGCCCGGACAGCCGTTGGCTGTCCGGGCATGCTGGGAGTTGTAGTTTTGCAACATCTGGAGGTCCGCAGGTTGAAGACCACTATTGGGTTCAAAATCTTTATTTTTTTAGATTTTGCACCTATAAATTGGGTGCGTCTTATACGCCGGTGCGTCCTATAGGGCGAAAAATACAGTACATTACTGTGTCATATATACCTGAAGTTGGCAGCAATACTGTGTTGCTGGTGACAGATCAGACACCTGAAAACTAGTGTCACATCCGCTGTAAACTAATTCTAGAATATCTTCTTCTCTTCCCCACTGTAGTCTGTATTCTGAGATATCTGCACCGTTGCTTTCAGGACTCTGTTGAGAAAAAAAAAAAAAAAACATGCTAAAATAAATATATACTAAATAGTTACACAGACTAAAGGGCACAGAAGGCCTATTACATTATAAGCAAGCAACAACCATTTGTTCTACCTGACACAATGTAAACTGAACTCACAATACCTAAACAATGGCAAGTGCCAGTGGTTATCCATTGCTATGCTGCCAGGCACCAGGCATGATCTTCAGGAGAAAGCATTCACATTCCACTTACGGCTGCAGTCCTTGTTCTATCACTGAATAGAGGCTACTTTAGGATTTGTAGGACAATGGAGGAGATTCATAAAAACCTGTGTAGAGGAAGAGTGGTGCAGTTGCCCATAGCAACCAATCAGATTACCCATATTTTTCGCCCTATAGGTCGCACTGGCATATAAGACGCACCCAATTTTAAAAAAAAGATTATGCACCCAACAGTGATCTTCAACCTGCGGACCTCCAGATGTTGCAAAACTACAACTCCCAGCATGCCCGGACAGCCGTTGGCTGTCCGGGCATGCTGGGAGTTGTAGTTTTACAACATCTGGAGGTCCGCAGGTTGAAGACCACTGGATAGGAGGTAATACTCATGTGTCCCCGCCGCTTCGGACCCGTCACCGCTGCCCTGGATGTCGCTCCATCGCTGTTGCAGGGGTGTCCCAGACGCTCCGGACGTCTTCTTCCCCAGGATCCACGCTCTCCATAGCCGTCATCATGTCGCTACGCACGCTGCTCCTATTGGATGACGGGACGGCATGCGCGACGACGTCCAAGGAGAGCGCCGCCATGCAGGGGATCCTGGCACGGAGCAGACACCGAGGAGGCAGGTAAGGTCCCTCCCGGTGTCCTGTAAGCTGTTCGGGATGCCGCGATTTAACCGCAGCAGTCCCGAACAGCCCGACTTTCGCTTCAGACGCGGCGGTCAGCTTTGATCGCTGCATCTGAAGGGTTAATACAGGGCATCACCGCGATCGGTGATATCCTGTATTAGCCGCGGGTCCCGGCCGTTGATGTCAGCAGGGACCGACCCGATAGGTATGTATTCGCCGTATAAGACGCACCAACTTCCCCCCCCAGTTTTGGGGAAGAAAAAGTGCGTCTTATACGGCGAAAAATACGATACTTCTCTCATTTTTAAAGAGGACTCTGAAACATGAAAGAAGCAATCTGACTGGTTGCTATGGGCAACTGCACCACTCTTCCCCTACACAGGTTTGGATAAATCTCCCCAAATATTCCTTAAATTTTCAGAAATTAGAAGAAAGATTACGAATTACACTGGCAACACTGGCAACACTTCATCCCTGAACCTGTTATACGTCCAGCGGCAACACACATATATACCGGGTCTATAATAGAAGAATAAATTGCTCTGGCCTGTGACATCCTAACTTGATTCCCGTCTTAATGTGACTTACAGTTTACTGTATACTTCTACATTTGGAAATGTTGATAGTTTGTAAGTTATAAATTACTAAATGTAAAATTCTCATAGCTAAATCAATATTTTTGTTTAATTTTAAAGGGAACGTGACACGTTTAAAATGCAGTCCCTGTTTAGGCACCATGTTATAGATCAGAGGAGGAGAAGCGGATCAGACTGATATATAGTTTTGTAGGAAAAGTTCTAGGATAAATTGTCATTTATTCATGTAAATCTCTACTCATTCCAGGTAAGTGGTCATGTGGGAGGTTCTACAGACAGCTCTCTCTATAAGCACACACACACACACATACACACACACACACACACACACACACATACACACACACACACACATACACACACACACACACACACACAGCTGTCAGTTACCCAGTTGGACCGACTACATGACTACTTGCCCCACAATGAGCAGAGATTTACATGAACAAATGACAAGTTATCCCCACAAAGCTGTATATCAATCTGTTTTGCTTCTCCTGCTCAAAAAATGATACCTAAATATTAGAAAGCAGTTTCCATATGACAGATTCCCTTAAAAGGGATTTCTGATGACAAATTTGGAGGACATGTGATCCAAACCAGTTGAGGCCTTGGATGATCCCACCAAATGTAATAACAATCGGGCCCTTTTTAGGTTACCATATTCAATGTAAGGTGTCTGGAAGACCTCATTGTTTAGGAGATGATCTCAACCAATACAACTTATATAATGTAGTCCATAAAACCGGCTGCATGTACAGGGTGGGCCATTTATATGGATACATCTTAATAAAATGGGAATGGTTGGTGATATCTTCCTGTTTGTGGCACATTAATATATGTGAGGCGGGAAACTTTTCAAGATGGGTGGTGAACATGGCGGCCGTTTTGAAGTCGGACATTTTGAATCCAACTTTTGTTTTTTCAATAGGAAGAGGGTCATGTGACACATCAAACTTATTGGGAATTTCACAAGAAAAACAATGATGTGCTTGATTTTAACATAACTTTATTCTTTCATGAGTTATTTACAAGTTTCTGACCACTTATAAAATGTGTTCAATGTGCTGCCCATTGTGTTGGATTGTCAATGTAACCCTCTTCTCCCTCTCTTCACACACTGATAGCAACACCGTAGGAGAAATGCTACACCGTAGGAGAAGAGGGTTACATTGACAATCCAACACAATGGGCAGCACATTGAACACATTTTATAAGTGGTCAGAAACTTGTAAATAACTAATGAAAGAATAAAGTTAAATAAAAAATTACGTTAAAACCAAGCACATCATTGTTTTTCTTGTGAAATTCCCAATAAGTTTGATGTGTTAAATGACCCTCTTCCTATTGATATGGTAAAAAAAAAAATATATGTTTCATCAGAAAAGCTGTGATTAATAATTGCACTGGAACTTTTTGTGGCAAAGCTCAAGCGTATTTTTGAAACTATCATGCTACCAGTCTATGTAGAGAAGAGATGGTAATACATGAGCCATATTGCTATTCTGCTTGTCTCTCCTGCATTATTTAAAGGGGAACTCCCCTGCTCAGCGTTTGGAACAAAATGTTGCCAATGCTTAGAGCCGGCAGCTCGTGATGTCATAACCCCGCCCCTCATGATGTCATGCCCCACCCCTGAATGCAAGTCTATGGAAGGGGGCATGACAGCCATCACGCCCCCTCCCATAGACTTACATTGAGGGGGCGGGGCATGACGTCATGAGGGGGCAGGGCTATGACATCACAAGCTCCCGGAGCAGGCTTTAAGCATTTGGAACATTTTGGTCTAAACGCTGAGCAGCGGAGTACCCCTTTAATGATACATTTCGGGAAATGGGATCCATAAAGAAATTATTTAGTACATTTTTTTTATTATAGGAGGACGACCCTCCCAACATTTGTGATTGTTTATTTGAAATATTCAATAAAAATTACTTGAACTGAATTATTTAATGATAAAACTAGAAGAATGATTGTCACTATCCAAATGAGTAATAAATGAGTACTTATAAATAATACTTGTAACTAGTTGTATAAATCATGAAAACAGAAGCACCTGAATGTGCAACTTCAGAGAACTGTGTCTGCCGGTAGAATATGTGGAGCAATTATGTGAGAACACTACAGAAGTGTACAGAACATGTGGGAAGATAGTTCCCAGAAGAGATTATCATTTACATGCCTGCCACTGTACAGCTGAAACTTAAAGACCTGCTATTATTTTCTGAAACACTTGACAATTTCTTAGAGGAAGGCAGGATTTAACTAATCCGTGCATTTTACTAATGTTATAGCATTTAGATTTTACCAAACAAACACATGCACGCACACCAATTTTATACAAACGCATACAGTATAAGTACAGTGCTGTATACAGTATGTATCTACCTGCAACCCTGGCCAAGCAATGGGTTGGCTTGGCTACATGTTTCCTGTGCACTATGGGGCCCATTGAGGGTTTGCATTGTATATAAAGTTTATCAATATTTATTATCCGACACCAATGTCCGAAAAGTGACATTTTACAACGCATCAGGAATTCTACAGCTGCCACCCATTAGATCACCACTATAGTTTTTCTGTATGTCTACAAAATGGGCTTCTAAATTCACGCATGTGAATGTATATAGGTGTGTATGCAAAATGGACAAAGAAATATCACATAATCATTCATTTCCAATAATATGGCACTTTTCATATATGCGTTGTACATATTACTCTGAACTACACGTGAAGTTATAGGGAAGGTGTCGTTGGAAAAAATGACCTCTTGTTTAGATCAACTTTTTAGGTTACATTTTTTTAGAATTTTTGATGACGTTTCTTTTGTAATTTTTCATTCTAAGGTCTATATTATATAAAATACTAAAATCTTGGTAGTTTTCAGTCTTGCTACTGGGCCTAATATTAAAGATGTCTGATCGCGGGGGTCCCGCCACTGGTGACCCCCACAATTTCTCCTGCAGCACCCCCGTCATCAGCCTCACGGAGCGAAGATCGCTCCGTCTCTGATGACTCATGATACAGGGGCCGGGGTCAAGGCTCCACCCCCTCGTGACTTCACACCCCACCCGCTCAATGCAAGTCTATGGGAGGGGGCGTGGCGGCCATCACTTCCCCTCCCATATGCTTGCATTGAGGGGGTAGAGTGTGACATCATGAGGGGCGGAGCTGTGACATCACGATACTCTGGCCCCTGTATCGTGAGTCATCAGACGCTGAGTGATCTTCGCTCTGTGTGGCTGATGACGGGGGTGCTGCAGGAGAGATTACGGGGGTCCCCAGCAGCGGGACCCCTGCGATCAGACATCTTATCCCCTATCCTTTGGATAAGGGGTCTAGGGCCGGAATACCCCTTTAAGTTGAGAGTTCTTGTTCTGTATAGATGAATTTTAAGAAGTCTTCACAAAAGGTGATTTTCACAGCTCAGCCTCCCTCTCCCTATGGAATAACCTCTTAAAATGTTGCAGAGCAGTAACATTTCCCATTCATATCAATAGGACAGATCCTGTCTATTGTTGCCTATGCCCATGGGGCTTGCCATAAAATATATCACTTAATGCTGTTAAAAACATATCAGGCAAGGTGGATGCCCCCACAATAAAAAAAAAATGAAATAAAACATGCTTCAGTATCTGTCTCTGATCAGTGTAAAAAATCTAGGTGATGTATACCCTATAAAGGGCACCTAATATTCAAGAAAAGGAATGAGCAAAGTGCTACAGCCCCTCATTTTAGTTAGAGGTGGGGGTCATAGAACCTGCACCAATAATAAGCTTTAGCTATAATAAGCTATGAGCTATAATACCATACATTAGATATGTAGATTTCCTTCCAGCTAGTGACACCATCTCCAGATAAATACAGATATAATTCTCACTAACTACAGATACATATTATTAGCATACAAACTGGGAAAATGTAGTAAAAGTAGCTATTCCCTGTAATGGGGTTTCCCGGTGACCACCATTTACACAATACTATTACAGGAATAATGGTGACAAGAGGTAAAGTACGCAGGTCATATAATGACAGCATATAGATCCAGCCATTATGGTCATTTACACAAGGTAATTCATCTTCATCATACGCTATAAAGATATATCATAAAGTGAAATCCATCTGTGCAGATCCCGTATAGAGTTATCCTCAACCTATTCACATAATGACTGGCAAGCAGAAATAAAATATAAACTTTGCATTAAGAAGAAAAAAATTCCAAATTACACAATAGAGACTACAACATAATACAACACAACATAATATGAATCTAATATTTTGATTGTTTCCTTATATGATAAATAATAATAAAAAATAATATTAATATTGATAATTATACTGATAATATGAATGCTAATAATAAAAATAATACATTGTATTATTATTTATATTATATATATATATATATATATATATATATATATATATATATATGGCGCCAGAATAGAACTATTCATTAGAGGAAACATTTTATAGACTGTGTATGACCGGGTAAGCTGCATTGCAAATTAAAAATGAAAGTGGTGTCCATTTGACGTCACCATGTCTCCCGTTCTCAGCAGTAGTGCACACACTCATCTTACCTCCCAGCTTATAAGTACACATGTGTCAGAGAGGAATGTCAGGACTGGAGGTCTGCACTGTGCGGGTGGTCCTGCTGCAGTTGTGATCTCTGTGGCTTCTGAGTAAGGACCGTACTGAAATACAAATAAGTCTATGTTGGTAATTCAATGATTTAATGTGTCTGCTCTAGATTCCACAAAGTGAGATTCTACAACATTCCTCAATGGAAAATGCATACAAAATCCTAGTTAAAAGTTTATATTTTAAAGGGTACCTCTCATCAAATAAACTTTTGATATTTTTTAGATTAATGAATGTTGAATAACTTTCATGTTAATGAAAAATATGCTTCTTTCTATTGTATTTTTCCCGATCAGTCCTGGCAGCAAGCATTTCTGACTCATGCTGGAGTCCTAAACACCCAGAGCTGCCAGCCTGCTTTGTTCACAGCCAAACAGGCTGTGAACAAAGCAGGCTGGCAGCTCTGAGTGTTCTCCTTTGTGAACAAAGCAGACTGGCAGCTCGTATTGTTTAGGACTCCAGCATGAGTCTGAAATGCTTGCTGCCAGGACTGGTAGGGAGACCCCTAGTGGTCATTTCTTCAAAGTGGAAAATTAAATAGAAAGAAGCATATTTTTTAATAACATGCAATTGTAAAGATATTCTGCATACATTAATCTATAATATATCAAAAAGTTTTTTTGATGAGAGGTACCCTTTAATAGAGTTTCAGCTTATCCTTTTATAAGCCATTGGCAAACTATCTCCAGAGTTACGCAATGAAGTTAGTATATACTAGATTAAAGGGGTACTCCGCCCCTGGACATCGTATCCCCTATCCAAAGGATAGGGGATAAGATGTCTGATCGAGGGGGGTCCCGCTGCTGGGGACCCCTGCGATCTCCCTGTTGCACCCGGCATTTGTTTAGAGCGTCAGGTGCAGTGCCGGAGGCTCGTGACGTCACGGCCATGCCCCCTCAATGCAAGTCTATGGGAGGGGGCGTGACGCCCCCTCCCATAGACTTGCATTGAGGGGGCATGGCTGTGAGGTCATGAGCGGGGCGTGACCATGACATCACGAGCCTCCGCCCCGCATCACCAGTCATACGGCACGGAGCGAAGTTTGCTTTGTGCACTGGATGTCTGAGGTGCCGCAGCAGAGATCGCTGGGGTCCACCGCAGCGGGACCCGTGCGATCAGATATCTTATCCCCTATCCTTTGCATAAGGGATAAGATGTATAGGGGCAGAGTTTCCCTTTAACTATACCTGACATAATATATATTTTAATAGATTTTCAGGTTACCCTTTTATAGTTACAATATACTAGATTAACTATACCAAATACAATATAATTTTGCTGAATTTTGGGTTACATATCATGAATTGTATACAGAGTATACATCACTGGCATACATGTGCATATATTAGTAAGAAAGTGGCAAGTAAAATGAAAAAACTTATATAAGAAAAAATATATACTAACTGTCCTGTTATAAATGGTCCGACTTTGAGACATCAGAAGTATATGTCAAATGCCGACATGTACAGCAGCATAGTAGGGTGTGTTTTTGGTATACTGATGGTTTTGGTGCGAGAATGGATTAGACTTGGTCACTAGTAGACTACCTTTAGTCCATTAAACTTATTGACCCTGCTGCCAGTGTGTACGGTGTAATTCGGCATACCTTTTTGACAGGTTTCTGGTTTATACCTGTGAAGTACTGTTACAATAAGTTGGTAATCAATCCAGCCTTAGCTACAACAATCGGTTTATACATTCCTTTGTTTAGTTATTTCCTTGTACTATAATGTCTCCACTCTGTACTATAATGTCTTCAAGAATTCTTTTCTTTTTGGATTTTTTTTCAGTCTGACTACAGTGCTCTCTGCTGACACCTCTGTCCGTTACAGGAACTGTCCAGAGCAGGAGAAAATCCCCATAGCAAACATATTCTGCTCTGAACAGTTCCAAAAATGGACAGAGGTGTTAGAGAGCACTGTGGACAGACTAAAAAGAAATACACAAAGAAAAGAATTTCTTCTGTAGTATTCAGCAGCTAATAAGTACTGGAAGAATTAAGATTTTTTTAATATAAGTAATTTACAAATCTGTTTAACTTTTTGGCACCAGTTGATTTAAAAATAAATAAATAAAATGTTTTCCACCGGAGTACCGGAGTCTATGGATGTGAGTTACAAGAAGTGCTAAACATTGTGTCACTTATTCTTGTAATTCATTTACAGTTTGAACAAACGTAGATACATATTGTTATATATATATATATATATATATATATATATATGTAAAGTAGATGTAGGAGGCACTCACCACTGAATTGCGTGTTAAAAAGATAGCTTCTTTATTTCAGAATATGCAGCAGCAGACAGGACATGTGTGGACGCAGCACCCTAAACACAGGTAACAGCTATTTCACGCCGCCTCTGGGCGCTTCATCATCTGACTTTTTAACACGAAATCCGGTGGTGAGTGCCTCCTACATCTACTTTTCATATTTTGATATTAACTTTACCTGAAGGATTGAGCACCCAGAAACGTGACTTGTATGAGGTTCACTTTTATTATACCAGCTACTACCTGCCTAGGAACTACGTTTTAAAGCTATACCTGTGCTGGAGCTGTTCCGGCATTTCTCTTCTATTCGTAGATACATTTTTACAGATGTTATTCATACATCTGTCAAAAAGGGATGCCATTGTATATGTGCACAGCCAAGCTATAATCCAACGGGCTAGTGATTATATTTGGGGTATTTCCAAAATGTATATGTGTTCTAACTCGTACACAAAAGTGTGGTGTGCTGTGCTTAGAGAGGTTGTCTCCAAATGGGAACTCCAAAGATACATAAGAACAGCACTCGGGCACCTTTGGCACTCTCATACAAATGAAGGAGGGAATGCAGTCTACAGTCGGTGTTCTCTCGGGGACCCATTCCAGAGATTAGAGGGTCCTCTGTGGATAAGCGATAAGACAATTTTCACTGGACAACCCCTTTATATATCATGTATATGCTTAGATTATAACCCGAACGTGGTCGCTAGTCGACTATGTTCAGGCCTATTGAAGTCAATGGGACTCATAACTGTCAGCACTTGTATACTTCCCATTTTGACAGGCTGCAGCTGTATACATGCAACAGAGGGCACAACCCGGATGGTAATGCTGCCTTGGGTTGCAGTTCTTTTCTCAGTACAGATCAAGAAGCTATTTTATAGGTTGCTATTAGAAACTGCTCCATTTTTAGAGAATATTTTAAAGGGGTTACCAGGATTAAAACGTGCATATGCATTCAGAAAAAAAGACGCATCAGCCTTTAAAGCCATAAGAAACAGGCTGTGATACACATGAATTCTCAATAAGAGGTCAATAAAATCACTTACTCCTCCATCATTCAACGCTCGTACTTTGAACTGATAAGTACTTCCAGGAAGAAGATCGCTGACTGTACACTCTAACTCACAACCATGATAGACCTCAGTGGTATGTCCTTCAGGTATACTGAGCTCTAGGCTGTACTCGGATACCTGGCATTCTGGGGCATCTGAGAAGAAAGTCAATAAAAGGACAACGTAACTATAATATAGAATGTAATCCTTACCAGACTGTCCAAAACCCCTGCAGCTAGAAAAACAAGGTTATAAAATGTCTTCCACATAAAGGGACCGGGCCTAAAAATATGAGGTGCAGCAATATATATGCATGTAAAAGTATTATTTTGCTGAACGTGCATAAAACGAGGAGAGACTGTGCATACAAAAATACAGAGTACACAAAACACACAAAAATGCAACTGACTTCCTGTCAAAAATTTGAACCGAAATAGCACCTTGAGAAACTAAAGTTAAAATACAAAAAGCTGAACAAAAAGATGAACAAATAATTATTAAAAACAAAACTAGCTTAACGGCAAACACCTACCCCATTGTAAGTGAACTTCTTTGTGCTTTGGTTTGCCTACCACTCTTGGTGCTTGACAAGGACCTGGTGCTACACATAATGTATGAATAGGCTGACTTTCAGAACACTAAGTAAACAAAAAAACAAAAAAATTGTTAACATAACGTAAACATATAAAATATAAAGTACTTTGGTTCAGTGATCATTTAAAGCTTTTTTCCTACATGGTCTACACCAGTGGTCTTTAACCTGCGGACCTCCAGATGTTGCAAAACTACAACTCCCAGCATGCCCGGACAGCCAACGGCTGTCCGGGCATGCTGGGAGTTGTAGTTTTGCAACATCTGGAGGTCCGCAGGTTGAAGACCACTGGTCTACACCATACTTCTAACTCACAGCAATCTTGAATCCACCTATAACCAAAATTCTGCTGAATGCTTAAAACTAAGGTTAAAGGGGTTATCCAGGAAAAAAAACTTTTTTTTATATATATCAACTGGCTCCAGAAAGTTAAACAGATTTGTAAATTACTTCTATTAAAAAACTCTTAATCCTTTCAGTACTTCTGAGCTTCTGAAGTTAAGGTTGTTCTTTTCTGTCTAAGTGCTCTCTGATGACACGTGTCTCGGGACCCGCCCACTTTAGAAGCAAATCCCCATAGCAAACCTCTTCTAAACTGGGCGGTTCCCGAGACACGTTGTTATCAGAGAGCACTTAGACAGAACCTTAACTTCCGAAGCTCATAAGTACTGAAAGGATTAAGATTTTTTTTAATAGAAGTAATTTACAAATCTGTTTAACTTTCTGGAGCCAGTTGATATATAAAAAAAAGTTTTTTCCTGGATAACCCCTTTAAGTTCACATCTACGTCAGAGCTATGTTCAGGGAGCTCCATTTGCAGAAGCCATTAAAATAGCAGGGCACGAGAGGAGAAAGAAACACAGAATATTTTTTTTTCTCTGCCTAAATCCTGCAAAAATCAGACACCAAACAGAAACTTGACGGGCCTCATTAAAGAAGTCAATAGGATCTGTACAAATCCATTGGTGTTTTCTTGTGCAACAGATCCCCTGACCCTGATAATTTTTTTCCATGAACAGAGTCTGCGACTGAGCTGCTGAACAGAGCTCCGAAACAGATGTGAACTTTGTATGCACTACAGTATGTACTACACTGCAGTATGCACTACACTGCAGTATGCACTACACTGCAGTATGCACTACACTGCAGTATGCACTACACTGCAGCAAGCACTACACTGTAGCATGCACTACACTGCAGCATGCACTACACTGCAGCATGCACTACACTGCAGCATGCACTGCAGCATGCACTACACTACAGCATGCACTACACTACAGCATGCACTACACTACAGCATGCACTACACTACAGCATGCAATACACTACAGCATGCAATACACTACAGCATGCAATACACTACAGCATGCAATACACTACAGCATGCAATACACTGCAGCATGCACTACACTACAGCATGCACTACACTACAGCATGCACTACACTGCAGTATGTACTACACTGCAGTATGCACTACACTACAGTATGCACTACACTACAGCATGCACTACACTACAGCATGCAATACACTACAGCATGCAATACACTACAGCATGCACTACACTACAGCATGCACTACACTACAGCATGCACTACACTGCAGTATGCACTACACTACAGTATGCACTACACTACAGTATGCACTACACTACAGTATGCACTAAATACAATGCACCCTGCAGAGCAATGCTTGTAAATTGGATTATTATACTACAGTGATCATTAGAAAAAGTGTACAACAGAAGGGTTAATGTTCAAAGCTATAGAGGGTGCCGATAGCAGGACCAAAACAAGACACCGGTATTATAGGGGGGAACCTGCCTCCAATTTTGCATTTGGGTCTCAGGAGCTCCAGTTAACTCCTCTGTATCCTGAATACTGGCATCTTACTCCCCCCCTCCCCCCCCCCCCCCCCCCCAAACACACACAATCCTATAATATTTTCAGATGTGTAGTTAACAAATGGAATGTCCAAACAAGCGGAACAAACATAATACCAGCTCTACAGAGGTATTATAGGAAATCTATTTTACATAAAATAATAGCAAGTACAGACACGCTGCAATTTCTAATCTGCCCTCTAACCTATAAGCATGCACATTGCATCTATATTAAGATTCGCTAATATGTTCAGGTTTTGTTATTCAGCTGATGGAACTAAAGCCAGGTATGGATTATAATGGAGGAGAAATAACAAGGGTCCAGTCTCACAATGCAGAAGAAAACCTGCCAGCATGCAATGGCTGCATGATTTTGCTTACAAACAAGATTGCCATTATCCAAAGTATGCAAGCCATGTTATGTGTGCATGCCATAGTGGCAAGTTTAAGGGGGTACTCCACTGGAAAAAAAATGTTTTAATTAACTGGTGTCAGAAAGTTAAACAGATTTGTAAATTACTTCTATAAAAAAAAAAAAAAAAAAAAAAATTGTCATGCTTCCAGTACTTATCAGCTGCTGTTACGATCCACAGAAAGTTATTTTCTTTTTGAATTTCCTTTCTGTCTGACCACAGTGCTCTCTGCTGACACCTCTGTCCCTTTAAGGAACTGTCCAGAGCAGGATAGGTTTTCTATGGGGATTTTCTCCTACTCTGGACAGTTCCTAAAATTGACAGAGGTGTCAGCAGAGAGCACTGTGGTCCGACAGAAAGGAAATTCAAAAAGAAAATAACTTCCTGTGGATCATAACAGCAGCTGATAAGTACTGAAAGGATTAAGATTTTTCAATAGAAGTAATTTTCAAATCTGTTTAACTTTCTGGCACTAGTTGATTTTAAAGTAAATGTTTTCCAGTGGAGTACCCCTTTAAGGTGGCCATGAACATAAGACAGAAGTAGGTTGATGGCTGAACAACTAATGTACAAATAATTTGTTGGTCTATTATTGTTTCGCAGACACAGCCACACACATTTTAGTCCATAATGGCCATTACAGTAGCTCACACTAGCCATACATGATCAATGACACAGGGCAAAGAACAGAATCTTTCAGAATGTTCTGGAAATTTTTTGAAAATATTCTTTCCTAAAAGATCGCTCATGGACAAGAATCTTTCCTATTAGATGACAATTTGAAGCACAGCCGACCTCTCTCCAGAGGATGACAGTCTGTCATTGGTCGGCTAAAACAGTCACTTCATGTTTTGGTTGAACTTGTCTGTTTTCATCAACTTCTCGGGTACAGTCTAAAGGCGCCAATACACAAAAGGCAGACCCCACCTCTCCTCTTTCTTCAACCCCCTCCAAGTTTAAGCTTCAAAACCACATTAAAAAAATCCATTCTATGAGAAAAATTATACATTGTAACAGGTCCAAAATACCTTTTAGACTTGAAATAATATCATTTTCACCTTTGTAGGATGTCATACTAAAATCGGAGCTCTACATACCTGACTGTGCCCTCCTGTGCTGATGGAACACACACGGAGTTTGTATAAAGTGCCTGGTTTCAAGTCATTACAGGTATATTCTGTTGCAGACCCACTATATGCCACCTTCCATTGTGTTGCTGCAAAAAGCAAGGCCATTATTATAATGCAAGTCTAAATAAATGGCAAATAATGACATGGGTGCATTTACTTTTAACAGGCTGTTGTCGACTTTGGAAAACGTTAAAGAAACGGGTCATAGGCAAGATAAAGTACGGACTGACAAATGACAGAATTATACAGTGCTGAATGATGCTGGTCCATCTCCATTCATGGTTCACATAGTGAGATTACATGGCAGAATGCCAACTTCTCACCACTCTATATTATTGTAGCGCTAATATGGCCGCCACATGTTATGAATGTATACGATACTGGTATAAATGTATGAGATGAGGATATATAGCCTCAGATGGCACCTGAGATGTTCATCAATGTAACATGATATGTGACAGTGTCAGTTTACCATACATTTAACAGAGGGGTTGATGGAGCGCATCTTGTGGATCTACCGAGTTTACATTTAATTTTATTTTCCTTGAAGTCAAACCTCAAGAGAGAACAGACTAAGTTGCCGTGACCTGTTTCTTGGAATTCATTAGTGGTGCACAAGCAATCTTCCCAGTGTAATTGGTAGGAAGTGACTCTCCTGCCGTTCATCTGTTTGTGCAACGCTCCCTCACATTACCCCTTCCTATCTGGCGCGTTCAGATTAATGAATGAAAATTAATATACATTGCCTGTTTGTCAGCTGCTAGGCTCGGCTGATATGCCTGATTTTTAAGGCCATGCTATTTTATAATCTGTGTATTTTTAGGACTTCCTACTACAGAGACTTCTTAAAATTATTCAGGGGGGAATGGATCATCCGAAAATCTGTAGAAAACTACAAAGTCACATATTTTTTGTGCAAGAACCAGCTGTGTGCAAAATAATATGCAACTTTCTGTCAATCTGTGCCGTGCTTGTTGTGTGGGCGGGGACTGTGGCAGAGGGGGAGTGATTTGGCACAAAATTACAATTTTGATAAATCCTGAAACTCCAGAGCTGGTAAGGGATTCACTAAAACCGCCAATCTCACACTTTAAGATTATTTTTATTTAAAAAAATAAATAAAAATTGGAATGTTTTTTAATTACTATGTAAAGAAAAAGCTGACCAGTTGCCCACCAGCTTGCTTCTGTAATTTTTAAAAAGGCCTCTGAAAAATGAAAGAAGTCATTTGATTGGTTGCTATGGGCAACTGGTCAGCTTTTCCTCTGCACTGGTTTTGATAAATCTCCCCCAATATGTTTACCAGAGCTGGACTCCTACAGAACAGCTAGATGCAGTAAGTAAGGGTGTGTTCACAAGGACATTTTAGGGCATCTTGTTGCTGCAATTTGTACAAAAGGGGGAAAAAAAAGCCATAGATTTTCTGTATCCATTGTGTTAATTTACCTGATTTTGTTATAATTGGTGCAAAAAAACGCTCCAATATTGGCACACCCCGTAGGGGTACTCCAGTGGAAAATAACTTTTTTTTAAATCAACTGGTGCCAGAAATTTAAACAGGTTTGTAAATTACTTCTATATAAAAATCTTAATCCTTCCAGTACTTATCAGCTGCTGTATGCTCCACAGGAAGTTCTTTTCTTTTTGAATTTCTTTTCTGTCCGACCATAGTGCTCTATGCTGACACCTCTGTCCTTGTTGGGAACAGTCCAGAGCAGGATAGGTTTGCTATGAGGTTTTGCTCCTACTCTGGACAGTTCCTGACATGGAAAGAGGTGTCAGCAGAGAGCACGGTGGTCAGACAGGGAAAAAATTCAAAAAGAAAAGAGCTTCCTCTGTAGTATACAGCAGTTGATAAGTACTCGAAGGATTAAGATTTTTAAATAGAAGTAATTTACAAATCTGTTTAACTTTCTGGCACCAGTTGATTTAAAAAAAAAAAAAGAGAATTTTTTTTTCCACCGGAGTTCCCCTTGAGAAGCACAATACACAATACCTATCTCATAGCTCTTATTTTGGCCCCCATCTAAAAGATAAACATGCTCAGAACATTGGTAACTTGTTTTATCATGTAAGTTTTTGATGTATTCATAAAAACACTATAAATGTAAATACAACTTTCGCAATATTACACACCTTCAGAAGCCCCTTCGGAAATCTCCAAAAGGTATTTGAGTATTTCTGAGCCACCGTTGTCCTCGGGAGCATCTGAAAGAGACATTACCATGTAAAGTGGCGCAAAAACAATACATTTACTGCATCTTTTCCCCCCTTTGTTTTAATCTTTAGACCATTAAATTATTCTACAAATACATTTTAGCAAACCTGAGTTTTCATACCATTACTTCATAGACTTAATATAACATTTTTTTTTTTATAAAACAAAGTATAATACTTGGGACCCTAAGGACCAAGGGAGGAATTTATCAGCACTTGCACTCTTTGGATGTTCACAAATGTGTGACTATCGCCATCAATACACTCCCCACAAACGCTTTTTGCTTTAAAAAGCTCTAATATTTACACAAGTTGACTCCAGGCTGGAGCAGACCTATCCTGTCGGATAGTGTACATTGTTGCAACAAATTTATCAAACAAGGAGCGATAATTTTAAACATTTCTTGTACGTAAGCAATCTGAAAACAGGCTCAGGGAAAGATCTGACAAAGAGTCCAATGTGGACTTGAAACGTGACATACAGTGGGTAAAAAAAAGTATTTAGTCAGCCACCAATTGTGCAAGTTCTCCCACTTAAAAAGATGAGATAAGCCTGTAATTTTCATCATAGCTCAACTATGAGAGACAGAATGAGGAAAAAAAACATAAAATCACATTGTCTGATTTTTAAAGGAAAACTGTCTCCAAATGTCCCCCGCCCTAACCAGAGTACTGGCTGTGCAGGTGACATTGATCAATATGATGCCTACCATGCCCGAATCCGCCCCACCATTCGCCCGTTATCTTCATTATTCCAGATATGCAAATTATCTTCTAACTGGCACGGGCGGAGTTACTGCCTTCATCTGGCACTGTGACATCACCGCCGCTCGGCCCGCAGCACCGCCTGGCTTATGCATATTCACGCCCTCCCTCTCCTCCCCGCTCTGCATGTGACTCCACTGCGCTGAGGCCGCTTCTGGGTGTACACAGGAAGCCAGCACATGCGCAGTGGAGTCACATACAGAGTGGGGAGGAGAGGGAGATACGGAGGAGAAAGTTCTGTCCACGGTGCTCTCTGTTGACACCTCTGTTCATTTCAGGAACTGTCCAAAGCAGGAGCAAATCCCCATAGCAAACCTATCCTACTCTGGACAATTCCTGGTACGGACAGAGGTGTCAGCAGAGAGCACTGTATACAGAAAAAAAAAGAAAATTCAAAAAGAAAAGAACTTTCTCTGTAGTAGAAAGCAGCTAATAAGTACTGGAAGGATAAAGATTTTTAAATAGAAGTAATTTACAAATCTGTTTAACTTTCTGGCACCAGTTTATATATATAAAAAAAAAAATTCCACTGGAGTACTCCTTTAAAGGAGAACTCTGGAATATAAAAATTGTCGCCCATACTGCCGGCAGTAAAAAAAATTAAAGATGTACATACCTTCCTCCGCTCCCCCGGGGCCTCCGGTAAGCGGCTCCGGTCTCCGCCGTGATCCTCTTCCTAGTTGTCGGTGGTCGGAGAGTCTTACCACGCTCAGCCAATCACCGGCAGCAGTGAAGTCCCAACTCGGCCGGCGATAGGCTGAGCGGCAGTGTGACGTTTTCGGCCCCGGCCAAGGGTGCCGGTGTAGTGAAGAATTTTGTGTCCTGAAGCGTTTTCACACTGCCGCTCAGCCTATCGCCGGCCGAGTTTGACTTCGCTGCTGCCGTTGATTGGCTGAGTGCAGTATGACTCGCCGACCACCGGCAACCAGGAAGTGGATCGCGTCGGAGACCGGAACCGGTTACCGGAAGCCCCGGTGGAGCGGAGGAAAGTATGTACATCTTTATTTTTTTACTGCAGGCACTATGGGCGACAATTTTTATATTCCGGAGTTCTCCTTTAATGTAGGTCAATAATTTTAGTACGAAAATGGACCATTTTTACACGTGGTCTAAGCAGAAAGTAGGCCTAATTCAAGTTTTGCTATTGGTCACATGGTCACCTGTTCCACCCCTGCCTTCAGCACTGACTTTATTTGTTCAATGCTGACTGGATAAAAATGCAGACAATGTACAGTATAACTCCAGCTCCATGTTGTGCGCACCGCACGACATGGAGCTGGAGTTATACTGTACATTGTCTGCATTTTTATCCAGTCAGCATTGAACAAAAAGTCAAAAAATTTTTTTTACCATAACGCCTCTGTCAAGGAAATATTACTCGCAACAAACAATGTTCTGCACATCTCCATATACAGCTCTTTATTAGCATCCCAAACTGCCAGGAACGGCGCCGTCAAGAGAGGACCGTGTTTCTCTTATCTCAGCTTGATAAGCTCGGTGTCTGTCTGAATATGAATGAGATGCCATTTCATTCATTTCAGGGGACAGGTTTTTCAGTTACAGGCATTTATTAAAATGCTACCTCCGTCTTTATCTCCATACGCAGTGATATCTTGTGTACTGAAGCAGAGTGTTTCACAATTGCTCCATATTAAGACAATAACTCTACCGAGTGCCTCTGAGCTGCTAGTTATACGGATGCATTGCATTTGTGCACGCAGAATAAATATGCAGCTTGATACATATACAATGATAGAGTCATGGATGCTTGTACTCACCCCAATGAACTGTGAAGCCATGTGCAGAGACAGAGCCCATAACTGCAGGTTGAGATGGAGGACCTGGCTGGTCCGGACTTGTGGTGCAGACCAATATTTCACTCGGACTGCTACTTCCTTCAACATTGGAGGCAATAAGCTGTAGTAAAGAAAGCAATAGGAGAAAATTAAATATGAACGCACTTACTCTACAGATGAAACATGCTCCTGACATAGAGGGGAACTTTTAAAGGGAAACTGACATCCGGTTCAATCGCACAACTCAATATACAGGGTTATAGTGCAGGTGAACCTGAGTAAAATTATGTATTGCTCACTCCCATCCATGGTCCCATTGTAGACTTAAAGGGTTTATCCAGGAAAAAACTTTTTTTTATATATCAACTGGCTACAGCAAGTTAAACAGATTTGTAAATTACTTCTATTAAAAAATCTTAATCCTTTCAGTACTTATGAGCTTCTGAAGTTAAGGTTGTTCTTTTCTGTCTAAGTGCTCTCTGATGACACGTGTCTTGGGAAAAGTCCAGTTTAGAAGCAAATCCACATAGCAAACCTCTTCTAAACTGGGCGGTTCCCGAGACACGTGTCATCAGAGAGTACTTAGACAGAAAAGAACAACCTTAACTTCAGCAGCTCATAAGTACTGAAAGGATTAAGATTTTTTAATAGAAGTAATTAGGGATCGACCGATTATCGGTTTGGCCGATATTATCGGCCAATATTCACGATTTTGGGCATTATCGGCAATTACCTTGCCAATAATCCGATAATGCCCCCCACCCCACCGCCCCACCGCGTCGCACCCCCCACCACACCGCCCTGGCCCCATTGCCTCCCCCATCCCCGGTTTTATAATTACCTGTTCCCGGGGGCCGGGGTCCACGCAACTTCGGGCTCCTGCTGCGTCCTCCGTTACGCTGTGCGCAATGACGAGTGACGTGACGCAATGTCACCGTCAGTGCGCACAGTGACTGCTCAGGAGGACGTCATCGGAGCCAGATGTAGAGTGGACCCGGGGCCTGGGAACAGGTAATTATAAAACCGGGGATGGGGGAGGCAATGGGGCCGGGGCGGTGGGGGGTGGTTTTTTTTTTTTTTTATAATTGTCCCCATTTGACCTGTATGCACTTGACATTTTCTTAAGAGAATTAAACAGAGAAAAACATATGCAAGCTATAGTACGATGCCAAGATAGTAGATATAGCCAGATGTCAATATACTATAGTAAAATGCCCATATAGTAGATGCAAAAATAGTAGATATAGGAAGATGCCCAGATACTAAATATAAAGAAATTCTCCAGATGCTATAGATATAGGTAGATGCCCAAATAATAGATATAACAAGATTCCCAGAAAAACATGTAGATACAGAAAGATCCCCAGATACTAATGTATACATGGCAAGATACCCATATACTAGATATAAGAAGATGTCCACATAATAGCTATAGCAATATGTCCAGATACAAGCTATAGTAAGATGTCCAGATACAACGTACCGTATATACTCGAGTATAAACCGAGTTTTTCAGCACGATTTTTCGTGCTGAAAACACCCCCCTTGGCTTATACTCGAGTTAACTCTCTGCCTGTCAATCCCTTCTCAGTGGTCTTCAACCTGCGGACCTCCGGCTTGCTGGGAGATGTAGTTCTGAAACATCTGGAGGTCCGCAGGTTGAAGACCAGTGACATGAACGTCCCTGTGCGTCGTCGTCAAGGCAACATCACTAGTCCGGGGCCAGCCCCCGGAGCCTGGAAGAGGGCCACCCCGGTGAAGATGGACAGCCTGGAACGACTAACCCTCCCCACCGGACGGTCCCTGCAGCATAGATGGCCCGGAATAGCTCACCCTTCCTTCCCACAGAGGGGAGGTGAGTAGAAAACTATTGGATGATGACGAAGGCCACAGTGGTCTTAGACCTGCGGGCATGCTGGGAGTTGTAGTTTTGCAACATCTGGAGGCCCGTAGGTTGAAGACCACTGGATTGACAGGCGGTGATGATGAAGGGAGGGGGATGATGACAGGCGGTGATGATGACAGGTGGTGATGATGAAGGGGGGGGATGATGACAGGGTGATGATGACAAGGGTCTGGATGATGACGGGGGGGGGGGATGATGACATGGGGGGATGATGACATGAGGGGGATGATGTATTTCCCACCCTAGGCTTATAGTCGAGTCAATAACTTTTCCTGGGTTTTTGGGGTAAAATTAGGGGCCTCTGCTTATATTCGGGTGGGCTTATACTCTAGTATATACGGTATATCAAGATGCCTAGATACACGTTATAGCAAGATGCCCAGATACTAGATACTGTAGGACAATACCAGATTTTAACATCCTATACCACATTGCAACAGATGACAAAACTGTATTACCAGGCACATCGTAAATATTAAATATTCAATACAGATAAAATCACAAGCCTTGGAATCAGCGAACATATTTTCTAGACAATGAAGTGTAGCCGTAAAGTATTTCAGACTATGCACCGAAAGATCTGAATGCTGTATATTCTTGTGTAGCATTTAATAAGCATAAGACCTTATTACATAATGATTTGCAGACATAATATTGTATTTTACAAATTAAGAATCACATAAAATACACAGAGAAAACACGATAACAAGTTAAAAGAAAATATGCCAAACAGCGCCATCTGCTGGTACTCTAGTAGTCTAGGACTCTTCTAAAAGGACTTACCCTAAATTTGTATTGTGTGCTTCTTTGGAGATTATTCACAGTACATGTTAATTCTTCTCCAGTGTATGTAGGTTGAAATACACTGTCCTAAAAACAAATAAAATGCTATTTTTTTAACACCGTTATTAAGAAAAACATACTGCTTTATTATTGCTTAAAGGGGTATTCCAGGCAAAACCTCATATATATATATATATATATATATATATATATATATATATATATATATATATCTCAACTGGCTCCGGAAAGATAAACAGATTTGTAAATTACTTCTATTAAAAAATCTTAATCCTTCCAATAGTTATTAGCTTCTGAAGTTTTCTGTCTAACTGCTCAATGATGATGTCATGTCCCGGGAGCTGTGCATGATGGGAGAATATACCCATAGGAACTGCACAGCTCCGTGAGTCATCAGAGAGCAGTTAGACAGAAAACAACAACTCAACTTCAGAAGCTAATAACTATTGGAAGGATTAAGATTTTTTAATAGTAGTAATTTACAAATCTGTTTATCTTTCCGGAGCCAGTTGATATACCGGTATATAAAAATGTTTTGGCCTGGAATACCCCTTTAACAGCATAAAAATGTACACATAAAAGCACAACCTGCACAGACACACACTGTCGGCTGTTATAGGGAGAAAGCAATTATTACAGTCCCTTTTATTACATTCAGTTGTACAATAAACTTTAAGGCACGGCTGATCATAAAGTCACTTGCATAAAACAATGGAACAATTATTACTGGCTAACAATCCGCTTTATGGGGTTGTCCTATTAGAACAATCCCTATCAATATACCCTACTGGACAACATATGAGAGGTCAGCAGCAGCTTCAGCTATAGATGACTAGGCACAGCTCAGTACAACGTCTGACTGTATGGCATGTAATTGGGGGTGGCCGGTATTTTACACAGACCGTATTTTGGCCACCCTGCCGGTATTTTATATTAAAATACCGGCAATGCAATGGCCGGTATTTATCCAACCAATCCTCCAACTCCCGGAATGTTACACCACATACTATACCAGTGTTCCCCAACCAAAGGTGCCTCCAGCTGTAGCAAAACTACAACTCCCAGCATACTGTGAGTTGTAGTTTTGCAACAGCTGGAGGCACCCCTGGTTGGGGAACATTGACCTATACTTTATAGTCCAACATGCTGGGAGTTATAATTTTGCAACAGCTGGATGCACCCCTGGTTGGGAAACAATGACCTATACTATATACTACTATACAGTCAAACATGCTGGGAGTTGTAGTTTTCATTTGGGCCAGCTGCTGAGCCTCAGGCTGTATCAGGGCATGCTGGGAGTTGTAGTTCGTAACTAACTGCAACTCTCGAATTTAATAAAAAAAAGCGATCAAAAAGTCACATCAAGGGGCGTGGCCTGGACGCTGAGCCGAACGGACGCATGTTGAACTAGCTCCGCTCTGAACCGTGTTGTTTAGCATCCTGTTTTCATCCTGGACCTCAGAACTTTGCCTCAGAGACTTCGGAACCGCAGTGGATCGGTGGGGTCCATCATGCCAGCTAATAAGAGCGGTGTGGCGGCAGCCGCGAAGTTGCAGGGTTTCGCGCGCGGCCAAGACCAAGATGGCGCCGGGCCTTCTTCCTCTGCTCCTGCTGAGCCGGTCGCTGACCCCCGCCCGGAGACTCCCTCTACACTGGTCGCTGCCCCGGGGGAGATGACCCTAAGCGAGGTGTCTGCGCAACTTCTGGCTGCCATTACCATGTGCAAAACTTCCCTGACGAGTATGCTGGAGGAGGTGAAGATTGATATTGGCCTAATCAGGCAGGACCTGCACAATCTCCGAGACAGGGTGAGACAGGCTGAAGCTCGTATCTCCTCAGTCGAGGACTCGGTGGCGCCCTTACCTGCAGCGATTTCAGACCTTGAACGCACTGCGTCGCAATGGAAAGAGAAGGCAGACGATCTGGAGAACCGGCTGCGGAGGAACAACCTCCGAATTGTTGGCCTGCCGGAGCACTCTGAGGGACAGGACCCCGGCTCCTTTGTTGAAAAATGGCTGCGTGAGCTGTTGCCTGAAGCCCCGTTCACTACCACCTTCGCGGTGGAGAGGGCACACCGGGTCCCGACTCGCCCCCTCCCGCCAGGGGCCCCGCCGAGGCCGCTTCTAGCCAGAATGCTGAACTGCAACGACCGGGACATCGCCTTACGACTGCTCCGTCGCCTGCCAGAGCTCACCTTCAATGGGTCTCCGGTGTCGATATTCCCTGACTTCTCCCAGGACCTGCAGAAGAAGCGTGCCACCTTCCAAGCAGTGAAGCGGAAGCTGAGGGACATGGCGATACCCTATTCTATGGTGTACCCAGCCCGACTGAGGGTCGTGGACGGTGAGAGGGCCATCTTCTTCATTACCCCGCAGGAGGCTGACGAGTGGGCCTCAAGGAGGCGCAATGTGAGGCGCTGAGGTCCTGAACGCCATCTGGGCCCGGCTGGGCCCTGCTGTTTATTGCACTGTCTGGAGCTCCCGGACTGCCGGTGGACTGTGAGTACTGCTGTCTACAGTGACTTGCTTTTGGGCCCCCTGGTGTACCCCTGTACCCATCTCCCGGTCCCCTCATGGCCTACTTCCCCTTGAGCATATACACTCTGGGAAGCACCCAACTGCCACCTTCACCCGTGGACTTTTATTCTCCGTACCTGCATAACCCACCTGGATACCCCACCCGACCTCGCTGTCTTACCCCCCCCCTCCCCCCCCGTGGACTGCCCCTCAGTAACTGTAAGCCCCCTCTCATGCCGGACCCATGCAGACCCCTTCCTCATGCTGCCCTGTGCCCAACGGACCCTGCATCCTCTCTGTACCGTTTATCCCTTTCCCCTATGCTGGACTTCCCCACAGGGGACCTGGTAATACACTGGTGAATGCTGCCATACACCCATGACTGCAGCAGTTCTGACGACCCGCTACCACTCTGCTGACGGGACTTGAAGCCCGGTTGCTACCTCGGGACTGCATGTTACTCTGACCTGCTCATACTCGCTACACTGTGCGGCATATTGCCCGGATTATGGCCCACCCGTATTTCCCCTTGTTTATGTACCCTAGTTAATTGATGGTGCTGCTGTTTGTCCCTGGTGGCAGATTGTGAGGTCTCGTTTCCCTGCGACCTTGATTTACACGGTTCCCCCCGTATTATACATCTTCTCTGGGCCTTAGGCCATTGGCCTTTTGCATGTTGCATCTGTTTATGACCCTCTTGTTTTGTCTTTGTCTAGTGTTTTGTGTCTGTTTCGTTTTGTGTACGTCCCGGTCGGGCTGCCTGCCCTTTTTCCCTCTTCCCTGCGTTCCTTCTCTGTGGTTTCCCTGCTCCTCCACTCCCTTCTGTCGCCCCCCTACTTGCCCCCTCTTCTACTTTCACGTCGTGTACTCGTTTTACCCCTGTTCCTCTTCTCTCACCATCCCTTTCATTTCAGCTTCACTCTCTCTACATGGCGAACGTTAGGTATCTTTCGTGGAATGTGAGGGGTCTTGGCTGTCCTCGTAAGCGATCTCTGGTGTATGCCACTATACGTAAGTACCAACCTACTGTGGTTTGTTTGCAGGAGACGCACTTAATTGCCCCTAACACTCGGTGGTTGTCTAGGCCCTGGGTGCAATGGATGCTACACTCTTGCCACACCTCACATTCCAGGGGAGTCTCTTTTATGATACACAAATCCCTGAGATGGGAGGCGAGACACACTCGGGTTGACTCTGAGGGCAGGTTTGTTTTCATTTTTTCACTTATCGACAATTCCCCCTATGTCCTCTTGGGTATTTATGTCCCTCCTCCTGGTGCCCTGGAGGTTCTCCACCAAGCTGCAGTTTTCGCTGCCTCTTTTCCAGGGGCTAGAGTTCTCTGCATGGGTGACTTCAATAATGTGTTGGACCCGGCTCTGGATAGGAGAGGGGTTGGCATTGTTCCTTCCTCTTCCCCGACTCCGCTAAGCGCCCTGGTTCAGGAGCTAGGTTGGAGGGACACTTTTCGACATTTGCATCCCCATGCCCGCGTATATTCTTGTCAGGCCGCTGGCGGCAATTCCCTTTCGCGCATAGATATGATGTTGGGTAACCCACTTGTACTCCCTATGGTTCAGGCTGTGGCGTATGTTACTAGGGGGGTCTCCGATCACTCCCCTCTCCTACTGACCCTACAGACCCCTGGCCCTTCTAATATTCGAAGCTGGAAATTAAATCCTTATTGGCTGTCCTTATTTGGCCCTCATGATGGTATACCTGTACAACTATCCATGTTCTTCGTAGATCATAATGGGGTTGACGACCTCATTTTAGTATGGGAAACCGCTAAAGCATTCCTACGGGGGTGTTTACAATCGGCCATATCTTATATTAAAAGGGAGGCGATGAGGGAGGAGTCTGAGCTGGGGGACCGTTGTGCTGACCTGGAGAGGACTTACATCACTGACCCGACCGATGACAATAAAACTGTATGGCTGCATGCGGGGCGACAGTATCTACATTGTTTGCAGGAGAAAGCGGCTCGTAAGCTTTTTTTTACCCAACAGAAGGCCTTTGAGATGGGAAATCAGTCCAGTAGATTACTAGCCCACCTTATACACCAGAACGCCCAGTCTCCGACGGTACTACAGGTCCGTTCGGTGGATGGGACTGTATTGACCACTACTTCCCAGATATCTGACAGATTTGTCTCCTTCTACTCTGATTTATACACCTCTCAGGCCACATACTCCTCACGGGAACTGTCTGACTACCTGGATGACATCACATTCCCTCGACTGTCCGCTGTCAGTGCCTCCTCTCTGGAGTCGGAGCTGACTATAGAAGAACTGGAGGATGCCTTGGGTGCCCTGGCGAGAGGTAAGTCGCCGGGCCCCGATGGCATTCCAGTGGAAGTTTACCAGCAATACAAGGAGCAGCTGGCTCCGGTGTTGCTGGCCATGTATAACTGTGCGTTTGCCTCTGATGTGCTGCCTGAGTCCTTTTATGATGCTACTATAGTGGTCATTTTGAAGCCGGATAAGGACCCTCTGGAATGTTCTTCGTATAGGCCCATTTCCCTCCTTAATTTAGATTATAAGTTGCTCGCTAAAATACTCTCCCTCCGGCTGAATCGAGTTATTTTGGAAATCATTCATGCAGATCAATCAGGCTTTATGCCTGGGAGGTCCACATCTGATAACATCAGGAGGGTCCAGACACTCACCCAATTAGGTGCTACTGGGGGGAGGGATTGGGCGCTGGCCTCTTTAGACACGGCTAAGGCTTTTGACTCCGTTGAGTGGTCCTTCCTGCTGGAAACTCTTCGGAGATTTGGATTCGGACCTAACTTTATAAAATGGATTTCCCTTTTATATAGATCCCCAAGGGCGCGTATGTCCATCAACGGTGCTCTTTCTCCTTATTTTTCCCTGGGCAGGGGCACGCGACAGGGGTGCCCTATCTCTCCCCTATTATTTGCTATTGCTATTGAACCTTTGGCCCTCCGGATCCGTCAGCATCCGGGATACGCTGGTATAAGCATTGGCTCGAGGGAGGATAGGGTAGGTCTGTATGCTGACGACATGATCTTATTCATGTCTGATCCTGCGTGCACTCTGGCTTTGGGGATTGGCCTTATTGACAACTTTGGGGTTTACTCGGGTCTTAGGATCAATTGGAGCAAGTCTGTGTATATGCCCATCAGAGATTCTCCGGTAGGGAATTGTTTACATGGCCTACGGGTTGTAGATCAGTTCAAATATTTAGGCATCATTATCAACAGGCGGTTTGGGGGGGATCACCAGACGAACATTCTACCTCTTCTATCCTATGTCCGTGCCAAATTCCGGACCTGGGCTGCCCTGCCCCTTTCTGTTGCGGGCCGCATTAATCTCATCAAAATGGTGGTCCTCCCCAAGTGTCTTTATCTGTTAGAGCATGCGTCAGCCATAGTACCAGTCTCCTTTTTTAGGCAGCTGCATTCTCTCTTTCCCCCGTTTATTTGGGGCTCTAATAGATCCAAGCTGAAACTGACCACATTGCAACGACCTAGAACTCAGGGAGGTATGTCACTACCCGATCTACAGCTATACTACATGGCTGGCCAGCTCAGGTATCTTAGACACTGGGTTTCCTTGCAGCCCCTCCCCAATAGTGAGCATCACCTTGCCCACAGTCTACACCTCTCTCACCTGTGGCCCGTCTTGGAGGGTAGGGTTGGTCTGGGGGGCCCTTGGCTTCCTTTGCATAGACTGGCCCTGAAACTCTGGACCTATGCTAAACGTTTATTTGCCTTTACGGACAACCTGCTGGATAGACAACTGTGGCATGATCCTACGTTGCCGCACTTCTCTGACCAACTGGATCCGCGCTTTTGGAGGTCCTATGGTGTGATCTCCGTTAGTGATGTCTATGATGGTAGTGCCTTTAGGGACTTCCAGTACTTTATTGACGTTAAATCTGTCCCCAGACGATCGTTTTACCGATACCTCCAGCTCAGACACGCCTTCCAAGTACAATTCCCTGGGTCTAGTGCTCCATTCTCTCACTTCCCGGTTATTGGGGTGTTCACCACTCAGGGGCCCCGGGGACTTATATCGGCTCTATATACTGCCCTTTTGAATGCTAAGATGGGGGGGGAGCCGCTGTCGGTCGAGGCGCGCTGGAGGAGCTGTGTAGCTGACATGACTGATGAGGAGTGGGATGATGCCCTCTCCTCACATCTGTACGTCTCACCCTCTATCAACAACAGACTGATTCAGCTGTACATGTTCCACCAGTCGTACCTCACCCCGATACGCTTGACTAAAATGGGTAGGCGCCCAGACTCATCTTGCCACCGTTGTGGACATCCTGACTCTGACTTTATGCACATGATGTGGTCCTGCCATTATATAGCATCATTCTGGTCCGAGGTGATACAGTTTCTTACTTCCTTAACTCGACGACCGGTGCCGATGCTCCCGAGGCACTGCCTTTTGGGTCTTTTTGATGAGGAACTGTGGTCGCCAACTGAGATCATCTTCCTCAGGGAGGTCCTCTTCCTTGCACGCAAGGCCATAGCATTGCGTTGGATGGACTCTAGGACTCCCACGGTTGCTGGTTGGAAGGCCCTCGTGAACACCTCAGTGAACTATGAGTATCTGGTTTACAAACATCGTAAGAACCCTGCCAAGTTCTATAAAATATGGGCGTCCTGGTGTGCCTCCCCCCATGCTCAATACACGGTATCCAGGTTCTTGGCAGCAAGAGACCTCATTCTATCACAGTCTTCTTCCCCGGCTACTTGATTTCTCTTTTCTCGTCTGACCTGGGCTGATATTTCCCCCCTTCTTTGTTTCTCTTTCTCCTTTCCCCCTTACTTTCTCTTTCTCCCCCCCCCCCCCCCCCCCTTTTTTTTTTTTTTTTTTTTTTTTTTTTTTCCCTCTCTCCTTCTCATCTCCCTCTTCCTCTTCCCCCTTCCTCCCTGACCTGGACGGATTTGTGTGATGTTTTTGCGTTTGTAGTGTCTCTTCTTTGTGTTTGTCTTTGTTTCCCTTTCCATAGTTCTTGAGTTCCCACCAAACGGTGGTTGGTTTTAATGTTTTCTGTGTTTTAGTTGATTCATTGCTGATGTAACTGCTCGTGTCATGCTGATGAATGATCATCCTTTTTCCGGCACGGTGTCGGATGATACCTGTATTTCTCACCGCCAGCTTTTGATACTTTTCGTATGTATTTATTGTGTTGAGCACTTACATTGCAATAAAAACAGTTTAAACAAAAAAGTCACATCAAAACAAAAATGGTACTGACAAAAACTAGAGATCGGGGCACAAAAAATGAGCCCTCATACAGGCCCGTATAAGAAGAAATAAAAAAGTTATGGGGTCAGAATAGGACAAAATCTCCCCCGCATATGTGTATCCTGTGATGTCACGCATATATAATTAATTATGCAAATTAGCAGGGCCAGTATTTTTTTTAGCGAGAAAGGCGGCAACCCTACATGTAATGCCCTGACTGGCAACTAAAAACCTTGGTGATTAGCTTTATCATTGAGTCATTGTCATAATCTGCGTCCAGTTACAAGAGATTGTATGTATGTTTGTATGTACTTCAGAAGCCACGAACAGAAGTATGGAGAAGCAGCGTAAGGCCAAACTCAGGCTTTAGTCTAGGGAGAGGCACTCATGACTAGGTCTGGAAGGACTGGATGGCTAATTTGGAAGGTTTTGAGGTGGAAATCAATGATTGATTACTTGGATGATTTTTTTGTGCATTGGCCCACTTGACTTCGACCATTGTTCAATTGAGATGATTGGGCAAGATTCATTGGCATCCCATTGGCAAGAGACAAGACTGAAAGTCCTTGTACTTTCCTGAGTTTTCTTGGTGCCAAGGTCAATAATGACTTGGTGGAGTGTCAGTTGCCTTGGGATAAATTGGTGGGGTTAAAAACGAAGTGTTGAAAAAAGATTGGTTTTGGTAACTTTAGTCTTTGCTGGCGAAGTTAAATTTTGCATCTCAAGTGTATATTTTGTCCTAGGTTGGCTCTTGTAAAGACAGAAATATTAGCCCCTCATCATTTTCTGAGAGGAGTTATGGAAGATGTCATACAACCGGTGAGTACCTTGATTAGAACATCTTTGGTGAACAACACATGGGCCACCTAAACTGTGGCATGGCAACAGTAAAAGCAGTGGATGCATCTCGTTTTTTGGAGCATTGCAGAGATAAAAGTTTGTCTGCTCCGAAGTCCCGAAAAAATGTTGCCTGAAATAGCGTTTAATTGGGGGTAGGGATGTAACAACATTTTTCCTAGCAAAATAAGCTATAAAGGGTTATAACAAAGAGTTGGTGTGCTAGTTATGGCCAGCTACCTGTTTCATTATAGTTGCTTTTGTTGCTGAGCTCTCAGTTTGTACTTTATGGGAGAAAGAAATACTGTTTTGGGCAGTTTTCTTGTAGTGCTCTGCTTGGAGGAGTTAGTGAACCAGTCGATGCAGTGGTCTATGGATGGGATAATGATGTTGATTTACATGATGATAACGTGGAATTCTGTTTGTAGAGGTCTAAGACTGACCAATTTGGTTAGGTGAAAAGGGTGGTTTTGTTTAAGGCTTCAGGTATTTAGGTGCATATGGTGTTTGCTGGTTTATCAGTCAAATACCCAGGCATCCAAGGGCCCTTTTTTACAGCATAAGGTTCCTTTTGTCCCGATGTTAGTCTGTATAGGGAGGGTGTTTGAGGGCACGTGGGATGGACCCTAGTAATTTTAGTGGCCTTTATTTTGGATTGGGGTGTTGATATAGACAGCAAGGCGTGGGTTAAGCGATGAGATGGTTCACTGCATTGGTAGGTAGGAGACTATTTGTTGCCATTTGTGTAGAATGTCTGGGCTGGGCATTTCTTTTGTTGTAAGCTGTAGTAGTGCGTGGACCATCAGTGGATGTTTAGTTTGCTTTTTATAGGTTCCTCTCCTTGCCTTGTATGGATCATGGGTCATTGTTTAGTTTTTTGGGACACTTTCAGAACTGAAGTCCATTCTGATGATAGACAACTCGGATTCTTGAGCTCCTGATATTTTTGTCCTTCATTAGGGGGGGGGGGGGGGGGATGATTTCAGGAGATAAAATCTGATCTCCTCCATCTAAACTTTGGGACATGCAGGTAGTTTTGGTGCCTTCAAGCCATTGGAGATTGACTGGAGGTGGATGAAAATGGAGGACCGCCAGTAATTGTCTCACTTCGAGGACCACCTTTTCGTCCTATGGTGTCTCTGTTTTTTGAATGTAAAAGGGTTATGTAAATTCAGCTCATAATTTACAAAGTTTGTATATTGATCTGATTTGATGTAATAAAGTGTCTGCTGGGGCCAAATTAATCAATACAAGTGTCATTTTCCTAGTGTAAGGACTTGACAATACCCTTGATGTGTTCCTGGACCATATCATGGCAGAACTCAGCGTTATACATGAAAAGCGTGTTCTATAGATTATAACAGTATACTGCTGTGCACAAGTCTCCCTCCTGTTTCTTGAAGTGTAATTTACCACATTAGTAACCATATAAACACCCTTATCTGCAATCCTACAGCACAATGATAGCTAAAGTCTCCTGCTAGTAAAATCAGTTTATTTTATCTTACATGTCAGTCACCTCTGCTTTCATATAACCATATATCTATTGCTAAAGGCTAGGGCTACACTGAGAGTATGGGTGCCCACATGCCATATGGCTAAGCCACGGTAACAGCTGCAAATCCAAAAACCACATGTGGTCTACTATGATGAACCACAAACTCTATTAACCATGAAACTTTCCTGAAACAGTAAACTGCTGATCTGCTGCCTGTTCTCTGTCATGCAGCAATTATCATGGTGGCACAAGCACAACATGTACGGGCACCATTATTGTAGTGCTTCTGATCATTAACAAATAGAAATATATCTTTCTGTTCAGAGGGGCTGTACTCAAAGCTAAATTCCCACATTGAGCATTTGCCTATAGGAAATCTGATACATATTTACTAGGGGGTCTGGGGCAGTAATCCAAGGCTGACACAGGAATTAGCCCCCTTGTCATTCAGTGGAATCCAAAGAAATAATAAATATGGCTTATTATTATTCTCAGAAATGAGCATGGACATTACCTTGTACTGGATATTAAATACGGTATATTAGAATATTAAAAGATTTCATGTGGATTTAGGTACAGAACCTGTGCTTCCATTCTTATTTAACACTAAATAATAGCCCAATACTGTGTACTGTAGGTATACCTGCTGGTGTAAGAAGACTGAAGTAGACTGATACAGAGTACTTTTCCTGCTTCACTGATCACATAATCCCACTTTTAATCTGACAGTATGCCATAAAAATGACTACCATAAAAAAAGGAGCAGCTATAGATCTGCTATACTTTGTCTCTAAGTTATAAATTGGTAAATGATTGACTGCTTCCCCTGCTTTATCATATGGAAGTTTGTCACAGTCATGTTTGGTAGATTTGATTGATTTTTCCAGTCCACTGAACTGTCTACGTACACAGATGATAGTTTGGTTTATAGAGGAAAACAGATGTGCAGCAGGTATGGATACTAATCTGCTAATAGGCCAAGTAACTGGTTTCTTTCTTTATACTACATAAAGAACTTCCATAATGACCATTCCAGATCTGTGAACAATTTTGCAGCCCAAATGCAGGGCAACAGTTTATGTACTCCTCTAACATTTTACTCAAATTACTGCCACAGCAGACACACACTAAGGGTAGGGCCACAAGTGCTGTATTTTGCTGTGTATTTGCTGATGCGTAATTTCCTACCCATTGAAGTCTACGGGGGGAATTTATCAAAGGATTTAGACTGTTTTTTCCTCTCTAAATTAGTCGCACAGATAGTCGGAGGTCCCGAAGTCCGTGCGCAGAATTTATCAAGAGTCGTGCGACTTTTGATAAATTAAGCGCACAACAGACCTGCCTAACCCTCTGTAGGTTGGTCTATATTCATGCGGGAAATAGACAACTTTGATAAATCTCCCCCAATGAGTAGCACGCTGCTGATTTTGCTACCCATTGACTTCAGTGGGCAGGAAAATACGCGGCAGCAAAATATGACGCGTGTGACCCTACCCTTAAAGTGTTCCTGTCATCATACAACATATTTGACAGAGCTCTGCTGAGCTGATCGCGGTGACCCTGCTCTCCTCCTGTAAGGAGCTGTGTGGACCACCACACGAAGCGGCAGTCGACATGCCCCCCTCCATTCATCTCTATGGAAGAGTAGATACCCGAGTACAGTGCTTCGGCTCTCCCACAAAGATGAATGGAGAGTGTGTGCTGACCCCCACTCAGTGCAGGAGGAAAGCTGGGTGCTGGCACAGAAGATCACAGGAAATTGGGCGGTCCATGATTTATCTCCTGTCCTTTGTATAAAGGATACATTTGTCTATGCTGGATAACCCCTTTAAGAACTCTGCTTGCTGTCAGTGAAAGAACGTGCTTTGTAACTAAAGAGTACCATAACCCATTTATTTTCATGTCAGGACCTGCATATCCAGCTATTTGTCAATTTACCATTAGGCCACTTTTGCTCAGTAAGCCAAATCTAGAAGTGGATCTCAAACATGGAAGCTAATCTTTCCATTATAGATTTTTTTTTTTTTACGATCTACTTCTGGTTTTGCCTCCTGAAAAGGGATGTAAAATACTGACCCATGTAAAAGGAGCCTTAGGTCATACAGCTGAGGTATTTAAACATTTGTCATGCATTTGGGTTTACGCGTCTCTTCACTTCTAATCTTAATGTAAAAATTAAGGTCCTGTAGGCTAAAAACATTATTTGAGATGAAAAATAGTATTGCAGGCCATGCTATTCAGCACCTTCAGGAAAAAATGGTATGCAGATATTAAAGAGATAAAGCTATCAATAGTAAGGCCCAAGGACACATCATTTATGTACATATGATCACTCCATAGAAGTCTACACAAACACTACAGCTGGCGGTTGTGTATACAGTGATCCCTCAACTTACAATGGCCTCAACAAACAATAGTTTCAACATACAATGGTCTTTTCTGGACCATTGTAACTTGAAACCAGACTCAACATACAATGCTACGGACAGTCCAGATCTGTGAAACGTGTCAATGGCCGGAAGAACCGACCAATCAGAATGGATATTTCACTGGTAAAACATCTGTATTACTGAAGCGTATGCACTGACTGATGTCTGGTAGCGCCCCCTACAGTACAGGAAGGTATTACTTGTTCTGTACCCTTTACCTGTACCAGGGTTTCCTGCTCCTCTAGACACCAGGTAAGGGTGACTCCATGTTACTTTTTTAGGACACTGCATGTACTCTATAGGACCCCGAAGAAGCTCCTGTCCTCTACAAAGACCAGTGTTTCCCAAGCAGGGTGCCCCCAGCTGTTGCAAAACTACAACTCCCAGCATACCCGGACAGCCTTTGGCTGTCCGGGCATGCTGGGAGTTGTAGTTTTGCAACCGCTGGAGGCTCCCCATGCTTGGGAAACACTGACATAGACAGCGATTTACAGCTCCCAGCAGATCTTTCTTTCTTTTATATGTAAGGATTTGCTTTATCTGTATTAGTTATCTACTTATTTTTCTTTAATTCTCACTTTTTCCTATTTTTTGGATGACATTTTGGTGCCTTTAGAACCAATTACCAGGTTTCCATAGAGTTCTGGTCTCAACATACAATGGTCGTCCTGGAACCAAGTAATATTGTAACTTGAGGGACCGCTGTATATTGTTTGTATACAAAAGTATTAGTCAGATATAAGACAAGGTTGTCCATACACTGCTGCTCTTCAGTCTTATTTTTATTACTAGATGAACCGGTTGAGGCCAAAGATAGATCACAAATCGTATTTGTGGGGATCAGGAGAGGATATTGGCCTTCCAGTGACTTGAGATTAAAGCAATTGGACCAATTCTATTTTCCCTGGCAGGGACTGACATCTCTTGCAGCATCAGACTTTTATAAATCATTCATTTCTTCAATGTGAAGAGCACAATAAACAAGACAAGCACTCAACGTACGGTATCCTCCTGAATCTCCAGCGTGTATGAAACCACCTCTTCTGGAAAACATCCCTCCGGCCTCGTCCAGTGGAGACTTATCCACGTAATTCCGGCTCTTATAAGCTTGGGTGCTGCGGGTGTGGGAGGGATATTGCCTAACGTGTAGTACACAACCTCCTGGCTGTACTCACTATGAATAGACAAGAGACATATAAATAAGTTGCTTGCTTACTATGCATTCCATAATGAAATGAACACTTTATTTGATTATGGTGGTGTACGCAGTACTCTGAGCAGGGGACATCGAGATCAATCTATCCTTCCAAAGTAACTAGTCACGGGAAAGCACCCCATCCTGAAAAGGGTTTTATAGGAAGGACAAAAACTTACTATGCTATTCCAACAGCTCCTCTTTTTCCTTTAAGATGAAGAAGAGCTGTTGGAATATGGACATTTCCTATTTACTCATCTCTAAATAGCAGTTTAGGAAAATGTATCCCCTATGAAAAGTAAAGGGGATAAGTGTCTGATCTGCCATGGAGCAGGGTTCGGCACTTTATTCATCACTATGGGAGAGCTGGAGATACCTGAGCGCTGTATTCGTTTATCTTCAGCTGTCCCATAAAGATGAATGGAGGGCGCGTGCCGACCCCTGCTCAGTGCATGAGGAGAGCCAAAGTACTGTGTCAGAGATTGCGGGGTTCCCCGAGATCAGACACTTATCCCCTATCTCTTGGATAGGGGACACATTTTCCTACACTGGAGTACCCCTTTAAGATATTTCTGCAAAAGTGAAGCTCAAAACACCTACAGTTAGGGGGAGACATTTTATTTATTTATTTATTTATTATCCAGGGGTTATAACATTTTTTTTTTTTTTTTTTTCAAAGTAGCTGTACGAGCCTTTGATCATGGCATACAAAAGGATAACTAGCAAAGATTGAGAGAGGCTGTGGCAATGTATTACATTGTATCCTAATTACATTGAAACAGTGCTCTTACTAACACCATTGCCTTACCACCCGCGATCACCAGCAGCTACTGCCTGCGACTAAAGTATACTTTAATTTGTTAGCCACCTATTAAAGAATCATTGAAATCATTTAAAAATCGGTGTTATGAGATTGACGTAAAATTCTTGTTATAGCGCCCCCTGGTGCTCTTTTGATTACCTCCACCTAGTGCTGGAGAGAAGCCACTTCAAGGGTGCAGGTTCTTATTACAGTATATACTCGAGTATAAGCCGAGTTTTTCAGCACGATTTTTCATGCTGAAAACACCCCCCTCGGCTTATACTCGAGTGAACTCCCCCACCCGCAGTGGTCTTCAACCTGCGGACCTCCAGAGGTTTCACAACTACAACTCCCAGCAAGCCCGGGCAGCCATCGGCTGTCCGGGCTTGCTGGGAGTTGTAGTTTTGAAACCTCCGGAGGTCCGCAGGTTGAAGACCACTGCGGCCTTCGACATCATCCAGCCCCCTCTCACCCCCCTTTAGTTCTGTACAGTACTCACCTCCGCTCGGCGCTGGTCCGGTCCTGCAGGACTGTCCGGTGAGGAGGTGGTCCGGTGGGATAGTGGTTCCGGGCTGCTATCTTCACCGGGGAGGCCTCTTCTAAGCGCTTCGGGCCCGGCCTCAGAATAGTCACGTTGCCTTGACAACGACACAGAGGTGCGTTCATTGCCAACGTACTTCTGCGTCGTTGTCAAGGCAACGCCTCTATTCCGGGCCGGAAGCGCGGAGAAGAGGCGCCCTCGGTGAAGATAGCAGCCCGGAACCACTATCCCACCGGACCACCTCCTCACCGGACAGCCCTGCAGGACCGGACCAGCGCCGAGCGGAGGTGAGTACTCAGAACTAAAGGGGGTGAGAGGGGGCTGGATGATGTCGAAGGCCGCAGTGGTCTTCAACCTGCGGACCTCCGGAGGTTTCAAAACTACAACTCCCAGCAAGCCCGGACAGCCGATGGCTGCCCGGGCTTGCTGGGAGTTGTAGTTTTGAAACCTCTGGAGGTCCGCAGGTTGAAGACCACTGAGGGCGAATGATGAGAAGAGGATGATGAAGGGGGGGGGGGGGGATGATGACAAGGGGATGATGAAGGGGGGATGTGTGGGATGATAAGGGGATGATGAAGGGGGGATGTGCGGGATGATAAGGGGATGATGAAGGGGGGATGTGTGGGATGATGAAGGGGGGATGTGTGGGATGATAAGGGGAGGATGAAGGGGGGATGTGTGGAATGATAAGGGGATGATGAAGGGGGGGATGTGTGGGATGATAAGGGGATGATGAAGGGGGGATGTGTGGGATGATAAGGGGATGATGAAGGGGGGATGTGTGGGATGATGACAAGGGGATGATGATGAGGATGTTAATGACGGGTCTGGATGATGACAGGGGGGGATGATGTATTTCCCACCCTAGGCTTATACTCGAGTCAATAACTTTTCCTGGGATTTTGGGTTGAAATTAGGGGGTCTCGGCTTATACTCGGGTCGGCTTATACTCGAGTATATACGGTAACTGTCCTGTACAATAGCAGAAATCATTGCCATGTCTATGTACAAGTGGATTTGGCAGTAGGACTGAGCTACTGAGCCCGTGTAACCACCAGCAGTAGACACATTAGGTGGTCACTAGAGATGAGCGAACTTACAGTAAATTCGATTCGTCACAAACTTCTTGGCTCGGCAGTTGATGACTTTTCCTGCATAAATGAGTTCAGCTTTCAGGTGCTCCCGTGGGCTGGAAAAGGTGGATACAGTCCTAGGAGACTCTTTCCAGCCCACCGGAGCACCTGAAGGCTGAACTAATTTATGCAGGATAAGTCATCAACTTACGAGCCAAGAAGTTCGTGACGAATCAAATTTACGGTAAGTTCGCTCACCTCAAGAGGAAATCAAAGTCAAGGCTCATAAAAAAAATGGTGATCACACTGCTGCAGAAAAAGTCTATTTTATATCTCAAAATGTTCCTATTACTTATGCTCACAACAAAGAAAAAGGCTTCAGAAGTCCAGACTATGGGATCGCTCTCTAGACATCTCTGAACATGACTTATTGTCCTTCAATGTCCCTTAATTAATCTGCCGTGACCGGCGCCAAAATAGTGTCAGAAAAACCTTTCACTTGCCAATTATTTCTAATCCTCAGCCAGTCATGCAAGTAGGCAGACTTTACATAACTCTGAAAACTCACTCAATTACAGGGACTATTTCAATCCTATTTACCACCACTTTAATTGGTTCTTTTATTTTTAAGCTATTTATGTGTTTAAGGATTTTATTATAAGAATTATCAATTCTAAAAAGGCTCACTAGGTGACTATGCTGCTATGGGTAACGGTATTTGAAGTCAGTAAATGGCTACTGAAGTTTACACAGTCCTCCAAAGTTAGGTCAGATCCAGAGCCTAGATTTTAGGACATAAAATCAGATTTTAGCCCAAAAAATGTAGTAGATAAGGGGTGTTACAGTCCTCTGAAAAAAACAGGAAAAGGTGCACAGTTTTTCTGTGTCTGTTCCAATCTTAGTATTTTGGTCAGTATATTTAGTTAAAACCATGTGTGAACCCAATCTTATAGTTTCAGACATTATGAACACAGGCCAAATGTTTTTACAGAATGAGACTGTACATAATAACACCACTCATTTGCATCTTTATGTTAATTCATTCATTTAAAGTGGACCAGTCCGCAGGAAAACAGAGGTGTAAATAAGGACATTGCTAGATGGGGCTAGTCGTCATGATTCTGGGCATACCTTTTTATTGCAATAGTCCTCTTCATCAGTGGTATATAAGGCTTTTTATTGTTATGCTAATGCGACTTAAGTGCCAAGTGGCATTTCCCAGCACGGCAAGAGCCCAGGAAAGTCCAGCCCATGTTCTCTTACGTAGTGGCTGTCAGTAAAACAGGGTGGAGAGTCCAATTTACCTATGGGCTTATTTACACCCATGTCTTCCTGCTGACAGGTCTGCTTTAAAGGGGTACTCCCACCCTAAACATCTTATTCCCTATCCAAAGGATAGGGGATAAGAAGTCTGACCGCGGGGGTCCCCCCGCTGGGGACCCCCGCAATGTTGCATGCGGCACCCACCTGTTTATTGTCCAGAAGCACTGGAGGGTCTCGGTCGCGACCACTGGAACGGAAGTCCGTGAGGTCAGGACTCCGCCCCCGTGTGACGTCACGCCCCGTCCCCTCAATGCAAGTCTATGGGAGGGGGCCTAGACCCTCCAGGGCTTCCGGACAATAATCAGGTGGGTGCCACATGCAACATTGCGGGGGTCCCCAGCGGCGGGACCCCCACAGTCAGACATCTTATCCCCTATCCAAAGGATAGGGGATAAGATGTCTAAAGGTGGGAATACCCCTTTAAGGTAAGGCTATGTTCACATCTGCATTCAGAATTCCATTATGGAGCTCCATTTGTTGATTCTGCTAAAATGATTTATACTTTAGTGGAGAAAAAAAAACAACCCCTGCATGTTAGTTTTTTTTTTCTGCGCTAAAACTTGCAAAATAATGGACATCTAATGGAAATCCTGACGGACCCCATGAAAAGTGATTGGGACACGTCTGGTCCATGGATGTCAGTTATGACACCTTTCATTCCTGCCCCGTTATTCAGATGTTTTAGCTGTTGTAACAGAGCTCCCTAATGAGGATCCACAACGCTAATGTGAACCCAGCCTTAGCTATACTACAACAAATGAAGGGGCCGCAGAGCTCCACTAAGTGTCACGTCCCCTTACATTGTATGCCCAGACAAGCGCTGTACATACAGTTATGCACATAATTTACCTCTATGAAAAATGTCATGACTTACCATACTTATAGGCTGCTGTATGTCCCAGAGGAATTCATATAGTTCTTTCCATTCCCACACAGTACTCCATGCTGCTACCTCTGGGGTTTGTTCTTTGAGTTCTGCTCCAGGGCTGTTTCTGACGCACACATAGGTGGCAGCAGGGAGCACTGTGCGAGACACAACTACAACCATATGTACCATATGAGGTCTATGGGTAGAAAAGTACGCAGCTAATTTTGGGTAGAAAAAAAATGCACCAAAATACGGCAGATGTGACCCTACCTGAAAAGTATAACTTACAAAGTTATAGGCCCTTATTTACTAAGAGTGTTGTGTAGGTTTCTTTGTGGGTTTTAATTCCCTACAATTTATTTTCCATGGTATTTACTATAGTTTCCCTACACTTTGCTTTGCTTTTTTTTTTTTTTTTACACCTGCTCTGATGTGTCTGGTTTTCCTCAGCTGAAATTCACCACATTTTATGTGGAAACCTTAGTAAATATGTTGGGTTTTTGTGAAAATGTCGGGAACACGTCCCTTTTCGGAGACCACACCCCCTTTCCCCGGCGGCCATGCTCCCTTTTCGGGTTTTCTTAGCAAAATGGAGAGCTAGTCAGGGTTTTTTCAATTCTGGCGCCAATTCTGGCGCAGACAGAATTTCTGGCGCAATGTGACAGAATCTGGCGCACAACCCGACAAAAAATCTCAGGTTTGCAATAGTAAATGAGCGCCATAGTGTTGTCTCATTACATCAGATATAAACTATTCCTCTCCAAATAACAGTGTACACTGTAAGATGCAGCAAACAACATGCAGCTCTACAGGGAGTCTGAGAATAAAACATTAATATTCAGAGAATAACTGTAAATATATGTGTAAATATGCGCATTGACATGCTTACCTTTTTCCAATATCATTGCGCGCTGCTACTCTAAATGTATATCCCATTGCTGGACACAGTTTTGTCAGTTTGCAGTGCCTTTGGTTCCCCATGTAACATTCTCTGAACACGCTATTTCGTTTACCCTGAGGAAAAAGATAAACATTTCCTATTCATTACTTATTTATTTTGCATTTCATCCATCCATATCGGAACACTGCACTATTCAATGGCAACCAACATTCTAGTTTCCACAGCATTCTCGGTATTCCAGTGTAGCAGTGCCTAAGGAGGGTTGGTGCAGAGTTTTATGAAACCCATAAAGAGGCACAGTAAAGGAAGACTGGATTGGTCATTAAAATACATGCTTCATTGGAATATTTTATATCTGTTAATCTCTTCAAATAGAGTTGTTTTGGAAGTAAGGCAGTTGACAGGAGGAAGGTAATTTTTTCATCTGCCAGGTAAATATTTTCCTATCAATTTTTAAACAGAAAAATATGCATCCGTGAAAGTGTAAAAGAGCTAGTGAACTCCTCAGAGAACCAATGCTTCCTGCGCGCACAGAAGCCCACCATGCAAAGGAAAAAAACCATAAAGAGCTGTCTTATTGATCGTTCTCTTCTGACCAGGTTTACGTTCATGCTTTGCTTTATTCGCTGGTTGGCCGTGCAATGTCTGTGTTTACATCCTGTTTCGGTCTAATGTGCTTAACAGATGAGAGGTTTGGGGCCATCTCTAGATGTTTTCCACACCACAGAAAACTGTTCCCGTTTAAGCATGTTGCCAATGCCAATAAAACTGGCAAATGTTTTCTTACTAGAAGCCTTAAAGGATGTGGACACGTTTCAAGGCATATTTTCATGGATTTAGTTAAAAAAAAAAAAAAGACTTTTTTTATTTTATAGAACAATTTGGTGTCTGCAACTTTTATGTATCACTATGGGGGAGATTCATCAAAACCTGTGCAGAGGAAGAGTGGTGCAGTTGCCCATAGCAACCAATCAGATTGCTTCTTTCATTTTCCACAGGCCTCTAAAGAGGCCTGTGGAAAATGAAAGAAGCAATCTGATTGGTTGCTATGGGCAACTGCACCACTCTTCCTCTGCACAGGTTTTGATGAATCTCCCCCTATGAGCTTAGATGACCACTCAGAAGTGGGATCCACTGGGGATCGATGTGTCTGAGGTCTCACATGAATTTCACTGTGAAAAGGATTCTGCAGCTTTCACAAGTATCCTTATATACTTTAAAGGGGTATTCCAGGCAAAAACATTTTATCCCCTATGCAAAGGGTAGGAGATAAGATGTCTGATCGTGGGGAGCCCGCTGCTGAGACCCCCCGCAATCTCTCTGCAGCACCCGCATTCTATGCGGGGGCTGCATCACTAGTTTAAGAAACCTCCGGGTTTCCGCGACTGGGGACGTGATGTCACGCCACGCCCCCTCCATTCATGTCTATGGGAGGGGGCGTGACGGCAGTCACGCCCCCTCCTATAGACATGAATGGAGAGGGCGTGGCGTGACGTCACATCCCCAGTCCCGGAGGTTTCCGAAACTAAAGGTGCAGTCCCCGCATAGAATGCAGGTGCTGCAGGAAGATCGCGGGGGTCTCAGAAGCGGGCCCCCCGCGAGTCAGACATCTTATCCCCTATCCTTTGGATAGAGGATAAAATGTTTTTGCCCGGAATACCCCTTTAATTCTAAAACATAAGTATCACTTTCACCTTACATAGTATAAATAAGTATAAATAAAGTTCATAAGCATTCCCTTGGATACGTTCACAGAATATCTATAGTGTTATGTCACAGGTATCCTTTGGATACAGACGTATACTGTGCTGTACAGCAGCAGGTGCCATTTATTTCAATGGCCTGAAACTAGTCACCTAGTAACTATGTTCATGCTGAATTTCGTTGCTATACACTTATTTAACAGGACTTAAAAGGTGCAGCAGACCATGCTATAGAGTCCCAGTAAATTAGTGCATCCCTTGTAAAATGGACCAAACTGAGTTACTAGGCGAGTCCACGCGGGCCATTGAAATGAAAAGTCCCTCTAGTGTCTGTACAAAATACCGATAATTTCCCCATCTGTCAATAGACATAACTTGCCCATTCAGTAGGTTTATGATGGGGATAACAGCTGTCAGTGAACAATTATACTATGTCTATCACTATCAATTATATTATGTCTATCAAAGCTTCTTCCGGGGACACTCCGGAAGAAGCCTTGAGCGAAACGTTGGGTGGTGGAAGCATACACATCTACTCGGTCCACATGGTAATGATTGTATTTATTCTATTTGGTTTTTGTGTTCCCTGTATCTTTGCCATTTTGCAACTTCTGCTTTGATACTCCCCTAGGATGCACTTTGGCACTTTTTGCAGTTACCCTTAGCATTTTGAGCCTTTTTGGTGAACACTACTTATGTCTGCCACAGTAATACTAACATTGTGGTTACATCTTCCATGTATGCCTCCATGTATGTTCGGTTTTCCATCAGTCATACTCTCTCCCTATATGTAATTTTATCAATTTTAAATGTATGTATTTTCTGTATAATCAAGTGTAATAAAGTGATATTTTATTGATTCAGAAACGCCTTTCCTGTTTGTTGTTTCCATCTTAGTATAGGCCTCGCCCTGGGCACAACTTTAGGGGAAACCCTCACCTAAATAAAGATAGCAGCTATACAATGAAGAGAAGCACATACTTATATAATTATTAGAGATGAGCGAACTTACATTAAATTCGATTCGTCACGAACTTCTCAGCTCGGCAGTTGATGACTTATCCTGCATAAATTAGTTCAGCTTTCCGGTGCTCCGGTGGGCTGGAAAAGGTGGATACATTCCTAGCAAAGAGTCTCCTAGGACTGTATCCACCTTTTCCAGCTCACGGGAGCACCTGAAAGCTGAACTAATTTATGCAGGAAAAGTCTTCAACTGCCGAGCCGAGAAGTTCGTGACGAATCGAATTTACTGTAAGTTCGCTCATCTCTAATAATTATGTATGTCTAGTATTACAACTGCTACTTTAAAAATGGGAGTTAAAAATGTAAATGACCACTACTCTTTCTAGGATCATGCACAGATTCTTGAAATTCAGTCTGTATCAGCTATGGGAAATATGGAATTTATTACCTATAATTCATCAGCTCAGTTACTGGGAAATGTAAAATGCTTCATGTTCTTACCTCATCAAACTGTAAAAGGTAGTTGGTGATTTTTGAACCATTATCAAGTGGTGCCTGAAAGAAGAGCAAAAAACTCTGAATTCTGTAGAAATACAATATAACACATGATAATGGTTGCATTATAAATCATAAAGTGTCTTTGCAAAATACTGTAGGAAGCACGAAGTAGAAGAACACCAGTGAGACAAACTATACATGTAGACCAGGAGATGGATGGTTCTTACCTTCCATTGTAGTGTGAGTGAACTCTTGGTTCTGTGAGACAGTTTAGGTGGGAAGGGACATTCTGGTGCACAGCTGTGAGTGGTGAACGTGATGGGTTCAGAACAGGATCCCTTTACTGACTTATTTGTTGTATAGACCCTAAGACAAATGCAAATTACACCATGTTACATAAGTGACCCACAGCAGGTATGCAGGCACATGTTAAATATTGCAGACAGAAAATATTTAATAAAATAGATTTAAAAAAAAACAGTAAATCACGTCATAAGAAAAACTTCGGAAATTATTTATGGGAATATCTATATCTCTTTTTGTTAAATAATGCTTTGATGACAAATGGATCACAACGCATTCTCAGCTGCATGAGCCCATCAGTAATCCGCTACAGAGACCCATCAGTAATCTGCTGCAGTGACCCATCAATAATCCGCTAAAGGTACCCACCAGTACTCCGCTTTAAACTTTAGAGGATCTAGCATCAAGTGTTGGGTAAGTTCACATGTTCAGTTTTTTATTGCAACTACTGAAAACCAGGCCAAGAATGGCTTTGAATAAGGGAGAAGTCATTTATACTGTGTTCCTGGGTTTGGGAGAAGTCATTTATACTGTGTTCCTGGGTTTGCATTCAATACACAGTTCTTAATATATATCACTTGCACATGATCGGTTTTACAGTGTAAGTCTGTTTTTACACTGTCTTTGCAGTATCTGGTAGTGGACTCCCCAACATATACATCCAGGGTACAATTATGATGGATGCTACTTAGTAAAAAAAAAAGTTATACATGTTATTAATGCCTCTAAGGGATGACCGTAGTCTACAATAGAAAAGGATTTTGGTGTAATTATTGATAATAAGCTAAATTGGCTTTTTTAGAAAAGACAGTCTTATTTTACCATATATAATGCACTGATGCTACCACATCTTGAGTATGTGGTCCTATACTGGACACCTGTCCAAGATACTAGAGTAAGGCTGCATTCACACCTCGTTCTTACGTTATGGGTGCCTGATCCGGCTGGGGGAGGGGCAAACCGGGCTCTCCCATACCCCAGCCAGACCAGCGCTGAAATACATTTACTTTAAGGAGCCGACCGGAGTCAAATGGTGACTCCTGTCGGCTCATTTTTGACCCGTATGCGGTTTCCTGACCGGACCTAAAACTGTAGTATACCGGTTACGGGTCAAAAATGAGCTGACCGTTTGACTCCGGTCGGCTCATTAAAGTAAATGGATTCCAGCGCTGGTCCGGCTGGGGTATGGGAGAGCCCAGTTTGCCCCTCCCCCAGCCGGATCCAGCACCTGTAACGTAAAAACGAGGTGTTTAAAGCAGAGAGTGGGGGTGATAAATATATAAAGTACCCCAATAAAACCTATGAGATAAGTTATACTTTTTGCAGTGCTCATAGCAAACACAGGGCAATAGTTATAGGAAATTTAATGAAATCACAAAATTTAAAAGCATTACCTTACTGTCTAAACCCAACAGTTTACTGCCACATAACTTGGAAATGGCTGAAAGTGTGTACAATGGGGGTTAAATGTGCACTGTCAGATTCAAAAACCTTTCATGTGTTGTACATCTTGGCAAAACATTAACCTTTCTAATATACTTCATAAGAAAATGTTATTTCCTTTTTATAGAAATCATGGCTTATAAAATCATGGCTTTGCCCAAGCTGAAGCACAGGCATGGACACAGTCCAGTAAGTGTGGGTGGGCTAGCACTCCTCTGTGCTCTCTCCTGTCTGATAGGACTCCTCTGTGCTCTCTCCTGTCTGATAGGACTCCTCTGTGCTCTCTCCTGTCTGACAGGTCTCCTCTGTGCTCTCTCCTGTCTGATAGCACTCCTCTGTGCTCTCTCCTGTCTGATAGCACTCCTCTGTGCTCTCTCCTGTCTGATAGGACTCCTCTGTGCTCTCTCCTGTCTCATCGGACTCCTCTGTGCTCTCTCCTGTCTGATAGTACTCCTTTGTGCTCTCTCCTGTCTGATAGCACTCCTCTGTGCTCTCTCCTGTCTGATAGCACTCCTCTGCGCTCTCTCCTGTCTGATAGGACTCCTCTGTGCTCTCTCCTGTCTGAAAAACTCCTCTGTGCTCTCTCCTGTCTGATAGCACTCCTCTGTGCTCTCTCCAGTCTCATAGGACTCCTCTGTGCTCCCTCCTGTCTCATAGGACTCCTCTGTGCGCTCTCCTGTCTGATAGCACTCCTCTGTGCCCTCTCCTGTCTGATGGCACTCCTCTGTGCTCTCTGCTGTCTGTTAGCACTCCACTGTGCTATCTCCTGTCTGATAGGACTCCACTGTGCTCCCTCCTGTCTGATAGGACTCCACTGTGCTCCCTTCTGTCTTCTAGCACTCAACTGTACTCTTTCCTGTCTGATAGTATTCCTCTGGGCTCTCTCCTGTCTGATAGCACTCCTCTGTGCCCTCTCCTGTCTGATAGGACTCCTCTGTGCTCTCTCCTGTCTGTTAGCACTCCACTGTGCTCTCTCCTGTCTGATAAGACTCCACTGTGCTCCCTTCTGTCTGATAGGACTCCACTGTGCTCCCTCCTGTCTACTAGCACTCCACTGTACTCTTTCCTGTCTGATAGTACTCCTCTGTGCTCTCTCCTGTCTGATAGCAGTCCTCTGTGCCCTCTCCTGTCTCATAGGACTCCTCTGTACTCTCTCCTGTCTGATAGCACTCCTCAGTGCTCTCTCCTGTCTGATAGTACTGTGTCCATGCCTGTGCTTCAGCTTGGATAAAGCCATGATTTTATAAGCCATGATATCTATAAAAAGGAAATAACATTTTCTTATAAAGTATATTAGAAAGATTATTGTTTTGCCAAGATGTACAACATATAAAACGTTTTTGTATCTGACAGTGCCCATCTAAAGGCTGATGTATGCCACTGTATGCCCACACTGTGGTATATGTCAGAGTCTTTGGTCAGATATGTTACTAGTATCCCCCATTCTAAACAAGTCGCTGCAGGAAGCAAGAAAACAAATGATATCAAGCCTTAGGACTTTTCCAACCTACTAACTGTGGTTAATTTGGTTTTGTTGTCCTAAAACTATTCTAAGCAAAATTCTGTCTTAATAAGTGGAGTCTGCAATATGAAAAACCGCAGAAACCTGTAAAAAAAAAAATAAATTAAATTAAATTTAAAAAAAAGTTTCACTTTCCGTTAAACTTCATCTCTTGTCCTGCCCTAGTCCACATGTGGACTGTAGGTCTGACTTTGCATTTATAGTGATGAAACATCCCACCGCTGTATGGCCTAGTTTAATCAAACAGGAAAAGTAATTGCAGCCTTCAGCTACTCACAGAGTCCTGGTGAAGACACTGGTCCCGTGGTGACTGCTGGCTAGCCACAGTACACAGAAATTTGAACAGAATATATAGTGAAAAACCTATAATTTTCCCTATTTCATACGATTTTTGTCCATTACATGCAAATGTCTAAACCCCCTTGAAAAATCTTCTATGGGCATAGCAATTTTTTTGCAAGTTTCCCGGGCTGCATTTCCAGCTTATGCTGCCCTAGGCACTCAGACAGAGTACACCCCATTAGGATGATTTAAAATATATTTATGCAGATCTGTCAGAGATATACAACAAAAACATGCATTAGATGCAGATTTTGTTGCAGATTCACCATGGATCTCACCCCTATAAACAGAATGTGCTGAAATTAACCACAAATCCACAACATAATGTGCAGCTTCAAATCTTCAGGTAAATATTGTAGCTGTTCTGACTCACGTGGATTCATCCTACGGGATAAGTTGTTGTTTTTTTTCCAGGCCACAGAAGCTACATCAAAAGTATTTATCATTTTCTTTTAACTCACTGAAGTGCTGCCCCCCCCCCCCCCCCCTCAACACTGCTGCACAGTCCCATGGGTGCCTAATGGCAAATACAGAACTGCATGATCCAGAATGAGCCCTTATATTAATAATAGTATTATGGTACCACTAATAATTAGTAGGAAATTTATATTAGTTGACCATAAGCAAGTATTAATCTCATGTATCTGGCAAGTTCTGAAATAAATATATTATATATATATATATATTTATTTAATTTTTTTTTTTTTTTTTTGTGGTGGGAAAATTAAGTATTTTACTTATTTAAATATCTGTTTATCCTATGCTTAGGAGTCCAGTGGGTGGTCCTAATCAGTGAATCACAGCTATTCCCGTTTGCAAGGAAGACCATGAGACCGCCCACTTGACGCCTAGGACCAGCATGAGGAGGAATTTCTATCAATAAGTTACAAGTTATACAAGATCTTCTAACACAAAACCATATATCAATCTGCTCAGCTCCTCTTGCATGATGCTCATAGACTGGACTGTGTTTTATTGTGACAGGATCCCTTAAAGTATATATAAACTGTTTGCTTTTTACAGTTTTTTTTTTTTTTTTTTTTTTTTGCTTATAGGACACTATTACATTCAAATGATCACGTAATGGAAAATGGTTGTTTATCCTCTCTAGGAAACATTTTTTGTCTATGGCATGTGTAATGTGACAAATCTTGTTATTGTTTTTCTAGCTCACCTGACATGGTAATCTGTTGCCGGCCTGAGGTCTTTCAAATGACACTCTAATTCTTCTCCACTGCAGAGACAAATTGTACATTGAGAGTGAGAGATAGAAAAGGTGGAGTTAATGGAGGCTTCTGCCCTCCGCTGTGATATCACCATCAATATAACAGAGTGAGAAAAAGTGCAGCTAATACCTGGAAATATTAGTAATGCAAGGAACATATTTCCAGGCGGCATAGAGCAGAGCCTTTACAGGTTTCTGCTCTGATATATACAGTATACACACATCAGCTCATAATGACACTTAGGCATGCTTTACAGTGTCTAAAGTAAAAGACATACAGAACAAACGAAAAACAAGGTCAACTCAAGTGGAAGTTCATTGAGTACACAGATTTCTGATGCACATAAAAAGCATTCCCTTTATTGCCTTTAAAAATAAAATCTATTTATGCTATAGTGGTCACGGCTAACATATGGCTCCTGGTTAACAGACAGATTATTACCTGTAAATAATCTTATATTTTCCATCTCTCCCTTTGTCTGATAAAGCAACCTCATAACTACAGGAATAGGACAGACCATTACTGGATTTATCTCCATTTGGATACCCATTGGTAGGAGACCATGATACTAAAGCTGTTCTGGATTGAATATTAGAGACCTGAAATATATAAATGACACAAATAAAATATCCATTCATTTTCATACAATAAAAAAATATATCATTATCACCAGTGCTACGAATAGATCATTGGGCAAATATAAATTAGATATTTTAACCACAAAGAAAAGAAAAATCCGGCACTAACACTAATTTAAACAGTGATAATTACGTAAAATGGCAATGGGTGTAACAATGGTCCTGGTTTCTATGGGTGGTGCTAGACGCTATGGAAGTACGCATGGAAAAATGTAATCACAGAAAGATAAGCGTAGCTACTCACCCTGGATTAGAAAATAGTCAGCTGCAGATGTGTCACTCCGATGGCATCCAAAGACCAGGTGGAGGTAGGAGCGGGGAGGCTGAAGATGTTATGGGGGAATCAGGCGTCGGGCCACAGCCGTATCGCACCGTTTGGTGCTTCGTCAGGCCCCTGCGTCGCACCAAGCACCAAACGGTGCGATACGGCTGTGGCCCGACGCCTGATTCCCCCGTAACATCTTCTGCCTCCCCGCTCCTACCTCCACCTGGTCTTCGGATGCCATCGGAGTGACACATCTGCAGCTGACTATTTTCTAATCCAGGGTGAGTAAATTAGATATTTATTTGGACAATTGTCCTGTACAACGTCTTTATTTTAACAGTGCAGACCTTTTTCTTCAGCATCACAATATTCAGCATCATTTTGATATGCCATAAACATCAGTAGTTGGACCCAGACTTAGCCCTGAAAATGAGGGTGATTGTCCAACCATTACAGAAAGAGAAGCAAAGCTCACATGCAGTTACCTATTGTTACTGATAAAAAGAGCCAAAATACCGTAAGTATATACTATATCTTCTATAGGCTAGCTGAGGACAACTGAACATGTGTAACCACTTTTAAACCAGCAGACAGACAGGGTGTCTGCAGCTACACTGCAGGGAACAGAGTACGACATATAGGGGGGGGAAAAAAGTTCATAGTAGATCCGGTTTGGGAGGGGGCGGGGGGGGGGGGGGGATGGGGGGAGTATGATGCAGCGATGACAAGTTGTGTTTCTACCGGAGGCCTTCATGAAGTCTGCTAAAGATATTTAAACAAGAATATTTAGGGCTGGCCTTAGGGGCATGCAACCTGAGCGGTTGCAAATCAGGCATCAGGGGTCACAGTGGGGCACTATGTGGGCACCTGCCATAACAGCATAATTGTAATGTTGGGGGGGGGGGAGAGATTTTGGTGTTTTGGTGCAGTAGGAAACAAGGCGGCTTTATCCATTGAAAACCATTACTCCCTTTCGAGTAAATGAACATAGTAACTTGGTACTCTTTTTTAAATGTTCATCTCAATGATTTGCTTTTTTATATATATTTTTATATATGAATATGTATGGCTTGTATGTATATTGCACTTCTGATCATGGATATTTACAACTGATTATTGACACTTTTTTCACATCTTCTCACTATGCAGTCATTTTTATTATGTATTACACTTAAATGGTACTCCAGAGGGGAAAAAAATTCAAATCAAATGGTGCTAGAAAGTTAAACAGATTTGTAAATTACCTTTATTAAAAAATCTTAATCCTTCCAGTATTTATCAGCTGCTGTATACTACAGAGGACGTTGTGAAGTTCTTCTTAGTCTGACCACAGTGCTCTCTGCTGACACCTCTGTCTGTGTCAGAAACTGTCCAGAGTAGAAGCTTCATAGCAAACCTACCCTGCTCTGGACAGTTCCTGACATGGACAGAGGTGTCAGCAGAGAGCACTGTGGTCAGACAGAAAAGAAATTCCGAACTTCCACAGTTAGTATACAGCAGTTGATAAATACTGGAAGGATTAAGATTTTTAAATAGAAGTAATTTACAAATCTGTTTAACTTTCTGGCACCAATGATTTGAAGAAAAAAAAAAAAAATTGTTTTCCACCAGAGTACCCCTGTGGATGTGTGTAGTGTGGCTTCCTTCAAGAAATATTGGATTATAATTTAGGATGTTGTTCACAAGGCCCTAATATCTGTATTGGCAACAAGGTTATTCTTTACAAGAAACCCAAAAGCCAAGTGGATCCATACTGAAATAAATATATTCTTCCTTAAATTCTCCTATGTGGAATAGCAAAACATGTAAGGTAAAAAATTGTCATCACCATCTATCAGCTCCATGCAAGAGAAGAGGTGTGCACTTTAAAAGTCATCTTAGGTCCATTAATAAAGTGATTATAGAAGCATGAATAATTTATATGGAGAAAATACAGATGATGTCTAATAAGAGGAGCAGTAAACAGAGAGCTGCTTCTCAATAGGAAAGAGGAAAGTAAACAAGGATTGCTGAAATATTTAATTGGTTTGACGTCTTGTTTACGTACAAAGCAAAACTCAACATATCTCCCCAATTATGTCCCATTTACTTTTACAATCAGCCAAAGCCTACGGCAGATAAAAATACCTCCGGGTAATGAGACTCTAAAAGTTCAGAGCAGAACAAAAAGCAAACAAAAAGTGTGTCACCGCACAGTATGAGGCTGTAATTGGACTATGGGTAGGTTCATCATTGTACACCATATTGCAGTTTATATAGATATATAAACTTATAAACTTGACAGGCTAGAGCAAATGCATAGTCCTTACTCAATTTGGAAGGAATAATTTGTTTTTAAGTGGTCTTCTGGGCTTATAAACTGCTTATGTGATAAAACAACAACAAAACCAATACTTACCTGTTCTCTACCAGTCCTGTGACACCAGACAAGCCCCCCCCCCCCACCCCATGTCTGTTAAATTGCACCAGCCATGACATTCTGTACTCATATACCATCACATTCTGTATTGATGCTGCAGCAGCCAATCGTTTATCACACTTGGTGTTGTGTTGGTATGGCACATTATTGTTAGTACAGCTTCACCAGGGGGTCAATAGACTAGTGCTGCTGGCGAAGTGGTAAATTTAAAGAGGAGAAGGATGAAAAGAGATAATGCCGCACTCACCATTAATAACAGACTCCTTTATTGTTCAGATCATAGCATGTACATTGGTCAGAGAAGCACGGGCGCCTCATTGGGACGGATGCCGTTTCGTGTGACACAGCACACTTAGTCTGCCAACACTCAGTAGATGAAGTGTGCTGTGTCACACGAAACAGCTTCTGTCCCAACGAGGCACCCCTGCTTTTCTGACCGCTGTACATGCTATGATATGGTTAGTGCGGTATTGCCTCTTTTCATCCTTCTCCTCCGTTGATATATCATCTACTTATCTACATGCTACGCACCACCACTTGACTCAATAAGGACAGTGTTCACTTTGCCTCCACCTAAAGTCTAATAGGGACAGTGTATCTATGCCGAGGTGCTTGACATCTCTACTTCTACGTGCTGTCATAAATTTGAAGAGGTACTCCCATCTCATAAAGTGGTAGCATATCACTAGATTACCTCATTAGCTTATAAGAAAGGGGGGGGTCAGACCTCAGGGACCCCAACTGATCAAAAGAAAGATGCAGTGCAAGCATTCTCTTGATTCTTTTTCCTCCAAACAGCCCCCATCAGCCGTCCACCTGAGGAACTGTGCAGCATGGTAACATTCAAGTAAAAGGGGCAAGCCACAATTTCATGACCAGTTGAGTGGCAGAATGGAGTTCTGATGTGCTGGAAAAATAGCCCCACTTCTGTGCATACCAATCAGTTTGACAGGTTGGACACACAAATCATCATGTCACTGCATATCACCAAGACATGCCATAACTTTATGAGAAATATTTTTTTAAGTCCAAACCACCCTTCCACTACATGCACCAACAGAGGAGATTACAACAAAAATAAACATGGGCAGATTTATCAAAACCTGTGCAAAGTAAAAGCTGACCAGTTGCCCATACCAATCAGATTGCTTCTTTAATTTTTGAAAAGGCCTCTGAACAATAAAATAAGCAATCTGGTTGTTTGGGGGTATCTGGTCAACTTTTCCTCTACACAGGTTTTGAGAAATCTCCCCAACAGTGGTTACATAGACCTCTAAGCAAATGGTCCAATACAGGGTTTACAGGGAGTATAGCTATACCAATGTTACTATAGAGTGCTTACATGTGTTTACTGAGAATACACTAAAACAACAGTATTTAGAAGGAGCATACCTATACAATGTTACTGTGATGGCCCAGTATGGGACATGTTACCCCGTACCCTTGTGGCCTGTCAGACAGCCTCCTTCAGTGTCCCCAGGTCCCCTTGCACCTGTTTCCCCCTGTACATATGTTCTGCAGTGTATTGTATTATAAAATGTGTTGTATCTTTAAGAGTTAAGTCATGTGATTTTTACCCAGGAGGTACCAGTGACCAGGTGATCCCAAGAGTGACCTATGGGCTCCCTGCTAGTGTCCCCCATATAAGCCCTGGGTGAAGCTAGCTTCTTTCTCTTTAAGCTCTGCTCTGGCTTCCTGCTGAGGTCCAGTGCAGTCGTGCCTAGTGTGTGTGTCCAGAGTGTTGGAGGCCTCAAAGTCCAGTCCTGCAGCCACCATCAAGTCAAGTAAGCTTAAGTCAGTCAAGTCAGTCCCTGTCATCTGTCAAGTCAGCGTGGTCTGCATTCAATTGTCCAGTCCTACTACAAGTCCCAGCAAGCCCTTAAGGTCTCTGCGTCACTGGTCACCTCCTGTACAGACTGTATAGACTTTACCCTCAGTAAAGCTACCATTGGCCGTAACTTGGCGTCTTTATTGCCCCCGTGCCTAGCCCAGGATCCAGCGATATACCCTTGGGTAATTTTAGGCTAAATCACGCCCTGGCATCACGAATACAAGGGGTTAATGCCATCTTCCCCTAGGGTAACAACATCTACCCTCATCACACCCCGCTACCACATTACTATAAAATATTTACATAGAATATACCTAAACAACTGTTACCATAACATGTTCATAGGGAGTAGATCCAAATATATATTACGTGTGTAGGGGAGAGTGGAGACGGCACCACTAGTATAGAGTTAAACGAGGGTTAACTTCAGAGCCAGAATAGGCTATCAGCGTAGCATACAGAGAAACACTTCTTTGGAATTCATGTGGTGGTGCTGGGATATAAAGGAAAGAAAAGCCTCAAATATATGCGGTATACTAGACAATCAAAGACATCCGCACTCACCACTGGATACGGGACTCGATGCTCCTATCTGGAGAAAGCCGACGGACCAGGACTGCAGGCGTGCGTGGGCACTCAGAGGCTGTCACCGGTAATTTTGCGCAGTATGGGCTTCATCCGGCCCCACTTCAAGTCATAGCGCTGTGGTTTTTAAATAAAGGGAGCGTGCGTCAGTGATTACATGACCGCAACAGGTGAGCATGCAAAAAAGAAAAATATACAGGATGAGAAGTATATATACAAAATCATTATAAAGCCTAACTATGAGGACTATGAGAAATTATAAAAATGGGGCCATGTCCGCTCTACCATTAAATCCAAACAGTCCCTGCGCATCAAGGCGCATTATTCTGCTCGTAATAACCTAGTATTAACATCTAGAGTGGAATTGGTATGTCTAATAAATTCTAGGCCACCAAATTTAATCCCTTCAATCTCACTATTATGTATTTCTCTTATATGCTGGATAAATCGGGGAGCACCATTTCCAGTTTTAATGGAATAAATGTGCTTGCGTACCCTGATCCTCAGCTGTCTAAGTGTTTTGCCTATATAAAAATGCATACACATTAGTATAGCAGCACATTAGAAAAATATACCACATGGGAAGTACAGCATGTAATAAGTTCGTGAATAGAGCTTATTGTGTGTCCCAACTTAATAATATGTGAATGAATATTTTATTTACATTGTGGACAACTTCCACATTTTTTATTCCCCTTGGGGGTAGCGTTAATCAGACAATTCTCACATTTTTCGGAAGCTCTTGCGTTCTTATTCAATAGTTCTCTCAGTTACCTATTTCTCTGGTATGTAACTATAGGTTTTTTTCATGGCTACATTTGAAAGATCACTGTCACTCTATAATGTGCCAGTTCTTGTTTATCACGCTTTATACAATAGAGTTCATAGCACTGTTCTTAAAGGCAAAAACAAATTGTTTATTAAAGGAGATATTCAGTGCTGAAAAACATATCCCCTATCCTAAGGATAGTGGATAAGTTTCAGATCGAGGGGGGTCCGACCACTGGGGCCCCTCGCGATCTCCTGTTGGGGGTCCCGGCAGCCCGCGGGAAGGAGGAGTGTTGACCACCGCACAAAGCGGCGGCTGACACACCCCCTCAATACAACTCTATTGCACAGCCGGAGCGCTGCCTTCGGCAATCTCCGGCTCTGCAATAGTGAAGCATTGAGAGGGAGTGTCGGACGCTGCTTCGTGCTGTGGTTGACACCCGCTATCTGGCCAGCGAGCCAGGGCCCCATAAAGGAGATCGCGGGGGGCCCCATCGGTCGGACCACCTGCTATCTGAAACTTATCCCCTATCCTTAGGATAGGGGATACGTTTTTCAGCACTGGACTACCCCTTTAAGTTCTTTATTATTTGTTTTTTTAGAACTATAGATAAGTCTATTTCTAGGAACCTCCATAGCTTTAATATAAGTATTATGGATAATATTTTCAGGATAACCTCTTTTAATTAGGCGGGAGGAAAGTTAATCTGTTTGTTGTTTGAAAATAACAGGATCGTTATTGTTTTTCTTCAGCCTCAAAAAGCGGCTGTAAGGAATGGAGTCCTTCGTTTGTTTAGGATGCGAACTGGTATAATGAACAATGGTAATTTTTGCGATGGGTTTGCGAAAGCCTTTAGTTATTAAACGGTCACCTTCTGTATATGTCATAAGGTCAAGAAATTCGACTTGTGAGCCTCCATATGTGCTAGTAAAAAACATTTGTTTGATGAATGTTGTTGAGATGACTAATGAAGTCGTCAAAAAGATTTTTGTCACCTTCCCAAACAATTAGCACATCATCCACATAGCGCCAGAATGCCTTGAAGTGTTTAAAAAAACGGATTAGCAGAACTATATATGTTCTTTCTCAAAGTGGGACAAAAATGTATTTGCATATGAACATGATGTGGAGCTCCCCATAGCAGTCCCTGATATTTGTTTATACCAGTGAGTATTAAAGCAAAAATGTATTATGATTTAAAATGAAGTATAAAGCATTGCAGATGAAATCTACAAATACTGCACTTTTATCAGCATTCTGCAGTATGGACCGGATTGCCTGCACACCCGCATCATCTTTTTGACAACTTCATTAGTCATCTCAACAACATTAATCAAATGAATATGTTTTTTACTAGCACATATGGAGCATCACAAGTCGAATTTCTTGACCTTATGAGATATGCAGAAGGTGATCGTTTACTAACTAAAGGCTTTCGCAAACCCATCGCAAAAAAATACCATTGTTCATTTTACCAGTTCCCATCCTAAACAAACGAAGGACTCAATTCCTTATAGCCAGTTTTAGAGGCTGAAAAAAACAACAGCGATTCTGTTATTTTCAAACAACAAGCAGATGAACTTTCCTCCCGCTTAATTAAAAGAGGTTATCGTGAAAATATTATCCATAATGCTTATATTAAAGCTATGGAGGTTCCTAGAAATAGACTTATCTATAGTTCTAAAAAAAACAAATAATAAAGAACTTAATAAACGTTTTTGCTTAATTTGTTTTTGCTTTTAAGAACAGTGCTATGAACTCTATTGTAAAAAGTGTGATAAACAAGAACTGGCACATTATAGAGAGTGACAGTGATCTTTCAGATGTAGCCATAAAAAAAACCTATAGTTACATACCAGAGAAATAGGTCACTGGGAGAACTATTGAATAAGAACGCAAGAGCTTCCGAAAAATGTGAGAAGAATTGGCTGATTAACGCTACCCCCAAGGGGAATAAAAAAATGTGGAAGTTGTCCACAATGTAAATACAAGATTCATTCAGATGTTATTAAAGGGTTACTCCGGTGAAAACCTTTTTTCTTTTAAATCAATTGGTGCCAGAAAGTTAAACAGATTTGTAAATTACTTCGTTAAAAAATCTTAATCCTTCCTGTACTTATTAGCTGCTGAATACTACAGAGGAAATGCTTTTCTTTTTGGAATTCTCTCTGATGACATCATGAGCACAGTGCTCTTTGCTGATGTCATTATAATAATAATAACTCTTTATTTATTGTTGTCCTTAGTGGGATTTGACCCCAAGGCGCCAGCACTGTAAGGCAGCAGTGCTAACCACTGAGCCACCATGCTGCCCTTAGCATACATCTGCTATGCACAGTTGCTAAAATGGACAGAGATGTCAGCAGAGAGCACTGTGCTCGTGATGTCATCAGTGTTCCAAAAAGAAAGGAATTTCCCCTGTAGCATTCAGCAGCTAATAAGTACTGGAAGGATTAAGATTTTTGAATAGAAGTAATTTACAAATATGTTTAACTTTCTGGCACCAGTTGATTTAAAAGAAAAAAGGTTTTCACCGGAGTACCCCTTTAAGTTGGGACACACAATAAACTCTATTCATGAACTTATTACATGCCGTACTTCCCATGTGGTATATTTTACTAATGTGCTGCTGTATGCATTTTTATATAGGCAAAACAGTTAGACAGCTGAGGATCAGGGTACATGAGCACATTTATTCCATTAAAACTGGAAGTGGTGCTCCCCGATTTATCCAGCATATAAGAGAAATACATAATAGTGAGATTGAAGGGATTAAATTTGGTGGCCTAGAATTTATTAGACATACCAATTCCACTCTAGATGTTAATACTAGGTTATTACGAGCAGAAGCTATGTGGATAATGCGCCTTGATGCACAGGGACTGCTCAGATTTAATGGTAGAGTGGACATGGCCCCATTTCTATAATTTCTCATAGTCCTCATATCTCTATTTGATAATGTACTAGTTTAGTTAGGCTTTATAATGATTATGTATATATTCTTCTCATCCTGTATATTTTTCTTTTTTGTATGCTCACCTGTCATGTGATCACTGATGCACAATCCCCTTTATTTAAAAAGCACAGCGCTATGACGTGAAGTGAGGCCGGATGAAGCACATACTGCGCGAAATTACTGGTGACAGCCTCTGAGTGCCCACGCGCGCCTGCAGTCCCGGTCCACTGTCTTTCTCCTGATAGGAGCATCAAGTCCCGTATCCAGCGGTGAGTGCGGATGTCTTTTATTGTCTAGAATACCCCAAATATATATTACTATAAAGTATTTTAAGGAGTATGTCTAAAATTTTTTACCATAAAGTGTTTTATTTAAATATATTCCCACTGCCATGGGCTCCATTAAGTGGAGCTCCGTCGGCAGTTCCATCAAGTTTAGCGGGGAAAAAAACCGGTGCACGCACTATTTTTTTCTCTGCTAAAATCCTTTAAAATTTCTGGATCACTGACGGACCCCATGCAAGAGAATGGGGGCAGTCAGGACCCGGCAGTAGCCGTTTGCATCTGACCCGTTTCAGGGTCCGATCGGCTCCAAATTTTTATTTTTTTTTAAAGTAAAAAAATAAAAACTAGCCTTACTATTAAGTGTTTACATGGTGTATACTCAACAAATGCTATGCTATTATGCTGTGTTCACAGGGAGTATGTCTAAACAATGTTTACCATAAAGTATTTAGAAGGAGTATGCCTAAGCAACTGTTACCATAGCATGCTTAAAAGGAGTATAACTATATACCTGTTACCATAAAGTGTTAACAGAAAATATATATAAACAAATGTAACCATAAAGTGTTTTGAAGAAGTATAACTATACAACTGTAAACATAAAGGGGGAGATTTATCAAAACCTGAGCAGAGGAAAAGTTGACCAGTTGCCAATAGCAACCAATCAGATTGTGCCTTTCATTTTTTAGAGGCCTCTTTAAAAATGAAAGAAGCCCTCTGATTGGTTGCTATGGGCAACTGCCCCACTCTTCCGCTGCACAGGTTTAAATATATTTCCTCAAAAGAGTATAGCTAAACAAAAGTTACTATAAAGTGTTTACAGGAAGCATACTTGTTACAAAAAGTGTTACAAGAAGGCTATCTTTGCCAATGTTACCATTAAACATTTATAGCAAATATACCTATCCAAACATTACCTTTTTTAATGTTGTCTTTGATTTGTTAACCATCCACGACCAATGGAAATTGAATCCAAGTGATCAGTAAGTGTAGTACAACTAAATATACTTCTATAGTATAAAGCTAAGTTACATAAATAAGTCATATACACAAGTATTGAGTAAAGATTACTGCCCCATCCAATACAGCATCAAAAAGAATCTGCCATCAATGTCTCCCGCACTAACCTGTTGGTACTGGCATGTAGTGCCTGTTGGCGACATTGATAATAATTACTTGCCTATCCCCGATCCAGGGTCCGTTCGTCCATCATGAATCTTATTTGGGAGTCAGGCTTGGTGTCCTTACGTCACCGCTGCAGCTTTCTCACTTGACGAAGCTGCGAGCAGGCTTAGTGAAGGAGCAGCGGTGATGTCAGTGTGCTCCTGCCGTGCACTAAGCTTGCCGCCCAAATAAGCATAACGGACGAATGGCACAAAGGATCAGGGATAGGTAAGGATCTTTATTCCCAGTTTCACCTTCACTACATGCCTGTATCAACAGGTTAGTGCAGGTGACACTCATAACAGATTCCCTTTAACAGCAATTCAGCCCTGAAGCGGGTCAGCAGCACTATTCTCATCTATCTGCCAAAACATAAGTAAAGTGTACACAGCATTGTTATGCAGAAAACAAACAAATTTTTCATCCCCTTGTCTACGGTTAAGTTTACCATAGAGCACTTTCTACTGTAGAATCAAATTTACTAATTGTGTTATTTTTTGCGCAAAAAAAAAAGCGCAAACAGCATTTTCTGCAAATATACACCACCTCGGAGGGCCCGTACCATAAGTGTCTATTTTGACACAGCAAGGACTGCTACTCCCATCCCAGTGTAGACGCACGTACCGCCGGCTTGTATAGTTAATAAATGCGGATCGCAGCGGGTCTCTGCAGAATGACCCGGTGCGATCTGCACCTCAGCCCCTGGACTACAACTCCCATCATGGGCAGAGTCTGTCCATGATGGGAGTAGTAGTCCTAAAGGTCCTGCAGCCGGGGGATGTGCAAGTGCCATCCCTCAGCAACGCTGCTGTACTACAACTACTCCCATCATGGGACAGGCTCTGTCCCATGATAGGAGTAGTAGTCCAAGGGCAGAGGGACAGATCTCTGTTCACATTATGTGTTTTGCTTAATGGGAACAGAGCCTTTCTGGCAGTGTGTTCCCAAACAGGGAGACTCCAGCTATTGCTTAACTACAGGCCCCCATGATGGGAGTTGTAGTTTAGCAACAATTGGAGGCTCCCTGTTAAGGAACAAGCTGCATTATGTGCGCTCTTCCCAGAGGAGAGCAAAAAAAAATGTTGTAACCCATATTTCTTGTTTTTCTTTTCTTCTCATTTCAGATACCTGAATGCGGAAGATTACGTCAGATTCGGTGGACTTTGACGATGACCAGCGTTTTTTTTTTTTTATTTCAATAAAATGGTTAACAAGGGATGTGGGTGAGTATTTTTTTTAAATAATTTTTTTTTCAATGTGTCTTTTTTTTATAATTGAATTTTCAGGGTTAGTAGTGGAAGCTGTCTTATAGACGGAATCCATTACTAAGACGGGGCTTAGCATTGGCCCCAAAATCAACTAGCGCTAACCTGCAATTATTACCCCAGTACCAACAGGCCCGGAGCATCAAAAATGGCGCTCCTGGGCCTAGGCGGTAACAAGCTGGTGTTATCTAGGCTGGGGAGGCCAGTAACAATGGTCCTCACCCACCATGGTAACATCAGGCTGTTGCTGCTTGGTTGGAATCTGGCGGATACTAAAAATAGGGGGAACCCTATGCGTTTGTTACTTATTTTTTATTTTTTTTTATAAATAAATTTTAAAAAAAAAGTGTGTGGTTCCCTCATTTTTTCAGTATCAGCCAGATGCCAACCAAGCAGCAACAGCCTGACGTTACCAGGGTGGGCGAGGACCATTGTTACTGGCCCTCCACAGCCTAAATAACGCCAGCCTGTTACCGCCTAGGCCCAGGAGCACCATTTTTGACACTCCGGGCCAGTTGGTACTAGCTCTTCCCGGAACCCCTGTGGCGGTGGGTAAAGGGTAATAATTGGGGGTTAGCGTTAGCCCGGCTTAGTCTGTCTACAAGAGACCTTCCACTACTAAGCCTGAAAATTCAATTATAGAAAAACACAACACATTGAAAAAAAATTTTTATTTAATAAAACACTCTCCCCACAACCCTTTTTTTGACATTTAAAAAAATAAAAAGCTGTTCCTCTTCGCAATCCACCAAATCTGACATAGTCCTCCGCGTTCACGTATCTAAATTTCGAAGAAAAAAAAAAACCAAAAAGTTTAGTACATTTTTTTGTTTCCACACACCAGCAAAAATGCAAGAAAAACTGACAAAACGCAGGAAAAAGCTGGGACAGTTTTTCTGGTGTTTTTTATGATGGACAAAAAACCTCAATGGCATCCGACCTCAAAGCAATAGAACAAAATCCCTATGTCCACTTTTCTTGTGAGGTAGAGAAGGAATGTACGGTAGAGCGAGGGAGGGGCATTTCTATATTTGCACAAGATTTATCAAAGGAGTGCACAGCCTTAGTAAATTCTGAGCAAGAGTGTACAATAGACAAGCAGTGTAAAGGGGTAGAACTGTGTCTACAATAGACACATAATGATAAATCTCCCCCGATGTACAAAGTTGTAAAGCACCTACCGTTAATTTCTCTATCCCTGATAAAATTTCTTGATTCTTCTTAATTTCAGGTTCATACTCTGCAATACAAACATTCAGAGGAAGAATTAACACAAATCATCACAGTCTAAAACAAATACTATTACAGTAATGCACATTGTAAAAAACATATGTATTGCCATTCACCTAGGTGCTATAAAAGTGTTCACATCAGCAGTAGATCATGGCACACCAATAGCAATATGAAAATGTACTAGAGAACTCCAGGTATACCTGAAACTTGAACAAATATCCCTACTTCAAAAGTATCACTGAATAAATATGTTGTGTATGGTCTAATAATCCAGTATATTTCACCATCTGTATCTGACAGATTTCATTGATGAAATGTTACTGTATAAATGCCAACACTGAGATTAGGAATGAGCAAATCGAATCTGACAAATCCAAATTCGTTACGAATTTCAGGAAAAATTTGATTCGCAACAAATGCGAATATCGCCGCAAATCGCTTCAGTAAACTCAATTTAGTGCGGTCCAGGCTCCAGGGCATCTAAAATGGCAGATTCACATGTGAGGACATGGGGCAAAGAATCCTGGGAAGGTGGCAACAAGGGTAGGCGGGATGACATTCTGCATGCAGCCTATCAGCAGCCAGCCACCCCTGTGATGTCATAGCCCTATATAAATCGGCAGCCATCTTGTGGCCAGTCACTTCAGCCTTTTATTGCAGAGAGAGAGAGAGAGAGACAGACAGACAGCAGTGTGTGTTGCACAGAAAAGCATGTTTACAGCAGCGATTCAACTCCCAGTCACATCAGCATTCTATTACGGAGAGGGACAGAGTGCAGTGTGTTGCACAGAAAATATTTTTTTACAGCAGCGATTCACCTCAAGCCCAAATCCAGCCTGAAAGAACTGATAGGGAAGGGAGTGAGATTGAGAGAGAGTGCAATTATGGGAGTAGTACACAGCGACTGTGTGCTGCAGCACTGGTGTGTACAACAACTGAAAAGCTAATAGTAGCCAGCCAGTTAGGGTGAGCAGAGCACTAAAAGCATATTGTCCTCTATTAAGTGTAACCTGTGCGTACGTCTAAGTGGTGTATCATTTTGTTCCTGTTAAAGTCTTAAGGGCCTAGATACTGTGAAAGGCCCGGAAAAAGTACACACCTGCTGTTGTTGAAGCGTACTGGAGCACATTGTCCTCCCATCATAATTGGGACAGTCATGCAGCTAGCAGGAAAGTCAGAAAGCTAGCTGGGTTACAGTTAGAAAATTGGTAGAGGGAAAAGTGTCAGGGAGGCTAGTCCTGAACTGGCACACCCTAACAAGTTTGACCGGTTGGCAGATGAGGGGGATGCCATTTCAGAGCTAGCAGTACTGCAGCAGGACTCTGCCTCTGTCCACAAGGGGGGTGTCGGCTCCAGTAAGGAGGAGTGCAGGGCAGGCCAGACAGGTTCTGGTAGTGGGGACTCTCTTATTAGGGGGACAGACAGGGCGATCTGTCACTAAGACCGGGATCACTGAACAGTGTGTTGTCTAGCTGGCGCTCGAGTTCGGCACATCGCGGATCGGGTTGACAGGTTGCTAGGTAGGCTGGAGAAGACCCAGCGGTCATGGTACATATCGGCACCAATGACAAAGTAAGAGGTAGGTGGAGTGTCCTTAAAAATGATTTTAGGGACTTAGGCTGCAAGCTTAAGGCAAGGACCTCCAAGGTAATATTTTCTGAAATATTACCTGTACCACGAGCCACACCAGAGAGGCAGCGGGATATCAGGGAGGCAAACAAGTGGCTTAGAAGCTGGAGTAGGAAGGAGGGGTTTGGGTTCATGGAGAACTGGGCCAACTTCTCTGTTGGATACCGGCTTTACTGTAGGGACAGGCTGCACCTGTAGGGACAGGGTGCAGCTGTGTTTTGGGAGAAGATGGCTAGAAGGGTGGAGGTGTGTTTAAACTAGGGACTGGGGGGAGGGAACCTACAACATAGAGGGGGAAGATAGTGTAGATAGAGAGGGGGGACTTATTAATGTACCTGGGGGTGGAGCGGAGGGAGGGGTTAGAATAGTTAATAGGGATAGGCTTCATAGGAAAAAAAAAACATACACCATTGAATTATATGGTGACTAATGCCAGAAGTCTGAGCAATAAAACTGACGAACTGGAGTTGAAAATGTCTGAGGAGAACTTTGACATAGTGGGTATAACAAAGACTTGGTTGGATGATAGCTGTGACTGGGTGGTCAACATACAAGGTTATAGTCTCTTCAGGAAGGATTGGACAAAACGGAAAGGGGGATTCATTATGGGTCGTAATATATGGAGATAAAAATAAAAACATTCTGATAGGGGTTTGCTATAAGCCACCAAAGAAAATGGAAGAGGCAGAAGATCAATTACTGAAGCAAATAAACAAAGCAGCAAATCAGAATAAGATGATAATAATGGACGGACTTTAACTATCCTGATATAAACTGGGAGACTGAGACCTGTGAATCTCATAAAGGAAAAAGGTTTCTTACTATAGCTAAAGACCATTATCTGTCCCAAATGGTGCAGGGCCAGACAAGAGGAGGACTTAATATTAATACTGGACTTAATATTAACCAACAGACCTGACAGAGTAACTAATGTGCAGGTAGGAGGATATCTAGGAAATAGTGATGATAATAAAATACACTATAACTTGTCCTGCAATAAAGGAACCTCGCAAGGGGCCACAAAAACAATGAACTTTAGGAAGGCAAAGTTTGATTAACTCAGAGAAGCCCTTAGCAATATAAAATGGGATAATGTCCTCAAAAACAAGAATACTGACACAAAATGGGAGACTTAAGAATATCTTAAATTCTCACTGTAAGAGGTATATACCTTATGGGAATAAAAGGGTCAGGAATAAAAGAAAACCAATGTGGATGAATAACTATGTTAAGGGGGCAATAAATGACAAAAATAAAGCATTTAAAACTACTAAAACAGGACGGCAGTGAAGAAGCATTAAAATGCTATAGAGAAAAATGTAAAATATGTTAAAAAAAATAGATAAAAGCCGCAAAATTAGAGACAGACTCATTGCCAAAGAGAGTAAACATAACCCCAAAATGTTCTTTCATTACACAGTATAAATAGCAAAAAGGTCATCAATGATAGTGTTGGCTCTTTAAAAAATGATGAGGAAGAAATTATAAACGGGGATCAGGAAAAAGAAAATATATTAAACAAATTCTTCTCCACTTATTCACCAAGGAAAATGAAATGCCAGGTGACATACAGTGAGATAAGGTAAACTCCCCAGTACAGGTCACCTGTCTAACCCAGGAAGAAGCACAGTGCCGCCTACAAAAAAATCTAAATAAACAAATCACCAGGTCCAGGTGGCATTCACCCCTTGTTCTAAAAGAATTAAGTAATGTAATAGACAGACCCCTATTTTTTTTTATATTCAAGGACGATATGGTGACAGGGACTGTTCCCCAGGACTGGCGCATGGCAAATGCAGTGCCAATATTTTTAAAGGGGACCCCGGGAATTATAGACCTGTTAGTTTAACCTCCGTTGTATGTCAATTGTTTGAGGGTTTTCTAAGAGATGCTATTTTGGAGTATATTGATAAAAAATATATGTATAACACAATAACAGCATGGCTTTATGAGGGATCGGTCCTGTCAAACTAACCTGATCAGCTTTTATGAGGAGGTGAGCTCCAGACTGGATCAGAGGGAATCGCTGGATGTCGTATATCTGGATTTTTCCAAAGCATTTGATACGGTGCCACATAAAAGATTGGTGCATAAAACGAGAAGGATTGGGCCGGGGGAGAATGTGTGTAAGTGGGTAAGTAACTGGCTCAGTGATAGGAAACAGAGGGTGGTTATTAATGGTACTTATTCTGATTGGGTGACTGTTACTAGTGGGGTACCACAGGGGTCAGTCTTGGGTCCTGTTTTATTTAATATATTAATGACCTGGTAGAGGGGTTGAATAGTAAAGTAGCAATCTTTGCAGATGATACTAAACTCTGTAAAGTGGTCCACACAATAGAGGACAGTGCACTGTTACAAATGGATCTGGATAGGTTGGAGGTTTGGGCTGGGAAGTGGCAGATGAGGTTCAACACTGATAAATGTAAGGTAATGCACATGGGGAGGAAAAAAAACAGGCTGGAATTATGTATTAAATGGGAGAACACTTGGGACGACTGACGTGGAAAAGGACTTGGGAGTCTTAGTTAACAGTAAATTTAGCTGTAGTGACCAGTGTCGGCAGCTGCTGCCAAGGCAAATAAAATAATGGGGTGCATCAATAGGGGCATAGATGTCCACGAAAAGGAAATAATTCTACCGCTGTACAAATCACTAGCCAGACCACACATAGAATACTGTGTACAGTACTGGGCACCAGTGTACAAGAAAGATATAGTGGAGCTGGAGAGGGTTCAAAGACGGGCAACCAGGGTAATATGGGGAATGGGAGAGCTACAGTACCCAGAATCATTATCAGAATTGGGTTTATTTAGTTTAGAAAAAGAAGGCTTAGGGGCGACCTAATAACTATGTATAAATTTATCATGGGACCATACAGAGATCTCTCCCATGATCTATTTATACCCAGGACTGTATTTATAACAAGGAAGCATCCTCTGCGTCTTGAGGAAAGAAGGTTTCTACACCAGCACAGACAGGGGTTCTTTACTGTAAGAGCAGGGAGACTATGGAACTCTCTGCCAGAGGAGGTAGTCATGGTGAACTCTGTGAAAGAGTTCAAAAGGGGCCTGGATGCATTTTTGGAGAATAAGAACATTGCTGGTTATGTATACTAGATTTATAGGGACAGAACGATGATCCAGGAATTTATTCTGACTGCTATATTTGGAGTCAATTTTGTGATAGATGGGGTTATGGCTCATATACTTGTAAGTTTGGGCTAATGCAATATGTAGTGCATATCACATTGGGGATATGGTCTTATGTGATGGGGTATATAAATAATATAATATATGTAAATATAAATAAGTATAATGTTATGAGAATTGTGTATCATGATGTAATTGTTGCACATGTTGATCAATTTATATGCACCTATTGATATTGTGTTCATTACTTTAATACTGGATATGGAACGAAGATCACTTATGATATACTAATATGGGACTTCTATGTTGTATGATAAAGGGATGATGTTATGGGATCCATCTGTATGTCTATGTATATATGAGTTTTGTAATAGGATCTATATTGATATAATATAATATTGTTTGCTCCAGCGTATATGTGTATAATCAGGGGCCATCTGGGGAACATTAGATTTAGAATTTGATTGTATAATTAAAACAAACAACATTTAGATGTGCGATCCCGGTGCGCAGACGCTGATCTTCCGGGCGGAAGCCGGAGCCCTGAGTGTCTAGTAAGGGCGGAAGCCGTCATGGTCACATGATGGCAGAGTCCTGGTGATGCCGCGGGGTCGGGCTTCAGGTTCCGGCGATCGGCGTCTGCGCCGATAGGAGGGTGCAGGACATAAATATCTGGGTGAGCAGAACTAACTTACCTCCTGCCGAAGTGGATTAGCCCACGAAACAACGTCCGTTGAGGGTGCCCAAATGGCCGCTGGCAGTATGCTTGGAGCAGGTAATGCATTATAAGGATTATATTATTACCATCTATTGCATTAGATTGCAGCATTACCGGGACTAGTATACATATGGATACTATGGTTTTATGGATACTATGGATACTATGGATATATGGATACTATGGATAAGGATATTTATGGTTTTATATGTATATTGCCTATGTAATTATCTATGTTATTGTGGCAGGGGACGCTGTTGCCAATTGGGGTGCATGTTTTTTATGGGTTAGGGTTGTCTGTCTTCTATTTTGAGTCTTTTTGATACTGATGTTATATGGAATTTAAATAAAGTCTTTTTTGGATTTGATGGTATTGGTTTATATCTCTTTTGGTAGCAAGTGTAGTCGGCAAGGAATTTTTACCTCTAGCATGAGGTTTTTTTTTTTGCCTTCCTCTGGATCAACTCAGTAGGGACTCATTAGGGATAGAGGTTGAACTTGGTGGACTCTGGTCTTTTTTCAACCTTATGAGCTATGTTACTAAGTGCATAACACATACGTACAACTAAGTGGTGTACTATTTTGTTCCTGTTAAAGTCTTAAGGGCCTAGCTATTGTGAAAGGACAGCCAAAAGTACACACCTACTGGTGTTGTAGACAAATACTGTTTTAAGCGTAGTGGAGCGTATTGTATTCCCTTCATATACATACATATGTATACATACATACGTATGTATGTATGTATGTACGTACGTACGTATGAATGGCAAAGAAGTGCCAGGACGCGCACAGAGGAGTGGCAGAGGCCTAAATTCATCAAGCAGAGGTCGCAGCAGACTAGGGGCGAGTGGCAGCTGGAGTCGCAATGAGAGGCCTGAGCTCTCGGTATCAGCTAGCGGTCGTGTCTCGACCAGCAACCCATCTGCCGTCATTGATTGGTATACACTGTCATCCACTTCATCACAAGTGACATCTGACACTCCCAGTCAACAGTCGGTGGGTTCTTCAGACACAACCCTCAGTTGGCACGGCCCGGGAGCAGTCCCTGACCTCCCATTGCCTCTGACCTATGCTGTTCCCTCGCCCACAGAAGTATCTTATGCTGTGGGTTCAGCTCCACTATTCACGGAGGACAATCTACTAGAGGACAGTTAGCAGCTACTGCCCAGCCAAGAAGTGACTGAGACATCCGCCGCTTCCTCCCCTAGGCGGGCAAGTAGTGATGAGGAGAGTGGCGTGGGAGGTAGTGTTGTGAGCATTTAGGCTCCTGAAGCAGACACTTTGATGATGATGATGAAGCCGATCACACTTGGGACCCAGGTGCAGAAGGGGTTTCATCCTCATCATCAGCAGAAGAGGGTTTCAGGTTGCCCGTGAGGCAGCAGCTGAGCCAGCAAGGTGGTAGCATGGTTAACAGTCAGCATGGTGGCAGAAGTGGAAAGTCTGGAGCCAAACATGCCCAGGGTAGACCACCTGCTTCGCGACAGCCTACCTTCACGGGAGGTAGTGGAACAGGGGTTCCTGGAGGATGTTAGCCTGGCCACATGCAAGATGTGTCGGCAGAAGGTGAAGCGTGGTCAGGGTTCCAATGATGGCACCACGGCCCAACGTCAACATATACAGCATCACCATAAAGCGGCTTGGAAGAACTCTTTCTGTCACTCCAGATGCTCCTGCTCCTCCAACTTCAAGTCAGTCATTCCGCCAGCAATCCATCGGCAAAGCCACATACAAGAGACAATAGTATGCACCCACTCACCCAACGGCGCAGAAGCTGAATGTGCTCCTGTCCAAGTTGCTGGTGCTGCAGTCCCTCCGTTTTCAAGTGGTGGACTCTGCAAATTTCAGAGAACTGATGGCTAGTGCAGAGCTGAGGTGGAGAGTCCCAAGCTGTCATTTCTTTGAAAAGAAGGCAGTACCAGCCCTGCACTATTTTGTGAAACAGAAGGTGGGCCAGTCCTTCAGCCTGTCAGTGTGTACCAAAATGCACAGCAGCAGCGACGTGTGGAACTTTAACTATGGTCAGGGACAATACATGTCCTTTATGGCCCACTGGGTGAATGTGGTTCCTGTACAGCCACAACAGTAACTTGGACCGGTCACGCTGCCTCCACCTCCACACTCTCAGGCCATTGTCTGGTGACAGTTTGCGACTCCGCCTACTCATCCTCTCCCGTGTCCTCAGCCTCCACTGCATGGACAAGTCTCAGTGCCTCTCCAGCATACCCTGTGTGCAGGGCACAGCGGTGTCACGCTGTTCTTCACATGGTTTGCCTTGGCGAACTGAGTCACACAGGGGAGGAACTGCTAAATGTCAATCATGAAGAAATTGAATCATGGCTTACTCCACAAAAACTGGCAATGGGAACCATGGTGACCGACAATGCTGCGACAAGGAAGCCTGAGACATGCGCCCTGAATGGCACACATGTTTAATCTGGTTGTCAAGCGGTTCCTGAAGCATTCCCCCCCATCTGCAAGACATTCTAACAATGGGAAGGAAAATATGCATGTACTTCAGCCACTCATATACCACAAAGCCCACCGTCCTTGAGCTGCAGCATCAGAATGGCATCCCCCGACATAGTCTGATTTGCGACGTTTCCACACATTGGAATTCCACCCTCCGTATGTTGGACCGACTATACGAACAAAGAAAAACCATCACCGATTTCTTGATGATCCAAGCGGATAGGTGGACTCCCCTGTGTAACTTCAATGTCAACCAGTGGCAGCTCATACGTGACACCTGCCGTTTGCTCAGGCTTTTTGAGGAAGCCACATTATTAGCCAGTCGCCAGGATTACGGGATGAACAATGTCATTCCACTGCTTCATCTACTACAACACGTGTCGGAAACAATAGCTGGTCAGGGCACTGGAGACGTGGCACCTACATCTCACGGCCACATGAGCCCCGTGGGGGCTGAACTGGAGGAGGAATAGGGGCAGGGGAACAGTGGAGCATAGTTTAGTTTTCGCAAGATGGGCGGTTTTTCTAGTCATCGTACAGGAGAGTAGGAGCTAGAGGGTTATGAGGAAGGCGAGACAGAGGACCCAGACACACCGTGTCAGTATGCAGTGGAGATAGAAGCAGGGAGTCCCTCCGAGTCACTTGCACAAATGGCACGATGCATGCTCGCTTGCATAGTGACCACCGAATTGTCACCATTTGGCAGTGGGATGACTTCTGGCTCTCCACCTTATTGGACCCTTGCTACCGGCACAAAATGGGGGCCTTTTTAACAACCACTGAGAGGGAGGACAAACTGACCTACTACAGAGACATCCTATGTAGTCAGTTGGCTGATGCCGATTTGCGCCATCGTCCATACTCTTGAAAGTCTTACTCGGGGGGACCCTCTGCACTCACCTTCCACTGCCATGGCTGCTGGGGAGGAGTGGCAGGGGCAGTACCAGCTCCATCAGCAGCAGTCTGAGTCTACAGTTGCTGATGAGTAGCTTTCTTCACCCGCATAGTGAAGCAACTCATCAGTGGCAGGTAGACCTGGAGCAGGACCTGAACCAGCAGGTGGTGGCATACCTTGACATGACCATGCCAACACACCTTGAAGATCTGCTGGACTTCTGGGCAGCCAAACTTGATTCGTGGCCCCAACTAGCAGAGTTTGCCCTGGCAAAGCTGCCCGGCCAGTAGTGTGCCATCAGAGCGGGTGTTTAGTGCGGCTGGGGGCCATTGTAACCCCAAGAACTCGTCTGTCCACGAAAAATGTGGAGAGACTGACCTTTGTGAAGATGAATCAGGCATGGATCAGCCAGGATTTCCAGCCACCAATGCCTGATGCATCAGAGTAGATTGACCATGGTGCCACACCAACACTTCACAAGTATGGATAGTGCTACACATATTTAAGGCGCTGCTCCCCAGTTACAGACATTCCTCCGCATCAGACCACAAGTAAGTATTGAGGATATGCATAACTTAAAACTTAACTTTTAGTAATATTGTTAGGATAAAATATATGTACCCACATTTTCTTTTTTTATCAAACAAAAGGAAAGGTGTGTAAAAAACGCCATATGCCACCTACACCGCCAAGTATTGATGTGATGCAAAGACCTCTAAAGGATGGATGGGAACAACGTATGGTCCATTGTAACCGGTGGGGGTAAAAACTTCCCCTGTAAGGCACTACTCTCGCATTATTAATTCCCTTCTTGGCAAGTGTTACTCGCCCTAAAAAGGGAAGCCCCACACAGAAACAGGGTTTTTAGGTGGAAGTAGAGTTTCCTGCATGGGGCCACCATTTTTAGGGTGAGTAACACTTTCCAAGAAGGGAATTAAAGGGAGAGAGATCAATCTGCAGCTAATGCAACAGCTGTAGGCACCCTGATTAAAAACCACAGGTCTTTTGAATGGATGCAGCTCATTTATGTTTCAATGGGTGTGGTAGCTGATGTGTGGGAGGGAGGAAAATGGAATTATGGGATTTGTAGGCAAAAAAGAAAAACTCAAAAAGGAAATACTAGTTCACAAAAAATTTGCCAGTGTTATGGTAATCGCACAACATAGCCATTTAGCCCCAAGACAAGTGCAGATCCTTCCTAAGCATGTCCATTACTGCCTGCCAGGTACGTACTAAAATCACCTTATGCTGAATAACCCGTTTAATAGGGCTAGAGTGGGACCTTACAGGGGAAGTTTTTACCTCCACCTGCTACAATGGACAATACATTGTTCCCTTCTACCTTTTCAAGGAAAGTGTTACTCGTCTTAAAAAGGGCAGCCCCTATATGGTCTCCTCAAGCTGCCACCACCTCCACGCTGGGTCTTTTAGCCACTATATGGTCTCCTCATGCTGCCAACACATCCACACTGTGTCATTCAGCCACTATATGGTCTCCTCATGCTGCCAACACCTCCACACTGTCATTCAGCCACTATATGGTCTACTCATGCTGCCAACACATCCACACTGTGTCATTCAGCCACTATATGGTCTCCTCATGCTGCCAACACCTCCACGCTGTCATTCAGCCACTATATGGTCTACTCATGCTGCCAACACATCCACACTATGTCATTCAGCCACTAGATGGTCTCCTCATGCTGCCAATACCTCCACACTGTCATTCAGCCACTATATGGTCTCCTCATGGTTCTGCCACCTCCATGCTGTGTCATTCAGCCACTATATGATCTCCTCATACTGATGCCACCTCCAGGCTCTGTCATTGTGCCGTTCTGCGGCAGTGATTCTAATAGCGAAGCCTCTGATCTGCATGTTATTCTGAATAACAGTATTATTTCACTAACCCAGCACACACCCTATGAGTGTTACAGCAAGGGAAAGTATTCTACACCCCTATTGAGGCTTTCTGTATGTCAGAAATCGACATTTTTAATTGAGATTTGCCACGAATAAATTCGTACCGAAACAAATTTGGGGGGAAAATTCGGCAAATCGGCTGAATCGAATTTTTCAAAAAATCTGCTTATCTCAAACCGAGATCTGTCTAATGCTCTTTTTATACCTAGGCCTATGAAGTATGGGGCATTTACTATGCCTACAAGATTTACCTATTAAATGGGTACTCCGGTGGAAAACTTTTTTTTTTTAAATGAACTGGTACTAGAAATTTTTACAGATTTGTAATTTACTTCTATAAAAAAAATCTTTATCCTTCCAGTACTTTTTAGAAGCTGTATGCTACAGAGAAAATTCTTTGCTTTTTGAATTTCTTTTTTGTCTTGTCCACATTGCTCTCTGCTGACACCTCTGTCTGTGTCAGAAACTGTCCAGAGTAGCATAGGTTTGCTATGAGGATTTTCTCCTGTTTCAGACAGTTTTTGATATGGGCATTTGTGTCAGCAAGGGCACTGTGGAAAAAGAAATAAAAAAACTTAAAAAAGCTAAGAATTTCCTCTGTAGCATACAGCTGCTAAAAAGTACTGGAAGGATAAAGATTTTTTTAATAGAAGTAATTTACTAATCTGTTTAATTTTCTGGCACCAGTTGAATAAAAAAAAAAAAAATGTTTTCCACCGGAGTACCCCTTTAACGTTTTTCTTCTGAAATTACACTTTCCTGAGAAGATGCATTTTAAAGATTGGATGCTAGTGGGCCTAAGTTAGTTTTCTTGTGTTGCAGTACTTGGAGCAATGATTTCGACATGAAGAACAATATAGAAAGCGCTTTTGGACCTAGTTAAGTAAAGATGGACTGAGTATTATTCCACTCAGCACAGGGGCAAATGTTAAGTAATACAACATATGACCACTTCATTATAGCCACTTGTTTGGTATCATATTTTAAGACACCTGATCACCATTCACACCTGACACCTTGTAGCACTAATAAGTTTTTTGAGGGGACAGCAACATTAACCCCTTAAGGACACAGCCCATTTTGACCTTAAGGACACAGCCAATTTTATTTTAGCAGTTTTGTGCTTTCGTTGACTAGTTGCACTTTGTAATGTAATGGCATCACTCATTTTACCCTAAAATGTATGGTAAACTAAAAAAAAAAAAAAAATTTGTGTAAGGAAATGTAACTCCTTAACGACGCAGGACGTATATTTGCGTCCTGCGCCATATCCCGCGATATAACGCGGGGACATGCGGTGACTCCGTGTCATATCTGGTCGGTCCCGGCGGCCATCAACGGCCAGGACCCGCAGCTAATACCGGACATCACTGATCGCGGTGATGCCCGGTATTAACCCTTCAGATGCGGCGATCAAAGTTGATCGCCGCGTCTGAATTGAAAGTGAAAGCTTCCCGGCAGCTCAGTGGTGCTGTTTGGGACCGCCACGGTGAAATCGCGGTGTCCCGAACAGCTTGAAGGGCGCGAGGAGGATCCCTACCTGCCTCCTGCGAGTCCAGTCACCAAATGACTGCTCCGTGCCAGAGATCCAGGCAGGAGCAGTCGAGCAGCGATAACACTGATCAATGCCATGCTATTGCATGGCAGTGATCAGTGTAGGAAATCAGTGTGTGAAATGTTGTAGTGCCCTATGGTGTCTATAACACTGCAAAAAAAAAGGGGGAAATAAAGTGTTAATAAATGTGATTTAACCCCTTACCTAATAAAAATCTGAATCACCACCCTTTTCCAATATAGAAAAAAAAAACTATGTAAATAAAAATTAATATAAACATATGTGGCATCGCCACATGCGTAAATGTCCAAACTATAAAAATATATTGTTAATTAAACCGCACGGTCAATGGCGTACACATAAAAATATTCCAAAGTCCAAAATAGCGTATTTTTGGTCACTTTTTATACCATAAAAAAATTATAAAAAGTCCTATCAAAACAAAAATGATACCGATAAAAACTTCAGAGCACAGCGCAAAAAAATTAGCCCTCATACATCCCCGTATGTGGAAAAATAAAAAAGTCTTAGGGATCAGAAGAGGAAATTTTTAAACGTATACATTTTCATGCATGTAATTATGATTTATTCCTGAAGTAATACAAACCTATATAAGTAGGGAATCATTTTAACCGTATGGACCTACAGAATAAAGATAAGGTGTCATTTTTACTGAAAAATGCACTGTGTAGAAACGGAAGCCCCCAAAATTTACAAAATGGCATTTTTTTTCTTCAATTTTGTCACACAATAATTTTTCTTTTTTTTGGGTTTCGCTGTAGATTTTTGGGTAAAATGACTGACGTCATTACAAAGTAGAATTGGTGGCACAAAAAATAAGCAATCACATGGATTTTTAGATGGAAAGTTGAAAGGGTTGATTTTTTAACGTAAGGAGGAAAAAACAAAAATGCAAAAACGGAAGCAGGTGAGGGGACCTCCGTCTGCCATCTTGGCTAATCTGATCCCCGCGATGAGATCAGCCATTTTAAGTGCCACACTGCCGTAGATGCCGTCATCTGTATTGATCACGGCATCTGAGGGGTTAATGGCTAACATCAGCACGATCGCTGATGCCTGCCATTACCGGAGGGTCCGCGGCAGCTGATAGCTGCCGGGACCCGCCGCGAGTGAAGCGAGCACAGGGCCGTAAATGTACGACCCTGTGCATGAAGTGAAGCTATCCAGTGCTGTACATTTACGGCGCGTGTCCTTAAGGGGTTAAACAGGATGTAAAGTAGTGAGTGCACAGCCTGTATAACAGAGTCTTTTCCTCAGTGTTGTCACATGAAAAGATAGAATAAAATATTTACAACAATCTGTGGTGTGGACTCTAATGTGACATACTGTATTTAGTAGTCCCAAGTTCTCTTTACGGGGTCTCATCGGATTCCACAGCACTGCACTCCCATTCCAACTATTTTTTTCAGGAATGCAAATAAAAGACACAGGCCCTAATTTACTATTCTAAACCAGACTTCTTTTGTCGGGTTTTTTTGGCGCATCTTTGTCTGCGACATGTTGCAGACATCGTGAGCCAGTCTGCGACAGGATGCAACATTTTTTCCCGACGGACCCGATGTGGATTCTCCCAAACCCGAAAAAGGGGTATAACCCGACATTTCTGGGCTTTCCCACGTATTTATAAAGGTTTCCAACCCGAATTTGTTGAATTGTTGTGGATTTTTTCCCGACAACTCAGAGGAGTTGGAAACCAAAACCAACAAAACCCAGTACGACAAACAGGATGCGACATAATAATAAATACCAGGGGAAAAAAGCAGTCGGGTAAGAAAGCAACATAGACTTACAACCCGATTTTCTAAGTAAATGAGGGCCATTGTCATGTTATGTTTATTGTTTTAGGACACATCTCCAAACAACAGGCCACAGCACCAAAAGATGGAAGACTCCTTATATTCATATAAAGAGCAGCGATTTATTGGTTCCCTGCATGCAACGTTTTGGCTCAGTGTCAGCCTTTCTCAAGCAAGGATTGATCCTTTGCTGTCTAATACCTTTCTATGTTGTTTCAGGACACATTGCAGAATGCTGTTCTGTAGTAGTATACACTTTAGCCACTAGATGGCGGCCTAAACCAAAGATTGCATTGTGTGTCCGAATGTGAATGCAGTAGAGAAATGAAATTCTTAGGATTCACAAAACTGTACTGTACGGTACTATGCAAATAAATATACTTTTTGCTTTGAAATTTTTGTCTTTTTTTATTTTAGGGGGAAAACAAATTAGTTAACAATCACATATCTCTAGTCCTTGAAACCTTAGTCAATGAATAGTATTGAATATAGAAATATTGAGCATTGTTAAATCTGAAAGTTTCCAAAACTTTAAAGGGGTACGCTGGTGGAAAACTTTTATTATTTTTTTTAAATCAACTGGTGCCAGAAAGATTTGTAAATGGCTTCTATTAAAAAATCTTAATACTTTCAGTACTTAGTAGCTGCTGAATACTACAGAGGAAATTCTTTTCTTTTTGGAACACAGTGCTCTCTGCTGACATCACGAGCACAGTGCTCTCTGCTGACATCTCTGTCCATTTTAGGAACTGTCCAGAGCAGCATATGTTTACTATGGGGATTTTCACCTACTCTGGACAGTTCTTAAAATGGACAGAGATGTCAGCAGAGAGCAGTGTGCTTGTGATGTCAGCAGAGAGCTCTGTGTTCCAAAAAGGAAAATGAATTTCCTCTGTAGTATTCAGCAGCTAAGTAGTACTGGAAGGATTAAGATTTTTTAATAGAAGTAATTTACAAATATGTTTAACTTTCTGGCACCAGTTGTTTAAAAAAAATAATAATAATGTTTTCCACTGGAATACCCCTTTAATCAACTTGATTATATATTAAAAGTATAAAAAACCAGAGCTATTCACACTCCGGCCAAAAGATTCAGCCAAAAGAATGACACTGAAATTCCAATGTGTGCACTGGAATATCATGGACAGCAATTGGATTTCCGAGCGAAATTTCAAGAGCAATTTCAATTCCACTTCGAGATTGCGTAGTGTGAACTCAGCCTGATTGGTCCAAGTTCACTAAGTATGGAGCCGCCACATAGATATGTGTTCTAGTGAAAAACACCTAAATGATGGCGTATAGCTGTGTTTCCCAACCAGCGTGCCTCCAGCTGTTGCAAATCTACAACTCCCAGCATGCCTGGACAGCCTTCGGCTGTCCGGGCATGCTGGGAGTTGTAGATTTGCAACAGCTGGAGGCACCCTGGTTGGGAAACACTGGCGTAGAGGCTGCACACAAATTCCTGTAAAGTTTGGAATGCGTACGGATCAGTGCAGTTTGACCCTCCACAAGTTCATGGCTGCAATGGTTGGTTAAAAACCGAATCAGATAAACAACAACAAATGTTACAAGAATAAAAGCCATAATCTGCAATTTTTTTGTGCTATTTCCATCATTTAATCCCTTTAGATTAAAGGGGGTACTCTTGGTGGAAAACATTCTTTTTTAAATCAACTGGTGCCAGAAAGTTAAACAGATTTGTAAATTACTTCTATTAAAAAATCTTTACCCTTCCAGTACTTTTTAGCAGCTGTATGCTCCAGAGGAATTTCTTTTCTTTTTGAATTTCTTTTTTGTCTTGTCCACAGTGCTCTCTGCTGACACCTGATGCCTGTATCAGGAACTGTCCAGGGCAGTAGAAAATCCCCATTGCAAACCTATGCTGCTCTGGACAGTTCCTGATATGGGCAAGGGGTGTCAGCAGAGAGCACTGTGGAAAAGACAAAAAATAAAATAAAAAAATAAAAGAATTTCCTCTGTATTATACAGCTGCTAAAAAGTACTGGAAGGGCAATCTTTAAAGGGGTACGCCGGTGGAAAACTTCTTTTTTTTTTTAATCAACTGGTGCCAGAAACATTTGTAAATTACTTCTATTAAAAAATCTTAAAGGGGTACTCCGCCCCTAGACATCTTATCCCCTATCCATAGGATAGGGGATAAGATGTCAGATCGCCGGGGTCCCGCTGCTGGGGAGCCCCGGGGATCGCTGCTGCAGCACCCTGTAATGACGGGCAATACAGTGGCCGGAGCATCGTTACGTCACGGCTCCGCCCCTCGTGACGTCACGCCCCCTGCCATAGACTTGCATTTTTTGTCTTGTCCACAGTGCTCTCTGCTGACACCTGATGCCTGTATCAGGAACTGTCCAGGGCAGGAGAAAATCCCCATTGCAAACCTGGACAGTTCCTGATATGGGCAAGGGGTGTCAGCAGAGAGCACTGTGGAAAAGACAAAAAAGAAAATCAAAAAAGAAAAGAATTTCCTCTGTATTATACAGCTGCTAAAAAGTACTGGAAGGGCAATTTTTTTTATTATAAGTAATTTACAAATCTGTTTAACTTTCTGGCACCAGTTGATTTTAAAAATAATGTTTTCCACCCGAGTACCCCTTAAAGTATCAGAGACTAGATTGCAGTGCAAGGGAAGATTTTTCAAGCTGTTTTGTATTATGTTCCCTTGGTGGGTAAAATACAACTCAGGACCATAACTCCTTCTGGTTTAGCTTTTATTTATCTTTTTTCCTAATAAACACAAGAATAGAGAATGGATTGGTTTCACTCGGCTAATATTTTCCATGCGCTAAACCTTTTCTCAATTACTTATTCACAAACATTTCCAATGCCAGCAACTCTTTCATAATCCGATCGCTGGAGTTCCCTCTCCGCTAAGGAGAACAACATCTCCCAAGGTTACAAGCTTCTATTACAAAGGGTCACAAACGGGCTCCTCTAGCAACCTTCTTGTGGATTGCACAATGGGTCTTAAGCCAAAAACGAGATGTTACATTTAGAGAACAACAAATTGAGGGGGGAAATCCGAACGGATATTACAAAAAATAAGAAAATAAATTTACACACCCCATCATAATGGATGAAAAGATACAGCAGAACAAATCCAAGTATATACATACAAGATCATTATAGAGTAACTCCATGAGCCTAGTAGAGAAGACAATCATGTATGCATCGCATATAGATAAGGGTACTTTTATTTATTTAGAGGGGTACTCCAGTGGAGAATTTTTATTTTAAATCAACTGGTGCCAGAAAGTTAAACAGATTTGTAAATGACTTCTATTAAAAAAAAATCTTTACCCTGCCAGTACTTTTTAGCAGCAGTATGCTACAGAGGAAATTATTTTTCTTTTTTTGTCTTGTCCACAGTGCTCTCTGCTGACACCTTTGTCCGTGTCAGGAACTGCCCAGAGCAGCATAGGTTTGCAATGGGGATTTTCTCCTGCTCTGGACAGTTCCTGATACAGGCATCAGGTGTCAGCAGAGAGCACTGTGGACAAGACAAAAAAGAAATTCAAAAAGAAAATAATTTTCTCTGTAGTATACAGTTGCTAAAAAAGTACTGGAAGGGTAAAGATTTTTTTAATAAAAGTCATTTACAAACCTGTACCTCCTGATTCCTGGACTGGTAGAGCTGCTAGTACTATGACATGTCAAGCTACATGTGGAGTTGCTAGTACTATGACATGTTAAGAAACAACAAAAAATACATAAATAAATAGAATATAAATAATTAATAATAAAAAAATGACACACACGTATATATATATATATATATATATATATATATATATATACACACACACACATACAATCAGTGCATATATATGTATATAGATGTATAAATAATGTGATATTGTGTGCATGTGGTTGACTTTTGTATGCTTTGTTATATATATATATATATATATATATATATATATATATATATATATATATATATACACACACATACACACACATATACGTATATACTCAAGTATAAGCCGACCCGAATATAAGCCGAGGCCCCTAATTTCACCCCAAAAACCCAGGAAAAGTTATTGACTCGACTATAAGCCTAGGGTGGGAAATACATCATCCCTCCATGTCATCATCCCCCCATGTCATCATCCAGACCCCCGTCATTAACACCCCCGTCATCATCATCCTTGTCATCATCCCCCCCCCCTTCATCATCACCGCCTGTCAATCCCTCAGGCCTTCGTCATCATCCAGACCCCCCTTTAGTTTTCTACTCATCTCACCTCCCCTCAGTGGGAAGGAAGGGTGAGCTGGTCCGGGCCATCTATGCTGCAGGGACCATCCGGTGGGGAGGGTTAGTCGTTCCGGGCTGTCCATCTTCACCGGGAGGCCCTCTTCTCCGCTCCAGGCCGGCCCCGGACTAGTGACATTGCCTTGACGATGACGCACAGGGACGTTCATGCGCAGGGCCGGCCTGGAGCAGAGAAGAGGGCCTACCGGTGAAGATGGACAGACCGGAACGACTAACCCTCCCCACCTGACGGTCCCTGCAGCATAGATGGCCCGGACCAGCTCACCCTTCCTTCCCTCTGAGGGGAGGTGAGTAGAAAACTAAAGGGGGGTCTGGATGATGACGAAGGCCGCAGTGGTCTTCAACCTGCGGACCTCCAGATGTTTCAAAACTACATGCCGATGGCTGTCCGGGCATGCTGGGAGTTGTAGTTTTGCAACATCTGTAGGTCCACAGGCTGAAGACAACTGAAAGGGATTGACAGGCGGAGAGTTCACTTGAGTATAAGCCGAGGGGGGGGGGGGGGGGGGGCGTTTTCAGCACGAAAAATCATGCTGAAAAACATGGCTTATACTCGAGTATATACGGTAAAATATATGTATGTATATATATATATATATATATATATATATACACACACACACACACACACACAGTATATTATTTTTTTTTTCTGCCTTTTGAATATTTTTTACAAAATGATGGAAATAACTACAACAGCACATATTGTATTCTTCTGCTCAATCTACCGTAGATCATTCTTTTTCAATTCTCCCTTTAAATATTATGTCTCAGATTTACCAAGCTGTTTTGCTTGCAGAAGAACATTCCTGAAAAAGTCGGTTCTGTCAGTGTTCTGCAGCTGTAGAATCGCTCACCATGTGAAGTAAAAGATTGGGCACTGGACGAGTGGTATTTATGAAGGTGATGTAATCTAGTCTTTGATGTAACGTAAGCTTTTCGTTCTTGCATCAGTTTGCGCTGGCACTGAGTATCGGAAATGTATCATTTCATATTCTTTTCACTCCCTTTGCCACATGTACAGAGCTTAGGATAACTCTCGGCCAGATGCAAAAGGGATCCCAACACTTCCAGGAGTTGCAGACACAGGACCGGAGACAAAAATCACACACAGTTTAACAGCGTTACCAGAACTCTGCAATAGTCGTGCCCTGACCGGCTTTAATAAACCTTTCTCTTGACGTCAGCAGGGCTGATCCTGAACATATGGAAGGAAGGAACAGATGTGGAATACTACTAATAATATGCTCCCAATCTAACAGTGTAGAAAGTTAAATACAGCTGTGCATTCTGAAGTCCGTTCTGCAATTGTCTCAATGTACTTATCCAGATGGAAGTCAAACCTTTCTAACCAGGGAGGCCGAGGTTGAATGTTCCACATATTTTAGGTCAAAATTTCCTAGAAAAGAAAGGTCCTACATGGTATCTTTAACTCCTAGAGAAGTGTTTTCAAAACAATGTGTATCCAGCTGGTGCAAAACTACAAATCCCAGCATGCCTGGACAGGCTTGGTTTCCAGTTTATTCTTAAAGGGGTACTCCAGTGAAAAACTTTTTTTTTTTTAAATCAACTGGTGCCAGAAAGTTAAACAAATTTGTAAATGACTTCTATAAAAAAAGATCTTAATCCTTCCTGTCCTATTAGCTGCTGAATACTACAGCGGAAATTCTTTTCTTTTTGAAACACAGAGCTGTCTGCTGACATCATGCGCACAGTGCTCTCTGCTGACATCTCTGTCCATTTTAGGAACTGCCCAGAACAGCATATGTTTGCTATGGGGATTTCCTTTTACTCTGGCAGTTCCTAAAATGGACAGAGATGTCAGCAGAGAGCACTGTGCTTGTGATGTCAGCAGACAGCTCTGTGTTTCAAACAGAAAAGAATTTCCACTGTAGTATTCAGCAGCTAATAAGCACAGGAAGAATTAATATTTTTTAATAGAAGTAATTTACAAATCTGTTGAACTTTGTGCCACCAGTTGATTTAAAAAAAAAAAAAAAGTTTTTCTCCGGAGTACCCCTTTAAAGGGGTACTCTGCCCCTAGACATCTTATCCCCTATTCAAAGGATAGGGGATAAGATGTCTGATCGCGGTGGTCCCGCCGCTGGGGACCTCCACAATCTCCCTGCTGCACCTGGCCTAGGCAGCAAGCAGAGGAAGGCAACATGCCGAAATGCATCCTTCATGTCATGATTTTTACTATGGATCAATAAATCCACATGATTAAGCATTACCGATGAGTGCTGGGTCCCTTATTCCAGGAACATGAAACATAGTCATTTTTTTTAATCATTATTCTATTGCCACATGTGATCTATGGCTGACGGCTGCTTACTTTGAGCACATCAGTAAAGAAATCCCGATTGATGATGTCAAAGCAGATTTATTTTGTTCTGTAGTTTATCTTCATTCAGATACTGGGTGCCAACTCCACACTTAGCTGCTGGACACACTGACTATTTGTTGTATCTACAGTAACTCTCCATTCCAGTGAAATGAGCTCACCAGATCCCAGCCATCCGACTCTATAAGAGTTTAATGCTTGAGGAGGCCCTGTCATGACACTAAAAGCTCAGCCCAGAACCATCATCTTCACATTCCATCATACTCCATTTTAAAGGGGTTATCCACCATAAGGTGATTTTAGTACGTACCTGGCAGACAGTAATGGACATGCTTAGGAAGGATCTGCACTTGTCTTGGGGCTAAATGGCTATGTTGCGAGATTGCAATAACACTGTGGCTAGCTTTCTCTGAACTTGTATTTCCTGTTTGACTTTTCTTTTACTACAAATCCCATAATTCCATTTTCCTCCCTCCCACACATCACCCACCCCACCCATTGAAACATAAATGCTGCATCCATTCAAAAGACCTATGGTTTTCAATCAGGGTGCCTACAGCTGTTGCATTAGTTGCAGATTGATCCCTCCACCCATTGAAGCAGACAGGCTCCCTGTCATCAGCTGACTAGTGAATCAGGTCTCGGCCGCATTGCAACCTGAGAAAAATGTGAGACAACAGTCATTTTGTATGCTGGTAAAAATAAATATTGGGGCGAAAGTCACAGAACAAATGTGAGAAAACCGTCACACACAGGTACAGACACTATATTATGAACTACACTAACTTTACACCCCCTGTAGCATAGTCAAATAAAAAAAATTCCTGGAATACCCTTTTAATTTCATCTAGTACGCAAAGTGTATTTTACAAGGCCTGGTAAAAAAAAAACATTCATAAAACCACCATGGACAGACTTTAACTTTAGCTTCTTAAAGGGGTACTCCACTGGAGTAAATCAACTGGTGCCAGAAAGTTAAACATATTTGTAAATTACTTCTATTTAAAAATTGCAACACTTCCAGCACTTTTCAGCTGCTGTATGTTCCACAGGAAGTTCTTGCTGACACCTCTGTCCATTTTAGGAACTGTCCAGAGTAGGAGCAAATCCCCATAGCAAGCCTATCTTGCTCTGGACAGTTCCTAAATTGGACAGAGGTGTCAGCAGAGAGCACTGTGGTCAGACAGAAAGGAAATTCAAAAAGAAAAGAACTTCCTATGGAGCATATAGCAGCTGATACATACTGGAAGGATTAAGATTTTTAAATAGAAATAAACTGCAAATATGTATAATTTTCCGGCACCAGTGGATTTAAAAACAATATATATATGATTTCCAGTGGAGTACCCCTTTAAATCCAAATGGGGAAAAAACCTGCACATTTTTGGTGCTACCAGAAAACCACCATTCCTACTGCTACCATATAGATGCCAAGGGGGAAGATAAGCAAAGCATTTCAGAATTCGTAACCATTTGCAACCAGGATTTGTTGACCGATTTGCCCCTACAAAGCATTTTGGTCAGAATTATTCCTCCTGAATTCTTAGGCACATCTGACCGGGTTTCATGGAACAGCTTGTTTATGCGGAATCTTACCTAGAGACTTTAGACAGAAGTCCACTAAACCTTCTGACTTAAGCAGGATCGACTATCTATAAATAAATATACGATCTTGGCGCATCCTTGTCTGTGGGTGTAAACTGCACTAGTTTTGTGATTGACCAACTAGCTAAAGTGCATGACAGCCTCCTGACTTTTACCTTACTGATCATGTTAGAGGAGAAAAGGGTATAGTAACAGCCTACCATTCCTCTCTCCATAAAGAACACATAAATGTTCAGCATTCCTGAGCATTTATATGTACGGGAAGATTGGAAGAGACAATTGTCAACTAAGGAAAAAATTACCGAAAGTGTATGGCCACCTTAAAGGGGTACTCCGTCCCTAGATATCTTATCCCCTATCCAAAGGATAAGATATCTGATCGCGGGGGTCCCGCCGCTAGGGACCCCCCGCCATCTCCATGCTGCACCAGACGGTCGTTTAGAACGGCAGTCACGCCCCCTCCCATAGACTTGCATTGTGGGGGCATGGCCGTGACGTCACAAGTGGGGTGTTAACGTCATGAGCCTCTGCCCTGCATCGCCAGTCATCCAGCATGGAGCAAAGTACGCTCCGTGCATCGGATGTCTGGTGTGTCGCAGAAGAGATTGCTGGGGTACCCAGCAGCAGGACCCCCGCGATCAGACATCTTATCCCCTTTCCTTTGGATAGGGGATAAGATGTCTAGGGGCGGATTACCCCTTCAAGTTGGGAAACACTGTAACTTTGCAAAAAGCTGGTCATGTATGAAAGATAGTTTTTTGCTGGACGCTTATCTGCTCATTGAAACATATATGGACATTGATGCATATTTCTACAGTAGATAGAGGCATCTATCAGTGAATTAACCCCTAACAGCAGGTATAACCTCAGTTAGGTTTGCTATGATGTTAGACTGGCAGAGGGCTGATGTAAATAGTAGGATTGCTATGGAAACTAGCTGTAATACTTTTGGAGCTACTATAACTTGGGATGTGGGGTGAAATGGTAAACGCAAATGATTTTCAGCTCACCTCTCTTCAGTCTTGTACGGAGCCAAGCCTTGCCCAGCCGGAAACACACTCCAAATGGACGCGTTTCGAGTGCATGGGCGCTCTTGATCACCACCTGGTGATCAAGAGCGCGCATGCGCTCGAAACTCGTCCATTTGGAGTGTGTTACCAGCTAGGTGGTGTGAAGTTTATATCTCCTGCAACTTTTAACTCCTTTTGGAATAAAGTTTTGAAGTTTTAAAGGAATTGCTGGATCATCTACCTTTCTTTACTGTCATGTGGGGTGAAATACACAACTGTATAATGCAACTCTAGGCAGCAATGATTATTACTAGAGTTAATGTAAGCAACTTAGTAGAAGTAACCTTTAACAAATACTTTTGAGCTAAAACTAGAAATAGATGTAGGGTGAATGTACGAGGAGGCTGTTATATGCGTGTGTGCCTCTGTTACCAAAGCAACAAAATATTATCTGGGCGCAGTGCACACCGATTCCTGCATCTCCAGAGACACTGTGACCCATTTCTCAAGGACCTGCCAGCTTATCTGCTCTATCAGCCAGACAGTTCATCTACCCAAGTGCTTCCTGCATTCCTTCCTTACTGATGCTCAGCTTCACTCACAAGTCTGGTTGGTGCATGGTCCTATATTCCTACAAGTAACAGATGGAATAATCATCATAAAGACAAGACAAAGCAATACTGACTATTCCTAAATAGGACTAAACAAGTACACATATAATCTAGGAATATAAATAATCATACAAAACCCATTGACAATGAATCTTGGACACTATGCTATGAATGCCATGCTACTACAATATTGTTCTGTAACACAATATATATATATATATATATATATATATATATATATATATATATATATATATATATATGTATATATAGAATACAGTGGTCCCTCAAGTTACAATGTTAATTGGTTCCAGGACAACCATTGTATGTTGAAACCATTGTATGTTGAGACCAGAACTCTATGGAAACCTGGTAATTGGTTCTAAAGATCCAAAAAGAGGAAAAAGAGAGAAATAAAGAAAAATAAGTAGATAACTAATATAGATAAAGCAAATCCTTACATATAAAAGTAATAAAGATCTGCTGGGAGCTGTAAATCACTGTCTATGTCAGTGTTTCCCAACCAGGGAGCCTCCAGCTGTTACAAAACTACAACTCCCAGCATGCCCGGACAGCCAAAGGCATGCTGGGAGTTTTAGTTTTGCAACAGCTGGGGGCACCCTGCTTGGGAAACACTGGTCTATGTAGAGGACAGGAGCTTCTTCAGGGTCCTGTACAGTACAGGCAATGTCCTAAAAAAGTAACATGGAGTTGCCCTTAGCTGGTGTCCAAAGGAGCAGGTAACCCTGGTACTGGTAAAGTGTACTCTGTATTGTAGGGGGCGATCCCAGACACCGGTCAGTGCATACGCTTCAGTAATACAGGTGTTTTACCAGTAAATTGCCCATTATGAATGGTCAGTTCCTCCAGTTGTGACAGGTTTCACAGATCTGGACTGTCTGTACATTGTATGTTGAGTCTGGTTTCAAGTTACAATGGTCCAGAAAAGACCATCGTATGTTGAAACTATTGTATGTTGAGGCCATTGTAAGTTGTGTGTGTATGTTCCAGCATCACGTCCAAACGGCTAAAGATATTAACATGAAACTTGGCACACATGTTACTTATATGTCAACAACAAACATAGGATAGGTGATTTAACCCTTACTCACCCCCATTTGCAAGGGTCAGGGTTTTTGTTTAAAGTCCCATACAAGTCTATGGGAAATATATGTTACTGCATAACTTCCAAACAGCTGGAGATATTTCGATAATACTTGGTCACATGTTACTTATATGTCCACTTAAAATATAGGATAGTTAATTTAACCCTTACTCACCCCCATTTGTGAGAGTCAGGGTTTTTGTTTGAAGTCCCATGCAAATCAATGGGAAATGTATGTTCCCACATAACTTCTGTACGGCTGGAGATATTTCAATAATACCTGGTACATATATTACTTATATGTCAAATAAAAATATATGATAAATTAAATTAACTATTACCTACACCCTTATATAAAAAATGGGTTTTTGTCTCAAGTCCTATGCAAGTATATGGGACTTCCGATGCCTTACTCCACAAGCTCTGCTCTGCATCTCTCAGTCCAGTCGAGATATGAGGTCGGGATAGGAGGTCGGGATAGGAGGTCGGGATAGGAGGTCGGGATAGGAGGTCGGGATAGGAGGTCGGGATAGGAGGTCGGGATAGGAGGATGGGATAGGAGGTTGGGATAGGAGGTCGAGATATGATGACAGGATATGAGGTTGGGATATGAGGATGGGATATGGGGTTGGGATATGACAACAATATAGGAGGACGGTATATGAAGTCAAAAGCTTCCTCCTTTGTTTATTTTCCTCCCCAACAAGGATTAGAAAGGAAAAACCAGGCAACACCGGGTACTCCGCTAATTGTTTCTAAAAAAAATCACAAAGAACTTTTATTACATGCAACTTTAATGCAACAGTTGCCAAAAGTTTCAGCTGACACCATTTTTGGGCACTGTCTCAAAACAAAGTACAAAAATACACTAGCTAGGCTTTTGCTTTATAAAGGGAAGATATTTAGATTGGCGCTCCCTAATTTTTCTAAAACTCATCGATCACCTGCTATTATCTAATGTGATGTACAAGGAATCGGGTGTGACTCTAGCTATTTATATGAAATCTTCGGGCCATTTGTCCCCTGGGGTCTCAAGTAGCCACCGAAGCCACCCTCTGAATGCCTTTGTAAGTACAAGATTGGCACCCGAACTTCTTGGTGGCACCAAGTTGCCCTACCAGCTACGCATCAGTGTTCTCACACATGACAGCTGTATGGCATTGGTGCACATTTTTTTATCATCAGGAAGGAATTTTTTTTACCAAAAATGCAAAATGAATGAAGTGAAATGCCATGTGTGAACAATTGTGCAAGAGTATGTAAGTAGTGAGTTTAAGACTGCATTCACATGGGGCATTTATTTGTGTTGTGATTTTCATATCTGCTGCATAAATAATAAACATTTATATGCTATGTGGAAAAGTAATTATTTTGTATATACACTGGCCCACATGTATCAATCTAGCAGAAACCAAAACTGTCAGTTTTTTTCCCATAGTAGCCAATCACAGCACAACGCTCATGTCTTAAAGGGGTACTCCACTGGCCAGTGTTCGGAACTAAATGTTCTGAACGCTGTGTTTGCGTTGTGGGGTTCGGCCACGCCCCTGGTGAAGTCATGATCACGCCCCCTCTATGTAAGTATATTGGACGGGGAGTGACGGCTGTCACGCCCCCTCCCATAGACTTGCATGGAGGGGCATAATCATGACGTCATGAGGAGCGTGGACGACCCACACAGCGTGAACACCGGGTTAAGAACATTTAGTTCCGAACACTGGCCAGTGGAGTATCCCTTTAACCAGCTCTGGTAAAACTGACCTAGGATTGGTTGTTATTGGCGAAATATGAATGGGCCACAGCACAGTCCCTCCAGGGAAAGAATTCCAGCCATATGTACACTGTAAACTTTTCAACTGAAGCTAAAAAGGAGACAATTCAGATTCCCAGAGAATACACTTATGTACAATGTATTGTCCTGAGATAATCCATGTATGCTGTAATAATTTTACTTACATGTTTGTAAAAATCTTTAAATACCAGAATCCTTCAATTTAGTGGGAACAGATCAGAGAAGACCAGATCTCCTAAACTATAGCCCAGTAAAGGAAACAATGGAATATGACTGTGCACAAACCCTGGATTAAAGGAAAAATCTCACAATCCAAATGTCCTCAAAGCACAATAGTCAGTGTGCACAATCTACAGTAAATGGGTTCAATGAGAGACTCCGCTTGGTGCGGATTAAAAATAATCTACAGCCAAAACAAACTATCGGGTTGGCAGCTCACCTGGTCCAGCCGATGATGTAGTCAGTGGACCATGAAGGGCAAACAAAACCCTTCTTAAGGAGACCCTTCTTAATGGAGCTCAGGGTGGTATCTCACTCAGTAAAGCTCATCCAACATCAGGCATAGACTGTGTCCTTAATGTAATACTAAGAGGTATATAACACCTTCAGATATAGTATAGTTAAAAGGGTTGTCAGGCAGGTTTTTCACAGACACAAATGCCACAACCACTGATCACAACCAACTGTGCTTAAAATAAAAAAACAAAGAACACATATTAACATGGATTGGATAACATCAAGGCCTCATGTATATAGCTATATCACTGTTCTTTAACAGTTCAGCAAGGAGCAACAATAAAGCACCCCTGGAACCCTATGGATCTGGATCTATACTGTACTTTCTTTCATGTGCCTACAAATTCATACAGAGGCATACAGAGGGTGGTTTTTTTTTGTTTGCATTTTTTTAATACGGAACCCACAAAAAACCCATTTTACATAGAATGTTGTGTTATACATATAGGGGGGAATTTATCATTGTATATAGAGCTGTTTTGTGTCTATTGTTTTGCGGGAAAATATGCGCAAGTGTTTTTTTGCGCAAATTTTGATAGAATTCTTCATCACCTTTTCTACGGTTAATTCTACCATAGAGCATTTTCTACTGTAGAATCAATTTACTAACTGCGTTTTTTTTTTTGCGCAAAAAAAATGCGCAAACAGCATTTTCTTGCGCAAATATACACCACCTTGGAGGACACGTACCAAAGTGCACAGTAAGGATTGGTAAGATGTAGTCCAGGGGCTGAGGTGCAGATCGCAGCAGGTCATTCTCCAGACTGTAAAACTGTAAAAGCCGGCAGCACATGCGGCTACACTGCGCTGCTGTCAGCTCCTGTATACACTGTCATAATTCATAATCCCCACCGCCGGGAGAGGGGAGGTCTGATTGGTCAATAGCTATCCACCAATAAGAGCTTCTGTCTCCCGGCGGGGATTATGAATTATGACAGTGTATATAGGAGCCGGTGGCAGCGCAATGTAGACGCACGTACCACCGGCTTTTTAATTTAAATGCGGATCGCAGCAGATCATTCTGGAGATCTGCTGTGATCCGCATTGCATAATGCTGTTGATGGTGGATTGCGCAGGTCCTTCGCGCATTCCGCCGTTTATAAACGGCATTCAGTTAACCCGGGGATGTGCGGCATCGCACGGGTTAACTGGCAGAAGTCCCGCTGTTTCCAGCAGGGGGCAACTTCTGCAACACCCCCCCAGGACCATCTGTCGATGGTCCTGGTCAGCGATCACTGTGATTGGTCCCTGTGGACCAATCACAGTGAATGAGCTGACTGGGGGGTAAAGTTCATTTCCCCTGCTCTGCCCGCCGCTAGAAGTCCGGGCAGAGCAGATGAAGATGACGTCGAGAGCTGTGGCAGGGACCGCGGCACTTACCAAGTACCCACGCGACAGTGGGGCTGGCGGCAGGCTCTCAACAGCTGGAGGCACACGGGTTGGCGGCTGCGGGTAAGTGGAGGAGGCGGCGGCGGCAGCATCTGCATCAGAGGCAGCAGTGAAGCTCTTCACTGCTGCTTCTGGTAGTTTCAAAACATGCAACATCTGTGCAGTGGTCTCCAATCTGTGCTCTTCCAGATGTTGCAAAACTACAACTCCCAGCATGCCCAGACAGTCCAGGCATGCTGAGAGTTGTAGTTCTGTAACATCTGGCCCTTCAGATGTTGCCGAACTACAATTCCCAGCATGCCTTGGCAGTCTGGGCATGCAGAGAGTTGTAGTTTTGCAAAATCTGGAGGGCTACAGTTTGGACACCACTACACAGTGGTCTCCAAACTGTTCTCCTCCAGTTGTTGCAAAACTGCCTGGGCATGCTGGGAGTTGTAGTTTTGCAACAACTGGAGGCACACTGGTTGGGAAACATTGTCCGTTTCCTAACTCAGTGTTTCCCTACCTGTGTGCCTCCAGCTGTTGCAAAACTATAACTCCCAGCATGCACTGACAAACTGTACATGCTGGGAGTTGTATTTTTGCAACAGCTGGAGGCGCACGGGTTGGGAAACACTGAGTTAAGTAACAAACTCTGTGTTTTGCAACCAGTGGGCCTCCAACTGTTGCTTAACTACAGCCCCCCATGGCTCCCTGTTTAGGAACACGCTGCATTATGTGCGCTCTTCCCAGGGGAGAGCACAAAAAATGTACTAACCAATATTTCTTTTTTTTCTTTTCTTCTCATTTCAGATACGTGAATGCGGAGGACTACGTCAAATCTGATGGACTGTGACTATGACCAGCATTTTTTTTTTATTTCAACAAAATGGTTAACGAGGGCTGTTTGGGGGGCCCTGAGCATCAAAAATGGCCCTCCTGGGCCTAGGCGGTAACAGGCTGCTGTTATTTAGGCTGGGGAGGGCCAGTAACAATGGTCCTCACCCACCCTGGTAACATCAGGCTGATGCTGTTTGGTTGGTATCTGGCTGATACTGAAAATAGAGGGAACCCTATGCGTATTTTTTTTTTTTTATAAATAATTAAATCATAAGGTAAGGAGAAAAAACGAAAGTGCAAAAACAGAAAAACGTTTGGTCCTTAAGGGGTTAAACACAAATAAAACATAGAAAACTTAATTTTTTTTAAAGAAAGTACATTAGAAATATTTATTTACCATGCAATAGCAAAAAATAGCTTTAAAGGGGTACTCCAGCGCTAAGACATCATATCCCCTATCCAAAGGATAGGGGATAAGATGCCTGATTGCGGGGGTCCTGCCGCTGGGGACCCCCCTGATCTTCCACACCGCACCCCGTTAGAATCAGCCCCCGGAGTGTGCTTGCTCCCTCCCATAGGCTTGCATTGGGGGGGGGGGGGGGGGGGAGTGTGACATCACTATGCTCCGTCCTCGTGATCGCCAGTAATCAGGCCCGGAGCAAACATGCTCCGGGGGCTGATTCTAATGGGGTGCGGCGTGGAAGATCAGGGGGGTCCCCAGCGGCGGGACCCCAGGGGATAAGATGTCTTAGCGCCGGAGTACCCCTTTAATGTAAGTGCTCATTTACATTTTGCTGTGTGAATGGTACCTAATAAAACTTTACTAGTAATGACAACTGTATTCCCCATCTTAAAGGGGTACTTTTTTTTTTTTTAATCAACTGGAGCCAGAAAGTTAAACATATTTGTAAATTAATGGAAGAAAGGAAGGAGAAAACTCCAGCCAGCTCACCCCACCCGGAACAGAAGGAGCACGGATCCAGGTGCTGGACAACACCACACAAGGGAGAAAACAAGGACGGTAGGATACAGCTCAAATGCAAATAAAATCCAATTTATTTAGGACACGGACAGGAACAAGAAGGCAGTTACGAGTATCAAGCGTCAAACGCTCTTAGGACTAAGAGCGTTTGACGCTTGATACGCGTAACTGCCTTCTTGTTCCTGTCCGTGTTCTAAATAAATTGGATTTTATTTGCATTTGAGCTGTATCCTACAGTCCTTGTTTTCTCCATATTTGTAAATTACTTCTATTAAAAAATCATAATCCGTCCAGTACTTATCAGCTGCTGTATGCTCCACAGGAAGTTATTTTGTGTCTGACCACAGTGCTCTCTGCTGACACCTCTGTCCATGTCAGGAACTGTCCAGAGTAGGAAAAGGTTTTCTATGGGGATTTGCTCTGTGGATCATACAGAAGCTGATAAGTACTGGAAAAAGATTTTTTTTATAGAAGTAATTTACAAATCTGTTTAACTTTCTGGCACCAGTTGATTTAACAAAAAATAAAAAATTCCATTGGAGTACTCCTTTAATGCTGTTCAAGAGGGAAATAAGAGCAGAATCTTGTATGCTAGCCAGTAGCCATATGATGGTCCCTTTGGTCCACCACCAGGTTCACCGCTTTTCATGCCATGTGCATCAGTTGGGTTGTTTAGCGAATGCTACTGTACTTACAAGTTAAATGTTTTATTGGTATTTACAAAAAGGGGAATCAGACACATAGAAACCTTGAATCTCTTGTCCTCATTTTATTATCAGTATCAACTTGACTTTATTAACTAACAAGATGAACTATCAACCTGCAGATCTAGCAAGCGCCAACTTGTCATCATATCAAGTCCATACTGCCAAATGAAGCTTTGTTTGCAATATAAAGATCAATGGGGTTTTAAAAGAAACATGTGTTGTTCTGGTACCATCACTGAACCAACTGGCAAGAAGGGATCTCCTATTCTCAAACATATAGAGCACCATCATTGGGTCCTCTTGCAACTGTACATTAGAAAATCCCCATCTGAGTGTCAATGTTAAGTACAGCAAGCAGACATCTGGGTTTCACATTCTTTAGTGCAGCTTATGAATTCAGCCTTAGCCCAAATGTATCCATCTGGCCATTTAAGATTTTTGTATCTGTTTAACCACAACATTGGCTGAGTTCTGGATGAGGGATTTCCCATCCACTCTCTTCTACAAAGTGGAGGAATGTTTGTCTGTTCAGCTTTATGATAACCATAGGTGAGTCAGATAATCTTACACTATAATTTGCAAGATTTCTTCTGTGCACTGCACTCTGTATGGCAAAATCCCCATGACATCATTTCATTTCAATATTGGGGCCCTCCTAGGCAGATCGGAGCGTAAGTTATGTCTGGGTTCCGTCTGGCTAGACTGAAAATATTAAAACAATGTAAAAGTAAACAAGAATACTATAAAAACGATCTGGAAACTATTTATAATGAGTGAAAAAAACACGATGGTCTGTTGAGGCCAAGGTACACAAAAGACTCACTGGCTGACGGCTGTAAAGGAGGTGATTTCTACCAAATAAAATGCAACTACTTCACCCTGGAGAATTTCAGTAGCCTAGATGAAACGATTATGATGTTATCAGTGCTAAATAAAATATTGTATTAAAATAGCCGAGAACTGTTCTTCATTCCTACAGATTCTGCTTGCAGACGGCTTTCTGCTTTGAATACCAAGCATTCCATCTGCCCGCCAGCTGTGCTCCTTAATCCTCTCTAATAACCGCAGCTAGCACTGCACCCTGAGAATCCAGAACTTTCAAAAACTTTGCTTCACGCTCACTGCCAGAATTGATTTTTAGTCATTTGCCTCATATGAAAAGCAGTGTAAACAGTTTTTACTGACAGGTGGTACATTTCCAGTTAAAAATCGAAAATGCCATGTAAAACTTTGTTTGCAGCTGAACTGTACTGGGGCATCCGCACAACTAACTGTACAGGTGTTCGGTGTGTGAACATAGCCTAACTTGGGTTTACTGACTTTCTTTTCTCACCAGTATACCAAAAACTAAATCTACAAATATGAAAACCAGGACATCAGTGTGTGAGCCCCTCTAATGGAAGGGATAACACCAATACTGTCAGCCCTACTAGAGGACACAAACTCATGTAAGCAAATACATTCTATGTACAGCCCTAAAGAAATGTCCGTGTTATATAAATAATGTATTGTAAGACATTACACTCTCCATTCTGGAGACTTTTGTTTTGTAATGTGTCCTTTACTTTTTGTGCTTTTACACTATGTTTCCCAATTGCCTTTTTGCTTTTTATTTTCCTCCTTCAACTCTGTTTAAGGTTGGGTTCACACCGCTCTAAGGTTAGTTCAGCAGGGTCAATTTCACATAAGCATCAGGCTAGGCGCATGGGTTAGCAAATCCATAGATCTCCACTTATTCTTCCATGAATATTGACCCTTTTCCTCTCTAGGAAGTATGCATCAAAGTTTTCTGGATAAAACAGCACAGACTTTCATGCTATTCTACTAAGATTCATCCTGTAAATAAAAGACAAAACAAAAAAACACCTTGTATACATTTTTAGAATGTATACATGCCAGATCCAACATACATTTACCTCAGACCTATACAATGGGGACTCCGCTCAAGGTATACATCTGAAGAACACAGCTTAAAGGGGTACTCCACTGGAAAACATTTTCTTTTAAATCAACTGATGCCAGAAAGTTAAACAGATTTGTAAATTACTTCTATTAAAAAATCCCTATCCTTCCAGTACTTATCAGCTGCTGTATAATACACAGGAAGTTCTTTTCTTTTTGAATTTTCTTTCTGCCTGACCACAAGTGCTCTCTGCTGACACCTCTGTCCATGTCAGAAACTGTCCAGACCAAGAGAGGATTGCTATAGGAATTTGCTCCTACTCTGGACAGTTCCTAAAATGGACAGAGGTGTCAGCAGAGAGCACTGTGGTCAGGCAGAAAGGAAATTCAAAAAGAAAAGAACTTCCTCTGTATTATACAGCAGCTGATAAGTACTAGAAGGATTGGGATTTTTTTACAGAAGTAATCTGTTACTAGTAAAAATCTGTTTAACTTTCTGGCACCAGAAGATTTAAAAGAAAATGTTTTCCAGTGGAGAATCCTCTAATGCAGTGTGATCCCAGCCTAAGGAGGTTTGGCTAAATGAAACAGGAACATGCTGAAATTTCAGCTTCCACCCTACTCCTAGACAAATTGTTCCATGACCCCCAAGTCTTTATCTACTAGTCTACACAAGTGTTATGCCCGATTAAAGGGGTTACACTGGATTAGAAAATACGACTGCCATACCCGTCCACATGTTACATGCCATACTGCTGCTCAACACCATTAAAAGTAAATGGTGCTAGTCTGCAATACCAAACTCGACATGATGACAGATGTGTTGCTGCTTTTAGAAGTAGCCATGAGGCAACTGATCACTATTGAAGTCATTGCTAGTAAACAAAGGCAAGACCAACAATTTTTGGCATGGGTATGGCATAAAATATGAAAGGTATGTTGTTATTTGCAATATTCAGTCATACAAGGCTTTTTCAAAATGTCAGCCTTGGTAGTTTTATAAACCATGCTTCGTCAACATCCAACCACGACAGGCAGGTTCTAGCTGACACTGCAGAATAGAGTTGTACCTTCTGTTATATGCATCATTTTAATGTGAATATTCAGCTCTGGATTATGTGCACTTAAGCCAAATAACATAGAATTTGTAATAACTCCATTGCGTTACGTTGATCTTCTTCCAGGATCACTTACACTTTTGTAGTTCTGCTCTGACTGAAGTATAGTTTTGTAGCCATGTCACATTACTCTATCAAGCCGTAACCACTGTGTCTGGTAAGTACTTGAATATTACAAATTGCGTAGTAAGCTCATGTTGTATCCCAGCCAAATAAAATTAATCATAACTATGTCCTTAAAGCTCTTGTCCACAATTCACCGTGACTTGATTCAACACATCTGGTTAATGAATGTCTTTAACATTGCATCATTACTCCAGATAATATTCAAGGTCCTGAGTGTTGACAAACTTCTACAAACCTCTATGGAACAGTTTTGATCCCCAATTACGTACTGGCATAGTAACCACACAGACAGCATTCGTTCCTAGGCCTGAATAGATTTTATTTTATATCATCTCAGAACTTACCTAATAGTGGGGGGATGAGAATCACTATGCACTCATGAAATGCAGGTTAACGGTTTAGGAAATATTACTGTTATAATATACAATGTTAAAAGGTACCATGGAGAAAAATAGGTTTCCGGGACTTTTTTTTATTTATGGCTAGACCATATATCCAATATCTTATAGGTGGGGATTGGATACCAATCAGCTGTTTGCCAGAGAACAGTGCTGACAGCAGATTGCTCTATACATTGTGTAGTGGCCATGCTGGGTTACTGCAGCTCAGTTACCATTGTAGCTACTGTATTTTTCACCGTATAAGACGCTCCGGCATATAAGACGCACCCAATTTTAAAGGAGGAAAATCTAGAAAAAAAAGATTCTGAACTAAATACAATGTAAAGTATAGGACAGTGATCTTCAACCTGCGGACCTCCAGATGTTGCAAAACTACAACTCCCAGCATGCCCGGACAGCAGTTGGCTGTCCAGGCATGACAGGATTTGTAGTTTTGCAACATCTGGAGGTCCGCAGGTTGAAGACCACTGGTATAGGAGGTAACACTCACGTGTCCCCGCCGCTCCGGACCAGTCACCGCTCGTCACCGCTGTCCTGGATGTCGCCCTCCATCACTGTCGCCGCGTCCCCGGGGTGTCCCCGTCACTCCGGAAAGTCTCTGCTGCCCGGGATCCTCGCTCTCCGTCGCCATCATCACGTCGCTACGCACGCCGCTACGCACGCCGCTACGCATGCCGCTCCTATTGGATGACGGGACAGCGTGCCCAACGACGTGATGACGACGAAGGAGAGCGCCGGCCATGCAGGGGATCCCGGCATGGAGCAGTCATTCGCCGATCGGACACCGAGGAGGCAGGTAAGGTCCCTCCCGGTGTCCTGTAAGCTGTTCGGGACGCCGCGATTTCACCGCGACGGTCCCGTATAGCCCGACTGAGCAGCCGGGTTAGTTTCACTTTCGCCTCAGACTCGGCGGTCAGCTTTGATCACCGCGTCTGTAGGGTTAATACAGGGCATCAGCGCGATCAGTGATGTCCTGTATTAGCCGCGGGTCCCGGCCGTTGATGGCCGCAGGGACCGCCGCAATATGACAGGGTTTTAATGTGTATTTGCCGTATAAGACGCACCAACTCCGAAAAATATGGCGAAAAATACGGTAATAGGCAGGGTGCCAATTATCAGACCCCCATCAATCAGATATTGATGGCCTATCCTGAAGAAAAGCAATCAATAAAGAAGTCCCAGAAAAAAACTCTTTAATTCAGGAAATGTGGTAAAAAGTGTAAATGTAAGGCAGATCGTGACACTACACTGCGAGAAGCATGGATTGATTTGGTTGGCTACAATAAACAAGCTACCAGTTTTGCAACAGGGTGATCTCTCTAGTGGGCAAACAGGAGCTGTATAGCAGGTCTCCCAGTAAGGTCCTGGCCTGGGAAACCCACCAGGGCACCCAACCCACAAGACCTTCTCAAATTTCCCCCGACATCCCCTGTGCTTAAAAGACCAACTGCTCAAAGGAAATTACCACGTTGACCAGTCGTTTCCAAGATTTAAAAAAAGAGTAGGTGGACGGGGATCCATGCACTTCAGAGCTACAGTTTCCGTGCTAGAAATAGCTTTTCCCTCAGAAATATTCTGGTGTGATGCGGTCATGTCTCTTCAGGTAGAACCCCAAATAGACAATGTAATGGTTCCACCAGCATAGACAGAATAGAAGTTAAGAATGCTACAACCTTTCCCCAGAATAAGGAAACATATGGGCAGCTCCTCATGAGATGCTAAAGTAGCACCAATAACGTGTCCACTGCCAGCCTACCCAAATGACAGAGTCTAATGGGAGTAAGAAAGCTACTATGTATGATGTAAAGCTGAATTATCTTATTATTGGCAGCGGGGAAAATGGTGGTATGAGAGGACAATACTTCCTGCTACTCTTCCCGCGAAAGGGAGGGCGGTGAGATTTCCAATATGTTCTGTAGATAGTCAAATTAGAGAGTGCTTAGTGAATCAGGTGTGTGTACAGAGCAGAAATAAGACATCTAGGTTACTGAGAGCAGAGGATCCCTTTTATTTTCTGATTTTTAGGGGGAATATAAACAAATCAAAAAAAAAAATGTATGTTTCTTGTGTTAGGAAATTTAAGTTTATGGTGTGAGGTGAACACTAAGGCCTGGTTAAAACTACGGAATTTCCGATCAGAATTCCACCAGTAATTTTGGTTAGAAATTCCGATGCAGTAGAATCCCATTGCTGGCAATGGGATTCCGCTGTACAGTGCACACTATGGAATGCCAGCGGCTGAAATTTTGCCGCCAAAAGAATTAACTTTTTCATTCCTCTGGCGGAATTCACTCTGCAGACTTTGTCAGACTAGCCGCATTCGGAATTTTCAGCCTGAATTTTTCGCGCTAAAAATTCTCAGTGTTAGCCCGGCCTTAAAGCCATGTGAAGTCTTATGGGCCATGCACTAGGAGAAACTCCACTAGGAAAAAATATGCAGAGCAGTCCTACTCCTTGGTACTCTCCATCTCAAGAACCCCCAGATACAGAGCCATTAACTATTATGGGGCTGCGGACCTGATCGTAGTCTGCTAGTGACTTCCATCTGGTCATTTTCTCAGCATGTCAGATTTTTGACACAAACTGAAAATCGTGGTCTGCCATGATTTTCAGTCCGTGTCAAAAATCTGACATGCGGAGAAAATGACCAGATCGTAGTCACTAGCAGACTACGATCGGGTCCGCAGCCCCATAATAGTTAACGGCTCCGTATCTGTCAGTACCTGTCCCTGCACAGATACGATTTCAGGCGATTTGAGCTTCCGAAATCGTATCTATGCATTGGAAGGTGAAATCGTGGTGTGAAGCCAGCCAAAGCGACATGTACACTTTTAAGAGGACCTTTACAACTATACAAATATGTCTTTTAGGAAATACTTGCAACTATTCCGGAGCATCTTTTTTTTCAATGCTGTCTTGCATCATTTCTTTGATTCCTCCTAGAAATTTAGGAGCAAATTGACCAATTGCTGTTGCTATAAGTCCTTGCCAAAGTAGTGAATTTACAATAGTAAATATGCCACGCTCGGTCACAAATGTAGAATGTCTAAAATACATCTTCGTAAATAAATCGTAAACAGACCCCACAGGATCTCCAGAATGGGGCCCCGTCTCTTACCTCTCAGTGCTATAGCCCCCACCCTCCAAGACTAGACCAAATGCCGTACTGTAACTCCAGGGTTGGTAGCATTCTCATACAGTTAGAAATCATTTAGTGTAGAGTTTTTAATGAAAATAGTACTAAATAATAATAATAATAAAATAAATAAAAATGCCTCTAACATACGGTAATACAAAACTAGCCACACAGAATTATGCTAGTAAAAACATGACTGAATTTTCCTAAGGAGGTGGAGGGTCGTGATTGAGATCATAAATGTTTACTTGTTTGCTTGTTTTTTCCTGCAGTCAGGCTTGTGGTGTCTAAGGGTGATATTGTTCACCAGTTTTTATGGGGCTCCCACGGCACCACCCTTGGCAGCTTAAGTGGCAAAATTAAAAAAGTCAAGGCAAGTCTGCCAACAAGAGTTCAGTGATGTTAACTAATCCAATAACTTCTAACACTGCAATAATCAATTTTTAACCTTATAAAACTATTCCAAAGGCTGTAATAAGTGTACAGTTCTTACATACCACCACCAGCATGCTCACACCACTCACCCATATACCCATAATCATCAGGTCTCTAGTATATAAAAGTATGCACCACAAAACTACCAGGAAAGAATATATCATGTACAGCAGGGCTTCGCAAAGTTTTTCTCCTTGGGTTGCCAGCCACAGTGCATTATGCCTGGGCCTCACTAACGTATAACTAGTACCTTGAAGTGCTAAATGCCACCAACAGCAGTCATTATCACACCCTACACATACACACAAAAACACACACACATACACACACACTTTATCAATGCAGCACAAAATACCTCCCCAGAAGTGTTAAACACAATAATGTAGCACCACTGGCAGCAACACTATCCTCATTCCAACCCTCCCCCACTGGCAGAAATTCCCCCCATTTGTACCTCGCACCCACTGGCAGCAATACTGTCCTGATTGCCACCAACCACAACTGGCTGCAGTACTCTCTCCATTCACCACCAACAGCATCACTATCCCTCTAATCATCTCTTCTTATGACAGCTACATTGTTGTCATTGTTATCATCTGTCCTCTCCCCACCACTGGTAGTAGCATGTTACCACCCCCTACCTCTGAGCGACATTCTTCCCGAAACCACCCACCCCTTTACTGGCAGCAACACTTTCCCAAGTCTTACCCCTCCCAGACTGGCAGAAGCACAGGGGGCTGCTGGTTGTGGGAAGTAGATAAAGTCAGGACTGCTCTTACATCATTTGCAGTTTCTTTATAGTCTAAGGTCACATTCACATAGCGGAATTTCCAAGCAGAATCTGCCAGAAAAATTCAGCTTGGAAATTTTGTTGCAGCCAATACCTTTGCTGCACTGTGCACGTGGCTGAATTCCCGTGGAGGAAATAATTGTTACGTAAAATTTTGATTCCGGCCTCGGCATATGCTCGGAAATGCAATGCTGTCTATGGAGGCACCACATTTCCAAGCGGTCTTATGTCCAGCATTTTCTGCCAAAGCCCGCTGTCTTCTGAATGTCTTTCTGCTAATTTTCCAGGCAGACATTTTGCCAAATTAATACAGCCTTAGACCAGTGTTTCTCAAGCGCAGTCCTCAAGTCCCCCCAACAAGTCATGTTTTCTGGATTTCCTTAATCTTTCACAGGTGATATGGTTATGGTCAGTGAATCAGGGACTTGAGGACCACACTTGAGAAACACTGCTTTATGGTCTTTTCACACATACAGTATTCTGCGCAGATTTGATGCGCAGGACTTTCTATTGCAGATTTCAATGTAAACTGAATGGCATCAAATCTGCTCAGAATACGTGTGCTCAGAATGTATGTGTGAATAGACCCTTAGACAGTATTCTTCCTGCTTTCTTGGTTCAGCATCATGAGATATTCCAGACCTGGCATTATTAGTGCAGTTTCTGCTATAGAATTTCAATATGGGTCAATGTCCAGAAGTGGCAATAAAGGAGATATATGTACAAAAACATATCCCGTCCCTAAGTTCTACAACTCAGGGACGGCTCTCTTCGTGAATGGGGCGTGTCGACTCCTGCACGAAGTGGAGGATGACACAACAATTTTTTTTCTCCAGTAAACTACCGGATCCCCGATGGATCCCATTCAGGTGAATCGGGGTCTGTCGGAACAGGGCAGTGTCCATTGCGTTCTGTCCTGTTCAGGGTCCGTTCTGTGCAAGAAAAAACTCTCAACGGGAAGGATACAAACAGCAATGTGAACTTAGCCTTAGCAGTAAATACAGCTGACAGATTGCCTTTAGTTGACATAAAGCACATACTAGATTAACACTTTATTTTCTAAGAGTATAAGGCTTGGAGGGCAGTATTAGGGTATGTTAACACTGTGGAATCACCACTCGCGGAATTCCGCGAGCGGAGATTCTGTCAGGCGGCTGCCGCTGAAAGTACTTCGGCAGTAGGACTGTGGGGCACTGCGTCGTCACCATTGACGGCTATGCAGTACTCGCGGAATTCTGCGCAAAGAGTGAACATGTTCTTTCTTTGCGCGGAACAATTTTGCAGTGTGAACGAGTCTCGCGGAAGACCCATTCACACAGATGGTACTGTTCACTGCACAGAATTACATCTGTGGAATTCCGCAGTGTGAATGTACCCTTAAGCATAAAGTAATTATTGTCATATCACTTATGTGTTGCTGCCAGTTTTAGCACATTCATCATGCTGACAAGTTTACATTTATTGTAGTAAGTGGCCTGTTAGGATTAACAAATTGTATTAATAGGGTGCAAGCATTGCAGATCTTATGAATACCAACATATAAAGCTGCAGCACAGTTTAATGAATAATAAACTAATTAAAAATACATGAATGCTATGTGGTTCTGTCTTTTTTTTTCGGAGCTCTGAAGCTTACAAGTTTGGAAGATTTTAACAATGGGGTTACACAATATGCAGCATGAATGAAATATTTAAGCTCCAGTAAAAGCCTTAAAGGGGTACTCCGCCCCTAGACATCTTATCCCCTATACAAAGGATAGGGGATAAGATGTCTGATCGTGGGGGTCCGACATCTGGCAACCCCCACGAACTCTCCTGCAGCACCCCGTCATCTGGTGAAGGGAGCGAACTTCGCTTTGTGCCTGATGACTGGCAATGAAGGGGCCGGAAGAATTGTGACATCACAGCTCCGCCCCCTCAATGCAAGTCTATGGGGGTGGGGCATGATGTCATGAGTGGGTGGGGCCGTGACATCACAATCCTACGGTCCCTGCATCGCCAGTCAACAGGCACGGAGCGAAGCTCGCTCCGTGCACCAGATGAAAGGGGGTGCTGCAGGAGAGATTGCTGGGTTCCCAGCGGTGGGACCCCCGCGATAAGACATTTTATCCCCTATCCTTTGGAAATGGTACTATAAAGGTGTTAGCCCATAAGGCCTCCTACTGTATGAGGGATGTCATATAAAAAGTATAATAAATATGAATGAATGAATATTCAGGGCATGCTACCTGAGAAGGGGGTGTGATGAGCTGCCTTGCATATTCCTTAGCCAGAAAGCCAGCAGAGTGCTAATGGCCTTTTTGAATCTCTGTTCTACACCGGAAGGGGTGCTCCTCCTTAAGGAGAATACTTGTCCCTTTTAGCTAGTCACAGGCCTCTCACCACAGCCAAGCCACAACACCATACTCTGTACTGACGAGGGGCAAGCACCCCGAAACAGCTGTCTGCAGATGGGTGGTCTTCACTTCTGGGGAGAATTCTAGCTTGGCATAAATGCTACCTGAGAAGGTGGTGTGATGAGCTGCCTTGCATATTCCTTTATATATATATATATATATATATATATATATATATATATTTATATATATATATACACACACACACACACACAGAGTGGGGATCAAAAGTTTGGGCACCTCAGGTAAAGATTTGTATTAATGTGTATAAAGAAGCCAAGGAAAGATGGAAAAATCTCCAAAAGGCATCAAATTACAGATTAGACATTCTTATAATATGTCAACAATAGTTAGGATTTATTTCCATCATTTACACTTTCAAAATAACAGAAAACAAAAAAATGGCGTCTGCAATAGTTTGGGCACCCTGCATACTTTAGATACCCTTGGTGCTCATATATACAATGATATTGTGATTAAAACCCCACAGGGACCAGAACCAGAATGAGGGGGTTGTGATATCCACTCTCAGCTGGTGGGATTTAGCAATCCTATGTGGCTAGTTTTTGGGTATATTGCCCTCGATATTTTAGATAAATGCCTGATGGATTGCAATATATTATCACTATTTATGGTCTGTCACTGTGCCGTTAAAATACCACACACATGTAAACCCCCCCGACGTTTCGCTGGATACAACAAGCTTTGTCAAGAGTCGGAGTAACACTGGCGTGACAGACTCACTTCCTGCTTTAAATAACCTCCGTTTGTAGGTGCGGTGTAATCAAAGTACCAATCCACAATTACTTCCTGTGTTCATAAAACCCATTCCCTTCTATCCCGTTCGCTTCAATTGGTTAGTTGTTATGTCAATCACATAAGTCCTCCTTCACTATTGATGTGTATAGTGGCTCTCGCTCCTATTCGTTAATCCAGTGGTGATTGTGGGCGACACTACTATACCTTTTTAGTACTTCTTCATAATTACACAAAAAAACTTCTTATGTTAGTCACTCCTATTTATGTAGATGCACAGAAGTTATTAGGGTACAGTAGTGATCATGAAGGGGGGCATTTTTTATTTAAAGCAATCCCATAGAAGAACACTATCCTTAGTCTTCTTTCAAGAAACAGTAAATTTAGATCTAGACTTTAGGTTTAGTATCCCTTTAAATATCGTACTATCAGCAATACTCCGTATAATAAGAAACTGTTAATTCTTTATTTTAGTGTAACATAATCCTCGGTCATTGAAATCATTTATTGCTGCTAGTTGACAATACAGAATCTCTCTTGCACAAGGAGAAAGAAAGCCTTTGTCCCGTGTGATGAAATTTCAGACCATATGAACAAAATACCCATCATAAATGAACAAAGGCATCTACTGTAACAAGTACACAGGTGTGTGATCTTCACTACCGTTCAATGACTCTGTGGTACCGCGAACAAATCACTATGCCCTCTAGAAATAAATTACAGAGTAGCAATGTTTTGACAGTTTTTCTGAGGTCAGCCATCAATGATTGACAACCCAAATATTAAAGAAGCACACCAAGATTTTTTGGGCATATATAGTGCAGCAAAGGCTATTATTAGAGAATAATGTAGAGGTTCTTGTGTATGCATTGTGCTTAACTGTTTGAGCTGATGTGGCATGCATGGATTTTAAGCCATGTTGATTCTATTTCATTATTACAATCGTTTCCTAATGCTGCCTACATTTTCCATGAATCGTCTGGCTTTGCAGAGAGAGGGGTAGAGGCTCCGTACTGGATTTCATCTATTTAGGCTGCTAGTGATGGAGTTCAGTCAGATGAACTGATTCATTTCATAAGTAAGGTGGGGTCAGTTTTGATTTGTTTGCTTATTCAAAGTGTCTTGTGTGACATATTGTAATAAGGTGAAAGTGATTTGACCTATAATCACAACTGAGGTATCTTATAAAGATTTGAAGTCTTTAGGCTGTGTTCACATGTTAAAATTTTACTGCATTTTTTTTTATTTTTCTTTACACATTTTTACTGTGTTTTGGCAGTGTTTTTGCTACAATGTTTTAAAAATACTGTAACAATGACATGTTTTTCCCATGATTTGCAAGATTTTCTGTGGGTCTGGCTGGTGATCACATGACCAAGTAACAATAATAAAATGTATGAGTCTAAGAGAAATATGGAGGGTAGGTGGCTCGACCACAAGAAAAATGTGATATATAGTGGGGCAAAAAAGTATTTAGTCAGCCACCAGTTGTGCAAGTTCTCCCATTTAAAAAGATGAGAGAGGCCTGTAATTTTCATCATAGGTGTACCTCAACTATGAGAGACAGAATGAGAAAAAAAATCCATAAAATTACATTGTCTGATTTTTAAATAATTTATTTGCCAATTATGGTGAAAAATAAGTATTTGGTCATCTACAAACCAGCTAAATTTCTGGCTCTCACAGACCTGTCACTTCTTCTTTAAAGTGGTACTCCGGTGCTAAGACACTTTATCCCCTATCCAAAGGATAGGGGATAAGATGCCTGATCGCGGGGGTCCCTCCGCTGGGGACCCCCATGATCTTTGATGCAGCACCCCGTTACCATCAGCCCCTGGAGCATGTTTGCTCCGGGTCTGATGACTGCCAATCATGGGTATGGAGTATTGTGACGTCACGGCTCCGCCCCCTCAATGCAAGCCTATGGGAGGGGGTGTGACAGCTGTCCTGTGAGCAGAATCCTCACACCTCTAGTCCAAATTGTTAGTTTGTTTCTGTATAATGTCTGATTTTATCTGTGTGTATGTGTCTGAATTGTAAAATAATGCAAACTATGTTGCCACTTTATATAAAAGGGTTAATATTATTAATAGAGGATTAACAAAACATCTCTAGACGTATGACATGACTTTGGAGTGAGATTTGCAGACATATTTTTAGGCTAGGCTTTGCTGTGGTAGCCTCATATTTCTACGGGTTTTTTTCCACTGTGTATTTTTACTGTGTGTTTTGTTTCAGTTCAATTAGTCTAATCTGTACGTATATATGTATTATGTATATATCTGAAAGACATGCTGAAAGGAGTGTGAACTATGGCGCATATTTACATTAAAAACAAGTAGATGCGCATTGCACTTCAATTTAGTCATTAGGTAAAGGCCCCAGAGGTAAATCTCTAATTGGCATTCCCTATGGATATTCCATAAATGTCTTGGATGGAAAAACTGCTTTAAAGAGGAGTAGTAAGGTATTTTGACATCTGTTTTAGTAAATATTTGGATTCCACAGGAGACAATCATTCTGGATCATCTTTTCTAAGAAAGCTGTGTTAATATTTCTAAATCTAACTTTTCTCTGTTATTTCACCTGCAAAAGTATGCAAAAAATGACAGCTGGGCCGCACCATTCCCCTCTGGGGTGTGCAGTCATCAGTGCAGACTATGTAAGGAGATAAAAAGTGACAAGAGAAATGGTGAAGCTCAGTTGTCAATGTCTACATTATACAAACAGAGGAACATTACAGTGCAGAATTCAAAGAAAAGATGCCCTGGCTTTGTTATTTCATGATAAGCATTCATGATAAGCATTTATTGAAACAGACAAACCCCTTCAATAAAACTTAGGAAAAGTTGACCAGTTGCCCGTAGCAACCAATCAGATCGCTTCTTTCATTTTCAAAAAGGTCTCTGAAAATAAAAGAAGCAATCGGAATAGTTGCTATGGGCAATTGGTCACTCTTTCCTCTGCACATGTATTGATAAATCTCCCCCATGATGTTTTCAGAAAAGCCCATATAACATCCAAGCCATTGAGGGGAGATTACTATTCTGATTCCCTGCAGTTGCATTCTAATGGCTCCACTGCTTCCCAATGTCTCTCTGTTACCCTGGCGGGCCATCCCTGCAGGTAATGCACGCTCAGACAGTCACTATTCCCAGTGGTGACCCCTTTACCCATTAATTGTGGAAGGTATTCCTTCAGAGAGGACATGACAGAGGAACCATGAAGCAGTAGTGAGCAATGGAGATCCATCAATGCTAGGACTGGAGCTGTAAGAGATCGAGGCAGGTGAGTATGTTTTTTTTTTTTTTTTAAGCATCCCTGAGCCCAATCTAAATTTTTTTTTAATTGTAAAATACACCTTTAAATGTAATGATAACACAGCCAAGCTATGAGAGCTTCTGATGGAGTACTCTTCATATACAGTATAGTATTGGACATTTCTATTTTAACCCCTTAAGGACCCGGGCTTTTTCCATTTTTTCATTTTCAATTTTTCCTCCTTAACTTTAAAAAGTCATAACTCAAAAATTTTCACCTAAAATTCTATTTGATGGCTTATTTTTTGCGTCACTAATTCTACTTTGTAATGACATTAGTCATTTTAGCCAAAAATCTACAGCGAAACGAGAAAAAAAAAATCAATGTGCGACAAAATTGATGAAAAACCACTATTTTGTAAGTTTTGGGGGCTTCTGTTTTTACGCAGTAAATTTTTCGGCAAAATGATACCTTATTATTCTGTAGGTCCATACGGTTAAAATGATACCCTACTTATATAGGTTTGATTTTGTCGTACTTCTGGAAAAAATCATAAACTACATGCAGGAAAATTAATACGTTTAAAAATGTCATCTTCTGACCCCTATAACTTTTTTTATTTTTCTGTGTTCAGGGCACTAGGAGGGCTCATTTTCTGCGCCGTGATCTGAAGTTTTTAGCGGTACCATTTTCGTTCTGATCAGACTTTTTGATCACTTTTTATGCACTATTTTGGATTTTGGAATTTTTTTGCGCATACGCCATTGAACGTGCGGTTAAAAAAGCGGTATATTTTTTATAATTCAGACATTTCCGCACTTGGCGATACCACATGTTTATTTTTATTTACACTGTATTTTTTTTATTCTTGGAAATGCCGGGTGATTCAAACTTTTATTAGGGGAAGGGATAATTGAAAGGGTTAATGATTTTTTTTACACTTTTCTTATGCAATATTATAGCTCCTATAGGGGGCTATAACATTGCATTTACTGATCTTTAACACTGATTGATGCATCTCCACAGTAATGGATCAATCAGTGTTTTCGGCGATTGATTGCTCAAGCCTGGATCTCAGGCTTGAAGCATTCATTCGGCGATCGCACAGCGCAAGAGAAGGTAAGAAGACCTCCTCCTGTGCTACAGCTATTCGGGATGCCGCGATTATACCGCGGCGATCCCGAACAGCTCCCTGAGCTAGCCGGGCACTTTTACTTTAGTTTTTAGCCACGATCAGTGCCACGCGCTATTGGAGGCGGGTCCTGGCTTCACTATGACGCCGGGCCCGCCGCGATATGATGCGGGTCAACGTGTGACCCCGCGTTATATCGCAGGACCCGGGACCCAGGACGTACCCATACATCCTGGGTCCTTAAGAGGTTAAAGGGGTACTCCGGTGAAAAACTTTTTTTTTTTTTTTTTTAATCAACTGGTGCCAGAAAATTAAACAGATTTGTAAATTACTTCTATTAAAAAATCTTAATCCTTCCTGTACTTATTAGCTTCTGAATACTACAGTGGAAATTATTTTCCGTTTGAAACACAGAGCTGTCTGCTGACATGAAGAGCACAGTGCTCTCTGCTGACATCTCTGTCCATTTTAGGAACTGTCCAGAGTAAAAGCAAATCTCCATAGCAAACATATGCTTTTCTGGACAGTTCCTATAATGGACAGAGATGTCAGCAGAGAGCACTGTGCTCATGATGTCAGCAGAGAGCTCTGTGTTTCAAAAAGAAAAGAATTTCCGCTGTAGTATTCAGCAGCTAATAAGTACAGGAAGGATTAAGATTTTTTTAATAGAAGTAATTTACAAATCTGTTTAACTTTCTGGCACCAGTTGATATAAAAAAAAAAGTTTTTCACCGGAGTACCCTTTTAAGACATTTCTGCAGAGAACATGGTCACAAACAGAGCCTTTATGTGTCCGAAAGACTTGCGATCAACTCATTTTCCAAAAGCTCCTTTTCCTTTCCTGTGTACACGACAAGCGTCCTAAACTTTTAGTATAATTATTTCACTGTTGCACAGGAAAACAAAATAAAGACTTCCATGCACATTTTTTCCAGGGCATGAATACCAGGTCAAAGAGTCCATTCCCTTCCTGTACAGTCACATACTCCCCAGCAAAGACAAAATTATAATCTTCCTAAATAATTTTTATTTTGGCAGAGATCCAGGTGTTAGCCAGTCCAAAAAATACACTTCGCACTGCCTGCCACAGGAACAGTGTCTACTCGTAAATAAGTCAAGTCAAAATGTAAGGTAAGATGCCAAAACCACAATAGATGATTCACTATTAGTTGGCTAGTTGACATTCGATTAGCCTAGGAACATTCTGATCACACCTTGATAAAATCCACCATACTTCCCAATGAATAATTTCTCTTAGAGGTTGTCACAGCCACACCCATTACCGGAATCACTGGAAGTGATGTCATCTTTTTCATTATCGGTTTTTCCACCCCTTGGCTCTACCATTAAATCAGCCTATATTAGGCATAAAGGCCTGTCTTGTTCTGTCTCTCCTCCATTATCTACATCAGTTTCCCAGTGAAGTAAAAGGCTAATATATATTTTTTTTTAAATTAAAAAAAGAAACTGTCATATCATGTATTTAAACGGGCACAGTCATTCGGAAAAACTTATTATAAACTGTATATGTGTATTTGTAATGTACATTGGTAAAAAACAAAGTCTATATTTTGTGGGGAAAATGCTGTCTTGTTCCTGCAGCTGCTTGTCCTCAGTGCACAGAGCCCTGCTTGTCCTCAGTGTACAGAGCCCCGCTTGTCCTCAGTGTACAGAGCCCCGCTTGTCCTCAGTGTACAGAGCCCCGCTTGTCCTATGTGTACAGAGCCCCGCTTGTCCTCAGTGTACAGAGCCCCGCTTGCCCTCAGTGTACAGAGCCCCGCTTGCCCTCAGTGTACAGAGCCCCGCTTGCCCTCAGTGTACAGAGCCCCGCTTGCCCTCAGTGTACAGAGCCCCGCTTGTCCTCAGTGCACAGAGCCCCGCTTGTCCTCAGTGCACAGAGCCCCGCTTGTCCTCAGTGCACAGAGCCCCGCTTGTCCTCAGTGCACAGAGCCCCGCTTGTCCTCAGTGCACAGAGCCCCGCTTGTCCTCAGTGCACAGAGCCCCGCTTGTCCTCAGTGCACAGAGCCCCGCTTGTCCTCAGTGCACAGAGCCCCGCTTGTCCTCAGTGCACAGAGCCCCGCTTGTCCTCAGTGCACAGAGCCCCGCTTGTCCTCAGTGCACAGAGCACCGCTTGTCCTCAGTGCACAGAGCACCGCTTGTCCTCAGTGCACAGAGCACCGCTTGTCCTCAGTGCACAGAGCACCGCTTATCCTCAGTGCACAGAGCACTTTTTGTTCCACCCACACTTCCTGTATTTTGTATCTGCAAAGGCAATAGCAGCAGGGGCAATAATTTTTTTTCACCCAAAAAATATACCCACTGACTTTGGTGGGTTCAGACAATTGGATAATGTGTTTGGCGGTCTTCCAAGCCTTTCCAACAGATAATGTTGGTGGAGTAAAGGGTTGGACATGTCAGACTTCAATAGCCAGACCATATTGTTCTGGGAGAGAAAGGCCGCCCTCAGATAGTCTGGCTGTGGCTTTCCTCTCCTCTCCCTTCATAAAGGATACAAGAATCTTTAGCCATGCCTAACGTTCATGTGTGTGGGTAGGTCAGGAGCTACTGAAAGTGTATGACCATCTTAGGCTTCTTTCACACTAGTGAAGAGGCTCTGTTACAAACGGAAGTTAATGGCTTTTTTTTTCTACTTTGTCTGCCATGAACATCCGTTATTGTAACGGAGCCTAACGGAAGTTATAATGGGCAAAGAGGATCCCATTCACTCGAATGGGATTCCTCTAACGTCCGTTATAACTCCAGTTATTGCGGCCGAAGATAGCAGGGAAAAAAGATGTGTCAAGCACAAATTTTTCTCCAGCTATCTTCCTAATGGACGTCACCTACCAGGCGAAAACGGTAGTGTGAAAGGAGCCTTAAAGGGGTACTCTGGTAGAATTTATTTTTTAATCAACTGGTGCCAGAAAGTTAAACAGATTTGTAAATTAGAACTCACAAAAAGGCAACACAGATAGTCGGCACTACTACCCCCGTTTTTTCCCCTCCACAGTCCTTCTTGTGCATAGACAGTTCACATATGGTGGAAATCAAGCAGTGTATTGCGTGAAGGAATATTCAGCTATCCCTTGGGTTCCATGTCCCATGAATACAAGTCTTCTTAATGCAATATGAAGATAGAAATAAGGGACGTCACCCACCAGGATGCTGTATACAAACTTCTTCATTTTCAATGGTGCATGGATAGGGGTACGATCTTTCAGGGACGCAGCTGATCAGCCGTGAGCTGGGTTAGAGCTGTTGCGCGTGCGTCTGCACGCTTCGTCAGACCCTTGTCAGAGGCCAGGACCCGTGGCTAATAGCGCGCAGCACTGATCGCAGTGCCGCGCGCTTTTAACCCTTTAGACGCAGCATTCAAAGTTGAACACTGCGTCTAAAGTGAAATTAAAACGTTGCCTGCTAACTCAGGGGGCTGTTCGGGATCGGCATCCCGAACAGCTGAGACACAGCAGGAGGGTCCCTTACCTTGCCTTCTGGTGTCCGATCGCCGAATGACTGCTCAGTGCCTGAGATCCAGGCATGAGCAGTCAAGTGGCAGAATCATTGCTCAATGGTTTCCTATGAGAAACCATTGATCAATGTAAAAGCTCCCTATGGGAGCTATAACACTGCAAAAAAAAATGTGAAAAAAAGTGAATAAAGATCATTTAACCCCTTCCCTAATAAAAGTTTGAATCACCCCCCTTTTCCCATAAAAAAAAAAAAAATGTGTAAATAAAAATAAAAATAAACATATGTGGTATCGCTGCGTGCGGAAATGTCCAAATTATAAAAGTATATCGTTAATTAAACCGCACGCTCAATGGCGTAAGCGCAAACAAATTCAAAAGTCCAAGAGAGCGTATTTTTGGTCACTTTTTATATCAATACAAAAATGGTACCGCTAAAAACTTCAGATCACGGCGCAAAAATTCAGTCCTCATACCACCCCATACGTGGAAAAATAAGAATAGGGGTCAGAAAAAGACAATTTTAAACGTATACATTTTCCTGCCTGTAGTTATTATTTTTTCAGAAGTACGACAAAATCAAACCTATATAAGTAGGGTATCATTTTAATCATATGGACCTACAGAATAAAGGGAATGTGTGATTTTTTACCGAAAATTGTACGGTGTAGAAACAGAAGCCCCCAAAAGTTACAAAATGGCTTTTTTTTCAATTTTGTCTCACAATGATTTTTTTCCCATTTCGCTGTAGTTTTTTGGGTAAAATGACTAATGTCATTACAAAGTAGAATTGGTGGTGCAAAAAATAAGCCATCATATGGATTTTTAGGTGCAAAATTGAAATTATTATGATTTTGTAAAGGTAATGTGGAAAAAACGAAAGTGCAAAAATGGAAAAACTCCTGGTCATTAAGGGGTTAAGATGAGCATTCCCTTTCTCTAATATTACATTTTATTTGAAGATCTTTTTATGAAGCTTTGTTATAGGGAAATTATATATTTATTTAGTTTATTTCCTGATGCTTATATAATTCCGACTTATTCTGCTTTGTTGTACAGATACTGTTACTGTTGTCACTAACCCCATTTGGGCTTACAATCCAATTTTCGATTTCCCAAAGGACAGGGCCAATGAATCTTTCAGCATGTGGGAAACCCACACAAACAAGAAAAGAACATACTGTATATACTCCCTGCAGATGTGGTCAGATTCCAACACAGGACCCCAGTGACCCAGGGCAACCATGCTAACAACTAAAATGATTTTGAAGGGGTACTCCTCCCCTAGACATCTTATCCCCTATCCAAAGAATAGGAGATAAGATGTCTGGTCGCAGGGGTCCCGCCACTGGGGACCCCCACAATCTCTCCTGCAGTACCCCTATTCCTCAGCTCTGTGGATGATGGCGGGCGATAAGGGGATGGAGTATTGTGATGTCACAGCTCCGCCCCCTCAATACAAAGCTATGGGAGGGTACGTGACAGCCTGTATCACCCGTCATCAGCCGGGAAGCGATCCTCGCTCCGTGCAGCTGAGGAACGGGGGTACTGCAGGAGAGATTGCGGGACCCCTCGTGATCAGACATCTTATCCCCTATCCTTTGTATAGTGGATGAGATGACTAGGGGCAGAGTACCCCTTTAATTTTTATTTTATTTTAAAAACAGATGTTAAAAGACATCACAATTTATAAGTTACTCCATAGTTTTTGTTTTTTTTTGGGCTCCACATGCACTATTCCTTTCACCAGGTAAAGAATAAAAATCTTTAGTCACAAGCAACAACATGTACATGTAGAGATATGTAGCACTTGCCAAGTAAGGATGAATGAAAGAGAATATTCAGAATAAGCGGAGATCAAACAGAAGAGTATTAGCACCGAAGCACCTTTTCAAAAGGTAATTAAATTCATTTGCGTGCATGTGCAAGTACCACACCTATTTAGAAATACAGCATTTGTCTTACAGATAACCAGGACTGTGTACAAATAAAGGGAGTGAAGGAGACAGAGTAGGAGGATATGTCTACAGGGTGGGCCATTTATATAGATACACCTTAATAAAATGGGAATGGTTGGTGATATTAACTTCCTGTTTGTGGCACATTAATATATGTGAGGGGGGAAACTTTTCAAGATGGGTGGTGACCATGGCGGCCATTTTGAAGTCGGCCATTTTGAATCCAACTTTTGTTTTTTCAATAGGAAGAGGGTCATGTGACAGATCAAACTTATTGGGAATTTCACAAGAAAAACAATGATGTGCTTGGTTTTAACATAACTTTATTCTTTCATGATTTATTTACAAGTTTCTGACCACTTATAACATGTGTTCAATGTGCTGCCCATTGTGTTGGATTGTCAATGCAACCCTCTTCTCCCACTCTTCACACACTGATAGCAACACCGTAGGAGAAATGCTAGCACAGGCTTCCAGTATCCGTAGTTTCAGGTGCTGCAGAATGGGCAAAACAAAAATTGGAACAGGACCCTCAGTTTACGCAGAAGATTTTGTTCAGTGATGAGGCAAACTTTTATGTGAATGGTGAAGTTAACAAACAAAACCACCGCTATTGGTCTGACACTAACCCACATTGGATAGATCCCTCCAAGACTGTTGGCATACAAAAAATGATGGTATGGTGTGGTATATGGGGTACAAAGATAGTGGGGCCATTCTTCATCAATGGAAACCTCAAGGCCACTGGATATGTGAAATTGCTACATGATGATTTGTTTCCCTCTTTATGCACTGACCTGGCACGTTCCCTGAGTTTTTCAAGCAAGATGGTGCACCACCACATTATGGGTGTCAGGTCCGAGCATTCCTAGATGAACAGTTTCCTGGAAAGTGGATTGGTCGTCGTGGGCCAGTTGAATGGCCCCCAAGGTCTCCCGATCTGACCTCCTTAGACTTTTATCTTTGGGGTCATCTGAAGGCAATTGTCTATGATGTGACGATACGAGATGTGCAGCACCTGAAACTACGGATACTGGAAGCCTGTGCTAGCATTTCTCCTGCGGTGTTGCTATCAGTGTGTGAAGAGTGGAAGAAGAGGGTTGCATTGACAATCCAACACAATGGGCAGCACATTGAACACATTTTATAAGTGGTCAGAAACTTGTAAATAACTCATGAAAGAATAAAGTTACATTAAAACCAAGCACATCATTGTTTTTCTTGTGAAATTCCCAATAAGTTTGATGTGTCATATGACCCTCTTCCTATTGAAAAAACAAAAGTTGGATTCAAAATGGCTGACTTCAAAATGGCCACCATGGTCACCACCCATCTTGAAAAGCTTCCCCCCCCTCACATATACTAATGTGCCACAAACAGGAAGTTATTATCACCAACCATTCCCATTTTATTAAGGTGTATCCATATAAATGGCCCACCCTGTAGTTACATACAAAGTTGGCTATAGACATTAGTTGGCTATAGACATTAGTTATTCATAATAACGTCTATCCCAGTGTTCTTCAACCTGCGGACCTCCAGATGTTGCAAAACTACAACTCCCAGCATGCCGTTGGCTGTCCGGGCATGCTGGGAGTTCTAATTTTGCAACATCTTGAGTAGCGATCGACCGATTATCGGTAGATAATCACGATTTTTGGCATTATCGGTATCGGCAATTACCTTGCCGATAAGCCGATAATGACCCCCGCACCGCCCCCACCGCACCGCGACTGCACCCCCCCCCCACCCCCCCCCCCCGACCCACCGCATCGCACCCCCCACCGTAGTGCTGGGCGGTATACCGGTATGGATTTTTGCCTATACCGCTATACCGGTCGTGCCCCTCCCCCACCCTCCGAGTCAATAAAAAGATTAAACTTACCCGTAATGGGGGTGGTCCGGGCCATCCATCCTTCCTGTAGTGTCCGGCGGCATTCCGGGTGGAGGGTGAACCGGTCCGGGCTGTCCTTTTCCGGGGGTCATCTTCTCCACTCCGGGCAGGCTCCGGCCTAGTACGCTGCATAGACGCCGCTACGTCAGGTGCGTCGCTGCGCACGGGCGTCACTGCGCAGCCATGTCTATGCTGCGTTACTAGGCCGGAGAAGAGGACCCCCGGAGAAGAAGGACAGCCTGGACCGGTTCATCCTCCACCCGGAATGCCGCCGGACACAACAGGAAGGAAGGATGGCCCGGACCACCCTTAAAGGGAGGGGGAGAGAAGCGGGTGGCGGCGGCGGCCTATGGCACCGCAAAAGCCACTGCAGTGCATTGATTTAAAGCGCCCGCTTTAAATCAATGGTGTGCAGCGGTGTCGCGGGGGGATAAATAGCCGATAACTTATACCGGAATATCGGTATAAGTTATCGGCTATCGGCCCTAACCTCCACCGATTATCGGTATCGGCCCTAAAAAACAATATCGGTCGATCCCTAATCTTGAGGTCCGCAGGTTGAAGACCACTGGTCTATGCGGTCCCCAGATCTGGAATAGATATGCCATACTGGAGGAATAAAGTGAATCGGAATTCACAAATTATTCGTGTACAACTGTGTTGTTTCCACAATCTCTCTGGATTATTTAGGACATAGGGAATAGGGGATAAGATGTCTGATTGCGGGGGTCCCATCTCTCATGCAGACACCCACCTGTGACAGCTGCACAGAGCGACACTCGCTCCGTGTCTGAAGGGTCACGACTACGGGGGCCGGAGTTTCGTGATGTCACGACTCCGCCCCCTTGTGACATCACACCCCGCCCCCTCAATGCAAGTCCATGGGAGGGGGCGTGATGGCCGTTGAGAGGACATGGCCGTGACGTCACAAGCGTGGCGTGGCCGTGATGTGTCGAGCCTCTTGTCTCGAGCGAAGTTTGCTCTGTGCATCAGATGTCTGGGGTGCTGAAGTCAAGATCAGACATCTTATCCTCTATCCTTTGGATAGGGGATAAGATATCTAGGGGCGGAATACCCCTTTAAGGTGCTGCAGTCCTAATACAGATGCTAAAGCAAAGTTTCCCAACCAGGGTGCCTCCAGCTGTGGCCAAACTACAACTCTCAGCATGCCTAGACAGTCAAAGGCTGTCCAAGCATGATGGGAGTTTTAGTTTGGCCACAGCTGAAGGCACCCGTGTTGGGAAACACTGTGCTAAAGTGTGGCCATATTGTCACTGTGAAAGAGGCTAGCATAATGTTAACTATATCTAGTGGCACCATAACAGCACAAACTATAGGAGCCAGTATACAGTATAAGGTGTCAGTTAACCTATTATCCATGTTGTAGCAGGAGTTCTTATATGCCCAAACTGCAAATAACCCAATTTCCATATGTATAATGTTGTCGATGATATTGAATTCATGGTTCTAGCAGTACTACATATTCTATCCAGAACACATATTCTATCCAGAATTCTGAATACATTTTCATCAAAAAAGTAACAGCAAAAAAAAAAAATCCATCCATTACTTACGGAATGCATTATGGAAAAACATTTCCTGTAATTTAGTATACCATAGGGAAACTTTCATTTCCTAAACAGCATGAAATATCCTACACTAAAGTGTAAGACTCATACAATACTGTCACTAAAGAGCACAAACAACACTAACAAAATCTACTTTTCATTCCTGATAAAAGCCCAAAAAGGCACATACACATGCGTTTTAGCTGTCACTGGAAATACACAGTGGAAATGTATTCATACCTTGTGTGTCTTGCTCATTTGACTTTGGACTGCTCCGCGCCCTGCGGTCGGTCTTTTTAAGTCCCATTACACTGCCCACTCCGCCACAGCCTGCTCCATTGTGAGCTTTGCCATTATACACAGTCGCACAGTTTCCTATATGGTTCTTGTATATAGTGGATGGAGGGCTGTTCAACCGGTTTTGTCTATCGATCTGTTTGAGCTTCTTGTGTTGAGGTTTGCAATACTGGTCTTCTCGAGTGATGTAACTGGACATTCCAAAGAGTGGTATGATTTCTTAAAACAGAGAAATGAACACCGGCATGAGACAAACTAACACACTATAGATGCTGTCATTTATGCTAGAAGTGAAGATCTATTAATCCATGACTTGGTTTAGTAGATTTTTATAACATGAAGCACGACTGATATTTATTCAACATATACACTAAAGCATGAGTTTATCAATGTCAGTGTTATTTATGTCTTCTAAACCACCTACACAGTGCAATGAATGTATCTATTCATGCAGCTTATTTGTGAAAATAAAAACAGTCCTGTAGGTCACGTATGTAATGTAAACCTAAAGGTAAGTGGACAAACATGGCACAACAAAATTAAGATATGAATGAGCTTATGCATAAAAGTCTCAGTTTTCTTCACCCCCACCCCCTTCTTTCCCTCCCTTCCCCTTCTTTCCTGTTCTTTCTTCCTTTTCGTTTACCCCCTTCTTCTCTTGTTCCTCCTTTCCTGTTCTCTTTTTTCCTCTTTCACATCTCATTGGGCTGTTGCCCATCTATGCATATGACCCCTTGTATTTGGGTATGTCGGGTGAATTGACGTAACCAATGTGCTCCAGTTCATACTCTTTTGTGTCTACATTGATGTCAGCTATTGTGGAGCATTTTTGGCCTTATGTGTGTACCTCTCCCTACTTGATATTAAGACCTATGTGTCATGTCTGTTGTGCCTTGTGGTAAACCTTTAGAAACCAAAGTTGTTTACAACTTGTTTAAACGCTTTCAATAAAAACAGATTTGCCATAAAAGTCTCAGTTTAACAAAGTATTGTCTGGGTAGGGGGAAAAAAGGAACCAAGCAAACAAAAAACGAATCGATGGTGCTAATGCCAGAAGTCGTAAATGTTATTAGTTCAGAAAATGGCTGTTGTGGCTGTGTGGCATATATAAATACAATGTATTTGATGTATTAATACTACATATTTAATGTTGTTGGATACACAAGAAACCTAAATAGCGACTAAAACACTACGGAGGCCAAACTGGAAGACAACCCTATAGTGACAGAGATGATGATATACACCATATCTTCTCTGTCAGAGTATAGCGATGTCTTCCAGTTTGTCTTCCACTGTCTTCAAGGTTTTTGTTTTGCCCCTTTTTTTAAAGAAAAAATAAATACATTTTATTAATGGTAATTAAAAAAGAAAGCGGATATAACATTCGTAAACAATACAAGGGATATGTAGACAATTAGTTATGGTACCAGATTAAAAAATAACCTAATCAATTGTAATAACAGATTTACAGAAATACAAAAATATAACATTTCAAAACACACAGTTATGTCCAATGTTTAATAAATAGAAGTGCACAAAGAGGATGAGAGTGTATTAGATAAAGTACAGTAACAAGAGCATTAAAATACTGTACCTTGTTCTCCATAAATTGTGGGAGGGAGATGATGAGGGAAGAACTGGGGTGGTATTTCTCCTGGCCCTGTGACTGGTGGGTAGAATGGGTTGTGTGAATTATGTAAGAAATGTGGATGATGTGCAAGGTACGGAGGTAAATGGTGAGTTGGGGAGATGGCGGATGGATAACTGGGAGGGTAACAATCTGGAGACTGCGGAGTAACCACTACACGTCGTACTCCTGTGCTGTCTTCTAAAACCTGGAAATAAAGTTAATGATAGACTATAATGACAAGTAAACAAATGAGAAATGAAAGCAAATAATACAATAGTAGATAATAAATAATAAAGTAAACAATTAGCATTTAGATGTTTTTTTATGACCTTTTATTTTTGTTAAGGAGGCACTTGAGCTGCTCAGCCATGCCTCCAAGACCCCTGCCGCTGTGAATAAAACCAGATTTATAGCACACGCCCATCAAACTGAACATCTTAGGGTATTTCAATTCCTAATTGACCATATATAATTACACATTTTTGGTTCATGTTCCTTTGGTAGCTACCGTATACATTTTATATTTTGCGATCCAATTGTATCCAACTTTTACTACACATAAATAAACAAACTACACAGAAATGTATTTACACACCTAGAGGCCATAGGCTGGGGCTACACACAGCTTATTGTACGGTGAAAAATGTATTAAAGAAGATTTACATTTTCATTTCTATAATTAATTATTACATAATATTTATGCGCTTATATTTGTTTAGTTTAGTCTACTGAAAACTTGATGGTTTTGCATAGTTTCCTCTGACTTTGGAGCAGAGCTGAAATGTTGTAATTGGTGAATAAATAGATCATGAAACTTTTCCATCATCACTTATTTCTACTTTTGTGGCAGGACTTTGGATCAGATCTTTTGAGGCTTTACATGTCATCTATTATTATATGCCCTGTGCGGTTCCTGTCTAACTTTTTATTGACTGCAAGACGTTTTATTGACTGTCACAAAACAGTAGCTCAGATTAAGCCGCGGCCTTAGAGCTGTAATACTGCCATGTGTATCAGCCCTATCTTATACAGTGCTGTAATAGGTGCAAGAGCATCCTACTTTGTCTCCATATTCCTCTCATTTCATATGGAAGCTTTTTTTTTTTTATCTCACAAAAAGTGGTATGCTCCAGGGGGACCCCATATAGATGGTGGATCTAGGCATTGCTTCTAGATGAAGATCTCTCCATAATAAAGGGGTATTCTGGTGAAAAACAAAAAATTTTCATATTAACTGGTGCCAGAAAGTTAAACAGATTTGTTAATTACTTCTATTAAAAAATCCTAATCCTACCAGTACTTATCAGCTGATGAAGTTGAGTTGTTCTTTTCTGTCTGACAACTGTGCTCTATGCTGACACCTCTGTCCATGTCTGAAACTGTCCAGAGCAGAAGCCTTTCCTGCTCTGGACAGTACCTGAGACAGACAGAGGTGTCAGCAGATAGCACTGTTGTCAGACAAAGCAGCTGATAAGTACTGGTAGGATTAGGATTTTTTAATAGAAGTCATTTACAAATCTTTTTAACTTTCTGGATCCAGTTGATAAGAAAAAAATGTTTTTTTCACTGGAATACCCCTTTAACTCTACATAACTTCATGCTCTGTGTACTGCCATAGAGGCTCCATTGCTGCCCCGGCCCATACAGGAGATCGCGGGGGGCCCCAGCGGTCGGACCCCCCCGCAATCTGAAACGTATCCAATATCCTTAGGATAGGGGATACGTTTACTGCCGTAGAGGCTTCATTGCTACATCGGCCCGTACAGGAGATCGCGGGGGGCCCCAGCGGTCGGACCCCCCGCGATCTGAAACTTATCCAATATCCTTTGGATAGGGGATACGTTTTCACCACTGGACTACCCCTTTAAGATATCTCTTTTTTTTTTTTAATGGCCCTGACATCTCATACATCCTACATATTCTTCATATGATATCTTAACATTCTATTTCAATTTCATGATAGGGACACTAAGATGATTTTATTAACTACAGGGTTGGCGTGCATGTCTCTGTGGGAGGGTGGTGGCAGCTACATAAGAATGCTATTGTACTGTAAATGATTTTTATTTTCTCTTTTTCCTGCACTTTATATATCTTCTTTGCATTATATTCTGTTTCTATTGCATATTGCTGTTGTATGCTTGTCTCTATTTTGATATACCCCATGTGTTCTCTTATTGAAAACCTTTAATGAAAACTTTTGAAAATAAAGTCATGTTTTAGAATATCACAATTATATATTTCTAGGACTGCCACTGAAAAACACAGATGATTGTGCTCTTCTTTTTAAGACCTATCCATGCTTTTATCTGTAACCATGACAACAGATTATTGCTCCCAGATCAATGTTTAATTTGTAGGAGCCATATGGGCACTATTTCTTCTACCACTTTACTTTTGCCAAATTGCACTAAAAGCACGAAGTACACTGGTATATGCTCAAAGCAAAATTACTCCTCATGAATGCTCTCTGAAATGGAGACCTGTATTCATTTGTGACAAATAGGATCGGGATTGCTTAAAGCATACCTATTGTTATAACCTTTTTACATACAACAGTATTACATGTAAGTAGTTAAAATTTTTAACATTTTACTAAGGTAAAGTGGCATTCTACTCACTTTTATCTGCCTGTAGTCTCGCTTCCCTGTCTAGAGTCTCTTTATAGGGCCAATTTGTACCATTTGTATGCCAAAACCAGTAGAGGACCATCAACATAGGAAAAAGTCCTTTGATGGTGTCTGCACAGGTTCTAAGCCTGCAGCAATGTTTTTGGCATTGCTGCTTTTAAGGTGGTCTTTTAGGGGAAAATAACATCATATTTGCTTCCCTGTGTTCTCCAAATAAAAAATACTTGCCTCCCTAATGCTGCCAAGTCTTTCCCATATCGATGATATTTTGTGCCCACTCATCCACTCATTGGGGTGAGTGGGTAGTTCTTCCTGGCAGGAAACATCATTGGAAGAGTATTACAGCAGGGACTGGAAGACCTGATAGTGGCAGCAGTGGAGAAGCAGGGAAGGTAAGTATGCCGGATTTTGTGATTTCACAGCAACTTCTGTCCTTTTTTCTTAGCCGACATAAGGCCAAGTGAGTAAGTGAGTACTTTATAGCGAACAGAGGTAGAAGTATTGCCTCTGCCTCTATCAGAGTCCATAATCACATGGTCAGAGCATGCCCTGAGCATGGCATAGCTTTCCTGATCAGTCAAAGGTCAGCTCTGCCAGTGACCAATGTGACAGGAGGCTGTTTTCCCTGTAACTGGGGCTCCCACAGATGTCCCAATAAAGTAAAAGAAAAATGCTAAAAAAAAATTGCCTAACAAAAAAACATTTATACAAACATACAACAAAACTGACAAAGTTAATGAAAGAAAGAAAACACATGGACCAACACTAACCCATATCACTGTCATAGCACGTGATGCTATGCAAACTGTTCAGAAATATTTTCAATTATAAAAAAAAATCCATTTGGAAGAAAACGAAATGTTAGAGGGGTGGAAAATGCTTCAGTTGAATCTCTTATTCAGTGTCTATGTGAGTTAGGAGGAGAAGGGCAGTTTCTCTGTCTATATGCGAGACTGCAGAAGAGAGGGGAATGGGTAAGGTAGGGGTCAGAGCACTCACACAGTTCTCACAGGAAAATCTGCTCACTTAGTAAGCATGGAGAGAGAACATTTAAGGGTATTTTCTGGGGCTTTTCCTCAGGGTCCAACAACCGGCATCCTGCTATCTGCTGTTTGCTAGAGCACTCACATCTGTAATAGACAGTAAAAGGAACTGGAAACAAACAGCAATGTACATTGTGTAGTGGCAGCGCCAGGGTACTGCAGCTCAGCTTTCATTCACTTCAATATATGCGGAGCTGCAGTAACTCTGCATGGCCACTACCCACTGTATGGAGCTATGGCAAACGTCCGATGGGCAGGATGCTCGTAATAAACATCAACGATTAGATATTGGTGGCTTATCCTGACAAGAGGCCATCAGTGAAAGTCCTGTAAAAACCTTTAACATTTACAGAGGTTAAACAAAGGACAGAAAAGACCCTAAATGTGGTGGCTATGCACAACATTTGTGACTGTCCAACTAATATACATCTACAACTGCTTAAGGAATAATAGGGATGTAGGTTTTGCAACAGTATAGATATACAGATATACATATATAAGTTGCAACCCCCAAGACTACTTAAATGGATTGTAGCATCTATTAAGGTGGCAGTAAATGGTAGGTACTCACACAGTAACAATCTCTTAAAAAACATCTCTTAAACATACCTGTGAAATGTAACCTGGAGGTACATGTATTGGTGGAATGGACCCATTGGGAGACATCATTGGAACTTCTGCAGGACCTAGGAAAAAAAGTAAAAACTGTTTAACTCTTTGTTAAATTATATATTTTAAATCAATAAACATCCAACAATGTAATTTGTACAATTGCTGTGACCCGTCTTCACTTCTACTGCAGCGTGACTGCTGTGGGACATGTTGCTGTTGCACAAACTATGATATAAAATTGTTTTCTATGGGTGCAACAGTTCAGAACTAACATCTAAATTAGAAGTGAAAAAAGTAACTTCTATTTGCTATAAGCAAAATTGGAAAACACATTCTGTAAAATTTTAGAGAGCATCTGGCACTGTACAAGACCTTTCATACATTCGGCTAGCCTAATATGTCTTTGGAGTATCCAATAAAAGGCCCTCAACTACTGAAGCGGATCTCCCCAAAGGATCACCAAAGTGTAGAGAAGCCAGTACCATTACTAGATGAAGCAAGGACTATACTAGTTTTCATTTAAAAAGATAATCAAGACCTCTATACAAAAGTACAAATACACCATCTACTATTATATCTACATGAGATGCCATTTCAAAAAGATTTCGGTATGCTCACTAATATTTAGAAAACATAAACGTAGACCAGGCAGTGTGACGATACGCCATTTATAATAGTGGTTCATGCTGTCTGATAAATTTGATACCAAATGTTGGTTGGCCAACTTTGTAACAAAATTTTGTGCCAAAATTTTGGGTGCATGGGGTTCACATTTTAAAACACACCCTTTACTCTAAAGCCACTCCTTATCTGCTCTAAGCCACACCCCTGTGTATAAATCACAACAAAATGTGTCAAGGTGGGTACACTAGTGTGTCTGTCGCAAGAAGAGCTAGAATTCTGGCACACTATTAATAGTAAATCTATCCTCTTAAAGGGGTACTCTGCCCCAAGACAAACATCGTGCCCATTCACAAGAAAGGTAGCAGGGAGGAATCAAGCAACTCTAGGCCAGTAAGTCTGACATCAATAGTGGAGAAATTAATGGAAACCTACTAAAGGATAGGATTGTGGAAAATCTAAAATCCCATGGTTTGCAAGATGAAAAACAACATGGGTTTACTTCAGGGAGATCATGTCAAACAAATCTTATAGATTTTTTTCCCTGGGTGACTAAAATAATAGATGGCGGAGGGGCAGTAGACATCGCATATCTAGATTTTAGAAAGGCTTTTGATACTGTCCCACATAGAAGACTTATAAATAGACTACAGTCATTGAGATTGGACTCCCATATTGTTGAGTGGATTAGGCAGTGGCTGAGTGACAGACAACAGAGGGTTGTAGTCAATGGAGAATATTCAGAGTAAGGTCTTGTTACCAGTGGGGTACCTCAGGGATCCGTACTGGGACCAATTTTGTTTAATATCTTCATTAGTGATATTGCAAAAGGTCTCGATGGTAAGGTATATCTTTTTGCTGATGACACCAAGATATGATACAGGGGTAAAGGGGTATTCCAGGAATTTTTTTTTTTATTTGACTATGCTACAGGGGCTGTAAAGTTAGTGTAGTTCATAATATAGTGTCTGTACCGGTGTGACGGTTTTCTCACAATTCTTCTGTGATTTTCACTCGAATATTTATTTTTACCAGCATACAAAATGACTGTTGTCTCAGATTTTTCCCAGGTTGCAATGCGGCCGAGACCTGACTCACTAGTCAGCTGATGACAGGGAGCCTGTCTGCTTCAATGGGTGGAGCGATCGCTTAGTGGGAGAGAGATCAAACTGCAAATAATGCAACAGCTGTAGGCACCCTGATTGAAAACCACACTGATTTGAATGGATGCAGTTCATTTATGTTTCAATGGGTCGGGTGGCTTATGTGTGGGAGGGAGGAAGATGGAATTTTGGGATTTGTAGTCAAAAAAAGAAAAGTCAAACAGGAAATACAAGTTCACAAAAAGCTAGCCACAGTGTTATGGTAATCTCACAACATAGCCATTTAGCCCCAAGACAAGCACAGATCCTTCCTAAGAATGTTCATTACTGTCTGCCGGGTATGTACTAAAATCACCTTATGCTGGATAACCCCTTTAATGGTCCTGGAGGGATACACCAAATGGAAAAGGATTAAGTAAAACTAGAAGAATGGTTAGAACTCTGACAACTGAAATTTAATGTGGATAAGTGCAAGATAAACATAAAAATATTTGACACAGTCCTGACCTCAGTATCTAAGGAAAGGGATTTAGGAGTAATTATTTCAGAAGACATAAAGGTAGGAAGACAATGTAATAGAGCAGCAGGAAATGCTAGCAGAATGCAAAGGTTTAAAAGTAATATCAGGAAGTATTAATTTACTGAGAGAGTAGTGGATGCATGGAATAGCCTTCCTGCAGAAGTGGTCGCTGCAAATACAGTGAAGGAGTTTAAACATGCATGGGATAGGCATCAGGCTATCCTTCATATAAGATAGGGCCAGGGTCTATTGATAGGATTCAGATATATTGGGTAGAATAGATGGGCCAAATGGTTCTTATCTGACGACACATTCATGTTTCTTTGTTATCCCATATCCAAGGATAGAGGACAAGATGTCTGATCTCGGGGGTCCCGCTGCTGGGGACCCCCACGATCTCTCCTGCAGCCCCCCGAGTCATCAGCTGTAAGTTTGTTCCGTGGCTGATGACTCACGATAAAGGGGCCAGAGTATCGTGACGTCACGGCTCCGCTCCTCGTGATGTCACGACCCGCCCCCTTAATGCAAGTCTATGGAAGGGGGCGTGACGGCAGAGCAAACTTACCTGTCTAGGGGCAGAGTACCCTGTTAAGTGTTATATAACTTTGCATTCTCCTTTGAAATGCAACAATTACTGACTGGTTCAAAGAGAAGGATCTTACTACAAAAAAAAAAAAAAAAAAAACTTTTCCATAATAAGTGATTTTAACTTTTTATGCAATACCAAATAGTGCTAAAGATATAGACAGCTGCAACCTTATGTAACGGCTACGTCAAGAACACTCACATACCGAGAGGGTCAATGTATTCTTGGGGGAGCCCCATATCCTACCTCAATGCACAGAAAACCTCTCCAGTCCAGTAACAGACTGATAAATATTGAGAAGGCTCAAAAGAAATGTCAAATGTAAAAAGCTGAACAATAAGCTCTGCGGGTTCGGTAGGAAAAGTTTATTTTTATAGCAAGCTTGGAGCCCCATGTAGACAATACTGCAGCGGGTAAAGTTTCAACCTATGTTATGTCATTTTGCACAATTTAGTGACTCATGTTGTAAAGTAATTGCATATCACTATGATTATCCATCACTCTATGATCAATGGAGGGCTATCCTCATGGACCAAAACTGACCTTAGGAATGAAGCTCTGAATATCAGCACCCTAGGTACCAGTCTATAGCACAGCCAGGTGCCCAGGAGCACCTAACCAAAGGCACGATTTCTGCTATCTTTGAGAACAAATTTCCACTCCGGTGGAAAACTTTTTTTTTTAAATCAACTGGTGCCAGAAAGTTAAACAGATTTGTAAATTACTTCTATTAAAAAATCTTAATCCTTCCAGTACTTATTAGCTGCTGAATACTACAGAGGAAATGCTTTTCTTTTTGGATTTCTCCTCTGTCACGACCACAGTGCTCTCTGCTGACCTCTGCTGTCCATTTTAGGAACTGTCCAGAGCAGTAGAAAATTCCCATATCAAACATATGCTGCTCTGGACAGTTCCTAAAATGGACAGCAGGGGTCAGCAGAGAGCACTGTGGTCGTGACAGAAGAGAAATCCAAAAAGAAAAGCATTTCCTCTGTAGTATAGAGCCCCTAAAAAGTACAGGAAGGATTAATATTTTTTAATAGAAGTAAGTTACACATTAAAAAGTTTAACTTTCTGGCACCAGTTGATTTAAAAAAAATAAAAAAAAAGTTTTCCACCAGAGTACCCCTTTAACCATTTGCTAGCTAAAACAGACTTCCCCTTTATGGTGTTAACTTAGTATCCTATGCTACCAAGAAAATCTGCAAACATAGCCTTTATTAGCTCAATACACTTAAATGCCATGCTTCCGAGTACATCTTTGTCAGGCCTGATAAGCTAACAATGACACTAAGAGGCTTTCCGGAATTCCTATTTCCAAATTCCACTATCTGCATCTTGTGACCTTGGACAAATGACTGTCCCCTGAAGGGTCTGGAAAAAAAAAATCTAGGTTGTAAGCCTGAATGTGGTTGCTGTGACCATGCATTCCCCAAGACTTATGGTTATGCAAATAATGTAATCCCTTCCTGCCACAACACAGCATCTTATTTAAATGTGTTGCTGGTTTTAACAAATATAGCTCTTGGTTAAGAGATGTTCAGAAATGTTGTACTATTTACCCAAGGCAGCTTTGAAGTTTTATGCTAAGAAGTTTCACACTGAATGGCTTATGTGTCTAACATACCAGGCTTACACTCTTACAAGACGCCAGTTATCAATGAAGCAACCCAACCCTCTTCATATTCTAGAGGATTTTTATTTTTAGAAATATACACCTGATCCCAAGTACTGAATCTGAAGTGTGAAGGGTACAGTATATAAAACAAGCTGCAAATCTCTAGCAAAGATACATAGGTCATTTGGGTAAAGCGCTCATAATAAAGAAGGAAGACACAACATTTGAACAGTTTTTAGGCTTCTACAACTTCAGCATTTCCATTAGTTACAATGGGCTTCCAGATATTCTAGGATGTAAGATGTAAGCTTCTAAGATGTATAGAACCATAAACTGATCAGTTGACATTCAATTGATGGGACCTCATCCATTCCAAAAGCAGAGCAGCCTAGTTTAAAATCCGGGAGAGAAAGGGCTGTTTTTCCAAACTGATTCTTTAAATCCTTACCAGATTTTTTTTTTTTTTACATCAGTCTTAGGTAAAACACATATTTGTGTTATACTGAATTTACTGAAAGGCTAATGCTTCTCAATAAATCTGATGTATCTGAAGCTGCCCGTGCACCAGTTGCAGAAATCTGAGCCAGCCCGGAGTTGACGTAGATTTCTATTACAGCTAATGCCTAAATTGTAATATATGTGGTGCATGGGTAGGCCATGCCCCATCATGGAAAGCTACACCCTGCTTTCCACCCACTTGGTGTACATGACACAAACTGTCAAAAGTCCTAACAATTTTGCACAAAAAAGCGCTTTGTGGATAAAAATTGTGACTTGACAGCCGGAATCTGTTACGAACATGGATAAATCCCCCCCCCCCCCTCCTCCTCAATGTTTCCACACCTCATCTCACATCATAATTTCCCTATTTAATGAGTAGTTTTCTATCCAGGACAGGGCCCCCCCATTGTTAGACCCGATACAGACCAATTAGACTCCCTTTGTACATCTAGTCAATATGCCATTAAAGCCTTTGTTGGGAAAATAGGATTATAACCCTGCTTACATGCAACAATAGCCTTGATGGAACTGCACAGCAGATAGACTGTCCCCTTAACTTAGCTATGCGACATGTACCCTGTCCATAAAGTGGCATTATGAATGAAAGGCGTGTAAACAATACTCCCCTCACAGCGGTGGTCTCGGAGGTCAATGCTCTGGGACAAACTTTGAACAGGGTTTACATTAGAAAGAATTTAGCCCTAGCATATTGTCTATCTTAGGTTGGATCTATTTCATATATGACCTCATACTTATGTGAAGACAACACACACAAAAAAAATAATTATAATAATAATTATAATAATAATAAGACCTTTTCGCCACTGATCTTAAGAAGTAGGAATGTCCGTACAAATTAACTGCAGTTTTATTATAAAGATCTTTCAAGTCATACAAGGACAATGATTATGTTAAGCGGCTTAGAGCTGTACATTTACCAGATCTCCGTTTGCAGGCCTCCAAGCTTAGAATCTTTAACTAAAGCATTGATGCTACCTACTTATGTTACTCTTCACTTCCCTTCTCAAGTAAAACTTCTCACACACAACAGGGAAGGCTTCAGAATGAGAAAATGTATTTCCCTTTCTCCAGTTAAAGAGTCGAGCACAAGAGGAGCCATTCAATGCATGGAAGGGTGCCTCACAGAGATTGCAATATGTTCTCAGTTGGCAAACACAGCTCTGTTTGGACAGTATGTCCAGCCATCCACTCAGCAAACATCAGGATTCCTATTAGTGCATAGAAAGAAGTGACAGACTGTGTGCATTCACACATCATGGAAGGATTCAGACACAAATCTCCTTGTCTTTAACGTTATTGTGCATTCTTCCGCCTCTCACCAGAAAGGAATCATTTAACGCAAATCTGAATCTCAAACATTTTATCTTTTTTTGTCATAATATGCATTCAAGACAACAATGTGACTTCAAAGAGGCACCTTGAATAACGTTGCAAAAAATACATTAAAAAAATAACACAAATACAAACACAAAAATATTTTAAGACTGGAATCAAACAGATAGGAATTCAACCATGTGATTGTGAATGAGTAATATAAGCTTATGATATAAGCCATAGTGTACTTAAATCCCAAATGAATGTTAAAGTTTTTGGGCCAACATCAGGTTTCACTTCTGCTTTTAGTTAAAAACGACATCAAATGTGTGTTTTCAGCTTACCTGTGCTCCATCCAGACAGGGCACATGGGATCCCTGTGGCTGGAAGGGGTCCTGTGGTGGAACCTCAGCCATCAGTCACTTGTAACCTATCCCGTGAATAGGTAAGGCTGCATTCACACTAAGTTTTGTCCATACATAGACCGGATCTGGCTGGGGGATGGGAAAACCAGGCCCCCCCGTATCCTAGCCGAACCTGGCCCCCATTTCATTCATTTGAATGAAAGACCAGAGTCAGGTAGGGACTCCGTCGGCACATTTTTGCCCCGAATCCGGTTTTCTGGCCAAACTAAAAATCGTAGCATGCTGTTCATATGGGATTGCTGTATTTCTCCAAGTTACCTGTTGCATGTGGATACTAGGTTTCAGGAAGCACATATCCCATTTAAAGAAAGCGGGGTGAGATATGGATAATCCAGGAAAATATTAAAATCTCTGGCAAGATTTAGCTTGCTAGGACTTTTGATAAGTCTTGTTAGCAGATCTGGATTTGTATGGGATGAAAGGCAATTTGGTAGTGGGGCCTTTCATCCCCTTCACAGGTACTCAAGGCAGCTCGTCACTGGCCCTGAAACTAGGTGGGAGTCACTCTGCACTGAGTTGAGATCCTTAGGTCTGCTAGCCTCTAATACCATTTGTGTGAGGCAACACATTTGCCTGTTTTGTTGGGAGGCTGGTAGTAAGCCACCAGTACAATGAAGACAAATTAACATGTGCAGTTAATGATTAGACAAGCATGTTTTGTTTTTGTGCCAGTGTGAATATGGCTGTATATGGAGTTCTGCCAATAAAGAAAAGAAGCCCTGCATTTGAACTGTGTCACTTTCTGATTGATGTTTATTGTTGTTTGCTTATCTCTTCCAAACTCCCACAATGTACAAAGGGAGCTAGGGTCCCACACAAATTAAAAACATTTCTTTAAAGGATCTACATCTTAATACCATAAGAGAGCATCCTAGAGAATATTGCAAGATTCCCTTGCTTGTCATTCTTTCAAGGTGTAGGTCTAAATAAAAAGTGTGGCCCCTATTCGAATAATTTTGGGTGCAGAAAAAAGAATTATTGGCATCAGTATAAAACATTTTCAAAATAATTTAAGTAAACATGATATTATTTGTAAGATACCTCCTTTATGTGTGTGAAGCACTGCAAACTATCATGGATTTAGTCCATAAGAAGAAGAATGAAAGGTCGGCACTCACCGGGTTTCCAATTCAGCAGATTTTATTGCACATACTCACAGCCATAGTACAGTTCTAGGGGAGACGGCGGATGGTAACATAGGGGGGTAACACAGAGAGGCGACACCGATGTTTCGCACTTAGTAGTGCTTCGACGGACCTGACTCTACACCGGAACACGTCATCTTCTTATACAGGTGAGCAAAGTAATTGGACCTATCACCAATAAACACACCTTGTGACGTTAAAAGAAGGAGGGGAGGTTGCTTTATCAAGCTTGCTCCTACATCGATCTAGCTCGTTATTCAGACTGTTACGACTGGTACAGTTAAAACCTTCTTAGAAGCAAACTGAGACGTCAATTTTATCATTAAGTCCTAAGACTCCTGTTGCATCAGTAGCAATTATCCAATGTGTCTCTCTTCTAAGGAGGTTTTTATCGGATCTAAGTCCTGGTCGTGCAGCAACTTTTTCTATTCCTGCGAATCTTAAAGATTTGTGGCTTCCTCCGTGGGCTTCTATTATATGGGAAATGAACCTGGGAGCCCCCTTTTTTGTACGCAGAGAGTAGAAGTGCTCTCTGATTCTTGCGCACATTTGTCTAATTGTTTTCCCTATATAATAGAAGCCGCACGGACAGAATATTACATATACAGCGTTTTTTGAATTGCAAGTAATACATTCGCTAACCGTATGGGTGATAGGACCTATTCTGAATGTTTGCAAGCCAAGGATGTATTTACAGAAATTACAATTTTACATTGAAAATTCACTACTGGTATATGGCTAGTTAACCAGTCTGCTTTTTTCTTTTTTTCTTTTTCTTTTTGTGTGTTCTGTGCTTGTTTCAGTACTTTACCTATTGTTCTAGTTTTTCTGTGAGAAATTAATGGTTTGTTTTCTGCCATTTCTTTGAGGTCTTCATCTGTCTCTAGTATGTACCAATTTCTCCTTATTGCCCTCTCTATTGTTTTGTTTACAGGTGAATTTTGAAATGTGAACGTGATTGTGCGTTTTTTTGCTTTTTTCTGAACAGCTCTTCTCTACTTTTTCTATCTGCTTTCTGTCTCCCTTTCCTTATTAGGTCTGCTGGATAGTTGCGTTCTACTAATCTTTTTTCCAATTCTGTTGCCTGCTTTTGGTATACTGTATCTTGCGTGTTGTTTCTTTTTAGGCGTAGAAATTGCCCATATGGAATGCCATTTTTAACTGCTTGTGTGTGGGAACTCTGATAGTGAAGTATTGTGTTTTTTGCCACTTCTTTTCTGTAACCTTCACTTATTAGTTTCCCTTCTTTTACTGTCAATTTGATGTCTAGGAACTCCAACATGTCCCCACCGTATTGCTGTGTGAACGCCATGTTGTAGCCCTTAACATCATTTAAGTCATCTACAAACTGGTGAAATTGGTTTTTAGTCCCTGACCACACTAACAGAATATCGACGACGAATTGAACGTAGGTTTTAATATATTTAATAAATGGGTTATCAGTGGTATATACAATATTATTCTCAATATTAGCTAAATATAAATTAGCGTATGTACAGGACACCGGCGTCCCCATCGGGGTACCGGTGTCCTGTCTATACCACCTATCCTCATACATAAAGGTGCTGTTATCCAGTATGAACTTGAGGGCATCTTGTACAAACTGAATATACTGTTCGGAATTCTTAGTTCTTTTTAAAATCTCGACCACAGCCTGTACACCCGTATCGTGAGGGATACGGGTGTACAGGCTAGTGACGTCGATGGAACATAGGCCCCAACCTTCTTCCCATGGGAAATCATTAACTATAGACAATAGATGACCAGTGTCTTTGATATACGCTGGAATTGTAGGAAAAATAGGACGAAGCAAAAAATCTATATACTGGGACAAGTGCTCAGTCACTGAGCCAATCCCCGCAACTATAGGTCGCCCAGGGGGTCGGCTCAGTGACTTGTGCACTTTTGGGAGATGGTACAATTTTGCATGGCACGGACAATCAGGGGTTAGTTTGTCAGCAGTTTTTTTTTCAAAATAATACCTTCGAACACCGATTTATTCAAAAAACCTTTCAGGTTCTCTAATATTTTGTTAGTCAGATCACTTAAGAGGGGAGTATGTGGTATGGTCTGATAATTGCCTTTCGGCTTCTTCATTATACTGTGTCTTAGAGACGACCACAACACTTCCCCTTTTGTCCGCGCTAACTATAACAATATCACTACGTTTCTTTAGCTTAGTTAGAGCTTCTTGTTCATTAACAGGTAAGTTATTTACTATTTTAGGATACAAAACAGATTTCACATCTTTTTGAACTGCTTTTTGGAATAAGTCAACACAACCACCCGGTGCCACTGGGGGTGAGAATGTTGACTTCTTTCCTTTATTAAACCTGTGGGTTAAGTTATCAGAAATTGATACATCACTCTGTGTCCCAAACTCTATGACCAACATTTCAATGCACTTTCTCTCGTGATCAGAGAAACCTGTGGGCACAAGTCCCAGATTATCAGTATTGACTGGTATTTCTCCTGGATATGGATTAGATTCTGTTGATGGTCTATTCACATAATACTTTTTGAGATTAATGTTCCTAATAGCTCGTTCCAGGTCTATTTCAAACGTGGTAGGGTTGAAGTCCTCTGATAGTCCAAAATTTAGGACTTCAACATCAGAGTACTTCAACCCTACCAAGTTTGAAATAGACCTGGAACGAGCTATCAGGAACATTAATCTCAAAAAGTATTATGCGAATAGACCATCAACAGAATCTAATCCATATCCAGGAGAAACACCAGTCAATACTGATAATCTGGGACTTGTGCCCACAGGTTTCTCTGATCACGAGAGAAAGTGCATTGAAATGCTGGTCACAGAGTTTGGGACACAGAGTGATGTATCAATTTCTGATAACTTAACCCACAGGTTTAATAAAGGAAAGAAGTCGACATTCTCACCCCCAGTGGCACCGGGTGGTTGTGTCGACTTATTCCAAAAAGCAGTTCAAAAAGATGTGAAATCTGTTTTGTATCCTAAAATAGTAAATAACTTACCTGTTAAGGAACAAGAAGCTCTAACTAAGCTAAAGAAACGTAGTGATATTGTTATAGTTAGAGCTGACAAAGGGGGAAGTGTTGTGGTCGTCTCTAAGACACAGTATAATGAAGAAGCCGAAAAATTATCAGACCATACCACATACACTCCCCTCTTAAGTGATCCGACTAACAAAATATTAGAGAACCTGAAAGGTTTTTTGAATAAATCTGTGTTCGAAGGTATTATTTCGGAAAAAACTGCTGACAAACTAACCCCTGATTGTCCGTGCCATGCAAAATGGTACCAACTCCCAAAAGTGCACAAGTCACTGAGCCGCCCCCCTGGGTGACTGAGCACTTGTCCCAGTATATAGATTTTTTGCTTCGTCCTATTTTGCCCACAATTCCAGCGTATATCAAAGACACTGGTCATCTATAGTCTATAGTTCATGATTTCCCGCGGGAAGAAGGTTGGAGCCTATGTTCCATCGACGTCACTAGCCTGTACACCCGTATCCCTCACGATATGGGTGTTCAGGCTGTGGTCGAGATTTTAAAAAGAACTAAGAATTCCGAACAGTATATTCAGTTTGTACAAGATGCCCTCAAGTTCATTCTGCATAACAGCAACTTTATGTATGAGGATAGGTGGTATAGACAGGACACCGGTACCCCGAAGGGGACGCCGGTGTCCTGTACATATGCTAATTTATATTTAGCTAATTTTGAGAATAATATTGTATATACCACCGATAACCCATTTATTAAATATTTTAAAACCTACGTTCAATTCGTCGACGATACTCTGTTAGTGTGGTCAGGGACTAAAAACCAATTTCACCAGTTTGTAGATGACTTAAATGATGTCAAGGGCTACAACATGGCATTCACACAGCAATACGGTGGGGACATGTTGGAGTTCCTAGACATCAAATTGACAGTAAAAGAAGGGAAACTAATAAGTGAAGGTTACAGAAAAGAAGTGGCAAAAAACACAATACTTCACTATCAGAGTTCCCACACACAAGCAGTTAAAAATTGCATTCCATATGGGCAATTTCTACGCCTAAAAAGAAACAACACACAAGATACAGTATACCAAAAACAGGCAACAGAATTAGAAAAAAGATTAGTAGAACGCAACTATCCAGCAGACCTAATAAGGAAAGGGAGACAGAAAGTAGATAGAAAAAGTAGAGAAGAACTGTTCAGAAAAAAGCAAAAAAAACGCACAAACAGATTCACGTTCACATTTCAAAATTCACCTGTAAACAAAACAATAGAGAGGGCAATAAGGAGAAATTGGTACATACTAGAGACAGATGAAGACCTCAAAGAAATGGCAGAAAACAAACCATTAATTTCTTACAGAAAAACTAGAACAATAGGTGAAGTACTGAAACAAGCACAGAACACACAAAAAGAAAAAGAAAAAAGCAGACTGGTTAACTAGCCATATACCAGTAGGGAATTTTCAATGTAAAAATTGTAATTTCTGTAAATACAACCTTGGCTTGCAAACATTCAGAATAGGTCCTATCACCCATACGGTTAGCGAACGTATTACTTGCAAGTCAAAAAACATTGTATATGTAGTATTCTGTCCGTGCGGCTTCTATTATATAGGGAAAACAATTAGACAAATGTGCGCAAGAATCAGAGAGCACTTCTACTCTCTGCGTACAAAAAAGGGGGCTCCCAGGTTCATTTCCCATTTAATAGAAGCCCACGGAGGAAGCTACGAATCTTTAAGATTCGCAGGAATAGAAAAAGTTGCTGCACGACCAGGACTTGGATCCGATAAAAACCTCCTTAGAAGAGAGACACATTGGATAATTGCTACTGATGCTTCTAAGAAGGTTTTAACGGTACCAGTCATAACAGTCTGAATAACGAGCTAGATCGATGTAGGAGCAAGCTTGATAAAGCAACCTCCCCTCCTTCTTTTAACGTCACAAGGTGTGTCTATTGGTGATAGGTCCAATTACTTTACTCCCCTGTATAAGAAGATGACGTGTTCCGGTGTAGAGTCAGGCCCGTCGAAGCACTACTAAGTGCAAAACATCGGTGTCACCTCTCTGTGGTACCCCCCTATGTTACCATCCGCCATCTCCTCTAGAACTGTACTATGGCTGTGAGTATGTGCAATAAAATCTGCTGAATTGGAAACCCGGTGAGTGCCGACCTTTCATTCTTCTTCTTATGCACTTAAGTTATATCCTATATGAGTCTGAGCACCACTGAATCCTCTCCCCGCAACAGCGACTTAGTGTCCATCAGCTTCCAGGTACAGAAGTAAGCAGTGCCGATCATCTCTCACATACTTTATCATGGATTTAGTTTTGCTTTGAAGGAAACCACCAAGATACAAATGCTAGATAGAGTTAGCTTAAAGGAGATATGAAGCGAAAATGTTTTAACTCCTCCTGTGCCCGGGCTGCAAAAAAAACCCAAAAAACTAACTTTAACTCACCTTCCTACGTTCCCCTATTGCGGATATATCGGTGCCCCATTCCTCTGATGCTGCTGGCTTCGGGCTTCTTAGGCTCGAAAAGTCACAGCGCTGTCAGCTTATCGCCGGCCACAGCGGTATACCGTCACGGCCGGTGATAGGCTGAGCGCACTGTCATGTAAGGAGCCTGGGCAGCAGGGAGAAGGTGGGGCCCGAGTTCCTGACATGACAATGGGCTCAGCCTATCACCGGCCAAGGCAGGACAGCGCTGTGACGTTTCGAACCCAAGAATCCCGAAGCCAGCAGCACCGGAGGAACAGTATGCCAATATCGAAGCAACGGGGGAACGTAGGAAAGTGAGTTATTTTTTGAAGCCCGGGCACAGGATGAGTTAAAACAGTTTCGCTGCATATCTACTTTAACAACTCTTACTGCTCACTATTATTAAAGGAGTACTATGTTTAATAAAATGTATCCCCCATCTAAAAGAAAGGGTATAAGTGTCCGATTGTGGGAGGTCCTACCGCCCAGTCTCCCCGCAATCTCCTGCAAGGCGCCCCGGCTCCCTGCATGAAAAAAGCTGAAGCGGTGGTCAACATACCCCCACGATAGATCGCTGGGAGAGTCAGAGATGGCCGAATGTTGAATCTCCGTCTCTCCATAGAGATACATGCTCTTTTCATGCAGGACGCCATGCAGAAGATTGCAGAGGGTCCAATTGGTCTGCCCCCTGCCTTTGGATAGGGGATACATTTTAGTAGACATAGTACTCCTTTCTTTGAGCATAAAAATAAATGTGAGCTGCCATAGTCTGCCATGGCTCCGCGGCAGATCCATCTGACAAACGTTTACTTCTGATCAAACATTGGCCATTCTCTTCAGCCTACCTCCCATATAAATGGCCATTCATCTTAATAATACAATGAAAACCATTTAAGTAAGTTTCTCTTGCTATACAATGACACTTTAAGATGATAACAGGTTTAGACTTTTCCCATTTAAAAATTATGTGATGTATCTTTAGAAAACAGAATAATGTAGTTACCATTTATATAATCCTATCTCATTTCTCTGATCCCATGGCTTATAGATTTGTGTAATGTATGTCTGGAATGTATATTTTACCCTTTGGTAATAAGTCAATTATAAAATCACATCTCTTATGTGCCACAATTACTATTATCTAAGGACTTTGAAAATGGATCCAGAAGGCACTGTTTTACAACACCATGAAATTATTATTATTATTATTATTCAGAGTTTATACAGTATTTGACAGTCCTGATAACCATACAAAAGGAATCCCACTAGAATATACAATCATTCTACATCCACACAAGCATTAAAATAAGCATCCACTTATCTTAGTTTGAGCCATATGAAAACTAACTCTTATCCAATCCATGATTCAGTCCATGCATCAGTGGTCTTCCCAATGACCTCATAAGCATATGGTTTTACTTAGGGGAGACCATCCATGCAGCTCAGAGTAGTGACAAGGTATACATCATCCAAGGTGAAGAATGTTCTTGGAAACATATTCCTGCTTTAGCAATAAAATATAAATTCTGTATACAATTACCAGCTTCATAGACATTAACAGCTGGGTAACACAAAAAGAACTCGATTGAAAGCATAAAACGGCATGGGATGTGTAGACATTTTTCCCATTGAAGATAGACAGCTATCTATAGATGGACAGAATGCTACAGAAGTTAATTACAATATGGCTAACCACAGAACAGCACGGCAATTTCTGAAAAATGCCTTCCGGTGCTTTTTGTTAATATAGACTTTTATAAAATTGCATGAGCCTAAATACATATGCACTGAAAGCTAAGCCGGATCCACAAAGAAATTGCACTATGGTTCCAATGGGAAAGTTCCCCTCTGACAAAACTGTGGTCAGGCCGTATTTTGAATTCTTTGTTACTTTTCGCTCTTTATCAAAGTTCATCACAAGTGCAGTGGATTGTCTTCATGTAGCCAATATTTAAAACATGCCTCTTTTTTGAATAATTTATTGCTTAACAAATTTACACAAGCTAAACCGTAAGGCCGCACACATAAAATACACTATGAATGTCAGACTGTTAGAACTTCATAAGCTTAAAGGGGTATTACAGGAAAAAACATATACATATATCTCAACTGGCTCCAGAAAGTTAAACAGATTTGTAAATTGCTTCTATTAAAAAATCTTAATCCTTTCAATAATTATCTGCTGCTGAAGTTGAGTTGTTGTTTTCTGTCTGACAACAGTGCTCTCTGCTGACATCTCTGCTTGTCTTGGGAACTGCACAGAGTAGAAGAGGTTTGCTCTGGGGATTTGCTTCTAAACTGGGTGGTTCCCGAGACACGTGCCATCAGAGAGCACTTAGACAGAAAAGAACAACTCTACTTCAGCAGCTCATAAGTACTGAAAGGATTAGGATTTTTTTAATAGAAGTAATCTACAAATCTGTTTAACTTTCTGGAGCCAGTTGATTTATATATATAAGTTTTTTTCCTGGATAACCCCTTTAAACAATGTACATCTATATAGTTAGGCCTTTCATAGATGAACACGTAAACATATAGGCCCATATTTATCAAGCTGTGTAAGAGAAAAAGTGGAGTGATTTTTCCGCAGCAACCAATCACAGCTCAGCTAATGAGCTCTGGTAAAGTGAAAGCTGAGCTGTGATTGGTTGCTGTAGGAAAATAACTTCACTTCTTCTTTCACACAGTTAGATAAATCTGGGCCATAGAATTTTTGTTTTGAATGCTGATCCAGTCTGAGTGCTGCTCAGGAAAAAGAAGGAACATTTTCCTATTTAGGTGGAACGATTTATGTCTTATGGGTCTCTTGCCTTTAGGTACTTTTACATGGGTCAAGTATGCCCATATACCGAGCGCCAATCTTTTTGATCACATGGCTAAATCAGTTGGAGGCTAGGCCACAGGAACAATCACTGTATCGTTTGCGTGGACATTTAATTTCATTACTGTCAGCCCCACAACTCCTATTTACACATGCAGCCAACAAACAATGATTTAAATAGATGCACAAAAAATTCAAGCAGCCGCCGAACAAGCATTTTTCTTGCTCGTTGGCTGATCCCTTTCTTAACGCTGGCTCAAAAAATGGGAAACAAAGTTCTCATTATGTATGCCCCTCTTCCTTGTTTACATCTTTATGCCCCCCCCCCCCATACCGTTGGTTGAACTTGATTGACTTTTGTCTTCTTTATCTGTACTATATACCACATACTACTTTTTGGTATATGGATTGTTATTACGTCTATCTAAACATCAAATGATGAGACTGTGTTTATTTTGCACTTTTTTCGAAAAACCATCATCCACGTGTTAATTTTCAGTATTTTGCGGCTGCTTCTCTAAAACACTGGAATATGCTTCTGAAGTGTTGTGCATTTAGTTTATGGCATCTCCATTCTTCTAGACAATTTGTATGGACATATTTTTGGCAATATTTACTGCATTGTATTAAACTACAAATGAATAAGAAAGATATAGTTCTCTCAGCTCACCTCCTCCACGGTCTGCAAGGACTCGAGCCCGGCCCGGCTTGGTACTTGTAAGTAAACGAAGAAAAGGTAGTCCAGCAGTACCTTTAAAATGTAGATCCTTTATTGAACTTCTCTTTAAAATACAGAGCACACACCATCCACCTTCACCTGGTCAGCAAACCTCTCCTATGGACACGTTTCGAACGCATGCGCGTTCGAAACGGGTCCATAGGAGAGGTTTGCTGACCAGGTGAAGGTGGATGGTGTGTACTCTGTATTTTAAAGAGAAGTTCAATAAAGGATCTACATTTTATAGGTACTGCTGGACTACCTTTTCTTCGTTTATTGTATTAAACTGCCTAGTAGAAAGGAGTCATTCTGTGTGTCTAATACTGGTATATAAAAAAAAAAAGAACAAGAAAATTGATATGAAAACATCATGCTATGCTCACAAGAGGAAACTTGAGGACAGACAGGGTATTAACATGCCAATCTTTCAAGGTTGAAGAGTAGCAAAGACGGCACAATCTCAGGAATTCAGGGTTATTGGCCAAACCACAGACCGACATTGTGTCTGAAGGATGGCATTCACCTGCATCTCTTGCCAGTGCCTCAGCTACATTTTCAAACAGGATACGAATCCCAGAGAACGGATCAGGCTCCCATCAATGTCATTTCAGCTTCTATCAATAAACTAACATCACTAATTTATTTTACATGCATTAATAGCCATATAATAGAGCAGATCAGAAAATTACAATGCAGTTCATTGGTTAACTAACAACATGATTTTCTCTCTTCAATAGAATAAAAGACTCTTTATTGAAATGACGCAAGGAACTGGGTGTTTAAAGGGGCTTTAAACAAAATTCAAAGAACCATTCATGAATAAATGCAAACTCAACAACGCAAACTTTGTTTGTTTAGACATTTTTTTTGCACCTTGTCCACAAAGGGGGTGACTTAAAGGTGTATGGGCATGTCTTTGTGGAAAGAAGTGGGTGTTGAAAAGTGACACCGTCCCTCCAAATTGTTAAATATTGGCATAAAGTAAGAGTCGTTTAAGACAGACCGACGGGAAGCAGTAAATGAGTGCTGATCGGCGCTAGTGCCCATTTGCTGATAATTGGACCGTGTAAGAGGATCTGAAGCCAACCAATAGGTGGTATAAAGTTGAACAATAGTGTTTACAGCATTAAATTGATGAAAAAGAATTAGTAATGGTGCTTAAAGGGGTACTCTGCTGCTCAGCGTTTGGAACAAAATGTTCCGAATGCTTTGAGCCGGCGCCTGGATCTCGTGATGTCATAGGCATGACGTCATGAGGAGCGGATCTATGACATCACTAGATCCCGGCGCCGGCTCTAAGCATTCGGAACATTTTGTTCTAAACACTGAGCAGCGGAGAACCTCTTTAATTTGGGGCATCTTTAAGCTACCAGGTCTAAGTTTTGCAGTCCATTCATTAGACAGGAAAAAAATCGATGCAGATTTCCTAAAGCACAGGACAGGACACTTCAATTATATCTACTGACACATCAATTATATCTACTGTACATAGTTAATGGTACTCCTTTAGGAAGATTTGCTGCAGACATATTATACAATATTTTTTAAGGGATTTTAAATGTGTTACTGTTCTAGTAATTATGGTAACTGTCTGATCTATTTCAAAAACAGTTTATATTGGTCAGGATCCTACTGGTGAGAACCTCTCCTTTCATTAGTGATAGCAGAGTCAAGACCATAGTAGCACTCTTCACTACCTGGCTTGGCACTAAAAGTGGTACTCCGGTGGAAAACTTTTTTTTTTTTTAAATCAACTGGTGCCAGAAAGTTAAACAGATTTGTAAATTACTTCTATTAAAAAATCTTAAGCCTTCCAGTACTTATTAGCTACTGAATACTACAGAGGAAATTCTTTTTTTGGAACAAAGAGCTCTCTGCTGACATCACGATCACAGTGCTCTCTGCTGACACCTCTGTCCATTTTAGGAACTGTCCAGAGCAGCATATGTTTGCTATGGGGATTTTCTCCTACTCTGGACAGTTCTTAAAATGGACAGAGATGTCAGCAGAGAGCACTGTGCTCGTGATGTCAGCAGACTTCTGTGTTCCAAAAAGAAAATAATTTCCTCTGTACTATTCAGCAGCTAATAAGTACTGGAAGGATTAAGATTTTTTTTAATAGAAGTAATTTATGAATCTGTTTAACCTTCTGGCACCAGCTGATTTAAAAAAAAAATATATAAATAAATAAATACATTTAAAAAAAAAAAAAGGTTTTCCACCAGAGTACCCCTTTAATGCTGGAGAGAGGCTCCATAATCTATAATGGAACCCATCACCTGCAATGAAGTGTGCTGCCACAAGCTTTACCCAGATATATCTATATATCAGGAAAAAAAAACCTGACTGATCTTAACTTCTGACATGTCAAAAGTTTAATGGAATGAGTAATGCTTTCGAGTCTCAATATGCTCTGGGTGGCAGGAAAAATAAGAATACAGAGACACACGTGCTGACAATTCCCTACTGATGCAATTCTGATGCTGGTGTTCTTGTCTCATTGTTGTTCATTCCAACACATAGGAAATGCACACTTAGCCCTTAACACTGGCTAAAGCGGGTCACCACTGCGGCCAGTGATTGGCTGAATGTGCACATCCTGTGTGTCAGGAGGAAGAGCAGGAGGTACCAAGGAGTGGGCACTGCCCTGTCAGAAAGGAACAGATAGGCCATTGGCAGCAGATGAATACAGTGACCCCCCGACCTACGATGGCCCCAACCTACGATCATTTCAACATACGCATCTCAGCATCTCAGAGGCCATCGCATGTTTAAGGCAGCATCAACATACGATGCTTTTGTATGTCGGGGCCATCGCATAAACGGCTATCCGGCAGCGCAGACTGCTTCAGCTGTCACCGGATAAACGTTTACAGTGCGCCGTGTGCCCCGACGATCACTTACATGTCCTCAGGGCTCCGGCGCGTCCTCTTCGGGATCCCCGCTACGCCGGCGCTCTCCTTCAACGTCATCACGTCGTCGCGCATGCTGTCCCATCATCCAATAGGAGCAACATGCATATCGGCGTTATGGCAGCGATGGAGAGCAAGGATCCCGGGCAGCAGAGACGTTCTGGAGCGACGGGGACACCCCGGGCAGCGGTGACGGGTCCGGAGCGGCGGGGACACGAGAGTATTACCTCCTATACTTTACATTGCACGGATCCCTCAACATACAATGGTTTCAACAAACGATGGTTCATTGGGAACGGATTATCATCGTATGTTGAGGGACCACTGTATGTGTATTTCTGTTTTTTTCTACCATCCTAAGCAAATTTAACACTACAATATTTTTCCAAACAATGACTTTAAGGCTCACAGTTTGGAGCAGGCACATTTTCATCTAAAGCTATGTCTTCCCTTTTACTTTCACATTTTTGGTCATAGAGGATTGAGTATGTGACCACTTCATAAGCAATAAAAGTTAGTTATAGGTCTGTTAACATATTTTTCCAGCGCAGGACTGGAGTTTATTGAAAACACAATCCTCTTTTCAGTGAGAGCATAACTGGGCACTGAGGAATTTTATTATTAGACAACTCCAGCTAAAGGCACTTAAATCATCCTACTGGAGACCACGAAGCGATAGCAGTGTTGGGATCCTCGCTGGAGTATTTGTTAGCAGACAGTTGTGACATTTTTGAGATTACAATGTGTTTCCTTTAGGAAAAGACAAACCAAAGGTGAAAAGTATTCTGTGAATGTCTTCTATTCTTCTGCTGGCACACACTGCACGCATTTATTTCAATGTCTCAGCCCTGACATGTCTCACTTCTGAGCTTTATAAATGGCCTTCTTCCAGTTACCAGTCAATGGCTACACTTTGGCTGCACACTCTATGCTGTTGATCGCTAAGCTGACTACAATTACATATACGTATGAAGTCATAAGATTACGTATACTTTACCTAAATTCATTAAAACTCACTTTTTCACAATTTCTGACATTTTCTCTTAATACACACTCCTCTTAGGTCAGTTAGGATCACTTCTATATTTAAAGAATGTGTAATTTTGATATTGCGTCAATTTGATACTAGGGTGCAAATGCTCTGCACAAACCCCCATGTGTATAGCAGTGTATATGTACTACATACAAACCGTTATATCCATTGGGGGGTATGTGCAGAGTATTGCACCCTTGTGTCTGTAGTACAGACACAAGGGTGCAATGCTCTGCACATACCCCCATGGGTAAAGCGGTGTGCACTGCACACTGTACTACAGAGCCAAGGGTGCAATGCTCTGCATATACTGCTATACACATAGAGGTATATGTAGAGCATTGCACCCTTGTGTCTGTAGATGACACTAGGATGTAATGCTCTACAGATACACTGGTGTGTATACGTATTTACACAATTAATTACCCCCCTTCCCCCCAACCCCTCACATACAGGGCCGCTGATGCACTTACAGGGACCTGTCTTGCCGAGAGCCTGGAGGAAGCCTTGTGCGCGGAAACACAGTAGCGGGACGGAACTGTAGAGAGGCGGCGGGACGGAACTGTAGAGAGGCGGCGGGACAGAACTGCAGGGAGGCGGCGGGGCAGTGTTTACTGTGTGCCGCTAACACAGTGCAGGGAGTGGGAAGGGGTTTGGATGGGGATTGTGCACACTGTTAAGACTGTAGCCTGGGGGTGGGGTGGGGGGTGTTTGCACGCCACTTACACTGTGGGACTGTGCAGGGGGGGCGGATATTTGCTTACACTGTGGGACTGGGGGGGGGCACTGTGGCCACTGCTGGAGTGGTCCGTGTTCGGGGGTGGGGGGGGCGGTTGGGTGCTGTTGGCAGAGTACCCGGTGGGCAGACCTGTGACTGCGCATCCGAGAGTGGGCGTTCAACGGTTAGGATTGCCGCCCCTATGAAAAGTGAAGAACCGGCCCTGCACGTGTGAATGGTAAGCAGTGGGTCACCGGAGGCTTGATAAACAGAGGCTGCAGCCTGACAGCCCCGCCCACAGCAGCCTTATGACCGCCGGCTCCAACGAAATCTGTTGATTATTCAATAACTAGATTTGTCTACAACGAATCCCGTTATTGAATTCTATCGATTTTATCGAATAATCGCTGCAGCGCTATAAGAAACCTTGTAATATATCTTATTAGACAACAGGGATGTGGAAATCCTATCGCCCAACGCCCGCGACATGTAGTTTTGGGCGCCGGGCAGGTGAATTTGTCCTAGATTTAGCCCTGTATCGGGCAAGCAGGGACAGACCGACTTCCCCCTTATTTTTCTTTAATGCCAGTGTGAAGCGCAGGAGCCGATGCAAGTCTGCACCTCACACGGGCGCTCAGGGTGTATGGAGGGGGCGGCGGCCCTCAGCTGATTTCAGTAGCCGGGGGCCGCTGCTCATAGCCCCCCCAGCCGATCTGAGGGGAGCCCGAGGTCACACGTCTGCAGGAGAAGATTAAGCCATGCCCCTTACCCCCCCTCCCGGAGGATGGAGTACACAGCTCCTCCCCCTCCCCTGCTCTGTCTACACAGGACCTCACTTATCACGGGGAAGTTTCAAGTTTTCACGGGGAAAATACAGAGCAGGGGGAGGGGAGAGGACGTGTGTGAGAAGGAGACATACTGCACTGCACTGCACGGGCTGGGGATTTCACCTCACACCAGCTCAGGTGAGGAGGCCGAGCATGCAGGCGGCGGGAAGGGTGGTTGTTTATGTATGTAATGTATGATTGGGGGGGGGGTATATCAGCGGCGGGTGTATGTATGATGTGTGCATATGTATGGTGTTTGTGTCATGTGTATATATGATGTGTGTATGGTGTCTGTGTATGTATGATGTGGGGTGGGCAGCGGCAGGTGTATGTATGATGTGTGCATTTGTATGGTGTATGTGTCATGTGTATATATGATGTGTGTATGTATGATGTATGTATATAATGTATGATATAGGGGTCAGTGGCCCGGTGTATGTATGATATGTGTATGCATGTATGTTTTGTACAGGGGCGGACTGACAAGTGCTGCCGCCAGTTGTGCTATCTAATTTTTTTAATTTATTTTTAGTGGCTTCTGGCCACCCGCACTAAATTGCACCACCAGAATCCCACCCCCTTCGTACTCACCCGCCGACTAAGGGCCCCACACGCCCGAACCAAAACTACAACTTCCAGCATGTTGCACCATAACCTAAACTGTAGAACTATAAAGTTCGGGTCAGCTGCAGAGCCATAGACTGCATCAGGGCATGCTGGGTGTTGTAGTTACTAACTGCAATTCCCAGTATTCCTTGACACAGCCTATGGCTCTGCAGCTGACACGAACCAAAACTACAACTCCCAGCATGTTACACAATAACCTTAACTGTACTACTATACAGTGCAACATGCTGCAACACCCACAGAACCATAGGCTGTATCAGAGCATACTGGGTTTTGTAGTTAACTAGGAACTAAATGCAACGTAATGACACATAAATTAGAGTAAATAAAATGCACCACACAAACTGGAGAAGCAGAACCCCCCCCCCAGTAACACAGCGTGGTTCAGTATATATAAGTCCCTATGAAGACTGAAAAATTGTAATTAAAATATTTTAAGAAGTGCGTATATATGTGAATAAGCCCCTTTCATAATAAAAGTTCCGATAATAAATGGTTCCGATAAAAACTACAGATCACGGCACATAAGATTACCCTCATACATCCCTGTATTTGGAAAAATAGGAGTTATAGGGGTCAGATGGGGGGGGGGGGGGGGCTTGCCTCAGGTGTAAAAGGAGCTAGCTACAGCTCTCCCCCACTAATAGCCCGGCATGCTTCGATCGCTGTGGACGGCTATTAAAGCATTAGATCACCGCTATTAAAGTTGACAGCAGTGTCTAAAGGGATCTTATAACCATCCCTGGTGGTCTAGTGGGGTGGATCGTACTATTTTGGTTGAAATTATTTTATCTACCAGGACAAGTGGATTTTCTTGAGGGACATGTAGATTGTGCTCCTCTTTAGCCCCTTGGACAAGTAGTTTTTTTTTTTTTTTTTCCACACCCCTGGACAAAAATGCTTAGATCTCCTGTTATCAAACCTTTTCCTTCTTCCCTCTCCTGCTGTTAAAATTCATCTCTGAAAATCCGGTCAGCTTTGTCCTGTATCTACAAGACAAGTCAATATAGGTCTATGGAGGGGGGAAGGATGGAGCTCACCCACCAGCTCTATGAGAACTGCAAATTTTAGATCAAGCCTGCAGAGCAGAAATTAGCTGGAAATTACCATATAAAATTTATGTAATGGCCAGAAATGGTGCTGCTTCTCATGTCCACACAGTTTATCCTGAAAAGTCACCTAAAAGGACTGGTACATTTTAAGTCATTTTGCCACAACACTTAAAGGGGTATTCCAGGCAAAAACTTTTTTTATATATCAACTGGCTCTGGAAAGTTAAACAGATTTGTAAATTACTTCTATGAAAAAAATCTTAATCCTTCCAATAGTTATTAGCTTCTGAAGTTTTCTGTCTAACTGCTCAATGATTATGTCACGTCCCGGGAGCTGTGCATGATGGGAGAATATCCCCATAGGAACTGCACAGCTCCCGGGACGTGAGTCATCAGAAAGCAGTTAAACAGAAAACAACTCAACTTCAGAAGCTAATAACTATTGGAAGGATTAAGATTTTTTAATGGAAGTAATTTACAAATCGGTTTAACTTTCCGGAGCAAGTTGATATATAAAAAAAAAGTTTTGGCCTGGAATACCCTTTAAGTATGTTTGAGATCATTGTGCATATGGAAGACCCAATTGCATCCAAGATATAACTTCCTGACCACTGTCTTGAGATGTTGCTTCAATATCTTCACATTACTTTCTTCTCCATAATACCATATATTCTGTGGAGTTCTGTAGGGGAAGACTGAGGTCTGAACATAACTTACTGTGAATAAATCTATCTACAAGTGAATTATCACCGTACTCATGTCTGTGATAAAGAGGAACCTGCTTGAAAGTCAGCTTGTTATTAGGCCTAGTTACAAAACTGAAAACTGCAAGATTTAAGGGTTATTTTAGAATATAGACAGTAAAATAGAAAATAAGGAACCGAATCACCTAAAAATTTTATAAAATATGTTTACCATAAAACATGGATTTAAACAATAGGTCCTTTTCTGATGACACATTCCTCTTAAAAGGAAAACGGTCATCCTGTTCACTCACACTAAACCCAATACACTGGGTTATAGTGTGAGTGAACAGGAGACCAATGAGGGGTCATTGACTGCTATACCTACCTGCACTCCGGGGATCTGTCTATCCCAAGATATGCTTCCATGAATTGCGTACAGGAGGCGGGCCCGCCAGCTAGATTTGAATATTCATTGTTGCGGGTCAGGTTAGCACTGTGCCGACTGAGCACTCACATGACCCACGACAATGAATATTCAAATTGAGCCGGCAGGCCCGCCTCCTGCAGATCTTCGGAGGGACAGATCTCCGGAGTCCAGGTATGTATAGGAGTCAGTGACCCTCTCATCGGTCTACTGTTCACCCACCCTATAACCTAGTGTATTGGGTTTAGTGTGGGTGAACAGGATGACTGTTCTCCTTTAAGGTTACTTTTACATGCCATACGAGAGTTTCTCATATCCCAAATGGGAGATCCACACTTTTTTGACATTATGTCATTTCCTCTCCTTTGTGTTAAGATATGATCCATCTTTGCATACAAAAAGACATGTCGCACAGCTGATCTCTAAAACCTTATGTAAAAAAAAAAAAAAAAAAGGTCTAAAGGCTGTGTTCACAAGGCGGGAAATTTCCAGAATGTTTACCTAGAAAATACAGGCAAACATTCTGCAAATTTGCATGTTCTGCCGATGCTAGGACTGCTTGGAAATGCACAGCCTCCATAAACAGCAATGCATTTTTGCGAGTGGAATCTGCAGAAACAATTAACATGTTTATTGTTTTTGCAGATGCCAAAATTTGCATTCCCGCAGCAGATGTTTTCACGGTAGAAATTCCGCCACAGTACACAGTGCAGCAGAATCCCATTGAATTTCCTAGTAGAGTTTTTCCACAGAGTTCCACTTGGAAATATCACCGTGTGAAGATAGATCTTCATCTGTATATAGATAAATTGTAGTCCTGTAATATTTCCCGTGACTGTAGGTATGCCCCAATTTGGATGGTAACCTCACATATTCTCACATTCATATACACTTTCAGGGTACAGTCCAACGTAGCTCATACGCAGCGTATTTGATGCTGCGCAATGGAAAATACGCTGCATTTTTTCCGATCAGCATCCGGCAGCAGCTCTGTGTGTTCAGTTTGGTTTGGAGGCAGGTCCGTACGCTGCCGTGACTGACGCATGACCCCGCCTCCATACCTCACTGCTGCAGGGTAGCCCTGAGTTTATTCTTATCGGAGAATGCGCAGCGTATTTCATGCCGCGCATTAGATTTTTGTGATGTGTGAAATACACTGTGTGATACGTGGGACCGTACTCTTAATCAATAATCCTTAAATTTTGGCTGAGCTTTGAGTATTTTATTATTCAGCATTGTTACCAACCACAACACAAACGTGTAAATGATGATAAAACACAGGTTTACTTTCAAACATGTCAGAATACAGAAGTTATTTTAATAATTCCATAGCTACGGTAAACTTTACATCTTCCATATGCATCTGAGATCCATTCCTGCGTCAAATAGGAAGAATATGAAGAATGTTTTTTTGTAAGGGACTGACATGACTAGTTTATAGATAGAGGAAGTTCTCCATAAACAATGACAATCATTCGTTCATTCGCTGAATCACACAGGCTTGGGAGAACACACGGTCAACTAAAAAAAAATTGACATAAACCAGAAAGACACATGTGGCCCCCTATGGACAGGTTTCTTTGTAACCGTAATTGTCAAATTGTTTCTGGAGTGTTCATTGTATAATGTCTACAAAAGCAAGCTCCAAGCTGGAAGAAAACAGCCAGGTTCACACAGTATCTTGGTCAGTATTTTTGCCAAAACCAAGAGTGTTTTCGACCCCCTCCCTCTTGATTTGGGCTAAAAATACCATCCAAAATACAGTGTGTAAACCCAACCTAAGGTAACGTCTGTTTCACTTTTGGCCACAGACTTGGTTCCAAGTTAGCCTCACTCAATGGGTATAACTAATGTCCAGGTTACCCAGTGCACTTCATGTGCCAAGAAGTGACAGTCACTGTTTTTCTCTCGGCATCATGGATTTGAAATTTGTGTGGCAGCGTCTCTGTTTCTCTATTTTTGTTTTACAATGGATTTTAAATTTGTGTAAGAAAAATCGCACCATATGAACTACAGCACAGATTTTTATCAAAATCATTGGCATGTGTATTTCGAGCAGATTCTAATGCAGAATTCCAAATGGATTTCACAACACACAACAGAATCTGCAGCGGGCGCCACTGAAATCCATTGGTGATAGAACTGCGCTAACATGCACAGTCGTCACTGATGGCAATGCAGCCCACATGGATTTCCATCAAGAGAATGAACGTGGTCATTCTTTCAGAGAACTCTGAAAAATTTTCTAATGCATAACTACTGACAGCAATAGGTGTCTGCTTCACCTAAAATACCGAGCAGTGAAATTCTGTAGTAAAGTGGTCTCAAACTGTGGCCCTCTAGATGTTGAAAAACTTCAACTCCCAGCATGCCCGGACAGCCAACGGCTGTCCGGGCATGCTGGAAGTTGAAGTTTGGCAACATCTAGAGGGCAACAGTTTGAGACCACTGCTGTATTGTGAATATTGCCTAATACTTATCAAGGGAAATACTCTTTCTTCTTGACTTGTCCACTTCTGTTTTGCAGATGTTACAGGTTTTTCCATGTTCTCTGCAATAAACAAACCCCATGTAAATGTAAATGATCAGGATAGACCACTTAAGACAACTGTTTCATTTCCACCAAATGTCAAAGGGTCTGACCGAATTCTCTACCGCAATCCTTTTCTTCGAAGGTTGAATAATTTTATTCAAAAGCTCCTTGACCCAATACAATTCTGTGAACAGGATCCCTCACTTACCATGCATCATTTATAATGCTTGTGTTATGTGGCAGAGGGGATTTGGCGCCCCTCTCAGACACCAGAGCCCAACCGGGCTGCAGAATCTACACCTCAAACTATGGTATGTTAATAAATAGCTTGTATGTAAAAAGTCTAACCATTTAGAGCCAAGTACAGTAATAATTTCAGGCGACATAGTGACTTGTGCTTATACTACGATCAGTTAACCATCATCATTCTTATGGCAGAAATAAACATTTTTTTTTACAATATTTAAACTTTCTAGTAAGAGCTTAATTTGACAATGTTCAAGTTACACAAGTTGTATACAAAGGGCCTTTGTGCACGAAGTCTGGAGGGATTAACCAGCATTGTTCCTCAGAAAACCCTCCACAAATCACCTTTGTGTAGAGTCGAGTTTTAACTTTCAGAAGATACCTGAAAATATTTTGATTTCATTACATTTATTTAATGGAAGGAGGGGGTTACTTGTTTTTAATGCTTCCAAATGCAAATAATTCCTTGTTTTTTCTATATAATAAAATCATACTGGTTTTCAAATGCAGTGTTAAAAAAGGTACCAACTTTAAAGTTTATAGCGTAGATTGTAAGGAAAATGCGACTCTGTGTCAGGTTTGGAACCAGATTGAATACCACTTTAGATACCATAGCATTTTTGTCCCTCGGAAAGAATCTAAGGCAGACATTGTGGTTTGTAAATTCAGATTATTGTTGCACTTTCACCCCTTAAGGACACAGCGCATTTTGGCCTTAAGAACCAGGCAAATTTTATTTTTGCATTTTCGATTTTCCCTCCTCGCCTTCTACAAATCATAACTCTTATATTTTCATCTACAGATGAGTATGAGGGTTTGTCTTTTGCGCGACCAGTTGTCCTTTGAAATGACATAACTCATTTTACCATAAAATGTATGGCGCCACCAAAAAATACTATTTGTGTGGCAAAATTGAAAAGAAAACCGGAATTTTGCAAATTCTGACATGTTTTCTTTATTCGGTGGGTCATTACTAGAGATGAGCGAATTTACAGTAAATTCGATTTGTCACAAACTTCTCGGCTCGGCAGTTGATGACTTATCCTGCATAAATTAGTTCAGCTTTCAGGTGCTCCGGTGGGCTGGAAAAGGTGGATAAGTCATCAACTGCCGAGCCGAGAAGTTCGTGACGAATCGAATTTACTGTAAATTCGCTCATCTCTAGTCAATACGATTAAAATGATACCCATGATTATATACTTTTCTATTATTGTACCACTTAACAAAATCTCAAACTTTTTAACCAAATTAGTGCGTTTAAAATCCCTCTACTTTGACGACCTAGAACTTTTTCTTTTTTCGTATAAGCGGCAGCATGAGGGCTCATTCTTTGCGCCATGATCTGTACTTTCTATTGATATCACATTTTCATATATAAAACTTTAAATACATTTTTTATAAAAATTTTTGGAATATGATGTAACAAAAAAGCATAAATTTTGGATATTTTTTTTTTTTTTTACGTTCATGCCGTTCACCTTACGGGATAATTCACATTATATTTTCATAGTTCGGACATTTATGCACGCGGCGATACTAAATCTGTTTATTAATTTTGCTTTTATGCTTTTTGGAGGTAAAATGGGAAAAACAGATGTTTTACCTTTTTATTGGGGGAGGGGATTTTTCTAAATTGTTTTTTTACACACTTTCCCCATAGGGGACTATTTATAACAATTATATCATTGCTAATACTGTTCAGTGCTATGCATAGGGCATAGCAATGATCAGTGTTATCGGCGATCTTCTGCTTTGGTCTGAAATCGAGCAGACCAGAGCAGAAGACCCCAGGAGACGGACGGAGGCAGTGCTGCCCGCAGAAGTTCAAACCTGACCCAAAAAATTAGTTACAAAGGTCATAACGCCGGCATTATAATATTTGTAACTTGTTATTTGCTTAAACACGAATCAGAGCTCAATTAATCGATCACAGGATTTGTCGACAATTAGACCTAGTTATCGATTTTTTATTGATAATACTGATTAAACTTTGCAGCCCTAATACAACGTAAGAATAATTGAAGAATTCCCCATTTAGGTCAAAGTAAGCAGTAAAATCTAAACGAGCACCTTAACTATTTCAGCTGCCATGGAACAGTCTCATGTGAATATGGGAATTTTTTGTTTGTCATTCTGCATTTTTATTACTACAGATCCATTAGCTCCGCATAGGGTTATATTAAACATAGCTTTGGATGGCTATCATCACGTGTATAATGTTTGGAAAGCCGAGACACTGGGAGACAACTATTATTGTAGAAGTAATATAATTCTGACTGGCAGACCCTGATACACTAATCTACTGTACTGCTAATCCTTATTCCATGGCCAATGTCAAGATCAAGTTAACTGGGCCAGATCAGAGTAGTAGTGCGAACAGGATCCTCTGGTCCCGCTGTTTGCTTATGCATCACTTCAAAGACATTCCTTACTATACTCCAAGAACAGTTCATCTCAAAAACAGTTTAGGTCTAGCCCCAAAGGTAATATTAACAATGCTACTAGGTAATGACTTTTGCAGCTCACTACTGAGTTTCTATAGAGGAGAATTGATATTCCAGCTCTGTTATACCACAATCTTGGACAAGCATACAAGTCCCTTCACAGTCTTTAACATAGCGCATTGACAGATGTACATATTCTAAACTGTTATCATGTGATATGCACAACACTATTTGCACATATTATACTGCAAGCTCGATCAGCCTTATATTTAGTTACTTAAAGAGTAGCTCTCACCATGTATATAATTTTATTTTCTGTCCCTACCTATTGCTAATCTAGCCCTAACCCCCTCCCTGCCTTCTAAACAGCTACTCTTATGCTGCTCACTCTTGCTGAGCAGGAAGCATACTTCCCCAGCAAGTGCCACGTCACTGATGCCTGCTGGGCGCCAACTTCCGCCCTCACTTCATCTATGCTGCGCTCCTGTCAGAAGCGTGCATAGATGAGCGGCCAATAGCACCGACGGCTGTTCCGGGGTCTCCTCCTTACTGTTTAGCAGTTCATGTGATACCCAGGTAGGAGGAGTATAGGAGCATCACTGACATAGAAATCATCCCCAGTCCGAGATTTATTCCCCAGCCCCTGCAGTCTATAAATACCCAGCCCGTGCACTTTGTCATCCTCCTGTGCCGTTCAGTGAACAAAGGCAGAGCTCAGGGCGGAGATTAGGGATATGTGTACGTCCTCTCTCCCTGCACAGACGTGCGTCCTCCGAAGGCAGAGCAGGAGGAGGGTGTACCTCCTCTCTCCCCCTGCTCTGCCCTCCCACCCAGCTCTAGCTACGGAAATCTTCGGAGAGCTGAGGGGAGGAGTGGACGCAAGGAGTGGACTGAGTGGACAAATTTCTACCTCACACCGTGCAAGATATCCCTGCCGGGGGGCGGGGACGAGCTGCGCACGAGGCCAGTGAGCCAATGCGCACAGCCCCGGCATTCACATCGCTCGCTCCCGCCTGTCTGATTGACAGGCAGTGAGCGAGCGCAGGTTGACTGAATTCGGACAGATTGCCCGGCCGGGATCAGTCTGAATGTTATAGTGGCCAAATTTCAAATAGAAAATAAAATATTTTAAAAACACAAAAAAATTATTGATGTATATTCGAGATATGTTGTAATAAATAAGTACTACAACATATTAAAAAAAAAAGTTCATGACAGTGCCCATTTAAAAACCTATCATTAACAAGAAAAACTTCCTACAATTCACATTTAAAAGGGTAAATGTATCTTTATCTTTAAACAATGTACATGTATCATCTATTTTAGAGAACCTTAGTTGGGTAAATACATTGTATAACTTCATGTGTAATGGCCCAGAGTTACAGACTGTATTAGGGGAAGTCCATGAGTACCAAACATGTCCACACTTCTCTATCTAACAGTATGATTGTCAAGTCTTGATTTGGCAAATGCCAGGAGAATGTTAAATTACGAGGGGAGAAAATGCTATGGGGTTGTTTTCCAGGGGTTGGCCTAGGTTTCTTACTTTCACAATCTACTGCTCAGAACAGCCACCCCTCCTTCCACGGACATCCCCACCATGCATATCTATGAAACAGCCAGAGATTCAGCATTGGTCTCCGATCCGTGCATAGGGAGATTTGGGGCGCTGAGCAGGAGATTAGGGCAAGGGGGTGATAATCTCAGTGGCCAAACCCTCCACGATCAAACACATACGTTATCCTGTAAATAAAGCATAAGTTGTTACCACTTTAAGGAGAGCCCATTATGTTTTTCAACTTAATAGGGATGGGAGGGTACAACAGTTTTAAAGACTACATGTTTTAAACTATGTGGTCTTTATCACATACTGTGGAATTTAAACAAAGTAAGTGGCTTTTAACAGGAGTTTGGAGTGCTGGATCTTCTTTGCCTAATATAAAGGTGTTTCAGCCTGGAGAGTCCCCTGGTTTTCCCTGCATCTCCTAGGCACAATTTTTGGAGTGAAAATTGTGGACATTTCTTGCATGAATATGTTGAGCGTTTTTGGGTTTTCTTAAAGGCATGATTGGGTGTATTTGACAGTAACATGTCTGGCCTGCACAGAGCCCTGACTTCCATACTTTTTAGGTGACCTATAACTTAGGGGGGGGGGGGCAGATGGGACAATGCATTCATGGTGATTTGGTCAGATAAAAAAAAAACACAAAAAAACCCAACACTTATGGCACAACTGACATATTCTCTCTAGTACAGGGTTTGTAATGGTGGTGCATAATTCCGTTCTTGAATCCCTGTGTCATGCACCACTCCTTTAGGCCCAGCCTCATTTAAAGCACTCCTTTATCATTCATAATTCATATTTACAGAAACAAAGCACTTTTTCTATTCCACATAATGTAATGCAGCTGAGACACTTCTACAGGTAAACAAAGAATTAAGACTACCATCAATATGGTCAGCAGCCAGGTCGGAACAAAAACGTATTCTCAAAACAAAATAAACCAAAGAACAATAATGAAGAAGGGATGCATTTGGAAAATGAAAATACTTTGGATGGGAAAATGTAAACAGGACATTCCAGGATTAAAGAAAAAAATGGAAAACCGAGGATTCTTCCCTGCTTAAATGCAAATTTTTATGAAAATGTGACAAGGAATGCAGATCAGATCATACTCTGAAAAGGCTTATTCAGAGATACAAGGAGGACTATTATTTACTTCTTCATAACAGATTTGAAGTGACAGGAGGAAATCATTCTGGACTCTTGGACACGTTGATGTCAAATGTTTGAGGTTCACTTGGAGAAATGAAGCAGATAATAGGCAAACGGACATACCCATGGCAATGTATGGGTTATTGGGCAGAGTAAACTGGCAGATCAACTCACACGTTTATAGGAATTTTCTAAAATTCGATGCCAAATTATAGGGACAAAGGGGGCAAATGTCATTGGCAGTATTTTGGTACATAGGCAGGCTTACAAAGGCACAAATATGAATCTGCACCCTTGAATTGACAACCATAAAAAAAAACACACAGAAATATGGTTTTAATGTTGTTGCTTTTCAAGCTCAATCAGAACAGAAGCAAAACAAAACAATCACATTAAAATAGATAAAACAATGTAGTAACAATAGAGGGTACGAGTTATTCATCTACTTGTAAAACCGTTGACACATCATAATTTTTGATAGGTAAGGATCCGGTTGCGAGAACCCCCCCATATTGTTGAAACAATGGTGCAGAAGCATTTAGCCGAGCACTGTGCCCATTTATTCCACACTATTCAGTAAGCCAAGTGCTTGGTATAGATTTATAAAAGGTTTTAATGGTTGGGACAGAAGCTGAAGGTTTCTACTTTTCTTTCAAACACAGCTTCATCCTTACTCCTGAGGTTTGTCTGGTACGCAGCTGCAATACTAGACACCAACTGTGGACAAAAGTGGAGCTTGTTCTGGGAAAAAAAAAAGCTATTTCTCTTACATTATCTCAAATAACCCCATGAAGAAAATGTCATGTCCACCATTTCTTGGCATCAAGCACACATTGCGTTGACCATGCCGACTGCTCAGGAATAGACCATCAGAGGGGCCACCCCTTAAAGTGTATACATTCAGTTGCAGACAGATATAGTCAACCTCTTCCTCAATCCTAAACACCAGCCTGCGTTGTGATTTCACTTACACAACAAGCATTTTTCCAATCATAATGCTGCAGTACTAAGGGGAAAAAAGAGTGACATCACCTCCCATCCTACTAGACATGCAAAGCCAAAGCCTACACCAAGTAATATTATTTATGTACAGCATTACAGCTAAAACAAAAATTCAGGTAATTTACAATGTCTCATTAACATGACCTTACCAACACTGAAAACAAATAAGTTCTTGAGAAAGGTCTTTTAAGGTTCAGGCTTAAAGGATGAAAGGAATGCCTTTAAGAGAATCCCCATCTCTATTTCACACTCATTCAATCTAACATTCCTGGCGGGGTCAAATAGCATTGAATAAGGAAACACAAATTACTCTAAGCGGGATTCTGGTGATAAAAGCTACTTTGTGATGGAGAGACTTATGGAGAGCCCAGGGCTGAAGACTTCTGCTGCCTACAAGTTAAAAATAACATTAGTAAATGTGCACTAAATAGGGCTGTGTTTAGCTGTACAGTGCCCAGAGTATTGTAGTTCTACTATATATATATGGTATGTCTGTGTGTGCAAGCAGTAAACCTGGCATTGGCATTCACTAGCCGGTCAGAAGTTTGTGTCTGTTACCACCCTTGTAGACCCTGGACCTTGCTTGGACATTCTCAGCTAGAATGTTTGGACCTCTTGTTGGGCTTAGAATTTATGGTCTGATGGATGTTGGCGTTGACAAGATGACCTCGCCTATATAGCAGAGGACACCAGGACATATGTATGCGTACACATATATACAGTGGTCCCTCAACATATGATATTAATTGGTTCCAGGAGAACCATCATATGTTGAAACCATCATATGTCGAGAACATATGTCTATGTAAAAATGGTAATTGGTTCTGGGGCCTCGGAACCATTGTATGTTGAATACATATATCTATGGGAAACTGCTAATTGGTTCTGGGATGACCATTGTATGTGGAGTGTATGGGGAGTGTTTAACAAACCAGGGTGCCTCCAGCTGTTGCACAACTACAACTCCCAGCATGCATGTACAGCCATTGACTGTCTGGGCATGCTGAGAGTTATAGTTTTGCAACAGCTGGAGGCACACTGATAGGAAAACATTGATGTATGGGGTGTATAGTGTGTATATGTATTGTATGTGATGTGTGACATCGCATACAGTACTGTACAGTTCTTTAAATACCTTCAGGGGGGACAGAATGTCCTCCATTACGATCCTGCCGACTACTAGGAAAGAAAGGGGAGGGCAGCCAGCAGCTCATTGGATGCCTGCAGCAAGATGCTGCAGGCTATTGGCTATGGCGGCACTGGGGGGCGGGGCTTACACGGAGCTCACAGTGGAAGCCTGCGTGAGTTAGCAGGACAGCATGTGAGTAACAGGAGGCAGAACGGGGCACAGGGGGCACATTAAACAACTATCTGTCAGTTGCTTAAGTTGTCAGCGCTGTCAGATAGCTGTTTGTATGATGGCCCCGACACACAGCAGCATCATATGTCGAGGCTGCCTTCAACATACGATGTCTAGAGAAAGGAAGGAAGGCGCCTCATGTGCGGGATCAGTAGATCTTGCAGGTGGGGGTAGGGGAAGGTAATTCCCAAGCCGCTTACCCAAGTTGGTTGTGCGCCCACACACAACAAGGTTAGGAGCAGAAGAGATATGAAGGCAGGTCCACTGCAGCCCTCCTGGGTAAGTGTAGAATCAAAGGCGAATGACCAGGGAGTCAGGAGTTTGTCTGGCGCAGAGAGGAACCATCAGACAGCCAAGTAAAATCAATGGATTTATTAGATGCAACGCGTTTTGCTGCGCATGCGCAGCTTCATCAGGCATCTGATTAAGCTGCGCATACGCAGCGAAATGCGTTGCATCTAATAAATCCATTGCTTTTTCTTGGCTGTCTGATGGTTCCTCTCTGCGCCAGACAAACTCCTGACTCCCTGGTCATTCGCCTTTGATTCAACATACGATGGGCTCTGAGAGGCCATCATATGTTGAAATGATCATATGTCGAGGCCATCATAAGTCGAGGGGTCACTGTGTGTATATATATATATATATATATATATATATATGCATATTTTTTATCATAATGTGCAAATAATAATAATAATAATAATAATAATAATAATAATAATAATAATAAAATAAAATAAAAATATATAAAATTTCATTCTTATCAATTTACCATAGGTGTGCGTCTTTCAATAATTTCCAGCTCCTTTTGGGTAGCAACATATGTGAATAAAGAAGTTGGAAGGCAAAGGGCCAAATTAACACTGCACACGCTGTCTGATGCTCCTTAGCAAAAGTCTGCTACTGTCTTGCCTTGTTACTAAGAGGACACCTTTATTATCTTACACAATTGTAGAGAGAAGTAGATTGCACTCACCCATTGGAGATATAAAATTTCTTCTTTATTAAGTGCTCACTTAAAACATGCTGAAGTGGAGGTAGAGAGATGCGGTCAGCATAAGCTGACTGACCGGCCGAGGCCGGTCAGTCAGCTTATACTGACCGCATCTCTCTACCTCCACTTCAGCATGTTTTAAGTGAGCATTTAAAGAGGTACTTCGGTGAAAAACTGGTGACAGAAAGTTAAACAGATTTATAAATTACTTCTATTAATACATCTTAATCCTTCCTGTACTTATTAGCTGCTGAATACTACAGCAGAAATTATTTTCCGTTTGAAACACAGAGCTGTCTGCTGACATCATGAGCACAGTGCTCTCTGCTGACATCTCTGTCCATTTTAAGAACTGTTCAGAGTAAAATTAAATCCCCATATGCTGTTCTGGACAGTTCCTAAAATGGACAGAGATGTCAGCAGAGAGCACTGTGCTCATGAGGTCAGCAGACAGCTCTGTGTTTCAAAAAGAAAAGAATTTCCGCTGTAGTATTCAGCAGCTAATAAGTACAGGAAGGATTAAGATGTATTAATAGAAGTAATTTATAAATCTGTTTAACTTTCTGGCACCAGTTGATTTAAAAAAATAAATAAATAAATAAGGTTTTCACCGGAGTACCCCTTTTAATAAAGAAGAAATTTTATATCTCCAATAGGTGAGTGCAATCTACTTCTCTCTACAATTGTGTTGCATACATTATTTCTGGATACTTGATTAGCACCCCCAGGAGTTCATTCATACATCTCTGCGCTACACCTCTCTATACACCTGTGTATTAACCCCTACGAACCTGCATTGGTGCCTGCCCAGCTTTTCTCAGCCATAGTTACCTTTACTATCTTGCTTAGGTATGATCAATCTTTAAAGTGGTATTCTTATGCCACACAATTGTTTTGAAATGGACTCCGGTTTCCCAAAAAATTAACTTTATCATTTTTATTATTATTATTCTCTTGCCCTGGTACAAAATGTTACACTATTCTAATCCACAATGCCAACATACCCTGAATTCTGCTTGTATGACCTAATTTCTTATCCATGCCTCTTCATTCCGCCCCATTCTATTTCTATATTCATGGTCTTTGCATCTATCTTATGTTGCTGACAATAGTGACAGCTATATTTCTTCACAGGACACTGACATGTTATACCATTCTGTACTCCATGTTCAAGATTATTTTTATTTGTCATTTTTATTACGTATGCAGTTTTATTTCCCATTTTCAGGTCTGTGATGCTTCTTGTTTCATCCACTTGCTATTTCATCCCCATTCCACCCACATCAGTTCAGCAGTTGTCTCATCAGTCATATATCTTGTGACCAAAGGGAATGCGGGGGTGCCTTTCTTTAACATCTACCCACATAACTGTACCACTCTGGATTTCAGAAAGTCATTGACGTCTAATCTGAAGATGATTTTCGTTTTATCATATTTTATATGGTATGTCATTGCAGAGTGACTCAATAGGATGCAGTTCCATAGTGACTCACAGATAGAAGGTCACCAGTGATGTCACCACAGACCGTTGTGCTTTTGCTTGAAGTGGAGTAATACAAGAGGCTACCAGTCAGAGGCAAGCCACAAGGATGTAAATAGTTCTCACAATATAGTTAATGGGGCTTTAAAGCAAAGAAGCTTTGACCCACAAGTCACAGGTCAAACAAACAAAAGCAACATCAAAAACCATTAGGCTGACCAAAGGCCTGAACACACCACAGACCACATCAAAATAAATAAAGATGGGTGAACTGATTGACACCTACAACAACTACTGAAAATTCTGGGACTACAACGTTTTATACCATACATACTTTATAAGGAATAAGCTGGAATCTGACTATATGGTACGTACTTATGTTGTAGTGATTATGTTAAGATAACTTTAACTAGGGCTAGAGCTCTGCCTTAAAAAAGGCAAAGGGCAACTGACATGATGTTATATTTATTACAAACATTAGGAAGCTAACAGTTACTATTGCTCATCACATTAAGTGATAGTATTCTACAACTCACATGGAGCATCAGCAATTGTTTGCCATCTTGCTATAAAACATTAGTAGTACTGCTTTGTCAGCAGATAAAGACCATATCAAGAAGCAGTCCGTGTTGCTTACTAATAACCAATATCCAACAGTGTGATCTGTTTTATCCCAGCTCAGCTGCATCCATAAATGTCCTTATTGCAGCTAGATCATATGAGCCTCAGTCTGAGAAAAAGATCACATGCTCTAATATGCACAGGATGTTAATTTCTGCTGTGTTATGGCATTCCTAGGAACACAGGATTGCATCATCGCCTATCAGATAACTTCTGGTAACGCTCAGACTCATCCTCATCCAGGTCTATCTATACTAAAGATTACTGCACCCCATCTATGGGACCAGGACTGCAGTTATGTAATAGGCGAGTCCATACAGCAATTAGTTGCAGAGTTATATAACTTCCCTGACTTACATTGCCTGTCTCCACTGTGGAGACTCTCTAGTGTCCTATGTGATGAATAGTGCATCCTGGCAGTGCTCTCATGAAGAGCTACAGGGAGAAAAAAAGAGAAAGGCTGAGGCGGCATGTTATATAATGATGTGGGTTAGGGGACAGACATTTAATTGCTTTACCGCTTGCTGGACTGACTCAAGTGCAGTGACTAGACTCAATCTTTCTGTCTTGACAAAGCAACATATGTGAACGGAAATAAGGATCAAGATGGCAGACAATCAATGCATTCACATCTACTAACATTATTCAGTAATAGGCATTGTTTCACTTTATAGGTACAGCACTTTTTTCCCTGATGTATTTTCTTTCTTTTTTATTTTTTTTTAAGGCTAGGACATCCACAAAATTCCCGAATCTCTGAAACTCACAGTGCCCCCAGAAATAATAGTAGCACAATGCATGCCATATACTGACACACTTACAAAATAATGAACTCTTTCAAGATTACGTACCCTGACTATCACCTAAATTCGTTTTGGTACATCTACATTTAAAACTCTGTATTCGACTTGAATCAACCGTTGTTCTACTACCTACACATTAGAATTCCTCAGAATTAGGCCTCATATACAAGTGTGAACTACAGTCTTTGGGTACAGTATAACACTACGGGAGCCATAATGGAGTAAGAATTTGTCTGTACTATGGCACAATACAAGGTTCCCATGTGGCGGCACAGAGAGTGACACACTGGGACATTTGTGCCTCCGTACAGCCCACATGCAAGAGGCCTTTCTAAAAAGTTGGTACAGATTCATTTATATTCTTAAAAAGGATGGCAAATGTGTGTTTCCTGGTTTACATAATGATGAAAGAAATCAAGGATTTTTACATCCTCAGTACATGACAAAAAAAAATAGCACTGCATATGTCAGGCCAAAAGTCAAACTTTTTTTTTTTTTTTTGCTGAGAATGGGGATTTCTTTGTTTTCCAGTATATGAACATTTTGTCTCAGCTTTATTCCATTTTTCTTCCTTCTCTCATAGCTGGGGTGATTCATCTTTTAACCGTCTCCTCAGCAGTACACTGTAGCTGCTCTGTTCTAGTCCCGTTGTGGGAAGCCACGTCAGCAGGAAACCCTGCTGGCTGCCAGGTCACATTCATAACTGTCTAGAGCAGTCAACAAGCAACACAGTCCAGCTCTTTTGGTTTTCACAAGTATACACGGCTCAAAGCCTGGAAAACGGCGCAGGCCAGAAGAAAGAGACTCGAAGTAAAGTGGAATTCTGTTCATTATACCTCAAAAAATATTATAGATAAAGAAAATAAATTCTGATATTATCCAAGATGAACTCCCGGGTACTGATCAGTATCTCTTATAACTGGTGTGCCAATAGGGTTGCCACCTTTCTTGCAGAAAAATGCCGGCCATTCTAATTTGCATAATAAATTATATATGTGCAATATCAATACATATGCGGGGATTGAAAATGGCCCAAGGGGGATAAAAGGGGGAATGAGATGGCACAAGAAGGATCAGAGAGGGGGCTTTCAATCCCCCCCCCCCACCTCTCTGCCATTTAAATTTCCCCCCAGCTGGGTGGCAACCGTATGTGTCAATGAAACCATGACATTAAAACAGGGGTAACAATGAGAAACAATTAAGGGAATAAACACTGTACAAAGAGTTACCAGAATACAGCAAATGTGTTTTTTCCCTTTAGAGAAGATTTTACAGAAGCAATTCATAGGCCTTTTTCATAATTGAAAACTCCAACAGATGGACAATATAATTATATTATTGTAAATTTCTTTTAAGTAGTATATAATATTAGATTATAAAAAATACGCACCCCTTTCTGGTCTCATCTCGACACAAAAAAATGCCTGCTCAGCCAATCTATGGCCACAGCAGTGACCCGCCTACGTCAGGGACTTGATGAGTTGGTATTTACATGTAGTAAAAAATTGAACAGTATTCTCTTGGCAGGCGAGTATAACATTTTTACTATTTTAAAGCCAGCCTGAGACTGGTTTTTGAGCCAAAGCCAGAAGTGGATCCATGGGGAAAAAGAAGTAGTAAAGTTCTTCCTTTAAATTTCCCATTCCTAATGAACACATTTAAAAACTGCCCCTTGTGGAAAAAAAAAAGATCGCAGTGATGCCCTGTATTAACCCTTCAGACACGGCGATCAAAGATGACTGCCGCGTCTGAAGTGAAAGTGAAAGTATCCCGTCTGAAGTGAAAGTACCGCCGCGAAATCGCGGCATCCCGAACAGCTTACAGTACACCGGGAGGATCCCTACCTGCCTCCTCTATGTTTGATCGGCGAATGACTGCTCCATGCCTGAGATCCAGGCAGGAGCAGTCAAGTGCTGATAACACTGATCAATGGCATGTTAATACACACCAGTGATCAGTGTAAAAGATCAATGTGTGCAGTGTTATAGCCCCCTATGGGAGGCTATAACACTGCAAAAAAAAAAAAAAGTGAAAAAAAAGTTAATAAATGTGATTTAACCCCTTCCCTAATAAAAGTTGAAATCACCCCTCTTTTCCCATTAAAAAAACAAAACAAAACTGTGTAAATACAAATAAACATATGTGGTATTGCCACGTGTGTAAATGTCCAAACTATAAAAATATATAGTTAATTAAACCGCATGGTCAATGGCGTATACGTAAAAAAAATCCAAAGTCCAAAATAGCTTATTTTTTATCACTTTTTATACCGTTAAAAAAAAATGAATAAAAAGAAATCAACAAGTCAGTTCAAAACAAAAATGGTACAGATAAAAACTTCAGATCACGGCGCAAAAAATTTGCCCTCAAACCGCCCCATACAAGGAAAAATGTAAAAGTTATAGAAGTCAGAAGATGACATTTTTAAACGTATAAATTTTCGTGCATGTAGTTATGATTTTTTCCAGAAGTAAGACAAAATCAAACCTATATAAGTAGGGTATCATTTTAACCGTATGGACAAATGCACTGCGTAGAAACGGAAGCCCCCAAAAGTGACAAAATGGCGTTATTTCTTCAATTTTGTCGCATGTTTTTTGTTTTTGTTTTTTTACTGTTTTGCTGTGGATTTTTGGGTAAAATGACTAATGTCATTGCAAAGTAGAATTGGTGGCACAAAAAATAAGCCATAATATGGATTTTTAGGTGGAAAATTAAAAGGGTTATGATTTTTAAAAGGAGGAAAAAACAAAAATGCAAAAACTGAAAAACTCCTTAAAGGGGTACTCCACCCCTAGACATCTTATCCCCTATCCAAAGGATAGGGGATAAGATGTCAGATCGCCGCGGTGCCGCTGCTGGGGAGCCCCGGGATCCCCGCTGCGGCACTGCGCTATCATTACAGCACAGAGCGAGTTCGCTCTGCACGTAATGATGCAAAATACAGGGGCCGGAGCATCGTTACGTCACGGCTCTGCCCCTCTTGACGTCACAGCCCGCCCCTTTCAATACAAGTCTATGGGAGGGGGCACGGCGGTCGTCACGCCCCCTGCCATAGACTTGCATTAAGGGAACGGGCCATGATGTCACGAGGGGCGGAGCTATGACGTCACGCGGCTCCGTCCCCTGTATCGCCCGTCATTACGCACAGAGCGAACTCGCTCGGTGCTGTAATGATAGCGCAGTGCCGCAGCGGGGATCCCGGGGATCCCCAGCAGCGGCACCGCGGCGATCTGACATCTTATCCCCTATCCTTTGGATAGGGGATAAGATGTCTAGGGGCGGAGTACCCCTTTAAGGGGTTCTCTAAATAAAAAAAATAAAAAAACTTACTATGATGCTAGGGACGGCCTGAAAAATAAACAAAAACATTTTCTTCTACCTCAGTCCCCTGTGGATCCCACTGTGACATCATCCAGCACCTTGAAGCTCAGGCTACTTCCAAGACAAGCTCTTCATTGCAGTGACGGCCCACTCAGCCAATCACTAGCTGTGATGTGGGATGACTCTGCAGTCAGCCAATGGCTGAGCAGGCTGTCCCTGCAGTGAAAAGCTTGTCTCGGAAGATGGAAGCAGCTGGAGCTGCAAGGACCGGATGACTTCACAGCGGGAGCCCCATGGGACTGTTGTAGGGGCGTATGCGTTTTGTTGTTTTTGAAACCTCCCCCAGCTACACAGAATTTTTTTTACCCTCTCCGATTAACCACTTTAACGCCAGTTATAGCCAATTCCCCCTAAATTTGTATGTGTCAAGACTGGACTAAGAAAAGAAAAAAACATTCTACATACATCAGTCAAAGTTGTTATTATGCAAACAGGGCTGACAGTTTAACTGGCTTAAAAAGGCTTAATTGTAGCATTCATAATATAAAAGTAAGAGGATTAGAATCCACACATCTGGGCCTAAACAGAAATGTCATTTGTTTTTAATAATTGTTTTTTCCTGCTTTTAAAGGTTCCCTTTTTTTTCTTTAAAGATTCATACTGTGCTGGTTGTTGCTCAACACAGCATAATAGTTGCCAAATTTCAGTAAAACTACTTACAGCCTGTAAAACTGTTGTAATATCTTCATCCACACGAGTTTTAAAGAAAAAAACAAAGGAAAAGAGAAGTCATATGATTTGCCTCTGGCTGCAGCACCATAATAACCAAACCTAGGTTTACACCATGCTTGAGCTTTGTGTACTGCAATCCAATTCTGCCTTTCACCGCCGTTTGAAAAGAACAATAAAAACTTTAAGAGGAACCCTATATGATAAAGTACTGTGGTCCCTCAAGTTACAATATTCATTGGTTCCAGGACGACCATTGTATGTTGAAACCATCGTATGTTGAGACCAGGACTCTATGGAAACCTGGTAATTGGTTCTGAAGCCACCAAAATGTCATCCAAAAATAGGAAAAGGTGAGGATTAAAGATAAACAAGTAGATAACTAACAGAGATAAAGCAAATCCTTACATATAAAAGTAAGAAAGATCTGCTGGGAGCTGTAATTCACGGTCTATTTCAGTGTTTCCCAAAGAGGGTGCCTCCAGCTGTTGCAAAACTACAAATCCCAGCATGCCCGGACAGCCTTCGGCTGTTCGGGCATGCTGGGAATTGTAGTTTTGCAAAAGCTGGAGGCACCCTCTTTGGGAAACACTGGTCTATGTAGAGGACAGGATCTTCTTCAGGGTCCTGTACAGAACACGCAATGTCCTAAAAATAGTAAAATGGAGCCGCCCTCACCTGGTGTCCAAAAGAGCAGCTAACCCTGGCACAGGTAAAGAGTATAGAACATGTAATACCCCCTGTACTGTAGGGGGCGCCACCAGACACCAGTCAGTGCATGCACTTTAGGAATACAGGGTTCTACCAGTGAAATGCCCATTCTGATTGGTCGGTTCTTCCAGCCATTGACACGTTTTGCAGATTCTGTAGCATTGTATGTTGAGTCTAGTTTCAAGTTACAATGGTCCAGAAAAGACCATTGTATGTTGAAACTATTGTATGTTGAGGCCATTGTAAGTTGAGGGATCACTGTACTGTCACTTGAACCCTAGTAGAGATGCTGCTTTAGCGGTGGATCGCTTGTCTTTGCAGGGAATTGCAGCTTACCCTATTCACATGCAGTTTTGTGCACGGTTGTAACAGTGAAGGGAATGCAATGTTATACCAGTACTCTGATCTGTTTATTCTCAGAATCAATATAGGTCTCAGAGGATGGACCCCCACCAATAATAAAGTATGGCCTATTTTAGCAATAGGTCATCACCTCATAAGATGGAAATACACCTTTACCCTTTATTTTTTTGCATTGAAAAGCAGAGTCAGCTTCAATACAGGTGACGCAACGATGTACCTGGCCAAAACTATGCCAACAATCAGCAAACATGTGCTAGACACACACCTTTCTATTCATGTCTATGGGAGAGGGCGTGACAGCTGTCAAGCCCCTTCCCATAGACATGAATGGAAGGGTCATTGCGTTACATCACAAGGGGTGTTGCAAAGAGATCTACACAGGGGTGTCTGTAAAGAGATTGTTAGGGTCCCAGCAGCCGGACTCCTGCAATCAGACATTTGGATAGGGGATAAGATGCTTAGCAACGGAGTACCCCTTTAAGTCACCAGAACACATCTGTCATTTACTAATCAAACACTATGGAGTGGGCCGAAAAAAAAGTTGAATGCTTTCAAAGTGGTGTTGCCTTCTCAAAATGCGTTACTCACTATGACTGGAGATGAGTGAACTTACAGTAAATTTGATTCGTCACAAACTTCTCGGCTCGGCAGTTGATGACTTATCCTGCATAAATTAGTTCAGCTTTCAGGTGCTCCCGTGGGCTGGAAAAGGTGGATACAGTCCTAGGAGACTCTTTCCTAGGACTGTATCCACCTTTTCCAGCCCACCAGAACACCTGAAAGCTGAACTAATTTATGCAGGATAAGTCATCAACTGCCGAGCCGAGAAGTTCGTGACAAATCGAATTTACTGTAAGTTCGCTCATCTCTAACTATGACCATAGCAAGATACATACAGACTGTTATTTTTATTCAAAAAGTTTTCTTTGAAATAAAGTAGAAACCATATATAGGTCTACAAAACAAGAACAACTATGGGTACATATAGACCTGGTTGGTCCAGTAAGTGCATCGTAAGCCACCAATGATCTACAATAAAAATTGTAAGAGAAATTACATACGAACAGATAAACTTTAGTATGCAAATAAATTAGACGTAAGGAAGAATTAGTGGTGTCCAGGAAAGAAACCGAAAGGCCTGCCACAGTGTGCCGCTAGGTTAAAGGGGTTATCCAGGAAAAACCTTTTTTTATATATATCAACTGGCTCCAGAAAGTAAAACAGATTTGTAAATTATTTCTATTAAAAAATCTTAATTCTTTCAGATCTTATGAGCTTCTGAAGTTAAGGTTGTTCTTTTCTGTCTAAGTCCTCTCTGATGACACGTGTCTCGGGAACCGCCCAGTTTAGAAGAGGTTTGCTATGGGGATTTGCTTCTAAACTGGGCGGTTCCCGAGACACATGTCATCAGAGAGCACTTAGACAGAAAAGAACAACCTTAACTTCAGAAGCTCATAAGTACTGAAAGGATTAAGATTTTTTAATAGAAGGAATTTACAAATCTGTTTAACTTTCTGGAGCCAGTTGATATAGAAACAAAAAGTTTTTTCCTGGATAACCCCTTTAATGCAGGGTTTACACCAAGCAATGCTTTTCTTATATACCTTATGACTATATCCTAGGTTTTCCTCCTAAAACGAACATAAAGAAAAGACTAGTCATGTACTAAATGTAAAATGGAATTTTCTTTAGCCAAGCCATAAGCATACATTCACTGTACACTATACAATTAGTTGCACTTTAGAGACATTCACTAGTTACATAAGACACTTCCTATTCCACATCCACACAAGTACATGATGAACGCCAGGCTATACCACAGGAATGATTAATAATAGTGATTAATGTTACAATGGTATCATGTGAGATCAGTGGTGAATTACACTAAGGACTGCAGGTTCATATTAAGCCATTATTAATCAGAATATAATGTAGATAACATCATGTTAGCAAATAGGACACTTAATATATTTTACAGAATGACAAAGAACTGCATTGGAGACATATTTAAAATAATGTCTCCATACAAATACATAGAAAAGATTTCCCCTTTTATTCAGTCACATCTGGAATTAATATTTTCCTGCTATTTTGAACTTTTTGACTTCTTGTGAAGCTTCAAACTCCATGCACACTTCTGATTGAGAGAATGTACAACAAAAAGACATAAATTTATCGGACTTGAAATGTTCCAGTCCTTCTAATAGATGATAAAACAAGACCATATCTGTACGTATAGAAGCTTGGGCAGAGTGAAGATATCTTAAAGGGATTGTCCCAAGATTAACAGAGATTAACAGTTATCCCTGATCAGTGCAAATCCAATCACTAGGACCCATGCCAATCTCCAGAATGAAGGTCAATTGCCCCCCAAGCGAATGGAGTATCAACACTCATGTTTAAACAATACTCCATTCTCTATGAGACTTCAAAACATTGCTGAGCACTAAACACAGCTATGTATAGAATCCCCTAGATAGTGAATGGACCAGTGGCCAAACATGCATGCCTGATGAAGCAGTCAGCTGTGCTGAGAAACGTGTTGCATTCTGGGTAAATAAAGTCTTCCAAGAACCTGATTGTGACCAGTGGCATGTTGATCCACCAAGTTTTTCAAGCAAGCTTTCTCCATACAGCCCTGGTCAGTGCACAGTCTAGTGTAAATGCTGCCCCTAGTCAGTGCACAGTCTAGTGTAAATGCTACCCCTAGTCAGTGCACAGTCTAGTGTAAATGCTGTTCCTGGTCAGTGCACAGTCTAGTGTAAATGCAGCCCCTAGTCAGTGCACAGTCTAGTGTAAATGCTACCCCTAGTCAGTGCACAGTCTAGTGTAAATGCTGTTCCTGGTCAGTGCACAGTCTAGTGTAAATGCTACCCCCTAGTCAGTGCACAGTCTAGTGTAAATGCTACCCCTAGTCAGTGCACAGTCTAGTGTAAATGCTGCTCCTGGTCAGTGCACAGTCTAGTGTAAATGCAGCCCCTAGTCAGTGCACAGTCTAGTGTAAATGCTACCCCTAGTCAGTGCACAGTCTAGTGTAAATGCTGTTCCTGGTCAGTGCACAGTCTAGTGTAAATGCAGCCCCTAGTCAGTGCACAGTCTAGTGTAAATGCTACCCCTAGTCAGTGCACAGTCTAGTGTAAATGCTGCTCCTGGTCAGTGCACAGTCTAGTGTAAATGCAGCCCCTAGTCAGTGCACAGTCTAGTGTAAATGCTACCCCCTAGTCAGTGCACAGTCTAGTGTAAATGCTGTTCCTGGTCAGTGCACAGTCTAGTGTAAATGCAGCCCCTAGTCAGTGCACAGTCTAGTGTAAATGCTACCCCTAGTCAGTGCACAGTCTAGTGTAAATGCTGTTCCTGGTCAGTGCACAGTCTAGTGTAAATGCTACCCCTAGTCAGTGCACAGTCTAGTGTAAATGCTGCTCCTCGTCAGTGCACAGTCTAGCGTAAATGCTGCTCCTGATCAGTGCACAGTCTAGTGTAAATGCTGCTCCTGGTCAGTGCACAGTCTAGTGTAAATGCTGCTCCTGGTCAGTCCACAGTCTAGTGTAAATGCTGCTCCTAGTCAGTGCACAGTCTAGTGTAAATGCTGCTCCTGGTCAGTGCACAGTCTAGTGTAAATGCTGCTCCTGGTCAGTGCACAGATTAGTGTAAATGCTGCTCCTGGTCAGTGTACAGTCTAGTGTAAATGCTACCCCTAGTCAGTGCACAGTCTAGAGAAAATGCAGCCCCTAGTCAGTGCACAGTCTAGTGTAAATGTTGCTCCTGGACAGTGCACAGTCTAGTGTAAATGCTGCTCCTAGTCAGTGCACAGATTAGTGTAAATGCAGCCCCTAGTCAGTGCACAGTCTAGTGTAAATGCTGCTCCTAGTCAGTGCACAGATTAGTGTAAATGCAGCCCCTAGTTAGTGCACAGTCTAGTGTAAATGCTACCCCTAGTCAGTGCACAGATTAGTGTAAATGCAGCCCCTAGTCAGTGCACAGTCTAGTGTAAATGCTGCTCCTAGTCAGTGCACGGTCTAGTGTAAATGCTACCCCTAGTCAGTGCACAGTCTAGTGTAAATGCTACCCCTAGTCAGTGCACAGTCTAGTGTAAATGGTGCTCCTAGTCAGTGCACGGTCTAGTGTAAATGCTACCCCTAGTCAGTGCACAGTCTAGTGTAAATGCTGCTCCTGGTCAGTGCACAGTCTAGTGTAAATGCTGCTCCTAGTCAGTGCACAGTCTAGTGTAAATGCTACCCCTAGTCAGTGCACAGTCTAGTGTAAATGCTGTTCCTAGTCAGTGCACAGATTAGTGTAAATGCTGCTCCTAGTCAGTGCACAGATTAGTGTAAATGCAGCCCCTAGTCAGTGCACAGTCTAGTGTAAATGCTACCCCTAGTCAGCGCACAGATTAGTGTAAATGCAGCCCCTAGTCAGTGCACAGTCTAGTGTAAATGCTGCTCCTGGTCAGTGCACAGTCTAGTGTAAATGCTTCCCCTAGTCAGTGCACAGTCTAGTGTAAATGCTGCCCCTAGTCAGTGCACAGTCTAGTGTAAATGCTGCTCCTGGTCAGTGTACAGTCTAGTGTAAATGCTACCCCTAGTCAGTGCACAGTCTAGTGTAAATGTTGCTCCTAGTCAGTGCACAGTCTAGTGTAAATGCTGCACATAGGTCAGTGCACAGTCTAGTGTAAATGCTGCTCCTAGTCAGTGCACGGTCTAGTGTAAATGCTACCCCTAGTCAGTGCACAGTCTAGTGTAAATGTTGCTCCTGGTCAGTGCACAGTCTAGTGTAAATGCTGCACATAGGTCAGTGCACAGTCTAGTGTAAATGTTGCTCCTAGTCAGTGCACAGTCTAGTGTAAATGCTGCTCCTAGTCAGTGCACAGTCTAGTGTAAATGCTGCTCCTAGTCAGTGCACAGTCTATTGTAAATGCTGCTCCTAGTCAGTGCACAGTCTAGTGTAAATGCTGCTCCTAGTCAGTGCAGGGTCTAGTGTAAATGCTACCCCTAGTCAGTGCACAGTCTAGTGTAAATGCTGCTCCTAGTCAGCGCACAGTCTAGTGTAAATGCTGCTCCTGGTCAGCGCACAGTCTAGTGTAAATGCTACCCCTAGTCAGTGCACAGTCTAGTGTAAATGTTGCTCCTAGTCAGTGCACAGTCTAGTGTAAATGCTGCTCCTGGTCAGTGCACAGTCTAGTGTAAATGCTGCACATAGGTCAGTGCACAGTCTAGTGTAAATGTTGCTCCTAGTCAGTGTGCACAGTCTAGTGTAAATGCTGCTCCTGGTCAGTGCACGGTCTAGTGTAAATGCTGCTCCTGGTCAGTGCACAGTCTAGTGTAAATGCTGCTCCTGATCAGTGCACGGTCTAGTGTAAATGCTGCTCCTGGTCAGTGCACAGTCTAGTGTAAATGTTGCTCCTGGTCAGTGCACGGTCTAGTGTAAATGCTGCTCCTGCTCAGTGCACAGTCTAGTGTAAATGCTGCACATAGGTCAGTACACAGTCTAGTGTAAATGCTGCTCCTGGTCAGTGCACAGTCTAGTGTAAATGCTGCTCCTGGTCAGTGCACAGTCTAGTGTAAATGCTGCTCCTGGTCAGTGCACAGTCTAGTGTAAATGCTGCTCCTGGTCAGTGCACGGTCTAGTGTAAATGCTGCTCCTGGTCAGTGCACGGTCTAGTGTAAATGCTGCTCCTGGTCAGTGCACGGTCTAGTGTAAATGCTGCTCCTGTTCAGTGCACAGTCTAGTGTAAATGCTGATCCTGGTCAGTGCACAGTCTAGTGTAAATGCTGATCCTGGTCAGTGCACAGTCTAGTGTAAATGCTGCTCCAGGTCAGTGCACAGTCTAGTGTAAATGCTGATCCTGGTCAGTGCACAGTCTAGTGTAAATGCTGCACATAGGTCAGTACACAGTCTAGTGTAAATAATGTCCCAATCAGTACACAGATTAGTGTAAAAATTTGTAACAGTCAAGGCTCCAGTCTAGTATAAACAGCCTAAAGTCTATATAAAGACTATGGGACAGCGGCAAGATGGCGATAGGGTCACTGCATTGGAGTGACAAATGCTTGCAAGGGGGGAGGAGTTTAGAGGCTCAGAAATAAAGTAATTCCACTGAAGTTGCTGCCCATACAGGACAGAGACTAGCAGCAGCCTCAAAATATATATTTTCAAGGAACATTCCAAAATCCCTCTCACAGCCACAATTAAGATTTTCTTTTTGTGTTCAACAGACTAGAAGTAAAGTCTGATCGCTTGAATTAGATTTGTTCTTTTCTAAGTAGAAAGGCTCATCCTGTCGATAGATAGTAATGACCTTCTGCTCCCTCTTCCCTGGGAAAATTGAAGACACAAAGACATTCAAGAGACATTTTGGATACATTTACATCAGATGATGAAACCTACAATTGTAAACAATTTCCATAAAAGCTGTCATTGATCAGGTGATTTCTTAGATAAAATGGAAAAAAACAGGAGGGCAGAAATGCTAATAAATAGTTTTCAGAGTGTTACAATACAGTCCTCACACAGACAGATGCATTATTTGTATGATTTTATGAGGTTATTACGGTACCTTAACTGCCAATGACATCACTTGTCGTGTCATACTGCATGTGACCTTATCTACGTGGACAACACATTTATGTCTATTGTGATAGCATAGCTGTGTGTTATATTAGTGGATCACACTTGTTTTCTGGCATATGCCACTCGAGAGACTCTAGATCTGGGGACTTTCAAAGCTAAGCTTTTAACCTGGAACTCTTTATGTTCCTTAGACCATTCCTGAACTATTTTTATAGTGTGGCAGGGTGCATTATTATGCTTGAAGTGGTTAATGCCATTAGGGAATACCATTGCCACAAAGGGGTGTACTTGGATTGTAACAATTCTTATGTAGTGGTATGTACCAAGCATCTACATGAATGCCAGGACTGAAGGTTTCCCAGAAGATCATTGCCAGAGCTTTACACTGCCTCTGCCAGCTTGCCATCTTCATATGAGAGTACCAGTGCTTTTCTTATCAGAGTGCCAGTGCTCGCCAGGTAAGTGGCACAGTTCATCAGAGAAAGCCACCTTTTTTACTTCTCCATGGTCCAGTTCAGATACCCCTCTGCCAGTAAGTGCTTTAGCAGTAAACAGGTGTCAGAATGCCATACAGCCATATACGCAGCAAGCTAAAATCACCCTTATCATAACTTGTACTAATGTTTTAAGCAGTTTGCTTTACATTAGCCATTTTGTGGGAATAGACAATACAAGCTAGCCTTCACTTCCTACGTGTATCATCCAGCCATAAGCATCCCTGATCCTGTTGCTGGTTTACACTTTGTCCTTCATTGGTAGAAATGAGCTACTCCATACTAGAAAAACCCTAAATATATGGGTCGGGGAAAAGAAAAGTGGCAGCAGTGAGAGGGACACAGTTGTCTATCACAATTTGCAGACATGAAGCAAGCGATCTTCCCCCTCCGGCTAAACATGCCTTAAAAAGTACCTGTCACCAAATACACTTTTCTAAACTTACTCAGGCTATGTTCCTTCCCTAACTACTACTAGCACTCCTCCCACCCTTAAAAAAAATCCAGAGCTTTACAAAACTCTGTATCTTACCTTTATTCTTGCTCACATTGTGCAAATTCCCAGCAGGAGAAAGTGTGTGTTTCTTAGCAGGCATGACATCACTGAAGCCTGCTGGGGGACCACTTCCGCCCTCAAACCGTAGGAGTGCTGTGATGAATAGAAGACCTCAGGCTCTGTGCATGTTTCAGTGAGGCTCTTTGCAGCTTTCAATGAGGCTCTGTGCAGCTGTCAGTGAGGATCTGTGCAGCTGTCAATCAAGCTCAGTGCAGAGAAACACTTTGCGAGTTTGGTCACCTGCCAGGCCGGGAGGAGACCAAACTCACTGTATTAATTGTGACAGGGAAAAGAACAGAGCCACCTAGTGGCTGTTTTATCTATTATGTTTTAAACATATTTAGGTTGATAATTTTAAAAGCAAGTGAATAGGAAAGTACACAAGGAACGCTATATTAAAAGTTTTATTGGGTGACAGGTACTCTTTAATACAGCATACAAAAAAGACTTTGAAGAGGAGGTTTTAAAACAGTACACAATATAGCATCTGCATGAAAGTGTTAAAAAAAAAAAAAAAGAGAATGGGCGTATTGTACTCCGCTACTATTTAGCAATGACAATCTGTGATCTGCATGATAAGACTGCAAAATGCAACAAATTACCTCTGTGAACATGGACTCCCATACCAGTACAAAAAGATTAGTCCACAACTGCTTGGCACGCGTACTTGGAAGAAAGCAAGCTTAGAGAAACTCAGACTGAATAACTGAAGATAAAGGCTGAATAAATGGTTTCTAAAATGTAAAAATAGCACAAATGCTCCACAGTGCTTTGAGTTCTACAAAAAAAAATAATTTAATAATCCAAGCTTACTTTCTCAGAGGAAAGGTCACATTAGTATTTTAGCTGCTCGGTTGTATAATATTATTCTCTTGTATTGGCTTGAGGGAGACATTGTTTCAAGGACAACATTTGTTATGTACTATGGTCCAAGTATTATCTGAATGTAACTTTTATTGAGGAAAAAGCCTGAGAAAAACATAAAGAATGTGTGTGAAATAACGCTGGAAGTGATTCTTGTGTGGCTGATGTCTTCTTAGGGCCTGCATTGATAAGTCCAGTGATTCGGAGTCAAACCCAAATGGGAATGCTGGATGTAAAAAACTGAATTTGCTGCATTCGATATCTCATTTGATGGCCTACAGACAGAACACAGCTGCCATCCGGTGTGATTGTGTCAAAAAAAATTAAAAAATAAAGAAAAAAAATACTGCATGCAATGTTTTGTGATCTGGCGTCTCCAAGCTGGAAATATAAACCCGGCCTTACTACATGTCTACCATAAGGAAAATCATGTGATCAAGAGATACTTGTGTCTACACAATGAATATTGAATTTCAATTGTTCTTGGACATGCCACGTGAATTGTAATAATTTATTGTGAGATTGTAAAAGGGGTTTCCCCATCTTACATAAACGCTTTTTTCTTTCTGACAACAGTCTCTACTCACATAGGTCGTGTGGCTGCTGTTAATATCACTTACAATGGAGTCCCTCGGGTGATCTGTCCTTGATTCTTTAATGCTGGGTTGACATCACGTTTTTACCAATACGGGACCGCATACGGCTGGGGGGAGCTAAAACCTTGCGCTCACGTATCCCTGCCGTATGCTGCCCATATGTAATTCATTTCAATGAGCCGACTGGAGTGAAGTGCACATGTGCACACTGTACTAGGATGGGGGGGCGTGCATACATAACGGCCGGGCCTGTGGTATGCAAGCCCCCGTCCTATTACAGTGCATACATGCAACACACTGTATAACGGCAGGATTATAATGGCGCTGACCTAACCAAACAACATAACCGGAATGATGAAAGGATACATTTATTTACCAAGATGCAACGCGTTTCGCTGCGCACGCGCAGCGAAACGCCTTGCATCTTGGTAAATAAACATATCCTTTTGTCGTTCCGGTTAGGTCGTCTGGTTCGGTCAGCGCCATTATAATCCTGCCATTGGTCTATTGAAGCTGAATCCCTTACTCTTCGGAGGCTGCAGATGAGACCGATATCAATCTAGCAACACGCTTAAATCATTGTTGTGTATGACGGTACACAACCATTTACGGTAAGCGGCATTTGATCTGTGCTCATTCTTACCCTTCCTCCGGTGTGTTACGCTATGGAGCTATTTTCTTTCTCTTTATAGACACGCTGTATAATGCTGTCCCTGCCCACCTGATAGCCTATCTGACAGTCTAGCTACTCTATCTTTGGAATCCAAGGCTGATCCCCATACCATAAACAGTTATGTGATAAGTCCCCATTCACCTGTCTATAGATGCCGGTACCTCACTTTTTACAAAGAGACCACAGGTCAACTTTAGGGGTTAAGTAGAAGACTGATAGAGTTAAGATTTTTGGTTACAAAGTTAAGTGTCCCTGCAATTATTCTGTATATTTTACATATCAAATTCTTACTGGATATAGTTGAAGGTTCCGCAGTACTGTTTTCTAACACTGGAACACACTGAACTGCTGACTTTTTTTTTCATTTAAATAAACCCAGTGGCCGGCATTTATGATTAGGTTTACACTTTTTTTTTCAGTCTATATTTGGTGCTATTTTGGTGCAATTGTCCTTTTTTTGCGCCTTTGCGCCGGTTTACACAAAGGCGTAATCCACTGATTTTGGCAATACACATGATATGGAAGGGTTTTCTAAACGTATCTTTTTGTGAAAAGGTGCAAAAAAGGCGCAAAACCACCAAAAAAGCCACAAAACCGCCAAAAACCTACACCAGCCCAGACTTAGCTTAGCTTTTTGGATTATGTGAAGAGTGAAATTTCTGAAAATGTGACCTGCACAAAATGTATCAAATGCTCTGCGACCATTTAATAAATTTGGTGCTCCTACACATTACCAGCACACAAAAAAAGTGTAGAAAAAATGCTTCATTTACACTACAATGATGAATGCTGGCCCATATAATTTGCCTTTAAATGGGGGAAACATAAACTGAGTATAAGTTTACCTTCTAAAAAGCAGTGCTCCCAGGCACCAGAAACCACGGTGAAGGATTTAGACGCTTCAGTCTCACATATTAAATACGCTAGTGTGAGAAAAGCTTTTCAGTTACAGTCTTAACACAGACGTCAGTATTCCTTACCTTGAATGCACTGCAGTGTTCCATCCTCTGCACGTATTGTAAAGGTCTCTCCTGGGTTAACCTGAACTAGAATGACCTGTCAAAATAAGATAAAAGTCCTTCAGAACAATGTAACATCTGGCGAATGTACTGCAGCAGATACAATAGTATGCCCTATTTAATGCAATTGTACAAATTAAAGGATGCAGTAGGGATGTAAAAATGTATTTAATTAAATGTTTATTTTTTATAACAAAATGTTAATAAATATTTTTTATAAAGTGTGTGCTCATTTAACTTTTTTTTTTTCACATTTTTTATGTAGTACTACTACTCCCAGCATGGAACAAGACTGTTCCATGATGGGAGTAGTAGTACCTGTACTATAGACATATCGCCCCGGGTGTCAGTGTGACACCCGATGCGATCGTCCATAATATGGCAGCGATGTGGCTCTATACAGCGCTCACATCTCTGCTCTATTCACAACACTGGCCATTCATATTTCCCACCCAGAGCTGTGATTGGCCGGATGGTTTCAGCCAATCACAGCTCTGAGGGAAACATCAATGAATGAGCGACCGGCTCGGAGTACAGTGCAGAGCAGGGATGCGAGCGATGTATAGAGACGCTCCATCTCTGCTATAGACAGGACGATCACAGCGGGTGTCAGTAGTGACACCCGCTGTGATGTGTTCTTTAGCAGGTACTACTACTCCCAACATGGAGTACACTCTGCTCCATGCTGGGAGCTGTAGTACCTGCATTAATAGATAGATCGCAGCGAGTGTAACTTCTGACACCCGCTGCGATCTGTCTATTAATGCAGGTACTACAGCTCCCAGCATGGGGCAGAGTGTGCTCCTTGAAGGGAGTAGTATTACCTGCAGTTATGGAAAGATCACTGTGGGTATCACTCCTGACACCCGCTGTGATCCTCCGGTATAATGTATAGATGCAGCGGACGCTCTTCTCTGGTCCACCGCACTGACATATATAAACACATATTCCTAGAGTTGTGATTGGCTGGAACCATCTGGCCAATCACAGCTCTCTGCGGGAAATATGAATATGTGTATATATACGTCAGTGCAGGGGACCAGAGAAGAACGGCAGCCGCATCCATACATTATACAAGAGGATCGCAAGGGGCGATCTGTCAATAAGTACAGGTAACTACTACTCCCATCATGGAACAGTGTGTTCCATGCTGGGAGTAGTAGTACTACCTAAAAAAAATGTAAAAAAATAAGTGAAACACACACACACACACACACACACACGCACACTACATTTTTATTATTGTCGGCTACCTTTTTAGTGCTTTTCCCGCTCAAATAAATTGATCTGATCCCCCATTTCGTAATAAAAAAAGATACATTTCGTTAGGTACAATTTTCTCCATCACTACTGTATCTTTTTTATTCATTTTTTTTATGTTACCCTGCGAAATTTTAATTAAAAAGATATCTCCATACATTTTTTGGATCGCTAAAGTCCAAAAAAGAATAAAAAATGCCTGCAAAAACGCAAAATTTAAAACCAACATGGCATTTTTCTTGGCGTTCTTGATCTCCCATAGACTTCTATGGGAGGAAAACGCCACGATTTCAGGGCAAAAACGCCAAACTAGATTTTTGCAGGGCGTTTTGAAAATCCAGCCTCTGAGCCTGAAATTGCTGAAAAACACCAAAAGGATAAATAAAAAACGCCAAACTGAAAAACGCCAAACTGAAAAACGCCAAGTGAATCTGGCATTTTGCAGTTTACCATTAACTTGCAGCTAACATCTGGACGGGGTGTTTTTTCGGGAAAATTGGCGGTTTTAATGGGTTTTTTGCACAAAAAACCTCAGTGGAGTTCCAGCCTTACTATAGCATTTAAAGGAGAGCAAGAACAGAACATCATGTCATTTCTTCAGCATGGGAGACAATGTGCTTTGTAAAAAACATAGATCCAGTAGTTGCACCTAAAATGACTTTTACCGACTGGGAATTGAAGCAATCTAGATTCATTAAATCATTTACAGTTTTTTATTATGTAAAAATGTATTTTAAAAAAAAGTTCTGAAGTGCTATGTATTGTTAATGGGGTGATCTGGCATTTTAATTGAAAAAACAAACCCATATAGTTATCCTTCAGAGATAAGATCCTGGAGCAGGAGCTGCCAGCTCAGCCAATCACTAGCTGCAGTGGTAATTGATACTGGCCAGTGATTTGCTGAGCCAACATGTCCTGCTTCGGAAATGAGAAAACCTGAGCAGCGGAGGACCAGAATCAGAGGAAAACTGGGGGTAGATAAGTATAGGCTTCAACTATGACCTCTGAATTATTTACTTTTTAATAAACTGTCACCCTGGAGAAGATGGCTGGAAAGTGATCTGTCCAGAACATTCATATAAATAAACAAAAAGAAAAAAAAGCACTTTCCTTCCTGCCACTCCCCATGTGCCCCCTGTATCCTGCTTCTCAGTGATCCTTTTCATGCTTCTTTTGGTTGACTCGTCACACTGTGGCTCAGCTAATTTGCTGGTACTCTGTCCCAATAAGTCACCCCACCACTTAGTCAATCACTGGGCGAGGTGGAACATCACTGCAGACTGCATTCAGCTGAGCCACAGTGTAAAGAGTCGACCACAAAAAGTAGGATCACTGCGAGGGCCAGTAGCTGGATACCAAAGGCACCGGGAGAGCAGCGGGAACATGCTGACATTTTGGGCCAGCATAATAAACATACAGTGCCAGAAATAGGCCAGACTCATGGCTCCTGTGGAAATCTGGAATGTTGGTATTTACAGGTAAAACCTCTAATTAATAAAGTGGATGCACTGATTTGCTGTCCCATAGCGGCTCCCTACAGTATAGTGCAGTACTAACTGTTCCTTTGGAACAAGGGGAAGGCGGCTCCATATCATATCGCCGATGCACTGTGCTTACTATACAGAGCCCTGAAGAAGTACCTGCCTTTATAGCTTCTAGCAGCTATTTCTGACTTTTATATGTAAGGATTTGCTTTATCTGTATTAGTTAACTTGTCATTTTTTTTAACTTAACTGTTTCTTATTTTGACATCTTGGAGACTTCAATTATTAGTTTTCCATAGAGTTAATGTCTCAAGATGGTTTTTTACCAGTAGTCTCAAACTGTGGCCCTCCGGATGTTGAAAAAGTACGGTAACTCCCAGCATGCCCGGACAGCTGTTCACAACCGATTTTTACTTAGATTAGGTTTCCCCAGCTTTTTTTCTGGCATTTTTCATGAAACATCTGAATTCTTTAGCTGGGTGTCTTAATATTGTCCCTTTGCCCTTTATGTCGCCTCCCCCCTTCCTTCCCACCCCTCCCCTTCCTGCCCATTCCCCACTGTCTCGATGTTGTTGGTGTGTGCCCCGTCTGCTCATCTTCTCTGTGTTGGTATGTCATTTTTTTGTCCTCCTTTTTATCTTTTGTTTTATGTCCCTCTCCTCTCCATTTCTTTTGTCTTTCTTCTCACCTTTTTCTTCTTTCGATGGACCTGCACTGAGCGGCTCAATATATGCTGTTGGGAAAATTATATTTTGATATCTATGCTCCCTGTATTCTTATATATCTAACTAACGCTGGCTTTGGCTGGTTTTCATTGCTAGCTTCAGTTAACTAAGGGGCACTGTGATTTTTAATAAAACTATGCATCATGCGCTACCAGTGTTCCTTAGCCAATCAGCTCACACTCAGTCTTTCCATATAAAAGGGCTGTAATCTAACTTTGTGCATGATTTCCTTCTGCGGAGTTGTTTTTTCTGCATGTAAGAGAACATCCACCTGTATCGATACATGTGCATTAAATATGTCTACTAATCAACACGGCTGGAGTTGACTGATCACAGGGAGAACTTGATCCTAACATATGCTTATTCATTTGATTATTGCTTTCTTATTGTTACTGATTTCCTTTAATAAAATAGATTTACCATAAAAACTGCAATGGCAGTTTTTCAAAAAATAAAAAAGCCAAAAAAAAACCTTTGTGGAGACCTAGCCATACAATGTTTATCCTGGAATCAATTGCTATTGTAACTTGTGGGACCACTGTAATATTTTCAGGCACCAGTGAGTAAGGTTAAAGGGGTACTCCAGTGGAAAACATTTTTATTTTTTTTAAATCAACTGGTGCCAGAAAGTTTCTAAAGATTTGTAAATTACTTCTATTAAAAAAATCTTTATCCTTCCAGTACTTTTTAGTAGCTGTATGCTACAGAGGAAATTCTTTGCTTTTGGATTTCTTTTTTGCCTTGTCCACAGTGCTCTCTGCTGACACCTGATGCCCATATCAGGAACTGTCCAGAGCAGGAGAAAATCCTCATAGCAAACCTATGCTACTCTGGACGGTTCCAGACACAGACAGAGGTGTCAGCAGAGAGCACTGTGGACAAGACAGAAAAGAAATTCAAAAAGCAAAGAATTTCCTCTGTAGCATAGAGCTGCTAATAAGTACTGGAAGGATAAAGATTTTTTTAAAGAACTTTCTGGCACCAGTTAATAAAAAATAAAAAAAAGTTTTCCACCGGAGTACCCCTTTAATGCACATACAACAGAATCACGTGCATGGCTTCTTTAGCATGGAGCTGTACAGACCCTGTACTGTGTGTGCATGGAGATATTTTCCCCCAGCAGCAAATATTCTATAGTAGAATACCTTAAATGGAAAACGTCACGATTTATTTTTCTGTCTGAATTGAATGAAAACCAAGAGATAAAACTTTCTCTATGATTCAGAGGCATAACATGAATCTGTTGTCATATGCATAAACCCAAATGCTGAAATGGCCTAGGCCATTACCTGGAAAGAGAGTTTACATACAGGCCATATAATATAGTGCTTATAATGTCATCTGTAAGGGATAAATTACTGTAATTTGTCTGAAAAGCAACATAAATGTTCCCGGAAAGGTAAAAATACTTGATTCACTCATAAACCGTCGCTTTACTTTAAGTCACTTTAAGAAAGAGAACAATTTTTATAAATAGTAACCTCAACATTCCCACAATCCATATGTAAAAGCCTGTTCACAAAGCAGTCTCCCCGGTCTATGCATATGCATAAATATGTTTTCATTATCTCAGTGACAGATTTTGCTCAGATGCTCTGTTACTTGTCATCTTTGCCTACAGTTACTCGGTTGTGTCCTTTGATTTGAGCCAACGGCAGGGAACATTGCTAATGTTTATCTAGGATGCAATACTTCTTCAAAAGGCCAAAAAACACATTTTCACTTCCAGTAATTGACGTTATTTTCATGTCATTTTCACAACTTTAAAAACAAATTTTAAACTGGGGAAGCTTTCACCTGTCTGATATTTTTAAGGATGTAGGGTTAAGGAAGGGGTTTAATAATAAAAGTTAAAAAATTTTTTTTATATGAGCAAATCCGAACACTTTATAACAGCATCAAACCTGCTTATAAATACCGTATTTTTTGCCGTATAAGACGCACTTTTTCTTCCCCAAAACTGGGGGGGGGGGGGGGGAGTTGGTGCGTCTTATACGGCGAATACACTCCTATCGGGTCGGTCCCTGCGCCCATCAACGGCCGGGACCTACGGCTAATACAGGACATCACCGATCGCGGTGATGCCCTGTATTAACCCTTCAGACGCGGCGATCAAAGCTGACCACCGCGTCTGAATTGAAAGTCGGGCTGTTCGGGACCGCTGCGGTGAAATTGCGGCGTCCCGAGCAGCTTACAGGACACTGGGAGGGACCTTACCTGCCTCCTCGGTGTCTGCTCCGTGCTGGGATCCCCTGCATGGCCGGCGCTCTCCTTTGTCGTCATCACGTCGTCACGCACGCCGTCCCATCATCCAATAGGAGCGGCGTGCGTAGCAACGTGATGACGGCGACGGAGAGCATGGATCCCGGGAAAGAAGACGTCCGGAGCGCCGGGGAACGCGGCAACAGCGATGGAGCGACATCATGGGGTAGCGGTGACGGGTCCGGAGTGGCGGGGACACGTGAGTACTACCTCCTATCCAGTGGTCTTCAACCTGCAGACCTCCAGATGTTGCAAAACTACAACTCTCAGCATGCCCGGACAGCCAACGGCTGTCCGGGCATGCTTGGAGTTGTAGTTTTGCAACATCTGGAGGTCCGCAGGTTGAAGATCACTGTTGGGTGCAGAATCTTTTTTTTCTAGATTTTGCACCTTTAAAATTGGGTGCGTCTTATATGCCGGTGCGTCCTATAGGGCGAAAAATACGGTAATACCTGACAAGAAATTGGTTCAGTTATCAATAGGGATGCGGAATAAATCAATCACACAATGATCTGCATTTTTTCGCAAGATTTTTATTGGCCCAGAATATTGGTACAGAAATATACAGTATGTCCTACTGCACAGCAGGTTCATGTTTTATATAGTTCATCATGACAGGTCTGTTCAAGTAAACAGAGTTTGGAGAAGGATATTACATAAATGGTGACTAAAGCCTTTTCCCGGTGAGATTATTTTTTTAGTCAATATGTTTCAGGAAGAATACAACCCAAGACTAGAACAGAAAATCGTGAACAAAACAAGCTAGCAATTGTGTGTGAACCTAAAATAACTATGAAATTAAATAAAAATAGTCATCGGGGGTTTTTGATACTTGGCTTCTATGACATTCTGAATCAAGTATGTCATGAAAGTCATTGAAGAAGTCAAGGTCTTAAACCCTCCAACAATGTTAGGAATAAACAGTTGGCTGCCTGACATAGAGGCAAACATATATGGCTACAGAAGTCTTTGCTGGACTCCTACTGATAGGATTCCTACGTATGATTGATTTATGTATAGAATAAATTACCCCACATTAAATCCGAAACCCTCTGGCCTAGTGTATCATAGAGTTTAATGTGGATTGTGTCTTCGATATTACCCAATAGGTTAAGCCTGCAACAAATATGGAAAAATAAACAAAAAACAGAGCATGTAGCCGATTAGGATAGGCAATCGATATTACAATATGTAACTGTAGTGCATTGTTCTCCTGGTACAAGAATACAGGTACTCTTGCTTAATATAATACACGTTTTATAGATCCTTGCCATCATATGAGAAAAGGGAGGAAAAGAATACTGACGTGAAACATTTCTGTAAAATTAACTTTAAAATGAATTTACAGTTCGTACTTATTATCACTAGTGTTGATACATGCATGTTAGTTGGCAAAAAGCGTTGGCTATGGACCTTAAATACGTTTTTTTCAAAAGGAGCCATTAGATGGAACCAAGACTGCCATGATGAGTTTGGTTCAGTGTTTCTAAACAGTGTGTCTCCAGCTGTTACACCACGCCTCCTCCATTCACGTCTAGGGGAGTGGGCATGACGAGCGACCACAGCCATCACTCCCGTAGACATAAATGAATGTTGCGTGGCATGATGTCACGACCACGGCTGCCTGAAGCTAGCATTCCAAACATAAATGTTCAGAATGCCGGGGTGCCAACGAGGAGATCTCGGGTGTCTTAGTGGCCAGACCCCCGCAATCAGACATCTTAACCCCGTATCAAAACACTAGCCTATCAACTACTGGTGTGTGTGTGTTATGTGTGTGTATGTATGTATATATATATATATATATATATATATATATATATATATATATATATATAATATTGATTGAGTAGGTATCTACATAAGTCCTTGTTTACATCTGATTCAGTGGCTCTGTCCAGGACCTCCATTACAGTTAATTTACTTATTTTAATTGAGTCCATCAGGTTTGTCTGTTCTTCTCACATGTCCTGCTACTTAAATGGATCCTCATGGAGCCCCATGAACAGAGCTTTAACACAGATGTGAACTTGGCCTAATAAATAAGGAATACAAAGTCAATAAAATACATTATAGTCACCTGTCTTCTGCTTTCCAACAATGTCATTTCAGTATACCCCTCTGCCGCTGTTTTCCCTGCTCTGCAGTCTGACCGCACTCCACTTGTATATCTCTAGAATTTTCCACAGGTCCATGCATATTGCACCATTCACATCAGTCCCTGCCTTCATTGGGGCTTACAATCTGATTTCTCCATACTTAGATACTGCCATTGAATGACAATGAGACCTGTATACCTGTATCCAGGCATATGGATACAACGTACAGTATAGAACCGCGCTCGCGGGTCACATATGATATGATTAGTTCCCTGATGTGGGGACAGCGCTGCGCTGGGTTGATAATTCATTCATTCCTGAGGGGGAGGGGCCCAACCAGTATTGCGGTATGGGGAAAAATGCATATCGAGCAGCAAAAAAATTTTGGTATGAACTGGTATACCGCCCAGCACTAAGCACTAGTGGCGGCATTGAGGTGATCCTTCGCAGGACGTTAAAAGGAAGGAAATCATTGATGGAACATGGAGCAGGAGAATTGTTGTACATAAAGCTGCGACAAGAATATTGCTTACTACTGTGGTAGTCTTTATAGCTTATCCATCCCCTTTCCACACTTATGGATACTAAGGGTAAGGACATTTCTAGGTAGGGTCATTAATGCGATAGGTATTCACCTGTATCCTTTTTCCCCTCCTTTTAGGTCACTATTGGGCCTTACCATTTCCTTGTATATGTTTTATATTGTATACCACTAAGGTGGGCCATTTATTCACTTGTGTTATGTATATTCTTTTTTTTAACAATATTTGAGTAAAAGTTACATTTTATACAAACTATCTACACCTCATTGGTAGAATTAGTTTATATTGTATGTGGATTATTTTTCTCCAAGGGCAAATTTATCATAGTCATAGGGGGGCTGACTATTGATCCTGGTACCCCTTACTCTGTATTAGTGGTTATACTCTCTATAACTCACCATAAAATTATCTATAATCTAAACAAATAAAACAGAAAATCTAATTATAAGGATAACCAGAAAAGTGACTTAGAAAAACGGGAATGTTCTGTCACCATAACAAATGTAACGAAGGACAGAACGTGCCTCAATAATTGCCATATTCTGTAAATCTGTTACCAGAGCTACATCAGATGAAAACTGTAAGGCAGATGTCCTCCTATGTAACACAGTCATTACTGGGAATACGTGCAGCCTCCCGCATGTATTCACTGGGTCAGGCCTAGAGCATCCCAGCATTTCTTGAAATCCATGGGATTTTCTGCAACTCCACATATATCACATCTGCATTTCAGAATTAAGTTTTGGTCTCATTGTCATTCAATGGCAGTATCTAAGTATGGAGAAATCAGATTGTAAGCCCCAATGAAGGCAGGGACTGATGTGAATGGTGCAATATGCATGGACCTGTGGAGAATTCTAGAGATATACAAGTGGAGTGCGGTCAGACCATCAGCAGTAGAGCAGGGAAAACAGCGGCAGAGGGGTATACTGAAATGACATTGTTGGAAAGCAGAAGACAGGCGACTATAATGTATTTTATTGACTTTGTATTCCTTATTTATTAGGCCAAGTTCACATCTGTGTTAAAGCTCTGTTCATGGGGCTCCAATGCAGGATCCATTTAAGTAGCAGGACCTGTGAGAAGAACAGACACAAACCTGATGGACTCCATTAAAATCAGTAAATTGACTGTAATGGAGGTCCTGAACAGAGCCACTGAATCAGATGTAAACAAGGACTTATGTAGATACCTACTCAATTAATATACACACACACACACACACACACACACACATACATATACATACATAACACACACACACCAGTAGTTGATAGGCTAGTGTTTTGATACGGGGTTAAGATGTCTGATTGCAGGGGTCTGGCCACTAAGACCCCCGCGATCTCCTCGTTGGCACCCCGGCATTCTGAACATTTATGTTTGGAATGCCAGCTTCAGGCAGCCATGGTCGTGACATCATGCCACGCAACATTCATTTATGTCTACGGGAGTGATGGCTGTGGTCGCTCGTCATGCCCACTCCCCTAGACGTGAATGGAGGGGGCGTGGTGTAACATCCCCACGGCCTCGGAAAGCCGGGGCGCTCAGAATACCGGGATGCTGGCCTGGAGATCGCGAGGGGTCCCAGCGACAGGCCGGCCTTTGGCTGTCCGGGCATGCTGAGAGTTGTAGTTTTGCAACAACTGGAGACACACTGTTGAGAAACACTGAACCAAACTCATCATGGCAGTCTTGGTTCCATCTAATGGCTCCTTTTGAAAAAACGTATTTAAGGTCCATAGCCAACGCTTTTTGCCAACTAACATGCATGTATCAACACTAGTGAAAATAAGTACGAACTGTAAATTCATTTTAAAGTTAATTTTACAGAAATGTTTCACGTCAGTATTCTTTTCCTCCCTTTTCTCATATGATGGCAAGGATCTATAAAACGTGTATTATATTAAGCAGCTGCTATGAGACCTTGAAACCAGCTGTCCCAACAGAAGATGCTTTTTGGATGAGTTTTTATTTATTTCTCATTTTGCTACAGAATAGAGGGCAGGGCAGTTTGTAACTCTCCAGCTGCTCAGATAGTTACTATAAATTGTATCTAATGTAGTCTAACAAGGCCAAGTTATTATGGGGCCTCCCAAATATTCCAAATGGTTACTTTTAATACTATGTTTGTATTGCTCTTATCTATTAAACATAGTATTAAAAGTAACCATTCAGAATATTTGGGAGGCCCCATAATAACTGTAATGACGCAATTACAGTGACATTATTATATATTAAACTGTTACTTATTTGTGTGGTAGAAACAATTGTGGAATTCCTCCGGAAGCTCCACATACTGACAGCATCAGGGAAGCTGTTCAGAAGAGGAGAGGTAACTTTTTATAATAGATCAGTTGCTTGCAGCGCATATGTAATGGATTTTTGGGAGGTCCCTAATTTTTTACTATATAATTAGAAATGAGAAAAATCTGGTTGATTGGCGCAAACCATTGTATTCTCAAAAGAGATTTTGCAAATATCCTTTATTAAATGGAGAGTTTATCATAACGTGTTTCTAGGGTAATCATAGCCACTTCCTCAAATGCGCGATAGCAACATTATCTACAAATAACAGAGTTTATAATGTATAACAGACATGGTGCCAAGTATGGGGTAATTGGCATCTGCCTTATAAGGTTGTTTTTTTTTTGTCTTCCTCTGGATCAACACAATAGGGTTACAGTCAAATTGTGGCAAAAAAAACAACTCTCAGTATTCCTTTTTTTTTGGGACCCTGATTAGCTAGAAATCTCTCTTTCTCTGTTTTTGGACAGCAGGATTATTGGTTGAATTTGATAACCTGTCTTGATACTGCAATCTACCCATACTTTGGTTGACCTCTTCTAAACCTCCTCTAGTTCTAGTTTAAAGGTTTTTTTCGGACCGCACCCCAGCTGTTTGAAAGGGCTTCAGCACTCGTGTGCGCTACAACCTTTTCATTGCACAGCTCCGTACATTTGGTAGTGGCAGTACCTAGAATTGCTGCTTGTCTACCCATGCCTACACTGCAATCTAAAAGGTATAATTAGATAAATTGATATTTCCCATTGTATTCACCAGTATACTAGACGGGGGAAAGAATTTGTCTAAAGAAAGCAATGATCACATTTTAAATTATGGCTATAGCAATACAGTCCTGAACATAAACTACTTAAATTAATACTTTCATATGCTTAAGAGTCTGGGATCAAACAACCATAAAATGATGATTTAATGATGTGGTGAGACAAAGTTTAAAAATGAACAAAAAGATATCTAACAAATGAAAAGAATAAAGCAACATTTCCCAGGCTTTCTTTCAATGGAAAAATTAGCCAAGTCCAGAAAAAACAAAAAACTGAATGTTCAGCAAGATGCATAATCGGCTATGAAAAAGTTATGCAAACCCAAGAACAAAATATATTGCATGTCAAATGGAATTTATCTAGGAAAATTAAAGGAAAACTTTACTATTAAGTGCAAGTTGTGCTGAAAACTCCTATAAGCTATTTATTATATATATTACAACAAAGAGGATTGGCTACACACCCCTCCTCACACCAAGGTGTTTAAACTGGCCACCAGGTAGGCATTGGCCATGTACATTAGTCATGTGTCAGATGTTGCGGGACCATCCAGCCTTGCAGAAGCAGCTTCCACTGGTAACTGTTCCTAAATAGCAATGGCCTGTGATACCTGATCTTGAAATGGCAACCGACACCACAGTCAATTTAAATCCGTGAGCAATGGCGGCTGCCTGGACATCTACCATCACACCTGAGGAGCGAAACAGGAGGACCGAGGCTGCACCTGGGTCTGCGGTGGAGCTAAATGTGTGGAGGCCAAGTGTGAGGAATGAAAATGGCAAGGTGGGCAATCGAGTGGCACAGGGTTAGCAGCCACATTTGTAATGCTGATACTGGTATTTAAAGATATTATATATGTAGTCTACAGTGGTACTGTAGAGCTCCCTTACTGATAATCCCTCTCCAACATGATGTGTGCAATTGGGCGTACAGCAAAGAGTGTGTCACTAAACTATTCATGTCTAAAAAGTGTGTTACCAACATAAAAAGTTTAGAAAGCTCCGATCTAGGCCCTAGATAGCATATTAGGCAAAACCAAAAGCACTACAAGCTAATGAATGGAAGAGGTGAGAAAATCATGCCTCAGAATCCACAGAGAAGTAGTTCCACATGAATCCAGAACGCGCAAGTTTTTAGAAGAAGCCACACATCCTGTTATAGTCTTGAGAGGATAGAAGGGGCATAGAGATTACTAACAACAATCCCTCCTGCCAGTACTCAACAGAAAGAACTGTCAGTCAGTATAGTGCAATCCTGCTTAAAAGGGTTATCCCAAGATTAAAAGTTATAACGAGCTGAGCAAAGATGGTCTGTCCACTGGGATCCCCATCGATCATGAGAACAGAGGTCACATGTCCCATGAGTGAATGAAGCCACAGTTTACATGCTTGTCCACCACTACATTTATTTGTGACTTCAAAACATTGCCAAACAAGCTCAGCTACGTTAAGAAGTCCAAGACAGTGAATAGAGCAGTGGCCGAGCATGCACCATTCACCCAGGTGACAGATGACCTCTGCTCTAGTCCCAGATGGGGGTCCCAGCAGTTAAACCCCCACAGATCAGATACCTATTCCCTATCCTTTGGAGAGTGAAACTTTTCTTTAATAAAAAAAAAAAAGTGTACTAGCAGAAAAATAATTTCAAATAGATACACATTGGCAGAGATTTACACTAGTAATACTGGCAGACGGACAGTGCAGACTAGACAATCTAAAAATGTGCCAGATTTAATCACACTGACAATGCTGTTTGATAAATCTAAAGCGTCTTAAGACTATTTAATCTAAGTGTGACCAGCCATTACTTGGCTCATTTTACTCAAAAATGTTACTTCACAGTCTTCGCACAATTTTAGGTGCAGAGAGTCATATATAAGCCACACCCTCTTTTCTGCCCAATCCCCCCCCCCCCCCCATTTCCTGTGAGGAAACAGCCATTTTTTTAAGCTAGTCTAAAATGTAATGGCTCAAGTCATGAAAGCCAGTTTCTTTGGTGCAAATTGAGCCAGATTTCTGGGGCATTTGTAATTGTTTTAGTGTTTTGATCCACATTATAGGTAAAAGTTGTCACATACTGCAGACTCACATCATGAACAAAATCATTCATTAACCCCTTAAGGACGAGCACCGTAAATGTACGGTGCTGCTAAGAGGTACTTAGCGCACAGTGCAGTACATTTAAGGCGCTGTATTCCTTGATCGCCAGACATGGTGATCGGGCAAGGATGGCCGCTGTTATCTAACAGCAGCCACCCCGGCATATGTCAAAGACGGCCCACCACGAGTGAGGTGGCACTGGTGCCACCTCACGATCCAAGTGATTAACCGGTTGACCAATCATGGGTCCTGCGGGGCGGGTGATTGGCGGCAGAGGCGATCACCTTACCAGAGGGTCCGGAGTGGCAGGATCTGGCAGCAGCAGGAGGTGAGGCCTGTGTGCCTCCTGCTGTTGCTTAGCAACAACTTCCAGCATGCACAGCCAAATGGCATGCTGGGAGTTGTAGTTATGAAACAGCTGGAGGCACAACTACAACTCCTAGCATGTCCTTTGGCTGTCTGTCCATGCTAGGAGTTAGTGTCATGCAACAGCTGGAGGCACATTTATTCATAGAAAAGTTGCATAACTACTCCCAGCATGCACAAACTGCCAAAAGGCATGATGGGAGTTGTAGTTGTGCCTCCAGCTGTTGCATAACTACATCTCCCAGCATGCCCTTTGGCTGTGCATGCTGGGAGTTGTTGCTAAGCAACAGGAGGTAAGTGCTGTGTACCTCCATCTGTTGTATAATACAACTCTCATCATGCAGAGCCAAAAGGGCATGCTGGGAGTTGTAGTTATGCAACAGCTGGAGGTACAACTACAACTCCCAGAATGCCCTTTGGCAGTCTGTGCATGCTAGGAGTAGTTATGCAACCGCAGGGGGGCAAATTTTTTCTATAAAAAATTTGCCTCCAGCTGTTGCATAACTATAACTCCCAGAATGCACAGACAGACAAAGGTCATGCTGAGAGTTGTAGTTGTGCCTCCAGCTGTTGCATAACTACAACTCTCAGCATGCTCTTCGCCTCTCAGTGCACGCTGTGCGTTTTAGTTTTGCAACAGCTGAAGGCACACTTGTTGCAAAACAATGGGTTAGGGTTTGTTACCAAACTCAAACCCTGTTTGGGGAACACTGTCATAGGGAATGCTTGAATCTGGGTCCGTCCCTATGCAAATCCCTAATTTAGGCGTCAAATGCGCATGGCGCACTCTCACTTCAGAGTCCTGTCGTATTTCAAGGCAACAGTTTAGGGCCACATATGAGGTATTTCCTTACTTGGGAGAAATTGTGTTACAAATTTTGCGGGGCTTTTTCTCCATTTACCCTTTATGAAAAGGTAAAGTTGGGGTCTACACCAGCATGTTAGTGTCAAATATTTAATTTTTTGACACTAACATGCTGGTGTTGCCAAATACTTCACAATCATTTTCAGAAGAGGTAAAAGGAAAAAAAGACCCCCAAAATTTGTAATGCAATTTCTCCTGAGTACGGAAATACCTCATATTTGGAAGTAAAATGTTCTGCGGGCGCACAACAAGGCTCAGGAGTGAGAGCGCACTATGTACATTTGAGGCCTAAATTGGTGATTTGCACAGGGGTGGCTGATTACAGCGGTTCTGACATACGCAAAAAAAAAAAAACACGTGACCGCATTTTGGAAACTACACCGCTCATGGAACGTAACAAGGGGTATAGTGAGCCCTAACACTGCACAGGTGTTTGACAAATTTTCGATTAAAGTTGGACGAGAAAATAAATTTAAAAAAAATGTTTTCACCCCAACGTTTTCATTTTCACAAGGGGTAATAGGAGAAACCCCTCCCCCAAAATTTGTAACCCCATTTCTTCTGAGTATGGAAATACCCCATATGTGGATGTAAAGTGTTCTGCGGTGCATTACATGACTCAGAAGAGAAAGGGCGCCATGGGGCTTTTGGATAGAGAATTTGGCTGGAATTGAAAGACGTGTGTTTACAAAGCCTCCATGCCGCCAGAACAGAGGACTCCCCCACATGTGACCCCATTTTGGAAACTACACCCCCCACGGAATGTAATAAGGGGTGCAGTGAGCATTTACACCCCACTGGTGTCTGACAGATTTTTTGAACAGTGGTCCGTGAAAATGAAAGATTTAATTTTGCATTTGCACAGCCCACTGTTCCAAAAATCTGTCAAACGCCAGTGGGGTGTAAATGCTCACTGCACCCCTTATTACATTCCGTGATTGGTATAGTTTCCAAAATGGGGTCACATGTGGGGGGGGGGTCCTCTGTTCTGGTAGCAAGGGGCTTCGTAAACGCACATGGCTCCGGACTACTATTCCAACTAAATTCTCTCTCCAGAAGCCCATTGGCGCTCTTTCTCTTCTGAGCCCTGTAGTGTGCCTGCAGAGCACTTTACATACACTTATGGGGTATTTCCATTTCCATACTCCAAATATGGCAATCAGAATAAATCCCTGGATCAACATTCTGTCCCTATAAATCTATTATATATAACCAGCGATGTTATTATTCTCCAAAAATGCATCCAGACCCCTTTTGCACCATGACCACCTCCTCAGGCAGAGAATTCCACAGTCTTACTGCTCTTACAGTAAAGAACCCCCGTCTGTGCTGGTGTAGAAACCTTCTTTCCTCAAGACGTAGAGGATGCCCCCTTGGTATAAATAGATCATGGGAGAGATTTCTGTACTGCCCCCTGATATATTTATACATAGTTATTTGGTCTCCCCTAAACCTTCTTTTTTCTAAACTAAATAACCCCAACTCTGATAATCTTACTAGGTACTGTAGTCCTCCCATTCCCAGTCTTTGAACCCTCTCCAGCTCCTCTATATCTTTCTTGTACACTGGTGCCCAGTACTATACACAGTATTCTATGTGTGGTCTGACTAGTGATTTGTACAGCGGTAGAATTATTTCCTTGTCGTGGGCATCTATGCCCCTATTGATGCACCCCATGATTTTATTTGCCTTGGCAGCAGCAGCCCAACACTGGTCACTACAGCTAAATTTACAGTTAACTAAGACTGCTAAGTCCTTTTTGCATGTCAGTCTCCTCAAGTGTGCTCCCATTTAAAAGGAAAACTGTCAGCTTTCTCCCCCGCACTAACCAGCGGTACTGGCTGATAGTGCAGGGATGCTGATCATTTTAATGCTTACCGTGCCCGGATACGCCGCACTGTTCAGCCCTAATCTTCTATTTTAGGGATATGCTAATGAGGTGCTAACTGGCACTCTGACGTCCATGCCGCTGGCCGCAGTGCCGCCCAGCTCATCAATATTCCTCCCCTCTCTCTTCATTACAGAGCAGGGAGAAGAGGAAGAGGCGGATGGAGGGGAGGAATATTGATGAGCTGTGCGGCACTGCGGCAGTCGGCACTGACGTTAGAGTGCCAGTTAGCACCTCATTGGAATATCCTGAAAATAGAAGATTGGGGCCGAACAGCACGGCTGATTCGGGCACGATAAGCATCAAACTGATCAGCGTCCCCCGCTCTACCAGCCAGTACTGCTGGTTAATGCAGGGGGAGAAAGCTGACAGTTTTCCTTTAATACATAATCTCAGCCCGGATTTTGTCTCCCCATGTGCATTACCTTACATTTATCAGTGTTGAACCTCATCTGCCACTTCCCAGCAAAAACCTCCAACCTATCCAGATCCATTTGTAACAGTGCACTGTCCTCTATTGTGTTGACCGCTTTACATAGTTTAGTATCATCTACAAAGATGCTACTTTACTATTCAACCCCTCTACAAGGTCATTCATGAATATATTAAAGGGGTAATCCAGGATTTTTTTTTATTTGACTTATGCTTCAGGGGCTGTAAAGTTAGTATAGTTAATAATATAGTGTCTATACCTGTGTGTGACGGTTTTCTCACAATTCTTCTGTGATTTTCACCCCAATGTTTATTTTTTACAGCATACAAAATGACTGTTGTCTCGGATTTTTCCCTGCTTGCAATGTGGCCGAGACCTGACTCACTATTCAGCTGATGACAGGGAGCCTGTCTGCTTCAATGGGTGGAGCGATCGCTTGGTGGGAGAGAGATCAATCTGCAACTAATGCAACAGCTGTAGGCACCCTGATTGAAAACCACAGGTCAATGGGTGGGGTGGCTGATGTGTGGGAGGGAGGAAAATGGAATTGTGGGATTTTTAGTCAAACAAAAGGAAATACAAGTTCACAAAAAGCTAGCCACAATGTTATGGTAATCTTACAACATAGCCATTTAGCCCCAAGACAAGTGCAGATCCTTCCTAAGCATGTCCATTACTGCCTGCCAGGTACGTACTAAAATCAGCTTATGGTGGATAACCCCTTTAAATAGAACAGGACCCAAGACACAACCTCCACCCTTCTAGCCATCTACTCCCCCCCATTGAGGTGCAGCCTGTCCCTACGATAGAGCCGGTATCTGACAGAGAAGTCGGCCCAGTTCTCCATGAACCCAAACCCCTGCTTCCTACACCAGCTTCTGAGCCACTTGTTTACCTCCCTGATCTCCTGCTACCACTCTGGTGTGGCTCATGGTACAGGTGATATTTCAGAAAATATTACCTTGGAGGTCCTTGCCTTAGGCTGCAAGCTTAAGTCCCTGAAATCATTTTTAAGGACACTCCACCTACGTCTTCTCCAGCCCCACCCAGCGACCTGTCAACCCGATCCGCAATGTGCCGAACTCAAGCGCCAGGTAGACAACACACTGTTTGGTGATACCGGTCTTTGTGACAGATCGCCCTGTCTGTCCACCTAATAATAGAGTCTCCCCACTACCAGTACCTGTGTGGCCTGCCCTGGCTGTCAGAGGCAGAGTCCTGCTGCAGTACTGCTGGCTCTGAAATGGCATCCCCCTCATCAAACATGTTGGGGTGTGCCAGATCAGGACTAGCCTCCCTGACACCTTTCCCTCTACCCAGTTTTCTAACTGTAACCCAGCTAGCTGCCTGACTGTCTTGCACCTCCGTCCCACTATCCTCCCCCACCTCTACCCCAGAGAGTACTTGCTCTGTGAGCAGGAGACTCCTCTCCAAGTTGTCAATGTGCCTCAGTGTTGCCAGATGCTCCTCTAGATCCAGGATCTGGGCTTCCAAATAAACAACTCGTACACATCTGGCACAGCAGTATGCACCCTCAAACTGCTGTTCAAGGATTGTATACATCGTGCAAGATGTACACCGGACTACATTTTCCAACATGGAGGCCATCTAGTTATGGGGATTTCACAGGTTAACAGCCAAAAACAGACAGTAAATATTACAATTAAATTCTCAGTAGACAGAAAGTAACTCTCAACAGCAATCTCAAACTCCTGGTTTCAAACTCCTGTTTGACAATTCTCTCTTCCAAAGCAACACTAACGAAAAAACAATCTCGGAATCAAATTCATAAGTTAAAGCATCCCAGAGTTATTAATGCATAAAGTGACACAGGTCAGATTTGCAAAAAACTGCTGCGTCCTTAAGGTCAAAATGGTCTGTATCTTTAAGGGATTAAATGAGTTATCCAGGAATAGAAAAACAGAGCCAATTTTTTTTTTTTTTTTTTTTTTTAAAGAACGCCTCCTTTTCTGTCTCCAGGTTGGGTGTGGTTCTGCAGCTCAGTTCCATTTAAGGGAATGGAGCCAAGCTGTAATACCCACACACAACGTGGGGACAGACGTGGATCTGTTTTTGAAAGAAATTATCTATTCCTGGATATCCCCTTTAAATTGTATGGATATCCAAATGTAAACACATACAAATCATTCTGGAAAATATATAATGACAATGTTAGCACTTCATTATATGCATCTTAGGCCAACTTTATTTGCCCACCTGCTGTGATCCATCTCCATTTACTATATGCGGCATCATAGCTACCTCCCCATTCAGCAAGGGTGGCAGTTCCAGTGGGATTTGGTCGGTCATCATCATTGTGACGTACATTCATGGAGAATTTTCTCTCAGCTGCCTTCCTGAGAAGAAAAAGAAGATGTTGAGCAGAGAAAAAGCAATATCTAAATATTTAGTTTGAATACTGATTTCTTGTATCAACATAACAATAGACACATGACAACAACAAGACTGAAAGGACATGGCTCTTGGCATTTGTTAGCGGTGTTGGGGAAACCCAAATAGGTAAACAGGCTTAAAAAGGTATTAGATGAGTGTACATTACCATTCAAATGACATTTAGATGACAAAAAGAGCTGCTGCGGCTTTCAACAAAGATTTCACATATAAACAAGGCATAAAATAAAATTGTGTCATAAAGACGAGCAATGCTAACCACACAATCTGAGGGAGTTTCAATGACACTGGACAATAGATCATGGTAATATTCTTAAAGGGGTACTCCATTGGCAAGCGTTCAGAAGTAAATGTTCTGAACGCTGTTTTCGTGCTGCGGGGGTTGGCCACGCCCCTTGTGGCATCATGACCACACACCCTCAATGCAAGTCTATGGGAGGGACCGTGATGGCCCTCACGCCCCCACCCATTGACTTGCATTGAGGGGATGTGGCCATGATGTCACGAGGGGCGTGGCCAACCCCCGCAGCACGAAAACAGCGTTCAGAACATTTACTTAGGAACGCTGGCCAGTGGAGTACCCCTTTAAACTTGTGGTTTTCTAGCTGTTGCAAAACTACTACTTCCATTATGTTCCGACAGCCATGATAGAAGTTGTAGTTTTGCAACAGCTGGAGAGTCACAGGTTGGGGAACACTGGTTTATGGACTCCTATGGAGCCATAACTTTTCAGTTTTTTCCAAAAAGCGGTGAACCAGCCATATTATACTGGTTTGAGAACTGCAAGTCTTCCGTACATCTGTTCAACCAGCTTACAAAAATTTAAAGTTTCCTTAAAGGGGTAATCCGGTGAAAAACTTTTTATCTTTAAATCAACTGGTGCCAGAAAGTTAAACAGATTTGTAATTTACTTCTATTAAAAAATCTTAATCCTTCCTGTACTTATTAGCTGCTGAATACTACAGTGGAAATTCTTTTCTTTTTGAAACACGGAGCACAGTGCTCTCTGCTGACACAACTGTCCATTTTAGGAACTCTCCAGACCAGCATATGTTTGCTATGGGGATTTTCTTCTAACCTGGACAGTTCCTAAAATGGACAGAGATGTCAGCAGAAAGCACTGTGCTCGAGATGTCAGGAGACAGCTCTGTGTTTCAAATGGAAAAGAATTTCCACTGTAGTATTCAGCAGCTAATAAGTACAGGAAGGATTCATATTTTTTTTTTATAGAACTAATTTACAAATCTGTTTAACTTTCTGGCACTAGTTGATTTAAAAAAAAAAAAAAAAAAAAGTTTTTCACCGGAGTACCCCTTTAAGGGCAAATACGGTAAAAGTACAATTTACTTTGAGTACCGAATTGCATATGTACAAAGGCGTGCAAGGCCACCAAGCTCCTGACCTTTAACTACATACCAAAGTAGGCTCCTTTGCCAGCCAGGTCCATTATATAATAATCATCCTTAATAAAAAGCAGATATTAAAAGAAAGCTGAAAAAATGTTTGCTAAATAAAAGGTTCTGCCAGGCATACCAGTATAAAAGACAAGGCTGAGCAAGGTAGCAATGTCTGCTCCAGTGGAAAATCTACTGAGACATGACCCAAACTAAGAAGAATGTACACAGCTGCTTCATCAGGCAACAAACAGTCTGGAAATTGTCGCTTTGTCCCTATAGTGAAGAGCGGAATCAATCACACGTGCTGCATTACCCTTCAAGGAATAGGACAGATTGATTGCTGGTTTACAACATGCTAAATAATGTCAGAATGGCGCAGATTTACAGGAACACTTTATAAATTAATAAACCGCATCCCAGCTGTGTTCCCTAAAATTGCCTAAAACTGGTCTGTAAATTATACACTGGTATTTAAAGTACAGTGGTCCCTCAACATATGATGGTAATCCGTTACAAACTGACCATCGTTTGTTGAAACCATCGTATGTTGAGGGATCCGTGCAATGTAAAGTATAGGACAGTGGTCTACAACCTGCGGACCTCCAGATGTTGCAAAACTACAACACCCAGCATGCCCGAGCAGTGCGGCGTATCCGGGCACGAAGTGCTTTGATAGCACGATACGGACCGTGGCCCGCTGTTGTCTGCTACTCCCCCACCGTGACATCTGCCCCCCGTGGCTTGCATCTATGTCTGCACGATATGCAATAAAGTAAGATTTTGCTACTACCTCTCGGGTCTTGGGTGAGTTGCTCCTATTCATTTATCTTCTTATGCCATTGCCATTCTATTATTAGGACTAGATATATTCTATTCTATATTCTATTCTATTCTTTTCTATATTCTAGCCATTGAACCCCTAGCTCAAAAAATGCACGATAATAGTAAAATCCATGGCGGGGGAAAACTGTCTTGGTCCATCACAAGATATTTGCAGATTGCTTATACTTCTCCTGTTATTTCTCTACAAAACATTGTAGAGAAGCTATCCAACCTAGTGTCAATATCTAGCCTAGTAGTAAACCAAGCAAAATCCCAAGCATTTAACCTCACACTTTCATGGTAAATGGCCCTAAACCTGCCTTCCTATTTATTTGCTCCTTCTCCTCTATTACATAACTCAAAGTTAGCCTCACTACCCCTTGCAACACCCTGTATTCTTCTCACTTTTCTCCATTATTTAATCATCTTAGAAGGTTTCTGAAAAGTGGAGTAAATGTCATATTTCACAACTGTGTCGTATCCATGAAATCAGATTGACATTCCTATCCAAGATACTCAATTTTGAAGTACTTTCAGTACCTGGCTAGTACCATAAAACTGTATAAATGTTGCTGATGTACATCTGGAATGACGCTATCCCCAGGACCACGATACCAGTCTTTTACCTTGCAAGGCTCAAGGGGCCTCTTTAACCAAATATTAAGCATCCACTGAAGCTCCATTATGGCTTAATTTATAGAAAAGAAAAAAAAAAGAAGGGGAATTTGCACCCCTAGTGAAGGACGTTACAGTTCAGTTTAGGGTAGAAATAAGATTAAACTCACCGAGTTCGGTTGCACTCAGAGCACAACACCTCAGATAGCGTTCTTTAATCAGTATGTCTCCAGACCGGCAGCCTCGGTCCTTTGGTAGCAGCCTTGCTGTTCCAGCTTAAAGCAATAGGGAAAATAGTGGAAAGTTGGACCGATCCTGGCGCCGGTACTCTGTATATTATTAGGACTTGAAATCCAGTGGTGTTCCTTTCAATAGATTTTATTTTACAAACAAAATATGCAACGCGTTTCTGGTCCGAAACGGACCCTTCATCAGGCAAGGCACCTTGCCTGACGAAGAATCCATTTCGGACCAGAAACGCTTTGCATATGTGTTTGTAAAATAAAATCTATTGAAAGGAACACCACTGGATTTCAAGTCCTTCTTATATCCAGATTATGGTTTACTTTGGAAGCCCCAGAGTGTGCTCTGTCTAACAGTGTTTTACGGACTGTTCGATGCTTGGTTGTAAACAGGAGATATCCTAGAATGCAAATGACCACAGCAAGCTGTGCAGACGCTGAACAAGTAGTAGAAGAGGCTGAGCAGCACTGTAGTGGAATTGCAGCTCTGACTAATAACTTTGAGGCTATGATTCAAAGTTATTAGGAATACTGCAGTTTCCTAAGTAGAAATAGAGCATTTATATACACATCAGTGTACATATACTTAAAAGCCCAGTCTAAGAGGCTGTGAGCTGTACAGTTTACCATTATTAAAGGTCAATTAAGAATGAGAAAACTGTACCATCCAGCTAACACAAACAGAAGGATCTCAGTGGCATTTCAGCTGGCATGGCCTTTTCCTTCATTATGAAGAATAATTGTGTATGAAATAATTTCTGTCTATGGCATACAAGGGCAGGAGCAGTATTTTGGTAGTGGGACTTTAGATGCAATAAACAGAGCAGAATGTGACATTTCACAGGACAAACACACTGCTTATTTACAAGCCACAAAATTATAAAACTGTAGAACAAGCTATTTTTGTCATCGTACAGTACATCTAACCTAGTGTTTCGTGGAGCAAGTTGGCAAGATCTTTAGTAGTGCCAAAGATAGCCCCAGTCACTTGGCTAAAGCAAAAATGACCAGGGCCACTGCTTGTTTAATGAAGGTAACATAACAGAAACAATGCTAGAATAAGTCTTGTCTAGTAATATCTGTATAACGAGCTGCTGCTTATCATACCAGCAAAAGTGATCTTTTACTGATCGCTCTCACTCAAGATTTGGTTTTCTATCCCAAGACAAAGTTATATTTGAGAAGCCACAGGCGAGTCACTAATATATAACGAGGACTGAGGATCAAAAGGGAAAAAGCAGGAGACTATTGGCACTGTGAATGAAAGCCAGTTTGAGAGATTACACCTAACAGTGGCCAAAGGGAGGGCAGGGTTGAGGGGTTTAAAGCTTACCCTTAAGTGGAGGCCTTTTTGAACAAATAGGCAAATACGATCCAGCACTATGACAGAAAAAGGGGTACTCCAGAAGTAGCCTCCTTAGCCCCCACCCCACCAGGTTGCCCCAGTACCAGAAAGAAGACAGGGGCTAGGGCTCAAAACATCCCATTTCGGCTCAGCTAATCACTGGCTAAGGCCGGACACAGCTAATTGGTTGAGCTGCATTATGGCGAATCGAACCCTAGGAAGAGAATCGCAATGGGCACCGGATCAGCAACATTGGAGGCACTGGATAAGTGTGAAAGGCAAGTAATTTTTTTTAATATATATATATATATATATATATATATATATATATATATATATATATCTGACAGAATGGGTATATATAAAAAAAACTGTCAGTAAACCCCTTTAAAAAATTACAATTATTGATACATTTTAAAACGATCTATACATAAGATTAATATGAGATAATACACACAAGGCTGATGTGTTTTGAACCAATGCTAGACTATGTAAGCATAGACAAAGAAACCATTGGTTCAAAAGGTGTTGGCTTGGGGTCTGTCTTCTTATGTAGAAATGTTATTGTCTGGGTGCTGGTTCTTTACCCTATGGAGAAACCTGAAACATGGTAGCAGAGGAACGATCGAGCACCAGAGCAGATACAGTGAAACAAGATGAAGTTGTAAGGGGCGGATGGGAGCTGATCCATTTACTACATTTTCTATGCTGTCTGGAGAATTCTACATAGATTTCTTCTACTGAACTCAAATTCTGCCTTATCATAAATAAGATATTATACAATTGATAACTGTATAATCTGTTCTCAGGCAAAGAGATTTTATATATCCATTCCTAATAATAAAATGTGTAAAAAAAAAATCTATATAACTCATAAGGCTTAAAACCTACATAAAGTAGTAATAGATCACAACATACAGATTTCATGAGTGTCATTAAAGTAAAAATGGAGTCTCTATACATGTAATACTTTCCAGTCTCCTAATCCAATTGACCTACAATTAAATACAGTCTTAGTCTGGCAAAGATGATGGCTTCCAGTTAACAGCTGAGACAGTGACCACATCCTGACCATCAGGATCTGGGTGGTCAGACTAAGGCACTGTATAAATGAAACACTTAATCACTGAAAGCAGCAAATCAATAAAAACACTTCTTGACATAAAAAAAATCAAGTAGTAGAACAATAAAGATCTAATCTTTGTTGCAAGTTTCAAGAAAAAGGGTGGGAAGTACATCATCCCCCCCATGTCATCATCCAGACCCTCGTCATTAACACCCTCGTCATCATCCGGACCCCCGTCATTAACACCCCCCATCATCATCATCGCCCTGTCATCATCCCCCCCTTCATCATCACCGCCTGTCAATCTCTTCAATCAGTGGTCTTCAACCTGCAGACCTCCAGATGTTGCAAAACTCCAACTGCCAACATGCCCGGACAGCCAATGGCTGGGAGTTGTAGTTTTGAAACATCTGCAGGTCCGCAGGTTGAAGACCACTGCCTGGCCTTCGTCATCATCCAGACCCCCCCCCCCCCCCTTTCGTTTTCTACTCACCTCCCCTCGGTGGGAAGGAAGGGTGAGCTGGTCCGGGCCATCTATGCTGCAGGGACCGTCCGGTGAAGTCCGGGTTAGTCGTTCCGGGCTGTCCATCTTCTCCGCTCTGGGCCCGACCCCGGACTAGTGACGTTGCCTTGACGACGACGCACAGGGACTTTCATGCGCAGAGACGTCCCTGTGCGTCGTTGTCAAGGCAACGTCACTACTTCTGGGGCCGGAGCGGAGAAGAGGGCCTCCCGGTGAAGATGGATAGCCCGGAACGACTAACCCTCCACACCGGACGGCTGTCCGGGCATGCTGGGAGTTGTAGTTGAAGGTTGAAGACCACTGAAAGGGATTGACAGACAGAGAGTATAAGCCGAGGGGGGCATTTTCAGCGCGAATAATCGTGCTGAAAAACTCGGCTTATACTCGAGTATATACGGTAATATTTACACTGAAGCATTGGCTTTTCCTTTATTGGTTATAGTCAATAAAACTTTAAAGTGGTAACCTTAGAAGGCATTTTACCGACTTTACAAAAGTTTCTGAAATTCTATGAACCTTATTGTGCAGTCCTAAACAAAATAGAATCAGTCCTAAACAAAATAGAAAAAATACAAAAATATAAATTTTCACTGTTACAGTCTTATTTCTTTTTACAAACCAGCTGGACTGTATACTATGGCTTGGAAACCGTTAAATAAAGCTGCATCCCTGTGTTTGGGTACGCTTTCCACACATGTGGACTTTCACAGTCATACATCTGTTCACAGCGGAAGTAACATTGGCATGAAAATATTTCTAAGCATGCAGCAAATCAATTGACCATTGTAAGCACATAATTCATTGCTATCTGATACAACTGCAGTGTGGTTGACATTTGCATGACTTAAAGTAAGAAAAACAAGAACATGCAAATGGCAGAAAACCTGAAAATTCATGTTGTGTTCTCCACGTATTACTTCAGTCCCAAGAAATGTAATGGCTTTTATTTTTATATTCACATAGTATAAAATACAGAAGCCTGAAGTTACAGGGGGATACTGTTTCTGTAATAGGAAATCACTAATAAAAAGGACTTAAAGGGAAAGTGTCATTAGCCAATAAAATAACAAGTCACTATTTATGTTGACCCTTTTTTATTTTACCATATACTTGTAAAATGTTGTTTTCGGGGACCTTCAAGGACACATGTTTACATGGCTTTTATCTGTGGGCTTTTTGATGTGGAAACCGCACGGATTTCTACATCAAAAACCATGTCTACAGCAAAACCCATGCAAATTTGCACCAGATATATACATTACTGTTATTTATTATAGGTGGTGCCTACTGGTTTTAAAAAACAAAAACATGCAAAAATCTCTTTCTCCCACTGACGTTTATGGGTGATAGGGAACCAAGATGTGACATATCACTTCTTTCCGCACAGCTATTCTCTGAAGCTCCCATTAATATCAATGGAAGCTTCAAGGCTTTAGCTCCAAAATGAGAATCAAAAACTGACCAGCATGCATGTGAACCCACTCTAAGCCATCAAGATCAGATTGGTGGGGTAAGACTAGGTTCACACTATGGAATTTCCAAGTGGAATTTCACTCTGAGATTCCAGTGCAGCAAAATCCCATTGGGGGGGGGTCAATGGAATTCCACTGCACAGTGCACACCGAAAGAATAATCTTGCTCATTATGTCTACAAAATGTGTGCGGAATACATTGTCATCTATGGAGACGGCAAGGTCCATGCGGTCCTTGCATTGATTGATTCATTCAGCACTGGACATCCTAAGTAGGAACCCAGCCTTACAATTCTCAGTCCCTACAGAGTAGCCAATTGAATTAAGTGTGCAGCACCTTGGCAAGGGTCACATCTTGCGCATCTGCTGTGTATTCGACATTGCCCATCCCTAGAGTGTGCCTCCAACTGTTTTCCCCGTGTCTTGCTCGCAGCAGCAATCCGCCAATCCAGGACAATCCTCCTAGAACTGCCAATGCAGATACCTGTGATGGAGCAGCTGCCCAGGATCAGGCATATTTGATCCTTTTCTGATAGGCAAGTTAAGCATAGGTAACATGTTCACTTCACACTATGCAGCCTGCCCAACAATATGCTAAATCTACATTACTACTCTAGGCAGGTGTATTGCATTATTGATGCAAAGATGATGGTAGTGATGGTCAAACAGCTGATAAAGCTTAGCAATGGCTGGTAAGGGGTTTCAATATATTAAAAATAGGAAGCTGGTGGCTATTAAAAGGGGTTATTCAGGATCGGATCCCTTTGGTCAAATCTGATTGACGAGAAATAGCCAAGATGGGGTAACCTGTTTAAAGTGCACATCTATACAAATATAACATTTGAAGAAACATTCATCTATAACACGTAACACTAAGTGAATTATATGGAATTGATCTGGATCCATAAGTAAATAATATACTCTGGGCCTTGAGTTTAGTCTTCTAGAACAGGTTCAGACAACTAGAAGCTCTGTCTGACTGAGGCAGAGCAATACCACAATGAACATGTAGGAACAAGCAATGACAATCAACTAGTCACTGGTTCAATGAACAATAAAAAAGCCTGAAAGCACAAACCATTTTTATAGGAAGGTATGATTTTATAGCAGGGGAAGAGAAGGGCTGTCTAGGTAGATGTAGCCCACATTCTTACATGGAATGCAAGCATTTATTAAAAAGTTTTCCCTGTAAAATAGAATAATAAAATTAATACTCAAGTTTTCTAGATATAAGTCTTTTAGGGAAAGGTGGCAACCAGCGCACATCTTGAATACAGAATGAAGTAGCAAACCTGACTAGTTATGCAGCAATACATATATGGGTAATGTAGCACTTGACATTTTTAAGTCTGAGAAAGCTAGGTGACACCTGCATTGGATGTGTGAAATTGGCCGTCACCCAATTTTCCAGAAATAAATATAACTAAGAAATGGCTAACAACTTGACAGAGGTTGACAACTGTATGACTAGGGTTTTTTAATTTGGAAAAAGTATTTGAAAATAACAATAAAACACATCCACATTATCAGCTCCATACATTTATAGAACTATAGTTAAAATCTATATCTAGAGATATATATATATCTATATCTCTATATATAGATATATATATATATATATATATATATATATATATATATATATATATGGGGTTGAGTATTTACCTCAGGGTGAGGCCACCACTCCTGGTGTAACGGAGCTTCAGAAGGCCATTAAGCACTCTGCGGGCATTCTGGGTAGGGGAATATGCAAAGCAGCTCATTACATCACCTTTTCAGGTAATGTTCCCTGGTATCAGCTTAGCTCCTGTTAAGGAATATAAAAAGCTGATCGGGATTTTATGCCAAGCCAGACTACTCCCCAAATGGGAAGTTTCTACCCATCTGCAGACAGCTGTTTCGTGGTTTTTGCCACTTGTCAGTACAGAGCAGGGTGATCTTGCTTGGCTGGGGTAAGAGGACTGAGAGCAGCTGTTTCATAATTTCATATTTTCATTTATTGCACTACAGCTGTATAGCTTTTCATGTTTTATCTATATACTCATGGTTTATCTATATCTTTGTGCTAGCAGTGTGCTGCTGTATTCTCCTGTTGCTGTATATTGAGCCCAGCAGCCTGCACCTGTAAGCCAGGTCCATATAATAGTTTGGAATCAATAGTGCCTGCCAACTTATCCTTTGGTTGTATTACATGTTGGCTCTTGCACCCCACCCACCTCTATCAGGTGTATATAAGGTGCCTTGGATATTTCAGATCCTGCAATGCCTGCTGAACTGTTCACACAGAGGCATATTCATAGTGTAGGGTCCGTCCCAGAATGAGGTCACCTTACCGTGGTGGGACGGTCCAAGCTATTTGGCCACCAAATTTGCAAGCTAAGTACCTCACTGTTTAGATAATTCATTTAGAGTTTTACCTCATATACTTCCTCTAAAAACTGATGACACTCCATAACAGAAGCTTGTGATCTGTAAAGAATAACTACACTTTAAAAGAATGAATTTGCACAAAAGGAGTTTGAATCTGCATACAGTGATCCCTCAACTTATAATGAATGGCCTCTACGGCCTCTACATACAATATTTTCAACATACAGTGGTTTCACATACAATGCTACAGACAGTCCAGAACTGAAAAACATGTCCATGACAGGAAGAACTGAACAATTGGATTGGGCATTTGACTGGTAAAACACCTGTATTACTGAAGTGCATGCACTGACTGGCTGTCTGACACAGGGAGATAAATGTTCTGTACTACTTTTTACCTATACCAAGGTTAGCTGCTCCTTTGGACACAAGGTGGGAGCTTCTCCATTTTATTTTTTTGGGACACTGTGTGTACTGTACAGGACCCGGCAGTAGCTACTGTCCTCTACATAGACAGCAATTTACAGCTCTCAGCAGCTCTTTCTTACATATAAAAGTAAGGATTTACTTTATCTGTATTAGTTATCTACTTATTTTTCATTCATTCTATTTTTTTCCTATTTTTGGATAACATTTGTGAGGTTTCAGAACCAATTACCAGGTTTTTATAGAGTTATGGTCTCAACATACAATGGTCGCCCTGGAACCAATTAATATTGTAACTTTAAAGACCTCTGTACAAGGTATAATATAACTGACTGACTGAATGATATAATATAATACTTTATAACTATAATACTATATAATTTCATTAAAAGTCCATCATAGGAGAATAAAACCCAAAAAAGATTTGGCACAGGAACATAAAGAGGACCTGTGAGTTTTTTTTATATAAATTTTATAGCCTTGGTTACCCCAATTCCAAATGTGTTTTTAACTTCTTGCTAGCTTCTAAATGTCTCATAAGGTAAAAGTTATGTAGAGGTCTAGATGTGGAAGACTGATATTATATAGAAGGGTTACATTTATTTCTATAAAATGTGATTCAACAAATCAGGTTTAAAAGGGATACTTTAATATTTAGGGTCTATGATGAACACATTTCCTATATCCAGATCCCATGACATCTTAATTGTTTTCCTCCTAATTTGTTTGCCATTTGACTAAATACTTCACATGGCAGGACTGTAAAGGTTCCATTCACATCACTGTTTCAGGGCTCCGCTGAACTGTATGTCAGCATTCTGTAAAAAAGGGGTGCTGCTGACATGCAACAGTGTTGCTGAAGGGCCCAAAGACTTAAATGGACCAAATGTGGTCTAATGGTGACTGGAGTCTATTTTACAAAAAAGTAGTGCTGGGCGGTGTGACCAAAAATGCATATCACGGTATTTTTGTAAGTTATTACGGTGCCACGGTATTTAACAGTATTTCCCCCTCCTCTTCCTCCCTGGGGAACTAATCATGTGTGACTCTGGCACTGCTCTGAGATGCCAGCCGCATGCGCTATAAATGGTTAAGATGCCGGCCACATGCGCTATAAATGGTTAAGATGCCGACCGCATGCGCTATAAATGAATAAGATGCAGCTGCAACGCTGGAAACGAATAAAGGAAAACTGTCAAATATTTTCTCCCGCACTATCCTGGAGGATAGTGCGGGAGACGCTGATTAAAACGAGCCCTACCTTACCCGGATCCGCCCGGCCACCCGCAATTGTAGTTTTATTCTGTGTGTATATCTTGCTGTAACTGGCACGGGTGGGGCTTCTGCAGGTTAACTGGCACTGAAGTCAGCGTTGCTTATGAATATTCATCCCCCCTCCCTCTAGTTAGGAGCAGTGAAGAGAGGGAGAACTGGAGGGAGGGGAAGCCCCGCCCGTGCCAGTTACAGCAAGATATACACATAGAATAAAACTACAATTGCGGGCGAACGGCAGGGCAGATCCGGGTAAGGTAGGGCTCTTTTAATCAGAGTCTCCCGCACTATCCATCAGGATAGTGCGTGTGAATATATCTGACAGTTTTCCTTTAAGTTGCGAGCGGAAAGCTGTCAGCTCCCCATACAAGCGCTAAAAGCCAGGCTTTTAGCGCTTGCAGGGGGAGATATCAGCTTGCCGCGGCCACATCTTATTCATTTCCAGCGCCGTGGCCGGCAACTTAACCATTTATAGCGCAGGCGGCCGGCAACTTAACCATTTATAGAACCGCAGCTGGCATCTTATTCATTTATAGCCCATGCGGCCTGCATCTCATTTATTTAAAGTGCAGGATTATGATGATGATTATTTCCCCGATGTGGGGACAGCCACTGCAGCTGATAAGTCATTCATTTGAGGGGGAGGGGCCCAACCGGTATTGAAATATGGGAAAAATTCATATTGTGCAGGAAAAGATTTCGGTATTCGGTATGAACCGGTATACCGCCCAGCCCTACAAAATAGTTGTGAAAAAATCTGCAATGTGGTAAAATGAAGGTTTCTACCCCATGGCAGTTTGAACCACATACAGAACCACCTCAGTGACCAGTAGAATACTTTCTATATTCTAGCTAATAAAGGGATTATATAGGACTTCCAAATAATTGGCCTGTCCTTGGGAGAGGCCATCAAAATAACATTGGAAGAGGCCCAACTCTTTCATGGAGTGACTGATCAGCTGCTTGCAGAAGCCACAGCTCTTCAGTGAGCACCAAATCTCCTTCATTACTTACCAGGAACAGTTCTGTACTTTCCCATCTGGGAACATCAGGGCTTTCCCCATCTGGGAACATATTTTGTCCACAGGATAGGGGATAACTAGCTGGGGGTTCAACCACTGGGGCCACCTGCGATCTTTGAGAACAAGGACCCCAGTCTCTTCTTGGGATGGAGAGGTGGGTCACGCATTTGTGCTGCTGCTCAATTCATTCTCTGTGGGAGTGGCTGGAAATAGTTGAACTCTGTATTCGACTGTTTCCAACTATTTTATTTTATTAAAACTGAGCTGTGATACCAAGCATAACCACTACAAAAAAGTTCAGAGCTGTTCATGCTAGACATTTAAGGGGTCATAGCTGATTAAATTGGCCTTGGCACTTTGGTGAGGACTGACTGCCATTGGTACCAAGAGTAGGACATCATAAAAATGGTGTCATAATCTTGGGATAGGCTATAAAATTTAGAAGTCCAAGAAAACCCCATTCAAGTGTGAATGTGAACTGTGGCATACTGACCGCTTCAGAAAACTACACACTGGGTCTCTCCATCCTACTGTCACAAGATACTCAATTGTGTTAATGCAGTAAAATTTATTTTTCGCAGCTACGTCACATGTTGGAGGGACTTATCAATACCAGCACATCACCTATCAGTGCACTGTTTTCAGTTGGGCACAACACTGAAGCCCTCCCGCTATGTCATTAGTCATGCCTGTTAATAAAACTGGTATAAATACTCCTCAAGTGTTCCATAATTTGTTATATCAGCCACGTCATAGACTCCCTTTAGCTCTTATCTTTTTCTCAGCTATGACTAAACTAAAGCCATGATTTAGGATTCCGGCAGCCCTATGATTTACTATAATAAGCTGCAATGTAACATACTACTCTGCAAGGGCTACAAAAAGAAGGTATTAACTACATCAGCCAAAAGTCTCAAAAAACTTGTTGGCAGTTCCTTTTTTGTACATGTATATTCGTTTTTTTTTTTTGCCTTTTCCTACTAGTATCGCCAATACTATGCAGTTTCTAAATATTGTTAGATGTCAAGTTACAATCCAGCCCATTACTTATGATATTTATCAGAGAACTAAAGGTCCATATGCCAAACTCAGTCCAACAAACATTTCTCATGGTAATAGCATTGTGGATAGTACATGAACTTTAATGATTGTATCCAAATGGTGCAGATCTCTGCTTTTCTTTAAAGGGCGACGCACAAAGTGACTAAGCAGAGGACTGAAATGCATTCCTTTCCTCTTTGTAGCAGTGAATGAGACAAGTTACCTACTCTCTCCTCAGTTTACGCAGAAGCCATTGTTATAAATGCCATCACCTCTTGTGCACCTGCATATCAAGCTCTCCATTGTTTGGCCCCTCATACAGTGGGTTTTGCATTCATTTCGATGGTATCTTAATCTTCGTATGGGACATTCCTATCTCATCCCTTTCAGATACACGGAGAGGGTTTTGATTGCCTCTTTGGTAAAGTTTGATAAGGCATGCAAATTACAAGCAGGATTTCCCATTCAGTGGAGCTAAACAGCTGCCAAATGTATACTATGCACCCTTTTCACAAAATGTTGGTTATCGCACTGGACTAAAAGAAAAAATGTTGGGTTTAGTGAGTGATATCTCTCTGTGGAACCAAAAAAAAAAAACATTCTACACAGATGAATGACTGAGTTTCCCATACCTTACCCTCAATACCTCCTCTGTAACCCGCACAAACAACAGGTGTTTTATAAAACAAAAAGAAAATGCAAGCCGGCAAACCTAATAATATAGGACCTAACACTCATATAATACTCTTAAATTAGATAGATCTGCATTATACATATCTGCATTACATAACAGGTCTTCGGTAATTGGTGTGTAAATGTGTTTTTACCTTTCAAAAACATCAAACTAAAAAAAAAAAAAAAACATTATATGTTGAGTTAAGGACACTTTTCATTTTAGGTATGAGCTGATATCGACATTCAGATTGATAAAAATCCCACTAACATTCTCCTTTTATTTCTCACTTCTAGAAGTCAGCCCTTCATGGAGATGTGATTTTTATTTCAGTCTACTCCTCCTCCTTAATAAATCCCGCGACTATCAATTACTGCTGAGGTCAGACAATAGCTGCCTGTGATAGACCATCCATGAAATGGACACTTGGTATTCCAACAAGGCGGTAGACAGGGGTGATTCCAACAACTAGTTTCAGTCATGAATTGAGTAACCTGAAAGAGGTGGAAACATTGGGAATGAAGAATCAAATGGTCACATCAGTCTCTGCCTTAACATTACCAATAATCTATTTTCTATGCTACAATACATAGCTTATAGAAAAGATGCGAAAGGGAATGTGTCATCAGAAGACGACCTATTGTTGAAGTCAAGTTTTTATGTTTTAAAACATATTAACAATTTTGGTGATTTGTTTTCTAATTGATCTATATTTTAGAATAATCCTAAAACCTTGCAAATATCATTCTTACCACTAGGCATAAAACAAAGCTGAGACTTTTTGTCTTAAACAGATCACTGTTTAACAGTGTCCTCCTTACAATCACAGACAGGGGAAAAAGTAAAAGGTGAGCCCTGTTACCTCTTGACAAAGCCGTGTGAGCGGCGAAACATGTCGAGGGGTGCTGCAAATTGATTTTAAAACACAGCGGTGTCCTTTCCCTCTGTATGGCACACTGCAGGTGCATACAGTATCACTATTGAGTCCTGGTAGTATTCTTTGTATACTTCAATTCCTTGAAAGAGAGACACCCTTATTTTTTAATCTTTCTTGTGTTTGAAACAATATGAAATAATAAAAATTTAACATTCTTTTTTTTATATATGGTAGATTCAGGGAACTAGTGGATCACTACAGTGATCTTTTGGTATATTGTTTGGATTAACCCTCCATATATTGGTCTAATATGGATCACAAGTAGATAGATAAGACAATAGGTGATGTTCACAGTTCAGCCGTCCCTAAGGACACAGTGCATGCTGAGAAACCTTTCCCATTTAGGTCAACGGGACAGCTTAAGTCTATTATTGCTTAAGTCCAAAGCATCCCTCTAAATGTGGTTTAAAAAAAAAGCTCAGGCAAGATGGCTGCCCTCGTAAAAATAATGTACAAAAAAGATTTAAAAAAATTACAATCAGAAAATAGAAACATAAAAAAACAAAGAAACATGTTTTAGTAAATGGCTTTAAATAAGTAACAAAATATCTAGACTATACATTCCCTTTAAATCTTGTTCCTGACCATGTGAGAAAACTGAAGTAGGCTGAGGAGAAGTGCCTCACCAAATACATCTGTGCAGCGAATGTAGTGCTCCTTATTGGCCGATGCTGCTTAAAGAGTAACTCTCACGATCTTGTTAACATTTATAATCCTCCCAGTTCACTGCCCCCATTATGATAAACCACCCCCTGCCTTTCTATTTATTATTGTTTAGTTTTTTACCTTGATATTGTGAATTTGACTGAGCAGAAAATACAGAGCAGACTGGGAAGGGGCGTTCCCCAGCAGGTAGTGACATCATCTTAAGCAATACAGGGGAGAACTTCCTCCCTCACTCTGCTACACAGCCCAGAGCAGTTCAATGTGTGAGATGAGCTATGATTGGCTAAGGCTACAAACTCCCCCTCAGCACTCCAGAATGCATTTTCTGATTTTGGATTTCTGCCAGGCCAGCAGGAGTCAAAAGCCTGTACAAGAGATGGACAAGTAGGGAGACACCAAGCCGCAGCTTTTTTAAAACTTCATTTTTTTTTAAACAAAGTAGAAAGATTTTTTTTATTTACCATAAGGAGTGCAGTAGCAAAAATTAGTTTTAATGAGAGTGCCCATTCAAAGCCAGGGAACACAGGGCATCAATCAGCTAACAACCATTCACTGGCTGGGAACATCAGCCAATAAGGCTAACGCCTCCCTCTAATCCCCAGGCAAGGAGCAAAATGTTGTACCTTGTGCAACATTGAGTGGGTTTGCGCCTGAGGCCCCTCATACTTTGGCCCCTCCCCTTTTGAAATAAAAAACAAAGGAAATTGCCCCCGTATTAAATTAAAAGAATTTGGTCATCTTAATCTGAACAATCCAAACTTGGAGTGAACACCCAAACAATGGTAAAATCAACCTATGAACACCCTAATGCCAACCTCTCTTTAAGGCTTAGTATACCAAGTAATTTATGTAGCTTTAAAAACTATGTAAAAGAATGGCACTGATCCTATAAACTGAAACAAGAAACACACACCATACTCTTTTCTATGTTTTTTTAAGGGTCCATTGGTAGATTTATGGCCCCAAAGGCATATAGATGGCTGTGAAAATAATATGGTCCATAGGAGTCTTAGGAAACACATTTGTTTCACCATTTCCTGCTCCTTTAACATCCCTCCACAAGCACTATTCCACTCCTGTTGTACACTGATAGAGTAAACAGACTTAAGACAAATCCATTGATACCCATTATCTGACTGTGCACTACATTTTACATTTTTCTCTGTCATTACAAATGACGTAAGGCTCCGGCTCGCCAAACCACACTATCATCCACTATCACAAGTATTTTCCAGGATTGCACAATCTCCACTTTTCTCAAATGTTATAATAAATCACTGCAGTCTGAAACAAACCATTGAAACATAATATAACAGTTAGCAAATGGAAAATCTAAAGTCAGAAATTTGGATTTTGAGAGTGGGCAGCAATGGTAAGCTGAATAAGGTTCACAAAATGCAAACATGCATGAACTTACCCAACTTAAGATGCCCAATTCTTTTTTTTTTTTTTTTTTTTTTACAAAGCCTGTCAGTTTTATGGCATCAAACTGTTGCAAATCCAGGTGAGCAATCCAAGTGTGAACTGGTACGGCCTAGTACAAAGGACGTGGCCCAACACCTGGCCCATTTAATACAACTTATGCATAAAAAAAAGGGTCAATTGTAGCTAGAATCTAGCTCTGAGGAGCATGGATAGCCAAGAATGATCCTAATTCTTGCAGAGCCTAAGGATTCCTCTGTTTCTTGAAGACATGGGGAGACCAAGCACCCCCAGGCAATATGCCTCAGGGCTCTCACAAAAGGTGCTGCTTTCACCATTTGATACAAGAGACAGACTGAGCCTAACAACAGGCAGTAAACAGCAAATTCCCATGAAGCAAGACTCCTAATGTGTGTAAAGTTGCAGACATTAGGAGTCTTGCTTCATGTGAATTTGCTTGAGCTTGACTTCTTCCCATTGAGCATCCTGGCGCTGTTTCTTCTCTAGGTAAGTGAATTACCAGGCAGTCCATATAATGTGAAAGAAAACAAATCCCCAGACAAGGCCACTTTCTTCTATTGCTCCACAGTATAGTTTTAATGCCCAAATGTACTCTTGAAGGAGTATTCTGGAGAAAAGTTTTCAAAACAACTATAGCCAGAAAGTCATGCAGATTTGTAACTTAATTCTATTACAAATTCTTCCTTTATTTAGCTGCTGTATGCTTAGAAGAAAGTTGTGTAGTTCTTTCCAGTCTGACCACAGAGCTCTCTGCTGCCACCTCTGTCCGTGTCAGGAACTGTCAGCAGGAGAGGTTCGCTATGGTGATTTGCTCATGCTTTGGGCATTTCCTGACATGGACTGGAGTGTCAGCAGAGAGCACTCTGGTCAGACTGGAAAGAACTACACAACTTCCTGCGGAGCATAAAGGCAATAAGCTCTTTATTTTATAATCATCCGTAAATCTTGCAGTTTATTTTCTAGCCACTATGCCTACAACTAAGCTTAAGCTTCCTGCTCTACAGAATCATTTCCATGTAATGCCTTTCTTCTCTCCACAGACAAGGAGTGCAGTGAAAGGTGACACAGGTAGATAGATATCCACAAATAGCTGTTGCTCAGAGAACAGCGTTACCCCTTCCTGTAGAATGACCTCTGAAAAGGGCACAGAGCATGCCCATTAATGTCTTCAATTCATGTCAATGGGACAAGTCCTGGCCAATGTAGCCTAAGGCAATGGTCCTAAAATAAAGTGTATCTCTAAATGCTGATAAAAAAAAAAAAAAAAAAAAAAAACACAGCTCAGGCAAGATGGCTGCCCACATAATAATGTACAAAAATAGAAAATAGAAACAGATTAGAAAAAAAGAACATGCTTTAGTATCTGTCAAAAAAAGGAAAAACAAATCTAGGGATACCTTCCCTTTAAGGAAATACTGTAGACTACTATACTTCAAGCCTTTGTTTAAGAACCTTCAGAGACTGTCAGATGGCATTATCAATGATGCAAGTTCAATAAAAATAGAATGTTATAGCAAAGATAAGTAAAATATGTCAGTATTCACAAGGCAAGAGAAATGTATTGCTGGAAGGTGACTGCAGGCTCTGCATACAGCTCGGTTCATATCAAACATTGGTATTCAGAAAAAAAAAAAAAATCACACACGTGCACAACACTGTGCTTTCTATGAAATGCCAAAAATTCCACAGCATATTTTACATTAGGATTAATTGTTCCAACAATGTATGGGTTATGCTTTAACTTGTAACTGAAAAAATGCAACCTCAGCAACAACGACAGCTATTTAACCATTGCAAGATTCAAGCATATCTCCAGCCACATTTCACAGAAACTAAGGATCCAAGGGGAGCTGCTTTGATAATAAGATATCAGGGAAAATATTATTAATAAATAGCTTAGTTTATGTAAGTTGAGGGATAAATATGTATCTTCCGCTCACTGGTATAAATAAATGGATCTAGAAAATGTTTTGCATTCCGGTTTTGCTGATGCAATGTTTTAATCACACGCAAGTGACTAACAGGAATGTAATGTTGGTCAATGTTACAGCATTTCTTATTGCCATCATTTATTCCACAGGATGGAACAAACTGCACACACCGTGCAAAGACACATTATACTCATCCTATTCTCTTTCTGCACAAAGTGACCTTCTTATAGGCCCAGTAAATTCACACGTCTGAAAATACTGTTTACTGGGCAGATATTAAAAGTGGTTACCTGTAATACTGCATATCCCTATCTAGCAGTCTAAGGCCATGTTCACACGACTGAAAATTTGCGGAATGTCCGCACATCTGAATGTTCCGGAGGACGCTGGGACCACTCAGAAATGTGCCATCATAGACGGCAATGCTTTTCGAGCAGAATCCGCATAAATAACAGAGATGTCTATTTCTTCTGAAGATACCAGAATCGGGATTTTCACGGAACATTTCCTGCAGAAATTCTGCCATGTGCACAGTGCAGCAGAATCCCATTTAAATCAATGAGACTCTGCTGCAGTAGAATTTCCGAGCAGAATATCCCGCAATAATGTCAATATAGCCTAAGGGTGCATTCACACGGGCGTATTTGTCAGTGGATCCGCTGACAGAGGCCCCTAAAGTGCTGCCCTCTTTGTGTCTGCTAATAGCAGCAATCCACCACTACCAACAGACACACTGCGACGTGCGGGTTACCCTGCAGTGTACTCGCACACATCGCGGCCGCTCTCTGTGTAGCTCAGGGAGCCGGGGGAGCGGCTGCAATGTGCGGGATGTGCGGATACACTGCGACTCGCACTTCACAGTGTGTCTGCTGGTACCGGTGGATTGTCGCTATTAGCAGGCACAAAGAGGGCAGCACTTTAGGGGCCTTTGTCAGCGGATCTGCAGCTGCGGATCCGCTGACAAATACGCCCGTGTGAATGCACCCTAATAGTAGATAGCAAACTAGACAATAGAAAATACAAGATTTTTTCCACCTCTAAGGTAATAGTCTACCTGATGTTTGGTCAGAGACCAGCCCTTTCCCTTGCCAAGTTTGTTAACTTTTAGAACTATTTTTTAGAACTATTTTTCATGGATCATCACCTAAAAATATCTATATTACAGTGAAATTACAGGGGTTTTCCAGGATTTGAAAACCATAGCTACTTTCTTTTGAAAACAGCACCATACCTGTGCACAGGTTAGGTGGGGCATTATAACTTGGACCCCTTGACTTCAGTGAAACAAAGCTGCAATACCACAACCAAACTAAGGACAAGAGTGGTACTCTTTCCGGGGGAAAAAAAATAAAAAAACAACTATGTTTTTCTAATCCTAAATAACCTGGATCATCCTGGATAACTCAGTAAAATCCAACTAGACTAATCTAACCCCTTCAGTGGACTTATAAAATGTTATTTTGGAATAGATGGCATGCCTGGGTTTTCCTAGTAATGTAAAAAAAAAAACATATCTGACCTATTGGGAATAAAAATAAATAAATAAAAATAACACACACACATATATACATACATACATATATTATTAATAATAATAATACACTGTTAAATATTTTATCTCTTTAGTCTCTGCGATGCTCTATCAATGCCACATCACATGGTCAAGTACTCCAATAGCCACCACAGATATATGGCCCCAAATAGCCCCAAAATGAGTTAAGAGACTTGGCGTATAAAAATCTGATCTTAAAGTCTGTTTGAGCTCCTTGATGTGTATTCCCTTTGCACCAGCATTCACCGCTGTGTGTTCTCCATGAACTATTGAGCTTCACCTGAAATTGGGTTTAACTGCCAAAAATTGAGCTCTATTATTTGTGCCTGCACCACAACCCAACCAACTAAGATGAGCCACTTAGTCTACCTACTGTATTATCTATTGTTCTGGATGTATATACTCTATGGTGCACCTCTGCTTCCTATTGTATCCATACTACATTCAGTAAAAAGAGGCAAATAGCTGGGCAGATCAACCTAAGTCAGTAGGTTGAAATGCTGCTTTTTATACCCATTTTTTTATTAAGCAGACTACACCTATGAGCAATGGGTACAAACTTATGTATGACTATATATGTGATAAGCAATAGTTTTATTTTACTGTTTATATTACATTTCAAGACAGGTTCAAGAAATTGGAAGGATAGCCATTAAAAGATTTAAACTTCTTCAGCTACAGCTATTCTAAATATATAAATATTGAATATATTATACATTTACATAAAGTTTACTTTGGTATCAAGAGACCAAGTGAAGGCTATGGCCAAACTTTTACAAAGTAGATGCACCGGACATTCACTTAAAACGGGAGGGAAAGAATAAACGTTATTACAATTTCTAATATCATTTAATATGAGCCATGCTAATGTAGAATGAAGCGAATAAATTGTAGAAGATATTTTTGAGGAAATATCTTGGACATGTTATGTTTAGAATGGCAAAGAGCCATGCAGGATGCAGTTCCACTTGCACACTTTGTTATGTTGGTCTGGGATGCAAACCAAAATAACAGAGGTGTAAGGCTAATGGCTGGGAGACGGGTACCAGGCTTGACTGCATGTTCAAGGTACCGTATGTGAAGTCTAGAAGCACAGTGTAGACCGGTGGAGAGCTTGTGTTTAGAAGCCTATAGCTATGGATACATTTATTGTAATCGGTAGGTAAACGATAGAGATAACAATAGCATCACAATTCTGTCTACTTCTCTGAGTTTATTAGAATTGCAATCTAACTATAAAGTAAAGGTAACTGACAGTGAAAAGAACCTCTATAATATAACTACATTTAAAAGTAGGGATGCACCAAAAATTCGGCTGCTGAAAATTATCGGCCGAAAGTGCCCCTTTCTGCATTTTCGGCTGATTGAATTTTCCGCCAAAATTTTCGGGGGGCATGGCTTAACCTCTCCCATACTGTATGTCATGGATCGGGTGAGGACATCACAAGGACCCGCAGGTCGGGTCCACATCATACGTGGGAGATGCCAGCTGCTGTCAGCAGCAGACATCTGACTGTAATGACGGACATCAGAGATTGCTCCAATGTCAGTCATCTACCATGCCCCACAGCCCCCTGCTAATTCTTGTAGCGGGGGCTGCTGGTGCTAATAGCAGACATGCGGTGATCGGCGCAGCCGTCTATTTACCCTTTAGATCGCCACTGTCAAAGCTGACAGCGGCATCTAAAGGAACCTGCAAAAGCTCCCTGGTGGTCCAGTGGGGTAGATCGCAGCGAGATTGCAGGGGGGCGATCCACTACGGAGGTAGCCAGAGGGCTTACCTCTGCTTCCTTCTGTCTGGTCCGTGGCTCTGCATTTGATTGAGCCTGGCTAAGCAGGCTCAATCAAATGAGCACAGAGCACACAGATCAATGGAGTTCTATGAAACGTAATTGATCTGTATAAGGAAGTCCCCTAAGGCATAAAAAAAAAAAAAAAAAAAAAAAAGTTAAATAAAAAGTTTAAAAACACCCATTAACCCCTTCCAAATTAAAAGTTTGAATCGTCCTCCTTTTCCCATTTTCCATATAAAAAAATATGAAGAAATTATAAAAATAAGCCCATTTATGAATTGAGAGATTTGTGTTGCAGAACTGTGCAAGGTGGTTGGCTGGGAGTGTTGCCGTGTAGGAGAATGCTGAAGAGACTTCTATTCTTCTAAAAGTCGGACATCTACCAATGCTATAGAAATGGCATATCCTTTTAAAATGTGATTATACTTGATGATGGAACCATCTCTTAAAAATTATAGTGCTATTGTTAAAGAGGTTATCCAGATTTTATTCACTTTCCACAATCGTGCCTATGATGCCAAGTTATGTCTTAAGTGCTTTACTTGTCTTACATGTATGGGGTGGATCGACCATTTTTTTTTATTTCATGGTTACCCCAGGTTCAGCATTTCTCCAGTGTCAGGATGACTGTTGTCTCAAGCCTTTTCCAGGATGCTGGCCGGCCTAAGAAAACAGCTGATCACAGGGACCACAGTACGTACACATACATGTCATCAGGGGGCTGGCTTGTCAAGGCAGACAAAAAGAAGCCAAGCCCCCTGTGATTAGCTGTTGTCTCTAGCGGAACAGGATCCTGGGAAAGGCTTGAGACAACAGTCATCCAGAAACAAGAGGAATGCTGAACCCGGGGGACCATAAAATACCTAAAAGAGGGGTTGATCTTACCCACACATGTAAGGCAAGTAAAGCACTTAAGACATAACTTGGCATCACAGGCACAACAGTGAAAAGTTAATAAAACCTTGATAACCCCTTCAAACTACTAAACTCCTTCCTGAGACTAACCATAGTGAACCGTTATGGCCAGTATAGATAGGACCAATGAAAAAGTTAACCGAAAGGATAAATGCAGAGAGTGAGTGGTGCTGAATATTACATAGTTACACAGTTAGTACAGTTGAAAAAAAAAAAAAAAGAGACATATGTCCATTAAGTTCAACCAAGGGATTGAAAGGAAGGGGTATGGTTGGATGAAGGGGAAGGGATGTGATTTTATAATTCTGCATAAGCATTTATGTTATATTGTTCTAGGAATGTATCTAACCCTTTTTTGAAGATCTCAACTGTTCTTGCTGTGGCCAGTTCCTGAGGTAGACTAAAACCGTGCCCCTTTGTCCTTTGAGGTGATTTAACCTGGAACATATTTTTTGTATGGGCCATTTATATACTTATATACATTGATCATATCCGCCCTTAAAAGTCTCTTCTCAAGACAAAAATAATGTAATTCTTCTAATCTTTCCTCATAGCTAAGATGTTCCATGCCCCTTATTAGTTTAGTTGCGCGCATAGTTAACTGTAAACCAAAACTTTGCATATGTGGAGGGTTTTAGCATTAGGGGAAAAGGTCTTGCCTGTAACAGAAGGCAATAACTGCAGCTTGACTTTAATTCTGAGCACTGTCCACACCTACCACAGCTGCCTACACAGGTGACGCTTTGGGGCTCATGTACTGTGGTTCCCTTTTTCCCCTTTCCATAGTGAATTTTTATTCATTTTTCCCTTAGATGCATAAATGTGTTCATACATGTCGTGAAACTGGTACTTCTCATTCATGAAAACTCTCTGTTATAAGTGAAAATCACAGCCTGTGAAAGACGCTAAAAATAGGGTAAAAAAAAATTTATAAAATCACTCGGATTGTAAAAAAAATTTAAATTATACCCACTTTCAGGAATATTTGTCAAAAATAGCTGGGGCTAAAAAACTAAAGTTTTCTTTATTATCTCCAATGTCACATTTGTTATTGAACTATTTATCTATATATGTACAGAGGTCCCTGAATTTTCCTTTGCAGGTTACAATATTTTCAACATACAGTACAACAGTCTTTACCGGAACAATGCGACTTAAAACTATGTAATGTTGCAGACAGTCCGGCTCTGTGGCAGGTGTAAATGGCTAGATGACCCAACCAAAGTGATCATTTCACTTCTTAAACACCTGAATTACTGCAGTGCGCGCACAGATTAGCTGACCAGTAGCGTCTTCCTACAGTACGGTGTGGTACTGTTCTACTGTTTCCCTTTACTAGGATAAGCCTCTTCTTTGGACACAGGTGAGGATGACTTCATTTTATTATCCTGGTACACTGTATACTGTATAGGATCCCAAAGAAGCTTGTTTCCCCAACAATAAAAGTAATTTACAGCTTTTGACAGCTTTCATATCTAAGGACTTGCTTTGGTGGTGTAATTTATCTGCTTATTCTTATTTCGGGGCTTCAGAACCAGTTATATATCAACTTCCAGTGGATCCAATTGGAATCGTAACTTACAACTGTATAAACAGACACATACTGTGTCGTTTTCTTAAAATTTATACCTTGGTTAGACCACTGTTTTACAGTCCTAATACTTAAAACTGGATGAAAACTTCATGTCATGTTCTTTTAATTGTTTCAGGTTTATTATACAATAGTAGTATACAAATTTGCTAAAGTAAGATGATAAAAACCCACCCCTAAAACTACAACAAACAACACAAAAAAAGTTTTGCTGATTGAATATTATTTTTTTTCTCATGTTGAGAGCAATATAGAAGCGATGAATAATACAGAAATACAAAATCATACTCCGGAGAAGTTAGACTTAAAAAAATAAACTTTTAGATGGAAAGCTTTGAACATGCTGCAGAGGTTCTGACTTAGGCTAGAACTACATAGCAACATGAAGTTACTCATGAATCACAATGAATTTAGGCTTGTGTCTTCAATTATTCCCTAAGAAGGAAAAAAAGTCACATGGGACCTGGGACCCCCCACGATCTCCAGAAAGGGGCCCCAAGTCCTCTTTCTCGATCAGAGTGGAGATTCGTGCATGTGCAGTACTCCGTTCACTTCGGCGCCATGCTCTTCAAAACAAAGGACTCTGTGCTCCGTTCTGAAAATCACGTGGTCTCTCAGCAGTTGGACCTCCACAATTTGACACTAGGAGTGGAAAAGTAGTTACACTGTATGGACAAAAGTATTGGGACAGACATCACTAAATCCAGAAGAATAGAAAAAGGAAGCAGAAATACAGGCGCGAACATGTGCCGTTACCCTTGGCAACAAAAGAATAAGCTGCAGCGTTTACAAAATTTGTGCTCACCTTTTAGTGTTGTACTGTAAGTACAACACTATGAAGCGATTTTCGCCAAAGCAGTAGCCGGATAGCCTTAGGTAGGGACCTGGGAGTGCTGCCTGCACCACTCCGTCCTGGAACCCTCCGGGACGGTCAAAAACATAGAAGGAAGGTGGCCGCGGATTGCGGGCTAAAAACAGGTGCAATCGGCGCTCTTCTTTGGTAAGATGGATTGCTTCTCTCTGACTAAGAGAAGCAATCCATCTTACCGGAGAAGAGCGCCGATTGCACCTGTTTTTAGCCCGCAATCCGCGGCCACCTTCCTTCTAAGTCACTAAATCCAGGCATTTCATTTGATCCTATTGCCACAGCATACAATAGCAAGCCCATACCAAAGCAGTATAATTTTACAAACATTGGTGAAAGAATAAGTTGTATAAAGAACTCAGTGAATTCCAGCTTCGTACTGTAACAGGATGCCAAAACTGCAACAAGTCAGTTTGTGAAAAGTCTTTCCTCCTAGATATTCCACAATACACTACGAGTGGTATCATATTTGGAAGCATTAATGAACCAAAGCAACTTAGCTACAAAGTGAAGACCATGTAAACTTACAGAGCAGGGGTGCCAAGTGCTGAGGAACATATGTGGGGAGATTTATCAAAACCTGTCCAGAGGAAAAGTTTCTGAGTTGCCCATAGAAATCAGAATGCTGGTTTCATTTTTAACAAGGCCTCTGTAAAATGAAAGAAGCAATCTGATTGGTTGCTATGGGCAACTCAGCAACTTTTGCTCTAGACAGGTTTTGATAAATTTCTCCCATAGTACATAAAAGTCACCTATGTTCAGCTGACTGAGTAACTGCAGAATCCCAAACCTCATCTGGCATTAAGTAGGAAGAACAATGGTCAACCGTCAAGCTTCATGGCATGGGTTTTCATTTGGGATGTCCCAATACAGATACTGGACATTTGCACGACTACTTGTATTCGATATGATGGACTTGCGGTAAGCCGCCTGCATTCTCCGCATGGATCAACTCCTAGAGGACACAGGGCGTAAATGTAAGCCCTATGCCCACTCTCGAGCTATGCAGTGCACTCAGCAGCTGAGCAAGCGTCATAGTCGGGACCCGCATTAACCTTTTAGATGCTGCAATCACAGTTGATCCCAGCGACTAAAAGTTCTGAAGTTAACTGCCTGTTAGCTCAGGGATGCTGATCGGGATCAACGCGGTGAAATCGCGGTGTCCTGATCAGCTGAGAGTCCCTTACCGTGCTCCGTGCCGTCCGATCGTCACTCCTTTAATGCAACCAGCCATGGCAGGCAGTAGTAAAGGAGCACCGATAACATTGATCAGTGTATGCAATCTACAGATTGCAAGTAATAGTCCCCTATGGGGACTAAAACAATAGTGAAATAAATGTGTTATACATGTGAACTAACCCTTTCCCAATAAAAACTAAAAAAAAAAAAAGGAACCCTTTTTCCCTATTAAAGAATAAAATACATTTTTCTTAAATTTTAAAAACCCCGTCACGTGATATTGAAAAAAGTATCAGTAATTGGTATCAGTGAGTACTCGAACTTGGTCTTAAAAAAAATGGTATCGGGACATCCCTACTTTTCATGTCATGGGTTTCCATGGCCAAGCAGCTGCATGCAAACCGTATACTAAACATCTGGCAGTTGGACGGTTGAGTCTTGGATTGGTGAATTAGAGGGAACATTTGCTGCCTCACTGGATTGTGCCAAATGTAAAGTTTGGTTGAGGAGGGATAATGCTATGGGGAAATGCTTAAACTTACAAACACATTTAGGAAAATTGTATTTGGACTTAGAATGGGACAATGGGGTGTCCCCATACTTTTGTCAATATAGTGTATATATGGATACGTTCTGTTGTAAAGGAATAAAAGTTACCTTAAGTCTTCATCTGGTGAGTTCATTTCTTCACTTTCATAACTAATTTATAAGGAATAAGATACCCTTAGGCATGATGGGGGAGCTTTATTCTCAGACTAAGTTATCTGGACCTTCTCCTGATGAAGGCCACAATGGAACCAGCTTGATTTTAGTCAAATATACATAACATAAATATATGACAAGACTGGCAAAGAAGTTTACGTTTGTCTCACAAAATATGGTCATGTGACACAGGGAAGAGGGGGTGGATTCCAAGGAAAATTACTGGACGGTCCCAATGCCTTAAGCAGACAGGAGTCTTAGGTTAGACGAAATGAAGCTGAGGAATGTGCAGGAGAACTTCTCAAACATGCGTGACAGGATTTGTACAGCTTGAATTTGTTACACAGACAACACTGAATAAACACAAAATTATAGTCAAATTATAGTCCATAAAGCTCATACGACATCTAACTATGCTCCTGCCAATTATAAGGAAGTACGACTGCGCAATTTAACAAAAAAGCTTTATTATGGTTTATTACTAAACTTTTTGTTTCAAACAGCCCCCTGACCTCCAGGATTTTATCTATATACTCATATTCCTCATATATACGGCTAACAACAAGATTACAAGTGGTGTAGATCCTGGGGGGCTATGGACATAATCAGTTCTTCATGAGTTGCTATGGTTTCCTGCAGTAAGACAATGTGGGATTACGTTTCAATAACTATACTAGGCATTACCAAGTAGACCATAAACTTTAGCGGTAGAAAGGGAATCAACTGGATCACCATGGCGATGACGACAACTACCGTATATGTTTTCTGCCTTTCTGAAGAAATGAATCGTTCACCCTGATGTATATGTTCAGAACTTGGTTGAATATAAGAAACTGGTTTAAATACAGTGGTCCCTCAAGTTACAATATTAATTGGTTCCAGGACGACCATTGTATGTTGAGACCAGAACTCTATGGAAACCTGGTAATTGGTTCTAAAGGCACCAAAATGTCATCCAAAAATAGGAAAAAGTGAGAATTAAAGAAAATGAAGTAGATAACTAATATAGATAAAGCAAATCCTTACATATAAAAGTAGGAAAGATCTGCTGGGAGCTGTAAATCACTGTCTATGTCAGTGTTTTTGGCTGTCCGGGCATGCTGGAAGTTGTAGTTTTGCAACAGCTGGGGCCACCCTGCTTGGGAAACACTCGTCTATGTAGAGGACAGGAGCTTCTTCGGGGTCCTGTACAGAACACGCAATGTCCTAAAAAAAAGTAACATGGAGTCGCCCTTACCTGGTGTCCAACTAACCCTGGTACAGGTAATGTGTACAGAACATGTAATACCTCCCTGTACTGTAGGAGGCGCTATCAGACACCAGTCAGTGCACGCACTTCAGTAATACAGGGGTTTTACCAGTGAATGCCCATTCTGATTGGTCAGTTCTCCCAGCCATTGACACATTTCACAGATCTGGACTGTCTGTACATTGTATGTTGAGTCTGGTTTAACTTACGATGGTCCAGAAAAGACAATTGTATGTTGAAACTATTGTATGTTGAGGCCAATTGCAAATACAATTTCTTTTATAACTTTTATTTCTTTCCTTGCTTTTTCTGTTCTTTGTTTCTACTGATCCTGGTGCATCAGTCTTGATATTCAAGGCAAATGGATAGCATCATAAATCATTTTAAGATTAGTTGACAGTACACCCACCCATTATTATAAACTGCAAGGCATTATTCACACCAAAACCAGATATTAACCCTCAAAATGCTACTAAAAAAATAACATAAAATTTATAATAATATCCACTGATCCATAAACGATATTCTGGGTGTCTCGCTCTCTCTGGAGGGAGAAAAATTTTGAATTCTTTTCAAATGGAATAATTAGATAATATGAATACCTAAAAAAGGCCAAATATGGAATCTTAAAGGGGTACTATGGTGAAAAACTTTTTTTTTTTAAATCAACTGGTGCCAGAAAGTTAAACAGATTTGTAAATTACTTCTATTAAAAAATCTTAATCCTTCCTGTACTTATTAGCTGCTGAATACTACAGTGGAAATTATTTTCTGTTTGAAATACAGAGCTGTCTGCTGAATCACGAGCACAGTGCTCTCTGCTGACATCTCTGTCCATTTTTAGGAACTGTCCAGGGTAAAAGGAAATCTCCATAGCAAACATATGCTGTTCTGGGCAGTTCCTAAAATGGACAGAGATGTCAGCAGAGAGCACTGTGCTCATGATGTCAGCAGACAGTTCTGTGTTTCAAAAAGAAAAGAATTTCCGCTGTAGTATTCAGCAGCTAATAAGTACAGGAAGGATTAAGATTTTTTAATAGAAGTAATTTACAAATATCTGTTTAACTTTCTGGCACCAGTTGATTAAAAAAATAAAAATAAGAGGTTTTCACCGGAGTACCCCTTTAAACACATTAATCAGCCATTTGGTATGAATTATAAAAGCTTTGGCTGTGGCAACAATTTTTATCTTTTACTACAAAAAAAAAATTGTGGCTTCAATATCTCTTTAAAATCTCTCCTGTCAAGTGAGTCATTAGCGATTTATTTTTATTGGGTTGCACACTAGGATTTGTATAAAAGAATCAAAGCACCTTCTTCTCCATAAAGCAGGGGTCTCAAACTGGTGGCCCTCCAGATGTTGCAAAACTTCAACTCCCAGCATTCCCGACAGCCGTTAGCTGCAGCAAATGGCTGTCTGGGCGTGTCCGGGCATGCTGGGAGTTGAAGTTTTGCAACATCTGGAGGGCTGACAGTTTGAGACCCCTGCCATAAAGTATAAAGAAAGCCACTTGAAAATCTCTTGCAACCACTCATTGCCATGGGGACTGAGAATTTATTTTTGCTGCTCACAGAACCCTCGAATTGTGTTGGACACTACCTATTTCTTGCAGCAGCCTGCAGCAGAGACACAGCACTTTAGCAGGCGCTCTGCTTGGGGACAGAAGAAAGTGTTAAGGCACTTAGTTTGTTGCGTCCCTCCATTGTGTTGCCGAGGGAGTAGAGGAGGAACCCCTAGTCAGGCAGCCATCTTCCTTGGCCTTCTCCACAGGTAGTGGGCTGCCCCTTTTTACTGTTGCTGCTCCTCCCCATGAGAGAGGGGGTTTGATGACTTAACCCTTCCTGGCCCATAACATACATTCACATCACGGGGTGGGTGCAGGAGACGGGCCTGCATCATACTCAGCAGGTACTGGCTGCTATCTGCAGCTGACACCTTCTGGTAATGTTTGGCATTGGAGGGTGGCCTTACCTAGTGGTCTAATTGCCGCTGAAAAAGACTCCCCCGCCCCCCCCCACGTGATGTAATCACAGGGTGCTGATCGGTTACCACACCTAGTCCTCTGTGCAGCCCAATAGAATGCTGATTTCATAGCATAAAGCGTACCTGTCATAGTACAAAAAAAAAAAAAAAAAAAAGGGATATGTTACTCAGTACCTAATCCTGATCATGTAGCATTTATATGTAGCTCACTTGATCTGTCTTCTTGCCTTGTGGAGGGGGCGTGTCCATCTCTCTCCCTCACTGTGATGACTCATCTGCTCTGAGTCTGGGAGCAGCCTGGCAGTCTGCAAATCACTGCACAGTAGTTTTTATGCATATATTTTCTATCTGTTCCTAGTAAAGCTGGATGCTAATCAACAGAGCTGTTACTATGTGTTTCATTCAGCTTTCACAGACTTCCGAATGTCTGATCAGCTTCTTTGTCATTCAGGAATCAGAGAAAGCTTTGGCTGTTCAAGCATGCTTGAAGGAGTAGTTTTGCATTTAAACAGCTGGGGCTGCAGTGTTTATAAAGCACTGTGTTAGAGCAGTGTTGCCTTTAGCTGTTGCAAAACTACAACTCCCAGCATGCCCACACATCCTTTGTTGGTGGTTCTGCAAGAGCTGGAGGCACACAGCTGGTGAATACACAGCTCTAAAACAGAGTTTTACAAAAATTGTACACCCAGCTGTTGCAAAACTGCAACTCCCATCATAGAAGTTGTAGTTTAGGAACAGCTGAAGGCTGTAGTGGTGCAGTGGTGATCTCCTATACTGGATACCAACACACTTTACGACCGGTTTCCAGTATGCTGCAAAATACAGAGTAGTCTGTCTGCATAAAGACAGATGACCCCTAGTGGTGGCTATTTTCATTTTAGATTTTTTAGTAAAATTTACTTTTTTTTTTAAATAAATGTATATTTAAAAAAGTAATCTTAACAGTAGTTCTACTACACACAAAAGAGCGGTTCTTCAAGTGTATAAGACGGCTGACCCATTGAGACCTCGACACTGAATTGCCTGATGCAGCAATTTTGATTGATTTTGTAGAAGTTATGGAGACTCACTATTTTATTGTTTTATTGTTTTCCTTCCTATTGTTATTATCTTGCTCTCAAATTTCAATTAAGGTCCCTTTGGACCTATTAGATCCTTTGTGAATATGCGTAACACTGTTTGGATGAACGATTATGCTCCACCAGTCAAGGTTATTATGCATGTCCATATGTAAACTCTGACACATTTGATGTCATAATATGTTATATGTTACATTTCTTATGTTTATAAAATTCAATAAAAACATTGTGAAACAGTTCTACAAAATATAAAAAGTTTTTCATAATGACAGTGCCTCTAATGCAATGCTTATGCATTATATTGATATGTATAAGCAATTGATTGATTGCTTATACTAGGACCCTATGAGAGCTAAAAAAAAAAAAAAAGTACAATTTATAAAAATGAAAAAGTTAGTTTTCTTAAAAGGACACTACATAATTTCTAAAATACACTACATAAACTTTAACTCACCTTTCTACATTCCCCTGTTTGTCTAGTACAGGCCTCACGGTCCAGCGGTGCTAACCTGATTCAACTTCCTGGGGACGGGGACACCGCAGAGCCGTCGGCGTATCACCAGCTGCAGCGATCTCCCGCCCGGCCGGTGATAGGCTGAGCCCACTGTCATGTAAGGAGCTCTGGCCGGCTTCTTACATGACAGTGGGCTCAGCCTATCACCGGCCGGGGCGGGACATTGCTGCAGCCGGTGATACGCCGAATGCTCTGCAGCATCCCTGTCCCCAGGAAGTTGAATGAGGTTAGCACCGCTGGACCGTGAGGACTCTACCGGACCAACGGGGGAACGTAGGAAGGGGAGTTAAAGTTTATTTTGTTTATTTTTGAGGCCCGGGCACAGGAATATATAAAAGGTCTTTCACTACAATTGTCCTTTAAATGACCTTTTCCCCAATAATATAAAAAAATTTAAAATCACAGTTATCACTGTGTGCTGAACTGTCCGAACTAATTTATTATATGATTCCTGATCCTGTGTGGTCAATGGCATAAATGCAAAAGTCAAATTTACAAAATATTGGTCACATCACATTTAAGGAAAATAAATAACAGAATAAAAAAAGTGATCAAAAAGTCAAACTACACAAAACTGGTACCAAAAATGGCGGTGGAAAAAAAAAAAAAAAAAAAGAAATGGGCTAGTTGTTTAAAAAAAATTTGGGCTCCTAATTTTTTCTTTTTTTTGCTGGCTCTTAGATTCTAAACAAATTTGTCAAACCCTGGATTACAACATCCGGGGGGAAAAAAATCTCCCTACAGAAATTCTTGGTGTAGCCCTAGCTTTCTAGGAAGAAAGAATGAATAACCCTGTGCTCCGTGATCATAAACTACCACTTATTACCCATGGCAGCACTAAATTCCAATATCACAATAAACCTCTGCAGTGTCCTATAACTAAGAAGCATAAAAGTGACATTGCTGCATCTGGCTTCACATATATCATGCCAGCAAACTATTGGCAACTCAGAGCCTCAAGGAGATCTTTATATTTCCGGTGAAACCTTATGCAAATTCTAAAGACTGTAATACTGCAGTTAACCATGACATACGAGTATAATTCCAGACTGCTCCACCATTTACCTTCTTCTTCTGCTGCTGGTGATTTATTGCTGAGGGTCATGTAATTAAGGCAGGGTGATGTAAGCGCTTTCATGTGACACTGTTTCCCCGCACTCGACTGGTTCCACATGAAGAATCAGTAGGGTGGCTAAGCAGGGACAGACTCCAAGGTTATGTTTTTATCACCTTTCATGCTGTTTCTATTAACCCCTTGGATGTTCACGCAATAATGCAATTGTTATTCTTCTGCTCACAGGAGGTTAACATTTCCTTCTAATACAGTTTATCCTGAGGAACAGACTGGGGACCTAAAAATCTTCCATGATTGACATTTCTGCTTGGAAATGTAAGAAATTAATAGGTAATAAACTGTCCATTGTATTCTATTCACTGTGGAATCAGACTTAATTTAGAATTAAAGACTAAGGGCACCTTTGCAGTTATTTATTTTTATTATTAATTTGCATAATGCAAAATGAAGCTACTTCATACATTTCCTTTTTAAACATTTTCTGATGTCAGATGGTCTTTTTGGTCTCCTCCCTCCTCCTCTCTGTGTTTGAGATAGCAGCAGGGAGAGTTGTACTCAACAGCTCAAAGTGTGGACAGTGGGGAAGGCATACATGGGGGGCAGCCGACTGTAGGTGTAGAGAGAAGGCAGAGCACATACAGCAAACTATAGAATCCAACATATACAGCCCTCACATCTAGCACGTATTGCTGGGAGTATACACCCATATAAGAATATGAACCTAGATGCTCTGAGTATTATGAAGCTCTTAAAGGGGTACTCCACCCCTGAACATCTTATCCCTTAAGCAAAAGGATAGGGGATATGATGTCTGATCGCAAAGGGTCTGTGACTGCTGTGGTGGCTCGTCACTGCCATGGCCGCCCGAACCCAGCGCTCCAAACATAAATGCTGAGATTAGAGATGAGCTAACTTACAGTAAATTCGATTCGTCACGACCTTTTCGGCTCGGCAGTTGATGACTTTTCCTGCATAAATTAGTTCAGCTTTCAGGTGCTCCGATGGGCTGGAAAAGGTGGATACAGTCCTAGGAGACTCTTTCCTAGGAATGTATCCACCTTTTCCAGCCCACCGGAGCACCTGAAGGCTGAACTAACTTACGCAGGATAAGTAATCAACTGCCGAGCCGAGAAGTTCGTGACGAATCAAATTTACTGTAAGTTCGCTCATCTCTAGCTGAGATCGCTGGGGTGCCAGGCCGGAGATCGTGGGGGTTTGAGCAGTCAGACCACCGCAATCAGACATCTTATCCCCTATCCTTTGCATAGGGGATAAGATGTCCAGGGGCGGAGTATCCCTTTAATATAATGCAAATTGAGGATTTCAGAGGGTATGAAAATTAATTGAGACAAAATAATTGTAGATTGAAACTTACCGCTACATTTTTAAGTACTAATATACATAAAAATCATTGTTTGCATTCCAAAGAAGCCCATAGCCTTTAAGTTAAGATAGAAAAAAAATCTCAACAATAAGGCATTTAACGTCTAAAAGAGACTCTCCTGACATGTCTATTTTAGTAGAAACTTGACATTCTAATGCAATAACAATGCTGCCTAATCTTCCCCTAGAACTAAGCATTCTGCCATCCTTTGTTATTACTCCTAGAAATGCTCCAATAAGTCTAGAGCCACACAATATCATTCCTCTTGTCACACTCACATTTTTTTGTAGGAATGACAGGACAGCACAAGTTTTTTTTTAAATCTCCTCCTCAGTATTCTAAAATTGTTAATGAAAAACTCCCAATGCCTTTACTCTCCCCCAAATAAATAAAAAAGCACCATAATTGAGAGCAGTGATCCCTTATATTTGTTGCTGGCCATGTGTTTTGGGACAGGAACTACTTGGGAGGTGATACATTTTTTTTTTTATGCAGGATCAGTTTAGGCTGCTAATTAGGGTAAATATTCCCAAGTTTTGCGTGCTATATATTTTTGGTGTTTTATCAGACCAGGTCCCTATCACGTTTAACCTCGTCTCCAACCTGTTGAGTCTGCGATTTAAACTTTTCAAGGCCATGCAAGTGTTTCATAAACCTTGCCCCATATATAATCGTAGCAATATTTTAAAAGTAAATTTTTAGAGCCAGTTATTTTGGGTGCAGTGATAGTTTATATGGTGTTTTCGCAATTATTTTTGGTGGTGCAGTGAATTAGTTATGGTATTTACTCAAAAAGACATATCAGGAGAGCTGGCAGGTCCAGTCAAGTTACAACTCATTTAACCTAATGCTTTATTGGTACTCCTTTGCAGTTTTCTTTTTCTAAAATAAAAATAATGTCAAAAAATGAAACTGATTAACATATGAGTGTGAAAAATATAAAAGGCTTTGAAGAGGTATTCCAGGAACAAAACTTTTTTTTTTTTATGTATCAACTGGCTCCAGAAACTTAAACAGATTTGTAAATTACTTCTATAAAAAAAAAATCCTAATCCTTCCAATAATTATCAGCTGCTGAAGTTGAGTTGTTCTTTCCCGAATGGCAACAGTGCTCTCTGCTGACATCTCTGCTTGTCCCGGGAACTGCACAGAAGAGTAGAAGAGGTTTGCTATGGGGATTTGATTTGATTGATTTGATTCTACTCTGGACAGTTCCCGAGACAGGTGTCATCAGAGAGCATTTAGACAGAAAAGAACAACACGACTTCAGCAGCTCATGAGTACTGAAAGGATTAAGATTTTTTAATAGAAGTCATTTACAAATCTGTTTAACTCTCTGGAGCCAGTTGATTATATACAACCCCTTTAACCCCTTAACGACGCCAGAAGTAAATCTACGTCCTGGTGAGCTGGTACTTCTACATTGGAGCGATGCTCGGGTCATGCGTGGCAGGTCCTGGCTGCTGATAACAGCCAGGGACCCTCTGGTAATGGCGAACATCCGGGATTGTGCGGATGTCTGCCATTAACCCCTCAGATGCCGTGATCAATACAGATCACGGCATCTGCAGCATTGCGGTCACTAAAATGGCTGATCGGATCGTCCGCAGCGCTGCTGCGGCGATCCGATCATCCAAAACGGCAGACGGAGGTCTCCTCACCTGCCTTCGCTGCCTTCCCGGCATCTTCTGCTCTGATCTGCCTTCCCGCAGACCAGAGCAGAAGATGACCGATAATACTGATCAGTGCTGTGTCCTATACATAGCACTGAACAGTATTAGCAATCGAATGATTGCTATAAATAGTCCCCTATGGGGACTATTAAAGTGTAAAAATAAAAGTAAAAAAATAAATAAACAAAATGTGAAAAAAACCCTCCCCCAATAAAAACGTAAATTGTCCCATTTTCCCTATTTCACCCCCAAAAAGTGTACAAAAAATATTTTATATACATATTTGGTATTGCCGCGTGAGTAAATGTCCGAACTATTAAAATAAAATGTTAATGATACCGTACGGTGAACGGCGTGAACTTAAAAATAAAAAAAAAGTCCAAAATAGCTTCTTTTTTATAACATTTTATTCCAAAAAATAAAAATAAAAAAATTATTAAAAGTTTTATATAAGCAAATATGGTATCAATAAAAAGTACAGATCACGGCGCAAAAAATTAGCCCTCATACCACAGCTTATAGGGAAAAATGAAAAAGTTAAAAGGTCTTCAAAATAGGGGGATTTTAAACGTACTAATTTGGTTAAAAAGTTTGCGCTTTTTTTTTAAGCGCAACAGTAATAGAAAAGTATGTTATCATGGGTATAATTTTAATCGTATCGATCCAAAGAATAAAGAACATGTCATTTTTACTGTAAATTGTACGGTGTGAAAACGAAACCTTCCAAAGTTTTCTTTTTAATTACCCCACACAAATAGTATTTTTTTGGTTGCGCCATACATTTTACGGTAAAGTGAGTGATGGCATTACAGCAGACAACTGGTCGCGCACAAACAAAGCCCTCATACTAGACTGTGGATGAAAATACAAAAGAGTTATGATTTTTTGAAGGCGGAGGAGGAAAAAACAAAAACGTAAAAATAAAACTGTCCGAGTCCTTAAGGCCCAAATGGGCTGAGTCCTTAAGGGGTTGAAGACCAGAAAATTAAAAATTAAAATGTTAGACTCCAGTAGTGGGCTATAATTTGCTGGCTAACCGATCCAAAGTTAAACAGACAAATGCCCCCTACTGCCTTCAAAATTGGAAACAGTACAGTAAGTCAGAAAATTAAAAAACATTCCTCCCAATCCCCATTTATCTTTCCAGAACCTGTTTAACACTGATACTTTTTGTTACTATGGATTGTCTTTACAAATATCACATATGTTTACATAACTGGCATGACTAATGATTTCCACCCTCTACACAGTTCCCCAGAGAATCTGATACCAAATAGATTCCAACTCATATTCCACACATATTAACTTCTACACTCTCAATCATATGGCCCTTCTGACCCGACCAGTGAAGTTGTTTATCAGAAGGAGCCAGGCTGTTGGCTTTCATAATATTTCTAATTAACTACAAGATAGAAATAGGGAAATCCAACAGACTTGGACTATTTAGTCCATCAAGCCGGCATACTTTTCCTAATTACTGTAAATACTTAAACTTTATATGAACTCTTGCTTTCCCCTCCCCTCTATTTTTGGTCCCCTTTCCTCTATTCCGAGAATTATTTTAGTGTATCTAACTCAGTTTGACATCAGAGGGGCCCGTCTTGCATTTGCTCAGCAGTGCAGGGTAAGCTTCCCCACCACCATAGGAGTTAAAATCTACAGTTATGTCTGGTTTTCTTAAGAGTGTATTCAGAACATCTGGCTTTGGCTACAACTAAACATAGCAACAAAGGCATCTCCTTTTCTGCAAATAGCATGCTAAGAAGCCAGGAAATCTAACAATCCCAGGATAAGATTAGTAGGAAAATCAAAAAGAAAACTTTGCTTCGTAGTTTTGATATAGAAGTCGGCTTTTTGATTAATTAAAGGAAGCAAGAGTTTTCAATTGGAAGCAAGGAGAATTGGAAAATGATGTTCAGTGTACGTAACTATTTGTCTAGACTATAGGATCTAGAAGAAAAACACAAATAAAACAGGTGGAATTATGTCATATTGCCCCTTCTCTAGTCTACGTCTTAATGTACTGCAGCAATATATTTTCCATGCCACATAGCTAATTTCCCATACAGGAACAAAGAAAAGCTAAGCACGAAAACCTATAGAAGCTGCAATGAGGGTATATTAAAGGAGAACTCCAGAATATAAAAATTGTCCCCCATACTGCCGGTAGTAAAACATACCTTCCTTCGCTCCCCCGGGGCCTCCGGTAACCGTCTCCGGTCTCCGCCACGATCCACTTCCTGGTTGCCGGTGGTCGGAGAATCATACTGTGCTCAGCCAATCACCGGCCGCAGTGAAGTCCCGACTCGGCCGGAGATAGGCTGAGCGGTAGCAGCAGGTGCCGGTGTAGTGAAGAATTGTGTGTCTTGAAGCGTTCTCACACTGCCGCTCAGCCTATCGCCGGCCGAGTTGGGACTTCACTGCAGCCAGTGATTGGCTGAGCGCAGTATGACTCGCCGACCACCGGCAACTAGGAAGAGGATTGTGGCGGAGAACGAAGCCGGTTACTGGAGGCCCCGGGGGAGCAGAGGAAGGTATGTACATCTTTATTTTTTTTTCTGCCGTCAGTATGGGCGACAATTTTTATATTCTGGAGTTCTCCTTCAAGTAACTTTTGGAAAATCTGTGCTGCGTTATGAAGAAACATAACATATAAATGGATGTATACATTTTTTTTTTTTTTAAAGAGGTACTCTGCCGGTGCCAGAAAGTAAAACAGATTTGTAAATTACTTCTATTTTAAAATCCTAACCCTTCCAGTTCTTATCAGCTGCTGTATACTACAGTGAAATGGAATTTCTTTTTGAATTTCCTTTCTGTCTGACCACAGTGTTCTCTGCTGACACCTCTGCCAGTTTCAGGAACTGTCCAGAGCAGGATAGGTTTGCTATGGGGATTTGCTCCTGCTCTGAACAGTTTATAAAATAAACAGAGGTGGCAGCAGAGAGCACTGTGGTCCTGTGGAGCATATAGCAGCTGATAAGTACTGGAAGGGTTAGGATTTTTTAAATAGAAATAATTTACAAATCTGTTTAACTTTCTGTCACCAGATTAAAAAAAATAATAATATTATATATCTTTTCCAGCGGAGTACCCCTTTTAACAGTTTGATGGAAATAAAGCAATGGCTCATATGAGAACTGCTGTTTCAACAATGTTGTGTTAATTTAAATTGAACAAGTAAATGTAAGAAACTTTGTAATGTATCTTATTAGAGAAAATCTACTTATCAAGCTTATTTCCTAATTTATTCTCTCTACCTCCTAAAAATGTATCATTCACTAAAATCTGCAGAGTGATAAAGGCAGAAAGAGAGGTTGCACCAGCTTTTAGTAAGTCTTCTATCTCATCCCAGTGATGGATTCACATTTTACACTGCTATTTAATGTCCTTCATAGCAGCTAGTCTCCACCCACGAGCTCGGAAACAACAAAAAATTTGAGATGGAGCCTACATCTCTCATAAAAAGCTTGTTGAAAGATTAGTGACCAGTTAAAAGGGCAATAAAAATAAACAACAAAACAAATCATTATACACATTTAGAAGAAATCTAAGCCCATTGTTTAAAGGGGTATTCCAGGATTTTTTTTATTTGACTATGCTACAGTGGCTGTAAAGTTAGTGTAGTTCAGAATATAGTGTCTGTACCTGTGTGTGACGGTTTTCTCACAATTCTTCTGAGTGATTTTCACCCCAATATTTAATTTTTATCAGCATACAAAATTACTGTTGTCTCAGATTTTTCCCAGGTTGCAATGCGGCCGAGACCTGACTCACTAGTCAGCTGATGACAGGGAGCCTGTCTGCTTCAATGGTAGAACGATCGCTTGGTGGGAGAGAGATCAATCTGCAACTAATGAATCAGCTGTAGGCACCCTGATTGAAAACCACAGGTCTTTTGAATGGATGCAGCTCATTTATGTTTCAATGGGTGGGGTGGCTGATGTGTGGGAGGGAGGAAAATTGAATTGTGGGATTTGTAGTCAAAAAAAGAAAAGTCAAACAGGAAATACCAGTTCACAAACAGCTAGCCACAGTATTATGGTAATCTCACAACATAGCCATTTAGCCCCAAGACAAGCACAGATCCTTCCTAAGCATGTCCATTACTGTCTGCCAGGTACGTACTAAAAATCACCTTATGGTGGATAACCCCTTTAACGTAAGGAAGAATTTTCCGAATGCTCACAAAATTTTGTTTCTTGTCCCTTCCTTTTTCAGTTGAGGGCTAGCTTCACCAATGAGGGGGTCTTTCAATGCAGACAATAGTGGGAAAGGACTCCTAATACTTTTAATTCCTTTACTGGCAGAAACTGGTTTGGTGCTTGGGTATGTGGTAAAGATGTCTGGTTTCCAAAAGTTTGGCCCAACAAGCTCCAATTAAAGCCTGAAATTTACATAAGCACCCCACAATAAAACATACTAGTGTGTGGTATGCATGCATATCAGCATCTTTAGTACTCTACAAATAAAGTATTAAAGAACTGTCTTAAAACCATAAGTTTGTAGAACCCATTTATACCTTAAGGGAACGTCCACACCAGCGGATTTACAGCGGATTTTACGTTGCGGATCCGCTGGTGAAGGCCCGCTCTATGCTGTCTTTACATGTGCCTGCTCGTCACGGCAATATGCCGCGACGAGCAGACACCCTGCAGCGTTGTGCGCGGCATACTCGCAGATTGCGGCCACTCTCCTTGCTCTGAGTTAGGCTACCGCGATGTACGAGTATACTGCGACTCGCACATTACAGTGTGTCTGCTCGTAGTGGCGTATTGCCGCTACGAGCAGGCACATGTAAAGACAGTATAGAGCGGGCCTTTACGCTGCGAAAATCCACTCGGGTAAACGTACCCTAAAGCCTTTTCAGCTGTAATACATAATTGAATTTTTATGTAATACAGGTTAATAGAAACATTGCTGTTTACTCAAGCCACCATTGCCACTTACTATACAGACACTAAAAGGGAAATACAATGGTTTAAAGCAAGAAAACCTCAACAAAACCGAGTCATTACAAAAATATAATGCAAAAATAGTAAATACAGTAATCTTTATTGAAACATGATTTAAAGACGGGGAAGAGTTCCTCAATTTTTTAAATCATGTTACAATATAGATTTAGTATTTTTGCATGATATTTTTTTTAATGACTTCATTTTTTGTAGGTTTTCTTTTTAATTAATTGGAGGTCAAATAGCATTGTGATTTATGTGGTGCATTACATACGTGGCACCGACATATGCTTTGATGGTATTAGTATAGGATTGACTCCTTACACCCCTTAGTCTGAGATTTTTTGTTTGTGTGTATTGGTTTAAAGTAGCCTGTTTAATATGTTAATAAGGCTCAAGGGCCTGTGAGAGTCCCCAGCATGGCAAGAGCCAAGGGTTGCACCTACACTCTCTGGTGAATAAGAGAAGATGGGTAACCTCAAATCTTGCTGTGGGGAACGGCCAATCTGTCCATGAGTTTCATTTATGTATTAAGAAACAGGATGCTGTCAAGTCCACAATAAGTGGCTGTCCTTACACAGACCGAAATCAACCATACCTTTTAATCAAGTACTTGCTTAAATAATTAGTGTGCAATTCAGTTATCTCTAAATCTGCCATCTAACCAGGTTGATGTAAGGTACACATGGGTTTCCCAAAAATCTGGTTTTAAAGGGGTACTCCGGTGGAAAACTATTTTTTCAAGTCAACTGGTGCCAAAAAAGTTAAACAGATTTGTAAATTACTTCAGTATGACCACCGTGCTCTCTGCCGACACCTCTGTCCATGTCAGGAACTGTCCAGAGCAGGAGAAAATCCCCATAGCAAACCTATGCTGCTCTGCACAGTTCCTGACATGAACAGAGATGTCAACAGAGAGCACTGTGGTCATGACAGAAAAGAAATTAAAAAAGAGAAAAACTTCCTCTGTATTATACAGCAGCTGATAAATACTGGAAGGATTAGGATTAGGATTTAATCTACAAATCTGTTTAAAAAATAAAATAAAAACACAAACATGTTTTCCACCAGAGTACCCCTTTAAGTTCTACACAGAAAGAATAAGGACAGTCCTGGCAGAGTCAGACTTATGGGATTTATAGATTTCCAAGGGGAATGATAGAGGCATGTTAAGGGGGGCTGAGAGGTTAAAAAGTGACATGCAACAGAACCTACAGTCATGGCCGTAAATGTTGGCACCCCTGAAATTTTTCAAGAAAATGAAGAATTCCTCACAGAAAAAGATTGCAGTAACACATGTTTTGCTATACACATGTTTATTCCCTTTGTGTGTATTGAAACTAAACCAAAAAAGGAGGAAAAAAGCTAATTGGACATAATGTCACACCAAACTCCAAAAATGGTCTGGACAAAATTATTGGCACCCTTAACTTAATATTTGGTAAAAGTTACTTAAATCAGTCACTTACTATAACCTTCAATAAGCTTCTTAGACCTCGCAGACGGAAAACTGGACCACTCTTCCTTTGCAAACTGCTCCAGGTCTCTTATTGGAAGGCGCCTTTTCCCAACAGCAATTTTAAGATCTCTCACAGGAGTACAATGGGATTTAGATCTGGACTCATTGCTGGCCACTTCAGAACTCTCCAGCGCTTTGTTGCCATCCATTTCTGGGTGCTTTTTGATGTATGTTTGGGGTCATTGTCCTGCTGGAAGACCCAAGATCTCGGACACAAACCCAGCTTTCTGAGACTGGACTGTACAGTGCGACTCAAAATCCGTTGGTAATCCTCAGATTTCATGCTGCCTTGCACACATTCAAGGCACCCAGTGCCAGAGGCAGCAAAACAACATTGAACCTCCACCATATTTCACTGTAGGTACTGTGTTTTTTCTTTGTAGGCCCCATTCCGTTTTCAGTAAACAGTAGAATGATGTGCTTCACCTAAAAGCTCTATCTTGGTCTCATCTGTCAACAAGACATTTTCACAGAAGGATTTTGGCCTTCCTGGGTCTCCTGCCATAGCATTTACTTTCATTTAAATGTTGACTGTTCGCGCTGACACTCATGCTCCCTGAGCCTGCAAGACAGCTTGAATATCTTTGGAACTTGTTTGGGGCTGCTTATCCACCATCCGGACTATCCTGCGTGTACACCTTTCATCAATTTTTCTCTTCCATCCATGCCCAGGGAGATTAACTACAGTGCCATGGGTTGCAAACTTCTTGATAATGTTGCACACTGTGGACAACTCTGGAGATGGACTTGTAACCTTGAGATTGTTGATATTTTTCTACAATTTTGGTTCTCAAGTCCTCAGACAGTTCTCTTCTCCTCTTTCTGTTGTCCATGTTTAGTGTGGCACACACAGACACACAATGCAAAGACTAAGTGAACTTCTCTCCTTTTTATCTGCTTTCAGGTGTGATTCTTATATTGCCCACACCTGCTACTTGCCCCAGGTGAGTTTAAAGGAGCATCACATGCTTGAAACAATCTTATGTTTCCACAATTTTGAAAGGGTGTCAATAATTTTGTCCAGCCCATTTTTGGAGTTTGGTGTGACATTATGTCCAATTTGTTTTTTTTTCCTCCTTTTTGGTTTAGTTCCAATACACACAAAGGGAATAAACATGTGTATAGCAAAACATGTGTTACTGCAATCCTTTTCTGTGAGAAATACTTCATTTTCTTAAAAAATTTCAGGGGTACCAACATTTACGGCCATGATTGTATTTACCTAATATAGCATCAAACATATAAAGTATGAATGGACAAGCTGTGAAATCATTAGAGCCTGGAACCAGCTGTTCTCACACCATGTACATAAATACGGATGGAATATGTGTCACGTTCATTCTGGTACTGAGCAGATGAAATTACTTTTCACTCAGATAGCAGATGGCATACTAGAATTACTAGCTGTGCCTAATAGTTCTTATGGCATGCAATAAAGAAAAACAAATCTATAATATGTCAATCAATGTCACCATGCTAGATCATCTTTCCTTATCCAAACTTCAACTAAATTACAATCACCCACCAATTCAACTAAACCCTTACCACTGGCAATGGAGGCCTATTTATTGTAGTCATTTAACTGTACACAAATTCCATAAATATATTTTTTAATCATGTAACATAAAAACACCTAGAAGTATCATTGTCACATTGGCCCTGATTGTCAATTAAGCAGGGATAGGGATGGGTGGGTGAGCGAGAAAGCATTCAAAGAACACTTCTTTAACTCTTGGCACCATTTTTCTAGGTCACAGAAGCACAACTAGACATACGAAAGGTACCATGTGTCTCCTTGCCTCAATATCGGTGTCAGGAGTTTGGAAAGCACTTTTAGGGCATATGAAGTATAAATAACCTGTTGAGCTGAATTTGAGTAAAACCAAACAGAACCAAAATCAGGTTCACACTAAGGTAAGGCTGTAACACACAAGTATGGTCTGGACTAGGATTTGTTTCACACACCAATCTGCCAAAACACTACATCACCAAGTGCGCAGCCTCCACCCTCACCTTCTGTCTTATGCTTTCTTCCTTTGTAGAATGTAAGCCCTCATGGGTAGGGCCCTCTGCCTGTCTGTATTACATAGTAACATAGTTCATAAGGTTGAAAAAAGACCAGAGTCCATCTAGTTCAACCTATAACCCTAAATGAGTCCCTACTGAGTTGATCCAGAGGAAGGCAAAAAACCCTCATACTAGAGGTAAAGATTACTTCTCGACTCCAAATATGGCATCAGAATAAATCCCTGGATCAACCTTCTGTCCCTATAAATCTAGAATCCATAACCTGTAATGTTATTACTCTCCAAAAATGCATCCAGACCACTTTTAAATTCTTTTACAGAGTTCACCATGACCACCTCCTCCGAGAGAGAGTTCCACAGTCTCACTGCTCTTACAGTAAAGAACCCCCATCTGTGCTGGTGTAGAAACCTTCTTTCCTCTAGACATAGAGGATGCCCCCTTGTTATAGATACAGTCCTGGGTATAAATAGATAATGGGAGAGATGTCTGTAAGGTATTCACTTGGCTCATGTTTATTGTACATTTTTATTATGTTATGTACCCAAAAGCTTTTTCACATTTATAGCGCTCTGAAATTAATGGTGCTTTTAAATAAATATAATTAAATTATATCATGGAACAATGCTACTAGTACAGGACTTATACACAATATTTCACTGTAGAATACTAACTGCAAAGTCATTAGCAGAACCATTTAGATTATGTTATGTTCACTCTTTTACTGTCTTTCTTCTTGAAAATTAAGAAGCATTACATCCTCATTCAGCAGATAGAGGCTGTTGCTTAAAGAGTACCTGTCAAATGGAAAAAAATTTTGACATGTTCTAGCAACATGTCAAAACTTTTAACCAGCGGGGGGGGGGGGGGTTTCCAAGTGCTTAGATCAGATTCCACCGATCAGGAGAACGTGCAGGGAGAAGTCTGTGCTGCCCCTTTTTCTTCCAGTGGGTTGCTGTGCACTTCGGCCTCCGCCATGTTGTGTTCGGTAAGTGGGATGTGCGGGGGTGTGTTCTTGCTTCTGTCCTTCCTATCTTCTGGCGTCTGAGGCGAATCTTTTCTTCCTGTTTCTTCCGTGGCTCAGCGACGAATCTGCGGCCTCTTCCGGCGCATGCGCAGGTAGTTTGTTTGTTTTTTTACCAATAAAGTTTTTTTTGTCTAATTGACAAATTGCGCATGCGCGAGTACTCAAGTGCTACGCTAACAGCGTAGCGTACGTTAGGTCTACGCTAATAGCGTAGCTTCGCGCAAGCGCAGACAGTTTGTCAATTAGACAAAAAAAACTTTATTGGTAAGAAAGAAAAAAAAAAACTACCTGCGCATGCGCCGGAAGAAGCCGAAGATTCGTCGCTGAGCCACGGAAGAAAAGATTCGCCTCGGACGTCAGAAGATCCCACTTACCGAACACAACATGGCGGAGGCCGAGGTGCACAGCAACCCACTGGAAGAAAAAGGGGCCAGCTTCCGGATCTTCACAAAAAGGTAAGAAAATACATATATACATAATCACAACACACATACTTCTACACACATAACACACAAACATAATAACAAAAAACAGTATAAGCAAGGGAGAACCCCTTTAACATCTCACGACTCACAAAGCTCCATCGTCAGGTGCATAATCATGCAACGCGTCCAGCCATGTTAATCTGAATAAATGGATAAAGATTTGTTTTAAGTCGCAAGTGCCTAGATTTTTGTATATACTTAATTTATTAAGAAAGCCAGAAATAATTCAAAGTTTGGTGCAAATCTACACCTGCTCACAGCAGACAGTTTCATTTTCAGATTCTTCAACAGTCCCAGATGTATTAATCTCGGAAAGAGTGGCGCAGCATTTATTATATTTGGTGTCAATCACTCCAACTTTCTCCTTTTCTAAGCCAAACAGGAAAGGATAACTTGCTCACCAAGTCTGTATAGATTTATGGACAGTGCTGGGGTTATGCGCGTTTGGCATAGCGTGCTTAGACCCATAAAGGCTTAATTGGTTAGCTGCACAGAAAAATAGAATGGACCGATACACTATGATTAAAGGGGTACTATGCCTCTAGACATCCAAAAGATATGGGGATAAGATGTTTGATCCCAGTGGCGGGACCTCCGCGATCTCGGCTGTGACACCCCAGACATCTGGTGCACAATGCGAACTGGCGATGCGGAATGACTGGCGATGCGGGGCGGAGGCTCGTGACATCTTGGCCACACCCTGCTCGTGACTGATAGAGGAGGTCCCGCCGATTGGGACACCCGCAAATCTCCCTGCTGCACCCAACGTTCATTTAGAGCGTCGGGTGCAGCACCAGAGGCTCGCAACGGTAGTCACGCCTACTCGTGATGACACGGCGACACCCCCTCAATTCAAGTCTTTGGGAGAGGGCGTCACACCCCCTCCCACAGACTTGCACTGAGAGGGCGTGGCCGTGTCATGACGAGTAGGCGTGACTGACGATACGAGCCTCTGGTGCTGCACCCGACGCTCTAAACGTACGTCAGGTACAGCAGGGAGATTGCTGGTGTCCCCAGCGGCGGGACCCCCTCGATCCTTTGGATAGGGGATCAGATGTCCCGTGGCGGAGAACCCCTTTATAGGTGCTTGAGATGTGTTGGAAATGCAGAGTGGCATTATTCTGAATGAAGATCTAAAAAATGCATGGATGAATGATACTGATCCATTATATTTTTCTACTTCTCATTCCTTAGACTGGCATAAGATACACCCCATTTAGTAAATGTGGGCCTATATGTTTTTATAATGCCCATAAGTCCTTTAAAACATAATTTTCCTTAAATACTAACCAATCAATAATATCCGTACAACTATCCAGCTATGTTTTATTCTTTTAAATGATCTCTGTATAGAACAGAATATTTTCTGACCATCTGGAGTTAGTCATGGCAGCCAGCCAATATTTAGCAATTTTTTTCCCCTCAAAGTAAACGACAGATCTGGAACTGCCACGTTGCTAATGAAAAGCCAGGAGAAAGCTCGGATTATCTTTGGGTAAAGTCACAGAAGCATAAAAGTGCATTTAACAGTTCTATCTTCATTTGATACATCAGAGGGCTAAAAAGGTCCAACCAATGTTCAGTAGGGCTTTCAGCATTTTTTTATATGAAAATCTTTTGAAGCTTTAACTGAATCAAATATCATAGATTAAAGGAGAACTCCTTTATCCTAGTGTATATGCCCAGGCTGCCGGAATAAAGATAATAAAAATTTTTTAAAAACGTACTTTCCGCCGCTCACCTGATGCCGCTGGAATCTGTCATCCATCCTACGGTGCCGTTTTCTTTTGGCTTCTGGTGCCCAACAAGTCACAATGCAGCTTAGCTAAGAACCATCTGCACCGATGTCCGATTCGGTTGGTGATTAACTGAGTTCTCATTTAAAGCATCAGACATGCTATGAAGAGCACAGCAGCACTTTTTTACTCCTCGGATGGCTGCTCCATCCAACCTTTTTACTCTATAGACTTATGAAAGGGTTGGGCTGGAGAGACAGTATTGCTACGCACTTCACACGTTTGTAACTTGTGATCAAGTGAGGTCTCAGTGGGGAGACTGCTGCGATCTAAACTTTTGACATATTTGGACAACAAGAACTATCTTTATAAATGTATTCCCGAACTACATAGTTTAGTATAGCCATATATGTAGCAATTATTTTAGTTACTTTGGCCTACAAATGACGCCACATGGTCACAGTTTTCATGTCATAGATCATGCAGGTTTTGACCGTGTGAACAAACCCTTACACAGCTTTCCACATACCCAGAACAACATAAAGCTTTATCTTTATTCAATGTTCATGGAACAAAATGCACATTTATACCATTTAGGGGGTCTAGGGAGAATTGAGCAACAAAAACCATGCACACTGTAATGCTTTCCCAACCAGCATGCTTCCAACTATGGCATAACTAGAACTCACAGCAAAAGGCCATCTGGGCATGCTAGGCGTTTTAGTTTTGCCACAGCTGGAGGCACACTGGTTTGGAAACATCACTGCAATGGCCATCACTAGTGCTTTTTAACTCTTTCAAAGCAAAACTGTCAGCCTGTTCACCCACACTAAACCCAATGCACCGGGTTATAGTGTGGGTGAACAGGATTCCATAGAGGGGTCACTTACCTAAATTGTTCCTTCTGTCACCTACTAATCCCACCCCCGCCATTTGCATATTCATAGTCTTCAACTCCACGTCCTAGTGACATGGAGTCACCAGTCACTTCAGGGTATCGCTCTTTCGGCGCATGCGCTCTGCCCTGAGAGCGCTGCGCTCATGTGACTGGTGACTCAATGTCATTAGGACATGGAGTTGAAGACTATGAATATGCAAATGGCGGGGGTGGGACTAGAGGTTGACAGAGGGAGATAGAAGCGGCTAGCGGGGCGGGGGGAGGACGCTGCAACTGCGCATTTCTGAAGATGATATCTCAGGACCTACTGGACCAATTTAAGTAAGTGTGGAATCCTGTTCACCCACACTATAACCCAGTGTATTGGGTTTGGTGTGGGTGAACAGTATGACAGTTTTCCTTTAAAGTCCTGATAAAGTCGTGAGTGGGTATTTTTAAATTTTTTTTTATTTTTTTTTTAACATTGATGACTTGAAATCCATGTTGCTTAAAAGAGAAAACTGAATGACAAGTCACTTGACATGCATTACATACGGACTGTATTGGGCTTTGTTCTCAAAAATGTGTCAAAAATATTTGTCAAAATATGAATGCAACTCAAAAACAGAATGGTCCATATTTATCAATCTGCCTGAAACCCAAACTGTCTGGTTTTGTCCATAACAACCAATCAGAGCTCAGTTATCATTTTACCAGAGCTTATAAAAAGTTATGAAAGCTGAGCTGTGATTGGTTGTTATGGGCAAAACCAGACAGTTTGGGTTTCAGGTAGATTGAACATTCTGGGCTATTGTGTTTGAAACCAGCCATAGATACAAAGACTTCTAGCGATCAGCAAGAGTTCGATATCAGAGAACCCCTTTAATACTGGTCACCTGGTATAAAGAAGAATCATTAAAGTAAATTCAATCCAAGAAGTCTCTTATTGGTTAAATATCACATTATAAAATTATGATTATGGGATGTATCCTATAAATATCATGTTACACAACAAACTATTCCACAGAAACAAGTCTCAACAGCTGGATACTATATACTTCCAGGAAAAAACTTTTGTAGGCCGCCTCACAACACAGTTGTTCTAGAACTGAAACACAGACCTATATTTATTTGCTTGTAAAATTCCGATTACTATAATTGCAAAAAATTAATGTGTGATTATAATTTTTTTTTTTACATGCACACATTTAGAAAATATTAAAAGAACGTAGGAAGCATAGCATAGTTATTCTAATACTTCAACATAGACCTATATTTTTTGCTTGGAAATTTCTGAATATTATAACTGGAAAAAAAAAAAAAAAAAGGGTGTGCGATTTTATACATGTCCATATCAATTTTATACAACCGAGAACTATAAAAAAATAAAATTAAAGGGGTACTCTGCCCCTAGACATGTTATCCCCTATCCAAAGGATAAGGGATAACATGTCTGATGACGGGTCTGGCCACAGGGACCCCCGAGATCTCCGTGCCAGTACTGCGGAGTTATGATCACAGAAGCCTGGGGCTTCCGTGATGCAACATCACGCCACGTCCCCTACGTTCATGTCATCCGGCACCCCAGTCATCCCATGCATGGAGCTCCGTGCTGGATGACTTGCGAACACAGCCACCACTCCCCCTCCATTCATGGCTATGGGAGGAGGCGTGACGGCTGGGTACTTGCCGTCACGCCTCCTCCCATAGAGACGAATGGAGGGGGCCTGGTGGATGTGTAGGCAAGTCATCCAGCATGGAGCTCCGTGCACGGGATGACTGGGGTGCCAGAGGATTAACCCGCAAAATGCCAGTTCTCATAGACAGCAATGCATTTCCAAGAGGAATCCACAGAAACAATAGGCATGTCCATTGTTCTGCGGATGCCAGAATCTGGATTTCCGTGGCAGAAACACGGTACAACACGATCCCAATGAAATCCAAGGGACTCTGCTGCAGTGGAATTGATGAGCGGAATATTTCTACAGAATTCTGCTGTTTTAACATAGCCTTAGGCCATGTTCACATTGCAGAATTTCCAAGCGGAATTTCGCGGAAAGGTTTCATTCGGAAATTTAATTTAAATGGGATCCTGCTGCGGCGGAACTCCAGACTTCAGATTTCGGCGGCAGCAGAAACAAAGAACATTTTGATTGTTTATGCGAATTCTGCTCTAAATGCATTGGTGTCTATGAAGCTGGTGCATTTCCGAGTAGTCCTAGCGCCAGCAGAACATGCAAATGTGTTGAATTTCTGCCCGTGATTTTGGGGCAGACATTCCATGCATTTTACACCGGGTGCTAATACCGACTCCTTTAGATTGCTGATGGCACCTAAAATGACCACGTGAGCATCAGAACTGGACCAACTAGCAATGGAAGAAGATGGGCTGGTCTGATAAATCACAATTTCTATTACATTAAGTGAATGGCAAGGTAAATGTGTGCCATTAACCTGGGAAAGAAATAGCTCTAGGATGCACTAGAGAGAGAAGGTAAACTGGCAGAGACAGTATGGTGCAGTAGGCAATGTTTTGCTGGGAAATCTTGGGTACAGGAACTCAAAAGGGTTGTTATCTTGACAAGTATCAACTACCTAAATACCCCCTTTAAAAGAGTAATCTGGTTACCTATATCTTATCCACTATCCAGAGGATAGGGAATAAGTATCTTATCGCAGAGGGGGGGGGGGGGGGGTACAGAGCTCTGGGATCCCCCAATGATATTCAGAATAGGGCCCTGACTCTTAGAGAAAGCACTTGCTTTGGTGGCGCACGCTCAATTTATTTGTATGGGAGCACTGGAGATACCAAAGTACAGCACTTGGGCATCTCCAGCACTCCCATACAAACGAATGGAGTAGGTATCGTCTACAGCAAGTGCTCTCTCAGAGTCATGGCCCCATTATGAAGATCACAGTGGGTCCTAGAGGTCAGAACCATTGCAATCAGATGCCTAGGGCAGTGGTAATCTGTTAACAGGTTAATGTCCCTTTTAAGGGAGGGTAAGGGGAACATAATAAAAAGGTGATGACTTGGCTTTCAAATTACCTAGATCGGAATCTTATGCAGCATCTGTTTATATGCTTAAAAGAACAAGGCTTAATCATTGAGGTCACACCTTGCAACTAACAGGACTTAAAAGGACGTACTGTTACTATCTTGATAACAAACACCACAGGACACCTTCAGATGTATGATGGAGTCCATGCCTTGGTTGGTCAGAGTTGTTTGGCCAGCATGAGGGGGACCTACACAATATCAGACAGGTGGTTTTACTAGGATGCTTATTGGTATATATTAGAGATGAGCGAACTTACAGTAAATTCGATTCGTCACAAACTTCTCGGCTCGGCAGTGGATGACTTTTCCTGCATAAATTAGTTCAGCTTTCAGGTGCTCCCGTGGGCTGGAAAAGGTGGATACAGTCCTAGGAGACTCTTTCCTAGGAATGTATCCACCTTTTCCAGCCCACCGGAGCAACTGAAGGCTGAACTAATTTACGCAGGAAAAGTAATCAACTGCCGAGCCGAGAAGTTCGTGACAAATCGAATTTACTGTAAGTCCGCTCATCTCTAGTATATATATTATACATTTTACAATGTTGTGAAAGAGTTCTGTACTCTCTTTGATTGGCTGACTGTTGGGAGGTCTAATGAAGGGAATCTGCCCAGCGTTGTATTTATATTCTGAAATAAGAGCAGAAATTGCATAATATAGGCCAATTGAGATGGCTTGTTGTATAAAGACATTGGTAAATGGAGGCTTCCAATGAGCTAAAGTAAGATTAAATGGGTTATCCAGGGTTAGTAAAACATAGCTGCTTTTTTCCAGAGACAGACCCTCAGCTTGTGTATGGTACTGGAACCGAATTGTAATACTAAACAAAACCAGGTTTGGAGCAGTTTTTGAAATCAGCTACATTATCCTAAATCTTTGATAACCTCTTTAAGGCTCAGGTTGGATTTCATCTTTGGTCCTACACTTATAAAAGTACAAGGATTACCGTATTTTTCGCCCTATAGGATGAACCGGCGTATAAGACGCACCCAATTTTTAGGTGCAAAATCTAAAAAATAAAGATTTTGAACCCAATAGTGGTCTTCAACCTGCGGACCTCCAGATGTTGCAAAACTACAACTCCCAGCATGCCCGGACAGCCGTTGGCTGTCCGGACATGCTGGGAGTTGTAGTTTTGCAACATCTGGAGGTCTGCAGATTGAAGACCACTGCATAGGAGGTATTACTCACGTGTCCCCGCCGCTCCGGACCCGTCACCGTCACCCCTGGATGTCGCTCCATTGCTGTCGCCGTGTCCCCGTCGCTCCACAACGTCTCTGCTGCCGGCCGGCCATCCTCGCTCTCCGTCGCCGCCATCACGTCATTATGCACGCATGCGACGACGAGGAAGGAGAGCACCGGCCATACAGGGGATCCCTGAACGGAGAAGACACCGAGGAGGCAGGTAAGGTCCCTCCCGGTGTCCTGTAAGCACTAACCCGGCTATTCAGTCGGGCTGTTCGGGACCACCGCGGTGAACAGCCCGACTGAACAGCCGGGTTAGTGTCACTTTCCCTTCAGACGCGGCGGTCAGCTTTGATCGCCGCGTCTGAAGGGTGAATATAGGGCATCACCATGATCGGTGATGTCCGGTATTAGCCGCGGGTCCCGGCCGTTGATGGCCGCAGGGACCGCCGCGATAGGGGTGTATTCGCCATATAAGACGCACCGACTTTTTCTCCCCAGTGTTGGGGAAGAAAAAGTGCATCTTATACGGCGAAAAATACGGTAACATTGTCACACAATATCAAGCTATTTTCTTTGCACATTACAGTTTCATTAAAGGAGTACTCCACCCCTAGACATCCTATCCCCTATCCAAAAGGATCTGATCTCAGCAGCGGCACCCCAGACATCCGGTGCATGGCGCAAACTTCGCTCCATGCCAGATGACCGGTGATGCGGGGCGGAGGCTCGTGACATCACGGTCACGCCCTGCTCCTGACATCACGGCCTAGCCCCCTCAATGCAAGTCATAGACTTGCATTGAGGGGGCATGGCAGTGACATCACGAGCGGGGTGCGGCCGTGATGTCACGAGCCTCCGGCGCTGCACCCGACACTCTAAACAAACGCCAGGTGCAGCAGATATCCTTTGGATAGGGGATAAGATGTCTAGGGGTACCCCTTTAATTTTAATCTCAAGAGTACCCCTTTAATATCAATATGAGCAAAACCCTAATATTGGTGATCTATCCTTCCAGCTCATAATAAATCCCACCAATGTTATTCTTATAAAGCTCCAAATACTCTTTAATTAAATAGTATAAAATAAATAGTGGGCTAAAGAGTTAAATCCCACCTGTAAACAAACCAAACATTGACGACATCTATCATTGGCTATAACAATGTATCTCCCCAACTGTAATATTTATAAATGTATCATTTCTATTAACGTTGGCAAAAACACTGCCATATAAACGGTGTTTCAAGTAAACATTTTTTAGATGTGCTAGATAACATTCATTGGGGCATATGTGGGGGTATTTAGAGAAGGCAGTAAACTAATAATGACAAAGCTCTTCTCAAGTGCGAGGTAACAAAGTTTTACAAGGGTGGCTCGATTTTACTGCTCACAAAGAGATCACAGGTTGCTGGCTTAACCGACTTGGCTCTAGTCAGCTGGGTCACATAGTTGGAACATACTTAGCCATTTCCTGCCTACCATATAAAGTTAGTTAACAGACTTAGATGCTGCCTTAACTCATTTGGGAAGTTATTAAGTTTACAATGTGCTATCAGTCAGCAATGGTAAACACGTCCATAAAGTCTAGGGATTTATTTCTCACTAGACACATAGCTCTGGAACAGTCCTGAGTAAAATACCTGCACCGACCATTGCCACGGACTAAATTAACGTGTGAAATAAAAGGTTAAAAAATAGAAAAATGTGCATGTATTAAAAACACCATTGTGTTGTCTGCACCATTTTATTACATCAGGTTAGGTCTAACATCCTATCGATGGGCCAAAATGTAAAGCACATACGTACTAAAAGTGATGTCATAGCTAGAGATGAGCGAAGTTACAGTAATTCGATTCGTCACAAACTTCTCGGCTCGGCAGTTGCTGACTTTAGACTAGGGATCGACCGATTATCGGTATGGCCGATAATCCCGATTTTGGGCATTTGGGCAATTACCTTGCCGATAATGCCATGCCCCCCGCCCCGCCCCACCGCGACCACCCCTCCCCCCGACCCACCGCACAGCGTCGCACCCCCACTGCACCGCCCCGGCCCCATTGCCTCCCCCATCCCCGGTTTTATAATTACCTGTTCCCAGGGCCCACGCTTCTTCTTGCTCCTGCTGCGTCCTGCATTACGCTGTGCGCAGTGACGTGACGTGCGCGACGTCACCGTCAGTGCGCACAGTGACAGTTCAGGAGGACGCCACCGGAGCCAGATGTAGAGTGGACCCCGGAAACATGTAATTATAAAACCGGGGATGGGGGAGGCAATGGGGCCGGGGCGGGGTGAAGGTCGGTCGCGGTGCGGCGGGTCGGGGGGGGGGGGCGGTGACAATGATAGGTCTCAGGACCCCCGGACAGGCAGGGGGAGAGAAGCGGGTGGCGGCGGTGGTCTATGGCACCGCAAAAGCCACTGCAGTGCATTGATTTAAAGCGCCCGCTTTAAATCAATGTTCTGCAGCGGTGTCGCGGGGGGATAAATAGCCGATAACTTATACCGATATTCCCGTATAAGTTATCAGCTATCAGCCCTAACCTCCACCGATTATCGGTCAATCCCTACTTTAGACTGAATAAATTAGTTCAGCTTTCAGGTGCTCCGGTGGACTGGAAAAGGTGGATAGTCTTAGGAGAGAGTCTCCAGCCCACCAGAGCACCAGAAAGCTGAACTAATTTATGCAGGCTAAAGTCAGCAAACGCCGAGCCGAGAAGTTCATGACGAATCGAATTACTGTAAGTTCTCTCATCTCCAGTCATAGCCTAAACAAAAAAAAGATTAATAAATTATATCCTAATCTTCAGCAAATATATTACTGTGGATACCTTGTTTAATACAGTTGTCATAAAGTTTACAAAGGCTGAAGTTACAGCACTTTTTATCAGGGTCTGTGCAAAAAAGAAATCAAAAACTTTTCTTTAACTTTTTTGGCATATTATAAATGTGTCTAAATCCTGGCCAAGCAGTAACCCACACCCACTTTTCACTCTTTTACAAACTGACGTGCATGGCACAAATGGTTTATAAACCTGTCACACAGCAAATAAGACACTATTTTAAAGTAAGCTGCCCAAAAAAAACATCCAAATACATTGACAAAATTGGGCTTATATTCATGTTGAAGTACACAGCCAAAAAATATCATAGTGTAAAAAAAGAAAAATAATAATAATTTATGCGCGCAGACTGCCAATACAGCACTGAAGGCGCCTAGTGAGTTGGTGAAATGATCTTGCATTAAGCAAAAAGAAAACAAAAAAAGGTAAGGTCTTTCAAGCCATATTAAACTGTTAAATTTATATTCAATAAAGCTCCTTGCAAACTTGGATAACCAAATGTTAAAAATTATACACAGAAAAAAAAGGGGGGGGGATGGGGGGGGGATGTTACCATTAATTCAGCATGTTGAGATAACTGGAACAGCAATTACAGGGAACAAGTAAACCAATCCAAAAGGAAATAAGCAAGTACTGTATGTACAGAATACAGCTGCAACAATATTGCTTGTTTGGAATCCCTTAAAAAATACACTCGCAACACTGTAAGAGATTGAAGCATATAAATCTGCTATTTGTATTTTCTTTGAGTTTCGTCTATTTTTTAATTCCGACTTTTTTGGCATACTAAAATGTGTTCTTGTGACTTCCTTAATGAGTCTATAAACTTCAACAGCTGCAATAATGAAACGGTTTACTGAATAAAACAATACATCAGTCTAACATGGCCATGCATTCATTCGGGCTAGAGAGGATTGGGCTTGTCTAATGAACACACGTAATGCAAGTATGGAATTAACTGGTTAAAAAAAAAAAATATATATATATATATATATATATATATATATATATATATATATATAGGTTATGTCCAAGTAATTACATTTACATATACACATTCCTAACTTCCTCTTAGGAGACACCTTTGCTACTGTAACAATGAAGCTGGTGGAAGCAGGTCACTCACTTGTATACAGGCGCGCGCGCACACACACTTTTCCGGTTCTCCTCCATACTACATCAGTAGGATAGGCTTCATTGAAAACAGCAGGTTGAATGCGGCGCTGACGGGACCAGAGTACACACGGCAGGAACAGGTAAAAACAACTTTAATGTCCAAGATGCAATGCGTTTTGCTGCGCATGCGCAGCAAAACGCGTTGCATCTTGGTCATTAAAGTTGTTTTTACCTGTTCCTGCTGTGTGTACTCTGGTCCCGTCAGTGCCGCATTCAACCTGCAGTTTCCACTGAAGCCTATCCTACTTACAAATTATATCCGAGTTGGAGGGCTGCAGACGGTGATCCCGACCCATTATCATGTGCTAATCATTGTTGTGTATGACGGTACACAACCACCCAGGGTGAGCGGCTTTCGTGCAATTTTACCATACCCTACTTCAAGTGCGATTTACCCAATGGAGCAACATACTACATGACTGTCAGTCTTATTTGTCGGTCCCACAGTCACTCGCCTATGTCTTCAGTAGAGGTGTAAGAAATGTCCACATGCATACTGATAGTGATGAAACCTCTATTTTAATCCAGTTTTGTTCTCATTGGCATTGTCAACAGGATACAGACTTGGCTTAGGTCAGCTATATTCTCTTCACAGAAAAATGCTGGCTCGCAAACCATCTATGCACTTTGCTAATGGTACCAGGGAGAGCAACCATACGAAATCTCTTTTTCTCATTGCTGCTCTCTCTATTTGCCTAAATTATAAAAAAAAAAAAAAAATATTGGGCACATCTTGCCTCACATAATACAAGACAAGCTAATAAAGCCAATGTTATCTGACAGTACAAATGTTCCACAGCATCTCTAATAGAATCTTCTAATGCTATTATACCTTCTTCAGCTCTTATCCTTACTGTTATCGCTATAAGAACTTGTTTGTTGGGACTTTTTAAAAGGGGTACTCTGTCCCTAAACATCTTATCCCCTATTCGAAGGATAGGGGGATAAGATGTCTGATTGGGAGGAATCCGGCTGTTGAGACCCCCTCCCATCTCCTGGTTGGCACTGCGGACATACTGAACATGGAAGCTTGGGGCGTCTGTGTTTGTCACCTCCTGCCAGGCCCCCTACATTCATGTCCATGGGAGTGGGTGTGACTGCTAGTACACAGCCGTCATGCCCCCTCGCATAGACATGAATGGAGGGGGAGTGATGGCGGTGGTCACTCATCATCCGGCACAGAGTGGAGTTCACTCCGTGCATCGGATTACAAGGTGCCGTGCCGGATATAGCAGGGGGTCCCAGCAGCCTGACCCCCTTGATACGGCATCTTATCCCGTATAAGATGTCTAGGGGTGGAGTACCCCTTTATGGCTAGACTTCCACGTTTTTATTTTTGTCACAGCCAGAAGTAGATCCATGCAGAAAGAAAAAGTATAAGTCCTTCCTTTATATTCCTCATTCCTTTTGAATACACTTCTGGCTTTGGTTAAAAAACAGTCATGGCAGTTTTCCAAAAACACCAGAAAAAAAAAAAAAAACTTGTGTAGAAACCTAGCCTTATGGTTATTTTGGGTTCTCATGACCAGATGCTAGATTACATTTAAAGTCTGAATCAATGGATGTTGGTTTCAGCTTTACTGTATATAATTGTAACTGTAGCTTGAAATACAACCATCTCTTTAGTAACACAGTATCATTTCCTTTAATGGTTATTAAGGACACAGCTTTGTAAACACCGCTATCTCCCAATGCTATTTTGTGGACATGCTTCACAAAGAAAACATGTTACTAATCATATAAATATATGTATCAAAATTCCACCAGACGTCAAGATCAAAATTCATGGCAGTGCTAGCAGAACTTTTCCAGAAAAACTAGAGATGCTGAATAAAAATAAGACAATAACTGTGGCCTTCACAAGGCAAAGTGATACAGCAGCCCACACGTGTTCATTATCTTATTGTTGATCTAGCAGAATGAGCTCCCACACTCAGCATCATCTGGTGGTTTTGGACTGCACTCAAACCAATGACCTTATATTAAAAGTCAAATTTTTTTTTTCTATTGTAATGTACCCATAAAATGAAGGTGGATGTTCCTCGCAAGAACAATTGAGGAACTCCACAGTTTCATGTGAAGACTTAAAGGGGTACTCCGCCCCTACACATCTGGGGACCCCCACGATCTTCCTGCTGCACCCAGTGTTCGTTTAGAGCTTCGGCGGCTTGTGACGTCACGGTCATGCCCCGCTCGTGACATCATGGCCACGCCCCATCAATACAAGTCTTGGACTATATATTGTCTAGCTCTGTCTAAAAAAAAATTTGAAAAAACTGGATCAAAAACTGCAGTGTTTTTTTTCCAAATAACACTTTTTTCCAAACCACCCTATATTTTTGGTTTGCTTATGACAGTTCATTCTAGAAAGCATTTCCCTTTCCTTTCTATGTTTCTATAGAAGAGACAGAGGGGATATGATAGAAACTTTTAAATACATAAAGGTAATCAACACGGTAAAAGAGGAGAGTAGAGATGAATGAAGTTACAGTAATTTGATTCGTCACAAACTTCTCGGCTCGGCAGTTGCTGACTTTAGCCTGCATCAATTAGTTCAGCTTTCAGGTGCTCCGGTGGGCTGGAAAAGGTAGATACAGTCCAAGGACTTTGCTCATGTCTAGAGGAGAGGATATTTAAAAGAAGAAAAACTACCACAAGAGAACATAGGGGGAGATGTATCAATGTTGTTTTTGGTAGACGTTTTTTGTAGATCATTTTGTTTGGTCTAAATTTGGAGCAATTTCTCCAAATTTATCAAACTTGTGCAAGCCCCATGATAAATTTCGTGCAATGGTCTAAATCTCCACAAAGTTCTATTTGTAGACCTGTTCTACACCTCACAGGAATAGTGGTGTATCCTGGACGCTGGGCTTTTGTTCTATTGTTTTTCAGGATTCCACTGAGGTTTTTTTTTTGTCCACCAGCAAAAACGCCTGAAAAACGGTCCCAGCTTTTCCTGCATTTTGGTAATTTTTCTTGGGGGAGATTTATCAAAAACTGTACAGAGGAAGAGTAGTGCAGTTGCCCATGGCAACCAATCAGATTGCTTCTTTACAAAAATGAAAGGAGCAATCTGATAGGTTGCTATGGGCAACTGCACCGCTCTTCCTCTACATAGGTTTTGATTAATCTCCCCCCTTGTGTTTTTTCTTGCATTTTTGCTGGTGTGCGGAAACAAACATTTTTGTACCCTGTGTGCATTTTTTTCACTGCAGGTACTACTCCATGGGTCGGATGCAGAGCGCCCGCCCCACGGAGTGTAAGGAGGTAAGAAGTGATGTATAGCATATACATATACAGGGTGCAGAGCATCACTACTTACCTCCGCCCGCTGTATAGTATACAGGGGGCATAGTGTATCCATGTATACTATACAGGAGCCCAGCAAGGAAAGAGTTAACCCACACTGCAGTTCTGAGTTAAATCTTTGTGCGCTCTCCTGTATATACCGCCATCTATAGATGACTGTACATACAGGATACAGTAGGCAGACAAGAACAATTGGAGGCTCCCTGTTACACACTGCAGTATGGGCGCACTCACCAGGCGAGATCGCAAATGATGTCCTAACCTTTTTTTTTTCTCATTTCAGATACGTGAATGGGGAGGAGTACGTCAGATTCAGTGTATTGCGATGATTACCAGCTTTTTTTTATGTCAATAAAAGGTTTAATGAGGGCTGTGTGGGGAGTGTTTTTTTTTTTTTTTAAATACATTTTTTTTTCAATGCCGGGCTTAGCGTTAGCCACAAAAACAGCTAGCGCTAACCCCCAATTATTACCCCGTTACCCACCGCCACAGGGTTGCCGGGAAGAGCCAGTACCAACAGGCCTGGAGTGTCAAAAATAGCGCTCCTGGCTGGGGTTATTTAGGTTGGGGAGAGCCAGTAACAATGGTCCTCGCCCACCCTGGTAACGTCAGGCTGTTGCTGATTGGTTGGTGTCTGACTGACACTGAAAATATGGGGAACCACACACTTTTTTTTATTACAAAAAAAAACAACACATAGGCTTCCCCCTATTTTCAGTGTCAATCAGACACCAACCAATCAGCAACAGCCTGACATTACCAGGATGGGCGAGGACCATTGTTACTGGCCCTCCCCAGCCTAAATAACCCCAGCCTGTTACCGCCTAGGCCAAGGAGCGCTATTTTTGATGCTCCGGGCCTGTTGGTAACGGCTCTTCCCGGCACCCCTGTGGCGGTTAGTACCGGGGTAATAATTGGGGGTTAGCGCTAGCTGTTTTCGGGGCTAACGCTAAGCCCAGCTTAGTAATAGATTCCGTCTACAAGACGGCTTCCACTACTAAGCCTGAAATTTCAATGATAAAAAACACAACACATGAAATAAAAAATGGATTTAAAAAAACACTCCCCCACAGCCCTCGTTAACCCTTTTATTGACATTAAAAAAATGCTAGTCATCGTCACACTCCACCGAATCTCAGGTAGTCCTCTGCATTCACTTATCTGAAATGACATTTTTGGCGCTCTCCCCTGGGTAGAGCGCACATAATGCAGTGTGTTCCTAAAGAGGGAGCCTCCAATTGTTGCTAAACTACAACTCCCATCATGGGGGCTGTAGGTAAACAACAGCTGGAGTCTCCCTGTTTGGGAACACACTGCCAAAAAGGCTCTGTTCCCATTATGCAAAACGCATAATGAGAACAGAGCCATACTTACCACCCTGGCTTCAGGCCTGGACTGTGAAGCTCCGCCCCCTAATGATGTCATCACTAGGGGGCAGGGGCGGAGAAGTTGCAAGGGGTCTCAAGAGTGAGACCCCTGAGATCCGTCAGTCTGCCCTTGGACTACTACTCCCATCATGGGAAATTTTGTGTCCCATGATGGGAGTAGTTGTAGTACCGCAGTGCTGAGGGATGGCTCTTACACATCCCCCAGCTGCGAAACTGTATTGTGACTGTTAGGACTACTACTCCCATCATGGACAGACTCTGTCCATGATGGGAGTTGTAGTCCTCGGGCTGAAGGACAGATCGCAGCAGGTCATTCTCCAGAGACCCGCTGCGATCTGCATTTATTAACTTAAAAAGCCAGCGGCAACGCTGCACTCCCCTCCCCCCTCCTCCTGTATACAGATGTCACGATTCATAATCCCCGCCACCGGGAGAGGGGAGCTCTGATTGGTGGAAAGCTATTCACCACTATACACCAATTACAGCTCCTGTCTTCTGGTGGGGATTATGAATTGTGACAGGTCTATACAGGGGAGCGAGTGGAGCCGCTTCTACAGTACTGTATATAATTGTTATGTGTATTGTACCCCCCCCCCCCCCCAGACTAATACTGACCCCTTCTATAGTGAGCGCTGGGACCGCTGTGTGATTGACAGGTCCCCAGCGCTAGTGTCCGGCCCCACTGACCTTTACATGTTATAAATCTTTATGATACACACTGCCCGTCCTCCTCTTCATTCTTCTCATACCGGAGACGCGCGGCTTCTGTATCATAGTCTATAGACAGAGCGCCCCCTCCCGGCCTCCACACTGCACGGGGCTGGGGTCAGACAACGGCAGGGGGCGCTCTGACTATAGTGAAAGCAGAAGCCGCGCGTCTCCGGTATGAGAAGAATGAAGAGGAGGACGGGCAGTGTGTATCATAAAGATTTATAACAAGGTCAGTGGGGCCGGACACTAGCGCTGGGGACCTGTCAATCACACAGCGGTCCCAGCGCTCACTATAGAAGGGGTCAGTATTAGTCTGGGGGGGGGGGGGGTACAGTACACATAACAATTATATACTATAGAAGGGGTCAGTATTAGTCTGGGGGGGGGTACAGTACACATAACAATTATATACTGTAGAAGGGGTCAGTATTAGTCTGGGGGGGGGTACAGTACACATAATTATATACTGTAGAAGGGGTCAGTATTAGTCTGGGGGGGGGTACAGTACACATAACAATTATATACTGTAGAAGGGGTCACTATTAGTCTGGGGGGGGGGCAGTACACATAACAATTGTATGCAGTACTGTAGAAGTGGCTCCACTCGCTCCCCTGTATAGACCTGTCACAATTCATAATCCCCACCAGAAGTCAGGAGCTCCCGGAGGCGGGGATTATGAATCGTGACATCTGTATACAGGAGCCGGCGGCAGCGCAGTGGAGCCGCATATACCGCCGGGTTTTTAAGTTAATAAATGCAGATCGCAGCAGGTCTCTGGAGAATGACCTGCTGCGATCTGTCCTTCAGTCCCAGGACTACAACTCCCATCATGGACAGAGTCTGTCCATGATGGGAGTAGTAGTCCTAACAGTCACAATAGAGTCCCGCAGACAGGGGATGTACGTCTCTCAGCGCTCCGGTACTACAACTACTCCCATTATGGGACAGATTCTGTCCCATGATGGGAGTAGTTGTAGTACTGCAGTGCTGAGAGACAGCTCCTGCATCCTCCACCTGCATCTTCCACCGTCTGCCATTTTCTACGAGTCCTTGCTAGCACTCTTAGGTTTAGACTACTTTTCTTGCAAAAAAGCGCAATTGCGCAAAAAAAACCATCTACTTTTTTTTTTGCGCAATTGATAAATACCAGTCCACTGGATTAGTTGGTGTACTGTAGACCAAACTGGTGACAACTTTAGAAAACTGTCCACCAAAAAAAACGCAGCTCTATGCAAAAAAAAGCGCAATTGCGCAAAATTTGTAGACGGGAAAAATGGTCTAAATGCAATGATACATGTCCCCCATAGTGTTAAATTACAGGGGCAAAGGTTTCTGCAGGAATATCAGGAAGTATCACTTTACTGAGAGAGTAGTGGATGCATGGAATAGCCTTCCTGCAGAAGTGGTCGCTGCAAGTACAATGAAGGAGTTTAAACATGCATGGGATAGGCATAAGGTTATCCTTCATATAAGATAGGGATAAGCATAAGGCTATCCTTCATATAAGATAGGGATAGGCATAAGTCTATCCTTCATATAAGATAGAGATAGGTATAAGTCTATCCTTCATATAAGATAGGGATAGGCATAAGGTTATCCTTCATATAAGATAGGGATAAGCATAAGGCTATCCTTCATATAAGATAGGGATAGGCATAAGTCTATCCTTCATATAAGATAGAGATAGGTATAAGGCTATCCTTCATATAAGAGGGATAGGCATAAGTCTATCCTTCATATAAGATAGAGATAGGCATAAGGCTATCCTTCATATAAGATAGGGATAAGCATAAGTCTATCCTTCATATAAGATAGAGATAGGTATAAGTCTATCCTTCATATAAGATAGGGATAGGTATAAGTCTATCCTTCATATAAGATAGAGATAAGCAGAACGCTATCCTTCATATAAGATAGGGCCAGGGACTATTTATAGGATTCAGATTATTGGGCAGACTAGATGGGCCAAATGGTTCTTATCTTCCGACACATTCTATGTTTCTATGAGATATTCATTTAGACATTATTAATCTTCCATGTAAGAATATTCCTTCGCTTAGGAATACAGTGATCCCTCAACTTACAATGACCTCAACATACAATAGTTTCAACATACAATGGTCTTTTCTGGACCATTGTAACTTGAAACCAGACTCAACATACAATGCTACGGACAGTCCAGATCTGCAAAACGTGTCAATGGCCTGAAGAACTGAGCAATCAGAATGGGCATTCACTGGTAAAACCCCTGTATTCCTAAAGTGTATGCACTGACTGGTGCCAGGGTTAGCTTCTCCTTTGGGCATCAGGTGAGGGTGGCTCCATTTTCCTTTTTTTTTAGGACATTGCGTGTTCTGTACAGGACCCTGAAACAGCTCCTGTCCTCTACATAGACCAGTGTTTCCCAAAGAGGGGGCCTCCAGCTGTTGCAAAACTACAACTCCCAGCATGCCCGGACAGCCGAAGGCTGTCTGGGCATGCTGGGAGTTGTAGTTTTGCAACAGCTGGAGGCACCCTGGTTGGGTGACACTGAAATAGACAGTGATTACAGCTCCCAGCAGATCTCTCTTACTTTTATATGTAAGGATTTGCTTTATCTGTATTAGTTATCTACTTATTTATCTTTAATCCGCACTTTTCCCTATTTTTGGATGACATTTTGGTGGCTTCAGAACCAATTACCAGGTTTCCATAGAGTTATGGTCTCAACATACAATGGTTTCAACATACAATGGTCGTCCTGGAACTAATTAATATTGTAACTTGAGGGACTACTTTACTATTTTACCATTCGTGTGTGAAACCAGGCCCACACGTGATGTCCAACAGCGGCATGATCTTATCGATTTTACAGCGGTATAAAGCATCTACTGGACATCACGCGTGGGACGTTGTTTCGATTATTGAGACAAGCACCGGCCTCAGGACAGGATACTTCAGAGACAATTAGGAAGCGGAGCAGCAGGGAACAAAACAGGTAGGACCTTCTTGCTCCACGGACAACTCCTATAATAGGAAATGTTAACCACTTCCTGACCTCTGAAATAAAATGCTACATGGGGGAGGTTCCCAGCGACAGTACATCCTGTGATCAGCAGTTCATCAGGAAGACTTCTTAATCAAGAGAGATTTTATACTAACAATGTGGCTATCTTGACAAAAATTCGGAACCTTTTCTACCGTACATGATTTAAAGAAAAATTTTATTTTCTTAGTTTTTGCAAGTGAAATTTAGCTTTAAAGGGGTATTCCAGTATAATTTATTTATTTGTTTAATTTATTTAAATAAGACTTTTAATTCAAGATATATACTTACTACTAAAGTAACCCTATTATTGCTCTGCATTTGGCTGTTATGTGCTCTGATTAAATAAAGATCAAAAGTTTGGATTTTTACCCCTCGTCTATTTCTCTATTGTAGTATTTGCATCTATGTCTATTGGGAGCAGAGGAACACGGATATCCACAGCTGTGAAGGAGGAGAGTTGCCCATTTCCCCAAATGAGAACAGTTGCCTTATTGCTAAGGAAGTGTCGTTCTGACTTATATAAATTGTCTTTTGAACTAACTATAGTGTCATAAATTGTAATAACTTCAGCGCGTTTTTGCATGATTCACCAGACAGGAAGTTGTGTATTTCTTTCATTTTCAATGCGTCGTCTCAGCATCTCCCCAGTTCCTCCCTCTCTTCCAATACAACACATCGGGGGAGATTTATCAAAACCTGTCTGGAGGAATAGTTGATGAGTCGCCCGTAGCAACCAATCAGATTGCTTCTTTCATTTTTAAAAAGGCCTCTGAAAAATGAAAGAAGCAATCCGATTGGTTACTATGGGCAACTCAGCAACTTTTCCTCTGGACAGGTTTTGATAAAACTCCCCCATAATCCTCTGTGGCTGGATCCTGTAGGGTGGGAGGACTGTGATAAAGAGCTGAGAAAAAGGAATGCATTGTGGGAATTGCAGTACCAAATAACTGGTCAACCAAAAAGAAAAAGGACTAAGGGGGAGATTTATCAAAACCTGTGCAAAGGAAAAGTTGCCCATAGCAACCAATCAGATCGCTTCTTTCATTTTTTCGAGGCCTTATTAAAAATGGAAGAAGCGATCAGATTGGTTGCTATGGGCAACCTTTTTCTCTGAACAGGTTTGATAAATCTCCCCCCCAAGACCCTAAAACAAATGGATTTTGGTGGTTTCAGAACAAGGTCACGCAGGTAAGCAATGTTATATGCATCTGCAGCATTTTTATATTTTAAGGGTACGTTCCCACACGGCGTATTTTGCTGCGTATTTGCTGCGTATTTGGTGCTGCGCATTTTCCTACCCATTGACTTCAACAGAGAAAATAAAATACGCAGCAGCAAATACGCCGTGTGGGAATGTACCCTTAAACTGGTCTTGGAAGTACCCCATTAAATTCTTTTACATTTCTACAAAAATAATTTTATACACAAAACAGCACTTTTTAATCCGCACAGTAAGCTATACAGGTCAACAAACTGCATTGTATCACTCTTTTCTATGTGGGTGTATCACACTCTGCCTCTTCATGGAAACATTAACATTTTGATAATACACAGATGAATTTGAACCAAAGAATACGAGTCAAATAAGGTTATATTGCAAAAAAAAAAAAAAAAAAAAGAATGAAGGATTTTCAGAATATTAATGACGTAGCAGTACTTGGACATACAATAGAGAGGAGTCAGGGAACAAACTCAAACAAATATATATATATACACACACAAACATATGCGAAACCTGAATATATACGCATGCAAGTACTCAAACACTGCTGACCTATCAACTCTATATCAATATAATAAAACTCCTTACAAAATGAACAACAGATGTCTGAGACCACCATTCCAGAACATTTACTTCTTTTCATATAATGGTATTCATAAACATACATTGTTAACCTTACGTATGGAAAGACTTTGTGAACACAACAGACCACACATAAATGTATAAAGCATCAAATAAATAAATGACTGGAATATTAAAAAAAGGGAAAAAAAACTCAGGTCAAGTTGACAGCTGACAGGCCTGTATAATGCAAAAAAACTAAAAAAGGAAAGAAAAAACCTCCAGATTCTCACTGTGTACTCTTGGCCTTACTCCGGCAAGTGACAAAATACTGTATATATTTGAGTATAAGCCGACCCGAATATAAGCCGAGGCCCCTAATTTCACCCCAAAACCCAGGAAAAGTTATTGACTCGACTATAAGCCTAGGGTGGGAAATACATCATCCCCCCCATGTCATAATCCTCCCTGTCATCATCCAGACCCCCGTCAATAACACCCCCGTCATCACACCCTGTCATCATCACCGCCTGACAATCCCTTCAGTGGTCTTCAACCTGCAGACCTCCAGATGTTTCAAAACTACAACTCCCAGCATGCCCGTGAGTTTTCTACTCACCTCCCCTTGGTGGGAAAGACGGGTGAGCTGATCCGGGCCATCTATGCTGCAGGGACCGTCCGGTGGGGAGGGTTAGTTGTTCCGGGCTGTCCAATTTCACCGGGAGGCCCTCTTCTCCGCTCCGGGTCCGGCCCCGGACTAGTGACGTTGCCTTGACGACGACGCACAGGGACGTCCCTGCGCATGAACGTCCCTGTGCGTCATCGTCAAGGCAATGTCACTAGTCCCTAGTGTGGGAGCCCCTTTGTAACAGGCTGAGCACGGTTCTATGACCAGTCTCTCACCACAATATTCACATGTGAGGACATCTTAGGCTGTATCAGAGCTCCGTTTGGGAGCTCCGTCATAGAGTCTGCTTATGGAAAAAAAACTGAGCTGGATAGTCCATTGCACAACAGACACCATCGGACCCCATTGACTTTAATAGTATCTGTCTGGTTTTTATCTGGTGTCTGTTTATGTGCAGTATTTGATATTTAAGGGTGACTCCTAACATAGTCCTGTGAGGATAATGGCCAAATGAGGAGGGCCACACGTGGTACTTGCATTAAAGTACAGGTTCTGAATACACTGTTGTATTATAAAATATTTTACTTAAAGTTTTAATTAAATCCATAATTAACAAATTGTTTCAGTTTGACCTATGTACATGCTAAAAAAATGAAAGGGGGAAGTTAATACCATGGTTAATAATACAATCTTCCTTGCAGTTTTCATCTGAGGTCAATGGGAGCCCTCCCGATTTATACCTATAACAGAGGTCAACTAGTGGCACCCATCTAACATTGGGTCCTGTGTACTTGTACAGGAAATATTTGTGTCACTTTATACTACTGTATGGAATATTGCAATAGTGTATGCTTATTCGTACAGCAAATCCCAATATGTACTGCCAAAATAAACTCCATAATGTCACTATTTTGGCCTCTGTCGGGTGATGCTGTCTATAGATATGTTAACCTTAATATCCCAAGAGCTTTCCTGGTGCAAATAGTAAAGAGGCTTTCAAAACGCAATGCGAAAATATCCTAATATATTAGTCTCCTCACTTTGTGTAATAAGTATCTAATATAGGCCGAAAATGGACCCAAAAGGTGTGTAGACCTGAAGCCGGCATTTAATTACTTATGAGCACTAAAATAATTCACTAAGTCCATGAGATTAGATATGGTCTTAAGAATTACCTAAAAGGTGACCAAGAAGAAAGCCAATATGTTGTAAATAGACTTAAGGTACCAAAACTCATAAAGTGAATAAAAACATCCAATTTCCACCAAAATGGTAACTAAAAAATGATTTCTGGACTAGCGAGTATTAGACAAGTTTCAAACAGCCTACTTCTTCCCAGACCATAAGAGTGTCATCGGTCAGCCCAAATAATCTTTCCTTATTAAAGCGTTACTGTCATTTTAGCACAGACATGTCCAAAGTTAAGATCTGACAGGGTCTCAGTGATGTGAATCCCTCCAATAGTTAGATGGGTGACTAAATCATAATGACTAATTTACAGTACATATGCAACCACAATACCCATAGCACCTCAAGAACTAAGGCTATTATTTATGGCTGACATTACACATACTTGTAACACTGATACATAAAAAATAAATAAAATTAAGTGTCGCTAACCTGTGACATTTAATCTGCAACTTTCCAGGTACTGTAGCACTACAAGTACCATCACATCCACCATTTAAAGTATATACACATACATTTTTACAGTAGTGTGGAGCAGTCATATTAGTCATATTAGAATGTTGCAGAATCTTGTAATACCTTTCTTATTGGACTAACGGTATTTTGTAGCGACAAGCTTTCGAGGGTCCTCCCTTTATCAAGTCAAAAGCATTGTAGTAGAAGGATTCTAAACACAGTTTTTATAAAATAAACTACAGAAAAGTTGCAAATAAAGCTTTAATTAAAAACTAAACTGCAGAAAGAAATTGAATTAATAATTCTAATCTATTGACATTCATAAGGAAGCTTATCTAACCTACTGGATAGAAAACACATACACCGCCATAGGCAGCCTTAGTCTGCTCCATAAAATAGCCGCTCTGTCATTTCACATAGCCGAGACTGTCAGCTATACAATGAATACACAAACAGACATTCCTGCCTGTAGGTGGCGCCTCACAGCTTCAGACTCATCTTTTTCAACAACTTTACCTATATACTAGTTCTGCATCAATGGAAAAGTATGAATGTGTGAAAGTTTGGGGTCTGCATTATAAAGCAGAGGAAACATTCAATGATCACGTTATGAAATAACAATGAAGACAGAGGTCAAAGCCACCCAGGCGCTTGCCCATTTTTCCTGCTTCCAAGACAACAAATTCAAGGACAGCTCACAATCTGTCTAAGGCTGGGTTCACACCACGTTTTTACGATACAGTTCCCGTGTCAGGTTTTTGATGAAAAACGGATTCCTCAAAAAACGGAATAAACTTTATCAAAATGTGTGTACAAATTTTAACCCGTATATAGTTGAAAACCGTATACGGTTTGAAAAAATGATGTCCAGTTGCATCTGTTTTTAAGGGAAAAATCAACGTATCCGTTTTTAAATGTTCACTACATTATGAAGAAAGTTTCACTTGTTTGATTGAAATTCCAAGAAAAAAAAACTTTCGGTGTCAAAAACCGTATGGTGCAACCAGGATGCAACCGTACGCACATATGGTCCTGTACGGTTCCCATTGACTCCCATGTTTAAAAAAAAAAAAAAGAAAAGTATACAGTTTCCATACGGTTTTTCACCCAGACCAAAAACCCTGGTAGGCTACGGTTTTGGGTACGGGAAAAAAAAACAGACAAAACCTGATACATTGTTTGGCATACGGTTTTCAATGGAGAGTCAATGCATACGGTTTTCAATGGAGAGTCAATGCATACGGTTTTCAATGGAGAGTCAATGCATACGGTTTTCAATGGAGAGTCAATGCATACGGTTTTCAATGGAGAGTCAATGCATACGGTTTTCAATACGGTTCCATACGGTTTTCAAATTGAAAACGTATACGGGTACTGTATTGCAAAAACGTGGCGTGAACCCAGCCTAATACAGGACAGGTGTCACGTCATCAAATACTCCATGTTATGGCTTTAATCTTATGGCTGATCGCTGTACATATTTCTTGCTACATAACCCCTGCTTTTATAAGAATGCCTAAAACGTAGTACAAACTCATTAAAAAAATTTAAAGAAATTAAAAATGATGACGTTACACATAATAAAGTCAGTCCGGTATTGCACTCAACGTATTATCCAAAAAGGGTATTCAAATAAACCAGAAGTATCTAAAAGAGTAGATACCACGATCTATGTATTAAAAAAAAAAAAAGGGGCAGCAGTGATTCGGAATGCTGAGCCTTCATTTCTCCAATGTGCCCCCTGGATCCAGACATTTGCACTGTCTTTCCAGATAGCTGGAGGCTTCAGATTCTTTGAGTTTTTTTTTTTTTTTTTTTAAATAGGAGGAGCGTTGCCTTCACCTGAGTGACATCTGGCAAAACTGTGTGCCAGACAGTACGTGCTGCACAAGAAGCTTCCTTCATCTCTAGCCTCTTGCCTGTGTCTGCCTTTAGGCCATACATTTCTTCTGCTCTCCTGTTTTGTTTTCCCAGGGGTTAATTGCAACTATTGACATGGGGTGGGAAAAAAAAAAAAAGTCCAAAATGTCATCCTCTGCCATTGTTCCGGCCACTGTACATTTCTTCTAGAAGCTGCTGCTGCTGCAACATCTGCACACATCTACATTACAGTAGATAGATACAGCAGTCACCTAGCTAGATACAGCAGTCACCTAGCTAGATACAGCAGTCACCTAGCTAGAAACAGCAGTCACCTAGCTAGATACAGCAGTCACCTAGCTAGATACAGCAGTCACCTAGCTAGATACAGCAGTCACCTAGCTAGATACAGCAGTCACCTAGCTAGATACAGCAGTCACCTAGCTAGATACAGCAGTCACCTAGCTAGATACAGCAGTCACCTAGCTAGATACAGCAGTCACCTAGCTAGATACAGCAGTCACCTAGCTAGATACAGCAGTCACCTAGCTAGATACAGCAGTCACCTAGCTAGATACAGCAGTCACCTAGCTAGATACAGCAGTCACCTAGCTAGATACAGCAGTCACCTAGCTAGAAACAGCAGTCACCTAGCTAGATACAGCAGTCACCTAGCTAGATACAGCACTCACCTAGCTAGATACAGCAGTCACCTAGCTAGATACAGCAGTCACCTAGCTAGATACAGCAGTCACCTAGCTAGATACAGCAGTCACCTAGCTAGATACAGCAGTCACCTAGCTAGATACAGCAGTCACCTAGCTAGATACAGCAGTCACCTAGCTAGATACAGCAGTCACCTAGCTAGATACAGCAGTCACCTAGCTAGATACAGCAGTCACCTAGCTAGATACAGCAGTCACCTAGCTAGATACAGCAGTCACCTAGCTAGATACAGCAGTCACCTAGCTAGATACAGCAGTCACCTAGCTAGATACAGCAGTCACCTAGCTAGATACAGCAGTCACCTAGCTAGATACAGCAGTCACCTAGCTAGATACAGCAGTCACCTAGCTAGATACAGCAGTCACCTAGCTAGATACAGCAGTCACCTAGCTAGATACAGCAGTCACCTAGCTAGATACAGCAGTCACCTAGAAAAACTCACAGCCAATCATAACCCAACTGTTACGGTAGAATTTAAAGATGTATCACAAACAACTAAATAATGATGACTGTATCCATGGCAACAACATTAGATCAATGTTTCCCAAGCAGGGAGGCCCCTGCTGTTGCCAAACTACAACTCCCAGCTGTTGCAAAAACTACAACTCCCAGCATGCCCGGACAGCCTTCGGCTGTCCGGGCATGCTGGGAGTTGCAGTTTTTGCAACAGCTGCAGCTTCCCTGGTTGGGAAATACTTGATTAGATACACTGTATCTTCTTCTTTAAAAATATTTACAAAATGTGAAATTTCGAATGCTCACTAATTATAACTGTCACATTACATTGACAAACATCTGGCAAAGTGACAGTTACTAATTATGGGCAGGAAATTATTTCCTACTTGCCAGTTGCAAACACAAATAAATAAATACATAAATATAAATATACACAAATACATAAATATACACAAATAAATACATAAATATACACAAATAAATAATACATAAATATACACAAATAAATAAATAAATAAATCAATAAAGAAAAAGATTCTAATCAGAACTCCTGATACCAAGGCCAGCTGAAGGGATCCAGTGCCACCCCTGAACTTTTTAAGCAGACAAGTGAAAGCCTCCAATATTGGGACGAGTATAGGAGTTAAATCCCCAGCCCGGGAGTGTGCAGAGCAGATTTGGCAGGGAGTGCACAATAAGTGATCCCCAGCCAGATGGAAGAGAGTCAGAAGACTGCAGAAAGACACAGGGCTCAGGCGGAGAGAGCCTTCCTGGAATGCTAGGGTATGATGGAGGGAGCCTGCACTCTCCTGCCCCCACAGCTCCCCATTATATACATGCATTACCCCCTCTATAGCATGCCATCTCCAGTGATGCCCCTGCCACATGTTGGCTCCTCACCCCCAGCCCGTGCCCGGCAGACTAGGTGGTGAGACATTACAGCCTGGCACAGGGATGAAGAGCGCTGTCACATCACTCCATCCCAGGGTAGGGAATCTCTGCAGGCAGCCCCCCCACCCCACAGTCAGGGATGTGCCCAGGATGCCAGGGTGCCCTGCTGAGGACCTAGCGGATCCATAATCACAGAGAGCGCTGGAAACTTTTTTTTTTTTTTTTTATTGTACGGTGTGATGAGTGTGAAAAGCGTCAGCGGCGCCCGGGAACATGTGTGTGTATATGCGGGAGCAGGAGCCGGTCTGTTACCTTATGTAGCGCTGAAATGGGGTTTGGACAGCAGGTCGCTCGACGTGCGCAGCTACTCCAGTAATCCCTGCCAGCATGAGACCTAAGACGGCTAGATCGTGTCTAGAATGGAGCGGCTCCTGCTAGGGGGTGATGTCACGGGAGGGGCGGGGCCTCTGTGGGAAGGGGCGGGGTCTCCCGGGTTACTGTCTCTTGGAACAGGAACTAGAAGAAGCAGGGACCGGGTGTATGTGATGGGGAGAGAGGGGCTCCGCGGGGAGACATGGGACTGCATGCTGGAGGGATGGTATTTACATGGGACTGTATGATGGAGGGGACAGATGTTATGTACATGGACCGTATGCTGGAGGAGGCTGAAGGGAGTGGAGCGATGGGGGAGATTTATCACAACCTGTGCAGAGGGAGAGGGGTGCAGTTGCCCATAGCAACCAATCAGATTGCTCCTTTCATTTTAAAAGAGACCTGTGAAAAATGAAAGGAGTGATCTGATTGGTTGCTATGGACAACTGCACCAATCTTCCTCTACACAGGTTTTGATAAATCTCCCCCCATCAATGTTATTTACATGGGACTGTATATTGGAGAAGGGTGAGAGGTGGGGGAGTGATGTTATTTACATAGGACTGTATGTTGGAGAAGCTGTAGGGAGCGGAGTGATGTTATTTACATGGAACTGTATATTAAAGAAGGCTAAGAGGTGGGGAGTGATGCTCATGTTTACATGGGACTGCATGCTGAAGGGAGGGGAAGGATGTTATTTACACGGGACTGTATGATGCAAGGGAGTGAGGTTATTTACATTGACTGTATGCTGGAGGAGACTGAAGGGAGTAGAACAGTGTTATTTACATGGGACTGTATATTGGACAAGGGTGAGAGGTGGGCAGTGTTGCTATTTACATGGGACTGTATATTGGACAAACGTGAGAGGTGGGGAGTGAGTTTATTTACATGGGACTCTGTATGTTGGAGGAGCTGAAGGGAGTGATGTTATTTGCATGGGAGTGTATATTAGAGAAGGCTGAGAAGTGGGATGCTATTTACATGGGACTGTTTGATGGAAGGGCTAAGAGGTGGTGAGTGATGCTATTTACATGGGACTGTTTGATGGAGGGGCTGAGAGAAGGCAGGTGACGTATTGTTAAATGGAACTGTATTTTGGAGGAGCTAAAGGCAGAGATGTTATTTACATAGGACTGTACATTAGAGGTGCTGAGAAGAAGAGGGTGATGCGATTTACATAGAATTGTATGCCGGAGAAGGCTGAAAGCAGTGAAGGGTGTTATTGGGACTGTTGGGATTGAGGAGATGTAGAGGTGGGGACTGATGATGGTATTTACATGTTATATGTTGGAGGAGGCTGAAGGCAGGGAAATGCTGTTATTTACATAGGATTGTCCAATAGAGGAGGCTGAAAGGAGAAAAGTAGTGTTATTTACATGGGACTTTGTGTCTTGGAGAAGGCTGAAAGTAGGGAAATGAGGTTATTTACATGGGACTGTATATTGGAGGAGGCTGAGTAGAGTGGAATGGAGTGTTGTTATTTACTTGGGACTGTGTGTTGGAAGGGCTGAAGGCAGGGGAGCGATGGTATTTACACGGAGAATCCCTACCTGCCTACGCCCTGTCCGATTGGTGCTCCAATACTGCAGCCTCTTCTGCCTGTAGTAATGGAGAATCAAAAACACTAATCATTAGGGATCGAATGATTTCGTTTTTTTAGGGCCGATACCGATAATCTGTGGAGGTTAGGGCCGATAGCCGATAACTTATACCGATATTCCGGTATAAGTTATCGGCTATTTATCCCCCCGCGACACCGCTGCAGATCATTGATTTAAAGCGGGTGCTTTAAATCAATGCACTGCAGTGGCTTTTGCGGTGCCATAGGCCGCCGCCACCACCTGCTTCTCTCCCCCTGCCTGTCCGGGGGTCCTGAGTCCTATCACCGCCACCGCGCCCCCTACCACCGCGCTGCGTCGCGCGGGGCCCGGGGTTCACTCTACATCTGGCTCCGGTGGCGTCCTCCTGAGCTGTCACTGTGCGCACTGACGGTGACGTCACGTTGCGCACGTCACGTCACTCGTCATTGCGCACAGCGTAACGCAGGACGCAGCAGGAGCCAGAAGTAGCGTGGACCCTGGGCCCTGGGAACAGGTAATTATAAAACCGGAGATGGGGGAGGCAATGGGGCCGGGGCGGTGCGGTGGGGGGTGCGACGCAGTGCGGCAGGTCGGGGGGGGGCGCTCGTGGTGCGGGGGGCGTTATCGGCTTATCGGCAAGGTCATTGCCGATACCGATAATGCCCAAAATCATCATTATCGGCCAAACCGATAATCGGTCCATCCCTACTAATCATTGCATTATAGCATTGTTTAATGTATGCAACTAAAAATAGTGAATACAATGTGTAAAGTTAATAAATGTGAATAAATATCCGAACTATTAAAATATAAAATTAATAAAACCGTATGTTCAGTAGTGTAAATGGGAGGAAAAACGCCAAAGTCCAGAACCGCAGATTTTTTGTCTTTTCATATACAAAAAAAATAGAAAGTAATCAAAAAGTACCATCAAACCAAAAATGGTACCGATAAAAAAAATATATAGGTCACGGCGCCATGAAATGAGCCCTCATATACGGGTAAATAGAAGTGTTATAGAGGTCAGATGGGGACAATTTTAAGCATACTAATTTTCGTACAAAAAGTTATAGTGTACGTGCACTGAAGTTATACACAGGTTTTGATTGGGTAGTTGGCGTTTACATCACCACATTTATTAAATTGTGCAGGGTAAGGATCGACCGATTATCGGTTTGGCCGGTTAATAATCACGATTTTGGGCATTATCGGTATCTGCAATCACCTTGCTGATAATGCCACCCCACCACACCGCCCCCACCGCTGCTGCCCCATTGACTCCCTCATCCCTGGTTTTATAATTACCTGTTCCCGGGGTCCGCGCTACTTGTTGCTCCTGCAGTGTCCTGCGCTGTCCTGCGTTACGTTGTTCGCTGCGCTGCGCAATGATGAGTGACAGGACGGTGCTTACACATCTTATCCCCTATCCAAAGGATAGGGGATAAGATGCCTGATTGCGGGAGTCCCGCAGCTGGGGTCACCCGCGATCATGCACGTGGCACCCCGTTTGTAATCAGTCCTCGGAGCGTATTCGCTCCGGGTCTGATTATGCTCGACCGCAGGGCCGGCGGGGTGTGACGTGACGCCTCCGCCCCCGTGTGACGTCATGCACCGCCCCTCAATGCAATACTTATCACGCCCCCTCCCGTAGGCTTCACATTGAGGGGCGGAGGTGTGACGTCACATGCTGCCGGCCCTACGGTCGAGCGTAATCAGACCAGGACACCCGCGATCAGGCATCTTATCCCCTATCCTTTGTATAGGGGATAAGATGTGTAAGCACCGGAGTATCGCTTTAAAGCGGCCGCTATAAATCATTGATCTGCAGCGGCTTCTGTGGGGGGGGGGGGGGGGGTCTGGGTAAGAGTGGTGAAATAGCCGATAACTTATACCGGAATATCAGTATAAGTTATCGGCTATCGGCCGGAAAGTCCACAGCTTATCGGTATCGGCCCTAAAAAATCAATATCGGTCGATCCATAGTGCAGGGTATGTAATAAATATTGATAAAATACACTTTTTTCTTTTTAATTTCCCTTCAGAACACCACTTTGGGTTATTCCTTCTCTGCGATTTCTCTGAGACTTTTTCACCCATGCAGCATTTTTTAAAATGCTGTCTACAGCCAGTTATGTAAGCCCGGTCTGGGCTGGTGTATCTTTGTAGTGTAATTGAGGGTTATGCAACAAATCTGCAACTTTTTTCTGAAAAGTCGCACTTGATAAATCTCTGATCACTGCAAAGTGAAGAATCACCTAAGTCATTTTATTTAAAAATCTCTTTAGCAAAATGTTGCACACTGTGTGACAAATTTACACCAATATTTACACCAAAAAGAGGTGTAAAAAGCTTGATAAATGGTGTTGTCTTTTTTTCAATTTCTCCTCCCAATTACATTTTTTTTGGTTTCATCATAGATTTTGTGGAAAAACTAGTGACGTACAACTGGTGAATTACAATACAGGGTTACAGTGCGGTTGAACAACTTAAAAAAAAGTTGTCATTTACTTTAATAGGTGTAGTAGTTTTATAGTAATGGATGTTTTTCCATTCATTGCTATTGTGCTGCTGTGCACAATGGAGGCAGGGAGCTAGCTCACCGGGCTCCCCTACTTCCTCAATATTCACCGTCCGTCCCAACCCCCGTGATGAATATGCAAATGTGTTCAAAGACCAGTGTTTTTTTAACCAGGATGCCTCCAGCTGTTTCAAAAGTACATTTAGTTGCGGAATGATCTCTCTCACACACAGCAGTCGCTCCACCCATTGAAGCAGGACAGGCTCCCTCTGTGTACAGTAATTTTGTATGCTATTAAAAATAAATATTTGGGTGAAAATCACAGAAGAATTGCAAGACCACTGTCACACACAGGTACAAACACTATATTATGAACTACACTAACTTTTCAACCACTGCAGGATAGTCAAATAAAAAAAATTCCTGGAATATCCCTTTAATTTGCAGCCAGCTTCTAGGTTCAGATTCTTCTCATCTTGGTCCGTCCTCCCAGTAATACATGCTGGATGTAAGGTCTGTGTGTCCAGGAGTCTTGAGTCTTCAGTGGGTGCTCTGCTTTCCCAGCAAGCTGCCTTTTGTGTGCTTTTCTCCCTGTCTACAGCCTATGTGAGCAGCTCTCCATGTATGCGCCCTCTTTATTTTGTCACTCTTCACTGTATCCCTATCTCTAAGGCTATGTTCACATGTCGGAAAAACCACACAGAAAATCCCTTGCGGACATTCCTTAGAATATGCACTAAGACCGCAAGGGAATGCGCCGTCTGATAGATGGCAATGCATTCCCTGCAGAGTCCACAGAGAGAATAGACAGGTCCATTCTTTCTGCAAACCAGAAACATCTGGTGTGGAAATGCTGCCGTGTGCACAGCGCAGCAGCATCCCATTGATTTCAATGGAACTCTGCTTCTTCGAAATCTCCGTGTGAAATTATAGTGGGGAATTCTGCACGAAAATTCCGACATGTAAACATAGCGTAACTCTGAGACAGTGATGGAGTTATTTTGTTTTCCGCTCTCTCTGAGACGCAAGCTCCACAGCAGCAGTTGAAAAAAAGATGATTCATTTTGCATGCAGGAAACAAATAAATAATGAAGATAAATGCAAAGGATTAATGAAGAATGACAATGTAAACTACATTTGTTATCTTAATGGAGGAATTGACTTAATAAATACTAATTGTTACGCCGAGCGCTCCGGGTCCCTGCTCCTCCCCGAAGCGCTCGCGGCGTTTCTCTCCCTGCAGCGCCCCGGTCAGACCCGCTGACCGGGAGCGCTGCACTGACATGGCCGGCGGGGATGCGATTCGCATAGTGGGACGCGCCCGCCCGCGAATCGCATCCCAGGTCACTTACCTGTCCCGGTCCCCGGCTGTCATGCTCTGGCGCGCGCGGCTCCGCTCTCTAGGGCGCGCGCGCGCCAGCGCTCTGAGATTTAAAGGGCCAGTGCACCAATGATGGTGCCTGGCCCAATCACCTTAATTAGCTTGCACCTGTGCACTCCCTACTTATACCTCACTTCCCCTGCACTCCCTCGCCGGATCTTGTGCCTTGAGAAAGCTTTACTGTGTTACCTATACTGTGTTCCAGACCTTCTGCTATTCCACCATTGACTACGAACCTTGCCGCCTGTCCCGACCTTCTGCTACGTCTGACCTTGCTCTTGTCTACTCCCTTGTACCGCGTTTATCTCAGCAGTCAGAGAGGTTGAGCCGTTGCCAGTGGATACGACCTGGTTGCTACCGCCGCTGCAAGACCATCCCGCTTTGCGGCGGGCTCTGGTGAATACCAGTAGCAACTTAGAACCGGTCCACTGACACGGTCCATGCCAATCCCTCTCTGGCACAGAGGATCCACTTCCAGCCTGCCAAATCGTGACAGTAGATCCGGCCATGGATCCCGCTGAGGTTCCTCTGCCAAGTATCGCTGATATATCCACGCTGGTCGCCCAGCAATCCCGACTGATAGCCCAACAAGAAAACCAGTTGTCGTACTTGACCACCATGACACAGCAACTTCAGTCACAGCTTCAGCAACTTCAGCCACAGCTACAGCAACTTCAGTCACAGCTACAGCAGCTGCAACAGCAACAACCTTCTCCTCCGACGGCTCCTGCACCTCCTCCGCAGCGAGCGGCCGCTCCTAACCTCCGCTTGTCCCTGCCGGACAAATTTGATGGGGACTCTAGACTCTGCTGTGGTTTTTTGTCACAATGTTCCCTACATTTGGAGATGTTGTCGGACCAATTTCCTACAGAACGGTCGAAGGTGGCTTTCGTGGTCAGTCTCCTGTCTGGGAAGGCTTTGTCTTGGGCCACCGCTCTGGGACTGCGATGACCCTGTCACCGCCTCTGTACACTCCTTCTTCTCTGAGGTTCACAGTGTCTTCGAGGAACCAGCCCGAGCTTCTTCTGCCGAGACTGCCCTGCTGAACCTGGTCCAGAGTAATTCTTCAGTAGGCGAGTACGCCATCCGATTTCGTACTCTCGCTTCCGAATTATCTTGGAACAACGAGGCTCTCTGCGCGACCTTTAAAAAAGGCCTATCCAGTAACATCAAAGATGTGCTGGCCGCACGAGAGATTCCTGCCAACCTGCATGAACTTATCCATTTGGCCACCCGCATTGACATGCGTTTTTCGGAAAGACACCAGGAACTCCGCCAGGAAAAAGACCTTAATCCCTGGGCACCTCTCTCTCGGTATCCCTTGCAATCTACCCCTGTGCCTCCCGCCGAGGAGCCTATGCAAGTAGATCGGTCTCGCCTGACTATTGAAGAGAGGTCTCGCCGTAGGGACAAAAATCTATGTCTGTACTTCGCTAGTACCGAACATTTCTTGGTGAATTGCCCTATTCGTCCTCCACATCTGGAAAATGCACGCACGCAACCTGCTCATGTGGGCCTGGCGTCTCTGGGTACGGAGTCTGCTTCTCCATCTCTCTCTGTGCCCGTACGGATTTCTCCTTCTGCCAACTCCTCCTTCTCTGCTGTGGCCGTCTTGGACTCTGGTTCTTCTGGAAATTTTATTCTGGCCTCTTTGCTTGATACGTACTGCATCCCGGTGACCCGTCTCATCAAGCCGCTCTATATTTCTTCGGTCAACGGGGTCAAGCTGCACTGCACTGTGAGTTATCGCACAGTGCCCCTGCTTATGAACATTGGACCGCATCTCGAGGAAATTGAATTTTTGGTTTTGCCCGGCTGTACCTCTGAAATCCTCCTCGGTCTGCCATGGCTCCAACACCATTCTCCCACCCTTGACTGGACCACCGGGGAGATCAAGAATTGGGGTCCTGCTTGCCGCAAGGAGTGCCTCACGTCTGCTCCCAGCCCCGTCTGTCGGTCCTCAGTGTCCCCTCCTGTGCCTGGTCTCCCCAAGGCCTGTCAGGACTGTGCCGTGCCCCCTCATAGTACCCGTCCTGGTAACACTCTGCCCCGTGTCAAGCCTCACCCTCTGCCCCCCCCTCCCCATTCCCACTCCTTCTGGTCTGTCTGCCATGCATGGGCATACCCAGGACTTCGCTGTCCCCCGGAGGGAGACTCTACAGTCGCTCCCGATGTCCTCGTCCTCTGTGGAGCGACATCCCGACAAAAAGAGGGGGAGACCTAAGGGGGGGGGTACTGTTACGCCGAGCGCTCCGGGTCCCTGCTCCTCCCCGAAGCGCTTGCGGCGTTTCTCTCCCTGCAGCGCCCCGGTCAGACCCGCTGACCGGGAGCGCTGCACTGACATGGCCGGCGGGGATGCGATTCGCATAGCGGGACGCGCCCGCCCGCGAATCGCATCCCAGGTCACTTACCTGTCCCGGTTCCCGGCTGTCATGCTCTGGCGCGCACGGCTCCGCTCTCTAGGCCGCGCGCGCGCCAGCGCTCTGAGATTTAAAGGGCCAGTGCACCAATGATGGTGCCTGGCCCAATCACCTTAATTAGCTTGCACCTGTGCACTCCCTACTTATACCTCACTTCCCCTGCACTCCCTCGCCGGATCTTGTTGCCTTGTGCCTTGTGAAAGCTTTACTGTGTTACCTATACTGTGTTCCAGACCTTCTGCTATTCCACCATTGACTACGAACCTTGCCACCTGTCCCGACCTTCTGCTACGTCTGACCTTTCTCTTGTCTACTCCATTGTACCGCGTTTATCTCAGCAGTCAGAGAGGTTGAGCCGTTGCCAGTGGATACGACCTGGTTGCTACCGCCGCTGCAAGACCATCCCGCTTTGCGGCGGGCTCTGGTGAATACCAGTAGCAACTTAGAACCGGTCCACTGACACGGTCCACGCCAATCCCTCTCTGGCACAGAGGATCCACTTCCAGCCTGCCGAATCGTGACACTAATGGTTAAAGGATTGTATCTAAGTTATGAGTAATTGCAATGTGCATGTTTGTTTGTTTTTTGCCTACATTTTTAAATTGCCACAGAAGGGACAGGTTACACTCTTTAGTAGCTCAAGGTTCCAGCTTCTTTACTAAGTGACAGATTCCCTTTACATTAATAAATTCTAGTTGCCTACAGCCATGACTACGGGTTAGTTTACTTCATAGGGATGTATACATTACCATAGAATTCAGGAATATATAATTGCTACTAAGATAAGTTTTACCTAGATGGCGACTGCAGGTGGAAGCAATTGTATCAATTACGGTAACTTGGAGCTCTAAAAAGGATCAGGGGTACTATCTGGAGAAAATGTTTAAAATGTTTGTTTTTTTATATTTTTAAATATAAGACTTACTGCCTATTATATATTACTTATTGAATGCATGTCGTTAGGGTATGTTCAGATGTTGCAAATTTTATTAGTTTCCACACAAAAAATCTGAATAATTTTGTGCAATACAGATGAATGGTGTTACAGACCCTCACAGACACAGGCCCCTTTCCACCCAGACCTAAATGCTGCTGCTATGTGATCAGGATATACAGTAGTTATACACCTCCCCAGAGGCTGTATTCACACGTTGTGTTTCTTTATTTAATTTTTGCTGCAATTTTCCCAAAATGGCAGGCAAATTCCACCATTTTACTGCTATTGCACAAATGATTTTGGAAAATCACAGCAAAAGCATGTCCAAAACTCTTCAAATTATGTGGTAAAAGCACAACATGTGAATGTAGCTTCAATTGTGATTATAGGTCAAAACACTTTAACCTCAGGGCAATATTTTTCCACTATAAATAAAAAAAAAATGCAATAAAACTGCTGCTTTGGCTTCTCGCTGCTGGAATCTTGTCAAGAGATTAGATCACCAAGTGATTTCTTTAGGGGAACTGCAGTACTGACACTCCATCCCATCTCTCTGCAAATCCAGAGGCTTTATGGGAAATGTAAGCAGCATCAGAGAATAAGTTCTGTATGGAAATAGAAATCAATATGGCTGAAAATTCATGCCTGCTCCATCAACTAAAATAGGTAAGCACAAGGTATAAACAAGAACCTCTACATTATTCTCTAACAAACGCCTATGCTGCACTATATATATATATATATATATATATATATATATATATGAACAAAAAAAGTAATACAGGTAGATTTTGTTGCAGACTTCCAAAGAGTTCACTGAAAAAACTTGTCTACATTGAAATCGAGTTTGAATTTTCTTGTAGTGAATAGAAACTTTGTAGTGTACCTTTTATAATAAAAAAATTGTTTATACGCAATTTTATAATCATTTTATACTTTTGGCCACTAGAGGTCACTGGACCGGATAAAATGCTGTAGACCCCTGGTTGACAATGACTTTCTGTTTAAAAACAGCTGTAATGGACAAAATTAAGAAAGTGAGGATAGACTGAGCACAACACGGAGCACCTTCCCTGCCAGTCACAGCATGGGCTGATCACAGTACAGTGAGAGCTGGAAGCATCCTTCTGACTATACCACTGAACTTCTGACTATTGTGACGCGCGTTGTGCTCCCAGCTCTCACGGTCAGTGTGCACTGTACTGTGATCAGCCCATGCTGTGATTGGCTGGTAAGGTGCACTGTGTATCAAAAGAACTTTCTGCACGTATAAAAGAAATTACTATTATCATAATGCCACGATCCATTGTAATAAACAACATGGAGGTATGTTAGGGTTTCCTTTTTTGCTTTTCACCTATTTTGGCTCCCAATGCCACCTCCTGTTTGTAGAGAAAGGTAATAGAGCAAGAATAAATAAATAAACAGTAGGAGAGCGCCCCATGTAATTTCTTTCTGCTTGACCATTGGAACCCCCAATAACAGTTGGACACTCGCCTTGGATGTGACTTGTATTCATGTGTATCACCCCTATGTATAAGGTATGTCAGGATCCAAAGCTGAGAGCCGTCAGTTCTTTTTTACCCTTACAATCTGAAGAATGTAGCTATAACTCCCAAAACACATCATTGCTGATTGTTTACGTCACCCTTTTATTATTTTTTTTAAATGTGTTAATGAATTAATACTTTTGCATATTTTTCTCCATCTTCCTATTGTGACTTATTGTGACAGCACATGCCCACCAATCTGTAGAGGACTGTTTATAGCCATGCAGGGCAATCTGGGCCCTGGAAATGATTGGATAGACCTAAAATAACAAGGCAACAAGGAATGCAATGAACAGTGGGGAAGGGGGAGATTAAAGACCATACCCACTCAGCCAATCACTGCAGAGATAAGCTTGTGTCAGAAGTTGGAAGTGACCAGATCTGCCGGGACCTGGATGATGTCACAGCAGAGCCCAGGGTACAAGTTTTATAACTAAGGGACACAAGTTCTATCACTGTTGTCCTTAGAGCTCAAAGCAGAGCAAGTGTAGTGTGATGAGACTCTGATTCTTAAGAAGCATAATGGAAAATATAGGCTGCAGGGCAGCACATTAGACTCTTGGGATTATCTAGTGACCCAATAGGGTCTATTTACTAACGTGATCCCGACTCTTTTTTCTCGGGTTTTGCACCCAAATTGTGTCGCACGCTCCATGCGACAGAATTTGCGACCGAAGGAAACCAAAACCCTCCATTTTACAAGAAAACCCAAAAAGGGGGCATGGTCGTGGGAAAGTGGGCGTGGTCCCGACAAAAGGGGCATGTCCCCGACAGTTTTGAAAAACTCCAACATATTTACTAATGTTTCCACAGAAAATGTGGTGGATTTGAGCTGAGGAAAACCCTACAGATCAGAACAGTTGTAAAAAAAAAAAAAAAGCAAAACGTAAGGAAAAGTGCAAAATGTAGGGAAACCTTAGTAAATACCTTGGGAAAATACCTGTCGGAAATCAAAACCCATAAAGAAAACTCCACTCCACTCTTAGTAAATAAACCTCATTGTCTTCCCAACTTTACAGTGCCACTTGTGTTGTGATATTGAATGCCATACCTGTTCAGAAGAGGCTATGTTCACATGGTGGAATGTCCGTACTGAAAATTCTGTGCGGATATTCCACCGACAGCTGAGCGGCAAGAGAAAGTGCAAATGCTAGGACTGCTTAGAAATGCGCCATCTCATTGACAGCAATGCATTTCCGTGAAGAGTCAGCAGAAAGAATAGACATGAGTACTCTTTCTGCTGACTCCGGAATCTGAATTTCTGCGCCAGAAATTCTGTCCATGTAAACAGTGCAGCAGAATCCCATTGAAATCAATGGCATTCTGCTGCTGTGGAATGTCCATGCGGAATTCTTCTACGCAATTCCACACGGAAATTCCATCGTGTGAACATAGCTTCAGAGTTTAGCCAAATGCTAATGATTTTCCAGGTCTACAAAATTGAAAGCCTGTGGCGCAGAGCATTAAGGGGTTAATTCCACATTTATTAAAGTCAGTGTTGGTGCACGGATTTTATACACAAGTTTTCATGGTGTAGTTGGAGTGTACGTGCACCAAATGTATTAAATGGTTCCGGGCCTGTGATAAATATGGGACTAGTACACATTTTTGTGAAATTTCACTTCAGAACACCACTTTGTATGACCCCCTTCTCTTCAACTTGTGTGCGACTTTTTCCACCCTCGTGACTTTTGTGCGACTTTTTGAAAGCCAGGTCTGTTCTGGTGTAGTTTTTTTGTGCAATTGAAGGCTGTGCAACAAATCTGCAATTTTTTTTATATTTTTTGAAAAGTCGCATGTCGTAAATCACTGACCGCTGCAAAGTAAGAAGCAGATCCCGTGTAAAACATCTGTTCAGTGAGAAATGGTGCAGGCCGGCGTACCACTAAAACTAGCACAAAAAGTTGCACATGCAACATTCTTCTGACTAATATACACAAAAACCTGCGTAAATCCCTTGATAAATTCCCCCCTATGTATTTTACCTATAATTTGTAGCATCTACATGTTTATGATTTGGTACTGCAGATTTGTAAATGTAACCAGTTTAACCAACAAATGAATAGACAACAATAACAACATAAAATAGCTGTGATCCAGTGCTTCTTGTCTTTGTTCTCGTTTGGGAGTTTTTGTCTTTGAGCATTTGTTCACATAAATGTGGTAATGAGTCATCATACATTGCTGAATTAGTGGAAGGTTACTTACTAATGTTTTCCAGAGAACATTAGACAGATTTTTGCCAAGTCCATTTTTTCTGCACAATGACGAAGCTCTGGTTTATATATTTAAAGGGATATTGTAGCGGTTACTTATTTAATTATTTCCTGCTCGCAGTGTAGTACACATACCGTTATTTATGTGTAAACCTGATACATCTTTCAGTACCTGCTTAGAAGTTGATGCTTATGGAAACTGCTTGCATCAGATGGACACTGAAGTGATTAATATTACAGGTCTCAATAGAAGACTCACTTATGATTCTAACCTTCTTGTAAACAAACCTCTCCAGTGTAATGTATTAGAGTAATTACTTGATAAAATAATGATAACTGGTCACCTGATGAGAGAAAGAGAAACAGCATTTCTTGAAATTCAGTGGAAATTTCCTATACTAAAGCATCATGTCTTACAGAGGGCATGTGGTCAATCTTAATTTTTTTTATATATATCATTCTGAAGCCTTAGGTGCACTGAATTGTATTTACTTTCTTGCTATCACTGTCTGTTGCTAATTTAAAGGGGTACTCCACCCCTAGGGATAAGATGTCTGATCGCGGGGGTCCCGCCACTGGGGACCCCCGCAATATAGCATGTGGCACCCACCTGTTTCTTGTCCGGAAGCGCTGGAGGGTCTGGGTGACGTCACGACTCCGCCCCCGTGTGACGTCACGCCCCGTCCCCTCGATGCAAGTCTATGGGAGGGGGCGTGACGGTCATGTAGAGGACGTAAATGTACGTCCTGGTGCGTTAAGTACCACCTCACCAGGAAGTAAATTTACGTCCTGCGTCATTAAGGGGTTAAAGGGGTTATCCACCATAGTAATGGACATGCTTAGGAAGGATCTGTGCTTGTCTTGGGGCTAAATGGCTATGTTGTGAGATTATCATAACACTGTGGCTAACTTTTTGTGAACTGGTATTTCATGTTTGAGTTTTCTTCTTTTGTCTACAAATCCCATAATTCCATTTTCCTCCCTCCCACACATCAGCCACCCCTCCCATTGAAACATAAATGAGCTGCATCCATTAAAAAGACCTATTGTTTTCAATCAGGGTGCCTACAGCTGTTGCATTAGTTGCAGATTGATCCCTCCACCCATTGAAGCAGACAGGCTCCCTGTCATCAGCTGATTAGTGAGTCCGGTCTCGGCCTCATTGCAACCTGGGAAAAATCTGAGACAACAGTAATTTTGTATGCTGGTAAAAATAAATATTGGGGTGAAAATCACATAAGTATTGTGAGAAAACCGTCACACACAGGTACAGACACTATTTTATGAAGTACACTAACTTTACAGCCCCTGTAGCATAGTCAAATAAAAAAAAATCCTGGAATACACCTTTAACCCGGACCCAGCCCATTTTCACCTTAAAGGGGTATTCCAGGATTTTTTTTTATTTGACTATTTTATTTGACATCACTGATCAAAGTCAAAGTTGATTGCGGCATCTAAGGGTGCGTTCACATGGCCGTTTGCCTCCGTTCCGTAAAAAAAAAACGGATAAAAAAAAACAATAGAAACGGCTGATCAAACGGATATCGGTTTTGAACCGTTTTTTAATCTGTAAATTTTTTTTTAAGTATGAAGAATAGTCAAATAAAAAATAGTAGTGCTTGTACTACTACCCCCATCATGGAACAGACTCTGTTCCATGATGCGGGTAGTAGTACAGGGGATGAGGGATTGATCGCACCGGGTCTCACTTCTGAGACCCGATCCGATCAGAAGTTATTAAGCAGGGGAGCGGGCGGCATGGTCCGGTCCGCAACCCTGCGATCACCGATGTATTTTACTTTCATTTTTAAATTCCCCGCAGGGAGCTCTGAATGCCCGGTACTGAGGAGCCAATCAGGGCTCCCTTCAGGGTTTTTAAAATGGACAATGTATATTAAAAGCTCTGTGGGGGGCAAGATATATAGCGCTATATATCTATCCCCCCAGCACATTTATAAAGATATAACCCCTGCCAGCGCAAAAATATATACCCCCGCTATATATATGTGAACTCCCGACAGCGCATTTCTAATTATATAACCACCGCCAGCGCAATTATCAATATATACCCCCACCGGCGCATTTATGTTACCCCCCGCTGGCGCATTTATGTGACCCCCCCACTGGCGCATATGTCATTAATGCAGCGTTATCTATGAAAAGCATTTTACGCGCAGAACATCGTACCAGCCACCTCCGGCGGGGGTTATATCTGCGCTGGCGGGGGTTATATCTTTATAAATGTGCTGGGGGGCTAGATATACAGCACTATATATCTTGCCCCCCACAGCGCTTTTAATATACATTGTCCATTTTAAAAACCCCGCAGGGAGTCCTGATTAGCTCCTCAGTACCGGCCATTCAGAGCTCCCAGCGGGGAATTTAAAAATGAAAGTAAAATACATTGGTGATCGCAGGGTTGTGGAAAATGCCGCCCGCTCCCCTGCTTAATAATTTCTGATTGGATCGGGTGTCAGAAGTGAGACCCAGTGCGATTAATCCATCAGTCCCTGCACTACTACCCCCATCATGGAACAGAGTCTGATCCATGATGAGGGTTGTAGTACAAACACTAATGTAGTCCCCCCAGCCACCGGCAGACTCCCACAGCCGGGGAATTACTAGTCCCATCATGGAAACAAGTCTGTTCCATGATGGGAGTAGTAGTGGTCCCACAACACTGTAGGATTCTGCTGATGTCACCTCTTCTGAGCATGCTCAGATGTAATTACGGATATTTTAAACCCGGGTGCAAACGGATGACATTAAAGGTTCATCCGTTTGCCATAGACTTCAACATTAAAATGATGATGTCCGTGTTTTCTTCTTTTTTCAAAGAAAAAATACTGCATGTGCCGTTTTTTTCTTCCATGAAAAAAACGGAAATGAGTGCAGACGGGTGCACACGGATGTAAACGGATTGTAAAAAAATCCCATTGACATGAATGGAATTTTTTTTAAACCGTTTTTTATCCGTTTACAGTCTGCAAAAACGGAACTGAAACGGGGATAAAAAAAAATAAAAACGGGGACAGACGGCCATGTGAACAAGCCCTAAAATGTAAAAAAAAAAAACTAGTCATGCACCATGCAGATGTATCTCAAGGGCTCAATGGCAACTGTGACTGTGAGAGCACTAAATCACCTTGTCATCACTCAATGTAACAAAAGCGTGCAGGTTTTTGAAAAATCATTTAAAGCAACAGGTCTCTAACTTAGTTTATAACTTATGATATACTGTAGTATCAGTAGTGTATTCCACCAATTTGCTGGTGTAAATAATGCATCGCATAATGGCTGGAACTTTTATTTGCCTTTCTGTTAAGAAGAACATGTCCTCACAGCAACCTGCCATCATCCATTCCCCCATTTTTACTGATTTTAAGTGTATGTCGCATTTGCTTCAATAAAATGTATATATTTTTGTACTGATTTATAAATTGATCGATTCTTTGATGTGTTATTATCCCACTGGGAGTCCACATGTAGGCATATTACACATTGGGGGTTTCTTTCTCCAATATATTGGCACTAGGCCTATTAATATTTCATGTTTTATATGTATGTGTTTTTCCCCTGTGTGTACCATTACATGTTTGTTTGGTTTGCACTACATAACAAGCATAGACTAGAGATAAAGAATATGCTGGTTGCGTTAATCTGAGGTTTCTAAGGATATGTGCTGAAGCTACAGTCCCATCACTCACCAGAAAGGATGATAAGGACATGCAGAATAGTATTTAAATGGGCACTGTCGTCAACATTTTTTCTTGATATATTGTAGTACATATGTACTACAACATATCTCTAATATATTTTCATTTTTTTATTTTTTATTATTTAAACGTTTTAATTTAAAGGGGTTATCCAGGGAAAAACTTTTTTTTTTTTTATAAATCAACTGGCTCCAGAAAGTTAAACAGATTTGTAAATTACTTCTATTAAAAAATCTTAATCCTTTCAGTACCTATGAGCTTCTGAAGTTAAGGTTGTTCTTTTCTGTCTCAGTGCTCTCTGATGACACGTGTCTCGGGAACCGCCCAGTTTAGAAGAGGTTTGCTATGGGGATTTGCTTCTAAACTGGGCGGTTCCCGAGACAAGTGTCATCAGAGAGCACTTAGACAGAAAAGAACAACCTTAACTTCAGAAGCTCATAAGTACTGAAAGGATTAAGATTTTTTAATAGAAGTAATTTACAAATCTGTTTAACTTTCTGGAGCCAGTTGATATATATATATATATATATATATATATATATATATATATATATAAAAGTTTTTTCCTGGATAACCCCTTTAAGTTTGAAAAACGGCCACTAGGGGGTCTCCCTCCTAGTGGCCAGCTGCAGGCTGGGCATCGGTCCTTATTTATTCAGCCTGCACTCGCTCCCTGCCTTTCAATCAGACAGGCGGGAGGGAGCACATTGGCTCCCTGGGCTCACACGGCCACTCCTCCCGCACATGTCGCCGCCACCACTGCGGCCTCTGCACACCCACTGCTGGACTCTGCAGTATGTATCTATCTTTAGGAGAGTTCGGGGTTCAAGGTTTTTAAATGGGGGTTGGGGGAGAGCGGGCCCCGGGATTTCAACGGGGGGGCGGGGGGAACGGAACGGGGTAGTGCCCCATGGCCCTAACTTATTGTTTTATTGTTTTCAACACAGGGTGCCTCCAGCTGTTTTACCACTACAACTCCCAGCATGCCCTGACAGCCAATAGATGTCAGGGCAAGGTGGCAGTTGTAGTGGTGAAACTGCTGGAGGCACCCTGTGTAGATAAACTAAGAGTGGAAGTGTGCCCCCCCCCAGCAGGCATCAGTGAAGTGGTGCCTGCTGGGGAAGTCTGCCTGGTAGTGAGCACCCTACCAGGCAGAGAAAAAGGCATTTTTAATATGGTAAAAAAAATAAATAAATTAAAAGCAGGGAGGGGGTTAGGGATAGATGGGCAATAGGCAGGGACAGTAAAAAAAAAAAAAATAAGGATGGTGGGAGCTACCCTTTAAGAACACCAAAGCATGTGTTCAGAAATAATACATGGGCATTAGTATTTTTTAACTTTTATTCTAACCCATGGAGAATCTATAGAGGAAAACATATACATTGGATACTGAAATTATTGAATATTAGACCAATTTATCTATTACAGCCAATGCTGTGGATAGGACATTTAACTGTTAGCTAAAAAATATTTTAGTTGTCAATTTCAACTATGACCAGCTTTAGTTTCCTGTTATGCGAATAGTTTCTAAGTAACCTTATAGGCTATTTCCCAAGCATCCAAAACAAAGTTATCCTAAGTTTTATGAGAAAACATTTGTGATATTTGTGTTGTTCTCCAAAACCCCAGAATGACAGAATTTGGACATGTATGGGTTAGTAATATTACAAAGCATGTTGTCTGCAAAGCATGCCACCCTTTGACATTTGATAACCTTGAAGTTCAAAGACAAGTTCTAAAAAGACACTTTTTTTCTTGGTTTGTCCAAATCCTTTGTTGCTATTTCTACACTGCTACATTACCATTAGTACAGGGTTTTCTTTTTTTTGTTGATTTTTTTTTTTTAAATAAAACTTTATTTAATTAAAACTACATTGCAGTTTTTCACTATATAATTTACCAGAACATTCCTTCTCGGCACGCTGCCACACAGGTCAACTAGGAAGTAATGAAGTAATACTGGAAATAGTGTTGGGTAAATACTCTGTGTATTCAAATATTTTCCAACAAAAGAACAAACAGCACAATTAAGTTGTACTTGCTGTACTTTAAAGGAGTAGTCCAGTGGTGAACCCAGTGGTGAACAACTTATCCCCTATACTAAGGATAGGGGATAAGTTTGAGATCGCGGGGGGTCCGACCGCTGGGGCCCCCTGCGATCTCTTGTACGGAGCCCCGACAGCCCTCAGGAAGGGGGCGTGTCGACTTCCGCACGAAGCGGCGGCCGACACGCCCCCCTCAATACAACTCTATGGCAGAGCCGAAGCGCTGCCTTCGGCAATCTCCTTCATGCGGAGGTCGACACCCGCTATCTGGCCGGAGAGCCTGGCCGCCGTACAGAGAGATCGCAGGGGGCCCCAGTGGTCGGACCCCCCGCGATCTCAAACTTATCCCCTATGCTTAGGATAGGGGATACGTTTTTCACCACTGGACTACCCCTTTAAAAGGAACCTGTCAGTTATGCTGCCCTTACTAACACTGGGACAGACACAATGGGGGAATTTATCAAGGGATTCACACAGGTTTTTTGTGTATATTTGTTGCAAAAATGTTGCAAGTGCGACTTTTTGTGCTAGTTTTAGTGCTACGCCGGCCTGCACAATTTCTCACTGAACAGATGTTTTACACAAGATCTGCTTTTTACTTTGCAGTGGTCTGGGATTTACGACATGCAACTTTTATCGCACAGCCTTCAATCACCCCAAAAAAGCCTACACCAGAACAGACCTGGCTTTTAAAACTGACTTTCAAAAAGTCGCACAAAAGTCGCGGTGAAAAAGTAAAAAGTGGTGTTCTGAAGTGAAATTTCACAAAAATGTGTCCCATATTTTTCACAGTCCCTGCACCATTTAATAAATGTGCTGCATGTACACTCCAACTACACCATCAAAGCCTGTGTATAAAATAATTGCACCTACGCTGACTTTGATAAATCTCCCCCCAATGTCTCAGGTGGTCTGTCCCTAATGCTGACAGCACAAGGCCTGAAAAGATTAACCACTGCTGCTGCATTGCCCGCCTGTCATTGATTGACAGGTTTCTCCTTGTCACTTTGCAAAGGGAGAAACCTGTCAGTCATTGGTGGGTGAGTGGGCAGCCACAACTCTCTTCAGATCATGGTGTCACTCAGCGTGGACAGCATAACATGCAGACATGGACAAAATTGTTGGTATCATTCTGTTAAAGACTGAAAAACCTCACAATGTTCCCTAAAAATAACTTAAAGGGGTACTCCGGCGCTAAGACATCTTATCCCCTATCCAAAGGATAGGGGATAAGATGCCTGTTCGCGGGGGTCCCGCCGCTGGGGACCCCCGTGATCTTGCAGTCCCCGGAGCATGTTCGCTCTGGGTCAGATGAGTGGCGATCACGGGGCCGGAGCCTTGTGATGTCAATGGCTCCGCCCCCTCCCATAGGCTTGCATTGAGGAGGGTGACATCACATGGGGGGGAGCCATTGACGTCACAATGCTAAGGCCCCGTGATCGCCACTCATCAGACCCGGAGTGAACATGCTTCGGGGCCTGATGGTAACGGGTTGCTGCGTGCAAGATCACGGGGGTCCCCAGCGGCGGGACCCCCGCGATCAGGCATCTTATCCCCTATCCTTTGGATAGGGGATAAGATGTCTTAGCGCCGGAGTACCCCTTTAAAACTGCTAAAAGTCAAAATGAATGAACATTTACTGATGAAAATTAGACTTTGCTTTTAAATTGTGATTCAACAGAATAATTTGGATAGACAAAATAATGAAACTGGCTAGGGCAAAAATGAGGGTACCCTGAATTTTATATTTTGTTGCATAGCCTTTTGAGGCAGTCACTGAAATCCAGCAATTTCTATAACTCACGATGAGACTGGAGGGGCAAGCTAGTTATGGTGAGCAGTTAAGGGGTTAAGAAATATACAGGCAAGGTTTTTAGCACTCTCCCCTGCCTGTAAAAACTTGTTGGTAACTATAGTGGTATGTCCCATGGGTGGGGGGGGGGGAAGGAGTGCACCAATCAGGGGTTTAATAGTTTCCCGGGCTTTCAGGGGCCCTCCCCTGGGTATTTATAGCTGTGGTGCCTCCCTTCCCCCCTCAATCTGCCCAGGACCCAGAGTTTTGACTGCTGGTTGGTATGTGTTTTCCCCTTATTTGTGGCCTGGATGGAGCAGGAGGGTGAGGGCTGGCATGCTCCCTTATGGCTGAGCTGGCCTCCTCTCCTGTTGCACCCGAGGCGGGTTCGGGAGGCTGGTGGACCTCTCACAGTCCCGCTCTCCTTTCCCACTATGGCCCCTGTGAGCCCTGTCCCGTCCGTTCCTTTTGCCCTCTTCCCTGCCCGTGGCCAAATGTGTGTATATGTGTATGTATGTATGTGTGTATGTATGTATATATATGTATAACTTAAAAAAAAAAATTCTGTGTGTTGCAGACATGCACGTATGTGGTATCTCCGCATGCGTGCATGTCTGGGGTATAACAATATGTCGTCGTTTGAAGTGTTCCGTCTATGCGTGCACGCAAATATAAATAAATGAATAAATCAAATAAAATTATTTTAAATTAAAAGAAATAAATAAATATTAAATTTCACTATACACGTGAAATACATAATAAATAATACTGGTAAATTAATACACATATGACATTTCTGTTTAGCATATTCTGTCAATATTTCTACCGTATGTATTAATAAACGGCGTTCACAAAAAAAAAAAAAACAATCAGAGAAAATGGCAAGGGTACTGCGGGCTCCTTCGGATTACGGCGCAAACTATTTGAGCCCTCATATCGTCCCCTCTCTTTAACCCAGCTTCTCACCCTGCCCACGCCCCCCCTGCCCACTGCGTCTGCCCCCCCATCACCTCTCCGCCCCGTGTTCCCAACCCCCCCCCCCCCCCTGCTGCCGCTGCTGTCCTTCTTCCTCCTGCCTCTCCAATGCCCCCCTGTGGAGGGGTAGTGAGTGTGGTGGCGGAGTGCCCATGAATCGGCGGTCTCCGGCTTGCCTTGTCCCACGCCTGCGGCGGTGGTGAAGTGGTTCTTCCAGCTGTTAGCTTCTCCATCTTCTGGAATTGGTGAGTGTTCTGATGCGGGGCTTGGCCCCTTCCCCGGTTAGTGTGCTTATGGCTGCGTTCTGTGCAGTGTTTGTCCTTTTGTTTCTGTGTGTATGTTGAGTTTGGTCTCTGGTTGGGAGTTGGTGTACGTCTCTTCTTGACAGGGTGCTTTGGTAGGGTATCGTTTTCAGCGGTGCGCGCTTGGGTGAGTGCTCTTTTGGCCTTACGCTCTGGGTGGCCGGGGTTTGGCGGACTTGGCTCCTGAGGCTTGTTCCTTATCCTGATTCGGTGGGTGCCGCCCAGTTACGGTTTTGTTTCTTTTGATTTTCTCCCCCCCTTTGTTTGGTTTATCTCTCCGTCTTTTCCCAATCTCTGGTAGGCATGGGACTTCTGTGTGTCATTTTGGGTGCTTTAGCTGATATGAGTGCAGCATGGTGCCTTGCAGTGCTGGGGACTTGGGTTCAAATCCCACTAAGGACAACAATCAATAAAGCGTTGTTAGTTCTTCTGTTCGTGGTGGTATTCCGGAGGGTGATTCTCCTGTGCTCTGCACTTGTGGGGGTGTGGTTTGTTGTTGCAAGGCTGACACGCAAATTGTGAAGCGTTCCATATTTGGTGCTCGCTTCGGCAGCACATATGTTAAAATTGGAACAATACTGAGTAGATTAGCATGGGTTCCGCATGCCGCATTGGCGTTGGTCTGCTGCTTTCTTGTGGTCAGGGTGTGATTGCGTTTTCTCTGTTTTGGTTTCTTCGGGGCTCGCTAGGTGCCCTGGTTATGGTCCTTGCTGGTTTCCTGATTGTTCCACGTGGAATATGTTTCCGGGCGGAGTTTTTTCCTCCAGGTTGTCTCTGGCCGCCGAGGGTGTGTGATATCTGTGCCCCCGCATATGTGCCCCGGGTGCGCTAAGGGCTGACGTTTCGGCTGGTTGGGGTTTTTTCATGTGTCGTGCAGTGGACAGGCCTGCTTTCTGTCCTCCGTTGCAGCTCACGTGGAGCTTGCTCTGTTTCCGGATGTGGCCGGTTTGGTTGGTTGTTGGTGTGGTTTGGTTTCCCAGTGGTGCTGCTGGGTGGTTTAGCCCTGGGTCTTGGTAGTCAGTGGGTTTCTGCCATGCTTGGGTTTTGTTTGCGCTTTTGCCTTGGTATTGGTTGTGGGACTTTGGGTGCTTGCTTCAGCAGCTCATGTTCTGGACTTGTAACGATACTGTGTGGGTTGGCTTGGCCCCTGCGCTTGGTAGCGCTCTAATTTGGTGTTGCTTTTCTTCTTTTCTGGGGTGCTTTGAGTGATCGTGGCATGTTGTTGGTCTGACATTCGGGGAGTTGTCACTGATATTACTCTTGCGGAATTCTTCCTGTGTTCGGCTTGTTGCGCCTAGTGCTTCGCTGTTTGGAGTTACGATTTATTTTGGGGCTGTGCTCCCTGGGATCCGTATTGGGTGTTGACGCTTTGTCACGTTTTTCTTGTGCAGTGGTTCTGGAGGTTGGAAGGTTTGCCTGTGTGGCTGGCCCGTGGGTCATCGTGGAGTGTGGTGTGTATTTCTTGGTCCGCTTTGGTGGCTCCTGCGACTTGGTCACACTCACGGTAAGGCGTTTGCGAGTGGTTGGTGGTGTGGAGGCCAGGATGTCTACAGTGGAGGTGGGTCCCGGAGGTTCCAAATGTGTCTGTGGATAGGGGATTTGTTTATCGTACCTGGAATGCCCTTTGTAGTAACCTTCCGGGCTCTGATGTTTATTCCTATTTCGTTTTCATAGGATGCGATGACGGAAGTTAACTGCTGTGTCACCTCTCCAAGGAGGTTCGAGATTTGGGCTGTGTTCTCTGTGCATCCAAATAACATTCTTAGTACGTGACACCGGGTATCTTCACCTGTTCATGTGAATCACCTTCTATTCAAAAAAAAAAAGAAAACAGGTGGGTGGTGCATGACGGGGGGTAATTTTTTCTTTTCTACTTTGCGGTTGGTGGGATGTTGGTGTGTACCTAGGGGCTAGGTCCGCGAGTGGGTGGCCTTGCTGTTGGCGACTGGTTTTTCCTATCAGTTTTGGGTCACTTGGTGGCAGCTGCGGGTCGGATTTTTGGTTGTCGCTTATGCGTCGTTTTGCTCATCCGAGGTTTGCGCTGGCTTTTTTCGGGGCTATGTGGATGGGGCACTTCCTTTCTCCTCATCTGGGACTGGGGTGTCTGTTTTTTGGGTGCCTATTTTGTGCAATTCGCGAAACAGTAAAAAGTAAAAAAAAAAAAAATTTAAAAATAAAAGGCCCCCTTTTTTGTCCGAGACTGCTTCGGCGATCCAGGTAGCGCAGCTTGTGCTGCACGGGGGTCAGCGAATGACAGTTTTTTCGGGTTGTCGCCCCCCTTTCTTCTTTTTTGCTCCCCGCCCCCCGATTATTCCGTTTCGAGTTTTTTGTCTGTTTTGGGTTTTGCTTTTCATTGATAGGATGGGGTGTTGTGAGTTTGAGATTTGCCCTCTTTTGTATCGGGGCCGGCGGAGATGGCTTGGTTAGCGCAGCGCGTGGGGCGCTGGCGATCTGCATGTTGTGTTGCTATTTTCGACCAGTTTAATGTTTCCCATATGTGTTATGTTTTGCGAGCGGTTTTCCGCAAGGTGGTGCAAGTGCTGCGGCTCTCTTCGGTGTATGGGCGAGTCTGAGAGATGTGTTCGCACAAGAGTTATTAAAAAAAAAAAGGTTAATAAATAAAATGAGTGAATACAAATTAATATAAGAAATAGGTCCTGGCGGCAGGTACCTCGGTTTTCCTGGAGAGGAAATGTGTTGGGCGAATTTCCTGGAGAGGAAAAGTGTTGGGCGGATTTCCTGGAGAGGAAATGTGTTGAGCGGATTTCCTGGAGAGGAAATGTGTTGGGTGTGTCCGGGGGGCTGAGGTGGCCCCAGGTGTTGGCTATCCAGTATCTCTTGGGTGGGGGTCGGAGCCCAGTGTAGGGCTTACTGGTCTCCTCCGTGGCGGTAAGAAGACGGTGAAAGTGGGGTCAACCCGGGGTAGACCTCCCCACAGGACAGTGTGGCAGCCCCTCTCGGGTTGGCAAGAAGCCAATCGGTGTCTTTGTTACAGTTAAATTGTTATTTATATAAGTACTTTTATAAATAAAGCTGTGGCCGATCCCCACCCATAAAAAAGTTAAATTGTTGTTGTCAGTTATTATTTAATTAATTATTGTAATAAGGGGGAGGGGTAGTTATAGCCTGCTAGGAGCTAATTGGGTCTCAACAGTCTTGTCTCCAGGTATCTTGGCCCACTCCTCATAAGATACTGGTCCAGCTGTCTCAGGTGTGAAGGTGTCTTCTCCAGACTGCAGGGTTCATTCAGCTCCTTCCACAGATGTTCGATAGGATTCAGATCAGGGCTCATAGAAGCCACTTCAGAATTGCCCAATGTTTTGCTCTTAGACATTCCAAGGTGTTTTTAGCTGGAGGAGGCTCGGTTATATTTTGGGGCTGCTTTACTGCATCTGGCACAGATGCCCAGATTTATTAAAGAATGTCTACGGTAGAACTATTTTCAAACGTTTATTTGGGTGGAGGGTGTGACTAGCGTGCATCTTACTTATCAAGAAGGTGCAGCAGGATGATGAATTTTGAGCAGCTCTGCTGTGGTGGGAAAAGCTCTACCACATACACTTTTTCTAGACGCTTGTGACGGAGGGAAGTAGACACTTTCCTGGGTCCTGAATTTGGCAGGTTGGGTGTTTTTAATTACTTTCACAGAACTGCCGGGACATTTTTACTTGCATTTTAGAAGCTACAATCAAATTTGATTGCGGTGTGTAAGGGGTTAAAGCCGTGTCTGGCATTAGAGATGCGTCCTGGTGGCAGATAGCTGCCAGGTACACCCAGGTATGACCCGCACCCAGCTCCTGAGCGTGTGTCATAGAAGGGGAGTGGGACGCTGTCGTCCACAAGAGGTTAAAGGTTTAATTGTGGAAGGTAGAAGTGATTCTCACACCTACTGGTAGGTGGTGTAGCTTTGCGCCTAAAAAAAAGTACCTTTGCGCACAAAATAGCAACTTTTGACAAAAGTCGCAAATGATAAATTTGTGACCACTGCATGGTCAAAAAGAAAAAGTTCTACAGGTAGGCAAAAAGAGTGAAATTGTCTATATCAAAAGACTCATAAAAGTCGCTAAATATACTGCTTGCGCCTGAACCTTGCCAAAACATAGAAAAAAAATGCTCTAAAAGTAATGATAAATCTCCCCCAGAGTGTCTTAAATCTGTACAGGGTACAATTCTGGAGTGAAATGTGCTGCCCCAAAAGCTTGGTCACAGGTCATGGGTCCTCCAACAGGAAAATGACCCAAAACACACAGCTAAAAACACCCTAAACATTGGCCTTCTATGAGCCCTGATCTGAATCCTATTGAATATCTGTAAAAGGAGCTGAAACCTGCAGTCTGGAGAAGACACCTTTATACCTGAGACAGATGGAGCAGGATCTTATGAGGAGTGGGCCAAGATACAGCAAGTACAGAAGTCTCATAGGGAGTTACAGAAATCACTTGATCTCAGAGACTCAAAGGGTTGTACAACAAAATATTACATTTAGGGTAACATCATTTTTGTGTCGGCCACTTTTATTATTTCATTTAACCCCTTCCCGCTTTGGCGATTTTTCATTTTTGCACTTTTTTTTTATTCCTCCTCACCTTCTAAAAATAACACTTTCAATTTTTCACCTAAAAATCCATATGAGGGGTTGTTCTTTGTGCCAACAATTTACTTTGTAATACTATTAATAATTTCCCCACAAAGCTACTGCGAAACCAGAAAAAAATTATTCGTGGGACAAAATTGAAAAAAAAGCCATTTTGATTTTTGATTTTTAGCGGCTTCCGTTTCTACGCAGTGCAGTTTTCGTAAAATTTTCACCTAATATTTATTCTGCTGGTCCATACGGTGGCAAGAATACCCAATTTATATAGGTTTGATTTTATTTCACTACAAAAAAAAAAATTATAACTACATGCACCAAAATTAATATGTTGAAAAATGTCCTCTTCTGACCCCTATAACTTTTTACTTTTCCATATACAGGGTGGTATGAGGGCTCATATTTTGCGCCGTGATCTGAAGTTTTTATTGGTACCATTTTTGTTTTGATCAGATTTGATCACTTTTTATTCATTTTTTATGGTATAAAAGTGACCAAAAATACGCTATTTTGGGCTTTGGAATTTTTTTTACGTGTATGCCATTGACCGTGCAGTTTAATTAACAATATATTTTATAGATCGGACATTTACGCATGCGGTGATACCACATATGTTTATTTTAATTATTTTTTCCACAGTTTTTTTTTAAATGGAAAAAGGGGGGTGATTCAAACTTTATTACAGGAAGGGGTTAAATGATCTTTATTAACTTTTATTTTTTTACACTTTTTTTTCAATGTTATAGCTCCTATAGGGGGCTATAACATTGCACACACTGATTAAATACACTGATCACTGTAATGCAATATCATAACACTGATCGCTGTTATTGTCGCTTGACTGCTCCTGCCTGGATCTCAGGCACGGAGCAGTCATTCGGCGATCGGACGCACAGGAGGCAGGTCCTGCAAGCTGTACGGGACGCCATGTCCTCACGTCCTGCAAGCTGTACGGGACGCCATGATTTCACAGCGGCGGTCCCGAACAGCACTGCTGAGCTAACTGCCATCATTTACTCTTGTTTTAGATGCGACAATCAACTTTGATTGCCACATCTAAAGGGTTAATGCTGGGCATCAGCTCGATCGGCGATGTCCGGCATTAGCCGTGGGTCCCGGTTGCTTATAGCAATCGGGACCCACCGGGAATGATGCGCGCTCTCCTGCTGAGCACGCGTCAACACCTCAGGAGCCACAAATGGACGTGAATGTATGTCCATTTGCGTTAAGGGGTTAAAGATTCTGTTAACCCACAATTCAAAAGCAATGTCTGATTTTCATCAGTTAATTTTTTGTCAATTTTTATTAATTATTACATTTGAAAGTTTCTGTTTATTTCAGGGAGTATTATGTTTTTTTTTATATCTTTAACAGAAGGGTACCAACAATTTTGTCCACGTCTGTAAAACTTAATTTCCAGCAAAATGAAATAAAATGAAATTATCAGGTAATGTAAACTTGAAATAGTGTTACTTTAGGCTCTGTGCACTTTGCAAAAAAAAAAAAAAGTACTTGTTGTAAGGCTAAACCGTGTTCCATTACACAAGTCTCACCTTGCTAAGAAGAACAGAAGCCAAATTTATGTTATCTTAATATTGGGATTAGTTAAGGTGGCCTGGACTTGCTTTTAAGCTGAAGCTGACTTATTTGTATACTGATGTGTGGGCATGTTTGCATATTAGCTAGTGTGGGAGTAAGCACACAGAACTGTGGCCTTCCATGTCAAAAACTGTTTTACACAACAAGAGCCGACTATGTGTTACATATCATGGTGTAGAACACGTGCAACAGTATGCGTCTTATGTTCATACTTAAAACTGAAGCAAGTTGTGACATGGAAATATCTGAGATAAAATGTCACATCAATTACTAAGTCACCAGGACAGAGTGACCAGTGGAAGTGACCAGGCAGAAAAATGACAAATATTAGGGACAAGGTTCAAAGCTTTTAGTACTTTCTGGGTCAATGCCAAGAGCACAGCACATTTGTCCAAGCTCATATATATATGCTGAAAATACACATGCAAACTAAACATGCACGTGGCCATGATCAATAAACGGGCTGACTTCTTGTAAGTTTGTGACTTCATTGCCAAATCAAATATGAGCATCTGAGGTAACTGGAGAACTCATGTTAAAAAGTAATCTGGAAATTTAGTTTAAAGGGGTACTTTTTTTTTTTTTTTAATCAACTGGTGCCAGATGTAAGGGTCACTGCAGGTGGTGGATCCTATGGGCCTGTGGGGATGATTACGTGAGCCGTGCCAGGGAGCGGAATCTAAGGTGGTTTTCACCAGAGACCACCGCAGAGCGGGATGGTCTTGCTGCGGCAGGCGGCACCCAGGTCGCTACCCCTGGCATGACTCGTCCACACAGGTAGCTGGGATGAAGCGTGGTACAGAAGGATAAGACAAGATGTGGTCAGGATAGCTGTAGGTCAGGGCAGGCGGCACAGTAGCAGGGTCAGGTCACAGAACAAGCATCAGGTACACAGATAAACAGGATCACAGGAACACAGAAACACAGTAGCTTTCTCTCAGGCACTAGGGCAACAAAGATCCGGCAGGGATACAGGGGAGGAGCCAGTACTTAAAGACAGGGTGCAGGTGTAGAGACTTAAGTGCAATAAAGTACTGTCCCTTTAGATGTAAGAGCTCCGGCACGTGCGCGTCCTAGGAGGCGGGGGCATGCATGCCGGCGCTGCGAGGACAGGAAGATCCTGGAGATGAGTGACGGGCTGGGATTCGCATGCTGGCACATCTCGTGATGTGAATCAAAGCCCTGCCGGCAGCAGGGACATGACAAGAGAGCGCTCATGGCCAGAGCGCAGATGTTACAGTACCCCTCCCCTCCTTTGGTCTCCCCCCTCTTCTTTGGAACTCAAAAAGTTTCCCACTACATGAGACCAAAGGGGTTTCTGGAATGGGCAAAGGCTGTAAGGGACTTGCAGGTTTCTGTCGTGGAATCTTCCGACTTCTAAGGTGACCTGACCAACTGGTAAAGAAGAATGTTCCCAATTCAAGACTTTACATCTGAGTTTAACAGGCACAGAAGATATCACAGGAGGAATATTATGCCTTGGCGTGGAGTCCAATCCTGCGACATCGGAGGATCTGCAAAGAGCGTTGGTTCTGAAGCTTTTATTAGCAGGCATAAGAGTAGGCATGAGACAGTGATCTTGGCAAAATTGGCCCCAACAAGTGATTTCACCAGATTTCCAGTCAAGTTGTGGAGAATGACGTTGAAGCCAAGGAAGACCAAGAAGAAGCTCTGAAGTACAATGTGGTAGCACATAAAACTCAATATTTTCCTTATGCAAATCCCCCACTTGCATGATGAGGGGTGCGGAATTGCACCTTACAGTTCAGATTTTGTCCATTAACAGAAGAAATGTAGAAGGGCTTGACAAGATGCTTCACTGGAAGACGGTGTTTATGGACCTGGCAGGCACCAATGAAGTTGCCAGCGGAACCAGAGTCCAAAAAAGCAGAAGCGAAGAAAGAATTCTTGGCAGAGGTAAACACTTGAACCAGGGTGGTCAAGCAAGGAGAGACAATATTTACATCAAGGGATGCCACTCCTACTTGTCCCAGATGAGAGTGTTCTCCCAGATGCGGAGGACATACAGAACAGTCTTTGAGAAAGTGCTCCGGACTGGCACAATATAGGAACAAATTCTCATTGTGTCGACGGGATCTTTCCTGCTGCGCTAAGCGAAAAAGGTCCACCTCCATAGCCTCTTTGACAGGAGGCAAAGAAGACAGTAGGGGTGGATGATGGAACACGGGTGCCAGACGAGGTAATCACCATATTCGGGCAGTTTCTTTTTCCAAAGGAAGTTCCTCCTGCCTCTCGGCAAAACGCACATCAATTCGAGTGGCTTAATGGATAAGTTCGCTCAGGTTAGTCGAAGAATCTTGTGCAGCGAGAGCATCCTTGATTCTAGAGGAAAGTAATTTTTTAAAGGAAGCACACAAGGCCTCGTCGTTCTAAGCAAGTTCAGGGGCAAGAGTGCGGAACCTAACAGCGTAGTCACCAACGGAGGAGTTCCCTTGGCAGAGGTCAGAAGAGCTCTCTCAGCAGAGGAGGCTTGCGTGGGTTCTTCAAATGCATTGCGGAATTCTGCAAAGAAGGCTGGCAGGTTCAAAGAGACCAAATCTCTACAATCCCAGAGAGGAGTAGCCCAGGTTAAAGCTTTTCCAGACAGTAAACTGACCACAAATGCCACACTCTGTCGGGAACAGATCCGCCATGAGTTCTAAATGGATAGTGTGACGGATCCTAGAGTCACCCTACCTACTTGGATGGACTTTAGGACATCACTATTTGTACCCCTCAGTTGATGTTGTCCAGTGGCATAAAGTTCAGAGTTACTTTTATTTACTGTTTTCATACACTTTTGCACATTGTCCACCTCCTTTACACAATACACCTTTTGCACATGGTTTACATTTTGCACACGGTCCACTTTTGCACACGGTTCACCTTTTGTACAATACACTAATTCTACACATGCTTCTCCTTTTTGCACACAGTCCAACTTCTGCACACCTCCACCTTTTGCACTCAAGGCACTGTATAGGGAGAGCTAATCACCTTTATTGGATTATCTCCCAGACTCACTGTCACCTGTATTGTCTTTACTGAGCCTTCCCCCTGTGATGTCCTTTCTATAAAAGAAGACACTTGTCCCACAATAAAGAGTTCTGATTTTATACCTGAAGACTGGTGTTGCCTAGTTCTTTGGGTACAAGGATGCAATAATCTCTAGTTCTGCCTGGGGATATTGCCTGTGATATGCTGGGGCTTGTCATTCAGAAGGAGAAGTCACTTTTGGCGGAGTCAGTCTGTCACAGATAGAACACTGTCACAAAGCCTCTACACAGCTTGGGATCTCCGTCATACTTTGAACGCAAGGACAAACGAAGCTTGGTCCCGGGAGAAGCTGCAGACACCGGAGGGGGCTCAGGAACAGGTGGCTGCTGCTGTTGCTGTTGTTGCTGCTGAGCGGCAAGAAGCTGTTGTATCATGGCTGAGAGTTTGTTCAGTTGTTGCGCCTGATGGCCTAACTGCTGCGACTGTTGAGCCACGATGGTGGAAAGATCCAAGAAATCTGGCAAAGGCACCCCAGCGGGATCCATGGATGGATCTTACTGCAAGGGTCAAAGCCAAGGAGCCAAGGAGCGGAGTCTAAAGTGCCGCTGGTTTTCACCGTAAAGTGGGATGGTCTTGCTGCGGCAGGCGGCACCCAGGTCGCTACCCCTGGCACAACTCGTCCACACAGGTAGCTGGGATGAAGCGTAGTACAGAAGGATAAGACAAGAAGCAGTCAGGATAGCTGTAGGGCAAGGATCAGGTACACGGATAAACAGGATCTCAGGAACACAGAAAAACAGTAGCTTTCTCTCAGGCACTAGGGCAACAAAGATCCGGCAGGGATACAAGGGAGAAGCAAGTACTTAAAGACAGGGTGCAGGTGTAGACACTTAACTAAATGAGTACTGGCCCTTTAAATGTAAGAGCTCCGGCGCACGTGCGCCCTAGTAGGTGAGGGCATGTGCACTGGGGCTGCGAGGACAGGAAGACCAGGGAGGTGAGTGACAGGCTGGGATTCGCATGCTGGCGCTTCCCGCAGTGCGAATCCCAGTACCGCCAGCAGCGGGGACATGACAAGAGAGCGTTCACGGCCAGTACTTGTTAGCGGCTGTAAACTACAGAGGAAATTCTTTTCTTTTGGGATTTCTTTTCTGTCACCACAGTGCTCTCTGCTGTCACCTCTGTCCATGTCAGGAACTGTCCAGAGCAGGAGAGGTTTCTATTGGGATTTTCTCCTACTCTGGACAGTTCCTGACTTGGACAGAGGTGTTAGCGGAGAGCACTGAGGTCGTGACAGCCGCTAATATGTACTGGAAGAATCCCGTGATATATCGCGGGGTCACGCGGTGACCCCGTATCATATCGGGTCGGTCCCGGCATTTAAATGAAGCCGGGACCCGGGGCAAAGTTGAACGCCGCGTCTAAAAACGAAAGTGAAAGCTTCCCGGCTGCTCAGTGGGGCTGATCGGGGCCACCGCAGTGAAAATGCGGTGTCCCGATCAGCTGGGACATGAGCAGAGGTCCTCTTACCTTCCTCCGGCGTGTCCCTTCGGCGATTGATTGCTCCAAGCCTGAGATGCAGGCTTGAGCAATCGACCGCCGATAACACTGATCAATGCAAAGCTATGGCTTTGCAGTGAACAGTCTATAAGATCAGTGTGTGCAGTGTTATAGCCCCCTATGGGAGCTTTAACACTACAAAAAAAAAGTTAATAAATGTCATTTAACCCTTTCCCTAATAAAAGTCCAAATCACCCCCCTTTTCTCATAAAAAAAAACATGTAAATAAAAATAAATATAAACATATGTGATATCGCCGCGTGTGTAAATGTCCGACCTATAAAAATATATAATTAATTAAACCGCACGGTCAATGGCGCACGCGCAAAACAATTCCAACGTATTTTTGGTCACTTTTTATATCATGAAAAAATTAATAAAAAGCGATCAAAACGTCTGATCAATACAAAAATGGTACCGCTAAAAACTTCAGATTACAGCACATAAAATGAGTCCTCATACCGCCCCATACACGGTAAAATAAAAAAGTTATAGGGGTCAGAAGATGACAATTTTGAACGTATAAATTTTTCTGCATGTAGTTATGATTTTTTACAGAAGTACGACAAAATCAAACCTATATAAGTAGGGTATCATTTTAATTGTATGGACCTACAGTATAAAGATAAGGTGTAATTTTTACCGAAAAATGTACCACGTAGAAACGGAAGCCCCCAAAAGTTACAAAATGGCGTTTTTTCTTCAATTTTGTCGCACAATGATTTTTTTTCCCTTTTCGCCATAGATTTTTGGGTAAAATGACTGATGTCACTGCAAAGTAGAATTGGTGGTGCAAAAAATAAGCCATCATATGGATTTTTTGGTGCAAAATTGAAAGGGTTATGATTTTTAAAAGGTGAGGAGGAAAAAACGAAAGTGCAAAAACGGAAAAAAAATTTGGACCTTAAGGGGTTAAGATTTTTTTATAGAAGTTATTTACAAATCTGTTTAACTTTCTGGCATCAGCTGATTTAAAAAAAAAAGTTTTTCACCGGAGTACCCCTTTAAAGACGCAGGACTTATATTTATGTCCTGTGCCGGCTCCCGCGATATGAAGCGGGGTCGCTCATCAGCGGCCGGGACCCGCGGCTAATACCACACATCGCCGATCGCGGCAATGTGCGGTATTAACCCTTTAGAAGCGGCCGTCAAAGCTGACAGGCCGCTTCTAAAGCAAAAGTGAAAGTATCCCGGCTAGTCAGTCGGGCTGTTCGGGACCGCCGCGGTGAAATCGCGGCGTCCCGAACAGCTTACAGGACACCGGGAGGGCCCTTACCTGCCTCCTCGGTGTCCGATCGACGAATGACTGCTCCGTGCCTGAGATCCAGGCAGGAGCAGTCAAGCGCCGATAATGCTGATCACAGGCGTGTTAAAACACGCTTGTGATCAGCATAGGAGATCAGTGTGTGCAGTGTTATAGGTCCCTATGGGACCTATAGCACTGCAAAAAAAATGTAAAAAAAAAGTGTTAATAAAGGTCATTTAACCCCTTCCCTAATAAAAGTTTAAATCACCCCCCTTTTCCCATAAAAAAACAAAGCAGTGTAAATAAAAAAAAATAAACATATGTGGTATCGCCGCATGCGTAAATGTCCGAACTATAAAAATATATAATTAATTAAACCGCACGGTCAATGGTGTACGCGCAAAAAAATTCCAAAGTCCAAAAAAGCGTATTTTGGTCACTTTTTATACCATTAAAAAATGAATAAAAAGTGATCAAAAAGTCCGATCAAAACAAAAATCATACCATTAAAAACTTCAGATCACGGCGCATAAATGAGCCCTCATACCGCCCTGTACGTGGAAAAATAAAAAAGTTATAGGGGTCAGAAGATTACATTTTTAAATGTATAAATTTTCCTGCATGTAGTTATGATTTTTTCCAGAAGTACGACAATATCCAACCTATATAAGTAGGGTATCATTTTAACCATATGGACCTACAGAATAATGATAAGGTGTAATTTTTACCGAAATATGCACTGCGTAGAAACGGAAGCCCCCAAAAGTTACAAAATGGCGTTTTTTCTTTGATTTTGTCGCACAATGATTTTTTTTCGTTTCACAGTGAATTTTTGGGTAAAATGACTAATGTCACTGGAAAGTAGAATTGGTGACTCAAAAAATAAGCCATAATATGGATTTTTAGGTGGAAAATTGAGAGGGTTATGATTTTTAAAAGGTAAGGAGGAAAAAACGAAAGTGCAAAAACGGAAAAACCCTGAGTCCTTAAGGGGTTAAAAAGTCATATGATTCCTGAAAAATTATCAAAAGCAAACTTCATGAAGAGCAAAATCCTACTGAAAGGGGTTGTCTGGGAACTTTTAAGTTTTAAATACAACTCATAAAAGTTTATAATTATAAAAAAAAGTAATATCCACCTTAGCCCCTCCTGCTCCATTCTGTTCCACTTTCCCTGCTACTCTCTGGATTTCCTGGTCTCTCTTATGGATATGTGATCACTGCAGGCAATTACAGTAGTCCCTCAACATACGATGGTAATTGGTTCCAGACGGACCATCGTTTGTTGAAACTATCGTATGTTGAGGGACATGGATGCTCAATGATACTTACATGTCCCGCTGCTCCCCACTCCTCTGCTGCTGTATCACTAAGTTGCGGCTGCCCTGCGCTGTCACTCTCTGTCACCGTCATCACATCGCCGCTCACGCTGCCCCTATTGGATGATGGGGCAGCGGTGGCGGAGAGAAACGGCGCAGGGCAGCCGCAACATAGGGATGCGGCAGCAGAGAAGCGGTGAACTGACCGGCCGGAGCGGCGTGGACATGCAAGTATCATTGAGCGGGGCACATGGGGCACATTGAACAGCTATCCAGCAGCAGCTGAAGCATTTACCGCTGCCAGAAAGCCGTTTTTGACATTGCCCCGACACACAGAAGCATTTTGGGCCAGCGTATGTCGGGGGACCACTATACTAGAGAGACCAGGAAGTAAAGAGACTGGCAGGGCACATGGGAAGTGTCAGAACAAGAGTGGTAAGGATCAGTAAGGGTATGTTCACACTGAAGAATATCTGCCTGCAGAATTTGGCTCAGAGATTCCATCTGGAGGCCGCTGCTGAAATTTTTCAGAGGTAGAATCGCTTGGACCTGCGCCGTCAACAGTGACGGCAATGCAGTCTGCGTTTAATTCTGCCAAATAAATGACATGCTCATTCTTTCGGCAGATGGCCAATTCACACTAATGTTAATGTTTGTGCAGAAATTCCATAGTGTGAACAACCCTTTTGTTATTTTCCACATTTGTAAGTTATTTTTTTTATATTAAGTGACCACCCAAATCACCCAAAAGGAGTGGGCTGAAATATTGTAAGTGATTCCCTCAGAGACCCCCATAATGTTCTTACTATGACTTTGTTTGGAAAACTTCCTCTTCGAAACATCAGAAAATTTATGACACAAGTGAGAACATTTTCTAAGGAAATTGTAGAGAATATTTCCCCTCTTCTTTGTGCCAAGATTTTAATCTCATTTTGATCAAAAAAGACATAGGGAGGAGGGGATCTTAGGTGAAAGAGATCTAAATCAGCATTCCAAATATGGCTCTCCTGTTAGTATGCAATAAAAGGAAAATTTCCTTGAGAACGGTCATTAACATCATGTGTTGTGGCTACATGGCCAGTATACATTGAGATACTAGCAGGAAGGTATTCACAGTGCCTTAGCTCCCATAAGGCAATTGAGTTTATTACGTCAAACATGCTGCTGCAAGTTGCCGCAGCAGCCAGGGCCAGTCCAGCAAGCTTGCTGTTACGCCGAGCGCTCCGGGTCCCCGCTCCTCCCCGGAGCGCTCGCTTCACTCTCCCCGCGGCAGCGCTCCGGTCACGTCCTCTGACCCGGGGCGCTGCGATTCCGCTGCCAGCCGGGATGCGATTCGCGATGCGGGTAGCGCCCGCTCGCGATGCGCACCCCGGCTCCCCTACCTGACTCGCTCTCCGTCTGTTCTGTCCCGGCGCGCGCGGCCCCGCTCCCTAGGGCGCGCGCGCGCCGGGTCTCTGCGATTTAAAGGGCCACTGCGCCGCTGATTGGCGCAGTGGTTCCAATTAGTGTGTTCACCTGTGCACTTCCCTATATCACCTCACTTCCCCTGCACTCCCTTGCCGGATCTTGTTGCCTTAGTGCCAGTGAAAGCGTTCCTTGTGTGTTCCTTGCCTGTGTTTCCAGACCTTCTGCCGTTGCCCCTGACTACGATCCTTGCTGCCTGCCCCGACCTTCTGCTACGTCCGACCTTGCTTCTGTCTACTCCCTTGTACCGCGCCTATCTTCAGCAGCCAGAGAGGTGAGCCGTTGCTAGTGGATACGACCTGGTCACTACCGCCGCAGCAAGACCATCCCGCTTTGCGGCGGGCTCTGGTGAAAACCAGTAGTGGCTTAGAACCGGTCCACTAGCACGGTCCACGCCAATCCCTCTCTGGCACAGAGGATCCACTACCTGCCAGCCGGCATCGTGACAGTAGATCCGGCCATGGATCCCGCTGAAGTTCCTCTGCCAGTTGTCGCTGACCTCACCACGGTGGTCGCCCAGCAGTCACAACAGATAGCGCAACAAGGCCAACAGCTGTCTCAACTGACCGTTATGCTACAACAGTTACTACCACAGCTTCAGCAGTCATCTCCTCCGCCAGCTCCTGCACCTCCTCCGCAGCGAGTGGCCGCTCCTGGGATACGCTTATCCTTGCCGGATAAATTTGATGGGGACTCTAAGTTTTGCCGTGGCTTTCTTTCCCAATGTTCCCTGCATCTGGAGATGATGTCGGACCTGTTTCCCACTGAAAGGTCTAAGGTGGCTTTCGTAGTCAGCCTTCTGTCCGGAAAAGCCCTGTCATGGGCCACACCGCTCTGGGACCGCAATGACCCCGTCACTGCCTCTGTACACTCCTTCTTCTCGGAAATCCGAAGTGTCTTTGAGGAACCTGCCCGAGCCTCTTCTGCTGAGACTGCCCTGTTGAACCTGGTCCAGGGTAATTCTTCCGTTGGCGAGTATGCCGTACAATTCCGTACTCTTGCTTCAGAATTGTCCTGGAATAATGAGGCCCTCTGCGCGACCTTCAAAAAAGGCCTATCCAGCAACATTAAAGATGTTCTGGCCGCACGAGAAATTCCTGCTAATCTACATGAACTTATTCACCTAGCCACTCGCATTGACATGCGTTTTTCCGAAAGGCGTCAGGAACTCCGCCAAGATATGGACTCTGTTCGCACGAGGCGTTTCTTCTCCTCGGCTCCTCTCTCCTCTGGTCCCCTGCAATCTGTTCCTGTGCCTCCCGCCGTGGAGGCTATGCAGGTCGACCGGTCTCGCCTGACACCTCAAGAGAGGACACGACGCCGTATGGAGAACCTCTGCCTGTACTGTGCCAGTACCGAACACTTCCTGAGAGATTGTCCTATCCGTCCTCCCCGCCTGGAAAGACGTACGCTGACTCCGCACAAAGGTGAGACAGTCCTTGATGTCTACTCTGCTTCTCCACGTCTTACTGTGCCTGTGCGGATGTCTGCCTCTGCCTTCTCCTTCTCTACAGTGGCCTTCTTGGACTCTGGATCTGCAGGAAATTTTATTTTGGCCTCTCTCGTCAACAAATTCAACATCCCGGTGACCAGTCTCGCCAGACCCCTCTACATCAATTGTGTAAATAATGAAAGATTGGACTGTACCATACGTTTCCGCACGGAGCCCCTTCTTATGAGCATCGGATCTCATCATGAGAGGATTGAACTTTTGGTCCTCCCCAATTGCACCTCGGAAATTCTCCTTGGACTTCCCTGGCTTCAACTTCATTCCCCTACCCTGGATTGGTCCACTGGGGAGATCAAGTGTTGGGGGTCCTCTTGTTCCAAGAACTGTCTAAAACCGGTTCCCAGTAACCCTTGCCGTAACTCTGTGGTTCCTCCAGTAACCGGTCTCCCTAAGGCCTATATGGACTTCGCGGATGTTTTCTGCAAAAAACAAGCTGAGACTCTACCTCCTCACAGGCCTTATGATTGCCCTATCGACCTCCTCCCGGGCACTACTCCACCCCGGGGCAGAATTTATCCTCTCTCTGCCCCAGAGACTCTTGCCATGTCCGAATACGTCCAGGAGAATCTAAAAAAGGGCTTTATCCGTAAATCCTCCTCTCCTGCCGGAGCCGGATTTTTCTTTGTGTCCAAAAAAGATGGCTCCCTACGTCCGTGCATTGACTACCGCGGTCTTAATAAAATCACGGTTAAGAACCGCTACCCCTTACCCCTCATCTCTGAACTCTTTGATCGCCTCCAAGGTGCCCACATCTTCACTAAATTGGACTTAAGAGGCGCCTATAACCTCATCCGCATCAGAGAGGGGGACGAGTGGAAAACGGCATTTAACACCAGAGATGGACACTTTGAGTATCTGGTCATGCCCTTTGGACTGTGCAACGCCCCTGCCGTCTTCCAAGACTTTGTCAATGAAATTTTTCGTGATCTGTTATACTCCTGTGTTGTTGTATATCTGGACGATATCCTAATTTTTTCTGCCAATCTAGAAGAACACCGCCAGCATGTCCGTATGGTTCTTCAGAGACTTCGTGACAACCAACTCTATGCCAAAATTGAGAAATGTCTGTTTGAATGCCAATCTCTTCCTTTTCTAGGATATTTGGTCTCTGGCCAGGGACTACAGATGGATCCAGACAAACTCTCTGCCGTCTTAGATTGGCCACGCCCCTCCGGACTCCGTGCTATCCAACGCTTTTTGGGGTTCGCCAATTATTACAGGCAATTTATTCCACATTTTTCTACCATTGTGGCTCCTATCGTGGCTTTAACCAAAAAAAATGCTGATCCCAAGTCCTGGCCTCCTCAAGCAGAAGACGCCTTTAAACGACTCAAGTCTGCCTTTTCTTCGGCTCCCGTCCTCTCCAGACCTGACCCTTCCAAACCCTTCCTATTGGAGGTTGATGCCTCCTCAGTGGGAGCTGGAGCTGTTCTTCTACAAAAAAATTCTTCCGGGCATGCTGTCACTTGTGGTTTTTTCTCTAGGACCTTCTCTCCAGCGGAGAGGAACTACTCCATCGGGGATCGAGAGCTTCTAGCTATTAAATTAGCACTTGAGGAATGGAGGCATCTGCTGGAGGGATCAAGTTCTCCTGTTATTATCTACACCGACCACAAGAACCTCTCCTACCTCCAGTCTGCCCAACGGCTGAATCCTCGCCAGGCCCGGTGGTCTCTGTTCTTTGCCCGATTTAATTTTGAGATTCACTTTCGTCCTGCCGATAAGAACATTAGGGCCGATGCTCTCTCTCGTTCCTCGGATGCCTCAGAAGTTGAACTCTCTCCGCAACACATCATTCCACCTGACTGCCTGATCTCCACTTCTCCTGCCTCCATCAGGCAGACTCCTCCAGGAAAGACCTTTGTTTCTCCTCGCCAACGCCTCGGAATCCTCAAATGGGGTCACTCCTCCCATCTCGCAGGTCATGCGGGTATCAAGAAATCTGTGCAACTCATCTCCCGCTTCTATTGGTGGCCGACTCTGGAGACGGATGTTGTGGACTTTGTGCGAGCCTGCACTATCTGTGCCCGGGATAAGACTCCTCGCCAGAAGCCCGCTGGTTTTCTTCATCCTCTGCCTGTCCCCGAACAGCCTTGGTCTCTGATTGGTATGGATTTTATTACTGATTTACCCCCTTCCCGTGGCAACACTGTTATTTGGGTGGTCGTTGATCGATTCTCCAAAATGGCACATTTCATCCCTCTTCCTGGTCTTCCTTCTGCGCCTCAGTTGGCTAAACAATTTTTTGTACACATTTTTCGTCTTCACGGGTTGCCTACGCAGATTGTCTCGGATAGAGGCGTCCAATTCGTGTCTAAATTCTGGAGGGCTCTCTGTAAACAACTCAAGATTAAATTAAATTTTTCTTCTGCATATCATCCCCAGTCCAATGGACAAGTAGAAAGGATTAACCAGATCTTGGGTGATTATTTGCGACATTTTGTTTCCTCCCGCCAGGATGACTGGGCAGATCTCCTCCCATGGGCCGAATTCTCGTATAACTTCAGGGTCTCTGAGTCTTCCTCCAAATCCCCATTTTTCGTGGTGTACGGCCGTCACCCTCTTCCCCCCCTCCCTACTCCCTTGCCCTCTGGTCTGCCCGCTGTGGATGAAATTTCTCGTGACCTTTCCATCATATGGAGAGAGACCCAAAATTCTCTCTTACAGGCTTCATCACGCATGAAGAAGTTCGCGGATAAGAAAAGAAGAGCTCCCCCTGTTTTTTCCCCTGGAGACAAGGTATGGCTCTCCGCTAAATATGTCCGCTTCCGTGTCCCTAGCTACAAGTTGGGACCACGCTATCTTGGTCCTTTCAAAATTTTGTGTCAAATTAATCCTGTCTCTTATAAACTTCTTCTTCCTCCCTCTCTTCGTATCCCTAATGCCTTTCACGTCTCTCTTCTCAAACCACTCATCCTCAACCGTTTTTCTCCCAAATCTGTTCCTCCCACTCCTGTTTCCGGCTCCTCGGACATCTTCTCGGTCAAAGAAATTTTAGCTGCCAAAAAGGTCAGAGGGAAAAATTTTTTTTTAGTGGACTGGGAGGGTTGTGGTCCTGAAGAGAGATCCTGGGAACCTGAGGACAACATCCTAGACAAAAGTCTGCTCCTCAGGTTCTCAGGCTCTAAGAAGAGGGGGAGACCCAAGGGGGGGGGTACTGTTACGCCGAGCGCTCCGGGTCCCCGCTCCTCCCCGGAGCGCTCGCTTCACTCTCCCCGCGGCAGCGCTCCGGTCACGTCCTCTGACCCGGGGCGCTGCGATTCCGCTGCCAGCCGGGATGCGATTCGCGATGCGGGTAGCGCCCGCTCGCGATGCGCACCCCGGCTCCCCTACCTGACTCGCTCTCCGTCTGTTCTGTCCCGGCGCGCGCGGCCCCGCTCCCTAGGGCGCGCGCGCGCCGGGTCTCTGCGATTTAAAGGGCCACTGCGCCGCTGATTGGCGCAGTGGTTCCAATTAGTGTGTTCACCTGTGCACTTCCCTATATCACCTCACTTCCCCTGCACTCCCTTGCCGGATCTTGTTGCCTTAGTGCCAGTGAAAGCGTTCCTTGTGTGTTCCTTGCCTGTGTTTCCAGACCTTCTGCCGTTGCCCCTGACTACGATCCTTGCTGCCTGCCCCGACCTTCTGCTACGTCCGACCTTGCTTCTGTCTACTCCCTTGTACCGCGCCTATCTTCAGCAGCCAGAGAGGTGAGCCGTTGCTAGTGGATACGACCTGGTCACTACCGCCGCAGCAAGACCATCCCGCTTTGCGGCGGGCTCTGGTGAAAACCAGTAGTGGCTTAGAACCGGTCCACTAGCACGGTCCACGCCAATCCCTCTCTGGCACAGAGGATCCACTACCTGCCAGCCGGCATCGTGACACTTGCAATAGAGCAAGGATGTTGGCATACTTACAATAAGGCCCACAAGGCATTGGCTTAGAGCCGCAGTTTAAGGGGGTGGCAGAAATGCCGCCCACCCATGATACACTGCTCAACACGTTTTTAGGAGTTGGGTGCTGCTCAAATGGCGGCCACTCATGGGAAGGGGAAGAACCTGTTCTGGTTGTTCGGATTAGTAAGCCACTTTTTGCGGACTCTCAGCACCTTGTCCCACCCAAGCAGCGAGGAGAAAGAGGATGCCACTATTGCCCAGGAGTAGAGTGGCTCACAGGCTCAGCCTCCCCCCTCCCCTGGAGTTTGAGCAGTACAAAGAGAGTGAGGCCTCAGGATGAGGCCTCCTTGTGAGAGGTCACTGTGGACCTTACAGTACACGGTGCAGCATAGCTAAGAGTTCAAGGTGAGGATGGGCCGTTTGGCAGGGAGGTGCACAAACATTTTGGAAGGCAGGGGCTCAAGTATAAAAAGGGCAATTCACTGTATTATGCCTGTACTGTGACATCACTGTGCATATTATTCATGTACTGTGACATCAGTGTGAGCATTATCCCTGTTATGCGACATCGCTGTGCGCATTGTCACAGTACAGGGATAATGTGCACAGCGATGTCGCATAACAGGGATAATGCATTATCTCGGTACTTTGATATCACTGTTTATTATCCCTGTTCTGTGACATCACAGTGCTTGCATTATCTCTGTACTGTGACATCACTGTGTGTATTATCCATTTACTTCGACATCACTTTGTGTATTACCCCTGTACTGTGACATCACTGTGTATTATCCCTGTACTACGACATCACTGTGTGCATTATCCATGTACTGTGACATCACTGTGTATATTATCCCTGTTTTATGACCTCACTGTGCACGTTATCCCTGTACTGTGATGTCACTGCATGCATTGTCCTTCTATGTGACATTACTGTTGTTGTAGGAATCCAGACTTGTAATTGTGTGAATTATCTCTGTTCTGTGACATCACTGTGCACATTATCCCTGTACTGTGACATTACTGCATGCATAATTCCTGTACTGTGATGTCACTATGTGTATATTCCCTGTTCTGCAATATCCCTGTACTTTGACATCACTGTGTGTATTATTCTTGTAATGTGACATCACTGTGTAATATTACTGTACTGTGATATCACTGTGTGTATTAAAGGAGAAGTCCTGTTCAGCACTTTTTTCTGCCAATTATGCCTGGGCTGCAAGCATCTAAAACATCAAACTGACCTCACCTGCTGTCTTCTTCCTGGATGCCTGTGGTCAACGTGTCACACTGCTGATCAACAAATTGCTGTATGCAGTGATGATTTGTGTGCTGGGAATATGCACATGCACCAAATGTATTAAATGGTCTTGTAGCATGGGTAATTATGGTGTTAATACACATTTTTTTTATTATTACAGCTTAGTACACCACGTTGTAATATTCCTCCTCTGCAACTTAAAGGAAATCTGTCACCAGTGTCACCTGCACTAAGCTGTCGGTACCGACAGATAGTGCAGGTGACACTGATGACGACAGTACTTACCTTGTCCCGTTACGTGGCAGGGATCTCCGGGGTAATCTTGTCCGTTAGCTCCAGCTCTGGGCACCCGGCTTGGGGCATGGGCGGAGCATAGTGATGTCACCGCTGCTGCGAGACCCAGCAGGGAGTAGCAGCTGCTTGTGGCATGGGTGGAGCTTAGCGACGTCACCGCTGCTGCTCCTTGCTGTGTCCCGCTGCTAGAGAACAGCAGCGGTGACATCACTAAGCTCCCCCAAGCCGGGTACCCAGAGCTGGAGCTAACGGACAAGATTACCAGAGATCCACGCCACGGGACATGGTGAGTACCGTTGTCATCAGTGTCATCTGCACTATCTGTCGGTTAGTGCAGGTGACACTGGTGACAGATTTCCTTTAACTTTTGAACAAGATGCGCAAAAAATGTGTTTAAATGCTGTCCACATCAGTTTTGTAAGCAAGATCTGCACTGGTGTATGTTTGTGGTGTAATTGTGAGCTTTGCAACAAACTTGCAACTTTTTTCTGGAAAAAGTTGCACTTCATAAATTAGTAACCACTGCAAGAGCAAAGTGTACCTTTCATTACAAATTTTGTTATGTAATGTAGAAAATAACATTATGTGTATATTTGTAATAAACATTGGTTAAAAAAAAGTGTATAGTTATGTCCCTGCAGCTATCCCCTGTGTGTCTCTGTGAGGAGATCAAATACAGGAAGTAAGGGTGGGCAAGCAGGGTTCTGTGCACCGAGGACAAGCAGGGTTCTGGGCACCAAGAACAAGCAGGGTTCTGTGCACCGAGGACAAGCAGGGATCTGTGTACCGAGGACAAGCAGGGCTCTGTACACTGGGGACAAGCAGGGCTCCGTACACTGAGGACAAGCAGGGATCTGTGCACCGAGGACAAGCAGGGTTCTGTACACTGTGGACAAGCAGGGATATGTGCACTGAGAACAAGCAGGGCTCTTTACACTGAGGACATTCAGGGATCTGTGCTGTGAGGACAAGCAGGGATCTGTGCAGTGAGGACAAGCAGGGTTCTGTGCACCGAGGACAAGTAGGGATCTGTGCACTGAGGACAAGCAGGGTTCTGTGCACTGAGGACAAGCAGGGCTCTGTGCAGTGTGGACAAGCAGGGCTCTGTGCAGTGAGGACAAGCAGGGCTCTGTACACTGAGGACAAGCAGGGCTATGTGCAGTGAGGACAATAAGGGTTATGTGCACTGAGGACAAGCAGGGCTCTGTACACTGACGACAAGTAGGGCTCTGTGCACTGAGGACAAGCAGGGGTCTGAAGTGAGGACAAGCAGGACTCTGTGCACTGAGGACAAGCAGGCCTCTGTGCAGTGAGGACAAGCAGGGCTCTGTGTACTGAGGACAAGCAGGGCTCTGTGCACTGAGGACATTAGGGGATCTGTGCAGTGAGGACAAGCAGGGATCTGTGCAGTGAGGACAAGCAGGGTTCTGTGCACCGAGGACAGGCAGGGATCTGTGCACCGAGGACAAGCAGGGTTCTGTGCAGTGAGGACAAGCAGGGCTCTGTGCAGTGAGGACAAGCAGGGCTCTGTACACTGAGGACAAGCAGGGCTCTGTGCGCTGAAGACAAGCAGGGCTCTGTGCAGTGAGGACAAGTAGGGCTCTATGCACTGAGGACAAGCAGGGGTCTGTGCAGTGAGGACAAGTAGGACTCTGTACACTGAGGACAAGCAGGGCTCTGTGCAGTGAGGACAAGCAGGGCTCTGTGCACTGAGGACAAGCAGGGCTCTATGCAGTGAGGACAAGCAGGCCTCTGTGCACTGAGGACAAGCAGGGCTCTGTACACTGAGGACAAGCAGGGCTCTGTGCGCTGAAGACAAGCAGGGCTCTGTGCAGTGAGGACAAGTAGGGCTCTATGCACTGAGGACAAGCAGGGGTCTGTGCAGTGAGGACAAGTAGGACTCTGTACACTGAGGACAGACAGGGCTTTGTGCACTGAGGACAAGTGGGGTTCTGTACACTGAGGACAAGCAGGGCTCTGTGCACTAAGGACATGCAGGGGTCCGTGAAGTGAGGACAAGCAGGACTCTGTACACTGAGGACAAGCAGGGCTCTGTGCAGTGAGGACAAGCAGGGCTCTGTGCACTGAGGACAAGCAGGGCTCTATGCAGTGAGGACAAGCAGGGCTCTGTGCACTGAGGACAAGCAGGGCTCTGTACACTGAGGACAAGCAGGGCTCTGTGAACTGAAGACAAGCAGAGCTATGTGCAGTGGGGACAGGCAGGGCTTTGTACACTGAGGACAAGCAGGGCTATGTGCAGTGAGGACAAGCAGGGCTCTGTACACTGAAGACAGGCAGGGCTTTGTACACTGAGGACAAGTAGGGCTCTATGCACTGAGGGCAAGTAGGGCTCTATGCACTGAGGACAAGCAGGGGTCTGTGAAGTGAGGACAAGCAGGACTCTGTACACCGAGGACAAGCAGGGCTCTGTACACTGAGGACAAGCAGGGCTCTATGCAGTGAGAAGTCCTGTTCAGCACTTTTTTCTGCCAATTATGCCTGGGCTGCAAGCATCTAAAACATCAAACTGAACTCACCTGCCGCTGCTCCTTCGGTGCTCTGGTATCGCCGCTCCAGTCCTCAGCTGCTGTCTTCTTCCTGGATGCCTGTGGTCAATGTGTCACACTGCTGATCAGCAAATTGCTGTACGCAGTGATGATTTGTGTGCTGGGAATATGCACATGCACCAAATGTATTAAATGGTCTTGTAGCATGGGTAATTATGGTGTTAATACACATTTTTTATTATTATTACAGCTTAGTACACCACGTTGTAATATTCCTCCTCTGCAACTTAAAGGAAATCTGTCACCAGTGTCACCTGCACTAAGCTGTTGGTACCGACAGATAGTGCAGGTGACACTGATGACGACAGTACTTACCTTGTCCCGTTACGTGATAGTGATGTCACCACTGCTGAGAGCAGCAGCTGCTTGTGGCATGGGGGGAGCTTAGTGATGTCACCGCTGCTGCTCCCTGCTTGGTCCTGCTGCTAGAGAACAGCAGCGGTGACATCACTAAGCTCCCCCGTGCCCCAAGCCGGGTACCCAGAGCTGGAGCTAACGGACAAGATTACCGGAGATCCACGCCACGGAACGGGACAAGGTGAGTACCGTTGTCATCAGTGTCACCTGCTCTATCTGTCGGTACCGACAGGTTAGTGCAGATGACACTGGTGACAGATTTCCTTTAACTTTTTAACAAGATGCGCAAAAAATGTGTTTAAATGCTGTCCACATCAGTTTTGTAAGCAAGATCTGCACTGGTGTATGTTTGTGGTGTAATTGTGAGCTTTGCAACAAACTTGCAACTTTTTTTTGGAAAAAGTTGCACTTCATAAATTAGTAACCACTGCAAGATCAAAGTGTATTTTGTTATGTAATGTAGAAAATAACATTTTGTATATATTTGTAATAAACATTGTTTAAAACAAAAAAGTGTATAGTTATGTCCCTGCAGCTATCCCCTGTGTGTCTCTGTGAGGAGACCAAATACAGGAAGTAAGGGTGGGCAAGCAGGGTTCTGTGCACCGAGGACAAGCAGGGATCTGTGTGCCGAGGACAAGCAGGGCTCTGTACACTGGGGACAAGCAGGGCTCCGTACACTGAGGACAAGCAGGGATCTGTGCACCGAGGACAAGCAGGGTTCTGTACACTGAGGACAAGCAGGGATCTGTGCACTGAGAACAAGCAGCGCTCTGTACACTGAGGACATTAGGGGATCTGTGCAGTGAGGACAAGCAGGGTTCTGTGCACCGAGGACAAGCAGGGATCTGTGCACCGAGGACAAGCAGGGTTCTGTGCACTGAGGACAAGCAGGGCTCTGTACACTGAGGACAAGCAGGGCTCTATACAGTGAGGACAAGCAGGGCTCTGTACACTGAGGACAAGCAGGGCTCTGTGCACTGAGGACAAGCGGGGTTCTGTACACTGAGGACAAGCAGGGCTCTGTGCACTGAGGACAAGCAGGGTTCTGTACACTGAAGACATGCAGGGCTCTGTGCAGTGCAGCTCTGTGACATGCCCCCGGCTCACACAGTAGGCTGATGGACAAGTTGGAAGCCTGCACAGAGTCTTGCTTCTCTGTCCATACTGTATTTTGTCTCTGCACAGAGACACACAGGCATTAGCTGCAGGGAACTAAAATAATATGGAGGTATTTGGAAATGTATTTTGTATTTAAATATTTATTTATTTAAATTTCCATACATGTTTGGTTCTCCTAGGAGATTGCTCCAGCAATTGGGAAATAACAAAGATATATTTTTGAACTCTATAGTACTACAGAAAAAGGCTAGAACACCCCAAATGTTCTGTGACTTTACACGTAAGAAATCCTGTGAGCGGGAAAAAAAAATGGCTTAATAAGCGTCCATGACATTTAGAACATCTGTAGGCGGAGGCTTTGAAAACATGATATTTTATACCATTTAAACAGGAGCAGGTAATATTTCAATTCCACCATTCTATGAATAATTTCCCCTGAAGTACGTATAATGCTGCACACCCTACATCAGCCTTCATATCAGAATCTGTTGAAGGAATCTTTCAATATGTTGTAATCAAATCTCCATGTTAAAGTACACTGATGCCTTTTGCAAAGTAATATCTTGGCTAAATGTATGCCAGAGGATCCAGACTGCAAGTCATAGTGACCATTAACCTTCTTACTGAATCAGGCTCAGGAGCCCAGCCAGCACTAAGCAATTTGAGCTATGTTATCAGCCATTTTAGGCTGGAGAATGGCTCATGGCAGCGTCCTTCAACTGGATGAATAGACAAGAAGTCTGCTTTCTGTAATGAGATATCTACCTCAGCAATTGCTTGTCTTAATACAATATTTCTAGTCCTACTTTCAAATCTATTATAAACACTATATTCTAGTTATTTATAAAGTCAGAATTGTTTTACGAATGTACAGCTAAGAATTACCATGATATAAAAAAATTCTATAAGCTATGTTCACTGTCTCCATGGCAACAGACTACAATCTGTAGGTTGGAATAAGAAGAAGGATCGTCCAGCGCTTTACTCAGGGAACAAACACTTTATTGGGATGCCATGGAGAACAAACAGGTACATGGAGACATGTGACGCGTTTCGGCTCGAGTCACAAAATTGTCTCAAAGGTTGCTTCTTATATGTGGGTTATACAGGTGAGGCCTGCCCACCAGACACAGATACTTGGAGAAAAACGCAAGGGTTCTCTCCACTACGGAAAAGTTGCGTTTAAAAACCACAGATTAGAACATATAGGTTATCGCTGTACATAAATACCTGCATAATACATAAATATGAATACAAGTATTAAAAATACACCCGAAAACATATTAAAATACAGGAGGAAAAGACAAAAGAACAAAAGGAAGCATAAGGCCGCAGAATATTTAAAGAGGCTACCCCTTAAAGCACAACAATATATATATATATATATATATATATATATATATAAAGATGCCAATATTGGGGGTTCCTACTAATGTAGAATGGTATCAAGTCTTCTGTTAAGACCGTGAGGAAATCTGGTATTCAATTTGAGAATCCAGAAGACCTCACGGTCCAGGATTTTTTGTTTGAGATTACCACCTCTTGAAGACAGTCTCACTCTCTCAATCCCCTGCAACTGTAAGGAGGATGTATTACCCCAGTGAACTTCAGCAATCTGTCTAGATACCATAGACAAAGGCCGTGACTGAAAATGACCTACATCAAACAGATACTTACGTATCCTGACCTTTAAGGGGTTTGTGGTGTATCCCATATATTGAAGGTTACAGTCACGGCACGTGAATAGGTAGATGACTTTGGTTGTGCTGCAGTTAATGTATTATTTCATGTTAAAGTTACTGTAATTGCTGCATGATGAAAAGCTGTTAGACATATACATATAGCTGCAGCACACACATCCCGTCGCCCCACATTTATAAGATCCCGTATAATTTAGCCAGGTGGGTTTTCTCTCAGGACGGTCAGGAAACAAACTCGGTGATAGCATTTGACCGAGGATGGGAGCCCTTCGTGATACACACATGTACCCCAAGTCCAAGGCTTCTCTGACCCCGGGATCGGTGTTCAAGATGGGTATGTATTTGTCGATAATTTTCTTAACCGATTTGAATTCCATGCTGTATTGTGTCGAGAAGATGATGGGCTTGTTCGTTTCCACAGATGGAAGTTTGATGTTATCAGTTTTTATAAGGTCTTCCCGGTTCCTCTCCTTAGGAATTTTCACTGCTCTGGAGATGGACCAGTCGGCGTATCCGCGCTGCCGCAGGCGTTTGCACACGGCAACTGCTTCCCCTGAAAAATCAACTTCAAGGGAGTAGTTGCGGCGTGCCCGAATCATTTCCTCAACTGGTAGTTTCTCAATTACATGGGCTGGGTGACATGATACGGCATAAAGAATAGAATTTACTGATGTTTTACTTCTAAACGGGGTAGATATAGTTTTGCATGTACAACTGTCACCCCGCAGGTGTAAGTCGAGAAAATCTATTTCTCCCTGGTGATAACTGCCCGTCAATATGAGATTAAGATCGTTGGAGTTAAGAAACTCCATAAACCCCTTTATGGCCGATACATCGGATCCCCAAATAAACAGGAGATCATCGATGTAGCGGCCATACCACAGCAGATGTTCTGTAGGTTGGTCAGGATAATCCAAAATGCAAAATAGAGACACTTTGCAGTCTGTTGCTAAGAAGACTTCAAGAAGTGATTTCAAATGACACATGACAAACCTCAGCAAAATTAAAAATTTGCTTTCTATGATGTGGTGCTCAACTTGGCTATCTCTCAATGCCTATAGACTGTTAATGAAGTGGAAACATATATGCTTGACTGCTGCCCCAGAAGGAAAACTAGTCCCCATTCTTGTAATCTGTTGGGGTCCCAGCCATCTGATCCTCATCAGTTAGATACTTATCACCTATCTGGTTTCTAACTTGTGAAAACCCATTTAGAGAAGTTATCCTCTATCCTCAAAAGGGTACAATAAACATGACAGGAAGCCTCTGTGTCCCCTCCTCTGTGACTATATGCCAGTCATGGCCAGAACCATTTAGAGTTTTTTTCCCTCTATATGTGATGTTGCATTGAGCTAAAAATAGTGTGAGGATGCTGTTATCCTCACTTGTTAGGTCGGGTCTAGTGTGTGAGGTCCCGGGAAATGTATTAACAGACTACACTGCCTTTCACCTTGCCAAACCTTATCCAAAACAACTCTTTGATACATACAGCACCTTCCTTAGCCTAAAGTACAGACACCTATCACAGACCTATTTAAAAGCAAAATTGACAATTTCCATTATGACATTTTCTGTCAGTCCCTAGGAATACAGATGAAACTCGAAAAATTAGAATATCATGCAAAAGTTCATTGCATTTCGTTAATGCAACTTAACCCCTGTACCGTTGCTGCCCTGTCAGGTAGCCTCCATACAGTGACCCTTGCACCTGTACCCTATGTATATTTCTAAGTGCCTGTGTTGTATAGTGTATTGTATATAAAATGTGTTATGCCTTTAAGACCTGTTGTCATGTGACCCAGTGAGGTACCAGTGACCATGTGACCAACAGGGTGACCTATGGAACCCGTCAGAGTCTCCCCCATATAAGCCCAGGGTGGAGCCTCTACTCTCTCTTCCTACTTAGCTGAGTTGCACTAAGGTGTAGTCCTGTCAGAGTGTGTCTGGAGTCCAGAAGAGGCCTAAAGTCTACCATGCAGCCACTGATCCACAAATCCATTACCCCCCAGGTACAAGTCAAAACCTGGTAAGCTGCAAACGGGGTATAGTCATTCTCAGTCAAGTCAGTCAAAGTCAACCTGTCTCAAGTCAGCGTGGCCTGCATCAAATTGTCCCAATCCCCCATAAGTCCTAGCAAGCCCTGTGGTCTCGGAAGTCACTGGTCACCTCTGTGGGCCTAGCCAAGCTGTATAGACTGTTACATCTGTCTGACTCAGTTAAGCTGCCATTGTTCCATAACTTGGCATCGGAGTCATTATTTGCCCCCGTGCCTAGCCCAGAATCCAGCGGTATTCCTTCGGGTGGTGTAGAGGATAAACCACGCCCTGGCATCACGAACACAAGGGGTTAATGCCATCTGCCCCTAGGATAATTCCATCTTTCCTCATCACACCCCCACCATGGAAGCAAGAAGTGCCCCAAAATCTCCTGGTAGACGGATGTGTTGACCCTGGACTTCATGAAGGACAGTGGACCAACACCAGCAGATAACATGGCTCCCCAAATCATAGTAATTGGGGGGTGGGGGGTTGGGGTTTTCATGAGCAGAAAGCCATAATCATCACAATTATGACAAATCACGGCTTGAACTATCTTGCTTTGCATGTAATGAGTCTCTCTCATATATTAATTTCCCCTTTTAAGTTGCATTACTGAAAGAAATGAACTTTTCACAATATTTTAATTTTTCGAGTTTCGCCTGTATAGCTTCTTCTTGACCCCTTGCAGTCTGGTTTCCACACTCTACATTATACAGGAACCATTCTTTCCAAATTAATAAATAATCTCCTAACTGCTTAATCTCAAGGCATCAACTCTTTATTGACCCTCCCTGATCTCTCTGACATGTTTGACACTGTAGATTACCAACACCTCCATAGAATGCTCTGCACTTTTGGCTCTAAAGGGGTTATCCAGGGGAAAATGTTAACCTACTATTGTCCCTGGACTGTCTACAAAAATACCTTCTGTCACTCCCTCGTAGCTCTGGTATCGGGGTGCCCCATCTCTACCTGAACTCTGCTGACAATCTACTTTAGCAGAGCCAGCCAGAGCTCTAGAGGTGACATCACAGCGCCACTCTGCCAATCGCTGGGCACAGCAGTGTCCTTCCTCTGCTGGTCTTGCTGGTCCTTCTTTCCTTCAATATAGATATACACAAATGATGTGTTCTGCCTTTTTTCTTAACCCTTATTCCTCATAGATTGTAAGTGCTACACTGGATGGTAAGAGACAGAAAAATAGAGATAAACCTGCACACTGCAATGGTTTGCAATTATGGAAATCAGGAAATTAAAAATTAAAAAAGACTGCGATGTACTGTATATTTTTTTTCTTTAACTCCATGTGTTTTCCATATACATGTTTATATGTTTGAACCCCATGATATATTATGTTTAGTTTTTTACTGGTTTGCTTTGGAATAGGAACCTCAGTGCATAGGCAATGAACAGGCATGCTGTGGCATTATTTATATAACTATTTGTGTGAATTATAGGATATAGTTATAGCTTTTAAGATGTAAACATCAAGGTTTAGGTTTAGGTAGCCTTTGATTTTTCAAAACACAGATGCCTTTTGAACTCCACACATCTTTTTGCATTTGCAGATAACACAACTAATATATTAACTGCAGGGCAGTTTCTGAGAAGAAATTTACAATACCGATTCAGGCCTGCTATATCATTTTATGTAGCCCGACAAGTCTTGTACCATCCTGGATTCTGAGGTCCTGCGTGCACCTCCACACCACAGCAACGTACAGGCAGTGACACAGTTCTTACAGCCCTGTCCAGGCACACTGACCAACCTTCAGGATAGGAAGCTCAGTGCTACAAAAAGGTAGATAAGACTGGCCATTATCTAAGCTGGTCCTAAAGGACATCTTTACTAGAGATGGGAGAGTTTTTGAAAAATTTGATTCTGTCGATTTGCCAAATTTCCCGAAAAAATTAGGTTTGATCCGAATTTTTTTGCAGCAAATCTTTATTAAAAATGGCTATTTACGGGCTACAGAGAGGCTTAATAGGGGTGTAGAACACTTTGACTTGTTGTAACATGCATAGGGAGTGTGCTAGAGTAGTGAAATAATACAGGGTGGGCCATTTATATGGATACACCTTAATAAAATGGGAATGGTTGGTGATATTAACTTCCTGTTTGTGGCACATTATTATATGTGAGGGGGGAAACTTTTCAAGATGGGTGGTGACCATGGCGGTCATTTTGAAGTCAGCCATTTTGAATCCAACTTTTGGAAGAGGGTCATGTGACACATCAAACTTATTGGAAATTTCACAAGAAAAACACTGGTGTTCTTGGTTTTAATGTAACTTTATTCTTTCATTAGTTATTTACAAGTTTTTCTTTGTTTACAGCCATTGACATGTCGTCGAAGTTAACACGTGAGGAGCGGATAGAAATTGTGTTGATGTCTGGTGAACGTAGTAACCGGGTCATTGCAGCAGATTTCAATGCAAGCCCCCCCCCCCCCCCCCACGAGACCACCCATCTCCCATGCTACAGTTAGCAAACTGCTTGCTAAGTTTCGTGAAACTGGTTCAGTGTTGGATTTGCCAAAATGTGGATGCATGAAATCTGTCACTAATGAAGAAACATCAGTGGCTGTCCTAGCTTCATTCAGCAAGAGCCCACAGCATAGCACTCGCCGCATGTCACTGGAGAGTGGCATTAGTCGAACATCCCTTCGGCGGATATTAGCTACTCACAAATGGCACCCTTACAAACTCCAGCTACTGCAGCATCTCAACGAGGAAGATCCAGATCTGCGCACTGAATTTGCAGAATGGGCAAAACAAAAATTGGAACAGGACCCCCAGTTTACGCAGAAGATTTTGTTTAGTGATGAGGCAAACTTTTATGTGAATGGTGAAGTTAACAAACAAAACCACCGCTATTGGTCTGACACTTACCCGCATTGTATAGGTCCCTCAAAGACTGTTGGAACACAAGAATTTATGGTATGGTGTGGTATATGGGGTACAAAGATAGTGGGGCCATTCTTCATCAATGGGAACCTCAAGGCCATTGGTGTGACACCATGGATAATCTAGTCTTATTCATCCGGCATTGATGGGTGGAAATCCTGGCTGATCCAAGCCTGATTCATCTTGACAAAGGTCAGTCTCTCCACATTTTTGGTGGCAGGCGAGTTCTCTTTGGGGTTACTATGGCCCCCGCTGCACTAAACACCCGCTCTGATGCCATACTACTGGCCGGGCAGGACAACTTTTCCAGGGCCAACTCTGCTAGTTGCAGCCACAAATCCAGTTTGGCTGCCCAGAAGTCCAGCAGATCTTCAAGGTGGGTTGGCTGGGTCATGTCCAAGTAGGCCACCACCTGCTGGTTCAGGTCCTGCTCAAGGTCTACCTGCTGCTGATTATTTGCTTCACTATGCAAGTGAAGAAAGCTACTCATCAACAACTGTAGACTCAGGCTGTTGCTGATGGAGCTGGTACTGCTCCTGCCACCCCACCCCTCCCCAGCAGCCATGGCAGTGAAACATGAGCGCCCCCCCTCAGTCAGACCTGCGAGAGGATGGACGATGGCGCAGATAGGTATCAGCCAACTGACTAAGTAGGATGCCTCTGTAGTAGGTCAGTTTGTCCTCCCTCAGTTTAAAAAAGGCCCCCATTTTGTGTCGTAGCAAGGGTCCAACATGGTGGCGAGCCAGAAGTCATTCCGCTGCCAAAAGTGACAATTCGGCAATCACTACGCAAGCAAGTGAGCATTCATCGTGCCATTTGTGCAAGTGACTCGAAGGGACTTCCTGCCTCCATCTCCAATGCATACTGCCACGGTCTGTTCTAGGTCCTCTGTCACGTCTTCCTCATCACCCTGTAGCTTCCCTGGCTGCTCCTGCTCCTCCTCTCCTGTCAGCTGAGTATAAAAATCACCCATTTTGCTACACATTGACTGTGCTCCATTGCCCCCTCCTCCTTTTCCTCCTCTTCCAGTTCAGCCCCCACAGGGCTCATTTAGCCATGAGATGTAGGCACCACGTCTCCAGTGCCCTGACCAGCCATTGTTTCCACCATCTGTTTTAGGAAAGGAAGCAGTGGAATGACATCATTCATCCCGTAATCCTGGAGCCTGACAAATAATGTGGCTTCCTCAAAGGGCCTGAGCAAACAGCAGGTGTCACGTATGAGCTGCTACTGGTTGACATCGAAGCTACACAGGGGAGTACCCCTATCTGCTTGGATCATCAAGTAATCGTTGATGGCCTTTCTCTGTTTGTATAGTCGGTCCAACATATGGAGGGTGGAATTCCAACAGGTGGAATCGTCGCATATCAGACTATGTTGGGGGATGCCATTCAGATGCTGCAGCTCAAGGAGGGTGTGCTTTGCGGTGTACGAGTGGCTGAAGTGCATGCAGTTTCCTGGCCATTCTTAGGATGTCTTGCAGATGGGTGGAACACTTAGCTTGACAACCAGATTGAACACGTGTGCCATGCAGGGCGCATGGTTCAGGCTTCCTTGACACAGCGCAGACAAGATATTATTCCCGTTTCGGTCACCATGGTTCCCATTTTCATTTGTCACGGAGAAAGCCATGATTTGATTTCTTGACGAATCACTTTGAGCAGTTCCTTCCCTGTGTGACTCTGTTCGCCAAGGCAAACCAGATGAAGAGCAGCATGACACCACCGTGCCCTTGGTATGCTGGAGGGGCACTGTGACATGGTTGACATGGTGGAGGATGAGGAGGCAGAGTCGGACATTGTGGCAGAACCAATGGCGGGAGAGTGTGGAGGCGGAAGCGGTGTGACCTGGCCAAGTTGCTGGCGTGGTTGTGCAGGAACCACATTCACCCAGTGGTCCATAAAGGACATGTATTGTCCCTGACCATAGTTTCAGCTCCACACGTCGGCTCTGTCATGCACTTTGGTAAACACCAACAGGCTCAAGGACTGTCCCACCTTCTGTTCTACATATTTGTGTAGGGCTGGAACTGCCTTTTTCGAAAATAAATGACGGCTTGGGACTCTCCACCTCAGCTCGGCACAAGCCATCAGTTCTCTGAAAGGTGCAGAGTGCACTACTTGAAAAATGGTTCTCCCAGGTCGCTTTATGGTGACGCTGCATATGTTGACGCAGGGCCACGGTGCCAACATTGGGACCCTGCCCACGCTTCACCTTCTGCTGACATATCTTATACGTGGCCATGTTAACCTCCTCCGGATGCTTAAAAAAAGAAAACTTCCACACCATTGAGTAGCTAATTTTCCCCCCCAACAGTCTTCACTGACTGACTGCTACTGCCGCAGACTCTGGGAACCCCTGCTCCACTACCTCCCGGCAGGTAGGCTGCCGCAAAGCAGGTGGTCTACCCTGGGCACGTTTGGCTCCAGACTTCCCACTGCTGCCACCCGGCTGACTCCCAACCATGCTACCACCTTGCTGGCTCAGCTGCTGCCTCACGGGCAACCTGCCACCCTCTTCTGAAGTCCCTTCTGCACCCGGCTCCCAAGTGCGATCGGCTTCATCATCATCGAGTTGTGTCTGCATGTCACTGATGTCATCCTCAAGTTCCTCAACGGTGTCTGTATCAGCAGGGCCGTTTGAAGGAATTTGGGGGCCCCAAGCAAAATGGACATGGAGGCCCCCCCCCTTTGATGTTCACGCATGTCACGCTCTAGGGCTGGCATCAGGACATAGTAACGCCGGCCCTTGAATTCTGGGAGCGCAACGTGAGCGAACGTCGATACGACGCACATTAGGTGCAGCAGAGTTCCCCCACATTAGGTAGGCAGTGTTCCCCCCACATTAGGTGCAACAGTGTTCCCTACCCATATTTGCTGTCCAGACCCCCCCCCCAGGGCCATTTTTTTGGTGGGGGTTTGACTGCTGAGACCCCCACCGATCACCTCGGTTAAAGTGGTTCTCAGGCTGTTGGAAAGCTAAAACTCCCATCATGTCTGGAGAGCCTCTTGCAATGGGAGTTGTAGTTTTGTAACAGCTGAAGAGACACAGATTGGACTCAGTTTTACCCATCATCACTGCAGAACTTACAAGTGACTACAGCTCTGATGGGACAGTCAGGAGAATACACAATGATATCAGTGACCTGAGTGACGTCTTCTGACTTGAGTGATATATTTTCTGTTATCTTTTCTTCTTCATCGGGTCCAGAGACCAGGTCTTCCTCCAGCTCCATCTTCTCTGCAGAGTCTGACATTCAGATATCATTGGCTCCTCACTGTCAGCAGATCCTCATCCTCTGCATGAAGACAGTCATCATTATAACCTTGCCAGAAAGTGTAACCTAAATAAAATACTGCCCCACACTGTATCCTGAATATAATACTGCTATACACTGTACCCACTAAATATAATCCTGCAACACACTGTACCCTGAATATAATACTGCCCCACAATGTACCCTAAATATAATACTGCTATACACAGTACCCACTAAATATAATACTGCTATTCACTGTACCCACTAAATATAATACTACCACACACTGTACCCACTAAATATAATACTACCACACACTGTACCCACTAAATATGATCCTGCTATTCACTGTACCCACTAAATATAATCCTGCTATTCACTGTACCCTAAATATAATACTGATATACACTGTACCCTAAATATAATACTGCCCCACACTATACCCTGAATATAATACTGCCATACACTGTACCCTGAATAAAATACTGCTATACACTGTACCCACTAAATATAATTCTGCCACACACTGTGCCCTGAATATAATGCTGCCACACACTGTACCCTGAATATAATGCTGCCTCACACTGTACCTTGAATATAATGCTGCCACACACTGTACCCTGAATATAATACTGCCAGACACTGTACACTGAATATAATGCTGCCACACACTGTACCCTGAATATAATACTGCCACACACTGTACCCTGAATATTATGCTTCCACACACTGTCCCCCGGAATATAATACTGCCCCACATTGTACCCCCTGAATATAATGCTGCCACACACTGTACCCTGAATATAATGCTGCCACACACTGTACCCTGAATATAATGCTGCCACACACTGTACCCTGAAATCATGCGGCCTCACACTGTACCTTGAATATAATACTGCCACACACTGTACCCTGAATATAATGCTGCCACACACTGTACCCTGAATATAATACTGCCACACACTGTACCCTGAATATAATACTGCCACACACTGTACCCTGAATATAATGCTTCCACACACTGTACCCCTGAATATAATACTGCCCCACATTGTACCCTGAATATAATCCTGCCACACATTGTACCCCCTGAATATAATACTGCCACACACTGTACCCTGAATATAATGCTGCCACACACTGTACCCTGAATATAATGCTGCTCCACACTGTATCCACTGAATACAATACTGCCACACATGCATACACATTATATATACATATACACCCCCTCTTATCCTCTGTGTCCTCATCATCCCCATAACCCCCCCCCCCCACACCTCTCCTCATTACTATTATAACCAGGGGGGGGGGTTATGGGGGGGGTGATGAGGAGAGGTGCAGGGGGGGCACCTCTCATGACCCCCATAACACCCCCCTGCATCTCTCATGACCCCCATAACACCCCCCTGCATCTTTCATGACCCCCATAACACCCCCCCTGCATCTCTCATGACCCCCATAACACCTCCCCTGCATCTCTCATGACCCCCATAACACCCCCCTGCATCTCTCATGACCCCCATAACACCTCCCCTGCATCTCTCATGACCCCCATAACACCCCATGCATCTCTCATGACCCCCATAACACCCTCCTGCATCTCTCATGACCCCCATAACACCCCCCTGCATCTCTCATGACCCCCATAACACCTCCCCTGCATCTCTCATGACCCCCATAACACCCCCCTGCATCTCTCATGACCCCCATAACACCCCCTGCATCTCTCATGACCCCCATAAACCCCCCTGCATCTCTCATGACCCCCATAACACCCCCCCTGCATCTCTCATGACCCCCATAACACTTCCCCTGCATCTCTCATGACCCCCATAAACCCCCCTGCATCTCTCATGACCCCCATAACACCTCCCCTGCATCTGTCATGACCCCCATAACACCCCCTGCATCTCTCATGACCCCCATAACACCCCCCTGCATCTCTCATGACCCCCATAACAACACCCCCTGCATCTCTCATGACCCCCATAACACCCCCCCTGCATCTCTCATGACTCCCATAACACCCACCCCCCACACACACACAGACCACACACACACACACACAGACCACACACACACCTCTCATCACCATTGCAGTCCCCTAACCACCATACAATCCCTCCCCCCCCCCCCCCCCCCGCACCAGTTTACTTACCCTGCCGGTGATCGTTGCAGAGGTGTGAGTCTTCTGCTGCTCCTGTCACTGCACGGAGGATGCTGGAGGTTCCCGCGGGGACGCAAGCAGGGACAGGTCAGGTGATTGGCGTAGACGTGCGTGCCTGCGCGGGGCACGTGACGTCTCTACTCCCATCATGCCCTGACCTGTCCGGTGCCGGCCCTGCTTTGTTTCTTAAGGGGCCCGCGCCCCCCAAAAAAGGTAATTTTGGTGAAATGTGCGGGCCCCCCGAAGTGCCCCGTCGCTACAGGACGGGCAAGCACCGGCTCTGCTCGGGGCCCCCCAGCCAGCTCGGGCCCCCAAGCAATTGCTTGGTTTGCCGATCCGGTAGCGACGGGCCTGTGTATCAGGTGCCTGAACGCTCGCAACACCACCTCCCATGACACTTTCCTCATCACTACTTTCCCACCTAGCGGAGGAAAAGGATATATCCTCCACATCTTGGCTGGGCAGTAGCTGCTGACTGTCCTCCAGTTGATCATCCTCGCTGTATAGTGGAGCTGAGCATACAGTATACAATACTTCTCTGTGTGAGGGAACAGCACCGGACAGAGGCACTTGGAGAACAGGGACTGCTCCCGGGCCATGCCAACTGAGGGTTGAGTCTGAGGAACCCACCGACTGTTGACTGGGGCTGTCGGATGTCACTTGGGATGAAGAGGATAACCGTGTTCACCAATCAATGACAGCTGCTGGGTTGCTAGTCGAGACACGACAGCTAGCTGCACCAGCTAGCTGCACCAGAAATAAGAGTAACAATCTAGTGCTTAAGTGTTTTAGTGCTTTTTCACTTAGCTTTAACCAGAAAAAATGTAGAACTGCAGTATGCGTATTTTTTTTACAGTAATACTCCCCAGTACGGTTGCCCCAGAAATAAGCGTAACAATCTAGTGCGTAAGTGTGTTAGTGCTTTTACACTTACTGCCCCCTATTAACTTTAACGAGAAAAAATGTAGAACTGCAGAGTACGTATATATTTAACTTTTTTTTTGAGTAATACGCCCCAGTACGGTTGCACCAGAAATAAGCGTAACAATCTAATGCGTAAGTGTTTTTAGTGCTTTTACACTTGCTGCCCCCTATTAGCTTTAACCAGAAAAAATGTAGAACTGCGGAGTGCGTATATATTTAAAATTTTTTTTGTAATACGCCCCAGTATGGTTGCACCAGAAATAAGCATAACAATCTAATGCGTAAGTGTTTTTAGTGCTTTTACATTTACTGCCCCCTATTAGCTTTAGCCAGAAAAAATTTTTGAACTGCGGAGTGCATATATTTTTCACTTTTTTTTTACAGTAATACACCCCAGTACTGTTGCAACAGAAAAAGCATACTCTCTTTCTCTCTCTCTCTCTCTCTCTCTCTCTCTCTCTCTGAACTGTCCCTGCCTGCACTATGGTTGCTTGCAGTCTTTAAATGGGGATTGCTCCCAGTTCTGAACTCAATTGGCTGATTTGTATTGTTAGAAACACTGAATAGTGACCACACAGTGTCTGCTCCCTCTGTAGCCAGAATGAATGCGGACTTGAGGTGAATGGATCCACCGCTGTAAAGATCTGTATTGTCCGTAACGGTGATACACAGTCTCTGCTCTCTCAGCAAAATGAGAAATGCCCGTCTTTGGCAATGGCTGCCGAATATATAGGGCTGTGACATCACAGGCTGCTGAAAGGCTGCATGCCGCCATGTGATTCAGGGTGATCCCACCTACCCACCTTCCAAGACTTCCTTGCCCCATGTCCTTACACGTGTAGCTGCCATTTTAGCCCTCCATGCCGCCATTTTAGCCCCCCCTGGCCTGCACAAAATGTAGCGAATGAAGCTATTCATTACCACGAAGCACAAGGAAATTCAAATTCGTTCTGAAATGAATTTTTCCTGCTCCTGCATGTAAAAGCTAGACTTTGCTTCCAGGAGTTACCAGGAAAACTAGGAACCAACAACAGGTGAAAAGGAATGATTGGAGATGCATTATAGAGATATGTGTAAGCTATAATAGGTAGGGGAAGAATAAGCAAAGATAATTAGCATGCATGCCCTAGAGGCCAGAAAGAGAACTGCAGCAGAGGAGGAAGCATGGTGGCAGAGTAAGAGAAATAAAATGCACACACACTGGAAGCCTACATCCATGCAGAGTAAAAAAATTATTTAGAAGGACAGGTATTCTTTAGGCTGCCAATACCTCTCTTTGGGGCCAAACCCTTTCCATTCCACAAGATAATATTTGTTGTTGTTATTCTTCTTTACATCCGTTCAAAAGCATTGGCATCACCAGAGCCAAGAGGAAAGTAACCCTATAGTTACAATTAAGAACCACATTTCTTTTTGCATCGGCACGTGGAAGGAGTTGAGAACCTGCAGGGAGTAAAGTATATGGAGTTTATAGGAAACAACATTGATTGGCTTCAACGCCTAAAAAGGTTCCAGGAACATGGGGCAAACCTAAATCTAGATACCTTCAACAGAATGTTATTGGAGGAAAGACAGTCCTTATCTCCTGGTGATAACAAACGGGGTCTCTTGTCTACATTAGACTTCATGTGAGAAACCACATGACAGATGGAGACCTTGGTTAATCACCAGATTTGCATGAAGTCCCTGGAGGAGAAATCTGCTGCTACTACCCCAGATTATGAAGGAACTGGTAAAGGAATGTAGGCATGCTGATCATACGGTATAAAAATGGAAATGGCCCAGTAAATGTACGCTGCACCCAGTAGTCATGTTGAGTAGACACGAAATGGTGTAGATAATGCTCTAAAACTTAATTCATCCATTCTAACTGCCTGTTTGATTGGGGATGATACCTGGAAGAGAAGTCTAACTTCCCCTTGTGGCAAATCACGAAGACTGAAGACAGGTTTCACAAAGAGTCTGATTAGATGGAAGGAAGAGTGTAGCTGGGGAATAAAGCTGGGGAATAAAATGAACCATATTAGAGAAGAGGTCCACAACTACACAGATGATGGTACAATCAGCAGAGGATGCAAGATCAGTGATAAAATTGATACAAATCTGTTTCCACAGGGCATCAAGAATCGCCAGAGGCAAAAGTAGCCCAGCTGGTTTAGACCTGCAGGCTTTGTTCCGAGCATAGATTGTACAGGCTGAGACATTCTCATGATTGGAGTTTGGGTTTGTAATTCATTCTGGTTTCTCATATGGATAGATCTATTTCTCGTAATTGGCTTTGTCCCTAACACAGGAGTCAGCTTGGTTTCTAGTGTGAATTAGTTTTGTGTATCTTTATCTTGGTCCGTGTGCAGACCTGTGGGTCTTTGTGCTTTTTTGTCTAGTGTGATTTGGTTCTTATGCATCCTTGATATATATATATATATATAGTGTCTGACTTCAGTTTTACCTTGTTCACCGCCTGCATTTCTGGTCTAGTCTTCCTGTGAAATATTTCTAGTTTTCCTGTCTTGTTTATATTATCATACTTGCCATTTTTCTTACTTTGGTTTTTAGGCTGTTGTCTGTACGCTAGATACCTGTTGTAACGTTTCCCTGTTTGTACTACTTTCCTGAAAAGAATCAGTTTTCTGTTTTCCTGACTTGTTCCCGACCTTGTAGTGTTACATTTATTGTTTTGATCATGACGCCCCTGCACTTTAGTATGTACTGTCTCCATCAGTTTTTGAACTGTCTGCAGAATGTCTGCTTGCATCGATCGACATTGAGTCGCTTTATACAAGCATACCGCAGAAATTAGGAGTTGACTGTATCAGAAAATTATTGGAGCACACAGATAGACAGGAAGGCACTATTCAATTTATATGTGATAACAATTCATTTCAGTTTGATGGGCAATTTGATGGGCACTGGAACACGCAAATGGGGGGGGGATTGGCGATGGGCACCCCCATTGCATGTACTTTTGCCAATTTGTATGTGGCTATCTTTGAAAGTAAATTTGTATTCACTGAGAAAAATCCTTTCCTCAGGTTCGTCCGGTGCTATCTCAGGTTCGTGGATGATGTGATCATGGCCTGGGATGTCACCGTGACGGACTTTGAGGACTTTGTAAGGTACCTGAATACTGAGAAAGTAAAAAAAAAAGCAGTGCACTATGGGTAGTTTTTGTGGCTACGCCCAATAAACAGTTTTTGATACAGGCTGGACTATTGAAGGAGAGACTGCTCACGAGAGGTTATCCAAATGAGATCCTGGATAGGGCTTTCTCACAGGATAGAAGTAAGTTGCTTGGGAAAAAAGATTACAAGCGGAATACTGCTCCTGGTAAGAGTGAACATTTTTCCTTTTCATTTAGATTCAGCCCAATGGCAGATCGGATAAGGAAAATAATCCGGAAAAATTAGTTCATAATTAAAAATTATGTTGAGTTAAATAAAATTGTTCCTGCAAGACCGATGGTTACATTTCGGTGTAGTAATCTTAAAGATAAGGTAACAAGAAGCAGGTTTTGCTCTGAAGTAAAACCTAATTAAGACTGGCTCAAAAAAGCAGGTCCGGCTGGTAATCACCGGTACGGCTCTTGTTCTTGGTGTTCCTTTCTAAAACCAGGTAAATTTGTCCAGGTTGGAGGAGTAGATGTAATGGCGAAAACTCTGATTACCTGCAGAACTCCCTGGGTAGTGTACGTTATCACCTGCGGTATGTAGGCAGCACGAGGAGACCTGTTCACATTAGATTCCGTGATCACGTCTATTCTGTGCACTCTAAGAGAGGATCACCAAGTTTCATTGAACATATTAAAGAACATCTGCAGCATTACAAACACTTATCCCCTATCCTCAAGATAGGGGATAAGTGTTTGATCGCGGGGGGTCCGAACGCTGGGGCCCCCGGCGATCTCCTGTATGGGGCCGCGGCTGTCCCCTGCAGGGGGCGTGCCAGCCGCAGCATGACGTTGCGGCCGGCACGCCTCCTCCATACATCTCTATGGGAGAGGCGGGGAGGCAGCATTCGTGCCTCCCCGCATTCCCCATAGAACTGTATGGGGACGTGAAGGAGACAGGGCATCACTGTTGACCTCTAGGTCGACGCTACACGCCTTAGCGCTCACCATGAGCGCTTATGGCGGTGCCCCGTTAGGGAGATCGGGGGGGTCCCAGCGGTCGGACCCCCCGTGATCAAACACTTATCCCCTATCCTGTGGATAGGGGATAAGTGTAATGCCGCTGCAGTTGTCCTTTAATACGGTGCGACTGCAGTGGTTTAGTGTTCCACTATTCCACTATTGAATGGGTTTATAAGAGAGAGAGAGAGGTGGGATTTGAGAAAAATCCTCCTGCAAGCAGAAGTCCGGTGGATAATTGGAACTAACGCACAGGGTGACCTGGGTTAAAATGAGAGACTGGACTTTAGTGTATTTTTGTAAATGGAATGTCTTGCATTGCATAATATTAGATATGTTTTTATAATGTGTTGATTTTAAATATGTTTTACTTTGTAAACCTTTTGGTCCCTTCTTCATGCACGTCCCCAGGTGAGAGTATTTTAAAGTGAGGTGCATGGAAGAGGGCAGGATCTGATGAAGCGTGCATGCGCACGTACAACAGCTGTCACCTAGTTAATTTGCCGAAGGGCTTGTGACTCGTCCTGCTATGTGATGTGAATTTATGCACCATTTAATAAAGAAACAGCACTGCTTTGCACCTTGAAGACTGGTGAGTGCGGCCCATTCATTCTCCTACGTGTGCATCTGTGGACTATCTTCCCTTTCCTGGGCTTTTCTGCACTGCAGCAGGTGCACTGCGTGCGGACCACGATCCCGGTTGTATGACTGCCAGTGCTTGATCGACATCCGGTTAGAGCGAGTTGAAGGGGTTTGAGTGCCGACTTCTGTCTCTTTTGGATTATATTGAGCATGAAAAGATACTCATAGTGACCATCTCAAGTGTTGAAGACTGTCTCCCACTAATCACCCTTGCTGATGAGACTGGTTAATGTCCAATTTAGAGAAGATTTTAGCTCAATGGATTCTATCGAATGGTTCCAAAATCATTAACAAGGCATATTTAGTATTCATGATTATTTTTTTTTGAATAGTCTCAGGGAACCATCTTTCTTCTGCACAGTAAAGAATCCTTCTCCAGCCAGAAATTATGACTTATGAATAAATCTTCCGAGGGTCTCTAATATGCTTACACATTGTTAAGGCTCAGTGTAAATGATATAAATGGATAAAGAGGAATAGTTTCAGGTAAGAGCTCCATAGGACAATTATAAGGACGGTGTGAATGTAGGGACTCCTACAGGTGGAGTGAAAGCTGGACTCAAAATGCAGGATCTGTCCTCAAGGCCAGTCAATAACTGGAGAGAGTTGACACAGTCAGAAGAACACATTATACAGAGATAGGCAGGACATAAAAGAAAACTTAAAGTGCAGGACTCCTACTTGCCTATTCAGACAGGCTGTGATATACTAGAAGGGCTCAGGGAGAGGTACTCTGTTAATAGAAGCCAGTGATACAGGCTCTTCAAGGTGAGACAAAGTAAGACAGTGCTGATGAACAAGGGCTTGATCAATAAAGTTACTAGCCGGTCTAGGTATGCATGCACAGATATGCTGATGCTACCATAGGAAATAGACATAGGGACAGATATTAAAAGTCTTCTCTACCAAGGACCATCTCTCCCACTAGTCCTAGGCGTTGTTTTGTTTTGTTCTGATTTGAATGGGAAGTTTTGCATGAAATAGGTATTGCCAGAACAATAGAGACATACATTTTCTGCTTGCCAACATTGCTATTCTTGGTCTGTCAGTCTTGACTTGGCTGGCACAGAGTGATCCCTATGCATGTACTGCTTCCTCACTACAACCGGAAGCGGTGAGCACGTGGGCTTAAGAAAAGCAGGCCAAGCTAGAGATCTCACAATGCTCATGCAGGATCTCGGCTCGGAGTGGCTATGTGCTGGTAAGGGGGAGTTATGAATATTTATAAAGGGGATATTGTTTAGGGGTTGGGCTGGGATACAAGTGCACAAAGAGGCTATGGAATTCCCAAAGTAAATCAAAGGTCCTTATTTACATATAACTAATTTTGCAATAATTTCTCAACAGCAACAAGATGTACAGACAAGCTGCAAACACCCTTATGACCAGAATGTGTCAGCAGGTTAGTGGGGGTGATGCTAATGTGGTCAGTATCGCTTTAAGATAAGGTTACATAATAACAGTGACATATACGGTTGCAAAAAAAAGTAAGTAAACCCTTTGGAATTATTTTAATTTCTTGCTGTGGCATCACTTTAGAAAGGCTACACATACTAGGCACCCCATAAATATTGGCAAACTGAAACACATTTGCAGTGAATAAAGTTTTTCCTCATCTTGCATATACTATAACTGGGGGCTTGCCCCTAGGGATGGTGAGGATATAAAATTTGTTAGTTACCCCCGCTGCCCCGTAGGTAGTCCTCTGGGTGGATAGTTGTACCTACCTAGTCCTATTGCTCCATAGTGATGCCCCTTAATGGCCCGCGTCCCCGCTATGCTCAGACTGCTTAGGGAGCAGAGCCATGACATGAACCAGAGTGTGGGGACTGATTAAGTACAGCTTCCCGCCCATGGAATATTTACGGGGCAGCAAGGGTAACTTACAAACTTAATATCCTTACCATCCCTGGGGACAAAAACGTTCCCCAGGAATGGTGAAGATAAAGATTTTACCATATATAATACATTGTAAAGCATTATATATGGTAACATCTAGGGATTGGTTGCCTTTAAGGGCTCACTTTGTCTCCCTGTACTATGAATGTTGACTCAATGTGCTCAATAAAAGACATGAAGAGTACAATTGTTTGAGTGTTATTAGTTAAGTTAGATTGTGTTTGTCTACCATTGTGTGTTCGACACCATATGTTATTAGTAATTCACTCACTTTCTCATGCAACTATAGCTTTAAATATTTATTTGATAACTTATCATGTACTAAACTTCTTATCTGTGTGCAAATCCAGTAATTTTTTTTACTAAGCCTTACATTTTAGTGACCTGTTGTAATTTAGGACACATGGACTTAATTAGAATGTAAATTATTCCAGGAATTCTATTATTTATTGCCTTTCCATATGTTTCTTCCTTTCACATAATGGAAGAATGGTGAAGCGTTTGTTGCGACAATTCACATTCAAGAGCTGCATAAGTTATCATGAAGAACGATGGCTGTAGTTTTCTGTTAAAAGTTAGATAACATGCAAATGTCTAGAGCTCTGTTTGCAAATTGCTTATTGCACACTTAAATATTACCCTTGCCTTGCATTGGTCAGACCCTAAATTATATAACTGTAGTCCTTTATTTAAATGTTGATTTGAAGGCAATAGTGTTTGGCATGAGCAGTGTTTATAGAAGACCAATATATAAGACACCCTTTGTTCTCCTGTCTGATCAGCTGCTCAAGGTAGGGGGAACTTTACACTTGAAGACAACTCTTTAATCAACACCATTGACCAACGTTGACAGCACCCCCTGCTATAGTTTATACAGAACTTTCTCAGAAGCACACAAATCTATTATTCTGAGAGGAAATCCATACTGGTCCTTAGAATTCAAGTCGTGGCTTTCAAATGTTAATTCAACATATTAAAGAAAAACAATACAAAGACAAGGTCGGCATGTAAAGTATAACAGATTTACTGTGAAAAGCCCAGTAGTTCTCCTACAGATGTCAAATGATTTTCCCCTGCGTTACTCATATTGCACAGTACATTAGATTTATTTTGTTTGTTTTACCTTGTATAGGACATGAGGTTTTTCCTGCAAAAATATGGACAAAAATGTTTTAATTCAATCACAGACTTTGTTTCTTTTGTGACCTTTACTTCATAAACAGTAATTTAAGACTGCAACTAGCCATCAATACAGCAACTGGCTTGTACAGAAGCATTTTCTCCAGTCTTAGGTATCCTTAATGCAGCCCATTTTCAGATATAAAAAAAGCACAAACGGATGCGCTCCGTAGTGTAACACCAAAGGTGAGTTGGTAACGCTAAGTGTGAATTGCGCTTACCACATGAAGTTGTACTCCAACCAAGTAGAACAATGGAACAGGGCGTATCATCAAGGGGTCTCTGCAGCTTCGTCCCGCTGAAATAGAATCACGATAAAAACAAGCAATCTCCAGGTAGCAGAGCGGGATCAATGGAAGCGCTGAGACCAGATAAGAAGTTAAAAGGATTTATTTCCCATAATGCAACGCGTTTCACGGTCACCCGCTTCCTCAGGCAATGCCTGAGGAAGCGGGTGACCGTGAAACGCGTTGCATTATGGGAAATAAATTCTTTTAACTTCTTATCTGGTCTCAGCGCTTCCATTGATCCCGCTCTGCTACCTGGAGATTGCTTGTTTTTATCATTTTCAGATATGTACAAACAATTCCTAAATCACACCCAAATATTGACTGTTGGCGTTTAAATGGGTCTGAGATCAGTAAAAAGGTTCTGCTTTTTCCAGAGACAGTGGCAATCTGACATCGGTTATATTTGGTGATTGATGTGTTCTTGCCAACCTTGGAGCAGCCTATGAGTCGGACCTAATGCTGCCATAATTGCCCACTGGCCCCTGGTTTTGCTTATCATGCACAGGTAGGTTAGTGTTAGGTCCCGCACCACTTGAGAAACCTTGGTGTTGGTGTGCGGGCTCAGGTATGTCCTTCATATAAGGATATACTGTTTAATGTCTCAATTTTATATAAGTTTTGAGGGTTAATATTTTTCGTATTTTTTTTTTTACTTTATGTTACACATCCACACCTTCATCTGGTGTAGGATGCCATTGTAGTACTTGTGGTCCTTTGCAGGCATCCTCCATTGTATGCATTTTATGCTGGGGATAGCCCATAGCAATGGACCACAAGTGCAGGATCTTCCCCCCCCCCAGCACAAATGCACATCCACATTTTGGGTCTAGCACCTCCTGCCGTCTGAGACCATGTCTTCGTAGTTGTTTTTGCCAATAGACAAGAATTACTTAGAACCACAGCTGTGCACTAAAGTAGACAAAAAAAAGCATAATTGTACCTACAATAGTTTATTACAATGACAAGTTATGTGTCGTGCTGCAATTAATATCTATATTATTATCTTTCAACAATAAGGCATGCATGTAATTTAGTTAAGGCAGTAAACAGTGGTGAGGGCGGAGGGGTGCATGATGTGGCTCGGCACTGCCTCTGATTTGATACTTGACAGATTGCCATGAAAGGTGTTCAAAGAACGGTAAAAGCTGTGCTCATCTGCCTCCAATCCCCTAATGCTGAGGACTTCCTGTTCTTGTCTTTTCTCTGTAGCGATAATGACTGACGGGGACAAGTGCAACAAGGTGCAGATGCCTAAGACAGAACTCAAATCTGCTATGGCGAAGATGCCCAAACATGGATGTGTGTTCATGTATGACTTACAGAGCATGTTGTCTGTACCTGCAGAGCATGGAGAATATCTGAGGGACAAACCCACACCAGCAGACAATCCAGTAGAAGCAGCCACACCTGTGTTGTCTGATTAGCAGCCAGGACCTATGGCTAATACTGGATATCACCGATCAGGCCATTGTCCGGCATTATCTAGTTAGACATCGCGATTAAAATTGATTGTGGCGTCTAAAATGTAAAAAATATGATTCTGGCAGCTCAGTGGCGCTCATCAGGTCACCGGTGGTGAATTCACAGGGTTTTGTCCAGCTGAGAAGAAGAGGGGAGGGATCTTACCTGCTTCCTCGCTGTCCGATTGGCGTTCCAATGCTGCAGGAAGCCATGGCATCCTTGCAAAAATTCATAATGAAATTTGCATAGTGCGCATGCGCAATTTTATTTTCCCCTAAAAGGAGGGAGGGATTAGTGTCCAGTCTGAAAGTGCAAATATTAGCATAAATATTTGCATAAATTTGCAGACGTTCGCATTAAAAAACTAATATCCGTCATTACGAATATATATCACTATATTCCAAATAGTCACAAAATCTGTAAGTGCCGATATTCGCAGTAAAAAATTGCATTTAGAATATTCTCGCTCAACACTATTATAAATGTTCGAACGATTTAAATATAGGGAGAGATTATCATTACTTTTTGAGCTTTTCTTTTTCTTTTTCCGGGCGCACAAGATATCGAACGTGCGCCTAAGCACTCTTTTTTGCAACTTTTGCAGATTCGTATAAAATAGCAAACAGCCTTACCTAAGCAACTTTCAGTTTTCACTTTGCAGTGGACACAAATTTTTGAAGTGTGAATGTGGCATGTAGGCATAAAAAAGTTGCAAACCCCTCCAAAATGTTGCAAGTCAAAACCAAGTCAGACCTGGCTTACAAATATGCTTTTGCAGAGCACTTTTGAAAAGTCGAACAAAAACAAGTCGAAACTGCCACTTTTTGTGCAGAAAAGTTGCAGAGGAGAGGAGGAGTCATACAAAATGGTGTTCTGAAGTGATTTATTGTTTTTTGCTTATACGTGCCAAATTTATAAATCCCCCTTGATAGTATGATAAATATGTCCCACATAAGCAAAACCAAAGAAAAAAAAAATGGCTTCAAAACCCACTTTCCAAAGTTAACAATGATAAATGTCCCCCGTAATGTTAAATAAACCGCACGGTCAACGGTGTATACATAAAAAAAAAATACTAAAGTCCAGAATTGCTTACTTTTGGTCACTTCATATATCATAGAACAGTGATGGCGAACCTTTTTGAGCCCGAGTGCCCAAACTGTAATGCACACCAACTTTTTTTTCCCATAAAGTGTCAGCACAGCAATTAAATCAGAATACTGAGGTTTAGGTTTAGAAAAAACAACTTAGGTAGGCAGTATGTTCTCCCACATTAGGTTGCAGTTCCCCCACATTAGGTTCAGTTCCCCCACATTAGGTAGGCAGTATGTTCCCCCACATTAGGTAGACAGTATAGTTCCCCCACATTAGGTTGGCTGTATAGTTCCCCCACATTAGGTTGGCTGTATAGTTCACCCACATTAGGTTGGCTGTATAGTTCCCCCACATTAGGTTGGCAGTATGTTCCCCCACATTAGGTAGGCAGTATAGTTCCCCCACATTAGGTAGGCAGTATAGTTCCCCCACATTAGGTTGTAGTTCTCCCACATTAGGTTGGCTGTATAGTTCCCCCACATTAGGTTGGCAGTATGTTCCCCCACATTAGGTAGGCAGTATAGTTCCCCCACATTAGGTAGGCAGTATAGTTCCCCCACATTAGGTTGTAGTTCCCCCACATTAGGTTGGCAGTATGTTCCCCCACATTAGGTTGTAGTTCCCCCACATTAGATTGGCAGTATGTTCCCCCACATTAGGTTGTAGTTCCTCCACATTAGGTTGCAGTTCCCCCCCCCCAAAAGGTTGTAGTTCCCCCACATTAGGTTGTAGTTCCCCCACATTAGGTAGGCAGTATAGTTCCCCCACATTAGGTTGGCAGTACAGTTCCCCCCACATTAGGTTAGCAGTGTAGTCCCCCCACATTAGGTTGGCGGTATAGTTCCCCCACATTAGGTTGTAGTTCCCCCACATTAGGTTGGCAATATGTTCCCCCACATTAGGTTGTAGTTCCCACACATTAGGTTGCAATTCCCCCACATTAGGTTGCAGTTCCCCCACATTAGGTTGCAGTTCCCCCACATTAAATTGTAGTTCCCCCACATTAGGTTGGCAGTATAGTTCCCCCACATTACGTTGGCAGTATGTTCCCCCGCATAAGGTTGTAATTCCCCCACATTAGGTTGTAGTTCCAGCACATTAGGTTTGCAGTTTGTTCCCCCACATTAGGTTGGCAGTATGTTACCCCACATTAGGTTGTAGTCCCCCCAAATTAGGTGCAGTATAGCTCCCCCACAGACACTTTTCAAGTGGTGGACTCTGCATCTTTCAGAGAACTGATGGCTTGTGCCGAGCCGAAGTGGAGAGTCCCAAGCTGTCATTTCTTTGCGAAGAAGGCAGTACCAGCCCTGCACAATTTTGTGGAAGAGAAGGTGGGCCAGTCCTTAATCTCTTAAGGACGCAGGGCGTATGGATACGCCCTGCATTCCGAGTCCTTAAGGACGCAGGGTGTATCCATACGCCCGTAGCAATTCTGGTCCCCACCGCTAGCCGGTTGGGGACCGGAGCCGGATGCCTGCTGAAATCATTCAGCAGGCATCCCGGCATATCGCCCAGGGGGGTCATTATGCCCCCCCATGTCGGCGATGGCCGCAGATCGCTGGACAATCGGGTCAATCGGGTCTCCAGTGATTCCGGGTCAATCGGGTCTCCAGTGACCCGGAATTACTGGCTGATCGGGGCCGTCTCTGACGGCCCCGAACAGCCAGAGCCAGCAGGGGTGAGGTGGCACTGGTGCCACCTCACGATCGCCCTGATTCGTCGGCCGGTTTACCGGCCAACCAATCAGGGTGCCTGCTGCGGGTGTCACTCCCGCTCCGCCCCTCTTCCGGAGGACGTGAGCGGGTGCGGGAAGATGACCCCGGGAGCTGGGGACCCCGATCCCCGGTGTCCCTTTTGGGATCGGGGCCCCAGGAGCGACGGCTGCGGCGAGGGACTGTCCTGCAGCGGAGCAGCAGCAGGAGGTGAGTGACAGCCTCCTGCTGTTGCTTAGCAACAGCTCCCAGCAATGCAAAAAGGGCATGCTGGGAGCTGTAGTTATGCAACAGCAGGAGGCAGACCACCACAACTCCCAGCATTCCCTTATGGGCATTCTGGGACTTATTGTTTTGCAACAGCTGGAGGCACATTTTTTCTATGGAAAAGTGTACCTTCAGCTGTTGTATAACTACAACTCCAAGCTTGCACAAACAGCTAAAGTGCATGCTGGGAGTTGTAGTGGTGCATCTGCTGGTTGCATAACTACAACTCCCAGCATGCCCATTGGCTGTTGGTGACTGCTGAGAGTTGTAGTTTTGCAACAGCTGAAGGCACACTGGTTGTGAAACTAATTTTTTTTTTTACCTAACTCAGTGTTTCACGACCAGTGTGCCTCTAGCTGTTGCAAACTACAACTCCCAGCAGTCACCTTACACCATGCACCGTACATGCTGGGAATTGTAGTTTTGCAACAGCTGGAGGTACACTGGTTTTGAAACACTGAGTAAGGTCACAAACTCAGTGATACATAACCAGTGTGCCTACAGCTGTTGCAAAACTAAAACTCTCAGCATGTACAGTCTGTCAGCGCATGCTGGGAGTTGTAGTTTTGCAACAGCTGGATGTTCCCCCCCCCCCCCCCCCCCATGTGAATGTACAGGGTACACTCACATGGGCGGAGGTTTACAGTAAGTATCGGGCTGCAAGTTTGAGCTGCAGCAAATTTTCTGCCGCAGCTCAAACTGCCAGCGAGAAACTACTGTGAACCCCCGCCCGTGCGACTGTACCCTAAAAACACTACACTAACAAAAAGTAAAATAAAAAGTAAAAAACACTACATATACACATACCCCTACACAGCCCCCCTCCCCTCCCCAATAAAAATGAAAAACGTCTGGTACGCCACGGTTTCCAAAACGGAGCCTCCAGCTGTTGCAAAACAACTACTCCCAGTATTGCCAGATAGCCACTGACTGTCCAGGCATGCTGGGAGTTTTACAACAGCTGGAGGCACCCTGTTTGGGAATCACTGGCGTAGAATTCCCCTGTGTCCACCCCTATGCAATCCCTAATTTAGGCCTCAAATGCACATGGCGCTCTCACTTTGGAGCCCTGTCGTATTTCAAGGCAACAGTTTAGGGTCACATATGGGGTATCGCCGTACTCGGGAGAAATTGTGTTACGAATTTTGGGGGGTATTTTCTGCGCCAGCAGAGCACTTTTCACCCCCATATGGGGTGTTTTCTGAATCGGGAGAAATTGGGCTTCAAATGTTGGGGGGTATTTTCTGCTATTACCCTTTTTAAAAATGTAAAACTTTTGGGAAACCAAGCATTTTAGGTAAAAATTTTTTTTTTTTTTTACATATGCAAAAGTCGTGAATCACCTGTGGGGTATTAAGGTTTACTTTACCGCTTGTTATGTTCCCCGAGGGGTCTAGTTTCCAAAATGGTATGCCATGTGTTTTTTTTGCTGTTCTGGCACCATAGGGGCTTCCTAAAGGTGACATACCCCCCAAAAACCATTTGTCGCTCCTTCCCTTCTGAGCCCTCTACTGCGCCCGCCGAACAATTAACATAGACATATGAGGTATGTCCTTACTCGAGAAAAATTGGGTTTCAAATACAAGTAAAAATTTTCTCCTTTTTACCCCTTGCAACAATTCAAAAATTGGGTCCACAAGAACATGCGAGTGAAAAAAATGAAGATTGTGAATTTTCTCCTTCACTTTGCTGCTATTCCTGTGAAACCTTTAAAGGGTTAAAACGCTTACTGAATGTCATTTTGAATACTTCGGGGGGTGCAGTTTTTATAATGGGGTAATTTATGGGGTATTTCTAATATGAAGACCCTTCAAATCCACTTCAAACCTGAACTGGTCCCTGAAAAAAAGCGAGTTTGAAAATTTTGTGAAAAATTGGAAAATTGCTGCTAAACTTTGAAGCCCTCTGGTGTCTTCCAAAAGTAAAAACACGTCAATTTTATGATGCCAACATAAAGTAGACATATTGTATATGTGAATTAAAAAAAATTATTTGGAATATCCATTTTCCTTACAAGCAGAGAGCTTCAAAGTTAGAAAAATGCAAAATTTTCAAATTTTTCATCAAATTTTGGGATTTTTCACCAAGAAAGGATGCAAGTTACCACAAAATTTTACCACTATGTTAAAGTAGAATATGTCCCGAAAAAATAATCTCGGAATCAGAATGATAACTAAAAGCATTCCAGAGTTATTAATGTTTAAAGTGACAGTAGTCAGATTTGCAAAAAATGGCCGAGTCCTTAAGGTGAAAGAGTGCTCAGTCCTTAAGGGGTTGTCGGTGTGTACCAAAGTGCATGGCAGCACCGACGTCTGGAGCTGTAACTATGGTCAGGGACAATATATGTCCTTTACGGCCCACTGGGTGAATGTGGTTCCTGAACAGCCACAATAGCAACTTGGACAGGTCACACCGCTTCCTCCTCCATGCTCTCTGGCCATTGGTCCTGTGACAGTGTACGACTCTGCCTCCTCATCCTCCACCGCAAAGCACACCCTCCTTGAGCTGTAGCGTCAGAACGGTACAACATAGTCTGATTTGCGACGTTGCCACATTTTGGAATTTCACCCTCCATATGTTGGACCTATACGAACAGAGAAAAACCATCACCAATTTCTTGATGATCCAAGCGGGTAGGGGTACTTTCCTTCAATGTGACGTGACACCTGCCGTTTGCTCAGGCCCTTTGAGGAAGCCACATTATTAGTTAGTCACCAGGATTACGGGATGAACAACGTCATTCCACTGCTTCATTTCCTACAACACGTGTTGGAAACAATGGCTGGTCAGGGCACTGGAGAAGTGGTACTTACATCTCACGACCACATGAGCCCTGTGTGGGCTGAACTGGAGGAGGAGGAGGGGGAGGGGCACAGTGGAGCACAGTTTAGGCTTCGCGAAATGGGCGTTTTTTATTGTCATCTGACAGGAGAGGAGGAGCAGGAGCAACTAGAGGAGCTAGAGGGTTATAAGGAAGGCGAGAAAGAAGACCCAGACACACCGTGGCTGTATGTAGTGGAGATGGAGGAAGGGAGTCCCTCCCAGTCACTTGCACAAATGGCATGATGCATGCTCACTTGCTTGCGTAGTCACCATTCGGCAGCGGGATGACTTCTGGCTCTCCACCTTATTGGATCCTCACTAATGCCACAAAATGGGGGCCTTTTCTACACCCACTGAGAGGGAGGACAAACTGACCTACTACAGAGACATCCTACATAGTCAGTTGGCCGATGCCTATCGGCGCCATTGCCCATCCTCTCGCAGTTCTGATTCGGGGGGCCCTCTGCGCTCACCTTCCACTGCCATGGCTGCTGGGGAGGGGTAGGGTGGCAGGAGCAGTACCAGCTCCATCAACAGCAGCCTGAGTCTACAGTTGCTGATGAGTAGCAGCAGGTAGACCTGTAGTAGGACCTGAACCAGCAGGTGGTGGCATACCTTGACATGCCCTTACCAACACATCTTGAAGATCCGCTGGACTTCTGGACAGCCAAACTTGATTTGTGGCCGCAACTAGCAGAGTTTGCCCTGGAAAAGCTGTCCTGCCAGGCCAGTAGTGTGCCATCAGAGCAGGTGTGTAGTGCGGCGGGGGCCATAGTCACCCCAAGGAGAACTTGTCTGTCCATGTAAAATGTGGAGGGATTGACCTTTGTGAAGATGAATCAGGCATGGATCAGCCAGGATTTCCACCCAACAATGCCTGATGCATCTGAGTAGATTGACCATGGTGCCACACCAACACTTCACAAATATGTATAGTTCCAAACAGATTTAAGGCGCTCCTTCCCAGTTACAAACATTCCTCCGCATCAGACCTTTTTTCACCCACCTTCGTCATCGGGTACTGGTATTGCCACCCACCGTACCACTCTGTCACTGGGTCGCTTTCAGGACTCCTGATGCTGCTGCTGCCACCTCCAGCATGTCTCATTCTGCCACCATATGGTCTCCTCATGCTGCCGCCAACTCCAGACTGTGCCATTCAGCCACTATATGGTCTCCTCATCTGCCGCCAACTCCAGGCTGTGTCATTCACCCACTATATGATCTCCTCATTTGCCGCCAACTCCAGGCTGTGCCATTCAGCCACTATATGTTCTACTCATGCTGCCATCACTGATGCTGCTGGGCCTGGGACATTACCTAAAACATTTTATGGTAGCACTAGCTACCATAAATCTTCAATTTAAATTTGAAAATTCATCTTTTAATCCTAGGGATTGTGAAGCCCTATTGTCTCCTCATGCTGCCGCGAGCTCCAGGCTGTGTCATTCAGCCACTGTATGGTTTACTGATGCTGCTGGGCCTGGGACATTACCTAAAAAAATTTTTATGGTAGCACTAGCTACCATAAATCTTCAAATTAAATTTTAAAATTCATCTTTTAATCTTAGAGTTTGTGAAGCCCTATTGTCTCCTCATGCTGTCATTCAGCCACTATATGGTTTACTGATGCTGCTGGGCCTGGGACATTACCTACAATTTTTTTTGTAGCACTAGCTACCATAAATCTTCAATTTACATTTTAAAATTCATCTTTTAATCTTAGGGATTGTGAGGCCCTATGGTCTCCTCATGCTGCCACCAACTTCAGCCTGAGTCATTCAGCCACTATATGGTCTCCTCTTGCTGCCCCCAATTCCAGGCTATATCATTCTGCCAGATTATGGTCTCCTCATGCTGCTGCCACCTCTAGAATCTGTCATTGTGCCGCCATGTGACTCCTTGTTAGATTGGGTTTTGTGGTCATACAGTACCGGGACATTAAACTTGGGAATCTAACATAAATCTAAAATTTAACTAAAAAAAAAATCGATTTAATCTTTTCAAGACTGACGCCCTATGGTTGTCGATGTTATATTACCTGTGGAATTATCACAAGAATCCAATGAAACAGGCTGGAGCGATAACAATGAACCATAACTGATAAACATTCGCACTTTCACAGTCAGGGGGCGCTGAGAGGCAGGGGCTGGAACAGATGGTATCTCGCCGGGCGGCGGACCGCCAGCTCGATTTTAAGATACAAGTACAAGCTTTTTCACTGCAGCCACTTTTAGCTTTATGTGCCCATTTATCCAATAGCAAAGATGCTGAATGTGCTCGTATCCAAGTTGCTGGTACTGCAGTCCCTCCCTTTTCAAGTGGACACTCAGAGTATGGGGGTGCACTGAGAGGCAGGGGATGAAACAAGTGTTAGCTCGCCTCGCAGCGGACCGCCAGCTCAATGCTCACCAGAATGGGTAATCAAAATTTTTAAATAAATTAATAAATTCAAAGTAAATATAATAAAAATTACATAAAAAAATCTGCCACATCCAGACACTCTGCAGCAGTGATTCTAATAGTGATGCCTGTAATCTGCATGTCATACTGAAGAACAGTATTATTTCACTAACACAGCACACTCCCTATGCGTGTTAGGACAAGGCAAAGTGTTCTACACCCCTATTAAGCCTCTCTGTAGGCCAGAAATAGCTGTTTTTAATAGTGATTCACCACAAATAAATTTGGACTGAACCAATTTTTTTCGGAAAATTCTGCAAATCAGCCGAATCGAATTTTTCAAAAAATTTGCTCATCTCTAATGTTAAAGTTAAAGTGTTATCATTATTAGAAAGTGAGAAAGAAAAAAAGAAAGTGCCACAATGAAAAATCCAAGCATCCATAAAAAAAGTTATGTTACTCAGTCCTGGTCTAGCACCTATATTTCTCTCACAGATACCTTTTATCTGTTGCTTACTTGCTTTGTCATGTGTTTTTTTGTCTGTGTTCTGGACTTTATGGTTTGCTTATTGCTCTCTTCCTGCCACTGGGTTCCATGCTAGAATAAAGGAAAGCCATTCTTGGGTTACACAGAATCACAATTCGGCTTTGTTTATTCTTTCAAAACCAGTCTGGTGATAACTATCAAAATCTATCAATCTTGCCTGTTTTCTAGGTTGATAATGCTGTCTGTTCAGTAGTCTTGGAAAGCTAAATAATTTCTTCATGGAAACCTCTGTGTACAGATTATAAGGGAAATTATAAAGTTATGTTGAATTGTGGGCTATATTTTATGAACATACAATGCACGGGGGGGGGGGGGGGGCGGTATATATTTTTTTCATGTTTGTCATGTGGTTTGTCTTTGATAACACCCTCTGGTAAGAGATGAAAAGATGAAATGGCCTGTACTTCTGTTTTCAACTTCTTGAAAAGTTCAAGGGGAAAAGCAGGAAACACTTAGTCTAAAATACATCGTTGAGGGATAATTCTCACCATTACAATTTACTACAGACAAATAAAAATTGACTATGGGGAAGATTTATCAAGGTTGTTTCTTTTTGCTTACAAAAGGCACGTGCACCTAAGCAAATTTTTATGCTACTTTTGTGGGTACGCACAAAGTACCAATCAGCCCTACCTAAGCAATTTTCAGTTTTCACGTTGCAGTGGTCGGGAATTTATGAAGTGTGAATGTCGCACGTCACAAACCCCCTTAAAAAAGTTGCAAGTCAAAGCCAGGCCAGGCTTACAAACTCGCCTCTTGACAACAATTTTTATAACAGCTGCACATAAGTCGCAACTGCAACTTTTTGTATGACTTTTTGTAAAGCTCTGCTCCCCGGCCACCCACCCACTAGCTATTGCAGGACTACAACCCCCAGCATGCCCTTACAGCGGGCCGGTGGTAGATGCGGGTGGGTGGCCGAGGAGCGGAGCCGGCCGGCTGACAGAAATATGAAACTATGGCACTGTAATTTCATATAACCCGGGCGGAGCCGTGATACGACGGTTTGTCCGTGATTGGCACGGGAAATATGAAATTACAATGCCGTAGTTTCATATTTCTGTCCACTATCTGGCTCCGCTCCCCGACCATCCACATCTACCACCCACCCGCTAGCTGTTGCAACAACAACTCCCAGCATGTCCTCACTGTAGGAACATGCTGGGTAGGGTTGCCACCTTTTCTGCAAAAAAATACCAGCTATGCTAATTTGCATAATTAACTATATATGTGTGACATCACAGGACGTGATGTAAGAGATACCGTACATATGTGGGGGAAATTTTCCTAATTCACTGGCCTAATCCGGGGCTAAGTGAGGGCTATGGTGTCCATTTTAGGACATCGTCAGTCGTCAGCCATACCTCCGTCCTCCGTCAGGCAAAACAGCATCCCTCCTCCTCGCTCGGACCAATCGCCATCAGTCGTCAGCCACAAGTACGTCCTCCGTCAGGCAAAACAGCGTCCCATCTCCTCCCGCGGACCAATCGCCGTCAGTCGTCAGTTGCAACTACGCCCTCCGTAAGGCAAAACAGACTACATCTGACATATGTCTATTATATCTGCATTTGGAACATTTTGAGAAGGGAAGTGCCATACAATACAAGTCCTATTTTTATGTGAGTACTTCCTATGAAAAACCTCCCTTTTGGACATATATGTAGATGACAGGAGTTTCTTCAAGGTCCTATACAAGTACACACAGTGGGGGAGATTTATTAAAATCTGTGCAAAGGAAAAAGTTGTCCAAAGCACCCAATCAGCTCGCTTCTTTCATTTTAACAATGCCTCTGCAAAATGAAAGTAGCGAGCTGATTGGCTGCTATGGGCAAATGGGCAACTTTTCCTTTGCACAGGTTTTGATAAATCTCCCCCAGTGTCCCAAAAATGTAAACAAATGTACTACCTCTCTGTACTGTAGGAATTTGCTACCAGACAGCCAGTCACTTCATGCACCTCAGTAAGGGTGCATTCACACCACGTTTTGTACATACGGATGCCGGATTTGGCAGGGGGAGGGGCAAACCGGGTGCTCCCATACCCCATACCCCGGCCCATTTACTTTAATGATCCAATCGGAGTCAAACGGTGAGTCAAACATAGTATACTACAGTTTTAGGTCCGGTCGGGAAACCGCATACGGGTCAAATTTGAACTAACTATAGCATTGTATGTTGAGTCTGGTTTCAAGTTAGAAAGACCCAGAAAAGATCATTGTATGTTGAAAATATTGTAACCTGAGGCCATTGTAAGTTGTAAGAGGGACACCAACAGGGAATCCAGACAGTATGTGATGATGCAGAAACAATAAACCACCACACTGGGAGGCAGGACTATTAAAAGTCTATACAAACTTATAGACTTGTCCCCATGTAGCTGAGCACAGTTAAGTGCAGAGTGTTCTGTACATAATGGTAACAATGGTACATAATGGTTGGTAACAAGCTGGTCTTTCTTCAGTGTAAAATCCACCAAACCGAGCTGAGCTGGATCAGTTGTTGGTGGATGAGGCGGAAAGACCTTTGCGGTTTGGAAAAGCAATTCACCTCTAAGGATCGAATCATGGGGACAGAGTGTGAACCCCATGCTACAACCTTAGCAGTCAACACATAAGTGCACATAGAAATTCTGGACACTGTTCTAATGTAGTTGAAAGAAAATATGTTTAGTGATGATAAAGTCCCTTTCCAGCAACTTGCCACAGAGCAAAGACTAATAAAACTTTTTCCACACAACACAGCCTATGTTATACAGTTAGATACAGTGGTCCCTCAAGTTACAATATTAATTGGTTCTGGGATGACCATTGTATGTTGAAACCATTGTATGTTGAGACCAGAACTCTATGGAAACCTGGTAATTGGTTTTAAAGGCACCAAAATGTCATCCAAAAATAGGAAAAAGTGAGAATTAAAGAAAAATAAGTAGATAACTAATATAGATAAAGCAAGTCCTTCCATATAAAAATAATAAAGATCTGCTGGGAGCTGTAATCACTGTCTATGTCAGTGTTTCCCAAGCAGGGAGCCTCCAGGTGTTTCAAAACTACAACTCCCAGCATGCCCGGACAGCCAAAGGCTGTCCGGGCATGCTGAGAGTTGTAGTTTTGCAACAGCTGGGGGCACTCTGCTTGGGAAACACTGGTCTATGTAGAGGACAGGATCTTCATCGGGGTCCTGTACAGTACACAAAATGTCCTAAAAATGTAATGGAGTTGCCTTCACCTGCTGTCCAAAGGAGCAGCTAACTATGGCACAGGTAAAGAGTACAGAACATGTAATACCTCCCTGTACTGTAGGGGGTGCTACCAGACATCAGTCAGTGCATACACTTCAGGAATACAGGGGTTTTACTAGTAAAATGCCCATTCTGATTGGTCAGTTCTTCCAGCCATTAACACGTTTCACAGATCTGAACTGTCCGTACATTGTATGTTGAGTCTGGTTTCAACTTACGATGGTCCAGAAAAGACCATTGTATGTTGAAACTATTGTATGTTGAGGCCATTGTAAGTTGAGGGACCACTGTATTAGTATAGAACAGTGGTCTCCAACCTGCTGACCTCCAGATGTTGCAAAACTACAACTCCCAGCATGCCCGGACAACTGTCTGGGCATGCTGGGAGTTGTAGTTTTGGAACATCTGGAGGTCCACAGGTCTATATTGACCACTGGTATAGAACATTCAGCACAAGAAGTTAGCAGTGCAATACACTCAGCACTAATAGACAGCAGTACAGTACAAGTAGTAAATGTAGAACAGGCAGAAGGCAGTACTTGTGCTGTCAGTGATATTGAAATTTTGACCATTATAATTAAATGTACCAATTGCCAAGTAAGGGTATGTTCACACTGAGGAATTGGAGAGGAATTTCCACGAGTAATTCTGCTCGCTTATTCCTCTCCAATTCATTCAGCAGTGCCATACCCCATAGTATTTAGTTAACTTTCCTCTCCTCAGTTCACACTGAGGAAATTCCGCTAGCAGAATTCTGTCACAGAATTCCGTTCCGCATTAAGAATGAACATGTTCTTTCTTCATGCGGAAATGGCGTCCTATCCCCATTGAAGTGAATGTAAAAATATTTGGCAGTCTGCCACGCTTCAGCACGGAATTTGCGCAGAATTCAGCGCGGAATTCGCGTCGAATTCACGCGGAATTTGTGCAGAATTAGCGCATTTTACTGTGTGTCCTATCCTCTTTCATTTCAGCACAGAATTCCGAGCACAATTCCGCGCAGAATTCAGCGCGCATTCCACACGGGAAAAAAAACTGCGTTTTTGGGCTGATTTTTTAAGCGACCATTCCGCTCACACCTTAACCAATGTGTACATACCCTAAAAGGAAAGAGCTAAGGAAGTTTCAACCATTTGAAACTACAGCTCCCAATATGACATTTAGTGCAGTGGTAAGGGTACGCTGGTAGTTATTGCTTCGCTAATCATAACTGCAGAACATTAAAGTGACTACAGCATTGATGGAACAGACAGGCAGATGATATCAGTAATTCACAAGTGGCTTTTCTCTATAGTTTTTTTCCCCTTCTTTTATCTGGTCCAGACCAACAGGAATTTTTCTAGCTACATCTTCCCTCTGCAGAGTTTGATGCCCAGACATGATTTTTTTCATTACTTGGATCCTCATCCTCTATATGAAGGCAATAATGAAAGGAGTACTATGGTGCTTTTTAATTAACCCTTCGTGCCAGGGCTGCAAAATAAAACAAAACAAACTTTAACTCACCTGCCTACGTTCCCCCGTTGCTTCGATGTCGGTGTCCCGTTCTCTGGTCCCTGTCTTCTTCTGCTTCCAGCGGGTCGGTGAGTCATGCTGCTCTCAGAATATTACCAGCTGCAGCGGGACATTGCTGCGGCTGGTGATGCGCTGAGAGTGGAATAATCAGGGACTGGAGAACGGTACACCGACATCAGAGCAACGGGGGAACGTAGGCAGGTGAGTTAAAGTTTGTTTTGTTTCATTTTGCAGCCCAGGCATGGAGGGTTAATAAAAAAAAGCACCATAGTACTCCTTTAATATAGCCCTGCAAAACAGTGAGCCCCTAAATATAATCCTGTCACTCAGTGTACTCCCTGAATATAACCCTGCCAAGCATTGTTCCCTCTGAATTTAAAGGAGACGTCCGGCGCAGACTTTTTCTATTCCATCCTGCCCGGGCTGCAAAAAAAGACAAAACAAACTTTCACCTACCTCCATATGTACCCCCAGAGCTCCACAACAGCTGATCGGTCGGCCGGGCTGTCTGCTTCCTACTTCCTTTAGCCCGGTACGTCACACAGCGCTTCAGCCTATCACCAGCCGAGGCGGGACATCGCTGCGGCCGGTGATAGGCTGAAGCACCGTGTGACGTACCGGGCTAAAGGAAGTAAGAAGCAGACAGCTGACCAATCAGCTGTTGCGGAGCTCCGGGGGAACATATGGAGGTAAGTTTTTTTTTTTTTTGCAGCCCGGACAGGAGGGAATAGAAAAAGTCTGCGCCGGACACCTCCTTTAAACATGCCACATACTGTGCCCCTGAATATAATCCTGCCAAATACTTTACCCTCTGAATATAATATTACAACACACTGTACTCTCTAAATAGAACCCTGACAGACAATGTACCTTCTAAATACAACACTGTCACACTCTGTCCCTGAACATAATACTGTGACACACTGCTGTCTGGAGAAACCCTTAACCCCTTGGGGACTCAGGTTTTTCCGTTTTGCACTTTCGTTTTTTCCCTCCTCACCTCTTAAAAATCATAACCCTTTCAATTTTGCACCTACAGACCCAAATAATGGCTTATTTTTTGCGCCACCAATTCTACTTTGTAATGAAATCAATCACTTTACCCAAAAATCGAAAAAACCAAACCAAACAAAACCAAAAAAAATAAATCATTGTGTGATGAAATTGAAGAAAAAACACCATTTTGTAACTTTTGGGGGCTTCCGTTTCTACGCAGTAAATTTTTCAATAAAAATGACACCTTATCTTTATTTTGTAGGTCCATGCAATTAAAATGATACCCTACTTATATAGTTTGATTTTATCTTACTTCTGAAAAAAATCATAACTACATGCAGGAAAATTTAAAATTGTCATGTTCTGACCCCTATAACTTTTTTATTTTTCTGCATACGGGGCGGTATGAGGGATCATTTTTTTGTGCCGTGATCTGAAGTTTTTATTAGTACCATTTTTGTCTTGATCGGAATTTTTGATCGCTTTTTATTAATTTTTTTATGGTATAAAAAGTGACCAAAAATACGTTATTTTGGACTTTGGAATTTTTTTGCGCGCACGCCATTGACCTTGCAGTTTAATTAACAATATATTTTTATAGTTCGGAATTTACGCATGCGGCGATGCCACATATGTTTATATTTATTTTTATTTACATGTTTTTTTAATGGGAAAAGGGGGGTGATTTTAACTTGTATTAGGGAAGGGGTTAAATCACATTTATTAACTCTTTTTTTACACTTTTTTTTGCAATGTTATAGCCCTCATATGGGCTATAACATGCAGTACATTGATTGCCAGCACTGTTCAATGCAAAGCCATAGCATTGCATTGATCAGTGTCATCGGTGGTCGAGTGCTCAAGCCTGGATCTCAGGCTTTGAGCAATCAATCGCCGATTGGATGCGCTGGAGGCAGGTAACGAACCATTCGCATCCTAGCTGATTGGAACACCGTGGTTTCACTGCGGTGGTTCTGATCAGCCCAACTGAGCTGCCGGGAATGCATTTATTTTACAGTTTAGACGCAGCCATCAACTTTGAACGCCACATCTAAAGGGTTAATAGCGCATGTCACATAACCCTGCCACACACTGTGTCATCTGAATATAACCCTGCCAGACACTACCCTGTAAATATGTATGCCTGCCTGACACTATGCTCTGAGAACATAGCCCTGCTAGACACTATACCCATTGAATGTAACCCTGCCAGACACCACCCTCTTAATATAACCCTGACAGACACTGTGCGCTCTGAATATAATAATGCCACATGCTGTGCTCTGCCACATACTGCCACACATTTTGGCCAGTATTTTAGACAAAACCAGGAGTGGGTCCAAAATACAGAAAAATGTGTAAATCTTTCCATTGTAGGTTTCACTCCTGGTTTTGGTTAAAAATACTGATCAAAATACTGACTGATTTTGGCAACTTCTCTATTTTGATATATTAACAAATAGCTGTATTTACATCTGCTAACAACTACTCCATGATAACCAGCAGTTGATATTTTTCAGGCACATAAACATCATAACCATAAATAGGAGGGAGGTCTTGCGAATGAAAAGGCAACTGTTACGCCGAGCGCTCCGGGTTCCCGCTCCTCCCCGGAGCGCTCGCAGCGTTCTCCTGTTCGCAGCGCCCCGGTCAGACCCGCTGACCGGGAGCACTGCAATAATGTCCCTAGCCGTGATGCGATCCGCGATGCGGGACGCGCCCGCTTGCGATTCGCATCCCGGCCCGCTTACCAGACTCGTTCCCCTTTTGTGCTGTCCCGGTGCGCGCGGCCCCGCTCCCTAGGGTGCGCGCGCGCCGGCTCTTTAAGATTTAAAGGGCCAGTGCACCAATGATTGGTGCCTGGCCCAATCAGTCTGATTAGCCTCCACCTGCTCCCTGTCTATATAACCTCACTTCCCCTTCCCTTCCTGGCCGGATCTTGTTGCCATTGTGCCTTGAGAAAGCTATTACTGTGTATCCCAAGCCAGTGTTCCAGACCTCTTGCCGTTGCCCCTGACTACGATCCTTACTGCCTGCCCTGACCTTCTGCTACGTCCGACCTTGCTCTTGCCTAATCCCTAATCCCGCGCCTATCTCAGCAGTCAGAGAGGTTGAGCCTTTGCTGGTGGATACGACCTGGTTGCTACCGCCGCTGCAGGACCATCCCGCTTTGCGGCGGGCTCTGGTGAATACCAGTAGCAACTTAGAATCGGTCCGCCGGCACGGTCCACGCCAATCCCTCTCTGACACAGAGGATCCACCTCCAGCCGGCCGAATCCTGACAGCAACATTATAGGAATAGCTGCTAACTTATCAAATGTACATGCAGTTAACTAAACTGTTTCTCCAGTCAATATATTCTATTAGAGCCATGTAGAGTCAGTAGGTGAATGCTCTAGTTTTCTCTTTATCATTCCCATATAATAGCATAGTGATTTATAAGAAGTATTGAAGCAAGATGAAAAAAGTCATTAAACACCAGTTGGTTTAGGTAAAAGTATATGCAAAGGAAGTCTGAAAAACTAACATGGGATCCCACATTCTTCAATCTTTGATCTTATTCCTTTGAACTGTGTCTGATCTTGAAAACGCTCTGCCTCTGAGTTCATTGTAAAAAATGCTTAAAAGTTGACTTTGTTAAAAAGCACATGAATGCTCTTGAAACAATACGATGCAGCAATAAGTCTCTTATAGGATGTGCATTCTGCTGCACCTTGGACAATAAAGACATTTGTCGGAAATCAGGCTATACGTTATATAAAACATGACTCTACAGTTATTAGTCTACTTTATCATTGTACGACTGATTGTACTGAAGTCATATGATTCATGAAGGGGATATGCAGTATGAAAAATCACACGTATGTATATCAGAAGGCCGAGGGTCAATGAATATAGGATAATTTTATGTTTACTGTTTGTATTCTTTTAGTTAATCTTCGATGATTAAAGGGTTGGCTGCTTTGGGAAATCCAATGTTGTTAGAAGGGTCCTCTGACAATAATAATGGTGATCTGATCAACCACCCATCAATCAGCTGTTATGTGCAACACAACAGCATCACCACAGGACAGATGAAGCATTACACCATCCAAATGTCATTCAAATCAATTTGCTGTTTGTGCAATACATGGATAAGAGATCTTTTTTATAACAACTATCCAATTCTATTAGACAGGGGTCCTGAGCAGGGAACCGCCCATGCAAGATAAGAGAATATAGGCTCTCTCTATGTTTGCACTCAATATTCACTGCTGCTCTGGAAAAACTCTCCAAAGTGGTGCTCAGCAGTCACAGTAACAGAAGAATCCCCACACAAATGTGCAAAGAGGCAATGGAAAACTTGTGGCACTCCAAAAAATCTTCCTTTATTTGAAAACATACAATATGAAGACTACTTATTGAAAAGTGAACATAAACCTTTCATTGTCCTTATTTCTCTTATTAAGATTTTTCTTTCTCACATTTTAGATTTCTTTAGATTTCTCTTACCTGAAATAATGTAATTTTGTAATGGGAGCTGCCAGGCTCCCAAGAGCAGTGAGTTAGCAGAGTGGGGGAGGAGGAGGAGTCATCTCAGTGCAGGCAAGAGAGGGACACGTCCCCTCCCTTTGACAAGATGGAAAAAACCTTGAGCAGCTGTAATATTCAATTTCTAAGTGAAATATCGGTGATAGAGACATAACCATACATGTACATGAGTAGCATAACAGTTTTGATTTTTTTTTTTTTGTGGGATCTGACAGGTACGCTTTAAAGCATGAAATATCTTAGTCTCATTAAAGTCTGCTAAGTTTTTTTTTTTTTTTGCAAAAGTAGGGGACACTGAACAGCCTGCTGTCCGTACCACCGACTAGCAAACTAGAATGTTTTATGTAATGCAGCCTGTTCACCTGATTGTCCATACTTTGCTGATTACTAGCTCTTTTACACCGGTCGATTATCAGGAATAAGCTCTCCTAGGAACACTCATTCACCCAATAACCGGCCTGTGTAAAAGGGCCATAAGGCTCAATTCACATAAGGTTTTTTTTCATACAGTTGGCAGTATACATCTGTAGCCTAAAGGAAGGTATCTAGGCATATACTATATAGTATTCAGAGAGCTGTATGAGATAGATGTTTGTTAAAGGGGTTATCCACCATACGGTTATGTACTTAAGTACTTACCTGGCAGACAGTAATGGACATGCTTAGGAAGGATCTGTACTTGTCTTGGGGCTAAATGGCTATGTTGTGAGATTACCATAACACTGTGGCTAGCTTTTTGTGAACTGGCATTTCCTGTTTGACTTTTCTTTTTTTTTTTTACTACAAATCCCACAATTCTATTTTCCTCCCTCCTACACATCAGCCACCCCACCCATTGAAGCATAAATGAGCTGCATCCATTCAAAAGACCTGTGGTTTTCAATCAGGGTGCCTACAGCTGTTGCATTAGTTGCAGATTGATCTCTCTCCCACCAAGCGATTGTTCCACCCATTGAAGCAGACAGGCTCCCTGTCATCAGCTGACTAGTGAGGTCAGGTCTCAACCTGGGAAAAATCTGAGACAACAGTCATTTTGTATGCTGGTAAAAATAAATAGTGGGGTGAAAATCACAGAAGAATTGTGAGAAAACTGTCACACACAGGTACAGACACTATATTATGAACTACACTAACTTTACAGCCCCTGTAGCATAGTCCAATAAAAAAAAAAATCCTGGAATACCCCTTTAACAACAGGACAAAATAAAATGCATTTTATTTAAAAAAAATAAATCAATAGCAAATGTAGTCAGAAAGGTGAACATTTACATGATATGCAGTTGTATGTATTTGGATCCTATTATTGCACATCAGTTTTTACATTTGTAACATCAAAAAAATGATGTTATTTGTTGAAGAACGCTCTTCTGTCCATTCTTTGAAGTGAATCTGTCCAGTGATTTATGCTTCCCTATCTGAGATAGGCATATGATAGAGGGGTAGAAACTGAGTTCTGTGATATTATATCAGTTTCTATGATTTGGAGAAGGGTTTGTGAATAAGCAGCAGAATAAATCCTGTCAGGAAAAAACTGACACAGTCCCGATTGCCCCACCCCCCACATTAATACTGTACACATTCATCCCTTTGTATGGGCAGGGTAAGCAGGACTCTCACTGTTCCTGCTAGGAGTCCTGTCATTATTTATTTACCGTATATACTAGATATACTCGATATAAGCTGAGTTTTTCAGCACGATTTTTCATGCTGAAAACGCCCCCCTTGGCTGATACTCGAGTGAACTCTCCGCCTGTCAATCCCTTCATCAGTGGTCTTCAACCTACGGACCTCCAGATGTTGCAAGATTACAACTCCCAGCAAATGGTGGGTGTTGTAGTTTTGAAACCTCTGGAGGTCCGCAGTTTGAAGACCACTGCGGTCTTCGTCATCATCCATCCAACCTTCTCCGCGCTTCGGGCCCGGCCCTGGAGTAGTGACGTTGCCTTGACGCCGACGCACAGGGACGTTCGTGCGCAACGTCCCTGTGCGTCGTGGTCAAGGCAACGTCACTAGTCCGTGCCCGAAGCGCGGAGAAGAGGCCCTCCCCCAGTGAAAATGGACAGCCCGGAAAGACTCACCATCCCCACCGGACGGTCCCTGCAGCATAGATGGCCCGGACCAGCTCACCCTGGGGAGGTGAGTACAAAACAAAAGGGGGGGAGTGGTCTTCAACCTGTGGACCTCCAGAGGTTTCAAAACTACAACACCCAGCATGCCCGGATGGCTGTCCGGGCATGCTGGGAGTTGTAGTTTTGCAACATCTGGAGGTCCGCAGGTTGAAGACCACTGATGAAGGGATTGACAGGCGATGATGATGAAGGGGGGGGGGGGGATGAGGAAGAAGGCCGCAGTGGTCTTCAACCTGCGGACCCCCAGAGGTTTCAAAACTACAACTCCCAGCATGCCTGGACAGCCGATGGTTGTAGTTTTGCAACATCTGGCGGTCCGCAGGTTGAAGACCACTGATGAAGGGATTAACAGGCGGTGATGATGAAGGGGGGGATGATGAAGGGTGTCTGGATGATGACGGGGGTCTGAATGATGACATGGGGGGATGATGTATTTCCCACCCTAGGCTTATAGTCGAGTCAATAACTTTTCCTGGGTTTTTGGGGTAAAATTAGGGGCCTCTGCTTATATTCGGGTCGGCTTATACTCGATTCTATACGGTAATCCATAAAATTTGCCGAATCTACCTCTGGCTCAATAGAGCCATGACTGGAAAGAGGAAAGGGCTTCTGGTGTTGTCTCTTGTCTCTATTGAATAGAAAATATTGGTCCACCGCTGTTAATATGTTAATTGACCCCCTTTGTGAAATGGAGGCAGGAGCTTTCCTACCTCTGTCTCTGCTCACATATGCCTGCCCACCTTGCGCTCACATGTGTGAAGACTCTATGCATATTTATAAGGTAGGCAGGCATTTTGAAGCAGAGAGGACCGAGATAGAGAAGCTCAAAGCACCAGCTCCTGCCTCCATTGCACAAATGGGGTTCATTGACATATTACCAACGGGGGCTTATATAGCATCTATCTCAGGAACCAGAGCACAGATCCAGGTTAGTAATCATTTTAATCCAGTTCAGACACACTATAACCCTCTGTATTGGGTTTAGTGCGGGTGAACTAGCTGTCGGTTTCCCTTTAAGTTTGACAGAAGTGAGGTACTATTTACGTTTTTGTGTTTTAATGTTTGACAATTAATAAAATGTTTAAACATTTTCTTCCTCCAGCACTTTTGCATTCCTTAACCAGTCTTCCAAGCTGGCATTTCTTATATCTCATATGGCTGACAATGACTGCACTCCAGATCTACACATATCTTCATCGATTTCTGCTTGTGTGGAAGTGATACGGTCATACAATTCGTCATTGTCTGTACCTGATTATAGTAGTCTAGGATAGTGGTGAAATTCACTGTTTTCCTCTGTAAAGGAAGCCAAGAGCAGTTCAGCTGAAATTAATGTGTCAGGCCCAATATTCTCAGTTACAGCGGCCATTTTGGGCCAAGGACATCACAGGATTGTAACACTACAGCAAAAAACTGGTCCGAAAGCTGCACAAAGTGGGATTGTTCCTGATTGGCTGAGGCTGCACACACCTCCCTCATTTATATTCACAGCTTCCCAACCATGTGACCTGCTCAGCTGTGGCAGCTCAGAACAGCAGCTAAAGGAGCATAAAGGCATAGTTCTCAGCTGAATATCTAAATATAATGGGTTGATTTACTAAGGGTGGGGTATAGTTCTCTGTGTGGTTTTTTTTTCCTGACAGATATTTTTTTTAAGGTTATTAATACATTTCCTCTACATTTAGCTCTCTATTTAATAATTTTTTTTACAACAGTTCTAAACTGTCCGGTTTTCCAGAGCTCAAATCCTCCACATTTTATGTGGACATGCCTTTTTTATTGGGAACATGCCCCTTTTGTTGGGGTCACATCCCTTTTGCCAGATACACACCCTTTTTCCCATGCAGACACCCACCCTTTTCTTGGGGAGGGGGGGGATTGATGGTCAGGTGAGGTGCACCTAAATTTAGCCATAAAATCCGACAGCTGATCACAGACCTGTTTACAGCATGATGATCGGTCCCATGTTGCTTAGTTATAGGGCTTTGTGCTCCCTTCTGATTTTTTAAGTGAATTTTCATGAGGGCTGTATTTGGCAGTTCTGTGCAGTGACTGTATTGGGGCGTGCATATGTAATAAAGGGGTGTGACCTCGCAGACAGGAGATCCTGCTCTATGCGCGATACAACACCCCCTTCATTAAATATGCACACACCCCGTCAGTTCACAAAACTCAGCCTAACACTGCTCTTATGAAAATAAAGTCCAGCCCATCATAAAGATTCATTGAATCAGTCAGAGAGGACTACAAAGCACTATAACTCAGCAACAGGGGGGGGGGGGGGGGGGGTATGTGACCAGGTAAACAGGTATGTGACCAGCCTTTCCTACTTCAGAGTACATCAATGGGATTTTTTCCCAAGTTTTTCCCAAAACTTTACATGTTCATGTCTCATGCCTCCAAAGCCTACCCTCAAGCAACAACAGCAAGGACAGACAAAAAATACATACAAATACTTTATCTCATATAAGTACATACTTGACTTTATACCTCATATGGAACGATCCAACGTACGCTACTGTATATCTATATACTGGTATATGGCATCTTTGGCCACAATGTAAAAAAAAATTATACAATGCAGTATTCTTTTTTGATCCACTGTACCCCATTTGGTCTTATAACACATTAATGATATTAGCAATCATATATTGATAATGAGTAATATCAGGTGTATCAGACTCAAAACATATGTATGAAGGGAGTGCACCAAGAATCATCACACAGTATTATGAATTATTTAATGTAATATTTATTTAAGATAACAACAAAAATATTACAACAACATAATAAGAACACATTTTGCTTGCAAATTTAATTGGACCTAGGTTTTTTCCACTTTATAAATATAGTGTCGTCCACTGCAAAAATGTGATAATTCTTAAACTACTCTATGTCACATTAGAAATGAAATGAATAATGATGCAACAACTCTGTTATAATTACTAATCATATTACTATTTGGAGGTATATGCAGGTTAGTTGATTATTTGCATAGCAAATATTAATTCTTAGGCTGAGATCACACATTCTGAGAAGTAGAAACAGCTCCCTGCTCCACTGTTCTCTCTGTGACGCCTACATCAGATTCCCTTCCCAGAGTCTATAAGCTGCAGACCTAAACTGGCCTGTAGTCATCAAGATGCCAGGACATTGTGCCAGCGCTGGCCAGCCTGATGCAGGGATGTCATGGTCTCTCATGGTATCTACTGTATCTGCATTGGGCCTCCAACTGCAAATGCTGGGAGAGGCTAATTTAGTTTAAGGCCTTTGTTGTTTAAATATTAAACAAAAAAAGGGTTCTGATCTAGGATCTAATAATTTAGTCATTTAGTCTGGGGTCTAATAGTTCAGAGATATAGTCTGGAGTATTATACACTCATTGGCAAAAAAAACATTTGACATGGGGTACAGACTTTGACATGCGGTGAGAAGCAGGATTGTTGTTAGATGAATTGCTTGCTTATTAGGCTGTTCTGAACAAGACAGACCATCAGTAAGGAGGATTGTTAGATCTGTGGACAAGAATTATCAGCTCCCACTGTTTCCTTGTCCACCATTAGTGTTGCTCACGAATATTCGCAATTCGAATATTATTCGCGAATATCGCATATTCGCGAATTCGCGAATTTCGCGAATATAGCGCTATATATTCGTAATTACGAATATTCTTTTTTTTTTTTTTTTTTTTTTTTTTTTCACAGTACACATCACAGTGATCATCCCTCTCTGCTTCCAGCTTGTGTGGTGTAAAGAAGGCTCTAATACTACTGTGTGAGACTGGCGCGCGAAAATTCGCATATGCGAAAATTAGCATATGCGAAAATTAGCACATGCGAATTTTCACATATGCGAATTTTCGCGCATGTTAATTTTGTATATGCTAATATGCACATATGATAGTTTTCGCATACGCGAATGTTCGCATATGCGAAAATAAAACGGGAATATAACGAATATGCGAATATTCGCGAATATATGACGAATATTCGTCCATATATTCGCGAATATTCGCGAATTCGAATATGGCCTATGCCGCTCAACACTATCCACCATATAGACACAGGCGGTACCTTAATTACCCCCCGTCTCTGCCCAGACCATTTACTGGCACATAGAAAAAAATTTGTCATGGTACCCATTAGGTGGCCTGCCATTAAAAGCCATCCGATGATTCGTTGAGTTTCAGAAAAGAGGCCTCATAGTAAAAGCTTAATCCTACCTTTGCTGCCCCAATATATACTAAATAAAATACTATATAACTGTGAAGTTGTGTTCAAAGATGGACATACCTATTAAATAATGCCAGTAAAAAGCTCTTCAGCAGCAAATGTGATGTGTACCTATAGATATTTAAGCACCAGTGTCTTTTGTAACTAAATTCCTTCATCCAAGGTGTTCTGTAGTGAATCTGTGACACAAAGATCAGTTCATTGTTCTTTGCAGATTTCCATGCTGACCATTCCTCATGATATGATCATGTCACCAAACGTTTTTCCTTCCCTAGAGAGCCAAACATAATTGTAGTCAATGCCTAACGACTGTCTAAATTGTAATTGTCATGATTGTTAAAGTTATCATTATCATGCACAAAATCTCTTACTTGATTTTTGTAAAATAATTTAGAAGTGACAGCATTGCTATAAAAAAAAAACATACATTTTTTTCAAATTAAAGGGGTTATCCGGCCAAAGAGCAGCACCCGCATTCTATGCGGGGCTGCATCTCCGGTCTCGGAAAGCTCTGGGGACGTGACGCAACTGTAGACATGATGTGACTGTATACTTAAAGGAGTACTCTGATTCATAAATTTATATCCCACAAATGTTCCCCATGGCTGTACCTCTCTGGCCATGTACTTCTTGTTGCAATTGGTCCAGCTGTTCTCCCGGTGCAGCGCTCCGTATTTCATGGCACTTCCTGGTTATGGTGGTGTGGAGGGTGACGTAAAAATCATCATCCCCCATGCTGCCTTGCTTCAAGTTCCTGTCCCTCCGTGCCTCGCTCCTCCTCCTCAGCCCCTCCCCTCCCTCCTGCTCTGCCCTCCCCAATAGGTAGACTATTGTGAATCATTAGGTCCGTTTTGCATTTGGTCGTGCACATAGGACGGGTGTCACGTTACTTTAATGTGTAACTCCTTTTGTGAATAACGCCAGCGTAACTATCAGGGATATTACTGGACAAGAAAGATCACATGCCTGGTCCAAAGTAAATGCTGAGTGCGCAGGCACGCGCAACTCACCATGATAGGAGGGAGGCTGGGGAGGCGTTTACTCAGCCGAGCGAATGCCTGCTGACCAAATGAAGGGGGCATGCATATTTAGGAGTGGGAGTGACCGTCTCGAGGGTGTGGGGGCCGGCATACAGTGGGGAGGATACAGAGAATGATGACGCTTCGTTCTCAAGATGGCTGCGGACGGCTGCATAATGGGGAACGAAAGTCATAATCCACACAGACCAGCTGTACTTCCGGTTTTCACAAAACACAGTGATGGCTGCCTGCAAGTCAATGGAGGTGATTTATTATGTTATATAACTTTGGCAATGCTTGCTATTGGTGGAGAAAAGTTTTGCTTCAGAGTACTCCTTTAAGGGAAAACCCTTGAGCCATAACTACTGATAAAAGAATAATTTTTATTAATATACTTTAAAATCACAACTGTGACTAATGAATATGTATTGCATAGAAACCAAAATCAATGAATGTAAACAGATGAACAAATCCGAAAAAAAGGTGGTGGAACAGGTGCAAATTATATGACAATGCTAGTGCATAATATATAAATAAATGAGAGCTGCAGCAGCAATAGTGGGTGTCTAGCAATAATGTCACTACGACAAAAAAGAGACGGGTGTGTAACCTCTACTACTATAGTATCCAGCTACCCGCCATGGATCGCTGGGATAGACACCGCAGGTGCATAAAAGTATATTGCTCTAACAGTGCTGCCTCTCACTTACCCATAATGGAGTCCTGCCACCACCGCCCCAACGTACGTTTCGTCAGCCTGGACTTTCTCAAGGGACGCACCTGCGGTGTCTATCCCAGCGATACATGGCGGGTAGCTGGATACTATAGTAGTAGAGGTTACACACCCGTCTCTTTTTAGTCGTAGTGACATTATTGCTAGACACCCACTATTGCTGCTGCAGCTCTCATATATTTATTTATATATTATGCACTAGCATTGGCATATAATTTGCACCTGTTCCACCACCTTTTTTTCGGATTTGTTCATCTGTTTACATTCATTGATTTTGGTTTCTATGCAATACATATTCATTAGTCACAGTTGTGATTTTAAAGTATATTAATAAAAATTATTCTTTTATCATTAGTTATGGCTCAAGTGTTTTCCCTTAAGTATACAATGTCTATAGACCCGCAGCACCATTTAGATATGGTTAAGATGTTAGTTATCCCCATGAAAATAAGATTGCACTGCTGCTATTTTTTGTTGCTAATGACGTGACTGTAGAAGCAGCCCCGCATAGAATGCGGGTGCTGCACAGAGATCGTGTAGGTCCCAGCGAGGGTCCCCCCGTGATCAGACATATTAGGCCCCTTTCACACTATACATTCATCCATTTTAAAGATCCGTAATAATGTTCCGTTATGAAAACCCTGAAAATTGTCGTTAAAGGCCATTACAAAATCCCATTATAGTCTATGGGATTTTAACATTATCCGTTTAAACCCATCATAGCCCGTTATTAATATCGGACGTTATTTTGTGACGGAGGATAGTAACGGGAGAAATAATGCATGCACAATTTCTTCCGTTCTTTCTCCCGTCACAAAATAACGTCCGTTATTAATAACGGGCTATGATGGGTTAAAACGGATAATGTAAAAATCCCATAGACTATAATCGGATTTTGTAATGGCCTTTAATGGCAATTTTCAGGGATTTCATAACGGAACATTATTACAGATCTTTAAAACGGATGAATGTATAGTGTGAAAGGGGCCTTATCTCCTATCCTTTGGATAGGGAATAAGATGTTTTTGGCTGGATAACCCCTTAAACATTGTGGCAACAGCAGCTGCAGAGAAGAGGTAGTATTGCATGTCAGCCATGAAGATGAATAGCTGTCAGTATAATGCATGGATGGCTTTAGTCCATCAGAGCGTGGGCCCATAGAGTGGGTCCTAGGTGTTGGAATCTCTATGACATCCATATTGTCCACTTCCCACTCTTATTGCCATGTCTCACTTTGCTAGTAAACACAGCAATCACTGCTGCCCACCGGGTTTCTTCTTCATTATTCTTCATGCCTCCATTATAGTTGTCCTCGGCACCCTTTAAATGCACAAGTGCTTGCACATTTAAAGGACCAGTGTGCCACTGTTTTCCTGGACCAGGGAATGTATGTTTTGCATCTTGAAATAACCCAACACAAAATCCAGTTCAATCGGCTGGTTTACCTCTACTGCCTGGTAGGCTTTGTGTCACATGGATGGCTTGCCCCAATACAAAATATAGTCAGGTACTTAAATTAATGCAAGAAAACTAAGCATATAAATAAATTATTTTGAAAAACACAAAACCATGAAAATTACTTACATTTAAAGTCCCTGTTCTGAGCATCCTGGCTGATAGCTTGATCAGTAAAGCTAATGATGAGCACATAATGAAAACACTTGAGCTCAGGTCGATGATTTGTAAAGCCAGATGATACCATTCATAGTGAAGGGGTTCTTGGCATACATTCTGAAATGTGGCATACGGGAAAGGAAACTCTATTGCATAGCCAATGTAGTTGGTTGATGACATCCCAGCAAAAGTGTAGTAACAATACGGACCAATAAGAATGGATGCAATGGCCACTGTAAGTTGCACGGGGGAACCGATGATACTTAAAAGGCTCAGGGTAAATGTGGCTTCCCACTGCAAGACATGTGAAACATATAGTCAGCTTTACTATGACCTTATACAACCAGCCAACTGCTTTCCTGCATATGGCCTCCCAAATTAAGATTATTTAGGTAATGTTTCAAAAGTTTATTTTTTTTATAAAAGTATGACTTGTAAACAAGATACATTACATCCTGTTTCCATTTTAACCGCTTGAATAATTAAAGGGTACCGCTCATCAAAAAAACGTTTGATATATTATAGATTAATGTATGCAGAATAACTTCACAATTGCATGTTATTAAAAAATATGCTTCTTTCTATTTAATTTTCCACTTTGAAGAAATGACCACTAGGGGTCTCCCTACCAGTCCTGGCAGCAAGCATTTCAGACTCATGCTGGAGTCCTAAACACTACGAGCTGCCAGTCTGCTTTGTTCACAAAGGAGAACACTCAGAGCTGCCAGCCTGCTTTGTTCACAGCCTGTTTGGCTGTGAACAGAGCAGGCTGGCAGCTCTGAGTGTTTAGGACTCCAGCATGAGTCAGAAATGCTTGCTGACTGATCGGGAAAAATACAATAGAAAGAAGCATATTTTTCATTAACATGCTATTGGAAAGTTATTCAACATTCATTAATCTAAAATATATCAAAAGTTTATTTGATGAGATGAACTCTTTAAATGAAATAAAGGAAAAGCTTACCAGTGACCTTTGTGTCCAATGATGATAAGCTAGGAGTATAAGAATGCCAACTGACAGGGCCTGTAAGATAAAAGGATGATCAGAATCCCAAGTTCATACCTGGAGCAGCTTAAAAACCTTAATAATGGTTATACCAACACCGTCTTTAGTTTTGTATAATTTTATTAGTCATGACCTTTTACCAGAATCAAGAAATACATTTAGTTTCGTTTTCTAATGAGAACCATGAATCAATCACTGCAAACTGTGAAGGACCCAATGTTCTCTAATAAATACAGTGGTCCCTCAAGTTACAATATTAATTGGTTCCAGGACAACCATTGTATGTTGAAACCATTGTATGTTGAGACCAGAACTCTATGGAAACCTGGTAATTGGTTCTGAAGCCACCAAAATGTCATCCAAAAATAGGAAAAAGTGAGGATTAAAGATAAATAAGTAGATAACTAATATAGATAAAGCAAATCCTTACATATAAAAGTAAGAAATATCTGCTGGGAGCTGTAAATCACTGTCTATGTCTGTGTTTCCCAAGCAGGGAGCCTCCAGCTGTTGCAAAACTACAACTCCCAGCATGCCCGGACAGCCAAAGGCTGTCCGGGCATGCTGAGAGTTGTAGTTTTGCAACCGCTGGGGGCACCCTGCTTGGGAAACACTGGTCTATGTAGAGGACAGGATCTTCTTCAGGGTCCTGTAAAGTACAGGCAATGTCCTAAAAAAGTAACATAGAGTCGCCCTCACCTGGTGTCCAAAGGAGCAGGTAACCCTGGTACAGGTAAAGTGTACAGAACATGTAACACCTCTCTGTACAGTAGGGGGCGCTACCAGACACCAATCAGTGCATGCACTTCAGTAATACAGGTGTTTTACCAGTAAATTAACCATTCCGATTGGTCAGTTCTTCCGGCCATTGACGCGTTTCACAGATCTGGACTGTCCGTAACATTGTATGTTGAATCTATTTTCAACTTACAATGGTCCAGAAAAGACCATTGTATATTGAAACTATTGTATGTTGAGGCCATTGTAAGTTGAGAGATCACTGTAATAGGACAATATGTTTTATTAACCCTATTTATGCCACAATTCTTTTAGAGAGTTTAGTGGAAGGGAAGTTTCCAAAATTCTCCCATTTCCTCCTTAGCAACAAGCTGGCAAATTTTCCTTCGTAATAAAGTGCAGTCTGCTTCATTGTTGCATGTGCAGTTACATAACAAAGTGCAACTAGAATTAATGTCTGTGTAAGACAAAAGCAAAACCTGCTCAGAGGAGACGTTTCTGAGTTGCCTATAGCAACCAATCAGATCGCTTCTTTCATGTTTCAGAGGCCTTTCCAAAAATGAAAGAAGCAATCTGATTGGTTGCTATGGGCAACTCAGCATTTGCGAGCAACAAGTCTATTCTTTTTGCCGATGCCAGAAAATCCCGGGAAATTCCACTTGTGTGAACAGTGCCGCAGAATCGCATGTAGTGGAATGTCCATGTGGAATATTTCTCCGAAATTCCGCACAGACTATCTGATGTGTGTACATGCCCAAAGGGTGTGTTCACATTGAGAATTATGAATGGAATCTCCGCTCGCAGAATTCCGCTAGCGAAGATTGCATTTAGCGGCCCATCTCTGAAATACTTTGGCGGTAGGACTTCGTGGCCCTGCCCCATTACCATTGAAGACAATGCAGTGCTTGCAGACTTCCGTGCAAAGAAGGAGCAGGTTCTTTCTTTGCGTAGATCAATTTCAACAGCGGTATTGTCCGCCACTAAAATTCCGCAGTGTGAATGGGTCTGGGGAAGACCCATTTACACTAATGTTAGGGGTTCACACCTCGTACTTCCGATGCGCAATTTAGTGAACGAAATTCTGCGCCAATGTGTTGCAAAACAAAAACTCCCAGCATAAATGGAAATCCGTTGGCTGTCCAGGCATGCTGGAAGTTGTAGTTTTGCAACATTTGGAGGGCTGCAGGCTGAATACTACAGCAGTAGTAGGAAAAAAAACTAAGTTTACTGGACATGTGCAATCTTTTGTATGAATACTAAACCGGGTATATCTTTAGGCCAATGTATTTTTTTGCTTTTGGTATTAAATTACCATTAATAACCATCAGATTTAAAAAAATGATCTATAGCATGCCCATAAAAATAAACAGAGGTTTCAGAAGTCCACAAGGCTTGCACTCTTAGGCTAGTTTCACACTACGGAATCTCCAGCCAGAAAATTTCCGCCCGGAGATTCCGAGTCCATCCAGCGCCGACTGAATCATCTCCAATAGACTGCAATGTGTTCTGCTCGTATTTCTGCCTGAAGAATGAGCAACACCATTCTTCAGGCGGAAAATTTCAAGCGGATTTTCCGTTCATAAATTCCGCTTCACAAATTCCGAAGTGTGAATTTGTGAACGGAAACCTATTCACTATACTATACATTTTGGTAAGCGGAATTTCTTACTGCAATTTCAAAGCAGAATTGCAGGCGGAAATTCCCTAGAGTGAACCCAGCCTTAGGCTTGCACTCTAAGTCACTCAAGACAAATGTGTACATAGCAGCAATGGAAAACAGTATATATAGTAGATATAAATTAGAAGAATACATGCCTCCCCAAACTGGATCTAGAGTCCATATACAGTAATTCAGCCAAATGGATATCCAGGAGGCCCCTTCAAGTTTAACCGTTCCTTTTATGACACCTTGCAGTGTTTTAGCATATCAGCCCTTTTCAAGCAGTATCTCAGTATCACAGTGTTGCAACCATGAGACTTATATACAAAGGGAGATATCACTCATGTCATAATTAATCACTTTGTGTCAATATACTTCTCATAGGGAATACAATACATATTATCTACAGTACATAAATCATGTATAAAATGTGAATATCAATACATGTGGTAGACACACAATGAACCTGACCTGTTCTGTTGGGATGTGCGCCAGAATTTACTTAAATGGACACTGTCAGAATCAAAAACTGTTTATAAGTTGTACATTTTGGCAAAATATTAACTTTTCTAATATAATTCTTATAAAATATATTTCTCCTTTTTATAGAAGTCATAGGTTATAGAAAAAAGTCCCCATAGTATCCAGAACATGGTCTTGTCCGACGGCAGCGTTATTTTTGCCCCAGCTGAAGCAAAGGCTGGGACAAAGTCTAGGAGGGGAGATTAGGACTAGCACTCCTTTGTGCTCACTCCTGTCCTGTCTGTCAGACATTTTTTTCTAAAAAATTGAGAGGAGGAAGTTACAGAGCAGCCTGTTGTGATTGGATAAAGAGACACAGCACTGCATATTAGACTCAAGAAAAAGTGAATGCATGGTGAGTGAGGAAAGCTCAGTGCTTGCCTCGGACATGCCCCTTCATGAGAAGTGGATATCAGAATGAGTGAGCAGCAGAATAGAGGTATTTGTGAGCCAAATACCAGAACTAGTACACATAAAAAAGCATTTTTTCTGTGCCATGAAAGGTATGCTTTAAAAACATTGCAGGAAAAAAAAAAAAGAAAAAAAATAGCCAGCACAACTACTTAATACACGGGTGCACGCTGCTGTGGCAAATACAAAGTATACAAAAAAGAAGGTTGCAGTAGCACTCTGGGTCAAAAAATAGAGCCTCTTAGCGCACTTTTTAATCAAAAAGTGTCCCCCATTCACCACAGGGAGGTGGCCTCACTTCGGATGGGACCCTAACGCATGAATTCCTCTGACCTCTGCTGGGCATATGGGGGGAGATTTATCAAAACCTGTGCAGGGGAAAAGTTGCCCAGTTGCCCATAGCAACCAATCAGCTTGCTTCTTTCAGTTTTAACAAGGCCTCTACAAACTGAAAGAAGGGATCTGATTGGTTGCTATGGGCAACTGGGCAAATTTCCCTTGCACAGGTTTTGATAAATCTCCCCCATGGTCTCTGACTGGGTGACATGCAGGATCCACCAGGGTGCTTGGCTAAAGAGGGTACCACTCCCCCTAACTTACACAGCCAAAAAAAAAAAAACTCGGGTGCACGCTGCTGTGGCAAATACAAAGTATACAAAAATGATTGCAGCAACAAGTGCTAAGCAAAAAGCAATATGTTACATTGTAAGACAGTACATCTGAACTGTAACTTCTGGCATCAAAGTGTTGGTCTCATTTTTCTTAGAACAGGGTGTGAGGTGAACACGTTCTTAGTAATAAATCTGGACATGTTTATAAATCGTGTGTTTATAGTAAAGTCTATGTAGATATGTCAAGAATGTGCCGATTTACTATGTAATGCTCTATGGGGGAGATTCATCAACACAAGTGTAGAGGAAGAGTGGTGCAGTTGCCCATAGCAACCAATCAGATCGCTGAAAGAAGCAATCTGATTGGCTGCTATGGGCAACTGGGCAACCTTTACTCTGCACTGGTTTTGATGAATCTCCCCCTATATGTTTATTTACTGTGTGGAACACAGGATCCCATCTTTCTTAATGTACAAAAGTCAAAGCAACCCCTGGTCTTTTACCTGGTCTTTTACCAAACTCTGATTCACAATATTAAAGGTTTACTCCACTCCTAGAAATCTTATTCCCCATCCTTTGGATAGGGGATAAGATGTCTGCTCGCAGGGGTCCCTCCACTGGGGACCCCCACGATCTCAGCCGCGGCACCTCAGACATCCGGTGCACGGAGCGAACTTGACTCCATGCAGGATAACTGGTGATGCTTGTGACGTCACGGCTATGCCACGCTCGTGATGTCATGACCACGCCCCCTCAATGGAAATTTATGGGAGGGGGCGTGGTGGCCGTCATGCCCCCTTCCATAGACTTGCATTGAGGGGGCGTGGCTGTAATGTCAAGATCCTCTGGTGCTGCACCAGATGCACTAAACGAACACTGGGTGCAGCAGGGAGATCGCAGGGGGGGGGGGGGGGGGGGGCAGTGGCGGGACCCCCTCGATCAGACTTCTTATCCCCTATCCAAAGTTGTGACCTTCCCAGAAGTCTTGAGATAAATTTAATAAAAGACTGATAATAGGGTTGTGAACCCTACAGAGGCAGAGGAGTAGTTATATGTGTATGTTTATTAGATTAGATGTATTAGATGTATCAGTATGATTATTGTATGTGTATTGTATGTCTATTGCTGATCTTCAAACTTAAACACAAATTGCCATCTGAACTTTATAATATCCTTTTCTTTTAAATACAAAATACAGGTCCCTGAAAGGGAAAAAGGTTCCCAAGCTGTCCCAAAATGACATGAAATATGACCAAAACAAACCCACTCTATCCCAGAAAAGAAGTCCAGGCTTGGAAATGATTAACAATAACTTAAATATATGTCTTCATGCCATGAGATGTAAATACCAATGTTATTCTGAAAAGCAGAGAACATTAGTCTCACTTTATTCAGTTTCATCTTAAACGTGTCTCTCGATAAATAACAAGCAATTGAAAATAAGTATATTTTACACCTGTAAAAGAAAGGTGAAAGAGATTGGTACAGGAAAGGATAAAGCTACCTATTATTTGAGTCAAACTAGGAATCAAAGAACACACAAAAATCTCTGACTGATCAGTTCAGTGCATTAAAGCTCCCCCTAGTGGATATTGCAAAGTACTTTGACACAAAACTCTGACCTATACTTTTAGGATGACGAATCTTAAATGGGAACTGTCAGATACAAAAACTTTTGATATGTTGTAAAGCATGTATTACCAATAGGTTTTGCAATTGCTTTCATTAGAACATTTTCAGTATTTCATACAGAAAAAGCCAGTCAAACAACTGCCACCCCCTGCCTGCTGGACACATACTAGTCCTGTTGTGTCCATGCATCATCACCTATGTCATGGACACACTTCCTTGATTGACAGCTGTGAAAAATCCTCCCACTGTTAGCTTGTGTCCCGCTACTGTCAGTGAGGACAAGCTGGGAGTTGTAGTTTTGCTAATGCTAGGGGAGATGTGAGCAGACAGCATACTGTGTGAATTATGTCATGCCTAGCATGAAATATATGAATATATAAAACAGGACCTGCTGGAGTATTTGGTTAGGTAAGAGACTACATTGAGAAAATCCTAAACAAAGCAAAATGTGCCAAATAATTCATGGGGGTGTTAGCAGGCAATGCAAACAGTGCCAAATTAATGAAGTCTAAGTCATGTTCGTAATTTATGTGTTTAAGGGTATGTTCACACGGGTGGATTTATTTGCGGGTTTCCCGCTGTGTATTTGAAAGGGGGTGGGCTCTTCTCGGCTGTCCATAGCAGATTTTCTGCTGCGTGATTTCTGCTGCCGAACATCCGCACCAGACCCTACTGACTTCAATGGGCATGCGGTGTATTTTCCGCAGCGGACATTACACATCAGAAAATCTGCTATGGACAGCAGAGAAGAGCCCACCCCCTTTCAAATACGCAGCAGGAAACCCACAAATAAATCCACCCGTGTGAACATACCCTTAGACACTTTTTATACTAACTTCGAAAGTTTTAAAAAAGGTCTAGAAAAGGGGTGCGATTTATGTCAGCTGTAAAATGGGGCAAATTGTTGCTGTAATTGTGCACCAAGGGATGGTGCAAGGAAGAGAAATGTGTCCATGGCCATGTTAACACGGCGTTATTTCTGAGCAGAATTTTATGGAAATTCAGCTGCAGCAGAATCCCATCGATTTCAAGAAAATCCTGCTTCTGTCATCCGTTGCACCAGCGGAACGTACAAATGTGCAGAATATCCACCTGTGTTTTCCAGGCAGACTTTCCACACATTTTCTGCCATGTGAACATGCCCAATAGCTGTCTAGGCATGCTTGGAGTTGGAGATTTGAAACAGCTGGAGGCACATTGGGCTGGAAAAGCTGCACCATGTTGATAATGCTATAGAAACTGTTGCACAACTACAAATGCCAGCATGCCCATTGGCTGTCCAGGCATGCTGGTAGTTGTAGTTTTTGCAACAGCTGGAGGCACCCTGGTTGGGCAACACTGGTCTAACAGTTATTATGCTATAGAAACATTTTGATAAATTTGGCACAATCTGAGCCATTTTCTAAATACTTTTATACTATGACACTATTAATGTTTACTGGCTCCCCAAGATGCAAACATTTACAGTCTCTGTACAGTACTGTGGGCTATGTCAGCGCTATATAGGCAGCAGGGCAATAAATACATCAATTCTAGTCCATGAGATTTTATATATATATATATATATATATACATATATAATCCTTTAATGTCAACATGGCCTAAATATAGCACATACGATGAAGAAGATTTTCTTCTCTTACCAGTGCTCCATTCCAGATAGGACAAGCAATCCGTATACTCCAACCAATAAACAAAGGATTGTAGCTAAAGACAGGAAAAAACGCTATAACCCCTGAAATAATACTTAGAGTGCCAAAAGCAGTCAGGATTCCGCCAGAAATCTGATAGAGGCTCGTCATTTTCCATAAAGTGCTACTTTTCACTGTCAGGCAGGCTGGAACGAATGGCGTTCTTCAAGTACTTTCTGTAAACTTTTGTTTCTTGGAAACTGTAGTCATGACACAAATCCATTGTTTACATGTGTCAGCCCAACCTGCTGTTAGCTTTTAATTGTTTCCGGATATGCAAGGACATGGCCGCCAAATAAGCAAGCTTGTTTACATATAATAGGAATACTATTCCCTCCCCAATCTCCCCCCCCCCTACACAAAACAAACTGACAAGTTTATGTGTCAGTTCCTTCTATGAAAGAATGCGTTACATCAGCTCAGAGCCGTGTGGGGTAATTCATCCACACCAAGAATTTAGGAGTCTGGAAGAATCTGTTCTTGAGACAGTATGAGAAATAGATGCAAATGAAGGGAAACATACGGCATGTTGGAGCATTACAACTAACCCTTTAAGGGGTACTCTGCCCATGGACATCTTATCCCCTATCCAAAAGATAGGGGATAAGATGTCTGATCGCAGGGGTCCCGCCACTGGGGACCCCTGCGATCTCGGCTGCGGCACCCCAGACATCCGGTGCATGGATGACTGACGATGCGGAGGCTCGTAACGTCACGGACATGCCCCCTCAATGCAAGTCTATGGGAGGGGGCGTGACGGCCATCACGCCTCCTCCCAAAGACTTGCATTGAGGGGGCGTGGCCATGACTTTACGAGCGGGGCACGGCTGTGACGTCACAAACCTCCTGTGCTGCACCTGATGCTCTAAACGAACACCAGGTGCAGCAGGGAGATCGCGGTGGTCCCTAGCAGCAGGAGCCCTGCGATCAGACAACTTTGGGGGATAAGATGTCTAGGGGCAGAGTACCCCTTTAAAATTCCTAATCTTGTAATCATATGTCAATACGGATGATGCGTGCTGCAATCTACACTTATGCCAGGTTCACACTACGGAATTTCCGACCGGAATTCAACTTCTGAATTTCAGTGAATGGTTTTTCCAGTAACCCATTTACACTGCGGAATTGTCTGGATGGAATTTCAGTCTACAAAATTCAGATCTAAAAATTCAGTCAGAAGACTGAACTTACTCATTGTTCTGGCAGAATACGTGCAGCCAACATTGCCATTCTATCGGGTTTTCCCAGCTGTAGATTCCAAAGAGTGAACCCCGCTTTAAAATCACATTCAGGCATCATGTTCCCTGCGCACGTCTGAAGTGTACTGCCAATTATAAGCCCGAGCATTGGCTTTAGCTTATAGTGTCTGATATAATGTTATTATTGAAAAATGTTTATTTGTTTATGTTACATATTATATTCATCAATCACCACACGGTAAAATCCACCATTACTGTGTGCCACTCAAAGACAGCAATGTGTGTAGAGTACAGAGAGTGTGCTGGAAAAGAGCCAAAGACATCTGGACATGAAACTTTGAAGAGACAAAGGGGGACATTTATAAAGGCATTTAGAGTCTTTTTTTACTTACAAAAATTGCACAAAAAGTCACACATGCACCCAAGCACTTTTTTGTGCGACTTTTGTGGGTAAGCAAAAAGTTATAAACAGCCTTACCTAAGCAATTTTCAGTTTTCACTTTGCAGTGGTCAGGTATTTATGATGTGCGAAAGTCACACGTAGGCCAAAAAAAAAAAAAAAAGAAAGTCGCAAACCCCCTTCAAAAAGTTGCATGTCTGCTCCAGGTCTGACCTGGCGTATAAAACTCCCGTACGTGAGCGAATTAAAAAAGTCACCGACGCTCCTCTCCCACTGCCGCCACCACCGCTCATCTCCCCCCGCCACCGCTGCTCATCACCACCGCTCATCCCCCCCCCCACCGCGGGTCATCTCCCCCCCGCCACCGCCGGTCATCTCCCCCCGTCACCGCTGCTCATCACCACCGCTCATCCCCCCCCCACCGCGGGTCATCTCCCCCCGCCACCGCGGGTCATCTCCCCCCCGTCACCGCTCATCACAGCCCCCCCCCCCCGCTGCTAGTCTACTCCCGGGGAGGAGATGAGCGGAGGAGGAGAGATGAGTGGCGGCGGTGGAGAGATGGGCATAAGCGGCAGGGGAGAGATGGGCGGCGGCTGGGGATACATGAGCAGCCAGGGCAGCGGAGCTGGCAGGCTCCCAGAAATATGAAACTACAGTGTAATTTCATATTTCCCGGCCTTGGCTGTGATTGGCTGGTCGGTCTCGGCCAATCACAGCCCAGGCCGGGAAATATGAAATTACAGTGTAGTTTCATATATCTGGGAGATGGCCGGCTCTGCTCCTCGGCCACCCTCCCGCCCGTGACTACCAGCCATTGCAATACAACTCCCAGCAAGTCCTCACTGAAAGGGCATGCTGGGAGTTGTAGTCCTGTAACAGCTCAGGTAACTGGCGGGTGCGAGCTATGGAGAGCGGTGGGAGACATGAGCGGAGGAGGGGGGGGGGGGGGGGGGTGAGCAGCTGGAGACATGAGCAAGGGGCCGGCCAGCTCCAAGAAATACTAAACTACACTCTAACTTCATATTTCCCGGGCGGTGCAGTGATTGGCCGAGACCAACCGGCCAATCACGGCACCGCCCGTAACTCGGCCACCCACCCGCAACTACCACCGGCCCACATGCCATTGTGACTACAATTCCCAGCATGTCCTCACTGTTATGGCATGCTGGGAGTTGTAGTCTTGCAACAGCTAGTGGGTGGGTTGTAGGTGCGGGCGATTGGCCGGTGAGCTGCTGGTGCTTCCAGCTGTTGCTAAACTACGACTCCCATGATGGGAGTTGTTGTTTAGAAACAGCGAGACTCCAGCTGTTGCTAAATTACAAGTTATATCTTTCCCAGACAGCCAAAGGAAATGATGGGAGTTGTGGTTTAGCAACAGTCTGAGGCTCCCTGTTTGAAAACCCTGGTTTATGGGCATTTTCCCTAAGGAGGGGCACCATAAATTTACTAACCAATTTTCTGTGTTTTTTCTTCTCATTTCAGATCCGTGTATGCAGAGGACTTCTTCTTAATAATAAATAATATGGTTAACGAGGGCTTGTGGGAAAGTTTTAAAAAATTGTTGTCTTTTATAGGCTGTTGCTGCTTGGTTGGTATTTGGCTTAGAATAAAAATAGGGGGAACCCTATGCCTTTTTTTTTTTTTTTAATTAATTATGCAAAATATGTGAGGGGGTTCCCCATATTTTCATTCTCAGCAAGAGATACCAACCAAGCAGCAACAGCAGGGTACGCGAGGACCATTGTTTCTGCTCCTTTCCAGCCTAAATAACGCCAGCCTTTCACTGCCTAGGCCCAGGAGCCCCATTGGGCCTGTTGGTACCGGCTCTTCCCTCTGAGGGGTCAGAAGAGGACAATTTTAATAGTGATTATTATCAAAAACAAAATCAAACTTATATAAGGCCCCTTTCACACTGCCACAAATGTCTGTCAGCCACTTTTTTTGTGCCTTAACAGATGTTATTTTTGACGGGGTACAATGGGAAACAACGGGTCCCGACAGATGCCATTCACTATTATGGGGTCTGTAGGGTGCCATTGTTTTTTGACAGGAGTAATGGGAGAAAAAAAACATTGCATGATGTATTTTTCCTCCTGCTATTTTCCCAGGGTTCCCCCACGGACGTCATATTGTTGTGTCACAACAGCAGTGTGAAAGAAGCCTACGTTTGATATCATTTCAACTGTATGGACATACAGAATACATAGAATGTGTCATTTTTACCAAAAAGTGCACTGGGTAGAAATGGAAGGTCCTAAAAATTACAAAATGGTGGGTTTTTTCTTCCATTTTTGTCCCACCAAATTTTTTTTTTGTTTTTGTTTTGCCATAGATCTTGTGGTGAAATTATTGATGTCATAACAAAGTAAAATTGGTGGGGCAAAAACAAGGCCTTATATGTAAGGTGGAAAATTGAAAGCGTCATGATTTGTGTCACGATGCCGGCTGGCAGGTAGTGGATCCTCTGTGCCAGAGAGGGATTGGCGTGGACCGTGCTAGTGGATCGGTTCTAAGTCACTACTGGTTTTCACCAGAGCCCGCCGCAAAGCGGGATGGTCTTGCTGCGGCGGTAGTGACCAGGTCGTATCCACTAGCAACGGCTCAACCTCTCTGACTGCTGAAGATAGGCGCGGTACAAGGGAGTAGACAGAAGCAAGGTCGGACGTAGCAGAAGGTCGGGGCAGGCAGCAAGGATCGTAGTCGGGGGCAACGGCAGGAGGTCTGGAACACAGGCTAGGAACACACAAGGAAACGCTTTCACTGGCACAATGGCAACAAGATCCGGCGAGGGAGTGAAGGGGAAGTGAGGTATAAATAGGGAGTGCACAGGTGAACACACTAATTGGAACCACTGCGCCAATCAGCGGCGCAGTGGCCCTTTAAATCGCAGAGACCCGGCGCGCGCGCGCCCTAGGGAGCGGGGCCGCGCGCGCCGGGACAGGACAGACGGAGAGCGAGTCAGGTACGGGAGCCGGGATGCGCATCGCGAGCGGGCGCTACCCGCATCGCGAATCGCATCCCGGCTGGAGACGGTATCGCAGCGCACCGGGTCAGTGGAGCTGCCCGGAGCGCTGCGGTAGCGAGAGAGAAGCGAGCGCTCCGGGGAGGAGCGGGGACCCGGAGCGCTCGGCGTAACAGTACCCCCCCCCCTTGGGTCTCCCCCTCTTCTTAGAGCCTGAGAACCTGAGGAGCAGACTTTTGTCTAGGATGTTGTCCTCAGGTTCCCAGGATCTCTCTTCAGGTCCACAGCCCTCCCAATCCACCAAAAAGAACCTTTTTCCTCTGACCGTCTTGGAGGCCAGTATCTCTTTCACTGAGAAGACGTCAGAAGAACCGGAGACAGGAGTGGGAGAAACTAATTTGGGAGAGAAACGGTTGATGATGAGTGGTTTAAGAAGAGAGACATGAAAGGCATTAGGAATACGGAGAGAAGGAGGAAGAAGAAGTTTGTAAGAGACAGGATTAATTTGGCACAAGACTTTGAAAGGACCAAGATAGCGTGGACCCAGTTTGTAACTGGGGACACGAAAGCGGACATATTTAGCGGAGAGCCATACCTTGTCTCCGGGAGCAAAAATGGGGGGAGCTCTTCTTTTCTTATCGGCAAACTTTTTCATGCGAGATGAAGCCTGTAAAAGAGAATCTTGGGTCTCTTTCCATATGGTGGAAAGATCACGAGTCACTTCATCTACAGCGGGCAAACCAGAGGGCAAGGGAGTAGGGAGGGGGGGAAGAGGGTGACGGCCGTACACCACGAAAAATGGGGATTTGGAGGAAGATTCAGAGACTCTAAAGTTATACGAGAATTCGGCCCATGGTAGAAGATCTGCCCAATCATCCTGGCGGGAGGAAACAAAATGTCGTAAATAATCACCCAAGACCTGGTTAATTCTTTCTACTTGTCCATTGGATTGAGGATGATATGCAGAAGAAAAGTTTAATTTAATCTTGAGTTGTTTACAGAGAGCCCTCCAGAATTTTGACACGAATTGGACGCCTCTATCCGAGACTATCTGTGTGGGCAACCCGTGAAGACGAAAAATGTGTACAAAAAATTGTTTAGCCAACTGAGGCGCTGAAGGAAGACCAGGAAGAGGGATGAAATGTGCCATCTTGGAGAATCGATCAACGACCACCCAAACAACAGTGTTGCCACGGGATGGGGGTAGGTCTGTAATAAAATCCATACCAATCAGAGACCAAGGCTGTTCGGGGACAGGCAGAGGATGAAGAAAACCAGCGGGCTTCTGGCGAGGAGTCTTATCCCGGGCACAGACAGTGCAGGCTCGCACAAAGTCCACGACATCCGTCTCCAGAGTCGGCCACCAATAGAAGCGAGAGATGAGTTGCACAGATTTCTTGATGCCTGCATGACCTGCGAGATGGGAGGAGTGACCCCATTTGAGGATTCCGAGGCGTTGGCGTGGAGAGACGAAGGTCTTTCCTGGAGGAGTTTGCCTGATGGAGGCTGGAGAAGTGGAAATCAGGCAGTCAGGAGGAATGATGTGTTGCGGAGAGAGTTCAACTTCCGAGGCATCCGAGGAACGAGAGAGAGCATCGGCCCTAATGTTCTTATCGGCAGGCCGAAAGTGAATTTCAAAATTAAATCGGGCAAAGAACAGAGACCACCTGGCCTGGCGAGGATTCAGCCGTTGGGCAGACTGGAGATAGGAGAGGTTCTTGTGATCGGTGTAAATAATAACTGGAAATCTTGATCCCTCCAGCAGATGCCTCCATTCCTCAAGTGCTAATTTAATGGCTAGAAGCTCTCGATCCCCGATGGAGTAGTTCCTCTCCGCCGGAGAGAAGGTCCTAGAAAAAAAACCACAAGTAACAGCATGCCCGGAAGAATTTTTTTGTAGAAGGACCGCTCCAGCTCCTACAGAGGAGGCATCAACCTCCAATAGGAAGGGTTTAGATGGGTCAGGTCTGGAGAGCACGGGAGCCGAAGAAAAGGCAGACTTGAGCCGTTTAAAGGCGTCTTCCGCTTGAGGAGGCCAAGACTTGGGATTGGCATTTTTTTTGGTTAAAGCCACGATAGGAGCCACAACGGTAGAAAAATGTGGAATAAATTGCCTGTAATAATTGGCGAACCCCAAAAAACGTTGGATAGCACGGAGTCCGGAGGGGCGTGGCCAATCTAAGACGGCAGAGAGTTTGTCTGGATCCATTTGTAGTCCCTGGCCAGAGACCAAGTATCCTAGGAAAGGAAGAGATTGGCATTCAAACAGACATTTCTCTATCTTGGCATAAAGTTGATTGTCACGAAGTCTCTGAAGAACCATACGGACATGCTGGCGGTGTTCTTCTAGATTGGCAGAAAAAATCAGGATATCGTCCAGATATACAACAACACAGGAGTATAAGAGATCACGAAAAATTTCATTAACAAAGTCTTGGAAGACGGCAGGGGCGTTGCACAGGCCAAAGGGCATGACCAGATACTCAAAGTGTCCATCTCTAGTGTTAAATGCCGTTTTCCATTCATCCCCCTCTCTGATGCGGATGAGATTATAAGCACCTCTTAAGTCCAGTTTGGTAAAGATGTGGGCACCTTGGAGGCGATCAAAGAGTTCAGAGATGAGGGGTAGGGGGTAGCGGTTCTTTACCGTGATTTTATTAAGACCGCGGTAGTCAATGCAAGGACGTAGAGAGCCATCTTTTTTGGACACAAAGAAAAATCCGGCTCCGGCAGGAGAGGAGGATTTACGGATAAAGCCTTTTTTTAAATTTTCCTGGATGTACTCCGACATAGCAAGAGTCTCTGGGGCGGACAGAGGATAGATTCTGCCCCGGGGTGGAGTAGTGCCCGGGAGGAGGTCAATAGGACAATCATAAGGCCTGTGAGGAGGTAGAATCTCAGCTTGTTTTTTGCAAAAAACATCCGCAAAGTCCATATAGGCCTTAGGAAGACCGGTTACAGGGGGAACCACAGAGTCACGGCAAGGGGTACTGGGAACCGGTTTTAGGCAGTCCTTGAAACAAGAGGGCCCCCAACTCTTGATCTCCCCAGTGGACCAATCCAGGGTTGGGGAATGGAGTTGAAGCCAGGGTAGTCCAAGGAGGATTTCGGAAGTGCAATTGGGGAGGACCAAAAATTCAATCTTCTCGTGATGAGGTCCGATGCACATTAGAAGGGGCTCCGTGCGGAAACGTATGGTACAGTCCAATCTTTCATTGTTTACACAATTGATGTAGAGGGGTCTGGCGAGACTGGTCACTGGGATGTTGAACCTGTTGACGAGAGAGGCCAAAATAAAATTTCCTGCAGATCCGGAATCCAAGAAGGCCATAGTAGAGAAGGAGAAGGCAGAGGCAGATATCCGCACAGGCACAGTAAGACGTGGAGAAGCAGAGTAGACATCAAGGACTGTCTCACCTTTGTGCGGAGTCAGCGTACGTCTTTCCAGGCGGGGAGGACGGATAGGACAATCCTTCAGGAAGTGTTCGGTACTGGCACAGTACAGGCAGAGATTCTCCATGCGGCGTCGTGTCCTCTCTTGAGGTGTCAGGCGAGACCGGTCGACCTGCATAGCCTCCACGGCGGGAGGCACAGGAACGGATTGCAGGGGACCAGAGGAGAGAGGAGCCGGGGAGAAAAAACGCCTTGTGCGAACAAAGTCCATATCCTGGCGGAGCTCCTGACGCCTTTCGGAAAAACGCATGTCAATGCGAGTGGCAAGATGGATGAGTTCATGTAGGTTAGCAGGGATTTATCGTGTGGCCAGAACATCTTTAATGTTGCTGGATAGGCCTTTTTTAAAGGTCGCGCAGAGGGCCTCATTATTCCAGGATAATTCTGAAGCAAGAGTACGGAATTGTACGGCGTACTCGCCAACGGAAGAATTACCCTGGACCAGGTTCAACAGGGCAGTCTCAGCAGAAGAGGCTCGGGCAGGTTCCTCAAAGACACTTCGAATTTCCGAGAAGAAGGAGTGTATAGAGGCAGTGACGGGGTCATTGCGGTCCCAGAGCGGTGTGGCCCATGACAGAGCTTTTCCAGACAAAAGGCTGACTACGAAAGCCACCTTAGACCTTTCAGTAGGGAACTGGTCCGACATCATCTCCAAGTGCAGGGAACATTGGGAAAGAAAGCCACGGCAGAATTTAGAGTCCCCATCAAATTTATCCGGCAAGGATAGTCGTAGACCAGAAGCGGCCACTCGCTGCGGAGGAGGTGCAGGAGCTGGCGGAGGAGATGATTGCTGAAGCTGTGGTAGTAGCTGCTGTAGCATCACGGTCAGTTGAGACAGCTGTTGGCCTTGTTGCGCTATCTGTTGTGACTGCTGGGCGACCATCGTGGTGAGGTCGGCGACAACTGGCAGAGGAACTTCAGCGGGATCCATGGCCGGATCTACTGTCACGATGCCGGCTGGCAGGTAGTGGATCCTCTGTGCCAGAGAGGGATTGGCGTGGACCGTGCTAGTGGATCGGTTCTAAGTCACTACTGGTTTTCACCAGAGCCCGCCGCAAAGCGGGATGGTCTTGCTGCGGCGGTAGTGACCAGGTCGTATCCACTAGCAACGGCTCAACCTCTCTGACTGCTGAAGATAGGCGCGGTACAAGGGAGTAGACAGAAGCAAGGTCGGACGTAGCAGAAGGTCGGGGCAGGCAGCAAGGATCGTAGTCGGGGGCAACGGCAGGAGGTCTGGAACACAGGCTAGGAACACACAAGGAAACGCTTTCACTGGCACAATGGCAACAAGATCCGGCGAGGGAGTGAAGGGGAAGTGAGGTATAAATAGGGAGTGCACAGGTGAACACACTAATTGGAACCACTGCGCCAATCAGCGGCGCAGTGGCCCTTTAAATCGCAGAGACCCGGCGCGCGCGTGCCCTAGGGAGCGGGGCCGCGCGCGCCGGGACAGGACAGACGGAGAGCGAGTCAGGTACGGGAGCCGGGATGCGCATCGCGAGCGGGCGCTACCCGCATCGCGAATCGCATCCCGGCTGGAGACGGTATCGCAGCGCACCGGGTCAGTGGAGCTGCCCGGAGCGCTGCGGTAGCGAGAGAGAAGCGAGCGCTCCGGGGAGGAGCGGGGACCCGGAGCGCTCGGCGTAACAATTTGAAGGTGAGGAGAGAAAAAACTAAATTTCAAAAATGAAAAACCCGGTATCTTAGAGGGGTTAAAAAAAATATATATATATATATATATATATATATATATATATATATATATATACATACATATATGTGCAAAGCAGCTCATCACACCACCTTCTCAGGTAGCATGCCCTAAGATCAGCTCTGGCTCCAGTTAAGAAGTCTCAGAAGCTGATTAGGATTTATGCCAAGCCAGAATTCTCCCCAGGAGGGAAGAAGACCCATCTGTTGACAGATGTTTCCGGGTGCTTGTCCCTCGTCAGTACAGAGCAGGGTGTTCTGGCTTGGATGAGGATGAGAGGCCTGTGACTTACCCAGAAAGCCCGCGGAGTGCTAATGGCCTTTTTGAATCTCCGTTCTACACCGGAAGCAGTGTTCCTCTCCCTGAGGAGTCTACTTGACCCCTTAATAAATATCTATGTATATAATCTCACACATTTTTTTACAGAGGAGAGGAGGTGGGGATACAAAGTGGTGTTCTGAAGTTATTTATTGGTTTTTGCTCATGTGTGCGAAAAAAAATATGGTATTCAAAAGGGATTGGTTTTTGCTTATGTAAGCCAAGTTTATCAACCCCTTGTGATAGTATAATAAATATGTCACACAAGCAAAAACCAAGGCAAGAAAAAAATGTCTACAGAACTTGCTTACCAAAGCAACGATGATAAATGACCCTGAAAGTAGTCATGGCAGTCTGGGATGCAATTCCGAGCGCAGGCACTCTTGCTGTCCCCATTGACGACAATGCATTCCGCCTGGTGTTCTGACAAAAAATTTCCGTATCGTGCCCTTGCAGTGGAATCCCATTGACCACAATGGGACTCTGCAGCACCACAATCGCTAAGTGTAATACTTAGTACTGTACACATTACACTGTATTTACAGAATGATTGTACTCTGCAGAGCCAAATGCTCTGTGCTCTGCTGTACAGGCTCTGCCAAACCTTCATGCACAGAGATATCCTCCTCTAGAAGCAATGCGGAGGATATCTCTGTAGATACTTCCTGTAATAGACTTTTTGTTAAAGTTAGATGTGTAAATGAAAAAATTAATTTTTTTCACTAAAATGCAGGTTTTTCCCCAAATTTAACATTTTTACAAGGGGTAACATGAGAAAATGCCCCCCAAAATTTGTGACCCCATTTCTTCTAAATATGGAAATACCCCATGTGTGGACGTCAAGTGCTCTGCTGGCGCACTACAAGTGTAGTTTCCAAAATGGGACAAATGGCCTTCAATTTCGGACAAACACTTCACATCCACATATGGGGTTACAAATTTTGGGGGGCATTTTTTCCTATTTTCCCTTGTAAAAAATTTAGGGTAACACCAACATTTTAGTGAAATTTTTTTTTCCTTGAAATACGACGGGGCTCCGAAGTGAGAGAGAGCCATGCGCATTTGAGGACTAAATTAGGGATTGCATAGGGGTGGACATAGGGGTATTCTATGCCAGTGATTCCCAAACAGGGTGCCTCCAGCTGTTGCTAAACTCCCAGCATGCCTGGACAGTCAGTGGCTGTTTGGAAATGCTGGGAGTTGTTGTTTTGCAACAGCTGGAGGCTCCGTTTTGGAAACACCGAAAAATACGTACAATACGTTTTTCATTTATATTGGGGGGGGGGGGGGCAGTGTAATGGGGTGTATATGTAGTGTTTTACCCTTTATTTTGTGCTAGTGTAGTGTAGTTTTTTTGGGCTACATTCGCACTGGTGGGTTACGGTGAGTTTTCACTGTAGGGCTATAGTTTAGAGACCACTGTACAGTGATCTCAAACTGTAGCCCTCCAGATGTTGCTAGGCAACTCATCGGCTTCCGTAGGATCCAGGGAGCCAGCCGCACGACATTGACGCCCGCCGATTTCCGACAACGATCGTCGCCCGCAGCCTCCGCCGATAGGTTAGTGCACTTTGGTGCCGGTCCTCTGTCGGTTTCCCCATTCTGCCCACGCTTATTGTGGGTGGGCAGAACATGGAAACCGATAGTTAACCCCCGAGCTGCTATTGGTCGTCGCGTCTATAAGACCAATAGCAGGGATAGGAGGGGTGGCACCCCTGCCACCTCACTCCTATCCCTTCAGGGGGATCGTGGGTGTCTTGGACAACCGCGATCCCCCTTATATTCCGGGTCACCATAGACCCGTATGACCCGGAATCAGCGCAAATCGCCGGTGTGAATTCACGGGCGATATGCGCCGATCGCCGACATGGGGTGGGGGGCCTAATGACCCCCCTGGGCATTTGCGTGGGGTGCCTAGGTCCTTGCCCGGCATGCGGCGGGGACCGAAATTCCCACGGGCGTACAGGTACGTCCTGGGTCCTTAAGTACCAGGGTGTCAGGATTTACCCTGTCACGATGCCGGCTGGCGGGTAGTGGATCCTCTGTGCCAGAGAGGGATTGGCGTGGACCGTGCTAGTGGATCGGTTCTAAGTCACTACTGGTTTTCACCAGAGCCCGCCGCAAAGCGGGATGGTCTTGCTGCGGCGGTAGTGACCAGGTCGTATCCACTAGCAACGGCTCAACCTCTCTGGCTGCTGAAGATAGGCGCGGTACAAGGGAGTAGACAGAAGCAAGGTCGGACGTAGCAGAAGGTCGGGGCAGGCAGCAAGGATCGTAGTCAGGGGCAACGGCAGGAGGTCTGGAACACAGGCTAGGAACATACAAGGAACGCTTTCACTGGCACAATGGCAACAAGATCCGGCAGGGAAGTGCAGGGGAAGTGAGGTGATATAGGGAAGTGCACAGGTGAAGACACTAATTGGAATCACTGCGCCAATCAGCGGCGCAGTGGCCCTTTAAATAGCAAAGACCCGGCGCGCGCGCGCCCTAGGGAGCGGGGCCGCGCGCGCCGGGACAGGACCGAGGGAGAGCGAGTCAGGTACGGGAGCCGGGGTGCGCATCGCGAGCGGGCGCTACCCGCATCGCGAATCGCATCCCGGCTGGAAGCAGAATCGCAGCGCCCCGGGTCAGTGGATCTGACCGGAGCGCTGCAGCGGAGAGAGTGTAGCGAGCGCTCCGGGGAGGAGCGGGGACCCGGAGCGCTCGGCGTAACAGTACCCCCCCCCTTGGGTCTCCCCCTCTTTTTAGGGCCTGAGAACCTGAGGAGCAGACTTTTATCTAGGATGTTGTCCTCAGGTTCCCAGGATCTCTCTTCAGGACCACAACCCTCCCAGTCCACTAGAAAAAAAGTTTTCCCTCTGACCTTTTTAGAGGCTAAGATCTCTTTGACAGAGAAGATGTCCGAGGAGCCGGAAACAGGAGTGGGAGGAACAGATTTGGGAGAAAAACGGTTGAGGATGAGTGGTTTAAGAAGAGAGACGTGAAAGGCATTAGGGATACGAAGAGAAGGAGGAAGAAGAAGTTTGTAAGAGACAGGATTAATTTGACACAAAATTTTGAAAGGACCAAGATAGCGTGGTCCCAACTTGTAGCTAGGGACACGGAAGCGGACATATTTAGCGGAGAGCCATACCTTGTCTCCAGGGGAAAAAACGGGAGGAGCTCTTCTTTTCTTATCCGCGAACCTCTTCATGCGTGATGAAGCCTGTAGGAGAGAATTTTGGGTCTCTCTCCATATAATGGAAAGGTCACGAGAAATTTCATCCACAGCGGGCAGACCAGAGGGCAAGGGGGTAGGGAGGGGGGGAAGAGGGTGACGGCCGTACACCACGAAAAATGGGGATTTGGAGGAAGATTCAGAGACTCTGAAGTTATACGAGAATTCGGCCCATGGAAGGAGATCTGCCCAGTCATCCTGGCGGGAGGAAACAAAATGTCGCAAATAATCACCCAAGACTTGGTTAATTCTTTCTACTTGTCCATTGGACTGGGGATGATATGCAGAAGAAAAATTTAATTTAATCTTGAGTTGTTTACAGAGAGCCCTCCAGAATTTAGACACGAATTGGACGCCTCTATCCGAGACGATCTGCGTAGGCAATCCGTGAAGACGAAAAATGTGTACAAAAAATTGTTTAGCCAACTGAGGCGCTGAAGGAAGACCAGGAAGAGGGATGAAATGTGCCATTTTGGAGAATCGATCAACGACCACCCAAATAACAGTGTTGCCACGGGAAGGGGGTAAATCAGTAATAAAATCCATACCAATCAGAGACCAAGGCTGTTCGGGGACAGGCAGGGGATGAAGAAAACCAGCGGGCTTCTGGCGAGGAGTCTTATCCCGGGCACAGATAGTGCAGGCTCGCACAAAGTCCACAACATCCGTCTCCAGAGTCGGCCACCAATAGAAGCGGGAGATGAGTTGCACAGATTTCTTGATGCCCACATGACCTGCGAGATGGGAGGAGTGACCCCATTTGAGGATTCCGAGGCGTTGGCGTGGAGAAACAAAGGTCTTTCCTGGAGGAGTTTGCCTGATGGAGGCTGGAGAAGTGGAGATCAGGCAGTCAGGTGGAATGATGTGTTGCGGAGAGAGTTCAACTTCTGAGGCATCCGAGGAACGAGAGAGAGCATCGGCCCTAATGTTCTTATCGGCAGGACGAAAGTGAATCTCAAAATTAAATCGGGCAAAGAACAGAGACCACCGGGCCTGGCGAGACTGGTCACTGGGATGTTGAACCTGTTGACGAGAGAGGCCAAAATAAAATTTCCTGCAGATCCAGAGTCCAAGAAGGCCACGGTAGAGAAGGAGAAGGCAGAGGCAGACATCCGCACAGGCACAGTAAGACGTGGAGAAGCAGAGTAGACATCAAGGACTGTCTCACCTTTGTGCGGAGTCAGCGTACGTCTTTCCAGGCGGGGAGGACGGATAGGACAATCCCTCAGGAAGTGTTCGGTACTAGCACAGTACAGGCAGAGGTTCTCCATGCGGCGTCGTGTCCTCTCTTGAGGTGTCAGGCGAGACCGGTCGACCTGCATAGCCTCCACGGCGGGAGGCACAGGAACAGATTGCAGGGGACCAGAGGAGAGAGGAGCCGAGGAGAAGAAACGCCTCGTGCGAACAGAGTCCATATCTTGGCGGAGCTCCTGACGCCTTTCGGAAAAACGCATGTCAATGCGAGTGGCTAGGTGAATAAGTTCATGTAGATTAGCAGGAATTTCTCGTGCGGCCAGAACATCTTTAATGTTGCTGGATAGGCCTTTTTTAAAGGTCGCGCAGAGGGCCTCATTATTCCAGGACAATTCTGAAGCAAGAGTACGGAATTGTACGGCATACTCGCCAACGGAAGAATTACCCTGGACCAGGTTCAACAGGGCAGTCTCAGCAGAAGAGGCTCGGGCAGGTTCCTCAAAGACACTTCGGATTTCCGAGAAGAAGGAGTGTACAGAGGCAGTGACGGGGTCATTGCGGTCCCAGAGCGGTGTGGCCCATGACAGGGCTTTTCCGGACAGAAGGCTGACTACGAAAGCCACCTTAGACCTTTCAGTGGGAAACAGGTCCGACATCATCTCCAGATGCAGGGAACATTGGGAAAGAAAGCCACGGCAAAACTTAGAGTCCCCATCAAATTTATCCGGCAAGGATAGGCGTAGCCCAGGAGCGGCCACTCGCTGCGGAGGAGGTGCAGGAGCAGGCGGAGGAGATGACTGCTGAAGCTGTGGTAGTAACTGTTGTAGCATAACGGTCAGTTGAGACAGCTGTTGGCCTTGTTGCGCTATCTGTTGTGACTGCTGGGCGACCACCGTGGTGAGGTCAGCGACAACTGGCAGAGGAACTTCAGCGGGATCCATGGCCGGATCTACTGTCACGATGCCGGCTGGCGGGTAGTGGATCCTCTGTGCCAGAGAGGGATTGGCGTGGACCGTGCTAGTGGATCGGTTCTAAGTCACTACTGGTTTTCACCAGAGCCCGCCGCAAAGCGGGATGGTCTTGCTGCGGCGGTAGTGACCAGGTCGTATCCACTAGCAACGGCTCAACCTCTCTGGCTGCTGAAGATAGGCGCGGTACAAGGGAGTAGACAGAAGCAAGGTCGGACGTAGCAGAAGGTCGGGGCAGGCAGCAAGGATCGTAGTCAGGGGCAACGGCAGGAGGTCTGGAACACAGGCTAGGAACATACAAGGAAACGCTTTCACTGGCACAATGGCAACAAGATCCGGCAGGGAAGTGCAGGGGAAGTGAGGTGATATAGGGAAGTGCACAGGTGAAGACACTAATTGGAATCACTGCGCCAATCAGCGGCGCAGTGGCCCTTTAAATAGCAAAGACCCGGCGCGCGCGCGCCCTAGGGAGCGGGGCCGCGCGCGCCGGGACAGGACCGAGGGAGAGCGAGTCAGGTACGGGAGCCGGGGTGCGCATCGCGAGCGGGCGCTACCCGCATCGCGAATCGCATCCCGGCTGGAAGCAGAATCGCAGCGCCCCGGGTCAGTGGATCTGACCGGAGCGCTGCAGCGGAGAGAGTGTAGCGAGCGCTCCGGGGAGGAGCGGGGACCCGGAGCGCTCGGCGTAACATACCCGTACGCCTTGGTTCCTGAGCAGGTTAAGGACTCAGACCATTTTATTTTTACGTTTTCGTTTTTTCCTCCTCGCCTTCAAAAAATCCTAACTCTATATTTTCATCCACAGACTAGTATGAGGGCTTGTTTTTTGCACGACCAGTTGTCCGTTGTAATGCCATAACTCACTTTACCATAAAATACAACCAAAAAAATACTATTTGTGTGGGGAAATTAAAAAGAAAACCGCAATTTGGCAAATTTTGGAAGGTTTCATTTTCACGCCGTACAATTTACAGTAAAAATTACATGTGTTCTTTATTCTTTGGGTCAATATGAGTAAAATGATACCCATGATAACTGTTACGCCGAGCGCTCCGGGTCCCCGCTCCTCCCCGGAGCGCTCGCTTCACTCTCCCCGCTGCAGCGCTCCGGTCACATCCTCTGACCCGGGGCGCTGCGATTCCGCTGTCAGCCGGGATGCGATTCGCGATGCGGGTAGCGCCCGCTCGCGATGCGCACCCCGGCTCCCGTACCTTACTCGCTCTCCGTCTGTTCTGTCCCGGCGCGCGCGGCCCCGCTCCCTAGGGCGCGCGCGCGCCGGGTCTCTGCGATTTAAAGGGCCACTGCGCCGCTGATTGGCGCAGTGGTTCCAATTAGTGTGTTCACCTGTGCACTTCCCTATATCACCTCACTTCCCCTGCACTCCCTTGCCGGATCTTGTTGCCATTGTGCCAGTGAAAGCGTTCCTTGTGTGTTCCTAGCCTGTGTTCCAGACCTTCTGCCGTTGCCCCTGACTACGATCCTTGCTGCCTGCCCCGACCTTCTGCTACGTCCGACCTTGCTTCTGCCTACTCCCTTGTACCGCGCCTATCTTCAGCAGCCAGAGAGGTGAGCCGTTGCTAGTGGATACGACCTGGTCACTACCGCCGCAGCAAGACCATCCCGCTTTGCGGCGGGCTCTGGTGAAAACCAGTAGTGGCTTAGAACCGGTCCACTAGCACGGTCCACGCCAATCCCTCTCTGGCACAGAGGATCCACTACCTGCCAGCCGGCATCGTGATAGTAGATCCGGCCATGGATCCCGCTGAAGTTCCTCTGCCAGTTGTCGCTGACCTCACCACGGTGGTCGCCCAGCAGTCACAACAGATAGCGCAACAAGGCCAACAGCTGTCTCAACTGACCGTTATGCTACAACAGTTTCTACCACAGCTTCAGCAGTCATCTCCTCCGCCAGCTCCTGCACCTCCTCCGCAGCGAGTGGCCGCTCCTGGGCTACGCCTATCCTTGCCGGATAAATTTGATGGGGACTCTAAGTTTTGCCGTGGCTTTCTTTCCCAATGTTCCCTGCATCTGGAGATGATGTCGGACCTGTTTCCCACTGAAAGGTCTAAGGTGGCTTTCGTAGTCAGCCTTCTGTCCGGAAAAGCCCTGTCATGGGCCACACCGCTCTGGGACCGCAATGACCCCGTCACTGCCTCTGTACACTCCTTCTTCTCGGAAATCCGAAGTGTCTTTGAGGAACCTGCCCGAGCCTCTTCTGCTGAGACTGCCCTGTTGAATCTGGTCCAGGGTAATTCTTCCGTTGGCGAGTATGCCGTACAATTCCGTACTCTTGCTTCAGAATTGTCCTGGAATAATGAGGCCCTCTGCGCGACCTTCAAAAAAGGCCTATCCAGCAACATTAAAGATGTTCTGGCCGCACGAGAAATTCCTGCTAATCTACATGAACTTATTCACCTAGCCACTCGCATTGACATGCGTTTTTCCGAAAGGCGTCAGGAACTCCGCCAAGATATGGACTCTGTTCGCACGAGGCGTTTCTTCTCCTCGGCTCCTCTCTCCTCTGGTCCCCTGCAATCTGTTCCTGTGCCTCCCGCCGTGGAGGCTATGCAGGTCGACCGGTCTCGTCTGACACCTCAAGAGAGGACACGACGCCGTATGGAGAACCTCTGCCTGTACTGTGCTAGTACCGAACACTTCCTGAGGGATTGTCCTATCCGTCCTCCCCGCCTGGAAAGACGTACGCTGACTCCGCACAAAGGTGAGACAGTCCTTGATGTCTACTCTGCTTCTCCACGTCTTACTGTGCCTGTGCGGATGTCTGCCTCTGCCTTCTCCTTCTCTACTGTGGCCTTCTTGGACTCTGGATCTGCAGGAAATTTTATTTTGGCCTCTCTCGTCAACAGGTTCAACATCCCGGTGACCAGTCTCGCCAGACCCCTCTACATCAATTGTGTAAATAATGAAAGATTGGACTGTACCATACGTTTCCGCACGGAGCCCCTTCTTATGAGCATCGGATCTCATCACGAGAGGATTGAACTTTTGGTCCTCCCCAATTGCACCTCGGAAATTCTCCTTGGACTTCCCTGGCTTCAACTTCATTCCCCAACCTTGGATTGGTCCACTGGGGAGATCAAGAGTTGGGGGTCCTCTTGTTCCAAGAACTGTCTAAAACCGGTTCCCAGTAACCCTTGCCGTAACTCTGTGGTTCCTCCAGTAACCGGCCTCCCTAAGGCCTATATGGACTTCGCGGATGTTTTCTGCAAAAAACAAGCTGAGACTCTACCTCCTCACAGGCCTTATGATTGTCCTATCGACCTCCTCCCGGGCACTACTCCACCCCGGGGCAGAATTTATCCTCTCTCTGCCCCAGAGACTCTTGCCATGTCTGAATACGTCCAGGAGAATCTAAAAAAGGGCTTTATCCGTAAATCCTCCTCTCCTGCCGGAGCCGGATTTTTCTTTGTGTCCAAAAAAGATGGCTCCCTACGTCCTTGCATTGACTACCGCGGTCTTAATAAAATCACGGTTAAGAACCGCTACCCCTTACCCCTCATCTCTGAACTCTTTGACCGCCTCCAAGGTGCCCACATCTTTACTAAATTGGACTTAAGAGGCGCCTATAACCTCATCCGCATCAGAGAGGGGGATGAGTGGAAAACGGCATTTAACACCAGAGATGGACACTTTGAGTATCTGGTCATGCCCTTTGGCCTGTGCAACGCCCCTGCCGTCTTCCAAGACTTTGTCAATGAAATTTTTCGTGATCTGTTATACTCCTGTGTTGTTGTATATCTGGACGATATCCTGATTTTTTCTGCCAATCTGGAAGAACACCGCCAGCATGTCCGTATGGTTCTTCAGAGACTTCGTGACAATCAACTCTATGCCAAAATTGAGAAATGTCTGTTTGAATGCCAATCTCTTCCTTTTCTAGGATATTTGGTCTCTGGCCAGGGACTACAGATGGATCCAGACAAACTCTCTGCCGTCTTAGATTGGCCACGCCCCTCCGGACTCCGTGCTATCCAACGCTTTTTGGGGTTCGCCAATTATTACAGGCAATTTATTCCACATTTTTCTACCATTGTGGCTCCTATCGTGGCTTTAACCAAAAAAAATGCTGATCCCAAGTCCTGGCCTCCTCAAGCAGAAGACGCCTTTAAACGACTCAAGTCTGCCTTTTCTTCGGCTCCCGTCCTCTCCAGACCTGACCCTTCCAAACCCTTCCTATTGGAGGTTGATGCCTCCTCAGTGGGAGCTGGAGCTGTTCTTCTACAAAAAAATTCCTCCGGGCATGCTGTCACTTGTGGTTTTTTCTCTAGGACCTTCTCTCCAGCGGAGAGGAACTACTCCATCGGGGATCGAGAGCTTCTAGCCATTAAATTAGCACTTGAGGAATGGAGGCATCTGCTGGAGGGATCAAGTTTTCCTGTTATTATCTACACCGACCACAAGAACCTCTCCTACCTCCAGTCTGCCCAACGGCTGAATCCTCGCCAGGCCCGGTGGTCTCTGTTCTTTGCCCGATTTAATTTTGAGATTCACTTTCGTCCTGCCGATAAGAACATTAGGGCCGATGCTCTCTCTCGCTCCTCGGATGCCTCAGAAGTTGAACTCTCTCCGCAACACATCATTCCACCTGACTGCCTGATCTCCACTTCTCCTGCCTCCATCAGGCAGACTCCTCCAGGAAAGACCTTTGTTTCTCCACGCCAACGCCTCGGAATCCTCAAATGGGGTCACTCCTCCCATCTCGCAGGTCATGCGGGCATCAAGAAATCTGTGCAACTCATCTCCCGCTTCTATTGGTGGCCGACTCTGGAGACGGATGTTGTGGACTTTGTGCGAGCCTGCACTATCTGTGCCCGGGATAAGACTCCTCGCCAGAAGCCCGCTGGTTTTCTTCATCCTCTGCCTGTCCCCGAACAGCCTTGGTCTCTGATTGGTATGGATTTTATTACTGATTTACCCCCTTCCCGTGGCAACACTGTTATTTGGGTGGTCGTTGATCGATTCTCCAAAATGGCACATTTCATCCCTCTTCCTGGTCTTCCTTCTGCGCCTCAGTTGGCTAAACAATTTTTTGTACACATTTTTCGTCTTCACGGGTTGCCTACGCAGATTGTCTCGGATAGAGGTGTCCAATTCGTGTCTAAATTCTGGAGGGCTCTCTGTAAACAACTCAAGATTAAATTAAATTTTTCTTCTGCATATCATCCCCAGTCCAATGGACAAGTAGAAAGAATTAACCAGATCTTGGGTGATTATTTGCGACATTTTGTTTCCTCCCGCCAGGATGACTGGGCAGATCTCCTCCCATGGGCCAAATTCTCGTATAACTTCAGGGTCTCTGAATCTTCCTCCAAATCCCCATTTTTCGTGGTGTACGGCCGTCACCCTCTTCCCCCCCTCCCTACTCCCTTGCCCTCTGGTCTGCCCGCTGTGGATGAAATTTCTCGTGACCTTTCCATCATATGGAGAGAGACCCAAAATTCTCTCTTACAGGCTTCATCACGCATGAAGAAATTCGCGGATAAGAAAAGAAGAGCTCCTCCCGTTTTTTCCCCTGGAGACAAGGTATGGCTCTCCGCTAAATATGTCCGCTTCCGTGTCCCTAGCTACAAGTTGGGACCACGCTATCTTGGTCCTTTCAAAATTTTGTGTCAAATTAATCCTGTCTCTTATAAACTTCTTCTTCCTCCTTCTCTTCGTATCCCTAATGCCTTTCACGTCTCTCTTCTCAAACCACTCATCCTCAACCGTTTTTCTCCCAAATCTGTTCCTCCCACTCCTGTTTCCGGCTCCTCGGACATCTTCTCTGTCAAGGAAATCTTAGCTTCCAAAAAGGTCAGAGGGAAAACTTTTTTTTAAGTGGACTGGGAGGGTTGTGGTCCTGAAGAGAGATCCTGGGAACCTGAGGACAACATCCTAGACAAAAGTCTGCTCCTCAGGTTCTCAGGCTCTAAGAAGAGGGGGAGACCCAAGGGGGGGGGTACTGTTACGCCGAGCGCTCCGGGTCCCCGCTCCTCCCCGGAGCGCTCGCTTCACTCTCCCCGCTGCAGCGCTCCGGTCACATCCTCTGACCCGGGGCGCTGCGATTCCGCTGTCAGCCGGGATGCGATTCGCGATGCGGGTAGCGCCCGCTCGCGATGCGCACCCCGGCTCCCGTACCTTACTCGCTCTCCGTCTGTTCTGTCCCGGCGCGCGCGGCCCCGCTCCCTAGGGCGCGCGCGCGCCGGGTCTCTGCGATTTAAAGGGCCACTGCGCCGCTGATTGGCGCAGTGGTTCCAATTAGTGTGTTCATCTGTGCACTTCCCTATATCACCTCACTTCCCCTGCACTCCCTTGCCGGATCTTGTTGCCATTGTGCCAGTGAAAGCGTTCCTTGTGTGTTCCTAGCCTGTGTTCCAGACCTTCTGCCGTTGCCCCTGACTACGATCCTTGCTGCCTGCCCCGACCTTCTGCTACGTCCGACCTTGCTTCTGCCTACTCCCTTGTACCGCGCCTATCTTCAGCAGCCAGAGAGGTGAGCCGTTGCTAGTGGATACGACCTGGTCACTACCGCCGCAGCAAGACCATCCCGCTTTGCGGCGGGCTCTGGTGAAAACCAGTAGTGGCTTAGAACCAGTCCACTAGCACGGTCCACGCCAATCCCTCTCTGGCACAGAGGATCCACTACCTGCCAGCCGGCATCGTGACAATAACTTTCTATTACTGTTGCGCTTAAAAAAAATCACACATTTTTAAGCCAAATTAGTACATTTAAAATCCCCCTATTTTGAAGACCTTTAACTTTTTCAATTTTCCGTATAAGCAGATCGCAGACCAGAGCAGAAGACCCGTGGAAGGCAGCGGAGGCAGGTAAGGGGACCTCCATCCATTTTAGTCACCGCAATGCTGCAGATGCCGTGATCTGTATTGATCACGGCATCTGAGGGCTTAATGGCAGACATCTGCGCAATCACGGATTTCCGCCATGACCGGCGGGTCCCTGGCTGCTATCAGCAGCCGGGACCTGCCGCGCATGACCTGAGCATCGCGTTAATGCTCGCAGTTATGTATAGGACGTAAATGTACATCCTGGTGCTTTAAGTACCAGCTCACCAGGACGTACATTTACGTCCGGCGTCATTAAGGGGTTAAAGGGAATCTGTCATCAGCATCACCCACACTAACCTATTGGAATAAGCTTGCAGTGTGAGTGAAAATGGTACATACCGCTTGAGGATCCGTGGCTCCTTTCTTCCGTTATGCTGATCCTCCTTCCTTGTGAAATCTATTTCACAAGCAGGGAGAGGTCACTTTATATTGGCAAAGGCTGCGCATGCACAGTTGTTGCTAAAAAGTTACACAGTGGGGCAAAAAAGTATTTAGTCAGCCACCAATTGTGCAAGTTCTCCCACTTAAAAAGATGAGAGAGGCCTGTAATTTTCATCATAGGTATACCTCAACTATGAGAAACATAATGAGAAAAAAAATCCATAAAACCACATTGTCTGATTTTTAAAGAACTTATTTGCAAATTATGGTGGAAAATAAGTATTTGGTCAATAACAAAAGTTAATCTCAATACTTTGTTATACACCCTTTGTTGGCAATGACAGAGGTCAACCATTTTCTGTAAGTCTTCACAAGGTTTTCACACACTGTTGCTGGTATTTTGGCCCATTCCTCCATGCAGATCTCCTCTAGAGCAGTGATGTTTTGGGGCTGTAGCTGGGCAACACCGACTTTCTACTCCCTCCAAAGGTTTTCTATGGGGTTGAGATCTGGAGACTGGCCACGTCACTCCAGTACCATGAAATGCGTCTTACGAAGCCACTCCTTCGTTGCCTAAGCAGTGTGTTTGGGATTATTGTCATGCGGAACGACCCAGTCACATTTCATCTTCAATGCCCTTGCTGATGGAAGGAGGTTTTCACTTAAAATCTCACGATAACATGGCCCCATTCATTCTTTCCTTTAAACGGATCAGTCGTCCTGGTCCCTTAGCAGAAAAACAGCTCCAAGGCATGATGTTTCCACCCCCATGCTTCACAGTAGGTATGGTGTTCTTTGGATGCCACTCAGCATTCTTTCTCCTCCAAACATGACGAGTTGAGTTTTTACCAAAAAGTTCTACTTTAGTTTCATCTGACCATATGACATTCTCCCAATATTCTTCTGGATCATCCAAATTCTCTCTAGCAAACTTCAGACAGGCCCGGATGTGTACTGGCCTAAGCAGAAGGACACATCTGGCACTGCATGATTTGAGTCCCTGGCGGCGTAGTGTGTTACTGATGGTAGCCTTTGTTACTTTGGTCCCAGCTCTCTGCAGGTCATTCACTAAGTCCCCCAGTGTGGTTCTGGGATTTTTGCTCACCGTTCTTGTTATCATTTTGACACCACAGGGTGAGATCTTGCGTGGAGCCCCAGATCAAGGAAGTTTATCAGTGGTCTTGTATGTCTTCCATTTTCAAAAAATTAAGAGAGGGGATAAAAACACAGGGGGCGCTTCCTGATAAGGTGTATCCACTGGTGTGTACCCTTCATAAGAAGAGAATCAGAATTGTAAGTGGACCTGAGGAAGGCATTAGTGTATGCCAAAACGCGTTGTCCCTGCTATACCAATAAAGTTTTTATTGTCCTGTGCTACTCGAGTCCTTCTTTCCCGACCGAAAACTGAGCACCAGTTTTTTATCTTGTAACTCCTTCCATTTTCAATAAATTGCTCCCACATTTGATTTCTTCACACCAAGCTGCTTGCCTATTGCAAGATTCAGTCTTCCCAGCCTTTTGCAGGTCTACAATTTTGTTTCTGGTGTACTTCGACAGCTCTTTGGTCTTAGCCTTAGTGGAGTTTGGAGTGTGATTGTTTGAGGTTGTGGACAGGTGTTTTTTATACTGATAACTGATAAGTTCAAACAGGTGCCATTAATACAAGTAACGAGTGGAGGACAGAGGAGACTCTTAAAGAAGAAGTTTGAGGTCTGTGAGAGCCAGAAATCTTGCTTGTTTGTAGGTGACTGTTACGCCGAGCGCTCCGGGTCCCCGCTCCTCCCCGGAGCGCTCGCTACACTCTCCTCACTGCAGCGCTCCGGTCAGATCCACTGACCCGGGGCGCTGCGATACTGCCTCCAGCCGGGATGCGATTCGCGATGCGGGTAGCGCCCGCTCGCGATGCGCACCCCGGCTCCCGTACCTGACTCGCTCTCCGTCGGTCCTGTCCCGGCGCGCGCGGCCCCGCTCCTTAGGGCGCGCGCGCGCCGGGTCTTTGCGATTTAAAGGGCCACTGCGCCGCTGATTGGCGCAGTGGTTCCAATTAGCCTGATCACCTGTGCACTTCCCTATATCACCTCACTTCCCCTGCACTCCCTCGCCGGATCTTGTTGCCATCGTGCCAGTGAAAGCGTTTCCTTGTGTGTTCCTAGCCTGTGTTCCAGACCTCCTGCCGTTGCCCCTGACTACGATCCTTGCTGCCTGCCCCGACCTTCTGCTACGTCCGACCTTGCTTCTGCCTACTCCCTTGTACCGCGCCTATCTTCAGCAGTCAGAGAGGTTGAGCCGTTGCTAGTGGATACGACCTGGTCACTACCGCCGCAGCAAGTCCATCCCGCTTTGCGGCGGGCTCTGGTGAAAACCAGTAGTGACTTAGAACCGATCCACTAGCACGGTCCACGCCAATCCCTCTCTGGCACAGAGGATCCACTACCTGCCAGCCGGCATCGTGACAGTGACCAAATTCTTATTTTCCATCATATTTTGCAAATAAATTCTTTAAAAATCAGACAATGTGATTTTATGGATTTTCTTTTTCTCAAAATGTCTTTCATAGTTGAGGTATACATATGATGAAAATGATAGGCCCCTCTCCTCTTTTTCCATACTTTTTTGCCCCACTGTATGAAGAAGGGGAGGAGGAGCAGCACAAGGGAGGAGGGTGTTTCCCATGAAGATGTTGGCTGGACGTCACAAGCTCTTGGGGCTTGGGAACGCCCCAGGACAAAAAGGTGTGGTGTTTATTTCCTCATTCCCTCTATGACCCATCAGTGAATACCTCTCTCCAATAATTTGCTGGCAATGCAGTTCTTTGGAGAGAGAAGATCTGTACAGTTTCTTACCAACAGAAAAAGGAATAGGACCAACCATGACTGGGCCAACTCTCTCCAAGGGCCCATAGCATACGCACAGTCTGCCACTATGGTATGTACCTTGTATGTTTTTTTTTTTAGCATCTACTGAGAATCAGTTTTTCAGGGCTCTTAAAGCACTCATTTATTTTTGATTGTCTATTAAAATAGTAATACACGATACTGCTCATTTGGGCATGAGTATATTGTGCTTGATGTTAAGTTATAGTTTTTTAGGCCAAATGATAGAAAATAGCTACATATTATTTCCTGCCCTCCTACATTTTGAATTAATCTTCATCTTGGAGAAGTCATATTCTTACTCCTTTTATTTTGTGACTGATGTGCAGCTTGAATGCTTTGCTACAATGACAGTTATAATTGATAATTTCCTCTGTTTATGGGCCCTGGTGAGAATAAGTGTCTAGGATTCAGGGGCTTTCTAGATAAGAGGCCGAATGGCTGTTTGAATTATGAAAGAAACCATTTGTTCTTACACTGCTTCTTAAGGCCCTACTTATACATGCAATTTCAGAAAAAAAATGAACTTATGAATACGCTTTGAATGCATTTCCTTTCCATGGGAGCCTATTAATTTTAATGAGAATTTTATTGGGCCTTACTGTATCTCTGTCTTTCTCGTATTTCATACTGAGACATGTACCAAATCATGGCATACTCCATCAGATACCATACCATGCTAGTCTGCTCAATAAGCTGTCTACTCTCCAAAGCCAACAGTACTCCATAAAACTACCCGTATTTATCGGTGCATAACACGCACTTTTAAAACTTAAATTTAAGGCAAAAAGTCTGCCTGCGTCTTATACGCCGATAAGTCTTCTGGTCACTGATTTAAAGTGGCCGCAGCAGCGTCTGCTTGTACGGGCATGCTGGGAGTTGTAGTTTTGCAACATCTGGAGGTCCGCAGGTTGAAGACCACTGGATGCCATAGGAGGAACATGATGGGGGGATGATGAGACAGGGGGAAATTATGGGGGGGGGAATGATGGGGGGATGAGACGGGGAAATGATGGGGGGGATGAGACAGGGGGAAATGATCAGGGGGGGAATGAGGGGGGAATGATGAGGGACATGATGAGACAGGGAGGGGGGATGATGAGGGGGGAATGATGGGGGATATGATGAGACAGGGTGGGGGAATGATGAAGAGGGAATGATGGGGGACATGATGAGACAGGATGGGGGTATGATGAGGGGGAATGATGGGGGACATGATGAGACAGGGTGGGGGGATGATGAGGGGGGAATGATGAGACAGGGTGGGGGGGATGATGAGGGGGGGAATGATGAGGGACATGATGAGACAGGGTGGGGGGGGATGATGAGGGGGGAATGATAAGGGACATGATGAGACAGGGTGGGGGGGGGGATGATGAGGGGGGAATGATGGGGGACATGATGAGACAGGGTGGGGGATGATGAGGGGGAATGATGGGGGACATGATGAAACAGGGTGGGGGGATGATGAGGGGGGAATGATGGGGGACATGATGAAACAGGGTGGGGGGATGATGAGGGGGGAATGATGGGGGACATGATGAGACAGGGTGGGGGGATGATGAGGGGGGAATGATGAGGGATATGATGAGACAGGGTAGGTTGGATGATGAGGGGGGAATGATAGGGGGACATGATGAGACAGGGTGGGGGGATGATGAGGGGGAATGATGGGGGACATGATGAGACAGGGTGGGGGGATGATGAGGGGGGAATGATGAGACAGGGTGGGGGGATGATGAGGGGGGGATGATGAGGGACATGAGGAGACAGGGTGGGGGGGATGATGAGGGGGGAATGATGAGGGACATGAGGAGACAGGGTGGGGGGGATGATGAAGGGGGGAATTATGGGGGACATGATGAGACAGGGTGGGGGGATGATGAGGGGGGAATGATGGGGGATATGATGAGACAGGGTGGGGGGATGATGATGGGGGACATGATGAGACAGGGGGAAATGATGGTTTTGGGAGGCTCTAAATGCTTAATGTCTGTATGGCTAGTGGTGGTCTATGACAGGGGGATATATTGAGACATGGGGGGATGATGAGACATGGGGGGTGGCGATGAGAGGGGGAAATGTGGCACAGGGACTGATAAAAATGGAAGGAATCATGTGGCACTGGAGGGGACGGGACCAAACTGAGGTGCAGAAGAAAACAAAGTTGGGGGGATCATGTGGCATTTAGTCCAAGTCATTTATTTTACATTTTATTTTTTTACTTAAATTTCCCTGTTAAAATGGGGGTGCGTGTTATACGCCAGTGCGTGTTATATGCCGATAAATACGGTAAATACAGCCTACAGTTCTAAGACATAAGGTAAAAGGCAAAGTAAGAACAATAATGATATATCCAGAACAGGAACTCATTCATTGCTACCCTTGAATAGTGAGATGTAACATGCAAATTGATGTATCAGCAGGGCTTGCTCCAGGTTCAAATATGTAATGTCCCAGTACGGGATATAGTCCTGTACAGTACCTAGGCCCTGTCAGGTAGAGTCCCTCTGTGTCCTAGGGGCCCTCCTGCAATGTCTCCCCCATAGAAATATATGTAATGTATAGTGTTATGTGTTATTGATAAAGGACCTTTAACCCCTTAAGGACCAAGCCCATTTTGGCCTTAAGTACCAGAGTGTTTTTTCCACTGTCACTTTAAACATTAATAACTCTGGGATGCTTTTAGTTATCATTCTGATTCCGAGAATGTTTTTTCGTGACATATTCTACTTTAACATAGTGGTAAATTTTTGTGGTAACTTGCATCCTTTCTTGGTGAAAAATTAGAAAATTTGATGAAAAATTAGAAAATTTTGCATTTTTCTAACTTTGAAGCTTTCTGCTTGTAAGGAAAATGTATATTACAAATCATTTTTTTTATTCGCATCTACAATATGTCTACTTTATGTTTGCATCATAAAATTGACGTGTTTTTACTTTTGGAAGACACCAGAGGGCTTCAAAGTTCAGCAGCAATTTTCCAATCTTTCACAAAATTTTCAAACTCACTATTTTTCAGGGACCAGTTCAGGTTTGAAGTGGATTTGAAGGGCTTACATATTAGAAATACCCCTCAAATGACCCCATTATAAAAACTGCACCCCCCAAAGTATTCAAAATGACATTCAGTCAGTGTTTTAACCCTTTAGGTGTTTCACAGGAATAGCAGCAAAGTGAAGGAGAAAATTCACAATCTTCATTTTTTTTACTCGCATGTTCTTGTAGACCCAATTTTTGAATTTTTACAAGGGGTAAAAGGAAAAAAATTATAATTATATTTGTAGCCCAATTTCTCTTGAGTAAGCACATACCTCATATGTCTATGTAAAGTGTTCGGCGGGCGCAGTAGAGGGCTCAGAAGCGAAGGAGCGACAAGGGGATTTTAGAGAGTACATTTTTCTGAAATGATTTTTGGGAGCATGTTGCATTTAGGAAGCCCCTATGGTGCCAGAACAGCAAAAAAAAAAAAACACATGGCATACCATTTTGGAAACTAGATTCCAACAAAAAAAATAAATTCACTAAAATGTGTATTGTCCCCCAAATTTCACATTTTTGCAAGGGTTAATAGCAGAAAATACCCCCCAAAATTTGTAACCCCATCTCTTCTGAGTATGGAGGTACCCCATAAGTTGACCTGAAGTGCACTACGGGCGAACTACAATGCTCAGAAGAGAAGGAGTCATATTTGGCTTTTTGAGTGCAAATTTTGCTCAGGGGGCATGTCGCATTTAGGAAGCCCCTATGGTGCCAGGACAGCAAAAAAAAAACACATGGCATACCATTTTGGAAACTAGACCCCTTGAGGAACGTAACAAGGGGTACAGTGAGCATTTACCCCCCCACTGGTGTCTGACAAATCTTTGGAACAGTGGGCTGTACAAAAGTTTTCATTTTCATGGACCACTGTTCCAAAGATCTGTCAGACACCAGTGGGGTGTAAATTCTCACTGCACCCCTCTTTACATTTCGTGAGGGTTGTAGTTTCCAAAATGGGGTCACATGTGGGGTTTTGTTTTTTTCGCGTTTGTCAAAACCGCTGTAACAATCAGCCACCCCTGTGCAAATCACCTCAAAATGTACATGGTGCACTCTCCCTTCTGGGCCTTGTTGTGCGCCCCCAGAGCACTTTGTGCCCACATACCACAGGGTATCTCCGTACTCAGGAGAAATTGAGTTACAAATTTTGGGGGGCTTTTTTCCCTTTTACCTCTTGTGAAAATGTAAAGTATGGGGCAACACCAGCATGTTAGTGTAAAAAAATTAACTTTTTTTACACTAACATTCTGGTGTAGACCCCAACATTTCCTTTTCATGAAGGGTTAAAGGAGAAATAGCCCCACCAAACCTTGTAACGCAATTTCTCCCGAGTACGGCGATACCCCATATTTGACCCTAAACTGTTGACTTGAAATACGCCATGCGCATTTGAGGACTAAATTAAGGACTTGCATAGGGGTGGACATAGGGGTATTCTACGCCAGTGATTCCCAAACAGGGTGCCTCCAGCTGTTGCAAAACTCCCAGCATGCTTGGACAGTCAATGGCTGTCCGGCAATACTGGGAGTTGCTGTTTTGCAACAGCTGGAGGCTCTGCTTTGGAAACAGTGGCGTACCGGTCGTTCTTATTGGGGGGGGGGGGGGGTACTGTGTAGGGGAATGTGTATATGTAGTGTTTTTAACTTTTTATTTTATTTTGTGGTAGTGTAGTGTAGTGTTTTTAGGGTACGGTCACATGGGCAGGGGATTACAGCGAGTTTCCCAGCGCAAAATTTGCTGCATCTCAAACATGCAGCGAGAAACCCACTGTGAAACCCTTGCCCATGTGAATGTACCCTGTACATTCACAGGGGGGTGCACCAGCAGTTGCAAAACCACAACTCCCAGCATGCATGGTCTGTTAGTTCATGCTGGGAGTTACACAGGTTCATGCTGGAGGCACACAGATTAGGAAACACTGAGTTAGAAACAGACAATGTTTCCCAACCAGTGTTTCTCCAGTTGTTGCAAAACTACAACTCTCAACATGCACTGACTGTCCAGGCATGCTGGGAGTTGTAGTTCGGCAACATCTGAAGGGCCAGATGTTGCTGAACTAAAACTCCCAGCATGCCTGGACAGTCAGTGCATGCTGGGAGTTGTAGTTTTGCAACAGCTGGAAGAGCACAGATTGGAGACCATTATACAATGGTCTCCAAACTGGGGCCCTCCAGAAGTTGCAAAACTACAACTCCCAGCATGCCCAGACAGCCAAAGGCTGTCTGGGCATGCTGGGAGTTGTAGTTTTCAGACTCCTAGAAGCAGCAGTGAAGATCTTCACTGCTGCCTCTAAGGACCATGTACTTACCTGCCGGTCCCGCCGCCGCTCCTCCATGTGGCCGATCCCGCCGCTGCTCCAGGTAAGGCCGCCAGACCCCGCGTGTTCCCCCCTATGCCGCAGGTCCCCACGAGCCCCCGCAGCCATCTTCCCCCGTTCTGCCCGACTTCCGGGGGCGGGCAGTGCGGGGGATCTGAACTTTCACCCCAGGTCACTGTGATTGCTCCACAGGGACCAATCACAGTGATCGCTGACCAGGACCATCAATGGATGGTCCTGGGGGGTGAAGCAGAAGTTGTCTCCTGCTGGAAACAGCGGGACTTCTGCTGGTTAACCCGTGCGAAGCTGCGCATCGCAGGGTTAACTGAATGTCATTTATAAACGTCGGGATGCGCGAACGCACTGCACAACCTGGCGTTTATATATGACATTCTGCGGGAAGGGGTTAAAGGGGTTATCCAGCATAAGGTGATTTTAGTACATACCTGCCAGACAGTAATGAACATGCTTAGGAAGGATCTGCACTTGTCTTGGGCTAAATGGCTATGTTGTGAGATTACCATAACACTGTGGCTAGCTTTCTGTGAAATTGTATTTCCTGTTTTCAGTTTTCTTGTTTGCCTACAAATCCCATGATACCATTTTCCTCCTTCCCACACATTAGCTACCCCACCCATTGAAACATAAATGAGCTGCAGACCTGTGGTCTTCAATCAGGGTGCCTACAGCTGTTGCATTAGTTGCAGATTGATCCCTCCACCCATTGAAGCAGACAGGCTCCCTGTCATCAGCTGACTAGTGAGTCAGGTCTCGACCGCATTGCAAGCTGGGAAAAATCCGAGACAGCATTGATTTTGTATGCTTTTAAAAATTTAAAATAAATATTGGGGTGAAAATCACATATGAATTGTGAGAAAACTGTCACACACAGGTAAAGACACTATATTATGAACTACACTAACTTTACAGCCCCTGTAGCATAGTCAAATAAAAAAAAATCCTGGAATACCCCTTTAAGGACCATTGAGTTGTCACATGATGTGTTCACATGATGTGTTTGTTACCCAAAAAGCACCAGCTAACCAGGTAACCTGCTGCTTGACCTATGGGCTTCTGGGGCAGCCATTGCAATCTCTCTCTTACACCATCACTCCTGCTGAGGAAAAGTAAAGACCAGACGTCTCAGAGCCAGTACACCCGGAGGCCATAAAGCCTGCACATCAGCAACATTGTCAGTAAGTCAACTCATCTATGTCTACTGTCTCTACCAAAGTCAAGTCACTAGTCAAGTCAATTATAGTCAGAGTGGCTGTACTGAAGTCTGACCCAAAGTACTGCAAGTCCCAGCAGGTTGCAAGGCCCTGTCAGTGTTACTTGTCGACTCTCTGGGATTCTGGCCGAGCTGTAAAGACTTTAACAACTGTCTAACCTCAGTAAAGCTACCGTTAATCCTTACCTGGTCTGGGACTATTATTGCCCTGCCTAACCTTGGGATAGCAGTGCTACCGTTCGGGTGGTTACTGGAAAAAACACTCTGGCATCACAAACATATGGGGTTAATAACACCTTGCCCCTGGGCTGTACCATCTGCCCCATCGCCTACACCCTTCACAAGCCGTGGTCACACCACAGCATTGGCGTAACCACAACTTTAGTGTCACGAACAGGACACGGGTGTGTGCCTTAACCATAAAGCCGCAAGTCCCCCCCCCTAGTCTGAGTTTGAACTGTGTCCAAGTTAATCTCATGCAGTTGCAAAAAAGTTTGCGCCAGAAGATTGTACGGGACTTTGTCATTATAATGTGTTACTGCTGTGGTGCTGTTAAAGTAGAGGAGGAGGTGATGAAAACTGTGCTGTTCATTGTGGAATAGTCTGTGAAATTTAAATTGACAATGTGCAAGATCAGAATGGAGGCCATTTTGTGCGCCAAAATGTCTGCTGTACCTGCAAGGGTTAACCTGATGGTCAAAAAGCATGCAAAAGGTTCCCGCCAGAGCCAGCTGGGTATAGAGATCATGTTGCCATATCCAGTCCGAGGTGGAACTTGAAAGGTCCGCCCCTTGTTTCCAGGGGGGCGGACAAAGAGGATGCACCACTGAGTTGTTTCCGGTCCCAGGCCCCGCTTATTATGTCCTTCCGGCTGGCGGCTATCTTGTCGGAGACCAGTATAAGAAGCGACGCAGAGCCTGACTTCTTCAGTTCACTGGAAGCTCTGGCTAGTAGCAAGAAGATGGCGGAGTCGCATCAATCCACATGTGCCGAGAGTCCCAAGATGGAACTGGAGGAACGGCTGATTGCCGCGGCCACTGCAAAGGTGTTCCGGAAGATATCGGATTGCCTGTACAAGCTCTTCATCGGGGCCGTAGACACCCACCTGAAGGTGCCTTTACCGGAGGACAATGGAGAGTGGGCCACAACCCCGGCTGAAGGTATGCCGGAGTCATTGCGAGAGCCGTCACCGGTGAGGTTGTCACCCCATCACCGGAGCTGGGGATCCTGGGCCGAGATACAGTCGGAGAAGTCGGAAGTGAGTACCCCGGCTGAGGCCGCGCTCTCTACCCCTCCATCCACCCTTAGTCCAGAGCCCACGCCCCAGGCCCAGCAGCCACCAGCACATCCTTTGTCACCACCATTACCCAGATGGCTGTTTGGCGACGAGCCTGCATTGATTCAGTACATGAGGGAGCATCTCCTTAACCTTGCCAAGGAAGCCCCTTCCCTCAGTTCCTCCGGCCCAGTCCAAAAGGGTCAGAAGAAGCACTGAGGTTGCTGCCATCATGGAGGAACCGAGGGCCCAGAGATTAGAAAGATACTGGCCTAAGCAGCTGCCATTCGAGATACACCAGAAACAGCAGCAGGACACAAAGGAGCTGGAGGCCCTCTACATATGAAAGTTAGAGTGACCCCGAGAGGGTGAACCACCCCTGGAGCGCCGTCGCTCCACTGTAGTTAAATTCAACAAAGTGAGGGGTTTTGGCACCCTTATGGACTTTCACCATGGAGGCATACTCCTGGTGAAAAGGAGGGCAGTGCAGCGGGACTATCTTCCCCCAAAAATGCACTATCTCAAGAGCTGGGAGATTGTGGAATATACCCCTGTGCAAAGCCTGCAAGGGGAATGGGCAGCTGCTGTCACCCGGCCTAAGAACCCTACACAGATTCCTTTTGCCTATTTCCCCTCTGAAGATTGGGACGCAGATCCCTTTGGTCTTCTACCTCCAAATGTCAAGGAAGCAGTTGTCCAAGAAGAGTATCCAGATCCACCTGCGATGGATCCCAAATATCTACACCAAGGTTCTCCCACAGATGTGCCCAGGCCTACTCCTAGGGGCGAGGAGGTTTGGCCTGTCCGTCGGGCACCAACAGAAGTACCCAGGCCTACTCCTGCTGTTGAGGTGGTGTGGCCTTACCAGCGGGTACCTACAAAAGTGCCTCGGCCTACTCCAGCAGTTGCGGAGGTTTGGCCGGATCAGCAGGCACCAACAAGTCATCCCCCAGTAGCACAAGCTGCTGCTGTGCAAGTGGTAGTCACAGTCAGTCTGAATATCACTGACTCCGGTTTGTCCCATGTTTCATGGAACATTCATGTTGAACCCATGCGGGGAGCCCAGTCTCGCAACCCTAGATTCATATCCCAACCTAGGGCCCAGTCGGAAAGGCGGGGCTGGGGAAGAAAGTTGTCAAAGTAATTCATGTACAGTAAAACTCACCAGACATGGTCGTATGACTAACTGACTTGTGTGTGCAAGCGCAAACTTTTGTTGTTTCAGGTTCTACAGTAATGTTCAAGCACAGTACCTGACGGACTCGTCAAGTAAAGTTTTCTGCAGTAACCAATCTTGTAAGTGTTGTGCCCGGCTTCAGTTGAGAGATTCCTTAGGTACAGGAGATTTGACCTGAACACTATAGTGTATGTGAACTGCTGAGCAATACATGGACAGTCGTGTAAATATTCCAAAGTAATATATTTTTGTTGCTAATATGTACAAGAAAAAAAAAGGGGGGTTACGGTCTTATACTGAAATGTTTATGGTCCTGCATTATAACTGCTTTGGTCTAATAAAATGTATATAAGTTGTTCTACACAAAAAGTCATAGTGTACAGTATTTTTTGATGTCTGGTAGTTGTCTTAAGGGGGTTGTCCTGAATAGCGAATATTCGCGAATATATGGATGAATATTCGTCATATATTCGCGAATATTCGCATATTCGTAATATTCTCGTTTTATTTTCGCATATACGAAAATTTGCGTATGTGAAAATTACCATATGCGAAAATAAGCATATACAAAAATTAACCCCTTCCCGCTATTGGACGTATGCATACGTCCAGGCGAATTACACGTTCGCGCAAATGGACGTATGCATAGGTCCAAGCGATCTCCTGCTCTGCCGCGGGCAGCGCAGGAGATCGCGGGTGGGACTCAGCTGTCAATCACAGCCGGAGTCCCACCGCAGCTGTCGGGGCCGCGATCGCGCCGGTTCCGGCAGCATTAACCCCATAGATGCCGTGATCAGTTCTGATCACGGCATCTATGGTGTTTGCAGGGGGAGCGCTCTCCCCCTGCCCATCAACGGCGGCTCCGCGATAAAATAAGGGGGATCGAGGGTGTCCAAGACACCCTCGATCCCCCTTGAAGAGATAGGAGTGAGGTGGCAGGGTTGCCACCCCTCCTATCCCTGCTATTGATCGGCCGAGCGACCGACCAATAGCAGACTGGGGGCGGGGGGGTTAAAGTTCGGTTCCCCTCCGCTATGCCCACCCATCGGTGTCCGGGCACAGCGGGGGGAACCGTGTAGTAGCGGCGGCGGCAGCGGCGGTCACTTACCCGGCAGCGGCTGTGATCACGGCGGCGGTGGAGGTGAGTATGACGCCGCGTGTCCGGGAGTCTGTTGCCTAGCAACATCTGCAGGGCGACAGTTTAGAGAGTGGTCTCTAAACTGTCGCCCTCCAGATGTTGCAAAACTACAACTCCCACCATGCCTTGACAGCTGTTTGCTGTGTTGGCATGCTGGGAGTTGTAGTTTTGCAAGATTTAGAGGGGTTCAGGCTGGAAATCACTGACAGTGGTCTCTAAACTGTAGCCCTCCAGATATTACAAAACTACAACTCCCAGCATGCCCAGACAGCAGTTTGCTGTCTTAGCATGCTGAGATTTGTAGTTTTGCAACATCTGGAGGGCCACAGTTTAGAGACCACTGTCAGTGATCTCCAGCCTGAACCCCTCTAAATCTTGCAAAACTACAACTCCCAGCATTCAGGAACAGCAAATGGCTGTCTCGGCATGCTGGTAGTTGTACTTGCGTGCCTCCAGCTGTTGCATAACTACATCTCCCAGCATTCCCTTTGGCAATCAGTACATGCTGAGAGTTGTAGTTCTGCAACAGCTGGAGGCACACTGGTTGGGAAATACCGAGTTAGGTAATAGGTTCTATTACCTAACTCAGTATTTTCCAACCAGTGTGCCTCCAGCTGTTGCAAAACTACAACTCCCAGCATGCACGTTCTGTCAGTGCATGCTGGGAGTTGTAGTTTTGACCCCCCCCCCTCCCATGTGAATGTACAGGTTACATTCACACTGGCGGCGGACTACAGTGAGTTCCCTGCTTCAAGTTTGAGCTGCAGCAGCCGCAGCTCAAACTCCTAGCGGGAGACTCAGTGTAATCCGCCGTCAGTGTGAATGTAACCTAAAAACACTACACTAACATAAAATAAAGAGTAAAACACTACGTATACACACGTACACTGCCCCCCCCCCCACCACCACCACCCCTTCCCCCCCAATAAAAATGAAAAACGTATCCTACAGCAGTGTTTCCAAAACGGAGCCTCCAGCTGTTGCAAAACAAAAACTCCCAGTATTTCCGGACAGCCATTGACAGTCCAAGCATGCTGGGAGTTTAGCAACAGCTGGAGGCACCCTGTTTGAGAATCACTGGTGTAGAATACCCCTATGTCCACCCCTATGCAAATCCCTAATTTAGGCCTCAAATGCGCATGGCGCTCTCACTTTGGAGCCCTGTCGTATTTCAAGGCAACAGTTTAGGGCCACATATGGGGTATCGCCGTACTCGGGAGGAATTGCCTAACAAATTTTGGTGGCTTTTTCTCCTTTTACCCCTTATGAAAAGGTAAAGTTGGGGTCTACACCAGCATGTTAGTGTAAAAAAAAAAACATTTTTGTACACTAACATACTGGTGTTGCCTCATACTTTAAAATTTCACAAGCGGTAAAAGAAAAAAAGCCTCCAAAATTTGTAATGCAATTTCTCCTGAGTACGGAGATACCCCATATGTGGGCGCAAAGTTTTCTGGGGACGCACAACAAGGCTCAGAAGGGAGAGTGCACCATGTAAATTTGAGGTCTAAATTGGTGATTTGCACAGGGGTGGCTGATTTTACAGCGGTTCTGACATAAGTGCAAAACAATAAATACCCACATGTGACCCCATTTTGGAAACTACACCCCTCACGGAATGTAACAAGGGGTACAGTGAGCATTTACACCCCACAGGTGTCTGACAGATCTTTGAAACAGGGGTCTGTGAAAATGAAAAATAAAATGTTTAATTTGCACAGCCCACTGTTCCAAAGATCCGTCAAATGCCAGTGGGGTGTAAATTCTCCCTACACCCCTTATTACCTTCCGTGAGGGGTGTAGTTTTAAAAATGGGGTCACATGTGGGGGGGTCCACTGTTCTGGCACCACGGGGGGCTTTGGAAATGCACATGGCCAAATTCTCTCTTCAAAAGCTCAATGATGCTCCTTCTCTTCTGAGCATTGTAGTTCGCCCCCAGTGCACTTCACGTCCACTTATTGGGTATTTCCATACTCAGAAGAGATGGAGTTACAAATTTGGGGGGGTATTTTCTGCTATTATCCCTAGTAAAAATGTAAAATTTGGGGGAAAACAAGCATTTTAGTGTAAAAAAAATAAAAAATTTTTTACATATGCAAAAGTCGTGAAACACCTGTGGGGTATTAAGGTTCACTTTACCCCTTGTTACGTTCCCCAAGGGGTCTAGTTTCCAAAATGGTATGCCATGTGTTTTTTTTTTCTGTCCTTGCACCATAGGTGCTTCCTAAATGCGGCATGCCCCCAGAGCAAAATTTGCTTCCAAAAAGCCAAATGTGACTCCTTCTCTTCTGAGACCTGTAGTGCGCCAGCAGAGCACTTTTCATCCCCATATTGGGTGTTTTCTGAATCGGGAGAAATTGGGCTTCAAATTTTGGGGGGTATTTTCTGCTATTACCTTTTTTAAAAATGTAAAATTTTTGCAAAACCAAGCATTTTTGGTAAAAAAAAAAATTATTTTTTTACATATGCAAAAGTCGTGAAACACCTGTGGAGTATTAAGGTTCACTTTATCCCTTGTTACGTTCCTCAAGGAGTCTAGTTTCCAAAATGGTATGCCATTTTTTCATCAAATTTTGGGATTTTTCACCAAGAAAGGATGCAAGTTACCACAAAAATTTACCACTATGTTAAAGTAGAATATGTCACGAAAAAACAATCTCGGAATCAGATTGATAAGTAAAAGCATTCCAGAGTTATTAATGTTTAAAGTGTCAGATGTGCAAAAAAGGGCTGCGTCCTAGAGGTGAAAATGGGCTGTGTCCTTAAGGGGTTAACATAAGCGAAAATTCACATATGCGAAAATTTGCATAAGTAAATATTCGCATATGCGAAAATTTGCACGCCAGTCTCGCACAGTAGTATTAGAGCCTTCTTTACACCACACAAGCTGGAAGCAGAGAGGGATGATCACTGTGATGTGTACTGTGAAAAATAAAAATAAAAAAATAAAACGAATATTCGTAATTAAGAATATATAGCGCTATATTCGCGAATATTCACGAATATGCGATATTCGTGAATAAAATTCGCATTGCGAATATTCGTGAGCAACACTAGTCCTGAACCGATCAGGAGAAGCAAATTTCACCCCATTACCAACATCATGTGCAGTAAACAGTAAAGTCGTGTACCACACATAGTCAATAGTACACATAAAGTACACATGAAGTCATGTACACCTAAAGTCATATGTCACTAATGTCAAATGTGATATTTCTTGTGTCCTCGTGCTCAGGATGCTTTCCTGGCCAGAAGGTATTCCCGTTACTTACAGAAGCACGTGTCACGATGCCGGCAGGCAGGTAGTGGATCCTCTGTGCCAGAGAGGGATTGGCGTGGACCGTGCTAGTGGATCGGTTCTAAGTCACTACTGGTTTTCACCAGAGCCCGCCGCAAGGCGGGATGGTCTTGCTGCGGCGGTAGTGACCAGGTCGTATCCACTAGCAACGGCTCACCTCTCTGGCTGCTGAAGATAGGCGCGGTACAAGGGAGTAGACAGAAGCAAGGTCGGACGTAGCAGAAGGTCGGGGCAGGCAGCAAGGATCGTAGTCAGGGGCAACGGCAGGAGGTCTGGAACACAGGCTAGGAACACACAAGGAAAACGCTTTCACTGGCACGATGGCAACAAGATCCGGCAAGGAAGTGCATGGGAGGAGGTTAGATATAGTCAGGGACCAGGTGGGAGCCAATTAAGCTAATTGGGCCAGGCACCAATCATTGGTGCACTGGCCCTTTAAGTCTCAGGGAGCTGGCGCGCGCGCGCCCTAGAGAGCGGAGCCGCGCGCGCCAGCACATGACAGCAGGGGACGGGAACGGGTAAGTGACCTGGGATGCGATTCGCGAGCGGGCGCGTCCCGCTGTGCGAATCGCATCCCCAACGGCCATGACAGAGCAGCGCTCCCGGTCAGCGGGACTGACCGGGGAGCTGCAGGGAGAAAGACGCCGTGAGCGCTCCGGGGAGGAGCGGGGACCCGGAGCGCTAGGCGTAACAGTACCCCCCCCCTTAGGTCTCCCCTTCTCTTTATCCGGTAACTGCCTCCCCTGGGATGAGGACACCGGGAAAGGATGGAGGGATTCCTCAACGGCAGGCAGAACAGCAGGAGTAGGAATGGGGAGAGAGGGCAGAGGGCGAGACCTGGCACGGGGCAGTGTGACACCAGGACGAGGGCCATGCGGGGACACAGGGGCTTGCCTGATGGGACTGGGAGGGGGGGAGAGGCATTTCCTGTGGCAGGCAGAGTCCTTAATGACCTTAGGGGGACCGGATACAGGAGGAACCACAGGGTCACGGCAGGGAGTACTGGGAACCGGTTGAAGGCAGTCCTTGGAACAAGAGGGGCCCCAACTCTTGATCTCCCCAGTGGACCAATCCAGGGTTGGGGAATGGTGTTGAAGCCAGGGTAGTCCAAGGAGAACTTCAGAAGTGCAATTAGGAAGGACCAAAAATACAATTTCCTCGTGATGAGGTCCGATGCACATTAGGAGGGGCTCCGTGCGGAAACGCACGGTGCAATCCAACTTGGCTCCGTTGACCGCGGAAACGTGGAGTGGCTTGACAAGACGGGTCACCGGAATGCGGAATTTATTCACTAAGGACTCCCGAATAAAATTCCCAGAAGCTCCAGAGTCCAGGCAGGCCACGGCTGAGAGGGAAGAGCTGGCTGAAGTAGAAATCCGAACAGGCACCGTGAGACGTGGAGAAGCCGACTTAGCATCAAGAGACGCCACACCCACGAGAGCTGGGTGCGAGCGTGCGTTTCCCAGACGTGGAGGACGGATTGGGCAATCCACCAAAAAATGTTCAGTACTGGCACAATACAGACAAAGATTCTCTTCCTTACGGCGATTCCTCTCTTCCAGGGTCAGGCGAGACCGATCCACTTGCATGGCCTCCTCGGCGGGAGGCCTAGGCGCAGATTGCAGTGGAGACTGTGGGAGAGGTGTCCAGAGATCTAAGTCTTTTTCCTGGCGGAGCTCTTGATGCCTCTCAGAAAAACGCATGTCAATGCGAGTGGCTAGATGAATGAGTTCATGCAGGTTAGCAGGAGTCTCTCGTGCGGCCAGAACATCTTTAATGTTGCTGGATAGGCCTTTTTTAAAGGTCGCGCAGAGAGCCTCATTATTCCAGGATAGTTCAGAGGCAAGAGTACGGAATTGTATGGCGTACTCGCCAACGGAGGAATTACCCTGGACCAGGTTCAGCAGGGCAGTCTCAGCAGAAGAGGCTCGGGCAGGTTCCTCAAAGACACTTCGAATTTCCGAGAAGAAGGAGTGTACAGAGGCAGTGACGGGGTCATTGCGGTCCCAGAGCGGTGTGGCCCATGACAGAGCTTTTCCAGACAGAAGGCTGACTACGAAAGCCACCTTAGACCTTTCAGTAGGAAACTGGTCCGACATCATCTCCATGTGCAGGGAACATTGCGAAAGAAAGCCACGGCAAAACTTAGAGTCCCCATTAAATTTGTCCGGCAAGGACAGGCGGAGGCTAGGAGTGGCCACTCGCTGCGGAAGGGGTGCAGGAGCTGGCGGAGGAGATGGTTGTTGCTGCTGTAGCTGTGACTGTACTTGCTGTAGTTGTGACTGGAGTTGCTGTGTCATGGTGGTCAAGTACGACAGCTGGTGATCTTGTTGGGCGATCTGACGAGCTTGCTGGGCGACCAGCGTAGGGAGGTCAGCGACAACTGGCAGAGGAACTTCAGCGGGATCCATGGCCGGATCTACTGTCACGATGCCGGCAGGCAGGTAGTGGATCCTCTGTGCCAGAGAGGGATTGGCGTGGACCGTGCTAGTGGATCGGTTCTAAGTCACTACTGGTTTTCACCAGAGCCCGCCGCAAGGCGGGATGGTCTTGCTGCGGCGGTAGTGACCAGGTCGTATCCACTAGCAACGGCTCACCTCTCTGGCTGCTGAAGATAGGCGCGGTACAAGGGAGTAGACAGAAGCAAGGTCGGACGTAGCAGAAGGTCGGGGCAGGCAGCAAGGATCGTAGTCAGGGGCAACGGCAGGAGGTCTGGAACACAGGCTAGGAACACACAAGGAAAACGCTTTCACTGGCACGATGGCAACAAGATCCGGCAAGGAAGTGCATGGGAGGAGGTTAGATATAGTCAGGGACCAGGTGGGAGCCAATTAAGCTAATTGGGCCAGGCACCAATCATTGGTGCACTGGCCCTTTAAGTCTCAGGGAGCTGGCGCGCGCGCGCCCTAGAGAGCGGAGCCGCGCGCGCCAGCACATGACAGCAGGGGACGGGAACGGGTAAGTGACCTGGGATGCGATTCGCGAGCGGGCGCGTCCCGCTGTGCGAATCGCATCCCCAACGGCCATGACAGAGCAGCGCTCCCGGTCAGCGGGACTGACCGGGGAGCTGCAGGGAGAAAGACGCCGTGAGCGCTCCGGGGAGGAGCGGGGACCCGGAGCGCTAGGCGTAACAGCACGTAAAAAGTCAAAGGTGACAGAACATCAAATGTTATCTACAAAAATGTCTAGCTAAATAAAGTGTCTAGCATTAAATATAATTAGTGTTCTGGGGAGAAGTGTGTAATGCCACGGGACCCTAGTAGCCAAGGCATTGGGCAAAAAAAAGTATTGTCATGCATAGTCAACTGTCAGTATTAATCATAGTGCTTATTCTCCAGTAATCTCTGTTCTCCGTTGAGCAAAAATTCATCAGAGCATGTATGGAGAATTATACAAAGACTCTATTGTGTTGTCAGTTTCTCAAACCAAACCACAGCCTGGAAATGGATGTTAATTGCAATGCCCCAGGGCTGCATTCGGCCCCAAGGCCGCTTCTACCCTCAATCCCGACAGGGCTCTTCGTCGTGGGCAACTTCTGTTAAGTAGGGGGGTTTGTAATGTCTCAGTATGGGATAAAGTCCTGTATAGTACCTAGGCCCTGTCAGGTTGAGTCCCTCTGTGTCCTAGGGGCCCTCCTGCAGTGTCTCCCGCATATAAATATATGTAATGTATAGTGTTATGTGTGTTTTGGATAAAGGACCTTTGAGTTGTCACATGATAATGTGTTTACATGGTGTGTTTGTTACCCAGAGAGCACCAGCTAACCAGGTGACCTTCAGCTTGACATATGGGCTTCTGGCTTAGCCCCCCTTTATAAGAGGGGCAGCCATTACAATCTCTCTCTTACACCATCACTCCTGCTGAGGAACAGTAAAGACCAGACATCTCAGAGCTAGTGTCCAATACAACTGGAGGCCATAAAGCCTGCACACCAGCCACATTGTCAGTAAGTCAACTCATCTATGTCTGCTCTCTCTACCAAAGTCAAATCACTAGTCAAGGCCCTGTCCGTGTTACTGGTTGACTCTCTGGGATTCTGGCCTAGCTGTAAAGACTTTAACCCCTTAAGGACTCAGGATTTTTCCGTTTTTGCACTTTCGTTTTTTCCTCCTTACCTTTTAAAAATCATAACCCTTTCAATTTTCCACCTAAAAATCCATATTATGGCTTATTTTTTGCGTCGCCAATTCTACTTTGCAGTGACATTAGTCATTTTACCCAAAAATGCACGGCGAAATGAAAAAAAAAATCATTGTGCGACAAAATCGAAAAAAAACAACGCCATTTTGTAACTTTTGGGGGCTTCCGTTTCTACGCAGTGCATATTTCGGTAAAAATTACGCCTTATATTTATTCTGTAGGTCCATACGGTTAAAATGATACCCTACTTATATAGGTTTAATTTTGTCGCACTTCTGGAAAAAATCATAACTACATGCAGGAAAATTTATACGTTTAAAAATGTCATCTTCTGACCCCTATAACTTTTTTATTTTTCCACGTATGGGGCGGTATGAGGACTCATTTTTTGCGCCGTGATCTGAAGTTTTTATTGGTATGATTTTTGTTTTGATCTGACTTTTTGATCACTTTTTATTCATTTTTTAATGTTATAAAAAGTTACCAAAATACGCTTTTTTGGACTTTGGAATTTTTTTGCGCGTACGCCATTGACCGTACGGCTTAATTAATGATATATTTTTATAGTTCGGACATTTACGCACGCGGCAATAACACATATGTTTATTTTTTTTTTTTTTTACACTGTTTTATTTTTTTTATGGGAAAAGGGGGGTGATTCAAACTTTTATTAGGGAAGGGGTTAAATGACCTTTATTAACACTTTTTTTTTACTTTTTTTTTGCAGTGTTATAGGTCCCATAGGGACCTATAACACTGCACACACTGATCTCTCATCCTGATCACAGGCGTGTATTGGCGGGAGCCGGCGCAGGACGTAAATATACGTCCTGTGTCGTTAAGGGGTTAACAACTGTCTAACCTCAGTAAAGTTACCGTTAACCCTTACCTGGTCTTGGACTATTATTGCCCTGCCTAACCTTGGGATAGTGGTGCTACCGTTCGGGTGGATACCGAAAAAAACACTCTGGAGTCACAAACATTAGGAGTTAATAACACCTTGCCCCTGGGCTATACCATCTGCCCCATCCACCTACACCCTTCACACCCCGTGGTCACACCACAGCTTTGGCGTAACCACACATACAGTAGACAAAATATTGGCATGGATTACGGAATGCTAAATCTGCATGCTGCATGTTGATTCTGCCATGGGTTGTGCTGTAGATTTCACCTTATACAATGAAGGAGTGAAATATGTGATTAAAATCCTCTGTATTTCTGCATCATTATCACATGCTGTGCATTTATGATTCTACTGCATTCCAAGGATTCACAAATCAAAAAGAGAGGGGGAGACAAACAGTACACCACTTTTCACAGTGCAAAGTGAATGCTGATTGGTGGAGCAGTAGCTTTTTTCTGATGGTCCACCAACAAGCACATGAAATGCAGGCTGCTGAGAAAGACCCACTGCTGACTTACCTGCCCACGACACCCCTGTTAGATCGTCCACTGCCACAGTCCCCCTGTCCACAGCAAATGCCACAATGCCCTTTTCAGATCCACACAGATGTTTTGAAGTACACAGTCTTGTGAGTGACTGAAGGAAATTCAGTGATAGGGCACGCAGCACAATTCTGGGGGACTGGGGAGCACGAGCAGCACAGTATAATCCTCTGGGTGGGAAGACACAGGCTGTGTATCAAAATCCATTCCTCACAATAGGGGCTTTTTATTAGTCCCCATCGGAAACTGATGGCAAGGCCTGCTGTCACTGCCAGATAAGGACTATTGAAGAGACTCATGGTCTATTACCTGTGGGCCTCCTAAGCATGAGGGCCATGATTACTAGTGTTGCTCGCGAATATTCGCAATTCGAATATTAATCGCGAATATCGCATATTCGCGAATTCGCGAATTTCGCGAATTTCGCTCTATATATTCGTAATTACGAATATTCTTTTTTTTTTTTTTTTTTTTTTTTTTTTTCTTCACAGTACACATCACAGTGATCACCCCTCTCTGCTTCCAGCTTGTGTGGTGTAAAGAAGGCTGTAATACTACTGTGTGAGACTGGCGTGCGAAAATTCGCATATGCGAAAATTCGCATATGCGAATATTCGTATATGCGAATTTTACCTTATGCTAATTTTGTATATACTAATTTTCACATCTGTAAATTTTCGCATACGCGAATATTCGCATATGCGAAAATAAAACGAGGATATAACGAATATGCGAATATTCGCGAATATATGACGAATATTCGTCCATATATTCGCGAATATTCGCGAATTCGAATATGGCCTATGCCGCTCAACACTAATGATTACAGCTCAAGATCCTGATAGAAGTGGGACTAGGACCCATGAGAGGACTAGGTTTGAAGAAAAAAATAATTAGGTAGATCACTTTTACATGTCGGTAGTTAGATTTGTATAATGCATCCATATTTTAAGCCAAAACCAGGGTTGGGTCCAAAATACAGAAGAGATCTAAATGTTATCATTTTGCCTTTTATTTTTGTTCCACTCCTTATATTGTCTTACAAAAACTGAAGTAAAATACTGACAACATTTCCATTAGCCCCAATAACTCAATAACTACAATAAGCCCCATTAACTCAAAAAATACCGTTAGCCCCAATAACTTAAATAACAACGTTAGACGCAAAAAATCCCATTAGCCCCAATAACTTAAATAATAACGTTAGACCCAATAACTAAAAAAATCCCATTAGCCCCAATAACTTAAATAGTACAATTAGCCCTTATAACTCAAATAATAACATTAACCCCAATAACTCTGAAAATCCCATTAGTGAGACTATATGTGTAAAACGTAATGGAAATGTAAAGTGTATGTTCACAAATGCCAGAAGCCTAGCAAATGAAATTGGGGAGCTTGAGGCCTTGATACTGGAGGAACATATTGATATAGTTGGGGTCACTGAGACATGGCTGGACTCCTCACATGACTGGGCTGTCAATCTGCAGGGGTTTACATTGTTTCGCAAGGACAGAACGAACAGAAAAGGTGGTGGAGTCTGTCTGTATGTAAGAAGTGGTATGAAAGTCTGTGTGAACGATGCCATAGTGTGTGATGATTCTGAGGATGTGGAATCACTGTGGGTAGAATTTAGTGTTGCTCGCGAATATTCGCAATTCGAATATTATTCGCGAATATCGCATATTCGCGGATTCGCGAATTTCGCGAATATAGCGCTATATATTCGTAATGACGAATATTCGTTTTTTTTTTTTTTTTTTTTCTTCACAGTACACATCACAGTGATCATCCCTCTCTGCTTCCAGCTTGTGTGGTGTAAAGAAGGCTGTAATACTACTGTGTGAGACTGCCGTGCGACAATTCGCATATGCGAAAATTTGCATATGCTAATTTTCACATATGCGAATTTTCGTGTATGCTAATTTTGCATATGCTAATTTTCACATATGTTAATTTTCGCATACGCGAATATTCGCATATGCGAAAATAAACGAGAATATAACGAATATGCGAATATTCGCGAATATATGACGAATATTCATCCATATATTCGCGAATATTCGCGAATTCGAATATGGCCTATGCCGCTCAACACTAGTAGAATTACAAAAGGAGGGAAATATTGAAAAAATAGTATTTGGTGTAATCTACAGACCCCCTAATATCACTGAAGAGATAGAAGGTCAGCTGTATAAACAAATAGAGAGGGCCGCCCGGGCAGGTACAGTGGTAATAATGGGAGATTTTAACTATCCAGATATAGATTGGGGTCGGGGGCTGGCTAAAACTACAAAGGGGCGACAATTCCTAAATTTATTGCAGGATAATTTTATGGGCCAGTTTGTGGAGGACCCAACAAGAAGTGATGCCTTGTTGGATCTGATCATTTCCAACAACGCAGAGCTGGTTGGTAATGTAACTGTGCGGGAAAACCTTGGTAATAGCGACCACAATGTAGTTACTTTTGACTTAAAATGTAGAAAACAAAGACAGACGGGGAAAGCAAAAACATATAACTTTAAAAAGGCAAATTTCCCTGGGCTGAGGGCTGCACTACAGGACATAGACTGGGGGAGGTGTTCTCAAATACTGATACAGAAGGTAAATGGGACATCTTTAAATCAACTCTAAATAACTATACAGCTAAATATATACCAAAGGGGAACAAATATAAACGATTAAAACTAAATCCTACATGGCTGACAAATGAGGTTAAAAGAGCAATAAACAACAAAAAAATAGCCTTCAAAAAATACAAATCTGATGGGTCAGCTATAACATTTAAACAGTACAAGGAGCTTAATAAAATCTGTAAAAATGTAATAAAAACAGCAAAAATTCAAAATGAGAGACAGGTGGCCAAAGAAAGCAAAACTAATCCTAAATATTTTTTTAGATATATAAATACAAAAAAAACCAAGGACAGAGCATGTAGGAACCCTTTATAATGATAATGGGGAGGTGGTCACGGGCGATCAAGAGAAGGCGGAGCTACTGAATGGGTTCTTTAGTTCTGTATACACTATGGAAAAAGGAGCTGACATTGGCCAGGTCAGTGCTGGTAACACATCATGTAATGTACTGAACTGGCTTAATGTAGAGATGGTACAAGGTAAGTTAAGTAAAGTAAATGTAAGCAAATCTCCAGGGCCGGATGGACTACACCCAAGAGTTCTTAGAGAGGTAAGTTCAGTAATATCTGTACCCTTGTTCATGATATTTAGAGATTCTCTGGTGTCTGGTATTGTGCCAAGGGACTGGCGCAAGGCGAATGTGGTACCAATCTTCAAGAAGGGCTCTAGGTCTTCGCCAGGCAATTATAGACCGGTAAGTCTAACGTGCATTGTGGGTAAATTGTTTGAAGGACTTATAAGGGATTACATACAGGAATACATAGGAGATAATAGTATTATAAGTGATAACCAGCATGGGTTTACTAAGGATAGAAGTTGTCAAACCAATCTAATTTCCTTTTATGAAGAGGTGAGTAGAAGCCTTGACAGAGGAATGGCTGTGGATATAGTGTTTTTTGGATTTTGCCAAAGCGTTTGATACTGTCCCTCACAGACGTCTGACAGGTAAGTTAAGGTCCTTGGGCTTGGAAACTTTAGTTTGTAACTGGATTGAACACTGGCTCATGGATCGTACCCAGAGAGTGGTGGTCAATGATTCGTACTCTGATTGGTCCCCGGTTATTAGTGGTGTACCCCAAGGTTCAGTACTGGGTCCGCTGCTGTTTAATTTATTTATCAATGATATAGAGGATGGTATTAACAGCTCTGTTTCTATCTTTGCAGATGACACCAAGCTTTGTAGCACGGTACAGTCTATAGAGGATGTGCATAAGTTACAAGATGACTTGGATAGACTAAGTGTCTGGGCATCCACTTGGCAAATGAGGTTCAATGTGGATAAATGTAAAGTTATGCATCTGGGTACTAATAACCTGCATGCATCATATGTCTTAGGGGGGATTAAACTGGCAGAGTCACTGGTAGAGAAGGATCTGGGTGTACTTGTAGATCACAGACTACAGAATAGCATGCAATGTCAGGCTGCTGCTTCCAAAGCTGGCAGGATATTGTCATGTATCAAAAAAGGCATGGACTCAAGGGACAGGGACATAATACTCCCCCTTTATAAAGCATTGGTACGGCCTCACCTGGAATATGCTGTTCAGTTTTGGTCGCCTGTTCATAAAAGGGACACTGCGGAGTTAGAAAGGGTGCAGAGACGCGCGACTAAACTAATATGGGGCATGGAACATCTTAGCTATGAGGAGCGATTAAAGGAGTTACAATTGTTTAGTCTTGAGAAGCGATTAAAGGAGTTACAATTGTTTAGTCTTGAGAAGAGACGTTTAAGGGGGGATATGATAAATGTATATGGATAAAGGACGAGGGGGCACTCCCTCCGTCTGGAGAAGAAAAAGTTTAGTCTAAAGGGGCGACACGCCTTCTTTACCGTGAGGACTGGGAATTTATGGAACGGTCTACCTCAGGAACTGGTCACAGCAGGAACAATTAACAGCTTTAAAACAGGGTTAGATACATTCCTGGAACAAAATAACATTAATGCTTATGCAGAATTATAAAACTACATCCCTTTCCCTTATCCCCTTACACCCTTCCCTTCAATTCCCTGGTTGGACTTGATGGACGTATGTCTTTTTTCAACCATACTAACTATGTAACTATGTAACTATTTTAAGATGGCCTAACTGTGATGAGCATATTTTACGTTAAGTATTCGTACAATGCTCAGAAGAAGTTTATATGGGGCTTATAGTACAGTTCAATATGGTGCTCTCTCTGTATTATACCATAAAATTTTACAGTGAAACACTGCTTTTTACTGCAGTACAGTATTAGGGGGGCACTGAGCAGCACAGCAGCATTATTATACGTTAGACCAGGATGACACATACAGAAGCAGTAGAAAAGAAGGTTGTGAAGACATAGGAACGTGCATGGAAAGCATGGAGAAAACTTTACATAGGAGAGCCATAGCTACAGTAAGTATGGGCCAGATAGGAAAAGCAAACAACTCCAGCCAAAGAAAACATTGTCAACAAGTATTAGAATTAGTTTGTGTATTCTTCTTTAAGGTGCAGTGTGATGATACCCTACTCACTGCCTGTGTAATAACAAGTGTTCTACAGCATGGTGGTAACCTTGTTTTTTTTATTTGGAAAAGTATGGCAGTATTTATTCAATCACTGTATAAGGATATTTAGTCATGGTATGGTGGAATTTTGGTATGATGGTAATATTTAATAATAGTATAGTGGTATTATCCTGTCACAGTATGTTAATGTTATCCAGTCAAATCCAGTCAGTTTGCCATATGCATTGAGAAATTTCCAGATGCATCCAGCAAACGTATTCATAGACCCAAATACTAGCCGAAAAAGTGTAATTACGGCCTCAGATCAGGTGTTTTTTTCCAGGGTTTATCGGCAACAGCAACAGCATTTTTCTATAGAGCAGGAACGAGTAAGAAAAAGTATACTCAGTATGGAGGTGTACTCCAGTCATGGTACTGAGATGTATTCGAGTCATGGTATTGAGGTGTAATCCAGTCATGGTACTGAGGTGTACTCCAGTAATGGTACTGAGGTGTACTCCAGTCATGATATGGTGGTGCTTTCCAGTCCCAGTATGGGGTTGTTTTCCAGTCACAGTATAAAGGTGTTATCCAATAGTGTTGAGCGGCATAGGCCATATTCGAATTCGCGAATATTCGCGAATATATGGACGAATATTCGTCATATATTCGCGAATATTCGCATATTCGTAATATTCTCGTTTAATTAACATATGCGAAAATTTGCATATAAAAAATTAACATAGGCGAAAATTCGCACATCAGTCTCACACAGTAGTATTAGAGCCTTCTTTATACCACACAAGCTGGAAGCAGAGAGGGATGATCACTGTGATGTGTACTGTGAAAATAAAAACGAATATTCGTAATTAAGAATATATAGCGCTATATTCGCGAATTCGCGAATAAAATTCGCATTGCGAATATTCGCGAGCAACACTATTATCCAATTTGGTATGGTGGAGCTATGAAGTCATGGTGTAGTGGTGCTATCTAATCACTCTATGGGGTTGCTTTCCAGAATGGTATGGGGGAATTATCCAGTCTTGGTATGGTGGTTATATTTACTCACAATATATATTATTTTGGACTAGGGCTACTCCATGTATACAGATTCCAGAGTCCGGTGCTACCTAATGTGCAACAGCATTATTCTATAGAGCAGGAACCAGTAAGAAAAAGTATACCGTATATACTCGAGTATAAGCCGACCCGAGTATAAGCCGAGACCCCTAATTTCAACCCAAAATCCCAGGAAAAGTTATTGACTCGAGTATAAGCCTAGGGTGGGAAATACCTCATCCCCCCCTGTCATCATCCAGACCCGTCATTAACATCCTCATCATCCCCTTGTCATCATCCCACACATCCCCCCTTCATCATCCCCTTGTCATCATCCCACACATCCCCTTATCATCCCACACATCCCCCCTTCATCATCCCCTTGTCATCATCCCACACATCCCCCCTTCATCATCCCCTTGTCATCATCCCACACATCCCCTTATCCCACACATCCCCCCTTCATCATCCCCTTGTCATCATCCCACACATCCCCTTATCCCACACATCCCCCCTTCATCATCCCCTTGTCATCATCCCACACATCCCCCCTTCATCATCCCCTTGTCATCATCCCACACATCCCCTTATCCCACACATCCCCCCTTCATCATCCCCTTGTCATCATCCCACACATCCCCCCTTCATCATCCCCTTGTCATCATCCCACACATCCCCTTATCATCCCACACATCCCCCCTTCATCATCCCCTTGTAATCATCCCACACCCCCCCCCCTTCATCATCCCCCCCCCCCCCTTCATCATCCCCACACCCCCCCCCCCCCTTCATCATCCTCTTCTCATCATTCGCCCTCAGTGGTCTTCAACCTGCGGACCTCCAGAGGTTTCAAAACTACAACTCCCAGCAAGCCCGGGCAGCCATCGGCTGTCCGGGCTTGCTGGGAGTTGTAGTTTTGAAACCTCCGGAGGTCCGCAGGTTGAAGACCACTGCGGCCTTCAACCTGCGGACCTCCAGAGGTTTCAAAACTACAACTCCCAGCAAGCCCGGGCAGCCATCGGCTGTCCGGGCTTGCTGGGAGTTGTAGTTTTGAAACCTCCGGAGGTCCGCAGGTTGAAGACCACTGCAGCCTTCAACATGCGGACCTCCAGAGGTTTCAAAACTACAACTCCCAGCAAGCCCGGGCAGCCATCGGCTGTCCGGGCTTGCTGGGAGTTGTAGTTTTGAAACCTCCGGAGGTCCGCAGGTTGAAGACCACTGCGGCCTTCAACATCATCCAGCCCCCTCTCACCCCCTTTAGTTCTGAGTACTCACCTCCGCTCGGCGCTGGTCCGGTCCTGCAGGGCTGTCCGGTAAGGAGGTGGTCCGGTGAGGAGGTGGTCCGGGCTGCTATCTTCACCGGGGGCGCCTCTTCTCCGCGCTTCCGGCCCGGAATAGAGCCGTTGCCTTGACAACGACGTATCTGCGTCGTTGTCAAGGCAACGTGACTATTCTGAGGCCGGGCCCGAAGCGCTTAGAAGAGGCCTCCCCGGTGAAGATAGCAGCCCGGACCACCTCCTCACCGGACCACCTCCTCACCGGACAGTCCTGCAGCACCGGACCAGCGCCGAGCGGAGGTGAGTACTCAGAACTAAAGGGGGTGAGAGGGGGCTGGATGATGTTGAAGGCCGCAGTGGTCTTCAACCTGCGGACCTCCGGAGGTTTCAAAACTACAACTCCCAGCAAGCCCGGACAGCCGATGGCTGCCCGGGCTTGCTGGGAGTTGTAGTTTTGAAACCTCTGGAGGTCCGCAGGTTGAAGACCACTGCGGGTGGGGGAGTTCACTCGAGTATAAGCCGAGGGGGGTGTTTTCAGCACGAAAAATCGTGCTGAAAAACTCGGCCTATACTCGAGTATATACGGTACTCAGTATGGAGGTGTTATCCAATCATGGTATAGAGGTGTACTCCAGTCATGGTACTGAGATGTATTCGAGTCTTGGTATTAAGGTGTAATTCAGTCATGGTACTGAGGTGTACTCCAGTCATGATATGGTGGTGCTTTCCAGTCACAGTATGGGGTTGTTTTCCAGTCACAGTATAAAGTTGTTATCCAATTTGATATGGTGGAGCTATGCAGTCATGGTGTAGTGGTGCTATCTAATCACTCTATGGGGTTGCTTTCCAGAATGGTATGGGAGAATTATCCAGTTATGGTATGGTGGTTATATTTACTCACAATATATATTATTTTGGAGTAGGGCTACTCCATGTATACAGATTCCAGAGTCTGGTGCTACCTAATGTGCCCTATATCTATGTATATAAAACTCAATGTGTGTGTGTGTGTGTGTGTGTATATGTATGTTCCACAAAAACTTCCAAACGGCTAAAGATTAACATGAAACTTGGCACACATGTTACTTATATGTCAACAACAAACATAGGGTAGGTAATTTAACCCTTACTCACCCCCATTTGCCAGGGGTGGGGTTTATGTTTAAAGTCCTATACAAGTCTATGAGAAATATATGTTACTGCATAACTTCCAAACGGCTGGAGATATTTCGATAACATGTTACTTATATGTCCACCTAAAATATAGGATAGTTAATTTAACCCTTAACTACCCCCATTTGTGTGGGTCGGGGTTTTTGTTTAACCCCTTAACCTCTTAAGGACCCATGACGTATGCATACGTCATGAGTCCCGGTCCTGCGATATAACGCGGGGTCACACGGTGACCCCGCATCATATCGCGGCGGGCCCGGCGTCATAATAGCACTGATCGCTGTGCCGCACGCTATTAACCCTTTAGCCGCGCGCTCAAAGCTGAGCCGCGCGGCTAAAAACGAAAGTAAAAGTGCCCGGCTAGCTCAGGGAGCTGTTCGGGATCGCCGCGGTATAATCGCGGCATCCCGAACAATTGTAGCACAGGAGGAGGTCTTCTTACCTTCTCCTGTGCTGTCCGATCGCCGAATGAATGCTTCAAGCCTGAGATCCAGGCTTGAGCATTCAATCGCCGAAAACACTGATTGATCCATTCCTATGGAGATGGATCAATCAGTGTAAAAGATCAGTAAATGCAATGTTATAGCCCCTTATGGGAGCTATAATGTTGCATAAGAAAAGTGTAAAAAAATCATTAACCCTTTCAATTATCCCTTCCCCTAATAAAAGTTTGAATCACCCGGCATTTCCAAAAATAAAAAAAAACATTATGTAAATAATCATAAAAATAAACATATGTGGTATCGCCGCGTGCAGAAATGTCCGATTTATAAAAATATACCGCTTTTTAAACCGCTCGTTCAATGGCGTACGCGCAAAAAAATTCCAAAGTCCAAAATAGCGCATTTTTGATCACTTTTTATACCACAAAAAAGTGAATAAAAAGTGATCAAAAAGTCTGATCAGAACAAAAATGGTACCGCTAAAAACTTAAGATGACGACGCAAAAAATGAATCCTCAAAGCGCCCTGAACACAGAAAAATAAAAAAGTTATAGGGGTCAAAAGATGACCATTTTAAACGTATAAATTTTCCTGCATGTATTCATGATTTTTTTCGGAAGTGATACAAATTCAAACCTATACAAGTAGGGTGTCATTTTAACCGTATGGACCTACAGAATAAAGATAAGGTATCATTTTTGACAAAAAATGTACTGCGTAAAAATAGAAGCCCCCAAAACTTACAAAATAGTGTTTTTTCATCAATTTTGTCGCCCGTTTCACCGTAGATTTTTGGGTAAAATGACTAATGTCATTACAAAGTAGAATTAGTGACGCAAAAATAAAGCCATTATATATAATTTTAGGTGAAAATTTTTAAGAGTTATGATTTTTTTAAAGTTAAGGAGGAAAAATTGAAAATGAAAAAACGGAAAAAGCCCGGGTCCTTAAGGGGTTAAGGACCGAGCCCTTTTTCACCTTAAGGACCGGAGCGTTTTTTGCAATTCTGACCACTGTCACTTTAAACATTTATAACTCTGGAATGCTTTTAGTTATCATTCTGATTCCGAGATTGCTTTTTCGTGACACATTCTACTTTAACTTAGTGGTAAAATTTTATGGTAACTTGCATCCTTTCTTGGTGAAAAATCCCCAAATTTGATGAAAAAAATGAAAATATTGCATTTTTCTAACTTTGAAGCTCTCTGCTTGTAAGGAAAATGGATATTCAAAATATTTTTTTTTTGGGTTCACATATACAATATGTCTACTTTATGTTTGCATCATAAAATTTATGAGTTTTTACTTTTGGAAGACACCAGAGGGCTTCAAAGTTCAGCAGCAATTTTGAAATTTTTCACAAAATTTTCAAACTCGCTATTTTTCATGGACCAGTTCAGGTTTGAAGTGGATTTGAAGGGTCTTCATATTAGAAATACCCCATAAAAGACCCCATTATAAAAACTACACCCCCCAAAGTATTCAAAATGACATTCAGTAAGTGTATTAACCCTTTAGGTGTTTCACAGGAATAGCAGCAAAGGGAAGGAGAAAATTCAAAATCTTCATTTTTTACACTCGCATGTTCTTGTAGACCCAATTTTTGAATTTTTGCAAGGGGTAAAAGGAGAAAATGTTTACTTGTATTTGAAACCCAATTTCTCTCGAGTAAGCACATACCTCATATGTCTATGTTAATTGTTCGGCGGGCGCAGTAGAGGGCTCAGAAGGGAAGGAGCGACAAATGGTTTTTGGGGGGCATGTCAAATTTAGGAAGCCCCTATGGTGCCAGGACAGCAAAAAAACACACATGGCATACCATTTTGGAAACTAGACCCCTCAGGGAACGTAACAAGGGGTAAAGTGAACCTTAATACCCCACAGGTGTTTCACGACTTTTGCATATGTAAAAAAAATATTTTTTTTTACCTAAAATGCCTGATTTCCCAAAAGTTTTACATTTTTAAAAAGTGTAATAGCAGAAAATACCCCCCAAAATTTGAAGCCCAATTTCTCCCAATTCAGAAAACATCCCATATGGGGGTGAAAATTGCTCTGCTGGCGCACTACAGGTCTCAGAAGAGAAGGAGTCACATTTGGCTTTTTGAAAGCAAATTTTGCTCTGGGGGCATGCTGCATTTAGGAAGCCCATATGGTGCCAGGACAGCAAAGAAAACACACCTGGCATACCATTTTGGAAACCAGACCCCGCAGGGAACGTAACAAGGGGTAAAGTGAACCTTAATACCCCACAGGTGTTTCACGACTTTTGCATATGTAAAAAAAAAAAATTTTTTTTTTACCTAAAATGCTTGGTTTCCCAAAAATTTTACATTTTTAAAAAGGGTAATAGCAGAAAATACCCCCCAAAATTTGAAGCCCAATTTCTCCCGATTCAGAAAACACCCCATATGGGGGTGAAAAGTGCTCTGCTGGCGCACTACAGGTCTCAGAAGAGAAGGAGTGACATTTGGCTTTTTGAAAGCAAATTTTGCTCTGGGGGCATGCCGCATTTAGGAAGCCCCTATGGTGCCAGGACAGCAAAAAAAAACACATGGCATACCATTTTGGAAACTAAACCCCTCGGGGAACGTAACAAGGGGTTAAGTGAACCTTTATACAACACAGGTGTTTCATGACTTTTGTATATGTAAAAAAAAATATTTTTTTTTACCTAAAATGCTTGTTTTCCCAAAAATTTTACATTTTTAAAAAGGGTAATAGCAGAAAATACCCCCAAAATTTGAAGCCCAATTTCTCCCGAGTACGGCGATACCCCATATGCGTCCCTAAACTGTTGCCTTGAAATACGACAGGGCTCCAAATTGAGAGCGCCATGCGCATTTGAGGCCTAAATTAGGGATTGCATAGGGGTGGACATAGGGGAATTCTACGCCAGTGATTCCCAAACAGGGGGCCTCCAGCTGTTGTAAAACTCCCTGCATGCCTAGACAGTCAGTGGCTATCTGGCAATACTGGGAGTAGTTGTTTTGCAACAGCTGGAGGCTCCGTTCTGGAAGCAGTGGCGTACCAGACGTTTTCCATTTTTATTGGGGAGGGGAGGGGGGCTGTGTAGGGGTATGTGTATATGTAGTGTTTTTTACTTTTTATTTTATTTTGTGTTAGTGTAGTGTAGTGTTTTTAGGGTACAGTCGCACGGGCGGGGGTTCACAGTAGTTTCTCGCTGGCAGCTTGAGCTGCAGCAGAAAATTTGCCGCAGCTCAAACTTGCAGCCGGATACTTACTGTAATCCTCCGCCCATGTGAGTGTACCCTGTACGTTCACATTGGGGGGGGAACATCCAGCTGTTGCAAAACTACAACTCCCAGCATGGACGGTCTATCAGTGCATGCTGGGAGTTGTAGTTTTGCAACCGCTGGAGGCTCCGTTTTGGAAACAGTGACATACCAGACGTTTTTCATTTTTATTGGGGAGGGGAGGGGGGCTGTGTAGGGGTATGTGTATATGTAGTGTTTTTTACTTTTTATTTTATTTTGTGTTAGTGTAGTGTAGTGTTTTTAGGGTACAGTCGCACGGGCGGTTCACAGTAGTTTCTCGCTGGAAGTTTGAGCAGCGGCAGAAAATTTGCCGCAGCTCAAACTTGCAGCCGGATACTTACTGTAATCCTCCGCCCATGTGAGTGTACCCTGTACGTTCACATTGGGGGGGGGGGGGGGGGAAACATCCTGCTGTTGCAAAACTACAACTCCCAGCATGTACGGTCTATCAGTGCATGCTGGGAATTGTAGTTTTGCAACAGCTGGAGACACACAGTTTGTGAAACACCGAGTTTGGTAACAAACTCAGTGTTTTGCAATCAGTGTGCCTTCAGCTGTTGCAAAAGCTACAACCCCCAGCATATACGGACAGCGGAAGGGCATGCTGGGTCTTGTAGTTATGCAACAGCCGGAGGCATACTACATTGGCTGGGGATGCTGGGGACTGTAGTTATGCAACAGCTGGAGACACACTGGTTTACTATTTAACTCAGTGTGCCTTCAGCTGTTGCAAAACTACAACTCTCAGCAGTCACCGACAGCCAACGGGCATGCTGGGAGTTGTAGTTATGCAACCACCAGATGCACCACTACAACTCCCAGCATGCACTTTAGCTGATTGTGCAAGCTGGGAGTTGTAGTTACACAACAGCTGAAGGTACACTTTTCCATAGAAAGAATGTGCCTCCAGCTGTTGCAAAACTACAAGTCCCAGCATGCCCATAAGGGCATGCTGGGAGTTGTGGTGGTCTGCCTCCTGCTTTTGCATAACTACAGCTCCCAGCATGCCCTTGTTGCATGCTGGGAGCTGTTGCTAAGCAACAGCAGGAGGCTGTCACTCACCTCCAACGATCCACACTGCAGGACTGTCCCTCGCGGCCGCCGTCGCTCCTGGGGCCCCGATCCCAACAGGGACGCCGGGGATCGGGGTCCCCAGCACCCGGGGTCGTCTGCCCGCACCCGCTCACGTCCTCCGGAAGAGGGGCGGAGCGGGTTGCGGGAGTGACACCCGCAGCAGGCGCCCTGATTGGTCGGCCGGTAATCCGGCCGACGAATCAGGGCGATCGTGATGTGGCACCAGTGCCACCTCACTCCTGCAGGCTCTGGCTGTTTGGGGCCGTCTCTGACGGCCCCGATCAGCCAGTAATTTCGGGTCATCGGGTCACTGGAGACCCGATTGACCCGGAATCCACCGCAGATCACTGGACTGAATTGTCCAGCGATCTGCGGCAATCGCCGACATGGGGGGACATAATGATCCCCCTGGGCGATATGCCAGGATGCCTGCTGAACGATTTCAGCAGGCATCCGGCCCCGGCTCCCCTCCGGCTAGCGGTGGGGGCCGGAAATGCTCAGGGGGTATCCATACGCCCTCGGTCCTTAAGGACTTGGAAACGGGGGCGTATGGATACGCCCTATGTCCTTAAGGGGTTAAAGTCCCATGCAAATCAATGGGAAATGTATGTTCTCACATAACTTTTGTACAGCTGGAGATTTTTCAATACCTGGTACACATATTACAGGTCGAGATAGGAGGACGGGATGGTCGAGATAGGAGGTGGAGATGGGAGGTCGGGATAGGAGGACGGGATAGGAGGACGGGATAGGAGGACGGGATAGGAGGACAGGATAGGGGTCGGGATAGGAGGTGGAGATAGGAGGACGGGATAGGGGGTCGAGATATGAGGACGGCATAGGAGGTCGAGATAGGAGGTCTGGATAGGAGGTCGGGATAGGAGGATGGGATAGGAGGACGGGATGGGAGGTCGAGATAGAAGGATGGGATAGGAGGTTAAGATAGGACGACGGGATAGGACGACGGGATAGGAGGAAGGTATAGGAGGACGGGATAGGAGGTTGGGATATGAGGACGGAATGAGGAAGGAAAAACCGGGCAACGCCGGGTACTCAGCTAGTGTTTCAATAAAGCACATAGGTCTTGGGGGACATAAGCCACAATACTGAAAACCAGGACCTTTACTCTTAATGTCACTATAAACCACAGTTGCATGAATTAACCACTTAGGGATCCAGGGCGTACAAGTACACCTTCCCGTGGGAATTTTGGTCCGTGCCGGGTGCCGAACGGGGACCGGACCGGGATGACTGCTGATATCTATCTGCAGGTATCCTGTGCAAATGCCCAGGGGTCCCTAGACCCCCCCCATGTCGGCGATCGTCGCAAATCGATGGTGATTTGCGGTGATTTGCGACGATTCCATGTCTTATGGGTCTCCGGTGACCCGGTAAAATAAGGGGGATCAGGGTTGTCTAAGTCACCCATGATCCCCCTGAAGGGATAGAAGTGAGGTGGCAGGGGTGCCACCCCCCCTATCCCTGCTATTGGTCGTTCAGAAGCAACAATCAATAGCAGATCGGGGTCAGGGGGGTTAATGGTGAATGGCGCCGAAGGTCCACTTACCATCGGCGGAGGCGATGATAGGCGGCGGTGATCGGCGAGCGGCGATGACTTGCGGCTGTCTCCCTGGTGTGGCGTGCTGCAGACTATGGAAGCCGGTAAATGTCCTAGCAACATCTGGAGGGCTACAGTTTTGAGACCACTATACAGTGGTCTCTAAACTGTAACCCTCCAGATTTTGCAAAACTACAACTCTCAGCATGCCCAGACAGCTGTTTGCTGTGTGGGCATGCTGGGATTTGTAGTTTTGCAACATCTGGAGGGCCACAGTTTGGAGATCACTGTGCGGTGGTTTCTAAACCGTGGCCCTCTAACCTTGCAAATTTACAACTCCCAGCATGCACGAACAGCAAACGGCTTTCTCGCCATGCTGGGAGTTGTAGTTGCGTCCCTCCAGCTGTTGCATAACTACATCTCACAGCATGCCCTTTGGCGATCAGTACATTGTGGGATTTGTAGTTTTGCAACAGCTGGAGGCACACTGGTTGGAAAATACTGAGTTAGATAACAGAACTTAACTGAAGGTTTCCCAACCAGTGTGCCTCCAGCTGTTGCAAAAGTACAACTTCCAGCATGCATGTTCTGTCAGTGCATGCTGAGGGTTATAGTTTTGCAATAGCTGGAGGTGTTTGCCCCCCCCCCCTCCCATGTGAATGTACAGGATACATTCACATGGGCGGGTTTACAGTGAGTTTCCTGCTTCAAGTTTGAGCTGCAGCGCAAACTCCTACCTAGAAACTCACCGTAAACCCCCATGTGAATGTACCCTAAAAATGCTACACTAACACATAATAAAGGGTAAAACACTACATATACACCCCCCTTACACTGCCCCCCCCCCCCCCCAATAAAAATGAAAACGTATCGTACGGTAGTGTTTCCAAAACAGAGCCTCCAGCTGTTGAAAAACAACTCCCAGCATTTCCGGACAGCCACTGACTGTCCAGGCATGCTGGGAGTTTAGCAACAGCTGGAGGCACCCTGCTTGGGAATCACTGGCATAGAATACCCCTGTGTCCACCCCTATGCAATCCCTAATCTAGTCCTCAAATGCGCATGGCGCTCTCTCTTGATTTTTCGGGCCACAGGGATGTCCGGGATAGGAAAACTTCTGATCATCTGCCCAGGCCAGCTCCCGTGTGTGGCTGCAGGCGGGGGCCGGCCAAAGCAAGTAAAAACTAATACTGTATACTAAAAACCAGGGGACCTCCAGCTGTTGTGAAACTACAACTCCCAGCACGGCAAAGGCTGTCTGGGCATGCTGGTAGTTGTAGTTTTACAACAGCTGGAGGCACCCTGGTTTTTAGTATACAGTATTAGTTTTTACCTGCTCTGGCTGGCCCCCGCCTGCAGGCACACACGGGAGCCGGCCCGGGCAGATAATCATAGGTATTCCTATCCCGGGCATCCCTGTGTCCCGAAAAATCTTTTCGGGACATAAGGATGTCCGCCGGTCACTTACCATTCCCCGGCATCCTCCTGCGATCCTCCTTCGGTCCTCCTGCGGTCCGGTCCTCTGTCTCTATGGTTGTACGCACGGGACATCAGTGACTTCCTGTGCGTACAACATAGAGGCAGAGGAGCGCAGGACCAGGAGGACCGCAGGAGGACACGCGCCGACCGGGGCCTGGTGAGTGACCGGCCTTGCTATCTTAAGTGATCCGGTCACCACTCCCCAGTCCCGGCACCTACTGCTATGGTCCATAGGCCATAGCAGTAGATGGTGACCCGGGCCGGAGGAGCACTGTATATGGCTGGAAGCTGTATGTCTGTTGGGGGGAGCTGCCAATCTAATGTGGGGGAACTGCCTACAAATGTGGGGGGAGCCTCCTACTATTGTGGGGGAACTACTGACCTAATGTGGGGGGAGCTGCCTACAGATGTGGGCAGAGCTGCCTACAAATGTGGGGGGAGCTGCCTACAAATGTGGGGGGAGCTGCCTCCAAATGTGGGGGGAGCTGCCTACAAATGTGGGGGAAATGCTAACCTAATGTGGGGAAATGCTAACCTAATGTGGGGGAATTGCCTACTAATGTGGGGGAGCTGCCTACTAATGTGGGGAAACTGCTACTAATGTGGGGGAGCTGCCTACTTATGTGGGGGACCTGCCTACTAATGTGGGGGAGCTGCCTACTAATGTGGGGTAACTCCCGACCTAATGTGGGGGAGCTGCCTACTATTGTGGGGGAACTGCCGACCTAATGTGGGGGAGCTGCCAACCTAATGTGGGGGAGCTGCCGACCTAATGTGGGGGAACTGCTGACCTAATGTGGGGTAACTCCCGACCTAATGTGGGGGAGCTGCCTGCTATTGTGGGGGAACTGCCGACCTAATGTGGGGGAGCTGCCGACCTAATGTGGGGGAGCTGGCAACCTAATGTGGGGGAGCTGGCAACCTAATGTGGGGGAGCTGGCAACCTAATGTGGGGGAACTGACAACTTAATGTGGGGGGAACTATACTTCCTACCTAATGTGGGGGAACATGCTGCCTACCTAATGTGGGGGAACATGATGCCTACCTAATGTGGGGGGAAATACAAGGTACCGTACATCGCGGTAGGAGGGGTAGTCTTATATGGCGAGTATATCCCAAACTCTATATTTTAACTGTAAAAGTTGGGGGTCGTCTTATATGCCCAGTCGTCATATATGCTGGCATATACGGTAACTATTATCAATAGTGCCACCATAAAAATTATTATTGTCAGTTTTGCCATTAAACGGCTCTTTTGTTAACAGTAAGGTAGGTTCACACAGTGTATTTGTTTCAGCTTAAGATATGTTTTTTTACACTTGAAAATGCTAAAAAAAATTATATGTTAGCAGATGCTAAAAAGGATGCTGTTGAATGACATACAGAAGAATCCATTTTTCACTTACTTACAATATATATGTATAATATACTGTATATAAAAAAAATAGATTTGCACCTTATAGGTAAGGTTACACTTGCCGTATTTTGCTGTGCATTCTGCTGCATATTTTCTGTAGCTGATTTTGCTATGGATTTCTCAGAAACAAGTGAATCATGCCATTGTTCCCTTAACCCCTTAAGGACTTAGTCCTTTTTCACCTTAAGGACTCGGCCGTTTTTTGCAATTCTGACCACTGTCAATTTAAACATTAATAACTCTGGGATGCTTTTACTTATCATTCTGATTCCGAGATTGTTATTTCGTGACATATTCTACTTTAACATAGTGGTACATTTTTGTGGGAAATTGCATCCTTTCTTGGTGAAAAATCCCCAAATTTGATGAAAAAAATGAAAATTTAGCATTTTTCTAACTTTGAAGCTCTCTGCTTGTAAGGATAATGGATATTCAAAATACATTTTTTTTGGGTTCACATATACAATATGTCTACTTTATGTTTGCATCATCAAATTTATGAGTTTTTACTTTTGGAAGACATCAGAGGGCTTCAAAGTTCAGCAGCAATTTTCCAAATTTTCACAAAATTTTCAAACTCCCTATTTTTTAGGGACCAGTTCAGTTTTGAAGTGGATTTGCAGGGTCTTCATATTAGAAATACCCCACAAATGACCCCATTATAAAAACTGCACCCCCAAAGTATTCAAAATGACATTCAGTAAGTGTTTTAACCCTTTAGGTGTTTCACAGGAATAGCAGCAAAGTGAAGGAGAAAATTCAAAATCTTCATTTTTTACACTCGCATGTTCTTGTAGACCCAATTTTGGCATTTTTGCAAGGGGTAAAAAGGAGAAAATTTTTACTTGTATTTGAAACCCAATTTCTCTCGAGTAAGGACATACCTCATATGTCTATTGTTCGGCGGGCGCAGTAGAGGGCTTAGAAGGGAAGGAGTGACAAATGGTTTTTGGGGGGCATGTCACCTTTAGGAAGCCCCTATGGTGCCAGAACAGTAAAAAAAAAAAAACACATGGCAGACCATTTTGGAAACTAGACCCCTCGGGGAACATAACAAGGTGTAAAGTTAACCTTAATACCCCACAGGTGATTCACGACTTTTGCATATGTAAAAAAAAAAAATAAATGACATTTAAAAAAAGGGTAATAGCAGAAAATAACTCCCAAAATTTGAAGCCCAATTTCTCCCGATTCAGAAAACACCCCATATGGGGGGAAAAGTGCTCTGCTGGCTACAGGTCTCAGAAGAGAATGAGTCACATTTGGCTTTTTGAAAGCAAATTTTGCTCTGGGGGCATGCCGCATTTAGGAAGCCCCTATGGTGCCAAAACAGCAACAAAAAAAACCACATTGCATACTGTTTTGGAAACTAGACCCCTCGGGGAATGTAACAAGGGGTAAAGTGAACCTTAATACCCCACATGTAAAAAAAATAAAAAATTTCCCCCTAAAATGCTTGTTTTCCCAAAAGTTTTACATTTTTAAAAAGGGTAATAGCAGAAAATACCCCCCAACATTTGAAGCCCAATTTCTCCCGATTCAGAAAACACCCCATATGGGGGTGAAAAGTGCTCTGCTGGTGCACTACAGGTCTTAGAAGAGAAGGAGTCACATTTGGCGTTTTGGAAGCAAATTTTGCTCTGGGGGCATGCCGCATTTAGGAAGCCCCTATGGTGCCAGAACAGCAAAAAAAAAACAAAAAAAAACACATGGCATACCAATTTGGAAACTAGACCCCTTGGGGAACGTAACAAGGGGTAATGTGAACCGTAATACCCCACAGGTGTTTCACGACTTTTGCATATGTAAAAACATTTTTTATTTTTTACCTAAAATGCTTGGTTTCCCAAAAATTTTACATTTTTAAAAAGGGTAATAGCAGAAAATACCCCCCAAAATGTGTAACACAATTTCTCCCGAGTACGGCGATACCCCATATGTGTCCCTAAACTGTTGCCTTGAAATACGACAGGGCTCCAAAGTGAGAGCGCCATGCGCATTTGAGGCCTAAATTAGGGACTTGCATAGGGGTGGACATGGGGGTATTCCAGTGATTCCCAAACAGGGTGCCTCCAGCTGTTGTAAAACTCCCAGCATGCTTGGACAGTCAGTGGCTGTCTGGCAATACTGGGAGTAGTTGTTTTGCAACAGCTGGAGGCTCCGTTTTGGAAACAGTGGCGTACCAGACGTTTTTCATTTTTATTGGGGAGGGGAGGGGGGCTGTGTAGGGGTATGTGTATATGTAGTGTTTTTTTTACTTTTTATTTTATTTTGTGTTAGTGTAGTGTAGTGTTTTTAGGGTACAGTCACACGGGCAGGGGATCACAGTAGTTTCTCGCTGGCAGTTTGAGCTGCGGCAAATTTTCTGCCAAACTTGCAGCTGGATACTTACTGTAAACCTCCGCCCATGTGAGTGTACCCTGTACATTCACATTGTAGGGGAGAAACATCCAGCAGTTGCAAAACTACAACTCCCAGCATGTACGGTCTATCAGTACATGCTGGGAGTTGTAGTTTTGCAACAGCTGGAGGCACACTGGTTGTGAAACACCGAGTTTGGTAAGGCATACTACTTTGGCTGGGGATGCTGGGGATTGTAGTTATGCAACAGGGAATGCTGGGAGTTGGGGTGGTCTGCCTCCTGCTGTTGCATAACTACAGCTCCCAGCATGCCCTTTTTGCATGCTGGGAGCTGTTGCTAAGCAACAGCAGGAGGCTTTCACTCAGCTCCAACTGCTGCTCCGGCACACAGGTCAGCCCCTCGTCGCCGCCGCCGCTCCTGGTGCCCCGATCCCAACAGGGACGCCGGGGATCGGGGTCCCCAGCTGCCGGGGTCAACTTCCCGCACCCGCTCACGTCATCTGGAAGAGGGGCAGAGCGGGTTGTGGGAGTGACAACCGGAGCAGCTGCCCTGATTGGTCGGCCGGTAAACCGGCCGATGAATCAGGGGATCGTGAGGTGGCACCAATGCCACCTCTCCCCTGCTGGCTATGGCTGTTCGGGGCCGTCAGAGACTGGAGACCCGATTGACCCAGAATCCGCCGCAGATCGCTGGGCTGAATTGTACAGCGATCTGCGGTCATCGCCGACATGGGGGGTCATCATGACCCCCTTGGGCGATATGCCGCGATGCCTGCTGAACGATTTCAGCAGGCTTCGGGCAACGGCTCCGCTCCAGCTGGCTGCGAGGGGCCGGGAAAGCTCATGATGTTCTCATACGTCATGAGTCCTTAAGGACTCTGAAATGAAGACGTATGAGAACGTCATGAGTTAATGGGGGCATACTCAAGAATGCTAGCACTCTATTAAATGTGTACCAGGCTGATGGAAATGGCTGAACTTTGAGCCTTATAAGTGGATTGAGTTCCTGAACAGAGAAGGAAAGTGTAGGATGCAAAACAACACTATGGGCCTCATTTACTAAGAGTATCGGGTTTTTACTAGTGGGAAAAGTTGTTTCAGACTTGCAGGATTCCTCTCTATTTACTATTGGGAAAAGTCGGGAACATTTTCTGACCAGCTTTTTCTAGGTGGATATTTCCAGCCATTTACCCACAGGATTTTCTGTGAATTCAAAAGTAAATTGGTCGGGTTGTGAAACCACGCCCCTTTTCGGGTGGACACGCCCCCCTTGTGGCAGACCACATCCCCTTTTCGGCTTTTCACAGTGCAATGTCTCAGACACTCTTTGCCAAAATAACCAGACAAAAACTGGTCGGTTTCAGCTTAGTAAATGAGGCCCATAGAGAAAGTTGGCACGGCAACAGAGATTAGTTGGTCATTTTCCACCTGGTAAGCCTATGGTCCTACTTATCCATGGGAATATGCATTTTGCTTTTTCACGCAATGGATATCTATAGATGTCCATGGCTAGGTGCAAACCTAACTTTACACATGCAGTATATGAAGAAAATGTAAATAGGATATGAGACATTTGCAATGTCCTATAGCAATGAAGATGTGTGTGAAATAAACTATGGGGTTATTAGTAAATATCAGAAATGAAGTCTTCATTGGGGACCATTATTCTTGTTTTGTTTTAGTCTTTTAATTTGGCGTTGGAACCAGGAACAAGTTTCCCCAAACACTGAATAAAGGTATTTAAATGAATTTTATACAGCTGCTATGCAGGATGTTCTCACACGAAAAAATCCACAATGCATCCATGTAATTGCTTCATCCAGTGATGTTAACCATAAACTGGATTCACACCAAAACATGTGAAGGGCGCTGTTCTGTGAGGACAGCTGATTGTAGCGCTGGTCAGCTTGTTAGCTACTCAGATTAGTTCAGCATTCCTGGTGTACTAATGCCCAGGAAGGCCTCATCATCTGTGCCAGAACATTTTCGTCCGCCCATGCCCAGATGTATTACAAAAAAAAAAAAGTAACAACCAAACCCATACACAAAGTAAGTTCTGCTGATTTAGACTCATATGCACTTGTAATTTGTGAGAGAAGTTCCCATGTATTTACATGACAAGGATAAATTGTCTAACCTCAACTTATTGATTATTCATGCTTGGTGATGTAGTCTGTGGGAACCTGTACTGTGATGGGTATACCCCATACAATAAAAAGAGAATGTTTCTTACATTAATACAATTTATTAAAAAAAATAATAATTTAGTAAACTTTTTACACATCTAATGACCTGAGATATAGAGTAGTGTGAGAAGCTTATATCACCTGCACTTTGTGTCAATTTGGTTATTCATGTACAAAATCTTTAGACTCATATAATAGAAATCCTACTAAAGCCCCTTTCACACTGCCATTGCGCCCCGTCAAGAACGGCCATTAAAGTCTCTCTTTTTTTTTTTTTCATTTGTGCCTTTAACGGTTGTTCTCGTGACGGGGCACAATGGGCAACAACGGGTCCCAATGGCTCCCATTTACTATTTTGGGGTTGCACCGTTGCATTTTGATGGGAATAGCGGAGTAAAAGATGGCGCAAACAGTATTTTTTCTCCCGCTATTCTCCCTGGCTCCCCCAACGGACGTCACACTGCCATGTCCAAACGGCAGTGTGAAAGAAGCCTTAGTGGTTTTCATGTGCTGGTGCAAATAACACTATTTTCTCTAATATGTTCTTAGGACCGTTTTTTGGAAGATGTTAACATCCCTTAAATTCCCTTAGTAAGTTATTAAGTCGATTAAGAAGTAATGAAGTAACATATCTTTCTGCTACTCAGCCCTAAGGGTGCATTCCCACGTGGCGTATTTTGCTGCGTATTTGCTGCGTATTTGGTGCTGCAGCAGCAAATACGCAGCAAATACGCCGTGTGGGAACGTACCCTTAAGCATTATTAACATCTACAGAGGGGTGAGCCATTGACAGTGATCAAATAAACTGTTTTGCACACCTAATGTGTTAATGCTGGATGGGCTGCCATCTAAAGACCTGTGCGTTGTGGCAGTTTACACATAGGTCCTGATTTGCTAATGTAAACCCAACCTGTTTTGTCAGGTGGTGCAGTGCACCAGAATTCGGCTCATTGTACCATATATTGTGTCTACAGCAGAACTTGCTACCAAAAAATAAAAAATAAAAAACAACCAACTCTCCGTTTTATGTACAAAACTCAAAAGGGGCGTGTCTGTAATATTTACTAATATTTCCACAGAAAATGTGGTGCATTTGAGCTCTGGAAAACTCCACAGCTCGGAGAAGTTGTAAAAAAAGCAAAACATAGGGAAAAGTGCAAAACGTAGGGAAACATTAGTAAATACCATGGGAAAAAAATTGTAGGGAATTAATACCCATAAAGAAACCTACACTCCAATGTTAGTAAATAGGGCCTATAGTTAACACATTCGTCTGCAAAAAGTGTTCCAACTATTATTCTGCAATGAATACCCCATAAGGACAGAATGGCTTGCATTGAGGGGGCGGAGCGTGACATCACAGGGGGCGGAGCCGTGACGTCTCTATGATCCGGCCCCGTGATCGACAGTAATCAGACCCGGAGCGAGCATGCTCCGGGATCTGATTCTAATGGGGTGCGGTGTGGAAGATCACAGGGGTCCCCAGCGGCAGGACCCCAGCGATCAGGCATCTTATTCCCTATCCTTTGGATAGGGGATAAGATGTCTTAGTGCCGGAGTACCCCTTTAAGCTCCATCAGATTGAATAGGGACCATCAATGGAAGCCATTTTTAGGTCTCTTTAGAGATATTCAAATGGGTTTATGTCAGGGTTCTGACTGGGCCACTCAATGACATTTACAGAGTTGTCCCTAAGCTATTCTTGTGTTGTCTTGGCTTTGTGCTTAGGGCCAATAATGTCTTGTTGAAAGATGATCCTTCTGATCAGTCTAAGATCCAGAGCACTCTGGATCAGGTTTCTATTAAGAATATTTCTGTACTTTGCTCCATTAAAGGGGTACTTCGTTGGAAATTTTTTTTTTAAATCAACTGGTGCTAGAAAGTTAAACAGATTTGTAAATTACTATTTAAAAATCTTAATCCTTTCAGTACTTATCAGCTGCTGTATACTACAGAGGAAGTTCTTTTTGAATTTCTTTTCTGTCTGACCACAGTGCTCACTGCTGACACCTCTGTCCATGTCAGGAACTGTCCAGAGCAGGATAGGTTGTCTATTGGAATTTGCTCCTGCTCTAGACAGTTTCTGGCATGGGCAGAGGTATATGCAGAGTGCACTGTGGTCAGACAGAAAATAAGTTCAAGAAGAAAAGAACTTCCTCTGGAACATGTAGAAGCTGATAAGTACTGGAAGGATTAAGATTTTTAAATAGAAGTAATTTACAAAACTGAAAAAATAGAATATTAGTCCTCAGCTCAATATCAGAAAAAAGATTAATGGGGGATGTCTGGCATCAATAATAGAGAAAAAACACAATTAATGTATAAATGGTATTTAATAAATATTAAATAGTGCGTTCCCGCAGGGCCCTACGGTAGCGCACAATTAGTTAAAAAAGAAATATAAAATACAACAAGTGGTTACACTACAGAGCGAGTGTATCTATTATGGCTAACAGCCGTATAATGATACACTGGGTGATACACTGGGTGATGATATGTTAAAGTGTTACTCTGATCAGAATGATAGTAAATTCAATGTGCACAAAAATAAAAATAAAACGTTCCTCCTGGAAAGAAAAATGGTTTGATGGAAAAAATGGATGATACAAGAAAAATAGGTCCTGAAAATGAAAAGTGACAGTCCTGTAAATGATGGAGTTATGACCTGTAGGATGGATCCTATAATTGGCCTAAAATAATGTCCTGCAAAAAATAATGTCCTGCAAAAAAACATATACTGTATATGATGATACCATATGAATTGTTTGGATAGTGGATATTGCAATTAAATCGCTGTTGCCGGTTTCTCCACTCCACAGCCTACAAATAGAAATAAAGTCACTGGCACGATTGTGCCACTCACCGCACCGCTGGTGGACAGATGGATGATGAACGAATAAGCTCTAGCCGGGGCGGCATGATGGTCGCGGGATATACAGCCGTTCTCACCGGCGAGCTGTCCCTTGGCGTCAGGTGTACTCTAGCCGGGGCGGAGTGTTGGTCGCAGAATATCCAGCCGCTCTCACCGGCGAGTTAACTCTTGGCGTCTGACGTAGCAGGTCAGCTGATGGCAGGTCAGCTGACCTTGTGCGGGAGGTTAGTTGGTGCTAAATGATGTTGTATAGTGATACTGCATGCAGATAGAGATGTTGATCGAATGGTGGAGGGTTCTACACCGGTTCAGCAGATGAGTTTAAGTACCGGACCATATAATGAATGGATAGTGGATGGAATCTCTCCAGAGAGGAACTATCCGATAGGTGCTTGTATAACCGCAGCTGTAGTGTGAACTAGACCAATAAAAGAGGCTCAATCTCAGTCACCAAACGCGTTTCGGGGTTCAGAGCAGATAAGTAATACCCCTTCCTCAGTGGTGTATTGAGGACTAATATTCTATTTTTTCACTTTTCTGCATCTCTCTGTGGGGGAGAGCTTTTAGTTAACCTCGCTCATTTTTCTGTGGTTGAGCTACACATATCTACATTTCCCTAATTTACAAAACTGTTTAACTTTCTGGCACCAGTTGATTTTAAAAAATAAAAATAAAAAAAATGTATTCCACGGAGTACTCCTTTAAACTTTCCTTCAACCTGACTAGTCTCCCTGTCAGAGCCGCTGAAAAACACCCCCACATCATGATGCTGCCACCACCATGCTTTACTGTAGGGAGGGGTATTGGGAAGGTGACGAGAAGTACCTGGTTTCCTCCAAAAAGGATGCTTATACATTAGCCAGAAAACTTTAATCTGGGTGTCAGCAGACGAGAGATTTTGGTTTCTCATTTTTGCAAACGTCAGGTTGGCTTTCATGTTTCTTTTACTGGGAACAACCTTTTTTTCTGGCCATAAAGTCTATATTGTGGAGTCTTAAAGGGGAAATCCGGTGGAAAACAATTTTTTTCAAATCAACTGGTGCCAGAAAGTTAAACAGATTTGTAAATTACTTCTATTAAAAAAATCTTAATCTTTTCAGTACTTATCAGCTGCTGTATACTACAGAGGAAGTTGAGTTGTTCCTTTCTGACCACAGTGCTCTCTGCTGACACCTCCGTGTCGGGAACTGTCCAGAGCAGCATAGGTTTGCTATGGGGATTTTTTTCTGCTCCGGACAGTTCCTGACATGGACAGAGTTGTCAGCAGAGGGCAGTGGGGTCAGACAGAAAAGAAATTCAAAAAGAAAATAACTTCCTGTGGAGCATACAGCAGCTGATAAGTACTGGAAGGATTAAGATTTTTTAATGGTAGTCATTTACAAATTTGTTTAACTCTTTGGCACCAGTTGATTTAAAATAATTGTTAACCACTGGAGTACCCCTTTAAGATGATAGCCAGAAAAAAGTATGATATTGGCATTTTTGGCTGAACATCATTTAAAACACTTACAGGATTATTTTTTTCTGTCAGTCATCAACTAAAACTACTGTGTACTGTGTATATGGCCTGATTATTTGCCACTTTTTTAAAATTATGCTTTGTGTCCTGCCCAGGGCCATTTGAAGGAATTTGGGGGCCCCAAGCAAAATGGACATGGAGGGCCCCCCCCCCCCCTTTGATGTTCACGCGCGTCACGCTCTAGGGCCAGCATCAGGACAAAGTAACGCCGGCCCTTGAATTCTGGGAGCGGAACGTGAGCGAACGTCGATATGACGCACATTAGGTGCAGCAGTGTTCCCCCCACATTAGGTAGGCAGTGTTCCCCCCACATTAGGTGCAGCAGTGTTCTCCCCACATTAGGTACAGCAGTGTTTCCTACCCATACCCCTTGTCCAGACCACCCCCCAGGGCCATTTTTTTTGGTGGGGGTTTGACTGCTGAGACCCCCACCGATCACCTCGGTTGCAGGGGTTCTCCAGCTGTTGGAAAGCTAAAACTCCCATCATGTCTGAAGAGCCTCTGTCAATTGGAGTTGTAGTTTTGTAACAGCTGGAGAGACACAGATTGGACACAGTTTTACCCATCATCACTGCAGAACTTACAAGTGACTACAGCTCTGATGGGACAGTCAGGAGAACACACAATGATATCAGTGACCTGAGTGACGTCTTCTGACCTGAGTGATAGCTTCTCTGTTATCTTTTCTTCTTCATCTGGTCCAGAGACCAGGTCTTCCTCCAGCTCCATCTTCTCTGCAGAGTCTGATATCCAGACATCATTGGCTCCTCACTTTGTCAGCAGATCCTCATCCTGTGCATGAAGACAGTAATCATTATAACCCTGCCAGAAAGTGTAACCTAAATAAAATACTGCCCCACACTGTACCCTGAATATAATACTGCCCCACACTGTACCCTGAATATAATACTGCCATACACTGTACCCATTAAATATAATACTGCTGTACACTGTACCCTGATTATAATACTGCTGTACACTGTACCCTGAATATAATACTGCTATACACTGTACCCACTAAATATAATCCTGCCACACACTGTACCCTGAATATACTGCTATACACTGTACCCTGAATATAATACTGCTATACACTGTACCCTGAATATAATCCTGCCATACACTGTACCCTAAATATAATACTGCTATACACAGTACCCACTAAATATAATCCTGCTATTCTCTGTACCCACTAAATATAATACTGCCCCACACTTTACCCTAAATAAAATACTGCTATACACTGTAACCTAAATATAATACTGCCCCACACTGTACCCTAAATAAAATACTGCCCCACACTGTACCCTGAATATAATACTGCTATACACTGTACCCTGAATAAAATACTGCTATACACTGTACCCACGAAATATAATACTGCCCCACACTGTACCCTGAATATAATACTGCCACACACTGTACCCACTAAATATAATTCTGCCACACACTGTACCCTGAATATAATGCTGCTCCACACTGTATCCACTGAATACAATACCGCCACATATGCATACACATCATATATACATATACACCCCCTCTTATCCTCTGTGTCCTCATCACCCCCATAACCCCCCGCCAAACCTCTCCTCATCATTACTATAACTCCCCCCCCCTCTCCTCATCACTATTATAACCAGGGGGGGGGGGTTATGTGGGGGTGATGAGGAGAGGGGCAGGGGGGGAACCTCTCATCACCCCCATAACACCCCCCCCCCTGCACCTCTCATCTCCCCATAACACCCCCCCTGCACCTCTCATCACCCCCATAACCCCCCCTGCACCTCTCATCACCCCCCATAACACCCCCCTGCACCTCTCATCACCCCCATAACACCCCCCCTGCAGCTCTCATCACCCCAATAACACCCCCCTGCACCTCTCATCACCCCCATAACCCCCCCTGCACCTCTCATCACCCCCCATAACACCCCCCTGCACCTCTCATCACCCCCATAACACCCCCTGCACCTCTCATCACCCCCATAACACCCCCTGCACCTCTCATCCCCCCATCACCCCCATAACACCCCCTCTGCATCTCTCATGACCCTCATAACACCCCCCTGCATCTCTCATCACCCCCATAACACCCCCCCCTGCATCTCTCATCACCCCCATAACACCCTCCCTGCATCTCTCATGACTCCCATAACACCCCCCTGCATCTCTCATGACCCCCATAACACCCCCTGCATCTCTCATGACCCCCATAACACCCCCCCTGCATCTCTCATGACCCCCATAACACCCCCCTGCATCTCTCATCACCCCCATAACACCCCCCCTGCATCTCTCATGGCTCCCATAACACCCTCCCCTGCATCTCTCATCACCCCCATAACACCCCCCTGCATCTCTCATGACCCCCATAACATCCCCCTGCATCTCTCATGACCCCCATAACACCCCCCTGCATCTCTCATGACCCCCATAACACCCCCCTGCATCTCTCATCAGCCCCATAACAGCCACCCCCCCTGGGCCCCCTACGCCAGTTTACTTACCCTGCCGCGGATTGTTGCAGCGGCGTGAGTCTGCTGCTGCTCCTGTCACTGCACGGAGGATGCTGGAGGTTCACGTGGGGATGTAGGCAGGAACAGGTCAGGTGATTGGCGTAGACGTGCGACCTGCGCGGGGCACGTGACGTATCAGTCCCTGACCTGTCCAGTGGCGGTTTGTTTCTTAAGGGGCCAACGCCCTACAAAGGTAATTTAATTGAAATGTACAGGCCTCCCGAAGTGCCCAGTCGCTACAGGACGGGCAAGCACCAGCTCAGGGCCCCAAGCAATTGCTTGGTTTGCCGATCCAGTAGCGACGGGCCTTGTCCTGCCAACAAAACATGTGAAATAGGCTAAAGAGAGTTACTATTAGACTAGTTTTGGTCTACCTACTGTATAAAGTTTTTGAGGGGACATTTATTAAAGTCAGTATAAGGCTAGGTTTCCACACAGGTTTTTTCTGGCATTATTTTTTTTTAATACTCTCACTGCTGTTTTTGAGCCAAAATCAAATGTGAATCCCGTAGGAAGTCCTTCCTTTATATTTCCCATTCCTTTTGAATAGACTTCTGGCTTTGGCTCAAAAACTGCAGGGACAGTTTTTTGAAAAATGACAGAAAAAACCCTGTGTGGAAAGTTAGCCTAAGTGCACTGATATTATATACAGGTTTTGATGGTGTAGTTGGAGTGTGCATGCACTAAATGCATTAACTCCTTAACGAAGAAGGACGTATATTTACGTCCTCCTCCGGCTCCCCCACGGTGACACCACGTCATATTGGGTCGGTCCCGGCGGCCATCAACGGCCGGGACCCACGGCTAATACAGGACATCAATCGCGGTGATGCCCTGTATTAACCCTTCAGACGCGACGATCAAAGCTGACCGCCACGTCTGAAGCGAAAGTGAAAGTATCCCGGCTGCTCAGTTGGGCTATTCGGGACCGCAGCGGTGAAATCGCAGTGTCCCGAACAGCTTACAGGACAACGGGAGGGACCTTACCTGCCTCCCCGGTGTCCGATCGACGAATGACTGCTCCGTGCCTGAGATCCAGGCAGGAGCAGTCAAGCGCCGATAACACTGATCACAGGCGTGTTAATACAAGCCAGTGATCAGCATGAGAGATCAGTGTGTGCAGTGTTATAGGTCCCTATGGGAGCTATAACATTGCAAAAAAAAAGTTTAAAAAAGTGTTAATAAAGGTCATTTAACCCCTTCCCTAATAAAAGTTTGAATCACCCCCTTTTCCCATTGTAAATAAAAATAAACATATGTGGTATCACCACATGCGTAAATGTCTGAACTATAAAAATATATCTTTAATTAAACCTCACGGTCAATGGCGTACACGTAAAAAAAAATCAAAATTCCAAAAAAGCGTATTTTTGGTCACTTTTTATACTATTAAAAAAGGAATAAAATGTGATCAAAAAGTCAGATCAAAACAAAATGGTATCAATAAAAACTTTAGATCACGCCGCAAAAAATGAACCCTCATACTGCCCTGTATGTGGAAAAATAAAAAGGTTATAGGGGTCAGAAGATGACATTTTTAAACGTATAAATTTTCCTGCATGTAGTTATGAATTTTTTCCAGAAGTAAGACAAAATTAAACCTGTATAAGTAGGGTATCATTTTAACCGTATGGACCTACAGAATAATGATAAGGTGTCATTTTTACCAAAATATGCACTGCGTAGAAACGGAAGCCCCCAAAAGTTATAAAATGGCGTTTTTCTTCGATTTTGTCGCACAATGATTTTTTTTCCCGTTTCGCCTTGGATTTTTGGGTAAAATGACTAATGCCACTGCAAAGTAGAATTGGTGATGCAAAAAATAAGCCATCATATGGATTTTTAGGTGGAAAATTGAAAGGGTTATGATTTTTAAAAGGTAAGGAGGAAAAAACAAAAATGCAAAAACTGAAAAACCCTGCGTCCTTAAGGGGTTAAATGTGCAGGGTATGTGATAAATATGGGGCTAGTACAATATTTTTGAAATCTGACATCAGAACACCACTTTGTATGATTCCTTCTCTGCGACTTTCTGAGACTTTTTCACCCATTGCGACTTTTGTGCAACTTAACTTTCTGGAGCCAGTTGATATGAAATTTTTTTTTCCACTGGAATACCCCTTTAAGAGCTCACCTCTCTTACCAAGTCCCTTTATACCCCAAGTGAATGGAAGAGCAGTGTGCATCCTCAGCCACTTTTATATTCACTCTCTATGGGATTTCTAAACAAAGCTGAGTACTATACGTGGTTGAATGGAGTGGCATCATGTATGACCAACTGTGGCTTCATTGAAACAGATGGACACAGGATCTGTAGGGGTAAGACCAATCAGACAGGGAAAATCCATTTAAACTTGGCAGAAGTATGGAAGCAGGTATGTTGTCATTAAAAAAGAACATATAAAAAAAGTCTCAGGCTAAAACTGGCAATAATAGTGTAGTTATAATCATGTCAACATAAAAAGTGATGTGATCTGTCACAGGTAGATTTTATCATTCTGGTATCTCACGTTAGACCTTTTTCCCTGAAGACTTGAATGAACCTAATGTTATAGTACCAACATCATTCAGCTTATTCCTTATCATTCCTTATTTCACCAGCAGAGGCCGCTGTACACTCATTATAGTTTAGCAGATTTCTGCTGTTGACAGTTACAGCGGATGTGTGGGAAGGAGATTGGTTTATGGCTTCCTGAGTTTTTGCATACTGAGCTCATAAAGACAACAAAGCATTGAATAATAAAAGTATCTAGGAGGATGAGGCAGGTCTGGATATACCTCTGCATTTTTATACTTCTTGCATAATACATCTCACAAATGACACTTAGAAATGAGACCAGAGAATTCACTCTTGGTTTTATCAGACCAGAGAATCTTGTTTCTCACAATCTGAGAGTCCTTAACCCCTTAAGGACGCAGCCCTTTTTCACCTTAAGGACGCAGCCCTTTTTCACCTTAAGGACTGAGCCCTTTTTCGCAATTCTGACCACTGTCACTTTAACCATTAATAACTCTAAGATGCTTTTACCGAATATTCTGATTCTGAGAATGTTTATTTCGTGACATATTCTTCTTTATTTTGGTGGTAAATTTTCGTCGTTACTTGCATCCTTTCTTGGTGAAAAATCCCAAAATTTCATGTAAATTTTGAAAATTTAGCATTTTTCTAACTTTGAAACTCTCAGCTTGAAAGGAAAATGGATATTTCAAATCAATTTTATTTTTATTCCCAAATACAATAGGTCCACTTTATGTTGGCATCCTAAAATGGACATATTTTTACTTTTAGAAAAAATTTGAGGGCTTCAAAGTATAGCAGAAATTTTCAAAATTTTCATGAAAATTGCAAAACCTGAAGGGATAGATGTTACAGAACTACAACTCCCAGCATGCCTGGGCAGTCTAGGCATGCTGAGAGTTGTAGTTTGGCAACATCTGGAGGGCTACCATTTGGGCACCACTGTAACAGTGGTCACCAAACTGTGACCCTCCAGATATTGCAAAACTACAACTCCCAGCATGTCTTGGCATGCTGGGAGTTGTAGTTTGGCAACCACTAGGAATGCAGCAGTAAAGATCATTTTACTGCCCCCTCCCCCACCCACAGTCGCTTCCCTACCTGCGCCGTGATCTCTGCAGTCTCCAGCGATGATCGGCGGTCCCCACGCATCTTCTCCTCCAGGTACCGGCCTCCATCTTCTCCCCCCGTTCTGCCCGACATCCAGGGGTGGGCAGAGCGGGGGGTTTCCATGGCAACCCACTGTCGTGCACTACCATTGGTCAGAATTAAACTCTGACCAATGGCAGGGGATAGGAGGAGATCGCAGCACTGCAACCTCGCTCCTATCCTTCAGGATGATCGGGGCTGTCACTGACAGCTCCGATCATCCCTATTTTCCGGGTGATCGGGTCACCAGAGACCCAATCAGCCCGGAATAGCAGAAAATTGCATGTCTGAATTGACTCAGGACCCCCCTCGGCGATGTGCCGGGATGCCTGCTGAATGATTCCAGCAGGCATCCTGGTCAGGTCCCCAACCGCCTAGCGGCGGGACCGGAATTCCCACAGGCGTATGCATAAGCCCTACATCCTTAAGGACTCGGGATGCAGGGCGTATGCATATGTCCCACGTCCTGAAGAGGTTAAAGGGGTATTCCAGGAAAAAACTTTTTTTTTTATATATCAACTGGCTCCAGAAAGTTAAACAGATTTGTATCTTCTATTAAAAAATCTTAATCTTTTCAGTACTTATGAGGTTCTGAAGTTAAGATTGTTCTTTTCTGCTCTCTGATAACACGTGTCTCGGGAACCGCACAGTTTAGAAGAGGTTTGCTAAGGGGATTTGCTTCTAAACTGGGCGGTTCCCGAGACAGGTGTCATCAGAGAGCACTTAGACAGAAAAGAACAACCTTAACTTCAGAAGCTCATAAGTACTGAAAGCATTAAGATTTTTCAATAGAAGTAATTTACAAATCTGTTTAACTTTCTGGAGCCAGTTGATATATATATAAAAAAAAGTTTTTTCCTGGATAACCCCTTTAACCCCTTAACGACGCAGGACGTATATTTACGTCCTGCGCCGGCTCCCGCGATATGAAGCGGGATCACACCGCGATCCTGCATCATATCGCTTCGGTCCCGGTGCTCATCAACGGCCGGGACCCGCGGCTAATACCACACATCGCCGATCGCGGCGATGTGCGGTATTAACCCTTTAGAAGCGGCGGTCAAAGCCTATAACACTGCAAAAAAAATGTTAAAAAAAAGTGTTAATAAAGGTCCTTTAACCCCTTCCCTAATAAAAGTTTGAATCACCCCCCTTTTCCCATAAAAAAAATAAAACAGTGTAAAAAAAAAAAAAAAAGAAACATATGTGGTATCGCCGCGTGTGTAAATGTCCGAACTATAAAAATATATAATTAATTAAACCGCACGGTCAATGGCGTACGCGCAAAAAAATTCCAAAGTCCAAAAAAGCGTATTTTGGTCACTTTTTATACCATAAAAAAAATGAATAAAAAGCGATCAATAAGTACTATCAATGCAAAAATGGTACCGTTAAAATCTTCAGATCACGGCGCAAAAATGAGCCCTCATACCGCCCCATACACGGAAAAATAAAAAAGTTATAGGGGTCAGAAGGTGACAATTTTTAACGTATTAATTTTCCTGCATGTAGTTATGATTTTTTCCAGAAGTCCGACAAAATCAAACCTATATAAGTAGGGTATCATTTTAATGGTATGGACCTACAGAATAAAGATAAGGTGTCATTTTTACCGAAAAATGTACTATGTAAAAACGGCAGCCCCCAAAATTTACAAAACTGTTTTCTTTTTTCAATTTTGTCGCACAATTTTTTTTTCTGTTTCACCGTAGATTTTTGGGCAAAATGACTGACGTCATTACAAAGTAGAATTGGTGGCGCAAAAAATAAGCCATCATATGGATTTTTAGGTGCAAAATTGAAAGAGTTATGATTTTTTAAAGGCAAGGAGCAAAAAACGAAAATGCAAAAACGGAAAAAAAAAAAACGGTCCTTAAGGGGTTAAGTTACTTTTTTTTTTTTTTTTTTTTTTTCAAACTTCAGATGGTCTTTTATGTGTCTTTTACTGAGGAGAAGTTTCTTTCTGGTCACTCTGGAGTTTCTCCCATCTGCACACAGGATCTTTAGAGATCAGCCAGAGTGACCATTGGGTTCTTGGACCAATCAAGGTGTAAAGAAAAGGATTCAAAGAAATGGGAGGACCCCAGAATAAAACACAAGTACTCTTGTGGAAAGTTAAACAGGTTTGTGAATTACTTCTATTTGAAAATCTTAAGCCTTCCAGTACTTATCAACTGCTGTATGTTCCAGAAAAAGCAGTGTTCTTCTTTCCAGTCTGATCACAGTGCTCTCTGCTGCCACCTCTGCCCATGTCAGGAACTGTCCAGTGCAGGAACAAATCTCATAGCAACTGCTCTGAACAGTTCCTCTGGACAGAGGTGTCAGCAGAGAGCACTGTGGTCAGACTGGAAAGAACTACACAACTTTTTCTGAAGCATGCAGGAGGGGATAACTATTGGAAGGATTTAGATTTTTAAATAAAAGTAATTTACTCAGTTTAACTTTCTGGCACCAGTTGATTTGAAAATGTTTTTTACAGCAGAGTACCCTTTTAAGTTTTATACCAAAGTGTCTGAATACGTGTATCCATGGAAAATTTTAGTTTTTTTTTTTTTTTTTAATACATTTGCAACAAATTCCAAAATTCTGCAACATAAAAGCTGAAAAAAGGGAAAAAGTCTAAAGACTTTCCGAATGCTTTTTTGTCAGTCCCTAGAGAGGCAAAATGTACATATGGAGGTCAACTGCTGGCATGACCTCTACAGTGCTCAATGTGACAGCATTAGAGGTTCTGAGCGCTGTAGGGGCTGATCAGGCACAACCTGTAGATCTAGTAGGCATAAAGCTCTAAGCTGGTATCGTTTTCTGATGCTGCCCATGTGGTGTGATGCAGTCTAGCCCAAGAGTACACTGGAGGGGGTGTACCTAAAACTGGCATATGAAACTCCAGTCTTAGGCTGCATTCACACAAAGTTTGCAGCCTATGGCTGCCGGGTCCGGCTGGGAAATTTCAAAACCAGGTGCTCCGGTATCCCACCCAGACACGCCCAGCTTCTTGTTCACTTTAATGAGCTGATAGTGGTATATTACGGTTTCAGGTCCGGTTACAAAACCGGATACAGGGCAAAAATGAGCTGACCGGAGTCACTGTCTGACGATCGGCTCAATAAAGTGAATGTTTTTGCGCCGGTCCGGCTGGGATACGGAAGCTCCCGGTTTTGAAATTTCCCAGCCGTAGGCTGCAAACGTAGTGTGTATGCAGCCTTCGTAAATTTCCTCTACTGTGTTTGCGTCATACAGCATACATTTGCATACATCAGGGCTTTTTGTTTGGGTATATGTTGAGAGATTTTCCTGATGTATATCCCATACATACAGTTCAAATGCAAGGTGTTCATGGCATTATAGGGAGTTTCTCAGCTCATTTGCCTGATATGAGCTATAGACATGGACAGATAGATGATAGGGCAAAAAAAGTCATCATACCTGTGTCACAGCTTATGGGGGAGATTCATCAAAACCTGTGTAGAGGAAAGTTGCCCAGTTGCTCATAGCAACCAATCAGATCACTTCTTTCATTTTTCAGAAACCTTTAAAAAAAATGAAAGAAGTGATCTGATTGGTTGCTATGGGCAACTGGTCGACTTTTAGTCTGCGCAGGTTTTAATTAATCTCTCCCATGGTCTTTTTAGAAGATAAAATTCTCCCAAAATCAAGTGTCCAGGAGGAAGAATTGAGTTGCTGAAATGTGGCGGCACAGCTCACCTAATTGCTCCCCCACCCTTCCTTCCCTGGTATGATTGGCTTGGCTCCCTGGCTCCAAATACCTTGAATTTTAACTTTATATATGGCATATACATTAGGAATATGTTTTTTAAATATCCGTGAACAAGAAGGCCTTATTTATAGAACTGTAAATCATACATTTCCATATGTCATCCATAGGATCCCAAGTATAAAAAAAAAAAAAAAAGCACATTCACTGGATGCACACATGCGTTTAGAGGTATTTAGCAATTTTTCATTTTTAACCCCTTAAGGACACTGGGTTTTTCCGTTTTTGCATTTTCGTTTTTTTAAAATCATAACTCTTTCAATTTTGCATGCAAAAATCCACATGATGGCTTATTTTTTTGCACCACCAATTCTACTTTGTAATGACGTCAGTCATTTTACCCAAAAATCTACGACAAAACGGAAAAAAAAATCAATGTGATACAAAATTGAAAAAAAACGCCATTTTGTAATTTTGGGGGCTTACGTTTCTACACAGAAAATTTTTCTGTAAAAATGACACTTTGTCTTTATTCTTTAGGTCCATACGATTAAAATGATACCCTACTTATATAGGTTTGATTTTTGCTTACTTAAACTTATGTGTTTAAAATTGTCATCTTCTGACCCCTATAACTTTTTTATTTTTCTGTGTATGAGGGCTAATTTTTTGCACCGTGATCTGAAGTTTTTAGCGATACCATTTTTGTATTGATAGGACTTATTGATCGCTTTTTATTCATTTTTTCACGATATAAAAAGTGACCAAAAATACACTATTTTGGATTTTGGAATTTTTTTGCGCGTACGCCTTTGACCGTGCGGTTTAATTAACTATATATTATTATAATTTGGACATTTCCGCACATGGAGATACCCCATATGTTTATTTAAATTTTTATTTACACAGTTTTTTTTTTTTTTTTTTTATGTGAAAAGGGGGGTGATTCAAACTTTTCTTTGGGAAGGGGTTAAATGATCTTTATTCACTTTTTCACTTTTTTTTTGCAATGTTATAGCTCCCATAGGGGGCTTTAACACTGCACACACTGATCTTTTACATTGATCAATGGTTTTTCACAGGAAACAATTGATCAATGATTCTGCTGCTTGACTGCTCATGCCTGGATCTCAGGCACTGAGCAGTCATTCGGCGATCGGACACCAGAAGGCAAGGTAGGGACCCTCCTTCTGTCCTGTAAGCTGTTTGGCATGCCGCGATTTCGCCTTGGTGATCCCGAACAGCCCCCTGAGGTAACTGGTAATGGTTTACTTTTATTTTAGATGCGCGTTCAACTTTGAACACCGCGTCTAAAGGGTTAATAGCACGCGGGCCCGACCCATGCCGTGGCCCCGCATTATAGAACGGGAGCGGACTCATGAAGTACCGGTACGTCATGGGTCCTTAAGGGGTAAATGTATTTTTTTCTATCTTTTTATATTAATATGTTTTTATATTTTTAAAAAAAATGTACCGTATTTTTCGCCGTATAAGACGCACTTTTTCTTCCCCAAAACTGGGGGGAAAAAGTCGGTGCATCTTATACAGCGAATACACCCCTATCGCGGCGGTCCCTGCGGCCATCAACGGCCGGGACCCGCGGCTAATACAGGACATCACTGATCGCGGTGATGCCCTGTATTAACCCTTCAGCTGACCGCCGCGTCTGAAGGGAAAGTGACACTAACCCGGCTGTTCAGTCGGGCTGTTCGGGACCACCGCGATTTCACCGCGGCGGTCCCGAACAGCCGACAGAATAGCCGGGTTAGTGCTTACAGGACAGCGGGGGGGGGGGGGGGGGGACCTTACCTGCCTCCTCGGTGTCTTCTCTGTTCAGGGATCCCCTGTATGCCGGCGCTCTCCTTCCTCGTCATCACGTCGTCGCCTACGTGCGTCGGCGTGCGTAACGACGTGATGGCGGCGACGGAGAGCGAGGATACCCGGCCGGCAGCAGAGACGTTCCGGAGCGACGGGGACACGGCGACAACGATGGAGCGACATCCAGGGCAGCGGTGACGGGTCCGGAGCGGCGGGGACACGTGAGTGTTACCTCCTCCTGCAGTGGTCTTCAATCTGCGGACCTCCAGATGTTGCAAAACTACAACTCCCAGCATGCCCGGACAGCCGACGGCTGTCCGGGCATGCTGGAAGTTGTAGTTTTGCAACATCTGGAGGTCCGCAGGTTGAAGACCACTATTGGGTTCAAAATCTTTATTTTTTTAGATTTTGCCCCTAAAAATTGGGTGCGTCTTATACGCCGGTGCGTCCTATAGGACAAAAAATACGGTATTTATTTTTTACAGAAGAAGTGGAGATGATCCAGCAGAGTGATGCAAATTCCGGCTTTATTTACGTAAAATCAATACATCTGATAGATGTGGAAAAATACTGGACGCGTTTCGAACGGCAATCTGTTCTTTGTCACAGCTAACATAAAAATACACAAGATCTGTTTTTATAAACAATGCAATTGTACAAAACAGAGCAAACACAGGTGTGAAAAATCAATGGATTAAGACCATGTGATCAGTGTTACAATAGGTCAGAACCGGACGCTCAATGTGAACGACATAAGGGTGATCGCAGCACAAACAAAATGGTTAGTGACCTTGAGGATATGTGTATGTCATCAAGGAATCTATGTACAAAACAACCTTTTCCTAGTTGGGCTTTGGGATAATAAACACAAGTTGCATATATATATGCATACCATATTTGCCCCAAGGAAAAACCCACGGATAGAAAGGAAAGGAAAAAACATGTGTGAAATATCTAACAGTAATGTGCAGATAGTAATACACAAAAATGCTTGGTATGTGTATTCTTGACATTGGAGAACCAAAATAAACCAGCATAGAAGTAATTATTTTCGAATATTTAAACCAAAAGGTTCTGCAGTGTTAAGAGTAAACTGCCAGAAGGCTTCTCGAGTGAGAAGTCGCCTATATTGGTCACCTCCTCGAAAGTGCTTGTGTACTTTTTCAATGGCATATGCAGTGAATGTACAATCTGAGCCTCCATGCATATTTGTGAAATGAGAGGATGCAGCAGATGCAGTGTGTCAGTGTTACCTATGTCATTGAGATGCTCCAAAATTCTGGTTTTGAATTGCGTTTGGTGCAACCTACATATTTTAGTTTACATTGGACGCACTCAATGACATAGAAAACACTTGTAGAGGAACAATTGAGAAATTGATTAAAGGGGTATTCCAGGGCAAAACTTTTTTTTATATATCAACTGGCTCTGGAAAGTTAAACAGATTTGTAAATTACTTCTATTAAAAAATCTTAATCCTTCCAATAGTTATTAGCTTCTGAAGTTGAGTTGTTGTTTTCTGTCTAACTGCTCTCTGATGACTCACGTCCCGGGAGCTGTGCAGTTCCTATGGGGATATTCTCCCATTATGCACTGCTCCCTGGACGTGACATCATCATTGAGCAGTTAGACAGAAAACTTCAGAAGCTAATAACTATTGGAAGGATTAAGATTTTTTAATAGAAGTCATTTACAAATCTGTTTAACTTTCCGGAGCCAGTTGATATATATATATATATGAAAAAAAGGTTTTGCCTGGAATACCCCTTTCATCTTGAAACTTCATTTACATGTGTGCATGGGTGTCTGCCGCACTTGTAAAATCCTTGGCAACTTAACCAGTTTTTAGGCTTGTGTGAATTACTACCAACATTGTTGGAAGATATATGGTCGCCTAGGGATTGAGCTTTCTTTGAGACAATCATGCAACCCTCTGATAGTATATGTGCTAAAATTTTATCCTGTTTGAGCAAATGGAGATGTCTCCATATAATACTGGGGGATTTGTTGAATTGGAGTGAATAAGTTAAAGCCAAAACAGGTTTAGCTGCGGTCTTAAGGGAGCGTTTGGGAAGTAATAAATCATTCTTGTCCCGACTATCCAGGAGTCTCTCGGCTATTTCTAATTGTTTATGAGAATATCCTCGATCATGTAATCTACATAAGTTCCCCCTTCTGGGCCTCATATGATTCTCTAATGGAATTATTCCTTTTTAGTTGTGTCATTTCACCAATGGGAATGGCCCAAGTGGTGTGCCTGGGATGATTACAGTCAGCTCTGAAAAGTGTGTTCCCCGAAATGGGTTTACGATAGGATGTAGACTCGACAGTATCCCCAGGAACACCTACCAGTATTGACATATGTTTTAGAGGTGAACCTGAGATTAAATTGGTTGTCATTAATGTAGCTGACAAAGTCTGGCACAGAAGATACACCGGAAGCCAGACAAGGAGCACATCACCAATGTATCTTCCGTACCAGACTACATCCGCCGAGAAAGGATTGAACTCAGAAAAAATGTATTTCAACTCCCAGTAGGACATGGTAAGATTAGCGAGTGACGGGGAGTGTCTAGCCCCCATCGACACCCCGCTAATTTGTAAGAAGTATTCATTTTGAAAAGAAAAATAGTTATGGGACATAAGGAATTGGGTGGCTTGCAAAATAAATTTACAGAGATCCGGAGTGTATTTACTGTGGTTGAATAAATGAAATTCAAGTGCCACCAAAGCTACATCCCATGGGTTGCTGGTATACAGCGAGACAACGTCGCATGTCACCCAGCTGTAACATGCATCCCACGGCATGCCATGTAATTAGGATAACACATCCTTGGTGTCCCTGAGAAAACCAGGGACACGTTAGACCAGAGGCTGTAGCTTCTGGTCCAACCACAAGGACAGTCGCTCTAGAAGAGAGCCCCTAGAGGACACGATGGGGCGCATAGGAAGAGGAGAGACACCTTTGTGTGTCTTTGGAAGACCATAAAGTATGGGGGTAATAGGGTGTAATACCAACAAACATTTTTTTTGGTTGTCAGTAATAACCCCCAAAGCCACCCCCTCCATGAGTAGCGTATTCAATGCTCTGCTGAAATCGGATGTCGGATCAGTAGTTAATTATCTAAAAGTGGCTGAATCGCTTAACATGTTGGACATTTGAGTGACATAACAGCTGGTGTCCATGACTGTAACAATCCCCCCTTTATCAGACATTTTAATTGTTAAATTAGGATTGTTGCTGAGGGATTATACAGCCTGTAGTTCACCCTCTGTTAGGTAACTTTTTCTGCGAGCATGTGAATGACATTGGTTGTCCAGGGCAACAAAATCCTGCATAACTAATTCCTCAAAAACATCCATGCAATCACTTCTGGACTGGATGGGATAGAAATACGGGTTAGAATTGCTGTGCATAGTATTGGTGTGAATGTCCCGAGCAATAGGAGCACTGGTGGCTTCCAATTCATGTAACATAGTAAGTGATAATTCCTCGCTGAAATTCAGACCCCTATACTCATTGCAGATAGACAAAGATGTAGCCTCCATATTATCAGCAGCGGGATCAAAAAAATGCTTTTTTATTGTGAGATTACGTATGAACTTATTGACTTCACACATAGCATTGAACACATTGAACGTTTTGGTGGGAGAAAAATTAAGACCATTTGCAAGAACCTTGATTTTATCTGTGCTCAATGCTGTGGAAGAAAGATTCATGTCCCCTTGTTGCGGGGTTGCCGATTCCTGAGCTGGCGGCTTGTCCCATTCCCTTCTTGGGTGTTTCCTACCACCCCTTAGTTGTCTCTTGCTTTTTTTTGGCTCTCTTGCGGCATGACTTGTGGTAATAGGATGCCTTTTTTGGCGTTGAATTGGGCACAGATTCTGACTCAGAATTATCCCCACTTTCAGATTCAAGCTCCGAGGAGCTGAAAGTAACCTTAGGTTTAGTCTTGGGGTATCTGTGTCCCTGTTTTTTCAGCATTATCCCCTCTTTCCCACCTGCCCCATTCATAGACCTATTTCAATTTGTAATCATTATTGTCTCTCAACAATTAAATTTTTTTAGTTTGCATGATCTGACTTTCCAGACGGTCAATGTTGCTCTCCATCTGCTGCATCAAAGTATCAAATTCAGGTAAAGAATTGTAGTTAACGGTAGACATTTCTTGTTTAAATTTGTCAATGTCCACTCGTATATTTTCTAGTTTTTCCTTTTCATGTTTTACAATGAATCTCATGATTTTAAAGGAGCACTCGTTTAAAGCTTCATTCCACTCATTCACAAATTCATCATTGAATACAGTAGTAGGTACCTTTTTGATGCGAAGGCCTCAAGGTATAATTCCATTTTGTAGATAATTTGTGAGCGTGGTCTGATCCCACCACAGGCGAGTCTCCTGGTTCAACAATGATTTTAGACTGTGTAATAGAACATTCAAGTTCACATCAGTGGATGCCTCTGGTTGTGATGAGGAAAAGAGTTGAGCAGCTTTCTGTGTGCGATTCCTCGGATCTCGAGACATAGTGGGTAGCTCTCGGAATGAAGTCAAATCGTACCACGATGAATTCAACCACCATCAGATGTATAATGCAGGTTTGCAGGTAAGTCAACTGCCGGGTGGGGGTGGGGGAGCACGAACAGAGCATTTGCCAGGGCACGTGACATCCCCAGACAGGAATTATTGAGGAGTAAGCCAATGAATCCCATCGGTAGGACTGTACGGTGTATTGGGACATATGATGAAAATAATCATCAAGTCATACAGATATTACGCCAGTTTTGGCCTATTTTGGAAGCTGATGAAGATCTGAAAGAAGTCATTGCACCCTTCCCTTCAGTCACATATAGAAGGGGCAAGAACATTCGTGAACATCTAGTCCACAGCCTATTCTATGAGAAACCTGAAGGGACTTGGTTACAATCACCCGTGAAGGGGTCTCACCCATGTGGGAATTGTTCATTTTGTGTTTTCCTACCGAGAACAAAGGAGTTCATCAATCCGGTGGATAACCGGAAATACATCATCCGTGATTTCATCAATTGCCAAACCAGAGGAGTGGTGTATATCGCCCAGTGTGGATGTACAAAATTATATGTGGGGAAAACCACACAAGAATTAAGGAGACGTATCTCCCAACACTTGAGTACTATCCGCACTGGTGCGGATACACCACTGGCAAGACATGTGAGGGAAATACATAGAGGTGATATTCGGACCCTTAAATTTTGGGGATTAATCAAAATGACGTTAGGCCCAAGACGAGGGAACCTGGATAGGAAATTACTTCGTGAGGAGGCAAGATGGATTCAAAGACTCAAATCACTGAGCCCAAGTGGCCTGAATGAAGGTTTTACCTTCTCAGCATTTATTTGAAGTATTTACCTGCCTTATTATTTATAAGTCTGAAGATCACTATAATAATCACACATGCCAATTGATTGTTGTATGGGAAGTACTCGACTGCTGCGGTCCTATTCTCTCAAATATTGGACCTTGTATCTCTATTCCAAACAATAATGAATTAATGAGGTCATGGAGAAATCTAGAGAGCATTGACAATAATATTGAATTACACATTGGATTAAATAAGTTGACCTCTTTCATCAATCGGTTCGAAATCTCACCTATCTAACTGCACATACAATATCAGACGTTTTCTATTTAAGTAGCTCTGACCCCCAAGTCATCGCATATGACCAATTGGTTTTAAAAGTGTCCCTGCTATATGATGATAGTTGTGAACCATCTTTGAGCTTATTTTTAGTTCCCCAACATAGGGTCTTACAATAATTGAGATAATACTTACCAGGTGGAGGATGCCTGGATTTGGAGGTACTTTCCATTATTCCTTTAAAAGGGAAAATGAAGTTTAATGAAGGTAGAGGGAAGAGAAGAACAGTGATTGAATTATGAGAAGGAGAAAAGGAATAATACAATATCAAGTGATAACCACTAATCTCCATGTGGATACAATAAGATACTTGCCCATATGGAATGTTATATTTTTATTATGAACAACAGAATTGGTGTATATCCTTCAATAAACAATGCCCTGTTGATTATATCAGTATACAATAGAGTTTGGCATCCTCTAGATGTATTACTCTAGGGTTATTGTGAATTGTTCCCCTATTAATACCTTGCATAGTGCGCTATATATACATGATCATATCATATGTCAATATATATAGCATACAATTCCCTATTAGTGGTCATAGCAGTTCATTAAGAGTCCAAGATAATCCCAAGGACATTTCTCGCCGCACATTGGGGGTTTGAATAACTAAGAACTCGCGCAGGTTATACTGCGCATCTCACCCTGTTAGGAACAACAATACACGTCGGGAGGATGAGGAATTTCCTAAGTGTGTACGCAGGGTATGCTGCGCACCCGTACTTGAGAGATGTCTGCACATGAGAATCAGGCAATCACGCATGCGCAGTAACCTATGCAGAGACAGCCGGTGGATACAAGTTGTAGCGCAGGGTTCACGGCGCAGACAATGGGAAATGCGATGAAGTCTTGGCGCAGGGGTCATGGCGCAGATACGTCACAAGTCACATGACGAGGTCTTCCTCGACGTTGATCAACAACAGCGATGATAGGTTGGAACAACAGGAGTGAGATAGGACGACTGAGCAGTCAATCAAAAGACATTTGTACTGATTGGTGGGATGGGCGCTCCACCAATAAGGATGAGGTACTTCCTGCACAATGACGTCTAGAAGGGAGGTGATATAAACCCCCGCATTGGCGTTTCTTGCTCATAGCCCTGTTACCTCTTGACAAAGCCGTGTGTACGGCGAAACATGTCGAGGGGGGCTAGAATCTGATTTTAAAACACAGTGGTGTCCTTTCCCTCAGTATGGCACACTGCAGGTGCATACTGCAATACTATTGAGTCCTGGCAGTACTCTTTATACCCAATAATTCTGGAAAGAGAGACACCCTGATTTTTTAATCTTTCTTGTGTGTGAACTAATATGAAACAAACATTTTTCTTAATATATGGTAAATTTAGGGAATTAGTGGATCACCACGGTAATCTTTTGGTACATTATTGGGGGAGCACGAACAAAGTCCAATATCCAGCAGAAACAAGTGAAAGTCAGCTCACCTTCCCCAATACTCTGCATGGATCCGCCCAGACCAGGTGCGTGACATCAACAGAAGAAGTAGAAATGATCCAGCAGAGTGATGAAAATCCTGGCTTTATTTATGTAAAATCAATACATCAGATAGATGGTGGAAAAATACTGGACGTGTTTCGAACGGCAATCCGTTCTTTGTCACAGCTAACATAAAAATATACAGGGTCTGTTTTTAGAAACAATGCAATTGTACAAAACAGACCAAACACACGTGTGATAAAATCAGTGGATTAAGACCATGTGATCAGTGTGGGTGGTACAATAAGTCAGAACCGGACGCTCAATGTGAACGAGATAATGGTGATTGCAGCTGTTGCTGAATGTAGAATATGTAAACATACTGGGTTCCTAACTGACAGAAAAAAGGACAATTCAAATGACTTCATTTGCAAATAAATTTTTTACACCTACATTGCTAAGTCAGTGTATATAAGGGTGGTATTCAGAGGTTTTTATTGACATACAGGGATTTATCAAGCTCTATAGTGTGTTTTTTTTTCCACGTACCTATGTAATTTTTAAGTCGAATATGGGACTTTATGCATATTTGCTGCGACTTTCTGCGCAGCGTTTCGTGTAAGTAATATTTTTCCATTGATGGACGTAAGCTTTTTATAGATTTTCATAGTCGCAATGCATTTTTAATTTTGCATTGGTAAGCAAGGATGGAGGTGAAGTAAATAAATCTACTACCTATGGCAAAATGCAGCTCCATAAGAATCTAGCATGTATTCCCTCTACACGCTGTTAAATTAAAGGGTTAACAGGCATGCTACTTTAATTGTTACCTTTAATCCTTAAAATTTTGTTAACTGTTTTTTTTAATTTTAATCTGAAAACTTTAACTTGCTTAAAGGACATGTCTCATGTCCATAAATTAAAAAAAACGTATCCCCTATATGCAGGTTAGGGGATAAGTTGTAGATTGCGGGGGGTCCGAGCGCTGTGGCCATTCGCAATTTTCTGTATGGAGCCCCGGCTCTCTTACAAAGCGGCGTGTCACAACCCCCGCCCAAAGCGGGGGCTGCCACGCCCCTCCAATGATCTGATGGCAGAGCTGTTTGACAATCTTCGGCTCTCCCATAGAGCTTAATGGAGGGGGCTTGATGGCCCCCACTCGGGCGGGGGTCGTGATGCGCCGCTATTCGTGAGAGCCGGGGCTCCATACAGACGATCGTGGGATGCCACAGCGCTCTGACCCCCACAATCTAAAACTTATCCCCTATCCCCAAAATAAATACTGAATGTCCTCGCTGTAAAAGTTATATCTGCTAGTGTCTTCCCAGTATTTAGCCAGTGCCTTCCCAGACATTGAGACTGCAGCTGTTATGAAACTACAACTCTCAGCATGGCCAGACAGCCAAAGTCGTAGGATTGCAACAATTGCAGGCTTTTGTTTTAGAAAGACATTGCACTATGGGAGCTCTCAAAATGTCGTAAGCCATCTCTTGTTGTTATGTTATCTTCTTGCTTCATATCCATTTATAAAGAGGAGTCTGGCAAATTCAGTGTAATTTTGTGGATGACCTTTTTAATTTTTCAATATCCTATAATGGCTAACGACGGATGTGTTTGTTTAAAATATTTTAAAATGTTTTTTCTTTTTAAATAAAGAATTCAGATGATTATGATTTAAATGTAAAATTTTGAGTTAATCCCTTGCTTTGAAATGTGCCCTAAAATAGCCATGACAAACCCCAAAATATTAACACGGTACCCACCGCCACATGGCTCCTGCAAAGAGCCATTATCACCAGGGCCTCAAATGTTGCGCATATGAGCCTAGCCGGTAACAGGCTGAGGTAAATTAGGCTTGGGAGGGCCAGTGATAATGGTTTTCTACAACCCTGGTAATGACAGTCTGTTTCTGTCTGGTTGATATTTGTTTTTAAACCCAAATTGGTTGCATCCATTATGGAAAAAAAGGAGACAGCCAAACTTACACAATGGGGTTTATTTACTAACATGATCCTGACTCTTTTTTGTCGGGTTTTGCGCCCAAATTGCACGTCCCTTGCGACACAATTTGCGACCCAAAAAAACCCAAAACCCTCCATTTTACGAGAAAACCCCCAAAAAGGGGCGTGTCCATGGGTGAGGCCCGACAAAAGGGGCGTGGTCCCGACAGTTTTGAAAAATTCCAACATATTTACAAAGGTTTCCACAGAAAATGTGGTGGATTTGAGCTGAGGAAAACTCGACAGATTAGAACAGTTGTAAAAAAAAAAGCAAAACATAGGGAAAAGTGCAAAATGTAGGGAAACCTTAGTAAATACCTTGGGAAAATACCTGTTGGAAATCACAACCCACAAAGAAATCTACACTCTTAGTAAATAAACCCCAATTTCTATTGAGGAATGAAAGCTTACAAAATTCTATATTTAAAAAAGGCTAATGTCAAAACATAGACACATTCAGACACTCAGTACCACTATGCAACTTAGTTCCCTTTGGTCACATATAGAACTCACTCCAAATTTTTTAAGGACTATATACATTAGCATAATGGTCATATGCAAAAACATTGCTCGCAAAAAAATCCACATGCAACCCACGTCACAGATATGGAAACTTTGATTTATGATGCAATTGTTGACCTCAACCACCTTAACCCCTTGGGGACGGAGCTCATTATAACCCTTAGGACGGAAGCATTTTTTGCACATCTGACCACTGTCACTTTAAGCATTAATAACTCTGAGATGCTTTTACTTTTTATTCTGATTCAGAGATTGTTTTTTCGTGACATATTCTTCTTTATGTTAGTGGTAAATTTTCGGCGTTCCTTGCATCATTTCTTGGTGAAAAATTCCAGAATTTGATGAAAATTTAGAAAATTTCGCATTTTTCTAACGTTGAAACTCTCTGCCTGTAAGGAAAATAGACATTCAAAATAAATGATATATTGATTCACATATACAATATGTCTACTTTATGTTTGCATCATAAAGTTGACATGTTTTTACTTTTTGAAGACATTAGAGGGCTTCAAAGTAAAGAAGCAATTTTCAACATTTTCTTGAAAATTTCAAAATATGATTTTTTCAGGGACCGGTTAAGTTTGAAGTGGATTTGAGGGTCCTTTCTGTGAGAAACTCCCCACTATGGACCCCATTATGAAAAGTGCACCCCTCAAAGTATTTAAAATGACATTCAGAAACTTTGTTAACCCTTTAGGTGTTTCACAGGAATAGCAGCAAAGTGGAGGCAAAAAATCAAAATCTCATTTTTTTACACTAACATGTTCTTGTAGCCCCATTTTTAGACTTTTTACAAGGGGTTAAAGTAGAAAAAGACTCCGCCAAATGTTTAGCCCAATTTCTCTTGAGTATGGCAATACCTCATATGTTGATGTTAAGTGCTCTGCGGACGCACCACATGGCTCAGAAGGAAAGGAGCAACTTTGCGATTTTGGAGAGAGAATTTTGTTGGAATGGTTTTTGGTCGGCATGTCGCATATAGGAAGCCCCATGGTGTCCTAACAGCAAAAAAAAAAAAAAAACCACATGGCATACTATTTTGGAAACTACACCCCTCAAAGAACATAACAAGCATTATAGTAAGAACTTATACCTCACAGATTTTTGGAACAGTGGGTTGTAAAAGTGAAAAATTTGATTTTTAACACGAAAATTTTTGTAGTACCCCAAATTTTTCATTTTAACAAGGTGAAATTGAACAAAAATCCCCCCAAAATATGTAGCCCAATTTCTCATGAATAAGTAAATACCTCATATGTATAGGTAAATTGCTTGGCGAGCGCACTACAGGTCTCAGAAGAGAAGGAGCGCTGTTTGGCTGTAGGAGAGAGAATTTTGCCCCCATGGTGCCAGAACAGCGGAAACCCCCCACATGTGACACCATTTTAGAAACAACACCCCTCAAGGAACGTAATAAACATTACAGTTAGAACTTAAACCTCCCAGGTTTATTGAACAGTGGGTTGTAAAAGTGAAAAATTTGTTTTTTAACACTAAAATTCTGGTGTTACCTCAAATTTTTCATTTTCATAAGGTGTAATTGAACAAAAATTCACCCAAAATGTGTAGCCCAATTTCTCATGAATAAGTAAATACCTTTATATGTTGACGTAAATTGCTCGGTGAGCGCACTACAGGTCTCAGAAGAGAAGAAGCACTGTTTTGGCTGGAATTGTAGTTGGGGGCAATGTGCATTTTCAAAGCCCCCATGGTGGCAGAACAGAGGATCCCCCCAACTGTGCCATCTTTTTGGAAAATACACCCCTCAAGGAACATAACAAGGGGTACAGTGAGTATTTCCAACTCAGTTTTTTTGAACAGTGGGCCGTAATAATTTTAAATCTGATTTTTAACACTGAATTGCTAGTGTTAGACCATTTTTTTGTTTTTTAACAGGGATTATAGGAACAAATGCCCCCCAAAATGTGTAGCCCAATTTCGTTAGAGTAAGCAAATGCCCTATATGTAGATGTAAAGTGCTGTGCAGGTGCAAAACAGGGCTAAGGAGGGAAAGAGCATTGGGCACTTTTGACGCCTAAGGTGGTGATTTGCCCTGCAGTGGCAGAGTTTTAGACCCAAAATCTAAAATAAAAAAAACGGCAAGTGACCAAAATTTTGAAAATACACCCTTCAAGGAACGTAACAAGGGGTACAGTGAGTATGTACAGCTCACAGGTTTTTGGAACAGTTGCCAGTAAATTTGAACAAAAAGATTTTTTTTTTTCATTTAAATGCTGGTGTTATACAAAATTTAGCAAATTCACAAGGGCTAATAGGAGAAAAAGACCCAAAAAAGTTTAGCTCAATTTCTCAAGAGTAAAAAAAATACCCCATATGTGGACGTAACTTGCTGTGTGGGCAAATAATGGGACTCAAGACTCATAGAGCCATGTTTGCATTTGAGAGCTATGACATTTCATTACCTGGTGCTTACATATATTCAGAGGAAGATAAAAAAAAGAAACACCCACATGTGACACCATTATAGAAAGTACACCACCTGAGGAATATTTATAGGGGTGAAGTGGACATTTGGAATGGTCGGGTGTTTCTTATAGTTATTTTCCCGGAATGGATGAAGTGTAGTTAAGGAAAATGGAAAATCCAACTGATATGCTATCTGTGTATGGAGTATGATGACCCAGAGCATAGCCAAAAGTAAAACGTGTACCCGCCACAAACCCTATGCTCTGCTTCATCATTATGGGAATGTGTTGTTGGGTGGCCGTCCCTAAACTGTTACCTGAAAATGCGCACACTGCTCAGGGGAGGAGAGAGCAATGTGCATTTGAGTACTCTGTTTCTAACTGACATATCAGTAACTGACAGTTACATACATTCAGAGGAAAAAAAAAAAAAAAGAAACAGCCACATGTGACCATATTTTGAATGGACGGGCGTCTCCTAGATTTATTTTCCAGGAATGGATGAAGGGTAGTTTTTTGAAAAAAGAAAATTGCAATTTTCCTAATATAAAAAATTGGGTACCCAGAATGATGACCCAGAGTATAGCCAAAAGTAAAAATTATGCCCACCCCAAACCCTATACTCTGATTCATCATTCTGGGAATGTGATGTGTGGGGCCGTCCATATTCTGTTACCCCAAATGCACATCCCGCTCAGGTGTAGAGAGAGCGCTGCGCATTTGAGGCAATCTGAAAACTCCCGATGCAAAAGACTCTGACACATGAATGGGGTATTATGTTAATGGATTTTGTTTTTTTGGTTTGGGGGGGGGGGGGGGGTAAAAATTTGGAGGACAATGTACTGTGGACAGGTGTACATTGGTGTCAAATCAAGGGGAATTAAAATTTGGAAAAGAGAATTTAGTGCTCCATGGAAGTGTGATACTCCCTGAAGCAATCCTTAATGAAGAGGCCCGGATGATCAGGGCAAGTGTCGCATTGAGTGGTGGTGTCCTTCCGTATCCCCCTCTGCATTTTTTCTGGGATTGTCCCTTCTTTCCAGTGTGGGGGACCTCACCTGGAAAGTGTTGGCCGGGGACGATCCTGGTGCATACAGTTCTGGAAGTGCTCGGGGCCGCTCCCCCCTGACCGCCAAAGATCAGGGCCTTTATGAGCACCTCCTGGAACTGTATAAATCTCCCAGTGTTTACCAGTGCTCCGGTATAGTACATATGCGTTGTACATGGCAACCTAGAACATGTAGATCGCAACTTTTTTGTACCATGCCCAGGTTTTGCGCATGGCATTATATGGCTTGAGGACTTGATCAGAGAGATCAACTCCCCCATATACCGATTGTAGTCCACAATACAATCGGGCTTGAGGACCGGTTCCGCGGTACCTCGGACACTGACAGGGGTTGTGCCATTCCCATGAATTGTGGTGAGCATCCCTCTTGTCCTTATACCTGACCAGCAACAGGTTATCATGGGTAAGGGCACGGGACTTACCCCTGGGGATTGGCACCTGGAGGGGATAGGTCGGGAGGCCTCTCTGATTTTTCCGCACGGTCCCACAAGCGAACGTAGATCTGGCGGCGAGGGATTTGAACAGAGGGATACTAGTATAAAAGTTATCCACGTACAGGTGGTATCCCTTATTTAGTAGTGGGGGCAAAAGGTCCCACACGATCTTCCTGCTGACACCCAGAATGGGGGGACATTCTGGGAGTTCAATCCGGGAATCGCGACCCTTGTATATTCTAAACTTGTAAGTGTACCCGGAGGTACTCTCACAGAGTTTATACAGCTTCACGCCATATCTCGCCCGCTTGGATGGGATGTATTGGCAGAAAATGAGTCTCCCTTAAAACTGATGAGAGACTCTTATACAGCCGGTCATAGGCAGGATCACCTTGGGGAGGACATGCTGCATTATCATTGTAATGCAGACATTTCCTTATGGCCTCAAAATGTTCCTGTGTCATGGCCATACTGTAAAGCGGGGTCTTGTATAGGATGTCCCCGCTCCAGTACTGCCTGACACTAGGCTTTTTGTCCAGGCCCATATGCAGCACGAGGCCCCAAAATGTCCTCATTTCGGCTGCATTGACAGTGTACCATCTGTTGGGCCTGGCCAAAATCGAGCCCGGGTGAGCGGAGACAAACTGTTGGGCGTACAGATTTGTCTGTGTCACCATCATGTTGACAAAGTCGTCACTGAAATATTGACTAAAAAAGTCTATTTCAGTGAACCCGGCGATGTCAATTTGGATTCCTGGGTTGCCAACAAACCCAGGAATCACGGGCTCAAAGTTCTCTGGGGTAGTCCAGACAGGTTCACCGGTAGAGGGTACCAGTGGACTTGCCTGGTGGGCCGGCATTCTAGTACAGGCGACATGGTTGCTAGTGCTAGTATGGGGCACAGGGTCAGTTGCATGGGAAGTATCTGGCCTCGCACGGCGGCGGGTCCGCCGCCTTGGGGGCTCATCATCAGAAGGTGATGATGAGGAGAGCGATTAAGAGACCAGGAAAGTGGGGTCTTCATCGCCCTCACTGGCGCTTTCAGAGTCGGAGGCAATTATAGCACATGCCTTCTCCGCTGAAAACGCCCTGCGAGTCATTGCCTAACACTTATGGGGGGAGGGGGGTAGTGTGTGTGTGTGTTTGTGTTTTTTACTCTGTGTATATGTGTAGGGGGGGTTCTACTTTATACCTAACCCACTAACCAAAAAAAATAAAAATAAGGGTGTACTTCTAACGCAAAAAAACCTGCGCCACAGAGAGAGTACCTAATCAGTTGTGTGCGCCACTGATTAGGGCTCAGTGGCGGCAGGGGGCGCAGAAGACACTAAAAGGGGGGGGAATAAAAAAAGCACCTGCCTGAACCCTAAAAAAAACGCTGATCAGTTATATATTACTGTCAGCGGTCAGGGCAGGCGCACACAGGGGTACGGTCTGTCCACACTGCTGCTGGGGGCACGGACCGCTAATCCCCAAAAAAGGTGCTAAAAAAATGGAAAAAAAACTCCCCCCCAAAAAAAAGCCTGGTGGGGAGGGAAATTCGCTAACAGTGGCTGGACACTCTTTTTACAGGGAAGAGGGTCCGGCCAAAGTTAGCGAATAAGGTTAAAAAATAATAATAATTACTTATACCCCAAAAAAAATGATGGGGGTAAGCCCAGCCTCCCTGTAAGGGTTTTGGCACAAAAAAATTGCCTCAGACCCCAGACAGCAGGCGCTGCACAGAAATAAAAAAGAATTTACTTTTTATTTTTATAGAATAAAACTCTGCAGGGGGTCTCTAGGGGGCGCTGGGGCACAGTATGGGGGATCTTACTTTTGGTCTCCTCACAAGCTCTGGTTTGCTCACCAAATACACGTTACTGGGCAGAGCAGAGGTTTGAGGAGACCAAAGGAGAGCTCTACTCAAGCCAAAAGATTTGATTTGACGGTCCAAAAAGACCTGTCCAATCAAATCGCTGGGGAAGGAGCATTACTGCTCCATCTCACAGCCTATGATACTGTTATGTCACCAGATCATCTAGCTGTTCCGGGGCAACGCGTCTCCATAGACGCGAATGCCCTGGAATCGCCCGCAGATCGCCGGTCTGAATTGACCGGCAATTTGCGGCGATCGCCGATATGGTTTCACAGGAGCCCCCCCCCCGGCGATGATACGGGATGCCTGCTGAATGAATTCAGCAGACATCCCGTTCCGATCCCCGCCCTGAGCGCCGGCAGGGACCGGAATCGCCCCATATCGCCGGTCTGAATTGACCAGCGATTTGCGGTGATCGCCGATATGGGGGGGTCACGGGACCCCCCTCGGCGATGTGCCGGGGTGCCTGCTGAATGATTTCAGCAGTCACCCCGTTCCGATCCCGTTTCGGCTAGCGGCGGGGTGCGATTTTCCCACGGGCGTATGGATACGCCCTTCGTCCTTAAGTACCAGGACGCAAGGGCGTATGCATACACCCTTCGTCCCCAACAGGTTAAAGGAAATCTGTCACCAGTGTCACCTGCACCAGTGTCACCTGGTGCCAACAGGTAGTGCTGGTGACACTGATGACAACGGTACTTACCTTAGTAACATAGTAACACAGTTCATAAGGTTGAAAAAAAGAGTCCATCTAGTTTAACCTATATCCCTAATGAGTCCCTACTGAGTTGATCCAGGGAAAGGCAAAATAAAAAAAACCTAATACTAGAGGTAGAAATTTCTTCCCAACTCCAAATATGGCAGTCAGAATAAATCTCTGGATCAACGTTCTGTCCCAATAATTCTAATATACATAACCCGCAATGTTCTTACTCTCCAAGAATGCATCCAGACCCCTTTTAAATTCTTTTACAGAGTTCACCATCACCACCTCCTCCGGGAGAGAATTCCACAGTCTCACAACCCCCGTCTGTGCTGGTGTGGAAACCTTCTTTCCTCTAGACTTAGAGGATGCCCCCTTGTTATAGATACAGTCCTGGGTATAAATAGATCATGGGAGAGATCTCTGTACTGTCCCCTGATATATTTATACATAGTTATTAGGTTGCCCCTAAGCCTTCTTTTTTCTACATTAAATAACCCTAATTCTGCTAATCTTTCTGGGTACTGTAGTCCTCTCATTCCCCGTATTACTCTGGTTGCCCGTCTTTGAACCCTCTCCAGCTCCACTATATCTTTCTTGTACACTGGTGCCCAGTACTGTACACAGTATTCTACATGTGGTCTGACTAGTGATTTGTACAGTGGTAGAATTATTTCCTTGTCGTGGGCATCTATGCCTCTATTGATGCACCCCATTATTTTATTAGCCTTGGCAGCAGCTGCCTGACACTGGTCCCTACAGCTAAGTTTATTATTAACTAAGACCCCTAAGTCCTTTTCCACCTCAGTCGTCCCAAGTGTTCTCCCATTTAATATATAACCCCATCCCGGATTTTTCTTCCCCATGTGCATTACCTTACATTTAACAGTGTTGAACCTCATCTGCTACCTCTCAGCCCAAACCTCCAAACTGACCAGATCCATTTGTAAAAGTGCACTGTCCTCTATAGTGTTTACCGCTTTACAGAGTTTAGCATCATCTGCAAAGATTTATACTTTACTATTCAACCCCTCTACAAAGAAATGTATTTCCTCTGATGCCATGACCACAGTGCTCTCTGCTGTCCATTTTAGAAACTGTCCAGAGCAGCATATGTTTGCTATGGGGATTTTCTCCTGCTCTGGACAGTTCTGCAGAGAGTACTGTGGTCATGACATCAGAGGAAATGCATTTCTTTTTTGGATTTCTCTTTAGTATACAGCCCCTAAAAAGTACTGGAAGAATTACGATTTTTTAATAGAAGTGATTTACAAATCTGTTTAACTTTCTGGCAACAGTTGATTTAAAAAAAAAAAGTTTTTCACAGGAGTACCCCTTTAATAAACACCCTCTGTTTCCTATCACTGAGGCAGTTACTTACCCACTTACACACATTCTCCCCTAGCCCGATCCTTCTCGTTTTATGCACCAATCTTTTATGTGGCACCGTATCAAATGCTTTGGAAAAATCCAGATATACGACATCCAGCGATTGCCCCTGGTCCAGTCTGGAGCTTACCTCCTCATAAAAGCTGATCAGGTTAGTTTGACAGGACCAATCCCTCATAAAGCCATGCTGATATGGAGTCATACATTTATTTTTATTTAGATATTCCAAAATACTGTATATACTCGATTATAAGCCGACCCGAGTATAAGCCGAGACCCCTAATTTCAACCCAAAATCCCAGGAAAAGTTATTGACTCGAGTATAAGCCTAGGGTGGGAAATACATCATCCCCCCTGTCATCATCCAGACCCGTCATTAACATCCTCATCATCATCACCGCCTGTCATCATCCAGACCCTCATCATCATCACCTGTCATCATCCCCTTGTCATCATCCAACACATCCCCCCTTCATCATCCCCTTGTCATCATCCCACACAGGTTGAAGACCACTGCGGCCTTCGACATCATCCAGCCCCCTCTCACCCCCCTTTAGTTCTGTACAGTACTCACCTCCGCTCGGCGCTGGTCCGGTCCTGCAGGGCTGTCCAGAGAGGAGGTGGTCCGGTGGGATAGTGGTTCCGGGCTGCTATCTTCACCGGGGGCGCCTCTTCTCCGCGCTTCCGGCCCGGAATAGAGGCGTTGCCTTGACAATGACGCAGAAGTACATTGGCAATGAACGTACCTCTGCGTTGTTGTCAAGGCAACGTGACTATTCTGGGGCCGGGCCCGAAGCGCTTAGAAGAGGCCTCCCCGGTGAAGATAGCAGCCCGGAACCACTATCCCACCGGACGACCTCCTCTCCGGACAGCCCTGCAGCACCGGACCAGCGCAGAGCGGAGGTGAGTACTGTACAGAACTAAAGGGGGGTGAGAGGGGGCTGGATGATGTCGAAGGCCGCAGTGGTCTTCAACCTGCGGACCTCCGGAGGTTTCAAAACTACAACTCCCAGCAACTCCCTTGCTGGGAGTTGTAGTTTTGAAACCTCTGGAGGTCCGCAGGTTGAAGACCACTGCGGGTGGAGAGTTCACTCGAGTATAAGCCGAGGGGGGTGTTTTCAGCACGAAAAATCGTGCTGAAAAACTCGGCTTATACTCAAGTATATACGGTAGCATCTCTTAGAAAACCCTCAAACAATTTACATACAATGGCGGTTAAAACCAAAAACCTGTATTCGATTGTGGGTCTAATAATAACGTTAGTGGATAGCCACCATTAAGTGAAATAATCAATAGAACTTGTCACGATGCCGGCTGGCAGGAGGTGGATCCTCTGTGCCAGAGAGGGATTGGCGTGGACCGTGCTAGTGGACCGGTTCTAAATTACTACTGGTGTTCACCAGAGCCCGCCGCAAAGCGGGATGGTCTTGCTGCGGCGGTAGTAACCAGGTCGTATCCACTAGCAACGGCTCAACCTCTCTGACTGCTGAAGATAGGCGCGGTACAAGGGAGTAGACAAAAGCAAGGTCGGACGTAGCAGAAGGTCGGGGCAGGCAGCAAGGATCGTAGTCAGGGGCAACGGCAGGAGGTCTGGAACACAGGCTAGGAACACACAAGGGAACGCTTTCACTAGGCACAAGGGCAACAAGATCCGGCGAGGGAGTGCAGGGGAAGTGAGGTATACATAGGGAGTGCACAGGTGAAGACACTAATTGGAACCACTGCGCCAATCAGTGGCGCAGTGGCCCTTTAAATCGCAGAGACCCGGCGCGCGCGCGCCCTAGGGAGCGGGGCCGCGCGCGCCGGGACAGGACCGAGGGAGAGCGAGTCAGGTACGGAAGCCGGGGTGCGCATCGCGAGCGGGCGCCACCCGCATCGCGAATCGCATCCCGGCTGGAGGCGGTATCGCAGCGCACCCGGTCAGTGGATCTGACCGGTGTCACGATGCCGGCTGGCAGGTAGTGGATCCTCTGTGCCAGAGAGGGATTGGCGTGGACCGTGCTAGAGGATCGGTTCTAAGTCACTACTGGTTTTCACCAGAGCCCGCCGCAAAGCGGGATGGTCTTGCTGCGGCGGTAGTGACCAGGTCGTATCCCCTAGCAACGGCTCAACCTCTCTGGCTGCTGAAGAAAGGCGCGGTACAAGGGAGTAGACAGAAGCAAGGTCGGACGTAGCAGAAGGTCGGGGCAGGCAGCAAGGATCGTAGTCAGGGGCAACGGCAGAAGGTCTGGAATCACAGGCAAGGAACACACAAGGAACGCTTTCACTGGCACTAGGGCAACAAGATCCGGCGAGGGAGTGAAGGGGAAGTGAGGTGATATAGGGAAGTGCACAGGTGTAAACACTAATTGGAACCACTGCACCAATCAGCGGTGCAGTGGCCCTTTAAATCGCAAAGACCCGGCGCGCGCGCGCCCTAGGGAGCGGGGCCGCGCGCGCCGGGACAGAACTGACGGGGAGCGAGTAAGGTACGGGAGCCGGGGTGCGCATCGCGAGCGGGCGCTACCCGCATCGCGAATCGCATCCCGGCCGGAGGTAGTAACGCAGCGCCCCGGGTCCGTGGAACCGACCGGGGCGCTGCAGTGAGGGAAGTGTAGCGAGCGCTCCGGGGAGGAGCGGGGACCCGGAGCGCTCGGCGTAACAGTACCCCCCCCCTTGGGTCTCCCCCTCTTCTTGGGGCCTGAGAACCTGAGGATCAGACTTTTGTCCAGGATATTGTCCTCAGGTTCCCAGGACCTCTCTTCTGGACCACAACCCTCCCAATCCACTAAAAAAAAAGTTCTTCCCCTGACCTTTTTAGAGGCCAAAATCTCTTTGACAGAGAAGACGTCCGAGGAGCCGGAAACAGGAGTGGGAGGAACAGATTTAGGAGAAAAACGGTTGAGGATGAGAGGTTTAAGAAGAGAGACGTGAAAGGCATTAGGGATACGAAGAGAAGGAGGAAGAAGAAGTTTGTAAGAGACAGGATTAATTTGACACAAAACTTTAAAAGGACCAAGATAGCGTGGTCCCAACTTATAGCTCGGGACACGGAAACGGACATATTTAGCGGAGAGCCATACCTTGTCTCCAGGGGAAAAAATGGGAGGAGCTCTTCTTTTCTTATCTGCGAATCTCTTCATGCGAGAAGAAGCCTGTAAGAGAGAATTTTGGGTCTCTTTCCATATGGTGGAAAGATCACGAGAAATTTCATCCACAGCGGGCAGACCAGAGGGCAAGGGGGTAGGGAGGGGGGGAAGAGGGTGACGGCCGTACACCACGAAAAACGGAGATTTGGAGGAAGATTCAGAGATTCTGAAATTATACGAGAATTCGGCCCAAGGTAGAAGATCTGCCCAGTCATCCTGGCGGGAGGAAACAAAATGTCGTAAATAGTCACCCAAGATCTGGTTAATTCTCTCTACTTGTCCATTGGATTGAGGATGGTATGCAGAAGAAAAATTTAATTTAATCTTGAGTTGTTTACAGAGAGCCCTCCAGAATTTAGACACAAATTGGACGCCTCTATCCGAGACGATCTGTGTAGGCAACCCGTGAAGACGAAAAATGTGTACAAAAAATTGTTTAGCCAACTGAGGCGCTGAAGGAAGACCAGGAAGAGGGATGAAATGTGCCATTTTGGAGAATCGATCAACGACCACCCAAATAACAGTGTTGCCATGGGATGGGGGTAAGTCAGTAATAAAATCCATACCAATCAGAGACCAAGGTTGTTCGGGGACAGGTAGAGGATGAAGAAAACCAGCGGGCTTCTGGCGAGGAGTCTTATCCCGGGCACAGATAGTGCAGGCTCGCACAAAGTCCACCACATCAGTCTCTAGAGTCGGCCACCAATAGAAGCGAGAGATGAGTTGCACAGATTTCTTGATGCCCGCATGACCTGCGAGATGGGAGGAGTGACCCCATTTGAGGATCCCAAGGCGTTGGCGTGGAGAAACAAAGGTCTTTCCTGGAGGAGTTTGCCTGATGGAGGCTGGAGAAGTGGAAATCAGGCAGTCAGGAGGAATGATGTGTTGAGGAGAGAGTTCAATTTCAGAGGCATCTGAGGAACGAGAGAGAGCATCGGCCCTAATGTTTTTATCAGCAGGCCGAAAGTGAATTTCAAAATTAAATCGGGCAAAGAACAGAGACCACCTGGCCTGACGAGGATTCAGCCGTTGGGCAGACTGGAGGTAGGAGAGGTTCTTGTGATCGGTGTAAATAATAACTGGAAGTCTTGATCCCTCCAGCAGATGCCTCCATTCCTCAAGTGCTAATTTAATGGCTAGAAGCTCTCGATCCCCGATGGAGTAGTTCCTCTCCGCCGGAGAGAAGGTCCTGGAAAAAAAACCACAAGTAACAGCATGCCCGGAAGAGTTTTTTTGTAGAAGGACAGCTCCAGCTCCCACTGAGGAGGCATCAACCTCCAATAGGAAGGGTTTAGATGGGTCAGGTCTGGAGAGCACGGGAGCCGAAGAAAAGGCAGACTTGAGTCGTTTAAAGGCGTCTTCCGCTTGAGGAGGCCAAGACTTGGGATCGGCATTTTTTTTTGTTAAAGCCACAATAGGAGCCACAATGGTAGAAAAATGTGGAATAAATTGCCTGTAATAATTGGCGAACCCCAAAAAACGTTGGATGGCACGGAGTCCGGAGGGGCGTGGCCAATCTAAGACGGCAGAGAGTTTATCTGGGTCCATTTGTAGTCCCTGGCCAGAGACCAAGTATCCTAGAAAAGGAAGAGATTGGCATTCAAACAGACATTTCTCTATTTTGGCATAGAGTTGATTATCACGAAGTCTCTGAAGAACCATACGGACATGCTGGCGGTGTTCTTCAAGATTGGCAGAAAAAATCAGGATATCGTCCAGATATACAACAACACAGGAGTATAGTAGATCACGAAAAATTTCATTAACAAAGTCTTGGAAGACGGCAGGGGCGTTGCATAGACCAAAGGGCATGACCAGATACTCAAAGTGTCCATCTCTGGTGTTAAATGCCGTTTTCCATTCATCCCCCTCTCTGATGCGGATGAGATTATAAGCACCTCTTAAGTCCAGTTTGGTAAAAATATGGGCACCTTGGAGACGATCAAAGAGTTCAGAGATGAGGGGTAGGGGGTAGCGGTTCTTAACCGTGATTTTATTAAGACCGCGGTAGTCAATGCAAGGACGTAGAGAGCCATCTTTTTTGGACACAAAGAAAAATCCGGCTCCGGCAGGAGAGGAGGATTTACGGATAAAGCCCTTTTTTAAATTTTCTTGGACGTATTCAGACATGGCAAGAGTCTCTGGGACGGACAGAGGATAGATTCTGCCCCGGGGTGGAGTAGTGCCCGGGAGGAGGTCAATGGGACAATCATAAGGCCTGTGAGGAGGTAGAGTCTCAGCTTGTTTTTTGCAAAAAACGTCCGCAAAGTCCATATAGGCCTTAGGGAGACCGGTTACATGAGGAAGCACAGGGACACGGCAAGGTTTACTGGGAACCGGTTTTAAGCAGTCCTTGGAACAAGAGGGCCCCCAACTCTTGATCTCCCCAGTGGACCAATCCAGGATTGGGGAATGGAGTTGAAGCCAGGGAAGTCCAAGAAGGATTTCAGAAGTGCAATTGGGGAGGACCAACAGTTCAATCCTCTCGTGATGAGATCCGATGCACATTAGAAGGGGCTCCGTGCGGAAACGTATAGTACAGTCCAATCTTTCATTGTTTACACAATTGATGTAGAGGGGTCTGGCGAGACTGGTCACCGGGATGTTGAACCTGTTGACGAGAGAGGCTAAGATGAAATTTCCTGCAGATCCAGAGTCCAAGAAGGCCACAGCAGAGAAGGAGAAGGCAGAGGCAGACATCCGCACAGGCACAGTAAGACGTGGAGAAGCAGAGTAGACATCAAGGACTGTCTCACCATTGTGCGGAGTCAGCGGACGTCTTTCCAGGCGGGGAGGACGGATAGGACAATCCTTCAGGAAGTGTTCGGTACTAGCACAGTACAGGCAGAGATTCTCCATGCGGCGTCGTGTCCTCTCTTGGGGTGTCAGGCGAGACCGGTCGACCTGCATAGCCTCCACGGCGGAAGGCACAGGAACAGATTGCAGGGGACCAGAGGAGAGAGGAGCCGGGGAGAAGAAACGCCTCGTGCGAACAGAGTCCATATCCTGGCGGAGCTCCTGACGCCGTTCGGAAAAACGCATGTCAATGCGAGTGGCAAGATGGATGAGTTCATGTAGGTTAGCAGGGATTTCTCGTGCGGCCAGAACATCTTTAATGTTGCTGGATAGGCCTTTTTTAAAGGTCGCGCAGAGTGCCTCATTATTCCAGGATAATTCTGAAGCAAGGGTACGGAACTGTACGGCATACTCGCCAACGGAAGAATTACCCTGGACCAGGTTCAACAGGGCAGTCTCAGCAGAAGAGGCTCGGGCAGGTTCCTCAAAGACACTTCGAATTTCCGAGAAGAAGGAGTGTACAGAGGCAGTGACGGGGTCATTGCGGTCCCAGAGCGGTGTGGCCCAAGCCAGGGCTTTTCCAGACAGCAGGCTGACTACGAAAGCCACCTTAGACCTTTCAGTGGGGAACTGGTCCGACATCATCTCCAAGTGTAATGAACATTGGGAAAGAAAGCCACTGCAAAACTTAGAGTCCCCATCAAATTTATCCGGCAAGGATAGTCGTATTCCAGAAGCGGCCACTCGCTGCGGAGGAGGTACAGGAGCTGGCGGAGGAGATGATTGCTGGAGCTGTGGTAGTAACTGTTGTAGCATAACAGTCAGTTGAGACAGCTGTTGGCCTTGTTGCGCAATCTGTTGTGACTGCTGGGCGACCACCGTGGTGAGGTCAGCGACAACTGGCAGAGGAACTTCAGCGGGATCCATGGCCGGATCTACTGTCACGATGCCGGCTGGCAGGTAGTGGATCCTCTGTGCCAGAGAGGGATTGGCGTGGACCGTGCTAGAGGATCGGTTCTAAGTCACTACTGGTTTTCACCAGAGCCCGCCGCAAAGCGGGATGGTCTTGCTGCGGCGGTAGTGACCAGGTCGTATCCCCTAGCAACGGCTCAACCTCTCTGGCTGCTGAAGAAAGGCGCGGTACAAGGGAGTAGACAGAAGCAAGGTCGGACGTAGCAGAAGGTCGGGGCAGGCAGCAAGGATCGTAGTCAGGGGCAACGGCAGAAGGTCTGGAATCACAGGCAAGGAACACACAAGGAACGCTTTCACTGGCACTAGGGCAACAAGATCCGGCGAGGGAGTGAAGGGGAAGTGAGGTGATATAGGGAAGTGCACAGGTGTAAACACTAATTGGAACCACTGCACCAATCAGCGGTGCAGTGGCCCTTTAAATCGCAAAGACCCGGCGCGCGCGCGCCCTAGGGAGCGGGGCCGCGCGCGCCGGGACAGAACTGACGGGGAGCGAGTAAGGTACGGGAGCCGGGGTGCGCATCGCGAGCGGGCGCTACCCGCATCGCGAATCGCATCCCGGCCGGAGGTAGTAACGCAGCGCCCCGGGTCCGTGGAACCGACCGGGGCGCTGCAGTGAGGGAAGTGTAGCGAGCGCTCCGGGGAGGAGCGGGGACCCGGAGCGCTCGGCGTAACAACCGGGGCGCTGCCGTAGCGAGGATGTTGCGAGCGCTCCGGGGAGGAGCGGGGACCCGGAGCGCTCGGCGTAACAGAACTGACCCAAATATATTATATGCTCTATGATCTCCCAAAAACCACACTGTATATACACACAAGAGAAAAAGGAGTCATTTCACCAATTCATATAAATAATATATTTCTTTATTAAGTAGCATAAAAACAAGAGAGGAAACAATCCCCAAGGGGAGAAGAAACAAGTGGCAAAAAACAAAAAGGTGTCACTCCGAGCCCCTCCAGTAACCCTTATAACAATATACAATTATGAAATATTACTGTCCCCAGTAAAGTGCATATGCATAAATCAAGTAACAGGATACCTATATGTGCAATGATGCAAACCAGTACTAAAGTGCAGCAGTATTACATAGTAAAAGATAGCACTATCCAGTGTCCCATAAGAAAAGTCAAAAACAGCACCACAAGGTATATATGCATGATCAGGGGGTATACATACAGAAAATATCCCAAGTAGGGAAGAGGAGATCGGAGTGACACCACTCCAACGCTGGCGTTTCGGCAGGAAAGCCTTTGACGAGGAGTGCTGTGACCTAGCGCTGCGAGTGATGTCTCTGATGAAGGAAAGCGTTACTTTCCGAAACGCGTTAGATGCTTTTTGGCCTTGCGCTCTCCCTGTAGTAGTGATGTCACTCGCAGCGCTAGGTCACAGCACTCCATAATCCACCAACAGTACAGCAAGCCGATGAGATGCCACCGGCCGGGGCAGATCTCCAGGCTAATAGGCTGACTGGAACCACGGACTTCTGAAAACTACTCCAAGCACAAAAAGTAAGTACAACGGGACAAGCTCCATACTATCAAGGATGCAGACTTACAACTTTGCTGGATTTTTAAGTGGAGACAAGAACTTCCCTCTGGGCAGAGATTCTGAGTACACTCCCCATCAGGATTTTAGTAAGTGAGCCTCTATTACTATTTGTAGTTTTTATTATTAGAGCGCCGATACACATTTATATATATTGTATACAGCTCCATTTTTGGTGGTCTTAGCCGAGATCCACCTGTTGTATCTACGCAGCATGTACAGGATCTATTCAGCGCTGGTGTTATCTTTCCATTTTGTTGTAGTCCCTGAATATTAAAAAATAGGGGTCTGTGTATTACATTACTTAATTAATTTAAAACACAGGGGTTGATGCCATCAGGACCAGGTGATTTGTCTATTTTGATTTTTTGTAGGCGGCACTGTGCTTCTTCCTGGGTTAGACAGGTGACCTGTACTGGGGAGTTTACCTTATCACATTGTATTTCACCTGGCATTTCATTTTCCTCGGTGAATACAGTGGAGAAGAATTTGTTTACCGTATATACTCGAGTATAAGCCGAGTTTTTCAGCTGAAAACACCCCCCTCGGCTTATACTCGAGTGAACTCTCCATCCTCAGTGGTCTGGATAGTGCCATCGGCTGTCCGGGCATGCTGGGAGTTGTAGTTTTGAAACATCTGGAGGTCTGCAGGTTGAAGACCACTGCCCGGGCCTTCGTCATCATCCAGCCCCCCCTCCCCCCTTTAGTTTTGTACTCACCTCCGCTCGGCGGGACGTTCGGGTGAGCTGGTCCGGGCCATCTGTGCTGCAGGACCGTCCGGTGGGGAGGGATAGTCGTTCCGGGCTGTCCATCTTCACCGGGTGGGCCTCTTCTCCGCGCTTCGCACCTGGCCCCGGAATAATGACGTTGCCTTGACAACGACGCACAGGGACGTTCAACGTCCCATATGGTATATACATCTTACAGTGAGAATTTAAGATATTCCTAAAAGTCTCCCATTTAGTGTCAGTATTCATATTTTGAGGACATGATCCCATTTTACATTGTTAAGGGCTTCTCTAAGTTGATCGAACTTTGCCTTCCTAAAGTTCATTGTTTTTGTGGCCCCTCGAGAGATTCCATTATTGAAGAACAAGTTATAATGTATTATATTATGATCCCTATTTCCTAGGTGTCCTTCTACTTGCACATCAGTTACTCTATCAGGTCTGTTGGTTAATATTAAGTGTCAGGATCCGGGTACAGTGAGGATACTGGTGGTGGATCCTCTGTGTCAGTGGGGTGATGACGTGGGTCGTACCAGGGGAACGGAGTCTAAGGGGTTACTGGTATTCACCAGAGCCCACCGCAAAGTGGGATGGACTTGCTGCGGCAGATAACCCCCAGGTCGTTCCACCCGATAGCGACTCAACCCCGACTGACGGCTGAGATAGGCGCGGTACAAGGGATTAGGCAAGAGCAAGGTCGGACGTAGCAGAAGGTCAGGGCAGGCAGCAAGGATCGCAGTCAGGGGCAATGGCAGGAGGTCTGGAACACTGGCTTGGGACATACAAGGAACACTTTCCCTGGCACAATGGCAACAAGATCCGGCAATACAGGGAAGGGGAAGTGAGGTAATATAGACCAGTGCACAGGTGAAATCACTAATTTGGGCCAGGCGCCAATCAGCGGCGCACTGTCCCTTTAAATCGCAGAGAGCCGGCGCGCGCACGCCCTAGGGAGCGGTGCCGCGCGCGCCGGGACTGGACAGACGGAGGACGGGTGTGGTAAGCAGGCTGGAATGCAAACCGCGAGCGGGCGCGTCCCGCATCGCGGATCGCATCCCTGCTAGAGACACTATCGCAGCGCTCCCGGTCAGCGGGTCTGACCGGGGTGCTGCGAGCAGGTAAACGCTGCGAGCACTCCGGTGAAAACCTTTTTATCTTTTAAATCAACTGGTGGCAGAAAGTTAAACATATTTGTAAATTACTTCTATTAAAAAATCTTAATCCTTCCTGTACTTATTAGCTGCTGAATACTACAGAGGAAATTCTTTTCTTTTTGGAATGCTCTCTGATGACATCACGGGCACAGTTCTCTCTGCTGATGTTATTATAATAATAACACTTTATTTATTGTTGTCCTTAGTGGGATTTGAACCCAAGTCCCCTGCACTGCAAGGCAGCAGTGCTAACCACCGAACCACTATGCTGCCTTTAGCATATATCTGCTCTGCATGGTTGCTAAAATGGACAGAGATGTCAGAAGAGAGCTCTGTGCTCGTGATGTCATCAGTGTTCCTAAAAGAAAGGAATTTCCTCTGTAGCATTCAGCAGCTAATAAGTACTCGAAGGATTAAGATTTTTTAATAGAAGTAATTTACAAATATGTTTAACTTTCTGCCACCAGTTGATTTAAAAGAAAAAAGGTTTTCACCAGAGTACCCCTTTAATATTCTTTTTAACATGATTATTCTTTTAAATACAATCAAGTTCTGCCCCACCATCTTTCTTAACCTTTATTTTTTTTTCCTTAGTAAAGTAAATGTTTGTTGAACTTTTTTCAGAATTAGTACTTTTAAAGGCAAACTTTGAAAATTTTTAGCAAGTTTGACTGTGTTTTTCACTATTTTTTGTACTGGCTTACATCAAATGTGCAGATTTTTTTTATCCATACATATACTATATTGACAGTGTAAAATACCCCTGCTAATTTTGCTAGTCATCCTGTTGTTTTTAACTTTTTTTAAGTTGGTATATCAACTTAAAGAGCATTCTCCCTCATGCACTTGGTCATGTGCTGTCGCCTTGTCTGTGTCCTCGTCGAATCTGGTCTGCTGTACAAGCTCATCGCTGATTGAACTATTTTAAAAATGGGACCTGATTGGTTGAAATTTGGCACCCAATTATACTCTTGTGCGACTAATCGGGTATTCCGTGTGCCTAAATGAAATATTCAGATGCAACTAAATGAGGAAGCTGAAAAAGAAGACATCACGTTATTTGCTTTGCGCCGGATGCATCTAAAAAGACCTCCATGCGACTAAACACCACAGAACATGATTAGACAAGTAACAAGAGAATGAAGTAGGTGTCTGCTAAATTTTGCATTGTCATTTCTAAGATGCTGACCGGATTTTCAACCAAATTCTCAGGTATCTAAAATAATATTAGATATTAACAATGTAGAGGCCCAACAAGTTTTTTAAAGGAAAACTGTCAGATATTTTCTCCCGCACTATCCACAGGTACTGATGGATAGTGCGGGAGACGCTGATTAAAACGAGCCCTACCTTACCTGGACCCACCCGGCCGTTCGCCCGCAATTGCAGTTTTATTATATGTGTATATCTTGCTGTAACTGGCACGGGCGGGGCTTCTGTAGGTTAACTGGCACTGACGTCAGCGCCTCTTATGAATATTCATCCCCCCTCCCTCCAGTTAGGAGCGGCGAAGAGAGGGAGAGCTGGAGGGAGGGGGGATCAGTATTCATAAGCGGCGCTGACGTCAGTGCCAGTTAACCTGCAACGTTAGACTGTACTGTCTTAAAAAGTACACCTCTAATGCTTACACCAATCTAATTTGAATCTATGTTCCAAAAAGACAAAGGGGTGAATGTATCAAAACCAGTGCAGAGGAAAAGTTAACCAGTTTCCCCATAGCAAACAATGAGGTTGCTTCTTTCATTCTTCAGATCTTGTTAACCCCTTAAGGATGCAGGGTTTTTCCGTTTTTGCATTTTCATTTTTTTCCTCCTCACCTTCAAAAAATCATAACGCTTTCAATTTTGCACATAAAATTCCATCTGATGGCATACTTTTTGCGCCACCAATTCTACTTTGCAATGACATTAGTCATTTTACCCAAAAATCCACGGCGAAACAGGAAAAAAATTCATTGTGCAACAAAATTGAAGAAAAAATGTCATTTTGTAACTTTTGGGGGCTTCTGTTTTTACGCAGTGCATATTTTGGGAAAAATAATACCTTATTTTTATTCTGTAGGTTCATACAGTTAAAATGATACCCTACTTATATAGGTTGGATATTGTCGTTCTTTGGAAAAAATCATAACTGCATGCAGGAAAATTTATATGTTAAAAATTATCATCTTCTAACCCCTATGGGGGGCATTTATCAACGGCACGATTTTCCGTGCGACTTTTTGTTCTGACAGCGAGAAAAGCTAAATTTTTTTCCCGCTTTTTTTTTTTTGTAGAAAAACTATTTTGACTTGCAGTGGTCAGAAATTTATGAAGTGCGACAGTCGCAAAAAAGTCACAGGGCATGAAAAAACCTACTAAATTTACTCCAGCTCAGACATGGAGCAGACAAAACCAATACCTAAGTAAAAAAAAAAAAAATTGCTTAAGTGAAAGAAATTTATCAACAGGCTGAAACCAGTTTATAAATACGTCGCACATAAGCAAAAAAATTGTAAGAAAAAAATAACTAAAAAAAGGAATACATAAGCAAATATTGATAAATGCCCCCCTATAACTTTTTTATTTTTCAGCGTATGGGCCAGTATGAGGATTCATTTTTTGCGCCATCTTCTGAAGTTTTTATCGGTACCATTTTTTTATTGATCAGACTTTTTGATTGCTTTTTATTTATTTTTTCATGATCTAAAAAGTGACCAAAAATAAGTTATTTTGGACTTTGGATTTTTTTTGCAATTTAATTAAAGATATATTTATATAGTTCGGACATTTACGCACACGGCGATACCACATATGTTTATTTTTATTATACAGTTTTTTTTTTAGGGAAGGGGTTAAATGACCTTTGTTAAAAAAAAATTTCACTTTTTTTTTTTTTTTTTGCAGAAGCCCCGCCCGTGCCAGTTACAGCAAGATATACACATAGAATAAAACTACAATTGCAGGCGAACTACGAGGCAGATACGGGTAAGGTAGGGCTCGTTTTAATCAGTGTCTCCTGCACTATCCATCACTACCAGTGGATAGTGCGGGAGAAAATATCTGACAGTTTTCCTTTAAATAATAAAAAAATAAACAAAATTATTTGTAATTAAAAGGCGTACAAGAACAGATCTGGGCATGCTTTTAATTTTGGTTTTGCCACATCTTGCGTACTACAGTTTGGACACCACTGTGCAGTGGTCTCTAGAGATGAGCGAAGTTACAGTGATTTGATTTGTGGTAGCTTGTGGGGATGTAGGGTAGGTAGGTTGTAGCTGTGCAGTGATGAAAGGGTGTCTGATTAACCCTTAACTGTCATGATGCGCGGGTGCGGATATATATATCCTACCGCCCCAGGATATATATATATATCCTATCGTCCCAGGAATGATAGGGAAGAATAAAGGATTGTCCACAACCGGAGGTTTAGTAAACTGGAAATAACTTTACTGCAACTTCTCATGTAGGGTCTATACAGAGAACCGACTTAAGGTTCCTCACAGTTGGTTGGTACCTTGTAGGGAATAAGCTCTGAGACTTGCGGTACGCTGTTCCACTGAATTTAGGGTTTGGTATTAGGTTCAGTAGTCACATAGATTTAAGATTAAGTTTAGATGAACTCACGGTTTTGTATTCGGTTGAAGTTAGCAGGCTTCAGGCCTAGATTTGTCTTGCAGGTATACACGGAACTCCTCTCTCTCTGATAGTCCGGAACCCAAGAGAGCGATGATTGGGTAACAGCGCCCTTATATGGTAAGGGGGCAGGCTCAAAGCTTATTGGTTCCCACCAGCTGTCAGTCCTTTCCCAAAGCATTATGGTACATCATGTGACCACATCATGTGCCCTGGAAGGTCCTTAAGCTTAACTTAACATTAGGCTTAATAGTCATGTGACCTAAGGTCCTGGAAGTACTATACATATACATTCATTATATAAATTATATACATCAAACAACATAAAATTAAAGAAGGAAGAGGTGACAAGAGGTTATCCCACTAGGAGGATCCTACCGGTACATAGGAAGTCTGACTTTGGGGACTTAGCACACAAGGTACGGTACAAGGTACGGTTCCCGGACACCACAGATTCGTCACAAATTTCTCGGCTCGGCAGTCGCTGACTTTAGGCTGCATAAATTAGTTCAGCTTTCAGGTGCTCCGGTGGGATGAAAAAGGTGGATACAGTCTTAGGAGAGAGTCCCCTAGGACTGTATCCACCTTTTCCAGCCCACCGGAGCACCTGAAACCTGAACTAATTTATGCAGTCTAAAGTCATCAACTGCCGAGCCCAGAAGTTTGTGACAAATCGAATCGCTGTAACTTCGCTCATCTCTAGTGGACTCCAAACTGTGACACTTCAGATGTTGCAGAAGGAAAACTCTCAGCACACCTGGACACTCTTGGTATGCTATGAGTTGTAGTGTTGCAACACCTGGATTCCCCCAGTTTGGAGAGCACTGTGCAGTGGTCTCCAAACTGTGGCCCTCCAGATGTTGAAAAACTTCAACTCTCACCATGCACAGACAGTCCAGTCATGCTGTAAGTTGTTGTTCTGTAACATCTAACCCTTCAGCTATATAATTGCTTTAAAAAAAAAAAAAAAACATGCTTAAAGGACATCTACAGCGTTTTAACACTTATCTCCTATCCGCTGGATGGGGATAAGTGTTTGATTGCTGGGGTTCGACCGCTGGGACCCCCTGCGATCTCCTGAAAGGGGACCACACATTAGCGATCAGTGAGAGTGCTAATGTGCGTAGCGTCGACCTAGAGAGGTCGACTGTACGCCCCCTCCACGCCCCCATACAGTTCTATGGGAGAGGCGGGGAGGCACAAACGCTGCCTACCAGCCTCTCCCATAGAACTACTTGGTAGAGGCGTCTCGGCCACAACTTCACGCTGCGGTTGACACGCCTCCTGCACGGGAGAGCTGCGGCAGAGATGTTGCCCTGTGCATGAGATCGCAGGGGGTCATTTTAGGCCACAGATGGCCTTTAAAGCTGTTGCCTAGCTACAAATCAAAGCATGCTAGGACAGCCTTTGGCTCTCCAGGCATGCTAGGATTTGCATTTAAACAACTGCAGGAGGCATCTTGGTAATTAAACAATGCAACTCAAACCTTTTCCTGCCCTTATCCTTCCATCTCATCCCACATGTAGATATTTTGTATGGATGTTAACATTTTAATAAAAAAAAAAAAAAAAAAAATGGTAACAGTTTAATTTATTGCAATTTCTTAAATATTTCAAAACTTTCATTTTTTTACTTTTTTAAAATTTCAGATTGTTAATTGGTGGAACTGTGGAAAATGGACATCATTGTACAACTTGTTGTGTTATTGTCACCTGAAAACCCAAAGACTGGAACCAACCTCCCGGTAACCCCAACAATAAGATGTACAAGGCGTTTCCGAACTAGACTAAGCTTGGATGACTTTACAGAGGAGGAGACAATCAAGTATTTCAGATTGAACAAAGAAGCCATTACCCAACTGTTTGACCAAATCAAGGGTTCCATAGAAAATGCCACTCAACGAACTCATTCAATGCTGGGCCTGACCAAACTTTTGTGTGTCCTGCATTATGTTTAAACCGGGATTTATCAGTTTAATGTTGCAGGAAAAATTGGAATTTCTCACCAACATTCTGCAGTATCCTGCGTCAAGTTGTTGATGCCTTAGTGGCTGTAGCCCCACAGTATATTGCATTGCCCAAAAATCAAGTGCAGAATAGAAAACAAATCTTTTATGAGAAATTTGGTTTTCCAAACACACTGGGCTTAATAGATTGTACTCATGTGCCTTTAGTGCCACCGAGTGATTCACTGCCCAAATAATGAGATAATTGATGTTGTGGCGAGATATCCCGGCCGGGCACATGATTTTTTTATTTTGGCTGGTAGCAGCATTGCCAACTTGTTTCAAAATGGTTCCTATGGGGATGCTTTTCTGCTTGGTAAGTATGATTAAATGTTATTTATGTTGACCTTGTTTACAATCCGGTTAATTAAGTTAGGTGATGTTTTGAGATAGTACTGTTAGTTTAAAACCGTATTGGATATTCATATCATATTAAATTTGATGTGATGGTTAAGCCTCAAAATTCAAGGTGAATATTTTATTTTTTATTTTGTTACTTATTAAATTATTGGGATAGATACTTTACACAGACAAAAACCTATTTTGAATACTCAAGATGGACAACCTAGCACTGCTAAGTACAATATTAATATGTTTTGGCTTTATAAAAAGCACAAGGTCAACTGAAACTCAATTAACACTCAAATTATACTAATTTTGAAATACATTTTCTTAATTTTTTTCATAGGTGATAATGGTTACCGACTAACCACCTGGCTTATGACTCCATATCTGAGACCCATGACTGAGGCACAGCGTAATTTCAACCAAGCCCATCGCTATACAAGAGGAACTATCGAAAGGGTTCTTGGGATATTGAAATTACAATTTAGATGTCTTGACAAGACTGGAGGAGCTATGCTATATAGTCCAATACTAGTTGGCAAAATAATATTAGTCTGTTGCATACTCCACAATATTTCTAATTCCAAAGGCTTACCTGTAGAATTAGCTGAGGATCTGCACGAGGATATACCCTGTCTTGAGGCTATAGGTTCAGAGGCTAATAATGCAGGCTTGCGTTGGCGCAATGAAATTGCTGATAGGTTTTTTGGGCCATAGACATTCATGTGGATATAATATGGATAATAAACTATGTAATTAGTGATTATGAATTTAAACAAAATTAATAAGCTTTACTTATGTTGACAAATAGTTTTATTGACTTAATATTTTGTTATGTTGTTCTAGTATATATATTTGCTTATTTATTTGATCTCAAAATAGCAAGGTTTATGTTGCAGTAATACTTTTTGGAGTAAAAGTATGAACTAACACAGACTTTGGCTTATTTTGATTTTTTATCTTTAAAAAAAAAAAAAAAGGGTAAATGTAAGATTTTATTAGTAAGATAAATATTTTGCTAGTTCACATACTAAATAAAAAAAAAAATATTATTTACCTATCCAAAGTATAAGAGATAATATGTCTGATTTAGGTGGTTCAACCGTAGCCAAAAACCATCTCTCGTGCATTCACCTGGGTCATCTGCTGCATGGAGAAAACTAAAAAACATGCCTTTCAAATCACACAAGTGTAAAAAGGAAACAACAAACACTGCAATCTCTACTGCACAAATCCAAATTCAAACACGCATGGAATGCATTAGGAAAGATGGTATCGGGACCTCAGGTGGTGCCACTCATGGAAATCGAAATTGGAATATGGTACAGTAGATTGGTCCCTTGATTAGCGGCAGTCTCCGAATGATGACATCTTCGGATAGCTACCATAAAAAAATTTTAGGTCCAGGCCCAGCAGCATCAGTAAACCATATATTGTCTGAATGACACAGCCTGGGGGTGACTGAAGCATGAGGCATATAGTGTCTGAATGGCAAAGCCTGGAGTTGGCTGAAGCTTGAGGAGACCATATAGTGTCTGAATGGCTATGCAGGTGGATCGGTCTCACCTGACCCTGCAGGAAAGAACTCGACGACTAACTGAGAATCTATGCATTGTTACGCCGAGCGCTCCGGGTCCCCGCTCCTCCCCGGAGCGCTCGCTACACTCTCCCCGCTGCAGCGCTCCGGTCAGATCCACTGACCCGGGGCGCTGCGATTCCGCTTCCAGCCGGGATGCGATTCGCGATGCGGGTAGCGCCCGCTCGCGATGCGCACCCCGGCTCCCGTACCTGACTCGCTCTCCCTCGGTCCTGTCCCGGCGCGCGCGGCCCCGCTCCCTAGGGCGCGCGCGCGCCGGGTCTTTGCGATTTAAAGGGCCACTGCGCCGCTGATTGGCGCAGTGATTCCAATTAGTGTCTTCACCTGTGCACTTCCCTATATCACCTCACTTCCCCTGCACTTCCTTGCCGGATCTTGTTGCCATCGTGCCAGTGAAAGCGTTCCTTGTGTGTTCCTAGCCTGTGTTCCAGACCTCCTGCCGTTGCCCCTGACTACGATCCTTGCTGCCTGCCCCGACCTTCTGCTACGTCCGACCTTGCTTCTGCCTACTCCCTTGTACCGCGCCTATCTTCAGCAGCCAGAGAGGTGAGCCGTTGCTAGTGGATACGACCTGGTCACTACCGCCGCAGCAAGACCATCCCGCTTTGCGGCGGGCTCTGGTGAAAACCAGTAGTGTCTTAGAACCGGTCCACTAGCACGGTCCTCGCCATCCCTCTCTGGCACAGAGGATCCACCTCCTGCCAGCCGGCATCGTGACAGTAGATCCGGCCATGGATCCCGCTGAAGTTCCTCTGCCAGTTGTCGCTGACCTTACCACGGTGGTCGCCCAGCAGTCACAACAGATAGCGCAACAAGGCCAACAGCTGTCTCAACTGACCGTTATGCTACAGCAGTTACTACCACAGCTTCAGCAGTCATCTCCTCCGCCAGCTCCTGCACCTCCTCCGCAGCGAGTGGCCGCTCCTGGTCTACGCCTATCCTTGCCGGATAAATTTGATGGGGACTCTAAGTTTTGCCGTGGCTTTCTTTCCCAATGTTCCCTGCATCTGGAGATGATGTCGGACCTGTTTCCCACTGAAAGGTCTAAGGTGGCTTTCGTAGTCAGCCTTCTGTCTGGAAAAGCCCTGTCATGGGCCACACCGCTCTGGGACCGCAATGACCCCGTCACTGCCTCTGTACACTCCTTCTTCTCGGAAATCCGAAGTGTCTTTGAGGAACCTGCCCGAGCCTCTTCTGCTGAGACTGCCCTGTTGAACCTGGTCCAGGGTAATTCTTCCGTTGGCGAGTATGCCGTACAATTCCGTACTCTTGCTTCAGAATTATCCTGGAATAATGAGGCCCTCTGCGCGACCTTTAAAAAAGGCCTATCCAGCAACATTAAAGATGTTCTGGCCGCACGAGAAATTCCTGCTAATCTACATGAACTTATTCACCTAGCCACTCGCATTGACATGCGTTTTTCCGAAAGGCGTCAGGAGCTCCGCCAAGATATGGACTCTGTTCGCACGAGGTGTTTCTTCTCCTCGGCTCCTCTCTCCTCTGGTCCCCTGCAATCTGTTCCTGTGCCTCCCGCCGTGGAGGCTATGCAGGTCGATCGGTCTCGCCTGACACCTCAAGAGAGGACACGACGCCGCATGGAGAACCTCTGCCTGTACTGTGCTAGTACCGAACACTTCCTGAGGGATTGTCCTATCCGTCCTCCCCGCCTGGAAAGACGTACGCTGACTCCGCACAAGGGTGAGACAGTCCTTGATGTCTACTCTGCTTCTCCACGTCTTACTGTGCCTGTGCGGATGTCTGCCTCTGCCTTCTCCTTCTCTACTGTGGCCTTCTTGGACTCTGGATCTGCAGGAAATTTTATTTTGGCCTCTCTCGTCAACAGGTTCAACATCCCAGTGACCAGTCTCGCCAGACCCCTTTACATCAATTGTGTAAACAATGAAAGATTGGACTGTACCATACGTTTCCGCACGGAGCCCCTTCTTATGAGCATCGGATCTCATCATGAGAGGATTGAACTTTTGGTCCTCCCCAATTGCACCTCGGAAATTCTCCTTGGACTTCCCTGGCTTCAACTTCATTCCCCAACCCTGGATTGGTCCACTGGGGAGATCAAGAGTTGGGGGCCCTCTTGTTCCAAGGACTGTCTAAAACCGGTTCCCAGTAACCCTTGCCGTGACTCTGTGGTTCCTCCAGTAACCGGTCTCCCTAAGGCCTATATGGACTTCGCGGATGTTTTCTGCAAAAAACAAGCTGAGACTCTACCTCCTCACAGGCCTTATGATTGTCCTATCGACCTCCTCCCGGGCACTACTCCACCCCGGGGCAGAATTTATCCTCTCTCTGCCCCAGAGACTCTTGCCATGTCTGAATACGTCCAGGAAAATTTAAAAAAGGGCTTTATCCGTAAATCCTCCTCTCCTGCCGGAGCCGGATTTTTCTTTGTGTCCAAAAAAGATGGCTCCCTACGTCCTTGCATTGACTACCGCGGTCTTAATAAAATCACGGTTAAGAACCGCTACCCCCTACCCCTCATCTCTGAACTCTTTGATCGCCTCCAAGGTGCCCACATCTTTACTAAATTGGACTTAAGAGGCGCCTATAACCTCATCCGCATCAGAGAGGGGGATGAGTGGAAAACGGCATTTAATACCAGAGATGGACACTTTGAGTATCTGGTCATGCCCTTTGGCCTGTGCAACGCCCCTGCTGTCTTCCAAGACTTTGTTAATGAAATTTTTCGTGATCTGTTATACTCCTGTGTTGTTGTATATCTGGACGATATCCTAATTTTTTCCGCCAATCTAGAAGAACACCGCCAGCATGTCCGTATGGTTCTTCAGAGACTTCGTGACAATCAACTCTATGCCAAAATTGAGAAATGTCTGTTTGAATGCCAATCTCTTCCTTTTCTAGGATATTTGGTCTCTGGCCAGGGACTACAAATGGATCCAGACAAACTCTCTGCCGTCTTAGATTGGCCACGCCCCTCCGGACTCCGTGCTATCCAACGCTTTTTGGGGTTCGCCAATTATTACAGGCAATTTATTCCACATTTTTCTACCATTGTGGCTCCTATCGTGGCTTTAACCAAAAAAAATGCCGATCCCAAGTCTTGGCCTCCTCAAGCGGAAGACGCCTTTAAACGACTCAAGTCTGCCTTTTCTTCAGCTCCCGTGCTCTCCAGACCTGACCCTTCCAAACCCTTCCTATTGGAGGTTGATGCCTCCTCAGTGGGAGCTGGAGCTGTTCTTCTACAAAAAAAATCTTCCGGGCATGCTGTCACTTGTGGTTTTTTTTCTAGGACCTTCTCTCCGGCGGAGAGGAACTACTCCATCGGGGATCGAGAGCTTCTAGCCATTAAATTAGCACTTGAGGAATGGAGGCATCTGCTGGAGGGATCAAGATTTCCAGTTATTATTTACACCGACCACAAGAACCTCTCCTACCTCCAGTCTGCCCAACGGCTGAATCCTCGCCAGGCCCGGTGGTCTCTGTTCTTTGCCCGATTTAATTTTGAGATTCACTTTCGTCCTGCCGATAAGAACATTAGGGCCGATGCTCTCTCTCGTTCCTCGGATGCCTCAGAAGTTGAACTTTCTCCGCAACACATCATTCCACCTGACTGCCTGATCTCCACTTCCCCTGCCTCCATCAGGCAAACTCCTCCAGGAAAGACCTTTGTTTCTCCACGCCAACGCCTCGGAATCCTCAAATGGGGTCACTCCTCCCATCTCGCAGGTCATGTGGGCATCAAGAAATCTGTGCAACTCATCTCCCGCTTCTATTGGTGGCCGACTCTGGAGACGGATGTTGTGGACTTTGTGCGAGCCTGCACTATCTGTGCCCGGGATAAGACTCCTCGCCAGAAGCCCGCTGGTTTTCTTCATCCCCTGCCTGTCCCCGAACAGCCTTGGTCTCTGATTGGTATGGATTTTATTACTGATTTACCTCCTTCCCGTGGCAACACTGTTATTTGGGTGGTCGTTGATCGATTCTCCAAAATGGCACATTTCATCCCTCTTCCTGGTCTTCCTTCAGCGCCTCAGTTGGCTAAACAATTTTTTGTACACATTTTTCGTCTTCACGGGTTGCCTACGCAGATCGTCTCGGATAGAGGCGTCCAATTCGTGTCTAAATTCTGGAGGGCTCTCTGTAAACAACTCAAGATTAAATTCAATTTTTCTTCTGCATATCATCCCCAGTCCAATGGACAAGTAGAAAGAATTAACCAGGTCTTGGGTGATTATTTGCGACATTTTGTTTCCTCCCGCCAGGATGACTGGGCAGATCTCCTTCCATGGGCCGAATTCTCGTATAACTTCAGAGTCTCTGAATCTTCCTCCAAATCCCCATTTTTCGTGGTGTACGGCCGTCACCCTCTTCCCCCCCTCCCTACCCCCTTGCCCTCTGGTCTGCCCGCTGTGGATGAAATTTCTCGTGACCTTTCCATCATATGGAGAGAGACCCAAAATTCTCTCTTACAGGCTTCATCACGCATGAAGAAGTTCGCGGATAAGAAAAGAAGAGCTCCTCCCGTTTTTTCCCCTGGAGACAAGGTATGGCTCTCTGCTAAATATGTCCGCTTCCGTGTCCCTAGCTACAAGTTGGGACCACGCTATCTTGGTCCTTTCAAAATTTTGTGTCAAATTAATCCTGTCTCTTACAAACTTCTTCTTCCTCCTTCTCTTCGTATCCCTAATGCCTTTCACGTCTCTCTTCTTAAACCACTCATCCTCAACCGTTTTTCTCCCAAATCTGTTCCTCCCACTCCTGTTTCCGGCTCCTCGGACATCTTCTCTGTCAAAGAAATCTTAGCTTCTAAAAAGGTCAGAGGGAAAACTTTTTTTTTAGTGGACTGGGAAGGTTGTGGTCCTGAAGAGAGATCCTGGGAACCTGAGGACAACATCCTAGACAAAAGTCTGCTCCTCAGGTTCTCAGGCTCTAAGAAGAGGGGGAGACCCAAGGGGGGGGGGTACTGTTACGCCGAGCGCTCCGGGTCCCCGCTCCTCCCCGGAGCGCTCGCTACACTCTCCCCGCTGCAGCGCTCCGGTCAGATCCACTGACCCGGGGCGCTGCGATTCCGCTTCCAGCCGGGATGCGATTCGCGATGCGGGTAGCGCCCGCTCGCGATGCGCACCCCGGCTCCCGTACCTGACTCGCTCTCCCTCGGTCCTGTCCCGGCGCGCGGCCCCGCTCCCTAGGGCGCGCGCGCGCCGGGTCTTTGCGATTTAAAGGGCCACTGCGCCGCTGATTGGCGCAGTGATTCCAATTAGTGTCTTCACCTGTGCACTTCCCTATATCACCTCACTTCCCCTGCACTTCCTTGCCGGATCTTGTTGCCATCGTGCCAGTGAAAGCGTTCCTTGTGTGTTCCTAGCCTGTGTTCCAGACCTCCTGCCGTTGCCCCTGACTACGATCCTTGCTGCCTGCCCCGACCTTCTGCTACGTCCGACCTTGCTTCTGCCTACTCCCTTGTACCGCGCCTATCTTCAGCAGCCAGAGAGGTGAGCCGTTGCTAGTGGATACGACCTGGTCACTACCGCCGCAGCAAGACCATCCCGCTTTGCGGCGGGCTCTGGTGAAAACCAGTAGTGTCTTAGAACCGGTCCACTAGCACGGTCTTCGCCATCCCTCTCTGGCACAGAGGATCCACCTCCTGCCAGCCGGCATCGTGACATGCATTTTGTTACGCCGAGCGCTCCGGGTCCCCGCTCCTCCCCGGAGCGCTCGCAACATCCTCGCAATTGCAGCGCCCCGGTCAGGGTACGCTGCGATACCTCTCCCAGCCGGGATGCGATTCGCGATGCGGCAGGCGCCCGCTCGCGATGCGCGTCCCGGCTCCCGTACCTGACTCGCTCTCCGTCGGTCTTGTCCCGGCGCGCGCGGCCCCGCTCCCTAGGGCGCGCGCGCGCCGGGTCTCTGCAATTTAAAGGGCCACTACGCCACTGATTGGCGCAGTTAGCCTAATTAGTGTGTTCACCTGTGCACTCCCTATTTCTACCTCACTTCCCCTGCACTCCCTCGCCGGATCTTGTTGCCATTGTGCCAGTGAAAGCGTTTCCTGTGTGTTCCTAGCCTGTGTTCCAGACCTCCTGCCGTTGCCCCTGACTACGATCCTTGCTGCCTGCCCCGACCTTCTGCTACGTCCGACCTTGCTCTTGTCTACTCCCTTGTACCGCGCCTATCTTCAGCAGTCAGAGAGGTTGAGCCGTTGCTGGTGGATACGACCTGGTTGCTACCGCCGCTGCAAGACCATCCCGCTTTGCGGTGGGCTCTGGTGAATACCAGTAGCAACTTAGAACCGGTCCACCAGCACGGTCCACGCCAATCCCTCTCTGGCACAGAGGATCCACCACCTGCCAGCCGAATCGTGACAGTAGATCCGGCCATGGATCCCGCTGAAGTCCCACTGCCAGTTGTCGCCGACCTCACCACGGTGGTCGCCCAGCAGTTGCAACAGATAGCGCAACAAGGCCACCAGCTGTCTCAACTGACCGTGATGCTACAGCAGCTACTACCACAGCTTCAGCAATCATCTCCTCCGCCAGCTCCTGCACCTCCTCCGCAGCGAGTGGCCGCTTCCGGCCTACGATTATCCTTGCCGGATAAATTTGATGGGGACTCTAAGTTTTGCCGTGGCTTTCTTTCGCAATGTTCCCTGCACTTGGAGATGATGTCGGACCAGTTTCCTACTGAAAGGTCAAAGGTGGCTTTCGTAGTCAGCCTTCTGTCTGGGAAAGCTCTGTCATGGGCCACACCGCTCTGGGACCGCAATGACCCCGTCACTGCCTCTGTACACTCCTTCTTCACGGAGATTCGAAGTGTCTTTGAGGAACCTGCCCGAGCCTCTTCTGCTGAGACTGCCCTGCTGAACCTGGTCCAGGGTAATTCTTCTGTTGGCGAGTACGCCATCCAATTCCGTACTCTTGCCTCCGAATTATCCTGGAATAATGAGGCCCTCTGCGCGACCTTTAAAAAAGGCCTATCCAGCAACATTAAAGATGTTCTGGCCGCACGAGAAATTCCTGCTAACCTGCATGAACTTATTCATCTGGCCATCGCATTGACATGCGTTTTTCCGAAAGGCGTCAGGAGCTCCGCCAGGATATGGACTTTGTTCGCTCAAGGCGTTTTTTCTCCCCGACTCCTCTCTCCTCTGGTCCTCTGCAATCCGTTCCTGTGCCTCCCGCCGTGGAGGCTATGCAAGTTGACCGGTCTCGCTTGACACCTTAAGAGAGGACACGACGCCGCATGGAGAACCTATGCCTGTACTGTGCCGTTACCGAACACTTCTTGAAAGATTGTCCTATCCGTCCTCCCCGCCTGGAAAGACGTATGCTGACTCTGCACAAAGATGAGACAGTTCTTGATGTCTACTCTGCTTCTCCACGCCTTACTGTGTCTGTGCGGATATCTTCCTCTACCTTCTCCTTCTCTGCTACGGCCTTCTTGGATTCCGGATCTGCAGGAAATTTTATTTTGGCCTCTCTCATCAACAGGTTCAACATCCCGGTGACCAGTCTCGCCAGACCCCTCTACATTAATTCTGTTAACAATGAAAGATTGGACTGTACCGTGCGTTACCGCACGGAACCTCTCCTAATGTGCATCGGACCTCATCACGAAAAAATTTAGTTTTTGGTCCTCTCCAACTGCACTTCCAAAATTCTTCTTGGATTACCGTGGCTTCAACGCCATTCCCCAACCCTTGATTGGTCCACAGGAGAAATCAAGAGCTGGGGTACCTCTTGTTTCAAGGACTGTCTTAAACCGGTTCCCTGTACTCCCTGCCGTGACCCTGTGGTTCCCCCTGTAACCGGTCTTCCTAAGGCTTATATGGACTATGCTGACGTGTTTTGCAAAAAGCAAGCTGAGACTTTACCTCCTCACAGGCCTTATGACTGTCCTATTGACCTCCTCCCGGGTACTACTCCACCCCGGGGCAGAATTTATCCTCTGTCTGCTCCAGAGACTCTTGCTATGTCTGAATACTTCCAGGAAAATTTAAAAAAGGGGTTTATCCGCAAATCCTCCTCTCCTGCCGGAGCTGGATTTTTCTTTGTGTCCAAAAAAGATGGCTCCCTACGTCCTTGCATTGATTACCGCGGACTTAATAAAATCATGGTAAAGAACCGCTACCCCCTACCTCTTATCTCAGAACTCTTTGATCGCCTTCAAGGTGCCCACATCTTTACCAAACTGGACTTAAGAGGTGCTTATAATCTCATCCGCATCAAGGAGGGGGACGAATGGAAGACTGCATTCAACACCAGAGATGGACACTTTGAGTATCTGGTCATGCCCTTTGGCCTGTGCAACGCCCCTGCCGTCTTCCAAGACTTTGTTAATGAAATTTTTCGTGATCTCTTATATTCCTGTGTTGTGGTTTATCTGGACGATATTCTGATTTTTTCCGCCAACTTAGAAGAACACCGCCAACATGTCCGCATGGTTCTTCAGAGACTTCGAGACAATCAACATTATGCCAAAATGGAGAAATGTCTGTTTGAATGCCAATCTCTTCCTTTCCTAGGATACTTGGTCTCTGGCCAGGGATTACAAATGGACCCAGACAAACTCTCTGCCGTCTTAGATTGGCCACGGCCCTCCGGACTCCGTGCTATCCAACGTTTTTTGGGGTTCGCCAATTATTACAGACAATTTATTCCACACGTTTCCACTATTGTGGCTCCTATCGTGGCTTTAACCAAGAAAAATGCCAATCCCAAGTCCTGGTCTCCTCAAGCGGAAGACGCATTTAAACGTCTCAAGTCTGCCTTTTCTTCTGCTCCCGTGCTCTCCAGACCTGACCCATCTAAATCCTTCCTATTGGAGGTAGATGCCTCCTCAGTGGGAGCTGGAGCTGTCCTTCTACAAAAAAATTCTTCCGGGCATGCTGTTACTTGTGGGTTTTTTTCTAGGACCTTCTCTCCGGCGGAGAGGAACTACTCCATCGGGGATCGAGAATTACTGGCCATTAAATTGGCGCTTGAGGAATGGAGGCATCTGCTGGAGGGATCAAAATTTCCTGTTATCATATACATCGATCACAAGAATCTCTCCTATCTCCAGTCTGCCCAACGGCTGAACCCTTGCCAGGCCAGGTGGTCGTTGTTCTTTGCCCGTTTTAACTTTGAAATTCACTTTCGCCCTGCCGACAAGAACATTAGGGCCGATGCCCTCTCTCGTTCCTCGGATGCCTCGGAAGTAGAGGTCTCTCCGCAACACATCATTCCTCCTGACTGTCTGATCTCTACTTCTCCAGTCTCCATCAGGCAAACTCCTCCAGGGAAGACCTTCGTTTCTCCACGCCAACGTCTCGGGATTCTCAAATGGGGACACTCCTCCCACCTCGCAGGCCATGCGGGCATCAAAAAATCCTTGCAACTCATCTCTCGTTTCTATTGGTGGCCGACTCTGGAGACGGATGTTGTTGATTTTGTGCGGGCCTGTACTGTCTGTGCCCGGGATAAGACTCCTCGCCAGAAACCTGCTGGTCTCCTTCATCCTCTGCCTGTCCCCGAACAGCCTTGATCACTGATTGGTATGGACTTTATTACAGACTTACCCCCATCCCGTGGCAACACCGTTGTTTGGGTGGTCGTTGATCGTTTTTCCAAGATGGCACATTTTATTCCTCTTCCTGGTCTTCCTTCAGCGCCTCAGTTGGCAAAACAATTTTTTGTACACATTTTTCGTCTTCACGGTTTGCCCACGCAGATCATCTCGGATAGAGGCGTCCAATTCGTATCTAAATTCTGGAGGGCCCTCTGTAAACAGCTCAAGATTAAATTAAACTTCTCTTCTTCTTATCATCCCCAATCCAATGGGCAAGTAGAAAGAATTAACCAGGTCCTGGGTGACTATTTACGACATTTTGTTTCCTCCCGCCAGGATGACTGGGCAGATCTTCTACCATGGGCCGAATTCTCATACAACTTCAGAATCTCAGAATCTTCTGCTAAGTCCCCATTTTTCGTGGTGTACGGCCGTCACCCTCTTCCCCCCCTCCCTACTCCCTTGCCCTCTGGTTTGCCCGCTGTGGATGAAGTGACTCGTGATCTTTCCACCATATGGAAAGAGACTCAAAATTCTCTTTTACAGGCTTCATCCCGCATGAAAAGGTTTGCCGATAAGAAAAGAAGAACTCCCCCCATTTTTGCGCCCCGGAGACAAGGTATGGCTCTCCGCTAAATATGTCCGCTTTCGTGTCCCCAGTTACAAACTGGGACCACGCTATCTTGGTCCTTTCAAAGTCTTGTGCCAGATTAATCCTGTCTCTTACAAACTCCTTCTTCCTCCTTCTCTCTGTATTCCCAATGCCTTCCATGTCTCCTTAAACCACTCATCATTAACCGCTTCTCTCCCAAATTTGTTTCTCCCACTCCTGTTTCCGGCTCTTCTGACGTCTTTTCTGTGAAGGAGATTCTGGCCTCCAAGACGGTCAGAGGAAAAAAAAATTTCCTGGTGGATTGGGAGGGCTGTGGTCCTGAAGAGAGATCCTGGGAACCTGAGGACAACATCCTAGACAAAAGTCTTATCCTCAGGTTCTCAGGCTCCAAGAGGAGGGGGAGACCCAAGGGGGGGGTACTGTTACGCCGAGCGCTCCGGGTCCCCGCTCCTCCCCGGAGCGCTCGCAACATCCTCGCAATTGCAGCGCCCCGGTCAGACCTACTGACCGGGTACGCTGCGATACCTCTCCCAGCCGGGATGCGATTCGCGATGCGGCAGGCGCCCGCTCGCGATGCGCGTCCCGGCTCCCGTACCTGACTCGCTCTCCGTCGGTCTTGTCCCGGCGCACGCGGCCCCGCTCCCTAGGGCGTGCGTGCGCCGGGTCTCTGCAATTTAAAGGGCCACTGCGCCACTGATTGGCGCAGTTAGCCTAATTAGTGTGTTCACCTGTGCACTCCCTATTTCTACCTCACTTCCCCTGCACTCCCTCGCCGGATCTTGTTGCCATTGTGCCAGTGAAAGCGTTTCCTGTGTGTTCCTAGCCTGTGTTCCAGACCTCCTGCCGTTGCCCCTGACTACGATCCTTGCTGCCTGCCCCGACCTTCTGCTACGTCCGACCTTGCTCTTGTCTACTCCCTTGTACCGCGCCTATCTTCAGCAGTCAGAGAGGTTGAGCCGTTGCTGGTGGATACGACCTGGTTGCTACCGCCGCTACAAGACCATCCCGCTTTGCGGCGGGCTCTGGTGAATACCAGTAGCAACTTAGAACCGGTCCACCAGCACGGTCCACGCCAATCCCTCTCTGGCACAGAGGATCCACCACCTGCCAGCCGAATCGTGACACCTTTACTGTGCCAGTGGGAAATGCTCGCACCTAGGATTTGTGGAAGAGGCTTCTTTCTTGTGGATTGGGAAGGAGGAGGAGAGGTCTTGTGAACCACAGAAAAATATCTTGGACCAGGACCTTCTCAAAAAATTTCTGAACCACAAGAGGAGGGGGAGACCAAAGGGGGGGTACTGTTACACTCTGCGCTCCAACCGCAAGCTCCGGCCATGAGCACAGTGTCCCTGTGTCCCCGTCTGCCGTCAGGGCTGGCATTCGCATAGCGGGACGCGCCCGCACGCGAATCCCAGCCAGTCACTCACCACGCTCCGCGGCAGCCTCCTCCTCTGTGTCTCAGCTCTGGTGAGCGCATCCCCGTCTCCTAGGGCGTGCGCGCCGTAGCTCTGAAATTTAAAGGGCCAGTGCGCCCATAATTAGTTGTTGCACCTGATACTACATTATAAAGTCCCTGCACCTCCCACACTTCCCTGCCGGATCTTCAGTGCCTCTAGCCTGAGATTAAGCTTTCCATATTGCCTGTTTGCCTTACCCGTGTATCCAGACCTTCCCGCTACGTTATTTGACTTCGCACCTTTGCCGCTTGCCTTAACCTTTTGCTAATTTTGACTACGCTACTGCCTTATCCTTTGGTACCTCGCCTTGCCCAGCTACCTGTGTGGTTGAGGGGTAGCGACCTGGGTGTCGTCTGTTGCAGCAAGCCCATCCTGCCTTGCGGTGGGGCTCTGGTGAAGACCAACGGCACCTTAGACTCCGCTCCCCGATACGGTCTGAGTCATCAGCCACACAGGTTAGAGGATCAACGTCCAGCTGCATAACACCCACGCTATAATTTAGAGACTTGGACTTGACTAACTTGCTGGACTTGACTTGTATAATATCCCCAAGACTGTAGGCTTACCACAAGGCTTTGACATAGAAACATAGAATGTGTCGGAAGATAAGAACATTTGGCCCATCTAGTCTGCCCAATAATCTGAATCCTATCAATAGTCCCTGGCCTTATCTTATATGAAGGATAGACTTATGCTTATCCCATGCATGCTTAAACTTCTTCACTGTATTTGCAGCTGCCACTTCTGTAGGAAGGCTATTCCATGTATCCATTACTCTCTCAGTAAAGTAATACTTCCTGATATTACTTTTATACCTTTGCCCCTCTAATTTAAAACTATGTCCTCTTTGACTTTCACCTTGGTAGTGGGGCTGACTTGTAGTAGATGCGTGGTTGCTGGACTTAGGCCTCAGGCCTCCTTTCAGATCTACCTCACAGACAGACTTTACTCCTCACCAAACTGTACCTCAGCTACAAGAGATAGCTGGACCCTGACCTCACTATATAAGAGAGGAATTTAGAGAGATCCTATTGGCAGGATAAGACTTCTGAGTTTTTTTCTGAGATAAGAGTTCACCACTGCATTCTCCCCTTAGGTCCTTAGCAACAAGAGATTTCAGGCAACAAGTACATAGATAATGCAAGTACATTAACCCTTATGTAACAGTACATTAGACTATGAAATATAGAGAGTTCTGTGGAGAGGGGACCCATAACGGACATTGAGCAGCATCGGCCACACAGGATGGGCATGAGTACAGAAGAACACATGATTCTGTACTGGGTCACCACAATGGGACCTCCACAATGAATTTTTAGTCATAAATACTAAAATCAGCCTTATATTATTCATGTTCCCTTTAAAAATGGTGGTACCATCATTCATTGAAGATAGTTAATGTGTGGGCAGACCTCAGCTCGTCCCAGCTTTTGTACTTACATTGTTCTCAGGAGCTTCTGTCAATCATGTTTTTTGCAAATGATAAAACTGTATAAAACAAAAGCATGATTCACTGATGTTTATAGAAGACAGAGTACAGATGTCTTGTATGCCACGTATCCCGCTATAGACTCTGCAACATGATGAAAGGTAACTTGACTTCTTTAGAACTGACTTGACTAGCTGTCATGACAGACAAATTCAATAAATATAAGATAAACGTAAGGTTTCCAACACGGATTGTCATCATTAGTGTTGAGTGCGAATATTCGAAATGCTAATTTTTACCGCGAATATCGGCACTTCGCGATTTCACAAATATTTAGAATATAGCGCTATATATTTGTAATGACGAATATTCTTTTTTTTCTTAACAGAACACATCACAACAATGATGTGTACTGTGTAAAAAAAAAAAAACGTGATCATCCCTCCCTGCTTCCAGCTTGTGGTCCAAAGAAAGCTCTGGAGATGAGCGAATCGAAGCTGACGAATCCGAATTACAAATTGCATGAAAAATTAGTTTCGCAATGAATGCGAATATCGCCGCTATGCTATCGTGCGAATCACTTCATTAAACTCCATTTAGTGCGGTCTAGGCTCCAGGGCATCTAAAATGGCAGATCCACATATGAGAACATGGGGCAAGGAACTCTGGGAAGGCGGGAAGGCAAGGCGGGAAGGCGGGTAGGTGGGATGACCCTAAATCCCATGCAGGATGCAGCCTATCAGCAGCCAGTCACCCCTATGACGTCACAGCCCTATATAATCAGCAGCCATATTCTGGATCGTCACTTCATCCTTTCACTGCAGAGAGATAGGACGGACGTCCTGTATGTGTGTGTGACTAAGAAAAGCTTTTTTCCAGCAGCGTTTCACCTCCTAGTCACAACAGCTTTCTGGCGGACAGAAAGCAGTGTGTTTTTACACAGAAAAGATTTTTTACCTCATCCATTAACCTCCCAGTTACTTTCTACAGCATAGTATTACAGAGAGGGGTAGAGAGCTGTGTGTTGCCTCATGCATTTCAACAAGCTGCCTCAACTTCATAAACCTTAGCAGAGGAGGCAAGAATAATTTTTCAGTGCAATTCAGTGTCTTTTTTTCCACAACAAATGGTCTTCTGGTTATACTAGTCTGTAGATGGTATAATGCCCAGCAATCCTTTCCTAATAGTCTTTGAGAGAGTGCAATTTTGGGTTTAGTACACAGCGAATGTGATGGTGTTGTGCAAAAATAAGTTTTTTTTAAAGCATACTTTAGCGTATTTTTCTGCCCTCATAAGTGCATACCACATACCTACATCTAAGTAGTGTACTATTTTGTACCTTTTAATCTGTCAAGGGCCCACATACTGTGAAAGTCTAGGCAAAAGTACTCACCTGCTGCTGTTCTAGACAAATACTGTTTTAAGCGTAGTGAAGCTTATTGTACTCCCCTCATATACACACTAAGTATGTCAGGCAGAGTTCCAGGACATGCTCACAGGAGTGGCAGAGGCCTAAATTCATCAGGCACAGACAGAGGTCATAGCAGACTATGGGCGAGAGGCAGCAGGAGTCGCAGCGAGAGGCCTGAGCTCCCGGTATCGGCTAGTGGTCGTGTCTCGACCAGCAACCCATCTGTCGTCATCAATTGGTTAACATGATCATCCACTTCATCATAAGTGACATCTGATACCCCCAGTCAACAGTCCGTGGGTTCCTCAGACACAACCCTCAGTTGGCATGGCCCGGGAACAGTTGCTGTCCTCCCATTGCCTCTGTCCTATGCTGTTCCCTCCCCTAAAGAAGTATCTTATGCTGTGGGTTCAGCTCCACTATACACTGAGGAAGATCTAATAGGGGACAGTCAGCAGCTACTGCCTAGCCAAGAAGTGGAGGAGACATCCTCCGCTTCCTCATCTAGGCGGGCAAGTAGTGATGAGGAGAGTGATGTGGGAGGCGGTGTTGTCAGCGTTCAGGGTCCTGACGCATACACTGTTGAGGAACCTGAGGAGGACATCAGTGACGTGCAGACACTTGATGATGAAGTCGATCGCAACTTGGAGCCGGGTGCATAAAGGGCTTCATCATCAGGAGAAGAGGGTTGCAGGTTGCCTGTGAGGCAGCAGATGAGCCAGCAAGGTGGTAGCATGGTTGGCAGTCAGCATGGTGGCAGAAGTGGAAATTCTGGAGCTAAACGTGCCCGGGGGAGACCACCTGCTTCGCGGCAGCCTACCTTCCTGGGAGGTAATAGAACAGGGGTTCCTGGAGACGGCGGCAGTAGCAGTCAAATAGTGCGGACTGTTGGAGGGAAAATCAGTAACTCGGCGAAATAGCAGTTTTTCATCAAGCATCCGAAGGAGGTTAACATAGCCACATGCAGGATCTGTTGGCAGAATGTGAAGGGTGGCCAGGGTCCCAATGTTGGCACCACGGCCCTGCGTCAACATATGCTGCGCCACCATAAAGCGGGCTGGGAGAAGCGTGGCTCCAATGTAGTGGTCCAGCCTGCTGCATCACCCAATGGCAGCTGTGTGTCATACCCTCCTTCTGTCGCTCCAGATGTTCCTGCTCCTCCAACTTTTAGTCAGTCATTCCGCCAACAATCCATCGGCGAAGCCATGTCCAGGAGACAACAGTGTGCGCCCACTCATGCAATGGTGCAGAAGCTGAATGTGCACCTGTTCAAGTTGCTGGTGCTGCAGTCCCTCCCTTTTCAAGTGGTGGACTATGCACCCTTCAAAAAACTGATGGCTTGTGCCGAGCCGAGGTGGAGAGTGCCAAGCCATCATGTCTTTGCAAAGAAGGTAGTACCAGCCCTGCACAATTTTGTAGAAGAGAAGGTGGGCCAGTCCTTTAGCCTGTCTGTGTCTACCAAAGTGCATGGCAGCACCGACATCTGGAGCTGTAACTATGGTCAGGGACAGTACATGTCCTTTACGGCTCACTGGGTGAATGTGGTTCCTGCACAGCCACAACATCAACTTGGACATGTAATGCCGCTTCCTCATCCCCACCCTCAGGCCTTTGGTCCTGTGACAGTGTGAGCCTCCGTCTCCTCATCCTCCACTGTGTCCTCAGCCTCCACTGCCCAGACAAGTCTCAGTGCCCCTTCAGCATACCATGTGCACAGGGCATGGCGCATGTGTTCAATCTGGTTGTCAAGCGGTTCCTGAAGTGTTCCCCCCATTTTCAAGACATCCTAACAATGGGAAGGAAACTTTGCATGCACTTCAGCCACTCCTACACCGCAAAGCACACCCTCCTTGAGCTGCAGCTTCAGAACTGTATCCCCCAACATAGTCTGATTTGTGACGTTGCCACACGTTGGAATTCCACCCTCCATATGTTGTCAACCACCGATTTCTTGATCATCAAAGCGGATAGGGATACTCCCCTGTGTAACTTCAATGTGAACTAGTGGCAGCTCATACGTGACACCTGCCGTTTGCTCAGGCCCTTTGAGGAGGGCACATTATTAGTAAGTCGCCAGGATTACTGGATGAACAACGTCATTCCACTGCTTCATTTCCTACAACACGTTGTCACAATCACACCCTATCGGTCCAGCTAAGACGCTAGAGAGAGTGTGATGGTGCAAGGGTTAAAGCCGCCAGACCTCTGGGTATCCACTACTAGTCCCAGCAAGTCCCCAAATTAACCCTTAGCTTGTTGCACAGCCTTTTAACAACCCTGAGTCTAGCATTGTTAAATATTATATATCTGCCTTTTTGGAGGGAGACTCCATTCCCCCCTCCCCTCTGATCCCACCAGGCGGGCACCTCTGTCCCTGGCCCTCTTATCTGGTTGATTATATGATGAGACCAGAGTGTCCCTTACATCCTGCTGCTTCAGAAGAGCCTCTGACTATAAAGGAGATGTAAACAAACAGCCAGACCCCCAATAAAATGCAATACACAAGAAGGATACACCGTCTGAATGACCTCTCACCCATGTCTTGGATAATACATAGATACAATTATAATTTATAATACACATATAGGATTTTAATAATCAGGCCTTGGGCCTGAAACCTCCCCCTTAAGATGGAGACAGAGAGATCTCGCATCTCCAGGCCGATAGATCTGTCTCCATTAACCATCTATTTCTCCCTGACGCGATAATCCATCTGCATTTTGATGCAGGCTTCCTTTCTTGTGTTGGACAGTGACATTATATTGTTGGAGGATAGGACTCCAGCGAAGCAATTTTACATTGTTACCTGACACTCTGTCCAACCAATGTAGAGGGTTGTGATCAGTTATGACAGTAAAATACCTGCCATATAGGTATGGCTGTAATTTTTGCAAAGCCCAGACCACAGCTAGACATTCCTCTAGCAGCTGATCAATCAGTCGTTGGAAAGTGGCTGGGGCATTTTTCATCCCAAAAGGCATGACACAGCACTCAAACAACCCAAAGGGAGTGATAAAGGCTGACCGCTCCTGGGCCTCTGGGGTCATAGGGATCTGCCAGTACCCTCGGCTTAAATCCATGATAGTCACATATTGGGAACCTGCTAGCTGATCAAGTAGTTCATCTATTCTGGGCATAGGGTAAGCATCAAAGGTAGTCGCAGCATTTAACCTTCTGTAATCCACACAGAACCTAGTAGATTTGTCTTTTTTAGGCACCAGAACTACTGGGGAGGCCCAAGGGCTTTTCTGCCTGATGGGGTTCAGAACCATTACCTTCTGTCCCACTTCATAGACCCGGTCCCTTGTATTGTGATCATACCAGTACTTCTGCCTGGACTGTACTGCTGTGAGGTTGTCATGTACCAGCCCAGTCAATGCCTGCATCCTGTCCCTGAATCTCAGAACATACTCCACCACAGAAGTCTCAGGTGCATGTAGCCCACCTTCCCATTCCCCTCTTACTAAATCTAGGGGTCCCCGCACTTTGCGACCATACAATAATTCAAAGGGCGAGAAACCTGTAGACTCTTGGGGTACCTCCCTGTAAGCCAATAACAGATGGGGTAAATACTTCTCCCAGTCCCTGCCCTCTGATTCTACAAAGGTTTTCAGCATTTGTTTCAAGGTCCCATTGAACCTCTCACAAAGACCATTTGTTTGGGGGTGGTATGGGCTTGCTACCAAGTGCTGTACATTCACCTTCTTACAGAGACTTTGCATGAGATTGGACATGAACTGTGTGCCCTGATCAGTGAGCATTTCTCTGGGGAACCCTACCCTGTAGAAAATACTGATCAGAGCATCTGACACCTTATCGGCTCAGACGGAGGATAAGGCAACAGCCTCAGGGTACCTGGTTGCATAATCTACAACAGTAAGAATACATTGTTTCCCTGTGCTGCTGGGTATAGCCAGAGGCCCCACAATATCCACTGCCACTTGTTCAAAAGGTACAGATATGACTGGTAGGGGCACTAGGGGAACACGAGTTACATCCCCAGACTTACCCACCCTTTGGCAGACATGACAGGATCTACAGTAATTTGCAACAGCAGTACCCATACCTGGCCAATAGAAATTGTGTGCCAACCTGGACTTTGTCTTGGCCACTCCCAAATGTCCTGCCAGGGGGGTCTCATGGGCTAACCTCAGCAGCTCTTTCCTGTACTGCCTAGGAACCATTAACTGCCTTTCTCTCTCCTGGGCCCCTAGCATGCCTTTGGAAAGGGACTCCCAGTACAAGATATCATTTTCCCAATATATCCGATGCCCATCTGTGTCAACACCTGTATGTTCAGCACGTTGTCTCAGCCCTTCAAGGGAAGGGTCACTGCGCAGAGCTTCCCAGAAATGCTCATTTCCCTCCCCCATCTTGTGGCATCAGGGAGCACATTTCCCCCAGGCGAACTAGCATCTCCACCTTCATCTGCTGTGGCTTGCATGTCACACAGCTTGCCCCTTGCATCACCATCCTCCCTTCTTTTTAAATCTGCAGCCCTGGCACGCTGCTGATGCGTTACCACTGCCACCATTGGTATGCCTCCCTGGGGTTTACCTTCCTCTCTCTCAGTTCCAGACATAACAATACAGGCATCATACACAGGGCTATCACTCCTACCCTCCTCCTACTTAGACTCACAGGATTGGGACATATCACTCGCTGCTGGTCCCTCATCCTTACATGTCACCAGGGGCACACCAACCCCTCCCCCCCCCCCAGCCCATCTCCACTAGGTTCTGGCATTGGCAATTCAATGTCACCACATTTTACAATACACCCCATTTCACTTTTGGAAAACATTACTGGTTCAGTCACAGGTAAACATTTATCAATCCCCTGCACTCCTTCCCAGTTACCACAGTTCACAGTGTCTCCCAAAGTCTCGCACAGTACCTCAGAATGAACAGGGCTCTCTCCTAGCCCATCCAGTGTGCAGGTAGTGTCCTCTGGAGCATTAAGACAGAGCATCCAATCCAAATCATTCCCCAGCAGAACATTAACAGGGATGTCCTCAGAGACCCCCACCTCCCGCAAACCCTTGCCTGTACCCCAATCCAGGTACACACGGGCCATGGGCACAGCAAGCCGCACACCTCCAATTCCTTTTAAAGCCATGGTTCTTCCAGGGATGATGTCCTCTGTATCCACCACTTCAGGCCGCACCAAGGTAAAGGAGGCTCCAGAATCTCGCAAACCCACTGTCACCCGGTCACCCACAGTTACACTCTGCAGGTTATCCGCTCTTTTCTCCACTGCTCTGGACACCAGAAGAACAGCTGTGTGTCCTCCAGCTACTGGTGGAGAATTCTTTTTGTTGGGGCAAGTGGCACTCAGGTGCCCAATAGTGTTGCATCTGTAACATCGGCGGGTGTCCCCCTGACCCAATGTGGCTCCTGTTGCTTTTGGGAATGATGGCAAGAATTTCCCGCCTGACCTGGTGGTGCTTTGTGGTTGTGTGGCTCCCCTCCAGGTACTCGCTCCAGCTGGTGCAGATCCACGCTTTGCTGCTGGCGCCCGGTTGTTGGCAAAGTCATCTTCTAGTTCTGCTGCTTCCATGGTTGTCTTGGGCTTGCGGTCCAAAATCCACTCTCTGGCTTCAAAGCTTGGTATTTGGAGAAACTGATCCAGGACCATCAAGTCCTCCAGGGCCTCATAGGTAGTGACTTGTAGGCCCCCAGTTCATAGCCTGAATGCAGTCCTTAGCTGACCTGCATGATGAGTGCAGCTTTCTTTGGCACTTTGTTGCAAAGTCCGAAACTTTTTCCGATAAGTCTGTGGAGTCAGATTAAAACTTTTTAGCAGGGCAGATTTTATTACCTCATAGTCCTGGTCACTCTCAGAGGGAAGCAAAGCAAACACATCCAGAGCTTTCCCTCGCAGCCGTGGGGTTAGATATCGTCCCCACTGTTCCTTAGGTAGATGGAACTGCCGGCAAACCTTTTCAAATCCCCTCAGGAACACATCCAGATCACCATCTTTCTCCAACATGGGGAAATGTTCAAAGCGGGGTTTGTGGTCTCCTTGATCCTGCACATCACTCCGTGCGGATGAAGCATCCGCTCTCAGCCTCAGAAACTCCAGTTCATGCCTTCGCTGGGCCTCTCTTTCTGCGGCTTGTGCCTGGGCCTCTCTTTCTGCGGCTCGTGCCTGGGCCTCTCTTTCTGCGGCTCGTGTTTCTCTCTCTCTCTGCCGCTCGTGCCTGAGCCTCTCTCGCTGCAGTTTGGTACTGGAGAAGCAGTTGGAGTTTCATATTGGCATCCACATTCCCAAGGTGTTGTAAGGCAGTCCGCATATAAGAGTCCAAGGCCTCATGTGGCGTACTGTCCTGATAGGAAGTAATGTTATATTCCCCAGGAGATATCAGTACTTGGATGGCAGTTCCAGCTGTAGGACTTTGCCTCATGTCACTCAGCTCTTCTGCACGGGCATTATACTCCACAAGATCAGCAATAAGTTGTTCCTTGTTCTTTCCTGCAGTAGGGATGTCCTTTTCTTGGCACATTAGCCCCAGTGCAGGCTTGGACTGCTTGTGATATGCCTCAATATTTCCGAGATTAGACAGAGGAGGTAAAACAGGAGATGGGGAGGACAGAACTGTCTTGCACTCTTTTGTATGTCTTTTAAACCAGCACTGAACTCTGTCTTTGGAATTTACACACAAGAAGATGTATGCAATTTCTTTTTTAGTGCTAAGATTTCCTTACAGGTAAAATCCAGCAAGCACTAAAAATCTCTAAATATATCCCGACGCTGCCACCAGCTGTGGCAGCTCATACGTGACAGCTCATACGTGACACCTGCCGTTTGCTCAGGCCCTTTGAGGAAGGCACATTATTAGTAAATCGCCAGGATTACTGGATGAACAACGTCATTCCACTGCTTCATTTCCTACAACACGTTGTCACAATCTCACCCTATCGGTCCAGCTAAGACGCTTGAGAGAGGTGATGGTGCAAGGGTTAAAGCCGCCAGACCTCTGGGTATCCACTACTAGTCCCAGCAAGTCCCCAAATTAACCCTTAGATAAACGTGTTTCCACCAGAGCTGCCTTCAGAAAGGTGAGCTCATATATTTGGAGATCAAAGACCAGAGCTGATTAATTAAACATTTAATCTGATAAAACGTATCACAGTGCTATGCATAAAAATAAACAAATGACATACAGTTACAAAAATATGAAAGAGTTTAGCAAGGCAAGTTCAGAAAACAAAAGATGAAGTTCTTACAGCATGATGATATAGCAGTCCATGAGAGTGAGTTCCAGCTGTTCTTAGAATAGTCTTTTCAGCTTGTTGCACAGCCTTTTAACAACCCTTAGTCTAGCATTGTTAAATATTATATATCTGCCTTTTTGGAGGGAGACTCCATTCCCCCCTCCCCTCTGATCCCACCAGGGGGGCACCTCTGTCCCTTGCCCCCTTATCTGGTTGATTATATGATGGGACCAGAGTGTCCCTTACATCCTGCTGCTTCAGAAGAGCCTCTGACTTCAAAGGAGATGTAAACAAACAGCCAGACCCCCAATAAAATGCAATACACAAGAAGGATACACCATCTGAATGTCCTCTCACCCATGTCTTGGATAATACATAGATACAATTATAATTTATAATACACATATAGGATTTTAATAATCAGGCCTTGGGCCTGACACACGTGTTGGAAACGATGGCTGGTCAGGGTAATGGAGATGTGGCGCCTACATCTCATGGCCACATGAGCCCTGTGGGGGCTGAACTGGAGGAGGAGGGGCACAGTGGAGCACAGTTTAGGTTTCGCCAAATGGGCGGTTTTTCTAGTCATCTGACAGGAGAGGAGAAGCAGGAGCTGCCAGAGGAGCTAGAGGGTTATGAGGAAGGCGAGACAGAGGACCCAGAGGCACTGTGGCAGTATGCAGTGGAGATGGAGGCAGGGAGTCCCTCCGAGTCACTTGCACAAATGGCACGATGCATGCTACCTTACTTGCGTATTGACCACCGAATTGTCACCATACAGCAGCAGGATGACTTCTGGCTTTCCACCTTATTGGACCCTCGCTACCGCCACAAAATGGGGGCCTTCTTTACATCCACTGAGAGAGAGGACAAACTGACCTAGTACAGAGACATCATACGTAGTCAGTTGGCTGATGCCTATTGGCGCCATTGTCGATCCTCTCGCAGGTCTGAGACTTGGGGGGCCCTCTGTGCTCACTTTCCACTGCCATGGCTTGTGGGGATGGGTGGGGTGGCAGGAGCAGTACCAGCTCCATCAGCAGCAGCCTGAGTCTACAGTCGCTGATGAGTACCTTTCTTAACCCGCATAGTGAAGCAACTCATCAGCAGCAGGTAGACCTGGAGCAGGACCTGAACCAGCTGGGGGTGGTATACCTTGACATGACCATGCCAACACACCTTGAAGATCTGTTGGACTTCTGGGCAGTCAAACTTGATTTGTGGCTGCAACTAGCAGAGTTTGCCCTGGAAAAGCTGTCCTGCCCGGCCAGTAGTGTGCCATCAGAGCGGGTGTTAATGTGGTGGAGGCCATAGTAATTCCAAGGAGAACTCGTCTGTACACAAAAAATGTGGAGAGATTGACCTTTATGAAGATGAATCAGGCATGGACCAGCCAGGATTTCCACCCACCAATGTTGATGCATCAGAATAGATTGACCATGGTGTCACACCAACACTTCACAAATATGGATAGTGCCAAGCAGATTTAAGGTGCTCCTCTCCAGTTACAAACATTGCTCCGCATCAGACCTTTCATGCTTCAGCCAACTCCAGGCTGTGCCATTCAGCCACTATATGGTCTCCTTATGCTTCAGCCAACCCCCGGCTGTGCCATTCAGCCACTATATGGTCTCCTCATACTTCAGCCACCTCCAGGCTGTGGTATTCAGCCACTATATGGTCTCCTCATGCTTCAGCCAATTCCATAACATTTTTGCACCCTGTTTTGTCATTATGTAATTGGTATCAAATGCAGAAAAAGGAGTGTGAGTGATTTTATGTAATGATGTTATCAAAGAGTTTGATGAGCGTATGAAGCCTTACAACTCACAGAGTTTGTGAATATAATGTTGGAAGATGGATAAGGCCATTATCAGCACATCTGCCATAAGCACATCACTTTATATAGTGACAGACAGCTATTCTATCAAGAGAGTGTAAAAAAATAACAATGTCTAACCCAGCTTTCTAAATATAAATTTCCTAGCAGATGCAGTTCATTTTACAAAAAGAGTATACTGTATGCCAATAGTGCACTACTCTTCATATATAAGACTGTCATACATACACTCATATGGGCCCTTCTTTACTAAGAGTGGAGTGTAGGTTTCTTTGTGGGTTTTAACTCCCTACAATTTTTTTCCATGTTATTTACTAAGGTTTCCCTACATTTTCTACTTTCCCTACATTTGTTTTTTTTTTTTTACACATGCTCTGATCTGTAGGGTTTTCCTCAGCTCAAATCCACCACATTTTATGTGGAAACCTTAGTAAATATGTAGTTTTTTTGTGAAAATGTCGGGAACACGCCCCTTTTCTGAAACCACGCCCCCTTTTACCGGCGGCCATGCCCCCTTTTCGGCTTTTCTTAGCAAAATGGAGAAATTACTGGGGTTTTTTCAATTCTGGTGCAACTTCTGGCGCAAAACCTGGCGCAGACAGAATTTCTGTCGCAATGCGACAGAACCTGGCGCACAACCCGACGAAACATGTCAGGTTTGCAATAGTAAATGAGGGCCATGGTGTTTTAAAGAAGTAGTACTGTGAAAAAAAAAAGTAATTGTATTGTGCCCAGCTGCAAAAACAAAACAAACATTAACTCACCTTCCTTTGTTCCTCCTTGTGCCGCTATAGCTCTTCGGTCCTCCAGTAAGGTCTCCTTCCTTCTTCCGTGTGCACAGATTGTCACACTGCAGTCAGTGTATCGCCAGCCACAGTGATGTCCCGCCTCAGTCAGTGATAGGCTGAGTGCAGTGTTATGTAAGGAGACGGGCAGCAGGGAGAAAGTGAGGCCCAGGCTCCTTACATGACACTGCACTCAACCTATCACTGGCTGAGGAAGGACATCTCTGCGGCCGGCGATACGCTGACCACAGTGTGACAATCTGTGCACACGGAAAAAGGAGACCGGACCAGAGGACCGAACAGCTATAGCCGCGCAACGGGGGAACGGAGGAAGGTGAGTTAATGTTTGTTTTGGGTTTTTTGCAGCCCAGGCACAATACGATGAAATTTTTTTTCACAATACTACTCCTTTAACCCCTTAAGGACCCAGCCCAAATATACCTTAAGGACCCGGCCATTTTTTGAACATCTGACCACTGTCACTTTAAGCATTAATAACTCTGGGATGCTTTTACCTTTCATTCTGATTCCAAGACTGTTTTTTCGTGACATATTCTACTTTATGTTAGTGGTAAACTTTTGTCGATACTTGCATCATTTCTTGGTGAAAAATTCCAAAATTTGATGAAAAAATTGAAAATTTTGCATTTTTTTTACTTTGAAGCTCACTGCTTGTAAGGAAAATGGATATTCCAAATAAATTATACATTGATTCACATATACAATATGTCTACTTTATGTTTGCATCATAAAATTGACGTGTTTTTACTTTTGGAAGACATCAGAGGGCTTCAAAGTTCAGCAGCAATTTTCCAATTTTTCACAAAATTTTCAAAATCAGAATTTTTCAGGGACCAGTTCAGTTTTGAAGTGGATTTGAAGGGCCTTCATATTAGAAATACCCCACAAATGACCCCATTATAAAAACTGCACCCCTCAAAGTATTCAAAATGACATTCAGTAAGTGTGTTAACCCTTTAGGTGTTTCACAGGAATAGCAGCAAAGTGAAGGAGAAAATTCAAAATCTTCATTTTTTACACTCGCATGTTCTTGTAGACCCAGTTTTTGAATTTTTACAAGGGGTAATAGATGAAAAATCCCCCCAAAATTTGTAACCCAATTTCTCTCGAGTAAGGAAATACCTCGTATGTGTATGTCAAGTGTTCGGCGGGTGCACTAGAGGGCTCAGAAGGGAAGGAGCGACAATAGGATTTTGGAGAGGGAATTTTGCTGAAATGGTTTTTGGGGGGCATGTCACATTTAGGAAGCCCCTATGGTGCCAGAACAGCAGAAAACCCCAACATGGCATACCATTTTGGAAACTAGACCCCTCAAGGCACGTAACAAGGGGTCCAGTGAGCCTTAACACCCCACAGGTGTTTGACGACTTTTCGTTAAAGTCGGATGTGTAAATGAAAAAAAAAATTTTTTCACTAAAGTGCAGTTTTTCCTCCAAATTTACCATTTTTACAAAGGGTAATGGGAGAAAATGCCCCCCCCCAAATTTGTAATCCCATCTCTTCTGAGTATGGAAATACCCCATGTTAGGATGTAAAATGCTTTGCGGGCAAACTACAATGCTCAGAAGAGAAGGAGTCACATTTGGCTTTTTGAAAGCAACTTTTGCTGAAATGGTTTTTTGGGGGCATGTCGCATTTAGGAAGCCCCTGTGGTGCCAGAACAGCAAAAAATACCCACATGGCATACTATTTTGTAAACTACACCCCTCAAGGAACGTAACAAGGGGTCCGCTGAGCCTTAACACCCCACAGGTGTTTGACGACTTTTCGTAAAATTTGGATGTGTAAATGAAATTTTATTTTTTTTTTACTAAAATGCAGTTTTTCCCCAAAATTTTACATTTTTACAAGGGGTAATAGGAGAAAATGACCCCCAAAATGTGTAACCCCATTTCTTCTGAGTATGGAAATACCCCATGTTAGGACGTAAAATGCTCTGCTGGCGAACTACAATGCTCAGAAGAGGAGGAGCGCCATTGAGCTTTTGGAAAGCGAATTAGTTTGGAATGGTAGTCAGGGGCCATGTGCGTTTACAAAGCCCCCCGTGGTGCCAGAACAGTGGAACCCCCCACATGTGACCCCATTTTGGAAACTACACCCCTCACAGAATTTAATAAGGGGTGCAGTGAGTATTTACACCCCACAGAACTTTGGAACAGTGGGCTGTGCAAATGAAAAAGTTTATTTTTCATTTTTACGGACCACTGTTCCAAAAATCTGTCAGACATCTGTGGGGCGTAAATTCTCAATGTACCCCTTATTACATTACGTGAGGGGTGTAGATTCCAAAATGGGGTCACATGTGTCGGGGGTCCATTGTTCTGGCACTATGGGGGCTTTGTAAACACATGTGGCCTTCAATGCCGGACAAATTTTCTCTACAAAATCCCAATGGCGCTCCTTCTCTTCTGAGCATTGTAGTTCGCCCGCAGAGCACTTTAAATTCACATATGGGGTATGTTCTTACTCAGAAGAGATGGGTTTACAAATTTGGGGGGGCTTTTTTCCTATTTCCCGATGTGAAAATGAAAAATTTAGGGTAACACCAGCATTTTAGTGAAAAAATATAATTTTTTTCATTTTCCCATCTAACTTTAATGAAAATTCGTCAAACACCTGTGGGGTGTTCAGGCTCACTATACCCCTTGTCACGTTCGGTGAGGGGTGTAGTTTCCAAAATGGGGTCACATGTGGGTATTATTTTTTTTTGCGTTTGTCAGAACCGCTGTAAAATCAGCCACCCCTGTGCAAATCACCAATTTAGGCCTCAAATGTACATGGTGCACTCTCACTCCTGAGCCTTGTTGTGTGCCCGCAGAGCATTTTACGCACACATCTGGGGTATTTCTGTACTCAGGAGAAATTGCGTTACAAATTTTGGGGGTCTTTTTTTCCTTTTACCGCTTGTGGAAATAAAAAGTATGGGGCAACACCAGCATGTTAGTGTAAAAAAAAAAAAAAATTTACACTAACAGGCTGGTGTAGCCCCCAACTTTTCCTTTTCACAAGCGGTAAAAGGAAAAAAAGCCCCCCAAAATTTGTAGTGTAATTTCTCCTGAGTACGGAGATACCCCATATGTGGCCCTAAACTGTTTCCTTGCAATACGACAGGGCTCCGAAGTAAGAGAGCACCATGCGCATTTGAGGACTAAGTTAGGGATTGCATAGGGGTATTCTACGCCAGTGATTCCCAAGCAGGGTGCCTCCAGCTGTTGCTAAACTCCCAGCATGCCTGGACAGTCAGTGGCTGTCCAGAAATGCTGGGAGTTGTTGTTTTGCAACAGCTGGAGCCTCTGTTTTGGAAACCCTGCCGTACAAGACGTTTTAAATTGTTTATTGGGGGGGGGGACAGTGTAAGGGGTGTATATGTAGTGTTTTACCCTTTATTAGGTGTTAGTGTAGTGTAGTGTTTTTAGGGTACATTCACACTGGCGGGTTACGGTGAATTTCCCGCTAGGAGTTTGCACTGCGGCAAAAAATTTGCCGCAGCCCAAACTTGAAGCAGGAAATTTACTGTAAACCCGCCTATGTGAATGTACCCTGTACATTCACATGGGGGGGGGGGCAAACCTCCAGCTGTTTCAAAACTACAACTCCCAGCATGTACTGACAGACCGTGCATGCTGGGAGTTGTAGTTTTGCAACAGCTGGAGGCACACTGGTTGGAAAACATTCAGTTAGGTTCTGTTACCAAACTCAATATTTTCCAACCAGTGTGCCTCCAGCTGTTGCAAAACTACAACTCCCAGCATGTACTAATCACCGAAGGGCATGCTGGGAGATGTAGTTATGCAATAGCTGGAGGTACGCAACTACAACTCCCAGCATGCCGAGACAGCTGTTTGCTTTCTGGGCATGCTGGGAATTGCAGTTTTGCAACATCTGGAGAGCTACAGTTTTTAGACCACTGCACAGTGATCTCCAAACTGTGGACCTCCAGATGTTGCAAAACTACAACTCCCAGCATGTCCAGACAACAAACAGCTATGTGGGCATGCTAGGAGTTGTAGTTTTGCAACATCTGGAGGGTTATAGTTTAGAGACCACTGTATAGTGGTCTCAAACTGCAGCCCTCCAGCTGTTGCAAAACTACATATTCCAGCATGCCCAAACAGCTGTTTGGGCATGCTGGGAGTTGTAGTTTTGCAACATCTGGAGGGCTACAGTTAGAGACCACGGTCTCAGACTGTAGCCCTCCAGATCTACTTACCGGCTTCCGTAGTATCCCGGCAGCCGTCCTCTTCAGATGCACGTGACGCCGCCCGCCGATCAACGTCGCCGCAGCCTCCGGACGGGTAAGTGGACGTCGGCGCCCGGTCCCCTTCGGTTCCCCGTTCGGCCCCGCCTATTGTGGGAGGGCAGGACGGGGAAAACGAAAGTTAACCCCCCCGCCCCCGGTCTGCTATTGGTCGTTGCCTCTGACGATCAATAGCAGACCAATAGCAGGGATAGGAGGGGTGGCAACCCTGCCACCTCACTCCTATGCCTACAGGGGGGATCGTGGGTGTCTTGGACAACCGCGATCCCCCTTCTATTCCGGGTCACCGGGTCACAATAGACCCGTATGACCCGGAATGGGCGCAAATCGCAAGTGTGAATTCACTTGCGATTTGCGCCGATCGCCGACGTGGGGGGGTCTGATGACCCCCCTGGGCATTTGCACGGGGTGCCTGCTGATTGATATCAGCAGTCACCCCGGCCCGGTCCCCGCCCGGCGCGCGGCGGGGACCGAAATTCCCACGGGCGTATGGTTACGCCCTGGGTCCTTAAGTACCAGGACGTCAAGGCATATCCATACGCCCTAGGTCCTTAAATGGTCAAAAAGGAAGGTAAAAAAGTAAAGGCGTGTAGTTAAAGTAAAGCTACATTCACACCACATTTTTGCATCTGTTTCACTGTTTTCACTACAGTCTGTTTAATTTTGCTGTCTACAAAACATAGCCATGCTATTGTGTATGCCTAAAAATACTTTAGATACTTTAAGGTCAGCCTCATCCACCATTTTACCAGCTGCTTGCTCAATATGTTAATACTATATTTAATATTTATAGTTATGGTTATCTCAAAGAAAAAGTTATACAGAACACTGGTTAAAGTGTCTAATGAAATTGGCAAGCATGTACAGCACACAAATGAACACCAAAAATTATAAATGTTCATAAAAATCATGCCTTTTATCATATATATCCCCAGTATGGTATGCCCCTCATTTCTTGTCCCCAGCATAGTCTCTAATGTGATTCACTAAGTATTACTAGAAGAATAAAAAGCTTTCCGCACTCACCGCACAGTCTACGACTCGAAGCTCCTGTTCAGGGACGCCGGCAGTTCAGGGGCAGCATCTGATGCATAGCGTATAATAGAGGCATAATCTTATCTGATTCACAATGCTTAGCAATACTCTCTATCCTATTCCTGGTTCCCAGAACTGGTTCCTAGTCCATAGAATAGGTCACTATCTCAATCCTGTTCCTAGAATGACTCCCTTTTATCCCATAATCAAGGACACCCCCTACATTGTACTTTCCTGTAATTAAATGCAAATATATGTGAATAGACACAGCTGGTGATGTTACCAATGTGCGCCAAACCAAGGAGAAATATAGAAGCAGAGAAGAGATAAGGATTTATTTCTAAGCAGAAAGGCTTTATAGTGTTTTAAAGTTAACATGAAACATAAAACATGGTTTTTTGATGCATAGTTTGTCCCGACACTTCACTCTTCATCATCAAAAAAATACCGAAACTTTGAAATTAATTATTCTAGAAACTATCCCCCATTCATTTACCTAACAGAATACAAAGATTAAATAATCGTGAATCCTTCTGGATTCACAAACTACATACCTGGCACCCTCAAGGTTTTAATGAATGTATCGATACAGTTAAATAATCTGATAATTTAGGGTTTAAAAATTTCCCATTTTTTCTTATGGATTAATCTCCAAAATATTATACCTTGATCTATTTTTTCCTCGTTCCTTCTGTGCTGTTCACCCTGGAGCGCCCCACTGTGTATTTATTATTCCTTTTGTTTTATTTTCTAAGTTCCGTTTGTTTTTCCCTTCCTTTCTGCATATAGATACTTCTGTATTTTTTAATTATTTATTGTTTGTAAATTTGGATCTCTTTACGAATATTCACACCATGCGTTTTCGCCGGGTGCTGTATTTAATACCGCACTAGTCATTCTAGTTCATCTTTTTCACTTTTCTCCAAGTAGTGTTCATACATCCCCTTCTGGTCAGTTGCGATTTGGTTTACCGCACTGTTTATTATTTATTATTTATTTTAATAAGGCAGCGATATACAAAAAAAAAAAAAAAAAAACATTTTTATTTTTTATCCTTTGAATTAACATACATAACTCTTTATATCATATACATTTTTCGAAATAATATCCAACTTGCGTTGTTGAATGCCGCACCGGTGACTAAGCGGTGTGACTCCTTGAGTCGCTTGTAGTGTTATATTCACACCACATGCGATAATTATACTATATATATATAATACAATAAGATTGCATTGTGCTTTTATATTGCTGTTTTATTATTATTATTATTATTGTGACTTTTGTTTGCCTATTTATATTTATTTATATCTATTTATATATTTTTCATACATTGTCACATCTATATGTGGATATGTTATTCTATGTAACAACTCTTTCAAAAAGCACTCTAATGGTTTATTCCTGGAGGTATATATATCTGTTACCAGCCTTCCCCTGTCATGCCTGATGAAGCTGCGCATGCGCAGCGAAATGCGTTGCATCTAATAAATCCATTGATTTTACTTGGCTGCCTGATGGTTCCTCTCTGCGCCAGACAAACTCCTGACTCCCTGGTCATTCGGTTTTGATTTTACTCTCACCCAGGAGGGCTGCAGTGGACCTTCTTCCATATCTCTTCTGCTCTTAACCTTGTTGTGTGTGGGCGCACAACCAACTTTGGTAAGCGGCTTGGGAATCACCGTCCCCTACCCCCACCTGCAAGATCTACTGATCCCGCACATGAGGCGCCTTCCTTCCTTTCTCTATGAAACATAAAGGGGGAGATTTATCAAGGAATTTAGAGCTAATTTTTTTTCTTACAAAAGACACAAAAAGTCGCATGTGCGCCTAAGCAATTTTTTGTGCGACTTTTGGCTGTAAGCAAAAAACTACAGAAGAGCTTGCCCAAGCAAATTTCAGTTTTCACTTTGCAGTGGTCAGGTATTTATCAAGTGCAAAAGTTGCACAAATAGTCTCAACCGCCTCCAAAGCAGCGTAAATGTAAGTCAGCCTGGACCTGGCTTACAAAACTTGCTTAGGAGAGCGGGATTTCATATTTCCCGTTGGGAGCCGAGACCACGGCTCTTGCGGGAAATATGAAATCACAGCCGTACAAAGGAGCCCCGGCTGGCATCACTTTGTAGCCACCCGGGCTCCGTCTCATCCCCACTACCCACCCTACCCTGTTTTTCATGCCCCAGCTACACATCAGACCAGCCCCCTCCCCCCTCATCTCAGCAGACCAGCTCCCCCTGTCATCACCCGCCGCCCGCCCCAGCTTATCTATTCCCTCCGGCCTGGTCATCTCCTACCTGCCTCTTTCGACCCTCACTCACCCACCCACCCCACATATTACCCCCGGCCGCTCTTCTCCCCCTCCTTCCGCTCCTGACCCCACCCCCGCTCATCTTTACCTCGCCGCCGCTCCACACCTCCCACCCACTGGCTAGCTGTTACAAGACTACAACTCCCAGCATGCCTTTTCCGTGAGGACATGATGGGAGTTGTAGTTGCAATGGCTGGTAGTTGCGGGCGGGCGGGTTGCCAGGGAGCGGAGCCTGCCCTCTCCCAGGAAAATTAAATGACAGTACTACACTGTAATTTCATATTTCCCGGCCTTAACTGTGATTGGCTAGGTCTCAGCCAATCACGGCTCAGGCCAGGATATATGAAATTACAGTGTAGTTTCATATTCTTGGAAACTGGCCAGCTCCGCTCCCCGGCCACCCACCCACTCGAAACTACCAGCCATTGCAACTACAACCCCAGCATGTCCTTACTGAAAGGACATGCTGGGAGTTGTAGTCATAACGGCTAGCGGGCCGGTGGTAGTTGCGGGCGGGTGGCCGGGAAGCGGAGTTGGGCAGTTCCCAAGAATATGAAACTACACTGTAATTTCATAGATCCCGGCCTGAGTTGTGATTGGCCAAGACCGACGCTCCAATCACAGCTCAGGCCGGGAAATTGGAATTACAGTGTAGTTTCATTTTCCTGGGAGCCGGCCGGCTCCGCTCCTTGTCCAACTACCACTGGCCCTCTAGTCGTTGTGACTATAACTCCCAGCATGTCCTCACTGTTAGGGCATGCTGGGAGTTGTAGTCTTGCAACAGCCAGTTGGCGGGTGGCCAGGGAGCTGCTGGTGCTTCTAGCTGTTGCTAAACTACAACTCCCATCATGGGAGTTGTAGTTTACAGTGGGCGTGCCTCCAGCTGTTGCTAAACTACAACTCCCATGATGGGAGTTGTAGTTTAGCAACAGCTAGAAGCACCAGCAGAGTGCCAGTTAAGGAACGGGGTGCCCACAGCTGTTGCTAAACTACAACTCCCATGACGGGAGTTGTAGCCTAGAATCGGGGTACCTCCAGCTGTTGCTAAACTACAACTCCCATGATCGGAGTTGTAGTTTAGAATTGGGGTGCCTCCAGCTGTTGCTAAACTACAACTCCCATGACTGGAGTTGTAGTTTAGAATCGGGGTGCCTCCAGCTGTTGCTAAACTACAACTCGCATAACGGGAGTTGTCGTTAAGGAACGGGTGCCTCCAGCTGTTGCTAAACTACAATTCCCATAACGGGAGTTGTCGTTAAGGAACGGGTGCCTCCAGCTGTTGCTAAACTACAATTCCCATGACGGGAGTTGTAGCTTAGAATCGAGGTACCTCCAGCTGTTTCTAAACTACAACTCCCATGACGGGAGTTGTAGTTAAGGAACGGGGAGCCTCCAGCTGTTGCTAAACTACAACTCCCATTACGGGAGTCGTAGTTTAGAATTGGGTGCCTCCAGTTGTTTCTAAATTACAATTCCCATAACGGGAGTTGTCGTTAAGGAACGGGTGCCTCCAGCTGTTGCTAAACTACAATTCCCATGAAGGGAGTTGTAGCTTAGAATCGAGGTACCTCCAGCTGTTTCTAAACTACAACTCCCATGACGGGAGTTGTAGTTAAGGAACGGGGAGCCTCCAGCTGTTGCTAAACGACAACTCCCATGACGGGAGTTGTAGTTTAGAATCGGGGTGCCTCCAGTTGTTGCTAAACTACAATTCCCATGACAGGAGTTGTAGTTTAGAATTGGGTGCCTCCAGCTGTTGCTAAACTACAACTCCCATGAAGGAAGTTGTAGTTTACAAACAGCGAGACTCCAGCTGTTGCTAAATTACCACTTAAATCTTTCCCAGACAGCCGAAGGCTGTCTGGAAATGATGGGGGTAGTAGTTTAGCAACAGCTGGTGACTCCATTTTTGGAAACGCTGGTTTATGGGCATTTTTCCTAAGGGAGGGCACCATGAATGTAACTGTGGTTTGTCCCGGTACCGTATCCTATACATTACCTATATAGAGGTCCCCAAAGTCAGAGTCCCTAGGACATCGGGGTCCCTCGTCTAGTTTTCCCCTTGTCACCTCTCACTTAGTCAGTACATATATAGTATTTCTATTTGATATTTATATAACTATAGGCATAGAAATGTATATATTTAGTTATGTACCTGTTCGCAGCATAGCAGGACCTGCGGGTCATGTGATCAGGTAGAAACTCTATGGTTTTTTCTTTAGGACCTTTGGATGTTCCCGTGACGTATGCAACCACCATGCATTGTAACGGTGAGTGACAGCTGACACGGACCAATCCAAAACGGCCCTTCCTCTGTCCATATAAGGGAGCGGCGGCCAACACTTAGTCTCTCTTTCCTCGTGGGCTGCTGATGAAGGAGGATCTGCACAGCTGTCATCAGCAGTGACTAGGCCCAAGGCTTGCGGCCACGGCCATCTCACAAAACTGTGAGTTATCTCAATCCCTGTTAACTCTGCAAGATCCCTGGACCTAAACAGACCCCTAAATCTGGATGGATCTCTGCACCAATCCTAATTCTAATAATCCTTTGGATAAGTCAATGGTCCGCAGCATCTGTCAATCACTGCTGTGCTGTATAGAAACTGTATTGCTAAGACTGTTGCTGTTAATTGGATGTACCGCAAGTACCTCAGTAAAGTTTATGCAAGTTCAAGTTCACCTCTATTGTGGACCTTCATTAATTTAAGCACACACCTATCGTTTCTGGGAAGGGTGGCGATAGGCTGAAGATGTACCTCAGCGTATTAACCCTCAACCTGGCGTCACGAGTGACAGGGGTTAAATTAACCCCTCATATACCGAAGCAACACCCCAACTACACTACACCCCAAGGCAGTTACCACATAACCAATTTTCCGTATTTCTTTCTTATTTCAGATCAGTGTATGCAAAAGACTTCTTTGGATTCGGAGGACTGCGTCGATGACCAGCATTTTGTAGTTTAATATTCATAAAATGGTTAGCGAGGGCTTGTGGGGGAGTGTTTTTTGGAATAAACGTTTTTAAGTTGTGTTTTTCTTTCATTTACTTAACAGGCTTAGTAGTGGAAGCCGTCTTATAGACGGAATCCATTACTAACTCGGAGCTTAACATTAGCCATTATACCAACAGGCCCGGAGTGTCAAAAATGGCACTTCCGGGCCTAGGTGGTAACAGGCTGGAGTTATTTAGGCTGGGGAGGACCAGTAACAATGGTCCTCGCCCACCCTGGTAATGTCAGGCTGTTTAGTTGGTATCTGGCTAAGAATAAAAAATAGGGAGAAATCCATGCATTTAAAAAAAAAATTTTTAACCTCTTAAGGACGCAGGGCGTACATGTATGACCTGTGCCCGGTCCCGGTGTTTAACCCCTTAAGGACCGAGCCCTTTTTCACCTTAAGGACCGTAGCGTTTTTTGCAATTCTGACCACTGTCACTTTAAACATTTATAACTCTGGAATGCTTTTAGTTATCATTCTGATTCCAAGATTGTTTTTTCGAGACATATTCTACTTTAACTTAGTGGTAAAATTTTATGGTAACTTGCATCCTTTCTTGGTGAAAAATCACCAAATTTGATGAAAAAAATGAAAATTTTGCATTTTCCTAACTTTGAAGCTCTCTGCTTGTAAGGAAAATGGATATTCAAAATATATTTTTTTGGGGTTCACATATACAATATGACTACTTTATGTTTGCATCATAAAATTTATGAGTTTTTACTTTTGGAAGACACCAGAGGGCTTCAAAGTTCAGCAGCAATTTTTAAATTTTTCACAAAATTTTCAAACTCGCTATTTTTCATGGACCAGTTCAGGTTTGAAGTGGATTTGAAGGGCCTTCATATTAGAAATACCCCATAAAAGACCCCATTATAAAAACTACACCCCCCAAAGTATTCAAAATGACATTCAGTAAGTGTATTAACCCTTTAGGTGTTTCACAGGAATAGCAGCAAAGTGAAGGAGAAAATTCAAAATATTCATTTTTTACACTCGCATGTTCTTGTAGACCCAATTTTTGAATTTTTGCAAGGGGTAAAAAGGAGAAAATTTTTACTTGTATTTGAAACCCAATTTCTCTCGAGTAAGCACATACCTCATTTGTCTATGTTAATTGTTCAGTGGGCGCAGTAGAGGGCTCAGAAGTGAAGGAGCGACAAATGGTTTTTGGGGGGCATGTCACCTTTAGGAAGCCCCTATGGTGCCAGGACAGCAAAAAAACACACATGGCATACCATTTTGGAAACTAGACCCCTCAGGGAACGTAACAAGGGGTAAAGTGAACCTTAATACCCCACAGGTGTTTCACGACTTTTGCATATGTAAAAAAAAAAATTTTTTTTTTACCTAATATGCTTGGTTTCCCAAAATTTTTACATTTTTAAAAAGGGTAATAGCAGAAAATACCCCCCAAAATTTGAAGCCCAATTTCTTCCGATTCAGAAAACACCCCATATGGGGGTGAAAAGTGCTCTGCTGGCGCACTACAGGTCTCAGAAGAGAAGGAGTCACATTTGGCTTTTTGAAAGCAAATTTTACTCTGGGGGCATGCCGCATTTAGGAAGCCCCTATGGTGCCAGAACAGCAAAAAAAAAAAACATGGCATACCATTTTGGAAACTAGACCCCTCGGGGAACATAACAAGGGGTAATGTGAACCTTAATACCCTACAGGTGTTTCACGACTTTTGCATATGTGAAATTTTTTTTTTTTTACCTAAAATGCTTGGTTTCCCAAAATTTTTACATTTTTAAAAAGTGTAATAGCAGAAAACACCCCCCAAAATTTGAAGCCCAATTTCTCCCGATTCAGAAAACACCCCATATGGGGGTGAAAAGTGCTCTGCTGGCGCACTACAGGTCTCAGAAGAGAAGGAGTCACATTTGGCTTTTTGAAAGCAAATTTTGCTCTGGGGGCATGCCGCATTTAGGAAGCCCCTATGGTGCCAGGACAGCAAAAAAAAAACACATGGCATACCATTTTGGAAACTAGACCCCTCGGGGAACGTAACAAGGGGTTAAGTGAACCTTTATACCCCACAGGTGTTTCATGACTTTTGTATATGTAAAAAAAAAATTTTTTTTTTTACCTAAAATGCTTGTTTTCCCAAAAAGTTTACATTTTTATAAAAGGGTAATAGCAGAAAATACCCCACAAAATTTGAAGCCCAATTTCTCTCGAATACGGCGATACCCCATATGTGGCCCTAAACTGTTGCCTTGAAATACGACAGGGCTCCAAAGTGAGAGTGCCATGCGCATTTGAGGCCTAAATTAGGGATTGCATAGGGGTGGACATAGGGGTATTCTACGCCAGTGATTCCCAAACAGGGGGCCTCCAGCTGTTATAAAACTCCCAGCATGCCTGGACAGTCAGTGGCTATCTGGCAATACTGGGAGTAGTTGTTTTGCAACCGCTGGAGGCTCCGTTTTGGAAACAGTGACGTACCGGACGTTTTTCATTTTTATTGGGGAGGGGAGGGGGCTGTGTAGGGGTATGTGTATATGTAGTGTTTTTTACTTTTTATTTTATTGTGTGTTAGTGTAGTGTAGTGTTTTTAGGGTACAGTCGCACGGGCGGGGGTTCACAGTAGTTTCTCACTGGCAGTTTGAGCTGCGACAGAAAATTTGCCGCAGCTCAAACTTGCAGCCGGATACTTACTGTAATCCTCCGCCCATGTGAGTGTACCCTGTACGTTCACATTGGGGGGGGGGAAACATCCAGCTGTTGCAAAACTACAACTCCCAGCATGTACGGTCTATCAGTGCATGCTGGGAGTTGTAGTTTTGCAACAGCTGGAGACACACAGGTTGTGAAACACCGAGTTTGGTAACAAACTCAGTGTTTTGCAACCAGTGTGCCTTCAGCTGTTGCAAAAGCTACAACCCCCAGCATGTACGGACAGGTCTTGTAGTTATGCAACAGCCGGAGGCATACTACATTGGCTGGGGATGCTGGGGATTGTAGTTATGCAACAGCTGGAGACACACTGGTTTACTACTTAACTCAGTGTGCCTTCAGCTGTTGCAAAACTACAACTCAGCAGTCACCGACAGCCAACGGGCATGCTGGGAGTTGTAGTTATGCAACCACCAGATGCACCACTACAACTCCCAGCATGCACTTTAGCTGATTGTGCAAGCTGGGAGTTGTAGTTACACAACAGCTGAAGGTATACTTTTCCATAGAAAGAATGTGCCTCCAGCTGTTGCAAAACTACAAGTCCCAGCATGCCCATAAGGGAATGCTGGGAGTTGTGGTGGTCTGCCTCCTGCTGTTGAATAACTACAGCTCCCAGCATGCCCTTGTTGCATGCTGGGAGCTGTTGCTAAGCAACAGCAGGAGGCTGTCACTCACCTCCAACGATCCACACTGCAGGACTGTCTCTCGCCGCCACCGCCGTCGCTCCTGGGGCCCCGATCCCAACAGGGACGCCGGGGATCGGGGTCCCCAGCACCCGGGGTCTTCTGCCCGCACCCGCTCACATCCTCCGGAAGAGGGGCGGAGCGGGTTGCGGGAGTGACACCCGCAGCAGGCGCCCTGATTGGTCGGCCGGTAATCCGGCCGACGAATCAGGGCGATCGTGAGGTGGCACCAGTGCCACCTCACCCCTGCAGGCTCTGGCTGTTCGGGGCCGTCTCTGATGGCCCCGATCAGCCAGTAATTCCGGGTCATCGGGTCACTGGAGACCCGATTGACCCGGAATCCGCCGCAGATCGCTGGACTGAATTGTCCAGCGATCTGCGGCAATCGCCGACATGGGGGGACATAATGACCCCCCTGGGCGATATGCCGGGATGCCTGCTGAACGATTTCAGCAGGCATCCGGCTCCGGCTAGCGGTGGGGGCCGGAAATGCTCAGGACGTATCCATACGCCCTCGGTCCTTAAGGACTTGGAAACGGGGGCGTATGGATACGCCCTATGTCCTTAAGGGGTTAAAACAGGGCCACTTCGTGACCCTGTATCACACCAAGTCGGTCCTGGCTGCTAAAGATAGCCGGGACCCTGGGCTTATAGCGCACAGCACAGATCATTGTGCCGCATGCTATTAACCCTTCAGATGTGGCGATCAAATTTGCTGCATCCAAAATGAAAGCAAAAGTTTCCCGGCAGCTCAGTCGGGCTGATTGGGACGATCGTGATAAAATCGTGATGTCCTGATCAGCTAGGACGCGAGCAGAGGTCCCCTTACCTGGCACCATTGTGTCCGATCGACGTTTGATTGCTCCAAGCCTGAGCTACAGGCTTGAGCAATCGAGCCCCTAGAACACTGATCCATGCAAAGCTATTGCTTTGCAGGGATCAGGATAAAAGATCAGTGTGTGCAGTGTTATAGCCCCCAATGGGAGCTATAATACTGCAAAAAAAAAAGTGAAAAAAAATTTATAAAGGTCATTTAACCCCTTTCCTAATAAAAGTTTGAATCACCCACCTTTTCCCATAAAAAAAAAACTCTGTAAATAAAAATAAAAATAAACATATGTGTATCGCCGTGTGCGTAAATGTTCGAACTATAAAAAGATATAATTAACTAAATTGCACGGTCAATGGCGTATGTGCAAAAAAAATTCCAAAGTCCAAAATAGCTTATATTTGGTCACTTTTTATATTATAAAAAAATGATTAAAAAGCGATCAAAAAGTCAGATCAATGCAAAAATGGTACCAATAAAAACTTCAGAACACGGTGCAAAAAAATTAGCCTTCATTCCGTCCCATACATGGAAAAATAAAAAAGTTATAGGGGTCAGAAGATGACAATTTAAACATATACTGTCACGATGCCGGCTGGCAGGAGGTGGATCCTCTGTGCCAGAGAGGGATTGGCGTGGACCGTGCTAGTGGACCGGTTCTAAGTCACTACTGGTGTTCACCAGAGCCCGCCGCAAAGCGGGATGGACTTGCTGCGGCGGTAGTGACCAGGTCGTATCCACTAGCAACGGCTCAACCTCTCTGACTGCTGAAGATAGGCGCGGTACAAGGGAGTAGACAGAAGCAAGGTCGGACGTAGCAGAAGGTCGGGGCAGGCAGCAAGGATCGTAGTCAGGGGCAACGGCAGGAGGTCTGGAACACAGGCTAGGAACATACAAGGGAACGCTTTCACTGGCACAATGGCAACAAGATCCGGCGAGGGAGAGCAGGGGAAGTGAGGTATACATAAGGAGTGCACAGGTGAACACACTGATTAGAACCACTGCGCCCTAGGGAGCGGGGCCGCGCGCGCCGGGACAGGACCGACGGAGAGCGAGTCAGGTACGGGAGCCGGGGTGCGCATCGCGAGCGGGCGCCACCCGTATCGCGAATCGCATCCCGGCTGGAGGCGGTATCGCAGCGCACCCGGTCAGTGGATCTGACCGGGGCGCTGCGGGAGCGAGAGTGTAGCGAGCGCTCCGGGGAGGAGCGGGGACCCGGAGCGCTCGGCGTAACAGTACCCCCCCCCCCTTGGGTCTCCCCCTCTTCTTGGAGCCTGAGAACCTGAGGACCAGACTTTTATCTAGGATATTGTCCTCAGGTTCCCAGGATCTCTCTTCAGGACCACAGCCCTCCCAGTCAACCAAAAAGAAGGTTTTTCCTCTGACCTTTTTGGAGGCCAGTATCTCCTTTACAGGAAAGATGTCTGAAGAACCGGAGACAGGAGTGGGAGAGATAAGTTTAGGAGAGAAACGGTTGATGATGAGTGGTTTAAGAAGAGAAACGTGAAAGGCATTAGGAATACGAAGAGAAGGAGGGAGAAGAAGTTTATAAGAGACAGGATTAATCTGGCACAAAATTTTGAAAGGACCAAGATAGCGTGGTCCCAATTTGTAGCTGGGAACACGGAAGCGGACATATTTAGCGGAGAGCCATACCTTGTCTCCGGGAGAAAAAATGGGGGGAGCTCTTCTTTTCTTATCAGCAAACTTCTTCATGCGTGATGAAGCCTGTAAGAGAGAATTTTGGGTCTCTTTCCATATGGTGGAAAGATCACGAGTTATTTCATCCACAGCGGGCAAACCAGAGGGCAAGGGAGTAGGGAGGGGGGGAAGAGGGTGACGGCCGTACACCACGAAAAATGGGGATTTGGAAGAAGATTCCGAAACTCTGAAGTTATACGAGAATTCGGCCCATGGTAGAAGATCTGCCCAGTCATCCTGGCGGGAGGAAAGAAAATGCCGTAAATAATCACCCAGGACCTGGTTAATTCTTTCTACTTGCCCATTGGATTGAAGATGATAAGCAGAAGAAAAGTTTAATTTAATCTTGAGTTGTTTACAGAGAGCCCTCCAGAATTTTGACACGAATTGGACGCCTCTATCCGAGACGATCTGCGTGGGCAACCCGTGAAGACGAAAAATGTGTACAAAAAATTGTTTTGCCAACTGAGGCGCAGAAGGAAGACCAGGAAGAGGGATGAAATGTGCCATCTTGGAGAATCGATCAACGACCACCCAAACAACAGTGTTGCCACGGGATGAGGGTAAGTCTGTAATAAAGTCCATACCAATCAGAGACCAAGGTTGTTCGGGAACAGGCAGAGGATGAAGAAGACCAGCGGGCTTCTGGCGAGGAGTCTTATCCCGGGCACAGACAGTGCAGGCCCGCACAAAATCAACAACATCCGTCTCCAGAGTCGGCCACCAATAGAAACGAGAGATGAGTTGCACGGATTTCTTGATGCCCGCATGGCCTGCGAGATGGGAGGAGTGACCCCATTTGAGGATTCCGAGGCGTTGGCGTGGAGTGACGAAGGTCTTCCCTGGAGGAGTTTGCCTGATGGAAGCTGGAGAAGTGGAGATCAGGCAGTCAGGAGGAATGATGTGTTGCAGAGAGAGCTCTACTTCCGAGGCATCCGAGGAACGAGAGAGAGCATCGGCCCTAATGTTCTTATCGGCAGGGCGAAAGTGAATTTCAAAATTAAACCGGGCAAAGAACAGAGACCACCTGGCCTGGCGAGGATTCAGCCGTTGGGCAGACTGGAGATAGGAGAGATTTTTGTGATCGGTGTAAATAATAACTGGAAATCTTGATCCCTCCAGCAGATGCCTCCATTCCTCAAGTGCTAATTTAATGGCTAGTAGCTCTCGATCCCCGATGGAGTAGTTCCTCTCCGCCGGAGAGAAGGTCCTAGAAAAAAAACCACAAGTAACAGCATGCCCGGAAGAATTTTTTTGTAGAAGGACCGCTCCCGCTCCTACTGAGGAGGCATCTACCTCCAATAGGAAGGGTTTAGATGGGTCAGGTCTGGAGAGCACGGGAGCAGAAGAAAAGGCAGACTTGAGCTGTTTAAAGGCGTCTTCCGCTTGAGGAGGCCATGACTTAGGATTGGCATTCTTTTTGGTTAAAGCCACGATAGGAGCCACAATGGTGGAAAAATGTGGAATAAATTGTCTGTAATAATTGGCGAACCCCAAAAAACGTTGGATAGCACGGAGTCCGGAGGGGCGTGGCCAATTTAAGACGGCAGAGAGTTTGTCTGGATCCATTTGTAGTCCCTGGCCAGAGACCAAGTATCCTAGGAAAGGAAGAGATTGACATTCAAACAGACATTTCTCCAACTTGGCATAAAGTTGATTGTCACGAAGTCTCTGAAGAACCATGCGGACATGCTGGCGGTGTTCTTCTAGGTTGGCAGAAAAAATCAGGATATCGTCCAGATACACAACAACACAGGAATATAAGAGATCACGAAAAATTTCATTAACAAAGTCTTGGAAGACGGCAGGGGCGTTGCACAGGCCAAAGGGCATGACCAGATACTCAAAGTGTCCATCTCTAGTGTTAAATGCCGTTTTCCATTCATCCCCCTCTCTGATGCGGATGAGATTATAAGCACCTCTTAAGTCCAGTTTGGTAAAGATGTGGGCACCTTGGAGGCGATCAAAGAGTTCAGAGATAAGAGGTAGAGGGTAGCGGTTCTTTACCGTGATTTTGTTAAGACCGCGGTAGTCAATGCAAGGGTGTAGGGAGCCATCTTTTTTGGACACAAAGAAAAATCCGGCTCCGGCAGGAGAGGAGGATTTGCGGATAAAGCCCTTTTTTAAATTTTCCTGGATGTACTCAGACATAGCAAGAGTCTCTGGGGCGGACAGAGGATAAATTCTGCCCCGGGGTGGAGTAGTGCCCGGGAGGAGGTCAATAGGACAGTCATAAGGCCTGTGAGGAGGAAGAGTCTCAGCTTGTTTTTTGCAAAACACATCAGCAAAGTCCATATAGGCCTTAGGGAGACCGGTTACAGGGGGAACCACAGGATCACGGCAGGGAGTACTGGTAACCGGTTTAAGGCAGTCCTTGAAACAAGAGGTACCCCAACTCTTGATCTCCCCTGTGGACCAATCCAGGGTTGGGGAATGGTGTTGAAGCCAGGATAGTCCAAGGAGAATTTCGGAAGTGCAATTGGAGAGAACCAAAAACTCAATTCTTTCGTGATGAGGTCCGATGCACATTAGGAGGGGTTCCGTGCGGTAACGCACGGCACAGTCCAATCTTTCATTGTTAACGCAATTGATGTAAAGAGGTCTGGCGAGACTGGTCACTGGGATGTTGAACCTGTTGATGAGAGAGGCCAAAATAAAGTTTCCTGCAGATCCGGAATCCAAGAAGGCCATAGTAGAGAAGGAGAAGGTAGATGCAGATATCCGCACAGGCACAGTAAGACGTGGAGAAGCAGAGTAGACATCAAGGACTGTCTCACTTTTGTGCGGAGTCTGCGTACGTCTTTCCAGGCGGGGAGGACGGATAGGACAATCCTTCAGGAAGTGTTCGGTACCGGCACAGTACAGGCAGAGATTCTCCATGCGGCGTCGTGTCCTCTCTTGAGGTGTCAGGCGAGACCGGTCAACTTGCATAGCCTCCACGGCGGGAGGCACAGGAACGGATTGCAGAGGACCAGAGGAGAGAGGAGCCGGGGAGAAAAAACGCCTCGTGCGAACAAAGTCCATATCCTGGCGGAGCTCCTGACGCCTTTCGGAAAAACGCATGTCAATGCGAGTGGCTAGATGAATGAGTTCATGTAGGTTAGCAGGAATTTCTCGTGCGGCCAGAACATCTTTAATGTTGCTGGATAGGCCTTTTTTAAAGGTCGCGCAGAGGGCCTCATTATTCCAGGAAAGTTCTGAAGCAAGAGTACGGAATTGCACGGCGTACTCGCCAACGGAAGAATTACCCTGGACCAGGTTCAGCAGGGCAGTCTCAGCAGAAGAGGCTCGGGCAGGTTCCTCAAATACACTTCGAATTTCCGAGAAGAAGGAGTGTACAGAGGCAGTGACGGGGTCATTGCGGTCCCAGAGCGGTGTGGCCCATGACAGAGCTTTTCCAGACAGAAGGCTGACTACGAAAGCCACCTTAGACCTTTCAGTAGGAAACTGGTCCGACATCATCTCCAAGTGCAGGGAACATTGTGAAAGAAAGCCACGGCAAAACTTAGAGTCCCCATCAAATTTATCCGGCAAGGATAGTCGTAGGCCTGAGGCGGCCACTCGCTGCGGAGGAGGTGCAGGAGCTGGCGGAGGAGATGATTGCTGAAGCTGAGGTAGTAGCTGCTGTAGCATCACGGTCAGTTGAGACAGCTGGTGGCCTTGTTGCGCTATCTGTTGTGACTGCTGGGCGACCACCGTGGTGAGGTCGGCGACAACTGGCAGAGGAACTTCAGCGGGATCCATGGCCGGATCTACTGTCACGATGCCGGCTGGCAGGAGGTGGATCCTCTGTGCCAGAGAGGGATTGGCGTGGACCGTGCTAGTGGACCGGTTCTAAGTCACTACTGGTGTTCACCAGAGCCCGCCGCAAAGCGGGATGGACTTGCTGCGGCGGTAGTGACCAGGTCGTATCCACTAGCAACGGCTCAACCTCTCTGACTGCTGAAGATAGGCGCGGTACAAGGGAGTAGACAGAAGCAAGGTCGGACGTAGCAGAAGGTCAGGGCAGGCAGCAAGGATCGTAGTCAGGGGCAACGGCAGGAGGTCTGGAACACAGGCTAGGAACATACAAGGGAACGCTTTCACTGGCACAATGGCAACAAGATCCGGCGAGGGAGTGCAGGGGAAGTGAGGTATACATAGGGAGTGCACAGGTGAACACACTGATTAGAACCACTGCGCCAATCAGCGGCGCAGTGGCCCTTTAAATCGCAGAGACCCGGCGCGCGCGCGCCCTAGGGAGCGGGGCCGCGCGCGCCGGGACAGGACCGACGGAGAGCGAGTCAGGTACGGGAGCCGGGGTGCGCATCGCGAGCGGGCGCCACCCGTATCGCGAATCGCATCCCGGCTGGAGGCGGTATCGCAGCGCACCCGGTCAGTGGATCTGACCGGGGCGCTGCGGGAGCGAGAGTGTAGCGAGCGCTCCGGGGAGGAGCGGGGACCCGGAGCGCTCGGCGTAACATATACATTTTCCTGCATGTAGTTATGATTTTTTTCAGAAGTACGACAAAATCAAACCTATATAAGTAGGGTAACATTTTAATCGTATGGACCTACAGAATAAAGATAAGGTGTCACTTTTACCTAAAAATGTACTGCGCAGAAACTGAAGTCCCCAAAAGTTACAAAATTAAATTTTTTCTTAAATTTTGTCGCACAATGGATTTTTTGGTAAAATGACTAATGTCATTGCAAAGTAGAATTGGTGCCGCAAAAAAATAAGCCATCATGGAATTTTATTTTTTGATGGACAAGGGGTAAAAGGAGAAAATGTATACTTATATTTGTAGCCCAATTTCTCTCGAGTAAGGAAATACAGTAGAGGGCACAGTAGAGGGCTCAGAAGCGAAGGAGCGACAAGGGGATTTTGGAGAGTACGTTTTTATGAAATGGTTTTTGGGGGCCATGTTGCATTTAGGAAGCCCCTATGGTGCCAGAACAGCAAAACAAAAACACATGGCATACCATTTTGGAAACTAGACCCCTTGAGGAATGTAACAAGGAATAAAGTGAGCCTTAATACCCCACAGGTGTTTCACAACTTTTGCACATTTTTGCAAGGGTTAATAGCAGAAAATACCCCCCAAAATTTGTAACCCCATCTCTTCTGAGTATGGAGGTACCCCATAAGTTGGCCTGAAGTGCACTACGGGCAAACTACAATGCTCAGAAGAGAAGGAGTCACATTTGGCTTTTTGAGACCAAATTTTGCTCTGGGGGCATGTCGCATTTAGGAAGCCCCCTATGGTTCCAGGACAGCAAAAAAAAACACATGGCATACTATTTTGGAAACTAGACCCCTCGGGGAACGTAACAAGGGGTTAAGTGAACCTTTATACCCCACAGGTGTTTCAAGACTTTTGCATATGTAAAAAAAAAATATTTTTTTTTACCTAAAATGCTTGTTTTCCCAAAAATTTTACATTTTTAAAAAGGGTAAAAGCAGAAAATACCCCCCAACATTTGTAACACAATTTCTCCCGAGTACGGCGATACCCCATATGTGACCCTAAACTGTTGCCTTGAAATACGATAGGGCTCCAAAGTGAGAGCGCCATGCCCATTTGAGGCCTAAATTAGGGATTGCATAGGGGTGGACATAGGGATATTCTACGCCAGTGCATCCCAAACAGGGTGCCTCCAGCTGTTGTAAAACTCCCACCATGCTTGGACAGTCAACGGCTGCCCGGCAATACTGGGAGTTGTTGTTTTGCAACAGCTGGAGGCTCCGTTTTGGAAACAGTGGTGTACCAGACGTTTTTCATTTTTATTGGGGAGGGGAGGGGGGCTGTGTAGGGCTATGTGTTTATGTAGTGTTTTTTACTTTTTATTTTATTTTGTGTTAGTGTAGTGAAGTGTTTTTAGGGTACAGTCGTACAGGCGGGGGTTCACAGTAGTTTCTCGCTGGCAGTTTGAGCTGCGGCAGAAAATTTGCCGCAGCTCAAACTTGCAGCCGGATACTTACTGTGAACCTCCGCCCATGTGAGTGTACCCTGTACATTCACATTGGGGGGGGGGGGGACATCCAGCTGTTGCAAAACTACAACTCCCAGCATGCGCTGACAGACTGTACACGCTGAGAGTTTTAGTTTTGCAACAGCTGTAGGCACACTGGTTATGTATCACTGAGTTTGTGACCTTACTCAGTGTTTCACAACCAGTGTGCCTTCAGCTGTTGCAAAACTACAACTCTCAGCAGTCACCGACAGCCAATGGGCATGCTGGGAGTTGTAGTTATGCAACCAGCAGATGCACCACTACACCTCCCAGCATGCACTTTAGCTGTTTGTGCAAGCTGGGAGTTGTAGTTATACAAAAGCTGAAGGTACACTTTTCCATAGAAAAAATGTGCCTCCAGCTGTTGCAAAACTATAAGTCCCAGCATGCCCATAAGGGAATGCTGGGAGTTGTGGTGGTCTGCCTCCTGCTGTTGCATAACTACAGCTCCCAGTATGGCCTTTTTGCATGCTGGGAGCTGTTGCTAAGCAACAGCAGGAGGCTGTCACTCACCTCCTGCTGCTGCTCCGGGCACAGGTCAGTCCCGCCGACGCTCCTGGGGCCCCGATCCCAATCGGGGTCCCCAGCTGCCGGGGTCTTCTTCCCGCACCCGCTCACGTCCTCCGGAAGAGGGGCAGAGCGGGTTGCGGGAGTGACACCCGCAGCAGGTGCCCTGATTGGTCGGCTGGTAAACCGCCGCAGATCGCTGGACTGAATTGTCCAGCGATCTGCGGCCATCGCCGACATGGAGGGGCATAATGCCCCCCTGGGCGATATGCCAGGATGCCTGCTGGATGCCGGGATGCCCTGCGTCCTTAAGGACTCGGAATGCAGGGCGTATCCATATGCCCTGCATCCTGAAGAGGTTAAGTAAAATAAGTAATATATCAAGGGTAAACATGATCGAGGAACATATATGAATGCCAGGACCAATTCCCCTTTATCCAAAAGGCCATGTAAAAATATGTATCTACCCAGGTGATCAAGTAATTTAGATTTTAACACAAAGTCTATATTATTGTTTATGTACACCGAGACCCCGGAGGCAGGGCTGGATTATCGTAGGGGTGGATGCAGCACCAGGCCCCTACGTTAAAATCGGCCCGGCGGTCCGCACAGGCCGCCCGGCGCCCGCAAAAACAATGTTAACAGTAAAAGAGGGCCGGCCCTGCGATGTCCCAGGCCGGCCCACAGGCTTACCTACGGCCCTGGTGGTGACGTGGCTGTGTAACCTGCAGACCTGCATGCCCCACGTGATGTCAGGGTAGCGTAGGAGACTCCTCCCGTTCAGCCAGCGCCCGCCACGTTTAAAGGGGTTATGCGCTGCCCTGCAGTTCGGAGCTCCGCTCACAGCGTCCGGAAGTTCATTACTCCGAACGCTGTGTGCGGGCTTCCGAGTTCGCGGCTGCCGGGCGTGACATCACACCCGGCCCCTTGGTGACGTCTCGCCCGCCCCCTCGTGACGTCACGCCCGCCCCCTCTACCAAAGTCTATGGGAAGGGGGCGTGACAGCGGTCGCGCTCCCTTCCCATAGACTTTCGTTGAGGGGGCGGGCGAGACGTCACGAAGGGGCCAGGCGTGACGTCACGCCCGGCGGCTGCGAACACGGAAGCCTGCACACAGCATTCAGAGTAATGAACTTTAAAACAACTTTAAAAAAAATACTGTGTGTGCTGTAGCTGCCACCTGCCTGAGGTCCCGCTGCCAGTGCACATTACTCTCTGCCCCTGGAGTTTCCCCCAAAGGTACCACTAGTCCACCAGGCATGAACTGACAATGTCTCACCTATCTTTTCCATGCTCCTAATGGCATGTCTGCTTATAGTATCTGAGCTATTATAAGCAGATATGCCATTCAGGAGCATGAAAAAGCTAGTTGAGACATTGTCACCTAGCTTTTCTCTGCTCCTGAATGGCATATCTGCTTATCATAGCTCAGCTATTATAGACAGATTTGCCTATAACATATAGTCAAAGCTGTCTTTAATAGCTGAGCTATAATAAGCAGATATCCCATTCAGGAGCATGAAAAAGCTAGGTGAGAAATTGTCATCTACCTTTTTTGTACTCCTGAATGGTATATCTGCTTATCATAGTTCAGCTATTATAGACATATTTGCCTATAACATATAGTCAAAGCTGTCTATAATAGCGGAGCGATAATAAGCAGATATGCCATTCAGGAGCATGAAAAACCTAGGTTAGAAATGGTCATCTAGCTTTTCTTAGCTCCTAAATGGCATATCTGCTTATCATAGTTCAGCTATTACAGACAGATTTGCCTATAACATATAGTCATAGCTGTCTATAATAGCTGAGCTATGATAAGGAAAAATGGTGAAGAGGGAACTCCAGCTCCACAGTGGATATTCACTGTGGAGCTGGAGTTCCCTCTTCCCCATTTTTCCTACTTGGATCATCTGGTTTCACCGAGGATATGGCTCAGCTTTCCGCTCTCGTGCTCCCTGCAGATGTATCTCCTTGACTTAATGGCACCCATGGTGAGCTGGAGTCTTTTTTCGTTTTACAATTTTTTCTCTGAGCTATGATAAGCTATGAGAAGGCTCCTCTGAAGGCCGTCATATTGCCGTGTGGTAATGGCAGTGTGAAAGAAGCGTTATGCATATGAAATTGCTAGCAAAGCCATAAAAGATGTTGATGTATGGATACTTTGCATATCTTCATAGATGTTGTATGATCCTTTATTTTGCTAAACAAAAATAACATTTTTTAGGGATGCATTTAGTGTGAAAGAGGTGTGGCTAGGGTGGCTGTGCTACAGGCCTGCAACACTCCTCCGCACCTTCTTTGACACATGCATCTCCTATGCGCTGTGATTGGGGATTGTGATGGATGAGCAGTCTGACAGGTTTGAACGCAGACTTGCCACTTGTGAACCACAATCCCCATTCATGGGGCATGCACAGGATGTCAACACGTCGCTGGCAAGCAAGCCCTGCTTGTTAACCAAAGAAGCAGCGGATGTGACATCACATTGGATAGGTGTTACAGTCTGGGGGCATAGCAGACCCTCTACCATACCTCTTTGACACTCTGGGCCCCCATAAAAGTGAGTTGTTTCTATTTTTTAGCTAAAGAACAGATTCTATAAAGATATGCAAAGTTTCCACACACTAACATATATTCAGCAATCCTGGTAATTTAATGTGCATAAAACATGTAACAAAATTGCTTTGTGTTGCGCTTTCATTTTATATACTTCGATAAAAAGGCCCATCACAATCTTCAGCAGCAGGCCCATGGTGCTCTTAATCTGGCCATTCCCGGAGGTATATGCGGAGAACATGGCGTGATACTCCTGGGCGGCCTATCTTTTCCTGGCCCTGTCTATCTTGTCCACTATCAAGTGAGTCTCGACCAGGGATACTTTTGCCGGTAGGTGTCTAGATACCTGGTCAAAGATAGCACAGCGCTTTAGATTTTCCCCTGTCCCCCTGGCATTCCACATGATTATCTTATTCATATCCTAAAAAAGGCGGTAGAAAAAAAAAAAAAAAAAGAGAAACACTCGGTAGCTTACCCCCTCCCACCCCCCGCATCACAGAGTCATAGCCCGTTGGATTCAAGCCATTTAGACACATCTCCCACATCATTGAAAAACAATGTACTATCTTTATATACCATTTGCAATCATGCTGGGAAAAGTAGATAGTATCGGACCCCAGTCGTCTTCTTTTAACTTCCCTGAAAGAGGAGCGTTTTATTTGGGTTGCCCTATAAAAATCTGGGTACAAGCAGAGCCGGGCACCATTGTAAGTCATTTCTTTTAATTCCCTCACCCCTCTCAAAATTATGTCCCGATCAGAGGAGAGTAGGGTTTTGAATAGAAATGGGCGAGGTGGGGCACCTGGTAGAGGAGGCTTACCTGGCACTCGGCGTGCCCGTTTCACCCTAAATATTGCAGACAGAGGCAGATGTTTAAATGTTTCCTTAACCCACCTTTCACAAAACTGTATAGAGTCTCTGCCCTCTGGCAGCCCAAGCAGTCTTATATTAGACCTCTGCGAGAGTTTACGTTTATATTCTTCATTATCTTTCTTAAGAGCACCCAGGCCATTATTGAGTGCACTCAGCTTGGCCTGTACATCTGGCATTTGCTTCTCCACTAACAATAGGTGGGACCTGGTGTTATTAGCGTCCACTCTTATCAGAGAGATGTCCGTAGACAAATGGCCCACCTGTAGATTCAGGTATTGTAGACCTTTATTGCAAGTTTGTATTTCTGCCAGTATATCCAACAGCATTTGATTGTGGGAAGTGCCCTCTACTGGGTCTGTCACTCCATCCTGAAGGATTATACTGGTACTCGACTCGTCTGTTGCTGCCTTTTACCCCTTCCTCTCCTTTTTATCCTTATGTTTTATTTTCATTCAGTGTTGGTGACTGCATGTATTTTCCTATCTTAGAGGAAATTCAAATATAACACCGGTGCTGAACAGGCACTAACTAGCTGCCTAGATACAACAAGGTGGATCTCAGCTCTACCAACAATAAACTAAGTGTATCGGCACTTAGAAAGGGAATAAAATATAAATTAATATATCATTGTCCACTATGCCGGTAGATAAACAAAGTAATGCACATATACCTCCTAACAAGTAACAAGAACTTCAAGCTCTACTTACTCTTATACGATCCTATGGAGCAAGTGTAAATTCTTTTGATATGTACACAGTATTGTTCTTTATTGGTGAAACGTGGCTAAATTGTATAACATTCTCCTTGCTCCTTTCTCACAGGGTATAATGTGGAACTATATGGAAAACAGATGAAAGTATACTGAAAACTGTTAATTTCCTTTCATTAAAAAAATATATTCCAGCTGTCTGATCATATACAATCAAAATACATGCGTACAGGTTCACATTTACCTAAAACCTTTGCTGTGCTATAAGTCAGTTTCGTCGGTAGTATGTAATTGTAGTATATGCGGCCTGTACTTTCTTCCTGTTCTTGAAAACACCTCAAGAGTCCGGAGTGTCAGCAAGCATAATAGCCGGGAGATCTGCCCCAGCCAGAAGCGTCTCACCAGCTTGCTTTACTGACCATGGTTACGGAGCACCATGACCTAGTGCTGTGAGTGACGTCACTACTACAGGGGGGCGCAAGGCCAAAATAGCTGTAACGCCAAGCGCTCCGGGTCCCGCTCCTCCCCCGGAGCGCTCGCAGCGTTCATCTTCTGTTAGCAGCGCCCCGGTCAGACTCCATTTCATATATAAACCCACTTCTCCTTCCTGTCCTCGCCGGATCTTGTTGCCTAGTGCCCTGAGAAAGCGTTTCTGTGTTCCATTGCCTGTGTGTCCAGATCTTCTGCCGTTGCCCCTGACTACGAACCTCGCCGCCTGCCCTGACCTTCTGCTACGTCTGACCTCGCCTCGTCTAGTCCTTGTGTACCGTGCCAGTCTCAGCTGCCAGAGAGGTCGAGTCGCTACTGAGGGACACGACCTGGTAGTTACCGCCGCAGCAAGTCCATCCCGCTTTGCAGAGGGCTCTGGTGAACACCAGTAACTACTTAGAACCGATCCCCCAGTACGACCCGCGCCATCGCCTCTCTGGTTCAGAGGATCCACCTCTAGTGTCCTCACCAGCCGCCAGTCTGGATCCTGACAGTAGATCCGGCCATGGATCCCGCTGAGGTGCCGCTGCCGAGTCTTGCTGATCTCACTACCATTGTTGCCCAGCAGTCCCAGCAGATCACCCAACAAGGACAACAGCTGACGCAGTTGACAGCCATGCTCCAGCAGCTTCTGCTTGCCCAGCATCAACCATTTCCTCCCCCAGCTCCAGCTTCTCCTCCACTCCGAGTTGCTGCAACTATGTCTAGAGTCCCCTTGTCTCTTCCAGAGAAATTTGATGGGGACTCTAAGATGTGTCGGGGATTCCTGTCCCAATGTTCCCTGCACCTTGAAATGATGTTGGACCAGTTCTCCACAGAACAGTCGAAGGTGGCTTTCGTGGTCAGTTTGTTATCTGGAAAGGCCTTGTCCTGGGCCACACCGCTGTGGGAATGCAACGATCCTGCCACTGCTTCTGTCCAGTCCTTTTACTCCGAAGTACGCAGCGTCTTCGAGGAACCAGCCCGGGCCTCCTCTGCCGAGACGGCTCTTCTGAATCTCGTCCAAGGGAGCTCTTCAGTGGGCGAATATGCTATCCAGTTTCGCACCCTCGCCTCTGAGCTAGCTTGGATCAATGAGGCCCTCTGCGCGACCTTCAAGAAAGTTTTATCCAGCCACATCAAAGATGTTCTGGCCGCACGAGAAATTCCTGCTACCTTGCCTGAACTCATCCAGTTGGCCACACGCATTGACATGCATTTCACGGAAAGACGCCAGGAGCTCCACCAAGAAAAGGATCTTGTTCACACCAGGCGGTTTCCTCGCTCGGCACCTCTCTTCCAGAGTTCTCTGCAACCTACCCCTGTGCCTCCCGCTGAGGAGGCTATGCAAGTGAATGGAAAGAAATGGAAATATGTGCTTGTACTGTGCCAGTACTGAACATTTCCTTAAAGACTGCCCTATTCGCCCTCCGCGTCAGGGAAACGCAAGCACCTAGTTAATGTGGGAGAGGCGTTACTAGGTGTGAATTTCTCCTCTCCACGCCTGACTATTCCAGTGCCGATTTCTCCATTCGCAAACTCCTCTTTCTCTGCGGTGGCCTTTCTGGACTCTGGTTCTGCAGGAAGCTTTATTGAAGCCTCGTTCATCAACAGATTTAACATTCCAGTTATCCGTCTTATTAAACCCTTCTTTATCTCATCTGTAAACGGAGAGAATCTGGACTGCACCGTGCGTTACCGCACAGAACCCTTGGTCATGACCATTGGAGTTCTCCATCAAGAAAAGATTGAATTCTTTGTTTTGCCGAATTGTACCTTGGACATTTTGCTTGGCTTGCCCTGGCTCCAGCGTCACACTCCTACCCTCGACTGGACCACTGGGGAGATTAAGTCCTGGGACGCCTCCTGCCACAAACGTTGCCTTAAGCCAGTACCAATCAGCCAAGTCCCCATCACTACTCCTTTGCCTGGCCTTCCTAAGGCCTACCAGGACTACGCTGACGTCTTTAGTAAAAAGCAAGCAGAGGTCTTGCCACCACATAGACCCTATGACTGTCCTATTGATTTGCTCCCTGGTACCACACCGCCCCGTGGCAGAATTTATCCTCTCTCCGCTCCAGGAACCAAGGCCATGTCTGAATACATTCAGGAAAATCTTAAGAGAAGTTTTATTAGGAAGTCTTCTTCTCCAGCCGGAGCGGGGTTCTTCTTCGTTGCCAGGAAGGATGGTTCACTACGCCCCTGCATAGATTATTGTGGCCAGGACACAAGGGCATACCTGTACACCCTTGGTCCTTATAAAGTTAAAGGGGGTTTTCAGGATTAGAAAAACAACCATTTCTTTCCCAAACAGCACTGCCCTTGTCATCAGGTTCAGTGAGGTATTGCAGGTTCAACTGAAGTGAATAGAGCCAAGTTTTTATACCTCATGCAACCTGAAGACAGGTATAGTGCCTTTTCGGGAGAAATAGGCTATGTTTTTAAATTCCTGGATAACCCCTTTATGCAATATTTCTGCATGCCTATAAAATATACCACACTATTTGTACATATGCCAAAGCAGTTGTTTTGTTTCTCCCATGGTCTTGTGGTTTAGAAGAATCCTAAGGGGCCTTTATACATGTGCTTAGACCTTTTCTTGACTCACTTGTACAGGTAACCAAAGATTGCCATTACTCTTAACAGACAAACACAGTTCTAGATAAATCAAATACAAACACCTTCATAAGGCAGACTTGAGATTCCAAGTATCTTCCATATACCACACTATGTACACAAGTAGAAATACAAGCTGTGCATCCTGTCTGTCTGGTTTCTGGAGCCGTCATCATTATGCATCACAATTTCACAAGTAATTGAAACTATTGCATGGAAAAGGGAATTCCCATTACTTTTTACGAGCAATCTATCATCCTGTGGCAAATCTCTGTTTTCCTTACTGGGAGGAATTCAGCTGATTCATAGAAAGAGGATTTCTACATACAGTAATCTACCAAAAGAGAAAGCCGATTCATAAGAGGATCCAGAGAAGACGGGTAGGATAACATGAACAGCAAAGAAGTAAAAATACAACAAACTGAGACAAAGAAGGTACTGTATCCACTGCACATCTGCAGCGTTTTTTGCCTTGGATCTCACATCCCTTTTTTTTGTCAGTAATATCACTTCGAAGCCTTTCCGTAGTCCTTTTTGGTGTGGTCTCACAGCTAGAATATATGAAGGGCAAAAGGAACACTTGACCAATGATCTTCCTCACTCAGTTCTATCTAACCCAGACACTACCAGCAAGATAAACATTTCTGTATGTGGTAAAAGAGACAATTATAAAGCTTTAAAGGAGTACTCCACCCCAGACATCTTATCCCCTATCCAAAGGCTAGGGCATAAGATATCTGATTATGGGGGTCCCACTGCTTGGGCCCTCCACGATCTCCCTTCTGCACCCAGCATTCATTTAGAGCATCGGGTGCAGCAACGAAGGCTCCACTGATGGCCATCACGCCCCCTCCCATAGACTTGCATTCAGGGGGCGTGGCCGTGACATCACGAGGGCATGTGGCCATGACATCGCGAGCCTTCGGCCAGTCATGACAACTTCACTCCGTGCACCGGGTGACTAAGATGTCTAGGAGCAGAGTACCCTTTGAACTATAATTTTTACTATGATTTTTAAGATGATTTTTTACCAGGCCAAAGCCCAACCTTACTCTGATGAATAAGCATAGAAGATCATTCAGGACAGGAGAGAAACAAAGCTGACAGAATGCTTCTATGATGACAGCTGATACAGTATGTATCAAAACAAATCACCCATAAAAGTGAAACTAAAGGGATATTTTTTTTTTATAAATGAAATTTTTTTCCCATAATGAATACAAAGCAATAAGAAAAAATCCATTCAAATGTGTCCATAGTCTTTAAAGGATTGGCTGATTATAAAGATTTATAATACAAAAAATATGGGGCTCAGGGTCACGGATATATCACCAATAAGCAGTTTATTAAAAGTAAATTATACACAATTATATAATATGACCTGTGACTCACAGGGCACTTGTGAGTCATCTGGGTCACCTCTTAATCAATAAAATACTATTCAGATCATTGGAAATGTAAAAAATATATAAAAGATAATAGACTGATATAACATGTGACCATACACCTAATAGAACTAGTCCATGTATTCCAAATAACAAGTTTTGTTACTGTCTCTTAGTGCAAAAAATACTCGGCTGGAATGCTTAACAAGCAGACTTGAGGATAGTACTACATTAGTATCCTCAGAGGTTATATGCAATGCATGCAGTACGTTCAATTGCAATGTTGCTCATCAATCCTAGGATTTTGGATATAAGTGAGGAAAATTTTTCTTATTTGCTGGCTACTAATAAATAACAAAATGACTCCTAGAGAGGCCAAATTATCAGGACCTCTGTTAGATAGATAGATAGATAGATAGATAGATAGATAGATACGGAGCTGGATATGGATCCTCTAACCTGTGTGGCTGATGACTCGGACCGTATCGGGGAGCGGAGTCTAAGGTGCCGCTGGTCTTCCCCAGAGCCCGCCGCAAAGCAGGATGGGCTTGCTACGCCAGGCGACACCCAGGTCGCTACCCCCGACATGGCTTGACCACACAGGTAGCTGGGTAAGGCGAGGTACCGAAGGATAAGGCAGTAGTGTAGTCAAACGTAGCAGAAGGTCAAGGCAGGCGGCAAAGGTGCGAAGTAAAATAACGTAGCAGGTAGGTCTGGATACACGGGTAAGGCAAACAGGCAAAATGGAATGCTTAATCTCAAGCTAGGGGCACTGAAGATCCGGCAGGGAAGTGCAGGGACTTTATAATGTAGTGTCAGGTGCAACATCTAATTAGGGGTGCACTGGCCCTTTAAATTTCAGAGCTCCAGCGCTCGCGCCCTAGGAGACAGGGGCGCGCGCACCGGAGCTGATACACAGAGGCGGCAGCGGAGTGTGGTGAGTAACGGGCTGGGATTCGCAGGCGGGCTCGTCCAACGATGCCAATCCCAGCCCCGCCTGCAGACGGGGACACAGGGACGCTGCGCTCACAGCCGGAGCTTGCAGCCAGAGTGCAGAGTGTAACAGTCCCCCCCCCCCCCTTTGGTCTCCCCCTCCTCTTGTGATTCAGAAATTTTTTGAGACGATCCTGGTCCAAGATATTGTCCTGTGGTTCCCAAGACCTCTCCTCCGTACAGAATCCTTCCCAATCCACAAGAAAAAAGCATTTTCCTCTGACCAGCTTGGAGTCTAAGATTTCCTTAACAGCAAAAACATCAGAGGAACCAGATATGGAGGAAGGCAAGATGTCCTTTTGAGAAAAACGATTGTGGATGACAGGCTTCAAAAGGGAGACATGGGATTAAGTCTTTTTTTTACTTTTTAGGTACCCAAAAAGCGTGGACCCAGTTTATAAGAGGGTACCTTAAAGTGGATATATTTGGAGAATAATCACACTTTGTCCCCAGGAGAGAACTAGTGTTGAGCGGCATAGGCCATATTCGAATTCGCGAATATTCGCGAATATATGGACGAATATTCGTCATATATTCGCGAATATTCGCATATTCGTTATATTCTCGTTTTATTTTCGCATATGCGAACATTCGCGTATGCGAAAATTAGCATATGTTAATATTAGCACATACAAAATTAGTATACGCGAAAATTCGCATATGCGAAAGTTAGCATATGCTAATTTTCGCATATGCGAATTTACGCACGCCAGTCTCACATAGTAGCATTAGAGCCTTCTTTACACCACACAAGCTGAAAGCAGAGAGGGGTGATCACTGTGATGTGTACTGTGAAGAAAAGGAAAAAAAAAACGAATATTCGTAATTACGAATATATAGCGCTATATTCGCGAAATTCGCGAATTCGCGAATATGCGATATTCGCGAATAATATTCGAATTGCGAATATTCGTGAGCAACACTAGAGAGAACTCGGGAGGAGGGCGTCTTTTCCTGTCCGCTTGCGAGTTCATTCGCGTCGTGAAGAAGGGAGTGATGAGTCTTCTGCCAGATGGAGGCGAAATTCCGCACCAGATCGCCAGCCATAGGTAGCTAGAAGAAGAAGAGGACAAGGGAAGAGGAGGACGAGGATGAAGCCCACAGACCACAAAGAAGGGTGAAGTCCCAGTGAATTCAGAATCCCTATGGTTGTAAGAAAATTCAGCCCAGGGTAGTAAATCGGCCCAGTTGTCTTGGCAAGCAGAGACAAAATGGCGAAGATAGTCCCCCAGGACCTGGTTCACACTTTCGACCTGACCATTGGATTGAGGGTGGTTGTAATGGAGCTGGATGTGGATCCTCTACCTGTCTGGCTGATGACTCGGACCGTATCGGGGAGCGGAGTCTAAGGTGCCGCTGGTTTTCACCAGAGCCCGCCGTGGGATGGCGTGCTGCGGCAGGCGACACTCGGGTCTCTACCCCCGACACGGCTCGACCATACAGGTAACTGGGCAAGGCGAGGTACCGAAGGAGGAAGCTGTAGCGTAGTCAACATAGCAGAAGTTCAAGGCAGGTGGCAAACGTTCATAGTCAAAAAACGTAGCAGGAAGGTCTGGATACAAGGGTATGGCAAAACAGACAATAGGGAATGCTTTCTCTCAGGCAATAGGCACTGAAGATCCGGCAGAGAAGTGTGGGAGGTGCAACAACTTATAATGTGGTGTCAGGTGTATTCACTGATTATGGGTGTACTGGCCCTTTAAATTTCAGAGCTCCGGCGCGCCCTAATGGACAGGGATGCGTGTGCCGGAGCTGAGAGAGAGAGCTGCAGGAGCGGGACATGGTGAGTGATGGCCGGGATTTGCATGCGGGCGTGTCCCGCAATACTAATCCCGGCCCCGCGGCGGTCAGAGACAGAGGAACACTGCGCTCACGCCCAGAGCTTGCAGCCGGTAAGCAGGGTGTAACAGTGGTAAGCTGAGGAGAAGTACAATTTACCTTGGAGACGAGAGCAGAGGGCCCTCCAGAACTTGGAGACGAACTGGACTCCCCGGTCGAGACAATATGAGTAAGCAATCCATGAAGATGGGAAATATGACCAAAGAATAGCTTGGCAAGCTGCAGTGCAGATGGTAAACCTGGCAAGGGCACACAATTAGCCATTTTAGAAAATTGGTCCACAACAACCAAGATGACGTTTACCACCAGAAGAAGGAAGTTCAGTAATAAAGTTCATTGCTATGTCAATCCAGGGCAGCTCAGGAACTAGCAAAGGATGTTGTAGACCAGTAGGCTTGGCACAAGGAGTCTTGTTCCGGGCACAGACTGAACAGGAACCAACGAAGTCAATGACATCTTGTTTTAGAGATGGCCACCAATACTGTCGGGAGATGAGTTGCAAGGACTAACGAATACCGGCATGACTGGCCAACAGAGAGGAATGACCCCATTTCAAGGCTCAAAGTCTTAAGCGGGGAGTAATGTAGGTCTTCCCAGGAGGCAGGTGCTGAAGACTTGCTGGTGCTGTGGAAATGAGACGATCAGGAGGAACAATATGTTGAGGGTGAGATTCTTCCTTGTACTTCAGAAGATTCTTCTCTGCTGGACGGAAGTGAATAAAAAAGTCAAATCTGGAGAAAAACAGAGACCACCGAGCCTGTCAAGGGTTGAGGCGATGGGCAGTCTGTAGATATAGCAAGTTCTTGTGGTCAGTATAAATAGTAAGCGGATGTACAGAGCCCTCCAAGAGATTACACCATTCTTCCAAGGCCAACTTAATAGCCAAGAGCTTGTGATCTCCAATTGTATAATTTCTCTCCGCAGGAGAGAAAGTCTTAGAGAAGAAACCGCAGGTTACAGTTCTTCCTTTGGAGGATTTTTGTGTCAAAACTGCACCTGCACCAACTGAAGAAGCATCCACTTCCAAAATAAATGGCTTGCCTGGATCTGGTCTTGACAACACAGGATCAGAAGCGAAGGCAGATTTTAACAGTTTGAACGCTTCTTCGGCCTCAGGAGTCCAGACCTTCGGATTAGCAGTTTTCTTGGTAAGAGAGACGATGGGGGCAACCAAGGTAGAGTAGTGTGGAATAACTTGCCGATAATAAATGGCCAATCCAGTACAGCGGACAACTTGTTAGGATCCATTTGTAGACCTTTACTGGTAACAATATACCCCATAAACTGAAGGCTGGTCTTTTCAAAGGTACACTTTTCAAGTTTTGCATAGAGATGATTGTCTCTGAGGCGCTGTAAAACTTGGCAGAGGTGAGAAGGATGAGTGTGGAGATTGGGCGAGTAGATGAGAATGTCATCCAAACAGACAACAACACAGGAGTATAGGAGGTCATGAAAAATGTAATTGACAAACTCCTGGAAGACTGCTGGAGCATTATAGAGAGTCCGAATGGCATCACCAGATACTAGAAATGTCTGTCACGAGTATTAAAGGAAGTCTTCCACTCATCCCCTTTTTGTATACGAATCAAATTATAAGCCCCACAAAGGTCTAGTTTAGAGAAGATCCTGGCATCCCGCAGATGATCAAATAATTCAGAGATTAAAGGATGTGGGTACCAGTTCTTTATTGTAATTTTATTCAAGCCTCAGTAGTCGATGCAATGTCACAAAGACCTGTCTTTCTTTTCCACGAAGAACCCGGCTCCAGCAGGGGAAGAGGACGTCCTGATACATCTCTTCTGAAGATTCTCCTGCATGTAATTAGACATAGCCTGAGTTTCAGGGATCGACAAAGGGTAGATTCTGCCCCAGAGAGGTGTGGAGCCGGGAAGTAAATCAATAGGACGGTAGGTGATGGTAGGACTTCAGCTTGTTTTTCACTGAAGACATCAGCAACGTCTTGAAGGAATGAAGGCAAATCGGGCAGAGGACAAGAAGATGACTCCAACTTAGCCAAACGTATTTTGAATACAGTGGTTGATGCAATGCGGTCCTCAACAAAGAACTTCTCCAGTTTTCCAATCCTACTGCGGGGCATGGAGTTGGAACCACGGCAGGCCAAGCAGGAGAGGAGAAGTACAATGAGGGAGTACATAAAAATTCAAGTTCTCCTTAGGCAAGGCTCCGACCTGCATAGACAACCGTTCAGTGTGGTATAGTACAGTACAGTACAGTCTTTCTCCATTGACTGTAGAGATGTACAAGGGCTTTAACAGGCGAGATACAGGAAGATGATACCTATGTACTAGGGAGGCATCAATAAAATTTCCCACAGAAGCAGAGCCCAAGAAGGCAAGAACAGAGATGATCTCTTTGGAGGGTAGAAAAAGCTGGATCGTCAAATTTAAGCGTGGAGAGGTGGTATTCACACCTAGGGAGGCCTCTCCCACAAACCCTAGGTGCGAGCATTTCCCTGTGGCTGTGGACGTAGAGGACAATCTTTTAGGAAATGCTCTGCGCTGGCGCAGTAAAGGCATAGATTCTCAGTTTGTCGGCGAGTCCTTTCCTGCAGGGTAAGGTGAGACTGATCCACCTGCATAGCCTCCAGTGCCGGAGGCAACGTAGAAGATTGCGGTGGTTGCTTGAAGTCAGGTGTCAAACAAGGAAAGCGCTGAGGTCCTGCAGATTCCCTATCTTGGTGAAGTTCCTCACATTGCTCAGAGAAACGAATATCAATCTGGGATGCCAAGTGTATAAATTCATTCAAGTTAGATGGCAATTCCCGAGCAGCAAGGGCATCCATGATATTACTAGATAGTCCTCTCTTGAAGGTGGCGTAAAGAGCTTCATTGTTCCATGATAACTCTGATGCAGGGGTACGAAACTGAATGGGATACTCTCCCTCAGTTGCCCTGCGAAAGACTCAGCAATGCCGTCTCAGCGGAGGAGGCTCGGGCTGGTTCCTCAAAGACACCCCAAAATTCCATCAGGAAAGCCTGGAAATTGGCTGTGAGCGCATCATTGCGATCCCAAAGTGGAGTTGCCCAGGCCAAAGCCCTTCCAGTTCAGAGACTGATGTCGAAGGCCACCTTTTCTCGTTCCGTAGGGAACTGTTCCGCCAGGAGTTCAATGTGCATGGAGCACTGCGTCACGAAACCACGACAGGACTTGTGATCCCCCTCATATGTCTCAAGAAGAGACAAGCGGAGTTTTGTTCTGGAGGAGGCTGCAGCAGCAGGAGACTGGAACAGGAGGAGGCTGTGGCTGTGGCGGTTGCTGCTGAGCAGTTAGCAACTGCTGCATCATGGCAGATAATTGTCTCAACTGCTTTGCCTGCTGGGCCAACTGCTGTGACTGGAGTGCCACGATAGAAGCGAGATCCGGATTATCTTGCAGAGGAACCCCAGTGGGATCCATGGCCGGATCTTGCTGTTACAGAGCTGGATGTGGATCCTCTAACCTGTGTGGCTGATGGCTGATGACAGTATCGGGGAGCAGTGTTCAAGGTGCCACTGGTCTTTCCCAGAGCCCACCGCAAGGCAGGATGGGCTTGATGTGGCAGGCGACACCAAGGTCGCTACCCCCCACATGGCTCGACCACACAGGTAGCTGGGCAAGGCGAGGTACTGAAGGATAAGGCAGTAGCGTAGTCATATGTAGCAGAAAGTCAAGGCAGGCGGCAAATGTGCAAAGTCAAATAGTGTAGATGGAAGGTCTGGATACATGGGTAAAGCAAACAGGCAATATGGAACGCTTAATCTCTGGTGAGGGACACTGAAGATCCGTCAGGGAAGGGTGGGAGGTGCAGGGACTTTATAATGTAGTGTCAGGTGCAACAACTAATTATTGGTGCACTGGCACTGGCAACGGAGCTGAGAGTCAGAGGAGGAGGCGGCAGCGGAGCATGGCGAGTGACGGGCTGGGATTCGCATGCGCACGATCTCGTAATGCGAATCCCAGCCTCGCCTGCAGACAGGGACACAGGGACACTGCACTCACTGCCGGAGCGCGGAGTGTAACACATTCATGACTGTGTCTGCCACTCCCATAGCATATAAAAGGAGTTCCAGTGCTTGACCACTTCTACATTCAAACACCTTCCTTGCTGCGGTCATGCTGATGGGGAGGCAGGAGACCATGGTTCTAGGTATTGCTTTGTCCCAGCATTGAGCCCCAACCTGATCTAATGTTGATCATTTAATCGATAGATGATGAATGTTTTAATGGCTGGAATACTCCTTTAATGCCTGAGTGCATATTCTGATACAGTATAGTGTACACAGTATAGTGTATTCCACATGAGAACATAACTTTTACAGGAGATAGTCCACACCACTGATCATCTGCATTTGGTACTTCCTTAAATGGCCAATGTCAGATCCAAAAACTTTTTATATATTGTTACTGATGAAAATGTATGTAATATGGTTGTTTAAATTTTCTTTGAATATTTTATATGGAAAACAGATCCCACTAGGCCACCACTAAGGGTCCCCATACCTATTGGGACACTTACCTGTCCCATAGTAGCATCAGGCTTGTCCATGAATCATGAACAAGAAATGACTCATGGACAAGGCTGCATGAGCAGACATACCAAGCACCTCCTACCACCACAAGGGAGGGACACGCCCCCTTCCCCTGAGAGGATTTCTAACACTGTGAACTAATAAAGAGGAATTTTTTGAATAAATATAGGTGATAGAGGCATACAAATTATGTACATGGTAAGAATTAGGTACTGAGTAACATTTTTTTTTGTGGGATTTGACAGGTACACTTTAAACTAAATATGGTAAGTAAGCAAATCATGGAGATAATTAACTCTGTAAATAAGCCTTTAATTGGGTGTATTCCGTGTCAATGCCTCAGGCAGCATGAGCCGTAGGTGCGGCCCTGCCTCACACTATCACAATACCATCATGTTGTTATTACTGTAGAGTGTTTATTTGCTTTATCTTAAACAGAATTCAGATTGCATTGTTAATAAACTTCCGCTTCTTACTTATCTCCACTTAGTATACTATTACCCTAAATAGCAAAATACAATGGCGAAATACATTTGTTGTTTTCACAGATATTAAACTGTAATTGATATTACTCCAGAATTTTAGTAATTTCCTTCTTTCCGATAAAACCAAAGCTGGATTTATACACTAATTTTTTTTTTGTTTAGTTTAGGTGTAACAGAGGCTTGAATACTTTTGTTTGAATCCTGAAATGTATCATGCTATCAAATCATACGTTAGTGCAAAACCAGGTGACATGTTGAGCACGTTTGGAAATTCAAAAATTTACAGAGGTTCCCTTTAATATTAATATATCCCTGTCATATTGAATTGTTAAAAAGATCAGTTACCATTTAGTCTGACAAATATGCTATAATATAGGACATATGGAAGGAGCAAATTTTTTTATATCACTGTATTGGGGCTAATATGGGGCTTCCCACAATTAGCTTAATAATGTGCATCAAGCTTTAAATAATGTATTATTGCATAATAAATTATTGTGCAATAATCTAGATAGTACAGGCTCCAGCTAAACAGTCAAGGGGGATGACATTGAAAGATGATATAGATGGTAAGGGACACCTTTGCACTAGCTGTGCGGTGTAGTTCCACAGCCCTGCCACAGAAGTTTAGCATTAGCTGATTTCTGCAGAACCTGCCGACCAAATAGTTAGATTCCTCCCTTAGGCTAGGTTTCCACTTGTTTTTTTTTTTAACACCAAAAAAAAACGCCAGCAAAAAAAAAGGGCACAGCTTTTTCCTGCGTTTTAGCTGTTTTTCTGACGTTTTTTCTGGCATTTTTCCTGGTGTGTGGAAGCAGCCAAATTTGTCCCATGTGGCAGTTTTCTCACTGCCTTCTGGGTACCATTCTGTGGGTCGGATGCTGAGTGCCCAGTCCACAGAGTGTAAGGAGATGAGGAGTGATGTATAGCATCACTACTCACATCCCCCGGCCGTATAGTATACAGGGGGCATAGTGAACATGTGTATACTATACAGCCGCCGGGAATCCTGTCACCAGACTGACAGGACTCCCGGCTCCTATAGCCCCTTTGGGCAGTATACAGTATGTACAGCTATCTTTAGATATATATATATATATATATATATATATATATATATATATATATAGTGTATTCAGAAGCCGACATCCACTTACCTCCCTTGCTCCTGTCCTGGGGGTCCATGTAGCTCCGCCCCCTAGTGATGACATTATTAGGGGGCAGAGCTACAGACGGGAGCCAGGCTAGTAAGGGTCTGAAGCTCTGTTCACATTGTCCATTTTGTATAATGTGAACAGACCCTTTTGGCAGTGTCCTCCCAGATAGGGAGACCCCAGCTGTTGCTAAACTACAACTCCCAGCATGCCCAGAAAGCCAAAGGGTGGGTGGGCATGCTGGGAGTTGTAGTTTTTCACCATTTGGAGGCTCTCTGTTTGGGAAGACATTGCAATATGGGCGCTCTCCCCAGCGGACAGCGCCCAAAAGGTCCTCATTTTTTGTGTTTCTTTTTTCTTCTCATTTCAGATCCGTGTATGCAGAGGATTACGACGGATTTGATGTATTATGGCAGATGAACTGGATTTTTTAAATTTTAATAAAATGGTTAACGAGGGCTGTGGGGGAGTGTTTTTTAAAATAAAATTATTTTTCCAATGTGTCATCTTTTTTTTTTTTTATTGAATTTCCAGTCTTAGTAGTGGAAGCCGTCTTATTGATGGAATCCATTACTAGCCGGGGCTTAGCGTTAGCTCCAAAAACAGCTAGCACTAACCTCCAATTATTACCCCGGCACCCACCACCACGGGGGGGCCGGGAAGAGCCAGTACCAACAGGCCCGGAGCGTCAAAAATGGCACTCCTGGGCCTAGGCGGTAACAGGCTGGTGTTATTTAGGCTGCGGTGGTAATGTCAGGCTGTTGCTGCTTGGTTGATATCTGGCTGAGAATAAAAATATATGGGAACGCATAGTGTTCCCCGTCTTTTTATTCTCAGCCAGATACCAACCAAGCAGCAACAGCCCTCCCCAGCCTCTTACCGCCTAGGCCCAAGAGCACCATTTTTTGACACTCCGGGTCTGTTGGTACCAGCACTTCCCGGCACCCCTGTGGCGGTGGGTACCAGGGTAATAATTGGGGGTTAGCACTAGCTGTTTTGGGGGCTAACGCTAAGCCCAGGCTTTGTAATGGATTCCGTCAATAAGACAGGCTTCCACTACTAAGCCTGAAAATTCAATAAAAAAAAAACACAACACATTGGAAAAATTATTTTATTTTAAAAAACACTCCCCTACAGCCCTCGCTAACCATTTTATTAAAAGGAAAAAAAAATCCAGTTCATCCGCCGTAATTCATCAAATCCGCCGTAATCCTCTGCATACACGGATCTGAAACAAGAAGAAAAAAACAAAACACAATATATTGGTTAGTACATTTTTGGCGCTGTCCGCTGGGGAGAGAGCCCATATTGAAATGTCTTCCCAAATAGGGAGCCTCCAATTGTTGCAAAACTACAATTCCCAGCATTCCCAGACAGCCTTTGGCTGTCATCACTAGGGGGCGGAGCTATACAGACCCAGCCGGTACTGGAGGGAAGCAAGTGGTCTTCGTCTTCTGTGTACACTATATACAGCTATTTAGAGATTGCTGTATATATTGTATACTGCCCAAAGGGTTAACCTACACTGTTCAGCAGTGTAAGTTAACTCTTTCCTTGCTGGACTGGTGCATAGCGCTCAGCTCAGCAAGGGGTTAAGTGAGCCAGCAATGTGTATACTGTATACACACTGCAGGCACACTGTAAGTTCTTGCTGGGCAGTAGAGATACAATGTATCTCTACTGCTCAGCATCAGCTGTTCTCCCAGCTCTGTAGCCATGGGTACAGCTGATCTCGACATTCACTACGCAACAGGTGTCAGGAGGAGTGACATCCGCTGTGATCTGTCCCTTACTGCAGGTACTACAGCTCCCAACATGGAGCACATTCTGCTCCATGTTGGGAGCTGTAGTATCTGTATTAAGAAACAGATCACAGCGAATGTCACTCCTGCGTTGTGATCCTCCTGTATAATGTATAGATGTGGGTGACCGCTCTTCTATGGTCTCCTGCACTGACGTATATATACACCTATTCATATTTCCCACAGAGTTGTGATAGGCTGGAACCATCTGGCCAATCACAGCTCTCTGTGGGAAATATGAATAGGTGTATATATACGGCAGTGCAGGGGACCATAGAAGACCGGCCGGCCGCATCTCTACATTATACAGAAGGATCGCAACAGACCCAGAGCGATCTGTCAATTAGTACAGGTACTACTACTACCATCATGGAACAGTGTATATTCCATGCTGGGAGTAGTAATACCACCTAAAAAAATTAAGAAAAAAAAGTTAAAAACACACACACACACACACACACACACACTACATTTTTATTATTGTCTGCTATATTTTTAGTGCCCTGCCTGCCCACATAAATTGATGGCTGTTTAAAAATTAATAAAAATGTTGTTATAAAAAAGATACATTTCGTTAAATACAATTTTTTCCATCACTACTGTATTGTTTTTATAATTTTTTTTTTTAATGGTACCCTACGAAATTTTTTATAAAAAAGGTTTTTTGGATCGCTAAAGTCCAAAAGAGAATAAAACCGCCTGAAAAAATGCCAATGTTAAAACCCACATGGCGTTTTTCTTGGCGTTTTTTCACTCCCATAGACTTCTATGTTAGGAAAACGCCAAGATTGTTCCGAAAAAACGCCAAAGTCTCGACAAGAGGACGTTTTTTAAAAACTGCCAAGGAGCCCAAAACGCCAAAAGGATAAAAAAAAAAAAAAAAAAGCCAAACTGAAAAACGGCAAGTGGATTTGGCATTTTGCAGTTCCCTCTTGACTTGCAGCTAACATTTGGCCGCAGCTTTTTTGCACAAGAAAAAAAAAACGCCATGTGGCAGATTGGGCGTTTTTATTGGTGTTTTTGTAAAAAAAAAAAAAAAACAAGTGGAAACCTAGCCTTAGGCTGGAATTCCACTGATGATTTTTTTTTGCAAAAATGCCATTAAAAAAAAAATTTCCCCGCACGGCCTTTTTTCAGTGAACAAACGCAGCATCCGGATGTTAGATGCAAGTTAATAGTAAACTGCAAAATGCCAGATCCACCTGACGTTTTTCAGTTTGGCGTTTTTTTAATCCTTTTGGCTTTTTTCAGCAATTTTGGGCTCAGAGGCTGATTTTTCAAAATGCCCGACAAAACCTAGTTTGGCGTTTTTTGCACAGAAATCGTGGCGTTTTCCTCCCATAGAAGTCTATGGAAGAGCAAAAATACCAAGAAAAATGCCATGTTGGTTTTAACTTTGGCGTTTTTGCCCAGCGGTTTTTATTCTTTTTTGGACTTTAGCGAACCAAAAAAGTTATGGAGATACCTTTTTTAATAAAATGTCGTAGGGTATCATAAAAAAAAATAATAAAAAAGATACAGTAGTGAAGGAAAAAATAGTATTTAAAGGGGTACTCCGCCCCTAGACAACTTGTCCCCTATCTAAAGGATAGGGGATAAGATGTCAGATCGCCATGGTCCCGCTGCTGGGGAGCCCGGGGATCCCCGCTGGGGCACTGCGCTATCATTACAGCACAGAGCGAGTTCGCTCTGCACGTAATGACGGGCAATACAGGGGCCGGAGCATCGTTATGTCACGGCTCCGCCCCTCGTGACGTCGCGGCCCGCCCCTTTCGATACAAGTCTATGGGAGGGGGAGGGGCGGTTGCCACGCCCCCTGCCATAGACTTGCATTAAGGGGACGGGCCGTGATGTCACGAGGGGCGGAGCCATGACGTCACGCTGCTTCATCCCCTGTATCGCCCGTCATTACGCACAGAGCGAACTCGCTCTGTGCTGTAATGATAACGGGGTGCTGCAGCGGGGATCCCGGGGGTCCTCAGCAGCGGGACCGCGGCGATCTGACATCTTATCCCCTATCCTTCGGATAGGGGATACGATGTCTAGGGGCGGAGTACCCCTTTAATGAAATTTATCTTTTTTTAGAACAAAAGTTTTATTAATTTTTAAACAGGGATCAATTTATGTGGGCGGAAAGGGACCTAAAAATGTAGCCGACAATAATAAAAATGTAGTGTGTGTGTGTGTTTTTAACTACTTTTTTACATTTTTTAGGGTAGTATAGCGCCCCCCTGCCACTGCCCTATACTATACTTATATGCTGCAGCGGTAGGGCCCTGGGCGCAGCCCAACGTGTCATTGCACTATACAGTACTTCTATTTTGCAGCGGTCAGGCCCTGGGCGCAGCCCCCCGGCCGGGCCCGCCGTTGCCAGCACTTTTTTTTTAATTATCCCTAAAATGGCAAGCGATACACGAACAGGCCAGGGGCTGATGGGAATAGACGTGCCCCGCGTAGGCACGCACGTCGCTCCAAGCCCCTCACGTGTCACCAGCCCCTGACTCTAGCTATGATAGCTATGCCCGGCAGTGGAACAGTATCAGCAGCCTCCCCGGTCCCACAGCACTGCACCGCTGATCACCGCAGATGTCCAGGAAGGTGAGGAGACCAGGCATCGAGTGGTGTGATGAAAGGGGAATGAGGACGGCGGGATGGGGTGATTCCAATAATGAGGATGGGGTTCAGGGGCTGATTACAATAATAAGTATGGGGTCCGGGGGGGTTGATTCCAATAATGAGCATGGGGTCCGGGGGGAGGGGGGGTGCTTCCAATAATGAGCATGCGGTCCGGGGGGTGACTCCAATAATGAGCATGGGGTCCGGGCGAGGGGGGGTGATTCCAATAATGAGCATGCGGTTCGGGTGGGGGATTCCAATAATGAGCATGGGGTCCGGGGGAGGGGGGTGATTCCAATAATGAGCATGGGGTCCGGGGGGGAGGGGGGGGATTCCAATAATGAGCATGGGGTCTGGGGGGGAGGGGGGTGATTCCAATCATGAGCATGGGGTCCCGGGAGAGGGGGGGATTCATATAATGAGCATGGGGTCCGGGGGGAGGGGGGTGATTCCAATAATGAGCATGGGTTCCGGGGGGGTGATTCCAATAGTGAGCATTGGGTCCGGGGGGGGGATTCATATAATGTGCATGGGGTCCGGGGGGGTGATTCCAATAATGAGCATGGGGTCCGGGGGGGGGGTGATTCCAATAATGAGCATTGGGTCCGGGGGGAGGGGGGGTGATTCCAATAATGAGCATAGGGTCCGGGGTGTGACTGCAATTATGAGCATGGGGTCCGGGGGGAGGGGTAATTGCAATAATGAGTAACGGGGTCCGGGGAGAAGAATTGCAATGATGAGCAGAACGAGGATGGGAATGGGGGGCAGAATTAATGATGAGGAGACTGAGGATGGGGTTTGGGGGGGGGGGGAAGGATGGAATGATGTGGAGACTGAGGATGGAGTCCCGGGGGGGGGGGGAAATAACAGGATAATGAGGAGACTGAGGGTGGGGTGAGGGGGATATGGAGTGCAGGGGCGAGGAGACCAAGGATGGGTGGGGTGGGGGGGTGAGGGTATGGCAGCATTACATTCAAGGGGTACAGTGTGTAGCAGTATTATATTCAGAGGGTACAGTGTGTGGCAGTATTATATTCAGGGGGTGCAGTGGGTGGCGGTATCATATTCAAGGGGTACTGTGGGTGGCAGTATTATATTCAGGATACAGTTGTTGCCAGTATTATATCCAGGGGAAACAGTGTGTGGCAGTATTATATTCAGAGAGTACTGTGTGTGGCAGTATTATATTCAGGGGGTACAGTGGGTGGCAGTATTATATTCAATGGGTACTGTGGGTGGCAGTATTATATTCAGGGTACAGTTGTTGCCAGTATTATATCCAGGGAAAACAGTGTGTGGCAGTATTATATTCAGGGAGTACTGTGTGTGGCAGTATTATATTCAGGTGGGTACAGAGGGTGGCAGTATTATATTCAAGGGGTACAGTGTATGGCAGTATTATATTCAGGGGTACAGTGGGTGGCAGTATTATATTCAAGGGGTACTGTGGGTGGCAGTATTATATTCAGGGTACAGTTGTTGCCAGTATTATATTCAGGGAGTACAGTGTGTGGCAGTATTATATTCAGGGAGTACTGAGTGTGCCAGTATTATATTCAGGGGGTATAGAGGGTGGCAGTATTATATTCAAGGGGTACAGTGTATGGCAGTATTATATTCAGGGGTACAGTTGTTGCCATTATTATATCCTGGGGATAAAGTGTGTGGCAGTATTATATTCAGGGTACAGTTGTTGCCAATATTATATCCAGGGGGAACAGTGTGTGGCAGTATTATATTTAGGGGGTACTGTGTGTGGCAGTATTAGGCTGGGTTCACACTACGATTTGAACTACGGTTCCAGTATACGGCTGGGAGGAGGGGTGGGCGGGGCTTAATCGCGGCGCCCGCACTCAGTCGTATTCGGGAACCGTAGTTAATGTATGTCTATGAGCCGACCGGAGTGAACCGCAGCCTCTGGTCGGCTGCTTTTTCGGCCGTATGTGGTTTCCCGACCGCAGGCAAAAATGTGGTCGACTCCGGTAGGCTCATAGACATACATTAACTACGGTTCCCGAATACGGCTGAGTGCGGGTGTGAAGTGGTTTTTTGCGCCCCCGTAGATCCATGCGTCCGCTCCTCCCCCAGCTCTCCGAACATTTCCGAAGCTAGAGCTGGGGGAGGGCAGAGCAAGGGAATGGAGAAGGTTCACGCCCCCTCCCTCATCTCCCCTCTCTGAGCTCAGCTGGACGCAGATGTCTATGGCCACGCCCCCTCCCTGAGGACATAGATCTTCACAGCAGGTCCCCTCCCTCATCTCCCCGAGCTGAGGACATAGAGCAGTGCTCCCAATGAGCTCTATGTGTAAAGGGGGACATGCTGTACGGGCTAAAGGGGGACATACTGTATGGGCTAAAGGGGACATACTGCACGGGCTAAAGGGGGACATACTGTAGGGGCTAAAGACCCTTTACACATAGAGCTCATTGGGAGCACTGATCTATGTCCTCAGGGAGGGGAGATGTGGGAGGGGACCTGCCGTGGAGATTTACGTCCTATGCTCGGGGAGATGAGGGAGGGGGCGTGTACCTCCTTCCTCCTCTTGCCCCAGCTCTAGCTTCGGAAATGTTCGGAGAGCTGGGGGAGGAGCGGACGCATGGATCTACGGGGGCGCAAAAAACCACCTCACACGGGCACCGCAATTAAGCCCCGCCACCCCTCCTCCCAGCCGTATACGGGAACCTTAGTTCAAATCGTAGTGTGAACCCAGCCTTACCGTATATTCGGGGGTACGGTGTGTGGCAATAATATATTTATTTAGAGGGGACAGTGGTTGGCAGTATTATGTTCAGGGGGTACAGTATTGTAATGATTATTGTCTTTATACAGAGGATGAGGATCTGCTGACAAATTAAGAAACCAATGATGTTCTGGCATCAGATTCTGCAGAGAAGATGGAGCTGGAAGACGTCCTGGTGTCTGGACCAGATGGAGAAGAAAATACAACAGAGAAGATGTCACTCAGGTCAGTGATATCATTGTGTGTTCTGTCTGACCCAATCTGTGGCTCTCCAGCTGTTATAAAACGGCAACATTCATAATGCCTGAGGCTCTCTAGACATGATGGGAATTGTAGCTTTGCAGCATCTGGAGAGCCACTTGAACCAAGGTGATTGGTGGGGTCCCACATTATAAAAATGAGCTGCTTATTCTAAAATGTCTGGGTCTATTTTTTTTGTCCCAGTCCTGCCCTGTCTGTAAGTGACTTCACTTTGTATTCTCCTGACTGTGTCTCATCAGTGCTGTGGTCACTGATCTTGTTGTGCGGCCGAGTAAGGGGTCGTCAGGGAGTAGGGAAGCGGGTCGTCAGGGAGTAGGGGGGCCCAGGACAATTTTTTGCATTGGGGCCCTGTGGTTTCTAGCTACGCCCCTGGGCCGCATCTATACATTATACAGGAGGATCACAGCGGGTGTCAGGAAGAGTGACATCCGCTGTGATCTGTTTCTTACTGCAGGTACTACAGCTCCCAGCATGGAGCAGAGTGTGCTCCATGCAGGGGCGGATCCAGAGTCTGGAGGGGCACTATTAGAGTATTTTGTGTTGGAGGACAGAAAATAAGGTGTTGCTTAAGGTAATTACAATATTAAATGTATCATACAGTCCTAACCTTGTTTAAGACTCATAGGCCATGTTCACACATCAGAATTTCCAATGCGGAATTCGGCACGGGCATTCCGCTGTAGCAGAGTCCCGTTGAATTCAACAGGATTCTGCTGCGCTGTGCTTACGGCAGAATATCCATGCCAGATGTTTCCAGCACGGAAATTCCGTTTTCTGTCTCCGCAGAAAGAATGAACACTCTTCAGAAATCATTCTTTCTGAAGACACTGCACGGAATGCTTAGCCATCTAGGAGACGGCTGTCCACACAGAGACTTTCCCTGCGGACAGATAGGATATGTTTAAACAGATATATCAATATTACAAAGATCATAAGACATTTTAAGCAGTTTACGTATAATATATTAGAATGTTTACATAAACAGGACGACACATAGGACACATGGTCACACATTTAGTGGGAGATTTATCAAAATCTGTCCAGAGGAAAAGTTGACCAGTTGCCCATAGCAACCAAGGCCTTTTTACAAATGAAAGAAGTGATCTGATTGGTTGCTATGGGCAACTCAGCAACTTTTCCTCTACACAGGTTTTCATAAATTTCCCCCTTAGATTGGAAGAAAGGAGATTTTGTCTAAGGCAAAGGAAAGAGTTTTTAACACTAAGAGCAATGTGGTTTTATGAAAGTCTGTACAGACGTTTAAACAGAAACTGGATGAATATTTGCAAAAACATATCATTAAGGGATATAGGCCATGATTTTTTCAGCCTGTTGTGATGCCCACGCTGTAGCATGTTGTGATGCCCGCGCTGTAGCATGTTGTGATGCCCGCGCTGTAGCATGTTGTGATGCCCGCGCTGTAGCATGTTGTGATGCCCGCGCTGTAGCATGTTGTGATGCCCGAACTGTAGCATGTTGTGATGCCCGCGCTGTAGCATGTTGTGATGCCCGCGCTGTAGCATGTTGTGATGCCCGTGCTGTAGCATGTTGTGATGCCCGCGCTGTAGCATGTTGTGATGCCCGCGCTGTAGCATGTTGTGATGCCCGCGCTGTAGTATGTTGTGATGCCCGTGCTGTAGCATGTTGTGATGCCCGCGCTGTAGCATGTTGTGATTCCCACGGTGTAGCATGTTGTGATGCCCGCGGTGTAGCATGTTGTGATGCCCGCGTTGTAGCATGTTGTGATGCCCACGCTGTAGCATGTTGTGATGCCCACGCTGTAGCATGTTGTGATGCCCGCGCTGTAGCATGTTGTGATGCCCGCGCTGTAGCATGTTGTGATGCCCGCGCTGTAGCATGTTGTGATGCCCGCGCTGTAGCATATTGTGATGCCCGCGCTGTAGTATGTTGTGATGCCCGTGCTGTAGCATGTTGTGATGCCCGCGCTGTAGCATGTTGTGATGACCGCGCTGTAGCATGTTGTGATGCCCGCGCTGTAGCATGTTGTGATGACCGCGCTGTAGCATGTTGTGATGCCCGCGCTGTAGCATGTTGTGATGCCCGCGCTGTAGTATGTTGTGATGCCCGTGTTGTAGCATGTTGTGATGCCCGCGCTGTAGCATGTTGTGATGCCCGAACTGTAGCATGTTGTGATGCCCGCGCTGTAGCATGTTTTGATGCCCACACTGTAGGATGTTGTGATGCCCGCGCTGTAGCATATTGTGATGCCCGCGCTGTAGTATGTTGTGATGCCCGTGCTGTAGCATGTTGTGATGCCCGCGCTGTAGCATGTTGTGATGCCCCTGCTGTAGCATGTTGTGATGCCCGTGCTGTAGCATGTTGTGATGCCCGTGCTGTAACATATTTAGATGCCCGCGCTGTAGCATGTTTAGATGCCTGCGCTGTAGCATGTTGTGATGCCCGTGCTGTAGCATGTTGTGATGCCCGTGCTGTAGCATATTTAGATGCCCGCGCTGTAGCATGTTTAGATGCCTGCGCTGTAGCATGTTGTGATGCCCGTGCTGTATCATGTTGTGATGCCCGTGCTGTAGCATGTTGTAATGCCCGAACTGTAGCATGTTGTGATGCCCATGCTGTAGCATGTTGCCCACGCTGTAGCATGTTGTGATGCCCGCGCTGTAGCATGTTGTGATGCCCACGCTGTAGGATGTTGTGATGCCCGCGCTGTAGCATATTGTGATGCCCGCGCTGTAGTATGTTGTGATGCCCGTGCTGTAGCATGTTGTGATGCCCGCGCTGTAGCATGTTGTGATGCCCGTGCTGTAGCATGTTGTGATGCCCGTGCTGTAGCATGTTGTGATGCCCGCGCTGTTGCATATTTAGATGCCCGCGCTGTAGCATGTTTAGATGCCTGCGCTGTAGCATGTTGTGATGCCCGTGCTGTAGCATGTTGTGATGCCCACGCTGTAGCATGTTTAGATGCCCGCGCTGTAGCATGTTTAAATGCCCGCACTGTAGCATGTTTAGATGCCCGCGCTGTAGCATGTTTAGATGCCCGCGCTGTAGCATGTTTAGATGCCCGCGCTGTAGCATGTTTAGAGGCCCGCGCTGTAGCGTGTTGTGATGCCCGTGCTGGTGCATGTTGTGATGCCCGCGCTGTAGCATGTTGTGATTCCCGCGGTGTAGCATGTTGTGATGCTCGCGCTGTAGCATGTTGTGATGCCCGCGCTGTAGCATGTTGTAGAAAATTATTTCCAGTATAATAAACAAATATACCAATTGCCACAGAATGGGAAAGTGCAAAAGAAGTTTTTACCATTTAGAACCACAGCTCCCAGTATGATGTTAAGTATGTGGTAAGGTTATGCTGGGAGTTGTTGTTTCACCCATCATTACTACAGAACTTACAAGTGACTCCAACTCTGATAGGACATAGTGAGGAGAATACACAATAATATCAGTGACTACAGGTGACGTCTTCTCTATAGTGAAGAGAATACACAATAATATCAGTGACTACAGGTGACGTCTTCTCTGTAGTCTTTCCTTATCGAATTCAGATGGTACATACCACCGGGACTTGTTCCAGCTAAATGTTCACTCAGCAGAACTTTACACCCAGATGGTTCCTCACTATGTCAGCAGATTCTGATCCTCTATATGAAAACAATAATTATTATAATACTGCCAAACACTGTTTCGTTTGACCATTATACTGGCACACAGCCTCTGAATAGAACTCTGACACACTGTACCCTCTGAATATAATACCACCACACACTTTACCCTCTGAATATAATACCGACACACACTTTACCCTCTGAATATAATACCACCACACACTGTACCCTCTGAATATAATACCGACACACACCGTAACCTCTAAATATAATGTTACTACACACTGAACCCTCTGAACATATTACTACAACACACTGTACCCTCTGAATATAATACTACCACATACTGTGCTCTCTGAATATAACCTTGCCATGCACCCTCTGAATACAATAACGTAATGTATTGTGGCCCATAAAAACCATACTACCTCAAAAATTCCTTATAATATACACTATGGCCGACATGGATAATTGTCTTTAGACTGTTTTTTTTGTCTAAAAATTGTGCACGCAGGGTTTATTTGCGTCTTTTTTGCGCTTGAGTTGCAATCGACTGATTTTGGCAATACACATGATATGGAAGGGTTTTATGAACTGCACCTTTTTGTGAAAAGGCTCAAAAAAGGTGCAAAGCCACTGAAAAGTCTTTAAAACTACACCAGCCCAGACTTAGCTTTTTGGTGTATGTGAAGAGTGAAATTTCAGAAAATGTGAGCTGCACAAAATTTATCACATGCTCTGTGACCATTTAATAAATTTGGTGCTGCTACACATTACCAGCATACAAAAAGGTGTAGAAAAATGCTTCACTTACACCTACAATGATAAATGCCGACCTATACCTCTGAAATGCAAAACACTCTGTGCCCCTCATATATAGTAATAATGCCCATCCTGTGCCCCACATATAATAATTACAACCCATCCTGTTCCCCCCACATAATAATAATGCCCTCTGTCCTGTGCCTCTCGCATATAATGCCCCTGTCATGTTCCCCTCACATATAATGCCCCCTGTCCTACCCCCTCAGGGGGCATTATATGTGAGGGGCACAGGACATGGGGCATTATATGTGGGGGCACAGGACAGCCCCCCCTGTCATGTGCCCATATAATGCCCCCCTGACATTTGTCCCCGACTTATAATGCCCCTCTGCCATGTGTCCCCACACATAATGCCCCCCTGGCATGTGCCCCCACATATAATGCCCCCTGACATGTGCCCCTGTCATATAATGCCCCTCTGGCATGTGCCCCCACACATAATGCCCCCCTGGCATGTGGCCCCACATATAAAGCCCCATGTCCTGTGCCCCTCACATATAATGCCCCCTGAGGGGGCAGGACCGGGGGCCTTATATGTGAGGGGCACAGGACATGGGGCATTATATATGAGGGGCACATGACAGAGGGGCAGTATATGTGAGGGGCACATGTCAGGGGGGCATTATAAGTAGGGGACATGTCAGGGGGGCATTATATGTGCATTATATGGGCACATGACATGTCATATGTCCCAGACATATAATGCCCCCTGACATGTGCCCCTGTCATATAATGCCCCTCTGCCATGTGCCCCCACACATAAATCCCCCCTGGCATGTGCTGCCACATATAATGCCCCCTGACATGTGCCCCTCACATATAATGCCCCCTGTGATGTGCCCCCACATATAATTCCCCCCCTGTCATGTGTCCCCACATATAATGCCTCCCTGGCATGTGCCCCCCGACATGTGTCACTGACTTATAATGCCCCCTGTCCTGTGCCCCTCACATATAATGCCCCATGTCCTGTGCCCCGTCACCCAAGTGAGGGGCACATGTCAGGGGGGGATTATATGTGAGGGGCACAGGACATGGGGTATTATATATGAGGGGCACATGACAGGGGGGCATTATATGGGCACATGACAGGGGGTGGGCATGTCATGTGCCCTCACATATAATGCCCCCCTGTCATGTGCCCCTCATATATAATACCCCATGTCCTGTGCCCCTCACATATAATGCCCCCTGACATGTGCCCCTCATATATAATATATAATACCCCATGTTCTGTGCCTCAGACATTTAATGCCCCCCTGACATGTGCCCCTCACTTATAATTTGCCCCCCCTTCTCACACCCGTCACCTTTCTCACACATGCTGCGGCTGCTCCGTTCTTGAGGGGTGAGCGGGACAGCTGACAGCTCCCGCTCCACCATGCTATAGTACAGTAGGAGGGGCAACAATCTCGGGGGGGGGGGGGGGGGAATTGCCCTGTTGCCCCCCCTGGATCCGCCAGTGGCTCCATGTTGGTAGTAGTAGTACCCGCAGTAAGAAACAGGCCACAGCGGGATGTCACTCCTCCTGACACCCGCTGTGATCATCCTGATGTGAATGTCGGGATCAGCTGTACTCACGGCTACAGGAGACAACAGCCGGGAGAACAGCTGATACTGAGCAGTAGATATACGTCGTATACCTACTGCCCAGCAAGAACTTACAGCTCAATTAACGCCTTGATGAGCTGTGCGCTATGCGCAAGCCCAGCAAGAAAAGAGTTAACTTACACTGCTAGACAGTGTAGGTTAACCCTTTGAGGGGTATACAGTATAAACAGCTATCTATAGATAGCTGTATATAGTGTATACCGAAGATGAAGAAGTCCCCTTCCTCCCTCCAGTCCCGGGAGGGTCTGTGTAGCTCTGCCCCCTAGTGATGACGTCATTAGGGGTGGAGCTTGGGCGGAAGCAGGCTGGTTAGTCTAAGGCTCTGTTCACATTGTCCGTTTTGTATAATGTGAACAGACCCTTCTTGCAGTGTCTACTAGAGATGTAAGGTGAACTTCAGAAACGATGGGAATATCGGCGCTGACCAAGGAGAGGACAATAGAGCCAGGTGTGTAGCGAACTGATTTAATCCAATGCGACGCGTTTCACCGCGCTTGCGCGGTTTCATCAGGCATAACAAACACTTCTCAGGGAGGGATTTATATACACGCAGGTATTAACCCCTACCTGACAAAGTAGATTTTCACAAAAAGTATATATATATACTCATAAACTACATTTAAATACTTAAGATAAGCATATATGCTCATAAAATGCATCAAGGAAATATAATAATGAATAAACAATTAGTAAGACAAAACAATAATAAAACCAAGAATTATAATAAAGAAGGGGGGATAATGGAAAATAGGGAAAGGACCAGGCACACATAATGCGTGGGACATAAACCATACATACACATAAAATATATATGTATATATACACATATGCGCACACACCCGCATGTGTGCCAACCCTACTATATATGGTCAGGATATGACAATTATCAGACATATATACACACATGTATACATACACATGTACATGGACACATGCGCGCAAAGACGCATATGCACATGAATGCACCCACATGTATACATATTGAAATATAAGTAAAATAAAATTTAAATTAAAACAGAAATAATATTACTAATAATAATGGTAATAATAACAATTAATAGAGGATCAGAAAAAATAAAATAAAAAAAATTATAATAAAAAACCTTTTTACATAAATATATATCTATGAAAGTATAACACATGGAACAAAATAATACATGACAGCAATCTTATACTGAAAACAATCAGAACTACCCCAGTAGTCCGAACTGGCGTTACAGGGTCTCTAATTATTGGAATAAAAACGCTCAATGTGTACTACTACTTACTGATATTAAGCACTTAGTTAAAGTGCTACGGTGAAAAAGAGGGGGAGAAAGGGGGGGGGGGAGAGGGGGAGGGGGAGGGGAAAAGGATCGTTGGTATACAGTTGTAGAGGTGACCACATGGGAATAAGTGACCACAGAGAAGCCATCTTTACCAAAGGATGGGTATTATTTAACATTCTCTATGGTCTCATTAAGCCCATTAGGGGTCAATGTTAAGAGCTTGTGAATCCAGTAGGATTCGCGATTAATAAGACGTTGGTACCTGTTTAGATGGTCAGATGGAATTGTTTCAAGGATTGTTAGTTTTAGGGACTCCAAATTATTATCATGTTTAAGGGTAAAATGTTTTGACACGCTATGTAGCAAGTATTTATGTTTGATGTTCCAACGATGTTTATTCATACGTGCCCGCACTGTTTGTACAGTGCGGCCTACGTATTGAAGATTACAACTGCATGTTAATAAGTATATGGCAAAGGAAGTATTGCATGTAACCTTATCCTTAATATTATATGATAACCTGGTTTATGAGTATATATATATACTTTTTGTGAAAATCTACTTTGTCAGGTAGGGGTTAATACCTGCGTGTATATAAATCCCTCCCTGAGAAGTGTTTGTTATGCCTGATGAAACCGCGCAAGCGCGGTGAAACGCGTCGCATTGGATTAAATCTGTTCGCTACACACCTGGCTCTATTGTCCTCTCCTTGGTCAGCGCCGATATTCCCATCGTTTCTGAAGTTCACCTTACATCTCTACGCCATCTCTGGGAAGGCTGCAGACCGAGATCATCATACCAAACGCACATCTTGGTTGTGTGGGAGTACGCACAACCGGGCAGGGTGAGCCTTACTTTTCCCTCCCCCTCCCACACACTTGTGATCCCGTTGGTTCTTCACAAGGGAGCGCCTGTTTTTCTCTTTGCTTTACAGATCTGTTGGTCTCCACTTCGACCTGGATTTCCTGAGGAATCCTTGCAAACAGTGCTGCTCCCTACAGGATTGCTAAGTATCTCTTGGATTTACTTTACATCTCAAGGTTTTGTGTTATAATCGAGACTGTTCAGGTCCCATTATGGAATTTCTCCAGAACCGTGATATAAAACGAGACATTCTTATTAATCAACTTATTGGAGTGTCTAACCAAGTAACAATACAGGAAACTGTTAAAATAACAGAAAGCATCTCTGAAGCTGACTTTAAAATGATGTCAGATCTGTTTTACGAATATGAAAAGTATTGTAAAATTGAATAACAACATAGCATCGATGCCCTGTTTCTGTCTCGTTACCTCTCAGATAACTTCACCCCTCGCGGGTTGAGGTTACCATTCGAGTCTTCCTTTCCGGACGATTCTGTTTTTTCCACAGAGTGGGATGAATATAGCGAAAAGTGCTCTCGCGGTCTCATGGAGAGACTGATTGCTAAACGCAGATCTGCAGCATTAGTTGCAAGAAAATTAGCCTGTGATATTAAGCATGACCTCTCACCATTTTCTAATTTTTCCGAGTACCAGAGAACTGATGGGGTAATTCTTAATAGATTACAGAAATTAGAAATAGAAACTATAAATAAGAAAGCCGGTAAGTAGACAGCTCTCACCTCCCACTGGACACAGGTGTGCACGGACTGGTGGAAGCGCAACCGCCCAATACAGCAAACAGAAGAGAACGTCCAGCACTCGATGTCCGTAGCAATAGTGTTTATTGGCATAAAAACAGATACGTGAACAGGACAGAGCGTAAGCCTACGCGTTTCAGGTAACAAGACCCTTAGTCATGGCATAAAACAACCCCAAAGGTAAAACTATTTATAGTATAACAATTAATCATGTGACTGCCTCAGCGAATAGTGGTAAAACATGGAACTGGATTACAAATATTTATAAATTTTACATATACGGAGGCAAAGAAATAGACATGGTAACAATATCTTTTCAAGACTAGTTACAACATAAATGGATAAATAATCTAGTATCAAAAAATGACTTATAAAATGTTATCTCCATATACTGTGGTTTACCCTGTGCAACCATGTCATGGAACCCCAGATTATTAGACCCAATGCAACAATAAGACGACTATGCTAAAAAATGTTGCAATTGGTATCGGAGTCCCATGTCATGGACGCACAGCGTAGAAAAAAGGAGAGGAAAGGGCATATCAATACGTAAGAATAAGATCATGTCTTAAATTAAGTCCAGCTGGTTGCCGGGTGCCCAGTAGGAAAATCCAATAGGACTCCCGGTTCAGGAGAGATCTCCTCAAATCACCACCTCGTGACATCCTCTTAACACGTTCTATTCCTACTACCCTAAAGGACTCTGTGTTGCCCTGATGTATATCCCTGAAATGTTTAGATAATGCAGAGATATTGAATTGTAGATTTGAGCAGTCAGACAGATGTCGTCTAATTCTTACTTTCAATGGTGTGGACGTACAGCCTACGTATTGGCACATGCATGTCTCACAGGAGGCCAAATATACCACATATTTCGAATTACAGTTAATGTATTCTTTAATACTATATTGTTGGTTATTACTGTATGACCTGAAATCCCTCGATACATGCATGTGTCTGCAGGTGACACACGTATTGTGGCCGCATTTCCAATTACCTGGACTATGGAGCCAGGTCGGATTGCTAGGGGTAACACTGGTACCGAACATACTGGGTGACAATTTATTACTATCTTTATAAATAAGAAAGTCCATAAATTTAATCGTGACAGAAATGATTATGCCTGTGGCCAAATTCATAAATGGCCCAAGCCTAATTTCCCAAAAAATAAATTTGATGGAGTGGATTCTTTTCCCCCCAATCCTAACAATAAAGTAAATGAGAAGGTCAACCAGCACCACATGAAAAAACAGTATAATCCTCAGATGAGTAACAAATTACCGATTACATCTGAACGTAAATTCGAACATGCTCGTACGATTATTAATTCCACTCATCACAAATCTAAAAATACACCCACCAAGAATTCTCCAGCAAACACAGTACTCACTAAGAATTTTTCTGTGGAAACAATAAACACAGCAGACACTAAAACTTGTGGGAATTCATCGAAGTCCCCCATTACACAAAAATCTACAAAAACGCACACGCACTTAGACGTCCATTCAGACACATTAGTTATACACACCTTAGACCGTCCATCTCCAAACATGGTCTGTCCCCTTCTTCCCCCACTAATACCACAGAGTCCGATACACCATGAAAATGTGGAAGACCTTTTGAATTCCTCCCTTATTACGTTACATGATAATTCTGATGTTTATACACATAGTATGGACACGTCTTCGGTGTCTTTTTTAGCCTCCCGCACCCCAAGTGTAAACACTGCCCTCACAACGATTTCAGCCAACTCCGATCACTTCCCGATCACACACTACTTTCCGGTTGCACCGATATCACCAAGGAACCACAACAACAAAAAACCCATAAAAAGAAAAATAGATATAGAGGCTGCAGGGGAGGCAGGTCCTCCTCTAAAAAATCCAACTCGTGTTCACAGCAATTTAAAGTCAACCAAATAAAGATTTTTAATTTATCTCAGTATGTTTTGGCAGAGGGGGAGATTAACCTATTAGCTAGGGGTCTCTCCTTTTGCCCAACTACCCGCCCTAACGACTTTCAATTATTTCTCGATTTGAATAGCTATATACGCAAGTTGACATTAAATAGACATTTTTCTATTATTGATAAAATGAAAATAAACCAGGGGCAGGACATAAACTCAGGTGATACACAAGCAGATAGTTTTGCTGATCCACATCAGTGTGATACTTCTATTAGACATGTAGATGTAAAACCTCAATCCAATTTTTACCCTTTGCATCATAGGGGAAATTTCTTAGATACTTTTTATTCATTAGTGAATAGAGATTTTAATAGATTATGTGATAAATCTGTCATCAGTCAGGGTGTGGACAACCTCAGTAAGTCCGAACGGGCGGCTATAAAAACTTTACAAAATAATGAAAATGTAATTATCCGTCCCGCTGATAAAGGGGGCGGAACTGTAATTTTGGATCGTGGTGCATATGTGGAGGAGTCTCTTCATATCTTATCAGATACAAATTATTATGAGATATTATCTACTAACCCATCTACCACTTATTTTGAATTGTATTGTAACCTAGTCAAGGAGGCTGCTGATAGTTCTCTGTTAAATAAAAAAGAACAAAGTTTTCTGTCTATTAAACACTATAATCTACCGTATTTCTACTATCTTCCCAAATTACATAAAAATCCCAATAAACCCCCTGGCCGCCCCATCATTTCGGGGGTGGGCTCTATGACAGCCAATCTCTCACACTTTATAGATCTTTTTCTACAGCCGTATGTTATCTGCCTCCCTTCCTACCTGAAGGATTCCACTCAACTCATACACGAACTTAGCACAATAACTTTGCCCAAAAATGTTTCCTTCTTAACCTTGGACGTCTGTTCTCTTTATTCTAATATTGATACAGAATTGGGTTTGAATGCCATTCGGGATACATTTGGGAATGACTCTTCCCTATCCATAAACCAATCTTTATTTTTATTAAAAGCTATTAGATTTATTTTAGAACATAACATCTTTTGTTTTGATAACAATTTGTACAGACAGACCCGGGGCTGTGCCATGGGGACTCGATTCGCCCCAAGTTATGCAAATCTTTTCATTTGGTGTTTCGAGTCCCTTGTCATGGCACAGTCCCGGGATTTTACTAATTTAGTTTACTTTTTTCGTAGGTATATTGATGACCTTTTCTTTATTTGGGGAGGCACTTTCTCTGAGGCTGAAAATTTCGTCTATGAGTTGAATCAGAATTCTTGGGGTTTACAATTTACAATGCACTATTCTACTAACACCATCCAATTTCTAGATTTAAAACTTACGAGGTTAGAAACAGGTCAAATCTCCACTAAAACATTTTTAAAAAAAGTGGATATTAATAGTTAATATCACATAGCACATTATCCGGTATGGCTGAGGGGTGTCCCCTATGGGCAGTACCTGCGCATTCGGAAAAATTGTACCTCTGATGAGGATTTCGATGCACAGGCTGCTGTCCTTAGGGGACGTTTCGCAGAAAAGGGGTACCCAAAAAAACTCCTTATTAATTCCTACAATAAAGTGAAAAATAAAAAACAATCAGATTTAGTTATTCCGAAAATAAATAATCCAAATAGTTCTACCAATAATAGAAATAACCATTCTTATGTACAAACCTCTGAATTTAAAATACATTTTGTGACTAATTATAATAAGGAAGCTTCACAAATAAAACAAATATTACACAAACATTGGCCAATCATACTTCAAGATCCAGTTCTCAAGGAGCTAATTCCTCCTACTCCCAGAGTTACCTTTAGATGGGCGAACACCCTGCAAAATATAGTAGCTCCAGGTAAATATAAGACCAAATCACGTCCCACAACATCTAGAGACGGTTTCTGTACCCCTTGTGGGATTTCACGCTGTCTTTGTTGCAGTTTAATCAAAGAACGAACCACATCATTTTTTTCTTCCCAAACCGGGTTATCATATAATATTAAGGATAAGGTTACATGCAATACTTCCTTTGCCATATACTTATTAACATGCAGTTGTAATCTTCAATACGTAGGCCGCACTGTACAAACAGTGCGGGCACGTATGAATAAACATCGTTGGAACATCAAACATAAATACTTGCTACATAGCGTGTCAAAACATTTTACCCTTAAACATGATAATAATTTGGAGTCCCTAAAACTAACAATCCTTGAAACAATTCCATCTGACCATCTAAATAGGTACCAACGTCTTATTAATCGCGAATCCTACTGGATTCACAAGCTCTTAACATTGACCCCTAATGGGCTTAATGAGACCATAGAGAATGTTAAATAATACCCATCCTTTGGTAAAGATGGCTTCTCTGTGGTCACTTATTCCCATGCGGTCACCTCTACAACTGTATACCAACGATCCTTTTCCCCTCCCCCTCCCCCCTCTCCCCCCCCCCCCTTTCTCCCCCTCTTTTTCACCGTAGCACTTTAACTAAGTGCTTAATATCAGTAAGTAGTAGTACACATTGAGCGTTTTTATTCCAATAATTAGAGACCCTGTAACGCCAGTTCGGACTACTGGGGTAGTTCTGATTGTTTTCAGTATAAGATTGCTGTCATGTATTATTTTGTTCCATGTGTTATACTTTCATAGATATATATTTATGTAAAAAAGTTTTTTATTATTAATTTTTTTTATTTTATTTTTTCTGATCCTCTATTAATTGTTATTATTACCATTATTATTAGTAATATTATTTCTGTTTTAATTTTAATTTTATTTTACTTATGTTTCAATATGTATACATGTGGGTGCATTCATGTGCATATGCGTCTTTGCGCGCATGTGTCCATGTACATGTGTATGTATATGTATGTGTATGTATACATGTGTGTATATATGTCTGTTAATTGTCATATCTTGACCATATATAGTAGGGTTGGCACACATGCGGGTGTGTGCGCATATGTGTATATATACATATATATTTTATGTGTATGTATGGTTTATGTCCCACGCATTATGTGTGCCTGGTCCTTTCCCTATTTTCCATTATCCCCCTTTCTTTATTATAATTCTTGGTTTTATTATTGTTTTGTCTTACTAATTGTTTATTCATTATTATATTTCCTTGATGCATTTTATGAGCATATATGCTTATCTTAAGTATTTAAATGTAGTTTATGAGTATATATATATACTTTTTGTGAAAATCTACTTTGTCAGGTAGGGGTTAATACCTGCGTGTATATAAATCCCTCCCTGAGAAGTGTTTGTTATGCCTGATGAAACCGCGCAAGCGCGGTGAAACGTGTCGCATTGGATTAAATCTGTTCGCTACACACCTGGCTCTATTGTCCTCTCCTTGGTCAGCGCCGATATTCCCATCGTTTCAGAAGTTCACCTTACATCTCTACGCCATCTCTGGGAAGACTGCAGACCGAGATCATCATACCAAACGCACATCTTGGTTGTGTGGGAGTACGCACAACCTGGCAGGGTGAGCCTTACTTTTCCCTCCCCCTCCCACACACTTGTGATCCCGTTGGTTCTTCACAAGGGAGCGCCTGTTTTTCTCTTTGCTTGGCAGTGTCTACTAGACAGGGAGACTCCAGCTGTTGTTAAACTACAACTTGGTGTAGTTTTGCACCAATTGGAGGCTCCCTGTTTGGGTAAACATTGCATTATGGGTGCTCTCACTCAGTGGAGAGGACCAAAAATGTCCTAACCAATATTTTTGTGTTTTTTTTTCTTCTCATTTCAGATCAGTGTATGCAGAGGATTACGGTGGATTCAATGGATTGCGGCGAATGAACTGTTTTTTTTTTTCTTTTAATAAAATGGTTAACGAGGGCTGTGGGGGAGTGTTTTTTAAAATAAAAATAAAATAATTTTTCCAATGTGTTGTGTTTTTTTTTTATTGAATTTTCAGGCTTACTAGTGGAAGCCAGTCTTATTGAGGGAATCCATTACTAAGCTAGGGCTTATCGTTAGCCCCAAAAACAGCTAGCACTAACCCCCAGTTATTACCCCGGTACCCACCGCCACAGTGGTGGGCCCAGAGCGTCAAAAATGGCGCTCCTGTGCCTAGGCGGTAACAGGCTGGCATTATTTAGGCTGGAGAGGGCCAATAACAATAGTCCGCGCCCACCCTGGTAACGTCAGGCTGTTGCTGTTTGGTTGGTATCTGGCTGAGAATGAAAATATGGGGAACCCTATGCGTTTAAAAAAAATTTTTTTATAAATAAATAAAAATTTTAAAAAAACGCACAGGGTTCCCCATATTTTCATTCTCAGCCAGATACCAACCAAGCAGCAACAGCCTGACGCTACCAGGGTGGGCGAGGACCATTGTTACTGGCCCTCCCCAGCCTCAATAATGCCAGCCTGTTACCGCCTAGGCACAGGAGCGCCATTTTTGACGCTCTGGGCCTGTTGGTACCGGCTCTTCCCGGCACCCCTGTGGCGGTGGGTATCGGGGTAATAATTGGGGGTTAGCGCTAGCTGTTTTTGGGGCTAACTCTAAGCCCTGGCTTAGTAATGGATTCCGTCAATAACACCAGCTTCCACTACTAAGCCTGAAAATTCAATTTAAAAATTATTTTATTTTAAAAAAAACATTCCCCCACAGCCGTTGTTAACCATTTTATTAAAAGGAAAAAAACAGTTCATCTGCCGTAATCTGCATATACGGATCTGAAATGAGAAGAAAAAAAAATGTGGTTTGTAAATTTTTGCCGCTGTCCGCTGAGGACAGTGCCCATAATGCAATGTCTTCCCAAACAGGGATCTTCCAATTGGTGCAAAACTACACCTTTGGCTGTCTGGGCATGCTGGGAGTTGTAGTTTAGCAACAGCTGGAGTCTCCCTGTCTGGGTAGACACTGCCAGAAGGGTCTGTTCACATTATACAAAACGGACAATGTGAACAGAGCTTCAAACTGACTAGCCTGGCTCCCGTCGGTAGCTCCGCCCCTAATGATGTCATCACTAGGGGGTGGAGCTACACAGACCCAGCAGGGACAGGAAGCGAGGAAGGTAAGTGGACCTCGTGTTCTGTATACACTATATACAGCTATCTATAGATAGCTGTATATTCTGTATACCGCCCAAAGGGTCTATAGGAGCAGGGAGTCCTGTCAGTCTGGTGACAGGATTCCTGGCTCCTGTATAGTATACACAGGTACACTATGCCCCCTGTATACTATTCGGCCGGGGGAGGTGAGTAGTGATGCTATACACCATTCATCATCTCCTTACATTCTGTGGATTGGGCGCTCAGCATCCGACCCACAGAGTGGTACCTGAAGACAGTGAGAAAACTTCCACAGGGGACAAAGTGGCTGTTTCCACACACCAGTAAAAATGCCAGAAAAAACAGCAGAAAAACTGCCAAAATGCAAGGAAAATCCGTGGCAGGAAATTTTCCTGGCAGTTTTTCTTGGCCTTTTTGCTGGTGGAAAAAACCTCAGTGGAATTCTAACCTTAGGCTCCTCTGAGGCTTAGTTTCTACTTGTTTTTTTGTCCTGCGTTTTTTGGTTCGAAAAAAATGCAAGAAAAAACGCCTAATAAATTGGCAGTGCAATTTCCTGCGTCTGGCGTTTTTTCTGGTGTTTTTTTCATTTGTGTGGAAATTGCACCTTGGCAGTTTTTTTTGGTACCCAAAATTTGTTGGGTACCAACAAAAAAAAAAAGATACAGTAGTGATGGAAAAACATTTATTTAACGAAATTTTAATATGTTATAACAAAATTTTAATTCATTTTTAATAAAGTGTGTGTGTTTCACTTTTTTTCTCTATTTTTTTAGGTAGTACTACTACTCCCAGCATGGGACAGACTGTTCCATGATGGGAGTAGTAGTACCTGTACTAATAGACATATCGCCCCGGGTGACAGTCCTGACACCCGATGCGATCCTCTATAATATAGCAGAGATGTGGAGTGCTCTATACAGCGCTCACATCTCTGCTCTGTACTCCGGCCAGTGATGTGAATAGAACATCACTCATTCATATTTTCTGCCCAGAGTGGGGATTGGCTGGATGGTTGCAGCCAATCACAGCTCTCAGAGGGAAATATGAATGAGTGAGTGGCTGGCCGGAGTATAGTGCAGAGATGCGAGCGCAGGAGAAAGCCGCTCCACATCTCTGCTATAGAAAGGACGATCGCAGCGGGTGTCAGTCGGGATACCTGCTGTGATCTGTTCTTACCTGCAGGTACTACTACTCCCAACATGGAGCACACTCTGCTCCATGCTGGGAGCTGTAGTACTTGCATTAATAGACAGATCGCAGCAAGTGTAACTTCTGACACCTGTTGCGATCTGTCTATTAATGCAGGTACTACAGCTCCCAGCATGGAGCAAAGTGTGTGTGTGGGGGGGGGGGGGCAGGGGACACTGTATGGGGGCAGCAAGGGTACATGAACTCCTGTACTGGGCCACCACAGAAGGAACAGCACCTGAAGTCTGGATTTGGTTTATTATTTACAGTGTTCTCAGCCTTGGCACGTACTTTTAACTGTGGTAATGCAAATAATCTGACAGCACTGTGACACAAATACAAACAATAGAGGGTGTTGTAGTTTTACAATATGGTTTCGTATTCTTACATTCATGTCCCTCCCTTTGTCAATCGCTTGCTGTTTGCACACATTTAAGACACACGATTTCTGTCATTTCCTGGTTTCTTAGAACTTGACACAGTATTCGAGTAGAGCTGCTGACGGAGCGAGGAGTTGGTTGTTGTCTGCAAAGAAGAGGGGAACATGAGTGAGGAGGTGTAAGGACACCTCAGATAACTGATAAATGGATGACACATTACCTTTGCTTAGCTGCAAAGACTTGCAAGACACTTAAGATTGTCTGTATTCACTTCAGACACCTCCTTCTGCCATTGAATTTATCACAATATTTTGCAATGGTATAAATCCAATTTATCTAGGTGTGTCTTTAAATGGGTACTCCGCCCCTAGACCAAAGGATTGAGGATAAGATGTCCGATCGCGGGGGTCCCACTGCTGGTGGCCCCTCTGATCTCCCTGCTGCGCCCGGCATTGGTTTAGAGTGACTAGAGGCTCGTGACTTCAAGGTCACGCTCGCTCGTGACTTTATGGCCACGCCCCCTCAATGCAAGTCTATGGGAGGGGGTGTGACACCAGCCACGCCCCCTCCCATAGACTTGCATTGAGGGGGTGTGGCCATTACATCACAAGTGGAGCGTGTCCGTGTCGTCATGAGCATCCGCCCCGCATTGCCAGTCATCCGGCATGGAGCGAAGTTTGCTCTGTGCACCGGATGTCTGGGGTGCCACAGCCGAGATTGCGGGGGTCCCCAGCGGGGGGACCCCCGCAGTCAGACATCTTATCCCCTATCCTTTGGATAGAGGATAAGATGTCTAGGGGCGGTGTACCCCCTTAAGTATTGATTGGGGCAATGTGGGCCTTAGAGCAAGCAAGAATGTATACTTTAGGATGGTGTTTTTCAAACAGTGTGCCTCCAGCTGTTGCAAAACGGCAAATAGATGGCAATGCATTTCCCAGTGAATTCCGCTGAAAGAATTGACATGTCAATTTCTGTAGCAGAGGTTTCTCCCGCGGAAATTCTGCCGCGTGCTCAGTGCAGCAGAATCCCATTGACAGCAACGGGATTTTGCTGCAACTGAATTTCTGAGCTGAGTTTTTCTGCTGGATCCTGCTCATAAAATTCCATTGTGTGAACATGGCCTAAATACGCCAAGTTTTAGTGCAGTGTAACAAATGCGTCAATTCACCCAAACAGATCTTTTCTGGTTTGCAGCCTATAAGTGGGTACAATTATACCCAGTCTAGGTAATGCCCTTTTGAGCTAAACAATCTAAACTCTAGACTGCCACATTGTACCAAATTTATGTAGCTTCTTAAAGGGGTACCCCGCCCCTAGATATCTTGTCCTCTATCCAAAGGGAGTGTGGTCATGACATCACGAGCTGGGCGTGGCCATGACGTCACGTGTCTCCGGCGCTGAACCCAACGCTCTAAACGAACGCCGGGTACAGGAAGGACGGCTACGCCCCCTCAATGCAAGTCTGTGGGAGGGGGCGTGATGGACGTCACGCCCCCTCCCATAGACTTGCATTAAGAAGGGGCGTGACCGTGACGTCACAAGCCTCTGCATCGCCAGTCAATCTCCCTGCTGCATCGGATGTCTGGGGTGCACCAGGGAGATTGCGGTGGTCCCCAGCAGCGGGACCCCCGCGATCAGACATCTTATCCCCTATTCTTTGGATAGGGGATAAGATTTCTAGGGACGGAGTACCCCTTTAAGTATCTAGTAATAGCAGTACAATAAAAAATCTTAAGTGTAACTTTAATTGTGGTTTTGGCTTCCCCATCCTAGTCAATAGGGAAAATGACACAATTAAATAATGAGGCAATGGATTTCCTGCCAGCTAACTGCGGAATAAGTATCTCTATTGATTAGGAAATAAAGTTCTATAGAAGCTGTATGAAAGTTTCCGAATAAACTGTGGCTAATCTTTGGGTGTGAAATAGTTAACGTTGCCTGCTGTGCTTTCAGGCAGTTAAGGGCTTACCCCATACAAAAGTCACCATACAGTACTAATGTGAGAAAGCATAGGCTGAGGTCCCACTGGAGAAGTGCAGCAGTGTATTGTGTTAGCGGGCGTGTCATTGTATCCGGATATCTATCTGCCTGCAGCACTAGAACAGGTTGCATCCAGCAGCTGCTGCACCACATCCCCCTGCAACTAACTGCTGCACCCAGGGACCGGCTGCTACACAGGTATCCACAGCTAACCACTTAAAGGGGCACAATGCTGGGTAACACATCAGTCCTGTGCTGCAATGCAGGAGCTGTGGGAGGGGAGGAGACCTTAGTGTTTGGCATAGTGTGGCATCAGAACACATCTGCTTTGCACACAGTGCTGCTTCTGCATGTGTATAAATGTGACTGGGCACTGGCATGCTGCTTATGAGAATGGGTGGACTATGTTGGGTTTATTGTAATGGATAGACATTGTAGCACTGGCAGGTGTTTAGTGATTGCAGACAGCTTGTAGTTGTATCCTGAACTACAGCGGTCCCTCAAGTTACAATATTAATTGGTTCCGGGACGACCATTGTATGTTGAAACCATTGTATGTTGACACCAGAACTCTATGGAAATCTGGTAATTGGTTCTGAAGCCACAAAAATGTCATCCGAAAATAAGAAAAAAAGTGAGGATTAAAGAAAAATAAGTAGATAAAGCAAGTCTTTACATATAAAAGTAATAAAGATCTGCTGGGAGCTGTAAATCGCTGTCTATGTCAGTGTTTCCCAAGCAGGGAGCCTCCAGCTGTTGCAAAACTACAACTCCCAGCATGCCCGGACAGCCAAAGGCTGTCCGGGCATGCTGGGAGTTGTAGTTTTGCCACAGCTGGGGCCACCCTGCTTGGGAAACACTGGTCTATGTAGAGGACAGGAGCTTCTTCAGGGTGCTGTAAGTAAAAAAAGTAATGGAATCGCCCTCACCTGGTGTCCAAAGGAGCAGCTAACCCTGGTACAGGTAAAGTGTACAGAACATGTAATACCTCTCTGTACTGTAGGGGGCACTACCAGACACCAGTCAGTGCGTAGGCTTCAGTAATACAGGGGTTTTACCAGTGAATGCCCATTTTGATTGGTCGGTTCTTCCGGCCATTGACACGTTTCACAGATCTGGACTGTCCTTGGCATTGTATGTTGAGTCTGGTTTCAACTTACGATGGTCCAGAAAAGACCATTGTATGTTGAGGGATCACTGTATTTAGTTTGGAGCACACCAAACCTAGACATCTTATCTTATCCTCTATCCAAAAGAAAGGGGGATAAGATGTCTAGGAGCAGAGTACCCCTTTAAACGACAGTCAATATTTTATATAAAGCCTTATAGAGTTAAATGAGCAGTTTCTTGAAGGAAAGCTATGTTTGCTGGGTAACATGCTTTGTTTGTTTACTGTATATATGAAACTATTTCTAAATAAGCGCTCATACACACAGTTGTATTGTGGACTCTTGTGCCATGAATTTACAAATATATGATACCTATTTTGTATGCAAACAAATTGTTGTATGATTCACTGAATGCCATATATAAGAGTATTATAGGATAAAAATTAAGATCATTGAGGCACTACAAGGAAGCACAAGTAGTGCACATTGGGTGTCCGTACACGTGGAACAGTCTCTTAATTATGTGTATCAGAGCTGGGCAGCAGTTACAATTAGAGATGAGCGAACTTACAGTAAATTCGATTCGTCACAAACTTCTCGGCTTGGCAGTTGATGACTTATCCTGCATAAATTAGTTCAGCTTTCAGGTGCTCCCGTGGGCTGGAAAAGGTGGATACAGTCCTAGGAAAGAGTCTCCTAGGACTGTATCCACCTTTTCCAGCCCACGGAAGCACCTGAAAGCTGAACTGATTTATGCAGGATAAGTCATCAACTGCCGAGCTGAGAAGTTCGTGACGAATCGAATTTACTGTAAGTTCGCTCATCTCTAGTTACAATCTACAGACCTAATGTAAAGGTCAAACAGGTCAGTGCATTTCTTGGGACCGAAGCTGTCAGTCCTGAAAAAATGGAAATTTCATCGACATGGATTCCCAGCTTTAGGCTAAGTTTCCACTTGTTTTTTTTCTGGCAGTTTTTGGAATACTGCCACTGCGGTTTTTGAGCCAAAACCAGAAATGTATTCAAAAGGAATAGGACATATAAAGGAAGAACTTACACTTCTCCTCCCTTATGGATCCACTTCTGACTTTGGCTCAAAAACTGCAGTGGCAGTATTCCAAAAACTGATGGAAAAAAACCAAGTGGAAACTTAGCCTTAGGGGTAGTCCCATCCTTAGAACTTTCTTAAAGCAGTATTTTGCATTAGTGTTTGGAAACTAAATCCAGCAACGGTACATGAATGGAGAAAAAGTACAATGGAATGACTTTCACCTCTGCTGTGCTTTGGATCCACTCCAAGTATTAGGTTACAAATACTGATGTAACATACTGACCAAAGATTGCCATGTGAAGAAGTCTTAGGTTATGTTCACATGGTGGGATGTCCGCACAGAAAATTTCCGTCCAGACATGTCGCAGACCGCATAGCGCTGGCAGAACATAGACGGCAATGTATTTCCGAGCAGAATACACAAAAACACTGGTAGGCTTAATAGTTTTGAGGACGCTGGAATCAGGACTTCCGCGGCAGGTGTTGCTGCTGCAGAAATACTGCCATGTAAACAGAGCCCCATTGAAATCAATGTTTCTTCTAATGCTTCATTTCTGAGTGGTCTCAGGATGTTCTACTGTCTGTGGAATGTCTGCACGGAGATGTGGAATATTAGAAAATTTCTGTAGGTACAGTTTTTTTTAAATAAGCTAAAAATTATTTAGAAAAATATCTGAATTTTATGGGCTGCAGACATGGGATGACAGATATAATGAACTATACCTTTTTGTAAAGTTGTTGGCCATTTTGTTATTTTTATAATCATGGTTTTTGTCCCAGGCTGAAGTGTCAAAGAGGCAGGGCTGGAGAGTCAAAGAGGCTGGGCTGAAGTGCTGCAGTATCACCTACCCACAGCAGGGCCTGATACCTCATTGTTGCAGGCATGTGATCTGTTTACAGGAATTGCACTTTATGTTAAATGGGTACTCCACTGGCCAGCGTTCTGAACATTTAGTCCTGAACACTGTGTGTGCGTGCTGCGGGGATCAGCCACGCCACCTTGTGACATCAGGCTTTGCACCCTCAATGCAAGTCTATGGGAAGAGGGCGTGACGGCCATCACACCCCCTCCCATAGACTTACATTGAGGAGGCGTGGCCTGACAGCAAGAGGAGGCATGGCCTACTGCGTGCACACACAGTGTTCGGAACTAAATATTCCGAACGCTGGCCAATGGAGTACCCCTTTTAAATATCTAGAGCAGGGACAGCAGAGAAGTGAGAAAGCGGGTAATGCTGCAGCAGCTCTGCCCCACCTCTTTGACTCTTCCTTGTGCCGGGACAATAAATTGATTTTATGAAATATAAGCCAACAACTTTACAAAAGGTAACCAGTACCTGGCTTTGTCCAGTCCCCGGACCTAAACTTTGTGGAAGAGGAAAAGCAACTAAGCCGCTCTTGTCCTCACATCCCCCCACTAACTATTCTCTACACCATTCTGCCGGACAGTCGGCAGGATGTTTAAAAGTAACACCATTAGGGTAATGGGGCCGATACTGGCCATTTCCATGGTATTGGGGACTCGTTCAATGTCCCCAATACCATGTCCGATACCTGCTGCCGCTCCGCTGCCCGGTGTAGTGAAGAAAACTGTGTCTTGAATCGTTCTGTGTCCCGATCTTCACTACCGGTACTCCCATCAGCATTGTGGCGATCGATGGAGGAGCATGTGACACACACGTCACTCCTCCTGCCCTGCGCCCAGGGAACGCTACATAGGAAGCAGAGTGACGTGTATGTCACATGCTCCTCCATAGATCGCCATGATGCGACGGGAGAGGACGGAGCAGTGGAGCAGCAGCAGCCGACAGAGGCTGTCTAAAGGGGGGCCCTGCTTATGTCTAAAGGGGGGCCCTGCTTATGTCTAAAGGGGGGCCCTGCTTATGTCTAAAGGGGGGCCCTGCTTATGTCTAAGGGGGGGGCCCTGCTTATGTCTAAGGGGGGGGCCCTGCTTATGTCTAAGGGGGGGGCCCTGCTTATGTCTAAGGGGGGGGCCCTGCTTATGTCTAAGGGGGGGGGGCCCTGCTTATGTCTAAGGGGGGGGGGGCCCTGCTTATGTCTAAGGGGGGGGGGGGCCCTGCTTATGTCTAAGGGGGGGGGGCCCTGCTTATGTCTAAGGGGGGGGGGGGCCATGTCTAAGGGGGGGGGGGGGCCATGTTTCTACCGCTGCTCACCATGTGGTCATCGGTCTCACCGCCAATGCAAATTTCCTGTTCTACCCAATAGAGAAGAGAGAAATTTTGGCTCATACTACAGCAGCCGCCTCCATTGTATACAACAAGGAACCCACATATCAGCACGGTAAGCAGCGCCAGAAACCGGGTCACCCTGGGGTCAGATTCCCTTTAAAATATAAGTACTCGCACTTGGTATCGGCAAGTACTTGAATTAAAGTATCGGTACTCATACTTGGTCTTAAAAAAAATGGTATCGGGAACATACCTAAACACAATCAGATGTACCGGAAGTCCCAAAGACTTACACGGGACTTAAAGGGGTACTCCGGTGAAAACCTTTTTTCTTTTAAATCAACTGGTGGCAGAAAGTTAAACATATTTGTAACTTACTTCTATAAAAAAAAAATCTTAATCCTTCCAGTACTTATTAGCTGCTGAATGCTACAGAGGAAATTCCTTTCCTTTTTGAACACTGATGACATCATGAGCACAGTGCTCTCTGCTAACATCTCTGTCCATTTTTGCAACCATGCATAGCAGACAACAATAAATAAAGCATTATTATTATTATTATTATAACGTCAGCAGAGAGAACTGTGCTCATGATGTCATCAGAGAGCATTCCAAAAAGAAAAGAATTTCCTCTGTAGTATTCAGCAGCTAATAAGTACAGGAAGGATTAAGATTTTTTTTTAATAGAAGTAATTTACAAATATGTTTAACTTTCTGCCAGCAGTTGATTTAAAAGAAAAAAGGTTTTCACCGGAGTACCCCTTTAAGACAAAAACTTCACCCTTGCATAAGGGAGTGAGTTAGGGTTAATTTAACTTTACTATATTTTAGCTGACTTACAAGCAATGTGTACCAAGTTTGATCGAAATATCTCCATTTGGAAGTTATGCAGTGGAAGCTATACATATATTAAGTTATACAGTGTGTGTGTGTGTGTATGTATGTATATATATATGTGTATATATATATATATATACACTGACAGGGTTAATAGAGGACTTCACGTTTAATAGCATATATTGTACTGCCCATTGTTTGGAAATGCTTAGGTAGGATATAGGAGTGCAGGAAGTATGTTGCATGTCCTGGTTTCTGCAAGTGTTGTAATTTCTAGTTTCTTTCATGGTTTGTAATTATGTAAGACTTAGTGGGACATGTGTGGTAACTGCCTTGGGGTGTAGTGTTGTTGGGGTGTTGTTTTGGTATATGAGGGGTTAACTTGACCCCTGTCACTCGTGATGCCAGGGTGAGGGTTAATACGCTGAGGTAAATCTTTGGCCTATCACCACTCTTCCCAGAAACGATAGGTGCGTGCTTAAATGAATGAAGGTCCACAATAGAGATGAACTTGAACTTGCATAAACTTTACTGAGGTACTTGCAGTACATCCAATTAACAGCAACAGTCTTAGCAATACAGTCTCTATATAGTACGGCAGTGATTGACAGATGCCGAGGACCATTGACTTATCCAAAGGATTATTAGAATTAGGATTGGTGCAGAGATCCGTCCAGATTTAGGGGTCTATTTAGGTCCGGTGATCTTGCAGAGTTAACAGTGATTGAGATAACTCACAGCTTTGTAAAGATGGCCGTTTCCGCTAGGCTTGGGCCTAGTCACTGCTGATGACAGCTGCGCAGATCCTCCTCCATCAGCAGCCCACAAGGAAAGAGACAGTAATGGCCGCCGCTCCCCTATATGGCAGGGCCGTCTCGGATTGGTCCGCGTCAGCCGTCACTCACCATCAAAACACATGGTGGGCAATCACCTGACTTCCTCCAAAGGTCCTTGAACCAGAAAACCATAGAGTTTTGGAACGCATCACGTGAACCCCAGGTCCTGCGACGCCACAACAAGGTAAGTACACTGTATTTACATATTTACACATTGAATCGGAATAATTTTAACTATTAAAGGGGTGACAAGGGGCTAACTATTGATGAGGACCCCACTGGTGCCTAGGGACTCTGACTTTGGGGACCTCACCACAAGGTAACGGATGCAATCCGGTACTGGGATACCACACATGGTTGTCCAATGTTGAACATTTTTCTCTTTAATTGTTGTTAATGTGAAATGTTTAAAGTAGAGTTTTGCCTTAGGGTGTCCATTTTAAGAATTGTGTATGGTCCAGCATGTGTCACTCTGCAGACATATGTATGATTTTTTTTGTTAGGGGAGCCCTGCCATGCCATTCTCCTGCTTTTAGACTAAGTTTCCACTTGGTTTTTTTCTGGCAGTTTTTGGAAAAAAATGCCACTGTTGTTTTTGAGCCAAAGTCAGAAGTGGATCCATAAGGAAGGAGAAGTGTAAGTCCTTCCTTTTATATGTCCTATTCCTTTTGAATACATTTCTGGCTTTGGCTCAAAAACTGCAGTGGAAGTATTCCAAAAACTGCCAGAAAGAAACCCAAGTGGAAACTTAGCCTTAATGTGAAGCCAGGTCCTGGCAGCAGTCTTTGTTTATGTCGGATTAAAGGATCTCATGTTTTGGTTTTTGGTTTTGTCTGGCTATGAGGTGTTGCTCCTATTTTTTTCAGGTTATTTAAGGATCCACTTACTGTTTCTTTAGTTGTGGATTATAGTCTTACTGCTGCCCATGTGCTCTGTAGGTCTGGTGCTACTTATTTTATTGGCCTGTTCCACTTTTATTTATTCAGTTCTCTGGCCTTGGTGCACTTAGTATTATTTCTTTTGACATCCACTCGCTCTGTGATTTGTACTAAATTTAAGCCATCATGCAGTCTTCTCCCATCAGTGCCTGTCATCTAATGATCAGTATTATTGCTATACGTTCGTATGATTTCCTAGTGTGACTGGTATTCTACCTAATAAGTACTGCAGGTTTCTGGTAGCCATTGTTAGGACCCCGAAAGAGCCCAGGAAAAATGCCTGCTACAGGTAAAAGCTGGTTCTGCATTCTAGACACCCAACAGCAATGTTAGACGTTCATAACATTCCTTTACGGGATTCTGGTACGATTCATCAAAGTCTGTGCAGAAACAAAAGTGGTGCAGTTGCCCATAGACAATCAGATTGCTTCATTTATTTATTTTTAAGCAATCTGGTTGCTATGGGCAACTGCACCGGTTTTGAGAAATCCCATTTGGCTAATAGCAGACTCTGGCAGACCTATCCTGTTCCGAAATGACATGGTTGACCATTTGAATCCATGTCATTTAAGACTATAGTTGTGGGTGAAAGTTTAAGACTGACACAAATTTTGGTTTTCACAAAGTTTGCAGCTTCAATGTTTTTAGACTTTTTTTAGTCAGATGTTTCTGTGGTATGCTGAAGTACAATTGCTAGCATTTACTGAATGACAAATACTGAACATCAAGTTTATGCAAGTACTCAATATTTATAGTAGGGACCGCACATTTTGAAAGACCACACATTCACATGTTATACGTTGCTTCTCAGTACAGTTTTAAAGGGGCTATCCAGGAAAAAAATGTGTTTTATATATCAACTGGCTCCAGAAAGTTAAACAGATTTGAAAATTACTTCTATTAAACAATCTTCATCCTTTCAGTATGTATGAGCTTCTGAAGTGGAGTTTCTTTTTTCTAAGTGCTCTCTGATGACACGTGTCTCAGGAACTGCCCAGTTTAGAAATCCCCATAGCAAACCTGTTCTACTCTGTGCAGTTCCCGAGACAGAGGTGTCAGCAGAGAGCACTGTTGCCAGACAGAAAACAACTCAACTTCAGCAGCTGATAATTATTGAAAGGATTAAGTTTTTTTTTTTTTTTTTTTTTTTTTTTTTTTATAGAATTCATTTACAAATCTGTTTAAAGGGGTTATCCAGGAAAAAACTTTTTTATATCTATCAACTGGCTCCAGAAAGTTAAACAGATTTGTAAATGACTTCTATAAAAAAAAAATCTTAATCCTTTCAGTACTTATGAGATTCTGAAGTTAAGGTTGTTCTTTTCTGTCTAAGTCCTCTCTGATGACACCTGTCTCGGGAAACACCCAGTTTAGAAGAGGTTTGCTATGGGGATTTGCTATGGGGATTTAACTACTGAAAGGATTAAGATTTTTTTAATAGAAGTAATTTATAAATCTGTTTAACTCTCTGGAGCCAGTTGATATATAAAAAAAAGGTTTTTTTTTCCTGGATAACCCCTTTAACTTTCTGGAGCCAGTTGATGATATATTAAAAATAAAAAAATGTTTTCCTGGAATACCCAGTTAGTATACATTTTGAGCAAACTGAATAAGCCCACTTGCCTCTTCATGGCCACCTGATTCAAGTTGGTCCCTAACTTAGAGTACTTGTCATTATGTTTTAAAATAATTTTATTTAGGATTAGATTCCCTCTTTTTATAGGAGTTTTTTTTGTTTTTGTTTTTGTTAAGCCTTAGATCCTACTCTTTCAGATCGCTTTCTGTGAGCTCCGCATTGAAGGACCAATCTGATTGGTTGTAGTGGGCAACTGGTCAACTTTTCCTGACAAGTTTTGATGAATCGCCCCCATTATTCCTATGGTTAGGTTATGTGTGGTCTAACAGAGTGAATTCATATTGAATAATGGGACAACCCACTTGACTTTACCATGTAATCATATGATTCCTATGTAACTAAACTAAGCCCAGTGTTTATGCACTTCTAATCCACCCACTTAACTAACAGGCATTGATCACACAGTATATGATCTGATGACTTTGTATGCTGGAAAATGCTGACTAAACAGTCACGAGAACCTGAGCTGATGTTTAAAGTTAGTTGTCGGCACTTGCAGACATTGGTGGATTCAATCTGGGATAAAATAGAACGAAAGGATATGGGGATCCTAAGGGAGGAGTTGCTAGGATTAGTTTTAATTAATTTGTGTACACATATCAGTTTACTGCCTACACTAAAATTCTTCAACAGATTATAGTAAAGTTCATTATGGTATATGGGGTTTTACAAAATTCTATTTACACACAGTAGAAGAAATCTGTATGGATCAAAAGGCATGCTAAGGATGTGGAATTCCTCTGCATGGCTTATCTATCGCACTCTGTGGGGCAATAGAAAGAATGAAATGTATGGCACATACCCCACAAAGTATGTTTGTCACGATCACACCCTATCGGTCCAGCCAAGAATCTAGAGAGAGTGTGATGGTGCAAGGGTTAAAGCTGCCAGACCTCTGGGTATCCACTACTAGTCACAGCAAGTCACCAAATTAACCCTTAGATAAACGTGTTTCATCTGAGCTGACTTCAGAAAGGTGAGCTCATATATTTAGAGATCAAAGACCAGAGCTGATTAATTAAACATTTAATCTGATAAAAGGTATCACAGTGCTAGGCATAAAAATAAACAAATGACATACAGTTACAAAAAATGTATAAAAGAGTTTAGCAAGACAAGTTCAGAAAGCAAAAATGAAGTTCTTACAGCATGATGATATTAGCGGTCCATGAGAGAGAGTGAGGTTCCAGCTGTTCTTAGGATGGTCTTGTCCGCTTGTCCCACAGCATTGAACACCCAACTTTTAGTCTAGCATTGTTTAAATATGTAAAAAAAATGTGGGAGCTCAACGTAAAAAGAGAAAACCTATACCTAGGATACTGCGTTGCACATACCCATGTGCCAAGAAAGAGTACTAATAGTGTGAAAAGGGGAGGCAGTCCTGCTAGGCTAGGTCAGAGTAAAAGATATAAGGTCAAAAATTAGAAGAGAGAGAGAGAGAGAGAGAGAGAGAGAGAAGAAAACGTGTCTAAAATAGCATAAAATTATAACATTTATTTGGAAAAATGATGTGAGGTCTGCGGCAGGGCCCTTGTCGCAGACTGGTCACTAGATAAAATGGTTACAATGGTATAAAATGCTAAAAATATAAAATATACACAGTGGTATTGCACTTCATTAATTGGACAATGAGACAATGATAGTGGGGCAATGGGACAGTGCAAACAGTATCTGTTTAGTTATATTATAAGAGCCAGGATTAATCCAGATGAAAGTACATAGCAAAAAGTTGATAATCCAATAAGGCAAATTTTCGATAGCTCTGGAGCCTCCCAGATTGGGGCCCACTATAAACGTTTTTAGGTGCAGAGATACAGGCGATGCCCCCTCTACCCCGACGGCACGGGGACTGAATGCAAGAGGGCAATCGCTATACAGTTCAGGCACTTAGTGCCTCTTACCGGCTACAGTGTGCACAGTCAGGTGAGTGCAGCTGTGCTTGCGATCCGGATACACGTCCCTCTGTCCTGGCGGCACGGGAGAAATGTAGGAGAGGTGATATGATCCGGTGCTGGGGGTTGGAGATGATGGCTGGGAAGCAGCGTGTGGCAGCGCTGTGAAGCCTAGCGGTCGTAGCAGCGTATGGCAACGCTGGAGGTATCCTCTCTACCCCGACGGCACGGGGAGCAGGTGAGCGAGTAGGTGAGGACCGGCAATGCGGTAACGATTGTCTCAGATGATGTGCAGGGTTGTCTTAACAACAGACGCGTTTCGGGGAACTGCGTCCCCTTTTTCAATGGTGGAGGTTCAGGAAGACTGTCAGCCATCATCTCCAACCCCCAGCACCGGATAATATCACCTCTCCTACATTTCTCCCGTGCCGCCGGGACAGAGGGACGTGTATCCGGATCGCAAGCACAGCTGCACTCACCTGACTGTGCACACTGTAGCCGGTAAGAGGCACTAAGTGCCTGAACTGTATAGCGATTGCCCTCTTGCATTCAGTCCCCGTGCCGTCGGGGTAGAGGGGGCATCGCCTGTATCTCTGCACCTAAAAACGTTTATAGTGGGCCCCAATCTGGGAGGCTCCAGAGCTATCGAAAATTTGCCTTATTGGATTATCAACTTTTTGCTATGTACTTTCATCTGGATTAATCCTGGCTCTTATAATATAACTAAACAGATACTGTTTGCACTGTCCCATTGCCCCACTTTCATTGTCTCATTGTCCAATTAATGAAGTGCAATACCACTGTGTATATTTTATATTTTTAGCATTTTATACCATTGTAACCATTTTATCTAGTGACCAGTCTGCGACAAGGGCCCTGCCGCAGACCTCACATCATTTTTCCAAATAAATGTTATAATTTTATGCTATTTTAGACACGTTTTCTTTTTTCTCTCTCTCTCTCTCTCTCTCTCTTTCTCTTTCTCTTTCTCTTTCTCTTTCTCTTTCTCTTTCTCTTTCTCTTTCTCTTTCTCTTTCTCTTTCTCTTTCTCTTTCTCTTTCTCTTTCTTCTAATTTTTGACCTTATATCTTTTACTCTGACCTAGCCTAGCAGGACTGTCTCCCCTTTTTACACTATTAGTATTGTTTAAATATATCATAACTGCTTTCTTGGGAGGGAGACTCCATTCCCCCCTCCCCTCTGATCCCACCAGGGGGGCTTCTCTCTTCCTGGCCCTCTTATCTGGTTGATTATATGATGGGACCAGAGTGCATGACTTCAAAGGAGATGTAAACACACAACAAGAACCCCCCTCCCCCCCCCCCAATAAAATGCAATACACAAAAGGACACACCGTCTGAATGACCCCTCATCCATGTCCTGGACAATCCATCACACACAGTTATAATTATAATACACATATAGGATTTTAATAATCAGGCCTTGGGCCTGACAATGTTATTGGGGAAAGTGGGGTGGGGAGAATACTTAAACTAGTGTTTTACATGCCAGTCTTAACTAAAATCCCAATGGCACTAGGTTTGTCAAATTTAAGAGGTGCACTCCTCTTTAATCTGGCACTTCAGTGCCACACTTTAAAGTTTATTCCAACTGGCATAGATTTTAGTTACAATGTATACTAGTTCTCTGATGTAAATCTGGCAGATGGGGGAGGCCATGTTTCAATCATGCTAACCCCCGCCTACTTGCTTAACAGTAAAATGGCAAAAAGTTGAATTTTTTTTCACAAACTAGGTTTTTTTTTTGTTTGTTTGTTTTGTTTTTTTTGTCATTCATGGTTGCTATGGTAAAGAAATAATGTGCTTTTTTTCTTTTTATAATGTTTTGAACTGCACAATACAAATTCCAAGTCAGTACAGGAGGTGAAGTCGCCCTTGAAACCCTTTTTAAGGACAAAGCTGATTTTGGACTTGAGGACCATTTTAATTTTATTGGGGTGGGGGCATTTCACTCTTGGACCCAGGCAGGGCCAGCCCTGAGGCAGAGTAGGTGGCATGGAGTAGGTAAGGAGCGCTCAGACAGCCATCTTCACTCACTGAACCTCCGAAAACCCTGCTAGGGCTTTAGATTCTGTGATCCGAAAGGCTTAGATACATTCTTAGAAAAAAAATAACATTTATGCTTATATAGAAATAAAGTATCACATCTCTTCCCCTTCATGCACATATACCCTTCCCACCAATAGTACTAACTATAGAACTATTTAATGCTTGCATTTGGTACTTTCCCCAACTTTACTGACCCCTTAATGTTCTTTGCTGTCCAGTTAGAGGACTGCTTTGTGGAAGTTATTGTATTATTATGCAGCTTTTAGAAACCAGTGCTGTGATTCTCTTTAATTGTTCGAGATGTTTTTGTTATGAGTTTTATGCTCTTTCATGCTCACTCGAAGAGAAACATTTTCCATTTATGTAATTGACAAATGGGATACTGAGCTAAATTACTTAGTCCATTAGTTGTATTGATCAAAAATGAGCCGAAGTTTTATCCAGATATTACTTGGCTCTGTAGCTACGTCTTCAAAAACAAAGCCCAGCATACACTGCTGGATCACTTCAGTCTGAATGAGCCAAGTACATTTAAGGGATTTTCCAGTTTTTTTGTAAGTTCTGCTACTTTATATTCTTTTTGTTTCAATTCCTCATCACAATATTTTCAAGATACGCTTGCTGTCAGTAAGTGGGGATATTCTTCTTTACATGGAAAAAATATATATATATAGGACTTTAGAACTGAACAGGTATTACCTTTCCTCACTGCCTGGCACTCCAATTCCTATCCAATGCCTACATGATCGGATAGTTTGCCATGGCTTGAAGGTGGAGCGGGTTGTTTCGAGGGGGCATGTACCAATTTATCCACGTATAGAATTACAAAAATAATGCAGCACTCACCATTAGTTCACACCTTTTTGTCTCGGGTGCAAAGAGTAATATCATCTGTGTTTGAGTGCCAGATCCTTATTTTGTAAGACATGAATGTACTTATTTGTGATAGTCGCATGTGGGCAAAATGATCCTTTTAATGAACCATTAGGTCTTTAAATATAAACCAGGTTCAAAGTAAGTTATATTACCGCTAATGGCAGACATCAGTGATCACACTGATGCTTGCCAGTAACCCTTTAGATGCCATGATCAAAACTGATCACAACATCAATATTATTTGTGGGGCTTGAAACACTCATGTGCAGCATGATTTGGGGTCTGACGAGTCAAGATGGTGGCTAAAGGTCCCCCTTTACCTGCTTCATGCCACTCTGCTACCATCCGCTTGTATGTTCTGCATTGCACTTAATAATAATAGCGATCGAAAGATTGCTATAAACAAACATTTTTGGTATTGCCGTGCACCAAATTATCACATTCAAGAAAAATTGAATAAAAAGTCCCATATATGCAAAAAAAAGGTAATCATAAAAAATTACAGATCACAGCGCAAAAAAATGAGCCTCATAGAGTTGCATATATGGAAAAATTAGAAAGTAATAGGGATCAGAATAAGGAAATTTTTCTGGGATGTGATGTGACCGAAAATCAGCAATTTTCGACCTTTATATATTTTTTTACATTTACGCCATCGCCATTCACCATACATAGTAACATAGCTCATGAGGTTGCCAGTATCAGACAGGAATCACTAACGTAATAATTTTATAGATTGGACCTTTTTGCACACAGTGATCCTAAGTATATTGATTTGATTTTAATATTTAACTTTTTTTTTTTTTGTAAAATGGAAAAAGAGGGGAATTTTATTATTGGGGAGGGGCTTTTTCACTTAATTTTAAGCGTTTTATAACTTTTTTTTTTTCTTTTTACATGCATAGGCATAGCACTGATCAATCTTATCTGTGATCTACTTCTCTGGTTTGCTAGAAGGCGGACCAGAGAAGATCGCAGCAGACGGCCAGGGGCAGGTGAGTGGCGCTCTGGCGACCATCTTTGTTGATCGGACATCCACAATTTAACCACGGGTAGTCCGATCAGTTTCTGTACAACCACCATATACTTCAGATACCGGGGTCACTATTAATCATTTGAAGGGTTAACGGTGTGCATCAGCGTGATTGCTGATGTCCACCATTACCGATGGTCCCCGGCTGCTGATAACAACCAGAACCAGCAGTCTATAAAGTGAGCACAGCTCCTCTGCTCCCTGCCTAGACCATGCACTCCATAGGGGGTAATTGTACACCCTGGTGCACTAAGTACCAGGCAGCGAGAGCATACATTTATGCCCTGCATCCTCTAGGAGTAAAAAGGGGAGGAGAACAAAACATATAAAATTCAAATTGGCTTTGTCCTCAAGACCGAAAATGGGCTGTGTCCTTTGTCCTTTTTAAGAGATTACGTAGATTTTCACGTTGTTCTGTCCATTATTTTAACTCTGTATCTTTTGGATTGGTTTTTGCAAATGCTGAAAGGGAAAGTGTCAGCTAGTTTTTTATTTTTCACCAATTACAGCCAAATACCTAAACATAGTGTCTGAGCTTTCTTTACAGCATATAGAGATATGCTTTAAAGGGGTACTCCGGTGGAAAACAACATTTTTTTTATTTTTTATTTTTTATCAACTGGTGCCAGAACGTTAAACAGATTTGTAAATGACTTCTATTTTATACAATTCTATTTAAACATTTTAATACTTCCAGTACTTGTCAGCTGCTGTATGCTCTAGAGGAAGTTGTATAGTTCTTTTCAGTATGACCAAAGTGCTCACTGCTGATGCCTCTGTCCATGTCAGGAAATTTCCAGAGCAGGAGAGGTTTGCTATGGTGATTTGCTTGTACTCTGGACAATAAATACTGGAAGGATTAAGAGGTTTAACCCCTTAACGACCATGGCAGTAAATGTACATCCTGGTGTGGTGGTACTTAGCGCACCAGGACGTACATATATGTCCTGTGTATGGCTGCAAGCATCAGAGCGGTGCTCGCGTCATACACGGCAGGTTCCGGCTGCTAGCAGCAGCCGGGGACCCGCCGGTAATGGCTGACATCCGCAATCACGTTGATGCCCCCCATTAACCCCTCAGATGCTGTGATCAGTACAGTGATTTTAGATACAAAAAGTTTTAGAGATTTTTTTTTTTTTTTTTTGCGGTACAAAAATATAAAAGTATCTAGCCATGGTTATCATTTTAATCGTATTGACCCAAAGAATAAAGAACACATGTCATTTTTACCGTAAAGTGTACAGTGTGAAAAAGAATTTCCTTCCTAAAAAAAAAATCTTTTGGGGGGGTTTACCATACATCTTATGGTAAAATGAGAGGTTTCAATCCAAATTACAATTGGTCACGCACAAAACAAGCCATTATATGGGTCTGTAGATGGAAATGTAAAAGTTATGGCTTTTAGAAGGTGAGGAGGAAAAAACGAAAAATGCAAACATAAAATTACATTTTTTTATATATCAACTGGCTCTGGAAAGTTAAACAGATTTGTAAATTACTTCTATTAAAAAAAATCTTAATCCTTCCAATAGTTATTAGCTTCTGAAGTTGAGTTTTCTGTCTAACTGCTCCCTGATGACTCACGTCCCGGGAGCTGTCCAGCTCCTATGGAGATATTCTCCCATCATGCACAGCTCCCGGGACGTGACATCATCATTGAGTAGTTAGACAGAAAACTTCAGAAGCTAATAACTATTGGAAGGATTAAATTTTTGCCTGGAATTTTTAAGGTTTTGCCTGGAATACCCCTTTTAAGGTTAAAATGGGCTTGGTCCTTAAGGGGTTAAATACAATTGTATAAAATAGAAGTCCTTTACAAATCTGTTTAACTTTCTGGCACCAGATGATTTTAAAAACTTGTTTTCCACCAGAGTACCCCATTAAAGAAGTACTCCGGTCTGTTTTTATTTATTTTTTTAACCCTATGTGCCTGAGCTGCCAAGCAATAAAAACAACAACTTTAAAGAGTACCTATTGTGAACTAAACTTTCCCTAATCCCCCTCCCTATCTTTCCCTGTCTCTAACTATATCTATCCTATTGTTTATTTTCAATTGTAAACCCCCTATAAATACTTTTTAATCTTCGGTAGCTCAGTTAGGAGCTTGTGAGAGGTGAGGAAGTGGGCGTTCCCAGCAGGCACGACGTCATGTGAAGCCTTCGGCCCTTCTTCCTTCTATCTAAACAATCCTTTTATCTTTATGAGCTGTGCTCCACTGACTCTCGGCCAGCACGCACCGGCTCTCCTTGTCAGCACGAGGAGCCTGAAGACTCCGCTGGCCGTCAGAGTCAGGAACGCGCCCTGCGTGGATGTGCGCACAGCGCTCGCTCCCTCCTGTCTGATTGACAGGCGGGGAGCTGCGCAGAGTATGAGATTTCAGACTCAGCCGACAGTCCGGCGTGAGTCAGAAATCATTAAAAAAGAGACCCCTAGTGGCAAGAATCTCAAACACATAAAACACAATAAAGTATAATTTTATTTTTAATTTTTTTTTATAGAACCCAATTACAAAATGTAATATATATATATATAGACAAAGAATAAGTGCTGCTGCATTCTTCTGTTGCTATATATATATATTAAACTATAACATATAGAGAAAAAAAAATTTGACGAGAGGTACTCTTTAATGTTCCGTTCTCCGGTCCCCGATTTCTTCCGCTTTCTGTAAGTCGAAGAGTCAGGTGACTCAGCATATCGCTGACTGTCACGTGACTCTTCGACTTATAGGAAGCAGAAGAAGTCGGGGACCGGAGAACGGGACATCGATACCAGAGCAACGGGATAACGTAGGAAGGTGAGCTAAAGTTTGTTTTGTTTCGCTTGGCAGCCCACGATTTTTTCACCTCAGGATTAAATTTTTTTTTTCTTTCAGTGCTGCAGCCGTATTTGTTTCCTGTCTGGATTGGATTATGGACCTGTGACCAAGGTTGGTTGGCCGCTTGCACCATTATACTTATTTTGGTTATGCTGCTACTCTGCAGTGTGTGTGTGTGTGTGTGTGTGTATATATGTATGTATATATATATATATATATATATATATATATATATATATATATATATATATTAATTTTAAATTTTAAATTTTTTTGGGGTATCATTGTAATCATATGGACATACAGAATAAAGATAATGGGGAGGTTCTCAAAGAATTTTGCGCAAAAATGTTGGCACGAAAAGTATCGGCCACATTTTTAAAGAGCTTTGTGCCGCGGTTTACACTGTTCACATCAGTTTTGTAAAAGTGGGTGTGTCCATGTATATATTGTCTGCTTTACATGATGTTTTCAAAGGGGTGAGAGTCCAGTTTACATAAAAAAAATTCACACCAGCTTTTTGTAGAAATCACAAATGGTTGTGGCAGTTTTATTTTTATTTATTTTTTCTCTTTGTTTTCTGGGGAAAAGGTGTTTAAATAAGTAAGTAATTATTAAAAAAGAAATATTAAAAATATTAAAAAAAAAAATTTCTTGGTCACTGCATCTGCACTCTCATTTAAAGGGGTTACCCACCATGAGGTGATTTTAGTACGTACCTGGCAGGCAGTAATGGACATGCTTAGGAAGGATCTGTGCTTGTCTTGGGGCTAAATGGCTATGTTGTGAGATTACAATAATACTGTGGCTAGCTTTTTGTGAACTGGTATTTCCTGTTTGAATTTTTTTTTTCTTTTTTTTACTACAAATCCCATAATTCCATTTTCCTCCTTCCCACACATCAGCCACCCCACCCATTGAAACATAAATGTGCTGCATCCATTCAAAAGACCTGTGGTTTTCAATCAGGGTGCCTACAGCTGTTGCATTAGTTGCAGATTGTCAGGTCTCGGCCACATTACAACCTGGGAAAAATCTTAAGCAACAATCATTTTGTATGCTGTTCAAAATAAATATTGGGGTGAAAATCGCATAAGAATTGTGTTAAAAACTATCACACATGGGTACAGACACTATTTTATGAACTACGCTAATTTTACAGCCTCTGTAGCATAGTCAAATAAAAAATATCATCAAAAATGGCACTTCTGGGCCTAGGCGGTAACAGGCTGGTGTTATTTAGGCTGGGGAGGGCCAGTAACAATGGTCCTCGCCCACCCTTGTAATGTCAGGCTGTTACTGCTTGGTTGGTATCTGGCTGAGAATAAAAATACAGGGAACCCTATGCGTTTTTCTTTTATTATTGAATTATTTATGGAAAAAAAAATGCATCGGGTTCCCCATATTTTCATTCTCCACCAAATACCAGCCAATAAGCAACAGCCTGACATTACCAGGGTTACTGGCCATCCCTAGCCTAAATAATGCCAGCCTGTTACAGCCTAGGCCCAGGAGTGCCATTTTTGATGCTCCGGGGCTGTTGTTAGCAGCTCTTCCCGGAACCCCTGTTGTACCTGGGTAATAATCGGGGGTTAGCCCTGTAGAGTAAATAAAAAAAATGTTTAAAAAACTTTTATTCCAAAAAACACCCCACAAGCCCTCGTTAACTATTTTTATTAACGTTAATAAAAAATAAAAAACACTGGTGATCGTCATAGTCCACAGGATACACTGATCTGAAATGGGAAGGACAAAAAGGGAAAAAAAAAAAATAAATAAGTTAGTACATTTATTGTAACCCACCCGCACATTTCCCGCCCGCACTGCATGACTACAACTCCCAGTATGCCCTTACAGTAAGGACATAGTGGGAGTTGTAGTCATGCGGTGCGGGCTTGTCATCTGCCCACCCATCTAACACACTACAGCCCACAACTACAATTCCCAGCATGTCCTTACTGTAAGAGGGAATGGGCAGGAGATGTGTGGGCGGCTGACAAGCTTGTCACCCTCCTGTACATCTTCTACCCGCTCGTCTCCCCGTGCCTGTGAAAATGAGAGTAAAAAAAAAAGTCACACAAAAGTCTCACGTGGGACTTTTTGTGCGACTTATTGAAAATGATGTTATAGGCAAGTTTGTAAGCCAGGTCTGACCTTGCTTTCACTTGCGACTTTTTGAAGGGGGTTTTCGACTTTTATTTGCTTACGTGCGACTTTCACAATGATAAATCCTGGACCACTTCAAAGATAAAACTGAAAATTGCTTAGGTAGGGCAGATTGGTATTTTTTTGGCTTACCCACAAAAGTCGCACAAAAAAAAACAGCTTGGGCACACGTGTGACTTTTTGTGCGACTTTTGTAAGCAAAAAAACCTGCTTAAATCCCTTGATCTTCCTCTATATCTGTGCCTTCTCGACAATATCCGGTTATCTTTTACTGAACTCATTTCTACTGAGATACATTGGGAAAAGAAGTTACGAAGCTTGATGTAGTAGTTGTGAGATATTTTAGAAACAGGTACAAACATATACAGTGATCCCTCAACTTACAATGGCCTCAACATACAATAGTTTCAACATACAATGGTCTTTTCTGGACCTTTGGAACTAGAAACCAGACTCAACATACAATGCTATGGATTCTGCGAAACGTGATAATGGCTTGAAGAACAGACCAATCAGAATGGACATTTTACTGGTAAAACCCCTGTATTACTGAAGTGCATGCCCTGACTGGTGTCTGGTAGCGCCCCCTACAGTACAGGGAGGTATTACATGTTCTGTACTACTCTTTACCTGTGCCTGGGTTATCTGCTCCTTTGGGCATCAGGTGAGGGCGGCTTCATTTTACTATTTTTAGGACATTGCGTGTTCTGTACAGGACCCTGAAGGAGCTTCTGTCCTCTACTTTGACCAGTGTTTCCCAAAGAGGGTGCCTCCAGCTGTTGCAAAACTACAACTCCCAGCATGCCCGGACAGCCGAAGGCTGTCCGGGCATGCTGGGAGTTGTAGTTTTGCAACAGCTGGAGGCATCCTCTTTGGGAAACACTGAAATAGACAGTGATTTACAGCTTCCAGCAGATCTTTCTTACTTTTTATATAAGGATTTGCTTTATCTCTATTAGTTATCTACTTATTTTTCTTTAATCCTCACTTTTTCCTATTTTTGGATGACATTTTGGTGGCTTCAGAACCAATTACCAGGTTTCCATAGAGTTCTGGTCTCAACATACGATGGTTTCAACATACAATGGCCGTCCTGGAACCAATTAATATTGTAACTTGAGGGACCACTGTAAATAGAACACCACAAATAAAATGATTACGCAATGTGTAGATATTTGTAAATAAGTGCAGCTTTGGGGTTTAGTGTATTTTGTGGAGGGATATTTTTGGCATGTAAATTTTACTTCATAAATGCAAAAAAAAAAAACTAGCGTGAGCGGAGAATTTGTGTTAAATAAATATAAATACAATGATCCCTTCTGTTTTTAGCTAATGCGTAGGACCAACTCTAGTCGCATTAAAGCAAGAAGTACAACTCTAGAGTTCATGGCGCAAATCAACACATTAAACTGTACCCCCTAACAATGACCCTGCACGATTTCTATTACAGGTTGACATAATATTGAAAAGTTCAGTGAACAAAAACCATAAATATATATCATGCAGACATCAGTGAGATCAGCTATGTCTGTATAGTGTATGGTACTCTATGTATTACTCAGCTATGGTGATGCATTAATCAAAGGTTTACAGCTAAAAGCCACCTGTTTCTACCACACCTCTTTTCGTAAGATGATAAGTCTATAAGTAGTATACTTCTGGAAAAAGTCTTGTGTCCCTACCATTAGTAATTCTCTTATCAATGTAAGAAGGCAAGGCTAAGCCTACATTTAGTGTAAATATTGTAAATACACATTCTTAGTGGATGACTGCACTTATGTTGACTCCAGTTACATGGAATACCTATGCTCTGCAGACTTATAAGAAAAAAGACCGGCACAGAAGCACCTACTGCATTACCGCCGGACCCCAGAGAAGAGAATACAGGGCATGATCTGCCCGTAGGTAGTGGATGCTCAGCTGGGGTAAGTATAGAAGTTGTGTGTTAACCCTCCAAATAGAGTTACTCAAATGCGGAAACAGCTGCTGAGCCCAGTATCCAGGAGAAGACAAGCGAATCCTGAAGAAAACTATTTTGGTGCGTAGCAAAAATAAAAACCCTTTACTGTGGCACTGCCAGTTTTCAATGTAGAACAGAATAACCAGACCAGAGCTATATGTAAACCAAAAACTGGACAAATTTATTGAGAAAAAAAAGGTGGGCAAACAGGATAATGCGTTTTGGGGATCAGCGCCTTCTTCTTCAGCTCAATATGCAGGTATAACAACAAATCAGAGTTTAAATACAGTGAAAAATGGCACCCAAATTAACTGGGAGTTGTCTTGCTGAGATGACATCACAATTATGCAAATATGGCAAACTTAATAAAATTATTAAAAAAAATACAGATTGTAAGTATTAATAAGGCAGTTCAATATAAATGGGAAGTAGAGATGAATACACATGAATATCACATCTTAACATAAGTATACAAGGAGATGTGCAAGCCGTCGAAATAGCAGGGTGGTAAGCGTCATATCTGGGAATAAGAACTCCGAGCGGAAGTGACTGTATCCATTACACGTCACTAGGACAGGAGCAATCGTGTCTGAGAACGAGGTGCGTGGCGCTGAAGGTGGTTGCTAGAACGCGCTTCCAAGTGTGATCGCTCCTGTCTTAGCGACGCATCTCATTTATATTGTACTGCCTTTATTAATACTTACAATTAATGTGTATTTGTTTTATATTATTCAGTTTGCCATATTTGCATAATTGTGATGTAATCACAGCAAGACACCTCCCAGTTAATTTGGGCGGCATTTTTCATTGTATTTAAACTCTGAATTGTTGTTATACTTGCATACTGATCTGAAGAAATGGGAGCTGACCCCTAAAAAGTGTTCTCCTTGATGTGCGTGGGAATACGTTATTTGAATCTTCCATTCCTCCTTTGGTTGTGACTGGCCGTCACATCTTATGCGTCGTGTTTTCCCTTTGAATGACTTCACATTATCACCAGTCGATTAGTTTATGACTTTTATTATGTTACTACCTGTACCTTTTGTTTGTCAATTTCGGCCCTGTCTGGCCGCTGTTTCTTGAATTGTATTATGCAATTTTATCTTTACATTCTATTTCACCTTTCCAATAAAGCTTATTTGTTTGACCGTTAAAAAGTGTTTTCCTGTTTGTCCACTTATTTTTTTTCTTTTCTTTTCTCCATAAACCTATCCAGCTTTTGGTTTACATATACTGGTCTAGTTATTCTGTTCTACATTGGAAACTGGCAGTGCCACAGTTTCTTTTTGCTACGCTACAACATTGACTTAGAACAAAGTCAGTTATGGCTTACTACAGACGTCCTTTATCCATTTAATAAATGCACCTGTAGGGATTTTAGAGAACTATAAGGGCATATTCACATATTCTGTATACGCTGCAGATTTCATGCCTGATTTTCTGTTGTGTAAATCAATATAAATTTTAACATTTGAATACAGCGTAAAATCCGTGCATATACAGTACTTGTACTTGTACTACAACTCTCCTGAGGACGTCTCCTGTGGGGCAACGGAACACTGGGGTCTGGTGGGATGCCCGTCCTGGTTATGCTGGCATCTTAGAGTCTGGTCCTCCAGTCTGAGTGGGGATTGCAAGTTGTATAACAGGGCATGTGGTTCTCATTTATGTAAAAGTATTTAAGTGGAAAAGTACTGTGTACCATTACATGCCTATATTTATGTTATTGTATATGTGGCTGGCCCGTGAGTGATTTTTATGTGTGGAGTTGCTTCGAGGTCCAGCGTGATAGCTATATCGGTGGGACAGGCGCCCAGGGACATAGCTTGGAAAGAACTTTTTAATTGTTTTTAATATCATGTACGTCCTGTATTTGATGTTCATTTGTTTGTACCTTAGTAAAGATCTTAGAGAGAGTCTTCCATCAATAGCGCACACCTATTTAACAAAAATTTAGTGTTGGCTCTAGTTTTGGTTGCAACCTTCAGCACCCTTCTGTTATTTGTATTAGGCTTGAGCCTGCCTTTGTAGTCATTTTTTTATACAGTACTTGTGAACATATCCTAAAATGGGAATCTGATGAACCATAATGGAAATTTTCAACTAGATAGGTGTATGAACATATAAATAACTTGAGTTAAGCATCAGATGTCAAATTTATGAAGGAAAACAGTCTTTTTGGTTGAGGGGCAATTTGTGAAATTATGGCAGCCCTCCAATAATCTTATAATCTTATACATGGCAAAACGGTTACAGGACATACACATTATCATCGATATTTGCCACATATGTGCCCTCACATTTGGCAGGGATGCTTAAAAAGTTAGACACTTTGCCAGCAACAGCCCAGACTTACAAGGAGACAAGCTTCTTAATAATTCTATTTTCTAATATTTTTATCGCCATTTTGATGCCTATTGAGCAATATTACAAATCTTTTAATTATAACGCATACATAGCATAGCATGGTCGATTGATGTTGTTGGTGCTATACTTACACAGCCTGCCGAGGCTGAACAGTCAGAGCACTCATCTGATGCCAGGAAGGAGGGTAAGTGACCTTAGTCTGTCATGTTAAAGTGGATTTTTTATGTTTCCTTTTTGCCTGGGCTGCAAAAAGAAAAATTACAAACCTTTAATTTACCCTTTACCACTCCCCCAGTTTGCCAATACCTGTCTCTGGTCTTCTTATGCGTCCTGGGGCCCGACACCTCACACTGCGCTGTCCCACTTTGGCCAGTGATATGCTGAGCTGATGCCTTCTGGATGGTGCCCAGGCCTGTTACATTACACTGCCGCTCAGCGTATCAGTGTCTGAGGCAGGGGCGGATCCAGAATCTAGTCTCGGGAGGGGCACAATCAAAGTATCGTGCGGTGGTCGACATGCCCCCCTCCCATAGACTTGCATTGACTGGGCGTGGTGTGAAGTCACACCCATGCCCCTCTTGATGTCATGCAACACCCCCTCAATGCAAGTCTATATGAGGGGGCGTGTCAACCCCCGCAGCCTGCACCCAGCGTTCGGAACAAAATGTTCCAAACACTGGGGCAGTGGAGTACCCCTTTAAGTCTGCAGCATAGTTCCCCCCCCCCCCCCCCACTAGGTTAGCAGCATAGTTCCCCCACATTAGGTAGGCAGTAGCCCCCACTGTATATAGCTCGAGGCTGTATGGCTGGAGGCTATATGTCTGTGTACTGCCCCACCTCAGTGCTTCGACCACCGCTCTTCCGGTCCGGGGTCACGATCTACTGGCTATAGCAGCAGGTCGCAGGTGCGGTGGTCGGAACATCGAAGCTGACGTGCCACTGGTAACTTACCATGCTTGCCAGCGCCCATCGTCCTCCTTGATGCTCCGCTCCTCTGCTCCTATGGGTGCACCTTATCTGGGAATAGAAAAACAGAGCTAATTTCTTTAAAAAAACACTCCTAGTCTGTCTCCAGGAAGTGAATGGAGGTAAGTTGTAATACCACACCCAACTTGGAGACGGACAAGTAGCAGTTTTTGAAAGAAATTAGCTCTGTTTTTCTATTACTGGATAACCCTTTTAACACATCCAAGGTTCTATGTGATGAATTCTGAGTGTTCTCCCTGTGCTTGTGTAGGTTTGAATGTTCTCCCCGTGGTTGCGTGGGTTTCCTCCAGATACTTCGGATTTCTCCCACACTCTGAACATACTGATGGGCAAATTTAGATTGTGAGACCCAATGGGGACAGTGTGTACAGCGCTGCAGAATAAAAAAAATAATAATATTTTGATTTATGGTGGCATTGGAATTCTCCTGCTTAAAGGACTTTATATTTTATATTATCTTATAAAGTAAGCTAGCAAACACTTAACTTTAATGCAGTAGAGAGAATTTATCTTTAAAAAAAAATGGGACATAGCTATCATTCCCTAGGAATAAAATAAAAAATGTAACAATGTATTTAATGTTTTTAGTGTTTAAAATATAAAGCTGTCACACTTTTCAATGTAGCATTGCACAATCAAGGTGGATGTTGTCTAGTCTTTTCACTAGGTGTCCTCACTGGACCTCTGTTAGTTACTGTAACATTAGACTGTAACATAAGATTATATATGAAACTTGCTTTGGGGTATTTTTGTTTGCACTATTTGGTACAGCTCCTTTGCTTATTTACAATAGACTTGTAAAAACGTGTACGTACAGTAGATTGGCAAACACTAGCAATGCTCTTTTAAAATTGTATTTCGTAATTTTATCTTTTGATCGTTTTTTTTTTTTGCAAATAGTACTTGATGGGTGTTTTTAGCTCCGTAACCTGTAGAATTATTCTGGTAAAGGTGGCCACATACCGTCAATAACTTTCAGATGAATGTTTATATGGGGGCAGGACCGGGGGGAGATATCTTTTGACCAAATTAAGTCTTTAGTTTAGGTTTTTGAAATTGGTTTATCTCCCTGAGAACAAAAGGATCGGGCAATTAAAATCATAGATGTCAGGGTAGACAACAGGCTGTCGGAGGATGGTCGGGAGACCCCCATACACGTTAGACATTTGTCCGAAATCTGGTGATTGGGCTGAACTTTTCCCTAATTTTTATGGGGGTCATAACTGATTTGAAAAAAGAAAAATCCCAGTAACCACGATATCTTAGCAGGTGTGTCCATGCCTATACACCTCTGCGTGTTACTGTACATTTATTATCAGTGGTAATAACTTGTGACGTGCTTCCTATACCAAGACTTTTCTTCTACTTTCACAGTCTGAAATAATTTATTCAATATGAATATGTACAGGAGAGACATGAATGAGTGTAGTACGTGTCTAAAAATATCTTTGTTGCTAATATTATATATCCCAAATTTCTTATGGTTGTTTTGAATTCAATTTACGATCTCCCATTTAACATAACTATATTGCTAATTTTACCTTTCATTCATTATGAGGTGTTAACAATCCTAAGCACAAATTCAGGGCAGGTCACCTAAAGAAGTGCTTGGCGTGTGTGCCACCCTGACTAATTATAGCATGCCAGTGGAAAAACTGGGGTTTCATTTTGCCAGAACAGACAGCTCAAATGTTCCAGCTGCCTGTAAAGGACAGGGTGTATGTGTGAACTTACCAATTAAACCCAAGATTAACTTTTAAAGGGCTATTCCAATGAGAAAAAGTCAACTGGAGGAAGTCATGAGTCTTTCTAGTCAGACACGGTGCTTCCTGCTGCCACCTCTGTCCATGTTAGGAACTTTCCAGTTCTCTGGGGTTTTGCTCCTGCTCTGGACAGTTCCTGATACAAACAGAGGTGGTAGCAGGGAGCACCATGTCTGACTGGAAAGAGAACACAACTTTCTCCAGGGTATACAGCAGTACAGTACTGGAAGACCTGAATTTTTAAAAGAAATAGTTTACAAACTGGTACAACTTTTTGGCACCAGTTGTTTTAAAAATTTTTGGAGCAGCCCTTTAACAGGGCAAGGACTCCTGCTAGCTACCTACGTCTCTTTCTGGGCCCAGGAATGTTGAACCGCCGCCTGCTCTCATGTGGGTGGGTTACCCATGAGTTTCCCATTGCGTGCTTTTGTTTACTGCTGCGGATTTACCACAGTGGAATTTCTGCAGTGGGAAATTCGCAGCAAATTACATTGACCCCAAAGAGGTCGGCTGCAGATTTTCTACTGCAGGAATTTTGATGCAGGTAACAAGACCCTCTGAACGTGCCTGTTATGGAGATATTTTTCCATAAGCATATTCTCAAAAAGCATTGCTTCTATGGATAAATAAACTCATGAACTCCATGTGTCACTGTAGAGCACCCAGATCTGCTGTATACATGAGGTTTACTATCCTTGATCCTTCTTAGTCTAGGGTCACACGTGGTATATTTTGCTGTGTATTTGCTGCTGTGAATTTTCTTACAAATTGAAGTCAATTTATAGCAAAATCAGCTGCGCATTTTGCTACCCATTGACTTCAATGGGTAGGAAAATACTCAGCTGCAAAAAACACAGCAAAATATGGCCCCTGTGACCCTACCCTTAACCCCTTAAGGACTCAGCCCATTTTGGCCTTAAGGACTCAGACAATTAAATTTTTACATTTTCATTTTTTCCTCCTCGCCTTCTAAAAATCATAACTCTTTTATATTTTCATCCACAGACTAGTATGAGGGCTTGTTTTTTGCGCAACCAGTTGTCCTTTATAATGACATAACTCATTATATCATAAAATGTATGGCGCAACCAAAAAAACACTATTTTTGTGGGGAAATTAAAAAGAAAAACGCAATTTTGCTAATTTTGGAAGGTTTAGTTTTCACGCCGTACAATTTACAGTAAAAATGACATGTGTTCTTCATTCTGAGGGTCAATACAATTAAAATGATACCCATTATTACATACTTTTATATTATTGTTGTGCTTAAAAAAAATCACAAACTTTTAAACCAAATTAGTACGTTTATAATCCCTTTATTTTGATGACCTCTAACTTTTTTATTTTTCCGTATAAGTGGCGGTATGAGGGCTCATTTTTTGCGCCACGATCTGTACTTTTTTTGATACCACATTTGCATATAAAAAGTTTTAATAAATTTTTTATTTTTTTTCTTATAAAATGTATTTAAAAAGTAGCAATTTTGGACATTTTTTTTTTTTTTGCGTTCACGCCGTTCACCGTACGGGATCATTAACATTTTATTTTAATATTTCGGACATTTACGCACGCGGCAATACCAAATATGTCTATAAAATTTATTTTTTTACGCTTTTTGGGGGTAAAATAGGAAAAAACTGACGTTTTACTTTTTTATTGGGGGAGGGGATTTTTCACTTTTTTTTTTTTTTACTTTTTAAATTTTTAAAATTATTTTTTTTTTTTTACACCTGAATAGTCCCCATAGGGGACTATTCATAGCAATACCATGATTGCTAATACTGATCTGTTCTATGTATAGGACATAGAACAGATCAGTGTTATCGGCGATCTTCTGCTCTGGTCTGCTCGATCTCAGACCAGAGCAGGAGACGCCGGGAGCCGGAAGGAGGAAGGTGAGGGGACCTCCGTGCGGCGTTCTGAATGATCGGATCCCCGCAGCAGCGCTGCGGGCGATCCGATCATTCATTTAAATTGCGCACTGCCGCAGATGCCGGGATCTGTATTGATCCCGGCACCTGAGGGGTTAATGGCGGACGCCCGCGAGATCGCGGGCGTCGGCCATTGCCGGCGGGTCCCTGGCTGCGATCAGCAGCCGGGATCAGCCGCGCACGACACGGGCATCGCTCCGATGCCCGCGGTTATGCACAGGACGTAAATGTACGTCCTGGTGCGTTAAGTACCACCGCACCAGGACGTACATTTACGTCCTGCGTCCTTAAGGGGTTAAAGCAGTTATTAATCATAAGAGGATTTTAGTACGTACCTGGCAGACAGTAATGGACATGCTTAGGAAGGATCTGCGCTTGTCTTGGGGCTAAATGGCTATGTTATTAGATTACCATAACACTGTGGCTAGCTTTTTGTGAACTGGTATTCCCTGTTTGACTTTTTTTTTTATTTTTTTTTGCCTACAAATCCCACAATTCCATTTTCCTTCCTCCCACACATCAGCCACCCCACCCATTGAAACATATATGAGCTGCATCCATTCAAAAGACCTGTGGTTTTCAATCAGGGTGCCTACAGCTGTTGCAGATTGATCTCTCTCCCACCAAGCGATCCCTCCATCCATTGAAGCAGACAGGCTCCCTGTCTTCAGCTGACTATTGAGTCAGGTCTCGGCCGCATTGCAACCTGGGAAAAATCTGAGACAACAGTCATTTTGTATGATGTTAAAAATAAATATTGGAGTGAAAATCACAGAAGAATTGTGAGAAAAGTCACACACAGGTACAGACACTATATTATGAACTACACTAACTTTAGAGCCCCTGTAGCATAGTCAAATAAAATAAAATCCTGGAATACCCCATTAATTGTATAATGAGGCAAGATAAGCAAAGACCTTTACTAATCCCAAAAAGTGGTGGTTCTTCATAGGAGAAGCCAGATGAAATTTAGGGAAAGTCCTAGCAAAGCTTGTGGATTGACGTTTTTAGTTTTCATAAAGTGTAGAGAAAAAAAATCTACCTGCCAATTGTATCTGTCCATATGGATTTTCTACTTTGCTGAGGATTTATTGAGCAACATTACTAATTATTATTTTCTGTTTTATAGATGTATGCAGTGGAAAAGAAGCACATGTGATCATCCTATAATTAAGACTACTGTATTCAGACCACTTTTTTGTTTCTTAGTAAGGTAGGTTTCCCTATATGACAATGGTATTTTGGACTATTTATATTTTTGGACTATTTGACAATTCTTGGTACATATAATGCAACTAATCATCTGTGTGTAACATTGGTTATTATTTATTGTTTGTCTCAGTTTCAGACACCATGTAACATGCAATGGTTGTGGACCCCCTGTGCTGCATAACCGGTGTGGCTTAGGGCAAAACTTAAGTGGAGACACAGGTTAGGTTCAGACTACGGATTTTCTGCCTGCAATTCCACTTTAAATTGCAGGCAGAAATTCTGCTTGCTAAAATGTATTCTGCTAGTGAATAAGTTTTCCGTTTACAAATTCACACTTCAGAATTTTTGAAGCAAAATTTGTGAACGGAAAATCCGCTTTAAAATTTCCACCCGAAGAATGGCGTTGCTCAATCCTCAGGCAGAAATACTCGCAGAACACACTGCAGTCTAATGGGGACTGCAATGTCCGCACTGTCCTAGCACCGACTGATTCAGTCAGCGCTGGCCGCACTCTGTATCTCTAGATGGAAATTTTCTGTCTGGAGATTCCGCAGTCTGAACCTAGCCTAAGTGTCATCTGGGGTTCCCCCTTTGTATTACTCCAGTATGTGAAAGATGGTCTTAGCTGACAGTGTGTTCAGGTGATACCGATTCAAAGCACCAAGTAGACAGGCAGTAGCAAATGAGCATCCAGATGTGGATAGGTGGCAGGATGACAATGACCCAAAGACCTTAGAGACTGAGTCCAGAAGCTAGTACAAGAGGTCAGCAGTCCAGTAATCCATCACAGATGGAGAGGCTAGAGTTAAACCCAGAGGCTGGGGCAACAGATCAGAAGCTTGGTGGTATAAACAGGAAACTGACAGTATGAGATAAATAGTCAGTAAAAGAAAGGAGATCTAGTAGATGGTGCAGGACACACAGTCCATGTAACAATGCTAACAGAGAACTTGCTGGGGAGGAGATCAGCTCAGCACAGTTTAAGCAGCCACAAGATGGGGGATAAAGCTGAACTGAAGGTATTCAGATAGTAGCATAAAAAGCCATGTTAATTTAGGCACAGGTTTAGCATCGAGGGTCAATGTCATACACAGAAGGGTCAGTGTAGTACACAAGGGTCAAACAAAGGAAATGTCAGGTGGACAGGTTCAGATCAGATACAGAATAACAGATCAAGAACACACTTTTGCTGAGGGCAGACCCACTTTACGAAGTCCAAAAAACGAGTATATAGAAAAAGGGAAAAATTAGGTTCCTATGCTCTGAGGGGTAGATGAACAAAATAAGAAAAAAAATGTAAGGGAATAGCCCCTACTAACTCTACAGTGGGGGGCATGCGGATCACAATCTCCATTCCCCACCCCTGGTTGGTGTTACGCCGAGCGCTCCGGGTCCCCGCTCCTCCCCGGAGCGCTCGCAGCATCCTCGCATTTGCAGCGCCCCGGTCAGACCTGCTGACCGGGTGCGCTGCAATATCCCTCTCAGCCGGGATGCGATTCGCGATGCGCATCCCGGCTCCCGTACCTAACTCGTTCCCCGTCTGTCTTGTCCCGGCGCGCGCGGCCCCGCTCCTTAGGGCGCGCGCGCGCGCCGGGTCTCTGCAATTTGAAGGGCCACTGCGCCACTGATTGGCGCAGCAGGCTTAATCAGTATGTTCACCTGTGCACTTCCCTACTTATACCTCACTTCCCCTGCACTCCCTCGCCGGATCTTGTTGCCATTGTGCCAGTGAAAGCGTTTCCTTGTGTGTTCCTAGCCTGTGTTCCAGACCTCCTGCCGTTGCCCCTGACTACGATCCTTGCTGCCTGCCCTGACCTTCTGCTACGTCCGACCTTGCTCTTGTCTACTCCCTTGTACCGCGCCTATCTTCAGCAGTCAGAGAGGTTGAGCCATTGCTGGTGGATACGACCTGGTTGCTACCGCCGCTGCAAGACCATCCCGCTTTGCGGCGGGCTCTGGTGAATACCAGTAGCAACTTAGAACCGGTCCACCAACACGGTCCACGCCAATCCCTCTCTGGCACAGAGGATCCACCTCCAGCCAGCCGAATCGTGACAGTTGGTATATCGTATATGCCGGCAGGTTCACATATAAATACTTCCATCCCCATCTATTTATTTATTTTTAAATCTAATAACTTTACCCTTAAGTACATTTCTGAAACTATATATAAAAAGTCTGTATATTCCTTAAATAGTACAGGAGGCAGGGAAGCCAAATCATCCTGCCAAACGGTGAAATATTAAATTCTTTTCTAATCCATTTAGAGCTTCTTAAACAAAGGTGGGTAGTTGGACTAAAATAGAAATGTCCTAAGGGTGTCAGACTGATATCCATGGAATTAAACAGAAACTCACAGCTAGTTCATTCACACTTAACCCTATCTACTGGGTTATAGTCTGGTTGAATAGCTGTAGAGAGGGGGTAATTCACCATTTTTATGTGAAGTATTTTCAAGTTTTTATGTAAAGAATTTTTTTTTATTTTGGCTGTGTTTTTCCCCCCAGAGTTCTGCCTGTTTACATGTCTGTAGCTATCGTGCCCTGTATGCAACAGGAGCTGGAAGCCGGCTAGCTGAGCTCCCCTGCCTCCGCTCATAAATATGCTAATTTACTATCCTGTCGGTGGGGGGCGAGCAGAGCGCAGACACTGCTGCCTTGCTACACCTTGACAGGAATATGGAGGAGGCAGGGGAGCTCAGTGAGCTGGCTTCCTGCCTCTATTGTTCACCTGAGCACAATAGCTACAGACATGTACACAGGCAGAACTCTGGGGGGGGGGGGGGAAAACACAGCGAAAAAAAAATAAAAAATAAAAAATGATGCATAACCTTTACCAGCCTAGCAGACCTTAGGTAATATAATGGGACTTATAAAAATATAAGTTTGCCCAATAAAAGGTAGCTGTAGATTGCCTGGTATAAAAAGGAACCTTCTGAGAATGCAAATTATATGAGAAAGTTCTAAGTATTAAAGTATACCTGAAATGCTTTCTTCTACAGTAAACCTTTTAGCTCTCCTGACATTTATATACAATCCTTGTATTCCCCATCAAATTACAGATCTGGGGCATCTTTTCTTAAAATGCTGCATTTTTTTGTCTTCCTAAAAATTAACCCAATTGTGATACTCAGTTTATTCATTATTGTTTAGTTTGAATAACCTAGAATTGTTATATTATGGGGAATATTTGAAAAAGACAGGTCAGCAGTAGTTACAGGTCTTTTTTATATACACTTTATATATGCTATTATAACATACTATGTCATAGCTGACAATGGCCATTTTTGTATAGGATAGCCCGGTATAGTTTTCTTTTAAAGTGCACTAAGAAAAGAGCAAAGAACAGTACTTATTATTCATCAGATGCCATACCCTTATGGTGAAAATAATCTTACTCATAATAAGGTGTAATTTATCATATCTCTTCTTCTCACCCAAAATATCACATTATAACATTGTCACACAAGTGATTCATGTAATAAATGATTTTAACGTTGCAGTCAAAGCCTTTATGCTCCAGTCAAACAGCACCCACCTCCCATACAACTGTGTGACATTACCTTATTTACAGAAAAAGCTGAGCAGTGCTGGCCACTCATTGCTCTGAAGAGAATTCGTCACTCTACATTTAAGCTATTTTCAGACGGTGGAATGGTCACACGGAAAATTTCAGAACATAACGGCACCAGGACCTTCGCTGTTCGAACTCCACAGAAAGAATGTACATGTCTTGTCTTTCTGAGGACTACGGAAAGAGATTTTGCGTCAGAAACATCTGCTGTGGAAATTCCGAAAGTGTACAGTGCAGCAGAATCCTATGGAACTCTGCCGCTGCGGAATGTCCATGCAGAGTTCTTCTGCGGAATTCCGCATGGAAATTCCAACATGTGAGCATAGCCTTAGGGCACCACTTAAATGTGTTCTTTTCAGCATTCATAATATTAATATTTTGTTGCCTGCTATATGCATAAAATGTGTGCATGCATTTAGCTGTCAACTGTGAGTGTGGACAACATTTATTGTCTTTTAGTAACCCTAGAAACATCTCGAAAATTTTTGATTGGTTGACTTTTGGTCTTGATAAGACCCCACCAATAGTTAGATGCAGCTGGGAGAAACATATGGCTAAGTGCTTCAGTCTCTTCCTCGCCCCTTTCATATCATTGCAGCAGATGGCCTCAAGGCAAGGCAAGATGGAGCTTGCAGTGAATTGGGGACAGAGGTGCTCAGCTCAAAGCTTCTCCCGGCTGTATCTGTGGGGGTTTATTGTGGACACTGAGACCCCCACCAATCAAAACCTTTTACTTTGTCTCCAGAACAGGTGTTTTTTGTTTTTGTTTTTTAAATGACAAGGACACCTTATTAACATTGGATGTAAACTTATGTCCTGGTGCCCTGGTACTTAATGCACCAGATCAAATCTTTACATCCTCCCCTCTTCCCATTTTACAAAAACAATAGTATCAAAAATAAACCTAACTATAAAAATAATATATTAATGATCCTGGTGAACAGCGTAAACGAGGGAAAAAATAAAGTCCAAAATTGCTGTTTGTTGTTCACATCACATCCCAGAAAAATTGAATAAAAGTCATTAATGCGCAAATGTGGTACCCATAGCCCAGTATACGGAAATTAGAAAGTTATATAGGTCAGAACAGAGCAAATTTTTTTTTTTAAACATACTAATTTGAAAAAGGTTTACATTTTTTTAACCCCTTCCCAACCCATTACATTCATGAAAGTCACTGGTCGGGTGAGCGAAAATGAGGCAGGCCCGCAGGTCGGGGCCCCATCGTAGCTGGGAGATGTACGCTGCAATCAGCAGCTGACATCTGCCTGTAATGACAGACATCAGATATCGCTCGGATGTCCATCATTTAACTGGCTACATGTTGGGATCTATACAGATCACGGCATTCAAACATTAAATGCTGCTATTCCCTAGTGTCTAGTGGCCCAATAGCCCCCCCATGATGTAATCGCGGGGGGGCTATGGATTGCTAGAAAAGCCAGAGGCCTCACCTGGTCCTCGGCATCTTCCACGACTATGTGATTGCTTAAGGCTACCTTTAAAAGCCCTTAGCAATCGAGCACAGATTTCATTGATCAATGTAATGCAATAGCATTACATTGATCTATGTAAGCCATCTAATGATTTATGATGGGCCCCTGGACAAAAAAGTATGCTAACAAAAAAAGCTCATGGTGCAAAAAACAAACCCTAACATAGCTCCATAGGTGGAAATATGTAAAAAAGGTGAGAACATGGTAATGAACAAAGTTCCCCCCCCCCCCCCCCAAGTTTTCAATAGTTTTTTTTATTTTTTTTTACTTTTTTTTTACCATGAAATGAAACAAAAATTATTAAAGTTGGATATAATTGGAATTGCACTTACCCATAAAATAAACATAGCATGTCAGATTTACCGTATTCTGAACTCCAAAAAATAATTGCCCTACAAAATTGTGCAATTTCCTCATTTTTCAATTTTGCCCTACATATTTTCATTTTTTTTAAATTTATTTATTTATTTATTTATTTATTTTTGCTTCATAATTCATTGTTTCTGTTTCTATACAGTAGTAAAGCATGTAAACATGGGTATCATTTTAAGGATGTACTGTAAGGATTAAGATTTTTTTAATAGAAGTAATTCACAAATCTGTTTAACTTAATGGCACCAGTTGATTTAAAAAAAAATTCCCACCGGAGTTCCCCTTTAATGCCAAAATGAGCTTTCTCCTTAAAGGGGAACCCCAGTGCTTAACAACTTACCCCCTATCTGTATCTATCTGACCACTGAGACCCCCTGCAATCTCCTGCCCAAGTATATCTTTTCATTGGAATTCCACAAAGAGAGCCTATTAGCCCATTTGAGCTGTAATTTCCACACTAAATAAACCTTGATTCCAGATGTTGATGATCTGCCGGCAAAATTTAAGGAAGTTACATGCAGAATTTTCATAGTGTGCATGAGAGAGACCTTAGTGTGATCTCATCACAATGTACAAAAATATGAATGGATAGTATAGGAATATTAAAGGAGATCTGTAGTGCTGTCAACTTATCCCCTATCCGAAGGATAGGGGATAAGTTGTAGATCGTGGGGGGTCCGAGCGCTACGGCCCCCGTGATCTCCTGGGCCGCGACAATGTACAGGAAAGGGGGTGTTCCGTCCCCGTACAACGTGGCAGCCGGCACGCCCCTCCATGTATCTCTATCGGAACCCCCTTTCCTGTACATGAGATGCGGCCCTGTACAGGAGATATTTATTTTTGCTTCATAATTCATTGTTTCTGTTTCTATACAGTAGTAAAGCATGTAAACATGGGTATCATTTTAAGGATGTACTGTAAGGATTAAGATTTTTTTAATAGAAGTAATTCACAAATCTGTTTAACTTAATGGCACCAGTTGATTAAAAAAAAAATTCCCACCGGAGTTCCCCTTTAATGTCAAAATGAGCTTTCTCCTTAAAGGGGAACCCCAGTGCTTAACAACTTACCCCCTATCTGTATCTATCTGACCACTGAGACCCCCTGCAATCTCCTGCCCAAGTATATCTTTTCATTGGAATTCCACAAAGAGAGCCTATTAGCCCATTTGAGCTGTAATTTCCACACTAAATAAACCTTGATTCCAGATGTTGATGACCTGCCGGCAAAATTTAAGGAAGTTACTTGCAGAATTTTCATAGTGTGCATGAGAGAGACCTTAGTGTGATCTCATCACAATGTACAAAATTATGAATGGATAGTATAGGAATATTAAAGGAGATCTGTAGTGCTGTCAACTTATCCCCTATCCGAAGGATAGGGGATAAGTTGTAGATCGTGGGGGGTCCGAGCGCTACGGCCCCCGTGATCTCCTGGGCCGCGACAATGTACAGGAAAGGGGGTGTTCCGTCCCCGTACAACGTGGCAGCCGGCACGCCCCTCCATGTATCTCTATCGGAACCCCCTTTCCTGTACATGAGATGCGGCCCTGTACAGGAGATCGCGGGGGCCCCAGGGCTCGGATCCTTCATATAGGGGATAAGTTCACAGCACTAGGGGTCTCCTTTTTAATAGTGATTTTTTTTTTTTATACCTAGACATGAATAACCTGTTTTCTTTTTTTAAACTTTTTGAGCTATGTAACAATGTAAAATGCATGTTTTCTTATTTAATATTACAAAAATTCTAGTTTTATTTTACTTCCATGTTGATGTTAGACTGTCATGTTTAGACATTATTGTTATCAACAACCATGCGGCATTATAGATCATTGCTTAGAGCAATAAGAGTGTCTTTATGCAGTTTTGCAATAGTACTTAGAGTTAATCCTTATGGCATAACTCCTGTTTGCCAAAGAAGGGAAAGCAAAAACTGAGAGATTATATCTAATGTAGTACAATGTTTGCGGACATACAAATTCTCTTGGCTATGGATTTTGAGGATGTAGTGCAAAACAATTTAGTGCTCTAAGAAGACTGAGAAGGGAGATGTAGCCAGAGGCAGAAGAGCTCCAGCAACAATGGGGGAGATTTATCAAAATCTGTCCAGAGGAAAGTTGCTGAGTTGCCCTTGCAACCAATCAGATCACTTCTTTCATTTTTCACGGGCCTTTTAAAAAATGAAAAAAGTGATCTGATTGGTTGCTATGGGCAACTCAGCAACTTTTCCTCTGGACAGATTTTGATAAATCTCCCCCCAATGACTTTAGATTTTTGCAAAAGCAACACATTGGCCCAGATCTATCAATCTGTGTGAGAGAAAATTGGAGGATTTACGCATTACAACCAATCACCTCGCGGCTTTCATACCTTAATAAGCGCTGGTAAAATGGAAACAGAGCTGTGATTGGTTGCTGTTGGAAAATAATGGCAGTTTCAAATCTGGGCCATTATCTTAAAGTACTTGTATATTTACAATTTTTTTTTTACTGTTTTGTAAGTATGTCTTGGGGTGATAAACAATACTATTATTTAAAATAAAATGTTATATTTGCTAGCTGTCAGTGTATAAAGGCTGCTATTTTGTGAATTTCTCTCAGTAGTGCCTCACTGTGTTTCAGGAGAGTGGGGGTATTAACAGGTCCGGCCTTAGGTGTTCAGGCGCCCTGTGCGAGCTAACCTTGTGCCCCCCCCCCCCCATAAACGTACACAAAGAGGGAAAAAAATCTTTGTGACAAATATTTTTTTTTATATTTAATCAGTCCCCTGCCCCCTTAATCAGATGCAGTATAGTTCCCCACATTAGGTGCAGTATAGTTCCCCACATTGGGTTGGCAGTACAGTTCCCCCCACATTAGGTGCAGTACAGTTCCCCCCACATTAGGTGCAGTACAGTTCCCCCCACATTAGGTGCAGTACAGTTCCCCCACATTAGGTGCAGTATAGCTCCCCACATTAGGTGCAGTATAGTTCCCCTACATTAGGTGCAGTATAGTTCCCCTACATTAGGTGCAGTACAGTTCCCCCACATTAGGTGCAGTACAGTTCCCCCACATTAGGTGCAGTACAGTTCCCCCACATTAGGTGCAGTATAGTTCCCCCACATTAGGTGCAGTATAGCTCTCCACATTAGGTGCAGTATAGTTCTCCACATTAGGCTGGCAGTATAGTTCCCCACATTAGGTAGTAGCAGGTTCCCCACATTGGGTAGAAGCAGGTTCCCCACATTAGTTAGAGCAGGTTCCCCACATTAGGTAGAAGCAGGTTCCCCACATTAGGTAGAAGCAGGAACCCCCCCCCCCCCCCGGACTCACACACAGACAGACACCCACACATGCACACACACAGACATCCACACATGCGCGCACACACACATAGACACACTTACCTGTCCTGCGCTTCTCTCGGACGACGGCCTGACGAGTGACGTCACTGACGTCCTCCTGTGCGGGTCTGCGGAGGGACGTCACATGCGCAACATCCCTCTTCAGACTCGGGCCGGCCAGCCAACCAGAGAAGCGGAGGAGGGTGGGGTAAGTGAAACCTCCCTGTGTAATGAAGAAAACTGTGCCCTGAAGTGGAATGTGACCCTCCGTATAGGGACACAATTGAGGGAGGGTAGTGGGAATGGAATGAGAGGGTGCGGCCTGCAAAGCAGAAAACTGTGCCCCTGTGCGGAGGGTCACATTCCGCTACAGGGCACAGTTTTCTTCATTACACCGGCATTTAGCGCCCGGAACTGCACGTCGGGCAATACAAATTACATATACCTGGTGCGAGCTGTGTCGGCCGCCCGGTGCCCCTGTTGCCATGGCGCGAACACCCCTAAGGCCGGCCCTGGGTATTAATGTATGCTAGCAGTGTGGCTAGGTGACAAATGATAGCTCTCTGTAGCTTTCAAAGTATAGCTTTCACACTACTGTCACCAGGCAGTGGACAAAAAGAGCCACACAATACAATATACTATGTAGAAAATAGCAGACTGAAAGGTGTGTTTTCAAAATACAATATTAAGTGTTTAAAAATAATATACAGTTTGCTTCTGTACGTTAAAGGGTAGGTTCACACATGCCATATTTTGCTGCATATTTGCTGCTGTGTATTTTCCCAGCCATTGAAGTCAATGGGTAGCAAAATCAGCTGCGTATATTTGCTACTCATTGACTTCAATGAGTATGAAAAATATGGCAAATATGCAGCAAAATATGGCATGTGTGACCCTACCTCAAATGTAAATTATTCAACAAAAATGTGAATACATTATACATTTAAAGGAATTTAAATATTTCTCTGGTATTGAAAGTTTCTAAGGCTGGGTTCACATATAGTATTTTAATCAGTATTTTAGCCAAAATCATCAGAGGGTCCAAAACAGTTAAGGGTGAAAACTGGGCTGTATAGCGCAATAAAGATAAATCAGGGCCAATATGTGAGTGCCGTTGCCTGTTATCTGCTTGCATTGTTCATGGTAGTTAAAGATACAAGTCGGCACATGTGATTACATGGTTTTAGCGGAATAATTGACATTACAGTACTATAGAAGGAATGAGTGAGTGCAGGGATGCCTTCTATAGTATTGTATTTTCCCCGTGGTGACTGAGCACCCTTATCTATTGTGGATAATAGTTTGGGAGAGTTCTGCAGCCACATGCACGTCTGATTTAAAAGTACGAGATTACTTTTATTGCCGCCCTTCTTTTTTACATGACTAGTAGCCGTTACACATCAGCTCCAAAATGAGAACCAAATACTGAACAAAATGTTACATATGAAGGAAAAAAGGGAAAAGTATAAAGAGAAAATTCTATTTTGTGAAATAAATTATACTGTTATATCTGTTCTGAATGATATGTGATATGAGAGACAGTAGATCATCATGTTATATATAAATACTCATGTCTTATCGTATCTATGGGTGTAAGGGACAGCTTTCTAAACTCTGTGGGTGAAAATGTGTCAGTGGCGATTGCAAGTCCCACAGCAGCAGCCACCACTGGTCACTGTTCTTAAGTGGCCAAGGCCTATGCTGTCTGATCTTGAACTGGCAGCCAGTGCCATGGCCGCTTTAAATCAGTGAGCAGTGGTTGCGGCTGGAACTTCTGACAACCCTGATGTTATGGGAGCCACCAAGCCTGTACCTGGGCCTGCCAGAGCAAGATAGAGAGACACAGACAAGGTGTGTAATTTTGAAATTAGATCAAATGACACAGGGGGTGAGGGGGGGGAGGGGAAATTAAATGTGATGGAGGATGAAATGGTACAGGAGGTGATGGAGAGGGATGAAATGGCATAAGGTTGATGAAGGAGGGGGATGAAATGTTATGGGATGATGAAGGGGGATGAAATGGCAAATTTAGTTATAAAGAGGTGTGATACAAGGTGGTGGGGTAATAAAATGGCACAGAGGTAGCAGACACATTTGTAATGCTAATATTGGTATTTAAGATATTACATATGGAGTCTACTGTGAAGTTCCCTTTTACTGTCAGTTTTTTCCTGAGGACAACATAGGATGTACAACGTGATAGATGCAGTTGGCAGTATGGCGAGGGGTTTGTCACAAAACTGTCGAAAAAGGGTAGCACCGACATTTAAAGTTTGCAAAGCTCTAGTGTAAAGAATTTATGCAAATACTGGAAAAGGATTTGTTATACAAAGGCCCTTTTATAAAGATCTCCTGTGTTTTCTTATGACTACAAAGATCTGAGACTATTCTAAAAGTTTGAAAGGCTAAGGGCATCTTGGAGAATAACATTTTTACATCACAAGAGCAATGTAGAATCAGGAAAAAGTTCTTGTCGTCCATGCACATTTGCTTTGTTTACTATGTAAGGACAATACACAAACTATCAGCATAAGGGTATGTTCACACTATGTAATTCCTGCGGAATTCCGCTCAAGGAAGGGAATTATGCACTGAGAACATAAACATCAGTGTGAAATGGGTTTCCGCGAGACAATTCCGCTGCTGAAATTGTTCTGCGCAAAGAAAGAACATGTTCATTCTTTGTGCGGAAGTCTACGAACACTGCATAGCCATCAATGGTGGTGGCGCAGTGCCGTGCGGTCCTATGTGGTAGTATTTCGGCAGCAGCCGCCAGAATGGAATCTCTGCTCGCGGAATTCTGCAAGCGGAAATTCCCTTCACAATCCATAGTGTGAACATACCCTAATATATAATAATTTCCAAAATGCAGCATGCTGTAGCTATAATGTAAAAAAAAAAAAACGCATGTATAAATGGTGTAAGTGTATATGTGTGTCATTTACATTCGTCAACAGAAATAATTTTTTGACAGAGACTTGCGAAAAACACAACTGAATAAATGCCACAAAAAGGCATGTACTAATACACACTACTATATATAATTTTTTTTTTTTTGGGGGGGGGGGGGGGAATGTGGGGAGAGGGGGGGGGGGTCACAAAAATTGCATCATTAACAAAAAAATAGCATTTTTTGGTGCCTTTTTTCAGGGCAAAATAACATTCTATGCAAAAAAGATGTGTGGGGAAGTACTACTGTATTTTGATGTAAACATCATAGATTTTTCTTCATTTTGTACACCAAACATACATTGTAAACAAAGTGTGAGTAATTTATAAATGCTTTCCTTTGCACAATGCTCTTTATTTTGTATGCAAAATACAGGAAAGCCTTGATAAAACATGACATGAAAGCCTTGATAAAATTCCCAAGTGTGAATAAAGCCAAACAGAAAATAACTGGGTAATGGTGGTCTGCATTGGGACTAGAAGTAAATGCAGCATACTTTGTTTTTTAGGAGAACTAGATGACCTTATTATAACATGTAAGTAGATAAACAGTGACATGCAGTTGGCATGCACCATGCAATATACACTGTTTGGTATCTCTTGTGATGTCACAGCAGCATGCATGATTGAAACCCACTGCTGAGGTCACAGCCTCTAACCTAAGTGACACACATTTGTGTTCTCACCCCCATGTTACCTGTTTAAACCCCACTTGTGATGTCACAGCTTATCTAGCTAAAATTCACTTTGCTCCTTGCTCTATTACATCTTTCAGCTACATGTGTGTCTAAATGATGCACATACAGATAAAAAGGGGCCCCTACACCAACATTATGGGCCTGGCGAATGGCCTGGGCTCCCTGATGTCATCAGAATCTACTATGTCAGAAGTCTTGACCCTGCAAGAAGAACTACAAAATGTTGTAGTGTAGCCCTAGCCTTAATGGCTTGAATGTAGTCAGCAGATGACTGTTAGGCTAGGTTCAGACTACGGAATCTCCGGGCAGAAAATTTCCGCCCGGAGATTCCGAGTGCGGCCAGCGCTGACTGAATCAGTCGGCGCTAGGACCGCGCGGACACTGCAGTCTCCAATAGACTGCAATGTGTTCCGCGAGTATTTCCGCCTGAAGAAAGAGCAACCCCATTCTTCAGGCGGAAATTTCCAAGCGGAGTTTCCGTTCACAAATTCCGCTTCACAAATTCCGAAGTGTGAATTTGTGAATGGAAACCCATTCACTACACTATGCATTTTAGCAAGCGGAATTTTCACCTGCAATTTCAAAGCGGAATTGCAGACGGAAATTCCGTAGTCTGAACCTAGCCTTAGGGCCACTTTCCAGGCAGATTTGTTTAGTGTGGTCTGAAGCATAATTGAGCCCAGCTAAATAGATGTGCTGAAAGTGGCCTAACCATAGTCACTTGCTAAGAACATTCAGGCCTTTAAAGTACAAATGGTTGCTTCAATGCTTAATTGTATACATCCATGTCTCTTGATGGGATGCTGACATAGGCTGGTTCCCACTGTGTTAATGCGGTGCATACCAGGTATAAATACAGTATAAGGGTCCGTTCACACTGAGTAATTCAAGAGGAATTTACTCGAATAATTCCTCTTGATTTCTCCTCTCCAAATTAATGCACATCTCCCCTTCCCATTAACATTTAATGTTTTTTTCCATTGTCCTGTTCACACTGCGGAAATTCCGCTAGCAGAATTCCGACGCTGAATTCCTTTCTGCTTGAACATGTTCGTTCTTCAAGCGGAATCTGCGAGCAGAATCCAATAGAAGTCAGTGTTAGGGTTGTGCGCTGCCCTGACTTTCGGAGCTCCGCTCACAGTGTCCGGAAGTTCATTACTCCCAACGCTGTGGGCGGGCTTCCGTGTTCGCAGCCGCCGGGCATGCTGTCACGCCCGCCCTCTCTTGACGTCTCGCCCGCCCCCTCTTGACGTCTCGCCCGCCCCCTCATCGAAAGTCTATGGGAAGGGGGCGCGACCGCTGTGACGTCACGAGGGGGCGGGCGAGACATCACGAGGGGCCGGGCATTACATCACGCCTGGCGGCCACGAACACGGAAGCCCGCACACAGCGTTCGGAGTAATGAACTTCCGGACGCTGTGAGTGGAGCTCCGAAAATTAGGGCAGCGCACAACCCCTTTAAAAAAAAATTCTGCCCGACATCATTTTCAAGCGGCATTCAGAAAAGTTGAAATAAAGAACCTTCTCCTTTTTTATTTGACTACAGGGGGTGTAAAGTTAGTGTAGTCCATAATATAGTGTCGGTACCTATGTGTGACGGTTTTCTTACAATTCTTCTGTGATTTTCACCCCACTATTTATTTTTAACAGCATACAAAATTACTGTTGTCTCAGATTTTTCCCAGCTTGCAACGTGGCCGAAACCTGACTCACTAGTCAGCTGATGACAGGGAGCCTGTCTGCTTCAATGTGTGGAGGGATCAATCTGCAACTAATGCAACAGCTGTAGGCACCCTGATTGAAAACCACAGGGCTTTTGTTTCAATGGGTGGGGTGGCTGATGTGTGGGAGGGAGGAAAATGGAATTGTGGGATTTGTAGTAAAAAAAAGAAAAGTCAAACAGGAAATACAAGTTCACAAAAAGCTAGCCACAGTGTTATGATAATCTCACAACATACCGTATATACTCGAGTATAAGCCGAGTTTTTCAGCACGATTTTTCGTGTTGAAAACCCCCCCCTCGGCTTATACTCAAGTGAACTTTCCGCCCTCAGTGGTCTTCAAACTGCGGACCTCCAGATGTTTTAAAACTACAACTCCCAGCAAGTTGTAGTTTTGAAACATCTGGAGGTCCGCAGGTTGAAGACCACTTCGGCCTTCGTCATCATCCAGCCCCCCACCCCCTCCCCTCGGCGGGACGTTAGGGTGAGCAGGTCTGGGCCATCTGTGTTGCAGGGACCATCTGGTGGGAAGGGATAGTCGTTCCGGGCTGTCCATCTTCACCGGGGGGGCCTCTTCTCTGCGCTTCGGGCCCGACCCCGGAATAATGACGTTGCCTTGATGACGACGCACAGGGACGCTGCTCATGAACGTCCCTGTGCGTCGTCGTCAAGGCACCGTCATTATTCCGGGGGCCGGGCCCGAAGCGCAGAGAAGAGGCCCCCCCAGTGAAGAAGGGCAGCCCGTAACGACTATCCCTTCCCACCGGACGGTCCCTGCAGCACAGATGGCACGGACCTGCTCACCCTAATGTCCAGCCGAGGGGAGTACAAAACTAAAGGGGGGGGGGGGTCTGGATGATGATGAAGGCCGCAGTGGTCTTCAACCTGCTGACCACCAGTTGTTTCAAAACTACAACTCCCAGGCATGCTGGGAGTTGTAGTTTTGGAACATCTGGAGGTCTGCAGGTTGCAGACCACTGTAATCAGACATTGACAAGCAGTGATGATGAAGGGGGGGTGTGGGAGGATGACAGGGTAATGATGACAGGCGGTGATGATGAAGGGGGGGTGTGGGATGATGACAGGGGGATGATGACAGGTGGTGATGATGAAGGGGGTGTGGGATGATGACAGGGGGATGAAGACAGGCGGTGATGATGAAGGGGGGGGGGTGGGATGATGACAGGGGGATGATGATAGGCGGTGATGATGAAGGGGGGGATGATGACAGGTGGTGATGATGAAGGGGGGATGATGACAGGCGGTGATGATGATGAGGGTGTTAATGACGGGGGTCTGGATGATGACAGGGGGGATGATGTATTTCCCACCCTAGGCTTATAGTCGAGTCAATAACTTTTTTTTTTTTTTTTTTTCCTGGGTTTTATGGGTGAAATTAGGGGCCTCGGCTTATATTTGGGTCAGCTTATACTCGAGTATATACGGTAGCCATTTAGCCCCAAGGCAATCACAGATCCTTCCTAAGCATGTCCATTACTGCCTGTCAGGTACGTACTAAAATCACCTTATGGTGGATAACCCCTTTAATTCCTCTTCATTTCTGTATGGAAATTCCACTTGAATTCCACTTGAATTCTGCTTGATGGATAAAATGACAGAAGGCAACAATTTCCTGCCCGAAATTATTCCTCGTGAATTCCTCTTGAATTCCTCAGCGTGAATGCACCCTAAGGGTTCCTTGATCTTCAACTGTATATTTGACATTGGTGGGGCCCTATCTAAAGACATTGAAACTGAATTATGGCTCTTCATTAAACCCATTACTACTATATAAACCCCCAGTTATTGTAAGATATAGATGTTGAATATGATATAGTAGGAGCTGCACAGATCATATATATGGCAAGGCCACCCTAGCTTAAAGCTTAATTATTTGCATTGGTGCAGTAAGGTTTAAGTGAAACAAAATATTTTATTACCAAGCTTATTTTATTAGAAATCATGGATACTATAACATAATCTCTAATTGGAAAATGCAGATCCTATAAGAATTAATATTGCTTTAAGAGGCACTGTCATTGTTAAAAACTTTTCATATATTGCAGGACTCATTATAATATGACATTTCACAATATACACCTGTTAAAAAATGTTTACATTTTCACCTGAAATTCAAGCTCAAAATAGCCGCCACTAGGGGGTCGCCTGTCTTTTAGCCAGACAGACTAGTCTAGATTTTACAGTATACTGGATACCGGCCGTAAAGCATACCGGTATCCAGTACAGGAGATTTCTATTGTGTATGCACAACTACAGATAAAGGATGTGTGGACATGCTGGGAGCTGTAGTTTTACAACAGCTGGAGGCAACACTGCTCTAACACATATTTACAAACATTGCAGCTTCAGTTGTTACTAAACTACAAATCCCAGCATGCTGAAATAGTCAAAGCTTTCTCGGACTCCTGAATAACAAAGAAGTTGATCAGACATTCAGGAGTCTGTGAAAGATGAATGACACACAGCTTTACTAGGAGAAGATAAAACAGATAGAACATGTATTCATAAAAATGCTGTATTTTATCTAAAAGATCCTTGCACTAATTTTATAAAGATCTATTCTTATATTTATACATTTTATCCTGTCATGAATTCACCATAATGTCTTCTGATAACTGCAGGCAAGCTCCAAGTATCTTCCTCTGTGTAACATGACACAGCATAAAACCAGAGAGGAAAGGGTTACAGAGTAGAGAGTACTGATTGGCTGACTGCACCTTGCTCCTGTGAGGGAGACAGACTGACACGCCTACTCCAGCCTGCACAATGAAAAAGTAACTCACCAGCAGATAAATGCTTATATCTCTGGATATATAGGGCCGAGACACATACAAATTATATGCACATGATCAGGATTGGGTCCTGAGTAACATATCACTTTTTTTCTTTTTTTTTGCACTATGACAGGTACGCTTTAAAATAAAAGGAAGAAATCCTAAACAATACATTTCCTATTCCTCCTAAAAGTGCATGAACTGCATAAATACCTAATATTTAGTTCTCTATTTCCTTTAAAAGGATTTTGTCAGCAGTTTTGAATAGCCCTATACAGATGCACATAGCTAAAATCAGGAGCGCTTCTGTTTACTTAGACTCCTGCCCTGCTACTCACCAAACTTTAAGTGCATAAAGGGAAACTAGCTGTTAACCTGCACCAAACCCAATACACTGGGTAATAGTGCGGGTAAATCAGAGTAAAACTATGTATTGCTTAATTTGGTTCATACATTTTGAAGCTATTGTCCCTGTTGCTAGAATGCTAATAAGTTTAGTGCCCAAGGAGGTGGGAGCTGGCTTACCGAGCTTTCCTGCCTTCTTCCTGTATGCTGCGCTATGTCCGCCCATGATATACATATTCATTTCTCTTCTCCCTCACATTTTAGTCATTATGAGTGGAGATGAGGGAGCAGCGAATGCACTCTGCAAGAAGAGTAGAGCACTTACATGGGCACAGACTTTCATATCATTAGGACGTGAGGGTAAAGAATTATGAATATTCAAAATATGGGCAAGCAAATCTGAGCAAAAAGATGGAGGCAGGGAAGTTTGGCAAGCTGGGTCCTGCCTCCATTGCGCAGAGGAAGTAATTTGCAGATGAACAGGCTGTCAGTTTTCATTTTTCAGTTGTCTTTACGTGACATTTAGTGCCTACACTTTGGGAAGCTCTCCATAAGATAGACATACAGTAGAATATGTTCTTACATTCTTTACTGTATACCTTTTCTATAGAATAACACAGGCTACTATACTATTCCATACCACTAAAAAAGAACACTAACAGCTTGATGTAAGCAAAATGAACAGTCTTTTGGCCTCCATTGGGTGAATGGAGTTTTATGGCTTTGTTTAGCATATACACCAAACGTAGGATCTAAATATAATGTGTACATTGCCTGAGTACCTAAAAAAATAGTTTTTACAGATTTTTGGCAGTCTACTCTATATTGGCATTGCTGAAATCTTGTAATTCTCATTCTCATTGTGCCTGTTCTTTTCTAATAACATTATTTTATTCTACATCGCCAGTGTCAACACGCTCATGAAATAAATTAACAGTTTCAGATATCCACTTCAGTACTGTATTAATTAAGTGTTAACTTTTTACCTGATTTGCCTTTTTTTTTTCTTTTTTTTAATACAGAATGTATTGACTTTTTATGAGAATAAAATAGCATTTAGCTTTATATTGTGGTCTAATAGTAATGGTTTGAGTGTTTTTGAACTGAAACCTTTTTTGATGTATTTTGCTTGCTAATCTGATTAGTTTTTTCATATTTTGATATCTTTTAGACCTTCCTTTTGGGTTTAGTAATAGTAATCCTGATGATATGATGGGTGTACAGTAGATTAAGGTTTAATACAATCTACGGTAAAGGAAAACATTATTTGACTCCCTGCTGATCTTGGCCGTTTGTCCATTGACAAAGAAATTATCAGTCTATAATTTCAACACAAAAAATCCAGAGAAACCTATGTCAAATAAATTATAAATTAATTTGCATTTTACTCAAACTCAAACCTTCAGCTCTCTTGACTCGTCAGACTGGCTAGGCCTCACCAGGACCTTAATGCTATTCTTTGTTGCCTTGAGCATGTATTTAGGTCATTTTCATGCTGAAATCCATGACCCATTTTTAATGCCTGGGCTGAGATCAAAAAATGTCTTACTCAGTTTCTGATGGTACATGGGCCCCATCCATCCTCCTTTCTCTGCTAAAGGGACATGATAACTTTCCAGCATCAGACACCCCCAAAGCATAATGTTTCCACCTCCATGTTTGACGGTAGGGATGGTGTTCTCCCATTTTTTTTTTCCGAATCCTTTAAGATGTTCAAAGATGTTGATTGGCAAACTTCAGGCGGGCCTGTGCACATGCTTTCTTGAGTAGGATTTCAGTCTTTCATGACATAGCATGTTACCCATTGTTTTCTTGGTGACTATAGTCCCAATTGCCTTGAGATAATTGACAAGATCCTCCTGCATAGTTCTGAGCTGATTCCTCTTCGTTCTCATGATCGTTGAAATTCCACCAGGTGAGATCTTGCATGGAGCCCCCGACCAAAGGATATTGAAAGTTAGTGTTTCTTCCATTTAAAATAATTCCACCAACTGTTGTAAACGTCTCACTAAGCAGTTTGGCAATGGTCTTGTAGCTTATGCCGGCCTTGTGTAGGTCTACAATGTTGTCCCTGCCATTCTTGGGCAGCTCTTTTGACTTGGCCATGATGAAGAGTTTGGAATCTGTTTGATTGCTTTTTTGGACAGGTGTCTTTTAGGCTAAGTTTCCACTTTTTTTTTTTTCTGGCCAAAAAAGAAAAAACGCCAGAAATGCCACAGCATTTTCCTGCATTTTTTCTGGCATTTTTGTTTGTGTGGAAACTGCATTTTTGCCCCTTTGGCGTTTTTAAGAATTTTGTTGGGTACCAAAAAAATTAAAAAAATTAAAGATGCAGTAGAGATGGAAAAAAGTGTTTAACGAAATTTTATATTTTTTTGAATGTCATTTTTATTTTAAACAGGGACCAATTAATGTAAGTGGGCAGGGACCTAAAATGTAGCCAACAACACTAAAAATGTATAAAAGGGCCATTTAATTGGAAAAATAATATAGTTTTTATAATCTATTTTGTGAAACTTTATTAGGAATGTATTTTAATTATGTTTAATAAAGTGTGTGTTGGGTGTGTGTGTTCTACTTCTTTACTTTTGACACCCATTGAGATTTGTCTATTAATGCAGGTACTACAGCTCCCAGCATGGAGCAGAGTGTTAAGAGTGCAGTTAAGGAAAGATCACAGTGGTTAAATTCATTTCTAAATAGGGACCAATTTATGTGGGCGGGCAGAGACCTGAAAATGTAGCCGTCAATATAAAAAATGTAGAAAGGGGCCATTTAATTGTAAAAATATATTTTTTATGATTCATTTAGGGAAACTTTTTATTAGTAATGTATTTTAATTATGTGTTTTATAAAGTATGTGTTTTTTTTTTTTTTTTGCTCCCCCCCCCCTTTTCTTCCCTTTATTTCTTAATTTTTTTCAGTAGTACTACTACTCCCAGCATGGGACAGACTGTTCCATGCTGGGAGTAAAAGTGCCTTTACTAATAGACAGATCACCCCAGGTGTCCCTTCTGACACCCGCTGCGATCCTCCTGTATAATCTATAGAAGCCGGCGGCACGGCCGCACTTCCTCTCCACTGCACTGTACTCTGTGATGTGAAGTTCTCTTCACATCACAGATTCATATTTCCCACTGAGAGCTGTGATTGGCCAGATGGTGTCAGCCATATACATATCTGTGTACCTGTCAGTTTAAAAAAAACAAAAAAAAAAACTTTTGAAAAGGTTTTGATCGGTGGGGGTCTGGATGTTCACTAATTACTAGAATAATGGTGAAATAGTGCATGTCCAATAACTGCCTCTTCCTGCTCTGATTGAAAAGTGTGTTTCGGCTGGGACCTCTAGCGAGAAACTGTAATCTGTGGGGAAACCTGGCAATAAGTGTTAAATTCAACTACAGCATTTCCATAGGGAATTTTAAGCATTAAACTGTGCTCATTCAAATCAATGAGTTGTCTGACTTCTTCTATAGGACTGGACTAATAGAGTAATAGGTACTCTTTGCATCCGTTCTGTCCTTTGGTAAAGACAGTCCATTTAGTTCATCAGCTGTATGGCAGCCCAAATTGTGGTACTCAGTTCCCAACAAATAGAACAGGTATAGGCAACCTTCGGCACTGCAGATGTTTTGGACTACATCTCCCATGATGCTTTTCAGCCAAAATGCTGCCAAAGAATCATGGGAGATCTAGTCCAAAACATCTTCAGTGCCGAAGGTTGCCTATGCCTGAAGTAGAAAGTCCACACCATATTTCCAAACAACAAAATAAAGGAAAAGGGCACTCGCCAATGGCAATAAAACTTCAATGTCCATTTATTGTGGGCATAGTGGAGTACACACACTCTTACAAGCAGTAGTGCAGAGGCAGAATGGGCAATGTTCATTTTGAATGTAAGAGAGCTCTCTGCCTCAAAACATGGGATAAAAATCCTCACCCAGTTGCCTATTTTTCTCCCATTCCCTACTTTCGATTGCGTCAGAAACCAGAAAAACTGTCTTTAGCTTATGCTTTCTGTAGAAGCAACTTCTTTGTTTACAATTTAAAGAGGTTGTCCAGCCAAAACTGGACAGGGGGTATGTAACTGATCACGGTGTGGGGGGGGGGGGGGGTCCAACTGCTGAGAGCCCCCTCGCGATCTTCAGAATAGAACCCCAGCTCTCAGTTAGGATAGTGTTCCATAGACTATGCTTTGCTATCACATGGTACCCTACTCTTAGTGTATAGTGCTGTGGTAATGTAAAGCACCCTTACTAATAGTGCACTCTGACAGCCAATGAGCTGTGTGTCCTATTAGCATTGGGCACCATGGTTCTTACTAGACGGATAAAACAAATACAGAAGAAAAGAAGACTTCCTGCATTTACCATTCTTGTGTACACACATAGTTATATGTGTGTATGTATATGTGTGTGTATATATATTTTATATATATATATATATATATTGCATAACAGCCAGATATTACCCGGTGCAGGGTGATAAATTGGATGTAAATTTAAAATGTTTGATGTTGTGATGTCAGAACTGATAACATAAAAATCATTACACATAGTGATGTGCAAAACTTTTTTTTTTCGCAACCGTTTTGCCAACAAGCAATTTTCTTCTTATGAACTGTATTTTTCATATAAAAGATAACTTAAAAGGATTTAATACAGATCCCTACTTTAATCTCCATTACTGATACAAGGTAAATATGGTATTGGTACTGGTAAATATGTCCATTGATAAAATCCTTCACTCATCTCTACCTACATGTATGACTTTACACAAAGTAGACAAAGAAGTAGTAAGAATAAGAAGCAAGTTTTTACTTAGTTTCTTTCTTGGCTGTTCTTCCGTGCACCTCAGAAATATACACCTCTCTGAATAGATTTTTTCCATGAATAACTAGCGTAGCATCTGCTGTATAGTCACTTCAGCTGCTCCTCACAAAAATAGAAATCGGAGCTTTGTAAAAGCATATTGAACAAAAACAAGTGTGCCAGCATCCAAAATAGCGAGGAAAAAAATCAGAAAGGGAGATAACTAGCCAATTGTCTGGGTATATAAAAATAAATATTACTGGGCTCTACAAAGATAATCTACGACTAGAAAGATGGTGATATATATATAATTTTTTTTTTTTTTTTTTTTTTGCTAAAACACACTGTTTTGGAAAAACTGCATAAAAATGCATGAAGCATAAAATAAACAGCTGCAATTTTGTTTAACTAAAAATGCCAGAAAAAAATAAATGCCGGAGGATGTAGTGTCCCCTAAAGCACTGCTTATCAGCGACAATTCCCTCCATAACATGACACATAGAATACTGTTATAAGAACATGTAAACATATAAACATCTCTATAAAAAATATTGCCCATATAGTGCTAACTCGCCACCAGTATTCCTTTTATTGCCATTTGTTTCATCCATACTGTGCATTGTATTACAGCAGCTGGATCATGTGAGCAGTGAGACAACCAGAAAATAACAAGTTTACAAGTGTAACAAGGTAACCTGAAGTGGTGTGTGGTGTGTGGCTGACTTCCTGTGAACTATAGACCACTTACACGTTACACATGAAAGCTTTTCATTTTCTGGCTGTCTTACTGATCACATGGCCAGATCCCCTCTGGAAGATCTCAAACTCCTCTCTCCTGCATCAAGCTCTGTCCTTTAAAGGGGAACTCCGGTGGGGAAAAAAAAAATGTTTTCAAATCAACTGGTGCAAGAAAGTTAACAGATTTGTGAATCACTTTTATTTAAAAATCTTCACCCTTCCAGTACTAATCAGCTGCTGTATACTACAGATATACTACAGAGAAAGTTATGAAGTTCTTTTCTGTCTGACAACAGTGCTCTCTACTGACACCTCAGTCACTGTCAGGAACTGTCCAGAGCAGGAGAGGTTTTCTATGGGGATATGATTTTAATCTGGACAGTTCCTGACATGGACAGAAGAAGATTTTTTAATAGAAGTAATTTACAAATCTGTTTAACTTTTTCAGGCACCAGTTGATTTGAAAAAAATAGTTTTCTACTTGTTTCCACCGGAGTTCCCTTTTAATCTCGATCATTCTCTAGGCACAGGATGCTGCTGAAGAGATCATTTCTGCCCTTATAGACCAGAAGTGCAGTGATGTAGTACAATGATCTTTAGCTGTCTCTTGTGTGTGCAGATTCTCTAATGTGTAATAAAAGAAGCAGCTTGACACTGATCTCTTCTGTCTCTTGGTTTTTAAGTGCTGAAGGAAAAAGTTCATCATAACAAGACAGACTGAATCTGTATCTCATAAAAATACAGTGAGACTGTCTGGTGTGAGGATACAGAGGTTTCAGGCCACTGATTTATCACTTGCTGTACTAACATAGGCTTTAGAGCAAAACAGCGGGTGTGATAAACCTCTGACTCCTCTTTTTTTTGCAAAGTTAGATGCAATATAGAATATTTCAGCTGCATAAGGAGAGCCAAAACAGAGGGGAAAATAAATCAATATGGCTGACAAATTGCAAATGGCACATAAAGTACAACAGGTATGCACAAGGCACACACAAGAGCCACTACATTTTTAAAAGCATACCTGTACTTTAAAAAAAAAATTTTTTTAACCATCATGGTTTTAGTAGATTAACCCTTAAAGGGGTACTCCACTGGAATATATATATTTTTTAAATCAACTGGTGCCAGAAAGTTAAATAGATTTGTAAATTACTTCTATTAAAAATCTTAATCCTTCCAGTATTTTTCAGCTGCTATATGATTCATAGGAAGTTATTTTCTTTTTAAATTTCCTTTCTGCCTGACCACAGTGCTCTATTTACACCTCTGTCCATTTTAGGAACTGTCCAGAGTAGGAGCAAATCCCCATAGAAAATATCCTACTCTGGACAGTTCCTAAAATGGACAAAGGTGTCAGCAGAGAGCACTGTGGTCCGACAGAAAATAAATTCAAAAAGAAAATAACTTCCTGTGGATCATATAGCATCTGATAAGTACTGAAAGGATTAAGATTTTTTAATAGAAGTAATTTACAAATCTGTTTAATTTTCTGGCACCAGTTCATTTAAAAAATATATATTTTCCAGTGGAGTACTCCTTTTAGTGTGGTGACAAGTTTTTTTTTCTCTCTCGTGAGTGTCCCCGCCACTTAAATTTCCTATTTGTCTCACAGGAGTACACTCCTCCCTTCTACAGTACAAGTCAAAAGTTTGAACATAACTTTTCATTCCATTAGTTTTTTTCTTCTTACGTCATAGATATGAAAACTATAAAGGAACACATGGACTAAAGTAGTAAATGAAAAAGTGTTAAACAATAACTTGTTTCATATTTTTGATTCTTCAAAGTAGCCACCTTTTTGCTTTGACCTCTTAGCCCACTCTTGGCATTCTCCCAGTTTCAATCAGCTATATAATGTTTATGGATACATGCAGTAAATCCATGTCACAGTTAGTAGTGTGATCCTAATTGTGTCAGCTTTCTCTGAACTAACCCTTCATCCAAATGACTGACTATTTGTCACACGCTCTGACTTATTAGTGAATTAGTAAAGCTGCAGTCACCCCTTTTTCCTTCTCCCAACCTGCTTCAACAAACCCATGGTCTGCAGGGTAAATGGGTGGCTAGCAGACCCATTTACCCAGGTAGATTATGGGACAAAAGAACATTCCAAGAAAAGCTTGTTCCAATAATTTGCCCAGTAAGGGCAGGGTCACATGTAACGGATCCACCGCGTATTTCACTCTGTGGATCCGCCAATGAATGACCCTAGAGTGACCCTCCTGCCTGTGCTTGTGTGTCAGCCCATAGCAGCAATCTGCTGCTACAAGTCCACACATAGGGATCTACCTGACTGTGGTAAATTGCGTGCGCAGTTCACTCTGAGACCTTAAGGGTAGGATATGTGTGACCCTACCCTTAAAGTGCGTCAGCTGATTGCATCTTTTTACAGCCAATGAAACCATCATGAACGGCCACATATTGTCCTGTATAAACAGGGGGTGTGCGTCCAATAATGTCATCTTGAAAGGCCTCACCCTTGATTGATCGTTTGCTGAAGAAATGGCCCTTCCCAGGTAGACAAAGGTTGGGCATGGTGAAATCTAGCATACACAACGATTTCTTTTTCAAAATTTCGGGTACAGTGAGGATGCCTCTCTTCGTATAAAATGTCATCTGATCTTACCAAAATCAGAGGTTTTGACATTGCAACTAAAACGAATATGTTAAGATACCGAGTAATGAACTTTGAAACTGTAAACATTCTGGTCAACAAGCTCATAAATGTTAAGATGATAACATAAGTTCAAGTGAAGGTTCAGCTTTGATTCTCTATGACATCATGTCAGATGAGTGGGGACCCTCATCCATTCATAGTATGAAGGGGCCACAGTGTTTTCATGAGTATTATAAAGCTGCTATGGCAGTTGCAGTTAAAGGAGAAAACAGCCTTCACAAGTTAGCACTATTTCAGGCTATATTCACACGTGGAATTTAGTAATGGCTGTGAATGTGTTTTTTATTCACCCAGTGAAATTTCTGATCTGTACAATTCCGCTACAGAAATTTCTGACTCTGGACTTGCCAAAAGAACGAAGTCTTTCGGTGGACATCCACAAGGACTACATTGTTGTCAATGAGGGTGGTGCAGGTCTGTGAGCTTCTAGCGCAGATGGATTCTGGGTGGATATTCCTTAGGGTGAACATAGCCTCACTGTTAACCCCTTAAGGACGCAGCCCTTTTTCACCTTAAGGACTGAGCCCTTTTTTGCAATTGTGACCACCGCCGTTTTACGAATTAATAACGCGAAAATGCTTTTTTTTCCGAATATTCTGATTCTGAGATTTTTTCGTGACATATTCTACTTTATTTTGGTGGCAAATTTTCGGCATTACTTACTTGCCTTTTTTGGTGAAAAATCCCAAAATTTCATGAAAAGTTTGTAAATTTTGCATTTTTCTAACTTTGAAGCTCTCTGCTTGTAAAGAAAATGGATATTCCCAATACATTTTATTTTTATTCACAAATACAATATGTCCACTTTATGTTGGCATCATAAAATGGACATATTTTTGCTTTTAGAAAAAATTAGAGGTCTTCAAAGTAGAGCAGCAATTTTCAAAAATATCATGAAAATTGCTAAATCTGAAGGGACAGATGTTACAGAACTACAACTCCCAGCATGCCTGGGCAGTCCAGGCATACTGAGAGTTGTAGTTTGGCAACATCTGGAGGGCTACCGTTTGGGCACTACTGTAACAGTGGCCTCCAAACTGTGACCCTCCAGATGTTGCAAAACTACAACTCCCAGCATGCCCAGACAGCCAAAGGCCAAATGCTGGGAGCTGCAGTTTGGCCTTCCTAGTGGTTGCCACAGTAAAGATCAATTTACTTTCACTTTCAATTCCCCCCCCCCCCCCACAGTAGTTTGCCTACCTGAGCCAGGATCCAGCAGTCTCCAGCGAAGATTGGGGGGTCCCCAGGCATCTTCTCCTGCAGGTACCGGCCTCCATCTTCTGTCCATGTTCCCCTCGACATCCAGGGGCGGGCATAACGGGGGTTGCCATGGCAACCCACTGTCCTGCTTTGCCATTGGTCAGAAACAGTTCTGACCAATAGCAGGGGATAGGAGGAGATTGCAGCACTGCGACCTCACTCCTAGCCCTCAGGATGATCGGGGCTGTCCCTGACAGCTCCGATCATCGCTATTTTCCGGGTGATCGGGTCACCAAAAACCCAATCAGCCCGGAATAGCAGAAAATCGCATGTCTGAATTGACATGCGATTTTCTGCGATCGCCGACATGGGGGGGGGGGGGTCTCAGGACCCCCCTGGGCGATGTGTCGGGATGCCTGCTGAATGATTTCAGCAGGCATTCCGGTCCGGTCCCCAACGGGCTAGTGGCGGGGACCGGAATTCCCACGGGCGTATGCATACACCCCACGTCCTTAAGGACTCGGGATGCAGGGCGAATGCATACGCCCGGCGTCCTGAACAGGTTAAAGGGGTACTCCGGTGGAAAACTTTTTTTTTTTTCTTTTTAATCAACTGGTGCCAAAAAGTTAAACTGGTTTTGTAAATTACTTTTATTAAAAAATCTTAATCCTTTCAGTACTTATTAGCTGCTGAATACTACAGAGAAAATTATTTTCTTTTTGGAACACCGAACTCCCTGCTGAATCACGAGCACAGTGCTCTCTGCTGACATCTATGTCCATTTTAAGAACTGTCCAGAGTAGGAGAAAATGCCCATAGAAAACATATGCTGCTCTGAACAGTTCCTAAAATGGACAGAGATGTCAGCAGAGAGCACTGTGGTCATGATGTCAGCAGAGAGCACTGTGGTCAAAAAAGAAAAAAATTTGCTCTGTAGTATTCAGCAGCTAATAAGCACTGAAAGGATTAAGATTTTTTAATAGAAGTCATTTACAAATCAGTTTTAACTTTCTGGCACCAGTTGATTTAAAAAAAAAATAAAAAATTCTACCGGAGTACCCCTTTTAAGGCACTGCTCTATGCTTATTTAAAGGAGAACTCCAGAATATAAAAATTGTCCTCCATACTGCTGGCAGAAAAAAAAAAAATAAAGATGTACATACCTTCCTTCGCTCCCCCAGGGCCTCAGGTAACGGTCTCCGGTCTCTGCCGCGATTCTGTTCCTGGTTGCCGGTTAGTCGGCGAGTCATACTGCACTAAGCCAATCACCGGCCGCAGTAAAGTCCCAACTCTGCCGGCGATAGGCTGAGCGGCAGTGTGACGTTTTCGGCCCCGGCAGCAGGTGCTGGTGTAGTGAAGAATTTTGTGTCTTGAAGTGTTCTCACACTGCTGCTCAGCCTATCGCTGGCCGAGTCGGGACTTTACTGCGGCCGGTGATTGGCTGAGCGCAGTATGACTCGCCGACCACCGGCAACCAGGAATGGAATCGCGGCGGAGACCGGAGCCGGTTACCGGAGGCTCTGGGGGAGCGAAGGAAGGTATGTATATCTTTATTTTTTACTGACGGCAGTATGGAGGACAATTTTTTATTCTGAAGTTCTCCTTTAACTAACATGTCTATTCTTTCTACGAACATGTGAATCAGGATTTCCTGGATGTTTCTTTCGTGGAAATTCCACCATGTGGGCAGTGCAGCAGAATCCCATTGAAATGAATGGGACCCTGCTGAGCAGAATTCCACATGAAAATGCTGCAGTAAATTCCGTAGAAATGAATTGCCCATTCACTACAATGGGATTCTTCTGTCCCATTCACACAGCAGAATTTCTGCAGCGGAAATTCTACATTCTGCAGTCTCGTCTTATAACTTTGCAATGGGGCTTGGAATTCATGCAGAATTTGCATACTAGTACACTTATTAAAAGGTGGGCACATTCTGTTACTTAGGAATCCTGCAGAGTTCCACGCGAATTTCACAAATGCAAATAAAAAATGTGGAATTCTGCAAAATGAATGTGGACACAGAATTTCAGCAGAATTGCAGAAATTACGTCGTGTACACATACCCGAAGGGTCTATTCACATGGCAGAATTTCCGCTTGTGGAAATCCACCTTAAATTAAGGCCCTTGGAGATTCCGCACTCCCATTCACAAGCGGAAATTCAGAAGTGTGAATAGACCCTTAGACTAAGTCTGGCATTTGAATTTCCATGGCAGAGAAACTCTGCAGTGTGCATGGTGCAGCAGAATTCCGTTAAAGGAGAAATGCGGCAGAAATCTTTTAAGTTCACCTGTGCCCGGGCTGCAAAAACAAAAAAACAAAAAAATTACTTTAACTAACCTTCCTACGTTCCCCCGTGGCTGAGCGCACTGTCATGTAAGGAGCTCTGGCCTGCCTTCTTCCTGCTGCCCGGACTCCTTACATAACCGTGCGCTCAGCCTATCACCGGCCAAGGCAGGACATCGCGCAGCCGGCGATACACTGACTGCAGTGTGACGTTTCGACCCTAAGAAGCAGGGAGCCAAGCAGCACCAAACAGTACACCGATACCGGACAACAGGGGAATGTAGGAAGGGGAGTTAAAGTTTTTTTTTATTTATTTTTTTTTTTAGTTTTTGCAGCCCGGGCACAGGGGAACTTAAAAGATTTCTGACACATTTCTCCTTTTAATGACAATTGGAGGCTGCTGTACTCAGATATTTCATAGTGTGAATGTAACCTCAGGATGTTTTCGTGACTGTCAGATAATTAGGTATAGCTATGTAAAGCATGTGGCACAGTGCCTAACTACCTAGCTTGGCGCTTAATACAGGAGACTGACTAGATCTACAGATTTGAGGGGGTCCCAGCACTGGCACCCTGACTGATCTAAGCTTTTGACATATCTATGTTAGGCTAGGTTTACATCTGTGTCAGAGCCCAGTTAACAGATTCCATCAAAAAAGCGCAGAATTTCTAGAATTGCGCTTTAACCCCTTAAGGACGCAGGACGTAAATGTACGTCCTGGTGAGGTGGTACTTAACGCACCAGGACGTACATTTACGTCCTAAGCATAACCGCGGGCATCGGAGCGATGCCCGTGTCATGCGCGGCTGATCCCGGCTGCTGATCGCAGCCAGGGACCCGCCGGCAATGGCCGACGCCCGCGATCTCGCGGGCGTCCGCCATTAACCCCTCAGGTGCCGGGATCAATACAGATCCCGGCATCTGCGGGAGTTCGCGATTAAAATGAACGATCGGATCGCCCGCAGCGCTGCTGCGGGGATCCGATCATTCATAACGCCGCACGGAGGTCCCCTCACCTTCCTCCGTGCGGCTCCCGGCGTCTCCTGCTCTGGTCTGTGATCGAGCAGACCAGAGCAGGAGATGACCGATAATACTGATCTGTTCTATGTCCTATACATAGAACAGATAAGTATTAGCAATCATGGTATTGCTATGAATAGTCCCCTATGGGGACTATTCAAGTGTAAAAAAAAATGTAAAAAAATGTAAAAGTAAAAGTAAAAAAAAAGTGAAAAATCCCCTCCCCCAATAAAAAAGTAAAACGTCCGTTTTTTCCTATTTTACCCCCAAAAAGCGTAAAAAACATTTTTTATAGACATATTTGGTATCGCCGCGTGCGTAAATGTCCGAACTATTAAAATAAAATATTAATGATCCCGTACGGTGAACGGCGTGAACGAAAAAAAATTAAAAAAGTCCAAAATTCCTACTTTTTTAATACATTTTATTAAAAAAAATTATAAAAAATGTATTAAAAGTTTTTTATATACAAATGTGGTATCAAAAAAAAGTACAGATCATGGCGCAAAAAATGAGCCCCCATACCGCCGCTTATACGGAAAAATAAAAAAGTTATAGGTCATCAAAATAAAGGGATTATAAACGTACTAATTTGGTTAAAAAGTTTGTGATTTTTTTTAAGCGCAACAATAATATAAAAGTATATAATAATGGGTATCATTTTAATCGTATTGACCCTCAGAATAAAGAACACATGTCATTTTTACCATAAATTGTACGGCGTGAAAACGAAACCTTCCAAAATTAGCAAAATTGCGTTTTTCGTTTTAATTTCCCCACAAAAATAGTGTTTTTTGGTTGCGCCATACATTTTATGATATAATGAGTGATGTCATTACAAAGGACAACTGGTCGCGCAAAAAACAAGCCCTCATACTAGTCTGTGGATGAAAATATAAAAGAGTTATGATTTTTAGAAGGCGAGGAGGAAAAAATGAAAACGTAAAAATTAAATTGTCTGAGTCCTTAAGGCCAAAATGGGCTGAGTCCTTAAGGGGTTAAAATGACGTAGTGTGAATGAGCCCGTACACTTTCACATCAGTTGCAGCTTAGTGTGAATGATAGTTATCACACTTTATGTACCACAATGGTCCCCAACCTGTCCCTTTTCTAGATGTTGCAAAACTACAACTCCCATCATGTCCCTCAGGCATCCTGGGAGTTGCATTCTACAATGCCCACGACAAGGAAATAATTCTACCGCTGTAAAAATCACTAGTCAGACCACACATAGAATACTGTGTACAGTACTGAGCACCAGTGTACAAGAAGTACAAGAAAGATATAGTGGAGCTGGAGAGGGTTCAAAGACGGGCAACCAGGGTAATATGGGGAATGGGAGGACTACAGTCAGGGCTGCCATCAGAAATTTCGGGGCCCCTTACACTTCCTCCAGCTCCATCTTCTCTGCAGAGTCTGACATCCAGACATCATTGGCTCATCACTTTGTCAGCAGATCCTCATCCTCTGCATGAAGACAGTAATCATTATAACCTTGCCAGAAAGTGTACCCTAAATAAAATACTGCCCCACACTGTACCCTGAATATAATACTGCCATACACTGTACCCACTAAATATAATCCTGCCCCACACTGTACCCTGAATATAATACTGCCCCACACTATACCCTAAATATAATACTGCCAGACACTGTAACCTGAATATAATACTGCCACACACTGTACCCACTAAATATAATCCTGCCACACACTGTATCCTGAATATAATACTGCTGTACACGGTACCCACTAAATATAATACTGCTATACACTGTATCCACTAAATATAATCCTGCCACACACTGTAACCTGAATATAATACTGCTGTACACTGTACCCTAAATATAATACTGCCACACACTGTACCCTGAGTATAATACTGCTGTACACTGTACCCACTAAATATAATACTGCTGTACACTGTACCCACTAAATATAATACTGCTGTACACTGTACCCACTAAATATAATACTGCTATACACTGTATCCACTAAATATAATCCTGCCACACACAGTAACCTGAATATAATACTGCTGTACACTGTACCCCTGAATATAATACTGCCACACACTGTACCCTGAATATAATACTGCCACACACTGTACCCTGAATATAATACTGCCACACACTGTACCCTGAATATAATACTGCCACACACTGTACCCTGAATATAATACTGCCACACACTGTACCCTGAATATAATACTGCTATACACTGTACCCTGAATATAATACTGCTATACACTGTGCCCACTAAATATAATCCTGCCACACACCGTACCCTGAATATAATACTGCTATACACTGTACCCTGAATATAATACTGCTATACACTGTACCCTGAATATAATACTGCTATACACTGCACCCTGAATATAATACTGCTATACACTGTACCCACTAAATATAATCCTGCCACACACTATACCCACTAAATATATTACCTCTTATCCTCTGTGTCCTCATCATTCCTCATCACCCCCATAACCCCCGTCAAACCTCTCCTCATCACTACTATAACCCCCCTGCACCTCTCCTCATCACTACTATAACCCCCCCCGCACCTCTCATCACTACAACCCCCCGCACCTCTCCTCATCACTACTATAACCATCCACGCACCTCTCCTCATCACTACTATAACCCCCCCGCACCTCTCCTCATCACTACTATAACCCCCCCACACCTCTCCTCATCACTACTATAACCCCCCCGCACCTCTCATCATCACTACTATAACCCTCCGAACCTCTCATCATCACTACTATAATCCCCCCCCCGCACCTCTCCTCATCACTACTATAACCCCCCCGCACCTCTCCTCATCACTACTATAACCCCCCCCCCCGCACCTCTCCTCATCACTACTATAACCCCCCCCCGCACCTCTCCTCATCACTACTATAACCCCCCCTGCACCTCTCCTCATCACTACTATAATCCCCCCTGCATCTCTCACCACCCCCATAACACCCCCCTGCACCTCTCATCACCCCCATAACCCCCCTCTCATCACCCCCATAACACCCCCGTCACATCACCCCCATAACACCCCCCTGCACCTCTCATCACCCCCATAACCTCCCCATGCACCTAATCGCCCCATAACCTCCCCCTGCACCTCTCATCACCCACATAACCCCCACTCTCTTCAGCCCCATAACACCCCCCTGCATCTCTCATCACCCCCATAACACCCCCCTGCACCTCTCATCACCCCCATAACCTCCCCATGCACCTAATCGCCCCATAACCTCCCCCTGCACCTCTCATCACCCACATAACCCCCACTCTCTTCAGCCCCATAACCTCCCAATGCACCTCATCACCCCCCCCCCATGCACCTCTCATCACCATTGTAGTCTGCAAACACCCCCCCCCCCTTCACTTACCCTGCCGCGGGGTTCGGCACCTCTAATTACCCCCATAACCCTCCCTCTCATCACCCCCATAACCCCCCCTCTCATCACCCCCATAACCTCCCCATGCACCTCATCCACCCCCCCCCCCCATGCACCTCTCATCACCATTGTAGTCTGCAAACACCCCCCCCCCCCCCCCTTCACTTACCCTGCCGCGGGGTTCGGTGCAGCTGCTGCTCCTGTCAGGGAGGGAGGATGCGTCGGGAGGATGCTGGACTGGAGATTGCGCCGGGACAGGTCAGGTGACTGGAGTAGACGTGCGTGCCTGCGCGGGGCACGTCGACTCCCATCAGCGCCTGGTCTGTCTGGCCCTGCCGTACTTCTTAAGGGGCCTGCGCCCTAGAAAGAGCGGGCCTCATAGTCCTGCGGGCCCCCCGGACTATGAGGCCCAGTCATAGTTCTGACGGGCACCCAGCCAGGAGTCAGTGAGTGACAGTCGCAGTCACTCACTGACAAGCTGGGGAAAAAAAAAAGGTACAGGGACGTCCGGGCCCCATCCAAGTGTATGGGTTGTACCCCCCCTGATGGCGGCCCTGACTACAGTACCCAGAAACATTATCAGAATTAGGGTTATTTAGTTTAGAAAAAAAGAAGGCTTAGGGGAGACCTAATGACTATGTATAAATATATCAGGGGACAGTACAGAGATCTCTCCCATGATCTATTTATACCCGGGACTGTATCTATAACAAGGGGGCATCCTCTACACCTAGAGGAAAGAAGGTTTCTACACCAGCACAGACGGGGGTTCTTTACTGTAAGAGCAGTGAGACTGTGGAATTCTCTCCCGGAGGAGGTGGTCATGGTAAACTCTGTAAAAGAGTTCAAAAGGGGGTCTGGATGCATTTTTGATGAATAACATAGCTGGTTATGTATATTAGATTTATAGGGATAGAACGTTGATCCAGGGATTTATTCTGATGCCATATTTGGAGTCGGGAAGGAATTTTTACCTCTAATATGAGGGTTTTTTGCTTTCCTCTGAATCAACTCAGTAGGGACTCATTAGGGCTGTGTTTCCCAACCAGGGTGCCTCCAGGTGTTGCAAAACTACAACTCCCAGCATGCCTGGACAGCCAAAGGCTGTCCAGGCATGCTGGGAGTTGTAGTATTGCAACATCTGGAGTCACCCTGGTTGGGAAACACTGCATTAGGGATATAAGTTGAACTAGTAGATGGACTCAGGTCTTTTTTCAACCTTATGAACTATGTTACTATGTTAGGGAACACTGGCTGCTGCCATGCTAATTGTATCTGTCATGAAATGATGAACTATTGTCGCCTACTGACATAGTGTTAGATGATAAAGGAATGGCAGGATAATGTTTAGTGTCCTTAGAGTGCCAGCTCTTGGGCTCAGCCCTGTATAGTGATCTGTGCAGGCTCCTGTATACAGATGTATTTCCACCCGTTGCCTTGGTGACCAGGTACAGGGCGATGGGAGCGGGTGACACGGGTCCGCTCTGTGCAGACACTCCGCTGCAGGTTACAACATGAATCGGTTCCTCACACAAACTGGCCCCGCCCCTTACTGACGTAAAGTATACGAGGCGGGGCCTGAAGTTATCCCGCGGGTGTGATAGGCTGAGAAGCCGGCGGGGCGGGGCCAGCATGGCATTGCTGTGGGGAGTTGACCAGAATTCCCGATGCTCGGTACGGGCGGCAGGTTGGTGCGCGGCTCTTGTCGATCATTGTTGGGATTACTGGGAGACTTTACTGAAGAGCCGACCCAGTGTATGAGCAGCGGCCGCGGGATGGCTCCTCGGCTCCCACAGGGGCCCCAGGTGAGTGACAGTCCGTAAGTGCTCACCTCATAGACTACAAGTGTCACTCAAGTGTCCTGTATACTGAACTCTGCCACTTGTTGCTGCTAACACCCGGCTAGAGATTCTATAGTACTTCTCTGCTGGCTGTGCTAAAACAGTGTTGGGCTATGTTCACACTCACTGTGCGCGTTTATTAAAATACCTCCTTGTTTGAGGCATAAATGGCTGAAAAGGGGCATGTTAATTGTATGCCCATATAGACAGCACCTTTCACTGTTAATCCAGTAGAATGGCCATTTTTGATGTGTGTATATATGTATTTATTTTATTTTATTTTATTACATTTTATTATTTATTTGTATTTTATTTTTATTTATTTTATTAACTGTTTTGACTATGGATGAAAAACTGCCCAATAGAATGTTGTTTCTGAATGTATGAAGGTGGGGGGAGCGGGATCTATATGTGTTTCTCATATATATATATATATATATATATATATATATATAGATATAGATATAGATATAGATATATATATAGATAGATAGATATATATATATAGATAGATATATATATATAGATAGATATATATATATAGATAGATATATATATATAGATAGATATATATATATAGATAGATATATATATATAGATAGATATATATATATAGATAGATATATATATATATAGATATATATATATATATATATATATATATATATATATATATATATAGATAGCAATGAATAAGGGCGCTTGGTGTGTCTGAAACGTGTCGGTTTCTAAACTGACCTTTTTATTATGGTGCCTTAAAATATTTAAAGTTTTATACGGAGCTGGAGGTTTATTTCAGTGCTGAATATTATGTGTGCACATTGGCTGCAGTAATATTTCGGTTAGCATTTGTGATCAGGATTTGGTTAGTATTTTTAAGCCAAAACCAGAAGTAGGACAGTCCCAGAGAAAACATCATTTTGTCAGGGTTTCCCAGTCAGGATTGCCTCTAGCTGTTGCAAAACTACAACTCCCAGCATGCCCAGACAGCCTTCAGCTGTCTGGGCATGCTAGGAGTTGTAGTTTTGCAACAGCTGGAGGCTCTCTGGTTGGGAAACACTTTCATAATTTCCAACTTCCTTTGTGTTAGACCTATTTCTGGTTGTGGGTATGATTTTATTAATCAATCTGAGACCAAAATGTGTCCGATTTCTGTTTCGGACAAATAAACTAAAGCTGAGCTGTGATTGGTTGCTATTTGTCTCAGACAAAATTCTGACACATTTAACAACCACTGACTATAGTAAACCCAGTCTTCTATGCCCATTTGGCACACACATGCCCTACGTAGCCTGATACATATACAGTATTGCCTTTATATCAGTGTTTCCCAACTACTGTGCCTCCAGCTGTTGCAAAACTACAACACCCAGCATGCCTGGTCATCCAAAGCTTGTCTTGGACATGCTGGGAGTTGTAGTTTTGCAACAGCTGGAGGCGCCTGGGTTGAGATACCCTGCCCTTTAGCGACTGTTCAGTTGCACACCTGCGGGTATTGGAAAGATGGCAGAAGGCGGGTATTGGAAGGATGGCAGAACACGGGTATTGGAAGGATGGCAGAAGGCGGGTATTGGAAGGATGGCAGAAGGCGGGTATTGGAAGGATGGCAGAAGGCGGGTATTGGAAGGATGGCAGAAGGCGGGTATTGGAAGGATGGCAGAAGGCGGGTATTGGAAGGATGGCAGAAGGCGGGTATTGGAAGGATGGCAGAACACGGGTATTGGAAGGATGGCAGAACGCGGGTATTGGAAGGATGGCAGAACGCGGGTATTGGAAGGATGGCAGAACGCGGGTATTGGAAGGATGGCAGAACGCGGGTATTGGAAGGATGGCAGAACGCGGGTATTGGAAGGATGGCAGAACGCGGGTATTGGAAGGATGGCAGAACGCGGGTATTGGAAGGATGGCAGAAGGCGGGTATTGGAAGGATGGCAGAAGGCGGGTATTGGAAGGATGGCAGAAGGCGGATATTGGAAGGATGGCAGAAGGCGGATATTGGAAGGATGGCAGAAGGCGGGTACATTTTCCTAACTCTTTGTAATGTGGGTAAGATTTATCACAAAAATAGTAGAAAAGATAAAGTAGTGGTTTGTAACAGCCAATCAGGTTGCTGGGCTGTCCACTCATGCTGGGAGTTGTAGTTTTTCAACAGCTGGAGGCACACGGGTTGGGGAAATACTGTGATACATAATCCCTCCATAAAGTGGAGAAGAGCATTCTGGATTGGAATCCTTTAGGATAGATGTTTGTTCATAGGACCTGTTCGTGTCAGTGTCATGTTTATTCCATAGGGAAACCTTATAGTATCATAAACGCCATATGAAAGGTGTCCTGACCTACTTGGAAAAACCAGTTCGGCCGAACATCAAGAGTCACGCTTGCTTCTGTTGTGGCTGTCAAGAAAGGGATTACATGCATTTCCTCACAAAGCGCGGTTTCTGTATTGTAAAATAAACTTAGCCAACGGTGCAAGAGGTATTCTGAGAAGTGTATTATAAAGGGGTACTCCGGTGGAATTTATTTTTATTTTTTTAAATGAACTGGTGCCAGAAGGTTAAACATATTTGTAAATTACTTCTATAAAAAAATATTTACCCTTCCAGTAACTAGCTGCTGTATGCTACAGAGGAAATTCTTTTCTTTTTGAATTTCTTTTTTTTGTCTTGTCCACAGTGCTCTCTGCTGACACCTGATGCCCGTATCAGGAACTTTCCAGAGCAGGAGAAAATCCTCATAGCAAACCTATGCTACTCTGGACAGTTCCTGACACGGACAGAGGTGTCAGCGGAGAGCAATGTGGACAAGACAAAAAAGAAATTCAAAAATAATACAATTTCCTTTGTAGCATACAGCTGCTAATAAGTACTGGAAGGGTAAAGATTTTTAATAGAAGGAATTTACAAATCTGTTTAACTTTCTGGCACCAGTTCATTAAAAAAAAATAAAATAAAAAGTTTTCCACCGAGTACCCCTTTAAGGTCTCCCATAAACTTAATGTCATACATGTCTAATAGGAAGATCACATGGATACCTGGAACAAGTAAATGGGGGCATCATATCACTAACAAATATTGTGTGGCTCTGGAGCTACAACCCCCAACATGCTGGGTGTTCTGGCTTTACAGCAATTAAAGAGCCTTGAATGGAGCCCATTGCACTAGTGTACACCAGTCCTCTCCTCTTTAGTCATATTACACGGAGATTAGTGGAGCCTGTAGGTCACACATGGGGTTGGGGGGGGGTCCAACTGACGGGACCCTCTTCACCGATCTCCACTCCGTGCACAGATTACTTTCGACCACAGCACAACGTGGTGGCCAACACTCCTCCTCCACGTATCTCTATAGTAGAGCTGGATATACCGTATATGCCAGTGTATAAGACGACTGGGCGTATAAGACGACCCCCAACTTGAAAATATAGAGCTTGGGATATGCCCCCACATTAGGTCAGCAGCTCCCCCACATTAGGTCAGCAGCTCCCCCACATTAGGTCGGCAGCTCCCCCCCCCCCCCACAATAGTAGGCAGCTCCCTCCCCCACAATAGTAGGCAGCTCCCTCCCCCACAATAGTAGGCAGCTCCCTCCCCCACAATAGTAGGCAGCTCCCTCCCCCACAATAGTAGGCAGCTCCCTCCCCCACAATAGTAGGCAGCTCCCCCCACAGACATACAACGGGGTTAAAAAGTCGTCATATACGGTACTGTAGTTGTCTATCTTCGAAGGGGTGGGGGGGTGCCGCCGCTCGAAGAGGAGTTCCGGGCAGGGGATTCCCCCCCCCCCCCCCAAAGAAAAAACATCCCCAACCCCATGATCAGACATTTATCCCCTATCCTGTGGACAAAGGGGAAAATAACTTTATGTACCGGAATTCCCCTTTTAGGCTAAACTCACATTAGCTTCCGTATTATAACAATAATAAGTTCCAGCCCCACCATAGGACTGATGTGTCCATATTATGGTTATTTGATCCCAGCTGTAAATGCATTGGCAAATCCTGATCCTATAGCTCATGCCTTGACATTGAATTTATTATAAATCTAGGAGCCAGCAAAAAAAAAAAAAAAAAAAAGTTAGAAGCAAGGATGCCGGACGTCACACAATGGGATGTTATATGACGTCATATTATCAGTTATTAATGTCCCCTCATCTCCCCAATATTTCAGTCATTAGTGTCTCCTCATTTTCTTTCGGTGTCACAGTCACAAGTGTTCCCTTGCCTTTTTTTTTTTCTCAACAAATAATTTTTACCTACTTACGTCTCCTTCCCACACTGATCCTCTGTTCTGCCTCTGGTATTCAGTAGCGGATGTCTTCAGTTGGCACAGAATGGGGCATTAGTGGAGGTAAGTATACTGCTCAAAAAAATAAAGGGAACACTAAGATAACACATTCTAGATCTGAATGAATGAACTAATCGTATGAAATACTTTCGTTTTTACATAGTTGAATGTGCTGACAATAAAATCACACAAAAATTATCAATGGAAATCAAATTTATCAACCCATGGAGGTCTGGATATGGCGTCACACTCAAAATCAAAGTGGAAAACCACACTACAGACTGATCCAACTTTGATGTAATGTCCTTAAAACAAGTCAAAATGAGGCTCAGTAGTGTGTGTGGTCTCCACGTGCCCGTTTGACCTCCCTACAACTCCTGGGCATGCTCCTGATGAGGTGACAGATGGTCTCCTGCGGGATGTCCTCCCAGACCTGGACTAAAGCATCCGCCAACTCCTGGACAGTCTGTGGTGCAACGTGGTGTTGGTGGATGGAGCGAGACATGATGTCTCAGATGGGCTCAATCGGATTCAGGTCATGGGAACAGGCGGGCCAGTCCATAGCATCAATGCCTTCCTCTTGCAGGAACTGCTGACACACTCCAGCAGCATGAGGTCTAGCATTGTCTTGCATTAGGAGGAATCCAGGGCCAACAGCACCAGTATATGGTCTCACAAGGGGTCTGAGGATATCATCTCTGTACCTAATGGCAGTCAGGCTACCTCTGGCAAGCACATGGAGGGCTGTGCGGCCCCCAAAGAAATGCCACTCCACACAATTACCGACCCACCGCCAAACCGATCATGCTGTAGGATGTTGCAAGCAGCAGAACGTTCTCCATGGCGTCTCCAGACTCTGTCACATGCTCAGTGTGAACCTGCTTTCGTCTGTGAAGAGCACAGGGCACCAGTGGCGAATTTGCCAATCTTTGTGTTCTCTGGCAAATGCCAAACATCCTGCACCCCCACCTGTGGACGTCGGGCCCTCATACCACCCTCATAGTCTGTTTCTGGCCGTTTGAGTGGACACATGCACATTTGTGGCCTGCTGGAGGCCTTATTTCAGGGCTCTGGCAGTGCTCCTCCTTGCACAAAGGCGGAGGTAGCGGTCCTGCTGGTCTGTTGTTGCCCTCCTATGGCCTCCTCCATGTTTCCTGATGTACTGGCCTGTCTCCTGGTGATGCCTCCATGCTCTGGACACTACGCTGACAGACACAGCAAACCTTCTTGCCACAACTCGCATTGATGTGCTATCTTGGATGAGTTGCACTATCTGAGCCACTTTTGTGGGTTGTAGACTCCGTCTCATGCTACCACTAAAGTGAAAGCACCGCCAGCATTCAAAAGGGACCAAAACAACAGCCAGAAAGCATAGGAACTGAGAAGTGGTCTGTGCTCACCACCAGCACTCCTTTATTGGGGGTGTCTGATTGATTGACTTGGAGTTACATTGTGTTGTTTTAGCGTTCCCTTTGTTTTTTGAGCAGTGTATAAGTTTTTTTATTGACAGCCAATTGTTATTGGAAAGGGCTGACAAAAACCTAGCACCCAGAATTTTTTAAAGAGGTACTCTGTCGCAAAACATCTTACCCCCTATCAAAAGGATAAGGGGATAAGATGTTAGATCGCGGGGATCCCGCCGGTGGGGACCTCCATTCAGGTCTATGAGAGGAAGCGTGACTGCTATGTACTAGCCGTCATGCCCCCTCCCATACACATGAATGGAGGGGGCGTGACGTCACCAACACGGGAGCTCCACGCTCCCGTGTTCCGGAGGCTGCTGCTGCCGGCTCGGAGATCGCAGTGGGACCCCTGTGATCTAACATCTTATCCACTATCCTTTTGATAGGGGATAAGATGTTTTGCACCGGAGTACCCCTTTTAAGCTCTGCTATGAGCTGCAGTACTGCCACTTGTGCAGGTGAGGCGCTGTGCTCAGACCAACACTGAGTGATAGCTTATCAAAATCCCCAAACCCTCTTTAACTATCACATCTGGATACACTTGTTACATAATTTTTCTGTGACTGTCTCACTTGCTTATTGACTTATGCAACTTATCGATTACCAGTAAAGCATTGCATGAACATAAGGTTTGTGCGCGTGTCATGTGACGCATATTCAACCTCAAACACCGTTGACTGCAGTGCGCTGACGCTTGCACACCCGCCCCCTAACATTAGTTACTGCTGGGGGTGGGGGGGTTCGCGTGTCACGTGAGATATATATATATACATCCTCAAACACCGTTGACTGCAGTGCGACTTCAGCTATAACAGCAAGAGGATGTCTCTTGCTATGATAGCCGAAGCTTCATTGGGGTATCGCACTTGCGGGAGACAAGATAACAGCGGGAGGATGTCTCCTCCTGCTGTCAGCCCTGCGTCCGCAGCTCACAGTTTACTGAATAACCTGTGAGGCACAGGGCTGACAGCGGGAGGAGACATCCTACCGCTGTAGTCTTGTACCCCGCAAGCGTGATCCCCCATGAAGCTGCAAGCCCGATCCCCCAATGAAGCTTTGGCAGAAGCAGATTGGTCAGGCAGACAGAATTACATGTCTTCTGTTTTTTTTATTTTTTATTTTTGTTTACTAGTCGGGTGAAAATGGTATTTCGTTCAGAAATTCTGTCTCTGGAAATGAATATTCCCAAAAAGTATGTTCCACTTTTGTTTGCGGTCATTAATCATGTACAGCCAGTCTGAACAACTGTAATGGCCATTATGGGCTAAAATCTATATGGCAGACAAAGCAATCATTTACCAGAACATCATTCATCCAGTGGTTCATCCATCAACATCTATGTATGGCCACCAGTCTATGCTGTCAGGCTCTCCAGGTTCTTGCATGAGGCACAGATATTTCCTCCAAGAGTCCATTTACACGTACAGTATCCTGCCCAATTTTGGTGTGCAGGATTTGTAACTGAACAATAGAAGCTGTGCTCAGTCTTTTAGTTTATATTGAGATCTGCAGCAGAAAATCATGTGCATCAAATATCAAATCTGCGCAGAATACTGTACGTTCACATGTACAGGATCTGCTGCATATTTTCTACAACTGATTTTGCTACCCCTTAACATTAATGGGTAGTAAAATCAGGTGCACAAAATATGCAAGAAAAATATGCAGCAGATCCTGTACATGTAAATGTAACCTAAATCTGTATTCTGGTTTCATCAGTATCCCATGTGCTGCAGCATGCTTATGTAAGGTGCCACATTCTTCCAAAAAGCAAAGCATCCTCCAGTCCTTCACATTACAGCATTGAATAATGGGGCATGCTATGTTTTTTTATTTTTATTTTTTTATTGTGGATTTTTATGGACATTTCATATAAAATGAAAAATACTCTACAGTATTGCTAGTTATGTGGTTGGTGCCGGTAAAAATTATGTTAATCAAATTCAGCCTAGTGGGGAAGGGGATGGATAATGAAAGGGGTATGGGTGAATTAAGGTTAAAATGTTGTTCTATATTTCTAAATATGCACTAATATCATCTTGTTCTAACAATGTATCTAAGCTTGTTTTGAAGCCCTTAACTCTTTTTACTGTAACCAGGGCTTGTTTCCCCTGGAGACTTAAAGGGGTTATCCTGAATTTTTATATATATATATATATATATATATATATATATATATATATATATATATATATATCTATCTCAACTGGCTCTAGAAAGTTAAACAGATTTGTAAATTACTTCTATTAAAAAATCTTAATCCTTTCGGTACTTATGAGCTTCTGAAGTTAAGGTTGTTCTTTTCTGTCTAAGTGCTCTCTGATGACACGTGTCTTGGGAACCGCCCAGTTTAGAAGAGGTTTGCTATGGGGATTTGCTTCTAAACTGGGCGGTTCCCGAGGCACGTGTCATCAGAGAGCACTTGGACAGAAAAGAACAACCTTAACTTCAGAAGCTCATAAGTACTGAAAGGATTAAGATTTTTTTTTTTTTTTATAGAAGTAATGTACAAATCTGTTTAACTTTCTGGAGCCAGTTGATATATAAAAATAAGTTTTTTTCCTGGATAACCCCTTTAAATTTTTTGTTACTCCTGGCAGAGGAACTGCCCCCATGTGTGTTTGAGGGTTTTTTTTTTTTTATTTTTTTTTTTCTCCACTATAGCTATTTCTCTAAAGCTGCAGGATCTTTACCACACTGACCCATGTTTGTTGCTGACATATAAGTAACATGTGTGCCAAGTTTCATTTTAATATCTTTAACCGTTTGGAAGTTTTTGAGGAACACACACACACACACGTTGAGATATATATATATATATATATATATATATATATATATATATATATATATATATATATGTATGTGTATATATATATGTGTGTATACTCGAGTATAAGCCGAGACCCCTAATTTCAACCCAAAATCCCAGGAAAAGTTATTGACTCGAGTATAAGCCTAGGGTGGGAAATACATCATCCCCCCCCCCCCCTGTCATCATCCAGACCCGTCATTAACATCCTCATCATCATCACCGCCTGTCATCATCCAGACCCTCATCATCACCTGTCATCATCCCCTTGTCATCATCCCACACATCCCCCCCTTCATCATCCCCTTGTCATCATCCCACACATCCCCCCTTCATCATCCCCTTGTAATCATCCCACACCCCCCCTTCATCATCCCACACCCCCCCTTCATCATCCTCTTCTCATCATCCGCCCTCAGTGGTCTTCAACCTGCGGACCTCCAGAGGTTTCAAAACTACAACTCCCAGCAAGCCCGGCAGCCATCGGCCTTCGACATCATCCAGCCCCCTCTCACCCCCCTTTAGTTCTGTACAGTACTCACCTCCGCTCGGCGCTGGTCCGGTCCTGCAGGGCTGTCCGGAGAGGAGGTGGTCCGGTGGGATAGTGGTTCCGGGCTGCTATCTTCACCGGGGGCGCCTATTCTCCGTGCTTCCGGCCCGAAATAGAGGCGTTGCATTGACAATGGCGCAGAAATACGTTGGCAATGAACGTTCCTCTGCGTCGTTGTCAAGGCAACGTGACTATTCTGGGGCCGGGCCCGAAGCGCTTAGAAGAGGCCTCCCCGGTGAAGATAGCAGCCCGGATAGCAACTGATGTGCTTAACTAACTATTGTTTTGGAACACACACAGATATTCCTGCATTATATTTCTTAGACCAGTGGTCTTCAACCTGTGGACCTCCAGATGTTGCAAAACTACAACTCTCAGCATGCTCGGACAGCCAACGGCTGTCCGGGCATGCTGGGAGTTGTAGTTTTGCAACATCTGGAGGTCCACAGGTTGAAGACCACTGTCTTAGACCATGGCAATGGCTAGAAAAGCACCGGGCTAGACATTTCAGATTATTGCATTGGGTGGAGGTTTGGTTTCTGATTTGAAATGAATATCTTTTCATACCTGGTTCTGGATTGCAGAAGAACCTCTGACCCCAGTTGAATGTGAACTGCTAGACCACATTCACAGTTGCCAATGCTGTTTTGCCCAGCAGATCTTAGGGTGCATTCACACCACGTTTTTGCAATACAGTTCCCGTATCAGGTTTTTAATGAAAAACTGATTCCTCAAAACCTGACTAAACTGTATCAAAACGTGTATACAGTTAAAAACCGTATACAGTTTGAAAAATTATGTCCGGTTGCATCTGTTTTGTAAGAAAAAAACATACGTTTTTAACTTTTCACTCCATTTTGAATAAAGTTTCACTTGTTTGATTGAAATTCCAAGAAAAAAAACTGTGCAAAGTCAAAAAACGTATGGTGAAAACCGGATGGAACCGTATGCACATACGGTTCTGTACGGTTCCCATTGACTCCCAAGTAAAAAAACAAACAAAAAAAGTATACGGTTTAATAGTTTTTCACCCGGACAAAAAACCATGGTAGACTACGGTTTTGGTAAGGGAAAAAAACTGACAAAACCATACAGGATGCAAAACGGACACAACCTGATGCATCTTTTGGCATACGGTTTTCAATGGAGAGTCAATGCATACGGTTTTCAATACGGTTACATATGGTCTTCACATTGAAAATGTATATGGGAACTGTATTGCAAAAACGTGGTGTGAATGCACCCTCAGTGGTATTTTGGTAAGCTCCACCATTGTAACCATCACAGTTTTCTGAATAAAAGAGACAAGGAAATAAGCGCTCCATAGAATAGTATTGTTGGACCCAGGGGTCTAAATATATATATTTTAGAACTGCTCACCCTGGGTGGTTGTGTAAACGCATACACAACAATGGAATGGGTATGTAGAAAAAGGTCGTCTGTTGCCCTCCGGAGTAGAACTGGTAGTAGGTGCTTGGCTTCAAGGGAACCCGGCTCACGGCGCTGATCGACCAAACAGAAGGATGTGCTTAAACGAGGATTTATTGACCAGAATGCAACGCGTTTCGCTGCGCATGCGCAGCTTCCTCAGTTGCCTGAGGTCAGACGATTAGAAAAATTGTTTTATAAAAGACTTCATTACAAGGAGATTTTCACCAAGAAATAAAAAAAATATGAATCATTTTAATTGAAAACAAATTGCTTAGTGTGGCTAGTTACCATGAAATCGTATATTATTAGTCGAGATGGAATAAACTACATTACAAGGAGAGTATGTCATAGGAACAATATTACTGGAACTTACTCTTACAGCAAATGTCTCAGGAAGCTCCTCCTCCCAGGATGTCACTTTACAGCGTGTTGGAGATGACTCCCTATGAACTGTTGCTCTAGTTTTTAGACCTGTTTTACATCACTGTTGTGCTGTCTAACCCTTATTATTATCCTACATCATCCAATGGTAGAAATGTTACCATATTCAGAATTCAATGTTCCTTTATCTCTTCCCTGGGAAGCTAACAAAGTTCATCTGTGGTGATAGAATAAACAATATCTCGTTTTTTCCCCCCCTATTTTCTGAAGAATGCGGCTCTGTCGGCCAGGCAAACCCCTAGAGCGAGATGAATTAGCTCTTCACTGCTCATTAGATGCTCCAGTTTCTAATAAATAGACATGTTATCCCAGATGCTGCCAGAAAAAAGCCACAATGCACATCCCTGTGTCCTCGTAGTGTTTATCCAGCACTTGCGTTCTTATGAAGTGTCTGATTATTACTGGAGACATAGTGAACGGGGAGGACGCTATTTTTAGCACACAGTAAAAGACAGCGTTTCTTCCACGCAGACGTATTGATTTTCGTTTTACAGCATTTTTTTCTTTGCCATTATCATTTTTCTATGGAAATTATGTATTGTGCAGATTTTGTAAGTGATAACTTGGATTTAACATATTTTACAGGATGATTGATTTTCTCTAGGGACATGTATAATTCTGCGGCCCTGGCATGTTATGTGACGTATTCCATTGTATACAATTTTATGAATACACGCAACATTTTGCCTCTAGACACAAAACTGGCCAAATGGAATTCATAGGTTTCTATTACATGGGGGGGGGGGGGGGGGGGATAATCTCCGACTTCTATGATCAACTCTCGTTTGAAAAGCCCTTAGAAGATTCTGTTATAGTGGTCGTGCAGTGAAAATTTACTTATCCCCTTCCATAGGATAGGAAATGTCAGATCCTGGAGGGTAACAAAGAAAAAAGGGCGGCTATGCCTAATATGTAAAGCGGGGTGCTACAGTGGTATACAAAACATACTACAGAAAATCCAAAAACAAATATACCATACAAATGTGCACACCCAAATGAGATAAGATAAATCAAATCATTTTATTGCAGAACAATCACAAAAAGACACAAACATTTAAAAAATACTTAAAAGGCTCAACATAGAGCCACCCTGCAAGATAGGGGGGAAGCCAATATGGCCCCCTCCTGGACTACCGTAGTGTATACATTGAAAAAGGTGACCCACTCTCAAAACAGGGAACCATTAAAATGAATAAAGTGCCTATACCCACACGGTAAACAATACAAAAAAAAATGCAAAAATCACTGTGTGACAAGCAAATCAAACCATATCAAAGTGACATAATAAGGAGAAAATATATGCATGAAGTGAGATAAAGTAATGCTTCCCTAAAGCAGCAGATACCAGCAATAGAGGAGAGGGTTAGGTCAAATATCAAGATGGTGGTCAGAGGTACGGTGTTCCCATGCGTTCCGTTGCCTACATGGCAACTTCCTCAGGGGTGCAGTAGTGTATCATGAATATGGACTGTCTTTTATATGGTGGGTGGAGGGTCCTTGAGGGTCTGACCACTGGAACCTCCTGAACGAGCCCCAGCTATCTGAGAGGATTGTGCTTTTGGGACAGCACACGCTTCATTCATTCATTCATTCATTCTCTGTTGAAGTGCTGAAGAGACCAGAGTGCTGTACTTTGGCATCTCCGCACTCCCATAGAAATGAATGGATTTTGTGCCGTCCCCTGTACGCACTCCCCTCGAGAGCCAGGGCCTGTCCGGTAGATCTCGGGGGTACCAGTGGTTAGAACCCACGCGACCAGACACTTATCCCCTATCCTGTAGATAGGGGATAAGTTACTTTTCACTGCTCAACCCCTTTAATCATGCGACCATTCAAATTCATGATTATCCTCCGCACATGAACAGGTAATGTGCGGCTGATAACTATCATTTTATTGGCAACACAAATGAAGCAATCAGTTTATTTGTTTTTAATTTGTTAGCAGAGTTCTTGACACAGCTGCCAAGCCTGTAGAGGCAGTGGAAAAATATACAGTCCTGAGTCCCAGCTGAGCTCACCTGGCGTAATGCTGTGTGTGAATGCACTGCCCACGTGCAGCCTCTTGTCCTGTGCAGCTGTCTCCTCCCCCCACTAACTGGTACTACTACGGCACTAAGGAGGTGGTATGTGATGTAGTATGTCGCATACATACAACTGCCATAGGAGTGGACTACCCTGTTGTAGAAGCCTGCCCTGGAGGATCTGTCACCTTAGTACACTGCTCATAGTTTTACACAGCCACTATAGTGCCCAACTGCCCACCCGACCACATCATATACTGACTGCAGTGCAATTCTATAGTACCTGAGGGTGCAGATTTGCTTAACCCCTCAAGGACTCCTTAAGGCCCATTTTGGCCTAAAGGACCCGGACAATTTTCATTTTTGCACTTATGATTTTTAGGGGAGGAGGAAAAACAAAACACTTTCTGTTATCCACCTACAGACCCATATAAGGGCTTGTTTTTGCAGTACCAATTGTACTTTGAAATGGCCTAATTTTTTTTGCGGCAAGTAAAAAAACGTATTTGTGGGGGTGACGTGATGACGCGTCACCCTGTGAGATCCTGCTGTCTTGCCCCATTTTTTTTTTTTTTAATCCAATAAAGCGTTCACTCTTTGTATGAGCTTTGTACCAGACAATCTACCCCTTTCTCATATTTGCATACGTGGCGTGGTTCGCGCCAGTCTGTGCACTTCGGCATTCAGAAGGTGAGCTGGCTAATTGCTGCTATACAGACAGAGAGCGGCAGCATCAGCAGAGGAGCGGCGAACTGACGGGCTGGAGTGGTGGGGACATAATACGCAAGTATCATTTAGCAGGGCACATTAAACGTCTATTCGGTGGCAGCTGAAGCAGTCAGCGCTGCCAGATAGCCATTTTTGCGATGGCCCAGACACACACAGGCATCATATGATGATGCTGCCTTCAACATACTCTGAGAGGCCATTGTATGTTAAAATGATCGTATGTCGGGGGACCACTGTACTGGAGAAGTTATTTTTGCTGGTCCCTGAACTGATAACTGGGTTTAACAATTCTTTTCTTGTATTTTATCCTTAACCCCAAAAGGACACAGCCCATTTTGTCTTTTAGGACATATGTCTCATTTTACCATAAAAAATATTATCTGTTTGGGGGAAATGAAATGAAAACTATTTTGCTAATTTGGAGGAGTAAGTTTTCACATTATACACTTTATGAGAAAACTGCCATGTTTTCTTTATTCTGAGGGTCAATTCGATTAAAATGATACACTTTTACTACCTCTTTTGCGTATATGTGACTTTTTAATTGCTTAATATTTGTTTTGAATGTGATGTGAATAAAAATGCAACAATTTTGGTCGTCCTACAGGTGATGCTTTTCTATTGTACAAACTATTATTTTATAGTTTTTTCGTGACATATTCTACTTTAACGTAGTGGTAAATTTTCGGCGTTACTTGCATCCTTTCTTGGTGAAAATTCCCAAAATTTTATGAAAATTTAGCATTTTTCTAACTTTGAAACTCTCTGTAAGGAAAATGGATATTCCAAATGTTCTATTGATTCACAAAAACAATAAGTCTACTTTTATGTTGGCATCAGAATGTTGACATGTTTTTACTTTTTGAAGATATTAGAGGGCTTCAAAGTATAGCAGCAATTTTCAAAATTTTCATGAAAATTTCAAAATCTGAATTTTTTAGGGACCAGTTAAGTTTGAAGTGGATTGGAGGGTCCTTTCTGTAAGTATTCTAAAAGTATTTAAAATAACATTCAGAAAGTTTGTTAACCCTTAAGGTGTTTCACAGGAATAGCAGCAAAGTAAGAAAATCTGCATTTTTTACAGTAACACGTTCTTGTAGCCCCATTTGTTTTCATTTTTAAAAGTGATATTAGGTGAAAAAGCCTCCCAAATTAGCCCAATTTCTCTCGAGTATGGAAATACCTAATATGTTGACATAAAGTGCTCTGCAGGCTCACAAAATGGCTCGAGGGAAAGAGCAACTGTGGGATAAAAAATGTTTTTTTCCTGTCATGGTTTTTGGGGGCCATGTTGCATTTAGGAAGCCCACATGGTGCCAGAACAGCAAAATAACCCCCACATGGCATACTATTTTGGAAACTACTTCCCTCAAGGAACGTAACAAGGATTATAGGGAACCTTAACACCTCACAGGGGTTTGACAACTTTGCGTTGAATTTGGACGTGAAAATGGAAAATTTTATTTTTAATACACAAATGATGGTGTTACCCCAAATTTTTTATTTTCACATGGTGTAATAGGAGAAAATGGATGCCAAAATTTGAAGCCCAATTTCTCCTTATTCAGAAAATGCCCCATATGTGGATGTTAAGTCCTCTGCTGGCGCTCTACAGGTCACAGAACAGAAGGAGCGCTATTGGTCTTTTGGAGACAGAATTTTGCTGAAATTGAAGTCGAGGGTCATGTGCATTTTCAAACCTCCCATCATGCCAGAACAGCAGAAACCCTCCACATGTGACACCATTTTGGAAACTAGACCCCTTCAGGAACGTAGCAAGGGTTACAGTGAGTACTTACACCTCACAGGTTTTTTGAAAAGTGGGCCGTAAAAGTGAAAATTTTGATTTTTAACACTAAAATGATGGTATTAACCAAATTTTTTTCAGTTTCACAAGTAGTAAGAGAAAATAGCTCCACAAAATTTGTAGCCCAATTTCTGCAGAATAAGGATATACCACATATATGGCGGTAAAGCACTATGCGGGTGCAAAACAGGGCTTAGGAGTGAGACGGCACCGATGAGATTTGAGGCCTAAAGTGGTGCTTTGCACTGCAATGGTTGAGGTTCTGACATGAAATTGGGGGGGGGGGGGGGAGAGGGGGTGTTTGGTTTTTAAATTTGGAAGACAATGTGCTCTGGACTGGTACATTGGAGGATATTTCTGGGAAATTAAAATCGGGGGATAGGATTAAAAATGTAGTGCTCCATGGAAGTGTGATACTCCCTGAAGCAGTTTTTAATGCAGAGGCCCAGATGATCGGGGCAAGTGTCACACTGAGTGGTGATGTCCTTCCGAATCCCCCTCCTGTGACACACTCTGTATTTTTTCTGGGATTGTCCCTTCTTTCCAGGGCACTGAAGTTCTAGAGGTGCTCTGACCCGCTCCTTGGCGGTCACCAAAGATGAGGGCCTTTAGAACTACCTCTTGAAACTCCAAGAATGTTTCTGTGTTGCCAGCATACTGGGACAGTACAAAAGTTATACATGGCAACTTGTACCATGTAGACCACAACTTTTTTTTGTACCTTTCCTGTGTTTTCCGCATGGCATCATATGGCTTGAGGACTTGATCAGAAAAATCAGCTCCCACCATATACTGATTGTAGTCCAGAATACAATCAGGCTTGAGGACCGGTCCCACGGTACCTCGCACAGGGACAAGGTTGCTGCCGTTCCCATGAATGGTGGTGAGCATAAGGACATCCCTCTTGGCCTTATACCTGACCAGCAACAGGTTTTCATGGGAAAAGGCACGGGACTCACCCGGGGATAGGAGCGTGTAAGGGATGGGGCGGAAGGCCTCTTTGATTCTTCCGGACTGTCCCACAAGCGACCGTGGATCTGGCGGGGAGGTATGTGAAGAGAGGGATACTTGTATAAAAGTTATCCATGTAAAGGTGGTAACCTTTATCTAGCAATGGGTGCAAAAGGCTCCAAACGATTTCACCCAGAGTGGGGGGACAATACGGGAATCTCGTCCCTCATACACCATAAACTTGCAAGTGTACCCTGAGGTACTCTCACAAAGTTTATACATCTTCATGCCATACCGCGCTTGCTTGGTTGGGATGTATTGCTGGAAGCTGAGTCTCCCCTTAAAGCTGATGAGAGACTCATCAATAGCGACCTCCCGCCCAGGGACATAGGCCTCCCTATGGGGGGGGGGGGGGGGGGGAAGACATGCCGTATTATGAGCATAATGCAAACATTTCTGAATGGCCTCGAATCGGGGACGTGTCATGGCCATACCGTAGAGCGTGGTCTTGTACAGGACTTCCCCACTCTAGTATTGCCTGATACTGGGTTTTTTAACTAGACCCATATGCAGCACGAAGCCCCAAAAGGTCCTCATTTCGGCCGCATTGACTGCGTACCATCCATTGGGTCTAGATAAAAATGAGCCCGGGTTTGCAGTGACGAACTGTTGGGCGTACAGGTTCGTCTGGTCAACCATCAGATTGACACAGTAGTCACTGAAAAAAAAAATGGAAATAGTCCATTTCAGTGAACCCGACAATTTCAGTCTTGATTCCTGAGTTGACAAAAAACTCAGGAATCACTGGCTCGCGGTCCGCTTGCTGCATCCAGACAAGTTTGCCGGTACGGGGCACCAGTGAACTTGCCTGGGGGGGAGCTTGACTAGTATGAGTGCCAGGGGGACTCATACTAGCATGGGGCACAGGGTCAGGAGCAGAGGAGGTTGGTGGCTCATCATCAAAAGATGATGATGATGAGGAGGACGAGGAAATAAGGAAGGTGGCGTCTTCCTCGTCCTCTGTGGCGCTTTCAGAGTTGGAGGCAAGTAAGGCATATGCCTCCACTGCTGAAAAAGCCCTGTGGGCCATTTCGCTACTCTAATGAGGGGGTAAAGTGTATATATGTGGGGGAAAAACTTTATTTGTGTATGTGCTGTGTGTGGTGTGGTGAGAGACTACCGTCCTAACCTAACTAATTAACCTACACTAAGAACAAAAATATAAAAATGGTAAAATAAAACTGAACTAAAATAAAGAAACTTAAAAAAAAAAAAATAATAATAAATAATAAACCCTGCGCCAAAAAAAAAGCGGTGTGTGCACTGATTAGTGCTTGGTGGCGGCAGGGGGCGCAGAAGTCAGTGGGGGGTCTGGTAGCAGGTATAGACGCCCACACAAAAAAACCAAAAAATAAAATAACGCTTAACCCCGAAAAAATGCACCAGCATGAAAACTGACAGCGGTGGGGCAGGCCGCACACAGGTATGGTCTGTCCACACAGCACCGTCCTGCTACTGGTGCCACGGACCACCTACAAGTGCAAAAAATAAAATAAAAAAGCCGCTATAACCCGAAGAAGTGCCTGCACCACAAAAAAAAAATGCTGATCAGTACTACGGGACTGATCAGCGGCAGGTGGGCTTTAGCTAACGGTGGTGGACCGCTCTTTTATAGCTAAGAGGGCCCGGCCACACGTTTAGCAATAAAAACTGCGCCCCCCCCCCCCCAAAAAAAACTGCTGGAGGCAGACCGCAGCGACCCTGTAGAGGCGGGGTCATGCAGCTAAAGGTGCTGCGGACGCCTACAGTTGGTACGCTGAAAATAAAAGGTCTGAATGATATCAGCAGGCATCCCGGTCCGGGGGCCGGAAGAACACAGGACGTACCCATACGTACCCATACATCCTGAGTCCTTAATGACTCCTTTTTTTTTTCCTACTGGGCTTCTTCTTTAACGCACCAGTATGTACATCTATGTCCTATATATGAAGTGAGCATAGGAGATGCACTCGTTTAACCCCTTAAGGACACAGGGCATATCCATACGCCCCGTATGGATATGCCCTGTGTCCTTAAGGGGTTAAGTGAGTGCATCTCCTATGCTCACTTCATATATAGGACATAGATGTACATATTGGTGCGTTAAAGAAGAAGCCCAGTAGAAAAAAAACGTATCCTCTATCTGCAGGATTGGGGATAATATCAGATCAAGGGGATCCTACAGCTGGTAGACTAGACATTTTATAGTGCTTTCTTATGTTACCAAATTGTTGGATGTTAACTCTCAGTCCTGTCTGACTACACAATTTCTAATATTCTACTTACATGGTTAAAAATAAAAAACAGATGACTTTGCATAAGAAGGTCTTGATCTGACACATTTAGTGTGATCCTAGAACTTTATTAGTTGAGCCTTCTGACAAATTTGCTTGTGTTCTCATAGGGACATTCAGTATTGTGTTATGTCCTGTTTATTCCCTTATTTTATTTTATATTAAGTATTGTACATAAAAAAAAAAAATAATTTACAATACCTCTTGGGGCTGTTCAGACCTGCCTAAAGTTCATATGAAAAGTGTTACACAGAAAAAAACTTTGGGCATTAAAGGAAAACTATCACTCTGATTGCCCACACTAAACCCAATACACTGGGTTATAGTATGGGTGACCAGGAGTCCAAGGAGGTGTCACTTACCAAAATCTGTCCAGTGGTTTCCTTGATATTGCCCGGAGACGTTCCGTTGCTCAATTTAGTTGTGCGCAGGAGGCAGATCGTGACACAATGTCATTGTGAAGTAAATCGCATGTGAAGTGAGCACATCGCTGAGAGCAAGGAGCGCATGTGCCATTCTTTTACAGTCGGCTCTCGCATCCTAATCACGTGAGAACCGAATCTTAAAGGATTGTAAAGGAACGGCGCATACTCTCCTTGCTCTGGGCGCTGTGCTCACGTGACATGCGACTCGCATCATAGGACATTGAGTCACTGAATATGATAATAGAGGAACTTGCAGTATAGAAGACTGAAAGAAGCAGGGGGCGGTCACAGTGGGGCCTCGCCTCCTGCACGCAAAACTCAATTGAGCAACTGAACTCCTATAAGCAATATCAAAAGATGCAGAAGATAAAATCCAACCAACAAGATTCAGAAAGTGCAGGCTCTGCAAGTCTACCACAGGATAACAGTCTTAATATGTGAGAGGCACCAATGTTCTGTTGAAGTTCCTGACGGAAGGAAACAGCTCAGTACTAAATAAAGAAATAGTAAAATGGTACCCGGTGAGTGCCTTTTGGGATTCTTACATTTCTGGACAGAAGATACAATAGTTGTGTCCGTTTTTCATCACAAAACTCTAATATCATTACTGAAAGGATAAATTCTCTCCTCTGAGGAAAGATGCAGTGTGGGTGGATCTTCACCCGATATACATACATTATATGTATGTACAGTCATGGCCATAAATGTTGGCACCCCTGAAATTTTTCAAGAAAATTACGTATTTTTCACAGAAAACTATTGCAGTAAAACATGTTTTGCTATACACATGTTTATTCCCTTTGGTTTTTTTTTCCACCCCTTTTTGGTTTAGTTCCAATACACACAAATTGGACATAATGTCTCACCAAACTCCAAAAATGGGCTGGACAAAATTATTGGCACCCTTTAATATTTGGTTGCACACCCTTTGGAAAAAAATAACTGAAATCAGTTGCTTCCTATAAGCATCAATAAGCTTCTTACACCTCTCAGCCGGAATGTTGGACCACTCTTTCTTTGCAAACTGCTCCAGGTCTCTCTTATTGGAAGGCGCTTTTTCCCAACAGCAATTTTAAAATCTCTCCACAGGTGTTCATTGGGATTTAGATCTGGGCTCATTGCTGGCCACTTCAGAACTCTCCAGCGCTTTGTTTCCATCCATTTCTGGGTGCTTTTTGACATATGTTTGGGGTCATTGTTCTGCTGGAAGACCCAAGATCTCGGACGCAAACACAGCTTTCTGACACTGGACTGTACAGTACGACCAAAAATCCATTGTTTATCCTCAGATTTCATGATGCCTTGCACACATTCAAGGCACCCAGTGCCAGAGGCAGCAAAACAACCCCAAAACATCATTGAACCTCCCCCATATTTCACTGTAGGTACTGTGTTCTTTTCTTTGTAGGCCTTATTCCATTTTCGGTAAACAGTAGAATAATGTGCTTTACCAAAAAGCTCTATCTTGGTCTCATCTGTCCACAAGACGTTTTCCCAGAAGGATTTTGGCTTACTCAGGTTCATTTTGGCAAAATGTAGTCTTGTTTTTTTATGTCTGTGTCAGTAGTGGGGTCCTCCTGGGTCTCCTGCCATAGCATTACATTTAAATATTGAAGGATAGTTTGCGCAGACACTGATGCTCCCTGAGCTGCTTATCCACCATCCGGACTATCCTGCGTTTACACCTTTCATCAATTATTTCTCTTCCATCCATGCCCAGGGAGATTAGCTACAGTGCCATGGGTTGCAAATTTCTTGATAATGTTGCGCACTGTGGACAAAGGCAAATCTAGATCTCTGGAGATGGACTTGTAACCTTGAGATTGTTATTTTTCCACAATTTTGGTTCTCAAGTCCTCAGACAGTTCTCTTCTCTTTCTGTTGTCCATGCTTAGAGTGGCACACACAGACACAATGCAAAGATTAAGTGAACTTCTCTCCTTTTTATCTGCTTTCAGGTGTGATTTTTATATTGTCCACACCTGTTACTTTCCCCAGGTGAGTTTAAAGGAGCATCACATGCTTGAAACAATCTTATTTGTCCACAATTTTGAAAGTGTGTCATTTATTTTGTCCAGCCCATTTTTGGAGTTTGGTGTGACATTATGTCCAATTTGCGTTTTTTCCTCCCTTTTTTTGTTTAGTTCCAATACGCACAAAGGGAATAAACATGTGTATAGCAAAAGCATGTTTTACTGCAATCTTTTTCTGTGAGAAATACTTCATTTTCTTGAAAAATTTCAGGGTGCCAACATTTACGGCCATGACTGTGCGTAACACTGCAGCCTGTGGCCCACTTTTGGCATTTCTGCCTCCCGTACATCTAGCGAGTTAGCAAGGTATGGGACCTGATGCAAGAAGAAGCAAAATAATTATTAAACAGGCACTGTAATTGCAAAAATGCTTCTTACTCCTGTTATCAAACTTTTTCCCTCTCCCCTTTCACTACCTTCTGTTAAAATAATCTTTGAAAATGAGCTCAGCTTTATCCTGTGTCTGCAGTACAATTCTATGGGAAGGGGAGCTCCACCCTCCAACAGTGGGAAAACAGAAGTTCCCTCTCTTATGGTCCCTAGCTTCTGCCCAATCTTGCCAGAAATTGACATCAGCCTTCTGTAGGAAATTCTGGGAGGAATTGTTCTCTGGTGTGTTTGTACGAAAGTGGAGAGAACAGAGACTTTAAAGGGGTACTCCACCCCTAGACATGTTATCCCCTATCCAAAAGATAGGGGAATAAGATGTCTGATCGCGGGGGATCTCCGGCCCGGCACCCCAGCTTCTGAACATTTTATGTTCAGAACGCCAGCTGTGCTATGCTTTGGGTGGCCATGGTTGTCACGCCTCCTCCATTCGTGTCTATGACAGATATATGGAGGAAGTGTGACTGCTGTGGTCTCTAGTAATCCGGCATGGCCGAAGTTCGCTCCATGCATGCGGATTACTGGGGTGCCTGGCCGGAGATCGCCGAGGTCCCATGAGCTGGAACCCTCCTGAACAGACATCTTAGCCCCTCGCCTTTGGATAGGGAGGGAGTAAGATGTCTAGGGGTGCAGTTCCCTTTAAGGTCTGACTTATGGGAAAGAGCTTTTAGTAGCTGAACTTGCACCCTTACATTATTTTTACATTTATACTAGGCTTCCTTTAATTGTGTTCTGGGAATGAATCATGAACTGAATTCCTAAGCAATAAGGACAATGGATTTAATGATGGCCTGTGGCCTAATGATAAGATAATAAAAGTTAATAAACATCTCTTCCAAATATTTGTCTGCTGTAGAGCATGTGAGTGACTCTAATTCTAATGCACTATAGAAAATATATATTGAAGTATGACAATACTCCGCTTTAGGGTTCTACATTACCAGATGATCATGTTTGTCTACTCTGGTCCCATTGACCCCACTGTGTATCATGCTACATTTTTAGAATACAAAAAGCCAACGACTCCAAAATCACGTAAAACAGACTATCTTTAGCACAATGACTTGACTTATCTTAAATTTTGTTTCTTTGGAATGCTATGGGTAGATGTTGCAGCTTTTCATAAGCCTTGGTTGTCTTTACACTCAGCTCCTGTTATCAGAGGTGACATCAATGCAAGAGATATACAGAGAGAAACAAAGCCATAAAAGCCATTGATATCAAAAGTTGTCCATTGAATTCTGCAGACCTGCTGCTCATTGAGGCTCCTGAATGTCACGGCCATAGGCCACTTGCACTCAGTCTACTCCTCTATGGCTTGTTTACCATGTTTTAATAGGGCACTTTAGAACAAACCAATCCAATACCAGCCTGTCTCTAATGCAACTTTCCCTGAAAATTTCCAAATAATAAAAGAGAATTTAACTAAGCATTTATCTGACTTTTTTTTTTTTTAACTTTTCGCTACCCCTGATATGGGCATCTGTACTATACACATGGTAATGAAGCGGATTCTAAACTTTGAGGGAAAGCAAAGTGCAAGCGCTGCTGTGAAAAGAGCCATTTTGTCTATTGGGTGATTGTACTTCTTTATTTGTCCTACTCCTGCACCTGTTCCCTGAATGAACCAGTGCATTACTAACATAGAAAGATGTAAGGCTTCATTATTCAGGTGGGTGGTGAATGCTTCTTTGTTGTTTTTGTGTTTTATGTTAGCTGTGGAGATTGGAATAGTTGTCATATGATTTGACTACCCTGAGGCCTCTACTAGCCTGTTCTACTTCCATTTTGAGTAATACCAAAGACTGGGGCTCAGAGAATGAATTGGGAAACAGTCTGCATGTCAACAAACTGTGTCCTATGACCTCTAGACACCACTGTAGTTTGTTGCAATGTTACAATGGAAAGCCAATATGACAGGCTTAATAATTTTTATTATAGGAAATGTCAGATCTTGTACAAAAGTTTTTAGCTTTCTTTAATCTAAAAACAAAAAAGAGTGAACGCAGTTCAGCTCACCAGACCAATGTGAACAAGTTCCAACGGACAACAGTGGTGCATCCAAGTAGTAGAGCTGGGACTGAGCGGGCTGTCTCCCTTTAGCATTAAACTTGAAAAAGAAGGAATGGTGTCCAGCTCTCCAAGGCATATGAAGGTTAAAACTTCACTATTAATAAATCCCAGTTAAAAACATGGACCAAAAAGAAAACAATAATAATAAGTATAAAAAGGCAATGCTTTTTGAACTATAAATAGCGCTCAGTCATTTCTAGCCTGTTTTGATGCCTGCAATTTGATGCAAGTATTAGGCTGACCATACACATAAGATAGCTGAGCATTCCTCCATATGCTATCTCTCCTGATCATCCCATACACCTGTTCACAGCCAGGGCTCAAGTCCTGCAGGAACACTGTTTTCTTATTAGCAGGAGTCCTTCAGGACCACCCCTTGAGAAAAAATCTTGGGTAAGTTTCCACACTTTTTCCCCTGAACTTGAACCCTGCTCACTGTTAATCATATGTGTTTTCAATTGAGAGAGGGAGGGTAAGCCGCTGCCAGAATGGATATTGGTTGTCTCTATATATAATCCAAAGTATCAGACAGCTGAACAGACATCTGCAATTGGAGTGCAAGTCTGCATTCGGCATACACTTTAGATGTTTGGCTAGTCCTGCAGAAATGGAAGGCCTGGCTGATATGATATATATCTAAAACGTATGGACCACTTTATAGTGGCAAGAATGGGGGGAGAGAGAGAGAGAGAGAGAGAGAGAGAGAGTTACAGAGTTGCAGATATTGATGCATCCTCTTTAAATAGGTATTCCAGCGAACACAAGATAAGTGTCTGATTGGGATTGTGGGTGGCGAGAAGGGTCTGACCTCTGGGAACCTACTCTTCCCTCTAAATGGAGTGGTGAGTTTGCACACATACCAGGGGTGTGGAAATAAAAAATAAAAAAAAACTACTTGTCCAAGGGACCACAGCAGAACACAATCTACTTGTCCTGGTAGATAAAATAATTTCAACCTACGGTAAATAGTATGTAAATAAGGTCTTTATTAGTTTTTGCACTTTAGTTTTTTCCTTCTCGTCCTATTATAGCCATAACTCTTATTTTTCCAACTACAGACCCATATGAGGCTTGTTTTTTGTGGGGCCAAGTATACTTTGTAATGACACCTTTTAATTTTTCCATAACTTATGCTCTGAAACAAAAAAAGAAATTGGGAGGTGAAATTGCAAAAAGTACTAAATTGGGGGTTTTCTTTTTTTCGCCATTCACCTTGTGGTCAAACTTACACATTGGAACTCATTTTACTAGTGGAAAAGTTGTTTCAGACTTGCAGGATTCCACCCTATTTACTATTGGGAAAAGTCGGGAACATTTTCTGACCAACTTTTTCTAGGTGGATATTTCCAGCCATTTACCCACAGGATTTTCTGTGAATTCAATAGTAAATCGATCAGGTTGTGAAACCACTCCCCTTTTTGAGCTGACCATGCCCCCTTTGTGACAGACCCCGCCCCTTTTTCGGGTTTTCACAGTGCATTGTCAGGTTTGTCACATTTTCCAGGCACAAACTGGCACAGACATGTAAATGAGGCCCATTATTTTGATACTTTAGTTCGACCTGATTACACAAATACCACATTTTAGTTTCTGTAATGTTTTAATAATAAAAAAAAAATCTTTTTAATTAAAAAAAATAAAAAATTCCTGACCCCTATAACATTTTTATTTTTATGTATACTGGGCTGTATGAGGGCTAATTTTTTGGGCCGTAATATGCTGTTTGCATCGGTACCATTTTGGGATTAATCAGACTATTTGAACACTTTTTTACTGGGATATGATGTTATAAACATAAAAAAACTAAATTCTGTGATTTTTTTTTATGTTAACGCCATTTACCGTACGGGATATAAAATGTTGTTTTTTTTTTAATAGTTGGGACAATTACGCACTCGCCAATACCAAATATGTTTTTTTAATGTTTACTTATTTTTATATGGAAAAGGGGGTGATATGAACTTTTTTAATATGGAAGGGATTAATGGGTGGTTTTAGACTTTTATTAAACTTTCTTTTTTTAACTACACTTTCTTAGGAGGAATCATTTAGATTCCTCATACAGATCAATGCAGTTGTATTGCACTCCATTGATCTGTGTTAATTTGGTTGAGCCTGAATGAATGCCATGAATGCAGAGGTAAGCCCTCCGGCTACCTCCACAGGGGATCTCCCCCTGCAATCGCCCTGGGGCAAGCGATCCACCCCGCTAGACCCCCAGGGATGGTTAAAAGATCCCTTTAGACACCGCTGTCAACTTTAACAGCAGTGATCTAAAGGGTTAATAGCCGGCTGAATGCAGGGCTATTAGAAGCGCCCCCCCTGTTACTGAAATCAGCCGGGGACTGTAGAGTATGGAGCGGGCTTGGCTCAGGAGCCCAATCCATACACCCTGAGTGCTGGTGTGAGGTGCAGACTTGTGTCCCATGCAAGTCTGCATCCACTCCTGCACCTCACGCCGACATAAAAAAAAAAGGGGGAAGTCAGTCGGTCCGTCCCTACTTGCCCAATACAGGGCTAAATCTATGAAAAATTCACCTGCCCAGAACTACATATCCCGGGCGTCTGGCAATAGGATTTCCACATCCCTGCATACCAAGCCGCTTTGATTTTAGCGCAGTACCATTAGAGTGCCCATTTTTCCAGCCACATATTATACTGCATTGAAGATAAAGCTTCCTTTTATTCTTCTTTATTTCTAGTGCAGTTAAGATAATGGGATGTGACCCATTGATTGTTTGTGTTCATTCATTTTTGGGATACACTTTTGCTCTGATCTAACTCACAATAGTGACTTTCTGTATGCAGACCCCATCAATAAGGATGAAGGCTTTACATTACCATGGAAGATATTCTAGAAATCCTCCTCTCAATTAAAATAAGAATAGAAGTATTCATGTAGTAAACGGTGAGAATGGACCTGTTTTATTTAACCATACTGGACATTTCCTGAGAATAGATCTCCATGACAACCAGCGTAGAATGGCTGTAGAATACCATTTCTACAAATAGATTTGCCGTACCCTATGCAGTATAGTTGAGTACTGTGCTGATGTCATTTGGGGCAGTATGTTCAGATCTGTTTCTAAGCTCCTGACTAGTGATGATTCTGTAACTATGAAGCACCCCCCTTTATGGTTATGAACTTGGCTCCTGTTACAGTGTGATAGCATAGAAACCATAGCTTGACAACATATGACACATGATCTAGTAGCAGGGTTAAGCGATCATTTTCTGGTTGCTATCAGCGTCAGTGATATTGTCAACCTAGAGACCATTCATCTAGGAGGACTGGACTTTGATAAAATAGCTGGGTGTCTGAGCCGCTGGTTCTTATTACCAGGCATGTAGAACAATCAATAAACACTGCGTCCAGAGCTGTTCAGAAGTGCAAATAATGATTTTTTTTTATTAGTTGTATGGATGAAGACCGTGTGGTTTGTATATGCTGATGAAATAAATTGTCAGGGTGTCACTTGCACAAAATGGGGAAGTGTACAAAACATTTGTTTTCTTCTCAAAACTCTACAAAAAAATCAGTAAAAAGTAGATGTTTGTTTTAGTTTGAGTATTGCATCTACTAAAAGATCTAGACTCTAGCAAACAAAATGTGTGATCTTTCCTCCCCAGACTTCCGCCTAGTACTAAAAGAAATCCTTTTAAATAAACAAAATATGCACAAAAGCAGCAGAAAGAATGCATGTGAAGAATAAATGAAGCTAGCATTTTAGTCCCTGTGCAGACAGTGACTTATTTAAAGGGGTACTCCGGCCCTAAGATGCTTGATCGCGGAGGTCCCACCGCTGGGGACCCCCGCAATCTTTTATGCCGCACCCCGCTATCATCAGCCTCCAGAGCGAACATCGCTCCGGGACTGATGAATCCCGATCACTGTGCTGGAGTATCGTGACGTCAGATTGCAAAAAAGTGTAAAGTAAAGGTTTTTAATAAAAGTGAATAAGCCCCTCCCCAATAAAATTCTTCTCATTTAAAAAATTAAAAAATTGGCCAAAATTGCTGTTTTGAGGTCACATCTGATGAAAAAGTCAGATATATGCAAAAGCACTACTGATGAAAACTACAAATCGCGGTGCAAAAAGGAGCCCTCATACATCCCTGTATACAGAAAAATAAAAGTTTGGGGTTAGAAAAGGACAATTTTAACCCCTTAACAACCACGTACGTAAATGTACGTCCTGGTGCAGCAGTACTTAGCGCACCAGGACGTGCATTTACGTCCTGTGTATGACCACAAGCATCAGAGCTTTGTTCGCGTCATACACGGCAGGTTCCGGCTGCTAGCAGCAGCCAGGGACCTGCCGGTAATGGGCGACATCCGCGATCGCACGGATGTCCGCCATTAACCCCTCAGATGCCGTGATCAGTACAGATCACGGCATCTGCGGCAATGCACAGTGTTAAAATAGATGCTCGCCCGCAGTGCTGCTGCGAGGATCCGATCATCTGTAATGGCGGACTGAGGTCCCCTCACCTGCTTCCGTCCATCTCCTGGCATCTCCTGCTCTGGTTGGAGATCGAGCAGACCAGAGCAGAAGCTAACCGATAACACTGATCGGTGCTATGCCCTATGCATAGCACTGAACAGTATTAGAAATCAATGATTGCTATAGATAGTCTCCTATGGGGACATACAAAGTGTAAGTGGGAAAAAAAAGTTGAAAAATCCCCTCCCCCAATAAAAATGAAAATTGTCAGTTTTTCCCATTTTACCCCCAAAAAGTTAAAACAATATTTTTATAAACATATTTGGTATCGCCGCGTGCGTAAGTGCCCAAACTATCAAAATATAATGGTAATTATCCCGTACGGTGAAAGGCATAATCATAAAAAAAAAAAGTCCAAAAATGCTGCTTTTTAGTCACATTTTTATTTCCAAACAAATTTATAAAAAATGATCTAAAAGTTTTATATATGCAAATGTGGTATCGATAAAAAAAAACTGATATCGGCGCATAAATTGAGCCCTCATAAAGCCCTATATACGGAAAAATGATAGTTATATGTGGTCAAAATAGGGCTATTTTAGATTACTGATTTTGTACAAAAAGTTTTAGATTTTTGATTTATTTATTTTTTAAAGCGGTACAAAAATATAAAAGTATGTAGCCATGGGTATCATTTTAATCATATTGGACCACAGAATAAAGAACACATGTCATTTTTACCGTAAAGTGTACAGTGTGGAAGCTAAACCCTCCCAAATGTGCAAAATTGTGGTTTTCATTTAACCTGTTAACGAACATGGACATCTATGCTCGTCCATGTGCCGTTAACTGGGTATGACGTGGGCTCGACTCGAGCCCGCGTCATACCGGCCGGCCCCCAGATGATTCCTGTAGCTGGGGGCCGGCATTAATAGCCGACATGTGAACACGGCTGCTATTAACCCTTTTAGATCACCGCTGTCTAAAGGTGCCTTTATGCGGTCCCTGGTAGTCCAGTGGGATCCACTGCTGAGGTAGCCTGAGGGCTTACCTCTCCTTTCATTCTGGCTCCAGTGTGCAGAATGATAAAGCATGGTCCTGCCAGGCTTTATCAATTAAGTGCAGAGCACACAGATCAATGGGATTCTATGTAACCCCATTGATCTGTATGAGGAATCAAAAAATGATTCCTCCTTAAAGTCCCCTAAGGGGGCTAAAAGTGGAAAAAAAAAAAAGTTTAAAAACGCACACATTAACCCCTTCCTTAAGTTTAAATCACCCCCCCTTTTCCCCTTTTCCCAAATTCCATATAAAAAATATATAAACATAGTAAAAATAAACATATGTGGTATCACAGCTTGCGTCAATGTCCAAACTATGAAAAATATATCATAAATTAAACCACACGGTCAATGGCGTACGCGCAAAAAGAATTCCAAAGTCCAAAATAGCGTATTTTTGGTCACTTTTTATACCATAAAAAAAAGGAATAAAAAGCGATCAAAAAGTCAGATCAAAACAAAAATGGTACTGATTAAAACTTCAAATCATGGCGCAAAAATGAGCCCTCATATCGCCCAGTATACGGAAAAATAAATAAGTTATAGCGGTCAGAAGAGGACAATTTAAAATGTATTAATTTTCGTGATGTAGTTATGATTTTTTCCAAAAGTACGACAAAATCAAACCTATATAAGTAGGGTATCATTTTAATCGTATGGACCTACAGAATAAAGTGTCATTTTTACCAAAAAATGTGCGTCGTAGAATTTGAAGCCCCCAAAATTTACAAAATGTTTTTTCTTCAATTTTGTTGCACAATGATTTTTTTTCCCCATTTTGCTTTAGATTTTTGGGTAAAATGACTGCTGTAATTACAAAGTAGAATTGGTGGCGCAAAAAATAAGGTGCAAAATTGAAAAGGTTACGATTTTTAAAAGGTAAGGAGGAAAAAACGATGTGCAAAAAAACAGAAAAATGCTTTGTCCTTAAGGGATTAAATTTCCACCCTAAAAAAATTATTTTTTTGGTTCGCTGTACATTTTATGGTATAATGAGAGGTTTCATTACAAAGTACAATTGGTCACGTAAAAAAAAAAGCCCATATATGGGTCTGTAGATGGAAATATAAAAGAGTTATGGATTTTAGAAGGAGAGGAAGAAAAAAAACGATAACGCAAAAATAAAATTGGCCTGGTCCTTAATGTTAAAATGGGCTTGGTCCTTAAGGGGTTAAACATGTTAATTTAGTTAAAGTTTAAGCTTTTTTTTTTTAAAGCTGTTAAATAATAGAAAAGTGTGTAAACATGGGTATAATTTTAGTCTTATTGACCCACAGAATAAAAAGAACCTGTCAGTTTTACCATAAAGTGCACCTTGTAAAAAAAAAAGTTGTAAAATTGTTGGTCTTATCAATTTCCCACCACAAATTTAATTTTTTTTTTGGTTGTGCTGTAGATTATATGGTAAAACAAAAGGTGTCACTACAAAGAACAATTGGTGGCACAAAAAACAAGCCCTCATGGATCTGTAGCTGAAAAAATAAAAATGTTCTGACTCTTAAAAAGCTAAAATGAAAACACGAAAATGAAAATTTCCTGTGTCCTCAAGGCCAGAATGGGCTGTGTACTTAAGGGGTTAAAGATTGCACAAGTGTATTAGGTATTTCCATGGACTAGCATTGCCCAATGTAAGCTATAATACTTACCGTGCACTATCTTATAAGAATGAATGTGTAGCTGGAGTCCACCAGCATCAGTGTCCTTTCTTGTTTGATATTCACTGTACAGCAAAGAGAGATTGTCTTTGCTTAATGTGTTATACATGTAGCTGCTTTACAGGTTACTAATGTACAAATCCGTAATATCGCACCCAAAGGAAAAATCCTGGGGTCCCTATTGAAATGAATTGGAGGAAGACTTTACTAACTCTCATTCATTTGACTAGTGACCATTTGTGCTTGCCTATTTGCTCTCTGAATTGGTTAGGTTCTCAACATATAAAACAGATATGTCGTAAAAGTTATCTCTGGGACATTCCCTCTATACTGTAATAAACTGAACCTAGCCCTTCCTTATCTAACATTATGGATTAAAGGTAACCAGTCATTAGGTATTTGTAATGTAAACTAATGTAAGTTCAGATTCCCAAGTCATAGATAACGTCTTATCCTGGTACAGCAAGGCTTTTGTCAACAGGAGGTGTCTGCTTTATCCACATCCAGAGAGTAAAACTAGGTAGTTTAACAACCCAAGGTTAATGGAGTTAGGCTGATGCTTGACTTTTTTTTTTTTTCTCAAGGACACCCCAAAAAGAAGCCTTTTGTACCCTTGCCAGTTTAATCATCCTTAGAGTATCATATCTCACAAAAAAAAAGTTATGTTACTCGCCCTCTTCCTGCCCCAGGAGTGGCAGTTCCTATTAGATCCTGGCAACAGGGCATTGGGACACGGTAATGAGTCCTGTGCCCTCTCCATACATCTTTCAGAGCATCAGGATGTGTTTGTGTGAAGGGGTTTAATAACCATTTTAAAGGGGCATTCCCACTTTTTTCTAACTCTGTGTTTGATCTGGGGGTACTACTGCTGCAAACCCCTATATCCTGCGGATAGGGGATAAGAAAAAGGCTTCCTGTTCTCCAGCCCCCCCCCCCCCCCCAGCGAAGTCCATGCAAGGGTTAACTGTGTGCCGCAGCAGCGCTGTACATTCTCCCCACATTAGGGAAATTAATTCATTGTGGGCGCGGGCACAGGGCTTCTGATCAGCTTCTGTTCTCTGATCAGAAGCCCTGCGCCCGCACTCACAAATCATTCATTCCCAGAGGTGGGGAGAATGTACAGCGCTGCTGCGGCTCACAGTTAAAGGACATCTGTACTAATGAATGTGACATATTCCTGTGCCCGGGCTGCAAAAATAAACAAAATAAACTTTGACTCCCCTTCCTACGTTCCCCCGTTGCTAGAGTAACAGCTTCACGGTCCTCTGCTGCGATCTTCATGCTGTCACAGAGCAGTCGGCTGCAGCGATGTCACGCCTCTGCCGGTGATGGGCTGAGCGCACTGTCATGTAAGGACCCGGCAGGCTCCTTACATGACAGTGCGCTCAGCCTATCAGCGGCAGAGGTGGGACATCGCTGCGGCCGGTGATACGCTGACTGTCAGGAAGCAGAGCAGCACCCTCGTGTCACATGACTAGTTCCCTGATGTGGGGACAGCGCGCTGCGGCTGACAATTCATTCATTCCCTGATGTGGAGAGAATGTACAGTGCTGCTGCGGCTCACAGTTAACCCTTGCGGGGACATCGCTGGGGGGGGTGGGGGAGGGTCAGGAAGCAGAGCAGCGCCCGTGGGTCACATATGATTATTTTCCTGATGTGGGGACAGCGCGCTGCGGCTGGCAATTCATTCCCTGATGTGGAGACTGCCACAGGGGGAATCATGATAGCGCTGTGGCTATGTTACTAATTCCTCTGCCATGGGGACCATGTGCCCGCGGGGGAATCATGATAGCCGATTCCACCCACGGATGCACGGTCCCCATGGCGGGGAAGGGGTTACATGTCAGCAGCAGAGGTGATACAGGGTATTCAAGCTGGGCGCAGGGCAGGCTCACAGTGGGAAGAGACATCCATCCTCCCTCAACAGTTCAATGAATATTAATTACAGGGGTGTGGAAAAGGGGCGAAACCATTGCAGAAGAAAAAAAAAAAACAGCAACGCCTGTAGCTCTGACGTCTTGTCCACAACAGTGAGCAAACATGGCCGCAGGTGTGGACAACAGTCAAAAGCAACCAGAAAAACGATGAACTTCCATTACAGAAAAGAGGTCAGTAAAAAAAGAAAACTAAATAAATATTCAATACAAAATCACATGATGGGCCAGTCAGCTGTTATGATGTTGATTTCAGCTGCTAAATGATGAATTTCATCTGTTTTTACTCTAAATGGCTCCTTATAAATCCAAGTCATAGTATATGATGGTTATGGAAAATGTAATTGTTAAGCTGCTGCAAAGTTTTGATGACAGATGCTGTTATTGTTCTCCAGTCAAATGACTACATTTTAGGATTGTGTTTTATGTATTGATACCACTCCATTGTGCCTCTTAGGTTTGCTTATTACTTTGCTGTTTTACTACCTGTTTATTTACCTCACGTTTTGTTAATGAACAGATTTTACATGTTAACATGTTGAAAATCAGCAGTGTTACGTAGCTTGCTAGAGAATCCATTAGAGCAGTTGTTTCTGTATGGAAAGCAATAATATGTATATATTTTGTTAAACACATTTAACTTTCCATTAAACCCAATGATGCTAAAACCATTTCCCTTTTAGTTACCTGGTGCTAAAGTATATAAACATCTGATGCTATAGTCTGACACCGTAAATATAATGATCAGCTAAATTAATAAACCACTTAATACCAACAGAATTTCTCCCTTTATGAGTGGCATTAGTTGTGACAAGTCTGCAGGAGAAACAATTTTCCCAATTCCTTCGTGAGACTTACGGAGTGCACAGGATCTATGATTTAGTGGATCTGGAATCACACATAGTGGCCCTGATTTACTATTGTAAACCCGACCTGTTTTGATGGGATGTGCACCAGATTCTTGTGCACTGCACCAAAAATTCTGCCTGTGCCAGAATTTGTGCTAGAATTGAAAACAAAAAAAAACGACCAACTCTCCATTTCACTTAGAAAACCCCAAAAATAGGCGTGGTCACTGGGAAAAGGTCTTGGTTACCATTGACATTTTCAAAAAATCCCAACATATTCATTAAGGTTTCCTCAGAAAATGTGGTGGATTTCAGCTGAGGAAAACCCCACAGATCAGAGCATGTGTGTAAAAAAAAAAAAAAAAAAAAATGTTAAAAAAAATTATATATAAATTGGGAAAAGTGCAAAATGTAGGGAAACGTTAATAAATACTGTGAAAAAATTTCTATTGGGGACGAAAAAAAACACAAAGAATACTACACTTCTCTCTTAGTAAATCAGGACCAGTATTTTGAACAGTGTTTTCAACCAAAATCGATGGAACTGCCACATAGAAAAACCATTATGGATTTTTTTTTTTTTTTTGTGGTTTAGAGCAAATAATGGTTTAGGGTAAAAAATTTACTAAAATACTACGTGAACTTGAGCTTAAGGGTATGTTCACACGATTGGAAGATTTTGCTTCCATTGACTTCAATGGGTCTGAAGGAAATCTGCAAATCTGCCTCTTTTGCGGGTTTTCTGCTGACCTATTGAAGTCAATGATAGTAAAATCCGCTGTGGATTTTCCGCAACAAGTACGCTGCAGGAATTACTCAGGTAATCCACCTGTGAGATTGTACTTGAAGGGTGTATTTACATCCACTGGGATCAGCTGCGTCTTTGAAGTTGCAGATCCGCAATTGTAAAACCTGCAGTTGTGAATTTTACAAGACAATCAGATAATACAAAAGATCTGCCTCGTAAAATCTGCAATTGCGGATTTTACACATTTAAATCCACAGCGGATCATTCTGTATGTGAAAACACCCTGAAGGTATGTTTTAACAATTTATTTTTTATTGGCTACAAATCAGACGCAAAAGATAAAATCTTCAACATGTAGGGAATTCTACAGCATGTTCTAAAATGTATTTTTAGACCCTACTTACGGTAGTTGCTTTTATAATGAAATTCATTGTTAATTTCCATGTAGAATCCATACAAAAATCCTAAAAACATTTGCTACTTCTAAACATGCACTTAAGGTGCATTTACACACAGTGGATTTGAAGCTGCGGACCTGTAGTTGTAAAATCCACAGTCTGGGAATTTACAATGTAATCACTTTATTCACATGCCAATCAAAAATACATAGGAATTCCCTTGTAAAATCTGCGACTTTTGGATTTGTACTTAAATTTTAATTGACCTTCTGTTGAGGTTTCCAAAATATAGTAAGTTTGTTAGATTGTGCACAGCATTATAAATGAAACTACTAAAAGTATTTTGACTGCATGGTCTACTAGAGGGTTAAGTATAACAAAGGGATGAAGGACTGAAAAAGCGGAGAGCGCAGGCAGGCACGCACCTCTACTACAAGCCCCCGATGTGTTCCTGCCCCGGCTGTGCGTGGGGAGAGCCTTTGGATGTTGCTGCTGCTAGTACTTAGACTCTGTGACAGGCACAATCTTTTGGAGCAGTTCACTAGTGTTCTTAAATGAATGTACGTAAATGTGTGTCATAAATTACTTAAATATGGAATTCATTTTTTCTTGCCATTTCTAGAATTGAAGTATAATAAAACTCATACTTTTTTATTTTTATTTTAAAGCTCTTTAACAGACAGCAAAGTCAATAGCACAAATGGCTTGACACACAGGAGTTAAGTTTGTCGAGCTCTTAAGGTCTGGCAGAGGTCCAGTTATGGTCACAGATGCGATAGAGCTGAGCAGATGTGGCTGGGTCCCAAACCTACAATTTATTCCATAAGGAGTTGAGATTAATCTGTTCTCAAGAGCTGTGATTCATAGGAGCTCAGCCTTACATTGCTCTAACAATGACCTAATGAATTAAGTGATTTACATTTACCCTTGAAAGTGACTCTTCTCATAAATACCGTGTATGAACATTATCCTAGAAATGTGATCACTCCACTCCAACACTGTTTCATAAGGGGTGGTGGGGATTCATAAGACATGGAGGCCATGTCTAGTCCTCGAACCCCAACATGTAGCACAATTACTTGATGAAAAGGCATTAACCGAACACTGCGTACTTTAGACCGATCCATCGCATAGAACCAAATGGTCACACACAACCCTTTGATTTATAATGGGAACTGACAAGGTTTTTATCAGTCAGTTTGAAGTTAAGAACAGCAGCCCTGGTAAAAGTTCTACATGAATATGTGAATATGGAAGTTATACTGCTGAAATGGACAATAGTTTTTCTAGAAATGAGAATTTAAAATTGAAAGAAAAAGTTGGTTATGAGTCTTCAATATGCAATGCATTACAAGTCCTGGCAGTCCATCAGTTTATAATTCATGAGTAGTCAGAACTGTGACCATTATTACACATTTTTTATGTGAAATAAATTGTTAGGTAAATACTGCCCAAATATAGGAATTAAGAGCAGTAGGAAGTCCCCACCCCCAAAAAGTTGATGTGCTCCCCAAACCTTATCACTGTCCATTTTTTATTTTCGCAATGCGCCTCTACCATCCACTACGGTCAATGTGATCTGTTGAGCTTTGCTGTTTGCTTAGAAGACAAGTGTTCTTGTGGGAACCAGACAGAGAGGAGCAGTTTGCCAAATGTATGTTCTTTTTGCCTATATTTCCATATAATTTTCTTACAGTATGTTGTAGTTCCTCAGGAATTGCACATAGGCAAATGTCTCTTGTTTTCTGAACTTTGCTTAAACTTTCTGCTCTGTCTTATAGGGGTAGTTCTTTCATCGTAGAACAAGTAGCAGGGACTTCCATAACACCCAGAGCCATAGTAACAATAGTAATTCAGCATTTTGGGGGTCTTTTGATTTTCAGGTTTAGTTTTTATGCTGTTCATTGTATTATAGAACTGTGTTACTTCTCTTCTTTAGGTCAATTTTAGTAGAGATAGCACATTTATGTAGTTCGAAGTTTTGATGTTTTACTACTTTAGTCCAATAAAAACTTTTGTCTCCACATTGAAAGACCCATAACATTTTAACTTGCATATTGAAATAGCTGTGTGAGGGCTTGTTTTTTGCAGGACTAATTGGCATTTTCATCGGTAATATTTTGAGGTACATACAGCTTTTTTGATTAGCTTTTTGTTCCTTCCTAAGGTGAGATGAACAAAACTATTCTGGCCTTTTTTTTAAAATGTATTCACTATTCACTGCATGGGTTAAATAATGATTTTAGTCTTTGGGTTGTTATAGATGTAGTGATACCAATTTATGGTATGTGCACATACTTACCTTTTTAAAGAGGTTCTTCTGTCAAGGCTTTTTAGTATGTACTATGGAACATGTCCTTTACAAAGTCTGTCAGTGTCAGAACTGACTGGACAGCAACAAAATAGTACATGAATGTACTTTCATAGACAAAACCGGTGAGCTGACTGGTTCTGTTACGTAAAAATAAAATCTGATATAGGAATATGATGCCAGTACTAGTCTGGGTGGTTGAGATTCAGGAACTCATCCCAGTTACCATCTACCTTTCCCTTGTTACCTTGACTGGAACTATTGTCTCTGGTCCTTCATCTCATTGTGTGTTTCTTTTGTTACCTTTGGGTCATGTCTAAATGGTCGGCAACTGATGTTGCTGTCGATTTTTGCAATTCCGTAGAAGGCCCGGCTGGAAAAAGGGCATATTCATATGGTAGTGGAATCCAGGTTAAAAGGTTACATTTTTAATGTATTATTTATTTATATTTTAAGACATGACAAATAGTTCTTTGCAGTGGTTGAGGTTTATATAGCCCCACGTTTAAGTGATTTTATTGATAAATTGTTCAGCTGTGCCAAGACTCCTCAGCCTGTTCATTGTACGGAGGCTGCACACATCAATATTCAGTTAATATGTATTAAGTCTGAAGATAACATTAAGTATGATAAGAATCTTATACCCTCAATGGTTGATATAAAAACCTTGTTTGACTTTCTTGCATTTTATGTCTTACAAAGGCATGCTCTTATGCATCTTCCAAGGATTTTGCCTTATTTTGGACATGGTTTGTCCCCATTTGTTAGGGTTAGCTACGTGGCCTGAGATAAACACAGACTCCACATTAAAGAAATGGCATGTGACCTTTTTATAAGGTGGATTTTACCTGTGGTCTGCTGGGTGGATTTCCAGTTTAATTCATGTGGATATACTGTTTTGCAGTGTCATTTTGTATAGCCTGTTTGCCAAAATGCAGTATGTATGAGCTATGGGTTTGCAACAGTTGATGGCTAAAAACTGGATCATGGCTGGCTCTGTAAGGCTGGGTTCACACCACGTTTTGTTAAATACGGTTCCCGTATACGGCTGGGAGGAGGGGGGCGGGGCTTAATGGCGGCGCCCGCACTCAGCCGTATTCGGGAACCATATTTAATGTATGTCTATGAGCCGACCGGAGTGAACCGCAGCCTCCGGTCTGCTTAGTTTTCAGCCGTATGCGGTTTCCCGACCGCAGGCAAAAACGTGGTCGACCGCGTTTTTGCCTACGGTCGGGAAACCGCATACGGCCGAAAACTAAGCCGACCGGAGGCTGCGGTTCACTCGGTCGGCTCATAGACATACATTAAATACGGTTCCCGAATACGGCTGAGTGCGGGCGCCGCCATTAAGCCCCCCCCCTCCTCCCAGCCGTATACGGGAACCGTATTTAACAAAACGTGGTGTGAACCCAGCCTAAGGCAGTGTTTACCAACCAGTGTGCCTCCAGCTGTAGCAAAACCGCTTCCAGCTATTTTGTGACAGCTGGAGGCACACTGTTTGGAAAACACTGCAGTAAGGGTATGTTCTCACTAAGGAAATTTCTTGCAGAATATGCAGCTAAAATAGATGTTGGAAATCAAAGTCCCATTGACTAATGGGACTTTTCTAGATCTTCAGGTGGAACTTGGATAAGTGGTAAGAATTCTGTTATCTGAACTGAGGAGCAGAATTCATATTGGAAGCAATGGGAGGCTGCAGCAAACTGAATCCACTCTGTTCTCATGAGAACCTACATTATCCTAAGGACTTAATTATTTATATTTTTTGTGAATGTTGCCATCTCACAGGAAGCTATTTAGTGAAATTGTTACTAAAAGCTACCTGGGCATTTCTGAAAGCTTTAATGTTTTTATTAAAGAATATTTGTAAGTACTCAAACAGAGCAGTAGGAAAGTCATTGCAAAATAGTAAACACAGTACAACAATAAACCAATAAAAATATAATACAATAGGATGCTCATTTGTCTATATAACTCTTCGAATGCTGTGTTGAGGGGGTACATTTAAAGGGGTAATGTTACACAGCTCCAGAACAATAATAACAACCTTAAATATGGAACATACAATGGAAAATTTGTGCACAGGTTTTAGGGCTGCCACATAATTGCTATTTCTCATGGGAATCTGCAGAACCACAAACTGCAGATCTGCTGCTTATTCATCACAGTCCGTGGGTCAGCCTTGGATCCTGAAAGCGACATGTGAATGTACCCCTAGATAGCAGTGGGCTGAATTTGGCTGACCGTCTGTACAATAAGGTTGCAATAAAATCTGCACAAATGTCACATAAAAATGTTGACCCTGAAGAAGGTGTGTTGTGATATTTTAACTTCTACACTGATCAAAAAAATTAAGGGAACACGAAGATAACACATACTATATCTGAATGAATGAACTAATCGTATGAAATACATTCGTCTTTACATAGTTGAATGTACTGACGACAAAATCACACAAAAATTATCAATGGAAGTTCTGTAGTTCAGAGGGTTTTCTTTTACTGTTGTCCACAGTTGTGAGTCTGTTGTGGACAAGATGTCACAGCTTTTTTTTTTTTTTTCTCTGTCTGCATGAGGGGAATAAGCCACGCCCCCTCATCTCATCCAGCTGAGTACACAGCTCCTAACCTCCCCTCCCCCCTGCTCTATATTCTAAGGACGCAGGTCTGCACAGGAGAAGGACCTCACAGAGAAGATAAGTGTTATCTGAAGGGGAGGATAAGAAGGTGCACGGGCTGGGGATGTATGGACTGCAGGGGAATAAATCTCATACTGGGAATGATCTCTATGGGGGAGATTTATCAAAACCTGTGCAGAGGAAAACTTGCCTAGTTGCCCATAGCAACCAATCAAATTGCTTCTTTCATTTTTCACAGGCCTTCATAAAAATGAAAGCAGCAAGCTGATTGGTTGCTATGGGCAACTGGGCAAGTTTTCCTCTGCACAGGTTTTGATAAATCTCCCCCTATATGTGAAGGGGGAGGGGGGCTCCTGAAGGACACATGCTGGGAGTTGTAGTCCCTGTTGTGTGTGTGTGTGTGTATGTATGCTAGTGTTTACAAACCAGTGTGCCTCCAGCTGTTGCAAAACTACAACTCCTAGCATGCCCAAAGGCTGTCAGGGGATGCTGGGAGTTGTAGTTTTGCAACAGCTGAAGGCACACTGGTTGGGAAACACTGTTCTAGCCTATTCAGCATACACATCATGTTACACCAGTGTTTCCCAACCAGTGTGCCTCCAACTGTTGCAAAACTACAACTCCTAGCATGCCCAAAGGCAGTCAGGGCATGCTGGGAGTTGTAGTTTTGCAACATCTGGAGGCACCCTGGTTGGGAAACACTAGTGTATGTCCTACAGAGGTGTGGTGAACTACAACCCCCAGGAGACTACAGAGGCAGCATGCTGGTGTTATACCACAGACTGAAGACTCCTGAATGACACATGCTGGGAGTTGTAGTCCCTTTTGTGTGTGTATGACAGTGTATCCCAACCAGTGTGCTGTGTATAAGGGGGCTGACCCGGGAAAATAGTAGGATGGATAAAGGGCGGAACAAAAAAAAAAAAAAAAAAAAGGAGCCGCCCCAAACCAGCAAGGCATGTGGCATGCTGGGATTTGTAGTTTTCAGCACAGCAAGAATCAGGAAATAGAAGCAAAGTTAGGAAAACGAAGTGGGGGATAAAAAGACAACAAAGAACGGAAATAGAGTAGGCTAAACAACAAGAATAGAAATGAAACAAAACAAATAGGGTAAGTCAGAAACAGAAAAACACGTTGACCACCGGAGTACCCCTTTAAGCGTTGCCTTTATTTTTTGTTAGCAGTGTATATATTGCTCTCATTGTTAGGTGTCATGCGATTGCCAATTTTACAGGCTCTTAGTGGTACGTGCTACATTATGTGTCATGTTTCCTAGTGCACAACTCACTCGATTTTCTTTATCTCTTTTGTTAGGGTTTTGTAGGCTTTTGTTTGTTCAGTACAAAGGTTAAATGCTTGTCTTTTGAAGCAATATTCTCTTATTGATCCAGTGCTCTTCTTATCAGAAGTTGAATGTCAGATGGTTTGTAGTAGAAATATATTTTTCTTCTCAGTCATTTTCTCGTCTATTAAAGTTATTGATGTTCATGGGTGAAATAGTCTTGTAAATTACGGTAACTCCTATGGGACCACCACCTCGGTGATAGGAGAGAGTGTGTGTCCTATATAGCACATCTCTTCTGTTTCATTATGGACAGATGTTTCAATGCTGCTTCAGCTTTCATGGTACAATACACACGAGCATATTATACAGTGTTGTACAGACAGGCAGTCAGAAGCCCACAATGTACCTCTTGTGTCTTCAATTTCGTATAAAGGCAGATTTGCCCATTATATGAAATGTATATAGAGACAAATTCTATGCAATGTTACTGCATTTAATAAAGGAGAGGTGAACATTTATCTCTTACATATAGAACATGTGAGGTATAGATGTCCTTTATGAAGGTAATAAAAATGTCTGAACATGATCTTTGGAACAGTGTGAGATAGCACAATAGTACTTACCTAGCATGCAGCATATTTTGGCTTTAGATGTTTTGATAGTGTTATCATGTAGTAGATAACTTGTCTACAATTAGTCTTATTGAGAATAATTTATGGACTGTGATGTTGCATGTGATAGTCAGTGAGGTTTATTATAGAAAGGTATGTGTCGGGATAAGTGGACGCCATATAAATTAAAGTCCATGGGCCCAGATATATCAAACTGTGTGAGAGAAAAAGTGGAGAGATTTTCAGCAACCACACAGTTTGATAAATCTGGGCCATAGTGTTCACTTTATAGATTTTTTTTTTTTAAACTTACACTGGAAACTTACACTGGGATATTCCTAACTCTGTCATCTGTTTTACTTAAAATGTTTATTAATGATCTCCGGGATCTCCGCTGCGCCCCCCCGCTATCATTACTGCACAGAGCTAACTCGCTCCGTGCGTAATGACTGGCATACAGGGGCCGGAGCATCGTTACATCACCGCTCCGCCCCCTCAATACAAGTCAATGGGAGGGGGCGTGGTGGCCATCACGCCCCCTCCCATAGACTTGCATTAAGGGGGCGGAGCCATGACGTCATGATGCTCCAGCCCCCTGTATCGCCGGTCATTACGCACAGAGCGAGCGTGCTCTGTGCAATAATGATAGGGGGGGGGGGGGGCGCAGCGGAGATCCCGGGGTCCCCGGCAGTGGGGATTAGGGATAAGATGTCTAGGGGCGGAGTACCCCTTTAAAGGAGTTGGCCAACAAAATGCATACCTAGGCTGCCAAAAAAAAAAAAAAACTATACTTGCGTCCACTTAGTAGCTGTAGCCACTGGTATCGCTGCTCCTGGTTTCTGCTGTGCTCTACCACATAGCCAATTGTAGGCTGAGGCAGGCCACCACGGTTCCTGACATTTTCACAAAAACCCAACATATTTACTAAAGTTTCCACAGAAAATGTTGTGGATTTGAGCTGAGGAAAACCCTACAGATCAGAGCATGTTAAAAAAATTACAAAATGTAGGGAAAAGTGAAAAATGTAGGGAAGTCTTAGTAAATACCAAGGAAAAAAAATTGTAGGGAATTAAAACCCACAAAGAAACCTACACTCCACTCTTAGTAAATAAGGGCCATTATCTTTTTTGACATTTTTTCCCCTCGTTTGTTTCACATCCAGCACAATCTGCTTATGGTTTATAAATAAATCATATGTTGACAAGTCTTTTTAGTTTTTATTAATGTTTTTCTCCTGAATACGTATGAGCTCTTTAGTGTTTCTAAGAGGCTCTGTTTATCAGTATTCACACATCAGATACAGCTATCGAAAGGATAGGGATAATATGTCTGATCGCAGAGGTCCCTCAGCTTGGACCCTCGCGATCTCTGTGCAGCACTCGGCGTTCGTTCAGAATGCGGGGGGGGGGGGGGGGGGGGCGGCAGATGGTGGTCGTGAAGTCACGGCAACACCCCTCAGGATGTCACACCACTCCCCTCAATGCAAGTCTATGGGTGGGGCAGTGGCACCCTCTCCCATAGACTAGCATTGAGGGGCGTGACGTGACATCACGAGCGGCATGGCTGTGACGTCACGACCCCCAGCCGCCTGCTCCAAGCATTCAAAACAAAATGTTCCGAACTCTGGGGCAGGGAGTACCCCTTTAGCTAAGATGGCTTGTCTTTCTGCTCTTACATAATGACCTTACTTCCTTTCATATGATCATATACATAATGTGATATTATTGCCTAAACCTCAGTTTTGTGAAATTCCCTACGTTTTATAACATTTCACATCATTTTTTTTTTTAAGTGCTTTAAAAAACAAAACCTAAAATCAAAAATGCCCTTATTAGGGAAAGGGATATAGTCTTAACAACAAAAAACAAAGGTGCCCCACTTGCCACTAATAACCCTATATAACCCTAATAAAATGTAGAGACACCAGTTGTTAGCGGAATAAAACCCTTATCTCTTTGCGAAGCAACACAAGCTTCTTGTTTGGCAGACTTAACGCCGCCAACTGGGTATTCACCACGAACCCCAAAAATTCAATTTCCTGGGCTGGTCTCGTTGATAAGAAAACCCAGTTCTGCAAGGAGGGAAATGGTCCACCTCACACGGAGTAGGACCTGTCTCCTTGTTCGAGCCATGATCAATATATCGTCGAGATATATGATGAGCCGAACTCCCTACTTCCTTAGAACAGCCATAACAGGCTTCAGGAGCTTGGTGAAACACCATGGGGCGGAAGAAAGTCCGAACAGGAGACAAGAGAACTCCCACTTTTGGCCCTCCCACAGAAACTGCAGAAACTGTCGGGAAGAAGGGTGAATCGGTACCGTGAGGTATGCATCCTTCAGGCCTATTTTCGCTAACCAGTCTTCCGGGAGCAGCAAATCCCTGAGAAGATGAATGCCCTCCATTTTGAAGTGGTGGCATTAAATGCACTTGCTTAAAACCCTTAAATTTATGACCGGTCTGTGACCTCCATCTTTTTTCTTCACCAAGAAGATGTTGCTGAGAAAGCCTGGTTTGTCTATGGCTACCGGACGTATGGTGTGTTTTGCATGGAGATCTGTGATTTCCACCTGAATAAGATCTTTGTCTGACTTTGAAAAGTGGATGTTCCTCGGCCACCACATCTGCACTGGTGACACCATTACCTCGTATTATGTAACTTTCCACCACCTGCAGGACCCAAGGATCCGCCGTAATCAGGGACCAGACGTGGGTAAAAAACCTCAGTCTGCCCCCACTGGGACGTTCTGCATAAGCAGGTTGACCTGACCCACCTGTTCCTCTGCTTCTCGGGAAGCCGCGGGAACCCCCTCGTGCTCTCCTGGGCTGTCCTCTAGCCGGGAAGAAAGGAGTGCTGGCATCGGGTCCAGCGACTGCCTGAACCTACAGTCTCATGTAAGTACTGCACTGGTCCTCTGTTTTAGGGCCGAAAATAGGATCCCAGCGACCACCAGTCTCCTACCCTGCTAGTGTCGGCGATATGACCGGCAACAAGCAGGGAGGAGAGAGAACAGGGACCAGGACGCGAGCGCCGCTGCATGGGGCGCTCAGAGAATGTGAAAGCGCATGGCTGGAAACCCGAGAAGGGGGCGGTAGCGAACAGAGGGAAGAAGAAGCTGACGTCACCGGCAATGGCAGAGAGCCAGCTGGTGACCGAAAACAAGTAAGAGTGGATAAGCACTGGGGGAAAGCCACGCTAGCCGACGGAAGCACAGTCCTGGGCTGGAATATAATTGGCCAAAAGAAAAAAACTATAGAAATTAGGAGAGAGCCAGCGTATGAAGTATCTACGCCGGACCCCCGAAAAAAAGGTACAAAGGGACAGTAAAATACAAGTAAGATTTGAGAAAAGGCAATGAAAGAGCAGCATGAACTGCACAGTATCTATATAGAAGCAGAGGGAGAAGAAAAATCCTCCCCACTGCGGTATCCCCCCACAAAAAAGTGAGAGCAGTGATTGAGCAGAAACAAAGAGGAGGAGATGGAGCCAGAGTTGGTTAATATGGAGCAAGTTTTGATATGATTGGTGGAAGTGTTGGAAGGGGTACGGTCAGGTTGCTAGGTGACCTGCATCTTTTTTTTTCTTCCATTTTTGGACTTATATTGCATTTTTTCTTTCTGCTATTGGGCATAATAAATAAGGAATATGCATTTGATACGAGCCTCCTGTCTGCCATCCAATATTGCCACAGAGTCCGAAGTGTAAACAAAATAAATACACAAGTTTCACCAGGAGAAAGATGGGAAGTCTGCATGGTCTTGAGACACACGTTAGATGATGTCCAAAAAGTGACAAAATTAATGTCCATGAAAGCTGATCGTAGAGATTAGCATAAATATAGAACAGAAATAACCATTGGACTATTAGGGCTTTATAGTCAAAATCCACATATAGGGTAAAAACATAAACCACCACCGAATAAAAAAAAAAAAAGCTTTACAGTATAGACAGCACTGAAACAGTTATTTCGCTTGTGCTTGTTCATATTGTATTCTTTCTTGGCCCTGCAGATGCTTTCGTTGGATAAGAAATGCACTTGTCACTGATAAGTGTGTTCACACTGAGCTGTAGTGTGCTGAGTAGACAATTTGTTTTATTCTGAATGGCTGCGGTTTGGCAATGTGGTTATCGGCTGCACTGTTTTTACAGGTGAAATACATTTTATAACTTGTTTTACCTGTAACGCAGAGCCTATAATTGCAATGCAAAAAAAAGCATTTTGGCATATACTGTAACCTTTAACACTTTTTAAAAACGAAAATAACAATAAATGTACATTCCACACAATGTTGATCTTTTTTATTTTATTTTCTTTTTTCTTTTTTTAAACAGGCCCCTGTGTTAACAGGCTGTTAGTGCTTAACATGTCACTGCGAACTGAAAGAAAATTAGATTCTTCTACACTGGAGAAGGTTGCTGCAGACATGAGTAATCTGATAGAAAATCTGGACACCAGTGAGCTCCGCTTCGATGGGGAGGAAGTGGACTATGATTTTGGCACGGACCCCAAAACTAGTAGTAAGTTTAAATAGCTTCAAGAATTGCAGTTTTATATTCATAGAGACATGTTACCTGTCGAGCAAAAAAAAAGACATTGCTGTACAGTCAGTGTATTAAGCAATTACTACAGCAGTGGTCAGCAGGCCACATCAAGATAGAGCAGGTGAATTGCATCACCGGCATTAGTAAGTTTAAAAATAATGAACATATATATTTTAGTACATACCTGCCAGGCTATCTTGGAATTTCCTGTTGGAGTTTGGTCTCTTAAATTACACATCCCATAGTTCAATGCTTGTAAGTGTTAAGTAACATTCCTCCCTCCCACGAATCAGCCACCCCACCCATTGCCACACAAATAAGCGCAAAAGATCAGTGTTTTCTAATCAGGGTGCCCACAGCTGTTGCAAAATTACCTCTCTGTCGCTCCACCCATTGAAGCAGGACTGGCTCCCATTGCACAACTGACTGGTGATGTCAGGTCTCGACGCACTCCAACCTGGAAAATCCTGAGACATGAGTTATTTTGTATGCTGTTAAAAATAAATATTGTGGCGAAAATCACATAAGAATTGCAAGACCACCGTCACACACAGGTAGACAATATAGTATGAACTACACAAACTTTACAGCCCCTGTAGCATAGTCAAGTAAAAAAAATCCTGGAATACCCCTTATAATACTGTTGACCCATCCTGAGAACAATAAGGTGAACCATTCATATTAAAAGGGTACTCCGGTGGAAAACTTTTTTTTTTAATATCAACTTGTGTCAAAGTTAAACATATTAGTAAATTACTTCTATTAAAAAATCTTAATCCTTCCAGTACTTATTAGCTGCTGAATACTACAGAGGAAATTCTTTTCTTTTTGGAACACAGAGCACTCTGCTGACATCACGAGCACAGTGCTCTCTGCTGACACCTCTGTCCATTTTAGGAACTGTCCAGAGCAGCATATGTTTGCTATGGGGATTTTCTCCTACTCTGGACAGTTCTTAAAATGGACAGAGATGTCAGCAGAGAGCACAGTGCTCATGATGTCAACAGAGAGCTCTGTGTTCCAAAAAGAAAAGAATTTCCTCTGTAGTATTCAGCAGCTAATAAGTACTGGAAGGATTAAGATTTTTTTAATAGAAGTAATTTACAAATCTGTTTAACTTTCTGGCACCAGTTGAATAAAAATTTTTTTTTTCCACAGGAGTACCCCTTTAAAGTCCTGGAAACCACCTTGTTTAGTGTCAATTAAAAAACTTTTGACAGGTTGCCCAGATATATCAAAAGTTTAGATTGCACCAGGTCTCATTGCTGAGACATGCTGAGATTGCCAGTTATGAGCTGCTGCAGTGCACTGCAGAAAGCACAACTCCCTGGCTGGCAGATAGCGACCTTTTCTCTGCATAGACTAAAACAGGGAAAAGGTCAGATTTGAGTGACAAAGGATTAGGGAGGTCCGTGCTGTCGTGCTTATTACCCTGCTCTAACTCTCAATCGCAGCAGCACTGGGGCCTGGTGCGATCCCCTCAACATTTGACATATCTGTGCAATGTGTCAAAAAAATTTTTTAAATGAGACAAACGCCTTTAAGAATTTAAGAATTATTGCTAATAAGATCAAATTAAACCAAACATAAAACATACACCAAATGTATCCATTGCCAATCATTTATCAGGCAGGTCAAAAAGAGTTTTGTTGGTATGTCCAATTTATGTGCTATGGAATAGCGTAGAAGACTAAACTTTTTCATATAATGTTGTAGAGTGATAATACATATACTCCACAAAATGTGTGCTCTTGTAAATTGCTGCACCATGGCTTTCTCTAAGACACGGACAGCATGTGGAGAGGGCCCAGCCCTAAAGTTCCTATTGAGTTCAAAGGGAGCTGCGCATAGATTAGAAGTGACGTGACACTTCATATTCACATGGTTCCCAGTCTCCCATTGAGGTCAGTGGGAGTTGGGTCGGGATCTGTTATGCTCACGATGGGGAGCTGAGGGGATGTTCCTTAAAAAATTATTTTTGCATAGGTCCTATCTTCTGTCTGTAAACAGAGCTTCTCTACCTTTTTCTACAGACACCCAGCATCCAAAATGTGCCAACAAAACAAATAACACCTTAATATTGGTTTGCCATCTATTTGTCTCTGTAACCCAGAAGAATGATTAAAGGGGGTACTCCGCTTGTCAGCGTTTGGAAAAAACTGTTCCGAACGCTGGAGCCGGAGCTCGTGACATCATAGCCCCCTCAAGCTGTCACGCCCGCCCCCTCAATGCAAGTCTATGGGAGGGAGCATGGCAGCTTTCACGTCCCCTTCCATAGACTTGCATTGAGGGGGCAGGGCTATAACTTCACAAGCTCCCGGCGCAGTTTGTTCCAAATGCTTAGTAGCGAAGTACCCCTTTAAATAGCTACCAACAGAATAGAATTGTATGCTGTAGCTGCAATGGCTGCAGCCTGTACAGCATCTCCCGGCCCCACTGTACCTCCCCTACATCTGGTGGATACCTCAGTTACAGAAGCAAATGCAACCCTAAGTGTTATGTATTTTAACCATTTTGATCACATTTACCATGCTTTTTTTTCCTTAGGTGCCAGCATTCCCTTTTCGGCTATTTATAAGACAAAAGGTTTTAAGGAGCCTGACCTCCAGACGTACCTAACAGGATGCGCCATTAAAGTCAGGGTTCTAGAGGTGGAAAGATTTGCTTCATCATCTTCCTCAAAGGTGCAGACTGTAAATAATCTTTTGACAGATGTAATGTCTCAAAGACCTACACACAGCAAGCAGTTGTTTGTGTATTTCTGGTCACTGTAAGCTGTACGTTTGAGGATATTAGGGATTGTGTAATGCAAATGGCTAATCCTGCTTAGCATTACTAAGCTTGCTCTCCAGATCTTCTTTTATTAAAGGAGTTGTCTAGTTTTATAAAAAAAAAAAAATCATTTTCATACACCCTGTTAGGGAATTCTGAATTAATAGAGGGGGTTCACATGTTTAGGATCTCCATCCCTTGACCAGTGGAGAGCGGTTATATAGAATATTTCTCTCTGGAGGGCTTGTCAGACTGCCCAATAGTGTGTATGGCCACTATGTAATGTTCCTCTGTGTTGGTAGTGGAATTTATCCCTTACTGCCAGGTTTCCCCATAGATTCCTGTTATTTCTGTAGGCCACTTTGTAAACAGATTATTGTCAAGTGTTATGTTTAACAAGTAAGGATTGTCAGCAGTGGGCAGCCCCTTCAGATCGGTAAAACCAATGGTAAAGTATCTTTTATGCTTTCTATTATGCATTGTTGTGTGGCCTGTAACATGCTTCCATGCTGCAGTGAGATCTGTAGTACAGTATGATATAGCACAGTACAGCAATATTGCAGTGTCTTGTACATTACGCCATAGCTTGTATAGATTCTCTAAGGGGAACTAACTGTATGAAAAAAATATAGAATATAAAAAAAAATTAGGGCCCTTCCTTTTTACTTTCATAATTTGAAAAAAAAAAATGTATGCCTTGTTAAAATATATAATATATTTTATCCATTACATTTAACAATGTCTGTAAAAAGCATACACAGTGCCAGAATTGCTGTTTTTGTCAGCCTGCCTCCCACCAACATAGGTTAAAAGGGTTATCCACCATTAGGTGATTTTAGTACATACCTGGCAGACAGTAATGGACATGCTTAGGAAGGATCTGTGCTTGTCTCGGGGCTAAATGCTATGTTGTGAGATTACCATAATACTGTGGCTAGCTTTTTGTGAACTGGTATTACCTGCTTGACTTTTCTTTTGACTACAAATCCTACAATTCCATTTTCCTCCCTCCCACACATCAGCCACCCCACCCATTGAAACATAAATGAGCTGCATCCATTCAAAAGACCTGTGGTTTTCAATCAGGGTGCCTACAGCTGTTGCATTAGTTGCAGATTGATCCCTCCACCCATTGAAGCAGACAGGCTCCCTGTCATCAGCTGACTAGTGAGTCAGGTCTCCGCCGCTTTGCAACCTGGGAAAATCTGAGACAACAGTAATTTTGTATGCTGGTAAAAATAAATATTGGGGTGAAAATCACAGAATAATTGTGAGAAAACCATCACACATAGGTACAGACACTATATTATGAACTACACTAACTTTACAGCCCCGTAATATAGTAAAATAAAAAAAAATGACTGGAATACCGAAATCAAATCAAAAAGCTTCACACAACTCCATATACAGAAAGATTGTTATAGGCTTCAGAAAAAATGTGATGCAAAGCAGTTTGTATAAGGTTTTTAAGCTAAAATAAAAAATATGCTGTATAAACTTGGTAACCCTGTAATCATGCTGATCAGCAGGATATAGTAACGGGTCATTTTTACCACAGAGAAAACAGCATACAAACATCCCTTTCCCTCCTAAATTGTAGTTTTTCCTATTTCACTCTACAAGTAGTTTTTTTTATAATACATTGTATTGCATAATGAAAGGTACAATGTACAATGTGCTGTGTAAAAAAAAAAAAAAAAAAAGCCCACCGGCAGTGGGAAAGGGTTAATATCTGAGGTTAGAGGTTTTTGTAAGTTGATACCTAAAATACCCAGCTCAGGTAAAGTAAACAGTACTTATTCTCCTGCACTGTGTACTAGAGAGAGAGAGAGTGAATGAACGTTTTAGGTGTTTAACCATTTAAATGTCCATTCTGATTGGCTGGTGCTTCCAAACATCCATAGGCGCCACTGATCAGATGTGGTATTGTATTTTGAATGGGGGCTTCAAGTTACAGTGGCCAAAAAATGACCAGCGTTAGGACATGAACACTGTTTTTTATTTTGTTTTATTTTTTTTTTCTGTTTTTTTTGACTTATAAAGTATGATTAATTCTAGACATCCGTTCTGAACATTTACACGATTGAACTTAATCATGGGGAGTTCACATGGCAAGTTAAGAGGAAATTCAAGCATTTTCAAGACCTCCACAGAGAACTTCTTCGATACAAAGCTTTCATCAGAATCCCTATTCCTACCAGGAGGTATGGTTTATATTAAAAGAACCTGGCTTTTAATTTAACTCTATTTGGAACTGTTGCATACATGTGTTTATTTGTAGCCACACAGTGAGAAGACAAACTGTAAGAAGAGGAGATGTCAGATCAATGCCCAATCTACCCCGGAATGCAGAGATTGTTCGAGAAGAGCAAGCTTCAAGTAGAAGGGTAATTATTTAACTACACTTAAACTCAGCTGATTTAAAGGGGGGGGGGGGGGGGAGAGAGAATCAGGCCACTGGGACCCCCCATGATCTCCGGCGCGGCACCACAGTCATCTGATTCAGGAAGCAAACTCTGCTCCGTGCCAGATGGGTGACCACAGCTGTCACACCCCCTCCATTCATGTCTACGGGAGGAGCTATGATGGCTATATACTAGCCGCTACACCGGGGGGGGGGGGGGGGGGGGGGCTTGGATTAAGGTCCTGAAACGCCTGAAATTTTCACACGGTTGTTTGCCTCCGTTAATAAATGCCCGTTCTGCAATCAGTTTGATAATTTTTAGACAGGTTGCAAACGGCTGTAAAATAATCCTTTTTATGTCATTGGGATTTATTTATTTTTTTACACTCTTTTTATCACCCGTTTGCTTCCTGTTCCGTTTTTTTTTTTTTTTTTTTTTTATTGGAGAAAAGACGCATGCAGGATTTTTTTTTTTCTTCCGTCAAAAATTTTACATTTTTAATGTCATCCGTTTGTCCCCGGTTTATAATATCCGTTTCCGAACTATTACTTCTGAGCATGCTCAGAAAAGGTGACATCCGCAGACTCCTGCAGTGCTGAGGGACTACTACTACTCCCATCATGGAATAGACTCATTTCCATGATGGAAGTAGTAGTTCCCCCAGCTGGGGAGGCTACATTAGTGTTTGTTCCATGATGGGGGTAGTAGCACAGTGTCTTTTCCATGTTGGGAGTAGTAGTACAGGGGATAAGGGGCTGATTTTACCGGGTCTCACTTCTGAGACCCGATGCGTTCAGCATTTATAAAGCAGGGGAGCGGGTGGCATGCTGAGCTCCCCTGTGATGTATATACTGTGTTAACTTTCACTTGGAAATCCCCTGCCGGGAGCCCTGAATAGCCGACACAGAGGAGCCATTCATGGCTCCCAGCGGGGTTTTTAACTACTACTTTGACCCCCAAATGTATGCTTCCCCATGCATATTTATAATAATTGGCCCCAGTGTGCTTATCCTTATACCCACCCACCCGATGCAAACAGATGTCACTAAATGGCATCCCTTTGCATCCGTTTGCATCTGTTAATAGAATGGTCCGTTTTGGAGGCAATAACACAGGACAATATGAACTGGGGACAACGGCCATGTGAACGTAGCCTTAGTTGATAATTGCAGGATGCCCTATAAGTGGAACTATTGCCGGTGTGAGCTAGGTTCAAACTCACTATATGATTTCAAGTGCATTTTTCATATACACCATTGCGCATTATTGATGCTGCAACATACATAGTGCATAGGACACACACATCAGGTGGCAGAGTGTTTGCGTCACCAAAAAATAGAATAACATATTCAGTATTGTCTCTAAGTATAACCGGTGCATTCCATTTCAACTTATATTGCACTTGCCCTGTACTGCATACAGCCTTCAGGACAGATGAAGTAATAGTGTGAACTATGTGTGTAGATGTAGCGTTTTTTCTGCTATATGGCTTTTGTGTTGATGGTGATCCTTAGTGCTTTATGTGTACACAGCGCATAGTCCTTGAATTATGTGTTACTCCTGCCCAGTCTATATACATTTAGTTATAAAGCACTATTTCCTATACCCACTTCTTAATATTGCACAGTCCCGTGGGTAGGAATTAGTTTATATGAGAAGTCTTATAGTGGTTATGGCAGATAAAAAGGAATGAAAGAACCTGATATCTTCTCTTGTCAGATCCTTTTCACATTTATCCTACATGTTGTCTCGGTTTGTCAAAAGATTTTTTTTTTTTTTAAACCTAAATGTTAACAGGTTGATTTTTTTTGTCTCTCACTACTGTGACTGAGCCCACTTCATAGTACACAGCTATTTCTTATTTTCTTCATTTCAGGGGCTTCAATCAGAGCTGGACTGTTCACACAAACGTCTTTCCTTTCTCCTAATTGTCTGGCCAATCATAGCACAACACCTACTCCACTTTGTTGTGATATAATATAGAGCTAGTAAAAGTGCACTGTACTAAACAGAGCGCAATGTTCTGGGCTGATGGTTTACTCAGTACAGTACTAAACAACGCATGTGGAGGAGGAGGGGTTACTAATGCACTGACTTTGCAAGGTGCTGTGTGAGCAAAATAAAAGCGCAGCAAGGAAGGAGTTAAACTAAACACCAATCTGCGTCTACCACTGACGGGCTAAATCTAGGAGGAGGGGAGGATTGCACTGCAACACTGTGGACAGCTGTATTTGCACTGGTATTAACACAAGGGACAGCTGCCCAGAGCTGTATGGGTGATGAGAGATAATAGAGAAGCTGTATTTATCTTTCAGTAACAGTGTGGATCATGTTCAGCAGGAAGACAGCTCAGCTGGCAGGTACAAGCCATGCTTTTCCTCTCTCTCTCGTGCACATAGCACTACCTAAGCCACACACTTCCTGTCTTCTGTCCTGATCTAGCAAACAGTGGACTACAGGTTGTAGGAAATGGAGACACCTAGTGGACAGTATTTTAGTATTTTTTTCTGTGGTCATCTTTGGGAAATAAAGGGATTTTACAAATATGCAATCAGCAAGGTTATCAAATGGCGATATCAAATGGCGAATGAAGAGGATTTGAAACAACACTTGACATGTCCTGAGTATTCAGATCCTGTTTGATCACAAGGGTAGAAGTTTGTGGGCCTCTTTCCTCACTCTGTGTCTATCGTAGCAAAACTATCCTTTAAACATGCATTATGAGACCAGCTTGTCCGCATGACACAGAGCCAGTAGATAACATGCTAAGGACGCACTTCTCCCGACTTGTTCTAGTTATTGACTGGGGTCTGGACACTCAGACCTTGACCAATCAACTGTTCATATGTCTTTTTCTATGAAATATGAAAAGGTGTTTTTGTAACGACAGTGCCCACTTAACTTCAGTTCTAGTAGAAGTACAGTATGCATTCTTCATATAAAGTGTTCCTTTTTTGTTGTAGAAACAATTAGAAGATTATCTATCAGCGCTGTTAAAGATGCCGATGTACAGGAATTATCATGCAACAGTAAGTGAGTCTATCTGTTGTTCTTTTGCGCTTGGCTTGCATTCAGGTATTCTCTGTACTGGTTTTACAGCTGGTACCTGCATTACTCACAGTGGAATAAAATGACAGAATATATTACAGCGTTGTAATTGGTTATTGTTGAAGATTATTAATATGACTTTCTACGGAAAATAAAGTTTATTGCTGCACAGCAGTCTTACTGTTCCTCTTTCTTTACACAGTGTCCACAGATCTGAAAGAACACACAAAAAACACAAAAGTGTTATTAGAGCATACGAGATTACAGCAAAATACTGTATACAGAGATACGTGATTGTTTTTATGGAATATCAAGACTAGACACACCTCAGTAATATAAGAATACCTAGAAATTACCAAATAGCTACAACAAATATCCTTAGATCTGAGTTAGACTTGCTATAGAAATGCAGTATCAGGTAGTCTTGAGAAAATACTGTATGGTAGGTCTGTGCTTGTGTCCATCTATTGATTGAATAACTTTATTTCCCAAGAGCTTGCTGTAAATTACCTTGTGATGGCCTTGTAAGTCAAGATTTGCTTTGATGGATTGGTTGACTAATGAGGCTGTGCACAATGGATACATTAGTACTTGTGTTAAAGTGCAGCAGTAAACTTTTTTTTTTTTTTTTTTTAAAGGAATGGATACAGCCCCAATTTTAAAGGGGTTCTAAGCTGAAACCATCTTATCCCCTATCCAAGGGATAGGGGATAAGATACCAGATCGTGGGGGTCCCGCTGCTGGGGACCCCCATGATCTCACTTGCGCCACCCTTGTTATTTAAGGCACCGAGCGAACTCCGCTCCATGCCCGATGACTGGCTTTACTGGCCGTCGTGCCCCCTCCATTCATGTATATGGGAGGAGGACTGACTACTATGTTTAGCCGTCCTGCCCCCTCCCATAGACAAGGGAGGGGGCCTGACGGTAAGCTTAAGGGGCTGCAAGCTCCCGTGTTTTGGACGCTGCTCTCCTTTGGATAGGGGATAAGCTGTTTAGAGCAGAGTACCCCTTTAAGCCGTTTGGCACTATGCCAAATTTTACATTGCATGAGCATGGGTAACAAAACCGAAGGGTGCAGGAGGGTGTTGTAGTGGAGCACCATGAATTTCTATTTTTTTTCCTGGGCTCTAGTGTGTTAATAAAACTTTCCATGTGATTCATTTGTAATTTACTTCCTTCCAGAGGGAATTTATTGATGTGAATCAGCTATCCTTTATCCATGACCTTGGACCGAAGGGCATGTAAGTTTTATATGGTTAGTTTACTCAGCTGCTTTCTCCAATCTTGTGTGTTATATTCTGGAAAGTAATGCAGGGTCTAAAGAGAATGTCACTTTCTGTGTACTGTGAGGAAATGACTAGCATAATCCCCTCTCATTGGGAGAAGTTAGTTACTAAAATGTACAACTGCATTAACATTGTGTTCTTCTATTGTAATGTTTTATGTTCTCACAACATATTTTTGTGTTTGCTGAGGGAGTTTTGAGCTCCAGTATTAGCAGGAAGTTTTGCAGAGAATTCACTATTTTTATATCATAACAAGACAAGAATCGAAATCCTTAGCAATTTTGAAATCTAAAATGTTTGCATAGATTTCCCCATTCTCCGCTCATATTAGCATAGCTTACTGCTAAAATTCTGTGAAAATGTGTTTATTAGCTCTAAGCTCTAAAGAATTCATCTATAATAAATGCCATTTAGTCAGCAGTAAGAACACAATAAGAATTCTGTCTAGTTATAGAACTATTTGTCTTGAGCCCTTGTAAGCTGCCAGCATGTATACTTTCTGGCCACTTTATTAGGTATACATTTTTACATGCTTGTTAACATAAATTGAAACAATATAATGCATTTAGGCATGTAGGCGACTCGATGATAAGGTATTGGTCTTTTCGCTGATGAAACAAAGATTGGTAACAGGGTTGATGTTTTGGAGGGATATGACAAATGGCAAAGGATTTAGGAAAAATAGAAGAATGGTCACTGAAATTTAAAGCGAATAAGTGCCAGATGGGGCGTAAAAACCCTGGGGCAGAATGGCAACTGAAATTTAAAGCGAAAAAGTGCAAGATGGGGCATAAAAACCCTTGAGCAGAATATAGAATGTGATACTATCCTAACCTAAGTATCTGAGGAAATTAACTTTGAGGTCATCATCTCAAATGACTTAAAGGTCGGTAGACGATGTAATAGAGCAGCAGAAAACACTAGCAGAATGCTTGGATGTATAGGGAGAGGTATAAGCCGTAGTAAGAGGGAAGTGCTCATGCCGCTGTACAGAACACAGGTGAAGCCTTACTTGGAGTATTGTGCGCAATACTGGAGGCCATATCTCCAAAAGGATATAGATACTCTAGAGAGAGTTCAGAGAAGAGCTACTAAACTAGCCAGGAAAGGTTAAAGGACCTTAACATGTATAGCTTGGAAGAAAGACAGTGTATATTTAAAAAAAAGAAAAACTAGAGGGACAAAGGTTTCAGATTGCAGTGTCAAAATTTGGCATAAACAATAAGAAATCATGGATCCATCGTGCCTTGTATCAATGGATCAGGCTGCTGGTTGCTGGTGTAATGATGTGGGGAACATTTGCTTGGCACACTTTGACTCCTTAGTTCCAGTTGAGCATTGTTTAACCCCTTAAGGACAATGAACGTAAATGTATGTCCTGATCTGCTGTGACTTCGCGCACCAGGACGTACATTTACCTGCCGGTAATAGCTGACATCAGCGATTGCGCTCGTGTCCGCCATTAACTCCTCAGATGCCATGATCAATGCAAATCACAGCATCTGTGGCAATGTGGCACTTTAAATGGATGATCAGATCACCCGCATCACGCCCAAAAGGGTTCCAAACTGGTACTTGCAAGATATACGTAATAAAGTGTACATCCCCCTCTAAATGGACTATCATAAGGCAGCAAGTTCTGTGTATACTGTATGTTATACAGTGTTAATACTACTGTTTAATCGCCATGTGTTAAAGCTCTGTGTTACATTATCATTATGTAACATATTTATAGACCAGCAATAGGCTGGAACTTTAGATTGCTAAAAAATAACTGATGTGCTGGAATTCAGGACTTGCCGTCTTGGAGGGGTCACTTGGCATGTCCTAGCAGAATGTGGGAATGTTGAGGGGCCCATGACAGCTGCACTGTACTAAAATTATCAGTTGTGTCATAGGAATTAAAGCACTCTAAATTTTCTGAGTTAAATGAAGCTATGTTCTGCATAATAGTATGGTCAGAAGTAACTAAATCTTATTCATACTTTGTTTCAGTGAAGGAATGATAATGAAGAGATCCGGTGGGCACAGAATACCTGGCTTGAATTGCTGTGGACAAGGAAGTGCGTGCTATCGATGGTCAAAAAGGTACAGGAAGACTACATTTTTATGTATTTATATGGACACAAACATCTCTTAAAGGGGTACTCCCATGGAAAACTTTTTTTTTTTTTTAATTAACTGGTGCCAGAAAGTTAAACAGATTTGTAAATCACTTCTATTAAAAAATCGTAATCCTTCCAGTACTTTTTAGGGGCTGTATACTAAAGAGAAATCCAAAAAAAGAAATGCATTTCCTGTGATGTCCTGACCACAGTGCTCTCTGCTGACCTCTGCTGTCCATTTTAGGAACTGGAGAAAATCCCCATAGCAAACATAGGCTTCTCTGGACAGTTACTAAAATGGACAGCAGAGGTCAGCAGAGAGCACTGTGGTCAGGGCATGCCAAGAAATGCATTTCTTTTTGAATTTCTCTTTAGTATACAGCCCCTAAAAAGTACTGGAAGGTTTAAGATTTTTTAATAGAAGTGATTTACAAATCTATTTAACTTTCTGGCACAAGTTGATTTAAAAAAACGTTTTCCACAGGAGTACCCCTTTAAGCTGCCTTATTTAGTTGCTTATGTGGTCACTATTCATCTGTACTCATAATTCTAATATTGCAATGTTTGACTGGACCTGGCGAAAAGTATAGCTTTGTACACTTCAGAAGTAGTCTTTCTGCAGGTCAATAAACCCCACTGAACTGGTTCCCCTGGCAGCCATACATGCCCATTCCACAACATTGTCTCCACCTTGTTTGACTGATCATGTCTACACACTACAAATGTTCATACTGACTTCTAAAAGTGACACAGCAAATGTCTACATGGTAGTCTAGTTCTATTCAGACTTAGAGCTAAGCGGCATCAGATGAATTTTGCAGCCACTTATCAATGTGTTCTTTTTGTTATGTTTTCAATTGTTTTTATAGAAAAGTCCACATGGTCAGAATTGTGATCCCTCAATAGTCCTCTTGTTCATACAATCTCAGAGTTTAATTGTAGCTTTTATCACATTTTGCAGATGGCTAGTTGTGAAGGATTCCTTCCTTTTATACATGAAGCCTGACACTGGAGCCATTTCCTTTGTTCTGTTAGTCGATAAAGAATTCAACATAAAGATGGGGAAGAAAGACACTGAGACCCAGTATGGCTTACGAATAGACACTCTCTCCAGGTAAGATGGAATAATTCAGCAACTTTCTTCTGTGGATTGTCACGAAGGGAATGTTTTCATTGTTTGCAAGTTCTGACATTAGGAGTTCTGAGATTAAAAACAAGTTTTACTTTCTTTCCACTTCATGCAGCAATATACACATATTATGAGTGCTTTAATATTCTCAGGCAGGTTTACTGCATATGTGTATTTCATGTGTTCATTAAGTGACATTGTGACTTAAAACTTATCCAGCCGTGGCCAGGTGGTAGCATGAGGAGCTATCCTACATTGTTAGGGTTATGAAACTTAAGGATATTCTTTAATTTTTAATTGTTTTTAGTTGAGTACAGTTTTGTTTCCATGTTTTAATGTTTGACACGTTTTAATGTTTGCTCAGAGCATGTCTGTACTTGGTAACAAGACCTTTTTGTGATTTCTGTTCAAGACTTTGCAAAGACTTTATCATTGACATTATCAGCTAAAATGAATGACATTAAGGTTGAACTTTGTATATGTAGGAAGAGTAGCTCCAGCTCACCCCAAAGAAGACTTGACTGCGTCGCGGATCAGTGTGGACAACGCTGTGTAGTAATGCAAGATGAAAGGAAAATCCACCGCGGTAGCTCGTATGCAACAGATTTATTCGGCACAGCAAACGCACAGGTACAAGACAATAGTGACTCGTTTCGATCACTTAGGTGATCGAAAGTGATAGTATGAATAAGATCACTTAGGTGATCGAAACGCGTCACTATTGTCTTGTACCTGTGCGTTTGCTGTGCCGAATAAATCTGTTGCATACGAGCTACCGCACTGGATATTCCTTTCAACGTTGTACATGCTACTATATGAAATTGGTATTTACTACTTTTTAAATTTAAAAAAGAGAAAAGAGGAAAGGCGCTCCCTGTGTAATAAAGTCAGCACGAGGGTAGAGAGGAAAACAATTGTAAGATCAGTGCTCACCCTGCTAAGTTGTGTGAGGACATACACAACTATGCTGAATACATGTGATTTTTAAGGATCACAATCCTGTAGTCTGCAGCCTTCCTGGAGGATGTGTGGAATAAAACAAGACTTCAGGGAAAAACCTGGATTTTCGGCGCTGACCAAGAAGAAGGTGTTGGAGCCCAGGTAAAGGAAGGAGGTTTATTAGCAACGCGTTTCACCGCGCTTGCGCGGCTTCATCAGGCTTAATACACAGCAGTTGTATCAGGGTTATATACCCACACGGGATTAACCCATGAAGTGCATGATTAAGATGTATTACAAAAAAATAACCATATAAAATGTATAAATAACAATGAGCATAAATATACATTTATAACACTCAGCACTGATCTTAATAAAATATTTTATAAATTACAGCTATAAAATTAAGAAAACATATATAAAAGAAAAAAATAATGAACATGAAAAAATAGCCGCATAGTGTGAATTTGATTGAAGGATAGAGACAAAACCAAGGTTCCCATCGGGCGTGACCGGTTTAACCGAATAGTAGATAGAAGGAATTGCATGATTCATACCCCGAACATCAAATGAAGGAAGCACAAAAGGCTTAGCGAAAAACGCACTGGCAGAACAGATTCCAAAAAACTATTAAACTAAAAAAAAATTTTTGATAAAAATATGGATGAACAAAATCAACGAGTATTTTCGGTTGTCTCATTCAAACCGTGTGGAAATAAAGTTACCAACTTATGGATCCAAAAACTCTCACGGTTAATTAAACGTTGGAATCTATTAGAAATACCCTTTGGGACCGATTCCAAGATAATCAAATTTAGAGACTCTATGCAACTATTGTGTTTTAATGAAAAATGTTTAGAGATGCTATGTAGCATATACTCATGTCTGATATTCCATCTATGGCGATTCATACGTGCCCGAACTGTTTGTACAGTGCGGCCCACATATTGTAAACCGCACTGACAAGACAGTAAATATATGGCAAAATTAGTGTCGCAGGTAAGCTTGCCCTTGACTTTGTATTCTTTGTGTGTATACGTTGATTTGAATACAGTTGTGGATTTGATTAAATCACAGCACATGCAGCGAGACCGGCCGCATGGAGAGCTGATGGCACCCGTCTGAACTGTGTCTATAACTATAGGTTTCAATTTGCCAGGGGCAATAAGATTTTGTAAATTACGAGATCTTCTAAATGTAATATTAGGGGTATTGGGAAGAAAACTTTTAAGAATTGGATCATTACACAAAATGGGCCAATGTTTGAACAATTAGAATTGGTCACACCTAAGTCACCATCCCTCAATAATATATCACTCTTGAAAACATCTAATCACAAATATAATTTTATTACTAATTTCAATAACGAAGCTACTAACATTAAAAAAATATTATTCAAACATTGGCCCATTTTGTGTAATGATCCAATTCTTAAAAGTTTTCTTCCCAATACCCCTAATATTACATTTAGAAGATCTCGCAATTTACAAAATCTTATTGCCCCTGGCAAATTGAAACCTATAGTTATAGACACAGTTCAGACGGGTGCCATCAGCTCTCCATGCGGCCGGTCTCGCTGCATGTGTTGTGATTTAATCAAATCCACAACTGTATTCAAATCAACGTATACACACAAAGAATACAAAGTCAAGGGCAAGCTTACCTGCGACACTAATTTTGCCATATATTTACTGTCTTGTCAGTGCGGTTTACAATATGTGGGCCGCACTGTACAAACAGTTCGGGCACGTATGAATCGCCATAGATGGAATATCAGACATGAGTATATGCTACATAGCATCTCTAAACATTTTTCATTAAAACACAATAGTTGCATAGAGTCTCTAAATTTGATTATCTTGGAATCGGTCCCAAAGGGTATTTCTAATAGATTCCAACGTTTAATTAACCGTGAGAGTTTTTGGATCCATAAGTTGGTAACTTTATTTCCGCACGGTTTGAATGAGACAATCGAAAATACTTGTTGATTTTGTTCATCCATATTTTTATCAAAAATTTTTTTTTACTTTAATAGTTTTTTGGCATCTGTTCTGACAGTGCGTTTTTCGCTAAGCCTTTTGTGCTTCCTTCATTTGATGTTTGGGGTATGAATCATGCAATTCCTTCTATCTACTATTCGGTTAAACCGGTCACGCCCGATGGGAACCTTGGTTTTGTCTCTATCCTTCAATCAAATTCACACTATGCGGCTATTTTTTCATGTTCATTATTTTTTTCTTTTATATATGTTTTCTTAATTTTATAGCTGTAATTTATAAAATATTTTATTAAGATCAGTGCTGAGTGTTATAAATGTATATTTATGCTTATTGTTATTTATACATTTTATATGGTTATTTTTTTGTAATACATCTTAATCATGCACTTCATGGGTTAATCCCGTGTGGGTATATAACACTGATACAACTGCTGTGTATTAAGCCTGATGAAGCCGCGCAAGCGCGGTGAAACGCGTTGCTAATAAACCTCCTTCCTTTACCCGGGCTCCAACACCACCTTCTTGGTCAGCGCCGAAAATCCTGGTTTTTCCCTGAAGTCTTACTTTTTAAATTTGGTAAAGCACATTTCAGTGTGGGACAGTCCAAAACGTTAGCCACACCACTTGATGTACACACCAGTGACAGATCACATATGGAAGATATGTCATGTTCTATATTCTGTAATATGAATTACTATCCCCTCAAAGGGGTACATTGCCCCTAGACATCTTATCCTCTATCCAAATGATAGGGGATAAGACGTCTGATCGTGGTAGGTGTGGTAGCTGGCCGTCACGCCCCTTCCCATAGACATGAATGGAGGGGGCGTGGTGTGACATCAGGGGGTAGGGTATAAGATGTCTAGAAGTCAGAGGACAGGGGATAAGATGTCTAGGAGTGGTGTACCCCTTTAACAATTTAATATTTTATGTTTGGTTTTTCAGATCTTTGATTTTGAAGTGCAACAGCTACAGACATGCACGATGGTGGGGTCAGGCTATTGAAGAATTTGTTAGGAAACATGGGAAAAACTTCCTGACGGCTCATAGATTTGGATCATATGCAGCAGTCCAAAAAAACACACTATGTAAATGGTATGTACTATGCTAAGAATATCGGTTCGCTTGCATAAGCCAGTCAAATTTAATAGTCTATAGATCTTTAGCAATATGTGATCCTTTAAATGCAAACATTACTTTTTAAATCTGGCATGTTCTCTTCCCTTCTGTGTCTTTATCTACCCTGCTCTATAAATAAGCAGGGTTGTAGGAGACATTATGGTGGTATAGCTGCAGGGAAGATTTTAGTGCAAGTGAGGCAGATTTCAAACTTATTAGGAACTGTTCACCCATGTACAGTCAGAGTACTAAAGGGAGAAAATAGCAAGAATAGACTGTAATTCAAGGTCTTGTATGCTTGTTGAGAATTCACTGCTTGTGTAAAAGCAAACTGAAAAATATTTACAAATGTTTAATAGTGAATAATGGTAGGTATTACTTTTAATATAACTTATCAATTAACCATAGAGAAAAAATATGTTTAAGTGCTTTGCCCTTCTTCTCCATTCCGTATTACTTTACTAGGTTAAACCTAGTAGTATGGCCTCATGAAGGGGGTTAGCATTGAAAACCTTAAACCACTGCTGCAGATTATTGCTAATGTAATAGCAATTGCTTCACTGCTTAATGTGAATTTTTGCTTAAAGGGTACCTCTCATCAAAAAAACTTTTGATATATTATAGATTAATGTATGCAGAATAACTTCACAATTGCTTGTTATTAAAAAATATGTTTCTTTCTATTTAATTTTCCACTTTGAAGAAATGACCACTAGGGGTCTCCCTACCAGTCCTGGCAGCAAGCATTTCAGACTCATGCTGGAGTCCTAAACACTACGAGCTGCCAGTCTGCTTTGTTCACAAAGGAGAACACTCAGAGCTGCCAGCCTGCTTTGTTCACAGCCTGTTTGGCTGTGAACAAAGCAGGCTGGCAGCTCTGAGTGTTTAGGACTCCAGCATGAGTCAGAAATGCTTGCTGACAGGACTGATCGGGAAAAATACAATAGAAAGAAGAATATTTTTCATTAGCATGCTATTGGAAAGTTATTCAACATTCATTAATCTAAAATATATCAAAAGTTAATTTGATGAGAGGTACCCTTTAACGGAGCAATGAAACTGATGTATAGATAACCTATTTGTTGGGCTTAATTTTAAAATTATCTCATGATGCACTGCCCATCCTCTTGTAGTGTAAAAGTGGTGGGTTTATCAAATCTTCCCTACACGTGAACTCCTGTGTAAATGCAGAATATGGAGAATTTAGCAATATCTTAATGAAACGGAAAATCGGGCAGTAAGGAAAATTCACCTGTCATTTGTATAAAAAAAAAACAAAAAAAAACACAATAGTATACATTTTTTTTTACATTTCATGACTGTTCCTGCCTGACAATGCCTCAAAACAATGCCTCATAAGTTGATTTGTGTGAAGACAGGTATTTTACTTTAAAGGGGTTCTGTCATCCGTGTCTAACCTTTCAGTACATGCTGGTAATGCGACTGACACTGTTGATAATGATGCACCAGTCGATCCGTCGCTCTGTTCACCCTTCATGCTTCTTATTGGGTCGATGGTAATCATCTTGGTACACAGGCGGTGCTCCATGAGCATGCTGACGTCACAGCTCCTGCTTTCCTCCCTCTGCCTGCTCGCAGCCGGGCCAATTGAGGAAGCTGCAGTCGTGATTTCAGCGTGCTCCTGGAGCGCCCCCCATGCACCAAGCCTGCTCATTACCATTAATTCAATAAGAAGGATAACTGGTGAACGGAGCGATGAATCAGCTGATGGTAAGTATAGTTGTTATCAGTGTCACCCGCATTACAAGCCTGTACCAACAGGTTCGTGCGGGTGACATTGCAGACTGATTCTCTTTTAAATGTACCCATGTTAGGAGTATGGGATCTCCTTGTGTTCATTGTATATAAACTGTATATATCCAACCGGTGTTAATCACCTTAAATCTTACGTGTGTTCTTTTATCGTTCTACTGTATGTTATTTCTGCACAGTAAATAGTTGTCTGTAAATAACTCATAACCTCTCATTTCAGCAAAAAAATAAATAAAAATTCCAGTAATTTGCCTTTTTATTACATTTTCCTAATGGCAAGAAATGAAATGGCCTCTGTTATTATTACAAAGTCACAAGATAATGCCATTACTGTGCGGTCATTCCAAAGTGCATAGTTGCTTAGCATATTCCATATTACAATGTATCCTTCAAGAGTATGACCTTATTGTCACGTGGTAATGTATTCGCTCTGTTTTAGGTATGTCAATGCCAAAGGATATTTTAATGATGTGGCTGATGCAATGGAGGCAGCAAAGGAAGAAATTTTCATTACAGATTGGTGGTTGGTATTACATTGTCTCATACTTGGTTCTTTATGAATAATCATTGCTGTTAACCATTAAATGACTGACAATATGCCTTTATAGTAGCTGAGTCTGCTGTATATGCGGCAGATATCTGCTGTATCTTACAGGGGACACCTTTCTGTAAGTACCGGCTTCAAACATTAGTCCGGTCTCCACGGTTTAACTGCAACCCTCTGCATGCAGCTGTATGCTAAATACCACCCCTGTGACATAATCGTGGGGTGCAGATTCCCTACCATGGCAGCCTTCTGAAGGCCTCCGTCCATAGGAAGATCTGCTTGTACAGCCTGCTTTAGTGATGCTCTACTAGAGGATCGGCATTTTGGCGGTTCATTGCCACACAACTATAAAAGCAATCAAATGAATGCTTGTAAAGGAAATATAAAAAAATAAAAATAAAAATTCAATCCAACCACTCGTCATTTTCAATTTGAAATTTACCCTCCAAAAAAAACTTATTTGGTATTGCTGCATAAGAAAATTTCGAAACTATTAAAATATAAAAGGGTACTAATAAAAAGTACAGGTCATGGTGCAAACAAAAGCCATCATACAGCTCTGTAGACAAATAAATAACATATCTAACTATGGCCATCCAAAGCATAACAAAAATTATATCAATTGGGTATTGCTGTAATTGTACTGACCTGCATAATAAAGATAACATATCAGTTTTATTTTAAAGTGAACTGCGTTAATACTAAATCTCTCAAAATGTGCAAAATTGCAGTTTTTTTTGTTTCAGTCCACAATATCTTTTTCCTTTCACAGTATGTTGTATAACAATTTTAAAAAGAGCATCTGGTCCTGCAAAATACAAGCCCTCATGTGGCTCTGTATGTAGGAAAAAGAAGCTCTAAGAAGATAGGGAGTTACAAACTTGGCAAAAATTGCTGATGGAGGAAAGGGTTAATGCTCTTGTGCTTGGATAAACACATACCCATGGTCAAAGTACAGAGCTTGTAAAAGTGCAGTTAATAAAAACAGCCATGAAAATCATCCATGCATGTGTAGCTAAAGGTTTTGGAGATCTTGAGATATTAGACATAAAGTAGTGATGAGGACAGGCTGTACTGCACTTCCTGTTGAAAAACAATCTGTCAAACCCTTTTTTGACAGCACATTTATATGAAAAACTTTAAAGTAAAGCTTCTTATGTAAAAAATGCTTAAGCCCTTCCCGCAGAAACCGTATATATACGGCGTTCATTAAATATGCGCTCCTGCTGCACTGATCGGGTTAATTAGCTGAAGTCCCAGGGTGTCTGGCGGGAGACCACTCGCACCTGACACCCCGGGACCCCATTTGATTAACCCGATCAGCGATTGGGTGTGCATATGCAACAGAATCAGCGGGTGTGCGGCGGGATTGGGAGGAGAGAGGCGGGTGTCCGGAGGACCGGCGGCAGGAGCAACGGGTGTCCGGCAGTGGCAGCAACGGGTGTCCCGAGGTCTGGTGGTGGGAGCAACGGGTGTCCGGAGGTCCGGCGGCGATGATGTGGTGGGTGAGTGCTCTCCCCCCTTACAATTTGCAAAACTGCAACTCCCAGCATGCCCAGACACTGGGCATGCTGGGAGTTGTAGTTTTGCAACATCTAGAGCACCACAGTTTGGAGACCACTGTGTAGTGGTCTCTAAACTATGACCATTCATATGTTGGAAAACTAAAACTTAGTAGTTTTGCAGCATCAGGAGGGCCACACCTTGATGACCACTCTCCTGCTCCTAGCTTTTTATGGGGTGCAGGTTTTTTTTGCACTTTTTTGTGGGGGCGTTTGCGGTTCGTGCCACCAGCGACTATTCTGCGCTGTGCGGCCGGACTGTACCCCATGTGCAGACTGTGCTGATTGCTGATCCGTGAATTATTACTGATCAGCACTTTTTTGGGGTACATGCATTTTTTTTTTTTGCAGTCTGGCCACACAGCGCAGAACAGTCACTGGTAGCAGAGACCACTAACACCTTAAAAAAAAAACTGTACCTAAAAAAAAGTGCTGATCAGTAATAATTCACTGATCAGCAATCAGCGCAGTCTGAACATGGATTACGGTCTGGCCGCACAGCACAGAACAATCGCTGGTGGCACGGACCGCATACGCTCCCCAAAAAATGGAAATCATGCACCGCAAAAGAAGCCTACAGTAAATGTAAAAATCACTACACTACACAATGAAATAAAGTGAAAACATTTACACTGTAAGTACAGTGAGCATTTACGCCCCACAGGTGTCTGACAGATTTTTGGAACAGTGGTCAGTGAAAAGGAAGAATTTAATTTTTCATTTGCACAGCCCACTGTTCTAAAAATCTGTCACACGTCAGTGGGGTGTAAATGCTCACTCCACCCCTTATTACATTCCGCGAGGGATGACCTTTCCAAAATGGGGTCACATGTGGGGGGTCCACTGTTCTGACACCATGGGGGCTTTGTAAACGCACATGACCCCCGACTTGAATTCCAGCCAAATTTTCTCTCCAAAAGCCCAATGGTGCTCCTTCTCTTATGCGCCCTGTTGTGTGCCCACAGAGTATTTACATCCACATATGGGGTATTTTCATACTCAGAAGAAATTGAGTAAAACATTTTGGGGGGCTTTTTACACTATTTTGCCTTGTGAAAATGAAAAATTTGGGGTAACACCAGCATTTTAGTTAAAAAAAATATTTTTCATTTTCACGTCCAACTTTAATGAAAGTTTGTCCAACACCTGTGGGGTGTTAAGGTTCACTGTACCCCTTGTTACTTTCCTTGAGGAGTGTAGTTTCCCAAATAGTGTGCCATGTGGGGTGTTTCTTTGCTGATCTGACACCATGGGGGCTTCCTAAATGCAACATGCCCCCTAAAACCATTTTAGCATAATTCTCTATCCAGCCACATTTTTCTCAATCTATTCTTAGCATTGTAGTGCGCCCGTAGGACACTTTATGTCCACATTTTGGTGGGCTTTTTCTCCTATTACCCCTTGAGAAAATGAAAAATCTGGGGTAACACCAGCATTTCAGTGCCATGTGATGTTTTTTATTTTTATTTTTTTTCTGTTCTGGCACCATGGGGACTTCCTAAATGTGACATGCCCCAAAAAAAACATTTCAGCATAATTCTTTTTCGAAAATCTGAGCCTTGTAGTGCACCCGCAGAGCACTTTACATCCACATGTGAGGTATTTCCATACTCGAGAGAAATTGGGTTACAAATTTTGGGGGGCATTCTCCTTATACCACTTGTAAAATTGAAAAAAATGGGGCTACAAGAACATGTTACTGCCACTTTGCTGCTATTCCTGCGAAACACCTAAAGGGTTAACAAACTTTCTGAATGTCATTTTGTATACTTTTGAAGGGTGCATTTTCTATAATGGGGTAATTTTATGGGGTATTTCTCACAAAAAAGTCTCTCAAATCAACTTCAAACTGAACTGGCCCCTGAAAAATTAAGATTAAGAATTTTTCGAGAACATTTAGAAAATTGCTGCTAAACTTTGAAGCCCTCTAATGTCTTCAAAAAGTAACATGTCAACTTTTTGATGCCAACATAAAGTAGACATATTGGGGGACATTTCCTAATCTAGTCTATTCTGGGTATGCTTATAGACCAGCGTATGTGGTAGTCTCCTGTCTATTGTGCTCCTAATTTATCAAAGGTCTCACAGCCCTTGATAAATTCTGTGCTCAGACTTCAGGGTCTACAGCTTAAACTGCATTTAGACCTGCTCCAACATGGTCTGACATTTCAGCGTATTTTGGGCAGATGCGACTTGTCGCACTTGATAAATTCAGCACCAATGCATTTTCCAATGCATTTCCGTCTAAAATAGACTTGCATGCATCATGTTCTAAATATCCTCTACAGCAAAAGTCGCAGAAAAGTCGCACATATTTAGACTGCAACTTTCTGTGCGACAAATTTAGACAGGGAAAAACAGTCTAAATCCTTTGATAAATCTCCCCCATTGTGTATGTGAATGAATATATAATTTATTTGGCATGTCCATTTTCCTTGCAAGCAGAGAATTTTTTCGAAAGATGCAAAATTTTCATGAAATCTTGGAGTTTTTCACCAAGAAATTATGCAAGTATTGACAAATTTAGCATTATATTAAAGGGGTTATCCAGGAAAAAAATGTCTTTTATATATCCGCTGGCTCCAGAAAGTTACAGATTTGTAAATTACTTCTATTAAAAAATCTTAATCCTTTCAGTACTTATGAGCTTCTGAAGTTAAGGTTGTTCTTTTCTGTCGAAGTCCTCTCTGACTTCTGTATTGATCACGGCATCGGAGGGGTTAATGGCAGACATCCGCGCGATCGCGGATGTCGGCCATTACGGGCAGGTCCCCGGCTGCTGCTAGCAGCCGGAACCTGCTGTGTATGACTCGAGCACCCTTCCGATGCTCGTGGTCATACACAGGACGTAAATGTACGTCCTGGTGCGGGAAGTCCCGCCAAACCAGGACGTACATTTACGTCCGTTGTTGTTAAGGGGTTAAAGTTTATCGATTATAAAAAATAAAATAAAAAATATATATATATATATCAACAGAAGAATGCAGCAGCACACTGCCAGCACAAGGAATATGCAGTTAAAACATGAAGAGCTATACAGCTAGGGTGTAATAGATGCAAATGTGAAACTATGAGATAGTGAGGCACTTAGCTCGCAAATTTGTCTCCGCCGGCGGTCAAATAGCTTGGACCGTCCCACCGCGATAAGGTGGCCTCCTTGGGACAGACCCTACACTGTGAATACGTTTTGTAGCCCACATTAGCTGTGAATCTGTTTCTCCCACTATCTTTGTGGTCTTTAGGTCATGTGAATCATATGTGTCATATACTTATACACATGCAAACATCTATTTATGATTTGCATGATATATTTATTTGTAGTGCATGGCAAAGGACTTACTGTGTGTGTTTCATACACATGCGTCCCCTCTGTATAGGATTGAGATCAGTAACCACCTGTCTACACTTAGTTTCTGACTGGTATCTCATGCTTTACTGAATTTTTGGGGGGATTTCTAATCCACTTTGATCTTTACAATACTTATTGTGTGGTCTGACGTATATAATAGGTATGGTGTGTATATGTGTCGAACATTGGACAATTGCAGTTTTGTAATGCTTTATCGACCCACATTTTTAGTTAAAAAACATGTAATTACCTTGTACACTTTTGTGTTAAGTGGCTTTTATTAGTTTGTTACATGACAAAAAAATTTAGTAATGGAAACCCAGTTTGAGCGCAGTTTTAAATGTTTCTTGTTGTAAAAATATCCACAATAAGCAAAAAATCCGTCTGTAAATCATCCAGTCCAAATAGTTCTTTTGTCTGTGATGTCCTTGCTGCCCTGCACATCAGTTTGCATTCAATACATTTTTTTTTGAATCTGTAGCTAAAGGAGGCGATACATTTCTGGACTTAGGTCTTTGAAAGGAAGGATAACTTGAGTATGACTGAACATAGTTGTTAGTCTAGTGTATGACTTAGGTTTGCTAGACTTCTGTTAAACACTGGGTAAAGATATTTCTGTATCTCATTTTAATGTATTGAAATTTAATAATACATTCAACAGGCTCCAACACAAATAAACAGTATATGGTCTATGCCACTTAGCTGTGATCAATGTATGCATGTTATGCATGTTAGTGGGACATAGTTATGCTGGCAGAATGGGACATTATATATTCATGTCTATAAATGTATGGCCAATAAAAATATGCAATAAAAACTATACTTCCCTGTTTAACAGGAGCATGTCAGCAGTTTTGATCAATCCCGAATCACAAACTGTGGTAGACAAGTGAAAAAAAAAAACAGTTTAAAAAGAAAAAAACTTGTATTGATGGACATATTAGTTGCATAGCCAAGGAAGTTTCAATCCCCCATTTGCTCTGATGTCAGGCGTCCGCCGGACATTCCTCCACCTGAACCCCTCTCCTGTACTATAAAGTGATAGACTCAAAAGCAAAAAGGAGGCATTAGGATGAGTTAAAGGGGTTATCTGGGCAAAAGGAAAAATTATTAACCTACTGTAATTGCCCTTTTTGTTTTTTTGGAGTAGGAGCATAGATGCTGTAGCTGGGGAAGGGGGTGCAGAGGAGGAGAGTGTAGTATGTTTATTATATCATCACCAGAGAACACATAATCTGGCACGGTCACTGTGTCTTCTGCACTGCTTTCCTCATAAATATAGTGGACGGTGTATATGTGGAGGGTGAACTGGTGGTGCTGATCGTGTGAAACAACAAACAAACAATAGCTTCACATGAAGAGAGGAACCGAGCATTCACCTGGTAAGCTGGCTGCAGCAGAACGTCTCACATCACATCCGATTGGTGAAAGAGCAAGGAAACGGTAGATGGAAGTGGGGGGGTTCAGACATCCAGCCCCACGAATCCCCTAACAGTGTGATGTGGTCCGTGGCCCGACGCCTGAGCTTCCCTGCTTCCATCTACCGCCTCCCTGCTCTTTCACCTATCGGATGTGATGTGAGACGTTCTGCTGCAGCCAGCTTACCGGGTGAGTGCTCCGTTCCTCTCCATGTGAAACTGTAGTATGTTTAAAATTCTCATTCAAACCGCCAGCCTGTTTTTGACCCCAGACACCCCCCTCACTGGTTTAAGGGATTTTTCGGAGATAAGAAAATATGTTCAAATAGTGCCATAAAGTTATGCAGATTTATAAATTACTTCTGATTAAAAATCTTAAACCATACAGTACTTATCTGCTCTGGACAGTTCCTGACATGGACAGAGGTGTCAGCAGAGAGCACTGTGGTCAGACTGAAAAGAACAACTCCACTTCCTCTGGAGCATACAGCAGCTGATAAGTACTACAAGGCTTAAGATTTTTAAGTAGAAGCAATTTATAAATCTGTATAACTTTCTGGCACCAGTTGATTTGAGAACACTTTTTTTTTTCTCTGGAGTTCCTCTAGGAATTCCCAGCAGACACCTGGAATCAGTGTGTGTGGCATTACAACTCCATTTTTGTTTTAATGCTGTTAATATTAAAGGGGTATTCCAGGAAAAAAACTTTTTTTTATAGATCTACTGGCTCCAGAAAGTTACAGATTTGTAAATTACTTCTATTAAAAAATCTTAATCATTTCAGTACTTATGACCTTCTGAAGTTAAGGTTGTTCTTTTCTGTCTAGGTCCTCTCTGATGACACCTGTCTCGGGAAACGCCCAGTTTAGAAGCAAATCCCCATAGAAAACCTCTTCTAAACTGGGCGTTACCCGAGACAGGTGTCATCAGAGAGACTTAGACAGAAAAGAACAACCTTAACTTCAGAAGCTCATAAGTACTGAAAGGATTAATATTTTTTAATAGAAGTAATTTACAAATCTGTTTAACTTTCTGGAGCCAGTTGATATATAAAAAAAAATTTTTTCCTAGAATACCCCTTTAACATCACTATCAGTGACATGGAAACCAGTTTAAACAAACCTGTCATATCTGAAACATTAAATACCTTGTTATTAAATGTTATCTCTAATACACTTTTTATGAAACTTTTAATAAGAGTACCTGTCATGAAAATGCTTTCCCCCTCCCCATTCTCTCTTTATTCCTCCTACCATGCTAACCCCTTTTAATCCCCTGGCATTTCTTTTACCCTTTTTTTTTGGCCGGCTCTTTAGCTCACTGCATGTGAGCTCGGGAGGGCTGAAGGGGGTGTTCCTCTGCAGGCACGACATCATCTGAAGCTGTTCCAGGGAGAACATCTGCCCTCACTCTTCTATGCTGCACCCGCACTAGAAGCACAGCATAGAAGAGACAGCCAATTGCTGCAGGCTGTTCTCTCTCCCCTCCTTTCTGCTAGTGTATCGCAGAGAGGATGAGAGCAGACCTGCAGCTATTGGCTGCACACGGCGTTCGCTCTGCCCTGCATGATTGACAGGACAGAGAGCGAATGCTGTGTATCCCTGATGTCCCGCCTGTACGTCCTGACTTTAGACTCCTGCCCAGCCAGGATAAGTCCAAAGTCAGATCTCCTGCAGAGACCGAATGCGGCCAGCACTAGGAGGGAGACCCCTAGTGACCGGATATTCAGACCTGAAAAAAATATATAAATATTAAGTATATATAAAATTACAGAAAGTATATTACACATATTTTTCATATTAGAAAAGGAACAAAATATCACATTTTATGTTTAATGGCAGAGCCCATTTAAAGGGGTACTCCGGTGGTCAACGTGTTTTTCCGTTTGTAACTTACCCTATTTGTTTTGTTTCATTTCTATTCTTGTTGTTTAGGCAACTCTAGTTCCGTTCTTTGTTGTCTTTTTATCCCCCACTTTGTTGTCCTATCTTTGCATCTATTTCCTGTTTCTTGCTGTGCTGAAAACTACAAATCACAGCATGCCACATGCCTTGCTGGTTTGGGGTGGCTCCTTTTTTTTTTTGTTTGTTTGTTCCGCCCTTTACCCATCCTACTATTTTCCCGGGTCAGCCCCCTTATACACAGCACACTAATATAATCAGCCCTGGTGGGGATACACTGTCATGCACACACAAAAGAGACTACAACTCCCAGCATGTGTCATTCAGGAGTCTTCAGTCTGTGGTGTAACACCAGCATGCTGCCTCTGTAGTCTCCTGGGGGTTGTAGTTCACCACACCTCTGTAGAGCATACACCAGTGTTTCCCAACCAGGGTGCCTCCAGGTGTTGCAAAACTACAACTCCCAGCATGCCCTGACAGCCTTTGGGCTTGCTAGGAGTTGTAGTTTTGCAACAGCTGGAGGCACACTGGTTGGGAAACACTAGTGTAACATGTGTATGCTGAATAGGCTAGAGCCACTAGAACAGTGTTTCCCAACCAGTGTGCCTCCAGCTGTTGCAAATCTACAACTCCCAGCATGCCCAAAGTATGTCAGGGCATGCTGGTAGTTGTAGTTTTGCAACAGCTGGAGGCACACTGGTTTGTAAACACTAGCATACACACACACAACAGGGACTACAACTCCCAGCATGTGTCATTCAAGAGTCCCCCCCCCCCCCTCCCCCTTCACATATAGGGGGAGATTTATCAAAACCTGTGCAGAGGAAAACTTGCCCAGTTGCCCATAGCAACCAATCAGCTTGCTTCTTTCATTTTTATGAAGGCCTGTGAAAAATGAAAGAAGCAATCTGATTGGTTGCTATGGGCAACTGGGCAAGTTTTCCTCTGCACTGGTTTTGATAAGTCTCCCCCATAGAGATCATTCCCAGTATGAGATTTATTCCCCTGCAGTCCATACATCCCCAGCCCGTGCACCTTCTCATCTTCCCCTTCAGATAACATTTATCTTCTCTGTGAGGTCCTTCTCCTGTGCAGACCTGTGTCCTTAGAATATAGAGCAGGGGGGAGGGTAGGTTAGGAGCTGTGTACTCAGCTGGATGAGATGAGGGGGTGTGGCTTATTCCTCTCATGCAGACAGAGAGAAAAAAAAAGCTGTGACATCTTGTCCACAACAGACTCAGAACTGTGGACAACAGTAAAAGAAAACCCTCTGAACTACAGAACTTCCTGCCCAACAAACAGGTAAGAAAAACACACACATGCTGCCAAAACATATAACACATGTATATTGCAAAACAACTAAACTTACAAAGATTATGCCATAGAGTCAAAAGAATTAACCACCGGAGTACCCCTTTAACTCCTACTATGTAGACAAATGTGTGTCCAAAGGAGCCCCTCCTCTGGTACTTGATCTAAACCTTGGAGATCCAACTCGCATTAATAAAATAAGGCTTTTCTTTAGAACCTGCTGTCACGAATACCACAGAATGAGAACACAGACTGTGGATTGTTTTGTCTAGCTGGGTTTAATGCTTTCCAGCATCTTGGAACTAGTCTGTTACTCAGGAAAAGAAATGTTCTAGTGTTTGGATAGCATAACCTTGTGAAACTGCAAATTCTTACCAACACTTTCCCATAGCTGTGACAGGCCGATGGTAACCTTGGCATACGTACAGCCTGAGTGTTATGTGTCCGCCAAGGTTTCCAGTAACTCGCATCATAAAGAGAAACTTTTTCAAAATAGGAGAAGTGAAGGCAAAGAATTCTGTGATGTACAGTAAACCAGTTATGTTTGTCTGGATTTCCACCTCACTTGCCTAATGTGTTATTAGCTATATAGTATCTATCCCAAATACTGCTGTCCATTGCCCCGATCATAGCCCCAACCTCTGTAGGAAAGCACAGCTGGTTGATAATGTGGACTGCACATCATTCTTGGATGCAATATGAATTAGCATTACCTGGTGTAACTGCACCATATTCTTTAAACGGGCACTGTCAGATACAAAAACTTTTGATATGTTGTAAAGCAAAAATAGGTTTTGGAATTGCTTTCATTAGAACATTTTCAGTATTTCATACTGAAAAAGCCAATCAAACAACTGCCTCCCTGCCTGCTTGGACACATACTAGTCCTGCTGTGTCCATGCGTCATCACCTATGTCATGGACACACTTCATTGATTGACAGATGTGAGCGCAGGGCTCACAGCTGGAGGAAAAATCCCCCCACTGTCAGCTTGTGTCCAGCTACTGTCAGTGAGGAGAAGCTGGGAGTTGTAGTTTTGCTAATGCTAGGGGAGATGTGAGCAGACAGCATCCAGAGGGGGGGGGCGGAGATCTACACAGTGAGGCCACGCCCCCTCCCTTTGAGAAAAATTCAGGCTAGTGAGCTAAATTAAAAGTGTAATAAATAAATAAAGGTGCTAGAAACACAAAAATTAGATGTCCATAGTCAGGATTAGGTACTGAGTGAAATCTTTAAAAAAAAAAAAAATGTTGTTGGATCTGACGGGTACGCTTTAAATGGCTTATATGAATATGCTGCATGCTACACTTTTATTCCTATAATGTGTCGTAATGTGCCAGTGCTTCCTGTCTATCCTCATCACTTGCTTCCTATTTACATGCCATCTTTACCACCATCTTGTAATGTTTGGCTAGGTTTCCTTGATAGCATGTATTAACTAGTTTGGGTTTTCCAGAATTGGCAACGTTTACTTTTGCTGGACAAATTGTACGTTTTGATTGCACCCTTTATTTCACCTTAAAATGTACTGTAAACCGGAAGAATATTACTTGTGGGGTTAAACTTAAATAGAAAAAAATTTAATGTTTTATGTTATGTTGTAGTAATTTTGACATAATTTAAATTTTAAAAAGGGGAATGATTACATTTTTTTATTGGGAGATTTTTCATGTTGGTCAATACTTTTTTTTTTTTTTCTTTTTAAAGGTTAAGTCCAGAAATATTCCTGAAGCGTCCAGTGGTGGAAGGAAATCGGTGGAGACTTGATTGTGTTCTCAAGAGAAAAGCTGTAAGTAACCCCAGATTGCTCTTAAAACAGCATTACTCCAAAAATCGAAGATTTATTCTTAGGTTTAGCCATTGCCTTTGGGGATTGCCTTGAATTAAATAGTTCTATTGTAAGATTGGCATCTCTTGAACACCTTAACAAATGTCTATAATGGGAAACTTTTTTTTAACGGAATTTGCCTTTAGTTAAAGGGTTACTCCGCTCCTCAGCGTCCGGAACTCATTGTTCCTAACGCTAGGTGCGGGCTTCTGTGTACACGCCCTGCCCCCTCGTGATGTCACGTCCTTCCCCCTCAATGCAAGTTTATGGGAGGACTTTATTTCCCATAGACTTTCATTGAGGGAGTGGGGCGGGCGTGAACATGGAATCCCGCACCCAATGTTCGGAACATTGAGTTCCGGACGCTGGGGAGCGGAGTAACCCTTTAAAAAGCAAAATATGTGCTTCCTACCTATTTTTTGAATACTATACAGATGTGGGTTCAGTCTTGTAAGCCAGGCTCTCCTATTTTTCATATATTTCGTCTGCTGGTGTTATTGTGTGATTGCACAGAGATTATGCAGTGAAGATCACAATGTGGCATTACAAAAGGCAAAAAAACTATTTGAATATTATTGAAAAAACTTATGACAATTAACAATAATGAAAAAATATATAACTTTTATAGCAATAGGATATATAACAATATAGAACAATAGAACGAAAAGTAATCTTATTATGGTAAAAATAGAATAAAAAATGTCTTTACCTTCTCTCCACCGCTATATATTAGCAGATGTAATATGTATTAGAATGACTAAATGCTAACTGCAAACTTAATTCGCTGCAACCTTTATCCAAAAATAATTTTGGAAATAAAAATAAAATTAAGTCATTGCTCTGACCATGACCTGGACTGGGATATAATGAGCCACTGACAGGCCTAAAAATACATTTTGGTTCTCAAGATTTTCACAGATCTGCAACCTTAGTACAGAATAGTTTTGAGAATATATTGGTGCATGGCTTAGAAAGAAGACTTAGAGAGTCCTGGGAAACTTTTGTATCTGATATTGAGGGGGGTTTTATTGTGCAAATAAACATAAATTACTGCTAGAATAACTGTACTCTTACTTGGGAATTTTTGCTATTCCGAAACAACAATGCTTTTGATGTTGTTTAATTTCTGTTTTGCTTTTACAGCAACAAGGTGTCAAGATCTTTGTTATGTTGTATAAAGAAGTGGAACTGGCACTGGGAATAAACAGCGAGTACAGCAAAAGAACTCTCATGCGTATACATCCCAATATTAAGGTATTGTCTCTATATGGCGTATGCTCATTTGTTTTGCATAAAGGTGACGGACATAGCGTAGTGTCAAGAAGTCTCACTATTCGGACGTTACCATTATATATTTTTATTCACTTGCAACTCCACTGATTCCTACATAAAATACATTTTCACTGGGCGTGTAACATGATGAGATCTGTAGCCCCCACACTTCATATGAAGACAATATGCTTCCATCTGTGAACTACCGAAAATAGGAATTTTACACAAGGATCCATATACTGTGCCTGTGAGCACTTTATTTTCCTTCCTGAGCACCACTGAGAAAAAACGCCAATATATATACACCAAGTGAAGGCAGCATATGCATTGTGAATTTTAAAGATTTGCCCACATTATAGTAATATTACAAGCTTGCTGCTCACAGAAAAGAATTGCAGTAACACATGTTTTGCTATACACATGTTTATTCCCTTTGTGTGTATTGGAACTAAACCAAAAAAGGGAGGAAAAAAAGCTAATTGGACATAATGTCACACCAAACTCCAAAAATGGGCTGGACAAAATTATTGGCACCCTTTAATTAATATTTGGTTGCACACCCTTTGGAAAAAATACCTGAAATCAGTCGCTTCCTATAACCATCAATAAGCTTCTTACACCTCTCAGCCGGAATGTTGGGCCACTCTTCCTTTGCAAACTGCTCCAGGTCTCTCTTATTGGAAGGGCACCTTTTCCCAACAGCAATTTTAAGATCTCTCCACAGGTGTTCAATGGGATTTAGATCTGGACCCATTGCTGGCCACTTCATAACTCTCCTGGGCTTTGTTGCCATCCATTTCTGGGTGCTTTTTGATGTATGTTTGTGGTCATTGTTCTGCGTGCAGAAATAGTGCTAATCCCCAAGGACAGTAATATACACACAATGACAATTTATCCTGAAATCTTACCTAAAAGTGTAGGTATACTTTAAAGGGGAAATCCGGTACATAACATCTTATCCCTTATCCACAGAATCGGGGATGAGTCACGGTTGGACCCTTATCCCCTGTGTATAGGGGCTAAGATGTTATGCACTGGAGTTCCCCTTTAAGTACTCCCTTTGGGAGTTATGGCAATAGAAGAACAAGCATGCACAGCCACATCTACTTTGTCTCTTCCTGCCCTCCTACTAAGGGATTCCAGAGTTCAGACTCCTTACAGCATAGCTGTCTGAAATAGGAAACCTTCTAAAACAAATATATACAAATATTGTGTCTACACTTTGAGACAGAAAGCCAGGCAGTACTTCAGGAAGTCCTGGAAAATAAAGTTGATGTTACAGCGTGCTGAAAATGTATCAGCAAGCAGTTAACCATTTTCTGGTTATTTGCAACCCTTCATCAGGCTGTTAGTAGAGTGGAAAGGTGCTACCAATGCCAACAACATTCCACTCCTGATGAAGGGTTTATTATCACCTGTAATGTTGCTAACTGCTTAATTGCATTTTTTTTTTTGTCCCTTGACGTTGTGAAGAAGATATACTAGGCAAGGATTTTTTTGGTCATAATAAGTCATACCTAAAAGATTGTCACAGAATGCATTAGGCCACAGTAAAAATAGCTTCAGTCCACTAACATTTTTCCCAATGATTTACATTAAATTGAATTGCTTTGACCTACTTGAAGCAGTGATTTGTTTTTTTACTTATGTATTTTTTTTGTCCACTATTCTTTTGGTAAATGCACATATTTGCTTTTTTACACGTTTGTGCTTGTTTGCTTGACTTGCTGAGCTGACTTAAACTTTCTAATGAAAAATACCTTTTCATTATTTCTCTGGTTAATAAAGTAATATAATTATGACTGCATATTGAGGAGTATACAACTTAAAATCAACTATTCTTTTTAACCCCTTAAGGACTCAGCCCATTTTGGCCTTAAGGACTAAATTAAGGATTTAATTTTTACGTTTTCATTTTTTCCTCCTCGCCTTCTAAAAATCATAACTCTTTTATATTTTCATCCACAGACTAGTATGAGGGCTTGTTTTTTGCGCGACCAGTTGTCCTTTGTAATGACATCACTCATTATATCATAAAATGTATGGCGCAACCAAAAAACACTATTTTTGTGGGGAAATTAAAACGAATAACGCAATTTTGCTAATTTTGGAAGGTTTTGTTTTCACGCCGTACAATTTATGGTAAAAATGACGTGTTCTTTATTCTGAGGGTCAATACGATTAAAATGATACCCATTATTATATACTTTTATATTATTGTTGCGCTTAAAAAAATCACAAACTTTTTAACCAAATTAGTACGTTTATAATCCCTTTATTTTGATGACCTCTAACTTTTTTATTTTTCCGTATAAGTGGCGGTATAGGGGCTCATTTTTTGCGCCATGATCTGTACTTTTTTTTGATTCCACATTTGCATATAAAAAACTTTTAATACATTTTTTATAATTTTTTTTAAATAAAATGTATTAAAAAAGTAGGAATTTTGGACTTTTTTATTTTTTTTCGTTCACGCCGTTCACCGTACGGGATCATTAACATTTTATTTTAATAGTTCGGACATTTACGCACGCGGCGATACCAAATATGTCTATAAAAAAAGTTTTTTACGCTTTTTAGGGGTAAAATAGGAAAAAACGGACGTTTTACTTTTTTATTGGGGGAGGGGATTTTTCACTTTTTTTTTACTTTTACTTTTACATTTTTTTTTACACTTGAATAGTCCCCATAGGGGACTATTCATAGCAATACCATGATTGCTAATACTGATCTGTTCTATGTATAGGACATAGAACAGATCAGTATTATCGGTCATCTCCTGCTCTGGTCTGCTCGATCACAGACCAGAGCAGGAGACGCCGGGAGCCGCACGGAGGAAGGAGAGGGGACCTCCGTGCGGCGTTATGAATGATCGGATCCCCGCAGCAGCGCTGCGGGCGATCCGATCGTTCATTTAAATCGCGAACTGCCGCAGATGCCGGGATCTGTATTGATCCCGGCACCTGAGGGGTTAATGGCGGACGCCCGCGAGATCGCGGGCGTCGGCCATTGCCGGCGGGTCCCTGGCTGCGATCAGCAGCCGGGATCAGCCGCGCATGACACGGGCATCGCTCCGATGCCCGCGGTTATGCTTAGGACGTAAATGTACGTCCTGGTGCGTTAAGTACCACCTCACCAGGACGTACATTTACGTCCTGCGTCCTTAAGGGGTTAAAGAGGTTTTCCAGCATATAAACAAAATATTGTATGTTTTTGTGGCCCATTTATAAAAGTAGAATAAATGGCCATACTTACCTGCCCTAATCCCCCACAGCATCTGTTGGCTCCACCCGGTCTCTTGCTATCCTGTCGTCCTCTGGCTTCTGAGACTAGCACTCTGAGCAAGACCTACCTGCTCAGGCATCACTCCCGCCAATGATTGGCTGAGCAGACAGGCCCTGCTCCAAGCTTTTGTTTTGGAAGAAGACAAGAGATCAGATTTAGATGGAGCAGTGCTCTTCCTGTATTTTGTGAATGTCTAAGATCTCTTTAATGAATATGAATTAATAAAAAAATTAAAAAAAATGTACCTCTAGTGTTGCCTGGCCAATTAATATCTTTACTGAAGAGGGGAACCTTAGGGCCCTATTACACAGTGATTATTGGCCAAAAATGGTCATGTCTCATCGGCTGCAATAAGGGATGCACAGCAGATGAATGATGGCAGAAAGGGCCTTGTGAACGATCCATGTTTGTGCTGCTATACTTGAGCTATACACAGCTAAACTTAAGCTGTGTTAAAGGCTCAGTAAACAAACACAGATTTAAAACATTGGTGCGCATGTTGGGCCATCTAATATGACCCTTAGTGAGAAAGGGACCTGTAGTCACTTAAATATTGTGCCAGAGAATTTGTTTAACTGCAGTTGTAGTTTTATTGTAGAAAAGTTGTAGATACATTTAATAGAACTGCTTTTTTCCACTAAACCTGTAAAAATGCATATCTGAGTTTGCTGGCACAGAAATATGCTCAGTGAAGTTGCCATTATTTCTTGCACCCTGGGCACTACTTTGTTTCTAAGGAGCTGTATATAACCAGAATAATAACTGATCTTACTGTTACTGCCATCTCAAGAAAGAAATTGTCTTATTGATTTAGGTGATGAGACATCCAGATCATATGTCCTCATCTGTGTACTTGTGGGCTCACCATGAAAAAATAGTGGTTATTGATCAGTCTGTGGCTTTTGTTGGAGGAATTGACCTGGCGTACGGACGATGGGATGATGATGAGCACAGGCTAACAGATGTTGGAAGTGTCAAGAGAATCGTAGCAGCCCAGTCCACAACTGGCATAAACATGGTAAAGTAAACTATTTGTTCTTTGTCCATATAAGCTAACTTGTTTTCTTTTGACATATTGCCAATATCATCGTAATATCAACAAGAGCACCCTAAGGTAGAGATGGAGTAATCAAAACTTACACACCAAACCTTAAATATCCAAAACAATGGATTGTAGGGTCTAAATCTACTTATATATTACACCCTCCTTTTATTCTTGATATTATTGGGAGATTAAAAGATAGTATTTTATTGGTATTCTTACCAATGCCACGCTGAAATTAGTCGCATGACTAAACTGGTGCTTACAAATGCCACACTGACATATGAACCATTATGTGAGAACATCAATAGAGCAATGCCACATTATGGTTGAGTCATTTGACTCGTATGTCAGTGCTGCATTTGTAAGCGCCGGTTTAGCTATGTGACTCTGTCAGTGCGACATTGATAAGCACCAATCATGATATCAAGTATGGTGACGATTATTGCATTCCATTGGTTTTAAGTAATGGGATCATGGTGATTGGCTCATGATCTGGAGGAGGGCATAAAAGAGCTTATATAAGACCAAATATCTGACCTGTCAATTTACCTCAATGCGAAACATGTTGGTGAGGTGAAGGGTTACTGTAAGTTTTTAACAGCCATTATCTCAGTCATTATCTAGGATCATATTTTAAAGCTTACCAATAATATACTATGTTTTGTTCTCATAAAACCAGGCATAAGATTAGAGTCTAATATATAAGGGATTTTATACCGTGTGACCCATTGTTTTGGATATTTGCGGTTTGGTGTATAAATATTGCCAATATACAGATGGTCTATACAGTCTACCTTTAATAGTTTTGCAGTATACTTCTTATAATACAGTATGCCTTTTACAGTTTAATATGTTCCCATATGAAGTATATAAGCCATTGTGACAACATTGAAAAACCCCTTCATGTTTTTTTCAACTGTGGACCATGAAGCAACATTATAATATTGTTGCAGTGTAGTCACCCGGGGTGGTATTCAAATTTAGAACAAATTGAAGAGGATAAGACATTGTAGTGACTTATGTAACAGGATGGGCAGTGGGAAACCCCAATTGGTCCCCTTTAAAAGCAGAGGGAGCAGGGGACTACTTCTGCCTGAGTCTGTGATTTGGCTGTGTTTTCTTAACAATCGGTTAGTGGGAACTGAGAAGAACTGTTTGATTCCCTTTGCTGAAGTCACCTTTGTACACCCATCCTGTCCTATTGTATTTGGTAATTCTGTCTTCGCTAATGATCTCTTGTAACATTTTAATGTTCTTTCGTGGGTTGCACACTGACTTTTACATATAAGCTCCCTACTAAAAGCTAATTTCCATACTTTTTCCCCAGCACTGCCTGGTCTGTAAGATTCCCTGTACCAGCCAACAGTGTTAACCACAAGATAAAGTACCCCAGCTACATCAGTCTGAATGGTCTTGTCTGTATCATTATTAATACATTTCTTCAACGTTAGGCCTTGTCCGGGTCTGTGCAGGCGTTGAATGGTGAAGACATGTCCACGAAGAAACCTAGCTTCCAAGTTCAGGAGAAAAAAGGTGAAGAAGTGGTGGACAACTCAAAGATACGAGGCATGGGCAAATCTCGAAAATTTGCTAAGTTCAGCCTGTATAAACAGCTCCACAAACACAACCTCCAACATGCAGACAGCGTCAGCAGCATAGACAGCCAGTCACGTATGTACTTTTTCTTTACTTTGATCTTAGTTATATCCTTATATATGTTGTTTAACCCTTTAAGGACCAGGCCATTTTACACCTTAGGACCAGAGCGTTTTTTGCACATCTGACCATTGTCACTTTAAACATTAATAACTCTGGAATGCTTTTAGTTATCAATCTGATTCCGAGATTGTTTTTTCGTGACATATTCTACTTTAACATAGTGGTAAAATGTTGTGGTAACTTGCATCCTTTCTTGGTGAAAAATCCCAAAATTTGATGAAAAATTTGAAAATTTTGCATTTTTCTAACTTTGAAGCTCTCTGCTTGTAAGGAAAATGGATATTCAAAATATTTTTTTATTTTATTCACATTTCCAATATGTCTACTTTATGTTTGCATCATAAAATTGACGTGTTTTTACTTTTGGAAGACACCAGAGGGCTTCAAAGTTCAGCAGCACTTTTCCAATTTTTCACAAAATTTTGAACCTCGCTTTTTTTCAGAGACCAGTTCAGGCTTGAAGTGGATTTGAAGGGTCTTCCCATTAGAAATACCCCACAAATGACCCCATTATAAAAACTACACCCCCCAAAGTATTCAAAATGACAATCAGTAAGTGTTTTAACCCTTTAGGTGTTTCACAGGAATAGCAGCAAAGTGAAGGAGAAAATTCACAATCTTTATTTTTTACACTCGCATGTTCTTGTAAACCCAATTTTTGAATTTTTACAAGGGGTAAAAGGAGAAAATGTATACTTATATTTGTAGCCCAATTTCTCTTGAGTAAGCACATACCTCATATGTCTATGTAAAGTGTTCGGCGGGTGCAGTAGAGGGCTCAGAAGCGAAGGAGCGACAAGGGGATTTTGGAGAGTACGTTTTTCAGAAATGATTTTTGGGGGGCATGTTGCATTTAGGAAGCCCCTATGGTGCCAGAACAGCAAAAATAACCCACATGGCATACCATTTTGGAAACTAGACCCCTTGGGGAACGTAACAAGGAATAAAGTGAGCCTTAATACCCCACAGGTGTTTCACGACTTTTGCATATGTAAAAAAAAATAAAAATAAATGTCACTAAAATGTGTTTCCCCCCAAATTTCGCATTTTTGCAAGGGTTAATAGCAGAAAATACCCCCCAAAATTTGTAACCCCATCTCTTCTGAGTATGGAGGCACCCCATAAGTTGGCATGAAGTGCATTACGGGCGAACTACAATGCTCCGAAGAGAAGGAGTGATATTTGACTTTTTGAGAGCAAATTTTGCTCGGGGGGCATGTCGCATTTAGGAAGCCCCTATGGTGCCAGAACAGCAAAAAAAAAACACATGGCATACCATTTTGGAAACTAGACCCCTTGAGGAACGTAACAAGGAATAAAGTGAGCCTTAATACCCCACACGGGTTTCACGACTTTTGCATATGTAAAAAAATATATATATTTTTTTCACTAAAATGTGTGTATCCCCCAAAATTTCACATTTTTGCAAGGGTTAATAGCAGAAAATACCCCCAAAATTTGTAACCCCATCTCTTCTGAGTATGGAGGTACCCCATAAGTGGACCTGAAGTGCACTACGGGCGAACTACAATGCTCAGAAGAGGAGGAGCACCATTGAGCTTTTGGAAAGAGAATTTGTTTGGAATGGTAGTCAGGGGCCATGTGCATTTACAAAGCCCCCCGTGGTGCCAGAACAGTTGACCCCCCCCCACATGTGACCCCATTTTGGAAACTACACCCCTCACAGAATTTAATAAGTGGTGCAGTGAGCATTTACACCCCACTGGCGTTTGACAGATCTTTGGGACAGTGGGCTGTGCAAATGGAAAATTACATTTTTCATTTTCACGGATCACTGTTCCAAAAATCTGTCAGACACCTGTGGGGCGTAAATGCTCACTGCGCCCCTTATTACATTACATGAGGGGTGTAGTTTCCAAAATGGGGTCACCTATGGGGGGGGTCAATTGTTCTGGTACCATGGGGGCTTTGTAAACACAAGTGGCCTTCAATTCCGGACAAATTTTCTCTTCAAAATCCCAATGGCCTCTCTTCTGAGCATTGTAGTGCACCCATAGAGCACTTTACATCCACATATGGGGTATGTTCTTACTCAGAAGAAATTGGGTTACAAATTTTGGGGGGCTTTTTTTTAATTTTCCCTTGTGAAAATGAAAAATTTAGGGTGACACCAGCATTTTAGTGAAAAACATTTTTTTTTTTCATTTTCCCATCCAACTTTAATGAAAATTTGTCAAACACCTGTGGGGTGTTCAGGCTCACTATACCCCTTGTTACGTTCCGTGAGGGGTGTCGTTTCCAAAATGGGGTCACATGTCTGTATTTATTGTTTTGCACTTATGTCAGAACCGCTGTAAAATCAGCCACCCCTGTGCAAATCACCAATTTAGGCCTCAAATGTACATGGTGCGCTCTCACTCCTGAGCCTTGTTGTGCGTCCGCAGAGCATTTTACGCCCACATATGGGGTATCTCCGTACTCAGGAGAAATTGCGTTACAAATTTTGGGGGTCTTTTTTTCCTTTTACCTCCCGTGAAAATAAAAAGTAAAGGACAACACCAGCATGTTAATGTAAAAAAAATTTTTTTTTTACACTAACAGGCTGGTGTAGACCCCAACTTTTCTTTTTCATAAGGGGTAAAAGGAAAAAAAGCCCCTAAAATTAGTAACGCAATTTCTCCCGAGTGCGGAGATACCCCATATGTGGCACTAAACTGTTTCCTTGAAATACGACAGGGCTCTGAAGTGAGAGAGCGCCATGCGCATTTGAGGACTAAATTAGGGATTGCACAGGGGTGGACATAGGGGTATTCTACGCCAGTGATTCCCAAACAGGGTGCCTCCAGCTGTTGCTAAACTCCCAGCATGCCTGGACAGTCAGTGGCTGTCCGGAAATGCTGGGAGTTGTTGTTTTGCAACAGCTGGAGGCTCAGTTTTGGAAACACTGCCGTACAATACGTTTTTTTTTATTTATTAGGGGGACAGTGTAAGGGGGTGTATATGTTGTGTTTTACTCTTTATTAGGTGTTAGTGTAGTGTAGTGTTTTTAGGGTACATTCACACTGGCGGGTTTACAGTGAATTTACCGCTAGGAGTTTGCGCTGCGGTGAAAAATTTGCCACAGCCCAAACTTGAAGCAGAAAACTTACTGTAAACCCACCAGTGTGAATGTACCCTGTACGTTCACATGGGGGGGCAAACCTCCAGCTGTTTCAAAACTACAACTCCCAGCATGTACTGACAGACCGTGCATGCTGGGAGTTGTACTTTTGAAACAGCTGGAGGCACACTGGTTGGAAAACCTTCAGTTAGGTTCTGTTACCTAACTCAGTATTTTCCAACCAGTGTGCCTCCAGCTGTTGCAAAACTTCAACTCCCAGCATGTACTTATCGCCGAAAGGCATGCTGGGAGATGTAGTTATGCAACAGCTGGAGGGATCGCAACTACAACTTCCAGCATGCCCAGAGAGCTGTTTAGGCTTGCTGGGAGTTGCAGTTTTGCAACATCTGTAGAGCTATAGTTTAGAGACCACTGCATAGTGGTCTCCAAACTGTGGACCTCCAGATGTTGCAAAACTACAACTCCCAGCATGCCCAGACAGCAAACTGCTGTCTGGGCATGCTGGGAGTTGTAGTTTTGCAAGATCTGGAGGTGCACAGTATAGAGATCACTTTGCAGTGGTCTCAAACTGTAGACCTCCAGCTGTTGCAAAACTGCAACTCCCAGCAAGCCTAAACAGCTCTCTGGGCATGCTGGGAGTTGTAGTTTTGCAACATCTGGAGGGTTACAGTTTAGAGACCACTATAGTGGTCTCAGACTGTAGCCCTCCAGATGTTGCTAAGTAACTCACCGGCTTCCGTTGGATCCAGGAAGCTGCGTCGCCGTCCTTTTCTTCCGCCGTTCGTCGCCTGCTGCCGCCGCTGATCGTCGCCGCTGCCGTCGCCGATGGGTAAGTGGATCTTCGGCGCCGGTCCCCGTCGTTTCCCCGTTCTGCCCCGCCTATTGTGGGAGGGCAGGACGGGGAAACCGAAAGTAAACCCCTCCGCCCCCGATCTGCTATTGGTGGTCGCGTCTAGACCACCAATAGCAGAGATAGGAGGGGTGGCAACCCTGCCACCTCACTCCTATCGCTACAGGGGGATCGTGGGTGTCTAGGACACCCGCGATCCCCCTTCTATTCCGGGTCACCATAGACCCGTATGACCCGGAATCGGCGCAAATCGCAAGTGTGAATTCACTTGCGATTTGCGCCGATCGCCGACATGGGGGGGTCTAATGACCCCCCTGGGCATTTGCGCGGGGTGCCTGCTGATAGATATCAGCAGTCACCCCGGCACGATCCCCGCCCGGCGCGCGGCGGGGACCGAAATTCCCACGGGTGTACAGGTACGCCCTTGGTCCTTAAGTACCAGGGAGCAAAGGCGTACCTGTACGCCCTTGGTCCTTAAGGGGTTAAAGGAGTCCTTTTGAAGGAAAGTGTAATGTGTGAAAATTGTAATTTAAAGGTAATATGTCAGCTGTATTTGCTGCAAGTCGCTACTTTGCATTGCCTTGCATATGGATAAATAAACATTTGTGATTCAGCATATCCAGTGAGTGCCGGGATTTCTTCTACCTACTATTTGTACCTCTGGTCCACGTGCACCACCACCTATACGATTGACGATTCTCTACTACCTGTATTTGCTGCTAAGACCGTTGGATAGCTGTTAGGCAGGGTTCACACCACAGAATAAACATTCTTCCGGGGGATTGGCTAAGAAATGCATCACCATCTAGGACAGTGTTTCCCAACCAGGGTGCCTCCAAATGTTGCAAAACTAAAACACCCAGCATGCCCGGACAGCCAAAAGCTCTGGTCTATGAGGATGGCAATGTAGTCTGCACGGTCCTAGCACCACCCTCTGAATCTCCTGCTTGAGATTCTATGGCATGAACTTTGCCTTAGGGTGCGTTCCCACTTGGCGGATACACAGTGTATTTCACGCTGCACAAAATTTATGGCAGTAGCGGGAAATACACTGCGTATTCCTTGCTCACTATACACACAGGGCTTTCCGGCGGCAGCCCTATGTGTGCAGTGAGTTTTGGAGGCGGAGCTGCGCGTCCGTCACGTCGTCACACGGACCCGCCTCCAAAACTCACTACACACATAGGGTTGCCGCCCTGTGTATATAGTGAGCAAGGAATATGCAGTGTATTTCCCGCTGCTGCCGTAAATTTTGCGCAGCGTGAAATATGCTGCGTATACGCCAGATGGGAACGCACTCTTAGGGTATAAAAACAAGCTGTACCTTTCTTTGAGATGATGGTGGTTGGGTTGTCAGGCTTGTAAAATTGCATTTTAATTCCTCAAGATGCAGAGCAGTAAAGTACCACAGCCTAGCACATCTTTCTCTCACAAGCCCTCATTTCCCAGCCACTTCTTGATTGATGTACAGGTCTCTATATGTCAGGGAGGTGAACAAAAGGAAGGAGGCATGTAAGACTTGAACTTGGCTGAGAAATAAAAAGGCATTTAAAAAAAAAAGAGATTTAACAGTCACCATTAGTTTCAAAAGGGTTTAGTTAGCCTTTATACCCCGACAGCTATCCAGTGGTGTCTACAGATCCTAGCAGCAAATACAGTTGGTAAATTCCCTTTTAATATCTTCTATGGTGATATAATTTCATTAGATAAAGACAGAACCCGTCCAAATGTTCAATTAGGACCCTCTTCTTTAATCCATAAGAGAACAGATCTATAAGATTGCCCTCCCACTCTAGTGATTTCAAGCCATCAAGGTTTTACATGTACAGTTGTCAGACAGGAGCCAGACCTGCAACCATTTGGGGGGTCGTCATGGTGCCCTCCTGAAACGGATTGTCTCTGATAACCCCTTTTAAGTGAAATTACTGGCTTAAACCTTACACTGCTTTATTGAGAGAAAACAATGCCCACGATGGTTGTAACATTTTTAGCATGCAGTAAAATTTCTTTTTAAGTCCCCTTTTAGATATAATTTTATTAATTCCATAACCATTCTGTCCATGTTCTTTTCTATAGATCTATTAGGCCAAATGTTTATCTTAAGTGTGGTGTAAACATCACTTAACTTGCTCAAAATGATTAATCAGAAAACTAGGACATCTATGGGACTTGTTTGGATCATAAAAAGCCAGTCCTCATGTATTCCCAACTCACTTAAAAACATGTGTACCTGTTTACCCTTTGTATATAAGATTCTCTGTGTTTATGTAAAAAAAATAAAAATCACCAAACATTAGACATAGCTTTAGATATATATATATATATATATATATATATATATATATATATATATATATATATATATATTTATATATATATTTTTTTTTTAATGATTAAAAAACTAGAGATCTTTAGACTAGTATTTGGGGTAGAGAGTGCCAGCTTTTCTTCATGCAGTCACATGCAGAGATTCCACTTTTCCATCCACATACTACTGCCTCTTTATTCAAGCTCAATGTGGCAGACTCCTGACGATGGGCTTGCCAGTTGCATCTACAGTGTGGTTTGGTGCCTATGCCAATGTGGTAAATCCATTCATTCTACAAGGGCCCTTTTGTTTGTGGTTCATAAAAAAAACATTTCCCTTTCTACAGGCACTACTGAAGCTCACAGTAGTCAACAGAAATTATTCCATGGTTTTAAACCTCATCGGAGGTTGTTTCATCCCATGAGTGGTTCTTTGCGAAAGTCCACTCAGTTTGGTGAGTGAGTGAAATCTCGTATCGTACCGATGTATGGGTACATGGTGCTAATGTCTCCACTAACTGAACAGCTTCTACTAATTTATGGGTTCTGAGTTTTGACTTTCTGCTACATATACCGCTCCTTCATTTATCCGGCTGGCTTCATCCGCCGGGCATGTGGTGGCTTTTTTTATTTTTATTTTATTTTTTTAAGGCAGAACTGAGCATATATTAAGTGGCTATAAATTATATTATCAAAAATAAAAATATATAATCTCTCTAGATGGTTTAAAAATATATTCTGAAAAATATTACAATGTACAAATCCCATTACTTCCACATAGTGGCTAGATAATACAGGGAGAGCGTTACTGTAGAATGACGTGGCATTAGTGTGTAAGACTAAATAAATGAATAAACAGAAATAAATAACATATAACACAATTGCACTGAGTGGGAGCTGTTTATTGCAGCTACACTAGATTTATAATATGTAACCAATTCCCTTTGAGAAACTGGGTTGTGTCACATTTCATTGCTTTAATATACAGTTACTGTGTAAGGATTGTTATGCAAAAGCAAAGGGTATTTTGAGATTTACTGATATAGTAGTAACTTTTATCACAGGTCACATGAGTCAGCTTTAGCTTGCTTTGTACGTTCTGTACAGTAAAAGTCTGGTTGAAACACATAAATGTGAATAGGAAAGAGACAATATAAAAAACTTAGATAAGCCTGGCCAGAAATTGTGCAATATACTTTCTTGACAGCCATCTAGCATAGTTTTGCTTTGCAGTGTTTGCCATAGTATAACTATCATATATTATAATATAGTGCATAGTCTATGTGGTGATGGTGCTGGCTTGTTAAAAATAAAAGCACAGATATCATGTCAGTGCTTTTCATGTGCTGGCTTTACTGTTCTGGTGTTGACATAAGATTTTCATGCTATTACTGAGTAATACTCTTCTTTAGGGGAAAAGGTACATGTAACAGTAACCTGTTTGTAGCCATTAGGTGTATACAGTGGTCCCTCAACATACGATGGTAATCTGTACCAAATGGACAATCGTTTGCTGAAACCATCGCATGTTGAGGGATCCGTGCAATGTAAAGTATAGGACAGTGGTCTACAACCTGCGGACCTCCAGATGTTGCAAAACTACAACACCCAGCATGCCCGGACAGCCAACGGCTGTCCGGGCATGCTGGGAGTTGTAGTTTTGCAACATCTGGAGGTCTGCAGGTTGAAGACCGCTGGTATTGGAGGTTATACTCACGTGTCCCTTCCGCTCCGGACCGTCATCGCTCATCACCGCTGCCCTGGATGTCGCCTTCCATCGCTGTCACCGTGTCCCTGGGGTGTCCCCGATGCTCCGGCAAGGCCTCTGCTTCCCCGGCATCCTTGCTCTCCGTCACCGCCATCACGTCGCTACGCACGCCGCTCCTATTGGATGACGGGACGGCGTGCGCAGCGACGTGATGACGTCGATGGAGAGTGCCGACAATGCAGGGGACCCCGAAGAGGACGCGCCGGAGCCCCGAGGACCGGTAAGTGATCGTCAGCGGACCACACGGGGCATCGTAAACGTCTATCCGGTGGCAGCTGAAGCCGTCTGCGCTGCCGGATAGCCGTTTATGCGATGGCCCCGACATACAAAAGCATTGTATGTTGATGCTGCCTTCAACATGTGATGGCCTCTGAGAGGCCATCGCATGCTGAAATTATCATATGTCAGGGCCATCGTAGGTCGAGGGGTCACTGTACCTATATTCATATGTCTACACAATTAAAGCCAGAGCTTCTAAAATTGTGTGACGCCCTCAAGATGTTGGGGGTGACAGACTTGACAGAAGTGATTATAAGCTGCACAGTCATTTCCCCAACTGAACCAGCCTTTGGTTTAGCAATAGTTGACTCTTTTTGTACTTATTTCCATGTTCTACTCGGTTCGGGAGACAAATGAGCATTAAAATAAATATATTAAATGAACTTTGCCAAGGACTTTGACTACTGGTGAGGCCCAGGTCTGAATGCTAAGACCCCTGTAGTAAACTATTTAAGTAGTTTTGCTGTAAGCAATGATAATGGGTTTATTTTCATATTTCCAAATTGCTCTTACTATCGAGTAATATTTTCTTCTGCAAATATGGCATGCAAGAGTTTTAGCAGCATAGAAGAAATGCATGTACCAGTCATATGATAAAATTTATATACAACCTAACTTAAAATGTATCAGCAACATGAAAATCAGTTACCTAAATAGCAAGATACAAGCTAAAGCGGAGAGAGCAAACAGGTTTTTCCAGTCTCTAGGACTGTGAGCACAGACAGCCCTTGATGGCCACCTATAAAACGATTTTAATGGAAGTTCAAACTAAAATCACAGTGATCAGAGTTATCATCGGTGGCATTGACTGCATCCTCCCTACTTTTGCCCATAGTCTGTTACTCCCAAAAATATGAGGCATACAGCAGTGGGTAGGATGGGCACAGGCCAGCAGAATCCAATGGAGGACAGATTCTAGAACTTTATAGGACAATATCTGCTTGGTGACAGCTGTTTCTTCTGGTCCTGGTGGTAACATATTATCCTGAGATAGCTGGAATGTTGTCTTTACCCTACCTAGGTTTATATGGGGCACCATGCAGGTCTCCAGTATCACATTGTACCCATCATCTTTGCAGGCAAGAAAACATGATGCTGGTAACATATAGATTTTTGTAATTCAAGTTAATGGTAGTGTTTATTTATGTTCTAAAGACAAGCAGCTAGACTTTTGTGTGGTTATGATTTTTTTTCCCCATTCTTTTGTTTGTACCCATTACAGACAGGGGATCCGTTCGCAGTTTACAGACTGGTGTGGGAGAACTTCTTGGCGAAACTCGATTCTGGCATGGAAAAGATTATTGCAATTTTGTCTTCAAAGACTGGGTGCAGCTGGATAAACCTTTTGACGGTAAGCTACTTAGCCCTAGAGATGGCCTTGCCTGATTCATTTTTGTTAACGAATATTAGAAGGTCACAATAAAATCCTTGTACTACATGAAATACATGGCTGGCTACAATCTACATCCAAAATTAGACGCCTGTATGTGTAGATGAAGTAACCAGGTGAATGACACTTGCAGTTGCGCTAAAATACATGATCTGCTTAGTTTTATGCTTTGTTTATATATCCTACTACAACAGGGTTTCCCAACCAGTGTGCCCCCAGCTGTTGCAAAACTACAACTCCCAGCATGCCTGGACAGCCACTGTACTACAATGTATGTTAACTTTCATTTCTGTTTAGACTTCATTGACAGATACCAGACACCGAGAATGCCCTGGCATGACATTTCTTCTGTAGTACATGGGAAAGCTGCACGTGATGTGGCCAGGCATTTTATTCAGCGCTGGAACTTTACAAAGGTCTGTGAATTACTTGCGTGCAACTGCACAGGTTACTTTTAATATTTCAAGTTCTCATATAGAGCCAACATATTGTGTAGCACTGTACAGAGATTGTCATCATTTACATTCCCTGGTGAAGCTCACAATCTAAAGTTACTATTTTAGCTATATCCAAAAACCCAGTAGGCGCCACCTATAATAAACAGTAATGCACATAATGTATACAAGCAAACATAAAAAACAAATCCACAACAATAAACATAAAAAATTCCAAATCAGGCCACTGTTTTTTCTAGATGCCAAAAAACTAGCACAAAGGGGAGATTTATCATCCCAGAAAACTGCAAATAATTGCTTAAATTTGCGCAAGGTCCAAATGCAAGCAAAAGTATGCATTTATTTGCCATTTTTCACTGCACTCTCCAAAATGGGCATGGCTTTAAATGCTGGCAGTGATTACAACCTCCGATATGCAGAGGTTAATATAGAGGCTTACATCTCTATGTAAATCCAGCAAGCCTGTGCGCTGGCAAGGGAATGATTTAAGCTGGTGTGTAAGATGCCCATCTTAATAATAACCCCCCCCCCCCTTAAAAAAAGAATATTTAGACCTGCTCCCGTCATGACAACCACATGGTCAGGCATGTGAATAATATAAACCAAATCATGTGCAATACGCTAAAAAATATTTAAAGCTATAAGTAAAACAAGCTACGGACAGCACCTGGTCCGACCTGTCTACAGGTGATGACCCCCATCCACCCACTAGGAGAATCCCATACGCAAAGTAACACTTCATTATGTAATATAAAACAATGATAGTCTGTAATATGTGTGAGATTAGGAGATCCAGCAATTAAATGTCTACTAGTTTTTAGTCGGGATTAGGGTGGGTTCACACCACGATTTTGCTATACGGTTTCGGCATACGGTTTCATTAAAAAAAAAAATTATACAACTGCACTATGGGAGATCCGTTCGGCTATCTTCGGCACTCCCATAGCGATATTTGTACGGGGCGTGGCAGCCCCCACTCCGGGCGCTGGTCATGACACATCGCTCAAGGGGAGAGCCGGGGCTCAGTACAGGAGAGCGCTTGGACCCCCCACGATCTAAAACTTATCCTCTATTCTGCAGATAGGGTGTACGTTTTTACCCATGAAAAATCTCCTTTTAAAGTTAACATGACAAATATCTTTATGCCTGTAAGGCTGGGTTCACACCACGTTTTCCGCAAAAAAACGTATACGACCGTATCCGAAACCGTATGCATAGAGAATGCATTGTAAACCGTATTCCAAATGTTTTGTACTGTTGCATCCGTTTTGCCTCGGATACGGTTTTGCCGATTTTTCAACCGTAGGCAAAAACGCTGTCGATCACGTTTTTGCCTCCGGTTGGAAAACCGTGTGCGAACCGTATGCGGTTCTTTTAAAATTGTTGTCTATGAGAACCGTACACAGAATTTCAGAATACAGTTGCACACGGTTTTTCTAATCCGTTTTTGGAGTTGACACATGCGCAGATTGGAATTTCAATAGAACAAAAGTAACTTTATTAAATTGCTGGAAAACTAATTCCAACAAAATAGCAAAACCGTTGGCAAAAACTGATGCAAACGGATAGAAGCGTACTGGGAAAAACCGTATAAGTTTTAATTTGGAGTCATACGGTTGTATAAGGTTGCATACGGTTTTTGCCATACGTTTTTTAGCGGAAAACCGTATACGGTAACCGTATTTGAAAAACGTGGTGTGAACCCAGCCTAAGTCAGGATCACATATGTTCTTGAGTAAAAAAAAGGTAACAAAGATTACTTGCGTGTCATTATGTCTGTATACCCTATTGGCAGTTTTACTTTTAGCTTAAACCTATTATTCCATGAATAGTGTAATGATTTTATTTAATCCTCTGTTTTAGATAATGAAGCCCAAGTACCGTTCTCTATCCTATCCTTTCCTTCTGCCTAAATCACACAAAACAGCCAATGAGTTGCCATATCAGGTTCCAGGGTCAATTCATGCTGATTCACAGGTAGGTGTAAGAAACAGATCTTTCTGAAGCTGTCACAGTAGAATTTAAGCTATAAAGATGCCAAGATATGCAAAGCAGAAAACATTCCTGCCCTCTCCTGTTCTTAGTAATATGCAACCTACTGATGTTGTAGTAATGTTATATTTTAGTGTGAACAAGTGATCCCATTGTCATGTCCACTAATGGGACAAAATATTTAAAATAAAATGTCAAAACAAAGAACGTTTCCTATTATAAAATGCCTTAAAGGGGTACTCTTCCCCTAGACATTCCGTCGGCTCTCCTACAGAAATATATGGAGGAGGCATGGTGGACCCCCTGCAGTCTAAAACTTATCCTCCTGATAGGGGATACATTTTTTTTTTATGAGACTTTTCCCTTAAAGGGGTAGTCCGCCCCTAGACATCTTATCCCCTATCCAAAGGATGGGGCTTAAGATGTCTGATCGCGGGGGTCCCACTGCTGGGGACCCCTGGGATCTCTGCTGCGGCACCCCTCTGTCATTACGGCACAGAGCAAACTCGCCCTGTGCGTAATGACGGGCCATACAGGGGACTGAGCATCGTGATGCCAAGGCTCCGCCCCTCGTGACGTCGCTGCCCCCCCCTCAATACATGTCTATGGGAGGGGGCGTGGCAGCCGCCACGCCCCCTCCCATAGACTTGCATTAAAGGGGCGTGCCGTGAAGTCACGAGGTGCGGAGCTGTGACGTCAAGATGCTCCGGCCCCTGTATCGCCTGTAATTACGCACAGGGCGAGTTTGCTCTGTGCCGTAATGACAGAGGGGTGCTGCAGCAGAGATGCCAGGGGTCCCCAGCGGCGGGACCCCCGCGATCAGACATCTTATCCCCTATACTTTGGATAGGGAATAAGATGTCTAGGGGCGGTGTACCCCTTTAAGGGAAAAGCCTCATAATAAAAAAAAAAAAATGTATCCCCTATCAGGAGGATAAGTTTTAGATTGCTGGGGGTCCACCATGCCCCCTCCATATATTTCTGCAGGAGAGCTGAAGGAATGGCTCTTCCATAGAGATATATGGAGGGGGCAGGGGTCGCTCCCTGGGACAGCTGGGGCAATGTACAAGAGATCGTGGGGGGGGGGGCCACAGCAGTCCTGCGGATAATGTTTTTTTAGTATGACATATCTCCTTTAATACATGTCTGTATCAACTCGTAAATTTATAAAACTAACATGTTCTGTTTCTACAGGCTTTATAAAACTCAAAAAAAAACAAAAAACATGCTAGAACTGCCGTTTTGTTGTCACCTTTTTTCCAAGAAATGGAATAAAAAAAATAACCAAATTGTAATTTTAACCCAAGATGGTGCCAATTAAAACAGCTGACTCCTGGCAAAGAACAAGTCTTTGTACCACTAGGTTTATGAAAAATTCAAAAAGCTATGGCCGAATTTGATCAAAACCTGTGCATAGAAAAAGTAGACCAGTTACATTAAGGGATGTGCTCAATGTAAAATTACCTCTAAATTAACCTACCGTATATACTCGAGTATAAGCCGAGTTTTTCAGCACGATTTTTCGTGCTGAAAACACCCCCCTCTGCTTATACTCGAGTGAACTCTCCGCCCTCAGTGGTCTTCAACCTGCGGACCTCCAGAGGTTTCAAAACTACAACTCCCAGCAAGCCCGGGCAGCCATCGGCTGTCCGGGCTTGCTGGGAGTTGTAGTTTTGAAACCTCTGGAGGTCCGCAGGTTGAAGACCACTGCGGCCTTCGACATCATCCAGCCCCCTCTCACCCCCTTTAGTTCTGTACTCACCTCCGCTCGGCGCTGGTCCGGTGCTGCAGGACTGTCCGGTGAGAGAGTGGTTCCGGGCTGCCATCTTCACCGGGGGGGCCTCTTCCTCCGGGGGAACCACTATCCCACCGGACGATCTCCCCACCAGACAGTCCTGCAGCACTGGACCAGCGCCTAGCGGAGGTGAGTACAGAACTAAAGGGGGTGAGAGGGGGCTGGATGATGTCGAAGGCCGCAGTGGTCTTCAACCTGCGGACCTCCAGAGGTTTAAAAACTACAACTCCCAGCAAGCCCGGACAGCCGATGAGGGGATGATGAAGGGGGGGGGGTGGAATGATGACAGGGGGATGATAACAAGGGGATGATGAAGGGGGGGTGGGGATGATGAAGGGGGGTGTGGGATGATGAAGGGGGGTGTGGGATGATGAAGGGGGGTGGGGATGATGACAAGGGGATGATGAAGGGGGGGTGTGGGATGATGAAGGGGGGGTGGGGGATGATGACAAGGGGATGATGAAGGGGGGTGGGGATGATGAAGGGGGGTGGGGGATGATTACAAGGGGATGATGAAGGGGGGGGTGGGGATGATGACAAGGGGATGATGACAGGCGGTGATGATGACAGGCGGTGATGATGACAGGCGGTGATGATGACAGGCGGTGATGATGACAGGGAGATGATGATGATGATGGTGTTAATGACGGGGGTCTGGATGATGACAGGGGGGATGATGTATTTCCCAGCCTAGGCTTATACTCGAGTCAATAACTTTTCCTGGGTTTTTGGGGTGAAATTAGGGGCCTCGGCTTATATTCGGGTCGGCTTATACTCGAGTATATACGGTACATTGTTTTTGTTTTTTGTTTTTTTTTAAGTTCCTAATTCCTTGAAATTTTTTAAGCCAAAGCTGATTCAAAAGGAATCAGAAGTATAAAGGAAGAACTGGTACCACTTCTTTCTGGCTTCAAATCGAAGACTGAAAAGTTGCAGTGTCATTGTTAATGTCTGTATGACATGACAGAGTATAGGATTTTGTTTTAGAGATGCGCATTTACTTTAACCCCTTGTGGACAGACCCAAATTTGACCTTAAGGACGAGGCCAATTTTAGTTTTTGCACTTTAATTTATTCCTCCTCCCCTTCTAAAAATCATAACTCTTTCAATTTTCCAGCTACGGAGCCATATAAGGGGTTGTTTTTTGCGTCACCATTTGTGCTTTGTAATGACATCATGACAGCATTCGTTTCTACGCAGTGCACTTTTCAGTAAAAATGACAACTTATCTTTATTCTGTAGGTCCATACGGTCACAAAGATACCCAATTTATGTAGGTTTTATTTTATTTTACTACTTAAAAAAAAATTATAACTACATGCTCCAAAATTAGTATGTTTAAAATTGTCATCTTCTGACCCCTATAATTTTTTTACTTTTCCACATAACGGGGCTATATGAAGGCTCATTTTTGTTTTGATGGGATATTTTGATCGCTTTTCATACATTTTTTTTTATGGTATATGAAGTGACTAAAAATGCACAATTTTGGAATTTTGGTATTTTTTTACGTGTACACCATTGACCGTGCGGTTTAACCACCCTTATATTTTAATAGTTCGAACATTTACGCACGCGGCGGTACCTGATATTATTTTTTATTTTATTTTTAAAAATGAAAAAGGGGGGGTTCAAACTTTTATTAGTAAGGAGTTAATAAACTTTGGTAAACTATACCAGGCAATCTTTTGATTGCATATACTGATCAATGCTATGCCATAGCATAGCATTGATCAGCGTTATCAGCACTCTGCTTCTCCAGCCTGCATAGCAACACAGATCGGACGGCGAGGAGGCAGGTGAGCACCCTCCCGCCGTCCAGTTAGCTGTTCGGGACATCGCACTTTCACCGTGATGCTCCCGATCAGCTCCACTGAGCTGCCGAGACATTTTACACTTCATTTCATTTTAGATGCCGCGATCAACTTAATGCCAGCATTGGCCCGATCAACGGTGCCCAGCATTAACCCTGGGTCCCGGCTGCTGGGTCCTGGAGCAGTCGGAACCCACCGGGTTTGACGCGTGCTCAGCTTCAAACCCTGGTAACGGTACTGGGGTGTACAGGTACGCCCTCCGCCTTTAGGTACCGGGATGTGAGGGCGTACCCATATGTTAAAGACATTATCCAGGAATAGGATAATGGAACTGACTACTTCCAAATACAGCACCACACCTGTTCCATTAAAGTAAATAGAGCCAAGTTGTAATACTGCACACAACCTGAAGACAGAGATGGCGCTGTCCTTGGAAGAAATTTGCTCTGTTTTTATTCCTGGATAACCACTTTTATAGCTATACAGCATCTTATTGTTTGGTTGTGGAAATTCAGATGTTGATAGTTGATAGTTATCAGACATAAATAGCACCACATCAACATGTACTCACTAATTAAATTTTACAGCAACATTACCCAGAGGCGCATAGTCTGCCTAGGATCCAGCAGATAGTGGAGGGCCCAGCTATTTGGATCGCTAGGTACAGCTAGGTATAATCAGGTCATTGTCATGTGCCTAGCAGCAATGTACTGTGATTGTTGTTTGAGTACTTGATAAGCAGCTTGCCGGTATATAAAATAATAAGCAGATATGGCACATTAACCATTTGTAGGATAATGAAAGAAATGTGGACAATTGGTAACTAACATCAACTTAGTGTTAATATCTTATTTAATATCTTATTTAATGTTGTAAGAAGAAAATAGGTATTATTTACAATTACACCTACCATGGAGAGAATGGAATAAGCGTGGACATCCTATGGGTATATGTAGTAGGCCTTGAGGCTGAACCTGAAACCATATAAAAACCAAAGACCAATAAACAACATAATATAAAAAGAATTTAGTAATGGTAAAGTACCTAACACAAAGTTGAAGGAGGTAAAAAGAGGGAACTAATTACTGTTATACTTACCATGGTAACAATGGGCGAAGCATGGATGGTGCGGGGGGGATGTAGTTGGCCCTCATGTAAAACCTGCAACAATAAACAAAATTGTATGTATATAAAAAAAAAACACCACAAAAGTTCAATTCAAAAGGCTGAATTCAAACCATAACTTCTATAATCCTCTTATATACCAATTGCCTTGGCAATAAGTCCCTCCCCCCCCCCCCCCCTCCCCTTACCACCCTCTTTTCCCCCCTCTTCCTTCCCCTCACTCAATATTCCTCCTAAACCCCCCCCCCTCTTTCCCTCCCTCCCCCAATTTCTTTTTTACCCATTTTCACCCCCCCCCCCCCTCTTTCCCTCCCTTAAGTGGATATGGGTATAACAGCTAGTGACCTGCAAATGATAAGGAAATCCATTACCAAGAGCAGACTTAATAAATCAAATAAACTAATTAAAACCTTAAATGAATTTCATCATAGACTTAAAATAAAACAAAGGCATTGATGAATGGCTTAATTGTGGAATAATGCACAGAGGTCCCTGCACAGACAGGTATACCACAATCCCTAATGCCTTAAATCTTTTCTTATATTCATTATTAATGGAGATCCAGTTCTAGTGATTTATAGTTTAATACCCCCTCTTAAGAACAAGATATACACTGAGATTTGAGATAATGTAATGTCACACTAAGTACCAATAATGCTCATATGACAAGGGACTGTGCACTTGATTAGGCATAGGTAGCTCTATAGCAGAAATGTACCAAGTGTTCGCAAAGGTCTCAGCGCGCACATGACGGGAATCCCGAGGGATCCGTGAGCAGGCAAAACGATCTGTTCGCGCATACGGGAACACACATAGGATGCGGCCGCCTGGTCTCGCGAGAGAGACAATACGAGCAGGTAACAACACTATGTTTTAGCGCAAGTGAGAGTACGCATATGACGTACACACATGACTCATAGCATCAGTCGCTCTGTTGCACAGACCCGTTGTCCATCAAAGTGCACTGACCTATGAATAGTTACTAAACAAGACAAGAGTATGTGATTGGCCAAAAGAATATCGGTGACATCATCAACCGAGGTATTAAAACCCCAAATGCAGCGCTGTTTACTCAGATGCCTGCTGCCTCTTGATAACGCTACAGCAGTAGTGAAACATGTCGAGGGGGGCTGAGTAACAAGATTTTAATACAGTGCTAAACAGCCTATAGAAGAAACTGAGTGTGTACTGCAGACACACTCAGAATTCATACAACTACATCTACAACAGATGGGAATTATCCCACTTAGTTATATATATCCATTGCACAATAGCATTAGGCTATTGCACTGATGTTTTAACTTTATGTGCTAAATTTTCAATAAAGCTTTTGGGAATATTATGGGAAAAATGGGAATTATTGGATGACCCTGCGGGGAAATCTATTGGTAAACTTGATTTAACCTACCTTTTGGCTGCCTCTACATAATAGGGGAGGGAGACTTACATATCTATCTACTTACTGGGAGCCTCTTCCTACCTACCTGCCTACCTACTGGCGCATCTGCCTAGTAGGGGAGATTACATACCTATGTACAAGGGGCATCTACTTAATGGGGTGGGGTTACCTACCTATAGGGAGCATCTACCTAATAGTGGGATTACCTGTCTATTGGGGCATGTACCTAATGGAGGGATTAACTTCCTACTGGAGGCAGCTACTTTATAAAGGCTCTGCTGGCATTAGAAATTGATGCTGTGGTGACTGTATGACCATTACACAGCCGATCGGAATAACCATGTGAAGTCTGCAGAAAATGAAACCCTGCCACTTTTAAATGGCACTCTTATTAAAACTCATTTTTGCTATTGCACTACTTGTGGTAAATAAAATATCTTTCTAAGGTACTTTGTTTAAAAAAAATACCGTAATAATAATAATGAAGTTTTCTATGTGATATTAGTGTTTTATAAAAACTAAAAAAAAGCTGCCACTAGGCTTCTTGTCTTGAAATATACAATTTATACAGTTCTATTTTATTATCATGACATATCTTTTTTTTTACTTAAGAGTTTCAATGAGGTCTTTGTTTAATTTTTTCCAAAAGCTTTACAAAGTATAGAGCCTCCTCTGCTAACCACAGAGCTGCTCTGTGTATAATATTTTGTTTATGTAGTATAAGTAGTAAAATCTAGCACTGAAATAAAAAATTAGAGGATTACAGCCATACTTACTACACTGCCAATGATGTAGGGAAACAACTAATCGATTATGAAAATAGTTGTTAGGGTACGTTCACACGGCCGTCTGCCCCCGTTTTTTATCCCTGTTTCAGTTCCGTTTTTGCAGATTGTAAACGGATTAAAAACTGTTTTAAAAAGATCCCATTCATGTCAATGGGATTTTTTTTACAATCCGTTTACATCCGTGTGCACCCGATTGCACTCATTTCCGTTTTTTTCATGGAAGAAAAAATACGGCACATGCAGTATTTTTTTCTTCCATGAAAAAAACTGAAGAAAACACAGTAATTTTAACATTGAAGTCTATGGCAAACGGATGAACCTTTAATGTCATCCGTTTGCACTCGGGTTTAAAATATCCGTAATTACATCTGAGCATGCTCAGAAGAGGTGACATCAGCAGACTCCTACAGTGTTGTGGGACTACTACTACTCTCATCATGGAAACAAGTCTGTTCATGATGGGAGTAGTAATTCCCCAGCTGCGGGAGTCTGCCGGTGGCTGGGGGGACTACATTAGTGTTTGTACTACTATCCCCATCATGGATCAGACTCTGTTCCATGATGGGGGTTGTAGTACAGGGGCTGAGGGATTGATCGCACCGAGTCCCACTTCTGAGACCCGATCCGATCAGAAGATAGTAAACAGGGAAGCGGGCGGCATGGTCCGCAACCCTGCTATCACAATGTATTTTACTTTCATTTTTCATTTTCATTACTTTCATTTGTATATATAAATGAATGTATTAGGTGAAACTACTACATTTTGGTGATCTGTTACTAGATTGCTACTTTACCTTATTTACCTAGAGCATAAAGAGAAACCAATGTGAATTAACCAAGCATGGCTGATCATTGAGAAGGTGCAGTGAGCGGCAGTTCTGGGCTGCAATCCAATTCTGAGATGTTTCACAGACATTGGCACCCTTCATAGATCAGTGGGTGTCTCCTCCATAGAGAAGAACTGTCAGCTGGAAAACACAGTGCTTGGAGACAGATGGAGGAGACCTGAAGCAGATGGAAAGAGGAAATGGCAATGCACTCACTAGTAGTCCTGTTTTAGACAGAAAGCTGGAAAATATTATATTCAAATATTGTCTTCACTGCTAGAAAATTTGGGAAAGGAGTGAAACTTGTCTCTATGAGCAATACCAAAATAACGTAATGTCTGAAGAGAAGGCTGTGTTTACCAGCCCTGCATAGTAGCAAGTCACAGCACTGCCCATCAGTGTTTTATTTCCTTTTTAGTGTCGTGAATTGCATCATATTAATTGTTTGTTTTTCATTGATATCCATACAAAGAAGATGTTTTACATGGCTGGATGGGATTCAATAATTCTTTCACATGAAAAGGCTGGTTTATCATGGGTTTGCTCTCTGTATCACGGATATGTGGGATGCAAACATATCCATGCACATACAGACTCTGGACCCTATTGATTTCAGTGGCCCAGAAGGAATCTGTTAAAGGGGTACTCCGGTGGAAAACTTTTATAAAATCCACTGGTGCCAGAAAATTAAACAGATTTGTAAGTTACTTCTATTAAAAAAATCTTAATCCTTCCAGTACTTATTAGCTGCTGAATACTACAGAGGAAATTATTTTCTTTTTGGAACACAGAGCTCTCTGCTGAATCATGAGCACAGTGCTCTCTGCTGACATCTCTGTCCATTTTAGGAACTGACCAGAGTAGGAGAAAATCCCCATAGCAAACATATGCTGCTCTGGTCAGTTCCTAAAATGGACATAGATGTCAGCAGAGAGCACTGTGGTCATGATGTCAGCAGAGAGCTCTGTGTTCTAAAAAGAAAATAATTTCCTCTGTAGTATTCAGCAGCTAATAAGTACTGGAAGGATTAAGATTTTTTAATAGAAGTAATTTACAAATCTGTTTAACTTTCTGGCACAAGTTGATTAAAAAAAAAAAAAGTTTTCCACCGGAGTTCCCATTTAAAGGGTTATTCTGGCTTTATACATCTTATCCCCTAGCCAAAGGATAGGGGATAAAATAGACAGGGAGGTGATGTCATAGCCAAGCCCCTAGTGAGGGCACGCCAGGCTCCTCCATTCATGTCTATGGGAGGGGGTGTGACATAGACATGAATGGAGGAGCCTGGCGTGACCTCACTAGGGGCTTGGCTATGACGTCCCTTCCCCGTCTCGGAGGCAGCGCCCGGCACAGAATGCTGGGGGCTGCACAGAGATCGAGGGGGTCCCCAACGGAGGGACCCCTGCGATCATACATCTTATCCCCTATTCTTTGGATAGAGGAGAAGATTTATAAAGCTGAAATATCCCTTTAATTTATGCCAGAAATATGTTATAAATTATAGCAAAAAACTCTAATCAAATTTGTACCATACATTGTGGCAAAGACAGTCAGATGTATTCTTCTCGATAATTTAAGTGCATCTGAGGCTGTCCACGTGGCAGCCTTAACATTCTACACCAGATCCAATCTCTATTTATGCCTGCTTGTAACAAGTGAGTTTATAAATAGAATAATACAGCAACAGGAGAATACAGCAGCACACTGCTAGCACAGAGATATAGATGAAACATGAGTATATAGATAGAACATGAAAAGCTATACAGCTGTAGTGCAATAAATGAAAATATGAAACTATGAAATTATGAGGTACTTGGCTTGCAAATTTGGCGCCAAATAGCGTGGACCGTCCCACCACGGTAAGGTGACCTCATTCTGGGACGGACCCTACACTATGAATATGCCTCTGTGTGAACAGTACAGCAGGCATTGCAAGGTCTGAAACATCCAAGGCACCTTATATACACCCGATAGAGGTGGGTGGGGTGCAAGAGCCAATATGGAGGTAGCCACTCCCCCCAAGAATAAGTTGGCCAGCACTATTGATTCCAAACTATTGTAAAAACCTGGCTTACAGGTGCAGGCTGCTGGGCTAAATATACAGCAACAGGAGAATACAGCAGCACACTGCTAGCGCACAGATATAGATGAAACATGAGTATATAGATAGAACATGAAAAGCCATACAGCTGTAGTGCAATAAATGAAAATATGAAACTATGAAATTAGCTAAGTACCTCATAATTTCATAGTTTCATATTTTCATTTATTGCACTACAGCTGTATAGCTTTTCATGTTCTATCTATATACTCATGTTTCATCTATATCTCTGTGCTAGCAGTGTGCTGCTGTATTCTCCTGTTGCTGTATATTTAGCCCAGCAGCCTGCACCTGTAAGCCAGGTTTTTACAATAGTTTGGAATCAATAGTTCTGGCCAACTTATTCTTTGGTTGTAAATGGAATAATAGCTATTTACTGTTGGGGTTTCGTAACAGAATTGTTAGTGGACAGCTTAGGTGTGTAGTACAAGCCAGATGGATTTTAGAATGAGGCTTTGATAGTATTTCACACCTCCCAAGTACCGTATTTAACTTGTACCAGCAAATTGCTTTCCACAGTAATGTGTCTAGAAGCTGAATGCTTTAGAGTTGTGGAATTCTTTTTAAAGTTGCACTTTACTTTACTACTATTACCTGCTCAGAAGGCTCCCCCTGCTGGCTAGTTGCATGTATTGCCTCTAGACATTCCATAGTCTCATATTTTCATTAGCATCCGCTGTGACCCATATGATGTGCCATATGGAGATGTTTCATTAGAAGTCAATTGTAGTAGGCATATAGGGGGGTATTTGTCAATTTTGCCTGTTGACAGTTTCTTTTTACCCTTTTTTTTTTTTTTTTTCTTTCACTTTGGTTTTCGTGGACATGCACCTAATTTATCATTTGGTGCAAGTTGTTAGTAATTTTGGCTCAATTGTTGAAATCAGCTGTTCACAGCGCCTTTTACACAGAACTTACCGCCGCAGAGGACGCGTATTTTACCCTGTAGAGCAGCCATTTTGGGGTCCCTCCTGCAGTATATCAGCAAGCGACATGAGTTATTTTCTTTTGTGGGGTTTATAGCCACCATGTGAAATGGATTTTATTTTCAACTTGGGTAGTTTTCTTGTTTTGTTACTTTAGTTTAGTGGTCTTCAACCTGCGAACCTCCAGATGTTGCAAAACTACAATTCCCAGCATGCCCGGACAGCCGTTGGCTGTCTGGGCATGCTGGGAGTTGTAGTTTTGCAACATCTGGAGGTCCGCAGGTTGGAGACCACTGCTTTAGTACTTACCTTTCCTGAGCCTGTGTGGCCATGTCCAATGCTGGCTCAACGGAGGGTGAAGGTTCCTCAGAGACAACTATGTCACAGGATAGTATTGAGTATTTTTAATGTATTTTGACGCCTTTACATTTTCTGACATTGCTAAGTGTGTTTTCCATGTGCAAAATTTCTTGGCGGGGATTTGCACCAAAATTGCGCCAAAGATCGATTGACGCAAATGAGGAATTACTGACTAAAGTTAAAATCATACACAGGACCGTGTGGTTTTGAGAAAGTTGTAAAAATGACAGTGGAGAAGATGTGCCAAACTTTGGCGCAAAAAGACACTGCGCCAAAGTATTGCGCCAAAGTTACGTGAAAAAAACACATAAATCCTTTGATAAATACCCCCCATAATGTATCTGAAAAATACTAGTAGGTTTTGCATTAGTTATATGATGTATTATTTTTTATTTTCTTCAAATGGCCCTCTACCTTGTGTGATTGTAGCTAGAGATGAGCGAACTTACAGTAAATTCGATTCGTCACGAACTTCTCGGCTCGGCAGTTGATGACTTATCCTGCCTAAATTAGTTCAGCTTTCAGGTGCTCCCGTGGGCTGGAAAAGGTGGATACAGGCCTAGGAGACTCTTTCCTAGGACTGTATCCACCTTTTCCAGCCCACCGGAGCACCTGAAAGCTGAACACATTTATGCAGGAAAAGTCATCAACTGCCGAGCCGAGAAGTTCGTGACGAATCAAATTTACTGTAAGTTCGCTCATCTCTAATTGTAGCCTCAAAGTTGATCAGCTGGTGAGGACAATGACCAATTGCGTGGCATATAAGGGTATGGCCATATGTGGCTAGAACAGGAACAACATTCTGCAATCACACTGATTTTGCTTTTTTAATATTTGTTAATTGATTTTATATATTAAACTACAGCTGTTCGGATAAGCGATACAGTGAAGTAAATGCAATCTTGTTGACTGCAGCGGTCATTCAATAGATAAAATAAATCAAGTAGCAATATATAAAGTTGCAGTGTATGCATATCCTTACAGACACCCATTGACTGAAGGACGCCAGCTACAAGTGGTATAACCCTTAATAGTTGTGTTATATTACAGGCTATTACTTATTTCAACAGTTTTCTTAGGTAAATATGATAAATGTTACACAGATTATACTGTAATTTCAGTTGCATATTGGGATTAAAGACATTTTAGGATTTTATTTTTTTTCCTTTTTCTTTGCAATAATCCTCCTATGTTTATTCTTCTTAGGTTCTCCGTTCTGCAGCAGACTGGTCAGCTGGGATTAAGTACCATGAAGAGTCCATCCACAATGCATATGTGCACGTGATCCAGAACAGCGAGCACTACATCTACATTGAGGTGTGCAGATTGTTATTTATTATTATTATTTTTTTTTTTCCAAAAGACTAAAGCTGGCCATACAGCTGACCATTTTGGTGGGATCAGTTGACCATCTAATGTATAGATGTCAGGGAAAAGTTATATTTCAACATGACTGATCCTTTTGCTTTATCCCCTCTCACCATTTAGAACAGCCAATTGGAGTGTACTTATTTTTTTGGGGATCCGGAGCGATAGCTGTTGCCCACAGCTATCTAAAATGTATGGCCAGCTTTATGTAGGAGATACGTTTGTGCAAAAAGGCTATGTTTTTGTTTGAGTATCTGGTATTAATAAGTGAGGAAACCTGGCAGAAGCTGAGCAATGCGAACATAACATGGAGTAAAATGTGAGCAGGCAGAAGTAGTGTGAAATAAACATCAATTGTATAACTTCAGCATGTTCCACAGAACTTTACAGAGGACACATGTACAGACAAAATTAGACAATATAGTAAAATCTCCCTTAGTGCACACCTCTCAGTAGCGGACACCTCCCAATTTCTAATTGCAGTTTCTAATTCCCCGGCAGTCTCATTAAACTTAATGTATTTGCACCCTCCTAATAGGGGACATTCCCAGTAGCAGACACAGAGACACCCAAAAGGGGACAATAGGGGACAAAACACTCCCAATAGGGGGCAATCAGACTTATGTGTCAGCCCTGACTCGTACAGAGGGCTGCCGTCAGGGGGTAAAGCCAATACTCCAGTAAGGGGCCCAGACCCCCGCTGCACCCCCCTGCAGAAGCTACATCACAGAAGCAAAAGACTGATGTTTAAACAGTGGTCTCCTGCATCTGTACGTCCGCCGGCCACATCATTCACCCCTCTCCTTCTCTATTCCCCCTGTGCCACTTAAATTCCCCTGTGCCAGATCACCCCCCCCCCCCTTTATTACCCCCTGTACCACATAATTTCCTCTTGACCCCTTCTATGCTATTTCATTCCCTCTTTTTATAAACCTCTGTGCAAATTCATCACCCCTTCTTTACCACCCCCTGTGCCATTTTGTTCACTCTTTATCCCCCTTTGCCACTTCATAAAGAGGGGGGTGATGGATTTACACAGAGGGTAATGAAGGGGGAATGAAATGGCACAGGAGGATCAAGTGGGGATAATTTGCCACAATGCATAGAGGGAATAAGGTGGCATGGTATAAAAGGGGGGATGAAATGATACACGGGGGGGGGGGGGATAAGGGAATATTAAACAGCACTGGGAGATTATATTGTTTTATCATGTTTTATAGGTAATTACACTCTGGAGTGAGTACAGGACAGTATTCCGTCATTTAGGAAGAATTTTGAGCCTTTTTCCCAATAAGGGACATCTCTCAATAGCGGACACTTTTTTTTATTCCCCGTGAGAGTCCGCTATTGGGAGATTCTACTGTATATAGGAACATATTTAAAGGGAAGCTGTCATCAGTTTCACTTGCTTGTACCTGTCAGTACAAACAGGTAGTGCAGAGCCCGTTCCGTGCTCTGGTTCTCCGGCTATCTTCTGAATCTTCTGTTTCGGGGCCGACTTGGAGCATGAGCTGAGCTTCCTGACAACGCCGGTCCTGCTTCTCTTCTGGGTCCAGCTGCTAGAAAACAGAAGCGGTGATGTCACAAAGCTCCGCCCATGCTCCAAGTCAGCCTCAGAACAGAAGATAGCGGGAGAACGGAACGGGATCAGGCAAGTATGGTTGTCATCAGTGTCACCTGCACTACCTGTCTGTACCGACAGGTTTGTGCAGGTGAAACTGATGACAAATTTCCTTTAATTATTGACAATTAAATTGACAATTCAGGAGTAGTAGCCTTGCTATTATCAGCATGCTGCAAAAAAGTCCTGCTATTTTCAAGTGATACATTTTTATTTCATTTTTTTTTTTGTCCACGTCTGGTAAAGTAGGCATTCCCACCTATGCATTCTAGTTTGAAATGTATATGAAGTGTATGGACAAAATTTGTAAGGTCTTTTATGGAGCACAGTATATGAGAAGAGAATTGGTGTAAAAATAAGTTGTGGGCAAAGTTTGGAGCACTTGATAGGACATATTTATCGATGAGCATACACCAACCTAATGAATTTGTCTTAAACACCACCAATGAAAAATATAGTGCAGCATATGTTATTATTAGATAATAAAGTAGATATTCTTCTATATGCTTTCTGTTTACCTTTTTTAACCATATTTCATTACTGAAATGATATTGCCTATATTTCCAATGAATCCTCTGGCTTTGCAAAGAGGAGGGGTAAAAGTCTCATCACTTCAGTTGTTCTAATTAGGCTGCTGGTGCTGGAGTTCACCCAGGTGAACTGATTTCTTCTAAGTACGGGCTCAGTTCACATCATGCATAGTTTTGATGAGTTTTCTTATTCAAATTGTTTTGTGTTTTTGTTTATTTGTTTTCAGAGCAATATTGCCATTAGGCAAAAGTGATTTGACCTATACTCACAATTGAGGATGTTTTAAAAATATTTGAGATCCTTAATCTATGTTCACATGTTGTGTTTATTACTGCATTTTTCACAAATTTTTACATGTTTTTGCCTCTATTTCTTTTTTTTAATCATGACTTGTACAATTGCTTTTGAATAGTACAATTTTTTTTGCAACAATTTTGCACACCAAAGACAGAAAAAACATAGCAGAAACACAATATGTGATCACAGCCTTAGAGGAGGGGATTAAATGCTGTATATCCTGACTAGGGATCGACCGATTATCGGTTTGGCCGATATTATCGACCGATATTCACGATTTTCTAAGTTATCGGTATCGGCAATTACCTTGCCGATAATTCGGGCGCTTTAAATCAATGAACTGCAGCGGCTTTTGCGGGGCCAGAGACCGCCGCCGCCCGCTTCTCTCCTCCTGCCTGTCCTGAGTCCAACCACCGCCGCTGCTAGATTGCCTCCCCCTGCCTATCCTCTGGCCAGAGACCGCTGCCCCATTGCCACCCCCATCCCCAGTTTTATAATTACCCTTTCCCGGGGTCCGCGCTACTTCTGGCTCCAGCGGTGTCCTGAGCTGTCACTGTGCGCCGGGCCACTAACGGTGACGTCGCGTTGAGGACGTCACTCATCATTTCGCAGCGCACAGCAACAGCGCAGGATGCCGCCGGAGCCAGAATTAGCCAAATTTCACTTTTATGCTTTTGCAGCTTTTATTATTTTATACTTAGGTAGTTTGAAAAAACTGCATTCATTAGATTGACAAGAATAGCCAACCATACAATGTGTCTACTCTTTAACTGTGCTTGTCACCAAGGCAACCATTGCTACACATTTAGTAGAATTCATTCCAATTAGCTAAAGGTGTTTTTTTTTTCCTGACTTCTACTCAAAATAGCTAATATGTAGATATATGAATGAAATAAGAGTGTCTGTCTATGTCATAGGTATGGTTTATAAAAATAATGCAACATGAGCAACAATATCCTAACAATTCTGTAATTCTGTGCATTCACTATAAAACATTATTTTATATCTGTTCCAGAATCAGTTCTTTATCAGCTGTTCAGACAATAAAGTAGTGTTTAACAAGATTGGGGACACCATTGCACAGAGGATCATTAAGGCCCACAGGTAACCATATAGATATGTTCCACTATCTAATAATACTTTATTGTGGCTAAGCAGATTTGTTGCATCCATTGATGCACTAAAAGCTACCCTTTATGGATGCAGTCTTTTTTTTTTTTTCTCTTTCATCTTCTCCCTTAATAAATCATGGTATAACATGGGTAAAACTCCAAGGTGTAGAAGGGATACAAGGGCACTGGACAATCAAGTAGCTAGACCAAACGTTTATTCACCCATAATGCAACGTGTTTCACAGCACAGCTGCTTCATCAGGTGCTTAAAGTTATGATTTAATAAATCATAACTTTATTTTCTTTCTACATAGCCACGAGGGCTTTTATTTTTATTTTTTTTGCACCATTTGTGAGGTAGAATGAGGAAAATAAAAAAAACACAATTACTTTTTTATGTAGTGCTTATTCTGTGGTAACTTTTATAGGCTGGGTTCACGCACAGTATTTTGGGGCCTTGTTTTGTTCATTAGTTTTGCCAAAACTAGAAGTGGGTCCAAAGAAAAGATGCAACCCCTTCCTGGTTTTGGTGAAAATACTGAGCAAAACAAGGCCTGAAATACTCGTTCTGTAAGTCATGGCAAGCAGTAACTTACCGCACCATGCTGGAAAGTTAAGTGATGGGGATTCCTTGGGCTCAGAAGCAGAGCCGCAGGCTGAGTGCTGGCTGTAAAACACAGCTGTGTTTCCTCTGCAACTGCCTAGACCAGAGCTTGTGGGCTCTTCCTGTCCGCTATTGGCAGCCCAGCAATGAGATTGAGGGGCTCCAATGGTCTTCATGGCAGCCGGAGGCCAAACCAGTATATACCTAACCAGTGTATAGTACACCGCATGACAGATGTACTGTACGAGCGATCAGAAAATCACAACTTCAAATTCCTTAAGGGGGAAAAGTGAAAAAAAAAAAAATAATAATAATTAGAAAAATAAAGTATAAATAAAGCAGCTTTTCCAATAAAGCCCTATATTACAAAAATGGGGAAAAATATTACCAAATAGTTGAATAAAACTATAGCTCATCCTGAAACACGCCTTCACACCACTCTGCAAACAGGAAAAAAAATAAAAAATGAAACTGCACATAATGCCCAAAATCAGTTCAAGCTAAATTTGCACTAAATATACAAAATGAGCCTCCTTTCCTGCTGGGCCCTGTTGTATACCCAGCAGTTTATAAACTCACACAATTTGCTGCTGTACCTTGGAAAAATGTTGTTATATCGTGAAAACGAGCCACGTAATTGTTTTGTTTGATTTAATAGTGCCATATTGTTCATTAAAATGTAAATGACCCTCAAATCTGGTTATTAAAGGGGAACAACTCTTTGGAAAGTGGTAGTTCATCAGAGAAAACCCTCTGTATAAAGTTCATATAATGCAAGTAAATAGTCATGGAAAGCTAATATTGTACAATGTTCTTTTACAAAGGGAAAACAAGAGGTACAGAGTGTTTGTGATCACACCTCTGCTCCCAGGGTTTGAAGCAGATATTTCTACTGGAGGGGGAAACGCATTGCAGGCTATCATGCACTTCAACTACAGGTAACCGCACTTACAGATCCAGCAGAGAACCAATGACGATATTACAAAATCAGCATCCGGGCATTGTAGATTTGAGACAATTATAATTTTTGATCTATAGAATTATTGATTGTCAGAAATTTCCTAAATGTAGCATTTTTCATTTAATAATTCTCTGGTATTATATACTATTAAAGGGGTATTCCAGGAAAAAAACTTTTTTTATATATATAGATCAACTGGCTCCAGAAAGTTAAACAGATTTGTAAATTACTTCTATTAAAAAATCTTAATCCTTCCAATAATTATCAGCTGCTGTAGTGGAGTTGATCTTTTCTGTCTGGCAACAGTGCTCTCTGCTGACATCTCTGCTTGTCTTGGGAACTGCACAAAATAGAAGAGGTTTGCTATTGGGATTTGCTTCTACTCTGGACAGTTCCCAAGACAGGTGTAATCAGAGAGCACTTAGACAGAAAAGAACAACTCAACTTCAGCAGCTCATAAGTACTGAAAGGATTAAGATTTTTTTTTTTAATAGAAGTAACTTACAAATCTGTTTAACTTTCTGGAGCCAGATGATATATATATAAAAAAAAAAAATCCTGGATAACCCCTTTAAGGTGAGATCTATTGTATAATATTATGCGTCAACGACCAAACTACATCTGGGCCTGTATTCTATTTTCTTTTCGAAGCATTTATACTGACTTCTATGGTTTAGTTCCCTCTTGTAGTCTTGTAAGTGTACCATTATTGGTTGACCCAAATGCTGCAGAAAATCTTTATGGAAAGTATCCACATGATATATCAAAAACTGTGCAGAGGAAAAGTTGCTGAGTTGCCCATAGCAACCAGGGTGCTTCCTTCATTTTTGAAAAGGCCTCTGAAAATTAGAGAAGTGATCTGATTGGTTGTCATGGGCAACTCAGCAACTTTTTCCTTTGGACAGGTTTTAATTAATCTCCCCCATGATCCATAATGTGTAAGAAGGCAGTAAAGTAGCAAAGCATTTGCCTTAGCGGCAAAACAAGTACAGTTCTGATTGGTCGCAATCTTTCAGTTTGGCCTGCATTTGTTACAAACAAGTTTGTTGCATATACAGGCTTTCAATATACTCAGTTTACTTTGTAGTCTTGGCTTTAATATATTTTATTCCTTTTCTTCTTGGCTTGAAAATGTATAGAACCATTTGCAGAGGAGAACATTCCATCATTGAACAGTTGAAGACAGAAAGTAAGTTTGCTGTTTTCCAAAAGGAGTTTGCCAGTTTAGCAGCGCAAAATTGCACAATGTTCCTTGGTGTCGCGTGTTATTAGGGGATTTCCATAGCACTGTGAAAAAAGCCCAGCATGAGTCTACTGTGGCAGGTGAAGATATAGGACCAACTCCTGGTTAATGGCTGGGATCAGAAGAACCTTTGATCCCAGCCATATATCTCATGATACTGGGCTAAGGAGAGACTGTGTCACCAGAGTTGGGCCCCTTCCTCTGTAAGGCCATCAGCAACCCTGCAACCTGACCTCGAGGTCATGGGTTCCCAAAGCATCCAAGGGATTGTTCAATGCCTTGGTCGGTCATCTTTGCACTATTGTCAGCTATACCCTGAGTGGCATAATACGCTGCACAGACTTGATGAAGTAATTTATGTGAAATGTAAATAATTAGCATTGTCCCATCTATAAGAACTGATACAAACGGAAAGAGGGAAGTGGCACTCCTCAAAGTATGTTTCGGCCCCACAATAGAGCCTTTCTCAAGCATGAAAGACAATAAAGGCTCTATTGTGGAGCCGAAACATATCTGCTTGTCACAGATGGGTGAATAAATGACACAATTTTTTAATCAAATACTTTGAGTGCCGCTTCCCTCTTTGGATTTGTATTTGACTTTCTGGATGGTGGGTCTGGTCCTGCAGCTTAGCACCCCTATCTTAGACTAGTTTTTCAACGAACTACAAGTTCCATCAGTATGCCATTCCAGTCTCCCCTTTTGTTGCTCTATAAGAACGGGGTTATACAGTTGACATTTATCCATCCCGCACAGAGAAAGTAGTACTCTAAAATGCTATCAACAGAAAATGAAAATGTTGCAGATCTTAGGATGTGATGACCCCAATTATTATTATTTTTTTTTTGGGGGGGGGGAGGTTGTTTAAGTAAATTAAAACAAAAATATCATTTATAGTTAATATGAAATTGATCACGTTATTTATTCAACAGAGTGGTAGACAAAACCTTAGCAACACTCTTGAGTAGAGGCAGAAAAGGCCAACCTTAGAAAGCTGGAACAGCTCAGCAGTTTGTTGTTTAATTTCAAAGGTTTTTAGCGCTGCCATTGCCCATTTTTTATAATAGGATGACAATCTGGTAATATGTAGTGATATCCTCCAAGAAGGTATAATTTGATATTCATTAAACAATGGTTTGTTACTCTTCTGCCTCCTGCAGGGGGAGCACTTGTTCTGTTCTCATTCTAAAATGCTCAGAACTCTAAGACATTCTGTCCGTTAAAAAAAAAGTAACAAATGTTGTTGTTTGTTTTCAGTTGGGGATAAGTGGCTGAACTACATATCCTTCTGTGGTCTACGGACACATGCTGAACTGGAAGGAAATCTTGTTACTGAATTGATCTACGTACACAGCAAACTGCTTATTGCCGATGATAACACGGTCATTATTGGTAAGATCATTTTTACTAAACCACTTTTTAAATAAGTTGCTGTAAATGTGATTGTGTTGGGAAGTTTCTGAACACTACAGAATGACCTGCATCCATAAATAAGTTTTCATTTTGTATGGTCAGTGTTATGTTATGCTATTTCATACTATATTATTAAATTAACACTAAACATAAGTTTACAATGAGTAAACTGGAGATATATGGATCATGTACCATACATGAAGGGTTAACTCTCTTACCCTGGCAAGTAACAGGTGTGGGCAATATAAAAATCACAACTGAAAGCAGATAAAAAGGAGAGAAGTTCACGTAGTCTTTGCATTGTGTGTCTGTATGTGCCACACTAAGGAAGGACAGCAGAAAGAGGATAAGAGAACTGTCTGAGGACTTGAGAACCAAAATTGTGGAAAAATGTTAACAATCTCAAGGTTACAAGTCCATCTCCAGAGATCTATATTTGCCTTTGTCCACAGTGCGCAAAATTATCAAGAAGTTTGCAACCTATGGCACTGTAGCTAATCTCCCTGGGCGTGGATGGAATAGAAAAATTGATAAAAGTTGTCAACACAGGATAGTCCGGATGGTGGATAAGCAGCCCCAAACAAGTTCCAAAGATCTTTAAGCTGTCTTGCAGGCTCAGGGAGCATCAGTGTCAGCGCAAACTATCCGTCGACTTTTAAATGAAATGAAACGCTATGGCAGGAGACCCAGGAGAGAGATATAAAAAAGCAAGACTACATTTTGCCAAAATGAACTTGAGTAAGCCAAAATCCTTCTGGGAAAATATCTTGACAGATGTGACCAATATATAGCTTTTTTGTAAAGCACATCATTCTACTGTTTACCGAAAATGGAATGAGGCCTACAAAGAAAAGAACACAGTACCTACAGTGAAATGTGGTAGAGGTTCAATGATGTTTTGGGATTGTTTTGCTGCCTCTGGGACTGGGTGTCTTGAATTTGTGCAAGGCATCATGAAATCTTAGGATTTCTAAAGGATTTTGGGTCGCACTGTACAGCCCAGTGTCAGAAATCTGGGTTTGCATCCAAGATCTTGGGTCTTCCAGCAGGACAATGACCCCAAACATACATCAAAAAGCACCCAGAAATGGATGGCAACAAAGCACTGGAGAGTTCTGAAGTGGCCAGCAATGAGTCCAGATCTAAATCCCATTGAACACCTGTGGAGAGATCTAAAAATAGCTGTTGGGGAAAAAGCGCCCTTCCAATAATAGATACCTGGAGTAGTCTGCAAAGGAGGAGTGGTCCAACATTCCGGCTGAGAGGTGTACGAAGCTTATTGATGGTTATAGGAAGCGACTGATTTCAGCTCTTTTATCCAAAGGGTGTGCAACCAAATATTAAGTTAAGGGTGCCAATAATTTTGTCCAGCCCATTTTTGGAGTTTGACATTATGTCAAATGAGCTTCCCCCCCCCCCCCCCTTTTTTTGGTTTAGTTCCAATACACACAAAGGGAATAAACATATGTATAGCAAAACATGTGTCACTGCAATCCTTTTCTGTGAGAAATACTTAATTTTCTTGAAAATTTCAGGGGTGCCAACATTTACAGCCATAACTGTGTGTATGTATACGTGTGTGTGTGTATGTATATATATATATATATATATATATATATATATATATATATATATATATATATATATATATATATATATATATATAATTGCACACATCATGTGCTCGGTAGAGCTCAGCTATGCCATCTCTGAGGCATAAGTGCTGATTGTTTCCTCGTTTATCTACAGCCAACATGTTACCTCATCTACATTTATCTATATACACTGCTCAAAAAAATAAAGAGAACACTAAGATAACACATCCTAGATCTGAATGAATTTACTAACCGTATGAAATACTTTGTCTTTACATAGTTGAATGTGCTGACAACAAAATCACACAAAAATTATCAATGGAAATCAAATTTATCAACCCATTGAGGTCTGGATATGGAGTCACACTCAAAATCAAAGTGGAAAACCACACTACAGGCTGATCCAACTTTGATATGTCCTTTAAACAAGTCAAAATGAGGCTCAGTAGTGTGTGTGGCCTCCACGTGCCCATATGACCACCCTACAACACCTGGACACGCTCCTGATGAGGTGGCGGATGGTCTCCTGTAGGATGTCCTCCCGTAGGATGTCCTCCCAGACCTGGACTAAAGCATCCGCCAACTCCTGGACAGTCTGTGGTGCAACGTGGCATTGGTGGATGGAGCGAGACATGATGTCCTCAATCGGATTCAGGTCTGGGGAATGGGTGGGCCAGTCCATAGTATCAATGCCTTCCTCTTACAGGAACTGCTGACACACTCCAGCCACATGAGGTCTAGCATTGTCTTGCATTAGGAAGAACCTAGGGCCAACCGCACCAGCAGATGGTCTCACAAGGGGTCTGAGGATCTCATCTCTGTACCTAATGGCAGTCGGTCCACTTCTGGCAAGCACATGGAGGGCTGTGCAGTCCCCAAAGAAATGCCACCCCACACAATTACTAACCCACCGCCAAACCGGTCATGCTGGAGGATGTTTCAGGCAGCAGAATGTTCTCCATGGCGTCTCCAGACTCTGTCACATGTGCTCAGTTGGAACCGGCTTTCATCTGTGAAGAGCATAGGGCGCCAGTGGCGAATTTGCCAATCTTGGTGTTCTCTGGCAAATGCCAAATGCAAATTTGTGGCCTGCTGGAGGTCATTTGGCAGTGCTCCTCCTCCTTGCACAAAGGCAGAGGTAGCAATCCTGCTGTTGGGTTGTTGTCCTCCTATGGCCGCCTCCAAGTCTCCTGATGTACTGGCCTGTCTCCATTCTCTGGACACTACGCTGACGGACACAGCAAACCTCCTTGCCACAGGTCACATTGATGTGCCATCCTGGATGAGCTGCACTACCTGAGCCACTTGTGTGGGTTGTAGACTCCGTCTCATGCTACCACTAGAGTGAAAGCACTGGCAGCATTAAAAAGTTACCAAAACATCAGCCAGGAAGCATAGGAACTGAGAGGTGGTATGTGGTCACCACCTGCAGAACCACTCTAAATATTGGGGGATGTCTTGCTAATTGCCGATCATTTCCACCTGTTGTCTGTTCCATTTGCACAACAGCATGTGAAATTGATTGTCAATCAGTGTTGCTTCCTGAGTGGACAGTGTGATTTCACAGAAGTGTGATTGACTTGGAGTTACATTGTGTTCCCTTAATTTTTTTTTTTGAGCAGTGTGGTGTGTGTGTGTGTATATATATATATCTCCAAAAATAATGCAAAAAGCGTCACTCCAGTGTTCCAAGGTATTGGCTTGGAACACTGGAGTGACGCTTTTTGCCTTATTTTAGTTTTTTCTGGATGGCCTGTGGTCTAGGCTTTGAGTGGCTGAGCAACCACTACTCTCCTATTTGCCTGATGGTCATATACACTATACCACTCTGACTGTTACTTCTTTTGGAAAAAAAAAAAGAAAAAAAAAATATATATATATATAGATATAGATATATATATAGATATATATTTATATGTATGTGTGTGTGTGTGTGTGAAGGCTAATTTATTAAGCCTGAATTTGTGGGAGGGGCGGGGAGTCCCTATAAGAACCCGCGGCAGTACCTGTCCTGACGCCACGGGTTCTTTACATGATCTCGATCAGCTGACGTGCGGTGGCAGCTGACTGGAAGAGTCAGCAGAGCGGCGTGCGGGTAAGTGGCCGGGGAGAGCGGCGTTCTATCGTGGCCCAATCTCTGGAGGTAAGCCAGAGACCGGAGGGTACCCCCGGCCAACCCGGCCCCCGGTTTTCATATTCTGGGACCCGTGTCTCCTGTGAATGTTCGCAGGAATAGTATATTTTGGCACAGGGGGTTAGAATGGGGAGCTTTGACGGGGGCTCCGGTCCAGCTATTGAGGCCAGGTCTATGGGCGGCCCGGGCCCACTCCCGCAGTAGACCTCGTGTGGAGTTCTCAGGTCAGCTGGCACGGCGAGTCAGATGACCGGAAGCAGTTTCAGCGGCGGGGTTCGAGTAGATGACCGGGGCTGGCCTGGGTTGCGGCATTTCCGCGCAGCCCCCTCTCCGGAGGTAAGCCAGAAGCGGGGGTGTACCCTTGGCCAGGCCCGGCCTCGGTCTCAGTAACTAGGGGATATACGCCCCATGGGGGGAGATTTTCTTCTCCAGCGGGACCTGTGATGGTGACACGCTTTTGCCGTCTGGGCATTATATTTCCAGGCACACGGTCATTTATTCGGTGCATATGATTATATATTTATTCTGTGCACATTCCTGTAATTTACTATATAGGTACGGGCAGTTGTTCTGTGCACCCATTTCAAAATTTGCTCTGCATGCGTGCTCATATATTTTATCTTATGAATACAGTCATAGAGTTGTTCTGTGCACGCGCTCCCATAATTTATTACACGCATATGCTCATATGGTTATTCTGTGCACATGCTCCCATAATTCCACGCATATGGTCATATAATTTTTGTTCTCATATCAGTGTCACGTTAGGGTTATTTATTTGTTTTAACTGGTTGCACGAATGATACTGTCACAGTACACGCATGTTAAAGTTGTCACATTTATGACCTGCGGGTTATGACGAGCTTCAGTTTGCTTATCATTTTTTCTTATGCATGCCACTAGCCTCACTGACGCATTATTTTTCATTATAGATGTTGTTAATCTTAGGTCCCTGTGGGCATTACTGCGCACACGCTCATAGCATTTATACATAGGTTATACTGTACACACGTTCGTAGGATTTATACTGTACAGACGCTCGTAGGATTTATACTGTACAGACGCTCGTAGGATTTGTACTGTACACGCTCGTAGGATTTGTACTGTATACTCGCTCGTAGGATTGATACTGTATACTCGCTCGTAGGATTTATTCTGTATACTTGCTCGTAGGATTTATACTGTACAGACGCCCGTAGGGTTTATACTGTACAGACGCTCGTAGGGTTTATACTGTACAGACGCTCGTAGGATTTATACTGTACAGACGCTCGTAGGATTTATACTGTATACTCGCTCGTAGGTTTATACTGTACACACGCTCGTAGGATTTATACTGTACACACGGTCATAGGATCACACTGTACACGCTAGTGGGATTTATATTGTACGCACGCTCGTGGGATTGATACTGTACTCACGCTCACGGGATTTATACTGTACTCATGCTTGTATGATTATACTGTACACGCTTGTAGGATTATACTGTACACACGCTTGTGGGGTTTATACTATACACACGCTCGTAGGATTATAATGTACACATGCTGGTGGGATTCATACTGTACACGCTCGTGGCAGGTGTACAGTACATACAGTCATATCGTTGTTCTATGTACACGCTCCTACAATTTGTGCTATGCAGACGGTCATATAGTTGTCCTGTGCACATGTTCCGATAAATTATTCTACGCTTACAATCATGTAGTTCTAGGCGCGCGCTTCTATAAGTCATCTTACAATCATAGTTGTTAGGTGCACAAGTTTCCATAATTTATTCTACGCATACAGTCATATAGTTGTTCCATGCACGGTCATTTAGTTGTCATGTGTATACGCTCCTTTAATTGTCACGCTCCCACAATTGTTCTATGTATACAGTCACATTCCACTTATAAGCTCTTTATTTATTGCTTTATTCATTTGGGTTCGACACGGCCCTCCTGCAAATAGGAGGGGCAGGTCATGGGTTATCATTGCATCGTTCACTTGTAGCCTTTGTGCAGTGGCAGTGTTGTTGTGCGGTGCAGTCGCTGCACAGTACACATGCTCGTAGTTTTATACCATGCATACGCTCATATTATTATACTGCTCATAAGCTTGTAGAAGTATACTCGTAGCCGTTACACAGTGCATGCACTGGTAGCATTTATGCTGTACATGCACTGGTAGCATGCCATACATAGTCACTTGGCTTGATGCTGTTCGCACTTGCTAATACAGTGAAGGGAATAGGATGTGCATGAGTACGTGAGTATTTAATTTACTTCATGCGTGCGTTTGGTTGTTCTGTGCATACGTTTAGTAAGTCTGTTTGTGAGGACGCTCATATAGTTTTAGGGTAGTGCGTATACGCATATCTTGTTCGGAGCATTTGCGCATATGGTTCGTTCATGCACACATGCATAGTTTGATTTGTGTTTACGCTCACAGTGGTCCTGGGCACACGATCGGGTACTTCGTCCATTACATACGGGCATGTATTTCGTTCAGGGCATACGCTCACATAGTTATCAGGTGCTTACACTCATATAGTTTCTCTACACATAAGCATAATTTTTTCTCGGCAAGATCACATTGTTCACGTGCATAAGTGTATACAGTTGTTTCTGTGTATACGGTCATAGAGGTATTCTGTGCAGAGTTGTTTGTGGCATATGCGCAATTAGTTAGTTCTAGGCATAAGCGCTTTCATATGTGGTCCTGGATTACGCTCATATTGTTGTCAGGTCCCCATGCTCATACAGTCCTGTGATTACACTTAGTCCGTCATGGTTATGCTACGGTGTTGGTTCCGTGCTTATAGGCTTAGTCTATCTGGCTATACGCTCAAATAATTTTTCCATGTGCATGCTAGTTAGTCATTGTTGGTTCTGGGCAGACGCATGTGTAGTTTGCCTTGTGCGTCTACTCATTTGTGGCTCGGGGCATATACTCATTTAAGTTGTATACTTTCTGAGTCTGGTCTGCACTTATGTTTATGTTGTTGGGTCCATGCACACAGTCTTTGTTTGATTGGCCATACGCGCACAGTTGTGCTGTGCATTTGCTCATAGTCATTCCGGTCACAAGGGCATATGACTTGTTCTGGTCACTCACGCATTTAGTTCATCCAGGCTATCTTACACTATTATATACTTATTCAGACCACTCTGTTACTCAGTTGATTGGTGCATACGCCAGCACAGTTTGTGCCGTACGTAGACGCTTGTTTAATATGTACATTATATATAGGGTATTCTGGCAATTCGTTCGGATTGTGGGGTTAGGGCATTCAGTCTTAGTTTCTCCAGGTTGTTGACAGTCTGCTCTGACCATACATTCTGACAGCTTGGTTGTTAGAATTTAGTGTTTCATAGATGTGGTGTAGTGGGGTAGACAGCGTTTGTAGGAATTCATGGTTTGGGTCTAGCATCAGGGCGTCATGCTATAATACTGTTTGTACTGGGCATAGGCGTGTTGATATAGGTGGATCAGTTCATACGTTCTTTCATGTAGTCCAGTTCAGCCTCACATTCACATAGTTTGGGCGGTACAGGCTCGCATGTAGCTTAATCGGTATGTCTAGCATTTATGCTAGACATATGCTTAGAGCATTCATACTCGGTACATGTTCATACGTTAGTTCGGTACATACGTTACTTTGGTTGAGGCTTTCAATTCCAGGATTGACCAGTCATGTCTACAGGTCGGTCCGGATACAACCTGACGCGGCTTCAGGTTGGCGACAATGCCATTAAATACGTGGTGTTTAGTCAGCAGTTGGGTTACACAAAAAAAATAAATAAATAAAATGTTTGTGTATATAGGCCAATTCATGGTTATGAATTGTCTCTGCTTCAAGTTGGTAGTGATACTATTAGTTATATTTAGGGGAGTTTGTTTTCAGCCAGACCTGTCCCGTCTACAGATCGGTTCAGTCACTACCTGACACGACTTCGGGTTGACGATAATGTCATTTTATGTGGTATTTGGGATGTGCATTTAGGGATATAGATTGGTTCTGCTGAGGTTTTTCTGTCTCAACTCCGGGTTGTCGATGATATTGGTTATATATTGTGTTTCATGATCATGCCTGTTGCATAAGTGGTTCATGGCCTGTCATGTTCACAGGTCGGTCAGTTACAACCTAACACGGCTTTAGGTTGATGTCTAGGTGCTTATCTGTGTTACATGTTTAGCACTAGGGTTTGCGTCCACAGGCATGGTTTGTTCTGTTTAGATACTATTCATTCCTACTTGCATATGTTGGGTTTTTGGCCACTATTCGCTGCATTTAGCCCATACTGTCTAGGCATGTCTGTCAGGCTATTAGTATGATGTAGTGTTGTCTCGCCTGACAGGGCGTCTTTGGACACATATCATACCGGCAACGCGGCTCTGAAGAGCATTCAAAGATGGAAGTCAGTGGGCCTTCTGGCCATCAAGCATTGAGAGCTGGCCTGGTTAGAGGCTTAGCAGACTCCACATAATTCCCGATTGGATATCTCGGCAGCTTAATGAAAGGCGCTTTACCCAGGTAATTATGGTTTTCTAGGGTTTGGGGAATTCATATACAGGTGCATGATCGTAATTACGTCAGGTATGTGGGGATACAGTTAATCACGCGTCAGAATTGTATAGCAGCATAATGTTATTGCTCGGTCAGGTTGTTAGCATAAAGTTTTCCCAAAAGTGGGCCGAGCTTGAGCGTTTCGAGCTTTACCTTACACACGTTAAGGATCCAACGTGGATCAGCCATTTCTGTTATTTAAGGGGGGCGGCACTCACTACGATATAGTTTATCGAACATGTACGTGTTCCAGTTAAATGCTTAGGTGGGGATCCGTCCATTCTATCCGCATACGCATTGGGGGAGCTGCTCCGATGTCACGTCATAGCATGCCAATACATGTTATTAGGAATAGGGGCACTGGCAATCCAGTGCTATATGCGTTGTACCCCCGACCCTAAGTCAGATATGCACAATGCATTCCAGTCATTAGGGATGTGATCACTATGGGTCTGAATAGCGCTTTGTTCTGATATTGGGTTTTTGCCCTCTATTTTTCAGGTGTACTCCTACGCGGCAGTATATGGCACAAATCTAACTGCCTAGGTAGGTTACAGGATTCAGTAGGATATAGGAGTTTAGTAAGAAGTTCAGTTAGGTAGGCTCGCTATACTCATGAGCACCGACCACAAATATATACACACACATATACACACCTCACATGCTCGGTAAAGCTCAGCTATGCCAGTGGCGATTGCTTCCTCATTTACCTACAGCCAACCGGTTACCTCACAATATACATAGACACCTCACAATAAAAACATAGACACCTCACATGTTCAGCTATACCATCTCTGAGGCATAAGAGGCAATTGTCAACTGGTTACATCACTTCTTATGTTAACCTGACTCTTCTCAGTTATAGTGGATGTTGTTCAATTTTTTTTCTTCACTAGGAGGGTTCCTGAGAGCTTGTTTATGGTATCCGATCTACATCACGCATGTAGCTACATCTTTGGCCATTTTTGGAGACTGTTGTCTCTAGTGATATTCTCCAATGTCATTTAGTAGTAGCCTCCTATATTTGGAATTCTGTGTTGCAAATGGGTGCATAGAGCAGACTGGTCTCAAGGCTCTGTGCAAGCAGCAGAGGTTTAATCTCACTTATCAGAGATTTACTATTCAAAGGTACCAGATTTGTGCCACAGACTGAACCAAAATGTGCAGAATATAATGTGAGCTTAAAAAAAAAAAAAAAAAAAAAAAAAAAAAAAAAAAGTATTACTTTTTACTCCTACATTTAAATCTTTGAAGTGAATAAGAGGGAGTAGGGGCTAAAAGAAGCCTTATAATAGGCTAAATTTGGGCATTATGGGGGAGATTTATGATAACTTTCCTGACATTTTATTGGCTGAAATTTGGTGCAAACTTTTTGCACAGTTAGTTTTTGCACAAATAATTTAAATTTCAAAATAGACAACTTTGTCAAGTGACTGTGAAATGCAGTTCTTCATTCTTGAATATGCAGTGGATGAGATTTATTAACTGCATCTTTTAATAAAAGGCGCAAAAATAATGTGCAAGCGTTCAAAAAAGTGCTAATTCATACCACCTCTGCTTTGCCTTAGAAAAATGACAGCAAGTTCGGAGGGGCTTTCTCATTCGTGCAAAATGTATCAGTCTGTGCACCTTTATTGATAAATTTGGTGCACATAGGCCAAAAACACAGCAAAAAAAAAAGCTGTGAAGTGGCTGCACAGAGATGCATATACGGTAAGTAAATCTTCCCCTATGTTTGCCCATTTTTGGCATACAAGTAACACCAGCCATGAGGGGGAGAGATATTTGACCAACACCCCAGGCAAATTGTTCCAAATATATTATACTACATGCAGGGTTCTAAAAGGTTTGTTACAGATACACTAAAATAAACTACAAATGTTCCCCAATGAACAGAGGTAAGGAAGGACCTGAGATTGTCTGTAGGAATAAACAATGGCTGCTTATATAGCACTGCATATGTAACAAAATTACTCCTAGATCAACAATTAAAATATGTTGGCTAACATTCCTATCTTGCAAATCTTTGTTAGCACCTTTCCTTTCTAGCTTGGGCAAATTATTTTGGCTGCTCCTTGACCTGACCACAATCTTAGCCCAACCTTATCAATACCCTCTTTGTCGTAGTATGATTCAGAAACTAAGACTAATTTGTGCAGGTTGTTTCTTGCATTTATATTTTCTCCAATAACTAGATAAGTAGACAATTTTACATTTACCTCTTTACTTTAATTACAGGACTAGATTTTGTGAGGTCCTACACTAGGGACCTCTTCAAGGGAACATTGCACATGTTCTCTTGTAGGAAGTCTACAATTTTATCCTGGTAGAATAGACATTTAAGAGTGCCTACTCACGTGAACACATTGTTGGATTTTACATCTAGGTCCAATCTAAAAGATTGCTCAAGATTTCTAATATTGGACGTACATGGTTAATCATATACATATTACTTTGCGTAAGAACCTCATTGATTATCCCTATGAAAACACAAGCAAATCTGTCATTATGGTGTTATGTCCTGATGACCTTCCTGTTTATTCCCTTATTGTATTAATGTATAGTACCTTCAAAATATAACTGGTTGGTAGAGATAGCAAGGTAATAGAATCTGGCACTCTCTGAAGAAGCGGTGCACAAGTAGGATTCCACTCCTTCAATCAATAGAGCAAAACAACGTGGCACTCAATTCAGTAGCGTGAATTTTATTTCACATTAATGAAATAAAATTCACACTACTGAATTGAGTACAAAGCTGTTTTGTTCTATTGGTATAGAGAAAGCATTAAAATGCCTCTTGGGGCTGTTCAGTCCTGCCAAAAGTGCATATAACGAGTGTCTTGTGAAAGTGATGCCAGTAAAAATGTAAGTAAATGGCTGCTGGGTTGTTCACTTACAATAAAGGAGCCATGTAAGGTTGTGCTCATATGCTGCAGATTTGCTATTAATTTGTTTACTGCCTGCCTTCTGAATACACTCTGCACAAAATACTATTAACGGGGTTGTCCCAACTCGATTCTTCTGGGTTTCCACTTAGCTCCTGCCTGTTTGCAGCTGCTGGGGGTAGTCCATTGCTCACAAGACTTCATATGCATACTAGGTGGACAATTTTATGCTTTTGTATGTCGGGCCATCGCATAAACGGCTATCCGGCAGCGCAGACTGCTTCAGCTGCTGCCAGATAGCCGTTTACGGTGCCCCGTGTGCTCCGTTGATGGTCTCTTACCTGTCCTCGGGGCTCTGGAGCGTCCTCTTTGGGATCCCCTGCATTGCCGGCGCTCTCCTTCGTCGTCATCACGTTGCCGCGCACGCCGTCCCGTCATCCAATAGGAGCGGCGTGCGTAATGACGTGATGGCGATGACGGAGAGCAACGTTCCCGGCCAGCAGAGATGGTCCAGAGCGTCGGGGACACCCCGGGGGACGCGGCGACAGCGATGGAGGGCGACATCCAGAGCAGTGGTGACGAGCGTTGATGGTCCGGAGCAGCGGGGACAAGGTGAGTATAACTTCCTATACTTTACATTGCACGGATCCTTCAACATACGATGGTTTCAACAAACGATGGTTCATTTGGAACGGATTACCATTGTATGTTGAGGGACCACTGGTATATAATATATACAAAATGTGTGTGTGTGTCACATAGCCAGTGCTGTAGAAATGTGCATGCAAAACAAAAGCATAATTCCATGCAGTGATGTCCCAGTTACAACTTGTCTTGGTGCTGAATTGAAATGGAAAATACATTTCCTACATAGCAAATAACATTGATTAAGGTATCCTAAAGAATTCCTTTAATATTATCTTTGTGTCCTCCCGGAATATATAAAGACTTTGTAAATGTACAAAAGATATTTAAAAGCAAGTAGACCATGGTACCATTAGTATGTGTGAAGTTAATCAGGAGCTTATTGTAGATATGAAGAATTAGATTGTTGCATATTACTAATGTAAAAAATGCATAAAATTACAATGAATTATCAGTATGTGAAAAGTAAGTGACTGAGCCACATGGTATTTGCTGGAACAGTATCCAAATCTACATGCTGTGACTGGTTGATTGTAAGGTTGATTATGGTGGATATAAATATACTGTATATGTGCTCTGATGAGAATACTTAAATAATACTTCAAGGATTTAAAATTGTGTAACTTGTAGAATGTACAATTTTTTGAAGTTACTGCTTTTTTTCATTTTGCAAAAAAATCTAGCATGCGTCAAGAGTGGGCTAGCTGTCAAAATGTAGCCCATCTGTCTTGAATCAAAGTCAAGTTTAGTAATTAAACTTGACAAACCTGTTATCTGTTCTTTGAAGAACAGAGAGTGCTTTGAAATTCGAATTTTTTGGCATTGTCTGTACTGCAGATTCACGTTTCCTAAAAATATTCAGATTAATGCAGAGTCCTTAGAATGTACACATTTTATCTTTTATTCCTTAATATGTGTATTTAGCCAGCTAATGGACCAAAGAGAGAAAAAGATAGCAAGGAATAATATGCGCACAACTACTGTTATTTATTATAAACTAGAATTGCATACCAGACAAACACACAACCATATATACATGCTGCTGTGCAAAAATGCGCCAAAAAAATCCTACAAGAATGTATGCAAATAAAGTGCAGAGATATTGCTAAGTGCAAATACCCATATGAAACACTGAATAAAGTGCTTTAAACATGTATCACCTAATCCTTAATATAGTTTTGATACATGTTAGAGCACTTTATTCCGTGTTTAATTGGGGTTTTGCACTTAGCAATGTCTCTGCACTTTATTTGCATACATTATTGTTAAAAAGATTTTGGAGCATTTAGCACAGCAGCATTTATATGAAGTTTTATTTTTACCTGGTCACTTTAGAATACTTGTATTTGCCTGTTTACACATAGACATACACTGCTCAAAAAAAATAAAGGGAACACGAAGATAACACATCCTATATATGAATGAATGAACTAATTGTATGAAATACTTTAGTCTTTACATAGAAGAAATGCCACCCACACAGTCTGTCACATGTGCTCAGTGTGAACCTACTTTCATCTGTAAGGAGCACAGGGCGCCAGTGGCGAATTTGCCAAACTTTGTGTTTTCTGGTAAATGCCAAACGTCCTGCACGGTGTTGGGCTGTAAGCAAACCCCCACCTGTGGATGTCGGGCCCTCATACCACCCTCATGGAGTCTGTTTCTGACCATTTTGAGTGGTCACATGTACATTTGCGGCCTGCGGGAGGTCATTTTGCATACTGGTGCCAGTATGACTAAAATTGCTTAGGTGATTGAAACACGTCACTGCTGTTTATTTTACCTGTGTGCTGCTGTATCGGAATACATAATATTGCTTTCGAGCTCTCGCTGCACTGGACATTCCTCTTTTCCATTTGTCTATCAGCACTGTCCAAGCTGGGTCCGAGACGAGACGAGTGACTGCTTAAAGGGGTGAGCTGGATAGATCTTTGAACTAGGCCATTTTATATGGTGTACAATTTGAGAGCCCTAACTTTTGATCCTGGTAAATATGCAAGAAATAAATTTATTTTTGCATTTCCTGTCTGAGGAAATGCAGTCTTGTTGCAAATATTTAAACTGCTTTGGACACATACAGTCAGCTATAACATTTAACCCATAGGAGATACACAATGTACATGCACTCTGCTGCCACCTAGGTGCACATGGTGACTTACATGTATTTCACACAATCTATGACGCGAGCACAGGACCTGGGTATTCAGCAAATAATTACAAAGTGTAAGGCTGGATTCACACTGATGTTGTATGGATGCATTATCTCTAATAATGATGCGTTATGATGGCTGCGAACAGCAGCCGCCATCCACAGTAATTGACTGACGTGATCAAGCTGATGTCTGTCATTAACCTACTTATTGCTGTGTTCGCAGGATTTAAGAGGTTCCTGACAGCAGCGCTGCCTGTCAGGAACAATAACATGGTATTGCTCAGTATTAGCAATCTGACAATTGCTTCTTAAAGAGGACTATGGGGACCTAAAGAGAAATTGACAGCTTGTTATTCCACCAATATATTGGGTTATAGTGTGCGTGAACGGCATTTTTTATTTTATTTTTTTTAAATTGTCGCAGTGATCTGTTTAGTAGTGTCCGAGTGATGGCTGTTGTTGTTTTTTTTTTCTTTTTTATTCATCCCTTTTGGGCTGCTGTATGCAGTGGAGGTCGGGGAGACGAGCCAAGCTCCCCTGCCTCCTTAATATTTACTGCCTACCCCATCCCCATGATAAATATGCAGATGTATTCAGCCTGTTGGGGGTATATATTCATCACAGGGGCAGGTGGTGAATATTGAGGAGACAGCGGAGCACGGTGAGTCGGCTCCCCGCCTCCACTTTGCACAGCAGCGCAATAAAAATGAATAAAAAAGCAGCTATCGCTACTAAACAGATTAATGTAAGTGACAACTTACTGGTTGATTTGTCCGAGCCACCTCCATACCAATTTCTTCACCTAAAACGGACTTCACAACTCTAGCATTATCCATTGCATTCTGGGAACACCCCAGAAACCTATAATTTTGGATATGCTTTGACCCAGTCATCTTGTCTTTACAGTTTAGCCTTTACAGGCCTCTTTACACTTGCCCTTTTTTCCTGCCAACACCTCAACTTCAGGAACTGACTGTTCACTTGCTGGCTAATATTTTCCACCACCTGACAGATGCATTGTATTGAGACAATCATTGTTATTCACTTCCCCTTGGTTTTAATGATTTATAGCTCATCAATGTGTTTTGTAACTGATTTGTATGAGACAGTGGTCCCCAAACTGTGGTCCTCCAGCTGTTGGCTGTCCGGCCATGTTGGGAGTTATAGTTTGGAGTTCACAGGAATAGGATGTAAAATTGTAATCCTTGGCAACGTCAGCCATTTCTAATATGAAGAAAAAAAATGTAAGTGCTTGTTAGGTTTTGTGAGAAATAAATAATATTGGCCTAATTTGTGTGCATTGAAGTAGAATGTGGGTCAGGTGCTGCGGCTGTCAATGCTGATGCTGCTATTACTGGGTGAGAGATTGCTGTAGGTCTGTGTTCAAGCTACAATTTAAAATAGAGCATAGCGGCAACCACATGATCTATGAGGGGCGAGTTAATAAAGAGCCTAAAAATCGAGCCACTTTTATTATGGGTTCTAGTCTAGTCTAATAACTTAGATTATATGTGACGTGCTTATAGGCCCATGTAGCTGGTTTAGTAATGATCTAGGTCAGTCATTAACAAACTGGGGCCGTACAGATGTCGCAAAACTACAACTCCCAGCTAAACTACGGCTGTCCGGCCATGCTGGGAGTTGTAGTTTTGCAACTTCTGGAGGGCTACAGTTTGGAGACCACTGATGTAGGTAATAGTAACAGAGCAGGGAATAGTTACATGTTTATAATAACAGAAACAAGTTCCAAACAAGTGTCCTAAAATTCAGGAGATTCAGGGGAATTCATTAATATTGATGTTTCATACAATGAAGTAAGATGCACCAAATAAATTAATAAATTTGTCACGTCTTTGTGCGCATACACTTTGACACCTAAATCAGCTATGAGCTGGCGTAGATTTCTGCTATAGTTAGACAATATGTAGCAGAAATTGTAGGAAGTGTGTCGGGCTGTGGGACCCTCCCTGCTAACCCCTTCCCTTTTTTTTTTTTTTCTCCCGAAAAGGTCTGAGCCATGTTTACAGGCTTTGGCACAGATTAGGCTTGTGCAACAGTTTGCAACATAAATGCTTTTTTAACTCCTTAAAGGGGTAGTCCAGGAAAAAACGTTTTTTTTTTAATATTTTATATCAACTTGCTCTGGAAAGTTAAACAGATTTGTAAATTGCTTCTATAAAAAAAATCTTAATCCTTTCAGTGGTTATCAGCTGCTGAAGTTGCGTTGTTCTTTTTTTTTCCTGACAACAGTGCTCTCTGCTGACACCTCTGCTTGTCTCAGGAACTGTCTGAAGCATTAGAGGTTTTCTATAAGCATTTGCTTCTACTCTGGACAGTTCCTGAGACAAGCAGAGGTGTCAGCAGAGAGCACTGTTGTCAGACAGAAAAGAACAATTCAACTTCAGCAGCTGATAACTACTGAATGGAGTAAGATTTTTTTAATAGATGTAATTTAAAAATCTGTGTAACTAGTTGATATAAAAAAAAATGTTTTCCTGGAATACCCCTTTAAGGACACAGCCCATTTTATTTTTGCATTTTCCTTTTTTCCTCCTCGTATTTTAAGAGCCATAACACTTTTTTTTCCATCTTCAGACCCATATAAGGGCTTGTTTTTTGCATGACCAACTGTACTTTCTACATACATCACTTATTTTACTTTAAAATGTGTGGCAAAACCCAAAAAAATATTATTTGTGTCGGGAAGTTAAGTTTTTTTGCAAATTTTGAAGGGCTTCGTTTTCACATTTTCTTTATTCTAAGGGTCAGTACGATTAAAATGATCCCCCATGTTCACATGCTTTTCTATTATTGTACTGCTTTTACAAAAGAAGTATGTTTAACATTTCCCTATTTTTACCACCTATAACTTTCTCACTGTTGCCTATATGGGGCTGTATGATGGTAAATTAATTTTTGCGCCATGATCTGTAGTTTTTATTGCTACTACATTTGAGTATATGACTTTTCAGATTTTTTATTTTTTTTTGGAATGTGATGTGACCAAAAAGCAGCAATTGTGGACTTTTCTTAAATTTATTTTTACGCTGTTCACGTACAGGATTATTAACTTTTTATTTTGATAGTTCGGACATTTACGCACGCACTGCTACAAATTTGTTTACTTAGGAGGAGGGGCTTATTCATTGTTTTTTTTTTTTTTTTTAAATAGCATGCATTAGATTGATAATACTGTTCAGTGCTATGCATAGGCATAGCACTGATCAGTATTATCGGCGATTTACCTCTCTGGTCTGTTAGAAGGCAATCCAGAGAAGAAGATCCTGCCAGAGTAGCCAGATCGGTGATCCGATCTGCCATTAGAATTGCTGTAAATGCCGCGATCAGTATTGATTACAGAATCTGAGGGGTTAATGGCAGACATGCGGGCGATTGCTCATGTCTGCCATTACAGGCGGGTCTTGTGCATAAAGACAGTGCAGCTTCTATGCTCCCTTCAAGCTCCAGGATGTACGTGTACATCCTGTACATGAAGTACCAGGGCACCAGGACGTACATTTATGTTCAATAACGTTAAAGGGGTACTCCACTGGAAAACTTTTATTTTTATTTTTTTTTTATCAACTGGTGCTAGAAAGTTAAACATATTTGTAAATTACTTTATTAAAACAAATCTTAATCAGTTGCTGTATGCTCCACAGGAAGTTATTTTCCTTTTAAATTTCCTTTCTGTCTGACCAAAGTGCTCTCTGCTGACACCTCTGTCCATGTCAGGAACTGTCCAGAGCAGGAGAGGTTTTCTATGGGGATTTGCTCCTACTCTGGACAATTCCTGACATGGACAGAGGTGTCGGCAGAGAGCACTGTGGTCAGACAGAAAGGAAATTCAAAAAGAAAAGAATTTCCTGTGGAGCATGTAGCAGCTGGTAAGTACTGGAATGATTAAGATTTTTTAATAGAAGTCATTTACAAATCTGTTTAACTTTCTGCCACCAGTTGATTTAAAAATAAATGGTTTCCAGTGGAGTATCCCTTTAAGGGGGTTAAACAGGTCAGGCTGCAGAAACGATTGCTGGATTGTTTGTGCACCCCTTTAATTTCATCGTTATCATCTGTACATCCCATTTACACAGAAATTATTAGGCCCACATGAGACCCTTTTTGATCTCTCTTCCATTGGTATGTATAAAGCTTTGAGAAGAGTTCTGGCCTGTTTGCAAAATTCTTATAGACTTTGATGCGGAAAACTTGACATGCCAGCTCTCTTATGTTTCTCTTTTATGGTATTGTTGTCATTGGGCTGGAGGGGGACTGGGTTATTGATCCATCCTATCAAAAGTGTATTCAGACCTACATAAATGTGTAACATCATTGTCAAAATGGCTTCACCTTTGCATTATATTTTTAGCTAGATTAGAATTATGATCGGTTTGTATCCGTTAAATGATTTTATGATTATTAAATAAACCAGGTGGCAGAATACTGCACCATAGAATTGGTTCAGTGCCACAAATCTGAAACACCCAGGTTGGCCATGGAAAGTACTAGGGTGTGGCATTGAACCACTTCTTTAATGTGGTCGTCTGCTTCCTGGTTTATTAAATCCTCATAAATAATTTTATGACTACAAACTGTTCTGAAAACCTTTCTACTTCCTGAAGACTGTAATATAAACTTTAAGATTTTTATGTTTTGCTTCTGTGCTAAACATTGTTAAAAGATCACATTAAAAATACATGATTGAAATCCATAATGTGGCCAATAAAATCCAAATTAAATTAGCATGTGATCCAACTTTTTGCTAGAACTGAGCATATGGCCACCATTTGTGTAAGATCTACCTCGATAGCCATAGTTCACACATGAGATTATAGAAAACAGATTCATAGTCTATCTACAAGCTGTTTTTTATTACTTCATAACATCAGCTGCGTAGAACTCATTCTTTCCTTCAGTTTAGTTGGATTAGGCAGAGTGCAGTATAGCTAATCAAGCGCTTGTTAACTCCTTGCAAATTACGACCTATAGCCATCTAATGCACACCATTAAATATATGGATAAATCAAAGATTAGCGTAGAATGAACTGTAAAAATGAAATATACACCGTGCCTCTACTCCTTTACCTAAGGTCACTGTATCAACATAGTTCTGTAATTTCTGTACAGGTTCATTCACAGGGGCAGGTTTACAGTGAGTTTCCTGCTTCAAGTCTGAGCTGCGGCAAATTTTCTGCTGCAGCGCAAACCCCTAGCGGGAAACTTACCGTAAACCCCCGCCAGTGAGAATGTACCCTAAAAACACTACACATAATGAAGGGTAAAACACTACATATACACCCCCTTACACTGTCCCTGTGACCCAATTTTGGAAACTTCACCCCTCACGGAACATAACAAGGGGTAAAGTGAGCATTTACACCACACAGGTGTTAGACAAATATTCGTTAAAGTTGGATCGGAAAATGAAGAAAAAAAAATTCCACTAAAATGCTGGTGTTACCCTAAGTTTTTCATGAGGGAAAATAGGAAAAAGCCCCCAAAATTTGTAAATGTAATTCTTCATTTGCACAGCCCACTGTTCCAAAGATCTGGCAAACACCAGTGGGGTGTAAATACTCACTGCTCCCCATATTAAATTATGTGAGGGCTGTAGTATCCAAAATGGGGTCACATGTGGGGGGTCCACTGTTCTGGCACCACGGAGGGCTTTGTAAACGCACATGGCCCCCGACTTCCATTCCAAACAAATTCTCTCTCCAAAATCTCAACGGCGCTCCTCCTCTTCTGAGCATTGTAGTGCGCCAGCAGAGAACTTGACGTCCACACATGGGGTATTTCCATAATCAGAAGAAATGGGGTTCCAAATTTTGGGGGCATTTTCTCCTATTATACCTTTTAAAAAGGTAAAATTTGGTGAAAAAACTGCATTTTAGTGAAAATGTTTTTTTATTTACACATCCGACTTTAACAAAAACTCGTCACACACCTTTGGGGTGTTAAGGCTCACTGTACCCAGTGTTAAGTTCCTTGAGGGGTGTAGTTTCCGAAATTCTATGCGATGTGTTTTTTTGCTGTTCTGGCACCATAGAGGCTTCCTAAATGCGACATTCCCCCAAAAAAACATTTCAGCAAAATGTGCTTTCCAAAAGCCAAATGTGACTCCATCTCTTCTGGGCATTGTAGTTCACCCGCAGAGCTTTTTACATCCCAACATGGGGTATTTCCATACTCAGAGATGGGTTGGGTCAAATGTTGGGGGGCATTTTCTCTCATTGCCCTTTGTAAAAATTGTAAATCTGGTGGGGGAAAAAACACTTTAGTGAAAAAAAAATTTCGCTTCCACATCCGACTTTAATGAAAAGTCGTCAAACACCTGTGGGGTGTTAAGGCTCACTGGACCCCTTGTTACGTGCCTTGAGGGGTGTAGTTTCCAAAATAGTAGGCCATGTGTTGTTGTTTTTTTTTATTTTTATTTTTTATTATTTTTATTTTTTTGCTGTTCTGGCACGATAGGGGCTTCCTAAATGCGACATACCCCCCAAAAACCATTTCAGCAAAATTCACTCTCCAAAATACACACCTTCCTTTCTGAGTCCTCTACTGCGCCCGCCGAACACTTCACATACACACATAAGGTATTTCCTTACTCGAGAGAAATTGGGTTCCAAATTTTGGGGGGCTTTTTCTCCTATTACGCCTTGTAAACATTAAAAAACTGGGTCTACAAGAACATGCAAGTGTAAAAAATGAAGATTTTGAATTTTCTCCTTCACTTTGCTGCTATTCCTGGGAAACACCTAAAGGGTTAACACACTTTCTGAATGTCATTTTGAATACTTTGAGGGATGCAATTTCTATAATGGGGTCATTTATGGGGTATTTGTAATATGAAGGCCTCTCAAATCCACTTCAAAACTGAATTGGTCTCTGAAAAATTCAAATTTTGAAAATTTTGTGGAAAATTTTAAAATTGCTGCTGAAATTTGAAGCCCTCTGATGTCTTCCAAAAGTAAAAACATGTCAACTTTGAGATGCAAAGATAAAAGTAGACATATTGTATATGTGAATCAATGTATAATTCATTTGGAATGTCTATTTTTCTTACAAGCAGAGAGCTTCAAAGTTAGAAAAATGCTAAATGTTAAAAATTTTCATGAAATTTTCGTATTTTTCACCAAGAAATGATACAAGTATTGGTTAAAATTTACCACTATGTTAACCCCTTAATGATCACGGACGTAAATGTACGTCCTGGTTTGGCGGTACTTTGCGCACCAGGACGTACATTTACGTCCTTTGTATGACCGCCAGCACTGGAGCGGTGCTCGCGTTGTACACGGCAGGTTCTGGCTGCTATCAGCAGCCGGGGACCCGCCGGTAATGGCCGACATCTGCGATCGCGCGGATGTCCGCCATTAACCCCCTCAGATGCCATGATCTCGGCATCTGCGGTACAGATTACGGCATCTGTGGCAAACATAAAAAATCAGAAAATGCAGCTTTTTTTGTCACATTTTATAAAAATATTTTTTTTATAAAAAATTATATAAAAGTTTAATATATGCAAATGTGGTATCGATAAAAAGTACAGATGACGGCGCAAAAAAAATGAGCCCTCATACCGCCCTATATACAGAAAAATGAAAGTTATAGGTGGTCAAAATAGGGCGATTTTAGATAACTGATTTTGTAGAAAAGGGTTTAGATTTTTTTTTTAAGCAGTACAAAAATATAAAAGTATCTAGCCATGGGTATCATTTTAATCGTATTGACCCACAGAATACAGAACACGTCATTTTTACCGTAAATTGTACACTGTGAAAACGAAATCCTCCAAGATGTGCAAAATTGTGGTTTTCATTTAAATTTCCTCCCTAAAAAAAATATTTTTTTGTGTTCGCCGTACATTTTATGGTAAAATGAGAGGTTTCATTACAAAGCACAATTGGTCATGCAAAAACAAGCCCTTATATGGGTCTGTAGATGGAAATATACAAGAGTTATGGATTTTAGAAGGCGAGGAGGAAAAAATGAAAATGCAAAAATAAAATTTGCCTGGTCCTTAAAGGGTACCTCTCATCAAAAAAAACTTTTGATATATTATAGATTAATGTATGCAGAATAACTTTACAATTGCATGTTATTAAAAAATATGCTTCTTTCTATTTAATTTTCCACTTTGAAGAAATTACCACTATGGGTCTCCCTACCAGTCCTGGCAGCAAGCATTTCAGACTCATGCTGGAGTCCTAAACACTACGAGCTGCCAGTCTGCTTTGTTCACAGCCTGTTTGGCTGTGAACAAAGCAGGCTGGCAGCTCTGAGTGTTTAGGACTCCAGCATGAGTGAGAAATGCTTGCTGACAGGACTGATCGGTAAAAATACAATAGAAAGAAGCATATTTTTCATTAACATGCTATTGGAAAGTTATTCAACATTCATGAATCTAAAATACATCAAAAGTTTATTTGATGAGAGGTACCCTTTAAGGTGTAAATGGGCTTGGTCCTTAAGGGGATAAAGTAGAATATGTCATTAAAAAAAAACAATCTCTGAATCAAATTCATAAGTAAAGGCATCCCAGAGTTATTAATGCTTAAAGTGACAGTGGTCAGATGTGCAAAAAAACGCTCTGGTTCTTAAAGTGAAAATGGGCTTGGTCCTTAAGGGGTTAAACATCTCTTCTAAACAAACGTAATTGTTTTAATCTTTCCTCATAGCTAAGATGTTCCATGCCCCTTATTAGTTTGGTCACACGTCTCAGTGAGGCCGTACCAATGCTTTATAAATGGGTAGTATTATGTCCCTGTCCCTCGAGTCCATGCCTCTTCTACAGGTATTCCCCATATCATCTGTATTTTCTCTTAATTTATGCACTCTCTATCTCTATATTAGGATCTGTATATTAGTATACAGAATTTGTAGAATAGGTGATGCTGCCTGGCGTTTTAGAATATATCTAGTGCTTTTTCATGAATCTCCCCCGTTGAGTACAGAGCCTGAGAATAACTACCTTAGCATGTACCCTAACAAAAAAGGACAAATATTGGTAACATACCCAGCAGGAAATATATGTAGTATGTTACTAGAGTTGGGCGGTATGACCAAAAATGTGTATCACAGTAGTTTTGTAAATGATGGCGATTCCATGGTATTTTAACCCCCCCCCCCCATCATCATGTGACTTGTGGGCGCTGCTTCTCTCCTCCGGCTGGCTTCTTACATGCGCTCAGCCTATTACCGGCCAAGGCGGGACATCGCTGCGGCCGGTGATAGGCTGACAGCTCTGTAACGAAAAATGTCAGTATTCGGTATAAACTGGTATACCGCCCAGCACTAGTAGTTACCAACTGAGAAGGGCTAAAAATACTTTTCATGGTAAAATTTTCAATAACATTTAGCACTTACATTGGTTCCAGAGTCTTTCCAAGGTCCTGGAGGTTTCCATTATCATGTTAGAATGGTGACACTGCTGTGTTGTAAAACTGATGGTGCGTGTTGGGCTCAGCACAGTTTGTTATATAGGCACTGACACACTGTCCCTAGAATTGCATTCTTATGCAATTACTGCTCTGCTAATAAGACAATTCATCATTTTCCTTCATTCTTTCAGGTTCAGCTAATATTAATGACCGCAGCATGATGGGGAAGCGTGACAGCGAGATGGCTGTTATTATTCAAGACACAGAGAAGGTTCTGTCGGTCATGGATGGGGAGGCTTATGAAGCTGGGAAATTTGCCCTGTCACTTCGGATGCATTGCTTCAGGTAGACCAAGTCGAAGGCAATAATATGAACACTCTATAAACCTCCCTTGCCCTGACACTTTCACAGTTTCTCAGACACTTATTGTATAAGATTTATATTGACTAATGACTGTCATCTAAAGCTATGCCTGGAAAGCCAAAACCCTCATTAGACACAAAGAATTGCTATTCTTCCACTTTCCTTTGCTGCCGTGGGTTCCAAGAAAGTACTCACAAGTGTAAAGTTTAGAAAGTCCTTTATTTTGTCTGCCAAAAATCCTCCTAACATGACATTGATTTTATCTCATTGCTTATTACCTTCTCTTCCAGTCTTCTCCTCGGTTGCCTTAATGATCCATCTGTCAATATCCAAGACCCTATTAGTGACAAATTTTTCAAAGAGGTTTGGGTGGCCACAACAGCTCGCAACACTACCATTTTTGACAAAGTGGGTATATTTTATGGTGGTTTTATTTACCTACAGTGTACAATGTTGTAAGATATGGTCAAGAAGCATGTTGGTCCTGGGTGATAGACAACTAAGGTTAGGTTCCCACTCCACTTTTGTTTGTTTAACATATATACGTAACGTATATAACTGATGCTATAACCTGTTTCTATGATTCTATTGTATGCTAGCAGAATGGGGTTTCCTTTGACTTTTTGCAGTATACAATAACATTGTAAAAAATAATGAATATTATGAAGTAGTATTATGAAAGTATGCAGTAATTAAACATAATGAACTCGAAACCTGTAAAAAGGAGACACAAAATGCAGTGTGAACATAGCCTTATTGTGATAAAAGCAATTCAGCAGATTCATAATAATAATACAAAATTATTTGTTGTAATGTATTACAATGACTTGATCTGCTGAACCACTGTTCCCACTTTTTACTGTATTATAATATGTCAACAATCAAGTGCGGGTTAGAAAATAAAAGTAGAGGAGTATGAATATGAAATAAGAAGATAATTGATCAGAATCCCAGCTTCCATGAAAGCCTTAGGGTATTCTACCTCTGGATTTGACAGAGCTGTAAGTCAGGACTTTAGAGCTGGGTGCTCTTCTAATAGATAAGTGTATCTCTGGGCTATCACTGGCCTTAGCAATCTATCTATATATATAAAACTCAACGTGTGTGTGCATGTATGTGTCTGTGTTCCACAAAAACTGCTAAAGATATTAACATGAAACTTGGCACACATGTTACTTATATGTCAACAACAAACATAGGATAGGTGATTTAACCCTTACTCACCCCCATTTGCCAGGGGTGGGGTTTATGTTTAAAGTCCCATACAAGTCAATGGGAAATATGTTACAGCATAACTTCCAAATGGCTGGAGATATTTCCATAATTCTTGGTCACATATTACTTATATGTCCACTTAAAATATAGGATCGTTAATTTAACCCTTAACTACCCCCATTTATGAGGGTCTGGGTTTTTCTTTAAAGTCCCATGCAAATCAATGGGAAATGTATGTTCCCAGATAACTTCTGTACGGCTGGAGATATTTCAATACCTGGTACACATATTATGGGTCGAGATAGGAGGAAGGGATAGGAGGTCGAGATAGGAGGACAGGATAGTAGGTCGGGATATGGCAACAATATATGAGAACGGGATATGAAGTCAAAAGCTTCCTCATTTTTTTTTTATTTTCCTCCCCAACAAGGATTAGGAAGGAAAAACCAGGCAACGTCGGGTACTCGGCTAGCAAAATTTTGTTCAGAATGCTGGGTTTCGGGCGACCGTGGTCGTGACATTACACCACGCCCCCTCCATTCATGTCTATGTAAGGGGGTGTGGTGAGCCGCAGCCCCCCCCCCCCAATTACCATGGACATAAATCAATTTCCTTATCTCCAAGGAGAGCACACAGCTTTCTGAAGATCCTGACTTTTAGAAAATAACAGTTAAGGTCTGAAGAGAGGATGTGGAGTAACTCAACTCACCCATTCAATTGGAAGCAGCGAGGCAGGTCACATGACGGATGAGCGATAGTGAAGCGGGGAGGCGGCAGATGGAACAGGGGGAATCGGGCGTCTAGCACAGCCGTATCGCAGCGTTCGCAGGGGCCTGACAAAGCACCAAACGGGGCAATACAGCTGTGCCCGATGCCTAATTCCACCGGCTCCATCTGCCGCCTCCCCGCTTCACTATCGCTCGTCCGTGATGTGACCTGCCTCCGATTGAATGGGTTGAGTTGCTCCGCATCCGCTCTTCAGTGTTTATATGGTGCATTTATCTTAGTCTGGCATGCAGCACCACCCATAGGAATATATAGATTGCAAGACCAGCTACATTTACAGAGGTACAACACACACAGGTCCTAAGTGACAGTGCCAGATACTTTCTCTTTCTTTTGTGGACATAAAAGTAAAGGTCTGTTTGGCTGCTAAAGTAAAAATTTGAAATTAATGTTTTAAAAAGTTTTGCTATGGTCTGTAGGAACTATGCTTGGTACATAACAAGTTTGACTGTATCTTTTTGTGTTGCTAAATTAGGTATTTCGATGTCTTCCAAGTGATGAAGTGCAATACTTTTTTCACCTGCCCGACTATCTTGCCAAGTCAGCCCTGGCTACACAGGATCGTGTGAAAGCACAAGAAGAACTGCAGAGAATTCGTGGGTTTGTGGTCCAACTACCTTTCTTATTCCTTTCTGGAGAAAATCTCTTACCATCTGTGGGAACCAAGGAGTCTATTGTGCCCATGGAAACCTGGACCTGAAAGGAATTTTTTTTTATACATAAAATAAACTGCAATTTCTAAGTGGCCAGAAATCTTATACAAAGCCACATACCATGCTGTTGGGCACTTAGGGGGTAATTCATCATTCTTTGGACCAGCATAGAGTGTCAAAATTGCCCAAATTCATTGCGCAAAATTTCTTGCACAAAGTGGGAGTTTGCACATCATTTTTGAGCTGGAGCAGGGAGTGATAAATCCCCTGCACCCCCCCCCCCAAAGCCCAACTTTAAGCCATTGAAATGCCCCACTTTATGATGCAACATTTATGGCAAATTGTATCTGGCCACTTCTGCTCTTATATATGGTAGTAACTGTACAACTAAACGGTTTGGTTACAGTGTAATCCACGATCACTGTATTTGTTACACACAGTGTGTAGCATGTAACGGTAAATGGAATTGCCTAACCACTTGCTGGGTAAAGGTTCTGTGGCTGACCAAAGTATACACTGAAGTCTCTGAATAGTAATAATCTCCTGTGGTAAATGCTACAGCTCTATGCCACTATTCAGCAGTCATTGCTGCAGCTTCAAAGTTGTCAGCAAAGGCAAGTACCTCTGGGAGCCCACAATTTATTTTATTTTATTATTGAACACTACCATTCCTTTTGGCAAATAAAGCTGCTATCTGCATTTGGTGCCATGAGCTGCCAAGTGCTGGGGAACAGATGGAAAGTAAGGCCTATATCTTTTCTCTGCGATCTGTCCTGTTAAAGGATTATAACTTGCATTCAAAGGGACCATGAGCCATGAAATCCATGTGCCAACTACATCTGCGTGCCATAGACTGTCACTTTTTTGTATGTCTCTCTTTGTCATATTTAGTGTTTACTGAATTGCACATGTTGTATTCTTAAATAACACCATAGGGGGCACCATTATGTATTAATATCATTGTATGTCGAGCCATAGAAAAATTTGAATGATTTGAGTCATTATTCAAAATCTCTTTTCAGTTTAGCTTGTATGAGGGCTATCTTCATCTTCAATAACTCAAATACATTTTAGAAAGAAATTGTACAATGGGTATTGGACAAGTAATGGATCCCAAGTACTAGCTCTTGATTCTTTTTGTGGGGATAGTTCATTTTGGAGCAATGAAGGTAGAATGCTATGTCTTTCATTTATTAATGTAATGTATCCTGTGTAATAATGACATTAGTGCCATTGATATTACTTTATAACGTTTATCTTGCTTTAAATCAATTATTGATTCATTATCAGAAAATACCAAATATTATGTACAGTAAATGTATTTGTTCTGTAAATTGATGCCTATCAAAACTTCGTGTTGTAATGAAGAAAATACATTTTCATAAGAGTGTAATTTTAAATAGACATCTAGAGCATGGCCATGAGCAGCTTAATCAGTCTAAACTACAGTAATACATCAATACAAGGGCGAGTCAATAATCATCTGCAATAAAACTATAAACTTTATTTTTCAATATAGCCCTGTTAATTTTCCATTGTTGCATAAGCTTCTGTATTCCCATTAAAAAAAAATCATTGGGTACCGATCAGCTGAGAGGGACAGACTGAGATCACTTACCGATCTCCTGTCTGTCTGATTGGTGCTCCAACAGTGCAGGCAGCCTCAGCAGCATGCACTGATGTAGCGCCAATAACACTGATCAATGCCATACTATGGCACAGCATTGTTTAGTGTTTTCAATCGAAAGAAAGGTTTAGCCCCTATAGGGGCTAAAAACTAGCAAATAAGATTTAAAAAATAATAATAATTCCCTAATAAAAGTTTGAATACCTTCCCTTACCCATTTTTTTTATAAAATAATGTAAACAAAAATAAAAAATATTTGGTATCTTGTGTGTGGAAGTATCCAATCTATTAAAATATAGTAATGAAAAGGCACAGTTAATGGCGAAAACTTTTTAAAAAATTACTAAATTACAGAAATGCAGATTTTTGGTCACTGCATATACCAGATAAATTTTTTTTAATAAAAAGCGATCAAAAAATCCCATCAAAACAAAAATGGTACTGATTAAAACTACAGATCACAGCACAAAAAATGAGCCCTCACACATCACAAAAAGTTATCATTTTTTGGGGTGCATCGTTGTAATTGTATGGGCCTACAGAATAAAGATTAAATTTCATTTTTACTGAAAAGTGCTTTACGTAGAAACAGAAGCCCCCTAAAAGTTGCAAAATGGTAGGTTGTTTTTTTTTTTGTTTCCACAAATATTTTTTATTACCATACATTTCTTGTGTAAAATTAGTAATGTCAAAAACTGGTGACGCAAAAAACAAGCCCTTATTATGGGTCTGTAGGTAGAAAATTGAAAGCATATTAGCCATTAAAAGACAAGGAGGCCAAAACTAAAAAGCAAAAATGAAAAATCAATGCGCCCTTAAACTTTTTCTTTCAATTCTTTTGAACAATGGACCGAAAAAATAACCTAAACTACAGTTATTAGTACTGAGAGTCAACTATAGTGCCCTGTAGATTAGATTTCCTCTGCAGCCCCTGTAAAAGTGACATGGAGGGTAGCACTGGAGGAGGAAAGAGAACATGTGGGACAGGCACTATCCTTCAATGAGTGCTGAAGAAAGTTCTGTTGTTTTTGTCATAGGCATCTTATAAATGCTTATATTTAATGCCCCGCCATCTCATGACCATGACACTTTATTTATGAGTGGTAGTAATGTACCCAAAATACTGGTCTGGAGATACAGCCTGAATACAGAGACAGCCCTATAACAGTTTAGAGGAAAGTAGAGACTCAACAACTAAAAACATCAGCAGATCAGTGAGTGCACAGGTAACAAGAGCAGGAATGCTGGGTGATGTGAACGCACCAGCAGAAATCTTATTGCAGCTCTATAATACATGTACTTATTTTCTAATCATGAGTTATAACATTTCATGTGTTTCATACATTGGTTCTGGAACCAATTAATATTGTATATTGAGTCCATAACTCAATCAGTAAATGGCTCTGAAGCCCCCAAAATGTTAATCAAATATACAAAAACATAAAGAATGTACTTTATTGGTGCTTCACTTTCTTCAAACTTTGCCCATAATTTTATTAGTCAATAGGAGCAATATGAAACAGGTTAATCTCTTTCTAGAAGGAGGGGACTATAGGTAGACAGGGTCACATGACCAACCACTTACATCATTGTCTGCAGCGCATTGGCCATTAACACAGGCCGATGTGCAGTAAATAAAGATGATTTTAATGTCTACATAAAAGATGCAATCAGCTGATGAGAGAGCATTTGCTTGTTCATTGACTGATCTCTCTGTAATATCCGGAGTACCCCTTAAAGGATGAGTGTTCCTCAGCTGAAGGAGAACCACAATTCCCAGAAGGTCAGAAACATTCAGGACTTGTAGTTTTCCAACACAAAGGAAGAGGAAAACAGTATAGAAAATGCTGAATGTATGTGATGTTTATCACTACACTGTACAGTACCAATTGTGGACAGGGTCTGGATAGGACACACTTTATTACTGGCACTGTAACTGTAGGCTTCTATAGTGCTGCAGTTATAAGCGCATTGTAAGTGGATGCTGTACTCTTCTTAAGTTGAATAATATGATGTCAGGGGAACTTTATATGTGTAAATGGTGCATGACAGTGATCATACATCATGTTCAACTTTTTGTCCCCCATTTTATTCACAGTAAATAACATGGCATTTAGTCTTAATAGGGTCCTGCATTTGGAAGGGGTATTCTGGGTTTATCCAAAGGATAGGGGATAAGATGTATGATCGCAGCGGTCCCACCGCTGGGGACCCCCGCGATCTATGTGCAGCCCCCTGGCATTCTGTGGCTCCATTCATTTCTATGGGAGGGGGTGTACCCCTTTTTAAGGCCCGGTTCACCCCATGTTTTTACAGCCTGTACTGTGTTAAAGAGGTATCTATTATCCACAGGCTGTGGTGGCATTTGTTTCATGTATACGTCGTGCAAACTGTTAGTCATAATGTGCCTATGGGTGACAGTTGCCACCATTAGGCATATGTCACAGCTTCCGTTTAATATATATTTTCAGAGCACTTCCCTATGTAAAAGTAAACAAACTTGAAGTAAACAGCCACAATATAGTATATATATATTACATGTTCTAAGCATTTTGACAACCCTGTGGGCTGTGTTTTTATCCAGTAGCTGCACATTTACATATTTGTTCTTTTTTCCCTTTTTTTTTTTACTGAGATCTTCTGAATCCACATTTAATTTATAGTAAATTTTGTTAATATAATGTGAGACAGATAAATATAAAGTATTTAGCAAATTAATAGAAATGTTTAAAAAAATGCATTTTCATTGTTATGCCTTGCATCACAATACAGGCATGTCAAATGATAGAAAATACATTAAAATACATATTTTTGTTACCATTTTTCCAATATCAAGGATTTGACCCATTTGGGCATAGAGTGAATACGTTTTTGTAGCGTTCAGTCATACGGGCATGGCGTGCCAAAACTTAGATAAGTTATTTTATCAGTTACTGCTTGTTTGTTGTGGTTCCTTTTTAATGTCAAACTTTAGATCTGTCCATCATTTCTTTATTAGATTTTTTCCTGGCTATTGCCTGGCATAGGTAACACTTCAATGCCATGATCTTAAAGAAAATATGCCACTTCATGATCCTTGTGACATGGGGCAGCATCATGCATGAAGATAGTCTCTGGTCTCCTGTGAATCCCTTCTTCTGTGCCCGGTCACACAGTCATGGAATAAAACATTGTTCTACGTTGGCTTTGTAGAGCTGCTGGTTCATATTACCCTGCCTACCCCAAAGATGCTTATGATAATCTATACCAGGCATAGGAAACCCTTTGGCACTGCAGATGTTTTGGACTACATTTCCCATGATGCTTTGGCAGCATTTTGGATGTAAGAGCATTGTGGGAGATGCCTGGTCTATACCATGAAATGAATGGAGTGCTTAATTTACTGGACAATGCAGTCTTCCCTTATTTGTTCTCCAGGATGTCACCTAAATTACAGTATTGTACTTGCTGCTCAGAACACTGGATAATGCTCTTGTTCCCAAAACTAGATTTTTTTTTTGCTAACTAAATCAAAGAACTTATGCTAATAAAATTAATAATTTTTCAATTGTTTAGTCTGTTGACTAGGTTTCAAACTGTTTAGTCCAGTCAAGTCTTTTTGTCTTAATTTGTTTAGTCAGTCACTGTTTTTTTTTTGTTCTTTTTTTTTTTTTTTTTATAAATGTCTGTGGGCTTGAAGTCCAGAATCCAGAAGTCTTTATTGAACAGATCTCAGTCTTTTTAAAATGCTATTTTTCCAGAAAGTCTTTCAACTGTCTTACTCTGATTCTCTTGGCATTCTTTCGGCATTCCAAAATTGAATCATCTTGACTGTCCACTTTTGCCACCACATTTACCAGAATGTCTGGATACCCTTGGTTTAAAAGGTACTTTCAAGATGGGTGACAGATGTTGTAGTAACTCCAAATGTATTAGTTATTTCTCTTTTTGTACATCCTCTTTCAACAAAATTTCAATTTTAGCTCACTTTGATGGCGTTTCAGTATCTACATATCATAAGGGTTGTGAGGTGACAATTTTCTTTGGGATCATGGAATTGAAGTGTTACCTTGTCCAGGCAATATACAAATACAATAGAGAAATTGTGAGCAGATTTAAAGTTTGAAATAAGAAAACGATCCCTAACAAACAAGCAACAACTAATAGAAGAACTTATCTTGGGCGCGCAATGCCTGTATGACTGATCACTGTAAGTAACGTGTTCACTCCATGTCTGAAAGAGGTAAATCCTTGATATTGGCCAAAGGATAACTAACCAAATATTAGTTTGAAAAATTTTCTCTAAGAACATGTTTCATGTAAAACAACGTGTATTTAGTGTTTATTTGATATGTCTGTATTAAGATGCAAGGTAAAACCACAATATGAATTCTTTCATTTCTATTTCTTTGGCCAACGCTGTATAGAATATGTATAAATATATTGTAATATTAGGATTGTATTTTTATATGTATTAAGACGTCAGGCCAATGTTTCTTGTCTGAATCACTTTGTATGTCTTAGGGTGCATTTACACACAGAAGAACCACTGCGGATTTAAGGTTGTAAAATCCTAAATCGTGGATTTTACAAGGCAGTTCTTATGTAATTTTGTGTGCGTTGTAAGATCTGCAACTGTGGATTTTACAATTGTGGATTCTGTGTGTTACTACGTATGTTCACTTTTCTGAAGTTTTTATTATATCTGTAATGCCATTATATGCCTGAAAATGCAATGACAGTATTCCCATCTCATAAGTAATGATTGGTGGAGGTGCGACTAAATGACTGCTTCACTGATTCATCACTTCCGTGCCATCAGTCTTTTCCCACTATGCAGGGAACCTGCAGCACAGCTTCTGGGGCTATATGTATATTATTAGTTCCCTGCAAAGCCGAAAGGCTAGTAGCACCAATTTACAGAAAAGAAAACCACCAAATCACCACTGAATCACTTAATTCACAGGATTTGTGGGTGTCCCTATGAACAGACACCCACTTTCATAAAGCAGTAGCATATCTTGGCAATATCCACCATTTTGAGATTGCTGTACTAAATTAATATTTGGCTTCACTTCTATTGCACTGATCCAAACTTCTCAGTCCCTGCAGCTTTCTGTAGTTTAGATCTAATAGTAAACTGTAAAATGTGAACATACGCTTTAAAGATGAAACCCAATATGCAGTTAATTAACTTCTATTCCTTCTGTGAAGGGCGACTTGGTAAAACTTTGTAATCTGCATGACTTTAAAATCCTTCTAGACTATTTACTGTAATTATGTTTGAATTAATTGGTTCAACACATGTATTTGTTCTTAATTAAAATATGACAACTTGTTTGTTTGCTGACTTCTTCTAACTGTCAAGGATGTTTCCGGCTGACCGGAACTCTGTGTTACCAGCTGGAGTTTTAATGTAAACCGTAGGTGTACCTGTAAAGGGTTTAGGGCAGCACTAGTGCACACTGGGATAACATCTGCTACACTATCCAGCCTGATCAACTGATCATAGTTTATTCTTTATTGCATATGTTTCACCCTACTGTATGGCTTGTTGACATGGAGGAGCAGGCTATCTATAAACTAAATTAGGAGAAATGGAAACTGTTACCTGGCAGAGTATCCCCTTCCTTGCTCTGTCACAAACCTTGCTTTATCTAATCCTATACCAAAGAAAATTCTCTTTCTCACAACCCAAAAATTACTATAGAATGTAAGAGAATAAGAACATTGCTATTTGAGCTGTTACCAATATTAAAGGGGTTGTTCCGTCTTGGCAATTAGGCTGGTTTCACAGGGCATAACATGGTAACATTGTTGCATCTGTATTACAGCTGCAATTTCGGGCATAATGGTAGATCTGAAGGGCCCAACTGACAGCTACTCTATGGACAGATGAAACCAAATTAGAATTTTTTGGCAATTCATACAAGTGTTATATTGATAGAAGACAAAATAAAGCAGACAACTGACGCATACAACACACACTACAGAATCAGGGGGTGTAATGTGTATAACTGCAGCTATTTGGTTTATGGAGTCTCCTACTACTATACCTTTTGGTCCCATAAAGGCCGCAGCCGTTTCCTACAGGTAAAGCTGGTCGGGGAAGATAAGGATCTCAGAGCTGCCAAGAAGTGATGTAATCCTATAGATTATGGGAAGTCAGCTGACCCAGGACAGTCCATTTCCAGTGACCTGTAAATCTATGTAATTTTCTGATGGTCACTTGATCCAGCTGCAGTAATAAAATGTATGAGCACAGCTAAGCTACAGTCATGGCCATAATTGTTGGCACCCCTGAAATTTTTCAAGAAAATGTATTTGTCACAGAAAATGATTGCAGTAACACATGTCTTGCTATACACATGTTTATTGCCTTTGTGTGTATTGGAACTAAACCAAAAAAGCAAATTGGACATAATGTCACACCAAACTCCAAAAATGGGCTGCACAAAATTATTGCCACCCTTTCAAAATTGTGGAAAAATAAGATTGTTTCAAGCAGCTGATGCTCCTTTAAACTCACCTTGGGCAAGTAATAGGTGTGGGCAATATAAAAATCACACCTGAAAGCAGATAAAAAGGAGAGAAGTTCACTCGCATGGACAAACTGAACTGTCTGAGGACTTGAGAACCAAAATTATGGAAAAATATCAACATCTGAATGTTACAAGCCCATCTCCAGTGATCTAGATTTGCCTTTGTCCACAGTGCGCAACGTTATCAAGAAGTTTGCAACCTATGGCACTGTAGCTAATCTCCCTGGGTGTCGACGGAAGAGAAAAATTGATGAAAGGTGTCAACACAGGATAGTCCGGATGGTGGATTAGCAGCCCCAAACAAGTTCCAAAGATATTCAAGCTGTCCTGCAGGTTCAGGGAGCATCAGTCTCAGCGCAAACGATCCATCGACATTTAAATGAAATGAAACCCTATAGCAGGAGACCCAGGAGGACCCCACTACTGACACAGAGACATAAAAAAGCAAGACTACATTTTGCCAAAATGAACTTGAGTAAGCCAAAATCCTTCTGGGAAAACGTCTTGTGGACAGATGAGACCAAGATAGAGCTTTTTAGTAAAGCACATCATTCTACTGTTTACCGAAAACGGGATGAGGCCTACAAAGAAAAGAACACAGTACCTACAGTGAAATATGGGGAGGTTCAATGATGTTTTGGGGTTGTTTTGCTACCTCTGGAACTGGGTGCCTTGAATGTGTGCCAGGCATCATGAAATCTGAGGATTACCAATTGATTTTGGGTAGCACTGTACAGCCCAGTGTCGGAAAGCTGGGTTTGCAATGAGTCCAGATCTAAATCCCATTGAACACCTGTGGAGAGATCTTAAAATTGCTGTTGGGAAAAGGCGCCTTCCAATAAGAGAGACCTGGAGCAGTTTGCAAAGGAAGAGTGGCCCATCATTCCGGCTGAGAGGTGTAAGAAGCTTATTGATGGTTATAGGAAGCGGCTGATTTCATTTTTCTAAATGGTGTCTAACCAAATATTAAGTTAAGGGTGCCAATAATTTTGTCCAGACCATTTTTTAAGGTTTAGCGTTACATTATGTACAATTTACTTTTTTTCCTCCATTTTTGGGTTTAGTTCCAACACGCACAAAGGGAATAAACATGTGCATAGCAAAACATGTGTTACTGCAATCCTTTTCTGTGAAAAATGCTTCATTTTCTTGGAAAATTTCAGGGGTGCCAACATTTACGGCCATGACTGTATACAGATGGCACTGTAGTAATAGGGGGAGTCGGTGTGCATTATATGAGCATAGAATACACAGAGTTCTTCTTTAAGGGTGCCAATGATGTTGACCACAGCTGTCAAATCTAGAATATATCATAAGCTAAAGGTAAACTAAAGAATTTCAAGAAACATTGATTATAAAGATTGGGCTTTTTTTTTTTTTTTAACTGAGTATATTGCATTGTTTTATGCATTGTTCTTTATTTTCTTCTGTGAGATTTTAGCTAGACAAGAATTGCGATAGTTTTGTCCTTTTTCACATGTTTCACAGAACAATAAAAGAAAAATGTCACAGTAATTTAAGGCTACAGACTTAAATGCAGCAATTATTCTTCCTGTGAACATCACTGTGTCTGATGAAATGTTAGTCCTGGTAGGAAAGACAATACAGAGCAAAAGAACACGGATCACTCACTTTGTCTTTGTTCTCCCAAGAATAAAATACTTTGCTGCATAGCACTTTATTCTTAAAGTAATAGGCAGCCTTGTGTTGCTGTAATTTCTATATAAAGACTGATCCATATGATAAAATAATCACACCTATATTATTCCTTTTCTTCAACAGCCAGAAAAAATGCTAAACATTAGGCTTTATTCACACACACATTTCAGTGCTTATCCTGTGCCAAAATCCTCTTGATTTCCAAACCAAAACAACATACTATTATTATTATTATGTTTTACTCTTAATTTTTGAAACACAGATTTGAAAAGGCAAATGCAGAAAAGAAAAGTGGCTCGTCATATTACCAGGACAGTGTGGCCAATCTGCATCTAAAGCTGTGCATGAAGTAAACATCTGCAGCAGAAATACAAGGGTATGCCTTAGATTTGTGCTGTACATTCCATGGTTGATTCTTCTTTCTATTTAATTTGCAGATTTTCAATGCACTTTTGTGATGTGTGGCTTGTATACCACCTGTTAATTAGAGTACACCATATAACGTGGCTTATAGCTCATTAGGCCAGGTTCACATGGCAGAATTTCTGCATGAATTTATAGCCAATTCACTTCAATGAAATTCCTGCAGCAGAAATTCTGCTGTGTGAATGAGACAGCAGAATCCGATTGAAGTGTATTGGCTAGAAATGTATGCAGAATTCAGTGCAGAAAATTTAAGACATAGCTGGTGCCTTACATCTTGTGACCATGGTAAAGAGTTATTCAGCGGTTTTGTTTTTCAAAACTATGCCCATTGTGTGGGGTATAACTCCCGCTGTGCCTCTGGTGTTCCTGCTTCAGTCCCCAATGTGATAATCTTCCTGTAGTGTGACGTGTCAGGCCCAGAAAGTACCTGGGCCTAGTGTGTCATACTGCAGCTCAGTGAATCAGTGGCTGAAGCTCCCACTGAAGCTAACACCAGCCTGGGCTAGCGATTCACTGAAGCGCAGTAGGACACATTGGGCCAAGATGTTTCCTGGCCCAACAGTCACACTGCAGCTCAGGAAGATGATCACAGCAGGGGACCATAATAGGACAACAGAGGTACAGTGGGAGCGCTGGAGGTAAGTAAAGATTTATGTCATATGCCACACAATGGGCAGAGCTTTAAATACCCCTTCACCCACTAGATAACCCTTTCAACAACAACAATTGTTTTTTTTTACAATAACCATGCTATGCACCTTCCATCAACTGGGTCTCAATAACTCAAGACCAATAAGAGTGTCGCTAACCACTCCATATCGGTGCAAACAATGCCTCGTGTGGGCCAAGGAAAGATGTTTGTCTGGACTGATGAGTCCTATTTCTTGTTAAATCACACAAATGGTTGGGTCCTCATCTAGAGTAAGCATGAAGCTTTATCCAATGAAAGCATTGTTGGGGTTCTACAGCACGGTGGTGAGGTCATGGCCTGGGAAGTTGTTTTTTTTTTTCCTGGCATGCCTTAGGACTGTTTCTCATTATACCACAATCCTAAAATGGGGAAATCTATAGGGACCTGTTAGCTAACCATCCACACCCACAGTGACCTCTTTCAGCAGGACAATGCTCCCTGTCATCGAGTTCAGATTAATAGGGGTGGTTGGAGAAACACAACAATAAATACTCTATTCTGCCTTGACCCCCAATCACACCAGACTGTAACCCTATTGATCATGTTTGTCCTATGCTGGATTGGACTGTGAGATATGCTCCTTCTCCTCTAAAAAATGCATACCAACTGATGGAGCTACTGCAGCCAACCTCCATACTGGGTCAAGTTCAGTATGGAGGATGTTTGTGGAATCTGTTCCCTGATGTCATCAAGTTGTCATCTCCAAAAAAAAGTGAACCAACCCATTACTGAGTAGGTGCTCATAATGCAGATCTTGTTCACTGTACATCACGTATGGTGATACCCTTGTTATTGAGAAAAATAGAAATGTGAACATATCTTTAAAGTTTTTAGCATAATCCATTGAACTATCCACTCACATCATTTTATCATATATCTGTATATGTATTTGAACCGTGTCATTATTTTGGCTTATGTATATGTGAATCCTAGTTTACTCCACTGTGTCGCTCTGCTGGCTCACTGCAGGTGACTTATTAATATTCCCGCAGATGGCACAATATTCCCCAGTCGTCACTACATTATTTAGAATAATTGTGGAGGAAATTGGAGCTGGCATTTATGCTTATTCACATAAAGGCCTTTTTACTTTTGTAGCCTCAATAAGTGTCTGCCTTAAGTACAAGCAGGTTTGTTCACTAGTTTAATGGGTGCAGTGGTAGCAGTTACATCTGGACTCTGGAAACTGAAGAGGCCCAAAGGGTAGCTCTGCCACTCTTTGCATTAGAGCCCCCCGAAGCCATTATTTACACCTGTCACTGGATGTTTCTTTTATTTGACAAAATAGAATATCTCCATTTGAATTCTCATTTTAAAACCAATACTAAGATGTTTTAAAAATAGGAAGTAAAATAGCCATGATCATTCTTGAACCAGGAAACTAGATTGGCACCAGCAAAGAGTGTAAACGGCACCTTAAATCCACCTTTATTTATTGTTACCCAATGTGTTATGACTTATCAGCTGGAAGCAGCTCTGTCAGGTCTCTTATGCTCTCCTATCTTAGGGCTGCAGGGAAATGCTAGGGGATTTGTCATTTTTTATTATTTCCTTTAGTGTTTTCACGTAACAAGCTATCTAAATACCGCTGGGACCAGAAGCGTGTAAGTGCTGCATCCATGTCCACACACACCGACTGACAGCTCTCTGTGCATTAAACAAATGCGGGAAAAGCTGTCAGTCAGCAGTGTGTGGGAGAGAGGTAAAGCTGCCCTCTAATATGGTAACATAGGAGACCTGACAGATCTGCTCTAATAGTTGCAAAGCAGTTAAAATGTCACATCACTGTCCCATTAAATTCTCTGTATGGACCGCAGCTAACATGTTTCACTTGACACTTCTATTCACTTCGGTGCTCTCATCTAATATTAGAGGTTTCTGTAGTGCACATATTTATTAAAACTTGTATAGGACCAACTCTTGGCTATACCTTTTATTTGAAACCCTTGCAGATCAGATCATGGACAAGATGGGATAGGTGGTATAAGGTAATGGGATGTGTTCCCTCCCTCGGCCACTAATGTTTATTTTTATAGCTGGAGAATATCCCATTGGCTGTACACGAAAATTTTATAGAAAGAGCCGTTTATCTATTATGCCCATATACTTCAGTAGTGCTGTAGGAGGTCGCTTACTTTGAGCTTTGACCCTACAAAAAGGTAGTTGACACATGGGCCAATAAGGCTATGTTCACACCTCCGAATGTCTGCGCGTGAAATCTCCATGTGGACATTCCAGACTGCGGGTGCCGGCATAACATGCCAGCACTAGGACCGCAAGGGAATGCGCTGTCTCATAGATGGCAATGCATTGCACAAAGAATAGACTGGTTAAAGGAGATGCCCGCAGACTTTTTCTATTCTGTCCTGCCCAGGCTGCAAAAAAAGACAAAACAAACTTTCACTTACCTCCATATGTTCTCCCGGAGCTCCACAACAGCTGATCGGTCAGCCGGGCTGTTTACTTCCTACTTCCTTTAGCCTGGTACGTCACACAGCGCTTCAGCCTATCAACGGCTGAGGCGGGACATCGCTTACCGGGCTAAAGGAAGTAGGAAGCAGACAGCCCGGCTGACCAAACAGCTGTTGCGGAGCTCCGGGAGAACATATGGAGGTAAGTGAAAGTTTTTTTTGTCTCTTTTTTGCAGCCCGGGCAGGACGGAATAGAAAAAGTCTGCACCGGACATCTCCTTTAATTCTTCCTTTCTGCCGACACAGAATTCAGAATTTCCATGCCAGAATAATGTGGTGTGGAAATTCTGCCGTGTGCACAGTGCAGCAGAATCCCATTGATCCTGGAAATTCCGACATGTGAACATGGCCAAACTGAGAAGTTGTAAGTAACTTATTCCCTACTGCACACCTAGGTCCGTGTCTGTACTGCAGGACTGTACAATAGGTAAATTTTTTCCTGTATATGGTCAGTGTTAAAGTATTTGACCTTCTCTCTTATTTGTCCCCTAGGCCATTTTCTAGGCCATTTTCTAGCCCATTCTTAGCCTTATACTGCCGTCACAACATACAAGTATAGACATGACGTAACAAGTCTGATACATCGACAGTTATCACCGGTCACAAAGGTTACAGACCTTCAGGCCACTAGCTGGGCATTAGAAGTTAGGAGGATGGAGAAGACCTGTCTTTTGGTAAAGGTCATTCTTTTGCTATCGTATGAAGGTTCTTTCTAGCATCTACCATAATATAGTTATAATATGCACAGGAACATTGTCAATCCTTATCACACATGTTCATGTGCTGGATTACATAAAGAAGCCTTAACAGGAAGGAGACAAACAGCAGGACGTAAGCAGCAAAGTATGCGATTAACATTTTGATGTTGTTTCCCTGTGGCAAAAATCTGACAACAATTATATTTTATGTGCCTGCAGAGCTGGTAATAAATATGTAAGGCTATCATACACAACTATGAGGACGACAGGTTGAGCAGTAGTAAAGCTGATGTCACCTAGTCATATCTGTTACCCAGCTTTTGCTTAGTTTGCAGTTTGTCCTGATTTTATAATCTGCACTGTCTAGTACAGTGATTCCCAACCAGGGTGCCACCAGCTGTCGTAAAACTACAACTCCCAGCAAGCCCGGACAGCCTTGTAGTAGTTTTGCGACAGATAGTAGGGACAACAAACAATGTGCATGATGACAATTTCTGCAGAATATGATAACTATACAAATTAAAAAAAAGTTTTAACCCCTTAAGGATCAAGCCCATTTTAACCTTAAGGACCAGGCCAATTTTATTTTTGCGTTTTCGTTTTTTCCTCCTCGCCTTCTAAAATCCATAACTCTTTTATATTTCCATCTACAGACCCATATAAGGGCTTGTTTTTTGCGTGTCCAATTGTACTTTGTAATGAAACCTCTCATTTTACCCTAAAATGTACAGTGAACCCCCAAAAAAAATTTTAGGCAGGAAATTTTTATGAAAACGGCCAGAGCCAGGTGAGGGGACCACCGGCCACCATGCTGGATGATCGGATCGCCGCAGCAGCGCTGCGGGCGATCCGATCATCCATTCAAAATTCCGCACTGTCGCAGATGCCGTGATCTGTATTGATCACGGCATCTGAGGGGTTAATGGTGGACATCTGCACGATCGGGGATGTCGGCCATTACCGGCGGGTCCCCGGCTGCTGCTTGCAGCCGGAACCTGCCATGTATGACGCGAGCACTGTTCTGATGCTCGCGGTCATACACTGGACGTAAATGTACGTCCTGGTGTGCGAAGTCCCGCCAAACCAGGACGTACATTTACGTTAAAGGGGTACTCCGGTGGAAAACATTTTATTATTATTATTTTTTTTTTAAATCAACAGGTGCCAGAAAGTTAAACAGATTTGTAAATTACTTCTATTTAAATATCTTAACCCTTCTAGTACTTATCAGCTGCTGTATGCTACAGAGGAAGTTCTTTTTTTTTTATTTCTTTAGTCTGACCACTGTGCTCTCTGATGACACCTTTTTCCATGTCAGGAACTGTCCAGAACCGGAACAATTCCCCATTGCAAACCTCTCCTGCTCTGGATAGTTCCCAACAAGGACAGAGGTGTCAGCAGAGAGCACTGTGGACAGACAGAAAAGAAATTCAAAAAGAAAAGAACTTCCTCTGTAGTATACAGCAGCTGATAAGTACTGGAAGGATTAAGATTTTTAAATAGAAGAAATTTACAAATCTGTTTAACTTTCTGGCACCAGTTGATTTAAAATAAAAAAATTAATAAAATTTCCACCGGAGTACCCCTTTAACCCCACTGCATAGGTATGGGAAGCAGGCTATGAATCGTGATGTAATTTTAAGTAACAGTTACAATTTGCCCGTCAATACAGTATACTGATCCTACTGTACATTCAAATGTCATATCCATCCGTGCTGAAATCTATTGAGTGCAACCTTTAAATTACCATGCATGAGCCATTTTAGATTCAGATTCATTATTTTAGTGCTAAATAAAAACCACAAAATCTCTCTCTTTCTTATTTGGCAGTGGCCAGCAAGATTTTAGTCTTACAGAAGTAACCATGAAGTCAGGTATGAAATGTGTTCCCCACTGAGAAAGAAATAGCAATTGTTCTAAACACTTTCCAGTAAGAGCTAAATTAATTCTTACAGAGAAATAGTAGTGGGAAAATGTATGTTAAAAATACTGCTGGAATGTTCCCTGTCTGTCAAGATGTAGTTATGATGGAGCCTTTGTACACATGTGGGTGTTGTGCTGCTGATCCTAATTTCAGTATGCTGAACTGATATGAAGAAAGTTTTTTTCATATCAACTGGCTCCAGAAAGTTAAAAAGATTTGTAAATTACTATTAAAAAAATATTAATCCTTCCAGTACTTATCAGCTGCTGAAGTTTAGTAGCTCTTTTCAGTCTGACCACAGTGCTCTCTGCTGACACCTCTGTCCATGTCAGGAACTGTCTGGAGCAGGAGAGATTTGTTATGGGGATCTGCTGCTACTCTGGCCAGTACCTGAGACAGACAGAGGTGTCAGGAGAGAACGCAGACAGAAAAGAACCACTCAACTTCAGCAGATAAGTACTGGAAGGATTAATGATTTATATATATATATATATATATATATATATATATATATATATATATATAATATGTGTGTAATTTGTTCAACTTTCTGCAGGCAGTTGATATGGCAGTTCACCGGAGTACCCCTTTAATACTCTGTAGTATAGTAGGACATGAGAAGTGGAGAATAGGATGGCACTAGAAGGTGAAGACTAGCCATTACCCTGATAAATGTTATATTATGATGCTTGGGCATCATTATAATATAACATAGGTTGACGTAAGGCAAAATAGTTCTTTCGACATGTTTTAATATATAGACTTTTAGGTACTATTTTTTAAGATAGAGAATGATGTATCCTGTAAGGAAAATATATACTATAGATTGGATTTATACAATAGAGGAGCTGAAGTGAGGCTGGTCTAGACCCTCGGAAAACCAGGGTAGCAGTGTCACACAATGGAAGGCCAACCTACACTGTCATGGGTCTTGTCACCTATGGTCTGCCACGATTTTCAGTCCGTGTCAAAAACCAGATCTCCTGAGGAAACTACCTGATCATAGTCACTAGTTAACTACCATCGGGTCCGCAGCCCCATATAAGTTAATGGCTCCGTACCTGTCCTTGAACAGATACGATTTCGGAAGCTCAAATCTGCAGAAATCGAATCTGTGCATCAGAGGTGGGATGGTCCACGCTATTTGGCGCCAAATTTGCAAGCTAAGTACCTCATAATTTCATAGTTTCATATTTTCATTTATTGCACTACAGCTGTATAGCTTTTTATGTTCGATCTATATACTCATGTTTCATCTATATCTTTGTGCTAGCAGTGTGCTGCTGTATTCTCCTGTTGCTGTATATTTAGCCCAGCAGCCTGCACCTGTAATCCAGGTCTTTACGATAGTTTGGAATCAAAAGTGCTGGCCAACTTATTCTTTAGTTGTATTACACATACGGGGGAGTGGCTACCTCCATGTTGGCTCTTGCACCCCACCCACCTCTATTAGGTGTATATAAGGTGCCTTGGATGTTTCAGACCTTGCAATGCCTGCTGTACTGTTCACACAGAGGCATATTCATAGTGTAGGGTCCGTCCCAGAATGAGGTCACCTTACCGTGGTGGGACGGTCCATGCTATTTGGCGCCAAATTTGCCAGCTAAGTACCTCATAATTTCATAGTTTCATATTTTCATTTATTGCACTACAGCTGTATAGCTTTTCATGTTCTATCTATATACTCATGTTTTATCTATATACTCATGTTTCATCTATATCTTTGTGCTAGCAGTGTGCTGCTGTATTCTCCTGTTGCTGTATACTATAGATTGGATTTATACAATAGAGGAGCTGAAGTGAGGCTGGTCTAGACCCTCGGAAAACCAGGGTAGCTGTGTCACACAATGGAATGCCAACCTACACTGTCATGGGTCTTGTCGCCTATGGTCTGCCACGATTTTCAGTCTGTGTCAAAAACCAGATCTCCTGAGAAAACTACCTGATCATAGTCACTAGTTAACTACGATCAGGTCCACAGCCCCATATAAGTTAATGGCTCCGTACCTGTCCTTGAACAGATACGATTTCGGAAGCTCAAATCTGCAGAAATCGAATCTGTGCATCAGAGGTTCAAATCGCCATGTGAACCCAGCCTGAGTGTCCCCCTTTCTGTCCCATGTTGGCCAGTAAGGGGTAAGCATATAGGAAACTAGACAGAGCAGCTTTAAATAATTATTTTCAGATCTTCCTGATATGAACAGTGCTTGGGGACAACCTACCTGGGGCTACCTGTTCCCCCACATGCGATAAAGGGGCACAGGCATAGAGTATGTACTGTTAACCCCTTCTCGCCAATGGCCAGTGCCTGGTGTTTCCCCTAATATCCCTGCTTGTCCCGCTGCCTCAGCCTGACCATAACGCAGGTGACAAATAGGGGGGGGGGGGGGTGATGTCAGGGTTGCACATGTTAAATTCAGTGGAGGAAGCATCATCAAACATATTTATGATGCCTGTCCGGGCATGGAAAGCAATGTCTCTCCCACTAGAGGGAGAACAGGGGGATCATTTAAGTATAACCAATGTGGCTATTCATTGCCATTGCGTGCAAGTGCGCAAGAAACTCTCATGAGCCCTTTCAGACCTACCAGACATCTCCTCAAATCTGCATAGTTGGTGGACTTTGGTTACCCATTCCGCCACAGAGGGGTGTTGGGGGCTAAGCCATTTTAGTAAGATTAGTTATTTGGCCGCTGCCAATAGATGGGCCATTAGTGCATCCTTATGAGGACGAAATGTCTAGGTGGGCCTACCAAGAAGGACCATATCAGGTTCAAAAGAGGGGATAATGGTGTTAATGGATGATTCAAGCTCCTTCCGGAACTGCATAATGGCAGGGCAAGGCCACCAAATATGTGTAAGGGTGAATAGGGGGGTAATGGGTAGGGAGAGTCGGGAGGGAGGCACAGTAGGGTAAAATCAGAGAGGGATAGGGTGGAATGGAACCGTGGAAGGGTATCAACCAGTCTCAGTGACAGAGGGGTCGAACTGTGCAGGGGGGGGTGTATTAGGTTAAACCAACACTACCTAGTCTGTGAGCACCCGTGATCGGCACCTCTGGATTGATGATTGTCAGAGGAACACTCTGTTGTAACTAGTTACAAGGTTCATATACATCTTAGCCAAGGCATCATGTAGAATCAAGGATGCTATACTTTACATAAGAACGCAGTAGAACAGAGAAAAAGAAAAAAGCAAGAGAGGATATCAGGGGAAAAGGGGGGGGGGACTGGGGGGAGGTGGGTAGGGACATAGAGAAGGGGTAATCAGAGGTAGCGGTCAGGAGGAAGGAATGGCGAATGGCTGTAGTCAAACAGGAAGGAAAAGAGCAGAGAAATCAGCAGGTGCATGTATGGCAAATTAACACACAAAACATTAAGGCATAACACTCCTGATAGGTCGGGTGACATATAGGGATAGCAAACGCTGGAAGTCTGGCTGGAATACAGAGTTACTTCTGCACATCTCCGCTGTTGTTAACCAGCATTGACCCGGTACAGTCCATAGGATGGAAATTGTGAGAGCAGAATACGCAATGTCTGCAACCAGAGTTCACAGTGAAACCAGGGTGTGGGAGAGGGGATGCTGGGGGGGATGGGGGATCTGGAGTAACGCAGGGATGATGCTAAAGCGAGATGCCTAGTGGGGTGGATTGGGGCTGTTCTGGAACTGAAGAGCAAGGCAACGGGCATTGCAAACTGGAGAGAAGAAGACAAATGGGCACTTAGGTCCTAGAACCGTCAAACCTGGTGTCCCCAGGAGGGGATAACGAACATATCATTGTAGACAAGGTCGGAAGGGCACCTCGCAGCTCACAAGCAAACACAGGATACTTCAGGAGACGTCTGGGGGCTTCAACGTGGTGGAGGACCCTCTTTAAGCGGCGTATTCTTCCTCTTGTTAGATTTGGTACGAGACACAACTTTCCACTCGTCCGGCTTCGGTAAAGGAGGAAGCGGCTTCAGGTCTGCTATCGGCAGCCAGGAGGGTATCTCTATAGGCATTATCCCCAATGTGGGCCAGAGGAGTTCCAGGTCCGCCGGTGTTCTGATCATGATGCGGTGGTTATTGTGGGAGACTGACAAGCCGAATGGAAACAGCCAGGCATATTGGAGCTCCACACCTCTCAGCTGTTCCAATAGCGGGGCGTAGCATCCGTTGCTTAGCAAGGGTGGAGGGTGCAATGTCCTGGTACAGGGCTATTTCAGCTTCTCCATATGTGATAGGCCTCTTTTCTCTAGATGCTTGGAGAATAGCTGCTGTATCAACAAAAGAGAGAAGATTGCAGATAACATCCCTCGGAAGATCAGAGGGTTTCGGCTTTGGTCTCAGCGCTCTATGGATCCTCTCTATCACGATCACTTTAGTCCGCTCCAGACCCAGCAGATCCGAGAAGACGTCGCGGGCAATTTTCGGGAGAGCGTCCGCGGCCCACGATTCAGGTATGCCTTTAAATCTTATGTTCTTTCGTCGGCTCCTGTTCTCCTGATTTTCAATGAGGGAGTACGTGGCGTTGAGGTGAGCTTCCATAAGCTCTGTGCGGTCCGAGACTGCTGCAGAGTGAGAGGATAGGGCGGCACAGGTGGCCTCCAAGGCCTCCGTTCTGGTACCAACTGCCTGCACCTCCGCTTTTATTTCGGCAAGTTCCGCCATGATCGGTTTCACTGCTTGAGCGAGAGCTTTCTTCATGAAGGATTTTAGAAAGTTCTGTGTGACCACTGCTGGTGTCACTGTCCGGCTACCCTTCTTCCTGGGAGTCGTGCTGAGAGTGAGCGTCCGGCGCCATGTTGAGCAGGCGAGACACCACCTTTCTTTTTAAAGAATTTGGACATGTCCGCTTGGTTTTGCCCGAGCTAGGAGAGTCTCTGGGGTCACCAGGTATTCCACGGCCAATTCTGACCATCGTGAGCAAATAAAGAGGTAGTGAGAGGTGGTAGATCACGAGTAGGCTCACACATCCATACCAGTCCCCATCTAGGCTCTGCCCCCCCATTTTTGGGACAGGGTGAGTATAAATCTCCCCTGCCTTTTCCCGGGGCTCTGATACTTGGGGCCCCAGGAGGACTTCTTTCTTCCCTATCTTTTTTATTTCCTCTGGGGCAGGGGTTCCGCCATTACCGTGGCTGTACTGGACCAGAACCCTCATGGCCTCTGGCGCCATTCTGGAGGGGACTGTCCGATGCACCCCCCCCCCTCTTCGGGCCATGCATGTCTTGCGGCCTCACACAATGACCTGGCTGCATTTGCATTTCCTCTGGCCGGAGACTCAATGCCTGCTGCCCCAGTGTCCGTCTTCTGGGGCAGCGTGTCTCCGGTCCCATGCGGCAGCAGTGTAAATAAAAATAAACCTATGTGGTATCGCCGCGTGTGGAAATGTCCGAAATGTAAAAATATATTGATAATTAAACCACATGGTCAATGGCATATGCGCAAAAAATTCCAAAGTCCAAAATAGCGTAATTTTTGGTCACTTTTTATATAATGAAAAAATGAATAAAAAGTGATCAAAAAGTCTGATCAATACAAAAATGGTACTGCTAAAAACCTAAAACTTCACATCATGGTGCAAAAAAAATTATCCCTCATACCACCCCGTACGCGGAAAAATAAAAAAGTTATAGGGGTCAGAAGATGATAACTTTAAACGTATACATTTTTCTGCATGTAGTTATGATTTTTTCCAGAAGTACGACAAAATCAAACCTATTGTCATGTCTGTCATGGTCTTTGTTCACACACAACTATTGGATTGCTTGTGTGTGAACAGTTTTATGTTCCCCGGCCAGGGAATAGTTAATGCCTCTGGCTTTTTCAGCCAATAGCTCCTAGGGTGTGTCTATTTAATGTCAGCCCAGTCTAGCCTCTGGGTATGCTGGATATGCTGCTGGGAGCTCATGGTGATACTTCATTACATCTTGCTTCGGCCATGCTGCTAATGGAGGCTTTGGGTGAAACTCTTCTTATTTGAGCTTTTAATCTACTATCTTGGTTTTAGCATACTGTTACGCCGAGTGCTCCGGGTCCATGTTCCTCCCCGGAGCGCTCGCGGCGCTCTTCTGTGTGCAGCGCCCCGGTCAGACCCGCTGACCGGGAGCGCTGCTCTAGTATCCCCGATGGGGATGCGATCCGCGTGGCGGGACGTGCCCGCCCGCGGGTCGCATCCCAATCCTCTCACCTGCCCCGTCCTCCTTCTGTTCCGTCCCGGCGCGCGCGGCCCCGCTCGCTAGGGCGCGCCAGCTCTCTGAAATTTAAAGGGACAGTGCACCAGTAATTGGTGCCTGGCCCAATCAAGTGTAATCACTCCCATTCCTATAAAAACCCACTTCCCCTTCCTGTCCTTGCCGGATCTTGTTGCCTTTGGGCCAGTGAAAGCGTTTTTGTGAGCCCTTTGCCTGTGTATCCAGACCCTTGCTGTTGCCCCTGACTACGAACCGTTGCCACCTGCCCTGACCTTCTGCTACGTCTCACCTTGCCTTTGCCTTGTCCTTGTGTCCCGCGCCAGTCTCAGCCGCCAGAGGGGTTGAGTCGCTACGGTTGGAATGACCTGGGGGTTACCTGCTGCAGCAAGTCCATCCCGCTTTGCGGCGGGCTCTGGTGAAAACCAGTAACCCCTTAGATTCCGTTCCCCTGGTACGGCCCACGCCATCGCCTCTCTGGCACAGAGGATCCACTACCAGTGTCCTCCCCGCATACCAGTCCGGATCCTGACAGTAGATCCGGCCATGGATCCCGCTGAGGTGCCGCTGCCAAGTCTCGCTGACCTCACCACCGTGATCGCCCAGCAATCCCAGCAGATCGTCCAACAAGGACTACAGCTGTCTCAGTTGACTGCCATGTTTCAGCAGCTTCTGCCTCCACAGCAGCATCTCCTCCGCCAGCTCCAGCATCTCCTCCACAGCGAGCTGCAGTGGCTACAGTGTCCGCCTGTCTCTACCTGACAAGTTTGATTGGGATTCTAAACTGTGCCGTGGGTTCCTGACCCAGTGTTCGCTGCACCTGGAGATCATGTTGGACCAGTTTCCCACAGAACGGTCTAAGGTGGCATTCGTGGTCAGTCTGCTATCTGGAAAGGCCTTGTCCTGGGCCACACCGCTTTGGGACCGCAATGATCCTGCCACTGCTACCATTCAGTTCTTCTTCACTGAAGTATGCAGTGTCTTTGAGGAACCTGCCCGTGCATCTTCCGCTGAATTAGCCTTGCTAAACCTCGTCCAAGGAGACTCCACAGTGGGCGAATATGCCGTACAGTTCTGCACACTGGCCTCTGTGTTGGCCTGGAATAATGAGGCTCTCTGCGCGACCTTCAAGAAAGGTTTATCCAACCACATCAAGGATTGTCTGGCCGCACGAGAGATACCCTCCTCCCTGACTGAACTCATCCACTTGGCTACCCGCATTGATATGCGCTACATTGAAAGACGCCAGGAGCTTTGCCAGGAAAAGGATCTTGTTCGCACCAGGCATAATCCGCGCCTGGCTCCTCTCTTTCAGCATCCATTGCAACCTGTTTCTATGCCTTCCGCCGAGGAGGCCATGCAAGTGGACCGGTCTCGCCTGACCCAACAAGAGAGGACTCGCCGTAGAAACGAGAACTTGTGCCTGTGCTGTGCAAGCTCTGAACATTTCTTAAAGGACTGTCCTCTTTGTCCTCCGCGTCAGGGAAACGCACGCACCAAGTGAACGTGGGAGAGGCATTACTAGGTGTGAATTCTTCCTCTCCACGTCTGACTATACCAGTACGGATTTCCTTGCCCACTAAGTCTTCCTTCTCTGCTGAGGCCTTTCTGGACTCTGGTTCAACGGGAAATTTCATTGAAGCTTCATTGATCAATAAATTCAACATCCCTGTGACCCGTCTCCTCAAACCATTCTACATTTCCTCCGTGAATGGTCAAAATCTGGACTGTACCGTGCGCTATCGCACTCAACCCTTGCGCACGGGTGTTGGTGTCCTCCATCACCAGGACATATAATTTTTTGTACTTCCTAACTGTACCTCGGAAGTCTTACTTGGCCTGCCGTGGCTGCAGCGCCACACACCCACCCTAGATTGGTCTTCTGGGGACATTAAAAGTTGGGGTCCTTCCTGTCACAAGCGATGCCTGAAGTCTCTACCCATTTGTCAAGTTTCCAACATTACACCTCTGCCAGGCTTACCTAAGGCTTACCAGGACTTCTCTGATGTGTTCTGTAAAAAGCAAGCAGAGGTCCAATCACCACACAGACCCTTTGACTGTCCCATTGACTCGCTTCCTGGCACTACTCCACCCCGTGGCAGGATTTTCCCTCTATCCGCTCCAGAAACGTAGGCCATGTCTGAATATATACAAGAAAACCTTAAAAAGGGGTTTTATCAGAAAATCTTCATCTCCTGCAGGAGCAGGCTTCTTTTTTGTTGCTATAAAAGATGGATCCCTATGGCCTTGCATTGATTACCGTGGTCTTAACAAAATTACTGTAAAGAACCGTTATCCTTTGCCTCTCATCTCAGAACTATTTCATCGCCTGCGGGGAGCCAAAATCTTTACCAAACTCGATCTTAGGTGTGCCTATAATCTCATCAGTATTAGAGAAGGTGACGAATGGAAAACCGCGTTCAATACTAGAGATGGACACTTTGAGTATCTTGTCATGCCCTTTGGACTTTGCAACACCCCTGCAGTCTTTCAGGACTTTGTCAATGAGATTTTTCGGGACATGCTGTGTTCCTGTGTGGTAGTCTATCTTGATGATATCCTCATATTTTCCTCCAACCTAGATGAACACCGCCTCCATGTCTGTCAAGTGCTCCAGCGTCTACGCAAAAAACATCTTTATGCCAAAATTGAAAAATGTCTCTTTGAGCGCAGCAGTCTACCCTTCCTGGGATACATAGTGTCCGGTCAGGGCCTTCAAATGGACCCTGACAAGCTATCTGCAGTTTTAGATTGGCCACGCCCCACTGGTCTACGAGCTATCCAACGCTTTCTCGGATTTGCAAATTATTACCGTCAATTTATTCCCCACTTCTCCACCATCGTTGCTCCTGTTGTAGCATTAACCAAGAAATATGCTAATCTGAAATCCTGGCCACCGCAGGCGGAGGAAGCCTTTAACCACCTCAAAGCTGCCTTTGCCTCTGCTCCTGTACTTTCCAGGCCTGATCCATTGAAGCCCTTTATCCTCGAAGTTGATGCCTCATCTGTCGGAGCTGGTGCAATATTAATGAAAAAAAAAAAACCTCGGGAAAGACCCTCACCTGCGTTTTTTTTCTCCAAAACCTTTTCTCCTGCAGAGAAAAATTACTCGATTGGTGACCGAGAACTCTTGGCCATCAAGTTGGCACTTGAGGAGTGGAGACATCTCTTGGCAGGATCCGTTCACCCCATCATCATCTATACGGACCATAAAAACTTTTCCTATCTTCAATCTGCACAGCGATTGAATCCACACCAAGCTAGATGGTCGTTGTTTTTTGCCCGCTTCAATTTTGTAATACATTTTCGTCCTGCCGACAAAAATGTCAGGGCTGATGCTCTATCACGTTCCACCGATGTCTCCGAATCTGAAACTCTTCCTCAGCACATTATTCCTCCTGAGTGCCTTATCTCCTCTGCTCCTACCACCCTTGTGCAAATTCCTCCTGGAAAGACCTTCGTACCTCCACGCCTTCGGCTCAAAACCCTTAAATGGGGTCACTCCTCTTATGTGGCCGGACATGCTGGTGTCAAGAAGTCTGTGCAGTTAATTTCCAGACACTATTGGTGTTCTTCCCTGGAGAAGGACGTGACTGATTTCGTTCGGGCTTGTACTGTTTGTGCCCGTGACAAAACCCCACGCCAGAAACCTGCAGGTCTTCTTTTTCCTCTGCCTGTGCCTGAACAGCCATGGTCCCATATAGCCATGGACTTCATTACTGACCTTCCATCGTCTCACGGCAATACAGTCATTTGGGTGGTCGTTAATCGTTTTTCTAAAATGGCTCATTTTGTCCCTCTGCCAGGACTGCCTACTGCGCCTCAATTGGCGAAACAATTTTTTCTTCATATTTTTTGCCTCCATGGGCTTCCCATGCACATCGTCTCTGATAGAGGCGTGCAATTTGTTTCCAAATTTTGGAGAGCGCTATGTAGTCAATTAAAAATCAAATTACATTTCTCTTCTGCTTACCACCCTCAATCCAACGGTCAAATGGAAAGAGTAAATCAGATACTCGGTGACTACTTGTGTCATTTTGTCTCCTCCCGTCAAGATGACTGGGTGGACCTTTTGCCCTGGGCTGAATTTTCATACAATTTTAAAGATTCAGAGTCTTCTTCCAAGTCCCCATTTTTTTGTGGTGTACGGCCGTCACCCGATTCCCCCCCCCCCCCCCTCCCTAGTCCCTCTTCCTCTTGAGTTCCTGCTGTGGATGAATTGACTCAAGATTTTTCCTCCATCTGGAGTGAGACTCGTAATTCTCTTTTGCTGGCCTCATCTCGCATGAAGAAACATGCCGATAAAAAGAGAAGACCTCCTCCTGTTTTTGCCCCTGGTGACAAAGTGTGGCTTTCAGCTAGGTGCATTTGTTTCTGTGTGCCTTTTTTCCGTGTTTTCTTGGACCTTTTAAAATCAAAAAAAACAATCCTGTCTCCTACCAACTTCATCTTCCCCCTTCTTTTCGTATTTTCAACTACTTCCATGTTTCTCTTAAACCTCTCATACTTAACCGTTATTCTCCCAAGGTCACTGTTCCTGCTCCTGTTTCTGGCTCCTCTGATGTCTTCTCTGTCAAAGAGATCCTCGCCTCCAAGGTCGTCCGAGGTAAAAGATTTTTTTTAATTGATTGGGAGAATTGTTGTCCAGAAGAGAGGTCCTGGGAACCTGAGGCCAACATTCTTGACAAAGAACTCGTCCACAGATTCCTGGGCTCCAAAAGGAGGGGGAGACCAAAGGGGGGGGGGGTACTGTTACGCCGAACACTCCGGGTCCCTGTTCCTCCCCGGGGCCCACGCGGCGTTCTTCTGTGTGCAGCGCCCCGGTCAGACCCGCTGACCGGGAGCGCTGCTCTAGTATCCCCGGCGGGGATGCAATCCGCGTGGCGAGACTCCCCTGCCCGCGGGTCGCATCCCAATCCTCTCACCTGCCCCGTCCTCCTTCTGTTCCGTCCTGGCGCGCGCAGCCCCGGCTCTCTGAAATTTAAAGGGCCAGTACACCACTAATTGCTGCCTGGCCCAATCAAGTGTAATCACTCCCATTCCTATAAAAACCAACTTCCCCTTCCTTTCCTTGCTGGATCTTGTTGCCTTTGTGCCAGTGAAAGCGTTTTTGTGAGCCCTTTGCCTGTGTATCCAGACCCTTGCTGTTGCCCCTGACTATGAACCGTTGCCACCTGCCCTGACCTTCTGCTACGTCTGACCTTGCCTTTGCCTTGTCCTTGTGTCCCGCGCCAGTCTCAGCCACCAGAGGGGTTGAGTCGCTACCGGGTGGAACGACCTGCCGCAGCAAGTCCATCCCGCTTTGTGGCAGGCTCTGGTGAAAACCAGTAACCCCTTAGATTCCGTCCCCTGGTATGGCCCATGCTATCGCCTCTCTGGCACAGAGGATCCACTACCAGTGTCCTCCCCGCATACCAGTCCGGATCCTGACACATGCACTTTGTATTTTCTGGTTTTAGCCATGTTAGGTGGCATGCTCTTAGTGGATTTTAAGCTGTGTTTGTTTAGTCTGTTTTAGGATTTGTTTATCCTTTCTGCTATGTGTCTGTTCACACTGTGTTTTCTATTGTATCCATTTATGTGAAATTCTGTGTTTTATATTTCTGTTTTCCTACTGGGCCAGCATCCTGTCCACACTGGTGAGTGTGCCGCTGGCCAGTAGTCTACTTGGATTTATTATTTATGGCTACTCCTATAGTGGAGTGGAGTGTCCAGTTTGTGTGTCCAGTGTGAACAGTGTCCTATTTGGTATTCCTGTTACCTGTCCATGGGAACTCAGAGGGTATTGTTATTCCTGCGTCTACTGGAGGTGTTCTGAAGGGATTATAATTATTCCTGTCTTGTGTTCAGTGTGAACAGTGTTCTATAAATATATCCTGTGTATCTTGCATTCCTGTTACCTGTCCATGGGGACTTCGTGTCTACTGGAGGTTTGCATAGGGAATGTGAATATTCCTGATTAGCGATAGATCCCTGTTTCTGGGTGATAGGGACTTTGTGTCTACTGGATGTTCTGGGGGATTATGCTATATTCCTGTCTGTTCCTAAAGTCTGTTGACTTATCAGTTTTCCTGTCTGGTGTTTTGAACTCTGTTTATTAGTTCTTGATTTCAGATCTTTGGAGTTCTGTACATGACTACTGATATTTAGTGTTCTCTGTTCATGACCACGGATCTATAGTGTCCTCTGTTCATGTCTGCTGATCCATAGTGTCTCCTGTGCTGCTCACTGATCTGTGTCCTCTGACCTTATACTATAGAGTTCTATGTTCCTGTTATGTTTCTGGTTTGTGATCGACTATTTATTAGTATGTGTTTTAATAAGGCCCCTGCACATTAGTTCAGGAAGGGACTGGCGCCCAGTTGTCAATCCAGAGTTTAGGGTGGATGGGCAAGTAGGCAGTTTTAGGGTCAGTTTAGGGCTCACTCTCCCTGTTCCCTGGTAGGTTCCTGACAGCTATATAAGTAGGGTATCATTTTAACCGTATGGACCTACAGAATAAAGATAAGGTGAAATTTTTACCGAAAAATGCACTGCGTAGAAACGGAAGGCCCCAAAAGTTACAAAATGGCGTTTTTTCTTCAATTTTGTAGCAGTATGATTTTTTTTCCGTTTCACCTTACATTTTTGGGTAAAATGACTGATGTCGTTACAAAGTAGAATTGGTGGCGCAAAAAATAAGCCATCATATGGACTTTTAGTGGCAAAATTGAAAGGGTTATGATTTATAAAAGGTAAGGAGAAAAAAATTAAACTACTAAAACGGAAAAATGCTCAGTCCTTAAGGGGTTAAAGGCCATCTGTGGCCGAAAATAATGTATCCCCTATCCACAGGATGTGTTTGATCAGGGGGATCAGAACGCTGGGACCCCCGCGATCTCCTGCACGGGGCCACGGCTCTCCCGTGCAGGAGGCGTGCCGGCCACAGCATGATGCCGCGGCCAACACACCTCCTCCATGTAGTTCTATGGGAGAGGCCTCTCCTATAGAACTGTATGGGGAGGGGCAAAACCGTCAACCTCTCTAGGTTGACACTATGCGCATTAGTGTTTTCACTGAGGGGGGCCACATTCAGGAGATCGTGGGGGTCCCAGCGGTTGGACCCCCCACGATGAAACACTTATCCCCTATCCTGTGGATAGGGGATAAGTGTAATAACGCTGCAGTTGTCCTTTAATTTGTGTCGCTGCCACGCTGAGTAACATTAATCCTGGATTCGCCTGCTCCCTTTACCACTGTGTGGGGCCATCTCCAACGTCCATGGTGGGTGTGCGGTCTGCCGCAGCTGCTCTTCTGGTACTCCACGGTCAGTGAGAGTTCACCGATGTGCAATGAACCCGCTACACCATCCATAAAGGTCAGGGCGTCTGCTGCAGTTGCTCTTCCGGTACCCCACTGTGAGTGAAAGTTGACCGATGTACAATGGACCCTCTCCACCATCCATAGTGGTTGGGACGCCTGCCGCAGCTGTTTTTTCAGTACTCCACTGCGAGTGAGAGTTAACCAATGTATTATGGATCCTCTCTACCATCCATAGAGGTTGGGACATCTACCACAGCTGCTATTCCAGTTCTCCACTGTGAGTGAGAGTTCTCTGGTGTACAATGGACTTTCTCTACTATCCATAGAGGTTGCGTCGTCTGCCGCATTCGTATTTGCGTTTCCAGTTCCCGCCTATATGTCAGAGTTGACTGGTTTATTGATTTGATGTCTGCCACATCCACAGCTGCAGTCCTGATGCACCACGGCATGTGGGTGTCATAGAGAGGGTGTCCCTGCATGTTCACAGGTCCCCCCATCGTCCATGGGAGTGCACTTTCTGTGGCTGATTCCGGTCCTCCACTACCAGATAGTAGAGACTAACTAACAAACATTTGTGTCCCTGCAGGTGCAATGGACCATTTACGACAATGACATCCTCTTACATGGGTGGTGTTCCATTGGTTTTATGGCAGTATCGGCTTCTAGTATGAGGAGCCCAGTGGATGCCCCTATGTATTCCTAGGGTGCTTGATGGTTATGGCATCCACCTTTTCCCCCCTCCAGAGGTGGGGATTATTGACCCTCTGGTGACAGTGGTCACCTGCTATAGCTTACCCATCTCACTTCACCCTTAAACGAGGGGTCAGTGGCGGGGAGCCTGCTTGGCCAGTACAACCGTTTCTTTCCTCCTCGTGTATTAGTGCTCTGGCTGTACTATTGCCTATTATGGGATGCCTATCATTGCCTTGGATCGCCCCCAAACCCCCCCCCCCCCCCCCCTGGAGTTAGGGTGGAGTTTTCTAGGTTTCTGCTATTCACGGGCAGTCTTTCATTTATCCTATTTTAGATGTGCTGTCAATATTCTATACTCCCTCCTGTGGCTGGTTCAGCCATCTTGCTGACCCCTTCCGCTGCCAGCTTTGGGATGGCTGAGTGGGATGCCGACTTTCGGATTTTCAGACTTTATGCTTCCCCTTCTTTAAAAGGGTTCCTGTGGTGCTTGTATGGTTCCTGCTTTTGCAGCTGTTGACCTTCGGTTTTTCAGTATCGGAGAGTTTCTTTTTACATTCCTTCTCTTCTTTCAACTTTTCCTTTTCCCCCTTTTTGTTGGAGTTCTGACAGATTTCACAAGTTGCAGCTATTGCTGTCTGGTGGTTGCCATCCTGGCTTTCTTATTGACCTTCTTAGGCACTTGTTAATCCTGCTGGGGCTGTTCCTGTTTTCTTCCCCTCTTCCTCTCGGTGGGATACTGTCGATTCTGATCAGGTTTATACCCTGGCTTTGTCAGCCCCTCGTAATGCCCTCTCTCCCTGGTGGAGTAGGTCTTGTTTGGGAGCCGTCCTGGCAGTCCTTGTACTTCTTCTTATTCTCCAGCAATCTTTCTGCTTGGGGTGTCTCTTGGCCTTCCTCGTTATGGCCCTTCTGTTCGGGCTGCTTTGGGCTTCCCGAGGTTACACGACAGTCTTGGCTGTGGCAGGTCACTCTTCATTTTTGGAAGTGTCTCAATTGTACCGGGCTTGCCGAACAGTCTGAGTTGGCTCGCTCCAACGCCCTCGATAGGTCTTCTGTTACCTCGCCTTGTCACTTCAGCTGGTTTACATCTCACTGGGTCCCCTCTGTCTTCCCCTTGGGACTGGTCGTTCTGGGATGTTGCTCTCTTGGTCTGCCATTCCGTTCTGGCCACCTAGTCTCTTGTGTCTGCAAGGGCAGGGCAGCATGGTGACCTCCGGAGTAGCGGTGCCTTTTTTCTCTTGCACGCTATTTTCCCCCAGGGAATGTGGCTTTTTTCCTGGTGGCCCCAGTTCGTTTGGGATCCTCCCCTTCGGTATTCTGCCTTCTCAGACCCTCTTTGCCTTGGGCTCTCTTCCAAGTGGCCTTTCCATGCCTCATTCTCCGGGGTGGTTTTATTGATGCTTCCACCATTCCGGTGGTTCTTTTCTCTGGCCTTGGCGGGGTTCCGGGCTTACTCCTTTCTGCCTTTTGTCTGTGGGAGGCAGTTTCTGTTCGCCGCTCCATGCCCTTTCCCGGCCTAGGTGCTTGTCAGCTGAAATGTTTCGCCCTGGCTTGAGGTTTTCCGCCTCACCGGATTCGGGGCTCAAGGGTCCCTCCAGTTCTTTTTGGCTCTGGGGTTCTCTGTTCCTCTGGGTGGCTGCTCTGGTGTTCCGAATGATTCTGCTCCTCCCTACCGGCCTGTTTACTTCCTCCTTCTCCCTCAGAGTAGAAGGAGCCCGGTGTGGAGGGCTTGGGGTTGTGGGCCTGCAGGTTGTTCTGATTGCGTTGCAGGCCCTTTCCCGCTCTATTGGCTATGCAGCATACTCTTTGGGATCTCTCTTCCATCCGTTTTTTGGCGGGATGGCCTTGGGTCTGTAGATTGAGTCTGGGCCTCTTGGTTCGGGTGGTCAGCAGGTGCACCTTGCCCTAGCCTTCTTCCTGACCGGGTCTTTGTTTGCTTGGGCCTGGAAATTAGTCTTGCTCTCTTTTGATCTTTGTCTCTTTCTGGCAGCTCTGGTTTCCACCTTCTGAGTCTTGTCTTCTTGCTGGCTGCTTTTCTCTTGTTGTTCTCCCTCCTCATAGCCTCTGTCCTATGGTTGCAGCTGGCCTCCTGATGGGGCTCTCCCTTCGAGTGTCTTCGGCACATTCTCTTCCCCGTTTTGCCCAGGCCTAGGTGGTCCTGTGTCTTCTGTCCTTCTTCAGAGCTGTTCTCCACTGCCAGGACGGGCTTGGCCCCAGCGGGCCTTCTGGGTGACCATTTTTTGGTTGGCTGTTGGACCCCAATCTCTGCACAATTTCTGCTTTTGGGATCCTAGCTCTCCCTTAATGTTTTGTGTGGGTTTCTGGGTTGTTGGTTTCCGGATTCCAGTTTCCTCTCGGCCTCGTCTGCTTTCTTCTATGAAGGGATATGGCTCAGTCTCTGGACTGTCCTTTTCTTCTCTGGCAGTTGTTTTTCCCACCCCAGGGACCGCTTTATGTCCTATGGTTTCCTGTGTTCCCCAATGAAGCGATCGAGAAAAGGAGATTTTTTTGTACTCACCGTAAAATCTCTTTCTTGTAGCCTTCATTGAGGAACACAGCAGCCACCCATTTACGGTTCCTGGTCAGGTTGTTTGTTTTCTGTTGTTACTTTCTGGTTTCCTTTGGACGTTTCTCCTTTTGTTGTTTGGTGACACAACTGATTAGTTCAGTGCCGTGGGCAGGTATATCCTGCTGGGAAGAGCTAGCTTCTTTTTTTTCCTAGTGTCAGCCTCCTCGTGGCAGCAGCATATACCCATGGTCTCCTGTGTTCAGCAATGAAGGCTACGAGAAAGATTTTATGGTGAGTACAAAAAATCTCCTTATATATTGCAATTCCCCATGTTAAATACATGAACCTTTATATAAATCTAATATTTACCAAATAACACCGGTATATGTGGAGGAATATTATCACCATATTACCATGATACCGTTACTGACCAAATCCTGTATACTGACCAATATTACCTATAATACCAGTATATAAGGAGGAGTATTATCACCATACATATTACCAGCATACTGGTACTGACCAAATCCTGCATACTGAGACTAATATTACCAATAATAACAGTATACATGTAGGAAATATCCCCCCCTACAGTGACCATATAGTGGTAGATATCAGCTTTATACTGCTCTGCAGACCATACAGTTGATAACATACAGTTAAATCTGGTGACTCGCAGGTGATATCTTCTCTGATTGGAGTCGCTCACTTACCTTTTTCTTCTCCATCTGGCACAGACCGTCATGATGATTCCTTCTTTCAGCCACAACTCCTCTCCATTTTAGGATCTGCGCTATTTCAAACAGTAATAATAACCCTCTTAGTGTCCTCCATAGTAGAAAAGGGGGTTGGGAAATAATAGGTAGCCCCCCCCCCATGAAGTAGTTAGGTAGCTCCAGTAGGTATACAGGTCTCTTCACGTAGTTTCCCCCATTATGCAGGTGCCCTGAGTAGGTAGGTACTCCTGTAGGTAGGTGTCACCTGTAGGTAGCTGCCCCTGTAGATAGTTACTCCCTTTAGGTAATAGCATCCCCCTACAAGTCCCCTTGTAGCTGGTAGCCCCCTGTATATAGTAGCAGCCCTTTTGGGTAGTTGTAGTGCAGCAGCCCCCTTTATGTAGTTATAGGTGCAGCAGTCCCCTTTAGGTAAATGTAGGTGCAGCAGTCCCCTTTAGGTAAATGTAGGTGCAGCAGTCCCCTTTAGGTAAATGTAGGTGCAGCAAAACCTTTAGGTAAATGTAATTGTGGCAGCCCCCTTTAGGTAAACTTATGTGCAGCAGCCCCCTTTAGGTAGTTTTAGTGAAGCAGCCCCCTTTAGATAGTTGTAGTGCAGCAGCCTCTAATGTTGAGTTAAAAACAAAACAAAAACAACATTCTCACCTGGTTCACCCGTAGTCCTCAGAAGCGTGGCCTTCTCTCCTCATCTTGGGGGACATTTATCAAGGTATTTAGAGCCTTTTTTTGTTCTTGCTTACAAAAGTCACACAAAAAGTCTCACGTGTGTAAGCACATTTTTGTGCAACTTTTGTGAGTGAGCAAAAAGTTATAAACAGCCTTACCTAAGGAAATTTCACTTTTCACAGGTATTTGATACAAATCCCTTACAAAAAGTTGCAAGTCTGCTCTAGGTCTGACATGGAGTACAAAACTCCCGTGAGCAAATTTAAAAAGTCGCAAAAAAGTTTCACATTAGTCTAAGCTGCAAATTTTTTTTTTTGCTTATGTGCTCCAAATTTATCAAACCCCTGTGATAGTATGATAAATTTGTAGCACATGAGCAAAACTAAAGCAAAAAAGAAAAATAACTTCACAACTTGCTTACCAAAGCAAACAATGATAAATGTCATAAGTAGGAAAAAAGAAACCAATACAGCTCACCGTCCAGTACAAATGTCTCTGTTCTCAGGCTGCAGACTCCGTGTGCATGGAAAACACGTAGCCGTAGTACGGTGCAGGAAAACATGGAAAATCCACCTCTAGGAGAAGTCCCATGAAGAAAATATCCAGCACTTTCAGAGAAAAAAATATATAACGTCTTTATTAGGGCTCTGTAGAGATAAAAGGCATAGTACAAAAAAGCAGTAATGGATAAAAACACAGATGCGTTTCGTTAGTCCTTTGTCAAGGTATAAATCTTATTACTTCTGGAAGTGCTGGATATTTTCCTCATGGCACTTCTTCTAGAAATTATACATGTCCCCCCCCCCCCCCCTTGTCTTTTCCTTCGGTATGTGCTCCAGCACACGATGATGACATCACCTATGAGCCGGAGCATAGAGTGCATAGGACGGACGCACGGGCCTCTTGTTGGCTGCCTGCATATCCCTGGGTCCCCAAGACTAATCGACAGGGCAAGGAGCCAATGGCTCTTCGCTCTGTCAATCAGTCCATCCCTGCATTTAACTCTCTGTTAGACGCGCTTATAGTTAAATTTGCCCTGAGGACGGCCCGGCCCACCGGGCAAGTGCCAGTGTGCTTGATGGCCAGTCCAGCTCTGTCCATGTAACTTGGAGCAGTGGTGTCATCCATGCAACTTGGAGCAGTTGCTGCTTCTGGTCTCCTCTGATGTGCTATGTGTTTATTTCTTCTTTAGAAATCCAATATGGAGCAGCACACCAAATTGTGGTGGGTGCTATCAGTCAAACCCAGGTCACGGGATACAGGTAGATATATTCCAAAAGGACTGCAGCACTTCAAGTTCAGGTATTTCTTCTTTAGATATAAAATTTGAGAAACAGGATACTGTTAAAAATCTGATTGTATTGTATCTCTATTGTATTTATTGCTAGACTTCCCACAAAAAAAGCATATGTGTCATCATAAATTACCTATTGTTTAAGTCAAGTGTATATGTTAAACATATTTTTTTATTCAGTTTGTTCATGTTTTTTCTAAACTTCCATTTTACTATATATATTTCAAAATAATCCTAAAATCATGCATTTTTGCTTCTGGCCACTAAGCCTAAAAAATAATCTGCGACTTCCTGTTCTGTTCTGAAAACGTATCAAACAGTCTCCTTATCATCACAGATAGAAGTACAGTGAAAGGTGACATAAGTTTATAGATAAGACAGGACCAGATTATTCACATTAAGTGATGTCACAGCTCACCTCCTCCCCTCTCTGCACAATGACCTCTGCATAGGTCACAGAGCATGCCTAAAACAGTCTAGAAATCAATGATTTCCTAGGTCCATGGGGCTATTATAAGGAATATCACTAAATCCTGCTAACAGAACAGAGATAAAGCTCAGGCAATATGTCTGCCTCCACAATTGAAAACTGAAACAGATTAAAAAAAAAAAGAGAACATGTTTTAGTATCTGGCTGTAACGAGAAAAAAAATCTAGGTGACACATTCCCTTCTAAAAAGACAAACAAAAACATTAGCGTATACTGCCAAAAAAGACACAAGCAGAGGTTTCCTCTTTCCAGGAAGGATCATCAGGCATTATGTGAGTCATCTAAGTCATTACAGTTGTTAATTTCCTTCTTTCCTGATTAAGAAACAAAGTAATTTCCTTGTAAGTATTGTGCCAGGCACGGATACTTGGGAAACAATGATACTGAAGTTTTTTATGATAATGTTAGGCCATAATAGATTATTTAATAGGACACGTGATTCCATGTGGAAGGCTTTGATTTCTCAATGTTTACTCTTATTTAAAATTATTCTAAAATTTTAAAAGATGGCAAATTTAGGAAAACATCATACTCCATAATGAATAACCTGCCAGGTAGTGGGTTAAATGAGGATGGGATGACTGATGTGTTTTTCATACATCCATATTCATGGTTGTAATTCAGTCCTAGATATGCCTGGACAAGTTGCCCATGTTTGCTTGCCAAGGGCTTCATGTAGGGCCCAGATTTGTACTTGTTACCAAAGAGCTTAGATGCCTGTGACATACCACTCCAATGTTTGTTGGGCCAGATATTACAGAGACAGAGAATCCGTGTTTATTTTGGATTCCCTACATTTAGCCAGAGAAGACGGAAGCTGTTCTTTAGTGCTCCAATGGGAAGCGCTAGTGCTATGGCCCTAATTCACACACCTAGACATAAGAAAACAAGAACTATTGAACTAAAAGTCTATGGTGAGGAGGTATTGGTGGCTGTTTTTGGTGTTAAACCACCTCCAGTCCTCAATCTCAAGATAGGTGGGGATCCGGAATGTGCACTTATCAGACTTCATATGCCAAGGTGTCACCTACACTTGCTATACTGAAAGAAGTTAAAGGCTATGTTCACATCTATGTCGGAGCTCCGTTTCGGAGAGCTACATCGCAGAATCCATTTTAATAGTGGGACCTATGCAGACAAAAAAAATGCTGCAATCTGAAATTTTTATTGTCCAGTCAGATCCTGCTTAATAAAAACGGATACCAGACAGAAACCAGATGGTTCCCAATAAAGTCAATAGACTCCGTCGGGGCTGTTTGGCAATGGAGCCTTGGATACAGATGTAAACAAGATCTAACCCTTTCTGTTATTGCACACTATTGGCCATAAGCTGATAATTTCTAAGGAATGCAACAGCTGTTACCTAATGTCTGAATCAGTGCTTTAATTGGGCCAGTATGCGCCGGTACTCAGTACCGCCACTTCCAAAAATAGCTCTTGGGTGTACCACCACCTCTCTGTGCGCCCAGAACGTGCTTTTAGTGTATCAGAATGCAGGCCCGTCGCTACAGGACAGGCAAACCAAGCTGGCCCAGGGCCCCCAAGCAATGTCGGTGTTTGCCTGTCATGTCCTCCTGCGCTATCCTGGTTCCGCAGGGAGCTTGCCCTGTCGGCCTGCCATGCCAGCAGTGCGAGAGCGTGCCTGGAGCTGGACGGGAGGCAGAGACTAAAGCCGCGGCCTCCGGCTCCTTTTTGTTCCTGCCCCCAGCTCACAGTCAGTGGCGTCGCTAGGGGGGGGGGGGAGGGGCCAGAGTGCCAAACTAAGTTCTTCTGCTGCACCCAGCTGCATCCGTGCTACCAGTGGTGTAGTGACCAGGGTGCACTGTATGGCAAGGTTATATTCAGAGGGTGCAGTGTGGGGTATTATTATATTCAGAGAGCGCAGTGTATATTAGTATTGTATTTAGAGGGTATGGTGTGGGGCAGGTTGATATTCAGTTGGTATTATATTCATAATGTACAGTGTGTGGTAGTATTATATTCAGAATGTACAGTGTGTCATAGTATTATTTTCAGTGGGTACAGTGTGTGGTAGTATTATATTCATAATGTACAGTGTGTGGTAGTATATTCAGAGGGTACAGTATGTCATAGTATTCAGAGGGTACAGTGTGTGGTAGTATATTCAGAGGATATGGTGTTCAGCTGTATTATATTTAGAGGGTACAGTATGTGGTAGTATATTTAGAATGTACAGTGTGTGGTAGTATTATATTCAGAGGGTACAGTGTGTGACAGTATTATATTTAGGGGGTACAGTATGTGTCAGATTTATATTGAGAAGGTACAGTATGTGGCAGATTTATATTCAGAGGGTACGGTGTGTGGAAGGTTTATATTCAAAGAGTGCAGTGTAAAGTAGTATTATATTTAGTACTGAGCAAATAGGGGGGGGCTGAACAAATAAGCTGGGAGGTTGAGCAAATAAGGGGGGCAGAGCTGATAACGGGGGCTGAGCAAGTACGGTAAGGGAAAACTGAGCAAGTAAGGGGGGCTGAGCTAATAAAGGGGGACTAAGCAAATAACTTAAGGGGGGCTGAGCTAACAAAGGGGAATGAGCAAGTAAGTTAAGGGGGAGCTTAGCAAGTAAAGGGAGATGAACAAATAAGTGAGGGAGGCTGAGCAAGTAAGGTAAGGGGGAGCTGAGCAAGTAAGGAGGTCTGAGCAAATAAGGGGCAAGCTGTAAGAGGGGGATGAGCAAATGAGGGGGCTGAGCAAATAAGGGGGAGGGCTGAGCTAATAAGGGGGGACTGAGCAAATAAGGGGGGCTGAGCTGTAAGAGGAGGCTTAGCTAATAGGAGGCTGGGCAAGTAAGGGGGAGCAGAGAGCAGAGCAAATAAGGGGGAAACTGAGCAAGTAAGGGGGGTTGAGCAATTAAGGGGGCTGAGCTAATAGGGGGGCTGATCAAATAAGGGGGTGCTTAGGAAGTAAGGGGGGTTGAGCAAACAAGGGAGGCTGAGCAAGTAAGGAGCAGCAGGGGGCTAAGAAAGTAAGGGGGAGCAGAGCAAGTAAGGAGGGGGCTGAGCAAGTAAGGTGGACCTGAGAGCAGAGCAAGTAAGGGGGACCTGAGTAAGAAAGGAGGAGCAGAGCAAGCGGACAGTGCGGCTACACCTCACCTACCTGAGATTGCAGTTTGCAGAGGGTGCCAATGGAGCGGACAGTATGGCTTCACATCATCTACCTGAGAAAGCAGTTTGCAGAGGGAATGAGTGGAGCGAGCAGTGCGGCTACCTTTCCTACTTGAGAGTGCAGTTTGCAGAGGGAGTTATTAAACATGTTCTGCACGGTGTGTGTGTCTATAGACACACACACACGTTTTAAAATTGCCCCCCCCCCCCCCCACACTTTTGTCACTGGCCCCCCATGTGCGCCCCCCCCCCCCCCCCCTCAATATGAATGCTGGAGACGTCACTGCTCACCGTCCGCGCGGCTCACGCTCAGTGACGTCACGCTCTAAGTCCCAGAATTCAAGGGCCGGCGTTACGTCCTGACGCTAGCCATAGAGCATGACATAACAATGCGCAGTGCGCGAACTGACAGTGTTATCATTACCGCGCGCAGCGTTAGCGCTGCCAACTCACTCTGACAGTAAGTGTGAATGTGATTAAAGCAAAGGTTCTGCCCTGTATTCCTAGGGGTACTACTAGTAGTACACCCAGATTAACCCCCCTTCCCTCCAGACCCAGTAGGCAGGTAGTTAGTAGTACTAGTACCATACTAGAACTACCAGGGACGTGCACAGACATTTTGGAGGGCAGGGGCTCAAGTAAAAAAAAGAGGGCACTTCTCATCATTTAAAAAACGTCTGCCAGACTTAATGTGCTGCGGCCCAGGGTCACAGTGGACTCCCGCCAGGCCTCCTCGACATTGCTATTATTTACCATATTTATCGGGGTATACCACGCACCGGCCTATAACCGCACCCTCATTTTACCAAGGATATTTGGGTAAAAAAAGTTTTTTACCCAAATATCCATGGTAAAATGAGGGTGCGTGTGTGCACGTGTATACCCCGATACATCCCCAGGAAAGGCAGGGGGAGAGAGGCCGTCGCTGCCCGCTTCTCTCCCCCTGCCTTTCCTGGGGTCTAGGGCCCTGCTGCCGGCCCTTCTCACCCCCTGGCTATCGGCGCCGCTGCCCGTTCTGTCCCCCTGACTATCGGTACCGGCGCCGATAGCCAGGGGGAGAGAAGCGGCGCCGACAGCCAGGGGGAGAGAAGGGGCAGCGGCACCCATTGCCCCGTTACCTCCCCCCCATCCCCGATGGCATAATTACCTGGGTCGGGTCCGCGCTGCTGCAGGCCTCCGGCGTGCGTCCCCTGCGTCTTTGCTATGCACGGCGCGGCGCACTGACGTCATGCGCCGCGCCGTGCAGCGCATAGCAACGACGAAGGGGACGCACGCCGGAGGCCTGCAGCAGCGCGGACCTGACCCAGGTAATTATGCCACCGGGGATGGGGGGAGGCAACGGGGCAGCGGCGCCGGCAATGGGTGCCGCTGCGCCTTCTCTCCCCCTGGCTGTCGGCGCCGCTTCTCTCCCCCTGGCTATCGGCGCCGGTACCGATAGTCAGGGGGACAGAACGGGCAGCGGCGCCGATAGCCAGGGGGTGAGAAGGGCCGGCAGCAGGGCTCTAGACCCCAGGAAAGGCAGGGGGAGAGAAGCGGGCAGCGACGGCCTCTCTCCCCCTGCCTTTCCTGGGGGTGTATCGGCGTATAACACGCACATAGACTTTAGGCTAAAAATTTTAGCCTAAAAAGTGCGTGTTATACACCGATAAATACGGTAACTATACTGTGCTACCATTAAGGATCTATACAGTGCCAGAATACATAGAAATATAATGTTCCAATATAAAATATAAAAGTATATAAAATATATACTGTGAATCCATAAATTTCCTATATACTGTGCTTACATTCCTCTATTAATTCCCTAATAATGTGCTTCATGCAATACATACAAGCACATAACATTAAGACAATACAGTACATATGTAATATATACAAAGAGACACTTTGACACATACATACAACATGGAATATATACTAAAAGATATAACCAACAGGCACATCATACATACAGGTACACTCATACATTCACTCACAGATATAAACACACACACATACATAGATTCACTTGCTCACATTATATACACACACATAGATTCACTTGCTCACATATACATAGATTCACTTGCTCACATATACATAGATTTGTTATGCCGAGCGCTCCGGGTCCCTGCTCCTCCCCGGAGCGCTCGCGGCGTTCGTCTCTGTGCAGCGCCCCGGTCAGACCCGCTGACCGGGAGCGCTGCACTGGTGTCACCGGCGGGGATGCGATCCGCGTAGCGGGATGCGATCTGCGTAGCAGGACGCGCCCGTGGGTCGTATCCCAATCTCCTCACCTGCCCCGTCTTCTGGCTGTTCAGTCCCGGCGCGCGCGGCCCCGCTCTCTAGGGCGCGCGCGCGCCGGCTCTCTGAAATTTAAAGGGCCAGTGCACCATTAATTGGTGCCTGGTCCAATCAGTACCTGCACCTGTGCCATGTATATAAAAACCCACTTCCCCTTCCTGTCCTTGCCGGATCTTGTTGTCTTGTGCCCTGTGAAAGCGTTTAGTGTGTTCCCAAGCCTGTGTTCCCAGACCTTCTGCTGTTGCCCCTGACTACGACTCTTGCTGCCTGCCCTGACCTTCTGCTACGTCCGACCTTGCTCTTGCCTTGTCCCTGTGTACCGCGCCTGTCTCAGCTGTCAGCTGGGGTTGAGTTGCTATCGGGTGGAATGACCTGGGGGTTACCTGCCGCTGCAAGTCCATCCTGCTTTGCGGCGGGCTCTGGTGAAAACCAGTAACCCCTTAGACTCCGTTCCCATGGTACGGCCCACGCCATCACCCCACTGACACAGAGGATCCACCACCAGTGTCCTCGCTGCATACCAGTCCGGATCCTGACAGTAGATCTGCCCATGGATCCCGCTGAGGTCCCGCTGCCTAGTGTCGCTGACCTAACCATGGTGGTCGCCCAGCAATCCCAACAGATCGCGCAACAAGGACAGCAGCTGACTCAACTGACCGTCAGACTGCAACAGCTTCTGCGGCAACTTCAGCAATCATCTCCTCCGCCAGCCCCTGCATCTCCTCCGCAGCGAGTGGCTGCTCCCAGCTTCCGCCTGTCTCTACCGGACAAGTTTGATGGGGACTCTAAACAGTGCCTTGGATTCCTGTCCCAGTGTTCCCTGCACTTGGAGATGATGTCGGACCAATTCCCCACTGAACGGTCTAAGGTGGCTTTCGTGGTCAGTCTTCTGTCTGGAAAGGCCTTGTCATGGGCCACACCGCTCTGGGACCGCAACAATCCTGCCACTGCTACAGTCCAGTCCTTCTTCTCTGAAGTACGTAGTGTCTTTGAGGAGCCAGCCCGGGCCTCCTCAGCCGAGACTGCTTTGCTGAACCTCGTTCAAGGGAGTTCTTCAGTAGGCGAATACGCCATCCAGTTTCGTACCCTCGCCTCAGAGCTATCCTGGAACAATGAGCCCCTCTGCTCGACCTTCAAGAAAGGCTTATCCAGTAACATCAAAGATGTCCTGGCCGCACGAGAAATTCCTGCAAATTTGTCTGAACTTATCCATTTGGCTACCCGCATCGACATGCGTTTCTCTGAAAGACGCCAGGAACTTCGACAGGAAAAGGATCTTGTTCGCACCAGGCGATTTCTCTCCCCGGCTCCTCTCTTCCAAAGTCCTTTGCAATCTGTTCCTGTGCCTTCCGCCGAGGAGGCTATGCAAGTGGATCGGTCCCGCCTGACCTTACAAGAGAGGACTCGCCGCCGTAATCTGTGCCTTTACTGTGCTAGTACCGAACACTTCCTAAAAGACTGTCCTATCCGCCCTCCGCGTCAGGAGAAACGCACTCCATTACCTCACAAAGGTGAGAGAGACTCTTGGTGTGAATTCTGCTTCTCCACGTCTGACTGTGCCTGTAGGGTTTCTCCTTCCGCCAATTCCTCCTTCTCAGCTGTGGCCTTCTTCACTCTGGTTCTGCAGGAAATTTTATTTTGGCCTCTTTTGTTAATAGGTTCAGCATCCCAGTGACCAGTCTCGTCAAACTGCTCTATATTTCTTCTGTCAACGGAGAAAAGTTGGACTGCACTGTGCGCTACCGCACAGAACCCCTGCCTATGAGCATTGGACTGCATCATGAAAAAATTGAATTTTTTGTTCTGCCCAACTGCACCTCTGAAGCTCTTCTTGGCCTGCCGTGGCTCCAACGTCATGTTCCTACCCTTGACTGGACCACCGGGGAGATCAAAAGTTGGGGTCCTTCTTGTCTCAAACGATGCCTCACATCTGCTTCCACTGGTCAAACCCCTGTGGCTCCACCTATACCGGGCCTTCCCAAGGTCTACCAGGACTTTTCTGATGTTTTCTGCAAAAAGCAAGCAGAGATCTTACCTCCTCATAGGCCTTATGATTGTCCCATTGACCTCCTTCCTGATACCACTCCGCCCCGGGGCAGGATCTACCCTCTGTCTGCTCCAGAGACTCGAGCCATGTCCGAGTATATCCAGGAGAACCTAAAGAGAGGTTTTATTCAGAAGTCCTCATCCCCTGCTGGAGCGGGGTTCTTCTTTGTCTCTAAAAAGGATGGATCCTTATGACCATGCATTGACTACCGCGGTTTAAATAAAATTACCATCAAAAACCGCTATCCCCTGCCTTTGATCTCTGAACTCTTTGACCGTCTTCGTGGAGCTAATATATTCACTAAATTGGAAGCTAATATATTCACTAAAGGGGCGCATATAATCTTATTCGCATCAGGAAAGGTGATGAGTGGAAGACCGCGTTCAATACTAGAGATGGACATTTCGAATATCTAGTTATGCCCTCTGGGCTCTGCAACGCCCCTGCAGTCTTCCAGGACTTTGTTAATGAGATATTTCGGGACTTATTATATACCTGTGTTGTGGTTTACCTGGACAACATCTTGATTTTTTCCTCTAACTTGGAGGAACACCATCGTCATGTCTGTCTAGTGCTCCAAAGACTTCGTGAAAACCACCTGTATGCTAAAATTGAAAAATGTCTCTTTGAATGCAACAGTCTTCCTTTCCTAGGTTATCTAGTCTCTGGCCAAGGGCTTCAAATGGATCCAGATAAACTGTCAGCGGTTTTGGATTGGCCACGCCCTTCTGGACTCCGCGCTATCCAACACTTCCTGGGATTTGCCAATTATTACCGTCAGTTTATTCCCCACTTCTCCACCATTGTGGCCCCGACCAGGAAGAATGCTAATCCTAAGTCATGGCCTCCTCAAGCTGATGAGGCCTTCAATCGTCTCAAAACTGCCTTCGCTTCTGCACCAGTGCTGTCCAGACCTGATCCATTGAAACCTTTCTTCCTGGAAGTTGACGCTTCCTCAGTCGGAGCCAGAGCCATTCTTCTTCAAAAAAAACTCTACTGGATTTAACATTACTTGTGTTTTTTTTTCTAAAACTTTCTCTCCGGCAGAAAATAATTACTCCATTGGAGATCGTAAACTTCTGGCCATCAAGTTAGCACTCGAGGAGTGGAGGCATCTATTGGAGGGTTCCAAACACCCCATTGTCATTTACACTGACCACAAGAATCTCTCATACCTCCAGTCTGCTCAGCGTCTGAATCTTCGCCAGGCTAGATGGTCGTTGTTTTTTGCCCGCTTTAACTTCGAGATACACTTCCGTCCCGCAGACAAAAATGTCAGAGCTGACGCCCTTTCTCGTTCCTCTGATGCCACCGCGCCTGTCTCAGCTGTCAGCTGGGGTTGAGTCGCTATCGGGTGGAACGACCTGGGGGTTACCTGCCGCTGCAAGTCCATCCCGCTTTGCGGCAGGCTCTGGTGAAAACCAGTAACCCCTTAGACTCCGTTCCCCTGGTACAGCCCACGCCATCACCCCACTGACACAGAGGATCCACCACCAGTGTCCTCGCTGCATACCAGTCCGGATCCTGACAAGATTCACTTGCTCACATATAAATAGATTCACTTGCTCACATATACAGTGGTCCCTCAACATACGATGGTAATTCGTTCCAAACGTCCCATCGTTTGTCGAATCCATCGTATGTTGAGGGATCCGTGCAATATAAAGTATAGGAAGCTGTACTCACCTGTCCCCGCCGCTCCGGACCAGGTCCTCACTGCTCCCCCTGCTGTCCCAGGGGCTCCCGATGCTGTCCCGCTGCTCCGGTGTCTTCTTCGCGATCCTCCGGCTTCTTCCGCATCTTCTGCAGGGTCCGGGCCTCGCTTTCTGGTGACGTTATTACGCTGCTGCGCCGGCGCGGCGTGCGTAGTGACGTAATAACGACGCCGGAAAGCGAGGCCCGGACCCTGGAGAAGATGCGCAAGACACCGGAGGATCGCGAAGTGGACCCGGAGCAGCGGGAATAGGTGAGCGAACCTGCCAGGGATGCTTAAACTGCTATCCGCCAGCAGCTTAAGCATTTTGCGCTGTCGGATAGCAGTTAATGCGATGGCCCCGACATATAAAAGCATCGTATGTCAATGCTGACATCGACATGCGATGGCCTCTGAGAGGCCATCGTATGTCGATTTTATCATATGTCGAGGCCATCGTAGGTCGGGGGTTACTGTACATAGATTCCCTTGCTCACATATACATAGATTCACTTGCTCACATATATAGGCACATACATAGAGATACACACATATACACATCATACAGACACACTGACATACAATCACTCACATATATACACACACACACATATACATAGATTCACTTGCTCACATATATAGGCACATACATACACACACATATACACATCATACAGACACACTGACAATCACTCACATATATACACACACACATATACATAGATTCACTTGCTCACATATATACACACACAGATATACATAGATTCACTTGCTCACATATACACACACACACAGATATACATAGATTCACTTGCTCACATATCCATATATATGCACATACATAGACACACACACACACACATATATACACATCATACAGACACACTGACATACAATCACTCATATATAAACACTCACAGTCACTTATAGTAAGGCCCCAACCATCCTTCTCTGCACAGGAACATGCATAAAGATACACACACACACAAAATCACTCACTCATATTTTCAGTTACTTACAGTAAGTAAGGGCACCATCCCCCCCTGCACAGGCTGGAGTTTGTGGCCGGACATGCTGTGGGCGGGGCTTCTCTCTGCCTCCTCTGCTTCTGTCTCCTCTGTGTGGAGAAGAGCAAAGAAATAGCTCATAATGACAGGGGGAGTGGCATCCCCTTCCTGCAGGGAGGGCACAGCACCCTCCATTAAACCACATATAAATCTCCCCAGCAACGGATCCTTTTTACTGTACCGATCACCCTGAGTCTGCACCTCCTTTTGTGAGGGCACTATAAGGGCAGGTGAGGAAAAGGGCAGGGGCTCCAGCCCCAGCCCCCTTTTACCCCTATGTGTGCACGTCCCTGAGTACTACTAACTACCTGCCTACTGGTTCTGGAGGGGAGGGGGGTTAATCTGGGGGTACTACCTGCCTACTGGGGGGGGGGGGTATTTATGTTCAGTAGCTCTTTTTACAGTAGCTCTTTCTAAGGGTATTTTTTCTAAATCCTTTTGCACATTTTATTTATGTTCAGTAGCTATTTCTAGCTCAAGTAAATCCACAAACTAATAAAAGGATTTATTATTTTTTATAAGGTCGTCTGTTGACTGCGGCATATAAAACCCCTTCAATATAGTTGTTGTTACCTCAGGGGAGGAGGGGAGTCAGCAAAAATAATAAAAATAATAATAATAGAGTACTGCCACCTCTTTTGGGCCACTTAAAGCACTGGTCTGAATCAAACAGCAATGCCTATGACTGAACTACACAATAAAGTCAACTTGCACTTTATTCAATTTAAGGTGTTTTAAAAGGTATCCTGGGGTCAAATGTCATTTTCCTCTCATTATAATATGGCCAGGGGCAATACAAATGAGTTGTAAGTATGCAATATGATTTCCCCAAGGATACCAGCTACTTCCATTAGTGTACAATATTCAAACAATGTATAGTGAAATGTCACACTGAACTCCCTGCTTTTGTGCTCACTGTTGCTATGGGAATAAATTATACTTCCACCAGATAGGGGGTAAAAGATAACATAGTAATTAGGCAACCTAGAATAAGAAAGTGATAAATTAAACACAGCATGCATTTAAAGGAGACCTGTGGTCAACCACAAAAAAAATGAACTTAGGGTGCCCTGATCACACACACCTTTCTACCGTTTCTTAATACACACTCCCGTTCCCAAGGTATGTGGGTGTTTAGTTTGTTTAACAATTCAGGGAATCAGTCAGATGGGTGTGATAGTTGGGATTATACAGTCATGGGGTGTAAATGTTGTACTTTGTGGGGTGTGTATGCTGAATACACACCCCCTGACTGTATAACCCTGCCCATCACCTGATATTCACTCCCATTATTAAGATTAAATGTTAACTCTCATTAAAAGATGTTTTTGCTATTACACTCCTTATGGTAAATACAAAATCTTTCTAATATACTTTGTTTTAAAAAAAAAAAAAGTTTTCTGTGTTTTGTGTTTAAAAAAAAGCAGCCACTAAGTGTCTCCCTACTTGTCTGGAGCAACCTGTGCAGAGAAAAAGTGGACCAGTTTCCCATAGCAACCAGTCAGATTGCGTCTTTTATTTTTTAATAGACCTTTTTAAAAAATTTAAGAAGCAATCTGGTTGCTATGGGCAACTGCACCACTATTTCTCTACACAGCTCTTGATAAATCTCCCTCATAGTCCTTACTTTATATTTTCTAATTTCTTCTGAATCCACTTCTGGATGTGGCTTAAAAACTAAATTGAAAACTACTACAAAATGCTTAAACGCTATCTTTGAGCATTTTTTTTCAGCTGCTTTGTTTTGCTTACACGCAGTTTTCACAATTTTTAAGGGCTCAAAAATTGTGTGTAACCTCAGCCTACCAGTTTTTTTCTGTGACATGTGTCCTTACAAGTCATGTGATTCTTTGATTTCACTAGCAGGATGTGAAAAATAAAAGCAACACAAAAAATTCACCAAACAATGCAATAGACATTAACTCATGCACTTCACTAGCTGGGTGAATAAATGCCACACCTATATGCAGCATTTAACCCCCTCCCCCCCCTCCCAAAAAAAAAATAATATATATATATATATATATATATATATATATATATCGCTAAAAAGCATTGTAGGTATTTATAGCTCCATACTGACTTCCTGCTAACATCTGGCCACAATGGAGGAGATTTATTAACCCCTTAAGGACTTAGCCCTTTTTCACCTTAAGGACTCGGCCATTTTTTGCAATTCTGACCACTGTCACTTTAAACATTAATAACTCTGGGATGCTTTTAGTTATAATTCTGATTCCGAGAATGTTTTTTTCATGACATATTCTACTTTAACATAGTGGTAAATTTTTGTGGTAACTTGCATCCTTTCTTGGTGAAAAATCCCCAAATTTGATGAAAAAATTAAAAATTTTGCATTTTCTAACTTTGAAGCTCTCTGCTTGTAAGGAAAATGAATATTCAAAATAATAATTTTTTTGGTTCACATAAACAATATGTCTACTTTATGTTTACATCATAAAATTTATGAGTTTTTACTTTTGGAAGACACCAGAGGGCTTCAAAGTTCAGCAGCAATTTTTACAAAATTTTCAAACTCACTATTTTTCAGAGACCAGTTCAGTTTTGAAGACGATTTGAAGGGTCTTCATATTAGAAATACCCCACAAATGACCCCATTATAAAAACTGCACCCCCAAAGTATTCAAAATGACATTCAGTCAGCGTTTTAACCCTTTAGGTGTTTCACAGGAATAGCAGCAAAGTGAAGGAGAAAATTCACAATCTTCATTCTTTACACTCGCATGTTCTTGTAGACCCAATTTTTGAATTTTTGCAAGGGGTAAAAAGGAGAACATTTTTACTTGTATTTGAAACCCAATTTCTCTCGAGTAAGGACATACCTCATATGTCCATGTAAAATGTTCGGCAGGTGCAGTAGAGGGCTCAGAAGGGAAGGAGCGACAAATTGTTTTTGGGGGGCATGTCACCATTAGGAAGCCCCTATGGTGCCAGAACAGCAAAAAAAAATAAACACATGGCATACCATTTTGGAAACTAGACCCCTCGGGGAACATAACAAGGGATAAAGTGATCCTTAATACCCCACAGGTGATTCACGACTTTTACATATGTAAAAAAAAAAAATATTTTTCCTAAAATGCTTGGTTTCCCAAAAGTTTTACATTTTTAAAAAGGGTAATAGCAGAAAATACCCCCCAAAATTTGAAGCCCAATTTCTCTCGATTCAGAAAACACCCCATATGGGGGTGAAAAGTGCTCTGCTGGCGCACTACAGGTCACAGAAGAGAAGGAGTCACATTTGGCTTTTTTAAAGCAAATTTTGCTCTGGGGGCATGCCGCATTTAGGAAGCCCCTATGGTGCCAGAACAGCAAAAAAAAACAAAAAACACATGGCATACTATTTTGGAAACTAGACCCCTCGGGGAACGTAACAAGGGTTTAAGTGAACCTTTATACCCCACAGGTGTTTCACGACTTTTGCATATGTAAAAAAAAAAAAAGTTTTTTACCCAAAATGCTTGTTTTCCCAAAAATGTTACATTTTTAAAAAGGGTAAAAGCAGAAAATACCCCCCAAAATTTGTAACACAATTTCTCCCGAGTACGGCGATACCCCATATGTGACCCTAAACTGTTTCCTTGAAATACGACAGGGCTCCAAAGTGAGAGTGCCATGCGCATTTGAGGCCTAAATTAGGGACTTGCATAGTGGTATTCTACGCCAGTGATTCCCAAACAGGGTGCCTCCAGCTGTTGTAAAACTCCCAGCATGCCTAGACAGTCAGTGGCTGTCTGGTAATACTGGGAGTAGTTGTTTTGCAACAGCTGGAGGCTCCGTTTTGGAAACAGTGGCGTACCAGACATTTTTCATTTTTCTTGGGGAGGGGAGGGGGGCTGTGTAGGGGTATGTGTATATGTAGTGTTTTTTACTTTTTATTTTATTTTGTGGTAGTGTAGTGTTTTTAGGGTACAGTTGCACGGGCGGGGGTTCACCGTAGTTTCTCGCTGGCAGTTTGAGCTGCGGCAGAAAATTTGCCGTAACTCAAACTTGCAGCCGGATACTTACTGTGAACCTCCGCCCATGTGAGTGTACCCTGTACAATCACATTGGGGAGGGGGGGGGGGACATCCAGCTGTTGCAAAACTACAACTCCCAGCATGCGCTGACAGACTGTAAATGCTGAGAGTTTGAGTTTTGCAACAGCTGTAGGCTCACTGGTTATGTATCACTGAGTTTGTGACCTAACTCAGTGTTTCACAACCAGTGTGCCTCCAGCTGTTGCAAAACTACAGCTCCAAGCATGTACGGTCTATCAGTGCATGCTGGGAGTTGTAGTTTGGCAACAGCTGGAGGCACACTGGTTGTGAAACACCGAGTTTGGTAACAAACTCAGTGTTTTGCAACCAGTGTGCTTTCAGCTGTTGCAAAAGCTACAACCCCCAGCATGTACGGAAAGCGGAAGGGCATGCTGGGACTTGTAGTTATGCAACAGTTGGAGGCATACTACTTTGGCTGGGGATGCTGGGGATTGTAGTTATGCAACAGCTGGAGACACACTGGTTTGCTACTTAACTCAGTGTTTCACAACTAGTGTGCCTCCAGCTGTTGCAAAACTACAACTCCCAGCATGTACGGTGCATGCTGGGAGTTGTAGTTTGCAACAGCTGGAGGCAAACCGGTAGTGAAACACTGAGTTATTTAAAAAAAAACTCTGAGTTTCACAACCATTGTGCCTTCAGCTGTTGCAAAACTACAACTCTCAGCAGTCACCGACAGCCAACGGGCATGCTGGGAGTTGTAGTTATGCAACCAGCAGATGCACCACTACAACTCCCAGCATGCACTTTGGCTGTTTGTGCAAGCTGGGAGTTGTAGTTATACAACAGCTGAAGGTACACTTTTCCATAGAAAAAATGTGCCTCCAGCAGTTGCAAAACTATAAGTCCCAGCATGCCCATAAGGGAATGCTGGGAGTTGTGGTGGTCTGCCTCCTGCTGTTGCATAACTACAGCTCCCAGCATGCCCTTTTTGCATGCTGGGAGCTGTTGCTAAGCAACAGCAGGAGGCTCTCACTCACCTCCTACTGCTGCAAGCCACCGCTTCAGGTCAGTCCCTCGCCACTGCCACTCCTGGGGCCCCGATCCCAACAGGGACGCCGGGGATCGGGGTCCCCAGCTGCCGGATTCCACTTCCCGCACCCACTCACGTCCTCCGGAAGAGGAGCGGAGCGGGTTGCGGGAGTGACACCCGCAGCAGGTGCCCTGATTGGTCGGCCGGTAAACCGGACGAAGAATCAGGGCGATCGTGAGGTGGCACCAGTGCCACCTCACCCCTGTTGGCTATTGCTGTTCGGGGCCGTCAGAGACAGCCTGTAATTCCGGGTCACCAGGTCACTGGAGACCCGATTGACCTGGAATCCCCCGCAGATCGCTGGGCTGAATTGTCCAGCGACAATTCAGTCATCATGACCCCCCCTGGGCGATATGCCGCCATGCCTGCTGAACGATTTCAGCAGGCATCCGGCTCCGGTCCTCAACCGGCTAGCGGTGGGGATCGGATTTCCCACGGGCGTATGGATACGCCCTGCGTCCTTAAGGACTCAGGATGCAGGGCGTATCCATACGCCCTGCGTCCTGAAGACGTTAAAACTTGTGCAGAGGAAGAGTGGTGCAGTTGCCCATAGCAACCAATCAGATCGCTTCTTTTATTTTCAAAGAGGTCTGTGGAAAATGAAAGAAGCAACTACACCACTCTTCCTCTGCGCAGGTTTTGAAATATCTTTCCAAATGTTAAAAAGAAAAAAACAGGCAAAGCATACTACAAGTAATGATTTTTGGTGCCATTTTGGTGTTTTTTTCTTTTTTTTTCTTTTAGTCTGTGGCATTTTTTACACAGCATGCTCTAGGTACAGTGTTTTTGTTTTGTTTTTTAAGCAAAAATAACACATTAAAAAGTGTGCGTTTACAGGAGGCCTAAGTGCATTTACTATTATGCACAAAAGGTTGGAAGAGGCAGACAATTCTGTAGCTTTTTAATGCTTAAATACTGTATGTATTCTAATTTACATTGTAAAACACATAGGCAACATTGTCATACTGAAACAATGGCATATTTCACCCATTTTGACATAGCGGAAGTGATGGAAACAGCCCTGCGCCTTAGTGTGAGTGACATAATATCCATTATAACTGCTGTATGCTTCCTCCTCATCTGTCAGCGGTGTCCCTTGGTGTCATGGTAATGTAGATAAACCCCCAGTGTAATGTAAAGCTACTGCGGGACACAGGTTATATAACAGAGAGATTGGTTTAAAAACTGAATTTTAATAACCTCTGCTCCAATAATATCACTATGTTCAATTTACAACCCTCTGTAGCAAAATGGTAAAACCTATTAAAAAGACCCTTTAGTGTGTATATAAAATGGGCAAAACATATTTTCCTTTATTATTGAGATGAATAAGGTCACAGGCCCCAAAGCTTTAGGCTGAGAGATTGTAATGACAAGATTTGCTGGTGTGACTGTAATGCTGAGCGCTCCGGCCCCTGCTCCTGGACCGGAGCGCTCACTGCGTTTGTCCCCGCGCGCGGCCCTCGTCCCATCCACACTTACCCGCACCCGCTCCGACTCTCTCCTCTGCTCCCCGGTCACGTGGTTCCCGGCGCGCGCGTCCCTGCACTATAGGGCGCACGCACGCCGGCTGTGTAAAATTTAAAGGGCCAGTGCACAATCCAATATAAAGCTGTCCCTATAAATGTATCCTGCCCCTTCCTGCCCTTGCCGAATCTTTGTTGCCTCAGTGCCCAAGAGAAAGCGTTTACTGTGTATTCCTTGCCTGTTGCCGAACCCGTTGCTAATGACTAACGCCTCTGAATCTGTGCTGCCTGCCCTGACCTTTTGCTACGTCTGACTACGCCTCTGCCTGTCCCTTCTGTACTACGCCTGTTTCAGCAGTTAGTGAGGTTGAGCCTCTACCGGAGGACACGTCCTGGTAGTTACCGCCGCAGCAAGACCATCCCGCTTTGCGGCGGGCTCTGGTGAAAACCAGTAACTACTTAGAACCGATCCTCCGGTACGCTCCACGCCATTCCCTCACTTACACAGGGGATCCACTACCAGTACCGCTTCCTGCTACCAGTCCGGATTCTTACAGTAAGATCCGGCCATGGATCCCGCTGAGGTGCCCCTGCCTAGTGTCGCGGACCTTACCACGGTTGTGGCCCAGCAGTCGCAGCAGAGCGCCCAGCAAGGTCAACAGCTGGCACAGTTGACCGCCATGCTGCAGCAACTTCTTCCAGCGCAGCAGCAGCCGCTACCTCCGCCTGCACCAGCTTCACCACCGCAGCCTGTGGCCGCTGCCACTTCTAGAGTCCGTTTGCCCATGCCGGCCAAGTATGACGGTGATCCCAAGTTGTGCCGTGGATTCCTGTCCCAATCCTCTCTTCATCTTGAGATGTTGGCTGGCCAGTTCCCCTTGGAGCGAGCCAAGGTGGCATTTGTCGTTAGCCTGCTTTCTGGGAAGGCCCTGGCCTGGGCTACACCGCTTTGGGACCGCAACGATCCAGCCACTGCAAGTGTCAAGAGTTTCTTCCAGGAATTCGAGTGTCTTTGAGGAGCCAGCTTGGGCTTCCTCAGCAGAGACTGCATTTTTGAACTTGTCCCAGGGAGTTCTTCTGTGGGAGACTATGCTATTCGTTTCCGTACCCTTGCTTCGGAACTCTCCTGGAATAATGAGGCGCTCTGTGCTACCTTTAAGAAAGGCTTGTCCAGCGCCATAAAGGATGTCCTGGCCGCACGAGAAGTGCCTACCAACCTGAGTGACCTCATCCATTTGGCCACCAGGATTGACCTGCGTTTTGCTGAGAGACGAGAGGAACTGCTACAAGAAAAGGAAAGTGCTCATCCCTGACGCTTTCCTCGTCAGGCTCCTATCTTCCAGCATCCACCGCAACCCTCTTCTGGGCCTCCCGCTGAGGAAGCCATGCAGGTATATCGGTCTCGCCTGACCACTCAAGAAAGGAACCGCCGTAGAGACGAGAACCTCTGCTTGTACTGTGCTAGTACTGAGCACTTCCTAAAGGACTGTCCTCTTCGTCCACCGCGTCAGGGAAACGCCCGCACCTAGTCAACATTGGAGAGGCGTTGCTAGGTGTGAATACTTCCTCTCCACGTCTCATGGTATCAGTGCAACTTTGTTTCCTCCAAGTCTACCTTCACTGCCACCCCCTTCTTGGATTCTGGATCTGCTGGCAATTTCATCCATGCCTCCCTGGTTGACAAGCATCAAATCCCTGTGGTCCGTCTGCCCAAGCCATTTTTCATTTCTACGGTCAACAGGGAGAGACTTTCTGCCAATGTGCAGTACCGCACCTTGCCTTTACAGACAGATGGGCATCGGATTTCTGCATTCTGAAATGCTGGAGTTTTTGGTCCTTCCCTTCTGCTCCTCAGAACTCCTCTTGGGTTTGCCATGGCTTCAGCGCCACAGTCCCATCCTGGATTGGTCCTCCGGAGAGATCCTGAGGTGGGGTCCCTAATGCTCCGGTCGTTGTCTCAAGTCTGTTCTTGTCAAACGGAACCCCGTCATTCCTCCCCCACCTGGTCTCCCGAAGTCTTACCACTGCTTCGCTGACATTTTTTGTAAGAAGCAGGCTGAAGTTCTTCCACCTCATAGACCTTATGATTGTCCTATCGACTTGGTGCCCGGTACTACTCCACCCCGGGGTAGAATCTACCCACTCTCACCACCAGAGACTCTCGCCATGTCGGAGTACATTCGTGAAAATCTGCAGAGAGGCTTCATAAGGAAATCTTCCTCCCCCGCTGGGGACGGTTTTTTCTTTGTTTCCAAGAAGGACGGCTCCCTCCGTCCGTGCATAGATTACAGAGGTCTAAACAAGATTACCGTCAAGAATCGTTATCCTCTTCCCTTGATCTCAGAGCTTTTTGACCGTCTACAAGGTGCCAAGTACTTCACCAAGTTAGATCTCAGGGGGGCCTATAACCTCATTCGTATCCGAAAGGGTGATGAGTGGAAGACGGCTTTTAATACTCAAGACGGTCATTTTGAGTACTTAGTCATGCCTTTCGGACTCTGTAATGCTCCAGCTGTCTTCCAGGAGTTCGTTAACGAAATCTTCAGAAACCTGCTCTATACCTGTGTAGTAGTTTATCTGGATGATATCCTCATTTTCTCCTCAAATTTGGATCAACATCGTGCACATGTCCGCCTTGTACTCTCCCGTCTACGGAAGAACCGTCTCTATGCTAAATTTGAGAAGTGCCTGTTTGACCGCACTAGTCTGCCCTTCCTGGGCTATATAATTTCCGCCAAAGGACTACAAATGGATCCTGCCAAGCTTTCTGCAGTCCTGGACTGGCCTCGTCCCTCTGGCCTTGAAGCCATACAGCGGTTTCTCGGATTCGCTAATTATTATAGACAGTTCATCCCGCATTACTCTACCCTTGTGGCACCCATCGTGGCCTTGACCAAGAAGGGGGCAAATCCAAAGTCTTGGCCTCCTCAGGCCAAGGAGGCATTCTGCGCTCTCAAGTCTGCCTTTGCCACCGCTCCAGTCCTGTCCAGGCCTGATCCTTCTAGACGCCTCCTCCGTGGGTGCTGGTGCCGTACTCACGCAAAAGACTCCGAGAGGCAAGTCTGTTACCTGTGGATTTTTCTCTAAAACTTTCTCTCCTGCAGAGAGAAATTATTCCATAGGAGACAGAGAGAACTGCTCGCCATCAAGTTGGCTCTGGAGGAGTGGAGACACTTACTTTTAGGATCAGTACACCCAGTGAACATCTTTACTGACCATAAAAACCTGTCCTACCTCCAGTCTGCTCAGAGACTTAACCCCCACCAAGCTCGCTGGTCTCTATTTTTTGCCAGATTTAATTTCCTGATCCACTTTCATCCTGCGAGTAAGAACATCAGAGCCGATGCTCTTTCCCGCTCGTCCGATGTCTCAGGAGATGAAGTCAAGCCACAGCACATTGTTCCGTCGGAACGTTTGGTCACCGTAGCTCCTGTTGACCTGCGCAATCTCCCTCCAGGGAAGACCTATGTTTCTCCCCGTCTACGCCTGAAAGTCCTTAAGTGGGGCATTCTTCTTTGCTCGCAGGACATCCTGAAGTCCGGAAAACGGTACAACTTATCTCCAGAAGATACTGGTGGCCTTCCTTTGAAAGGACATCTCAGAATTTGTGCAGGCCTGTTCAATATGCACTAGAGACAAGACCCCTTGTCAGAGACCCGCTGGTGTTCTCCAGCCCCTTCCAGTACCGGAGTCCCCATGGTCCCATATCGCTATGGACTTTGTTACGGACCTGCCACCATCTCACGGCAAAACGGTAGTTTGGGTCGTCGTGGACCGCTTTTCTAAGATGGCGCACTTTATCCCATTGCCAGCCTTACCATCTGCGCCACAGTTGGCTAAGCATTTCTTAAGGCACATCTTCCGTTTACATGGGCTACCCTCGCATATTGTCTCTGACAGGGGGGTACAATTTGTGTCCAAATTCTGGAGGGCCCTCTGTGGACAGCTTAAAGTCAAGTTGGATTTCTCCTCGTCATACCACCCTCAAACCAACGGCCAAGTGGAGCGAGTAAATCAAATTTTGGGCGACTATCTTCGTCACTTCGTCTCCTCCCGCCAGGATGACTGGGTCGACCTCCTCCCGTGGACAGAATTCTCCTATAACCACAAGGACTCTTCTTCCTCCAACAGGTCTCCCTTCTTCGTGGTTTACGGCCGTCATCCTCAGCCGCCTCTACCCTTGTCCTCCTCCTCCAGTGTACCTGCTGTGGATGATCTTGTTGCGGGACTTTGCTACCATCTGGCGCGAGACGCGTCTCTCCCTACTACAGGCCTCTTCCCGCATGAAGGTCCAAGCAGACAAGAAACGACGGTCCCCTCCTGTCCTGGTTCCCGGGGACAGAGTTTGGCTTTCGTCAAGGTACATCCGCTTCAGGTTCCCTAGTTATAAGCTAGGTCCTCGCTACTTGGGACCCTACAGAGTCAAGAAAAGGATCAACCTAGTGTGCTACCAGCTCCACCTCCATGGGATCATGGGAGCCAGAAGAGAACATCTTGGATCGCAATCTCATCCTCAGGTTTCTGGGTACCAAGAGGAGGGGGAGACCAAAGGGGGGGGGGTACTGTAACGCTGAGCGCTCCGGCCCCTGCTCCTGGACCGGAGCGCTCACTACGTTTGTCCCCGCAGAGTGCCCCGGTCAGACTCACTGACCGGGGACACTCCGTTTCTGTCATCGGCGGGGATGCGGTCCGCGCTGCGGGATGTCCCCGCGCGCGTCCCGCGTCCCATCCTCACTTACCCGCACCCGCTCCGACTCTCTCCTCTGCTCCCCGGTCAAGTAGTTCCCGGCGCACGCATCCTTGCACTATAGGGCACGCGCGGGCTGTGTAAAATTTAACGGACCAGTGCACCATTGATTGTCCCTATAAATGTATCCTGCCCTTGCCGGATCTTTGTTGCCTCAGTGCCCAAGAGAAAGCGTTTACTATGTATTCCTTCCGTTGCCGAACCCGTTGCTAACGACAACCGCCTCTGAATCTGTGCTGCCTGCCCTGACCTTTTGCTACGTCTGACTATGCCTCTGCGTGTCCCTTCTGTACTACGCCTGTCTCAGCAGTTAGTGAGGTTGAGCCGCTTCCGGAAGACACGACTTGGTAGTTACCGCCGCATGAAGACCATCCCGCTTTGCGGCGGGCTCTGGTGAAAACCAGTAACTACTTAGAACTGATCCTCCAGTGCGGTCCACGCCATTCCCTCACTGACACAGGGGATCCACTACCAGTACCGCTTCCTGCTACCAGTCCGGATCCTTACAGTGACTCTTATGTGCAGTGCTGCTATAGAGAGGGAACCTATAATATGTGGATCTATTTAATTAAATACTGTACAGCAGTTCCACTCACAGAACTCTCTTTAACCCCTTAAAGGGGTACTCGAGGGGGAAATAATGTTGTTGTTTTTTAATCAACTGGTACCAGAAAGTTAAACAGATTTGTAAATAACTTCTATTTAAAAATCTCAATCCTTCCAGTATTTATCAGCTGCTGTATGCTCCACAGGAAGTTCTTTTCTTTTTGAATTTCTTTTCTGTGTGACCACAGTGCTCTCTGCTGACACCTCTGTCCATGTCAGGAGCTGTCCAGAGCAGGGATTTTCTCCTGTTCTGGACAGTTCCTGACATGGACAGAGGTGTCAACAGAGAGCACTGTTGTCAGACAGAAAGGAAATTCAAAAAGAAAAGGACTTCCTCTGGGGCATACAGCAGCTGATAAATACTGGAAGGGTTAAGATTTTTAAATAGAAGTAATTTACAAATCTGTTTAACTTGCTGGCATTAGTTGATTAAAAAAAAATTTGTTTTCTGCCGGAGTACTTCTTTAAAGGTATGTTCACACAGCGGAATGTCTATGCGAAATTCCGCCGGAATATTCCGCACGTACATTCCGCTGCAGCAGAGTCCAACAGTCAATGGGATTCTACTGCACTGTGCATCTGGTGGGAGGGGTACCCGGGGACAAAAGGCGTGTGCTTACCTTTATACTAATGCGATACTTAATCCCCTTGTACCATTGTTCCCCCCTGGAGGGGGGGGGGGGGGGAGGAATAATGCCAAAAGGGGATCAGAGGGAGGGGGGGGAATAATGGCAAAAGGGGATTAAGATAGGGACAATGGCAAAAGGCGATCAGAGGGAGGGGGGAATAATGGCTCAAGGGGATAAAGATGGAGGGGGGGGGAATAATTATTACCCCCCCTCTCTTAATAACCCTGTGCCATAATTCCTCCCTCCCTCTGATCCCCTTTTGCCATAATCCCTCTCTCCCCCTCCATCTTAATGCCCTTGTGCCATTTTTTCTCTTTTTACCCCCGCACAACTGGTGGCGTACCCCTATGGGTACTCGTACAACCGGTTGAGAACCCCTGCTTTAAAGAGAAGCTGACAGCTATTTCACTTGCACTAAACCCAATATATGGGATATAGTGCGGGTGAATATCTGTGAAAAGAAGAGTAACTTACATTTTAGGTTAGATATTTCCAGAGGTATGCCCATTTCATTGGGTGGAGATAAAAAAAAGATTTAAAAAAATGTTCAACTTTTAGGGGGAGTTCATATTTACTCAGTGTACTTTACAGTAAAACATAAATGTTATCTTAAATCTGTCGATCAATATGAATAAAATTATATCCATGATTACAGCTGTGATACTTAAAAAAAGAATTCTAACTTTTTTAACAAAATATGTATAAAACTGATCTTTTCTGACTGCTTTAACTTTACAGGGCTGTATTGTTAGAACCATGATTTGTAGTTTTTATCAATCCAATTTTTATGTTGATAGGACATTTTGATAACTTTTTACGTAAAAAAAATTTTTTGTTATGTTTACACCGTTCAGCGTGTAAGATCATAAAAATATTTTAATAGGTCTGACATTTCTGCGCATTGAGATACAAATTTTTGTTTGTTAGTTTTTTACATTTTATTTGTAAAATGGGAAAAGGGGTGATTTAAATGTTATCAGGGGAAGGGCTAGTATTATTATTTATGCTATACATTTATTGTAAGGACTGTGGTAATCTTTAGATTGCTAAAATTGAACAATGCTTTGCAATAATACTAACAAATTACCTGATGACATCACAAATTTTTTGCAAAAAAAAAAATTATAATTGGGGGCTTAAAAAAACCCATAGTATATTTAAACTATATTTAATCCATTACACTATAGCACCCATTTTAATATATGAAAAGATAAAATATAAGAAGATATGAAATATAAAGTATACATTTGACTTTTGTCATTAGGCTATCCCAAAAGATATCTGTTACGCCGAGCGCTCTGGGTCCCTGCTCCTCCCCGGAGCGCTCGCGGCGTTCCTCTCTCTGCAGCGCCCCGGTCAGACCCGCTGACCGGGAGCGCTGCACTGACATTGCCGGCGGGGATGCGATTCGCATAGCGGGACGCGCCCGCTCGCGAATCGCATCCCAAGTCACTCACCTGTCCTGGTCACCGGCTGTCACGTCCTGGTGCGCGCGTCTCCGCTCCTTAGGGCGCGCGCGCGCCAGCTCTCTAAGATTTAAAGGGCCAGTGCACCAAAGCCTGTGTTCCAGATCTCCTGCTATCCTCATTGACTACGAACCTTGCCGCCTGCCCCGACCTTCTGCTACGTCTGACCTTGCCTCTGCCTAGTCCTTCTGTCCCACACCTTCTCAGCAGCCAGCGAGGTTGAGCCGTTGCCGGTGGATACGACCTGGTTGCTACCGCCGCAGCAAGACCATCCCGCTTGGCGGCGGGCTCTGGTGAAAACCAGTAGCAACCCTAGAACCGGTCCACCGACACAGTCTACGCCAATCCCTCGCTGACACAGAGGATCCACATCCAGCTAGCCGAATCCTAACAATATCTTTATTCCTGTTCATGTAAATGAAGGCTGACTTAAACCTTATGCCCACATTTGAAGACTGGGTAAAAATATGAATAGCTTTATCCAGTCATTTTTGATCATGTGACTTGGTAAGGGAGCGACTTCTGTGCTGTAAATTAGAAATCTTTAGAAATGCGGATCTCAGACAAACGTCTGCACTTGTGGAGCCACAAAGAGCCAGGTAACATCCCTATGGACAGTCAGGTAGAGAAATAGAGGTCTCTAATAACAAAGCCTGTAGGAAGTTGGTGTCCTTGATGTTAATGAATACAAAGTGTTGAAGAAGAATGCTTGTGCGTTAAGGTGGGCGAGAAGCCATGTTTCACTGATGTTTTCAGGGAAATAGGATAAAAGCTGTGTTTTCTTAGGTTTGTATGAGCTGCAGAGAACCTTGAAACCTCAGTGGGATGGAAAAATATTATTTGCACATGTAGATTAGGTCTATTTTGTTCTTTATAAAGAAAATACACAGGGCAAGTCAAGGTCCTCGATAAATTGAGAAAATGAAAAAGGATGAAAATGTGTAGTAGAAAACCAAGTTTAATAATTCAGGATCATTTATATTCTTTATCTGACCCTGATGTCATGTAGAGAAATCTGCCATTTACTATTACCTGATGAAATGGAGGTTACATTCTAGCTGTCTGGCTTTGATTATGTCATACTATCAAGTCCCGGAAGATGCTATATAAGGGGAAACTGGATCAGTTAAGAAAAAAGTTGTTATATTCAATGGTCACTGGAGGCTGGTGTTTTGTGTTTCTGCATAGTTTACATTGTCTTTGTGGATTTTGCAGGATTTACATAGCTGATAATGTTTAAAGGGAATGTTTTCTCAGAAAATTACCTATTGTTGAAATAGTGTTTTTATATTAAACATACTTTTTAAGACTTTTTGGTGTTTTTTGTTGTTGTTTTTTTCCCCATCTTACTCTTTAGATTTTTAAATAATCCTGAAATACTGCAGTTTTCATTCTCACCACTAAGCTCAAAAGTAAGCTGCGACTTCCTGTTTTGTATGTGATGATAAGGAGGCTGCTAAGAAGTGATCAGTACAGCATTACAGTGAAAGGTGATATTAGTATATAGATAAGATCTTCACAATAGCTAAAGCTCAGAGCTCAGCCTCCCCATCCCTGTGAAATAACCTCAGTGCATGCCCCTAAACCTTTCCTATTCATGACAGTAGGATAGCTCTTGTCTTTTGTTGCCTATGTCTATAAGACTTATGTAAACATATCTAAATGCTGTTAGGCTAGATGGCAGCCCACATTATAGAAATAAATTCAATTTAAAAAAAACTACAATTAGAAAACAGGAACTGATTAGAAAAAAAAACTAATGTTTCAGGATCTGGCTCTTCGTGTTTAAGCAGATGAAGCAAATTGCCTTATAAGACAGATGCCATTTGCCCCATAAGGCTAGGTTTCTACACAGGTTTTTTTTTTTTTTTTTGCATTATTTCGGCAAACTGCCACTGTGTGGAAACTTAGCCTTATAGTGGGAAATGCTTCTTGACCTCTATACATGGCAATCAAAATTAATTTCATTGGTCAACAGGCCACCTTTAATAGATCTAGCAACTATAACCTGTAAAATTCTCCAAGAAAGGCATCCAGGTCCCTCTTATTGTATACTTGTTCAAGAAATCAGCCATCATAACATCATGTTGCAGAGAGTTCCATAGTCTCACTGCTCTTACAGTTAAGAATACCTCTCTGAGATGATGGTGAAACCGTAATTTCTCTAGACATTCTCGAAAGAATGCCCCTTTGCCATGATTACAGGCCTAGGTGTAAAAGATGTAAAAAAAAAGGTCTCTTTACTATTTGTATATTAGTACATTGTGATCAAATCACCCCGTAACCATCTTCATTTCCAAACTAAGTAACCCCAAGTTGCAGCATATGATGGCGCTATGTAAAAAAATTATTATTTTAATGTCAATACCTGGTGTCTTGATCTTGCAACCTGCATGACTGAGAAAAATGTTTGAAGTCTTGGCTGCCACCATGACAAGTGCCCAGTAGGTAATTCTTAGTATCCTGAGCTGTCTGTATCGAGGGCTACCCCAGCCCTCTCAGCTACTATTGACAGCATTAGTTATCTTGAGATTAGACGCTAAAGCTGTCAATTATGAGAGCCAGGGCTGGGGAATGGCAGTGCATGCAGCTTTGTGCACCTAACCAGAATAGCCCATATTCTAGACACGGCCATGGTGATGGCAAGGACAAAAAATGTTTTTCTTGGTAGTGCAAGCAAAGGGCTAAGCAGCAACAGTGTAAAAAGCTTTTATGGCTTTTCATGTGTTTTTCCAAACTTTTGTGCCAGTGGGAGCTTTGATGTGAAATCTCACAGAAAATTGGCTTTTTTCAGTGTATCTTTCTTGAGATATGGTCTTTTAGATTTTTGATACACTTTTGCCCATGTATACAAGCCCTTAGACTAAAATAATTTATTTGTACTCCAAAATCATTCCACATAGAACTTCTTGCTGCCACCACTTGCTGCTACAGGCTAAATTGATGCCTTAGGGTGTGTTCTTTTTTTGAGTGAATTTTTAGTCTTAGAACTGGTTCACATGGGTGAAAATGTGCGGAATGCCTGCCCAAAAAACACGGGCAGACATTCTGCACATTTGAATAATCCGGTGAGCGCCAGAATCGCTTGGAAATGTGCTGTCTCACAGATGGCAATGCATTTCCGGAAATTCCACTGTGGGCACAGTACAGCAGAATCTCATTTCTAAGGGAATTCTGGACAGACATTCCGCCGTGTAAACATATCCCAGAAACATTCTGGGTTGGAGATTCGGAGTGCACAGCTGTTGACAAAATCTTTCGGCACTAAGACCACACGGACCTGTGCTTCACCATTGATGACAAAGCAATGCGTGCATAATTCCACCAAAATAATGTAAAAAAGCCCCAACCCTAATAAATATTTCAATCACCCCCCTTTTCCATTTAAAAAAAATTATAAAAACAAATACAAAAAAATAGCCTTGTTTGGTATCGCCACGTGTAGAATTGTCTAAACTAATAAAATATAATTATTGTTATCCCATGCGGTGAACAGCATAAATGTAACAAAAAACTCATGCCAGAAATGTAGATTTTTGGTCACAACATATATTAGAAAAAATTAATAAATGTGATCAAAAAGTCCCATTAAAACAAACATGATACCAATAAAAACTGCAGATCATAGTGCATCAAGTTTGTCCTCCTACAGCCTCGTAAATGGAAAAATAAAAAAGTTATAGAGGTCAGAATAGGGCAATTTTCTGCATTTTCATTTTGTTAAAAGTTTGACTTTTTTTTAGTACAATAACAGAAAAACAATATAAACTGAGTATCGTTTTAATCACATTGACCTACAGACTAAAGAGAACATGTCATTTTTAGCATAAAGTGCACTACCTAAAAACAAAACCTGCATATATCTTTTCTACTTCGCCTCACAAATAATATTTGATTTGTTTTGGCGTACATTTTATAGTAACATGAAAAGTGTCATTACAAAGTACAATTAGTCGTACAGGAAACATGTCCCTCATATTGGTCTGTAGATGGAAAAATAAGAGTTTTAGCTCTTAAAAGGTGAGGAGGAAAGAACAAAAATGCAGAAATGAAAATATGTTGTGTCCTTAAAGGGGTACTCTGCCCCTAGACATCTTATCCCCTATCCAAAGGATAGGGGATAAGATGTCTGATCATGGGGGTCCATCTCTGCTGTGACACCCCAGTCATCTGGTCCTCAGGGGGGGGTCAAGTAATCTTGGCCTTAGGCCCGATTTGTCAAATTGTGAAAAAGAAAAACTAAACAGATTTTGCCCAGCAACCAATCACAGCTCATCTTTCATTAAGATATGAAAGCTGAGCTGTGATTGGTTGCCGTGGGCAAAGTCTCTCCAGTTTTTCTTTCACACAGTATAATAAATCTAGGCCTATAATAATGTTTACTTTGTAGTGAGAATGTCAAGTTATGGCCATGATGGAAGAAAATCTCAGTCCGATAGTTGTGCATTATGTACTTATCATATGATTCTATGATTGCTGAAAGGCAGGACGTCTTTATAGGTTTTTTTATTTTACTACATATCTATAGGGTAGGCTATCAATGACTGACCATGGCGATAGGGCTGACCATGTGGCAATGACTGCTATTACTCTGAGTGAACCCCAGAACGAACTGGGTTCAGTAGAGTTATGTAAAGCGCAGCGGCCCCTTCCATACCTCCAAATATAAAGACCTTCTTATATAGAAACTTACAGAATCTAAGTCTATTGATACATGGAGTATATACTGTATATGAGTGGTCTCCAAACTATGGACCTCCAGATGTTGCAAAACTACAACCCCCGACATGCCCAGATGCCAACTGCGGCTGTCAAGGCATGCTGGGATTTGTAGTTTTGAAACTTCTCTAGGTCCACAGTTTGGATACCACTGCTGTAAATACCAGAAACGTGATAAGCTTCAAGAGACAAATTAATTTGTACAGTATTGAGTAATGGGTTCTGTATGGACCCCTGCTAAGCAGACGAATTCACCCAGCATTGAGAGATCAATTTATGAGACAACTTAAATAATAAATGTGCTCAGGGTGTGCTAAAATATAACCTTTGATGACTATTATCATAAAAATCACCAAAATTGTAATGTGCCTGTGCACCCCAAAACAATCAAACTAATGATACAATTTGCGGCATAAATGCTAGTCCATTAGACAGTCGGGTAGTGTAATACCCCTATCGTCACAGGTACTAGTCTTATCGATCAGCAACACCGGCCCATTGCCCCAGCAGGGACAGATTATGGGTCAGTATGCTTAGGATTTAACCACCAACGCGTTTCTGCCTCACTGTATAGCCAGGCGTCATCAGGGGGGTTATTCACATTTAAGAAAGTTTAAACCACAAGTAAATAAATAGCCGTTCAAGGGCATAAAAATATTTGTAAATTAATTAGCTACGACATGTTGAGAGAAACATGGCAACACTTCATAAGTAGTAATCATGTATTTTGGCATAAGGGAATTTCGTCCCCCAACCTGTAAAGAAAAAATGCACAAGTAACAGACACTAGTGTGTTGTAGCCAGTTCCCTATTTTTTCAGGAGTGCCGTCATTGGACGGTTCTGTAGTGTGGACAGCTGGCGATGCACCAACCTGCATGTAGCGCAGGGAGCCGCTAACTGTGGCTCTTACCGCCTAGTATGGTGAGGTGCCGGCGTGGGACACTGCTGCCTAATATAGGGGTACTGCTGCCTACTATGGGGGCATTGCTGCCTAATATGGGGAACACTGCTGCCAAATATAGGGGTACTGCTGCCTAATATGAGGGACACTACTGCCTAATATGGGGGACACTGCTGCCTAATATAGGGGTACTGCTGCCTTCTATGGGGGTACTGCTGCATCTTATGGGGGTACTTCTGCTTACTATGGGGGTATTTTTTACATCTGTTTGCAAAAGGCTTAAATGGATTTTAGAAAGGGCATGAATTAACGGGGATTGACGTTAAAGGGGTTATCAACCACAAGGTGATTTTAGTAAGTACCTGCCAGACAGTAATGGACATGCTTAGGAAGGATCTGCACTTGTCTTGGAGCTAAATGGCTATGTTGTGAGATTACCATAACACTGTGGCTATGCTTTTTGTGAAATGGTATTTTGAGTTTTCCTTTTTGAGTTTTCTTCTTTGCCTACAAAACCTATAATTCCATTTTCCTCCATCCCATACATCAGCCACCCATTGAAACATAAATGAGCTGCATCCATTCAAAAGACCTGTGGTTTTCAATCAGGGTGCCTACAGCTGTTGCATTAGTTGCAGATTGATCTCTCTCCCACCAAGCGATCGCTCCACCCATTGAAGCAGACAGGCTCCCTGTCATCAGCTGACTAGTGAGTCAGGTCTCAGCCGCATTGCAACCTGGGAAAAATCTGAGACAACAGTCATTTTTTATGCTGTTAAAAATAAATATTGGAGTGAAAATCACAGAAGAATTGTGAGAAAACCATCAAACACAGGTACAGACACTATATTGTGAACTACACTAACTTTACTGCCCCTGTAGCATAGTCAAATAAAAAAAAAATCCTGGAATACCCCTTTAATGTGAACAAGCCTTTAGCTGACGGTGACACTCAGGCTTTGTTCAGCGATTTCTAGATAAGAACTTGCATCTGATTAGTTTTCTAAGAGCACCTTAGACTAACCAATAGTACAGCCTCTCTACACACCCCTTTGGCCAAGCCTACAGTTTGCTGTCTCTTCCAAGGTGCCAAATGTTTGGCCTCTAGCACACCACTGCTCCCTGATGAACAAGCATATGTTGGCCTCCAGTTCACAAACACGCTTTCGATAGACAAGTGGAAATTAGCTGACATATAACAATCCACAGTCAGCCACCATGCCTGAACAAGTTGGCACTGCCAAGTACTCCTGCCCTCCGGTTCGGCAATCTAGGTCCTAAAAAGTGAAGAGCCATCACATAATGCAATTTCCCTAATAGTGAACCAAGCAATCTATTTTCCTGGAAGGAAGGTTTGTTTAACCCATATTTACAGCTGTACCATATAACAGATTTTCTTTCTCTGAACTTTATCGTAATATACATTAAAGGGAGTGGTTGACAGTCCTATAGAGAGATGAGAGATGAAATATTTACACATACCTAGGTGAAAGGGCATGCTACTGGCAAGGCTGAGGAAAACAATCCTCCTTGTGCTTCGATCTCAAGTGTCCTCTAGGTGGTCCCATCCTGTGCAGTGTTCTGTTCTCCAAATATATACAAGTTTTGACCCAGACCCTAAAGCCTGGCTTGCTATAAGTTTTAAAAATGATCCCAATGTAGTCATTAGCTTGTGCCTTTGTAGTCAGAGGCTCATGCCTGAAAGTTTATGTGCATGTCGGCCTCCCATTTTGAAAGGATGCCAATGTATATGTGGAATATGTCAACAAATTAAATACACCCTTTGGCCTTCTGGGCATGATGGGAATTGTAGTTTTGTAACAGCTGGAAAGCCACAGGTTTGCCAACACTGATCTACAGTGTTACTGTCATTTGAAAAAACTTTTGTCATGTCCATGTGTGCTTACGTGTTTTTCCAAAACCTTGTGCACATCTGTTTGGGGCCTCCGCCACAAGCTCTGTTCATAGTAGAAAAACTGAGCCAGATAGTCTGTTCTACAACAGACACCAATGGATCCCAATGACTTCTACAATGGGGTCCCTCTGGTTTCCGTTTATTGGCAGGAACTGAATGGAGAAAACTTTTTTTTTCTTGTCCTGCCATTTCAATAGCTATTTGGGCCATCTACCTACATATCTATCTATGGGGGAGAGGATTACCTGTCTATCCACTGGGGGAATTTCCTACCAATCTACCAACCTACTAGGGATATGTAGCAAATTTGGGAAGGCATCTGGGGGCATCTAACTAATGAGGGGAAATTACGTACTCACCACCACTCACTCCCCCTACATACTTACCTATTCCAATAATTCCAGCATACAAGGAGGAATATTATCACCATATATAAACCACTATACTGTTACTGACCAAATCATGTATGCTGGGACCAATATCACCAATTATACCAGTATACAAGGAGGAATATTATCACCATACATTTTACCATCAGTGAAAAATTGGAAAATTCAGACCTCTAGGCACAGTTAGTATTTTGTGCACGTATAATGGGGAATAATACAATTAGAGATGTGGCTGGTATCAAAATATATTATACTTTATTAAGTAGTTTAAAATAGGATCAAGTCTTTGAGCAGGGCCCTTGCTACAGAGACATTGGTTGGTTTAATATGTTATGTTAAAAGCAGTTTATCATAATATGGCATAAATAATAGTTTTAAAAGAGTAATAACCAGTCTTGACAAGGGTAATATATGCAACAAAAAATAAAATAAAAAATAGAAATAGTTGCAGCGCTGGAAATATACAGTTTGTGGGTGACACAGTTATAGTCTGTTATAGTATATTGTATTAGTAGAATAGCGGTGTGCAGGTTGGCATGGGTGCTGGTGCTCACAGTGCACCCGGCATGATGGAAAATATCTACAATATTCTTTGAGAGTTTGTCCCGTCTGTGGTGAAGATGTCTTGGCACCGAGGTCTGTTAGAAAGATGGCTCGGAGCTGCGTCCGGCCCTGGATAGGTGAGTTGCCTGCATTGAGGATAGGGATTGCAGGAGTGGGGATATGTAGAGCACTCACTGTGGCTGCCTCCTTGTGCTGTGGCAGTTGCTCGGTGGATGGTGGTCCGCTAGGTAGGGGACTTCAGCGCTTGAGAATGAAGGTTAGGTCCTTGTCAAGGATAGGAATGGCAAATAAGATTGCTGGATAGTAGCCAATAGTAGTCAGACGTGTTTTGGGGAGAACACCCTTTTTCAATGGCAAAAATGACAATGAGAATAGTCCTGGAAATCTGGTCTTACATAAGGTGCCATTTTAATAGGCATGTGGCCATTAACCCCTTAAGGAGCAAGCCCATTTTCACCTTAAGGACCAGGCCAATTTTATTTTTGCATTTTCGTTTTTTCCTCCTCGCCTTCTAAAATCCATAACTCCTTTATATTTCCATCTACAGACCCATGTAAGGGCTTGTTTTTTGCGTGACCAATTGTACTCTGTAATGAAACCTATCATTTTACCATAAAATGTATGGCAAACCCAAAAAACATTTTTTAGGGAATAACTTTAAATGAAAACCACAATTTTGCACATTTTGGAGGGTTTTGTTTTCACACTATACACTTTAGGGTAAAAATGACATGTGTTCTTTATTCTGTGGGTCAATACCATTAAAATGATACCCATGGCTAGATACTTTTATATTTTTGTACCGCTTAAAAAAAAATCTGAAACTTTTTGTACAAAATCAGTAATCCAAAATCACCCTATTTTGACCACTTATAACTTTTTCATTTTTCCATATATATTGCGGTATGAGGGCTCATTTTGGCAAAAATGACAATGAGAATAGTCCTGGAAATCTGGTCTTACATAAGGTGCCATTTTAGTAGGCATTTTCTCCATCTGTACTTTTTATAGATACCACATTTGCATATATAAAACTTTTAGATAATTTTTTATAAAAAAATAAAAAATTTTATAAAATGTGACAAAAAAGCAGCATTTTTGGACTTTTTTAATTTTTTAATTTAAGGGGCCTGCTGTTTACCTAGGGAGCACTGTCTACAAAGGGAGGGGCTGCTGTTTGCAAGGGGACACTGTCTACAAAGGGGGGGCTGCTGTTTACAAGGGGGCACTGTCTACTAGGAGGTGCCTGCTGTTTACAAGGGGGGGCTGCTGTTTACAAGGGGGCACTGTGTACAAGTGGGGGGGCTGCTGTTTACAAGAGGGCACTGTCCACAAGGGGGGGGCTGCTGTTTACAAGGGGGCACTGCTGTTTACTAGGGGGCACTGTATACAAGGGGGGCTGCTGTCTGCAAGGGGCACTGTCTACAAAGGGGGGGGGCGGCTGCTGTTTACAAGGGGGCACTGTCTACAAGGGGGGGGGCTGCTGTTTACAAGGGGGCACTGTCTACAAGGGGGGGCTGCTATCTACAAAGGGGCACTGTACAAGGGGGAGGGACTGCTGTTTACATGGGGGCACTGTCTACAAGGGGGGCCTGCTGTTTACAATGGGGCACTGTCTACAAGGGTGGGGGGCTGCTACCAGTGCTACTAATGTCTGCAACTATCTATACTACCTACAAGGGGCTACTACCTACTATTGAAGGCAATCTTACAGCAGAGTCACCTGCACTCACTTGAATTTATAGGTAGGTAGTGCAGGTGACCCGGTTTCTACTGCTGCTCACCATGTGAACATCAGCGCAATCGCTCCGGAGACATCGGTCTCGATGCCAATGCAAATTCCCTGTTCTGTCCAATGGAGAAGAGAGAAATCTTGGCTCATACTACAGCAGCCGCCTCCATTGTATACAACAAGGAACCCACATTTCAGCACGGTAAGCAGCGCCAGAAACAGCTTCACCTTGGTGTCAGATTCCCTTTAAAATAAAAGTAATCGTACTTGGTATCAGCGAGTACTAGAATTAAAGTAAAGTCTTAAAAAAATTGTATCAGGACATCCCTAGTTTTTATTGATTAAATAATTTATTATAAAATTGAGAGTTTTTGGCTGTAATCTTGCTTTTTAAAGACTTGCATAAACAGTTTATCTACTTTTAGATTGGTTTAAACCATGTATAGTCCGTGGTTTACATAGGTTTATAGATACCTACATCACTCCTAAATCCCATGGAGGAATCCATGATTTGTATCATCTGTTGTTACTTAACAGCCATATGCCAATTAAAATGGCACCTTATAGAAGATCAGATTTCCAGGACTATTCAAATTTTTGCCATTGAAAAAGGGGGTTCTAGGGGCGTGGCTTGCCGCAGACGAAGATGGACGCTTAGTTGGTGAGCTCCCGCACTTCGAGGCCTTCCATTAGCTGCATTTGCCCCAGACTGCCCACCGACTGATGCCAAGAGGGACCCGCCACTATAGGAGGAACCCGCCTGCCTGCCTGGACCATCACCCGGTATCTCCGCCCGGCCTCTTCCTCTGCCCCGGGCTCTCCGCTTACCTCCCCGGGCCCGGCCTGCTCTTTCTGGTACCGCTCTGTGGGGGTTGCTGTGGCGCGCACTCCCTCCTGCCCTGTGCTGCCCGGGGATACGGCCGGAGTGTCTCCTATCCACCGCTCCTGCTGCCGATTCTGACCCCGGAGATCCTCAGTGGGGATGACACTGCCTCCCGCCCGCCATCTTCTACCTCCTCCTGTGCTGCAGCTAAGGATCTGATGGCGCAGCCACTGGGCGCTGCTGCAAGTGACTCTGCCGAACAGAGTTGCCTTCGGCGGGTAAGTGCTGTCCCTGCACTGCTACAACCTGAGCTGGGCTCACCTCCACCTACTGCCCCCCTGTGCTCCCCAGCCCCTCAGGACCTGCCTCTCCCTGGGACGCCATCCTGGACCGACCTGTTTAAAGGAGCCTCTCCTGCCTTAGGAGCGCCTTCCCCACCTGGGTGCCTTATCCCTAGCCCTCAGTCCACCTCCTCACCTTGGTCCTCATCTGACTTGTCTGCTGCTCCCACTACCCCTACTCCCCTCCTATCTTCAGAAACAGTGAGTGGACACCCCCCTGGGACTCCTCTATTGCTCCCCAGTGACTCCCCTAAGCCACAGTGGGCCATGTCAACACACAAGAATTCAGTAGGTCCCCCAGGACTGGGTCTTTGCTGGACCCCCCCCCCCCCCCTTCCACCTCTAGGCCCTCGGGGGCCTCCTACTCTGCTGCTGATCTCCCTGTCTGGGATGTAGGGCTGGACTCTGACTTGCAATGCTCTGGGGTCCCAGCCTCTACCCCGACACCTCCAGATCTCAACCAACTGCTTTCTTAAATTCCCAACAGGGACGATTTTAAAGCCCTTATCACAGAGGTCAAGTATGCTTGTCGGGCAGAAATATCTGTGCTCCGCCAAGACCTTCAGTATGTAACAAGCAGGGTGGATGACTTGAAGGGGGTGTGCGACTCTACCAGATCTTATATTGCTTAGCTTCATGCTACTATCTCTGTCCAGTCTGAGTTCTTTAGTGATCTGCACTCCCATGTAGAGGACCTGGATAACAGGGGCAGGCGTAATAATATTAAAGTCCGTGGACTCCCTGAGGCCACTCAAGCGGAGGACTTGTATGTCACATTGGAAGCTATCTTCAACATGATTTTGGGCGAGCCCTCATACCACCGGATTAAGCTGGACCTTGCACATCAGGCTCTCCATCCCAGCCCCTCCAATGGTCCTCCCATTGGTCCCAGCCTCTCTAATGGTCCTCTGATGTGTTGCTGACTTTCAATTCAAGGAGCGGATTATGGCTAAATCGACTTTGATGGGGCTCTTGTCCAGCTGTTCCAGGACCTCTCTTGGATTACCCTATGCAAACAGAGGATACTGCAACCTCTCCTTTTGTACCCAATGCACTGCCCAGGTGCCTTACAGATGGTCCTTTCCATTTGCTCTCCAAGCCAGACGTGATGGACACTCTGCTGTGCTGCGGTCTTTTGCAGATTTGCCGGAGTTCTGTGCTGCCCTTGACCTCCAGGTCCCGCAACTCATGGACTTGGGCCTGACTCCCCCAACGCCCTCAGTATGGGAGCCTGTCTGAGGGAAACGCCACAGGGCTGTCCGGTTTCCGCCTTCTCCCAGCTCCAATGATTCCAGACCAGACCCCCCATGAGATCTCCCTTGGGACTTTAGTGTTGGGTTCACTGTTAAGCTATGGGGCTATTTGATTATTGTTCCCCCTCCCTGCTGTTATATAACCATCTAATTTATCTCTCATCTTATTTGTTAGCCTACTTGCTATCCATTTTTGACACGGCTACAGGGCAATACTTTGGCCTGGCCTCTGGGCTGGACTCATGTTTTCTCGAGTGGTCCCCTTTGGGGAGTACGTCCTCTTTCCCCTCTGAGGCCAAGACAAAGTCAGAAATGTTAATGTTCTACTTTCTTGTTTTGTTTTATTGTACTTACATGGTCTCCTCTCTGGCTCCTAAGCCATTGGTTAATTTACGGTTTTGTTCCCCTATTGTTCCTTTCCTTATGTACCAACTTGTCTGTTTTTTGTCCCCTGTTCTTGTCTTTCGTCCTCCTGGTTTCCCTCTTTGCTGGTCTCTCTTGTCTTTCTAGATCCGGATGGATGTCGCTGGGGCTCCCTAGGCCTTCCTCTTCTTCCGTCATTTTGTGATCTCCCTGTCAGTCTGAGTGAGTACCCTACCATATTGCACCTTCACACTCCCCTGCCTCCTCATGGCTGAGTGTGTCTCCTTGAATGTGAAGGGCCTTAATTCCCCAGTTAAGCGGCGTCTGCTGCAGAGGAAGTTGGTAGCTCTGAAGGCCGATGCTGTTAATCTTCAGGAGACACACTTTGACAATATTTTCTCCTCCCACTTCCTACACCACCTCTATCCTCAAGTATACTCAGCCTCTACAGACAGGGAAGTGGCGGAGTGGCTATCTTAATTTCTAGGTCCTGTCCTCTTGTCTCTTCGTCCTATGCAGACCCATTAGGTAAGTTTGTTATTGTTTCTGGGACACTGGGGGGTAAACAATTACTTCTTTGCAATGTGTACACTCCTATCACCCCCCAGATCCCTTTTTTGCACAGGGTCTTATCTTGCCTACATAAACACTTCTCCTCTGCATGGCTCCTGGGGGGAGACTTTAACTTAGTTTTTTTCCGCTTCTGTTGATCATCACTCGATGGTGGGCGCGTCGCCTCCTCCTTCTCAGATGCGCCTGTCTTCGCTTTTTTGCAGCCCTTTATGATCTCCGGCAAATTCATCACTCTTCTGATCGCTCTTTTACCTTTTATTTTCATCCTTACAAACTCCACTCCCGCATCGACTATTTTTTCGGTAACTATCCTATGGTCCACATGCTCTCCTCTGCCTCTTTGAAGCCTATCTCCTGGTCTGATCATAGCCCTGTCCTGATGCTTAAAACTCCCTCTTCCCGGGACTCGATCCAGGCGAGCATAAATACCTACTTTGCAAAAAATGAGGACTCTGTGTCCTCACCGGTGATCTTATGGGAAGCCCACAAAGCAGTAGTTCGTGGCCATTGCATTGCTTGGGGCTCTCGATTGAAACATAACGCCTCAGTTCACTCCCGAGAACTTAGGGCTCAGATCACTCGCTTAGAATTTCTTCTCCTATCCTCCCCCTCCCTTTTGGTTCTGAGGTGCCAGGTTGCAGCCAGATCCCAGTTAAGTGACTTGGCCCTCTACAAGGTGGAGCGCCAACTGCTATATGCCAAGCAGCGTTTCTACGAGAAAGGCAACAAGGCATACACTATGCTGGGGCGGCGACTTCGGGATCGTGCTGCCACTCAGGCCTCCTCTGCCCTGAATGACTCTTCTGGTACCCTCCAACACCACCCTGACTCTGTCTCTAAGCTTTTCTTTGACTACTACTCTAAACTCTATTCACTCCCCTCTCAACTCCCCTCAGACGCTGGAGAGCAAACTGCATTCCTTGACTCTTTTCTCTCTAGATGTAGCCTCCCGGCTGATAGAGAGTTGTTGAACGCCCCGACCACTCTTAAGGAGCTCGCAGAAGTTCTCAAGACTCTTCCTGCGGGGCACTCTCCAGGCCCTGATGGTTTCACTTACTCATATTACAAGACTTATTCCTCCATTCTCTTCCCATTGCCCTTCTCAACTCTGATCTGAAGATGTTTTCCAAAATCTTAGCGAACTGCCTTTGACATTCATGCCTTCCCTTATACATAAAGATCAGGTGGTCTTTCTCCCATGTCAGCAGGGAGGTGATAACACGAGAAGGGTGGTGGACCTTATCGATGTAGTTAATCGGAGGTTGGAGCAGGCTTTGAGTTTAGATGCTGAGAAGGCCTTTGATAGGCTGGGTTGGCCGTTTTTATTTGCTACCCTCCAAAAATTTGGTATCTCTGGTAATTTTCTTACTGCACTGAGGGGTCTCTACTCCTCTCCCACCGCCTCTCTCAAATTCCCCCATGCCTCTTCCTCAACATTTACTTTGTGAAATGGCACTAGGCAAGGGTACCCGTTATCCCCCTTGATTTTTGCTTTGTGCATAGAGCCCCTTGCCGCTCTGATCCAGGGGGATCCGGACATCTCTGATGTTTCACTTCATGGCAGGGACTTTAAGATCAGCCTCTTTGCTGATGATATCTTGCTTAGTCTTACTAACCCCCTCATATCTCTGCCTTCCCTATATAAACTGTTACATGCCTATGGCCTTGTCTCTGGCTACAAAGTTAACCTTTCTAAATCTGAAGCCATGCCTCTTAACCTTCCTTCCTCCTTAATCTCCCTCTTACAAGCTAATTACTCTTTTCAATGGTCCTCCTATGCCATCACCTACTTGGGTGTGTCACTTTCTCCTCACTATTCCTCTTTATACTCTGCTAACTACCCTCAACTCGGCTATTTTCCGGTTCCTTTGGGATGCTAAGGGGGGGCTGGGTGTCCCGGACGTGACTAAATATTACAGGGCGGCCCATCTTCGTCACCTGGCGGCTTGGTCTATTTCCCATGCATACAGTAAATGGATGGAGTTAGAAAAATTGTGTCTGGCCCCTATTCATCCTAACTCTCTCTTGTGGACAGTTCCGCTCCCCTGCCCTGAATGTCCCCTCCTAGGCCCAATGTAATTTCCGATACGTCTGGTCCGACTGCTTCAGGCGTTTTGGACTTCTCTCCTCTTTCTCGCCTTTACAATCCTTTCTATACCACCCTGACTTTCCTCCTGTTTTTAATTTCTAGTATGGTCCGGGAATGGGGCTGTAGAGGTCTTTTCTGCTGGGCTGATGTGGTAGATCCCCGTACTTGCTAGTTTCTATCCTTTAGCCAACTGGCTGCTCGTTGGGATCTCCCTGCCTCTGAGGAAACACAACTTCATCATTACTTCTCTAGACAGAGCTCCCTAACTGTCTTCCTACCGAAAGGTTTTGGGGTTGGGGTTGTGTAGGGGTGGTCCTCAGATGAGGGGAATGCTCTCCGATATATACTCCTCTTTGATGTCTCCCCCGGATGGCCTCCCTTCCTCCCATCGCTATATGAGCTGCTGGGAAGAGGCTCTCAACACTACTATTACTATCCCTCAATGGCAGTTAATATGGGAGGGGGCTTCCAAGGCTTCAATTTATAAAGAGTACATGGAGACGCAATTTAAGATGCTCATGGGATGGTATCATACGCCGGCTTTACTTAACAAACTGAATCCTGCTATCCCTCCTCAATGTTGGCGATGTGGAGTGGGTTTGGGCATTGTCTTCCACATATTTCGGTCTTGTCCATTGATAGTTCCTTATTGGACCCAGGTGCAGAAGTAAGTCCATGCAGTTCTGGAAACTATGGTCCACCTGACCCTCTAGTCTTCCTGCAGCACCTGTCTACTAAGGCTTTGACCAAAAAAACGTTTAAACTCTTTTGTCCTTGCGGCCAAAATCCTTATTGCCAAGCATTGGAAGCAAACCTTACCCCCGTCAGAGGACAAACTTCTAGCTAGGATACGTGAGATTGACTCTCTTTAGTCTCTTACCGCCTCTTTGAATAACACTATTCTGACATTCATATCTATATGGGACCTGTGGGATAGATTTACAGAGAGACAGCCCCTGTGAGCTCTCTCCTCCTCGTCCGGACCTCCACCCCCTCTTTTTTCCTAATGTTTTCTTTCTTCAGTCACTCTTTCTGTATTGTAGGACAGCCCTCCTGTCCACCCTCTAAATGTGTTGTTGACTGGATCTATTCTTCCTGTTTTCCTTCGCTTTATTTACTTTAATGAAACTTTCTTCATTGATATTTTGCTCTGCTATGACCAGTTGTTCTTCACTGATTTGTGGGATTTTTATTCCCTTATCTGCTGTTGGATTATGTTTTCCTGTTATTTTTGTAAAACCCTAATAAAAATTTACAGTTTAAAAGAAAAAGGGGCTTTTCCCCAAAACGCATCTGGCTACTATTGGCTACTATCCAGCAATCTTATTTGCCATTCCTATCCTTGACAAGGACCTAACCTTCATTCTCAAGTGCTGGAGTCTCCTAGCAGACCACCATCCACCGAGCAACTGCTACAGCACGAGGACGCGGCCGCAGTGAGTGCTCTGCATATTCCCGCTCCCGCGATCCCTATCCTCGCTGCCGGCAACTCACCAATCCAGAGCCAGACGCAGATCCAAGCCATCTTTCTAACAGACCTCTGTGTCAAGACATCTTCACCACAGACGGGACAAACTCTCAAAGAAGATTGTAGATATTTTCCATCAGGCCGGGTGAGCTGTGAGCACCAGCACCCGTGCCAACCCGCACACCGCTATTCTATTAATATAATATACTATAACAGACTATAACTGTGTCACCCACAAACTGTATATTTCCAGCGCTATTTTTTATTTAATTTTATATTGCATATATTATCCTTGTCAAGACTGGTAAACACTATTTTAAAACTATTATTTATGCCATATTATGATAAACTACTTTTAACATAACATATATTAAACCAACCACTGTATCTGTAGCAAGGGCCCTGCTCAGAGACTTGATCCTATTTTAAACTACTAAATAAAGTATAATACATTTTGATACCAGCCAGATCTCTAATTGTATTATTCCCCATTAAAATACTAACTGTGCCTAGAGGTCCTAATTTTCCAATTTTTCACTATTAGCTTTTTGGCACTATGGGTAAAGTGCATCTCAGTACCTCGGCCCAGTTGATTATACAAATATACAGCTCCCCATCTATTTTCTAATACATTTTACCATCATACTGTTACTGACCAAATCCTGTATACTGAGACCAACCAATATTTCCAATTATACTGATATACAAGAAGGAAATATTATAAACATACATATCAACATCATACTTTTACTGATCAAATCCCCAAATTCCCTGACCAATATTATCAACAATACATTATAGTGACCAAACTATAATTACCATCATAGAGACCAAACCCTGTATACTGAGACTAATATTACTGATCAAATCCCCAAATTCCCTGACCAATATTTTCAACAATACATTATAGCAGTGTTTCCCAACCTTTTTTGGGTCGGGGCACACCTCGTAAATTTTTTTTTCCGTGGGCACCCCTACCGAGGTTGACGAGTAAAGAAAAAAAAAAAACTATGAACAAATTCCTATGCACACTGCATATATCTTATCTTGCATATATCTTATTTTCCCCCACATTAGGTTGGCAGTATAGTTACCCCCACATTAGGTTGGCAGTATAGTTACCCCCACATTAGGTTGTAGTTCCCCAACATTAGGTTGCAGTTCCCCCACATTAGGTCCAGTATAGTTCCCCACATTAGGTCCAGTATAGTTCCCCCACATTAGGTCCAGTATAGTTCCCCCACATTAGGTCCAGTATAGTTCCCCCACATTAGGCCCAGTATAGTCCCCCCACATTAGGTGCAGTATAGTTACCCCCACATTAGGTTGTAGTTCCCCAACATTAGGTTGCAGTTCCCCCACATTAGGTTGCAGTTCCCCCACATTAGGTGCAGTATAGTTCCCCCACATTAGGTGCAGTATAATTCCCCCACATTAGGTGCAGTATAGTTCCCCCACAGACATACAGCCTTCAGCCATACAATGTATTACTGAAGGCTGTATGCCTGTGTACTGCCCCACTTCGGTGTTCCGAGCACCGCTTCTCCGGTCCGGCTATAGCAGTAGGTCCCGGGACCGGAGGAGCGGTGCTCGGAACACCGAAGGAGACGCGCCGCTGGTAACACTTACCAAGTTGACAGCGCACGTCCTCCTCGCTGCTCCGGTCCTCCGTGATTGTTGCTATGGGCGCACGCATGGGACGTCAGTGACGTCCCTGCGTGCACTACCTCCCGGCGGTCCCTGCATTTTTAAAGTAAACGCGGGGCCGCAGGGACTTAATAGAGGCATCCCTGTGTCCCGAAAGCAACTTTCGAGACACAGAGATGTCCCGCGGAAATAACACCCGGCGGGTGTTTTTCCCACGGCACACCTTACACTATGTCACGGCACACTAGTGTGCCGCAGCACAGTGGTTGAAAAACACTGCATTATAGTGACCAAACTATAATTACCATCATAGTGACCAAACCCTGTATACTGAGACTTATATTACCAATAATACCTGTATACAAGGAGGAATATTACCACCATACTGTTATTGACCAAATCTGATCAAAACTTAGACCAATAACACTAAAATTACCAGTAAAAACACAAACATTTTATCACCTCCAAACAAAGGGAAATATGTGCCTAGGTGCACACTGCTAGTTTTGTTTGCTACCAGTAATGGACAAATAATACTACCACACCATGACCACCACTACCATTACCACTGACTAATAATGCCGGATCATGACCACCACTACCATTACCACTGACTAATACTGTTATATTGTTTCTGAAGAAATTCCACTATACAAGTGATTTTACCCATGACTATATAGAGATAGACACAAGCTGTACACAGGATTTGTATACCATATATGTGATTACAGTTACATCTAGGGACTCACAATGGAAGTCTTTTCTGATCAGTGTTGTCCTATTTTCTTTTCTTCTCTGTCCGGATCAGACTGCCATGTCAACTTCTTCCAGCCAAAACTCATCTCTTCAGCATCTGCAGGACAAACATGTTAGACTCCACATTTTTCCAGTACCTTCCCTTCCTCTACATGATCTCCGTATCTAAAGGCCCTGACCTGTTATAATACTCCTACTTGGAGTCAAGCACAGTAAAAGGGCAGGTAGGTATGTAGCCAGGTATATAGGTAGGTAACTAGCCAGGTAGGTAGGTAGATAGCTAGGTAGCCAAGTATGTAGGTAGGTCGCTAGCTATGTAGTTACAAGTAGAGAGGGTAGAGGACAGCACTTGGACTCATCTGCGGTGCCTGTGACCATCTGAACTGCATTTCAGAGATCTATAGAAAGAAAAAGCTTCAGGTCACAGCACCAAGAATGGAGGCTCTGGATATTCAATCAAAGCTAGTGTTTTATTGGTTCTCCAACATGAAACGTTTCGGCTGCATAAGCCTTAGTTAAGCAATTGACAAAGGCTAATGCAGCTGAAATGTTGCATGTTGGGGAACCAAAACACCAGCTTCAACTGAATATCCAGAGCCTCTGTTCTTGGTGCTGTGCAGTGATGCTTTTTCTAGCTAGGTAGTTAGGTAGCCAGGTAAAGAGTTAGGTAGCTAGTTCGGTAGCTAGGTATGTAGCAAGAATGTGGGTAGCCAGGTTGTTCTGTAGCCAGGTAGGTAGTTCTGTAGCCAAATCTGTAGCCAGATATGTAGGTAGGTTGTTCTGTAGCCAGGTATGTAAGTAGTTTGGTAACTAGATAGGTAGGTAGTTAGGTAGCCAGACCCAGGGATATAGGGGCTTCAGCCCCCATAGCACCCCCTAGTGATGCCACTGGTGCAGTATGGTAGTATTATCCAGTCACTATACGGTGCTAATAGTAGTAGTCATGGTATTATTTGTCCCTTGAATAGTGGTGATATTGGTCTGTGAACAGTAGTTTTTATAACAGTATGATGATGGTATTATGTAGTCACTGCAGTAGTTTGGGGTGGGGGTATTATGGTACATTTCTAAACCTGTATGTACTGCCATTCTCCTGCATTCAAAGGGGGAGTGTTGACATATCTCCTTGCACCTGTCCTGTGTGTTACTGGGATTTGCAAAAAACCGAAGCATTTTGTCACAATTTTGTGCTAATCCCAGCATAATCCAGAGACATGTCCGGGCACTATTTAGTGGCCCTTCAGGGCATCCACCTGCCCCCATAAAACAGCCGGGACCTGCCCCCTTTAGCCCAGCCCGGAAATGCCCCCCATAGGTGTCTCTACGCACAGACATGATTGGCGGCCAGCTGAGAGGACCTTGGCACCCGGCTGGTACCTAGGAGGAGGCGCTGTCCGGCCGGAGGAGTGCCCGTGTGTCCGTAGTGTGCAGCAGCGCCCCCTCCAGCATGAAGCGGCCGGGGAGGGACACACCTCCCGAGTCTGGATCCGCCCAGGAAGCAGTGACAGGCGGCTCTCAGCAGTAGCAGCAGCTTTCCATCCCAGCAGTGCTGTGTATGTGCCTCCTGATTGCCGTCCTCCCGGCAGCGCCTCAGCATGTCCCGCATCCATCCTCCCCCCCGTCCCCGCTGATAGAGCCGCCCTCCTGCCGCTCACCTCTTCGGCTCAGGGAAGCACAGACTCCCGCTGGAAGCACATAGCTGCGCTGCTGAGACAGGGCGAGATCGGCGGCATAGCAGAGACGAGGAAATATGGCGAGCGACTCCCCAGCCCGCAGCCTGGATGAGATAGACCTGTCAGCGCTGAGGGTAAGACATGGCACCCCCATAGGGAAGCACAGGGAGCAGCTTCACTGCCCATCACCCCCATCCTCTGCCCGTCATCACCCCCATCCTCTGCCCGTCATCACCCCCATCCTCCTCTGCCCGTCATCACCCCCATCTGCCCGTCATCACCCCCATCCTCTGCCCGTCATCACCCCCATCCTCCTCTGCCCGTCATCACCCCCATCCTCCTCTGCCCGTCATCACCCCCATCTGCCCGTCATCACCCCCATCTGCCCGTCATCACCCCCATCTGCCCGTCATCACCCCCATCCTCTGCCCATCAGATTGATGCTGTAGTGATGCCCGGATTATGGCATTGTTCTGTGGGCATGTGATGCCTCTCTCCCCCGCACTGGTGATGTATATCGCAGGTTATGTACAGTGTGATCTGTTCCTATACATGGTGATGACAGCCGCTTCCTTTCTGTATGGCTGGCAGCGTGCTATCTGGGCTCTTTGTATGGCAGCAGCACTTGCTCCCATTGAATGGTTAATTCCAGTGACAGGCTACTTTTCCTATGGAGAATGTAGTTTGCATTCCATGGCCAGTGCTTGCCTGCCTGAGACAATGAGCTGATAGCAGGAGAGGCATTTGTGCTGTGCCCCCAGGTCAGGGCTCTGCTTCTATACACTGATTCTCCTCTAGCACATGGATGCTGCTGATCCCAACCTTCCTTATTTTTTTGCATCCAGCCCTTTTTTCATACAGCACGCCAGCCATTGTTACTAAATGGATGCCATGTTCATTTGATGTGAGGATGTGCATCCATAGAGCTGACCGTGCATCCATAGGGTTGTGTATGTTCTTGTGTGTGCTCATCCATAGGGTTGTGTGTGCGCTTGTGTGTGCTCATCCATAGGGTTGTGTGTGCGCTTGTGTGTGCTCATCCATAGGGTTGTGTGTGTGCGCTTGTGTGTGCTCATCCATAGGGTTGTGTGTGCTCATCCATAGGGGTGTGTGTGTGCTTGTGTGTGCTCATCCATAGGGTTGTGTGTGTGGTTGTGTGTGCTCATCCATAGGGGTGTGTGTGTGCTTGTGTGTGCTCATCCATAGGGTTGTGTGTGTGGTTGTGTGTGCTCATCCATAGGGGTGTGTGTGTGCTTGTGTGTGCTCATACATAGGGTTGTGTGTGTGCTTGTGTGTGCTCATCCATAGGGTTGTGTGTGCTCATCCATAGGGTTGTGTGTGCTCATCCATAGGGGTGTGTGTGTGCTTGTGTGTGCTCATCCATAGGGTTGTGTGTGCTCATCCATAGGGTTGTGTGTGCTCATCCATAGGGTTGTGTGTGTGGTTGTGTGCTTGTGTGTGCTCATCCATAGGGGTGTGTGTGTGCTTGTGTGTGCTCATCCATAGGGGTGTGTGTGTGGTTGTGTGTGCGCTTGTGTGTGCTCATCCATAGGATTGTGTGTGTGTACTTGTGTTTGCTCATCCATAGGGTTGTGTGTGTGTACTTGTGTGTGCTCATCCATAGGGTTATGTGTGTGTGTGCTCATCCATAGGGTTATGTGTGTGTGCGCTCATCCATAGGGTTGTGTGTGCGTGCTCATCCATAGGGTTGTGTGCGCTTGTGTGTGCTCATCCATAGAGTTGTGTGTGCGCATGTGTGTGCTCATCCATAGGGTTGTGTGTGCTCATCCATAGGGCTGTGTTTGTGTACATCCATAGGGCTGTGTGTGTGTGTACATCCATAGGGCTGTGTGTGTGTACATCCATAGGGCTGTGTGTGTGTACATCCATAGGGCTGTGTGTGTGTACATCCATAGGGCGGTGTGTGTGTACATCCATAGGGCGGTGTGTGTGTACATCCATAGGGCGGTGTGTGTGTACATCCATAGGGCTGTGTGTGTGTACATCCATAGGGCTGTGTGTGTGTACATCCATAGGGCTGTGTGTGTGTACATCCATAGGGCTGTGTACATCCATAAGGCTGTGTGGGTGTACACATCCATAGGGCTGTGTGTGTGTGTGTGTACATCCATAGGGCTGTGTGTGTTTGCTCCATAGATCAATGAGTTATTACCAGGGGCCCTCCTAGAATGACCTATGCTAATGAGATTGCAGCATGTCGTGCTCACATGGGCTGGAATAGAAGAGCCCCTTTGTACTGTATGTCTTCATATGCCACTGAGATTAAACATGGACATGGCTAGTCACATCGCCTGAATGAGAGACTTAGCTCTGCTCCACTGCCCAGACTAGCTGTCTTACCCAGGAGCCCTTCTAGTAGAAATATATTGCTTCCTTTCTGTGCTGGAGATGTGATCACTGAAGGCCGATGGATAAATATGTGTTTTTGTAGTTTTGCATTGCAAGAATCATCTGGATCCAGAATGTAGTTGGCACATTGACAAGGATATTTGCATATTTGGGCAGAGGATGTTCCCCTAGATCAGTAGTAGCAGCCTGAGCTCTTGTAGCGCTTGACTAGAATTTATGAGGACTGTAGAAGGTCAGGAGCTATAGTGATGCTTTCATGGCTTCCCCATTACACACGGTATCATTTGGGATCAATAGTGACTTAGTGAGACTTACAGTTTCCCGGCATGGTTTTTGTTGGTTTAACCCTTGCTTCTCTGTGGAGTCAAGAAATTGGGTATTATACTTGTTTCCAAATATAGCAGACCTAGGAGGGCATTGTCCACTTTCTACTTGTTTAGGGTCTTCTGGATTGGTAAATACCTAGTTATCTCTGCTCTTCATGGGTTAAGGAGTCATGTGGGTCAGTCTTACTCTGTGATTGACAGCTGTATATTCACCATTATATACAGATAACTGTTCAGCTCCTACTACTCTCTAACCTGGTGCTGTAGATAAAACCATATTATCAATGTGGCAGGTTCTCTTTATTGGATTAAGGGTATGTTCACACTGACAAATATCTGAGCGGAATTTGCGCTGAACAAATCCGCTCAGAAATGACAGTTTTTTTTTTTCTGCAAGGAATTTAGCGCAGAAATCAGTGCGGAGTTCGGCGCAGCATAGGAGACATTGTAAAAATAAATTTTAGCGGGAATTTTGCGCAATTTCCGTGCAAATTCCGCACAGAAGTGTTGCGGCCTGAAATTTTTTTACATTGACTTCTATGGAGTTACGACTCGAATTCCGCATGAAGAAAGAAAGAACATGTTCATTCTTCATGCGGAACGGAATTCAGTGACGGAATTCCGCTAGATGTGAACTGAGGAGCAGAATTTTTATTACATGCTATGGGGGTTTTCACTGCTAAATGATTTGGAGAGGAATAAGCGAGCAGAATTACTTGCGGAAATTCCTCTCCAAACCCTCAGTGTGAACATACCCTAATACTATATTATATATATAATTATATTATAATTATAACTATAACTAATAACTATATTATAACTATAACTATATTATATATATAATTAACACATCACCATGGTGGGGGTCACTGCCATTCAAGGACTCAAGATCAGAGTGTTTTATTTTTTATTTTTTTTTATTTATTTATTTTATTTTTTACCTCCAGTAATGAATTTAATATATTCTAGATTTGTTATAATAGTTGTCATGCATTAGGCCTTATCATTTACATCTTTATGCTTCGAACATAAGTCATTTTGGCCCGGTCCTGCGCATCCCTGAAAGCTGGTAAATGAGACTTTGTATAGATCAGTGGTCTTCAACCTGCGGACCTTCAGATGTTGCAAAACTACAACTCCCAGCATGCCCGGACAGCCAGCGGCTGTCCGGGCATGCTGGGAGTTGTAGTTTTGAAACATCTGGAGGTCCGCAGGTTGAAGACCACTTGTATAGATCAAGAATGATCAGATGACTGGATTCTGTAGGGGGTAACTCTCTCCCTACAAGGGTCCGTCAGGCTGATATTTTTAGTGAAAGGGCAATAAGAACTTTCATACCTGAATTTGTTCAGACTTGGAATATGTTTCCTGTGGTAAATAAATGTCAGCACTATTGCTTTAGGTTGTGCACATGGTGGAGTCAAATCCAATGCATGTAGAAAAATCTAATCCTGGCACTCACCAATAGAGATGTAAACTTCAAAGTGTTTATTCAAAGAGATGCGTTTCGGGTTTTTAGGAACACAGCTAATATAGGCTTAACAACCGAAATACTACCTGTACCCCGATTTTTGTGATGTAAATTAACACTTTAAAGCTTACATCTCTAGTGGTAAGTGCCAGGATTTGATGTTTATATATGAAATATGGTTCCTGGGATTTGTCTAGACCTGGAATGTGGAAGTCGAGGAAGAGTAGTGTGGTTGTCCATAGCAACCAATCAGACCACTTCTTTCATTTTTAGAAAGGGCTTTGAAAAATGAAATCCGCAATCTGGTTGCTATGGGCAACTGTACCACTCTTCCTTTACATATGTTTTGATAAATCTACCCTACAGTTCAGCCCATAAATATGGTTCCTGGGCTTTGTTTAGGCTTGGAGTTTAGTTCCTGGGCTTTTTTCAGATCTGGAATATGGTTCCTGGGCTTTGTTTAGGCTTGGAGTTTAGTTCCTGGGCTTTTTTCAGATCTGGAATATGGTTCCTGGGATTTGTTCAGGCCTGGATCCCTTCATGCTTTATGAGCAAAGTGGCAGCACAAGTCTATCTCCTGTGCTGTAGTCCAGGCTACCTATGTTGCCGTATTTAAAAAAGAACTTGCAGTTAAAGTTAAAAAAAAAATGATGGCCTGATTTATCCAGTTGTGTGAGAGGGAAACTGGAGCGATTTTGCTTTGACAGTAGCCGATCACAGCTCAGCGTTCACTTTACCACAGCTCGTTAGGATAGGAAAGCTGAGTTGTGATTGGCTGCTGTTATGGGAAAATCTCTCCAGTTTTTCTCTCACACACTTTGATGAATCAGGGTGGATATGTTTAAAGGGTACCTTTCATCAAAAAAACTTTTGATATATTATAGATTAATGTATGCAGAATAACTTTCCAATAGCATGTTATTAAAAAATATGCTTCTTTCTATTTAATTTTCCACTTTGAAAAATGACCACTAGGGGTCTCCCTACCAGTCCTTTTTTTTTTTTTTTATAGATTTCAGACTCGTGCAGGAGTCCTAAATCTCAAACTGCAGCCGGAACACAGACAAACGCAGCACTGCTCACTGCCAGGGAGCAGTGCTGTGCTTGTCTGTGTCCTGGCTGCAGTCTGAGATTTAGGACTCCAGCATGAGTCAAAAATCTATAAAAAGAGGACTGGTAGGGAGACCCCTAGTGGTCATTTTTCAAAGTGGAAAATTAAATAGAAAGCATATTTTTTAATAACATGCTATTGGAAAGTTATTCTGCATACATTAATCTATAATATATCAAAAGTTTTTTTTTATAAAAGGTACCCTTTAAGGCATCAAAATTTGCACATTTTTGTTTCGCATTAGAAATGTTATATTCCAAAGGTTCTTGGTATGTCCTTCTGTCTGGAGGTAAATTTGACAATCTTCTAGGTATACTGCTAGAGGTCTGTTATATGGCTGTTCAGTAATTTTGTTCACATGCTCAGGATTTGATGACTATATTGGTGTGAATTCTTGAGCATAATTCCCATCAAATTTGCTAAAATTCCATTTCCAATGCAATTGAGGTGGTATTCTATACAGTACTCCATTTACATGCAGCACAAAAAATCTATGTGAAATAATGACTGGGCTGGAGGTTTTGTAGTCTATACCACGCTTTATATATGTGCAGATTCCGCTTGGAAAAGCTGCGGGTTAGCCCTGCTGTAATACAAGTGGGCTACTGATCCTTTTAGATGGGGAGATGGCTGCCTGGTACAAATCTGTCAGATTTTCACTCTTTTGAAGAAGCCTTTACACGTCCCAGTTATTCGCAGCGCTGCACCAATGATCGCAGGGTTGCTCATAAGGCCCTTCACTTACATCATTGTCGGCTAGACATCCTCTGTTTACATGGAGAAATGTGCTGCCGACCAACAATGATTTTTAGGGGCTCGTGATCCCAGTGCTCACCCAATGAAATAGTGTTTACTAGTTCGCCTGATTTTACACAGGGTAGTAGTCACCTTGATAATTGCCCTTTGTAAATGGCCCTTGTGCAGATCGTCTGGCACATCTATAGCAGATATGAGTTTGAGGAAAGGTCTGCATTTAGCCCTTATGCCAATGGTTAAGCCATACACTGGAGGCTACGTGGCCCCATAGCCTTTTTTCAGCTTCATGGTGTGTCTCACGTAAAACAATGCTTCTTGGAGACCAGAGCTGAACAATTTGGAGAAAGTGCGCAGTTGCGATTATGGAGGTAAATATTGTGGTTTCAATATGCAATTGCAATATAATAAACGAATGGTGTGCCCCCCCCCCCCCACATTTAATTACCATTCCACTAATTTCATGTCCAATCCCCTCTATTTTATATAGCCATTGCCCTCATTTAATTGCACTAATTTTCATATGTAATGAGCAGAAAGGCTTTATGAAATTCATATCGCCAATACCCCCCCCCCCCCCATTTTATTTCCAATCCCCTTCATTTCATGTTCATTGACTAAACATAAAATGGAAGGGATTGGATATGAAACAGGGAGAGGTCCTCTGCATTTCATGGGCCTCTGCACCCTCTGCAGCGTTGTTACATTGTTCTCTCCCACTCATCTGTGTTGCACCATAAAGTGCTGGGAGGAAGTGACCTCTCTTAACCCCTTAAGGACTGAATGTTTTTCAGTTTTTGCATTCCCCCCCCCCTCCTTTCCTTTTAAAATCATAACCCTTTCAATTTTGCACCTACAGACCCATATGAGGGCTTGTTATTCGCGCCACCAATTTTACTTTGTAATGACCTCAGTCCTTTTTTGCCAAGGCATCTACGGCGAAACAAAAAAAATATTTGTGGGACAAAATTGAAGAATAAAAACCCCACCATTTTGTAAATTTTGGGGGCTTCCATTTCTATGTAGTGCATTTTTTGGTAAAAATGACACCTTATCTTCTGGTCCATACAATTAAAATGATACCCTACTTATATAGGTTTGATTTAGTTTTCCTTCTGGTAAAAATCATAACTACATGCACGAAAATTAAGTTTAAAAATGTCCTCTTCTGAGCCCTATAACTTTTAGTTTTTCTGCATACGGGGATGTTTGAGGGCTCAGTTTTTGCATCGTGATCTGAAGTTTTTATTGGTGCTATTTTTGATGGGACTTTTTGATCACCTTTTTATTTGTTTTCTTTTATACATTTTATAAAAAGTGACCAAAAATACCCTATTTTGGACTTTTTTTTTACGTGTATATCATTGACCGTGCAGTTCAATTAACTGTATATTTGTTATAGCTCGGACACTTTTATGCACGAGGCGATACCACCGCGATCAGTGATGTCTGGTATTAGCCAAGGGTCCTGGCCGTTGCTAGGTGCCGAGTCCGACCCGCGTGACCCCGCGTTATAGCACGGGATACCACATACCTGGATACCACATGGATCGCACTCCTATTAGAATAGCCTGAGGTGACTAACTACACGATAGTTCACACGTTCCTACTTAGCCGTTTTTTTTTATGTGTGAAACTTATTCTAGAGTTATACGGATTTAACCGCAAACCTCATTCATTTGATATTTCCCTGATACTATCTACATACTAATGTGTAACGATAAGACCATGTATATATTTATACCTCTTGGGGACCAAAGGAAGCAAAATAGCTGATACTAACTAGCCTGAGATCTAATTCAACGGCTGCAAGGTATTATGAGATGGCACCAAAACTATAATTATTTTGAATAGTATAACCTATATTGATTTATATAGTAAAGTATGCATATATCCATTATACATAATAGTATGGATATATGTATATAATGCATAGCACATGTGAATTCATATTATTTCTTATATATAAATATTTGTTGGTTAAAAGATGCTAGATTTCTATTGCAATATTTGCTGTGATAACATATGTTTATTGTTATATGGTTACTAGTATATTTGATACTTTTATTATTGTTTTTATTCTTGATATTTTTGTTTACATATTACTGTTTAATATTTATTATGATTATCTTTTTTGCCGATTTACTATTTTATTATTTCTATTTTTATATGATTTATAACATTATTTTTTTCATTTATATTACTTTATAAATAGCATTATTGTTAGTAAATTTTAATTTATTTTATATTGTTTTATTTTTATTTTATTTTCAACGGCAAAAGCTAAACAAATGTAAACCAATTTTTTATGAGGAACGCAATAAGTTGAGGCGATATTTTTCAGGGACAAGTAATTATCAAATCTAGTCTCTTATTTAGACCTTGTGGATGCCTAGTTGCTAATAGAAACATCCAAAATGTTTTTCACGATTATATAACCGCCTCCTTAAGTCACCTCCTCTTACTCCTAATTGGATTTTTTCCACTCCTGTAACCCTCAGGGAGCTATCATCCCCTGCATGTACTTCTCTAAAGTGTTTGGAAAGCATGGACACACTAGATACATTGTTTTTAATATCGGCTACATGTTTACGGAATCTTGTTTTTAACCCCGTAAGGACCAAGGACGTACCGGTACGTCCTTGGTCCTGCTCCCGTGATATAATGCGGGGTTACACGGTAACCCTGCATCATATCACGGCGGGCCCGGCGTCATAGTGAAGCCGGGACCCGCCGCTAATAGCGCGCAGCGCCGCGCGCTATTAACCCTTTAGCCGCGCGCTCAGAGCTTAGCTACGCGGCTAAAAGCGAAAGTAAAAAGTGCCAGTTAATTCAGTGGGCTGTTCGGGATGCCGCGATTTCGCCGCGGCTACCCAGAACAGCTTACAGGACAGCGGGAGGGCCCCTACCTGCCTCCTTGCTGTCCGATCGCTGAATGACTGCTCAGTGCCTGAGATCCAGGCATGAGCAGTCAAGCGGCAGAATCATCGATCACTGGCTTCCTATGAGAAACCAGTGATCAATGATAAAGATCAGTGTGTGCAGTGTTATAGGTCCCTATGGGACCTATAACACTGCAAAAAAAAAGTGAAAAAAAAAGTGAATGAATATCATTTAACCCCTTCCCTATTAAAAGTTTGAATCGCCCCCCTTTTCCCATAAAAAAAAACCAGTGTAAATAAAAGTAAAAATAAACATATATGGTATCACCGCGTGCGGAAATGTCCGAATTATAAAAATATATCGTTAATTAAACCGCTCGGTCAATGGCGTACGCGCAAAAAAATTCCAAATTCCAAAATAGTGCATTTTTGGTCACTTTTTATATCAGTTAAAAATGATCAATAAGTCCTATCAATGCAAAAATGGTACCGTTAAAAACTTCAGATCACGGCGCAAAAAATGAGCCCTCATAACGCCCCATACACGGAAAAATAAAGTTATAGGGGTCAGAAAATGACAATTTTAAACGTATTCATTTTCCTGCATGATTTTTTTCCAGAAGGCCGACAAAATCAAACCTATATAAGTAGGGTATCCTTTTAATCGTATGAACCTACAGAATAAAGATAAGGTGTCATTTTTACCGAAAAATGTACTACGTAGAAACGGAAGCCCCCAAAAGTTACAAAAAAATTCCTTTTTTTTTCCCAATTTTGTCGCAGAATGATTTTTTTTTTCCGTTTCGCCGTAGATTTTTGGGTAAAATGACTGACGTCATTACAAAGTAGAATTGGTGGCGCAAAAAATAAGCCATTATATGGATTTTTAGGTGCAAAATTGAGAGTTATGATTTTTTTAAAGGCAAGGAGCAAAAAACGAAAATGCAAAAACGGAACCCCCCCCCCGGTCCTTAACCCCTTAAGGACGCAGGACGTAAATGTACGTCCTGGTGAGGTGGTACTTAACGCACCAGGACGTACATTTACGTCCTAAGCATAACCGCGGGCATCGGAGCGATGCCCGTGTCATGCGCGGCTGATCCCGGCTGCTAATCGCAGCCAGGGACCCGCCGGCAATGGCCGACGCCCGCGATCTCACGGGCGTCCGTCATTAACCCCTCAGGTGCCGGGATCAATACAGATCCCGGCATCTGCGGGAGTTCGCGATTAAAATGAACGATCGGATCGCCCGCAGCGCTGCTGCGGGGATCCGATCATTCATAACGCCGCACGGAGGTCCCCTCACCTTCCTCCGTGCGGCTCCCGGCGTCTCCTGCTCTGGTCTGTGATCGAGCAGACCAGAGCAGGAGATGACCGATAATACTGATCTGTTCTATGTCCTATACATAGAACAGATCAGTATTAGCAATCATGGTATTGCTATGAATAGTCCCCTATGGGGACTATTCAAGTGTAAAAAAAAATGTAAAAAAATGTAAAAGTAAAAGTAAAAAAAAAGTGAAAAATCCCCTCCCCCAATAAAAAAGTAAAACGTCCGTTTTTTCCTATTTTACCCCCAAAAATCGTAAAAAACATTTTTTATAGACATATTTGGTATCGCCGCGTGCGTAAATGTCCGAACTATTAAAATAAAATGTTAATGATCCCGTACGGTGAACGGCGTGAACGAAAAAAATTTTAAAAAGTCCAAAATTCCTACTTTTTTAATACATTTTATTAAAAAAAAAATTATAAAAAATGTATTAAAAGTTTTTTATATACAAATGTGGTATCAAAAAAAAGTACAGATCATGGCGCATAAAATGAGCCCCCATACCGCCGCTTATACGGAAAAATAAAAAAGTTATAGGTCATCAAAATAAAGGGATTATAAACGTACTAATTTGGTTAAAAAGTTTGTGATTTTTTTTAAGCGCAACAATAATATAAAAGTATATAATAATGGGTATCATTTTAATCGTATTGACCCTCAGAATAAAGAACACATGTCATTTTTACCAGAAATTGTACGGCGTGAAAACAAAACCTTCCAAAATTAGCAAAATTGCGTTTTTCGTTTTAATTTCCCCACAAAAATAGTGTTTTTTGGTTGCGCCATACATTTTATGATATAATGAGTGATGTCATTACAAAGGACAACTGGTCACGCAAAAAATAAGCCCTCATACTAGTCTGTGGATGAAAATATAAAAGAGTTATGATTTTTAGAAGGCGAGGAGGAAAAAATGAAAACGTAAAAATTAAATTGTCTGAGTCCTTAAGGCCAAAATGGGCTGAGTCCTTAAGGGGTTAAGGGGTTAAAGTATTCCCTGTACAACCTGTGTATTGAATCTTGCAGGCAGTACATGTGGCCACGTATACAACTGATTTCGAGTTGCAATTAATGTAGTCTTTAATTTTATATTCTTTACCCGTACAACAGGAGATTATTTTATTTGTTTGTTCTATGAAGTTACAGGTAATGCATCTAGTGTGTCCACATTTCCAACACCCTGTTGTTTCCAGCCAAGTCCCTCTATTTTTCCTAGGATTGGATTGGCTTGAAAACAAACTGGGTGACAATGTAGATCCCAAGGTAGGACCTCTACGTGAAACTGACGTAATACCATCTTGTACTATATTTTTCAATATGGGATCTGTTTGTAGTACCGGGACATGTTTATTAATTATGCTTTTTATTTGATTAAATTGTAAACTATAGGGCGTAACAAAATAAGGTTTTCTTGTACCATCATCTCTGTTTTTTTCTTTCTTCTACCTTCTCTATTTGAGTATGTTGTTAACGCCTCTCTATCTAACTTATCAATTCTTTCCATTGAGTCTAGGAGCACTTTATCCCCATATCCCCTCTTCTTGAACCTATCCACTGTTTCCTTTTTTACCTGTTCAAACCGCATCTTGTCTGAACAGTTCTTTTGGTCCTGCAGAGTACCCCAAACGGAATATTGTTAATCACATGCCTTGGATAGCATGATGATGCCAATAATACCGAATTCGTTGCGGTGTCCTTCCTAAAGGGGTATACTTCTATTTTGCCCTCATTGCTGGTTAATGTTATAGCTAAGAAGTTCACCGACATTAACATTAACCAGCAATGAGGGCAAAATAGAAGTATACCCCTTTAGGAAGGACACCGCAACGAATTCGGTATTATTGGCATCATCATGCCAGTTGGAGTAAATCCCCATAGGAAACCTGTCCTGCTCTGGACAGTTCCTGACATTGACAGAGGTGTCAGCAGAGAGCACTGTGGTCATATTAAAAGAAAATAACTTCCTGTGGAGCATACAGCAGCTGATAAGTACTGGAAGGATTAAGATTTTTTAAAAGATGGAGCCAGTTAATTTAAAGAAAAATGTTTTCCAGCGGCGTACCCTTTGAATGTCCAGGCCATTTATTTATTTTCTGGGAAGGAGGTCCTTCATTTTTTCCTCCTCGCCTTCTAATGGCCATAATGCTTTCAGTTTTTCACCTACAAATCCAAGTAAAGGCTTGTTTTATGCGCACCAGTTGTACTTTGTAAGGAGGACATCATTTACTGAAACAAAAAAATATTTGTGGGGAGGAATAGAGAAAAAAATTAAATATTTCGCAACATTTGGAGAGGAGGGGAGTGTTCCTATGCAGTACGCTCCTCAGTAGAGATGACACATTGGCCTAGATTTATCAAACTGTGTGAGAGTAAAAGTGAAGGGATTTTGCAACAGCGACCAATCACAGTTCAGCTTTCACTTTACCACAGCTTGCTAGAAAAAGAAAAATCTTTCCACTTTTTCTGTCACGCAGTTTGATAAATTGGGCCCATGATTATCTTTATTCTTGAGGTTTTGTTTCAATTTACTACTTAATTATGATATCTTGATGATATCCCCTGCAGCGGACGGGAGCCGACAGTCAGGTGACACATGGGAACCAAGCTGCCGCATTTCAACTTCTTGTAAGCTCCCGTGCAGTTTAGCCTGGCCCCTCCAGGGTGCGTCCTACTGTTGCTCCTCCTAGCAGTGCCTAGGTAATTGCTAAATTTTTGTTAGCGTATAATCGACATATTGAAAAATGCTTAAATCACTATGCGATTGAGATATGTTGTGCAGCCCTATTGGAGAGGAAAGCTTTATACACAACCAGTGTGGTATGCCGTGCCTCCTTACAAAATCGGAGACATACAGTAGAGCAGCGTGCACCTACTAAGGGGAAAATTACACAGTTTTTGTCTTCAGATAAATCTTGGCCACAGTATTATTGCATTCAAGTGAACATTGCACGACTACTACAAATAGTATGATGCGAGCAATTACTCCCTTAAAGGGGTATTCCAGGCCAAAACTTTTTTTTCTATATCAACTGGCTCCGGAAAGTTAAACAGATTTGTAAATTACTTCTATTAAAAAATCTTAATCCTTCCAATAGTTATTAGCTTCTGAAGTTGAGTTGTTGTTTTCTGTCTAACTGCTCTCTGATGACTCACGTCCCGGGAGCTGTGCAGTTCCTATGGGGATATTCTCCCATCATGCACAGCTCCCGGGACGTGAGCATTATTGAGCAGTTAGACAGAAAACTTCAGAAGCTAATAACTATTGGAAGGATTAAGATTTTTTTAATAGAAGGAATTTACAAATCTGTTTAACTTTCCGGAGCCAGTTGAGATACATATACATATACATATACACATATATATATATTGTTTTTCCCTGGAATACCGATCTTTGATCGGCAAAGAACTGGGAGTAGGCCCCACTGGTCTAGTACTGATTGGCCAATGCTGCTCCTTATAGTCATAGCTATGATCAGATATTGCTACTTAGTTGCGGGGTACAATAAATAGTAAGGAAAGTTTAATGTAGGTTTACATCGCTTCCTGTTACCTAAGATAATTGCCTGATACAAGCGCCGATCAACATGTGCAAATAGGTGCCTGTAGAATCGACCGTTTAGACAGTCCAATTATTGGGAGTATGTGGCCACACGAATGATAACTGTAAAGTTCCTGTGGCCGTTCACTTCCATTATTGACGACAGCGAATTCCCTGTGGCGGTGGGATGTTCCGCTTACTAATAATAATCTTCTCTTAGGCTCCTCGCTGGGCCTTTGCACAGCAATAATTGAGTGTTAGGCTGAAGAATCATTCCATGTAAAGCATCGTTCATCTGCATCAGAGACTGTTAGTTTAACATCCTCCGTTACAGCCCACGTTCAGGGACAAAAATAAGGTCTGATGCACAATGGACCCCAGTGGTGCACATTGACTTTATTGAGTTGCATTTCTTCCTCCATCCACACCATATATTCAGTTTTGTCAACCCAGTAATGCTAAACCCAAAGAACTATTTTGGGTCATTATACAATTTAAATGTACATTTTAAGTATATTGAACACAAGTCAGCTGCTAGTTCTTGGTGCTAGACAGTGAAAAAGATTATAGGAAATACAGCCATAGAATATGTTAACACGGGCGGAATTTCCGCACTAATTCCGCTTCCAATGGGTGGTTTCTGGCTTGTGCGGATTCGCCATAGAAGTCTATTGGGCTTTCATTTGGGGCAGAATTCCGCAAGCGGATATTCTGCCTGTGTGAAAGAACCCATAGGGTACGTTCACATGGGCGGTTTACCTGTGGAATTTCTGCAGCGTATTTGCTGCAGAAAATCTGCAGCACATTTTGCTACCATTGACTTCATTGGGTCAGCAGAAAATCCGCAATAAAGGCTGATTTGCAGATTTTCCTTCAGACCCATTGAAGTCAAAGGTAACAAAATCTGCTGCGGAAATTTTGCAGGTACTCCACCCGTGTGAACGTACCCATATAACATTTTTCTCTGTTTTTAACGCTTCTGTTCCAATAGATTCATGCTTTTTATTTGCTAAAATATAATTTTTTTAACATTTATAACTTGTTTTTTTTTTGTTTACTGTAATGTTGCTTTTGAATATAGTTTTATTTTGTGAGGATAATAGACATAAATATGGCAATTCGTCAGGTAAAGTTCCATTGGGATTAAAGGGAATACATAAAACATCTGTACACGGGCTTATCGTCTATTGGTTACAGATCTAAACCACATACACCATAAGAAAATGCCCAGCAGTGATAGAAGATTGGCTGAGGTGTCCTTGGATAAACTCTGAGAAATGGAGCACTCTGTATGTGCCCATATTTTCATCTTAGCAAATGAATGACATATGGACATTATGTCAGCTGAGTGACCTGATCACATCTGGCTCTATTGCAGCCTCTTAGCTAAAGCTGCGCTGGTCAATTGTACGGCCATGTTTCCACTTGTTTTTAGTTTATTTTATTTTTTTGCAGTGTGTTTTTCACCGGAAAAAATGCCAGTGCAATTTCCTGCATCTGACGTTTTTTATGGGTTTTTGCATTTGAGTGGAAATTGCATTTTTGGTCCCTTTCTGGCGTTTTTTACAAAATTTGTTGGAACCCAAAAAATAAAATAAAAAAATAAGCATGCAGTAGGGATGGGAAAAAATGTATTTAACAAAATTTTTATTATTTTTTAATAGTGTGTGTGTGTGTGTTTCACTTATTTTTTTTCTCTCTTTTTTTAATATTTGTTAGGGCATAATCGACATATTGAGCACACTCTGCTCCATGCTGGGAGCTGTAGTATCTGCATTAATAGACAGATCGCAGCGAGTGTTACTTCTGACACCTGTTGTGATCTGTCTATTAATGCAGGTACTACAGCTCCCAGCATGGAGCAGAGTGTGCTCCATGTTGGGAGTAGTAGTACCTGCAGTTAAGGAAAGATCACAGCAGATGTCACTCCTGACACATGCTGTGATCCTCCAGTATAATGTATAGATGCGGCCGGACGCTCTTCTATGGTCCCCTGCACGGACGTATATATTCACCTATTCATATTTCCCACATAGAGTTGTGATTGGCTGGAACCATCTGGCCAATCACAGCTCTGTGGGAAATATGAATAGGTTATGAATAGGTGTGTCTATACGGCAGTGCCGGGGACCATAGAAGAGTGGCCGGCCGCATCTATACACTATACAGGAGGATCACAACGGACCCGGGTGATCTGTTAATTAGTACAGGTACTACTACTCCCATCATGGAACAGTGTGTTTCATGCTGGGAGTAATAGTACTACCTAAAAAATGTAAAATAAAGAAAAAGGGGAAAAACACACACACACACACACACACACACACACATACACACACACACTACATTTTTATTATTGTCTGCTACATTTTTAGTGCCCTACCCACCCACATAAATTGATCCCTGTTTAAAAATTCATAAAAATTTAGTTATAAAAAATAAAAATGTACCGTAGTTAAATACAATTTTTCCCATCACTACTGTATCTTTTTTTTATTATTTTTATTGGTACCCTACGAAATTTTAATAAAAAAAGGTATGTTCATCACTTTTTTTTTTTGATCGCTAAAGTCCCAAAAAAGAATAAAAACCGCCTGCAAAAATGCCCACATGGTTTTTCTTTGCGTTTTTTTACTCCCATAGACTTCTATGGGAGAAAGACGCCACGATTTCAGGGAAAAAAACGCCAGAGGCTCAACATGCTGCGACTTTGCCACCAAGAAGCTGAAAAATGCCAAAAAAAGAGAAAAAAAGACAAAAGGATTAAAAAAACGCCAAACTGAAAAACGCAAAGTGGAAAAAGAATTTAGTTTTTTTTGTATTTATTTGCAGCTAACATCTGGCCAATGAAAAAACGCCATGGGGGCAGTTTTGGCATTTTTTGGGGGCAAAATGCCCAAAAAACTAACAAAGTGGAATCTTAGCCTAAGTGCTGGTTATTTCTATGAGCAAACACACGTTAGACCTTAGAGGCTACATAAGTGTAGGCCATGATGGCCATAAACCTCAGGATGAATGAGCAACTACACACAATTCTTAGATCGCCGTGTACCTTTTCAAATATAGGTTGGTTTGTGGTTATGCACACTGGGAGATTTATCATAGCCTTCAAGACATTTGGCTGTAATTTGGCGCAAAATGTTTGCACAATTTCAAAATAGACAACTTTGGCAAAAGTGACTGTGAAATGCAGAGCTTCATTATTGACTATGCAGTGGACGGGATTTATTAACCCCCTTAAGGACGCACAGGTACACCCTCGTCCCCTGGTACTTAAAGAGAACCAATCATCAGATTTTACCCTATAGAACGCTTGGCAAAGCGTTATATAGAGTAAAATCTTTATCCTCACCATCCCCCGGCGATGCTCCTGCCCCCTGGCATGGTGAAGATATGAAGTTATAAACTAGTCCCCGCCTTCCTCGCAAGTAGTCCCCTGGGTGGGGAGCTCCTCTCACCTTGTTCGTTACTTAGGCCGGCAGCGACGACCACCGCCCCCCTCCCCCGATTTGATTGACGGGCCGCCTCCTGATGCTGATTGCCAATTCACTGATGTAGCCTGGCTTGGCCATAGGCATAGCATTATACAGTAAATGCCATCAATTCATTGCGTATAAAAGTCCCCTATGGAGACTTAAAATGTGTAAAACAAAGAAAAATTCAATGGGCACGGTCAGATATAAAAACTTTTGATATGTTGTAAAGCATGTATAACCAATAGGTTTTGCAATTGCTTTCATTAGAAAATGTTCAGTATTTCAGTCAAACAACTGCCCCCCCTGTCTCCTGAAATGCATTCAGTGCTTTTGTCTACACTGCTTCGTCCTGGACTCCAGGATGTTTTGGAGGGGGGAGGGGCTGTACACACTGCAGAGACTCGTGAAGAGAAGGGGAGGGGCAGGAAGACTGCTGCCGGGATCTCACACAGCAGACATCAATGAGAGAGGCAGAAACATGCATTGCAGACGAAAAAGTAAGTGTCCATGCGTGTGTGTGTGTAGCCGTGTTTCGATTGTGTATGTGTAAGAATATATGAAGCCTGTGTGTGATAAAGGGGGACTACAATCATATCCTCCAGCTGTTTCCAAACTAAAACTCCCAGCATGCCTGCACAGCCAAATGATTTGTAGGCATGCTGGGAGCTGTAGTTTTGCAACAGCTGGAGGCACCCTGGTTGGGAAGCACTGGACTGAGGAGAGGGAGGGGGAGGAGAGGGGAGTGGTTATCACAGTGAGTACCCGCCCCCTGTTTCTGGGGGATAAAATTAAGGTATTTCAGAAATAAAGCTAATTCTGAGAGAAATGTAGGTAACAGACACATACAAAGTGCATGTACATGATCAGGATGAGATACTGAGCAACATATCACAGTTTTTTTTTTTATTGTTGTGAATACATTTATTTTGCTTTGTGTCACTATGGCAACTTGTAGTTTAGACAGTTAGTACATTTTAACACATTGTTGTGTGGATTGTACTAATGTACATAGTGTTGGCACTTCCTGGTGGAGGTATGTGTACTCCTCAATCGCATAAATCACGTGCACACCTGCTTGGATATTTCTGTAACTTCTATAGAAGTGAAAGGAAAGGGCTGCGCACAAGTGCAACCACCTCTTTCTTCATTCTCTTGTGCGCTTCTCTACCTTCTGTGTCTGTGTGAGTCACATGACAGAGCCAGGAAAGAATGCGGTAAGTGCGCACTCCCCCTGGCTCATTCTACTGATTAGTTGAGGTCTAAACACTCTGGGGGAGATTTATCAAAACCTGTCCAAAGGAAAAGTTGCCCAGTTGCCCATAGCAACCAATCAGATTACTACTTTCATTTTGCAGAGGCCTCGTTAAAAATGAAAGAAGCGAGCTGATTGGTTGCTATGGGCAACTGGGCAACTTTTTCTCTGGACAGGTTTTGATAAATCTCCCCCTCTGATCCCAACCGATCAAAACTTTTGATATGTCTGTGACAGTGCCCATAAGCTTGTACTTAAAACAACTTAGCGGATTTTTATCCATTTTTGATTACCAAGTTATTCTCTTTAAAGATTCCCTAGAAACATTAGGACCTATTCACACTGAATTTTTGAGTGGAGAAGTTCCGCTTGCAAATTCTGATACAGCAGCCTCTCATTGTTTTAATGGGATTTTGCTATGTCTGGCACACTATAGAATTTCCACTGCTAAAAATTCTGCAGTGGAAATGTTTAATTCTGGACTCTGCTTAAAACAAGTTACATTTTTCATCAGAATCCGCTCGGAGATGCATAGCCGTTTTTGACTAGTGGCAAGCGGTCCTAGTGCTGGCTGATATCTGCGGCCGCTGCTTCTTATAGAATATCCGCCCAGATTTTATGTGGATTTGTGCATGTGAAATCCACAGTACTGTATATTAGAGTACCACATGCTGCAGACTTGTTATGTGCAGAAATATTTTAGTTGCAGACGTTCACAGCAGATTTCACCACATTCATTGTAGCAGGGGTGAAGCCCTCTGGGTCTGTGTAGAAGGATCACACATCCTTCCATAATAGTTCAGGAAATTGCCCTGAAGAACTGACCAGTCAAGACTCTCACATCTGCATTGTGGTGTTCATTTATAATAGAAGCCACAATGCTGTACAGTAGGGATCGACTGATAGCGTTTTTTTTTAGGGCCGATACCGATAATCTGTGGAAGTTAGGGCCGATAGCCGATAATTTATACCGCTATTCCGGTATAAGTTATAGGCTATTTATCCCCCTGCGACACCGCTGCAGATCATTGATTTTAAAGCGGGCGCTTTAAATCAATGCACTGCAGTGGCTTGCGGTGCCATAGGCCGCCGCCACCCGCTTCTCTCCCCCTGCCTGTCCGGGGGTCCTGAGACCTATCACCGCCACCGCTCCCCCCGCCGTGCCACACCACGCCTAGGGGTGCCTCCAGCTGTTGCAAAACTACTACTCCCAGCATGCCCGGACAGCCGTTGGCTGTCCGGGCATGCTGGGAGTTGTAGTTTTGCAACAGCTGGAGGGCCTCAGCAGCTGGAGGGCCTACTGTAGGTATAGTATATTATACAGACCCCTGTCCATCCCAGAACCCTGACTCACCTTCCCAGTTGCTGCAAGGACCGTCCGGGGAGGGTGGTCCGGGCCATCCATCCTTCCTGTAGTGTCTGGTGGCATTCCTGGTGGAGGGTGAACCGGTCCGGGCTGTCCTTCTTCTCTGGGGGTCCTCTTCTCCACTCCGGGCAGGCTCCGGCCTAGTAACGCTGCATAGACGCCGCTGGGCAGCGACGCACCTGACGTCACGGCGTAGCGGCGTCTATGCAGCGTACTAGGCCGGAGCCTGCCCGGAGTGGAGAAGAGGAACCCAGAGAAGGACAGCCCGGACCGGTTCACCCTCCACCCGGAATGCCGCCGGACACTACAGGAAGGATGGATGGCTCGGACCACCCCCATTACGGGTAAGTTTAATTTTTTTTATTGACGTGATCGAAGGGTGGGGGAGGGGCCCGACCGGTATAGCGGTATGGGCAAAAAATCCATACCGTGGGAGAAAAAAAAACGGTATCCGGTTCATACCGGTATACCGCCCAGTACTACGGTGGGGGGTGCGACGCGGTGGGTCGGGGGGGAGGGGCAGTCGCGGTGCGGGGGGCGGGGCATTATCGGCTTATCGGCAAGGTAATTGCCGATACCGATAATGCCCAAAATCGCGATTATCGGCCGATAATATCGGCCATACTGATAATCGGTCGATCCCTACTATACAGGATCCATCCCACGATGCACCTCATTGACTTCATAATGGGGCCAGTCTGGTTTTCCTGAGCAGTCCATTACTTAGAAATCTTGTGGTGACTGCATATGTGGCGAAGGCTCCAAATGAAGCCTGTGAAGCAGACATGAACTTATTCTCTAAGGAAGAAAATGAAAACTCTTAACCTCAAGTGACCGCTGTGTTTTCATTATTGAGATTCAGTAAGACACTGAAATGAGTAAATGAGCAATAGTATCAGAACTTGTACGTGACGGCAGATCTGCTTAGAGACAACAATTAACATTTAATAAGTAAGAGAGCGATCCTATGGTACTAAGAAAATATAGATCACTGTTAATACATAAGGTACAAAAAATAAGAGAACACTTATAAGAGCACAAAGTGTATATTGTCATGAAACCGTAAAATAAGGGCTGGTTCACATCACACTTTCTCCCATAGGGGAGCGCATATGGCAGGGGGGAGCTATATCTTCGTGCTCCCGTATCAGGGGTGTGGAAATTTTAAAAAAACTACTTGTCCAAGGGACTAAAATGGAGCAAAATCTACTTGTCCGTCATGAGGATCCACTTGTCCGGGGCCTATTTTCGCTTTTACCCTCTGATTTTTTCCTCCTCGCCCTATAATATCCATAAAACTTACTATAATCATACCTTTTAATTTTTCAATAACATATATTCTCTGAACCAAAAAATATATATTAGGTGAAGTGAAATTGAAATAGTAAAAGATAATTTAGCAGATTTGAAGGTTTTCTTTTCTACGCCGTTTACCTTGTGGCTGAGAGAACATGTTAGTTTTATACTTTAGGCGCCTGATTACAGCAATACCAGATTTGTATAGTTTACGTGATGTTTTACAAATTCTGAACTTTTTCAAATTTTTTTAATTGCCATTTTTTAACCCCTGTAGCTTTATTTTTTTTCCGCATACCAGGCTGTATGAGGGCTCATTTTTTGCGCCATAATCTGTTTATTGTATCGGTACCATTTTGGTATTGATCTGACTTTTTAATCGCTTTTTAACTTTTTTTTCTGGGATATTATAAAAATTGCAAATCTGTGGTTTGGTATTTTTTTTTTACATTTACCGTATGGGATACATAATGTTATATTTTAATAGGTTGTACAATTACGCACGAAGCGATACCAAATATGTTTATTTTTATTATTTTTGCATGTTTTATATAGGAAAAGGGGGTGATTTGAACTTTTAACATGGAAGGGGTTGATGCCAACGGCTGTCCTGGCATGCTGGGAATTGTAGTTTTGTAACATCTGGAGGGCCACATTTTGAAGACCACTGGGTATTGTCTTTCAAACTTTTTTTTTACACTTTATTACACTTATATGAGGAATCATTAGATTCCTCAGACAGATGAATAGATTCTATTGAACTCAATTAATCTGTGTGCTCTGTGATCCATTGATGGAGCCTAATTCAGCCAGGCTCTATCAATGACAGAGCCGGGACAGCAGGGAACAGAGGTAAGCCCTCCGGCTACCTCCATAGTGGATCGCCCCCCTGCGATCGCGCTGCGGGGGTGGGGGGGGGATGGCGATCCACCCCACTAGCCCACCAGGGAGCATTAACATGTCCCTTTTAGACGCCGCTGTCAGCTTTAACAGCGGCGATCTAAAGGGTTAATAGCCAGCCGTGGCAATCGCTGCATGCTGGCTATTAGCGGCGGCCCCCGGCTACTGAGATCAGCCGGGGGCTGCAGAGTATGGAGTTGGCAGGAGTCCGGAGGCTGCTCCATACTCCCTTGTGAGCGCCGCATGCAGTCCGCTCCTCCCCCCAGCTCTCCGAAGCTACAGCTGGGGGGAGTGAAGGCAGAGGACGCAGGTCTGCACAGGGAGCAAGAAGCCACGCCCCCTCATCTCCCCCACAGATCTGCAGAGCAGGGGAGAGAAGACAAATACACAGTTTCTCATCTCCCCTGCACCTGCTTCGGAGGACACAGTTTTTTTTACAGCCGGGGGCTGCAGAGTGTGGAGCGGGCAGGAATCGGGTGCCCGCTCCATACAGACTGCAGATCGCCACCACGCTTGTCAGGTCCGGCCCTGCCCGGCGCCCGGAACTGCTTGTCCCGGGCGACGGGCGATAGGAATTCCACATCCCTGCGTATGCCTTCGTATGCGGTCTCGTATGTAATTCATTTCAATGAGCCGGACGGAGTGAAGCGTTTGGTTCGGTCGGCTCAATTTTGCCACAGTTTTAGGTCTGGGGGAAAAGGGCATACAGCGCAAAAATGAGCCGACCGAACGTTTCACTCCGGCCGGCTCATTGAAATGAATTACATACGGGAGCGCAAGGTTTTAGCTCCCCCCTGCCTTATGCACTCCCGTATGGGAGAAAACGTGAAAGAGAACAGAGTTGTTCATGCCACCTCCATTAGAAGCACAAGACTGACCATAAACAGCTAGCTTCAATAGTATCCTTGAATTTTACGAATGCTAGATCAATCAAAATGTGTTTCCAATTGTAACATTATGAGGTAACACAATATATAGAAGACCAATATCTGGTGTATGGACAGGTATGATCTCACTTCTGGTTTGTCAACAAAAGTCCACCAGCATTACCAACAGGTGCAGCTTTAAATGTGTATTCCGGCCAAAGATCTCTTATCCCTTATCCAAAGGATAGGGGATAAGATGTCTGATTGCGGGGATCGGCACTGGGACCCCCCCACCCCCCTGCAAACTCTGTGCAGCACCCACATTCTATGCGGAGCTGCTGCTCCAGTCTCGGAAACAAAGAAGTTTCCGAGACTGGAGCAGCAGCCCCACATAGAATGTGGGTGCTGCTCAGAGATAGTTTTGGATAGGGGATATGTCTTTGGCTGGAATACCCCTTCAAGTTTCTGAGAGAGAGGGCATGTTCATGGAGCATGTTTGGTGGTGCACTGCTAAATAGGGCCCCCTCCACATATGTGGCAGCGTTTGCCTGCAGCGCCGTAAAAAAAGCATTGGAAGGAAACTGATTTTAGAACTGATCCCATTCATTTCATTAGTCCACATTCATCCATTCATCCAATTAAGTTGGACACCTGATGGCATGCACAATTAATGATTGCCAGATCCTAAACATTTGATGCCGACTAATGCACTTTTGTCATCAGTTGTGGCGAGTTTAGGCTGGGTTAACTGAGCCGGACATATGTGAACCCAGCCTATTACAAGGGCAACAGCGTAGTGTATAAAGAGAATATAGACTGGGGCATTCACTAGTTTTGTGAACAACAGGTCGGCATGCAGTTAACTCTTGCCTGTCTGTGTGAGGCATGAGGAAATGAAATAAACTGTGAAACAGCTGTAGCCCAGCAAGCTTTATGGTGCACTGTAACCCAACCTGTTAGTTGTTTTAATGGATATTCTATAAAGTTTGGCTTCTAAAGTTTACAGAGCCAGTGACTGCTGCAGTCTATATCCTCTTGGTACTAGGGATGCACCGAAAGGGAAATTTTGGTCCAAAACCGAAAATTTAGGCTGTGCTTGGCTGAAAACAGAAACCGAAAATGCATTGCCCCGCCCACTTTTTTTTCAATATAGCTTTTGTAAAATTGTATTAGAATTTTACAATGATGTACTTGAAGGGGATGCAGGGTGGCTATTGAAGGTACTGGCCGAGCTGAGAGCCACAGCACTGCCACTCGCCATACATTGACTCCACGACACACTAGGCTACACACCTATCTGGTTGCTATGGGCAACTACTCCATTTTTCTTCAGCACGTTTTGATAAATCTCCCCCTTATAACCCAGCGGTCAGACAACCCGCGATCAAACACTTACCTTATCTCCCAAACGGGGCCCACATTGCCGCACTGTGCACCTGCTAATGCGTGTAGCATCTATCTCTGTGAGGTCGAGGGTATGCGGAGGTACATGGAGGGAGCGTGTCAGCTGCAACGTCATGTTGCGGCCGACACGCTTCCTGCATGGCAGAGCCGTGACAGAGCCATGGCTCAGTGCAGGAGATCACTTGGGGGGGGGGGGGGGGGGGGGGTGCAGCGGTCCCAGTGTCCAGACCCCCCGCGATCAGACACTTATCCTTTCCTTTAAAGGAAAATGTTCACCCGCATTATAACCTGATACACTGGGTTAGTGAACAAGTAACTGATTCGGGGTCTCGGACTTCTATACCTACATGCATTCTGGAACCCCGATCCTCTGATGGTCACCCTCTTTCAGCGCTGACTTGTGCTCTGGAGGTGGGCCTGCTGGCTGGATTTAAATATTCATAAGAGTTGGTCACATGAGTGCTCAGTAGTATGAATATTTAAATCCAGCTGGCGGGCCTGCCTCCAGAGCGCAAGTTAGAGCTGAAAGAGGGGGACCTTCAGAGGATCGGGATTCCGGACTGCAGGTAGGTATAGCAGTCCGAGACCCCGCATCGGTCTCTTGTTCACCCGCACTATAACCCGGTGTATCAGGTTAAGTGAAATAAGCAATTCTGGCCGTTGGTATATATTATTATTTTTTTTACATTTACTCTATTGACTGTGCAGTTTTATTAACGTTATCTTTTTAATAGTTCAGACATTTTTTGTTAACTTAATTTTATTTGAAAAAGGGGGGTAAGGGGGTGATTTATTTAGGGGGAGGGGCTTTTTTTTTTTTTTACATTTATTGACTTTATTTTTTACAAAAATATTTTAACAATATTTTTTGTCCCCATAGGGCAGTGTTTTTAAAGTGTGTCTCCAGTTGTTACAAAAATACAACTCCCAGCATGCCCAGACAGCCAAGGGCTGTAGGGCATGCTGGGAGTTGTAGTTTTATAACAGCTGGAGACACACAGTTGTCATTTTTTACTTTTAGACACTGATCAATGCTAGGCTATAGGAGCCTATAGCACAGCACTGATCAGTGTTATCGGCACACCATTACTACAGGCTGCTAAGTCCTGCATTATTGGAGCGTCAATCAGACAGGACAGACAAAAGTAGGGAACCTCTGACAATCCTCTCAGCTGATCGGGACCCCGTGGGTGTCTCGATCAGCTCCACTGAGCTACCGCAGATTGTTTTCGGAATTTTAGATGCCGTAATCAACTTTGAACGCGGCATCTAAAGGGTTAATGCTGGACATCACATGGGTGGGGCCTGGACCGCACCGATCGATACCTGGGGTAGAGGGGGGAGGAGGATCTGGAGCAGGGAATGCACACTGCCAGAGTTCCCTCTGACGGCACAGCGAGGTTAAGGCAGTGTAGCGCTGGTGTGTGGTGCTGCACCTCACACCGGAGTGTGTAAGTGGAAAGCCACGGCTTCTCAGAGATGGATACATAACACAGGGTACTGATCATAGATATAATACTGTCTTTACAGCTGTCTAGAAAACCCCTTACCAGTAAGACATGAAATTTTTCTTCAACTGTAAATTTTTTTTATTAAGAATTTTGGGTACATAAGGTGAAAAGAAAAACCGCATAATACATGCTAATACAAACAGAAATTAAGGGCAACACCCAGAGAGAATCGAATAACAATCAGAACGACAAAGTAAGCAGTTGCACAGAACCCCTCGAGCAGAGCACAACTATCCAGCAAGGCAAAAAATGGTTGAATCACCCCCAGAAAGGCTCAATTCATGCCCTATCGAGACGGCAAAGAACAAGACTATACATGACCACACAGACAAACATGAATAAGAGCATACAAAAAAGACAGGGAAACCAGGAGGGAAGGGAGGAGAAGGGAAGGGGGGGGGGGAGGTGAGAGCAGAATTAAGGAGGTTGCCTATCCAGGAACCTATCCCAGGGCTCCCAGACGGAGAGGAAAAGAGGAATGGAATTATTAAGCAAGGCAGTTAGGGATTCTAGAGAGCGTATCTCCCTTATCCGTGCCACCAGGTCCATCTCAGAAGGAGGAAGGGGTTGTCTCCAATATTTTGCGATAAGAGTTGGCCGCTAAGAACATATGCATGAACAACTTGAAAGGTCTTTTAGGTAGTGACCTAGTCAATGGGAACAGCAAATACACCAAGGGGTTTAAGGGGACCCAAACCCCAAGCACATCAGCCACCAGACCCTTCACAACCTCCCAATAAGGGGCAATCAGGGGGCAAGACCAAAATATGTGAAAGACTGTTCCCAGCCCCACACCACATCGCCAGCATTGAGGGGGGATAGTCGGATTCAACTTGTTAAGCAGTGCAGGGGTATGGTACCGGCCCATTAACATCTTAAATTGCGTCTGTTTATAGGCTGTACATATAGAGGCTTTCGAAGCCCACTCCCAAACTATTTGCCATTGGGGCAGGGTGATAGTGGTTCTCAATTCCTCCTCCCAACAACTCATGTAACGAAGAGATGGGGCACTCCCATCAAGGGGAGCGTTAATAATGGAGAAAATGTCTGAGAGAAGACCCTTCGTCTGTGGCCCAGAGCAGCACAACCGCTCGAAGGCCGTAGGCAGGGAAACCACAAGAGTCCCCAACATAGATGACATAAAGTGCCTGAGCTGGAGATAATTAAGTCGTTCGGAGGAGGTAAGACCATGCCGGGAGACTAAGTCCTCAAAGAACTCTAGCGTACGGGACAGGGGGTTCACTATCAGCCCAACAGAAGAGTCCCCTGCCACCCCACTCTCTGACCATAGTAGAGGGAAGGCTGGATGGTAAAGGAAAGACTGCAGAGGGGGGGACACAAGAAAACAGGCGGTATTTCCTAGAGCAAGATCCCCAAACATACTTAGAGAAGGACATAGTACTTAACAAGGGGCCAGAGGGAGCTACAGGAAGGGAGGAACTCCAGAGAAACATGTTGGGGGGGAATCAGTGCCAGCCACAACTTTTCAACTTCCATCCAACGACTGTAGGCATGGTAGGTGGTCCAGGCAGCTAGATGTCTTATGTGAGCAGCCCAATAATACTTAGTTACATCTGGCACCAACAAGCCCATACTCACCAGTATAACAGACAGCGGGAGACAGTGCCTCTTAACATCCCAGATAAAATGAAAAATAGCGGACTGGAAGGCTCACAGGGCAGACAGTGGTACACGAATGGGAAGCGTTCCTAAAAAGTTGAGCAATTTAGGCAGCAGCACGGTCTCTCAGACGTCTAGATAGCATCAGGTGAGCCTTATTACCCTTCTCCTAAAACTGTTGTTTAGCATAGAGAAGCTGGCGCTCCACTTTACGGAGAGCCAGCTCACCCAGTTGGCTTGTGCAGTAACCAGACGCCTCAGTACTGACAGGGAAGGAGCGGAAAGCAGGGCAGCCTCCAGAGTACGGATTTGGGTTTGCAACTCCCGGGTTCGAGCCAAGGCATCCCGCTTCAATCGAGAACCCAGGGCAATACAATGCCACCTAACTACGGATTTGTGCGCCACTCAGAGAACTGCCTGAGAAGAGACCGAACCCTGGTTGAGAGCAAAATATTAAATTATGGAGGCCTGGATTGATTCCCGGGAGGGCAGGGATTTAAGTAAGGAATCGTTAAGTCGCCAGTGTCAGCATCAAGAATAGGAGAAGAGGAGGAGAAGGACAGGGCTATGATCAGACCAAGAAAGAGAGTCAAGAGAGGCAGAGGAAACCATGCAAACTATGGGTAAGTGACCAAAAAAGTAGTCTATACGGGTATGTAGTTTATGCGGGTGGGAGTAAAACGAGAATGATTCGTCGGTGGTTTGATTGATCCTCCGCGGATCAAGCAGCGAAACAGAGAGGCGAGAAGCAGTTGAGCAGGAGGAATAGGACTGCCAGTAGCTGAGTGGCGGTTCATAGATGGAGAAAAAATAAGGTTAAAAACGCCACCAAAAAGCCAAGCCGACAGAGGGTATTTACTTAACCGTGCAAGAACCTGATGCAAAAAGGGGATCTGGGTCGTATTTGGAACATAAACATTGCAGAGGAGCAGAGACTTACCGCCAAGGGAGCCCTCCACTATCACATACCAGCCCTGGGGGGTCAAGAAAGGTGGAGGATACCTGAATGGGGCAGGACCTGGAGACCAGGATCGCCACTCCCGCTGTCTTTCTACCTGAAGTAGCCGAGAAAGCCAGAGGGTAAAGATGATGCAAGAATTGGAAAGAGCCAGTGGGGTCAAAGTGCGTTTCCTGAAGAAAGACAATATCTTCCCTCTGCGAAACCAACTCCCGCTGCAGGAGGTGCTTCTTAGGGGGGAGTTGAGGACCTTAACATTCATGGTCAAGGAAGCTGAAAAAGAAAAAACACTCACCCAGGTTTGAAGAGAAGAGTCCCAGAGCCCCAAGTTCCATCACTGAAGGGAGAAGTTAAGTGGAAACATACCCGCCACAGGAAGCCTAGAAGAAGAGAGGGGGAGGAGGGAGGAAGGGCGAGACATGGAAGGAAGGGGGTAGACAAGACAGACCACAAAAAACAGAACAAGGAACACAGAAACATGAAGAGAAACAAACAACAAATCAAGGAATTAACCATTGACCACTGGGTCAAAGATAAGGCACAAAACAGCAGCATAAACAAGGTGCCTAAGCACCACCAAAACATCAGTTCATTTGGGAAGGCCTCAGTGGTCAAATGAGAGACCAACGTCAAGAAAACGGGACCAGCCCAGAGAGGCTCACCCCACAACGCCATGCCAAAGGTAGCAGGAATAGGTGACCGCCAACAAGGTCACAGGAGATAACTAGAACAGATCAACATGAGCAAGTCAATAACAAGGAGGATCGTCCCGAAGGCAAAATATGTGAAAGAACCAAGCCACAGAGACACAAGGGGGAGCTCCAACATGGATCCAGGCCCCCACTCGGGGGGGGGGGGGGTGGGGGGTGTTGACGTCAGAGGGCGACCCACGATGACCATGGGGTGCCGTCTTCTTTCGGGTAGGGTAGGCTTCTTTGACTTCAGATATTAAGGAGCGAAAGTCCTCTTTTAGTGGGGATTTGTGACAACAGCTGACTGAGGTCAAAGGGCGTAGGCGTGGGTATCGGGAGTCCCGAACACACAGAATACATGTCGGGAGGGTGTCCCAGGACGTGGACCCCCTTTTAGCCAAGGGGGGGGGGGGGCTCTGAGACTAAAGCCGGTACCTGCAGGTCCTGAGGGGGATGGTCCGGCTCCTGGGTCCGCGTCACTTCCGCAGCGCCCACCGGGGACACAGGTACCTTGGATGGCGGCTCATGGGACCCAGAGAAAGCCGCGGGGTCGCTGGGCACAGAGGCGGGAGGAACTCTGGGGAGCAGCAGAGGGTGAGCCTGCGGCGATATGGTAGCAGGAGCCTCCTGGAGCGCAGCCGAAGTCCCCGAGCATGATCGCAGGCCAGAGGCGGGTCCAACAATGGCGGGCAGGCCGGGGGGGTGAACCTCACAACAGGCCTGCCAACAATCAGTGTGAGAGTGAGCTGGAAGTTCTGCAAAGCCCGCCACATTTTTTCTACTGATTTCTTTTGGACTCAGTAGTAAAATAGCCATTTGTTTAAGCACGTACTAATTTTAGTCTTAATATTCTCAAATCCTTGTTTTCCCCAGTTTGTGGCCCAAAATATAGTTTTTCCGGCCTTACTTTAAGCTGAAATGGTCCAAAATGTATCTCAAAAGTGAATTGGTTTTTGGGGCTTTAGGAGGAATTTATCAATGATTGTATGAGTGAAGTAATTTTCCGCACAGTTTGTAGTTTTTTTTTTTTTTTTGTGTACTTGTGTCAAATTTATTAAAACGGTGCATGCTGTATAATAAATTAGGCACAAGTCCACACAGTTTGCCTAACTCATGCAAAAATGTTGTTAAAGCTACTTGTGCCATATTGGGATAAGGGCCAGTCCCTCTACGGTTGCTGATCTAATTGCCTGGGTTTTGCTTATTCAGTGGGAAAGAGGGATTTATGAAAAACCTAAGGCCGTTTGTAAATTTCAAGGGATATGGGGTCATTGGGAGTGTGCATATAGATTGGGCCTGGATAGCCTTTAGTGATACATATTTCCCTGTACTGGTCGGCGGCGGTGTCTCTCAGTTCATGGACTTTTCTCCCATATTTTTCTCACGCCTGTCTGTGTTCCTAGGTGTCTCCTGTGTTCTGTGTTGATTGTTGCTGTTCTTTTTAATCATATGGATAACTAAGCCCTGATCTACAGCATTCAAGGGGTACTGCGCCCCTAGGCATCTTATCCCCTACGCGCCTGGGGACCCCTGCAATCTCAGCTGCGGCACCCCAGACATCCAGTGCACGGGGCAAACTTTGCTCTGTGCCGGATGACTGGCGATGCAGGGCAGAGGCTTGTGACATCACAGCCACACCCCTCAATGCAAGCCGTGCATTGAGGGGGCGTGGCCGTGATGTCACGAGTCTCTGGCATTGCACCTCTAAACGAATACCGGGTGCAGCAGGGAAAATAAAAACAAGTTACTTGTGCCAAAATGTCATGCATTGTGCAAAAGGCACAGTTCTTAAATACGTTACCACTACAAATCACAGTTTGAAATTTGTCCTACTACAACACTTTTTACGAAAGCCCTTACAGCTACACCATGTGAATTGTAGCTCAATGAAACCCTTAAAAATTTGTGCCTAAAATAGACAAGAAAACTGCTCTACCACTAATGATAAATGTTCTCTGATGACACGTGTCTCGGGAACCGCCCAGTTTAGAAGAGGTTTGCTATGGGGATTTTCTTCTAAACTGGGCGGTTCCCGAGACACGTGTCATCAGAGAGGACTTATGAGGTTCTGAAGTTAAGGTTGTTCTTTTCTGTATAAGTACTGAAAGGATTAAGATTTTTTAATGGAAGTAATTTACAAATCTGTAACTTTCTGGAGCCAGTTGATATATAAAAAATAGTTTTTTCCTGGATAACCCCTTTAAATCTCTGCCTGGAATATTTCTGAAAGGAGATTCTGTAGTGTGAATGGGCCCTTAGTGGACTATGGCTGTTTTGTGGTCTCCACCTCACTGCCATAGGGACTGTTCCCATAGCTTGTGGTGTCTCTAATGAGCCTTATAGAGCTTTTGCAATGTTAGACATTTGCATTAAACAATTGATCTGCTCCTGCTCCAAGTTCTGTAACAAAATACTTCATGTGAGAACCTTTCATCAGCTGTATCTCACAAAGTAACCATTCTGAGACATTTGCTATCAGTTAAATGCATTAAATTGTGAATACAAGAAGGTTATTGTCAAGTTAATGGAAAGACCATTAGAATCCCCTCAATGAGTATGTTTAGAACAAGGCTTGCTTCTTATATACCACTCAGACTGGAATTTCTGTGCAGTGAAAGTGCTGAAAAACTGGACATGAAGAGGCTGCGGCAAATCAATTGTCATTATTTTCAGCAAAGCGAAGAAAGCGTAATCCAATGGTTATATACCACTGGAGATCTCAGGATGACTGTCCCTGAGGAAATAAAGATGGGGAAATAACAGTAACCAGTGGTGAAGGCTAAGGCATGCATTGCTATGGAGAAAGGAATTTTTGTGTGTGGGGGTTGGGACATGGGATGTTATAATGGATGCATAAATATTTTTACATACAGAATTGAATAGTATTGTACCAATGATTTTACATTATAATACTGGTTTGTAAAATGCCTGGTTCACACAATGCAGTTATAATGCATTGATTTTGATCCAAAACCAAACGTGGGTCTAAAGCAGCGTTTTCCAAGTAGTGTGAAGTCAAGTGACTTGAAACGCATTATGCTTGGGGTTTGCTCATCTGTATGCTTTTATCTGCATCCGTCACTTGTGTGTGACCTTTTATCTGATTTTACAATAAAGTTGAAGACGTGTTTGAATGCTGGCTACCTTTTTTTCTCTACCAATGTGTGTTGTTACTTTGCTGCCATCTAATGGTGGAAAGTAAAAAAGTGCTTATGAGAGAGGTCCCATATACTCCACTTAAAGGGGACCAATCATCAAATTTTACCCTATATAACGCTTGGCAAAGCATTATATAGGGTAAAATCTTTATCCTCACCATCCCCATGGGATGTTCCTGCCTGCGGGGATGGTGAGGATATGAACTTATAAACTGCTCCCCACTGCGCCCACAAGTATTCCCCTGGTCGAGGAGCTCAGTGTGTGTATGTGTGTATGTGTGTGTGTGTGTGTGTGTGTGTGTGTGTGTGTGTGTGTGTGTGTTTGTGTGTATATGTTCCAGCATTACATCCAAACGGCTAAAGATATTAACATGAAACTTGGCACACACGTTACTTATATGTCGACAACAAACATAGGATAGGTGATTTAACCCTTACTCACCACTATTTGCTAGAGTCGGGGTTTTTGTTTAAAGTCCCATACAAGTCTATGGGAAATATGTTACTGCATAACTTCCAAACGGCTGGAAAAATTTCGATAATACTTGGTCACATGTTACTGATATGTCCACTTAAAATATAGGATAGTTAATTTAACCCTTAACTACCCCCATGCAAATCAATGGGAAATGTATGTTCCCACATAAATTCCGTATGGCTGGCGATATTTCAATAATACCTGGAACACATATTACTTATATGTAAAATTAAAAAGATATGATAGTTAAATTAACCCTTACCTACACCCTTATATAAAAGATGGGTTTATGTTTCAAGTCCCATGCGAGTATATGGGACTTCCAGTGCCTTACTCCACAAGCTCCGCTCTGCTTCTCCTGGTAAATGTGCTTGCAAGCCACACCCCATCTCACAAAGAGAGGAGGTTGGGATAGGGGGACGGGATATGAAGTCAAAAGCTTCCTCCTTTGTTGATTTTCCTCCCCAACAAGGATTAGGAACGAAAAACCGGGCAACGCCGGGTACTCAGCTAATGTGTGTGTGTGTGTGTGTGTGTGTGTGTGTGTGTGTGTGTGTGTGTGTATATATATATATATATATATATATATATATATATATATATATAATATATCTCTCTATATCTCAACGTATGTGTGTATGTTACAGTATCACTTCCAAACGGCTAAAGATATTAACATGAAACTTGGTCCACATGTTACTTATATGTCACCAACAAACATAGGATAGGTAATTTAACCCTTACCCACCCCCATTTATGAGAGTCGGGGGTTTTATTTAAAGTCCCTTACAAGTCTTTGGGAAATGTATGTTACTTTTAACTTCCAAACAGCTGGAGATATTTCGATAATACTTGGTCACATGTTACTTATATGTCAAATAAAAATATATAATAGTTAAATTAACCCCTAACTTGCCCCCATATGTGAAGGATGGGGTTTTTGTTTCAAGTCCCATACAAGTATATAGGACTTCTGGTGCCTTACTCCACAAGCTCCGCTCTGCTTCTCCTGGTGAATGCATCAGTCCGGCTGATAAGCCACACCCTTACTGCATGCCATGTCCCATCACGCCCACATTTTAAGCCACACCCTTTTTAGTTTCAGCTTACAATATCTTTACCACAACGCAGCCCAACCTGAGAATGGGTTATGAGGATTAGAGATGGGGTCGGGATATGAGGAGGGGATTTGGGGTCGGGATATGGGGTCAGGATTTAGGGACAGGATATGAGGACAAAAGCTTCCTCCTTTGTTGCTTTTCCTCCCCCACAAGGAAAAGGTAGAAAAAAACGGGCAGCTAGTAAACATATAAACTGCTTCCCGCCGCGCCCGGAAGTAGTCCCCTGGGCGGGGAGCTCCTCTCACCTAGTCTTGTGTCTTTGGCGGGCAGCGACTCCCCCTCAGCTTGATTGACGGGCCACATCATCGCTCTGCTCTGTCTGTTCAGTGAGCAGAGCAATGACGCAACCCAAGCAGAGGGGGTGTCCCTGCCGGCCGAAGACACGAGACTAGGTGAGAGGAGCTCCCCGCCCAGGGGACTACTTGCGGGCGCGGCGGGGAGCAGTTTCTATCTTCATATCCTCAACATCCCTGCAGGCAGGATCGTCCCTGGGGATGGGACTAGGTGAGAGGAGCTCCCCGACCAGGGGACTACATGCGGGCGTGGCGGGGAGCAGTTTATATGTTCATATCCTCACCATCCCCGCAGGCAGGAACTTCCCCCAGGGACGGTGAGGAAAAAGATTTTATCCTATATAAAGCTTTGCCAAGGGTTTTATAGGGTAAAATCTGATGATTGGTTCCCTTTAACAAATTTAGTTTAATGGGGTTATCCAGGAATAAAAAGTTTTTACTTTTCTCCATACACTGCAGCACACCTGTCCTCAGGTTGTGTGTGATAACAACTTTTCTGCATTCTCTTGTTCTAAAATGAGCTGCAATACCTCACACAACCTGAGTACAGATGTGGTGCTGTTTTTAATTAAATCAGCTTTGTTTGTATAATCTTGGATAACCCCTAAAGTGTAAGTGTAATTTGTAAGGATTTGTCAGGACTGCGATCCACTGCAATCTTGAGTAATAGCTGGGGGGAGTGTGCCGCATGTGCTTTACTTCCTGGCTGTCAATCCAATTTGACTCTCTTACTGCATTAGTCTATGGAGTGCAAGAGACATATCTGGTGGCAGGTGGGGGAATAAGGAGTGCTCAAAAAACAGAGTAAAGAACTGCAAAAAAAAATGCTGGGAGTCGTCCCCCCTCTTTCTTATATTTTATAACAATGGTACCAGGCAAATGTTCCAGCATCCTGTCCTTGCGAGTGCAGGTTGATGATCTATCACTAGATATCACTTTTTATTGCAATACCTTCTAACAAATGTTGAGGCCATTTTTGCCACAACTTCGCCAAAGTCACAGGAAAAAAGCATATTCTGTTCAGAAAACATCCCGGGAACGCAGCCTCGCTGATACAATCTATGTGGTCAGAAGATATTAAAGGGGTAGTCTGGTGGAAACCCCTTTTTTTTTATTTTTTTCATGAACTGGTGCCAGAAAGTTAAACAGATTTGTAAATTACTTCTATTAAAAGTCTTAATCCTTCCAGTACTTTTTAGCAGCTGTGTGCTACAGAGGAAATTCTGTTCTTTTTGAATTTCTTTTTTTGTCTTGTCCACTGTGCTCTGACACCTGATGCCCGTATCAGGAACTGTCCAGAGCAGAAGAAAATCCCCATAGCAAACCTATGCTGCTCTGGACAGTTCCTGACACGGACAGAGATGTCAGTAGAGAGCACTGTGGACAAGACAAAAAATAAATTCAAAGATTTTTTTATAGAAGTAATTTACAAATCTGTTTAACTTTCTGGCACCAGTTGACTTATAAAAATGTTTTCCACTGTAGTACCCCTTTAATCCCCTGTTGCCTATGTCCTCTTCCGTTGTCTGCTGCTTATTTCTACATAAGTGACTGTATGCTTTGGACAGTCTGATGCCTCCTTATCAATACCTTCAAGGAGTTATGTAAAAGGATGCTTTGGCTGCAGTGTGAGCACAATGTGATCTTTTTAATGCTGTATTTTCCGACAAGTATTTAGGACTGTGATGGTTTTGAATGTACGTTTTGCAAGTGCTCTGTGGGCGGGTAAAGTCCATGTGCTTTCATTGTTTAGCACCTGCTACGAAACGTCATTTGCTATCTGCTCCCACTCGTTCTCTGAGTAAAGCTTTATCCCCGCGAGCCAGAATGTAAGCTTTCTGTCAATGAGTCATTCCGGCTCCTATATGCTGTAGGTCTTTATACACAGATTGACCATTTCCTCCTTCATTGGTCGAGGTATCTAAGCTCAGATTATTTTTGATAGTTAACGCTAGCTGTTGTGTGGAAATTCTTATGGTGGCGTACATAACGTGCACTGTAGGTAAAAATCTATACAGTGCTAAGGACAAGCAAGTATTACGGAATTGTATAATTACTACTTTATTTATTAAAGGAACAAAACTGTCCACCCATCATCCATGTGATAGACTTCCTCACACAGTCCCAGCTGATCTGAGATGAGGCAACGAAGTACCAGCTCTGGGACTTCATATACAATGATGAAAATCAGTGGTTGCCCCCAACAATCAAACGTTAATAACTTTTATTAAAGGGGGTGTCTAATTATTAAAACGTATCCCCTATCCACAAAAGTGGATCCAACTGCTAAGATTTCTTACGTGATCTCCAAAATTGGGCCCATCTCTTAACTCTGAGCGTTTCAGCCTCCACCTTCCAAGACAAACCGTCTTGCAAGTTATGGCAAGCTCAGCCAATCACCGGCCCTAGCGATGTCCTGCTTCATCCTGCAATTGGCAGAATAGAAGTTGGGAGTGAAGGGCCCCATTCTGGAGATTACAAACTGTTTAATGTTGGCCATCAACTATTATTTACTTTAATAAAGCAACTTAGGGTTACATCAGTGGTTTTGAGCCTTCAGAATTGCAGACAATCCTAAAAGAGATCACGGAAAGGGAGTTTTTCGGTGATGTTACTTGCATGACCAAGGAAAATGTTCCATGTGCCTCTAGGGCAAGTGTCCCGGAGGTGGCCTCTTATTGTTAGCTGTCCTGCACTCTTTGTATTGAGAGCTTCCCCAGAATAACCCCCTCACTATCACCTGCAGAAACTCTTTAACTCTATACGGAGAGCTATATTTGCCTAACCAGAAGACAGTGGTGGGCAGAACTATTTTTTGAGTTGCAAGACTGAAAAAACAGACATTTGTATCCTCCCCTCTGTAACCTGTAAATAGGGCAGTTTGCAGGCAGACTCCCTTTATATGCTGTTTTTAGTTGGTGCACTCTGGTAACCTTTCACTAATGCAAAGATGTACATGTTACATAAGGGTTTATTTTATTTTTTCCTCTTCCATATTATTATTCAGATTACTTCTTTGTAGCCGGCATGTTGTGCTTCATCAATAAAATGCTGTAATTAATTCTGTGCATGTAACGCAGCTAGTGAATGATTTCAATGGTGCTCATTATGTTCGCTGACATGGAAAATGCACGTTTCTGACATTATTGGCTGAAACAGTTCTGCAGTTAGTCTGACCAAAATAATCTTTCTTAAAATAAATCTTTCTGTGGAACACAGTCACTCTTAAAGGGCTCTGATAAAGGAATGAATATATATTTTTTTAATACTACCTAGTGTACTGTGGAGTTGCCAGACCATGACAGTAATTCGAGCGTTAATACAACTTGAATGCCCATATAAAAGACGCCCACATCTGTATTTCCTTTGCTGTATAGATGGTAAAGCAGGTGATTTGGAATTGCATTCCGGTTCACCATTGCAACACAATTACAATTAAAATATACTCATTGACAAGAAAAATTACGAATGTACAGATAGAAATGTTGGATTGCTACAAAACTACATAGGATTACATTACAGGTGTGATCTGATTAGATACTGGGGGCGGGATTATTAAAACCTGTGCAGAGGAAATGTTGACCAGTTGCCTATAGCAACCAATCAGATTGCCATTTTATTTTTTTTTTATTTTTTTAAAGGCCTCTATGAGCTTGTGTGCCTTTCTTCCTTTACACAGGTTTTAATACATCTCCCCATGGATCTTGGCTCTGAGGCTACTCTTGGATAGTGTAGCTCTTTGTGGGAGATTGGTGACTGCTAGACATGCCTCCTGTGAAGCACTTGAATTTGAGAGGGAGCTCATCATTGGACTGAGAAGTAAATTACCCACCAACTATATGGTTGTGACCCTTCTGTTGGGAGCGATGGTTATGTGAGAGCGCATGCACACATGACAATCAGACTCCAGATGGCCCAGACCGGCCACATGTACAGAGGGTCATTTAACCTGTGCTTAAGCAACACTCAGTTTTCTTGTTCACCATCCAGACAAAGTTTGCACCTTCATTACACATCCTTGTCTCTGCCTGGATTATTTCTTGGTTTAAAGTAAATAAACTGGTGTCACAGTGCCTATTGGGTGTCCTGCAATTGACAGTCAGGCCATATGTTTTCCAGTAGTGTCGTGGACGAGAAACCTAGAATTGCTATTTTATGAAACTGTATCCTTAGCATCAATTAGAGGTTCTGTTTGGGATCAGACAAAGGTTTTGTTAGAGTATGGAGACCTCATGTGAGCGCTTTAATCCTGCCTTTGCTGTTTAACGGCACACCGCCCCAACTGCTGGTGTGGTGAAGTGTGGAGCCATTGTTTGACAGTCGGTCACCTCTTGTCGTGATATGAGGGACACTAACAGCTCAACCATATATGCAGGACATCCTGCAGCCACATGTGCTACCTATCATGGCAGGGCATCCATTTGGCATTTTTTTTCAGCAGAATAATGCTCGCCCACACATGACAAGTGTTTATTTTTTAAAGGAATAAAGCATAACAAAAACGATATGAATTTAAACATGAATAAATATGTCGGTTTTACTAAGCAGTGAATAGCATAACATTTTCTTCCTGCAATTTTGTATTTTCTTTATGCGTTAAAAAAAAGCAGGGTCTACTACTTCCCAATCTAGTTATGCTGTGAATTGCCGCTGACCGCTTCTGGGCTCCATCCGTCGAGCCCCCCTTGATCTGACACTTATCCCCCCCCCCAAGTTTTAGTATCCTGGAGTACCACATTAAAAGGATAAATAGTATGAAAAATATTTACGTTAGCAAAACTACTACTGTCTTTGACAGTAAGCTGTGACCAGAACCATTGTGTAGCAGACAGGTTTCATCCTTGGTCCAGCAAAACCTGTATCTTAATGAAAGAGGATGAGCGGCTGCCACAGAACTCTTCCATCCCTTATCTCAACAAATAGAATACAAGAAAGAGAACGGTGCGCACCTCGTGCAGGTAAACAAGATAACTTTGTGTGTAAATGGTTAGATAAATGGGCCAGCAGGGTGGTCCCTTACCTTACGGTGTTATGCTCAGAGCATAACACCTGCAGTCACTTAGAAATTAGAGAGGGGTCGCAGCATCCAGGTTCCAGCACATCAATAGAAAAGTGGAGCGGATGATCCGATCACAAAAAAGTGGAACATCTGAAGGAGCGCAGACCTCTGCCTACACGCCCCCGGAGCTCTGGTACACTCCGGTACAGGTGTTCGGTCGCCGGGCTGTTTCGAACAGCCCAGCGACCGAACACCTGTACCGGAGTGTACCGGAGCTCCGGGGGCGTGTAGGCAGAGGTCTGCGCTCCTTCAGATGTTCCACTTTTTTGTGATCGGATCATCCGCTCCACTTTTTTATCTCAACAAATGGAATTGCTCAGAGCTTAACAACCAGGGTGTAAAACTATTGTAGACCTTCTGTCTATACGACGGTTGCATCCATCATAGATTTATGAGATGCTTCTGTAGTCTACCTTTTACCTCACATGAACTTGCTTTGCTTCCTTTTTTTATTATTCATCAGCTATTCAGTCTTCATTCCTCTAAATGCTCATGATTTTGTGCAGATACTTTACATTCTTCTCTCAGAATTTCCTTTTTTTTATTGTATATTTTTTATAACCTTAAATAAGGTTTCTCTTAGTGTAGTAGCATTGTTTAGACTGTAAGCCTCTTTGTTCCTTCATGAGCTAAAATCCTCCATGGCTGAAACTGGGAACAATTCAAAAGCCATTTGGCGAACTCTGAATTGAAATTGACATTCACAGTTTGCCAGATGGCTTCTGAATTGTTCAGTTTCTGCTATGGAAGACTTGGCTTTCCTGACTTGACTGGTTTAGTTTGTAAATACTTGTATTCCCCATAAAATAGTTATTTAGCTTTTTATTTATTTATTTTTTAAACTCTGAATTGTGCTGTTGATTATTTCTACTGGAAATGTATTACAAGTGTCAACTGGGTGTGTCCTTTCACACTGAAAGTAACTAATAAGGTCTGACCGTCCCAGCCTGTGTAGGGACACACCTTATTGAAATTAAGAATGGTAATGCCCAGTTGTCTAGGTGTGTGCATCTCCAGAAGGAATTGTATGAATTAAAGTTCTACATTCACTAGTATTTTTTCCATTAAAGGCTATTCCCATATCCATAACATAGAGGAGAACTATCTGATTGCATGGGGGTCCGGCCACTGGGGGTGCCCAACGACCTCAACGAAACCCGAGAACACTGTACTTTTTACTTTTTTGGCAGCTCCTATTGAGAATGAATGGAGCTACAACCCGAATGAGCATCCTGCTGCTCCAGTCTAATGAAGACTTAGGTCTTAGGATTCGCTGGAGGCCATATATATATATTGTGTGTCTGTGTGGGTTACCTGCATTACATTAAACGGATAATAGGGGCTGCCTGTTAAAACAGTCATGGGTGTACATGTTGCCCTGGCCAACCATCTCGCCACCACCATGGTAATTACTTTTCATGGCATTAATGAATGACCGGTTGTGTAATAAATGGTGGCAGTGGGTCTGAGTTTAATTATTTTTTTTTTTTTGCTGTTTTTGAGAGTGTGGAATTTCCTCTCTATGACATCCATGTGCTCTAAAAGAACATATGGACCCATTTACAGTATACCAAGGTAAACATCCCATCCTTATAAAGTAATAATAAGGTTATGAGAATGGATGCCAAGGTGTTTCTGTTCTCCATGACCATCTTTGATTACCCCGACAGGGTAGAATAGTTACTGAAATCTCAAACTCTATTTATCCCCTTCTTTTCCCTCTTACCCCAAAAGGCCCATTTACACAAGCAGGTAATCTGTTAGATAGAAATGGGAAAGCGTGAGCGTGTACAATTATTGTTTATTCTAAATACGGTAGTTTACATGACAAAAAGCCATTAAAATGCTTATTGAATGTGCGAATAGTCATTTATGTAAATGTACATTATTACACTGTGATATGTAAAGGGAAATCGTAAATGAACAGCTGACTTTATAACTTATAACTATATTAAGCAGAACAATAACATTATGCTTGGCTGTAATCGCTAGAAAGTCAAACAGTGATCGTATTTTCTATCGCTCTATCCATTTATATAGAATATCCGCTTGTTAATTGCTTTTCATCATACACAGGGAAATATGGAGCATCTTTTAGACTCTGGTATAGGCTTACACGGTTTAGTCTTAAAGGGGTATTCCAGGCAAAACCTTTTTTTATATATATATCAACTGGCTCCGGAAAGTTAAACAGATTTGTAAATTACTTCTATTAAAAAATCTTAATCCTTCCAATAGTTATTAGCTTTTGAAGTTTTCTGTCTAACTGCTCAATGATGATGTCACGTCCCGGGAGCTGTGCATGATGGGAGAATATCCCCATAGGAACTGCACAGCTCCCGGGACGTGAGTCATCAGAGAGCAGTTAGACAGAAAACAACGACTCAACTTCAGAAGCTAATAACTATTGGAAGGATTAAGATTTTTTAATAGAAGTAATTTACAAGTCTGTTTAACTTTCCGGAGCCAGTTGATATATATATATATATAAAAAAAATGTTTTGGCCTGGAATACCCCTTTTAACTTCAAACCAATTGTTAGTCGGCTAGCCATCTCCAACCTGTGGAACAGAGATGGTTGGGTGCAGAAAACAGCCGAAATGGCCATGTGACACTAATGGGAGTTAAACAAATGGCATGCCCGGAAATCTACACTGTTTATGAACCTCCTGTTGCTGTGCTTTTAATATCAATTGGAGTTAGATAAATTGCGTAATACAGCTGGGTCTGCTGTTCTCTGCGCCCAACCATCTCTGCCAGCTGCAAACAGGCTGTGCGGCCACCTTTTCATTGGGCAAACCCTTTTAAGTCTAATATTGTGTGCCATCATTTTTGTTCATTAACCATGTTCATTTCCAATAAAGTGACACCCCTTTTAATATTTCTGGTACAGAGTGCATAATAACTGTGTCTCAGTTCCTGTACTCCACAATTGTGGTGCATTTCCAGCCGAAAAAAATCGTCCCAGCGATAGTAAATCTGGACCAAAAGGTCTATTCTAGCAAAAGGCCATTGTGAGTTTTTTTTGTCTGGTCAGTTTTACTACACAGCGAAGGCTAAAAGGTAAAGGTCAAAGACTTCTTAATACATGTAGGCGAATTCCCTGTTTCCCACAGAAGAGTAAGAATAAAGATAAAAATGCAAGTTAGTTGCAAGTATAGTTTTTATGTGCTTTATAGCGCATACTTCCAAAATATACTTTAAATGGTGTCTTTGTGGTAATTGTATAGCTGTCCTCATGTCACAGCTGGCATTTCAAGCTCCTGTGAACGTTTCTTGAGCAGAAATTGCTGGAAAGCATTAGGAAATACAAGACTCCGATGGAGGAAATAGAGAAATGTAATTAGCAATTGGAGGAAGCTGCTAAATATTTCACACTCCCCCTAGCTATTCTGCTTTACGTTCCCTGAGTAGCAAAGCCCCCTGCCTTCCATTGTCACACTGTATCTACTGAAGGGTTATAATTGAGAGCTGAGTTTTCACATGTTATTTGAAACAAATTAAGGTTTATTTTGCAAATTAAGGCTCTGGTCACGTGTGATGGTAATTCTGAATAGAAACAGAAAAATTACTTACAGGGCGGTGCTATGCTGGGCCTAAATGGTGAGCCACGTTCTTGGACTATTATACTGTTCCTCATCTAATAGTAATAATGATGTTTCACCTCATTTTATTGTGTTTATTATGCCCATAGGCCCGTTTTACATATCTATTAATCACACGTGGGATATGAGGACCTGTAACTCTGACCTGTTGTACAGATTGTGCTGGACTTTGACACTGCATGTAGATGTACTGGCTGTACTGGAACTGCTGTATTATTATTATTATTTTTATTATTATTAATATGTTAAATAAAGAATTGATTAAAAAATACAATAATAGTGCTAAATACGTCACATGACAGATATCAGTGGCGCTTTACAGACCTCGTTTATTATAATGGAGTTTATTCACTAGCTTACTACACTTGGGCCATTGAAATCAATGACATTTTCCTGACTTATCGGAGGCACCAAACGTGATGTGAACTTAGCCTAAGACTGCACCAGAGGCTTAACTGCAGATACGAGAAGAGCCTTACCTTAACTGCGCTTTGCCAACTAAACTAATAGATACAATTGTGTCCATGAAGTGTCTAAACGGAGTCAGAAAAAGGGGAATTGGCATACACTTTAGACAGATGTCTGAAATGGAAGGGTCAGGCATGATGAATTCCAACTGTGCTACCCTATTATTCTTGGAGTAATAAGCTGCCACCAGAGCTGTCTGGGTGCCTGCCACTCCTAACTGCATTAGAAACTCCTAAACATTCACCCAAGCCCAGAAGTATGAGGATGATAGCAGTTTGGCCAACAGTGACTGAAAGTATATGGTCACCTTGACTCTCCTGCTGAATGGCCCATTGTATTTCTTTGACAAGGCCGAACCTCCAGGAAGAAAGAGGGACCAATGTAGGAATTTCTTATTTAGCTTTAAACAATGTGAATACAGCAATCCATTTAGCTTGGGAGCTGAGCCCTCTCCATAACTAGTGGGTGCCAACTGCTATCTGCTTTCGACACCCACCATTAATGACCAAAAGAGATCAATAGCAATCGTGGCATCTAAACAGTTTATTGATGTCGTCATTGACAGTTTAGTGGCTCGATTGGCACCCCCGATGCAGCCTAAGGCCTCCGTGGGTGCGGTGACAAATCTACTGAGAACATGCACAGATATATATATATTTTTTTTCATATGTCAGTTTTTCAGTTTTATGTAAATTGTACACATTTGCACAATTCTTTTTTTTCATCTGTTTTTATAATTTTGCCCTAAATTTTTTGTTTTCTTTTTCAATTATATGGTAAATTTAAAGGGTGCCGGTAAAATGTACAACTTTTCCCGGAACATAAGTCAAAACTTTAAATGGATGTCGGGGAACAGTTAATGCAAACATTGTAATGGCCTTGTAAAGTAATTGCTGCCCATTGTGGTTAAAAAAAACGTATTCCATCCTAACTTATTTATGGCATCCATCTATGGAACCGTCTCCTACATAGAGAGGGGAAGCCCCATTATGCACTACCATCCTATGAATGTGACTGGTTTCTCCAAAAGGGGCATTTGGACCAACTTATCAAGTTCCTCTAAAGCTTGTAAACACACAGTATGCTTTCTATTTCAAGGACATCTTTCATAAGCCAATACTATGTCCATTTACAATGTCCAAGAGAATGCAATAAGTGCAACTTTTCATTATTTTAAAATTAACCCGTTGTCTCAGATCAGTAAAAGTTGTGGCTTTTATAATCTGTTTCCTATGTAATAAATGCTGAATATGTTGCGTACTAATACAGTTTCAACATTTGTCATTTAATGTGAACTAGTTAGATGGTAAATGTGAAGCCCAGACATGGGAATGGCCAAATGTCTTAAAACACAAACTATTTATTCTTCACAAGTAAAAGGTGTTATCCTGTGTTTTTGCTTTGTTTGTTTTTAAATTTCTGCCCGGGCTGCCGCAACAACAATAATAAACCTATTAACTTTCCTTTCGCTGCTCCCCTGGTGCTGCTGGAATCAGTCTCCAGTCTTCTGGCCCCAGTTTTCTGGGGTCTGACACGTAACTCTTTGGTTAGCTAATCAGAGGCTGCAGCAATGTCCTGCCTTGGCTGTGAGGCAATGTGATGTAACAGGCCCGGGCACAAGGAAGAAGGCTGGGGCGGGTTACATGACTCTACTGCTGTGGGACATTGCTGCGGCCGGTGATTAAATAACCGGGTTTAGTGTTAATTGTTAGGACTGGAGACTGATTTCAGCAGCATCGGGGAACAGCAGAAGGTAAGTTTAAAGTTTTTTTAATATTTTTACTGCCTCTATGCATAATGTATGGTGGATATAAAATTTGCCACCCTTAAAGGGGTAGTCCAGTGGTGAAAAACTTATCCCCTATCCTAAGTATAGGGGATAAGTTTGAGATCGCGGGGGGTCCGACCGCTGGGGCCTCCTGCGATCTCTCTGTACGGGGGCCCCGACTCTCCGCCCAGATAGCGGGTGTGGACCCCCGCACGAGGCGGCGGCCGACACGCCCCCTCAATACATCTCAATGGCAGAGCCGGAGATTGCCGAAGGCAGCGCTTCGGCTCTGCCATAGAGTTGTATTGAGGGGGCGTGTCGGCCGCCGCCTCGTGCGGAGGTCGACACGCCCCCTTCCCACGGGCTGTCGGGGCTCCGTACAGGAGATCGCAGGGGGCCCCAGCGGTCGGACCCCCCGCGATCTGCAACTTATCCCCTATCCTTAGGATAGGGGATAAGTTGCTCACCACTGAGTCACCACTGGACTACTCCTTTAAGGACGCAGCCCTTTTTCGCAATTATGACCACCGTCACTTTACGAATTAATAACGCGAAAACGCCTTTACCTAATATTCTTCTGAGATTGTTTTTTCGTGACATATTCTACTTTATTTTGGTGGTAAATTTTCGGCGTTAATTGCATCCTTTTTGGGCGAAAAATCCGAAAATTTCATGAAAATTTGGAAAATTTAGCATTTTTCTAACTTTGAAGCTCTCTAATTGTAAGGAAAATGGATATTCCAAATACATTTTATTTTTGTTCACAAACACAATATGTCCACTTTATGTTGGCATCATAAAATGGACATATTTTAGCTTTTTGAAAAAATTAGAGGGCTTGAAAGTAGAGCAGCAATTTTCAAAAATTGTCATGAAAATTGCTAAATCTGAAGGGACAGATGTTACAGAACTACAACTCCCAGCATGCCTGGGCAGTCGAGGCATGCTGAGAGGTGTAGTTTGGCAACATCTGGAGGGCTACTGTTTGGGCACCACTGTAACAGTGGTCTCCAAACTGTGACCCTCCAGATGTTGCAAAACTACAACTCCCAGCATGCCCAGACAGCCTTTGGCTGTCTGGGCATGCTGGGAGTTGCAGTTTGGCCCCCCTAGTGGTTGCCACAGTAAAGATCAATTTACTTTCACTTACAATCCCCCCCCCTGTCGATTCCCAACCTGATCAGGATCCAGCAGGCTCCAGCGAAGATCCCAGGTCCCCAGGCATCTTCTCCTGCAGGTACGGCCTCCATCTTCTTCCCAGAGCCCCTCGACATCCAGGGGCGGGCAGAACGGGGGTTGCCATGGCAACCCCCTGTCCTGCGCTGCCATTGGTCAGAACTCCGTTCTGAGTAATGGCAGGGGATGGGAGTAGATCGCAGCTTTGCGACCTCACTCCTATCCTTTAGGCTGATCGGGGCTGTCGCTGACAACTCCGATCAGCCCTATTTTCCGGGTGATCGGGTCACCAGAGACCAGATCAGCCCGGAATTGGAGTAAATCGCATGTCTGAATTGGCATGCGATTTTCTCCGATCGCCGACATGGGGGGGGGGGGTCTCAGGACTCCCCTGGGCGATGTGCCAGGGTGCCTGCTGAATGATTTCAGCAGGCATCAGTCTCCGGTCCCCAACCGGCTAGCGGTGGGGACCGGATTTCCCACGGGCGTATGGATACGCCCTCGGTCCTTAAGGACTCGGAATGCAGGGCGTATCCATACGCCCTGTGTCCTGAAGAGGTTAATCAGGTCTGGATAAGAGGGCGGTTTTCTCAAGCAGGTCATCTCTCAGAGAGGTTTTACTGTATATCTATTGGAAACCTAATGTAGTGTTGGTGAAAAACTTTGGAACCTTTAGCCTGCCCCAACCCCAAGGTTTAGAAGCAGAGCCGATACATGTATACCTTTGGGAAATAACCTGAAGATAGACACTAGTTGACTATATAGCTATTAAAATCATTGGGGCCGTGTCTGTCTGTATATGTCGGCATCCCATCTTGGCAATTCACCAACATGTCTGCTCTGCAGCTGCCATTTTTGAGATGTGAACCCTGCCTAAATCATTCATACACTAATGTAACTGTTGGTCATCCCTTTGGTTTTATAGAAGTATCTTACATTTACATTTAAATGGGATGTAAACATGATTGTAATATTGGCAAATTAGGGTTCTACCAATTGTATGTGGGATTGTTTATTGGTGGTTTGCAAAATTGTATTGTGCAGGATCAGGCATATTAAATGTTAAAGCAGTTTTATTAAGATTTAATTAATAGGATAGGTAATAACTAGGGATGTCCTGATACTAGTATCAGTATCTGGGCCAATACTGGCCATTTCCATGGTATTGGGGACTCGTTCAATGTCCCCGATACCATGTCCGATACCTGCTGCCGCTCTGCTGCCCGGTGTAGTGAAGAAAACTGTGTCTTGAAGTGTTCTGTGTCCCGATCTTCACGAACACCGGTTCTCCTGTCTGCATCATGGCAATCTATGGAGGAGCATGTGACACACACGTCATTCCTCCTCCCCTGCGCCCAGCGTAACACTACGGAGGAAGCAGAGTGACGTGTATGTCACATGCTCCTCCATAGATCGCCATGATGTGGACTGGAGGACAGCTGCAGGTGAGCTGTCAACAAGGGTGAGGGCTGTGGTCTAAAAGGGGGCCCTGCTAATGTCTAAAAGGGGTCCCTACTGTCTAAAGGGGGGCCCCTGCTAATGTCTAAAGGGGGGGCCCCTGCTAATGTATGCAGGGGGATACTCCCTACTATTAAAGGCAATCTTACAGCAGAGTCACCTGCACTAACTTCAATTTATAGGTAGATAGTGCAGGTGACCCGGTTTCTACCGCTGCTCACCATGTGGTCATCGGTCTCACCGCCAATGCAAATTTCCTGTTCTGCCCAATGGAGAAGAGAGAAATCTTGGCTCATACTACAGCAGCCGGCTCCATTGTACACAACAAGGAACCCACATATCAGCACGGTAAGCAGCGCCAGAAACCGGGTCACCCTGGGTTCAGATTCCCTTTAAAATAGAAGTACTTGGTATCGGCGAGCACTAGAATTAAAGTATCAGTACTCGTACTCTGTCTTAAAAAAATGGTATCGGGACATCCCTAGTAATAACTAGTGAATCAGTTGGAGTTTGATCACTGGGACCCCCAGCAGTCAGGAGAACAGATGTCCCTTTTCTCCCAAATTAATGGAGCTGCAGCGTGCATGCTCTGCATGGGACTTCCGAATGTAGTCGAGCTCTGTACTGCTACGTTCTGAAGTTCCATAGAGGGTGAATAGTGTGTTGACTTGGCATGTGCACTGCACCGTTGTTCATTCAGGCCAAGGGGCCTCTGTTCTTGGGATCTGTGGGTGCCCCAGTGGTCAGGCCCCTACTAGTCTTATAGTTTTTCTGTAGCTAGATGATACGTTTGTCTTGGAATAACCCCTTTGACATACTCATCCAATCCATTGTTCTCAAGGAAGGTGTTCTACCACCAGTGGTGCCTTATTAGGAATAACACAAAGTGTATGGCAAGCTTTAGACTTGTACCTTTATTAGCTAGCTACAGGGAGTAATGGGTTGAACTGCTAAACCCATGAGAGCTGACTGAAGGATGATCCTATTTTCATATTCTTTTTCACTATAGTATGGCAGGAATTTGATCCACTATACCCAGCTTTTGTAGTCAAGAAATGTATTTGTAAATTGGTGTAAAAATATTTAGTGTGACGTGCTGCTAGTTCATTACTATAGTACCTATGTGAAGAGGTCACTAGATCAGTACAGTACAGTGCAGTGCAGTTCCTGTGTTTGCAACGTTTGTCAGGAAATTGTGAGCTGCTGATAACTCTTAAGTACATGAATCCATAGCTGGTATGTGTGTGTACAGTATTTTGTGTATTATATTGTTTATTGTATGTTAAATACTGTAGTAGACCATTTAAAGTCAATTGTCAGTCAAGAGTCACCACTATCCACTCGAAAATGAATGCTGCTCAGCTTTCAAGGGTTCTATTATAAACAGAAGCAATGAACCTAATTTGAAGAGAGCCTAATATTAGATACTGTACGGGCTCCTGCACTCAGCTGGAGATGCTAAGGAAAGTAAGTAGTGGAGGCCAAGTTGATGATGTGGCTCAACCAAATGTTATTCTAGTAATCCAACAATCATAAGGTATTTTATCATAAAAAGAAAACTGCAGATTAAAGCATACCTGTACTTATATCAGAAAGGAATTGGAATCAATATTGCAGACAACCCATGCTTACCACATCAACTAAAATAGGTATACATAATGCATACACTACAACCTCTGCAGGGATGTGGAATTCATATCTCCCGATGCCCCGGACATGCAGTTCCGGGCAGGTGAATTTTTCAAGCCCTTAGCCCTGCTTCGGGCAAGCGGGGCCGGACCTGAAAGGCCCCTGACAAGCTTGACGGCGCTCAGGTGTATGGAGCGGGCTCATGACTCAAGCCCACTTGGTACTCTGCAGCCCCTGGCTGTTTACAGTATCTGGGGGTCGGCGCTAATAGCCAGCATGCTATTAACCCTTTAGATCGCCGCTGACAGCGGCGTCTAAAGGGACATGTGGATCACATGTGAATCTAATGATCCCTCCTAAAAGTCCCCAAGGGGACTAATAAAGTGTGTAAAAAAAAAATAAAAAATTACATTTTAAGTTTAAAAAGTCACCCCTTCCATATTAAAAGTTCATATCACCCCCTTTTCCTATATAAAAACATGTAAATATAATAAAAATAAACATATTTGGTATCGCTGCATACGTAATTGTACAAACTATTAAAATTAAACATTATGTATCCCGTACGGTAAATGACGTAAATGTAAAAAAAAACAAAAAAAAAAAAAAACACAGAATTGCAATTTTTATAATATCCCAGAAAAAAAGTTAAAAGCGATTTTAAAAAGTCAGATCAATACCAAAATGGAAAAAGATACATAGAACAGATTATGGCGCCCTCGTATGCGGGGGAAAAAAAAAAAAAAAAAGGTTCAGGGGTCAAAAAATTGCAATTAAAAAATTTGAAAGTTCTGATTTCATTTTAATTAGTAAAACATGACGGAAAATATAAAAATCTGGTATTGCTGTAATCAGGCGGCCTAATGTATCAAAACAACATGTTATCTCATCCACAAGGTAAATGGCGTAGAAAAGAAAACCCCCAAATTTGCTAAATTATCTTTTACTATTTTAATTTACGGTAACTTCACCAATATTTTTTTTTGTTTTTGTTTCAGAGAATATGTTATGAAAACATTTAAAAAGTATCATTATAGTAATTACTTTTGGCTTTTATAGGGTGAGGAGGAAAAAACGAGTGTGTAAAAGTGAAAATTGGCCCGGGCAAGTGGATTGTCATGAGGGACAAGTAGATTTTGCTCCGTTTTAGTCCCGTGGACAAGTAGTTTTTTTAAATAAAATTTACACACCCCCCTGCATTATTCTCTAATAGTAGCCTATGTTGCACTATATAAGAAAGTGGTTCTTGAAAGTAAACCTGTTACGTTGAATGGCATAGTGGAATTTGTGATTTTATATTCCTACTCATTCTGTCTAACTTTTTGACTGACAGCTATTTCTGTATGTACATGTATAAAGAGATGTCAATAACTGAGTAGGATTACCCACACGACCCCCTAAACCCTGAAGTACAGGCAGAATTTTTAATTTGACAAGTTTCCTTTGTGATTTTTTGATTCAATAGATCTGGCAGTATACCCCATTATATAGAATGTTTGCGCAATTAAAAACAATTTGGCCCATCTAGTCTGCTCAACAATAATTATTTATAGTAAATTTTAATTTGGCTAACTGATTGTTTCATTAACTAATTGGATGATTGCTTTTCAGATAAAGCCATACAGGGCTAAACCACAATAAATAAAATGATTGCTCAAAAACATTTTGTGTTACTCCAGTTATCCTTTTCTAATATTAAGTGGTATGGTGATCTGAAAAATTCAAGTGTGGCACATATGCAGTATGGGGGGAGGCGTTGCGGGGGGGCGGGGCATTATCTGATTATCGGCAAGGTAATTGCCAATACCGATAACTTCCAAAATCGATTGATCCCAGTGTGCAAGCCATAGTAGGATGGCTGCATTTTTTGGGGCACATTAACCTCTTCAGGACCCAGGGCAAATGGATACGCCCTCACACCCTGGGCCTTAAGGACCCAGGGCGTATCCATACGCCCTAGTGCTTTCCGGTCTCCGCCGGGCGGAGATCGGAACGGCATGCCTACTGATATCGTTCAGTAGGAATGCCGTGCAAATGTTGAGGGGGGGCTCCGGACGAATTCACGTCCGCGATCTGCGGCTATTCCACTTGTGACCCGGAAAAGGAAGGTGATCGGCGGTGTACGATACACCGCCAATCACCTCCAGTTGCTGGGGAGCGGTGACAATACTGTCACCTCCCCAGCAACACTGCTATTGGCCGGCGATCGTCGGCCAATAGCAGTGCCGCAGAGGAGAGGTTAACGGTCTCCTCACGCAGCTCTGCGCGTTTGCTGAGTTCAGTCAGAGGGCAGAGCTGTGTGAAGAGGACCGGGATCCCCCCCCCTTGGAGTGCCGGAGCCCCCTCATAAAGAAGAGCCTCTAGATCAGGGTCAGCTTTTTGCAGGGAAATGTAAGGTAAAACAGTAAAAAAAAAAAAAAAAACGACCCCCCGACCCCCGAATAGGTCCCCAAGGGTCCGCCGTCACCTGATCAGTGTGACCCCGGGCCCTATTAGGGGTTCAGGGTGCTGCGTGTGCCACCACTTTTTTTTTTTTTTTTTGGCCGCAGCTTTTTTTTTTCTGTTAGTTACACCAACTGGAAAACATTTTCTTTCAAATCAACTGGTGCCAGAAAGTTAAACAGATTTGTAAATTACTTCTATTAAAAAAATATTAATCCTTCCAGTACTTATCAGCTTCTTTATACTACAGAGGAAGTTCTTTTCTTTTTGAATTTCCTTTCTGTCTGACCAAAAGCTCTCTGCTGACACCTCTGTCCATGTCAGGAACAGTCTAGAGCAAGAGAGGTTTGCTATGGCGATTTGCTCCTACTCTGGACAGTTCCTAAAATTGACAGAGGTGTCAGCAGAGAGCACTGTGGTCAGGCAGAAAGGAAGTTCAAAAAGAAAAGAACTTCATGTGGAGCATACAGCAGCTGATAAGTCCTGGAAGGATTAGGATTTTTTAAATAGAACTAATTTACAAATCTGTTCAACTTTCTGGCACAAGTTGAGTAGAAAAAAAAGAAATACGTTTTCCACTGGAGTTCCCCTTCAAGCAGGGGTAAGTGGCTTTAATAGAAAAAAAGATTTTTCCACAGAATTGATACATTAAAGGAAGCATACTAGGGAGGTTGAGTTGTATATTTTACCATGAATGGCAAGAAACAGCAGTGTTTTCAATTACTTTTATTCCATGTCACCAATCTTATGATGTAGGTTACTGAAAATTGAATTGCAGTTTTGGGAACTTTTTGTATTTATTAGATTTTTGTTCTTTTTTCCGTCTTTATACAAATGTTCCCTAGGCAGATAAAAAGCAGCTATATTTCAGATAAGGTTTTTTTTTTTATCTTGCCCTTGTGTATTTCAGGACATTTTCAGAGTAGACGATCTAAATTGGCCCAGGCCCATTCTGTGTATTAGGAAGCATTCAGCAGTGAGTTGATTAGTGCAGCTTGTCAGAACTCGCACTTTAGAAAGTGGACCGTCGCCTCATTACCCGAAATCACCTCTGAAGTGTTACTTAAAACAAGCGCAAGCAAGTGGAAGGGATCCGTTCCTAGCAGAGCCTGCTCTATTTTTACCTCTGGTAGAAGCATAATTCATGACCAAAAGAACAGCATTATAAGTTATTAATTCTCTTTCGTAGCTATATAGAGTAGTGTAGTGCTCACTCACTGTAGTGTCTTTGGTAAACTTCAGCCAGAGCAAGCCAGGCCAGTAGTGTATTTTTTATAATGACACAGCTTGTTGTGTTAATACACGAGGAATCGTTTCTTTCCACGCAAGACCAGACTTAAAACATGCTTTTAGTTGTTTCCATCATTAACATGCATAAAAATACTACACGTATGATATATTGAATAAAAAACACATTAAAACTTTACTGGGAATAGATCATCCAGAAATGACTTCTCTTTATAGGTAAAGGCCACACATGCAGTATTTTGCTGCATATTTTTTATGGCTGATTTTTCTACCCACTGAGTTCAATGGATAAGAAAATATGCAGCAGAGATTGTGCAGCAAAATGCGGAATGTGTGACCCTTCCCTATGGGTAGGGTCACACGTGGCATATTTGCTGCTGCTTATTTTTCTACCCATTGAAGTCAATATATAGAAAAAGCAGCTGCAGAAAATACACAGCAAAATACAGCATATGAGATCTTACTCATAAACTGTGTTTTTTTTTTTCTCTTTTGATTATATCTTTCAGACTAGTGCTAGAGCACACACACACAATAAACATGCAAAACTAGTTTTTGTTTTTCGCAATGATCTAGCATATCAGAGTGCGGTTCAATGCCTGAATGACAGGTCAGTTGTGCTGTAGTAGATAAGAGGCAAGTTACTTATAACTGCAATATACTTGCATGAAGAATTCACGCTTTGAAACCAGTACAGTCTATATTTTTTGTGCTATGCAATGCAGTAAGAATACATAAATCTCCAATAACGTGTCCTCCAGCTAAGCTCTCAAAAGTAAGAAAGTAATTAAAAATAATTAAAGCTTACAAAACTTGTTTGAGTAGGGCGGAATACTGAGTTAAAAGAAATCTGCCACCAGTGTCACCACTCCTTTCACACTGCCGTTGGGACCCATCACTAACTGTCCATCAGGCTCTATTTTTTTTTTTTTCAAGCTGAAAATGGGCCCATTAACGGGTTGACGGGTCCCGATAGACCCCATTTATTATGCTGGGGACCCGTTATTTTTTAGCAGCGAGTAGCAGGAGAAAAATTTGTGCCAGCACTTACCTGTTGGTACAGTCAGGTAGTGCAGGTGACAGTGATGATAACCATACTTAACTGTCCTTGATTCGTGTTCTCGTTCTCCTGCAATCTTCCTCCATTCCTTCCATTCAAGCAGTAGGCTTCGAGCATGGCCAGAGCTTCCTGACCTCACCGCTGCTACTTCTCTGCTGTGTCCCTCTGCAAACAAACAGCAGCAGTGACATCATGAAGCTTCACCCAAGCCTGCAGCCACATTGGAGGAAGATAGCAGGAGAACGGGACTAGGAATGTAGGGACAGGCAAGTACAGTGGGGATCAAAAGTTTGGGCACCCCAGGTAAAAATTTGTATTAATGTGCATAAAGAAGCCAAGGAAAGATGGAAAATCTCCAAAAGGCATCAGATTACAGATTAGACATTCTTATAATATGTCAACAAAAGTTAGATTTTATTTCCATCATTTACACTTTCAAAATAACAGAAAACAAAAAAAATGGCATCTGCAAAAGTTTGGGCACCCTGCAGAATTTATAGCATGCACTGCCCCCTTTGCAAAGCGGAGACCTGCCAGTGTCATGGATTGTTCTCAATCTCAAAGGCTTTAAATGCCCAGACTCATCTGACCATGTCCCAACAATCAGCACCATGGGTTCTTCTAAGCAGTTGTCTAGAAATCTGAAACTGAAAATAGTTGACGCTCACAAAGCTGGAGAAGCCTATAAGAAGATAGCAAAAACGTTTTTAGATGTCAATATCCTCTGTTCAGTATGTAATTAAGAAATGGCAGTCATCAGGAACAGTGGAAGTTAAAGCAAGATCTGGAAGACCAAGAAAAATATCAGACAGAACAGCTCGCTCAATCCCTCCAGAAAGATCTGGCAGACACTGGAGTTGTGGTACACTATTCCACTATAAAGAGATACTTGTACAAATATGGTCTTCATGGAAGAGTCATCAGAAGAAAACCTCTTCTACGTCCTCAGCACAAAAATCAGCATTTGTACTTTGCAAATGAACAAATAGACAAGCCTGATGCATTTTGGAAACCTGTTCTGTGGACCGATGAGGTTAAAATTTAACTTTTTGGCTGGAATGAGCAAAGGTATGTTTGGAGAAGAGGGGGAACAGAATTTAATGAAAAGAACCTCTGTCCAACTGTTAAGCATGGGGGTGAATCAATCATGCTTTGGGGTTGTATTGCAGCCAGTGTCACAGGGAACATCTCACAAGTAGAAGGAAAAATGGATTCAATAAAATTTCAGCAAATTTTGAATGCTAACTTGATGCCATCTGTGAAAAAGCTGAAGTTAAAGAGAGGATGGCTTCTACAAATGGATAATGATCCTAAACACACCTCGAAATCCACAGGGGATTACATCAAGAGGCGTAAACTGAAGGTTTTGCCATGGCCTTCACAATCTCCTGACCTCAACATAATTGAAAATCTATGGATAGACCTTAAAAGAGCAGTGTGTGACAGACAGCCCAGAAATCTCAAAGAACTGGAAGACTTTTGTAAGGAAGAATGGGCTAAGATACCTCAAACAAGAATTGAAAGACTCTTTGCTGACTACAGAAAGCATTTACAAGCTGTGATACTTGCCAAAGGGGGCAGTACAAGATATTAACTCTGCAGGGGGCCCAAACTTTTGCAGATGCCATTTTTTTGTTTTCTGTTATTTTGAAAGTGTAAATGATGGAAATAAAATCTAACTTTTGTTGACATATTATATGAATGTCTAATCTGTAATTTGATGCCTTTTGGAGATTCTTCCATCTTTCCTTGGCTTCTTTATGCACACTAATACAAATTTTTACCTGGGGTGCCCAAACTTTTGATCCCCACTGTATGGTCATTATCAGTGTCACCTGCGCTACCTGTCTGTACCAATAGCTTAGTTCGGTGACTCTGATGACAAATCCTTTTAATAGAGATGTTAGTTACGTGGGGGAGGATGTCATCTGTTCAGAATTTTTGGTAATTGTGAAGAGTGATTACAAAGAGCGTCATTACCTTTGGAGGATCTTGATTGTCATGTATTAGGCTAGGATTAATCTGACATTATTTTTGCCTTCATTCTGCAACCTCATAGAAGCAGAATAACGAACATTCCTATCATTGATCAGCTGTATGCCTTGAAACTTTGGCTTCCACAGACCCTATTGTCTTTGAAGGCGTTATCCAGTATTAAAAAAACTATTCTGTTTTCTTTATAAAGCGGCACCACCCCTAAGGAAAGGTGCTGTGCTGTTCTTGGAAGAAGGTGCTGAAATTTTTTTCTGGACAAAACTATATCATACTGTGTTATTTTGATTGTGCTATGGAGGCTCCTAATAGAACCTCTGACATAGTTGTGAACAGAGCCTTACATAGACAACCATTGATTTGAATCGGCACTGTGTAATGCTTAGCTTCTCCTGTGATAGTTCTGTAGGAAATTGAACACCTATTTCTGGTTCACATAGCAGAATTTCTGAGCGAAATCCAGTTGAAAAATTTAGCACAGAGGAATTTTTGTGGCAGAAAGTCAATTCTTTCTGCAGAATCTGCATGACAATACAGTGCCTTCTATGAAGATGGTGCATTTCTGAGTTGTCCTAGTGCCGACTAATCAGTCCCTGATGGACAAAATATCTGGCCAGACAGTCCACAGAATATACCCTGTATGAACATTACCTTACTGCCATGTTTCTCAACAGACTACAGCTGATCATAGGACACTTTTTGATCAGCTGTTTCAGCATACTGGCCTGGCAAATGGGGATTGTCACAAGTAGAAAACCCCTTTTAATCAATTAAGTCTTCGTGCAATAATATAACCAGCAGCAACTGATGGTGTTAGACCTATGGCTGTCTTTACCAGCATGACATGAAGTACCTCTGTTTTCATCCAATCAAAACTCTTGTTTTTGTGAAATGTCAAAAGTTTTGTAAAATGACAAGAGCAAGTCCAAAATAAAAAAGCATTCTGGGAATTTTTTGTGTATGCTTTGTGTTTACCAGTTAAAGCTGATGATGCTGGCATAGGTTTTCAGCCATACTAATTCCGATTATTTTTTAGTGCTGCCTACATTTCTCATGGTTTTTCAGAGAGAGAGCGGTAGAGTCTCATCACTGCAATACCCCTAATGGGATCACCTGTTGATGTAATTACTTGGCTAGACTTCATCCAGAAGAAGTCTAAACATATCCTGATCTCTTAGAGATAGCAGCAGTAGCATACAAATGGTCCTGGGAGGGGAGATGTCTGTGAGCAGCCAGAAGAGATCTGGTAGGTGATTATATCCTCCTGCAGTTTACAGGAAGTTAGCTGACACAGGACTGACTATTTCATCTGACAAATTACCCACTGTGACTTTCTGTGGTCAGGCTGGTGATCATGTGACCCAGTAACAGTAATGAAACGCATATATTCAGCTGTGTTGAAATGATATAGCTGGCACTCAAACTAGTGATGGTGAGTGTGCCTGATATGGGCAAAAAATTACACCCAGAATTCTTCTTTTAACTTTTGTCAGTAATGACAGTGACGCTGTTTCAGATTTTTGAAATGGATGGAAACACGTTGTTTTGCTATTTTCTGGCCACACATTACTATATGGTGGGTCATTGGTCATAAAAGCGTATACCTGACGGTATGAACCCATAGCATTGTCCCTGTGATTACGACAATAGATTCAGTAAATTGTAGGCAGTAGGGGAAAGATAGGACGGCACTACTGAGCATCACAAAACAGGGCAAATAATTGAAAGCAAACACTGATGGGGAGTAATAGTACCTGGGGACAGGGGTGCACAATGCAGAAATGCAGACATCCACACTACAATCCAAAACAAGAAGTTTAGATCAGCACTCGCCTGTTAAAATATAACACTTATGGTTACATCTTCATAAAAGAAAGCCGGCCTTGGATAGGATCGGGAAACTAAAAAAAAAAACTCTGCATCCGGAGCTGCGCTGGTGGTGGGCGGTCATACACCATGGTGTTAAATACACAGTGTAATAAATTCTGTAAATCTCTAGGTCCAGGATCTGTTTTGTGGCTTAGACTAATGTATAAATAACGTGTCTTTCCTGCTGGTGACTGCTCTTCCTTTTTGCACGAAATCCCATTACCTTCAATAATTTATTCATTTAATTCCATATGTACATAGGTCATAAATATTGATAGATGCTTTTTAAACATTGTAGACGCTTGCTAATGCACCTGTGCATTTCTTGGAAGTCTACAGCCGTGATTACCAAAACTGTCATTTCCCTTTGTTTTTTTTTATAAATTCTTTGGGGACAATTTAGAGTTGCTTAGGTTACCCAGGAGCAGCGGCGCTGTAGAATGTGCGCTCATGTTTTCTGCATGATTTCCTCCCTGTAAATGAGTAGTTAAATGCACTCAGACTTGTGGGTTTAGAAAAATGTCTAGTCAAGTGGTGAGGCTTCTGCTGCATGCTATTCACGTGGAAGGGGAACACTGCTTATTACAGCTAGAAATTTCAGGTTTGTGAGGTGTATGTCCACCTTGAAGGTATTGATGCATATGTGGCGTTAGCTTCAAATGAGTTAAAATACAAACAAAACATACTGCAGCACATTTACTTATCTTGTATAAAAATTTAGATCAGGAAAATTTATCACAGTATCTAATGCTACATCATAGATTTGGTGCATGTTTCTCTTAAAGGTTTAATCCGCCCCTAGACATGTTATCCCCTATCCAAAGGATAGGGGATAACATGTCTGATTGTGGGGGTCCCCAGCAGCTTTGGCACCCCAGACATCCGGTGCACGGAGCAGACTTCGCTCCATGCTGGATGCGGGGCGGAGGCTCGTGACTCCAGGCCCCGCTTGTGACGTCACGGTCATACCCCCTCAATGCAAGTCTATGGGAGGTGGTGTGGCAGTGACATCACGAGCGGGGCACGAACGTGACGAAACGAGCCATCAGCTTTTGTGAATGGTGGTAGATTCTGTGTTATCTATTCACTGGTGTCCAGCAGAAACAGACAATAGTCCGGCACTGCATCCCACCTGGACCCGTACTCCGCCAGTGTGGGACTTGCAGCCTTCAATGTAATGGAATAGACTTCAAAAGAAAAATAAATTCTTCCGTATTTCTTCTTTTAATTCATATACGACAACATGCACTGTTGCACAAGGTGACAGCACTGTTTTGCTCACTGAAGATCTTCACTAGTGTCACCTTTCACTGTAATCCTCTCTATGATGAGAAGGAGGGCACTACTGGGACACGTGTACAAATCAGGAAGTCTCCGCTTCGTGTTTTTTTTTTTTAGTGTTTAGAATGAAAAATGGAAGATTTCAGGATTATTTTATAAAATATATAGTAAAATTGACAATTTGAAATAAAAAAATAATAATAAAAAATGTTTACCATAAAAGCTTGTTTTTATGGATAGGTAATTTTTTTTGATGACAGATTCACTTTAACAGGATTGTTGTGATCTTTTAACATATTTATCGTAAGCTTGCCATATTAAAGGAGGGAGGGGATAGTATTCATACAGGGGGAGTTTTATCAAAACGTGTGCAGAGGAAAAGTGGCCCAGTTGCCCATAGCAACCAATCAGCTTGCTGCTTTCATTTTTAACAAGGCCTCTGCAAAATGAAAGCAGCAATCTGATTGGTTGCTATGGGCAACTGGCCAACTTTTCCTTTTCCCATGTTTTTATAAATCTCTCCCATAGTCCCTATTATGGAGAAAAACATCCTTGAGATCAGCAGTAAACTAGGTTCTGAAAGTCCATGTAGAGTTGTTTCAAACCACGTGGGTAATGGAATGACCGTTGAATCAAGCTTTGCTACTTTCAAAGAAAGACCAATGACCTCTACATTAGTAGATAGTAAAATTCTGTAGATAAAGCCATCACTGCTTAATGAATTGGGCCCAGTAGACCACAAGCTGCACATTTTCAGAGCTATAAAGAAGTATTTATTGAATGAAAAAAGTGCTGGCTCGTTCACATGAGGTTCATTATAAAATCCTTATACCTTGAAGATTCTTCTAACCCCACCATGGAGTCTTCATTTTAAAATATTAATAACATAAACCTGGCTTAATATATATTTAAGGAATGTATAATAAAAGAGATACATCATAGTCTCGGTAATTATTAGCAATCTTTGTTCCTCGGGGCTAAAGAGTAAAGAATTGTGGTCTAAAATAGATCAGTCCTGGTCATAGATGCTTTGGTCAGGAAGATTTCTTAATTTATTTATAGTAATTAACTATTTCGCGTACCACAAACAAAATCTATATAATTTGCTACAGAGCCTGGTACCTTGGGAAAAGCTCACAAAATATAAAAAATCCACCTTTAAATAAGCTTACATAGTCTATACCTGGCTCTGCCATCCCTATCTACCGTATTTTTCGTCATATAAGAAGCTCCGGCATATAAAATGCACCTAATTTTATAGGATAAAAATCTAGAAAATAAAGATTCTGAACCAAATACAATGTAAAGTATAGGACAGTGATCTTCAACCTGCGGATCTTCAGATGTTGCAAAACTACAACTCTACAGGGACGCGATCAGTGATGTCCTGTATTAGCCGTGGGTCCCGGCCGTTGATGGCCGCAGGGACCGCCGCCATAGGACAGGTATTTGCCGTACAGGACGCACCAACTCCCCCCCCCCCCCCCCCCCATCTTATATGGTGAAAAAAACGGTAAGTCCTTTTTAAATGTTATTAGTTGACTTCATAAGCAGTCTTGCCATTTGTTTGGATTCTGTAATGGGGAATAGTCATTGTAACAATCTTCTTTTTGCAATTTTGAAGTTTGGAAAAAAAAAAAAAGGAAAGCATAATCCACATCTCTGATGCAAAAAGCCCTTCTCAGTCCTTCTATATTATTAAATACTCTTCATATGAAACACACTCGGTACTGCTAAGCTGTGTATACATTTTCTATGCGGATGACTGACACACATGCTCCAGATCCTGGATTTTAACACTTATACAGCCTGGGGTGCTCACTGATCACAAGATGCAAGGAATGTCCACAAATACTGTCCATAAGAACGAAAGATAATGGCACTCACCAATGCTGCTGTTATTAACTGTATTGAAGATCCAGGTGTCACCTTACAGGTGCGAGACAGACATGTACTCGGGCAGGGGTGCTTCTTTTGGGGGACGGTGCAGTTTTGTGAGGGCTTGTGCAAGGGGACAGTGTCGGTGGTGCAGATAGTCTTTAGACCTGCCTTCAGTGCAGTTAAGAGCTCATTTACATATTGCAAGGTGCTGCTATATCTTGGAAACTTGACTGCATTGGAGTGTGGAATACCTTGGTTTTTCTCAGGCTCCCCCACGCTAACCACCTGTGTTTTTTTAGTTTAGTCGGGTTGATCCATCTGTCAGTTTCCCTTGAAGTGTAAACTAGTTGCAGGTGGATCCTTTTTTGTTATTTTATTTTGGTGTGTGGGTGTGTGTGTGTGTGTGTGTATGTATGTATGTATGTATGTATGTGTATGTATATATATATATATATATATATATATATATATATATATATACATACAGTGGTCCCTCAAGTTACAATATTAATTGGTTCCAGAATGACCATTGTATGTTGAGACCATAACTCTATGGAAACCTGGTAATTGGTTCTAAAGCCCCAAAATGTCATCCAAAAATAGGAAAAAGTGAGAATTAAAGAAGTAGATAACTAATATAGATAAAGCAAGTCCTTAAATATAAAAGTAAGAAAGATCTGCTGGGAGCTGTAAATCACTGTCAGTGTTTCCAAAGCAGGGAGCCTCCAGCTGTTGCAAAACTACAACTCCCAGCATGCCCGGACAGCCAAAGGCTGTCCGGGCATGCTGGGAGTTGTAGTTTTGCAACAGCTGGGGGCACCCTGCTTGGGAAACACTGGTCTATGTAGAGGACAGGAGATTCTTCAGGGTCCTGTACAGTACAGGCAATGTCCTAAAAAAGTAACATGGAGCCGCCCTCACCTGGTGTCCAAAGAAGCAGGTAACCCTGGTACAGGTAAATAGTACAGAACATGTAATACCTCCCTGTACTGTAGGGGGCGCTACCAGACGCCAGTCAGTGCATACACTTCAGTAATACAGGTGCTTTACCTGTAAATTGCCCATTCTGATTGGTCAGTTCTCTCGGCCATTGACAAGTTTCACAGATCTGGACTGTCTTTGTCCAGATTGTCATTGTATGTTGAGTCTGGTTTCAACTTACAATGGTCCAGAAAAGACCTTTGTATGTTGAAACTATTGTATGTTGAGGCCATTGTAAGTTGAGGGATCACTGTATATATGTGTGTGTTTAGGAATAGCAAAAACATTGTGTCGAGATTTAGTTGTGGGGGCAGCCTGGCGACTGGTGTTACAAGGGATTGGGTGTTTCAGTGTTTGAAGGAAATGTATCTTCTTGAGGAGAGTGCCAAACTGTCCTGTAGGCCATGGAGTACTCCATTGGGGGAAAAAAGTATGCAAACTAGCTCTCCTTTTAGAAGGAAGAGTGCTAACTCCCTGCTGCAGCCTATCTGAGCTAGCGTCCCTGCTAGTCGGTGCTAGAGCCCTGGTGATACATGAATTGTTAACTGAGCAAGAATCTCTTCCAAAATGAGTAGTTGTGTTCTTACTATATGTGATATGTCTGAGGTTTTTAAGACATTTTTTTTTCTCATGAAGTGTGTTTTAAATGCTTTTGTAAATTTTTTGTTTTGTGTTTCTTGTTTCATAGGATCCTGCAGGCATTTTTGAACTAGTAGAACTAGTTGGAAATGGAACGTATGGACAAGTGTACAAGGTAAGATACTTCTAAAAGATACATTGTGAAAGGATTGTGTTAAGTTTGCCTTTTTCTAAAACTATTTCAGCTATTACATTTTTTCCACAGACAAACATTTTGTAATGAAAAACATGTCAAGCCTGAATGTTTAGGTTTGAACAGAAGGTTGGTTAAGGTTCACCTATTAGACAGCTTTTCACATGTTAGAATGTCATCCTTGCAAGCCTGTGACCCAGAGCAGTCATTAATTCTTAGACTTCCGAGATCTTCAGATCTTCCAGGCTATCACTAACATATTTCCTGATTTACTTCATTGGGGATGCAATGTGCATGCAGCTTATTCAGCTAACACAGCACCTGTCACTAGACAGGGTTTCATTTTTTAGAGTACTGAAATAATGGGTACTCTGCAGTAGGGATCGACCAAATATCGGTTGGCCGATATTATCGGCCGATAATTGCGATTTTGGACATTATCGGTATCGGCAATTACCTTGCCGATAATGCCCCACACCGCGACGCACCACCCACCGCACCCGGGCCCCCCCCCCACCGACCCATCGCCGCCTCCCCCCCCATCCCCGGTGTTATAATTACCTGTTCCTGGGGGTCCGCGATCATTCTGGCTCCTGCGCTGTTGCTGTGCACTGCGCTGCGTAATTACGAGGGACGTCGCCAACGCAACGTCACCATCAGTACGCACAGTGACAGCACAGGACGTCGACGGAGCTAGAATGATCGCGAACCCCCGGGAACAGGTAATTATAACACCGGGGATGGGGGGAGGCGATGGGGCAGCGGCGGTATGTGAGCAGAGGATGGGGGGGGAGGCGATGGGGCAGCGGCGGCGGTATGTGGGCAGAGGATGGGGGGGTGATTGGGCTGCGACGGTGGTATGTGGGCAGAGGATGGGGGAGAGGCGATGGGGCAACTGTGGTGGTTAGACAGGCAGGGGGAGAGAAGCGGGCAGCGGCGGCGGTCACTGGCACCACAAAAGCCGCTGTAGTTCATTGATTTAAAGCGCCCCTTTTAAATCATTGATCTGCAACGGCTTCTGCCCCGCGCGGGGTGGGGGGTGGGGTGTTGAAATAGCCGATAATTTATACCGGAATATCGGTATAAGTTATCGGCTATCGCCCCGAAGGGTGACAGATTATCGGTATCGGCCCTATAAAAACGATATCGGTCGATCCCTACTCTGCAGGTAGGAGGGTTGCTACCATGATCTCCCCCAACTCTAAGACCCTTACAGAGAGCTCACATGATCTCCTTTACATTGGCTGTATGGTATTTGTTGTCTCCCAAACATCTAAGTTTAGGCAATGTTTAGTGGGTGCCAATTTGCCCACAGATTCCCCTTTTGCAGGGCATTGTTATTGCTAAAATAGTCTATTTTGGAAAATTCCAGGTTGTTGGATCTTGTTGAGCTTTACTGTCTGCTTTGCCAAATCAGAGATATGTTTCAGCTAAATAAAACTATATTATGTAATTTTAGAAGTGACCATATACCGTATTTTTCGTCATATAAGATGCTTCTGCGTATAAGACGCACCCAATTTTAAAGCATAAAAATCTAGAAAATAAAGATTCTGAACCAAATACAATGTAAAGTATAGGACAGTGATCTTCAACCTGCGGACTTTCTGATGTTGCAAAACTACAACTCCCAGCATGCCCAGACAGCCGTTGGCCGCTCCGGACCCGTCACCGCTCATCACCGCTTCCCTGGATGTCGCCCTCCATCGCTGTTGCCGCGTCCCCGGGGGGTCCCCATTGCTCCGGTACATCTCTGCTGCCCGGTATCCTCGCTCTCCGTCACCGCCATCACGTCGCTATGCACGCAGCTCCTATTGGATGATGGGACGGCGTGCGCAACGACGTGATGACGACTAAGGAGAGCATCGGCCATGCAGGGGATCCCGGCACGAAGCAGACACCGAGGAGGCAGGTAAGGTCCCTCCCGGTGTCCTGTAAGCTGTTCGGGATGCCACGATTTCACAGCGGCGGTCCCGAACAGCCCGACTAAGCAGCCGAGTTAGTGCCACTTTTGCTTCAGACGCGGCGGTCAGCTTTGATCGCCCTGTCTGAAGGGTTAATACAGGGCATCACCACGATCGGTGATGTCCTGTATTAGCCGCGGGTCCCGGCCCTTGATGGCCGCAGGGACTGCCGGTTTTAATGTGTATTTGCCACATAAGATGCACCAACTTCCCCCCCCCCCCCCCCCCCCTGTTTTGGGGAAGAAAAAGTGCATCTTATATGGCGAAAAATACGGTAAAACCTTCTCTTGGCAATTTAAAGCCTGGCTGAGCAGTTTACAGAACAAAGTTGTTAACAATAGAGCTGAAAAGACTTGCAGTGTTTCATTTGTTCAGAACAAAGGAAAGTGACATCAGAACACGCTCTGGGACTTTTATTTAAAGTCTGCACAGATTGCAGTTGGGCTACAATAGGTTTCCTTATTATTTCAGCATGAGTTTCACAGCAGTACCTCGTGCTCCATGAGTCCAAGGGATGCTAATAATCCAGTGACACACCAGCACATGCTCTATATTGTTCTTTCCATTACTACTGGAACATAAATCCCTTTGAAATATTTTTGAATGGAAATGATCATTTGTTAACTGTTAACACAGCTTTAATTTAGAACTCCCTTTTATATATATTTCTATGTGATACGTCTATCATCAAACCAGTTGCCTAAAATTGCTTAAAAATGTCCAATAAAGCCTTCATTAGGGTGCAATAGTTTAGTTCTTATTCTTATATGTTACTAGCACATGCCTAGCATCATGGCTTTAGATGATCATAGACAATGGGTACAAAACCAGACAAGAGTCCATTAGCAATGACCCATTTAATCACGGACAATAGCATGTAACCTGGAATATTAAAGAGTTGAGATTTTTTTTCTGTTAATGGCGTTCCATTCATATGTTAATATTCATGCCATATCTAAATCCCGTCTCTGAAGCTAAAGATTGCTAAAAGGAATAGCTCATGAACAATACTGCATATCTTGTGCACCTTGATTAATCATCAAATAGCTCACACAAAACAGGGCTCAGATCTGGAAATTTTGATCTTTGTAAATCAATGGTCACAGTGAGATAAAAGCAGCATTATTCTAGGAGCTGAAATCGGGCAACTTCTAATGAGTCACGGAAATGAGTGACGCTAGCGCCGGTCATCCAAAGTGCAACTCATAAGTTAACTCCTTATACTGACATTTCTTTGGCTTATTAAATCGTTGGTTTTATTTTAAAGGGAACCACAATTTGTAAAAGCTTCCTAGGACCTTTTAAAAGTCAGACACAACTACATGCTGCCTCTGCCCTCCTCCTAGGCACTCGGGCTTTACTGACATCCTGAGTACGAGGCTTTGCATAAAGTTTTCAGCACTTGGCAGGGGAGGAGGGCTGGGGCCAAAGCATGCAGCACCACCCCTATGCCTACTTACTGGATGCTGGGAGTGGGGATTACATTTTTATTCAGAAAATACACAGGGGGTAATAAGGGGTGATGATTTGGCGCAGGGGGAATAAAGTGGCATGGGGGGGTCAGGGGGGCGAATGATGTGGCTGGCAGATGTACAGAAGCAGAAAACCACTGTGTAAACAGTCTTTTGCTTCTGTGCTGGGGGTGCAGTGGGAGCCAGGGCCCCTTGCTGGGGTATTCGCTCTACCCCCCTGAAGGCGGCCCTATTTACAAGGTAGAGCCCGCACATAAGTCTGGGTGTCCCTTATTGGGAGTGTTTTGTCCACTATTGGGAGCGTCCGCTATTGGGAGTGTTCCCTATTCGGAGGGACTCTGCTGGGGAATAAAAAAACTATCCGCTATTGGGAGGTGTCCACTAAGGGAGATTTTACTGTATTATGCATTTTATGACGAACTCTCGGCTCCTTTGACTTAAAGTACACAGTATTCTACTGCTGCATCCTCAAGGGGTTAAACTAAAGCTTTCTTAAAGGGGTACTCTGGTGGAAAAATTTTATTTTAAATCACCTGATGCCAGAAAGTTAAACAAATGTGTAAATTATTTCTATTAAAAAATATTAATCCTTCCAGTACTGTATACTACAGAGAACTTTTTTTTCGGTTCAAATTTCTTTTCTGTCTGACCACAGTGCTCTCTGCTGACACCTCTGTCCATGTCAGGAACTGTCCAGAGTAGGAGCGGTTTGCTAGGGGGATTTGCTCCTCTTCTGGTCAGTTCCTGACATGGACAGAGGTGTCGGCAGAGAGCACTGTGGTCAGACAGAAAATAATTTCAAAAAGAAAATAACTTTCTCTTTAGTATACAGCAGCTGATAAGCATTGGAAGGATTTATAAATTTACAAATCTGTTTAACTTTCTGGCACCAGTTGATTTAAAATAAATAGTTTTTCACCGGTGTACCCCTTTAAGCTTTGCCTTTTCTATTTCCTTCATCTTCTACCCTAAACTGGTTCTTCTTGTATCACTAAGGGGGAGATTCATCAAAACCTGTGCAGAGGAAAAGCTTCCCAGTTGCCAATAGCAACCAATCAGATCACTTCTTTAATTTTTAACAAGACCTCTTCAAAATGAAAGAAGCAATATGATTGGTTGCTATGGGCAACTTTTCCTTTGCACAGGTATTGACAAATCTCCCCCTAACTTCCTACTTGTACTTTGTCTTACTCCTGTGGAAAACGATTTATTTATTTATTTATTTTTAAATCAACTGGGGCCAAAAAGATAATCAGATTTGTAAATTACTTTTATTAAATAAAATCTTAATTCTTCCAGTACTTATCAGCTGCTGTGTACTACAGAGGAAATTGTATAGTTCTTTTCTGTCTGACCACAGTTCTCTCTGCTGACACCTCAGTCTTTGTCAGGAACTGTCCAGATTAGAAGCAGATTCCCATAGCAAACCTCTCCTGCTCTGGACAGTTCCTGACATTGACAGGTGGCAGCAGAGAGCACTGTGGTCAGAAAGAAAGATTTTTTTTTAATAAAAGTAATTTACAAATTTGTTTTCATCTTTTTTGGCCCCAGTTGATAAAAAAAATAAAATAAAAAATAATAGTTTTCCACTGGAGTAAGGCTTAAAGTAAAAGTAGGAAGTTGGTACTGGAAGGATTGAGATCTTTAAAAATAATTAATTTACAAATCTGAAAAGAATAAGTGTCCTCTATTGATGTGTATTCACAGATAAACTAGATTGGATTGCTAGGACACAAATTAAGTCAATTGTATGGAGAATGATGTTGGATATGTATAGGAGCCCAAAAAAGTAGTGTTACCTTGTGATTGTAGGTTGGAACTCCAGAATGCGTTCTACTGGTGGACCATAAATGGGAAGCGGACTTATTTGTTAGACTTGGCTCTTGCAAAATGCTCTTACCTTTACTATACATTTTGCTATGCTAAGCAGTGTGAGTTGTTGTTTACTATCTCTAAGGTTTTTCTTAGAGTTCTCCATAGGCAAGTTGAAACTTCAGCATAACTTCTTGGCACCATAACTATTTGCATTCCAATCTAAAACACGTTTTCTATACGCTGTTTCCACTTACCAAGCTAATCCTCCATGAAGTATATACACTATCTTCCCTACCTGTAGGTCTCTGTATCTTTATTAGAGGTTTAGAAGTCACCAATTTCATTCAGAGTTGAAGGATTGTTAAGAAATAAACCTATTTGGACAAGTAACAAAATACATTTCTGCCGGCATTTATCATTGTAGTGTAAGTGAAGCATTTTTCTACACCTTTTTTTGTGTGCTGGTAATGTGTAGGAGCACCAAATTTATTAAAGGAAAACGGTCACATATTTTCTCCCGCACTATCCACATGTACTGGTGGATAGTGCGGGAGACGCTGATTAAAACGAGCCCTACCTTGGTCTGATCCGCACTGCCGTTCGCCCACAATTGTAATTTTAATCTCCGTGTATATCCTGCTGTAACTGGCAAAGGTGGTGCTTCTGCAGGCTATATGACACTGACGTCAGCGCCGCTCATGAATATTCATCCCTCCCTCTGGTTAGGAGCGGCGAAGAGAGGGAGAACAGGAAGGATGAATATTCATGAGCGGCGCTGACGTCAGTGTCCGTTAGCCCGCAGAAGCACCGCCTTTGCCAGTTACAGCAGGATATGCACAGATTAAAACTACAAGTGCGGGCGAACAGCGGCGCGGATCAGACCAAGGTAGGGCTCGTTTTAATCAGCGTCTCCCGCACTATCCACCAATACCGGTGGATAGTGCGGGAGAAAATATGTGACAATTTTCCTTTAAATGGTCACATTTTCAGAAATTTCTCTCTTCACATCAAAAAGCTAAGCTAAGTCACAAAAAGGCGCAGTTCATTAAACCCTTCCATATCATGTGTATTGCCAAAATCAGTGGATTGCAACTCAAAATCAGCAGAAATGTGTAAACCAAAAGGCACAAATAAAACCTGCCCCTTTACTGTGCCTTTTCTAGACACAAAATCAGTCTAAAGACAATGATAAATGTCGGCCTTCGTTTTTACTCGGCAAGTTTTTTTTTTTGCGCTAAACTGTTTAAGCTGACTTTTTACATGACTATTTTTTAATTCTTGATTCTAATATAGGTGCAAGTATAAATACACTGAAGTTTCTAGCTTACTTTGGCCTATGCTTCAAAATTTGAGTAATTTTAGCTAAAGTTATTGCAAGGTTAATTTATGACTGCATGTACCCTGTTTGATAAATCTCTCACGACAGACATGACTTTTATTAGCGTTCTATTATTACACAACTTTTTCCCCCCAAGGTTCCTCAACAATTGATACTGTTCATTTTGGCTTCCAATATACAAAATAGGCATAGATTAACAGGGAGTCGGTACAGTGGTCCCTCAAGTTACAATATTAATTGGTTCCAGGTAGGGATCGACCGATATCGTTTTTTTAGGGCCGATACCGATAATCGATGCAGGTTAGGGCAGATAGCCGATAACTTATACCGATATTCCGGTATAAGTTATCGGCTATTTATCCCCCCGTGACACCGCTGCAGATCATTGATTTAAAGCTGGCGCTTTAAATCAATGAACTGCAGCGGCTTTTGCGGTGCCATAGACCGCCACCGGCACCCACTTCTCTCTCCCTGCCTGCCCGGGGGTCCTCCTGAGTCCTATCACCTGGTAATTGGTTCTGAAGCCACCAAAATGTCATCCAAAAATAGGAAAAAGTGAGTATTAAAGATAAATAAGTCATTAACTAATACAGATAAAGCAAATCCTTACATAGAAGATCTGCTGGGAGCTGTAATCACTGTCTATTTCAGGGTTTCCCAACCAGGGTGCCTCCAGCTATTGCAAAACTACAACTCCCAGCATGCCCGGACACCCAAAGGTTGTCCAGGCATGCTGGGAGTTGTAGTTTTGCAACAGCTGGAGGCAACCTCTTTGGGAAACACTGGTCTATGTAGAGGACAGAAGCTTCTTCAGGGTCCTGTACAGAACACGCAATGGAGAATGGAGCCGCCCTCACCTGATGCCCAAAGGAGAAGCTAACCCTGGCACAGGTAAAGTGTAATACCTCCCTGTACTGTAGGGGGCGCTACCAGACACCAGTCAGTGCATGCACAGGGGTTTTACTAGTGAAATATCCATTCTGATTGGTCTGTTCTTCCAGCCATTGACACGTTTCGCAGATTCCAAGCATTGTATGTTGAGTCTGGTTTCAAGTTACAATGGTCCAGAAAAGACCATTGTATGTTGAAACTATTGTATGTTGAGGCAATTGTAAGTTGAGGGATCACTGTACTGCTCAGTTCTTAGTGGGAAGAACTCTTCTTAATCTTCTATGAACTACTGAGCATTGATGACTGCCACCACTGCTTTTTAAGTTTTTAAAGGAGCATGAACCTGAGCGCACTCTCCATTGAGAACTCATCAGTGGCGTAGATCCTAGAGCAGCTCTCCTGTTTCATTTAGGGGGCTTCTGAGTTGGAGCCTCTTCTGTGATTTCTATATGGCTTAATAAAGTACAGGGCTAAAATCAATTTAAAAAAAAAGCATCACTTTTGTTAAAATTGGTAACAATAGGTGGACAATACAGGGGAAGGTATGCCTCTCACAGGAAGGTGTTATGCTGGGCATACCTTCTATATGCACAGGTCAAGCAGGTTAGTGGGGTATCGCCAGTTCTCTCCTCCCACACCTTGGTGGTCAGTAAATTGGTATGTTCACAAGGTAGAAGGCTTTTGTTTCCATTTGGACTCTGAGCTCTGGCAGTGCTGCTTGAGGCTGGGTTTCCACTTGGCAGTTTTTTGGAATCCTTCCACTGTGGTTTTTCAGACAAAGCCAGAAGTGTATTTAACCCCCTTCCCTCCCCAGAACGTATGGGTACGTCCTGGGAAGGAGAGAGCAGTTATGAAGCGGGATTGCAACGTCATCCTGCCCCTTACCGCGTGCCCCCCGGCTGGAATCAACAGCCAGGGGCCGCAGCTAATAGCCTGCAGCGGTGATCGCCACTACAAGGCCATTATCTCTTCAGATCCTTCAACCAAAGCTACAGAATAAAGACATTGGGGGAGATTTTATAAAAATCTGTCCAGAGGAAAAGTTGCCCAGTTGCCCATAGTAACCAATCAGATCGCTTCTTTCATTTTTAACAAGGCCCATGCAAAATGAAAGAAGTAATCTGATTTGTTGCTATGGGCAACTGCACAACTTTTTCTTTGCACAGGTTTTGATAAATCTCCCCCAGAAGCAATCCCCTAAATGTTTCATTTTTTTCCCCCATTTTGCCCCACAAATAGTTTTATGGCTTCACCGTACATTTAGTGGTAAAATGAGATGTCATTACAAAGTAGAATAAGTCCGTCAAATAATAATGAAAAATTGGAAGAGTTATAGATTTCAAAAGACTAGGAGGAAAAAATGAAAACGCAAAAAAATGAAAAATCGCTGCATCATTGTTTAAAATGAATAGGAAATATGAAGGAAGGACTTAGGGTGCATTCACACCAGGTTTTTGCTATACAGATCCCGGATCAGGTTTTTGATGAAAAACGGATTCCTCAAAACCTGACTAAACTGTATCAAAACGTGTCCAAATTTCAACCTGTATACGGTTTGAAAATGATGTCCGGTTGCATCTGTTTTTTAAGAAAAAATACGTATACGTTTAACTTTTCACGACATTTTGAATAAAGTTTAACTTTTGACTCCCATGTTAAAAAAAAACCAAAAAAAAACGTATACGGTTTAATACAGTTTTTCACCCGGACCAAAAACCGTGGTAGACTACGGTTTTGGGTACGGGAAAAAAAAAACTGACAAAACCGTACAGGATGCAAAACGGACACAACCTGATGCATTGTTTGGCATACGGTTTTCAATAGAGAATCAATGCATACGGTTTTCAATACGGTTCCATACGGTTTTCACATTGAAAACATATACGGGAACTGTATTGCAAAAACGTGGTGTGAATGCACCCTTATACTTCTCTTATTCTTCTCATTCCTACTGGATACACTTCTGGCTTTGACTCAAAAACTGCATTGGCAGTAGTCCAAAAATATGCCAAGTGGAATTACAGCCTAATAAATGCACATGAATCTGTTTGTTTTTTTTTTGTTTTTTTTTTAAACAAAGCATGAGATAAATCTGCCATAACCCCTTAAAGGGGTACTCTGGTGGAAAAATATTTTTTATAAATTTTTTTTTATCAATTGTGCAGAAAGTTAAACAGATTTGTAAATTACTTCTATTTAAAAATATTAACCCTTCCAGTACTTATCAGCCGCTGTATACTACAGAGAAAGTTCTTTTCTTTTTTCATTTCTTTTCTGTCTGACCACAGTGCTCTCTGCTGACACCTTTGTTCATGTCAGGAACTTTCCAGAGCAGGAACAAATCCCCCATAGCAAACCTATCCTACTCTGGACCGTTCCTGACATGGACAACGGTGTCAGCAGAGAGCACTGTGGTCAGACAGAAAGGAAATTCAAAAAGAAAAGAACTTCCTCTGGAGCATACAGCAGCTGATAAGTACTGGAAGGATTAAGATTTTTAAATAGAAGTAAATTACAAATCTGTTTAATTTTCTGGCACCAGTTAATTAAAAAAAAAAAATTCCACTGGAGTACCCCTTTAAACTGATTTGTGAATGACTTCTATAAAAAAGATGGCTGCCATCCTAATAATGTACAGAAAATAGAGTGAAAAAAATCTACACTAAGAAAAAAAAAAAGAGAAAATATGTATCAGTATCTGGTTATAACTAGTAAAAATAAAAATACAGGTAATACATTCCCTTTTAAAGCGCAACTGTCATTATCTATTAATCCCTCCAGACTCCTACAATGTTGTTACTGATGACCATATAGAGCGGCGAGAATGGTATGGTTAATACCTTTATCAATGCTCTTTCTTCTTTTCTAAGTTATAAAATATTTTTATACAGCGATCAGGCACCGTTTCAAAGCCTCACCGCTGCCATGCCTATTCTCTCTTTCAGCGCTGGGACCGCTGTAGTAAGACACAGTGGCCCACAGTGCATGTGCCCCTCGCTGCCGGGTCTGATGTGCGTGCGCTGCTGCCCTGCATTGACAGAGCGCAAAGACTGCGGGAGCGAGCGCTCATGGAGTGAGGGAGTGAGCACTCGCTCTGTCAATGCAGGGCAGCGGCGCACACATCAGAGCAGTCAGGAAGGGGTGCATGCGCTGTGGACCACTGTGTCTTACTACAGTGGTCCCAGCGCTGAAAGAGAGGATAGGCGAGGCGGCAACAGGGCTTTGCGAGCCCCAAGTCACGCCTATCAGACTGTGGCTGACCGCTGGATTAAAGTATTTTAGAAGTTAGAAAAGAAGAAAGAGCAGTGGTAAAGGTATGGTTAGACTCACCAAATGGTCATCAGTAATAACATTGTAGTAGTCTGGGGGGTTAATAAATGGTGACAGTTACGCTTTAAAGCCATTTATTTCCGTAACTGCTATGTATTCTCATTCAGTGATTTCCATGGAAACTGTTCTTTTGCTCAGATCTGATTATATTAAAATTCATTGATATCCTTGTGTCAATGGGAAGTTTACTCTGAGTATCACAATGTTATCACAAGCATATGGGCATTACAGGTTTATCTGAAAACACTTTTTTTCTGCTTCTGTCTACAAAATAGAATTTTCTCAGAATTGGATCATGTCAGAAATATTACAGGTGTGTTTATATATACAGTCATGGCCGTAAATGTTGGCACCCCTGAAATTTTTCAAGAAAATGAAGCATTTCTCACAGAAAAGGATTGCAGTAACACATGTTTTGCTCTACACATGTTTATTCCCTTTTGTGTGTATTGAAACTAAACCAAAAAAGGAGGAAAAAGGCAAATTGGGCATAATGTCACACCAAACTCCAAAAATGGGCTGGACAAAATTATTGGCACCCTAAACATAATATTTGGTTGCACACCCATTGGAAAAAATACCTGAAATCAGTCGCTTCCTATAAGCATCAATAAGCTTCTTACACCTCTCAGCCGGAATGTTGGACCACTCTTCCTTTGCAAACTGTTCCAGGTCTCTCTTATTGGAAGGCGCCTTTTCCCAACAGCAATTTTAAGATCTCTCCACAGATGTTCAATGGGATTTAGATCTGGACTCATTGCTGGCCACTTCAGAACTCTCCAGCGCTTTGTTGCTATCCATTTCTGGGTGCTTTTTGACATATGTTTGGGGTCATTGTCCTGCTGGAAGACCAAAAATCTCGGACGCAAACCCAGCTTTCTGACACTGGGCTTTACAGTGCGACCCAAAATCCGTTGGTAATCCTCAGATTCCTGGTAAACAGTAGAATGATGTGCTTGGTTTCATCTGTCCTCAAGACATTTTCCCAGAAGGATTTTGGCTTACTCAAGTTCATTTTGGCAAAATGTAGTCTTGCTTTTTTATGTCTGTGTCATCAGTGGGGTACTCCTGGGTCTCCTGCCATAGCGTTTCATTTCAGTTAAATGTCGACGGATATTTCGCGCTGACGCTGATGCTCCCTGAGCCTGCAGGACAGCTTGAATATCTTTGGAACTTGTTTGGGGCTGCTTATCCACCATCCGGACTATCCTGCATTGACAACTTTCATCAAATTTCTCTTCCGTCCATGCCCAGGGAGATTAGCTACAGTGCTATGGGTTGCAAACTTCTTGATAATGTTGCTCACTGTGGACAAAGGCAAATCAAGTCCTCAGACAGTTGTCTTCTCCTCTTTCTGTTGTCCATGCTTAGTATGGCACACACACAATGCAAAGACTAAGTGCACTTTTCTCCCTTTTATCTGCTTTCAGGTGGGATTTTTAGATTGCTCACACCTGTTACTTGCCCCAGGTGAGTTTAAAGGAGCATCACATGCTTTAAACAATCTTATTTTTTCACAATTTTGAAAGGGTGACAATATTTTTGTCCAGCCCATTTTTGGAGTTTGGTGTGACATTATGTCCATGTACATTTATCCCCTATGCCCCTATAGGGGATAAAATGTTTTTGCCCGGAATACCCCTTTAAGCCAAAAAGCTCTAACTGCCGGGCTGCCTATGAATATCTGTATATAACCTATACAGAAATATTAGTATATAACCTATACAGAAATATTAGTATATAACCTATACAGAAATATTAGCCAATTAAGCTAGGAATACGAAATTGGATTTTCCGTGTACCAGGTTATAAATGCTTTCTAGGTCACTCTTGCACATTCAGTAAAGGAAGTGTTGTGTAGCAATTGTACTTTTCATTTGTTCCCTTCGGAACATATAGTTCCTCATGTTTGTGATATTTTTGTTAACTTTGGAAATAAGTGCTTCAGAAAATTAGTGATTGACAAATTCAGGATACATGCAATTTATGAAATACAGAACATTCTTTATCCGTCTGTTGTATTTGGCAGCAAAGCTACAGAGCCACATTGTAGGATAAAATACATAATGTTAACAGGCAAAAAGATACTGCACTTGTTTCCTTAGTATCCTGACAAATTTGGGCGACAGTAGGTCGACTTACTGTATTCTTTTTTCTTAATTTTTTTTTTTTTTTGTGTGTGACCAAAGTATGGATTTACATGCTTTTGAGTGATGCTAACAAAACAGCATATGCTTTTGGAAAATGACTGCATGTATAGTGAATAGATAGGGAAAAAATGAACTATTGTAATGTGAAGCCATAAGTGTGGCGGCTTATACTCCATTGTTTTATTTTTTTATTTAATAGAAGATAAATCAGTTAATGGTGTAAAGGAATTATATGCCCATGTGCGTAGTCCCCTCTACTAGTGCGCCCTGAGTTATAATAACTCCTAGCTGGATAGTCTTTTTAAAGTACAGCAGAATCTCCCAATAGCGGACATTCACGGGAAATAAGTGTCTGCTATTGAGAGATGTCCCCTATTGGGGAAAAAGGTTAACACTGGGGAAATAAAGTGCCACGGGGCATCAGGAAAGGAGAGGGGTGAATGATGTGGCTGGTGGACGTACAGAAGCAGGAGACCACTGTTTAAACAGTGGTCTTCTGCTTCTTTGCAGGGGTGTGCATCAGGGGCCTGGGCCCCTTACTGGTGTATTGGCTGTACCCCCTGGCGGCAGCCCTGTGTACAAGGTAGGGCCGGCACATAAGCCTGGTTGTCCCCTAATTAGGAGTGTTTTGTTCCCTTTCGGGGGTTTCAGTGACTGCTATTGGGAGTATCCCCTATTCAGATGGTGCAAATACATTGTCTTATGGGACTCTGCCAGGGAATTAAATACTGTCCGCTATTGGGAGATGTCCGCTAAGGGAGATTTTACTGTAGTAACTATCATGCATTTCTGTCTATTAAGGTAGTCAATGTATTTTTGTGTTATATTTTTATCAACATTTAGCTATTAGCTACTAAAATGTTGGATGTTATGATGACAGCCATGACCTATATGTTTCATAATCTGAGTCTGGTTCCTATGAGACTTGGTGCATGTGGAATTTAATTTATTATGCTCCAGCAGCATATCTAATTATTTTGTGTTATTTTCTACTCTAAAACATGCAAATATGTTTGCTTTGTTGTTAATGTGTTTAGAATGATGTCATGCGAATGTTGCAGTTGTTAACTGCTCATTTAAGTTGGATGCCACATTGTTTTTTTTTTTTTCCCTGATGTCCTAAATATGGGGAATATTTATTATCGCTCTGTCTTATAATAAAATTATTTTTGTTGCCCATGACCAATCACACCTCAGCTTTCATTTCACTAGAGCAATGTGAGAATTGAAAGTTGAGGTCTGATAGGTTTCTAAGGGCAACAAAGAGATTCTTGCTATAAGATAGCTTGAACCTCAGGTTAAACTCCACCCACTCAGGGCTTCTCCTTTTTTGTGGCTCTTCAGAAACAGATGTGCTGTGAGGCGCAGCCAAAAATTTGTTGTATTTTTTATTTTTTTTTATACCACATAATTGAACCAAATCTTTCCCAAATTACCACTACTAAGTGTCCAGTAATTAAGTGTGAATGTATATTTCCTGTCAGTTGTTTTCTATTATCCTGGGAAATCTGTATTTCTGGTCAAACACCTATCTTACAATTGCAGAGAGATTTTCGGCATAATTTTGAGGAATCCGTTTTTTTAATTTTTTTATCAAAAACCTGATACGGGATCTGTATTACAAAAACGTGGTGTGAACCCAGCCTTAAACTGTTATTTTTCACCTTTTATCTGTCTAATAGGATATATAATATATATATACTGGACACTTCAGAGACAAAGCCCTTTTCAGGTTATACATGTCTATGTGGAAGAGAACAACATAAAAATGCCTTTTTTTTATATAAGGCAAAATCTGTATTGTGTGAAGTGTTTGATCCACTATTGGTTCACTATATACAAACACCCGCTCAGCTATACCATCTCTGAGGCTTATAAAGCGATTGCTTCATCATTTACCTACAGCCAACAGGTTACCTCAGAATATACATGGACTCCTCACAATATATATAGACACCTCACATGCTCGGTCGAGCTCAGCTACAGTCATGGCTGTAAATGTTGGCACCCCTGAAATTTTTCTAGAAAATGAAGTATTTCTCACAGAAAAGGATTGCAGTAACACATCTTTTGCTATACACATGTTTATTTCCTTTGTGTGTATTGGAACTAAACCAAAAAAGGAGGAAAAAAACAAATTGGACATAATGTCACACCAAACTCCAAAAATGGGCTGGACAAAATTATTGGCACCCTTAACTTAATATTTGGTTGTACACCCTTTGTAAAAAAAATAACTGAAATCAGTCGCTTCCTATAACCATCAATAAGCTTCTTACACCTCTCAGCCGGAATGTTGGACCACTCTTCCTTTGGAAACTGCTCCAGGTCTCTTATTGGAAGGCGCCTTTTCCCAACAGCAATTTTAAGATCTCTCCACAGGTGTCCAATATGATTTAGATCTGGACTCATTGCTGGCCACTTCAGAACTCTCCAGCGCTTTGTTTCCATCCAATTCTGGGTGCTTTTTGACGTATATTTGGGGTCATTGTCCTGCTGGAAGACCCAAGATCTCGGATGCAAAGAAACCATTGATCAATGTAAAAGATAAGTGTGTGCAGTGTTATTGCAAAAAATAAAAAATAAAATAAAAAAAGTGAAATAAAAAAGTGAATAAAGGTCATTTAACCCCTTCCCTAATAAAAGTTTGAACCCTTTTCGCATAAAAAAAGTGTAAATAAAAATAAACATGTGGTATCGCTGCGTGCGGAAATGTCCGAATTATAAAAATATATCTTTAATTAAACCGCATGGTTAATGGCGTATGTGCAAAAAATTCTGTATTTTTGGTCACTTTATATAATGAAAAATGAATAAAAAGTGATCAAAAAGTCCAATTAATGCATAAATGGTACCGCTAAAAAATGAGTCCTCAGACCGCCCCGTACGCGGAAAAATAAGTTATAGGGGTCAGAAGATGATCATTTTAAACATATTACTTTTCCTGCATGTAGTTTTTTCCAGAGGTACGACAAAATCAAACCTATATAAGTAGGGTATCATTTTAATTGTATGGACCTACAGAATAAAGATAAAGTGTGATTTTTACCGAACAATTTACTTTGTGGAAACGGAAGCTCCCAAAAGTTACAAAATGGCATTTCTTCAATTTTGTCGCACAATGATTTTTTTTTTCTGTTTCGCCGTAGATTTTTGGACAAAATAAAAGGTCATGTCTACACTTCTACCTCAGGTTGGTTCCCACTGGGATAGAGGAAAACAGGTTGATCCGTGGGGGTCTGACCATTGGGACCCCCGCAGATCACAAGTACAATAACAAAATTGTTTTCAGCTTGAACTTTCACTCACGGAGCATATAGGGCCAGCACTCCATTTATTCTCTATGGAGAATATTCAGCAGCCCCCTAGAAAACGAATTTTTGCCAAAAAGTGAGTTTTTTTTATTTTTTTTTCAATTTCTCTTTTGAGGTGCTGCATGTAGATACTAATTTCCCTTAATCAACATTATTATCCTTGGGGAATAATTTGTTACTCCATTCAACAATATCAATTGCACACACATCCACAGCTTCTAATATATACTGCTCAAGAAAAATAAAGGGAACACTTAAACAATACAATGTAACTCCAAGTCAATCACACTTCTGTTAAATCACACTGTCCACTCAGGAAGCAACACTGATTGACAATCAATTTCACATGCTGTTGTGCAAATGGAACAGACAACTGGTGGAAATTATAGGCAATTAGCAAGACATCCTCAATAAAGGATTGTTCTGCAGGTGGTTACCACATACCACTGCTCAGTTCCTATTCTTCCTGGCTGATGTTTTGGTCACTTTTGACGGAGTCTACAACCCACACAAGTGGCTCAGGTACTGCAGCTCATCCAGGATGGCGCATTAATGTGAGCTGTGGCAAGAAGGTTTGCTGTGCAGCTTTCAGTGAGGCTCTGTGCAGCTTTCAGTGAGGCTCTGTGCAGCTTTCACTGAGGCTCTGTGCAGCTTTCAGTGAGGCTCTGTGCAGAGAAGCACTTCCTGAGTTTGGTCTCCTTCCAGGCCAGGTGGAGACCAAACTCACTGTATTAATTGTGGCAGGGAACAGAACAGAGGCACCTGGTGGCCGTTTTTCTATTACATTTTAAACATATTTATGTTGATAATTTTTAAAGGAAGTGAATGGGAAAGTGTCTGCTAGTTACATAAGGAACAATATGTTAAGTTTTATTTGGTGACAGGTACTCTTTAACCCCTTAACTACAATGAACGTAAATGTACATCATGGTGCGGTGGTGCTTAATGCACCATGACGTACATTTATGCTCAGACATGGCCGCGAGCATCGGACCGGTGCTTGCGTCATGTGCGGCAGGTCCCGGCTGCTATCAGCAGCCAGGGACCCGCCGGTAATGCCGGACATCCGCAATCACGCGGATGTCCGCCATTAACCCCTCAGATGCCATGATCAATACTTTAAATGGATGATCAGATCCCCACAGCGTTGTCGCGGGGATCCGATCATCCAGCATGGCGGCCGGAGGTCCCCCCCCCTCACCTGCCTCCAGCCGTTTCCCGGGGTCTTCTATTCTGGTCGAACAGACCAGAGCAGAAGATAGCCGATAACACTGATTAGTGCTATGCATAGCACTCAACAATATTAGGCTAAGTTTCTATTAGTTTTTTTGGCTTGAAAAAAACGCAAGAAAAACGCCAGTGCAATTTCCTGCGTCTGATGTTTTTTTGGGGGTTTTTTTCTGGCATTTTTTCATTTGTGCGGAAATTGCATTTTTGGCCCCTTTGGCGGTTTATTTTTTATTTTTTTTGGTACCTAAAATTTGTTGGGTCCCAAAAAAAATAAAAATAAAAGAATGCAGTAGTGATGAAAAAAAAAATGTATTTAACGAAATTTATACTTTTTATAATAAAATTTTCATTAATTTTTAATAGTGTGTGTGTGTTTCACTTTTTTTTAAAACATTTTTCAGGTAGTACTACTACTCCCAGCATGGAACACACTGTTTCATGATGGGAGTAGTAGCACCTGTACTAATAGACATATCTCCCGATACGATCGTTCCTAATATAGCAGAGATGCGGAGCGGCTCTGTACAGCGCTCGGATCTCTGCACTATACTCCGGCCAGTGATGTGAATAGAACATCACTCATTCATATTTTCCGCCCAGAGTTGGGATTGGCCGGATGGGTGCAGCCCATCACAGATCTCAGAGGGAAAGATGAATGAGTGATGTTCTATTCACGTCACTGGCCGGAGTATAGTGCAGAGATGTGAGCGCTGTACAGAGCCGCTCCGCATCTCTGCTATATTAGAAACGATTGCATCGGGCGATATGTCTATTAGTGCAGAGATGCAGTGCTGTATAGAGCCGCTCCACATCTCTGCTATATTATGGATGATCACAGCGGATGTCAGGAGTGACACCTGCTGTGATCCTTCTTTAACTACAGGTACTACTACTCCCATCATGGAGCACACTCTGTTCCATGTTGGGAGCAGTAGTACCTGCAGTTAAGGAAAGATCACACCGGATGTCAGGATCCTCCTGTATAATGTATAGATGCGGGCGGCCGCTCTTCTATGGTCCCCTGCACTGACGTATATATACACCGATTCATATTCCCCACAAAGAGTTGTGATTGGCTGGAACCATCTTGCCAATCACAGCTCTCTGAGGGAAATATGAATAGGTGTGTATATACGTCAGTGCAGGGGACCATAGAAGAGCGGCCGGCCGCATCTATAAATTATACAGAAGGATTGCAACGGAACCCAGGGAGATCTGTCAATTAGTACAGGTACTACTACTCCCATCATGGAATAGTGTTGGCTCCATGCTGGGAGTAGTAGTACCACCTAAAAAATAAAGAATAAAAAGTGAAAAACACACACATTAAATTTTTTATTAGGGATCGACCGATTATCGATTATTCACGATTTTGGACATTATTGGTATCGGCAATTACCTTGCAGATATGCCGATAATGCGCCGCCCCGCTCCCCGTCCAGAGACCGCCGCCGCTGCCCCATTGCCTTCCCCATCCCCGGTTTTATAATTACCTGTTCCCGGGGTCCGCGCTACTTCTGGCTCCTGCGACGTCCTACGCTATTGCTGTGTGCTGCGCAATGATGAGTGACGTCCTCAACGCGACGTCACCGTCAGTGCGCACAGTGACAGCTCAGGACGCTGCCGGAGCCAGAAGTAGCGCGGACCCCGGGCCCTGGAAACAGGTAATTATATTTCAACTTGGTTTTTTGAAAACAGGTAATTATAAAACCGGGGAGGCATTGGGGCAGCGGGGGTGGTGGTTGGACTAGGGAGGACCCCAGGACCGGCAGAAGGAGAGAAGCGGGTGGCGGTCTCTGGCCCCGCAATAGCAGCTGCAGTTTTTTGATTTAAAGCAACCGCTTTAAATCATTGATCTTCAGCGGCTTTTGTGTGTGTGGGGGGGTGGGGGGGGGTAGCAAATAGCCAATAACTTAATCTATGACCTTTCAGGCCGATATTTCGGTATATCGGTATCGGCCCTAAAAAATTTCGTTAAATTAAAATAAAATTAAAACATTTCGTTAAATACTATTTTTTTCCATTACTACTGTATTTTATATTTAGTTTTTTTTTTTTATGGTACCTACGAAATTTTATTAAAAAAAAGGTATCTTTTTCGGATCGCTAAAGTCCAAAAGAGGAGAAAAAACGGCTTAAAAAAAGCCAAAGTTAAAACCCACATGGCGTTTTTCTTGGCTTTTTTTTTTTTACTCACATAGACTTCTATGAGAGAAAAACACCAAGATTTCAGGGGGAAAAAAATGCCAGTAGCTCAACATGCTGCGATTTTGCAAAACCACCAAGGAGCTGAAAAACGCCAAAAAAGAGTGAAAAAACGACAAAAGGATAATAAAAAAAAACGCCAAGGGGAAAAAAAAAAGGAAAATCCTCTCCCCCAATTAAAATGTAAATCATCGTTTTTCCCCCTAAAAGCATTAAAAAAAATGTATAAACATATTTGCTATCTTCACATGCGTAAAAGTCTGAACTATCAAAATATGTTGTTAATTATCCCGTACTGTGAACGGCGTAAATACATTTTTTTTTTTCTAAATTGCTTTTTTTTTGACACATTTTATTTTAAAAAAATGAATACATTTATAAAAAGTAAAATATAAGCAAGAGTGGTACCAATAAAAACTACAGTTCATGGCTCAAAAAATTAAGCCTCATATCGCCCTGCATACGGACAAATTAGAAAATTATACGTGGTCAAAATAGGGCAATTTCAAACATAAATTTTTTTTAAAATAGTTTGAGATTTTTTTTAAAAAGCGGTACAATTATAAAAAGGCATATAACATGGGTATCATTTTAATAATCTTGACCCACAGAATAAATAAAACATTACATTTTTACAAGAAAGTGTACAGTGTGAAAACAAAACCTTCCAAAATTTGCTAAATTGCGGTTTGCTTTTAATTTTCCTACATAAGAAATAATTTTTTGGTTGCTTCGTACATTTTATGGTAAAATAAGTGATGTCATTAAAAAAAGTAAAATTGGTGACGCAAAAAACAAGCCCTTATATGGGTCTGTGGATGGAAATATAAAAGCGTTATAATTTTTAGAAGGCGAGGAGGAAAAAGCGAAAATGCTAAAATAAAATTGGCTGCATACTTAAGGCCAAAATGGGCCAGGTCCTTAAGGGGTTGAGAATGCCATAGGAACTCTGGTCACCTTATTCTTATGACACTTTGGGTGAGGAGGTTAGTGTCCAAGTTGTTGTTGTTGTTTTAAGCTAAAAGTTATTTGGGGAGAGTCCTCTTTAACCCCTTAAGGACCAGGCCCATTTTGGCCTTAAGGACCAGACCAATTTTATTTTTGCATTTTCGTTTTTTCCTCCTCGCCTTCTAAAAATCATAACTCTCTTATATTTCCATCCACAGACACATATGAGAGCTTGTTTTTTGCGTCACCAATTGTACTTTGTAATGACATAACTTATTTTACCATAAAATGTATGGCGCAACCAAACAAATATTATTTATGTGGGAAAATTGAAAAGAAAACTGCAATTTAGCAAATTTTGGAAGGTTTTGTTTACACGCTGTACACTTTCCGGTAAAAATGACATGTTTTCTTTATTCTGTGGGTCAATACGATTAAAATGATACCTATGATTATATTCTTTTACGGTATATAATTGTACTGCTTAAAAAAATCTCAAACCATTTAAACAAAATTAGTATGTTTGAAATTGCCTTATTTTGACCACCTATAACTTTCTAATTTTTCCGTATATGGGGCGATATGAGGGCTCATTTTTTGTGCCATGATCTGTAGTTTATCAGTACCACATTAGGTTTTACTTTTTATTCATTTTTTATAAATTTTTTTAAAAATAAAATGTGACAAAAAAACAGCAATTTTGGACTTTTTTAATTACCGTACAGGATAATTAACAATCTATTTTAATAGTTCAGACTTTTACGCACGCGGCGATAACAAATATGTGTATTAATTTTTTTTACGCTTTTTTGGGAGGTAAAATGGGGAAAAACGGACGTTTAACTTTTTATTGGGGGGGGGGGGATTTTTCAAATGTTTTTACTTTTTTATTTTACATTTTTTATTTATTTATTTTTTTTACACTTTTTATGTCCCCATAGGGGACTATTCATTGCAATCAGCTGATTGCTAATACTGTGCAGTGCTATCGGTGATCTTCTGCTCTGGTCTGCACAATCTCAGACCAGAGCAGAAGACCCCGGGAGACGGCCGAAGCCAGGTGAGGGGACCTCCGGCCACCATGCTGGATGATCGGATCCCTGCTGCAGCACTGCGGGCGATCCGATCGTCCATTCAAACTACCGCAATGCTGCAGATGCCGTGATCTGTATTGATCACGGCATCGGAGGGGTTAATGGCGGACATCCGCGCAATCGCGGATGTCCGACATTACCGGCGGGTCCCTGGCTGCTGATATCAGCCGGGACCTGCCGGGCATGACGCGAGCACCGCTCCGGTGCTCGCGATCATGTCAGCGCGTAAATGTACGTCATGGTGCGCTAAGTACCACGTCACCATGACTTACATTTATGTCCATTGTCGTTAAGGGGTTAAAGATGAAGAGCCGTTTCTAGCGTTTAATTTCTTAAAGGGGTTGTTGTCATTTTGAGATACAGTAAGTCTTGATGCTGTAGAAGTTTGTATATCTTTTTGTACATTGTGGTTAAACATTATCTGGCTGTATTTAAGCTTGACAGATCTCTATTGTCACTCTGGATGTTGATTTGTCTGCTGCCTTTGGCATTTTTTTGAAGCTTTTATAATAATAGCACTTGGTCAGAGACTAAGTATAATCTGTGCCAGGGTTCTCTGGTAGTTCACTGCTTCCCTCTATTTTGATTGCTCAAGATCTAATCAAGAAGACAGTGAAGTAAATGCAAGATTTGCTCAGTAACAACTGGCAAGGCGCAATATTTTGGGAAGTAACACATTCCTCTCCAGCTGTGATGAAATAAAATTCTCAACATATACGCTGATTTATTTCAAGAACTGAACTTCACCAGCTAAGCAGTGAAACATTGAGATTTTCTCTGAATTTCCATGCAGTCCTATTCCTTATATATCACTTGTCAGCTCTCTTCACTTGTGTTTCAGTGAATTACTGTTTTCCCCCTTTAAAGGGGTACTCTGCCCCTGGCATCTTATCCCCTATCCAAAGGATAGGGGATAAGATGTTAGATCGCCGCTGCTGGGGACCCCGGGGATCACTGTTGCAGCACCCCGCTATCATTACTGCGCAGAGCGAGATCGCTCTGTGCGTAATGGCGGGAGATACAGGGGCCGGAGCAGCGTGACATCATGGCTCCGCCCCTCATGACATCACGGCCTGTCCCCTTAATGCAAGTCTATGGGAGGGGGCGTGACGACCTCCACGCCCCCTCCCATAGACTTGTATTGACGGGGGCAGGTCGTGACATCACGAGGGGCGGAGCCGTGACTTATCGATGCTCCGGCCCCTGTATTGCCCGTCATTACGTGCAGAGCGATCTCGCTCTGCGCAGTAATGATAGCGGGGTGCTGCAACAGTGATCCCCGGGGTCCCCAGCAGCGGGACCCCGGCAATCTGACATCGTATCTTATCCCCTATCCTTTGGATAGGGGATAAGATGTCTAGGGGCGGAGTACCCCTTTAAGGGATGGGAAACTATTTTTTTATAAATCAACTTGTGCCAGAAAGTTACACAGATTTGTAAAATGACTTCTATTTAAAAATCTTAATCCTTCCAGTACTTATTAGCAACTGTGTACTATAGAGGAAGTTCTTTTCTTTTTGAATGTCTTTTCTTTCTGACCACAGTGCTCTCTGCTGATACCTCTGTCCATGTCAGGAACTGTCCAGAGCAGGATTGGTTTGCTATGGGGATTTGTTCCCGTTCTAAACAGTTCCTGACATGGGCAGAGGTGTCAGCAGAGAGCACTGTGGTCAGACAGAAAATAAATTCAAAAAGAAAAGAACTTCCTCTATAGTATACAGCGGCTGATAAGTACCGGAAGGACTAATTATAGAATTTACAAATCTGTTATACTTTCTGGCACCAGTTGATTTAAACATTTTTTTTGAATCTATGTTGTTCCTTTTGCCCTGTAATCATCTTGAAAATGTGTGGATAAAATGACAACTGGGTATTACCATTCTTCTCAACAGAGGTGTTTCTAAAACAGTCAGCACTGACTGGACAATGTCAGACTGCATATGGACTTGCCTCTTTGAGAACTTGAATGGTTATGCACTTATTAGTTCATACATTTCCAGGAGGAGTAGCTGAGGAATATCCTAAACAGGCATGCTATAAAAAGTGAAAGGTGCTCTCAGCAAACAAGCGATTAGGAAATACAGTTTGTGAAGTTTAGCACTTCCGTTCTTCTAACATATTTTGTTAAATTTACCTCCCATTTTCCTTGCCACAACCTTAGTAGTTTTTGCATAAAGCTCTGTTCATATCACGTTAGGGATGTATCACTGTCTTATACAGTATCTCACATACTTGAGTACACCCTCAAATTTTTTTAAATATTTTATTATATCATGTGACAACACTGAAGAAATGACTTTCTGCTATGATGTAAAGTATTGAGTGCACAGACTATATTCCCGTGGAAGACATTTAAAAAGAAATCAACTGGTGCCAGAAAGTTAAACAGATTAGTAAATAAAACAGCAAGGCAAGTGTCAGCTGACTGGGGGCGGGGTGCACGGTCCAACACTCAGCAGACGGGAGAAGGAAATGGAACGGCCGACACACTTTTAAAACTCCAGATTTATTGCAGCTTTAAAAACATCATGAACAAGGTAAAGAACAGTCAACATCCACTGTTAATGCGTTTCCAGTCTATGACTCTTTAACGAAACCTATGGCATGTACATAGCTATAACATATATAGTCAGAAAGCGGGAGGGGGAGTGGATAGTGATAGTCGACACCTGTTGCGGTATTAACCCTTTGTGGCCCTTCACTAAGCACTCATACACCTCTCACATGTAGATACAAATATCCACTGAAAAAAACCGCATTTTCTTAACTAGCATTAAAATATGAAACAAAACCAAAGTAATAGTTGCTGGAAAGAATAAGAGGGAGGGAAAAAGCTGAATTCTAATAGTGAAAGAACAAATCGGCACGATTATTTAAACCTTTTGGCTGGAAACAATCAAATCGGTATATCCACAGTCTCCTGATCTCTGAGTGCCTTCAGCCAATTCCCTTCTCTGTCTTGTTTCTCGGTCAGACAGAAAAGAAATTCAAAAAGAAATGAACTTCTTCTGGAACATACAGCAGCTATTAAGTAGTGGAAGGATTTTAAATAGAATTAAATTACAAATATATTTAACTTTCTGGTGCCAGTTGATAAAAAAATAAAAATAAATAATAGTTTTCCTCTGGAGTACCACTTTAATGTTGTGTCCCCTTAAAATAACTCAACACATAGCCTTTAATGTCTAAACCTTGGCAACAAAAGTGAGCACACCCCTAAGTGAAATGTCCAAATTGGGCCCAATGAGAAATTTTTCCCCTCCTCAGTGTAATGTGACTCCTAGTGTTACAAGGTCTAAGGTGTGAATGGGGAGCAGGGATCTTAAATTTGGTGTTATCTATTTCTCCCTATCTAATACTGGTCACTAGAAGTTCAACATGGCACGTCAGGGCAAAAACTGGATGTAAAGAAATAAAAAAAAGGCTAAGGCTATAAGGAAATTGTCAATACCCTGAAACTGAGCTGCAGCCTGGTGGACAAGACCATACAGTAGTGCTGGGCGGTATATCGGTTCATACCGAATACCAATTTTTTTTTTTCCTGTACGATATGAATTTTTCCCATACCGCAATACCGGTTGGGACCCCACCCCCCTCGAAGGAATGAATTAATGAATTATCAACATCAGCCGCTGTCCCCACAGCGGGTAACTAATCATATGTGACCGCTGGCACTGTTCTACTTCTCTTCCCCCCCCCCCCCCCCTGTTTATCAGCCCAGCACTGCGCTGTCCCCACATCGGGGAACTAATCATATGTCACCCGCAAGCACCGCTCTCCTCATCCTCCTGTGAGTTGCGGACCGCCGGTGCTGGAACACTGTAATGTACTACATATTTCTTGTGCTTGGCTGCAAAAATAAACAAAATAAACTTTAACTTGCCTTCCTACGTTCCCCCGTTGCTCCGGTAACGGCCATCACGCTGGGGATAAGAACGTCACAGAGCCGTCAGCCTATGACCGAGGGCAGCGATGTCCCGCCTTGGCCGGTGATAGACTGAGTGCACTGTCATGTAAGAAGCTGGCCGGCTCCTTTACATGACAGTGCGCTCAGCCTATCACCGACCGAGATGGGACATTGCTGTGGCTGGTGATAGGCTGACGGCTCTGTGACGTTCCCATCCCCAGTGCTAGGCCGTTACCGGAGCAACGGGGGAATGTAGGAAGGCAAGTTAAAGTAATTTTTTTAGTTTAGCAGCCTGGGCACAAGAAATATGTAGTACAGTACAGATTTCCAGCGCCGCTGGCCCGCAACTCACAGGAGGATGAGAAGAGTAGTGCTTGCAGGTAATATGATTAATTCCCCGATGTGGGGGACAGCGCAGTGCTGGGCTGATAAACCGGGGGGGAAGAGAGTTGTCACATACTAGAGAAGCAGCGCCCACGTGTCAGGTGATGATGGGGGGGGGGGGGGGTGGCGAGGAAAATACTGTTAAATTCCGTGGAACTGCAGTAACTTACAAAAAATACCGTGATATACATTTTTGGTCATACCGCCCAGCTCTACCATACAGTGGTTTCACAGGACAGGTCCCACTCAAAACAGACCTCACCGTGGTCGACCAAAAAAGTTGTGTGCATGTGCTCAGTATATTCAAGATTGTCTTTCGTAAATAGATGTATGAGTGCTGTCAGCATTGATGCAGAGGTTGAAGAGATTGGATTCAGCCTGTCATTGCTGAGACTATACACTGCATCAAATTGGTCTGCATGGCTGATGTCCTAGAAGGAAGCACAAAACATCTGCAAACAGTTTGCTGAAGACAAGCAGACTAAAGTGCATGGGTTACTGGAAGCATGTACACGGTCCTATAAGACCAAGGGAGACTTAGTTCAGATGGTGTAAAGAGTGTGTGGTGGCAACCAGGTGAAGAGTACAAAGACGAGTGTGTTATGCCTACAGTCAAACATGGGAGTTTCAAGGTCTGGGCCTGCATGAGTCCTGCTTGTACAGTTCATTGAGGGAACACTGAATGTACTGTGACATAAATATGAAAATCCTCCGAGACTCATCTTAAATATATTGATAGTCTTTAAAGGGCTTCTCCGGCACTAAGGCATCTTATCACCCTATCCAGCAGTCACGCCCCCTCCCATAGATTTGCATAGCAGGGGCGGGGGGTGACGTCACATGATGGCGGAGTCGTGACATTACGATACTCTGGCAGCGCGGCGTGCAGCTCAAAGAGGTGGGTGTCTTATGCAAGATTGCAGGGGTCCCCAGTAGTGGGACCCCTGCGGTCAGACATCTTATCCCCTATCCTTTGGATAGGAGATAAGATGTCTTAGGGCCGAAGTACCCCTTTAATAAGTACATACAAAAATCGTTTTGTCTCTAAAGGTCCTTTCTAGAGATGAGCGAATTTACAGTAAATTCGATTCGTCATGAACTTCTCGGCTCGGCAGTTCATGACTTTTCCTGCGTAAATTAGTTCAGCTTTCAGGTGCTCCGGTGGGCTGGAAAAGGTGGATACAGTCCTAGGAGACTCTTTCCTAGGAATGTATCCACCTTTTCCAGCCCACCCGAGCACCTGAAGGCTGAACTAATTTACGCAGGATAAGTCATCAACTGCCGAGCCGAGAAGTTCGTGACGAATCGAATTTACTGTAAGTTTGCTCATCTCTAGTCCTTTCCATTAACTGGAGAACTCCAATATTATTTACACACCAAGAAAACATAGTTCAGAAACCAATTTAATGCTAAAACAGTATATTGTATTAGTTACATTAAAGATACAAATAATAGATGTTCTGACACAGTGACTTATACCTTTAAAGGGTTATTCCAGGAATTTTTTTTATTTCACTATGCTACAGGGGCTGTAAAGTTAGTGTGGTTCATAATATAGTGTCTGTACCTGTGTGTGATGGTTTTCTCACAATTCTTCTGTGATTTTAACTCCAATATTTATTTTTACCAGCATACAAAATGACTGTGATTTTTCCCAGCTTGCAATGCGGCTGAGACCTGATTCACTAGTCAGCTGATGACAGGGAGCCTGTCTGCTTCAATGGGTGGAGGGATCGCTTGGTGGGAGAGAGATCAATCTGCAACTAATGCAACAGCTGTAGGCACCCTGATTGAAAAACACAGGTCTTTTGAATGGATGCAGTTCATTTATGTTGCAATGGGTGGGTGGGAAGAAAATGGAATTATGGGATTTGTAGTCAAAAAAAAAAAGTCAATAAGTCAATCTGGAAATACCAGTTCACAAAAAGCTAGCCACAATGTTATGGTAATCTCACAACATAGCCATTTAGCCCCAAGACAAAAGCAGATCCTTCCTAAGCATGTCCATTACTGCCTGCCAGGTACGTACTAAAATCACCTTATGGTGGATAACCCCTTTAAAGGGGTACTCCACTGGAACTCATTTTTTTCTAAATCAACTGGTGTCAGAAAATGTAAACAGATTTGTAAATTACTTTTATTAAAAATCTTAATCCTTCCAGTACTTATCAGCTGTTATATGCTTTACAGAAAGTTGTTTTCTTTTCAAAATTCCTTTCTGTCTGACCACAGTGCTCTCTGCTGATACCTCTGTCCATATTAGGAACTGTCCAGTGTACAAGCAAATCCCTATAGAAAACCTCTCCTGCTCTGGAGAGTTACTGATATGGACAGAAGTGTCAGCAGAGAGTAATGTAGTCAGAAGGAAAGGAAATTCAAAAAGAAAATAACTTCCTGTGGATCATACAGCAGCTGATAAGTACTGGAAGGATTAAGATTTTTTTAATAGAAGTAATTTACAAATCTGTTTAACTTTCTTGCACCAGTTGATTTAAAAAAAAAAAAAGTTTTCCAGTGGAGTACCCCTTTAAGAACAGTGCAAAGAAAATGGAGAAGTGATCCATGTCTGCATATACTAGTAAATAAAAGTATGACCACATTTTAACCTGAATAACATACACAAATCCAAATAACACATTTAAATTGTGTTACACAATGTCTCTGGCTTAAAATAGGGATCGACGTAATATTGTTTTTTTTTTTTTTAAATCAACTCGTGCCAGAAAGTTACAGATTTGTAAATTACTTCTATTAAAAATCTTTCCCCTTCCAGTACTTACTACTCACAGCGCAAAAAGAGCCCTCATACCGCCGTTTATACGGAAAAATGAAAGTTATAGTTCGTCAAAAACGCACTAATTTGATTAAAAAGTTTGATATTTTCTTAAAGCGGTACAATAATAGGAAAGTATGTAATCACGGGTATCATTTTTATCATATTGACCCACAGTATAAAGGAAATATCATTTTTACCATAAACTGTACAGCGTGAAAACAGAACCTTCCAAAATTTGCTAAATTCTGGTTTTACTTTCAATTTCCCCATACAAATAGTATTTTTTTATTTTTTTTTCGCCATAAATTTTATGGTAAAATGAATGATGTCATTACAAAGGACAACTGGTCGTGCAAAAAACAAGCCCTTATACTTGTCTGTGGGTGGAAATATTAAAGAGTTATGATTTTTAGAAAGTGAGGAGGAAAAAATAAAAATGCGATAATAAATTTGTCCTTAAAGGGGTACTCCGCCCCTGGCATCTTATCCCCTATCCAAAGGATAGAGGATAAGATGTCAGATCGCCGGGGTCCCGCTGCTGGGGACCCCGGGGTTCGCCGCTGCGGCACCCCACCATCATTACTGCACAGAGCGAGTTCGCTCTGTGCGTAATGACGGGCGATACAGGGGCCGGAGCAGCGTGACGTCATGGCTCCGCCCCTCATGGCATCACGGCCCGTCCCCTTAATGCAAGTCTATGGCAGGGGGCGTGACGACCACCACGCCCCCTCCCATAGACTTGTATTGACGGGGCGGGCCGTGACGTAACTATGCTCCGTCCCCTGTATTGCCTGTCATTACGTGCAGAGCGATCTCGCTCTGCACAGTATTGATAGCGGGGTGCTGCAGCGGGGATCCCCGGGGTCCCAGCCCAGCAGGGGGACCCCGGCGATCTGAAATCTTATCCCCTATCCTTTGGATAGGGGATAAGATGTCTAGTGGCGGAGTACCCCTTTAAGGCCAAAATGGGCTGTGTCCTTATGGGGTTAATGGAAGGCTGAAACATGCCGTGAACAGACCCTAAGGCTTTGTTGGCATTTGCCTTACATGATTTCATTGGCATTTTTGTTTTCTGATGCCAAATAATAGTTTGCGCACTATTTCTGGTGCCATAAAAATCTAGAACTTGTACAGACCCTATTTATCCACTATCTTGTGGATAAAGGTTTAGTTATTTAGGGTCCATCAGGATATGCAAATATATATTAGTAAGTGGATCTAAGAAGCCATGACACTAATGAGAAAGAGCCTAACTAGGTGAATTAGTCATTCAGAATTACTTATTACTGTTATAATTTTTAATGCATCTTAGTGGTCTCAATGTTAGGTAGTCACGCACTGCAGCCATGACACTTGAGTGAATGTAAGTCAAATAGCGTGCATTAGCATGCAATAGCCATGATATAGTTTAGTGAGACCAGTAGATGTACTTTAACTAGTGAAGGCAATAAAGGTTAAGTTTTATGGGTTATATATGGGTGGGAAAATGGGGGTTCTAGTGATCAATTACGGTATATAAATTCTTTTTCTACAACAGTCTCATTGAGATTTTGGTGGTGGAATTTGTAGGAAGTGTAACAATGGACCATATTTGCTGAGACACATCTTTTTACCTTTTTAAGTCGATACAGTAATGTGGCCACCACCAGCAAGTCTTAGCTCACTTGATGGTTTGCCAGTACTGTGATCCACCATAAGAACAATCATTATTTTTATGGCTCGAACAAAAGTGGTGGCTTTGCTTGAAAACAAAGATCATATAAAAAAGAATTAGAAAATTGATGCAGCAAATCTTCCCAGAGTATAGTTTACGAACATTTATCTGCCAAACTATAAAGCAGCATGGCCTCTCAGTTGCGGTGCCAGAAGCAATGAATTGGATGCAATTACAATATAAATGTGACAGTCAAGTGTAGCCTGCTGCAAAGTCTGTGGTGCCTGGTTTGCGGCAAACATTTCTCCTTAAAAGAGAAGTCTGAGTCTGGAGGACCATGGATGCAGTGTATATTTCAGTGCATACATCAGTATAGAATTGTAAAGTAATATTTTATATGATATATATATTACAGTGGCCTCTTTTTGCACATCTTTTCTTTAAATTGATGTATGGACATCCAAGTAAGTAGTGAAATAAAATGTAACGAAATGTTAAGGCTATAGGGTCTCTCTAAAGACAGTTTTCAATAAATGAATGAATGGCTGGTTTCTAATTAGCTATGGTATTTTCTTTTTTCCTCTTTGTTTTGTGGTGTTAAATTTATTACTCAAACCTTTCAATGAGACCCCATATAAGTGAAATGTGGTTTCATCCCCCTAAGCAGAAAGCCATGAAGAATCGAGATATTTTAATGAACATACCCTGCAGAAAGCAACTCCTTGAAGCTTTGGTCATTCATGTGAATCCAGCCGGTGAAAAGTAGGTCATATTGTAAAACTGTCCAAGGCTTCATAGATTAGAAACTTCTCTATTTTCTTTTTTGCTGATCTTTTGAGCCATTAGAGAATTAGCAATCCACTGTGGGGAAAAGGGTATATTTCTGTAAAACTTTGTTTAAATAAGCATCTCTATTTTATTTTTATTTTTTTTATGGGATAATTTGGTTCTATCCCCTAAATTTTTCCGGATCTATTTAGCATCTCTTAACTTTAGAATATGATGAACTGCATGTCTTTCTAGAAGACCTTTCCTTTCCAATAAAAGGACATGTTTGATCCATCTATCACCTATGGAACTCATGGATGGCAGGTTCAGATATGTCCCTATAATGGTCCGATCCCATTTTACTGCTACTACATGCGGATGAAACCACTCCAACAAGCAGTGACCAATAACTTTATCTTACTGATGAAAATGGTGCCATCAGTCTCTACATATAAGTAAAATCCCATAAGTTTGGCTTCCCCAGCTTAACACTTGAGAAATAGAAAGGCAATTTTATGGTTTTATTAGCCACCATGAGCTCCAGAAAAGGTACAGTTTGCTTTTATATACGAACAGCCATCCAGTGGTGTTTGCAGCTCTTATCAGAAAGTAAAACTGACAGCTTCCCTTTGATATTGTTATAATTTATTTAAATGGCCACTGTCTTCAAACAACTTTCATCCATTTGATAGGCTACTGGATTTGGTGAACGTTTGTAAATCATTTTATTTATAAAAATTGACTCCTTACCCAGAAAATAAAAGCCCTAAAATCTTGGGCTCTAGGTGTTTTCCTGCAATATGCTGCCCAATGCCGGTTAGAGGAATTAAATGATTAGCAGAAGAGAAAAGACAGGATGCAGAAAACTGGAGCAGGGCTTTGATATTGATATTAGGTTTATAAGGTAAATTAAGACTTCCCTCGAAAAGCATTTATAAACTTTTGTCAGTTGCCCCTTGTGTAAATGTGTCCATACTATGTACACAGAGCTGCCCCATGATTGTAATCTCCTCTTCCCCCTCCATTAAAAGGGTTATGTGGTGTTTAACTTTTCTTAAAAAAAAAAAAAAAAAAAAAAAAACAGACTTGCCTCCCGTTTCTCCCCTGACTCCTCCAGAATCTTTTGTTGCAGTCTCCTTCCTGGTTGCCAGAGACTGCTGCTCTGCTAATTGCTGGTCGCAGGAATGCCTAGTGATTGGCTGAGTGGCAGTGTGACACATTGGGCCAGGGAAGAAGTTTTAGGCCAGGATTCAATACATAAGTCTGCTGCTCAGCCTATCACTATGGCCAGAAATTAGCTGAGCAGCAGTCTGGGGCGTCAAACCAGAAGAAGACTGTGGAGGAAGTGCAGCGATTTTTTTATTTATTTTTTTTTATTTAGTTTAATGCTGGCAGCTGGCTGGGATTTTTTAAATTAAAGTTTAACACCATATTAACCCCTTTTAAAGGGAACCTGTCATCAGAAGACTTAGCAGAGTGATGACATGGGCCGTGCCTCTGCTGTTAACCACATCACTTACGGGCTGGCAGGGGCATGGTAAGGAAGAAGGTTTTACCATATATAAGGTGTTGTCACAAATTATATATGGTAAAATCTAATGACAGGTTCCTTTTTAAAGTTTTGTTCACACAGAAGAATTTCCATGCTTCTGCTCAGACTCTGTTTTGCCGAGCTATGTCATGTCATCTATGCCAGTACTATGTCATGGCATAGCATCGCAGAGAGGGTTGCAGTGCTGTTTTTGGGTCTATAATACCCTGATATATTGATCCCTAGATCTATACTAGTATGCCTTTGCTAAATGCTATATGCTATTGCTAAAATATTGCAGAAGAACTTTGTTTTCCTTAAATCAAAACATTTCAGCTTGCTTTTTGCCTGTAATTAAGATGAGAACCTTGGGATGGAGCCTGAAGATACAAGAAGTTAGGAGTTGAAGTCTAAACATTGGTCTTTTGTAAAAAGATTGGAAAAATCTCAAGATAGAGAAGTTGCAGCACAAGTGACCTATGCTATGCCATGCTCAAATGACCAATCAGCATATAAAATTATGATTTGATGCAATAGTTTTACCCTCCTTTTTTTGTCAATTGTAAAAACTAATGTGATTTTCTAATAAAGGGCAGAACTCCTTGGGAGTCAGTGCTGAGAAGGGGATTTATACCAACATTGTCTGGTGTGAATTTGCTTATGTCGACACACAGCAAAGTAACACAGCGGTAGTCACTCACAGTTTAAGGCCTCACCTTAAGGCATCCTTGACGCTGTGAGTGGCCAGACAAGTAAAGGAAAGGAAGTGCCTGTGTGTACTACTGTCAAACAGCCCAGCTCTAGTCCCACCTACTAAAAAAGACGTGGGACTAGAGCTGGGCTGTTCGCCATGGAGGGGACTCTCATGGACTCTGTGAAAGCAGCGAAATCACTAAAATTGTCTTGTAATCACTCTAAAGGCTCATCTAAAATAAAAATCTTATAAAAGTGCAGGTATGCTTTAATCTACACTAACTTCAGTGTTCTTCTATTGAAAGAATAATTCAAGATTAAGCCACACTTTCAGTTCTGCCTTCACTGCTTGCTTACTTCCTCTAGCATCTCCATGAGCCCTTACAGTACCTATTGAAATATTAGGCTCTGTTTACATAAGCTTTATTGCTTCTTTTCTTTTATAATGGTCCGTTAAAAGCTAAGTAGCCTCCAATTTCAAGTTCATAGTGGTGACACTAGACTGACCAATTTGACTTGAATGGTTTACTATATGTTGAGGTTCTTTTGCTGGTGAACTATACTGTTGTTGCCAGCAGAAATGCTGGATGACCAAACAAAGACAGGGGCTCTTAAAGGGGTACTCCAGTGCTTACACATCTTATCCCCTATCCAAAGCATAGGGGATAAGATGCCTGATCGCGGGGGTCCCGCAGCTGGGGTCGTCCGTGATCATGCACGCGGCACCCCGTTAGTAATCAGTCTCCGGAGCATGTTCGCTCTGGGTCTGATTAAGGTCGACCGCAGGGCCGGCGGCATGTGACGTCACGCCCCCCGCCCCCGTGTGACGTCACGTCCCTGCCCCTCAATGCAAGCCTACGGGAGGGGGCGTGATGGCTATCATGCCCCCACCCGTAGGCTTGCATTGAAGGGGGAGCGCAACATCGCACGGGGCCCTGCGGTCGAGCGTAATCAGAAGGACTGATTACCAACGGGTGCCGTGTGCATGATCGCGGGCGTCCCCAGCTGCGGGACTCCCACGATCAGGAATCTTATCCCTTATCCTTTGGATAGGGGATAAGATGTGTAAGCACTGGAGTACCCCTTTAAAGGGGTACTCCGGTGGTCAACGTGTTTTTCCGTTTTTGACTTACCCTATTAGTTTGGTTTCATTTCTATTCTTGTTGTTTAGGCAACTCTATTTCCATTCTTTGTTGTCTTTTTATTAGGGATCGACCGATTATGGGTTTGGCCTATACTCACGATTTTGGACATTATCAGTATCGGCAATATCGGTATAAGTTATCGGCTAGGGATCGACAGATTATCGGTTTGGCCGATATTATCGATTTTTGACGTTATCGGAAATTACCTTGCCGTTAATCCAATAATGTCAAGCCCCCCGCCCCCACCGCACACCGCCCCCCCACCGCACGCCGCCCCCCCACCGCACCGCACACCGCCCCCCCACCACACAATGCCCCCCACCGCACCGCTCACCGCACCGCACGCCGCCGCCATAGTCTCCCCTATCCCTGGTTTTATAATTACCTGTTCCCGGGGTCTGGTGCCCGCGCTACTTCTGGCTCCTGCTGCGTCCTGTGTTACGCTGTGCGCTGCGCAGCGCAGTGACGTCCTCAATATGACGTCACCGTCAGTGCGCACACTGACAGCTCAGGACGGGAGCCAGAAGTAACGCGGACCTCGGACCCCGGGAACAGGTAATTATAAAGCCAGGTATAGGGGAGGCAATGGGGTGGGGGCGCTATACGGTGCGGGGGTAGGGGGGGATAGCGGCGGTGTGCGGTGCGGGAGTAGGGGGGGATGGCTGGGGGACAGCGGCGGTGGTTGGGAGGACCCCCGGAAAGGCAGGGTGAGAGAAGGAGGTGGCGGCGGTGGTCTCTGATTCAGCCAAAGCCTCTGCAGTTCATTGATTTAAAATGCCCGCTTTAAATCAATGATCTGCAGCGGCTTCTTGGGGGGTGGAGAAATAGCCGATAATTTATACCGGAATATCGGCCTGAAAGGCCACAGATTATCGGTATCGGCCCTAAAAAAACGATATCGTTCGATCCCTATTATAGGCTATCGGCCTGAAAGGTCACAGATTATCAGTATCGGCCCTAAAAAATCAATATCAGTCAATCCCTACTTTTTAAACCCCCTCTTTGTTTTCCTATCTTTGCTTCTATTTCCTGTTTCTTGCTGTGCTGAAAACTAGAAATCCCAGCATGCCACATGCCTTGCTGGTTTGGGGCGGCTCCTTTTTTTTTTTTGTTCCAACCTTTACCCACACTACTATTTTACCGGGTCAGCTCCCTTATACACAGCACACTGTCCAGGCATGCTGGGAGTTGTAGTTTTGATACAGCCGAAGACACCCTGGTTGGTAAACAATGCACTTTGTTTGTAATATACTGAATAGGCTAGGCCAGTGTTTCCCAATCAGTGTGCCTCCAGCTGTTGCAAAACTACAACTCCCAGCATGCCCAAAGTCTATCCAGGCATGCTGGGAGTTGTGGTTTGGCAACAGCTGGAGGCACACTGGTTTGTAAACACTAGCATACACACACATAACAGGGTCTACAACTCCCAGCATGTGTCATTCAGGAGTCCCCCCCCCCCCCTTCACACATAGAAATCATTCCCAGTATGAGATTTATTCCCCTGCAGTCTATACATCCCCAGCCCATGCACCTTGTTATCCTCCCCTTCACATAACACTCTTTATCTTCTCTGTCTTCTTTCAGTGCAGACCTGCGTCCTCAGAAGACAAAGCAGGGGGAGGGGAGATGAGGAGCTGTGTACGTCCTCTTTCCCCCTGCTCTGTCTTCTTTCTCTCATGCACACCTGCGACCACCTGGACGGGGAGATGAGGGGGCGGGGCTTATCTGTCTCATGCAGACCTGCATCCTCCGGGCTCTGAAAGAACAGAGAAAAAAAAAAGCCATGAAATGTTGTCCACAGCCTAATCCTAATATGGTTGATGTTGTGGACAACAGTAAGGCTACATGCACACCACGTTTTCCCTACGTTTTGAACCGTATGCGGCTGGGGAGAGGGGGCGGAGAGTCGGGGGTGGCGCTGTCGACAGCCATATACGGGGCAAAACGGAGCCGACCGGAGGCAGCGTTTCACTCCGGTCGCTCATTGAAATACATTAGATACGGGACCACATACGGCAGCGTGCGGTTGCCCCGCCCCCGACTCTCCGCCCCCTCTCCCCAGCCATATACAGTTCAAAACGTAGGGAAAACGTGGTGTGCATGTAGCCTAAGAGATCCAACACAGAACTGCAGAACTTCCTGGCCCACAAACAGGTAAGAAAAAAAGACACATGCTACACAAACATATAATACATGTCAATTGCAAAAAACATGAACATTAAAAGAAGATGCAATATAGCCAAAAATCTTGACCACCAGAGTACCCCTTTAGCACCATTGTGAACAGTACAGTACCTTACATTTATGGAAACTGTGCAGTGAAGTCATTAATTTTTTCATTGATTGTACTGTATGCATTTCTTGCGTTTTTAAAATATATTTAACCAGAAACGAATGAATATTCCTTGCAGTATCTCCAGGACATAGAAAGTGAGGGTAACACAAGAAGCACAATATTAGCCGTTATAAATAGTCTAATGTGAGCATTACATGAGGGTACATAGCGACAGTTCTAATTATTATATTTTCCTGCTCCGCTAGTCTGAAAGGCTGCAATTAAATAGTGGCTTAAACTGCATTATAAGGCTGAGCTCTGCACCTGCATCATGGGTACGCATGTGGGAGATGCTGCCTTTAAATAAAGGTGAACTTCCTATGATAAACAGACGAAAGTTGATCCAAATTTCTTATGTTTAAGGCTAAGGCTAATAGCCTAAAGGTTTATTTCTTTTCAGTCTATTTTTATTGGCGATGTAGACAAATATGAATGGTCTTTCCAACACAAAGAGCCAAGGTTTTGCCACAATCATGAAAATTGCAGCTAAATAAATGCAAAACAAGGCATGTAAATCCATAATATAGATGCGATTACTAATCTGAGATCTAAACATTTTAAATCACAGTTCCCAGCATATTCTAAAAGTGTGTGCCCATTGTGGTTACTCATCTTCAAAGCTACATTTAAAACTTCTGTTTTAAGGAATTAAAGGAGATGTCCGGTTCTCACTTTTCTTATTGTATCCATTCCGGGCTGAAAAAAAAAAAAAGAAAATAAGCTTTCTCTTGCCTGTCTACGTTCCCCCGGTACTCCGGTAGATGTGTTCGGTCCCCAGGCTGTATTCTTCTTACTTCCTGTTAGCCCGGCACGTCACACGGAGCTTCAGCCTATCACTGGCCGAGGCGGGACATTGCTGCGGCCGGTGATAGGTTGAAGCTCTGTGTGACGTGCCGGGCTAACAGGACATAAGAAGAATACAGCCTGGGGACTGAATGCCTGTACTGAAGCACCGGGGGAGCCTAGGCAGGTAAGAGAAAATTTGTTTTCTTTTCTTTTTCAGCCCGGAAAGGATAAAATAAGAAAAGTGAGCACCGGACATCTCCTTTAAAGCGGTATTCCAGGAAAAAAATGTTTTATATCAACTGGCTCCAGAAAGTTAAACAGATTTGTAAATTACTTCTATAAAAAAAAAAAAATCTTAATCCTTTCAATAATTATCAGCTGCTGAAGTTGAGTTGTTGTTTTCTGTCTGGCAACAGTGCTCTCTGCTGACATCTCTGCTTGTCTCGGGAACTGCACAGAGTAGAATAGGTTTGCTATGGGGATTTGCTTCTAAACTGGGTGGTTCCCGAGACTTGTGTTATCAGAGAGAACTTAGACAGAAAAGAACAACCCAACTTCAGAAGCTCATAAGTACTGAAAGGATGAATATTTTTTAATAGAAGTAATTAACAAATCTGTTTAACTTTCTGCAGCCAGTTTATATATCACAAAACGTTTTTTCCTGGATAACCCCTTTAACTTGGCACAATATATCACTGTTGGGTGTAATTTGACATGCAACATGTTGGTGGTAAGAGTGCTTGTGCGTGAAGAGCTGCTAACCTAAAGGCAGCAGGCTTTTTAGCTATGGGACACCACTTGATGTGGTTCCTCTGAAAGGAAATCTGTTGTCAGAAAATGACCTATTGTTAAAATCAAGACTTCGTTAACCTCTTTATGATGCAGCAATTTTTGTTTTTTTGCCTTTATTTTTTTCCTCTTTACCCTGATAGCCATTCCTCTTCAAACTAATTTTTCTATCGACAGGGCTTGTTGTTTGCTGGACTAGTTGTACTTTTGTATTGACATTACTCATTTTACCACACAATGTACAGTGAAGCCAAAATACTAATCTGGGGCAAAAAAATAAATAAAAGTTTTGGAATGCGCTTTACGAGAAAATGAAGTTATTCTTATTTTGTAGGTCCATACGATTACAATGATACCCAGTTTATGTATATGTGTGTATTAGGGGTGTGAATCGCCAAGAATTTGGCGATACGATTCGAATCGCGATACCAGTGTGGTGATTCGATATATCGCATTACCGTCTAGGTGACGATACATCACGATATATCCCGATACATCGCCCACCTGGGAGCATTCATAGATCCCAATAGACGCCGCTGTCAGCTTTAACAGCGGCGATCTAGTAGTCCAACGCGCACTTTTCTCATTTTATCCCGTCCGGGCTGCAAAATAAAAGAAAACACACTTTCTCTTACCTGCCAACGAGCCCCCGGAGCTCCGGTACAGGTGTTCGGTCCCCGGGCTGTATTCTTCTTACTTCCTGTTAGCCCGTCACGTCACACGGAGCTTCAGCCTATCACCGGCCGAGGCGGGACATCACTGCGGCCGGTGATAGGCTGAAGCTCCGTGTGACGTGCCGGGCTAACAGGAAGTAAGAAGAAAACAGCCCGGGGACCAAACACCTGTACCGGAGCTCCGGGGGAGCCTAGGCAGGTAAGAGAGAGTGCATTTTCTTTTATTTTGCAGCCCGGACGGGATAAAACGAGAAAAGTGCGCGCCGGAGTACTCCTTTAATAGCCAGCCGCTGCGATCGCCGCATGCTGGCTATTAGCGGCGGCCCCCGGCTACTGAGAACAGCCAGGGGCTGCAGAGTATGGAGCGGGCACGAGTCCGGAGCCCGCTCCATACACAATGCAGAGCACCGCATGTTGGATACTAGCGGCGGTGATGCATCAGTGGCCCCCGACTACTGAAATCAGCCGGGGGTCGCAGAGTACGGAGCGGGCACGAGTCGGAGCCCGCTCCATACACCCAGAGCGCCGCCGCATCAGATCCGGCCTGCCCGGCTCCACAAATGTGGAACTTGTATCTCCTGATGCCCGGGACATGCTGTTGCGGGCGTCAGGAGATACAAATTCCACAGCCCTAAAACAATCGATTCAAAAAATATTTTGAATCAATTAAGTATCGGCAAATGAAAAAATCGCGATAATCGCGCAAATCGATTTTTTCTTACATCCCTAATGTGTGTGTGTGTGTGTGTGTGTGTGTGTGTGTATATATATATATATATATATATATATATATATATATATATATATATATATATATATATTATATAATATAATATAATATAATTTATTTTTTATTTTATTTTTATTTTTCATTTTAGTAGTTGGAAAATATAACTTTTATGTAAAACAATTATACAAGTATGCTTGTTTTTGTTTTGATGTGATTTTTTTTGATAATTTTTTTATAAATTTTTTTTTCTGGTACATAAAGTGACCAAAAGTCAGCAATTCTTGATTTTGGTATGTTTTTCTATGTCTACAAACACACTGTGCATCCAACTCAAAGTCCTTACTTTCTCAGCGACCCGGGCGGCGCTAGGCAGGCACCCACTTGCAGAATATTGAAGCTAAAGATAGTCCAGCCCTGTATCATGCAATCTCAATGATTTCTTGTAGTAAAATCAGACATCACAGGTTAGTTAGGTAAAAAGAAATTATCATGTGATGTTACATCCCTAATTGTACATGCTTTTCCCTTCTAAGCCATTCACCATGTGGTTTCATTAACATTATATTTTATTAGTTAGGACATTTTCACACATGGCAATACCGCATATATGTGCATTTATTTTTGTTAATACTTTATTTGAAGATGGGAAGAGGAGGGTAATTCAAGCTTTTATTAGGGGATGGGGCTTATTCACATTTATACATTTTTTTTTTTTTTGTAAATTATTTTTCATGCTTTTTTTCAATTAGGACCATAATATGCAGTACTTAGATTGCGAACACTGCTTAGTGCTGTGCTATTGCACAGCATTAATCAGTATTATCTGTGCTCTGCTGCTCTATCCTGAGAATCAGAGATCCGATCAGGCATCACAGAAGCATGAAGGGACCTTCCGAATCACTTTGTTTCTGGTTCCAAAAAAAATAAATTGAAACATTGAATATTTACTTGTATAATAAACATATATAAATTCATAGTGGACATTACTATCCTATATAACTCTAACCATATATATATATTTTTTTGTTACACGTATATGCAAGAATGCATTCATTACAGGCAGCCTTTTATTGCATATGTCTCTGCTTTTACATTAAACAGAAGCCATAAACATGATGGGGGGAATTTATCATTGTGTATATATAGAGTTGTCTCGGGTCTATCTTTTTGCGCACATTTTTTTCGATTTTTTTCATCCCCTTGTCTACCGTTTCATTTACCGTAGAGCACTTTCTACTGTAGAATTGAATTCACTAATTGCGGGGGGATGTTTGCGCAAAAAAATGCACAAACTGCATTTTTGTGCAGTTTTGAGGACACGTACCAAAGTGTCTATTTTGACACAGTTAGGACTGCTACTCCCATCATGGACAGAATCTACCCATGATGGGAGTTGTAGTCCAGGGGCTGAGGTGCAGATCACAGCAGGACATTATCCAGAGACCCGCTGCGATCCGCATTTATTAACTATACAAGCTGGCGGAACATCTGTCTACGCTGCGCTGCCGATGGCTTCTATATACACTGTAGTAATTCATATTCCCTGACGGAACATGGGAGCTCTGATTGGTGAATAGCTATTGACCAATCAGAGCTCCCCTCTCCTGGCGGCGATTATTAATTATTACAGTGTATATAGAAGCCAGCGGCAGCGCAGTGTAGCTGCATGTACCACCGCCTTTCTAATTTAAATGTTGATCGCAGCAGATCATTTTCTGGAGATCTGTTGTGATCCGCATTTATTAACTATACAAACCGGCGGTACATGTGTCTACACTGCGCTGCCGCCGGCTTCTATATACACTGTAATAATTCATAATCCCTGACGGAACATGGGAACTCTGATTGGTGGATAGCTATTGAACAATCAGAGCTTCCTTCTCCCGGCTGCGGGGATTATGAATTATGACCGCTGTATATAGAAGCCGGTGGCAGCTCAGTGTAGACGCATGTACCTCCGGCTTGTTATCTTAATAAATGCGGATCGCAGCGGGTCTCTGCAGAATGACCCGGTGCGACCTGCACCTCAGACCCTGGACTATAACTCCCATCATGGGCAGAGTCTGTCCATGATGGGAGTAGTAGTTCTAAAAGTCCCACAGTCGGGGGATGTGCTAGTGCCGTCCCTCAGAGCTGCGTTACTACAACTACTCCCATGATGGGACAGGCTCTGTCCCATGATAGGAGTAGTAGTCCAAGGGCAGAGGGACAGATCTCTGTTCACATTATGTGTTTTGCTTAATGGGAACAGAGCCTTTCTGGCAGTGTATTCCCAAACAGGGAGACTCCAGCTGTTACTTAACTACAGCCTCCTATGATGGGAGTTGTAGTTTCTCTAGTCATCTCCAAGACAGCACCCTGAGATTGCCTCCGCCTGATTGGGGGCAGGTAACCTGAGAGGTGCGGGAGACTGATCCCGCATTACAATTTGCAGGCCCTAATAGAGGCAAAAAGGCCTCTAAAAGCTCTATCTCTAGATGGATTTGTTTAGCCGTGTCAGAATCCTATACAGCTAGTGGGATGGATCCCCCTTCAGAGATTAGGGCTCATTCAACTCGTGCAGTATCCTCCTCTTGGGCAGAAAAAGCTTCAGCCTCGGTGGAACAGATCTGCAAAGCTGCTACTTGGAAAAGGCTGCATACCTTTTCCAAACACTATAGACTTGACGTAATGTCAGGACAAGACATGGCATTTGGATGTAAAGTCCTAGGTGCTGTGGTCCCTCCCTAATAATTCTTTGGTATTTCTCAGGGTGCTGTCATGGAGACGACTAGAGAAAGGTGAATTATACTCAACGATAATTTGTTTTCTGGGAAGTCTCCACGACAGCACCCATACATCCCACCCTTGGTGATAGTTTTGGTGCTGGTTTTTAGTTACCACTTTTTCCTTTTCTACTCTGTGTTCTTTATAAATACACTGGAGGGGAGAGGAAGGGGAGGGTCTTTTAACCTCTCAGTATTTTTCCCTGTCCAATCAGGTGGAGGCAATCTCAGGGTGCTGTCGTGGAGACTTCCCAGAAAATAATCGGTGAGTATAATTCTCCTTTAGCAACAATTGGAGGCTCCCTGTTTATGAACACTCTGCATTATGTGCACTTTTCCCAGGGGAGAGCAAAAAAAATACCAGCTCTTCCCGGAACCCCTGTGGCAGTGGGTACCGGGGTAATAATTGGGGGTTAGCGCTAGCTGTTTTGCAGGCTAACACTAAGCGCCAGCTTAGTAATGGATTCTGTCTACAAGACGCCTTCCACTAATAAGCCTGAAAATTCAATCATAAAAAAACACAACACATTGGAAATTTTTTTTTTTTAAAACACTTCCCCCACAGCCCTCGTTATCACTTTTATTGACAAAGAAAAAAAGCTGTTAATCGTTGCAATCCACAAAATCTGACATACTCCTCTGCATTCGTATCTAAATTTCGAAGAAAAAAAACAACAAAAAGTTTAGTAAATTTTTTTGTTTCCGCGCACCAGCAAAAACGCAAGAAAAACTGACAAAACGCAGGAAAAAGCTGGGACAGTTTTTCTGCCGTTTTTTATGATGGACAAAAAATCCGACCTCAAAGCAATAGAACAAAGTCCCTAAGTCCACTTTTCCTGTGAGGTAGAGAAGGAGTGTACGGTAGAGTGAGGGGAGGGGGGGGGGGGGCGTTTCTATATTTGCACAAGATTTATCAAAGGAGTGTACAGCCTTAGTAAATTCTGAGCAAGAGTGTACAATAGACAAGCAGTGTAAAGGGGTAGAACTGTGTCTACAATAGACATATAATGATAAATCTCCCTCGATGTGTATATAGCACTTCACCTGTCAATGATTTGAATGTTATAACATTGGAGTTGAGGAGGAATTTTTTTTATCAGTATTAGGTTTGCCTTAATAGTGATATACAACTTTGAAAGCCATCAACAAGCACACAGTTATTTAGTTCTTTGAGTTGATGTATTTGCCAAGTTTGTTGTGTTACCCTATTAGTGCAAGGATGTAACTAGATGTGCTCCCCCCCCAACATCAAGCAATTTTCGATAATAGAAGCTATGGTAAGGGCACATTTGCCAGTCTCCAGATCAGGCCCTAAAATTAAGCCAGACTTTAGAATTTATTTAGGGGTCTAGTCTGACTTCAGCCTGCTCTCCTTAACTAATAGACATCTAATCAGATCCCTAAATTCATACTGATGCCAGAACAGATCACTCACTGTGTAGTCCTCTACCTAAACTGCCACTTACTTTGTTTGCTTCTGCAAACTTTTCATGGCTAAACCATGTCTGCTGTATCATTGAGGCCATGGCAGGGTCAAAAGATTGGCTAAGCAATTTCCTTGGCATTGTGAGCCATGTATGTCACAAGACTCTGTTGCCCAGTACGCACAGCTTTATGACTTGCTTGGCTGTTTTAAGAGAGACCAAGACGGGCAGGAGAAAGGGATGGAGTGGGGCAGGTACTGTAGGGCCCCATATCAGTTATAGGGGCTCCTTCATTGAAGTTATCTCTGACATTGTGGATAATGAACATGTGTATGTTTTGCCAGTGTTAGTCTTTAACCCCTTAAGGACGCAGGACGTAAATGTACGTCCTGGTGAGGTGGTACTTAACGCACCAGGACGTACATTTACGTCCTAAGCATAACCGCGGGCATCGGAGCGATGCTTGTGTCATGCGCGGCTGATCCCGGCTGCTGATCGCAGCCAGGGACCTGCCGGCAATGGCCGACGCCCGTGATCTCGCGGGCGTCCGCCATTAACCCCTCAGGTGCCGGGATCAATACAGATCCCGGCATCTGCGGGAGTTCGCGATTTAAATGAATGATCGGATCGCCCCCAGCGCTGCTGCAGGGATCCGATCATTCATAACGCCGCACGGAGGTCCCCTCTCCTTCCTCCGTGCTGCTCCCGGCGTCTCCTGCTCTGGTCTGTGATCGAGCAGACCAGAGCAGGAGATGGCCGATAATACTGATCTGTTCTATGTCGTATACATAGAACAGATCAGTATTAGCAATCATGGTATTGCTATGAATAGTCCCCTATGGGGACTATTCAAGTGTAAAAAAAAATGTAAAAAAATGTAAAAGTAAAAAAAAAGAGAAAAATCCCCTCCCCCAATAAAAAAGTAAAACGTAAGTTTTTTCCTATTTTACCCCCAAAAAGCGTAAAAAACATTTTTTATAGACATATTTGGTATCGCCGCGTGCGTAAATGTCCGAACTATTAAAATAAAATGTTAATGATCCCCTACGGTGAACGGCGTGAACGAAAAAAAATTAAAAAAGTCCCAAATTCCTACTTTTTTAATACATTTTATTTAAAAAAAATTATAAAAAGTGTATTAAAAGTTTTTTATATGCAAATGTGGTATAAAAAAAAAGTACAGATCATGGCGCAAAAAATGAGCCCCCATACCGCCACTTATACGGAAAAATAAAAAAGTTAGAGGTCATCAAAATAAAGGGATTATAAACATACTACCGTATATACTCGAGTATAAGCCGACCCGAGTATAAGCCGAGACCCCTAATTTCAACCCAAAATCCCAGGAAAAGTTATTGACTCGAGTATAAGCCTAGGGTGGGAAATACCTCATCCCCCCCTGTCATCATCCAGACCCGTCATTAACATCCTCATCATCATCCCCTTGTCATCATCCCACACATCCCCCCTTCATCATCCCCTTATCATCCCACACATCCCCCCTTCATCATCCCCTTGTCATCATCCCACACATCCCCCCTTCATCATCCCCTTGTCATCATCCCACACATCCCCCCTTCATCATCCCCTTATCATCCCGCACATCCCCCCCTTCATCATCCCCTTGTAATCATCCCACACCCCCCCCCCTTCATCATCCCCACCCCCCTTCATCATCCCCACACCCCCCCTTCATCATCCTCTTCTCATCATTCGCCCTCAGTGGTCTTCAACCTGCGGACCTCCAGAGGTTTCAAAACTACAACTCCCAGCAAGCCCGGGCAGCCATCGGCTGTCCGGGCTTGCTGGGAGTTGTAGTTTTGAAACCTCCGGAGGTCCGCAGGTTGAAGACCACTGCGGCCTTCAACATCATCCAGCCCCCTCTCACCCCCTTTAGTTCTGAGTACTCACCTCCGCTCGGCGCTGGTCCGGTCCTGCAGGGCTGTCCGGAGAGGAGGTGGTCCGGTGAGGAGGTGATCCGGGCTGCTATCTTCACCGGGGGCGCCTCTTCTCCGCGCTTCCGGCCCGGAATAGAGGCGTTGCCTTGACAACGACGCAGAAGTACGTTGGCAATGAACGCACCTCTGCGTCGTTGTCACGGCAACGTGACTATTCTGAGGCCGGGCCCGAAGCGCTTAGAAGAGGCCTCCCCGGTGAAGATAGCAGCCCGGAACCACTATCCCACCGGACCACCTCCTCTCCGGACAGCCCTGCAGGACCGGACCAGCGCCGAGCGGAGGTGAGTACTCAGAACTAAAGGGGGTGAGAGGGGGCTGGATGATGTTGAAGGCCGCAGTGGTCTTCAACCTGCGGACCTCCGGAGGTTTCAAAACTACAACTCCCAGCAAGCCCGAACAGCCGATTGCTGCCCGGGCTTGCTGGGAGATGTAGTTTTGAAACCTCTGGAAGTCCGCAGGTTGAAGACCACTGCGGGTGGGGGAGTTCACTCGAGTATAAGCCGAGGGGGGTGTTTTCAGCACGAAAAATCGTGCTGAAAAACTCGGCTTATACTAGAGTATATACGGTAATTTGGTTAAAAAGTTTGTGATTTTTTTTTAAGCGCAACAATAATATAAAAGTATATAATAATGGGTATCATTTTAATCGTATTGACCCTAAGAATAAAGAACACACGTCATTTTTACCATAAATTGTACGGCGTGAAAACAAAACCTTCCAAAATTAGCAAAATTGCGTTTTTCGTTTTAATTTCCCCACAAAAATAGTGTTTTTTGGTTGCGCCATACATTTTATGATATAATGAGTGATGTCATTACAAAGGACAACTGGTCACGCAAAAAACAAGCCCTCATACTAGTCTGTGGATGAAAATATAAAAGAGTTATGATTTTTAGAAGGCGAGGAGGAAAAAATGAAAACGTAAAAATTAAATTGTCTAAGTCCTTAAGGCCAAAATGGGCTGAGTCCTTAAGGGGTTAAATGGGTACTCCGCCCCTAGACATCTTATCCTCTATCCAAAGGATAGGATCTCCCTGCGGCAGTTGGCGTTCGTTTAGAGTGTCGGGTGCAGCACCGGAGGCTTGTGATATCATGGCCACACCCCCTCAATGCAAGTCTATGGGAGGGGCGAGATGGCTGTCATGCCCCTCCCATGAACTTTCATAGAGGGGGCATAGCCGTGACGTCACGAGCAGGGCATGACCATGACGTCACAAGCCTCTGCCCCGCATTGCCAGTCATCCGGCACAGAGCGAAGTTCGCTCCATGCAACGGATGTCTGGGGTATCGCAGCTGAGATCACGGGGGTCCCCAGTGGTGGGGATAATCCTTTAGATAGAGGATAAGATTTCTAGGGGCGGGGTACCCCTTTTAAGGCAGGTTTTACATTGCGGATTCTCCGTGGGTGCTCTGAATTTGTGGGCACTAGGCCCAAATGGGCAGTACCGCTCGCTGCGCCGCTGAAACTGTGTGAACTGTGCAGCCAAATCCCATTAACAGCAATGGGACTTTGCTGCATCTGGATTTCCAAGCTTAATTTCTAAGCGGAAATACACTCTAGCTTTCTATATCCAGCTGTCATTTACAGCCACAAACTTGTGCTATATTTTTGCCTTGCTTCTACTTCGCACTGCTTGGGCCCATTTTCTGCAGAAAGATTAAGATCTGAACATTAGTCAGGAAATAGGGCAATATCTTCATTACTTGAATAATTTAGAGGATCAGCAAATATGCAATCTGTCTTGTGTAGATTTCAGGCACAATGTATATTTTAAAAGAAATGTTAAGTATTTCAGTTGGCAAGCAAAGCGAATGCTCCCTATTTTTCCTCCATTTCTTGGCTGTGCATAGTGGCATATTGCAAGCATATATTCCGGAGTTAAATTATTTAGAATAAATCACAACACACAAATTTCCATTCGCTTCCAGCTACAATGAATGTTGCAAACCATAGGTCTTTACTAAAAATAATGAGGTGTCATACTGTTACTTCTCAACAAGAAATCCTATTTACAAGGTTTCTTAGAAAGCTTTCCATTTGTTCTTTTGCTCGATTCTGTAGGTCTTGGGAAGAAAGCAGGGAGCGTTTTATGTGTGCTCATTTGTTTAATATTCCAGATCCAGCTGGCTTGCCGGCTGTACTACTGACAATGTCACCCTACCTCAGTCTGGAGGAACAATGGGACACTGCAAGTGGAGTATGTCCTAATGCAAGCACAAGCTTTATCAAGAAAGCAGGGTGTCAGATGGAAGGCCAGACACCCAGAGGCAGTGACATCTGTAACTAAGGCTATTCCATTCAGAACAGAAAAAGGAGCAATATGATTGGACAGTAAATGGGCCCCTTACAGCTCCTGGGCTAAAGCTCTTTCTCTCATAGGATGGGATTTAAGCATTTAATAGGATTATATGCAATACAATTGTTTATTAAAAAAAAAAAAGCATGGCGCATACATCCATTATACTTTTAGAGATGATCATATAAATGCTTAATTTGCACCCATAATACTTTTAGAGATAATCATATAAATGCTTATAGACTCTTGATCCCGGCGATATTAAGCTTATGCTAAACTGACACGATCCATTAAAATGAATATAGAAATAAAAAATTGAAAACATTGCCTGTCAAAATATAAAAGCATCATAAATTGGCAATTAGAATTTAACAGTCTATTTTAGACTGTTTTGTGTTTACTACAACAACCTTTGCAGAATACAGTGTCTTCTCTAACATCTCAGATCCAGGGACTGAAGTGTTAATGCAGCCTATTATGGGGCATGGCTGCTGAGGGTCTATGAAGACATTTTTGTCTGAAAAGACCTTTAGAAACGTGACATTTTTTTTCTAGAGTTTCTGATAGACCACACTGGTATTACTCATTGTGCAAGTGTGCCCCATGCTATCAATACTTAAGTATGGGATATACAGTCCAATAGAATGCTGCCATGCAAATAGGACAAATGAACAAGCTATTGGTGAGCGATTCTACAGTAATATTAGGCAAATATTACTGAATCTTATGGAATGCCCATTAAAGGGATCATCCGGTGGGAGTTTTTTTATACATTTTTTTTTTTTAATCTATGCCTATTGTGAAGTATGTTTAAACAAAAAAAAAAAATCTCAGCACTTTTATGGTACTTTCAGTGTCCTGCTCTAGTCCCTGATGTGATCCTTTTTCTGCTTCTGGGGATCAACACATCACTCTGCAGCTCGGCTAATCACTGGCTTCATCCAATGTTCCAAATTGGCCAGTAATGGGTGGAGCGTCAGTGTTGAGTGTTTAGCCCCGGCCCTGGTCGTCTTCTTCCTGATGCCGGGCCCAATACATCACGTTGCCCTCATGACCAAGACAGCGTGTTGCTGCGGCATGCAATCTGAGCCGGAGCATGATGTGTCGATCACCACAAGCAGAAAGTGGATCGCAGGATCTCCAGCGGCACTACGGGAGCTCTGGAGGTGAGTAGATGTTTGTGTTTTTTTTGTTTGTTGTTACACTAAGAGAAAGAGATTTGACAAATCTCACTGAAGATTTGCTGGCCTTTTATTGTAGGACTTGTACTCCTACATTGGGTTTATGAGTTTTACTGAAGATGAACTCCATGTAAGTGACAACAAAGCATAGAAGTCCAAACAAAACCAAAAAGAATGCTTTACAACATTCACCAGCTTTACCAATACAGTCTGTATCTACATCCTATGACTATGGCCTAGTGAAGACCAATTTCCTCTGCAAAACATTTTCTCAAGGGCTGAAACTGATTGTACAACCTGCAAACAATCCTCTGGGTTCAAACTTCCAAGATTGTCCAGGGGTGTGGAAATAAAAAAAAAAAAAAAAAACTACTTGTCCACGGGACTAAAATGGAGAAAAATCTACTTGTCCTTCAGGACGATCCTCTTGTCCGGGGCCAATTTTCGCTTTTACGCTCTAATTTTTTCCTCCTCGCCCTATAATATCCATAACTACCTACTATAATGATACATTTTAAATTTTTCAATAACATATTCTGCAAACAAAAGAAAAAGACAAATAAACACACACACACACACATATATATATATATATATATATATATATATATATATATATATATATTTATTTTATATATCTCTTAGGTGAAGTGAAATTGAAATAGTAAAAGAACATTTTTCAGATTTGGTGGTTTTTCTTTTCTACATCACTTACCTTGTGGTCAGATAACATGTTAGTTTCATACTTTAGGCCGCCTGATTACAGCAATACCAGATTTTTATAGTTTACATCATGTTTTACTAATTAAAAAAAAATTCTGAACTTTTTCGAATTTTTTTAATTGCCATTTTTTTGACCCCCATAGCTTTTTTTTTTTTTTTTCTTCCCGCATACCAGGCTGTATGAGGGCTCATTTTTTGCGCCATAATTTGTTTTTTTGTATCGGTACCATTTTTTAATTGATCTGACTTTTTAATTGCTTTTTAACTTTTTTTTCTGGGATATTATAAAAATTGCTATTCTGTGGTTTGGTATTTTTTTTTTACACTTACCTTCGGAGAGCGAACTGCATGTCCCGGGCGTCAGGCGATAGGAATTCCACATCCCTGGACTGTCATTGGCAACATAGCTGTCTCCAATAAGTGCCCCCCAGAATGTGTTCTGACTTCACTGTAGATTATTCAGCAGACCTATAAGGGGGCCAGCATTCCACTCTTATGCCATGAGAAAGCACATTTCCATTGGTTTGTGTCTATATCCTTTGACTATTGCATTAAAAGGAGAAATTGGTGTAGTTGGTGAGTGTTATGGCACAACTTGCTGGATGGATTTTGTTATTTGCATGGTGATGCTAAAGTGTGCTGAATGGCATAAATAGGAATATTTTTCGAGTAGCTTTTTTTTAATCAAAATAATTTTTTGAAAAGTACAGACAAGTAAATACACAGATATGTGCTATGTACACAGATATGTGCAATACCTTTCGCGTATAATTGCTTGTTGGTTGTTATCTGGTACCTGAAATATGCTAAAGAATGGTGCTTAGGTGATGAAGCAAACATCTACGGACTACTGCATCCTTGTGGGTCATAAATGCATTGAATGCAATTATAAGTAATATATAATATTAACTGTTAAGACCAAAGGGGGAGATTTATCAAAACCTGTCCAGAGGAAAAGCTGCCCAGTTGCCCATAACAACCAATTAGATCACTACTTTCATTTTGCAGAGGCCTTGTTAAAAATGAAAGAAGCAATCTGATTGGTTGCTATGGGCAACTGGGCAACTTTTCCACCAGACAGGTTTTGATAAATCTCTCCCAAAATGTATTTTCCATTGGCACAAGGTGGTTAATTCTGGCATAAGATATTTGCAATGCTTAAGAGGTTAATTATACCTATATTTATAACCAGTTTAGCTCTGGGGCCGACTTGAAGCATGGGCGGAGCTTAGTGACATTGTGATCAGTGTCACCTGCACTGTCTGTACCAACAGGTTAGTGCAGGTGACACTGAGGGCAGATTTCTTTTTAAAATGAATGAAAATAACTACTAACACAGCACCAACATGGGTTTCTGCAGGATCTGATCAGCTTCTATGAGGAGGTCAGTTATAGATTGGACCTGGGCATTTGATACTGTGCCACACAAAAGGTTAGCTCATAAAATGAGGATGCTGGGACTATTAGAGGATATACCGTATTTTTCATCAAATAAGACGCTCCGGCATATAAAACGCACCTAATTTTATAGGATAAAAATCTAGAAAATAAAGATTCTGAACCAAATACAATGTTAAGTATAGGACAGTGATCTTCAACCTGCGGACCTTCAGATGTTGCAAAACTACAGCTCCCAGCATGCCCGGACAGCCAACGGCTGTCTGGGAATGCTGGGAGTTGTAGTTTTGCAACATCTGGAGGTCCGCAGGTTGAAGACAACTGGTATAGGAGGCAGTACTCGTGTGTCCCCACTGCTCCGGACCAGTCACCGCTGCCCTGGATGTCTCCCTCCATCGCTGTCGCCGCGTCCCCGGGGTGTCCCCGTCGCTCTGCAACATCTCTGCTGCCTGGTATACTCGCTCTCCGTCGCCGCCATGACGCCGCTACGCACGCTGCTCCTATTGGATGACGGGACTGCGTGTGCGACGACGTGATGACGACGAAGGAGAGCGCCGGCCATGCAGGGGATCCCGGCTCAGAGAAGACACCGAGGAGGCAAGTAAGGTCCCTCCCGGTGTCCTGTAAGCTGTTCAGAACGCCGCGATTTCACCACGGCGGTCCCGAACAGCCCGACTGAACAGCCGGGTTAGTGTTATTTTCGCTTCAGACACGTCGGTCAGCTTTGATCGTCGCGTCTGAAGGATTAATACAGGGCACCACCGCGATCAGTGATGTCCTGTATTAGCCACGGGTCCCGGCCGTTGATGGCTGCAGGGACCACCGCGATAGGTGTGTATTCGCCTTATAAGACGCACCAACTCCCCCCCAGTTTTGGGGAAGAAAAAGTGCGTCTCATACGGCGAAAAATACGGTATGTAAATGGGTTAGCACCTGGCTCAGTGGGTGGGGCAGAGGGTGGGGGAGCAATGGAACTTATTCTGGTTGGGTGACAGTTACTAGTGGGGTATCACAGGGGTCAGTACTGGGTCCATTTCTTTTCAATATGTTTGTTAATGACCTAGTAGAGGGATTAGAGTAGAATTTCTATATTTGTAGATGACACTAAACTGGGTAAGGTGATCACCATAGAGGAGGATAACCTAATATGACAGAAGGATCTGGGGAAGCTGGAGGCTTGGGCACAGACATGGCAAATGACGTTTAGTTTAAATAAATGTAAGGTTATGCACTTAGGCCACAAAATCATTTTACATCAATTATGCGCTAAATAATAAAACATTAGAAAAAACTTCTACCGAAAAGGAACTGGTGGGTACTGGTGGACAGTAAATTCAACTTTGGTGATCAGAGCCAGGCAGATGCTGCGAAGACTAAGAAAGTCATAGGATGTATCGGGGACGTATATTTTTCTCTGTATAAATTATTGGTCAGACCACTATGGAGTATTGTGTCCATATTTGGCCACCTCTATATAAGCAGGTCATGGCTGAAGTGGAGAGGGTGCAGAGGAGGGTGACGAGGATAAATGAAGGTATGGGAGGATTACAGGACCAAGACAGATTATCAAGCTTGGGGTTATTTAGTTTGGAGAAAAGACATCTTAGGGGCGATTTGATCACAATGTACAAATAGTTATGGATACTACTATTTATGGGGATAGAACGTTGATCCAGGGACTTGTTCTGGTGCCATATTTCCATAAAGTATCCAAATAACATTATTTGGTTACTTTATGGAAATAATTGCAAACCCAAAATTGGAAGAATCATTGTGCAAATCCCTAGGAATGCATACAGATGGTATACACCACCCAGTCATAAAAAGGATTTACTTTTCATGTCTGTAACACTCACATTTTAATCAATGTTTATATGGTTAGTTACTGAGGAGATTACAGGAAGAGTAGTGTACTGATAGAGCCATAGCTGATGTATAATAGTTTGTTGGGAAACCAATAATTTAGGATTTTCCTAGTATATTGACGGAAAATATAGATTTTATAAAGACAGGAGGCGAGTATCAATTGCATATTCTTTCTTTAATATGCCCAATAGCAGAAAAAACAAATGTAACATGAATGTAAAATGGAAGAAAAAAGATGCAGGTCACCTAGCAACCTGACCGCACCCCTTCCAACATCTCCACCAATCCCATCCGGGCTTGCTCCATAAAAGACAGTGTAGCCTCCGCCTCCTCCTCTTTCTTGATGCCGAAAACACCTGGACTGTAACCATAATTCCAACGCAGCCGAGCACCGAAGTCGTCTCCGAACAGTGAAGACGCAACTACAACATCACTTGTTCCAACTTGATCGTGATCTCCAAAAGAACATCGGATCATTCAACCGAAGAAACTGAAGGTGATGACCCACATCACGCGGATCCGCCAGACAGTCCTCTTAGTATCCTAGAAAAAAGAAAAAACACACCATAACAGGGAGGGCACCAAACATCGGGTGGGATGATACTCGCCTCCTGTCTTTATAAAATCTATATTTTCCGTCAATATACTAGGAAAATCCTAAATTTTATGGCAGACAGGAGGCTCGTATCAATTGCAAGTTCAAAGCAAGGAATAATAAATATATAACATGGCAAACATTATAGTACTGACATAGCTATATGAGATTCAGGTCTAAAATAATAATTGCGGAAAGTCTCCTCCGAAGACCAATCCGCCGCTTTCAAAATATCAGACAAAGAACCTCCTGCCTGAGCTACTTTAGTAGCCATGGCCCCCCTGGTAGAATGTGCCCGAAATAGAGACACATCCACTCCTGCCATAGCCATCGTCAGTTTCACCCAACGCGCCAGAGTCGGGGAAGAAACCGGAAGATACGGTGCACAAAACGAAATCAATAACTGAGAAAAACGCGGAGAACGAAATGACGCCGTTCTAATCTCATATTCCTTCAAACACCGCACTACCCATAGTTTGGGATGAGAAGGAAACAGCGGATAGAACACAGTGCGCAAATTCGTCTTAGTACGCCTAGTAATAGAAAAATTCACCCCATGAGGGGTAAATTGTCTCCTGGATATGTCTAAAGCGCGCACATCAGAAACACGCTTAATAGACACCAGGCACAACAGCATAGTCATTTTATATGACAGAAGCTTGAGCGACAACGAACCGTTATCCTCCCAAGAGGAAAACATTCGGAGCACCATTGACACATCCCACGTGGCTAAATAACGTGGAGTCGGAGGACGTTTAAACCTAATTCCCTTCAGAAGACGGCAAACCATGGGGTGTTGTCCCACCGGTACACCATCCATCGGGATGTGATGTGCTGAAATCGCAGACCTATAGACATTAATGGTCCTATAAGCCTTCCCAGCATCGAACGCTTCCGACAAAAAATTTAACACTCCGTACACAGGGGCATGAACGGGATCCATTTGCCGTTGTGAGCACCAATGAACCCATAGTCCCCAGGCCGATCGGTAAGCCGATCTGGTACCCGGAGCCCAAGCCTCGCACATGAGGTCTCTAGTTGACCGTGATAGTCGTCTATCAACTCCTGGCGACCCGAAATCAGCCAGGCTACTAAAGGTAATTGACCCGACAAAACCAGAGGATGCGATTCCCCTGATGGATTGCGAAGCAATTCGGGGAACAGGGGACAGATCCTCGGACAATCTACGGTCATCCCCAATATCTGAGGAAACCACGATTGGGTCGGCCACCATGGAGTGATCAACACCAAAGTCGCCCCCTGTGCTTCCGCATGCCATAATACTCTGGGTATCATGGTGAACGGTGGAAACGCATACAGCGTGTCCTGAGGCCACACCTGTCTGAACGCATCCGTCGCCAGCGCCTCCGGATCCGGCCTCCAACTGAAGAACCTGGGAATCCGATAGTTGAGTCGGGACGCAAATAAATCCAGAGTCAAAGGACCCCATAATTCCCGGAGGGCACGAAAAACTGTGATGTGCAGTGTCCAATCGCTGCCATCCACCAAATGTCTGGAGTTCCAATCCGCCACAGAGTTGGATACTCCTGGTAGATACTCCGCTTGAAGAACTATATTCCTCCCCAGGCAAAACAGCCAGAGTTTCTTCGCAATGTCCGTCAACCTCTGGGATTTCGTGCCCCCTAAACGGTTGACGTACTGCACTGCCGTGATGCTGTCCATGCGTAACAATACGCAACAATCTGTCTTGTGAGACACAAAGCTTTTGAGAGCAAAAGAACCCGCGAGTAGTTCCAAGCAGTTGATGTGCAACTGAGATTCTGCTGGGGACCATTTGCCCCCTGTAGTCGAGGACCCGTACCGGGCACCCCATCCGCTCATGCTGGCGTCCGACTCCAAAATAATGTCCGGTTTGGAATTGAAGATCGTTCTTCCATTCCAGTCCTGGACGTGTCGGAGCCACCATAACAGTTCCTCGCGAGCTTCCTGCGACAGTGGAACCTGATCTGCGTACGTTAGGCCACCCGCCAAATGACTGATCTTCAGTCTCTGCAGCGCCCTGTAATGTAGGGGGGCCGGAAAAATCGCTTGAACTGAAGAGGACAACAGTCCCACAATGCGGGCCACCGCCCGAAGAGATACCAATTGTTTGCGGAGCAACAATCTGATCTCCTTGCGCAGCACCACAAGTTTCTTGTTCGGCAAACTCAAGGTTGCCGATCGGGTATCCACCTGAAATCCCAGAAACTCCATGATTCGTGCTGGTCTGAACACCGACTTCTTTTCGTTGACCAGGAATCCCAGCTCTGTAAGAAGAGTGATTGTCCACTCTACATGTAGCAGGGTCTGATGCATTGACCTGGCCATAATCAATATATCGTCTAGATATATGATCAGTCGGACCCCCCGGCTTCTTAACGCCGACACCACCGGTCTCATGAGCTTGGTGAAGCACCAAGGGGCCGATGACAGACCGAACGGAAGGCAGGTAAACGCCCATTTCTGACCTTCCCACAGAAACTGGAGAAAGTGGCGGGAAGAAGGATGGACTGGTACCGTAAGGTACGCGTCCTTCAAATCTATCTTTGCCAACCAATCGTTCTGGAGCAACAGGTCCCTTAGGAGATGAATGCCCTCCATTTTGAAATGGCGATATAAAACGCACTCGTTTAAGCCTTTCAGGTTTATAACCGGTCTGTATCCTCCATCCTTCTTTTTTACGAGAAAAATGTTGCTGAGGAAACCCGGTTCGTCCATCGTTACTGGACAAATAGCGTTCTTGGCATAGAGATCTGTGATCTCGGTGCGAATTAAGGTTCTGTCTGAGTTTGAGAAAACAATGCGTCTTGGTCGACGTGTTTGTAGCGGGGGCGCTACGAATTCTATAACATATCCCCTCACCGTTTGCAGAACCCACGGGTCTGATGTAATCAGGGACCAAGCGTGGGAAAAATATCTCAGTCTGCCCCCCACAGGGATATTCGTTAACGGCATGTTGCTTCGGCCTACCTGTGGATCTTCCTCTAGGGAAACCTCGAGAACCTCCCCGAGCCCTCCAGGGCCGACTTCTGGATGGAAAGAAAGGAGTAGCGGGAACCGTAGCGGCGACCGCCTGCACCTGTGGCCTCTCTTGTACGTACTGCACTGGACCCCTATTGTGGGGTCTGAAATAGGCACCTCGGCCGGAAGGGCGACCCCTACCCCTTCCAGCCTTCCCGAAAACCTTTGCGGATTTCTTTAAAGAGGATTGTGCCTTATCCAGGCTAGAAAAGAGACCCACGAACTTATTAATGTTTTTGATGAGCGAATCTCCGAAGAGAAGGCCCTCCGCAGATGGGCCTGGTTCCTCTGTCGCAAGATGGGTCAACTGAGGATCCAATCTCATCAAAACAGAACGTCGTCTTTCAGATGACATGGCCGTGTTGGCATTACCAAGCAGGCACGTGGCTCTGAGAGCCCAACCTCTCAGAACTTCCGCGTCCACTTGCGTACCTGCGGCCACCGCCTGCTCCGCCATGTTCAGAATCTTTGTTAACGGACCTAATAAATCAAGCAGTTTATCCTGCACCGATTTGAAGGACCTATCCAATCCCTTACTAGGGTTCTTGCCCGATTTCAACAGGTATTTTACCAAGATCGGGTCGAGTTCTGGGGTCACTGCCACCTTATTGGCGACCGAAGGACGGGGACACTCAGACCTGAGCTTGTTCCTGTTACCCCTGTCCAGGGGTTTTCTCAACCATGCCTCAATGTATTTAGCGACCTGAGGGATCGGTGTCCATTCACCTGACCGCGGATGCTTGATAGCCTCCGGGTCGAAGAAGGGGACTCCCTGAGAGTCCAGAACAGCGTTGACGGAAACGTCCTCATTGTGAGAAGAACCAGAGGGTTGAACCTCATCTTCATCACAACCGTCATCCTCCCCGCTATCGAAAGCGGAGTGTCCAGAATCATCTGAAACAGATTCGGACTCTGAATCCGATCTATCCACATAGGAATCAGGCTTAATCCGCTTGGCGGACCGTTTAACCCGGTTAGTATCAACTTCCTCCCGGGCGGAGGGTCTTTTGCCCGTAAACGGGTTGCTGCCCTCAGGCAAATGGTCAGCTGCAAGAGAGTGGCCACCACTCAATGGGGTTGGCAACATAGCAGAGGTCGCTGTGTCGGTACAATGGTGACTCTTCCGGGCCGACTTCCCGGGTCTCAATGAGCCAGAAGGGTGAGTCTGCTCTGAGGGACCTGCCAGCACTAAAGCTGGTGGAATAGGTGCGTCTTGGCGCGATTGAGATATGGCCATAGATACAGATCGGGTAATGGTGTCATTAACCGTTGTCATGGCGGCTGCAAGGGCAGTATGTACCGACCTGTGGACCAGTTGCTGAATTTGTTCAGCGGACATGCGATCCTGGTCATGCGAGCCGTTGGGGCCCTCCCCCATGGTCAAATCCATTTTTCCGTCTGTCATAGTAGCTACTGAACGTAGATAAAACTACAGCAAAAACTCGGGACTGTGGAGAGAGAATATAATATGTATAGAATAAGTATAAATTTATTAATATGGTATAAATATATACACATAGGAAAAATATATATACACGAATAAATGTATATATATATATATATGTATATTATATATACATATATACCTATACAAATAAGTATGTCTCCCTATATAAACATGTGGAGCGATGTAGGCCACAAGTAAAAAGGAGGGGAGCTGCCCTAGGCAAAAACTAAAGTGATCGGCATAGTGCAGGAGGAACAGTGTGAGAGGAGACACAAGTCCTCCGATCCTCTGCGAATCCCGACGCGAGCGCCGCACTAGGGGTGGGGTGGGCGTGGCGTTCGTCCGCCCGAAATCTCGCGATATCAGCCGCGCTCCTGAAGAGATGGAAGCGCGCGCTGGCAGCGGAGAAGATGGGCGGCGCAACAACTGAAGAAGAAGGGTGACGTCACCGGAGATGGCGGCCGCCCGGCAGAGAGGACAAATAGGGAATAGGACTAAAGTGTGGGCATTACAGTGAAGCGCGGTAGCGCTCTGAATCACCAGGTAACGAAAAAACAGAGGGTGCGGGCGTATGCAGTATCTACGCCAGCACCCAGGGGAAAAATATGAATATATATATATAAGAAAAAACACAGGAAAAAATGTAGAAACAAAAGGGTAATGGGAATAAGGGAGTGGGAATAAGACTCCCAGCTGTTCCCAAGGAAAGAGTTATATAAGTCTATATAGAAACAGTGAACAGTGAATAGCTTATCATACAGTTATCACAATGGTACTTATCTGTCTATTGAGCAGAAAGAAAGAGGAGGAGGCGGAGGCTACACTGTCTTTTATGGAGCAAGCCCGGATGGGATTGGTGGAGATGTTGGAAGGGGTGCGGTCAGGTTGCTAGGTGACCTGCATCTTTTTTCTTCCATTTTACATTCATGTTACATTTGTTTTTTCTGCTATTGGGCATATTAAAGAAAGAATATGCAATTGATACGAGCCTCCTGTCTGCCATAAAATTATTCTTGTGCTACATTTTTGCTAAAGCCCTGCTCACATAATGTTAACCCCTTAAGGACACAGCCCATTTTGACCTTAAGGATACAGCCAGTTTAATTCTTGCATTTTTATTTTTTACTCCTCGCCTTCAAAGAGCCATACATGTTTTATATTTCCATCCACAGACCCATATGAGGAAATTTCTTTTTTGCACAGCAAATTATATTTTGTAATGGCATCACTCACTTTACAATAAAATGTATGGCAAAACCATAAGCAATATCATGTGTGGGGAAATTGAAATTGGAGGGTTTCATTTTCGCACTGTACACTTTATGCAAAAAATAACAAGTTTTCTTTACTTTGTTGGTTAATTTGATGAGGGTTAAAATGATACCTATGTTTAGATACTTTGCCATTTTTTTTTAACAAAATGAGTGTTTAACCCCTTAAGGACTCAGCCCATTTTGGCCTTAAGGACTCAGACAATTTAATTTTTACGTTTTCATTTTTTCCTCCTCGCCTTCTAAAAATCATAACTCTTTTATATTTTCATCCACAGACTAGTATGAGGGCTTGTTTTTTGCGCGACCAGTTGTCCTTTGTAATGACATCACTCATTATATCATAAAATGTATGGCGCAACCAAAAAACACTATTTTTGTGGGGAAATTAAAACGAAAAACGCAATTTTGCTAATTTTGGAAGGTGTTGTTTTCACGCCGTACAATTTGTGGTAAAAATGACGTGTTCTTTATTCTGAGGGTCAGTACGATTAAAATGATACCCATTATTATATACTTTTATATTATTGTTGCGCTTAAAAAAAATCACAAACTTTTTAACCAAATTGGTACGTTTATAATCCCTTTATTTTGATGACCTATAACTTTTTTATTTTTCCGTATAAGCGGCGGTATGGGGGCTCATTTTTTGCGCCATGATCTGTACTTTTTTTTGATACCACATTTGCATATAAAAAACTTTTAATACATTTTTTATAATTTTTTTTTAAATAAAATGTATTAAAAAAGTAGGAATTTTGGACTTTTTAAATTTTTTTTCGTTCACGCCGTTCACCGTACGGGATCATTAACATTTAATTTTAATAGTTCGGACATTTACGCACGCGGCGATACCAAATATGTCTATAAAAAATGTTTTTTACGCTTTTTGGGGGTAAAATAGGAAAAAACGGACGTTTTACTTTTTTATTGGGGGAGGGGATTTTTCACTTTTTTTTACTTTTACTTTTACATTTTTTTACATTTTTTTTACACTTCAATAGTCCCCATAGGGGACTATTCATAGCAATACCATGATTGCTAATACTGATCTGTTCTATGTATAGGACATAGAACAGATCAGTATTATCGGTCATCTCCTGCTCTGGTCTGCTCGATCACAGACCAGAGCAGGAGACGCCGGGAGCCGGACGGAGGAAGGTGAGGGGACCTCCGTGCGGCGTTATGAATGATCGGATCCCCGCAGCAGCGCTGCGGGCGATCCGATCGTTCATTTTAATCGCGAACTGCCGCAGATGCGGGGATCTGTATTGATCCCGGCACCTGAGGGGTTAATGGCGGACGCCCGCGAGATCGCGGGCGTCGGCCATTGCTGGCGGGTCCCTGGCTGCGATCAGCAGCCGGGATCAGCCGCACATGACACGGGCATCGCTCCGATGCCCGCGGTTATGCTTAGGACGTAAATGTATGTCCTGGTGCGTTAAGTACCACCTCACCAGGACGTACATTTACGTCCTGCGTCCTTAAGGGGTTAAAATTGTTCTATTTTGATCATCGAAAATTTTATCATTTTACCGTATACAGGACTGTTTGAAGGATCAGTTTTTGTGCCATGATCTGCAATTTTTTTAGTACCACTTTTAAGTATATGTGACTTTAATTGCTTTTTATAAATTTTTGGAATGTGATGTGACAAAAAGTATCAAGTTTTAGACTTTACTTTTTTACATTTACACAGTTCAATGACCGGGATCATTAACATTATATTTTGATAGTCTGGACATGTACGCAGGCACCTTAGAACAGAGTCTGTTCCTTGATGGGGGTTGTAGTACAGGGGCTGAGGGATTGATCGTACTGGGTTTCACTTCTGAGACCTGATGCGATCTGAAGTTATTAAGCAGGGGAGCGGGCGGCATGGTCCGCAACAATGCAATCAATCAGTGTGTTTTAACTTTCATTTTTGAATCCCCCGCGGTGAGCCTTGAATGGCCGGTACTGAGGAGCCAATCAGGGCTCTCAGAGGGAGATTTAAAAATGAACATTGTGACAACAAGGGCCATATGTATATTAAAAGCTCTGTGGGGGCAAGATATATAGCGCTGCAGGGGGGGGCAGACATATAGCCTATATATCTAGCCCCCCAGCAGCGCATTAGATATGACCCCCTCCGGCGCATTAATAAATATATACCCCCCTGCTGGCGCATTAAATATATACCCGCCGCAGCGCATGTATAATGTAGCCTCGCAGTGCTTCTATATACCTATGCCACAGCAGCGCTGCTATATACCTATGCCGCTGCAGCGCTATATGTGAAAAGTATTCTAGCAGCAGCATCTGCTGAATGAAAAGTATTTCTATAAGGATCGCATAGTGCCAGGAGACGGCTGCCAACACTATGCACTGCTAATAGAAATACTTTTTATTAAAGGGGTACTCCGGTGAAAAACTTTTTATTTTATTTTTTTTAATCAACTGGTGCCAGAAAGTTAAACAGATTTGTAAATTACTTCTATTAAAAAATCTTAATCCTTCCTGTACTTATTAGCTGCTGAATACTACAGTGGAAATTCTTTTCTTTTTGAAACACAGAACTCTCTGCTGACATCTCTGTCCATTTTATGAACTGTCCAGAACAGCATATGTTTGCTATGGGGATTTCCTTTTACCCTGGACAGTTCCTAAAATGGACAGAGATGTCAGCAGAGAGCACTATGCTCATGATGTCAGCAGACAGCTCTGTGTTTCAAACGGAAAATAATTTCCACTGTAGTATTCAGCAGCTAATAAGTACAGGAAGGATTAAGATTTTTTAATAGAAGTAATTTACAAATCTATTTAACTTTATGGCACCAGTTGATTAAAAAAAAAAGTACCCCTTTAATAGCGCTACAGGGATATATGTATATAGAATATACATATGCCGGCACTGTGCTATGTATGCTGCTGCTAGAATGCTTTTCACATATAGCGCTGCAGTGGCATAGATATATAGAAGCGCTGCGAGGCTACATTATACATGCGCTGCAGGGGTATATATTTAATGTGCCGGCGGGGGGTATATATTTAATGCGCCAGCGGGGGTCATATCTAATGCGCTGCTGGGGGGCTAGATATATAGGGTATGTGTCTGCCCCCCCCTGAAGCGCTATATATTTTGCCCCCCACAGCTCTTTTAATATACATATGGCCCCTGCTAGTCACAATGTTCATTTTTAAATCTCCCTCTGAGAGCCCTGAATGGCTCCTCAGTACCAAAAATGAAGGATTCAAAAATGAAAGTTAAAACACACTGATACATCGCAGGGTTGCGGAGCTTTCCGCCAGCTCCCCTGCTTAATAACTTCAGATCGCATCGGGTCTCAGAAGTGAAACCCAGTGCGATCAATCCCCCAGCCCCTGTACTACAACCCCCATCATGGAACAGACTCTGTTCCATGATGGGGGTAGTAGTACAAACACTAATGTAGCCTCCCCAGCTGTCTGCAGACTCCCGTAGCTAGGGAATTACTACTCCCATAATGGAAACAAGTCTGTTCCATGATGGGAGTAGTAGTAGTCCCTCAGCAATGCAGGAGTCTGCTGATGTCACTTCTTCTGAGCATGCTCAGTAAAACTAAGGACGTTATTATAACTGGCATTAACGGGTGTATTTCCTAACGTATGTCAGCCATAGACTTCAATGTTATAAATAACAGACGTTAATTTACACGTTTCTTGTGATGAGCAAAAAGTTAGTGCATGTCACGTTATTTCTCCCGTCACAAATAACGTCCTTTATTCATGACTGGCTAGAACAGGTCATAATGTGTAATATAAAAACACCATAGACTTGAATGGGGTTGTTTAACGCACGTTTAAAATGGCTTTTCAAACGGGCGTTTATAACGGGTGAACTTCTATAGTGTGAAAGGAGCCTAAGAGACAGATAACATTAAAGGGGTTATCCACCATAAAGGGATTTTAGTACGTACCTGGCAGACAGTAATGAACATGCTTAGGAAGGATCTGTGCTTGTCTTGGGCTAAATGGCTATGTTGTGAGATTACCATAACACTGTGGCTAGCTTTTTGTGAACTGTAATTTCCTGTTTGACTTTTCTTTTTTTGACAAATCCCACAATTCAATGTTCCTCCCTCCCACACATCAGCCACCCCACCCATTGAAACATAAATGAGCTGCATCCATTCAAAAGACCTGTGTTTTTAAATCAGGGTGCCTACAGCTGTTGCATTAGTTGCAGATTGATCCCTCCACCCATTGAAGCAGACAGACTCCCTGTCATCAGCTGACTAGTGAGTCAGGTCTCAGCCGTATTGCAACCTGTATGTTGGTAAAAATAAATATTGTAGTTAAAATCGCAGAAGAATTGTGAGAAAACCGTCACACACAGGTACAGACACTATATTAGGAACTACACTAACTTTACACCCCCCGTAGCATAGTCAAATAAAAAAAAAATCCTGGAATATCCCTTGAATTTAATATCCATATTAGCTATTTTGCAAATGTTTGCAGCTCTAAGCATGATATACAGTGGCAGCTTCCCTTTTAAATAGAGGCATTTGAGTTGCAGACTAAGTAAGAGTGCAGTTTATGCCGCTAACAGGAACATTCCAGGCAAAGTTAAAGGGGTACTACAGTGGAAAACTTTTTTTCAAATTAACTGGTGCCAGAAAGTTAAAACAGATTTGTAAATTACTTCTTTTAGAAAATCTTAATCCTTCCAGTACTTATCAGCTGCTGTGCACACCAGAGGAAGTTGTATGATTCTTTATTCTTTTCTTACTGACCACAGTGCTCTCTGCTGCCACCTCTTTTCATGTCAGGAACTGTCCAGAGCAGGAGAGCTTTGCTATGGGGATTTGCTCCTACTCTGGACAGTTCCTGACACAGAGAGAGGTGTCAGCAGAGAGCACTGTGGTCAGACTGAAAAGAACAACTCAACTTCCTCTGTAGTATACAGCAGCTAAGTACTGGAAGGATTAAGATTTTTTTATAGAAGTAATTCACAATTCTGATTAACTTTCTGGAGCCAGTTCATATAAAAAATAGTTTTCCACCGGAGTACCCATTTAAAGAACTGTTATAGCTAGGATGACTTCTCTTCTAGAGTCACCCCTTCTTGTTTTGTACTAGTAATCATCTGTTTTGGGGTGCTCCTTTAAACCAAGGAGAAGGTAGAAGGGAAGAAAACACAGGATGATTTAGTAGAAAAGGGATATAAATGGGCACCACCAGAAAAATACAGAAGTTTGATTTAAAAGGTGTTAATAATAATTTTAGGCAATTTTCACATTAGCATTGGTGAAATCTGTTTATGAAATGTCTGTCATTGTCACATAACAGGGGTAGTTCTTAAAAGATCTGAAACTGATAAGTCAACATCCATTATTATCTGTTAAAACATCCATTTATCACTGTTAATTGTAGTTATTTTTTAATAATTCAATAACAGATGTAAAAATAATGGAGTCTTACTTTCGTCACCATAGACTTCAATGTTAAATTACTAACGTACGTTAGAATTTCTGTTATTTCTGGCAGAAAAAAATTAGCGCATGCCCAGTAAGTTTTTTTTTCTATTAAAATAACAAAAATTAATTGGAACTGATGAGAACTGAGGATGTCGGAGATGAAAATCATCTGTTTATATGAATAGGATCTGTTAACTCAGGATCATTTTAGTTTCTCAAATTGTTCAACGAAACTGAATAAGGGAAATGAAGAAATCTGTTGTGAACCCAGCCTAAAACAGAAGTACAGTAAATGATATTGTTGTAAATGTTGTTGGTAGTTTTTGTTATTTACTGAACTATTTTACTTTAGTATTATTCCTTTGACTGATTTTATGTGGATTCTGTACAGCAATTTACTAATATCTGTGAATAAAATGGACCTGGGGGAGCATTGCCCAACCCAACAGAAAGGCTTTTTAAAGCAGCAGATTGCAGGAAAGATTACAGAAGTAATTAGAAAATGACACACTTCAAAGCTAAGCTACAAATCTGTTGACATTAAATGAATTTAAAATAAAAAATTCTGTATTGAGAATTTGGTGAGAGATGAACACAGTCATTCTCTTTTTATTTTATCAGTGAGAGGTTGCTGTGACAGAATGTGAAATCATACTTTTCAATGACAATACTCATTGAGGTTTTGTTTTTAAAAAGTATAGACTTATTCTGTCTTGTCCATCGCCACATGCATCTCCATTATGTATGGATCTCAAATGAACATAAATATCAATATAAAGCATAACGTGATCTTGAAATGTCCCTTTTATACTCACTTGATGTGCCTGTTCCGAGTCAGCGTCGAAAAAGACCCAGCGCACCTTTGAAGTCCATTTGTCGCTAAATACTTGTATACTTGATTGGGAGGCTGCAGACTAGGCTCTAACAATCCTTACATGCTGTCCATTGTTGTGTGTGAGCTCACACAACCATCTGGGGTAAGAGGCTTTAAAAAGAATCCTTCTACCAATACCTACCCAGTCGGTTTTACGCTATGGAGCGCTCTCTTTTATATTTTTAGAGATCTTTAGAGTATTGTTCCAGGCTGAAGTTATGCTGTGAACAATGTAATCATAGTTATAGCATACATTGTTATAATTAGGGAGCCAGTCAGGGTTTCATGTAGGTCGGGGTTTGGGCTGCATTAAAGGGGTACTCCGGTGGCAACTGGAGCCAGAAAGTTAACCAGATTTGTAAATTATGCAAGGAGGGTCCCTACCTTCCTCCTTGGTGTACGATCGGTGATCTATTGCTCCGTGCCTGAGATCCAGGCTGGAGCAGCAGAGCACCAATAACACTGATCAATGCTATGCTATGCTATGGTATAGCTTTGATCAGTGTCTGCAATCAGAAGATTGCATGTTATAGTCCCCTATGGGGGCTATAAATGTGTTTAAAAAAAAAAGTTAATAAATATGATTTAACCCTTTCCCTAATAAGTTTTAATCAACTCCCTTTTCCCATTAAAAAATAAATTAAATATGTCAACAAAAATAAATCTAAATACACTTCCAAAAGAATAATTAATGTCGGCACTCACAAATTCTTCCATATTCTCTTCTTTATTTAGTATACTCGCATATTACATAGGACAGGACGACGTGGGGGGGTTGCCAAGGTTGCATCCAGGTGGGATGTAGTGCCGGACTATTATTTGTTTCTGTTAGAAAGAAATTTATGTACCCTTAAAAAATGTAGAAAAAGATCAAAAAGTCCCATCAAAACAAAAATGGTACCGATAAAAACTTCATATCACGGCACAAAAAATGAGCCATTATACCGCCCTGTATACAGAAAAATAAAAAAGTTAGAGGTCAGAAGAGGACATTTTTAAACATACAAATTTTCGTGCAAAAAGTTGTAATTTTTTTACCAGTAGTAAAACATCAAACCTATAGAAGTTGGGTATCATTAAAATCGTATGGACCTACTGAATAAACATAAGGTGTAATTTGTACTGAAAAGTGCACTGCTTAGAAACAGAAGCCCCAAAAATTATTAAAATGGAGTTTTTTTTTTTTTTCAATTTTCTCACAAATAATTTTTTTTTTGGTTTCGACATAGATTTTTTTGGTAAAATGACAGATGTCATTACAAAATTGTTAGTGCAATATGCGTCTGTAGGTGGAAAACTGAAAGTGTTATGATTTTTAAAAAGGAAAGGAGGAAAAATCAAAAGTGGAAAAACCCTGAGTCCTTAAAGGTAACCAATCAGCAGATTTTAGCATATATAACGCTCAACAACATCTTATATATGCTAAAATTGTTATCCTCCCCATCCACGAGGGATGTTTGTGCCCCCAGGGTTGGTGAAGATATGAAGTTATAAAGTCCCCCCTGGCCGCCCGGTAAGTAGTCCCCTGGGTGGGCACTTACACTTACTTGCTCACGTTGCCATGGTCCCGCCCCCTCGCCTTGATTGACAGCGCGCGGCACTGCTCTGCTCCGTCTGCTAAAGAAGCAGAGTAATGAAGGGAGCCGTCATTCAAGCCTTGTGTGTGTGTGTGTTTGGGGGGGGTGGGGGGTCACGGCCTGAGCAATGGGAGCAAGTAAGTTTAAGTCCCCGCCCAGGGGACTACTTGCCAGGTGGCCCCCCCGGTCGCCTGGCAAGTAGTCCCCTGGGCGGGCACATACTAACTCCCGTTGCTCAGGCCATGGCTTTATAACTTCATATCTTCACCATTCCTGGGGGGCACAAATGAATGATTTTAGCATATAACGTTGTTGAGTGTTATATATGCCAAAATCTGTTTATTGGTTCCCTTTAAGGGGTTCTGCATAATCACAGAAAGTATATCCCAACACAAAATACCCATAAAAATGTATGCATTAGCCCAAAAATCTAAAATATAGTGATGACATTTATTTTCCCAAATTTTATTGAAATATGAACAAATCCCAAAACGATATCACATGTGGGAGAATGTGTATGAATGAATTCAGTGCTTATGGCATAAAGTGCAAGTGCTAGTAATATTGCATAGTCGGCTCATAAATGCTATAATAGAGATTAAACATGCAAAATAAAGTGCAAGTGCTCAAATCTAACATGTTATACATGCAGGGCAAATAACTTACATAATAGAAATGAGATACGTGGCATAAAGGGCAAGTGCTATACCCTATGTGCGTGTAATACATCAACAGGACAATTGCATCAGAGTATGACAAAGTACATCAGCAAAGCAATTGTATGAGAATATGACCAATAGCAATAACAAAAGTGAAATAGGTCAATTGCCAGCTACATACCCTCCTGCTCATCTCATACTCACTTACCTGATTGCTGTGCATTTGCTGCTTCTTCTGACCTTTTTCTGGCACTAAATCTAGGGTTTGGGTGTGCTCCCTTTCTGCCTCTTCAAGGACCAGCATATGCACCCAACTTCATCCTTGTGGCAATCACCTGCTGTAATAATCAGCCTCACCCCAGGCATCCTGTCTGAACTTTAGGTTTGTAGCCTAGACACGTTCCTGCCGACAGGGGTGGTGAGGATAAATAGTTTAAAAGTGTCCCCCGGGGGTCTCATAAAAAGTCCCCTTGGCGAGGGTGCTGTAGTTACCTAGTCCTGCTGCTTCGGCTGTAATCATGCCCCCTCAGCATAATTTACAGTCCTCGTCACTGCTCCACTCCCTAACCAGACGGAGCAGAGCGATGATGTGGGCTGTGCCCGGACTGTCACAGTATACTTAGTAGGCATTATTGCAGCAGGACTAGGTGAGTGTAGCTCCTCACCAGGTGACTACTTCTGGGGCCGGCAGGGGGAACTTTTAAAATATATGGGGAGACTTATCAAGGGATGTAGAGGTTTTATTTTGATAATTTTTTTTTTTGCTTACAAAAGTCTCACAAAAAGTGTGACAATCAGTCCTACCTAAGCATTTTTCAGTTTTTACTCTGCAGTGGTCGGGAATTTATCAAAGCCGCACGTAGGCAAAAAAGATTTTGCAAACCCCCTCAGTCGGGAGTGTAAGTCAGACCTGCACAAAAAGTCTCAATTGCGACTTTGTGTAATTTTTTGCGTAGTTCCACTCCCCGGCCACCAGCCCGCATCTAACACTTCCAGCATGTCCTCACTGAAAGGGCATGCTGGGAGTTGTAGTTGCAACAGCTAGCGGGCGGGCGGCTCACAGAAATATGAAACTATGGCACTATACCTTCAAATTTCCTGCCGGAGGCGTGATCACTGCGACGGGCGGAAAATATTAAATTACAGTGCCGTACTTTCATATTTCTGTGAGTCGGCCGGCTCCACTCCCTGGCTCCTGGCCGCAAGCTGGCTCAACTACAACTCCAAGATGTTAGCACACTGTACAGAGTCTGCAAAAGCTTTGGCTTTGCACATGGTATAATAGCCATGCTGGGTCACTGCTGCTCAGCTTTCGTTCACTAGCACAGCCACTACACAATCTATAACACAATCTGTGTTTACATCAGACCTTATCATTTTTTTTCCATTCCTTTACTTTCAGGTGGTGCCTTTAACACAGTGAGGACAAGCAGGGCGCTGGGAAATGAGGACAAGCAGGGCGCTGGGCAGTGAGGACAAGCAGGGCGCTGGGCAGTGAGGACAAGCAGGGCGCTGGGAAATGAGGACAAGCAGGGCGCTGGGCAGTGAGGACAAGCAGGGCGCTGGGCAGTGAGGACAAGCAGGGCGCTGGGAAATGAGGACAAGCAGGGCGCTGGGCAGTGAGGACAAGCAGGGCGCTGGGCAGTGAGGACATCCTCTTAGAGGCCATCGTATGTTGAAGGCAACATCAACATTCAAAGCTTCTGTGTATCGGGGCCATCGCAAAAATGGCTATCCAGCAGCGTTTACTGCTTCAGCTGCCGTCGTATAGCCATTTGATGTGCTCCGTTCAATGATACTTGCATGTCCCCACTGCTCCGACCCATCAGTTAGCTGCTCCTCTGCTGCTGCTGCCCTGCGCCGTTGCTCTCAGTCGCCATCATCATGTCGCCACTCCCGCCGCCCTGTCATCCAATAGGGGTGGCGTGAGCGACGACGTGATGACAGCGACTGAGAGCGACGGCGCAGGGCAGAGAAGCGGCGAACTGACAGGCCAGAGCAGCGGGGAAATGGGGATATCATTGCGCATATCATTGGTACGAATCCCTCAACATATGATTGTTTCAGCAAACGATGGTCCGCCTGGAACCAATTACCATGAGGGACCACTGTGTTATCTACATTTATATAAAGTTTTTGTTGATGACAGGTAGACTTTAATAATTGACTTTCTCAGAAACTTGGTCCTGTCGTACATGACTTTTTTTTCGTCAGGGACTGATTTGACTAAGCTCCCCTGAAGTCAGGGATGATGTGAATATATACATCCTCTGTGCAGGACAGCATATGTAGGTGCATTGGTGATTGAGATAACTGGCACAATACCAAAGCCCTTAGTCCTTCCTGTAAAATTGATATGATCATCTATTTCACAAACACAAATGAGATCTAAAAATTAAACCATAGCAGAGGATTGCTTGAGTCAATCAGCCTAAAAGCTGTATGAAAATCATATTAGTAGAAACGGTGGCCTCATCTGACGTTGTCTCCTTTGATCCCTCTGTACAGTGATATGATTAATAGTACTCCGGTACTTCAGCATGATGGAATGATTTTCTAGTGTCAGGTATAATGCAATTCAATCTCACACTTGAGTGAATTTAATCACAACCAAAACCTTCATATAGGATTAATCTTTTATATTTTATATGGACAGTTTTACAGGAAACTTTTTTTTTAGTATTTGTTGAATTTAGTTTTTTGTCTTTCACCTTAAGGTTTCAGTTGCTCACTTAATAGCTAGTTATGAAGCATTTATTGTACTATAAAGGGTTATCATCATTTCTTCCCATTAATTTTAAGATGAAGTTTGTGTATATGTGTGTTTATATATTCCTATTTAGCTATAAAGGGTTGGAAAGTTGACTTCCATCCTTTGTGGGACCCAATTCCATTCTTTATTATACTGTAAATAACCCTGCAGTGTATAGAAACGTTCCCATAGGTTTCTGGTGGATGAACATCTGCACCTTTTAAGTGTGTGCGTGTCCACTGTTGAATTTAATTCTCTAGTGCATGCGCCTGCACTGTGCAACCGTGATGTAAATAGAGTTTGAGCACTGAAATGTTACTAATGTGCTAAACCTTCATGTTGTATGGAGCACTGAGATGCCAAGCTGTCAACAAGCTCCAGCTACCCTGTAGAAAGGCTTTTGAGTTTGTAGTGCATAACAGACCTGAGTCCTGTTGTGGCTAAAAAGTATGAAGCAATAATGTTGTCGATCAGGATTTCTTTGTTTCCAAGCTATGTAACTACTTTCCTTAATAAAGGAGTATCGTCATAATTAAAGTTATCCACTATCCAAAGGCTATAGTATAGCTGATCGGAGGGGGTCTGACCACTGGTACCACCACTGATCCTGAGAACAGAAGTCTGATGCCCCCCAATAAATAAAGCTGCAGCGATCCATTCAATCACAACATGGCTTCAGAACATTGCTGAGATTGGTGCTCAGCAACCATACTTAGAAGGTTGAAGGAGACGCAATTTTAGTTTTACCGTTCCCTGCGCAGTGTCGCCACAGCCAATATCCATGAAGGTAACTACAGTACAGTCTTGTTCAAGTTAATGTACAGCTGGATGGCTGGGATCGAGGCCATACATTAAAAAGTTAGGAGACTCTACAGCACTGCAGGTGCTTTATTCTCAGGATTGGTGGGAGTCCCACCATATCTCAGTGCTATGCCGTCATGTTACATCATGGGAATACCCCTTTAAATAAAATGTCTACTTTTGAACAACTTTTTCTAATGCATTTTCCTGTTGCTCCTTTTCTATGCTTCGAACTCCCACCCATCTCCCCTCACAGCCTTTTTTTTATATCAGAGTAATTTTTTAAAGCTTGAGAAAACAATTCACATAAAAAAAAAAATTTAAAAAAATGAAACACTCCCACCTTGCCACCAGCACAATCCACTTTAACCTTCACTCCACCCTACCCACAAACACAAGTATAGAGTCCAAGGGAAGATACATCAAAACCTGTCTAGAGTAAAAGCCGGCCAGTTGTCCATAGCAACCAATCAGATCGCTTCTTCTATTTATGAAAAGGCTTCTGAAAAATGAAAAAAACGATCTGATTTGTTGCTTTGGGCAGCTGATCAACTTTTCCTTAGCACAGGCTTTGATGAATTCCCCCCCAAGTCTATAAGTACCATCATGCAAAATGAGCAAAAAAAAATAAAATAAATAATATATATATATATATATATATATATATATATATAATAAAAAGGGGGAAGAAATGTAGTACAGAAAGTATCTCATTCAGAACAGGAATGTAAAGTGCAAAAAAAGACAGGCAACGTGCTACAAAACAAGATATTTAGTCAACAGTAACAGATGTGACCGTCACATTAAATGGAAAACAAAAGGCTCAGAAGTGCATGAACTGTAATGGGTGAAATGTCTGTGAACCAAGAGACCCCCCCTTCCCAGGACCCACCAAGGTCTATCAGGGCCAAATGCTTTTTAAAGGGGTACTCTGCTGCCCTGCTTCGGAAGCTTCAAAACCCCCCCCCCCCGCGTCCGGAAGTTTCTGGTTCCGAACGCTGCGTGAGGGCTTCCGTGTTCAGGGCCGCCCCTCGTGATGTCACGCCCGCCCCCTCAACGAAAGTCCCTTCCCATAGACTTTCGTTGAGGCGACGGGCGTGACGTCACGAGGGGGTGGATGTGACATCATGAGGGGTGGCCCTGAACACGGAAACCCTCACTCAGCGTTCGGAACAAGAAACTGGGGAGTGGAGCTTCCGAAGCAGGGCAGCGGAGTACCCCTTTAAGGTAATAAGGCAGATTCACTTCAAGTGGGTCATACTGTTTGAGAAGTTTGGTGCATCTTTAGAATCTTTACAACCTTTTGTCAAACTTAACATGTCCTATCAGCAGGCTTTGTGCCTAATATTGTGTCTTAATCCACACTCTTTTACTGCTAAACCTTGTTTAAATCTGCGTTCACACTGCTGAATCTCCTCTCGAAAATATTTCAGGTGAAGGACCGAGGGTGGCCTGTTAGGACCACGTGGGCATTTCTCTCGCCATAGATTGCAATTCATGCGAAGCAAGTTCATTCTTTTGATGGAAAAATTTCAGCGGCATCTAAATTTCCAAGAAGAATTCTACTAGGAAAATGTAGTATTGTGAACCCAGCCTAAAACACCTAAAGGTGAAAAAACAAGGTTTATTGGTGTCATGAGGCTGGAACATTAATAAATGTGGTGCTGAGCCAGTTTTTGGCACAATTTTATGTCAGATTTCTGGTGTATTTGCAAGTGTATGTCTGTTTCTCTTTACAGTAGAGAAGGTTGGCATTCATCTCAAAATAATGGTCTTCAGTTTTTCAATATTACAGAGTCTACATGAGTAAATGTCGATTTTTTTTTGAAAATGGTACTACCCTTTTTTGTCGATTTTTTTTTTTTTTTTTTTTTTATAGATTTATTCTTATTTCTGGAACATTTTTACCAATTTTTTCTCCACAACGCTCTTAAAGGGTACCTCTCATGAAATAAACTTTTGATATATTTTAGATTAATGAATGTTGAATAACTTTCCAATAGCATGTTAATGAAAAATATGCTTCTTTCTATTGTATTTTTCCCGATCTGTCCTGTCAGCAAGCATTTCTGACTCATGCTGGAGTCCTAAACACTCAGAGCTGCCAGCCTGCTTTGTTCACAGCCAAACAGGCTGTGAACAAAGCAGGCTGGCAGCTCTGAGTGTTCTCCTTTGTGAACAAAGCAGACTGGCAGCTCGTAGTGTTTAGGACTCCAGCATGAGTCTGAAATGCTTGCTGCCAGGACTGGTAGGGAGACCCCTAGTGGTCATTTCTTCAAAGTGGAAAATTAAATAGAAAGAAGCATATTTTTTAATAACATGCAATTGTAAAGTTATTCTGCATACATTAATCTATAATATATCAAAAGTTTTTTTGATGAGAGGTACCCTTTAAAACTGCGTACAGATGCCTCATATGCCAATATGCAGTAGCTCCTAGCTTTGTGGTTGAGCATTTAAAATGTCAGCTGCAAACCCATTTTTCTTGAATGTCCCATCTGTGGTATTGCATTTACAACAAGTAGTTGTAGCCATTCATATTGTGTCACAGGCAACATGGGACAACTGATCTGTACTTACCAAACAGTAGCAAAAACAAGAATATAAAAGACTTCATTGACATTGCCTGCTTCAAGTTTAATTTACCGTCCTTTAAGTGGCCCAGTGTGTACGGCTATACTTGGCCACACAAATTTGGGGAACTGTTCTGCATGAATAACTGGTGGAATGCCCCCGGCTGCTCCCTGCAGATTAATGTGCTTCACAAGTTGTTCGGACAAATATAGTTGCATATACCCTTCACGCTGATGCTCAAATCATGCTGCTTCTTATTAAATATTGTTAGATATGAAACAAGTATTTAAATGATAAAACAGGATATGCTTCTGTTATGTCTACATGTAACTATTTTCTGCCCTTGTGACAATAATTTGGGATCAATAAAATGTTAGCCTTGTTTTGTCCTAGTGTTCACATGGAACATTGATTCGGCTACTGCTGGGCTCTTTTACTTTTAAAATGATTTGATCTGGCGAGCGGTGGGTTTTCTGTGCGTATCTTTTCTCTCTTGTGATTAAGTTTAAGGGGCTATTATAGGATTGTCACTGATGCCTTATAAGAAGCAAGACTTGTTAGAAGTTTGCATTTTGGTTTTCTAAGGGTAGGAAGAATTGTTACCCTATGACACAATGCACGGACATTGATTTAAAGCCCAACTCCTTCAACACCTGAAAATTCAGTTAACCTTAAAAGGGTTCTCCGGTGCTAAACATCTTATCCCCTATCAAAAGGATAGGGGATAAGATGTTAGATTGTGGGGATCCCGCCGCTGGGTACCCCACAATCTCTCCTGCAGCACCCCAGTTTTACAGCTGCACAAAGCGAGGATAGCTCTGTGGCTGATGACGGGCGGTCCATGGAACGGAGTATTGTGACGTCATGGCTCCGCCCCCTCGTGACGTCACACCCCACCCCCTCAATGCAAGTGTCTAAGCAGAATTCCCTTAACAGGCAGTGAACATTGCAGAGAACCGTATTTTTTTTTCTTGAATTAGTAGTAATTTTTGGTAAATTTGATACATTTATTTAGAAATTTGTTACAGATCACATAGGCTATCGAATGGAGAAAAGTTGTTTGAAACAGCCCGCTGCTAGAGGCAGGTCGGATTCACATGGCAGTTCAATGTTCAAGTTCAATGTTTTTGCAGATTCTGAGATGTACATGTCCGAGCGGTCCTAGCGCTGGCATGTTCTGCCGGGGCTCTGCTGTCTGTGAAATGTTGTGTGACATTCTACCATGTGAACATAGCCTTAGTGAGAGCTGTTGTATCATGCCCCAATAACATGAGGTACTTAATCTAGATACAACACAGACCAAAAAAAAAGTTTCGTATTTTAACACTGATTACTCACATACATCATGCACGTGGATGGAATGCATAGTAAATTACCTGTATCACACTGCCAGCTGCTTCACTTTAATAACGCTTCTAATAGGTTCCCTTTAAATAGGCTTTAAAATTTATTTTTTTTGCAAGGTAAAATAAATAAAATTTGTAATTTACTCCCTGTAAAAAATTTTTTTTTTTTTAATGTCACTTTCATGGCCTTATAAATCTGGCCACTAGGGGTTTCCCTTCTTGTCCAGACTGCATTCTGTCAGACTTTGGTCTCCCGCTGGACTGGCAGGAGACCAAACTCAGGAAGTGCGGTCTCGCCATAGGAAGTGAATAGCACTCGCTCCCTGTCTGTGTATGAAACAGGGAGAGTGCTATTCTGCCTATGGCTAGATTGCACTTCCTGAGTTTGGTCTCCTGCCAGGAAGGAATGCGGTCTGGACCAGAAGGGAGACCCCTAGTGGCCAGATTTATATGGTCATGAAAGTGACATAAAAATTATAATTTTTTTTTTTTTACAGGGAGTAAATTACAAATCTTATTTTTCCTGCTGTATCATATGCAAACAAATAATTTTAATGACAGTGCCCATTTAATCTCGGTGGGCCAGTAGGAGTGCAATGCAGTATACACTTGCATACCTTTTCATCAATAAACCAAAGATATTTCAGATGTACAGAGCAATAAATACCTAAGATTATTTTTGGAAATCATATAGCATTTTTTATGATAAAAATGCGGTTAAATGAATGTGCATTTTAAGTAAATGTAGGCAGGCATCTGATGTTCTTTTGTAGATTTCTTTCAAGGTTAATATAGTTACCTAGAGCTGAATGTTAAACATCCTCTGCCGTGCATCTTGAAGCTGTCACGGTTTTGAGTGTGCGCCGATTTCCATAGCCAGCCATGCTTCTAATTAACTTCAAATGTTTTCCCAACTCTTTATGATACAAAGGCAATCCAGCCACAATTGTGGAATATCAAAGACACGCCAGCAAAATAGATTTTACACAAATTAATTGAAAGTAGAATGGCATTTTATCTCCTAGTTCTTCTGTAAATTGGTTTTCTCGAAATGAGGGTGCTTGTTGCAGATGAGAGGAATGAAAACATTTCAGCTCTTCAATAGAAAATATAATGTGAGTATTTTATTGGGTAAATTGTCATTTGTTTGCCTATAAAGTAAATGCCCATATATCATTTGTCGCAGTGCTATGGCAGCGGTCTTCATAGCGGTGTGATTATCTTCTCTGACACTTAAAGGAAAACTGTCATCTGTTCACCCACACTAAACCCAATGTACTGGGTTATAGTGTGGGTGAACAGGGGACCGATAAGGGGTTAATTGGTTAAATACATACCTGCACACCGGAGATCTCTCCCTCCGAAGATCGGCATCCATCTTCAGTGAATTGCGCTGTGGAGGTGGGCCCGCCGGCTCGATTTGAATATTCATTGTCGCAGGTCACGTTTGAGCGCTCGGTCGGCGCAGCGCTCACATGACCCGCGGCAATGAATATTCTATACTTTAAGTGGGGGACCTGTAAGTCCCTACACTAAATCCTACTTTAGGCTTGCATTTAGGATGGTGCACTACTATCCAGTCCCTAAATACGCTACCTTACTAGCTAATGTAAAAGGCTGAGATCCGAAAATAAAAAGTGCCTAAAATAATCTTTATTACTATTTCACTAAAAACCCCCATGAAGAAATGTGATCCCAAACCTAACTCTGTGAGCAAGATACCACTATAGGTCAAATATATCCCACTGTACTATGTAATCAATCCTGACCATTGCTAAGGTACAACAACATAAGTGACAGATGGGAAAAGAATTGCACTATAGTGTACAAATAACAATTAAGGGTAGAGTGCTTCCAAGACATTTCTGCTATTGTATCTGTTGCTATTGCTTCCTCAGGAGAGCAAAAACCACACTTTTACAATTACAATACTTCAGTAAGTGACACATACAATATTGCATACATATGTTATAGCACAGGGTTAACACACCGGTGTTAGTCAGACAACATTACAATTGCAGTGTGTTATAAGGTAGCCCACTCCGACACATAAACCCTAACACAGTTCCACTCTTAGGTGGGTTATCTCTTAGGCACACATTGCATTTGTGCCAACTCCTAGTGCTGTGCATGCAAATAGAGGGTAAATGTGACTGTTTAGAGGTACCGCTAACGGCTACTCACAACCCTGTTGCTATCATCAGACGGAGCTTCCAGTTCCTGATCCCAGCAGTGGCAGGAGCGGTAGCTAATGTGAAAGACTAGTCGGGTCACTCCTAGAACCCTGATACTTGGCAAATAGAAATAATGTTAAAAGTGAACAACCTGCTAGATAAAATTCAGTGCTTATGCCTTATACCAGATGGGACTAAATGTGCATTTATATGTAAACTGGTCTATGCCAAGAGAGTGTAAACTGCACTGTGATGTATATTGCAGGCTAAGAGTGGTATATGTTAACTGGGGATGGGGTCATTAATGTACTATGTGTATGCAGATAGTGTAATCTAATATCCGTGCACAGGATATGATAACCAGAACAGAGATAAAGTCAGGGTAATTCACAACATCAATGTAAGTCTGTATGCATGTAAGATCATTGGAAATATACAGCACTCCTTGCAAAATAGGTTACATGAAGTTAAAGCGTACCTGTCAGATCTCACAAAAAAAAACTGTTATATGTTACTCAGTACCTCATCCTGATCATGTACATGTAATTTTTGTCTCTATCACCGATATTTCACTAAAAATAGCACATTATAGCTGCTCAATGGGTTTTTCATCTATCCAAAGGGAGGGGGTGTGTCCTTCTCTTGCCTGCACTGTGTGATGACTCCTCCCCTCCCTCACTCTGCTGACTCACTGCTCTTGAAGGAGTCTGTCAGCCTTGCTCTGTAACCCTTCTCTCTCTGATTCAAAGGGTTACTCTGCTCCCCAGCGTCCGGAACATTGAGTTCCTGAATGCTGTGTGCGTGCTTCTGTGTTCATGCCCGCCCCCTTGTGACGTCACGCCCCGCCCCCTCAATGCAAGTCTATGGGAGGGGGCGTGATGGCCATCGTGCCCCCTTCCCATAGACTTTCATTGAGGGGGCAGGCCTTGACGTCCCGAGGGGGCGGGTGTGAACACGGAAGTCCGCACACAGCATTCAGGAACTCAATGTGAACATTGAGTTCCTGAACGCTGGGGAGCGGAGTAACACTTTAATGCTGTATTCACACACACACACACACAATGATTATTGGAGATTGCCTGTACTCTACCACCAAAGACAATATGGTGAGTGTATAACTTACACCTAAATTAGTACAAAGGATTAGTGCTAAAAGTACTGTGGTTTTTATGCATACACAGGGGTGTGGAAATTTAATAAAAAAACTACTTGTCCACAGGACTAAAACAGAGCAAAAACGACTTGTCCCTCATGACAATCCACTTGTCCAGGCCAATTTTCGCTTTTACACTCTCGTTTTCTCCTCCTCGCCCTATAATAGCCATAACTACCTACTATAATGATACCTTTTAATTTTTCAATAACATATTCTCTGAACCAAAAATAAATAAAATAATATATATATCTATATCTATATCTATATATATATATATATATATATATAATACATAATTGGTGAAGTGAATTTGGTTTTCTTTTCTACACCATTTACCTTGTGGTTGAGCTAACATGTTGTTGTGATACTTTTAGGTCGCCTGATTACAGCAATACCAGATTTGTATAGTTTCCGTCATGTTTTACTAATTAAAAAAAAATTCTGAACTTTTTCGAACATTTTTAATTGTGATTTTAATTGCCTGTAGCTTTTAAATTATTTTTTTTTAATTTTACATACCAGGCTCTATGAGGGATCAATCTGTTTTTTGTATTGGTACCATTTTGGTATTGATCTGTCTTTTTAATCACTTTTTAACTTTTTTTTCTGGCATATTATAAAAATTGCAATTCTGTGGTTTTGGTATATATATATATTTTTTTTTACATTTAGGTCATTTACTGTATGGGATACATAATGTTATATTTTAATAGTTCGTACAATTATGCATTCAGCGATACTAAATATGCTTATTTTTATTATGTTTAAATGTTTTTGTATAGGAAAAGGGGGTGATTTGAACTTTTAACATGAAAGTGATTAATGTATGTCTTTTAAACTTTTATTAAAATGTTTTTTTTTTTTTTTTTTACACTTTATTAGACTTTTAGGAGGAATCATTAAATTCCTCATACAAATCAATAGAGTTCTATTGAACTCCATTGATCTGTGTGCTCTGCGATCCATTGATAGAGCCTAGTCCAGCCAGGCTCTATCAGTGACAGAGCCAGGGACACCAAGGAACAGAGTCAAGCCCTCCGGCTACCTCTATAGTGGATCTTCCCCTTGCGATTGTGCTGCGGGGGGCGATTCACCCCACAAGCCCACCATTGAGCATTCACATGTCCCTTTAGACGTCTTTGACAGCGGCGATCTAAAGGGTTAATAGCCAGCTGCGGCGATCGCCGCATGCTGGCTATTAGCGGCGGCCCCCGGCTACTGAAATCAGCTGGTGGCTGCAGAGTATGGAGCGGGCAAGAGTCGGGAGCCCGCTCCATACAGACTGTTGAGCACCACTGTGCTTGTCAGGTCCGGCCCTGCTTGCCCAAAGATGGGCTAAGGGCCAGAAAAATTCACCTGCCCAGCATCCGAACTGCATGTCCTGGACGTCGGGCGACAGGAATTCCACATCCCTGAAACATTCTATATACAGTCATGGCCATAAATGTTGGCACCCCTGAAATTTTTCCAGAAAATGAAGTATTTCTCACAGAAAAGGATTGCAGTAACATGTTTTGCTATACACATGTTTATTCCCTTTGTGTGTATTGGAACTAAGCCAAAAAAGGGAGGAAGAAAGCAAATTGGACATAATGTCACACCAAACTCCAAAAATGAGCGGGACAAAATTATTGCCACTCTTAACTTAATATTTGGTTGCACACCCTTTGGAAAAAATACCTGAAATCAGTCGCTTCCTATAACCATCAATAAGCTTCTTACACCTCTCAGCCGGGAATTTTGGACCACTCTTCCTTTGCAAACTGCTCCAGGTTTCTCTTATTGGAAGGCACCTTTTCCCAACAGCAATTTTAAGATCTCTCCACACGTGTACAATGGGATTTAGATCTGGACTCTTTACTGGCCTATGGTTTATTATTGCTGCCATGCACCACTAAAATCATGGGGTTAAAGGGGTACTCTGATGGAAAACTTTTTATTTAATTTTTTAAATTATCAACTGGTGCCAGAAAGTTAAACAGATTTGTAAATTACATCGATTAAAAAAAATCTTAATCCCTGTTTTCTCTCTGCTCTGTTGTTCTCTTCATTTAGTTGTTGAGTTTAGTCACCACATGTTTTTAGCAGGTCCTCTCTTACATAGATCCACGAGAATGGTCTCGCAGTTTTACTGTACCATCGTGTTATGTATACTCACCGCTTTTATTGCGATACCATGGCGCTGCTTATCTTGATTTGGTTGTGAACTTGTGGTTACTATACTACTATTTAAGTCCTGCATGACTCACATGGATGTGTTTTTCTGTATTGTGTAAAAAACTAAAAAATTTAAAAAATAAAGAATTGATAAAAAAAAATAAAAAATTAATCCTTCCAGTACTTATTAGCTGCTGAATACTACATAGGAAATTCTTTTCCATTTGGAACATAGTGCTCTTTACTGAATCACGAGCACAGCATATGTTTGCTATGGGGATTTTCTCCTACTCTGGACAGTTCTTAAAATGGATAGAGAATTCACAGAGAGCACTGTGCTCATGATGTCAGCAGAGTTTTTTTTTTCCCACCGGAGTACCCCCCCTTAAAGGGGTACTCCGCCCCTAGACATCTTATCCCCTATGCAAAGGATAGGGGATAAGATGTCAGATCGCCGCGGTGCCACGGCTGGGGAGCCCCGGAATCCCCGCTGCGGCACTGCGCTATCATTACAGCACAGAGCGAGTGATGACGCGCAATGCAGGGGCCGGAGCATCGTTACATCACGGCTCCGCCCCCTCGTGACGTCACGGCCCGCCCCTTTCAATACAAGTCTATGGGAGGGGGCGCGGCAGTCATCACGCCCCCTGCCATAGACTTGCATTAAGGGGACGGGCTGTGATGTCACCAGGGGTGGAGCCATGACGTCACACGGCTCCGTCCCCTGTATTGCCCGTCATTACGCACAGAGCGAACTCTCTCTGTGCTGTAATGATAGCACAGTGCCGCAGCGGGGATCCCAGGGCTCCCCAGCAGCGGCACCGCGGCGATCTGACATCTTATCCCCTATCCTTTGGATAGGAGATAAGATGTCTAGGGGCGTAGTACCCCTTTAAGTCTGACCAGGCACATAATCATGAGTTTTGATTCTAGTGACTGGTTCAGATGACAGGAAGGTCCTCACAAAGTATAATGGAGAGGTTGTAGGCTTTGTGCTCTCCATGGTGCTAGCATTTGTACCAGAATTCTTGCCGCTTGAGAGCCTAAGCCCCTCCTGGGTACAGTTATAAAAGAAAATTACAGATGTTTCAGAGAGTTCTACAAAATGTTCATTATTCTAGCAAACTTCCTAGTTTCAAAGTGTTTAGTTTACATAGCAGTAAAATGGGAAACAAGATTTCTACATAGTCCATATAACTATATAGTCCAATAACATGTGAATTCTATAGAACTTACGTAGCCCTAATATATACTGTATATGAATGTTTAAGTGGATTTAACCAGGTTGTTGTAGATCCACATGGAATGTGGGTAAAGCCATGTGCTTGGTAAGCAACTTTGGGCAATGCTTTTGGGAAGAAATGACTGTTGTATAGGAATAATTGTGTAATTTTAATGTAGTAGTTCAGACGATCACTATGGTATGTGCCAATGTTTCCCAGCCTTATTGAGCTCTGAAATCTTTTATATCGGGCACACCTCAAAAAAAATGTTTATATTGCGGCCACCTTCTGTAAAACTGTAGTTCTGTTCCCCACCCTCGTTCTCTGGTGTTCTGGCTGGTTTCCCCATTCATATCATGAATTCCTATAGAGGAGCATGTGACCATACACGCCACTCTGCTGAATATATACTCTTTTCTACACAGAAATGTAGTGGATTGGGTTATGGGTTATAGATATATTTAGGCCAGGGCTCCCACACCTACACTATAGTTGTTGCATTGCTGTGTTTTTGTATGGGGAAAATATTGTGAGGTAACATACTCTGTTGAGGTTTTTATTTTTATTTTTTTTGTTTTATTTATACCATCGGTCACCAAACTGTGTACCTCCAGGTGTTGCCAAACTACAACTCCCAGCACGTTGGAAGTTTTAGTTTTGTAGGTCAACGGTTTAAAGGCCACTGCTTATATGCTTCCAGGAGGAATAAAAGAGGAATTGCACAATGATGCCCTAAAATAATTTCATGAGGATTACAAGCTTGTATTGAAAAAAATAGAAAGAATAGCTCCTTACTATATATTCATTGTTAACAATCGTTCTTTGGGGACTAATACAGTGACCCCTCAACTTACAATGGCCTCAACATACAATAGTTTCAATATACAATGGTCTTTTCTGGACCATTGTAACTCGAAACCAGACTCAACATACAATGTTACGGACAGTCCAGATCTGTGGAACTTGTCAATGGCCAGAAGAAATGACCAATCAGAGTGGGCAATTTACTGGTAAAATACCTGTATTACTGAAGCGTATGCACTGACTGATGTCTGGTAGCGCCCCCTACAATACAGAGAGGTATTACATGTTCTGTACACTTTACCTGTACCAGGGTTACCTGCTCCTTTGGACACCAGCTAAGGGCGACTCCATGTTACTTTTTTAGGTCATTGCGTGTTCTGTACAGGACCCTGAAGAAGCTCCTGTCCTCTACATAGACCAGTGTTTCCCAAGCAGGGTACCCCCAGTTGTTGCAAAACTACAACTCCCAGCATGCCCGGACAGCCTTTGGCTGTCCGGGCATGCTGGGAGTTGTAGTTTTGCAACAGCTGGAGGCTCCCTGCTTGGAAAACACTGACCTAGACAGTGATTACAGCTCCAAGCAGATCATTCTTACTTTTATATGGAAGGATTTGCTCTATCTATATTAGTTATCTACTTATTTTTCTTTCATTCTCACTTTTTCCTATTTTTGGATGACATTTTGGATCTTTAGAACCAATTACCAAGGTTCCATAGAGTTATGGTCTCAACATACAATGGTTTCAACATACAATGGTCGTCCCAGAACCAATTAATATTGTAACTTGAGGGACCACTGTATTCTGTCTTAATACAACCTTCCACTGTTTCTTCTGACACAAAGTATAAAATGTGAGCTTAAAATTCTCTGCGTCAATAACTTGTGGATAGTCTGCTCTCCTATAAAAACCGAAGCTGGAATGCACAAATTCTTGGCAGATTAAGTCAGAATTGTTTTCCAAATAATTTATTTCCATGTGATGGGAAAGGCTTTGTCAGTGCTGGAGCTTCACATGTGAACCAGATCCCATTTCGAAAGATATCCTGTACGCATTGCTTGGAAAGGTGCCACAATAAAGTCATGGATGAAGAAACCCATATGGGCAAATATTGCGTGGTTCATAACATATCAATTGGCAACAAAACAGCTCTATATTAATATAATACATACAGACTTGTTATGAAATTTGGCATCCAAAATCCGCTGTAGTAAAAGCAAGGAAACTGAGAAATGAGCCACATACAGGGAAGCGCTTTGTTGACTTATAATAAAGTGATGGCAGACGCATCTTTTAGCCTTGTCATCCAGAAGGCAAGAGCATTCGTTCTGCGGCTCTCTACTATAAAATCACTACCATCCTCACCTGTTCATGTAGAAGCAGGCCAACTGGAGTTGTTGCCTAGGGCGATACCAAGAAGATGGTGGTTATAGGAGAGTGCCAGGGTCACTGGTAAAGGGTAGGGTTCCACACACAAGAAGGTCATGTGCAAATAAAAATAAATGTGATTCACTTTGGAGATGGTGCGGCACAGCGTTATGGAGTGTGCTGGAGGTAGGATGGCGAGTGGGAACAGGTATAGCTGTTTTGCCTTAGGCGGTGCTCAGATATGAGAGACAATATTCACAGTGTCCATAGAGAAGCATAAAAAAATTTCTCACTCCTTTAAGCATTTTTAATATGGATAAGGGGGGGATGGACATGGGAGTGCATACAGTTGGCACCATGCTGATGTGCGTCTTGAAACAATGTAACCAAATTATTATTCATGCTTATGTAAGGTCCAATGTCTATTTAGTCTAATGGTGCACATTTATTTTTAGTGTCCATAGAGAAGCATAAAGAAATATCGGCACTCACCAATGTGGCTGTGAAGTCTTCTTTATTGAGACATACTCACAAGTAAGGGTACAGAAGAGAGGGGTGGTGGGGGGGACAAGTGGTGGCGACCGAGCTCCTGTTTCACACGCCTAGCGTGCTTCGTCCGGCCAGATGTTGTTTTATTATGTGCTGTTATTTTAGACACATCATGTCATACTGAGAAGATAGGACTTCCACCCGTGGTGTTTGATCAGAGAGAGTCCAGTTAGATTGCTCTTATAATATTGTAAGGCTTTTCAAGGTTTGGCACATTCTTCCTGTGACTTAAAATGTCTGTGCCTGTGTTCTGAAAATCGGAAAGTGTCCCTTGTAGATGAATGGGCTGTGATCGTTCCTCCCTGGGAGCTTCTTCTGACATTTCTATGTGATGCTTATGCTGACCTGTGTGTTTCATTTACTTGTCGCAAGAGAGAATTCTCATTGTAAAATGTACATTTTGTGCAATAAGGTGTATTAAACATTTTTTTATTTTATTTAATTTTTTTCCTTTTTTACAATCTGGTTCCTAGGTACAATAAAAATTACCCTTACACTGCTTAGTCATGTAGAAAGCAGCAGCTGACTCACTGATCTGTAAATGGCCGTGCACTCAATTCCCTTTGTGTAAAAATGTCAACAAATCTGCTTATTTTCTACATTGAGGCTTATCTATCACAGAAGTGACTGCAAACCTGCCTATGATGTACAAACTGGCATAAATGCATTGCCTCAATCCACACTGATTCTCTGCATATAAAATAAGATTAATATAGCTGCTTTTTTCATTACAGGGTCGTCATGTTAAAACTGGACAGCTTGCGGCCATCAAGGTCATGGACGTCACAGGGGTAATACAGCTTTAATTTCTTTTATGTCCGAAATAAGAATTTTTTTTCATTCATTCATTCATGTATTCCATTTATTTATTTATTTATTTATTTATTTTTAACTAATCTTTGTGACATATTATTCTGCAGATTATTTTCTAGGTGTGCACTGTAAATGAAATCGTAGAGCCAAATACTGAAACATGTTTTTTTTCTTTCGTTTTGTTTCTGTGTGAAATTTTTAGTACAGCCATCTTCCCTGAGCTTTCTGTACAACACTTAGAGAGATGGTTTACCACAAACCCCATGGAGATAGGAAATGGTTAGAGCTAATTCTATGGGAGAGTTTTCTGATCATGCTGTGTGTTCTGAGCAGGGATTATTATAGGGAGGGGTGAGCTCTGACCATCATCTGTTGGGAGGGGCCCGATCCAATCTAATCCACGCTCTGGTGCGTTATCTTTCATTGTAATCCTGCTTGTGATAATGAGAAGAAAAGTACTGAAAAGTGTTCTCTATAGCAGTGTTTCCCAACCCAGTCCTCAAGGCACACCAACATTCCGGGTTTTTTCACTTACTCCATTGGAATAAAACAGGGAAAACTTAAAATCCTGGACTGTTGGTGTGCCTTGAGGACTGAGTTGGGAAACACTGCTCCATAGAACAGGAAGTGTCAACTTATTGGACTTACTGACTAGACTAAAAACGCAAGATTTAAAGGGGTTTTCAAAGCAATAGTGATTGAGGACTTACCCTTGGATAGGCCTTTAATAGCTAATTTGGTAGGGTGCTGACATCAGACACCTTTACCAATCAGCTGTTTGGCAGAGCCATAGCTAGGCTAGGAACATAAGCCATGAATCAATTACCTGGAAAACCCCTTAATCCTTTGAGGATATTGGACATAAATGTATGTCTTTATGTCCTGGGACTTTATGTCCTGTACGTGACCCGAACACTGGAGCGATGCTCGCATCATGCACGGACTGGTCCTTGCTGTTATCAGCAGCTAGGGATCCGCTGGTAATGGCTACCATTAACCCCTCAGATGCCATGATCAATACAGATCACAGCAAATGCGGCACTTGTAATGGCTGATCTGATTACCTGCGGGGATCAGCCAAGATGACGGACAGAGCTACCCTCACCAGCCTCTGCTGCTCTCCCAGGTTCTTCTTCTGTGGTCTGACATTGAGCAGACCAGAGAATTAGATTGCCAATAATACTGATCAGTGCTATGCCTATGCATAGGGGACATTGTGGGGACATTTAAAATGTAAATAAACAAAATATGAAAAAGCCCCTCCCCAATAAAAAGTTTAAATCACCTATTTTCCCCATTTTACTTTAGCGTAAAAAATGTATTACATATTTGGTATTGCCACATGCGTAATTGTCCAAACTATCAAAATATAATGTAAATGACCCTAAAATTGCTGCTTTTTGTTCACATCACATTCTAAAAAACAAATAAAATGCGATCAAAAAGTCACATATACGCCATAGTGGTACAAAAAAGACAGATCATGGCGCAAAAATTATGCTCATACAGAAAAAACGGAAAAAAAAGAAAGTTATAGGTGGTCAAAATTAGGCAATTTTAAAATCGTTTTAAACTTATTTTGTGAAAAAAAAGTTGCTTTTTTTTTTTTTAAAGCAGTAAAAAAAATTGAAAAGTATGTAAACTGTTGACCTGAAGAATAAAGAAAATGTCCTTTTTACCGTGTACAGCGGGAAAACAAAACCCACCAAAATGAGCAAAATGTTGGTTTTCCTTTTAATTTCCTCAGACAAATTAAATTATTTTTAGGTATGCCGTACATTTTATAGTAAATAAGTGATATCATTATGTATTACAATTGGTCACGCCAAAAACAAGCCCTCTTATGGGTCTGGGGATGGAAATATAAAAAAGTTAGGGCTTTTAGAAGTTGAGGAGGAAAAAGCAAAGATGCAAAAATAAAATTGACTGTGTCCTTAAAACCAAAATGGGCTGTGTCATTAAGGGCATATTCACATGTACAGTATCCTACACACATTTAATGCACAGGATTTGAAGCTGCAGAGTCCAATCTACACAAAGTGACAGAACACATCTTCAATAGGTATCAAAATCGGCTGCAGAAAATATGCATCAGAAATATGCAGCAGATCCTGTATGTGTCAATGTGTATTTACCTGTACAGCATCTTAAAAATATTTAATGCACAGGATTTGAAGCTGCAGAGTTCAATGTAAACAAAGTGACTGAACACATCTTCAGATCCTGCACATCAAAAAAGCTTAGGATACTGTCAGGGGCGGACTGACAACACTTAGGGCCCCTGGACCAAATAAAGCAAGGGTCCCCTGTGAGACTCCACCCGTGGCCACGCCTCTGTCATGCCACTATCCCACCCAAATCCTTCCCCATGCCCCACCCCTACACACAAAATAAAATAGAATTAACCACTATACACAGACAAGTATTCCCACATACAATGAACATATACAGATCCTGTGTATAACTGGTCTCTACCTCTATATGGTCCTGTATATAATCACTTATATGATATACAGATCCTGTATGTAGGTAGGTATGTAATTAGGTATTTAGGTATCCAGGTAACTAAGTAGCCAAGAATGTAAGTAGGTAGTTCTGTGACCAGGTATGTAGGTAATAAGGCAGCCAGGTATTTAGGTAGGTAGACAGGTATGTAGGTAATAAGGCAGCCAGGTATTTAGGTAGGTAGACAGGTATGTAGGTAGGTAGTTAGGCAGACATGTATGTAGGCCATGTATGAAGGTAGGTAGGAAGTTAGCCAGCCAGGTATGTGGACCAGGTTAGCCAGCCAGGTATGTGGACCAGGTTAGCCAGCCAGGTATGTGGGCATGGTTAGACAACCAGGTATGTGGGGGTAGCCAGGAATATGGGCCATGTATGTGGGGGCAGCCAGGTATGTGTGGACAGCCATGTATGTGAGCCAGCTATGTGGGGGCAGTCAGGTATGTGGGCCAGGTATGTGGGGGCAGTCAGGTATGTGGGCCAGGTATGTGGGGGCAGTCAGGTATGTGTGGGCCAGGTATGGGGGCCATGTATGTGGGGGCAGCCATGTATGTGGGGGCAGTCAGGTGCGTGGGCCAGGAATGTGGGGGCAGACAGGTATGTGGGCCAGGTATGTGGGGGCAGACAGGTATGTGAGCCAGGTATGTGGAGGCAGCCATGTATGTGGGCCAGGTATGTGGGGACAGCCAGGTATGCGGTTCAGGTATGTGGGGCCAGCCAGAAATGTGGGGGCAGACAGGTATGGGGGGCAGCCAGGTATGCGGTTCAGGTATGTGGGGACAGCCAGGTATGTGGGCCAGGTATGTGGGGGCAGCCATGTATGTGGGCCATGTATGTGGGGGCGGCCATGTATGTGGGGGCAGCCATGTATGTGCTGACAGCCATGTATGTGGGCCAGGTATGTGGGGGCAGTCGGGTATGTGGGGCAGCCAGGTTTCTGGGGTCCCCTCCCCTCCCTGCCAAGTTTAAATTAAAAAAAAGTAAAGAAGAAAACATATACTCAGCTGTCCCATTCGGCGATCTCCTCAGCTTCACCTCCGGCCGCGTTCTTCAGCCTATACAGTGCAGGTACCGATGAGGGACATCGGCGCCTGCACATCGTGTTGCATGGGGGTGGAGGTTGCGCAGATGCGGCTCACACAGAGAGGAGGCTTTTAAGCTGTGTATGCGTCAGTCGTGCACACAGCTGAAAGCAGTGCTAGCCTGGGGATCCGGGACAAGTGGTCTTGGATCCATAGTATTTGCGGTGGCAGGGGGCCCTTTACCCTCGGACAAAGTCCGATTGGACTGGCTGGTCAGTCCGCCCCTGGATACTGTACACGTAAATAGACCCTTCACGTGTATAGTTCCTTGTGCATATTTGAGCCTGTAGAGTTGAAGTTGTGCTTAGTCCTTTAGTTTGCAATTGGACTCTGCAGCATAAAATCTGCAGCTTTAAATTCTGCACATCAGATATGCACAGGATACTGTACATGTGGAGAATGGAAAATGATAAATAAATCACCCCAAATTCTTCAAAAATATGTATATTGTAAAAAAATTTAAACAATAGGTCATTTTCTGATGACAAATTCCCTTTAAAGGTATGTACCCACTACAAAATTACCATGGGGAATTCTGCGCACTAATCTAGCATTGGTGTGAATGGGTCTACTGACACAATTACACTGCAGAATTTCAGTGGCAGATAAATCAGCCGCAAAAAAAAAACCTGCCCAAAAGAATGAACATGTTCATTCTTTCGATGGAATTATGCACGGACTGCATTGCCGTCAATGGTAACAGCGCAGGTCCATGCCGTCCTAGCACCAAAAAATGATCTGGTGGGAGATTCCACAGTGCTCCATAGGTATTGTATTTTCCTATGTTAAAATTCACATTTATACCATAGTTCCTTGAATCTTGTAAATAGCTGCACAAGTCAGCACAAGGGGGGCAATAATAAGAATTTCAAGTTCTCACAAATATATATATTTACATTTGTGGTCGGATCTTATCGTGAGACGAACGTCCCTACCTATTCTTATCCTACCTGACCACCTCGTATCTAACTATGCAGTCTGATGTGTGCCATTACTGCTGCGTGCAGAGTACACCTGTATAAAAGAGGGCATACCCTATAAGAGAAATAGATATAAATATAAATATAAAGGGAGGGTGGGTGGGAGCAAAGAACCCGCGGCGCACACTGGTATCCGGCCACGGGCTCTTATGGGTCCTTCCAGCTCCTCCCACAAATACAGGCTAACTTGTTAGCCTTTACACTTGTGGTCGGATCTTATCGTGAGACGAACGTCCCTACCTATTCTTATCCTACCTGACCACCTCGTATCTAACTATGCAGTCTGATGTGTGCCATTACTGCTGCGTGCAGAGTACACCTGTATAAAAGAGGGCAAAACTCATTAATATAACCAAAACTCTTTATTAACAATCACAGTTCACATCACTAGAGACTGGAATGCCTCCGCCATTTCTCTGCGAGGATTAGGAATGTAACGCGTGAAACTGCCAGATTTCCAGCGACCTAACTTCTTTATAATGTGCGCTGGTACCCCATTGCGTGACGCGGCAGTGGCAGCCCCAATACGAAACGAATGACCAGAAATCGCAGCCGGATCACCACCTACGGACCTAACCAGAATGCGTAAGTGTTTTATGAACACTGAAGTCGTTAATGGGGAATTTTTAAACAATAACAGAGGAGCATCAGGCTGACTGAAATGACCTAGGGCCAATAATGAATCCAATACTTTAACTGGACACCACTTATGAGTCGTGGCGAAATACCGAATGGCTACTACATGCCCCGGTAACGTAGTCTTAGTGCTGTTCAACAACAACTCAAAATAATCTAACTTGCGTTCTAGTTGACCCACCTTAAGAAACAAGCTGCGACTGTTACTACTGGTGAACTCTCCTGGTCTGAGAAAACCATAGTATCCAAGATACATAGCCGCCTTTACGACGTGACTGTCATGCTGACCGAATGGGGCACCATCTAATGCATCCGAAAGCTGCCAGAACAGCTCTCCTGAAATCGGCTGCCTGACGGCTACTTTGGGTGGCTCTGTTTTAGCAATGCCTTTCAGCGCTGCTTTGACCATGCGGGATGAAAACACAGAGTCTCTGTCAGGCTCAGTCAAGGAAAAGTAATGGTGGATTCCTGATAAATATAGTTTTATTGTATTGTGTGCTAACTGTAAATTAGTATGGCAAAACCCGATAAAAGCTAGAACAAATTCTACAGATTTCACATCTCCTTCTGGAAAATCTAGACAGAATCTCTGAAACACTCTCCATGCAGCATCATAAATCTTCTGAGTATTAGGAGATAAAGAATTAACCACAAGCTGTTTAGCTGTCAGCCAGTGCTTTACTAGTCTAGGATCAGTGAATGCCACGGCGGGATCTGGGCCCCTTCTGGCTCTGCTTCTGGCATTACCTGTGAAAAAAGCGAAAAGTTCCTTCTAGAAAGAGCATCGGCTGCTATGTTTTCAACACCATTTATGTGCGCACAGGAGAAATTGAATTTATGATACAATGATAACCATACTAGTTTCCTAGCGAAGGACATGATGTGGGGGCTTCTGGACCTACCCTTCATGAGTACTTCCACTATAGCTGCATTATCTGATACAAAGAGTACAGTAGACTTCTCCCAGTAACGACCCCAAACCTGGGCTGCTGCTACTATAGGGTATAATTCGAACAGGGCAGAATTACGCTGGAAACCAGGCATCTGGCTTACTTCGGGAGGCCACGGACTCGCCAGCCATCTCTTACCCCAAATAGTAGCATAACCCAAGATGGCGGACGCATCTGAAAACACTATGGGGGATTGATCAGAAATTTCAGGGATGAAGAAGGAAATCCCATTCCAGTTAAGAAAAAACAGTTCCCACATCCTCAAATCGGCTACCGCTTGCTGATTTAGCTGAATGATGCTGTTTTGTTCAGGGGCCGTGGGAAGAAGTTCAAGCAACCTGGAAATAAACGTGCGACCTTGTGGAATTATGCGCATCGCAAAATTCAACATACCTAGAATTGATTGTAGCTCGACTTTGAGTATATGAGGACTGTTTTTTAGCTTGACAATTGCTTCTCTGACTCTCTGTAACTTGTCTGCTGGTAATCTTGCCTCCATTTTTTGTGAATCGAGCACAACTCCAAGAAAAGTGATAACTTGTGTGGGGCCCTCTACTTTATTGGGTGCCACAGGTACCGCTAGTTGCTCAAAAGCTGCCAACAGGATTGCTAAGTCCCTAGGCGTCTTATGAGGAGGCTCGATAAGCAAAAAGTCATCAAGATAATGGATGACATGATGGGATGAAAATCTATTTTCCAGAATCCAATGTAGAGCATCGGCAAACTTGTTAAACAGCCATGGGCTACTCCTAGCTCCGAATGTCAATTTGATAGCAAAATAATACCTGTCCAACCACTTAATGCCATGCCATTTCCACAGTTGAGGGAGTATGGGCAGGAGCTTGAATGCATCGGAAATATCAGCTTTGCTAAGCCACGCTCCCTGCCCCTCACTAAGGATAATGGCGATGGCACTGTCGATGGAGGCATATTTTAAGGAAAACTCTTCTGCTGGTACGAGAGAGTTAAGACTAGGTATATGCGAAGAATATGGGGCGGACAAATCGTAAATCAATCTCTTTTTATTGGAGAATTTCCCGGTGACTAAACCAATAGGGTTCACTCTCCAGATGTCAAACGGAGGTTGCCGGAATGGTCCAATAATGAAACCCTTCTCCAACTCGACTTGGACAAGGGAAGATACTGTGCATGGATCTGCCAATGCCGACAGTAGATTCCTACACTCATGTGTGACCTCGGGAAGAGACACTAAACCTGTGTGAAACCCACTGAGGAAACAGTTAACCAAAAACTCAACAAAACGCTGATCAGGATGATCTGCCAAGAACAGGTTCAAGAATTTTATATTGACCACGCTTAGTCACGCCTTTTCGTTTTTCTGGGTACAAGCTGTTTTCGGATGAGCCCTGAAACAGATTGTGCATATGTGCAGCAACCTGCATTGCCCATAGTTGCACGAGGTGTAATTGTAGTTGTTGCATACTTGCGATTTACCCAGGTAACGAATAGGACGTCCCAGCTTATCAACCAGCCCGGACACCTTCTGGCTTCTCGGCTGGTTGGCCCCTGACGTGCTTGGCTGATTGTCTGCAGATCCTGAACTAACTAAATTGCACCACTCAGTAACATGTGTGCTGGACTGACACCTAGCGCATACCGCTGCCTTGAGACCCGCGAAATGGTTGCAGTATATCTCTGTATCCACAGTAGCCCAGTTGACAACATAATTAAACTGACTGAGTGCTGCTGCTGCTTTCGCTGCAAATGATTTGTGATAATCATAGAAATGATAACCGCCATACTTATGGTAAAATTCTGTTAGCTTGTACAGGTACTGGTCTAGTTCTTCTCTTCTGTGCGGTTTGACTGTGCATATAACATCCCTGTATATACTGAAGGCCATGATAAATTCAGACAAAGTCAGCTTCCTATTAAGCCTAGCATCTTTTGATTTCAGTACTACCGAAACATCACCGCAGGCTATAGTCTTGTTTTCGGCAACATCATGCGTGGCTATCAATAATGAAGCTAAATTCACGTCTTTCCCTTCTAGAATATCACTCTTAATGTGTGCAGGGATGAAATGTGCTGGAGCTATATTGGGCACCGTGGACACCGTACCTGATTGACTAGCTTGCGGTACCGGAGGTGGTGGCATGACCGACGGTATGAGTGCCACTGGTGGTGCAGACCCTGCGGAAGGAGTGGTTGGAGTGACATGCCTGTTTTCTAAAGCCTCCACTCTACTTTGCATGTCAGACATATTAGTAGCCATATTATTAATAAGTGTATGTAACTGAGTAATCGACGTGTGTAGTGTATCCATGGACACTACTTCGTTGGAATTACTCGCTGTGTCTGACACCAATAGCCGGTAAAGTTCCGCTTTTCTGGCTGTCGCAGAAAAGGGGATTCCTTTCTTGGCCAATTCAGCCATAATCTTGGGGATGGTCCAGTTCCTGTATGACATCACACTACCCCGTTCTGAAGACCTGGCTGGATTGTCCACGAGAGAGGCTGACTCCTCTATATCTGAGACATGCGACATTCTGAAAAAGAACCCCAAAAAACCCCCCCAGCACAATGAGACTCAACTTACTCCAGCTAGCTGCAGTGAATGTACAATAGCGTGACTGTCACCAACCAATATTCCTTCCTGAACTTTACTCACCTGCCGACTGTAACCATAACTACAACGATAACTTATCTGAAGACATAATGGATACCACCAGAAAACAGCTGAGATGGGTAACGTACCCTGTGTTGTAACCGTGAAAAGTGAATCATCTACCCATGACCTGTACCAGAATTGCACCCTATGTCCTGGACATGTGACGACTACCGTGATTAATAGTGCACCGAATCCACGAGATAGTCGCAACCCAAAGGCGTGTCGGGTTCATGAGGCGACTATCTAGGATAAACAAAAGGATACCTTACCCGAACTGATCACGAATCACACCACCTAAAGCTGAACAATAACCTTATTATAATTATTCACCATTTACATCCACAACATTCGACTGAACTAACGGTGCCCCTAACAAGTAGCTGAACACGTACCCAAAAACGACCGAAACTTGAGGATTACTGCACGAGAGCGAATGTTCACTGATGACACCCCTGTTCGACTAACTGAAATCAAATACACCAAGTTATTACCTCCTACCTGTGCTGAAGCAGTTTTTTTTATTTATTTTTTTTTTTTATCACCTACCCGGATGTAGAGAGTCTCCTTGTCGTGAGGAATATGCCTAGTCTAACTACGTCCAGCCCGAACAAAGTCGTGAAGATAATCTAAATTATCAAAAACATCCTATTATATGACAACTTGTCACCACGTGAACACTAACTAACAATGCACTATACCTGGTTGATTCCTGCTCATACGGTGATAGCTACTGAAGACTGGCAGATGACTCAAAAGACCGACCAATTTTACCCCGGACCTAAAAAGGAATAATTCGTAACTGATCATATACACACAAATTGCAACAATATTGGTTATCCTTCTGACAAAGCGCATGTAGTTGCATATCTTTAACTGTGGGAACCGATCGCTTGTGACAATGCTGCGCGATGTGATTCATTATATATTCTATCTTGCTTCGACTGAGCTAATAACCTCGTAAGCTTCCCTATGCCACATAATCTATCGTACCTAAGTATGGCCATGACTTGAAAAACTACTATTGCGCTACTGGCTATAACCCATGAGGCTACATACCATCCGTATTGCAAGATGACCGAACAGCACGTGACGTAAATATGATGAATACTCAAAATTTCAAGCTGTAACTAAAGATGAGTATATGAGAACCTAATGACCACACAACCACCATGACTGTGAAACAGTTGCCAACATAAACATAACATCTAAAGCCAACCTGGACCATCCATTGCCGACTATATACACACATACACGTATATATACATACACAAACACTTATATATATATATATATACTCACACCGACGGTGGCAACCTGAACCAATAACTATACGATAAAGAAATGTATATGTAACCCGAATTATGCAGAATGCTTAACCCTGAGACCGTACTGTGGCTGCAAAAGACTCGGGATAATAAATGAATCACTCAGCCAACCTGCCGCTCGTGGACAAGCTGCAACTTGATCGTGTTAGTGAAGCCTCTGCACATAATATTGACAGGCTGTGGCTGGGTCGAGCAATGTGATCAGGTCTATGGATAATATAACTGAAGAAACGTGTTCAGTAGTTATTGCGTAACCAGAGTCAGCCACGACTGATCTCTTAAATAATGCGACCTGGGCCAGTACTGCCCCCTGTACATGGTTAGTGACAGTGATACCCTTCACTGTGTACTTTGTAGTAGCGTAACCTGAGCCAGCCTTGCTGAGCTGAGCCAGCGCGGTCTCCTGTGAATATGCATTTGAATAGATAACCGACCCAGTCCCCCTATAACCTGATCTGTGGTAATGACTTAAGCTAACCTACCCCCCCCGTATTTAGCGTTACGTAGCGTGGCCAGTCTGGCGCTGACCCTGTAAATATAACTGTGAAATGAATCCGGCATTGCTCCCCCCGCATAGCAGCGCAACTAATCAGCCTGCCTAGTGTCAGCGCTGTGTAGCGTGGCCAAGCAACGCTGACATTTAAAACAACAACCCGGTCCTGTCCCCCTTGTAAAATAACCCCCTGCAACAAAACTTATAATGGTACAGCCCCGTGTCTGTGCTATGTAGCGTGGCCGAGCCGGCACTGCCCTCTGAGCCGGTACTGCTGCTCACTGAAAAGCCCGAGTGTCATGCCTGTGCCAGCACTGACACCGGGACCGTAGCGTGACCGAGCCTGCATGAACGAGCGCCCCACATTGTAGCATGGCCCGAGCGGGCTGAATTTAAATAAACCTAGGGTCGGGCTGACCGGGGATCCCTTCCATCTACGGCTCACCTCCGTAGTGGAAGCAACAACAAGACCCCGCTCAGCCCCGACCGCTTACCTGAACTTGCGCCGAACTGCTGCGTGTCAACTTCCGGTCAGCTGACTACGGCAAGTCAGCTGATCAGGGGAAGCAAAGAACCCGCGGCGCACACTGGTATCCGGCCACGGGCTCTTATGGGTCCTTCCAGCTCCTCCCACAAATACAGGCTAACTTGTTAGCCTTTACACATATGTAAAGGAGTGCACATGTGCTGTTTTTTGGTAAAAGGACCCACATCATTGTACTGATTACTTCCTGGATTCCTTCCTGAACATATGACCTTTTCCCACAATCCCCCTTGCATGGGACTTACAAGCAATATGCAGTTGGAACTGAGCATGTCTGACCCTCTCAGTGGTCATAACAAAGGACAACAGGGCAAAACAAAGAGGACACATGGGAAATAAGAAAGGATATTATTCTCTCAAAGAGTAAACAATATGTTTAATTTGACATAATGCAGCCATTTAATTTTGTGACATAAGTTTCACATGGCTAAAGTTTGTTTCTTATTTTCCTCAATAACCCATCAGTCACCTTGTAAACATGACCTCATGTGTAATTGATCGGCAAATATTTATATCCATAGCTCAGAAATGACTGAATTTATAGGTTTTATTTATATAAAAATGTGCCCACTCCTAGGAATTCGCCTGGAAGTCTTCACTAGAATCATTATTCATCCAGGATGTTAAACAGTATGTCCCAGCGTAGTGGGGGCTTATCTGCTCCGATAGATGGAATAATTTTATCTAGTGATGGTTTATTCTTCTATTTACACCTCAGTGTATCTGTAGATGTTGATATAAAGAATGAGGCTTTTCTTTGTTTCCTTTGCCATCTGATACAACTACTGTACGTACAGCTACTTCCAGGCCGCAGACTTCATTGAGGATATCCACAGCACTGTTGGCAGGAGGTAGATGTTCTACCACAGACATGTTTTTTGTTATCTTTTCCTTGCTTTATCTGGATAGCCTCCAGTTAAGGTCATTCGCATGTTCCAAAATAAACATATTAACACGGAACATTCCACCGAAATATTGTTACTGTAAAAGAACCAGTGAGGTGTGCAGTGAGATGTAATCATGTCTTGTATAAAGTGAACTTTGGGAATGTTACACTACATAATGTTGGAGGATTTTTTTTTATTTTTTTTTATTGCTAGAGGCATGTTGCCTTCATTAACCCCTTAAGGACCAAGCCCTTTTTCAATTTAAGGACCAGAGCGTTTTTTGCACATCTGACCACTGTCACTTTAAGCATTAATAACTCCGGGATGCTTTTACTTGTCATTTTGATTCCGAGGTTGTTTTTTCGTGACATATTCTACTTTATATTAGTGGTAAATTTTCGTTGATACTTGGATCATCACTAAAATTTTTAGCATTTTTCTAACTTTGAAGATCTCTGCTTGTAAGGAAAATAGATATTCCAAATAAATGATATATTGATTCACATATACAATATGAGACCAGTTCAGCTTTGAAGTGGATTTGAAGGGCCTTCATATTAGAAATACCCCATAAATGACCCCATTATAAAAACTGCAACCCTCAAAGTATTCAAAATGACATTCATTTTGTTAACCCTTTAGGTGTTTCACAGGAATAGCAGCATAGTGAAGGAGAAAATTCAAAATCTTATTTTTTTTATACTTGCATGTTCTTGTAGACCAAGTTTTTGAATTTTTACAAGCGGTAATAGGAGAAAAAGCCCCTCAAAATTTGTAACCAGATTTTTCTCGAGTAAGGAAATACCTCATGTGTATGTGAAGTGTTCGGCGAGCGCAGTAGAGGGCTCAGAAGGGAAGGAGTGACAATGGGATTTTGGAGAGTGAATTTTCCTGAAATGGTTTTTGGGCATGTCACATTTAGGTCAATACGGTGCCAGAACAGCAAAAAACAAACAAACACATGGCCTACTATTTTGGAAGCTACACCCCTCAAGGAACATAACAAGGGGTACTGTGAGCCTTAAGACCCAACAGGTGTTTGACGACTTTGTTGAAGTCGGATGTGTAAATGAAAAAAAAAAAATTTTCACTAAAATACTGGCTTTTCCCCAAATTTTAAATTTTTACAAGGGGTAATAGGAGAAAATGCTAAATTTGTAACCCTATTTCTTCTGAGTATGGAAATACCCCATATGTGGACATCAAGTGCTCTGCGGGCGAACTACAATGCTCAGAAGAGAAGGAGTACCATTGAGAATTTGGTTGGAATAGAAGTCAGGGCCATGTACGTTTACAAAGCCCCCCATGGTTCCAGAACAGTGGACCCCCCCACGTGACCCCATTTTGGAAACTACACCCCTCACCGAATGTAATGAGGGGTGCAATGAGCATTTACACCCCACTGGTGTTTGACAGATCTTTGGAACAGTGGGCTGTGCTGTTCTTAAAATCTGTCAGACACCTGAGGGGCTTAAATGTTCACGGCACCCCTTATTACATTCTGTGAGGGGTGTAGTTTCCAAAATGTGGTCACATGTGGGTGGTGTCCATTGTTCTGGCTCTATGGGGGCTTTATAAACACATGTGGCCTTCAATTCCGGACAAACATTCTCTCCAAAAGCATAATGGCGCTCCTTCTCTTCTGAGCATTGTAGTTTGCCCGCAGAGCACTTTATATCCACATATGGGGTATTTTCTTACTCAGAAAAAATGAGGTTACAAATTTTAGAGGTCTTTTTTCCTATTTTCCCTTGTAAAAATGAGAAATTAGCACCAAATTTAACACCAGCATTTTAGTGAAAACATTTTTTTTTCTTCATTTTCCCATCCAAATTTAACAAAAATTCATCAAACACCTGTGGGGTGTTAAGGCTCACTATACCCCTTGTTAAGTTCTGTGAGGGGTGTAGTTTCCAAAATGGGGTCACATGTGGGTATTTTTTTGCGTTTATGTCAGAACTGCTGTAAAATCAGCCACCCCTGTGCAAATTTCCAATTTAGGCCTCAACTGTACATAGTGCGCTCTCACTACTGAGCCTTGTGTGTTCGCAGACCATTTTATGCCCACATATGGGGTATTTTGGTACTCGGGAGAAATTGGGTTACAAATTTTGGGGGTCTTTTTTTTTTTCCTTTTACCTCTTGTGAAAATAAAAAGTACGGGGCAACACCGGCATGTTAGTGTCAACATTTTTTTTTTTTTTACACTAACAGGTTGGTGTAGACCCCAACTTTTCCTTTTCTTAAGGGGTAAAAGGAGAAAAAGCCCCCAAAATTTTTAGTGCAATTGCTCTTGAGTACGGAAATACCCCATATGTGGCCCTAAACTGTTTCCTTGAAATACGACAGGGCTCTGAAGTGAGAGAGTATCATGCGCATTTGAGGACTATATTAGGGATTGCATAGAGGTGGACATAGGAGTATTTTATGCCAGTGATTCCCAAACAGGGTGCCTCCAGCTGTTGCTTAACTCCCAGCATGCCTTGACAGTAAGTGGCTGTCCGTAAATGCAGGGAGTTGTTGTTTTGCAACAGCTGGAGGCTCAGTTTTGGAAACACTGTCGTAAGATACGTTTTTCATTTTTATTGGGGGGGCGGCGGCAGTGTAAGGGGGTATATATGTATTATTTTACCCTTTATGTGTTAGTGTAGTGTTTTTAGGGTACATTCACACTCTTGGGGGGTTACGGTGAGTCTCCCGCTAGGAGTTTGCGCTGTGGTGGAAAATTTGCCGCAGCTCAAACTTGAAGCGGGAAACTCGCTGTAAACCCGCCTGCGTGAATGTACCCTTTGCACAGAGCCCCGCTTGTCCTCAGTGTACAGAGCCCCGCTTGTCCTCAGTGTACAGAGCCCCGCTTGTCCTCAGTGTACAGAGCCCCGCTTGTCCTCAGTGTACAGAGCCCCGCTTGTCCTCTGTGTACAGAGCCCCGCTTGTCCTCACAGAGACACACAGACAATAGCTGTAGGGACAAAAAATCTACACATTTTTTTAACCAATATCGTTTACAAATATACATATAATGTATTATCTACATTATATAAAAAGTTTTTGTAAATGACAGGTTCACTTTAAAATATCATAAGTTTACATAATATAGATTAAAGGAAATCTGTCATCAGAATCACCCGCACTAAACCTGTTACACAGGCTTGTAGTGCGGGTGATCCTGATTAAAATGCTCCTTACCTGGTTAAAAATGGTTCAGCGCTTCTTAAGATATCTATATTTTTAGTTTTCTGTTATTCCCTGGCTTGGGACTCAGTGGGAGGTGTTATCATCTGGGACTCGGCCACACGTCATTCTAGCTGGGCGGAGCTGCCGCCCGGCTCATGAATATTCATGAACTTATCCTCCTGGTCTAATTCTTCTTTCTCGGTCTGGTGTGGAGGGCCGCGCATGCGCCGCGTTCCGTACACCCGGAAGCGGCGTTCTCCCCCCGGCTTCACTCAAGCTGCAGCCCTATACAAGTAAGAAGACGGGCTGCATAAGTGAAAAGCCGGGGGTGGGAGGAAGGGAGGGACGGAGGGTGTATTTATTCATAAACAGACCGAGAAAGAAGAATTAGACCAGGAGGATACGTTCATGAATATTCATGAGCAGGGCGGCAGCTCCGCCCAGCTATAATGACGTGTGGCCGAGTCCCAGATGATAACACCTCCCACTGAGTCCCAAGCCAGGGAATAACAGAAAACTAAAAATATAGATATCTGAAGAAGCGCTGAACCATTTTTAACCAGGTAAGGAGCGTTTTAATCAGGATCACCCGCACTACAAGCCTGTGTAACATGTTTAGTGCGGGTGATTCTGATGACAGATTTCCTTTAAAATAACATAGTTGTCGAGGCGCACAAAGGTGAATCAAATGACATTAGAGAGCAGATTGTTGATTTATAGGTGAGGAATGTTAAACAGTAAATTTTGACGAACATTAATTGTTATCAAATTCTAAATTTATCAAAAAAGGTTTTAGTTCAAATTCAGCCATTGAGGATTTCACATTCCTTTACTGTCATTAGAGGAGTCATCAGTGATACTTTATCTAATTATTCATTATATGAACTAATAATTTGAGAGGAATTCCCGCTTAAAAATTCAGCCGCAGAATTTTTTTTTATTTTCTAGCGCAGAATTGATCCGAATTTCCGTGCAGAAATATAGGAGGAAACTGTTTTTATTTGATGGACGATAACCACCAATTAGAATTTCCTTTTGTTTTGTTTTTTTCAAATTCCCCACGGAATGGCGTCGGGCTGAAAAAAAAAATGTCATTGATTTCTACGGGAAAAGATGCATATTCCGCATGAAGAAAGAACATGTTCATTTTTCACGCGGAATGGAATTCAGTGTCGGAATTCCGATTGTGGAAATTCCTCAGTGTGACCAAGGAGCTACTTTATTGGGTTTTTCACTTCTGACTCAATTGGAGAGGAATAAGCAAGCGGAATTACTGGAGTAAATTTTCCTCAGTGGGAACATACCCTAACAGTTTATTTAAAAGTAACATGTATTGCATTCCTGCAGCAAGGTCCTTTTTCTATAGATTTAAAGGGGTTATCAAACAATGGAGCGGGGGCCTGTTCTTATGCTGTCAATCTCTGTAGTACATACTATTGGCATTTCTTGCTCCTTGCCTCAGCATGCTGTAGCCCTTCCACCCTCCCAAATCCCCCTCCTCTATTCACCTCCTATGTTCATCACCAACTGCCGCGAAGATGATGCAACAGCTCACCATAGGTGGGTGTGCAGCGCTTAAACTATATACGTCACTGGGGAGGTGGGACATTTATCAGGGGGCTGGCTTGAATCCAGACAGCAGAGCTAGCCAAGCTCCCTGAGATTATGCAAATCTATGACGTATAACACTAGACAATTTCTATGGAGCAGTGAGGGGTGAAATATGGTCCATAAGGTCAAAATCTGTCATGTAAATATATTGCCAACTTCACATTTTTTAATAGCACATAATTGTGTAGCATCCAAGTGCAACACACTTGTATTGATCTTATTGTCAGTTTATGTTAAAGGAGTTATCCAGTAATAAAAAAACAGAGCAAATTTCTTTAAACAAAAACACTCCCCGTCTTTCTCCTGTTTGGGTGGGGTTCTGCAGCTCCGTTCCATTGAAATTAATGGAGCCAAGTTGTAATACCACACTCGACCTGGGGACAGACATGGAGCTGTTTTTGAAAGAAATTTGCTCTGTTTTTCTGTTCCTGGATAACCCCTTTAAAGAGAGATTACACAAATCGACGTCATCATTTGATCAGTGGGGTCAGACCCATAAAACCTTTTTCATTCTGTCAATTAAGGGGACATAGGGCCTGTGTAGAGCTGCATCCGCTTCTGAGTTTTTCCTTGGAGAACATTGTGCCCTGTCCCCTAAATGGAGCCACTCCTCTGTTACCTGCCAGGGGCAGCTGTGCAGGCAATAAATCAACACCAGCAATATATTCCAGAAGTCAGCCCCCCACCAATCATACCCTAGTGACATGCCATCACTTTATGAACTGGGAATGCCAATTAAAGTGTTGGTGTTAAATTTAAGGGAAATGGGGAAAGTTACAAAACTTTGTATAAAAACTTTGATTGTTCTCACTCTGGATGGCAAATATGTCAGATGTTCCACAGGTCTGGTGCTGTACCCCATTGCAGCCTACAGGAAATGGACCCTCAGGTGTAAAAGATCCAGTGTTGCCACATTTGTTAACCCAGCCTTAATAAATATCTTGTGTCATACTCCAACATAGTTAAGCTAAACACCTGCATGAAAGCAACAGTCTTTAGTAAATTCCCTTCAATGTATTTAAGATAAATTTAAAGAATGTATTTTTCTTGTCATCTGATCCTTTATTATAGCCTTCTCGCTTTATAATTTATAGGATGAAGAAGAAGAGATCAAACAGGAAATTAACATGCTTAAAAAATATTCACATCACAGAAATATTGCCACATATTATGGAGCATTCATAAAAAAGAACCCCCCTGGAATGGATGACCAGCTATGGGTAAGGGCATATTATTCTTGTAGGAGCATTGGCATTTCTGACTTTTTCACAGATTTCTAACAAGTGCCATTTCCTTCTCAGCTGGTGATGGAGTTTTGTGGTGCTGGATCAGTTACTGACTTAATCAAGAACACCAAAGGCAATACATTGAAAGAAGAGTGGATCGCGTACATCTGCAGAGAGATCTTGCGGGTATGTCCTTATTCCATGATTTCTATATATTCCATTGATAAGTGGTTGTTTCTGTTTTTAAGTAATGATCACACAAAAAATCCACTCAATATTCATGGCCCTTTTAATAGGCTGTTCTACAGAGAATACAATGATGCAGAACGGCTTATTAGGTTTTGGCCTCTAAAATGGAAAATCAATGTTGTCGTTTGGTTAATGGGAGGATTGTATAATTATTATTCTGTACACTTCTCAGTTTTGTTAGTAACCATTGATTCACCCTGAATTTTGTGACTGCTCCTTAAAAATATTTGTTGAGGAATCAGATGCTAGTAAGCAACAAAATGGCTAAAAATATAAGCAACTTGTATCCAATAGAACAGTTTGTGTAGTTATGTCCAAAGTGTAGATTAAGAAACATTTTTGCTAAATAATTGTCTCTGTTGTTTTTAGCAAAAAGGGTATTTTAGGCAACTGTTGTATATTTCCGGTCGTGTGTACATGAGGAGTAACACTATTTCTGGCCACTTTATAATTTGTATATGGCATTTTACACTAACATAATAGTCAGGGGCGGACAAATCACATGTGCAGCATGTTCAGCCATGGGACCTCAGGCACTGGCCAAGGGTCCCCATGAGATAGAGGTGCAGCTGGTGAGGATCCAGGACAGTTGTCCCGATCCCCTCTCAGACAAGCTCTATTTTTATTTTTATTTTTAAATCCCTGCGCTGCTCCTGCTCCGGTATCATTAGGGAGACAGGCAGTAGTGCAGGGATGAAGGAATCTGATTCATGGCTCCGCCCCCAGCACTGGAAGAGGACGGAGGCCGAGAGCTGACCGGCCTCCCAGGAGCACAGCGGCTGTGAGGGCAAGTTATGTCCCCTGTCCTACCTCTCACTAGCAGTATAACCTGGGGCTGGGGGGTAGCAGCCCAGTGGGGTCACTTTCCCTGCTCTGGTGTCCACAGGTCAGCTACAGGTCACATTACAAGAACAATTTTTGGGAAAAATTGCGGCAAAAATGGTGCACCATTTTTGCCGCGATTTTTCAAAAAATTGTTCTTGTAATGTGACCTGTAGATGACCTGTGGAGCCCGGAGGAGGGAAAGTGACCCCACTGGGGCCACAACATGTGGACACACTGCTTGTTTATTTATCATTAATCCATTAAGGCAGTGTTTCCCAACCAGGAAGCCTCCAGCTGTTGCAAATCTACAACTTCCGGACAGCTAAAGACTGTCCAGGCATTCTGGGAGTTGTAGTTTTGCAATAGCTGGAGGCACACTGGTTGGTAAACACTGAGATAGATAGATTGACTGGGCATAGATCAGTGTTTTCCTACCATGGTGCCTCCAGCTGTTGCAAAACTACAGTCCAGGCATGCTGGGAGTTGTAGTTTTGCAACAGCTGGAGACACCCTGGTTGGAAAACACTATCTATCTACCCAGGAGTTGTAGTTTTTTAGTTTTGCAACATCTGGAGGCACCCTGGTTGGTAAAAAGATATCCATGTCCTATCTATCATCTATCTATCTATCTATCTATCTATCTACTGTATCTATCTATCTATCATCTATCTATCCATCTAATATCTTTCTATCTATCTCACATCTATCTATCTATCCATCCATCTCATATCTATCTATCTCACATCTATCTATCTATCCATCCATCTCATATCTATCTATCGATCTGTCTATCTCATATCTATCTATTCTATCTATCTTTCTATCTATCTATCTATATACATCTCATATCTATCTATCTATCTATCTATCTCATATCTATCTATCTCATATCTATCTCATATCTATCTATCTATCTTATATCTATCTATCTCATATCTATCTATCTTATATCTATCTAACTCATATCTATCTCTATCCTATCTATCTATCTCATATCTCATATTTATCTCCTACCTGAACAATTGATGTATGAGGGGGGGGGGGGGGGGGGGGGGGTTCACGTTCTTTGCACAGGGGCCCTATGCTGTCTGTGTCCGCCCCTGATAGTAGTTTTCTTTATTCGCTTGTACTATTGATTTTTTTCTAGTTACACTTACACTTTAACTTTTACATTCATTGCTATATACATTTTTAAGAAAAAAGATATAGGTGAGCTAAAATCCACCGTATCTTGTCTAAACATTGTTAGGCTGGGTTCACACTACGGTTTGTAATTACGGTTCCCGTATACGGCTGGGAGGAGAGGTGGGCGGGGCTTAATCGCGGCGCTCGCACTCAGCCGTATAGGGAACCGTAGTTAATGTATGTCTATGAGCCGACCGGAGTGAACCGCAGCCTTCGGTCGGCTGCTTTTTCAGCCGTATGCGGTTTCCCGACCGCAAGCAAAAACGTGGTCGACCACGTTTTTGCTTCCGGTCGGGAAACCGCATACGGCCGAAAAAGCAGCCGACCGAAGGCTGCGGTTCACTCCGGTCGGCTCATAGACATACATTAAATACGGTTCCCGAATACGGCTGAGTTCGGGCGCCGTGATTAAGCCCCGCCCACCCCTCCTCCCAGCCGTATACGGGAACCGTAATTACAAACCGTAGTGTGAACCCAGCCTTATTTGAAGACCTCATTATCTATCTGGGACAGTTGCTCTCTTTTTTTTGTAGTACTGTAACAACATTTAACAATGAACCTATCTATGTATAGTAAAATTTCTTTGGCCATCTTGCGAACATCTGACAGGTGCTTGTCTTGAAACAGTGTCCTGCGGAAAAGTCCTGCGGAAAAGTCCAGCACATAATGCAATGTCTTCTGGTTAATGTCATATTTACTTACCTGTGCAAATGAAATACTCAGCATTTAGTGTATTATGGTCAGTAGTGCAGTCATTACATCGGTATTGCTGGAAGGGCAGTGGAAAGGCAATGAATCATTCAGCGTCAGCTCCCAAGTGAGCCATTGTGTATTCAACCAACCTAATAATGCCACCAGTGTTTACTGCAACCATAAAGCACAGTTGTCTTCCTCATTCACTTCTGGGAATGTTAAAATGTGTATTCACTATGTAATCTCTCACCACTAGTGACTCATGACATAACAGATTAGGATCTGTGTGTACAGCAGACATCTTTATATGTAGCTTTCATCATGGGTCAGCCCCCAAGTAATCCCCTCCCGCTTCTCTAACAGGGTGGTGACATGACTGATCCCTTCCTTGGGCTGGGACCTGAAGGAGCCGCAGGAGCAATACAGGGTTAAAAAAAAAGTCCTCCCAGCATCTAAGATTGGCATGAAGCATAAGGATAGGCAGCCTTTAATCTCTCTGCTCCTCCCAAATTCACGATTTCTTAAACATAATGGCCGTGATTTACTAAGAGTGTTGTGTAGGTTTCTTTGTGGCTTTTAATTCCCTACAATTTATTTTCCATGGTATTTACTAAGGTTTCCTTACATTTTCCACTTTCCCTACATTTTGCTTTTTTTTTTTTTTTTTACACATTCTCTGATCTGTAGGGTTTTCCTCAGCTCAAATCCACCACATTTTCTGTGGAAACCATAGCAAATATGTTGGGTTTTTGTGAAAATGTCAGGAACATGCCCCTTTTTTGTGAACACGCCCCTTTCACAATGACCACACCCCTTTTCGTGTTTTCTTAGTATAATGGAGAGTGAGTTGGGTTTTTTCAATTCTGGTGCAAATTTTGGCGCAGACAGAATTTCTGGCAAAATGCGCCAGAATCTGGTGCACAACCCGACAAAACATGTCGGGTTTGCAATAGTAATTGAGGCCCAATATAAATACATTTCGTGTAATAGTGTATACTTGTCCAGATCTCTCTTCTTTTCTGTGACATATGAATCTTAAACCCTTCTCTAGCATTTAGGATGCAGATACTCTTCAAGGCTTTTGGGAGAATATTTGAGGCAAGAAGCTAAATAAGTGACCACTCTCTTCTAATGGCCGAGCTCTCTGTCATTAATATAAACCGTTACCATAGCCATTGGCAGGCCTTTGTGACACACAGTTCTTCACTGTGGAGAGGCGAGTGATAAATATTCATGGATGTATGAAAAGGGTCATGTGGGCATCGCATCTGATACATGAGCAGCTTGTTGGAAAGAAAAATACTGGTAGTGAATGGGCTTATGTTGGGGCATTATGTAGACAGACGTACATACCCTGATGTTGACTTTTAGTAGAGGCCTTATGACGACATGCTGTTATAATGGGCTTATTGTGTTCGTTTCACAACTTCTGATCATCCATGGTCTTTATGTACTAAAAAATAGAATAATGCAATAACTGTAACACTAAGCAGTGCTTCTACAGCCGGTGTGTTACTACTATAATATCTTCAGATTCTCTAACATCAAATGAAAGTGTCGTTTTATTTTTTCTGCAACAAATCCACATGGCATTGAAGATATATTGACTCTTAGAGTATGTTCACACGGCAGGGTGTCTGTGTGGTATTCTGCTGCAGCAGAGTCCCATTGATTTCATTGGGATACTGCTGCACTGAGAACACTATTCCGGGGTCCGCAGAAAGAATAGACTTGTCTTTTCTTTCTGAGGATTCTGCTCAGAGATGCATTGCAGTCTGAGACGGCAAATTTCCGAGCGGTCCTAGCGCCTGCTGGGTCATTCAAAACGGCCAGCAAATTCAGCCTACACTCCCTTAAATGAGAGTTACACAAATTGCATAAAACAGCTTGTTTGTTATTAATACCTCTTAAACTTTTTCCATATTAGGCTTGTTTGAAATGTGGTTTATTGAAGCTATTTCGCAAACTTGACCATACTTCAAATCGTTAATTAGGAAATTGCTATATAATGCTAGCTCCAAATTGTAACTCTGTATACAGTGGTCCCTCAAGTTACAATATTAATTGGTTCCAGGACGACCATTGTATGTTGAAACCATTGTATGTTGAGACCAGAACTCTATGGACGCTTGGTAATTGGTTCTGAAGCCACCAAAATGTCATCCAAAAATAGGAAAAAAGTGAGGATTAAACAAAAATAAGTATATAACTAATATAGATAAAGCAAATCCTTACATATAAAAGTAAGAAATATCTGCTGGGAGCTGTAATCACTGTCTATGTAGAGGACAGGAGCATCTTAAGGGTCCTGTACAGAACACGCAATGTCCTAAAAAAGTTTTAAAAAAGGAGCCGCCCTTACTTGGTGTCCAAAGGAGCAGGTAACTGTGGCACAGGTAAATAGTAGTACAGAACATGTAATACCTCCCTTTACTGTAGGAGGCGCTACCAGAGAGGAATTCAGTGCATACAGTAATACAGGTGTTGTACCAGTGAATGCCCATTGGTGTTGGTCGGTTCTTCCGGCCATTGACACGTTTCACAGATCTGGACTGTCTGTACATTGTATGTTGAGTCTGGTTTCAAGTTACAATGGTCCAGAAAAGACCATTGTATGTTGAAACCATTGTATGTTGAGGCCATTGTAAGTTGAGGGATCACTGTACTTGTTTTTGGATGGTATCAGATTTGTTAACTTCTTGTCAGTAATACTTTACACTATCCATTGTTCCTTTTATATCTTTTATATTGTTTTTTCTTTATGTTTTTACTCTTTTTTTTTTTTTTTGAAAAATTTGAAAACAACAAATAAACAGTTATGTAAAAAAACAAAACCGCTGACTCTTCTGTTTTGGCTTCTATTTCCAGCAGCTGGACCCAATTCAGAGAGGGCTTGGGGCCCCAGAGCTCGAGATAGGTTTTGCTCCCTATCCGGTTCATGCACAATCCTTTTGTCCCATGAGAGTAATTTACCATAGGAAAGAAGTCAGGAGCCTCTTACCTGATTGTGTAGAAATAGGCTGGTATAGTGTAATGTTCCAACATTTAGCATTACCAAAGATGTATGAAGCTCGGGGGAGCTCTGCAGATGGCAGGGAGAATTGTAGGTTTAGAACACAGCTGACTGGAAGTCTTCTGTATGAAAAGCTTGCTGTTGCGTTGTATATTTTATATATACAGTGATCCCTCAACTTACAATGGCCTCATCATACAATAGTTTCAACATACAATGGTCTTTTCTGGACCATTGTAACTAGAAACCAGACTCAACATACAATGCTATGGATTCTGCGAAACGTGTCAATGGCTGGAAGAACCGACCAATCAGAATGGACATTTTACTGGTAAAACCCCTGTATTACTGAAGTGCATGCACTGATTGGTGTCTGGTAGTGCCCCCTACAGTACATGGAGGTATTACATGTTCTGTACTCTTTACCTGTATTACTGAAGTGTATGCACTGACTGGTGTCTGGTAGCGCCCCCTACAGTACAGGGGGTATTACATGTTCTATACTCTTTACCTGTGCCAGGGTTAGCTGCTCCTTTGGGCATCAGGTGAGGGCGGCTCCATTTTACTTTTTTTCTAGGACATTGCATGTTCTGTACAGGACCCTGGAGAAGCTTCTGTCCTCTACATAGACCAGTGTTTCCCAAAGAGGGTGCCTCCAGCTGTTGCAAAACTACAACTCCAGGCATGCCCGGACAGCCGAAGGCTGTCCGGGCATGCTGGGAGTTGTAGTTTTGCAACAGCTGGAGGCCCCCTCTTTGGGAAACACTGACATAGACAGTGATTTACAGCTCCCAGCAGATCTTTACTTTTACGTGTAAGAATTTGCTTTTGCTATTTTAGTTATCTACTTATTTTTCTTTAATTCTCACTTTTTCCTATTTTTGGATGACATTTTGGTGGCTTCAGAACCAATTACCAGGTTTCCATAGAGTTCTGGTTTCAACATACGATGGTTTCAACATACAATGGTCGTCCTGGAACCAATTAATATTGTAACTTGAGAGACCACTGTAGTATAATTGTGGGCAAACTGAGAAATAACACAAATCCATTTTTCTTTTGACCTTTGATAGCGCAGACATAACCTTGTCCTGCCTTTTCATATAGAGGATTGAGACAGTATCCTGATCATACATATATCCATTTTTCACCCAGTGAACTTTTTCATTAATTTGTTGGGATATAAATCCTGGAACAAAAAATCTTCTGCTCAATATTTATTTATTAAGAGCGGCACCAGTGACTTTGCGGGGACATAAAATGGGTCACCTGTACTAAAAATAACATGGTACCTGCTAGAGCGCCTGATTTATTATCGAAATCAGGTCCCAAGAAAATGTGTTTAGATTCCTGCAGCATAAAGGTTTGCTTAGAATTCTAGCATGAGACCTGTTAATATATATTTGACACGGCCTGATGTACCGTATTACCTCCTCTATTTGGGCTGCACCACAAGCTGTGATAAGAGCTCATTGCAAGCTGCACATGTTTAGTTAAACCTCAGCGCTCATGATTCTTAATTAAGAGGAGCACAAATATCTTACAAAGCCCATAAACCATAATAATTACTATAGGAAAAAGGACAGTTTCCAGCTAATATTGGAGTGGAGCGCAAAAAATGAGCCCATCATGTTCAGCGCTGATAGATGTGGCAGTCCGGCTACTTTTTTTAATTTGTGGGGAGTCTCATACAGGCTCCATTTGTCCATATAAGCTTTGAGGGCTTGCAGACATCATGGAGGGGTGATCTCAATTTGGTACTCTACTTTTTGCAATATTGTCTTGAAGGGGTACTCTGAGAACTATTTTATTTTTTTATTTTTTTTTAATTGGCGCCAGAAAGTTAAACAGGTTTGTAAATTACTTTTATATAAAAATCTGTATAAAAATACTTATCAGCTGCTTCATACTACACAGGAAGTTCTTTTCTTTTTGAATTTCCTTTCTGCCTTACCACAGTGCTCTCTGCTGACTCCTCTGTCCATGTCAGGAACTGTCCAGAGCAGGATAGGTTTACTATGGGTATTTGCTCCTACTCTGGACAGTTCCTAACATGGACAGAGGTGTCAGCAGAGAGCACTGTGTTCAGACGGGAAATAAATTCAAATTTACAAATCTGTTTAACTTTCTTGCACAAGTTGATTTAAAAATAAAATAAAAAATCCCACCGGAGTACCCCTTTAACCCCTTAAGAACCAAGACCATTTTCACCTTAAGGATCAGATCAATTTTTGCAAATCTGACCACTGTCACTTTAAGCATTAATAACTCTGGGATACTTTGACTTTTCATTCTGATTCCAAGATTTAGTTTTTTTCGTGACATATTCTACTTTATTTTAGTGGTAAATTTTCAGCGATACTTTCATAATTTCTTGGTGAAAAATTAAAAAATTTCATGAAAAATTTGAAAATTTTGCTTTTTTTTTTACTTTGAAACTCTCTGCTTATAAGGAAAATGGACATCCCAAATTTATATATTGATTCACAAACACAGTGGGGGAGATTTATTAAAGGATTTAGACTGGTTTTTCCTGTGCGACTTTTCTGCGACTTTTGCTGTAGAGGATTTTTAGAACATGATGCATGCAAGTCTATTTTAGACAGAAATGCATTGGAAAATGCATTGGTGCTGAATTTATCAAGTGCGACTTTTGTGCGACAAGTCGCATCTGCCCAAAATACGCTGAAATGTCAGACCATGTTGGAGCAGGTCTAAATGCAGTTTAAGCTGTAGACCCTGAAGTCTGAGCACAGAATTTATCAAGGGCTGTGAGACCTTTGATAAATTAGGAGCACAATAGACAGGAGACTACCACATACGCTGGTCTATAAGCATACCCAGAATAGACTAGATTAGTAAATGTCCCCCAATATGTCTACTTTATGCATCACAAAGTTGACATGTTTTTACTTTTGGAATACATTAGAGGGCTTCAAAGTTCAGCAGCAAATTTTTCACAAAATTTTCAAAACCAGAATTTTTCAGGGACCAGTTCAGTTTTGAAGTGGATTTGAGGGGCCTTCATATTAGAAATATCCCATAATTGACCAAATTATAAAAACTTTACCCCTCAAAGTATTTAAAATGACATTCAGAAAGTGTGTTAACCCTTTAGGTGTTTTACAGGAATAGCAGCAAAGTGAAGGAGAAAATGCTAAATCTTCAGTTTTTACACTTGCATGTTCTTGTAGACCCAGCTTTAGAATTTTTACAAGGGGTAAAAGGAGAGAAATAACCCCAAAATTTGTAACCCAGTTTCTCTCTTGTAAGGAAATACCTCATATGTGGATGTCAAGTGCTCTGCGTGTGCACTAGAAGGCTCAGAAGTAAAGGAGCAACAATGGGATTTTGAAGAGTAAATTTTGCTGAAATGGTTTTTGGGGGGCATGTGGATTTTAGGAATCCCCTTTGGTGCCAGAACAGCAAAAAAAAAAAAAACACATGGCATACTATTTTGGAAACTACACCCCTCAAGGAGCGTAAAAGGGGTACAGTGAGCCTTAAGACCCCACAGGTGTTTGACGACTTTTCGTTAAATTCAGATGTGTAAATAAAAAAAAAAAATGTTCACAAAAATGCTGGTTTTACCCAAAATTTTAAATGTTTGCAAGGGGTAATAGGAGAAAATACCTCCTAAAATTTTTATGGAAATACCCCATGTGTAGACATCAAATGCTCTACTGTCGCACTGCAATGCTCAGAGGAGAAGGAGTCAAAAATTTTGTTTTTGAAAAGCAAATTTAGCTGAAATGGTTTTTGGGGGGCATGTTGCATTTAGGAAGCCCCTATGGTGCCAGAACAGCGGAAAACCCCACACATTGCATACTATTTTGGAAACTACACCCATCAAGGAACGTAACATGGGGTACAGTGAGCCTTAACACCCCACAGGTGTTTGATAAATGTTCATTAAAGTGGGATGTGAAAAGGAAAAATTTTTTTTTTTTTTTTTCACTTAAATGCTGGGGTTACCCCAAATTTTTCATTTTCACAAGTGGCAATGGGAGAAAATGCCCCCAAAATTTGTAAATACATTTTTGGAGTAAGGACGTACCTCATATTTGGATGTAAACTGCTCTGCGGGTGCACACCAGGTCTCGGAAGAGCAGGAGCGCCATTCGACTTTTGGAGAGAGAATTTAGCTGAAATCTGTGTCGGCGGCCTTGAGCGTTTACAGAGCTACCATGGAGCCAGAACAGTGGGACCCCCTCAAGTGCCATAATTTTGGAAACTACACTCCTCAAGGAACGTAATAAGGGGTACAGTTAGTATTTATATCTCACAGGTGTTTGGAACATTGGTCCATAAAATAACAAAATATTTTTTTTTCCACAAAAATGTCGGTGTTAGGGTGGGTTCACACTACGTTTGTAGTGTACTGTTGCTGGTTGGGAGGGGCAAAAACCGGCCGCTCCCGTATAACAGCCGGATCCAGCCCGAACCCCATTCATTTCAATGAGCCGACCGGAGTCAAACCCTGACTCCGGTTGTCTCATTTTTGCCCCGTATACGGTTTTCTGACCGGACCTTAAACCATGGTATACCACGGTTTTTGGTCCGGTCAGAAAACCGTATACAGGGAAAAATGAGACAACCGGAGTCAGCGTTTGACTCCGGTCGGCTCATTGAAATGAATGGGGTTTGGGCTGAATCCAGCAACCGTACACTACAAACGTAGTGTGAACCCACCCTTACTCCAAATTTTTCATTTGCACAAGGGATAAGAGGAGAAAATGCCAAATTTTGTAACCCCATTGCTTCTGAGTATGGAAATACCCCATATGTGGATGTAACATGCTGTGCGGGCGCACTACAGGGCTCAAGAGTCATAGAGCTATGTTTGCATTTGAGGGCTATGGCATATTAGTAGCTGACTGTTACATATATTCAGCGGAAAATAACAAAAAGAAACACCCACATGTTACACAATTACAGAAAGTACCCTCCTTGAGAAATGGGTATAGGGCTAAAGTCGACATTTTGAACGCACAGGTGTTCCCTAAATTTATTTTCCAGGAATGGATGAAGTGTACCATGGGGGGGGGGGGGGGGGGGGGAGATTACTACTGATATGCCAAAAGTAAATAGCCAAAAGTAAAAAATATGCCTGCCCCAAACCCTATCTTCTGAATCATCATTCTGGGAATGTGATGTGTGGCTGTCCCTAACCTGTTGCATCAAATGCGCACACCACTCAGGTGGAGAGAGCGCTGCGCATTTGAGGCAACATAAAAAAGACCCAATACTAGTGACCCCATTTTTGGAAAACATACCCCCAGAGGTCTTATCAGGTTTTTATTTTATTTATTTATTTTTCTGAAAGTTTTTTTTGGGGCAATTTAGTGGTTTATTTCGAATGTACCTGGACTTGGTACATTGGGGTCGAATTATGGGAAATTAAAATGAAAAGGGAAAACGTAGTGTTCCATGGAAGTCTGATACTCCCTGAAGAGGCCCAGATGATCGGGGCAAGTGTCGCATTGAGTGGTGGTGTCCTTCCGTCTCCCCCTCTTGCAACACATTCTGCATATTTCCAGTTCCTTGGGAAGTCCGGCCTGCTCTTTCCTGGTCGCCAAAGATCAGGACCTTTAGGAATTCCTCCTGGAATTGAATGTATGTCCCTGTGTTGCCAACGTACTGGGACAGTATAAAAGAGTTGTACATGGCAACCTGTACCATGTAGACTGCAACTTTTTTGTACCTTGCCCATGTATGTGTGTGCTTGGTGCAAACTGTAATAACTGTGTGTGATTAGAAATCATATACACGGTTATAGTTATAAAATAAGGGGCAAAAGATTTTTTTAATCTTTTGTGTTTTTTATTACCTACCTGTCCCCTTAACTCTGCTGTCCCTGCTCTATAGACTGTGGCAGGAGGCCACTTACCAGTGCCCTGAGGGGGCACAGAAGGCTCTGGCACACTTTCTCTGCTCTGCTAGCCGGCTGAGGTGGGCAAGCGAGCAGAGCAGAGAAAGGTGGACATTAACCCCTCCCCTTTCTCTGCTCTGCTGGCTTGCCCACCTTGTTCCATCCGAGCAATAACAGCGTTTGCTGGGATGGTGACGTGGTGCACCCTTTGTCCTTAGGTCACAAGGACGTGAGGGCGTACCTGTACACCCTTGGTCCTGGTGGGGCTAAAATATCACCCACCACCTCTTGCTCTGGTAAACCTGGCCTTTCCATATACTACATCTGAATGGCTGGCATGTACTAAATTCACATCTCAATCAAAAATAACTGCATAAATAGATGAGTAGCAACCAAGTAGGAGCTCTAGGAAGCGATTACATTATTTTAGATCCCACTTTTGTTTTAATGAATGCAGTATGAGATCATGTCTTCTGTTTAGACACAGACCATAGTGTGGAGCATGCAGATTCAATATGCATCCCGATTTGTTAGCATATTCTCCACATGGTTTCCTCCCCCTCGTTAGTAGCTTGCATTCATATGCCTGAAATATTTTCTCCATGTGCCTGCACATAGTGCATGAATACTGCCAATTCATTATGGCTATTCATACGTACAAATCACTAGTCAGACCACACATAGAATACTGTGTACTGTACTGGACACCAGTGTACAAGAAAGATATAGTGGAGCTGGAGAGGGTTCAAAGACGGGCAACCAGGGAAATATGGGGAATGGGAGGACTACAGTACTCAGAAAGATTATCAGAATTAGGGTTATTTATATATATAATATGAGGGGGCAGTACAGAGATCTCTCCCATGATCTATTTATACCCAGGACTGTATCTATAACACAGAGGCATCCTCTACATCTAGAGGAAAGAAGGTTTCTACACCAGCACAGATGGGGGTTCTTTACTGTAAGAGCAGTGAGACTGGGAAATTCTCTGCCAGAGGAGGTGGTCATGGTGAACTCTGTAAAAGAATTTGAAAGGGGTCTGGATGCATCTTTGGAGAATAATAACATTACAGGTTATGGGTTCTAGATCTATATCAACTCAGTAGGGACTCGCTAGGGATATAGGTTGAACTTAGACTCTGGTCTTTTTTCGACCTTATGAACTATGTTACTATGTTACATGTGATATAGTTAGGTGTTGTTTGTGTACCATGCATATTAAAGTCAGCATGGTGTACTGGATATGATATATACAACAAATGATGGGTTACAATTGATGCTTCCTACCCATAGCAGCAACATTTAGACTCACACGTGGATCTTTGTCAAGCATGGCCAAGACCCCTGTGTGTCGAATTATTGCCGTAATGAGTTGGATGCATCAGTAAGGATGTGAGTTTTTTTTTTTTTATATATATATATGGATGGATGGTGTCAGTATCTTTTTAGGGTCCAGGCCTGTCATCAGGAGCTATGATTGTTTATGAATGGGCCTTAGGTTTTGACCTTGAGGAAACATTAGCCCTAAATTACCTTTGTAATCTCTACTGCTCTTCTCCGGTTGTGTGCCACAAATTGTGCCTGCCCTAGATTTTTTGGCACATTGCACCATAATTAGCCTACAAAAAGGGGTGTGGGTGGTTGGAAAAGGGGAGTGGTTTCACAACCTAATTTATTTACTATTGAATTCACATAAAATCCTGTGAATAAATGGCTGGAAATTTTCACCAAGAAAAGCTGGTCAGAAAACTTTCCCGACTTGTAAATCAGAGACTTCTCATAGTACATAGAGTGGAATCCTGCAAGTTGGAAACAACATTTCACACCAGTAAAAACCCAACACTCTTAGTAAATCAGGGCCATTATCTTCATAAGTAGAATATTAGAAATGGCCACATTTGACTCTCATGGGCATTCTGTAACTAAAAAGTACTTTACTTTAATAGGTGAACATACTAGGCCGTAGATGAAATAAAAGTGAGAGATACATTCTTTATAGGCACTGTCTATACTGGATGATAGATGAAACTCCTGAGGGACCTACCTCTATTATTTAATGTTTCTCTTACAGAGTATTTGGGCAATGGTTATCAATGCCAGACAACCCCCTTAAACTTTGTCAGCATCTTCCTTGAGCATACTTGGGAGGATGGCTTCCTCTGTGTAAGCAGGTTATGCTTCTCCGTTAGAATATTGGCCATATGGTGAAACATATTAGAATTCATTGTATCTGCCTGTAAAGGCTGAAGATTTTATAAATGCACTTTCCATTTACAATATATTTATGCTAGTATTGTATCACAGCCATGACTAAGGACTATAGGCCCAAAACGAATGGGCTCTATTTGTGGTTATGGATTTTTAATGAGAAAACAATAAAAAATGTAATTTTTATTTATTGGAGCTGAGTCTTTCATTTTATTTTGGTCAACCCTTAAAGGGGTACTCCGGTGGATTTTTTTTTTTTTTTTTAATCAACTAGTGTCAAAAAGTTAAAACAGATTTGTAAATTACTTCAATGTAAAAAAAATCTTAATCCTTCCAGTACTTATGTGCTGCTGCATGCTCCACAGGAAGTTCATGTCGAATTTATTTTCTGTCTGTCCAGAGTGCTCAGCTGAGAGCACTGTGGTCAGGCAAAAAAAAAAAAAAAAGAAAAGAACTTCCTATGGACCATACAGCAGCTGATAAGTACTGGAAAGATTAAGATTTTTAAATAGAAGAACATTTACACATCTGTTTAACTTGCTGGCACCTTTTATAAAAATAAAGTATCATTAGCAAAAACCTTTTGTATAATGTAGACCATTATATGACTATTTTTAAAATACATTGGTTAAAAAATGTGTATAGGTTTGTCCCTTCAGCTATTGCCTGTATGTCTCTGTGAGGAGACCAAATACAGGAAGTGTAGGTGGACAAGCGGGGCTCTGTGCAGTGAGGCTATGTGACACACCCTGCTTGTCCACCCACACTTCCTGTATTTTGTCTCCTCACAGAGACACAGTCAATATCTGCAGGGACAACATTTTTTCACCCAAAAAGTACGCTTTAAATGGGCACTGTCGGAATTTAAAATGTTGTACATCTTGGCAAAACATCAACCTTTCTAATATACTTCATTAAAAAAATCTCCCTTTTATACAAATCATGGCTTATTAAAAAAAAACAAAAAAAAAAACTAGGGGTCCCTCCACAACATAATCCTATTGCCATATTGCCTTTTTTTTTTTTTGGGTTTTGTAACTTCCAATAAGCTAGTGCCTGAGGGCCTTGTAAAGGTATCTACAGCATTGGACATTCTTTATTCTTGGGAAGAGTTAAAGCACCTATCCAGCAGTTTCTCCCCCCCAAGAATTGCGGCTACCCCTACAAGGTGAACAGCCATCCACACAGCCGTCCCTTTGCTTCTGACCCCTGTTTAGGGGCTCTGGTGTCTGGGGTAGCTCATCAGACTCCTCCTAAAAACAGAGAGGAGGGGCTTACAGAACAGCCTCCTGTGATGAGATGAAGAGACTCAGCACAGTAGACTCAGGGGGTGAATGCATGGTCAGGGAGGGCAGGCTGAGTGCCCATGCCTATTATTGGTGGGGTGTCTGGAATGACATACGGTGGGACGTCTGGAATGACATAATAGTTTGTGGGGTTCCAACCTCTGGGATTCTTATTCTCTGTAGATAGGGTCATAGAGGTTGGCCACAGTAAAATAGGTTATGCAGCACTCATCCTCTTGCTATAAAACATGTTTTGTTTTTTTATCCATATCCATTCAAACAGATTAGTAGAAATTATACTTAAGTTTGATGAAAGTTTACATATGCCAGAGTGATAAATCAAATATGTTTCAAACCATAGAATACAGGTTTATACTTGCATACAAAAGGTCCCGAAGGTTGGATCCTACTAATCAGATTAGGACATATCCCAGCAGTAAGACCATAGTTACTGGGAATATCACTTTAAATGTCTTCTCTTATTTTGCAGAAGGCATATCTGATACCTTAGATCTTAATTATCTCTCTGGTGTTTGTCTAGAAATATTCTGGTTATTTTACTTATGCAGTGTTTGTCTTAGAATAAACTGCAGATCAGCATGCACAGTATGCTAAAAACCACTCTTAAGTAGCCACAAATGCTCGATTAAAAGCGCGCTTGGAGTCCTGCATACCCTTCTTCGGGTGACAGATAGGCATTGCTGTGTTAATTCATTCTTTTACCTTGAGATACAAATTACAGTCTACTTTTCCTCATCAATCTCTCCAGGGTCTGAGTCATCTGCACCAGCACAAGGTGATTCATCGAGATATTAAGGGGCAAAATGTCTTGCTGACAGAAAATGCTGAAGTAAAACTAGGTAAGAGAAGATGTGAATTCCAATGAGCACTGAAAAACATGTTTCCTGCTGAACTGTATTTTTACTCTTGTCACATAAATGCAATGTAAATGAAATAACACTGTTTACTGCAGGATAAAGCCCTTGCTGATCGTATCACTGTGCCATTCACAATCACTTGTTACATGAGTCTAATAAACCGAATTGTGTAATCTTGAATCAAACTACCAGGCTGCGCACAGGAAAAAAGATTCTGTGTGCGTTAGACGAGGCTGATCTAACTATGCTATGCTTTTCCAAATAGAAAATTCTCAGTATATATTTCATAAATGCCTCAGAAGTGTAGGTCCAGCTTTTTTTTTTTTTATTATTTAAATAGTGACCAAGCTACACTAAAAAAGTAAAAAAAAAAAAAAATTAATAAAATAAAATTTTCTCTCCTGATGCGATCTCCTGCCGCTGCTGTTTCCACGTTGCTTTGTCCCACAACTCCCCTTTGTTTGATAACTTCTCATCACAAGGAATTGCCCACTTAGTGACTGGAGTGGTGACCAACTATCACAGGCATTGCTATCGGCCAGACTAGTACAGGAGTATGGAGGTACAATAAATAACACCCGGAGTACTGCTGCATCAGTCACTTTCTACTGCAGAATACCAAGTGATCACGTGCAAATCCTACTGATCACCCCCCAAACATTAGTATGAATGTAGGTTTTGTTGGCATAAATTTATGTTTTGCAAGCATTCTATAAGAGCATCTTGGATTCCCCCCCCCCCAAAAAAAAAAAACCCAAAAAAATGAAATTGCAGTATTTCCACCGTAGATATCTCTAGAATTAACTTGAGTAACATGGACTAAAAAATTGTCCTTGGGTTAAGTTCATATTAAATGGGCACTGTCACCAACTTTTTTTTTTTTTATATGTTGTAGTACATATGAACTACAACATATCTCTAATATAGTTTCATAATTATTTTTTTTTTTTATTAACATGGTGTAATTTACATTTGAAAACCGGCCACTAGGGGTCTCCCTCCTTGTGGCCGGCTGCAGCCTGGCGTGATGTCATGCCTGAAAAAGGACTGATTTTGGCATGGCAATCAGTCCTTTTTCATTTAGGCTGCTCTCGCTCCCTGCCTGTCAATCAGACAGGTGGGAGCGAGCGCATTGGCTCACCGGCCACTCCTCCCGCACATGTCGCCGCCGCTGTCCCTGCACGCCCGCTGCCGGACTCTGCAGTATCTGTAAGTAAGAGGGAACGGGGTATGCGGGCGGGGGGTTTGTGATGGAGGGAACGGGGTATGCGGGTGGGGGGGGGGGGGCTGTTGTGATGGAGGGAAAGGGGTATGGGGGGGCTTTGACGGAGGGAACGGGCTAGTGCCGTAGCGCCGCATGGCGCTAACTTATAGTTTATCTACACAGGGTGCCTCCAGCTGTTTCACTACAACTCCCAGCATGCCCTGACAGCCTATAGATGTCAGGGCAAGCTGGGAGTTGTAGTGGTGAAACAGCTGGAGGCACCCTGTGTAGATAAACTAAGGGCGGAAGTGTTGTCCCCAGCAGACATCAGTGACGTGGTGCCTGCTGGGGAAGTCTGCCTGGTAGTGAGCACACTACCAGGCAGACAAAAAGTTATTTTTAATATAGTAAAAAGAAAAATTAAAAGCAGGGAGGGGGTTAGGGATAGATTGGCAATAGGCAGGGACAGAAAAAAAAATAGGATGGTGGGAGCTACTCTTTAAAGAAAGAACTTAGAACTAAGAGACATAATGTATTGAAAATGTAATCTGAGTTAAATAAAATTACAGTGCTGGTTCACAAAAAAAAGATATAGATGTAAGTACATCATAACCTTTTAAAATAGAAAGGGAAAAGCTAAATCAGACCTTCAGCTGTGAACTGTTCAACACAAAATGTGCAACAGCATGCCTGCTGCGCATGGCACAATTATTTCACTCTGTTCCTCATATTTCTTGGGCAGTCCATTAGAGACCACACTTGACAAATTTTGGACAATTTCAGTGCAACAGCTTGATGTCTCCTCCTACCACCATCTAAACCATAAAAGCCTAGAACCCACTGATTCTGACTATATCTAGTTATAGCATAATCTATGTGTGAAATGCTAGATTAATTCCAGCAGATGGATCATCCGTGGTTCAGGATCTCAACCTTTTGGTAGATATCAATCCTGCTGTTTTGCATACTGTGTGTCTGGCTTTTCCAACTAAAACGGTCACTGTGGGTGGCTGATTCTGTAAGGTGATTTGTCCTGTGCTGCAAAAGGTTATATATACAAACAGGATACGAAGGCAGGGGATAGTACCAGTCTTAGCCAGTAATGGGATGAATGGCCAGTCCCTTATGTCGAGGGGGAGACAGGAAGTGATGAGTTGCTGGGATTGACTGACATCAGAATGGCAGAGATGAGGGTTCAGGGCAGGGGAGTAGCCTATTATTTATAATATAATTTTTATAGTGGTAAAAAGTTAAATGGGTTTTTCCAGGAGCCACAGTAAGATCCAGATTAGGAAACTTTTAAGAATGTGAGTTGTCATCTTTCTGTACTATATGCCATCTGCCATTCTTGCCCAGTATCTATGCCTTACCTTTTTAAAATATTCCAATAGTTTTAGGCAAACTTACCACAGGTTACAACTAGAGTCAGAAAAAATAAAAATAACTGTAGTCGCCCTTAATTACTCTTCTGTTCTGTCATCCCCTGCAGGAAGTGTGCATTGACCTAATGTACATTGCTCAAGCGGTACTGCAGCCAGTCACTGTCCTCAGTGATCTCATGAATTACACAGAGAAAGAAAAAGTTATCTGATCCCCTGCTGATTTTGTACTTTTGGCCCCTGACAAGAAAATGTCTATGCTTTTAATAGTATGTTTATTTGAACAGTGAAAGACCATTTAAAAAAAAAATATCCATAAAAAGGCATTTCAAATAATGTATGAATTGATTTGCATTTTACTCAATCAGATTCAAAACTCTTCACCATGGCCAAGACCAATAAGCTTTCCAAGGATGGCCCCTTGAAGTTTGCCAAAGGACCTCTCCTCTCAATCCTTCAGAAGTTCTTTGGCAAATTTCAGACGGGCCTATGCATGTGTTTTCTTGATCAAGGGGACCTTGCAGGCGCTGCTGAATTTCAGTTCTTCATGTCCTATTGTGTCACCATTTTTTTTCTTGTTGACTATGGTTCTAGCTGCCTTGAGATCATTGGCAAGAGCCTACTGTGTATTTCTGGGCTGATTACTCACCAATCTCATGATCATTAAAACTCCACATGGAGCCCCCGACCAAGGTAGATTAACTTTTATTTTGTGTTTCTTCAGTTTGGAAATAATCACACCAACTGCATCCCATTCCAGCCTTGTGTAGGTTTACAATCCTGTCCCTGACATCCTTGGGCAGAACTTAGGTCTTGGCCATGGTGGAGAGTTTAGACTCTGATTGATTCCTTCTGTGGCCAGGTGTCTTTTATACACACAATAAACTTAGATTAGGAGCACTCCCTTTTTAGGATAGTGCTCCTAATTAGAAATGAGCGAAGTTACAGTGATTCGATTTGTCACGAACCTCACGGCTCGGCGTTTGCTGACTTTAGCCTACATAAAATAGTTCAGCTTTCACGTGCTCCGGTGGGCTGGAAAAGGTGGATGCAGTCCTAGGAGAGTCGAATCACTGTACCTTTGCTCAACTCCTAATCTTACCTTGTTACCTGTATAGAAGATACCTGGAAGCCAAAAATCTTGCTGATTGATAGAAGATCAAAAACTTATTTCACGGAGTAAAATGCAAATCAATTCATAACTTAATGGTCACAGGAAGAAGTTGTAATAGCGGAGCAACTCACCCGGTGTGCTGGAGGTGATTCAACCGAGGAATATCGCGGTCAAGCGAGGAAGTAGCGGGATGCTGAAGATGTTACGGGGGGGAAGTCAGACGTCGGGCCACAGCCGTATCGCACCGTTTGGTGCTTCGTCAGGCCCCAGCAACGTCATCATGTTCCCTCCGGTGGTTTTTATCTGCTGTGTCATGTGATTACAGGTGAGTAGGTGTGGTTCACCATTAACTCTTTGTGCGCTCAAAAGAAACAAAAGAAAAGCAGTGAATTAAAAACTGTGAGGAGAAAACATAATCCTGCATGTGAACAGGTACTAAGAGATATTTAAATATCAAATTAGAGCACCCAACTCATTTTTATCGTTTAGACCCTGTGGTCCTAGTCCTTAAATTTCTTAGTACCTGTTCACATGCAGGATTATGTTTTCTTCTCACAGTTTTTAATTTACTGCTTTTCTTTTGTTTCTTTTGAGCGCAAAAAGAGTTAATGGTGAACCACACCTACTCGCCTGTAATCACATGACAAAGCAGATAAAAACCACCGGAGGGAACATGATGACGTCGCTGGGGCCTGACGAAGCACCAAACGGTGCGATACGGCTGTGGCCCGATGTCTGACTTCCCCCCGTAACATCTTCAGCATCCCGCTGCTTCCTCGCTTGACTGCGATGTTCCTCGGTTGAATCACCTCCAGTACACCGGGTGAGTTGCTCCACTATTACTACTACTTCCTGTGACCGTTACTTTTTACCTGTGCCATTGGCGTCAGAGCACCACCCATAGGAGACGGCATACCTGCCCTACCAAATCATGTTGTATCAGGAGCTTTCATTCAGAGTCATATAGGACTGTGCCTGATCTGTCTTTTCTTTTGGGTTTACAATTCATAACTTAATTGAAATGCATTTTTCAGGATTTTTTTTTTTCTTTCTTTCTCTGTTCAAATGAACCTACCATTAAAATTATAGATTGATCCTTTCTTTGTCAGTGGGCAAACATACAAAATCACCAGGGCATCGAATATTTTTTTTCCTCCACTGTAGGCAGCAAAAGATTGCAGAGGCAATTGATTGGTTCAAGTGAACTATGAATGTGATGTAATTGCAGGATCACCTAGAGTGAGCAGGTTAGTTGAGGGTGTAAAGTGTGTATGTATCTCGCTCACTATATACGTATATATATATATATATATATATATATATATATATATATATATATATATATAAATATATATTTATTTTTTATATACACTAGAAATGTTGTTACTGATTAAAATTCGGAAGACTTTCTGATTAATGAATGTAGTTGTTTCCCACTGAAGGTGATTATGCATGTCCTATAAACACTTGCAACAACAACTGGGTGCTAGTTTAGTAGATTATCCGAAATTGGAATCAGACATTCATTTCTTAAAAGCTGAGGATTTTAAGATGAGGCAATTTCCTAAAAAATTTTTTTTTAGGATTTAATTCTTTAGAATTGGTTGTAAGGTTCAATTCTATCTGAATAAATTTAGGCCTTATAAGAAGGACCCCGATTGCCCTAAAAAGTTAATGAGGTTTCATGGGTTTCAAGTTTTTTATATTTATCCTGTGCAGGGTAGGCTTTCCAGCAGCAGTGGTACAATATAAAACATGAGTAACAAGGTTGTTGTATAGGGCAAGTAGTAGCATATGCCATTTTGAGAGGTTCATTTGAAACTTATCTCACACATTTTACTGAAATTAACAAATTTGAGGTGTGCCAAATGAATGTGCACAACTTTATTTAAGAAATTAAAGGGGTGCTCCAGAGAAGTACATATATAAAAAGAAAGCTCCAAAGCTACCACCCTAATTGGATATGTTCTCTGTAAATGATCCTGCCTGGTATGCATGGCTCCTGTGGCCCCTGTTGTCTTCTCTGGCTGCTTGATATTTTTTTAATCCTTCCTCTTCAGCTTGAATACTACATTTCCTGGCAGCCAGTGCAGCTCTTCTCTCTCTGTTGTCCAGCTTCCCATAGCTCCCTCTCTGAAAGCAACTCCTACCCTCCTGTGTGATTGTCTAAGACTACACACACCTCCCAGCACTAAAGGTAGCATCATGACTCATTGGTGCAGGGCAGAAACCACATGGTCTGTGTCTTTCAGGAGGCTGGGGGCTGTTTTCAGAGAGAGAGAGAGAGACTTGGACAGAGACACAGTGTATGGCTGGATGACCTATTTTTCTTACTACCTGCATGTGAGTGAAAACTGCTCTATATAGCTAATGAGTGATATTTAGACAATTTAATAGTTTGGTGAGAGGGAAAGGATGAGCTATGGGTTTAGTTCCTCGGAGTACCCCTTTAAAGGGGTCATCCAGGAATAGAAAAAACACTGCTAATTTCTTTCAAAAACAGCTCCATGTCGGCCTCCAGGTTGGGTGTGGTTTTACAACTTGGCTCTATTCACTTCTATGGAACTGAGCTGCAGAACCACACCCAACCTGAAGATGGCTGGTAATGGATTTTGAAAGAAATTAGCTCAGTTTTTTCTATTTCTAGATAATCCCTTTAATGCTGTATTGCACTTTGCATAAACAGTTCATCATTTGTCATTTTTAGATATGCAGCATTGATTAACTTATTTTTGTTATATTTGGCCATAGTGGATTTTGGTGTGAGCGCACAGTTAGACAGGACAGTAGGAAGAAGAAACACTTTCATTGGTACTCCATATTGGATGGCTCCTGAAGTCATTGCCTGCGATGAAAACCCTGATGCAACATATGACTTTAAGGTACGTAAGGCAAAAATATTACTGCTGCTAGTTACACCTCCTGTGGGGTTTTCTGTAGGCATAAACATTGCTTAATACTTGGTACCTGTCAACGAAAAACAAAGTCCTCAGCTTCTATAATGAATTAAGGCTATTATAAAGTTGTCAACTTCAGCCATAATAATATTCTGCTTGTGTACACTCCTCTGTGTACCATATTTTTTTGGAGAAATGAGTCAGATTTCTAGACACCCCAGGCAAACTGAAGCTACAGCAAATCCTCTTTTATTCAGTCCCAATTCCAAAGAAAATGATGCAGTCTATCAGAGAAGCTTTGCTAATTTTGAGCCTCAAGTAAAATTGCCATCTGTGTATCTTTTGCCGCTTGTTTTTACCTCTTTTCTGGTCAGTCCTGCTATTTTACTGTAAATATTTCTATATAATATATTTGGAACTTTTTACAATGACTGTTCTGCAACTCTGTGAACAAGTAATACAGAACATGCAAGGGAAGCACTATCTGACCCGATAAGAAGTACTTACATTCTGCTGCTGTTAAATGTAATCCTATTATAGGCTTAAATTCTTCAAATGGTCCTTTTTTATGTGAAGTTTGATTGTCTTCTTATCTTTTTTATGAAAAATTATGTACAAAATCTTTGTTTAATCTACATACCCAGATAACCCACTAACAGCAGGATATAGTATTTTCCTTTTTTGTTTTGTTAAATAAATTTAATGTGTTACTATTAATATATTTGTCAGGGGGCTGACTACCTACACCATGCCGATCTACTGTTTGGAAAGACCGTGACACTCATGCGGTGTTGCAACTTCTTCAGCGTTAACTTCATCTGTCAGCTGGCTTATACTGTATTACTGTATTATTTATAGTTTAAAAATGTAAAAATTAAATGTGAATAAGCCCTTCACCCAATAAAAATTTTAATTACTTTTTCCCATTTTAAAGAAACAATAAACCTTTTTTTGGTATCGCTGTGTGTAAATGTCCAAAATAATTAAATGTTAATGATCCCATACAGTATAAATGTATAGTAAAAAAAACTAAAAGCCTGAAATTGCAGATTATTGGTCATATCAGATCCAATAAAAAGTGATCAATAAAATCACATGCGCTCAAAATTGTTACAGATAAAAACTGCAGATCATGGTTCAAAAATAAGCTCCATGCAGCCCTATATACAATAACAGAAAGGCCTGTAAACAGGGGTATCATTTAATTGTATTAATCCACAGAATATAGAGAATAGGTAAGTTTCACAGTAAAGTGTATGGTTTAAAATGAAAGCCATCAAAAAGTTGAAAAATTGCGCTTTTCATTTTAACCCCCCCCCCCCCCCCCCAACAAATTATAGTAACATAAAAGGTGTCATTACAAAACACTCATGCTAGTGTGCAACTTCTTCAGTGTAAACTCCATTCGTAAGCTGGCTTGCCCTTACACATTCTGTATTGTTTATAGTGTGGTTGCAAGGTTTTGCCATACTGTTCAACTCCACAGGTCTACTGCTGCTTTTAAACCCAAAGTTGATATAAAATCCGGCAAGTGGCCTAATGGTGTGAAAATTTGCCAAAACTCATTCTGACTTGGTGTTGCACTGTATCAGCTGTTCAGATTAATGCAGATCATATTCCCTCCTCAGTAAAAGCTTTTCTTCTAGCCAGATTTAGTGGGAAGCCCTGCAAGTGCTGCAGTCTTACACAGCTGTCCCACTTCAAGCTTCATTTCATTTCACTGAAAAAGGAAAATAATAAAAACTAGGAAAGGAGCAACAGCCGAAGCAGCAAATAACAAACAATTCATCTTGTTCATTGTCACTGTTCATCAGGGTTGAAAGCTGCAGCCCATCACTATTGGGAAAGCGTTTTCCATCAATATAGACTGACAGCACCATGGCGTGTTCATTATTTTTACTCTAAATATCACTTCTATCCAGAAAACAGAATATTGATGATAGAACGTCTTGTAATATAAGAAGCTGTAAACCATTCATAAATTCTGTATTGTTTTCAAGATGTTCTCTGCTTCATAAACCTTTTTTATTTATTTATTTATTTTTTTTTTTTTATTCTAGAGTGATTTGTGGTCCCTAGGAATAACAGCCATAGAGATGGCAGAAGGAGCTCCTCGTAAGTAATGTAGATTGTTTGTTTGTTTTCCAACAGGGACTTAAGTGGTCAGCCATAACATTAAATCCTCCTACCTAATATTACCTTTTGAGTCCTGTAAATCCTCCTGCCTTTTGAGTCCTGTAAGTTGTAAGGTGGGACCTCCATGGACCAGACTTGTTGTTTCAGCACCACACCTTAAAGGGGTACTCCGTCCCTAGACATCTTATCCCCTATCCTTTGTATAGGGGATAAGATGTCTGATCACGGGGGTCCCACCGCTGTGAACCCCTGTGATCTCGGCTGCGGCACCCCGCTGTCATCACTGCACAGAGCAAACTCGCTGTGTGTGTAAGGATGGGCGATACAGGGGCGGGGGCATCGTGATGTCACGGCTCTGCCTCGTTGTGATGTCACGTTCCGCCCCCTCAATACAAGTCTATGGGAGGGGGCGTGGTGGCCGTCACGATGCTCCGGCCCCTGTATCGCCTGTCATCAGACATCTTATCCCCTATCCTCATAGATGGCTGCTATTAGCAGTCAGGACCTCTCTTCTAATGGCAGACGTCAGCAATCCTGCTGATGTTCACCATTAACCCTTCAGATGCAGTGATCAATACTGGTCGCATCTAAAACGGTCACAGTGCTTAGACGCACTCATAAGACCACCTGCAGCAACATGGCGTAGGTCCAATGAGTGAAGATGACGGCCAGGGTCTCCACACCTGCCCCATGCCGCGTGAAGGATTTTCTTGTATAGTCTGCCCACAGAGGTGAGCCGTACAAGTAGATCTGTACTTGTACTGATCAGTGGTTAAAAAAATGAAATGTGAATAAGCCTCTCCACCAACATAAATTTTAATCGCTCCTTTTTCCCATTTAAATAAATAAAAAACCTTTTTGCTTTCGCTGTGTGTAAATGTCCAAAATAATAAACGGTTAATGACATACAGTGTAAATGTAAAGTAAAAAAAAAAGCCTGAAATTGCAGATTGTTGGTCAAATCAGATCCAATAAAAATTGATCACAAAGTCACATAAGCACAAAATACGGTACTTAGAAATAAAAACTGCAGATCACGGGGCAAAATAAGCTCCATGTTGCCCCATAAACAGAAAAAGTAAGAAAGTTATAAGGGTCAGAATAGCGCAATTTTAAACATACTTATTTAGTTAAAGTTTGAGTTTTTTTTAAAGCAGTACAATAATAGAAAAGCCTGTAAACATGGGTATCGTTTTAATTTTATTGATCCACAGAATAAAGAGAATAGATTTGTTTCACAGTAAAGTGTATGGTGTAAAATCAAAACCCTCCAAAAGTTTTATTTGGTCGTGCAAAAAAACAGCCCTCTGATGGTCCTGTGGATGTAAAAATAAGAGTTATACCTCTTAGAAAGGCAAGGAGGAAAAATGAAAATGCAAAATTAAAATCAAAAAGCTTTGTCCTGAAGGCCAAAATGGTCTGTTTTCTTTTTTTTTTTGGGGGGGGGGTGGGGGGGGGGGGGGGTGTTAAACCATTCTTGATAATTTTTGTTTTGCTTTTGGAAGTACATTGTCCTGTTTAAAGACACAATTGCCATTAGAGAGTACACTTGCAATAAAAAGGTGGACTTGTCCTGCAGCAATGTTTAGGTATGTGTTAAATTAACATCTACAAGAATGCCAGAGCCTAAGCTTCCCCAGCAGAACATTATCCAGAGTATCACATGGCCTCCACCTGCTTAACATCTTCCCATAGTTTATCCATGTGCCATCTTGTTTTTAGAAGTGACTCCCCTGTCCCTGGTCACCCACATTATGTAAAATAAATACTGATTCATCAGGCCAGGCCACCTTTTTTCCATGGTCCAGTTTTGATGGGACCACTGTAGATGCCTTCAGTGGTGAACAGGGAATAACTTGGCACTTTTTACCTGTCTGTAGCTACATACACATAAGCTATGATGCATGGTGTGTTTTGACAACTTTTAGGACACACATCATTAAATTCTTTAGCAATTTGTTTGACTGTAGGTCTTCTGTAAGATGGGACCAGGTTGGCCAGTCTTTGCTCCTCCTGCACATCAATGAGCCTTGGGCACCCATAAAACCAGTTTTCTTTCCTTGAACTACTTTAATAAGTAATAACCACTGAACACCGGGAACACCCCACATAGAGATGCTCGGACCTGGTTGTCTTTCCATGACAATTTGGTAACTGTCAAAATCTCACTTATTTTTATTCTGCTTCAAGCAAATGGGGGTGCTGTAACAAATCTTGTGCTAAGGTATAGGGATTCAGTTGCCTGTAACAACCAATCAGATTCCAGCTTTTGTTCATCAGAGGACTTTTTAAAATGAAAGAAACATTCTGGTTGACTGCTATGGACAACTGCTCCCATCTTTCAGTACTGACTGATCACTTGCTGTCTAATGGATCCCACTGCGTGACAGGGGCCATTGTCACAAAATAATCAATATTATTCAGTTCACTTGTAAGTGGTTTAAATATTATGGTTGACTGGTGACTGGTTATTTAATTAATATGCACTGATATTTACTAGAACATATAAATGCAATTTATTTTATTGATTTGAACCATAATATATTTTGTCAAATGTTGCCATTAAAGAATTAAAAAAAGGAAATACATTATTGCTATTGAAAAGTTGCACAATTATTAGTCAGAATATCTTAATTAGAATGCTAATTGGATTGAGTGTGATGTTAGCCTAGTCTTACCCATAGGGAGTTCATAGACTGAAGAGTGAATAAATATCATCTGTCTGTCACCTGTTGTTCACCTTACTTAGAACTCATGTATCTCTCCCAACCCCACTATACACATATATCCTCTGTTCGGCCAAGCACGCATGTTTTTTGATTCAGTAGATGGGAAGTAAACTGTTGCCATTTACTATCTTACTCTTGAACAAAAAAACTCATGCATATTGAATTCCAGGTGCTGAGGGAGATTGTGTAGGCACACGACTGGTTCAGCGAACATTAATCTAACATTAAATATTGTAATATTGTATTCCATTGAAATACATTTCTTTAAGAGAAGTCAAGAACATGATACTGATGCAGTAAATACATTACTTTCACATTATATGGTAATGTATTGTATTAGACCTGAAAGTCTTTGAATTGACAGTTTAGGGACTATTCTTTTCCATTTTGTGCTCAAAAAATATCTGTATTAATGGTCCTCTTAAAGGAGAAGTCTGGTGATATATAACTTATAAGGATAGGAGATAAGTTATAGATCGCGAGGGGTCCGATCGCTGGGACCCCCACAATCTCCAATCTCCAGTCTGCTGGAAGGGAGTGTGCCGACCCCTGCACGGAGCACTGGCAGAGACGCCCCCTCCATGTACATGGATAGGGTGTGCCGGACGCGATTTCCTGCGGGGGTCAGAATGACCACTTCTGGCAAACTGCAGGGGCACCATTCAGGAAATTGCGGGGGGGGGGGGGGGGGGGTCCCTGCGCTCGGACCTCACGTGATCTAGAACTTATCCCCATGATCCCGTGATCTATGGCATATCTCCTTTGGATAGGGCAGGCATATGTAACCTTCGGCACTGCAGATTTTTTTGACTACATCTCACATGATGCTCTTACAGCCAAAATGCTGACAAAGCATCATGGGAGATGTAGTCCAAAACATCTGCAGTGCCGAAGGTTGCCTATGCCTTGGATAGGGGATAAGTTGTATTTCACAAGACTATTCCTTTAAATCACTCATATTCCAGCCCAAGCATCTGGTGTGATTGGTGTATCTCTCTTACTTCATAATTTACTTGCTATGCCATGAGGTATTAAGGCCTCGATTTCAGTGGATTAGTGTTAAGGCGTGTAAATCTCTAAGGTGTTAATAGCAGGTAAATTTTTCTGCCGCTATAAGCCAATTGCCTAAAATTTAATTTCACACTTACGTCTAGTAGAAAATGTCTTACTGTCGTTTTTCCGTCTGTAACATACTTTTTCTTAACCTTTAGCACTCTGTGATATGCATCCCATGAGAGCCCTTTTTCTAATCCCTCGGAATCCAGCTCCTAGATTGAAATCAAAGAAATGGTGAGTCATTGTTGAGACTGACTTTCCCAAGTAAGCTCTGTGTTGGCACTATGTCTCTACATGCAGAGAATATATGAGATCTCCAGGATAAGAGATAGTAAACACAGTAAACACCTCTACACATGCATTTTTGTCCTATTATACAGTTTTGTTGCTGTTTGCAGTGCATACTGTCTTTCCTAGTAAAGGCTCTCACTAGTTGAAACTTGATTTGGCAAAGTCTCTGCATGTAGCATAACATAATTTCTCAGTGGAAACAGCTTGTCATTCTAGTAAGGCATTATTTATCTTGAAGGATTAGGAATGCATCCACTTAAATAGCATTCAGACTTGGGATGGGCTTCTCCGATTGCTTAAACAAAATCTTAAAAAATCCAGGGCAAGGTAGAACTAAACTTACTCTGTACAGCTGTTGTTTGATTTCCTATTGGGATATGTTATTGTCAAAAGAAACAAAAAGTTTTTAAGGAAAATTAGGCCTCGTGTGGCATCCAGCATATTTGCCATGCAGCCGCGCAGCAAATATGGAATCACACAAGTAAAATGTCAAAGCGCAGACAACATAAGAATAGTGAAAAATTTGATGATTATTTTAAACTTTTCAGAGCACACCAGTTGTTAAATTTCCACCTAAGGCCCCGTTCACACTATTGAAAAAGTATGAACTTTAACATTAGTGTGAGCGGGTTTCCGCGAGACCCGTTCACACTGCAGAATTTCAGCGGCGGACATTTCCGCCGCTGAAAGTGTTCCGCGCAAAGAAAGAACATGTTCATTCTTTGCGCGGATTCCGCGAGCACTGCATAGCCGTCAATGGTGACGCGGCCCTAGCGTTGAAGTACTTTCGGCGCCGGCCGCCAGGTGGAAGCTCCACTCGCGGAATTCATCCGCGAGAATTCCGAGGTGTGAACGCGCCTGAATGTACCAGCCACATCCCGATAAGAGAGTGGACATCACTCCAGTGAAATGTTTAGCCCCAACACCTCACTGGAGCTTGAGACCCTCAGGGTAGTTGTTGTATATGTATTTTCACTTTGCATTGACTCTGCATTATTCTTCCACAATGTGATCCCTATATTCTGTCCAGTATATGAAGTCTTCATTTTTATTTCCCCATAGACAGCAATGCATTTCTGTGCGAAAGAATGAACATTCTATACTTAGTGTTTTAAGTGATTTTACACCTGTTTTCGTGGCATTTGCACTTTAATAAATGAATTATGTCCATTTATATGTGACGCAAACAAAGAATAACAATGTATGGCATGTGTAGTTGATTTTTTGCAAGGTGCTGTGTTCTTTTCTTGGAATTATTTTTTCTTGCCATGCAGGCTGGCATTCTGTTTATACGTGGTGCCCACTTTTCTATTGGTAGTTGGTGATCAAATTCCCAACAAAGACTTGTATATGGTATGATGCCTTTTATGTTCTTTTTCGGCTGTGAGGCCTTATATTTTCTCTTTCAGGTGTTATTCGGCCTTGCCTTTCTACTAAGTCCTTTCATTTTTTTTGTTCTTCAGTCCTTCCTCTTTGTGGCTATCGTCTTCTGTTTTGTCTTATCTCATTCTCTGCTTGACTTGAGAATACAACTTTCTGCTTTTTCATTACGAAGGAAAGATGCCAGCTCAGTGATCTGAACAGAAAGTTCCCATTTCCACTGGGAACAGCACCTGGTGTGCATGTGGCTCAGGGAAAAAAAAATGAACACATGGCGTGATCCTGCATAGATCACCAAAATGGCACTGAGAAATGCAAAATAACAGCAAAATGTCATCTTTTGTAAAACAATTGCTTGCATCAACGACCCTTTCCACATACAATATAGTTTTACAGAGAAAAACTTTGTGTGGCAGTATAATGCAGTACTTATAAAATATACATTTTCTTAAGCGAAAATAAAATTTCCATTAGTCCTACAATCAGAAAGTCTCCTTTCGATGATATATTAAAATAGACTGAATCAGTGATTTTTTTTCCCCCTCCCTTCAGGTTTGCAGAATATATTGTCAAATAGCCTATCGGGGAGATGGGATTTAATAGAGAGAAATCCCTGGTTCATGACTTGCATTAACTGGCCTTCAGTTAGACAACTGCGCATGCTCAAGACCCATTACACATCACATAAAATTCTGTAGTCCCCATGTAATACTATGCTTTCCCTCTGGTGTTGGTGAATTGCGTGGGAACGAAATACTTTTTATACTAGATTTTTCTGCAGATTACAGCTGTTCACTACTATTTACTGAAGTGAGGCATCCTGTAAATAAGCTTATTTTGTTAATGTGTTTCTTTCAGAAGGAAAAGATCCAAAGGGGATACCCCTTTAACATTTCCTTTAGGGGTAACACATCTGTTTGCAGCAGGACCAGGACGTAAGATAGGTGGAGTAGGCAGTTGTGCAAAAAACGGAGTGCCGACGTAAAGCACGAACAGTAACTTTGTGAGTCCATTTAGTCCACTTTCGACTGCTATTTTAATGGGACTCAATAGTGGGTGTGTGTATAGTGTATACAGCCCAAAGTCACTATTTGTGTTTCCATTTGGGCCATTGAATATGAATGGCACCAGCTGTGCTCTGCCACAGCCTATGTCTGCATCCTGTTTATAATGGGATGCTGATTGATACCTGTGATGGAAAGGAAAAGTGCGATGTGAACCCATCCTCTTATTATGTATTTATTTAAGCTGTAATAGAGAGATAGTAGGGACCTAATTATTAGTAGATCTGTTTAGTAGGAATTTATTTGAGTCAATAATTGTAATTTAAATTCCGAAGACATTTTTCGCTGAACAGAGAGGATGCCTGCAGATTTGTTGTATGCTTCTTACTAAACTTCACACATCCTACAAGCATAAGCAGAGACAAAAGGTCATAAAGTCATATTAAGGAAATAGAATAAAATCTGGAAAGAGTGACAGGATACAAACAGCTTGTGATCTCAGATATTGATGCATTTAGCCCTTGGCCCGGTGGATCATGATGTTAATAGTGCAGTCGAGGCATCATACTGTAATAGAAAGTCAATGTCCTTCTAGCTGTTGTCACACTCAAAAAATAGCAATAATAAAGTCTGGCAATAATAAAGTGAATATTCAGGAAAGACAAAGGCTAATGCCACTTGTTGTCCACGCATCATTGACGTGGCCTTTTTTGGGGCTTACAGTTCTGCAGGTTGTTTTATTCCATAACTTACTTTCCTATAATACATATCTCTTCTATGTACAGAGGTTTGTGCAGCAAGACAGATAGCAGAGGCTAACTGTACGCACACAATAGCCAAGGTGCTATAATTGAAACAAACTCTCTACAGAGATAAGCTGGGACACAGTGGGAGTGGTGATACTGATGGTAGTGTTATGATGCTAGTAATAATGGGATGGTAGTAAAAATTGGTTAAAATAAAATTATAAATATATAAATCAATAAAAATATATCAAATATATAGTGATGATTGTGAGAATTTAGAAAAAGGAAAAGAAAAGGGGGAATAAAGAGATAAGGGACGAGGGGGAGAGGGACAAGAGGGTTGGGGTAAGGAAGGAGAAGGGTAAAATAGTAGAGTAGGGAAAAATGATCTGACCACTAGTAAATAAATAGCTGATAAAATATGCAATTTATTAATAGTGATTAGGGATGTCGCAGGGCCCTTGCGATTCCCTTCTACACATAAAGTGATAAAAAAATGGTATATATGCAGCAAAAACAATAATAATATATCTTTCTCTACCCAGCATAAAGGAACAGTGCATTTACCAACCACTACAAGATACTGGTATACACCTTTTCATAGGATTGCCTGATTTATCGGATTGGACATACTGCTTTGCCATTTTTTTTTCTTCTCCCTTACAGGAATATTTATTACAGCACGGACATATATCTGTAGGACCATTGCATATTTTGCAAAACAGGGGATTTGTAATACTTCCTTTATTGTTGTTATTGTTTTACTGCTTGTACACCATTTTTATCACTTTATTTGTAGAAGAGAATCGCAAGGGCCCTGCGACATCCCTAATCACTATTAATAAATTGCATATTTTATCAGCTATAAATTTAGTAGTGGTCAGATCATTTTTCCCTACTCTTACTCTTTACCCTTCTCCTTCCTTACCAACCCCTCTTGTCTCTCCCCCTTCATTCTTTATCTCTTTATTCCCCTTTTTCCTTTCCTTTTTCTAAATTCTCACCATTATCACTATATATACGGTATTTGATATATTCTTTATTTATTTATTTATAATGTTACTTTAACCAATTTTTACTACCATACCTTTATATTACTAGCATCATAACACTACAATCAGTATCACCACTCCCACTGTGTCCCAGCTTATCCCTGTAGAGAGCATTGAGGACTGTTTCCTTTTTACTTATCTCTTCTAATCTGGCTTTGTTTGAGGTATTTTGGAATTATTGCATGGTCAAAAGAAGTAAATAACATCTAAAGGCTTTTAAAAAGGTTAGAGGATTTTCCTCCCTTATGTTTAATGCAGTACAACCAGGGTTTCTTATTGACTGACTGGTAGGAATAATCAGACAGAAAGATGATCTGATCAATTCCTGTTGAGAAACCAGAAGTTACTGTGAAGTCTAAACACCTGTTTATCAGCTAGTCAGTCTTGCCATGCAAAATTGGTAAAATGTGCCATATGATGATTTTCATAGAAGTAAGTAGAACGCTGCATCCAGACATACAGTTGCAAGAAAAAGTATGTGAACCCTTTGGAATTATATGGATTTTTGCCAAATTGGTCATAAAATGTGATCTGATCTTCATCTAAGTCGCAACAATAGACAATCACAGTCTGCTTAAACTAATAACACACACAATTAAATGTTACCATGTTTTTATTGAACACACCATGTAAACATTCACAGTGCAGGTAGAAAAAGTATGTGAACCCTTGGATTTAATAACTGGTTGAACCTCCTTTGGCAGCAATAACTTCAACCAAACGTTTCCTGTAGGAGTAATTCTTGACCATTCCTCTTTACAGAACAGTTTCAGTTCAGCAATATTCTTGGGATGTCTGGTGTGAATCACTTTCTTGAGGTCATGCCACAACATCTCAATTGGGTTGAGGTCAGGACTCTGACTGGGCCATTCCAGAAGGCGTATTTTCTTCTGTTTAAGCCATTCTGCTGTTCTGCTTCTATGCTTTGCGTCATTATCCTGTTTCAACACCCATGTTCTGTTAAGCTTCAGCTGGTGGACAGATGGCCTTAACCCCTTAAGGACCGGAGGTTTTTCCGTTTTTGCATTTTCGTTTTTTGCTCCTTGCCTTTAAAAAATCATAACTCTTTCAAATTTACACCTAAAAATCCATATGATGGCTTATTTTTTGCGCCACCAATTCTACTTTGTAATGACGTCAGTCATTTTGCCCAAAAATCTATGGTGAAGCGGGAAAAAAAATCATTGTGCGACAAAATTGAAAAAAAAACGCTGTTTTGTAACTTTTGGGGGCTTCCGTTTCTACGTAGTACATTTTTCGGTAAAAATGGCACCTTATCTTTATTCTGTAGGTCCATACGATTAAAATGATCCCCTACTTATATAGGTTTGATTTTGTCGGACTTCTGGAAAAAATCATAACTACATGCAGGAAAATTAATACGTTTAAAATTGTCATCTTCTGACCCCTATAACTTTTTTGTTTTTCCGTGTATGGGGCGGTATGAGGGCTCATTTTTTGCGCCGTGATCTGAAGTTTTTAACGGTACCATTTTTGCATTGATAGGACTTATTGATCACTTTTTATTCATTTTTAAATGATATAAAAAGTGACCAAAAATGCACTATTTTGGACTTTGGAATTTTTTTGCGCGCACGCCATTGACCGAGCGGTTTAATTAATGATATATTTTTATAATTCGGACATTTCCGCACGCGGTGATACCACATATGTTTATTTTTATTTTTATTTACACTGTGTTTTTTTTTTTTATTGGAAAAGGGGGGTGATTCAAACTTTTAATAGGGGAGGAGTTAAATGATCTTTATTCACTTTTTTTTTTCACTTTTTTTTTGCAGTGTTATAGGTCCCATAGGGACCTATAACACTGCACACACTGATCTTCTATGTTGATCACTGGTTTCTCATAAGAAACCAGTGATCAACGATTCTGCCGGATGACTGCTCATGCCTGGATCTCAGGCACTGAGCAGTCATTCGGCGATCGGACAGCGAGGAGGCAGGAAGGGGCCCTCCCGCTGTCCTGTCAGCTGTTCGGGATGCCGCGATTAGCCGCGGCTATCCCGAACAGCCCGACTGAGCTAGCCGGGAACTTTCACTTTTAGCCGCGCGGCTCAGCTTTGAGCGCGCGGCTAAAGGGTTAATAGCGCGCGGCGCCGCGATCGGCGCTGCGCGCTATTAGAGGCGGGTCCCGGCTTCACTATGACGCCGGGCCCGCCATGATATGACGCGGGGTTACTGTGTAACCCCGCGTTATATCAGAAGAGCAGGACCAAGGACGTACCGGTACGTCCTTGGTCCTTAAGGGGTTAAAGGGGTACTCCGATGGAAAACTTTTTTTTTTTTTTTATGAACTTGTGCCAGAAAGTTAAACAGATTAGTAAATTACTTCTATTAAAAAATCTTAATCCTTTTAGTACTTTTTAGCAGTTGTATGCTACAGAGGAAATTCTTTGATTTTTGAATTTCTTTTTTGTGTTGTCCACAGTGCTCTCTGCTGACACCTCTCCAGAGTAGCATAGGTTTGCTATGGGGATTTTCTCCTGCTCTGGACAGTTCCTGATACAGGCATCAGGTGTCAGCAGAGAGAACTGTGGACAACACAAAAAAGAAATTAAAAAAATAAAGATTTTCCCATGTAGCAAACAGCTGCTAAAAAGTACTGAAAGGATTAAGATTTTTTTAATAGAAGTTATTTACATATCTGTTTAACTTTCTGGCACCAGTTCATTAAAAAAAAAAAAAATAAAATAAAAATTCCACCTGAGTACCCATTTAAGTTCTCCAGCAAAATGTCTTGATAAACTTGGAATTTATTTTTCCTTCGATGATGGCAATCCGTTCAGGCCCTGACACAGCAAAGCAGCCCCAAACCATGATGCCCCTACCACCATACTTCACAGTTGGGATGAGGTTTTGAAGTTGGTGTGCTGTACCTCTTTTTCTCCACACATAGTGTTGTGTGTTTCTTCCTAACAACTCAACTTTGGTTTCATCAGTCCACAGAATATTTTGCCAGTACTGCTCTTGTGCAAACTGTAATCCATTCTTGTTTAGTGTTTTGTGTATCGTAGATTTGCTAACAGGGAGTTTAGCATATGGCAGAGACTTTTGTAAGTCTTTAGCAGACACTCTAGGATTCTTCACCTCATTGAGCAGTCTGCGCGGTGCTCTTGCAGTCATCTTTACAGGATGGCCACTCCTAGGGAGAGTAGCAGCAGTGCTGAACTTTCTCAATTTATAGACAATTCAATAAAAACATGGTAACATTTAATTCTTTGTGTGTTATTAGTTTAAGCAGACTGTGATTGTCTATTGTGACTTAGATGATCAGATCACATTTTATGACCAATTTGTGGAACAGGAACAGTACAAAAGGGGGTTAATAGGGCAAATTTGAACAATTTATCATGTACCTTAACCCCTTCCCGCTATTGGACGTATGCATACGTCCAGGCGAACTACATGTTCGCGCAAATGGACGTATGCATACGTCCAAGCGATCTCCTGCTCTGTCGCGGGCAGCGCAGGAGATCGCCGGCGGGACTCAGCTGTCAATCACAGCCGGAATCCCACCGCAGCTGCTGGGGCCGCGATCGCGCCGGTTCCGGCAGCATTAACCTCATAGATGCCGTGATCAGTTCTGATCACGGCATCTATGGTGTTTGCAGGGGGAGCGCTCTCCCCCTGCCCACCAACGGCGGCACCGCGATAAAATATGGGGGATCGGGGGTGTCCAAGACACCCTCCAACCCCCTGAAGAGATAGGAGTGAGGTGACAGGGGTGCCACCCCTTCTTATCCCTGCTATTGATCGGCGGAGCGACCGACCAATAGCAGACTGGGGACGGGGGGTTAAAGTTCGGTTCCCCCCCGCTATGCCCACCCATCGGTGTCCGGGCACAGCGGGGGGAACTGTGTAGTAGCGGCGGTGGCGGTCACTTACCCGGCGGCGGAGCTCCAGATGACGGCGGCGGCGGCTGTGATCATGGCGGCGGTGGAGGCGAGTATGGCGGCGTGCCCGGGAGTCTGCTGCCTAGCAACATCTGCAGGGCGACCGTTTGGAGAGTGGTTTCTAAACTGTGGCCCTCCAGATGTTGCAAAACTACAACTCCCACCATGCCTTGACAGCTGTTTGCTGTATTGGCATGCTGGGATTTGTAGTTTTGCAAGATGGGGTTCAGGTTAGAGATCACTGACAGTGGTCTCTAAACTGTAGCCCTCCAGATGTTACAAAACTACAACTCCCAGCATGCCCAGACAGCAGTTTGCTGTCTTAGCATGCTGAGATTTGTAGTTTTGCAACATCTGGAGGGCCACAGTTTAGAGACCACTGTCAGTGATCTCCAGCCTGAACCCCTCTAAATCTTGCAAAACTACAACTCCCAGCATTCAGGAACAGCAAAAGGCTGTCTCGGCATGCTGGGAGTTGTACTTGCGTGCCTCCAGCTGTTGCATAACTACATCTCCCAGCATTCCCTTTGGCAATCAGTACATGCTGAGAGTTGTAGTTCTGCAACAGCTGGAGGCACACTGGTTGGGAAATACAAAGTTAGGTAATAGGTTCTATTACCTAACTCAGTATTTTCCAACCAGTGTGCCTCCAGCTGTTGCAAAACTACAACTCCCAGCATGCACGTTCTGTCAGTGCATGCTGGGAGTTGTAGTTTTGCCCCCCCTCCCATGTGAATGTACAGGTTACATTCACACTGGCAGCGGATTACAGTGAGTTCCCCGCTTCAAGTTTGAGCTGCGGCAAATTTTCCGCCGCAGCTCAAACTCCTAGCGGGAGACTCAGTGTAATCCGCCATCAGTGTGTAGCCTAAAAACACTACACTAACACAAAATAAAGAGTGAAACACTACATATACACACATACACTGCCCACCCCCCCCCCCCCTTCCCCCCCATTAAAAATGAAAAACGTATCCTACGGCAGTGTTTCCAAAATGGAGCCTCCAGCTGTTGCAAAACAAAAACTCCCAGCATTTCCGGACAGCCATTGACTGTCCAAGCATGCTGGGAGTTTTGCAACAGCTGGAGGCAAATCCCTAATTTAGGCCTCAAATGCGCATGGCGCTCTCACTTTGGAGCCCTGTCGTATTTCAAGGCAACAGTTTAGGGCCACATATGGGGTATTGCCGTACTCGGGAGAAATTGCCTAACAATTTTTCTCCTTTTACCCCTTATGAAAAGGTAAAGTTGGGGTCTACACCAGCATGTTAGTGTAAAAAAACAATTTTTGTACACTAACATACTGGTGTTGCCCCATACTTTCGAATTTCACAAGCGGTAAAAGAAAAAAAGCCCCCAAAATTTGTAAAGCAATTTCTCCTACGTACGGAGATACCCCATATGTGGGCGCAAAGTGCTCTGCGGGCGCACAACAAGGCTCAGAAGGGTGAGTGCACATTTGAGGTCTAAATTGGTGATTTGCAAAGGGGTGGCTGATTTTACAGCGGTTCGGACATAAGCGCAAAACAATAAATACCCACATGTGACCCCATTTTGGAAACTACACCCCTCACGGAATGTAACAAGGGGTATAGTGATCATTTACACCCCACAGGTGTCTGACAGATCTTTGGAACAGGGGTCTGTGAAAATGAAAAATAAAATTTTTAATTTGCACAGCCCACTGTTCCAAAGATCCGTCATGCCGAATGCCAGTGGGGTGTAAATTCTCACTGCACCCCTTATTACATTCCGTGAGGGGTGTAGTTTTAAAAATGGGGTCACATGTGGGGGGGTCCACTGTTCTGGCACCACGGGGGGCTTTGTAAATGCACATGGCCAAATTCTCCCTCCAAAAGCTCAATGATGCTCCTTCTCTTCTGAGCATTGTAGTTCGCCCCCAGTGCACTTCACATCCACTTATGGGGTATTTCCATACTCAGAAGAGATGGGGTTACAAATTTTGTGGGGTATTTTCTGCTATTATCCCTTGTAAAAATGTGGGGGGAAAACAAGCATTTTAGTGTAAAGAAAAAAAAAATCTTTTTTACATATGCAAAAGTCGTGAAACACCTGTGGGGTATTAAGGTTCACTTTACCCCTTGTTACGTTCCCCAAGGGGTCTAGTTTCCAAAATGGTATGCCATGTGGGTATTTTTTGCTGATCAGCAGAAAGAATGAACATGTTCATTCTTTCGACGGAATTATGCGCCCACTGCATTGCCGTCAATAGTGACAACGCAGGGCTGCGCAGTCTTACGACTGGAGGATTTCACTGGCAGCCCCCAGATAGAATTTCCGCTTGCATGGTTGAACAAGTGGAGATTCTGTAGTGTAAACATACTCTAAAGTGTCTATATCTAGGAGTTCTAAAGGCCTAAAAAAAAAAAAAAAATGTATCCCCCCTCCCCCTGTCTGCAGGATAGGGGATAAGTGTTTGATTTCAGGGGGTCTGAGCGCTGGGACACCCCGCAATCTCCTGCACAGTGCCCTGGTTCTCCACATGAATAAAGTGTGTTGACCACGGCACGAAGAGATGGCTAACGCTCCCCCTCCACACATTTAATTCATATGGAGAGTGGTGGCACCGGCAGAAGATCGCGGGGTCCCAGAAGTCGGACCCTGCAATTTAACACTTATCCTGCGGATAGGGATTACGTTTTTTTTTTTTTTTTACTGGACTACTCCTTTAATGGCATACAGATATCTATAGGTGTGTCCTGAGTAGGTTGTGGTCAGAGATCAAGAAGGGAAAGTCATATTAAAGATATGCCAGAAAGTTAAACAGATTTGTAAATTACTTCTATTAAAAAATCTTAATCCTTCCTGTACTTATTAACTGCTGAATACTACAGTGGAAATAATTTTCCCTTTGAAACACAGAGCTGTCTGCTGACATCACGATCACAGTGCTCTCTGCTGACATCTCTGTCCATTTAAGGAACTGCCAGAGTAAAAGGAAATCTCCATAGCAAACATATGCTGTTCTGGGCAGTTCCTAAAATGGACAGAGATGTCAGCAGAGAGCACTGTGCTCGTGATGTCAGCAGAGAGCTCTGTGTTTCAAAAAGAAAATAATTTCCGCTGTAGTATTCAGTAGCTAATAAGTAAAGGAAGGATTAAGATTTTTTTTAATAGAAGTAATTTGCAAATCTGTTTAACTTTCTGGCACCAGTTGATTAAAAAAAAAAAAAAAAAAAGTTTTTCACCGGAGTACCCCTTTAAAGCCATAAACAAAGCAAAATGTGAAAATACCAGATCTAGCATATCTCTTTTCTTGTTGGGTAGTCAGAAAAAGGTTGTAAAAGACTGTAAGAGGAAGTTAAAAAAAACTGAGAAGCAGATTGGGTGGTGAAAGGGGTTGTGAGTGGGTATTACACAAAATAAGAAATAAGGAAGGCAGTTATAAGTCAAAAAAAGGGGAGTTTGTTGCACAGTGACAGAAACTTCAACAGTACAAAGTTAAGAGATAGAAGACATGCGACAAATGTTTTCGAACTGCCAGCCCTCTTTATTTTTTTAACATGGGAGTCGATGGGAACCATACAGAACCGTATGTGCGTACAGTTCCAGCCAGTTTTCACCATACGGTTTTTGAGTTTGCACAGTTTTTTTGCTTGGAATTTTTAATCAAACAAGTGAAACTTTATTCTTAATGGAATGAAAAGTATAAAGCGTATCATTTTTTTTTTTTCTTAAATAACTGATGCAACCTGACATCATTATTAAAACCGGATAAGATTTTAAAATTTGTACACACGTTTTGATACAATTTAGTCAGGTTTTGAGGAATCCGTTTTTTTATCAAAAACCTGAAGCCTGATACGATAACTGTATTGTAAAAACTTGGTGGGAACCCAGCCTAAGAAATAGGAATTAGCAGTAAGTGAACCAGGATTAGTAGAGATGATTACATCAGTTGATGGCGGGGGTATAAAGATAGACAGCTGATGGTTCAGTGATTTATGATCCCTGCTTTTGTGTTTGACAGTGGAATCAGATGGCTTTAGTTAAGAAAGTGAATGTGAGTGATACGGTATGTGGGTTAGAGAAGGAGGGAGGGACTAAGGTGGATGGAATCCAGGAAGTCTGTTACTACATTTTAAAGCGAACGGCTAAAATGAAGACAGAAGCTGTGAACTTGTCATAGGAGGATTATGCAATTTCTGGTGGAGTAGCTGCAAATAGGAGAAGATGGAGTGTGTCCTCATTCTATTCTGATATATATGGCTGTACCTAACCTATTGCCAACAGGTGTGATATGAGTTCATGGAATGTGCACAAAGGAACTGGTTTTCACTGGTTTACTATGTACTCTATCACATCTGCCCGACACGTCCTACATCATACCTGGTACACAGACACCTCTTAAATTATATTTTGTTATTGCTGGTAATGCATGTATATTGAAATATCTGATACAACGAACCACCGCTCATACAGAAATCCTTACATAGTCCCTTATTGCCATTATTATTGGAGAAGAGCCAAACAAATGCTGTGCATGTAGGGTGGAAAGTTGACCACTGATGTGTGCCTGCTGATATAAAACTTTCTATGAACAGTTAAATCTTCATTAGGAATTATCCATTTGATAACAAACCATACAAAAAAACACATTTAAAAGATAATCTGTCCTTGGCTAAAAGGAATTATTGTAGAATAGAAAAATAGAACTGATTTCTCAAAAATTAGCACCACACCTGTTCTCAGATTGTGTGAGGTATTGCAGCTCTGCTCCATTGATGTAAATAGGGCCAAGTTGCATGTTCTTAGACAATTGGTGGACAGGAATGGTACTTTTTTGCAGGAAATCCGCAGTTTTTTAAATTTCTTTATAACCCCTTTAAGCAACCAAAACAGCTGGCTCTCCTGTACAGAGGATGGAGCGGGAAGTGGAACGATATCGGATGTCTCCCATATGCAACTTGCATGACTGATAATGTTTTTAACATCTGGCTTCTGCCATGACAAGTGTCCAGGAGGCGAGCTCTAGTGGTAGTCTACTAGTGACTAAATGGGTTTCATTTCTGAACGTATAAGTTTATTGTATAGGACTACATTGTCTGCGGTGCTTTGAGTCCTAAATAATAAAGGTATACATTCGGAGAACTGATCATATGTAGTCACATGTAGACTACATACAGTCTTCTAAACATTAAACTCTATGGGCCTGCTGTGAACATCCTGGTCTTCTAGTATGACCATATTTACCTCCAAAGTACTGGCCGCACTGTGAAAAACAGCCTATGCAGTCTTATTTAATAGATGAATCTCAGGTTATTAAATCGCCTACACTGTGAAGCACATGCTTCCCTGCAAATTTATCTAAGATTGTGATTCTAACCACTTTTATATTCTTGCTTTGCAAGGTTTTGGTTTGTGATTTTGCAGCTATAGCATCAATCAGAAACTTTTCATTTTTACTATTATATAAAAAAAACTTAAAGCTTAATTGCTGTCATTTGAATAAAAGTTCCCAACTTTTTTCGGCTTGAAGCGTCCCTTTCAGAAATTTTTTGACACGCAACAAAAAAAAAAAAATACTAAAAAGAAGCAATGCACAATATCTATATATCTGTTGGCTATATATATATATATATATATATATATATATATATATATATATATATATATATATATATATATTGCAGTGGTGCTATATGCAGCATCTCATAGATGACGTCTTCTCTGTTCAGACTCTTTCACTTTTCCCTTTTCTTCTCCATCTGGCCCGGGAGATGACTATTTCTTCTAGCCACAACTCTTCAACGCAGAACCCGCATTTTTCCAGCATCAGCCTCCCCTTTTCTCCACAAATATACAGGGGTGACAGAGGAATGTAGAGGAGTGTACATAGGTGACAGAGGGGTGACAGAGGGTGCAGTACCTGAAGCTGAGCTATGGTTCCAGCTCCATGCCTAGCTGTGGGGGACAGGCAAGAATCCAGAGGTGGATACACGAGGAACAGAAAAGTATCCCTTTCCCTGCGTGTGTGTGTGCGCGTGTGTGTGTGCGCGTGCATCACCTTCCCGACCCCGCACCTGTGACTCATGGCACCGAAGGGAGGAAAGTCTGTGTGTGCACTGCCTGCTGTGTTCTAAATGACAATACCTGCTATGTTCTAAAAGGCTACATATCAAAAGTTTATTCAAGTGATTCTTTAAGCCTTTTTTTTTCTTGGATTTTTTCATTGATGTCCTATCCTCAGGCAATCAGTATCTGATTGGTGGAAACACAACACACAGCCCCTATAAAGTTTTAAAACCATGATCCTGATCCTTCTTTGTGTATCTGGATAGCATACTTTGAGAACATGAAAGTATTGGAATGTCATTCCCTGTGTTAGATAAATCGACTAATCTTTATATTATATATTTACATTCAATTTTTAATGTGTTTTCAGGTCTAAAAAATTTCAGTCCTTTATTGAAAGCTGTCTTGTAAAAAACCATAGCCAAAGACCCACAACAGAGCAGCTTATGAAACATCCATTTATAAGAGACCAACCAAATGAGAGACAAGTTCGAATTCAGCTCAAGGACCATATTGATCGAACAAAGAAAAAAAGAGGAGAGAAAGGTGAGGAAATTACCGTACCAATATTCATGACTTGTGAATGGAGTTTTATGATGTATAAACCAGATTTCAGTCCCGGTTATGAGATTAAGAATGACCTTGATGGAAGAGTAACTCCGATTTCAAATATACTGAAAATGTAATGAACGGCACTGTGCGTAAATCCAGAAATAGTAGAGGGTACACAGCTCAATGGTCCAGACAATCAAGAAATCAGACAAAGAAAGTGGCACCCCATAAGTCTTCAATAGAATAGTGTTTGTTTACTCGCATGTTCCATGCAACATCTCCATGGAAGGGTTAAAATGTTGCATGAAACATAAGGTTCAATAAATAAATAAACCTTGTTCTATTGAAGATTTTACAATGCTGCTTTTTATTTTTTTTGTTTGCCAGATGTCAAGTGTGACAATCGCCTTGTCAATTCTTAATTTTTATCACCATGGCATAGTGGCCCAGATTTATCAATCTGTGTGAGAGAAAAAGTGGAGTGGTTTTCCCACAGCAACCAATCACAGCTCAGCTTTCACTTTACCACAGCTAGTTTCTCTCTCACACAGTTTGATAAATCTGGGCCAATGTCTTTGCTGTTGGAATGAACCTAGTTAAAGGGGTACTCCGGCACTAAGACATCTTCTCCCCTATCCAAAGGATAGGGGATAAGTTGCCTGACCGTGGGGGTCCCGCCGCTGGGGACCCCCGTGATCTTGCACGCAGCAGTCCGTTAAGATCGGTCCCCGGAGCGTGTTTGCTCCGGGTCTGATTACTGGTGATCACGGGGGCCGTAGCATTGTAACGTCACGCCCCCGTGATAAGATGTCTTAGTGCCGGAGTACCCCTTTAAGCTTAATTTCAGGCAAATTATAAACCTTTTCTTTCTTGCATTTATGTTGATTAGACTTTCTCTATAGCAGTTCTTACTAAATGTTTAGTGAATGCTCCTAAACTGTTAGTTGATGGTTAAAAGTAAACTGCATCTTTGCAGATGAAACGGAATACGAATATAGTGGAAGTGAAGAGGAGGAGGAAGATAATGATTCAGGGGAACCAAGGTAAATCATTTTATAAACAAATGCTTCTCTGCTCAAATGAATTACATTTGATGTATTAAAAGAACTACTGACAGTGATGGGTTTTCGTATAACTATGAATTTAGTTTTTCAAGGTTATTGTACTCAATCTGAAAGGGTGTGTTTGCTTTCCAAAGGCGGAGGTGTCCCTTTCCTCTTAGACTTTACCAATAATAGTACGACAGACACTACTACAAACATTTGTATATAGTTTTATTCTAGGATACTTTTTATTTTTTTGATTTGTTTGGGTGAAACAACATTTGAAATTTCTAGTAAATACATAGTACACCATAATGCACTTAGAAAGATGTTCATTCCTCTTTTCTAGTCTATTGCCTAGTCTGTTATGCAATATTTTCAATGCATTTTCAATGCATAAGTATGTATTTTAAACTTTGTTTGGGTGAAACAACATTTGAAATTTCTAGTAAATACATAGTACACCATAATGCACTTAGAAAGATGTTCATTCCTCTTTTCTAGTCTATTGCCTAGTCTGTTATGCAATATTTTCAATGCATAAGTATGTATTTTTAAACTGAATTGGTATGCATGTGTAATTGGTGTCCAGTCAACTTGTAAATGAGTTTATTTTTTAATTTATTTAAGGAGAATAATTTATTACAAAACAGAAATAGCAGTCAAATGGCACTTAATACATAAAAGCAAAAACATGAAATGAAGTTATGTTGTGCTGCGCAGTTCATCTCTGATTTGAAAGGAGCCTAAAATGTTTTGTTTGGTAGGTTCTGTGGAGACAGGTCTTGACCTGCAGAAATATCGATGGTGATTTAGCCCAGATAGTAAAGAAAATAAAAAGTAAACACCTTCGATAAGAGAAAACATCACCTTTGAATTAGGGGATTGGGTAGGTAGGGAGAGGGGCATGGGGAGAGGATATAGAGTAAAGTAAACCTTATTAATTATACTATATTCATTACAAAAATGTCTAATATGGGGGTACAATTTTTGAGAATGGGCTGTCAAGGGATACTCAGGCAAAAAAAAGCCACTGCTCTAAACATAGAGGATGTCCCCTTGACATGGTTACCGGCCTAGGTATAAGAATATAACTAGAAATATCTCTTTTCTCCAGAAGTGACCCCCTTCTTGTTGGGAAAGATCATTGTCCTTTTTTCCTGCCAAGAGCCTGTTTACCTTTCTGGACCTACAGTTTTCAGCTTCACAGTCTATATTAGGGTAGTTAAAATCCTCCATAATAATTACTTCCCCCTTCTTTGCTGCCTCATCTATTTGTTCTCTCAGTAGGTTTTCTGCTGCTTCTATTATACTTGGCAACTTATAAGAGACATCTATCAGTAAATTATTGTTCTTACCCCCTCCCCTTAATTCCACCCTTAGAGACTCTACATGATCATTTTCCTCACCTATGGCCTTGTGCAGAATGGGCCTAAGACAGGATTTTACATATAAGCAAACCCCTCCCCTTTTCTTACTTGTACAGTCCCTAGTTTAAACACTCCTCACATTTTGTCCACAAATCCAAACCACTCCTTCCTACACCAGTTTCTGAGCCACTTGTTTATCTCAGCACTACAATCGAATATATGAAACATTTGTAATCTATCTTAGTAGTTGTCCTGTTATTACCCCCCCCCCCCCCTTTCTGTTGCTCATATCCTCTCCGAAAATCAGCTCAGCTTTATCCTACTACATAAGCAATACAATGTATGAAGGGGGGAGGAGAGAGCCCCGCCCACCAGCTCTGTAGGAACTGCAAATTATAGATGAAGCCTTCAGAACAGAAATCAGCTAGCAATAACATATACAGTTTATATAATACTAAAAGTGTAGATTATAGAATAATGAAAAATAGAGAAAAAGGTTAGGAGATGATGATATAAGTATATAATGTTTATTATATGTAATCTGCCTTCACCTCAGCAGGGCCCTTGCATAAGGTGAACAGCAATATAAAACACTTTGTAAATTGTGGCAGTAAAATTGTATCATTAAAATAAGACAATATAAAGAAATCTAAAATATGATTGTTGCACTTAATCCGTTGGTGATATAGTTCGTATATCTATGAATTGTAATTGTCCGTAGGTGATATAGGTGCACTTATTGCATTTAGTTTAAGATTATTTGCAGAAACAGAACTGTTTTTGCAAGAACTGTTTCTGCAAATAATCTTAAACTAAATGCAATAAGTGCACCTATATCACCTACGGACAATTACAATTCATAGATATACGAACTATATCACCAACGGATTAAGTGCAACAAGCATATTTTAGATTTCTTTATATTGTCTTATTTTAATGATACAATTTTACTGCCACAATTTACAAAGTGTTTTATATTGCCGTTCACCTTATGCAAGGGCCCTGCTGAGGTGAAGGCAGATTACATATAATAAACATTATATACTTATATCATCATCTCCTAACCTTTTTCTCTATTTTTCATTATTCTATAATCTACACTTTTAGTACTTTAGAGGACTGGTAATTACATATCTACAATACTACATAGCTTTAGGCCTTTTAGGGTGAAGGTAACACCGTTAACCTCGAGTACTATATCTTATATCCTAGGTGAGCTACACAATTTTTTTTTACTTTCTATGCAGTTTATATAATAGCCAGAAATATAGCAGCTTCTCCTTAAAGTGTGCCCGTCATTCCAGGTACACTTTAAGATCAGGGGACTCGGGAATCCCCTTTAAGTTGTTAAGAAATCTAATCACCTGTGCCTGTTAAGCCTTTAAGTAGGAGCATTGCCATAAAAGCTAATGAAATGATCATGACTCCAAATAACATATGGGACAGACCTTTCCTCCTACCAGGCAGTTTTTAACCACTCTGTAATAAAGAACGCCCGGTGTAGGACACATAACTAGGTTGCTCCCTCAAGGCACCTTGGGGCCATGGCACCTTTTTTAGGGACTAAAAGAATTTCTTCCCAATCTTAAGAAATAGTATCAGCTAACACCTCCTGTTTTGTCTCAGTCCTTACAAAACAGAGAAGACCTGCTCATTCTATATAGATTATGCATTTCTTAATGGTTTGTTACCTGTGTGTTCAGCTCCATCTTAAATCTACCCGGGGAGTCCACCCTCAGACGGGACTTTTTGAGGCTGCAGTTGGCTAACAAGGAACGTTCAGAGGCCCTTAGACGTCAGCAACTAGAACAGCAGCAGCGTGAAAATGAAGAACACAAAAGACAACTTCTGGCTGAGAGGCAAAAACGTATTGAAGAGCAGAAAGAACAAAGACGACGCTTAGAAGAGGTACGCGTTGTGTCGCTCTGAAAATGAATGTGCAGTTTTTTTAGGGCAGAGAGCACATCTATTTAAATTTTAAAAATCATTTTTATAGTGTTAATTTTATATTATTTTTACCTGGAAAAAAAATCCATTTAGCAAACCATTGTGGAAATCAGTGGTGCCCCCCTCTTCCCCCAATGCTTGCATTATGTAAAAGCTATGCAATCTATTTAGAATTCCTCAATGGTTCCTTCAGGTCCGGTTTTTTGCTCTTGTACTCTAATGCTTTTATTTATGCTGCTAGCTGAGAAAATACACGTAAATGGAAAAGTTCCCACGTGCTGCATACAAACATGTATTTTACTTCATTTGGAATCAATTATCACACCAAGAAAGTGCAGAGTACAAAATGAGTAAGATCAGTAAATGTATCTTTACTCAAATCCAAAGTAATAGAGACATTAAAAAGCAGACATTTATACACCCATATAGATGGTACAAATTGGTCTGTATCAAAATAGTAAATATTATATATGGTACACAAGCCAGGTGGCATAGGAACAACTGGCAAACACCAGAAAATAATAATGAGGTTTTTTTTTTTTAATTACTTATTTTGGATCTAAATAAAGATAACTAAAGATAACATTATTGATAATTTTTATTGATCGCTTTTTGCTCCGTTCTGTAGTCTTTATATGTGAGCGCAATTGAGCAACCATATAGTGCTTATTAGCACAATTGTAAGTATAATAAATCAGTTACTATGTCGGAATTAAAAGATATATAAATTATGCTACTTGGATATACAGTGCCCCCCCCGCCGCCGACCTACAATGGCCCCGACATACGATAATTTCAACATGCGATGGCCTCTCAGAGGCCATTGCATGTTGAAGGCAGCATCAACATACGATGCTTTTTTATGTTGGGGCCATCGCATAAACGGCTATCCGGCAGTGCTGACTGCTTCAGCTGCCACCGGATAGCCGTTTACGGTGCCCTGTGAGCTCCGGTGATGGTCACTCACCTATCCTCGGGGCTCCAGTGCGTTCTTTTCGGGATCCTCTGCATTGCCGGCGCTCTCCATCGACGTCATCACGTCGCTGCGCACGCCGTCCCGTCTTCCAATAGGAGCGGCGTGTGTAGCGACGTGATGGCGGGACGGAAGCGCGGATGCCGGGGAAGCAGAGGCCTTACCGGAGCGTCAGGGACGCCGCGGCAGCGATGGACAGCGACATCCTGGGCAGCGGTGGCGAGCGGTGATGGTCCGGAGCGGCGGGGACACGTGAGTACAACTTCCTCTAACAGTGGTCTACAACCTGCGGACCTCCAGATGTTGCAAAACTTCAACACCCAGCATGCCCGGACAGCCAACGGCTGTCCGGGCATGCTGGGTGTTGTAGTTTTGCAACATCTGGAGGTCATCAGGTTGTAGACCACTGTCCTATACTTTACATTGCACGGATCCCTCAACATACGATGGTTTCAACAAACGATGGTCCATTTGGAACGGATTACCATCGTATGTTGAGGGACCACTGTATATTGAATATGTAACATACAAGACAGCTCTCTACCAAAATAGCAGGTGTAATGAAATGTTATTCTAGTCAATAAATCTGTCTAGAAGCAATATAAATAGTTGAAATGCAGTGTGTGTAGGCAAGTACTTATGTTCTCAGCCATTTTCTTATTAATTTTTTATTAGGTTTGAATGTTTACTGATGACACAAAAGGAATGCTTTGTCTAAAATGTAGTATGGGCAGTTCTGTGTTTGCAAAGACTTCAGAAGAGAAGGATTTAGGGGTAGTGATTTCTGACTAGCTTCAAATGAGTCAACAGTGCTGCCAGGCAGTAGGGAAAGCAGGTTGAATGCTTTGCTGCATAGCTTGAAGTATAACCTATAGGATGATGGAAATTGTGATCCTGCTGTATAGACCTCTAGTAACACTATATCTGGAATACTGGCCCAGATACCGTATATCAAAGTGTGTGAGAGAGAAAGACAGTGATGTTCTCACCGCAACCAATCACAGTTCAGCTAACGAGCTCTGGTAAAGTGAAAGCAGAGCTGTGATTGGTTCTTTTTTTTCTCTCACACAGTTTGATAAATCTGGGCCACTGTGTTCAGTTCTGGAGACCTCATCAACAAATAGCAATGTATAAAATAGTTTTTGTTTTCTGGGTAAAACTTCTTGATTATTGATGACCTTTCCTTAGGATAGGTCGTTGGTGACAGATCCAGGGTGCTATCACCTACCATCCCCTGCAATCAGCGGTTTGTCATTGCCACACGGCCACCATACACAGTGAAACAAAGCAGGATACAGGTGACTCCATACATTGTGCAGTAGTTATACTCGGTTACTGCAGTTTAGCTCTTATATTTTTTAATGGGAATTGAGCTACAGTAACCTAGCTTGATCACTACATCATGTAGAGAGCTGCATGCTTCCTGCTGAGTTTCACTTGTATATTTAAGTGTCCGTTCCCTGGCAAACAGCTGATTGGAGGGGTTGCCGGGTGTCTATAATATTGATGACCTTTTTCTGAGGAGAAATCATCCATTCAATTTTGCCAGAAAACCCCATTTATAGAGTTAAATCTGTATAGTCTGGAGGAAAGCAGGAGGGTGAGGGTGAATAGGAATATGTTGAAGGGTAAAATAAGGTTCTGGTTAACCAGAAATCGAAAAACAGAGCGAATTTCATTCAAAAAACGCTCCCTGTATGTCTCCAGGTTGGGTGTGGTTCTGCAGATCAGTTCCATTGAAGTGAATGTAGCCAAGTTGTAATACCACACCCAACCTGGGGACAGACAGGAAGCGGTTTTTGAAAGGATTTAGCTCTGTTTTTCGGTTCCTTGATAACCCCTTTAAGTCATTGGATTGTCTCCAGCAGCTTCTGTTTGCCGGCCCCATTGGCATAGATTGAAAGATCTCTTCCAACTGTATATCCAAACAGAGAGAGATCTATGAATTAAGGCCTTAGGGGCAGTGAGAAAAGCCACAGCCATGATTCATGGTTCAGGCAGCATATGTTCTAGCTTCTATGTGCTACACAAATGGAAAGGTTCATGGCTTCTAGTTACTGTTGGTTTTTAATATGATAGTGTTAATCTATGTATGTTTTGAATTCCATGTGAACTCTTTTTAGGATATTGGCCGGTTTGTGAACTGTTTTTTTTTTTTTTTTTTTTGTTACTTCCTCTAACAATAATGTACTACATTATAGAGGACATTTTTTGTTCTCTTTGCTTTGTTATATGAATAGTTTTTGGTATATAAATAGTTTATATGTAAGTTGGTGGACATAAAAAGCAACTACGGTAGCTCTTGTATTGTGATAAACCAGCAATTTAAGGTGCTAATGTTGAGCAGACAGCAGCGCAACCCATGAATGAACTGTTCCCGTTATGCTTCACAAATTGCTATACAAAATATAGGTTGCAAAACTTCTTCAATAGTCCAAGGTACAAAAAACCTGCTCACTTAAAATAGAGTGGCTGACATATAGCACTACAGCACACGGAAGCTAAATATGGGCTTTCTGAAACATAGGCAGATTGCATCTTTTGTAAAGGCTGAATGATGAACAAGCTCAAGGTATTATATATCACTGCAGCATTATGTGCCTACTTTATGTCCCTTTACTGGCAATTGGCTTTGCTAAACACAGGAAAGAGTGGGTGCTGTAGTGGCTGCTCAGCACATGCTTGACAAGATGTCCTGTCTGATAAGCACTGAGGCGCAGCAGCGCTGCTGCCCTTCAACAGGAAGTGGAGAGAGCGATTACAGATGCATCAGTGTTGACAAGTTCCTTTACAGTGTACTACCCATGTCTAAGTAAAGAAGTGTATGTGCACAGATGGATATATTTATAAATAGATGTATACTACATATTACTGTGGTTATAGATAGATAATTTCTTATACATATATTTGTTTGAAATACAGATAAATGTGCTGTAGTTTTAGAATTACGTAATGCAACCAATGCACTAAAATCTCAAGTGTGAAAAAAATTTAATGCATTTAAGATGTTAAAGAATTACCCAGGTCTATAATAATCTTTTTTGCTACTACATACTGATTATACTACTACATACTAGAACATAAGGCTTCCTTGATGCTTAACCTTAAGGACCCAGCCCATTTTCATCTTAAGGACCCGGCCATTTTTTGGCACATCTGACCACTGTCACTTTAAGCATTAATAACTCTGGGATGCTTTTACCTTTCATTCTGATTCAGAGATAGTTTTCTCGTGACACATTCTACTAAAATTTGTTCGATACTTGCATCATTTCTCCAAAATTTGATGGAAAAAATTGAAAATGTAGCATTTTTTTTTTAACTTTGAAGCTCTGCTTATAAGAAAAATGGATATTCCAAATAAATTATATATTGATTCACATATACAATATGTCTACTTTATGTTGGCATCATAAAGTTTACATGTTTTTACTTTTGGAAGACATCAGAGGGCTTCAAAGTTCAGCAGCAATTTTAAATTTTTTCACAAAATTTTCAAAATCGAAATTTTTCAGGGACCAGTTCAGTTTTGAAGTGGATTTGAAGGGCCTTCTTTTTGGGGGGCATGTCACATTTAAAAAGCCCCTATGGTGCCATAACAGCAAAAAAACAAACAAACACATGGCATACTATTTTGGAAACTACACCCCTCAAGGAATGTTACAAGGTGTACGGTGAACCTTAACACCCCACAGATGTTAGATAAATGCTCATAAATTTTACCCCACAGGTGTTTGATAAATGTTCAAGAGAGAATGTCACCGTAAATTTGTAAGTACATTTCTTTGGAGTAAGGACATACCTCATATCTGGACGTAAACAGCTCTGTGGGTGCACACCGGTCTCTGAAGAGCAGGAGCACAATCGGGGTGTGTGTGGGGGGGGGAAGTATGTAGTATGTTTGTGCTTGGTGTTAACCTCAGGACCCCCCCCCCCCCGGGCATTTGCACGGGGTGCCTGTTGATAGATATCAGCAGTCACCCCGGTCCCCGCCCGGCGCATGGCGGGGACCGAAATTCCCATGGGCGTACAGGTAGGTCCTGGGTCCTTAAGTATCAGGGAGTCAGGGCGTACCTGTACACCCTGGGTCCCTAAGTGGTTAAAGGAGTACTGCAGAGGGGCCAACCGCTCTGACCCCCCGCGATCTCCAAAAAAGCATTGTTGAGGCTCCGCACGGCTAATGCGGATAGGGGATTAATGTCTAGGGCTGCAGATCTCCTTTAACATAGTTCCATCCAACTCACTCTTATTTTGTGGATTGAATGACTCAAGTTCAAAAGGAGAATTGGGTTACGGCCAGAAAGCTTCAAAAGAAGGCATCTACTTACATGACCTCAGAAAGAGGAATTGACTGCCTGCAACAGAAAAGGCAGCAAGGCCGATGAAGGTGTCAGGAAGAGATTATGGTTAAAGGGGTACACCTCTGTTTATGTCAAGAACTGTCCAGGGCAGGAACAAATCCCCATAGCAAACCATTGCTGCTCTGGACAGTTCCTAGGAGAGATATGGCTTCAAACAGGACGCCGGCTCCACGAGGCACAGGATAGACTCGGCATAAGTCCAGGTAAAATGGAAAGTTTATTCCCAAAATGCAACGCATTTCACTGCAATCTCGCAGCTTCATCATGCATGATATAGACAGGTAAGGTGCTTATTTATAAGGGTAACAATTAACCCTGCCACTGGTTTCTTTTTTTTTTTTTCCTCTTTTTTTGTTTTTATATATATGTCCTATTTGTTTTTTCACTTTTCCTTTTTTTTAGCCAAATGTGGGTTTATGTTACTGTTTACTAGAATTGTATGCGCATATTTGTTGAATGTTCAGCAATTTTCCACCTGTCTTGTGTCTCCACCACTGCTACAGCAGTGAGATGGTTAATTGTTACCCTTATAAATAAGCATCTTACCGGTCTATGTCATGCCTGATGAAGCTGCGAGATTGCAGTGAAACGCATTGCATCTAGGTAATAAACCACTTTCCCTTTTACCTGGTCTTATGTAGAGTCTGTCCTGCGCCTCATGGAGCCGGTGTTCTGTTTGAAGCCATATCTCTTCTTTGAACCATATCAGCCAGAGGGCAGCGGATTTCTCATTTATTTTACGTGCATTCATAGTTGTGTATGTTGGTACACAACAGTTTGGGGTGAGCGGCTTTCATGCCTATTAATTAATTTTTATCTCTTTTAATGCACCATGGAGCGCTCTCACATTCCTTTCTGGACAGTTCCTGACACAGACAGAGGTTTCAGCAGAGAGCACTGTGGTCAGACATAAAAGAACTATACAACTTCCTCTATATCATACAGCAACTGAGAAAACTGGAAGGATTGAGATTTTTAAATAGAAGTAATTTCAAATCTGTAAAAAATAAAAATAAATAAATAAAATTCCAATCAACTGGTGCCAGAAAGTTAGTTAGTACCCCTTTAGCCTGTTGGGGATGGAGGGCGTATGGATACGCCCTCGCGTCCCCGTACTTAAAGGGGTAGTCCAGTGGTGAAAAAAAAAGGATAGGGCATAAGTTTGAGATTGCGGGGGGTCTGAGCGCTGGGGCCCCCTGCGATCCCTCTGTACGGGGGCCCGGCTCTCCCGCTAGATAGCGGGTGTCGACCACCGCACAAAGCGGCGGCCGACACGCCCCCTCAATACATTGCTATGGCAGAGCCGGAGATTGCCGAAGGCAGCGCTCCGGCTCTGCCATAGAGTTGTATTGAGGGGGTGTGTCGGCAGCCGCTACGTGCGGAGGTCGACACTTCCCCTTCCCGCGGGCTGTCGGGGTTCCCGCCATCTGCAACTTATCCCCTATCTTTAGGATAGGGGATAAGTTGTTCACCACTGGACTACACCACTGGACTAACTGCAGGGCGGTGATCGGACCGGGATGACTGCTGAAATCATTCAGCAGGCATCCCGTGCCAATGCCCAGGGGGTCCTGAGACCACACCATGTCGGCGTTTACCGTACATCGCCGGTGAATTCACACCGGTGATTTGCAGCTATTCCAGGTCATACGGGTCTACGATGACCCGGAAAATAAGGGGGATCAGAGTTGTCCAAGACACCCACTATCCCCCCTGGAGGGATAGGAGTGAGGTGGCAGGGGTGCCACCCCTCCTATCCCTGCTATTGGTCATCTAGAAGCGACAACCAATAGAAGATTGGGGGCGGGGGGGGGTTAACTTTCGGTTTCCCCGTTCTGCCCACCCGCAATAGGCGGGGCAGTACGGGGAAACCGAGGAGGACCGGTGCCGAAGATCCCCTTGCCCATAGGCAGCAGCGGAGGCGACGATCAGCGGCGGGGATTGTGGCAGAAGAGGACGGCGATGCGGCTCCCTGCATCCTACGGAAGCCGGTGAGTTGCCTAGCAACATCTGGAGGGCTACAGTTTGAGACCTCTATATAGTGGTCTCTAAACTGTAGCCCTCCAGATGTTGCAAAACTGCAAATCCCAGCATGCCCAAACAGCTGTCTCAGCATGCTGGGAGTTGTAGCTGCGTACCTCCAGCTGTTGCATAACTACATCTCCCAGCATGCGATCAGTACATGCTGGGAGTTGTAGATTTGCAACAACTGGAGGCCCACTGGTTTGAAAATACTGAGTCTGGTAACAGAACCTAACTGAAGGTTTTCCAACCAGTGTGCCTCCAGCTGTTGCAAAAGTACAACTCCCAGCAAGCATGGTCTGTCAGTACATGCTGGGAGTTGTAGTTTTGAAACAGCTGGAGGTTTGCTCCCCCCCATGTGAATGTACAGGGTACATTCACACGGGCTGTTTACAGAGAGTTTCCTGCTTCAAATTTGAGCTGCAGCAAATTTTCCACCGCAGCGCAAACTCCTAGCGGGAAACTCACCGTAAACCGCAGCTAGTGCAAATGTACCCTAAAAACACTACACTGCACTAACACATAAAGGGTAAAACACTACATATACACACCCTTACACTGCCCCCCCCCCCCCCAATAAAAAATGAAAAATATCGTACAGCTGTGTTTCCAAAATGGAGACTCCAGCTGTTGAAAACCAAGAACTCCCAGCATTTCCGGACAGCCACTGACTGTCCAGGCATGCTAGGAGTTTAGCGACAGCTGGAGGCACCCTGTTTGGTAATCACTGGCATAGAATACCCCTATGTCCACCCCTATGCAATCCCTAATTTAGTCCTCAAATACGCATGGCGTTCTCTCACTTCTGACCCCTGTCGTATTTCAAGGAAACAGTTAAGGGCCACATATGGGGTATTTCCGTACTCGGGAGAAATTGCACTAATAATTTGGGGGGGCTTTTTCTCCTATTACCCATTGTAAAAATTCAAAAACTGGGTCTACAAGAACATGCGAGTGTAAAAAATGAAGATTTTGAATTTTCTCCTTCACTTTGCTGCTATTCCTGGGAAACACCTAAAGGGTTAACACACTTTCTGAATGTCATTTTGGATACTTTGAGGGGTGCAGTTTTTATAATGTGGTCATTTGTGGGGTATTTCTAATATGAAGGCCCTTCAAATCCACTTCAAAACTGAACTGGAACTGGTCCCTGAAAAATTCAGATTTTGAATTTTTTTTTGTAAAATTAGAAAATTGCTGCTGAACTTTGAAGCCCTCTGATGTCTTCCAAAAATAAAAACATGTCAACTTTATGATGCAAATATAAAGTAGACATATTGTATTTGTGAATCAATATATCATTTATTTGGAATGTCTATTTTCCGTACAAGCAGAGAGTTTCAAAGTTAGAAAAATGCTACATTTAAAATTTTTTCATAACATTTTTCACCAAGAAATGATGCAAGTATCAACAAAAAGTTACCACTAACATAAGGTAGAATATGTCACGAAAAAACTATCTCTGAATCAGAATGAAAAGTAAAAGCATCCCAAAGTTATTAATGCTTAAAGTGACAGTGGTCAGATGTGCAAAAATTGCTCCCGTCCTTAGGGTTATAATGGGCTCCGTCCCCAAGGGGTTAAAGAAGAGGCTTCATTGCTGCAGATAGGATATTCCCATAGAGGAAAAGGAAAAAGACTAGTGAGGAGATAAGATCCTGAAAACATCACATGAGTTGCAAGGAAGCCAACCAATACAGGAAAAGTAGTGGTCCAAAAGGCTTATAATATTGTTTTATCATGGGGGGACATGACTAATGGATTGAAGAAGAAAGATCAAATCCAAGTAGTATAAGAGGCTATTGATAATCATGAGCCTAATGGTACAGTCATGTCAGCATCTTACAAGACAGCCCAAATTTATATCAGAACTATAAAAACATTACACCATATAATAACACAACACCTTTTATTAACAACAACTCCATATATACTCAAAATGAGCCCCCATATTATTAAAAGACTTAAAACAAACCCAAAAAATCCCAGTGGTGTGGACCTCCTGGCAAAGATATGAAATTCGCATTGCTGCACCAGATGGGGATAAAAGGGGAGGGTACGAATCCTTCCACGTCATCACAACAACATTATGGGCACAGAATAGCAAGAAACGGATCAGGGTTCGTCTATGCGACCCAGTTACCACCTCATGAGGACTCCCAACAAGCACACCACCGGGGTAAGCAGGAAGGGGAAATCTAGATTATCCGCTAAAAACCCAATCACCTCCCTCCAAAAAAAGGCTATCACAGGACAATCCCATACCGCATGCATAAAAGTACCTATCTCCACAGAACAGCGGAAACCTATATCCGACGAGGACACCCCTATACGTTTCAGTTTAACAGGAGTATAGTATAACCTCAAAGCATACCTTGACTGAATCAACATGTCCTTACTACTAACCACCGTAGATTAATAGGAGCCCTCCATTACCTTCCACGGGCACTCAGACAAATCAGGAACATCAGCCACCCACTTATGATAGGCTCGCGAGGACGGGCTAGGCCCCAGCGTCTGAAGGAGAGCATAGGACTGGGTAAGAGGTTTAGTGAGATCCGTGGTGCCCAGGAGAATCTCTACATCAGAAAACACAGGGGTAAACATCAGGGAGCCAAACTGCGCTTGAACCGCATGCCGCAGCAGAAGGTGCCTATAAAAGGCTCTGCCAGGAATTTCCTATCTGTCCTTCATCTCCGCAAAGGATAGGAAAACCTGATCCTCCCGGAACAATTAATCACAAATTTGACTCCATGAGAACCCCAGAAACCAGCCTCCGGTAACCCATGTAGGGGAGGTAAATGTACATTCCCCCACAAGGGTGCCCTAGGAGAGACCAGCGGTTGCGGAAACCTTCTCGACACCGCAGACCACACCTTAGCTATAGTTTGCAGAGGGAGAGGATAAGAGGAACAAGAATGATACCTATACAGTGAGTTAGTGAGAGCTTCATTCGAAGCCATCAGTGCTCCAGCCAAAGCAGTCGCCGAGTTCGACAGATTCAGGTCAATCCACCATGGTGCATAGACCAACTGAGAGGCAAGAAAATTGTTATATACATCGGGAGCAGCTAAACAACCGTGCTTTTTAGGGGCCTGAAGGAGAGCCCGACCGAGTCTGGGAGACTTTCCCTGCCAATAGAAGGATCCCAGAGCACCACACAGTCTATTAAAATATTTCTTTGGGGGGACCACTGGAGCCAAATGGAAAAGATAAAGGAATTTAGGCAGATAAATCATTTAAAAAATATTAATCCATCCAGCTAGGGAGAGAGGGAGGGAGGACCAGGCCTGCAACCTATCTACCGTGGAAGCCAAGAGCGGATCTAAATTCAGGGACATATAATCGGCCAAAGATGCAGTAACCTAAAGATACCTAAATCGGGAAACCACCTGCACCCCCGCTGGGATAGCAGAGGGAAGTGAAACTGCAGGCGAGAGAGCCATGAGAGAGGACTTACCCCAATTGACCCGTAGACCTGAGATAGAGCTAAACCTATCTAGTAAGTCAATCAAAGAGCGAAGGGAACCCCTGCATCTGCCAAATATACCAGAGTTTCGTCTGCATAGAGAGAATCCTTCTCCACAATGGACCCCCTGGGAATACCACAGATAGCGGGATCCAAGGGCTCCATCACCAGCGCAAAAAGGAAAGGGGATAGAGGGCATCCCTGCCTTGTCCCCTTGCCCAAGAAAAAGGGAGCGGAAACATCTAGATTAGTACGAAAGACTAAGACTAAGTACAAAACTAAGGGCCAAACCAAAATTCGCCCAACACCTCCCAGAGATACGGCCACAGTACAGAATCAAAGGTTTTATACACATCTAGACTAATAGACTAACCACCACCCTAGAAGGAAAGCCTTTCCCCACTGCCGCAATATTAAGCTGTAGGCGCTTCACGTTAATATCAGTGGCCCTGCCCGGCATGAACCCGGTTTGGTCAGGATGAACGATAGCGCTTATCACCCCATATAGGCGAGTAGCCAATACTTTAGCAAAGATCTTAATATCGACATTTAATAGGGAGATATGTCTGTAAGAATCAGGTAACAATAGATCCTTCCCAGGCTTGGGCAGTACCACTATCAATGCTTCCCTCATAGAATCGGGAAGAGAGTCAGCCTCAGCCACCGATCTAAACAAGTAAAGGAGTATATGGGCCAAACGCTCCTCGTTCATCCCGTACCAATCACCAACCCGTCTAATCCCGCCATCTTCCCATGGGGAAGATCTTTAATAGCTTGTGTCACCTCCTCTAGAGTAAAAGGGGCATCTAACGCCTCCCCCTGAGTATGGGTAAGCCTTGGAAGTGACAAATCCTTTAAAAAAAAAAAATAACTGAATTTCCCCCTGACAGGGTATAGAAGTGACAGAATAAAGAGAGGAGTAGAAATCCCTGAAGACCGAGTTAATTAGCTGGGGATCAGACAACCCTTAACCCTTTAAGGACTCAGGGTTTTTCAGTTTTTGCACTTTCGTTTTTTCCTCCTTACCTTTCAAAAATCATAACCCTTTCAATTTTCCACCTAAAAATCCATATTATGGCTTATTTTTTGCGTCGCCAATTCTACTTTGCAGTGACATTAGTCATTTTACCCAAAAATGCACGGCGAAACGGAAAAAAAAATCATTGTGCGACAAAATCGAAGAAAAAACGCCATTTTGTAACTTTTGGGGGCTTCCGTTTCTACGCAGTGCATATTTCGGTAAAAATGACACCTTATCATTATTCTGTAGGTCCATACGGTTAAAATGATACCCTACTTATATAGGTTGGATATTGTCGTACTTCTGGAAAAAATCATAACTACATGCAGGAAAATTTATACGTTTAAAAATGTAATCTTCTGACCCCTATAACTTTTTTATTTTTCCACGTACAGGGCGGTATTAGGACTCATTTTTATTAGTATTAGGATCTGAAGATTTTATCGGTATGATTTTTGTTTTGATCGGACTTTTTGATCACTTTTTAATCATTTTTTAATGGTATAAAAAGTGACCAAAAATGCGCTTTTTTTTACTTTGGAATTTTTTTGTGCGTACGCCATTGACCGTGCGGTTTAATTAATGATATATTTTTATAGTTCGGACATTTACGCACGCGGCGATACCACATATGTTTATTTTTTTTACACTTTTATTTTTTTTATGGGAAAAGGGGGGTGATTCAAACTTTTATTAGGGAAGGGGTTAAATGACCTTTATTAACACTTTTTTTTAACCTTTTTTTTTGCAGTGTTCTAGGTCCCATAGGGACCTAGAACACTGCACACACTGATCTTTTACACAGATCACAGGCGTGTATTAACACGCCTGTGATCAGTGTTATCGGCGCTTGACTGCTGCTTGACTGCATCATATCGCGGGAGCCGGCGCAGGACGTAAATATACGTCCTGCGTCGTTAAGGGGTTAATACAGGGAATAGACGCTGCAGGGCGACCACTTCTGGCCAAATATGCTAAAAGTTTCCCATTCTTATCACCAAATGCAAAGAGCGCCGCTTCCCTATCAGCTAACCTCAACTGAACCCTATCCTTCTGGACAAGCAGTAGAGCCCTCTGCGCCTTCGCCCATGCCCGTTCACCATCAGGGGTAGGATCTCTAATGTAAGCTGCCTCAAAAGCACTAACTTCATGCAACAATTTAGTCTACGTGGCCAACCTAAGCTTCCTCTGACCTGTCACCCCCGCTACAAAAGCACCCCTAATTGTAGCCGTGTAGGTGTCCCACTGAATTAGAGGATCAGGATACAGAGCATAATGCACCCTGTACTCAGAATGAGCAGCCCCCAAGACCTCTACTACCACCTCCGACTGTAGCCAACCAGGGTGCATGCGCCAAATACGTTAGTGGGGGGGGGGGGGGGGGGGCTAGGACCTAACGTGAGAACTACCAATATTGCAGAGTGGTCTGAGATCCCCCTAGTGGTGTAGGAAACGTCTCTTACCACTTGAAGGAGATCCTCAGTCACCAGTGTGAGATCTATACAAGAGATGGATCTGTGAGCAGCAGAGTAGAAGGAAAAAGCAGATGCTGTGGGATATTTCCATCTCCAAAGGTCAGTCAGGCCCAACGCCGAGCGCCAGGTATTAAAATGAAGGGAGCCAGGGTCAGCAGCAGTGGTGCAATCGAGCTGAGGATCAGGAACTACATTGAAGTCTCCTACAAGTAAAACAGGATCTGAAGGAAAAGACAAGAGTTGGTTAGCAATGGACTCCAGGACAGAGACCTGAAATGGAGGAGGGACATAGACAGAGACAAGGACAAACGAGAAAAATCCCAGAGAACAGTGCAAAATGACAAACCTCCCAAAGTGATCACAGGCTACCTGAGAAACCACCAATGGCAGGGACTTAGTATCTAAGACCGAAACACCCCTGGCATAACTGGAATAGGAAGCATGATATCCCTGAGCTATCCATGCCCTCTTCAGAGCAAGTACCTTCTGTCCCGTAATGTGAGTCTCCTGTAAGCAAATATGTGGTGACTGTCTTTTCACAAAGTCCAAGCATAAGGCCCTCTTGAACTTGGAAATAAGCCCACGGACATTCCAGCTAAGAACTTTCAAGGTACCCATCACTAGTAATGACCAAAGATAGGAGCAGTAGGAAGCAATGAAAGTCCAAGAGGAGGAAGGATGGAGCACCAGGACCACACACACCACACACATACCACAAAAAGACAAACAGGGCACAAACCGTTAACAAAGAAACAGATGCAACAACGCATAAACAAAACAATCCCATGAATTAGGAGAAGCTTGGCCAAAAAAAGGACGTGGGGGACCCCCAGGAGGAGGAGGAGGCCTGGCCGGGACTCTGTGCGCTCGTTCCACTAAGAAGTACGAAGAGAAAATGTCCACATGAAGGAATTCTTTGAGCCACATTTCAAGGAGGGGAACCAGATCCCTCCTTTCCACCTTATCAGGAAGGCCACCAGGCGGAGATTATTGCGCCACAGGCGGTTCTCCATGTCATCCAACCAGCCCAGAATTCCTGACACTTGGTGCTGCAGTGAATCCACCCTATCTGGTATTGGCTGAAGAGTGTCCTCAGCCGCTAACACCCTGCGTTTCACCTCCTCAGTGCGCTCACGGATCTTCTGGGTCTCATGGCGCAAAAGAACAAAATCATGCCGCAGTTCATCAACTTTCGTCAACATGATGGATTGACAGGAGGTAAAAGCAGCCAACAGTTCGGAGAATCTGTGATCCAAGGCAGCTGCATCATAAGCAGGTCTATCAGAGTTTAGGCTCTGTGGAGAAGCTGGAGAACCATCCATCAGGGATAAAGGTGGAACAGGAGAAGCCCCCCATGCCCATCCGGAGGTCTGGAAAACTGGCTCAGCGCTTTCGCTGCCTGTGCAGACACTTTAGTAGCAAGCGATATCCGAGCTCCAGAATCCTGCTGAGAAGGGCCACAGGAACGAGGGGAGCAATCATCAGAGGAGGCATCCTCATCAGAGGTCTGCCTGGAGGCATTAGCCTTACGTGTAGATTTCCTATGCCCTCGTTTACTACGGGAGCCCTCCCATGGCGAGAGGGATACACTGAACAGGTAGAAAGTCACTAGTATATAAGTCCCAAAGACCACTGCTCTCCCTGGAGCAAAGGGAGAGTTGCACGCTCCCACTGGGGAAGGCACCACTAGTCCCAGCAATCACCCAAGTCCCTCTCAGGGTACTCACATTCCACCAAGCCAGTAGGATAGGGAAATGGAGGAGGGAAGCACCAGACAGTCCAAGGTGTGCACTCCACAATGTAGGGCAGACAGCAGTGAAGAGCCGGACAGCAGGAGCAGAAGGGATTAATAACTCGATACTGCAGTAGGCAGGATTCTCCAGTGCTTCTTCCCAGCAGGGGACACGGGACACAGCAGGAGACACTAAGCAGCAGCCGCCGCGGGAGTAACCTTAGCAGCAGTTAGGCCCCGCCCATGAAGTCCGAAGGCCAGGGACCCAGATATCAGTGCCACCAGCTAGAGGGACCTCCACACCTCACACACCGCCACAGCCCGGAGGATCCCAGCACCAGACCGCGCCACTCTGCAGGCCCACCACCTCACACCTCCAGGGACCGGATCCACGGGCTGCGGCAGCCGACCGCCACCGCGACCCCAGCCACCAACGGGACCAGCTCTCCGCCTCCCCACAGACTCTCCGGTGCACAGGACACACCAGAGTCGGATCAGCACCTCTGGGTGAGTGAAAGTCAGGGTGACATATGCCGGGATAGCAGGAGCTCCTGCCGGATGCGACTGCTCACTCCGGCATTCAGGCCACGCCCCCCAAGATTTTTTAATAGAAGTAATTTACAAATCTGTTTAACTTTCTGGAGCCAGTTGATGGTCTTGTTTTTTGCGTCACCAATTGTACTTTGTAATAACATCACTTATTTTACCATAGAATGTATGGCGCAACCAAACAAATATTATTTATGCTTTTCTATAATTGTACTGCTTAAAAAAAATCTCAAACCATTTTAACAAAATGAGTATGTTTGAAATTGCCCTATTTTGACCACCTACAACTTTCTAATTTTTCCGTATATGGGGCGATATGAGGGCTCTTTTTTTGAGCCATGATCTGTAGTTTTTATCAGTACCACTTTTGCATAGGTTTTACTTTTTATAAATTTTTTATAAAATTTTTTTTGGAATAAAATGTGACAAAAGCAGCAATTTTGGACTTTTTTTGATTTTTTATGTTTACGCCGTTCACCGTACAGGATAGTTAATATATTTTAATAGTTCAGACTTTTACGCATGCGGCAATACCAAATATGTGTATTAATTATTTTTTTTACGCTTTTTGGGGGGTAAAATGGGAACAACTGACGTTTTACTTTTTTTTTTATTGGGGAGGGAATTTTTCTAATTTTTTTAACTTTATTTTACACTTTTTATGTCCCCATAGGGGACTATTCATAGCATTCAGTTGATTGCTAATATTGTTCAGTGCTATGTATAGGACACAGCACTGCTCAGTATTATCGGTCATCTTCTGCTCTGGTCTGCTCTATCTCAGACCAGAGCAGAAGACCCCGGGAGACTGCCGGAGCAAGGTGAGGGGACCTTCGGCCGCCATGCTGGATGATCGGATCCCCGCGGCAGCGCTGATTGTGATGTATTATGTACAAATTTTAATTATATACTAAAAGGTTGCGAAGTAATAAACATAGGTAATTAACAGATATAATTTTAAAAAAATCTAAAAATGGGTCTAAATAATATACAAAGGTCTATAAAAAGGTTTTCAATATAAACTCTCCATTTTAATTACTTTACCGATTGCTCAAAGGTGTAGGGTTTTGGTTTAAACAAACACGTTTTTATGTGTATTTTCTCTCACACTCAGTGATTTTTTTTTTTTGTCACGAACACACCCTTTTTTCAAAAACCACGCCCCTTTTGTCAAGTTTTAAAACCACTCGGAGAGAAGCTGGTTCATGTCGGTAAAATGTGTGGCATAAAGTGTCGCGCGAGCTGTGCAACACAATTTTAGTCGTACAACCCGACAAAAAGTGACAGGATTACCTTAGTAAATGAGGGCTATTGAATGTGTCGGCAGATAAGAACCATTTGGCCCATCTAGTCTGCCCAATAATCTGAATCCTATCAATAGTTCCTGGCCCTATCTTATATGAAGGATAGCCTTATGCCTATCTCTATCTTATATGAAGGATAGCCTTATGCCTATCTCTATCTTATATGAAGGATAGCCTTATGCTTATCCCTATCTTATATGAAGGATAGCCTTATGCTTATCCCATGCATGTTTAAACTCCTTCACTGTATTTGTAGTGACCACTTCTGCAGGAAGGCTATTCCATGCATCCACTACTCTCTCAGTAAAGTAATACTTTCTGATATTACTTTTAAACCTTTGCCCCTCTAATTTAAAACTATGTCCTCTTGTAGTAGTTTTTCTTCTTTTAAATATGCTCTCCTCCTTTACTGTGTTGCAGCAAGTATCTTGGCAGACTGACATTTGGCATTCTACAACTTTAATTTCAACTGTGTTCTCACATAATGTCACCATGGCTTATATTATTTGACTGTTGTGGTTGTATGATGCATCTCATTGTGGAAGACACATGATGTTGATGGATATCTGATAATGTCGGACACTCTTGCTCTTTTTCCTCATTATAAGCTATCCGTTACCATCACATAAAAAAAATGTATAATTTCTATTAGGGCTGTAACCATTAATCACTATTATCGATAACTGGATTCGTTGTTAAGGAAAAAACGAGTTACTAATGTCATAATGCCGGCCTTATGACATTTGAAACCAATTTTTGGGGGTCAGTGCTTCACTTCTGCATGCAGCACTGAGCTCTGTTTACTCTCCGGTAGGCTACCAGCGCTGGAATATGAAGGTACAGTGCTGTGATGTCATATTCCCCGCCGGGAGCTCTAATTGCTCAGCACTGATTGACCAATCAGAGCTGTCCACAGTGCTGCCCTCACCTCTGTACGAGGTACAGAGGTGCAGGCACCATCAGTTAGGGCATAATGCGATCTCAAAAGAGGTCCTTTTCCTTACTTTTCTGGTCCTGTATGATTGACGTATAGGGCTCCATGCTGGGAGCAGGTTAGGGCGGTGAGGAGGCGTGCCGCTGCAAGAGTTGGCTGGCCCCTCCAACTGTTCACCGGCATTACAAAATGGCATGACTATAACTTCACAAAACGCGGACAAAGTAAGGAAAAGGACCTTCTCTTAGATTGCATTATGCCCTAACTGATGGTGCCTGCACCTCCATACCTCGTACAGAGGTGACTGTTTCTCTTTAAATGCTAAGTCAGTGTTTCCCATCCTGGGTGCCTCAAGCTGTTGCAAAATTACAACTCCCAGCTTGCCCTGACAGCCTTAGGCTGTCCGGGCATGCTGGGAGTTGTAGTTTTGCAACAGCTGGAGGCACCCAGGATGGGAAACACTGTGCCAAGTAATGATAGGGGTGCAGGGGAAATATAAAAAAAAATACCTTGCTCACTTGTTTTTATATGTCTTCTGTACATATTGTGTTAACGTAAAGCTCAAAAAAAATAACTTTTTGGTTATTTAGCAGTTTTTCCCTGGTTCATCGATTTAACCTCTTCAGGACATAGGGCGTATGGATACGCCCTGCATCCCGAGTCCTTAAGGACCGAGGGCGTATCCATACGCCCGTGGGAATTCCGGCCCCCACCGCTAGCCGGTTGGGGACCGGAGCCGGATGCCTGCTGAAATCGTTCAGCAGGCATCCCGGCATATCGCCCAGGGGGGTCATTATGCGCCCCCATGTCGGCGATCGCCGCAGATCGCTGGACAATTCAGTCCAGCGATCTGCGGCGATTCCGGGTCAATCGGGTCTCCAGTGACCCGATGACCCGGAATTACTGGCTGTTCGGGGCCGTCTCTGACTGCCCCGAACAGCCAGAGCCTGCAGGGGTGAGGTGGCACTGGTGCCACCTCACGATCGCCCTGATTCGTCGGCCGGATTACCGGCCGACCAATCAGGGCGCCTGCTGCGGGTGTCACTCCCGCACCCGCTCCGCCCCTCTTCCGGAGGACGTGAGCGGGTGCGGGACGTGCACCCCAGGTGCTGGGGACCCCGATCCCCGGCGTTAATGTTGGGATCGGGGCCCCAGGAGCAGCGGCGGCGGCGGGACTGACCTGCAGCGTCTGGATCGTTGGAGGTGAGTGACAGCCTCCTGCTGTTGCTTAGCAACAGCTCCCAGCATGCAAAAATGGCATGCTGGGAGCTGTAGTTATGCAACAGCAGGAGGCAGACCACCACAACTCCCAGCATTCCCTTATGGGCATGCTGGGACTTATGGTTTTGCAACAGCTGGAGGCACATTCTTTCTATGGAAAAGTGTACCTTCAGCTGTTGTATAACTACAACTCCCAGCTTGCACAAACAGCTAAAGTGCATGCTGGGAGTTGTAGTGGCGCATCTGCTGGTTGCATAACTACAACTCCCAGCATGCCCGTTGGCTGTCGGTGACTGCTGAGAGTTGTAGTTTTGCAACAGCTGAAGGCACACTGGTTGTGAAACTCATATTTTTTTTTTACCTAACTCAGTGTTTCACGACCGGTGTGCCTCCAGCTGTTGCAAACTACAACTCTCAGCAGTCACCGTACACCATGCACCGTACATGCTGGGAGTTGTAGTTTTGCAACAGATGGAGGCACACTGGTTGTGAAACACTGAGTTAGGTCACAAACTCAGTGATACATAACCAGTGTGCCTACAGTTGTTGCAAAACTACAACTCTCAGCAGTCACCGACAGCCAACGGGCATGCTGGGAGTTGTAGTTATGCAACAGCTGGATGTCCCCCCCCCCCAATGTGAACGTACAGGGTACACTCACATGGGCGGAGGATTACAGCAAGTATCTGGCTGCAAGTTTGAGCTGCCGCAAACTTTCTGCTGCAGCTCAAACTGCCAGCGAGAAACTACTGTGAACCCCCGCCCGTGCGACTGTACCCTAAAAACACTACACTACACTACCACAAAAAATAAAATAAAAAGTAAAAAACACTACATATACACATACCCCTACACAGCCCCCCTCCCCTCCCCAATAAAAATGAAAAACGTCTGGTACACCACTGTTTCCAGAACGGAGCCTCCCGCTGTTGCAAAACAACTCCCAGTATTGTCGGACAGCCGTTGACTGTCCAGGCATGCTGGGAGTTTTGCAACAGATGGAGGCACCCTGTTTGGGAATCACTGGCGTAGAATACCCCTATGTCCACCCCTATGCAAGTCCCTAATTTAGGCCTCAAATGCGCATGGCGCTCTCACTTTGGAGCCCTGTCGTATTTCAAGGCAACAGTTTAGGGCCACATATGGGGTATCGCCGTACTCGGGAGAAATTGGGCTTCAAATTTTGGGGGGTATTTTCTGCTTTTACCCTTTATAAAAATGTAAAATTTTTGGGAAAACAAGCATTTTAGGTAAAAAAAAAAATTTTTTTTTTACATATGCAAAAGTCGTGAAACACCTGTGGGGTATAAAGGTTCACTTAACTCCTTGTTACGTTCCCCGAGGGGTCTAGTTTCCAAAATGGTATGCCATGTGGGTGGTTTTTTGCTGTCCTGGCACCATAGGCGCTTCCTAAATGCGGCATGCCCTCAGAGCAAAATTTGCTTTCAAAAAGCCAAATGTGACTCCTTCTCTTCCGAGACCTGTAGTGCGCCAGCAGAGCACTTTTCAGCCCCATATGGGGTGTTTTCTGAATCGGGAGAAATTGGGCTTCAAATTTTTAGGGGTATTTTCTGCTATTACCCTTTCTAAAAATAAAAAAATTTTGGGAAAACAAGCATTTTAGGTAAAATTATTATTATTTTTTTTTACATTTGCAAAAGTCGTGAAACACCTGTGGGGTATTAAGGTTCACTTTATCCCATGTTACATTCCCCGAGGGGTCTAGTTTCCAAAATGGTATGCCATGTGTTTTTTTTTTTGCTGTTCTGGCATCATAAGGGCTTCCTAAAGGTAACATGCCCCCCAAAAACCATTTCAGAAAAACGTACTCTCCAAAATCCCCTTGTCGCTCCTTCCCTTCTGAGCCCTCTACTGCGCCCGCCGAACACTTTACATAGACATATGAGGTATGTGCTTTCTCGAGAGAAATTGGGCTACAAATACAAGTAAAAATTTTGTCCTTTTACCCCTTGTAAAAATTCAAAAATTGGGTCTACAAGAACATGTAAGTGTAAAAAATTAAGATTGTGAATTTTCTCCTTCACTTTGCTGCTATTCGTGTGAAACACCTAAAGGGTTAAAACGCTGACTGAATGTCATTTTGAATACTTTGGGGGGTGTAGTTTTTATAATGGGGTCATTTATGGGGTATTTCTAATATGAAGACCCTTCAAATCCACTTCAAACCTGAACTGGTCCCTGAAAAATACTGAGTTTGAAAATTTTGTGAAAAATCGGAAAATTGCTGCTGACCGTTGAAGCCCTCTGGTGTCTTCCAAAAGTAAAAACTCGTCAATTTTATGATGCAAACATAAAGTAGACATATTGTATATGTGAACAAAAAAAAATGTATGCATAATATCCATTTTCCTTACAAGCAGAGAGCTTCAAAGTTAGAAAAATGCAAAATTTTCAAATTTTTCATCAAATTTACGGATTTTTCACCAAGAAAGGATGCAAGTATCGACAAAAATTTACCACTATGTTAAAGTAGAATATGTCACGAAAAAACAATCTCGGAATCAGAATGATAACTAAAAGCATTCCAGAGTTATTAATGTTTAAAGTGACAGTGGTCAGATGTGCAAAAAACTCTCCGGTCCTTAAGGCCAAAATGGGCTCCGTCCTGAAGGGGTTAATCAATTAATTTATCGGCGACAAAACTATTGCACAATTTAATATTTGTTGCAGCCCTAGTTTATATTAATATAGGGGCTTCAGAAGGTTTTCTCATTCTCAGAAAAGCTCTGAATATGTTTAATAGAAAATGAGTATCACAAATTTGATCACAACTTCCTAAAATAAAACATTTGGCTCTATCCATTCTGCTTAGATGCAAGTTCCTAGATGTTTTATACATGGTAAATGAGGAATTATTAGGAACTTACTTGTTAATCTGTTACCCAGTTGACCTGTGAATTCTGCTGAATTCTCCACACCCATGATAAAATTCTTTTTACCACTATTGGGCAGACAATAACGCTTCATAAATATGGAATAACTGCAAAATTATTACAACATCCAATATTAATTAGCACTTTATTTGCAATCCATCGAAACAATGACGTTTTGGTTCACACTGGACCTTCCTCACACTTAAAGATTACAGCCATAACAGGTACACTGATTATATATTGATGGTCCTATTCTTTAGTTACCTACATATTGCACCTTGCCCCACAACAACCACTGTTTCTATTTTCTACTTTCTTTCCACACTCTGTGCTTCCGCATAGACCGGAAGTGACACCTTCTCTCTGACCCCATAAATCGAGGTCCTCCCTCAGTTTACCACATTCTTCCAGTGACTGTAGGTTGCCCTACTATTTGTTACAAATTCGGATTCATTCGGATGTAAATATTTTGTACATACGGATCAATTCTGACAAAAAAAAAAATTTGTTACGAAACTAATTGCACATGTCTAATATATATACTCATTTAATACATATATCTATGTCTCCCTCCTTCCTCTGGTCAGAGTTAGTGTGTGGATACAGTACTTTATATATACATATTTCCATGAATACATTAAACATTTGAAGTTTGCCGGGTCTGAATGCCATTGGAGGCTGAGTAGGAAGTCAGCCTCCAGGGTCTATTGGTGGTGTATAGGAACGAATGGGCTAGATCTATAACATTGTGATTTTTTTGCCCATTGAAACAATGGGCTCATTGTGGTCTATGGAGATCTTGCAGCAAACGGGGTAGAAAGGTAAACAGCAGGGTCCTGGATGTAACGTGGATAGGAGACCCTGGTGTGGGTTCAATTCCCGGGTTGATATACAGTGTTGTGATTATACTTTAATTAGGATAGACATATATGGGTCAATTGATAGTTAAGAAACTGTTTGAACGGTGGGAACTAGGTGAATTGGATACCATAAATGGGCAACTAGGTTAATTGAAACAGGAGGTAATGTGTGGTATCCAATTGACCTAGTTCCCATGGTTCAAAAAATCAAGTCTATCCGAATTAAAGTATAATCACAACACTGTATACCAACCCTGGAATTGAACCTACACCAGGGTCTCCCATCCACGTTACTACCAGGATCCTGCTGTTTAGCTTTATACCCCGTTTGCCGCAAGATCTCCATCGACCACAATGGGCAAAAAAATCACAATGTTATAGATCTAGCCCATTCATTCCTATACACCACCAATAAACCCTGGAGGCTGATGCATACTCAGCCTCCAATGGCATTTAGACCCGGCAAAATTCAAATGTTTAATGGGCTAATGTATTCATGGAAATATGTATATATAAAGTACTGTATCCACACACTGTAACTCGGACCTGAGGAAGGAGGGAGCCCCTCAGAAACGCGTAGTCCTACCATGTATTGCCACTTTTTATGATTAGAATTAGTAGAAACCCTGTGACAGAAATAAACCTGCCTGCGACAGAAATTACCGTGTGACAGAAATGACCATGCATCAGAATTTTTCCCTGCGACAAAAAATATTGGGAAAAGTGCGACAGATTAGTAAATACCAAGTTAAAAAAAGGTAGAAACCACAAAACAGAAACACAAACAGACACTTCTCTCTTAGAAAATGAGGCCCATAGTGTAACATCCAATATTAAGAGATAAAAACAGCACAGTAAGGTTACTTTAAGATCTTGTAAACACTGAAGAAGTCAAAATGTCAGAACATGACATGAGGAAGGAAACGTAAACCACATAGGTTATAATACTGTCATCTGAATATAGGGAGTCTGCATTATATGATCACATTAGATTTAAACTACCGTAGTTCCTAAGTAAAACTTTATTAAAAATTGTTTATGGTAGAGATATGAGCTTTGTCAGTGCAGTGACCAGGCACATTTTATAAAATTCTGATGTGTTGCAATACTGCTAAAATGTTGTGTTAGAAGTGGCCTACAGTTTTATACTCTATATTGTAAACCTTAAAGTGTACCTGTCAGATCCCCCCCCCCCCCAAAAAAAACTGTTATATGTTGCTTAGTACCTCATCCTGATCATGTACATCTAATTTTTTTGTGTCTATGTCCTACATTTCTCTCATAATTACCTTTTTATTTACTTGCCATCATTGCTCAGTGAAGTTTCTGTCCATGCAGAGGCATGGGGCATGTCCCTCTCTTCTCCTCACTGTGATGACTCCTCCCCCTCCCTTAATCTGCTCTGACTCAGAGGACTGGGAACAAGCACAGCAGCTCTGGACCTGCCGGCAGCCCTGTCAATCACTCATGGTGTCCATGACGTTTCTATCACCACTGGACACTGCAGGATTGGTATGTGTCCCAGGAGGCAGGGGGCCCCTAGTAGCCACTTTTTTAACTGGCTTTTTCTTTATGAAATAATGAAATTTTTTGATAAAAGCAATTGCAAAACATATTGTTTTTGCATGCTTTATAACATATCAAAAGTTATTGTATATGACAGTGCTCATTTAAGTTCAAAACACTGATGCAGATTTTGGACGGATTCACACTAGCGTAATACTAACACATTTTCGTGCCCAAATGCAAGCTTGGCTCCGACTAGCTACTTGTTCATTCCCGTTATCAGACCCGCGGTCAAGCTGAAATATGCATCTGTAGTATAAGTGCAAAAATGCAACAGTATTAGGCTTGTGTAAAACCTGACTTTGCTTTTAAAGGGGTATTCCAGGCCAAAACTTTTTTTTTATAAATCAACTGGCTCCAGAAAGTTAAACAGATTTGTAAATTACTTCTATTAAAAAATCGATAGTTATTAGCTTCTGAAGTTGAGTTGTTGCTTTCTGTCTAACTGCTCTCTGATGACTCACATCCCGGGAGCTGTGCAGTTCCTATGGGGATATTCTCCCATCATGCACAGCTCCCGGGACGTGACATCATCATTGAGCAGTTAGACAGAAAACTTCAGAAGCTAATAACTATTGGAAGGATTAAGATTTTTTAATAGAAGTAATTTCCAAATCTGTTTAACTTTCCGAAGCCAGTTGATATATCTATAAAAAGGTTTTGCCTGGAATACCCCTTTAAGAGGGGATCACTTGGAGAGATTGTGCACAGTGAAATTCTATGTGTGTGTAACAAAAATCTAGATATCCAAGTAGCAGGCCACAGCACCAAAAGATGGAAGACTCCTCAATTTCATACGAAGAGCAGTGGTTTATTGCTTCCCCACATGCAACGTTTCAGCTTAATGTCAGCCTTTCTCAAGCATAAATAAAGTGAATACAAAATTGGCATATAAATACATAGAAAAATTTTATTGGACAATCAACACATGTATACAATTACAACTTGATATAAAACACTCCCTCGAGTCCCCATTGGTTATGTTGTTTATCTCCATAGTAACACAATTGTTTGTGTATCACTTCACGTTACATCCCAATTAAGATAATATAGTGCAATTAAAATCCACAAAATATAGGATGTCCGTGAGTCATGCCAGCTCCATTCCATAAAACTCACATGATCGATGATGAATTATCATATCGGAACTTACATTTATCACGAGTGTAGTCCTGAGTGTCCGTATGCAAACAGACATGCAGCGCAGGGACAATACATCACTTCCCATCCAAACTGGTTGGTCCGTGCATCAGAGCGCCAGCGCATCATGGCCATACCCATACATGACCAGTAAATATTACTGCGGCTGCGCATGGTGAATACCGCATTCACAGTGCATACAGCTAGGGACATCGGCACCTATTGCTAGCGCACTATGTCAATGCCCAGATACTATACTTATGTCAGTCTAGGGTTGTGCACTGCAGAAGCCGCATGTGCAGCACTCAACAGAGAAAATTATTATCTATAAGGGCACATATTGTCTGATAGCAAAGAAAATGGTTTTTCATTGGACACCCAGAAAGAGTAAAACAAATATAATTTACTGCTAATCTTTTATTAAGAAAGTATAAAAAAAAATTTAATAAGAGTGGAAGTGGCATATCCATAGGGTCATCCCTTCACATTCCTCTTGATAAAAATGTGTGGTTTTCCAGGTGAACAATTAGTGAATTGAGCAATCTAAAAAAAAAAAAAAAAAAAAAAAAAGGGGAAAAGACAAAAATAGTAAAGGGGTATTCCAGAAAAAACTTTTTATATATATATATAATCAACTGGCTCCAGAAAGTTAAACAGATTTATAAGTTACTTCTATTAAAAAATCTTAATCCTTTCAATAATTATCAGTTGCTGAATTTGTTGTTGTTTTCTGTCTGGCAACAGTGCTGACATCTCTGCTTGTCTCGGGAACTGCACAGAGTAGAAGAGGTTTGCTATGGGGATTTGCTTCTAAACTGTGTGGTTTCCGAGACACGTGTCATCAGAGAGCACTTAAAAACAACAACTCGACTTCAGCAGCTCAGAAGTACTAAAAGGATTAAGATTTTTTTAATAGAAGTAATTTACAAATCTGTTTAACTTTCTGGAGCCAGTTGATATATAAAACATTTTTTTCCTGGATAACCCCTTTAAAATCCGATGAATCGGCATGTTTAAAATCCACTGAGCAAGAAGAAAAAATTCTAATGAAAAAAAAAAAGTAATAAAATAATAATAAAAACATTTTAAAAATGAAATAAAAATGTTTTCATTAATAAAATAAAAAATTACACAAATACAAATGCACTATATTATCTTAATGATGTGATACACACAAACAATTGTGTTACTATGGAGATAAACAACATAACCAATGGGGACTCGAGGGAGTGTTTTATATCAAGTTGTAATTGTATACAAGTATTGATAGATACCATTTCATTGGACAATGTGTATGTATGGCACTTTTGTATTCACAAAAGAAAGGCTGACATTGAGCCGAAACGTTGCATGTGGGGACCCAATAAATCATTACTCTTTGTATAAAATTGAGGAGTCTTTTGGTGCTGTAGCCTGCTACTTGGATATCTATTGACGCTGAAGTAGCTCTCCGATTGACCACAGGCATGGTGGACTGGGCTGTTCCTGTGCGGTCCTCTAACAAAAATCTAGAGGTACAAATCAAAATAGAATTATCAGCTAAACACCATGTACCTTAATCCACCTTGAAATGCCCGGACCAGCCGCAAGTGTATGTTTTACTTAGTATACATAGAGGAAAGCCAACTGTCCAGCACATTGGGCTGCAGATATAAAAAAAAATCTTTGGTTTATTGCAATGCAGATTAAATACATCCAGTAATAAAGCAAGGTTAACATGTTTCAAGTACACAGACTCTTAATCATAACTTTAAACTTTGAAAGGCTTAAAACGTACCTGTCATCTCCCCCAAATAATAAAAAAAACTGTTGTGTACTGATGTAAATTTTATGTGTTTAGCCCCTATATTTCTAATAAAAACAGCTTACATCAGTTGTGGTCTGGATTCTCATCTTCTCTCAGGCAGGGGGCGTGTCCCTCTCCTGCCCTCACTCTACATGACTAAACTTCCTCCCTTACTATGTGTCACTGAGCCTGGGAGGGAGCCTGGCAGTCAGCCAATCACTGCAGGCTGCTCTGTAACCCTTTCCTCTCTGGATCGCCTCATCCTCTGATCCTCTTACATATTGCATGACTGGCTGGGATTTGTAGTCACCAACACACATTATCTTATGCAATATGAAAGAGGAGCAGAGGATAATATATATATCTTCTGCTCCTCTTTCATATTGCATAAGATATTGTGTGTTTGGGACTACAAATCACAGCCAGTCGTGTACTGTGACTGGGATAGTGATTACAGTGGGGATCAAAAGTTTGGGCACCCGAGGTAAAAAATTTTATTAATGTGCATAAAGAAGCCAAGGAAAGATGGAAAAATCTCCAAAAGGCATCGAATTACAGATTAGACATTCTTATAATATGTCAACAAAAGTTAGATTTTATTTCCATCATTTACACTTTCAAAATAGCAGAAAACAAAAAAAATGGCGTCTGCAAAAGTATGGGCACCCTGCAGAGTAAATATCTTGTACTTTCCTCTTTGGCAACGCTTGTAAACGCTTTTTGTAGCCAGCCAAGAATCTTTCAATTCTTGTTTGAGGTATCTTTGCTCATTCTTCCTTACAAAAGTCTTCCAGTTCTTTGAGATTTCTGGGCTGTCTATCACGCACTGCTCTTTTAAGGTCTATCCATAGATTTTCAATTATGTTGAGGTCAGGAGATTGTGAAGGCCATGTCAAAACCTTCAGTTTACGCCTCTTGATGTAATCTCCCGTGGATTTTGAGGTGTGTTTTAGGATCATTATCCATTTGTAGAACCCATCCTCTCTTTTTAACTTCAGCTTTTTCACAGATGGCATCACGTTAGCATCCAAAATTTGCTGAAATTTTATTGAATCCATTTTTCCTCGTGAGATTTTCCCTGAGCCACTGGCTGCAATACAACCCCAAAGCATGATTGATCCACCCCCATGCTTAACAGTTGGACAGAGGTTCTTTTCATTAAATTCTGTTCCCTTTCTTCTCTAAACATACCTTTGCTCATTCCGGCGAAAGAGTTCAATTTTAACCTCATCGGTCCACAGAACTTGTTTCCAAAATGCATCAGGCTTGTCTATATGTTCATTTGCAAAGTTACACCGCTGATTTTTGTGGTGAGGACATAGAAGAGGTTTTCTTCTGATGACTCTTCCATGAAGACCATATTTGTACAAGTATCTGTTTATAGTGGAATAGTGTACCACAACTCCAGTATCTGCCAGATCTTTCTGGAGGGATTGTGCAGTCAAACGTGGGTTTTGAATCGTTTTTCTCACAATCCTGCGAGCTGTTCTGTCGGATATTTTTCTTGGTCTTCCAGATCTTACTTTAACTTCCACTGTTCCTGATGACTGCCATTTCTTAATTACATTCCGAACAGAGGATATTGTCATCTGAAAATGTTTTGCTATCTTCTTATAGCCTTCCTGAGCATTTTGAGCGTCAACTATTTTCAGTTTCAGATTTCTAGACCACTGCTTAGAAGAACCCACGGTGCTGATTGTTATGGCAAGGTCAGAGGAGTCTGAGCATTTAAAACCTTTGAGATTGACATCACCTGGTCTTCCCAGATGATGATTGAGAACAATCCATGACACTGTCAGGTGTCAGCGTTGCAAAGGGGGCAGTGCATGCTATAAATTCTGCAGGGTGCTCAAACTTTTGCAGATGCCATTTTTTTGTTTTCTGTTATTTTGAAAGTGTAAATGATGGAAATAAAATCTAACTTTTGTTGACATATAAGAATGTCTAATCTGTAATTTGATGCCTTTTGGAGATTTTTCCATCTTTCCTTGGCTTCTTTATGCACATTAATACAAATTTTTACCTGGGGTGCCCAAACTTTTGATCCCCACTGTGTATATGTGTATATAAATATAATATATTATCCTCTGCTCCTCTTTCATATTGCATAAGATATTGTGTGTTTGGGACTACAAATCCCAGCCAGTTGTGCAATATGTAAGAGGAGCAGAGTATAATATATATATATATATATATATATATATATATATATATATATATAATCTTCTTATATATTCCATGGCTGGCTGGGAATTGTAGTCCCCTACACACAATATCTAATGCAATATGAAAGAGGAGCAGAGGATAATATATATAATCCTCTTCTCCTCTTACATATTGCATAATGGGACTACAAATCCCAGCCAGTCGTATACTCTGACTGGGATAGAGCTATAGCCCCAGGCAGTACCTGTGATGGATGAATGAGCAGCTGCAGCACGGCACGCAACACGGGAATACATGCCTCTGTTTCTCCTTTTGGTGAGTGACAGGCCGGGAGCAGAGACTTCTAAAGCCCGCCCTCACTTCCTGTATTCTGACGGGCCAGAACTGTTGCCACGATCTGTTTTCATACAGCGACGGACAGAGATCAGCGTGGGCCTCCTTTGTTAGGACCCCTAGTGGCCACTTTTATACATGCGATTTGTAAGTTAAATCAATGAAAAACATTATTGAATGTATTTACAAATAATCATATTTTATAGTGATCTATTGTATTTAACAAAAACATTTTTTGTAAAAGTGGCCATTTAAAATACGGAAATGGTTGTTTTGGTCACATGACCTATGCAGGGTGAACAAAGGGTAGCAGTCAATACAAGGAACTAACTGGTAATTTAAAAAATGCATCCGTTTTACACTCACCTTTGTTTGTAAGGGGATCATTTGGTGAAATTGTAGACCGTAAACTTGATCTTGCGTGTAACCTTAATTTAGAGTTGTTCATTGGTTGATAATTTGCCAGTTTTTTCAATCTGTACCTCTATTTTATAGTAAGATAAAGGGGACTGTAGGGCTTTTCATGGACTCTCATTACTGTCCATGACTGGCTTTAAAGAACTCTGCTTCTCATTAATTAAAATGGTCATTGGGGTCTCAACCCTACTGATGTTCTGTGAACTGTCTGAAGCTTACGTTGAAAGAAATGGATTTAAAGTCCCGCTTACCAACATCTGATGTACAGGTGACACGTTCAGAGACATGTATGCAGCCATCTCAGGCTGGAGAAGGCTTTTTGGCAGTAGGTCTGTTTAATTATATTCCAGTAATGCCCTTACATTTTAATCAGTTACCACTATGTTTACACCCCTGTTTAATGTATTTCCTGTAACCGTTGGTTTTTCATGTAACGCACACGTACTTTGTTTTTGGCACCAAAACAGATCTTTCCAAGCCACATGTACAGACTCTGCCCCTGGTAATGGAGAGCTATTAGTCTTTCAGTGACCATCCTATATATGCTCAATTTATAGAGAACATCCTTGAAAAAGAAAAGGATTCCCCTTTTATTCAGGCAGTTATAGGAGTGAAAAATATTATTTGTAGATAGATCCCCATGTGCTTGGTAATAAACAGGGTTGGCGTTCTCCGCAGAACGCGTGTGCAGGAAATACCCTGATTCATGCTGATGTTTTATCACATCGCTCTTCTCCACTGTTTTGGATATTTGCCCTCAAGTCTGCTTTAAACACTTTTGTTGGAGCCATGAATGGATCTTTTTACATGCATTATTCATAAGCTGCCAGTACTACTTGGCTTTTTATATGTTCTTTTGTGACTTGTTGCTTTCACATCTTCCTGATTGTGTTTAATTTATTAGCATATAACATGAAGATCCACATTGGGTGTTCTTTTGCGTTTAATGCACTTCACTAAAAAATGTAATCCTAAATAGTTCATGAGAAGGAGCTATATGTGTAACATCAGGGTAATGAGGGGAAAGTCAAATTCTCTGCTGCTGCCCTCCAAGCATTGCCAGGGGATTGTTACTAAAATAGTTCTTTAATGTTATTTTAAAGAAATTCTCTGGTTTCTGAGATCCTATAACAGAATCTAGACTAAAGATGCGTTTTCAAGATAAGCTCTTCCGATTTACTGCTAATTGCTGCTTTACGCCTGTAGTTGCAAGATGAAACCATTCCAAGTGCTGCCTGTTGTAATAGCACCATAAATTATTGGAATTCCCATGTATTAGAGGTAAACAAGTTCATAGCTTTTCTGGAGGACCCTTCATATCACTTTAAAACTAAGGACAGGCCATCCCTTAAAGGGGTATTCCAGTTTAACAACATTTTATATGTTGTTGGGACTGATGTAACAAAAAAAAGGGATACTTAACCTACCCTGTTCCCTTCTACTCCTATTCCGGTCCCCTGTTGTTTCTCCCTGCCCAGTCAGCCAGACACTTGCTGCTGCAGTGTTCAAGTGATGTACACACAGCCATCTGCACAATGTCGTTCATCAGAAAATGCCACCTTCTTCCATTTTTGTGTTTATGATGCCCATGTACCTATTGTAGGCACATTGGTGGTGTATAGTGGGTCAGCAAGGGCACCATGACTAATCAGGGACTAAACATACCCTTAGTAAGCAAGCTGGGATTCTCTGTGTTTTCTGACACCTTTATTCTTCATTCTATCACATTTTTTACTGTAACACTTCTGTGAAACAGACAGGCTACCATTTACTCCCTCATATGCATCACTAAGTCTTGGGTGCCCATGGCCATACCACCGACTAAGGGTTTTTTCTTCCCTGGACGGCCTTTGGTATTGCACTACACACCTGATATTTTTGGGATGTATTTGTAATATTACTGTATACTGTATTTGTAATGTTTTTAATGTCTTCACAGCTTCTAGATTGCCCTCTGCTTTGTAGTATATTTAATAACTGTGTATCAATTGTGTTATATGTTAAGTATATACAGTGTATATGTATATATATATATATATATATATATATATATATATATATATTCTGTAGACATTACTTGATTCAACATGATTATTATACAGTCTGCTTCATAGGTCCTTTTCACGCAGTATATTTTATGGCCCAAAAAGTCTTTGGAAGGGACTACAGTAAAACCAGCCATTTTGAGTGGTATAAATGTTTCAAAAAATGGACACCTTTTATGGCCTATACTTGTGAACTGACAGACGTTTCCCCCTTGAATTTAATGCAGTTAAAGGGCCTGTTTTTAAAGAGCACCTGTCACCAAACTAAATGTTTAATATATTGTTCCTCATGTAAATATAAGACACTTTGCTATTTACTTGGTGTTAAAATTCTCAACCTTTATATGTTTTTAATGTCAGTTTGGTCTCCTCCGGGCCTGGCAGGAGTCCAAACTCAGGAAGTGCGTGCGGGGCATGGCGTGTCACAGCTCTCGCAGGCTTCAGTGACGCCAGACCTGCTGGAGAACGCCCACTTTCTCCTGCCAGGAGCTCACACAATGTGAGCAAGGGGAAAGGTATGATGCAGGGCTTTTTAAAGCTCAGAACAAAAAAATTATGGGCAGGAGGGGTGTTAGGAATCATTGGGGAATATAATCTGAGTTAGTTTAGAAAATATGGTATGATGACAGGTACTCTTTAAGGTATAAATTTTATGCAACAACTGGAGGCCCCAAAAACTACATGTGAATATTCCCTTAGGAATCAATGTTTCTAGTTTCCATTAGTCTGCTATATACACCGTGACTGCCTATAAGGCTTTGTTTACCCTTTGTGGTTTTGTTGCGTTGTTAAAAATGTGCAGTTTATATTTTGATTGGTGAACTCCCAGGTCAATCACATATATTTTGCCAATCAAAAAAAATTTGTTAAAAATGCCCAGTGTGAACACAGCCTAAAACAGCTTATGTACATTTCTCCTTCCTCCCTTCTCCAGGTCCAGGTTCACATTGTACATATTTGATGTTCTACGTATTTGCTGAATTGTAGTAATTAAAGATTGATTTGGGGAACATTTCATGTGATGTTAATCATAAAGCATTCCACATGCAGTCACTTGTCCTAATTTAACACAGCACTGCCCTCCGGTGGCCCGTTCCCTATGATACATCCATGTGGCTTCACGCAGCATCTCACACGAGATATTACTCCTCCTTTCACACATTCATTGTGTCACTTTGAAGTATATTCTTTTTTTTTTGATCATTTGCAGTTGATAATCTATTTAACGTTCTCTGTTTATATTCAAGGCTTTGGTTTATATGGCCACAATACTGGTCTACTTTAGTCTCGTCTATCTTTTCTATATGAACTATGAGTTCTCTGTACATATTTGTGGGTGATTTTACAGTGTATTATTAATTGTAAATATATGCATACTTTATCCAACCGTTGTCACTTGTTCTAGTCTTCTGAAAAGCTCATTTGCTAAACATCATAGTACAAAATGTCATTGCATAACCAGGCTGAGATTGGTAACAATAGAAAAGCTAAAACAACTGGCACTTTTCTTTATCATCGACTTGCCAGACTAGTTTTTGCTAAAATATTACCTTTTCCCATAAGGCTTTGAAATGAGATTTCATGTTTTGTGCAGAATGGGAGGAATTTATCATTGTAGGTGTAAGTGAAGCATTTTGTACACCTTTGTTTTGTGTGCTGGTAATGTGTAGGTGCACCAAATTTATTAAACATTTGCAAAATTTTGTGCAGGTAAATGTTTTCTGAATTTACTCTACATACACACCAGAAATCTAAACAAAGTCTGGGCTGGTGTATTTTTGCATCTTTTTGATGGTGTTAAAATTAGAGCCTTTTTTTTATTTATTTTTTTATTTAAAGTCACAATTGATAAATTCATTAAAAAAAAAGTCTCAAAAAAGAGCCTGACTGCTTTGCAGCGCCAACTGTGTGACAAAAATATATACACAAAAACAGCTCTAAAGACAGTGATAAATTCCCCCTAATGTCCCTGGCGTGCACTAAAGATGAAGCTGGATGGACAGTTGTCATTCTTCCAAAGCTTTACTATGCTGTTGTATTTAGAATCTTGGAACAAATTTTATGATGTAAAAAAAAAAAAATTCTAATACTGTTCTGTACATTTCTAGTTTGAACATGTATATAGCTTTCCTTTTAAAGGGGTATTCCGGTGGAAAACAATTTTTTTTTTTAAACTAACTGGTGCCAGAAATTTAAAGGGGTATTTCAGGATATGATGTCTGATCGCATGGGTCCCGCTGCTGGGACCCTCGCAATCTCTGTTCAGCCCAAGGCATTCTGCGCTGCTCCCGAGATGTGATGTCATGACCACACCCCCCTCGTGACGTCACATCACGCCCCCTCACTTCAAGTCTATGAGAGGGGGCGTGACTGCTGTGACAATAAGATGTCGAAGACCGGAATACCCCTTTTAAACTGGTTTGTAAATTACTTCTATTATTATTAAAAAAAATCTTAATCCTTCCAGTACTTATCAGGTGCTGCATACTACAGAGGAAATTGTATAGTTCTTTTCTGTCTGACCACAGTGCTCTCTGCTAACACCTCTGTCCATGTCAGGAACTGTCCAGAGCAGGAGACATTGTCTATAGGGATTTGCTCCTGCTCTGGACAGTTCCTGACATGGACAGAGGTGTCAGCAGAGAGCAATGTGGTCAGACAGAAAAATACAAAAAGAAAAGAACTTACTTTGGAGCATACAGCAGCTAAGTACTGGAAGGATTAAGATTTTTAACCTGTTAAGGACCAAGTGCGTACCTGTACGCCCCGAGTACGCTCCCGTTCTATAATGCGTCATAGCGGGTCGGGCCTGTCCTCTAACGTTGCTAATAGCTATTAACCCTTTAGACACAGTGTTCAAAGTTGATTGCCGCGTCTAAAGTGAAACTAAACTACGCCCGGCTAGCTCAGTGGGCTGTTCGGGATCGCCGTGGTGAAATCGCGGCATCCTGAACAGCTGTAGGACAGCAGGAGGGTCCCCTTACCTGCCTCCTGGTGTCCGATCGCCGAATGACTGCTCAGTGCCTGAGATCCAGGCATGAACAGTCAAGCGACAGAATCATCGATCAATGGTTTCTCATAGGAAATCACTGATCAATGTAAAAGATCGGTGTGTGTGGTGTTATAGCCCCCTATGGGAGCTATAACATTGCAAAAAAGAAGTGAAAAAAAAAGTGAATAAAGATCATTTAACCCCTTCCCTAATAAAAGTTTGAATCACCCCCCTTTGCCCATAAAAAAAACTGTGTAAATAAAAATAAACATATGTGGTATCGCCGCGTGCGGAAAAGTCCAAATTATAAAAGTATATTGTTAATTAAACCGCACGGTCAATGGCGTACGCGCAAAAAAAAATTCCTAAGTCTAAAATAGTGTCTTTTTCGGCACTTTAAAATCATGAAAAAATTTATTAAAAGCGATCAAAAAGTCTTATCGATACAAAAATGGTACCGCTAATAACTTCAGATCATGGCTCAAAAAATGAGCCCTCATACCGCCCCATACGTGGAAAAATAAAAAAGTTATAGGAGTCAGAAGATGACAATTTTAAACGTATACATTTTCCTGCCTGTAGTTATGATGTTTTTTCCCAGAAGTACGACAAAATCAAACCTAAGTAGGGTATCCTTTTAATCATATGGACCTACAGAATAAAGAGAAGGTATTATTGTTACCGAAAAATGTACTATGTAGAAACGGAAGCCCCCAAAATTAACAAAATTGTGTTTTCTTCAATTTTGTCGCACAATTATTATTTTTTTCTTCCAATTCGTTGTACATTTTTGGGTAAAATGACTGATATCATTACAAAGTAGAATCGGTGGTGCAAAAAATAAGCAATCATATGGATTTTTAGGTGCAAAATTGAAAGAGTTATGATTTTTTAAAGTTAAGGAGGAAAAAATGAAAGTGCAAAAACGGAAAAAAACCCGGACCTTAAATAGAATTAAAGGTTAAATAGAAGTAATTTACAAATCTGTTTAACTTTCTGGCACCGGTTGATTTAAAAAAATAGTTTTCCACCAGTGTAACCCTTTAAGTATTGAATAGATGTGCATTTTAGGCTCACATAGTGTGGATAGCACATCATGATATACACATGATAGATCAGGCTACAAAGAGAACTTAAAATGCACACTGTTCTCTGAATTATAAACTGATTGTACTTCAACGTTTTGTTGTTTGTTGTAGCAACAGAGGAGAGAAAAGGAGATGAGGAAGCAACAGGAAAGAGACCAGCGTCGGCGATACGAGGAGCAAATGCGCAGAGAGGAGGAGCGAAGAAGAGCAGAACATGAGAAGGTTTTTATGTCTTAAAATTGGATAATATTTGAATACTGTGAGAATTTAAACATTGATTGTAGAAAAATTTCCATTAGGGGTGTATTCACATGTACAGTATCCTGCACATATTTGATGCAAAGGATTTGGAGCTGCAGCTTTTATTCTGCTGGGTTAAATGTAAATGAAATGCCTCAACACAACTTCAAATGTGTGAATGGACCCTTAAAAGGAAAAGTATTGTGAAAAAAACGTATACGTTTTAGATCGCGGGGGTCAGGCTCCCCACAATCTCATGTATGGAGCCACTATCTCTATGGGAGAGCCATTTAGCAATCTCCGGCTCTCTCGTAGAGCTATATAGAGGGGCTGTGGTGGCCCCCACTTTGGGCGCGGGTTCGTAACACGCCGCTGTGGAGGAGAGCCGGGGCTTCATACAGCAGATCCTGCGGATAGGGGATACATTTTTTTCCCACGATACTTCTTCTTTAAGATGTATTCTGGCACTTGCATAAATATAAATGGTGTCCTGGAGCCTGTAAAAAATAGATAAAAGAAATGCACACTATCCTAGTCCCAGTCACCTGCTTGTCCCCCACAGCTCAAGTTCAGCTCTCTGTTAATTTTTCATTTGCACAGCCCACTGTTCCAAAGATCTGTCAAACGCCAGTGGAGTATAAATGCTCACTGCACCCCTTATTAAATTCTGTGAGGGATGTAGTTTCCAAAATGGGGTCACATGTGGGGAGGGGTCCACTGTTCTGGCACCATGGGGGCTTTGTAAACGCACATAGCCCCTGACTTCCATTCCAAATAAATTCTCTCTCCAAAAGCTCCTTCTCTTCTGAGCATTGTAGTTCGCCCACAGAGCACTTTGCATCCACATATAGGGTATTTCCATACTCAGAAGAAATGGTATTACAAATTGGGGGGCTTTTTCTCCTATTACCCCTTGTAAAAATAAAAAATTTGGGGAAAAACCAGCATTTTAGTGAAAAATTTTTTTTTTTCATTTACACATGAAGGCTCAATGTACCCCTTGTTACATTCCTTGAGGGGTGTAGTTTCCAAAATAGTATGCCTTTTTTTTTCTGTTTTGGCACCATACAGGCTTCCTAAATAAGACTTACCCCCCCCCCCCCAAAAAACATTTCAGCAAAATTTGCTTTCCAAAAGCCAAATTTGACTCCTCTTCTGAGCATTGTAGTGTACCCGCAGAGCATTTTATTTTTTTGAGGGGGGGGGGCATTTTCTCCTATTACCCTTTGTAAAAATGGGGGGGAAAACTGCACTTTAGTGGGAAAAAAATTCATTTACACATCTGACTTTAACGAAAAGTCGTCAAACACCTGTGGGGTGTTAAAGCTGACTGGACCGCTTGTTACGTGCCTTGAGGGGTGTAGTTTCAATAATGGTATGCCATGTGGGGGTGTTTTTGCTGTTATGACACCATAGGGGCTTCCTAAATGCGACATGCCCCCTAAAAACCATTTCAGCAAAATTCACTCTCCAAAATCCCATTGTCGCTCCTTCCCTTCTGTGCTCTCTAGCGCACCCACAGAGCACTAAACATCAGCATATGATGTATTTTCTTACTCAACAGAAATAGCTTACACATTTTAGGGGGCTTTTTCTTCTATTACCCCATGTAAAACTGGGTCTACAAGAACATAAAAAAAGGAAGATTTAGAATTTTCTCCTTCACTTTGCTGCTATTCCTATGAAACACCTAAAGGGTTAACAAACTTTCTAAATGACATGTTGAATACTTTTGAGGGGTGCAGTTTCTATAATGGGGTCATTTATGGGGTAGTTCCAATATGAAGGCCCTCCAAATCCACTTCAAAACTGAACTGGTCCCTGAAAAATTCCGATTTTGAAAATTTTGTGAAAAAGTATAAAATTGCTGCAGAACTTTGAAGCCCTCTGATGTCTTCCAAAAGTAAAAACATGTCAATTTTATGATGCCAACATATTGTATATGTGAATCAATATAAAATTTATTTGGAATGTCTGTTTTCCTTACAAGCAGTTAGAAAAATGCTAAATTTTAAAATTTTTCATGAAATTTTGGAATTTTTCATAAAGAAAGGATGCAAGTATCAACGAAAATTTACCACTAACATAAAGTAGAATATGTCACGAAATAACTATCTCTGAATCAGAACGATTAGGAAAAACATCCAAGAGTTATTAACCCCTTAACGTCCGTGGCCGGTTCCCGATCTGTGAAGCGTGCTAACAAGCTGAGCACGCTTCGTATCTGCGGTGTCCTGGTTGCTGTCAGCCCTCGGCTAATACCGAACATTGCCGATCGGGTTGATGTCTGGTGTTAACCCTTTAGACGCCGCGATCAAACTTGATTGTGGCATCTAAAACGGGAGAAATCCATGTTGGCTAGCTCAGCGGAGCTGTTTGGGACCGCCACGGTGAAATCGCGGTGTCCCGAACAGCTGATTGGACAGGGCGAGGCTCCCTACCTGGCTCCACACTGTCCGATCGGCGTTTGATTGCTCCATAAAAAATGAATAAAAAACTATCAAAAAACAAAAAAGGTATGATAAAAACTTCAGATCACGGCTCAAAATATGAGCCCTCATACCACCCGTAAGCAGAAAAATAAAGTTATAGGGGTCAGAAGAGGACAATTTTAAACGTATTTATTTTCATGCATCGAGTTATGATTTTTTCCGGAAGTATGGCAAAATCAAATTTTAATCGTATAGACCTACAGAATAAAGATATGGTGTCATTTTTACAGAAAAATTTACTGCGTAGAAACGGAAGCCCCCAAAAATTACAAAATGGTGTTTTTTCTTCATTTTGTTGCACAGTGATATTTCTTTCCATTTTGCCTTCGATTTTTGGGTAAAATGACTGATGTCATTACAAAGTAGAATTGATGGCGCAAAAAAAAAAAGCCATCATATCGATTTTTAGGTGCAAAATTGAAAGGGCTATGAATTTTAAAAGGTAAGGAGGAAAAAACTAAGGCTATGTTTACACGGAGGAAATTCCTCAATTCCACACAAATTTCATTCAGCAAAGCTTGCTGAACGGAATGGCGGAATTTGTGTTCTCAGAACACAGAATTCCTCCGAAATTCTAACTCCAATTGACTTTAAAGGGGTACTCCGGTGGAAACTTTTTATTTTTATTTTTTTAAATGAACTGGTGCCAGAAAGTTAAACAGATTTGTAAATTACTTCTATTTAAAAATCTTAATCCTTTCAGTACTTATTAGAAGCTGTATGCTACAGAGGAAATTATTTTCTTTTTTGTCTTGTCCACAGTACGCTCTGCTGACATCTCTGCCTGTGTCAGGAACTGTCCAGAGCAGCATAGGGGATTTTTTCCTGCTCTGGAAAGTTCCTGATACAGGCATCAGGTGTCAGCAGAGAGCACTGTGGACAAGGCAAAAAAGAAATTCAAAAAGAAAAGAATTTCCTCTGTAGCATACAGCTGCTAATAAGATTTTTTAATAGAAGTAATTTACAAATCTGTTTAACTTTCTGTCACCAGTTGATTAAAAAAAAAAAAAATTCCACCGGAGTTCTCCTTTAATGGGATTCCACAGCATAATTCTGCAAAATATAACTGATCTTTTCTTTCGGCGGAATACAGAAAGCAGAATTTCCGCAGCAGCATGCTGCCGCAGAAATTTTGCTGTCTGAATGGCATTGCAGAATCCCAGTGAAATCAGTAGGCAGTAAATTACAGCAGAATATTCAGCAGAATTCTTCCACAGAATTTAACACACAAATTCCACCGTGTGAACATACCCTAAGCCCTGTTTTCTTGATTGTCTGCCAGCCGAAATCCCTGCATTCTCTGCATTATTTCTTAAGGTGTATATGGAAATTAGGATGCATACATACATACATGCATTTTTTTGATGTGCAGGATTTGAAACTACAGATTTGAAGTTGTGTTTAGTCAATTAGTAAATGTTGAACTCCGCATACAATCTGCAGCTTCAAATCCTGCACATCAAATATGAGCAGGAAACTGTACACGTGAGGTTATTAAAAACTGCACTCTTGAGATGAGTACATCTCAGAAGGTGGGGGCTGGAGGGCTTATCGGGGACAGTCAGGCCCTGTCCTGTGGGTAAGAGAGGAGTTTTTAAAAGTTTTATTACTTTTAAAGGGATTCTTCATTTTAGGATTCTGATGGCCTGTCCTCAAGTTTGACCATCAGTATCTGATCAGTAAGGTGCAATCAGCTGTTTGGACAATATATACAAAATGGCCCCGATTTACTATTGTATTGTGCGCCAAAATGGGGAGCATTGCTTCAGAGTTTGCAAAAAAAATTAAAAAACAGACCAACTTTACATTTTACTTAGAAAACCCAAAAAAGGGACATGGCTTCCGGGAAAAGGGCCTGTCCCCGAAATCCAAACATATTGTGGATGATTTGAGCTCTGGAAAACCACATGGCTCAGAGCAGTTGTAAAAAAGCAAAACATAGGGAACCATTAGGAAATATACCTGTCTGGAAAGAAAACTCCACTCCACTATTTAGTAACCAAGGCCAATGTTCCTCATCCAGAAGCCTCTGCTCTGTACACAGTGTTGTGATAACGCCGGAGTTCTGCTGTGCAGCTCCCATTGAAGCTACAGTACCCTTGCACCTCCGTTACGCAGTGTACAAAGCTGAGGCTTCCAACTGATGTACATTTTGTATGTCAGGCCTTTGAAGTCCATTTCCAAACCAAAAAAGTCATAAATTAGAAAGAAAATTGTATTAGTGAGCTTTGCTAAAAAATCGAGCCTAACATCTTGATAAATTATGGCTACTTTGCTTCAAAAACACGTATAAGCTGTTGCACAATCTTCTGTATACTTTTATGGTTATAGAAACAGGTCACCTTGAAAATTCTGCCCCGTTTACCAACATCATGAGGAGATGAGCAGAGATATACATAGTTTTGTGTAAAATGATTCAGTAAAATTATTAACTTTTAGACTAACATCCCCACTCCCCACTTAGGATTACCCACTGAACTCCTAAAACGGAAATAATCAGGGACTTAAAGGAATAAAATAAGTTATACTGAATATTTTCCAACAGGGTTAGGCTGGTTTCACACTACGTTTTCTCCCATACGGGAGCGCATACGGCAGGGGGGAGCTAAAACCTCGCGCTCCCGTATGCCTTCGTATGCGCTCCCGTGTGTCATTCATTTCAATGAGCCGGCCGGAGTGAAACGTTCGGTCCGGTCGGCTCATTTTTGCGCCGTATGCGCTTTTTTGACCGGACCTCAAACCGTGGTTGACCACAGTTTTAGGTCCGGGGGAAAAGCGCATACGGCGCAAAAATGAGCCGACCGGACCGAACGTTTCACTCCGGCCGGCTCATTGAAATGAATGACACACGGGAGCGCATACGAAGGCATATGGGAGCGCGAGGTTTTAGCTCCCCCCTGCCGTATGCGCTCCCGTATGGGAGAAAACGTAGTGTGAACCCACCCGTATACAACAATTTGTTCAGCTCTTCTTGCTACTGTAGCATTATGCTGGCAGGTCAGACTGCTTGTTCCATGTGACAGGTTCCATTCTAGGTTTATTATTAGTTAAATATAAGGTCATACCGTTAGCCAAACAAATAATTGTGCATCCATTGAAAAAGATCCAAAACATAAATTTATAACTTACGTATTGTAGAAATTTGTAAGAGCAATTTACATTAGGATGGAAGAAGAACAATGCGATGGAGCAAGCAGGCACATGCTGATTAATAAATATAAAAGAGGTCAAAGCTTTGAAACAGCATTTTTTGCAATGTTAGGCAAGTAACCTGAAGTACCTGTATCTAGTTTTTCTACCTGATTTTATTTGGGGAACTCTATACTGCTCTTCTTACTAATTAGTTTTTTTCCTATTTATGCATCCAATGTTCTATTTTCCTAACCTCTAAGCTTTCTTGCTTCTTTTTCCTATGGACACGGTCAGGAGTACATCAGGAGACAGCTAGAGGAAGAGCAGAGGCAGTTAGAGATATTGCAGCAGCAATTACTGCAGGAACAAGCCCTGCTTCTGGTAATATACACGTGCCCTGCTCTTGCATGTCCATCCATCGTGTATGTGTGCATGACAGCAAGTGTTTGTCAATCATGCCACCCTCATGACATATTGTATGACATTTGCATGTTTTTGTGTCTCTATTTATGATGTTTTGCACTAGTTGTGCAATTGTTTTCATAGTATGTTTTATCCTAATATAGTATCATCCTGTAAACAAAAAGAATCCAGAGTTCAATGTGATGAATGGATTGTGGACATGAAGTGAAGATTAAAAACTTTCCAATTTTTTTTGCATTTGGAATAGAAATTGATTTATCAAAATGTATCATCAGAAAATCATGTAATATTTAAACAAGGTTTTATTATGTTAAATTTATGTTTTTTCATCTACCGTATATACTATAATATAAGCAGAGGCCCCTAATTTCACCCCAAAAACGCAGGAAACGTTATTGACTCGACTATAAGCCTAGGATGGAAAATACATCATCCCCCCATGTCATCATCCCCCCTGTCCTCATCCAAACCCCCCTCGTCATCACCCCCCTCGTCATCACCCCCCTCGTCATCACCCCCCTCGTCATCATCTTCTCCCCCCCCCCTTCATCGTCACCGCCTTTCAATCCCTTCTCAGTGGTCTTCAACCTGCGGACCTCCAGATGTTGCAAAACTGCAACTCCCAACATGCCCAGACAGCCATCGGCTGTCCGGGCATGCTGGGAGTTGTAGTTTTGAAACATCTGGAGGTCTGCAGGTTGAAGACCACTGCGGCCTTCTTCATGATCCAGACCCCCCTTTAGTTTTCTACTCACCTCCCCTCGGTGGGAAGGAAGGGTGAACTGGTCTGGGCCGTCCATATTCGACCACCTATGCTGCAGGGACCGTCCGGTGGGGAGGGTTAGTCTTCCGGGCTGTCCATCTTCACCGGGAGGCCCTCTTCTCCGCTCCAGGCTGACCCCGGACTAGTGACGTTGCCTTGACGACGACGCGCATGGACGTCCGTGCGCAGCAGATGTCCGTGACGTCCCTGCGCATGAACGTCCCTGCGCAGGTTGAAGCAGATTAGGCTCTGTATGCATGTCACTCTAAAGAGGACAAGACTGTACTTCATCACTTCATAAAGACTCTTAATCAATATTTTTCTTAATCAATTTACTCCTATTAAATTTAGTATGATGAGCATAATATATATGTATGTTTGAACCTAATACAGTATGAGGTATTATTGGGTGCCAAGGCCTGATGCCCTCTGTAAGGCAGAGAGCATGCTACTAGATCCTAGGGATAGACCATAAATATGTGTAACTGAAAAACCCCTTGATTAATCTTTAACTACTTGATTAATATTTTTTTCTGTAGCAGATGTTGTCTTTACTCCATCTCTTAAGGGGGATCATAATCATAGCATTGGTGGCTGTTGGTAGTGCTTGTAATTTTCCACTATTAACTGCTCGACCTTAATTTGCACCTTAATGTATTGGCCGACAGCTCGGCAGGTAGCGATAAATCAGACGTGCTACCCAATTTAAGGGGTATTTCTGTATTACGGTTTAATGACTCATCAATCAGACAGATCATATCGGTTGCTATGTTCAAGCGCAGGGACCCCCACCTTTAATTACAGTTAATGGGTACAGGCGCTGGTTTTTATGCCATGGCTTCATTGATATCCGTCAGACTTTTAGGTTTTGCAGGTCCTTTATTAAAAGTGCCTTTAAGTTAGAAGTGACTTAAAGTTAGGTCAGCCTTAATGACATAATCCGCATAAATCATCTTCACCGCGTAAAATACACATTTTTGGTGCTTTGAATATTAACTCACTTTCTGCAGACATCGCCCATGCTTAAGCTGGGTAGTCCTTAAAGTTGACTCATGTATAACTTGAAGTACTTTGTTGGTTTTCCTAAAGGAATATAAGCGCAAACAGCTAGAAGAACAAAGGCAAGCAGAAAGACTACAAAGACAATTGCAACAGGAGCGAGACTATTTAGTCTCTCTGCAGCAACAGCAGCAGCAGCAACAGCAGCAGCAGCGGCAACAGGAGCAAAGACCACCTGACAAGAAGCCCCTTTATCATTACAAGGAGGGTCTGAACCCCGCCGAGAAACCTGCATGGGCAAAAGAGGTATGGTGGTTGTATAATCTAGAAAGGGGTGCCCTCCACTAAAGCTTATGTAAGGCCAGTGAGCTTCCATTTATGTTCACTGTCTCATGTTTATATGTTTAATGTACTTTTTAAATTCATGTGATTTTAGTAATGGTGAGCCTGTGGAGAGAACTGTTTTACATTGTGAATCTTTTCATGTATTGGTGTTTGTTTGTTTTTTTGGGTGTATTTTTTTTATGTTATAAAATGTTAGCTGTTAAAATGTTATGTAATGTCAAGTAAGAATAAGATTTATACTAAATATTTTGTTTACTCCCTTAAAATTACCTCTCCCTTCGAATTTCATTCCACTAATATGTGGATTTGAAAAAAGACTTCATGAAAATGTAATATATTATGACTATTTTGAAGATGAAATGGACAAATGTTTTGTTCAAAGATGTGTGTTCAGAACAAATGCAATTTGAGAACTAAGCTTTATGATATATATGAGCTGGTTCTTGCATTAACATTTTTTTAAATGATTCAAGCAAAATGAATTCTCTGTAAATGAAAAATATCATTAAAAAAATACCATTGGGAACCTGTCATGTTAAGAATGCAGTCCATTTTGTAGGCAATTTGTCATAGAGCAGAAGCGGCGGAGTAGATTGATATACTGATTTTTTTGCCAACAAATAATCATAACATGTAACTTATTTCTCTAAAGTTCTACTCATTTTTGTCTTAGGAATCCAGTGTGGTGGTCCAGCTCAATGATTAACAGCCTTTCTTGTATGAGTGTATATAAAAGATTAATCGGCAATCCCAGAAAAGGATGTCTGACTGGATTTCTAAGCCTAGAATGAGCAGAGATTTAGATGAATAAATTACCAATTACACAGTATATTTTCCCAGAAAAATAAATAAAAATAATAATAAAAAAAAAAAAATTCTTATATATACACTAGCTTTTGCCCGCGGCTTCGCTCGCGTTAAATTTGGGGTAACATAGATCTACTTTTTACGATCCAATAGTAATGAGGCAGCTCTGGGTAAAGTCTACGGGTGTCCAAACAACCCGAATTCTTTCAACTTTGATCGCTGCGTCTAAAGAGTTAATGTCCGGCAATAGCCACGGGCCCTGGCTGCTGATAGTAGCCTGGACCGTGCGGGTGTGATGCGAGCTCAGCTCCTGAGCTCACTTGCCAACCCTCCCGTGCCGCAGCGCTGGGTATACCAGGCGTTCTGCGGCAAGGGGTTAAATCATACAAACTTTGAACCCTCGTTTCATCCCTTCAGGGGTAGAATTTTAGAAAACGTTAAAACACATGTTTGTTTATCTCTAATTGTTAGCCTAAAAACAAAGTTTCATGCTTCTAGCTTCAAAAATTACGAACGTCCATACAAACTTTCTACCCCTTTTTCACCCCCTTAAGGGTTGAATTTCAAAAAATCCTTTCTTATTCCTGGTCCAAGTCTTAAAAACAACACCTGTGAAAAAATTCAGCTTTCTAGGTCCAAGGGTTTAGGCTGGGCGTTGATGAGTCAGTGAGTCTTCTCTTTATACATATACATATATATATATATATATATATATATATATATATATATATATTTATAATATATATATACACACACACAAACACATACTTACTTATCTCCATCTGCTCTAGACCATGCTGCTCACAGGAAACTTTGGAAGTTTGGAAACTTTAAGCGGTAAAGATGATTGAGGAAGCCCCCAACTTTGTTTGCTCTGTTTTTCACACCAGATGAACTTGAAAGAAAGAATCCACATGAAAATCGTATTGCAACTGAGCCGTCTCGCGCAATTCACTATATAAAACTGTAGAACTAACTTCCTTACGTCACCTAATAGGCTCTATCCCTACACATAGGACAACATAAAATGTTACTTTATGAAGATGTATGAGAATCATTATAGTTTGCTTTTTAATTTGTTGCCTAGACTGTTCCCCAAACTGTTTGAAATTGAAGGGAACCTGTGCTGGAACTGTAGGAGCTGAGCAGATTGATAAATAGTCTTATGGGGAACTTTCCTACTCGGTGATTGACAACTGTCTCTAGGTACACACTTAAAGGGGTACGCCGGCCCTAAGACATCTTATCCCCTATCCAAAGGATAGACGATAAGATGTCTGATCGCGGTGGTCCTGCTGCTGGGGTCCCCCGCAATCTTTCATGCAGCACCCCGCTATCATCAGCCTCCGGAGCGAACATTGCTTCAGGTCTGATGAATCACCATCACGGGGCCAGAGTATTGTGATGTCATGGCTCCGCCCCCGTGTGATGTCACGCTTCTCCCCCTCAATGCAAGCCTTTGGGAGGGGGCATGGTGGCTGTCACACCCCCTCCCATAGGCTTGCATTGAGGGGGCGGAGCGTGACGTCACACGGGGCGGAGCCATGATCTCACAATACTCCGCCCCGCGATGTTGGCTCCGGAGGCTGATGATAGCGGGGTGCTGCATGAAAGATTGCGGGGGTCCCTGCGGGGATAAGATGTCTTAGGGCCAGAGTACATCCCTTTAAACACAGACAACTGAGTCATGGAGTAGCACCACCCACATAACTACTTTTCCCAGAATAATTCAAATGAATAAATACTAAACAAAAAACTGGCATGTCTGGCACATACAAAGGTATTCTCTCTGTAGTTCCACCCATTTTAGAATGCACTAGCACTTCTGTTAACTTTCTGTTAATTGTGGATTTGGTAGTATATATTGCTGTATATGCTGCACTGATATTACGTTTGCAGTTGCAAGAGCTATTGTTTTATTTGCACATAAATTGATCATTTCTGATGGTCCATATATAAATATTGTATGCTTCATAGTTCTTAAGCTTGAAACAAAAACATGAATCCATGAAGTTCAATTTTGCATTTATTTATTTGTATGTATTTATTTATAGTTTTTATTGATAGTTATAACATTACAGGTTATAAACATGTCCAGGCCTCTTTTGAACTCTTTTATTGAGTTCACCATGGCCACTTCCTCTGGCAGAGAGTTCCATAGTCTCAATGCTCTTACAGTAAAGAATCCCTCTCTGGGCTGATATAGAAACCTTCTTTACTCTGGTGTATAGTGTGTTTTTTTAATTCTATTTTCTGGTTTTGGGGGCTGAAATATTCGTTATATCCTTATAGTATACTGGGGAGCCTTTAAATTTTTCCCATTGTGGTAGTCGCCACAGGTGTGTGTGGGTGGGGTCATGAGGTTTGACTTAATTTTTACCTCCATCCTATAATACTATTGGTTTCAAATTATTTTGTAGCCTGTGTATTGGTTAAGGATTATAATGTATTTTAATTGCGTCCTTTATTCTGTGTGTGTATCTTTAATATGTGCCAGCTTTTCTTTTTGTTTAGTGTCTGTACTATTGGCATTTTTTGCACTCGTCTGTATTTAGCAGTGCCCATCTATATAAACTTTAATAACATGAATAAATGACGTTTATGAATGAAGTTATTCTGTAACTTTTTCCCACAAAACGATGTCAATCTGCTCCTCTCCAATAATATTCTGCAGATTAAATTGCAATGTCACAGGTTCTCTCTAACAGCAGAATCTTAATGTACGATTGACAGCCATACTTCTTTGCAAGGATTGGGTGTGTGCTCTCATTCAGTTTTGCCACAGATTCTTCTTTGTTAAAGCCAGTAGCAAATCATAACTGAAGGATGGAAATAAAGAAAAGACAGAGATTTTTTTTTTTATATATATATATATATATATATATATATATATATATATATATATATATATATATATATTTCTGGGTTTGGCTTCAAAAACCTAAACATGAAAACACAGCCTTATACTTGCTAGTTGTTCAAAAACCCTGATTGCCCATTAAATTAATAACCAAATTAATAAGCAAATGTATGTGTATCCTGTATCAAATAATATCTAAATAATTTCATAGGCCTTCTCATTACATAGTAACCCAAGCCTAACTTGAATGCAGTTTTGCATGTAACAACAAACCATTTCTAACAAAAAAGTAAAATGAACAAACAAATACATGGTATGCCAGAGTCATTAAGGAATGTGATGTGCATGCTCCATTAAATGATCTAATTTGTCATTGTGAGTTTTTCTTTTATGTTGTGTTGTAATAGTATAATTTTGTGTGATCCCACTCCCAGGTTCAACAGCGATCTCTTAGTAATTCGCCTGTTCTTCCAGCTAAGCAGCAGCACACTTCTGTTATCGAGCAGCAGGTGCCCCTGGTAACCAAAGATGCATCTACTAGTTGGCAACCCTCAACTAGGCCAAATTCTCAGAACCTGCAAGCATCAGGTCGTGTGAAAATGGACAACTTAGCTCCACCTTTGATATTGCCTTCAATTCAGATTTCCAAATCAGGGCCCTGGTCACAAGCAACACAGAGTGAAGTGCAATCTCTAGATGATGAAGTGAGATTCTTACTCCAAGTGAACTCACAAGAAAATGAACCAGGGAGAAAATCAGTAACTTCCCTTAAAGGGTCCCGATCACAAGGATGTAGTCCAGCCAGGGATACAGGATTTACCAAGGTCATGAGAGGTTTCGATTTTTTACCAAAACATACATGCATGAACCATTTACCAAGCATCTGTGAAGGCACAAGAAATATAGTCACAAGCTTTTCTTGTGTATAAGTGTAACTTCACGGGAGGACAGGTTATGCATGAGTAGTGTATGTCTTGCTACTACGAGTCATTCTAAAAAATGTCATACCTGCTGTTAAAAGCATGTATTAACCTCATATATTAACTGGCTGTGGTGGCTTCAAGATAAATTTAATAAAAAGTCATTTGTAGCATCAAGTCCTAACAACTACCTTGGGAACGGTTACTTTACTACATCTCCGTTTTACCACTAACTAACAGCTGTCTCTTTTCATTGGTCACCTACTTGTTCTAAGTGTTGTCTTCTACGTCATCAGGTTCTAGTTTGTTTGATCAGCTACTCCTAAATGCAAAAATGTTGGCAGTATGTGAGTTGAAGTTTTTAGGCTTAGTTTTTAAATAGTCTTGATGTCAATTTTGCTAATTTTTAGGCATTTGTTATGTACATATGCATTTAAAATTTAGTACAGCGGTATTAAAAAAAAAAAAAAGTTACCAGCTTCATGACTATTAAATACTTGTAGTCCCCATGAAATAACAAATGAAAAGCATCTTATTAGGAGTCTGCACTGTGTCAGTCTATATGAGTATATTGAAATCTGGGTGTTGTCACTGATTGGATAGTCATGACTGGTACTAGAACTGATCCCAATGTAGTCAAAGGGATTGTTTAAAGAGTACCTGTCATCAAACGTATTTTAATCATAACTCAGATTATATTCCATAATTACTCCTTGCACTTAAAAAAAAAAAAAAAAAAAAAAAATCTGAGCTAGAAAAAGCGGTGTACCTTTCCCCCTTGCTCACATTGTGTGAGCTCCCAGCAGGAGAAAGTGGGCGTTCCCCAGCAGATATGAAATCACTGAAGCTTGTGAGAGCTGTGCCTCGTCATGCCCCGCGCTCACTTCCTAAGTTTGGACTTCTGCAAGTCCGGGTGGGGACCAAACTAACTGTTTGACTTGTGCAGGTAACAGAACAGAGCCACCGAGTGGCCGTTTTTTCAATCACATTAAAAACATATAAAGGTTGAGAATTTTAACAGCAAGTAAATAGCAAAGTGTCTTATAATTACATAAGGAAAAATTATAAAAAAGTTTAGTTTGGTGACAGGTACTCTTTATTGCATCTGGTGTGTCAGTGGGGACAAGAGACTGGTCCAAACATCAAATAGAAAAACTTCTCCTTACAACTGAGTTTTCAGAGCTATGTAATAAACAAATGGTGCACCTATGTAATCATGGCATATCCAGGGAATTTATACACAAAATATTTTAGAACATTTTATATAAAAAAAAATTGTAAGATTCAGTAATAGATATGATTTATGTATTGAAAGTAAAATTACCCCCGAAATATATTATATATTAAGATAATAGAATTTTCTTAGGTGCCCCACAGCCCTGATTAGGCCAGATCAAAGCAACTATCTGTTAAAAAATAAAATCCAGTAACTCTTGGGTGACGCCTCCTTTTGAGCAGCCATTAGTGTTCTCAATCTCCTTTATATGGCCTAGTCCATCATGGAGCATTATGCTAGCTATCTGTTGCTTATCCAGAGTTTTCTGCATGCACACATTTGGGTCATTTACCCTCCTTTTTGCATTCTCTCTAGTCTCATGTTTTGCAGTGCATCCAACTGCTCTTTACTGTCTAAATATCCTACTTTCATATCATATCTACCCCTTCCACATTTGCTTCACTCAAATTTTGTCTTATTTTTGCACTAAACCCCATGCTCTTATTTTGGTGTCACATATTAAGCTGGCAAGAGTAAAGCTGGTTCATTTGAGATTACTATCAGCCTTATCTCTGTTTGTAACAGTAACAAATGAACCACATACTGGTTAGGATAAATATCTTAGACTAGCTATCCATTTCCTCTTGACGCTGTAATGTATACATTGGCCTTCATTTACTATTGCAAACCCGACATGTTTTGTTGGGTTGTGCACCAGATTCTGGTGCATCACGCCACAAATTCTGTCTGCGCCTGAATTGGAAAAAAAAAAATGCGCTCACACGCTATTACTAGCAGCGGGTTTCATGCTGCGGGAAACCTGCTGCGAGTTTCGCTACCATTGATTTGAATGGGTCTGCGGACAATCCCCAATAGTGTCAAAAAATGGGACCCATTTAAATAAATGGTAGCGTAACTCGCATCGGGAAACTTGCTACTAGCGTGTGAACGCACCCTTATTCTCCATTTGACTAAGAGAATCCGGGAAAGGGGCGTGGTCACCAAAAAGGGGCGTGGTCACGATGTTTTCACAAAAAACAACATATTTACTAAGGTTTCCACAGAAAATGTGGTGGATTTCAGTTGAGGAAAACCCTACAGATCAGAGCATGTGTAAAAAAAAAAAAAAAAAGCAAAGTGTAGGGAAAGTGGAAAATGTAGGGAAACCTTAGTAAATATTGTGGAAAAAAAATTGTAGAGAATGAAAACCCACAAAGAAACCTACACAACACTCTTAGTGAATCAGGGCCACTCTTAGGAAGCTTGTAATAGCAGGGGTAAATAGAATTGTCACGTCCCTGACAACTATATCATAGCTAGTCAAAGCCAATGTGGAATAAGGAGGGCATGCAGGAAGAATAGCTTTGCATCATTCATCCCGTCACATCAAAGCACATGTTAGGATGGTCTCTCCTGAGTGTTGAAATCACTCTTTTATACCAAGGGTATTTCATGCAAAATTCTTTATAGAGCTATATATAGAGCACGTAAAAAAAAAAATTCTAAATTTTATTTCCTTTTTCTATACATTAGAAAAGCAACAGAAAAAAATCGTTTTTGGCTGTACTGCCATTACTATAGTTAGCGGAGTATTCCTGTATATGTAATCGTATGTCTCTAAATTGGCTGGTGGTGGTTAATATTGATCCTTTCTGAAACTCTGTGTATTGTATGCAATACTCTTTCTTATAGAAGTGTGCTGTGTGTTTATCTATGTATTTTCATTTTTTTTTATGTTGAAGCATGTTTCAAGCACAATATTCTATTACTTTGAGGTGTTGTGCATGGCTAACAGTAAAATTGTGCTGCTGTGTCTTGCGGAGGTGAAACAGTGTATGTACTCACCAATGTTGGCGGTTATTAATGATGAGCTCAAAGTGTGACAAACAGTGGTGAGAAGTCCTGTATTACACTCCTTTTAATATTATCATTTTCTTGCGGCTGCTCTGTTATTTTATCTGGTTACTTGCCCGTTTATAATTATTTGAATTTTCTGACTCCTTTCCAATTTTCCTGATCCCTTATTTCTATCTGACTTTTCCCCCTGTTTACTTCATGTTTTACTTCCAGTATAAAAAGATGTCCTGGTCACATGGTTGACACACAGATGAATGGCCTATTAGAATTATGGTACCATTATTTTATACAGTACCCTGAGACATAAACAGGACAGATCTGCATACTCTACTGTAGAAGTAAACAATGAAGTTTCATATTGAAGAACTGCAAGCAGACATCTTGAAAAATATCAGATATTGACTCACCTTTTCACTATACAAGAATACAATTTATTTATTAAAACTTCAATACCCCTTTGAGTGGATGAAGAAATAGCCAATGAATGCACATACTAAACATCAATCCCAACAGAAGAGCAATAAATCATTTTACTATTGACATTTTTCTAGTCAAGTAGACAGTATGAAAGGACACTATCGTCTTCCTTTTAGCAAAATCTCTTCGATTGCTCTGACTGCGTTTTGCAGTGTCTGTTGGAGATATACCAGTAGGATCCCAATGTATGAGACGGATACCTATGTAGATATAAGGCCTTGTTCACATCTGTGTTATATGTTCTGTTAAGAGCCTCCATCACAGATTAAGGCAAAAATCCGGACAAAATAGCTCTATTTTGTCTGCTTAAATTTCAGACACCATTGCTAAAAGCTGACTGACCCCATTATAGTAAGTTGGGCAACGTTGGTCACTGCCATCATTTTTAGCACTGTGGTGAACAAGCCCTGATCCTTTTAATAGGCAAATAAGCAGGGTCTTCTTTGCCAAAGTCTATATTTATGTATTTATTCGTTCATGTGTTTTTTTACAACATGATATTTTAAAATAATATTTTTACTTTAAAACTGTAGCTTATCGCCCAATCATATAAAAGCTATATTTGTATGACTCTGGCTAAATTATTTAGTCTTTTTATTACTTCAGTTTCCCTTTTTAATAACACCTTTTAAATCTGTAAAAATAGTGAGAAATGTATCTTCCCTATGAGTACCTGCCCTTTTTCATGAAGAATAACTGCTTCCTTTTCTCACAGCCTACAGTGCTGGACACATCTATTTGTCCTGGCTGTGTGTGTGGGTGGAGGATGCACCTTAAAGGGATACTCTGGTGGAAAACTTTATTATTATTATTATTTTTTTTTTATCAACTGGTGCCAGAAGGTTAAACAGATTTGTAAAGTACTTCTATTAAAAAAAAGTAATCCTTCCAGCTGCTGAATACTACAGAGGATTTTTTTTTTCTTTTTGGAACACAGAGCTCTCTGCTGACATCATGAACACGGTGCTCTCTGTTGAATCCTCTGTCCATTTTAAGAACTGCCCATAGTAGGAGAAAATCTCCATAGAAAACATATGCTGCTCTGGACATTTCCTAAAATGGACAGAGATGTCAGCAGAGAGCACTGTGGCCATGATGTCAGCAGAGAGCACTGTGTTCCAAAAAGAAAATAATTTCCTCTGTAGTATTCAGCAGCTAATAAGTACTGGAAGGATTAAGATTTTTTTAATAGAAGTAACTTACAAATCTGTTTAACTTTCTGGCACCAGTTGATTTAAAAAAAAAAAAATAAGTTTTCCACCGGAGTACCCCTTTAAGCATTATGGTTTTTTAGATATGTTCTTATGGGCTGTTTCTACCTCTTTCCAAACCGGTGGCTTTATAATTGGTTCATTGGTTCATATCCATAAAGCTAATACTGGGCACAGTGATGTTGTGCTTTTTTGCTGAAGCTATCCTGTTTCTATATATTATGAAATTCCGTTCTCTAACCTTAACCTTTTAATTTTATTCACCTGGTTTGAGGGTGTTATCTAGCCTTAAAGGGGTACTCTGCTGCTCAGCGTTTGGAACAAACTGTTCCGAATGCTGGAACAGACGTCGGGAGCTTGTGAAATCATGGCCTCACTCCCTCATGACATCACGCCCCGCCCCCTCAGTGCAAGTCTAAAGGAGTGGGAGTGGCAGCTGCCACGCCCCCTCCCATAGACTTGCATTGAGGGGGGCGGGATGTGATGTAATGAGGGGGCAGGGCTATGACCTCGCGAGCTCCTGGTGCCGGCTCCAGCGTTCGGAACAGTTTGTTCCAAATGCTGAGCAGCGGAGTACCCCTTTAACTCGAGCACAGAATGTGAATTTTCTCTGCTTATTTGATTGTTTTCCTGTTACATAGGTAGAGGAGCGATCACGTCTCAATCGTCAGAGCTCCCCTGCAATGCCGCATAAAGTAGCTAATAGAATATCTGACCCAAATCTTCCCCCAAGATCAGAATCATTTAGTATCAGTGGGGTGCAGCCAGCACGAACACCGCCAATGCACAGACAGATAGACCCACAGGTAAAACTTTACATATTAAAAGTTATGTAAATTGTATACGCTATGTTATGTGGTTTTATTTTATGAACTTGCTTTGTATATTATATAAATCAATAGTACATGGCATGGGCTTGTTTCACAGTGAAATCTGTCAAGGTAGTTGTCTGCTCTCCTCTTCTGAATTATCTCCTATTCCGGCTTATGATTAAATCATGGCAAAACACAAAGCTGACTCATATATATCTCAGAACATGGCATATTAGTGATGAAATTACTATATATATATATATACCTGCACAACCAATTTGCATATGGGTCATTTTGATTCATAAATCTGTGTTCTAAGTAAGTTTTAGAAAATGTTAAATTTAAGTGGCACATTTATTTTAGTTTTAATGTCTCTTCAAAATTATTTGACTTACTAGCAAGGCTAAAGCAAAAAACTTTCTTGGCTCCATGTAAGAATTTCTGAAATGATAATGCATGTTGTTGCAAACTAATTGACCTCCCACTACACCTCTTTTCTCACAATAGTGACTACATGGGGCTAAATTTTAACATTTAAAGAGGACCTGTGGCCATCCCCCCCAAAATAAGATTTTATGTGGGTTTATTAGGTGATGGGCGGGATAATACAGTCAGGATGTGAATGTGTTACATTGAGGGGTGTGTATGCCTTATATACATCCCTTGATTGTATAATCCTGCCCATAACCTGATATTCACTCTCTCTCTTAAAATGAAGTTCATGCCTATCTGACTGATTCCCTGAATTGTAGAACAAGAAGTCCCAGCACTCACCAGGTTACAAGCCAATATTCTTTTATTGTTCACAAGGAAACGGACGCGTTTCGGCAATAGCCTTCCTCTGCTGTTGGAACAGCAGAGGAAGAGGAAGGCTATTGCCGAAACGCGTCCTGTTTTCTTGTGAACAATAAAAGAATATTGGCTTGTAACCTGGTGAGTGCTGGACTTCTTGTTCTACATGCTCCTGATTTTCTCCACGCGCACCACCAAAAACACAGAAGTGCCGACTCCTTCTCCTACACTGATTCCCTGAATTGTCAGACAAACTATAAACCCTCATATCTCAGGAACGGAGGGGTTTAATCAAGAAAATTTAAAAAAGGCATGTGTCCGGGGCACCCTAGGCTATTTAATGATAATGCAGTAAAACATTTTGAGAGTTGACCACTTTAACGGTAGGGTTACATGTAGGGTATATGCAGCATTTTTAACACTGCGGGAAATATGCTGTGCATTCTAACATGAACAGACCCACAGGGCTACCCGTGGCATCCCTGTGTGTGCATTGAGGTTTGAAGGCTAACCCAATGATGTAACTGTAACATGCAGGCCCGCTTCCAAACCCCATGCGCACACAGGGCTGCTGCCGGCTATCCCTGTGTGTCTGCTCATAGGAGAATACGAAGCGTATTTCCCACCGTGCAGCATGAAATATGTATACAATACGTGCGACCTTATCCTAGATCCTCTTTAACCCCTTAAGGACCACAGTTTTTTTTTTTGTTTTTTTTTTGCACTTTCATTTTTTTCCTCGTCACTTTCTAAAAATCATAACATACCATCAATCATTTTACCACAAAATCTACAGCGAAACCAGAACAAAAATATTTGTAGGGCAAACTTGAAAAAAAAAACGCCATTTTGTAAATTTTGGGCGCTTCCGATTCTACACCTTGCAATTATCGGTAAAAATGGCACGTAATCTTTATTCTGTAGGTCAATACAATTTAATTGATACCCATTAAATTGATTTTGTTTTACTTCTGCTACTGCTAAAAAAATTATAACTTTTTGCACCAAAATTAGAACATTTAAAAATGTAGATAGACTATATGTAATTGTAATGAACCATATAGGAAGCCAAAAATGATACCCCACAGACTCAAGAATATACCAAAAATGATATCAAGGCGAAAAAATTATAAAAGGGGTGTCGCTAAAACTATAGTATTTATTAAAACGTATCTAAAAGCCACCAGACAGAAAAGAGTGATTCCCAAAGTAATATAAAAGTCACAAACAAATGTGTAGACCACGTGAGACCTAGTGGTCCAGTGTACTTGGTGACATGGGGTTACATAAAGAGCTACAAACTGCTTTACACAGGCAGTTTTGGTTCATTAATCATGAGTACAAAACCGTGTTGGTATTTATTTTTTGTTCCCTGTTCCCGTTTTAAAATGTCCTCTTCTTACCTCTATAACTTAATTTTTCTGTATGATGGGATGTGTGAGGGCTAATTTTTTTGCGCCATTATCTGTAGTTTTTATCAGTAACATTTTTGTTTTGATGGGACTTTTTGATCGCTTTTTAAACATTGTTTTTAAGGGTATACAAAGTGACCAAAAATACACAATTTTGGACTTTGGTATTTTTTTTATATAAATGTAATTGACCGTACGGTTTAATTAACATTATGCAACACAAATAGAGAAACACAGCCGCACATCCACCATTTGTATTTTGATCTACTTGCTTCTCAGCATAATTTAAAGTTAGTATACATTTTGATCAAAAAGTACAAGCCCACTCGCCACGTCAAGGCCACCTAATCAGAGTGGGTCCCCAACCTAACACTGGCGTAGCGCTGGGCGGCAACCACTGCCTCCGAGACACCATGCCCACAGGGGGAACGACCCAGTGGCCAGGCAGCCCCACCGCTGCCCAACCAAGCCCCTGGCTTTGGGCCGCACCACCCCACAGACAAAGCATCACAGAAACAATGGCCGCCACAGAGAACCACACCAGTGTGAACACTTACCATGTGCTCCCTACCAGAGGGCTCGGAGAATGTAAGGAGGAAACTCTTATGCAGTCTCCTGCTAATTATAAACGCCTGGGCTGAATGGGTGGAGTGGAGTGCTTGCCATGGAGGAAGGGAGAGACTACAAATGTACAACACAAATAGAGAAGCATAGCCGCACATCCACCATTTTTATTTTGATCTACTTGCTTCTCATAATCAAAATGTATACTAACAACCTGTTAGTGTTTGAATTTATGCTAAGTAAGTAGATCAAAGTACAAATTGTGGATGTGCGGCTGTTTCTTTTTCTCTATTTTTGTTTTATAATTAACATTATATTTTTATAGTTCGGACATTTACGCAAGTGGCGATACCACATATGTTTAGGTTTATTTTTGTTTACAAATTTTCATTTTTTAAATGGGAAAAGGGGGGGTGATTAAAACTTTTATTAAGGAAGGGGTAATTCACATTGAAATTTTTTTTTTCTACACTTTTTTTAAACTTTTTTACAGTATTTTTTAGTCCCCATAACTTTTTAATGTTATGCCACTGATCAGTGTTATCGGTGGTCTGTTGCTCCAGCCTGCTATGGCTTGCTGGAGCTTCAGAGCAATGATAGGATGGCGAGGAGGCAGGTAAAAGGCCCTCCCACCATCCTCTAAGCTATTCGGGACACCACAGTTTTAAAGCAGTGGTCTCGATCAGCTGTGCTGAGCTGCCGGGGTTTTTTAAATTTTTTTGATCGTGGTGCCTAAGGGGTTAATGCCGGGCATCACCGGGATTGGTGATGTCCGGTATTAGCCACGGGTCCCAGCGGTTGATAGCTGTCGGGAACACCCCGTTATGACATGAGATTAGCTCCTGATCCCGCGTCATAGAAGGGGAGCGGGACGAGGGCATACAGGTACCCCCTTGTCCTTAAGGTGTTAATACCTTAACAGCGCAGGGTATACGTGTATGTCCTGTCCCTTTTCCCAAGTCTATCAAGAGTGCTTAGCATCCAATCATGGCTTATACTGGTCATCAACGATCAGGTTGATGTACAGCATTAACTCTTAAAACATAGCTAAGTTGATTGCGGAGTCTAAAATGCAGAAAATCTAATCACGGCAGCTTAGCTGATCAGGACACCCACTTTGAAATCTGTGAGTACAGGCGTAGAGTCCCTTCCTGTCTCCGTCATGTCCAATCAGTGCTGCAGGAAGCCATCGTAGCCTGTAGCAATGGAGCACCGATAATAATGCTTAATGCGGTGCTATAGAAATAAAAAAATTGTAAGTAATAGTTCCCTTATGGGGACATAAAAATTGTGAATAAAAGGAAAATAAAGTTAATAAATGTGAAAAGCCCCTTCCCTAGTATGTTTGAATCACCCCCTTTTCCCATTTTTTAAATAGTATAAAAAAATCAAAAAGTTCCTATCAAAACAAAAATGGAACAGATAAAAACTACAGATCATGGCCCAAAAAATAAGCTTTCATGTAGCCCAGTATACTGAAAATTAAGAGTTAAAGGGGTCATATAAATGGGTATAGTTGTAAACATATGGACCTACAGAATAAATATAATGTGTAAGTTTTACAGAAAAGTGCAAAGCGTAGAAACTGAAGCCCCCAAAATTAGCAAAATGTTGTTTTTGTTTTTGTTTTTTTGCTATAGATTTGGTTGTCAAATCAGTGATGTAAATACTAACAATTGGTGGTGCAAATACAAGCCATTGTATGGGTCTGTAGGAGAAAAATAGAAAATGTTCTAGCTATAAGAAGGCAAGGAGGAAAAAAGTGCAAAAATTAAAACTCCTTTCAGCATCATTAAAGGGGTACGCCGGTGCAAAACTTTTTTTTTTTTTTTTTTTAAATCAACTGGTGACAGAAAGTTAAACAGATTTGTAAATTACTTCAATAAAAAATTCTTAATCCTTCCAGTACTTATTAGCAGCTGTATACTACAGAGGAAATTTTCCTTTTGGATTTCTTTTCTGTCACGACCACAGTTCTCTCTGCCAACACCTCTGTCCATTTTAAGAACTGTCCAGAGCTGCATATGTTTGCTATGGGGATTTTCTCCTGCTCTGGACCGTTCCTGACATGGACAGAGGTGTCAGCAGAGAGCACTGTGGTTGTGACAAAAAAGAAATTCCTCTGTAGTATACAACCACTAATAAGTACTGGAAGGAGTAAGATTTTTTAATAGAAGTAATTTACAAATCTGTAACTTTCTGTCATCAGTTGAAAAAAAAAAAAGTTTTCCACCGGAGTACCCCCTTTAAAGGGGTACTCCGGTGGAATTTTTTTTATATATCAATTGGCTCCAGAAAGTTAAACAGATTTGTAAATTCCTTCTATTTAAAAAAAAAATCTTAATCCTTCCAGTTCTTATCAGCTGCTGTATACTACAGAGGAAGTTTTTTTCTTTTTGAATTTCTTTTCTGTCTGACCACAGTGCTCTCTGCTAACATCTCTGTCCATGTCAGGAACTGTCCGTAGGAAGAAAAAAATACCCATAGCAAACCTCTCCTGCTCCAGACAGTTCCTGACATGGACAGAGGTGTCGGCAGAGAGCACTGTGGTCAGACAGAAAAGAAACTTAAAAAGAAAACAACTTCCTGTAGATCATACAGCAGGTGATAAGTACTGGAAGGATTGAGATTTTTAAATATAAGTAATTTACAAATCTGTTTAACTTTCTGGCACTAGATGATTAAAAAAAATTGTTTTCCACCGGAGTGCCCCTTTAAATGGTTAAATAGCGCTTTTTACTCTTACAGTATTTAGAAGTCTTAAAAGTTGTATTAATGAAGGAACAAGTGCTGTAGAGATGAGCGAACTTCCAGTAATTCGATTTGTCACAAACTTCTCTGCTCGGCAGTTGCTGGCTTTAGCCTGCATAAATTAGTTCAGCTTTCAGGCGCTCCGGTTGGCTGGAGACTCTTCCCTAGGACTGTATCCACCTTTTCCAGCCCACCGGAGCACCTGAAAGCTGAACTTATTTATGCAGGATAAAGTCAGCAACTGCTGAGCAGTTTGTGACGAATCGAATTACTGTAACTTCGCTCATCTCTAAAGTGCTGGAATGTGCAGGAATTGTTTACCCCCATACTCTCATTATTAGCCATATTAGCAAAACAAAAAAGAAGGGAAGCAATTCTGACATAATTTTTTTTTTTTTATTATTAGACTTATTTGCACTGAATTGTGCAATGGCAAAAATGGCTAGTGCTCCGTTTATTCTCTATGAGGCTTCTAAACATTTCTGACCTCAGCCCCTTTTAAGCCTCGTTCACACTATGGAATTTCTGGCAGAATACTTCAGCTCGTAAATTCTGTGGTTTTTAATGGGACTTTGCTGAACCATGCACACAGCAGAATTTCGGCTGTGGAAATAAAAATTTTAACCTCAAATTCCGGAACTAACAGGTCAATGTTTTCGATGGTACCCACTGGGAATGCATTGCCACAAAAATTACGCCATATGAACAGAACCTAATAATGACCAGGCTTGGGTGAAAAAGTGTAAAAAGCAGTACTTACCTGTCACAATCCCCAGCCTCCAAAGGTACACAGTCCGCTCAGCTTACAACTTCCTGCTTGCCTCTTGACACAGAAACTTGCCCACTAAGTCAAGAGCTGACTAAGGCAAGTCACCATCACAGCTATTGATTGTCTGAGTGGGCACTTGCTTTTGCCAAGATGCCACCAGAAAGTGTTGAACAGTCACCTACCACCATTGGAATGTACCACTAATGTTAAACGTTACCAAAAACGTAAGAGAACTTTAAATAATATACTCCTACAATTCTGCCAAAGCATAAACCAATATTAGTGTGGTGCACTACAACTCGCATGTAAAACTAGAAAACTAAGGTTAAGAATATAAATTAAAGAATAAAATGGGTCATTGTGGCAGTGCTATACTCCAGGGTACAGCTGAACATGTACAATGGTTAGTAAAGTTCTTAGGGTCTTGTATGTTGTACACTATGTACATTGACATGTGAAGAGGACCTGCCAGCTCCACTGATCATTGACTTAGACGGGACACCGATGCGGCCATTTTGGCAGATTTATCAAATAAGGCATATGCAGTATATTTTTCACAGGATATGCCAAAAAGTTAGTCTAATTTTAATTTAAGGGCCTATTACACAGGCAGATTATCGGTTGAACAAACCAATTATTTCCCCATATAAATGACCCAGGAAGTCACCATTAAATAACAAACACTTATTCGTCTACTGCCACACATCTCCGTGTGTAAACGAGTGATGAGTCCTTGACAATGTTAGTGAAGGGCCGAACAATCTAAAAAGCGCTTTTCTACTAGATTGGTGGTGATATTGGGCGTCAGTCTGACTCTATGAAAAGACCTGAAGAATACTTTCACGTGACATTTTTGCCATCTGTGGCACAGGTTGGCAAAATATCAGAATGGGATGCTGACCTGTACAGAGAGGCGCAGGTCCTATTTATTTTAATGGCCTAAATGAGTCCTCTCTAGATACGGGTATCTGATGTTCATTGGGGGCTGTGAAGCAAATCTCTAAGCTGTTGTTAAGAGCAGCACCTCATGCAAGATGGTCGCCCCATAATCATGTTCAAAAATAGAATAAAAATTCTACTTTGTACCTTTAACAAAAATTAAAAATGGGTTAGAAAAAAACAGTATTTGGTTTTAAGTGATACATTTCCTGGGATGCTCTCAGGTGATAATAATAATGACTAGTGACCTTATTGTTAAACAGGCTGACAAAAATGTCCATTAGTTGACGCTGATAATTTTGTCAAAAGAAGATGCAAAAATTCAGTCAAGCAGATTTGATCAGCATATTTATTGGCACTTAAAGATTGCTAGAATATAATATTACACAATAGCTATGGCTTAACACTGCTATTTATCTATTTTGGTTATGTAAACATATAGGGAAAATATTGCAAAATTAATAAGTCTATGAAAATGACTTTGCAGCCAACAATATTACTACTTCCTCATTCAGTGTAGTTTTTCACACTACTCTTTTCCCTCGGTATAGTTTGCAATTTATAAAGAAAAGCAAAAAGAGAAAAGAACTTTCTTATCGATTTCCTGTCCTTCCCTGGTTGTAGATGAAAAGGCTGTGAACAATACAAATAGGGGCTGTGTCCACAATAAAGCTACATCATGGATGTCCTTAGGACCGCATTGTCTTATCAGTGTAAATGCAGCTTCAGACGTAGTTCGTTTACAGTGGAAACAATCACATTTCTTCTTTGATCTGCAGATCTGAAGAAATTAAATAAACACAAATACACATTTTTCTAAGGAATATGAATTTACCATTAGCCTCAAGACATCAAAAGCCATATCTGAGTGCTAAAAAGTGGATAAAGGTCTTTTCTTGATACAAGTGTTACACTATACTTTCTCTGAACCTGAATACCTGGTATCTCATACCTGCTGCTGTAACCCTCCCACCATGACCCGTGTCAAGCCTCCGCCTTATTTACATTATCACAACAGCGGAAAAGTCTCTACCCCCACAGGATCAGCACACCCATCTCCTGTTGCTGTAAAAAGTCTGATGATGGAGATTAAAGGTGTTTAGACTATACAGTGAAATGCACTTTTGAAGGTGCCAATTGTGATGAGTTGTGGACTTGCCGACTGGCCGTCAAAGGGGTTTTTCCCATAATTGACATCTATCACCTATTCACAGGACAGGTGATACATTTCATAATCCTGGGGTCTCACAGCTTGGAGTCCCCAACAATCACTAGAACATGGCTCACGAGACCCCTGTTCCTCTTCACTGCAAGACCACATTGAGCTCCATTCAATGTTTATGGGGTTTATTCTGCTGTTTCCTTTGGTCCCGTAGAACATAAATTATGATGTGATTGTTCTTGCATATTGATACCTAAAACATAAAGGGGTTATCTACTGTTTGAAAAAATGTGATTAGATGCCCAAATATTGTAAAATAACATAAAAATCTTTACTCACCTGTCCAATCCCAATGGGTTCCAGTTGGGCCCCAAGTCTTTGTTTGCTATCAGCCAACACTTGAGTCAATCAGAGGCCTTAATAGTATTACTGGCATCTCTGCATTGGTTTCATCATTTTGTTTGCTGTGCGCTTGCAGGGGGCGTGTTTGCAGATGCCCTGGTTTATTGTTTACACACAACTTATTTTTGTGAAAAATTGTGCACAAATTTATTCCAGTGACTGTCTGGTGTATGAATGTGTGTAAGCTTTTTTTGTGCTATCTAGGGGCTTCCTGTCATTTGCGCTAATTTTTTATGTACACCACGTCATGAATTTTGAGCAGCAACTGGGAAAACACACTTACTGAGCAGGTTTTGCATTGCGCAAAAAATGTGTGCTCACAAAGAATACCCCTATGTGTTGGCTTTTAGTAAACAGACGCTAGAACACCCATCAGAGCTTCTGTGCTGGATTGCTGCAGGGTTGGATAAGTGAGTATATGTTTGACAATTGGACCTCTTATTATTGTGAATAACCCCTTTAAACAGTATTAAAGGGGTTATCCAGGAAAAAACTTTTATATATATATATATATATATATCAACTGGCTCCAAAAAGTTAAACAGATTTGTAAATTACTTATGTTAAAAAATCTTAATCCTTTCAGTACTTATGAGCTTCTGAAGTTAAGGTTGTTCTTTTCTGTCTCTGATGACACGTGTCTCGGGAACCTCCCAGTTTAGAAGAAAATCCCCATAGCAAACCTCTTCTAAACTGGGCGGTTCCCGAGACGCGTGTCATCAGAAAGCACTTAGACAGAAAAGAACAACCTTAATTTTAGAAGCACATAAGTACTGAAAGGATTAAGATTTTTAAATAGAAGTAATTTACAAATCTGTTTAACTTTCTGGAGCCAGTTGATATATACCCTTTAAGGTATGTTCACACCACGTTATCTCAGCGCATGGAATTCTAATTTGAGATTAGGGGCTGTTGATGTAATCCTTTGGCAGTAGGACCGGGCAGACCTGAGCTGCCACCGTTGACGGTGTAGTGCCATATTTTGTGTTTTGCCTCTGAATGTGTTACATGACTCAGTACCTTCCCGTGGTTGGCATAAGCTCAGCATCTCATACAGATCCCCCCGCGGGCGCAAGGTCCCCATAGCGGGAAATTAATTACATAATAGCAGCAGCGTGAATAACATTGCAGCCGCAATCACAGGAGACATCCTCTTACTGTGGTAGCCAAACTGACACTGAAGGGAACAGTGTTTGAGACAGCATACTTGTGGTTCTGCAGTGTGAATGGGTCCATGGCAGAGCCATTCACACCAATGTTATGGTTCATACAATGGAACTCCCAAACACAATTCCGTGCAAAGGAAATTCTAGAGTGGGAACACACACTTGGCGTACCTTTTAGACATACGTATTTTCTGCTAAAGATTTTGCTACCAACTGAAGTCAGTGGGCAACAAAATCTGCAGCTGCAAATCTGCAGCATAAATATTCATGTGTGAACGTAACGCTTAGGCAGCAGTTTTATAAAAATCTGTTGCGCAGCCAGAAATACACTGCATATTCTCCGAATAACATACACACAGGGCTAGTCTGCGGCAGCCCTGTGCCTTCAATGGGGTTTGGAGGTGGGGCTCCAAACCTCATGGAACATACAGGGCTTCCCCTGGGTACCTCTGTGTGTATGCCAGCTGGAGAATATGCAGCGGGAATCTGCATAGCGTGGGACCCTACCCTTAGGGTGCATTCACACAAGCGTATTTCCTCTCAAACTCACAGCGTGTTTCCCGCTGTGAGTTTAAAAGCAGGTGGGCTGTCCGCAGCAGATTTTAAGCTGCGACTCTTTGCTGTTGGAAATCCACCGCAGACTATATTGACTTCCATAGGGTCTGCGGGGGATTTTCAGCAGCGGAGATTTCACTGTCGGAAATTTCCCACAGACAGCCAGCGTAGACACCGCACCCTTTCAAACTCTCAGCAGGAAACCATCCCTTGCAATACCATAGAGATTGTGTATCATGCCACTGACCTGTGGTCTCATCTATGTAGGCCTCATGACAAGGGAACTGCACAGAAAGTTATGTGAGCATGTTCTAGGGATAGAGGCAGCTGCTGTGGAGGAAGAGCACTCAAGACTGACCACAGTTGAAAGGCATTTTAATCCAATTCATCCACACTATAACCCTGTGTATTCGGTTTAGTGCGGGTGAACCAGCTGTCTGCTCCCCTTTAGTGTCATAAAAAAATAGGGATCTAAACTTCACAGTATTAAAGATAAATTTCCATTGCAGCTTATCACCTATTCATAGTGCCAGTACAACTGCTGGGACCCCACTGATCTAAAAAAAAACTGGGACAGTATTGTCCCTGGAAGGAAGAGAGTGCACTGCTCCATTCATTCTCTATGAAGCCACCAAACATTTCTATGTGCTGAACTCTGCATTGTTCAACGGCCTCATAGAGAATGAATGGAACGGGGGCCGTACACGTACAATGTACTCAGGTTCATTTCATGGACGATTTTGTCACTGTTCTCGGGATTGGTGGGGTCCCAGTGGTGCTGATTATCTAAGAAATTCTATAAGGTTTTGTTCAATTTGTCTATCTGAGACTTATGATGTGCTCTACAATCCGTTTTGATCAATGATTCAATGAAAACACATTTAACTAAATGGTTGTCAGTTGTATCTCTAGGTCATTTGACTACAGATTCAACATAATATTCCAGCTAATGAAAGACTCAAAACGCTTTCCCTGTTTTATCATTTTGTTCACTCAGACTTAACATACTATATTCATTTCTTTTTGGTAAAACATAATAATAATATAAAATAAATAAATAAAAGCCTTATATATAAATTTCCCATTGTAATTTATCTTCAGACTGCTCTTTTTCCTTATTAAAATGTCTAAAGTATTCATATTGTTTTATACAAAAAAAACTGCTTCCTAAAACATGAAATTAAACTTATATTCATGATCTGTTCAGCAACTTCCAATGCTGGTGTCCGTGAAAACCCCAGGACCATCCCTCTCAGCATCTCAATCACTACATGAACAGTCCGCTAAGGGCATGTCTGCATTCCAAGAAGGCATGGTTTCTCACCGGCCTGAGATGCCAAGGCAGAATTCAGACCCGACCTCTGAGAATCCTCCTCTCCCTCCTCGCATTGACAACAAGTTTGATCGTAGTTCTTGGTTACGTCAGGAGGAAGATCTTCCACCAAAGGTCATTCTTCTGATATGTATTAAGCTTTTACTGTGTATTCTTATGTCTACAATACCCAGCTATGTAACCTCTGTGATGTTTCTGAGAGATTATATTTATGCCTTAACTGGTTCGCTGATTGAGATTTTTCTACTTTCAGGTGCCTCAAAGGACTACTTCAATATCTCCAGCACTGGCAAGGAGGAACTGCCCTGGGAATGGCAGTAATCTAGGAAGTAGACTGAGCACACAGCCTGTGCGAGCAAGGTGCATCATTTTAAAGAATGGTTTAGTATAATAGATTCATAAATCTAAATCCGGTTAGGCTGCTTTCACACTGTGAAATAGTTCCGTTTAGGAACTTCCGCCAGAAGTTCCGTCCCTATATCGGCGAAACCTGGCCGTTACAAAACCCCTGACGGCCGTGACTAAAGTGCATTGCAGCCTATGGGGTTTTGTAACTGCCCGTTTGCACCCGCATATGCCCGTAATTCTTTCTGGGCGTTATATAGTGACGGGACATCGTGGCGGAAAAATTACTGCGTTTTTGTAACGGCCGGGTTTCGCCGATATAGTGACGGAACTTCTGGCGGAAGTTCCTAAACGGAACTATTTCACAGTGTGAAAGCAGCCTTACTTATATCTTTGCTCTGCACTGTTTATAGAGGAAATGTTTCTTTGTATCCTTCAGCCCAACCATAATAAAAGAATTGATAACCTGTTGATAAAAGAATAATCAACATTTCTATCGTCATATACATAGGGTCTGGCCTATGCTATTGTGATAGTAGATGTTATAAGAATTTTAACAATATTGAGGGACATTTATCAATGTTTGCTTATGTATTCTTTTTTTTAGTAATTTTTTCCTTACTTTTTTTTTGCTTATGTGTGACTTATTTATCAACTGGTTTCAGCCTGTTGATAATTTTGTTTCACGTAAGCAATTTTTCCTTTTTTTTACTTTGGTAGTAGCTTTTTCTGCTCCATGTTTGAGCTGGAGTAAATTTAGTCAATTTTTAACCCTGTTGCGACTGTCGCAGTTAATAAATACCTGACTACCCGTAGTACATTTTAAAATTATTACTACGTAGTTAATTTTTGGAAAACTTGCTTTTCTCGCTTTCCAGTCAAAATGTCGCACAAAAAATCACGTAGTCGCAGTTGCGACAATTTTGTGACAATTATAGTAAAGAAAACCTGACTAAACCCGTTGATAAATGTCCATAATTATGTGTGGAAAAGCCACCCTGGATGGTGTCTTTTGGCACCAGTTGTTTCAGTATAGTGTAAAAGAGCACAGTATTGGCATTTTTATAACTTATCTACATTTTATGGATCTAATTCTCATACAGATAATTGCATGCTGCTGTAATTGAATTCCATATTTCAGTCTTTCTTCAAATTATGGGAAACCTCTCTGAAAAGAAAAGCAAAAATTACATTGAAAAGTGGTCTAGTACAGGGGTGGTCTTTCCAAAAGAAAATGGCCACACTGCATAATGTATGAGGACTATGGGGGAGATTTATCAAAACCTGTACAAAGGAAAAGTTGCCCAGTTGCCCATAGCAACCAATCAGCTTGCTTCTTTCATTTTTAACAAGGCCTCTGCAAAATGAAAGAAGCAAGCTGATTGGTTGCTATGGGCAACTATTCAACTTTTCCTTTGCACAGTTTATGATAAATCTCCCCCTATAAATCCATATGAGTACTAGAAATCCATTTTACAGAATTTGGTTTCAATGAGGCAGTGGCTTTCCTAAAGAGGTGGTCTTTTGGAGAGGTTTCCCTGTAATTTATTATTTGAAGATATCCAAATGAGAAAGTTATAGGCTCTTAAGAAGCTCATTAGGGCACTGTAATATTTGTTTTAGGGTTTCTCAGAAATACAGATTTGCACTGTCGTAGTGGTAACCTTTAACCTCCTCTAATTGGCTTCAGTGTAACTATCTCTCAGGACAGTGAGATCTTTAGACTTCATTAAGTGTTATGTTCTACAGTAACCCTGATCTGAGAAGAACTGAAACGGTCATAGAAAACCCCATTCAAAGAACTAGCAGCGGAAGCTCTTCCAGCTCCAGCACGCCAAGCTCCCAACCCAGCTCACAAGGAGGATCCCAGCCAGGTTCTCAAGCAGGTTCCAGTGAAAGAAACAGAGTTCGAGGTGAGGCTGATGTAGAAATCCTCCTGCTTGGCAGTCAGATTTATAGGGTACACCCACATGAGTATACACCACCGACACTGCGAGCAGTAGGGCTGCATTGTCACAGCACTGAATAATAACAGTGCCTTGCACTTTTACACCCACATGCAGCTCTTGGAAGTGATTGTGTGCGTGGGAGCATTGCTCTGACTTTTGATTTTAGCTTTATCTGTGTGCGAGTAGAGCTTCATTTTGTGCCAGGGTGAATTAGTTTAATAAAACACTTTCCTTTTATAAAGATTTGTGTTTGTATTATGGTTGGCATTCCATCCTATTTCCAGCTGAGTTCTTGTCTTAGAACATTGAATCACAATGGAATCTTTCAAAGAACACAGTGTACAATATCTATAGCTAGATATGTCGCATCCAAGTTAATGTACCCAAGGAGGAGTTAAAACTGCTAGTCCTATTCCAGAATATTTCACCTAAATCAAATCTGTTTTACTCTCTTGGTAGCTATACTTTTTACTATTTAAATGGGGAACCCAGTATAATACGTTATTTTTAGATTTTGTTGGGGGTAGTATAAAAATTTAGAAAAGGCGATACATACCTACTTTGCTTTCCCCCCACAGCTCCTGCTTAAGCAAATTCTGGTCCCCTGCTGCTCAATGTTTCTCTCTGCTTCCAAATCCGGATGTCAAAGCAAGACCTGTCCGCTCAGCCAATTGCTGGATGCAGAAGTGTCCTGCTGAGACTTTGCATCTTGGAAGCAGAGAAAAAAATTGGGAAGCTGCTGGACCCAGTAGCGAGGGGTAATTGGGATAGACAAGTACCACTTGTTTTTTTGTTTTTTTTTCCAATCCATATAGCACCTGCAAAAATAAAAATGTAAATTGAAGTAACTTTTTAACTTTTATTACCCTATATACCTAATACGGTCTATGATACTTACTGAGCAATACAGCTCTTATTTCTCAGATATGTTCTGGTTCATTATCTCTTCAGCTTTTGTAGTTTTCACTTTTGTTCAGCCCATGCTGGTCTTCCAGAATACAAAACTTTTATAAGCAGTGATACTGATAGAAAAATGTCAACCTTGTACTGTATTTCAATAGAAAAGCAGCTTCAGGGTTATTTTAGTATTATGTCCTGTATACGTGAGAGCGGAGCCAACCCCAGCATATTTAGCACATGCAGAATCGGGATAGACTTATTTGGATATACGCACCAAGTAGTCAAACGTTCATGAATATGGCTGCTTACTGACTTTCTAATTGGCAACAGTTTTTTTCAGAGATGTCAGGTTTAAAGAGTACCTGTCACCAAATAAAACTTTTAATATAGTGTTCCTTGTGTAATTAGCAGACACTTTCCTATTCAATTGCTTTTAAAATTATCAACATAAATGTTTAAAATGTAATAGAATAATCGGTCACTAGGTGGCTCTGTTCTGTTCCCTGCCACAATTAATGCAGTGAGTTTGGTCTCCTCCCGACCTTGCAGGAGACCAAACTCAGGAAGTTTTTCTCTGCACTGAGCTTGATTGAAAGCTGCAAAGAGTCTCACTGAAAGCTGGACAGAGCCTCACTGAAAGTTGCATAGGGCTTCACTGAAAGATGCACAGAGCTTGAGGTCTTCTATTCATCACAGCACTGCAATGATGTGGTCACCCAGCAGACTTCAGTTATGTCATGCCTGCTGGGAAACACCCCCTTTCTCTTGCTTTGAGATCGCACTATGTGGGCAAGAATAAAAATTTTAAGAGTGGGAGGAGTGTTGGGGAACATATCCTGAGGTAGTTTAGAAAAGTTTATTTGGTGACAGGTACTTTTTAAAGGTTGGACCAGTGATGAAATTGCTGAGTTACCCATAGAAACCAATCAGATTGCTTCTTTAATTTTCCAGAGACTACAGGGGTGTGGAAATTAAAAAAAAAAAAAAACTACTTGTCCAAGGGACTAAAGCGGAACACAATCTACTTGTCCCTCAAGAAAATCCACTTGTCCTGGTAGATAAAATAATTTCGACCAAAATAGTCTGATCCCCCCCCCCCCCCCCACTAGACCACCAGGGATGGATATAAGATTCCTTTAGACACTGCTGACAGCGGTTATCTAATGGTTTAATAGCGGCAACGGTGATCGCAGCATGCCAGGCTATTAGCGGCGGGAAAGTTGTAGCTCCTTTTACACCCAGGCCAAGCCCAGAAAAGTCTAGATGTAACTTTTTGATCACCATAAAAAAATTTCTAATATGAAGTGACCAAAAATGAACAATTCTGGACTATTCTTTTACATTTACACCGTACGGTTTAATTAACATTATATTTTAATAGCCTGGACATTTCCACATGCAGCGATACCACTTATGATTATTTTTGTACATTATTTTCATTTAAAGAAAATTGGAAACTTTTATTAGGAAAGGGGCTTATTCACATGTATACGCACTTTTTTAAATATTTTAATTACTATTTTTCAGTCTTCATAGGGACTTATGTGTTACTGAGGGGGGGGGGGGGGGGGGGTTCTGCTTCTCCAGTTTATGTGCTGCATTTTGTGTCAGAAAATGCTGGAAGTTGCATTTAGTTACTAGACAACTGCAACTCCCAGCATGCCCTGATACAGCCTATGGTTGTGTGGGTGTTGCAGCATGTTGCACTGTATTGTAGTACAGTTAAGGTTATTGTTTAACATGCTGGGAGTTGTAGTTTTGGTTTGTGTCAGCTGCAGAGCCATAGTCTGTGTCAGGGAATACTGGGAATTGCAGTTAGGAACTACAACACCCAGCATGCCCTGATGCAGCCTATGGCTCTGCAGCTGACCCGAACCAAAACTACAACTCCCAGCATGTTACACTTTATAGTTCTACAGTTTAGGTTATGGTGCAACATGCTGGGAGTTGTAGTTTTGGTTCGGGCGTGTTTGCATGCATCCGTGGGGCTCTTGTTTGGCGGATGAGTATGAAGGGCGGGATTCTGGGGGTGCAATTCAGTGTGGGTGGCCAGAAGACACTAAAAATAAATAAAATTACATAGCACAACTGGCGGCAGTGCCCCCCCCCCCTCATCATACATCATACATTACATACACACATCACAGATACATCATACACATATACACTCACACCATACATATACACCATACATATGCACACATCATACATACACCTGCTGCTGCCCACCCCACATCATACATTACATACACACATCACACAGACATACACACATCACACATACACTCACACTATACATATACACACACATCATACATACACCGCTGCCCACCCCACATCATACATCACATACACACATCACAGATACATCATACACATATACACTCACACCATACATATACACCATACATATGCACACATCATACATACACCTGCTGCTGCCCACCCCACATCATACATTACATACACACATCACACAGACATACACACATCACACATACACTCACACTATACATATACACACACATCATACATACACCGCTGCCCACCCCACATCATACATCACATACATACACACATCACACAGACAGACATCATACACACATCATACATTGCATAAACATCACACAGACAGACATCATACACACATCATACATTACATACACATCACACATAGACAGACATCATACACACATTATACATTACATACACATCACACATAGACATCATACACACGTTATACATTACATACACATCACACATAGACATTATACACATCATACATTTCATACACATCACACATAAACGGACATCATACACACATCATACATTACATACACATCACACATAGACAGACATCATACACACATTATACATTACATACACATCACACATAGACAGACATCATACACACATCATACATTTCATACACATCACACACAGACATTATACACACATCACACATACACTCACACCCTACATATACAACCACCCTTCCTGTCGCCGCCGTCTGCATTCTCTGCCTCCTCACCTGAGCTGGCCATGAGTGGACATCAGAGCTGTAGTCCCGGCCGGTGTGAGGTTACATGGGTTTGAAAATCTCCCCTCACACTGGACATCCTCTCCCCTCCCCCCCTGCTCTGTGTTCTCCCCATGCAAACATGCATCCTCCCCGTGGTGGATTAGGTCCTGTGAAGAAAGAGCAGGGGGAGGGGGAGGGATAGAGCGGTGTGCGGGGGAGGGGAGGAGTTGTGTGCCGAGCTGTGGACATCCTTTCTCTCCCCCTGTCTTCTTGTGTTATGTGTAGCTGCGTCCTCCATCCTCCGGGAGGATTAGATAAGGGGGTTGTGGCTCAATTATGTAATGCGAACGTGCGACCTCGGGCTCTGCGGTCTGCTGGGGGCCGCCGCCGGCCCCTCCATACACACTGAGCGCCGGTGTGAGGTGTAGACTTGCATCCGCTCCTGCGCCTCACACCGGCAGTAATGAAAAATAAGGGGGACGTCTGTCTGTCCCTGCTAGCCCGATACAGGGCTAAATCTATAAACAATTCACCTGCCCGATGCCCAAAACTACTTGTCCCGGGCGTCGGGCGATAGGATTTCCACATCCCTGGACTATTAAAAATATGAAAGAAGCAATCTGATTGGTTTCTTTGGGCAACTCAGCAACTTTTCCTCTGGACAGGTTGATAAATCTCCCCCTTTATGTTCAGAATATACTACACATACAGTTGTTGGTCGCACAAAAGTGGAGTTACATCAAATAATGAGGAGGAGAGACTTTATACAGATGGGAACTCTTGTTTTATTGTCAGTAGCTAGTTGTCATCATGTTAACAATTCTAATTTGAATACCATGTTATTTTCTTTGTAGCGGGTAACAATAAACCCGAAGGATCTCCAGTGTTACCAAACGATGGATTGAATGCAAAAACTGAAGACAATATGACGCGACCAAGTCGACCAGCTGTAGGTTTATTGCATGTTTATCTGTGTCACACATTGTCATAATACTTTTTCTCCACAAGGTGTCCTGTTTGGTTGCACTGTATTCCATTTTGTGGAACAAAAGAGCTACAAGAATTCATCTATTTTTGCAACTACAAAATATAAAACTATTTTTGCACACTAAATATATAATGTGGACTGTCCACTTTTTACACAGGCATCTTAGGTAGGGGAACATTGACTAACATCCTAACAGCATTTTATCAGACGCTACAGTTATTATTCTTCAGTTTCCTCAATTATCCAGTAACAGATGAGTATTTAGGACAAGAAGAATTAGAATAGTATCATGTTGGCACCTTTGGGAGTGCCAATCATGCTGGGTAACAGAAGAGAAACTCCATTTGGAATCCTAATACTGTATTTGGCCAGTGTGACTGCAGTTAGAGAGCTGACAAAAAGTAAAACAGTACTTTATTTTATTGATTATACTACCATAAAAAGCAATGTTATCAGCATAACAACCTGTAAACGTAAATTCTTCTTATAGTGCCATTTACAGTCTTCATCTCTGTAGAGCCATTTCTGGGCAACAATTCAGCTTCTTATGTGGCTAAGCGGAAACTCATCTCTGCTGGCTGCAAGCATGGTAATGATGTACAGTAAATGTCCATCTGATCAATAATTTGTCATTGATTTGAAAAGTTTTTGCGTGTCAAGCACCTTAAAAGTAACATGTCTGACCTTAATGCAGCATATAGGTAAGCCCATGCTGTGTTTAATTTAATAGAATGTGCACAATGCCACCAGAGTCCAGTATATTCATAATATTCAGGATTCTCCAGCCACCAGCTGCTGATTGGCATCTTACTGGGCATACGGTGAGAGCTGTCCACAAACAGCAGGTTAAAGGGGTACTCAGCTGCTCAACGTTTAGAGTAAACTGTTCCGAACGCTGGAGCCGGCGCCGGGAGCTTGTGATGTCAAAGCCCCGCCCCCTCATCTTGTCATGCCCGCCCCCTCAATGCAAGTCTATGGGAGGGGGCATGATGGCTGTCACGCTCCCTCCCCTAGACTTGCATTGAGGGGGCGGGGCTATGACGTCGCGAGCTCCCAGCGCCGGCTGCAGCGTTCGGAACAGTTAGTTCCAAACGCTGAGCAGTAGAGTACCCGTTTAAGGGCTGGTTAAGCGGAGAACATGCAGCTGTGCAATTCTGCCCCATCATTCTAGCAATCAGTGGGGGTCTTGTCAGCACCAGGACTCCCAGCGATACAATATTCTGGCATGTTATTATGGCGTTTAGTTTTCCTAAAGTTACGTGAGCAGATACATCTTTTGTTCTCGCTGAGGTTCATCGTCAAATTCATGTCCAATAGGATACATCACTTTTCAGGGGACATCATACAAAAAGTTATCTTTGGTAACTACACTGCAAAAAATGGTAAATCAATGTTTCCCTTTAATACCTTTATTTGCATTGTATATGAAGATCCAGCAGTGTGATACTCAGCTTGTCATTACTGGTTCACATATAACTAGAACTATAAATTGCCATATGTTTTTTTTCCACTAATTTCTCTATTGAGCGGCATTCGTCAGCATGCTTTCTCTTTGACATTAAAAGATGACAGGTTTGTGAGTAACACAACATAGTCTGCTGGTGTTTTATATTACTATTCACTGATTTGGCAGCTCTGTATTGTAAGCACAGATTATAGAAAGTGCTTTTGTATTTTCAAAATGTAATAAGCCTAATGCAAGCACCAGGAGGAGAGGTGAGATTTTGAGCCAAATGTATTTTAATTTCCCATTAGTGATAGAGTGTAGCAGCAGCATCTCGATAGACTATGAAATGAAGTGTTTGAGAGAACCGCTTACACTATGGTTACTCATTTAAAATTTATTTTTGACTTGTTCATTATAACTTTAGTTCTATAACTAAAAACTAAATTGAATAATTTTTATTGTATTAATTTAAGATTGAGAGAATTACCATCTTTTATAGATTTGTATAAGAGACCCTGGTTATGAGGAGGAAAGATTTTTCGACTACAGTAGCAGGATCCAAATATCATAAAGTACCGTAATTATAAACCACATATGCCTGACTATGTGGTAATAGTTCTATAACAATGACTATATTTAGATTTTGGTCTGAGAGGGCCATCTATCATCTTGGGCAGAACATCAAAGATGTAAATCTTATAAGCCATGTAATGCCCCCTGGAAAAAAATATTCTGACTTGCCCTCCAATGGAAAAAAAAATCTTTTCTGTAGTGCCACCTCTTGCTGTCCTGGAATTTACTGCTCAGACCCCCAAAAGGCTTTGAATTATGGCTAGGGATTATCAGCCAAATAAGTCTTTAAAAGGAAGATACTCCCATTTGTAGAAAGACATTTCAGGCCATTATATGAGGGTCTGAGAGGGTAATTAGTGTCTTTGAGCAGAGTGCCAGCATTCTGCTCTGTCCTGATGTTGGGGGCAACAACCCTGATACAGATGTCTACAGATTGGATACCTCTTCCTTTTGGATGAGACTTTGGTTTGTCTGATATATCCTAGTCATGTTTCAAGGCTCTTTAGGGGTCACGCTGATAGGGAAGCTGCCTCCAATAGTTGATAATAGAGAGCAAGCTCTTTCTCTTCTGGAATATATGTACATTGCCCTATATATTACAGCATAAAGCATGTTTTCCACAGACCTATTTGCAAAGGTCATCTTCTTATATAATCCTTGGCTTCTCAACAATGTTTTTATTAGAAATGTGTTAATAGGTACGTTCAAGGAAATACCACTGGATAATCTGCAATAATTCTTGTGGGCAAAACATTCAAAGTAATATTCATTGATGTATGTTTGCATTACATATCTAAGGCGAATGAAGAATGACTTAATAAATCTATCAGGTAGCAGCATCCAGGGTCTGTTAATGATGCTCCAACACATTCGCAGTGTTTTGTGTACTTTGTGCGCTTTTTGGCAAGCACTTGGCTGTGTATCTGCCCATTCAAAAAGCTTGACAAGCATGTAACTAACACTTGTATTTTTAACCTGCTTCCTTCCCTGTGGCTTTCCCTTGACCTGCTCTGCTTTCTCCGATGCTGATTATCCCTCCCTTGCTCAAAGAGCTATAAGAAAGCAATAGATGAGGTTAGTGATCCCATTTTACAGTCCACATTGTGACCTGTTCTCTGTAGGGTTTGAGTGTAATATCCAGCAGGTTTTGTGTCTTCATTTCAAACTCACTGACCACCATTCACTTGACTAGAACTATGTGCTCCAGACCAACTCATGCTTTATCCATTAGCAAGAATCTTAGAGTTATAGAATTAAAATGTGATTGCCATTGACTGAAGTTGGTAAACTCATAGGCCAAGCCTGAAAACCGTTTAGGGAAATAATCCAATAGGGAGGTTTATACTAAAGGCACACTCTTCCTATCTGTTTAGGAAGTTTTTTCATGTTTTTTAAAAGGTGTGTTCAGTTTAAAGTATGGACACCCTTTTATTTGCTTTAAAGCCATATCTTAAACGGAATCTGCCAGGTTAGCAACTACAATGAAAGAAGCAACCTGGTTGCTATGGACAACTGACCAACCTTTCCTATGCACAGGCTTAGTTAAATATACCCATGACATGTTTTTAGGGTAGTTTGTAGGTTCACATGTAACTGATCTGCAGCGTATTTTCCTCTGCGGATCTGCCGATGACCTGACCCTATATTGTGCCTCCAGCTGTTGACCCGTGTCCTGCTCGCAGCGGCAATGCGCCGCTCTGAGCAACCACACAGGTACATGAGAGTCAGCACGCACATGCGCGGTGTACTTAGACATCGCGGCTGCGCCTTGATGTCTGTGAGTACACTGCGAGTACGTGTTGGGGACTCGCAGGCCCATGTGGCTTCTCGGCGCGTGTATTGACGCTGCGAGCAGGACACGGGGGGGATCAGATCGCCTCTTTCATATTTCACAGGCCTTTTTAAAAATGAAAGATGCACCACCTTTACTCTACATAGCTTTTGATAAATCTCCCTCTGTATGCTTCCAAATCTTGTTTGTTTTTTATCTGGAGACAAGTGTCATACAGGACAGAGCACCTGAAGTGCCATGGGCTGGCATGCCTCCTAATCTCTTCTTTATTGAAAGTCTCATGTTCAATAAATTTAAATAAATATATATATATATATATATATATATATATATATATAGTAAATTTGAGTAGCCGTATTAGTCCAATGATGCAGATATCTTGTAAAAAAATGAAAATGCAAAAATATAATTGGGCAAAGTCCTTAAGGGACAACATTTACAACCCCAATATTACGAGGGATATTCCCCCAGATTATCCATTTTAACTTATTGATATAGGGTCCACCAATAGCCTTGGATAAAAAAATTACTTTTTTACCCTTAATCCCTTTTTCCCCCCACCCCTATCCGCAATGCGGGAGAGACGGGAAAAAAATCGTTGTTTCCAATAATTTCATGATCCCTAATTTTTTTTTATAAGCTTTTTAGAGCAATTTGCAATCATTGCTTCATAAGTTATTATTTCTCAGCTGCTCTTCATTGGGGGACACCTAACTGATGGGTATATGCTCTTGCCACTAGGAGGCGCTGACCCTAGGAAGAAAAAAGTTGGCTCCTCCCTGGCAGTTTTAGCTAGTGTCATTAGGAGGCAAGACACAGGTCTGAGAGTTCCCCACACCTGGTCTTTTTTTATTATTTTGCAGTCCATATGCAACTAATGGGCACAGGACATAAAAGTATGCACCGTTAACCCCTTCCCGCCAACGGCCACAGCCTGGGGTTGCATCTAGGGTCCGGATCCGCCTATCTTCCCTGCTCGTCCTGCTGTCTCAACCTGAGGTGATGCAGGTGACTTAAAAGCTGGCTGAAGACATCTTGAGGTGAGTGTAAGAAGACATGTGAGTAAATTCCCTCCCCCCCCTCCCCTCTTTCTCTTACAGAGGGACGCTGTCCTTTATTGGGAGATTATGTTGGGGCGCCCTGGGGGCTGTGCTGTTGCATATCTGGTCCTGTGGAGGACAGCCGCCGACCTTTTGCAGCGGTTCTCTCCACTGGAGTTATTTTCCGGCTCTCCTCTGAACAGCCTTGCTGTTCCTACTTCTACCGTCTATGATTTTCCCCACTTGGTGGTCTGCAGCGCGCTGGGGGCTCAGGCGGCACATGGCCGCCCTTCTTCCTGCCCTGAGCCAGCACGCCCCAGGAGGCCAGACTATGCCTCCTCTCCATTTTTCAGGGGGTTATGGACGTACGTGGCTCCGCCCTTCTTCTCCCCCTGAGAGCGCGCAGACCAGGAGGCCAGGCAGCACCTCCTCTCTTGGTTCGCGTGCCACACACATCATGCCTGTAACCGGCGGGTAAGCATGCAGATGTATAGATGGTGCCTTCAGCGGCGTTTATCGCTGCCCCTCCGCCTGCATCTGGCTCCGCCCCTCCACTGGCATTGTGCTCCTCCTTAGCAGACGCTTCTAAGCGCACTGCTCCCTACCTTTGCCGCTCCGAGGCTGCAGCATGAATATTCCTAGTGTCCCTGCATGAGGGTCATTGTGTGGGCTTCCTAGCCCCTTCTACCTTCTGGGATCTCTAGGTCAGTGTGAGTGCAAGGCGCCTTGTTCCCTGCACTTAGTGTGTGCATTTAAAAAAAAAATTGTACTCTCTGCTGCTGGTCTCTCAGACCATTAAGTGGTGTTTGGCACCCTCTTGTGGACTATAATTAAATTGTGCCTGCACCCTCGTGACCTCTAGGGACACATAATTACAGCCTTAGCCTGTACTATATCTCACTTCTCTGCCTTTTGGCCAAGATCAAGTGTACTATCTGTTCTTATGAGTTTTATCTTTTTTTTTTTTTTTTCTGGGACTGTATACTGGGGCCCCCCTTATAGTCTCCATCACCATGTATGGGACCTGATATTACATTGCATTAAGTCTATTGAGGTATGCCTCTGGCCTGTTTTTGCCAAGAGACATATGTGACTCGCTGTGGCGGGTCGTGCCGGGGATTTCATGACCACTTGGAAGATACCGGGGTTACAGTCAGGACTGTTTCTCCTCTACCACTGGTTGCCATAACATGTTTGCCATGTCTGCAGGTGTTTTTGACATGCGGACATAATTCCCTCCTCCACAGGCTGCCACATCCACGCCTGCTGTCCTGGATCCCCTCGTCCACGGCGAGTTCTCCGTGGGAGTGTCCCTGCGTGGCCATGGATTGCACCTGCTCTCATTAAGCCAGGAGTCTCGCCTATCACTAATCTCTCCAATGCCATGTCCGCGGCTGGATTGTGGTACCCCACTATTGTACGAGGTGACCGCTGGAGTGCCCTGTTGTCTACATGGACCCTTACCAGTAAGCCATATGACGGTCTGCATGGTTTTCGCTGCCGCCTGCCAACTTCTTCAAGGGCTGAAGTATCTGTGGCTTAAGTTCCGGTAGCCCACTGCTAGTTCGAGGTGACTGCAGGAGTGCCCCATTTTCTACATGGACCCATGCCAGTAAGCCAGACAGTGGTCTGCATGGTTTTCTCTGGCATCTGTCACTTCTCCAAGGGCTGAAGTATCTGCAGCTGCAGTTCTGGTAACACACTGCTAGTGCGCTGTGTCCGGTTGTGTGATCTGACGTGTCCTTTGGACCCTAGGCAGGGCGAAGTGGATACAATCCATGGCTCTTAAGCCTCCCCTGATCTCCCAGGGTGACGGGGATTCTACTTTTCCTGCATAAATTAGTTCAGCTTTCAGGTGCTCCCGTGGGCTGGAAAAGGTGGATACAGTCCTAGAAGAGTCTTTCCTAGGACTGTATCCACCTTTTCCAGCCCACCGGAGCACCTGAAAGCTGAACTAATTCATACAGGATAAGTCATCAACTGCCGAGCCGAGAAGTTCGTGACAAATCGAATTTACTGTAAGTTCGCTCATCTCTAAAGGCTATAAGAAAATAGCAAAACATTTTCAGATGTCAATATCCTCTGTTCTGAATGTAATTAAGAAATGGCAGTCATCAGAAACAGTGGAAGTTAAAGCAAGATCTGGAAGACCAAGAAAAATATCAGACAGAACAGCTCGCAGGATTGTGAGAAAAACAATTCAAACCCCACGTTTGTCTGCACAATCCCTCCAGAAAGATTTGACAGACACTGGAGTTGTGGTACAGTATTCCACTATAAAGAGATACTTGTACAAATATGGTCTTCATGGAAGAGTCATAAGAAGAAAACCTCTTCTACGTCCTCACCACAAAAATCTGCGTTTTGGTACATTTTGGAAACAAGTTCTGTGGACCGATGAGGTTAAAATTCAAAGTTTTTGGCCGGAATGAGCAAAGGTATGTTAGGAGAAGAAGGGGAACAGAATTTAATGAAAAGAACCTCTGCCCAACTGTTAAGCATGGGGGTGGATCAATCATGCTTTGAGGTTGCATTGCAGCAAGTGGCACAGGGAACATCTCACGAGTAGAAGGAAAAATGGATTCAATAAAATTTCAGCAAATTTTGGATGCTAACTTGATGCCCTCTGTGAAAAAGCTGAAGTTAAAGAGAGAATGGCTTCTACAAATGGATAATGATCCTAAACACACCTCAAAATCCACGGGGAATTACATCAAGAGGTATAAACTGAAGGTTTTGCCATGGCCTTCACAATCTCCTGACCTCAACATAATTGAAAATCTATGGATAGACATTAACCTCTTCAGGACGCCGGGCGTATGCATACACCCTTCATCCCGAGTCCTTAAGGACGTGGGGCGTATGCATACGCCCGTGGGAATTCCGGTCCCCGCCGCTAGCCGGTTGGGGACCGGACCGGGATGCCTGCTGAAATCATTCAGTAGGCATCCCGGCACATCGCAGAGGGGGTTCTGCTATTCCGGGCTGATCGGGTCTTTAGTGACCCGATCACCCGGAAAATAGGGATGATCTGAGCTGTCAGTGACAGCCCCGATCATCCTGAGGGATAGGAGCGAGGTCGCAGTGCTGCGATCTCCTCCTATCCCCTGCCATTTGTCAGAAATGAGTTCTGACCAATGGCAGTGCAGAGCAGTGGGTTGCCATGGCAACCCCCCGTTCTGCCTACCCCTGGATGTCTGGAAGAACGGGGGGAGAAGATGGAGGCCTTTACCTGAGGACCAGATGCGATGGGGCCCGGCGATCAGTGGAGATCACGGTGCAGGTAGGGAAACGATGGTGGGGGGGGGATAGGAAGGGGGCATTAAGTGATATTTACTGCTCTTCCTAGTGGGTGCCAAACTGCAACCCCCAGCATGCCCAGACAGCAAAAGGCGGTCTGGGCATGCTGGGAGTTGTAGTTTTGCAACATCTGGAGGGTCACAGTTTGGAGACCACTGTTACAGTGATGCCCAAACAGTAGCCCTCCAGATGTTGCCAAACTACAACTCTCAGCATGCCTAGACTGCCCAGGCATGCTGGGAGTTGTAGTTCTGTAACATATGTCCCTTCAGATTTAGCAATTTTCATGAAATGTTTGAAAATTGCTGCTCTACTTTGAAGCCCTCTAATTTTTTCAAAAAGTAAAAATATGTCCATTTTATGATGCCAACATAAAGTGGACATATTGTATTTGTGAATAAAAATTTAATTTATTTGGAATATCCATTTTCCTTACAAGCAGAGAGCTGCAAAGTTAGAAAAATGCAAAATTTTCATGAAATTTGGGGATTTTTCACCAAAAAAGGATGCAAGGAACGCCGAAAATTTACCACCAAAATAAAGTTGAATATGTCACGAAAAAACTATCTCAGAATCAGGATATTCGGTAAAAGCGTTTCAGTTATTAATGCGTAAAGTGACGGTGGTCAGAATTGCGAAAAAGGGCTCAGTCCTTAAGGTGAAAAAGGGCTGCATCCTTAAGGGGTTAAAAGAGCAGTGTGTGATAGACAGCCCAGAAATCTCAAAGAACTGGAAGACTTTTGTAAGGAAGAGTGGGCAAAGATACCTCAAACAAGAATTGAAAGACACTTGGCTGGCTACAAAAAGGGTTTACAAGCTGTGATACTTGTCAAAGGGGGCAGGACAAGATATTAACTCTGCAGGGTGCCCAAATTTTTGCGGACACCATTTTTTTTTTGTTTTCTGATATTTTGAAAGTGTAAATGATGGAAATAAAATCTAACTTTGGTTGACATATTATAAGAATGTCTAATCAGTAATTTTTCCATCTTTCCTTTTTTATGCACAATAATACAAATTTTTACCTGGGGTGCCCAAACTTTTGATCCCCACTGTATGTTGTCGTAGGGCTCCTTGGGGGATCAGTCTGCCCAGTACTTTGTCCTGTCGCCATAGGGCAGCATTTCCTTGCTTCAACAGTCCTTGGAGCACTGTCAATTCCCCTTCCAGGGGGTTCGGGGATCAGGGTGCTGGCATGGTCGGTGCCTGGATTTTCTCTTGACCACCCTTTATTTTTTACCCTCCACTGGGGGGCTATTTCGCTGTGCGCTCTCTTCTGCCAAGATGGAGCCATCTCATTCTTCCCTTATATAGGTGGGGCTGGGCCCTTGTTTTTTGCTTAAAGCATTCAGTAGAGCTTTTTCCTTGCCTGTGCTTGTGGTCTTACTAGTGTTGAGCGGCATAGGCCATATTCGAATTCGCGAATATTCGCGAATATATGGACGAATATTCGTCATATATTCGCGAATATTCGCATATTCGTTATATTCTCGTTTTATTTTCGCATATGCGAAAGTTCGCGTATGCGAAAATTTACATATGTGAAAATTAGCATATACGAAATTAGCATACGCGCAAATTCGCATATGCGCAAATTAGCATATGCGAATTTTTGCACGCCAGTCTCACACAGTAGTATTAGAGCCTTCTTTACACCACACAAGCTGGAAGCAGAGAGGGGTGATCACTGTGATGTGTACTGTGAAGAAAAAAAAACAAAAAAAAAAAAACGAATATTCGTAATTACGAATATATAGCGCTATATTCGCGAATTCGCGAATATGCGATATTCGCGAATAATATTCGAATTGCGAATATTCGCGAGCAACACTAGGTCTTACTGCCCACCATTGCAGCCTGGCTTTCTTCCTGTTTCTTCTACTGCTCATGCAGCCTTGGTGTTCTTCTCTGTTGTAGGAGTTTATGCACTCATGTATGACTCAGCGACGGCCAGTCTAGCCGTTGTCTGTTCTTTGGGTCCTGCCATTGCTCTCTTCCTCTCTTGGCACAATCTCCCTGGAAAGGTATATGTATCCTCCCTTTGACAGTGTCTGTTGTGAGACACTGACAACACAGTCTTTTAGGGTGACATTCTTGTGCCGCGTACCTGGGAGTCTCTGCTGGGTTCCCTTTTGTTTTTTCCCTCCATTCCCGTCCTACGGGACATTGCTTCAGAGTGCTCTGGTCTTCTCGGACCGCTGGGGTCCAACTCTGGTTTGTCTCCTTGGCCTGGACACTATCCTAGACTGCGGTGGCATGTCTTCTTTTTTGAGTTGGCCCGCCAGGTCTTTGGGCCTTAGTGATGGTTGAGGTCTTGGGCATGGGTAGCGATCCTGCCGAGATTTCTCAGCGATCCCTTGGTGGGGTGGTCTTTCTGTACCACTATTCTTCTTGGCCATTTATCCTTCCGTGTCAGTCTTCAAGGTGACTCAGGAGCCTCCAGTTCCCATGTCTGTCGCTCCGGCGTTCCAGGATGACCCTTTTTCAGGGCATTCTGTTCCTTTTTTTGCTGTTAGTGCTATAGTCTTCTTCTTCGGGGTTCATTCATGTACTCCCGTGATGGGGGGCATTTGGGTCATCCAGATTACACCATTCCAGCTAATTTTGCCTTCTGGATGCCTGGGGCAGGCCCCTGAGACAGGGGTTTTGGGTCTCCAGATGTTCGGGTCATTGATCTTATGCGGGAGACCTCTCTGGAGCCGGCTTCCGTCTTTCTTTTATCCAGTGGTTTTCTGGTCTCCACCTTCGGTGCTCGCCTTCTGCTCAGGCGTACACTGCTCTCTCTGGCGTCTGTGTTCTTCTGCATGGGGTTCTCTTGTTGTGCCCAGCCAAGCTAGCCCTCTGTCTGGCTCTGTACTCCTTGGGGTTGATTTTCTACCGACTTCCGGGATGGTTCCGGCCCATCTGGCTTCCTAGTCGACTTTTTCTTGTCTCCCTATATGGACTGTAGGTTAGTGTAGTGTCTCTTCCTTTGTCGTCCTGGTCAGTCTCCATGGTCGTGGGACCTTTTAGTTGCTCAGTTTCTGGGCCTCGGTTGTTTCTGGCCTGGGGTCTCGTCGGCAGGCCTTACGGACAAGGGGGTTTGGTCTCCGACTGTTTCCCTTTCTCTAGTGGTTGTTGTTCCCACCCTAAGGCACTGCTTTGGTACGTCCCATCAATTAGGTGTCCCCTAATGAAGAGTGACCGAGAAAAGGAGATTTTTTTTTGTACTCGCTGTGACATCTCTTTCTCGTAGCCTTCATTGGGGACACCGCACCATTTCTTCCATTTATCTACCTTTACATTCTTCATTTATTTTTTTGTCCGGATTATCTTTTCCATTTTTTATTTTAATTTTTTTACCTGGGATTCTTTCTAGGGTCCTTCGGACATGTTTTTTGTTGGCTTCTCCTGCTGCTTTGTGAAAAAACTGATTACCTCACTACCAGTGGGCAGGTATATTCTGCCAGGGAGGAGCAGACTTTATTCTTCCTAGTGTCAGCGCCTCCTAGTGTCAAGAGCATGTGCACATCAGTTAGGTGTCCCCCAATGAAGGTTGCATTCCTTCCAATGCCAAATAGAAGGTTCCTTCTTAAACCATAACCTCAGAATGACCAGCTTAGCCAGGAAAAAAAAGTTTAAAGTATAGCAGACTTAATCTTCCTGTTCCCCTCACTTCCCCAAGAATAGCCATCTTAATCAACACGTCTATTGAGCTACTAAGCTTTTCTCCTATCTGTGCAAAGACTTCCATCCAAAAATGCGAAATTTCTTTCATATTAAATGAAGAAAGCCCATTTCTCCATACCCACATTAAGGGCAAAAAGAATTTTCACGCCCTTTAATTTTAAGAAGCCACACTGGAGTGTAGTATAACTGAAATACGAAAACACAAATAGCAGTGACCGTACTTAGACTTTCTGCTGTGGGTACAGGCCTCAGACAGTCACGATGCATGCACTGCTATTTGTATTCATGTTGCCCATAGAATCAGAAGATAGGACTTGGTGCCATAGGCCGATCCCTGACTGTTAATCATGGAGGGACAAGGAGGCAAGGGGGAGCATCTTTCTGTCTAAACAAAAACTGTCTGATTCGTCCATAGCAACCAATCACAGCTCCTCTTCCAATTTACCAGAGCAATACAAGAAATGAGAGCTCAGCTGTGATTGGTTGCTGTGGGCACATCAGACCAGTTTTGATCCCTGACAGATGTCTGTAGTTGCTAACCTTACCTATAGCAGACAAATTCCCTTTAAGTGCATCTGCCTTGCAAATATACAGTCAGAGAACTATGGGTGTAGGGCCCTGTTGCTGAAAGATGCCCATACAGCTTAATCTATAATCGGCTAAACACACTGCCTTTGATGGGTTTTACTGTGCAGTCTGTATGGTGGCCTCCTGACACCCGATCAACAGATGTCAGTGAAGACAGGGGTTGGCCATGTTGAATTTTAACTGCCCAACGCTTATTGTTCTGGAAGTTATAAGCCTCCGCCAGAGCTGTCTGGCTACGGCTCACCCCTCCTCATTGAGACACGATTGTTCGGTCATGCCAAACGTTCATTAAATTAAAATAAAATAAAAATGTGGAATTTCAGCCTAATAGTCAGGCATTCTCAAATATGGCATTTACCTTGTTTCACTCAAAGCTAACTAGTAAGTGGGCACAGTGCTCCAAATATAATTATAGCCACAGACTTGGTCAATAAAAATGGGATATTGACCCTAGGCAACAGAATCAGTCTCCTCTGTTACTTACATAGAAGTATGGCTAAGACTGCAGTTTACCAACAACATTGATAAATATTAACAATAAATAGAATGTTATAGCATTCAGTTTGGAATCCTTTATAGACAAAGTCAGGGAATTTTGACAGATAAGCTTGTGACCTAAATTTACTTACTGTTTTTGAGCAGTGTTCATTTTTACTTGAAAATATATGCTTTAGCGTGCTTTGTGTTCCCTCCATGTTTTCTAGTAACTACAGTTTACATATATTCTTAGTTTGCATTCTTACCAGATCTGCAGCAGATTTGAAGTTGTAAAATCTTTTTAACAAGGCAAATAAAGGGGTACTCTGGTGGAAAACTAATTTTTTGCAGATTTGTAAATTTCTTCTATTTAAATATCTTTATACTTCCGGTACTTATCAGCTGCTGTATGCTGCAGAGGGAATTGTATAGTTCATCTGTCTGAACACAGTGCTCTCTGCTGAAACCTCTGTCCATGTCAGTAACTATCCAGAGCAGGATCAAATCCCCATAGCAAACCTCTTCTGCTTTGGACCGTTCCTCACACGGTCAGAGGTGTCAGCAGAGAGCACTGTGGTCAGACAGAAAAGAACTAAACAACTTCCTCTGGAGCATACAGCAGCTGATAAGTATTGGAAGATTAAGATTTTTATATAGACGTAACTTACAAATTTGTTTAATTTTCTGGAACCAGCTGATTAGAAAACATTTGTTTTCCATCAGAATACCCCTTTAAGTATTTTTCATTGGCATGTTAATAAAGTAATTGTTTTGTAAAATGTGCAACAGCTGATTTTGCAACTGCAGATCTGCAACTTCAAATTCACAGTGGATCTGGTGTGTGAGAACACACCCTTAAATCCAGTTCACACTGTAGCAGATTTTGCTAATCTGCAGCAAAGGGATGTGTGAATTTATCCTACTCACAAGTATGGTGTTCTGCGCATTTTTAATGCTGCAGATTTCTTTTCAGTCATGTAGTGTGCATTAAAATCTGCAGCATCAAACATGCGCAGGATTCTGTACGTTTTAATGCACCATTAGTGTCAATTCACATGTACAGTATCCTGTGCATATTTGATGCACAGGTTTTAAAGCTGTGTTCAGTTATTTAGCTTACATTGAAATCTGCAGCTTCAACTCCTGCACACCAGATATGTGTAGAATACTGTACATGTGTATACAGGCTTAAGAAGTATATGTGACTGCATGTACTGCATTTAAGAAAGATTTGTGAATGATAAATGAAAGAAATATGCCAATATTTAAACTAGTGTATCACCTCTTAGAAAGGAGGCAACTATAGGCCCGTTGTAGCAGATAAATACAATAGTATGTCTTAAAGGGGTACTCCAGTGGAAAACTGTTTTTTATTTTTTATTTTTTTTTTCATCAACTGGTAGCAGAAAGTTAAACAGATTTGTAAATTACTTCTATTTAAAAAATCTTAACCCTTCCAGTACTTATCATCTGCTGTATGCTACAAAGGAAATTGTATAGTTCTTTTCAGCCTGACCACAGTGCACACTGCTGACACCTCTGTCCATGTCAGAAACTGTCCAGAGCAGGAGAGGTTTGCTATGGGGATTTGCTGCTACACTGCACAGTTCCAGACACGGACAGCGGTGTCAGCAGAGAGCACTGTGGTCAGACAGAAAAGAACTAAACAACTTTCTGTGGAGCATACAGCAGCTGATTAGTACTGAAAGGATTAAGATTTTTAAATAGAAGTAATTTTCAGATCTGTTTAACTTTTTGGCACCAGTTGATTAAAAAAAAAAAAAAATGTTCTCTACTGGCGTAACCCTTTAAAGACTAGGGTGTTGACTTACAGGAGTACTCCGGTGGAAAACAATTTATTTTAAACCAACTGATGTCTAAAAGTTAAACAGATTTGTAAATTACTTTTTTTTTAAAATCTTAATCCTTCCAGTACTTATCAGCTGCTGGTAAACTACAAAGGTTCTTTTCTTTTTGAATTTCTTTTCTGTCTGACCACGGTGCTCTCTGCTGACACCTCTGTCCGTGTCAGGAACGATCCAGAGCAGGAGAGGTTTGCTATGGGAATTTGCTCCTGCTCTGGACAGTTCCTGACATGGACAGAGGTGTCAGCAGAGAGGACTGTGGTCAGACAGAAAGGAAATTCAAAAAAGAAAATAACTTTTTCTGTAGTATACAGCAGCTGATAAGTACTGGAAGGGTTAAGATTTTTTTAATAGAAGTAATTTACAAATCTGTGTAACTTTCTGGCACCAATTGATTTAAAAATAAATAGTTTTCCACCAGAGTACCCATTTAAGGGGAAGGCTTACAACCTGTTACATATGTACAGATGAAAGGTCTGCTCACACAGGTGTCATGGCTTCCATTTCTGCAGGATCGGGACAGATTATGATCCATCACTGTTATTGACAGATAATGAGTTTGTCAGGTTATGTGGATAGAATAGTGCAGCATGCTATGCTATTCAGATTTTCTAAAAGAATTAACGCAAGAACATAAAAAACTAAGGCAAATAAAAATGCTTGATAGAAAAGCCAAATATGTTTTTATTTTTTATTTTATTTTTTCAAATGGGCAGGTAAATAGAAAGTACATAGTGGCTGTACTATTCCAGACTTGTTAGAGAAATTAATAATTCACTGCTGAACCTAAGACCTGCACATGTTTTGTGTTACTATTCATACCACTAGACTTTCCTTTAATGGAACCATTCTTCTACTGGCATCCCTCCCCTCTATATTGTTCTGTAAAAAAAAGTGTTGGCTAAATTAATGCAAGCCTTATTTATATGTTTGCATTCACTTGTTACATAATTTTTGGAATAATACATCAAATTTAATTATTGAATATAGTGGGTAGAGTATGGACGTACTTGCAGTTGAACTCTTTTTTTTCTTTTCTTTTATGAGATTGTTAACTCTCCAATAAAGTTTTTTGCTCATCGCTATACTTGTCACCTCCCTACGTAATATAGCATGTTGTGTTGGTGTTTGGCGCTCACATAGACCTATTGTGCATGTTTGCTTGTGGGTCACTGCATGTGTGAGGAGAGATTTAGACAGCTCTTGTGTGATGGTGTCCATTATGCGCTGCTTCTCATTTCTACAACATGGATTTTTATGGGTACATTGCAGTTCTTGTGAGAAGGGAAAGAAATCTTCTACTCTTTTGCACATATTTGGTAATGGTATGGTCAGGAAGCCTGGGACATATCGTTAACAAATCCCAAGTTTCTTATTGTCCTCTCCTTTCACACTTGATACCTTTCTACAGGCTGTTATCTCACAGGCAATGCCCGCGGATGATGGAAAGATCATGCCGCGGAGAGTGAAAACTAAAAACAAAACGGTAAGAAAACTTCTTTCTTGCCTTTCACTACAAGTTCGTTCACATTGAAAATCAGTGCTTGAAGTCGACAAAAAGTTTACGTCACATCAGTTATAAAGTTGAATAGTCATTAACTAGTAGAAGGATTACATAGTAAAATGGTCATGGAAACCAAGGTGTCGGATTTGCCTGTGGCAATGCTGATGTGCACTCTTAAGGAATTCTGTTTCTGATTTTAGCTGTGACTGTACCAGTTGATTCACTAAGGCTAAGTTTCCACTTGAGTTTTTTGCCCAAAAACAGCCCCACGCTGTTTTTTTTTCAGGGAAAAAAAGCTGCGGCCAGATGTTAGCTGCAAGTCAATAGAAATATGGGAGTAAAAAAAAAAAAAACACCAAAGAAAACGCCATGTGGGTTTTATCTTTGCCATTTTTGCAGGTGGTTTTTATTATTTTTTGGACTTTAGAAATCCAAAAAAGGGATGGAGATACCTTTTTTAATAAAATTTCGTAGGGTACCATTAAAAACTGCAGGTACTACTGCTCCAAACATGGAGCACAATCTGCTCCATGCTGGGAACTGTTGTACTTGCATTAATAAACCGCATGGAGCAGAGTGTTCTCCATGTTGGGAGCAGTAGTACCTGAAGTTAAGGACAGATCACGACGGGTGTCACTCCTGACACCCGATGCGATCGTCCGATCTATTGCAGAGAATCGGAGCGGCTTTCTCCTGCGCTCGCATCTCTGCACTATACTCCGGCCGGCCAGTGATTTGAATATAAATTCACATCACTTATTCATATTTCCCGCTGAGAGCAGTGATTGGCTGCCACCATCCAGCCAATCACCATTCTGGGCGGAAAAAATGAATCAGTAATGTGAATTTCTATTCACATCACTGGCCACCTGGAGTATAGTGCAGAGATGCGAGCGCAGGAGAAAGCCGCACATCTCTGCAAAATAAAGGACAAAAACCAAAGAGAGCACAACGGAGTCATTTAAAAAAAAGTATGTACTAAACATGCACAAATGTTATTATTTCCGTAGAAGACAAGACAGTGCATGACTAAAAAACATGTATATGCGAGAAAGAGGATTACAACAATAGATGTGATATCACCGGCTCTGCACAGAAAGAGATCAAGTTACATAAATAATGGAATATATCCCAATTCAAGTATGAAGGGTATATGTGTGTAAAAAGATGGCATAAGCACATCTACAGTACATATATATAGCTATTGCACATTAATGGATATTGCACATAACAAAATTAGCTCATGTACAGAGCTTAACGGTGTAAACATTTAAAGAAAGTGCGATGTGCATATAACAACTGCCTATGAATGCAGCATGAAGGGATACAGACCTAATAGCAGCGTGTAAACAAAGTGCTGTGCGCTGGCAGAGACCGGGATAGCACCACTCCAACGTGCGTTTCGGATGTGAAAATAAGTAAGAGTGAAGGAAAAGTGAGAGGGTGAATGAGTGGTGATTCTATGACATGAGTAGGTAGATGATAGTAAAAGTGGTAATTGCGTTGGGAGTATGGAAAGTAAAGGGGAAACAAAACAATCCAAAATCAAAAGTGAAAAACTAAAGAAGTGCAGGCGTGAATTAGAAGAAGTGAGTAAAAAATTATGAAATACAATAATAATGAATACAGGGATATATAAATAAAGTGTGATGTGAGGGTGAATGTAAAGTGAATGACAAAATGATAGTGAGTGGTGAGGGCCCAAATAATTCCCCAATGGCCCAAGAGAACAGTAGTGTGACAATCATAATATATAAAAGGTAATATATAAAGGAGTGAACGAATGCCGATATAGTGTTAACAGGGTTTAGATATAACAATATATGGCTATAACCTACTAGTGAACATGCACATGTAAGTATACCAATGATGGTACAAAAATGGATGCCATGGACTTAAATTTCCCAAAATGGAAACAAAATCGTTGTAGATGCTCCAGAGCTTATTCTGCAACACTCCATACAGGATAGCTGACATGATTGATGTCCTGGAAATTCAAGAAAAAACAAAATAACTGTTAAAATATTTTAACAGTTGTTTTGTTTTTTCTTGATATTCCAGGACATCAATCATGTCATTCACTTTTTGCCATTTTGTCATTCACTTTACATTCACCATCACATCACACTTTATTTATATATCCCTGTATTCATTATTATTGTATTATTTCATAATTTTTTACTCACTTCTTCTAATTCACGCCTGCACTTCTTTAGTTTTTCACTTTTGATTTTGCATTGTTTTGTTTCCCCTTCACTTTCCATACTCCCAACTCAATTACCACTTTTATTATCATCTACCTACTCATTTCATAGAATCACCACTCATTCACCCTCCTACTTCTCCGTCACTCTCACTTATTTCCACATCCCTTTACTCATTTCACTTACCTCTCAGTGTTTGGCTCACTAATTTGATGTTCGGCCACACCCCCAATGTTTTTTCTTTTTTCTCTCCCCCTATGCCACATATTACTTATTCCCGATTCCTATATCTTCCCCACACATACTGTGCCCATTATGTATACACACACGTTTGTCTGTGACTGATGATTTTATACACCAGTGATGGTCTCCCTATGTGTATATTATTTTTTTCTTACACATGGTAGTGTTATCTACTCCCTATACTACACCTTTTTTACATTTATACATTGTCTTATATTGATGTAACGCACATGGACACAATCCCAAACATGTATGCAATATTATACCTTTATTTGTTAACATATAGTCATAATATCTAATTCCTTTTTTCTGTTTATCAAATTGGTAAAAATTATGACAATATTACCTATCTATACACAATATTACCTTTCATCTGCCTCCATATGTATATTTTGTCTACTCTAACACTAGTTTGCATGGCTATTTCAGTGTCTTATGGTTTATAAACACTATTCCTGTTGCCAGTGCGCATGCGCTGGTCCGGTGCTGTCTGGGATCCGGAGGATCGCATCTACGTCATGGCGGGGTCATGTGATTATTTGCATGGCCCGGTCATGTGTCGCGGCCCCTTCCGGCTTCCGGGCGATTGCCTGTGACGGCGTTCATACGCTGAAACTTTGCCACAGGTGTTAGCCACTTATCCATCAAGGTTAGTTCTCTGATTGGTGTCTTGGCAATTAAATAGACAGCCGGACGGGGATAGGACCACTCCCAGAAGAAGGTGACGTACCGAAACGTACGTTGGAGTGGTGCTATCCCGGTCTCTGCCAGCGCACAGCACTTTGTTTACATGCTGCTATTAGGTCTGTATCCCTTCATGCTGCATTCATAGGCAGTTGTTATATGCACATTGCACTTTCTTTAAATGTTTACACTGTTAAGCTCTGTATTTGAGCTACTTTTGTTATGTGCAATATCCATTAATGTGCAATAGCTATATATATGTACTGTAGATGTGCTTATGCCATCTTTTTATACGCATATACCCTTCATACTTGAATTGGGATATATTCCATTATTTATGTACCTTGATCTCTTTCTGTGCAGAGTCGGTGATATCACCATCTATTGTTGTATTCCTCTTTCTCGCATATACATGTTTTTTATTCATGCACTGTTTGGTCTTCTACGGAAATAATATTTGTGCATGTTTGGCAGATACTCTTTTTTTGAAATGACTCCGTTGTGCTCTCTTTTGTTTTTGAAATATTAGTTTGGAGTTTAAATTATACGGCCTGCACTGGTAATTGGAGTGTCACTAGACGGTAGACAAAATTTTCTGTAGCATCTTCCCAATACTGTGTCCATTGGTTTGTAAATATAAAGGACAATCTCATCGGGTGTCAGTAAAAGCAGAAAAAGGAAGAGACCACTGTGGTACTCAGCAGAAGTGGCCAAAATCATAAAAAAACAACAAAGTAGCATTTAGTAATTATAAAACAATCCAGAGCAATGAAGATAGGGAAATCTACAAGACTAGGCAGAAAGAGGCCAAGCAAGTTTTATAAGAACTTCTAAAGCGCAGGCAGAAGAAAAACTAGCTCAGTCTGTGAAATAAGGGGATAAGACATTCTTCAGATATATAAATGAAAAAAGGAAATTAAAACAAGGAATAACTAAATTAAAAACAAAGGAAGGAAGGTATGTAGAAGATAAGGGGCTAGCCGACTGCCTTAAGGAATTCTTCTGTTCAGTTTTTAAAGAAGGAAAAGGACCTCAATTAGAGAGGAAAACTAAGGAATCGTTTGATGCATGTATCTTTACAGAGGAAGAGGTTCTACGTTTGCTTTCTAAAGTGAAGACCAATAAATCACACTGGGATACATTCAAAATTATTAAAAAAGCTTAGTGGTGAGCTAGCAAAACCGATAACAGATTTATTTAACCAATCAATGGTAACAGGAGTCGTCCCGGAAGATTGGAAATTAGCAAATGTCGTGCCCATTCACAAGAAAGGTAGTAGAGAGGAATCAAGCAACTATAGGCCAGTAAGTCTGACATCAATAGTGGGGAAATTAATGGAAACCCTACTAATGGATAGGATTGTGGAACATCTAAAATCCCATGGATTGCAAGATGAAAAACATGGGTTTACTTCAGGGAGATCATGTCAAACAAATCTTATTGATTTTTTTGACTGGGTGACTAAAATAATAGATGGCGGAGGGGCAGTAGACATTGCATATCTAGATTTTAGTAAGGCTTTTGACACTGTCCCACATAGAAGACTTATCAATAAACTTCAGTCATTGAGCTTGGACTCCAATATTGTTGAGTAGATTAGGCAGTGGCTGAGTAACAGACAACAGAGGGTTGTAGTCAATGGAGAATATTCAGAGCAAGGTCTTGTCACCAGTGGGGTACCTCAGGGATCTGTACTTGGACTAATATTGTTTAATATTTTCATTAGTGATATTACAGAAGGTTTCGATGGTAAGGTATGTCTTTTTGCTGATGACACAAAGATATGTAACAGGGTTGATGTTCCTGAAGGGATCCGCCAAATGGAAAAGGATTTAGGCAAACTAGAAGAATGGTCAGAACTCTGGCAACTGAAATTTAATGTGGATAAGTGCAAAATAATGCACCTGGGGCGTAAAAACCCAAGGGCAGAATATAGATTATTTGACACAGCCCTGACCTCAGTATCTGAGGAGAGGGATTTAGGAGTAATTATTTCAGAAGACTTAAAGGTAGGAAGACAATGTAATAGAGCAGCAGGAAACACTAGCAGAATGCTTGGATATATAGGGAGAGGTATAAGCAGTAGAAAGAGAGAAGTGCTCATGCCGCTGTACGGAACACTGGTGAGACCTCACTTGGAGTATTGTGCGCAGTACTGGAGGCCGTATCTCCAGAAGAATATAGATACTCTAGAGAGAGTTCAGAGAAGAGCTACTAAACTAGTACATGGATTGCAGGATAAAACTTACCAGGAAAGGTTAAAGGACCTTAACATGATTAGATTGGAAGAAAGAAGAGACAGAGGGGATATGATAGAGACTTTTAAATACATAAAGGGAATCAACACGGTAAAGGAGGAGAGCATATTTAAAAGAAGAAAAACTACCACAAGAGGACATAGTTTTAAATTACAGGGTCAAAGGTTTAAAGGTAATATCAGGAAGTATTATTTTACTGAGAGAGTAGTGGATGCATGGAATAGCCTTCCTGCAGAAGTGGTCGCTGCAAATACAGTGAAGGAGTTTAAACATGCATTCGATAAGCATAAGGCTATCCTTCATATAAGATAGGGATAGGTATAAGGCTATCCTTCATATAAGATAGAGATAGGCATAAGGCTATCCTTCATATAAGATAGGGCCAGGGCCTATTCATAGTATTCAGATTATTGGGCAGACTAGATGGGCCAAATGGTTCTTATCTTCCGATACATTCTATGTTTCTAGTACAGGTACTACTACCCTCATCATTAACACATAATTAAAATGCATTACTAATAAAAAGTTTACCAAAATGTTATTATAGAAAATATTTAAATGGCCCCTTTCCACATTTTTATTATTGTTGGCTACATTTTAAGGTCACTGTCCGCCCACATAAATTGGTCCCTGTTTAAAAATGAATTAAAATTTTGTTATAAAAAAAATACAAATTTCGTTAAATACATTTTCCATCCCTACTGCATCCTGCATTTTTTTTTTTTTTTTGGTACCCAACAAATTTTGTAAAAAACGCCAAAGGGGCCAAAAATGCAATTTCCACTCGCAAGAAACAAATACCAAAAGCAGGAAAATGCCGTGGCGTTTTATCTGCCATTTTTTCTTGCATTTTTTTGGGCCAGAAGGAAAAGCAAATGGAAACTTAGCCTTAAGATTTAAAGGGGTACTCCGCCCCTAGACATCTTACCCCTATCCAAAGGAAAGGCGATAAGATGTATGATCACGGGGGGGGGGGGGGGGGGGGCTGGTCCCTGGGACCCTTCACAATCTCCAGCCCAGCATCCCAGTTATCCGCTGCACGGAGTGAGCCACAGCCGTCACACCTCCTCCATATTAATGGAGAGGGCGTGATTACCACGGCCACCTGAAGCCTAGCACAGCTAAGATGCCCCGCGATCCGACATCCTATGACCTATTATCCTTTGGAGTTAATTATTCATGTTTCATCAGAAAATTACCTATTTACCAAAAATTCTTTAAAAATATGGTTATGTTTTATTTAATTTTCCATTATATTTTCTACAGCGGGCTAAAATAAGTAATGAAGTCACCATTTTTCACACTAATAAAGTATATTTCCAAAGGTGCTATTGTTATAAAATTTTCACCAAGTTGGTAGCAACCTAAGTAATCCATATATTTAAAAAAAATAAAAATCTAAGCTCAGAAATTAAGTTATGTAATAATGTGGAATGATACAGGGAAAAAGTATTGAACAAATGAAGAAAAGGAAATGCAAAAGGCATAAAAAGCTAAGACAACAACTGAAATCTATCAGTAATTAAAAAGCAATCCAGCCCTTTGTCATTGCAAATTAATATCAGCTGGTTCAATCTCAGCTGAAGGCGTACAAAAAGATCTCATTGCCAAGGTGTCATACAAGACAAATCTTATGACTTTCACAACCTATTTGCTGCAGAACATAATGATGGCGTCATTTCACCATAAATTTGGGATAATATACTGGGATAATATAGTGCAGTCAGATCAGAGCAAATTGAACTGTTTGTATGCCATAATACACACCCTGTTTAAAGGAGAAATGGAAGTACACATCGCCCTAAAACATCATACCAGCACTGAAGTTTGAAGGTGGGAACATCATGGTGTGGGGCCTCTTTTCAGCAAATGATACTGACAAAATTGACATAATTAAAGGAAGAATGAATTGGCAAATTTATCAAGAGATTCTTGTCAAAAAAAATCTGCTGCCATCTACCAGGATAAGGAAAATGAAATGAGGGTCTACATTTCAGCAATAAAATGATCCAAAACACTCTGCCAAGGAAACTCTCATATGGCTTCAAAGAAAGAATATAAAACTGCTAGAATGGTCCAACTAGTCGCCTAACTTAAATACCAATGAAAAAGGAAAAAACTATAGATCATGTTTCATAGAAGAGGCCCATGAAACCTTCAAGATTTGAAGCCAGTTTTTGTGTGAAAGAATGGGTCATAATCATACCAGAGCAATGCTTGCGACTAGTTTCTCCATACAGGAGGGATATAGAAGTTGTCATTACCAACTTAGAGTTTTGTACATAGTATTAAATAAATATCAGTAAGCGTGCTCATTTCACATTGTTACACATAACTTAATTTCTGAATGTATTTATTTTGATTTCTTTGTATGTCTGGATCACTTGGATTGCAATGTTAGTTTATGTTAGTAGCACCTTTGAAAATATATTTAGTGAAAAGCATGGTGTGCTCAATACTTATTTAACCCCCTGTATATTTTATAATAATCCTGAAGTATTGCAGTTTCTGTCCATTAGATTTCAAACTGCTCTGTACAGTTCTTTCCCCAGCAGTGCCCTTCTCAGCACAGAAAGAAGTACAGATAACACTGGATCCACCACCATCTGGGATCAGCATCCTCCCTCCCTCTAGAATGACCTCTCAAAAGGTCACAGAGAATTTCTAGTAATGTCACTCAATATGACTGATCGTGCTGTCCATTGTGGCCTATGTCTATGGGTCCTGCCATAAAACAATTACTAAATGCAGTTAAAAACAGCTTGGACCCGATGGCAGCTTTCATAATAATGTACTAAAATTATAATTAAAGAAATGAAAGTTAGAAAATATAAATATATTAGAAACAAAATATTTTATTAACTGGCTCTAATCGGGAAAAATCCTAGGTGATATATTAATTTTTAAAGGAACCTGCCATCAGATTTTACCATAACCAAATGGCAACGCGTTATATATTTTAAAAATCTTCTTCATCACCATCCCCGGGGACGTTCTGTCAGTAACGCTGAGGAGGTGTGATTACAGCCGTAGAAGACTGGACTAGGCTGTATAGCTCCCCTCCCCGGGGACTACTTTCTAACATCATATCCTCACCATCTCTCTGGGCAGAACGTCTCCTGGGAATGTGAGGAAGAAGATTTTACCATATATATATATATATATATATATATATATATATATATATATATATATATATATATATATATATATAATATATAAATATATAAATATATCATATTGACATGTGTTATAGACGGTTCCCTGAGAAATCTGAATGATGTGAACTTGTGAAATTGCTACCGGAACATTCATACTGTACTTCATTTAAATAGTTTATTTAGCCCTTCATACATGTTATAAGAGGCTGAAAATACTACCTCTGAATCCACATCAGAAATCCAAGGCAGTAACCTATATTTTTTTACTCAGATTTACAGTTTGCATGTAGCATTCTGGCTACCGAATGTAGTTTCTACACAAAATCCTAGTGAAAAAGCCTTGGTAGGAATATTTTTGTAAGGTTGATCTGGTCCATCCAAGAAAGTATTGTAAAAATGTGGACCTGCAGTTTTCCTTAATATATAGTTGTGCTGAAACTAATAAAATAAATTAACATAATTTCTACATCACTTTGGTTCCCTTTATCCAATACTCATTTTATTATGTACTGTTATTGATCACCATTTGCACCGTTAATTTTAAAACTGTAATTAATGACATTTTTTTTTCATTTGAGTAAAGAACACACAATGATTTGTACACATGACCCAGAATGGTATGTCTTCAGCAGTTTGTGTAAAAGCTGAGAATGGAGCAATTTCATTGACTGCCTAAGGCATTAGAATTAATAGACCTGTAACTGGTCTTGTGCAGAGTTTTCTTATCACTTTAGTATTCCATTAACATGTTAATGAACAGTAATGTAATGTATTACCGCTGAAGGTAATTACTGCTATTTTTACTTACAAGAGATAGATGTGCTTCATTATAAAAGCAAAAAATGCCTGTTTCTCCTAATACTAGTCCTAGTTCAGACAGTCTGTATTATGGCGATATCAATCCAGAAAAGTGTGTCTGTGCATAAGGCAAGGTCAACATCAAGACATTCTTCCAGTATACCTCTATGTATTAAAAATGTAATACAAATGCATTAGTGCATTTTAATCTTCATTTAGGCGTGTGTATTATTTCTTATACACTCATTTTATAGTAACATAGAGTTGCATTGTATTGGTTATCTTATGCAACATAAACAATCACAGAAATCTGTTCTACACCCATACCTTTTTTAGGAGGACTTCTGTTCATTGCTCGGTCTTATGGCTGACCACTATATTAATCTTCCGTGCGTCATGATAAAAATTGTCTGGAAGGCAGCGTCTATATTCGAGGGCCATCTTTACATTTTAGATTAAGCCCAACAATGGGTCCCTCATTGGTAGGTCAGGACCATCAAATAAAATCTTTAGTTACCAATGTCTAGATTTAGATTGTACAAGGAGTTTGAAGATAATGCATGTACATTTCACTATCTATATATATATTAATTTAGCTATAGAGATAAATGATGGGTCTTAGGGAGAAAATAACTGTAGACAACAATAGAAATGTTAAGTATGTCTGGGTGTAAATGGATGTGGTGATGTTCAATACTTTTTTTTCCTTAACCCCTAATCGAATGCATTGGCGGCGTCATTGGTCACAAATATAGGGGGAAATGGTAAGACCAATGGTGTGTTTGTCTTGTGCATGTTTTCTTCCACAGATTCAGCAAATTCATCATCTTCAGAGTTCTCATGCTTCTTCACAAATTCACCTACATTGCTTTACAAGCATGACCTGTATACACACAATATATATAATCTGCGCTGGCTATGATGTCCCGGTGGAGAAATTATGCTGTGTTATAATCATGGCTAATTCATAGTAAACTGGGAAAAGTATTGTTTATTTCAAGATTCTCAGATAGATACAGTAGTCAAATAAATATATAGATATATATTACATTGTGTCTTTTGAAAATAATTTTAACTTCCTGAGATATAGAAGCACTAAAAGTATTTTCCAGCTTACTATGACAAACTATTCAAATATTTCACAGGACTGTATCCATCTGCTATACGCAATAAGCACTTTATGGTTTTAAAAAAAAAAGTCTGTAATGAAATAAGTTGTCTTTTATTGTTTCCTCTGCCTTTAACATTGTCTGTATGTCTGATAGAAATGTGTGTACTTTAACTGTCTGGCTGCTTTCTCATTGGTCATGGCACAGTTTACCTCTCACTTTGAGGAGACGTCTCAGGCACTCTGTTTCCTCATTTATTTTTTTTTATAAATAAGAACATCAATCTTTTTACAGGACTTGACTGCCTTAGCAAAAGAGCTGAGAGAACTTCGCATTGAGGAGACCAATAGACCAATGAAGAAGGTGACAGACTATTCTTCATCCAGCGAGGAATCTGAGAGTAGTGAAGAGGAGGATGGTGAGAGTGAGGCTCAGGATGGAACTGTGGCAGTAAATGACATCCCTCGTCTCATGTAAGTACTCTTACATCATACAGCTGGTAATGTACTCATGGCAAAAGAAAAATGTGGGTGGGTTTACATATATCTGGCATAATTTCACCAACTATTCATGCAGTCACTATTGATTCACCAAATGTACAGGTGCCCATAGGTCCAACACCATGCCCCATGTCAGACTATGACATATATGAATGTACTTTTGCTGATGTAGTTTTCTTAAGAGGACTCGGTGATATTTTTTCGTTTGTTATTCCTTATGCTGCCGGGGAGAAAAAAAAACATTAACCTGCCTTCCACAACTCCCCTGATGCAGCTGATATCGCCATGCCATTCTCCAGCCCCAGTTCTCTTCCGGTGTTTGTTCCCGGCGATGTCCCGTCTTGTTTGCCGACCCGTTACATTGACACTGCAGCCCAGCCTACCACTTGTCAATGTGGGACATCACCGCGGCTGGCGATTTTCTGAGCTGCAGTGTAATGTGTCAAGCGCCGAAAGAGGAACAGGGCTAGAGGACAGGACAGCGATATTGGCAGCTGGAGTTCTCCTTTAATTTCATTATGTATAACTCAAGGCATAGCATAATCATAGATTTAAGTTGTGATATACTACATACCTATAGATAGAAGTGGAAGAGTAGTTACAGTAGTTCATATGGTTGAAAAAAGGCAATAGTCAATCTATTGTCTTTTTTTTCAACCTATATCCCTATTCTGTCCCCAAAAAAACATTATAAACCCATGCTGATATAGGGTTATACATCTTTTTTCATTAAGGTACTCCAATGTCTCTTAGAAAACCCTCAAACAATTTACATACAACAGAGATTAAACTAACAGGCCTATAATCACCAGAGTCAACTTTTGGTTCCTTCTTGAATGTTGGTACCACATTTACTTTATTGCCAGTCCTGGGGAACAGACCCGGTCTTTATAAAGTACTTGAATATTAGATTTAGAAGTCTGTCAATTACTTAATTCCCTTTGAATGCTGGCCATAAATGCCATCTGGACCTGGTGACTTGTCGATTTTTTTTTTTTTCCCCTGGGTTAGACAGGGGAGTTTACCTTACACCTGACATATTGTTTTCCTGTGAATACAGTGAAGAATGTATTTTAATATATTCACTCTTGCTCATCACTATCAATAATTTCTCCCTCATCATTTTTTAAAGAAGCAAAGCTTTCAATTGTAACCTTTTTACTATTTTTATAGTTTAAGAACTTTTTGGGGTTTGTTTTACTCTCTTTGGCAATGAGTCTTTCTTTCTCCACTCTTCCTGCTTTTATCTGTTTTTACATATTTCCCCCCCCCCCCTTTTAATGCTCTTTATTGCCCAATATAACATGTACAGTAGTTGGTGCCTTGTGCACCAAAAAGTCCATTGACATTAACTGTAGGTTAACCTCTACAGTTGGGTTAATACTAGCATAAGATATCCATATTATAGTCACAAGTTCAGGTCCAACCAGTGGTCTGACTTCCTAAACTGTCAGCTGTAAGTTCAAGTCATCAGACCTGTGGATAGGCCAGAACTTAGTCATAATACAAACACAAAAATGCTAAGCTGATTCTAATCTAAGGGTATGTTCACACAGGTACGATTTTCTCATGAAAAAACATGAAGTTGATGCATATTACTGCATCAAATTATGCAATCAAAATAATGAATTGATGTCATTCTACATGGTAGCACCCCAGCACTAACCCTGGCTTATAGAAATCCATGGCACATCCCTGTACACAGACATTTTGCCTGTGTGCACATATCCAAAGTGTAAAATGTTATAACACTTACAAGGTGCACAGTGTAAACCTATTATTGGACAACCTTTTCCACCATAGCTTAAAGTAGAAAGGGTTTATTATTCTTACACATTAGGGATGTCATAAATGTTTATATTGTTTCTGTAGGGAATATCAATGCTCAGACGTAATTCACACAGACCATATTCAGTGGTGGCCTGACACTTTTCTTTTTGTATGTAGACCTACTGGAATGTCTGGAAACAATGAGCCATATAATACAGGGACACAGAATGTTGAAAACTCTCAATCAGACTCCTTCAGAAGTAACTCAAGGGAAGGGACTTTAATGATACGAGAGGTAAGAAGTTAAATTCTGCATTCACGCCACTTCTTTTACAGGGACCAAAGTTGGTTTAGAATGTAAATTGATTCCCCTTCTAGAAATTGTATGGGCAGGGATATTTCATATATTCTAGCTGTTAGCATTCACTTTGGTAGCCATTGATCCTTATGACAGCTATACCTAACAAAGATGTATAGGCAATGGCTAACCAGAATGGAAACAGATATGTCACATTGACAATAACAACCTAGAAAGTACCGTACTATACAGCAATGCGGCTACTCAGAATCCTTTAAATGCTGAGGTTACTAAGTATCTGTGCATTTAGGGAAGAAGTTTTCTAAACACACTGGAATAAGACAGTAATGTATTAATGAAGATGGCACATCTGACATTCTTGTTATATTTCTGGTTTTGATTTAACTTCTCATCGATTACTGGAAAATAGCCAAGACGTGGGAGTGAAAAGGCTTAGCCATCTCCCCGTAGATTTAATTTCAAACTTCTTACTTGCCTGAATTTTTCTTTAATCATTTTATAGTTTTTTAAAAAAAAAATTCAGGAAAAAAATTTCTCAAGACAATGTCAGCAATCTGGCAAAATAATGAATGCCAGGAACTATATGTGTATGTGGCAGCTGAGAGGATCAGTATTTCATATTCAGCTTTTCATTAAATGAATGTCAATCCTGCTAGTGCATGTCGGAAAAGAATTGTGCATAGCTGACAACAAAAGAGCATTCGCTACTTGAACGTTCATAATTTCAACCTGGTAAGGGTTGCATTCTGAATTTCTATAAATTTCTAGAATTAATATGAATAAGCCTTCAATTCCTGTATCACATTCATAGCAATAGTTTCAATAAAACATATAGCACCCAGTAGCTCTTTATAAGATGTACATCATTGTTCACTAACTATAGTTTCTCCTGGCAGCCTACATATGGATCCCTATGTGTGCTGCAGGTACTTTTGTGCAGGAGGACATAGCATTACACTATACATTAAAGAGCCTGGTGCACATAGGTATATGGTAATATGTCCCGTGGCTACATTGTCTAATGTGAACACAGTGCAGCTGAAAGCCTTATAATATGAAATGTTGTACCACTGCTCTTCATACTGACCAAAACTGTATGCGACACCTTGTAACCAAAGGATACACTGAAAATAAAAAACAAAAAGCAGGTACTTCTGGCATTGATGGATGTAGTTAAAAAGAAGGAAGACCAGTCCAGATAATAATTTTATTAATCCTATGCAAAATGGCACCTTTTTAGGTATGAAGAACCTGCTATTTTATTGTATAAATATTATTCTCTCGGAATTGTGACTGACAGTAACACAAGACTAAACTATAGTTGTGTGATTTGATTTCTCGGTTGCAATCTTATATTTTGGTGATTTGGCTTTGGTTTTCAGTCTGCAACGCAAATTACTGTACTGTACTGTGAAATGTCACAGTGTAAATTCATTCTTGAAACATATATTCTTTTTATTGTGTGCCCTCCTGTCCTTTAAGGCAAGTTTTGCATTCGGGCCCCCTGCCTGTAGTTCGTCATAGTTGTGTACTGGTGGTATGGGCTGGTATCCTCTTAGGACTCTATCAGGCCAGATTCAGCCTCCATAATAATTTCCTTGATCATTTTGATGATTATAATCCATTCAGATGGGTAAGATTTCAAATAAACAGTATACTTGCATTCTGATTATGTTGTGGTCATATTGGTTGAAAATACTAAGGTGTGGGTGAGCTACATTAATGTTCTGCATAAGCGGGTGATAACCAATTTGTTGTTTGCAGATTCATTAGCATCATCAGGGACAAAAGGGTTGATAAAAATCCTGAATTGCCTGCTCATATTCTTGTGAAATGCATTTCACTGCATGTAGACAGTTTGTGTGCTTAAGCTACTCTATTGTATACTAAAATAATTAATATTATTACTTTATTCTTCTTTATAGCTTCCCAGTTATGTTTCTAAGACTTAACATGCTTGGTCTTCTTTACATGTTCAATTGAAGAACTTTTAATTTTAATGTTCCATGTACTTTCCTTCGTATCTCTGCAGACATCTGGAGATAAAAAACGCTCTGGCCATGCAGAAAGTAATGGTTTTGCCGGCCACATAAATCTCCCTGACTTAGTTCAACAGAGCCACTCCCCGGTGGGTACTCCAACTGAGGCTTTAGGGAGAGGTTCAACGCATGCACAGGAAATGGAGACTGGGACTGAAGTAGGTGGTGGCACTACCAAACTAACCTTAACGCTTGCTGGCTAACTGGTTATGAGTATTAATACTGGTGTAGCTCTACATAAATGAGCATCATTTTCTAACCCTATTAATGCATGTTTTGCAAGTACTTGCTGGAATAAATTTTACATCTTATCCCCTCTGCTGCATATAATCTTTGTAGTCACAGTGCAGAGAAATGTGATTGTAAGGTTCATAGAAGTTATCCTGACAGTATTAGAACATTGTTAGCCCTGGTTTTAACATTGTGAACTTGGAAAAGTGCAACCAGTCAGAACTGTATATTTTCATCTACAAACTAAGCAGCTTTTTTGTTCAGTGAATTTTATTCTTGACATAAACTAAACTACATTTTTTTTAAAGGGGTACTCCCGTGGAAAACTTTTTTTTTTTAAATCAACTGGTGCCAGAAAGTTAAACAGATTTGTAAATCACTTCTATTAAAAAATCTTAATCCTTCCAGTACTTTTTAGGGGCTGTATACTAAAGGGAAATCCAAAAAAGAAAGGCATTTCCTCTGATGTCATGACCACAGTGCTCTCTGCTGACCTCTGCTGTCCATTTTAGGAACTGTCCAGAGCAGCATATGTTTGCTATGGGGATTTTCTCCTGCTCTGGACAGTTCCTAAAATGAACAGCAGAGGTCAGCAGAGAGCACTGTGTCATGACATCAGAGGAAATGCATTTCTTTTTTTTTAATTTCCCTTTAGTATACAGCCCCTAAAAAGTACTGGAAGGATTAAGATTTTTTTTTAATGGAAGTGATTTACAAATCTGTTTAACTTTCTGGCACCAGTTGATTTAAAAAAAAAAAAAAAGTTTTCCACGGGAGTACCCCTTTCAGGATGTGTTTTTTTTTTTTATAGCAATCAAGTGATGACTTTAAATAAAATATTTTAAAATGTTACCCATAGTAAATATATAAATCAACTATTTTTCAAATATAAAAATCTAAAAGTTACATTTATAATGATGGCAAAAAAAATTATTTCTTAAAGGGGTCTTCCCATCTGAAAGATTGTATTTTGCAAATATTTATAATGATCCTTCTTACATCCTTTCAAATATATGTAGGGGAGATTTATCAAAACCTGTGCAGAGGAAAAGTGGTTGTTGCCCATAGCAACCTCTGAGATTTCTTCTTTAATTTTTAAAAAGGTCTCTGAAAAATGAAAGCAAGAACCTGCTTGGTTGCTGTGGGCGACTGATCCACTGTTCCTCTGCACAGGTTTTGATAAATCTCCTGCATGGGCTTTTGTCTTGTTGATAGCACTGAGCAGTGGTCAAGGCTACGGTCCACTAGTACTACTCTCTTGAGCCGTGGTTGGCGGCGACCTCTTCTGGCTGCTGTAAGTGCAGGAACCCTTATCTGTATGTTTACTTTACTAGTGACAGCTGCCTGACTTCTTATGGAGGGGGCCCTCATAACTGAGCATCTGTCCCAAGCCAGTGCAAGGATGATAAGAGCAAGTAGGGGATTAAAGTGTGTTTGTGACTATTTGTGTGTGTGTGTGTGTGTGTGTGTGTGACTGTGTGCTCCTGGCCTGACCTCTGTAGAAGCACCCTCTCGTCCCAGAGCCAAACCAGAAAGCTGCACTAAGCCTGCAACAGCACAGCAAGGTAAAGAGATAGATGGGAATAGCCCTTTAGGCAGAGAAACTGAATAAATTTAGTATCGTAATTTTAATGACCCACAGAATAAAAATAACATTAGTTTTACCGCTTATTGAAATGTTGCATAAATGAAACACCCTAAAATTACAAAAAAAAAATAATTTTCATCGAAGTAATATATATCTGTAATATATCTATCTATCTATGTGTGTATATATATCTTGGAGGACCAGGAGATAAAATTTCTGTCATTGAAAGGAGTCTTTCAGCTGTATTTACCGCTATTAGGTTCTACAGCTTGGCCTTCACTCCCAGACCCTTCTTGTACAGGTCTCTGTATGTCAGTCAAGAAGGGCCTGGGAGGTGAGGCCAATGGAGAAGGCATGGCAGGTTGTTGTACTTGAGCCGCTTTGGCTCTTGACATCTGGATGAGGAAAATAAAAAGGAGGTTTTAGAAGTTTGGCAACCACCATTAGCTCCAGGAAAGGTAGAGTTTTCTTTTTTACCCTAAAAGCTATTCAACAATGTCTGCAGCTTTTAGCAGCAAATACGGATTAAGTGTATGTTCACATGAACGGGATCAGCTGCATATTTTCTGCTGTTGATTTTGGTCCCCCTTGACTTTAATGAGTTGCATCATGAGAAAATATGCAACAGATCCTGTATGTGTGAACGCACCCTAAAGTGATCTTTAATGGGTTGTTTCATATAGCATTCTATGTGGTTTTTGTAATAAAACTGCACACTTATAAACATATTGCGTAAAACTGCACTTACAGTAAAGGTGGTGTCCACTGAAACCAATTAGGTCTTAGAATAGTGTCAGCTATTACCAGAAATATCACTGACATTCAAGTAAGTAATGATAAAACTTGAGAAGAATGTTCCTGTTCCCAGCACTTGGATTTCTTTCTGCTGCATATACATTTATTGCAAAAATACATTATTTTTAGTTATGCATGACCCACTCATAACATTAAGTATTGACCTTTACCATTTTAACCATTGTAGTATGGCATGGGAAGCACCACCAAATCATCCTTTACTCCATTTGTTGATCCAAGAGTTTACCAGACTTCCCCTACTGATAATGACGACGATGACGATGATGACGATGATGATGATGATGAAGAGTCTTCTGCAACAGGTATTAGGAAAAATGGTTTGTACTTAAATAAGTTGGTACCCATCTTGGAGCCAACAGGTAGGTAGATAGGCAACCTGCTTAGGAGTATGTTTAATTTATTGGGATGGCTTAGCCAATTGAATGCTAGGAAGAACTGACATGATGGTTGCTTCCTTTGTGGTGCAGGAATAGTGTTCCAGATTACTTTGGAGACTCATGTTCTACAGTATCTTTGCAGTTATGTACTACAAAAAGGCCAACACAACAGGAATGGACAATAGTACCAATACTGTGTGTATAGTGGGCAGAATAGGAAGTCCCTGAGGTGCAACATGAGCCAGTGACTACAGGGCAGGGATTGGTGTCAGAGAACAATATCATATTTGGTAACTTCCTTTGTACAAACTAGAAAATAGAAATATAGAATGTGTCGGCCGATGATAAACATTTGGCCCATCTAGTCTGGCCAATAATCTGAATCCTATTAATAGTCCCTGGCCCTATCTTATATGAAGGATAGCCTTATGCTTATCGAATGCATGTTTAAACTCCTTCACTGTATTTGCAGCGACCACTTCTGCAGGAAGGCTATTCCATGCATCCACTACTCTCTCAGTAAAGTAATACTTCCTGATATTACTTTTAAACCTTTGCCCCTCTAATTTAAAACAATGTCCTCTTGTGGTAGTTTTTCTTCTTTTAATAATGCTCTCCTCCTTTACCGTGTTGATTCCCTTTATGTATTTAAAAGTCTCTATCATATCCCCTCTGTCTCGTCTTTCTTCCAAGCGACACATGTTAAGGTCCTTTAACCTTTCCTGGTAAGTTTTATCCTGCAATCAATGTACTAGTTTAGTGGCTCTTTTCTGAACTCTCTCTAGCATCTATATCCTTTTGGAGATATGGTCTCCAGTACTGCGCACAATATTCCAGGTGAGGCCTCACCTGTGTTCTGTACAGCGGCATGAGCACGTCCCTCTTTCTACTGCTTATACCTCTCCTTATACATCCAAGCATTCTGCTAGCGTTTCCTGCTGCTTTATTACATTGTCTTCCTACCTTTATGTCTTCTGAAATAATCACTCCTAAATCCCTCTCCTGAGATACTGAGGTCAGGACTTTGTCAAATATTTTATATTCTGCCTGACGGTTTTTACGCTCCAGGTGCATTATTTTCCACTTATCCACATTAAATTTCAGTTGCCAGAGTTCTGACCATTCTTCTAGTTTGCCTAAATCCTTTTCCATTTAGCGTATCCCTCCAGGAACATCAACCCTGTTACATATCTTTGTGTCATCAGCAAAAGGACACACCTTACCATTGAGACCTTTTGCAATATAATTAATGAAGATATTAAACAATATTGGTCCCAGTACAGATCCCTGAGGAACCCCACTGGGGACAAGACCTTGCTCGCTCTGAATATACTCCATTGACTACAACCCTCTGTTGTCTGTCACTCAGCCACTGCCTAATCCACTCAACAATATGGGAGTCCAAGCTCAATGACTGTAGTTTATTGATAAGTCTTCTATGTGGGACAATGTCAAAAGCCTTACTAAAATCTAGATATACGATGTCTACTGCCCCTCTATTATTTTAGTCACCCAGTCAAAAAATCAGTAAGATTTGTTTGACATGATCTCCCTGAAGTAAACCCATGTTGTTTTTCATCTTTCAATCCATGGGATTTTAGATGTTCCACAATCCTATCCTTTAGTAGGGTTTCCATTAATTTCCCCACTATTGATGTCAGACTTACTGGCCTATAGTTGATTGATTCCTCCCTACTACCTTTCTTGTGAATGGGCACAACATTTGCTAATTTCCAATCTTCCGGGACGACTCCTGTTACCATTGATTGGTTAAATAAATCTGTTAACGGTTGTGTTAGCTCACCACTCTTTTAAACATTTTGGGTGTATCCCATCAGGCCCTGTGACTTATTTGTCTTCACTTTAGACAGCAAACGTACAACCTCTTCCTCTGTAAAGACACATGCATCAAACAATTCATTAGTCTTCCTCCCGAATGGAGGACCTTTTCCTTCTTTTTCTTCTGTAAAAACTGAACAGAAGTATTCATTAAGGCAGTCGGCTAGCCCTTTATTCTGTTCTACATACATTCCATCCTTTATTTTTAATTTAGTTATTCCTTGTTTTAATTTCCTTTTTTCATTTATATATCTGAAGAATGTCTTATCCCCTTTTTCACAGACTGAGCAAATTTTTCTCCTGCCTGCGCTTTAGAAGCTCTTATAACGTGCTTGGCCTCTTTCTGCCTAGTCTTGTAGATTTCCCTATCTTCATTTCTCTGGGTTGTTTTATAATTACTAAATGCTAGCTTTTAGTTTTTTTTATGATTTTGGCCACTTCTGTTGAGTACCACAGTGGTCTCTTCCTTTTTCTGCTTTTACTGACAAGTCTAATTCAATTTTCTGTTGCCTTCAATAAAGCGTCTTCTAAGTAGTTCAATTTCTCATGGACTCCATGTAATTTGTTCCAGACTGATAGGGACTCCTTAATGTCTAATCTAATTTTTGAAAAGTCAGTTTTTCTAAAATCAAAAACTTTTGTTTTTGTGTGGTGTGACTCCTTCACTGTTCTTATATTAAACCACACTGACTGGTGATCACTAGATCCCAAGCTTTCGTCTACAATAACATCATATACCGAATCCCAATTAGTGATTAGCCATTATGCTATCGCCTGCGGTTATATGGACCTGTAGTGTCCAGAGCACCTTGGAGTGAATGAATCAACAGGCCTGCAGTTTGAAATAACCCTAGTAGGTACATTTTACTAATATTTTATTTACTTTATTTACTCAGAAGACAAGGGACATGCATTCTCTTGGTCACTGGGTGTCCTAGTCACTTATACTGTGGATAGGGGATAGCGTTTTAATATTGGAATAACCTTTTTAAAGGGGGTATTCCAGTTTGTTTGTTTTGACTATGCTACAGGGGCTGTAAAGTTAGTTCATAATGTAGTGTCTGTACCTGTGTGTGATGGTGGACTCACAATTCTTCTGTGATTTTTCACCCCTATATTTATTTTTAACAGCGTACAAAATTACTCAGGTCTCAGGTTTTCCTAGGTTGCAGTGTGGATGAGACATGGCATCACTAGTCAGGTGTGCAAAGAAAGCCTGTCCTGCTTCAATGGGTGAAGCGACTGCAGGGTGGGAAAGAGATCATTCTGTAATTGTATTTTTGCGACAGCTGTAGGCACCCTGGTTAAAAAAAAAAACACTGGTCTTTTGAATGGAATGCAGCTCATTTGTGTTTCAGTGGGTAGAGTGGCTGATGTGGGGAGGGAGGAAAGTGACCACTCAAATTATTAATTGTTGCACAGAAGAAAAAAGATTAATAGGTTACCCAAAGAAATACATACTTCCTTGATATATATATATATAGTAAAAAATAAATTAACATTGTATGCTCTGAGTGGTATTAATGCAAATGCACTGAAAAAATGGCAGTCAGTCTGAAAGCCATACTTACAGGACTTTTTCCAACATATGCAGCAGTAAACTTTAGTTCAGAAAAGTAAGTGGTTCTTCCCAGTGAGCCCTTCAAGGGATAATTTATTTTCCTAAGGAAAGTGGTAGTAATCATTTCTAGGTGAAACCGGCTGTTGTTTAGAAATGTGCTCAATGTTGAGAAACATGTGTATGCAGCAGTTTTTCTAGGCTGCCAACCCATCTGGCAGTTTCACATTAGTCTTAGTAGAAGCCCCCCATTGCGTTTAGTTTTAGCTACCCCATTACTTGAAATAGAACATAAGTCTTCCATCTTCCATGCCTTTTCCTGAGATATCAGCTTGCTAAAGCTTCATAATGATTTTCTAACTTATCATATATGAACGAAATAAAATGCACATAAGAAATTGGTTACAAGCTGACAAAGAAAACCTATGTTATGTAAGGTTTCTTTACTGTACCATAAGAAAAGAAGCAGTATCAGCTGTCCTTCTTCCTGGCTGAGTGATGATGATAGGCATTTTGATTTATTTTTGTTCTTTTGCTGCGCTTGAAGTTTTATTTCTTTATCTCCTTTCCCCTAAGAAAATGAATGTGAAAATATGGGTTAGCAATATTGGGCACACCAGCTCTTTCTAGTCTCCGTGACCCTTGCATGGATAGTTTTGGGTAATGAAGGTTAGCAACATCTGGTGTGCCAAAGGTTGCCTGTGCCCAGCATGAATTGTTAAATAATGAGATTTGTGACAGAACACGCATGCTCCATTTTCTTATTCTTTTTTTTGCTGAATGAAGAGAGTGTTTTTTTTAGCCCTGTTTACTAGCGAACTGCTTAGACAAGAACAAGCCAAGCTGAATGAGGCCAGAAAAATATCAGTGGTAAACGTGAACCCTACCAATATTCGTCCTCACAGCGATACTCCAGAGATCCGGAAATACAAGAAACGCTTTAATTCTGAGATACTTTGTGCAGCATTATGGGGTGAGTAAGGCTATACTTTTCAGATTTGTAGTAAACGAAATGAAATGTTCATGTTTAGTTTTTTTTTTTTCGTTCTTTAATTAACATACTTTACTTTACATTCTTTGCACTATCTGTTTTGGTTCACTGAAAAAGCCTGAAAACCCCCTAAACACCATTTAGGGTCCTTTTAGAAGAACAGACCCAAACCCTAACATGGCTTATCAGTGCAGGGCCACACAATCGCTCGATCAATTGTGCAGCACTTTACTTAATTGTTGGCAGCAGATCTGCTGTTTACACAGAGTGATTTATGGCTAATTCAGCCAGTGATCGCCACATGCAAATGGCTCTTTATCTTCAGAATGCAGAGAGGCCACATTGGTGCAAAATATTGATTAGATTGCAGTCTAGCAGTTATGATACCTTTTTTAGTGGTCCAACATCACAAAGCCAGGCTGCATCTTGTGTATGGGAGGGGGCGTGCCGGTCGTCACGCCCCCTCCTATAGACTTGCATTGAGGAGACGGGGCATGATGTCACGTGGGGGCGGAGTCGTGACGTCACAGACTTCCATTCCCGTGGTCGCGACCCAGACTCTCCAGCACTTCCGGACAAGAAACAGGTGGGTGACGCATGCTCTATTGCGGGGGTCCCCAGCGGCGGGACCCCCGTGATCATACATCTTATCCTCTATCCTTTGGATAGGGGATAAGATGTCTATGAGTGGAGTACCCCCTTAATAGCCCATGTGATATGGAACATGTTTGTAATTCCCTTAATTTACCAAAAATAACTCCATAGTCTATAAAAAAAAAAAAACTCTATAGTCTTGGCCACTAGGTGTTTCTCTTCATTGAAATCTAATATCCATTGTTGTTAATAGGGGGTGTCTGTAGTAGCAGACACAGGAAGTGGGGACAGGGCTTAGAGTGTGCTTTGTGCAGGATAGTGAAAGATCTAATGTGACCCTAGGATGTGTCTGTGTAAGGTGAGGCCTCCATAGGATCTGCACTGTCCATGAAAGGAAGATCAAGCCTTCCTTCTCAATAGGTGCAGGTCAGTGCTTAGTGTAATCCCTTTACTGCAGTGCTGCCCATGAAAGGTAGATTAATGCGTCCTTCTCAACAGTACAATAAGGAAAGGGTTACAATATGCCATATATAATAATGTACTGTAAATCATCCCACAGCACAGGGCCAGCCTGTTCAGTTCAGAGCATTTTACTAGAACTATGTGATGTCATAGCAGTAAGTACTAGGGGGTAAATTTATTAAGCGACTTTGATTTTTAAGCATAGAAAAGTTGCACAGCCTCTGTTTGCGCAAAAATGTGACTTTTGATTTTGACATCACTCACACGTGATGTAATTGACAAATCTGTTTAACTTTCTGGCACAAGTTGATTTTAAATTTGTTTTACACCTGATTACCCCTTTAAGAGACTTTAGCCTCTTAATGAATCTGGCTGAATGATATAGCTGCCTCGACTTTACTAAAGGCTACTGTGTAAAATGTCAGCCTTAGTAAATAACACTAAAGGTGCTGTGCTGTGTAAGGTAGTAAGTAACTATGTGTGTACTGCTGGCAAACATACCCCTTGAAATGAAAATTAGCTGTTCACAATGGAGGAAACTTTCAGGAACCTAATAACAGCAGTGAAAGCTGTAAAATCACCTTGTCACTTCTTGGAATCTTAAAAAAATAAAAAAAATAAAACACATTTAAAAAATCTTTTTTGAAGCAGGTATGCTTAAAAACATTTTACATGGCTGCCATGCAATTATGTGACAGGCACTTTCAGATTACAGATAGTATAGGGAATTATCATTTAGAGTAACTTCTTTTGTGTTAGCCAGCTACATTGATGGACAAAATGAAGCAACTAAAACAACTTTTTATATTCAAATATATACTGTATATAACTTAGATGTGACAAGAAAATCCTATCACTCTCTACAAAAAAGATTTCGACTATACAACATGAACTTTCTTTTGTGTTAAAGTAGAATTGTTCCCATGTACTTTAAGGGTAGGGTAACATCCGCATATTTCATGCTGCAGATGCGCCAACAGCAGTCACAGATGGACTGCAGAGCTAGCGCTCGGCTGAGGCCAGGTAGCGTTGTGTGTCTGCTCATAGCGGCAGATTTCTACAGCAGGAAATCCGCTGGTACGGTCGAACACAGAGAGTCCATGTGCGACTGCTGTTGGTGCATCCGCAGCATAAAAAATATGCGGATGTTACCATACCCTTAAAGTACATGGGGGAAGTCTAACTTACCAGCACAATAATTAATTTTTTTAGCTTCCCATTCTGTTCTGAAAGTTTTATTAAATTAGTTTTTCCATCTCTGTGTACGCGCAATCCTGCACTCTTTCCTTTAAAGAACTTAACAAAATATAGCTTTTATAACAACTGTTTTGCTTATACACATTTCATGTTTCTTGCACACAGGTGTAAACTTGCTAGTGGGCACAGAGAATGGACTTATGTTGTTGGATCGAAGTGGGCAAGGAAAGGTCTACAACCTTATCAACAGGCGAAGGTTTCAGCAGATGGATGTGCTAGAAGGACTTAATGTCCTTGTAACCATATCAGGTGTGAAATACTAAATTCAGGAATTTAAGCCTAGTTTAGCATTAGTAGGCCTTTAATATTCAGGTACGATCATGAAATATCGTTAATATATTACAATACAATAAAGCTGCATCATAAAATAGACAATAAGAAACCGCACCCCTGCACTGGATTGATTCTTAGTTATAGCAGTCATTGCCATGACTAATGATTTGCATCAGAGTACATGGGTGAATTTTCTTATTGTCTATGTTATGGGGCTGCCTTATTATATGTTTGGATATTTTTAGAAAAACTTTAAAACATCAGTGCTGGCTCAAACGCATGTTCATTGGATTAATAAGTAACTGTACGTTTAAAAGGGAATTATAATAATTAACTTTCCAATGTGTTTTCTTTTAGGGAAAAAGAACAAGCTAAGAGTGTACTACCTTTCCTGGTTGAGGAACCGAATATTGCACAATGATCCAGAGGTGGAGAAAAAACAGGGCTGGATAACTGTAGGTGACTTAGAAGGCTGTGTGCATTATAAAGTTGGTAAGTTCTTATCCAGGTCCCTACATTTCTATTGTACACTTTACATTTCTATTGTACACTTTACGTATCATTGATACTGGGCAGTAAATTCCAATTTGATCCACAGCTGCAGTATTATTTTTACATACATGTATAATCCTACTCAGTCTTTACATGTCATTGTGATGTTTTGGAAGCTTTTGCACCGTCTCATTGCTGCTTTCTCTGGATTTTAATAGCCTTACTTTTTTTTAATTATCTTTACAGTGAAATATGAAAGAATCAAGTTCTTAGTTATTGCATTAAAGAATGCTGTAGAGATTTATGCCTGGGCTCCAAAGCCATATCATAAGTTTATGGCTTTTAAGGTATGTATAAATAACATACAGATTTACAGTGTAAAAACATACATAGGTTACATTGAATTGTGTACAACAATAAGTGAAATTTACTAAGTAAATGCAAAAAACTAAAGTTGGTTGCAGATTGTGACAAAAAGTGAACGACGTGCAGCAAATTTGTGTTATGGACATTAGTTACACCTATCTTAAGAGTTTTCTTGAATGGTGGCATGAGTGCAAAGTGCACCAATGTCTATTTATTGCAAGTATATCACCGCAAATAGGTTATGACATTTACAGAATAGATTTTGGGATCAATAATTGGCATGCCCTAGACCTTTTCTCTTCTATATCTGTGGTCAGAAACATAGTATTCCTGTGTGCCTGGGGGAGTAATTTATGAAGGGTTGCGTAGGTGAAGGATTTTTCTACACCTTTAATTGGTGTTTAATTGGTGTGCCGAGGCCCCTAATTTCACCCCAAAAACCCAGGAAAAGTTATTGACTCGACTATAAGCCTAGGGTGGGGAAATACGTCATCTCCCCCCCCCCCTCCCTGTCATCATCCACACCCCTGTCATTAACACCCCCAGTCATCATCATCCCCGTCATTAACACCCCCCTTCATCATCACCGCCTGTCAATCCCTTCTCAGTGGTCTTCAACCTGCGGACCTCCAGATGTTCAACCTGCGGACCTCCAGATGTTTCAAAACTACAACTCTCAGCATGCCCGGACAGCCATCGGCGGTCCAGGCATGCTGGGAGTTGTAGTTTTGAAACATCTGGAGGTCCGCAGGTTGAAGACCACTGCTGGGCCTTCGTCATCATCCAGACCCCCCTTTTGTTTTCTACTCACCTCCCCAGTTTCTCGGTGGGAAGGAAGGGTGGGCTGGTCCGAGCCATCCATATTCGACCACCTATGCTGCAGGGACCGTCCGGTGGGGAGGATTAGTCGTTCCGGGCTGTCCATCTTCACCGGGAGGCCCCCTTTTCCAGGCCGGCCCCGGACTAGTGACATTGCCTTGACGACGACTCGCAGTGACGTCCCTGCGCATGAAAGTCCCTACGTGTCATCGTCAAAGCAGCGTCACTAGTCCGGGGCTGGCCCGGAGCGGGAAAGAGGGCCTCCCGGTGAAGATGGACAGCCCGGAACGACTAACCCTCCCCACCAGATGGTCCCTGCAGCATAGGTGGTCGAATACAGTCGGCCCGGACCAGCTCGCCGTTCCTTCCCACCGAAGGGAGGTGAGTATAAAACAAAAGGGGGGTCTGGATGATGACGAAGGCGCGGCAGTGGTTTTCAACCTGCGGACCTCCAGATGTTTCAAACTACAACTCCCAGCATGCTACAATCGATGTCTTATAAAATCGTGCTGAAAAACTCGGCTTATACTCGAGTATATATGGTAAATGGTTGCATGGCATGTGATAGATATGGTATTTCATAAACATTGTAAGGCACCACTTTTATTTGGTTCCTCATCTTCGACTTTTTAAACCATTGTGACAATTCGTGTGACTTTTTATTTTTATTTTTTATTGTTTAATAATGCTGTCCACAGACAGCATGTGTGAGGCAAAAGTCACACACTATAAATTCATGACCACTGCAGAAGAACAACTTGATTTTTTCATACCTACAAAATCATGAGAAAATCCTCTACTTGAAAAGTTGCAAAAGGTCATTGCCACTAATTTAGTGCAAAATATAGTCTACATACAATATCTTAATGCTATATTTGCAGTGTATTTTCTTGTAACAAGAAAATATAAAAACTTTTTTAAAGAATGTATCATTTCTGTGAGTTTAAACTGATGCCAAAGTGTATCCATTTTCATCACATCATTGTAAATGTGTTTTTTACAGGGTCAGTTATTTTGTTATTCCGATACTTCTTAGATGCTTTGTGTTTTTAGAAACATTGGTTAAAGTTTTAAACAGATTAATAAGATGTAGGCAAGAAAAATGAGCAGTTACCAGCCCTAAAAGAAGCATGTTCACAAATACTGGAAGGCTCAATAAGCATCCCCTGATGCCACTCCCTACAAATAGGCATGTATCCATGCCTAATGTGTTTAGAAAGCAGATTTCTCCTCCTTACATTGTGATATCTTTTCTTCTCGCAAATATCGTCTTCTTTATTAAATTAAGCATTATTTTGTAGATTTAAGAATAAAATGAAATACACATGTTTAGTCCTTTACAGATCTACAACATAAGCCATTGCTTTGTGACCTGACTGTAGAAGAAGGTCAAAGGTTAAAAGTGATATTTGGCTCTAGCACTGGATTCCATGTCATTGATGTTGATTCTGGAAATACGTACGACATCTACATACCATCTCATGTAAGTAAAGGAAAAACACTGTGTCATTGTAAAATGCTTCTCAAAATATCGATCACCTTGTAATTGGTTATATAAATACAGATAAGAATATAATAGATATACACAATTTAAACTCTCCGAATATTGATGTTAGTCGCCACATGCTTGTGATCTTCTTTTCAAGACATCTATTGTAGCAGGGAGCATATTAGGAATATTGCAGGGGCGCTCAGAGGCCGGCGACCGCTTTTGTGCACAAAAGCGGTCCCTTGCCTCTGAGCGCCCCTTCAATATCCTAATATGCTCCCTGCTACAATCTATGTCTTGAAAAGAAGATCACAAGCGGCGGTGAGTGCAAGCTATTTCTTTCTATTCTATGTGAATATTGATGTAAATAACGTTATAATTAGCTTTGCACCTCCAGCCGAATTTAATACAATAGTAGTGCTGGTCACTTTGCTACACTCTCTATAAAATAGTATTTATGTTAGTCTATTTAAACTTTGGATTTGGCTATGTGACCTTAAACAAATTTTAGCCTGATATGTAGTATGTACGGGCGATCAGCTTCTTAATTATATGATTATGTGCTAATGGAAAGAAATTTTGCTTAGCTATAGACTGCTATGGGGCAATTGCACATAGACACTGTTTTGTGTCGCCTACGTAGTTGTATTCTTTCAATTAAATTTTTTTTGTGTCAAAATACAGTACTACATCTGTTCTGCAGTGGGTCAATAATCTTTGGAGGGAGTAGATGAATGATGAGTAACAATTCTTCTTCCACCCTTTTTATCTACTTCTGCTAGACCAATGGAACTGAACCACTGTAAATTGCCCTTCTCTACTTATATCAACTAGAAAAATGTCAGAATATTAAAGGGGTTGTGCGCTGCCCTGCCTTTCGGAGCTCCGCTCGCAGCGTCCGGAAGTTCATTACTCCGAACGTTGTGTTCGGGCTTCGCCCCCTTGTGACGCCACGCCCGCCCCCTCGTGACGTCACGCCCGCCCCATCAACCAAAGTCTATGGGAAGGGGACGTGACAGCGGTCGCGCCCCCTTCCCATAGACTTTTGTTGAGGGGGCGGGCGTGACGTCACGAGGGGGCGGCCGCGAACACGGAAGCCTGCACACAGCGTTCGGAGTAATGAACTTCCGGACGCTGCGAGCGGAGCTCCAAAAGGCAGGGCAGCGCACAACCCCTTTAAGACCTATTAGTTTTGCCTGTACCTATGCCTGAACTGTTTTTTATTTTTTTGTAGATTCAAGGTAACATCACGCCACATGCCATTGTCATCTTGCCTAAAACAGATGGAATGGAAATGCTTGTGTGCTACGAGGATGAAGGGGTGTATGTTAATACTTATGGCCGAATAACTAAAGATGTAGTGCTTCAGTGGGGTGAAATGCCCACTTCAGTAGGTGAGTTTTGTTTCTATACATAATTCACTATGAGGGACATTTATCAATGTTTGCTTATGTATTCTTTTTTTTTAGTAATTTTTTCCTTACTTTTTTTTGCTTATGTGTGACTTATTTATCAACTGGTTTCAGCCTGTTGATAATTTTCTTTCACGTAAGCAATTTTTCCTTTTTTACTTTGGTAGTAGCTTTTTCTGCTCCATGTTTGAGCTGGAGTAAATTTAGTCAATTTTTAACCCTGTTGCGACTTTTTTTTGCGCAGTTGCGACTGTCGCAGTTAATAAATACCTGACTACCCGTAGTCCATTTTAAAATTATTACTACATAGTTAATTTTTGGAAAACTTGCTTTTCTCGCTTTCCAGTCAAAATGTTGCACGAAAAATCGCGTAGTCGCAGTTGCAACAATTTTGCCACAATTATAGTAAAGAAAACCTGACTAAACCCGTTGATAAATGTCCATATATGTTCTTTCCTAGTCATGAATGAAAGTGTTATTATTTTTTCATTTTTGAAAATATTATACTATGTACTAGAAATATTTTATTTTTCCCTGCCCCGGCAAAATTAGCATTTGGTTAAAAAATTAGGACATGATCAGGTGTAAGATCTAAAGCAATTGGCAAGGATGATTTGAGCCCCTGCTGATTTTGTACATTTGTCCACACACAAAGAAATGATCAGTCTATAATTTTAATGGTAGGTTTATTTGAACAGTAATAGGCAAAATAACAAAAGAAATCCTGAAAAACGCATCATAATAAGTTATGAATTGATTTACATTTTACTCAGTGATCCCCAGCAAGATTTCTGGCTCCAAATCTCAGCTTGTCACATGTATAAAAGACACCTGTCCACAAAAGTAATGAGTGACTAAATCAATCAATCCAAATTCTCCACTATAACCAAGACCATAGATCTGCTCAAATATGTCAGACAACATTGTAGACCTGCAAATGGCTGCAATGGGCTACAAGCAGCTTGGTGAGAAGTTTACAACAGTTAAAGGGGTACTCCGATGCTTAGACATCTTATCCCCTATCCAAAGGATAGGGGATAAGATGCCTGATCGCGGGAGTCCCGCTGCTGGGGACCCCCGAGATCATCCACGCGGCATCCCATTTGTAATCAGTCCCCGGAGCGTGTTCGCTCCGGGACTGATTACCGGCAACTACAGGGCGGGCGGCGTGTGACGTCATGCCCCTGCCCCCGTGTGATGTCACGCTCCGCCCCTCAATGCAAGCCTACGGGAGGGGGCGTGATAGCTGTCACGCCCCCTCCCGTAGGCTTGCATTGAGGGACGGAGCATGGCGTCACACGCCGCCCGCCCAGTAGTCGCCGGTAATCAGTCCCGGAGCGAACATGCTCCGGGGACTGATTACAAACGGGGTGCCGCGTGCATGATCCCGGGGGTCCCCAGCGCCGGGACTCCCGCGATCAGGCATCTTATCCCCTATGCTTTGGATAGGGGATAAGATGTCTAAGCACCGGAGTACCCCTTTAATGCATTTTTGGCAAATGGAAGAAACATGAAAAAAATCTCCCTCGGTTGGGGGCTCCATGCAAGATCTCACCTTGTGGAGTGTCAATGATCATGAGAATGGTGAGGAATCACACCAGAACACTACACAGGAGGATCTTGTCAATGATCTCATTGCAGCTGGGATAGTCACCAAGAAAACAATTGGTTACACTCTACTCCTTAATGGACTGAAATCTTGCAGCGCTCACAAGGTCCCCCTGCTCAAGAAAGCTTAGCTGAGTTTTATCAATGAATCTCTGAATCATTCAGGTGTTCATTAGCAAACTTCATGCAGAGTCTGTACATATTACCAATTGTTACTTGTCACCAATCTGCTTAACAATAGTCTTGTATCCCGTTCCAGCCTTCTATATGATCTACAATCTTGTCACTGACCTCCTCGGTTCTGCTTTGGTCTTGACCATGGTGGAGAGTTGGAATGTGATTGCTTGCTTCTGTAGACAGGTGTCTTTTATACAAGGTAACAAGGTAGTTTAGGTTGTTACATTTATAAAAGACACATGGCAGACTCCTTCTCCCCTATGCTGAGCCTCTGCAGAGTGGAGCTTCATTCTGCAGTGGTGGAGGCTCAACACTGGGGAGGAGACGTTACCATTAACATGCTGGCCGGACATCACCGTGCACCAGGAGTTCAGGAATGTCACCATGCACCAAGCTTTACATTTGTATATAATGAAGACTGGAGGCACGGAACGAGGAATGGTAAGTGTGATTTTTCATCAGTGTCACCCGCACTACATGCCTGTACCTATAGGTTAGTGCAGGTGACACTGATGACAGATTTGCTTTAAAGTTGCTGTGCTTGTTAGTAGTTTATGCACATAATATTTCGTAATGCGCTGGTGATTACAGATCACCATGAAGTGAAGTGCAACATAACAAAGGGTCATAGAAAGGTAAGGATCTCATTTGTGTGTACATAAAGGGAGCCCAACAAACAAGTACAGTTAGACTACCAGTGATAGTCTAGGCTAAATGACTGCTGTTTTACCTGCACCCTGTAACACCAAGAATGCACTTCAACGTGTGTTCTGGTTACCCTTCATCATAAGTAGGGTTATATGCAGAAAAGCAGATTATTTCTTTTTCTCCAGTTGCTGTACAGTATTTATTATAATATAATGGACATCCAAACTTAGACCATGTAATGTAAAATTAACCATTTTATCAACAGTAAATGGCTAAAAATAAACTGCCCTTTTTTTGCTTTACATCAATTTGTTCTGTATTCCTGCCTTAATACTATGTTTTTGTTTTGTTTGTTTTCTTTACTTCCAGCTTATATCCATTCCAATCAGATAATGGGCTGGGGAGAGAAAGCTATTGAAATACGTTCTGTGGAAACCGGGCATTTAGATGGGGTATTCATGCACAAGAGAGCCCAGAGGTTAAAATTTCTGTGTGAAAGGAATGATAAGGTATTTCTAGATAATGCTTTTGTGACTTGCTCAACATGTACCACTGTTATAAAATGGCATGTAAAGGCCTTCTTACACATGCTAATGATTAGTTGAACAAAAATTCCTGTGTACGTTTGTGTCTTATTATTGACCATAAACGCTACAAGAAATGCACATTTCTCGTCCGATTGCATCTTTTGTGCATATGTTAAAATCATCATTTGTTGACATAGCATCTCTACATGTAAACAGGGAAACTGCTGCCAACAAACAGTCATGCCGGGGGGGGGGGGGGATTTGATCAAACAATCATGAGAATGATCCCACTTTCCACTTTCTATGTTGTTAATTGCCACTTATTACAGGTAATTTATCTACCCCTGTAAAAGAACCCTTAGATATGTTCACCTGACTGTTTCTGGCTTAGAGTCCTAGAAATCTATGTTTGGATTCTGTAGGCTCACCTGATGATTGGACAGGTATTTGGAAAAAGGAGATATTAAAGAGTACCTGTCACCAAACTAAATTTTTTTTATATATTGTTGTGTATATGTAATTATAAGACACTTTGCTATTTACTTGCTGTTAAAATTATCAGCCTTTATATGTTTTTAATGTGATTGAAAATACAGCCACTAGGTGGCACTGTTCTGTTCCCTTCACAAGTCAAACAGTGGGGAACCCCCACTTTCTCCTGCCGAGAGCTCACACAATGTGAGCAAGGGGAAATGTATGTTACAGACCATTTTAACCCCTTAAGGCCCTGGGTTTTTCAGTTTTTGCACTTTCGTTTTTTTCCTCCTTGCCTTTTAAAAAAATCATAATTCTTTAAATTTTGCACCTAAAAATCCATATGATGGCTTATTTTTTTTAAATGACATCAGTCATTTTACCCAAATATCTATGGCAAAACGCAAAATAAATCATTGTGCAACAAAATGTAAGAAAAAACGCCATTTTGTAACTTTTGGGGGCTTCCGTTTCTACGCAGTACATTTTTTTTGTAAAAATGACACGTTCTCTTTATTCTGTAGGTCCATATGATTAAAATGATACCCTACTTATATGGGTTTGATTTTTTTCGTACTTCTGGAAAAAATTATAACTACATGCAGGAAAATGTATACGTTTAAAATTGTCATTTTCTGACCCCTATAACTCATTTTTCCGCGAACGGGGCGGTATGAGGAAGAAAATTTTACGACGCGATCTGAAGCTTTAAGCGGTACAATTTTTGTATTGATCGGACTTTTTGATTGCTTTTTATTCATTTTTTCATGAAATAATAAGTGACCAAAAATAAGCTATTTTGGAATTGGAATACGCCATTGAACATACGGTTAATTAACGCTATATTTTTATAATTCGGACATTTCCGCATGCAGCGATACCACATATGTAAATTTTTATTTACACAGTTTTGTTTTTTTTAAATGGGAAAAAGGGGGGTGATTCAAACTTTTATTAGGGAAGGGGTTAAATGATCTTTATTAAAGGGGTTATCCTGGAAAAAACTTTTTTTTAATATATCAACTGGCTCCAGAATGTTAAACAGATTTGTAAATTAAAATATATAGGGGTCCCATTCACCTCTAGACTAATATCAGAATAAACTGATACATGATGATGATGATGATATATATGTAATAATAGTGATTAGAACCGTGCTTCAGATTTATGGTGAAAACAAGATTGTATTTATTCTTATAAAATAACCGCTAGTAAAATATCTTAGACATGGTAATAACAATGTAACAAAATATATAACAGTATCCCACACAGGGCCCTTGTGTGGAGAAAAGGTAACAATAATTTTAAAAAATATATAAAATATTGTAATACCACAGAAGAGTCTTAGATCCAGTAATCCAGCATATAGGTAGTGCAGTTAAACAGATTGAACATGTATCCAAGTCCGCATTTAGATAAATTTATGCAGCATATATTTACCGGCTGATGGCAATAGACGTGCCGAGCTTTGGAGCTGTAGTTGCTGATCGTCCTATAGAGGCTGATGTGCGCTGGCATGTGCCCCGGCGACTGGTCCGCTAGTCGCAGACCCAGCAATGCCGCCGGTCACGGAGGTATATGTAGAAACTCCGGTGATGGAAACAGACCTCGTGGAGGAATTCTCGGCGTGTGATGTCAGCTCAGCAGCGCTGGATGTCAGCCCGGTGGGTGCTGTTAGTGGAAGCGGTGGTAACCAAATGCTGGCGGCTGGATTAATGAGAGCAATGATAGCCCCACATGGACGGCTGGATGGATAGCAGAAATCCTTTGCTAAATTGCGGCAACAATGCAATGGTTTCTCTTGTAGCGGTATTGTTGCGGTAAAAATAGCTCTAGACGCGTTTCAGGGTACTGGATATTGACCCTTTCAGGTGTTCCGGTGAGCTGGAAAAGGTGGATACAGTCCTAGGAAAGAGTCTCCTAGGACTGTATCCACCTTTTCCAGCCCACGGGAGCACCTGAAAGCTGAACTCATTTATGCAGGATAAGCCATCAACTGCCGAGCCGAGAAGTTCGTGACGAATCGAATTTACTGTAAATTCGCTCATCTCTAATTATTACATATATATATATCATCATCATGTATCAGTTTATTCTGATATTAGTCTAGAGGTGAATGGGACCCCTATATATTTATTTTATTTCAATTACATTGTACTTTGCGGTGTAAGTACTACCCATTCATACCTCGACTAATTTTTTGTGAGCTGCACCCCCACACATTTTTCTATAGATTTGTAAATTACTTCTATTAAAAAATCTTAATCCTTTCAGTACTTATGAGCTTCTGAAGTTGAGTTGTTCTTTTCTGTCTAAGTGCTCTCTGATGACACGTGTCTCGGGAACCGCCCCAGTTTAGAAGAGGTTTGCTATGGGGATTTGCTTCTAAACTGGGCGGTTCCCGAGACACATGTCATCAGAGAGCACTTAGAAAGAAAAGAACAACTCAACTTCAGAAGTACTGAAAGGATTAAGATTTTTTTTCTGCAGCCAGTTGATATTTAAAAAAAAGTTTTTTCCCTGATAACCCCTTTAACTTTTTTTTTCCACTTATTTTTTTCCACTTATTTTTTTCCACTTATTTTTTTCCACTTATTTTTTTCCACTTATTTTTTTCCACTTATTTTTTTCCACTTATTTTTTTCCACTTATTTTTTTCCACTTATTTTTTTCCACTTATTTTTTTCCACTTTATTTTTGCAATGTTATAGCCCCCATAGGGGCTATAACACTGCACACACTGATCTTTTACATTGATCATTGTTATCCCATAGGGTAACATTTATCAATGATTCTGCTGCTTGACTGCTCATGCCTGGATCTCAGGGACTGAGCAGTCATTCGGCGACCGGACACACAGGAGGAAGGTAGGGACCCTCCTTGTGTCCAACTGTTTGGGACGCCGCAATTTCGCCGCGGCATTCCCGAACAGCCAACTGAGCTAGTCGGGAGCAGTTTACTTTCCCTTTAAACGCGGCGATCAACTTTGAACGTCGCGTCTAAAGGGTTAATAGTGTGTGGCGCTGCGATCAGGGCAACATCCTATTAGCCACGGGTCCCGGGCCCGACCGGCTATGACGTGGGGCCATGCCGTGGCCCTGCTCTATAGAAAGGGAGTGGACTCAGGTCTTACAGGTACGCCCTTCATCCTTAAGTGGTTAAAGCTTGGAATTTTTTTTTATGGGCAAGAGGGGTGTTAGGAGTAGTTTCGGAATATAATTAGAGATGAGCAAATTTACAGTTGATGACTTATCCTGCATAAATGAGTTCAGCTTTCAGGTGCTCCCGTGGGCTGGAAAAGCTGGATACAGTCCTAGGAGACTCTTTCCTAGGACTGTATCCACCTTTTCCAGCCCACCGGAGCACCTGAAAGCTGAACTAATTTATGCAGGATAAGTCATCAACTGCCGAGCCGAGAAGTTCGTGACGAATCGAGTTTACAGTAAATTCGCTCATCTCTAAATATAATCTGAGTTAGTTTAGAAAATATGGTTTGATGACAGGTACTCTTTAAGCATTCCTTACAATCAGGAACAGTAGAGTTCATTGCCTTGAAGGGTCTCTCTAACTTACAAAAACTTGACCTTTAACTTCAGCTCTCCTTGGAGAGTGGCACATACAGTTTATAGATTTATACAAATAAAAATACAGGAGACACACTGCTTCTTTATTCAAATGCTCATTACTATATTTCATCACTCATAACCAAGTGTAGAATATCCGTCAAAAGTGCCTGACGAATTCCATAGTGAAATGCCTTAACAATGGATGGAGATATTGACGAGTTTTTCATAAGTGATACTTACCAGTTAAAGGAAACCTGTTGTTTAAAATTCTCTCTAATCAATCACCATCTAACAACATGTTATAGTGCAGAAATAAGCTAATTATCATTCAGTATTAATTATCATTTATTGATTTAATTCCCAGTTCTTTCTATACTAAAGAATCCAGTAGACATTGTCACTCAATGGTAAGACCACCCACTGGGCTCCTTAAAGGAAAAGGCAGTCATTTCTCATAATAAGTTACAAGTTTGAATCTTTTCCCATATATATATATATATCACAGTGCGTAGCTGTTTCTGCTCTATAACATGCTGCTGATAGATCAGATTATCATTTTCATGGGACTGGTTCCCATTAAGAGAGATTCAGTGAGATATCTGTCCATTTACGGTATGTATTAAGGCATTGCTTAATAAAAAATAGCCATTGACTACTAAGATGTCAAGGGAAAAAAGGAATCTGGCATGTTGCGTTTTGATATGGCTGATAAGATAAGTTGCTGCCAGAGGGATCTGTGGTGGCCATTCCTGCTTCCTTAGTGAAAACACTTGTGCTATCAGTCAAGCTGACAATGCATATATATGGGTGAGCAGGAAGGAAAAGCTGTTCAGCCGACAACTACCTAAGGAGCACTTTGCACCAGTGACTATTCTGTAAATAAATATGTACCTAACAGAGAATAATATGGGCTAATTGAAAATATAATGCATCATTTACATGGTAAATAATTATATGATCTAGAATCTCCAACATTCACATCTGTGGTATACACATTCTGTATGTTATTTACCCGTTATCTAGAAGTGGTAGTGGTATCAATGTGCAATGTGCTATCAGCTAGCTTGCTATTCACTTATTTATTCACACTTATTGATTTTAGCTTTTTTCTATTCAGCTATATATACAGAAATCAACCTTTGCTCCCTTTTCTTCCTGTTTATCGACCTATAGTAGATGTTATGTGACAAATTTCACCTTTTGTGCTTCACTGTATCTATGAATCCACCTTCCTATTCTAGCATAGCACATTTTGCACAAAAGTTTCAGATCTCCTGTACAGGGCCCCGGCTCGCTGACCAGAGAGCGCGTGTTGACTACGGCACAAAGAGGCGGCTGACACCCCTCCTCAATACAGCGCTATGGCAGAACCAGAGATTGCCGAAGGCAGCGTTTCGGCTTTGCCATAGAATTGTATTGAGGGGGAGTGTCAGCCGCCGCTTCTTGTGGTGGTCGACATGCCCCCTACCCGCAGGCTGCTGGGGCCCCGTACGGGAAATTTCAGGGGTCCCAGCCAGGGACGTGCACAGACCTTTTGGAGGGCAGGGGCTCAAGTAAAAAAGAGGGCACTTTTCATAATTTAAAAAACGTCTGCCAGACTTAATGGGCAGATGCGCTGCGGCCCAGGGACACAGTGGACTCCCGCCAGGCCTCCTCGACATTCCTATCCCCCATAAAGGTTGGTGTTTTTGTAAAATAAAGTCAAGAACAGTTTCTTTGGTGGGCTGCCAGTCTTATTTACAGAAAACATCTGACAGCTGCCCTATAATATACTGTATTATAGAGGAGATTCATCAAAACCTGTGCAGAGAAAGAGCGGTGCAGTCGCCCATAGCAACCATATCAGATCGTTTTGCAGAAGGCTTTTCCTCTGCAAAGGTTTTAATAAATCTCCCCCTATATGCCCCGGTCTGAGCTCTATATGACAGAACGTGCACTGTATCTCGCCTCACCCAGCACCAATCACCCAGCACCCATCCCCAATCACCCAGCACTCATCACCCAGCACCCACCTTATGCAGGAATCTCCACACAGCCCTGGTTCTTAAACTGAAGAGATGAACACCACACAAGTATATGCTTACATTCTACCATATACAAGAGTTGGCAAAAAAAAACAAGATGCGAGAACGAAGAATTATAAATATGCAAAGAGCCGGGCATAGCACAGCATACAGGATGGAGGCAGGGAAGCTCCGCCTCCATAGCGCACAAGACTGAATTTGCATATTAGCAATGTGGGGCAATACCTAGAAAGGGGAAGACCAATTTTTGTATGACATTATTTTTCTCCTATTCACCTGCACTGTAACCTAGTGTATTGGGTTTAGTGCAAGTAAACAGCCGGTCAGTTTCTCTTTAATTATATACCGTACCCCCCTTAATGAACTATATACTGTGGCACCATTCATCTATTAATTCCCTATATACTGTGTCACCATTAATGAACTATATACTGTGCCACTATTATTTAACTATCCTGTGCCACCACTAAGGTTGCGTTCACACGTGCGTATTTTCTGCTGCAGATCTTCTGCAGATTTGCTTTAGCAGATTTCTCTTCCCATTGAAGTCCCAATGGGAAGCAAAATCTGCAGCAGATCTGCAGCAAAAATAGGCACATGTGAACTCACCCTAAGGATCTATACACAGTGCCAGCATACATAAAAAATATTATGTTCCAATATAATGAAATATATACTGTGCTTCCATAAATTCCCTATATACTGTGCTTTCATTTACGTGCTTACATTCCTCCAATAATTCCCTAATAATGTGCTTCATACAATACATACAAGCACATAACATAAAGGCACATACTGTACATAGGTAATATACACACATACAAAGAGACACTTTGACACATACATACAGGTACAAATATACATTAAGAAACATAAATACACAAACACACATATAACATGGAATGTATACTAAAAGATATAGCCAATAAGCATATCATACATACAGGTACACACATACAATCACTCAGATATATACACATACATACACACATATAGATTCACTTGCTCACATATATAGGCACATAAATAGAGATACACACACATATATACACATCATACAGACACACTGACATACAATCACTCACATATATACACAGTCACTTACACTAAGGCCCCAGCCATCCCTCTCTGCATAGGCACAGACATACAGATACACACACACATATACACCAGACACACTGACATACAATCACTCACATATATACACAGTCACTTACAGTAAGTAAGGCCCCATCCCTCTCTGCATAGACTGAAGTTTCTGGCCGGACATGCTGTGGGTGGGGCTTCTCTCTGCCTCCTCTGCTCCTGTCTTCTCCGTGTGGAGAGAAGCAGAGAAATGGCTGATAATGACAGGGTGAGTGGCGCCCCCTTCCTGCAGGGAGGGCACAGCACCCTCCATTATACCACATACAAATCTCCCCAGCAACAGATTCTTTTTACTGCACCTGTCACCCTGAGTCTGCAGCTCCTTTTGTGAGGGCACTATAGGGGCAGGTGAGGAAAAGGGCAGGGGCTTCAGCCCCCTTTTACCCCTATGTGTGCACGTCCCTGGTCCCAGCGGTCGGACCCCCCGCAATCTGAAACTTATATTTATGTTTTTCAAGACTGGAGATCTCCTTTAACTACTTAATCGCATCAATAATTCATGGTACTTCCCATTGTTACTGTACTTGTCAGTTTTAGAATATGTGAGACACTCTTTGCTTCTAAAAGGGAGGATCTTTATTTTACATCTTACATACTCCAATACCTCCATGACTGTGCCATAGAAGCAGATTCTCTGAACAAACAGCCCTGAGGTCCTTTCTAGATCCCCATGACTGTCTGAAGAGCATTTCTGCAGTGTCTGATTGGGGATACGATCAGGGAATCCCCTTTTTAAAGGAAATCTGTCATCAGTGTCACCCACATTAACCTTTTGGTACAAGCTGGTAGTGCGGGTGACCCTGATGATAATGATACTTACATATCCCTGATCCATGACCCTGTTATGCTTCTTATTCGGGCAGCAGGTTTGGTGCATGTGCGGCGATCCAGGAGTGCACTAATGTCACCGCTGCTGCTTCTTCAAGCTTTCTCAGCGTACTCCTGGAGCTCCGCTTGTGCACCAAGCCTGCCACCCAAATAAGAGGCATAACAGGTCCACTCATCAGGGACAGGTAAGTATCATTCTCATCAGTGTCAGCCTCACTTCCAATCTGACACTGATGATTGATTCCCTTTAATCATACTTTCTGTGATCCTAACCATGCTTTGAAGACTGCTTATGAACCAAGGTTGTAAGTGCTGTAAGTTTTTAGTGCAGGAACAACTCAGGAGCCTTAAACACCACTCAACTGCAGTGATTCCAAAAGATGCCTCAGCGGACCGCCCACTGTCAAAAGACAGTGGTAGGTTGGTAAGGTATTAAAATACTTAAATTCTTTAGTGAGTAAAATTGCTAAGGTGGACTTTAACTTTAATTGGAGTAGTATTACACAAAAGGTTGCTCTATTACTGTCTAGAGACACAAAAGGGGCACTTACTTTGTAGAGACATAAAAGGGGCACTATTATTGTTAATGCCACTAAGGAGAACTATTAACATGTGGGGCACTGTTCTGTGGGGGTACAGTATCTATTGCTATGAGGGCATTGGAGGAAGGAGCATGCTTAGGATAGGACTGTTAAGTAGGCAGCAGAAGGGAAGGTTTATTTATGTACATCATAGCACAAAATCTCACTACAATAATAACTCTGCTTTCTCATCTAATAGGAAAATAATTTACTGTGGTTCTTTGAAATGATAGACCCCATATTGCCACCAGTGCCTTAGCCTGTAACAGTAAACCCTGCATGTAGAGCATGGAAGAGGGTTACACTTTTGGTTTAAAACTCATCGCATTGTATTTGACAATCCATCTTCTGGACGTGTTTACTTTGTAAAAGATTCCTCCTTATTATTTCCACACTATAGCAATTAACATACTTTAATCCTCTTTGCAGATGTCTGTCTGTATTTCTGACTAATGATGATTTATCAGCAACATTCTTGATACATTTTGCCAAAAGCAAATTAGTTAAGTGCTGTGGTTGCGCACAATGTTCCATGTACTGTATAATACGATTCCAATTTAGTGATACATTCACTTCAATAGATTTCTGTACAGAATATTACAGTTCATATATTAGATACTGGGGTATAAGAGCTTTTAGTGATTCTCATTTTTTTAGGGTAAAGTTCTTTTCTGATCTATTTAAGAACATTAAAACCCTCATTATAACCTGTTTGATGTTGCCCAAACCAAAGGTAGTCTGAAACTGATACAGGCAGCAGGGTGCCAACAAAATGGGGAAAAATCATAGTTTTTAAAAGCTGCTGGGACCCGGATATGTAGTCCCCTTCCTCGTTGCTGTTCTTCCCCCCTGCCGGCCTTGAGGGACACGCCTCTCCCTAAAAGTGTATACGCAGGGACGTGTCACTCAGTGCCTGCAGGGAGCAGCTGTGGGGACCCTCCCCCCATGACTACTTACTCGGGTCCTGATGTTTTTAGGCATTTCAGAGTAAATCAGTGTGTTCCAGCATCCTGCTGCCTGTATTAGTTTCATGCTGCCCAATGTTTGGACAGCATGAAACAGGTTCCATTAAACACAACAGAAAATTGAAGAAACGCTAAATAGAGAGCCTTTTCACCAGCACTGGATTAATGAGGATTAAACAGAATAGCTCACAGCCAATGTAATATTATAGAAGGATAGAAAAAACATTAAAGTTCTCTGCATGACAAGCAATGTGTGCACAAGTTATTAGTCTTACTAATTAGATGAAGCAACAGTAAGGACAATTTTGTCTAAAGATCTATGGAGAAAATGTTTTTTATTTATTTATGTAAAACAAAAGGAATACAAGAAAGGGGAAAAAAAGGGGCGGGGGGGGGGGGGGGTAGTTAAAAAAAAAAACACATCTTGCACAAATGAATGCCATTATTACTTGTCATATAAAATGTAGATGTGCGTCATAAAGAAAAAAATCGCTTATAAATTTTAAAGACTAGCTCCCTAAATTCTTCTCTGGGAGCTAAGGGAGTTTCTCTAAGAAGCGTGTGCCAAATTCAGAATGGAAACCGCACCAGTCACATATAAGTACATAAACATCAGCAGTATAAGAAAACTGGCAGTACTATCTACTGAAACTTATAGCTGAGTACAGAAGTAAAAGAAAAAGAGAATATGCATGCAAAGATAGTTTTAATATGGGAGAAAATATAGAGGAGGGACAATATAGAACCTGAGAAGGGAGGAAAAGCTACCAGGTAAAAAATATATATATATATATATATATATATATATTTTACCATTATTAGTAGAAAGCAGGTATAAAAATGCTTTATAAATCTGGATTATAAGGTGATCCTACATATTCATCATGTTCTCTTTTGCAGGTATTCTTTGCATCAGTGCGGTCAGGAGGCAGTAGTCAAGTCTTTTTTATGACATTGAACAGAAACTCCATGATGAACTGGTAACAGAGCATTGCAAGGAACTCTACCCAAGACATTCTTTCTAAACTAGGTTTGGTTTTGTAGATGTGCATAGCCTCGTGGAACAGTCTGCTACCATTTTTACTGGCCAGGCATTCATGTTGTGGATTCTACAGAGTGCACATGACTTGGTAGCAGGTTGTGCAAATATCCAGCAACCTTGCCCTACAGCCAGAACAGAGACTTTGCACTTGAACACTGGGAGAACTGTGGCTCAGAGTTCCACAGATTAAGCTGTGTTATAGTGGCTTGTTCATTTTACCTTTTCATTGTGTCTTATTTTGTAAGAATGGCAAAACAAGAAAAGTATTGAGATTTGAGCCAGTTTGTTAATTTCTGTCTGCCTGCTCTAACGTTATATATAAATATACATATGTTGTAAAATTACAATGAGTACAATGAGACAGCACAATAATGTACCTTTTTCTGTTTTGCTGAAAGCTAAAGCTGTATAGCTGGGTAATTAAAAGAAAAAACCTTTTTGCCTTCATCAGCCTGAATGTTGCTTTTTGATAGCAACAGCCTAAATAATTTTTATCGGAAAGCAAAGTTTCCTCCTCTTTTGGGAAACGTAATTTATATGGCTAAACTAGCCGTAGTCTAAAGAAATCTAATGCCATTATTCAATCTGTCTGTTCATATAGTCTATCGATACATGCATATTGGTGTGTGTTGGTATAGTAATAGGCAGCAGGGTTATGTGTGAAATAGGCACATAGGGGGTTACCTGTGGTGTTTTTCTTTTTGTATATTATGCAACAGGTCAGGGAAAATAATATGCGAGTGTAGATGAAGGCACCTTTTAATTTTTATTCACACTGATGCAGCTATTCAGATAGATGGCTATTAGGCAATAATAGGACTTTTGCCAATATTGTCACAGCGACACTTTCTAGTATTAATAAATTTTGGTGTCAGGAGATTCTGGAAGTCTGTGGCCAATTAAGTCAAAGATTGGTCAAAAATACATCTTTTTAACCAAAGGATGGCAGGATTTAGAGAACTGCCCCAAGTCGGTTACAGTCATCAAACTTTACTGGCCAACTTTGTAAAGACAGACATATTTAGTTTCCAAAAAATTACCCAACCTACAGTAACAGACCACATCTGTGCAAAAAATATAAAATTTATATAAAAAATAAGTGTGTACGTAGTTCAGGTGATTCAGTCTTTCAACACAAAATGCTCTAATAATGAAATGATTAAAATACGTGTAACAGAAGATTATTTTTATTAGCTACAAGCATGGCTGGCTGTGGTAATAGGGTGTTACATCCAGAAAACTGTGTTGCGCTTCTTTTTTTTAATTTTTATTATATTTTTGTTTAGGATTTTTTTTTCTCCATTTCTTTGTTTTCTTACCTACCTCGTTATGTCTTTCTTTGGATGTCTTTTCTTTATCTGTTTATTGCAGCATTCTTACTCCTTTGAGTACCTGCAGAGATGTGTTGGTAACTGGCAGTTAAATCCTGTTAGTCCCTTTCCTTTAAATACACTGAATTTTAGACCATAAGACTGCAGAATATTCATAAAATTGTTTGCACTCTGTTTGGACACTGATTTACTGGATAATGCTTATGTAGCGGTTACAGGTCAGAAGGAAGAAGAGTGTGGCACCCTGTGTCATTTACAATTTGGTTGCAATTGTTTTTATTTGGTGGCTGTGATTGTACTTTCGCCGGGTGCTTTTAACATTCTGTTGCTAACTGACAACCTTTTACCAGTAAAATAATAAAAAAATACACTGTTTAAATTTATTCCCTTTTTATTGTGTTTTTTTTTTTTTGTTTTTTTTTTGGGTATACAGTAATGAAATAAAGGAAATTCATGTTTAAAGACTGTTTTGTTGCTGTTTCATGTATTTTGTATAAAATAGCTAATTTGAAAATGAAATTATTTCTTAGTGTGAAACAATTTTATTATAAAGCCGGATTCACATTGCTTCCATGTACCCTTACTAGATTGACCTGGTTATAATTATAACAAAGATATCAAAAATATAAATTCCAGTATGCAGAATAAAAGTAATGGATGGACCGATACTGCTTTCTACTGTTAAAGAGGTACTCCGCCCCTAGACATCTTATCCCCTATCCAAAGGACGATCTCTCCTGCAGCACCCCTGTTCTCCAGCTGCACAGAGCGAGGATCACTCTGTGGCTGATGACAGGCGCTATAGGGAACAGAGTGCTGTGACGTCACTGCTCCGCCCTCGTCGCGACGACACCCCCCCCTCAATGCAAGCTAATGGGAGGGGACGTGAGGGCCACCACGCCCCCTTCCCATAGGCTTGCATGAGTGGGTGGAGCAGTGATGTCATGATACTCCGTTCCCTGTATCACCTGTCATCAGCCACGGAGCGATCCTCCGGGATAAGAGGTCTAGGGGTGGAGTACCCCTTTAACTATTTATGTAGTCATCCAGCCTCATGAGGAGTCCAAAGATCAAATAGTTACAAAAGGTAAGCTCTCCAATAATTTTAAATGGGCACTGTCATGAAAAATTATTTTTGATATGATTGATAACATATCTCTAATATACTTTTATTTAAAAAATGCTTTTAAAACATTTTAAAAGCATTTTGAAATTCGGCCACTAGGGGGCGCCCTCCTAGTGGCCGAATGCAGTGCGGAGTGACGTCACTGCAAAATTCCGACTGATTCCGGCAGGGCATCAGTCAAAATTTTGCGCAGGCGCAGTAACAGCCAGGGCTGCTCATCGGCTTCCGGCACTCGCCGATGGCCCTGCTGCAAGGTGCGGGGGGCTGCTCCTGCAAGGTACGGGGGGCGCGGGGGGTTGGCTGCTCCTGCAAGGTGTGGGGGGATGCTGCGGGGGGGTGCTGCTGCAAGGTACGAGGGGCGCTGCTGCAAGGTGAGGGGGGCGGGGGGGATGGGGGGCGCTGCTGCAAGGTACGGGGGCGCTGCTGCAAGGTGCGGGGGGCGCTGCTGCAAGGTGCGGGGGTGTTTGGGTGTTACTCACCGAGCGGCAGGAAGAGGCTCCCCCGCACCCGTCCCTCCCGCATCGGCTCCCGGCTCACTCCTTCCCCATGAAGCTCCTGTCCTGGGTGCCTCCAGTTGGTTTACCGCTACAACTCCCAGCATGCTCTGACAGCCAATAGATGTCAGGGCATGCTGGGAGTTGTAGTGGAGAAACAGCTGGAGGCAACCTGTTAGGAGAACTAAGGGCGGAAGTTGGCCCCCCCAGCAGGCATCAGTGACGTGGTGCCTGCTGGGGAAGTCTGCCTGGTAGTGAGCACACTACCAGGCAGACTAAATGCCATTTTTAAAATAGTTAAAAAAATAAATAAAGGCAGGGAGGCTGTTAGGGATAGAAGGGCAATAGGCAGGGACAGAAAAAAAAAACATGATGGTGGGAGCTACCTTTTAAATAAATATTTTTTAATAATAAAAAGTCAACAGCACTTTACAATTTAGGTGATACAGATATAGATAAAATCAGGAATGATATAGTAACAAACTAATTAACAATTCATATAAGAGGAATCGGGACCCTGCTCACAAATATCCTCAAATACACAATGTAAATAGGCAATGTAGTAGGCCTTCTGAAATAGATGTGTTTTTAGTATATTCTTAAAACTATAATTGTTGTCAGGGGTACTGAATTCAGACGTAGAGGGGGGGGAAGGAAAGTCTTGTAGAAAAAAGTAGGAGGTTCAGATTATAGAGGAAGTTAACCTTCGATCATTTATAGAATGTAAAGCCCAGCTAGGATGAATGACAGATAAATGTAGGGAGGTGCAAATCCTATTTATCCACATATAACATGCACTTTTAAAACTAAGGGTGCGTTCCCACCTGGCGTATACGTAGCGTATTTCAGGCTGCGCAAAATTTACGGCAGCAGCGGGAAATACGCTGCGTATTCCTTGCTCACTATACACACAGGGTTTTCCGTGTGTAGTGAGTTTTCGAGGTGGGGCCGTGTGTCGGTGAGACTGTGACGTGTGGCTCCGCCTCCAAAACTTACTGCACACATAGGGTTGCTGCCGGAAAGGCCTGTGTGTATAGTGAGCAAGGAATACGCAGCGTATTTCCCGCTGTTGATGTAAATTTTGCGCAGCCTGAAATACGCAGCGTATACGCCAGGTGGAAACGCACCCTAAGAAATTATGCAGAAACCCTTACTGTGTGTTATATGCTGATAAATCATCCGCCGCTGGTCACTGTTCTAATGTATCCACAGCCGGGCTGCTGATCTTGAACAAGCAGCCAGCACCACGGAATTGACAAGTGATGTCGTGCTGAGGAGCCGTGCAGAGGACGCTACTCATTGTTGTGCTGAATGCCCACAGAAGAGCATCCTGGACGCTTTCTGTACTTGATCCTTCTGGAGCACCAGGAGACACAGGTCAGGTTAGGGGGGGGGGGGGGGGAAGCAGGGGAGCAAAGGGAGGAGTGAGAATAGATATGGCACAGGGGGGGGGGGGTCGGAGGTGCCTAAAGATGTGAAACGGGGAGGGGGGAATCAGAGATGGGTACAGATGTGAAACGGGGGGATCAGAGGGGAAGGTTATATGATGTGCACAGGGACTGATAAAGTGGGAGAAATGATGTGGCATTAAGTTCAGAGCTTCCTAGTCATTAATTTTATTTCCCTATTTAAATAAGGGTGCGTGTTATACGCCAAAAAATACAGTCGTTTTAACCCCTTAAGGACACAGCCAATACAATTTTTTGCATTTTTTTTCCTCCTCGCCTTTTAAAAGGCATAACTTTTTTTATTTTTTTAATGGCAATGATTAAGCGCATGTGAGCGAGAAACAGCCCGTCGGCCATGGCCATGATTAAGTGCATGTGAGCGAGAAACAGCCCGTCGGCCTGTGTTGTATCTCTGACTTCATGGAATAAACCTCTGTTTGGCTGCAATGCAAGTGCCTCCTCATCTCTTCTCAAAAAAAATGTTTATCTATAGACCCATATCAGGGCTTGTTTTTTGCATGACCAATTGTACTTTCTAATAACAATTATTAACAAAAATATTATTATTATTATTATGTGAATTCGGGTAGAATACAGACATGGCGCACATCTACAATCTTGTATAATGATCTGATTGCTTCTCAGCATAATATCATAAACTAACAGGTTGTTAGTATATATTTTTGATCAAAAAGTACAAGCCCTCTCGCCACGTCAAGGCCACCTATTCAGAGTGGGTCCCATTATTATTATTATACCACAATTTTGCAACTTTTGGGGGATTTTGTTTTTACACTCTGCAATATATGGCAAAAATGACATATACTCTTTATTCTGAAGGTCAATGCGATTAAAATGATGCTAAATTTATATAGTTTCTATTACTGTACTATAAAAAGTGTATTTTTTTTGTTTGTTAGTTTACCAAAATCAGTATGCTTAAAGTTGCCCTATTCTGACCCTTTAAAGGAAATCTGTCAGATATTTTCTCCTGCATTATCCACAGTACTGTTGGATAGTGCGGGAGACGCTGATTCAAATGAGCCCTACCTCGCCCGGATCCGCCCGGCCGTTCGCCCGCAATTGTTGTTTTATTCTATGTGTATATCTTGCTGTAACTGGCACGGGCGGGGCTTCCCCTCCCTCCAGTTCTCCCTCTCTTCGGCGCTCCTAACTGGAGGGAGGGGGGATGAATATTCATAAGCGGCGCTGACGGCAGTGCAGAAGCCCTGCCCGTGCCAATTACAGCAAGATATACACATAGAATAAAACTACAATTGTGGGCGAACGGCCGGGCGGATCCGGGCAAGGTAGGGCTCATTGGAATCAGCGTCTTCTGCACTATCCATCAGTACTGTGGATAGTGCGGGAGAAAATATCTGACCATTTTCCTTTTGAAAAATGTTGTACTTGTTCCGTATACAGTGTTGTATGAGTCCTCATTTTTTGCGCTATGATCTATAGTTTTAATCGGTACCATTTCTGTTTTGATGGAACTTTTTACTTATTAATTTTCATTATTTATTTATTGTTTTATATAATGTGACAAAAAAATCTGCATTTTTGGCATTTGGTATATTTTTTTTATATTTATGTTGTTTACCATGCAGTATGGCATACATTATATTTTAATAGTTCGGACAATTACACCTGGGATGATGCAAAATGTTTATTATTTTAGGGGTGTTTTTTTTTTATATAACTTTTTATTTTACACTTTTTAAGTCCCCTTAGGGGACTTTTTATGCAATTATTATATTAAGTTCACTGTTTAATGCTATGCTATTCTATATTCATAGCATTGGACAGTGATATCATTGCTCCACTGATATAGCCTGGCTGATACAGCCCTCCACTTTTAACTCACCTGGCCCCCGTGTTCATGTTGCAGAGATCCAATGAGCTACCGCCATTTTTCACTTTTGTCTCTGATCAGCATTGATCACTTCGTCTAAAGGGTTAATGGCGGAAGCAGCCGCAATCATTAAAGAAAATCAGTATTTCTTTCTCCATTGTATTCGTTCCGGGGCCAACTTGGAGCATAGGCGGAGTTTTCTGACATCAGAAAGCTCCGTCCATGTTCCAAATCGGCCCCGGAATAAGGGAGGAAGATAGCGGAAGAACTGGAGCACAGAACAGGACTAGGTAAGTATGTTTGTCATCAGAGTCACCTGCACTACCTGTCTGTACTGACAGATTAGTACAGTTGATACTGATGACAGATTTCCTTTAAATGGCACTGTCATTAAAATAATTTTTTTTTGCATATGATACAGCAGGTAAAATAAATAAGATTGTAATCTACTTCCTGTAAAAAGAAAAAAAAATGTCTGCTCAAAAGCACAGACTTTGGTCTCCTGCTGGACTGGCAGGAGACCGAACTCAGGAAGTGCTATGTGGACATAGGCAGTAAATAGTACTCGCTCTCTGCCTGTGTATGAAACAGGGGAGAGTGAGTGCTATTCACTGCCTATGGCCATACAACACTTCCTGAGTTTGGTCTCCTTCCAGGAGACAAAGTCTGCTTTTGAGCAGACGGAATGCAGTCTGGACCAGAATGGTGACCCACTAGTGGCCAGATTTATAAAACCATGAAAGTGACCCAAAAAGACATTTTTTTACAGGGAGTAAATTACAAATCTTATTTAGTAACCATTTAACATCAAGTCCTGGCTACTGCTAGTAGCCGTCCCTCACCGCCTATAAAATGAGTGCAGCTCCTGTGTTCACTTCATGGTCCTTTAATCACCCAGTGTGTACATTTATGCCCTATGATGTCTAGGGGGTTGATATCAGCAATTACAATTTGCCATGACCATTGTGTGCAGTGTTTAGATATAACAATAACATTCACATATTTTCCCCATGTAATGTGTGGGAATTTTTGTGTGAGAAGACTACCATCAAACAGTCATGCCCAAAGAGCACAGTTATCCTCTTAATCCCTTCACCTAGGGAGGACCAGGATAGGAACGCGAGAGTGTGTGACGTGATGTCACAGCTACAAGTGAGAGAGCAAAGCTAATACTGAGAGATATGTCCACCAATAACATTATCACAAATAACATAATATTAGTATGTTGCTTTGTTATACTTTTGACACAAAACACAGGCTGTATCTTTCGTTGAACAACCTCTTTAAAGGGGTACTTCGGCGCTAAGACATCTTATCCCCTATCCAAAGGATAGGGGATAAGATGCCTGATCGCGGGGGTCCCGCCGCTGGGGACCCCCGTGATCTTGCACACAGCACCCCGTTATAATCAGTCCCCGGAGCATGTTCGCTCCGGGTCTGATTACTGGCGGTCATGGGGGCCGGAGCATTGTCATGTCAAAAGATGCCACCAGTAAAGGTTTATTCTTTGTGACACTACTAGCTTTGAAGGAGCCATGGTACCCCCTAATCTTCTGACTAAGGGATCTTCAGACATTTTGCTTGTTTAAAATTTAAATTTTTTTGTTTTTTTTGCAATTCATCTGCATGCACGTGTCTTTATAATCTTTTAGCATTGAAGTCGAAAAAGCAAACATTCCTGGTAAATATTTGATGAATTGCGCCACGCAAACATCTAAAGGGGCTTTTCTGGACTAGAACAATGTTAGCCTTTGCTTATGATAGGTCATCAAAATCAGATTTGTGGACATCTTAATTCTCAACCACTAGCAGACCTTCACTATGAGGTTTTCCCATTTAATAGAGACACACATTTGTGTTCTTTATTCCCCTTTGTCAGTAAAGTGCAAGTTTGAAATTGTTCTCATTTCCTTCAGTAGACTGTGTACCTTTGTTCAAGGCTATGCACTTCGTTTTCCATTGATATGCTGATAAGCACAGACCTGGGCAGCAATGAAAACACATACCTAAACTACCCAATGAAGATCTGTACACTGAGGATAAGCAGGGCTCTGAACACTGAGGACAAGCAGGGCTCTGAACACTGAGGACAAGCAGGGCCGTGTGCACTGACGACAAGCAGGGTTCTGTAACTGAGGATAAGCAGGGCCTGTACGAGAGAGAGCAGGGTGGCAGGCGCACTGATCGGTGGCACAGTGAATTCCGACGTGGCGCTGCTGCGCTTAGACGTGAGGTCACGTCACCCCCACGGTGATGTGACCTCACATCTAAGCGCAGCAGAGCGCCACGCCGGAGTTCAAAGCGCCTCTCCCAGGCGGCCACACTGACCACCCAGGGCCGTAAGTAAGAAGCAGGGCCGGCCTTGGACAATGCAGGGCCGTCCCTCTTTTTCTGTTAACATATTTATCGTGGTCGCCGGACAGCCTATGTGGGCTGCCTGTGCAGGCCGCTGGGCCTATTTTCATGTAGGGGCCTGGAGCCCCTACGTTAATCCGGCCCTGAAAAGCGGCCCCAGGGCCGGCGGCACATTGGGAAATTTCCCAGTAGGCAAGTCCGGGCCTGACCAAACCCTGTTTAAAGACACCGTTTTAAGGTGAAATACTGCCTTTATTATACCACCAACGATTTTGCCTCATAAATGGAACTTTTTCCATGAACAATCCTATAACCAGTTGCTGCTATTAAGATATATCCTAACATAAACTACAGAAAATTTATAAAATGTCAATACGCTATTCTGCTGCTATTATATTGCGATATCTAGTTGGTATACATGCATTGTTTTATTTATCTTATATAATTGATTGCACATTTGTATTAGCCCCTCCATCTGATGCAAGGGCCCTGCTAAGGTGATAGGAGGCTAATTAATTTTATAACACTAGTAACCTTAGGTACATCCTTAGTCCTAAGTGAGCTACACAAACCTTTTCCGTATGATTTGTAATGGTGTGTTCATAATGATTTATTGTTGGTTATTTTTTGTGTATTACATTTTTTTCTTTGTATTGTGATGGCTTAATGGGTGTATTTGGTTCGGACGGAATCTTGCAGTCTAATCCATATGAGTGCATTTAGCTTTTCTTTCTCTTTTCCTTGCTTCTTTATATTGGAGAGTGCAGTTGTAATTAATAGGCAGAAGAAAACTTTTGTTAAGAATATTGTAAAGATAATGCCTGAGGAATAAAATCATATTTCTTCACTGGTTTATGGGATGGGGTGGAATGTCAGGTAAAGGACCACTGAAAATAGTTATTGAAGGCAGCAGAGAGCACTGTGGATAGACTATAAAGAACTTCCTCTGGAGCATAGAGCAGCTAATACATACTGGAAGGCTTAAGATTTTTACTAGAAGTAATTTACATATATGTATAAAATTCTGCCACCAGTTTATTTGAAAACCTTTTTTTCCTCTGGAGTACCCCTTTAAAGCTTTTCTTCAGGAAAAGAATAACAACTTAGTGGCATTTTCTTCTTGACAATTTATTGTAGAAATTTCTAAACTTGCCAAGGATGCCAAGGCTCCACCCTGAAACCTCCTCTGTTTACTGTGCTTTGGTAGAGTTGGAATCAGCTCAATATAGAGTTTTGCTGATTGTTAAAGCGTACCTGTCATTTCAAAGGATTAAAGGGGTACTCCGGTGCTTAGACATCTAAGACATGTATAATGATAGCTATCACGCCCCCTCCCGTAGGCTTGCATTGAGGGGCGGAGCATGATGTCACACGGGGGCGGAGGCATGACGTCACACGCCGCCGGCCCTGCGGTCGAGCATAATCAGACCCGGAGCGAACACGCTCCGGGGACTGATTACAAACGGGGTGCCGTGTGCATGATCACGGGCGTCCCCAGCGGCGGGACTCCCGCGATCAGGAATCTTATCCCTTATCCTTTGGATAGGGGATAAGATGTCTAAGCACCGGAGTACCCCTTTAAAGAAAACCTGCATGGTTTTGTTAGATTAACTCTTCATAGTAGTGCCAAGATGATGATGAAAAGTCCTCTCCATGGGGAACAAGTATTTTTCATTATGTCCATTATAGGGGCTGGAATTAGAGATGGGCTGTTTGCCAGTAGTATAATGAGGCACTTCCTTTCTAATACTTCTCTGGACAGTCACAGCATAGCACCTACTGCTATTTCATGACACAATGCTGATGAAAGTGCACTTCACTTAACAGGCTGACACTCTGCTGAATGATGATTTTCAGTACACTACCATACATGGCATGTGAGGAGAGAAGAGGTTACTGATGCACTGGCTTTTCAAGGTAATATGAGTAGAAATTAAGGAAACCAGCAGCACAGCTAGAAAGAGTTTACACTAAGCACTGAACTGCTGCTACTGAGATGGGAGAGAAGCTTTGATTTACCAAGCGCCCTCCCTGTCCTGCACATATCCATAGCTAAGCCCCACCCCCACTTTGTATCTATATCATGGGGTCTTTGTTACTAGAGACAGCATTCCCCTAATAACAGGCAGTGAAAAGCAGATTAAAGGGGGAAAAACGTCTAGTGGTCAAGACTTTCGTATTTTTTGGTGTATACGATAATTCCAACATACGATGGCCTCTCAGAGGCCATCGCATGTTGAAGGCAGCATCAACATACAATGCTTTTTTTATGTCGGGCCATCGCATAAACGGCTATCCAGCAGCGCTCTACTGCTTCAGCTGCCGCCGGATAGCCGTTTACGATGCCCCGTGAGCTCCGGTGATGGTCACTCACCTATCCTCGGGGCTCCGGCACGTCCTCTTCGGGGTCCCCTGCATCGTCGGCGCTCTCCATCGACGTTATCACGTCGCTGCGCACGCCGTCCCGTCATCCAATAGGAGCGGCGTGCGTAGCGACGTGATGGCAGCGACAGAGAGCGCGGATACCGGGGAAGCAGAGGACTTACCGGAGCGTCGGGGACACCTTGGAGACGCGGCCGCAGCGATGGACAGTGACATCCCGGGCAGCGGTGAAGAGCAGTGACTGTCCAGAGCGGCGGGGATAGGTGAGTACAACTTCCTCTAACAGTGGTCTACAACCTGCGGACCTCCAGATGTTGCAAAACTACAACACCCAGCATGCCCGGACAGCCAACAGCTGTCCGGGCATGCTAGGTGTTGTAGTTTTGCAACATCTGGAGGTAAGCAGGTTGTAGACCACTGTCCTATACTTTACATTGCACGGATCCCTCAACATGCGATGGTTTCAACAAACGATGGTCCGTTTGGAACGGATTACCATCGTATGTTGAGGGACCACTGTAGCCATTTTTGGTATATTAAGTGATTTACAATCGTATTGGAAATGCTTTCAAATTAGGGAAGTTGTTTAAAGTGAAGCCTATGGAAAGAAGGCTATGGAAGTGCAAATCAGTGTTTTTTTTTTTTTTTTTTTTTTTTTTTCATGATTCCCTGATTTTTTATCCACTCAACATTAAGTGATTAACGGTCCATTGACACATATAGTATCCTTCACTTATTTGATTTGAAGCTACAGAAAAGCTGAAGCTGTGTTCAGTCATTTAGTTAACACTAAATTCTACAGCATAAAATCTACCTGTACTGCACATGTGAGGGTAGGGTCACATATAGTGTACATGTGTACAGGGTATTTCACGCTGCATAAAATCCACTGCACAGCAGGAAATACACTGCATATTCTCTTGTGAGCAGACTCGCAGGGTTACCTGGCAGCAGCCCTGTGTCTGCTGTAAGGTATGGAGGTGGGCCCGCAAATCACAGTCATGTCTGAGTGCTGCCCACTTCCAAACCTCACTGCACACACAGGGCTGCCAAGGGTAGCCCTGTGTGTCTGCTCATAGGAGAATACACAGTGTATTTCCTGCTGTGTAGCAGATTTCGTGTAGCATGAAAGTAACTGTGTTCAGAACGTCCGGAGCCATGATCGTGATGTCACGGCCACGCCCCCGTGATGTCACGTCACACCCCCTCCATTCATGTCTATGGAAGAGGGCGTGTCAGCCATACACTTGAATGGAGGGGGCATGGTGTGACATCACAAGGCGTGTGCGCGTGATATCACCATCACGGCGGCAGGAACCCAGCAGTGGGACCCCAACGATCAGACATCTTATCCTCCTATCCTTTGGATAGAGGATAAGATGTCCAACAGCAAAGTACCACTTTAAAATCCTGCGCATCAAATATGCACAGAATACTGTACGTTTGAATACACCCTTATTTTTTTCTCTGTTTGATCTAGAAAAACATATCTCACTTATTAAAATCAAATGTTTCGGTGTATTTCATAAAGCCAGAATGTTCTGCTGTTAAACAACTTTTGTGTCATATTTGTGATGTGTACTTTCTACAATGTAAAAAAAAAGCTGGATAAACCTCCTTTAACCCCTTAAGGACCCAGCCAATTTTCACTGTAGGACCCGGCCATTTTTTGAACATCTGACCACTTTCACTTTAAGCATTAATAACTCTGGGATGCTTTTACCTTTCATTCTGATTCCGAGATAGTTTTTTCGTGACATATTCTACTCTGTTAGTGGTAAAATTTTGTTGATACTTGCATCGTTTCTTGGTGAAAAATTCCAAAATTTGATGAAAAAATTGAACATTTTGCATTTTTTTAACTTTGAAGCTCTCTGCTTATAAGAAAAATGAATATTCCAAATACATTATATATTGATTCACATATACAACATGTCTACTTTATGATTGCATCATAAAGTTGACATGTTTTTACTTTTGGAAGACACCAGAGGGCTTCAAAGTATAGCAGCAATTTTCCAATTTTTCACAAAATTTTCAAAATCGAAATTTTTCAGGGACCAGTTCTGTTTTGAAGTGGATTTGAAGGGCCTTCTTATTAGAAATACCCCACAAATTACCCCATTATAAAAATTGCACCCCTCAAAGTATTCAAAATGACATTCAAAAGGTTTGTTAACCCTTTAGGTGTTTCACAGGGATAGCAACAAATTGAAGGAGAAAATTCAAAATCTTCATTTTTTACACTTGCATGTTCTTGTAGACCCATTTTTTTAAATTTTTACAAGGGGTAAAAGGAGAGAAATCTTCCTAAAATGTGTAACCCAATTTCTCTCGAGCAAGGAAATACCTCATATGTGTATGTCAAGTGTTCGGCGGGTGCACTAGAGGGCTCAGAAGGGAAGGAGCGACAGAGGGATTTTGGAGAGTGAGTTTTTCTGAAATGGTTTTTGGGGGCATGTTGCATTTAGGAAGCCCCTATGGTGTCAAGACACCAAAAAAAAAACACATGGAATACTATTTTGGAAACTACACCCCTCAAGGAACGTAACAAGGGGTCCAGTGAGCCTTAACTCCCCACAGGGGTTTCACGACTTTTCGTTAAAGTTGGATGTGTAAATGATTTTCTTTTTTTTTTCCACTAAAATTCTAGTTTTCCCCCAAATTTTTAATTTTTAAAAGGGTTAATAGGAGAAAATGCCCCCCATAATGTGTAACCCCATCTCTTCTGAGTATGGAAACACCACATATGTGGAGGTCAAGTGCACTGCGGGCGCACTACAATGCTCAGAAGAGGAGTCATATTTGGCTTTTGCAAATCAAATTTTGCTGAAATGGTTTTGAGGGGGGGCATGTCCCATTTAGGAAGCCCCTATGGTGCCAGGACAGCAAAAAAAACAACAACATGGCATACTATTTTGAAAACTACACCCCTCAAGGAACGTAACAAGGGGTACAGTGAGCCTTAACACCCCACAGGTGTTTCACGACTTTTCGTTAAAGTTGGATGTGTAAATGATTTTATTTTTCTCACTAAAATGCTTTTTCCCCCCCAAATTTTACATTTTTACAAGGGGTAATAGGAGAAAATGCCCACACAAATTTCTAACCCCATCTCTTCTGAGTATGGAAACACCACATATGTGGATGTCAAGCGCGCTGTTGGCGCACTACAATTCTCAGAAGAGAAGGAGTCATATTTGGCTTTTGCAAATCTAATTTTGCTGAAATGGTTTTGGGGGGGGGGCATGTCCCATTTAGGAAGCCCCTATGGTGCCAGAACAGCAAAAAAAAAAAAAAAAAAACACTAAATGGCATACTATTTTGGAAACTACACCCCTCAAGGAACGTAACAAGGGGTACAGTGAGCCTTAACACCCCACAGGTGTTTGACGACTTTGGATGTGTAAATGAATTTTTTTTATTTATTTTTTTTACTAAAATGCAGTTTTTCTCAAAATGTTACATTTTTACAAGGTTTAATAGAAGAAAATGTCCCCCAAAATGTGTAACCCCATCTCTTCTGAGTATGGAAGTACCCCATGTAAGGATATCAAGGGCTCTGCTGGCGCACTACCATGCTCAGAAGAGAAGGAGTCACATTTTGCTGAAATGGGGGGGCATGTCACATTTAGTGCCAGAACAGCAAAAAAAAATAAAAAATTGTAAATACATTTCTTTGGAGTAAGGACATACCTCATATCTGGGCGTAGATCGGCTCTGCTCACTGGTCACGGAGGAACAGGAGGGCAGTCAGGGGCCTGGAGCTTCTAGACAGCTGCCTATGGAGCCAGAACAGTGGGACCCCCCCCCTCAAGGGACATTATATGGGGTACACTAATAACTAACAAGGGGTACAGTGGGACATAAAATTATAAAACAGGTTATGTTCCCAGAATGATGACCCAGAGCATAGCCAAAACTAAAAAAAATATGCCCACCCCAAACCCTATGCTATGAATCATCATTCTAGGAATGTGACGTGTGTGGCCGTCCCTAACCTGTTGCCTCAAATGTGCACCAGGTGGAGAGAGAGAGCGCTGCGCAATTGAGGCAACATAAAAAGTCCCCGATGATAGTGACTCAGTGACCCATGACCCATTTTTGGAAAAAATACCCCCTGAGGTCTTATCAGTTTTTTTTTTATGAAATAGTTTTTTGGGCAATTTAGTGGTTTTATGGGGTTAAAATTTGAAATGTACTCTGGACTTGGTACATTGGGGTCAAATTATGGAAAATTTAAATGAAGAGTGAAAATTTAGTACTCCATGGAAGTGTGATACTCCCTGAAGCAGTCCTTAATGCAGAGGCCCGGATGATCGGGTCAAGTGTCACACTGAGTGGTGGTGTCCTTCCGTATCCCCCTCCTGTTACACATTCATACACATTTTTTCTGGGATCGTCCCTTCTTTCCAGTGTGGGGGACCTCACCTGGAAAGTGTTGGCCTGGGACGATCCTGGCACCTATTACTCCAGTTCCTTGGGAAGTCCGGCCTGCTCTTTCCCGGTAAGCAAAGATCAGGACCTTTAGGACTTCTTCTTGGAACTGGAGGTATGTCCCTGTGTTGCAAGCGTTCCGGTACAGTACAAAAGAGTTGTACATGGCAACCTGCACCAAGTAGACCGCAACTTTTTTGTACCATACACATGTTTTCCGCATGGCCATGTATGGCTTGAGGACTTGATCTGAGAGATCAACTCCCCCAATATACTGATTGTAGTCCAGAATACAATCAGGCTTGAGGACCGTTGTTGTGGTACCTCGCACAGGGACAGGTGAGCTGCCGTTACCATGAATAGTGGTCAACATAAGGACATCCCTCTTATCCTTATACTTGACCAGCAACAGGTTTTCATAGGTAAGGGCACGGGACTCACCCTTGGGAATAGGTGTCTGGATCAAATTTAGAGGGGGGCCTCTCTGGTTTCTCCGCACGGTCCCACAAGCGGACGTGGATCTGGCGGCAAGGGATGTGAAGAGAGGGATGCTGGTATAAAAGTTGTCCACGTACACGTGGTAACCCTTATCCAGCAATGGGTACATAAGGTCCCAAACGATTTTCCCGCTAACACCCAGAGTGGGGGAACAATCTGGGGGTTCAATACGGGAATCTCGTCCCTCATACACCCTAAACTTGAGAGTGTACCCGGAGGTACTCTCACAAAGTTTATATAGCTTCACGCCATACCGCGCCCGCTTTGAGGGAATATACTGGCGGAAGATGAGTCTCCCCTTAAAACTGATAAGAGACTCATCAACCGAGAGCTCCCTAAGCGGTACGTAGGCCTCCAAAAATTTGGCCCCATAATAAAGGCATTTCCAAATAGCCTTGAACCGCTTACGTGTCATGGCCATACTGTACAGCGGGGTCTGGTATAGGATGTCCCCGCTCCAATACTGCCTGACACTAGGCTTTTTGACCAGGCCCATATGCAGCAAGAGGCCCCAAAATGTCCTCATTTCTGCTGCACTGACGGCGTACCATTCATTGAACCTGACCAAAAAAGAATCTGGGTGGTGGGCGATGAACTGCCTGGCGTACAGATTCTTCTGCTCCACCATTAGATTGACCAGGCTGTCACTGAAAAAATAACTGAAATAGTCAAATTCAGTGAACCCAGCCGTGTCAATCCGGATTCCGGAGTCGCCAACAAACTCCGTAACCCGTGGCTGATAACCCCCTGGGGGTCTCCAGACAGGTTCACCAGAAGGGAGCTCCGGTAAATTCGACTGGGGGGTCAGACTCCTAGTACGAGCGGCATCACCACTCGCACTAGTGCCAGCCACTGGGGCACTTTCAAGGGGGGTGCGTGGCCTCGCCTGGCGGCGTCTCCGCCGCCGTGCAGGGGGCTCATCATCACTACTAGATGATGTGGAGGACAAGGAAGAACACAGGAATGTTGGATCTTCCTCGTCCTCACTGGCAGATTCGGAGGCAAGAAAAGCGTATGTCTCCGCTACCGAAAATGCCCGGCGAGCCATCTCCTTTTATCTACAGTGGAGGAGGGGGGGGTGGGGGGGGGGTTTGGGTGTGGGGGGTGTGGGGGGGGGGGGCGGGGAGTGTGTAGTGAGTGCTTGGTGTAACTATGTATAACGGCGTGTGATTAGTAATGTGAGTAACCGTTATGTGAGCAAAAAACAAACAAACGCTGCGGCCCAAAAAAAAGGGGGGGGGGGCAAATCGCAGTGCCCTGAACCCCTAATAGGGCCCGGGTCACGCTAAAAAAAGATGAGGCATACTCTTGAGCTCTATTAGGGGGTCAGGGGGGGGGGGGGGTTATTTTTTTAACTTTTTTTTTAACTTTATTTACATGGATTTCCCTACCTTTCCCTCTGTTGATTCTGTCCCTGATCTAGGGAATCTTCGGGTCTCCTGAGGCGATCCGATAGGGCAGAGGGGGGGGTCCCTGGCTCCTCTTGCAGCTCTGACCGCTGACTGAACCCAGCTAACGGTCAACGCTGCAGAGGATGCCGTTTAACCCCTCCCCTGCCGGCTGCTATTGGCTGGACGATCGTCCAGCCAATAGCAGCTCTCCTGAGGGGGTGGCGAAATCGCCGCCTCCCCATAGATACAGTAGGTGATACAGTAGGTGATAGGGGGTGTATTCTACACCTCCGATCACCTTGTATCTCCGGGTCATTGGGTCACAAGTGCGATTTTACTTGCGATTTGCGCCGATCGCCGACATGGGGTGGTCTGATGACCCCCCTCGGCATTTGCGCGGGGTGCCTGCTGATTGATATCAGCAGTCACCCCAGTCCGATCCCTGTCCGGCGCGCGGCAGGGACCGGAATTCCCACGGGCGTACCTGTACGCCCTGGGTCCTTAAGACCCAGGTACAGAAGGCGTATGCATACGCCCTAGGTCCTGTACCGGTTAAATTTGTGGATTCCAAAAATTTTTCCAGGGCTTGCACACAGAATGCAATGTGTGCTGTATAATGATTATATATCGTGTGTAGTTACAGTGCATGTATAATGATTATATATCGTGTGTAGTTACAGTGCATGTATAACGATTATATATCGTGTGTAGTTACAGTGCATGTATAACGATTATATATCGTGTGTAGTTACAGTGCATGTATAAAGATTATATATTGTGTGTAGTTACAGTGCATGTATAATGATTATCTATCGTGTGTAGTTACAGTGCATGTATAATGATGATATATTGTGTGCTGCTACATTGCATGTATGATTATATATTGTGTGCTGTTACAGTACATGTAATGATTAGATATTGTGCTGTTACAGTGAATATAGTATTATATACCGTGTACTGTTACATTGCATGTATGATGATTACATAGTATCCACTGTTATAGTACATGTATAATGATAAGATACTGTGCTGTTACAATGTATGTATAATTATGAATTTGGGTAGAAAAACAGACATGGTCGCACATCTACAATCTTGTATAATGATCTGACTGCTTCTCAGCATAATATCAAAAACTAACAGGTAGTTAGTATATATTTTTGATCAAAAAGTACAAACCCACCCGCCACGTCAAGGCCACCTATTTAGAGTGGGTCCCTAACGTCCCTAGCATAAAATGGCGGAGCACTGGGCGGCGACCACCACCGCCGCGACACCAGTGCCCACGGGGGGAACAACCCACTGGCAGAGCGTCCCCAATGCCACTCAAACCAGCCTATGGGTCGCACCCCCCCCCCCCCCCCGCAGACACGGCGCCACAGCAGCAACGGACGCCGCACAGCACCACACCAGTGTGAACAAGGTGTAATAACTCACTTACCATGCTCTCCCAGTCAGACTGGGAGGCTGCTAGGAAAGAAATGGCCATTGTGTAGCTAATTACTACTTATATAGGGTTGGGCTGAGGGGGTGGGGAAGAGTGCAGCACATGTTAAAAAAAAAAAAAAAAGAGGGGATAGAAAACACAGTGTGTATAATTATGTATTGTGTGTTTTTGCAGTGCATGTGTAATTATTATATATTGTGTACTGCTACAGTGCATAAATAAATTGTATTATATATTTTGCATGCAGATAATTAACATTCTCTTTAAAAACTAATAATGTAATATCCAAAAATAACTAAAACTGAAGAGCTTTTTTGGCAATGAATAGCAAATCTTCAGTCACCTGGTCAAAAGAATTTAGTTGTATCATAATATTCACGTCATCATGTCACAGTAGCAAAAAAAAGTCCAACTATTTGAAACTATGGCCACTGGGATGTTGGTGTATGATGTGTACAGTACAAGTAGATCTGATATTAAGTATAATCAGTTCTGAAAATGATGATGAAAAAAAATATTTTTCTTAAGGAAAGGCTGCATTTTCCTGTTTAATTTTTCCAGGAAGATGTATTTGTGTAAGAGCTGGAGAAGCTCAGTGTGAAGTTTTTACACCAGGTAGCTGAACAGCTGGAGCCTATTGTTTACTTCTGTATGCTCATTGTGAGAAACCCTGAAAGCAGACAAGATGTCTACAAGATGGTGGCACAAGCTGACATCAAAGGCTTAGGAAAGGAAAGTAAGTTCCAGGATGCAGACTGCTATCATAGTTCAAAACTATTAAAGGATTTGACGTTTCCACATCATCATTGCTTGGACTTCATCTATGTTTTTAAATATTACAGAAAGATGTAAAATGTGAATGGCCCATTATTTGGCATGCAACATCTATATAGTTGCGCATAAAGGGGTTGTAGGAGATTAGAAAAAAAAAACCTGAGTCAGACATAACGTTAACTTCACAAAATAGAGGCAGGAGTCTGGCACTTCACTTCATACAGAATGGGCAACTTCAGTGGACATATGCAGGAGTGGGAGTGAACACTAGTGAATGAGCGTGGAGGTGCAGATCCAATCCAAGTAACTAGCAAATACAAAAACTGAGAAGATTCAGAAGATCGCACTCACCACTGTAGCTCAAATCCTTTATTGGGGCATGTAAAGCAGGTACAGAAGATACAGAGGCGGGGGCGCCTCCATGGGACGGTCTCCATTTCATGCACAAGGTGCACTTCGTCAAGCCAACCTGGCTTGACGAAGTGCACCTCGTGCACGAAACGGAGACCGTCCCATGGAGGCGCCCCCGCATCTGTTTCTTCTGTAACTGCTTTACATGCCCCAATAAAGGATTGGAGCTACAATGGTGAGTGCGATCTTCTGAATCTTCTCAGTTTTTGTAACGTTAACTTCACTGACAGGTGAAATGAATAACATGGAGTATGTGACAATGGTGCCTGTCAAGGGGTGGAAATTAGTTGGCAGCAAGTAGACAGTTCTTTATATTCATGTGTTGGAACCAAGAAAGATGGGCCAGAGTAAGGATCTGAATGACAAGGACCAAATCTGCCTGGGTCAGAGCCTCTCCAACACTATGGGTCTTGTGGGTGAACTCAGTATGCAGGAGTTAGTACCTACTGAAAGTTGTCCAAGAAATGTCAAACAGAAAACTGGCAACAAGGTCAGTGGTTCTCAAGCTTATTAATGCAGGTGGGTGCAAAGGATGATGAGATCCCAACCTTCTGTTGTTCAAATTGCAACTTCTGCATATGGTGATTCGTCCATGCTGACCTTTGCCTACTGCCAAGCGTCTACAATGGGCATGTGAACATTAGAACTGGACCATGGAGCGAAAATGTTTTCTTCTCAATATGTGTATGGCCAGGTGAGTATTCATCACCCAGAGAAGAGATGGCAGCAGGATGTGTGATACTCTGAGCCATGTTCTGCTGGTAATCCCTGGAGTCTGACTCTATGCAAACAGGTAAAAGGAAAAGAAATGGGCTGCCTACCCGGAGATTAATCAGTATGTCTCACTATTTGTGGATGTATTTAGGTTAGGTTTGTTACCTTTCTTATTATCCTAGTAGTATGTATATGCCTATTTACTTGTCTGCTATTTAGCATACATTCACATCCACTTATTAATAAAGAAGTTCTCTTTCAGGATTATTTAGTGGTTTTATGTACTTTAATAGGTTTTTATTGATTGTCATTTGGCCACACAAAACACTTTATTTAAGCTAGACTATGGTTACATGTCATAGTGAAAAGATTTAATCTGTCAGGGTACCGAAAAGGACCTGGGGCTACTGGTGGACAGTAAACTCAATTTAAATTATCAATGCCAGATAGCTTCTGCCAAGGCTAACAAAGTCATGGGATGTATCAAGAGAGGCACAGAGGCTCATGACATGATCATAGTTTTGCTTCTTTATAAATCATTAGTCAGACCACTTATGAAGTATTGTGTCCAATTTTGGGCACCTGTATATAAAAAGAACATACAAAAGAACATATATACTGTAAGAGCAGTGAGACAATGGAACTCTCTGCCCCATGATGTTTTGAGGGGTTATAGAACTATTTTAGAAAGATGGTTTGTACTTGTATTCTAATGTTCCTAATTTTGATGTAACAACCACTAACCATTTTTGCACCGTTTTGGGTTCTTGTGAACCAAACTTACATCACAAAATAAAAATTAATAAATTTTACTAGAACATTGGCAGGATCTTTGGAGGTGTTATTATTACATGACAAAGGTCCTTTTTATGGCACTTATTAGTGGTTTTCTCTACTATAAATTTTTGATCGGATTCCTTCCCTGTTAGGCTAAGTTTCCACTTGGTTTTTTTCCTGGCAGTTTTTGAAAAAAAAAAAAAAAAGGTGGAAACTTAGCCTAAAGAAAATGTTATTAATCCCTTTTGTGGTTAGCTAGCCTTTACTATATCCCTCCCTTACTATATACAGTGACCCCCCGACCTACGATGGCCCCGACATACGATAATTTCAACATGCGATGGCCTCTCCGAGGCCATCGCATGTTGAAGGCAGCATCAACATACGATGCTTTTGTATGTCGGGGCCATCGCATAAACGGCTATCCGGCAGCGCAGACTACTTCAGCTGCTGCCGCATAGCCGTTTACGGTTCCCCGTGTGCTTGTGATGGTCTCCCACCTGTCCTCGGGGCTCCGGAGTGTCATATTCACGATCCCCTCCATCGCTGGCGCTCTCCATCATCGTCATCACGTCGCGCACACACGCCGTCCCGTCATCCAATAGGAGCGGCGTGCGTAGTGACGTGATGACTGCGACGGAGAGCGAGGATCCCGGGGAAGCAGAGACGTTCCAGAACCTCTGGGACATCACGGGGACGCTGGGGACATCCAGGGCAGCGGTGACAGGTCCGGAGCGGCAGGGACTGGTGAGCACAGCTTCCTATACTTTACATTGCAAGGATCCCCCAACATACGATGGTTTCAACAAACGATGGTTCATTTGGAACGGATTACTATCGTATGTTAAGGGACCACTGTATATGTAATGTCTCTCCTGTCCACTTTTTATAGCATCACAAATGTATGCATGTATTTTAAAATTATAGCTTGCACTACAATCATCCATATTATGGGTGAAAACTCCCCACTGAAGAATACAAAAATTTTCTAAATATGAATACATTGGGGGTGTGGCCTGCTTTGGAAGTGTGAGGACGTGTGTGGCTCAAGCTCCGGTCCTGCATCCCTGTTATTGACTAGTTCTCTGGCAGATTTTATGGGGGAACATTATAAAAGAATGAAGAAAGGGGCCCAGACCTGTTCATCCTCTCCTCAAAAAGACTTAAAGGGAACCAATCATCAGATTTTATCATATTTAACGCTTGGCAAAGCGTTATATAGGGTAAAATCTTTATTTTCACCATTCCCGGGGGATGCTACTGCCCCCCGGGATGGTGAAGATATGAAGTTATAAACTAGTCACCGCCGCCGCCGTAAGTAGTCACCTGGGCGGGGAGCTCTTCTCATCTACTCCCGTTCTTCGGCCGGGAGCGACGCCCCCTCCGCTTGATTAATGGGCTGCGTCATCACTCTGCTCCGTCTGTTCAGTGAGCGGAACAATGACGCGGCCCATCAATCAAGCGGAGGGGGCGTCGCTCCCGGACGAAGAACGGGAGTAGATGAGAAGAGCTCCCCGCCCAGGTGACTACTTACGGCGGCGGCAGTGACTAGTTTATAACTTCATATCTTCACCATCCCTGGGGGCAGGAGCATCCCCCGGGAATGGTGAAAATAAAGATTTTACCCTATATAACGCTTTGCCAAGCGTTATATAGGGTAAAATCTGATGATTGGTTCCCTTTAACACGTGATTTCACCCGTTCCCAGCCACGCAGGTGCACATCCCTACCTCCTAGCAAGATGGCGGCTTCATCCTCTAAGGGACTGGACCCTGCTGTGCGGCCTGCTGGAGGTTTGTGGTCTCCTCAGCACCCTAACCCGGCTACGGTCTCCGTCCCTGGCACGCTGCTGCCTGTCATACGGTCTGCTGTGACCGCGCCTGCTGCCCCTCTACCATCGGGGCCCCCGGCTTTTTCTCCTTCAGCCACGGTCAGAAGATTCCAGGGCGCTTTGCATCACGCAAGATGGCTTCGCCGCCTGGTCTCCGGCTTCCTGCTCTCGAACGGTGTGGGGTCATGGAGGCGCCGTGGTGGAAGACGGAAGTCCCGGCGGACAGCAGGTGAGCCGGGAGTCTCCCCCGCCTATGCTATGTTTAGCCTCCTCCACTGTGGGCCACAATGAGCCTTCTCTTCAGAGGGACCCTGCTGCCCATACCCATCCAGCTCCTTCTACACTGACTGCCTCAGCCTCCCCCAGACAGGGGTCCCTCCTTGGCCTCCCCAGGCACCACAGCCATCTGCTGTTGACTCGAAGGGTCTCCTGTTGGGCCCAACGGTTCCTCCCAATGGTATAGGTCTCTGGGGTAGGTGGGTCATAGTGGGGTGGGTGTGTTGTCCCTTTGCATTTCCTCATGGCGGCTCGAGTCTGTAACACGTTTCAGTAGACTGGAACACTGAAAATAGTGGATCCACTGGACCTGTGTGGTAGATGACTCGGACCGGAGCAGAGTCTAAGGTGCCACTGGTTCACCAGAGCCCGCCGCAAAGTGGGATGGACTTGCTGCAGCAGGCGGCACTCAGGTCGCTACCCCTGGCACGGCTCGACCACAAGGGCGGCTGAGAAGATTCGAGTCACAGGTGGGATAAGGCAACTCATGGTCAGGATAGTAGAAGTTCAGGGCTGGCGGCACAGTAGCATAGTCAGGAACGTAGCAAGTGGTCAGTAGGCAGGCGGCAAAGGAGCAAGGTCAGGTCACGGAGCAAAGGGTATGATACACGGCAAGGTAACTCTCAGGAACGCTTTCTCTCAGGCCCTGCCCTAGGGCAACAAAGATCCGGCAGGGAAGTGTGGGAGGTGGAGGAATTTATCAATGAGCCACAGGTGTTACTTCACAAATGGGCACACTTTAAATGGGCACACGCCCTAGGAAACGGGGACACGCGCGCCGGAGCAGAGAGGCAGAAGAGGGGGCAGGAGAAGCACCAGGTGAGTGACGGACTGGGATTCGCATACAGGTGTGCCCTGTGATGCGAATCCCAGCCCCTCCAGCAGCAGCAGGTAACGGGACCATGCGCTCACGGCCAGCGTGTGCGGCTGGAGCGCATAACGTAACAGTGTCTTGCTGGTTCTCCTTTTTATCAGATAATTTCTCTGGATCTCTGGTCTCTGGTTTTTCGTGGTCTTTGTGCCTTTTTCGTTTCTTATTTTTTCTTTTCCTAGTGCTGTGTCTTGTCCTTGTGTCCTCTTCTGTTCTGTTTTTGTTCTTAGAGTCGTAGTTCGCTTCTGTCTTTTTGTAGTGGTGTGGCACTATTTTTGTGAATTTCCTGTTGATTATCCCAGGATTGCTTTTCTTTGTTCCCTCTACATCCCATAGTAAAAGAATATGGTGTTCCAGCTCCCCTAAAAATAACCTTTAATCTAATTATTAAAATACATGAGCTCAAAATAACCCTATTAAAAGCTAAATGAAACGCTGACGCGTTTCGGTTTATCACAAAACCTTAATTATAGCAATAGCTTTACTGTGGTTACTTGCTTCTTATATATCCTATGCCAAATGACTTCAGTGTACTCAAGGTCCTCCCACTGTTCAGTCGGTCACCTGACCACACCTAATTGTGTTGCATACACACCTGTTGTATGCAAACTACTGAGCTGCAAGGTGAGAGGCAGAGAAGCATGGGCAAATGCAAACATATGCGTTTTCTAGCAAATTTAAGTTTGACAACGTATAAACATTAGTAAATGCACACTAGATCATTTCTGTAGTTCAATCCTTTTGAATATCTGGTGTCTAGACTGAGGATCCAAAACTCCTCCCGTCTGAACACCAGCTTAGTTCAGTCTCCCCCTCGATTGGGAGGCTTGACTCTTTCAATACCTTCTAGTGTAAGGTGAGAAAGGTCACCTAAGGGAATCTCCAAGAAATGCCGCGTGAGACCAGACATTGCTTTCTGGGTTTCATGCACATTTTGCGGCATGCGAACATGCTCCGCAATCCTGATTTTGAATTTTCTAGACATGCAGCCCACATACTGAAGGCTGCATGCAGAACAGGTTGCCAGATACACAATGTGCGTTGTGGAACAATTAACCCCCATAAGGACTCAGGGTTTTCCTGTTTTTGCATTTTCGTTTTTTTTCCTCATCACCTTCTAAAAATCATAATGCTTTCAATTCTGGACCTACAGACCCATATGAGGGCTTATTTTTTGCCCCACCAATTGTACTTTAAAATGACATCAATAATTTCACCACAAAATTAACGGCAAAACCAGAAAAAAATATTTAGAAAAATAACAATTGGAATTATGTAACTTTTGGAGGCTTTTGATTCTATGCAGTGCACTTTTCGATAAAAATGACACCATGTGTTTATTCTGCAGGTCCATCTGTTTACAAGGATTTCTAATTTATATAGGTTTTATTTTATATTACTACGTAAAAAAAATTATAACTACATGCACCAAAATTAGTACCGTATATGCCGGCGTATAAGACAACTTGGCGTAAGACAACCCCCAACTTTTACAGTTAAAATATAGAGTTTGGGATATACTCGCCATATAAGACTACCCCTCCTACCTCGATGTACGGTACCTTGTAGTTCCCCCCACATTAGGTAGGCATCATGTTCCCCCCACATTAGGTAGGCAGTATAGTTCCCCCCACATTAGGTAGGCAGTATAGTTCCCCCCACATTAAGTTGGCAGTTCCCCCACATTAGGTTGCCAGTTCTCCCACATTAGGTTGCCAGTTCCTCCACATTAGATTGCCAGCTCCCCCACTTTAGGTTGGCAGTTCCCCCACAATAGTAGGCAGCTCCCCCACAATAGGTCGGGAGTTACCCCACATCAGGTCGGCAGTTACCCCACATTAGTAGGCAGCTCCCCCACATTAGTAGCAGTTCCCCCACAATAGTAGGTAGCTCCCCCCACATTTGTAGGCAGCTCCCCCCACATTAGGTCAGCATTTCCCCCACAATAGTAGGCAGTTCCCCCACAATAGTAGGCAGCTCCCCCCACATTTGTAGGCAGCTCCCCCCACATTTGTAGGCAGCTCCCCCACAATAGTAGGCAGCTCCCCCCACATTTGTAGACAGCTCCCCCACAATAGTAGGCAGCTCCCCCCACATTTGTAGGCAGCTCCCCCCACATTTGTAAGCAGCTCCCCCCACATTAGGTCAGCAGTTCCCCCACATTAGATTGGCAGCTCCCCCCAACAGACATAGAGCTTCCAGCCATATAAAGTGTATGGCTGCAGGCTGTCTGTCTGTACTGCCCCCACAGTGTTCCGATCACCGCTCCTCCGGCCCGGGTCACCATCTACTGCTATGGCCTATGGACCATAGCAGTAGGTGCCGGGACCGGGGAGTGGTGACCGGATCATTTAAGATAGCACGGTCGGTCACTCACCAGGCCCTGGTCGGCGCGTCCTCCTGCGGTCCTCCTGGTCCTGCGCTCCTCTGCCTCTATGGTTGTAGGCACGTGATGTCCCGTGCATACAACCATAGAGACGGAGGACCGGACCGCAGGAGGACTGGTAATGAGGCCGGGGAATGGTAAGTGACCGGCGAACATCCTTATGTCCCGGAAACATTTTTCGGGACACAGGGATGTCCGGCATAGGAATATCTATGATTATCTGCCCGGGCCGGCTCCCTTGTGTGGCTGCAGGCGGGGGCCGGCCAGATCAGCTAAAAACTAATACTGTATACTAAAAACCAGGGCCTCCAGCTGTTGTGAAAATACAACTCCCAGCATGCCCGGACAGCCTTTGCCATGCTGGATGTTGTAGTTTCACAACAGCTGGAGGCCCCCTGGTTTTTAGTATACAGTATTAGTTTTTACTTGCTCTGGCCGGCCCCTGCCTGCAGCCACACACGGGAGGCGGCCCGGGCAGATAATCAGAAGTTTTCCTATCCTGGACCTCAATACCTGGCGTATAAGATGACCCCGACTTTTCAGAAGAAAATTCGGGGTTAAAAAGTCGTCTTATACGCCGGGATATACAGTATGTGTAAAATTGTCATTTTCTGACCCCTATAACTTTTTTATTTTTTAACATACAGGGATGTATGAGGGCTTATTTTTGCACCATGGTCTGAAGTTTTTATTGGTCCAATTTTTGTTTTGATGGGACTTTTTGATTGCTTTTTATACATTTTCTTAAGGTATACAAACTGACCAAAAATACGCAATTTTGAACTTTGGAATTTTTTTATGTGTACCCCATTGACTGTGCGGTTTAATTAACATTATATTTTTATAGTTCTGACATTTATAGACGTGGGGATACCACATATGTATATTTTTATTCAAATTTTGTTTTTTATATGGGAAAAGGGGGTTGATTCAAACTTTTATTACTGAAGGGGTTAAATCACATTTATAAAGTTTTTTGTTTTTTTTACTTTTTGTACACTTTTTCTTAGTTACATGCAATACTTTGATTGCATACACTGTACAATGCTATGCCATAGCATAGCATTGATCTGTGTTATCGGTGCTCTGCTGCCCCAGCCTGGATCTAAGGCATGAAGCAGCAGAGTGACGATCAGACGGCGGGAAGCAAGGTGAGATGCCTCTCAGCTGTACGGGATTCTATGATTTCACCGCAGCGGTCCCGAACAGCCCACTAAGCTAACCGGCAACAGTTTTATCACGTTTTAGACACCGAAATCAACTTTGATCATGGCGTCTAAAGGGTTATTGCTGGACATCAGCCCAATCGGCGATGTCCGATATTAGCCACAGGTCCTGGTTGCTGAAAGCAACCAGGATTTGCCAGGTATGAAGCGCGCTCAGCCCCTGAGCACGTTTCACATATCGGGAGCCGGAGCAGGACGTAAATATATGATCTGCGTCGTTAAGCGTCTAATGAATGACTTTATAGGATACGTTTTCCCAGTGCTAATAGAATGAACTTAGGAGAAAGGATTAATATATTTACTTACACTGCATCTTGTTTGCTTACATTTAGGCTAGGTTCAGACTACGGAATTTCCGCCTGCAATTATGCTTTGAAATTGCAGGCGGAAATTCCGCTTGCTAAAATGCATAGTATAGTGAAAGGGTTTCCGTTCACAAGTTCACACTTCGGAATTTGTGAAGCGGAATTTGTGAACGGAAAATCCGCTTGGAAATTTCCGCCTGAAGAATGGCGTTGCTTTTTCTTCAGGCGGAAATCCGCGCGGAACACATTGCAGTCTATTGGAGACTGCGGTGTCCGCGCGGTCCTAGTGCAAACTGATTCAGTCAGCGCTGGCCGCACTTTGAATCTCCGGGCGGAAATTTTCTGCCTGGAGATTCCATAGCCTCAACCTAGCCTTAAAGGTACCTTTATAGGATAACCATGTGGATTTATCACAGCTTTTTGATAAGTTACTGGGTGACAATTGATTGTGTAAAGAAAAACTTTTGCGTGGTACCAGTCTTATGCCATTCCTTAATGTTTTAGACAAGATTTCATCATGATGTAATGCATATGTATATGTTTCAAAATTATATTTTTTATTTCTTGGAAATGGATGCTGTATGGAGTGCTAAATGTAGGCAAGTTATTGTTTTTGTTACTGTTCTTGGTGGGAGTTCTTTTGATGTTTCTCAATATTTCATCATTGTTGGAACTATTTGTTCCATTTAGTTCACTTGTGTTATTTTGTAATCTGTCTACCAGATAAAAACCCTCTGGTTTGGAGTCCACAATCTTTTTTGCTCTTATATTTGTATTTTTATTATATCCTCTGGCTTTAGAAAGATTTTGAATATCTGCACATGCTATATCATAATCCTCATTGCGGGTGCAAGCCCTTTTTGCCCTGACAAATTCGCTGATAGTGTTTTTGTACGGTTCCAACGATTTATGCAAAGTTGCGATTGACTGTTAAAGTTGTTCTTTTAACCTGTTCTTTTTCTATGAGTAGAGACATCAATTCAAAAGAGCATTTTGTGAGGGCATTATCCCACCTGATGTTAAAGTCCTCATCATATACCGATGTTGATCTCTTATGGATTCTTAGCCCTCTGGAGATCATGGATTTTTCAACATATTGTTCTAACCCCTTAAGGACCAAGCGTTTTTCTGTTTTTGCACTTTGGTTTTTTCCTCCTTACCTTTTAAAAATCATAACCCTTTCAATTTTGCACCTTAAAAATCCAAATCCATATGAGGGCTTTTTTTTTTTGCTCCACCAATTCTACTTTGTAATGACAGTCATTTTACCCAAAAATCTACGGTGAAACAGAAAAAAAATAATAATTGTACAACAAAATTAAAGAAAAAAAACACAATTTTGTAAATTTTGGGGGCTTCCGATTCTACGCAGTAAATTTTTCAGAAAAATTACACCTTATCTTTATTCTGTAAGTCCATACAATTAAATGTATACCCTACTTATATAGGTTTGATTTTGTCATTCTACATGCATAACCACATAACTACATGCACAAAAATTTATACACTTAAAATTGTCCTCTTCTGACCCCTATAACTTTTAATTTTTTTTGCATATGAGGGCTCATATTTTGTGCTGTGATCTTAAGTTTTTATTGGTACCATTTTTGTTTTGATCTGACTTTTTGATCGCTTTTTATAAAAAAAATGTTATGGTATAAAAATAATAAATGCGCTATTTTGGACTTTGGAATTTTTTTTGCGCGTACGCCATTGACCTTGCGGCTTAATTAACAAGATATTTTTATAGTTTGGACATTTAGGAACACGGCAATACCACATATGTTTATTTTTATTATGTTTATATATTTTATATGGAGTTTGGGGAAAGGGGGGTGATTTAAACTTTTAATAAGGAAGTGGTTAATGTGTGTGTTTTTAACCTTTTTTAAAACTTTTTATTTCTTTTACACTTTTAGTCCCCTTAGGGGACTTTTAGGAAGAATAATTTGATTCCTTATACAGATCAATGTGGTTCCATAAAACCACATTGATCTGTGTGCTCTGCGCTCGATTGATAAAGACTGGCCCTGCCAGGCTTTATCATTCTCAGCACTGGAGCCGACAGTGAAGGAGAGGCAAGCCCTCCAGATTCCATTTAGCAAAACAATACTTAATTAAAAAATTAAAGTTGCATGTAATTGAATGATGTGTTCTGTGTGGTAATCAAAAGAAAATGATCTTTTCATAATCATGTTCATAATATTACAGGGCAGGCACGGCTCTAATACAGATACAACTGTACAAAATAAAAACTGTGCGTAGAGTAAGCTCACCGCTTGTAAAGTTCAATGTAGACACATCAGCACGGATGTGCACATAAGCAGGGATCAGTGCACTCGAGACGATTCTCGGAAAGGGACTTCCAAACAAAAGTATAAGGTGTTCCAGCTCCCCTAAAAATTAACCTTTACAAGTAAATTTCTATCTGGTGTATCATTTATCAGCATCCATCCTCCTTTCCATGCCACAGATTGAGGTGTTAGAAAGAGGTCTCAGCTTTGTTCCTAATAGATCTTTTGATCTTTATTCCACCATTTTTAATATCAATTAACCATTTTTTTTTTTTAAACTGTAATTTTTTATTTTGTCAGAAGAACAAAAAGAATACAAACAGGCATAAAGCAGTGGGGAGCAAACCCCAAAAAGATAAATTACAAAATCAATAAGAACAACATGCATCCGGTGAAAACACAATTACGCTAGAAGGCATCCCCAACATATATGGTAACAAGCCTACCAGCAGTATACTAAGGAGAAATGAAAGGGAAGGGGAGGGGGGGAGGAGGGAAACAATACGAGCCACACCAGGGAAGGGTACACCAACAGAAGTAGACAGAAACAAAGGAGAAAAACAGATAAAGAACAAATAAAGAAGAACAATAAGGTCCATGGCCAGTGCATCAGGGAGGTAAATCTGTCCCAGAGATCCCACACTGAGAGAAACCTTGGGACCGTGTTATTCAGGAAGGCTGTAATAGACTCCAGGGATCGAATTTCACGGATTCTAGCAAGCAACTCACCCTCAGGAGGGGGTGAGGTCCGCTTCCAATACTTCGCGATAAGAGTCTTATCCGCCAAGACAATATGCAGAAACAATTTAAAGGGTTGCTTAGCTAACGTTCTAGTAGACAATTGTAATAGGTAAACTAAAGGATCTAGAGGTACCTCAACTCCCAAGACCTCCCGGAGCAAACGTTGGACCATAGTCAGGAAGGGGGTAATCTGCGGGCATGTCCAGAAAATGTTATATACATCCCCCAAGCCCACCCCACAACGCCAGCATTGAGGGGGTATGTCTGGGTTCAGTCTATTTAACAGGACAGGAGTATGGTACCAACCCATAAGCATTTTATACTGTGTCTCCTTGTATGCTGTACAGATAGAGGCCCTATCCCAAATCACCCGCCACTGAGGAACCGTAATGGTGGAGGCAAGGGCTTCTTCCCAGCGCCCATGTAACGATGAGAAGGGGGGGGGGGCACCGTCCAGTGGGGCGGAGAGTAGAGAATAAATTCTCGATAGGAGCCCCCTCGTCTGCGGCCCCCTCCTACACAACCTCTCAAAACACAGTCAACGAGCCCCACTGCGATGACAGATAATGCCGAAGTTGCATATAGTGGGTCAGTTCAGAGGCAGGGAGCCCCCAGCGAGACTGCAGATCAGTAAAGGGCAGGAGCACACGCATGGCAGGGCTCACTATATCAGCCCAACAGAACAGCCCCTGGGAGCCACACTCCCGGGCCATGAGGGAAGTGCCACCTGGAAGAAAATCCGGGCGATAAAGGAAAGATTGCATAGGAGAGAAAGGAGATAGGAGCTGAAACCGCCTAGAAAAATAAGTCCACACATATTTAGTAAACAACATGGGGCCTAGGAAGGAGGGCGGAGGAGAGGAAAGCGGAAAAGACCACAGGAAAGAGTTGGGATGAATAGGAGCCAACCATAATTTCTCAATTTCCATCCATTTGCTATAAGCGTGACGAGTGGACCACGCTGCAAGATGGCGGAGGTGCGCTGCCCAATAATATTTAGCAATATCAGGAACCCCAAGCCCCCCGAAGATCGGTTCGCCATCATGAAGGACATGGGAAGCCTATGTCTCCTAGCATCCCAAATAAACCGAAAAATCGCCGATTGAAACGATCGCAATGCAGCCAACGGTACCCGTACCCACAGTGTTTCGAAAAAATAAAGCAACTTAGGGAGAATAGTCATTTTAACTGCAGCAATACGACCAAAAAAGGAGATATATTGTGACCTCCACTTATCCAGGGGGGAGCGAAGCTCTCGAAACAAAGAGGGAAAGTTTACAGAGTAAAGAAAGGAATAGCTAGGAGAGAGGGAAACGCCCATGTATTTAATAGTGGAGGGAGACCAGCGGAAAGAGTAGTTAGCATGCAGCTGAGCGACCAAAGAAGGGGAAAGATTTATAGGCATAGCCTCAGTTTTAGAGAGGTTGATCTTATAGCCCGAAACCCTACCATAGTCATGCAAAAGTTTATATAGAGAGGGCAAAGACAAAAGAGGGTTAGTGAGAGTGAGCAGAACATCGTCGGCAAAGAGGCAGACCTTAAAAGTCCTATCATGTAAAGTTATACCAGAGACATCCGGGTTCCCCCGAATCAAGGCCGCAAGCGGCTCTATGCAAAGAGCAAAGATCAAGGGGGACAGTGGGCAGCCCTGTCTGGTGCCATTGCGGATAGTAATAGGAGTAGAGGTGGGAGAGGGCAGTTTAAGAGAAGCAGTAGGGGATGAGTAGGGGCCCCGCAGTGCAGTGAGAAATACCGTGATTCCAAATTGCTGGAGCGTAGCAAACATGGATGGCCAACCCAACCTATCAAAAGCCTTTTCAGCGTCTAGACTCAAAAGTAAGGCCTGTTCGGAACGTTTGTTGACCAGGTCAATGAGGTTGGCAACATGTCTCGTATTGTCACCCCCCCCCCCCCCCCCCCCCTGACAACAGGGAATAAAACCAACCTGGTCCCTTTGGATAAGAGCAGGCAAGAAATTACAGAGGCGTGCAGCCAACACCTTGGTGAACAATTTTAGGTCTGAGTTCAGCAGGGCAATAGGTCCATAGCTACAATTAACTATTTTTAATATCAAGTTCATCCGGTTATTAACAGTTAAAAGATATATTTTTGAACATAGTTACATAGTTACATAGTTAGTACGGTCGAAAAAAGACATATGTCCATCAAGTTCAACCAGGGAATTAAGGGGTTGGGGTGTGGCGCGATATTGGGGAAGGGATGAGATTTTATATTTCTTCATAAGCATTAATCTTATTTTGTTCCAGGAATGTATCTAATCCTGTTTTAAAGCTGTTAATTGTTCCTGCTGTGACCAGTTCCTGAGGTAGACTGTTCCATAAGTTCACAGTTCTCATGGTAAAGAAGGCGTGTCGCCCCTTGAGACTAAACTTTTTCTTCTCCAGACGGAGGGAGTGCCCCCTCGTCCTTTGGGGGGGTTTAACCTGGAACAGTTTTTCTCCATATTTTTTGTATGGGCCATTAATATACTTATATACGTTTATCATATCCCCCCTTAAACGTCTCTTCTCAAGACTAAACAATTGTAACTCCTTTAATCGCTCCTCATAGCTAAGATGTTCCATTCCCCATATTAGTTTAGTCGCGCGTCTCTGCACCCTTTCCAACTCCGCAGTGTCCCTTTTATGGACAGGTGCCCAAAACTGAACAGCATATTCCAGGTAAGGCCGTACCAATGATTTATAAAGGGGGAGTATTATGTCCCTGTCCCTTGAGTCCATGCCTCTTTTGATACATGACAATATCCTGACGGCTTTGGAAGCAGCAGCCTGACATTGCATGCTATTCTGTAGTCTGTGATCTACAAGTACACCCAGATCCTTCTCTACCAGTGACTCTGCCAGTTTAATCCCCCCTAAGACATACGATGCATGCAGGTTATTAGTACCCAGATGCATAACTTTACATTTATCCACATTGAACCTCATTTGCCAAGTGGATGCCCAGACACTTAGTCTATCCAAGTCATCTTGTAACTTATGCACATCCTCTATAGACTGTACTGTGCTACAAAGCTTGGTGTCATCTGCAAAGATAGAAACAGAGCTGTTAATACCATCCTCTATATCATTAATAAATAAATTAAACAACAGCGGGCCCAGTACTGAACCTTGGGGTACACCACTAATAACCGGGGACCAATCAGAGTACGAATCATTGACCACCACTCTCTGGGTACGATCCATAAGCCAGTGTTCAATCCAGTTACAAACTAAAATTTCCAAACCCAAAGACCTTAACTTACCTGTCAGACGTCTATGAGGGACAGTATCAAATGCTTTAGGAAAATCCAGAAACACTATATCCACAGCCATTCCTCTGTCAAGGCTTCTACTCACCTCTTCATAAAAGCAAATTAGATTGGTTTGACAACTTCTATCCTTAGTAAACCCATGCTGGCTATCACTTATAATACAATTATCCCCTATGTATTCCTGTATGTAATCCCTTATAAGTCCTTCAAACAATTTACCCACAATGCACGTTAAACTTACCGGTCTATAGTTTCCTGGGGAAGACCTAGAGCCCTTTTTGAAGATTGGCACCACATTCGCCTTGCGCCAGTCCCTTGGCACAATACCAGACACCAGAGAATCTCTAAATATCATGAACAGGGGTACAGATATTACTGAACTTACCTCTCTAAGAACTCTTGGGTGTAGTCCATCCGGTCCTGGGGATTTGCTTACATTTATATCACTTAACTTACCTTGTACCATCTCTACATTAAGCCAGTTCAGTACATTACATGATGTGTTACCAGCACTGACCTGGCCAATGTCAGCTCCTTCTTCCATAGTGTATACAGAACTAAAGAACCCATTCAGTAGCTCCGCCTTCTCTTGATCGCCTGTGACAACCTCCCCATTATCATTATTAAGGGGTCCTACATGCTCTGTCCTTGGGTTTTTTGCATTTATATGTCTAAAAAAATATTTAGGATTAGTTTTGCTTTCTTTGGCCACCTGTCTCTCATTTTGAATTTTTGCTGTTTTTATTACATTTTTACAGATTCTATTAAGCTCCTTGTACTGTTTAAATGTTATAGCTGACCCATCAGATTTGTATTTTTTGAAGGCTATTTTTTTGTTGTTTATTGCTCTTTTAACATCATGTGTCAGCCATGTAGGATTTAGTTTTAATCGTTTATATTTGTTCCCCTTTGGTATATATTTAGCTGTATAGTTATTTAGAGTTGATTTAAAGATGTCCCATTTACCTTCTGTATCAGTATTTGAGAACACCTCCCCCCAGTCTATGTCCTGTAGTGCAGATCTCAGCCCAGGGAAATTTGCCTTTTTAAAGTTATATGTTTTTGCCTTCCCCGCCTGTCTTTGTTTTCTACATTTTAAGTCAAAAGTAACTATATTGTGGTCGCTATGCCCAAGGTTTTCCCGCACAGTTACATTACCAACCAGCTCTGCGTTGTTGGAAATGATCAGATCCAACAAGGCATCACTTCTTGTTGGGTCCTCCACAAACTGGCCCATAAAATTATCCTGCAATAAATTTAGGAATTGTCGCCCCTTTGTAGTTTTAGCCAACCCCGGACCCCAATCTATATCTGGATAGTTAAAATCTCCCATTATTACCACTGTACCTGCCCGGGCGGCCCTCTCTATTTGTTTATGAAGCTGAACTTCTATCTCTTCAGTGATATTAGGGGGTCTGTAGATTACCCCAAATATTATTTTTTCAGTATTTCCCTCCTTTTGTAATTCTACCCACAGTGATTCCACATCCTCAGAATCATCACACACTATGGCATCGTTCACACTGACTTTCATACCACTTCTTACATACAGACAGACTCCACCACCTTTTCTGTTCATTCTATCCTTGCGAAACAATGTAAACCCCTGCAGATTGACAGCCCAGTCATGCGAGGAGTCCAGCCATGTCTCAGTGACCCCAACTATATCAATATGTTCCTCCAGTATCAAGGCCTCAAGCTCCCCCATTTTATTTGCTAGGCTTCTGGCATTTGTGAACATACACTTTACATTTCCATCCTTTATGTTATTGGGGTTAATGGGATTCAAGGGTGTAAGTTTTATTTTCCTGTGAAGCTTATTCCTATTAACTATTCTAACCCCTCCCTCCGCTCCACCCCCAGGTACATTTATAATTCCCACCTCTCTATCTACACTATCTTCCCCCTCTTTGCTGTAGGTTCCCTCCCCCCAAGTCCCTAGTTTAAACACTCCTCCACCCTTCTAGCCATCTTCTCCCCAAGCAAAGCTGCACCCTCCCCATTGAGGTGCAGCCCGTCCCTACGGTAGAGCCGGTAACCGACAGCGAAGTCAGCCCAGTTCTCCATGAACCCAAACCCTTCCTTCCTACACCAGCTTCTGAGCCACTTGTTTACCTCCCTGATCTCCCGCTGCCTCTCTGGTGCGGCCCGTGGTACTGGTAGTATTTCAGAAAAGACTACCTTGGAGGTCCTTGCCTTAAGCTTGCGGCCTAAGTCCCTGAAATCATTTTTAAGGACACTCCACCTACCTCTTACTTTGTCATTGGTGCCAATATGTACCATGACTGCTGGGTCCTCTCCAGCCCCGCCCAACAACCTGTCAACCCGATCCGCGATGTGTCGAACTCGTGCGCCAGGCAGACAACACACTGTTCGGCGATCCCGGTCTTTGTGACAGATTGCCCTGTCTGTCCCCCTAATAATTGAGTCCCCCACCACTAGTACCTGTCTGGCCTGCCCTGTACTCCTCCCTCCCTCCTTACTGGAGCAGACACCCCCCTGGCGGTCAGAGGTGGTATCCTGCTGCAGTTCTCCTAGCTCTGTAATGGCACCCCCCTCATCTGCCAAGCGGGCAACTTGTTGGGGTGTGCCAGTTCAGGACTAGCCTCCCTGACACTTTTTCCCCTACCCCTCTTTCTAACTGTAACCCAGCTAACTGCCTGACTGTCCTGCAACTCCGTCCCACTGTCCTCCCCCACCTCTACTCCCGAGAGTGCCTGCTCAGTGAGCAGGAGACTCCTCTCCATGTTGTTAATGCTTCTCATTGTTGCCAGTCGCCCCTCTAGATGCAGGATCTGGGCTTCCAAACGGACAACTAGCACACATCTGGCACAACAATATGCACCCTCAAACTGTTGTTCAAGGATTGCATACATGACAGTGGAGACTCTGGTACCGTTATAGGAACCAAATCAAGTCTGAATATCCAAGGGATAAATGTGATTCCACTGTCATCTAGTTTTATGGAACAAGCTTCAGTCAAATGGTCACACAATTACTACAATCCCCTCTCCATCTTCCATAGACACAACCATAACCACCTTTAAAACAACCAACCCTACCTTTTATCCCATAAACTCAAGGTGCGAGGCAATGAATATATTTCAGCAGCGTGTGGAGTCAGATCTGAGATGTTTGGAACTACAGGAAAGTTCCAGAGTACATAATCTAACAGCGAAACAAAGGCATGTGTATCCAATAATACACATATCACAATATGCCCATCTGACAAAGGCGGATCAGTGGTAGTGATGGACGAAAGCCTTTACGACCAACAAGTCATGTTAATGCTAACAGATACTGACACCTACCGTAACATCCCAGGTGATCTCACTGAAACCATAAAAAATAAATTGGATAAACTACTACAGGATGGAGTATATTTAAATATCATAAATAATAAACAAAAAGAATACCTACTACCATCACATCCAGGCTGTCCGATATTCCATGCTTTTCCCAAAACACATAAAAATAAGTTTCCTCCACCACTTTGGCCCATAGTGGCCAGAATCAATTCTCTATTGGAAAAACTAGGTGCCTGGTTGGATACCCTTCTCCAACCTCTGGTCAAATGCACACCTGGTTATATTCGTGAAAGTAAAACATTGCTGCAAACCACCAGTCAAATGGAATGGCCCACAGAAGCATCATGGCTATCTTGTGACGTAGTCTCTTTGTATAGATGTATGCCTCATTCTACTGCAATTACTGCTGTTGCACATCATTTCCAAAAATACAGCAATTATGGTTCTGATGTAATTCAATATATGCTGGATGTTTTATTGTTTTTGTTAATAACAACTTTCTTTTGCTTTAACAACACTTTTTATTTGCAGATAAAAGGATGCTTGATGGGCGCCGAGTTCTCTCCATCCCTGGCCAATTTGTAGGCATACTGGGAGGAGGTCATCCTCTATGCCTGTACCAACCTATTTTTTTCATCTTGTGGGTTGGTACGGCAGATATATTGACGACCTCCTCCAGGTATGGAGGGGTACTGCACAAGAGTCATTTGTCACCTACCTCAATGAGAACCAGTTTGGTTTACAATTTACAGCGAAGTGGGATGACCAAATTACTATTACTAATTTTTTGGATGTGACTTTAATTGGATCTTCTGTAGACAACAAAGTTTACACTAAACTTACTGTAAAGATACTGCTGGAAACAGCCTCCTCAAAGCTGTCACCCACAACATGTGACACGCAATCTACCTATCGGCGAATATGTCAGGGCGAAAAGGGATTGCACCCGCAATGAGGATTATGATATAGCATGTGCAGATATTCAAGATCATCTTAAAGCCAGAGGATATAATAAAAATACAATTATGAGAGCAAAAAAGATTGTGGACTCCAAACCAGAGGGTTATTATCTGGTAGACAGATTACAAAATAACACAAGTGAACTAAATGGAACAAATAGTTCCAACAATGATGAAATATTGAGAAATATCAAAAGTAATCCCACCAAGAACAGTAACAAAAACAATAACTTGCCTACATTCAGCACTCCATACAGCATTCATTTCCAAGAAATAAAAAATATAATTTTGAAACATATATTGGCATTACATCATGATGAAATCTTGTCTAAAATATTAAGGAATGGCATAAGACTGGTACCACGCAAAAGTTTTTCTTTACACAATCAATTGTCACCCAGTAACTTTTCAAATAGCTGCGATAAATCCACATGGTTATCCTATAAAGGTACCTATAAATGTAACCAAACAAGATGCCGTGTATGTAAATATATTAATCCTTTTTCCTCTGTTCATTCTATTAGCACTGGGAAAACGTATCATATAAAGTCATTCATTAATTGTTCCACAACTCACATTGTGTATCTGGCAACCTGTTCTGCATGCAGCCTTCAGTATGTGGGCTGCAAGTCTAGAAATCAGGATTGTGGAGCATGTTTGCATGCCACAAAATGTGCATGAAACCCAGAAAGCAATGTCTGGTCTCACGCGGCATTTTTTGGAGATTCACAGGAGGTGACCTTTCTCACCTTACATTACAAGGTATTGAAAGAGTCAAGCCTCCCAAGCGAGGAGGAGACTGGACTAAGCTGGTGTTCAGATGGGAGGTGTTTTGGATCCTCCATTTGGACACCAGATATCCGAAAGGATTGAACTACAGAAATGACCTAGCACACATTTACTAATGTTTGTTTATACATTGGCAAACTTGAATTTACTAGAAAACGCATATGTTTGCATTTACCCAATGTGTATTGTTCCGTATGTGAACCCATGCTTCTCTGCCTCTCACTTTGCAGCCCAGTAGATTGCATACAACAGGTGTGTGTGCAACACAATTAGGTGTGGTCAGGTAACAGTGGGTGGACCTTGAGTACACTGAAGTCATTTGGCATAGGATATATAAGAAGCAAGTAACCACAGTAAAGCTGTCGCCATGATTAAGGTTTTTGTGATAAACTGAAACGCGTCGGCATTTCATTTAGCTTTTAATAAGGCTGTTTTGAGCTAATCTATTTTAATAGTTAGATTAAAGGTTGTTTTTTAGGGGAGCTGGAACACCATATTCTTTTGTTTGGAAGTCCCTTTCCGAGAACCGGCTCGAGTACACTGATCCGTGCTTCCCTGCACATGTTCCCGTTTGGTCTACATTGAACTTTACAAGTGGTTAGCTGACTCGATGCACAGTGTTGCTTGCTATACCGTGGGGCAAAAAAGTATTTAGTCAGCCACCAATTGTGCATGTTCTCCCACTTAAAAAGAGGAGAGAGGGCTGTAATTTTCATCATAGGTATACCTCAACTATGAGAGAACTATTGAGAAAAAAAAAATCCATAAAATCACATTGAAGGAGATTTATCATTCTTTTCAAACGTATGGCTTTTATATAACAATTTTTTTAACTTACTTTTGCTTACATGCGACCTATTTATGAAATAGTCGCACAACCTTGCTAAATAGATCACACGTAAGCAAAACCGGGAAACCCGCTTAAAAAAGCATTTTTTAAAGCGGAAACTTTTTCCCTTATGTTAATAGCCGAAGTTCTTTATCTACCCTTTATTACCAGTAGCGTTGCTAGAGAGTGAGGGGGGGGGGGGGGGGGGGGGAGACATCATACCACATCGGGTGACACCCTGACTGGCCTGCCTGGCACTAAATAGCTGCACTCCAGTTATCCCGCAACAACCCATCCCCCCTCCTCAGAAAACATACTATGCAGCACCATGAATATCCATACTCTGGAGGCTTTTTTGTTTAATTTTGAGCCTGCATTTTGTGACGTTGGTGGGAGGAGTCTTGCGTCGCTGCATTGAGGCCGAAGTTTGCGTCTGAAAGGAAGGCAGCGCAGCACCAATAGGCACATAAATAATGATGAATACACAATTTTAAAAAAATGGCTCGATGCGTCACCCACCCCGAAATGTGCATGAAGCTGATTACTATGGATGTTTCTTTTTTTATAAAAATTCTTACACAATTATTTTGTGCCTTATTCTATTTTAACACAACATTAATTTTAAAATTGAGTGGGTATGTGTCCTAAAATTAATAAGGTGTGCAGTGTGTTTTTTTAACCTTAAAATTAATAGATTTATTAGTTATATAATTAATTTTTTCTATAATTAACATTAACATTAATGTAGTAGCTTTATTTAATCATGCAGAACAAGAACAGTTGTTAAAGTGGGTGTTAATGTCCTTTTCTGCAGATGTATGCACTTTCTGTAAGACAGGTTGGACCTAAAATACATATGCCACTTTTAAATGGAGATGCAACTTTTTTTCTTCATAAATAGCGACTATATAGCGAAAAATTACTACGTGAGCAGATTTCAGAAATGTGCTTTACAATAAGCAAAAATCAAATGTATAGAAAAGTAAAAGCAAAGAAAATCTATTACGGAGCATGATAAATCTCCTTCATTGCCTTTTTTTAAAGGATTTATTTGCAAATTATGGTGTAAAATAAGTATTTGGTCAATAACAAAAGTTAATCTCACTACTTTGGTATATACCCTTTGTTGGCAATGACAGAGGTCAACCATTTTCTGTAAGTCTTCAAGGTTTTCACACACTGTTGCTGGTATTTTGGCCCATTCCTCCATGCAGATCTCCTCTAGAGCAGTGATGTTTTGGGGCTGTCGCTGGGCAACACAGACTTTCAACTCCCTCCAAAGATTTTCTATGGGGTTGACATCTGGAGATTGGCTAGGCCACTCAAGGACCTTGAAATTCTTCTTACAAAGCCACTCCTTCATTGCCCCGCGGTGTGTTTGGGATCATTGTCATGCTGAAAGACCCAGCCACGTTTCATCTTCATTGCCCTTGCTGATGGAAGGAGGTTTTCACTAAAAATCTCACGATACATGGCTCCATACATTCTTTCCTTTACACGGATCAGTCGTCCTGGTCCCTTAGCGGAACAAAGCCCCAAAGCAAGATGTTTCCACCCCCATGCTTCACAGTAGGTATGGTGTTCTTTGGTTGCAACTCAGCATTCTTTCTCCTCCAAACATGATGAGTTGAGTTTTTACCTAAAATTTCTACTTTAGTTTCATCTGACCATATGACATTCTCCCAATACTCTTCTGGATCATCCAAATGCTCTCTAGTAAACTTCAGACGGGCCCGGACATGTACTGGCTTAAGCAGGGACACATGTCTGGCACTGCATGATTTGAGTCCCTGACAGTTTAGTGTGTTACTGATTAGCCTTTGTTACTTTGGTCCCAGCTCTCTGCAGGTCATTCACTAGGTCCCCGAATGTGGTTCTAGGATTTTTGCTCACTGTTCTTGTGATCATTTTGACACCACGGGGTGAGATCTTGCATGGAGCCCCAGATCGAGGGAGATTACCAGTGGTCTTGTATGTCTTCCATTTTCTAATAATTGCAGGTCTATAATTTGGTTTCTGGTGTCCTTTGACAGCTCTTTGGTCTTGGCCATAGTGGACTTTGGAGTGTGACTGTTTGAGGTTGTGGACAGGTGTCTTTTATACTGATAATGAGTTCAAACAGGTTCCATTAATACAGGTAACAAGTGAAGGACAGAGGAGACTCTTAAAGAAGAAGCTACAGGTCTGTGAGAGCCAGAAATCTTGCTTGTTTGTAGGTGACCAAATACTTATTTTCCACCATAATTTGCAAATAAATTCTTTAAAAATCAGACAATGTGATTTTATGTTTTTTTTTTCTCATTATGTTTCTCATAGCTCAGGTATACCTATGATGAAAATTACAGGCCTCTCATCTTTTTAAATGGGAGAACTTGCACAATTGGTGGCTGACTAAATACTTTTTTGTCCAACTGTACCTGCTCTGTTCTCTCCGATACCACTCCTTTTGCTTCATTTTGGCTCTGTTCTGCATATGTTGAATTTTATAAGCATTTGTCTGTTATTACCACATTTTATTATTAGCCTGCCCTGTTCTTCCTGGCCTTACCTGGCTAACAGGTCTTTGTTTATTTTATTGTATTCATCTGTATGTATGTTACTATTACACGCGGTGACCCCGGGTCATATCGGGGCGGTCCCGTCATGTATCTGAAGCCGGGACCCGGGGCTAATAGCGCGGTGCCATGCGCTATTAACCCTTTAGACGCAGCGTTCAAAGTTGAACGCCGCGTTTAAAACGAAAGTGAAAGCTGCCCGGCTGCTTAGTGGGGCTGATCGGGACCACCGCAGTGAAAATCAGCAGATCAGCTGGGACACCTTCCTCCGGCGTGTCCCTTCGGCAATTGTTTGCTCCAAGTCTGAGATGCAGGCTTGAGCAATCAACCGCCGATAACACTGATCAATGCAAAGCTATGGCTTTGCAGTGAACAGGGTATAATATCAGTGTGTGCAGTGTTATAGGTCCCTATGGGAGCTATAACACTGCAAAAAAAAGTGTAAAAAAAAAGTTAATAATTTAACCCTTTCCCTAATAAAAGTTTGAATCACCCCCCTTTTCCCATAAAATAAACATGTAAATGAAAATAAATATAAACAAATGTGGTATCGCCGTGTGCGTAAATGTCCGAACTATAAAAATATATAATTAATTAAACAGCATGGTCAATTGCGTACGCGCAAAAAAATTCCAAAGTCCAAAATAACATATTTTTGGTCACATTTTATATCATGAAAAAATGAATAAAGAGTGATCAAAAAGTCAGATCAATATAAAAATGGTACCGCTCAAAACTTCAGATCACGGCGCAAAAAATTAGCCCTCATACTGCCCCATAGGCGGTAAAATAAAAAAGTTATAGGGGTCAGAAGATGACAATTTTAAACATATACATTTTTCTGAATGTAGTTATGATTTTTTTTACAGAAGTACAACAAAATCAAACCTATATAAGTAGGGTATCATTTTAATCGTATGGACCTATAGAATAAAGATAAGGTGTCATTTTTACCGAAAAATTTACTGACTAGAAACGGAAGCCACCAAAAGTTACAAAATGGCGTAGAATTGGTGGCACAAAAAATAAGCCATCAAATGGATTTTTAGATGCAAAATTGAAAGGGTTATGATTTTTAAAAGGTGAGGAGGAAAAGACGAAAATGCTAAAACGGAAAAACCCGTGGTCCTTAAGGGGTTAATATCAGTTCAATAACCTAAAGAATGAAAAATATATTTTGATTTATTGACCATGTCTCTACAGGACAGTTTATAATTATTTATTGCAGTTTATATAAATTTACTATACTTTTACTACAAAGGGATTTTTCAAGTACAGGCTGAAATGGTAAATAATAAGAATCTCAACAAAGACGTTATGTTGGCCTCTTCCGTTCTTTTTTTCCAGGAAATCGTTTAGAGCAACTAGGGTGTAACTCAGTTATTGAACAGCTGGAGACCATTGTGTCGAAATGTCACTATTTGGTATGACACAAAACCAGACTGAATGTCTCTTCTAACTTTGTTGTAGATAAAGCAAAGTAAAATGTAGTCTACTAATGATGCAGTTAGCAAGCGTCAATGAAGTACCGTAGATCTACGCTGTAAAACAATGAATGAAAGACTAAATTAATTATTTCTGAAGGAAGCCCCAAGATGGTCTGGACCAGAAGGAGGAAACAAGTCATAAATTACTATCACAGAAAAAGCCAACAGTGATTGGATTTAGTAAATTATTAGTAGTGCAGCACTGTGATGGTGGTGTATAGACTCCATTAAAGAATAGCTTCATTATCTAGTACATTTTTTTTTTACTGCTGCTTTATTTAACATAATGACGTAAAAAAGAATAGTGCCAATATATCTACAGTTTACATGGGGGAGAGAGAGCTTAAAGGGGTACTCCGGTGAAAAACATTTTTTTTTTTTTTTTTTAAATCAACTGGTGGCAGAAAGTTAAACAGATTTGTAAATTACTTCTATTAAAAAATCTTAATCCTTCCTGTACTTATTAGCTGCTGAATACTACAGTAGAAATTCTTTTCTTTTTGAAACACAGTGCTCTCTGCTGACATCATGAGCACAGTGCTCTCTGCTGACATCTCTGTCCATTTTAGGAACTGCCCAGAACAGCATATGTTTGCTATGGGGATTTCCTTTTTCTCTGGCAGTTCCTAAAATGGACAGAGATGTCAGCAGAGAGCACTGTGCTCGTGATGTCAGCAGAGAGCTCTGTGTTTCAAACGGAAAAGAATTTCCACTGCAGTATTCAGCAGCTAATAACTACAGGAAGGATTAATATTTTTTTAATAGAAGTAATTTATAAATCTGTTTAACTTTCTGTCACCAGTTGATTTAAAAAGAAAAAAGTTTTTCACCGGAGTACCCCTTTAACACCACTTAGTAGTCTACTGCATTAAGTCCACAAATAATGCTGCCTGGTATTTTTGTGTTTCTTATCAAGTGTGAAAATGGCTGCACAGAGCATCTCTATGGGAAAGCCGGAGATACCCGAATACAGCACTTCTGTATCTCCGGCTCTCCCATAAGACAGTGCTTGGAGGGGATGTGTCAACCACCGCAGATCTGTGCAAGAAGACTTTAGAAAATCGGGGAGCTATACGGTGGGATCCTCACAATCAGACACTTATCCCCTATAGTGGGTAGGGGATAAGAATTTAAGTACCGGAGTGAACACAGTGAATTAGTAACATAAATTGGTTGTCCAAGTGTTATATTTTATTCTATTTATTTTATTTTTTTATATAGCGCCTACAGATTCTGCAGCGCTTACAATTATGGGGTACAAACAAAGACAAGTATCAGACATAATATTACACAATAACTATTCAAACAAGAGGTGTGGGGATTTGTTGAGGATATGTTGAGGCCAATTAGAGAATGTTATAGGCCTGTCTGAAGAAATGTGTTTTTAGGCCACGTTTGAAACTATGGATGTTGTTGTTGGGTCTGAGGGTTTGAGGGATAGCATTCCAGAGAACCGGTGCAGCACGAGTGAAGTCTTGGAGACGGGAGTGAGAAGTTCGGATTATAGAAGATGTTAGTGTGAGATCATTAGCAGATTGGAGAGAACGTGTAGGATGGTAGACGGAGATGAGAGAGGAGATGTAGGGAGGTGCAGCATTGTGGAGGGTTTTGTGTGTGAGACTGAGGATTTTGTACTGTATTCTGGACTGAATTGGTAACCAGTATAGTGATTGGCACAGGGAGGAGGCATCGGTGTAGCGGCTGGAGAGGAAGATGAGTCTGGCTGCGGCATTAAGGATGGACTGGAGAGGAGAGAGTTTGGAGAAAGGAAGGCCTATTAGTAAAGAGTTACAGTAGTCGAGGCGGGAGTGAATCAAAGCAATAATGAGAGTTTTAGCAGTTTCAGTAGTGAGAAACGGGCGGATTCTGGAAATGTTTTTGAGATGCAGGTGACAAGAACGTGAAAGAGACTGAACATGGGGAGTGAAAGACAGATCAGAGTCAAGTATAACTCAAAGACAGCGAGCCTGCTGCCCGGGAGTTATGGTAGTACCACATAAGGAGATGGAAATGTCAGGGTTAGGTACAGTATCAGTTGATGGAGAAAAAACAAGAAGTTCTGTTTTCGAAATATTTAGTTTCAGATATAAAGAGGACATGATGTCTGAGATAGCAGAGAGACAGTCACTGGTATTCTGTAGGAGTGCAGGGGTGATGTTGGTGGAGGAGGTATAGAGTTGGGTGTCATTAGCGTAGAGGTGGTACTGGAAACCAAATCTACTGATTGTTTTTCCAATGGGGGATGTGTAGAGTGAAAAGAGTAGAGGACTCAGGACCGATCCCTGGGGGACCCCGACAGCAAGGGGAAGAGGAGAAGAAGTAGAGCAAGAAAACGACACGCTAAAGGAGTGGCCAGAGAGATAGGAGGAAAACCAGGTGAGAGCAGAGTCCTTGAGACCGATGGAGCGGAGACTACTGAGGAGGAGTTGGTGATCCACAGTGTCAAAAGCCGCAGACAGGTCCAAGAGAATCAGTAAAGAGAAATTGCCATTTAATTTGGCCGTCAGAAAATCGTTAGTGACTTTGGTTAGGGCCGTTTCTGTGGAGTGAAGGGAGCGGAAACCAGACTGTAAGGGGTCAAGGAGAGAGTTCTCGGAGAGATAGCGGATAAGGCGGGAGTAGACCAAGCGTTCCAGGAGTTTGGAGATAAAGGGGAGATATTAGACGGGTTGATAGTTGGCTGCACAAGACGGGTCCAGAGATGGTTTTTTCAATAGTGGGGTTATGATAGAGTGTTTGAAGGAGGAGGGAAAGACCCCAGAAGAGAGGGAGAGGTTAAAGATTTTAGTTAGGTGACAGCTGATAGCAGGAGAGAGAGACCTGATGAGGTGTGAAGGCATGGGGTCACTAGAGCAGGTAGTGGGGCGGGCGGAGGAGAGGAGCCTGGAAACCTCATCCTCCGTTACAGGCTCAGAAACTGAGAGTGATGAAGAGGAGACGTGTTTAATAGAATATACTAATGATAGAAGCTGGTTGAAAAGGGAAAAAATCAGGCCTGTTAAATGTCTCAGACTTTACTGTCCTGGAACAATACTGGACCGGAGCAGCATATGCTACATATACCTCTGATGCCAATGACTAGCTGCATGGATCATGGGCAACTATTGCATGTCATTGCTCCAGGAAACAGAAAAAACTAAGATTAGTTGGGACCACGCATGCATTGGTGTTACTAGTATAATTTCTTACAGTTAAGCTGTGATTCAATTTAATTTTTTTAAGTTTTGTTACTTAAAGGGGTAGTCCAGTGGTGAAAAACTTATCCCCTATCCTAAGGATAGGGGATAAGTTTGAGATTGCGGGGGGGCCGACCGCTGGGGCCCCCTGCGATTTCTCTATACGGGGGCCAGGCTCTCCGGCCAGATAGCGGGTGTTGACCCCTGCACGAAGCAGCGGCCGACACGCCCCCTCAATACATCGCCATGGCAGAGCCGGAGATTGCCGAAGGCAGCGCTCCGGCTCTGCCATAGAGTTGTATTGAGGGGGCGTGTTGGCCACCTTGCGGGGGTCGACACGCCCCCTTCCCACGGGCTGTCAGGGCCCCGTACAGGAGATCGTGGGGGGCCCCAGCGGTCGGACCCCCCCGTGATCTGCAACTTATCCCCTATCCTCAGGATAGGGGATAAGTTGTTCACCACTGGATATCTCCTTTAAACCCTTCAGAGTGGTGATGCCAAGCTGAATTTAGTGCTCTCACTGCTATAAATAAAGTTATAGGGGTCAGAACACGGCAATGAACAGATTTATTTATTATTATTATTTTTACAGTTTTCTATTTTGTTTTTTAAAACCATACAATGTACATAAATTATCCAAGTTTAGTTCAGGCTTCCAAGCATGGAAAACATCAAGTACATTTTCCAGAAGCTGGGATAAGAAGTTTATCATATGAATACTATTATACTAAAATTAGGTGATATTTTCTTTTTAGAAATTTGGACCAAACTAAGAGCAGAATATTTTAGTATACTGGTATAGAAAAAACTAAGAAAAGTTGTTAAACTGATCAGAATACCAATGGCTGCTATGGTCTTATGATATGACATCACTTCCTAAAGGACCAGCGGCAAGAAATGGGGACACATTGCTGGAATATTTTTAGTATTTATAAATTAGTTGCTTTTTGACAATGTGTACATTAAAAGGGTTTTGCTATATCCACCCAAATCTTGTAAGACACTGCTAGACATGTCCCAAGTGAGCAGCAAAAAACACAAGAAATGCCATTCCACTGTGCACCTCAAGTGACGACTGTGATTGTTTCTTTTACTCTTTTGTATAAAAAAAATTTATCACCAAAAATATATATAAAAAATATATATTTATTTATTTCTATTTCATGAATACTGTATATGTATCCCATTGAGAAACATGGAGCGGGCATGTTGGCCGTGGCCTTCTGCAGGGGCGACATGCTCCCTTCCTGGGGATTGCCGGGGTGCCGTGCAAGAGATCATGGGGGGTCACAGCGGTCAGACCCCCATCCCCCCCCCCCCGCAGTCTAAAACTTAGCCCCTATACTGTGGATAAGGGATAAGTTTTATTGAACAACTTTCCACAATTGAGCTAAAAACATATCACTTTATTATGAATACCATTAAAACCCTATTACATCAATACTCAAAATTCATAGAAAATTACTCTTCGGGTACAATTATAATAACAAGTAAACCAACAGTTCTTCTGATATGAACACCTGCATATCCCAACACATTTCCCTGTGTATCCTATATTATACAGATGTTCATCAGGGGATTACAAATAGAATAGTATACAGGAAAGGGGAAAATACATTGACAGACAACAATGTATACATAGAATAAGCAACAACAAAAATAAGCAAGATAAAGTGACAAAAGGGTGTTGGAAATATTTACAAGATGAAAGTCAAGAAGACACTTAGCATTCCACATGAATCACATGGACATAATTATGGACATATTGCTTGAAGTTTCTTTGAACTGGACAATTGTTGGTCCCCCCAACAATCAGTAGACTAACCTACGATATATAAGGGGGATGAAGGTAGAAGAAACAGATAGATAACTCATCTTCCTTATACTAGTCACAGGATGTAAATGACCCTGATGTCACATATTCCACCTACAAAGGTGTTCCTGTGTCCATAACAGTTTCACAAATTCCCATGCTATGATCCCAAAGTATAGATCCCCAATTCATATGGATATCGCACACTGCAACTGCCAATTTATTTACATCATGTGACTAGTATAAGGAAGATGAGTTATCTATCTGGATAAAAAGTATCCATCTATTTTGAGGGACTATTTACATAGCTGGACACCCCTATTGGAGAGGAATACTGATTATCTGGCCTCTATGGTGGATTTAGCCTTTTTCTTCTACCTTCATCCCCCTTATACAGTCATGGCCGTAAATGTTGGCACCCCTGAAATCTTTCAAGAAAATGAAGAATTTCTCACAGAAAAGGATTGCAGCAACACATGTTTTGCTATACACATGTTTATTTCCTTTGTGTGTATTGGAACTAAACCAAAAAAGGAAGTAAAAAAAGCAAATTGGACATAATGTCACATTAAACTCCAAAAATGGGCTGGACAAAATTATTGGCACCCTTAACTTAATATTTGGTTGCACACCCTTTGGAAAAAATAACTGAAATCAGTCGCTTCCTATAACCATCAATAAGCTTCTTACACCTCTCAGCCGGAATGTTGGACCACTCCTCATTTGCAAACTGCTCCAGGTCTCTCTTATTGGAAGGGCACTTTTTCCCAACAGCAATTTTAAGATCTCTCCACAGGTGTTCAATGGGATTTAGATCTGGACTCATTGCTGGCCACTTCAGAACTCTCCAGCCTCTGTTGCCATCCATTTCTGGGTGCTTTTTGACTTATGTTTGGGGTCATTGTCCTGCTCGAAGACCCAAGATCTCAGACACAAACCCAGCTTTCTGACACTGGGCTGTACAGTGCGACCAAAAATCCATTGGTAATCCTTAGATTTCATGATGCCTTTCACACATTTAAGGCACCCAGTGCCAGAGGAAGCAAAACAACCCCAAAACATCATTGAACCTCCTCCATATTTCACTGTAGGTACTGTGTCCTTTTCTTTGTAGGCCTCATTCCATTTTTGGTAAACAGTAGAATTATGTGCTTTACCAAAAAGCTCTATCTTGGTCTCATCTGTCCACAAGACGTTTTCCCAGAAGGATTTTGGCTTGCTCAAGTTCATTTTGGCAAAATGTAGTCTTGCTTTTTATGTCTCTCTGTCAGCAGTGGGGTCCTCCTGGGCCTCCTGCCATAGCATTTCATTTCATTTAAATGTCGACGGATAGTCCGTGCTGACACTGATGCTCCCAGAGCCTGCAGGGCAGCTTGAATATCTTTGGAACTTGTTTGGGGCTGCTTATCCACCAAAGAATTTCCTCTGTAGTATTCAGCAGCTAATAAGTACTGGAAGGATTAAGATTTTTTAATAGAAGTATCTTACAAATCTGTTTAACTTTCTGGCACCAGTTGATTTTTTTAAAAAAAGTTTCCCACCGGAGTACCCCTTTAACCCCTTAAGGACCAAGCCCATTTTTACCTTAAGGACCAGAGCGTTTTTTGCACATCTGACCACTGTCACTTTAAGCATTAATAACTCTGGTAACAAAGTCAATAAGAGAAACGAACCAGCTCACCGCCTATGAACATCACTGGATAGGAAGGAATTTCAAATGGTGCAGGGAGCACGGAATACAGGTCCAAGCCGCAATTCCTAGAGTGAACAGTATCCAAAAAAGCAGATGGTGCAAAAAACAATTTTGCAAAAATTCCAGATCCCAAATCGTAAAATCCAAAATGTATTAAATCATATTAAAATGATACCCAAAATGTGAAGAATTAAAACATGGCACCATGACTAAGAACTGCACGGTTCGAAACGCGTTGGCATTTCTTATTGTTTTTATCCTTCACATTTTGGGGATCATTTTAATATGATTTAATAAATTTTGAATTTTATGATTTGGGAGCTGCAATTTTTGCAAAATAGTTTTTTGCACCATTTGCTTTATTAATAACTCTGGGATACTTTTACTTTTCATGCTGATTCCAAGATTATTTTTTCGTGACATATTCTACTTTATGTTAGTGGTAAATTTTTGTCGATACTTGCATAATTTCTTGGTGGAAAATAGAAAATTTTATGAAAAAATTGTATTTTTCTAACTTTGAAGCTCTCTGCTTGTAAGGAAAATAGACATTCCAAATAAATTATATATTGATTCACACATACAATATGTCTACTTTATGTATGCGTCATAAAGTTGACATGTTTTTACTTTTGGAAGACATCGGAGGGCTTCAAAGCTCAGCAGCAATTTTCAAATTTTTTATAACATTTTTAAAATCTGAATTTTTCAGGGACCAGTTCAGTTTTGAAGTGGAATTGAAGGGTCTTCATATTAGAAATACCCCACAAATGACCCCATTATTTAATAAGGGGTGCAGTGAGGGTCCATTGTTCTGGAAATATGGGGGCTTTGTAAACACACGTGGCCTTCAATTCCGGACAAATTTTCTTTTTAAAAGCCCTATGGTGCTCCTTCTCTTCTGAGCATTGTAGTTCGCCCGCAGAGTACTTTACTTCCACATATGGGGTATGTTCTTACTCAGAAGAAATGGGGTTACAAATTTGTGGAAATGTTTTCCTATTTTCCCTTGTGAAAATGAAAAATTTTGGGTAACACCAGCATTTTAGTTAAAACATTTTTTTTTTCATTTTCCCATCCAACTTTAATGAAAATTTGTCAAACACCTGTGGGGTGTTAAGGCTCACTATACCCCTTGTTACATTCCATGAGGGGTGAAGTTTCCAAAATGGGGTCACATGTGGGTATTTATTTTTGTGTTTGTCAGAACCACTGTAAAATCAGCCGCCCCTGTGAAAATCACCAATTTAGGCCTCAAATTGACATGGTGCGGTCTCACTCCTGAGCCTTGTTGTGCGTCCGCAGAGCATTTTACGTCCCCATATGGGGTATTTCCATACTCAGGGGAAATTGCGTTACAAATTTTGGGGGTCTTTTTTTCCTTTTACCTCTTGTGAAAATAAAAAGTATGGGGTAACACCAGCAGTGTAATTTTTTTATTTTTATTTTTTACACTAACAGGCTAGTGTAGACCCCAACTTTTCCTTTTCATAAGGGTTAAAAGAGAAAAAGCCGCCCAAAATTTGTAGTGCAGTTTCTCCTGAGTACGGAAATGTGGTCCTAAACTGTTTCCTTAACCCCTTAAGGACCGGGGGTTTTTCCGTTTTTGCATTTTCGTTTTTTGCTCCTTGCCTTTAAAAAATCATAACTCTTTCAATTTTGCACCTAAAAATCCATATGATGGCTTATTTTTTGCACCACCAATTCTACTTTGTAATGACGTCAGTCATTGTGCCCAAAAATCTACGGTGAAACGGGAAAAAAAATCATTGTGAGACAAAATTGAAAAAAAAAACGCCATTTTGTAACTTTTGGGGGCTTCCGTTTCTACGTAGTACATTTTTCGGTAAAAATGACACCTTACCTTTATTCTGTAGGTCCATATGATTAAAATGATACCCTACTTATACAGGTTTGAATTTGTCGCACTTCTGGAAAAAATCATAACTTCATGCAGAAAAATTTATACGTTTAAAATTGTCATCTTCTGACCCCTATAACTTTTTTATTTTTCCGTGTATGGGGCGGTATGAGGGCTCATTTTTTGCGCCGTGATCTGAAGTTTTTAACGGTATCATTTTTGCATTGATAGGACTTATTGATCGCTTTTTATTCATTTTTTCATGATATAAAAAGTGACCAAAAATGCACTATTTTGGACTTTGGAATTTTTTTGCGCGCACGCCATTGACCATGCGGTTTAATTAACGATATATTTTTATAATTCGGACATTTCCGCACGCGGCGATACCATTTATGTTTATTTTTATTTTTATTTACACTGTGTTTTTTCTTTTATGGGAAAAGGGGGGTGATTCAAACTTTTAATAGGGAAGGGGTTAAATGATGTTTATTCACTTTTTTTTTGCACTTTTTTTTTGCAGTGTTATAGGTCCCATAGGGACCTATAACACTGCACACACTGATCTTTTACATTGATCACTGGTTTCTCATAAGAAACCAGTGATCGATGATTCTGCCGCATGACTGCTCATGCCTGGATCTCAGGCACTGAGCAGTCATTCGGCGATCGGACAGCGAGGAGGCAGGTAGGGGCCCTCCCGCTGTCCTGTCAGCTGTTCGGGATGCCGCGATTTCACCGTGGCTATCCCGAACAGCCCACTGAGCTAGCCGGCATGCTTTCGGTTTCACTTTAGACGCGGCGTTCAACTTTGAACGCCGCGTCTAAAGGGTTAATAGCGCGCGGCACAGCGATCAATGCCGCGCGCTATTAGCCACGGGTCCCGGCCGTTGTTAGAGGCCGGGCCCGAACCGCTATGACGCGGGGCCACGCCGTGGCCCCGCGTTATAAATCGGGAGTGGACACATGACGTTCCAGTACGTCATGTGTCCTTAAGGGGTTAAAAAAAGACAGGGCTCCGAAGTGAGAGAGCGCCATGTGCATTTGGACTAAATTAAGGATTGCATAGGGGTGGACATAGGGGTTTTCTACGCCAGTGATTCCCAAACAGGGTGCCTCCAGCTGTTGCTAAACTCCCAGCATGCCTGGACAGTCAGTGGCTGTCCGTATATGCTGGGAGTTGTTGTTTTGCAACAGCTGGAGGCTCCGTTTTGGAAACACTGCCGTACGATACGTTTTTCATTTCTATTGGGGGGGACAGTGTAAGTGGTGTATATGTAGTGTTTTACCCTTTATTATTTGTTAGTGTAGTGTAGTGTTTTTAGGGTACATTCACACTGGCGGGTTACGGTGAGTTTCCTGCTAGGGGTTTGCGTTGTGGCGAAAAATTTGCCACAGCTCAAACTTGAAGCAGGAAACTGGAAACTCACTGTAAACCCGGCTGTGTGAATGTACCCTGTACATTCACATGGGGGGGGGGGCAAACCTCCAGCTGTTTCAAAACTACAACTCCCAGCATGTACTGACAGACCGTGCATGCTGGGGGTTGTACTTTGAAACACTGGTTGGAAAACCTTCAGTTAGTTTCTGTTACCTAACTCAATATTTTCCAACCAGTGTGCCTCCAGCTGTTGCAAAACTACAACTCCCAGCATGTACTGATCGCTGCCGGACAAGAGTGGGTGGGCAGAGTGGGGGAACCGAACGTTAACCCCCCCGCCCCCGATCTGCAATTGGTCGTCACTTCTAAACGACCAATAGCAGGGATAGGATGGGTTGCACCCCTTCCACCTCACTCCTATCCCTTCAGGAGGATCGTGGGTGTCTTGGACAACCCCGATCCCCATTATTTTCCAGGTCACCGGGTCATTGGAGACCCGGAATTGCCGCAAATCTGTGATCGCCGACATGGGGGGATAGATATCAGCAGTCACCCCAGTCCGGTCCCCGCCCAGCGCGTGTCGGGGACCGAAATTCCAACGGGCGTACAGTTAAGGTACGCCCTTGGTCTTTAAGTACCAGGGAGTGAAGGTGTACCTTCACGCCCTTGGTCCCTAAGTGGTTAAGGACCAGGTCAGTTTTATTTTAGCATTTTCGTTTTTTCCTCCTCGTCTTCTAAAAATCGTAACTCTTTTATATTTTCATCCACAGACTAGTTTGAAGGCTTGTTTTTTTGCGCGACCAGTTGTCCTGCATAATGAGATCACTCATTTTAGCATAAAATGCATGGCACAACCAAAAAAATACTATTTGTGTGGGGGAAATTGAAAAGAAAACCGCAATTTAGCAAATTTTGGAATGTTTCGTTTTCACGCCGTACAATTTATGGTAAAAATGACGTGTTTTTTTATTCTGTGGATCAATATGATTAAAATGACCCATGATTACATACTTTTCTATTATTGTTGCGCTTAAAAAAAAATCGCAAACTTTTTAACCAAATTAGTACGTTTAAAATCCTTCTATTTTGACGACCTATAACTTTTTCATTTTTCCATATAAGCGGCGGTATGGGGCTAATTTTTTGCGCCATGATCTGTACTTTTTTATTGATACTACATTTGTGTATATAAAACTTTTCTATATTTTTTTATTCATTTTTTTTAACAAAATGTGACAAAAAGGAAGCAATTTTGCTTTTTTTTTTTTTTTTTACGTCCACGCAGTTTACCGAACGGGATCAATAACATTATATTTTATAATTTGGACATTTACATACGCAGCGATAACAAATATGGGTATAAAATTTTTTTTTTTTTACACTTTATGGGGGTAAAATGGGAAAAAAGGACCTCTGTGCGCCCTTCTGAATGATCGGATTGCCGCGGCAGCGCTGCAGGCGATCCGATCATCCATATTTCTGACCGCACTTTCGCAGATGCCGTGATCTATATTGATCACGGTATCTGAGGGGTTAATGGCAGACATCCGCGTGATCATGGATATCGGCCATTACCGGCGGGTCCCTGGCTGCGATCAGCAGCCGGAACCAGCCGCACATGATCCAAGGATCGCTCCGATGCTCACGGTCATGTACAGGACGTAAATGTACGTCCTGGTGCGCTAAGTACCGCAGCACCACTATGTAAATTTACGCCCTTGGTCGTTAAGGGGTTAACCACTTAAGGACCTAGGGCGTATGGATACGCCTTGGCGTCCTGGTACTTAAGGACCCAGGGCGTATCCATACGCCCGTGGGAATTTCGGTCCCCGCCGTGCGGGGACCGGATGGGATGCCTGCTGATATCGTTCAGCAGGCATCCCGTGCAAATGCCCAGGTAGACCCCTCCATGTCGGCGATCGCGGCAGATCGTTGTTGAATTCACACTAACGATCTGCCGCGATTCGGGTCATATGGGTCACACGTGACTTTTCCATCTTTTTTGAACACTTTTTACTTAACTTTTTCTGGGATATGATGTTATAAACATAAAAAATGCAATTGTTATAAATTTTTTTTTTACGTTAACGCCATTGACCGTATGAGATATAACATTTTATTTTTTAATAGTTCGGACGCAATTACGCATGCGTAAATACCAAATATGTTTATTTTTATTATGCTTACATATTTTTTATACAAAAAAAGGGAAAGGGGGTGACATGAACTTTTAATATGAAAGGGGTTAATGGGTGTTTTTTAAAACTTTTTTTAAATACACTTTATTAGGAGGAATCATTAGATTCCTCATACAGATCAATTCAGTTCTATTGAACTCCATTGATCTCCACTGCTCAAGGCCGGCTCAATCAAATGCAGATACACGGGGGCAGCCATGAATGCAGAGGTAAGCCCTCCAGCTACCTCCACTAGAGATGAGCGAATCGAATATGATAAATCTGAATTCGAATGCAAATATCGCTGCGATTCTATAGCGCAAATCGCTTCATTAACCCCTTAAGGACCCGGGTTTTTTCCATTTTTGCACTTTCGTTTTTTCCTCCTTACCCTTAAAAAATCATTATTTTTTTTAATTTTGCACCTAAAAATCCATATGATGGCTTATTTTTTGCGCCACCAATTCTACTTTGTAATGATATCAGTCATTTTACCAAAAGATCTACGGCGAAACAGAAAAAAAATCATTGTGCGACAAAATTGAAGAAAAAACACTTTTGTAACTTTTGGGGGCTTCCGTTTCTACACAGCAAATTTTTCGGTAAAATTTACAACTTATCTTTATTCTGTAGGTCCATATGATTAAAATGATACCCTACTTATGTAGGTTTGATTTTGCTATATTTCTGAAAAAAATCATAACTACATGCAGGAAAATTTGTAAGTTTAAAATTGTCATCTTCTGACCCCTATAACTTTTTTATTTTTCCACGTATGGGGCAGTATGAGGGCTAATCTTTTGCACCATGATCTGAAGTTATTAGCGGTACCATTTTTGTATTGATCGCACTTATTGATCGCTTTTTTCATGACATAAAAAGTGACCAAAAATACACTATTTTGGAATTTGGAATTTTTTTGCGCCTACGCCATTGACTGTGCGGTTAAATTAATGAGATATTTTTATAATTCGGACATTTTTGCATTCGCCGATACCACACATGTTTAATTTTATTTTTATTTACGCATTTTTTTTTTTAAATGGGAAAAGGGGGGGTGATTCAAACTTTTATTAGGAAAGGGGTTAAATGATCTTTATTAACTTTTTTTATTTCACTTCTTTTTTGCAGTGTTATAGCTCCCATAGGGGGCTATAACACTGCACACACTGATCTTTTACATTGATCAATGGTTTCTCATAGGAAACCATTGATTGATGATTCTGCCACTTCACTGCTCATGCCTGGATCTCAGGCACTGAGCAGTCATTAGGCGATCGGACATCCTCCTCATGTCCTATAGTTGTTCGGGATGCCGCGATTTCACTGCGGTGATCCCAAACAGCCCCCTGAGTTGACCGGCATTAGTTTAATTTAACTTTAGACGCGCCAATCAACTTTGAACGTTGCATCTAAAGGGTTAATAGAGCGTGGCACAGTGTTGTGGCCCTGCATTATAGAACGGGAGCGGACTCATGACGTACCGGTACGTCATGGGTCCTTAAGAGGTTAAACTCCATTTAGTATGGTCCAGGCTCCAGGGCATCTAAAATGGCCGATCCACATGTAAGGACATGGGGCAAGGAATCCTGGGAAGGCGGGAACAAGGGTAGGTGGGATGACCCTGAATCACATGCAGGATGCAGCCTATCAGCAGCCAGTCACTCCTGTGATGTCAAAGCCCAATACAATCGGTAGCTATATTCCAGCTAGTCACCTCATCCTTTTACTGCAGAGAGATAGGACAGACAGCGCTTTGTGTGTGTGTTAGGCTGGGTCCACACTACGTTTTGTCCCATACGGGAGCGCATACGGCAGGGGGAAGCTAAAAGCTCACGCTCCCGTATGTTACCGTATGCGCTCCCATATGTCATTCATTTCAATGAGCCGACCGGAGTGAAACGTTCGGTCCGGTCGGCTCATTTTTGCGCCGTATGCGCTTTTACAACCGGACCTAAAACCGTGGTTGACCACAGTTTTAGGTCCGGTTGTAAAAGCGCATACGGCGCAAAAATGAGCCGACCGGACCGAACGTTTCACTCCGGTCGGCTCATTGAAATGAATGACATACGGGAGCGCATACGGTAACATACGGGAGCGCGAGCTTTTAGCTCCCCCCTGCCGTATGCACTCCCGTATGGGACAAAACGTAGTGTGGACCCAGCCTTACTCAGAAAAGCTTTTTCCAGCAGCATTTCATCTCCTAGTCACGTCAGCATTCTGGTTGACAGAGAGCAGTGCGTTTTTCACAGAATTTTTTTTTTGTTGCAGCGATTAACCTCCCAGTCATTGTATACAGCATTGTATTACAGAGAGGGGCAGAGAGCTGTGTGTTGCCATACATTTAAACAAGCTGGCTCAGCTGGAGAAAGCTTAGCAGAGGAGGGAGGAATACGTTTTTAGCGCAACTCTGTGTCTTTGTTCCACAACAAAGTGCATACCACATACCTACATCTAAGTAGTGTAATATTTTGTACCTGTTAATCTGTCAAGAGCCTAGATACTGTGAAAGGACAGCCAAAAGTAATCACCGGCTTGTGTTTAACTCCAATACTTCTTTAACCCCTTAAGGACCCGGGCTTTTTCCGTTTTTTTCATTTTCAATTTTTCCTCCTTAACTTAAAAAAAATAACTCTTAAAAATTTTCACCTAAAATTCTATATGATGGCTTATTTTTTGTGTCACTAATTCTACTTTGTAATGACATTAGTCATTTTACCCAAAAATCTACGGTGAAATGGGAAAAAAATCAATGTGCGACAAAATTGATGAAAAAACACTATTTTGTAAGTTTTGTGGGCTTCCATTTTTACACAGTACATTTTTTGGCAAAAATGACACCTTATATTTATTCCATAGGTCTATACGGTTAAAATGATACCCTACTTGTATAGGTTTGATTTTGTGTCACTTCAGAAAAAAAATCATGAATACATGCAGGAAAATTTATACGTTTAAAATGGTCATCTTCTGACCCCTATAACCTTTTTATTTTTCAGTGTTCAGGGCGCTATGTGGGCTCATTTTTTGCGCCGTGATCTCAAGTTTTTAGCAGTACCATTTTTGTTCTAATCAGACTTTTTGATCACTTTTTATTCCCTTTTTTGTGGTATAAAAAGTGATCCAAAATGCGCTATTTTGGAATTTTGAATTTTTTTGAGCATATGCCATTGAATGTGCTGTTTAAAAAGCAGTATATTTTTATAATTCGGACATTTCCGCACGCTACGATACCACATATGTTTATTTTTATTTACACTGTTTTTTTTTTATTCTTGGAAATGCCGGGTGATTCAAACTTTTATTAGGGGAAGGGATAATTGAAAGGGTTAATGATTTTTTTTTACACTTTTCTTATGCAATATTATAGTTCCTATAGGGGGCTATAACATTGCATGTACTGATCTTTTACACTGATTGATGCATCAATAGGAATGGATCAATCAGTGTTTTTGGCGATTGAATGCTCAAGCCTGGATCTCAGGCTTGAAGCATTCATTCGGCGATCGGGCAGCGCAGGAGAAGGTAAGAAGACCTCCTCCTGTGCTACAGCTGTTCGGGATGCCGCGATTATACCACGGCGATCCCGAACAGCTCCCTGAGCTAGCTGGCCACTTTTACTTTCATTTTTAGCCGCGCGGCTCAGCTTTGAGTAAAAGTAATCACCGGCTTGTGTTTTACTCCAATACTTTTTTCTGCGTACTGTAGCGCATTTTCCTCCCCTAATAAGTACATACCACATACATACATCTAAGTAGAGTACTATTTTGTAACTGTTAATCTGTCGAAGGCCTAGATACTGTGAAAGGCCAGGCAAAAGTAATCACCGGCTGGTGTTTTACTCAAATAATTTTTTAAGCGTACTGTAGCACATTTTTCTGCCCTCATAAGTGCATACCACATACCTACATCTTAGTAGTGTACTATTTTGGACCTGTTAATCTGTCAAGGGCCTAGATACTGTGAAAGGAAAGCCAAAAGTAGACACCTGCTGCTGTTCTAGACAAATACTGTTTTAAGCTTAGTGAAGCTTATTGTACTCCCCTTTTATACGCACTAAGTATATCAGGCAGAGAAGTGCCAGGACGTGCACAGAGGAGTGGCAGAGGCCTAAATTCATCAGGCACAGGCAGAGGTCAAAGCAGACTAGGGGCGAGTGGCAGCAGGAGTTGCAGCGAGAGGCCTGATCTCCCGGTATCAGCTAGCGGTCTTGTCTCGACCAGCAACCCATCTGCCATCATCGATTGGTTAACACGGTCATCCACTTCATCACAAGTGACATCTGATACCCCCAGTCAACAGTCGGTGGGTTCCTCAGACACAACCCTCAGTTGGCATGGCCCGGGAGTAGTCCCTGTCCTCCCATTACCTCTGTCCTATGCTGTTCCCTCCCCTAAAGAAGTATCTTATGCTGTGGGTTCAGCTCCACTATTCAGTGAGGACGATCTAATAGAGGACAGTCAGCAGCTACTGCCCAGCCAAGAAGTGGAGGAGACATCAGCCGCTTCCTCCGCTAGGCGGGCAAGTAGTAATGAGGAGAGTGACATGGAAGGTGGTGTTGCCAGCATTCAGGGTCCTGAAGCAGACACTGTTGAGGAACCTGAGGAGGACATCAGTGACGTGCAGACACTTGTTGATGATGAAGCCGATCGCAATTGGGAGCCGGGTACAGAAGGGGCTTCATCATCAAGAGAAGAGGGTTGCAGGTTGCCCATGAGGCAGCAGCTGAGCCAGCAAGGTGGTGGCATGTTTGGCAGTCAGTATGGTGGCAGAAGTGGAAATTCTGAAGCCAAACGTGCCCAGGGAAGACCACCTGCTTTGCGGCAGCCTACCTTCCCGGGAGGTAGTGGAACAGGGGTTCCTGCAGACGGCGGCAGTAGCAGTCAATTAGTGCGGACTGTTGGTGGGAAAAATCAGCTACTCGGCGGTGTGGCAGTATTTCATCAAGCATCCGGAGGAGGTCAACATAGCCACATGCAATATGTGTCTGCAGAAGGTGAAGCGTGGCCAGAGTCCCAATGTTGGCACCACGGCCCTGCGTCAAAATATGCTGCACCACCATAAAGCAGCCTGGGAGAACCGTGGCTCCAATGTAGTGGTCCAGCCTGCTGCGGGGCCGTGACGTCACAATGCTCAGCCCAGCGGCGGGACCCACGTGATCAGGCATCTTATCCCCTATTCTTTGGATAGGGATAAGATGTCTTAGCGCTGGAGTACCCCTTTAATGCCTCAGACTCATTCCAGACACCATAAGAAGATGTAAAATAGTATAAATATATGCATACTCCACAAGTTTAATGTTTTATTTGTTGTAAAAGAAGGTGACACTTTTTTTTAATGAACAAACAAAAGTGTCTTGTCCCAAGGACATTCCACAGTCTTCAGTAATGCACATTGACAAATTTCCCATCTTGCACTGTAGATAATATCTTGTATTGTTTAATGAATCATTTGTATGAACAGCTAACACATCCATATCCCTGAATTCGTATATTCTGTTTCATATAAGGATCAAATAATTTTCTGTGTTTCTGACACAGACAAGGACATATTGGGATATATTGGGTTAATTAATACAAAATTGGAAATGTATAAAAGTAGGCCTAATACCACTGTTCCTTTTAAGCTTGAACTGACAGCAGGGTCCACCAAACTTACCTAAATATACAGGTGGGTAGTGGGGGTGACCTTGTTTCTAACGCTGCTTACCATATGCAAATTGGTGCAGCTGTTCAGGAGAAATTCATCTTGTTTCTAATGTGTTAACATCTTCTTAAAGGGGTTGTTCAGCAAAATAAACAAACTGTGTATGGTGTCAAATAGTGTAATAAAGCAATTTACTAATATAATGTTCTTAGTCATACTGCGCAGATTTCTCTACATCAGCTGAGCTGTCTGGTTTGTAGCAGTGAGGTCCTGTCACACTTGATAAAAGCAGAGCTCCCCCCTCCTGTTTGCCAGGGACCTTTTGCTGGACAACCTATTTAAGTGCAAAGGAGGCGGACTGCTGTTGTATGTGCAATGGTTTTTCCCACCTACATCGGCTGATAACCAAGACCCTTTCTGTTGATAACTTCACTCTCCTTACAGGCATGCTAAGGAAGGGGGATGAATATTTATGGATGGTGCAGAGTTATCAGCAGCAGGGGGTGTAACTATTGCTAGTGTGACTTCTGTGATTTTCTGTGAGATGCTTGCCTAGTTGCTGAGCCACAGCACACCATTTGTCTCCCTATTTGCAGCAATAATGTGTGAATAAAAATTATGATATAGAATAGGCTGCTGAACAGGTCCATTTGCATGTAGGATCATAGCATGTAAACCTACAATAAGGACTAGACAACACTGTGACTTTTTTTTAGTGCTACAGATTGATTTAAGCTATCATGCTAGAGCTATAGTCCATAGAAATTCATTGGTTTTATTCAATTTTGTGTGCTGTAGCTGTCACTTAATAAAAGCAGTGGCTAGAGCATTCAAAAGTTGCAGCGCAGCCCTGGCCTTAAAGGGGTACTCTGCCCCTAGAAATGTTATTCCCCTATCCAAAGAATAGATCGCGGGGGGTCCCAGCAGCCGGCCCTCCACAATCTCCTTACAGGCGCTGCGGCGTTACGGTCATGGAAGCCTGGGGCTTCTATGATTGTGATGTCACTCCATGCCCCCTCCATTAATTTCTATAGGAGGGGGTGTGACGGATAGTACACAGCCGTCATGCCTAATTCCATAGACATGATTGGAGTGGACATGGTGGCTGTGATCGCCAGTCATCCGGCACGGAGTGGAGTTCGCTCTATGCACCGGATGACTTGGGTGCTGTGGCGGAGATAGTGGGGGGTCAGCGACCGGACCCCCACAATCAGACATGTTATCCCCTATCCCCTTACTATACACATAAGATTTATGTGAGCTGAATCTGCTTTCTTTAGGATAAGGCAGTGATATAATGGTTCTGGGGGCCACATGAACAAGTAAGCTGGATTTTCACATATTCAATCTTATTTTTTACATAGTGAAAAATAAGGAACCTTGGCCTATCACACCAAGATAATTTCCTGAACCCCACTCCATCTAGTTCATACAGTACATGGAACTGGAAAGGCCAAGTTGGGACCATTGATATATACACAAAAAAAAATTTGTTGTATCCAAAACACATTTTCTCAAATCTTACATTAAAAGGACCAACAGAAACCGACGCAAAAGGTACCCTGGACCTAAAGATATCAATGACCCTTGGTGATTTATAATTACACTATATCACATAAAGAACACACCAATGAGATATCTAATTAAATAAAACTTAACCTTTACTTCAGTAATTTAAGATTGATGTTACAGAATTGAAAAAAGTGTATAGTATACAATTGGAAACATCACCAAATACAGAGAGAGGGCAGGGAGATGGGGTACGGAAAAGTACCGAATCTAACAATAATCCTGTCTCTACCTGAAGGACATGACCCTCCCTAAGCTAAGTGTGGACTGGGGGAGGGGAAATACTGGGGGAGGCTAAGAGAAGCCTGCCACAACTGTAATTTTATTTACTCCCCCGGTCCACACTTAGCTTAGGGAGAGTCATGTCCTTCAGGTAGGGACAGGACTATTGTTAGATTAGGTACTCACCTATACCCCATCTCCCTTCCCCCCTCACTATATTTGGTGATGTTTCCAATTGTATACTATACACTTTTTTTTAATTAAAAGGACCAATGTTTTATTTGTTTCGGTAAAAGGAGAGTTAAAAACAATTTCTTTTTCTGAGCATGAAATCAATACATTTCAAACCTCTTCTGCAGTTTATGTCTCATGAATGAATGGTATTTGGCAGGGAAGGTCCTATCATAGGACCCCCCCTTCCAATGCCATGCTAAACAGACTTAATCCAACAAGATCCAGAATAAATAGTACATTGACCTCCTGACTTGTCCTTTTTCCTGTTATTTGACTACCCACCAGCCTGCTGCATTGGACCTGACACTATCATCCTGTTATTGACCCTTGCCTGCTTTGGCTTCTGGTTCTGTTTTTGTACTGCGCTCCCCTTTTGGTCTTGTCCCTGATTAACCCCTTATTTACTGATTTAGTACCTTCTCTGCCCGTGTGTTGATGACCCTGCCTTTCTAACCACCCTTAATGCCCCTGCACTTAGAGTGTACAGACCGCTTTACAGAAGATTGTTCAAGTAGGTAGGGAAAGTGGTTTGGGGCGAACTCAGGTCTGCAATGCTCCCTACCTGACGTGAAATTTTACCAGTACTTTCAAAAGAATTTTAAAAACCTGCCTGGTGTTGTTGTTTCAATGAACCTTCAGAATGGTGACTGTGATTTTGGGCACTTTCTGCTATTTTTCATGCTCTCCATTTGAGGAGGTGGGATCAGATCTGCGATGTATTTCAGCAGTACTCACACCTGGAATACCTATCCCTAAATTCTTTGGCCAATGATAGGAGAGCACCTACTCTCTTTGCTAGAGAACGGAGACTTAAAGGGAAGCTGACAACCAGTACACCCGCACTTAACCCAATACAAGCCATTAAAGTGCAGGTGATCCGGATTAAAATTAGGTATTACATACCCGGATCTGAGGTCCGGTTCCAGAGGTGGACCCGTTATTAGTGGACATTGCTAATACATTGTTTGCCGACTTTGCGCAATGGAGACTGGGCCCGTCATGAGGCAGTGAAGCTGGGTATGCCATGTCCCACCTCCACTGTGCAAAGCTAGCGATTAACATATTAGCAATGCTGGCTAATAATAGGTCTATCTCCAGAACCTTACCACGGATCTGGGTAAGTGATATCTCATTTTAATCCGATTTACCTGCACTATAACTACATTGATGTGGTCTGAAATGGAAGGAGGTGCTCAACCCCAAGTGCAGTTGTGCACCTACACTGGGGTGGAGGTCCTGAACTTGTGGACCACAATATAGGTTCACTACTGTGGTAGATGTAAACAATGACATTAGCTAACCCTCAAAACTGATGTAAAATTGAGACATTAGCCAGTATATCCATAGATGAAGGACATACCTGATCCCGCACACAAACGCCAAGGTTTCTCAAGTGGTACAGGACCTAACACTAATCTACCTGTGCCGGATAAGCAAAACCAGGAACCAAATTACAGCAGCATTATGTCCGACTTGTAGACTGCTCCCCGGTTACCTCCTGTGTGACTAAGCGCACATACAATGGGAAGGGGGAGACAGGCTACAAGCCCCACCCTGGTTGGCTAATATATTGCCGGCCTCACAGGTGAAACCTTATTGCTACCCAATATGATAAAAGGGGTGCATTAGTATAAACTTTATACATTAAACAGCTTACATTGACGTGGTCTGAAATGGCAGGAGGTGTTCAACTCCAAGTGCAGTTGCGCACTTACGCTGGGGTGGAGGTCCTGCACTTGTGGTCCATTGCTATGGGCGATCCCCAGCATAATATGCATACAATAGAGGATGCCTTCAGACGGTCACAAGTACCACAATGGCATCCTACACCAGATAAATGTGTGGATGTGTAACACTCATAATTTAAACAAACAACTACATTGACGTGGTCTGAAATGGCAGGAGGTGCTCAACCCCAAGTGCAGTTGTGCACCAACGCTGGGGTGGAGGTCCTGCATTTGTGGAACACAATTTATAAAGGTTCACTACTGTGGTAGACGTAAACAATGCACCTGCACTATACCCAGTGTATTGGTTTAAAGCAAGTGAACCAGCTGTCAGTTTCACTTTAAAAGGCTGGCACTCTGTTGGGGATTGACAGTACTATAGATAGCATGTGGAGATGGGCTTTTTGATAAACTGTGTTCGCAAGGTGTTACGTGAGCCGAAAGTAGTCAAACAGTATCATAGAATCATGAAGAGCATAGCAACGGGGAATGGGTTTACATAACAAAAGCAGCTATTGTCTAAGCAATACACTGCTGATAATAAGGATGACAAGCTGCCTGATTAAAGGTAGGGACATGAGACAGTTAATTTTCAGGTGGTAGGACTTTGAAAGTAGAAACCCTAGTATTTTATAAAGGGATTGAATTTATGGGTGGCTTTACCTTTCAAGTACTACATAGACACACTGGAGGAGGAGGTGGCAGGCTTTGGTTATATGATCACAAGATCAAGGACAATGGAATGTATGCACTATCCAAGAGTTGTTCCACTTTGCTGCTATAGATGGAATTCTCCTAACAGGCAGTAAACAGTAGTATCCAAGAAAGCAAGACACCATGGCTTTAGTGAAATTTAGGGGTAAGTAATTTTAGATTTTCAAATATATTAGAAATCACATAGGCTATCAGATGGTTGGAACTTGTTTGAAACAACAGTGACCATTTAACTTTCCCAACTTCTTAGGGGTCTGGGAGTGCAAAGAAACACATATATACAGTATACATTTAAGTTAAAGGGGTGCTCTGCCTGTGGACATCTTGTTCCCTATCAAAAAGATAGGACCCCTGCTGGGACCCATGCGATTTCAGGGCGGCACCCTGCCTTCTGAACATTTTTCTTCAGAACGCTGGGTTTGGGCTGCCGTGGTGTCACGCCACACCCCCTCTATTCATGTCTGTGGGATGGGGAGCGACCACAGCTGTCATAGACCTGAATGAAGGGGCGTGGTTTGACATCACAGCCATGTCCGCCCGAACCCAGCGTTCTGAACAGAAATGTTCAGAATTCTGGGGTGCTGCTCGGAGATCCGGGGGGGGGGGGGGGGGTAGGGGGGAAATCCAGCGGCCAGACCCCCAACCCCTCCCCCCCACCCAATCATACATCTTATTCCCTATCCTTTTCATAGAGGATAAGATATCCAGGGGGGGGAGTACCGCTTTAAAGGTCAGTAACACAATAAACACACAGTGACAGCATTTGATTGGCAAATGTTTAAAGTGTTTGTTAACCTTTGGCATAAATAGTCTCTTCTTCCCCTGAACTCGCCACAATCTTACATATTCACTTGTTTTTATTTCCAAGTGGTCAATAGGCATTCTTCTGTACCTTGTAAGACAAACTGGTTCAACAGCTTTGCATGGAAAATATATTGAGTCTACAGTTTAGTTTCCATTTACAAGTATTAACTGTAAACATTATGCATACAGGGGACTATGTGGTGTACCTAGTCACGTGACGTGACCCTTACAAAAGTTCCAAAATAATCTTATCTGCATTCCAAGAGCAACTTGTATGTATTTCAGTCACACAACAAGATTAAAACCAAAAGGTATGAACCCTTCCCTTCTTTATATCCAGTTCATGCAGCCATTATCTACATGTGAAAAAAGTAGTAGATGACAGAAAGAAGCCATGGATATTTTTTTAACAGCTTTTTAGGATGAGGCACAAAAACATCATGCTGTGTCTTTGATCTGTGATAAACATAAAGAAACGTTTTCCTATTGACGTCTTTTCTCCATTCACCCCTCAACTTTTTTTCTTTTGTTAAAAGGGTCCCATGACAATAAACTGATCAGAGGGTTTCCCACTGTTTGGATATCCACCAGTAAGCTGTAATCTAATTGGATAAAGTGGTAGCAAGTGTCCAATTTCCCTGCAGCACCATTACGGGGGAATTTAAGCATTATACACTGAAATAAATGCACTGCCCATGTGATGCATGGATATCCCAGGTCCTCCAGAATTATACTTCTTGTTACCACATTTTGCTGTGACTAATAAATGTGTAAATGTCCATTAGTGTAATAGGAAGGAAAAGAATGCACTCACCTATGGGAATAACTTGCTTGAAGAACTTTATTCCTTAGATGCCAAACTTGGTACAGCAGGTAGAAACAAAGGAGCAACCTCATGGCAACAGACTGTTTCCTGCGCCCAAGTGCACTTCCTCTGGCCACCAGTGGCCCGAGGAAGCGCGCTTGGGCGCAGGAAACAGTATGTTGCTGTGAGGTTGCTCCTCTGTTTCTACCTGCTGTACCATGTTTGGCTTTTAAGGAATAAAGTTCTTCAAGCAAGTTATTCATGGGTGAGTGCGTTCTTTTCATTCTTTATATGTGATTTACAATGTTACATAGAACTCCACTCCCGTTCTAGTCCTTTTATCAGGTTGAGCCGCAATCTTCTATTGATACGTGTCCACACAGGAGCCGTGCCGGACATTCTCTATACCAGGCATAATCAACCTTCGGCACTGCAGATGTTTTGGACTACATCTCCCATGATGCTTTGTCAGCATTTTGTCTGTAAGTGCATCATGGGAGATGTTGTCCAAAAAATCTGCAGTGCCGAAGGTTGCCTATGCCTTCTCTATACATTACTAATAAATGTGTGGTGTGTCCTCAATATGGTGGGCCTTTTTTCTGACTCCTAATTTCATATTTTTTTCTAAATCATACAATCCATTTAAGGCATATCTCATGAGAGAGGAAGAAAAGTTGTTCAGGGTATAAATGTGAGGATGTGCCGTAAAAACTCTTCATTCATTTGTTCCAAACCCCCTCTTTTTTCACATTTTTATTTCCCAGGAGAAAAATAGACCTTCATTTTTATTAAGGTGTGTCCAGATGTGGTATAAATACTACAGATTTTTTTATGGTACATTCACACACTGTAACTAGCTGCGGCTTTGCTGCTTCAGGCGATCCGTTGCGAGTTACGCTACCATTCATTTAAATGGGTCCCCAGACAGTCAGCAATAGTGTCAGATTTGCAGACTGCCCACAATCCTATTCAAATGCATGGTAAAGTAACTCGCAAGTGGGTTTCCCACAGCTGGAAACCCGTTGCTAGTTACTAGCGTGTGAATGCACCCTTAGGGCTTGTTCACATGAGCGGATTTCTTAGCAAATTCGAGCGGATCTCCCGCTGCGAGTTTGAAAAGGGACGGTGTCTCCATGCGCTACCCGTAGCAGAATTTCTCCATCGGAATCTCCGCTGTTAAAAATCTGCTGCAGACCCCACTGAAGTCAATAGGGCCTACAACGGATTTTCAACAGCGGAGATTCTGTTGGTGAAATTCTGCTATGGGAAGCGCACGGGAGATCCGCTGCGAATTTGGAAAAAAAAATCCGCTCGTGTGAACGAGCGCTTAAAGTAGACAATCTGCAACATTTCTGCAGCAATTTCTGCAAGGGAAATCTGCATCAAATCATTCTGAGGCTGGGTTCACACTACGTTTTCTCCCATACGGGAGCGCATACGAAGGCATACGGGAGCGCAAGGTTTTAGCTCCCCCCTGCCATATGCGCTCCCGTATGGGAGAAACCGGACCTAAAACTGTGGTCAACCACGGTTTGAGGTCCGGTTGTAAAAGCGCATACGGCGCAAAAATGAGCCGACCGGACCGAACGTTTCACTCCGGCCGGCTCATTGAAATGAATGACATACGGGAGCGCGAGGTTTTAGCTCCCCCCTGCCGTATGCGCTCCCGTATGGGAGAAAACGTAGTGTGAACCCAGCCTAATTTAGGTACAAATATTCTGCAACTTATAGGTGCAGTGACTTCTGTTATCCCCAGACTTCTTTTCTTCTGTATCGTAGTATGCATTACTGATCACTAATTATAACCTAGGGAGGCACCAGCAATTATAAAGAAAGATATGCACTATAATAATTTATCTAAATGACTTTTACTTTAGAATTTATTGTGAAATTGCTGCACATGTTGGCCTTGTTCTGCACTGCCAGCTGTTCATTAAAGGACAAAGGGGGAGATTTATTAAAGTCTGTGCAAAGGTAAAGGTGCACAGGTGGCCATAGCAACAACCAGATTTATTTATTTTAAAGCCTCTAAAAAATGAAAGAAGTGATCTGATTGGTTGCTATGGGCAATTGCACCGCATTTACTCTGCACAGGTGTTGCTGAATCTCCCCCAAAGTGTCCTGGTGTGTTCCCTTGGATCTTACCTCCAGAGCTATAGAATCATATTACATTTTAAAGTGCTGGAATTAGAGCAGGATGCACAGTGATTTTTCTACAAAATTTTAAGTAAACGTAATTTAGAAAAATGATTACAGTGCACATTTCTGCACAATAATCTGTTTTTTTTAAATTAAAGGTATATTTTAAGTGAACGGTGATGTACACAGTACTGCTAGCATTGCTACTCAGTACTGTACAGGGTCAGGGAGTCCAGGAATAAACAGGAGTCCCTGCTACTGAACATTCAAAAATTTTGTTGCAGTTGCAGATTTAGCTTCTCAATGGAAATCAATGGGAAAATCTGCAATAAATCTGCAGTGTCTGCATCTTATTTACATCGCTGGTATGATGCCTGGTAAAGTCATAGACTACCATTAGGATGATGTTTTGATCAGGTTGATGGATCTTTGATGGAGAAATATACATTCGGTAACTGATAACAGACTGATACCATTGTTATACTGTACAAGCACTCATTTATGTTAGTGAGGCTGATCTCTGAACCAGGGGAATTGATCACTAACACTGCCGGCTGCTGGGAACACTTTTGGGATGGAACAGTGGACTCTGTGTGACCATGTGATAGAAAAAAACAACATCTCTATAATATTTACCGTATTTATCGGGGTATACCACGCACCGGCCTATAACACGCAGCCTCATTTTACCAAGGATATTTGGGTAAAAAAAGTTTTTTTACCCAAATATCCATGGTAAAATGAGGGTGCGTGTGTGCGCGTATATACCCCGATACACCCCCAGGAAAGGCAGGGGGAGAGAGGCCGTCACTGCCAGCTTCTCTCCCCCTGCCTTTCCTGGGGTCTAGAGCCCTGCTGCCGCTGCTTCTCTCCCGCTGGCTATATGCGCCGCTGCCTGTTCTCTCCCCCTGACTATCGTTGCCCCATTGTCGGCGCCGATAGCCAGGGGGAGAGAAGCGGCGCCGGCAATGGGGCAGCGGCGCCGACAGCCAGGGGGAGAGAAGAGGCAGCGTCGTTGTTATGCGCTGAACAGCGCAGCGCATGATGTCAGTGCGCCGCGCCGTGCAGTTCATAGCAACAACGCAGGGGACGCACACCGGAGGCCTGGAGCAGCACGGACCCGACCCCGGCAACAGGTAATTATGCAACCAGGGATGGGGGGAGGCAATGGGGCAGCGGTGCCGGCAATGGGTGCCGCTGCCGCTTCTCTCCCCCTGTCTGTCGACGCCGCTTCTCTCCCCCTGGCTATCGGCGCCGGCAATGGGGCGCCTGCATCGATAGTCAGGGGGAGAGAACGGGCAGCAACGCCGATAGCCAGGGGGAGAGAAGGGCCGGCAGCAGGGCTCTAGACCCCAGGGCAGGCAGGGGCAGAGAAGCCGGCAGCGCTGGCTGTCTCTGCACCTGCAAAGCCACTGCAGTTCATTGATTTAAATCGCCCACTTTAAATAATTGAACTGCAGCGGCTTATGGGCGTATAACACGCACATAGACTTTAGGCTAAAAATTTTAGCCTAAAAAGTGCGTGTTATACGCCGATAAATACGGTAAGTATATATTATGAGGCTTCTCCATGTTAAGAGAAACTATAGGCAATTGATGTTTGAAATGCAGTCAGCTGAGCTTGAAAATGAGAGACTACATACAGTTACTATGTATAAGAGTTTGGAGGAACGGTGAAGATGAGATTCTGGACTAGAAATGAATGTTATCATGAAATTTGTCCTGGCCATTAGCATTAGAAATGCGAATTTTTTGCACGAATATCGGCACTTCGTGATTTTGTGAATATTTAGAATATAGTGATATATATTCGTAATGACGTATATTAGTGTTTAAAAAAAAAAAAAAAAAATTATGCGAATATGTATGTGAATATCGGCACTTCCAGACTGGACACTGATCCCTCCCTTCTTTTCGGTGAAAGATATAATTGCACATGCGAACTTCATTACGAATTTTTGCATGAAAAAAAAAAAAGAGAACGAACATAGCGAAATATCACAAATTCGAATATGGCCCCTGCCGCTCATCACTACTGGTCATGACACATTGTACTCTTCAATGTTTATATGTTCTTTTGTTGCCATACCTAGTTATATTTTCCCAGTGAAGTAAAGATCATAAAACAAGATAATCCAGTGATGTGAACAAATCTTTGAGTGTCAAGATTTTATAAGGGAAATGCAGCTTCTTGGCAGACTACAGTCTAGTTAAAGAGGTTATTCAGGAAGCACCACCCCTGTTCTCAGGTGGTAATACAACTTGGCTTCTTTCACTTTAAAGGGGTACTCCGGTGCTTGGACATCTTATCCCCTATCCAAAGGATATGGGATAAGATGCCTGATGCCTGATGACCCCGTTAAAATCAGTCCCCGGAGCGTGTTCCCTCTGGGTCTGATTACTGTCGATTACTGCTGTCACGCCCCCTCCCATAGGCTTGCATTGAGGGGGGCTCCGGCCCCGTGATCGAAAGTAATCAGACTTGGAGCGAACGCGCGCCGGGGACTGATTTTAACGAGGTGCGGCGTGCAAGATCACGGGGGTCCCCAGCGGCGGGACCCCCACGATCAGGCATCTTGGATAGGGGATAAGATGTCTAAACGCCGGAGTACCCCTTTAATGGGATGGATTTTCTATTTCAGTTATGTTTCTGTTTTAGTATTTCTGGATATCCCCTTTTAAAGAAGTTTGCAGACACAGAAGGAAGGGTATAGTCTGTGCATTGATGCTTATTGATTTTTTATATTAAATGAACCATTACTTGTTCTAACACAAGTTGCTATACTAAACAACAGCTTGACAAAACTGCAATGTTCAAATTGTCTGGATACCTAAAGTAACCATATAGTTCCCCTATATAAATAACAGAAATTGGCAAACGATAACATACGGCTTTACATGACCACATTACCCGTTTGTGATTTTTCATTGGGGAAAACCTCTGCCAGGTCACCAATAACCCAGATGTAGTATTGAAGACGGTTACAAAGTCAAGATTTTTTACATTGATACTAGTGATGTCAGTGCTATATTAAAGCTATTCTGTAACCCTGCAGGTACTCATTAAATGATATCTTAATCCACTGTCTAGTGATCATCCACTGGGAATTCATTGCCTGGATCAGTAATTAGAAGTGACATCCCTAATAGACCAAATAAAGCAACAATTTACAAAGTGCATTATAATTATCTCCTGCTATCAATGCACCAGTGAAGAAAAAGAGCAGGGTTTATGTGCTTTATATGCTTTATTGCCAGGTCTTAAACTTTGTCATATCCATTCACTGGGGTCCTGGGTTCAAATCACACCAGGCCAATATTTGCACGAAGTTTGTATGTTTTTATGTTTGTGTGGGTTTCCTCCCGGTACATTGGTTTCTGGTTGCTGAATTGGTCAGCTCTATATAAATGAATAAAATAATAGGATATTCCCTAAGTTTGGTCTCCCCTCACTTGCCCCTTCGCCTTTGCTCTATGCACTTTTGACCTTAAAGGTGTACTCCGCCCCTAGACATCTTATCGCAGTGGTCCCATCAATCTCTCCTGCAGTACCCCTGTCATCCTGCCCCTGTCCTCCATGATCCTCCGGCCCCTGCATCGCCAGTCATCAGGCATGGAGCGAAGCTTGCTCCGTGCACCAGATGACAGGGGTGCTGCAGGAGAGATTGCGGGGACCCCTGCAATCATACATCTTATCCCCTTTCCTTTGGACAGGGGATAAGATGTCTAGGGCAGGGTACCCCTTAAAACAATTGGCTGGCCTACCCACCATATGTATTCTGCCCTATTTATTTAGCATGGCTGGACCATTGTATAAATTCAGCACTTTCCACCTTTCATCCCTATCTCATCCCTCATAGATTGTAATCTCTAGCGAGCAGGTACCGTACTCCTCTTGTTTGAATATTTAGTGTGTAATATTGTAACATTCATCCTTTTTTGTACAATCAAACAATGTGTACAGTGCTATAACTGTTGGTGCTATACAAATAAATATTATTATTAATATTGTTATCAATTCACAAATAATTGTTATCTAGGTTAGTTGGCAATTGTTTATTTTGAGATTAGACATGTTGAAGTCCAACATGACTGCGCCTTCTTTCCCCTAACATCATGCCCATGTATATATTAGATTATGATCCAATCTTGTCTAAATTGGTGGGTCTGGACAAATTTAATCTAATGTGTATGGGCACAATAAGGCCCACTGTAGTGATTATATAGCTTCCGGAGGTACATGAACAGTGTAGCTGGAGGGGTTGTGCCGTTTGTGTAATTCCTACTCAATGGGAGTTACGCCAATTGCATATCTTCCCTGCTTCGGCTGCTTTCAGCTTTTCCAACTGCCTAAGGCGGCTGCAAACAGGCCGGAGGTGGCCGGAAAAAGGCAAAAGAGGAAATGGGACAACCCCTGAAATAGTTAGTCTATGCTAACACTAGAGTCTTCAGAGAAGTCAGATTTATCAAACAGCCTGAGGCACTTTGATAAGGCTACGTTCACACTGCCGGTTGTCTCCTGCAGTGTGAAGCCTGTTATTTTAGGATTGTGAAAAGCCAGAGAAAAAATTGTGTTTGCACTATCTTTTTCTCCGGCTTTTCTCTCCAAAAATAACGGTTGCTATTGCATACAATGGGGTCCATCAGGACCTGTTATTTGCCGGTATGCTCCAGCAAAATTACGTCCGGCAAACTGCATTAAAAAAAATGGGAGTTTGACGCCCAAATTTGCAGGAGCATACAAACAGTGGGAAAGGGGCCTAAATCTGTACATTTGAAGTCTGTGCATCTGAGTCTGCACTCCATTAGATAAGAAAACATGCAGCTCGTGGCTTCTAAGACTGTGTTATAGTAGTGACTACCGTGTATAATCATTATGATTAAATAGCATTGCCTCAGTTCAGTTGTACATTACAATAAAGGTTATTCATGTAAATATCTGACATTGTCAAATTTTACTAAATACAGACACTTGATTTTTCCTTTGTAAAATCCAGGACAGTCTTCTTTGATTGTAAGCAGGGCCCTTTGACCCCAGGGTGTTTCACAACTTGTTTTTTTTAACAACTCCCCCTCCCCTAAGACTTCCCTCTGAGTTACCTGTATATAACTACAGGTCACTGACAGTATTCAGTCTCTTGGAGCTCACTGGACTAGGCAACAATGGACAGGAAACCGCAAAACCAGAAGGTATTGTTCCTTTCTATATATTACTGTAAAAAGATAAATGTAAAGGGAATGAATATTCTTAGATCCATATTATGTATCTATATTATGTATCTTGGGAAATCTGTTGAATTTGGTTCCTAAGCAGCACTTGTTACTGTGGTGCTTTAATAATTTACTGTCCTCTCTGTAAATATAAAGCTCATACACCATAGTACATGTGTGGGAAAAAATGCATAAATGTTGAATAGACAAACATCAGCAATGACACAATTTAGCAATGTGTTTATTTGATGTATTGTTTAACGTGCATTATCGGGAAAGGCTGCAGAATTTGTACTTTAGCCATCCTGTGCTTGATTTACTATTATGTTATATAGGGTGGAAACTTGTAAGGAATATTCAATCACTATATCATAAATATTTGTACCCTAATAAAGTAAACGTATTGTCATCCTTATCATCCTCATCATCTACCTGCAGCGGAATAGCTTTTCATGAATCCCTCTGTTTGGTTGCCATGCAAAATATGACGCCGTAGGTGGCTCTGCTTTATTACCAGCACATCTGACAGCAACTATTAAGCTCTAAAGCAATTTAGTTCCAAAGGACAATAAACAAGACAATGGAGTCATTCTGTTGTCATTCTCCAGTAAACTAAGCACTTTGTATCTGCTATAGACATTTATATTAGTTGTGTAATGGTAATAACATCTAAAGATAGGGAAATTAAAAAGACTCCAGATAATGGTGTTACACATTTGCATTTTCACACATGCAGCACAGTGTTTACACATGCACATTTATATGTGTACAGTATATCTGCAATGGAAATCCCTCCAGATTACATAGATTACTATACAATGAAAGTAAACTAAGCATTGTTTCTCTATCTCTCTATCTATCTCTCTATCTATCTCTCTATCTCTATATCTATCTATCTCTCTCTTTCTCTCTCTCTCTCTATCTTTTCACTTCCAAAGGCCAAAATGAATGAGCTTTACACAAGTGTCCAAATTCACAAACCCTTTAAATATGGTGACAAAAAACATTAGAGGTTAAAAATCTATTTACCAATGTGACAGAAGTGATCACTTAATTTAAACGGGTACTCCGGCGCTAAGGCATCCTATCCCCTATCCAAAGGATAGGAGATAAGATATCTGATCGCGGGGGTCCCGCCGCTGGGGACCCCGGCAATCTCTCATGCAGCACCCACCATCACAAGGGGGCGGAGTCGTGACATCATGATACTCCGGCCCCGTGGTCGTGTGTCTTCAGACACAGAGCGAACATCCTTTTGTGCAGCTGAGACAAGTGGGTACTGCATGAGAGATTGCGGGGGTCCCCAGCGGCGGGACCCCCGCGATCAGACATCTTATCCCCTATCCATTGGATATGGGATAAGATGTCTTAGGGCCGGAGTACCCCTTTAAGGAAGAATCCTTCAGACACATAGGAGAGAAGCACCTGTATAACACTAACCTCTGCTCTGAACAGCTGCCAGGCCCTCTGCTACAAGTACATATTTTTCTGGGATAAGCACTATTTCTAATGACACAACAAGTTAGCAGGTTTATGACCTGGCTGACTTCCACATGTAAGGCTTATTACTGCTCTCTCCAGGAGGCTTGTAATTCAGTGTAATTCATTCTAATCATTGATAAACAGTTTTATATATATTGTATATATAATTTATATTTAAATAAGTGTGTATTTTGCTAGTAATATGCTTTTACCTTGTTATTTGAAAACACAATATGGGCATTGAAGCTCCAAATGGTTCCCTGTACTTTTGTAAGTTAGGGAAATTCTAAATGTTTGAAGAACTGAAATGATTTTCATGAACCATCACATCCTGGTGTCAATGACAATTTTTTTTTTTAGAAAATGACGATTCTGATACTATTATTATGAAATCAATATTAATTATGATATCTATTGTAGTTCTTGTCTTGTCATTCCAACAGCACTAGTGTAATACGAAGGGAGTATGTGCTTTGTTTATTTATATTTATTGTAACATCGTTATTGAAGATAACATCATTCAAGATAATGGGGGAGATTTATCAAACCCTGTGCAGAGGAAAAGCTACCCATAGCAACCAATCCGATCGCTTATATCATTTTTCAGAGGTGTCTTTAAAAATTAAAGAAGCAATCTGATTGGTTGCTATGGGCAACTTTTCCTTTGCACAGGTTTTGATAAATCTCCCCTAATGTGTATATTGGGTAGAGAATTGGAAGCAAAGGCTTGGACAAAATATTGACACCTGTGTTGGGTACCATTACATAGTCCATGAGGAATGATCGCTTTTCATAGCATTGATAGAAAAGGAAACTTTTCTTGCACTGGTAAAAGATGATCATTATTAGTATGCTCTTGGATACATGAAAAATTAATTTTAAAAAGGTTTATTTGTTATTTACCCCTAAAGGATTATACCCAAGGCCCTACTGTGAGCCCATAGATTTTTTTTATATGACTTCATGTGCTACAAAAAAAATAAAAAAACTGAAGGCCATAACAGGATATGAAGGTTTTATCACAGATGTATACAATATGGATCTGAAATATGAGTGCATGAATGAGGCTAAATGCTGCCTAAATATTTACAAATTGCATAACAGGTAACTAGATATTACCCCACTTTGGCAAACATAAAAAAAGGCAATAGGTCTTATCAATCTGGTCTTTCTCCTTGGATTGCATTTACAAATTTTTTTTTATTAGTAATTTATTAGTAATATAGAGAGGCTTACATGGCTTAGGCTGCATTCACATCTCGTTTTTACGTTACGGGTGCCGGATCCGGCTGGGGTACGGGAGAGCCCAATTTGCCCCTCCCCCAGCTGGAACCGGCACCCGAAATGTAAAAACAAGCTGTGAATAAAAATAAAAAAAAAATAACTTCCTCTGGAGCATATGGCAGCTGATAAGTACTGGAAGGATTGAGATTTTGAAATAGAATTCATTTACAAATCTGTTTAACATTCTGGCACTAGTTGATTAAAAAAAAACATGTTTTTCACCGTAGTACCCCTTTAAGCCCTAATTTGTGAAATCCTTGACTCTATTTGCACTGTGTCCACTTTTCAAGTGGTATAAAGCATGTGTTGCTCCCAGCACAGGTATGTGCACACACAGTCTTTGTTCATACCTTTGACCCCATTACCTGATATGGTCACCTTTGTCCATAAAGAAGACTGATATAAGTAGATCAGCTTTACTTCAGAGATGTAACACTGTTATATGGAGTGACTGAACCACCATATTCATAATCCATAGAAAGATGAAGCAACCATCCACAACCATGTTATTCAACTGTGATTTATGTCACATACCAGCTATTAGCCATGAGAAATGTTAGATTTTAAAGATCATTTTCTAAGGCTGCATTCACATCTCGTTTTTACATTACGGGTGCAGGATCCGGCTGGGGGAGGGGCAAACCGGGCTCTCCTGTACCCCAGCCGGACCAGCGCTGAAATCCATTTACTTTAATGAGCCAACCGGAGTCAAACTGTGACTCCGGTTGGCTCATTTTTGACCTGGATCCGGTTTTGTGACCGGACCTAAAACCATAGTATACTACGGTTTTAGGTCCGGACAGGAAACCGCATTCTTTTTTTTTATTTTACATAGTTACATAGTTAGTACGGTCGAAAAAAGACATATGTCCATCAAGTTCAACCAGGGAATTAAGGGGTAGGGGTGTGGCGCGATATTGGGGAAGGGATGGGATTTTATATTTCTTCATAAGCATTAATGTTATTTTATTTTTTTATTTTTTTTATTCACATCTCTTTTTTGTCTTTTTTTGGTCTCTGCTGACACCTATTTCTGTCTCCGGAACTGTCCAGAGCAGGATAGGTTTCCTATGGGGATTTTCTCCTGCTCTTGGCAGTTCTTGAGACAGACAGAGGTGTCAGCAGGGAGCACTGCGGTCAGACAGAAAATAAATTTAAAAGGAAAAGAACTTCTTGTGGAGTGATTTAACGTTCTGGCACCAGTTGATTAAAAAAAATATTTTTTCACCAGAGTACCCCTTTAACCCCTTAAGGACCATGCCAATTTTCACTGTAGGACCAGAGTGTTTTTTGCACATCTGACCACTGTCAATTTATGCATTAATAACTCTGGGATGCTTTTACCTTTCATTCTGATACCGAGCTAGTTTTTTTGTGACATATTCTACTTTATGTTAGTGGTAAAATTTTGTCGATACTTGCATAATTTCTTGGTGAAAAATTCAAAAATTTGATGAAAAAATGTTACATTTTGCATTTTCATAACTTTGAAGCTCTCTGCTTGTAAGGAAAATAGACATACCAAATACATTATATGTTAATTCACAAATACAATATGTCTACTTTATGTTTGCATCATAAAGTTAACATGTTTTTACATTTGGAAGACATCAGAGGGCTTCAAAGTTCAGTAGCAATTTTCCAATTTTTCACTAAATTTTCTAAATCAGAATTTTTCATGGACCAGTTTAGGTTTGAAGTGGATTTGAAGAGCTTTCTTATTAGAAATACCCCATAAATGACCCCATTATAAAAACTGCACCCCTCAAAGTATTCAAAATGACATTCAGTAAGTGTGTTAAACCTTTAGGTGTTTCACAGGAATAGCAGCAAAGTGGAGGAGAAAAATAAAAATCTGCATTTTTTACACTCGCATGTTCTTGTAGACCCAGTTTTTGAATTTTTAAAAGGAGAAATATCCTCTCAAAATTTCAAGTGTTCAGCAGGTGCAGTAGAGGGCTCAGAAGGGAAGGAGCGTCAATGGGATTTTGGAGAGTGAGTTTTTCTGAAATGGTTTTTGGGGGCATGTCACATTTAAGAAGCCTCTATGGTGCCAGGACAGAAAAAAACAAACACACCCTATTTTGGAAACTACACCCCTCAAGGAACGGAACAAGGGGTACAGTGAGCCTTAACACCCCACATGTGTTTAATAAATGTTCATTAAAGTAGGATGTGAAAAGGAAAAATTTGATTTTGTACACTAAAATGCTGGGGTTACCCCAAATTTCTAATTTTCACAAGTGGTATTAGGAGAAAATGTCACCATAAATTTGTAAATACATTTATTTGGAGTAAGGACATACCTGCGGGTACACACCAAGTCTCGGAGGAGCAGGAGCGCAGTCAGGGGTCTTTAGCTTCTGCATAGCTGCCTATGGAGCCAGAACAGTGGGACCCCCCTCTAAAGGAGCGTTACATGGGGTAAATTACTAACAAGGGGTACAGTAGGATGTAAAATTGTAAAACAGGTTATGTTCCCAGAATGATGACCCAGAGCATAGCCAAAACTAAAAAAAAATTGCCCACCCCAAACCCTATGCTCTGAATCATCATTCTGGGAATGTGATGTGTGTGGCCATCCCTAACCTGTTGCCTCAAATGCCCGCTCAGGTGGAAAGAGAGCGCAGCGCATTTGAGGCAACATAAAAAAGTCCCTGATGATAGTGACTCAGTGACCCATTTTTGGAAACAATACCCCCAGAGTTCTTATTTAATTTTTTTTTTTTTTTTTTAATAAAAAGAGTTTTTGGGGCAATTTAGTGGTTTTATGGGGTTAAAACTTGGAATATACTCTGGACTTGGTGCATTGGGGTCAAATTATGGAAAATTAAAATGAAGAGGGAAAATGTAGTACTGCATGGAAGTGTGATACTCCCTGAAGCAATCTTTAATGCAGAGGCCCGGATGATCGGGGCAAGTGTCACATTGAGAAGTGGTGTCCTTCCGTATCCCCCTCTTGTAACACACTCTGCATCTTTTCTGGGATCGTCCCTTCTTTCCAGTGTGGGGGACTTCACCTAGAAAGTGTTGGCCTGGGACGATCCTGGCACCTATAACTCCAGTTTCTTGGGAACTCCAGCCTGCTCTTTCCCGGTCAGCAAAGATCAGGACATTTAGGACTTCTTCTTGGAACTGAAGGTATATCCCTGTGTTGCCAGCGTTCTGGTACAGTACAAAAGAGTTGTACATGGCAACCTGTACCAAGTAGACCGCAACTTTTTTGCCCCATATCCGTGTTTTCCGGAAGGCCATGTATGGCTTGAGGACTTGATCAGAGAGATCAACTCCCCCCCCCCCCCCCATATACTGATTGTTGTCCAGAATACAATCGGGCTTGAGGACCGTTGTTGTGGTACCTCACAGAGGGACAGGTGAGCTGCCGTTACCATGAATTGTTGTCAACATAAGGACATCCCTCTTATCCTTATACCTGACCAGCAACAGGTTATCATGAGTTAGGGCACGGGACTCACCCTTGGGCATAGGTGTCTGGATCAAATTTAGAGGGAGGCCTCTCTCGTTCTTCCGCACGGTCCCACAAACAGATGTGGATCTGGCAAGGGATGTGAACAGAGGGATGCTGGTATAAAAGTTGTCCACGTACACGTGGTAACCCTTATCCAGCAATGGGTGCACAAGGTCCCAAGCGATTTTCCCGCTAACACCCAGAGTGGGGGAACATTCTAGGGATTCAATACGGGAATCTCTTCCCTCATATACCGTATTTATCGGCGTATAACACACACTTTTAAAACTTAAATTTAAGGCAAAAAGCCTGCCTACGTGTTATACGACGATAAATCTTCTGGTCACTGATTAAAAGCGGCCGCAGCAGCGGCTGCTTGTTAAGTATTAGCAGCACGGCCGCGGCCACTTTAAATCAGTGACCAGCGGCGTCTCCTCCCCACTCTGCTTTTAATTTTTCTTACCTCCCTCATCCTTCCCCTTTTTCCCTGCTTTTCATAGTTTTTTTTATTTTCCTTACCTGGCTGCGCTTCGGCAGGCCAGGTCAGGCAGCGGGTCTTGTGAGCTGCGGTCAGTGAAGCAGATGAGTGACGTCCTCTGCCTGCTTCTCTGCGCGGCATCAGAGACGTCACTTTTAATTTCATGGGGGGATGATGAGACATGGGGGTGGCGATGAGAGGGGTAAATGTGGCACAGGGACTGATAAAAGGGAAGGAATGATGTGGCACTGGAGGGGACGGGACCAAATGGAGGTGCAGAAGAAATCAAAGTTGGAGGGATGATGTGACATTTAGTCCAAGTAATTCATTAATTTATTTTCCTTTTTTTTTTTTTTTTTACTAAAATTTCCCTGTTAAAATGGGGGTGCATGTTATACGCCGATAAATACGGTACTCTAAACTTGCAAGTGTACCCGGAGGTACTCTCACAAAGTTAGTAGAGCTTTATGCCATACTGCATCCGCTTCGAGGGAATATACTGGCGGAAGATGAGTCTCCCCTTAAAACTGATAAGAGACTCACAAAAATTGGCCCCAAAATTATCTATGACCGGCCTCACTTTGTAAAGCCGGTCATAGGCGGGATCACCTCGGAGGGGGAGGGGGGACATGCCACATTATCTGCATAATGCAGGCATTTCCGTATGGCCTTGAACCGCCTCCGTGTCATGACCATACTGTAAAGCAGGGTCTGGTATAGGATGTACTGTCTGACACTGGGTACTGTCTGACACTGTTTTTTTTTACCAGGCCCATATGCAGCACGAGGCCCCAAAATGTCTTCATTTCTGCTGCATCAATGGCATACCATTCATTGGGCCTGGCCAAAAGTTAATCTGGGTGGTGGGCGATGAAATGAAAAAGCTGTCACTGAAAAAATAACTATAATAGTCAATTTCAGTGAATCCAGCATTGTCAATCCGGATTCCTGAGTCACCAACAAACTCAGGAATCTGTGGCTGATAAGCCTCTGGGGGTCTCCAGACAGGTTCAGGGGGAGGGGGGGGGGGGTGGTCGGGGAAGTATGTAGTGTGTGCTTGGTGTGACACACCGTTATATGGGGGGAACCTTTTTTTAACTTTTTTTTCCCCACTCCTACCTGTCCCTTTATTGTATACTCTACCTGCTCTAAGAAGGGGTCTTCTTCCCTGAAGGGCTCCGATCTCGGCTGAGGGGAGGTCCCTGGCTCCTTCTTGCAGCTCTGCCCGCTGACTGAACTCAGTAAGCTGGCAGAGCTGCGAGAAGAGGTCATTAACCCCTCCCCTGCTGGCTGCTATTGGACGTCTGGCCAATAGCAGCGCTCCTGGGGGGGGGGTGACAAAATTGCCACCTCCCCATAGATACAGGAGGTGATTCGGGGTGTGTTCTACACCCCTGATCATCATGTATCTCCGGGTTAGCAGGTCACACGTGACCCGCATCACTGAAATCGCTGCAAATCGCTGGTGTGAATTCTGAAGACCCCCCGGGCATTTGTGCGGGGTGCCTGCTGATCGATATCGAAATTCCCTCGGACGAACGCGTACATCCTTGGTCCTTAACTACCAGGTAGCTAGGAAGTATGCGTACGTCATTGGTCCTTAAGGGGTTAAAGTTCTAGTTTACCATTCACCCCATTTCACAGTTTTTCTATCTAAGGAATCAACATAGCATAAACATTTATTTATTTATTTTGTAAATACATTGTAATTTCCGTGACTGCTCTCTTGCTCTAAATAGACCCATAGACATTCATGTGCATTCTGTAAAAACAACACCATACTTAGGGTGGTTTCAGACAGTATTTTCCACACAGAAAAAAACTTTTACATGGCTTTTTGGCGTTTGTTTGAGTTGCCTAATGTGTTATTTAAGTCTGTATGGTAATATGAAATGTACTACAAATAGTGCTTTTGTGATGATTTCTGTCGGTGGAAATTACGCCCGTTTGAATAGATCCTAAGGGGGATCAGACGGAATGCTGAGAGATTTCAGCTCTGCGGCCTGCAGATTTGTGAATGCAGTTCTGTATTGCAGAACTGGTTGAAAAACAGGATCTGTAGAAGGATCTGTAAACATATTTCAATGCTGAATTATTTGGAAAAGGAAATATGCTTTTTGGGTTTTCATGATAACTAGGGTAATGTTCAGTGTAAAAATTTATTTCTATTAAAATGTGACCAGACATCCTCATCTGTTATCTAATCATTCTTATCAAAGAGGAGCCCAATCTACCTCAGCTATCACACCCAAACATTTGTCAAAAACCCAGCCTGGCTGGAAATTCTAGAATGCAGGAATGTGAGAAGCTGGATACTGTACAAGCTCGGAATAATCTGAAGAATATCTTTTTCTGCCCAGTTCACCCTTATATTTAGTAGATATTTTAATTTAATAGAAACTTCCAGACTTCCCACATTTCACCAGAAAAAGAATGGATTTTTGCTTATCTATTCTACTCCTGAAGATAGTCGGCACCAGTTGTGTCTGGAAGCTGATCCTTTATCCTAGCGGATATATTTGGTGTATTAGACCCTTGTATTAACTAGGGAATGTGAGATAAATATTGGCTAAAGGATATAAATAAGCCAGTCCATGGATAGGATTATGGTCTAGAGCTGGCCATACACAAAAAGTGTTAGTGGATCCAACAACAATATATATAATGTAGGATAGTCTGACTGTTCCCTAAGTGTTACCAACAGTGTCTAAGGAATGATTCTCCCATATAATGATTCTTTCCCTATAACAATAATCATGCTCCTGGCTAACAGCTATCATATGTCTGTCTAGCTTTAGGACTTGTGCACACAGCCATATTTTTTTCTCTATTTTGTTAATAGCCATAATAGGTCACCCATGGAAGTACATACATTTTTTCTGTCTTATTCCACACCAATCCATCATAATAAATTGTGGCCTCTTCCATTGGCTGACATACATACAGATATTTAAAACAAAAGGCTGTAGACAGCACCTTTTTTGGAGATCCCAGGTACAAGTCAACTGGAAGGCTTGGTATGTCTTGACCACATTCAGGATTAACCTGTAAAAAACAGGAAGATTCAGTCATAGCACACAGACAAGATGTAAATCGGCTTCAACTTTTTATTCCACGTTTTGGCTGGTCCACACAGCCTTTATCATACATATGCCTGTGAATCAGCTAAAATATTAAACAAATCTTCCTGTTATGCTATATGTGCAGGTTATGTTTCCAACTCTATATGGCACCTTGAGTAGATCTTGTGAGTAGATATATCATTAGTGCTGGGTGCAAGAAGCCTTAGGACCTGCCGACTGGGGAAGGATAAGGTGTGCCAATCTCTGTGACCATCACTTGTTTACAGAGACCTTACACAGCTCTGTTAATCGTGCAGTTGGGTCGCACAAACACAAGGCATTGTGTGCCAGATAATGGTGATTTTATTAGCTGCACAAAAGAAGCGAGCACCCAAGGAACAAACAGCCAAATGATGGCCCTTTTACACAGGCCGATTATCGAGAATTCCTTGAAATGCTCATTCACCCAATAATCAACTTACATAAAAAGGCCTTAACCCCTTAAGGAACGGGGGGGTTTCCGTTTTTGCATTTTCGTTTTTTGCTCCTTGCCTTTAAAAAATCATAACTCTTTCAATTTTGCACCTAAAAATCCATATTATGGCTTATTTTTTGCGCCACCAATTCTACTTTGTAATGACATCAGTCATTGTGCTCAAAAATCTACGGTGCAACGGAAAAAAAAATTGAAAAAAAAAATGCCATTTTGTTACTTTTGGGGGCTTCCGTTTCTATGCAGTACATTTTTCGGTAAAAATGACACCTGATATTTATTCTGTAGGTCCATACGGTTAAAATGATACCCTACTTATATAGGTTTGATTTTGTCGTACTTCTGGAAAAAATCATAACTTCATGCAGGAAAATTTATACGTTTAAAATTGTCATTTCTGACCCATATAACTTTTTTATTTTTCCGTGTATGGGGCGGTATGAGGGCTCATTTTTTGCGCCGTGATCTGAAGTTTTTAATGGTACCATTTTTGCATTGATAGGACTTATTGATCGCTTTTTATTCATTTTTTCATGATATAAAAAGTTACCAAAAATGCACAATTTTGGACTTTGGAATTTTTTTGCGCGCACGCCATTGACCGTGCGGTTTAATTAACGATATATTTTTATAATTCGGACATTTACGCATGCGGCAATACCATATATGTTTATTTTTATTTACACTGTGTTTTTTTTTATGGGAAAAGGGGGGGTGATTCAAACTTTTAATAGGGGAGGGGTTAAATGATCTTTATTCACTTTTTTTTTGCACTTTTCTTTGCAGTGTTATAGCTCCCATAGGGACCTATAACACTGCACATACTGATCTTTATTATTGATCACTGGTTTCTCATAAGAAACCAGGGATCGATGATTCTGCCGCATGACTGCTCATGCCTGGATCTCAGGCACTGAGCAGTCATTCGGCGATCGGACAGCGAGGAGGCAGGTAGGGGCCCTCCCGCTGTCCTGTAAGCTGTTCGGGATGCTGCGATTTCGCCGCGGCTTTCCTGAACGGCCCACTGAGCTAACCGGCATGCTTTCGGTTTCACTTTAGACGCGGCGTTCAACTTTGAACACCGCGTCTAAAGGGTTAATAGCGCGCGGCACAGCGATCAGTGCCGCGCGCTATTAGCCACGGGTCCCGGCCATTGTTAGAGGCCCAACGTTATAGATCGGGAGTGGACACATGACATTCCAGTACGTCATGTGTCCTTAAGGGGTTAAAGGGATTGTGCAGCAAAAAGTAACTTTCCTCCTATCCACAAGATAGGGGATAAGTGTCTGATCAAGAGGGGTCCGACCACTGCATGTCCCCGCAATCTCCTGAACGGGCTCCGGGTCCAAGAGACCAGAGTGCTGTACTCGGGTAACTCTGGTGCTCCTATAGAAATGAATGGAGCATGTGCCGTCGCCAGCATGCACTCCTCTGAGAGAGCCAGGGTGCATTCAGCAGATCACGGTGAGTCTTATCCCATAGACACTTATTACCTATACTGTAGATAGGGGATTAATTACCTTTTGCTGCAACATCCCTCTAAGGCCGGGTCTCCACTGAGTATTTTTTTGAAAAAAACGCTGTTAAAAACGCCCAATTTTGCCGCATGGAGTTTTTTTGGCGAAAAAACGCTGCGGCCAGATGTTAGCTGTAAGTCTATAGGAAACTGCAGAAACCCTTATCCACTTGGCGTTTTTGAGTTCGGCGTTTTTTTAATCCTTTTGGCGTTTTTTTTACGTAATTTTGGTCAAAAACGCTGGATTTCAAAAAAGTCTACTTGCTGAGGGTCTGGCGTTTTTTTTGCAAAAACGTTGCGTTTTTCCCCCATAGAAGTCTATGGGAGTGAAAAAACGCAAAGAAAAATGCTATGTGGGTTTTAACTTTGGCGTTTTTGCAAGCGGTTTTTAATCTTTTTTGGACTTTAGCGATCCAAAAAAGTGAGGGAGATACCTTTTTTATTTAAATTTCATAGGGTAATATAAAAAAAATTAAGTGTTAGAAAAAATTGTATCTAACGAAATGTATATTTTTTTTATAAAGAAATTTTATTTAATTTTGAAACAGTAAGAAATTTATGTGGGCGGGCAGGGCACTAAAATGTATCCAACAATTATAAAAATATAGTGTATGTCAGTGTCTTTAACTTTTTTATTCATTTTTAGGTAGTACTACTACTCCCAGCATGGAACACACTGTTCCATGATAGGAGTAGTAGTACTTTGACTCACTGTCAGATCGCCCGGCTGTCACATGTCAGCCGCGGCGATCCTCCTGTATACTGTATAGGCTAGCCGCTCTTCTCTGGTCCCCTGTACTGCCGTATATTTACAAATATTCATATTTCCCTCTGAGATGTGATTGGCCAGAGGGTTCTAGCCAATCACAAATGTCTGGGAAATATGAATATTAGGACATATACGGCAGGGACCTTAGAAGAGCGGCCGGCCGGATCTATACTTTAAACAGGATGATCGCAGCTGATGTCTAGAGTGACATCAGCTGTGATCATTTCTACTACTACCCCCAACATGGAGCACACACTGCTCCATGATGGGAGCTGTAGTAACTGCATTAATAGATCGCAACAAGCATCACCTCTGACACCTGTTGCGATCTGTAAAAGTACTACAGCTCCCATCATGGAGCACAGTGTGCTCCATGTTGGGAGTAGTAGTAGAAATGATCACAGCTGATGTCACTCTAGACATCAGCTGTGATCCTCCTGTATAAAGTATAGATGCAGCCGGCCGGCCGCTCTTCTAAGGTCCCTGCCGTATATGTCCTAATATTCATATTTCCCAGACATTTGTGATTGGCTAGAACCCTCTGGCCAATCACATCTCAGCGGGAAATATGAATATTAGTAATTATACGGCAGTCCAGGGGACCAGAGAAGAGCGGCTAGCCTATACAGTATACAGGAGGATCGCCGTGGCTGACAAATGTGACAGCCGGGCGATCTGACAGTGAGTCAAAGTACTACTACTCCTATCATGGAACAGTGTGTTCCATGATGGGAGTAGTAGTACTACCGAAAAAATTAAAAAAATAATGGTTAAAAAGTAAAAAAAAACACAAATACACTTTATTAAACACATTTTTTAAAACATTCTTTTTTCATTTACATTCCTACAGCATTTTTTGCCAAAGTGCAAAAAAAAAAAAAAAGCTATTTCCACATAAAGCCTATTTCCACGCAAGAAAAAACGCAAGAAAAAACGCCAAGAATGCAGGGCAGTTTTTCTGGAGTTTTTTCTGGAGTTTTTATGGACAAAAAAAAAACACTGCAAAAAACTCAGTGGAAACCCAGCCTAAGTCTACTTAAAAGGGATGTCTTCACATGACAAGCTCTGTAAATTTTCCCTATCAGACAGATCATATTGGGGGTCTCCCGCTCAAGAAGTTTTGAGCCAAAGCAGAACACTGCTCCCATTTTTTGACATACATTTATTACATGGACAACCTTTTTTAATTTTTTTTTTTTTTTTGATATTGCATTTGTTAAGGCCAATTACCATAGGACAGCCAAAGTAACAGGAGATCTAAATGTAGTATTGCAAATACTTAAGGCTGAAATCAGTCACCATTGTTTTTTGTGGTAGTTTTTGGTGTAGTTTTTAAACCAAAGGCAGGAGTGGATGCAAAAGAGAGAAGTACCACCACGCATCTGAAATTAGAGAAATAATAGTAGAGAAATATTTAGTTTAATAATAATGTTTGTACTAAGATATTTCTGACATTAACCCCTTAAGGACATGCACCGTAAATGTATGGCGCTGCAGCGAGTAACTTCGCGCACAGCAACATTTACGGCATGGCTATGACGCGAGGGCAGGAGCTGCGATCACTTCATGCACGGCAGGTCCCGGGGCCGCCGGTAATGGCGGACGTCAGCAATCACACGGCACTGCATCTGCAGCAAATGGCCAAGATGGCGGGTCTTCTGCTCTCATCTGCTCTGATCTGCCTTCCATAGCACTGAACAGTGTTAGCAATCTGATTATTGCTATAAATAGTCCTCTATGGGGACTAAAACAGTGTAAAATAAATGTAAAAAAAAAAGTTTTAAAAAAGTGGATTTTTTTTTTAAAAGCCCCTCTCCAATAAAGATTTAAATCAGCCCTTTCCCCACTTTAATCAAAAAAGTGTAAAAAAATGATAAATAATGAACATATTTGGTATCGGCGCCTTGGTAAATGTCCAAACTATAAAAATATAATGTTAATGATCCTGTATGGTGAGCGGCAAAAAAAAAGTAAAACATTTCAGCTTTTTGGTCACATTGCATTGCAAAAATATTTTTTTTTTTATAAAAAGTGATAAAAAATTCACATATATGCAAAAGTGGTACTAAAAAAAACAACAGATCATGCTGTAAAAAATGAGTCCTAACACATCCCCGTATACAAAAAAAAATAAGAATGTTAGAGGTGGTAAAAATATTAAATGTACTGATTTTGTAAAAAAAAAAAAAAAGTTTGAGATTTTTTAAAAGCAGTACAATAATAGAAAAGTATGTAACCATGGGTATTATGGGTAACCGTATTGACCTATAAAATAAAGAAAACATGTCCTTTTAACCATAAAGTGTGCAGCATGAAAACGAATATCACCCCCCCCCCCCCCCCCCCCCCCCACAAATTTGCAATATTGTGAATGGAAATATAAAAGAGTTATGGATTTTAGAACGGGAGGAGGAAAAAACAAAAACGCTAAAATAAAATTGGCTTCGTCCTTAAGGCCAAAATGGGCTGTGTCCTTGAGGGGTTAAAATGTTATTTAGATTTTTCATGTAATTCTTCCTCGTGTTTATGGCTTTCAGGCTTTGTACACATAGTACTCTGTTGGTACAGTGTTATTCTGAAAAAGGCTGGCTAAAAAAAAGCAGACAAACAAGCCTACTTGTCTCTAGGATCTACTCCTGGCTTTTTCTAAACAAAAATAAAATATCTCACAAACTGTATTGTGGAATTTTGTGCACACGTGTTCCATTGTTAAACACAGCTAAAGTCTGTATCCAAATAAAAATAAATAAAAGAACAATAAAGGGTCATTACCAAACAATGGAGATGTGTGCTGAGATCAGGGTTACATGTGGTTACATGTTTTAGGAAGATAACAATGAATGAACAATAAATACCCAGTACTTCAATGTATGTTCTTTCACTTCTCTAGAACCTGACCGGAACTCTGATTTTGGCTGTGTTCACGGCTGTGCTGGGCTCTCTGCAATATGGATATGGTATTGGAGTTATTAATGCACCACAAAAGGTAAAACAAAATCATGAATTCTAATGCTACAATCTATCTGTTATTTATTGTGACACTGCAATATTTTGTCAAAATATATACAACACTGCAGAGAACTATTAAAAGGTGACATTTTATATACGTTTATTGGTGATAACAAATGTTCCATCCAGGCCTTCTAAGCCTAGTGGGCAGGGCAGTTAGGAACATAGACACAGAACAACATCACGTAGATATAAACATGCAGCCCCCTAATCCATAGAAGCAGCCAGAAATACAGAGCAAAGTGGATCATGACTGTATCTCTGCTGGTCTAGGGCAATTACATTGTAAAATGGAGGACAGAGAAGGAGTTAAAGGGTACCTCTCATCAAATACACTTTTGATATATTTTAGATTAATGAATGTTGAATAACTTTCCAATAGCATGTTAATGAAAAATATGCTTCTTTCTATTGTATTTTTCCCGATCAGTCCTGTCAGCAAGCATTTCTGACTCATCCTGGAGTCCTAAACACTCAGAGCTGCCAGCCTGCTTTGTTCACAGCCAAACAGGCTGTGAACAAAGCAGGCTGGCAGCTCTGAGTGTTCTCCTTTGTGAACAAAGCAGACTGGCAGCTCGTAGTGTTTAGGACTCCAGCATGAGTCTGAAATGCTTGCTGCCAGGACTGGTAGGGAGACCCCTAGTGGTCATTTCTTCAAAGTGGAAAATTAAATAGAAAGAAGCATATTTTTTAATAACATGCAATTGTAAAGTTATTCTGCATACATTAATCTATAATATATCAAAAGTTTTTTTGATGAGAGGTACCCTTTAACTCTAGATACTTGGGGTCCAGAGGGTTACTTACCAATCCAGGTTTTAGCATTTTCCTGGCTGTAACAGGAGGCTGAACACTGCTCATTCAGCCTCCCGTCTCCTTCCTGCACTGGTCATAGAGGTAAATTCTAAGAGGAAAAAGTAATATTCATTCATAGATGTACAGTCACAATGATCTCAGAAAGTCTGCAGGGGAGCAGCCTTTTCTTCTAAGCTATGTGGCTGTATTACTGCACAGCTCGGAAGGAATAGTGGCGCTGATAGTCATCAAGCTTATGGCTAGTATGACACACGAAAGAGACGACTGAAGCTATATTTATAAAGTAATAATATTTTGATTTTTATATATCTATATTTTCTATTTAACTGGCAGTTCATAGGAAGAATCATAGAGTAAAAGAGGTAAAGTCTTTATTTCAGTTGTCATTCTGATCATGTCAAAGGGCATTCATTATCATAATGACAACATTTAATGCATTAGTCTGACTAATCAATCTCAAGGCTGATAGTCTGTCCATAAAGATGGATCATGTTGCTGAACATAGTAATTGAGTGATCTTTCTATTATCTCATAGAAAGTACAGGATTTGAGCCCTGCTGCGCTGAGTCCTATGGACAGGCAGATTTCTGATGGACATCATGCATAAAGAGTGAAGATGTAGAATTTAGATCTTCTTATGAACTCATCAACACCACCATTATGCAAAAATAGAAAGATGACAAAGCAGCCTAAATATTAGATTGATAGAAATATGCCAACAGTTTCTAAAAGAGTTAGGGGAAGATTTATCAAAATCTGTGTAAAGGAAGAGTGGTGCAGTTGCCCATTACAACCAATCATATCGCTTGTTTCATTTACAAAAAAAATTCTGAAAAATAAAAGAAGCTATACTGCACCACTCTCCCTCTACATAGGTTTTGATAAATCCCCCTTAGTCTTTGTCACCTAGATTGGTATAAGATACACATTGGGGAAGATTTATCAAAACCTGTGCACAGGAAGAGTGGTGCAGTTGCCCATAGCAACCAATCAGCTCGCTTCTTTCATTTTTAAAGAGGCCTGTGAGAAATGAAAGAAATGATCTGATTGGTTGCTATGGGCAACTGGAGAACTTTTCCTCTGGACAGGTTTTGATAAATCTCCCCCATTGTGCATACAGATGAGTGAATGATGATAAAGCAAATGGGCAAGTACAGTCAAACATCACAGAGATCAATGAATGTGGTTGCAATACATGAAATAAGACAGCAGGTTTGATTTTCTTAACTAAAGTGTTTACTATATCTTCTATCTACAATGCATTTGGAAAGTGTTCAGACCTTTTCAGTTTTTCACATTTTGTTATTTTGCTCCGTGTGCTAAAATCTTATTTGTACTTATTATCCTTTGGATAGGGGATAAGATGTCTGATTGCGGGAGTTCCGCTGCTGGGGACCCCCGCAATCTTGGCTGCGGCACCCCAGACATCTGGTGCATAGATTACTTGTGATGTGGGCGGAGGCTTGTGACGTTATGGCCACGCCACACTCGTGCCATCACGGCCATGCCCCCTCAATGCAAGTCTATGGGAGGCGTCCCCTACCATAGACTTGCATTGAGGGGGCATGGCCGTGACTTCACCAGTGGGGCATGGCCGTGATGTCATGAGCCTCCGGCGCTGCACCCGACGCTCTAAATGAACGCCGCGTGCAGCATGGAGATCGTGGGGTCCCCAGCGATCTTTTGGATAGGGGATAAGATGTCTAGGGGCATGGTATCCCTTTAATACACCATGATGAAAAAGTAAAAACTAAATGCTAGAAATTTTTACAAATTTTATAAAAATGATAAAACTTAAATTTCCCATGGACATAAGAATTCAGACCCTTTGCTATGACACTTGAACTATAGCACTGAGGGTCTACCATTTTTTCATAATTATCTTTGTGATGTTTCTACACCTTGATTAGCGTCACCTGTTGGAAATTGCTTTGGTAAGTTGATTGGACACGTTATGAAAGAAACACCGCTGTCTATATAAGGTCTCACAGCTCAGGCATATTAGTGCAAAAAAACAAGCCATGAGGGGGGGAAAGGACTCCCTTCGGAGCTAAGAGACAGGATCATGTGGTGACATAGTTCTAGAGACAGGTACAAAAAAAAAGTCACAACTTTTTTTTAGCAAAAATTTTGCACTGAACTGTACGTTCCCAAGAGCACAGTGGCCTCAATAGCGTTTTCTCATGAAAAAAGTTTGGAACAACCAGGACTCTAAGTAATCAGGGGAGAAGGGCATTGGAAGAAGAGATGACCAAGTACCCAATAGCCACTCTGACTAAGCTCCAAAGATCCTGTCTCCAGAAGGTCCCTCTTCAGAGCAGCAGTCTAGTGGCAAAAAGAAGCCTCTTCTCAATAAAAGACACATGAAAGCCCATATGGAGTTTACATAGAAAGACTCACAGACTGTGAGAAACAAGATTCTCTGGTCTGATGAAACAAAAAATGAACTTTCTAAGATTCATTCTAAGAGCTATGTCTGTACTTGAATGGCCTGAAAATGGTTGTCCACCGATGGTCCCCATCTAGCATGTATAACAAATGAAAATGTCCAGCAGAAGAGTTCTGTGAACAAGATATGTTTTTTATTCAAGCATCTTAAAAGCCAATACGCATGACCAGGAAGAGTATTATTGTATCGAGGCTCTGCATAAAAGAATGGGAGAAAATCCCTAAATTCAGGTGTGCAAACCTTTTGGCATCAGCCCCAAGAAGACTGAAGACTATAATTGCTACCAAAAGGGCTTTACATAAGGACTTAGTAATGGCTCTAAATACTTATGTTCATGTGAAATTTTAGTGCTTCCTTTTTAATAAATTAGCAAAATCTTCTTAAATTATGTTTTTGCATTCTCATTATGAGATAATGATGGAAGAATGATGAGTGCAAAAAGATGGGCGGAAATGATAATTCATGAGTCCTCAACCTCCACTAGGAAACAGTATTTGCATGTTTATGTCAGTATGCCATATTTGTTTATTTTGTGTAATTCAATTATCATTATTAAATAGTTTTAATGTCTATCACCTAGGTCATTGAAAGACATTATGCAAGAGTACTGGATCTACCGATGGATGACGTTGTAGTTCAGAATGGGAATGAGACAACTGAGTATGTGGTACCCCCAGCTGTTACCATGTACTGGTCACTCTCTGTATCAGTGTTTTCTCTTGGAGGGTTGGTGTCTTCCTTTTTTGTTGGATGGATTGCAGACAAACTGGGAAGGTAAGTAGTAGTCATAGCTTTATATCTAATATAGGTACAGATGTTACAGAACTGAGTTTTTTTTTCATCTTTAGAAATCTTTTTAGGTTCTGTGAAAGTGTACCAAAAGTGTTAATGATTCATATATACTAATAATAGATGCACAAAGTCACCATCTCATGTAGGCATCATTATTATACAATAACATAATTATTATCACTGAAGCCAGAAATCTATGGTTTAACTACATCTCACAGGGGAATACTATAAATTACCTTCATGGGCACTCCTACATGCACTGCTACCAGCCGTGGCTGTGCGTGTGATCCTTAATTACAGACTGCACCTGGATTTCCTACTTTAAACAGTGAAAAGACCAGGTGAAACTCACAATTGTTGGTAAATTGCAAGGGCCACAGCTATTAACACTTGCACCTGTACTAGTCACTGTTCAATGCAGCAAGTCCAGGTGCTGTCTGCAAATAACGTGGCAGCCGCAGCCAGAAGCATTGCATGTAAGAGAGCACTAAATAGAAACATGGAATGTGTCACCAGATAAAGGAATACTTCCTGATATTACTTTTAAATATTTGCCTCTCTAATGTATGTCCTCTTGGGGTCATTTTTCTCCTTTTAAATATTCTCTCTTCCTTTACTGTGTTGATTTCCTTTATGTATATAAAAGTTCCTATCATGTTCCCTCTGTCTCTTCTATACATGTTAAGGTCCTTTAATATTTCCTGGTCCGTTTTATCCTGCAACCCATGTACTAGTTTAGTAGCTCTTCTCTATACCCTTCTGGAGATAATTTCTCCAGTACTGCACACAATACCCCAAGTGAGGTCTCATCAGTGCTCTGTAAAGCGGCATGAGCACTTACCTCTCTACTGCTAATATCTCTTCCTATACACTCAAGCATTCTGCTAGCACTTAGACAAAACAGCACTGCACTGCTTTCTAAATAGTCCTTTTTAACCCCTTGTTTGTGCATAATGATCACTCTTGTGAAGGTTAAAGGAAATCTGTCATCAGGTTCATACTGCCCTGTCTGAGGGCAGTAAGTAGCAATGGGGAGTCTAAATCTAGCACTGTTATTTATTTATTTATTTATGTTTCTTAACAGCAGTTTTTCTTAGCTGTGGACCACAGAGTGCAAGTGTCTTTGCTCTGTACCTTGCAATATTCCTGAGCTGCCACTTGCTCTGATCCTCCCTCTTATACTGGTGCACATGGCACATGTGTGCTCTGTAATCTGCAGCTCATAAACTACTACAACAAAAATACATTTATAGGAGTATAATATCAAATAACACTAGGTGGGGGTACTCTATCTATCTAAATAGTGTATTGTCCGAGAAATTAGCCTAAAATGGTATCCTCAAACCACTGGAGAAAATAATATAAAAGAGAAAGTATTGGCTGGTTCTCAAGGACTGGGTAAAAAATGATAAAGTAAAAAAAAAAAAAAAAATTTAATAAATAAATAGGTAATGGATGTGATGAGTGTATTGTATGGTGTGTGTCAGTAAAGGATTGTGTGGATGTGAAGGAAAGCGGTGTTGGTTAGTGTGTTGTAACAAATGAATCCAGGGGATAAATAGATACTAGTGTGTTGCAATAAATCATGTGCTGACCATGTCCAAAGTATAACAATATATATTTGATACAATACAGCTGGATCCTGGCACTATCTTACAGTGCTTAGAGTAAAAGTTAGACAAAAACTCTTCAAATAATTTGACATGAAAGTTAAAAATAAAAATTAAAATGAATGCCCACTCCTATTTATTCACTGTAAAAGTTCCTCATTGATGGTGAAACAGATAAAAGGTGCCGGACAAGCTGATATAATGTCTTAGATGTTATACAGTAGATGGTGGACGGCTCGGCGGCCGTCTGGAGGTACAGCTCGGCGGCTGTGTAGCGAAGTAAACAGCACGGCGGCCATGAAATGAGTAAAATCCCGCTGGTACAAAGTACCTCTTACCCTGTGCTGGAGGATATGGCAGTCCTCTCCTTCCTCTGCGGAGAGTTTCTAACAGTCTAGGCCGGGTCTGCCTTTCAGCAGTCCGATCGTCCAGGTCAGGTAAGCACTCCGTCAGGGATCGGGTAAGTGGCTTGCGGGACCGCGCTCGAAGCAGTGGACGTGGAGTGATGAGCGCCAGTGGTGCGTGCAGCAGTGGTGGCGGTGATGTCCTTGTTGTTGTCTGCAATGTGTCCGGTACCTTTAGTGAGACTAATGGTGATGTCCAGCCACAATATCAATTGGACATCACCATCAGTCTCATTAAAGGTACCGGACACATTGTGGACAACAACAAGGACATCACCGCCACCACTGCTGCACGCACCACCGGCGCTCATCACTCCACGTCCACTGCTTCGAGCGCGGTCCCGCAAGCCACTTACCCGATCCCTGACGGAGTGCTTACCTGACCTGGACGATCGGACTGCTGAAAGGCAGACCCGGCCGAGACTGTTAGGAACTCTCCGCAGAGGAAGGAGAGGACTGCCATATCCTCCAGCACAGGGTAAGAGGTACTTTGTACCAGCGGGATTTTACTCATTTCACGGCCACCGTGCTGTTTACTTCGCTACACAGCCGCCGAGCTGTACCTCCAGACGGCCGCCGAGCCGTCCACCATCTACTGTATAACATCTAAGACATTATATCAGCTTGTCCGGCACCTTTTATCTGTTTCACCATCAATGAGGAACTTTTACAGTGATTAAATAGGAGTGGGCAAAAAACTGTGGTACTCCAGCGCCTGCAAGTGCACTGCAGGCGCTGCCACCACCCAACCTACATTTTCCATCTATTCCTCATACCTCTAGAGACTGTTTGAGCTATGTCCATTCATTTTAATTTTTATTTTTAACTTTCATGTCAAATTATTTGAAGAGTTTTTGTCTAACTTTTACTCTAAGCGCTGTAAGGTAGTGCCAGGATCCAGCACTTGTTTTACAGTGTCATGTATATGTATTGTATCAAATATATATTGTTATACTTTGGACATGGTCAGCACATGATTTATTGCAACACACTAGTATCTATTTATCCCCCGGATTCATTTGTTACAACACACTAACCAACACCGCTTTCCTTCACATCCACACAATCCTTTACTGACACACACCATACAATACACTCATCACATCCATTACCTATTTTTTTTTTTTTTTACTTTATCATTTTTTACTCAGTCCTTGAGAACCAGCCAATACTTTCTGCTTTATATTTATAGGAGTAGCAGCCCTAACAACCCCCTTTCTCCAAGTAGCTTTCCTGTCTCTCTCTTTCTGAATGACCTGATTGTGGTCATTACTGGTGAGGACTCTGAGCTCCCAAGCTGGACAAAACGTCAGAGTTGCTGTGGTGATGGTGCAGAGAAGATGCCGAGTGTAAAGCTTTAGGTTTAGGAGCTGGAGTATAGATTACCTGCTATTTACCCTGTGCTGCCTGGCTACCTGACCCAGTGTTGTTGAAGTGGATAACAATGAATTCTGCTGTTAAATTTAATGAAAGTTATAAAGTTCCAAGTTGATCACTGCTACCACCCTGCAGCTTCATGTTGTGTAGTGCTGTATTGTGAAGGTTTCAGTAAAGACTTCTGTCATGAATTCCTGGATTGGTGTCTACTATAACTGGACGCTTAGTATAAATTGACACTATTCAGATAGGGCAGCATAAATCTGGTGACAGCTTCCCTTCAAATTGTTGCTATGATAATAAATAAATAAAAAAAACATTTGACATTTGATGTCAGCTTTTGACACGACATGTCAAAGGTTTTGATTGGTTGAGATCACAGCGTTGAGAGCCACTTGGATTCCTAGATATAGCTGGGTGAAACTTCACTCCCTGGCTCAGCGCTCCATCAGTCTGATTGCCTTCGATGGGCTGAATTGTATCAAATGGACCGAGTGCTGAGCCGAGGAGTAAAGCGTGCTACTGATGTGTGCTTCACCTGGCTTGATCTAAAGATCGGAGAGGGTCTCTGTGACCAATCAAAACTTTTTACACGTCCCTGCGACATGCGAAAAAGTTTTTATTATGCATTGAGACAGTATTACAGTAAAACAGATCCCTGAGACAGATTCATTATTATGACTGACTACTATTGTGACAAACACTAGATCAGGCAACACAAAGGTTTTATACATGCTGTGTAAGCAACAAGACATTTTAGATGAGAAGATATTTGTACAAGAATGTATATTGGTAAAAAGTCACACACACAGTATAGACCGGTTTAGTAAAACCAGTTATGTAAGAACTTGTTGTTTTGAACTATGAACTATGGCCAATACAGTAAAGCAATTTATTTTACAGCTGTAAAAAGGACAAAGTTACATTTGTAAAGAAAGCTTAAGATTCACTGCATGAAATACATTACTACTGATTATTCAGAATAACTGTTTAATGGAGAACTGTCATCAGTGTCACCCGCACTGACCAGTGGTACTGGCTGGTAGTGCAGGTGAAACTAATTAAAAATTATGTCTACCACAAGTGGATCTGTCGCTCCGTTACTCTTCTTATTGTGATTATGCTAATTGACAGCTTGAGGCCAGGGCAGGGTTGCCATCTCTCCTTCGGGCACGGCTTTCAGCCCGGCTCATGAATCCCGCTTCCTGCTCTGTTTCATGCCCAAGGTCCAAGATGGCTGTGGGTGTGAAGCTGCGCTGCAGTCACTTTGGGTGTACCCAGGAAGCTGCACATGCACTCTTGGGCATGAAACAGATGGGGAGGCATAGGGATGATATGAATATTTATGAGCTGAGCGCTGAACAAACAGCGCTGACCTCACCGTGCCTGAGGACGAGATTGTAACCCGCGGGGCACCAAGTTGCTAATTAGCATATTTAAAAAGAAGAATAGGCATCATTATATCAGTGTCACCCACACTACCAGCCAGTTCTACTGATTAGTGCAGGTGACATTGGTGACAGTTTTCCTTTAAAAGCATTATTACCATCTTAAAGATCAATACACCAAAGCTTATCGGTTTAGCTCACCCGACAGCCTTCACTGCGACACGGACAAGACCGGAACCACATCTCATGGGATATATGGAAGAAATGACTAAGGCCACTCAGCGTAGCCAAAACGCGTCAACTGTTCTCTATATTGGCTAATTGCTGAACAAAGAAACACGCATTGCTCTGAGACTGCGGTGGACTTTGTCTATCTCTTCCATACATCTTAAAGATCCTACATATGTCAATGCAATGTATCTGCAAGTATTCTCTCTGATTTTAGATCTTGTTATGTATTTCAGGATTAAAGCCATGATGGCTGTGAATTCTCTGGCTGTACTTGGTTCCCTTCTCATGGGCTTGGCTCCTCTGGGCCAAGCTCATGCCCTTGTCATTGCTGGTAGACTTATAACTGGTCTTTATTGTGGTACGTAGCTTCATAACAAATTGCTCACATCAATTTTCAACCTATATTTTGTCCATAATAAATATCATGCGTGATCAATGTATTATTAGTATATAACTGATAGGTTGGCAAAGCTTCTTTTAGGGTAGGTTCACATGTGCAATAGTTTGCTGCGTATTTTCCTACCCATTGAAGTCAATAGGTAGCAAAACCAGCAGGAGAAAATATGCAGCAAGGTACGGCATGTGTGACCCTACACTTTTGGGTAGGATCACACGTAGCGAATATGCAGCCAAATTTCATGCTGCGCAAAATCCACTACACAGCGGGAATTATGCTGCATATTCTCCAATGGGCAAGCCCACAGGGCTACCCGGCAGCAGCCCTGTGTATGCAGTGAGGTTTGGAAGCGGGCCCACACATCAAAGTCACATAGGCGCTATGGCTCTGCCTCCAAACCTCACTGTGAAATGAATGCCCAGGGGGCCCCACAGGAAAAACAAGAGCCAGTGAGATAAACACACATCTTGTGGCCTATGAGCAGAGATATGTTTGTTTTATAAGTGTCCTTAGGGTCAGCTCAAGTGCATGTACAAAAGTATTTGTATAAGAACAATATTTGACCTCTACTTGGTGTGGGACATGTCATGAGGGAATAAAAGTTGAGGTAGCAGAGATTTGGTAGGGAGATCAAATAAGTGCAATGGTGTAGGAACAGCTATTTTGAAAACTGGGGGTCCCCACTAAGGTGACCAACAAAGGTTTGTATGGGTCCGGTGATGTAAAGCAGCACATTTTTTTAGGGAGTGAAAGCACAGTTTGGTCTAGGTCTACATCAGTGTGGATAGTGGTGTTGTTAAGCAAATCTATAATGATGCTAGGTTTAGTAGGTAGATTTGGTGAAGTTTTATTTGTTGGAGAAGAAGGAAGGACAGTTTGTTTTTTGTTGTTTCATATAAATGGCATATTTAAGAAGTGAATTGATTGCCAACATTCCCATCCAACAGAGTTGTATATAGAAAATGCAAGGAGACATTATAAATGTTTTTTTTCCACATTCAAACTTGATTTGTCTAGCACAAAGACCGTGGCTGCCAGGCACAGCACTAATATTTAAGAGAGCACCTTGCAATCATGGTTAAGGGCTATCGGCCGGTAAGACTGAGGAAGTGTGGGGTCTTCATTTGGTTTGGGTAAAAGGATAGTGCAAATTTCTTCAAAGGTTGGGACAATAATGTAGCTTGTAAAGGGTAGTAAAATAAGAAAATGTTTATTATATTCAGTGGTCAGGCCTCCTGGCCCATATTATTTTTGAGTGGATTAAGATACAATGGCCTGCGGCACATCATCCTCTGTGATGTCTTTTTCCAGAAACTGTTTATGGTTTCTCATGAAATAAGAGATCTCCGCCCCCGAGTATACTAGAGCGTCGGTGATGGGATCAGGCAGAGAGAGGATGAGCTTCAATGTGTAATGAGCATCAATATAGAAAAAAAAGGGGAGGTAAAAACAAACACTCTAAATTGGCGCACACCATATCAATATTATGCAACATTTTTTTTATTGAAATCCATACAGTACAACATGCAAAAAAACTGTTTAAAACCATTTAACAGTTGCTCACAAAGGGCAAAATCCACAACCCAAAGGGTGGAAACCATGAATCCAACCCCATGGGTGTTCACTCCCCAATAGCTGTAAAAAACTACCTCCAATATGGTTGCCACAAAGTGGAAGTCTGTGCAATAACACTCCTCCTGATCAGTAGGAATAAATAACACCATACTATCACCAGTAAAAATATAAAACATACAACCTCTCAGGTACAGGGAATAATGATTTGCGGACATCAGACCAGATGCAGGAGCATGAGGGATAAGCATGTGGGTCAGCGACCCGCTGAGAAACCCCACGCATTCTGTCGCCATCAGACAAATTCCTCAGACGTGCTGTGGAACTAAGAGCTTACATATATGTATATATTCACAAATCAATTAAAGAAATAATTAACTTGCAGCCGGTCAGGACAGAGAGACGCTAATGGATATATCAATTCCCCACTGTGGGTGCACTATGAGTCCGATTAAGTCATTTCCGGTCAGTCACCTGATACATTTCCAGTCAGTCACCTGATGTGGGGTTGTGTCACAAAAGGCACCCCCCCCCTTCCCGTATCAGCTATAGCCAATGTATCATATTAGCCTATAATAATATTCACCTCTTGTGGATTGCCCATAGATCCATTATATAGTAGAGTATAAATCTTGCATAGAACTATTAATGTTTGGCATGTAAGTCTTAGATATTTTATATAACTGCTTACTACAGTCAGCCTATGTTCAGTGTATATAGCTCTCTAAAACCCTTTTTACATATCTATATCTCCAAATAACATATTATCACCATATATAAACAAGTGCGTTATTGTGTAACACCTGTCTTAGTATTGCACAAAGAGTTATCTGCACAGGACCTGAGATCTACCCTTCAATCGTCACATGATGCCCGTATAGCAACATCTCACATCTCGTATCTAATATGCCAATTTGGCTAAAGGAAAATACTATTCTATTTCCATGTTGATAACATTTTTTGTTGCGTGAATATAGGAATAATTATGTCCATTAGTGTTCTAGTCTCCTTAAATTTCAGTTTAGACTCGCCTGTGGGATTATTAGCAAGGTGTTGTTGTGCAATGAGTAAGTCAGTAGAAAGGGACTTAAAGGGGTACTCCGGTGGAAAACTTTTTTTTTTTTTTTTAAATCAGCTGATGACAGAAAGTTAATCAGATTTGTAAATTACTTCTATTAAAAATCTTAATCCTTCCAGTACTTATTAGCGGCTGTATACTACAGAGGAAATTCCTTTCTTTTTGGATTTCTTTTCTGTCACGACCACAGTGCTCTTTGCTGACACCTCTGTCCAGGAGAGAGCAGGAGAAAATCCCCATAGCAAACATATGCTGCTCTGGACAGTTCCTAAAATGGACAAAGGTGTCAGCAGAGAGCACTGTGGTCATGTCAGAATAGAAATCCCAAAAGAAAATAATTTCCTCTGTTGTATACAGCCACTAGAAGTAATTTACAAATCTGTCTGGCACCAGTTGATTTAAAAAATTAAAGTTTTCCACCGGAGTACCCCTTTAAAATGGAGATTCCACTGTTCCATTTGAAGGTTTACAGTGGGGATCAACATTTTGGGCACCCCAGGTAAAAATTTGTATTAATGTGCATAAAGAAACCAAGGAAAGATGGAAAAATCTCCAAAAGGCATCAAATTACAGATTAGACATTTTTATAATATGTCAATAAAAGTTAAATTTTATTTCCATCATTTACACTTTCAAAATAACAGGAAACAAAAAAATTTGGTGTCTGCAAAAGTTTGGGCACCCTGCAGAATTTATAGCATGCACTGCCCCCTTTGCAAAGCTGAGACCTGCCAGTGTCATGGATTGTTCTCAATCATCATCTGGAAAGACCAGGTGATGTCAATGTCCTAGAGAAGGCTATAAGAAGATAGCAAAACATTTTCATATGTCAATATCCTCTGTTTGGAATGTAATTAAGAAATGGCAGTCATCAGGAATAGTGGAAGTTAAAGCAAGATTTGGAAGACCAAGAAAAATATCAGACAGAACAGCTCGCAGGATTGTGAGAAAAACAATTCAAAACCCACATTTGACTGCACAATCCCTCCAGAAAGATCTGACAGACACTGGAGTTGTGGTACATTATTCCACTATAAAGAGATACTTGTACAAATATGGTCTTCATGGAAGAGTCATCAGAAGAAAACCTCTTCTACGTCCTCACCACAAAAATCAACGTTTGAACTTTGCAAATGAACATATAGACAAGCCTGATGCATTTTGGAAACAAGTTCTGTGGACCGATGAGGTTAAAATTGAACTTTTTAGCCGGAATGAGCAAAGGTACGTTTGGAGAAGAAGGGGAACAGAATTTAATGAAAAGAACCTCTGTCCAACTGTTAAGCATGGGGGTGGATCAATCATGCTTTGGGGTTGTAGAGTAGAAGGAAAAATGGGGAGTAGAAGGAAAAATGGATTCAATAAAATTTCAGCCAATTTTGGATACTAACTTGATGCCATCTGTGAAAAAGCTGAAGTTAAATAGAGGATGGCTTCTACAAATGGATAATGATCCTAAACACACCTCGAAATCCACGGGGGATTACATCAAGAGGTGTAAACTGAAGGTTTTGCCATGGCCTTCACAATCTCCTGACCTCAACATAATTGAAAATCTATGGATAGACCTTAAAAGAGCAGTGCGTGACAGACAGCCGAGAAATCTCAAAGAACTGGAAGACTTTTGTAAGGAAGAATGGGCAAAAATTCCTCAAACAAGAATTGAAAGACTCTTGGGTGCCTACAAAAAGCATTTACAAGCTGTGATACTTGCCAAAGGGGGCAGTACAAGATATTAACTCTGCAGGGTGCCCAAACTTTTGCAGATGCCATTTTTTTTCTGTTATTTTGAAAGTGTAAATGATGGAAATAAAATCAAACTTTTGTTGACATATTCTAAGAATGTCAAATCTGTAATTTGATGCCTTTTGGAGATTTTTATGCACATTAATACAAATTTTTACCTGGGGTGCCCAAACTTTTGTTCCCCACTGTACATAACTGATCACATGACCCCTCATCACCGCCTTCAAAGTTGTGCACAACAAGGGAGTGTCATCAACATGTTGAATGTCGTCATTATTGAATTTTGCCTACTGTGTTTGGAGGTAAGACCTAGAACTCTTGCAGACTGAAAGGGAACCTCCACAGTCTGCTCTTACTGGTTGATAGGAGAAGCTCTATGGTCAGTGAGACAGGTGTATGATCAGAGCAGTTGTCAAAAGAAATAGAGTGGTCAAAATAAGCGCATTATCAAGCGTAGAATAAGTGTCACACACTCGGGAATGAAAGATATACTCTCATTCATTAGGATTCAATAGTCTACACAGGTCACATGGGGAATAATGCAAAAGGATTTGGGTTAAAGGGGTATTCCAGGACAAAACCTTTTATATATATATGTGGATACAGAGACAAAAAAAAGACATGGTCGCACATCCACAACATGCACAAATGATCTAACGCTTCTCAGCAATATATATAGAACAAACAGGTAGTTTGTGTACTTTATGATCATAAAGTGCATGAAGCCCGCCAGCCTCGTCACGGCCACCTGGATGTGGCGGGTCCCTAACATCCCTAGCATAAAATCGTGCGGCACCACGCGGCGACCACCACCGCCACAACACCAGTGCCCACGGGAGGGGGACGACCCGCTGGCCGAGCAGCCCCAAATGCCACTCGAACCAGCCCACAGGACGCCCCCCCCCCACGCAGACACGGTGCCACGGCGGGAGCAGCCGCCACGCAGTACCACACCAATGTGAACAGGGTGTAATGGTTCACTCACCATGTGCCTTCAGCCAGAGACTGGAAGCCTAGCCAGGAAGGGAGGGGCCCTAGAGCACTTCCTGCTCACTTATATGTGCAAGGGCTATGGGGGAGGGGTGAAGTGCAGACCAAGCAAAAACACACAAAAAAAGCACACAAAAAAAAAAAACGGAAAGGAGAATACGAAAATGTGGATACAGAGACAAAAAAAGACATGGTCCACAACATGCACAAATGATCTAACGCTTCTCAGCAATACATATAGAACAAACAGGTCATTTGTGTACTTTATGATCATAACGTGCATGAAGCCCGCCAGCCTCGTCACGGCCAGCTGGATGTGGCGGGTCCCTAACATCCCTAGCATAAAATGGCGCGGCACCACGCGGCGACCACCACCGCCACGACACACCAGTGCCCATGGGAGGGGGACGACCCACTGGCCGAGCAGCCCCAAATGCCACTCGAACCAGCCCACGGGATGCCCCCCCCCCACGCAGACATGGCGCCACGGCAGGAGCAGCCACCACGCAGTACCACACCAATGTGAACATGGTGTTTGTTTTACAAACGACCTGTTTGTTTTATATATATTGCTGAGAAGCGTTAGATCATTTGTGCATATTGTGGATGTGCGACCATGTCTTTTTTTTTGTCTCTGTATCCACTTTTATATATATATATATATATATATATATATATATATATATATATATCAACTGGCTACACAAAGTTAAACAGATTTGTAAACTAAGTTGTTATTTTCTGTCTGACCACAGTGCTCTCTGCTGACACCTCTGCTTGTCTCAGGAACTATGCAGAGTAGTAGCGAATCCCCATAGCAAACCTCTATTGCTTCGGACAGTTCCTGAGACAAGCAGAGGTGTCAGCAGAGAGCACTGTTGTCAGAAAGAAAAGAACAACTCAACTTCAGCAGCTGATAACTACTGGAAGGATTAAGATTTTTTAATAGAAGTAATTTACAAATCTGTTTAACTTTCTGGAGCCAGTTGATTATATATATAACGTTTTTTTCCTGGAATACCCCTTTAAGAGTTTGTGAGACAGGAACCAAAAGAGGGGAGCCTAATAATTTGTCAAGAGAGGGTTACAGAGATTTCTTGCCAGGATGAGCGAGCGAAGGGGATCACTGCCATTGTGGAGCATCTTAAGTTAGTATATCCGAGGACAGGAGAGGGTCTGAAAGTGCCCAAAAAAATTATATAATTTATATTATGTATGTTAACAGTGGCCTGGGGGCCCAGTCTTAAAGTGTAGCTCCCACCAAGTTATATATAATCTAATATGTCCCTACCTATTAATAATCTAGCCCTAACCCCCTACCTGGCTTTAAAAACATTTTAAATCGCTTTAATAGAGCAGATTTAGTGCTTCTAAATCTGCTCTATCAAGCAGGGCAGGAAGCAGCGCTTCCCAGCAGGCACGACGTCACTGATGCCTTGCTGGGCGCTTGCTTCCGCCCTCAGATCGTCTATGCAGCGCTCCTGTCGGGAGCGCTGCATAGACGATCTGCCAATAGCACGGCAGGCAGCTCCGGGGTCTCCTCCTCCCTTTTTAGCTGTGCATGTGCTATCCAGGGAGGAGGAGTAGAGGAGCATCGCCGGCCTGCCGTGCACGATATTACAGCCGGTGTGAGGTGGTTTTTTGCGCCCCGTAGATCCATGCGTCCACCTCACACTGGCTAATATAAGACCTTAGATCAGACTACCCATCCGGAGGATCAGCGCAGCAATGAGTGCTCGTGCTGCCTCCGGACAGGGTAACGGGGGCGGGGCCGCGCACAAGGCCAGTGTTGCTGGCCAATGCGCGCAGCCCCAGCTATCAGCGTGCTCGCTCTTGCCTGTTTGATTGACAGGCGGGAGCGAGCACAGCAGTGCCTGAATTTCGACTCATTGCCAGGCTGAAATGAGTCGAAATTCAGTGGTGACGTCACTGCTGAATGCATTCGGCCACTAGGAGGGCGACCCCTAGTGGCCGAATTTAAAAGTGATTTTAAACTTGTTTAAAATAACTTTTTTTAATTAAAGTATATTAGAGATATGTTGTAGTACTTAAGTACTACAACATATCAATTTTTGTACTTCATGACAGTGCCCATTTAACAGATAACACTTAAAATTCAGAAAAAGCTGTGACAAAATCATCTCTGTTACATTACTGGTGTATAGTATACTGCATGAAAAAAGTTGTGATGTAAGGGAACTTTTGGTGACTCTATTGCCCAAAGACACCTGTAAACCTAAAATTAAACCCGTAAATATATATATTTAGTTTGAGCTGTGTCCAAATTGCATTTTAGCTTTCTGTTGAATACATTGGAAGGCTGCAATGCATCCCAGTGTATAGGCATACACATCGCTGACTCCTAGAAGAAAGTCTCTCTTTCTCCTGTGCTCCTTCTGCTCCAGAGGAACTTCATTGAACATGTGTCTATCTACATTCAAATCTACCAATCAGAATAAATCCCTGACTCAACATCCCTCCACAATCAAGTGACTATAACCTTTAAAGAAAAACTGTCAGCCTGTTCACCCACACTAAACACAAGACACTGGCTTATAGTGTGGGTGAACATGTCCAGTAGGTCCTGAGATATGTCCCCCAGAATATCCTGCTGAATTCAGTGAATCGCGCACAGGGGGTGGGGCTTTGCTGGCTCAATTTACATTTTCATTGTCTGTGACTCCACTTCATTAGGATGTGGAGTCACAGACAATGGATATGTAAATTGAGTCAGTGCGCGCAATTCACTGAATTTAGCAATGGATATTCTGGGGGACATACCTCAGGACCTACTGGACATTTGAGTAAGTGATCCCTCGTTAGACTCCTGTTCACCCACACTATAACCCAGTGTATTGGGTTTAGTGTGGGTAAACAGAATGAATTTTCCTTTAAAGGGAACCACTCATCAGATTGTACCCTATTTAACACTTGGCAAAGCGTTATATATGGTAAAATCTTTATCCTCACCCTCCCTGGGGGATGTTCCTGCCTGCGGGGATAGTGAGAATATGAACTTATAAACTGCTCTCCGCCGCACCCATAAGTAGTCCCCTGGGTGGGGAGCTCCTCTCACCTAGTCCCGTGTCTTTGGCCGGCAGCGACGCCCCCTCGGCTTGATTGACGGGTCGCATCATCGCTCTGCTCTGTCTGTTCAGTGAGCAGATAGATGACGTGGCTGCCGGCCAAAGACATGGGACTAGGTGGAGGAGCTCCCCGCCCAGGGGACTACTTACGTGTGCGGCGGGGAGCAGTTTCTAAGTTCATATCCTCACCATCCCAGCAGACAGGAACATCCCCCGGGGATGGTGAGGTTAAAGATTTTACCATATATAATGCTTTGCCAAGCGTTATATAAGGTAAAATCTGATGATTGGTTCCCTTTAATAATATTACACCCCAGACACATAGCCAGGCCCCTCTGAACTCTTTAATTGGGTTCGGCATGGCAACTTCTTCTGGTAGAGAGTTTAGTAGTCTCACTGTAGTAAAGAACCCCCATCTATATTGGTTTAAAACTGTACAGTCAAGGATGCTGCTTTGTTACATTCTTGGGTACAAATAGATCATGGTAGAGATCTTTGTATTGCCCTTTTTCTGTTTACTGTAGCCCACTTATTCCAATTTTTATGCTGGTTGCCGGTCTTTGAACCCTCTCCAGCTCCACTATGTCTTTCATCCACACTGGGGCCCAGTACTGTACACAGTATTCTATGTGCGGTCTGAAATTTGTACATTGGTAGAACTATTTCCTCATTATGTGCCACCTATGCCCCTTGTGTACTTTATGATGTTGTTTGCCTATGTCCCCCTAGCAGCCTATGTATATGATAACCATCATAACTATTTGTTATTTAGGGCTCTCATCTGGACTAGTACCCATCTATATAGGTGAAATTTCCCCTACTTCCTTAAGAGGAGCTCTTGGAACATTACACCAGTTTGGGATTGTATGTGGGATTCTTATCAGTCAGGTAAGTAAATACTCTAGAAGACTATAGAATAATCTGTACTTTATAAATGGAATGAAAATATAAATCTTACTGGGCACCATGTAAACATGTGGCGACTGCTGCAGGGAAAATCTAGACAGCTTTCTTTATCAGCCTATTAAAACAGTGACTATGATAAGGCACCACCTGCTGGCCAAAGACACGGGACTAGGTGAGAGCTGCTCCCCGCCCAGGGGACTACTTGCGGGTGCGGCGGGGAGCAGTTTATAAGTTCATATCCTCACCATCCCCACAGCACTACTAGCTGGTACAATACTTATGACAAAATCATAATCTTTAGGTTAAGTGAAAATCCTTTGTAATATTTTTATATGCACATCTGCATGAAATGTAGTAAAGGGGCTTGCTGCCAGGTCCTTTTTACAGCTTTTCGGGGGGAGGTGGTGGCGGGGGGGGGGGGGGGGGGGTTTACAGAATGGCAGTATGGAAAATACAGCACTCCACAACAACTAAATGAGGCTATGTGAATGTTAAAATTTTAACAATATTTTGTACATGAGCAAGATGTGTACAATGTATAAGGCCCTGTTCACACTGTCAAAACGACATGGATTTTGATTTAGAAACCACACTGCTTTCAGCATCAAAATCTTTTTGGCTTTTCCTTAAAGAGAACCTATCATATTCCACAAAGACAAAAAAAACGAAATGTTATATTTTACTCAATACATTATCCTGATCATGTACATGTAATTTTTTATGTGTCTAGCACCTATATTTCTCTCACAAATTCCTTCTTTCCGTTGCTCACTTGGTTTGTCATTCAGTGCTTTGGAGGGGGCATGTCCTTGTGCTGCATGACTCATTCACCTCCCTGAGTTTACTGTGCTGTGCTGTGTGTCTCTTCATCCAATCACTGCTGGCTGCTCTGTAACCACTTCCTCTCTGTTTTCATGCTGCAGCCTAATAGGACAGGAGTGAGCACAGAGGAGTGATAGTTTCCTCCCTCACTAACTGGACTTTGTTCCACCCTGTGCTTTAGCTTGGACAAAGATGATGCTGCAGCCGGACAGGATTATGTTCTGAATGGTATGGGGACCCCCAGTGGTCTTTTTTTTTTTTTTTTTTCAACCAATGATTTCTATAAAAAGGAAATAATTTTTTTATGAAGTATATTAGAAAGGTTAATGTTATACTAAGATGTACAATATATTAAAAGTTTTTGAGTCTGACAGTGTCCATTTAAATAAAAACATCTCCGAATGATTTTATTGAGAGGTGTGATACAGGGACATGTCACTTTGTCCAACTTTGAAGCTCCCATTGAAGTCAATTGGAGCTTCATGACAGACTGCCAACTGCAGACTGCAGTTTGAAGATGAGCATAGGGCTGCAGCTAGGAGGGAGAAGAGCCGTTGTCCAGGAGTTTAATGCAGGAGAATCAGGGGGTGGGAGGGCAAGAGAGGAGCTCAGGATGTATGTAATGGGGGACACACTACCTAGATACACACTAATATCAGAGCTTCATATCCAAATTGGACTCAGAGGTTTAGTTCCTGCAGTAAATGACTTCCATGGTGCAGTCATTCTAAAGATACTAACACAAAAGCCATATATATTTTGAAGTGGTATTTTCAGCATGTATTCCCCATGTGAACAAGGCCTTAAGGTAGTATATATATATATATATATATATATATATATATATATATATATATATATGTTTTTATTTTTAAAGCAATTAAAAATACATTTAAAAAGGACCTGGAGTCAGTATAAAAAGTTGGCAAGACTGGTTGAGTTTTGGTTGACTATTTGCATGTTTCCCTAAACAGTCGGGTAGGTGTAAACTTAATCTTAAAAGGGTTATGAATGCTAGCCTCAGAGGGATGTTAATATGAGGCCGAGGGGCATGAATCACGCTCAGGGGTGTGTGAATATGAGGCAGAGGGGCATGAATCACGCTCAGGGGTGTGTGAATACGAGGCAGAGGGGCATGAATCACGCTCAGGGGTGTGTGAATATGAGGCCGAGGGGCATGAATCACGCTCAGGGGTGTGTGAATATGAGGCTACGGGTGTGGGCATGAAGTAGGCTAACACCTTCTGAGCCTAGCATTCACAACCTTTATGAAAAATAAAGTCCACACCCGCCTGACTATTCAGTCAGCAAATAGTAAAATCCCTTTCTTGGGACTTGGGTGGGGGTATATCAACAAAGTAAAAATATTTGTTTATACTTCTTTGTCTGTTACTGTCTGCTGGTACTCAACTAATGCCAGTGTCATATTAAATACTCCCCATTATTTTTTGTTTTTAGATTGTTGGATTAGACTTTATTTTGGGCACCAAGGATTTATGGCCTGTTCTACTAGGCCTTTCTGGTGTCCCATCTGTGATCCAGACAATTTTGCTGTTCTTTTGTCCAGAGAGTCCCAGATATGCCTACATCAAACTTGGAAAAGAAGAAGTTGCCAAAAGAAGTAAGTTATGTTCACAAATTATGCTATACAAGTGTTATATTGTAATGTAATTACAGAATAAAAATGTTAAATATATAGAAGTTAATAACACAAACATGCTATGATTTACAGTGCATGCTATGCTAATACTGACTGAAAAGTTAAAATGTTGGTAATCTTTGCTAGTTAATTGAAGAGGAAAAACTAAAATATTGCATTGACAAAAGTATTCAGACCCCTTACTCAATACATAGTTGAAGATCTTTTGGCACCATTTACAGCCTTCAGTTATGCCACAAAGTTTATACACCTGAATATGGGAATTTTCTGCCATTCTTCTCTGCAGATCCTCTCAAGTTCTGTCAAGTTGCATAGGGACTATCGATGGACAGCCATTTTCAGGTCTCTCTAAAGATGGTTAATTGGGTTCAAGTTAGGACTCTGGCTGGGCAACTCAAGGACATTCACAGAGTTGTCCCTAATTCTCTCTTGTGTTGTCTGGCTGAATGCTTGGGATCATTGTCTTGTTGGAAGGTGAAACTTTGACCTAGTCTGAGATCCAGAGCCCTCTGGATCAGGTTGTACTTTGCTCCATTCAGCTTTCCCTCAACCCTGGCCAGTCTCCCTGTCCCAGCTGCTAAGAAACACCCCCAACGCAGGACTTTGCCATCACCATACTTTACTGTACAGATTCTATTGGGCAGGTGAAGAGCAATGCATAGTTACCTTCTGATGGGTTTTCATGTGTCTTTTACTGAGGAGATGCTTCTTTCTCGCAATAAAACCCAGATTGATGGAGTGCTGCAGTGAGGGTTGACCATCTGCACACAGGATCTGTGGAGCCAGATTGACCATTAGGTTTTTGGTCACCTCTCTATTACCTACATCCTTCTCCCCCAATTACTTACTTTGGTGGGGTAGCCAGCTTCAAGAAGAGCCCTAGTTGTTCCAAACTACTTCAATCTAAGAATTAGATAGGTCACTGTGCTCTAGGGAACATACTCAGAATGCAGCAGAATTACTTTTGTACCCTTCTTCAGATCTGTGCCTCCCCTCCATCTGTGTCTGAGCTCCACAGGCAGTTATTTCCCTCTCATGGCTTGGTTTTTGCCCTGATATGCATTGTCAAATATGAAACCTTACATAGACAGGGTGTTTCATTCCAAATCCTGTCCAATCAACTAAATTTACCACAGGTGACTCCATTTCTAAAATTCTATTTTACACATTCTTTTTATGGTGTATTGAATGCACAAGATGGCAACATAACAAAATCTGAAAAAAGTTAAATGGTCTGAAATATATATATATATATATATATATATATATATATATATATATATACAGTGACTGAATAACAACAAAAAATCCAGAATAACCTATTAAGTTCTAAACTGATTTGCATTGTGAAATAAGTTTTTCACCCCTTTGTAAAATATGATTCAGGTGGCAAAACCTTTTTTGTAATCATAGAGAAAAGACATTTCTTGTAGTTGAAACTCCGGAGGGATTTTATCCCACTTCTCTTTGCAAATTCTCTCCAAGTCATTACGTTTTTGAGGCTGAGGCTTGACATCTTAAACCTTTAGCTCCCTGCACAGATTTCCTGTGGAACTAATGTCTGGCTCCAGGACCTTAAAGGAAATCTGTCATCAATATCACTTGCACTAACCTGTCATGCAGGCTTGCAGTGCGGGTGATACTGATCAAAATTATACTTACAGTGTCCGGAACCGCCAAGCTGTTCCTGCTCATTTTCAGGGTATGCAAATTAGGTCCTTGGGGCATAGGAAGAGCTTGGACATGAGCTCCGGGCACTCTGACGTAATCTTTGGCTGGGCGGGCGCTCCGCCGTGTCATCCATATGCATAACCCACTCCCTGATCACGTGGCCATGCTACTGAGCAGCACATGCACCGTACAGTAGCACGGCCGTACATGCAGGGAGGGGGTTATGCATATGCGTGAGCAGCCCATGCTCTAATTTGCATACCCCGAAAACAAGCAGGAACGGCATGGCGGTTCTGGACGCCATAAGTATAATTTTGATCAGTATCACCTGCACTACAAGCCTGTATGACAGGTTAGTGCGGGTGATACTGATGACAGGTTTGCTTAAAGGGGTACTCCCGTGGAAAACTTTTTTTTTTAAATCAACTGGTGCCAGAAAGTTAAACAGATTTGTAAATCACTTCTATTAAAAAATCTTAATCCTTCCAGTACTTTTTAGGTGCTGTATACTAAAGAGAAATCCAAAAAAGAAATGCATTTCCTCTGATGTCATGACCACAGTGCTCTCTGCTGACCTCTGCTGTCCATTTTAGGAACTGTCCAGAGCAGCATATGTTTGCTATGGGGATTTTCTCCTGCTCTCGACAGTTCCTAAAATGGACAGCAGAGGTCAGCAGAGAGCATTGTGGTCATGACATCAGAGGAAATGCATTTATTTTTTGGATTTCTCTTTAATATACAGCCCCTAAAAAGTACTGGAAGGATTAAGATTTTTTAATAGAAGTGATTTACAAATCTGTTTAACTTTCTGGCACCAGTTAATTAAAAAAAATTTTTTCCACGGGAGTACCCCTTGAAGTGTGATTCTCCTTGAGCCACTCCTGCAGTGTATTTTGGGCAATTGTCATGCTGAAATACCCATCTACAACCCATTTTCAATGAATTGGCTGAGGGAAAGAGGAGGTCTCCCACAAGAATCACCAGTACATGGCCCCATCTATCGTCCTTTAATGCAGTAAAGTTGTCCTGTACACTTAGAAGAAAAACACCCCCAAAGCATAATGTTTCCTCCTGCATGTTTCACGATGGGGATGCCGTTCTTGTTGTCATAGGCAGCTTTTCTTTTTGAGCAGGGGGACCTTGTAGGTGTTGCAAGATTTCAGTCCTTCATGGCATAGATTGTGACCAATTGTTTTCTTGGTGACTATGGTTCCAGATGCCTTGAGCTTATTGACAAGATGTAGTTCTGGGCTGATTTCTAATTGTTCTCATGATCATCAAATCTTACAAGGTGAGATGTTGCATGCAGCCCCCAACTTATTTTTCTTCGATTTGCAAATATTCGCACCAACTGTTATAAGCTTAGCACGTACCTGCTTGGTCATTCCAGCCTTGCGTAGGTCTACAATCTTGTCCCTGACATCCTTGGACAGCTCTTTGGTCTTGGCCTGACGTGCGGTAATAACTGAATTATGAATTATGGTAATAAAAATTATTAATTATGAAAAAAAATTTATTATGCAAATTATGCAAATTATAAAAATTATGACCTGGTGAATTGTAGACAAAGCCAATCAATACAATTCACATCTGAGTCAGACTATTTCCTCAGATATCAACAAGTTCTTTTTAGGATAGGATGCCATTAAGACTTAAGGATGTAGTTTTGCAATATACAATAATACACAGGTATTATAAAGTAAGCAGATTTATTGGTTATAAGATTATAAACATAAATGAGTTATAAACACAATGATATATGCAAATGAATATCAATTAGATATTAGTAAACAGTACAAGATTGTTAATTGACTACATATAAGTAGAGCAATACATGTGAGTAGTAAGTAACTTGTTAAAATAAAACAAAAGCTACTTGTTTAGGAATATCATAATAAAAAGGTTACATATCACTCTATCCAGAGGAACCTCATGATATTAAGATGGGCAATATCCAATCATAGACATATCAATATGGAATGCTAAATACACTCCGCCCTCTTCTAACCAACTACAAATCACATGACTCCATGAATGGGAAGAATATATACATGGAAGAATATTTCCGCCCCATTCTGGACTACTTTCTATACATGATCTTGGTAAGACATTAAGACATATAGCAGAGATATATGATCTTGCTCTATGTTTTAGGAGGAAGAACTTGAAGCAAATTTCCTGTGTGGGAAATATATTTATAACACTTAGCTTGGCGAGTAGGAATTCTATCAATATGTATAAGCAGTAATTTAATGCTTTGATAGATTATGAGTCTTGATTCTTCTGCAGGTAGAATGAAGTCTCACAATATCCTAACACTATAATCTCAATATCGAGATAATTAATTATTTTATTTAATTAATTTATTCGCCAATCTAAATTATATAATTCCATCCACATTATCCCAATTAGTCTTAATTAAACGGAATACCATTTTTTGTGTCTCTTACCAAAACTTTGTAAGAACCTCACTTCTGCTCTGAGGAACACTGAACGGTCCATCTCATCGTCAGGGACAGCCATTGGGTCGGTACCATGTAATCAGTCCAGCTTGCAGGGACCTACCGTACATCCCGGCGTATAAGACGACTTTTTAACCCCGAATTTTTGTTCTGAGAAGTCGAGGGTCGTCTTATACGCCGGGTATTGAGGTCCGGGATAGGAAAACTTCTGATTATCTGCCCAGGCCGGCTCCCGTGTGTGGCTGCAGGCGGGGGCCAGCCAGAGCAAGTAAAAACTAATACTGTATACTAAAAACCAGGGTGCCTCCAGCTGTTGTGAAACTACAACTCCCAGCACGGCAAAGGCTGTCCGGGCATGCTGGGAGTTGTAGTTTTACAACAGCTGGAGGCCCCCTGGTTTTTAGTATACAGTATTAGTTTTTACTTGCTCTGGCCGGCCCCCACCTGCAGCCACACACGGGAGCCGGCCCGGGCAGATAATCATAGGTATTCGTATGCCGGACATCCCTGTGTCCCTAAAAATCTTTTCGGGACATAAGGATGTCCGCTGGTCACTTACCATTCCCCGGCGTCCTCCTGCGATCCTCCTTCGGTCCTCCTGCAGTCCGGTCCTCCGTCTCTATGGTTGTATCGGGACGTCAGTGACGTCACGTGCCTATAACCATAGAGGCAGAGGAGCGCAGGACCAGGAGGACCGCAGGAGGACGCGCGCCGACCGGGGCCTGGTGAGTGACCGGCTGTGCTATCTTAAGTTATCCGGTCACCGCTCCCCGGTCCGGCACCTACTACTATGGTCCATAGGCCATAGCAGTAGATGGTGACCCGGGCCGGAGGAGTGGTGATCGGAACACTGTGGGGGCAGACCAGTACAGACATACAGCCTGCAGCCATACACTGTATATGGCTGGAAGCTGTATATCTGTTGGGGGGAGCTGCCAATCTAATGTGGGGGGAGCTGCCTACTATTGTGGGGGAACTGCTGACCTAATGTGGGGGGAGCTGCCTACAAATGTGGGGGAAGCTGCCTACAAATGTGGGGGAGCTGCCTACAAATGTGGGGGAGCTGCCTACAAATGTGGGGGGAGCTGCCTACAAATGTGGGGGGAGCTGCATACTATTGTTGGGGAAGCTACCTACAAATGTGGGGGGAGCTGCCTACTATTGTGGGGGAACTGCCTACTATTGTGGGGGAAATGCTGACCTAATGTGGGGGAATAGCCTACAAATGTGGGGGGAGCTGCATACTATTGTAGGGGGAAGCTGCCTACAAATGTGGGGGAGCTGCCTACAAATGTGGGGGGAGCTGCCTACAAATGTGGGGGGAGCTGCCTACTATTGTGGGGGGAGCTGCTTACAAATGTGGGGGGAGCTGCCTACAAATGTGGGGGAGCTGCCTACTATTGTGGGGGAACTGCCTACTATTGTGGGGGAATTGCCTACAAATGTGGGGGAGCTGCCTACTATTGTGGGGGAACTGCTGACCTGATGTGGGGGAAGCTGCCTACAAATGTGGGGGGAGCTGCCTACAAATGTGGGGGAGCTGCCTACTAATGTGGGGTAACTGCTGACCTAATGTGGGGTAACTCCCGACCTATTGTGGGGGAGCTGCCTACTAATGTGGGGGAACTATACTGCCTACCTAATGTGGGGGGAACTACAAGGTACCGTACATCGCGGTAGGAGGGGTAGTCTTATATGGCGAGTATATCCCAAACTCTATATTTTAATTGTAAAAGTTGGGGGTTGTCTTATACGCCAAGTCGTCTTATACGCCGGCATATATGGTACATGGCTTTCATGGCTTCCATCTTGTGGACCTCTTTCCTTTGTTTTTGTGTGTTCTCTCCAGCTTTCAGTTAGAGCAGTTCAGACCTCTAACATCTGGTTTACCAGACTTTTTAATTAGTTAGATACACCCTCCGAAATTGGAATTCCCCAATGAATGTAGGTTAGGCGTGTACATATGGTAATGACTATGACATCACTATACTACCCTAATGCATTGAGTACATCACCCATAATGCCTTTCCTGTGGGTGTAATGTTAACTACCCATCCACTAGGGGGTGCTATTGCATAAGCAATTAGCATCATTACCATTAAGGGTTAACTGTCAATAATTGGTCTTAAACCAACATTCCACACTTGACGAATGGAACAATAATTAACAAACAGGGATTACTTTTTATAAGTAATCAAAACCTGGATTCTCATAGACAGAGTCTCCAATTAGACATCCTAATTTATTGGAAAGATAAGAGTCATGGAGGTCTCCAACACAGATGTGTGAATGTTTATGTCCAGTCAAATGGGTAACTAATGTTCATTCGGATGAGACATAGTTATTCTTATCTCACCCCTTTTCTCTCCATTCACCCCCCTTTTCCTTGGTTGAATTTTAGTAGTGTTGTCTAGAGAGTGTAACCAGACCCCTTATCAGTCTCCTGTCTAAACACCATAAATAAACTAAATATACAAAAAGCATTGTACTCCCTGACTAGCATTAGAGATGCAGTAGACATGAAACTTCAGAATTGGCCTACTTTGATTAAAACACAAAATGGCCGACATCATGCAATTATGCTATGAAGCATATTAAACAGAGTGATTCATTTTTGGGGCTTATTTAGCACCACAGGCCATGGTGGAATCTGACTAATTGCTTTTGTGGACAGGTGAATTTTATACAGGCAATATGCTGAAATTAGTAGCACTCCCTTTTAGAGAGTGCTCCTAATCTCAGCTTGTTACCTGTATGAAAGACACCTAGGAGACAGGAATGTTACTGCTTGAAAGGGGATTCAAATTCTGATCAATGAGTTTAAAATGAGTTTCCCTGATTTTTTTGTGTTGTTATTCTTTCTCTCACTATTCAAATACACCTATCATTAAAATTATACACGTATCCTTTCTTTGTTTGTGGGTAAACTAATAAAATCAGGAGGGAATCAAATCATTTTCTGCCAGCAACATGTTACTTGAAGTCGCTCAAGGTATTCTTGAAAACGTATCATTTCCTGGATACAGAGTCTCTTAACATTAGTTAAAAGTTAACAAAGCTAAGATACTAGTAGTTAATGTCAGAAAACAGAGTATATTCCCTAGCTGAACAAATAAACTCACTGGCCACTTTATTAGTTGCTTGTTAACACAAATAGCTAATCAGCCATGACCTAATGCATTTAAGCATGTAGACCTGGTCAAGACAACTTGCTAAAGCTTAAACTGAGAATTAGAATGAGGAAAAAAGGAGCTTTGAAGGACTATGAACATGGCATGTTAGTTGGTGCCATACAGGCTGGTCTGAGTATTTCAGAAACTGCTGATCTACTAGGATTTTCATACACAACAACCTCCTGGATTTACAGAAAATGGTCCAAAAAATGTTTCATACACAGGCAGAGTGCGAGTGTTATTCACTGCCTATGGCCAGATTGCACTTCCTGAGTTTGGTCTCCTGCCAGTCCAGCAGGAGACCAAAGTCCGTGCTTTTAAGCAGACGGAATGTGGTCTGGACCAGAAAGGAGACCCCTAGTGGCCAGATTTATAAGGCCATAAAAGTGACATAAAATGAATTTTAGTAACAGGGAGTAAATTACAAATCTTATTTATTTTTCCTTACAGTGCCTATTTAAGTTATGACACATTTTCTTTGTGCTCATTATACCTCAATAGGCAGTCCTGAACTTTATTCACATGTTTGGTAATCTAAACACAGTATACTTTTTGCTTGGCCTTTGTTAAATATATTAGAAATAATTAAAATTCAAATTGTACATTTTTGCAATCTTAGGTAACTGGGTCGTGGGCTGTGCTATTCTTCTCACTTATGTGCCAATCACTGTTGGCTTTATACTGTGCGCTTTAAAAACTCCTGTACATGGAAAGACTGTTCCTACTGTACCAACTCTTTAAGCTCTTCTCTCAGAGATTGGACAAAGCATTCATAAAAGCTCTATATTCGATCATTGAGAGAACTATGTACAATTATAACTGCTCAGTGCTCTCTATTCCTTCCCTGCACGGACCTTTATGATCACTGCAGAGATAGAAGAGGAAGCTGAATGGTTTTATTAAAGCCAGGACAACACTTTAGGCTAGAAAGGTGGATTTCCTACCTAATCCTTGTGTGGGAAGAAAATCAACATAGGAGGAAGTACCTGCCCTCTTATCTCGTCCTCATATTTTGACCTCATATCCCGTCCTCATATTCTGTCCTTTTATTCCGACCTCATATCCCGTCCTCATATCCTGCCCTCTTATCTCATCCTCATATCCTGACCTCATATCCCATCCTTTTATCCCGACCTCATATCCCAAACTTTTTACTTCCCAGGGGTGGATCGTCCACCTTTTTCTATTTCTATGGGCCCCTCCAGGTTCAGCATTTCTCTTCAGTATGGATGACTGGATCCTGTTGGGCTGGAGACATCAGCTGATCACAGGGGGTTGGCTCTTTTCTAAAAAGCCAGCCCCCTAATGACATGTGCAATCCAGCTGAATGTCCTGTCGTGCCTGCGTCCAATGCATCGCCACATTTTACAGACTGCTGATATTACGTGCCACAGGTACGGTGGCATGTCCAGATGGAGCATACACGCCATTAGGGGGTTGGTGCATCAGGGAACCCTGTGATCAGCTGTTGTCTTAAGCAAAACAGGATCCCACGAAATGTCATCCATAGTGAAGAGAAATGCTGAAACTGGAAGGACCATAGAATTGAAAAAATTGGGAGGTAACACATGTAAACGTAATAACTACATAACTCCGCAGCAGGGGCACGATAAAATGAAAAAAACAAAACTGGAATGCCCTTTAAATAGCAGACAATAAATGATAAGCAGACTCTTGTTGGGTGGCCAATAGCGGATTTTCTTTTTTACAGAAGATGTTTGCTAGAACTTATTAAAAGAGTAGTGCAGTGAAGCATAACTTATCCCTTATCCAAAGGATAGGGGATAAGTTATAGATCACAGGGGCCGCGACACACCAACTCCATGTATTTCTATGGGATACATGGAGGGGGCGTGTCGGCTGCCGCTTCGTGCAGAGTCGGCTTGCCCCCTTCCAGCAGACTGCCGGGGCCCCGTTCAGGAGATCGCGGGGGTCCCATCGGTTTGACCACCCCGTGATCTATAACTTATCCCCTATCCTTGGACTGGGGATAAATTACCGTATGTTTTACTATAGAACTCCTTAAAGGAGTCTTCACAAAAAAAAATCAAAATGGCCAAAATGACAAAAGTGCTGCATGTATGGTTATATGTGGAGCATTAATTTATACTTTGATCAATTAACAGAATGAAACAGACAGTTTATTCCAGTTTTTGCTTACCCACATGTAAGCACATTGTGCTCCACTGGAGCAATACATTTTCTTCATTTATCAGTTCAGTGAAGAAATTTAACAGGCAATGATCTCTAGAGGCAAGGAAAAAAATAACAGAGCAATAACATAACTTAATATTTAAAGAGTAACTTCACTATAAATATGGACATTAATCTACTGAATACAAGATCTCCAGATACATAAACCTCCACCAGGTATTGCCTCACTGACAGTGACTAAAAACGATGCCATCAAAAAATGACAAGCACATAACGTAGAGTATAGCATTATCATTGCAGACTAATAATCCCATCAGCAGTCCTTATGACATGTCATAAAATGTATCATGTTTATGGCATACTTAAAGTTTAATCCTTGTCCATGTCCAATTCGGCACCAACCTCCCCTATCTGATGGAAGTATAAAGTAGTGACAGACATCATAGCAGTGTGTATTTTAATTTTCATAAAATTATAATTTATCAGCTGAATTTTTCGCTTAACAGCATTGACTATGAGGAATAAATCAAATGATATTTTAATACTTCAAACCTTAACAGACGTGGTGATTCAAATTATGTACTTTTTATATATTGTAAATTTCAAAACGGGTTTTACTTTTACTTTTCATATTTGCTTATTTTTTTAATATTTTTAAAACTTAAAAATAAATTACATTTTTTTTAAATATTTATTAGCTTTACTAGGACCAGAACTAATGTATTTGAGTGTATTAAACTGATTTTGTTTTGAATATACCTTGCCATTGACAGCCAGGTGTGCTAAGTGGCTTAGATGCTGTGGTTATATGGTTGGGATTGAAGACATCTCTGATCTTGGCCATTGCCAGCAGGTATAGTACACAGTTGGCACCCAATGTGTATGAAATCTGCGCACTCCTTTTCCCAACATCTTGACTTTCATAAATGTCACATGTTGGGGAGAGGTTAAAGGTATTGTCCACCAAACAAAAAACTCTTTTGTTAGGGTGCATGCACACTACGTTTTTGCAATACAGTTCCGTATCAGGTTTTTGATGAAAAACGGATTCCTCAAAACCTGACTAAACTGTATCAAAACGTGTACAAATTTCAACCCATATACGGTTTAAAAACCGTATACGGTTTGAAAAATGATGTATGGTTGCATCTGTTTTTAAGAAAAAAACCTATACGTTTTTAACTTTTCACTCCATTTTGAATAAAGCTTCACTTGTTTGATTGAAATTCCAAGAAAAAAACTGTGCAAAGTCAAAAACCATATGGAACCATACGCACATACGGTTCTGTATGGTTCCCATTGACTCCCATGTTAATAAAAACTGTATATGTTTTTAAACGTTTTTTCACCCGGACCAAAAAACGTGGATGCTCAGCCTCTGAGCGTCCATGCATTGTTGCAGTCTTGGTCCTCTGGCGTGTTCCATATAGGAGATTCAAGCCCTGTACCTTGCGGTGAGTGCAGGTGTTTTCTATTTTCTACAGCACTTGACATATTTTAAGGCTATCTTTTGCCTACATTTTAGCACCACCAGGGACTCCACTGTAGATTGTCTACATCTGCTGCACTGTTTATCCACTTCAGCTCAGAAGTTAACCCCCACATAGCCAGAGATGAGTGTTGACGTCCCCACTTCTTTGCACACATGTTAGTTATCAGTGCATTCACATGAGATGCAGCTTCAGTCTGTCTACTTATGATGGGTTTCTCCCAGGATGAGGGATGTGATGCTGCATCTCATTGGCAGGAAGTGATTTCATAGATGATGACAGTGGGAATCCTGTAATTCACAGGTCAGTCACACTGTTTACACAGTAGAACATGTAGAGTGGTGGCCACATGTCCCAGCTGCAATAATGCAGGCTCAAAATGTATGGATACAACTTACATTGCAACAATACTGTTGGTGAGTTAAATCTGTATGTCTGGAAAGAGTTTTGCAGAGGTGCTACTTTATCACTTTTTGGTTATTCTACCTTAGCTAAAAAAAGACATCAGTTAAATGTGTTTGAAGACTTTTTCTTATTGGTTAATTCCTTGGGTTATATATAACACATTTTTAGTATTTAGTATAAGAGTGGTCCTACCTATTATATGTGTTCAACACGGTGTTCCTGACTGTTACATTATATATTCAGTTACTCTATTAATCATGCTCTTTAAATTTTCTATTTGTAGTTTTGAGAAGCATCAGGGCTCCAGACTATGATCCCGCCAAAGACATTGAGGAGATGAAGAGGGAAAAGGAGGAGGCAGCCCGTGAAAAGAAAGTTTCTATCATCGAGCTTTTTAGGTCCCCAAATTACAGACAGCCGCTCCTTGTCTCATTGGTACTACACATGTCTCAACAGTTTTCTGGAATCAATGGGGTACGAAAATTAAGATTCATGTTTGTGCATTTTGTGGGAGATGAAGTAGTTATGCAATTCAGGTAAAAACATGGGGCAAAATGTTAAAAGGCACTGTTGGATATGTAACAACATGTAAAAAATGTTCCATGTTTCAAATCTATGCTGAGACAATAGTCAAATACAGTTGCAGTGTTACAGGGGTAGTTCAATTAATTAAAAAACCAAACAACAGCCTGTAGAATAACTGTAACATAATCACCTTGTCCGGTCAAGCACTGGCACTACTATTTGCCCCCATGTCACTGTTCACTTACCCTGATGATGCGTTCTTTCTGCTTTGCTGCTGATGTTCTCAACCCACTGCAACCTGTGGATAATGACAACCAGTCAGAGCAACAGAGCAAGGTGGTGGCAAACTGATGTTATACAGCAGTCCCAGCTATTACTCATAGTCCACACATGCATGGACCTTACAGCTGGAAGGGCGCATATGCCTACCACTAAACTGAGATCCACACCCCATGTTTGAACATCAGCAGTAATGTTTTCAACACTGGGCTAGGTATACAAAGCACTAAAGCTAGCACAGAAGCAAGGTCTTCGGAATATAACTCTATAGCCAGGTTTGTCAAGTCAATTAATTTGTTACTCACTAGGGGAAAAAAAATATTGGGAAATACTGTGTTTCCCCAAAAATAAGACATCCCTTGAAAATAAGAACTAGTAGAGGTTTTGCTGAATTGCTAAATTATAAGGCCTCCCCAGAAAATAAGACCTAGCAAAGTTTTTGTTTGGAAGCATGCCCGCCAAACAGAACAACAGAGCATGCAGCTGTGATTCTTTTTAGCCTGCCGCCATTGTTCTACCTTCACCGTCCATTGCAGAGCAGCTGGATGCAGGACATGAAGACCGTCACCTGCCGCCAACCCTGTTGTCCCCTATTGCCAGATGTAGAACTGCACACAGTCTGCTGTTATCCCATACCGTACACTGTCCCTGCTGTCCTGTACGAGTGTGCTGTGGCGAGCTCCCCCTGGAGTCCGGAAGCCGCCATACCGTACGCTATGTTCCTGCTGTGCGAGTCTGCTGTGATGAGCTCCCCCTGGTGACCGGAAGCTGCAATACCGTCCCTGCTGTACAAGTGGTCCAGGAACTGCTGTGGGAGATTGTTACAGTCTCCACACAGTGGGGGAGATTTATCAAAACCTGTCCAGAGGAAAAGCTGCCCAGTTGCCCATAGCAACCAATCAGATCGCTTATTTCATTTTTAACAAGGCCTCTGCAAAATGAAAGAAGCGATCTGATTGGTTGCTATGGGCAACTGGGCAACTTTTCCTCTGGACAGGTTTTGATAAATCTCCCCCAGTATGTGGGAGCCAGGTACTTTACAGCCCTTGTATAAATGTTCAACAATGAACGTGAATTCTTTGGGAGCAAAAATGTATATAAGACATTGTCTTATTTTCTGGGAAACACGATATTAGTTTACTAATAATATAAATTAATTTAGGTATATGATTCTTGTCATTATATTTGTGAAACAATCTAGCCAAGTGACAGGTTACTTAGATGTTCTCCCTTGTTCCAAAAACACTGTGTGCTGTTTGAATGAAAGCTATTGCTAAACTCTATGTGTTAATAGCCAGTCAAAGGTCATATAAACATTGCTTCTGTTTAATAAAGAAATACATTTACAAATCATATTTACTCCACAGCAGCACAAATACCATGCACATTGTAATAAATGTTCTTTTTTTTTTAACAGATTTTTTACTATTCAACAAGCATTTTCACCAAATCTGGAATTAGCCAACCAGTATACGCAACCATTGGGGTTGGTGCAGTGAACACAATTTCCACTATTGTTTCGGTAAGTCTTTTTTTTTTTTATTGCTATGTGTTGAAGCAGTTTACCATGTTTGTTTATTTAAAGAGGTACTCCAGTGGAAAACTTATTTTTTCTTTTTTAAATCAACTGGTGCCAGAAAGTTAAACAGATGTGTAAATGTTATAAACACAATGGAGAGGCTCCTGTCTATCTGACCGTCACTAAAGACCCGAGCAACCCAACAAACACCTATACCCACGGTGTAAAAAATAGGGACAATATATTAAAAGTAAATGGGGCTCAAAGGTCAAAGATATCTGGTTTAGAATAATTTGTATTTATTTATATAGAATGAAAAATGAATTAAATAGGGAATGCACAGGGCCCTTGTACTCCCCTAATTAATTTAATACACAGTAAAATATATAATAATCCCAATATAAAAATAGCAACTAAAATGAAATACAAACTAAAAATAACAACTGTAAAATTATTCTGCGATTTGAGCCTGTGTGATCAATATGGATTAGTAGATCGCCATATTGATCACACAGGCTCAAATCGCAGAATAATTTTACAGTTGTTATTTTTAGTTTGTATTTCATTTTAGTTTTTAGTTGCTATTTTTATATTGGGATTCTTATATATTTTACTGTGTATTAAATTAATTAGGGGAGTACAAGGGCCCTGTGCATTCCCTATTTAATTCATTTTTCATTCTATATTAATAAATACAAATTATTCTAAACCAGATATCTTTGACCTTTGAGCCCCATTTACTTTTAATATAGATGTGTAAATGACTTCTATTAAAAAATCTTAATCCTTCCAATACTTATTAGCTGCTGAATACTACAGAGGAACTTATTTTCTTTTTGGGACACAGAGCTCTCTGCTGACATCATGAGCACAGTGCTCTCTGCTGACATCTCTGTCCATTTTAAGAACTGTCCAGAGTAGGAAAAATCCCCTTAGAAAACATATGCTGCTCTGGACAGTTCCTAAAATGGACAGATATGTCAGCAGAGAGCACTGTGGTAATGATGTCAACAGAGAGCTCTGTGTTCCAAAGAGAAAATAATTTCCTCTGTAGTTTTCAGCAGCTAATAAGTACTGGAAGGATTAAGATTTTTTTAATAGAAGTCATTTACAAATCTGTTTAACTTTCTGGCACCAGTTGATTTAAAAAAAAAAAAAGTTTTCCACCGGAGTACCCCTTTAAACACAAACAGCAGACAAGAAAGGGGAGGTAATAGTATATAATAAGATCAAAGTATATCCCCTATGTGTACACAGGCATCAGAATTGTGAACTCCATGAATAATATGCAAAAATATGACAAGAACAATCAGAGTCACTTGTTTACGAATCACATCACCACGACAATAATTTTATTAGACATATACATGTAAAATACAAACAGTATTTATAAAAGTACAAAAGGAGAAATCCAACACCTCCTTGTTGTATTCCCCTTTTGTACTTTTTTTAAATACTGTTTGTATTTTACCTGTGTAAGTCTAATAAAATGATTGTTGTGGTGACATGAGATTTGTAAACAGGTGACTCCGATTGTTCTTTTTGTTTTTTTTTCATGTTTGTTTATTTCTAGAAGCATATAATAAAAAATACAGGCTAATATAGGGATTGTTAGCAGTCTGCTATTAGCAAAGCACTAACCCAGGACCTTTCCTTTCTTTCTTCGTTCAACAATCCAAGGATGTAAAAACTATAGAGACAGACGTGACTGCTTTGGGGCCCTTGTACACAATTAGCCTCACGAATAGGAACTGCATTGTCAGCAATCAGAGGGATGGGCAATTGGCCCAAGGTTCATGGAAGAGGGAGAAAAATATCTGGTCTTTCTGTCTCAAATATCTACAATAACATACATTTTTGTGAACATGTCAAATGACTTATAGTGCAGTAATTAAGCGCAGCACAGGGTAGAAGGACAGAAGCTGGATATTATTTATATTAGGATGAAACTAGAATATTATTTATATTAGGATTTTTGAGTACAAAGTAAATCCTGCTAGGACTCCTAAAAGCGGCAGTGATAGTCCAGCTTACCCAACTCACACAGGCTGATCGTATGCCTTCTCTGTACACACACTGATACAGGGCCACCTGTCAATCAGTCTGTGCGGCCAGGGTACGCAGGACTATTACTGTCTTTTTTTACTCTTGTTTTTACTCTGAAATCTGGCTATAAATCATATTAACCTATATTCTACAGAGCTCTAATTTTCCTAAATAAATAATCATTAAAATAATGAAGCATCTGACAGGTTTACTTTATTTATTTATTTATTGAAATACACTTGACCTGTATGTTTTTGTAAATACTTGTGTTCCCCGTGAAATAACAATTTTGGATTTTTTTTTTTTTTGCTCTGTGTTGTAAAGTTCATCTATTAGTGAAAAGCCAACTGGATGTTACCAGTCCCAATACTTTATGGCATTGTTAGATGTAGGGACAACCCCTGCACACACACACACACACAAGCCAATACATTTCTAGAGAGAATAAAAGTGGAACAACACCACACACAGCTGTAAGAAAACATGTTTTACAATTATTTCATGGCGAGTACAAGTATTTACTGAAACAGACTTCTGGAGAGGCCACAGGTCCTCTATAACTTTCAGTGCAAAACACATAGATATTCTTATTTTAACAGACAGGAAGGGTTATGCTCTGTTATGCTTTTATATCTTTTACTATACAATAGCTTTGCAAGTTGTGCCATATTGCAGCAGTCAGGAGGGCAGAGAGCTGTCTGGTGTCTGATTAATCTAGGTCAGAGAGTCAGAAATAGTGCTGAAATTAGTCTCAGGTACATTGCTGACATTATAGTTCATGTGACAGAACACTGGTGTATTTTAGCCTGCAAGCATTTTTATTTTATCTCAGCAACCAAGGTCATGCCAGTTATTTATTACCAAACAAGCTAAGTATTAGTTGAATAGATAAGTGGTAGGAAGCAACCGAACAGAAAATAAGCTCTATATCTGTTATGAAAGTTAACAGAAGTGCTAACTTAAATACCAACTAGACTTAAATATTATACATAACAAAATGAAGTTCTAGTCATTATAGTGTTTTCCAGTGTTATGTGAATAAAGCTGTAAGGGTGCAGCCAATTGTCATTTTTGTGGTTTCAAATTTTCTTCCTTGCCCTCTAAGGGCCCTAACATTTAATTTTTTCATCTAATCGGCCAATGATAAGCAATTTATAAAGTTTTGGTTTTACTACTTTTGTTATGGTTTTACTACTTTTCTAATGATTTGCTTTTTTGGCCATGAAGCTGTTTGAGGACTCATTTTTTTGTTTCTATTAATACCATTTTGGGGTAGATGAGACTTTCTGATTTCTTTTCTAGGAGGTTATCTGACCAAAAATCAACAATTCATGAATTGTTTTAGTTTTTTGGTTTGTTCACTGTATAAGGTCAATAGTGTTATACTTTAATAATTCGGACATACCAAATATGGAAAAGTTGGTTGAACCAAAAGTTGATTGATTTTATTGTTTTTGGGGGAGTTTTTTATTTTTTTAAATATTTTTAAAATATAACATTTTTTTAAAAAACTTTTTTATTCCCCTTTAGGGAATTGCATTGATCACCTTAATTAGTAATTTACTAGCACAGCCTGCATGTTGCAAAAAGCCTTAGGCTACCATGGTAACCAATTGGCACCCTGCACACATTCCCTATATGTTCACAGCAGATATCACCAAGATGTTAATTAGTGTATAAATATCAAAATACATTTTTTAATTATGCTTTGTATTATCTTTTTTTTTTTTTTTTTTTTTTACATTATTAATAAGGGAGTATTCTAAAGTTTTTCTTCATATAAACGTGTGTGTGGGGTGGGGGGGGGAGTTACTTACCTTACTCGCTGCTGCAGTTTAGGGATAGCATGTGAGCAGCAGTGTTCTGCCTCACCTGCTGATTGGCTGAGCACACAGTGTACATGCTGATCCCAAACACAGCAAGCAAGCTGTGTAAGGGGATTATCTCTGGGAGAATAGTGGAGGCAGCAAGAGAGTAAAAGGAAAGTATATGCTTTTTCATCATTCACCCCCTCCCCCCCGAGCTGAGCATATTACAGTAATAAAACCAACTCACAATACCCCCCTTAAAGATATCAGATTGCTGCAAGTGAATGAGCACACATTGTTTACATCCAGGGGCCTACATACTGTACATACAGTTCTAAGTGGACTCTAGTCTAATGTTCCAATTGTATGGAGAATATGCAATGCTTTGTATGCTGAATACATCCAAAACAGCTGCATGAATTGTTTTCTAGAATGTATCAATTTGGAGTCCAGGCAACTTTGTTCACAGAACATTAACTCAATGTAATACAATAGTATCAACTTTTTAGCTAAGAGCAAGACTAGGTATAAACAGGTTTGTTTATTATGAATGTAAACAAAAATAAATACCTCTATCATAAAGGGAAACTGACAGGAGGATGACCCACACTAAGCTTTCTTTCCAACAACCCAAATCCGTGCAGCTGTTGTAGAGTTACCATCTCCCGATTGTTCCACTGCCCCTTCTTCAATATCACTGCTTCGGAAGATGATGCCGTAACAGTGCTAAAAGAGCAATGGAACACCCTCATTGCTAGTTTCTCTTAATTACATATGTACATTTTGTTGAATAACTCCACAATGGCTGTACAGATTTGGGTGAGTGATATAAAGTTGGATAGAGGGTTACCTGCACTATAAGCCTGTATATCCCCTTGAGGACCAAGCCCCAAGTTTTTATTCTTTGGAGACATTAAAGGGCTTCAAAGTATAGCAGCAGATTTCTAAATCTGAACTTTTCAGGGACCAGTTCAGTTTGAGGGTGTGTTCACACGCTATTACTAGCAGTGGGTTGCCCGCTGCAGGAATCCTGTTGCGAGTTACGCTACCATTGATTTAAATGGGTCCACAGACAGTCCGCAATAGTGTCAGATTTGTGGACTGTCCACGGACCCATTTAAATCAATGGTAGCGTAACTCGCAGTGGGTTTCCCACAGCAGGAAACCCGTTGCTAGTTACTGGCGTGTGAACGCACCCTTAAAGTGAATTTAACCTCTTCAGGACGCAGGGCGTATGCATACTCCCTGCATTATGAGTCCTTAAGGAGGTAGGGCGTACAGGTACGCCCGTGGGAATGTCGGTCGGGGACCGGACCAGGATGCCTGCTGAAATAATTCAGAAGGCATCCCGGCACATGGCCGAGGGGGGTCCTGAGACCCCCCCCCCCCATGTCATTTGCCGGTCAATTCAGAATGGCGATCTGCAGCAATTCCGGATCATACAGGTCCCCTTGTTACGTTCCTTGAGGGTGTAGTTTTTTTGTTTTTTTTTTTGCTGTTTTGGCACCATAGGGGCTACCTAAATGTGACTTGCCCCCCCAAAAACCATTTCAGAAAAACTCACTCTCCAAAATCCCATTGTCATTCCTTCCCTTCTGAGCCCTCTATAGTGCACCCACAGAGCACTTGACATACACATGAGATATTTCCTTACTCGAGAGAAATTGGTTTACAAATTTTAGGAAGATTTCTCTCCTTTTACCCCTTGTAAAAATGCAAAAACTGGGTCTACAAGAGCATGAGTGTAAAAAATGAAGACTTTGAATTCTCTCCTTCATTTTGCTGCTATTCCTGTGAAACACCTAAAGGGTTAACACACTTGATGAATGTCATTTTGAATAATTTGAGGGGTGCAGTTTTTATAATGGGGTAATTTATGGGGTATTTCTAATATGAAGGCCCTTCAAATCCACTTCAAAACTGAACTGGTCTCTGAAAAATTCCGATTTTGAAAATTTTGTGAAAAATTGGAAAATTGCTGCTGAACTTTGAAGCCATCTGATGTTTTCCTAAAGTAAAAACATGTCAACTTTATGATGCAAACATAAAGAAGACATATTGTATATGTGAATCAATATATCATTTATTTGGGATGTCCATTTTCCATATAAGCAGAGAGTTTCAAAGTTAAAAAAAAATCTAAAATTTTTACAATTTTCATCAGATTTTGGAATTTTTCACCAAGAATTGTGAAAATTTACGACTAGCATAAAGTAGAATATGTCACAAAAAAACAATCTTGGAATCAGAATGAAAAGTAAAAGCATTGCAGAGTTATTAATGCTGAAAGTGACAGTGGTCAGATTTGCAAAAAAAAAAAGGCTGCGTCCTTAAGGTGAAAATGAGCTGCGTCCTTAAGGGGTTAAGGGTTTTTATCTTAGAAATCTGCCATAATTTACCCCATTATGAAAACGACACTCCTCAAAGTATTCAAAATTACATTCAGAAGGTTTGTTAACCCTTAAGGTGTTTCACAGGAATAGCAGCAAAGTGGTGGAGAAAACTCAAAATCTCCATTTAGTCCATGTAGTCCTATGGGTGCACTACAATGCTCAAAAGAGAAGGAGCATAATTTGGCTTTTGGAGAGCGAATTTTGCTGAAATGGTTTTTGGGGGCATGTCGCTTTTAGGAAGCCCCCATGGTGCCAGAACAGAAAAATAAATAAATAAAAACACATGGCACACTATTTGGGAAACTAAAACCTTCAAGGTACAAGGGGTATAGTGAGCCTTAATACCCCACAGGTGCTTGACGAACTTTTGTTAAAATCTCCATTTTTTGCACTAACATGTTCATATAGCCCCCTTTTTATAATTTTTTACAAAGGGGAAAAGGAGAAAAAGCCACCCTGAAATTTGTAACCCAATTCTCTATAATTAGGAAATAACTCATATATGAAAGTAAAGTGCTCTGTGAGTGCACTACAGTGCTCAGAAGGGAAAGAGTGACAATGGACTTTAGAAGAGCGAATTTTGCTGAAATGGTTTTTTGGGGACATGTCGCATTTAGGAAGCTTCCATGGTGCCAGAACGAAAAACAAAAAACACACACATGGCACACTATGTGGAAACTACACCCCTCAATGAACGTAACACGGGTATAGTGAGCCTCACATTGAGCACTCAGGTGCTTGACGAACTTTCGTTAAAGTGGGAGGTGTAAATGAAAATTTTTATTTTTTTTTCACTAAAATAGGAGGTAATAGGAGGTAATAGGAGGAAATGTCCCCCAAAATTTGTAACATAATTTTTTCTGAGCATGGAAATACCCCATCCGTCAACATACATTTCCCTACAGGTGCACTACAATGCTTAGAAGAGAAGGAGCATAATTTGGCTTTTGGAGAGCGAATTTTGCTGAAATGGTTTTTGGGGACATGTCGCATTTAGGGAGCCTCCATAGTGCCTGAACAGCATAAAAAAAAAATGCAATGCACTCTAATTGGGAAACTACACCCCTCAAGGAAAGTAACACGGGGTATAGTGAGCCTTAATACCCCACAGGTGCTTGATGAACTTTCGTTAAAGTGGGACGTGAAAATGAAAAATTAGATTTTTTTCACAAAAATGCTGGTGTCACCCCAAATTTTTCATTTTCAAAAGGGGTAGTAAGAGAAAATGCCACCCCAAATTTGTAACCCCATTTCTTCTGAGGATGGAAATACCCCATATGTGGACGTAAAGTGCCCTGTGTGAGCACTACAATGCTCAGAAGAGAAGGAGCAGAATTTGGAATTGGAGAGCGAATTTTGCTGAAATGGTTTTTTATGTCGCATTTAAGAAGCCCCCATGGTGCCAGTACAGCAAAAAACAAAAACAAAAAACACTGGCACACTATTTAGGAAATGACACCCCTCAATGAATGTAACAAGGGGTGCAGTGAGCATTTACTTCCCACTGGCATTTGACAGATTTGTAGAACAGTGGGCTGTGCATATGAAAATAAAATGTTTAATTTTCTCGGAACACTGTTCCAAAACACCTGTGGGGTGTAAAGGCTCACTGCAACACTTGTTACATTCCTTGAGGGGTATAGTTTCTAAAACGGGGTCAAATGTGGGTGTTTTTTTTTTTTTTGGTTTATCAACTATCAGCCATTCCAATGCAAATCACCAATTAAGGCCTCAAATGTACATGGTGTGCTCTCACTCCTGAGCCCTGTTGTGCACCCGCAGAGCATTTTACGTTCACATATAGTGTTGAGCGGCATAGGCCATATTCGAATTCGCGAATATTCGCGAATATATGGACGAATATTCGTCATATATTCGCGAATATTCGCATATTCGTTAATGCGAATGCGAAAATAAAGATATGTGAATATTAGCACATACAAAATTAGCATACGCGTAAATTCGCATATGCGAAAATTACCATATGCTAATTTTCGCATATGCGAATTTTCGCACGCCAGTCTCACACAGTAGTATTAGAGCCTTCTTTACACCACACGAGCTGGAAGCAGAGAGGGGTGATCACTGTGATGTGTACTGTGAAAAAAAAAAAAAAAAAAAAAAAAAAAAAAAAAAACGAATATTCGCAATTACGAATATATAGCGCTATATTCGCGAAATTCGCGAATTTGCGAATATGCGATATTCGCGAATAATATTCGAATTGCGAATATTCGTGAGCAACACTATTCACATATAGGGTATATCCGTACTCGAGAGAAATTGCATTACAAATTTTGGGGGTCTTTTTCTCCTTTTACCTCTTGTAAAAATGAAAAGTATGGGGCAACACCAGCATGTTAGTGTAAAAAAGGTAAAAAGAGAAAAAATTGTAACGTACTTTCTCCAGAGTACAGAAATACCCAATATGTGGCCCTAAACTGTTACACCAAAAATACCCTATGGCAGTATTTCCCAAACAGGGTGCCTCCAGATGTTGCAAAACTTTTGTTGTCTTGCAACAGCTGAAGGCACCGTTTTGGAAACATACATTTTAGGAGAGGTTTTTCATTTTTATTGGGGGGGGGGGGGAGGGGGGAATGTATCAGTGTAAAGGTGTTTAAATGTATGTAGTGCTTTACTTTTTACTTTGTAGTGTGTTTAGGGTACATTCACAAGGGCAGGGGTTTACAGTGAGTTTCCAGCTGGTAGTTTCAGCTGCGGCTAAAAATTTGTTGCAGGTAAAACTTGCGGTGGAAAACTCACTATAAACCCCCACCCGTGTGAATGTACCCTGTACATTTACATGGGGGAGGTGGCAAACTTCCAGCTGTTGTAAACTACAACTCCCAGCATGCACTGACAGACCATGCATGCATGTAGAGTTTTGAACACAGCTATAGGCACACTATTGGGTGAGTTAGGAAACAAACCCTGGCTCAATGTTTCCCAACCAGTGTGCCTATAGCTGTTGCAAAACTACAACTCCCAACATGCTCTGACAGCCGAGGGGCATGCTGGAAGTTGTAGTTATGCAACAACTGGAGGAGAACAATTTGGAGACCACTATGTAGTGGTCTCCAAACTGTGGACCTCCAGATGTTGCAAAACTACAAATCCAAGCATGCCCAGACTGTCCAGGCATGCTGGGAGTTTTAGTTCAGCAACATCTGATGGGCCAGATGTTGCAGAACTACAACACCCAGCATGCATGTCTGGGCATGCTGGGAATTGTAGGTTTGCAACATCTGGAAGGCTACAGTTTGGAGACCACTGTATAGTGGTCTCCAAACTGTGCCCCTCCAGATGTTGCAAAACTACAACTCCCAGCATGCCAAGACTGTCCAGGCATGATGTGGGAGTTGTAGTTCTTCAACATCTAAAGGGCCAGATGTTACAGAACTACAACTCCCAGCATGCCTGGACTGTCTGGGCATGCTAAGAGTTGTAGTTTTCCAACATCTGGAGGACCACTGTTTGGAGACTCCAATCTGTGGCCCTCCAGATGTTGCAAAACTACAACTCCCAGCATGCCCAAACAGCCAAAGGCTGTCTGGGCATGCTGGGAGTTGTAGTTTTGTAACTTCTAGCAGGCCAAAGTGAAGATCACTCACCAAAGAAGATCTTCACTGTCGTCCGCAGTCTCCTCCGCCGTCGCTGCTCTTCTCAACTGCTGCCTGCCGGCCGCCTCTGGCAAGACCCCCACACCCCCGCTCTACTCCCAAACCACACCCCTGCTGTGCCCAGACTTACATTGGTGGGCAGAGCAGGGAATCTTAACTTTAACCCACCGGCCCCCCATCTGCCATTGGTCGGTCAGTCCTGACCAACCAATGGCAGGGAATAGGAGGAGGTGGCACTCCTGCCACCTCACTCCTATCCTTCAGGGTGATCGGTGCTTGGACTGCACCAATCACCTTTATTTTCCGCCCTTGGTCCTTAAGTACCGGGACACAAGGGCATACCTGTACGCCCTTGGTCCCCAATAGGATATATATCAGCTAAGTGCAAGTGACTCTTCTGTGAGGTTCCCTTTAAATAAAATTGTACTTTATTAGGCAATGCAAAAGGTTGATAAATTCCCTCTAAGGTATAGAAAGCTGGCAAATTGATTAACTAATCTTTCAATTTCACTGACTCAAATTTTTCCCGCTTATGCATGAGGGCTTGTCTGAATTATTTGCGGAGTGAAAATGCAAAAAAAAAATATATATATTTTGTGAGCTAGTCATGTCATCTGTATGTCATAAATGACGTTTTAAGTTTACTTTACATGTCAGTTTGATTATAACGATTATATACTGCTTGTTTTATTTTACTGCTTAAAAATAATTCTTTCCATAGCCTGACCCTTATAACTTTTTTCATTTCCCCATTGTGTACGGTGAGTTGTAGATTTTATTGGTACCATTTTGGGAGTAGATATGACTTTTTGGTCTCCTTTTATTCCATGTTTTCTGAGATGTGATGAGACCAAAAATACTAATTAATGAACTGGTAGTTTACTTTTTTCCTTTCGCATCACAAGTTGTTCTCCCATATAGCTCCTCAAGGCAATATGTTACAGAATCGTGCCAACTTTATATGTTACTTTACAGGTATTTGTTGTTGAAAAAGCTGGAAGAAGATCCTTATTCCTTACTGGTTTGGCAGGAATGTGCATTTGTGCTGTGATCATGACAATTGCTCTAGCTTTGCTGGTAAGATTAATATAAAGTGCCTGGATTGAAATTAAAAATGTACAAACCATATAAAATAAACCATGCAAATACAACTCATTTTATTTCAAGTTCACTTCCTACATACAGTACAGACCAAAAGTTTGGACACCTTCTCATTCAAAGAGTTTTCTTTATTTTCATGACTATGAAAATTGTAGATTCACACTGAAGGCATCAAAACTATGAATTAACACATGTGCAATTATAGACATAAAAAAGTGTGAAACAACTGAAAATATGTCATATTCTAGGTTCTTCAAAGTAGCCACCTTTTGCTTTGATAACTGCTTTGCGCACTCTTGTCATTCTCTTGATGAGCTTCAAGAGGTAGTCACCTGAAATGGTTTTCCAACAGTCTTGAAGGAGTTCCCAGAGATGCTTAGCACTTGTTGGCCCTTTTGGGTTCAGGTCTGGTGACTGTGGAGGCCAGGTCATCTGGCACAGCACCCCATCACTCTCCTTCTTGGTCAAATAGCCCTTACACAGCCTGGAGGTGTGTTTGGGGTCATTGTCCTGTTGAAAATAAATGATGGTCCAACTAAACGCAAACCGGATGGAATAGCATGCCGCTGCAAGATGCTGTGGTAGCCATGCTGTTCAGTATGCCTTCAATTATGAATAAATCCCCAACAGTGTAACCAGCAAAGCACCCCCACACCATCACACCTCCTCCTCCATGCTTCACGGTGGGAACCAGGCATGTAGAGTCCATCCGTTCACCTTTTCTGCATCACACAAAGACACGGTGGTTGGAACCAAAGATCTCACATTTGGACTCATTAGACCAAAGCACAGATTTCCACTAGTCTAATGTCCTTGTGTTCTTTAGCCCAAACAACTCTCTTCTGCTTGTTGCCTGTCCTTAGCAGTGGTTTCCTAGCAGATATTCTACCATGAAGGCCTGATTCACACAGTCTCCTCTTAACAGTTGTTATAGAGAAGTGTCTGCTGCTAGAACTCTGTGTGCATTGACCTGGTCTCTAATCTGAGCTGCTGTTAACCTGCGATTTCTGAAGCTGGTGACTCGGATGAACTTATCCTCCGCAGCAGAGGTGACTCTTGGTCTTCCTTTCCTGGGGGGGTGCGCATGTGAGCCAGTTTCTTTGTAGCTCTTGATGGATTTTGTGACTGCACTTGGGGACACTTTCCACCTAGAATATGACATATTTTCAGATGTTTCACACTTTTTTGTTATGTCTATAATTGCACATGTCTTAATTCATAGTTTTGATGCCTTCAGTGTGAATCTACAATTTTCATAGTCATGAAAATAAAGAAAACTCTTTGAATGAGAAGGTGTGTGCAAACTTTTGGTCTGTACTGTACATACATAAAAAGTGAATAGGCAAGGGAACAAGAAGTTAAAAGGGTATTCCAGTAAACATTTTTTTTTTCATATCAACTGGCTCCATAAAGTTACTTCTATTAAAAAATCTTAATCCTTCCACTACTTATCAGCTGCTGAAGTTGAGTAGTTCTATTCTGTCTGACAACAGTGCTCTCTGCTGACACCTCTGTCTGTCTCAGGAACTATCTAGAGCAGGAGAGGTTTGCTATGGGGACTTACTCCTGCTCTGGACAGTTCCTGAGACAGACAGACAGGTGTCAGCAGAGGGCACTGTTATCAGACAGAAAAGAACAACTCAACTTCAGCAGCTGATAAGTACTGGAAAGATTAAGATTTTTTAATAGAAGTAATTTACAAATCTGTTTAACTTTCTGGAGCCAGTTGATATGAAAAAAATAGTTTTTAACTGGAATACCCCTTTAATTGATTCTCTTCCATTTATAGCCAGATAGTATTCCGTGTATTTTTTTTTACATACCAATGATTACATAAAAAGGTTTAAAACTAATATTTCCAAATCTATTTCACAACTCACCATAAATACTATAAAGTGTATAAAGTGTTGGACTAAAATACATTGGGCCAAGCACACTCCTGTCCCTGCTCCTCACCTCTCTACCCTCTCCCCTGTCCATGTCTGCCGGCACGTGTGACCCCATCTCCTAGGGCACGCGCCATCTCTAAGATTTAAAGGGCCAGTGCACCATTAAATGGTGCTTGTCTGCACTGACTCTATTTAACCCCGCACTTCCTCAGATCCTTGCTGGATCTTTGTGTTTACTAGCCTAAGAGAAAGCATTCCCGATTGTGTATTGTCTTACTTTGTACCAGACCTCCTAGCTTGACCTTGCACCTGTGCCTCTTGCCCTGACCTTCTGCCTGTCCTGACTTCGTAATTGCCTCATCCTTCCTGTGCCACGTTACACCTTGGTTGCCTGTGTGGAGGAGTTGTATCAGGGATAGTGACCTGGGTGACGCCTGCTGCTGCAAATCCATCCCGTTTTGCGCCGGACTCTGGTGGACACCAGTGGCACCTTAGACTCCGCTCCCTGGTACGGCCCACGCCATCATCCTCACAGGTTCAGCGGATCCACTTCACCACTGCCGTTACAGATAATAGCAGTATACAAGGAGGAATATTATCACCATACATGCTGACTTTAGCCTGCATAAATTAGTTCAGCTTTCAGGTTCTCTGGTGGGCTGGAAAAGGTGGATACAGTCCTAGGAGAGTTTCCCAGGACTGTATCCACCTTTTCCATCCCACCGGAGCACCTGAAAGGTGAACTAATTTATGCAGGCTAAAGTCAGCAAACGCCGAGCCGAGAAGTTCGTGATTAATCGAATTTCTGTAACTTTGCTCATCTCTAACTGCCACATCATGGCCACATATAACTAAAAAAGAGTGATCAAATAATGTACAATTGCCAAATCACACCACCACACCACAAGCACACATTACCATCATACTGTTATTAAATAAAAACACACGATACCAAGGCCAATATTTCCTACAAAGTGACAATATAGTGGTAGATACCAACACTATACCAAAACCATACCAAAACCCTCATGACAACTTCTTCCAGCCATTATGTCTCAAGCTCCTTTCTTTTCCTGCACTCTACCTTCTTCCTGCCCACCAACAGTGTCCCAAACAGGAAATAAAGTCCCACAAAGTACAAGAGTGCCCAAGTGATAATAGTGCCCCATTTAGGCTCCACACAGTCATAGAGCCCCCTTTATGTTCCAATGCTGTAAGTAGCCCTCCTTTTATGCCCCCACACTGTAGTCATCCCCCCCCCCCGTTTGTGCCCAAACACTAGTAAGCCTTTATTTTGTGCTCCCACACTAGTAAGACTCCTTTTTTCCCTCTCACACTGTAGTTAGTCCCCCTCTTTGTCACCCCTCTACACTCTAGTAAGTTCTCTCTTTGTGCTCTCACACTGTAAATAGACTCCTGGTTTTGCCCCTATTTGCTTATAATTAGCCCTTGACCTTCAGTGATCTTCAGCAAAGATGTAGAAACTAATAAGACTTCTTTGTCTTCTAGCATGCACATGCTTGGATGAGCTATCTGTGTATGGTTGCCATCTTTCTATTTGTCATATTCTTTGAAGTCGGGCCTGGTCCTATTCCTTGGTTCATTGTTGCTGAACTTTTTAGCCAAGGTCCTAGACCTGCAGCTATGGCAGTATCTGGATTTTGCAACTGGACATGTAACTTCATCATTGGAATGACCTTCCAGTACATAGCAGTAAGTATGAAATAAAGATTTATTTATTCTTATATAAAGCATATCAATAAATTCCAGTCTTTGAATATAAATAATTATACATGTGTCTGTTGGGACCAATGGATATCACAAAATATTCCTTTGTCTTCAATGGGATTCTGCACAAAAACATTTTGAGACATCTGTGTTTTCTATCCGGAATTCTGTGTTAGTGGTTCTGCACTCAACATGCACATTACCCTCTTCAACATAAGGCACATGTGGTTTTTGAGCTCACCCATTGATTATAATAGGAGCAAATCATGCTGGATACAGGTTAAACCTCATCAAATAGGGTGACATGTCACTTTGTTTTCCATCAGAAAAAAACATGTATTTTTTGCAAGGCCGCCTTTTAAATCAATGGGTCATAGTTTTTAAAGTAAAATAGTGTGGTTTTTGAAGTTAAAAACACCATATCTTTTACATCCTGTTACAATGTAAAGTAGGTAGTGCACAGGCTGTATAACAGTGTTTAATGTTGTGTCCCCTCAAAACAACTCAACAAACAGCCATTAATGTCTAAACCTTGGAAACAAATTGGGCCATTTAATCATTTTCCCGCCTGAGTGTCATGTGATTCATTAGCATTACAAGGTGTCAGGTGTGAAGGGGGAACAGGTGTCTTAAATTTGGTGTTATTACTTTTACACTCTAATACAGAACTTGCAAAGAGAAAATTGCGAGGACCCTAATACAGGACAGTTTATGCTCAGAAAAGGCCTCACCATGGTCGACCAAAGAAGTTGAGTGCACATGCTCAGTTTTATATCCAGAGGTTGTCTTTAGGAAATAGACATATGGGGAAGGGGTCATCCTGTAAGTGCTCAGACCATACAGCGCACACTGCATCAAAAAGTAGTCAGAAGAAGTCTCTTCTAAAGATGATGCACAAGTAAGCCTGCAAACAGTTTTCTGAAGACAAGCAGACTAAAGATATGGATTACTGGAACTATGTCTGGTGGTCCGATGAGACCAGGATAAATGTATTTGTTTCAGTTGGTGGCAAGCTTTTGTGGTGGCAACCAGAAATATGTGTGTTATGCCTACAGTCAAGCATGGTGGGAGTGTCATGGTCTGGGCCTGCATGAGTACTACTGGCAATGGGAAGCTATAGTTCATTGAGAGAACCATTGTAAAGCCCCACAGGTGTGGACCCACTGTGCCACAAGTGGCATCCGGCCAGACAGGCAGAATGGGGCTAAACTGACACTTAGAGATAGCGCCAGATGCAGCAATGCTGATTATGATGTTTATTTACAAGGTGCATACCTGTCCAATAGACAGGTAACAGATCAGGAACAGCAGACAGATCAGACAGAGACCTAGCAAAGCAGACAGATAAAAGCAGAATGCACAATCTTGCTGAGGCCCAAACATCAGGTGTGGCCTCTTTATATAGGTGGTGCCTTCCAGGGATTGGAAGGGAAACCACCAGGGAACGCACACTGGCTCTATAAATCATAGCTAGCTCTCGCGCACGGCCCCTTGTGGACAGAACAGCAAAATACATGACAGACCATGAAATACAACAGGAACATAGCACGGAGAAAGTAGCCCGACGTTGGTAAGAACCAGGACACATGGTACGTTGGTGGTTGCCAACCAGCAGCGTTACAACCATGAATGCTAACATGTACTGTGAGATACTGAAGCAGAGCATGATCCCTTAGCTTTGTAGACTCGGCCACAGGGCAGTATTCCAACATGTAATAAAACTATTAAAAAAATACCAGCGCTGTATGGGTCTTAAAAAATGTATAGATATAATTTTTTAATAAAAGGAAGAATAAAAATAATGCATATACCAGGAATGGCAATATAATGCCTACATTATATTGCCATTCCTAGTATATGCATTATTTTTATTCTTCCTTTTATTAATAAATTATATCTAGGGATGTCCCGATACCGATACTGGTATCGGGGCCAATACTAGCCATTTGCATGGTATCGGGGACTTGTTTAATGTCCCCGATACCATGCCCGATACCTGGTGCCGCCCTGCTGCCCCGTTCTTCTATCCTCCCATCTGCATCATAGTGTTCCATGGAGGAGCATGTGACACACACGTCACCCCGCCTCCTCCCCTGCACCCAGCGTAACGCTATGCAGGAAGCAGAGTGACGTGTATGTCACATGCTCCTCCATAGGACGACAAGATGCGGACCGGAGGAGGGGAGAACGGGGCAGCAGAGCGGCAGCACCAGCACCCGACCCGAGGAGGTGAGCTGCCTGCAAGGAGGGGGCTGCTACTAATGGCTAAGCGGGGGGGCCCTGCTGCTGTCTAAACGGGGGGGGGGGGGGTCCTGCTGCTGTCTAAACGCGGGGGCCCTGCTGCTGTCTAAACGGGGGGCCTGCTGCTGTCTAAATGGGGGGGGGCCCTGCTGCTGTCTAAATGGGGGGGCCCTGCTGCTGTCTAAATGGGGGGGGCTGCTGCTGTCTAAATGGGGGGGGGCTGCTGCTGTCTAATAGGGGGGGGCCTGCTGCTGTCTAAAGGGGGGGGCGCCCTGCTGCTGTCTAAAGGGAGGGGGGTGCCCTGCTGCTGTCTAAAGGGGGGCCCTGCTGCTGTCTAAAGGGGGAAGCCCTGCTTCTGTCTAAAGGGGGGGGGCTGCTGTTGTCTAAAGGGGGGGGGGCCCTGCTGCTGTCTAAAGGGGGGGCTGCTGCTGTCTAAAGGGGGGGCCTGCTGCAGTCTAAAGGGGGGGGCTGCTGCTGTCTAAAGGGGGGGGCCCTGCTGCTGTCTAAAAGGGGGGCCCTGCTGCTGTCTAAAGGGGGGCCCCTGCTGCTGTCTAAAGGGGGGGTGCTGCTGTTTTAATGGGGGCCCACTGTGTAAAGGGGGGCTGTGGTCTACAGGGGAGCTGCTACTTATGTCTGCAGGGGGGCTGCTGTCTACAAGGGGGACTGCTGTCTACAGGGGGGCTGCTACTAATGACTGCCAGGGGCTGCTGCTAATGTCTGCAAGGGGATACTACCTACTATTAAAGACAATCTTACAGCAGAGTCCCCTGCGCTAACTTGAATTTATGGGTAGATTTATGGTTATCGGTCTCACCACCAATACAAATTCCCTGTTCTGTCCAATGGAGAAGAAAGAAATCTTGGTTCATATTACAGCAGCCGCCTCCATTGTACAAAACAAGGACCCACATATCATACGATAAACAGTGCCGGAAACCGGGTCACCCTGGAGTCAGATTACCTTTAAAATATAAGTACTCGTACTTGGTATAGGCGAGTACTAGAATTAAAGTATCAGTACTCGTAATTGTTCTTAAAAAAAATGGTATCGGGACATCCCTAATTATATCCATATATTTTTTAAGACCCATACAGCACTGGTATTTATTTATTTAACAGTATTCCAACATGATAACAACCCGAAACACAATTCCAAGACAACCACTTCCTTGCTAAAGAAGCTGAGGGTAAAGGCGATGGACTGGCCAAGCATGTCTCCAGACCTAGCCCCTATTGAGCATCTGTGGGGCTTCCTCAAACAGATGGTGGAGGAGCACAAGGTCCCTAACATCCAGCAACTTCATGATGTTGTCATGGAGGAGTGGAAGAGGACTCCAGTGGCAACCTGTGAAGCTCTGGTAAATGCCATGCCCCAGAGGCTTAAGGCAGTGCTGGAAAATAATGGTGGCCACACAAAATATTGAAATTGTTGGCCCAATTTGGACACTTCCACTTGAGGTATACTCACTTTTGCCAAGGTTTAGACATTAATGGCTGTGTGTTGAGTTATTTTGAGGGGCCACAACATTAAAAGGAGATGTCCGGTGCAGACTTTTCCTATTCCATCCTGCCCAGGCTGCAAAAAAAGAGAAAACAAACTTTCACTTACCTTCCTACATTCCCCCGGAGCTCCGCAACAGCTGATCGGTCGGCTGGGCTGTCTACTTCCTTTAGCCCGGTACGTCACACGGCGCTTCAGCCTATCAGCGGCCACAGCGATGTCCCACCTCAGCCGGTGATAGGCTGAAGCGCCGTGTGACGTACCGGAATAAGGGAAGTAGGAAGTAGACAGCCCAGCCAACCGATCAGCTTCTTCTTTAAACACGGACATCTTCTTTAAACACTGTTATACAGGCTGTGCACTCACTACTTTACATTGTAGCAGTGTCATTTCTTCAGTGTTGTCACATGAAGAGATATAATAAAATATTTACAAAAATGTGAGGGGTGGACTTTGTAAAGTGAGATCTGGAAATGTATAAGATATGATATGCTGTTTTTGTTTTAATTTTTAGGAAGCGTGTGGGCCTTACGTGTTCATCATATTTGCGATTCTTCTGTTCGGTTTCACTGTATTTACATACTTTAAAGTTCCAGAAACTAAAGGAAAATCTTTCGAGGAGATATCTGCTGAGTTCCGCAAAAAAAAACTCAAGGGGCTCAAATCTACTGAGATGGAGTATCTGGGATCAAGTACAGATGCTTGAGGGTTTTTTTTTTCAATCTGGACACTTGTTTTTATAGGAAAATATTTTATGAGAAACAGGGTAAACTGACCTTTTTTCTGTTCTTATGGATCCATATTTTTTTTATAAAGCTGAACATAAACAAGATATGTTTGTATATATGTAGGGCGGTTAGCAAACAATACATAGAAAACACATGCTAATATATCTGCAACAATTCGCACTCAGGTAATTCTTTTATACAGTTGAGAAATATACTACAACTAGCTTTGTTCTAATTTTATTACAATATTCGTTGTTATCTGCAGAGATGGCATAGAAACTGCACAGTTCATATTGTATGTTCTATTTATCTTCAATACATTTTGCATTATTACAGGCCTGCAGTATAGTGTTAACATTATCTAGAACCACAGGATAATGCTTAAGGTGGTAGAATTAAATTTAGCTATTTTGGTAAATTTTGCAGAATAAATAACATTTGGCTATTTTGTTTTCTGTATGATGGTGGACAAATATGCTGCACTTGAGCTGTAAATATAAACCTATAAGTGTTATAAAAGTGCATGCTGACTATTAGGAATTTTGCTTAGAAGCATGGAGTCATATAGCCAACAAAATAGTCAAATATAATGTTTAATTTCTGAGTAAAACATTTATGTACCCCATTCAGTACCCTCATTATAAGGCTGTAGCAGAGAACTAGCTGCGAAGCGTGTATCTCACTCAGCATGTCCATATATTACAAAGACAACTCATTGATGGATACCAATGATCTTTGATCACATCAATGCCTTGCCTTTGGGACTGCTATCTTCTGGCCAGCTTAAAGGGGTTTTCCAGCATAAGGTGATTTTAGTACGTACCTGGCAGACAGTAATGGACATGCTTAGGAAGGATCTGCGCTTGTCTTGGGCTAAATGGCTATGCTGTGAGATTACCATAACACTGTGACTAGCTTTTTGTGAAATTGTATTTCCTATTTTCAGTTTTCTTGTTTGCCTACAAATCCCATGATTCAATTTTCCTCCTTCCCACACATCAGCCACCCCACCCATTGAAACATAACCTGTGGTTTTCAATCAGGTGCCTCCAGCTGTTGCATTACTTGCAGATTGCTCTCTCCACCCATTGAAGCAGACAGGCTCCCTGTCATCAGCTGACTAGTGAGTCAGGTCTCGACCACATTGCAAGCTGGGAAAAATCCGAGACAGCAGTCATTTTGTATGCTGTTAAAAATAAATATTGGGGTGAAAATCACATTGTGAGAAAACCCTCACACACAGGTAAAGACACTATATTATGAACTTCACTAACTTTACAGCCCCTGTAGCATAGTCAAATAAAAAAAATTCCTGGAATACCCCTTTAAGTATATAAAAATACAAAAAGCCAAGGGAAGTTATCAAAAGAAGTGCTCATAGGCCTAAATTCAGACCAAACAGATCTCAGTCCTCATTAGTATATGTAAACTTCAGTCCTTTGTTTGAATTCTACCTCTACAATCAGAATTCGACCCAATATGCTTATTGTTAAACCCCTTTCGCAAAACGCCGTTTATAAGCGGTGCTGCGGCACGGCAGGGTTATGAAGCGAGTTCAGGAGCTGAGCTCGCATCATACCCGCACGGTCCCGGCTGCTATCAACAGCCAGGACCCGTAGCTAATGCCCTACAATGCAAAGTTGATCGCCGCTTAGAAAGTGAAAGCTTCCCGGCAGCTCAGTCGGGCTGATCAGGACCATCACGATGAAAACGCAATGTCCCGATCAGCCAATGGCGCTTCAGAAGGGGGCCTTACCTGCCTCCTGCACGTCTGATCAGCGATTGATTGCTCCAAGCCTGAAATCCAGACTTGAGCAATCGACCGCCGATAACACTGATCGATGCAATGCATTGATCAGTGTATTGAATCAATGTACTGCATGTTATAGTCCCCTATGGGGGCTATAACATTGCAAAAAAAATAGTGAAAAAAAAGTAAATAAAGAGGATTTAACCCCCTTCCCATAAAAAAAAAACAGTTTAAATAAAAATAAACACATGTGGTATCGCCGCATGTGCAAATGTCCGAACTATTAAAATGTATCATTAATTAAACCGCATGGTCAATGGCGTATGCCCCCAAAAATTCCAAAATAGCGTATTTTTGGTCACTTTTTATACCATAAATGAATAAAAAGTAATCAAAAAGTCCTATCAAAACAAAAATGGTACAGATAAAAACTTCAGATCATAGCACAAAAAATTAGCCCTCTAACTGCCCCGTATGCAGTAAAATAAAAAAAGTTATAGGGGTCAGAAGATGACATTTTTAAACGTATTAATTTTCGTGCATGAAGTTATGATTTTTTCCAGAAGTAAGACAAAATCAAACCTATATAAGTAGGGTATCATTTTAATCGTATGGACCTACAGAATACAGATAAGGTGTCATTTACACCAAAAAATTGACTGGGTAGAAACGGAAGCCACCAAAATTACAATTACATGAATTAAAATTACATTAGGCATATAATTACCTAATGTAAAGCAATTCTCCACACCAGAACAGGAAAATGCATTATACTTCATGTGCATTAAAAACAAAGCTTTTGTGCATTCAATGTGGGTTTGTAATCAGGTGGTAGTGGAAAAATTTTAAAAGTTGCGTTTCTGCTGGATGTCTTCAAACATAAGGGCTTTTATGCCCAAAAATAACTGGTATCTTTCCAATGGCAAATGTAACCATTGGCAACATAATTTAAATGTGTTTTCCCACTTCACTGCTGTGGGCAGCACCAGTGGGACTCTTACCGATGAGTTGTATTTATGGGAACACTCTTCTCTGCTGCCACATATCATGTGTCAAGACCACTGACTAATCATTCATCATTGTTACAGTATACCTTGGTCTGTTACATAATCTACAATGTTTCTTCTGTAGAGTTTAGTCAATTAATATGGCTTTTCATCATCCTAAGAAACAAGCATAATTTTGGATTTAGGATCTCTTCTGATCAAATTAAAGTCTGAGCTTTCACCCCCCCGCCCCCCATTCATGCAATGGCTGGAGGGTCACTTGTTGGGAGCCACTGTTGCCTTTGTATCTATTATTATATACATTCCTCTATAATCATGCTTACACCTTGAGCATAGATTAATTTGCCCTATTTTTATATACTTAGTTTATGAGCCTTTACATTAGTCTGACCTAAAGTGATGAAACATAATCAATCTGTACTTTTACATGTACTTCTGTATTAAATGTGTTACTACACTGTGGCATCATCTTTTAAATTTTTTGTAGGATTCCTAAACTATATTTAGTAACAATGTAAAATAACACAATCTCCACCTTCAATGCAACATACTAAATGGATTTTATTTGCAAAATTTGTCATCTAAGATCATTTGAAATCTTTTTATCAAGAGAACAAAAGGAAAATTTTTGTGACTATAACATGTCAATAAACCTGATATAGGCATAGATTTTTTCTGTCTAATATAGCACTCTATATCCAGGGATCATATTTTCTAAACACAAAAAAATGTAATTTACAAACTATACAAAACAAATACTGTGTACCAACACTAACCCCATATGATTGATCTTACTCTCATTATGTACTAATAGTAAGGCCTCTTTCACACTGCCATTGGGCTCTGTTATATGGAGCTCTGTTGGCAAGCCCGTCAAAACGTCAGAAGTTTAAGAAAGAAAAACATAGTGCATGCACAATTTTTTTTCTTCGGTAAACTACCGTATCCCTGATGCACTCCATTCAAGTCATTAGGATCCATCTGGACCCAGTAGTGATCCGGTGGTCTCAGTTGCGCTCTGACCGAACCGAGCCTCACAGGCCCACAATAGAACGAAAGTAAATCATATGAGGTTAGCATTGGTGTGCGGTAGTTGCGTATGGTTTTTATCATTTATAGTAGACCCACTGGGTGTCTTTTATTGTCAGCAGCCCCCAGTCTGGGAATTTCCTTCTAGGACTGGCCACCTCCACATGAAAATATTTTAGACGTGGTTGTTGTATTCTGTTATTCAAATGTATAACTATCTAATTGCATAAAAATTAAATATAATAGTGGGAAACAGTCACTGTAAACCAATGAAATTGGATTTATCTATCATTGGTTTACATTGTTTTATATTTACTGGGCCACTTATTACTGTGGCCCATGTGGTTATTTTTCTCATCAAAATTTTTATATGAAAACTAATTTACAGTAATTAATTTCTAAAGAATTTGATGGCATTGTTCTTGTTAATTTAGTAATCTGTGTTGTTAGGTGAGATTGTGACATATCTTACCAGAGCAAAGTATCAAATTTACTATATTTATAGTTTATGCATATAAGAATGTTAACTTGCTAACAGTTTTTACACGTGCAGCAGATTTTCTACTTCAAATTCTACATTTTATAATAAACAATAATATTTTTAATTAGATTTGTCAAGATACATTTGAATCACTTTCAATTCCCTTATAGGGCAAAGGTAAAGTGACCATATCCAAAAGTCAATGGGATCCATTTTTAATCAGTTTTCATAGTTTCTGAACATGCAGGCGCACACTACAGGGTTTTGCCCTTTCCAAATGTTTCTTAAATTGTTGCAAAATGGTTTCTGATCTTTGAACAAAATATTAGACAAAGTGAATGTTGATTTGGTGGTGCAAGAAATGGTAGTTAGTGCATGAACGAATATAAATTTTTTTGCCTAGTGGGCATATACGCACAGCCTTCCCTAGAGAAACATGAGCTACTGTACCTTCTTGGAAATCATCCTTAGGTTGTTTTTTGTCAGAGTTCGTACAGAGCTATCTGTAGAAAACATAGCATTCTTTATTGCAGCCTATACATATGTTGGTATGTTTTTCTACAAGCATTGCTTCAGTGGCATGGCAGTACATGAAGGCTGTAGGGCAGTACATAGGCTTTGTGCATAGGGCTCTGATGTGTACAAGATCACTTAGACTATATTCACATGTTGGATTTTTCTGTTGAAGAAAATTCATTGCAGATTTGGCATATAATCTATGGCAGAAATCTGAGGGTCTGCTGTGCCATTTATTGGGGCTAATCTGCACATGGCTATTCACTGCTGTTTCCATATCGATAAGTGACATTCCACTTCATTTTTTTCTGCCATGCACCAAATTCAAAATGGAATAGATGTTAAAAATGTAAATGTACCCTTATTGTGGATTTATGAAAACTGACATTGGCAGAGGATAGAGAGGCGTGCAGTTCTTCAGATTGTTCCAAATTTTCTTGCTTTTGATATAAGTGGCGATTGGTTTTTCTCAATACATTCCCTGCCATTTTAATTCACATACTGTGTCATGCGTCTACTCAGGTTTTCTCTGTTTAGTAGATCAGAAACCATCCAGTGTAACAAATATTGTGAACATCTATATTAATCGTTATTAGGGTATGTGCTCATGGACAAAAAACACGTCATTTATTTGATACCCAAGCTGATTTCTCCAAAAACAGTACTGATTCACCTAAAATATACATCTCCTATTGATTTCAATGTGTTTTGGAGCATATAAAAAGACAGACAGAGTGTGCAACTATGTGCTGTTACTCCGGTATACACAAAATCATGTATAAAAAATATGGTTGTGCTAACCTTAGGATGGAGTGTGGAGCCCAATTATGTGGGCAAATAGCCAGGGAGCTGCCAGGAGATGTCCTGTACCGGAGAAAGCCTCTGGTCGGTGGAGCAAAGCTTGAAGGTAACCCACGGATGTGGGTGTAAAAGAATCCTCCTAATAGCGCTTTGAGCGCCATTAGGAGGATTCTTTTACACCCACATCCGTTGGTTACTTTCAAGCTATTGATTTCAATGGGAGACATGGTCCTGTTTTGAAGCTCCCATTGAGGGAGTGCCATGCCTCACTGGCTGTAGTTCTGAGGGAACTGTGGCACAGCACTGCACATTAGTGTGGTTTTCGTCCATGTGCACATACCCTTAGGTTAGTTGATAAATACTGCAATATAAAAACAGTTAATTCTAGCACATATATTTTACTAACTTCACCACTATGCAAAGGAAATCTCTTAATGTGACATTAACAAAGGGCATGTAATTGTAATCTTATTTTGCTAATATGTATATAATATTATACGATGTAAAACTTATATTCCTAACTTTTTATGTTGGTACATGGCTTTCATAGTATAATTTTTATTTAATTTTATACGTGTATATGTGTTACTTTTTTATTGTGACATGCTAAATATAGAAATTCTATTGCTTGTGAAGAAATGGCACAACTTTAGCGGAAAAGTATCAAAGGCTTTTTTTTTTTTTTTTTTACAATTTGCTAATACTATATTTAAGCATGTTTCAGTGTAACATGAACAGTGAGTATCAGTATTAACTTTAACTCAATGTTTTTGTAATTAATTAAACAAAATAAACAAAAAATATTACTTTTTTTGTGGTTATTTATTGATCTTTATGAATTAAAGCATACCTGTCAAATCCCACAAAGAAACCTAAAATGTTATATGTTACTCAGTACCTAATCCTGGTCTACGTATAATTTCTATGTGTCTAGCGTGTATATTTCTCTCACAAATACCTTCTTCCTTTTGCTCACTTGGTTTGTGATTCTGTGCTCTGGCTTCTGTGCATGACTTATCTTCCTACCCGAGTGTCTCTTCATCCAATCTTGGATTAATCGTGGCTTACATCCCACTGCTATGAAGAAAGGCTTGAATCTCTTCCATTACTTCCTAGATGTTCAAGGTCAAGAACTATTGCCTTTTCATATGATACTCACAAGACCTTTTAGAAAATGTGGTACTACTACACTGATTTCCAAAGCTTCGCTGAGAACCAATCGCTTCTATGTTCAGCAGTAACTGACCTCCCTGACCACCTTCTGTGTTTCATTCTCTATGTAACTCTATGATCATCTCATAGAGTTACATAGAGAAAATGACTTCTGCTTCACACACAAACCCATATGTGAAACCAGTGGTCACTAAGCAGCAGGAACAGAGCAGAGTTTTTAACAGGGAACAGAGCCACACAGGAAAAGAGTTTTAGATCGATGGGGGTCTGACCGCTGGGAGCCTCCACGATCTCTTGTATGGGGCATTGGCTCTTCCCGAGAACACAGTGTCACAACCCCTTGATATATCTCTATGGCAGAGCCGAAGATAGCCGAACTGCTCTCCCACAGACATATCTGTTGGGAATGTGGAGGTCCTACTTCGGGCGGGGAGGGCCAGGGCACTGTACACGAGATCACGGGCGGTCCCAGTGGTCGGGCCACCCGCAATCTAAAACGTATCCCCTACGCCGCATATAGGGGATACGTTTTTCGGCATGAGACTTCTCCTTTAACTTAGAATACCCTTTTATGAAAAAAAAAAAAAAAAGGGACCTAAAATTGGGAGATGTAATGAAACACAACACAAAGTAGCTAATGATTAATGCCTGAACCTAGCAAAAATATTCAGCATAGATTGCAACTTGGATTCTAATAAAACTTGCCAATAGTTGGCTGATTTTACATTACTGTCCTTGATATTATATTCTTATATTGTATTATTATTATATTATTTTCTTGCTTGCAGCAGGTGTTCCAGTCACACTCTTGCTTGTTTGTTGCAGTTAACTGTAGGTAATAATTAAGATAGCTGAGAACATGAGAGCGTATTTATACTGGTGGAAGCGAGGGTTATTTCCATGTATGGCTATTAATCATAGTGATCATGCACTGAGCTAGTGACATACACTTCAATGACAACTATTTGCTGTTGTAAGCAAATACTGAACTGGTGAACTCTAGATCTGAAATTGGCCTTCTGATCCCTGTGTGCCTGACTTTAATTGATTCAAATGAGAAACATCCTGTTAGTAGAAATCAAAAAGTATCACTACTGATTATTTCCCAATAATAATGAAAGTTGTTAGATAATTTAAAGAAGATTAACAGCATCACTATGTGCATCATTTACTTCATTAACATAATTACTCTACAATTAGTGCGATTTGTTTTACTGAGGGAAGAAAACTAAAAAGGTGCAAGAAAGTCATATAGTATGCAAGTACAGTGATCCCTCAACTTACAATGACCTCAGCATACAATAGTTTCAACATACAATGGTCTTTTCTGGACCATCGTAAGAGGAAACCAGACTCTACATACAATGTACAGACAGTCCAGATCTGTGAAACATGTCAATGGCTGGAAGAACCGACCAATCAGAATGGGCATTCACTGGTAAAACGCCTGTATTACTGAAGTACATGCACTGACTGGTGTCTGGTAGCGTCCCCTACAGTACAGGAGGTATTACATGTTCTGTACACTTTACCTGTACCAGGGTTAGCTGCTCCTTTGGACACCAGGTGCGGGCGACTCCATAACTTTTTTGGGACATTGCATGTACTGTACAGGACCCCGAAGAAGATCCTGTCCTCTACATAGACCAGTGTTTCCCAAGCCTTTGGCTGTCCGGGCATGCTGAGAGTTGTAGTTTTGCAACAGCTGGAGGCTCCCTTATTGGGAAACACTGACATAGACAACAATTTACAGCTCCCAGCAGATCTTTCCTACTTTTCTATGTAAGGACTTGCTTTATCTATATTAGTTATCTACTTATTTTTCTTTAATTCTCACTTTTTCCTATTTTTGGATGACATTTTGGTGCCTTTAGAACCAATTACCAGGTTTCCATAGAGTTCTGGTATCAACATACAATGGTTTCAACATACAATGGTCATCCCAGAACCGATTAATATTGTAACTTGAGGGACCACTGTATTGCACTACATAACTGTTAGCAGTCAATGGGGGAGATTTATCAAAGTTGTCTATGTCCCGCATCAATATAGACCAAACTACAGAGGCTTAGTCTGGTCTATTGTGCGCCTAATTTATCAAAAGGCGCACGGCTCTTGATAAATTCTGCACACGGATTTCGAGATCCATGATTTAGTATATATTTAAACCTGCTCCAGCATGGTCTGACATTTCGGCGTACTTTCAGCCGATCCGACTTGTCGCTGAAAAGTCGCATTTGATAAATTCAGCACCAATGCATCTTTCTGTCTAAAATAGACTAGAATGCATCATGTTCTAAAAATCCTCTAAAGCAAAAGTCGCCAAAAAGTCGCACATATTTAGACTGCGACTTTCTGTGCGACAAATTTAGATGGGAAAAACCAGTCTAAATCCTTTGATAAATATCCCCCAATGAGTCTCTCGCTGCAGTCCAGTACTGAATTTCTCAGTCCCCAACCAAGCACATGCATCTTATTAAAAAAAAAAAATACTGATGTTATTTTATAGAAAGCATTTAATACTTGTGTACTCTGATTTACTTAGAACAGTGGTCTCAAACTGTGTCCCTCCAGATCTTGCAAAACTTTAACTCCTAGCATGCCTGGACAGCTGTTGGCAGCATGCTGGGAATTGAAGTTTTGCAACATCTGGAGGCACACAGTTTAAGACCACTGATTTAGAATCATTAGTTAATTTGCGAAAACATTCCAATAACAGTATTTTAATCTACACTGATATCCCTTTCAATTGCAGTATTGCAGATCTCTTATTGATTCATTTAAAGGGGTACTCCACCCTTAGTCATCTTATCCTCTATGCTTTGGATATAAGATGTCTGATCAGGGGGGTGCCGTCGCTGAGACCCCTGCGATCTCTGCGCAGCACCCGATGTTCATTTAGAAAGCTGGGTGCGGGCGGCGGGAGTTGTGACGTCACGGCCACGCCCCTCGTGATGTCACGCCATGCCCCTCAATGCAAGTCTATTGGAGGAGGTGTGGCAGCCATCATTGCCCCCTTCCATAGACTTGCATTGAGGGGGCATGATCACGAGGGGCGTGGCTGTGACCTCATGACAAAATGTTCTGAACGCTTGAGAAATTTCTTTCACAGCTAAAACAGTGATAGTAAAATAAAGGCTTAACCCCTTAAGGACCGGGTTTTTTTCCGTTTTTGCATTTTCGTTTTTTGTTCCTTGCCTTTAAAAAATCATAACTCTTTCAATTTTGCACCTAAAAATCCATATGATGGCTTACTTTTTGCGCCACCAATTCTACTTTGTAATGACGTCAGTCATTTTGCCCAAAAAACTACGGTGAAATGGAAAAAATCATTGTGCGACAAAATTGAAAAAAAAAACGCCGTTTTGTAACTTTTGGGGGCTTCTGTTTCTACGTAGTACATTTTTCGGTAAAAATGACACCTTATCTTTATTCTGTAGGTCCATACGATTAAAATGATACCCTACTTATATAGGTTTGATTTTGTCGGACTTCTGGAAAAAATCATAACTACATGCAGGAAAATTAATACGTTTAAAATTGTCATCTTCTGACCCCTATAACTTTTTTATTTTTCCGTGTATGGGGCGTTATGAGGGCTCATTTTTTGCGCCGTGATCTGAAGTTTTTAACGGTACCATTTTTGCATTGATAGGACTTATTGAATTTTTTTGCACGCACGCCATTGACCGAGCGGTTTAATTAATGATATATTTTTATAACTCGGACATTTCCGCATGCGGTGATACCATATATGTTTATTTTTATTTTTAATTACACTGTGTTTTTTATTGGAAAAGGGGGGTGATTCAAACTTTTAATAGGGGAGGAGTTAAATGATCTTTATTCACTTTTTTTTCCCACTTTTTTTTTTGCAGTGTTATAGGTCCCATAGGGACCTATAACACTGCACACACTGATCTTCATCATTGATCACTGGTTTCTCATAAGAAACCAGTGATCAACGATTCTGCCGCATGACTGCTCATGCCTGGATCTCAGGCACTGAGCAGTCATTCGGCGATCGGACAGCGAGGAGGCAGGTAGGGGCCCTCCCGCTGTCCTGTAAGCTGTTCGGGATGCCGCGATTAGCCGCGGCTATCCCGAACAGCTCGACTGAGCTAGCCGGCAACTTTCACTTTCGCTTTTAGCCGAGCGGCTCAGCTCTGAGCGCGCGGCTAAAGGGTTAATAGCGCACGGCGCCGCGATCGGCGCTGCGCGCTATTAGAGGCGGGTCCCGGCTTCACTATGACGCCGGGCACGCCGTGATATGACGCGTGGTTACTGTGTGACCCCGTGTTATATCAGGAGAGCAGGACCAAGGACGTACCGGTACGTCCTTGGTTCTTAAGGGGTTAATGTGTTAGTGTCATTAAAATAAACTTTTACCATGTTGTCCAGACATGGCAAAAGTTTAGATTGCATTATGTCCTGAGACCCACTGTGATGAGAATAGCTGGCTGGGGGAACCCCTACCGAAGTTGACGAGCAAATAAGAAAAAGAAAAAAAAAAGGGGGAAATAGCTGCAATGCAACGCACAATATCAATTTATCTGTCGGTATGTAGATTACAGTCCTGCTTTATACAGCAACTCACAAGTGACATCTTCTATAAATAGCATCATTCCCTTTTCTTCTCCATCTGGTCCGGGCCATCATGACTGTTTCTTCCAGCCACAATTCATCACCGTTAAACCTGCAAAACAAACCTATTAGGCTCCACACTTTTCTAGCATAAGCCTCCAGATTCCCCTTTTACAAGTGAAGAGGAATACAGGGGCGTATAGGTGTAAAGGGGTAACAGAGGGGTGCAGAAAGGTGTACATGGGTGACAGGTGTGTAGAGGAGTGTACATGGGTGCAAGGGGTATACATGGGTAACAGAGGGGTGTAGAGGAGTGTACATGGGTGACAGAAGGGTGTACATGGGTGACAAAGGGGGTGTAGAGGAGTGTATGTGGGTGATAGATGGGTGTACATGAGTAACAGAAGGGTGTAGAGGAGTGTACATGGGTGTACATGGGTAACAGAGGGGTGTAGAGGAGTGTATATGGGTGACAGATGGGTGTACATGGGTAACAGAGGGGTGTAGAGGAGTGTACATGGGTGATAGAGGGGTGTAGGGTGTGAACATGGGTGACAGATGGGTGTAGAAGAGTGTACATGGGTGACGGGGGTGTAGGGTGTGACAGAGGGGTGTACATGGGTGACAGAGGGGTGTAGAAGAGTGTACATGGGGGACAGAGGGGTGTACATGGATGTAGAAGAGTGGACATGGGTGACAGGGGGCGCAGGGAGTGAAAAAGGGGTGGACAGGAGTGACAAGGTGGTAACACGGGTGACAAAGGGACAGAGGGGTGAATAGTGGGGGATGGACATTGGTGATAGGGGGGTAGACTAGGGGTGGTCAGAGGGGTTGTGGGTGACAGGGGCGGACAAAGTGGACATGGATGACAAGAAAGCGGACGGGGGTGAAAGGGGGTAACAGAGGGGTGACAAAGGGGGGTGGACAGGGGTGACAGAGGGAAGAGAGTGCAGTACCTTAATTAAGCTGAGCTGTTTTTCACGTCCTTCTGCGGGGGGCCGGGAAGATCCGGCGCACCATCCCCATTGCATTTATCTCCTTCCCGGCCTGCATGTGTGACTCACTCACTGCGCCACAGGGGGGACGCACATACACGCAATGCGCAGGCAGGCTTTTTTTCTCATCACCTTCTAAAAATCATAACACTTTCAATTTTGTACCTAAAATTCCATATTATGGCTTATTTTTTGCGTCACCAATTCTACTTTGCAGTGACATTAGTTATTTCACCAAAATATCCACGGCAAAACAGCAATTTTTTTTATTGTGTGACAAAGAAAAAATTCCTTTTTTTAACTTTTGGGGGCTTCCGTTTCTACACAGTGCATTTTTGGGTAAAAATGACACCTTATCTTATTCTGTAAGTCCATACGGTTAAAATGATACCCTACTTATAGGTTTGATTTTGTATTACTTCTGAAAAAAATTATAACTACATGCAGGAAAATTAATACTTTAAAATTGTCATCTTCTGACCCCTATAACTTTTTTTATTTTTCCACGTACGGGCCGGTATGAGGACTCATTTTTTGCACTGTGATCTGAAGTTTATATCGGTACCATTTTTGTATTGATTGGACTTTTTGATCACTATTTTGGACTTTGGAATTTTTTTGCGCATACGCCATTGACCGTGCGGTTTAATTAATGATATATTTTTATAGTTCGGACATTTCGGCGCGCGGCGATACCACATGTTTATTTTTATTTACACAGTTTTTTTTTAAATAGGAAAAGGGGGTTGATTCTTACTTTTATTAGGGAAGGGGTTAAATGATCTTTATTAACTTTTTTCACACTTTTTTTGCAGTGTTATAGCCCCCTCTAGTGGCTATAGCACTGCACACACTGATCTGCTACAAAGATCATTGCCATGCATTAACATGGCAATGATCAGTGTTATCGGTGGTCGGTTGAATTTCAGGCTTGGAGCAATCAATCGCCAATCGAACGGGACAGAGGCAGGTAGGTAAGGCACCCTCAGCTCGTGTTCTAGCTAATCGGGACAATGCGATTTCACCACGATGGTCCCGATCAGCCCAACTGAGCTGCCGGGAGTGTATTTTTGTTACTTTAGACGCCGCGATCAACTTTGAATGTCGCGTCTAAAGGGTTAATAGCACGCGGCACGGTCCGTGCTGCACGCCATTAGCCCAGGGTCCCGGCTTTCTCTAGCCGCCGGAATCAACCTGCTATGACGCAGGGTCATGGCAGACCCCGCGTTATATACTGGGAGCGGGCGAAGGGTGTACAGGTACGTCCTGTGTCCTTAAGAGGTTAAGGACGCAGCTCATTTTCACCTTAAGGATGGAGCCATTTTTTTGCAGTTCTGACCACTGTCACTTTATGCATTAATAACTCTAAGATGCTTTTACTGATTATTCTGATTCCGAGACTGTTTTTTCGTGACATATTCTACTTTAACACAGCGGTAAATTTTTGTGGTTACTTGCATTCTTTTTGGTGAAAAATCACAAAACTTCATGAAAATTTAGAAAATGTAGCATTTTTCTAACTTTGAAACTCTCTGCTTGTAAGGAAAATTGATATTCCAAATACATTTTATATTGATTCACAAATACAATATGTCTACTTTATGTTGGCATCATAAAATTTACCAATTTTTACTTTTTGAAGACATTAGAGGACTTCAAATTATAGCAACAATTTTCATGAAAATTTCAAAATCTGAAGGGACAGATGTTACAGAACTACAACTCCCAGCATGCCTGGGCAGTCTAGGCATGCTGACAGGTGTAGTTTTGCAACACCTGGAGGGCTACTGTTTGGACACCACTGTATAGTAGTCTCCAAACTGTGACCCTACAGATGTTGCAAAACTACAACTCCCAGCATGCCCAGACAGCCTTTGGCTGTCTGGGCATGTTGGGAGTTGCAGTTTGGCAACCACTAGAAGGCAGCAGTACAGATCGCTTTACTGCCACTTTCCTTTATGCTCCGCGCCGTCGCCTCCCTACCTCCGCCACTGATCTCCACTGATGCCACCGATGATCGGCGGTCCCCACCGCATGAAAGTCCCCAGCTATCGGCCTCCATCTTCTCCCCGCATTCTGCCCGACATCCAGGTCTTCAACTTCCATTGGTGAGTAGTCATTGCTGACTAATGGCAGGGGATAGGAGGAGGTGTCACCACTGCAACCTCGCTCCTATCCCTTATGATGATCGGGGCTGTCACTGACAGCTCCGATCATCCCTATTTTCCGGGAGATCGGGTCACCAGAGACCCGATCAGCCCGGAATAGCGACAAATTGCAGATCTGAATTGATCTGCGATTTGCAGCGATCGCTGACATGGGGAGGTCTCAGGACCCCCCTGGGCGATATGCCGGGATGCCTGCTGAACGATATCTATATGCCCTACGTCCTTAAGGACTCAGGATGTAGGGTGTATGCATACGCCCTGCGTCCTGAAATGGTTAAAAAGGTACTCCGGTGGAAAACTTTTTTTTTTTTTCCCATTCAAAAGAAAGTTTATTGAGACAATGTCAAGAACAATAAACAAAATCAGTGCAAAAACATCAGAGGAATACAATAACGGTCCAGAGGCCAGGGGAGGCCTAGAGGGACAAAAGGTACAGTAACAAAGCTATCACAAGTAGATAGTGAAACCATCGTACAATACATACTACTGAAAGTAATGGAAAAGCAGCGGAATCAGGGAGAGGAATAGCAAGGTATGCAAACCAGGTACCCAAAAGTACCCATGGCCGTAAGCAAGAATACAGAAAAGATTAGGTCAAGAAAGGGAAAAACAGGGAGCTAAATCATGCCACTTATAGCAGGAGAAACCCATAAAAGATAGCACTATAAATAGAAGTGTGCAGAAGAAGGCAATCAAAAAGAAAGCGAGGAGGGAAACAAAATATACAGGAGAGAGGAAACAAAAGGAGACACAGGTAGAGAACAGAGAGAAGAGACAATACAAAAAACAGGGAAGTGGAGAGAGCCGACTGGACGTGGAAGAAACAGCCGCCCAGGCACCAGGGAGCTAATTCAGGGTCCTATACCTAACAAAGAAGCAGAACTGGGACCACGGGAGCCATATGGCTTCTACTCGGGCAGCATCAGATGGGAGGGCAGGTAGCAGCTCTTCAGTGGGTCGAATTTGAGCGACCTCCACAAACCATTCTTCAATGGTAGGGGTCCAGGGACTTCCACTTCCTAGGAATGACAGTCTTAGCTGCCTGAAGGAGGTGGTGTGTCAGGGACCGTTTATAGCTTTACTGTGCCATGGGGAACATAAATAGCAGGACGGCCTCTGGGGCGTGGGGGATAGAGACACCTGACACTTCAGAAATGACTTGAAGAACTGAACTCCAAAATGGGGCCAACGCAGCGCAATCCCACCGAATATGCGTCATCGTTCCCACTGCAGTTCCACATCTCCAGCAAGTCTCAGGGACTGAAGGGTACCAGCAATGAAGCATGGCTGGAACACGGTACCAGCGAGACAAGATTTTGTAGCAGGTTTCTTGGGCCTTGGTGGCAATAACTGCTTTATGAGTCAGGAAGAAGCACCTGGCCCAGTCCTCAGGGGAGAACGTCTTACCCAATTCCGATTCCCAGGCACAGCAGTAAGCTGGGAGGGAGAGAGATCTGGGAGAGAGCAATAGAGCATAGAGAATGGAAATGCAGTGTCTAGGGTACGATGAGGCTAAGCAGAGACGCTCAAAGGGCGTCAGTTCCCGATGCAGCGCAAAGTGAGCCGGGAGCGAGGAATGAAAATGGCGCAATTGGAGATAAGCAAAAGGAGCCCTCCTGGAAGACGGCCTTTTTGATAGCAAAGTATCCAAAGATTTAAGGCACCGCGCAGCCAGTACATGACAGAAGCGGAGAGGAGCAGATAAGGAGGCGCCAAAGAAAGCCCCCTCAGAGGAAGCTCCAGGCGGGAAGTCCGGTTGATCAGTTATTGGAAGGAGAGGGCCCTGACTATCAATTAGGCCATCCCCCACCCTCACGGAGAGTATAGAGGCAAGGGTATGGCGTGTGGAGTAGGTAGTTGGGTAGGGGGCATAGTGAGCTGAGGACCAGGTCCAAGGTAGAGTGGCCAGGGCTTTAGGACAGACATCTTGGGCCAAATGGACCCATAGCTTGGAAGTGGAATTGTGCGACCAGTCAAGGACATGGGCATGCACACAAGCAAGGAAATACAAACGACCATCAGGTAAACTCGCACCACCAGACAATTTGGGTCTGGAAAGCAGGAGACGGTTTAGGTGAGGCCATGTCGAAGACCAGACAAACAACCCAAAGCACTGTTGTAAGAGGCGCCAGAAGGAGGAGGGGAGATGAATAGGGATGGTCTGCAGGAGATAGAGTAAACGATGCAAGAGGTTAATTTTGATGATGGCCATCCGACCAAACCAAGAGAACTCCCTCCTATTCCAAGTAGCTAAATCTGCACAAAACTATGCCAGTAAGGGAGAAAAATTGAGGGAGAACAGTTGAGAGAGGTCAGACGGCATCTTAGTCCCTAGGGAGGTAATGCTGTGGGAGGGCCAAGTGAAAGGAAAACTGGAGCAAAGGGAAGCTTCCATATATGCTGGCAAGGAGACATTGAGCGCTTCAGATTTCAAGAAGTTAATTTTAAAGTTAGACCACAGACCAAACTCCCGTAGACGAGCCATGAGGTTGGGCAATGACACAACGGGATCAGTGAGGTACACTGAAAGATCATCCGCAAAAGCAGAACATTTATATTCGTGGTCGGCGACAACCACCCCACGGATATTAGGGTCCGCTCTAATCCCAGCAAGAAGATGTTCCATCACCAGTACATACAGAAGGGGAGAGAGGGGACAACCTTGTCGCGTGCCATTATGGATGGAGAAAGGGTCTGAAAGAGATCCATTCCTTTAAACGGGCAGTCAGGGAGTTGTAAAGGGCCATGACCCTCGCAGTAAACTGAGGACCAAAACCGACATGTTGTAGGGTTGGTGACAGGGAGGCCCAGGAAATGCGGTAGAAGACCTTCTCCGCGTCAAGGGAAAGGACCATCATGGGTAATGCATTAGACCGGGCAAAGTGGATAAGATCGATAGTTTTGATAGCATTATCCCCGGCTTCCCTCCCTGGCACAAAACCCACCTGGACCTGGACGGGAGAATAGTGTTGAGGCTTACAGCCAGTAACTTGGAATAAATCTTTAAGTCAACATTTAGGAGGGAGATGGGACGATAACTCCCACCGGACTGAGGGTCTTTACCGGGTTTGGGGATAAGCACTACGTGGGCTACCGTTGAGGAGGCGGGGAGGGGAGTGGAGGGAGAGATAGAATTAAAGGCCCTAAGCATAAGGGGTGAGAGAGAGTCAAGCAGCGTTTTGTAACATTTGCCTATAAATCCATCAGGGCCCGGGCTCTTCCCACCGGGGAGGTCCTTGACGACTAGGGCCAGTTCTTCCGGGGAGAAAGGAGCCTCCAGCACCTCCATTGTGTCAGGGGAAGGAAGGTGAAACGGGTGGGGGAGGTTATACAGGTCAGAGAAAAAGGTGTGAAAAGCAGAAGAAATGTCTGGGGTCGAGTGCACTACCGAACCCACCCAATTGCGGATGCAAGGGATGTGGACCTGAGCCATCTTAGCGCGAAGTGCCCTGGCCAGCATGCATTCGTTTTTGTTACCATATTCATAAAACCTACTCCTTACCATCTGAAGCCAACGGCCCTAAGACTCCTCCAATAAATGCTTAACCTCGAGTCTAGCTAGTTGCAGTTCCCTGAGGACTGAGGGGGAGAGCGAGCACTTGTGAGATAGCTCAAGGGAGGAAACTAAGCGGAGGGCATCACAAAGGGCTTGGGCCTTAGCCCGTTTAAGACGGGAGCCATGTTTAATGAGTACACCCCGGAGGACACACTTCAGTGCCTCCCACTGATAAAACGGGGCCGTGGGGTCGGAAATGTGATCGTCCACAAATGTGGAAACAGTCGTGGTCAGGTCAGCCAGGCCTAGTGGGTCAAGAAGCAGGGACTCATTGAGCCTCAATGACCAGGTCGGCTTAGTCAGAGCTGGGAAGTGAAGAGAGCAGAAAACTGGGGCATGATCGGACCACAGAATGTTGCCAATTGAGGAGGATACAACTCAGGGCAGAGCAGTGTGTTGAAGCAGAATATAGTCCAACCGACTGTAGGACCCGTGCGGGGAGGAGAAAAAACTGTAATCCTTGTCAGAAGGATGATACAGGCGCCATACATCTGTCAATTGCAAGAGAGCAAGGGCACACTTCACACGTTTTATGGCCGCGTAAGACAGACTGGTTCGGCCCGTAGAGTTATCTAGTGTAGGGTCCAGAGTTAAATTCAAGTCCCCACAGAGGACCACAGTACCGGAGACCACTGGCAAGAGCGTGTCAACCAGGTTGGCCACAAAGTCCACCTGACCTTGATTGGGAGCATAAGCAGCAATAACTGTGAGAATGGTGCCATCTAGGGAGAGGCGCAAAATAACGAACCGTGCTAGTGGGTCCAAGGTAAAATCAATCACCTGGTGAACCAGGGACTTGTGAAGGGCAATGGCCACTCCCTTCGCGAGCGCCACCGGATTATTGGCACAAAACCAAACCGGGTAGTACCTATTTCTAAGGGCAGGGGCACGACCGGACATAAAATGGATTTCCTGGAAGCAAGCAATGTGTACCTGGCGTTTGTGGAGATGATGGATGATCTGCGTCCGCTTTGCCGGGCTGTTGAGTCCCTGCACATTAAAGGAGGCGATGGTAATGTCCGCTACAGGAGGCATTGAGGTAGGAAGCACACGTCCAGTCGGCTATACAGGAAAAAGAAAAACCAAAAACAAAACACGGAAAGGAAACACTAAAACACACAGGGAGGAAACACAGAGAAGAGAAAGAGAAGGGCAGGAGAAAGATAGTAGGAAAATAGACAGGACACACAGAAGCAGAAGGAGTATCACTGCCGCAGGTTAAACTAAAGAAGGCACGGTCAAAGACCAGGGAGACAGGCGTCAGGAAAAGAACCCGGCGATGTCTCCACCCTATGTGGGGGAAGCAGGAAGCAGGCAAGTTAGAGGGGAGCCCGAGCCCAGCACCCCTCAGAAGGCTGGAAAGATCAGGTGCGAGAGGAAAAAAAAGAGACCCTTAGGGGAGAACGGGAGTAATGAAAGACTGCTAGCGGAAGCAGGGGAAAGAGAATTACAAAAGGCTTGAGGAAGAAGCACACAAAAGAAGGGGAAGAGGAATATGTGGAAGGAAAAGAAGAGGAAACAGGCAGCAAAGGAGAGAGGAGTGGCATGTGTATAAACCACCAATTTAGGCATCAGTCATCAGGTCGGTCCTGTAAAACAAGAACACAAGAACATAATATCAGATAGCATAACATCAGGACTATCAGATAGTAGCAGAGGACTCTGCCCTGGCAGAGGATGGGGCAGACTCCCAGCGAGTTACCAGCCGTTGACGGCAAGAACCCCGGGGCGGGAGGTCCGCACAGGCTTGCTTGGGGGATTTCTGAGGTGAGCCCTGAAGTGGTCGTTTGGACACTAAGCTTGCAAGCATAGGCCATTCGGGTAGGGGGAGGAAGGGAATGTCCAAGTCCTGGAGAAACCCTGGAAGATCATCAGGGGTACGTAGAGTAAAAGTCTTGCCATCTTTCCTAACCATGAGAGCGAACGGGAATCCCCAGCGGTAGTTCAGGCCTCTCTCCCGTAGCGCCTCCAGGAGTGGCCGGAGTGCTGCATGCTGAGCCAAGGTGTGGCGGGACAAGTCCGGGTATAGCTGCACTTCAACATCCTTGTAGAGGATCCGGTGGCGTGTGCGAGCACTGTGCAGAATGTCCTCTTTAATAGCATAGAAGTGGACCCTGCAGATCACATCTCTAGGACGTCGGTCGTCTGGGTGGGGTGGACGGAGAGCCCTGTGGGCCCTGTCTAGTCCAATGTGAGCATCAGCCGGTCTATCCAGGAGGTCATTGAATATTGCCAACAGGGCAGGGTACAGATCATCGGCTCCAACAGCTTCGGGCAAACCGCGCAGGTGAATGTTGTTACGTCTGTTGCGATTTTCTACATCATCAAGATGTTGTTGTAAGACAAAGAGCTGCTCACTGTGTTTTTGTACTGTTTCCTGGAGAGCTTGGAGGGAAACAGCAGAGTCTTGCGCCGACTCAACTTTGTCCACTCTAGATGACAAGGCGTATACCTCAGTGCGAAGTTGAACAAATTCCTGTTTACATTCCAATACCATCTGCTTAGCCATGATCGAAAAGTCCTCTCTAGTAGGTAATGAAGTGATTAAAGACTGGAGGTCAGCAAGAGTGAGCGGCCAGTCCGATGAAGCAGTAGGAGGGGAGACACCTGCCGATGCTGCCTTCTGGGAGGGAGGCAGTGAGGGGGTTGGTGAATGGGGGAGCACAAAACACAGGCGGGGTGCTCCTCAGGCTCAGTGGGGGGTCACACAGTCCAGATTCAGGTGTGGACAGTCCATGGCCACCTTCAGGCCGGCATAGGGCAGGACACTGCAGCACAGTAAGATTTCCCATAGATGGGGATGGACACCGGTCCCGGGTGTCCCAGGAGGAGCCCGAGGACCATTGCAGAGAGGGGGGTGCCATTGTCATCTGGGGGCCACACCAGGAGAAGGAGCAGCATAGAACGCCACCAGTGGAGTGGGGCAATGTCCAGCAACTGGGGGCCACAGGGCAGGGGCCACTAGGGGACCTTCCAGCAGAGGAGCAGGGGGCTGCACATCCTGAGTTCCTGGGCACAGGGGAGGCCATGTTGGTGAGCCACACTGGGGGGAGGTGAAGGTGGCAGGAGAAACAGGGGCAATGTCACCAATGACAGCAGGGATAATGTGGGGGCTAGATGTTTTATAGCCCATGACAGGTTCCCGACTCACCTGTGTTGTTCCGTGGGCTCTGGAGGCAGGACGCTGTGCCGGCAGACATGTAGAGACCGGGGGCTGCACTGCGCGTTTCACATGCGCAGCGCAGCCTGGCTGCTGGGCCTGACTGCTGTGCGTCTCTGTAGCTGGTGGCCACACCGGAGAACCGTCCTGATCCTGAAGCAGGGCAGCGGAGGTAAGAGTTGCTGACTGCGGGGGCACGGGAGAAGAGAGCTGAGTTCTGGAGGCCACATCTTCAGCCGGCGCAGTGGAGGGGAGAGAGCGTGGTCCGCCCGCAGGCCGCGCTGTGGGAACCAGGGAGGCAGAAGAAGCAGTCGCCATCTTGCCCGGCGGCAGTGAGGAGCTCCTTTGCGGCTGGGAACGGGTAAAGTACCCCGTTAAGTCACGTTGGGGAGATGACGGGCGAGTCTAGGCCCCTTTGAGGTGTTTCTTGCGAGTGTTCCCCATAAATAGTCCCCAGGGTCTCAGTGTAAAGAGGGGTGCAGGGAAGGAGCTCAGGCAAGCATGTCCTCACACCAGCATAGCTAGCCATGCCCCCCAAACTTTTTTTTTTTAAATCAACTGGTACCAGAAAGTTAAACAGATTTGTAAATTACTTCTATTAAAAAATCTTAATCCTTCCAGTACTTATTAGCTGCTGAATAATACAGAGGAAATTATTTTCTTTTTGGAACACAGAGCTCTCTGTTGACGTCATGACCACAGTGCTCTCTGCTGACATCTCTGTCCATTTTGGGACATACTTTTACTTTTCATTCTGATTCCGAGACTGTTTTTTTTTTACATATTCTACTTTATATTAGTGGTAATTACTTGCATAATTTCTTGGTGAAAAATTCCAAAATTTGATGGAATATATTTGAAAATGTTGCTTTTTTTTTTTTGCTTTGAAGCTCTCTGCTTGTAAGGAAAATAAACATACCAAATAAATTATATATTGATTCGCATATACAATATGTCTTCTTTATGTTTGCATCATAAAGTTGACATGTTTTCACTTTTGGAAGACATCAGAGAGCTTCAAAGTTCAGCAGCAATTTTCCAATTGTTTATAACATTTTCCAAATCGGAATTTTTCAGGGACCAGTTCAGTTTTGAAGTGGATTTGAGGGGCCTTCATATTAGAAATACCCCATAAATGACCCATTATAAAAACTGCACCCCTCAAAGTATTCAAAACGACATTCAGTAAGTGTGTTAACCCTTTAGGTGTTTCACAGGAATAGCAGTAAAGTTTTTACACTCGCATGTTCTTGTAGACACTGTTTTTGAATTTTTACAAGGAATAAATGGAGAGAAATCACCCTAAAATTTGTAACCCAATTTCTCTTGAGTAAGGAAATATCTCATATGTGTATGTCAAGTGCTCTGTGGGTGCACTAGAGGGCTCAAAAGGGAAGGAGTGACAATAGGATTTTGGAGAGTAAATTTTTCTGAAATGGTTTTTGGGGGGCATGTCAACAGAACAGAAAAAAAAAACTACATGAAATACTATTTTGGAAACCACACCCCTCAAGGAACGTAACAAGGGGTCGAGTGAGCCTTAACACCCCACAGGTGTTTGACGACTTTTCGTTAAAGTTGGATGTGTAAATGAATTATTTTTTTCACTAAAATGCAGTTTTTTCCCCCAAATTTTACGTTTTTACAAGGGGTAATAGGAGAACATGTCCCCCAAAATTTGTAACGCCATCTCTTCTGAGTATGGAAATACCCCATGTGTGGACGTCAAGTGCACTGTGGGCGCACTACAATGCTCAGAAGAGGAGTCACATTTGGCTTTTGGAAAGCAAATTTTGCTGAAATGGTTTTGGGGGGCATGACGCATTTAGGAAGCCTCTATGGTGCCAGAACAGAAAAAAAAAACATGGCACACTATTTTGGAAAATACACCCCCCCCAAGGATTGTAACACTGGGTACAGTGAGCCTTAACACCCCACAGGTGTTTGACGGCTTTTTGTTAAAGTCGGATGTGTAAATGAAAAAAAAATTTTTCTCTAAAATGCAGTTTTAATAGGAGAAAATGCCCCCAAAACTTGTAACTCCATTTCTTCTGAGTATGGATATACCCCATGTGTGGACATCAAGTGCTCTGCTGGCGCACTACAATGCTCAGAAGAGAAGGCGCGCCATTGAGCTTTTGGATAGAGAATTTGGTTGGAAAAGAAGTCGGGGGCCTTTTGCATTTACAAAGCCCCCGTGGTGTCTGAATAGTGGACCCCCCCACATGTGACCCCATTTTGAAAACTACACCCCTCACAGAATGATTGGTGCAGTGAGTATTTAAACCCCACTGGCATTTGACAGATCTTTGGAACAGTGGGCTGTGCAAATGAAAAATTTAATTTTTCATTGTCATGGACCACTGTTCCAAAAATGTCAGACACCTGTGGGGCGTAAATGCTCACTGTACCCTTATTAAATTACGTGAGGGGTGTAGTTTCCAAAATCGGGTCACATGTGGGGGGGTCCATTGTTCTGGCACTATGGGGGCTTTGTAAACCCACGTGGCCTTCAATTCCGGACAAATTTTCTCTCCTAAAGCCCCATGGCGCTCCTTCTCTTCTGAGCATTGTAGTGCACCCGCAAAGCACTTTACATCCACATATGGGGTATGTTCTTACTCAGAAGAAATGGGGTTACAAATTTTGGGGGGCTTTTTTTCCCCTATTTTCCCTTGGAAAAATGAAAAATTTAGGGTAACACCAGCCTTTTAGTTAATTAAATTTTTTTTTCAAAATGTACCCCATACCCTGTAAACCTCCTCCCGTTGCAGAAATACAACTCCCAGCATGCACTGACAGACCGTGCATGCTGGGAGTTGTACTTTTGCAACAGCTGGAGGCACACTGGTTGGAAAACCTTCAGTTAGGTTCTGTTACCTAACTCAGTATTTTCCAACCAACTGTTGCAAAACTACAACTCCCCGCATGTAGTAATCACCAAAGGGCATGCTGGGAGATGTAGTTATGCAACAGCTGGAGGTACGCAACTACAACTCCCAGCATGGCGAGACAGCTGTTAGCTGTTCGTGCATGCTGGGAGTTGTAGTTTTGCAAGATTTAGAGGGCCACGGTTTAGAAACCACCACACAGTGATCTCCAAACTGTGGCCCTCCAGATGTTGCAAAACTACAAATCCCAGCATGAATAGACAGAAAACTGCTATGTGGGCATGCTGGGAGTTGTAGTTTTGCAAGATCTAGAGGGCCACAGTTTAGAGACCACTGCTAAGTGATCTACAAACTGTAGCCTTCCAGCTGTTGCAAAACTACAAATCCCAGCATGCCCAGACAGCAAACAGCTGTCTGAGCATGCTGGTAGTTGTAGTTTTGCAACATCTGGAGAGCTACAGTTTAGAGATCACTGTATAGTGGTCTCCAAACTGTAGCACTCCAGATGTTGCTAGGCAACAACTCACGACTTCCGTAGTCTGCAGAACGCCGCACCAGGGAGAGGATCGCTGCCGATCGTCGCTGGTAATGGACCGCCACCGCCGGTCACACTACAGTTCCCCGTTCTGCCCTGACTACCGTGGATGGGCAGAACGGGGGAACCAAACTTTAACTCCCCTGCCCCCGATCTGCTATTGGTCGGTCACATCTGACCGACCAATAGCAGGGATAGGAGGGGTGGCACCCCTGCCGCCTCACTCCTATCCCTTCAGGGGGATCAAGGGTGTCTTGGATATCCCAGATACCCCTTATTTTCCGGGTCACCGGAGACCTGTATGACCTGGAATCGCCACAGATCGCCGGTCTGAATTGACCAGCGATTTGCAATGATCGCCGACATGTGGGGGGTCTCCGGACCCCCCCAGGAGTTTGCACGGGTGCCTGCTGAACGATTTCAGCAGGCATCCAGGCCCGTTCCCTGACCGGCGAGGACCGGAATCCCCACGGGCGTACAGGTACGCCCTGGGTTCTTAAGTACCAGGGCGTCAGGTCGTACCTGTACGCCCTGGGTCCTTAAGTGGTTAATGTCTCAACTAAGTAAGTCACTCTCTGGCAGCTTCCACTTATACATCCACCAAAGCAGACCTAAAGCGGTCTTTTATCAATCTGCTCATCAGTATTGACTTATACAAGACTATGGCCCTGATTTACTAAGAGTGGAGTGTAGTTTTCTTTGTGGGTTATGTTTCCCGGTAAGTATTTTTCCACGGTATTCAGTATTTTCCTACGATTTGCTTTTTTTCCCCAAATGCTCTGAGCTGTGGGGTTTTCCAGAGCTCTAATCCACCACATTTTCTACGGAAACCTTAGCAAATATGTAGGGTTTTTTCAAAAAATATCGGGGACAAGCCCCCTTTTTGTGGCCATGCCCCCTCTCCCCCAGTGCCCATGCCTTTTTGGATTTTCTAGGTAAAATTGAGTTTTGTTTTTTTGCCGCAAATTCGGGCACAGACACAATTCGTGGCGCAATGCACCAAATTTTGCTACACAAGCCGATGAAGCAGGTCAGGTTTACAATAGTAAATCAGGGCCAATGTGATGCTTAATACAATTTTCCTTGTGAAGCAATGAACTCTGTGTTACCTAGAACATGTCAGGCCAAGGCCCCAATCAGCGTTATAGAGTCCATGTACCCCTGATAGCACCTTGCCACTGTCCTGCAAATGGTTGTGCCAGTTTTGCTCACACTATGAGAAACTAACAAAGTTCCCTATATGATGAGCAGCTTGTTTTATTTCGTTATAAATTTTAATCCTCCCAAAATCTTGTGCCCAGGGCAACCATCCAAGTGGCTATGCCGATGCCACAGCACCTATGACAACAGGTTAATGCATGAATTAAAAGAAATAAATAGGTGAACAATAATAGATATACAAAATCCATGTGTAATATTTCATTACATTTTAGAGGCTTTTTTCTGCTAAGGCCATTTTTAGGTTTTCATTATACCAAATAGCCTCTCTGTGCAGTGTAAATGATTCGATTTAGATACTATATCATTTTTGAAAAGTGAACAAAAACTAGTCATTTAAAAGCTGCTTGTAAGTGCATATCTTGTGAAACTAAAATGTACTTCAGATGGACTGTTAGACAATGTTTGCTATGACAGCTATCAAGGAAAGATGAATGATCCTGGCAAAAGTGTAAGGCTGCATTCACATCACGATTAGTCACTACAGCTCCTGGGTTCGGCTGGGAAATTTCAAAACCGGGTGCTCCCGTATCCTAGCCAGACCGGCCCCAACTTTCAGATAGTGACTCTGGTCAGCTCATTTGTGCCCCATAACCAGGTTTGTGACCGGATTTAAAACCGTAGCATACCATGGTTTTAAGTCCAGTCAAAAAAACAGATATGCGGGAAAAATTAGCTGACCAGGGTCACTATATGACTCTGGTCAGCTCATTTAAGTGAATGAGATTTGGCGCCGGTCAAACAACAAAAAGAAAACTGGAAAGGATTTCCCTTAGGCTGCCTTCACATCATGGTTAGTCACTACAGCTGCCGATCTGGGAAATTTCAAAATCGGACACTCCTGCATCCCAGCCGACATGACTAACCGTGATGTGAATGCAGCCTAAGGGAAATGCTTTCCAGTTTTGTTTTTGTTGTTTAACTGTGCATTTTATTGAACAGTCATAAAGTATACGGTATAGTAAACTAATGTGCAACAAAATACTAGAGCAACGCAACAGATGTATCAAGAAAATACAACATATAGGCAGTGGCGGATCAAGGGGGGGGGGGGGGCAAATTCCCCCCGTAGAATTTAGGACATCCCTTTGTCCTGAAAGATCTTTTTGGGACACAAGAATGTCCTGGTTACCTCTCAGGAGCCCTGTGTTAACTTTAAAAATGCACACACAAGGACGTCACTGATGTCCCGTGCGTGCGCCCACAGGAGCAGAGCGGAGCAGGAGGATGTGTGCATGGTAAGTAACCAGCGGAACGTCAGCTTTGGGGCTCCGACCACCGCTCCTCCGGTCCCGGGACCTAATGCTATGGCCATGACCCCGGACAGGAGGAACGATGGTCGGAGCACTGAAGTGGGACAGTTCACAGACATACAGCCTCCAGCCATATAATGTATATGGCTGGAGGCTGTATATCTGTGGGGATCACTGCCTACCTAATGTGGGGGAACTATGCTGCCAACCTAATGTGGGGGAACTGTGCTGCCAACCTAATGTGGGGGAACTATGCTGCCACTATAATTCTGGGGAACTATGCTGCCAACCTAATGTGGGGGAACAATGCTGCCAACCTAATGTGGGGGAACAATGCTGCCAACCTAATCTGGGGGAACTATGCTGCCCACCTAATGTGGAGGAACTATGCTGCATACTAAATGTGGGGGACTTAAAGGTGTATTCCACTGCCCCAGCATTCGGAACATTTTGTTTCGAACGCTGGGTGTGGGCTGCGTGGGTTGTGATGTCATGCCATGCCCCTCCCATAGACTTGAACTGAGGGGGCGTGGCATATCGACCACCGTATGATACTCTCATAGTGCCCCTCCCCAGACTAGACTCTGGATCCGCCACTGCATGTAGGTTTAGGAAGTAACATCTACATGTTGCATAGTCAATGTAAAGTACAATTCCAGCATAGATAAAAGAATAGTTCAAAAAGGAAATCAGGATTTAGGGCCCTTTTTTAATGTTTTTTTTCATGGAAAACCCCTTTAAAAGTTTTTAGGGCAAAATAATATATTTTCCTATCCCTGGAAAAGTCTTCAATATCAGTTTGGTTGGGGTGCTACACCCGGCATCTCCACTGATCATCTGTTTATCAGAGGTATGGCGCCGCCATGCACAGTGATATAATAATATTGAGGCCATGCACAATGAAACACAGTAGGAAACAGACAGCTGTGTACATTGTGTTACTGTAGATAAATTCTCGTTCACTTTAATGGGAGCTGAGCTGCAGTAATCAAGCTTGGCCACTACACAATGTATGGAGCTGTTTGCTTCCTGCTCTGCTCCACTGCATGGCAGCACCATAGCTCTGGCAAACAACTGTTCAGTTGGGGGTCCCAGGTGTCGACACCCAACAATTGAAGATTTTCCTATCCTTGGTGAAGGAAAATATAGTTTTTATTAAAAGACAAAACGTGAGTATTATGCTTTAAAATCCTTTTTTACTATCTCAGCAGCAAAAGGGTTAACAGTAATGACAATACAGAAAAAACTTTAACAAGTATGGCGTATCCTACGATGCTGCCATGTGTAGTAACCAATCAGGAATCAGGATAAGGTATAACAGTGACAGTTGCCAGTATCTCTTCCTCTTCTTTTGCAGCAAAGAATAAAATGTCCAGTAGAACAAATCAGTACAGAATATAGATTTTATTAAAGACAAAACGCGAATATTATCCCTCCCTTATTTCCCATCCCTATAACATCTTTAATTTCTTCACAGCTGTTTAAGATGAAATTTCCTAAGAACCACTTCTCACATCTGATGAAGTTTCTTCCATGTTAAAGAATTTCCTTCTGCAAGTTCCAACATTCAAGACACTCTTCTAAGATAATTACTCTTCAAGTTTGACAAAGTTCCTCACCGTCAAGAAAGGTTTTTCTACGAAATCCATCTCCTAAGATGAAATCTCTACAAACAAGTTATATTCTTCTTCTCAAGTTCTTATCCGGTTGAAGACTTCTTCCTGTTTCGGATATTCCGTTCTGATTTGTTCTACTGGACATTTTATTCTTTGCTACAAAAGAAGAGGAAGAGATACTGGCAACTGTCACTGTTATACCTTATCCTGATTCCTGATTGGTTACTACACATGGCAGCATCCTAGGATACACCATACCTGTTAAAGTTTTTTCTGTATTGTCATTACTGTTAACCCTTTTACTGCTGAGATAGTAAAAAAGGATTTTAAAGCATAATACTCGCGTTTTGTCTTTCAATAAAATCTATATTTTCCTTCACCAAGGATAGGAAAATCTTCAATTTTATAACAAGACAAAACGCTCCTATTATGCTAGTTTAAAGCTAATAAAATAAATATATATCAAAAGAAATAAGAATAATATTACAATAAAACCATAGAAACATGAGAGCCAGGTTTAAAATAGAATGTTTTGAATGTAGAGTCTTAAGACCAATTAGCAGCTTTAATTATATCTGAGAGGGAAGCACCAGATTGAAACGTTTTTGTGGATGTTGCACCTCTAGTGGAATGGGCAGTGAAGATGGAAGTATCTATACCTGCCATGGTCATGATTAATTTAACCCAGCGAGCTAAGGTAGTGGATGAAACAGAATTGTGAGGTTTACAGTAGGATATCAGTAATTGAGAGGAAGAAGCAGAACGTAAAGATTCCGTCCTAGATTTGTAAGAACTTAAACAATGAACCATGCAAAGTTTAGGAAGATGAGGAAAAGACGGACAGAATACTGAATGAAGATTGGTTTTGGTACGACGGTAAATTGTAAATATAACTCCATGAGGAGAATATTTTCTTCTAGAGACATCAAGGGCAGAAATGCGTTTAATAGAAATGAGACACAAAAGAACTGTAAGTTTAAAGGAGAGTAATTTAAGGGATATAATATCATTGTCATCCCAGGAAAGAAAGAGGTTTAAAAAAAATATTAACATCCCAAGTAGAGTTATATCGTGGTAAAGGTGGACGACGGAAACGGATGCCTTTTACCAATTGGGATTGAGTCAATGAGAAAATGTCTAGCAGAAATGGCGAATCTATACACATTTATGGTCCTGTAGGCTTTACCGGAATCAAATGAAGCAAAAAGGAAATTTAAGATGTTAGAAATTGATGTTTGTAAGGGATAAAAGTCCCGTTGAGAGCACCAATGAATCCAAATTTTCCAGGCTGATCTGTAAACAGACCTGGTACCTGGAGCCCAGGCGTCAGATAAGAGTTCTCTAGTTGTGAGATAAAATGGAGAGATCGGTCCGGAATGCCTGAGATTAGACAAACAATTAGAAATAGTTGTTCTGAGAGAATTAGAGGATGAGAGTTGCCAAGAGGATCCAGTAGGAGATCCGGAAAGGATGGAAGAATTCGAGGGTAGTCTTTTAATAGTGGAAGAAGTTGGGGGAACCATGATTGAGTTGGCCACCAAGGTAGAATTGTGACCATAGTAGATTTCCTCTTCACTTATCGGACCAATATATGGAGGGTTAAATTAATTTATCAACCTATAGATCCCTATTAATAGGAATCCAAAAATCCCTAATTTCCCATATATATTATCTTTATGGTGAACCCACAAGCTTTATTAAAGTAATTGTGCATAAACATATAATGAAGACTCACATGAATTAAAAATTAGCAGAGCGGCAGCTCAGTGTTTGAACTAGTATATATCTACTGTGCATCACGGCCAGTGTACTCCAGCCTATTCTGATTGGCTATACTAAAGTGGAGAAGCCCGGCGTGCCTGCAGTACACGCTGAGCAATTTCTGAGCTACCGCTTTGCTTTATATTAAAATTGAGTCCCTACTCTGCCCCCCGACATGTTTTGCTGCCTCTGCAGCTTTATCAAGAGGTAGCAGAGGCAGCGAAAAATGTCGAGGGGGGCAGAGTAGGGACTCAATTTTAATATAAAGCAAAGCGGTAGCTCAGAAATTGCTCAGCGTGTACTGCAGGCACGCCGGGCTTCTCCACTTTAGTATAGCCAATCAGAATAGGCTGGAGTACACTGGCCGTGATGCACAGTAGATATATACTAGTTCAAACACTGAGCTGCCGCTCTGCTAATTTTTAATTCATGTGAGTCTTCATTATATGTTTATGCACAATTACTTTAATAAAGCTTGTGGGTTCACCATAAAGATAATATATATGGGAAATTAGGGATTTTTGGATTCCTATTAATAGGGATCTATAGGTTGATAACATAGTAGATTTCCGAATCGAGACTTGAAGTAGAAGTCTTGGTATTAAGTTGAAAGGGGGAAACGCGTAGAGAATTTCTGGAGGCCAAAATTGAAGGAATGCGTCCGAACCTAGAGCATCCGGATCTGGTCTCCAGGTGAAAAACTGAGTAATTTGACGGTTCAGTCTGGAAGCAAACATGTCTAGTTTGAGGGGCCCCATAATTGATCGATCGTTTAGAATATGGAAAGATGAAGTTTCCAATCGCTGAAATGTGTGAGGAAGCCAGAGTTCCAATCCGCTATGGAGTTGGAAATTCCTGGAAGGTACTCCGCTTTCAAGATAATATGTCTGTCTAGACAAAAATGCCAAAAATCTTTGGCAATATCGGCAAGGGATTTGGAATTCGTTCCGCCCAGATGATTGATATACTGGACTGCGGAGATATTGTCCATGCGAAGTAAAACAGCAGTGAGATGAATCCTTGACAAAACTCTTTAGAGCGAAGGACCCAGCTAAAAGCTCCAAGCAGTAGATATGTATTTGGGATTCGGAAGGAGACCATTTCCCTCCAGTAGAGAGGGAGCCGCAGCGAGCTCCCCAACCAGAAAGACTTGTGTCTGATTCTATTATGATATCCGGATGGAAGATGGTTTTTCCATTCCAAATTTGGATGTGGGAGAGCCACCAAAGACGTTCTTCTTTGGCATCTGGAGATAAATGAATCTCGTCCGAATATCCTAGCCAGTCTCTTAAATGTTGGATCTTCAATCGTTGAAGAGCTCGATAGTGAAGAGGGGCTGGAAAGATAGCTTGGATCGAGGCTGAAAGGAGACACAAAATCCGAGCAATAGATCTCAGAGAGATAGATCCTTCTGAAGAACTTGGCGAATTTCTTTCTGAATAGTTTTCAATTTCTTGGGTGGTAAACTCAGGGTAGTGGACTGAGTGTTTATCGAGAAACCCAGGAATTCCAATTCTTAGGACAGAGTTAGGATGGATTTTTGGAAATTTATCAGAAAACCCAAATTTGATAGGAGAGCTAGGGTCCAATCCCTGTGTGTGAGAAGGAGAGATGGGGATTGTGCCATGATGAGGATGTCGTCGAGGTAAATGATGAGGCGTACTCCTCAACTTCTTAATAGTGCTACAACCGGTTTTAGAAGTTTTGTGAAGCACCAGGGGGCCGAAGATAGGCAAGTGAATTGCCATATTAAATTGTTCCAAGGAAATTGAAGAAACTGTTGGGATGAAGAGTGAATCGGGACAGTCAGATAAGTATCTTTCAGATCGATTTTTAACAACCAATCGTCTTTTAGTAATATGTCTCTTAGGAGGTGTATACCTTCCATTTTGAAATGTCTGTACACAACAAAATTGTTGAGTAATCTTAAATTGATTACAGGTCTGTGACCTCCGTCCTTTTTGTTTACCAGAAATAGGTTGCTGAGAAAACCTGTGGAGGATTGTTGGACGGGTATAATAGCTGCCTTTGTAATTCAATTCGTTTTTTCACTTCTGCATTTGTCAGAATCTGATCTGATTTTGAAAATTGGATTGGGTGTGGAGGAATGTATTGTATGGGGGGGGGGGGGGGGGATACAAATTCTATTTGGAAGCCTGAAACAGTATTCAGTATCCAGGAGTCTGATGTAATCATACTCCAGTTGTTCAAAAAAATTCCTCGGCGTTTGCTGTGAAAGCGCTTCTCCGTTGCGACAATAAATGGCTGAAACTTCTTGATTAGAAGGGGGGATTTATTGTACAAACGGGTTACAAAAATAATAATAAATAAAAAATAAAGAATAAGTAATGAAATTCAGAAGGTGGATAACGCGTTTCAAATGGGGAATCCTTTCTTCTTCAGGTCTGTAGGTATAGTGTGACAGATGTGCTTATATACAGTGTCAGGGGCACTGCAGTTTCAAATTTTGGCGGTTCTTTCAGTCACAGGGGGCTGGGCTGTGACGTCAGTTCCCCCACGGCTCTGGGGGAATGTCTGTAGGTATGTACTGAAGTACCTTTAACATAACTGGGTTCTCTCCATTGAACTAATAGGCCTTTATGGGTCTAAGGTAAGTGCTGTTGACTGGTAAGTAAGCTAAGCAGCACTTATGTGCTGCTTAGCTTACACAGCACCGGGGTCTCGAGGACAGCGGCACCCTTCTGCTCACCGTGACACCAACTGCGCTCTGACCGCAAGGGACCAGTATACATCGAGGGGGCCATCCCCACTGACAGCATCTGCCAGCGGACTGCACTTGGACATCTGGGACACACCAGCCGACGGTACCCATCCCACAGAAGCAACGCTCCAGAACGCCGACACCGGCTGGCACCCCGCAGCATCGGAGACCAGCCAGAACATCGGCCAGCTGTTCCAGCGGTTAGCGGCCCCGCAACTCTGAAAGGTGAGCAGAATAAACCCCCCCTTCCTCTCCCGACCTACCCCCCCTTTACCCCCTAGAATTAAAAGGGTAAAGGCATCATGAAGGCGCTATCTCTGTGTTTTTTTCTTTTTACATATTCTACTTAACCAACTTGCTGAAATATTACTATATTGACAAGAAATCTGTGAAATGTGACATCCCTGTATTTTTTCCCAGTGATGTTCTATCCCTGCAATATGCCATTACAGTGTGCATTATCCATGTGTTTATGGGTGATCAAAACAGTGTGGTGGAAATGTACCAAAACCTGTGCTGAGAAAAAGTTGACCAGTTGTCCATAGCATCCAATCAGATTGAGTCTCTTAATTTTAAAAAGGCCTCTGAAAAATGAAAGCAAAGTGATTGGTTGCTATGGGCAACTGGTCAGGTTTTCCTCTACACAGGTTTTGATAAATCTTTCCCAATAATCATAAGCTGTTCATGTTGCTTGCTATTGAAAGGTAGTCATTGCAGAATGGGACCCCAAACAAGTTTTACTATGGGGCCCCACTGTTTATTGTTATTTTGGGGCCTTGTGTAGTATAGGTGTTTTAGTTCTGTGACTAAGACCATAGTTCTAATGACAGTTCTTAATTTATATATGCAGTCATGTGGGGTCCTTCAGATATTGTGTACTACAATGATATGTAGACTACCAGCACTAAGAACCACTTTTTCTTTCATAAAAACGATTTACAAACATTTCCAATTCAAAGCCTTGACATCAAGCACCCCCTGCTGGTGCTTCTTAAAATTACAATAAAAAAAATCACTGCTTTCCAAGATCCTCATTCTAACAAATTTACATGCTGCAGAAAAATATCAACATATTTTTAAAACTGCAGAATTCTCCATCCTACTGCGGTTTTCCCAGCAGAAATGCTGCAAATCATAATGAAATTGAGGAAACTGTATGGGCTAATAGAATAAACAGCTAAGGAGGCTCCTATGTAGATGGCTATTAAAGGGGTTATCCAGGAATAGAAAACAGAGAAAAATTTTTTCAAGAACAGCTCCATGTCTGCCCCCAGGTTGTGTGTGGTATTACAACTTGCAAATATACAATAAACTCCAGGGCCGAAATCCCAGAGTCACTAACACCCCTCTTACAATACCACCCCTAAAAATTAACTTCTATTAGAATACTTAAAATATGTAGCCCTGAAAATGCTAAAAAAGTCTGGAGTACTGTGTCCATTTTAGGACAGCATCAGCCGTCAAGCTGTACCTCGCTCATCCTTCAGCCAAAACGGCGCCCCGCCTTCTCCCTCCTCTTGTCATCCTTAAGTCTGTCTGCAGGAATAGGGGAAAGCTGGGTACATGAGAGGATTAGGGTTTGTAAAGAAATGTGTCTAACAGTGGAGCGGGACTGCACACACCTACGCTCCCATCAACCAATCACAGTAACTTTGCTGACAGCCAATCACACACTGTCTGTGCTAGCAGGTCTGCTGACTCAGCACTTTCATTTTCGTCTGAGGCATGAGAGAGTTTAGGTTGACAAAGGTTTTGCCTGACAGAGGAGGGAAGAGGCGGGACGCAGTTTCGGAGGAGGCGGGACGCAGTTTCGGAGGAGGCGGGATACAGTTTTCGCTGAAGGATGAGGGAGGTACGGCTGAAAACTGACAGCGATTTGTCTGAGGAAGGAGGCGGGACGCCGTTTTGGCTGACGGATGATGCTGTCCTAAAATGGACACCATACTGGAGAAGTGTATTAGTAGATGCTCTTATAGGGTATCAACCCTATAACATATTATGGTATGAGACCGGTGATGCAGTTCACCTGATAACCTCCTAACACAGTTATATTAAAATATTTATGTCACAATGGCAATGGCTGCCGTACTAAGTCAGCGGGGGTATTTCTAAGTACCCATATGTCATCAATAATCGTCTGACCTCAACAACAAATGAGAGTATCACTAACAAAGAAACTATTAGCGTGTCTGTAAAATAAAACCTTCTGGGTTATCAATATATACTCACCAATCCGGACTGCTGTGTTCCGTGGCAATGTGCCGACGCCTACTGAATGTCATCTAATTGCGCCGGGGCTTTAGCCGGACTTAGTCTCTGCAACCACGAGAATCACTAGTGCACATGTGTCCGTACTTAGTTTCTAAGAAGACCCTATCTAGACAATGACAATGCTACATTTGGACATTACCACCAGATGTGATACACATCTCCTGTAACGGAGCAACCAAAGAGACAAACACTTCCAGATAGATAAGCGTGCATTCACACCACGTTTTTGCAATACAGTTCTCGTATGCGTTTTCAATGTGAAAACCGTATGGAACTGTATTGAAAACCGTATGCATTGACTCTCCATTGAAAACCATATACCAAACGTTGCATCCAGTTGCATCTGTTTTGCATCCTGTACAGTTCTGTCTTTTTTTCCTGCACCCAAAACCGTAGCATACCACGGTTTTTGGTCCGGGTGAAACACCGTATTAAAAACCGTATATTTTAGTTTTTTCGTTTATTTTAGTTTTTTAACATGGGAGTCAATGGTTCCCATATAGAACCGTATGTGCGTACGGTTCCATCCGGTTTGCACCATACTGTTTTTGACTTTGCACAGTTTTTTTTCTAGGAATTTCAATAAAACAAGTTAAACTTTATTCATAATGGAGTAAAAAGTTAAAAACGTATACAGTTTTTTCTTAAAAAACGGATGCAACTGGACATCATTTTTCAAACCGTATGCGGTTTTTAACTGTATACGGGTTAAAACTGTACACACGTTTTGATACAGTTTAGTCCGGTTTTGAGGAATCAGTTTTTCATCAAAAACCTGATACAGGAACTGTATTGCAAAAATGTGGTGTGAATGCACCCTAAGATGAAGATGATGGGGTACAAAAAAGACTTTAAAGGCAGACAGCGAGATTTTCCAGCTACCTTTTGCGCCAGTGTAGGCAGCATGCTTGTCATTGAAGAAGGGACATGGTATACTGGAAGTCCTCCTCCCATTTAATCATAAAAGGTCATTTCTGATCAGCAGGCGGGAGTTCATATAAAGAGATAGGGACCCTGACCTCAAGAGGTGTATACACCTGTCCAGAGGAAACGTTGCTGAGTTGCCCATAGCAACTAATCAGATCACTTCTTTAATTTTTTACAGGTGTCTTTAACCTCTTGCGGATGCAGGGAGTACCTGTACGTCCTGCGCCCACTCCCACGATATAACACAGGGTCACACGGTGACCCCGCGTCATATTGGGTCGGTCACGGTGGCTAATGGTACCTGGGACCCGTGGCTAATACCGGACATCACCGGTCACGTTGATGTCTGGTATTAACCCTTTAGATGCGGCGATCCAAGTTGATCGCCGCATCTAAAATGTAAAAAAGTACATCCCGGCAGCCCAGTTGGGCTGATCGGGACCCCCACGGTAAAACCGCGGTGTCCCGATCAGCTGAGGACACATGAGGAGGGTCCCTACCTTCCTCCTCGGTGTCCGATCGGCGATTGATTGCTCCAAGTCTAAGATCCAGGCTTCAGCATTTGACCACCAATAACACTAATCAATGCAATGCTATGGCATAGTATTGATCAGTGTGAGCAGTGAGTGTAATGCATGTTATAGTCCTCTATGGGGACTATAACACTGCAAAAAAAAAAAGTTAATAAAGATGATTTAACTCCTTCCCGAATAATAGTTTGAATCACCCCCCCCCCTTTCCCCATTTAAAAAAATAAACTGTGTAAATAAAAATAAATATAAACATATGTGGTATCACCGCGGGTGTAAATGTCCGAACTTTAAAAATATATTGTTAATTAAACCGCACGGTCGATGGGCTACATGTAAAAAAAAAAATCCAAAAGTTCAAAATTGCGTATTTTTTTGTCACTTTTTATACCATAAAATTTTTTTTACAAAAAGCGATCTAAAAGTCTGATCAAAAATGGTACAGATAAAAACTTCAGATCACGGTGCAAAAAGTGAGGACCTCATACATCCCCGTATGCGGAAAAATTAAAAAGTTATAGGGGTCAGAAACATTTAACCCCTTAAGGACATTGGGCGTATCCATACGCCCCCGTTTCCAAGTACTTTAGGACCGAGGGCGTATGGATACGCCCTGAGCATTTCCGGCCCCCGCCGCTAGCCGGAGGAGAGCCGGTGCCGGATGCCTGCTGAAATCATTCAGCAGGCATCCCGGCATATCGCCCAGGGGGGTCATTATGTCCCCCCATATCGGCGATTGCCGCAGATCGCTGGACAATTCAGTCCAGCGATCTGCGGCGGATTCCGGGTCAATCCTGTCTCCAGTGACAGCCATTGCCAGCAGGGGTGAGGTGGCACTGGTGCCACCTCACGATCGCCCTGATTCGTCGGCCGGTTTCCCGGCCGACCAATCAGGCCGCTGCTGCGGGTGTCACTCCCGCAACCCGCTCCGCCCCTCTTCCGGAGGACGTGAGCGGGTGCGGGCAGAAGACCCCGGGTGCTGGGGACCCCGATCCCCGGCGTCCCTGTTGGGATCGGGGCCCCAGGAGCGACGGCGGCGGCGAGGGACTGACCTGTGCGGCGGCATCGTGGAGCAGCAGCAGGAGGTGAGTGACAGCCTCCTGCTGTTGCTTAGCAACAGCTCCCAGCATGCAAAAAGGGCATGCTGGGAGCTGTAGTTATGCAACAGCAGGAGGCAGACCACCACAACTCCCAGCATGCCCTTATGGGCATGCTGGGACTTATAGTTTTGCAACAGCTGGAGGCACGTTTTTCTATGGAAAAGTTTACCTTCAGCTGTTGTATAACTACAGCTCCCAGCTTGCACAATCAGCTAAAGTGCATGCTGGGAGTTGTAGTGGTGCATCTGGTGGTTGCATAACTACAACTCCCAGCATGCCCGTTGGCTGTCAGTGACTGCTGAGAGTTGTAGTTTTGCAACAGCTGAAGGCACACTGAGTTAAGTAGCAAACCAGTGTGTCTCCAGCTGTTGCATAACTACAATCCCCAGCATCCCCAGCCAAAGTAGTATGCCTCCAGCTGTTGCATAACTACAAGACCCAGCATGACCTTCCGCTGTCCGTACATGCTGGGGGTTGTAGCTTTTGCAACAGCTGAAGGCACACTGGTTGCAAAACACTGAGTTTGTTACCAAACTCGGTGTTTCACAACCTGTGTGTCTCCAGCTGTTGCAAAACTACAACTCCCAGCATGCACTGATAGACCGTACATGCTGGGAGTTGTAGTTTTGCAACAGCTGGATGTTCCCCCCCCCCCCCCCCCCCAATGTGAACGTACAGGGTACACTCACATGGGCGGAGGATTACAGTAAGTATCCGGCTGCAAGTTTGAGCTGCGGTAAATTTTCTGCTGCAGCTCAAGCTGCCAGCGAGAAACTACTGTGAACCCCCGCCCATGTGACTGTACCCTAAAAACACTACACTACACTAACATAAAATAAAATAAAATAAAAAGTAAAAAACACTACATATACACATACCCCTACACAGCCCCCCTCCCCTCCCCAATAAAAATGAAAAACGTCTGGTACGCCACTGTTTCCAGAACGGAGCCTCCAGCTGTTGCAAAACAACTACTCCCAGTATTGCCAGATGACTGTCTAGGCATGCTGGGAGTTTTACAACAGCTGGAGGCACCCTGTTTGGGAATCACTGGCGTAGAATACCCCTATGTCCACCCCTATGCAAGTCCCTAATTTAGGCCTCAAATGCGCATGGCGCTCTCACTTTGGAGCCCTGTCGTATTTCAAGGCAACAGTTTAGGGCCACATATGGGGTATCGCCGTACTCGGGAGGAATTGTGTTACAAATTTTGGGGGGGATTTTCTGCTATTACCCTTTTTAAAAATGTAAAAATTTTGGGAAACCAAGCATATTAGGTAAAAAAAAATAATTTTTTTTCACATATGCAAAAGTCGTGAAACACCTGTAGGGTATTAAGGTTCACATTACCCCTTGTTATGTTCCCCGAGGGGTTTAGTTTCCAAAATGGTATGCCATGTGTTTTTTTTTTGCTGTTCTGGCACCATAGGTGCTTCCTAAATGCGGCATGCCCCCAGAGCAAAATTTGCTTTCAAAAAGCCTAATGTGACTCCTTCTCTTCTGAGACCTGTAGTGCGCCAGCAGAGCAATTTTCACCCCCATATGGGGTGTTTTCTGAATCGGGAGAAATTGGATTTCAAATTTTGGGGGGTATTTTCTGCTATTACCCTTTTTAAAAATGTAAAATTTTTGGGAAACCAAGCATTTTAGGTAAAAAAAAAATATATTTTTTACATATGCAAAAGTCGTGAATCACCTGTAGGGTATTAAGGTTCACTTTACCCCTTGTTACGTTCCCTGAGGGGTCTAGTTTCCAAAATGGTATGCCATGTGGTTTTTTTTTTGCTGTCCTGGCACCATAGGGGCTTCCTAAAGGTGACATGCCCCCCAAAAACCATTTGTCGCTCCTTCCCTTCTGAGCCCTCTACTGCGCCCACTGAACAATTACATATGAGGTATGTGCTTACTCAAGAGAAATTGGGTTTCAAATACAAGTAAAAATTTCTCCTTTTTACCCCTTGCAAAAATTCAAAAATTGGGTCTACAAGAACATGCGAGTGTAAAAAATGAAGATTTTGAATTTTCTCCTTCACTTTGCTGCTATTCCTGTGAAACACCTAAAGGGTTAATACACTTACTGAATGTCATTTTGAATACTTTGGGGGGTGTAGTTTATATAATGGGGTCTTCTATGGGGTATTTCTAATATGAAGACTCTTCAAATCCACTTCAAAACTGAACTGGTCAGTGAAAAATAGTGAGTTTGAAAATTTTGTGAAAAATTTCAAAATTGCTGCTGAACTTTGAAGTCCTCTGGTGTCTTCCAAAAGTAAAAACTCGTCACTTTTATGATGCAAACATAAAGAATACATATTGCATATGTGAACCCAAAAAAAATGTTTTTTGAATATCCATTTTCCTTACAAGCAGAGAGCTTCAAAGTTAGAAAAATGCAAAATTTTCATTTTTTTCATCAAATTTGGGGATTTTTCACCAAGAAAGGATGCAAGTTACCATAAAATTTTACCACTAAGTTAAAGTAGAATATGTCACGAAAAAACAGTCTCGGAATCAGAATGATAACTAAAAGCATTCCAGAGTTATTAATGTTTAAAGTGACAGTGGTCAGATGTTCAAAAAATGCTCTGGTCCTTAAGGTGAAAAAGGGCTCAGTCCTTAAGGGGTTAAACTTAATAATTTTCGTGCATGTAGTTATGATTTTTTTCAGAAGTAATACAAAATCAAACCTATATAAGTATAGTATACTTTTAATTGTATGGGCCTACAGAATAAGGAGAAGGTGTGATTTAATAAAATGCACTGCGTAGAAACGGAAGCCCCCAAAAGTTACAAAATTGCGTTTTTTTTCCAATTCTGCCGCGCAATTATATATTTTTTTGTTTTGCCATAGATTTTTGGGTAAAATGATTGATATCATTACACAGTAGAATTGGTGGCGCAAAAAAGCCCTCATATGAGTCTGTAAGTGCAAAATTGAAAGGGTTATGATTTTTAAAAGATGGGGAGGAAAAAACGAAAGGGCAAAAACGAAAAAACCCTGAATCCCCAAGGGGTTAAAAATGAAAGAAGTGAGCTGATTGGTTGTTATGGACAACTCAGCAACTTTTCCTTTGGCCAGGTTTTGATCAATCTCCCCAATAAAGTCTGCTTATTTTAGCATTAAAGGAGTAGTCCAGTGCTGAAAAACTTATCCTCTATCCTAAGGATAGGGGGTAAGTTTCAGATCGTGGGGGGTCTGACCACTGGGCCCCCCCCGCAATCTCCTGTACGGGGCCCCCCGCTCGCTGGCCAGATAGCACCTGTAGACCACTGCACGAAGCTGCGGCTGAAACGCCTCCTCAATACAATCTATGGCAGAGCCGGAGATTGCCAAAGGCAGCGCTCCGGCTCTGCCATAGAGTTGTATTGAGGGGGCGTGTCAGCCGCCGCTTTGTGCAGTGGTCAACACGCCCCCTTCCTGCGGGCTGCCGGGGCCTCGTACAGGAGATCGCGGGGGGCCCCAGCGGTCAGACTCCCCGCAATCTGAAACTTATCCCCTATCCTTAGGATAGGGGATACGTTTTTCAGCACTGGATATCTCCTTTAATCCACCATGAATATTTAGAAGCACGACATTCCAGAAAAAAGTCAACGTTATAAAAAATATGGAAATTACAGGTGACAAGGGGATAGTACATTTAGTTTTAAGTGTACAGAATACCACAAAGTGAGAGAATACATGGTAAGACGTGCATGGTGGGACTAAAGTTCCTAATAGGTTGAGTGCACCACATGAATGCAGATAATGTATAGGGTGATACTAAGAGTACACCACTTAGATTAATCAGTACAGGAAAGGATTAAAAATAAATAAATAAAGCAAACGTGGTAATGAAGTGGAACTCTCCTTCAGGACCTAGTGGATATCTGTTCCTGTCCAAATCATTTATTATTTGATGCATGCATCAAAGTAAATGAATAACACATTGACATGTTCAGTACAGAAAAACTTCTTTTTTTTTCTTTATTACAGCATTTCACAGGGGTTTATACCAATTAAAATACATATGATTATATTTATTAAATCCATTACAGTAACACTACCAACTTGATAGTATGAACTCTATCTAGTCGTAATGAATGGGGTATGTTCTAGCATTGAAGATCTTCCATAAAGGATTTAAACAGGGATGGATAATTATACTTATACACATAAGGGATATTAGAAGGGAGGGGTACACCAAGACAGGGATAAAATGTGGGGATGGGTGGATATCAAAATGGAAAGCTTTAAAGGTGTACTCCGCCCCTGGCATCTTATCCCCTATCCAAAGGATAGGGGATAAGATGTTAGATCGCCGCGGTCCCGCTGCTGGGGACCCCGGGATCGCCGCTGCGGCACCCCGCCATCATTACTGCACAGAGCAAGTTCGCTCTGTGCGTAATGACGGGCGATACAGGGGCCGGAGCAGCGTGACATCATGGCTCCGCCCCTTGTGACATGACGGCCCGTCCCCTTAATGCAAGTCTATGGCAGGGGGCATGACGACTGCCACGCCCCCTTCCCATAGACTTGTATTGGCGGGGGCGGGCCGTGACGTCACGAGGGGCGGAGCCGTGACGTAACGATGCTCCGGCCCCTGTATTGCCCGTCATTACGTGCAGAGCGATCTCGCTCTGCGCAGTAATGATAGCGGGGTGCTGCAGCAGCGATCCCCGGGGTCCCCAGCAGCGGGACCCCGGCGATCTGACATCTTATCCCCTATCCTTTGGATAGGGGATAAGATGTCTAGGGGCGGAGTACCCCTTTAAAGGTCTTGTACATGATGATGGTCATACAGTATTAAGTGTGTGACTTAGATTTGTTAACTAACAAGCCAGAGTAAGTGGAAATGGAATCTAAAGTGTGAAAGATAATAGGGAGGGACACTAGCGGATTAGTAAGGATGAGCAGAATGTCATGTCATCTGTAAATAACTTTGCAGTGTAAGTGGAAGACGCAATCTGAACACCCTCAAAGGGGTACTCTGCTGTGGCACCCCAGTCATCCGATGCACGGAGCGAACTTCGCTCCATGCCGGATAACTAGCGATGCGGTGCCGGAGGCTTGTGACGTCATGGCCATGCCCCCTCCCATAGACTTGCACTAAGGGGGCGTGGCCGGGATGTCACGAGCCTCCGGCTCCGCAGCCGGCATTCTCAACAAACGCTGGGTGCTGCAGGGAGATCGCGGGGGGTCCCAGTGGCGGAACCTCCGCGATCAGATATCTCATCCCCTATCCTTTGGATAGGCAATAAGATGTCTAGGGGCGGAGTACCCCTTTAATTATCATCAACAATTTGCACAATAATACAGGCTTAATCGCTAATGCAACTAAAGCCAGCAAAAGTGTAAAATCTTGTGAAAAGCCTTGTGCCTCTAGATATAGTTCTTGCCCTTATTTGCAAGGAATGAAGTTTAAAATATGACTTCGTATTAGAATACATTCTGGTGGGGAAATTGAGGAATCAGTGATACCGAAGCGATGTAGAGTAGTGAATAAGTAGTTCCATAAAAGCTTTCTATATGTCCAAGCTTAAGAAAGCCATGAGGTTAAGAGTAGTGTTAGCCCACTAAACAAGATTAAGGACCTTTCTAATATCATCTGGGGCTTGACAACTGGGGAGGAATCCTACCTGGTTCAAACCAATCAGAAAAATTCAACCTTGCGGCCAAGATAGCTGTAAATAATTTTTTATCTAAGACTACAAAATAAAAGAAACATGGCCGCACAGTAGACAGAAGCGATGGGTGTCTTAAAGGAACTGTATTAGACCTGTCTAGCTTACCAAACAAAAAGAAATTGAAATTGCGAGATCAAATGACAAATTTATAATAAAGGAAATTAAATCCACATTAGGTGCATAAGACTTTACTATACATAAGAATTTACCAAAGAGGGAACCTTCTAGAATAAAGTAGTGACCATTTTAATCAACTATCACATTAGTCATGTCATAGTAAAATTATTACAAAGCAAAGGTACGTCTTCTCTGAACTTCCTAGGAAAATGAGCTGAATACACCCTGCTGTATTGTTTATCCAAATGTTTGGTCAAAGAATTAGGAATACAATGTGATTCTTGTAAACATAAAACATTGGCATGGTGTTTCTTATGATCATGAAATGCCTTCTTGCGTTTTATCATGGAATTCCCCGAACATTATAAGACAAGACCTACAGGAGATATTATGATGTGAAAAAAACAGTTGGATTCAGGGGCGTAGCTAGAAACCACAGGGCCCCGATGCGAAAAATTGTCCTGGGCCCCCCTACCCCCTGACGACCCGCTTTCCCAATACCTGATAACCCCCTTACTCGGTCGCACAAAGACATCAGTGACTACAGCACTGATGGGACACAGTCAGGAGAATACATAGTGATTTATGGTGGGAGTAAGACTGCTGGGACCCCCACCTATCACCTCGGTTCAACTGGCTCTCCAGCTGTTGCAAAGCTGCAACTCTCATCATGTCTGAAGAGCATCAGGAATTAAGGAAGTTCCTGTTTTGCAACAGCTGGAGAACCCCAGAATGGGGTACAGTGTCACCCATCATCACTGCGGAATTTACAAGTGACTCCAGCTCTGATGGGACAGTCAGGAGAAAACACAATGATATCAGTGACCTGAGTAATGTCTTCTCTGTTATCTTTCCTTTCCTTCTTTATCTGGTCCAGATGCCAGGACTTCTTCCAGCTCCATCTTCTCTGCAGAGTCTGATGCCCAGACATTATTGGTTCCTTAATTTGTCAGCAGATCCAAATCCTCTGTATAAAGACAATATTCATTACAACACATTATAATTCTGCCAAATATTGTACCACCTGAATATAATACTGCAACGCACTGTACCCCTAAATATATTAGTGCAACACACTGTACCCCCTGAATATAATACTGCCTACCACTGAACCCTCTAAATATATTATTGCAACACACTGTACCACCTGAATACTGCCACACACTGTACCCCTGAATATAATATTGTCACAACCTGTACGCACTGAATATAATACAACCTGTTACAACCTGTACCCCCTGAATATAATACTGCCATACACTGTACCCCCTGAATATAATACTGCCACACACTGTACTCTCTAAATATATTATTGCCACATACTGTACCCCCTTAATATAATACTGCCATACACTGTACTTACTGAATATAACACTGCCACACACTGTACCATCTAATTATTGCTACACACCATACCCCCTGCACATAATACTGCCACACACTGTACCCCTGAATATAATACTGCGATACACTGTACCCCTGAACATAATACTGCCACACATTGTACCCTCTGAATATAATGCTGCCACACACTGTACCCCCTGCATAATACTGCCACACACTATACCCTCTGAATATAATGCTACCAAACACTGTACCCCCTGCATATAATACTGCCACACACTGTACCCCCTGCATATAATACTGCCACACACTGTACCCCCTGCATATAATACTGCCACACAATGTACCCAATTAACCACATAGGGACCCAGGGCGTACAGGTACGACTTCGGTCCCTGGTACTTAAGGACACAGGGCGTACCTGTACGCCCGTGGAAATTTCGGTCCCCGCCGCGCGCCGGTCAGGGACCGGACCGGGGTGACTGCTAATATCGATCAGCAGGCATCCCGCACAAATACCCAGGGGGTTCATTAGACCCCACCATGTCGGCGATCGGCGCAAATCGCAAGTGAATTCACACTTGCGATTTGCGCCGACTCCGGGTCATTACGGGTTTATGGTGACCTTGAATATAAGGTGGACCGGGCACCGAAGTCCACTTACCCATCGTCGACGGCTGCGAGTCGCGATCGGGACGGGGATCGGCGGAAGAAGAGGACGGCGATGCGACTCCCTGGATCCTACGGAGACCGGTGAGTTGCCTAGCAACATCTGGAGGGCTACAGTCTGAGACCATATACAGTGGTCTCTATACTGTATCCCTCCAGATGTTGCAAAACTACAACTCCCAGCATGCCCAGACAGCTGTTTGGGCATGCTGGGAGTTGTAGTTTTGCAACAGCTGGAGGGTCACAGTTTAGAGATCACTGTACAGTGATCCAACTGTGGCCCTCTAGATCTTGAAAAACTACAACTCCTAGCATGCCCACACAGCAGTTTGCTGTCTGGGCATGCTGGGATTTGTAGTTTTGCAACATCTGGAGCTCCACAGTTTAGAGATCACTGTTCAGTGATCTCTAACTGTGGCCCTCCAGATGTTGCAAAACTACAACTCCCAGTATGTCCAAACAGCTGTCTCGGCATGCTGGGAGTTGTAGTTGAGTACCTCTAGCTGTTACATAACTACATCTCCCAGCATGCCCTTCGGCGATTAGTACATGCTGTGGGTTGAAGTTTTGCAACAGCTGGAGGAACACTGGTTGGAAAATACGGAGTTAGATAACTGAAGGTTTTCCAACCAGTGTGCCTCCAGCTGTTGCAAAAATACAACTCCCAGCATGCACGGTCTGTCAGTACATGCTGGGAGTTGTAGTTTTGAAACAGCTGGAGGTTTGCCCCCCCCCCCAGGTGAATGTACAGGGTAAATTCACACGGGCAGGTTTACAGTAAGTTTTCTGCTTCAAGTTTGGGCTGCGGCAAATTTTTCACCGCAGTGCAAACTCCTAGCGCGAAACTCACCATAAACGCCCGCCAGTGTGAATGTGCCCTAAAAACACTACACTACACTAACACATAATAAAGGGTAAAACACTACATGTACACCCCCTTACACTATCCTCCCCAATAAAAATGAAAAACGTATCGTACGGCAGTGTTTCCAAAACAGAGCCTCCAGCTGTTGCAAAACAACAACTCCCAGCATTTCCAGACAGCCACTCACTGTCCAGGAATGCTGGGAGTTTAGCAACAGCTGGAGGCACCCTGTTTGGGAATCACTGGCGTAGATTACCCCTATGCTTACCCCTATGCAATCCCTAATTTAGTCCTCAAATGCGCATGGCGCTCTCTCACTTCGGTGCCCTGTCGTATTTCAAGGAAATAGTTTAGGGCCACATATAGGGTATTTCCGTACTCAGGAGAAATTTCACTTCAAATTTTGGGGGGCTTTTATCCTTTTATCCCTTATGAAAAGGAAAAGTTGGGGGCTACACCAGCCTGTTAGTGTAAAAAAAAAAAAATACCCCATATGTGGGCGTAAAATGTTCTGCGTTCAGGAGTGAGAGCGCACTATGTAAATTTGAGGCCTAAATTGGTGATTTGCACAGGGGTGGCTGATGGGGTGGTTCTGACATAAACGCAAAAAAATAAATACCCACATGTGACCCCATTTTGGAAACTACACCCCTCACAAACGTAATAAGGGGTATAGTGAGCCTTAACACCCCACAGGTGTTTGACGAATTTTCATTAAAGTTGGACGTGAAAATGCAAAAAAAAAAATTTCACTAAAATGCTGGTGTTACCCTAAATTTTTCATTTTCACAAGGGAAAATAGGAAAAAAGCCACCCAAAATTTTTAACCCCATTTCTTCTGAGTTAGAAAATACCCCATATGTGGATGTAAAGTGCTCTGCTGGCGCACTACAATGCTCCGAAGAGAAGGAGCACCATTGGGATTTTGAAAAGAAAATTTGTCCGGAATTGAAGGCCACATTTGTTTACAAAGCCACCATAGTGCCAGAACAATGGACCCTTCCCCCCCACATGTGACCCCGTTTTGGAAATTACACAGAATGTAATAAGGAGTACAATGAGCATTTACGCCCCACAGGTGTCCGACAGATTTTTGGAACAGTGAACCGTGAAAATGAAAAATTTTATTTTTCATTTGCACAGCCCACTGTTTCAAAGATCTGTCAAACGTCAGTGGGGTGTAAATACTCACTGCACCCCTTATTAAATTCTGTAAGGGGTGTAGTTTCCAAAATGGGGTCAAATGTGGGAGGTCCACTGTTCTGGCACCACGGGGGGCTTTGTAAACGCACATGGCCCCCGACTTCCATTCCAAACAAATTCTCTTTCAAAAAGCTCAATGGCGCTCCTTCTCTTCTGAGCATTGTAGTGCGCCAGCAGAGCACTTGACGTGCACACATGGGGTATTTCCATACTCAGAAGAAATGGGGTTACAAAAAGTCGTCAAACACCTGGTGGGTGTTAAGGCTCACTCTCTCCCTTGTTACGTTCCTTGAGGGGTGTAGTTTCCAAAATAGTATGCCATGTGTTTTTTTTTTTCTGAATGTCATTTTGTCTTTCTGAATGTCATTTTGACTACTTTGAGGGGTGCAGTTTTTATAATGGTTCATTTATGGGGTATTTTTTAATAAGAAAGCCCTTCAAATCCACTTCAAAACTGAACTGGTCCCTGAAAAATTCCGATTTAGAAAATTTTGTGAAAAATTGTAAAATTGCTGCTGAACATTGAAGCCCTCTGATGTCTTCCAAAAGTAAAAACACGTCAACTTTATAATGAAAATATAAAGTAGACATATTGTATATGTGAATCAAAATATAATTTACTTGGAATGTCTGTTTTCCTTACAAGCAGAGAGCTTCAAAGTTAGAATAATGCAAACATTTTTATTTTTTCATCAAATTTTGGAATTTTTCACCAAGAATTGATTCAAGTATGGGCGAAAATTTACCACTAACATAAAGTAGAATATATCACGAAAAAACTATCTCGGAATCAGAATGAAAGGTAAAAGCATCCCAGAGTTATTAATGCTTAAATGGAAATCAAATGAAATAAAAAAATTGATATGTTGTAGTACGTAAGTACTACAACATATCTCTAATATACAATGAAAAAGAGGTAGCGTGCACTCACCGCGGGTAAACAGCTGCAGGCCCAAAGTCCGGGATCACCACGGCATAGACGAAGACGGTAAGGGGCGCTCAGAGGCTACGCCGGCTGTTTCGGACGTAGGAACGTCCTTCTTCCAGCCTCAACGTTCACGTCATAGCGTTGCCCTTTTATGGAAGTCCGTGGATAACGGGAGTAACCATAGAAACATGTAAACTATGGGTAAACGTGTGGATCAAAAAGGAAGGTCCGGAAAAGCGAAAGAGAAAGAAGGAAATAGGCTCCATTGCCAGATGATAGAGAATAGAGCTATTAATGTAAACTATACATAAATAGTGTTAACTATAATGAAAGTATAGACTTCAATAGCAGCAAGTTGCTAGACCCAAAAAGTGGACAAAATAATAAGTAAATAGTGATTGAACAAATGATCATAAAGAAGGTAGAAAAACAGAAATGTGTATGATTGAATATCTTAATATGATAAGGTGCAGATAGAGACTAGTGTAATTAACTTAAGAAGGGAGACATGTCGAGCCGCTCATTCAGCCCAGCCGGGCCCTGAGCGCTACATCTGAGAATATAACGTGCTTCACATTGGAGAAGAATATTCTCTCTATCTCCTCCTTGGTTAAGGACTGGAATTTTTTCGATTCCACCAAAACGCAAAACATCTGCATCGTTGTTGTGCATTTCGTGCAGATGTTTCGCTAAACGTGGGGGACCTGTTCCTTTAGAGAGCGTGTATTTATGTTCGCGAAACCTAGCACAGAGTTGTCTCTTGGTTTTTCCTATGTAGTATCTGTGACAAGGGCAGATTATGTAATAGACGACAAAGGTGGTTTTGCATGTGATTAATTGTCTAACAGAAATAGAATAGCCACCGAGGGTGAGATGTTTGGCTCCTGTGTTGAATTTGCAAAATTTGCAGGATCCGCAGCGATGGTTACCTACTGGAGAAAGGTTCTGTAACCAAGATTCATTAAGGGGTGAAGTATGTTGCTTAAGTTTCTCACCAATAGTTTGATTCTTCCGGTAGGTAATTAACGGACATAGAGCTGTGACTTGTCTCAAGTCTTCATAAGTAGATAATATATGCCAATGGCGTCTGATGGTGGAATTTATGACATCGTTCATTTGAGTATTCTTAAATGAAAAAGTAAATCTACGTACTGTATCTTGCTTCGTGTTTTTCTTGGATCTTTTATACTGTATCAAATCATTTCTGTTCATTTCTTCAACTTTATTGAACGCTGTCTGGATGATATTGACAGGGTATCCGCGAGTCAACAAACGTTTTTTTAGATCTTCTGCTTGCGCTAAATAAGAGACATGTTCACTATTTAGCCTTTTTAGACGCAAGAATTGACTAAAGGGAATAGCACGCTTAGTGTGTGCAGGGTGTGAACTCTTAAAATGAAGTAGACTGTTGCGGGCTATTTCTTTTCTATAGCCCTCTGTGTGCAGGCCTTGAGGTGTTTTAATGATCCTGATATCAAGGAAGTCCAGATGACTTTGACAGAAGACGGATGTAAACCGCATGTTCATTGTGTTAGTGTTTAGATAGCTAACAAAACTATTGAAGTGGTCCTCGGATCCTTCCCATAGGAGTAGCACGTCGTCTATATAACGCTTGTATCCTTTAATGTTGCTAACATAGGTGTTGTTAGTTGAGAATATATATTTATGTTCGAATACTGCAAGAAAGATGTTCGCGAAGGTACAGGAGACCGATGTACCCATTGCAGTTCCTGTCCTTTGGCGGAACCACTGGTTCTCATACTGGAAATAATTATTCTCTAGAATAATGGTTATTGCTTCGGATATGAAATTAATGAAAGTAGGAGATTTCCCTGCTTGACTGAGGAAGAACCTGACAGCCTGTACACCCGCACCGATAGGGATGCGAGTGTACAGGCTCTCAACGTCTATACTAGTAAGATGGTAATGGTTAGTCCAGGTGACATTATGTAGATATTGAAGGACGTCGCCGGAATCTTTTAAGTATGAAGGAATGGAGGGTAGAAGGGGCCGTAATAGCCACTCTATATATTTTGACAGATATTCAGTCGCGGAGCCGATCCCCGCGACGATAGGTCGTCCGGGGGGGTCGGTCCGCGACTTATGAATCTTCGGCAAAATATACCATTTAGGTTTCTTAGGTGCGACGGGTATCAACCGTTCTGCAGTAGAGTGATTTAAGACTCCCATTTCAACGGCTCGACGAAGAAAAGATCGAAGCGTATCCATGACTCTTCTTGTTGGATCTGTTAACACTTTTTCATAAGTAGTGCGATCTATCAGCTGTCGCTTGGCTTCTCCTTCGTATTGAGATGATGACATTACGACGATCGAACCGCCCTTATCGGCTCTTGTTACTATTAAGTTTCTCTGTTGAGAGAGCCAGGTTAACATCTTCTGTTCTTCCCTAGTCAAATTTTTAAGTGGAGCTGGATAAATAAGGCATTTCAGATCCTGTGTAACAGATTGTGTAAATAAGTCTAGAGGTGATCCAGGAGGAACTGAAGGGTTAAAGGTAGATTGACGTCCGCTATTAAACCTGGAATAGCCGAGGGTTGGCACTGCTATATTGATGTCTTCTGTCTGTGGATCTGCTAATTCGGCTAGCATTCTAATATGTGAAATTTCCTCATCATTGAGGCCACTTGCAGGAATAAAACCTAATGGTCCTATTGTGCAGGGTCTTTCACCCTCTCTCACAGGGTCATCTGATGTTTTGTTCCCTTTTTTGCTAAAGAATTTATGTAGTTGGATTTTACGGACACCCTTAAAAAGATCAATCTCGAATTGAGGCATGTCGAAAGATTCGTACACGCCAAAATTGAGACCTTTGGATAATAATAAGATACATTCGGTAGGTAGGTCTATGCCTGAAATATTTATTACATTCGTTGTTCCTGGTTCCAGGTCACTGTTTTCTTCCTGACCATGGTCCTTGTGGGACCTCTTCCTTTTTCTTCTTCCCCTTCGAGTCTTCCTCCTAAAGGGAGGTTCGGGGTGTCATGTAAATCAGATTTGGCTCCTGTATCTCTCATGTTGTCGTCGCTGGTATCGGAATCAGTTGTCCAATAATCGGATGGACGTTTCTTTTTTTGGGCACGTCTTCTCGGGTTATTCCTATTATTTTTATTGTTAGGTCGTTGAGTACGTGGTTGATGTTGTCGCCAAGAAAAAATCATGTTATTCTCATAATCTGTTTTATCGCGTAGGAACTTATCACGTTTTTTTTCCTTAACTTCAATTTCTGTTAATTTAATTTTCTTATCAAGATTATTAAAGAAAGTGAAGGCTTGATGATCCGTTAGTCTCAGGCGTAACTCGTTTTTTGCGCGACATAATTCTTCTGTAGTTCGCACATAGTCAAGTTCTGTTTGTTCTAGTATAATGTTCAACAGATTTTCTGCGTGGGTAAGATGGGCTTTATTCCATGCTTCTAGGAATGATGGATTATTATGGAATTGCGATGGTACTTTGTAAGATCGTAGTCCTCTAGGGACTCTTCCACTGTCTCTATATGCTTTCAAGGAGTTCACTGTCCAAAAGGACCTAAGCTCCTTGTCAGCTAGAGAAGTAATCCTATATTCTAAAGCTTTTACACTGAGTACTTTAACTTCATCCAGGGAGTTGCAGGACATGAAAAACGCCCCTGCGTCTTGTCTATCGGTGTTAGTGGAGCCAGAGGCTCCAGCTGGTGGGGTATCTGTATCCATAACTTAATAATATGTATAGAAATAAGGCTAAATAGGGTGCTCATCAATCCAGAAAAACAAGTAATAGCAGAGCAAAATAGCCTAAAACCACTGAAGGAGGAGAGAGCACACCGTGCAGCTAAACGTGCAGTTATACGATACCGCTGGTGTACACTGGCATCCTCCGGACCCGATAAATTACAAAGCAGCACCTGCGGGGTGCACACACTAGATAAAGTATCCAATAATACAATGAAAAAGAGGTAGCGTGCACTCACCGCGGGTAAACAGCTGCAGGCCCAAGGTCCGGGATCACCACGGCATAGACGAAGACGGTAAGGGGCGCTCAGAGGCTACGCCGGCTGTTTCGGACGTAGGAACGTCCTTCTTCCGGCCTCAACGTTCACGTCATAGCGTTGCCCTTTTATGGAAGTCCGTGGATAACGGGAGTAACCATAGAAACATGTAAACTATGGGTAAACGTGTGGATCAAAAAGGAAGGTCCGGAAGAGCAAAAGAGAAAGAAGGAAATAGGCTCCATTGCCAGATGATAGAGAATAGAGCTATTAATGTAAACTATACATAAATAGTGTTAACTATAATGAAAGTATAGACTTCAATAGCAGCAAGTTGCTAGACCCAAAAAGTGGACAAAATAATAAGTAAATAGTGATTGAACAAATGATCATAAAGAAGGTAGAAAAACAGAAATGTGTATGATTGAATATCTTAATATGATAAGGTGCAGATAGAGACTAGTGTAATTAACTTAAGAAGGGAGACATGTCGAGCCGCTCATTCAGCCCAGCCGGGCCCTGAGCGCTACATCTGAGAATATAACGTGCTTCACATTGGAGAAGAATATTCTCTCTATCTCCTCCTTGGTTCAATATCATCCAGACAGCGTTCAATAAAGTTGAAGAAATGAACAGAAATGATTTGATACAGTATAAAAGATCCAAGAAAAACACGAATCAAGATACAGTACGTAGATTTACTTTTTCATTTAAGAATACTCAAATGAACGATGTCATAAATTCCACCATCAGACGCCATTGGCATATATTATCTACTGATGAAGACTTGAGACAAGTCACAGCTCTATGTCCGTTAATTACCTACCGGAAGAATCAAACTATTGGTGAGAAACTTAAGCAACATACTTCACCCCTTAATGAATCTTGGTTACAGAACCTTTCTCCAGTAGGTAACCATCGCTGCGGATCCTGCAAATTTTGCAAATTCAACACAGGAGCCAAACATCTCACCCTCGGTGGCTATTCTATTTCTGTTAGACAATTAATCACATGCAAAACCACCTTTGTCGTCTATTACATAATCTGCCCTTGTCACAGATACTACATAGGAAAAACCAAGAGACAACTCTGTGCTAAGTTTCGCGAACATAAATACACGCTCTCTAAAGGAACAGGTCCCCCACGTTTAGCGAAACATCTGCACGAAATGCACAACAACGCTGCAGATGTTTTGTTTTGGTGGAATCGAAAAAATTCCAGTCCTTAACCAAGGAGGAGATAGAGAGAATATTCTTCTCCAATGTGAAGCACGTTATATTCTCAGATGTAGCGCTCAGGGCCCGGCTGGGCTGAATGAGCGGCTCGACATGTCTCCCTTCTTAAGTTAATTACACTAGTCTCTATCTGCACCTTATCATATTAAGATATTCAATCATACACATTTCTGTTTTTCTACCTTCTTTATGATCATTTGTTCAATCACTATTTACTTATTATTTTGTCCACTTTTTGGGTCTAGCAACTTGCTGCTATTGAAGTCTATACTTTCATTATAGTTAACACTATTTATGTATAGTTTACATTAATAGCTCTATTCTCTATCATCTGGCAATGGAGCCTATTTCCTTCTTTCTCTTTTGCTCTTCCGGACCTTCCTTTTTGATCCACACGTTTACCCATAGTTTACATGTTTCTATGGTTACTCCCGTTATCCACGGACTTCCATAAAAGGGCAACGCTATGACGTGAACGTTGAGGCCGGAAGAAGGACGTTCCTACGTCCGAAACAGCCGGCGTAGCCTCTGAGCGCCCCTTACCGTCTTCGTCTATGCCGTGGTGATCCCGGACCTTGGGCCTGCAGCTGTTTACCCGCGGTGAGTGCACGCTACCTCTTTTTCATTGTATTATTGGATACTTTATCTAGTGTGTGCACCCCGCAGGTGCTGCTTTGTAATTTATCGGGTCCGGAGGCTGCCAGTGTACACCAGCGGTATCGTATAACTGCACGTTTAGCTGCACGGTGTGCTCTCTCCTCCTTCAGTGGTTTTAGGTTTTTTTATATCTCTAATATACTTTAATTAAAAAAAGTGATTTTAAACCAGTTTAAAATCACTTTTAAATTCGGCCACTAGGAGTCGCCTTCCTAGTGGCCGAATGCATTAGGCAGTGATGTCACTACAGAATTTCGACTCATTTAAGCCATTCAACGAGTCGAAATTCAGTCACTGCGGTGCTCGCTCCCGCCTGTCAATCAAACTGGTGATAGCAAGCACGCTGATGGCTGGGGCTGCGCTCATTGGCCAGCTCCACTGTCCTCACGCGCGGCGCCGCCCCCGTTACCCTGTCCGGAGGCAGCACGCGCACTCATTGCTGCGCTGATCCTCCTGATGGGTAAGTCTGATCTGAGGTCTTATACTTTACATTCTTCTTGTAGTTTTCCAACTACAACTCCCAGCATGCCATGATTGCCATTAGCTGTCAGGCCATGCTGAGAATTGTAGTTGTGAAACAGCTGGAGGCACCCTATTAGATAAATAACACTCATGGAAGATGTATGACATGCTGGGAGTTGAAGTTTTGCCGCAGCTGGAGGCACCATGAAAATTATACATGAGTGTTTATCAAAAAGTGTGCCTCCAGCTGCAGCAAAAAATACAACTGAAAGCATGTCTTGACAGCTGTATGGGCATGCTGGGAGTTGTAGTTTTGCAGCAGCTGGAGGCGCCCTGTTTGAGAAAGTGTCATGTGTAATCAAGAGGGTGACTCCAGATGCTGCAAAACTACAACTGCCAGAATGCTGTGAAAGCTGATGGCTGTACTGACATGCTGGGAGTTGTAGTTTTGCCACAGCTGGAGGCACCATGAAAATTATACATGAGTGTTTCTCAAACAGCGTGCCTACAGCTGTTGAAGAACTACAACTCCCAGTATGCCCATACAGCTGTCAGGGCATGCTTGCTGTTGTAGTTTTTCAGCAGCTGGAGGCACACTGTTTGAGAAACACTCATGTGTAATTATTAGGGTGGATGCCTCCATCTAACGCAAAACTACAACTCCCAGCATGACCATATAGTTATCAGCTTTCAGGGCATGCTGGGAGTTGTAGTTTTGCAGCAGCTGGAGGCACCCTGATTACACATGAATGTTTCTCAAACAGTGTGCCTCCAGCTGCTGACAAACTACAACAGCAAGCATGTCCTGACAGCTGTATGGGCATACTGGAAGTTGTAGTTTTTCAACAGCTGTAGGCACATTTTTTTTTTTAGAAATACTGATGTATAATCATCAGGGTGCCTCCAGCTGTTGCAAAACTACTACTACAAGCATGCCCTGACAGCTAACAGCTGTCTGTGCATGCTGGTAGTTGTAGTTTAGAAACAGCTGTAGGTACACTGATGATTATTCATCAGTATTTCTAAAATAAATGTGCCTACAGCTGATTCTAAAGTATTTAGGGGCATAATTTAGATCATTGGTGGGGTTTCTAAAGTTTTTTTATTGTATTGCCAATTATTTATAATATCTACCATTATTGTAATCGGTTCCAGGTCTCGGCTGTAATATCGTGCACAGCAGGCCGGCGATGCTCCTCTACTCCTCCTCCCTGGGTAGCACATGCACAGGTAAACAGGGAGGAGGAGACCCCGGAGCTGCCTGCAGTGCTATTGGCAGATCATCTATGCGCACTCCCGACAGGAGCGCTGCATAGACTATCTGAGGGCGGAAGCAAGCGCCCAGCAAGGCATCAGTGACGTCGCGCCTGTTGGGAAGCGCTGCTTCCTGCCCTGCTTTATAGAGCAGATTTAGAAGCACTAAATCTGCTGTATTAAAGCGATTAAAAAAAATTTTGAAGCCAGGTAGGGGGTTAGGGCTAGATTACTACTAGGTAGGGACATATTAGATTATGTAGTACTTGGTGGGAGCTACCCATTAAAGTGACAGTGGTCAGATGTGCAAAAAATGGCCGGGTCCTTAAGGTATAAATGGGCTGGGTCCTTAAGGGGTTAATATAATACTGCCATACACTGTACCTACTGAATATAATACTGCCACACACTGTACCCTCTAATTATTGCCACACACCATTCCCTCTGAAAATACTGCCACACACTGTACCCCTGAACATAATACTGCCATACACTGTACCACTGAACATAATACTGCCACACATTGTACCCTCTGAATATAATACTGCCACACACTGTACCCCCTGCATATAATACTGCCAGACACTGTACCCCCTGCATATAATACTGCCACACACTGTACCACCTGCATATAATACTGCCACACAATGTACCCTCTGAATATAATACTGCCATACACCGCATACCCCTCACCCCATCCACTGTCTTATCAACCCCCCCCCCCCACTCCATGCTTGGTCAGCTTATCACCCCAATGCCCCCTCCCCTCCATCCTCGGTATTCTCATCACCCCATACACCCCACCCTCAGTCTCATCATCAACCCCCCACCCCCACCCATCCTTGGCTCTTCACCCCCGCACTCCATATTATTCCGCCCCCCCCCCCCAATCCTCGGTCTCATCATTGCACCCCCCCCCCCGCACCCCATCCTCAGACTGCTCATCATCATTGCACCCCCCCCACGCACCCCATCCTCAGACTGCTCATCATCATTGCACCCCCCCCCCCCCCCCGTTGCACCCCCATCCCCCCGCACAGGCCTCATCATTGCCTTCCCACACCCCATCCTGGCGCTTCTCATTATCCCACACGTCCCCGCCCACACCCCATCCTCAGTCTCCTCATCATTACACCCCCCTCCCAGCACCCCCTCCTACTCATCGCATCCCCACCCCACCCCATCCTCAGTCTCAACATGATTCAATCCCCCCCACCCCATCCTCAGTCTCATCATTCTCCTCATTATTGCACCCTCCCAGCACTCCCTCCTCATCATTATCATCATTGCATTCCCCCCACCCCATCCTCAGTCTCCTCATCATTCCACCCCCCCCAGCACCCCCTCCTCCTCATCATCATTCAATGCCAGCCTCCAGCTCCCCCCCCCCCCCCCCCCCGAACCCCGTCCTCGCTCTCCTGCTCGGTAATATTACACCACCCCCAGCACCCGGTCCTCGGTCTCCTTATCTTCCTGCAGATCGGTGATGCGAGGATGCGGGGAAGGCTCCTGCTCATGTCCCTCCCACACTTCAACGCGGGGTCAGAGGCTGTAATGCATCAGGGGCTTGGAGCGGACGTGCATGCCTACGCGGTGCACGTGTACTCCCATGAGCCCCTGCAATGTCCGCCCGACCAGAAAATGATTTTTAAAGAGCTTGCGCCGCAGGTAATTTATTAAAAAAAGTGCTGGCAGCGGCATGCCCGGGCCCTCGGGCCGCACCCGAGGTCCTGGCCTGTTGCTGCAGCATGTAGCATAGTGTATATAGAGCCGGGTCGCGATTGTGACCCCTGCGACCTCTATAGCTACGCCACTGGTTGGGTTTGTGCCTGCCAGCTCAGGCATGCTTGAAAGGTAGGAAAACATTGGACCAGGCATGCTGTGGACGTTGTGGTTTAGGAGATGGAGCAGGATCCCATGCTATACCTTCCACACATAGAATTTCCTGAGTCTCCTGAAGCGTCTTCAATGTGTAGTTATGAAAGTGGAGTTCACACTGTAGATTACAAGGGAAACCATATTTCTAGCAAACTTGTGCTTTCTGGAGCACCATGCTAATGGGTCAAAGTGTACGCCTCTGTTCCAATGCTGAGGGCGCTAGGTCTGCATACAGGTGAACCATGGAGAGCATAAGAGGCAGTGTGGTAAGAGGAGGTGGAGACACGCGCGCTGGCAATGCGAGACTACAGGAGGAACATCAGATAGGGAAGGTGAGTGACGGCCCGAGATTCGCATGTGGGCACGTCCCTCCATGTGAATCCCGGGCTGCCAGCAGAAGAGGACGGAGCAGGGGAGTGCTCACGGTCAGCATGTCCAGCCAGAGCACTAGGTGTAACAGTACCCCACCTTTGGTCTCCACCTCTTTTTGGGTCTGAAATTTTTTTTGACCAGGCTCCCAGGATCTTTCCTCAGGATTGAAACCTTTCCAATCGACCAAAAAATAACGTCTCCCTCTCACGGTCTTGGTCGCCAGGATCTCTTTGACCACGACGATGTCCGAAGACCTAGACATGAGTAGATACGATGTGCTTTTGTGAAAACCTGTTGATAAATGGCTTGAGAAGGGAGACGTGGAAAGAATTAAGGATGCGTAGAGAAGATGGCAAACTGAGCTTGTATGAGACCAGATTAATTTTCTGCAAGACCTCGAATGGTCCAAGGTAGCAAGGACCCAACATGTAACTGGAGATCCTGAAACGGATATACTTAGAAGAAAGCCGCAAAGAAATGATGGCTTGGGACTCTCTACCTCGGCTGGCTTGGCACAAGCCATCAGTTCTCTGAAAGGTGCAGAGTCCACTACTTGAAAAGTGAGGGACTGCGACACCAGCAACTTGGACAGGAACACATTCAGCTTCTGCACCATTGGATGAGTGGGCGCATACTGTTGTCTCTTGGACATGGCTTCGCCAATGGATTGCTGGCGGAATGACTGACTCGAAGTAGGAGGAGCAGGAGCATCTGGAGCGACATAAGATGGGTATGACACACAGCTCCCTTGGGCTGAGGTGGTGGAGCTTTGGCTGGCTAAAACAGGGAGTAGCGTGCCACTGGGTGATGCAGCAGGCTGCACCACCACATCGGAACCACGGTTCTCCCAGGCCGCTTTATGGTGACGCTGCATATGTTGATGCAGGGCCGTGGTGCCATCATTGGGACCCTGGCCACGCTTCACCTTCTGCCGACACATCTTGCATGTGGCCAGGTTAACATCCTCCAGATGCTTGATGGAAAACTGCCACACTGCTGAGTAGCTGATTTTCCCACCAACAGTCCGCACTGATTGACTGCTACTGCCGCTGACTCCAGGAACCCCTGTTCCACTACCTCCTGGGAAGGTAGGCTGCCACAAAGCAGGTGATCTACCCCGGACACATTTGTCTCAGAACTTTACACTTCTGCCACCATGCTGACTGCCAACCATGCTGCAACCTTACGTGGAGAGAAGAAAAACGCCAGTGCACTCACCCGTTCAAATGGACTTCTGTTTATTCAGAGTACACAGTAGTAGTAGTCCCAAACATAATCCCTGTGTGGAAGGAGCAGAGCACTGAGGGCGCCTGAAGAAATGCCCACTGGCGTGAAACGGCACAGTCGTGCTCCGGTGAACGTCCCTGCCTGCGCAACATCCTGCTCTGTTCCTTCCACACAGGGATTATGTTTGGGACTACTACGTCTGTACGATAATGTACTCTGAATAAACAGAAATCCATTTGAACGGGTGAGTGCACTGGCGTTTTTCTTCTCTCCACGTATGAATGCTTCATAGCCACGCTGCACCCCCGTACACACCCCGTAGTTCATTATCCATGAACATTGGCCTTACAGGATTACTAGGCAGTGCCCAGTTCACTCTTTCTTCTCCCACTTTGCACGCTACAACCTTGCTGGCTCAGCTGCTGCCTCACGGGCAACCTGCAACCCTCTTCTCCTGATGATGATGATGATGCCCTTTCTGCACCCGGCTCCCAAGTGAGATCAGCTTCATCATCATTGTGTCTGCACATCATTGATGTCCTCCTCAGGTTCCTCAACAGTGTCTGCTTCAGGAGCCTGAATGCTCGCAACACCACATCCCACGCCTTTCTCCTCATCAATACTTGCCCACCTAGCGGAGGAAGCAGCAAATGTCTCCTCTACTTCTTGGCTGGGCAGTAGCTCCCAATTGTCCTCTAGTAGATTGTCCTCACTAAATAGTGGAGCTGAACCCACGGCATAAGATACTTCTGTGGCAGAGGGAACAGCATAGGACAGAGGCAATGGGAGGACAGGGACTGCTTCTGGGCCATGCCAACTGAGGGTTGTGTCTGAGGAACCCACCAACTGTTGACTGGGGGTGTCAGATGTCACTTGTGATGAAGTGGATGACAGTGTTAACCAATCAATGATGGTAGATGGGTTGCTGGTCGGGACACGACAGCTAGCTGATACCGGGAGCTCAGTCCTCTCGCTGCAACTCCTGCTGCCACTCGCCCCTAGTCTGCTGCAACCTCTGCCTGATGAAGTTAGGCCTCTGCCACTCCTTGTGCACGTCCTGGCACTTCTCTGCCTGACATACTTAGTGCGTATATGAGGGGAGTACAATTCGCTCCACACTATGCTTAAAACAGTATTTGTCTACAACACCAGCAGGTTTGTACTTTTGCCTGGCCATTCACAGTATCTAGGCCCTTAATACCTCAACAGGAACAAGATAGTACACCACTTAGATGTACGTATGTGGTATGCACTTATGAGGGGAAGACAATGTGCTCCAGTATGCTTAAAACAGTATTTGTCTACAACATCAGCAGGTGTGTACTTTTGCCTGGCCATTCACAGTATCTAGGCCCTTAATACCTCAACAGGAACAAGATAGTACACCACTTAGATGTACGTATGTGGTATGCACTTATGAGGGGAAGACAATGTGCTCCAGTATGCTTAAAACAGTATTTGTCTACAACATCAGCAGGTGTGTACTTTTGCCTGGCCGTCACGCCCCCTCCCATAGACTTGCATTGAGGGGACGGGGCGTGACGTCACATGGGGGCGGAGTCGTGACATCACGGACTTCCGTTCCGGTGGTCGGGACCCAGATCCTCCAGCGCTTCCGGAGCAGAAACAGATGGGTGCCGCATGCTATATTGCGGGGGTCCCCAGTGGCGGCACCCCCGCGATCAGACATCTTATCCCCTATCCATTGGATAGGGGAAAAGATGTCTAGGGGTGGAGTACCCTTTAAGACTTTAACAGGAACAAAATAGTACAGCACTTCGATGTACGCACAGGTTACACTTAATAGAGGACAATATGCTTTTAGTGCTCTGCTCACCCTAACTAGCTGGCTAATATTAGCTTTTCAGTTGTTGTACACACCAGTGCTGCAGCACAGTCGCTGTGTACTACTCCCATAATTGCACTCTCTCTCAATCTCTCTCCCTTCCTTATCAGTGCTTCTAGGCTGGATTTGGGCTTGAGGTGAATCTCTGCTGTAAAAAAGCTTTTCTGTGCAACATACTGCTCTCAGTCCCTCTCTGCAATAGAATGCTGATGTGGCTGGGAAGTGAATCGCTGCTGTAAAAATGCTTTTCTGTGCAACACACACTGCTCTCTGTCCCTCTCTCTCTGTGCAACAGAACGCTGATGTGACTGGGAGGCGAATCGCTGCTGTAAATATGCTTTTCTGTGCAACACACACTGCTGTCTGTCCCTCTCTCTCTGCAATAAAAGGCTGAAGTGACTGGCCGCAAGATGGCTGATGATTATATAGGACTGTGACATCACAGGGGTGGCTGGCTGCTGATAGGCTGCATGCTGCATGTGATTGAGGGTCATCCTGCCGACCCTTGTTCCCAGGATTCCTTGCCCCATGTCCTCACATGTGGATTCGCCATTTTAGATGCCCTAGAGCCTGGACCGCACTAAATGGAGTTTAATGAAGCGATTCGTGCGATTTAATCGCGGTGATATTCGCATTAGTTGCAAATTGAATTTTTCCTGAAATTCGGATTTGTGTCATTCAATTCGCTCATCCCTAGATGCCGTGATCAATGGTAATCACAATATTTATAGGGGAAATGGAGGTTCTGATGCGTTTGGTGGGCTTATCGGTCCTCTACTGTGTAATCTCTGGGGTCCGTTGAGCACAAAATGGCCGCTGGAGGTCTCTCACCTTCCTCTGGCATGCAGGATGGCTGATCTTCTTGTACAAGAAGACTACAGATAGTACTAATTAGTAATATGATATCACATAGTACTGGACAGTTTATAGAAATCTAATGATTGCTTTTAATAGTCCCCTATTAGAACTTAAAAAGTGTTAAAAAAAAATAAATAAAAAAGATTTTTAATCTCTTAAGGACATACGTTGTAAATGTAAGGCACTGCAGCGAGGTATTATGTGCACAGCGCCATACATTTATGGTGTGGCTAGGAAATTAGTTATTAATAGTCCCCTATGGGGACTTAAGTGTAAGATCAATATAAAAAAAGTTTTTAAAAATATAGACAGCCTCTTAATAAAAATATAAATCACCCCCTTTTCCCATAAAAAAAAAAAAACCCTCATAAAGCTCCATGTGAGGAGAAATGAGAAAGTGATAGGGGGCTCGAATAGGGCAATTTTAAAAATACTTATTTTTGTTATTTTTTTTAAAGCAGTACAATAATAGTAACGTATGTAAACATGGGTATCATTATAATTGTGTTGACCCACATAATAAAGAAAACATGGCAGTTTTACTGTTAAAGGGGCATTCCAGGAAAAAACTTTTTTATATATATATCAACTGGCTCCAGAAAGTTAAACAGATTTGTAAATTACTTCTATTAAAAAATCTTAATCCTTTCAGTACTTATGACCTTCTGAAGTTAAGGTTGTTCTTTTCTGTCTAGGTCCTCTCTGATGACACCTGTCTCGGGAAACGACCAGTTTAGAAGCAAATCCCCATAGCAAACCTCTTCTAAACTGGGCGTTTCCCGAAACAGGTGTCATCAGAGAGGACTTAGGCCCCGTTCACACTGATGGAGACCTGTTCACACTAATGTTAAAGTTCACACCGCGGAATTGCGCCCTCGGTATTCCGCCCGGAAATTCCGCGGCAATTCCGTAGTGTGAACGGGGCCTTAGACAGAAAAGAACAACCTTAACTTCAGAAGGTCATAAGTACTGAAAGGATTAAGATTTTTTAATAGAAGTAATTTACAAATCTGTTTAACTTTCTGGAGCCAGTTGAGATATATATATATATATATATATATATATATATATATATATATAAAGTTTTTTCCTGGGATACCCCTTTAAGTGTGCAGGGTAAAACAAAACCCTTCAAAGTTTGCAAATTGCAGGGTTTATTTATTTTTTTTTCCCCACACAAATAATATTTTTTTGGTTGCAGCATAAATTTTACAGTAAAATGAAAGGTGTCATTATAAAGTACAATTGGTCAAGCAAAAAAACAAGCCCCCCCCCCCCCCCAATAAGAATATAAATCACCCCATTTTCTATTAAAACAAAAAGTAAGAAAAAATGAAAAACACTACATTTTTGTTATTGCCACATGCGTAAAAATCTAAAAATTTGGGTCACATTTTATGTCAGAAAATTTTTAGATTTTTTTTTTCTATAAGAAAAGCAAACCCAGCCATGTGTTATACACTACAAATAAGTATGTGTTGTAACAATATGCTTGTACACCTCTAATATTGGTATGTAATATAAATGACAATTACAGCTGATGATATTATTCAAGGAGATACACAGATGAACCTAGTTAGGACAAGCAATGAATGCAACTTTGCAAAAGATGGACAGAACAGGATCACTGCTCACAAGTTTAGACTTTCTAAACTTGTAGCCAAAGATATAAGCCAAAGATCCTGCTCTTTCTTACTAGGTTAACCCCTTAAGGACTCAGCGTTTTTCCGTTTTTGCATTTTTGTTTTTTCCTCCTTACCTTTAAAAAATCATAACTTTTTCAATTTTGCACCTAAAAATCCATATGCTGGCTTATTTTTTGCACCACCAATTCTACTTTGTAATTACATCAGTCATTTTACCCAAAAATCTATGGCGAAACGGGAAAAAAAAATCATTGTGAGACAAAATTGAAAAAAAAAAAAAAAAAAAACGCCATTTTGTAAATTTTGGGGGCTTCCGTTTCTACACAGAACTTTTTTCGGTAAAAATGACACCTGATGTTTATTCTCTAGGTCCATACGATTAAAATGATACCCTACTTATATAGGTTTAATTTTGTCGTACTTCTGGAAAAAATCATAACTACATGCAGGAAAATTTGTCCTCTTCTGACCCCCTATAACTTTTTTATTTTTCTGCATATGGGGCGGTATGAGGGCTCATTTTTTGCGCAGTGATCTGAAGTTTTTAGCGGTACTATTTTTGCATTAATAGGACTTATTAATCGCTTTTTATTCATTTTTTCTTGATCTAAAAAGTGACCAAAAATGCACTATTTTGGACTTTGGAATTTTTTTGCGCGCACGCCATTGACCGTGCGGTTTAATTAATGATATATTTTTATAATTCGGACATTTCCGCACGCGGCGATACCACATTTGTTTATTTTTATTAACATTGTTTTTTTTTATTTTTTATGGGAAAAGGGGGGTGATTCAAACTTTTAATAGGGAAGGGGTTAAATGATCTTTATTCCCTTTTTTTTTTCCACTTTTTTTTTGCAGTGTTATAGCTCCCATAGGGACCTATAACACTGCACACACTGATCTTTCACATTGATCACTGGTTTCTCATAAGAAACCATTGATCAATGATTCTGCCGCTTGAATGCTCATGCCTGGATCTCAGGCACTGACTAGTCATTCGGCGTTCAGACAGCGAGGAGGCAGGTAGCGACCCTCCGGCTGTCCTGTAAGCTGTTCGGGATGCCGCGATTTCACCACGGCTATCCCGAACAGCTCCCTGAGCTAACCGGCATGCTTTCACTTTCACAAAGTTGAACGACGCGTCTAAAGGGTTAACAGCGCGCGGCAGCGCGATCAATGCCGCGTGCTATTAGCCACGGGTCCCGGCCGTTGTTAGAGGCCGGGCCCGACCCGCTATGGCCGTGGCCCCGCGTTATAGATCAGGAGCGGACTCATGACGTACCCGTAAGTCATGAGTCCTTAAGGGGTTAAAAGGAGAATTTTAGTAAAAAAAACATTTTTTTTTCATATGCAGAAAGTTAAACAGATTTGTAAATTACTTCTATTAAAAAAATATTAATCCTTCCAGTACTTATCAGCTGCTGAAGTTGAGTCGTTATTTTCTGTCTGATAACAGTGCTCTCTGCTGACACCTCTGTCTGTCTCAGGAACTGTCCAGAGTAGGAGCAAATCCCCATAGCAAACCTCTCCTGCTCTGGACAGTTCCGGAGACAGACAGAGGTGTCAGCAGAGAGCACTGTTGTCAGACAGAAAACAACAACTCAACTTCAGCAGCTTATAAGTACTAGAAGGATTAAATATTTTTTAATAGAAGTAATTTACAAATCTGTTTAACTTTATGGAGACTTTATTAGTTGATATGAAAAAAAATGTTATAATATATATATATATATATATATATATATATATTTTTTTTTTTAAAGGAGACCTCTGGCAACCATCTTAACTTATCAGACCCCCATGATTGCTGTAGGGGGTCTGATGATTGCGCTGCAGGGGGTCCGATGTGTGCCCCAAACCCACAGGCACCTTTTTATCCTTTAGATGTCGTGAACAGCATTGAGCATTGCATCTAAATACTTAATGGCGGACATTAGCATGATTGTTAATTTGGTGCCCATTTTCGCGATCGCAGGAAGTCCCAGAGTTCTGACCCCACGCTATCAGACCCTTATCCCCTATCCTACAGATAGAGGATATATTTTTAGCTCTGAAATGCCCCTTCAAAAGGGGTTTCCCATAAAATACATTGATCACATGTACACTATATAGGCCAGGGGTAGGCAACCTTTTGGTATCGCTGTACCCCAAAAATTTTAGAACCCGCTTAGTGTGCTGACATTTTGGGTGTGGCTTGTTATGGGTGGGGTTTAAGGGTGTAGCCTGTCACAGGGTGGGCTTTTATTTTTTTTGAATTTTCCCTTTATATTGTCCTTGCTTACAGTGAGGACAATACAGAGAGAAATTGCGGAGAAGGAAATAACGCTGGCACTAACTTGCTTTAGAAAACCGTCTTGTGTGGGGTGCGACAGGTTACACGGGAGAACGCCAGACAGGATCCGGGTGGTGCTCTAGCGGACCAACAGCAGTAGAGATAATTGTCTCAGGTGTAAGAACACACGTCTTCGGCACTCGTCTAAGATCCAAACTTTATTAGCAGCTTAGGCAGAACACAGGCAACAAATGTTTCGCTCACAGAGCTTCTTCACAGCCTATTTCCTAAAGATCCTCCTTCCCTTAAACTGTCCCAGGTACAAAAAAGCTTTATTAGTCAGTACAAAATTTAAAGGGACCATCCCAATAAAAATAGCTGTGTTGTGAAACTTCACAGTACACAAAAAAGAGAGTAGAAAAAAAGAAAAAGAAAAACACAGTAAATTAATACAAATTAAACCAACAAAGAAGTATTGCAACTGCTGTTTAGGAAAATACATGAATATCCTGTATCTCATTTTAACCAGAGGGGAACGAATGCCCCCGTTTTTAGTATTAGAGCAGTCTCACGTTGCAATAGTTCTTGGTGGTGTGGTGTCCCGGTACCGTATCCTATCCGGTACCTTTTATTGTGGGTCCCCATAGCCAGAGTCCCTAGGACGTCGGGGTCCCAATTGTCTAGTTCACCCCTAGTCACCTCTCATCAAGTTGGTAATTGTCCAGTAACCACTTAGGATTCGGATGTATAAGATTGTATAAACGTAGATAAATAGTTAATTACCTGCCCATAGCGTAGCAGGACCCGCGGGTCACGTGGTCAGGTGAACTCTATGGTATTTCTGCTTGAGGACCTTTGGAGGTCCCTGTGACGTAGTCAATCCCATCACACTGTGTTACGGTGAGTGACAGAGGTTTGGACCAATCAGATTAGCCCCGCCCCCTGCCCATATAAGGGAGCGGCGGCCATGTTCTTGCTCTCTTGTTCCTGTGCAAGCAAGCAAGAAGCATCTGCGCTGCTGAGATCAGTGAGTCTAGGCCTGAACCTTGCGGCGACGGCCGATAACTTCTAATTTCTGAGTATCAATCCCCACGCACTCTGCAGCATCACCGGACCTTATCTATCCCCTAAATCCAGACGGATCTGCAATAACTACCCTAAATTCAGAGACTTTTAATATCATTCAAGATCCGCAACAATTGTCAGTCATTGAGATATATAGAGACTGTTTGCCGGAGACTGTCATTGTTCATTGGATGTACTGGAAGCACTTAAGTAAAGTTTGTTCAAGTTCAAGTACCTTGTGGACCTTCAGTCATTTTATTACATGCACCTATCGTTTCTGGGAAGGGCGGCGATAGGCCGGAGAATTACCTCAGCATACTAGCCCTCAGCCTGGCGTCAAGAACTATAGGGTTAACATTAACCCCTTATCTACTACAACATCCCAACTACCCTACACCCCCAAGGCTTACCACAAAGCCTTTTTGGCGTCACGAACAGGATACGGGTGTGCGCCTACTACAGTCGCCATTAGTGAAAGTGTACTCCCCCCCCCCCCCCCCCCCCCCCAGAAAATGAACTTTATTTATGTACTGTGACTTATACTCCGGAGTAAGGGGTTGCGCACACGGTGCTGTGTGGAGGAAGTGCGCATGTAAAGTAAGGGGGGAGGCGAAAAGTACAGCAGAGCTACAAGTTAGCGCGGGACATCCCTGCACACGTGATCCAGAGACCCCGCCCACCGAAGCTCTCGGTGCCATGGCGACCATTTTGTTGGAGTCCAGTGCCAGAAACCAACAAAAAGAGACAGGTCAGCGCGGGAAAAGGCGCAGAGTGCGACAACGGGTTGGAAGCTGTGAGGAGCCGGAACAGTACGGGACTCTGAGACGTAAGATTGCCGAATTGAAGTCTTACATAGAGTCCCTTCAGCTACCGATCAACGCACTCAAATTTCAATTAAAGGCTGTTGAGTTTCAGGTCACCGCTCTCAAATTTGAAATCTACGCTCTCAAGTTCCAGATTAGAGAACAACTGCATATTTCTTTGGGACCTAGGAATTCGAGATCTATTTAAAGGGCCAGCATACCAAATACAGAAATGTCAGAACCAGCAGCTCCACAGTCCTCATCTGAACAGCAAGGGGGCGATGCTCCAGTGACCCCACCAATGGGGCTTCCACCCCAAGTCGAAAGGGCGTTGCCGCCTTCACCAACACCTTCTACTTCACAGAGACGTGCTTTACCTGTGATTCCAGCAAGACCTCCGTCACCGGCAGAGCAGGACCCAGCAAGTCCACCTTCAGTCTCTCCCTATGTGTTGGGAGCCCCTGTTGCTGCACCTGTCTTTTTGGGGAATCCTGTGCTTCCCACCTACAATGGTTACCCTTTTACATTAAGAGACTTTAAAGAAAAATTCTACAGCCTCTTTGGATTTTATGCACTTCCCCCTCATCAACAGATATAGCTGCTGCTGGGACAGCTCCAGAGACCCACCTTGCAGTAGCTTCACACCTGGCCAGCGGCTGATAAAGCTACAGTGGGACAGATTTTTAAAGGACTTTCTCAAGTGTTTGAATCTCATTCTCCCTCGGAGGTACGCCTCCGACTCTATGAACAGCGCCAGAAGCCAGGTGAGACTCTCCGAGCATATGCAGTAGCTTTGCAGAGTGCATTAGAGGCGGTACAGAAGTTCGACGGCATCACGCCCGATCAGGGCAATCGTGTACTGATGGACCGTTTTATAGAAGGGGCACTGAACAAATGGGACAAGGCCCAACTTAGGATGCTGGCCGTGCAAAATCCCGACAGGGCTTTCCCAGCTTTTAAGAGTCTCGTGGTTAAATTAATAGAGTGGGGACCTCAGACAGAGGAGACTAGTGCCCCCGCTACCGAATCTCCGGGGCCCGCGCCCCAACCACCTGTTCCTTCTCAATCTGCCCCGCCAACACCTTCTTCTAGCCCTTGGAAAGCTGACTTACAAGACATTAAACAGGACATTGAACAGTTAGCCAAAGCCTTTAAAGAAATGGCTGTACGGCCAAATCCTTCTAGATCTGCAACACCACCACCTAAGAAGGCTGACCCTCGCCCTGTTGGTCCACCTGGTACCCCTCCTGTGAGACCACCTGGAAGTCAGAGACCCGTCTGTAGCTATTGTAACAAGAATGGACACTGGAAGAGCCAATGCTGCGCTTTAAATGGGCGTCCCCTGGGGTCGAGGACCGCACCCCAGGAGTAGAGGCTGAAGGTCCAGAATCAACCAGCGACAAGAAAGGACTGTCTATGTATGTAGCTTCTTGTCCATATGTACAAGTGATGATTGAAGGTATTCGGTTACAAGCTCTGATAGATACGGGATCTCAGGTATCCACTATTCCGCAGGGGGTTTTCTATAAGTACTGGGGCCCAGAAAGGTTGTGTGACCCTCAGGAAGCAGAGTTTAGAGTAATTGCAGGGAACAGGAAACCAGTACCCAGGCATGGTTATTGGGAGCCCACGGTGCAGGTGGGAAAACATGTGTTAGGAAGGCAGGGTGTAATTGTCACCAATGTTAAGGACGAGGGGGAAGCTGATTTAATTTTAGGTATGAATATTATGTTTTGATGATATTGTCTGTGCACTGCATGCATCTCTCCCTCACCTGTCACCCCCAGGCTGGCGAGCTGCCCAACACCACCTCAAAATCCTCCAAGCAGAACAGAAGTTCGTGAATCATCAAGGAGAAACCTGTCGAGTAAGGATTCAAGATATCCGAGCAGTTAGTCTACAGCCACAGACAGAGACAGTTATTTGGTGCCGTGCTCGACCCGGGGTGAAAAATCAAGATTACCAAGCGCTTTTGGAACCCCTCCTACTGGAAGACTGTCCCTTGGTGCGAACCGCTAGAAGCCTGGTAACCATACGTAATGGGAAGGTTCCAGTGATACTTATTAACCTCTCTCAAGTTGCGGTCCAACTACCCAAGTATACCCCAGTGGCTACCCTACACCATTTAGACGTCAGAGATGTGGTCTCGAAGTCACAAGTGGTTCAACGAGGACCTGACCAGACTCCTGCGGAGCCTTGGTGGAGCAAACTATAGATAGGAGGCGAAGATACCCCCAAGGAACAGGTGGAAGGAGTCATCCAGGTAGCTAAGAAATATCAGGAAGCTTTCAGCAAGTTCCCCACAGACTTTGGCAGGACCACCATGATCAAACATAGGATTCTCACTGGGGACAATCCCCCCATTAAAGAGAGACATCGCCCTGTGGCTCCTGGGATGTATCAAACCATAAAGAAAACGCTTGTGGAGATGAAAGAGGCCGAGGTCATCCAGGAGAGCCAGAGTCCTTAGGCTGCACCTTTGGTCCTGGTGAAGAAAAAAGATGGAACTATCCGCATTTGCATGGATTACCGGAAGCTAAACAATATAACTCATAAGGATGCCTATCCTCTCCCTCGCATCAAAGAATCCTTGACTGCGTTGGGGTCGGCCGCCTACTTTTCGACACTGGATCTGACGAGCGGCTACTGGCAGGTGCCAATGGCAGAAGAGGATAGAGAGAAGACCGCATTTGTGACCCCTATGGGTCTCTTCCAGTTCAAGAGTATGCCCTTTGGACTGTGCAATGCACCAGCTACTTTCCAACGCTTAATAGAGCGGTGCCTGGGGCATCTTAACTTCCAGAGTGTTCTGTTTTATTAAGATGATGTCCTCGTCTATTCTCGGACATATCAGGAACACCTGGATCACCTGAAAGAAGTTTTCCAAGTCCTTATCCAACATGGACTCAAGGTTGAACCTTCCAAATTTCACTTGCTAAAGCCACAAGTGCACTATCTGGGACATATCGTCAGTGCTCAAGGAGTCCAGCCTGATCCAGACAAAGTGAGTGCTGTAAAAGAGTGGCCTACACCCAGGACGGTGCGAGACGTCCAAAGTTTCCTGGGGTTTGCTGGATATTACCAGCGCTTCATCCCCCATTTTGCTCAAATTGCTGGACCCTTGACCGAATTACTGAGAGGGACTGCCTGGGATAATTATAATGGGAGGCTTCCTATACAGTGGGCTGAAGAACAAGAAGATGCCTTTCGAGCCCTAAAGTACCTCCTCACGGAACCCCCCATTTTGGCGTATCCTGACTACAGCCTGCCGTTCCGTTTATACACAGACGCCAGCTTTGAAGGTCTGGGGGCGGTCTTATCTCAAGTGCAAGATGGCAAAGAGAGGGTGATCGCCTATGCCAGCCGGCATCTTCAAGGTGCTGAGAAGAATGATGCCAACTATAGCTCCTTTAAGCTGGAGCTCCTGGCCCTGGTCTGGGCCATTACTGAGAAGTTTAAGGATTATCTGGCTGCTACTCCCTTCACGGTCTACACTGATAACAACCTGTTGGCCCATTTGAACACTGCTAAGTTGGGAGCTCTTGAACAGTGTTGGGCCTCTCGGTTGGCCAACTATGATTTCAACATTAAGTACCGCAGCGGAAAAACCAATGTTAATGCGGATGTACTTTCTCGCATGGCCCTGGGAGAAGCACCTCCTACTGAAGATGTGTGGGAAGATGTGGAAATGCCTCCCTTCTACCGAAGGTTCGTGAGCCAGAATGCTCTAACTTCCCAGGCGGTTGACGGACCTGAATCTCCCAAAGTCTCTGAAGATCTGTCCACCTGGAAGACACTTCAGGATGAAAGCAGGGTTATCGGGGACCTCCTCGACTATTGCCTCCACAAGAAAGTCCCTACTCGGGTGCGCAAGGCCCACGGAGACTTCGAATTGAAGCGGCTGTGGCGGCAGAGGAATCGCCTGTTCCTGCACAAGGGGTTGGTCTACTGAAATTCCCTGGACCCAGTCTCCGGAGACCGCATACACCAGATTGTGGTTTCCAGAAGAGATGCAGCCATGGTTCTGAATGCCTATCATGATCAATCCGGACACTTCGGGGTCCATAAGATGGAGATCACCGTCCGAAGGAGATTTTACTGGATTGGGATGCGGGGAGACATCGAGAAATGGTGTGCCGAGTGCTCCGTGTGCAACGTGATAAAGAACCCCCGGAGGGACGCAAGAGCCCCTTTGCATCCCATCTGTACAGAAAGGCTGAATCAAATTGTTGCCTTCGACCATGTGAAGCATGCCCCCACTCCATCTGGCTATTGTCATGCTCTAACTATGGTGGATCATTATTCCAAGTGGGTGGTCGTGGTCCCCGTCAAGGATCTTACCGCCAAGACTGCTGCTCAACTCTTCTATCGACATTGGATCCAACCTCTGGGGTGTCCCGAATCGGTCCTCACGGATCGGGGAACCGCCTTTGAAACCCAGTTGTTCCAGGAACTTTGCCGGTTGCATGATTGCAAGAAGCTCCGGACAACGGCCTACCATCCCCAAGGGAATGGGCTCTGTGAGAGGATCAATCAAGTGTTCATCCAGATGCTCAGAGCAGCCTTTGTCTCAAAGCACGAAGAGTGGCCTCACTGTCCACTGCTCTACGGGGTATACACCCTTTTTCCTGATGATGGGCCGACACGGCCAATTGCCAAAGGATCGAACCTTCGGGCTACAGGCACCTTTCAACAATTCTCCTCAGGTTTCCCAAGGTTGGGTGTCAGAGCATCAACGAAGAATTGAGGAAGCCAAGGACATTGTTGAGAAGAAAATGGGTGAAGTTCATGAACGCCAGCAGAAAGATTATAATCGACATGCTTCAGCTCAGCCCTTGCAGCTTGGAGATAAAGTGTGGCTCAGAAAATTTCCTAGAACCCATAAATTGGACTCCTTGTGGGAAACTGAGCCATACACCATTACTGCGGTTCCTTATCCTGAAACGGACGTGTACGAGATACAAAAGGACGGGTTCGAGCCACAGGTGGTTCACCGGAATAGGATAAAAGTGTGCCTGAAAGAACATATGCTTGGCCCATCTCCTCCTACTCCTCCTTCTGCTACTTCTACTCTACCTCCACCAAGGCCTATGAGAGAATATGTGTCGGGAGAAGGAATTCATCCCACAATGGACGTTCCTTTGTTCACATCTCAGCAGCCTACCATGTATTGGGGTATACCGTTCCCAGCTCCATCAAGCCAGCCGCCACTGGTTGCCCCACCGAGTCAGTTGCCAGTAGCTGTTGCTTCCTGTCAACCACCATTGGTTGCTACACCCAACATCAGTACTACCCCAGTGACTGCTCCAGATATTGGTGCCACTACTCCATCTGTCTTGAGAGAACCCCTCAGTTCAACCGAAGATGTTGCTTCCGTTTCCAGCCCTCCAGCTGGTCCCTCGGGGACTGAAGTTCTTGAAGAGTCCTGAAGTGAAGGAACCCCTGATGACTGGGAGGTGGTGTTGCAGCAGTCTCAAAGGACTACACAGGGCAAACTACCTATCAGGTACCAGGATTCACATTTAGTACCTGCACACATAGTACCTTTGATAACCCACTTCAATGCTCTGCCAATCACTTTTCAGTACCCTAGATTACGAACTTAAATGGACTACCTCAAGTTTCTCTAGTACATACATCAAAATAAATGTCTCACTTAAGAAAACACTTAGGAATTGTAGCATATTGATACCCAGTTCCTGCCACTGTTAGGTACACTTCTTCTCTTTCATTGCGTGTGTGAGATGCTCTGCCTGGCCAGTAAGTGCTCTTGCTAATAAAGTATTAAACACGTAATTCTAAGAATAACCTAGTTAGGTTGTTTTTGAAAGTGCTCTAGGGATAAGTAGCATGTAGCGGATAGACCCTAGCAGCCACCCTTACTGTGACCTAGCTTCTGGCTAGCCAGTATAACCTTATGTGTACTTACAGGTAACTTATTGTTGGCAAAATGTGTGAGATAATAAAAGTGTCTAAGTCAGCTTGAAACTAAAGGTAAATAGAGCTGTACTAATGTCTAGATAGTCTCATGTATAGAGAGTTATACTAATGTTCAGTTTAGCCTCATAGAATGTGTAGGGTGCTAATAGAATGTCTTAGGAGCTAGCAACTACATGTCAGATAGCTGCCTAATTGTCTAGTAAGCTTTGGAATGTATAATAAGTTTAATAAAGTTGTCTAGGAAGCTAGAAACTAAAGGATAGATAGATTCTTCAAATGTCTAGATAACATTCTTGTCTAGATAGCACCAATGCCTAGATAGATTCTAATTGTCTAGTCCAGATACTAGTAAGAGTATCAAAAAAAGAATTTCAATGTGTTCAATGTTTACTTAGGATGTATAGTGAATTTATAGGCCCTCCTGTCCTTGTCCTAGTCCCTCTGTCTTAGGGGACAGACGTCAAGGTCGACTTATCTTAAGTAAGGGGGTTTGTGGTGTCCCGGTACCGTATCCTATCCGGTACCTTTTATTGTGGGTCCCCATAGCCAGAGTCCCAATTGTCTAGTTCACCCCTAGTCACCTCTCATCCAGTTGGTAATTGTCCAGTAACCACTTAGGATTCGGATGTATAAGATTGTATAAATGTAGATAAATAGTTAATTACCTGCCCATAGCGTAGCAGGACCCGCGGGTCACGTGGTCAGGTGAACTCTATGGTATTTCTGCTTGAGGACCTTTGGAGGTACCTGTGACGTAGTCAATCCCATCACATTGTGTAACGGTGAGTGACGGATGTTCGGACCAATCAGATTAGCCCCGCCCCCTGCCCATATAAGGGAGCGGCGGCCATGTTCGCACTCTCTTGTTCCTGTGCAAGCAAGCAAGAAGCATCTGCGCTGCTGAGATCAGTGAGTCTAGGACTGAACCTAGCGGCGACGGACGATAACCTCTAATTTCTGAGTGTATCAATCCCCACGCACTCTGCAGCATCACCGGACCTTATCTATCCCCTAAATCCGGACGGATCTGCAATAACTACCCTAAATTCAGAGACTTTTAATATCATTCAAGGTCTGCATAAATTGTCAGTCATTGAGATATAGAGAGACTGTTTGCCCGAGACTGTCATTGTTTATTGGATGTACTGCAAGCACTTAAGTAAAGTTTGTTCAAGTTCAAGTACCTTGTGGACCTTCAGTCATTTTATTACATGCACCTATCGTTTCTGGGAAGGGCGGCGATAGGCCGGAGAATTACCTCAGCATACTAGCCCTCAGCCTGGCGTCACGAACTATAGGGTTAACATTAACCCCTTATCTACTACAACATCCCAACTACCCTACACCCCCCAAGGCTTACCACAGTGGCGATCACCTCCTTGCTGCGTGGCTTCAACACGTTGCAAACCCAGAAATCTCCTAAATTTGGGGTCTGTGTTATGAACTTCACACATATGCTTAATAAGTCTGGGTGAGCCCATCCTGGTGCGTAAAGACCGAACATGTTCGTTAAAGCGTTTGAACAGTGGCCAAATAGTCTTGCCGATATAAAAATATCGGCAGTCACATACTATAGCATATACAACATAGGGGGTTCGGCACGTTCTCCTCCCAGAAGTGGCCAACTTCTGGGAGGAGAAGTATCCAGCCTCCCTTTTATCAAGGTATCCCTGATGTTTCTTCACCGTTTGAAAGATACCAAGGGGTTAAATTGCGTCTTGGCTTTCAACATTGGGTCATCTGTAACTAAATGCCAGTTTTTTCGTATAGCAGACCTGATACAGTCATTCATCGGACTGTGCTTAAAGATGAAAGAAAAACTGTCAGTCTTCTGTCTATTGTCTGTTCTGTGGATTAAATGTTGTCTGTTGCGGTGTTTTGCTTTCTCCTAAGCCTTCTTAATCACTGGGGTGGGATACCGCTCTTCTAATTTCTTACTGAGGATATTAGCCTGTTGATTGAAAGATGTATCATCATTGTTAATACGGAATATATACTCTATGGAGAAAAAGATAGAGCAGAACTCCTCATAGGGCAATACGTTTTTTACAAGGTTTATATGTATATGGTGATGCTATAAAACAAGTAAGTAGTCTTGCTCACCTTGTACTGTTGTGTAATTAGACACAACAGCAATAAGCGCGTGGTTACAAATGATGGTGGAGCAGCTTCCTGGAATCGGCAGCAGGTTAACCTGTCCGAGGTATCAGATGCAAGTGCAGGTGCTAGGCAGGAAAGGTACCAGGTTCTGTAGCGCAATCCACCACTCAGGCAACTTCTTATAATAAAAGGTTCCATTTATTTAGCCAAAACATAACGCGTTGCAAAGGTTTAGACCCTCTTCATCAGATGTACAGGCAGTGTATCAGTGTATCGAGTGGTGGATTGCGCTACAGAACCTGGTACCTTTCCTGCCTAGCACCTGCACTTGCATCATTGTTAATACGGCATAGCCGGACAAATTGTCCGTACGGTAGACACTCTTATATAGGAAGGGTGATAACTATCATGGTGTAGTAGTGTATTAGAGGCAGTCGGTTTGGTGTGAACAGTGGTATGGATCTCTGTGCCTAATAGTGTAATATCTACATCCAGAAAGGTAGCCCTGAGAGACAGGATATTCATGTATTTTCCTAAACAGCAGTTGCAATACTTCTTTGTTGGTTTAATTTGTATTAATTTACTGTGTTTTTCTTTTTCTTTTCTTCTACTCTCTTTTTTGTGTACTGTGAAGTTTCACAACACAGCTATTTTTATTGAGATGGTCCCTTTAAATTTTGTACTGACTAATAAAGCTTTTTTGTACCTGGGACTATTTAAGGGAAGGGGGATCTTTAGGAAATAGGCTGTGAAGAAGCTCTGTGAGCGAAACATTTGTTGCCTGTGTTCTGCCTAAGCTGCTAATAAAGTTTGGATCTTAGACGAGTGCCGAAGACGTGTGTTCTTACACCTGAGACAATTATCTCTACTGCTGTTGGTCTGCTAGAGCACCACCCGGATCCGGTCTGGCGTTCTCCCGTGTAACCTGTCGCACCCCACACAAGACGGTTTTCTAAAGCAAGGTAGTGCCAGCGTTATTTCCTTCTCCGCAATTGGACTTGTTTGCTATGTCTATTATGCTTGAGCACACCTGGACTGACCGTGGAGGAGGGGGGGGGGGGGAGTTTATTAATGGTGCATCTGAATTTACACCTATGGACACGGATTCAAACACCATCTCAGCTGGTCGGGCAGACGCTGATTCCTTTTTTGCACAGTGTAACACACAGGATGAACTCCAAGCGCTTTGGGCCAAGACACTTGAAAGAAGAGTTACTTCCCTAGCTGAACGGGAGGTTAAGCTCTTCTGGACCCTGAACTCTTTACAGTCATTTTGTACTCATGAACGAGCTCCACAGGGTTTACATCACTATAAAGAGATTTCACAATTTGGTGAGGACATGTCATTCACACAAGCCTGGAAGAATCTTCATGCTGAACATGCTCTAAAATTAACCCACCTGGTGAGTACACGTACTGAACAGGAATATGCCTCAGTAGCAGATGGACTTTTAAGAGCAAAAATGGAATTAAAAACCCGGCTGACACCGATACAGTATCAACATTTCCAAAAACGGCTGGATAAGCATATCATACCTATTCAAGAAGAAATTAAGGAAAATAAAAAGGAGATATTTATAAGGGACAAAATGGACTATGAGGCCGGGAAAATATTCCAATGGGACGCACAAACCCTAAACAACGCCGTACGAGACCCAGAAAGAAACAACCGCAAAGGAAGCACGATTACTGGACCACGGATTCCGGGTCCGACTCCAGCACAGATTTACCTGGACCTTCAACAGCAAAGGGGACCCCAGCAAGCCAAGTGGCAAAGAAGGGGAATACCCTTTTGGCAACGCACCAGGAGGGGCCGTAAAAGACGCAACAAACACGCAAGTGGGTGTGAAGTGCAAACGGGTCACCTGGCAGAAGAAGGGGAAGCTGCTGCGCTGGACACTACAGGAATTTCTACTTCCATTATCAATTTGACCGATATTGCATTTTCTAAAGAATGTATATCTGTACTGTCTAAGGGTCTAAATTTCTGTGTACCACAAAAGTTTGATTTCACTGAATTTCAGTTGGATTTAAACAGGGCCATCCGCAAGATGAACCTGTTTAAGTATTTTGCTGTTCGCAAAAGCACTATAACCACTCGCACCAGCTCTAAGTGTACAGGGGAAACACCTGTTAGATCAGATGTACTAGGATATAGCTTTTATGGTGCTATTACTAGTCAAGAACAGGAGGTAATGCGTGATTTGCTAGACTTACCATCAGAGGAAACCATAGTTACCTCACTTCTGTGGAGGGGTACCTTCTCAATTTAATTCCCCCTTGCCCACCGGTTCATCTATGGAGCAATTTCGGGATCGGGTTTAAGATGATGTCAGAGCACTGATATACCCGAATCCACCCGATAATATCTCACCGGGCGAAAAAGCCGCCCTTAGAGAACTTAGTTCACGCTCAGACATAATAGTGAAGCCGGCGGACAAGGTGGGCAACATAGTCTAAGGAATACTAATGACTAAGGAATACTAATTACAGGAAGCTGAACAACAGCTAGGTGACTCAGACTTATGCCCCCCTTAACTCCAATCCCACTAGGAAATACCAGCATAGTCTATGGAACCTTTTAAGGGAAGGGGTTGAGAGAGGTTTTTTCTCTCCCCACTTCGCTGAGAAATTGATTTGGAAATATCCTAAACGACCTTACTGGTATTTCCTCCCGAAGACACATAAGAGTATGACCAGTCCGCCAGGGAGACCCATAGTGGCGGGCAGGGGCTCAGTCACTGAGCCCCTGTCACGCTACTTGGATTGGTTGCTACGTCCCCTCCTCCATACCCTACTGTCCTATATTAAGGACACAGGCGATTTTTTGGGCCACCTAGACCAAATGGTATGGCAAGAGGACTTTAAGCTCGCCACTTTGGGTGTGGAAAGCCTGTACACCCGCATCCCCCAGGATGCGGGTGTGCAGGCAGTAAAACATCAGTTGCAACATACACAGTTGAGCGATGACTAAATCTGCAAAGCGTTATTCCTCAGTCACAATGCCTTCCAGTTTGGACAGCAGTGGTATTGGCAGCGGTCGGGGACCGCGATGGGGACCCCGGCCGCACCAACTTTCGCTAATATTTTTTTGGGTGATTTGGAGGAGGGGATGGTTTTCTCCCTTAGCAACCAGTTCCTACACCATAGTCGTCTATTTCTAAGATATATAGACGACATCTTTGTTGTCTGGTCGGGGTAAGAATTTTCTTCCTTTGTCACATATCTGAATAGTAATTCCTACAATATGACTTTCACCAGTAATTTTGGCAACAAAAGGGCTACCTTTCTGGATGTAGATGTTACACTATTAGGCACAGAGATCCATACCACTGTTCACACCAAACCGACTGCCTCTAATACACTACTACACCATGATAGTCATCACCCTTCCTATATCAAAGAGTCTCTACCGTACGGACAATTTGTCTGGCTACGCCGTATTAACAATGATGATACATCTTTCAATCAACAGGCTAATATCCTCAGTAAGAAATTAGAAGAGCGGGGATATCCCACCCCAGTGATTAAGAAAGCTTGGGAGAAAGCAAAACACCGCAACAGACAACATTTAATCCACAGAACAGACATTAGACAGAAGACAGAAAGTTTTTCTTTCATCTTTAAGCACAGTACGATGAATGACTGTATCAGGTCTGCTATAAGAAAAATCTGGCATTTAGTTACAGATGACCCAATGTTGAAAGCCAAGACGCAATTGGTATCTTTCAAACGGTGCAGAAACATCAGGGATACCTTGATAAAAAGGGAGGTTGGATACTTCTCCTCCCAGAAGCTGGCTTCGGGACGCAATCCCTGATGTGGAAGTTGCGGTGGCAGTTTTCTGGTGGGTCAATTTATTTGACTAGGGCAAACTGAAATATGTATAAGGGATTTTATAACGTGCCGAACCCCCTATGTTGTATATGCTATAGTATGTGACTGCCGATATTTTTATATCGGCAAGACTATTCAGCCGCCGTTCAAACGCTTTAACGAACATGTTCGGTCTTTACGCACCAAGATGGGCTCACCCAGACTTATTAAGCATATATGTGAAGTTCATAACGCAGACCCCAAATGTATGAGATTTCTGGGTTTGCAACATGTTGAAGCCCCGCAGCAAGGAGGTCATCGCCACCAAGAACTATTGCAACGTGAGACTGCTCTAATACTAAAAACGGGGGCTTTAGGTCCACTTGGTTAAAATGAGAGACAGGATTTTCATGTATTTTCCTAAACAGCAGTTGCAATTCTTCTTTGTTGGTTTAAAGGGGTACTCCGGTGCTTACACATCTTATCCCCTATCCAAAGGATAGGGGATAAGATGCCTGATCGCGGGAGTCCCGCAGCTGGGGACGCCCGGGATCATGCACGCAGCACCCGTTTGTAATCAGTGCCCGGAGCGTGTTCGCTCCGGGTCAGATTACGGTTGCGGCGTGACGTCACGCCTCCGCCCCCGTGTGACGTCACGCTCCGCCCCTCAATGCAAGCCTACGGGAGGTGGCGTGATAGCTGTCACGCCCCCTCCCGTAAGCTTGCATTGAGGAGCGGAGTGTGACATCACACGGGGGCGGAGGCGTGACGTCACACGCCGCCGGCCCTGCGGTCGACCGTAATCAGACCCGGAGCGAACACACTCCAGGCACTGATTACAAACGGGGTGCCGCGTGCATGATCCCAGGGGGTCCCCAGCCGCGGGACTCCCGCGATCAGGCATCTTATCCCCTATCCTTTGGATAAGGGATAAGATGTGTAAGCACCGGAGTACCCCTTTAATTTGTATAAATTTACTGTGTTTTTATTTTTATTTTCTTCTACTGTCTTTTTTGTGTACTGTGAAGTTTCACAACACAGCTATTTTTATTGGGATGGTCCCTTTAAATTTTGTACTGACTAAAAAGCTTTTTTGTACCTGGGACTATTTAAGGGGAGGGGGGGGGATCTTTGGGAAGTAGGCTGTGAAGAAGCTCTGTGAGCGAAACATTTGTTGCCTGTGTTCTGCCTAAGCTGCTAATAAGGGTGGATCTTAGACGAGTGCCGCGGACGTGTGTTCTTACACATGAGACAATACAGAGGGAAGCCATTGCCCACAACACTCATTAAAGTTTTTGTTCAGTATAATACCTATTTTTATTCAGACCAGCATAATACAGACCCCAGTATCAGACCCCTTTGTAATACATACCCAAGTATCAGTCCCCTCCATAATACAGATCCCAGAATAAGACCCCTCCACAATACACACCCCAGTATCAGACCCCTGCATAATACATACTCCAGAATCAGACCCCAGTTGCATCACACAGTAATAAACATATGGTTACATTAAGGGATTCACCATTGATTGCTTTTCTGATCAGCATCACCCTCTTCCATTTTCTTCACTATCTGGCTCAGACCGTCATATTGACTTCTTCCAGCTAAAACCAATTTTTGCAGCATCTGCAGGTCAAACATCTTAGTCTCCATATATTTCCAGTGCCCTCCTCTCCTCTTCCCAGTCTCCCCATCTTTCAAAACTGTAATAATGTTCCCCTGGGGTCCTGCACAGTAAAGGTGGGTAGGCTATTAGGTCGCCCATTAAGTAGGTATATTCCCCACACTAGGCAGGTAGTTTCCCTATTTGATAGCTATGTCCCACAGTAATTAGATAGTTCCTTATTAGGTAGTTTCCCCCCCCCCCCCCCCTCAATAGACATATACACCCTTAGGTAGGTGGATCAAGTAGGTAGGTAGCTTTGTAGCAAGGTAGCCAGGTTGATAGGTAGGTAGCTAAGTAGGTAGATAACCAGGTAGCCAGGCAGGTTAGGTAGGCAAGTAGCCTAGGAATCTAGCCAGGTAAGTATATAGCTAGCACCACCCTCCACCCAGGTAGCTAAGTACATAGGTAATAGCAAAGAGGTTCCACAGCACTCCAATGGTGAATTCAAAGTGATTTATTATCCCATGTAAGATATAATGTTTCTCTCACCGGCTTTTTCAAGCATACATGAGGTAAAAGGAGCCATACATTTATACTGTGCAAATCTCAAACAATTATTGCAATATCAATAACACAATTAGTGAATAAATCTTCTAAAAAAACGAATACAGTTTACAAAGTTTATAAAAAAAATCAAAAAGTGCATACTAGATACATATGCATGTTACAAAGTGTAAATCGCTATATATAAAACATTATATGAGTCATTTCCATACATTAATCTAGAAAGACCACATGTGTAAATGATGTGATAATTAAAAACAATTAAAAAGGAGGAGGAGGACTGCTCCACTCACCATATAATCGCCGCCATTACGGCATCCCCATGAGTATTTTTACTTCCTGGTTTAATGTAATAGATAGACAGCCAATGGAGGGTTCCGTGCCCGGTTACATGGTCACTTTATGATTTTTTTTATAATCTTTGTAAATTGTATTCACTTTTTATAAGATTTATTCAATCATTGTTTTATTGATATTGCAATAATTGTTTGAGACTTGCACCGTATAAAAGTGTGGCACCTTTTATGCTTGAAAAAGCCAGTGAGAGACTGGTGAAACGTATCTTAAATGGGAAAATAAATCACTTTGAATTCACCCTTGGAGTGCTGCGGAACCTCTTTGCTATTAGCATAACAGCAGACCGTGACCTGGACTGCATGTCCTGCTGGCACAAACTAAATCTGCATCTTTGACTGGGTTGTGCTGCTTTCCTTTGCTTTGAATAAGTACATAGGTAGGTAGCCAGGCAGGTTAGGTTGCCACATAGGGAGGTAGCCTAGGAAGCTAGCCCGGTAAGTATACATCTAGCACCCCACCCCTAGCTAAACATCAAGGTAGGTAGCCAGTGCGATTAGGTTCCCAGGTAAGGATGTATGCAAGGTAAGTAGGTGGTCCCCAAATAGACCCCCCACCCACCAACCACACACATCCACCCACCATTCCTCCCCTCCCAATTACAGGATGATAAAAAAAAAAATAATTATTATTCTCACCTAATGTGGTAAGCAGGGATCTTCTCAGACTGGCCACATTCTTCTCCCTCTAGTGGCACACGTGCCAGGGGTTGCCGACCCTGATATAGGCAATAGAGTGCCCAACAATCACTAAAAGAGTGGTCTACTGCCTCTTTCCTCCTGAATAAGAGCTTGAATGGAGTTACATATTCACAATTCTGTTGTATTGGAAGTCTATGGGACAGCACTGCTTCTTTCAAACTCTTTCTCACTGCAGTTGTTCTAGTGATGCATGGTGATCCTAGAGGTGAGGCCCCCAGTGATTAGATATTTATCACCTATTTTTAGGAGGGAACATTGTTCTAATGACTAGACAGTATTATTTGGAAGAGGCTGCACGACAATTGGGGAATGTAAATAATTATCGGAAATTGCCTGGTAATCCTAATAGTAAAGATTGCAGTTTACTGGCTAACATGCTATCGGTATATGTGGAAAAGGGTGTAATTTGCCAAAGGATGGCAGAGAAACTACTCCACACCGAAAAAAAGCAAGTTGGTACTTTTTACCAAAAGTGCATAAGACACTGGAGACAATAGGTCTAACGCCCCCCCCCCCCCCCCCCCACACCCCCGTTAGACCTATTGTCTCCAGAGTGGGATCCATTACAGAACCTCTGTCTAAATTCATAGACTGGCTGTTACATCCATTGCTACTAGAGTATCCAGCCTTAGTAAAAGATACTAATGAATTCCTCTTGACTCTAGAAGGATTTTCATGGCCTGAAAACTGTGTCTTAGCCTCTATAGATAGAGAGTTTATACACTAGTATACCCCAAAATTTAAGTATTGTGGTAATCAGAGAATTCCTTTCATGTTTAGATAAAAGCCCTGCCTACATTGACTTTGTGTGTAACGCCATGAATTTTATTCTAACAAGCAACACTTTCTCCTTTGGTACAGATTAGTACACACAGGCTGGCGGGTGGCGGTGGGGACTGCGGTGGCATGCACCCTGACCAACCTATATGTAGCCGCATTTGAGAAAAAATATATTTTCACCAATAGTAACCATTTTCTAAAATCTATAGCTTGCTATAGACGATTTATAGACAATGTTTTCATTGTTTGGGTGGACACTGAGCTCACCTTTGCGAGCTTAGTTTCCACCCTAAACACCTCCAATGATATAAATCTTAAGTCTACCTTCAAAACTGCAAAAAAAGAATTGGAATTTCTGGACACTATGGTGAAACTAGTTGATGGCGAGTTGGTGACTATAGGGTACTGGAAACCCTCAGCTTGCAACTCACTTTTGGATTTTCTGAATTATCACCCCAAACATGTAAAAACCACAGTGCCCTATGGGCAATTATTAAGGCTCAGGTGCATCAACAGTACTGACAATGATTTTCTTTTGCAGGCCAGCGACCTATGTGAATGGTTAATCAGGAAAGGATACCCCGTTCCTCTTCTGGATGCCGCCTTATCTAAAGCTTTTTCTCAAAAACACAGTGAGTTGCTATGCAAAAGAAAATCTAAACTACACACAGACTGAGAACAAAAATTGTACTAACCGGTTCTGCTTCTCTTTTCAATTTAGCCCTGTAGCTCCACAAATTAAAAAAGCTGAGTATGACAACTGGGCCATCTTGAAAAGCAACCCTGATCTAGCAGATTTTACATCTAACAGACCCCTTATCACATTTAAAAGATGTAAAAACATTGGCGATGTTTTAGTACATAGTAAATTACAAACTACGGAATCAGGGAGTGATTGGTTAAAAAACGCAATACCTATAGGCAACTTTTGTTACAGTAATTGTTCTTGGTGCCCCTTTATTGCGACTGAAAAATCTCTTACCCTGGGTGGTATAACAGTAAAGTTGAAAGATTTTGGTTATTGTAAAACTAAATTTGTTGTTCATGCTATTCGTTGCACATGCTCTAGATTCTATATTGGGTGCACTATACGTTCGCTCAGTACTAGATTCAGAGAGCATGTGCACTCGATAAAAACACAAAAGGGCTCACCTAGATTTATCCAACATGTCCTGAGCGAGTATGGAGGAGACACAAGTGACCTCTCGGCCTGGAGCGTGTTCACTCTAGGAGCAGAGAAGACAGACAAAAAACTCTGTTGAAGTGTGAAGCTTGGTGGATCCTGAGAACTCCTGTCATTAGCATTCCTGTCATTAGCATTCCTGTTACTTGCCTACATCCCTGATCTCCTGACCTGACCAGAAGATCAGGAATGTGGTTTTACTATTTGCTTGCCTGCTGACTTGGACCAGACTGACATCCTGGTTTGACTCTTGCTTGCTCTCACTCAAATTTTGTACTGTGCTGTCCTCTTGGCTTTGACTCACTAGCTTGTCCCTAGTTTACCCTTTGTCTTCTGATTTGGCTCCTACTGGCCTGTGTGTTGCGGACCTGTCCTGCCTGACCTTCCCTGACACCCTGTGCACTTAGTTAGAGTAGGAATCAAAGTTAGGGACGTCATTTAGGGTGGCTTGTCCAAGTAGGAAGAGACAGTGGTTGTGGTCCCCTACCAGATGTGACGGTATCACTGCCCATACCTTCATCTGGAGCTCTATTGTTGAAATTAATGCCCAGACTGCACAGGTGGTACAGATGCAGGGACTTACCCAGTTGGTCAAGGACTAAGCTGAGAAATTATGCCATCCTGAGATGTCAGTCCCAGGCTCCTGGTACCACTTCCGTGGTCCTACTTGAACCCCAAATTAAGCTCCCTGACTGCTTTGAGGGACAGAAAGGCCTTTGTGCCATTTTGTGAGAGTTGTAAAGTATACATTTATCTAAAATCCACACTCCATAATGCCTGAGTTGTCTTCAGGTGATGTCCGTTTGCTACTTTAGGTCTTTGTGTGACGAAATAGATAGGGCCGAATTTTCCAAGTCACAAATTGCTAGTAGCTCTGAGACAGTATCATAGACCTGTCGTAGAGTATTGTGCTTATTTCAGAAAATTTTGTGGCTTCACAATGAGATGATCCAGTCTTGCGGTGACGGTTTTTCTCTGATATTGGTTGCCTCTGATATAAGGGTGAACCAAAATCTGTCTGCAGAAAACATTCCCCAAGGGAAACCAACAGTCACATAGAACTCCTTAATCAGTTTCTTGAACAATATTTGAGGTGTTTTGTGTCTGACAATCAGTCAGATTGGGCAGCTTATTTGGCTTTAGCTGAATTTTCAATAAATAACCAGATGAATAGTTCTACTGGGGTAGCTCATTTTTATTGTAAGTAAGAGCTAAATTCCTTTTTTTCCTCAGCATATTCTTTCTCAACCCCCAGAGATACATGCTATCTATTTAAATCAGTGCAGCCTGTGCCCAGATATAAAAGACCCTAAAAAAGGCCCAGAGCATTTAGAAGGGGGCTGACAAAAGATGCCACTATGCACCTCTCTATCAGGGAAAAAAAAGTATAGTTGTCTACTAAAAATATACGCTTGAGGGTGTCGGTTGGTAAATTAGCACTTCAGGACATTGGTCTTTATGTGATTATTTCGGTCATAAACCCTGTATCTTATCACCTGAGTCTGCCTGAATCATTTACAATAAACAATGTGTTTTATTGTTTATAAATGGAAAAGTATATTTGTTCTCTTGTGCCTTCTAGGAGATCTCCTGCTCCAGTACTTGTGCACAGGGAACTTCCGGATCCTGTATTGAGGAAAGGTCCAAGGGGCCTTTTAGTACTTGGTACACTGGAGCGCCTATATCCTGGAGGAGAAATCTTGGGTCACCTCCAAGGAGCTTCATGCGGAGAGGCTAAAGAAAGTTTCATGATGCCCATCCAGAAAAATCCTCATTAATATCTAAGGGTCCAGAGACCCCTCATAAAAGGGGGGGGGGGGAATACTTTGCCAGGGTACAGTGCCGCATTAACTCTCCTTCATGTGCCACCTTGTGGCTGGCCTTGCCAATCAAGGGGTGGGCCAATCAGCCATGACGCCAACACTCACAGTTCCTGCCAGTGGGGATTTAAACTGATTGTGGTGTTAACCCGTCACTAGTGTTACTATTCCCTTTGCCATGCTTGTGTTCCTGATCTCCTGACCATTTGCCCGTTTTTGACTATTCGCCTGTCTGCTAAATTGGACCTGACTGACTGTGGTTCTGATTTTGTACTACATTGCCCTCTCAGTCTTGACTTGCTGGCTTGTCCCTGGTTTACACATCTCTGACATCCCATGCATTTAGCTAGTGTAGGAACTGTCCAAGTGGATAGAGTGGTTCGGACAGGTTTGAGTCTGCATTGCTCCCTACCAGATGTGACAGATAGCACTTAACTGCTTCTACCATGAAAGGTTTGTTAAAATGTCAGGATTTGCTATTTGTTTGTCTATGTGGTTTCATGTGTTAAATTTTTGGTGTCTATGTAGATTTCAATTGTTGTTACATCAATCTTATATGTCAGATAATGCACGGTTTCAAATTATTGTATTCAGTATTTTTATCGTAACATGTGTAACCTATTCAAGCTGTAATATGACTCAATGTAAACACACTTTTCCAGTGAATCAACATCAGTGCAAAAAGCAAAAGCTCATAGAAGAGAGGGCATTTACAGAAAGAACTTAGTACACACAAGGAGGAACTTGTATGTGTTAAAAACATTCTTGGTTTATACTAGAATTAGAGCATTGACATCGTGTATTCCAAGCTGCTTGCTTCCTTTGTCAGTAGACAGAGTAGCATACCAATATTTAAAGAGGACCTTTCACACGTTAAAACAATATTAGGCAGTATAACATTTTAAGCAGTTCAAGAATTTACTAGCAAACTGAGAAACATTTTGTATCCAAAAAGTTAAATTGTATTACAGTTCTGTTAGGTTTCTTGCCATGGCAGTGAAAAAGTGATTTTAAATAGAAATTTCTAAAACAGTTGTAGTAGAAAACTGCATGATGGTAAACTGTGTATATTTATATACAGTGTTTATGGTTTGCATTTTTCCCATTGATATAAATCTGTGACTAAAACACAACCTATACAGCATGACATAATTATGAAAAACTTGCATATCTTCAAAATCCTGCAGTTGGTAACTGAAACATATAAACAAGGATGGCTGAATTCCCATTTTTTATCAATGGATATTTGAAGCTGATTATATTTTTACTCAACTAAGCTAAAACTGCAGAATACTACTATTAAAAAAAATCCTCACTCATTAAACCTCTTAGACATTACCATAAACATGCACATAAAGGGGAACTCTGGTACAGAACATCCTATCCCCTAATCAAGGATAGGGAAAAAGTGTCTGATCATAGTGGGTCTGACCACTGGGACTCCCGCACAATCTCCTGGCCAGCACGAACGCTGTATCTTTGGCTCTCCCATAGAGATACTTCTTGTTGCGGTTGACAGTAATCCATGCACGGGGTGGAGGTTGCTCCATGCATGGAGAAAGCCTGGGTGCTGAGCAGGAGAATTCCTGCAATCAGACACTTATGCCCTATTCTGTGCACAGGGGATAAGATGTTCTGTAACGGAGTTCCCCTAGGGTTGCCTTACTAAAACATATTCTCTTTTAAGCAGAAGACTTTTTGTGATTGGCTCTCTGCACTGGCTCATAGAGAAGAACCCACCCCTCTATGTCATCTATGTGCACTAATAGGGAATATAGACAGGGATTGTCTTTATAAGAAAAAAAAATCTCTGGCTGAGAAACACTTAGTCCTCTGCTGGTGACAACAAGGATTCTTCACAAGGCCCTGCAAATTTAGCATTGTCACCCAGCTGGATACTATGTTACCACCCAAACTTGTACAGGCTGCTGCTTAGTTATATATCAGACAGGAGGCTCATATCTTGCATTAAACCTTTCTTTTTAATGCCCATAGCAGAAAAATTACAGAGAATTTATTTCATTAACATTAGAAAAAAATTTCATTAAAACTACAACTCCCAGCAGCCCCTGGAATCCCCTCCCCTGGGACGGAGACCCTATATAAGGGGCTGGCTGGACCTCCTCTTCCTCTTTCTTTCTGCTCATGGCAGATAAGTATTGTCTTCTATATTTCTTATTCATGTTTATACATATTGTGTGAATTTTTATTCTTAGGTGTGGCAGTTTTTACAACTGTTCACCCGTCTCTTTGAGAGAACTTCTTGTTTCTCATATCTTTTCTTATTATTTCTATTTTTATTTGTATTATTATTTCTATTATAATTTCTTACTATTTCTTATTTTCTTGCTGTTTACATCTATCTTCCGTTTATCCGTTTCAAACGGGTTTGGAATTCCTCCCTTTTCCCTAACTCGGGCTGTAATTATACTCACTGTTAGTTCTTGCAGGCGCCATTTTAGTTTACCACAGAAGCGCCTTCTTCTATCTTCTTCCCGTGCGCGCCGCACTTCGCAGGCTTGCTGACATCGGAGGGGCGCGGCCTAGTGACGGGCTCCCTGCGACACGCCTTTGAGACCCGGTGCATCCTATCACAGCGCTCTCGGCCGTAGTCCCGCGATACTACGGCTGAGGGTTCTGCTTGCTGTTCCCTCCTCCTCTCACCATTGCCAGTGTTGCAGCGAGCGGTGAGAGGAGCAACAGCTTGGTCTAGTGTGATCTCCATAGCGGGTATTCTGTTTGTCCTTAATTAGGGTGTGAATCCTGTGCTTTCAGCCCCTTAGTACAGTGGTCATTTTCTTGACTTTTTCCATAGACTAGCTTACTTGTCTTATCAGATTATATTATGGCTAATGGTAATAACGCCATGCCATTGTCTGGCCTCACTGGTCTGACTAGGGAGGCTGTGGAACTGGGTGCCTCCCACCTCATGTCCACAGTACAGATCCAGGACATGATTAACAAGTCCATACAAGCGGCTTTAGCTGCTAATGCACGCACTGATATACTCCTACCATCCACTTCTGCAGACGCCCCCGCTAGGGGTAAGGTGTCTCACAAACGTAAGCACTTGAATGTGCAATCCGACTCCCCGGCAGGGGAAGTTTATAATGTGCCCCAGGCAGGACCTGACCCGGCCTGCCGCACCCCGCACCTCCCTGACCTCTCTCGACCCTTGGGCCCCAAGGAGAACAAAAAAGGGCAGAAGTCCGCCAGGCAGGCTAAGCCGGACTCATTTGACGACGAGTCTTCCGGCGAGTCTGACAATGCTGAGGTCACAGACTCCGATTTTGATGATGATGAGGATGCGGGGTTCACGGCGGACCATTATGTCGCCAGCACTGAGGTGCCAAATGAAGCCATATTAGACTCTCATGGCCAACCATTGTTCAACCCTGACGAGATTACGCACCCAATGCTCAGGTGATTGGGCGCCATTACCTCATGTAGCGCAATACATTGAGTATTGGACTAGACGGTCTTTGGACCGAGTGAATCGCAATAAATTGCGTGCTGAATGTCCCAGGCCATATATAGCCAAGAAAGTTGCGGTCACCCCAGAAATAGACCCGGTGCTCCTCAAATATTTAACGCGGTCTGGTAAATATTCTAAGAAAGGAATTGAGAGGTCGTTTAAGGCGATCCAAGACGGCATCTTAGATGTCCTGGGTCCGCACTATCGGAGCAGACGGCCTCGTCGGCCCAACCGTTTGACCTATCGCAACTGTGGGGATGGGCCCAACGTGCTGTTTGTATGCTGGGCAACGCGAACACGAAGTGTTCAGTGGAGCGCCGTCGCTCAATCCTCATGAAGCTGGAACCCCAGCTGAGCCATTTAGCGGAGAATGAACCAGGCCCTTCCGCTGAAGGTCTCCTTTTTGGGGAAGACCTTATTAAAAATATCAATAAATATGTGAGCCTTTTCTCCAGCCTGGATAAGGCGAAAACCTAATTGAAAAAGTTTTTGGCAAGGCCGGTAGAGGCAGAGGGCGATCTGCCGGCCGCACTAACCAATATAGGCCCTACACAAGACCACCAAACCAGCAGTTCACTCCTGCTCAGCAACAATATGCCCTACTCGTGGCTCAACCGGCGCCATTTTTCCCTCCTCGAGGACGACCCTGGAGGGGACGCGGAGGTCGCGGATTCCCTAGCTCTCGGCCACCGACCGGTGAGTACATTCCCACTTTCGATTCCACACACATTAGTGGGGGGCAGACTGACGTATTTTTCCCACGTCTGGTCCACGATTACGGCAGACGTGTGGATCCTCAATACGGTAACCGGAAGAGTTCCAATCTCTTCCCGATCTGAATGTTGTACCTCAACCCATTCGGTTCTCTACTCAAAACATGGAGCTCATAGACAACGAGCTCCAAGAGCTTTTGTCCAAAGGAGCGGTGCTGGAGGTAGACCCCTTATCACCCGGGTTTGTCAGCAACATCTTCTTAGTGAAGAAGAAAGATGGCGGCTATCGCCCAGTGATCAACCTGAGGGACCTCAACCAACATGTGGTTTACCGCCATTTCAAAATGGAGGGAATCATTCTATTACGCGATCTTCACTGGCCAGGGGACTGGCTAGTGAAAATCGACCTGAAGGACACGTATCTGACCGTTCCCATACACCATACCTCCCAACCTTTTCTAAGGTTTCTGTGGAGGGACCGAATGTGGCAGTTCACCTGCCTTCCGTTCGGATTGTTTCACCAAACTGCTCAAACCAGTGATGGCTGTTCTTCGAAGCAGAGGCGTTCGCCTTATTATCTATCTGGACGACCTACTCATTATGGCACGTTCCAGAATGCAGGCCTGGCTACACAGCCAGTGGGCAATTTCGTTGATAGAGGAACTTTGTTTCCTCATCAATCACAAAAAATCGGTGCTGATACCCTCGCAAGAGATGGAATTCCTGGGTTTCCTAGTGGATACCAAGAGAGCTATCCTGCTGTTACCAAAATCGAAATTAGCCCTGATCCGCAAAGAAATCAGGGCAACGTTACGCAAGGGTCAGGTATCCTTGCGTATGATTGCTCGCATAGTCGGCCTGTTGTCAGCCTCTATTCAGGCAATTTTTCCGTCTCCACTCCACTATCGAGCCCTGCAAAGACTCAAGACCCTCCATCTTCGCCAGGGTCTCAGATATGCGGACGAGGTTCCCCTCTGTCTGGAGTCTGTAGAGGAACTGTTGTGGTGGCTTTGTCACGCCGTCGAATGGAACGGCAGAACAATTTTCAACTCCTTCCCGGACGTTATTATAGAATCCGATGCGAGTCGCCAAGGTTGGGGTGCTTGTTGCGGGCAAGACACTACCGGAGGGAGGTGGTCCGTAGAGGAATGTTTCCAGGCGACAATTTTCGCCTGATGGGGTACGGTTCTCTGTGGTTCGCAGAACTAAGACGAGACTTCAAACAGTCTTCTATCCCTTCTTTCCTGACCATCCGCGCCTTTGTGTGGTGCGATGTCTGCAACGGTATGAGGAGCGGACTGCACAATTGCGGTCTGTTACTCATAATCAATTATTAGTTTCCTATGTCAAGCCTCATCTTCCGGTAACCCCGGCTACCTTAGCCAGGTGGGTGAGGGCAGCCATGGATTTGGCTGGTATTGACGTTTCTCTTTTTGGTGCTCACTCTTCTAGAGGGGCGATGGCCACTAAGGTGGTCACGTCAGGGGGTTCCCTCTCGGACCTTTTATTAGCTGCTGATTGGTCGTCTGAGTCGACCTTTAGGCAGTTCTATTTTCGGCCGCAGAAACACGTTTCTGTGTCTGTCCTCTGAACGTGTATCTTCGCATATTTCCTGATTAAACTTGTTTAGCTTTAAACATGCAAGATATGAGCCTCCTGTCTGATATATAAATCGGGATTTTCCTAGCTACCGTGACGGAAAATCTAAGTTATATGAAGACAGGAGGAGAGTATCTTCCCTCCCTTCCCACCCTGTTACGGTGTGTTTTCTCGTTTCAGGATATTGAAGAGCGGAACCTGCATCTACGCAGCAGAGTATGAGAAGTCCCTGAGTGACAGCTGTTCTGTTTTGTTCCAGTTGAAACACAGTTGCTGGGGGCCCATTTGGCCCTGACGTCTAGTTCCGGAAATGGAATTAGTTTGCCGTCGGAGTGTATCCGGGGTATCAAGATGCCGTGCACTGTTCCGAAGTTCGCACTAAAGAAAGAGGAAGAGGAGGTCCAGCCAGCCCCTTATATAGGGTCTCCGTCCCAGGGGAGGGGATTCCAGGGGCTGCTGGGAGTTGTAGTTTTAATGAAATTTTTTTCTAATGTTAATGAAATAAATTCTCTGTAATTTCTCTCCTATGGGCATTAAAAAGAAAGGTTTAATGCAAGATACTCGCCTCCTGTCTTCATATAACTTAGATTTTCCGTCACGGTAGCTAGGAAAATCCCGATTTATATGCACAAATGAGACTTTACTTACTAGGGAGTGTGAAATGCTCATAACTAATAATTACAATGTGTAACTCTTTTTTTCTCAAGATGTTTTTAAATTATGGGAATAAGGATTCTCCTGCTATATTCACACAGTGTTTTTAGTACATTTTGAGGCTCACAATTAAACTTGTTTTACAAACAAAATGAGCCTTGAAGTCAAAATATTATAAGGTAAAATATAGAACAAGAGAAGGATGTCCAGCGCAGAAATGCTCGGTAAAATCAGGATACTTTATTCCAAACGGACAGACAATAGGAGTAACATGTGACGCGTTTCGGCTATCTTATGCAACCTTAGTCGTACAAGAAAGTTACAAAAGTGACGCTCTTATATAGAGAGTGCAGATAAATGAGTCTCCACCCCAACATGTGCGATATGATTACTTAACCCTGCACTCATCATTCACAGTGAGCCAATACAAACACAGGCAATAAAAACACTGTCATTTAAAAGCATTAGTATATAGCAAGCTACTTTTGCTATATTTCGGCTAGGACTCCACTGAGATTTTTGCCCTGCGATTATTGTGGCATAAAAATGCCAGAAAAAACGCCAGAAAAACTGCCACAGTTTTTCCCTGCGTTTTGGCGTTTTTACCTTTGTGTGGAATTTGCCTTTTTTGGCCCCTTTTGCGTTTTTTTTACAAAATAGTTGGGTACCAAAAAAAAAGGATGCAGTAGGGATGTAAAAATGTATTTAACTAAATGTTTATTTCTTATAACAAAGTTTTAATAATTTTTTTTGTAAAGTGTGTGTGTGTAACTTTTTTTTTTAAATTTTTTATGTAGCACTACTACTCCCAGCATGGAACACACTGTTCCATGCTGGGAGTAGTAGTACCTGTACTACAGACATATCGCTCCGGGTGTCAGTCTGACACCCGATGCGATCATCCATTATATAGCAGAGAAGCGGCTCTATACAGTGCTCCCATCTCTGCTCTGTACTCTGAGTGATGTTCTATTCATATTTTCCACCCAGAGTTGTTATTGGCCGGATGGTTGCAGCCAATCACAACTCTGAGGAAAATATCAATGAATGAGTGACCAGCCCAGAGTACAGTGCAGAGCAGAGATGCGAGCGCTGTATACAGTCGCTCCATCTCTGCTGTAGACAGGACAATCACAGTGGGTGTCAGTAGTGACATCCACTGTGATGTCTGCAGGTACTACTACTCCCAACATGGAGCACACTCTGCTCCATGTGGGGAGCAGTAGTACCTGCATTAATAGACAGATCGCAGTGAGTGTAACTTCTGACACCTGTTGCGATCTGTCTATTAATGCAGGTACTACAGCTCCCAGCATGGAGCAGAGTGTGCTCCATGTTGGGAGTAGTGGTACTTGTAATTAAGGAAAGATCACTGAGGGTATCACTCCTGACACCCGCTGTGATCCTCCTGTATAATGTATGGATGCGGCCGGCGCTCGCCTGTGGTCCCCTGCACACCGTATATATACACATTTCGATTTCTCACAGAGAGCTGTGATTGGCTGGAACCATCTGGCCAATCACAGCTCTCTGCGGGAAATATGAATAGGTGTATATATACAGCAGGGCAGGGGACCATAGAAGAGCGGCCGTCGCATCTATACATTATACAGGAGGATCGCAACGGGCGATCTGTCAATTAGTACAGGTACTACTACTTCCATCATGGAACAGTGTGTTCCATGCTGGGAGTAGTAGTACTACCTAAAAAATGTAAAAAAAAAATAAAAATAAAAACACACACACACACACACACACACTACATTTTTTATTATTGTCGGCTACATTTTTAGTGCTTTACCCGCTCACATAAATTAATCCCTGTTTAAAAATGAATAAACATTTCATAATAAAAAAGATACATTTCGTTAGATACAATTTTTTCCATCACTACTGTATCTTTTTTATTATTTTTTTTTATGGCACCCTACGAAATTTTAATAAAAAAGGTATCTCCATAATTATTTTTGGATCGCTAAGTCCAAAAAAGAATAAAAACCACCTTCTATGGGAGGAAAACGCCACAATTTCAGGGCAAAAAAACGCCAAACTAGGTTTTGTCGTGCGTTTTGAAAATCCAGCCTCTGAGCCCGAAATTGCTGAAAAATGCCAAAAGGATTAAAAAAAAACCCGCCAAACTGAAAAAAACTGAATCTGGCATTTTGCAGTTTACTTGACTTGCAGCTAACATCTGGCCGCTGCGTTTTTTCACAGAAAAAACGCCGTGCAGGAAAATTGGCGTTTTTAATGGCGTTTTTGCAAAAAAAACCTGAGTGGAATTCCAGCCTTACGGCTTTTTTTCTTGAACATAAATCCTCTTCTTTCTTTTTTGTATAATGTTATATTGAAGTATTATACCTCTCTATCTTGTCAATCAGCAACAACTGTGGATCCATATCACAATAGAATATATATATTTTTTAGGCTACATTAAGAGAGATTAAAATGATAGATTTTTTTCTTATTGTGTGTATTTGGATCCCGTCTTTTTTTTGCTGATCTACAGATATGAATATTATTTGATATGTGGGTATTTACTAATTACATCATGCTATATACTAATGCTAAATGACAGTGTTTTTATTGCCTGTGTTTGTATTGGCTCACTGTGAATGGTGAGTGCAGGGTTAAGTAATCAGATCGCACATGTTTGGGTGGAGACTCATTTACCTGCACTCGCTATATAAGAGCATCACTTTTGTAACTTTCTTGTACGACTAAGGGTACGTTCACATGCGCGGATTTACAGCGTATTTTACGCTGCAAATCCGCTGGTGAAGGCCTGCTCTATGCTGTCTTTACATGTGCCTGCTCGTAGTGGCAATTGCGGGAGCTCTCTGCCTAGCTCAGAGCAGGGAGAGTGACCGCGATGTGCGAGTAAGCCGCGCACATCGCTGCAGTGTGTCTGCTTGTCACAGCATATTGCCGCTACCAGCAGGCACATGTAAAGACAGCATAGAGCGGGTCTTTCACCAGCGGATCCGCAGCTAAACACGCTGTGAAAATCCGCGCATGTGAACGTACCCTTAGGCTGCGTAAGATAGCTGAAATGCATCACGTTACTCCTATTGTCTGTTCGTTTGGAATAAAGTATCCTGATTTTACCAAGCTTTTCTTTGCTGGACATCCTTCTCTTGTTCTATTTGTATCCCTGGAACTGGTCCATCCCAGTCCGTGCTGCAGACCGGCTTCGAGAGGGTGATCTGGATTACACTTGTTTGCCATACAGCTGAAGGTAAAATATACATATAAAATGTGTAATAATTTTTACACCTCAGCATACACTCCTAAAAATGTGTGCCTTACTGCATAGCCTTAGGACATGTGCTCACAGGCTTAAAGGGGTACTCCAGTGGAAAACTAAAAATTTTTAATCAACTGGAGCCAGAAAGTTAAACAGATTTGTAATTTTCTTCTATTCAAAAATCTTAATCCTTCCAGTACTTATCAGCTGTAGTATGTTCCAGAGGTGATTTTTTCATTTTTAAGTCATCAATTTGTAATAAATTGTCATTTATTGGTTATATAATAATTATTATTATTATGATAGTGTACGCTAGAACTACCATCTTTCTATTGATTCTCTAGTTAGTCACCCTAATGTTTTAGTTTAACATCTTTAATGAAAACAGCTATTGTTTATTTATTTTATATATTTTTCAGATTTTATTTTTTCCTCAGCCATGTACACTAAGGTGGAGATTTATCAAAAGCTGTGCAGAGGAAAACTTGTCCAGTTGCCCATAGCAACCAATCAGCTCGCTTCTTTCATTTTCATGAAGGCCTGTGAAAAATGAAAGAAGCGATCTGATTGGTTGCTATGGGCAACTGAACAACTTTTCCTCTGCACAGGTTTTGATAAATCTCCCCCTAAGAGTTTATTTCTTCTTCCTTCATGCTGCATTTTTATTTCATTTACTCATTCATTCAGCCTCAGGCTAAGTTTCCTCTTGTTTTTTTTTTTCTGGCAGTTTTTGGAAAACTGCCACTGCAGTCTTTGAGCCAAAGTCAGAAGTGGATCCATAAGGGAGGAGAAGTATAAGGCTAGGTTCAGACTACGGAATCTCCGGGCAGAAAATTTCCGCCCGGAGATTCCAAGTTCCGCCTGCGCCGACTGAATTAGTCGGCGCTAGGACCGCGTGGACACTGCAGTCTTCTATAGACTGCTATGTGTTCTGCTAGGATTTCCGCCTGAAGAAAGAGCAACCCCTTTCTTCAGGCGGAAATTTTCTAGTGGATTTTTCATCCGGATTTTCCGCTTCACAAATTCCGAAGTGTGAATTTGTGAACGGAAAACCATTCACTACACTATGCATTATAGTAAGCGGAATTTCTGCCGGAAATTTTCGAGCAAAAATTCCGGCGGAAATTCCGTAGTCTGAACCTAGCCTAAGTCCTTCCTTTATATGTCCCATTCCTTTTGAATACTTTTCTGGCTTTGGCTCAAAAACTGCAGTGACAGTATTCCAAAAACTGCCAGAAAAAAAACCAAGTGGAAACTTGGCCTCAGTCAGACCCATCTGTGTCACATATTAAAGGGGGCAAATGGCTACCTACTGATAGTTTAGATTCAAATACAGATTGTTCTGATTTATTGTCTTAAATTTGCATGATACACACAGAGCACTGGACCTGGGCTGGTTTAGGCTAAGTCTCCACTTGGTTTTTTGCACTGCGTTTTTAGGGTTTAAAACGCCTGAAAAATCGCCAGTGCAAGTGACATCATCATGCTTTTTTTCTTGTGTTTTTTCCGGCGTTTTTTTCATTTGTGTGGAAATTGCACCTTGGTGGGTTTTTTTTTGTACCCAAAATTTCTTGGGTACCAAAAAAGAAAAAAAAAAAAAGGATGCAGCAGTGATGGAAATTTTTTTAATTAAATGCAATGTATATATTTTATAACCCAATTTTTATTATTTTTTAATAAAGTGTGTGTTTCCTTTTATTTTTTTAAATAAATTTTTAACATTTTTTATGTAGTACTACTACTCCCAGCATGGAACAGACTGTTCCATGCTGGGAGCGATAGTGTCTGTACTATAGACATATATTGTCCATAATATAGCAGAGAAGAGAGCAGGTCTATACATCGCTCGCCTCTCTGCACTATACTCCGGCCACTGATGTCAACAGAAATTCCTATTTTCCACCCAGAGCTGTGATTGGTCGGATGGTTTCAGCCAATCACAGCTCTGAGGAAAAGATGAATGAATGAGTGGCCGGCCCGGAGTATAGTGCAGAGCAGGGATGCGAGCGCTGTATACAGTCGCTCCATCTCTGCTATAGACAGGACGATCACAGAGGGTGTCAGAAGTGACATCCACTGTGATGTGTCCTTTAGCAGGCACTACTACTCCCAACATGGAGTACACTCTGCTCCATGCTGGGAGCTCTAGTACCTGTATTAATAGACAGATCGCAGCAAGTGTAACTTCTGACACCCGCTTAACCCCTTAAGGACCGGAGGTTTTTCCGTTTTTGCATTTTCGTTTTTTGCTCCTTGCCTTTAAAAAAATCATAACTCTTTCAAATTTACACCTAAAAATCCATATGATGGCTTATTTTTTGCGCCACCAATTCTACTTTGTAATGACGTCAGTCATTTTGCCCAAAAATCTATGGTGAAGCTGGAAAAAAAATCATTGTGCGACAAAATTGAAAAAAAACGCTGTTTTGTAACTTTTGGGGGCTTCCGTTTCTACGTAGTACATTTTTCGGTAAAAATGACACCTGATATGTATTCTGTAGGTCCATACGATTAAAATGATACCCTACTTATATAGGTTTGATTTTGTCGGACTTCTGGAAAAAATCATAACTACATGCAGGAAAAATTAATACGTTTAAAATTGTCATCTTCTGACCCCTATAACTTATTTTTCTGTGTATGGGGCGGTATGAGCACTCATTTTTTGCGCCGTGATCTGAAGTTTTTAACGGTACCATTTTTGCATTGATAGGACTTATTGATCACTTTTTATTCATTTTTAAATTATATAAAAAGTGACCAAAAATGCACTATTTTGGACTTTGGAATTTTTTTGCGCGCACGCCATTGACCGAGCGGTTTAATTAATGATATATTTTTATAATTCCGACATTTCCGCACGCGGTGATACCACATATGTTTATTTTTATTTTTATTTACACTGTGTTTTTTTTTTTATTGGAAAAGGGGGGTGATTCAAACTTTTAATAGGGGAGGAGTTAAATGATCTTTATTCACTTTTTTTTTTCACTTTTTTTTTGCAGTGTTATAGGTCCCATAGGGACCTATAACACTGCACACACTGATCTTCTATGTTGATCACTGGTTTCTCATAAGAAACCAGTGATCAACGATTCTGCCGGATGACTGCTCATGCCTGGATCTCAGGCACTGAGCAGTCATTCGGCGATCGGACAGCGAGGAGGCAGGAAGGGGCCCTCCCGCTGTCCTGTCAGCTGTTCGGGATGCCGCGATTAGCCGCGGCTATCCCGAACAGCCCGACTGAGCTAGCCGGGAACTTTCACTTTCACTTTTAGCCGCGCGGCTCAGCTTTGAGCGCGCTATTAGAGGCGGGTCCCGGGTTCACTATGACGCCGGGCCCGCCATGATATGACGCGGGGTTACTGTGTAACCCCACGTTATATCAGAAGAGCAGGACCAAGGACGTACCGGTACGTCCTTGGTCCTTAAAAGGTTAAATCTGTCTATTAATGCAGGTACTACAGCTCCCAGCATGAGGCAGAGTGTGCTCCATGTTGGGAGTAGTATTACCTGCAGTTATGGAAAGATCACAGCGGGTATCACTCCTGACAGCCGCAGCGATCCTCCTGTATAATGTATAGATGCAGCGGCCGCTCTCCTATGGTCCCCTGCAGGTCCGTATATATACATAGTTACATAGTTACATAGTTAGTATGGTTGAAAAAAGACATACGTCCATCAAGTCCAACCAGAGGATTGAAGGGAAGGGTGTAATGGGATAAGGGAAAGGGATGTAGTTTTATAATTCTGCATAAGCATTAATGTTATTTTGTTCCAGGAATGTATCTAACCCTGTTTTAAAGCTGTTAATTGTTCCTGCTGTGACCAGTTCCTGAGGTAGACCGTTCCATAAATTCACAGTCCTCACGGTAAAGAAGGCGTGTCGCCCCTTTAGACTAAACCTTTTCTTCTCCAGACGGAGGGAGTGCCCCCTCGTCCATTGGGGGGGTTTAACCTGGAACAGTTTTTCTCCATATTTTTTGTATGAGCCATTTATATACTTATATACGTTTATCATATCCCCCCTTAAACGTCTCTTCTCAAGACTAAACAATTGTAACTCCTTTAATCGCTCCTCATAGCTAAGATGTTCCATGCCCCATATTAGTTTAGTCGCGCGTCTCTGCACCCTTTCCAACTCCGCAGTGTCCCTTTTATGAACAGGCGACCAAAACTGAACAGCATATTCCAGGTGAGGCCGTACCAATGCTTTATAAAGGGGGAGTATTATGTCCCTGTCCCTTGAGTCCATGCCTCTTTTGATACATGACAATATCCTGCCGGCTTTGGAAGCAGCAGCCTGACATTGCATGCTATTCTGTAGTCTGTGATCTACAAGTACACCCAGATCCTTCTCTACCAGTGACTCTGCCAGTTTAATCCCCCCTAAGACATACGACGCATGCAGGTTATTAGTACCCAGATGCATAACTTTACATTTATCCACATTGAACCTCATTTGCCAAGTGGATGCCCAGACACTTAGTCTATCCAAGTCATCTTGTAACTTATGCACATCCTCTATAGACTGTACCGTGCTACAAAGCTTGGTGTCATCTGCAAAGATAGAAACAGAGCTGTTAATACCATCCTCTATATCATTGATAAATAAATTAAACAGCAGCGGGCCCAGTACTGAACCTTCGGGTACACCACTAATAACCGGGGACCAATCAGAGTACGAATCATTGACCACCACTCTCTGGGTATGATCCATGAGCCAGTGTTCAATCCAGTTACAAACTAAAGTTTCCAAGCCCAAGGACCTTAACTTACCTGTCAGACGTCTGTGAGGGACAGTATCAAACGCTTTGGTAAAATCCAGAAACACTATATCCACAGCCATTCCTCTGTCAAGGCTTCTACTCACCTCTTCATAAAAGCAAATTAGATTGGTTTGACAACTTCTATCCTTAGTAAACCCATGCTGGCTATCACTTATAATACTATTATCCCCTATGTATTCCTGTATGTAATCCCTTATAAGTCCTTCAAACAATTTACCCACAATGCACGTTAGACTTACCGGTCTATAATTGCCTGACCTAGAAGACCTAGAGCCCTTCTTGAAGATTGGTACCACATTAGCCTTGCGCCAGTCCCTTGGCACAATACCAGACACCAGAGAATCTCTAAATATCATGAACAAGGGTACAGATATTACTGAACTTACCTCTCTAAGAACTCTTGGGTGTAGTCCATCCGGCCCTGGGGATTTGCTTACATTTACTTTACTTAACTTACCTTGTACCATCTCTACATTAAGCCAGTTCAATACATTACATGATGTGTTACCAGCACTGACCTGTCCAATGTCAGCTCCTTTTTCCATAGTGTATACAGAACTAAAGAACCCATTCAGTAGCTCCGCCTTCTCTTGATCGCCCGTGACAACCTCCCCATTATCATTATTAAGGGGTCCTACATGCTCTGTCCTTGGTTTTTTTGTATTTATATATCTAAAAAAATATTTAGGATTAGTTTTGCTTTCTTTGGCCACCTGTCTCTCATTTTGATTTTTTGCTGTTTTTATTAAATTTTTACAGATTTTATTAAGCTCCTTGTACTGTTTAAATGTTATAGCTGACCCATCAGGTTTGTATTTTTTGAAGGCTATTTTTTTGTTGTTTATTGCTCTTTTAACCTCATTTGTCAGCCATGTAGGATTTAGTTTTAATCGTTTATAGTTGTTCCCCTTTGGTATATATTTAGCTGTATAGTTATTTAGAGTTGATTTAAAGATGTCCCATTTACCTTCTGTATCAGTATTTGAGAACACCTCCCCCCAGTCTATGTCCTGTAGTGCAGCCCTCAGCCCAGGGAAGTTTGCCTTTTTAAAGTTATATGTTTTTGCTTTCCCAGTCTGTCTTTGTTTTCTACATTTTAAGTCAAAAGTAACTATATTGTGGTCGCTATTACCAAGGTTTTCCCTCACAGTTACATTACCAACCAGCTCTGCGTTGTTGGAAATGATCAGATCCAACAAGGCATCACTTCTTGTTGGGTCCTCCACAAACTGGCCCATAAAATTATCCTGCAATAAATTTAGGAATTTTCTCCCCTTTGTAGTTTTAGCCAACCCCCGGCCCCAATCTATATCTGGATAGTTAAAATCTCCCATTATTACCACTGTACCTGCCCGGGTGGCCCTCTCTATTTGTTTATACAGCCGACCTTCTATCTCTTCAGTGATATTAGGGGGTCTGTAGATTACACCAAATATTATTTTTTCAGTATTTCCCTCCTTTTGTAATTCTACCCACAGTGATTCCACATCCTCAGAATCATCACACACTATGGCATCGTTCACACTGACTTTCATACTACTTCTAACATACAGACAGACTCCACCACCTTTTCTGTTCATTCTATCCTTGCGAAACAATGTAAACCCCTGCAGATTAACAGCCCAGTCATGCGAGGAGTCCAGCCATGTCTCAGTGACCCCAACTATATCAATATGTTCCTCCAGTATCAAGGCCTCAAGCTCCCCCATTTTATTTGCTAGGCTTCTGGCATTTGTGAACATACACTTTACATTTACATTAAGTTTTACACATATAGTCTCACTAATGGGATTTTCAGAGTTATTGGGGTTAATGTTATTATTTGAGTTATAAGGGCTATTTGTACTATTTAAGTTATTGGGGCTAATGGGATTTTTTGAGTTATTGGGTCTAACGTTATTATGTAAGTTATTGGGGCTAATGGGATTTTTTTGCGTTATTGCGTCTAACGTTATTTAAGTTATTGGGGCTAACGGTATTTTTTGAGTTAATGGGGCTTATTGTAGTTATTGAGTTATTGGGGCTAATGGAATTTTTTGAATTATTGGGATTACAATTTTTCGGGCTACATTTATTTTTACAGCTGGTTTGTAACGCATGAATCTCCTTATCCACTGCTCTTAACCTCCCCCCACAGGACTCCTCTCCACCCACCATTATGTCCTGACCCCTCTCTAACCTATCCATCCCACTGTCTGCTTTCTTTGCTTTATTATCCTCCCCCCACTCACCTAGTTTAAATACTCAGCCACCCCTTCCAGGATTCTCTCCCCCAGCACAGCAGACCCCCTTCCATTCAGGTGCAAATTATGCGTAGAATAGAGTTTGTACCCCAATGAAAAGTCAGCCCAGTGCTCTAAAAACCCAAACTCTTCCCCCTCACACCACGACTTAAGCCATGCATTTAACTCCCTAAGCTCCCGCTGTCTTTCCTGCGATGCGCATGGCACAGGAAGTATTCCAGAGAACACAACCTTAGAGGTCCTTCCCTTCAGCTTGGCACCTAGTTCCTTGTAATTATTCTTCAAGGACCTCCACCTACCATGTATTCTGTCATTGGTTCCCACATGGACCACGACAGCTGGGTCATCCCCAGCCCCCCCTAGTAATACACATATTCCTATTTCTCACAGAGAGCTGTAATTGGCTGGAACCATCTGGCCAATCACAGCTCTGTGGGAAATATGAATAAGTGTAAATATACGTCAGTGCAGGGACCATAGAAGAGCGGCCGCCGCATCTATATATTATACAGAAAGATCGCAACGGGCGATCTGTCTATTAGTACAGGTAGTACTACTCCCATCATGGAACAGTGTGTTCCATGCTGGGAGTAGTAGTACTAACTAAAAAAGTGAAAAACACACACACACACACACACAATACATTTTTATAATTGTCGGCTACATTATTATTTCCCCGCACACAAATTGATCCCTGTTTAAAAAGTAATATTTTTTTTTCAATAATATACATTTCGTTAGATACAATTTTCCTTCACTACTGTATATTTTTGAAAAAAAAATTTTAATGGTACCTTACGAAATTTTATTAAAAACAGCTATCTACATCACTTTTTTGGATCGCTAAAGTCTAAAAAAGATTAAAAACCGCCTGCAAAAACGCGTTAAAATCCACATAGCGTTTTTCTTGGCTCTTTCTCACTCCCATATAGACTTCTATTGGAGCAAAACGCCACGATTTTGACAAAAAAACGCCGGTTTGAGGGAACTACAGCGTTTTCTTCAAAACGCCAAAGAGCGGAAAAAGAACGCCAAAAGGATTAAAAAACCGCCAAAGTGAAAAAACGCAAAGTGGAATTCGAAATTAGCGATTTCTCATTGACCTACAGCTAACATCTTAGCCGGAGACTTAGCCTTACCGAGTGCAATTCACATAGGGGAGATTTATCAAAACCTGTCTGGAGGAAAAGTTGCCCAGTTGCCCATAGCAACCAATCAGCTCGCTTCTTTCATTTTTAACAAGGCCTCTGCAAAATGAAAGAAGCAATCTGATTGGTTGCTATGGGCAACTGGGCAAGTTTTCCTTTGCACAGGTTTTGATAAATCTCCCCCATAGAGATCATGAGCAAATTGTGCTGGTCTGTTTATGTATTTGTGTTTGTGTATTTGTGTATTTGTGTGTGTGTGTGTATATGTATGCACACGCGCAGCGTGAGTTTGTGCTTTAGGGTGCACACCCTGATGCAATAGGCTGCGCATGCCTATGGGGTGATCCACCATAAGGTGATTTTAGTAAATACCTGTCAGGCTATCTGCGGAATCTGTAGGCGCTATATAAATAAAATTATTATTATTATTATCATCTTTTTGTGAACTGGGTATTTCCTGTTGGAGTTCGGTCTCTTAAACTACACATCCCATAGTTCCCTGTTTGTATGCGTGACGTTACATTCCTCCCTGCCACACATCAGCTAACATACCCATTGCAGCACAAATAACCCTAATATCCAGGGCTCGAGTCCTGCAGGACCAACCATAGCATTCTGCTTACCCCTCCTTCCGTCTCCTCCCCCCCTGGCCGGGCTGACTAGATGCTGAAGGTAAAGGACCTTTGATTATGTCACCATCATTTGACCAGTCACATGTTGGGGCAGAGCTTCACCATGCAGGATAGGAGTGTTGGTTGCTGAAGGACCTTTGGTGATGCTGTGGAGGAGGCAGAGCTGAGCTCAAGTGGAGGTCACATGATTCCATCTTGTTCTGTGGGAAGAAATTTGCACCTTAGTGTCACCCCAGTGGTAAGGTAATTACATGTGAAGGGGGTTTGTTACAGTGTGTCACCCCAGTAGTAAGGTAATTACATGAGGAGGAGGTTTGCTACAGTGTGTCACCCCAGTAGTAAGGTGATAACATAAGAAGAACGTTTGTTACAGTGTGTCACCCCAGTAGTAAGGCAATTACATGAAGAGGACGTTTGTTGCAGTGTGTCACCCCAGTAGTAAGGGGATTAACATGAAGAGGAGGTTTGTTACAGCGTGTCACCCCAGTAGTAAGGTGATAACATAAGGAGGTTTGTTACAGTGTGTTGTGTGGGGCGTGTCAAAGGGTGGAGCCAATGGGTGGGGTCAAGGAGGCGCCAAAATTTGCTTTTGCCTTGGGTGGCAAAAATCCTTGCACCAGCCCTTGGAGCAGGGTTTTCAAAGGTGATGTGACATACACTGCTCAAAAAAAAATAAAGGGAACACTTAAACAACACAATGTAACTCCAAGTCAATCACACTTCTGTGAAATCACACTGTCTACTCAGGAAGCAACACTGATTGACAATCAATTTCACATGCTGTTGTGCAAATGGAACAGACAACAGATGGAAATTATAGGCAATTATCAAGACACCCCCAATAAAGGAGTGGTTCTGCAGGTGGTGACCACAGACCACTTCTCATTTCCTATGCTTCCTGGCTGATGTTTTGGTCAATTTTGAATGCTGGCAGTGCTTTCACTCTAGTGGTAGCATGAGACAGAGTCTACAACCCACACAAGTGGCTCAGGTAGTGCAGCTCATCCAGGATGACACATGAATGAGAGCTGTGGCAAGAAGGCTTGCTGTGTCTGTCAGCGTAGTGTCCAGATCATGAAGACGCTACCAGGAGACAGGCCAGAACATCAGGAGATGTGGAAGAGGCTGTAGGAGGGCAACAACCCAGCAGCAGGACCGCTACCTCCACCTTTGTGCAAGGCGGAGCAGGAGTAGTACTGCCAGAACGCTGCAAAATGACCTCCAGCAGGCCCCAAATATGCATGTGTCCACTCAAACGGTCAGAAACAGACTCCATGAGGGTGGAATGAGGGCCCGACATCCACAAGTGGGGGTTGTGCTTACAGCCCTACACCGTGCAGGATGTTTGGCATTTGACAGAGAACACCGAGATTGGCAAATTCGCTACCCTGTGCTCTTCACAGATGAAAGTAGTTTCACACTGAGCACATGTGACAGTCTTGAATCTGGAAACGCTGTGGAGAACATTCTGCTACCTGCAACATCCTCCAGCATGACCGGATTGGCGGAGGGTCAGTAATGGTGTGGGGTGGCATTTCTTTGGGGGGGGGGGCGCACAGCCCTCAATGTGCTTGCCAGCGGGAGCCTGACTGCCATTAGGTACAGAGATGAGATCCTCAGACCCCTTGTGAGACCATATGCTGGTGCGGTTGGCCCTGGGTTCCTCCTAACGCAAGACAATACTAGACCTCATGTGGCTGGAGTGTGTCAGCAGTTCCTGCAAGAGTAAGGCATTGAGGCTATGGACTGCCCCGACCGTTCCCCAGACCTGAGTCCGACTGAGCACATCTGGGACATCATGTCTCGCTCCATCCACCAACGCCACGTTGCACCCCAGACTGTCCAGGAGTTGGTGGATGCTTTAGGCCAGGACTGGGAGGACATCCTTCAGGATACCATCGGCCATCACATCAGGAGCATGCCCATGCGTTGTAGGCAGGTCATACAGGCACGTGGAGGCCACACACACTACTGAGCCTCATTATGACTTGTTTTAAGGACATTATATCAAAGTTGGATCAGCCTGTAGTGTGGTTTTCCACTTTGATTTTGACTCCATATCCAGACCTCCATGGGTTGATAAATTTGATTCCCATTGATAATTTTTGTGTGATTTTGTTGTCAGCACATTCAACTATGTAAAGACGAAAGTATTTCATACCATTAGCTCATTCATTCAGATCTAGGATGTGTTATCTTAGTGTTCCCTTTATTTATTTTTTGAGCACTGTAGTTTTTCATGTGGTGATGTCACATAGTTTTTCATAAGGTGATTGCACATGTTTTGTGACACGCCAAAGAACATGTGGTTGGATTTGATGCAGATTGTTAGTGTGCATTCTGCACTAAACAAAAAAAAAAAAAAAAAAAGTTCAATACAAGTAAATTAGGGTTTTACACAGCCCTATTCATATGGGGCAAAAAAAAACAGGGTGGATTGTAGGGAAAAATTTGAATGTAATACATACTGACATTTCTGCTATGTCAACTGCCTTATTTCACAAGAGAACTAAAGCCAGTATTGTAAAGGCAAACTTGGACACTCTTTCAGACTTAGCCTTTACTCACAGCAGTAGGAGGTAGAAATACTTATGGCTACATACCCTAGTAGTAACAAACCTGCTCATTACCTCATTTTCTTCAAGGTCATACACATTAATTTACACTAAGATATACAAGTAGCTATACAAATGGTTTGCATAAAACATTGACAAATGCAATAAACAGAGTTATCGGTGAAATACACGACTAGAAAAAGTACAAAATGTCAGCTTTAGAATTAAATTCCTGGGGTATTCTACTTTCTAGGATAATGATCCAAAATGCATCTCTGGTTGATAAGTTTTTATGCTAGTCTCCATGTCTACTCTGTCTAAAGTCACACTGCATTATTTGGTTTTAAGAGGTCTCAAACTCAAGTTATCTAGGGGCCACTGGAGATAGCGGCTCGGTGAGGCTGGGCCGCATGCGCCCCTCACATATAATGCCCCCATCATGCGCCCCTCACATATAATGCCCCCATCATGTACCCCTCACACATAATGCCCCCAGATAGATATGACCCCCATCAGGTAGAGCTCCCAAGTAGGTATAGAGGCCACAGATCGATATGATCCCCATCACTGATGGGGGTAATAACTATCTGGGGCCTGTCTACCTACTGGGGAGCCCTACCTGATGATCAGGTAGGGGTTCCCAATAGGTGTACAGGCCCCCAGATAGATATTACCCCCGGCAGGTAGGGCTCCTATTCAAACAATTATATCCCCTAAGAAGATAGGTTACCGCTAGCCCCTGGTGATTAGCAGGTCGTCCCTATTGAGTCATTAGGCAAGCACTGCTACAGTACTTACCAGTGGCGTTGCTAGGGTTGGTGTCACCCGGCGCGATAAAATATGGTGTCACCCCCACCAAATGTAAAATGTGGACAAAGATATATATTGAAAGTAATCGCTACAGCCCAGATTGGACATATCAGACAATGATATAAGTAACTCACAGGTCTTGACGTCTTCTCTAAAATCTTTCCTCATCTAATTTAGGTACATACCGCTGTGACTTCTTCAAGCTAAATTTTCTCTCTGCAGAACTTGACAACCAGATGGCTCCTTACTTCATCAGAAGATTCTGATCCATATGAAAACAATAATTAATATAACAAGGCCAGTCACTGTATCTTCTGAATATAATACTACCACATACTGTGCCCTCTGAATATAATACTATCACACATTGCATCCTCTGAAAAAAATACTATCACACACAGCGTCCTCTGAATATAATATTATTACACACTGCGCCCCCACCCAACCCTGATTACTGTGCCTCATGTCTTCATCATCATCCCCCTCATTACTGTGCCTCTTAGGTGTGATAATTCAGTGATGCAGAAAATAGGAGGCACAGTAATGTGTGGGGGTGTGGAGCACATATCTTGAGACACAGTAATGGGGGTGGGGGGGTGATACAGACATGAGATGGGACAGTAATTTGGGGAGGGGTTATGCAGACATGAAAAAGAACAGTAATGTGGGGGGGGGTGATGCAGACATGGAAAGGGACAGTAATGTGTTGTGGGCGGGGGTGTGATGCAAACATGATGAGGCACAGTAATGTGTGGGGGTGTGGGGGTGATGAGGATGAGACAATTAATATCAGCCCTACCATCCCCCCAGCTGCCCCCCCATTACTGTGCCCTAGTCATGTCTGCATCAACCCCCCCCCCCCCCCCCCCCACACACACACACACTTTTTGCTGTGCCTCATCATGGGCGGCGCAGCTCAGGACAGGGGGGGGGGGGGAGAAGTCAAGGTTGTTGGGGTGCTATGCTAACTGCGGACGTGCCGCAGCTGAGGACCGGGGGGGTGGGGTGGGGGGGACAGCACAGCTAAGATGCCATGGTGTCTCCCACCACTGGTACGTACAGCAGCCAATGGCGAGCTTTGCGGGGATGCACGCGATAGGTGACTTCATCACATGCGCCGTGCTAGACGTCATCGCCCCGGCGTCTTGCACTGCGGATGCGATGATATCACCAATTATGCGCACCCTTCCAATAGGTTGCAACAGGGAAATGTAAGTACCGTAGCAGTTTGCCAAAGTGTGTGAATTTCTTCCGGCATTTAGCGCTACTCATAGGCTATGAGTAAGGATCAATAGATCAGAAACACGTCAGCTTTGCTTGGGACCCCTATCTTTTTGTGCAGTTTTTTACATTTTTGATATGTCCGTTGTTTGTCTGCCACCGTGAAGGTTTTTAAGGAAGAATCCTGAATAAAAACGTATTTTTCACTTCTACTTGCTGGCTTTTCTACATGTCCAGAGGCAGCCGTACAAGCCCCAGGTGAGCTTAGACTTTTTCTATTTTTCTAGATTTGTAAATTACTTCTATTTAAAAATCTTAATCCTTTAAGAATTTATTATCTGCTGTATGCTGCAGAGGAAGTTCTTTTCTTTTTGAATTTATTTTCTGTCTGACCACAGTGCTCTCTGCTGACACCTTTGTCCATGTCAGGAACTGTCCAGAGCAGAAGTTTTCCAGTGGAGTACCCTTTTAAGGACCAGAGCATTTTTTCCAATTCTGACCACTGTCACATTTAGCATTAATAACTCTGGGGTGCTTTTACTTAATGAAATTGATTGATTGAGTTTTTTTCGTGATTTATTCTTTTTTTTTTTAAACATATTTTTATCAGTTTTCAACAGTTAAATAACAAACATTTTTTTTCGGTCACTTCCTACTGACATAAAGAGCGTGATACAATGGAACATATTTATTAACTAAAGCTACCCACCGAGCCAAAGGGGGTGAGGGCACATCCTTCCATGCCATTACTATAACCTTGCACGCACAAAACAAGAGGAATCTGATCAAAATGCATCTATAAGAGCCCTTCTCCAACCCATTAACAACTCCTAGCAGACATACCTCTGGCGTTAAAAAAAATGGGAATTCTAAGTGATCCGACAAGAAAGCCATCACTTCCATCCAGAAGGGTGCAATGCAGGAGCAGTTCCAAACTGCATGTAGAAAGGTCTCTCTCTCCCACAATAAAGCATAACTCTGCGTAAGTGGCTTCGCCAGGTCGGTGGTCCCCAGTAGCAGCTCCAGTTCGTTAAAAACAGGGGTAAGCTCCAGTGAGCCAAACTGCGCAGAGACCGCATGTTCACAGCTGAAGATACCGGAAGTGGGCATCCTGAGGCACATGAAAATTATTTCTAACCTCAGCAAAGGAAGGAAAGACACAGTTATCTCCAAACAAGTGCATGGCAAATTTGACTCCCATGGAGCTCCAAAATCCAGCTGCCTCCAACCCCCTTAGGTGTTCCAAATGTGGATTACCCCCCAGGGGTGCCCTTGGAGAGACAACTGGCTGAGGAAAGCGTCCAGTAACCACCGACCAGACTGCAGCCACTGTCTTAATAGGGGCCAGTAAAGATAGAGAAGGAACATGACTGTACAATGTATTAGTCAGCGTCTCATAAGAACCCAGGAGAGCCCCTGCCAAAGCCGTACAAGCATTGGAAAGGTCCAGGTCGATCCACAAGGCCGAGTACACCAGCTGCAAGGCTAAAAAGTAATTATGCATACAGTGACCCCCCCCCGACCTACGATGGCCCCGACATATGATCAAATCGACATACTATGGCCTCTCAGAGGCCATCGCATGTCGATGTCAGCATCGACATACGATGCTTTTTTATGTCGGGGCAATCGCATTAAGTGCTATCCGGCAGCGCAAAATGCTTAAGCTGCTGCCGGATAGCAGATTAATGTTCCCCGTGTGGTGCGGTGAGTATTACTTACCCCTCCACGATGCTCCGGGGTGCACTCCAGGTCCAGCGCTGCTCCTCCGGTGTCTTCTCGGCCCTCTCCGGTAACGTCACTACGCTGTTGCGCACGCCGTCTCGACATCAAATAGGAACGGCGTACGCAGCGGCATAATGACGTCGCTACGCAGGCCCAGTAAGGTCTTGCGGAAGACAGCGGAGGACCGGAAAAGACCAGGAGAGCCCAGCGGAGGACAGGAGAAGACCAGGAGAGCCCAGTGGAGGACCGGGGTCACCATCGGGAGCGGTGAGGACGCAGTCCGGAGCGGCGGGGACAGGTGAGTACAGCTTCCTATACTTAACATTGCACGAATTCCTCAACATACGATGGATTCGACAAACGATGGCTCGTTTGGAACGAATTACCATCGTATGTTGAGGGACCACTGTATTAGGGGCGGCTAGTCCTCTCCACTGCTTAGGCGCCTGGAGCAGAGCCTGTCCCAACCTCGGAGGTTTATTCTGCAGTAGAAGGATCTCAGAGCCTGGTTAAGTTTAACAAAAAAAAACCTTGGTAGGGATAATAGGGGATAGGTGAAACAGGTAGAGAAACTTGGGGAGATAGGGTTAATATTTTTAAAATTATCTACCAGCCAAGGACAAGGAGTCCCACGCCTTTAAACAAGCAAGTGTAGCGTTGAGGAGGGGATCTAAATTAAGGGCCAAAAACTCTGAATAAATAGGGGACACCTCCACTCCCAAATACTGAAAGCGGGACACAGCCTGTAACCCATTAGGAAGTACTAATGGCAGAACCCCGGTACGGGACAGGGACATTAGGGATGATTTATCCAAATTAACTTGCAGACCTGAGACTTCCCCAAATATCTCCAATAGGCTGAAGAGAGCGCCCAGTGAGTCCCCAGCGTCAGCTAAGTATACCAAGGTGTCGTCCGCATATAGAGAAATCCTCTCCATCAGGGAACCCCTAGGGACCCCCCTAATCGCGGCAGAGGATCGGACTGCCACCGCTAAAGCAAACAAAAAGGGTGACAAGGGGCATCCCTGCCTAGTACCCCTACCCAACCGGAACGACTCGGAGACCTCCAAATGAGTGCGTACCCGGGCCCTGGGGGAGTCATACAGCAGTCGAACCCATTTCCGAAAAACAGGTCCGAAGCGAAGGATTCGCATTAGACACCAAATATAATGCCACTCAACTGAATCAAAAGCCTTGTAAATATCAAGGCTGATCACATAACCAGGGGATACACTCTCCTCCGCTGCAGAGATGTTGAGCTGAAGTCGTTTGACATTTACATGAGTCGCCCTCCCGGCATGAACCCCGTCTGGTCAGGGCGAACTATAGAGGAAATGACCTCCCCGGAGTCTGTTCGCAAGGACCTTTGCTAAAATTTTAATATCAACATTGAGGAGGGAAATTGGGTGGTAAGAATCCGGCAAGGTCGGATCCTTCCCCGGCTTAGGCAGCACCCTGATCAGAGCCTCCCTCATAGAATCAGGCAGGGCCCCAGACTCAAAGGCCCCTGTATACAATTTTAGGAGGATGGGGATCAGTTTCTCCTCATTCAGCCTGTAACAGTCCCCCACCAAGCTGTCAAGTCCCGGTGTCTTCCCAGATGGCAAGTCTTTAATAACCCTGGAGACCTCCTCAGCTGTAAGGGGGTCCTGCAGTCCAGAGGACTGGAGCGAGGTCAGCGGGACAAGGGGGAGTCCCCTCAGAAAGGACAGTATACTCTCAGTGGTCACCCCAGAGGAGGAGGAATACAAGGAGGTATAGAAGGAAAGGAATACCCCCATTAATGACTGACGGGTCAGAGCTAAGGGACTCATCTTGAGCCCTTACTCAGGGTATAGAAGCCATAGGGCGGCTTTCCCTAGACAGGTAGGCCAACAGTTTACCATTTTTATCACCAAATTCAAGTGAACCCAATCTTTCTGGATAATTAAAAGAGACCTCTGAGCCCTAGCCCACTCCCTCTCAGCCTCCGGAGTAGGGTCCCTCACCACCGCTGCCTCAAGAACCCCTATTTCTGACTGTAGCACCCATTCCCGGGCCCCCAATAGTGCCCTCCTGCCTGCAACCCCCACCATAAATGCACCCCTAACCGTGGCTTTGTAAGCGTCCCACTGGACGAGGACATCCGGATGGGAGGCATTATGGGCCCAGTAGTCAGAGTGAGCAGTCTCCAAGGCAGAAGATATCTCTACGCCTGAAGCCACCCAGGATGCATCCTCCACAAACATGAGGAAGGTTTAGGGCCCAGAGACAAGGTAACAATCAAGGCAGAATGATCTGAGATCCCTCTACTAGTATAGCACACCTCACTCACCGCTGGCAGAAGATCCGCTGAAGCGAAAGCGAGGTCAATACGGGAGAAGGTTCGATATACCAATGAGTAGTAAGAGAAAACGGAATCATCCGGGTACTTCCATCTCCAAAGGTCAGTAAGACCCAACCCCAGACACCATGAAGCTAATGCAGAGGAACCGGGTCCACAGCACTGGTGCGATCGAGCCGGGGGTCAGGAACAACATTGAAGTCTCCTACGAAAAGAACAGGGTCAGTAGGGAAGGATGTCAGCTTATCTACAATCAAGTCCAAGAGGGTCACCTGAAAGGGAGGAGGCACATACAGAGAGACCAGGTTAAAGCAGAAGGAGGCCAATGCACAATGAAGTATCACATACCTACCAAAATGGTCACAGGAAACATGGGAGATTATCAGGGGGAGGGACTTTGAGACAAGGACAGAAACCCCTCTAGCCAGAGACGAGTATGAAGAGTGATAACCCTTCGCAATCCACACTCTCTTTAGGGCTAGGACCTTTTGTCCCGTGAGGTTGGTTTCTTGCAAACAGACAATATGCGGGGAGTGTATCTTAAAAAAAATCCAGGCATAACGCGCTCTTAAACTTGGAATTTAGGCCACAGACATTACAACTTAGTACCTTAAGGGACCCCATCATGAAACCAGGAAGGAAAGTAAACAGGGCCTACCCCAATATGTCTATACCTCATAAGAACCGGAGCTCCCATGCACACCACAGACAAACCGACAAGACGGACAGACAACAAGGACAGGACACCACCAATAAAACCAGATAAGAACAAGGAAACTGAAAGTCTATATCCCCTAACCCACTAACACAGGAATCTCTAGGGAACTCTATCCTCGGACAACTAATACTCACAGCCTATCCACTAGCTAACTAAAAGAGCTGGCAGTCCATCAGGAGAATCAGTCCGGCGGCCGAGCCACTCTAGGGGCGGCCTCCACCCACTGCATTGCTTCTGCAGGTGAGGTGAAGAATTTGGTAGTACGTCCATCCACTACCTTCAGCCGAGCCGGGTACAACATGGCATAGCAATACCGCTTCGAGCAGAGTTTGGCTCTAACTTCCGTAAATTCAGTGCGTTGTTTTCTTAATTCCGCGGAGAAGTCTGGATAGAAGGAGACTCTGCTGTCGCCAAAGAGCACCTCCCCCTTGACTCTCACCACTTTCAGGATAGCGTCCCGGTCTTTAAAATGCAGTATCCGTGCAAGAAAAGGCCGAGGGGGCCCCCAGGCACAGGAGATCTGGTAGGGACCCTATGGGCCCGCTCCACTGCGAAGAAGGGAGAAAAGGTGTCCTCAGGAAGCAATTCCTTCAGCCAGGATTCCAGGAACGCCACAGGATCGGCACCCTCCGCCATTTCAGGTTCGTGATTTATTCTACTTTAATACAGTGGTAAATTTGTCTCGATATTTGCATCATTTCTTGGTAAAAAATTCCAAAATTTCATGAAAAAATTTCTCTTCTTGTAAGGAAAATAGAAATACCAAATAAATTATATATTGATTCACATATACAATATGTCTACTTTATGTTTGCATAATAAAGGTAACATGTTTTTACTTTTTGAAGACATCAGAGGGCTTCAAAGTTTACAGCAATTTTCACATTTTTGACAACATTTTCAAAATTGGAAATTTTTAGGGACCAGTTGAGTTTTGAAGTGGATTTGAGGGGCCTTCATATTAGAAATCTCGAATAAGGAAGTACCTCATATGTGGATGTCAAGTGCTCTGCGGGCGCAGTAGAGGGCTCAGAAGGGAGGAGCGACAATGGGATTTTGGAGATTGAATTTTGCTTAAAGCGCAACTGTCATGAAATTTTGGTGTAATAACCTGCACACAGCCTTTGTACTGTGTGCAGGTATTTTACCTCATATTTGCAGGCTTTCGTGATGTTAAAGAGTGCTTTTAATCAAAGCCACTGATGGTCGGATAGGCGTCAGTGGCTTTGTATCTCAGTGCTGGGACCACTGTGTGATTGATGCATAGGTCCCAGCGCATGCACCCTTCAATTAATGTAATGTGCTCGCTGCTGCGTGTCATCCAGCAAGCGCTCGCTCCTCCAGCGAGCGCTCGCTCCCACGCTCTCTGCACCTAGCTGGCGCACTGAGGAGGATGATGGCGGCGGGAGCGAGTGCTTGCTGGAGGAGCGAGCGCTTGCTGGATGACACGCAGCAGCGTGCACGTTACATTAGTTGAAGGGCGCCTGCGCTGGGACCTGTGTGAATCACACAGTAGTCCCAGCACTGAGATACAAAGTGGGCGTGTGGGTGGGCGTGGCATCACATACCTCGCACCACGCCTATCCGACCATCAATGGCTTTGATTAAAACCACTTTTTAGCATCACGAAAGCCTGCAAATATGAGGTTAAATAATTGCTGTACACAACACCTGCACACAGTACAAAGGCTGTGTGCAGGTTATTACATAAAAATTTCATGACAGTTGCGTTTTAAATGGTTTTTGGGGGGCATGTCGCATTTAGGAAACCCCTATGGTTCCAGAACAGAAAAAAAAACACACATAGCATACTATTTTGGAAACTACACCCCTCAAGGCACCTAACAAGGGGTACAGTGAGCCTTAAAACCCCACAAGTGTTTGACGACTTTTCATTAAAGTCGGATGTGTAAATTACTTTTTTTCAATTACTAAAATGCTGTTTTTCCCCCCCAAATTTACAATTTTTACAAGAGGTAATAGGAGAAAATACCCCCCCCCCCCAAAAAAAAAAAAAATTTGTAACCCCATTTCTTCTGAGCATGGAAATACCCCATGTGTGGATGTAAAGTTATCTGCGGGCGCACTACAATGCTCAGAAGAGAAGGAGCCACATTTGGCTTTTGGAAAGAAAATTTTGCTAAAATGGTTTTTCGCATTTAGGAAGCCCCTATTGTGCCAGAACAGCAAAAAAGAAAAAGAAAAAAACACATGGCATACTATTTTGGAAACTACACCCCTCAAGGAACGTAACAAGGGGTAAAGTGAGCCTTTAAACCCCACAGGTGTTTGACAAATTTTTGCTGAAGTTGGACGTGAAAATGAAAATTTTTATTTTTTGCACTAAAATGCAATAAAATTGCCTCAAATTTTTTATTTTAACAAGGGGTAATAAGAGGAAAAGACCCCGAAATTTGTAACACCATTTCTTCTGAGTATGGAAATACCCCATATGTGGATGTAAAGTGCTCTGCGGGTTCACTACAGGGCTTAGAAGAGAAGGCGTGCCATTGGGCTTTTGGAGAGAGAATTTGGTTGGAATGGAAGGGGCCATGTGAGTTTACAAAGGCCTTGTGCTTCCAGAACAGTGCCCCCCCCCCCCCAATGTGACCCTATTTCGGAAACTAAACCCCCTCATGGAATGTAATAAGAGGGGCCATGATCACCGGTGATCGAGGTGGCGATCAGGGCCTCACCTGTCCGGCGGCCGGCAGGGGACCCGTCAGGCGGCAGCAGCAGCAAGAGCAGTATCAGGATACAGCAGGAGGTGAGGCCTGTTTGCCTCCTGCTGTTGCTTAGCAACAACTGCCAGCATGCACAGCCAAAGGGCATGCTGTGAGTTGTTGTTATGCAACATCTGGAGGCAAAACTAAAACTCCCAGAATGCCTTTTGAAAAGGGAAACAAAAAAGGACAAGGTGCGCTCCTAGTGCAATAAGTTTAAAACGGTAAGCCCCAGAGTAAAGTAAGATGTGAGCTTACCAGATGGTGTTGTGCTGAGGGCACAACACCTGTAAAAGCCTGTAGACTCGCTTGAGATAAAGAGGGTAACCGCTGCTCCGGATCCTTTCTGAGTGACCACAAGTACTCAGCAGAGAAGGCAAAATTTTGGCATATGGATGCCGTAAAAATAAGGATATGAGTGAGGCTGGTGTTGCGAAACACTGGCCTCACTCAAGCAGTGCTAACAGCACTGATAAACAGCGCGGGTTCCCCTGCATTCGGGTACTCCAGCACTGCAAAATACAAAAGGCTCTCCCATTTTAAGTAGGAATGGTGTGAATTAAAAGTATATTTTACCTATATCTTAAATAATCTTAATTAGAAATATTGAACATTTTATGTTTGGACAGGGGTGACGTCACCATGTAACCTGTGACCCGGTAGGAGTTACCTGTCTAGTGTATTTAAATGTTGCTTGTTTGATGTATGTTATGCCTGAGGAACAGTCCAGCATAGGACTTGAAACTTTTATGTTGCATTAAAGAAACCTTGATTTTATGGCAGACAGGAGGCTCGTATCAATTGCATATTCTTTCTTTAATATGCCCAATAGCAGAAAAAACAAATGTAACATGAATGTAAAATTCAGAAGCAAACAGAAGGCAGATATCCCGGCTCAATCCCTGGTCTGGATGCTGGGCACGGAGTGGGTGTGGACCTCACCCGGATAAATCACGAAGAAAGAGAGGAACTCCAGCTCAGCTCAGGAAAATACGACTAAGGCCAGCACCTGGCCGAAACGCGTCACTTCCTCCCTGTTACCTGTTGCCTCGTTGATGTGAATAAAGCCGTATTTTCCTGAGCTGACCTGGAGTTCCTCTCTTTCTTCGTGATGAATGTAAAATGGAAGAAAAAAGATGCAGGTCACCTAGCAACCTGACCGCACCCCTTCCAACATCTCCACCAATCCCATCCGGGCTTGCTCCATAAAAGACAGTGTTGCCTCCGCCTCCTCCTCTTTCTTTCTGCTCAATAGACAGATAAGTACCATTGTGCTAATTGTACATTAAGCTTATTTTTTGTTCGCTATTTTCTATATAATTTTCTCTTGGGAACATCTGGGGGTTTTCTCCCCACTCCCTTATTCCCATTACCTATTGTTTCTGTATTTTTCTTTATTCCATTCTATATATATATATATATATATATATATATATATATATATATATATATATATATATATATATATAATTATCTCCTGGGTGCTGGCGTAGATACTGCATACGCCCGCACCTCCCGTTTCTTTTACCTGGTACTTCGGGGCGCTGCCCCGCTTCACTGTTTGTCCCCACGTCTCTTTACTATTCCTGTTCAGCGGCTTCCCACTCCAGCGAACGGCCGCCATCTCCGGTGACGTCACCATCTTCTCCAGTTGTTTGCGCCGCCCCTCTTCTCCGCTGCCAGCGCGCGCTTCCACTTCTCAGGAGCGCGGCTGATATCGCGAGATCTCGGGCGGACGAACGCCACGCCCCCCCCTAGAGTGCGGCGCTCGCGTCGGTATTTCTGTTCTTCCTTTTCCCCTGCTGCAGCTCGGTATTGTGCCGGATTCGCAGGGGACCGGAGGACTTGTGGTTCCCTCACTCTGTTCAGCAGTGGGGTCTCTTGTACCCCGCTGGTCACATTTAGTTTCTGCGCCCCCCCTCCCCCTTTCCCTCTCCTGATTAGGCATCTACCTAGATTCCCCTCCTTTCTTTACTTGTGGCCTGCATCACGCCACATGAGAGTATAGGGATATATACATATATATATATATATATATATATATATATATGTGTATATATTTTATTTATGTGTATATATTTATGCTTCTATTATCTATAGCGTATTAAAGTTTATACTTATTCTATACATATATATTGTCTCCACACCCCCGAGTTTTTTGCTGTAGTTTCCCTACGTTCACTAGCTACTATGACAGAAGGGAAGCTGGATTTGACCATGGGGGAGGGCCCCAACGGCTCGCATGACCAGGATCGCATGTCCGCTGAGCAAATTCAGCAACTGGTCCACAGGTCGGTACATACCGCCCGTGCAGCCGCTATGACAACGGTTAATGATACCATTACCCGATCTGTATCTATGGCCATATCTCAATCGCGCCAAGACGCGTCTATCCTACCACCTTTAGTGCTGGCAGGTCCCTCAGAGCAGACTCACCCTTCTGGCTCAGTGAGACCCGGGAAGTCGGCCCGGAAGAATCACCATTGTACCGACGCAGCGGCCTCTGCTATGATGCCAACCCCATTGGGAGGTGGCCAATCTCTTGTAGCTGACCCTTTGCCTGAGGGCAGCAACCCGTTTACGGGCAAAAGACCCTCCGCCCGGGAGGAAGTTGATACTAGCCGGGTTAAACGATCCGCTAAGCGGATTAAGCCTGATTCCTATGTGGACAGGTCGGATTCAGAGTCCGAAACGGTTTCAGAGGATTCTGAACATTCCGTTTTTGATAGCGAGGAGGATGACGGTTGTGACGGGGATGAGGTTCAACCCTCTGGTTCTTCTCACACTGAAGACGTTTCCGTCAATGCCGTTTTGGACTCTCAGGGAGTCCCCTTCTTCGACCCGGAGGCTATCAAGCATCCGCGGTCAGGTGAATGGACACAGATTCCTCAAGTCGCTAAATACATCGAGGCATGGTTGAGAAAACCCCTGGACAGGGGTAACAGGAACAAGCTCAGGTCTGAGTGTCCCCGTCCTTCGGTCGCCAATAAAGTGGCGGTGACCCCAGAGCTCGACCCGATCTTAGTAAAATACCTGCTGAAATCGGGCAAAAACCCTAGTAAGGGGTTGGATAGGTCCTTCAAATCGATGCAGGATAAACTGCTTGATTTATTAGGTCCGTTAACAAAGATCCTGAACATGGCGGAGCAGGCGGTGGCCGCGGGTACGCAAGTGGACGCGGAAGTATTGAGAGGTTGGGCTCTCAGAGCCACATACCTGCTTGGTAATGCCAACACGGCCATGTCATCTGAGAGACGCCGCTCTGTCTTGATGAGATTGGATCCTCAGTTGACCCATCTTGCGACAGAGGAACCAGGCCCATCTGCGGAGGGCCTTCTCTTCGGAGATTCGCTCATCAAGAACATTAACAAATTCGTGGGTCTCTTTTCAAGCCTGGATAAGGCACAATCCTCTTTAAAGAAATCCGCCAAGGTTTTCGGGAAGGCTGGAAGGGGTAGGGGTCGCCCTTCCGGCCGAGGATCCTATTTCAGGCCCCACAATAGGGGTCCAGTACATTATGTACAAGAGAGGCCACAGGTGCAGGCGGTCGCCGCCACAGTTCCCGCTACTCCTTTCTTTCCATCCAGAGGTCGGCCCTGGAGGGCTCGAGGAGGTTCTCGAGGTTTCCCTAGAGGAAGATCCACAGGTAGGCCGAAGTGACATTCCGTTACTGAATGTTCCTGTGGGGGGCAGACTGAGATATTTTTCCCACGCTTGGTCCCTGATTACATCAGACCCGTGGGTTCTGCAGACGGTGAGGGGATATGTTATAGAATTCGTAACACCCCCGCTTCAAACACGTCGGCCAAGACGCATTGTTTTCTCAAACTCAGACAGAGCCTTAATTTGCACGGAGATCACAGATCTCTATGCCAAAAACGCTATTCGTCCGGTGGCGATGGACGACCCTGGTTTCCTCAGCAACATTTTTCTCGTGAAGAAGAAGGATGGAGGATACAGACCGGTTATAAACCTGAAAGGCTTAAAAGAGTGCGTTTTGTATCGCCATTTCAAAATGGAGGGCATTCATCTCCTGAGGGACCTGTTGCTCCCGAACGATTGGTTGGCGAAGATAGATTTGAAGGACGCGTACCTTATGGTACCGGTCCACCCTTCTTCCCGACACTTTCTCCAGTTTCTGTGGGAAGGTCAGAAATGGGCGTTTACCTGCCTTCCGTTCGTGCTGTCGTCTGCCCCTTGGTGCTTCACCAAGCTCATGAGACCGGTGGTGTCGGCTTTAAGAAGCCGGGGGGTTCGACTGATCATATATCTAGACGATATATTGATTATGGCCAGGTCAGTGCATCAGACCCTGTTACATGTAGAATGGACAATCACTCTTCTTACAGCGCTGGGATTCCTGGTCAACGAAAAGAAGTCGGTGTTCAGACCAGCACAAATAATGGAGTTTCTGGGGTTTCAAGTGGATACCCGATCGGCAACTTTGACTTGCCGAACAAGAAACTTGTGGTGCTGCGCAGGGAGATCAGATTGTTGCTCCGCAAACAATTGGTGTCTCTTCGGGCCTGCTGTCCTCCTCAGTTCAAGCGATTTTTCCGGCCCCCCTACATTACAGGGCGCTGCAGAGACTGAAGATCAGTCACTTGGCGGGTGGCCTGACGTACGCAGATCAGGTTCCACTGTCCCAGGAAGCTCGTGAGGAACTGTTGTGGTGGCTCCGACACCACATTCCAGGACTGGAATGGAAGAACGATCTTCAACTCCAAACCGGACATTATCTTGGAGTCGGACGCCAGCATGAGCGGATGGGGTGCCCGGTGCGGGTCCTCGGCTACAGGGGGCAAATGGTCCCCAGCAGAATCTCAGTTGCACATCAACTGCTTGGAACTACTCGCGGGTTCATTTGCTCTCAAAAGCTTTGTGTCTCACAGGGCAGATTGTTGCGTATTGTTACGCATGGACAGCATCACAGCGGTGCAGTACGTCAACCGTTTAGGGGGCACGAAATCCCAGAGGTTGACGGACATTGCGAAGGAACTCTGGCTGTTTTGCCTGGGGAGGAATATAGTTCTTCAAGCAGAGTATCTGCCAGGAGTGTCCAACTCTGTGGCGGATTGGAACTCCAGGCATTTGGTGGATGGCAGCGATTGGACACTGCATCTCACAGTTTTTCGTGCCCTCCGGGAGTTATGGGGTCCTTTGAGTCTGGATTTATTTGCGTCCCGACTCAACTACCGGGTTCCCAGGTTCTTCAGTTGGAGGCCAGACCCGGAGGCGCTGGCGACGGATGCGTTCAGACAGGTTTGGCCTCAGGACACGCTGTATGCGTTTCCGCCGTTTGCCATGATACCCAGAGTATTATGGCATGCGGAAGCACAGAGAGCGACGTTGGTGTTGATCACTTCATGGTGGCCGACCCAATCGTGGTTTCCTCAGATATTGGGGATGACCATAGATTGTCCGAGGATTTGTCCCATGTTCCCCGAATTGCTTCACAATCCGACAGGGGAATTGCATCCACTGGTATTGTCGGGTCAGTTGCCTTTAGTGGCCTGGCTGATTTCGGGTCACCAGGAGTTGATAGACGATTATCACGGTCAACTAGAGACCTCATGTGCGAGGCTTGGGCTCTGGGTACCAGATCGGCTTACCCATCGGCCTGGGGATTATGGGTTCATTGGTGCTCACAACGGCAAATGGATCCCGTTCAAGCCCGTGTACAGAGTGTTAAATTTTTTGTCGGAAGCGTTCGATGCTGGAAAGGCTTATAGGACCATTAATGTCTATAGGTTTGCGATATCAGCAATGGATGGTGTGCCGGTGGGGCAACACCCAATGGTTTGCCGTCTTCTGAAGGGAATTAGGTTTAAACGTCCTCCGACTCCACGTTATTTAGCCACGTGGGATGTGTCGATGGTGCTTTGAATGTTTTCCTCTTGGGAGGATAACGGTTCGTTGTCACTCAAGCTATTGTCATATAAAATGACTATGCTGTTGTGCCTGGTGTCTATTAAGAGTGTTTCTGATGTACGCGCTTTAGACGTATCCAGGAGGCAGTTTACCCCTCATGGGGTGAATTTTTCTATTACTAGGCGTACTAAGACGAATTTGCGCACTGTGTTCTATCCGCTGTTTCCTTCTCACCCCAAACTAGGTGTAGTGCGGTGTTTGAAGGAATATGAGTAGAACGGCGTCATTTTGTTCTCCGCGATTCTCTCAGTTGTTCATTTCATTTTGTGCACATATTTTCCGGTTTCTTCCCCGACTCTGGCGCGTTGGGTGAAACTGACGATGGCTATGGCAGGAGTGGATGTGTCTCTATTCCGGGCACATTCTACCAGGGGGGCCATGGCTACTAAAGTAGCTCAGGCAGGAGGTTCTTTGTCTGATATTTTGAAAGCGGCGGATTGGTCTTCGGAGGAGACTTTCCGCAATTATTATTTTAGACCTGAATCTCATATAGCTATGTCAGTACTGTAATGTTTGCCATGTTTCTTCTATTATTTCTTGCTTTGAACTTGCAATTGATACGAGCCTCCTGTCTGCCATAAAATTTAGGATTTTCCTAGTATAATGACGGAAAATATAGATTTTATAAAGACAGGAGGCGAGTATCATCCCAACCGATGTTTTGTGCCCTCCCTGTTATGGTGTGTGGTTTTTTTCTTTTCTAGGATACTGAGAGGATTGTCTGGCGGACCTGCGCGATGTGGGTCATCACCTTCAGTTTCCTCGTTTGAATGATCCGATGTTCATTTGGAGATCGCGGTCAAGTTGGAGCGCATGATGTGTAGTTGTGTCTTCACCGTTCGGAGACGACTTCAGTTCTCGGCTTCGTTTAGAATGTTGGTTACAGTCCGGGGTTTTGGGCATCAAGAAAGAGGAGGAGGCGGAGGCAACACTGTCTTTTATGGAGCAAGCCCGGATGAGATTGGTGGAGATGTTGGAAGGGGTGCGGTCAGGTTGCTAGGTGACCTGCATCTTTTTTCTTCCATTTTACATTCATGTTACATTTGTTTTTTCTGCTATTGGGCATATTAAAGAAAGAATATGCAATTGATACTCGCCTCCTGTCTTTATAAAATCTATATTTTCCGTCATTATACTAGGAAAATCCTAAATTTTACCTAAACCTGACTCCTGACACCATCTATTGTGAGGACCAGCTTCTGGACTATTATGGACATTTATCAACGGGTTTAGTCAGGTTTTCTTTACTATAATTGTCGCAAAATTGTCACAACTGCGACTACGTGATTTTTAGTGCGACATTTTGACTGGAAAGCGAGAAAAGAAAGTTCTCCAAAAATTAACTGCGTAGTAATAATTTTAAAATGGACTACGGGTAGTCAGGTATTTATTAACTGCGACAGTCGCAACAGGGTTAAAAATTGACTAAATTTACTCCAGCTCAAACATGGAGCAGAAAACGCTACTACCAAAGGAAAAAAGGAAAAATTGCTTATGTGAAAGAAAATCATCAACAGGCTGAAGCCAGTTGATAAATAAGTCACACATAAGCAAAAAAAAAAAAGTTAAGAAAAAAATTACTAAAAAAAAAAAAAAAAAGAATACATAAGCAAACATTGATAAATGTCCCTCTATATCCTTATTTTTACGGCATCCATATGCTAAAATTTTGCCAGCATGCCTTTTGGCTTTCTGTGCATGCTGGGAGTTGTAATTATGCAACAGCTAGGGGCACATTTTCTTTTTATGAAAAAGTGTGTCTCCAGCTGTTGCATAACTACAACTTTCAGTATGCATGGACAGCCAAAGAGTATGCTGGGAGTTGTAGTTTTGCAACAGCTGAAGGCACACTGGTTGCGAAACACAGAGTTGGTTACCTAACCAGTGTGCCTCCAGCTGTTGCAAACTACAACTCCCAGCATGCACTGACAGACCATACATGCTGGGAGTTGTAGTTTTGCAACAGATGGAGGCACACTGGTTGCAAAACACTGAGTTAAGTAACAAACTCTCAGTGTTTCGCAACCAGTGTGCCTCCAGCTGTTGCATAACTACAACTCCTAGCATGCATGGACAGCCAAAGGGCATGCTGGGAGAAGTAGTTTTGCAACAGCTGGAGGTCCCCCCCTTGTGAATGTACAGGGCACATTCACACGCGTGGGGGTTTACAGTGAGTTTCCCGCTGCAAGTTTGAGCTGCAGTAATATTTCCGCCGCAGCTCAAACTCCCAGCGGGAAACTCACTGTGAACCCCCGCCTGTTTGAATGTACCCTAAAAACTAGGGATGCACCGATATATCGGCGGCCGATACATATTGGCCGAAAATGGCTATTTCGGCAAAATGCCGAAACAACAAAAAAAAGTGCCAATAATGACCACCTCCCCTGCCCGCCCACAGCACAAGTTAGAAACACTGCCAGTGGCAGAGGCACTCATGGGGGGTGCAGGGGGGGCCGGCCGCAACATCTGAGGGGGGAAGGGGGGGGGGGGGTTGCGCTCTCCGGGATAGGATTAGGAATACTTCTTTTTATGTGCCCGGGCCGGCTCCTGTGTGTGGCTGCAGGCGGGGGCCGACCAGAGCATATAAAAACTAATACTGTGTACTAAAAACCAGGGGGCCTCCAGCTGTTGTGAAACTACAACTCCCAGCATGCCCGGACCGGCAAAGTCTGTGCGGGCATGCTGGGAGTTGTAGTTTCACAACAGCTGGAGGCCCCCTGGTTTTTAGTACACAGTATTAGGTTTTATATGCTCTGGTCGGCCCCCGCCTGCAGCCACACACGGGAGCCGGCCCGGGCACATAAAAAGAAGTATTACTAATCCTATCCCGGACATCCCTGTGTCGCGAAAAATCTTTTCGGGACATATGGATGGCCGGCGGTCACTCACCATTCCCCGGCGTCCTCCTGCGATCCTCCCGCGATCCTCCTTCGGTCCTTCGCTTCTTCGCCTCTATGGTCGTACGCACGGGACGTCACTGACGTCCCGTGTGTACAACCATAGAGACGCAGGAGGACCGCAGGATCGTCGCGGGAGAACGCACGCCGGCCGGGGCCTGGTAAGTGACAGTGTCATCTTCTTCAGTGTTCCGGTCACCGCTCCTTCGGTCCCGGCACCTACTGCTATGGTCCATGGGCCATAGCAGTAGATGTGACCCCGGGCCGGAGGAGCGGTGACCGGAACACTTTGGGGGCAGCAGTACAGACATACAGCCTCCAGCCATACACTCTATATGGCTGGATGCTGTATGTCTGTGGGGTGGGGGGAACTGCTGACCTAATGTGGGGGGGAGCTGCCTACAAATGTGGGGGGAGCTGCCTAATATTGTGGGGGGGGGAGCTGCCTAATATTGTTGGGGGGAGGGAGCTGCCTAATATTGTGGGGGGGAGGGAGCTGCCTAATATTGTGGGGGGGAGGGAGCTGCCTAATATTGTGGGGGGGAGGGAGCTGCCTAATATTGTTGGGGGCGGGAGCTGCCTGATATTGTGGGGGGGGGGGGGTACTGCCTAATATTGTGGGGGGAGCTGCCTAATATTGTTGGGGGGAGCTGCCTAACATTGTGGGGGAGCTGCCTAATATTGTGGGGGAGCTGCCTAATATTGTTGGGGGGAGCTGCCTAATATTGTGGGGGGGAGCTGCCTACAAATGTGGGGGAGCTGCCTACTATTGTGGGGGAACTGCCTACTATTGTGGGGGAACTGCTGACCTAATGTGGGGGGGAGCTGCCTACAAATGTGGGGGGAGCTGCCTAATATTGTTGGGGGGAGCTGCCTAATATTGTGTGGGAACTGCCTACTATTGTGGGGGAAATGCTGACCTAATGTGGGGGAGCTGCCTACTATTGTGAGGAACCTGCCTACTATTGTGGGGGAACTGCTGACCAAATGCGGGGGGAGCTGCCTAATATTGTGTGGGAACTGCCTACTATTGTGGGGGAAATGCTGACCTAATTTGGGAACCTGCCTACTGTTGTGGGGGAGCTGCCTACTGTTGTGGGGGAGCTGCCTACTGTTGTGGGGGAACTCCCGACCTAATGTGGGGGAGCTGGCAATCTAATGTGGGGGAGCTGGCAATCTAATGTGGGGGAATCTAATCTAATGAGCGGAGCGCTGCATTTTACCAGAAGACGGGGAGAAGTCATTTTCGGTATCGGTTTCGGCCGGACATTTTTTTTTTATTTCGGTTTCGTTTCGGTTCAGAAATTTCCATTTCGGTGCACCTCTACTAAAAACACTACACTAAACTACACAAAAAAAAAAGTAAAACACTACATACATACCCCCTACATACATACCCCCTTACGCTCGAGCGGAGATTACATCAAGCGACCGTTTTTTTTTATGCTTATAACATTATATCCCAGAAAAAATGAAGTAAATAGCATTCAAAAAGTCAGATCAATACCAAAATGGTACAGATACATACAAAAGATTACAGTGCAAAAAAATTGCCCTCATACAGCCCAGTAAGCAGAAAAATAAAAATGTTATAGGGGTCAGAAAATATTTTAAAAATAAAACAGTTTAAAAAAAAATACTAAACAAATTTGGTATTGGTGTAATCAGGCCGACCTAAAGTATCAAAATAATATGTAAGTTTGACCTCAAGGTGAATGGCATAAAGAAAAAAAAATATATATATATAATTTTTTTTGTTTTGTTTCGGCGCATATGTTATGGAAAAATGAAACGTGTCATAACAAAGTACAATTGGTCTCGCAAAATCAAGCCCTTATATGGGTCTGTAGATGAAAAAAAGGGATTTTTGTCTTACCGTAAAATCCTTTTCTCGGAGGATCCATTGGGGGACACAGACCTTGGGTATACGCTGTTGTTGCTAGGAGACTTGACACTAAGGAAACCAAAAAAGTCGGCTCCTCCCAGCAGGATATACCCGCCTACAGAGCCTGAGGTAATCAGTTTAGTCCCCAAGCAGTAGGAGAGGACCGAGAGGCAGAAAACCAAGACCAGTCCGAGGTAACCAGAACAAAAAAAAAATTTACTGTACACACCCTCGGACAGGTAACCAAAACCAGAACACCAAAGAAAGGGCGGGAGCTGTGTCCCCCAATGGATCCTCCGAGAAAAGGATTTTACGGTAAGACAAAAATCCCTTTTTCTCTATCGGCTCCATTGGGGGACACAGACCTTGGGAAATCCCAAAGCCGTCCCTAGGGTGGGCACAGAAAACAATCAAGGGGCAGGCTGGGCCACAGCCGCCTGCAACACCTTACGGCCCAGACTAGCATCCGCGGATGCAAAGGTATGAACCTGGTAGAATTTAGTAAAAGTGTGCAAGGGCGACCAGGTAGCCGCCTTACAGACTTGAGAGGCTGAAGCTGTTATGGAGAGCCCAGGAAGCTCCGACAGAACGCGTGGAGTGAGCTGAAACCCTGAAAGGAGGGATCTTCCCCCTGCAATGGTAAGATTCTGAAATGGCAGACCTGATCCACCGTGAAATGGTAGCCTTAGAGGCAGGTAGACCCTTACGGTGACCGTCCGTAAGAACAAAAAAGGAATCACACTGACGAAAAGAAGACGTAACAGAGAGGTAGGTACGCACCGCCCGTACCACATCAAGTTTATGAAGCAAACGCCCCCCGGGATGAGATGGTGCCAGACAAAAGGACGGGAGGATGATATCCTCATTAAGGTGGAAGGCAGAAACCACCTTAGGCAAGAAAGAAGGAACTGGACGAAAAACAACTTTGTCCTGATGGACAATTAGAAAGGGAGAGCGGCAAGGAGAGCCGCCAACTCCGAAACCCGTCTGATGGAGGTAATTGCCATAAGGAACGCCACCTTCCAGGAAAGGAGACGAAGGGAAACCTCCCTGAGGGGTTCAAAGGGCGCGCCCTGTAGTGCGCTGTTACGCCTAGCGCTCCGGGTCCCCGCTCCTCCCCGGAGCGCTCACGGCGTCTCTCTCCCCGCAGCGCCCCGGTCGGTCCCGCTGACCGGGAGCGCTGCACTGTCATGGCCGTCGGGGATGCGATTCGCACAGCGGGACGCGCCCGCTCGCAAATCGCATCCCAGGTCACTTACCCGTCCCGGTCCCCTGCTGTCATGTGCTGGCGCGCGCGGCTCCGCTCTCTAGGGCGCGCGCGCGCCAGCTCTCTGAGACTTAAAGGGCCAGTGCACCAATGATTGGTGCCTGGCCCAATTAGCTTAATTGGCTCCCACCTGCTCCCAGACTATATCTGCTCACTGCCCCTGCACTCCCTTGCCGGATCTTGTTGCCTTGTGCCAGTGAAAGCGTTTAGTGTGTCCAAAGCCTGTGTTACCTGAACCCTTGCTATCCATCTTGACTACGAACCTTGCCGCCTGCCCCCGACCTTCTGCTACGTCTGACCTTGCCTCTGCCTAGTCCTTCTGTCCCACGCCTTCTCAGCAGTCAGCGAGGTAGAGCCGTTGCTAGTGGATACGACCTGGTTGCTACTGCCGCAGCAAGACCATCCCGCTTTGCGGCGGGCTCTGGTGAACACCAGTAGCCTCTTAGAACCGGTCCACTAGCACGGTCCACGCCAATCCCTCGCTGACACAGAGGATCCACTACCTGGAAGCCGAATCGTGACAGTAGATCCGGCCATGGATCCCGCTGAGGTGCCGCTGCCAAGTCTCGCTGACCTTACCACGGTGGTCGCTCAGCAATCGCAGCAAATTGCCCAACAAGGACAGCAGCTGTCGCAGTTGACCGCCACGTTACAGCAACTTCTGCCTCTGCTACAGCAGCAACCATCTCCTCCGCCAGCTCCTGCACCTCCTCCGCAGCGAGTGGCCGCTCCTAGCCTCCGCTTGTCCCTGCCGGACAAATTTTATGGGGACTCTAAACTCTGCCGTGGATTTTTGTCTCAGTGTTCCCTGCATATGGAGATGTTGTCGGACTTGTTTCCTACAGAACGGTCTAAGGTGGCGTTCGTAGTAAGCCTTCTTTCAGGAAAGGCCTTATCTTGGGCCACACCGCTCTGGGACCGCAATGATCCTGCCACAGCCACAGTACAGTCCTTCTTCGCTGAAGTCCGGAGTGTCTTCGAGGAGCCAGCCCGAGCTTCTTCTGCCGAGACTGCCCTGTTGAACCTGGTCCAGGGTAATTCTTCAGTGGGCGAGTACGCCATCCAATTTCGTACTCTTGCTTCCGAGTTATCATGGAATAACGAGGCTCTCTGCGCGACCTTTAAAAAAGGCCTATCCAGTCGCATCAAGGATGTGCTGGCCGCACGAGAGATTCCTGCCAACCTGCAAGAACTCATCCATTTGGCTACCCGCATTGACATGCGTTTTTCTGAGCGACACCAAGAGCTCCGCCAGGAAAAAGACTTAGATCTCTGGGCACCTCTCCCACAGTATCCGTTGCAATCTACGCCTGGGCCTCCCGCCGAGGAGGCCATGCAAGTGGATCGGTCTCGCCTGACCCAGGAAGAGAGGAATCGCCGTAGGGAAGAAAATCTCTGTCTTTACTGTGCCAGTACCGAGCATTTCTTGGTGGATTGCCCTATCCGTCCTCCACGTCTGGAAAACGCACGCACGCACCCAGCTCACGTGGGTGTGGCGTCTCTTGGTTCTAAGTCTGCTTCTCCACGTCTCACGGTGCCCGTGCGGATTTCTCCTTCAGCCAACTCCTCCCTCTCAGCCGTGGCCTGCTTGGACTCTGGTGCCTCTGGGAATTTTATTTTGGAGTCGTTTGTGAATAAATTCAGCATCTCGGTGACCCGTCTCGTCAAGCCGCTCTACATTTCCACGGTCAACGGAGTCAGATTGGATTGCACCGTGCGTTACCGCACAGAACCCCTCCTGATGTCTATTGGACCCCACCACGAAAGGATTGAGTTATTCGTCCTTCCCAACTGTACCTCTGAGGTCCTCCTCGGTCTGCCATGGCTCCGGCTTCATTCTCCCACCCTTGATTGGACCACCGGGGAGATCAAGAACTGGGACTCTGCCTGCCATAGGAAGTGCCTCTCCCCCCCTCCCAGTCCCGTCAGGCAAGCCTCAGTGCCTCCTCATGGCCCCCGTCCTGGTGTCACACTGCCCCGTGCCAGGCTTCGCCCTCTGCCCTCCCTCCCCATTCCCACTCCTGCTGTGCTGCCTGCCGTTGAGGAAACCCTCCATTCTTTCCCGGTATCCTCATCCCAGGGGAGGCAGTTACCGGACAAAGAAAAGGGGAGACCTAAGGGGGGGGTACTGTTACGCCTAGCGCTCCGGGTCCCCGCTCCTCCCCGGAGCGCTCACGGCGTCTCTCTCCCCGCAGCGCCCCGGTCGGTCCCGCTGACCGGGAGCGCTGCACTGTCATGGCCGTCGGGGATGCGATTCGCACAGCGGGACGCGCCCGCTCGCGAATCGCATCCCAGGTCACTTACCCGTCCCGGTCCCCTGCTGTCATGTGCTGGCGCGCGCGGCTCCGCTCTCTAGGGCGCGCGCGCGCCAGCTCTCTGAGACTTAAAGGGCCAGTGCACCAATGATTGGTGCCTGGCCCAATTAGCTTAATTGGCTCCCACCTGCTCCCAGACTATATCTGCTCACTGCCCCTGCACTCCCTTGCCGGATCTTGTTGCCTTGTGCCAGTGAAAGCGTTTAGTGTGTCCAAAGCCTGTGTTACCTGAACCCTTGCTATCCATCTTGACTACGAACCTTGCCGCCTGCCCCCGACCTTCTGCTACGTCTGACCTTGCCTCTGCCTAGTCCTTCTGTCCCACGCCTTCTCAGCAGTCAGCGAGGTAGAGCCGTTGCTAGTGGATACGACCTGGTTGCTACTGCCGCAGCAAGACCATCCCGCTTTGCGGCGGGCTCTGGTGAACACCAGTAGCCTCTTAGAACCGGTCCACTAGCACGGTCCACGCCAATCCCTCGCTGACACAGAGGATCCACTACCTGGAAGCCGAATCGTGACATGCGCCAAGGACCAAATTAAGATCCCAAGGAGGAGCAGGAGACCTGTAAGGAGGAGCCGCATGGGCCACTCCTTGAAGGAAGGTCAGAACATGAGAATTAGATGCCAGAGGGCGTTGGAAAAGAATGGAAAGGGCAGACACTTGACCCTTTAAAGAGTTGAGAGCTAATTGTTGTTCCAGCCCTGACTGCAAAAATGAAAGAAGTCGAGGAAGGGAGAACACGACTGGAGAAAGAGATTGAGATTCGCACCAACGAAAATAAGACCGCCAGGTATGGTGGTAAATCCTTGCGGAAGAGGGCTTGCGTGCCTTGAGCATGGTGCGAATCACCTGTGTTGAGAAGCCACAGGCCCTTTGTACCGCGGTCTCAACCGCCATGCCGTCAAATGCAGCGACGGTAAATTGGGGTGGCACAGGGGACCCTGAGAGAGAAGGTCTGGACGAAGCGGAAGGCACAGCGGAACGCCGTCCAGGAGACAGACAACGTCGGCGTACCCCGCCCTCCGAGGCCAATCTGGAGCCACGAGAATGGTGGGAATGTTCTCCGCTCTGAGCTTCCTCAGGACCCTGGGAAGGAGGGGAAGAGGAGGGAACAGATAAGGAAAGGGCGAACCCCGACCAAGGAATTACCAGTGCATCCGCTGCCAGAGCAGGGGGGTCCCGTGACGTCGACACAAAGAGGGGAACCTTCTGGTTGTGGCAAGATGCAAAGAGGTCCACATCTGGAGTTCCCCAGAGGCCGCAGATCTCTGCAAATATCTCCGGATGAAGGGACCACTCGCCGGGTCGGGAGAGGACCGGCTTAGGAAGTCCGCTTCCCAATTGTTTATGCCTGGGATGTGAATTGCCGAGATGGCCGGAACCCTGAGCTCTGCCCATCGCCGCCAAACTGCGGGTGCCGCCCTGGCGATTGATGTATGCCACCGCAGTGGAGTTGTCCGACTGGACACGAACTGGGCGGCCCTGGAGAAGGCTCTCCCAATGTAACAGGCAAAGGTAGATTGCCCTCAGTTCTAAGATGTTGATTGGGAACAGTGTCTCCCTGGGAGACCAGAGGCCCTGGACTGTCCGGTCTCGGAAGACACCCCCCCATCCCGAAAGGCTGGCAACCGTTGTGACAACCAGCCAATGGAGGGGCAGGAAGGAGCGCCCCTGAAGCAGGGGGGAGCGGAGCCACCACAGAAGGGAGTGGCAAGATGTCCGAGGAAGTACAATCTTGCGATCGAGGGACAATAGAGACCTGTCCCACCGGGATAGAATCACAAGTTGAAGGGGTCGAAAATGAAACTGAGCAAAGGGAACGGCCTCCATGGCCGCCACCATCCGACCCAGGACTGCCATGCAAAACCGAATGGACATTGGGGAGGGGTTCCTGAGTATACGAACCCCCGACAGAAGGGTCAACCGGGCGGACCGAGTGTCGAACTGAAGTCCTAGAAAAACCAGGGACTGAGTGGGAGATAGGTTGGACTTGTCCCGACTGACCAACCAACCGAAGCAAGACAGGGCTTGAAGAGTGAGGCTCTCTAGATTCTGGTCCCTGGACGGAGCCTTGATCAGAAGGTCGTCCAAGTAAGGGCTCACTGAGACCCCCTTGTCCGTAGCTGGCCGATCACCAGCGCAAGGACCTTGGTGAATACCCCTGGAGCTGTGGCCAGGTCGATGGAGAGAGCCACAAACTGGAAATGTCCCTCCGGAACAGCAAATCGGAGGAACCGCTGGTGTCCTGGAAAAATCGGAACATGGAGGTAGGCGTCCCTGATGTCCACTGAGGAAAGAAACTCCCCCTGATCCATGGTCTCCACAACTAAACGGAGAGACTCCATGCGGAAGCGGCACAGGAGGAGATGCCGGTTGAGGAGCTTTAGATCCAAGATGGGGCGTACTAAACCCCCTTTCTTGGGAAGTACAAAGAGGTTGGAATAAAAACCTCTAAAGCGTTCCCTGGGAGGCCCCGGTGCAATGACCCCCTGAATGAGGAGGGACTGAAGCACACCCCGAAAGGCCTTTGCCAGAGAGGGAGATCGCAGAGCTCGGGAAAGGAAAAAGCGATCCTTTGGAAGAGAGGCAAACTCAATCCGGTAACCGTTGGACACCACATCTCTGACCCAGGAGTCCTGCACATGTGTGGTCCAGACGTCCCGGTAGAGTAAAAGACCACCTCCCAACCGAGAAAAATCCACGGGTGGGGGCGTCCCTTCAGGCGGAGGTGGGTTTGCGGGTACCCGCCTTGTGCGCAAAGTGGCCGAGGGTTATCCGATTTCCAGGAGTCTGGAAGAAGGGAGCCTTCTTTACCCAAGAAGGCGCCTGCCTAGTCCCATTCGTGACCCCGAAGGTCCGAAAGGAGGTAGATTTACGGCGGGAGGTAGTACTACGGGCCTTATTTTGAGGTAATAAGGAACTCTTCCCTCCCGTGGCTTCCGAGATGATCTCGTCTAGGCGCTTACCAAAAAGCTGAGAGCCAGTAAAAGGAAACTCAGTGAGAGACTTTTTAGAGGCTACGTCCGCATCCCAGGCTTTGAGCCACACGGATCTACGGAGAGCCACAAGGTTACCTGTGGCAAAAGCAGCACAGCAGGCCGACTGCATGGAAGCAGAACATAGAAAATCTTCCGCTTTAAAAAGCAGGAGAATTAAGTCGGCCAGTTCTTCCGAGATAGCCCCAGAAGAAATGCCCTGGCGGAGTCGGGAAACCCAGATTGTAAGGGCCCTGGAAACCCAGGCAGAGGCATAGGCAGGGAGAAGAGATGAACCCGCAGCCTCAAAGGCAAATTTAGCCAAGGTCTCCACCTTTTTGTCTGCTGGATCCTTAAAAGATGCAGCATCAAGCAAAGGTGAAAGTAAACTGCGCCCCGGCAGCGTCGGCACATGACGCGGCCAGTGCACAGAGGAATGCTGAAGTGAAAAGGCAGCCGCGGCTGCTGAATAACTGCCAAAAGTGAATACACACACACAGTCCTACACCACTGACTCCTTTTAGCCCCCAGCATTCCCTAAGTGACCCCAATAAACATTAGGGAGCCCTTGCCCATTAGGGACACCCAACTAGATAGAATAAAAAGGAGTGGGACCAAAACAGGGAGTCTCCAGCAGTTGCAAGCCCCGCACCTGAAATAAAAAAAAAGGGGGGGGGGGGGAATACTCACCTCAATCTGAAGCACTCACCTAATGAAGTCTTCAGTCATGAAGTCTTCAACCAGCTTTTTTGTCACCTGCATCATGCCGGGCTTGAAAAGCGAGACGAGCAGGGAAAGGTGGGGGACCCGCACCCATAAGGTACAACCCCAGGCGCTGGCCGTTGGCGAGAGGGGGTTGACAGTACATCCACGATGCCTGTGCCCCCTCAATCGCAAATGGGGAAACAGTGAATGCTATGTTCCTGAGACCCCACCTGAAAAAAGGAAAATAAAAGGGAATAAGAAAAACTAAACGTCCCTATTCTGGAAAAATAAAAAAAATGTTAGACCAAGTCTGGGGAGAACCCCAGACTAGTGTCCATCTCCTGCGACACTAAGCTAAAACTGATTACCTCAGGCTCTGTAGGCGGGTATATTCTGCCGGGAGGAGCCAACTTTTTTGGTTTTCTTAGTGTCAAGTATCCTAGCAACAACAGCATATACCCAAGGTCTGTGTCCCCCAATGGAGCCGATAGAGAAAATAAGATTTATGGCTATTATAGGGCGAGGGGGAGAAAGTGAAAACGAAAGTGCAAAAACTAAAAGACCTTATTACATTCTATTTTGGTTGAAATTATTTTGTGTATCAAGAGAAGTGGCTTTTCATGAGGGTTATGTAGATTGTGTTCCTTTTTAGCCCCTTGGACAAGTGTTTTTTTTTTTTTTTTTTCCACACCCCCTGATCATGAACCATACAAATCATGTAGCACTGGACGCAGCATTGTAGGTGAAAAAATATTTGCAAAAAGATAACTGTTACAATATGAATCATATTGTATTAGATCCAGCTAAATGTGGAATTTACAAGAGTTGTATAGCAAATTATATCTTTTGCACTTGCACGCAATTCACTCTTCTCTTATATAAACCAATCTTAAACACATAGATATTACCTTTTTATACTTATAGCTATACAAGTCTTGTAAATTTCACATTTAGCTGGATCTAATACAATATGATTCATACTGTAACAGTTACTGAAGACAACATAAAAGTTTCCATACATTTCATTTTTATCTATCATGTTCGCAACACTGTATAATTTACACCATGCACAGCTAAACCTTTACACATTTAAAACAAATACACATATCACACAACTTTCGCACATTAACTATGAGTCTTTCTTCCATATTTTTTAACAACTTTATTAGGCTTGATTAGCCCAAACCCTCCCTGGTTAAGATCCAAGACCGGATCTTATACCTCACCTGAATGACATTTTCCAAACTTGTTATATAAGGCTGTAATTTCCAGCCATGTTCACACAGTCTTTGTTTCTTCACCATTGAAAAAGGGGACGTGGCTCCTCCGAAACGCGTTTGGACCGAGACTGTTTGTCTGCAGAGGAGTCGGGACAATTTTGGACATTCTACTGCTACATTGCCGGACTTCTATCACCCTCTCACACTTTTCCCCGTGCTGCCGGGGTAGAGAGGGCCAGATCTGAAGGACCTCCAGCACTGCCATACGCAACAGATTGACACCACTATAACAGCACCAGCAGATTCGGCAATAGCGATACAGTGCCGGACTACTATCTCCCTCTCATACCTTCCCCGTGCCACCGGGGTAGAGAGGTACAGATCTGGAACTTCTTCAAGCGCTGCCATGCGCATGTGATTGACATCGCTAGATCCGGTAAGAGGCACAAAGTTCCGGACTTTTATCTCCCTCTTACATACTGTCCCCGTGCAGTCGGGGTATAGAGGGTTCATTTACGGCGCAGTTATACGTTTTTTTTCATACTGAATAATCCATTTAAAGAAAAATTAGACATTGCCAAAAATTTGACATTGCTATCTTTAAATAGCTCAGGGATGTGGAATTTCTATCGCCCGACGCCCGGGACTAGCAGTTTTGGGCGCCGGGCAGGTGAATTTGTCCGGCCCTTAGCCCAGCTTCGGGCAAGCAGGGCCGGACCTGACAAGTGCGGTGGCGATCTGCAGTTTGTATGGAGCGGGATCCCGACTCCTGCCCACTCCATACGCTGCAGCCTGTGTCCTCGGAAGCAGAGCAGGGGAGATGAGAAGCTGTGTAGGTGTCTTCTCTCCCCTGCTCTGCAGACGTGCGGGGGGCGGGGGGAGATGAGGGGGCGTGGCTTCTTGCTCCCCGTGCAGATCTGCGTCCTCTGCCTTCACTCTTCGCACGGGGAGACTGTATGCGGCGCTCTGCAGTATGTATGGAGCGGGCTCGGGATTCCTGCCCGCTCCATACTCTGCAGCCCCCGGCTGCTATCAGTAGCCGGGGGCCGCCGCTAATAGCCAGCATGCGGCGATCGCCGCGGCTGGCTATTAACCCTTTAGATCGCCGCTGTCAAAGCTGACAGCGGCGTCTAAAGGGACAGTTGAATGCTCCCTGGTGGGCTAGATCCACTATGGAGGTAGCCGGAGGACTTACCTCTGCTTCCTCCTGTCCCAGCTCTGTCATTGATAGATCCTGGCTGGACCAGGCTCTATCAATGGATCACAGAGCACACAGATTAATAGAGTTCAATAGAACTCTATTAATCTGCCTGAGGAATCTAATGATTCCTCCTATAAGTGTAATAAAGTGTAAAAAATAAATAAATAAAATAAAAAAGTTTTAATAAAAGTTTGAAAGACACACATTAACCCCTTAACGACGCAGGACGTATATTTACGTCCTGCGCCGGCTCCCGCGATATGAAGCGGGATCGCGCCGCGATCCCGCATCATATCGCGTGGGTCCCGGCGCTAATCAACGGCCGGGACCCGCGGCTAATACCACACATCGCCGATCGCGGCGATGTGCGGTATTAACCCTTTAGAAGCGGCGGTCAAAGCTGACCGCCGCTTCTAAAGTGAAACTGAAAGTATCCCGGCTGCTCAGTCGGGCTGTTCGGGACCGCCGCGGTGAAATCGCGGCGTCCCGAACAGCTGATCGGACACCGGGAGGGCTCTTACCTGCCTCCTCGGTGTCCGATCGACGAATGACTGCTCCGTGCCTGAGATCCAGGCAGGAGCAGTCAAGCGTCGATAATGCTGATCACAGGCGTGTTAATACACGCCTGTGATCAGGATGAGAGATCAGTGTGTGCAGTGTTATAGGTCCCTATGGGACCTATAACACTGCAAAAAAAAAGTAAAAAAAAAGTGTTAATAAAGGTCATTTAACCCCTTCCCTAATAAAAGTTTGAATCACCCCCCTTTTCCCATAAGAAAAATAAAACAGTGTAAAAAAAAATAAAAATAAACATATGTGGTATCGCCGCGTGCGTAAATGTCCGAACTATAAAAATATATCATTAATTAAGCCGTACGGTCAATGGCGTACGCGCAAAAAAATTCCAAAGTCCAAAAAAGCGTATTTTGGTAACTTTTTATAACATTAAAAAATGAATAAAAAGTGATCAAAAAGTCCGATCAAAACAAAAATCATACCAATAAAAACTTCAGATCACGGCGCAAAAAATGAGTCCTCATACCACCCCGTACGTGGAAAAATAAAAAAGTTATAGGGGTCAGAAGATGACATTTTTAAACGTATAAATTTTCCTGCATGTAGTTATGATTTTTTCCAGAAGTGCGACAAAATCAAACCTATATAAGTAGGGTATCATTTTAACCGTATGGACCTACAGAATAATGATAAGGTGTAATTTTTACCGAAATATGCACTGCGTAGAAACGGAAGCCCCCAAAAGTTACAAAATGGCGTTTTTTTTCCGATTTTGTCGCACAATGATTTTTTTTTCCGTTTCGCCGCGCATTTTTGGGTAAAATGACTAATGTCACTGCAAAGTAGAATTGGCGACGCAAAAAATAAGCCATAATATGGATTTTTAGGTGGAAAATTGAAAGGGTTATGATTTTTTAAAGGTAAGGAGGAAAAAACGAAAGTGCAAAAACGGAAAAACCCTGAGTCCTTAAGGGGTTAACCTAGTGGTCTTCAAACTGTGCCCCTCCAGATGTTACAAAACTACAATTCCCAGCATGCCAGGACAGCCGTTGGCTGTCCGGGCATGCTGGGAGTTGTAGTTTTGCAACATCTGGAGGGCCACAGTTTGAAGACCGCTGCATTAACCCCTTCCATGTTAAAAGTTCAAATCACCCCCTTTTCCTATATAAAAACATGTAAACATAATAAAAATAAACATATTTGGTATCGCTTCGTGCGTAATTGTACAACCTATGAAAATATAACATTATGTATCCCGTACGGTAAATGTAAAAAAATATCAAACCACAGATTTGCAATTTTTATAATATCCCAGAAAAAAAAGTTAAAAAGCGATTAAAAAGTCAGATCAATACCAAAATGGTACCGATACAAAAAACAGATTATGGTGCAAAAAATGAGCCCTCATACAGCCTGGTATGTGAAAAAATAAATAAAGCTACAGGGGTTAAAAAATGGCAATTAAAAAAATTAGAAAAAGTCCAGAATTAGTAAAACATGACGTAAACGATACAAATCTGGTATTGCTGTAATCAGGCGCCTAAAGTATAAAACTAACATGTTATCTGACCACAAGGTAAATGGCGCAGAAAAGAAAAATCACCAAATCTGCTAAATTATCTTTTACTATTTCAATTTCACTTCCCTTAATATATATATATATATATATATTATATATATTTTTTTTTTTTTTTTTTTTTTTTTTTTTGGTTCGGAGAATATGTTATTGAAAAATTAAAAGATATCCTTATAGTAGGTAGTTATCATTATAGTAGGTAGTTATGGCTATTATAGGGTGAGGAGGAAAAAACGAGAGCGTAAAAGCGAAAATTGGCCGGACAAGTGGATCGTCATGAGGGACAAGTAGATTTTGCTCCATTTTAGTCCCGTGGACAAGTAGTTTTTTATAAAATTTCCACACCCCTGTAGCTTATGGCATCCTGATCAAATACATGTTTACAGTTTTTTTTATGTGCCCTTCTGTTACTGAGATATGAGGGTCTATGGTTTGTATGAAAATTTAGGGAATCAGATGGGCGTGAACTTAATTTTAATAATAGAAGTGACCAGGTGATGGGTGGGATTATATAGTCAAGGCATGTGACCGTGCGGTTTAATTAATGATATATTTTTATAGTTTGGACATTTACGCACGCAGCAATACCACATGTTTATTTTTACTTACACAGTTTTTTTTTTATGGGAAAAGGGGTGATTCAAACTTTTTATTAGGGGAGGGGTTAAATGACATTTGTTAACTTTTTTTTTTTACTTTTTTTTTTTTGCAGTGCTATAGCTCCCATAGGGACCTATAACACTGCACACACTGATCTTTTACCCTGATCCCTGCAGAGCCATAGCTTTGCATGGATCAGTGAGATAGGGGCTCGATTGCTCAAGCCTGTAGCTCAGGCTTGGAGCAATCGGACGCGACGGAGCAAGGTAAGGGGGTCTCCGCTTGCATCCTAGCTGATGGGGATTGCGATTTTGCGATTTTATCACAATGTCCCGATCAGCCCGACTGAGCTGTCCGGAAGCGTTTACTTTCACTTTCAGACGCGGCGGTCAACTTTGATCGCTGCGTCTGAAGGGTTAATAGCGCACGGCAAAACGATTGGTGCTGCGTGCTATTAGCCCAGGGTCCCGGCTATGACTAGCAGCCAGGACCGACCCGGTGTGATGCGGGGTCACGGCGTGAATCCGTTTTACACACCGGGCTCAGGGTGTACAGGTACGCCCTGAGTCCTTAAGAGGTTAAGCCATAACCACATTGTGGACGGCTTTTTAGTGCTTCCTCAAGTGCGACTTTTGCAAACTTACACACAACTCAGACTATCTCCCACCAGCCCCACAAAAACATCTAAACTAGCACCATGGTAGGGTGATGTGGCTGTGCGACAAATTTTTCAAATGCAGTGTGACAATCAATGAATTTGTCCCACCCACGTCAAATTCACTGCAACATTCATGTTCTAAACCTGCATGAAGTGTAGGCCATAAATGATGAATTCCCTTCATTTTCTTGTCATTAAAGAAGTGTTTCCCAACCAGGGTGCCTCCAGCTGTTGCAAAACGACAACTCCCAGCATGCTGGGAGTTGTTGTTTTGCAACAGCTGGAGGCACCCTGGTTGGGAAACACTGCATTAGAGACTAGGAGAACAGATGATAGCATGCTGGGAGTTGTCGTTTTGCAACAGCTGGAGGCACCCTGGTTGGGAAACACTGCATTAGAGACTAGGAGAACAGATGATAGCAACATGCAAAGGAAAATGTTACAGAAATGTATTTCACAAACATTTACACATGGGGGGAGGGATTTATCATTGGTATTACCCTGTTATTGTGTTGTTGATTTGTCACAGGATTTGTCTGTTTTCATTGCATTTTGGAACAAAAGGTTAAAAAGCTGCAGAGGAGAAACCATATAAATAAAGTTGTGCAACTTCAAAAAAAATTAATTAAATAAATAGAAAGTGTACTAGTGCCATATTTATCCCATGCCCTGCGTCTATTTAATATATTTGGTGCACGTACACATTATGACCATACAAATATATTCCCTCCAGTACGCAGAGAGAAGTCTTCTTCTTTGGCTAGAAGTAGGCTGGACTCTGGATTACTACCACGTTCCTTTACCTGTTAGATGCCAAACGGGGAAAGAGGAGGTGACTAGACATAAAGACAGGGCCAGGCGTGACTCAGAGACCTGTAATCCATGGTGGTCACTCCTCTGGGGTTGGCCCAGGAGCCTCCATGTACTGCTGCTCTGTATTTATGTTAGAATACAATATACTGTTATTTTCCAGCAAGCACTGACTTTTTATGGTACATACCCAATAATGGGTTCACCATGACCACCTCCTCAGGCAGAGAATTCCACAGTCTCACTGCTCTTACAGTAAAGAACCCCCGACTGTGCTGCTGTAGAAACCTTCTTTCCTCTAGATGTAGAGGATGCCCCCTTGTTATAGATACAGTCCTGGGTATAAATAGACCATGGGAGAGATCTCTGTACTGTCCCCTGATATATTTATACATAGTTATTATGTCGCCTTTATTATGTAAGCCTTCTTTTTTCTAAACTAAATAACCCTAATTCTGATAATCTTTCTGGGTACTGTAGTCCTCTCATTCCCCCTGGTATTACCCTGGTTGCCCGTCTTTGAACCCTCTCCAGCTCCACTATATCTTTCTTGTACACTGGTGCCCAGTACTGTACACAGTATTCTATGTGTGGTCTGACTAGTGATTTGTACAGCGGTAGAATTACCGTATTTATCGGCGTATAACATGCATATTTTAGACTAAAATTTTTAGCTTAAAGTCTATCTGCGTGTTATACGCTGATAGACTGTTTCTGGCCCCGCAGAAGCCACTTTAGTTCAATGATTTAAAACGGGCACTTTAAATCATTGAACTGTGGGGCCAGAGTCCTGCCGCCGCCACCCGATTCCGTCCCCTATCCCCCGTTTTATAGTTCCATGTCACTGTCCCTGCCCGATTCCCTCCCCGTCCTCGGGTTGCATGTCTCGCCGATGCCCGATTCCCACACCGTCCTCTGGTTGCATGTCCTGCCGATGCCCGATTCCCTCACCGTCCTCGGGTTGCATGTCCCGCCGATGGCCGATTCCATCCTGGTGACCGCGCTCTTTATGGTCCTGCAGCGTCCTTATCTGTCACTGTGAGTCGCGCACTGACTGACGAGTGATGTCACATTGAGGACGTCACTTGTGCGTGGCGCGCAGTGACAGATAAGGACCATAAAGAGCGCGGTCACCAGGATGGAAACTGGCATCGGCGGGACATGCAACCCGAGGACGGTGAGGGAATCGGGCATCGGCGGGACATGCAACCAGAGGACGGTGAGGGAATCGGGCATCGCCGGGACATGCAACCAGAGGACGGTGAGGGAATCGGGCAGCGGCGGGACAGTGACATGTAACTATAAAAAGGGGCATAGGGGACAGAATCAGGCTGCGGCAGGACTATGGCCCCACAAAGCCACCTCAGTTCAATGATTTAAAGTGCCCGCTTTAAATCATTGAACTAAAGTGGCTTCTGAGGGGCCAGAAACTGTTTTATTGAGCTATACCCCCTCACACACGCACCCTCATTTTAACAAGGATATTTGGGTAAAAAGAAACGTTTTTACCCAAATTTCCTTGGAAAAATGAGGGTGCGTGTTATAGGCCGGTGCGTGGTATACCCCGATAAACACGCTATTTCCTTGTTGTGGGCATCTATGCCCATATCGATGCACCCCATGATTTTATTTGCCTTGGCAGCAACTGCCCGACACTGGTCACTACAGCTAAATTTGCTATTAACTAAGACTCCTAAGTCCTGTTCCACATCAGTCGTCCCAAGTGTTCTCCCATTTAATACATAATCTCAGCCCGGATTTTTCCTCCCTATGTGCATTACCTTACATTTATCAGTGTTAAACCTCATCTACCACTTCTCAGCCCAAACCTCTGACCTATCCAGATCCATTTGTAACAGTGCCCTGTCCTCTATTGTGTTTACCGCTTTACAGAGTTTAGAATCATCTGCAAAGATTGCTACTTTACTATTCAACCCCTCTGCAAGGCCATTAATGAATATATTAAATAGGACAGGACCCAAGACTGACCCCTGTGGTACCCCTCTAGTAACAGTCACCCAATCAGAATAAGTACCATTAATAACCACCCTCTGTTTCCTATCACTGAGGCAGTTACTTACCCACTCACACACATTCTCCCCCAGCCCAAGCATTCTCATTCTGTGCACCAATCTTTTATGTGGCACCGTATCAAATGCTTTGGAGAAATCCAGATATACGACATCCAGTGATTGCCCCTGGTCCAGTCTGGAGCTCACCTCCTCATAAAAGCTGATCAGGTTAGTTTGACAGGACCGATCCCTCATAAAGCCATGCTGATATGGAGTCATACATTTATTTTTATCAAGATATTCCAAAATAGCATCTCTTTGAAAACCCTCAAACAATTTACATACAATAGAGGTTAAACTAACTGGTCTATAATTCCCAGGGTCACCTTTTGACACCTTTTTAAATATTTGCACCACATTTGCCATGGCTAGTCCAGGGGAACAGTCCCTGTTGCTATAGAGTCCCTGAATATTAAAAATAGGGGTCTGTCTATTACATTACTACATTCATTAAGAACTCGGAGGTGAATGCTATCTGGACCTGGTGATTTATCTATTTTGATTATTAATATTTTTTTTTCTCCCCCTCTGACCATGTATTAAACAACCATATGGTACTGTCCACACACAAGCGCAGTCTTCCTAAGCCCCACAAGGCGGGGCGCATGCACGTCACATCGCCTCTCCCGCACATTACCCTTCAATACAGCCAGGCTCCGCCCACTTCTGTGCACAATCCTCCACACCGCAACGGGGATACATCCCAGTGTAGGTCTTCGACCGAGTCCTTTCACGTGTGTCCCTCCGCGCCGGATCTTTATATAGATCCCCGCCCCCTGCTCAGCGTGTCCAAGAGAATGTCAAGTCCCTCCTCCAATAAAAGCGGAAGCGGAGGGGCCGCGTTGGGTGAAGCCTCTGTTAGCTCCTCCTCTCCCGGGCTGCCGCAGTGAAATTGGGCGCGTTTGCGCAGTGACGTTCCTTTTTTTGTTGGAAGGTAAGGAAGGGATAGCATGGCGCCCGGGTTCTCGTGTAGTCAGGCGACTGTACGGCCGGCTGGGGGGTGTCTGTGTTGTCCTGTGACACGGCGAGTGGCGGGGCTGGGGAGAACGGGTTGGCGTCGAACTTAGTCTACGGTTGAAGACGGGGCCGGCTTGGGCGGGGGCAGAGCGCCTTGATGTGGCGGGACTGAGGCCGGACGCGCCATGCTGCCGTGCGGGGAGGTGGGGTTGGCAGCGGCCATGCGGGCCGGGGCGAGGCTGGCGGGGGTGGTCGTGGTAACGCCACGGCAGGCTAGCTGTATAGCTGCTGCGGCCTCCGGTTTTAGCGGGACGCCTCTGCCCCAGCTGTGTGCGCCGCGGCCGGCAGCCATGTCACGACAGGCCTGTGGGGAGCGCACAGTCATCCAGCCTGGGGGAGGGGAGCTCCGTGCCGCCGCCACTGGGCGATGCCGGCTGAAGCGATAACTACACGGGGGGAAGCGGCTTCAGTTTCCTAGGGCAGCCGGTGCTCACACGTGGACGGATAGCAGGCCGCAGTGTGTACAGGCGCCATACCTGGGGTCCGCCCGGTGTACAGCCACGTTGTTCATTGTCACTGCGGCGCCCTCAACGCTACAGACAGGAATGTGCTCAGTCCTGGTGGTACTATAAGCATAGTGATGGGGGTGCTCAGTCCTGGTGGTACTATAAGCATAGTGATGGGGGTGCTCAGTCCTGGTGGTACTATAAGCATAGTGATGGGGGTGCTCAGTCCTGGTGGTACTATAAGCATAGTGATGGGGGTGCTCAGTCCTGGTGGTACTATAACCATAGTGATGGGGGGTGCTCAGTCCTGGTGGTACTACAAGCATAGTGATGGGGGTGCTCAGTCCTGGTGGTACTACAAGCATAGTGATGGGGGGCGCTCAGTCCTGGTGGTACTACAAGCATAGTGATGGGGGGCGCTCAGTCCTGGTGGTACTACAAGCATAGTGATGGGGGGCGCTCAGTCCTGGTGGTACTACAAGCATAGTGATGGGGGGCGCTCAGTCCTGGTGGTACTACAAGCATAGTGATGGGGGGCGCTCAGTCCTGGTGGTACTACAAGCATAGTGATGGGGGGCGCTCAGTCCTGGTGGTACTACAAGCATAGTGATGGGGGGCGCTCAGTCCTGGTGGTACTACAAGCATAGTGATGGGGGGCGCTCAGTCCTGGTGGTACTATAACCATGGTGATGGGGGGGGGGTGCTCAGTCCTGGTGGTACTATAACCGTGGTGATGGGGGGCGCTCAGTCCTGGTGGTACTATAACCACGGTGATAGGTGTGCTCTTGTCTCCCCAGTACTCGTAGACACCCATCAATATGGCAGATGAGGTAGATTTCACCACTGGAGATGCCGGGGCTTCCACCACTTTCCCCATGCAGTGCTCTGCCCTGCGCAAGAACGGATTTGTGGTTCTGAAGTCACGTCCCTGCAAGATTGTTGAAATGTCAACCTCCAAGACTGGCAAACACGGTCATGCCAAGGTAAAGATAAGACCTGCATGGGTCACTTGTATCTCAATGCCAGCTGACATCTGAAACAAATAAGCATCACTACATGTCTTCTCATTCAGGTTCACCTTGTTGGTATTGATATCTTCACTGGTAAGAAGTATGAAGATATCTGTCCCTCTACCCACAACATGGATGTCCCAAACATTAAGAGAAATGACTACCAGGTAATGCTTGCCTCTGCAGTGCTGTATGTCCCTTTTTTTTCTATCGGGTTTAAGCTGTGTGCATGCTGTGTGGCTTTTAAGATCAAACTAAGGACACCAGACTTGTTGCCTTTAAACCCCCCCCCAGCTCTTTCTTGGGATGGGGGCACAACTCTTGTTGTCATAGTGAGGGCATTAATCAACTTTTAAAGGAGATCTGTCAGTAGTATCACCCGCACTAAACCTGTTACACAGGCTTGTAGTGTGGGTGATGATTAAAATGGTACTCACACTGTGTAGATTTTCTCAGCCGTTCCACCATAAATTGCATTTTCCTATAAATGCTAATGAGGACCTTGGGGCATGGGCGGAGCTCTGAGCCGAGCTTCGGGCACCCAGTTGTCTTCGCGGGGTGGCCACTGCGCCTGGCCCATCAATATACATAAACCCCCTCAATGCTCCTTCGGCCATGTTGTAGTACTGCGCCTGCACTGCTTACTGAACATCTGATCAGTCACTAGTGTCATGTTAGGTCTTTATATTACTACACATCTCAGAACTCTTCTCTTGCTGTCCTTGTCTATTCTCGAGCTGATATCTTGCATGCTGTCAATGTCTTTAAAGCTGCCTAAGTTGCGACTCTTATCACTTAAGCTGCTTTCACACTATACTTTTGCTTTGTTAAGGGTCAGAATATCCTTAAAAATGGATATTAAAAAATTATTCATGTCTATGGGATTTTTTTTTAATATAAATTATCGCCTGTTCTGAACACCGGATATTTGTGACGGAAGAAAAATGTCACATGCACTAACTTTTGTTCTGTCAAAAATAACGGTTGGATACCAGCAGTTAAAACTTTAACATTGAAGTCTATGGTACATGGATGAGCCTTTGTCATCCGTTTGGACCCGGTCTACAATATCCATTATTCCTTCGGAGCATGCTCAGAAGACGTGCCATCAGCAGACTCTTGCTGTGCTGAGGGACTACTCCCATCACGGAACAGACTTGTTTCCATGGTGGGAGTAGTAGTTCCCTGGCTGCAAGAGTCTGCCTGATGGCTATGGAGGCTACATTAGTGTTTGTACTACTACCCCATCATGGAACAGATTCTGTTCCATGATGGGGGTTGTAGTACAGGGGCTGAGGGATTGATCGCACTGGGTCTCACTTCTGAGACCTGCTGTAATCAGAAGTTATTAAGCGGGAGTGGGTGGCATGCTGCTTTCCCCTGCTATGTATGGTGTACTTTCACTTTCATCTTTAAATTCCCCACTGGGAGCCCTGAATGGCCGGTACGGAAGAGGTTTTTTTAAACTTGGTGTGCCTAATTAGTGTATAATCACATTCCCCCATGTGTATATGTGATTCCCCCCCCCCCCCCCCCCCTGCTGCCTGGTTATCTTCTAGCGCGGTCACAGCAGGGACATGCCATGCCATTCCCTGCTGCTCATCTCTGTAGCTGACAGAGGAGCATCAGAGAATGGAGGGACCTGTGTGCTGTTATAGCGCTTCATTCCCCGCTGCGGCCGGTATCTGACTTGTGTGCGGATTCATTTCCCCACCGCCACCCAACATGTCCCAGCTACATGGAATGACGTGTCCATGTTGTGTGCTGTGACAGTGCTAGATGATGACCGGGCAGCAGGCAGATGTTGAATCATACATACACAATTTGATACAGTAATTGGGCACACTAAGTTTAAAAACCCTGCTGGGAGCCCTGAATGGCTCCTCAGTACTGGCCATTCGGGGCTCCTGGCTGGGAATTAAAAAAAAAAAAAAAAAAAGTAAAAAATACACCGTACATCACAGGGGAGTTGAGCATGCCACCTGTCCCCTGTTTGATAACTTCTGATCGCATCGGGTCTCAGAAGTGAGACCTGATGCGATCAATTCCTCAGCCCCTGTACTACAACCCCCCAACATGGAACATTCTGTTCCATGATGGGGTAGTAGTACAAACACAGTAGCCTCCCCAGCCACCAGAAGACTCCCGCATCCGGGGAACTACTACCATCATGGAAACAAGTCTGTTCCATAATATGGGGGGGAGGGGGGTAGTCAAAGGCCCCTATCTACCCATGGGTAATTATAATGGACCCTAACTCAGTGTAGTACACAGATGTGGAAATCCTTTTGCCAGTTACATGTAGTTCTGGGCTGGTGAATTTTTCATAGATTTAGCCCTGTATTTTTTTTGGTGTAATCAAAATAAGTAAGTTTGACCAAGGTGAATGGCAATAAATAAAGATTTAATTTTTTTCAATTTCACCTCACAATTTTTTTTGTTTCAGAGCATAAGTTATGGAAAAATGAAAGGTGTCATTACAAAGTATACTTGGCCCCGCAAAAAACATGCGTCAATTGGTCTGTACTTGGAAAAATTAGTTATGGCTATTATAGGATGAAGAGGGAAAAAATTAGTTCAGAAACTAATAGAATGTAAATAAGATCTTTATTTTGGTGGAAATTATTTTATCTACCATGACAAGTGGATTTTCTTGAGGGACAAGTACAGTAGATTGTGTTCTGCTTTAGTCCCTTGGACAAGTAGTGTTTTGTTTGTTTTTTCAAGTTCACCCCACAACTTTTGTTTTGCCATACATTTAAAGGGGTACTCCAGTGGAAAACTATAACTTTTAATCAACTGGTGCCAGAAAGTTAAACAGACTTGTAAATTACTTTTTTATTAATCTTTATCCTTCCAGTACTACTTAGCTGCTATATACTACAGAGTTTATTTTCTTTTGGATTTTTTTTCCTCCTCTCTCCATGGTGCTGACACCACTGTACATATCGGGAACGGTCCAGAACAGGAGCAAATCCCCATAGCAAACCTATGCTGCTCTGGACAGTTCCTGATAGACAGGTGTCAATAGAGAACACTGTACAGAAGAAAAAAAACAATATACAGCTGCTAAGTACTGGAAGGATAGAGTTTTTTTATGGAAGTAATTTACAAATCTGTTTAACTTTCTGGCACCAGGTGATTTAAAAAATTTTTTGCACCGGAGTACCCCTTTAAGGTAAAATGAAAAAGTATTAAAGAGAATCCATCGTCGCCCATCTATGCTACAGGGACTGTCCAGTGGGGAGGGTGAGCCGGTCCGGGCCATCCATCTTGACCAGGACGCCCTGGACTAGTGACTCTGCATTGACGCTGGCGTTCAGGGACGTCCGTGCGCAGCAGATGTCCGTGACATCCCTACACGGTGGCATCAATGCAGCGTCACTAGTCCGGGGCCAGCCCGCAGCGGAGAAGAGGGCCTCTCGGTCAAGATGGCCCGAACCGGCTCACCCTCCCTACTAGAAGTCGGATGGTCCCTGCAGCAACGTTGGACGGCTGCTAGGGAAGGTCCAACAGAGCTGCAACTGGGGAGGTGAGTAGACAACAAGGGGGGGGGGGGTCTGGATGATAGGGGGTATGAGGGGGAGGATCTGGATAATATGGGGGGCAAGGGGAATCTGGATGAGGTGGGGGTCTGGCTAATATGGGGGGAAAGGGGATCTGTGTGTGTGAGGTGGGGGGGGGGGGTTGATCGGGGGGAGGATGACCGCCACTGCCCCATTGCCTCCCGATCCTCTGGGGACATACTGTCAATGTGGGAGAAGTAGCCGATAATTTATACCGGAATATCGGTATGTTATCTGCTATCGGCCTGAAAGGTCACAGATTATCAGTATCGGTTGATTCCCTAATATATGGTAAGCGGCAGTATGAGGGCACACTTTTTTGCACTATGATCTGTAAGTTTTATACACATGTAATTAAAAGTACTTTTTTTTTTTTTTTTTTTCTTTATAAAATGTGAGAAAGCAGCAACTTTGCACTTTTCATTCACGCCCTTCACCGTACGGGGTCATTAACATTATATTTTAATAGTTCGGACATCTACGCACATGGCAATACCAAATATTTTTTTTATTTTACACTTTAACCTCTTAAGGACGCAGAGCATACCTGTGTGCCCTGCGGCCGATCCTGGTATTTAAAACTGGGTCATGCCATGACCCCGCATCATACGAGGTCAATCTTGGCTGCAAATGATAGCTGGGACCCTGGGCTAATAGCGCACGGCACAGATCGTGGCGATCAAAGTTGATTGCCACGTCCAAAACGAAAATAAAAGCTTCCCAGCAGCTCAGTCCCGATCAGCATGACTATCTCGCTAAAATCGCAATGTCCCGATCAGCTATGACATGAGCAGAGATCCCCCTTACCTTGCTCTGTCGCATCCAATTGGCGTTTGATTGCTCCAAGCCTGAGCTACAGGCTTGAGCACTCGAGCCCCTAGAACGCTGATCCATGCAAAGCTATGGCTGTGCAGGGATCAGGGTAAAAGGTCAGTGTGTGCAGTGTTATAGCCCCCTATGGGAGCTATAACGCTGCAAAAAAGTGGAAGAAAAAGTTGAGGTCATTTAACCCCTTCCCTAATAAGTTTCAATCACCCCCCCCCTTTCCTATAAAAAAACACAAAAAATAAACATATGTGGCATCGCCGCGCGCGTAAATGTCCAAACTATAAATGTATATCGTTAGGTAAGCTGCATGGCCAATGGCGTACGCGGAAAAAATTTCCAAAGTCCAAAATAGCGTATTTTTGGTCACTTCTTATTTCATGAAATAATTATTAAAAAGCGATAAAGTCTGATCAATACAAAAATAGTACCGATAAAAACTTCAGAACACGGCGCAAAAAATTAGCACTCATACTGGTCCATACACGGAAAAATAGTTATAGGGATCAGAAGATGAGAATTTTTAACGTATAAATTTTCCTGCATTTAGTTATGATTTTTTATATATTATAAGTTGGGTATCATTTTAACCGTATGGACCTACAGAATAAAGATAAGGTGTCATTTTTACAGAAAAATGCACTGCGAAAAAACTGAAACCCCCAAAAGTTACAAAACTACATTTATTTTTTTTCTTCAATTTCGTTGCACAATGAATTTTCGCCGTGGATTTTTTTAAAAAATGACTGTCACTGCAAAGTAGAATTTGGTGGCGCAAAAAATAAGCCATAATATGGATTTTTAGGTGCAAAATTGAGTTATGATTTTTAGAAGTTGGTGAGGAAAAATGAGAATGCAAAAAACGGAAAAAGCGGAGTCTTTAAGGGGTTAATAGTCCCCATAGGGGACTATTTATAGCAATCCTTTGATTGCTAGTACTGTTCAGGATGATGTGATTGCTGCAGGTGACCCTATCATCCATATTTCCAACCGCACTGCTGTGATCTGTATTGATCATGGCATCTGGGGGGTTAATGGCAGACATCCGCGCAATTGCGGATTTCGGCCTTTGCGGCAGGTCCCTGGCTGCGAACAGCAGCGCATGATCAGAGAATCGGTCGTGTACAGGACGTAAATATACGTTATGGTGCACTAAGTACCTCAGCACCAGGACGCAAATTTACATCCTTGGTCGTTAAGGGGTTAAAAAAATCCTCATACTTTCTATTTTTACATAAGTGTGTTTAAAATTGCCCAAGTTTGACAATCTAACTTTCTCACTCTTTCTTGATTGCGAATACTGTTCAGTGCTATGCATAGCAGTGATCAGTATTATCGGAGATCTTCTGCCCTGCTCGATCTCAGACCAGAGCAGAGGACCCTGGGATAACAGCCGGAGAAGGTAAGGGCCCTCCGGATGCCATGCTGGATGACGGGATCCCCATGGCAACGGGCGTTCCGATCATCAAATAGAACGCCTGCATTGCTGCGGATGCCAGGATCTTTATTGATTATGGCATCTGAGGGGTTAATTGTGGACATCAGCGTGATTGCTGATTTCAGCCATTACTAGCAGGTCCCTGGCTGCTAATAGCAGCCAGGACCTGCTGTGCATGATGCGAGCACCGGTCTGGTGTTTGCTTCATGTACAGGACTTAATTGTATGCCCTGGTGTGTTAAGTACCAGTGCATGAGGGCGTAAATTTATGTCCATTGTGACTATTGGGTTAAAGGAGTATTCCAGGGAACCAAACTATATTCTAAATGAGGGGTTCGAACAGCTGGAACACCTGCAATCTCCTGTACAGAGCCCTGGCTACTTGTATATCCTCGGGGCAGAGTGGCCCTCACCTTCCTAGACTTACATAAGTGACTGTCTACTCAGCTAATCAGCTGCAGCAATTTTGCATCTCAGCTAGTGATTGGCTGGGCAGACTGTCTCTCACCTTCTTCCAGAAAGGTGGGGGAGAGTGCGCAAGAAGCCTGCTGTGTCCATGCATCATCACCTATGTCATGGACACACTTCCTTCATTGACAGCTGTGAAGAATCCTCAGTCAGCTTGTCCCGCTTCTGTCAGTGAGGACAAGCTGGGAGTTGTAGTTTTGCTAATGCTAGGGGAGGTGTGAGCAGACGGCATACTGAGGGAGGGGGCGGAGACCTGCACAGTGAGGCCACGCCTCCTCTCTAAGAGGAATTCAGACTAGTGAGCTAAGCAGCAACTTCTCACCTCAGCCAGTGGTATGCTAGGCCCAGTGTTATGTAACAGGACCGGGCAGCTGGGAGAAGGCGGGGCCCAGAAGACAGACTAGCGATATCTGCAACAGGAGAGTGGAGGAAGAGGAATCTATTTTACTTTTTGCAGCCTGGGCACAATGGAATGATAAAACATTCCAGGTGAGTGCTTCTTTGAGTACAACCTAAATCTGTATTCCCTGATGGTGTACATTAGAGGCACCCTGACAAACTTTAAATGGTCAGGGTAATAGAATCAGCTCATTGTACCTTCTGCTGGTTTTTGTGCCACATTGACATTCAACAATGCAGAAGATATACTAACTGTAGAGCCTTCTTAAATGATGCCAATAAAACTACTGTAGTGTAAATAAATCATTACCACTTTCACTCTATGAACCCATCATGGGCAGAGGTGACCAAAGGCTGATTTCAGTAAACATCCATATGTCAGATCCTAAAAACACTAGGGATTAAACTTGGACTGGTTTTTACATGGACAGCTGCAGTTTTTGTTGTATGGACTTGTTATAGTACTTGTTGGAGCCTAAATGGCATCTTCTAGATGCTTTAAGCTGCTCCTCCCTTGACACCTTATTAGGGTTGGGCAACATTGCTGTACAGAGTGTAATTTCTTGTATGCCTGTGTGGCAGTGGTGAATGGGTGGATTGGCAGGTAGGTTTCTGCCTGTAACATACAAACTTTGCAGATCCTGTTCAGAGTTGATGGGTTAGCTTTACTTTCTGACTTGACCTGTCGGAACTGTCTCTTGGGGGTTATGGCCTACTGGCTTGTTCTTGGTTTAACACAGAACTATGGAGATTTATCACTGCCTTCCTGACATTTATTGGCTGAAATTTGAGGTTTTGCGCAGAGATGTTGCAGAATTTCTCAACTATGCAGTGGAACTAGGGATCGACCGATTATTGGTTTGGCCGATATTCACGATTTTGGGCATTACTGGTATAGGCAATTACCTTGCCGATAATGCGATGCGCCCGCTTTAAATCGATGATCTCCAGCGGTGTCGCAGTGGGGGATAAATAGCTGATAACTTATACCGGAATATCAGTATAAGCTATCGGTCCTAACCTCCACAGATTATCGGTTCAAAAAAATCGATATTGTTCGATCCTTAAGTGGAACTGATTAATTTTGTGGTTTTTATATTTTTTTATATTTTTCCAAGGCACAAAAAAATGCGCCAATGTAAAAAACCACTAATTCATACATCTGCCTTGCCTTACAAAAATGGCATCCTACATCCTTTAAGTGGGTCTTCCGTTGTCAGGTTTTGGGGACCATTCTGATTTCTATATGCTCTTAATAGGCTAAAAGGGAATGGTCACAGGGAAAAAGCATCATGTTACTGAACAGGAGGCGTCAGAGCTGGTTGCAGTTTTGTGAGAAGTTCCAGGAGAACCAATCACTTAATATAATTTTTTTTTTTTTGTGTGAGAATCTGTTCATTCTGGGCAGCATAGTAATTTGTTAGGCCTAGTCAGTGATTTACAGCTGTTGGTTAAGTGTGCATAGAGCTATCAACTCTATCTATTCAATGTCTAAAGATTAGACTTCATTTTCAATGTGGCCTACTTTTAAATTTTTAGATTTGATCATTTGGAGTCTCGGTTCTGCAACCTACACCAATCAGGAGAGGTTTGGATAAGCACGCGGTTGTGCACTTAACATTCCAGCTCTCAGCTCACTGTCCCATAGACTTAGAATGGAAAGCAGTGAGACAAAAATTTGAGAACCAGTAAACTGTCCTACCGTGTACTTATCCCCATTAATTCTCCTGAAATTCTGTTGAAAAGCTTTGCAGCAACTGTGGCCATGTAGTTTGGGCTACAGAATAAGAACAAACTCCTGTATGCCCAGTTCAACCCACCTATTCTACTTAGTCAGCACATGTTAGCAATTTGACAGTAGGAGTCACAATGCAAGTTGAGCAAGCAGTCAGTCAACCTTTTAAGTCTGTTCTACTTTTTCAACTATGTAATTTTATTAGCTTGACTGTGGGGTTGCATGATTTGCAAAATTAGTTAAAAAGATGAATTTGTTTCCTTGTCAAAGTAATTATAACAGAATACTTTCAAGGCTAGTAGTTCCTTATCTAGTAGAGATGAGCAAACTTAGTGATTTAGTTCATCACGAACTTCTTGGCTCGGTAGTTGCTTGCTTTAGCCTGCATAAATTCAGCTTTCAGGTGCTCCGGTGGGCTGAAAAAGGTGCATACAAATTTGTCCAATACATTTTTACTGTGTAGTAACTTTTTATCTGTCTTCCTAGTTGATTGGTATCAATGATAAATACCTGTCCCTGCTGACTGACAGTGGTGAAGTCCGTGATGACCTTAAGCTGCCAGAAGGAGACCTGGGAAAGGAAATAGAAGCTAAATATGAAGCAGGAGATGAAATTATGGTAAGAGAATTGAAGGTCTTTAACAGTAGCTACTCCAGTCTTTTATACTTCCTTTGGGTAGGTCAGCAATTTCTTAGCAATACCTTTTAATATAACTTTAAGGGCATCTTACCTGTGCATTAATCTCCAAAAGGCTTGTCAAAGTTATTTCCTTATTGCAACTTAAAGGGGTACTCCGGTGAAAACCCTTTTTCTTTTTAAATCAACTGGTGGCAGAAAGTTAAACATATTTGTAAATGACTTCTATTAAAAAATCTTAATCCTTTCAGTACTTATTAGCTGCTGAATGCTACAGAGGAAATTCCTTTCTTTTTGGAGCACTGACATCTGTCCATTTTAGCAACCATGCATAGCTGGGGACTTGGGTTCAAATCCCACTAAGGACAACAATGAATAAAGTGTTATTATTATTATTATTATAACGTCAGCAGAGAGAACTGTGCTCGTGATGTCATCAGAGAGAATTCCAAAAAGAAAAGAATTTCCTCTGTAGTATTCAGCAGCTAACAAGTACAGGAAGGATTAAGATTTTTTAATAGAAGTAATTTACAAATATGTTTAACATTCTGCCACCAGTTGATTTAAAAGAGAAAGGGTTTTCACCGGAATACCCCTTTAATTTGTGCAACAGTGTTGGGTTACATGAAGTGTGTGAAACTTGTATAAACATAGGATTAATCTCAATAGAAATTCTAGTTTTCAGAGGACCAATGGTTAAAAGAATGAGATGTTTGATGGTTAGATAGCTGATCATACCTTCTGTGTCTTGACAGGCCTTGCGTTACCAAGATATTCAGTTTAGTCTGTCAACTTAAGGAATTGTTAATGGGCATGCACTCTGGTGATTTTAACTATGTAAAATCTACGCTAGGAGGACAATAACATAAACCATACCTTCCTTCACTCCTATGCTGCTGCCAGAATTACATAACCGGTGTCCAGTGCTGCTGGGTTTGGTGGAATGTCACAGGCTGCTCATCCAATCAGCATACACAGGGATGTCACGTCACCAAACCCAGACACCAGGAACAGAGTAGATATAAGGGTAGTAAAATGTGTGTTATACTACGCCAGTATACCATTAAATGGAACTTTTTTTATTTTTTTAAGCAGGGAGGGGTTATGAGGCTTAGATTGGGAGGTAAATTTCTGTCTTGGTTGGAGTGCCTGGACTTCGAAGCTAAATTTGGTCAGATACCACTGCAAAAGTTACAGCACACTTGATTTTATCCTAAGGAGATTTGATAAAATACTGGAAATAAAGTTGAATGAAGTTAGCAAAATCTCTGCAGAACATGTTTGCGCCACAAATGTACACACAAAGCCATATACATACAATGATTTCACTGTGATAAAGAGTAGACGCCACTATTTGTGTTAAGATTCTGTCAGACTAGTTTAATATTGCAAACTCATTCTGCATTCACTTTCAGGGTTAGATAAAAACACTTTGCTCATCTCTAATTTGGAGGATTTGAAAAGTAAGGGTGCAATGCACACCATGTTTTTGCAGTAGTTCCCATATCAGGTTTTCAATGGGAAAACAGACTCTTCAAAGCCGGACTAAACTGTATCAAAACGTATACAAATTTCAAGCCGTATATGGTTAAAAAGCATATACGGTTTGAAAATTGATGTCCGGTTGCATCTGTTAAGGAAAAAAACATGAGTTTTTAACTTTTTCACTCCATTTTGAATAAAGGTTCACTTGTTAGATTAAAACTCCAAGAAAAAAAAACTGCAAAGTCTAAAAACCTGATGGAAACTTTTTATTTATATTTATTTATTTTTTTTTTTTTTTTTTACAACCTGGACCAAAAAACAAAATGGTAGACTACAGTTTTGGGTATGAGTAAAAACTGGCTAAACCGGATGATGTGTTTTATAGTTTACAATGGGTATGGGTTTCCTAGAATTTTTATTTTTTTATTTTTTTTTTAACTTGAAACCTTATACAGGAACTGTATAGCAAAAACATGGTGTGCATGCACCCTTTACAGTGATTCGAATTGTCACAAACTTCTCGGCAGTTGCTGGCTTAAGCCTGCATAAATGAGTTCAGCTTTCAGGTGCTCCGGTGGGCTGGAGACTCTTCCCTAGGACTGTATCCACCTTCTTCAGCCCACCGGAGCACCTGAAAGCTGAACTCATTTATGCAGGATAAAGTCGGCAACTGCCAAGCAGTTTGTGACGAATCGAATTACTGAAACTTCGCTCATCTCTACTCCAAATATAATAATCAATAGAATCTGTTAATGTGGTGCTAATTGTTTTATAATTTTTTTTTTTTTTTTTTTACAGATCTCGGTGTTGAATGCAATGGATGAAGAATGTGCGGTAGCCATCAAGGCCATGACCAAATAAACAGGGATCCCCGGCTCGAGCTATCTGCTCAGGTCAAGATAAACAGATCTTAAATTTGGTTCTGATTGTCACCAAAGCTATGGCCTTCACAAAAACCTCATTTCTTTTTGACTTGACTTGTTTGCAAATACTGCTGGATTCTAAACTTGGGTATGCAGTTTAACTGGTCATTTCCAAATCACTGCACTATGGACATTTCTTGCGTTACCTTTCACATTCCTGAAGGTGTTCAGTCGAGGGTTCAGCTAAGGGACTCTTTAGATGAGGTATTCTGCATCAGTTTGTCCATGATGCATAGTTTAAATCAGGCTTCTAGTGTAATTGGCAAAAGCACCTGGAATTTATAAAGGTAATTAAGCAAATGTAAAGATGCAAAACTGTCTTACTAATATGTAGAATGAGGTCTTAGAATATTAAGCAAGTTTAAATCTATTGCATGTTAGACTGTTTAAAACACAAAGTGCCAAGTATATCACTTGGACATAAAGAAATGTGAGTGATTTAGAAATGCCAGTTAAATGCTCCTTCTCCTGCCCCTTCCTCATTTAAAAGAATAAAAAATCCTGGTGGCCATGTGCAAGTAAATTGTATTACCTCTGTATTCTCCTGCCAACATGTTGGCTTGCATATTGTAACCTTAGACAAAAATGGTGTCAAAGCCTGCCTACAGTCTAGCCAGGCACTTGGTATGTTGGGTGATTCTACACAGCAGGCATACATGGCACAAAATGAGGATTAGAGTTGTTAATGCTACAGATTTTCACTCGAGGCCTTTGTCATCAGACTGAAAAAAAATAAAAATAGAAAAATGCAGTTCAGTTGCTTTTTTTTTCTTTTATTGTATTTATCTTGAAATATTAAACATAGTAAAGACCTTCCCAGGAATTGATTTTGCGGTGCTTCCAGTGTGAATTTTTTTTTTTTTTTCTGGAATACAATGTGGATAGTAGAAATGAGATTTTAAGTGTTTACACAAGCAACCCTTGTGTAGGCTCAGAACCCTACAGTGTCCAGGGTATTCAGGCTTTAGGGACCCTAGGGTATGTATTCTGCATACTGAATCTCTAAACTGCTAAAGGGGTTTAAGGGAAAACCTTTTTTATTTTCAGTTTCATAAACAGTGCCACTCCTATCCATTGGCTGCATCTCATAACATTTTCTAATCATACAATCCCTTTAAGTAGCTTACTGTACTTGTTACGACCAGCTAAATCAGGTGCACAGATCTGGGTGTCATTTTGATATCAATAGAGCTTAATGTACTGTGCCTACTTGTCATACAGTAATGCACAGGTTTTCTGATCTTTTAAGACTAGGCCACTCATGTGTCTCCATCCAGAGCTTCAAGTCTGACTCTTCGGGGGGTGATGAGCAAGGCTTATCATAAATGGCTTTCCAGTTTTCTGCCCCAGCAGTTTGTCTCTAGAACTTGTTAGGACATTGTTCAAACCTAAAACAGTTAAAAAGCAAACATGCCTTGCGTGTATAGTTTACTGGGTTGTTTAATGATTCCGAACAAGCGAAAGTCTCAAGCTCTCTTCCTTGAATATCTCATTCCTGTCAACTTGACAATTTGCATTAATTGTAAGGGTTTAAAGCAATAGAAAAAACTGACAAAAGCTGACATGGGATATGTGGTATTAAGGACATTGGATATAGTTATTGGTACATCTAAGGTAAGTAGACCATTTTTTTTAACTAAAACTAGCCTAAATACTAACATGCTAGAATAAACTACAGGCTGTATGCACTGTAGTGCTGTCAAATTGCACCCTTCATTTATTTTTATTTTTTTATTGGCTTGCTGGAAGTAACTGGTCTTTTGACACTAGGAATATAAATGGATAGCATGAAGCTTTCTTTTCTTTTTTTTTTTCTGGGGGGGAGGGGGGGCATAACCTGCCACATCACACTGCCATGCATTGTCTCTACAGTGCTGGGACTTTGTGCTCAAACCAAATTTCATGTTTTCACTAACAGTGTATACTTTTCTAAACTATCATTGTATACTGCTAATTGTAAGAATAGCCCTTATGTGAATTCAAAGGGTTCAGATCACAGGCCGCTTTCTATGGTTTTTGTAGCTGATCTTTCAGTCATCTACAGTTTAGGTTCTTGATGCGCATGCCAGGAAGAGAAATTCTGACAGGTTTTTAGATTTGTGGGTTAAAGATTCACTGGCAATGACACTGCAGTGTTTATCATGCCAATCATGTATGCTGAGCCTTGGTGTGGCATCTAAAATACTATGGTCATTCTAAAAGTTGGACAACTAGATACCAAGCAATAACAATATAGCAAAAAATATCCTTGGCTTCTAGTTTCAAGCTTTGCTTATGCTTGCAGCATACATTTTAATTATGCAATGGCTGCTGAATAGAACATACTCAAAGGCCTATCAGTATAACTTGTTCAATGTTTATCTGCTTACCAGTTTCTTAACTGCACATGTTGTTGTAGGTGGCTGCATCATGACATTTATTATTTTTTTCTTTAAGTTGGTGTGAATAGATAGTAGTTTGGCAGGAGATAGCAGAAAAAGACATGCAGTTTGTGCTTTAAGTGTTTTTAGTCTTTAATGTTGTGTTTGCCCTGCATGCTGTGACACTGACATTGCAGTTCACAACAGAAACTCTTGTAACATCCAAACTTTTTTTCTTTAAAGACCCATTACTATTTGTACACCGAACAGAACATAGACAATTCTAAACCCTACAAGGGAATTGCAAATGTCTGATCTTTAAACCTTCTGTAGGTTTATGTATTGTATTAGTTTTGACATTTCACATTGTACAGAAGAGTAGCAGCCTTGTATATTTTGCATTTCACTGTAAAGTTAAACCTAATTGGTTAATCAAAACATGTAAAGTTTCAAGATTGTGTTACTAGGTTATAAATTGTGGATTGAACAAAATTAATAAGATCAATAAAACTCTAGGTGATTTCTGATGTCCATATCTAGTCCTTTTTATTTAGTGTGCCTGAAGTCTGTAGAAAATGACTACCATTGGAGCTGTATCTGACTGTAGGAAAAATCTGGCAGGGTTTTAACATGTTAGTGTCTGCTTATCTGACTATACTATCCATTTGTGGAAAGGAATCTTTAGGCTCAAGGATCTGATAATGATCAGCTTTAGGTTAGCTGTAATTCGAGTGCAATATTGCCTGCAAGCAAGTGTCCACAATTCACATTTTGATGTGGTGTGCACCTCCAAAGGCTATGTCCACACATGGCCTGCAGAATGGCTCAATTTCAAGTCATATTGCTGGGGCAGAGGTGTTATAGGTTGTGTCAAAACTAACCTCTTGTATGTGCATTGTCCACTTGCTGCCCATGGAGTGTGATGTAACAGGAATGAGTAGATGGTGTCAGTATATGACAGGCAGCTTAATACGGTTCACACTAGTTGCACAAAAGCATTTGCTGTGCTAGCTCTTACTGAAATAATCCCAAGGAAAATTACAATATATCTCTAGTAAATCATCAAAACACTAAAGTGTGCATATTGCTCAATACAAAATCATGTGATTTTTAGAATTTTTTTTTTAATAGATTGTAAGAAAAGTGCAACAAAGTAGGTAAAATGCAAAACCATTCTAACAAAAATGCAAGTATTGTGTTACATATTTTCCTATTGACACCAGCTAAATTCTGCAGGTTTTTCCTGAAGGAAAGCATTGTAAATCTACCCTTAGGCAGGTGTCACCGCAGTTTTTGAGCCAAAGCCGGGAGTGGATCCAGCAGGAAGTAGTGAGTCCTTTTAGATTTCCCATTACTTTTGAATCCACTTATGGCTTTGGATGAGAACTGCATTGACAATTTTCCAAAAATAACTGCTGTGACACCTGCATAAAACTGGTTGGGTTGTAGAGTGCTTGAAACGTTACTGTTCAGCTAAGAGCTGCTTTTCTGTGCAGGAAATGGGCTCCATAGACTTTCTATAGAATCAGTCTGCTGCAGCAGGGAGTGAGATAGGGAGAAGAGCGCTTAGGTTATCGTTGGAGATGAGAGAACTTACAGTAATTTGATTTGTCACACTTTTTGGCTGGGCAGTTGCTGACTTTAGCCTGCATAAATTAGTTCAGCCTTCAGGTGCTCTGGTGGACTGGAAAAGGTGGATACAGTCCTAGGAGAGTCACCTAGGACTGTATCCACCTTTTCCAGCCCACTGGAGAACCTGAACTAATTTATGCAGGCTAAAGTCAGCAACTGCTGAGCCACAAGGCTTGTAATGAATCGAATTACTGTAAGTTTGTGAAGTATATGCTTCACTCTTTATCTGCCAGTCAATTTTCTTTGCAGTGAATGAGGCAGGCCCCTGGGGAAGTAAGGGCTTTGATTCAGTTCATCAGCTTAGAACTTGTGACTGCAACAGTTCTCTGGACTACATGTCGAAAGATTTCTAAATGATCATAACAATCTGAGGCAGGATTTACACATTACGTGTTTTTGGAAAACTACCACAGCAGTTTTTTGAGCCAAAGCCAGTAGCATATTGAATAGAAAGATTTCTCATAAGGACTTATACTTTTTAATGGATCAATTTCTGGCTTGTGCCCAAAAAAATGCCTACTGGAAACGGTCAGACTAAAGTCATTTAAGTTTTCAGCTTAGCCAGCTACTTCATGCCACCATTCATCATTTTGTTAATGTAGCTGTTACATGCATAACAAGGTAATGATGGATGTTATTTTAGCCAAGGCAACATGCTAAGATAGCCATACAAATGACAACCATTGTATCTCCCAGCTCCCAAAATTGCTGGATTGGATGGTTTCAAGGAGTATGGCCACCTTGAAAGAAGTATCATGGGGCAAAAAATCCCCTATCCTTCAGATAGGGGATGTCTTAGATCGCAGGGGTCCAAGCCCTGGCTCTCCACAGTAGTGCGTCACCCCCCCCCCCCCCCCCCCTTATATAGCTCTAGGAGAGCCAAAAACTGCCAAACTGCTATCCCATACAGCTGAATGGAGGCGCCCCCCCCCCCCCCCCCCCTGCGATCTAACACTTAGTTCGGATAGGGGATACATTTTCTTTCATGATACGTTTAAGTTTTAACATCCTTTAGCTGCTGCATTTTTTTTTTAAGTGAAAATATTTAAAAAAAAAAAACAGGATTTTCAACTCCAAAATTTGGAGGAAATTTTCTTAGTGGTATAGGTGACAAGTAGAGGTGAGCGAACTTACAGTAAATTCGATTCATCACAAACTTCTCGGCTCGGCAGTAGACTTATCCTGCATAAATTAGTTCAGCTTTCAGGTGCTCTGGTGGGCTGGAAAAGGTGGATACAGTCCTAGGAGACTCTTTCCTAGGAATGTATCCACCTTTTCCAGCCCACCGGAGCACCTGAAGGCTGAACTAATTTACATAGGAAAAGTCATCAACTGCCGAGCCAAGAAGTTCGTGACGAATTGAATTTACTGTAAGTTCGCTCATCTCTAGTGACAAGATGAAACTGCTGAAGATTCTTGGTGAATTCAGTGGACATGTTCAACATGGGAAATATCTTGCTGTATTATGTATATATGTAATTTGATATGAGGATGAATTGAAATAAAGTTGTATAACGGCAAACATCTTAATTCATGACTGTTAATTTAGTAAACAGATTCCTTTCAAAATGCCTATATAAAATAGAAGTTGAACTATATCAGCGAAGTACAAGTATTCATGCTACATATAGTTACATAGTTTATAAGGTTGGAAAAAAATTAAGTTCAACCTAAAGCCCTATTGGGTTGATCTAGAGGAAGGGGAAAGCAACCATGAGGCAAAAAATTCCTTCCAGACTTCAATATGACGAACAGAATAAATCCCTTGATCAAAGTTCTATCCCCATAAATCTAGTATCAATAACCTGTAATATTATTTTCTAGAAAAACATCCAGACCTGGGCGTGTGGCCTGGATGCTGGTGTGAGCAGACGTGCGCTCTAGGAGCTTCTGCTGCTCTATACCCCTGAAAACGTACCCTTTCCCTGCTGGTCTTGCATGGCAGGGAAAGGGTGGCCGTAGCCTGAGGTTCTGGGTGGTGGAATGCGGCAGAGGTCTGGTGCAGGTGATCTTCTGTGTCCAGGCTGGTGTGGTGAGACCTCCTCTGGACCATCGGCCATCTTTACTGGTGGCCATAGCAGCTCCTGCCGGAGGGAAAGTGCAGCTGCTTATGTCACACTGTGAGACTGGGCTGGAACCTACTATGTTTCTCTGCTCTTGGCTGCCAGTTACTGGGGGTTGCTAAGTGAGTACATCTGGGCCTTGTGGTGTTGCATTGGCTTCTGCTCACTCCATACAGTCCCCCTTACTGCTTGCAATATCTACTAGTGACTTTCTAATAGCTCTCTGCGGGCCCTGATTTGCTGGGACTTGTGCTCTTCTTCCCCTTTATGGACTGGCTGGCCCTCTGTGGAGCCCCAACTGCAGACTCTATATCACTAGTGCCTCTCTGCCTGCTCTCAGTGAGGCCCTGACCTGTTTGGACTTGTGGTGCTTCTCTTGTGGACTGCCTCATCTGCTGGGGTTCTACTGCCTGCCTGCACTGTATACCTAGTGCCCCTCTACCTGCTCTCTGTGAGGCCTGGGCCTGCTGGGACTTGTGCCTCTGGCCTGATATATTTATAGAGGTGACCTGCACTCCTTGGACTGTGTTTCTGGTGCCTTTCTACCTGCTCTTTGTGTGGCCCTGTCAGTCATGGCTTGCCCCCATAGCAGGAACAAGATATCAAAACTATATGCTGAAGCTTCTCGGCCCACCTCTGATGAGGAAGCCTTCTCTGATGATGGTACTTCTGCTCCAGTGGCCCTTCTCAACAGGATCCTGGTGCACAGACCCGCTTGCTACCAAAGTTTCTGTGCAGACAGCAAAAGCGCTGAGCCAGTTCTCCAGACCCCAGGACTGTCCTAGGGGTGTTTCTTCTGATCCACCTGTTACTGTTTGAAGGGTCTCCGACTCCCCAGCAGCAGCAGTCCCCTGAAAGGCCTGTCTGTAATGCTACAGCTATGGATCATCGGTTCTCTGAGCTCTTGGCTGCCTTTACCTCCTGTTAATCCAGTTATCTGAGCTCTTGGCTGCCTTTACCTCCTATCAATCCTCTGGATCAACTCATTAGGCATATAGGTTGAACTTGGTGGCCTCTGGTCTTTTTTCAACCTTATGAACTATGTTGCTATCGTGACTAAAGTTGATGAAGTGCTGCAGGAGTCTGTTATGCTGCAACATGAGACCCAAAAGATATGTAAACACACTGAAGAAGTGGAGCGTAGGGTCTCTGCGGTGGAAGATACTTTACATCCTCAGCTGGAGCGGGTTGATTCACTGCAGCGCCAGGTTATGGGGGTTCTGAGTCACATGGATGATATGGAGAACCGTTTGAGGTCAATAACATTCGCCTTATGGGCCTGCCTGAGAAGGTGGAAGGGAATGATCCTGTTCTGTTCTTGGAATTGTGGCTGAAGGAGATTCTTCCAGTGGACATATTCTCTCGGCCTCCTCCTCCTGTTGGCCCTATACGCCCCTTCCTGGCCAAACTTCTCCACTTCAAGGGCTAAGATGCTATTTTTCGTGCAGTGCGTATCAAGGGTGAGGTCGTTTGTGATGGAAGAAAAGTGTCCTTTTATCCAGATTTTTTTTTTATGGAGCTACACAAGCAGTGGGTGCAGTTCACGAAGGTCCGGGCGAAGCTGTGTGACAAGGGCTACCGCTACTCGATGTTGTATCCTGCTCGCACCAGGGAGCCAGCTGCATGTCATCGCCGCCACAGCCTCTGTTGTAAAGTGACCTTCGGCTCCTGTCACCGACGGTTCCCCTGCTCTGCCCGGACAACAGTGGGTGGGCAGAGCGGGGGAACCAAACTTTAACCCTGCCCCCAATCTGCTAATGGTCGGTCACTTCTGACCAACGAATAGCAGGGATAGGAGGGTCCGGGTCACCGGAGACCTGTGACTTCACCTACCGGTGATTTGTGGCGATCGCCGACATGGGGTCTCAGGACCCCCTGGGCATTGGCACGGGATGCCTGCTGAATGATTACAGCAGGCATCCCGGTCCGCGGCGGGGACAAATTCCCATGGGCGTACAGGTACGCCCTTGGTACTTAAGGACCACGGGTGTATATGGGTATGCCCTTGCTCGCTGGTACTTAAGGGGTTAAACTTGTTTAGTGAGTCAGACATCATCATGGGGCAGAGTTCCATATTCTCACTGCTCTTACAGTAAAGAATCCCTGTCTGTGATGATGGTGAAACCTTCTAGAGCAGTGGTTCTTAACCTGGGTTTGATTGAACCCCAGGGGTTCGGCGGGGGAGGCCCGCCGGGTGTTTTTGCCTGGGCACATCCCTGTGTTCCGAAAGATGCTTTCGGAAGACAGGGACACCTCTGTTAAGTTCCTGCAGCCCCGTGTTTACTTTAAAAACGCGGGGTCCGCCGGGAGCTAGTGCACGCAGGGACGTCACTCACGTCCCATGCGTGTGCCAATGGCAACGGAGCGCGTCCGAGAAGCAAGAAGGACGCGCGCTGGCAGTCGGTAAGTGTTTACCAGCGGCGCGTCGGCTTTGGTGTTCCGACCAGTGATCCTCCGGTCCTACTATGGCCAGACCCGAGGAGCGGTGGTCGGAACACTGAAGTGGGGCAGTACACAGGCATACAGCCTCCAGCCATACTGTGTGGCTGGAGGCTGTATGTCTGTTGGGGAACATACTGCACCTAATGTGGGGGGAACTATACTGCCAACATAATGTGGGGGAACATACTGCCTGCTTAATGTGGGGGACTATATTGTACCTAATGTGGGGGAACAAACTGCCAGCCAATGGTGCAGATTATATTGCACCTAATGTGGGGGAACATACTGCCGGCCTAATGTGGGGACTATATTGCACCTAATGTGGGGGAACATACTGCCAGCCTAATGTGGGGGACTATATTGCACCTAATGTGGGGGAACATACTGCCGGCCTAATGTGGGGGGAACATACTGCCAGCCTTATGTGGCGGACTATATTGCACCTAATGTGGGGGAACATATTGCACCTAATGTGGGGGGATTATATTGCACCTAATGTGGGGGAACATACTGCCGGCCTAATGTGGGGACTATATTGCACCTAATGTAGGGGAACATACTGCCGGCCTAATGTGGGGGGACTATATTGCCAGCTTAATGTGGGGGAACATACTGCCAGCCTTATGTGGCGGACTATATTGCACCTAATGTGGGGGAACATATTGCCAGCTTAATGTGGGGGAACATACTGCCAGCCTAATGTGGGGGGACTACATTGCACCTAATGTGGGGGAACATACTGCCAGCTTAATGTGGGGGACTATATTGCACCTAATGTGGGGGAACATACTGCCAGCCTAATGTTGGGGGAACACTGCCATTGTTGCGAAAATGACATGAGAGTGGCATTTGCCAAGGTAAAGCCACGCATTTCTGAACTGGTCTCTGAAAGACAACAGCAGAAGTCACACTGATTTGCAGTAAATATTCATTATGTTTTTGTGTGAAAATCATGTTTTCATGGTTTTGTTCATTTTGTGCACCTATGTATAAATATATACCTCCTATGTTTTGAATTTGAAAAAAATCATATTTTATTTTTCCAATTAAGAGGGGTTCGGTGAATGCGCATATGAAACTGGTGGGGTTCAGTACCTCCAACAAGGTTAAGAACCACTGTTCTAGAGGATTACCCCTTGTCATGGTTACCGGCCTAGGTATAAAAAGAACACTAGAAAGATCTCTGTACTGTCCCTTCATATATTTGTACATTGTGACCAAATTCCCCCCTATATAACCCCAAACTTGATAATCTGTCTTGGTTCTGTAATCCTCCCGTACCGCCAATTATCTTTGTCACCCTCCTCTGCACCCTCTCCAGTTTAGCATGTCCCTCCTTTTACATAGTCGTCCAAAACTGGACACAATACTTCATATGTGTTCTGACTAATGATTTATACAGTGGTCTCTCAAGTTACAATATTAATTGGTTCCAGGATGACCATTGTATGTTGAAAATAGAGATGAGCGAAGTTACAGTACTTCGATTCTGCACAAACCTCGCAGCTCGGCGGTTGCTGGCTTTAGCCTGCATAAATGAGTTCAGCTTTCAGGTGCTCCGGTGGGATGGAAAAGGTGGATACAGTCTTAGGAGAGAGTCTCCTAGGTAGGGATCGACCAATTTTCAATATTCACGATTTTGGGCGTTATCGGTATCGGCAATTACCTTGCCGATAATGCGCCGCACCACCCACCGCGACCGACCCGCCGCCCCCCCCCCCCCCATTTTCTCCCCCATCCCCGGTTTTATAATTACCTGTGCCCGGGGTCCACGCTACTTCTGGCTCCTGCTGCGTCCTGCGTTACGCTGTGCGCAGTGAATTGACATCACCGTCAGTGCGCACAGTGACAGCTCAGGAGGACGCCATCGGAGCCAGATGTAGAGTGGACCCCGGTAATTATAAAACCGGGGATGGGGGAGGTAATGGGGCCATGGCGGTGCGGACGGTCGTGGTGATAGGACTCAGGAGGACTCCCAGACAGGCAGGGGGAGAGAAGCGGGCGTCGGCCTATGGCACCGCAAAAGCCGCTGCAGTTCATTGATTTAAAGCGCCCGCTTTAAATCAATGATCTGCAGCGGTGTCGCGGGGGGATAAATAGCCGATGACTTATACCGGAATATCGGTATAAGTTATCGGCTATCGGCCCTACCCTTCACAGATTATCGGTATCGGCCCTACAAAATAGATAACGGTCGATCCCTACTCCTAGGACTGTATCCACCTTTTCCAGCCCACCGGAGCACCTGAAAGCTGAACTAATTTAAGTCAGCAACCACCGAGCTGCGAGGTTCGTGCAGAATCGAAGGACTGTAACTTCGCTCATCTCTAGTTGAAACCATTGTATGTTGAGACCATAACTCTGGAAACCTGATAATTGGTTCTGAAGCCATCAAAATGTCATCCAAAAATAGGAAAAAGTGAGAATTAAACAAAAATATGTAGATAACTAATGTAGATAAAGCAAATCCTTGCATATAAAAGTAAGAAAGTGCTGCTGGGAGCTGTAAATCACTGTCTGTGTAGAGGACAGGGGCTTCTTCAAGGTTCTGTACAGTACACATAATGGGGGAGATTTATCAAAACCTGTCCAGGGGAAACGTTGCTGAGTTACCCATAGCAACCAATCAGATCACTTCTTTCATTTTCAAAAAGGCCTGTGAAAAATGAAAGAAGCGAGCTGATTGGTTGCTATGGGCAACTGCACCACTCCCTCTACACTGGTTTTGATAAATATCTCCAAATGGCCTAAAAAAGTAAAATAGAGCTGCCCTTACTTGGTGTCCAAAGGAGCAGCTCCCTGTGACATAGGCTAAGAGTAGTACAGAACATGTAATACCTCCCTGTACTGTAGGGGGCGCTACCAGACAGGAATTCAGTGCATGCACTTCAGTAATATAGGTGTTTTACCAGTGAATGCCCATTCTTATTTGTCAGTTCTTCCAGCCATTGACATGTTTCGCAGATCTGGACTGTCTCTAGTATTGTATGTTGAGTCTGGTTTCAAGTAACATTGGTCCAGAAAAGACCATTTTATGTTGAAACTATTGTATGTTGAGGAAATTGTAAGTTGAGGGATCACTGTACAGAGGTAAAATTATGTTCCTGTCATGAGCCTCTATGCGTCTCCTGATACATCACATGACTTTATTAGCCTTAGCAGCCACTGCCTGGCACTGGTCTCTAAAGTTGAGATTACTGTCACCCACTACCCCAAATCCTTTTCGGTAGAAGTTTTACCTAATGTCTTATTACTTAGCACATCATTGTACATGTTGTTTCTACAGCCCAGCCTTACATTTTTCTTCAATAAACTTTATTTACTATGTCTGTGCCCAAGCCTCCAGCTTCCCCAGATCCTTCTGGTAATATTATGTTCTCCTCCTCTGTAGTGATCATGTTACCCAGTTTAGTGTCATCTGCAAATATAGAAATTCTACTCTGTAATCGCTCTACAAGGTCATTAATGAAGTAGTGGACCCAGTCCTGACCCCTGTGGTACCCCACATGTAACTATCACCCAACCAGAGTAAGTTCCATTTATCCCCAACCACTACTTTCTATCACTGAGCCAGTTGCTAACTCCTTTGCGTCCCATTATCCTCATTTTATGTACTAACCTTTTTTGTTGCACATTATCAAATGCCTTAGAAAAGTCCAGATACACAACATCCACAGCTTCACTTCGGTCCAATCTATAACTGACCACCTCATACAAGATGATCAGATTCCTGACAGAACCAATCCTGCATAAACCCATGTTGTTGCTTTATTATTATGTTATTTTCATTGAGATACCCCAGAAAAGCATCTCCGAAAACCTTCAAAAATCTTACCCACAACATATGTTAAACTTACAGGTCTATAATCCCCAGGATCCCTTTTTGAATATTGGTACCACATTTGCTAAGCGCCAGTCCTGTGGAACACTCCGTCATAATAGAATCTTTAAATATAAGGAATAAAGGTCTGTCTAACATTTGTACAGGGTGGGCCATTTAAATGGATACACCTTAATAAAATGGGAATGGTTTGTGATATTAAGTTCCTGTTTGTGGCACATTAGTATATGTGAGAGGGGAAACTTTTCAAGATGGGTGGTGAACATTGGCGGCCAGTTTGAAGTCAGCCATTTTGAATCCACCTTTTCTTTTTTCAATAGGAAGAGGGTCATGTGACATCAAACTTATTGGGGATTTCACAAGAAAAACAATGATGTGCTTGATTTTAACATAACTTTATTCTTTAATGAGTTATTTACAAGTTTCTGACCACTTATAACATGTGTTCAATGTGTTGCCCATTGTGTTGTATTGTCAATGCAACCCTCTTCTCCCACTCTTCACACACTGATAGCAACACCGCAGGAGAAATGCTAGCACAGGCTTCCAGTAGCCGTAGTTTCAGGTGCTGCAGAATGGGCAAAACAAAAATTGGAACAGGACCCTAAGATTTTGTTCAGTGATGAGGCAAACTTTTATTTGAATGGTAAAGTAAACAAACAAAACTATTGGTCTGACACTAACCCACATTAGATAGATCCCTCCAAGACTGTTGGAACACAAAAATTGATGGTATGGTGTGGTATATGGGGTACAAAGATAGTGGGGCCATTCTTCATCAATGGAAACCTCAAGGCCACTGGATATGTGAAATTGCTACTTGATGATGTGTTTCCCTCTTTATGCAGTAAAGCTGGCACGTTCCCTGAGTTTTTCCAGCAACATGGTGCACCACCACATTATGGATGTCAGGTCTGAGCATTCCTAGATGAACAATTTCCTGGAAAGTGGATTGGTCGTTGTGGGCCAGTTGAATGGCACCCAAGGTCACCTGACCCCCTTAGACTTTTATCTTTGTGGTCATCTGAAGGCAAGAGGGTTACATTGCCAATCCAACACAATGGGCAGCCCACAGCACATTGAACACATGTTATAAGTGGTCAGAAACTTCTAAATAACTCATGAAAGAATAAAGTTATGTTAAAACCAAGCACATCATTGTTTTTCTTGTGAAATTCCCAATAAGTTTGATGTCACATGACTCTCTTCCAATTGAAAAAAACAAAAGTTGGATTCAAAATGGCCACCATGGTCACCACCCATCTTGAAAAGTTTCCCCCCTCACATATACTAATGTGCCACAAACAGGAAGTTAATATCACCAACCATTCCCATTTTATCAAGGTGTATCCATATAAATGGCCCACCCTGAACTTAATTCCTGCAAAACTCTTGGATGGTTTCCATCTGGGCTCAGTGATTTGTGTGTTTTAATGTTAAGTAGGCGCTGCACTTTTTGTTGGGACAAACAAGTAAGATTTTATTACAAGACTGGAGGCAAACTACTCAGGATAGCAGCAAGGTATTAACATAAGATATAGAGAAAAAAAAACATTACATATGCAAATTAGGTGCATCAGATAGCCAATCAGAGGCCAGAACAGGTGACATAAGGTATGGTAAGGTACAATACTTCCTCTTTGCTGCTCTGCAGATAAGTACCTCATATATTTGCTCCTGCATATATTTGTTTTAATTGTATTTACATTATAATTGATATTTTTTCTCATTAATTTTTTCATTCCAGTGTTAAACCTGTTTCATTTCACATACTTATGTTTCTTTATTCCCATTTTGGTTGGTATATTTATTACCATTACGCGTTCTTTCCTTTTTTCCTATATTATCCTATTATCATTCATTTCTTATCTTTCTTGTAATTATCGCTTACCCCCTTTTTTTCCTATACCTGCTGGTATTTACTTATTTCTGCTTCATCTATTCGGCCATTTCCCTGCATCGCTGATTTCCGGCAGTTGTCGGTGTTCTCGCGATGCCTGCGCGCTGGTTATCAGCTGTTCGCGCTTTTTTATTTTCCCCCTCACCGTGACTGACCTAGCTTGTCAGATCCTGTCAGTAAGCGTGATGCACCATAGCTCCATCCTCCTTCAACGACATCCCGGCTGTTTTTGTGTAAAATTCCTCCCCCATACTTGTGAAATTACCAGTTTCCTCTTTTCTTATACTGTGGCGCCACCTACTGGTGTCTTTTAGTATATTTCTATATATTTTTTCTGTCACAACTGGATTTATCTGCCATATCTATATATATATTGTTCATTTTCAGTACCTCCATTTTCATTTATTTTGGAGGCATAATATTAATATAATATTCTTTAATATTTTCTATTATATTGGTTACAATATTTACAATTTATATATATATATATATATTAACCTCTTAAGGATGCAGGTCATATCTGTACGCCCTGCGCCCAGTCCCGGTATTTAAAATGGGGTCACGGCATGACCCTGCATCATACCTGGTCAGTCCCGGCGGCTTATGATAGCCTGGACCTTGGGCTAATTGCGCGATGCACCGATCATTGTGCCGCGCGCTATAAACCCTTTAGACATGGCAATCAAAGTTGATCGCCGCGTCTAAAACAAAAGTGAAAGCTTCCCGGCAGCTCAGTCCGGCTGATCAGGACTATCGCGATAAAATCGCGATGTCCCGATCAGCTAGGACGCGTGCGGAGGTCCCCTCACCTGTCTCTGTCAGATCCGATCGGCGTTTGATTGCTCCAAGCTTGAGCTACAGGCTTGAGCAATCAACCCCCTGTAACGCTGATCCATGCAAAGCTATGGCTTTGCAGGGATCAATGTAAAAGATCAGTGTGTGCAGTGTTATAGCCCCCTATGGGAGCTATAACACTGTGAAAAAAAAAGAAGTTAATAAAGGTCATTTAACCCCTTCTCTAATTAAAGTTTGAATCACCCCCCTTTTCCCATAAAAAAAACTGTAAATAAAAATAAACATGTGGTATCGCCACATGCGGAAATGTCCAAACTATAAAAATATATTGTTAATTAAACCGCACGGTCAATGGTGTATGCGCAAAAAAATTCCAAAGTCCAAAATAGTATATTTTTGGTCACTTTTTATATCATGAAAAAATGAATAAATATCAATACAAAAATGGTACCGATAAAAACTTCAGAACACGGTGCAAAAATGAGCCCTCATACTGGCCCGTACGTGGAAAAATAAAAAAGTTATAGGGGTCAGAAGATGAGAATTTTTTACGTATAAATTTTCCTGTATGTAGTTATTTTTTTCAGAAGTACGACAAAATCAAATCTATAAAAGTAGGGTATCATTTTAACCGTATGGACCTACAGAATAAAGATAAGGTGTCATTTTTACTGAAAAATCCACTGTGTAGAAATGGAAGCACCCAAAATTTACAAAATGAAATTTTTTCTTCAATTTTGTCGCACAATGAATTTTTTTCCGTTTCACCGTGGATTTGTTGGTAAAATGACTAATGTCACTCAAAGTAGAATTGGTGGCGCAAAAAATAAGCCATCATATGGAATTTTATGTGCAAAATTGAAAGTGTTATGATTTTTAGAAGGTGATGAGGAAAAAATGAAAATGCAAAAACGGAAAAACGCTGAGTCCTTAAGGGTTTAAAATCTACCTATCCTCCTGCATAATAGCTAATGAGGATTCTTCCAAGGTCATGGAGACCTCTACCTTTGAAACTTGATGGTAATGCCATTCAATCTATGGTGGACATGTCCGTAATGCTATGTCCAATATTCCGGATATTGTGGCACAATCGGTAGCTTTGGAAATGTCTCATAGTAGACCTCCTAAATCCCCCAAAGCTGGACCCTCTACCCCATCGGGTAATTTTTTTTTTTTTAAACATCACTTTATTGGGTTTTTACATATTACAATTAAATCCGACGGGGCCCCAGAAAACCTGTGAAAAACCCCATCCCTCCCCCACCCCTCCACATAAATTCCCCCAGTTATTGTAACCCCACAACACAAATCAAACATCTAGGACCCAGAAGGCGTAAAACATACAATTACTCAAATATAAATCCTCAGCGGCTCAGAACTAGAAATACGTGGCAGTAGGTCTAAGGTCTCCCCCTCAAAGCGCAATGAAAAATGGAGGGTCACCTGGATCGAGAAGGCAGTCTCAATCGCCCCAATGATCCCGACAGTACTCTAGTCAAATACCAGGAAGTAGAAGCAAAAGGCCCCATCAGCAGAATAATTTCGTCGTCCCTGAGGAAGACTTGTATAAAAGTCCTCCATTTCTTTAAAAAGGACTTGGTCGATTTATCCTTGGAACACAAGATCTCCAGCCTATCCAAATGCATGTATCTCTTCACCTGGTCAATCACATCCCTGGGTGAGGGCATCTCCGCCCGCAGAGGTTGGCAAGAAAATCTGTATACGCGGTGCGCAGGGCTGATCCCACTACCCCCAGTTGATCAGTGATTTTTTTTTCAAGGAAGAGGTGTAGGCCATGATGCGGCCCCTCAGGACAGCCTTGGCGGTGTCCCAGAACAATTGAGGAGTTAAAGAGTGGGCAGCGTTGTCAGTTGAGAATTCAAGCCACCAACCCTTCAACAGCACCTGAAACTCCTCGTCCCTAGCCAGGCTGGAAGGGAATTTCCATAAAAAGTCGGACCCCCTAGGTATGGTGTCGTTCAGGGAAACAAGCATCGGGGCATGGTCAGAAATAACTAGGTCAGAGAAAGAGAAACAGTCCAGATTTGGAAGCAGAGAGTCCGTCAGGAAGCAATAGTCCAGTCTAGACCAGGAGTCGTGGGAGTGAGAGTAGTGGCTGAAGTCATGGTCATCAGGGTGAGAGCGTCTCCACGAGTCAGTCAGGCCCAGACCCGTTGACCATGGCCATAGTAGCAAGTCAGATGGTCGAGGTGGAGGGGGCCGGTTACTCTTTCTGTCCTCCCTGTGATCCATAACCAAGTTAATGTCCCCAGCTATCACCTTCTTGGGCGACCCCGTCACTGCCAAGTATCCCGCCAGTTCCCCCAAAAAAGACTCATGACCTGAATTAGGCCCATAGACATTAACTACCATCAGTTCTTTCCTTACAGTCTTAACCTGAACCGTACATATACGACCCGCCGCGTCCGAGGTCACCTCGCACGTGAGGGATTTATTAAAGAGTGCCAAAACTCCCGCCTTATGATCAACTGCTGGGGGCCCCTCTACCCGTCCAACCCACCACTTCTGCATCCTATGGAAATCAGACGCCTCTAAGTGCGTCTCCTGTAAGAGGGCAATATCTGGGCCTAAACGCTTGAGATGTCGGAGAACCATATTACGCTTGTGGGGAGACCTCAAACCTTTAACGTTCCATGAGACAATTTTCATAAAGTGGACTGCAAAAAAACTTTAGCCAAGTGGTCCTAAGCATATTCTTCCCCATACCCTGAGAACAACCCCCCCCCCCCCCCCCCTCAACAGTAGCAAACCCAAGAAACATAGTTCGGTGCCCCAACCAGCCCCCACAAGCAGTCCCCTCCCCCCTAACAACACCGTTCAAATAGGAGTCCCCTGCAATGTCAGTACCCCGGCCGGTGGATCCCCCAAGAAGTAACAGCCCAGAGAGTGGAAGGAATGCACCCGGGATGGATGTACAATACCCCTCGATGGCGAATAAACAAGACAATGCCCCCAGTCGAAACACCCTCCTACAACAGTTCAACAGAGCAAGCAGTGAAGGAATTATATAGGAGCAAAATATGGTATAAAATGTATTACTTTTTTTAGTTTTTTCACTTTCCCCCTCCCCACAGTAAGTATTTTCTCCTCCCTCCGTCCCTCCCGTGAACCCCCCCCTCCTCCAACCCTATACACACCCTACAGAGGTACGCCATCACACATAGTAGTGAGCACACAAACATTTAAACATGGAACAGTAACGGGAGTGACTGCTCGCTGCGGGGGACATCACGGGCCCACATAAGGTCAAACAGGGACAGCGTTGGGGACAGGCAGGGGGAAACCAAGCCCTGCATGGAGAGGGAGAAGCACAGCAATATAATCCACTGGGGACCCATAGAGAAATTCAGCCTGCCGTACTTCTCACCAGCCTGCAAGAAAACTGTTAAAGTACTTGCGCAAATAGTAGTCCTCCTCCCGTGGATCTGGGAAGCCGGTCTCGAACGTCCTCCCTCCTCTCCCAACGATCACCTCTCGAGGGATAAGGGCTATCACCCCCTCAGTAGAAGCTGGACTGAGAGCTTGCCGGACTCCCCCGTCCGGGGGAACGACCCGGGTCAACACGTAGAGGGAGAGCCTTCAGCGCCTCCTCCACTGCAGTGCACCTCGGGAGTGCTGTAAGTCCTGTTAGACCCATCCGGGAAGAAAATGCGAAGGAGCGCCGGGTAGAGCAAAGCAAATCTGATCCCCTTGTGATGCAGCGAGGAACACAGGGGGGAGAACAGCTTCCTTTTGCGGGATACTTCGGCAGAGAAATCCCCGAACAGAAGTAGTTTCGTGCCGTCTATCAGGAGGTCTTCCCGACTGCGGCGGAAGGCCCTCTGAACCGCCGTCTTGTCCTGAAAATCCAGGTACTTGGTGATGACTTGTCGGGGCCGGGTGCGATGCTGTAGATTTAGGGGGCACAGACGTATCAAGATCGCTCCTCAAGTAAGGGCCCAGCCTGTGTGCCCGTTCAACTTTGCAAGGCCTGGGCAGACCCAGCAACTTAGGGAGAGTGAACTCACATAAGTGGAGGAGATCCCCGGCGGGCACCGACTCAGGGACCCCTACGATCCTGAGGTTGTTCCTCCTGGAACGGTTCTCAAGGTCCTCGACTTTATCCCACAAAATTTGCACTCTCCCTCTAGGTCAAGCAGCTTGTGAGATGTCTGGCCTTCTCTGTCGTCAATGGCGCCAACCCGTTCCTCTAGTGCAGCAATACAGCCACCATTTTGCGTCACTGTGGACTGAATGTCCCGCAATGTGGCCTCCATGGTTGCCACTATAGACTCCTGTACTCTCGGCACAATACGATCTCGCACGGCAGCCGCCAAAGCCACATAGTCAATGTCATAGACCTCCGATCTGTCCTCACCTCCTGCAGTGCTGGATTGCGAGGGTGTGGGGGAGCCCGCTCTGCTGGACGCTGGAGAGGAGGCCATGCTGGAGCGGCCGCTGCGCCCTCGGGGGGTCTTGCTGGGTTCACGTTGGGTTGGCTTCTTCTTGTCCCGGTTCCCCATCGGAACTAGGAACCAGTCCATGCACCGACCGTTCACCCGGCAGGAGGAAGGTCTAAGGTGCATTTTAGATGCGGGGTTAAGGAGTCTCGGGGAGAGGAGCCGGTGTGCCGCGGGTCCTCACAGCATGGCGCCGGAATCGGAAGTCGGATCATTTTTGGTCCACGGAGGACTCTACCTCCAAAATGGCCAAAGGTTGGGAAAATCTGGGAAGGCCTCCCACAAACGGCCTATAACTGTTACCAGTCCTTCAAAAATATATAAAAGACCTAAAACAGTTAAGGACCAGGTTTCTTATGTCCCTTTTACAAAAAGCAAGCATATTGATGCTAAAATTTTGTATCCCATAACCTCTACCCGAGAGGAGTTATATGATATTCGGGTCAATAGAGTCTCCTGCAGAAACAAACCAGACTCTTCTGATACATCCCCTGGCCAATCCTCCTCAGAAGATGGAGAGATTTCTGATGGAGATTCTAACTCCAATTATGAGGACGTTTCAGATAATGAGCAGCATAATCCAAATGTGAAAAGACAGGGGTTCCAGCTCCAACCAAAAATATATGGTTAAAAATAACTAATTCATATCATATAAAAAAAAAATGATGAAAGGAAAACACACATAAAAAAGTGCTCTAGTGAATTAAAAACCCATGTCCACCGATGCGTTTCGAACAAATATGTTCTTAATCATGACATATGATCTGCTGACTAATGAGCAGCATACATTAACTCCTGACAGCTCTGGAATGCCCTATTTTGACCCAAGTCTTCTTAAACATCCCCGTTCCGGGGAATGGGTTCCTCATCATAATGTCTCTCAATTATTAAGTGTTTGGTTGAGGAAGTCTCTCTTGATAAAGCGACTCGCAATAAATTGCGAGCCGAATATCCCAGACCCACCCTTCCCCACAAATTATTTATCACTCCAGATATTGATCCCTCCCTGGTTAAATATCTAAATATATCAGAGAAGAACCCCAAAAAAAGGGGTGGATCGTTCCTTCCGTACCATTCAGGACCGTTTATGGACCTTCTTGGTCCTCTAACAAAAATTTTGAATCTAACGGAGGAAGCGAGTACCTCAGGTACTCCAGTTAATTTAGTAATTTTAAAAGGTTGGGCTCAAAGAGCCTTTTGCATTTTTGGTGGAGTTAACACTTCAATTTGCACTGAACGCAAACTGTCCATTCTTTTGAAGTTTGACACCCAGCTAATTCACCTGGCTTCATCAGAACCTGAGTCTCCCATTGAAGGCTTACTTTTTGGTGATACGTTCATTAAAGAGATCAATAAGTATGTATCCCTCTTTTAATCTCTGGACAAAGCCCAGACACCTCTAAAAAAAAGTATTCCAGCCTCGTGTTTCTTCCAGGGCTGGGCAAAACTAATCAAATTTCCCAGCCGCCATTTCCAAGAAGGACAATATGTCCACGCCCCTCCAAAACCCCCGACAGATTCCCAAACCCTACTGCAAAATTCCAACCCAGTCCTTTCTTCCCCACAAGAGGAAGACCATGGAGGGCCAGGGGACATTGTGGCTATCCCAGATCCAGACCCAACACAGGTTAGTCTTCAACTAATACCTTCTTTCCCACTTCCATTAGGAGGTAAGATTGCATATTTTTTCCCTTGTCTGGGCTATGATAACGTCAGATTCTTGGGTCCTAAACATCATTCTAGGTTACCAAATAAGATTTATTTGCCTCCCATCCCAACCTCTTGTTCCTCAACCAATTCATTTTTCAGAGGAGAACAAAACTCTCATAGAAATGGAAATCAAGGAACTAAGTTCCTTAAAATGCAATTGTTCCAGTACCACTTCATGCTCCAGGGTTTCTGAGCAATCTCTTTCTTGTGAAAAAGAAAGATGGCGGTTACAGACCGGTCATAAACTTAAAAACTCTGAACAATTACATGTACTATCAACACTTCAAGATGGAAGGCATCCATCTACTGAGAGATCTCCTACTACCAAACGATTGGTTAGCAAAAGTAGATCTCAAAGATGCCTATCTCACGGTACTCATGCATCACGTCACAACCATACCTCCAATTTTTATGGAAGGATCATAAATGGCAATTCACCAGCCTACCATTTGGCCTATCATCAGCCCCATGGTGTTTCACCAAACTTTTCAAACCGGTTGTAGCAGTTTTAAGAGTCCGAGGTGTCCGTCTCATCATTTACTTAGACGACGTCCTCCTCATGGCTCAATCATTGACTCTAATTCCTCTTCATATTCAGTGGACTCTGTCTCTATTCTCCATTCTATATATTATCAATTTAGAAAAATCTGTTCTTACCCCTCTGAAGGAGATAGAACTTTTAGGGATTTTAGTAAATACCCAGTCTGCTCTCCTCAGCCTTCCTTCCAGGAGGTTGAAGACTATTCGAAGAGAAATTCATTCTATCTTGAACAAGGAGTTTCTCTTTGATCCATTGCTTGAGTAGTAGGTCTATTATCAGCCTCTATTTAAGCCCCATTGCATTACAGGGCTCTCCAACGTCTGAAAGCACAACACCTACGAAACTGACTGGGATATTCAGACAAAATAGCCTTAACTCCAGATACCAGGGAAGAACTTCTTTGGTGGTTAGAACATCTCCAAGCTTGGAATGAAAAGACTATCTTCAATTACGTTCCAGATCTAATCATAGAATCAGAAGCCAGTCGCATCGGTTGAGGAGCTCTATGCGGTTCCTCTTCGACAGGAGGAAAATGGTCTCTTTTACACATCAACTATCTAGAGTTGTTAGCGGGTTTTTTCGCTCTCAAAAGTTTTGCAAAGAACAGATCAAACTGATGCATCCTCTTACGGATGGACAATATCTCCGCAGTCTAGTATATAAACAAACTGGGAGGTACCAAATCTTTGCTTCTGGCCAATATCGCAAAAAATTTTTGGCATTGTCTTCATCCTCAAGGCGGAATACTTCATCATCCTCAAGGCGGAATACTTACCGGGTCTTTCCAACACCATTGCAGATTGGAATTCTCGCTTCCTTACAGTGATTCCAGTAATTTGGACCCCAAAATTTTCAACCATATCAATTGTCTTTGGGGTCCTCTCCATCTGGATCTTTTCGCATCCCGTCTGAATCACCAAGTTCATCGTTTTTACAGCTGGCGCCCCGATCCGGAGGCAGAGGGCATAGACACTCTTCTCCAGCATTGGTCTTCAGACAACCTTTATGCGTTTCTCCCCTTTATTCTGATTCCGAGAGTTCTTCTCATCAAATCTCTAAGATCATCAGTGATCCTTATAATTTCTCGGTGGCCAACTCAGTCCTGGTTCCCTCGCCTACTTCCATCACATCCATTGCTACTTCGGGATTCCTTGGGGAATCCTCATCCTCTCTCAATTTCCAACAATCTACATCTGATAGCTTGGTTTGTTTCGGGACAACAGACCCGGATTTTGAACTTTCAAGAACATCTAAAGAAATCCTCTCTGATGCTTAGGCCCCTTACAGATCAGCCTGGAAAATTTTGACTCATTGGTGCATGCAACAGGGTTTGGAGTCCATACATGCACCTATAGGTCACGTTATAAATTTTTTATCTTCATCTTTTGATCTGGGCAAGGCATATCGTACCATAAATGTCTACAGATCGGCTATCTCCTTTTATCATTCCCCTATCAATTCTCTTTCTATAGGTAAACACCTCTTGATTTGTAAATTAATGAAAGGCATAAAATTCAGACACTCAACCTGGGACGTTAATTTACGTTTACACTATATTAATTCCTTAGGTAATAATGATTCTATTCCTTTAAAACTCCTCTCTCTAAAACTCACTGCTCTATTATGCCTTATTTCTCTCAAACGGATATCGGACGTCAGAGCTCTTGATATCTCTCATAGACAATATGTTCCTAACGGAGTCCAGTTTTCTTTATACAGACGCACAAAAACTTCACTTCATTCAGTTTTTTACCCTTCCCTTCCACAACAAAAACACCTCTGTGTAGTTTCCTGTCTTCAATCTTATGAACAACGGACTGAATCTTTTCGAAACCTATCGGACTTTCAATTACAAATTTTTCTGTAAACCCTATTGTCCAGTTTCTTCCTCCTCTTTCAGATGGATGAAACAAATGATGCAATTAACAGGCATCAACATTTCTATTTTTGAAGCTCACTCATCTAGAGGAGCCATGTCTACAAAATTAAAACAATCTGGAGTATCCTTAAAGCTGCTAACTGATCCTCGGAGTCCACCTTTAAGACCTTTTATTTTAGACCAGATCCCCATGTTTCTATGGCTATTCTCTGATTATGTTTTTAATGGATTTTATTTATTCTTATTGCTAGCTTTAAACTTGCAAAATGGAGCCTCCAGTATTGTAATAAAATTGAAAATTTTCCTAGTCCTTATGACGGAAAATAATCGCCTATAGACCACCTTGGTGGTCCAACAAAACCCTTTTTCCCATATATTAAAATGCACTTTATTAACCCCTTAAGGACCAAGGGCGTACAGGTACGCCCTTGGTCCTGCTCTCCTGATATAACGCGGGGTTACACAGTAACCCCGCGTCATATCACGGCGGGCCCGGCGTCATAGTGAAGCCGGGACCCGCCTCTAATAGCGCGCAGCGCCGATAGCGGCGCCGCACGCTATTAACCCTTTAGCCGCGCGCTCAGAGCTGAGCCGCGCGGCTAAAAGTGAAACCGAAAGTGGCCGGCTAGCTCAGTCGGGCTGTTCGGGATAGCCGCGGCTAATCGCGGCATCCCGAACAGCTGACAGGACAGCGGGAGGGCCCCTACCTGCCTCTTCGCTGTCCGATCGACGAATGACTGCTCAGTGCCTGAGATCCAGGCCTGAGCAGTCATGCGGCAGAATCGTTGATCACTGGTTTCTTATGAGAAACCAGTGATCAGCACAGAAGATCAGTGTGTGCAGTGTTATAGGTCCCTATGGGACCTATAACACTGCAAAAAAAAGTGAAAAAAAAAAGTGAATAAAGATCATTTAACTCCTCCCCTATTAAAAGTTTGAATCACCCCCCTTTTCCAATAAAAAAAAAAAACACAGTGTAAATAAAAATAAATATATATGGTATCACCGCATGTGGAAATGTCTGAATTATAAAAATATATCATTAATTAAACCGCTCGGTCAATGGCGTGCGCGCAAAAAAATTCCAAAGTCCAAAATAGTGCATTTTTGGTCACTTTTTATATAATTTAAAAATGAATAAAAAGCGATCAATAAGTCCTATCAATGCAAAAATACCGTACCGTTAAAAACTTCAGATCACGGCGCAAAAAATGAGCCCTCATACCGCCCCATACACGGAAAAATAAAAAAGTTATAGGGGTCAGAAGATGACAATTTTAAACATATTAATTTTCCTGCATGTAGTTATGATTTTTTCCAGAAGTCCGACAAAATCAAACCTATATAAGTAGGGTATCATTTTAATCGTATGGACCTACAGAATAAAGATAAGGTTTCATTTTTACCGAAAAATGTACTACGTAGAAACGGAAGCTCCCAAAAGTTACAAAACTGCGTTTTTTTTTTCAATTTTGTCGCACAATGATTTTTTTTCCGTTTCACCGTAGATTTTTGGGCAAAATGACTGACATCATTACAAAGTAGAATTGGTGGCGCAAAAAATAAGCCATCATATGGATTTTTAGGTGTAAATTTGAAAGAGTTATGATTTTTTAAAGGCAAGGAGCAAAAAAGAAAATGCAAAAACGGAAAAACTCCCGGTCCTTAAGGGGTTAATAGGCACACCAATTGTGATTAAAATTCCGGTGCATAAACTCCCTGTAATCTATATTATGATCTTTGTACCATACTGGTCACATTTGTTACGTATCCACATGCACTGCAGTTGCTATGTGGTTAAGGAGTAGATATGCACTGATGTTAAAACACTAAACCTCAGCCCCCCTCGACATGTTTCGCTGTAGATACAGCTTTGTCAAGAGGTAACAGGGCACTGATTTCAAAACGCTGTAACAGGGGTTTATATCACCTCCCCTTCTGACATCACTGCACAGGAAGTGTGCCAAACTGATTGGATGATTTATATCATTCCAATCGGAATTGCATCCATTTGATTGACATATCTTTTTCCCTATCAGCTTCTCAAGTTGGTGACCAATCACCTGATGGTTAGACCCGTCATCTCTGACGTATCTGCGCTGTGACCCATGCGCCGGCACTTCATCTCATTGCCATAGTAAATGCTGTGCGCGATGACCCCTGCGCATGCAGTAATTTTTTCGCCACGATGTCCCCTTCACTGTATAACGTCCGTAATGAATTACGGGCATATACGGGTGCAAACGGGCAGTTACAAAACCCCATAGGCTGCAATGCAATTTAGTCTCGGCTGTCAGGGGTTTTGTAACGGCAGGTTTTTGCCGGAAATCGTGACGGAACATGCGACGGAACTGCAATAACGGAAAAATCCCTAGTCTGAAAAGTGCCTAAGTAGGTTTTCTGCTGCTTCCATTATAATTGGTGATTTATAACAAACCACAATCAGTAATGTATTGTTCTTACCCCCCTACTCTTATTTCCACCTACAGAGACTCCACATGATCATTCTCCTGACCAATGTCCTCATGCAGAATGGGACCAAGACTGGATTTTACATATAAGCAAACCCCTCCCACTTTTTACCTGTACAGTAATTTCTAAACTTATATACTAACTGCCCAGTCATAGCTTGCATCCAGCCATGTCTCACTTATCCCCACTATATTATAGTCTACCTACAACATTAAAAGTTCCAGTTTCTCCATCTTATTATTGAGGCTTTTGGCATTAATATACATGCACTTAAAGGGGTACTCCGCTGCCCTGCTTCCGGAGCTCCACTCCCCAGCATCCGGAAGTTTATTGTTCCGAACGGCTGTGTGCGGGCTTCCATCATGCCCCCTTCCCATAGACTTTTGTTGAGGGGGCGGGCGTGACGTCACGAGGGGGCAGGCGTGATTTCACGAGGGGCGGCCTTGAACACAGAAGCCCGCACACAGCCGTTCGGAACAATAAACTTCTGGACGCTGGGGAGAGGAGCTCCGAAAGCAGGGCAGCAGAGTACCCCTTTAATGTTTTTCTTTCCTCTTTCCTTTCCACCTTGTCTGTCCCTCTTATAATAGAGTACCCTACTACTAGCTCCTGTCTGGTGTGCCCTGCACTCATCCTCCCCTCCTTAATTGAGCAGACACCCCTCTGGCCGTCAGAAGCAGTGTCATACTGCAATACTACTAGCTCTGAACTAACATCCCTCTCATCTCACCAGGCAAACTTATTGGGGTGTGCCAGATGAGGACTTGCCCTTTTTCTTACTGTAACCCAGCTAGCTGCCTGACTGTCCTGCACCTCCATGCCACTAACCTCACCCACCTCTGCCGAAAGAGAGTACCTGCTTAGTGAGCAGAAGACTCCTCTCCACATTATAAGTGGATCTCAGTGTTGCTAGTTACATAGTTACATAGTTAGTACGGTCGAAAAAAGACATATGTCCATCAAGTTCAACCAGGGAATTAAGGGGTAGGGGTGTGGCGCGATATTGGGGAAGGGATGAGATTTTATATTTCTTCATAAGCATTAATGTTATTTTGTTCCAGGAATGTATCTAATCCTGTTTTAAAGCTGTTAATTGTTCCTGCTGTGACCAGTTCCTGAGGTAGACCGTTCCATAAATTCACAGTCCTCACGGTAAAGAAGGCGTGTCGCCCCTTGAGACTAAACTTTTTCTTCTCCAGACGGAAGGAGTGCCCCCTCGTCCTTTGGGGGGGTTTAACCTGGAACAGTTTTTCTCCATATTTTTTGTATGGGCCATTAATATACTTATATATGTTTATCATATCCCCCCTTAAACGTCTCTTCTCAAGACTAAACAATTGTAACTCCTTTAATTGCTCCTCATAGCTAAGATGCTCCATGCCCCATATTAGTTTAGTCGCGCGTCTCTGCACCCTTTCCAACTCCGCAGTGTCCCTTTTATGGACAGGTGCCCAAAACTGAACAGCATATTCCAGGTAAGGCCGTACCAATGATTTATAAAGGGGGAGTATTATGTCCCTGTCCCTTGAGTCCATGCCTCTTTTGATACATGACAATATCCTGCCGGCTTTGGAAGCAGCAGCCTGACATTGCATGCTATTCTGTAGTCTGTGATCTACAAGTACACCCAGATCCTTCTCTACCAGTGACTCTGACAGTTTAATCCCCCCTAAGACATACGACGCATGCATGTTATTAGTACCCAGATGCATAACTTTACATTTATCCACATTGAACCTCATTTGCCAAGTGGATGCCCAGACACTTAGTCTATCCAAGTCATCCTGTAACTTATGCACATCCTCTATAGACTGTACCGTGCTACAAAGCTTGGTGTCATCTGCAAAGATAGAGACAGAGCTGTTAATACCATCCTCTATATCATTGATTGTTCCCTTAGATCCAGGATCTGGGCTTCCAAGCTCACATCTCACACAGCAATATTCCCCATCGAACGGCTGTTCAAGAACCATAGATACATAGCACAAGATGTACATTGGATCGCATCTTCTAACATGGAGGACATTGTAACTTAAAGGGGTTCTCCGGTGCTTAGACATCTTATCCCCTATCCAAAGGATAGGGGATAAGATGCCTGATTGCGGGAGTCCCACCGCTGGGGACCCCCGTGATCTTGCACGTGGCACCCCGTTTGTAATCAGTCCCCGAAGCATGTTCGCTCCGGGTCTGATTACCGGCGACCACAGGGCCGGCGGCGTGTGACGTCACGCCTCTGCCCCCGTGTGACGTCACGCTCCGCCCCTCAATGCAAGCCTACGGGAGGGGGCGTGATAGCTGTCACGCCCCCTCCCATAGGCTTGCATTGCATTCAAAGTCAAACTTTGAAAATCACCTCACATACCTTACCAGGCCTATTAACATTGTGTACATAAGTGGTTTTCAAAAGACAGGATTTTATTTGCTTTGCTCTGCAGTATTTTTTATTTCTGTTCGACTTTTTTTTGCAAATGTCGCTGTAATAAATTCAGTACTTCTGCAAAGTGAAATATTGAAAACTTGCTTACCTAGGGTTTTGAAAAAAATGTGCTTAAAAGCCACTGCCTTCAAAAAGTCGCCCGGAAAGTTGCTTTGGCGCACATGCGACAATATATGCGCATAGAATAAGCAAAAAAAAGTCCCTTACCAGCTTTGATAAATTCCACTCACAGAATCTAAAGTCACTCACTTAGAACTTGCTTCACTTGCGGACACACACCTCACTATCTAAGTTGCTTTTAAAGCAGTCTTTATGTCAGGCAAAATGCTGCAGCTGCTGTTCACTGCTCCTCCATGTAAAGTAGGTAAACTGCTGATGTTAATTTACTTTAATCAGCCAAGGTATTTTAATTTAATATATATTCCCTTCATACAGTATATAGACTTCAAAAAACATGGCACTCTTGTATTAATTCTGATCCTTTTAACATTTATTTGCAATCCACAGTTTATACATTAGGTTTCAGTCAACAACCTTTATCAAATATTCAGATTGCTGCTGGATATTGGTCAAAGAGTAATGGTATGAAAGGGGCATTCCAACACCCAAAAACATTTCCTCCATCCACAGGGTAAAGGATAAGTGTCTGATCTTCTAAACTGCGACCCGGCTCTTCGGGCTGAATGAAGTGGTTAGGCTAAGTTTCCACTTGGTTTTTTTTCTGTCAGTTTTTGGAAAACAGTCACTGCAGTTTTGGAGCCAAAGTTAGAAGTGGATCCAGAAGGGAGGAGAAGTATAAGTTCTTCCTTTATATGTCCTATTCCTTTTGAATACACTTCTGGCTTTGGCTCAAAAACTGCCAGAAAAAAAACCAAGTGGAAACTTAGCATTTTTGCCTCCGGTTTAAAAACCGTACTGCAACCGCATACGTATTTTTTTTTTTAACATGGACGTCAATGGGAAATGCACATATATACAGTTCCATATGGGAAACCGTATACGGTTTTTACTTTGCACATGCGCATTTGCATCCTAAAGTCCCCACCCAACACCCCTCCCACCCCTCTATAGAGCCACCAGTGATAGCCAAGTACAGCGGCTGTGGGCAGCACAGGTACAGGCAACAGCATCCCTGAGGGGAAGAATGCTCCTTCCCTCAGCTACAGTTTCTTTGGAGCTTGAGAGACATTTGCATACTTAACCCCTTAAGGACCAAGCCCATTTTCACCTTAACCCCTTAAGGACTTAGGACGTCCGAGTACGTCCTAAGTCTGGTCCGTTTATAACGCAGGGTCGGCTAATAGCGCGCGTCCGCGATCGTTCGGCCACGTGCTATTAACCCTTCCGATGCGGCGCTCAAAGCTTAGTGCCGCATTGATAGTGAAAGTAAATGCTTCCCGGCTGCTCAGTCGGGGTCATCTCGATAAAATCGCGATGCCCCGATCAGCTACCCGGAGAGAAGAAGGTCCCTACCTTCCTCCGGCGGCATCTGGGCTCTGATTGATTGCTTCATGCCTGAGTTACAGACTGGAGCAATCAACCGCCGATTACACAGCTTGTTGCCATGCAACGGCAAGGCAACAATCTGTGTATGCAATCAGCCATTGCAAGCTCATAGGTCCCTATAGGAGCTATGAGCTCGCAAAAAAAAAAAGTGTAAAAAAAAGTTAACCCTTTCAGGTAATCCCTTCTGAATTAAAAGTTTAAATCACCCGGCATTTCCTAGTGACAAAATAAAACAGTGTAAATAAAAATAAACATATGTGGTATCGCCGCATGCGGAAATGTCCGAATTATAAAAATATATCATTATTTAAACCGGACGGTCAATGGCGTGCATGCAAAAAAATTCCAAAGTCCAAAATAGTGTATTTTTGGTCACTATTTATATCATGAAAAAATGAATAAAAAGTCTACAAGTCCAATCAATACAAAAAGGGTACCGCCAAAAACTTCAGATCACAGCGCAAAAAATGAGCCATCATACAGACCCATACGCGGTAAAATAAAAAAGTTATAGGGGTCAGAAGATGACAATTTTAAACGTATACATTTTCCTGCATGTAGTTATGATTTTTTTCAGAAGTACGTCAAAATCAAACCGATATAAGTAGGGTATCATTTTAAACGTATGGACCTACAGAATAAAGAGAATGTGTCATTTTTACTGAAAAATGCACTGCGTAGAAACAAAAGCCCCCAAAACTTACACAATGGCGTGTTTTTTTTTTCAATTTTGTCTCACAATGATTTTTTTTTCCATTTCACCGTCGATTTGTAGGTAAAATGTCATTACAAAGTAGAATTGGTGACGCAAAAAATAAGCCATCATATGGATTTTTAGGTGCAAAATTGAAAGGCTTATGATTTTTTAACCCCTTCCCGCAGAATGTCATATATAAACGCCGGGTTGTGCAGTGCGCTCGCGCATCCCGACGTTTATAAATTACATTCAGTTAACCCGGCGATGCGCAGCATCGTACGGGTTAACTGGCAGAAGTCCCGCTGTTTCCAGCAGGGGACAACTTCTGCTTCACCCCCAGGACCATCCATTGATGGTCCTGGTCAGCGATCACTGTGATTGGTCCCTGTGGACCAATCACAGTGATCTGGGGTGAACAGATAGGCATAGGGGGGGAACACGTGGGGACCGGCGGACTTACCCGAACCAGCGGCGGGACCGGCCACGTGGACGAGCAGCAACGGGACCGGCAGGTAAGTATATGGTCCTCAGAAGCAGCAGTGAAGATCTTCACTGTTGCTTCTAGGAGTCTGAAAACTACAACTCCCAGCATGCCTAGACAGCCTTTGGCTGTCTGGGCATGCTGGGAGTTGTAGTTTTGCAACATCTGGAGGGCCCCAGTTTGGAGACCATTGTATAATGGTCTCCTATCTGTGCTCTTCCAGCTGTTGCAAAACTACAACTCCCAGCATGCACTGACTGTCCAGGCATGCTGGGAGTTTTAGTTCAGCAACATCTGGCCCTTCAGATGTTGCCGAACTACAACTCCCAGCATGCCCTTCAGCTGTCTGGGCATGCTGGGAGTTGTAGTTTTGCAACAACTGGAGACACCCTGGTTGGGAAACATTGTCTGTTTCTAACTCAGTGTTTCCTAACCTGTGTGCCTCCAGCTGTTGCAAAACTATAACTCCCAGCATGCACTAACAGACCATGCATGCTGGGAGTTGTAGTTTTGCAACATCTGGAGGGCCCCAGTTTGGAGACCATTGTATAATGGTCTCCAATCTGTGCTCTTCCAGCTGTTGCAAAACTACAACTCCCAGTATGCACTGACTGTCCAGGCATGCTGGGAGTTTCAGTTCAGCAACATCTGGCCCTTCAGATGTTGCCGAACTACAACTCCCAGCATGCCCTTCAGCTGTCTGGGCATGCTGGGAGTTGTAGTTTTGCAACAACTGGAGACACACTGGTTGGGAAACATTGTCTGTTTCTAACTCAGTGTTTCCTAACCTGTGTGCCTCCAGCTGTTGCAAAACTATAACTCCCAGCATGCACCAACAGACCATGCATGCTGGGAGTTGTGGTTTTGCAACAGCTGGTACAGGGTACATTCACATGGACGAGGGTTTTACAGTGGGTTTCTCGATGCAGCAAATTTTGCGCTGGGAAACCCGCTGTAATCCCCCGCCCATGTGACTGTACCCTAAAAACACTACACTACACCAACACAAAATAAAAGAAAAAGTTAAAAACACTACATATACACATACCCCTACACAGCCCCCCTCCCCCAATAAGAACGTCCGGTACACCACTGTTTCCAAAGAAGAGCCTCGAGCTGTTGAAAAACAACAACTCCCAGTATTGCCGGACAGCCGTTGACTGTCCAGGCATGCTGGGAGTTTTGCAACAGCTGGAGGCACCCTGTTTGGGAATCACTGGCGTAGAATACCCCTATGTCCACCCCTATGCAAATCCCTAATTTAGGCCTCAAATGCACATGGCGCTCTCACTTTGGAGCCCTGTCGTATTTCAGGGCAACAGTTTAGGGCCACATATGGGGTATCGCCGTACTCGGGAGAAATTGCGTTACAAGGTTTGGGGGGCTTTTTCTTTAACCCTTCATGAAAAGGAAATGTTGGGGTCTACACCAGAATGTTAGTGTAAAAAAATTTAATTTTTTACACTAACATGCTGATGTTGCCCTATACTTTACATTTTCACAAGAGGTAAAAGGGAAAAACGCCCCCCAAAATTTGTAATGCAGTTTCTCCTGACTACGGAGATACCCCATATGTGGGCGCAAAGTGCTCTGTGGGCGCACAACAAGGCCCAGAAGGGAGAGTGCACCATGTACATTTGAGGTGATTTGCACAGGGGTGGCTGATTGTTACAGCGGTTTTGACAAACGCAAAAAAAACAAAACCCCACATGTGACCCCATTTCGGAAAAGACACCCCTCACGGAATGTAATGAGGGGTGCAGTGAGAATTTACCCCCCACAGGTGTCTGACGGATCTTTGGAACAGTGGTCCGTGAAAATGAAAACTTGTACAGCCCACTGTTCCAAAGATCTGTCAGACACCAGTGGGGGGCAAATGCTCACTGTACCCCTTGTTACATTCCTCAAGGGGTCTAGTTTCCAAAATAGTATGCCATGTGTTTTTTTTTTGCTGTTCTGGCAGCTTAGGGGCTTCCTAAATGCAACATGCCCCCCGAGCAAAATTTGCTCTCAAAAAGCCAAATATGACTCCTCTTCTGAGCATTGTAGTTCGTCCATAGTGCACTTCAGGTCAACTTATGGGGTACCTCCATACTCATAAGAGATGGGGTTACAAATTTTGGGGGGTATTTTCTGCTATTAACCCTTGCAAAAATGTGAAATTTGGGGGGAAACACACATTTTAGTGGAGAAAATTTTTTTTTTTTTTACATATGCAAAAGTCGTGAAACACATATGGGGTATTAAGGCTCACTTTATTCCTTATTATGTTCCTCAAGGGGTCTAGTTTCCAAAATGGTATGCCATGTCTTTTTTTTTTGCTGTTCTAGCACCATAGGGGCTTCCTAAATGCGACATGCCCCCCGAGCAAAATTTGCTCTCAAAAAGCCAAATATGACTCCTTCTCTTCTGAGCATTGTAGTTCGCCCGTAGTGTACTTCAGGTCAACTTATTGGGTACCTCCATACTCAGAAGAGAAGGGGTTACAAATATTGGGGGGTATTTCCTGCTATTAACCCTTGGAAAAATGTGAAATTTTGGGGGGAAACGCAAATTTTTTTTTTTTTTTACATATGCAAAAGTCGTGAAACACCTGTGGGGTATTAAGGCTCACTTTATTCCTTGTTACGTTCCTCAAGGGGTCTAGTTTCCAAAATGGTATGCCATTTGAGGGTTTTTTGCTGTTCTGGCACCATAGGGGCTTCTTAAATGCAACATGCCCCCCAAAAACCATTTCAGAAAAACGTACTTTCCAAAATCCCCTTGTCGCTCTTTCCCTTCTGAGCCCTCTACTGCGCCCGCCGAACACTTTATATGGACATATGAGGTATGTCCTTACTCAAGAGAAATTGGGCTACAAATATAAGTATAAATTTTCTTCTTTTACCTCTTGTAAAAATTCAAAAATTTGGTCTACAAGAACATGCGAGTGTAAAAAATGATGATTGTGAATTTTCTCCTTCACTTTGCTTCTATTCCTGTGAAACACCTAAAGGGTTAAAATGATGACTGAATGTCATTTTGAATACTTTGGGGGGGGTGCAGTTTTTATAATGGGGTCTTTTGTGGGGTATTTCTAATATGAAGACCCTTCAAATCCACTTCAAACCTGAACTGGTCCCTGAAAAATAGTGAGTTTGAAAATTATGTGAAAAATTGGAAAATTGCTGCTGAACTTTGAAGCCCTCTGGTGTCTTCCAAAAGTAAAAACTCGTCACTTTTATGATGCAAACATAAAGTAGACATATTGCATATGTGAATATTTTTTTATTTATTTGTAATATACATTTTCCTTACAAGCAGAGAGCTTCAAAGTTAGAAAAATGCAAAATTTTCAAATGTTTCATCAAATTTTAGGATTTTTCACCAGGAAAGGATGCAAGTTACCACAAAAATTTACCACCATGTTAAAGTAGAATATGTCACGAAAAAACTATCTCGGAATCAGAATGATAACTAAAAGCATTCCAGAGTTATTAATGTTTAAAGTGACAGTGGTCAAAATTGCAAAAAACGCTCTGGTCCTTAAGGCCAAAATGGGCTTGGTCCTGAAGGGGTTAAAGGCAAGAAGGAAAAAACGAAAATGCAAAAACGTGAAATCGCTCAGTCCTTAAGGGGTTAAGGACCAGAGCATTTTTTGCACATCTGACCACTGTCACTTTAAGCATTAATAACTCTGGGATGCTTTTACTTTTCATTCTGATTCCGAGATTTTTTTTCGTGACATATTCTACTTTATGTTAGTGGTAAATTTTCGTCGATACTTGCATCATTTCTTGGTGAAAAATTCCAAAATGTGATGAAAAAATTTTGAATTTTTTTTTTTTTACTTTGAAGCTCTCTGCTTGTAAGGAAAATAGACATTCCAAATAAATTATATATTAATTCACATTGGAGATGAGCGAGGTTACAGTGATTCGATTCGTCACGAACTTCTCGGCTCGGCAGCTGCTGACTTTAGCCTGCATAAATTAGTTCAGCTTTCAGGTGCTCCGGTGGGCTGGAGACTCTCTCCTAGGACTATATCCACCTTTTCCAGCACACCGGAGCACCTGAAAGCTGAACTAATTTATGCAGGATAAAGTAAGCAACTGCCGAGCCGAGCAGTTTGTGCGAATCAAATTACTGTAAGTTCGCTCATCTCTAATTCACATATACAATATGTCTACTTTATGTTGGCATCATAACGTTGACATGTTTTTACTTTTGGAAGACATCAGAGGGCTTCAAAGTTCAGCAGCGATTTTCCAATTTTTCAAAAAAAATTTAAAATCGGAATTTTTCAGGGACCAGTTCAGTTTTGAAGTGGATTTGAGGGGTATTCATATTAGAAATACCCCATAAATAACCCCATTATAAAAACTGCACCCCCAAAGTATTCAAAATGAGATTCAGAAAGTATTTTAACCCTTTAGGTGTTTCACAGGAATAGCAGCAAGGTGAAGGAGAAAATTCAAAATCTTAATTTTTTACACTCGCATGTTCTTGTAGACCCAGTTCTTGTAGACCCAGAGAAAAAAATTTGTAACCCAATTTCTCTCGAGTAAGGAAATACCTTATATGTGGATGTCAAGTGCTCTGTGGGTGCAGTAGAGGGTTCAGAAGGGAAGGAGCGACAATGGGATTTTAGAGAGTGAGTTTTTCTGAAATGGCTTTTGGGGGGCATGTCACATTTAGGAAGCCCTTATGATGGCAGAACAGCAAAAAAAAAAAAAACAACAGGGCATATTATTTTGGAAACCACTCAAGGCACGTAACAAGGGGTCCACTGAGCCTTAACACCCCACAGGTGTTTGACAACTTTTTGTTAAAGTCGGATGTGTAAGTGAATTCTTTTTTTTTCACAAAAATGCTGGTTTTCCCACAAATTTTACATTTTTACAAGGGGTTATAGGAGAAAATGCCCCCCAACATTTCTAACCCCATCTCTTCTGAGTATGGAAATACCCCATGTGTGGACATCAAGTGCACTGCGGGCAAACTACAATGCTCAGAAGAGGAGTCACATTTGGCTTTTGGAAAGCAAATTTTGCTGAAATGGTTTTTGGGGGGCATGCCGCATTTAGGAAGCCCCTATGGTGCCAGAACAGCAAAAAAAAAAACCACATGGCATACTATTTTGGGAACTACACCCCTCAAGGAATGTAACAAGGGGTACAGTGATCCTTAACACCCCACACATGCTTGACAATTTTCCACTAAATTTGGACGTGAAAATGAAAAATTTGATTTTTTTCCCTAAAATGCTGGTGTTACCCAAAAGTTTTCATTTTCACTAGTGGTAATTGGAGAAAAAGCCTCACAAAATTTGTAACCTCATTTCTTCTGAGTATGGAAATACCCCATATGTGGATGTAAATTGCTCTGCGGGCGAACTGCAATGCTCAGAAGAGAAGGAGCACCATTGAGCTTTTGGTGGGAGAATTTGGTTGGAATAGAAGTGGGAGGTCATGTGCATTTACAAATCACCAGTGTACCCCCCCCCCCCCCAGAACAGTGGACCTCCCCACATGTGACCCCATTTTGAAACTACACCCCTCACAGAATTTAATAAGGGGTGCAGTGAGTATTTACACCCCACTGCCATTTTACAGATCTTTGGAACAGTAGGCTGTTGAAATGAAAAGTGTAATTTTTCATTTTCACAGACCACTGTTCCAAAAATCTGTCAGACACCTGTGGCGCCTAGATGCTCACTGTACCCCTTATTACATTACGTGAGGGGTTTAGTTTCCAAAATGGGGTCACATGTGGGGGGGGGGGTCCACTGTTCTGGCACTATGGGAGCTTTGTAAAAACACATGGCCTTCAATTTTGGACACATTCTCTTGCCAAAAGCCCAATGGCACTCCTCTTCTGAGCATTCTAGTTCGCCCGCAGAGCACTTTACATCCACATATGGGGTATGTTCTTACTCAGAAGAAATGGGGCTACAAATTTTGGGGGGCTTTTTTCCTATTCTCCCTTTTTTTCATTTTCACATCGAACTTTAATGAAAATTTGTCAAACACCTGTGGGGTGTTAAGGCCCACTATACCCCTTGTTACATTCCGTGAGGGGTGTAGTTTCCAAAATGGGGTATTTATTGTTTTGCGTTTATGTCAGAACCGCTGTAAAATCAGCCACCCCTGTGCAAATCACCAATTTAGACCTCAAATGTACATAGTGCGCTCTCACTCCTGAGCCACGTTGTGCGCCCGCAGAGCACTTTACGCCCACATATGGGGTAGTTCTGTAGTTTTTTTTCCTTTTACCGCTTGTGAAAGTTAAAAGTATGGGGCAACAACAGCATGTTAGTGTAAAAATTATATATTTTTTTTACACTAACATGCTGGTGTGGACCCCAACTTTACCTTTTTATAAGGGGTAAAAGGAGAAAAGGCCCCCAAAATTTGTTAAGCAATTTCTCCCGAGTACGGAGATACCCCATATGTGGCCCTAAACTGTTTCCTGGAAATACGACAGGGCTCTGAAGTGAGAGAGCGCCATGCACATTTGAGGCCTAAATTGGGGATTTGAATCCACCACAAAAATACCCTACGGCAGTGTTTCCCAAACATGGCGTCTCCAGCTGTTGTAAAATTCCCAGCATGCCTGGACAGTCAGTGGCTGTCTGGCAATACTGGGAGTTGTTGTTTTTCAACAGCTGGAGGCTCCATTTTGGAAGTAGGGATATATGTATATGTGGTGTTTTACTTTTTATTTGGTGTAGGTGTAGTGTTTTTAGGATACATTCACATGGGCCGGTTTACAATGAGTTTCTCGCTGGGTGTTTGAGCTGCGGCGGAAAATTTGCCGCATCTCAAACTTGCAGCAGAAAACTTGCTGTAAACCCGCCCGAGTGAATATACTCTGTACATTCACATGGGAGGGGGCAAACCTCCAGCTGTTGCAAAATTACAACTCCCAGCATGTACTGACAGACCATACATGCTGTGAGTTGTAGTTATGCAACAGCTGGAGGCACATTGGTTGTGAAACACTGAGAGTTTGTTACTTAACTCAGTGTTTCGCAACCAGTGTGCCTCCAACTGCTGCAAAACTGTAGTTGTAGTTTTGCAACAGCTGGAGGCACACTGGTTGCAAAACACTAAGTTAGGTAACAAACTCGGTTTCACAAGCAATGTGTCTCCAGCTGTTGCAAAACTGCAATAATCAGCATGCATTGACATTCAAAGGGCATGCTGAGAGTTGTAGTTTTGCAACAGCTGGAGGCACACTGCTACAACTCCCAGCATGCCCTTTGGTAGTCTGTGCATGCTAGACGTTGTAGTTATGCAACAGCTGGATGCACACTTTTTGATAGAAAAAATGTGCCTCCAGCTGTTGCATAACTACAACCCCCAGCATGCACAGAATACCAAAGGGCATGCTGGGAGTTGTAGCTTTGCAACAGCTGGAGTTCCAACTACAACTCCCAGCATGCCTTTTGGCTGTGCATGCTGCAAGTCGTTGCTAACCAACAGCAGGAGGTGAACAGGCCTCACCTCCTGCTGTATTGACCAGGGCAAGGTAGGAGAACCCCTCCGGCCCCGATCGCCACCATCATCGCCGTCCCGATCGCTGCCCAGCAGGGTCGTGATTGGTTGGTCGTTCCGACCGATCAATCACGCGATTGTGAGGTAGCATCTGTGCCACCTCACTCCTGCTGGGTAAGGGTGAATGGGGCTGTCTCGGACAGCCCCATTCACCCTTTTTTTCCGGGTCACCGGAGACCCGATTGACCCGGAATAGCAGCAAATCATCGGTCTGAATTGACATGGGCTGACATGGGGGGGGTAATCTCAGAACCCCCCAGGGGTTTGCACGGGGTGCCTACTGATAGATATCAGCAGTCACCCCGGTCCGCGCCCGGCGAGGACCGGAATTCCCACGGGCGTACCTGTATGCCCTGCGTCCTTAACCCCTTAACGACGCAGGACGTATATTTACGTCCTGCGCCGGCTCCCGCGATATGAAGCGGGATCGCGCCGCGATCCCGCATCATATCGCGTCGGTCCCGGCGCTAATCAACAGCCGGGACCCGCGGCTAATACCACACATCGCCGATCGCGGCGATGTGCGGTATTAACCCTTTAGAAGCGGCGGTCAAAGCTGACCGCCGCTTCTAAAGTGAAAGTGAAAGTGATCCGGCTGCTCGGCTGATTTCACCGCGGCGTCCCGAACAGCTGATCGGACACCGGGAGGGCTCTTACCTGCCTCCCCGGTGTCCGATCGACGAATGACTGCTCCGTGCCTGAGATCCAGGCAGGAGCAGTCAAGCGCCGATAATGCTGATCACAGGCGTGTTAATGCACGCCAGTGATCAGCATAGGAGATCAGTGTGTGCAGTGTTATAGGTCCCTATGGGATCTATAACACTGCAAAAAAAAAGTTAAAAAAAAGTGTTAATAAAGGTCATTTAACCCCTTCCCTAATAAAAGTTTGAATCACCCCCCTTTTCCCATAAAAAAAATAAAACAGTGTAAAAAAAATAAAAAATAAACATATGTGGTATCGCCGCGTGCGTAAATGTCCGAACTATAAAAATATATAATTAATTAAGCCGTACGGTCAATGGCGTACGCGCAAAAAAATTCCAAAGTCCAAAAAAGCGTATTTTGGTCACTTTTTATACCATTAAAAAATGAATAAAAAGTGATCAAAAAGTCCGATCAAAACAAAAATCATACCGATAAAAACTTCAGATCACGGCGCAAAAAATGAGTCCTCATACCACCCCATACGTGGAAAAATAAAAAAGTTATAGGGGTCAGAAGATGACATTTTTAAACGTATACATTTTCCTGCATGTAGTTATGATTTTTTCCAGAAGTGCGACAAAATCAAACCTATATAAGTAGGGTATCATTTTAACCGTATGGACCTACAGAATAATGATAAGGTGTAATTTTTACCGAAATATGCCCTGCGTAGAAATGAAAGCCCCCAAAAGTTACAAAATGGCGGGTTTTTTTTCGATTTTGTCGCACAATGATTTTTTTTTCCCGTTTCGCCGTGCATTTTTGGGTAAAATGACTAATGTCACTGCAAAGTAGAATTGGCGACGCAAAAAATAAGCCATAATATGGATTTATAGGTGAAAAATTGAAAGGGTTATGATTTTTAAAAGGTAAGGAGGAAAAAACGAAAGTGCAAAAACGGAAAAACCCTGAGTCCTTAAGGGGTTAAGGACTCAGGATGCAGGGCGTATGCATATGACCTGCATCCTGAAGAGGTTAAAATATGTTCACATGAGGGAATCTCCATTCCACAGGTGCCGACAGAACATGCAGGCACTGAAGACCACTAGGACATGTGCTGTCTCCATAAAAAGCAATGCATTTCTGAGCAGATCCCACAAAAAGAATTGACATGTCAATTCTTTCTGCAGAGGTCGGAATCGGAATTCCCGCAGCAGGCAGATGCACCCAGCTAAGCACTTCTCTCCCTGTCTCTCTCTTTTCTGCTGCAGGCAGATTCTATAGGAAGCCTATGGAGCCAATGTCCTGCAGCAAATAAAGAAGCGCTTAGCTGAACACGTCTCGTTCATTCTAGCAATTGGTGAGGGAGTCAGCATCCAGACTGATTTCTGTATAATATTTAAACCCTTTGACTTTATTCACAAATTTGAATTTCATCTTGACAACTCAGAAGCAGGGCCGGACTGGCCTAGCAGGAAAATTCCAGTAGGTCGTGGGCAACTTGTGCTTGGCCAACGAAGCGCAGACAGAGCCAGCCACTAACACTGCACACAGGGTCCTAGTCCTTGTTTGCAGCGACTGCAGAGTGGCGGAGCTAAGAGCTACAAGTTCCCAGCTCCGCCACTCAGTCCAGTAGCTGATGGGTGGCTGCGCAAGACATCTGCTTCCTGCTGCGGGCAGTGAGATGATATGATGCCATCACGCCACCTACGTTAGGATGTAGAGATTACTGGGCCGTACAGACCGACTCTGCGTGGGTGCGGTGGTAAATTGTTTTTTTTTTGTTTTTGTTTACAACTAATATGGCTGAGGGGTTTACATACCTAATCTAAGGGGGGGGGGAGATCTGCCTAGCTAATTTGGGGTGGGCTACCTGCCTACTTATCTAAGGGGGGGGGGATCTACCTAGCTAGTTTGTGTGTGTGTGGGGGGGGGGTCTACCTGCCTGCCTACCTACCAGCCTAATCTAAGAAAGGGAGCTAATGTGTGTGTGTGGGGGGGGGGGGGGGGCTGTTTGGAGGGGGAGCTAATATGGCTAATATAGCTTACTACTACATGGGACACAAAGGGTGCCTGACCATAGCAACCAGATCACTTCTTTCAATTTTAAAAAGGCTGATGAAAGAAACAAACAATTTGATTGGTTGCTATGGACATCTGGTCAACTTTTCCTCTGCACAGCTTTAGAAAAATTCCCCCCATAGTGTCTAACAGTAAATACTTCCATATGGATATTGCCCCCCAAAGAGCCCAGTGCGAAATTTTCCCATGAATAGTCATGACTAAAAGTTTTAAGACTGACACAAATTTTGTTTTTCTTAACTTTTGCTGCTTCAGTGATTTTAGATCCTTTAGTCAGATGTTCCTGTGGTTACTGAAATACAATTACCTACACTTTTATTGACAAATATATTATTTTTACAGTGTTGCTCCTTTTTTTCAAGACTTCTGCAATTCCCCCTGACATGCTGGATATCAGCTTCTGGGCCAAATCCTGACTGATGATAACCCATTCGTGCCAGATCAGTGCTTGGGGTTTATCACAATTTCTGTACTTTGTTTGTCCACAGGTTCTCAATGTAACTGAGATCGGGGGAGTTTCCAGGCAATAACATTTCGGCACCAACATTTTTAATGTTTTGTTCACTGAGCCACTTAGTTATAACTTTTGACATGGTGCTCCATCATACTTGAAAAAAAGCATTGTACATCATCAAATTACCCCCAGATCATTGGGAGAAGTTGCTTTTTGAGGAAGTTTAGTTACTAGTAAGAGTGAAAATCAATACTCTGATGAAGCCCTTGTCAAAATGTTTGCGACATAAAAGGTGAAGGTGAGAGCTACCCTAAGGGTCTATTCACACAGCAGAATTTCCGCTTGCAGAAGTCTGCCTCAAATTAAAGCCCATAGACTTCTGCCCTCCCATTCACACTTCTGAATTTCCACTTGCGGAATTCTGCCATGTGAATAGACCCTTAGTCTTGTGTAAAACATCCTGAGACCATTACACTGCACCACTGCTATGGATAAAGAATGGTATCTAGATATCCTACAAGAGCAACTTCTCCCAACAATCTCAAAAGCCGATATCCAGCATGCCAGGGCAAATTGTAGAAGTCGTAAAAAAGAAGGATCAACACTGTAAATATCGAGTCTTTACATAAAATGTATGTATTTATCAAGAAAAAGTTTAAAAAACTATGAAATGCTCAATTGTACTTCAGTATACCATAGTAAAATCTGAACAAAAGATCCAAAAAAAAAAAACCCACTAAAGCAGAAAACTTTGTGAAAGTCATGGCAAAAATGTTTTGAGACTGACAACAGCCAATGTTCCCTTTAAAAAGTGCACTATACAATGTCCCATCTGAGAGCTTCACATAAAATTGTGGCATGTAGAGTGTCCCTCAGGTATAGTCCCATAAAGTAGTGTCATAATGTAAGTGCACTGCCAAGTGCCTTATACAAAACTGTTGTCCAATTGAGGGAAAGAAAAACAGCTATGTGGCGCAATCCACCAGTCAGACTGCCTGACTGGTGGATTGTGCCACATGGCCGTTTTTTTTCTTCCCTCCACTGGAGAACTGTACCATTCTGTGGACGTGTTCTCAGTGCCGATACTTGGAAGGCTGCACCACCTATACTCTGCCTGCATAGTGGTTGTGTCTGTTACACAACCAGAAAAAGTGAGCAGACCCCTTACAGGGTCTCCCTTCTCCTATATTTCTCCATATATCAGACATATTGCCCTTTAAGGAGCTGTGCTTCTTTTTGTCTTGGATACATATTCCTATAAAACTGGGTCCCTCTAACTGTCCCCTGTTGCCCTCTTTCCCTTAAAGTGTACCTGTCATATCACAGAAAAATACTGCTTATATAGGTTACTAGGTCATGCAGATTCTTTAAAGGGGTTATCCAGGAATTAAAAAAAAAAACTGAGCTAATTTCTTTCAAAAACAGCTTCACGTCTGTCCCCAAGTTGTCTGTGGTCTTACAACTTGGCTCTATTCACTTCAATAGAACTAAGCTGCAGAACCACAACCTGGAGACAGACGGGGAGCATTTTTATTTATAAAAAGAAATTAGCTCTGTTTCTCTATTCCCGAATAACACCTTTAATGTGTCTACCTTCTGTATCTGGCTCACAAATCCCTCTGTTCTGCTGCTTACCCATTCTGACATCCACTGCTCAGAAAGGGGCGTATCCCATGCAAGCACTGTGCCCCCACTCATTCCCAATGCATTCACTTTCTCCTGAGTCTGCTGTGCTGTATCTCTTCATCCAATCCAATGGACAGTGTCCATTTAAATAATATGCACTCCATTGCAGATACTTGAGAATTGTATTATATTTGTTATGGATGATCCTCAGTTATCAATATCATATTGGTGGGGTAAAGTTGAAGTGAATGGGAGCCAAGAACTTAGTCGTTACACAATTATGGAAAAAATAAAATACATCTCTAAGAATATGGCGATGCACAAAAATTATTATTTTAACAAAAACTAGACTTTATAGTGTAAATATAATAATCCATTAAAAATGGTATATAAATCAATTGGGATTGGGACCACTGCGGCGAAATCACAGGGTCCCCATCAGCTAAGATGACAGACAGAAGTCGCGTATCCTGCTTCCTGCCGTCTGATCCCACAATCCAACTGTACAGGCAAGCCCCTTAGCAGCCTGTATAAGTTGAGTGCCAATAACATTGCTATAGTACAGCACTATTTAATGTTTGCACGTAATAGTTGCCTATTGCAGGGCTCAACAGATCCCAGGCTCCATGTCGCTATGGCAACTCAGAATTTCATGCTGGCACTTGGGGTTTGACAGCTCAAGTAGCAGTGGCAGTGTACAAAGATCAGAAACACCTAGTGGGCTCCACTGAGATGCCTGCACAAGGAGTTATGCTGCCCCTGGCAGTGGCTGACGGTAGCTCCTCCACAACTTCTCATTCAAAAGATCCTGAGATTTGAGGTGTGTGGGAGATCTGGGGGAAGGATATAGTCAGGAGGCAGCCAGAGAAGAGAGACTGCCCTGCACTGCTGTGAGGGAGAATCTCACTCCTGCTACTCACTGTTCTCACGGTTCTAGGCTGGTGCACGCTGGGAACATCGAGATGAGTGCTGTCCTGTCCTCATCCCTGCATCATGGGAGAACCCCTCTGTAGAGCCACTTTCATTTGTGCAGAGGACAGGGTGCTCTGCATCCCCTGTGTGTGTCCCCAGAGACCCTGTACAAATTGTGCAACTCTGCCCGCTCTATGGTTGTAGTTTTTCAAACTTGTCAGGCGTACACGGTCATCTGTGCCCAGTGAAGAGTCCTCCATAAATTGTGCCATGTATAACATGTGGCCAAAAAATATGAGGAACAAACAGGTTCTTTACGTGGCACAACAGCCCCACTACCCTCTATAACAGTGCCACACTCATTACAGTGCCAGTCCCATTACAGTGCCAGAAGCATTAGCCCCATGACAGAGCCGGAACCATAACCTCCATAATAGTATCCGAACCATTACCCCCATAATAGAGCCAGAAACATTACCCCAATAAAAGAGCCAGACTCTCTCCCCATAAAAGTGCCAATTACAATACCCCATTACAGTGCTGGACCCATCACCCCCCATAAAAAATGCAAGACTCTGCCCCCAACAAGGTAGGTGCTGAGGGCACTGCCAGGTGTGCGTATACAGGAGGGGGAGGACTGCCCTGCAACCTGCACTTCTAATAACTCTGCTGCCACATGCCTTCCTGACAACCAGCTCCAGGTCCCTTGCTGCATCTTGTTACCCTCCCTCCTGCTGCACCTCATGTTACTGCTGTCACCCTCTCTTCAAAAAGTGTGGAAAAATTAAAAAGTGTTTAAAAGATATAACACACGAAAAAAACAAAAATGAAAATCACCTCCTTTTTCCAAAGTAAAAAAAAAATGAAATAAACAAACATTTGTCCTGCAAGGTTGGCAGCAAAAAAAAAAAAGTTAATACATGTGAATAAGCCCTTTCCCTAATAAACATTTCAGTCACCCCCATCCCCTCCCCCCCCCAAAAAAAAAATATTATGTAAACAAAAATTAACATAAACATATTTGGTAATGCTTTGTGTGGAAAAGTCAGAGCTATTAAAATTTAACATTAAAGGGGCATTCCGGGAATTTTTTATTATTTGACTATGCTACAGGGGCTGTAAAGTTAGTGTAGTTCATAATAGAGTGTCTGTACCTGTGTGTGACGGTTTTCTCACAATTCTTATGTGATTTTCACCCTAATATTTATTTTTACCAGCATACAAAATGACTGCTGTCTCGGATTTTTCCCAGCTTGCAATGTGGTCGAGACCTGACTCACTAGTCAGCTGATAACAGGGAGCCTGTCTGCTTCAATGGGTGGAGGGATCAATCTGCAACTAATGCAACAGCTGTAGGCACCCTGATTGAAGACCACAGGTCTGCAGCTCATTTATGTTTCAATGGGTGGGGTGGCTGATGTGTGGGAAGGAGGAAAATGGAATCATGGGATTTGTAGGCAAACAAGAAAACTGAAAACAGGAAATATAAGTTCACAAAAAGCTAGCCACAGTGTTATGGTAATCTCACAGCATAGCCATTTAGCCCAAGACAAGTGCAGATCCTTCCTAAGCATGTCCATTACTGTCTGCCAGGTACGTATTAAAATCACCTTATGCTGGAGAACCTCTTTAATGAAACCCCATCATGAATTGCGTAAATGTAACAAAATACCAGAAAAATAATGATAAACGTGTTAAAAAAAAAAAAAGAGTCCAATCAAAACAAAAATGGCACCAATAAAAAGGCTAGATCTTATATGGCCCTATACAGTGATCCCTCGACTTACAATGGCCTCAACATACAATAGTTTCAACATACAATGGTCTTTTCTGGACCATTGTAACTTGAAACCAGACTCAACATACAATGTACAGACAGTCCAGATCTGTGAAATGTGTCACAACTGGAAGAACTGACTAGAGATGAGCGAATTTACAGTAAATTCGATTCGTCACAAACTTCTTTGCTCGGCAGTTGATGACTTATCCTGCATAAATGAGTTCAGCTTTCAGGTGCTCCAGCCCACGGGAGCACCTGAAAGCTGAACTCATTTATGCAGGATAAGACATCAACTGCCGAGCCGAGAAGTTTGTGACGAATCGAATTTACTGTAAGTTCGCTCATCTCTAGAACTGACCAATCAGAATTGGCATTTTACTGGTAAATCACATCTATTACTGAAGTACATGCACTGACTGGCTGTCTGGTAGCACCCCCTACAGTACAGGGAGGAACTACAAGTTCCGTACTACTCCTTACCTGTACCAGGGTTAGCTGCTCCTTTGGACACCAAGTAAGGACGGCTCCATTTGGGACACTGTGTGTACTGTATAGGACCCTGAAGAAGCTCCTGTCCTCTACATAAACCATTGTTTCCCAACCAGGGTGCCTCCAGCTGTTGCACAACTACAACTCCCAGGATGCCCGGAGGGAATACTGGGAGTTGTAGTTTTGCAACAGCTGGAGGCACCCTGGTTGGGAAACACTAACATAGACAGTGATTACAGCTCCCAGCAGCTCTTTCTTACTTTTATATGTAAGGATTTGCTTTATCTATATTAGTTATCTACTTATTTTTCTTTAATTCTCACTTTTTCCTAATTTTGGATGACATTTTGGTGGCTTCAGAACCAATTACCAGGTTTCCATAGAGTTCTGGTCTCAACATACAATGGTTTCAACATACAATGGTCATCCCAGAACCGATTAATATTGTAACTTGAGGGACCCCTGTATACACAAAAATAAAATCGTCAGAAGATAATTTTAGATATACTCATTTACATTTAAAAAATTATATAAATTGGATTTCATTGTAATAGTATGGGCAGAATAAAGATAAATAAATTAATAGTGTAGCGTTGTATTTGTTATAGGTTTATAATTCATGTGTTTTTTTCTTCATGTATTTATTGTTATGTGCATTTTGTGTGCGTGTGTGTGTGTGTGTGTGGGGGGGGGGGGGGGGGGTGTTTTGGCATAATTTCCGCACATGTTGGATTTTTTTATGCATGTGGGACAAATTCAAATTTTTAATGACACTACAAATGAATGATTGCACATATATTTTGATTAGAGAACCTAGTACCAAGCAAAGTCATTTAGAAAAAACACACCCAAAAGGTTCCAAAGGGCCAAAGTGAAGGTAATGTGGTTGAGAAGGGTTATTATCAGACCATCTATTTCTTGATCAGCAATTTTCCCAACAGAATTCTCTCTTTTTTTTGTTGTAGAAAACACAAATATATAGGTTTCTTATGCAAATCTATTGTCATGCGCCTTTTGTATGGTTTTATTTGTTTTTGGTTGGTATTGTGGACTTTTCAGGAACATTATATTGCATCCTGGCGTAGAAATGTTGCAAACAGCGTGCACCAAAAGAACCCCTAAAAAACAGTAAGAATAGAACTTAGTAAGGATCATAGTGTAATTTTTACCGAAAAATGCACCGCGTAGAAACAAAACCCGCCAAAAGTTGCAAAATTGTGTTTTTCTTTTATTCTGCCCCACAAATAACTGTTTGTTTATGTTGCAGATTTGGTGGAAAAATGGGTGATGTCATTACAAAGTTCAATCGGTGGCACAAAAAACAAGTCCTCATACGGGCCTGTAGGTGACAAATTGAAAGTTTTAAGACTATTAAAAGGCAAGAAGGAAAAACGAAAAATCGCTGCATCCTTAAAGGGGTATTCCGGGCAAAAACATTTCATCCCCTATCCAAAGGATAAGGGATAAGATGTCTGATCGCGGGGGCCCGCCACTGGGATCCCCGCAATCTCTCTGCAGCACCTGCATTCAATGCGGGAGCTGCATCTCCAGTTTCGGAAACCTCCGGATTTCCGGGACTGGGGACGTGACGTCACACCACACCCACACCCCCTCCATTCATGTCTATGGGAGGGGGCGTGACGGCTATCACACCGGAGGTTTCCGAAACTGGAGATGCAGCTACCGCATAGAATGCAGGTGCTGCAGGGAGATCGCAGGGGGTCCCAGCAGCGGGCCCCCCGCGATCAGACATCTTATCCCCTATCCTTTGGATAGGGGATAAAATGTTTTTGCCTGGAATACCCCTTTAAGGGGTTAAAGGCCATCTGAAGTGAATCTACACATATCCCACTATCCACGGGCTAAGGGATAAGTGTTTGATCGCGGGGGTCCGAACGCTGGGATCACCTGCGATCTCCTGCACAGGGCCGCGGCTCTCCCGTGCAGGAGACGTGTCGGCCGCAGCATGACACGCCTCCCCCATGCAGTTCTATGGGAGAGGCAGGGATTCAACGTTCGTGCCTCCCCGCCTCTCCCATAGAGCTGTATGGGGAGGGGGGTACTGTCGACCTCACTGAGGTCATCGCTATGTGCATTAGCCGCTCTCACAGAGCACCAATGCTGGGTCCCGTTTGGGAGATCACGGGGGTTCCCAGCGGTTGGTCGCTGCAGATGTCCTTTAAATAAAAATCTTTAAATTACACAATGAAAGATCAACATGAGTTTTAAAGAGAAAATCATATGTACTAATACCAACTACTGTAAAAAGAGATCCAAAGGTCACATCTAAATCACAGAACCAGGGCATTATAGGAGCTGGAAAAGTGTGAGGCAAAAATATTTCATCTGGCAGGTTCTACAGAGAGGAGTTGTGGCTGGAAGACATCATCATAATGTTGGTCTGGGCTGGATGAAGAAGAAAAGGTCAAGTGATAAACAGAACCTAATATGAATTCACTTATATGGTCTGTTGTGGTGATGAGGGTGGTTGTTGTCAGTCTGTCACCTGTATGTCTTCCTAAACATAGGTCACAGACTGACATTGCTGTTAAAGAGGTACTCCAATTCTGCATGTGCATGCGTGGTGGGTGCGTGGTTAGGGGTGTGGCCTTGCCCATCTTTGCTATTGGTCGTATATAGGCGGGGAAGAACGGGGAAACCGGAGCCGAAGTCCACTTATCCACCCGGTGGCATCGGAGGCGACGATCGGCGGTGGAGATCGGCGGGCGGCGATGTCGTGCGGCTGGCTCCCTGGATCCTACGGAAGCTGGTGAGTTGCCTAACAACATCTGGAGGGCTACAGTTTGAGACTACTATACAGTGGTCTCTAAACTGTAGCCCTCCAGATTTTGCAAAACTACAACTACTAGCATGCCCACACAGCTATTTGCTGTCTGGGCATGCTGGGATCTTTAGTTTTGCAACATCTGGAGGGCCACAGTTTGGAGATCACTGTGCAGTGGTCTCTAAACTGTAGCTCTCCAGATGTTGCAAAACTGCAAATCCCAGCATGCCCAAACAGCAAACAGCTGTCTCGGCATGCTGGGAGTTGTAGTTGAGTACCTTCAGCTGTTGCATAACTACATTGTAGTTTTGAAACAGCTGGAGGTTTGCCCCCCCCCCCCCCCCCCCCCCTCATGTGAATGTACAGGGTACATTCATACGGGTGCGTTTACAGTAAGTTTCCTGCTCGAAGTTTGAGCTGTGGCAAATTTTTCGCCGCAGCACAAGCTTCTACTGGGAAACTCACTGTAAACCTGCACCAGTGCGAATGTACCCTAAAAACACAACACTACACTAACACATAATAAAGTGTAAAACACTACATATACGCGCCCTTACACTGCCCCCCCCCCCTCCCAATAAAAATGAAAAAGTATTGTATGGCAGTGTTTTCAAAACGGAGCCTCCAGCTGTTGCAAAACAACAACTCCCAGCATTTCCAGACAGCCACTGACTGCCCAGGCATGCTGGGAGTTTAGCAACAGCTGGATGCACCCTGTTTGGGAATTACTGGCGTAGAATACCCCTATGTCCACCCATATGCAATCCCTAAGTTAGTCCTCAAATGTGCATGGCACTCTCTCACTTCGGAGCCCTGTCGTATTTCAAGGAAACAGTTTAGGGCCACATATGGGGTATTTCCGTACTCTATTGCTATTGCACTACAAATTTTGGGGGGCTTTTTCTCCTTTTACCCCTTATGAAAAGGAAAAGTTGGGGGGGCTACACCAGCCTGTTAGTGTAAAAAAATAAAAAAATTGGCACTAACATGCTGGTGTTGCCCCATACTTTTTATTTTCCCAAGCGGTAAAAGGAATAAAGACCCCCAAAATTTACACAGAAATACCCCATATGTGGGAGTAAAATGCTCTGCGGGCGCGCAACAAGGCTTAGGAGAGAGAGCGCACCATGTACATTTGGGGCCTAAATTGGTGATTTGCACAGGGGTGGCTGATTTTACAGCGGTTCTGACATTAACACTAAAAAAATAAATACCCACATGTGACCCTCACGGAATGTAACAAGGGGTATAGTGAGCCTTAACACCCCACAGGTGTTTGACGAATTTTAGTTAAAGTTGGATGGGAAAATGTAAAAAAATTTCACTAAAATGCTGGTGTTACCCTAAATTTTTCATTTTCACAAAGGAATATAGGTAAAAAGCCCCCCAAAATGTGTAACCCCATTTCTTCTGAGTAAGAACGCGCTCTGCGAGTGCACTACAATGCTCAGAAGAGGAGTGACATTGGGCTTTTGAACAGACAATTTGTCCAGAATTGAAGGCCAAGTGTGTTTACAAAGCGCCCATAGTGCCAGAACAATGGACCGCCCCCCCCCACATGTGATCCCATTTTGGAAATGACACTCCTCACGTAAGGTAATAAGGGGTAGAGTGAGCACAGGTGTCTGTCAGATTTTTGGAACAGTGGTCCGTGAAAATGAAAAATGTAATTTTTCATTAGCACAGCCCACTGTTCCGAAGATCTGTCAAACGCCAGTGGGGTGTAAATACTCACTGCACCCCTTATTAAACTCTGTGAGGGGTGTAGTTTCCAAAATGGGGTCACATATGGGGGGTCCACTGTTTTGTCACCACGGGGGGCTTTGTAAGCACACATGGCCCATTCCAAACAAATTCACTCTCCAAAAGCTCAATGGCGCTCCTTCTCTTCTGAGCATTGTAGTGCGCCAGAAGAGCACTTGACGTCCACACATGGGGTATTTCCATACTCAGAAGAAATGGAGTTACAAATTTTGGGGGTCATTTTCTCCTATTACCCCTTGTAAAAATTAAAAATTTGGGGAAAAAACAGCATTTTTGTGAAAACATTTTTTTTTTCATTTACACATCCAACTTTAACAAAAAGTCGTAAAACACCTGTGAGGTGTTAAGGCTCACTGTACCCCTTGTTACGTTCCTTGAGCGGTGTAGTTTCCCAAATAGTATGCCATGTGGGTTGTTTTTTGCTGTGCTGGCACCATAGGGGCTTCCTAAATGCGGCATGCCCCCCAAAAACCATTTCAGCAAAATTTGCTTTCCAAAAGCCAAATGTGACTCCTCTTCTGAGCATTGTAGTTCGCCCGCAGAGCATTTTACGTCCTAACATGGGGTATTTCCATACTCAGAAGAGATGGGGTTACAAATTTTGGGGGGCATTTTCTTCCATTACCTTTTGTAAAAATGGTAAATTTGGGGGGAAAAACTGCACTTTTGTGAAAAAAAATTTTCTTCATTTACACATACGACTTACGAAAAGTCATCAAACACCTGTGGGGTGTTAAGGCTCACTGGACCTCTTGTTACCTGCCTTGATGGGTGTAGTTTTCAAAATGGTATGCCATGTGGGTTTTTTTCTGCTGTTCTGGCACCATAGGGGCTTCCTAAATGTGACATGCCCCCCCCCCCCCCCTAAAAAACCATTTCATCAAAATTCACTCTCCAAAATCCCATTGTTGCTCCTTCCCTCCTGAGCCCTCTACTGCGCCTGCCGAACACTTGACATACACATATGAGGTATTTCCTTACTCGAGAGAAATCGGGTTACAAATTTTGGGGGACTTTTTCTCCTATTACCCCTTGCAAAAAATCAAAATCTGGGTCTACAAGAACATGCGAGTGTAAAAAATGAAGATTTAGAATTTTATCCTTCACTTTGCTGCTATTCCTGTGAAACACCTAAAGGGTTAACACACTTACTGAATGTCATTTTGAATACTTTGAGGGGTGCAGTTTTTATAATGGGGTCATTTGTGGGGTATTTCTGATCCACTTCAAAACTGAACTGGCCCCTGAAAAATTCCGATTTTGAAAATTTGGTGAGAAAATGGAAAATTGCTGCTGAACTTTGAAGCCCTCTGATGTCTTCCAAAAGTAAAAACATGTCAACTTTATGATGCCAACATAAAGTAGACATATTGTATATGTGAATCATTATATAATTTATTTGGAATGTTTATTTTCCTTACAAGCAGAGAGATTCAAAGTTTTAAAAAAATGCTACATTTTCAATTTTTTCAAGTAGAATGTGTCACGAAAAAACATTCTCGGAATCAGAATGAAAGGTAAAAGCATCCCGGAGTTATTAATGCTTAAAGTGAAAGTGGTCAGATGTGCAATAAATGGCCGGGTCCTACACTGAAAATTGTCTGGGTCCTCAAGGGTTAAAAAATATTTTTTCATGTACACTTTTTTAAATCCCAATATGGGATTTTTACATTCACTGTTTATATTCCTAACATCGAATAAAGCTATGCTATTGCCAATTGATTAGGGACAGAAAGTTAAACAGATTTGTAAATTAAATTCGAGTAGAATACAGACATAGCGCACATCTACAATCTTGTATAATGATCTGATTGCTTCTCAGCATAATATCAAAATCTAACAGGTTGTTAGTATACATTTTTGATCAAAAAGTACAAGCCCACTCGCCACGTCAAGGCCACCTATTCAGAGTGGGTCCCTAACGTCCCTAGCATAAAATGGCGCAGCACCAGGCGGCGACCACCACCGCCGCGACACAGGTGCCCACAGGGGGGGGAGCGACCCACTGGCAGAGCGGCCCCAATGCCTCTCAAACCAGTCTATAGGCCGCACCCGCCCGCAGACACAGCACCACGGCAGCAACAGACGCCGCCCCGCACCACACCAGTGTGAACAAGGTGTAATGGCTCACTTACCTTGCTCTCCCAGTCAGACTGGGAGGCTGCTAGGAGTGAAATGGCCCTATTGTGGTTAATTACCACCTATATAGGTTTAGGCTGTGGGGGGTGGGGAAGAGTGCAGCACATGTTCAAAAAAACAAAAAAAAGGGGGAAGAAAGAAATCACAATATGAATTCGAGTAGAATACAGACATAGCGCACATCTACAATCTTGTATAATGATCTGATTGCTTCTCAGCATAATATCAAAATCTAACAGGTTGTTAGTATACATTTTTGATCAAAAAGTACAAGCCCACTCGCCACGTCAAGGCCACCTATTTAGAGTGGGTCCCTAACGTCCCTAGCATAAAATGGCGCAGCACCAGGCGGCGACCACCACCGCCGCGACACAGGTGCCCACGGGGGGGGGGGAGCGACCCACTGGCAGAGCGGCCCCAATGCCTCTCAAACCAGTCTATGGGCCGCACCCGCCCGCAGACACAGCACCACGGCAGCAACAGACGCCGCCCCGCACCACACCAGTGTGAACAAGGTGTAATGGCTCACTTACCTTGCTCTCCCAGTCAGACTGGGAGGCTGCTAGGAGTGAAATGGCCCTATTGTGGTTAATTACCACCTATATAGGTTTAGGCTGTGGGGGGTGGGGAAGAGTGCAGCACATGTTCAAAAAAACAAAAAAAAGGGGGAAGAAAGAAATCACAATATGAATTCGAGTAGAATACAGACATAGCGCACATCTACAATCTTGTATAATGATCTGATTGCTTCTCAGCATAATATCAAAATCTAACAGGTTGTTAGTATACATTTTTGATCAAAAAGTACAAGCCCACTCGCCACGTCAAGGCCACCTATTCAGAGTGGGTCCCTAACGTCCCTAGCATAAAATGGCGCAGCACCAGGCGGCGACCACCACCGCCGCGACACAGGTGCCCACTTCTATTAAAAAAATCTTAATCCTACCAGTACTCATCAGCTGCTGAAATTAAGTTGTCCTTTTCTGTCTGGCAACAGTGTTCTCTGCTGACACCTCTGTCTGTCTCAGGAACTGTCCAGAGCAGGAGAGGTTTGCTATGGGGATTTGCTGCTACTCTGGACAGTTCCTGAGACAGAAAGAGGTGTCGGCAGAGAGCACTGTTGCCAGACAGAAAAGAACAACTCAACTTCAGCAGCTGATAAGTACTGGTAGGATTAAGAATTTTCAATAGAAGTAATTTACAAATCTGATTAACTTTCTGGAGCCAGTTGATATGACATTTTTTCTTCATGGAATACCCCTTTAAGGGGTTAATGACTGAGAACGATGAGACCGCCGCTCTCCATCAGTGACTATAAGCGTATGGCTGCTAATAGCAGACGTCACTTACAGTCTATAAAACGAGTGCACTTCCTGTGCTCGCTTCATAATCTGGCCTCTGCTTAGGACACTGTTTCCCAACCTTTTTCGGGTCGGGGCACACCTCGTAAAAAAAAAAATTCGCGGGGCACTGCTACCCTAGGTTGATGAGCAAAAAAAAAAAACTGTAAAAAACGCAATGCACTATATCTATTTATCACTGGGAATCAAAAGTTTAGGCACCCCAGGTAAAAATTTGTATTAATGTGCATAAAGAAGCCAAGGAAAGATGGAAAATTCTCCAAAAGGCATCAAATTACAGATTAGACATTCTTATAATATGTCAACAAAAGTTAGATTTTATTTCCATCATTTACACTTTCAAAAGAAAAGAAAAGAAAAAAATGGCATCTGCTAAAGTTTGGGCACCCTGCAGAATTTATAGCATGCACTGCCCCCTTTGCAAAGCTGAGACCTGCCAGTGTCATGGATTGTTCTCAATCATCATCTGGGAAGACCAGGTGATGTCAATCTCAAAGGTTTTAAATGCCCAGACTCATCTAACCTTGCCCCAACAATCAGCACCATGGGTTCTTCTAAGCAGTTGTCTAGAAATCTGAAACTCAAAATAGTTGACGCTCACAAAGCTGGAGAAGGCTATAAGAAGATAGCAAAATGTTTTCAGATGTCAATATCCTCTGTTCTTAATGTAATTAAGAAATGGCAGTCATGAGGAACAGTGGAAGTTAAAGCAAGATCTGGAAGACCAAGAAAAATATCAGACAGAACAGCTTGCAGGATTGTGAGAAAAACTATTCAAAAGCCACGTTTGACTGCACAATCCCTCCAGAAAGATCTGGCAGACACTAGAGTCGTGGTACACTATTCCACTATAAAGAGATACTTGTACAAATATGGTCTTCATGGAAGAATCATCAGAAGAAAACGTCTTCTATGTCCTCACCACAAAAATCAGCGTTTGAACTTTGCAAATGAACATATAGACAAGCCTGATGCATTTTGGAAAAAAGTTCTGTGGACCGATGAGGTTAAAATTGAACTTTTTAGCCGGAATGAGCAAAGGTACGTTTAGAGAAGAAGGGGAACAGAATTTAATGAAAAGAACCTCTGTCCAACTGTTAAGCATGGGGGTGCATTCAATAAAATTTCAGCAAATTTTGGATGCTAACTTGATGCCATCTGTGAAAAAGCTGAAGTTAAAGGGGTACTCCGGTGAAACCCTTTTTTTTTTTTATCAACTGGTGCCAGAAAGTCAAACAGATTTGTAAAATATATATAAGAAGAAATTGTATAACCAATCCTTCAAGGATTTTACCCCAAAAAGGTACACAATGATATTCAAATCAATATTATGGGAATACTTCAATTAATATTTAATTACTTTTATTATTAAACATTTATAAAACAATATAATAAAATTGTTCTATTATTGATATTATCCTGGCACAGGTATATAAAAAAGGCCCTAGTGGTATTAATCACCAAAAAATGTGGTATCACGATAAAAACTTTATATTCTGGCAACCATATAGTATATAATAGATATTGCTGGATATCCCAGTCTGGAAAAAGATAATTAAAGTCCTGGAAAAAGATAATTTTTCAAGACTGGGATATCCAGCAATATCTATTATATACTATATGGTTGCCAGAATATAAAGTTTTTATCGTGACACCACATTTTTTGGTGATTGATACCACTAGGGCCCAGTGGATTCTCACCTTTTTTTATATACCTGTACCAGGATAATATCAATAATAGAACAATTTTATTCTATTGTTTTATAAATGTTTAATAATAAAAGTAATTAAATATTAATTGAAGTATTTCCATTATATTGATTTGAATATCATTGTGTACCTTTTTGGGGTAAAATCCTTGAAGGATTGGTTATACAATTTCTTCTTATATATATTTTATCTCTGGCCGTTGGGTTTCGTCATATAACCAGATATATCCTCGGATTTTTTGCAGATTTGTAAATTACTTCTATTAAAAATTTTAATCCTTCTTGTACTTATTAGCTGCTGAATACTACAGCAGAAATTATTTTCTTTTTGAAACACAGAGCTGTCTGCTGACATCACGAGCACAGTGCTCTCTGCTGACATCTCTGTCCATTTTAGGAACTGTCCAGAACAGCATATGTTTGCTATGGGGATTTCCTTTTACGCTGGCAGTTCCTAAAATGGACAAAGATGTCAGCAGAAAGCACTGTGCTCGTGATGTCAGCAGAGAGCTCTGTGTCTCAAACGGAAAATAATTTCCACTGTAGTATTCAGCAGCTAATAAGTACAGTAAGGATTTACAATAATTTACAAATCTGTTTAACTTTCTGGCACCAGTTGATTTAAAAAAAAAAAAAAAAAAAAAAAAAAGCTTTTCACCGGAGTACCCCTTTAAAGAGAGGATGGCTTCTACAAATGGATAATGATCCTAAACACACCTCGAAATCCACGGGGGATTACATCAAGAGGCGTAAACTGAAGGTTTTGACATTGCCTCCACATTCTCCTGACCTCAACATAATTGAAAATCTATGGAAAACCTGAAAAGAGCAGTGCGTGACAGACAGCCCAGAAATCTCAAAGAACTGGAAGACTTTTGTAAGGAAGAATGGGCAGAGATACCTCAAACAAGAATTGAAAGACTCTTGGCTGGCTACAAAAAGTGTTTACAAGCTGTGATACTTGCCAAAGGGGGCAGTACAAGATATTAACTCTGCAGGGTGCCCATACTTTTGTAGACGCCATTTTTTTGTTTTCTGTTATTTTGAAAGTGTAAATGATGGAAATAAAATCTAACTTTTGTTGACATATTATAAGAATGTCTAATCTGTAATTTGATGCCTTTTGGAGATTTTTCCATCTTTCCTTGGCTTCTTTATGCACATTAATACAATTTTTTACCTGGGGTGCCCAAACTTTTGATCCCCACTGTTGTTTAAAGTGCTGCTTTATACAGCAACTCACAAATGACATCTTCTCTAATTTGCATCGTTGCCTTCTCTTCTCCATCTGGTCCGGGCCATCATCACGATTTCTTCCACACACAATTCTTCACCGTTAAACCTGCAGAGCAAACCTATTAGGCTCCACAGTTTTTTTTTTATACATGGGTGACAGAGGGGTGTAGAAGAGTGTACATGGATGAAAGAGGGTTGTAGAGGAGTGTACAGAGGGGTGTAGAGGAGTGGATAGAGGGGTGTAGAAAAGTGTACATGGGTGACAGAGGGGTGTAAAGGAGTGTACATGGGTGACAGAGGGGTATAGAGGAATGTACATGGGTGACAGAGGGTTATAGAGGAGTGTAGGTGGGTGAAGAGGAGTGTACATGGGTGACAGAGGGGTATAGAGGAATGTACATGGGTGACAGAGGGTTATAGAGGAGTGTAGGTGGGTGTAGAGGAGTGTACATGGATGGCAAAGGGGTGTAGAGGAGTGTACAGAGGGGTATAGAAAAGTGTACATGGGTGACAGATGGGTACACCCGGGGGGGGGGGTGGACATGGGTGACGGGGGTGTGTGTGGACATGGGTGACGGGGGGGGGGTGGACATGGGTGATGGACATGGGTGACAGGGATGGACCTGGGTGACGGTGGTGGTGGTGGGGGGGTTTGGACAGGGTTGAGAAGGAGTAACAGAGGGGTGGGAAGGATACGGTACCTTAAGCAAGCTGGCCCACGCAGCTTGCAGTTTCACGGCAGGCTCGTTCCGCCCCAGGGCACCATTTTCGGCACACTGCGCCACAAGGGAGAGGGGGACACAGGGTGACACAGGGTGATGCTGTGTGTGCAGTGCGCACGCGGGCTTCCCTTCCCCCCTGCGCCGTCAGTCATAAGCGTGCAGGCCGGGGCGGGACAATCCAGCGGCACCACGGGCACACGTGTGCCGCGGCACCGTGGTTGGGAATCATTGGCTTAGGATGTAAATATATGTCCTGGTGCATTATTGTACCAGAGCTCCAAGACGTACATTTACGTCCATTGTCCTGAAGGGGTTAAAGTAGCAGTAATGCAAAACCTAAGTAAATAGGGGTATCGTAATCGTATTGACCCACAAAATAAGGGGAACATGTCAAAGGCTGTCTGGGCATGCTGGGAGTTGTAGTTTTGAAACTCGTAGAAGCAGCAGCGAAGATTTAATGACGATCTTCACTGCTGCCGCCGCTGCCCCACTGCCTCCCCCATCCTCGGTTTTATAATTACCTGTTCCCAGGGCCCGCACTACTTCTGGCTCATGCGTCATCCTGCGCGCTGCGCATTGACGAGTGTCGTCCTCAACGCAACGTCACCGTCAGTGTGCACAGTGACAGCGCAGGACGCCCCCGGAGCCAGAATTTGTGCGGACACCGGGAACAGGTAATTATAAAACCGGGGATGGGGGAGGCAATGGGGCAGTTGCGGCGGTGGTGGTTGGACTAGGGAGGACCCCAGGACGGCAGGGGGAGAGAAGCGGGTGGCGTTTCCCTGCTTCTGTGCTGCGGCAGCTGCAGGGGGGCCCGGGTCCCTTACCGGAGTACTGGCTGTACCCCCTGATGGCGGCCCTGGCTGCATACAAGGTCCTGATACTAGTATTAGGCCCTTGTATGCTAGCGTGCATGGGCAGCCCGACCGCGCTCCGATCTGAGCACCGGCCCTGGATGTGCGAGATGTGGAACTTTTTGTCACGTCTACTGTGAGGTGGTGTAGCATAGCGACAAATAATTGTCATTTGCGTGAGAAATAGCGACTTTTCAGGAAAGTTGCAAATAATAAATACGTGATCACTGCATGGTCATAAATAAAATGGTCTACATTTAGGCAGAAAAGGAAAAATTATCTATATGTAAAGACGCTAGAAAGTCGCTAAAAAGCCTGCTAGCGCCTGAATAGCGCAAAAAAAAAAAAATAGACAAAAAATGGTCTAAAGGCAATGATAAAACTCCCCCATAGTCTTTTTACTATATTTGATGTTGCTTTCTTCCATTTACTTATATATATATATATATATTGCACATGTTACTGCATCCTGAGGTCCTATATGTATGTGTGCCTATATCTATATGTATCCTCCTGTCTGTGCTCTGGTGTCCATTTAGTTTTATTGTTTTGTATGTACTTTAGGACATTGATCTAATAAAGATGTATTTTGGTGTTAGTGATTTGTGTGTTTTTACTTTCCCTCTTTATCTCAGAGGTTTTTGGTGAATAATATTAGGTGATGTACACCATTTCTGCCAAGTGTTTTTGGTATGTGAGAGAACACACCAACCACCATTTCTATTCCTAGCAGATCAGCAGGAAGGGGATTGGAAACCGCTTGACAAACTCCCCGAATACATACAGAGTCCAGTAGCGGGCAGCACATCTCAGCTCTGCACATCTCAGCTCTGCACATGTGTACTATAACCACGTGACTGAAGTGTCCTCTCAGCGCGCCCCATTCATGCGCATCTCATGGCAGTCACCAGTGTATGACACGATCCCTCCGCCTCTATACTGATCACCACGCTGTCTGACTCAGCACCATGTGGCCACAGCACAGACCGGATATGACACAATCACGTACAGCGTCAGGCCTGCGCTACTACGTCACTGCGTCGATATAAACTCTCGGCCGGCATTGGCCCCTCCCTCTTTTAAACTCGGCCGCTGACTGTGAAGATGGCGCCGGTGAGTGGTGTGCACGGTGCTTCGTGTTTGGACGGGAAATGCCAAATATGTTGCCTATACTATATAGCTGTATACGGGTTATAAGCGCCGGCAGTTTTTACTAGGTGATATTCCTGCCTCATAGGAGGAGAGAATACATAGTTACTGCAGGGACATGTACCGGGTAATGGAGGGCCGGGTTTATTATCAGTCTGCGCCCCAGGTCAGTGTTTACCTACCGGTGTGCCTCCAGCTGTTGAAAAACTACAACTCCCTGCTTGCTGGGAGTTGTCTTGCAACAGCTGGAGGTACCCTGGTTGGAAAACACTGCTTTCATTCTTCCAGTAGTCAGACCCCCATTGATCAGCCTTATATCACCGTCCTGTGGAAAGGAGAGAGCTTTCCATGTTGGGAATACTCCTATAAAGACAATAAAATAAGTGTGTGTATAAAATATATATATATAGAGAGAGAATATTCCTAGTGATAACTGTTCAACCACCACTGATGAAAACCTTGTGACCCCTCAGAAGTTTGTACAAATGTTTGTCGGTCATTGGGTTCTTTAGGTATTGTTTTATTGGCGAGTGTAGTATACTATGTCATACAGTGGTCCCTCAAGTTACAATATTGGTTCTGGGACGACCATTGTATGTTGAAACCATTGTATGTTGAGACCAGAACTCTATGGAAACCTGGTAATTGGTTCTAAAGGCACCAAAATGTCGTCCAAAAATAGGGAAAAAGTGAGAAATAAAGAAAAAGTAGATAACTAATATAGATAAAGCAAGAGCGTACATATAAAAGTAAGAAAGATCTGCTGGGAGCTGTAAATCACTGTCTGTCGGTGTTTCCCAAGCAGGGAGCCTCCAGATGTTGCAACACTACAACTCCCAGCATGCCCGGACAGCCAAAGGCTGTCCGGGCATGCTGGGAGTTGGTGTTTCAACAGCTGGGGGCACCCTGCTTGGGAAACACTGGTCTATGTAGAGGACAGAAGCTTCTTTGGGGTCCTGTACAGTACAGGCAATGTCCTAAAAAAGTAACATGGAGTCGCCCTCATCTGGTATCCAAAGGAGCAGGTAACCAGGTACAGAACATGTAATACCTCCCTGTACTGTAGGGGGCACTACCAGACATCAGTCAGTGCATGCACTTCAGTAATACAGGGGTTTTACCAGTGAATGCCCATTCTGATTGGTCAGTTCTTCCAGCCATTGACACGTTTCACAGATCTGGACTGTCTGTAGAATTGTATGTTGAGTCTGATTTCAACTTACGATGGTCCAGAAAAGACCATTGTATGTTGAGGCCATTGTAAGTTGAGGCCATTGTAAGTTGAGGGATCACTGTATACTATTTACCATCAAAATATTGAATCAACAGTAAAAGCAGTAGTCCAAATTTAGGTTGGGCACACTAACACGGTAATTTGTGACCAAAAATTGCCACATCACACTAGATCACATTCTGAAACAAATCAATATATTGGGGGGGGGGGCGTTTAAATGTGTCTGTAAACACAACCTGACAGTCATAAGAAATGAATCTTACATGTAGTAATTATGATGGTCACAGCGCGCTCCCCTTTTACTTGCCTGAGCTGTGATGCAGCACGATCCATTCAGTGTTGCACAGCGATACTTGGTCATCAACCCTTGTTGCAGCCAAACTCTGTTTTTTATCCCCATTCTTACTATGCAGCCGATAAGCTTTAAACATTGTTAAAAGCCATGACTTGAGGCTTGTCTTGATGAAAATACATTTTAACCCCTTAAGGACCAAGCCCATTTTCACCTTAAAGGGTTTATCCAGGAAAAATAAATGTTTTATATATCAACTGGCTCCAGAAAGTTAAACAGATTTGTAAATTACTTCTATTAAAAAATCGTAATCCTTTCAGTACTTATGAGCTTCTGAAGTTAAGGTTGTTCTTTTGTGTCTAAGTGCTCTCTGCTGACACATGTTTCGGTAAACGACCAGTTTAGAAGCAAATCCCCATAGCAAACCTCTTCTAAACTGGGCGGTTCCCGAGACACGTGTCATCAGAGAGGACTTAGACAGAAAAGAACAACCTTAACTTCAGAAGCTCATAAGAATTGAAAGGATTACGATTTTTTTATAGAAATAATTTACAATTTTAACTTTCTGGAGCCAGTTGATATATAAAAAAAAAATTTTTTTTACTGGATAACCCCTTTGAGGACCAGGCCAATTTTATTTTTGCATTTTCACTTTTTCCTCCTCGCTTTCTAAAATCCATAACTCTTTTTTTTTTTTATATTTCCTTCTACAGACCCATATAAGGGCTTGTTTTTTGCGAGGCAAATTGTTATGAAACCTCCGATTTTACCATAAAATGTACGGTGAACCCAAAAAAAAATTTATTTTTAGGGAGGAAATTGAAATGAAAACCACAATTTTCTCAGAAGGGAAGGAGCGAGTTTTTTTTTTAATATGAAATGTGATAAAAAAAAAAAAAAGCAGCACTTTTGGCCTTTTTAAAAAGTTTTACGCTTACGCCGTTCACCGTACGCGATCGTTAACATTATATTTTGATAGTTCAGAGATTTACACATGCAGCGATACTAAATGTTTATAAAAAAAATAAGTTACGCTTTTTGGAGGTAAAATGGGAAAAACTGACAATTTTCATTTTATTGGGGGAGGGGATTTTTCAACTTTTATTTTTATTTTTTGCACTTTTTATATCCCCATTGGGGACTATTCATAGCAATCATTTGATTGCTAATACTGTTCAGTGCTATGTATAGGACATATCACTGATCAGTATTATCGTCAATCTTCTGCTCTGCTCGATCTCAGACCTGGGCAGGAGACGGACGGAGCCAGGTGAGGGGACCTCCGTCCGCAATTACAGATGATCGGATGGCCGCGGGCGATGCGATCATCTTTTTTATCATGCGCATTGCCGCAGATGCTGTGATCTGTACAATGTGGGAACAGATTATCTGCGCTGATAATTCGGGGGGGGGGGGGCGGCTAAGCAGAATAGCGCTCGCAGGTCGAATATGATTAGTTCCCCAATGTGGGGACAGTGCGCTGTGGCGGATAATTCACTCATTCGAGGGGGGGGGCCCAACCTGTATTGCGGTAGGGGCAAAATTCATATCGTGAGGGGAAAAAAAAATCGGTATTCGGTATGAACCGGTATACCGCCCAGCCCTACCTACTTATATAGGTTTGATTTTGTCGTACTTCTGGAAAAAATCATAACATGCAGGAAAATTAATACGTTTAAAATTGTCATCTTCTGACCCCTATAACTTTTTTTTATTTTTCAGCGTATGGGGCGGTATGAGGGCTCATTTTTTGTGCCGTGATCTGAAGTTTTTAGCGGTACCATTTTACATTGATAGGACTTTTATTCATTTTTTTATTATATAAAAAGTGACCAAAATTGCACTATTTTGGACTTTGGGGTCTAAAGGGTTAATAGCGTGAGGCACCGTGATCAGTGCAGGGCCCGACCTGCCGTGGCCCCGCGTTATAGAACAGGAGCGGACTCATGACGTACCGGTATGTCATGGGTCCTTAAGGGTTTAAGTACCAGGATGTCAAGGCATACCTGTACGCCCTATGTCCTTAAGGGGTTAATTCACCTAGAGGAGCGGGGGCACTCACGTGTAGGTGCTCAGGTAACAGGCTTCTTTATTTCATCGGTGCAGGTAAAATCATACAATAGCGGGGCGTCAGGAGACGATAGCTACCGTATATACTCGAGTATAGGCCGAGTTTTTCAGCACGATTTTTCGTGCTGAAAACACCCCCCTCGGCTTATACTCGAGTGAACTCCCCCACCCGCAGTGGTCTTCAACCTGCGGACCTCCAGAGGTTTCAAAACTACAACTCCCAGCAAGCCCGGGCAGCCATCGGCTGTCCGGGCTTGCTGGGAGTTGTAGTTTTGAAACCTCCGGAGGTCCGCAGGTTGAAGACCACTGCGGCCTTCAACATCATCCAGCCCCCTCTCACCCCCTTTAGTTCTGAGTACTCACCTCCGCTCGGCGCTGGTCCGGTCCTGCAGGGCTGTCCGGTAAGGAGGTGGTCCGGTGAGGAGGTGGTCCGGGCTGCTATCTTCACCGGGGAGGCCTCTTCTAAGCGCTTCGGGCCCGGCCTCAGAATAGTCACGTTGCCTTGACAACGACGCAGATACGTCGTTGTCAAGGCAACGGCTCTATTCCGGGCCGGAAGCGCGGAGAAGAGGCGCCCCCGGTGAAGATAGCAGCCCGGACCACCTCCTCACCGGACCACCTCCTTACCGGACAGCCCTGCAGGACCGGACCAGCGCCGAGCGGAGGTGAGTACTCAGAACTAAAGGGGGTGAGAGGGGGCTGGATGATGTTGAAGGCCGCAGTGGTCTTCAACCTGCGGACCTCCGGAGGTTTCAAAACTACAACTCCCAGCAAGCCCGGACAGCCGATGGCTGCCCGGGCTTGCTGGGAGTTGTAGTTTTGAAACCTCTGGAGGTCCGCAGGTTGAAGGCCGCAGTGGTCTTCAACCTGCGGACCTCCGGAGGTTTCAAAACTACAACTCCCAGCAAGCCCGGACAGCCGATGGCTGCCCGGGCTTGCTGGGAGTTGTAGTTTTGAAACCTCTGGAGGTCCGCAGGTTGAAGACCACTGAGGGCGAATGATGAGAAGAGGATGATGAAGGGGGGGGGGTGTGGGATGATGAAGGGGGGTGGGGATGATTACAAGGGGATGATGAAGGGGGGTGGGGATGATGAAGGGGGGGGGTGTGGGATGATTACAAGGGGATGATGAAGGGGGGATGTGTGGGATGATAAGGGGATGTGTGGGATGATGACAAGGGGATGATGAAGGGGGGATGTGTGGGATGATAAGGGGATGTGTGGGATGATGACAAGGGGATGATGAAGGGGGATGTGTGGGATGATAAGGGGATGTGTGGGATGATAAGGGGATGTGTGGGATGATAAGGGGATGTGTGGGATGATGACAAGGGGATGATGAAGGGGGGATGTGTGGGATAAGGGGATGTGTGGGATGATGACAAGGGGATGATGAAGGGGGATGTGTGGGATGATGACAAGGGGATGATGAAGGGGGGATGTGTGGGATAAGGGGATGTGTGGGATGATGACAAGGGGATGATGAAGGGGGGATGTGTGGGATAAGGGGATGTGTGGGATGATGACAAGGGGATGATGAAGGGGGGATGTGTGGGATGATGACAAGGGGATGATGAGGATGTTAATGACGGGTCTGGATGATGACAGGGGGGGATGAGGTATTTCCCACCCTAGGCTTATACTCGAGTCAATAACTTTTCCTGGGATTTTGGGTTGAAATTAGGGGTCTCGGCTTATACTCGGGTCGGCTTATACTCGAGTATATACGGTATTTCGTGCCGCTCCTGGCACTTCTTCAGGTGACCTTAGGCCATAGAAGTAGATGTGACCCCGGGCCGGAGGAGCGGTGACCGGATCACTGTGGGGACAGCAGTACAGACATACAGCCTGCAACCATACACTGTATATGGCTGGAAGCTGTATGTCTGTGGGGTGGGGGGAAGCTACCTAATGTGGGGGGGAGCTGCCTACAAATGTGGGGGGAGCTGCCTACAAATGTGGGGGGGGGAGCTGCCTACAAATGTGGGGGGGGGAGCTGCCTAATATTGTGGGGGGGGGAGCTGCCTAATATTGTGGGGGGGGGAGCTGCCTAATATTGTGGGGGGGGGGAGCTGCCTAATATTGTTGGGGGGGAGCTGCCTAATATTGTTGGGGGGCAGCTGCCTAATATTGTTGGGGGGCAGCTGCCTAATATTGTTGGGGGGCAGCTGCCTAATATTGTGGGGGGCAGCTGCCTAATATTGTGGGGGGCAGCTGCCTAATATTGTGGGGGGCAGCTGCCTAATATTGTGGGGGGGGGGGGGCAGCTGCCTACTATTGTGGGGGGGGGGCAGCTGCCTACTATTGTGGTGGGGGGGGGCAGCTGCCTACTATTGTGGTGGGGGGGGGCAGCTGCCTACTATTGTGGTGGGGGGGGCAGCTGCCTACTATTGTGGTGGGGGGGGCAGCTGCCTACTATTGTGGTGGGGGGGGCAGCTGCCTACTATTGTGGGGGGGGGCAGCTGCCTACTATTGTGGGGGGGGGAGCTGCCTACTATTGTGGGGGGGGGGGAGCTGCCTACTATTGTGGGGGGGGGGAGCTGCCTACTATTGTGGGGGGGGGGAGCTGCCTACTATTGTGGGGGGGGGGAGCTGCCTACTATTGTGGGGGGGGGAGCTGCCTACTATTGTGGGGGGGGGGAGCTGCCTACTATTGTGGGGGGGGGGGAGCTGCCTACTATTGTGGGGGGGGGGGAGCTGCCTACTATTGTGGGGGGGGGGGGAGCTGCCTACTATTGTGGGGGGGGGGGAGCTGCCTACTATTGTGGGGGGGGGGGAGCTGCCTACTATTGTGGGGGGGGGGGGGAGCTGCCTACTATTGTGGGGGGGGGAGCTGCCTACTATTGTGGGGGAGGGAGCTGCCTACTATTGTGGGGGGGGGGGCTGCCTTCTATTGTGGGGGGGGGGAGCTGCCTACTATTGTGGGGGGGGGGAGCTGGCAATCTAATCTAATGAGCGGAGCGCTGCATTTTACCAGAAGACAGGGAGAAGTCCTTTTCGGTATCGGTTTCGGACGGACATTTTTTATTTCGGTTTCGTTTCGGTTCTGAAATTTCCATTTCGGTGCACCTCTACTTTTCAATATCCCAACGCATACATTTTATGGTAAAATGAGTGATGTCATTACAAAGGACAACTGGTCACGCAAAAAACAAGCCCTCATATTGGTCTGTGGATGGAAATATAAAAGTTATGATTTTAAAAATGCGAGGAAAAAAATGAAAATGCAAAAATAAAATTGGGACGGTCCTTTAACCCCTTAAGGACCGGGGTTTTTTCCGTTTTTGCATTTTCGTTTTTTGCTCCTTGCCTTTAAAAAAATCATAACTATTTCAATTTTGCACCTAAAAATCCATATGATTGCTTATTTTTTGCGCCACCAATTCTACTTTGTAATGACGTCAGTCATTTTGCCCAAAAATCTACGGTGAAACGGGAAAAAAAAATCATTGTGCGGCAAAATTGAGAAAAAAAACGCTGTTTTGTAACTTTTGGGGGCTTTCGTTTCTACGTAGTACATTTTTCGGTAAAAATTACACCTTGTTTTTATTCTGTAGGTCCATACGATTAAAATGATACCCTACTTATATAGGTTTGATTTTGTTGGACTTCTGGAAAAAATCATAACTACATGCAGGAAAACTAATACGTTTAAAATTGTCATCTTCTGACCCCTATAACTTTTTTATTTTGAGGGATCTGAAGTTTTTAACGGTACCATTTTTGCATTGATAGGACTTATTGATCTCTTTTTATTCATTTTTAAATTATATAAAAAGTGACACAAAATGCACTATTTTGGACTTTGGAATATTTTGGCGCGCACGCCATTGACTGTGTGGTTTAATTAATGAGATATTTTTATAATTCGGACATTTCTGCACGCGGTGATACCATATGTTTATTTTTATTTACACTGTTTTTTTTATTTTATTGGAAAAGGGGGGGTGATTCAAACTTTTAATAGGGGAGGAGTTAAATGATCTTTATTCACTTTTTTTTGTTGCAATGTTATAGGTCCCAGAGGGACCTATAACACTGCACACATTGATCTCCTATGCTGATCACTGGTTTCTCATAAGAAACCAATGATCAACGATTCTGCCGCATGACTGCTCATGCCTGGATCTCAGGCACTGAGCAGTCATTCGGCGATCGGACAGCGAGGAGGCAGGTAGCTGTCCTGTCAGCTGTTCGGGATGCCGCGATTAGTCGCGGCTATCCCGAACAGCCCGACTGAGCTAGCCGGAAACTTTCACTTTTAGCCGCGCGGCTCAGCTCTGAGCGCGCGGCTAAAGGGTTAATAGCGCGCGGCCCTGCGATTGGCGCTGCGCGCTATTAGAGGCGGGTCCCGGCTTCACTATGACGCCGGGCCCTCCGTGATATGACGCTGGGTTACTGTGTAACCCCGCGTTATATCAGAAGAGCAGGACCAAGGACGTACTGGTACGTCCTTGGGGGTTAAGGGGTTCTCCGCTGTTAAAAAAAAAAAAAAATAATAATAATAATAATAATAATAATTTTTTTAATCAACTGTTGCCAGAAAGTTAAACAGATTTGTAAATTACTTCTATTAAACAATCTTAATCCTTCTAGTACTTATCAGCTGCTGTATACTAAAGAGGAACTACTTTTCTTTTTGGATTTCCTTTGTCTGACCACAGTGATCTCTGTTGACGCCTCTGTCCATGTCAGGAACTGTCCAGAGTAGGAGCAAATCCCCGTAGCAAACCTCTTCTGCTCTGGACAGTTCCTGACATGGACAGAGGCGTCAGCAGAGAGCACTGTGTTCTGACAGAAAGGAAACAAAAACAAAATAATTCCCATGTAGTATACAGCAGCTGATCAGTACTGGAAGGATTAAGATTTTTAAATAGAAGTAATTTACAAATCTGTTTAACTTTCTGGAATCAGTTCATTAAAAAAAAAAAAAAAAAAATTCAAGTGGAGTACCCATTTAAATACTCCGGTGCTTAGACATCTTATCCCCTATCCAAAGGATAGGGGATAAGATGCCTGATCGCAGGAGTCCTGCCGCTGGGGACCCCTGTGAGCTTGCACGCGGTACCCCGTTTGTAATCAGTCCCCGGAGCGTGTTCACTCGGGGTCTAATTACCGGGGACCACAGGGCCGATGGCGTGTGACGTCACGCTCCGCCCCTCAATGCAAGCCTACGGGAGGGGGTGGGATAGTTGTCACACGCCGCCGGCCCTGTGGTCGCCGGTAATCAGACCCGGAGTGAACACACTCCGGGTTCTGATTATAAACTGGGTGCGGCGTGCAAGGTCACGGGGGTCACCAGCGGTGGGACTCCCGCGATCAGGCATCTTATCCCCTATCCTTTGGATAGGGGATAAGATGTCTAAGCACCGGAGTACCCCTTTAAGAATAAAATGGGCTGTGGCCTTAAAAGAAAATGGTCATCTGTTCAGACACACTAAACCCAATACACTCATACCAATGAGGGTTTAATGGGTTAAATAGGTGCATGTACTCCGAAGATCTGTCCCTCTGAATATGGGCATCCATCTTCAGTTAATTGCGTGCTGGAGGCTGGGGCTTGCTCAATATTAATATTCATTGTCGCGTGTCGTGAGTGCTGTGCCAAATGAGCACTCACGTGACCCGCGACAATGAATATAAAAAATTGAGATGGCGGGCCCGCCTCCAGCGCCCATTTCTTTTAGTCAGAAAGATACACCACAAAATATATACAGGGAGGTGGAATTCCTATCGCCCGACACCCGGGACATGCAGTTCCGGGCGCCGGGCAGGTGAATTTTTCAGGCCAAGCAGGGTTGGACCTGAAGGTCCCTGACAAGCATGGCGGCACTCGGAGGAGTGTATGGAGAAGGCTACGGACTCGTGCCCGCTCCAAACTCTGCAGCCCCTGGTTGTTTTCAGTATCTGGGGGCCACCGCTAATAGGCAGCATGCAGCCAGCGGTGGGGGTGGGAGGTCGATCCACTATAGAGGTAGCCGGAGGGCTTACCTCTGCTTCCCTGTGTCTGTGGCTCTGTCATTGATAGAGCCTGGCAGGACTAGGCTCTATCAATGGATCGCAGAGCACACAGATCAATGGAGCTCAATGAAACTCTATTGTTCTATAGGAGGAATCTAATAATTCCTCCTATAATTCCCCTAAGGGACTAATAAAGTGTGTAAAAATAAAATCTTTAGATAAAATATGAAAAAATTTTAAGACACACATTTACCCCTTCCATATTCAAAGTTCAAATCACCCCTTTTTTCCTATATAATAAACATGTAAAAATAAACATTTGGTATTGCTATGTGCGTAATTGCACAAACTATTTAAATATAACATTATGTATCCCGTCTGGTAAATGACATAAAAGTGAAAAAGAATACCAAACCACAGAATTGTAATTTTTATAATCCCAGAAAAAAAAAAGTTAAAAGCAATTAAAAAGTCAGGTCAATACCAAAATGGTACAGATACAAAAAAACAAATTATGGCGCAAAAAATGAGCCCTCATACAGCCTCGTATTTGGGGGCTGGAGTTCCCAGTGTCAAGTCCCGCGCGATCAGACATCTTATCCCCTATCCTTTCCATAGGGTATAAAATGGTTTTTGCCTGGAATACTCCTTTAAAAAAAATTCTTTTAAGTTCAGAATTTTTTTGAAATTTGTAAAACATGAAGGAAACTATACAAATCTGGTATTGCTGTAATCAGGCCAACCTAAAGTATCAAAACATGTTCTCATCCATAAGGGAAATGGCGTAGAAAAGAAAACCACCAAATTTGCTAAATTCTTTTACTAATTAAATTTCACTTCACCAATATTTATTTTTTTGTTTCGGAGCATATGTTATGGAAAAATTAAAAGGTATCATTATAGTAGTTATGGCTGTTATAGGGGGAGAAGGGGAAAAAAACGAGTCTAAAAGCGAAAAGTAGATTTTGTTCTGTTTTAGTCCCATGGACAAGTAGTTGTTGAATTTCCACGCCCCTGATATGGCAGATATGAGACGTCCCATGTGTTTTCTGCTGTTTCATACAGTATTGCCATCATTTTGTGCATGGATTAGCCTCATTCAATGGTGTTTATTAATGCACTGTTAGCTTTGCATGTTTTCTGTGTGGAATAAGTGACATTTCACTTATCCAGGTAGATTTCAAATGTGGGGAGAAAATACTCACCGTAGTTTAGTGTGAGCAGCACATAGTTAAAAACCAAGGGATATGTTAAAAGAATAATACATTAACATTCCCGAACAGTTTTCAGCAGAGCTGTGCCTTACATTTGCCTTTTGTGTGGCCCCGGTCTGGTATAAGTTTGGGGTGTGGAGATGGTGCATCATATTAATTGGTGGTAAATTGTCTTTTACAGCAGAAATCTAAAAATGTGCAGAAGGAAAGAAGGGCAAAGAAGGCTGCCTGGAGATTCACTCTGGATCTTACCCATCCTGTAGAAGATGGAATCTTTGATTCAGTCAACTTTGTAAGTATTTGGTATAGTTTTTAATTACTTAAAAGGGGACAGTGGTTTTGACAGCCAACGGAGTATGTTTTCTCAGCTCTGCATTGTGCTATTAGGTTACGTTCAGAGGAGCGGATCCACAGCGTATTTTATGCTGCAGATCTGCCACTGAAGGACCCCTACAGGGTGCCTTTAGATGTGCCTGCTTGGAGCGGCAATACGCTGCTACGAGCGGCAATACGCTGCTACGAGCAGACACACTGCTGTGATGTGCGAGTTCCTGCTCCCTGAGCTAGGCCGACAGCAGCTGCGATGTGAGAGTATACTGCGCACGCGGCGACTCGCACATCGCAGTGTGCCTACTCATAGCAGCAGATTGCCGCTCTGAGCAGGCACCTGTAAAGGCAGCATACAGTGGTCCTTCAGTGGCGGATCCGTAGCAAAATAGGCGCTGGTGATCCTCTCGTGTGAACATACCCTTTACTGTTCCTTGAAATCTATGACATTAGAGGATTGAAATGCCAGCTGTAATTTTTTTCTAGAGTTGTGTCCCCCTACAGTCTGGTACTGTCAACTCTGATTGGAATGCCAGTATGTTGGGGCACAACCTCAGCTGGTAACACATGTCAGTTTATTCATACATTTTAGGAGGACCAACTGAAACCACTAAGTTCTAAGCTATTTCAGAAGGATTTTGGGGGAGATTTATCAAAACCTGTCCAGAAGAAAAATTGCTGAGTTACCCATAGCAACCAATCAAATCGCTTCTTACATTTTGCAGAGGCCTTGATAAAAATTAAAGAAGCGAGGGCAACTTTTCCTCTGGACAGGATTTGATAAATCTCCCCCTTTATGACTAATAAGCATTTACTAAAGTAGACGATATGAACACACAGATCCTCTTTAGCCAAACTTAGTTACTGAATTAGCCGGTTATATTTCCATTAGAACAGGGCTACTAGTACTTTATATAATAGCTACAAATTTCTTAACATGCTTTGTAACTAGGGTTTCCTTCCCTAGTTTGTACCTAGGGTTTCCTTCCCTAGTGTCTACATGTTTGTTTTTACAAAACAGGAGCAGTTTCTGAGGGAGAGGGTGAAAGTCAATGGTAAAACCGGAAACCTTGGAAACATCGTTCACATTGAACGTTCAAAGAACAAGATAAATGTGGCATCAGAGAAGCAGTTCTCAAAAAGGTATGGTTCTCAGTAAAAAAAAAATTTCTTTAATATATATATATATTAGGGATCGACTGATTATTGGTTTGGCCGATATTCACGATTTTGGACATTATCGGTATTGGCAATTACCTTGCCGATAAGGTCCCTCCCTGGCCAGAGACCGCCGCCGCTGCCCCGTTGCCTCCCCATCCCCCGTTTTTTTATTGCCTGTTCCCGGGGCCCGCAGCAATGACGAGTGACGTCCTCAAGGCGACGTCACCATCAGTGCGCACAGTGGCAGCTCAGGACGCCACCGGAGCCAGAAGCAGCGCGGACCCCGGGAACAGGTAATTAAAAAATCGGGGATGGGGGAGGCAATGAGGCAGCGACGGCGGTGGTGGTTGGACTGGATTGGGCTTTCATTTTAGGAGGAATTCCGCCTGAGGAAATTCTTCCGTGTGAATAGACCCCAAGTATGTATCTAAGAAAATATACAGAAGTACTTGTGGTCTCTTGTTTGTTTTTTGTCAGTTGCTTGCTGACTTTTGGTGCGGTTCACAATTGTTAGAAATCGTTCCTGCATTGTAATTGAGAATACAAAGTTCTGCCAGCTTTTAATTGTCACTTTTATGTTCCAGGTACCTTAAATATCTTACAAAGAAATACCTGAAGAAAAACAACTTGCGAGACTGGCTGCGTGTAGTGGCTTCTGATAAGGAGACCTATGAGCTTAGGTACTTCCAGATCAGCCAAGATGACGAGTCTGAATCCGAAGAATAAGTGTCTTTACAAAATAAAGATATTTATATAAAATAGTGTTTTTTTTTATTTATTTTCACACTAGCTGAGTACCCGGCGTTGCCCGGTTTTTCCTTCCTAATCCTTGTTGGGGAGGAAAATAAACAGAGGAGGAAGCTTTTGACTTCATATCCCAATATATATATTGTTGTCATATCCCGTCCTCATATCCCGCCCTCCTATTATGTGTACCAGGTATTGAAATTAGAGATGAGCGAACTTACAGTAAATTCGATTTGTCACGAACTTCTCGGCTCGGCAGTTGATGACTTTTCCTGCATAAATTAGTTCAGCTTTCAGGTGCTCCCTTGGGCTGGAAAAGGTAGATACAGTCCTAGGAGACTCTTTCCTAGGAATGTATCCATCTTTTCCAGCCCACCGGAGCACCTGAAGGCTGAACTAATTTACACAGGATAAGTCATCAACTGCCGAGCCGAGAAGTTCGTGACGAATCGAATTTACTGTAAGTTCGCTCATCTCTAATTGAAATACCTCCAGCCGTACGGAAGTTATGTGGGAACATATGGGGGTAGTTAAGGGTTAAATTAACTATCCTATATTTTAAGTGGACATATAAGTAACATGTGACCAAGTATTATCGAAATATCTCCAGCCGTTTGGAAGTTATGCAGTAACATATATTTCCCATAGACTTGTATGGGACTTTAAACATGAACCCCGCCCCTGGCAAATGGGGGTGAGTAAGGGTTACATCACCTATCCTATGTTTGTTGTTGACATATAAGTAACGTGTGCCAAGTTTCATGTTAATATCTTTAGCAATTTGGACGTTTTTGTGGAACATACATACACACACACATTGAGTTTTATAGATATGTGCAAAAACATTATTAGTTTCCTGTATCAAGCTAAATCATTGTATGTATTTATTGACTATAATTTACTAATTTCAGTTATTGGCCCTTTTAAATAGGGTTTCTTGCTAAGCAGGGTATAAATAAGGGTGTTCCTGTATCTCTTTAGTCCAAAAATAAAATTTTACAGTACAGAATAGCTGTGGATTTGCACCAGTCCATATTGGATTATATTGGAGTACCAGACATGCAGACTTGCCATATGGCAGCATACAAATCGCGGTCTATGATCTGATTCTTGTCTTCCTCATCTTGTAGATAGCAGTTTTCCCCTCCTTGTGTAGTCACTGCCTATGTGCAACCAAAGTGTAAAGATAGATGGGGATAGTATAGTGTACACATTTAACCTCTTAAGGACTCGGCCCGTTTTGTCCTTAAGTACCCGGACAATTTTCCTTTTTGCACTTCTGTTTTTTCTTTCTCCCCTACTAAAAATCAATGCTTTAAATTTTGCACTTACGGACTCATATAAGGGCTTGTTTTTTGCGTTGCCAATCGTACTTTGTCATGGCATCATTTATTTTATAATGAAAAGGCACAATAAAGGAAAGACCATGGTGGCACCAGTAGCAGGACGCAGGCAGGTAAATATGTACAATTGGAATGGGAGATCCATGCCGAGTATCAGACAGGTGAGGGGTGCATGAAGCCAAGAAAGTCCAGTATGAAAATAATCACAAATATTAGAAAATAGCTTCCACTGCACTCGCCTAGAGAAAAAATGCAGAAAAGACCAGCGCTCGAAGATGGTTCAATGGAGATTGCCATTTTACCTCACTTGTTTTGATTACATAGAGGTACACTTACTTCACTAGGGGAGATGTGTATAGGACCTAACCTTTCACATCATTCCCTTCCTGGTAGGTTCAACAGAGTAGCCAGACAGTCCGTGGGTATAGAGATACGGTTTAATGCGATGCGTTTCGGAGGGCTTACAGAGTTGTCTCCTTCCTCAGGCATATGTCTGTTATGCCTGAGGAAGGAGGCGACTCTGTAAGCCCTCCGAAATGCGTCGCATTAAACCGTATCTTAATATACCCACGGACTGTCTGGCTACTCTGTTGAACCTACCAGGAAGGGGATGTTGTGATGGGTTAGGTCCTATACACATCTCTCCTAGTGAAGTAAGTGTACCTCTATGCCAATTTACCTCACTTGTTCTGATTATAATCTCCATTGAACAATCTTTGAGCGCTGGTCTTTTCTCCATTTTTTTTTTTTCTCAAATCCTATATCCACGGCCTTGTGACTCCGGTATACCCTGTGCCCTCCCTATGGGATGTCTGCATGACGGAGATTGGTTCAGTTTCAAAGTGTGAAGGGGACCTCAGGTGTAAGTGGGGGATCACTGGTTGTTACCTCCCACATACACCGGGTGAGTACATTCCTCTATACTTTTATCAGGTTATTGGGATTAGAGCGCTGCTGTTTTTCTCCTTACCCATTTCATTTACTGCACTCGCCTCTAAAACTTCAAGTCTTTATTTCAATCCATTAAAATCAGGCAGGTATACGGCAGAACAGAACGAAAAAATAGACGCCGCAATGGAGCTGTTTCGTGGTATTCCCTGCTTCCTCTGGCCTCTCAGATGTCATCCACAGGAGACACTAAATGGGAAACTCCTGGTGACATCACTGGTCCGGAGAGTAAACCATTAAAATACTGTTAAAAGAAAAGAAGCACACTGGATCCTGCGCATGGAGGCTTTAGGGATCCTCTGCCTAAATGACCGGATTAAATGTGTTCCTGTGATCATTCAGTACCTGTCCATCGTTACTAACCTCTGCATTCCTCTTTTAACAATATTTTTATATTTTACTCTCCGGACCACTGACGTCACCAGGAGTTTCCCAGTTAGGCTAAGTTCACACTGCGGAATCTCCTGGCAGAAAATTTCCGCTCGGAGATTCCGAGTGTGGCCAGTGCCGACTGATTCGGGACCGTGCAGACACTGCAGTCTCCAATAGAATGCAATGTGTTCTGTCAGTAATTTCGCCTGAAGGATGAGCAACGCCATTTCTGAGCAGATTTTCCGTTCACAAATTCAAGTGTGAATTTGTGAACGGAAACCCATTCCCTACACTATATACATTTTAGCAAGCGGAATTTCTGCCTGCAATTTCAAAGCAGAATTGCAGGCGGAAATTCCGTAGTGTGAACCTAGCCTTAGTGTCTCCTGTGGATGATGATTGAGAGGCCAGAGGAAATGGGGAATACCGCGAAACGGTTCAGTAGCCTCGTGCTCGCCCTGCTCTGCTGCAGCATCTATTTTTTAAGTTCTGCTCTGCCGAAGACCTGCCTGATTTTAATGCATTGAAATGAAGAATTGAAGTTTTAGATGTGAGTGCAGTGGAAGCTATTTTCTAATAATTGTGATTTATTTTATAATATCTATTTTTAACGTGTACGCCATAAATTGTGTGGTTTAACCCCTTAACGATGCAGGACGTAAATGTATGTCCTGGTAAGCTGGTGCTTAATGCTCCAGGACGTACATTTCGGTCCTAAGCATAACTGCGAGCATCAGCGCGATGCTCGGGTCATTTGCGGTAGGTCTCGGCTGCTGATAGCAGCCAGGGGCCTGCCGGTAATGGCGGACATCCGCGATCGTGCAGATGTCCACCATTAACCCCTCAGAAGCCATGATCAATACAGATCACGGCATCTGCAGCATTGCGGTCACTAAAATGGCTGATCGGATCGCCCACAGCGCTGCCGCGGCGATCCGATCATCCAACACTGCAGACCAGAGCAGAAGATGACTGATATTACTAATCAGTGCTATGTCCTATACATAGCACTGAACAGTATTAGCAATCGAATGATTGCTATATATAGTCCCCTATGGGGACTATTAAAGTGTAAAAGTAAAAAAAAGTGAAAAACCCCCTCCCCCAATAAAAACGTAAATTGTCAGAATTTTCCCTATTTCACCCCCAAAAAGTGTTAAAAAAAATATATATATATATTTATTTTATACATATTTGGTATCGCCTTGTGCATTATAAAGATGTTAATGATACCGTACGGTGAACGGCTGAACGTAAAAAAAAAAAGTCCAAAATAGCAGCTTTTTATAACATTTTATAAAAAAAAATTTTTTTTTATAAAAAATTCAGTTTTATATAAGCAAATATGGTATCAATAAAAAGTACAGATCAGGGCGCAAAAAATTAGCCCTCATACCACTGCTTATACGGAAAAAGTTATAGGTCTTCAAAATAGGGGGATTTTAAATGTACTAATTTAGTTAAAAAGCGATTTTAGCGATTTTTTATTTATTTTTTTTTAAAGCGCAACAGTGATAGAAAAGTATGTTAGAACACATGACATTTTTACCGTAAATTGTATGGCGTGAAAACGAAACTTTGCAAAATTGCGGTTTTCTTTTTAATTTCCCCACACAAATAGTAGTTTTTTGGCTGCGCCATACATTTTATGGTAAAGTGAGTGATGGCATTACAACGGACAACTGGTCGTGCAAAAAACAAGCCCTCATACTAGTCTGTGGCTGAAAATATAAGAGTTATGATTTTTTGAAGACTAGGAGGAAAAAACGAAAACTTAAAAATAAAATTGTCCTGAAGGCCCAAATGGGCTGAGTCCTTAAGGGGTTAACTTGCCTTATATTTAAATAGCCCCAGGGGGCTATTCCATGCAAACATTCGATGATTGCATACTGTTTGATGCAAAGCTTTGGCTCAGCATTGATCAGTGTTATTTCTTGCTCTGCTGCTCCAGCCTACCTGGGAACATCAGAGCACCAGTCGGAGAGCGAGGAGGCAGATAAGGGCCCTCCGGCCATCCTCTCAGCTGATTGGGACATTGTAATTTCACTGTGATGGTTCTGATCAGTTCCATTAAGCTGCCAGGATCATTTTGCTTTAACGTTAAAGACGCCGCAATCAACATTGATTGTGGTTTCTAAAGGGTTATGGCGGGGAATCAGCCCAATCGGCGATGTCCGGCATTAACTGTGGGTCCTGGCTGCTGATAGGAACCACCGGGTATGAACTGTGCTCAGTTCGTGAGCACTCTTCAAGCCACAGTAATGGGCCCGGGGTGGACAGATACGCCCTGCGTCTAAGTACCAGAACGCAAGGGCGTGCTCATCCTTAACTGGTTAAAGGAAAAGAAATAGGGTTTTATAAACAGACGTTTTGTGATGTAACACGGTCATATGACACTTAAACAATGAATGGAAAAGTGTTGCCTTAGCACGAAGTACAACAAATCACTGACAAATCAGGGACTATCTATCCCCTATAGCTATAAAAATCCAAGAAGAAAATAGCTAAAATTTAACAATCCTTTATTACGAACAAATTCTTAAACAAATTTAATCATACAGTTACATCAGTGGATAACCGGAGTTTACAGGACTCCTCTTAGGAGACCTATTTTAGGGACGAAACCCTTACATATAATAGGAACAATGCCCTGAAAGAAAAATCTTTTTAAACCTAACGCGTTTCCCCGTACTTCAGATAGTATTACGGTTCATCAGGGGTTAACTGAAAGTGCTAACTAGAGTATAACGGAAGTTAGATAATACAACTTATTCCATTCTGTGAAGTAGATACAGCAACGAACCACATAGCTGACGGTAGCTATCAAGCACATATAGAGATTCCTTATGACGTTAACATATGAAAACAAATGATGGCATCACTGTGGCATCCAAGGTTGCGGTAAATGGATTTTTGTATGAGATGTCATTCATTCCTGCAGGCAAAAAACAAGATGGCAAAAAAGCGGACAGACAGATACAATATTAGTACACATATAACAAATATAGCACATATAAGCACATAAATCAAGAATGACATACTGTACATAATCTGTATACATCAGAATGGAACAAGGTAAGTAAGTATCTACCTTATGGTGGGGAAGAAGAATCATATCCATTCACCACATTAAGAGATTTTGGTATGTACTTAATACAGATAGTGTTTATTTGTCATAAGTGACCTCCATCCACTGAAAAAAAATATTCAAGATGTTTCCTTAGGTAGTAAAGGTTATTAACATCATAAGCCACCTAAATTGCTAAGAATATAAAAAAAACGACAAACTGGAATCTCCACATAAGATAGCCACATCTAATAACTAAAGGTACAAACAACAGTGGTCAATACCTTGATCAGATGGATCCTAACCAATCAATGTATAGTCCGGCCTCGTATATACCGTCACACTACTTATTAAATTTAAAGATTTTAAGGATAGGGACCTACCAACAATAAGAAAAACTGATATCACTACAAGTAACCAAAACGATAATATACTATTGATCAAAAAATAGTCACACAATTAAGCTCCAAGCTTACAACATTCCTTACCTCCCTATGTCTCAGATAATGATAAATCCGATGACATCAAGGTCCAATTATTTCAATTCCGTTGCTTTCACACCTAGGTGAACAGCATGGTACAATTAAGCCATTACTATCAAACAATGATAAAAAAGACGGCTACCCAGCAGAACGGTATCTTACCTATATACTGATAAGGGCACGTCAGATGACCACTCCAGTCCGGATCCCTGCCAGTGGTATCTGTGTGGGACTCCTTAAATACACACCGGAACAGAGGCACACAAGGCCTCACTTCCGGTTACGCTGTGCGTTCCACGCCTCAGAAGCGTGTCAGCAAGACAATTCACACCTCGTTCTCAATCAGAATAGCTCAATGCGCATGTCCCAACACCCCATATGATCTAATAAGGATTGATATTATGTGTTCCACGCTGCATCCCAGTGCAGCATCCACGCCTCGTTTACATACTGGACATGAGTTTCAAGCCTCACTTTCAGTTACACCTCAAATACAGTCCTCTACGGCCATACGCAATATGCGTTCCACTGACTGTGTGTCATGCCTCCTTCTCATTACCAGAAAACACAACTCACAACATTATTTATTTCAAATGAGCCCAATGTTACCAGCTCAATATTAGTGCCCATATGGAGGTAGTATAATAATTAGGAGGCCAATTATGCTCACATCAAGATCGTAATTTTCAATATTTAATTTTACATCAAATCCTACAATTATATAGTAGAAGGGAGGGGGGAAACACATAGGAGACCACCCAAAAATGTATAGGTCCACAACAGTTACCAAAAATAAACATAGGTTCAAATAAACAAATCATGACGGTATGTATTGATATCCCGTCATCTATATTCAAGATACTATAAGAAATAGCCCATTAGGGCAGATATTTCTCGCCTTCTTCACTTTTGAACTCCCTTCGTATATACCCAACACTGCCTAAGCACCATTACTGGTCCTAGCGTAACGGATTGCTGATTAAACTACCTACACCTATACAACTTAGTTGAAGCAAGAAAATGAAAATCGCTCGTTAAGTCCCAATGGGGCCACCGACTTCATCCTAAATATCCATTCTGCTTCTTTCTGTAGGATCTTTCTATCCCCTTTCTCTCCTCTTGGGGATCTCCGTACTACTTCCATCACACAAAAGTTAATCTCACTAACTTTTCCTCCATGTTTTTCAGTAACATGTTGCGCAACAGGAGTTTCCCTCCTGTTATTGATGTCGCATACATGTTCACATACACGTTTTTTGAAAGCCCGTTTTGTTTTACCTATGTACTGCATCGGGCAAGTGCAAGTACACAGGTAAACAACCCCCTCCGTATCACAATTAGCACAAGTCACGAATGTCCTAGGTTTTGTTAGTCACTACGCTCGAGAATGTTTTAGTCTGTACCACAGAGGCACATGCTTTACATTTCCCGCAGCGAAAGGTTCCTACAGGGCGTCTGTCTAACCAGGTCCCTCTGCTCTTGATCCCAAGGAAGTGGCTTCTGACTAGCCTATCCCTGAGTGATCTTCCCTTTCTAAAGTTAATGGAGGGGATCTTAGGTATTATGTCCACTAGGTCCCTATGGTTTGTCAGAATAGACCAATGTTTCTTTAGAATAGTCTGAACTCTAGTAACGTGGTTATTAGTGTTGAGCGGCATAGGCCATATTCGAATTCGCGAATATTCGTGAATATATGGACGAATATTCGTCATATACTCGCAAAATTCGCATATTCGTAATATTCTCATTTTATTTTCGCATATGCGAAAATTTGTGTATGCGAAAATTAACAAATGCGAAAATTAGCATATACAAAATTAGCATAAGCCAAATTCTCATATGCGGAAATTCTCACGCCAGTCTCACACAGTAGTATTAGAGCCTTCTTTACACCACACAAGCTGGAAGCAGAGAGGAGTGATCACTGTGATGTGTACTGTGAATAAAATAAAACAAATATTCGTAATTACAAATATATAGTGCTATATTCGCAAATATGCGATATTCGCAAATAAAATTTGCATTGCGAATATTCGCAAGCAACACTACTGGTTATCGTAAGTTCTTATTATTCTAATCAGATTGTTGTCCTCATTCTGTGCCCTAGGTGTCAATAATTCGTTCCTATCAGATGACAATGCCCTTTCATATGCCTGAGACAACGTTTTCATAGGATATCCTCTTTGGAGAAACCTGGAAGATCCCTTGCTTGATCTCTAAAGAGGCCCCTAGACGAACAATTTAGTTGAATTCTTAGATATTGTCTGGTTGGGATGCCCCTTCGTAAGGGCTGGGGATGATAGCTTTCCCACCGGAGTAAGCTATTGGTTGATGTGGCCTTTCTGTAGACCGAAGTCTCTAGAAAACCCCCATCTCCCCTCTTAATGAGAATATCTAGAAAGGGTAACTCATCCTGATGTATTTCTGATGTAAATCTCAGTTCCAGGGGGTTCTTATTGAGAGGTTCCACAAATTTAGTAAACAGGTCCTCCGCTCCGGACCACACAATGAATACGTCATCAATATATCTACCCCAATAGATATGTGGGTGCCAACTATTCTCCTCCTCTCCGAAAACAATAGTACTCTCCCACCAGCCCAGGGTGAGATTTGCATATGAGGGAGCCACTGGGATCCCCATTGCAGTCCCCCTGAGCTGGTGGTAGTACTTCGAATCGAACAAGAAATAGTTATGATGTAACACAAATTCTAATAGTTGGATGACGTACTCATTGTGTGCCCGTAACTGGACACCTCTGGCCTGTAGATAAAAAGCTACAGCTCGCAGCCTGTCATCATGACGAATAGAGCTGTAAAGAGCCTCAACGTCTATCGAGGCCAATAACATGTCCTCATCTAATTGGATCTCGTCGATTTTTTTGAAAAGGTCACTGGTGTCACGTATATGGGAAGGTAGTGAAGTAGCATGATCTCTCAGAATTCGATCTAAATAAATTCCTAAGTTTTGGGTAATGGAATCTACCCCTGACACAATTGGCCGTCCCTTAAGTGGGGACAGCCCCTTGTGTATTTTGGGGAGAGCATAGAAGGTAGGTATATTCGGATTAACAGGACACATAAATTTATGCTCATGATGGGAAATTAGTTTTTCATTAAGGCCCCAATCTAATAAATGTTGTTATTTATCCTTAAAGATATCTGTGGGATTCCTGGGGATGATTCTGTAGGAAGCCCGATCTTTCAACAGGGCTACAGTCATAAGTTGATATTTGACTGAATCCATAACCACCAAGTTTCCCCCTTTATCCGAGGGTTTGATGGTTATGTTAGAGTCTCGTTCTAGGGACCGTAAAGCCATCAATTCATTATCAGTCAAATTAGACTTTACTTGATGGTTTTTCAAGTTCAGTGGTTACCATATCTAGAAAAATATCCAGATTAGATGCATCCAATTGGGGGGGGGGGTTCTATCGCTTTTTGGTCTGAGTTCTGTGGTCTCCTATGTGTTTCCCCCCTCCCCCCTTTTCTACTATATAATTGTAGGATTTGATGTAAAATTAAATATTGAAAATTACGATCTTGATGTGAGCATAATTGGCCTCCTAATTATTATACTACCTCCATATGTGCACTTTATCAGGTGGGCACTAATATTGAGCTGGTAACATTGGGCTCATTTGAAATAAATAATGTTGTGAGTTGTGTTTTCTGGTAATGAGAAGGACGCATGACACACAGTCGGTGGAACGCATATTGCGTATTGCCGTAGAGGACTGTATTTGAGGTGTAACTGAAAGTGAGGCTTGAAACTCATGTCCAATATGTAAACGAGGTGTGGAACGCATAATATCAATCCTTATTAGATCATATGGGGTGTTGGGACATGCGCATTGAGCTATTCTGATTGAGAACGAGGTGTGGATTGTCTTGCTGACACGCATCTGAGGCGTTGAACGCACAGCGTAACCGGAAGTGAGGCCTTGTGTGCCTCTGTTCCGGTGTGTATTTAAGGAGACCACGAGCCCCACACAGATACCACTGGCAGGGATCCGGACTGGAGTGGTCATCTGACGTGCCCTTATCAGTATATAGGTAAGATACCGTTCTGCTGGGTAGCCGTCTTTTTTTTATCATTGTTTGATAGTAATGGCTTAATTGTACCATGCTGTTCACCTAGGTGTGAAAGCAACGGAATTGAAATACCGTATATCCCGGCGTATAAGACGACTTTTTAACCCCAAATTTTCTTCTGAAAAGTCTGGGGTCGTCTTATACGCCGGGTATTGGGGTCCGGCATAGGAATACTTATGATTATCTTCCTGGCTCCTGTGTGCGGCTGCAGACGGGGGCCGGCCTGAGCATGTACAAACTAATAACTGTACAGTATACTTAAAAACCAGGGTGCCTCCAGCTGTTGTGAAACTACAACTCCCAGCATGCCCGGACCGGCAAAGGCTGTCCGGGCATGCTGGTAGTTGTAGTTTCACAACAGCTGGAGGCACCCTGGTTTTTAGTATACATGAATTAGTTTTTACATGCTCTAGCCTGCCCCCGCCTGCAGCCGCTCACAGGAACCGGGAAGATAATCATAGGTTTTTCTATGCCGGACATCCCTGTGTCCCGAAAAATCTTTTTGGAAAATAAGGATGTCCGCGGGTCACTAACCATTACCCGACCGCCACACGTTTTCCTCCGGTCCTCCTGCGGTCTTCTTCTGGTCCTTCTGCGCTTCTCCACTTCTCTATGGTTGTACGCACGTGACGTCAGTGACGTCCTGTGCGTACAACCATAGAGGCGCAGGAGGATGAGCGCCGGCCGGGGCCTGGTGAGTGACCGGCAGCGCGTCACCTACAGTGTTCCGATCACTGCTCCTCCGGTCCCGAGACTGCTGCTATGGTCCATAGGCCATAGCAGTAGATTGTGACCCCGGGCCGGAGGAGCGGTGATCGGAACACTGTGGGGGGCAGTACACAGACATACAGCCTCCAGCCATACACTCTATATGGCTTGAAGTTGTATGTCTGTGGGGGGGAGCTGCCTACTATTGTGGGGGCGGGGAGCTGCCTACTATTGTGGGGGGAGCAAGGTATTGACCACTGTTGTTTGTACCTTTAGTTATTAGATGTGGCTATCTTATGTGGAGATTCCAGTTTGTTGTTGTTGTTTTTTATAGAGCTGCCTTCGAGTATATATTAATAAAAGGGGATTTGGATCCCTTCTTGGGTTGACCTGAACTCCTTATCGTTTGGTTCATGTAAGAGTTCCTGCGGCAGATTTAATTGGATATTACACACATGGAGGTATATCATATTGTTCAAATGTATATTATTAGTAATTTAGGTGGCTTATGATGTTAATAACCTTTACTACCTAAGGAAACATCTTGAATAATTTTTTTCAGTGGATGGAGGCCACTTATGACAAATAAACACTATCTGTATTAAGTACATACCAAAATCTCTTAATGTTGTGAATGGATATGATTCTTCTTCCCCACCATAAGGTAGATACTTACTTACCTTGTTCCATTCTGATGTATACAGATTATGTATAGTATGTCATTCTTGGTTTATGTGCTATAATAGTTAAATATGTGTACTAATATTGTATCTGTCTGTCCGCTTTTTTGCCATCTTGTTTTTTGCCTGCAGGAATGAATGACATCTCATACAAAAATCCATTTACCGCAACCTTGGATGCCACAGTGATGCCATCATTTGTTTGCGTATGTTAACGTCATAAGGAATCTCTATATGTGCTTGATAGCTACCGTCAGCTATGTGTTTCGTTGCTGTATCTACTTCACAGAATGGAATAAGTTGTATTATCGAACTTCCGTTATACTCTAGTTAGCACTTTCAGTTAACCCCTGATGAACCGTAATACTATCTGAAGTACGGGGAAACGCGTCGGGTTTAAAAAGATTTTTCTTTCAGGGCATTGTTCCTATTATATGTAAGGGTATCGTCCCTAATATAGGTCTCCTAAGAGGAGTCCTGTATACTCCGGTTATCCACTGATGTAACTGTATGATTAATTTTGTTTATGAATTTGTTGGTAATATAGGATTGTTAAATTTTAGCAATTTTTTTCTTGGATCCTTAGCACGAAGTACATCCTACCTTTAAGCAAAACTTACCAGACATGACAAAAGTACTTTTGGATCCAAACTTCGATTTATTTGTAAACCTTCTTCCACTGCCTAGTGGTCCAGCTACTGTGTTTTTTAGCCCATAATAACACTTTTGTTTTATTTTCAGGCTGTAAACCTTCCATTAAGCCACTGGGCTACAAGATGGCATTTGACAGTGGCGACTGACATACTTTTCTTCCCTTGTTTCTATCAGCACAATAGATTGATAAACTGTTTAGAATCTGTCCTGATTGGATCACACTGATAAATCAGTCTTGTTTTTGATGTATCTCTGAGGCTAAGTTTCTACTTGTTTTTATGTCCGTCATTTTTTGGTTTGAAAAAAACGCCAGTGCAGTTTCCTGCATCTGGCATTTTTTCTGGTGTTCTTTCATTTGTGTGGAAATTGCAAAGATGCAGTGTAGTGATGGAAAAAAATTTATTTCACAAAATTTATAACAACATTTTTATAAATGTTTAATAAAGCGTGTGTTTCACTTTTTTTTCTCTTTTAAAAACATTTTTTAGGTAGTACTACTACTTCCAGCATGGAACAGACTGTTCCATGATGGGAGCTGTAGTACTTGTACTAATAGACATATCGGCCCGGGTGTCAGTCTGACACCCGATGCGATCGTCCATAATATAGTAGAGATGTGGAGCGGCTTTCTCCTGCACTCCGCATCTCTGCACTATATTCCGGCCAGTGATGTGAATAGAACATCATTCATTCATATTTTCCGCCCAGAGTGGTGATTGGCCGGATGGTTGCAGCCAATCACAGCTCTCAGAGGGAAATATGTATGAGTGAGTGGCCGGCCGGAGTATAGTGCAGAGATGTGAGCGCAGAAGAAAGCCGCTCCACATCTCTACAATAGATCTCGTCGGGTGTCAGGAGTGATACCCGCTGTGATCTGTTCTTACCTGCAGGTACTACTGCTCCCAACATGGAGCACACTCTGCTCCATGCTGGGATCTGTAGTACCTGCATTAATGGACAGATCACAGCGAGTGTAACTTCTGACACCTGTTGCAATCTGTCTATTAATGCAGGTACTACAGCTCCCAGCATGGAGCAGAGTGTGCTCCATGTTGGGAGTAGTAGTACCTGCAGTTAAGGAAAGATCACAGTGGATGTCACTCCTGAAACCTGCTGTGATCCTCCAGTATAATGTATAGATGCGGTCGTCCGCTCTTCTATGGTCCCCTGCACTAACGTATATATACACCTATTCATATTTTCCACAGAGAGCTGTGATAGGCTGGAACCATCTGGCCAATCACAGCTCTCTGCGGGAAATATGAATGGGTGTATATATACGTCAGTGCAGGGGACCATAGAAGAGCGGCTGCCGCATCTATAAATTATACAGGAGGATCGCAAAGGGGCGATCTGTCAATTAATACAGGTACTTCTACTCCCATCATGGAACAGTATGTTCCATGCTGGGAGTAGTAGTACCTAAAAATTTTGTTATAAAAAAGATACATTTCGTTAGATACATTTTTTTTCCTTCACTACTGTATCTTTTTTATTTTTTGGTACCCTACGAAATTTTATTAAAAAAGGTATCACCGTCACTTTTTTTGGATTGCTAAAGTCCAAAAGAGAATAAAAACCACCTGAAAAAAATGCCAAAGTTAAAGCCCACATGGCGTTTTTCTTGGCGTTTTTTTTTACTCCCATAGACTTCTATGGGAGAAAAACACCACGGTTTCAGGGGGAAAAATGCCAGTGGCTCAACATGCTGCGATTTTGAAAAACCACCAATGAGTTGAAAAACGCCAAAAAAGAGTGAAAAAACACCAAAAGGATTTAAAAAAAATGCCAAACTGAAAAACGCCAAGTGGAAAAAGAATTTAGCGATTTCTCATTGATTTACAGCCAACATTTGTCCGCAGCGTTTTTTGGCGGAAAAAATGCCATGCGGCAGGATTGGCGTTTTTCTTGGCATTAGAAAAAAAAAAAAGTAGAAACTTAGCCTGAAGGGTACAGCACATCACTAAGAGAGACCTCCAGGCGAGTCATTTCCTGGAGACCATACTCTACATTTCTCAACGACTTTTCGATTAAACCACCTGATACATTTTCACAAGTTTCCAAAGTTTCATGAAAATTTTAACATTAGCATTCACTATACACTGGAGATTTACAAACCGGAGAATTGGCTGCTATGGGCAGCAAAGACAGTTTCTCTTTTATTGAGCAGTGCTGTGTAAAAATAATAAATAAATAAACACATCAGAGAACTTTTTTTTCCCCCTGCATCTTGCAAAAATGAATATAAACCTCTCCTCATAAGAAGAAAAAAAGAGTGCCCTCTGAGTCCGGAACTGCCAGCTAGCTTAACAATTCAAATAACACTAGTTGATGTCGGCAGTTAAGCTGATATGGTGGTGCCCGCTTCACACATCCTTAACACAATACAGGTAAAAATATGAAATAAACTGGCACTTGCTGCTTTCAACGAAATGTCCACTACATCAAACAAACAGACATATGGTAGTGCCCCGATGCGTCAGCTCCCCCGCACCTTCATTTGATGTAACGGACATATGAATTTTCCTTAAAACATTGAGTGCTGATGTATTTTGTGTTTCTACTTATATAAACTAACCTTTAATGACCTCCCAATACACCATTTTAAGTGATCATTAAGTGTACTTATTCTTGCTTCTCGTGTTTTTATGATGGGGCTAGAATAAGGTGGTGCTGGTCTCCCTCTAACTACCAGGAGTGGGAAAAGCTGCTTCAGGTAGGTCTTCTCATACATCCCACAGTCAGATTTTATGCGCCGTCGATAGGGTGAATGACCTAACAAAACAAGGCCATAATTGCTGTATTTTGTTGAGCTGCCTTGAAAAGAAGATGCAAAAATTCATATGTATTCGGTAAGTATAAATGTACATGACAGTAAGCTGGTTTTGAAAAAACACATTTGAAGGGGCTGGACCACCCCTTTTAATGATTACATTTAGATTTGTACTAAATCAGAAAACATCAAATGCAGTTGAATGAAAATTGGTGAGTTGGGAGATATCTCCTTAGATGTGCATGTTACATTAAATATCTTTTTCTCCCAATAGATGGCGCCCTACTGATTCCTTTTGGATGGTTATATCGATGATGTATCTCTCTTAGCACAATTTTTTTTTTAACTGTCATTGGATTCAAACGACAACAGTAAAATAGAATTTCTGCCATTTAAGTCTAACCCAGTAAAATGGTGAGAGGTCTACGTATTATGGAAAGAACATGGGTTCTAAAATGCAGTCGCATTATTGCTGAAACTGTCCTGCAGAATGTATTCACAAGTTTTATCTGCAGAATTTAGAATAGTGCTAAACTGGGGGCCGGACCCCTGTGATCAGATCAGATATCTTATCCCCTATCCTTTGGATGTCCAGGGGGAATTTTTTGTTATGTTTGGAGGTGTTTTTTGTCCTTTATTTTGACATCGTTATTTGGCGCAGAGTTTTTTTTTTGTTTTGTTTTTTGCATCAAAAGTGTGCTATTTTTGAAATACAGAAAACTGTAAGGTGTTTAACAGTATTCAGTTTCTTGGAGTGGTTTGTGCAGTGCATCTTTTTTTAAAATTGCATAATTCTGGCGCAACAGCCCTCAAAAGGCGCAACCCCTAACTCAAAGTACCTGTGCAGAGCAATTATTGGATGCTTATTAATGTGCGTCAAATTTACCATATACTGTGTGCCAAACAGATTTGGTGCACATCTGCCAAAGTCAACACAGCAAAAACTGCTAACAAAAGAGGCCTACCACAAACAAGTATGATAAATTCCCCCCTATGCCTTTTACCATTGGTTTGAACTGTACAGAAACAATTGGGACTATTAAAAATGCCTTGAAAAAATAAATAATTATGATTCATGGCCCTGCTGTATGTCAGCCTGCAAATTCTTTAGTTTAGTGCTTAAGTGTCAGAGGCTGCAGCATATTTTAGCATTAAAAAACAAAGCTGATTTCTTTAAAAAAAAAAAAAAAAGCACTACATTTGTCTACATATTGCAGCTTAGCTCTATTAAAGTAAATTGGGCCAAGTTGTTATACCACACACAACCCACAGACAGTTGTGGTGTAGCTTTTGGAAGAAATTAGCTCTGATTTGCTATTGTTGCATAACCCCTTTAATATAATGCTGGTCCTTAACCCCTTAAGGACCCTTGAAGTACGCGTACGTCATGACACCCTGGTATTTAACCCCTTAAGGACCGGGGTTTTTTCCGTTTTTGCATTTTCGTTTTTTGCTCCTTGCCTTTAAAAAATCATAACTCTTTCAATTTTGCACCTAAAAATCCATATGATGGCTTATTTTTTGCACCACCAATTCTACTTTGTAATGACGTCAGTCATTGTGCCCAAAAATCTACGGTGAAACGGGAAAAAAAATCATTGTGAGACAAAATTGGAAAAAAAAACGCCATTTTGTAACTTTTGGGGGCTTCCGTTTCTACGTAGTACATTTTTCGGTAAAAATGACCCCTTATCTTTATTCTGTAGGTCCATACGATTAAAATGATACCCTACTTATACAGGTTTGAATTTGTCGCACTTCTGGAAAAAATCATAACTTCATGCAGAAAAATTTATACGTTTAAAATTGTCATCTTCTGACCCCTATAACTTTTTTATTTTTCCGTGTATGGGGCGGTATGAGGGCTCATTTTTTGCGCCGTGATCTGAAGTTTTTAACGGTACCATTTTTGCATTGATAGGACTTATTGATCGCTTTTTATTCATTTTTTCATGATATAAAAAGTGACCAAAAATGCACTATTTTGGACTTTGGAATTTTTTTGCGCGCACGCCATTGACCGTGCGGTTTAATTAACGATATATTTTTATAATTCGGACATTTCCGCACGCGGCGATACCATTTATGTTTATTTTTATTTTTATTTACACTGTGTTTTTTCTTTTATGGGAAAAGGGGGGTGATTCAAACTTTTAATAGGGAAGGGGTTAAATGATGTTTATTCACTTTTTTTTTGCACTTTTTTTTTGCAGTGTTATAGGTCCCATAGGGACCTATAACACTGCACACACTGATCTTTTACATTGATCACTGGTTTCTCATAAGAAACCAGTGATCGACGATTCTGCCGCATGACTGCTCATGCCTGGATCTCAGGCACTGAGCAGTCATTCGGCGATCGGACAGCGAGGAGGCAGGTAGGGGCCCTCCCGCTGTCCTGTCAGCTGTTCGGGATGCCGCGATTTCACCGCGGCTATCCCGAACAGCCCACTGAGCTAGCTGGCATGCTTTCGGTTTCACTTTAGACGCGGCGTTCAACTTTGAACGCCGCGTCTAAAGGGTTAATAGCGCGCGGCACAGCGATCAATGCCGCGCGCTATTAGCCACGGGTCCCGGCCGTTGTTAGAGGCCGGGCCCGAACCGCTATGACGCGGGGCCACGCCGTGGCCCCGCGTTATAGATCGGGAGTGGACACATGACGTTCCAGTACGTCATGTGTCCTTAAGGGGTTAAGGACCAATTCCGGCCCCCGCCGCGCACCAGGTGGGGATCGGACCGGGATGCCTGCTGAAATCGTTCAGCAGGCATCCCGTGCAAAGACCCAGGGGGGTCATCAGACTCCCCCATGTCGGCGATCGCGGCAAATCACAAGTGAATTCACACTTGCGATTTGAGCGATTCCGGGTCATTACGGGTCTATAGTGACTCGGTGACCCGGAATAGAAGGGGGATCGTGGGTGTCCATGACACCCACAATCCCCCTGAAGGGATAGGAGGGAGGTGGCAGGGGTGCCACCCCTCCTATCCCTGCTATTGGCGGTCTAGACGTGACCACCAATAGCAGATCGGGGGTGGAGGGGTTAACTTTCGTTTTCCCCGTCCTGCCCACCCACAATAGGCGGGGCAGGACGGGGAAACCCGACAGGGACCGGTGCCGAAGATCCGGAGGCTGCAGGCGACGGAGATCGGCGGGCGGCGACGGAGATCGGCGGGCGGCGACATCGTGCGGCTGGATCCTACGGAAGCCGGTGAGTTGCCTAGCGACATCTGGAGGGTACAGTCTGAGACCACTAGATAGTGGTCTCTAACTGTAGCCCTCCAGATGTTGCAAAACTACAACTCCCAGCATGCCCAGACAGCTGTTTGGGCATGCTGGAATATGTAGTTTTGCAACAGCTGGAGGGCTACAGTTTGAGACCACTATCTAATGGTCTCTAAACTGTATCCCTCCAGATCTTGCAAAACTACAACTCCTAGCATGCCCAAACAGCTGTTTGCTGTCCGGGCATGCTGGGATTTGTAGTTTTGCAACAGCTGGAGGACCACAGTTTGGAGATCACTTTGCTGTGGTCTCTAAAACTGTAGCCCTCCAGATGTTGCAAAACTGCAAATCCCAGAATGCCCAAACAGCTGTCTGGGCATGCTGGGAGTTGTAGTTGCGTACCTCCAGCTGTTGCATAACTACATCTCCCAGCATGCCCTTTGGTGATCAGTACATGCTGGGAGTTGTAGTTTTGCAACAGCTGGAAGCACACTGGTTGGAAAATACTGAGTTAGATAACAGAACCTAACTGAACGTTTTCCAACCAGTGTGCCTCAAGCTATTGCAAATCTACAACTCCCAGCATGCACGGTCTGTCAGTACATGCTGGGTGTTGTAGTTTTGAAACAGCTGTAGGTTTGCCCCCCCCCCCCCCAGGTGAACGTACAGGGTACATTCACACAGACATGTTTACAGTAAGTTTCTTGCTTCAAGTTTGGGCTGCGGCAAATTTTTTGCTGCAGCGCAAACTCCTAGCGGGAAACTCACCGTAACACGCCAGTGCGAATGTACCCTAAAAACACTACACTACACTAACACATAATAAAGAGTAAAACACTACATAAACACCCCCTTACACTGTCCCCCCCCCCCCCCAATAAAAATGAAAAACGTATTGTATGGCAGTGTTTCCAAAACGGAGCCTCCAGCTGTTGCAAAACAACTACTCCCAGCATTTCTGGACAGCCACTGACTGTCCAGGCATGCTGGGAATTTAGCAACAGCTGGAGGCACCCTGTTTGGGAATCACTGGTGTAGAATAGCCCTATGTCCACCCCTATGCAATCCCTAATTTAGTCCTCAAATGCGCATGGCGCTCTCATTTCAGAGCCCTGTCATATTTCAAGGAAACAGTTTAGGGCCACATATTGGGTATCTCCGTACTCGGGAGAAATTGCACTACAAATTTTTTCTCCTTTTACCCCTTATGAAAAGGAAAAGTTGGGGTCTACACCAGCATGTTAGTGTAAAAAAATAAACATTTTTACACTAACATGCTAGTGTTGCCCCATACTTTTTATTTTCACAAGCGTTAAAAGGAAAAAAAAGACCCCCAAAATTTGTAACACAATTTCTCCTGAGTATGGAAATACCCCATATGTGGGTGTAAAATGCTCTGTGGGCGCACAACAAGGCTCAGGAGTGAGAGCGCACCATGTACATTTGAGGCCTAAATTGGTGATTTGCACAGGGGTGGCCGATTTTACAGCGGTTCTGACATAAACGCAAAAAAATAAATACCCACATGTGACCCCATTTTGGAAACTACACCCCTCACGTAATGTAATAAGGGGTATAGTGAGCATTTACGCCCCACAGGTGTCTGACATATTTTTGGAACAGTGGTACGTAAAAATGAAAAATAAAATTTTTCATTTGCACAGCCCACTGTTCCAAAGATCTGTCAAACGCCAGTGGGGTGTAAATACTCACTGCACCCCTTATTCAATTCTGTGAGGGGTGTAGTTTCCAAAATAGGGTCACATGTGGGGGGGTCCACTGTTCTGGCACCACAGGGGGCTTTGTAAACGCACATGGCCCCTGACTTCCATTCCAAACAATTTTTTTCCCAAAAGCTCAATGGCGCTCCTTCTCTTCTGGGCATTGTAGTGCGCCAGCAGAGCACTCGACGTCCACACATGGGGTATTTCCATACTCAGAAGAGATGGGGTTTCAAATTTTGGGGGGCATTTTGTCCTATTACCCCTTGTAAAAATTTTTAATTTGAGGGAAAACTTTTAGTGGAAAAAAAAATAATTTACACATCCAACTTTCACGAAAAGTCGTCAAACACTTGTGGGGTGTTAAGGCTCACTGGACCCCTTGTTACGTGCCTTGAGGGGTGTAGTTTCCAAAATAGTATGCCATGTGTTTTTTTTTGCTGTCCTGGCACCATAGGGGTTTCCTAAATGCGACATGCCCCCCAAAAACCATTTCAGAAAAACTCACTCTCCAAAATCCCACTGTCGCTCCTTCCCTTCTGAGCCCTCTACTGCGCCCGCCGAACACTTGACATACACATATGAGGTATTTTCCCACTCGAGAGAAATTTGGTTACACATTTTAGGAAGATTTCTCTCCTTTTACCCCTTGTAAAAATTCAATAACTGGGTCTACAAGAACACACGAGTGTAAAAAATGAAGATTTTGAATTTTCTCCTTCAATTTGCTGCTATTCCTGTGAAACACCTAAAGGGTTAACAAACCATTTGAATGTAATTTTGAATACTTTGAGGGGTGCAGCTTTTATAATGGGGTCATTTATGGGTTATTTCTAATATGAAGGCCCTTCAAATGCACTTCAAAACCAAACTGGTCCCTGAAAAATTTCGATTTTGAAAATTTTGTGAAAAATCGGAAAATTGCTGCTATACCTTGAAGCCCTCTGATGTCTTCCAAAAGTAAAAACATGTCAACTTTATGATGGAAACATAAAGTAGACATATTGTATATGTGAATCTATATATAATTTATTTGGAATATTCATTTCCCTGATAAGCAGAGAGCTTCAAAGTAAAAAAAAAATGCGAAATTTTCAATTTTTTCATCAAATTTTGGAATTTTTCACCAAGAAAAAAAGGGGTTAAAGGGGTACTCCGGTGAAAAACATTTTTATTTTTTTTTAAAATCAACTGGTGCCAGAAAGTTGAACAGATATTTAAGTTATTTCTATAAAAAAATCTTAATTCTTCCAGTACTTATCAGCTGCTGTATGCTCCAGAGGATGTTATTTTCTTTTTGAATTTCTTTTTTGGATGCTGCAGCCAACCATTACCCTGAGTTGACACGTGTAACAACAAGTGCATGTGGCTGGTGAGGCACCCTCTCAATCCATGACCCCTGGCAATTTTTGTTAAACCTGGAAAACCCCGTTAGGGTAGGGTCATACATACAGCATTCTCTGCGGAGTTGCGCAGACATGTGATCCTGCTTCCAAACCTTACTACCCACACAGGTCTGCCGCCGGGTAGCCCTGTGTGTCTGCTTGTAGCAGATCTGCAGCGTATTTCCCACAGCGTCATTTGTGACCCTACCCTTAGAGTTAATATTCCCTTGCTCCCAGAAATGTGCATCCAATAAAATGGTGTTCTTTTATGATTACGATGAAAATATCCTAAAGTTTATTTTCTATATTTATATTACTTTTGTAGAAAGTTGTATTTATTTGGTAGAGTGAATTTTTTGCATATTTGGATTAAACAGTGCTCTATTTGTACGACGCTTATTTCTACATGGAGTAAAGAAATAATCGCCAATGACTGCAGCTGCCAGACAGGTCTATTTCATCTCCGAACACCAGCTTTGTCCTGTCAGCACCACTCAGACAGCCTCCAGGGACATGCTGCATGTGAGGCGCTGAGAAAGTATAATAGTGTTGTAGTATTGAGCAGCCGGGGAGCCTCAGTGCTACATACTAAGTCATATATTAGATGAATATTTATGACAGGAGTATGTATTTACACAGATTATTTAACAATTCCTAGGAAAGCATATCTTTTTTACACATAGTATTTTTCCAATTAGGTATATGTAATGTTACACACAGTGCTCCTGTGGTGAGTGCTGACATTTTGCAGCACTGGGACTATTGTTTTGAGTCTCATAAGGCACCATATGTATAATGTTTGAAAATTCTTCCCAGGTTTCAATTTTCGTGTTATTCTCACTTTCTAATATTCAAAAAAGATGAAACCATTTTATTTCTCTACCTCAATTTTATGTTTTTATACTGGCAAATCCAGGACTGCTCTGTTAAATTCTGGCCATCTTTTATACAATGTCTATGTTAAAAAGGTGCCTTGACTACTTTAGTACCTTCTCTAATCTATGTTCTCCATAATCCCCAAATCCTGAACATTATTTTGTATGATTCTTCCTCTGCAACTTTTCTGCGCAAGAAGACTCTTTAGGGTGCGTTCACACCGGCGTATTTGTCAGCGGATCCGCAGTTGCGGATCCGCTGACAAAGGCCCCTAAAGTGCTACCCTCTTTGTGCCTGCTAATAGCGGCAATCCGCCGCTACCAGCAGACACACTGCGATGTGCGAGTTACCCTGCAGTGTACTCACACACATCGCGGCCGCTCTCTGTGTATCTCAGAGAACCGGAGGAGTGGGCGCGATGTGCGGAAATACTGCGACTCGCACATCAGTGTGTCTGCTGGTAGCGGCGGATTGCCGCTATTAGCAGGCACAAAGAGAGCAGCACTTTAGGGGCCTTTGTCAGCGGATCCGCAGCTGCGGATCCGCTGACAAATACCCCCGTGTGAACGCACCCTTAGGCAGAATTTCAGAGCCGAATTCCACGGGAATACTCTGCTCCTAAATTCCGCTGCGGCAGAGTGCCATTGATTTCAATAGGATTCTGCCTCACTGCGCAGAATTTCCACGGCCATAAAGAGTGCTTTAGCGCACATGCAACATTTCATACGCCAAATATAAGCAAATAAATGTATCTAAAGACAATGATTAAAGTCCCTCCTGGATTTCTCCAGTCCTTCTCCCCTTCTCTTTAGACCAGTATGTTCCAGTGTGTCTTTAGCTGTTGCAAAACTACACTCCCAACATAACCGGACTGCCAAAGGCAGTGAAAACACTGCTCTAGACGTAAGCTTTTCTCATGAGCCCTGGTGCAAAAATTTTAATTGGATCCCTTATTTTCCCAACCTCTGCATTCTCGGGATTGACAGGGATCCCAGCAGTCAGACCCCGACCAATCTTTAGTTATTTGCAGACTTTAAATTTTTTTTTTTTTTAAAGGGTACACTACAAAAAGAAATTAATTCAAAATACCACCTTCCAATAAAAAATATATAACATTTATTGACAAAACTTGTTAAAAATACACACAATCATGTAGACCTCACAATACAGTATACCCTATTGCATAAAGGAGCTAATGCATGATAGCTATGAAAGGAAAATCTATTTATAACATAGTTCTTACCCATTGTATATAGATAGGGTACAGAGGAGACAACACACAATGGGTAAGAACTAGGGATGTCCCGATGCCATTTTTTTAAGACTGAGTACGAGTACCGATACTTTAATTCTAGTACTCGCCGATACCAAGTACGAGTACTTCTATTTTAAAGGGAATCTGACCCCAGGGTGACCCGGTTTCTGGCGCTGCTTACCGTGCTGATATGTGGGTTCCTTGTTGTGTAACAATGGAGGCGGCTGCTGTAGTATGAGCCAAGATTTCTCTCTTCTCCATTGGGCAGAACAGGAAATTTGCATTGGCGGTGAGACCGATGTCCACATGGTGAGCAGCGGTAGAAACCGGGTCACCTGCATCTACATATAAATTCAAGTTAGTGCAGGTGACTCTGCTGTAAGATTGTCTTTAATAGTAGGTAGTATCCCCCTGCAGACATTAGCAGCAGCCCCCTGGCAGTCATTAGTAGCAGCCCCCCCCCTGTAGACAGCTGCCCCCCTTGTAGACAGCAGCCCCCCTGTAGACATAAGTAGCTGCCCCCCTATAGACCACAGGCCCCCTTTAGACAGTGGGCCCCCATTTAAACAGCAGCAGCCCCCCCCCCTTTAGACTGCAGCAGCCCCCCCGTTAGACAGAAGCAGGGCCCCCCGTTAGACAGCAGCAGGGCCCCCCCTTTAGACAGCAGCAGGGCCCCCCTTTAGACAGCAGCAGGGCCCCCCCTTTAGACAGCAGCATGGCCTCCCCCTTTAGACAGCAGCAGGCCCCCCCCTTTAGACAGCAGCAGGGCCCCTCCCCATTAGACAACAGCAGGGCCACCCCCTTTAGACAGCAGCAGGCCCCCCCTTTAGACAGCAGCAGGGCCCCCTTTAGACAGCATCAGGGCCCCCCTTTAGACAGCATCAGGGCCACCCCCTTTAGACAGCAGCAGCCCCCCTTTAGACAGCAGCAGCCCCCCTTTAGATAGCAGCAGCCCCCCTTTAGACAGCAGCAGCCCCCCCTTAGACAGCAGCAACCCCCCCCCTTTAGACAGAATCAGGGCCCCCCCTTTAGACAGCATCAGGGCCACCCCCTTTAGACAGCAGCAGCCCCCCTTTAGACAGCAGCAGCCCCCCTTTAGACAGCAGCAGCCCCCCCCCCCCCGTTTAGACAGCAGCAGGAGGTGAGCTGCCTGCAAGGAGGGGGCTTCTACTAATGTCTAAGCGGGGGCCCCTGCTGCTGTCTAAGCGGGGGGCCCTGCTGCTGTCTAAACGGGGGGGGGGGGGCCTGCTGCTGCTGTCTAAACGGGGGTTTAGACAGCAGCAGGGCCCCCCCCCCCCGTTTAGACAGCAGCAGGCCCCCCCCGTTTAGACAGCAGCAGCAGCCCCCCCCCCATTTAGACAGCAGCAGCAGGCCCCCCCATTTAGACAACAGCAGGGCCCCCCGCTTAGACAGCAGAAGGGCCCCCCGCTTAGACATTAGTAGCAGCCCCCTCCTTGCAGGCAGCTCACCTCCTCGGGTCGGGTGCTGCCGCTCTGCTGCCCCGTTCTCCCGCCCTCCGATCCGCATCGTGTCGTCCTATGGAGGAGCATGTAACATATACGTCACTCTGCTTCCTCCGTAGCGTTACGCTGGGTGCAGGGGAGGAGGCAGAGTGATGTGTGTGTCACATGCTCCTCCATGGAACACTATGATACGGACGGGAGGATGGAAGAACGGGGCAGCAGAGCGGCACCAGGTATCGGGCATGGTATCGGGGACATTAAACCGATACCATGCAAATGGCTAGTATCGGCCCCGATACCGATACCAGTATCGGTATCGGGACATCCCTAGTAAGAACTATGTAATTTTCTTGCATAGCTATCATGAATTAGCTCCTTTATGAAATCCAGTCTGCACGATCATGCAGAATCCCCATTAAAACAAATACAAAATGCAATTCACCTAAAATTCTGTGTGGAATTCTTTGCAGAACCTCCGTTGTGTGAACTTACCTTAAGAAATATAGTTCTTAAAGTTATAGGGCAAGATTTATCATATCTAATCCCTGAAATAAATAGTCCCCTGTTTCACGTCCTCTGGGCATTTCTTCAGGCCCAGAATTGACATCATGCCGCAGGTAAAGCCTCTTTATCCCCTTAAGGACTGAGCCCTTTTTCACCTTAAGGACTCGGCTATTTTTTGCAAATCTGACCACTGTCACTTTAAACATTAATAACTCTGGAATGCTTTTAGTTATCATTCTGATTCCGAGATTGTTTTTTCGTGACATATTCTACTTTAACGTAGTGGTAAAATTTTTTGGTAACTTGCATCCTTTCTTGGTGAAAAATCCCAAAATTTGATGAAAAATTTGAAAATTTTGCATTTTTCTAACTTTGAAGCTCTCTGCTTGTAAGGAAAATGGATATTCCAAATATTTTTTTTTTTATTCACATATACAATATGTCTACTTTATATTTGCATCATAAAATTGATGAGTTTTTACTTTTGGAAGACACCAGAGGGCTTCAAAGTTCCGCAGCAATTTTCCAATTTTTCACAAACTTTTGAAACTCGCTTTTTTTCAGGGACCAGTTCAGGTTTGAAGTGGATTTGAAGGGTCTTCATATTAGAAATATCCCATAAATGACCCCATTATAAAAACTGCACCCCCGAAAGTATTCAAAATGACATTCAGTAAGCGTTTTAACCCTTTACGGGTTTCACAGTAATAGCAGCAAAGTGAAGGAGAAAATTCACAATCTTCATTTTTTACACTCGCATGTTCTTGTAGACCCAATTTTTGAATTTTTGCAAGGGGTAAAAAGGAGAAAATTTTTACTTGTATTTGAAACCCAATTTCTCTCGAGTAAGCACATACCTCATATGTCTATGTTAATTGTTCAGCGGGCGCAGTAGAGGGCTCAGAAGGGAAGGAGCGACAAATGGTTTTTGGGGGGCATGTCACCTTTAGGAAGCCCCTATGGTGCCAGAACAGCAAAAACCCCCACATGGCATACCATTTTGGAAACTAGACCCCTCGGGGAACGTAACAAGGGGTAATGTGAACCTTAATACCCCACAGGTGATTCACGACTTTTGCATATATAAAAAAAAAAATAATAATTTTTACCTAAAATGCTTGGTTTCCCTAAAGTTTTACATTTTTAAAAAGGGTAATAGCAGAAAATACCCCCCAAAATTTGAAGCCCAATTTCTCCCGATTCAGAAAACACCCCATATGGGGGTGAAAAGTGCTCTGCTGGCGCACTACAGGTCTCAGAAGAGAAGGAGTCACATTTGGCTTTTTTGAAGGAAATTTTGCTCTGGGGGCATGCCGCATTTAGGAAGCCCCTATGGTGCCAGGACAGCAAAAAAAAAACACATGGCATACCATTTTGGAAACTAGACCCCTCAGAGAACGTAACAAGGGGTAAAGTGAACCTTAATACCCTACAGGTGTTTCACGACTTTTGCATATGTAAAAAAAAAAAAAAAAAAAATGTACCTAAAATGCTTGGTTTCCCAAAAAATTTACATTTATACAAAGGGTTAAAGCTGAAAATACCCCCCAAAATTTGAAGCCCAATTTCTCCCGATTCAGAAAACACCCCATATGGGGGTGAAAAGTGCTCTGCTGGCGCACTACAGGTCTCAGAAGAGAAGGAGTCACATTTGGCTTTTTGAAAGCAAATTTTGCTCTGGGGGCATGCCGCATTTAGGAAGCCCCTATGGTGCCAGGACCGCAAAAAAAGCCCACATGGCATACCATTTTGGAAACTAGAGCCCTCGGGGAATGTAACAAGGGGTTAAGGGGAACCTTAATACCCCACAGGCGTTTCACGACTATTGCATATGTAAAAAAAAAAAATAATTTTTACCTAAAATGCTTCTTTTCCCAAAAACTTAACATTTTTAAAAAGGGTAAAAGCAGAAAATACCCCCCAAAATTTGAAGCCCAATTTCTCCCGAGTACGGCAATACCCCATATGTGACCCTTAACTGTTGCCTTGAAATACGACAGGGCTCCAAAGTGAGAGCGCCATGCGCATTTGAGGCCTAAATTAGGGATTGCATAGGGGTGGACATAGGGGAATTCTACGCCAGTGATTCCCAAACAGGGTGCCTCCAGCTGTTGCAAAACTCCCAGCATACCTGGACAGTCAACGGCTGTCCGACAATACTGGGAGTTGTTGTTTTGCAACAGCTGGAGGCTCCGTTTTGGAAACCGTGGCGTACCAGACGTTTTTCATTTTTATTGGGGAGGGGAGGGGGGCCGTGTAGGGGTATGTGTATATGTAGTGTTTTTTTACTTTTTATTTTATTTTTTGTGGTAGTGTAGTGTAGTGTTTTTAGGGTACAGTCGCACGGGCGGGGGTTCACAGTAGTTTCTCGCTGACAGTTTGAGCTGTTGCAGAAAATTTGCTGCAGCTCAAACTTGCAGCCCGATACTTACTGTAATCCTCCGCCCATGTGAGTTTACCCTGTACGTTCACATTGGGGGGGACATCCAGCTGTTGCAAAACTACAACTCCCAGCATGCGCTGACAGACTGTACATGCTGAGAGTTTTAGTTTTGCAACAGCTGTAGGCACACTGGTTATGTATCACGGAATTTGTGACCTTACTCAGTGTTTCAAAACCAGTGTGCCTCCAGCTGTTGCAAAACTACAACTCCCAGCATGTACGGTGCATGGTGTAAGGTGACTGCTGGGAGTTGTAGTTTGCAACAGCTGGAGACACACCGGTCGTGAAACACTGAGTTAGGTAAAAAAAAAACTCTTAAGTTTCACAACCAGTGTGCCTTCAGCTGTTGCAAAACTACAACTCTCAGCAGTCACCGACAGCCAACGGGCATGCTGGGAGTTGTAGTTATGCAACCAGCAGATGCACCACTACAACTCCCAGCATGCACTTTAGCTGTTTGTGCAAGCTGGGAGTTGTAGTTATACAACAGCTGAAGGTACACTTTTCCATAGAAAAAATGTGCCTCCAGCTGTTGCAAAACCATAAGGGAATGCTGGGAGTTGTGGTGGTCTGCCTCCTGCTGTTGCATAACTACAGCTCCCAGCATACCCTTTTTGCATGCTGGGAGCTGTTGCTAAGCAACAGCAGGAGGCTGTAACTCACCTCCTGCTGCTGCTCAATCGCAGGCTGTCCCTCGCCGCCGCCGTCGCTCCTGGGGCCCCGATCGCAACATGGACGCCGGGGATCGGGGTCCCCAGCACCCGGGGTCGTCTTCCGGCACCCGCTCACGCCCTCCGGAAGAGGGGCGGAGCGGGTGCGGGAGTGACACCCGCAGCAGGCGCCCTGATTGGTCGGCCGGTAATCCGGCCGACGAATCAGGGCGATCGTGAGGTGGCACCAGTGCCACCTCACCCCTGCAGGCTCTGGCTGTTCGGGGCCGTCAGAGACGGCCCCGAACTGCCAGTAATTCCGGGTCACCGGGTCACTGGAGACCCGATTGACCCGGAATCGCCGCAGATCGCTGGACTGAATTGTCCAGCGATCTGCGGCGATCGCCGACATGGGGGGGCATAATGACCCCCCTGGGCGATATGCCGGGATGCCTGCTGAACGATTTCAGCAGGCATCCGGCTCCGGTCCCCAACCGGCTAGCGGTGGGGACCGGAATTCCCACGGGCGTATGGATACGCCCTGCGTCCTTAAGGACTCGGGATGCAGGGCGTATCCATACGCCCTGCGTCCTTAAGAGGTTAAATAGACTACTCTTATGAAAGTGATACAAATAAAAACAACGTATTACCATGTGTGTAACTGTCCGATCTATTAAATTATTTTGTTAATGATCCCGTGTGGTGAACGACCTAAAGTCCTAAATTAGGGGCTTTTTTTTATAAGAAGTACAATAACAGAAAAGCGTGTAAAGATGGGTATAATTTTTGTTTTTTCGTGACATATTCTACTTTATTTTGGTGGTAAATTTTCGGCGTTACTTGCATCCTTTTTTGGTGAAAAGTCCCAAAATTTCATGAAAATTTAGCATTTTTCTAACTTTGAAGCTCTCTACTTGTAAGGAAAATGGATATTTCCAATAAATTTAATTTTTATTCACAAATACAATATGTCCACTTTATGTTGGCATCATAAAATGGACATATTTTAGCTTTTTGAAAAATTTAGAGGGCTTCAAAGTAGAGCAGCAATTTTCAAAAATGTCATGAAAATTGCTAAATCTGAAGGGACAGATGTTACAGAACTACAACTCCCAGCATGCCTGGGCAGTCTAGGCATGCTGAGAGTTGTAGTTTGGCAACATCTGGAGGGCTACCGTTTGGGCACCACTGTAACAATGGCAACCCACTGTCCTGCCATTGGTCAGAATCAGTTCACTGATCAGCACTGCGACCTCACTCCTAGCCCTCACTCCTATTTTCCAGGTGATCGGGTAACCAGAGACCCGATCAGCCCGGAATAGCAGAAAATCGCATGTCTGAATTGACATGCGATTTTCTGTGATCGCCAACATTGGGGGGCGATGTGCCAGGGTGCCTGCTGAATGATTTCAGCAGGCATTCCGGCCCGGTCCCCAACCGGCTAGCGGCGGGGACCGGAATTCCCACGGGCGTATTCATGATTTTTTTGTCCTGATTTGTAACCATAGAATTCAAGGAGGGTGTCCTTTTATTATTCTCATACTTGTACATAAATATCCTACTTTCCCTATGAAAGAGTATAAAACTCTCATCAATACTAACTTCATCAATTTGTTCCTCCAGTACCTCCATTTGTACCAGTCACACTAGCCATACCCAAGTTTGGCTCACACAGGCGTATGTGCCTTCCCGCTCCCTGCAGGGAACATTATTAAAGCCTATTGCTTTAATAATGTTGCTTTCTATTTCTGATGCAGTGGAAAGATAAAGCTGAATGTTGAATAATGTAGGAATAAAGGTATTTTGTTATTTTCATACATTAAAGCATTACTGTCATTAGTAAGAAAAAAAAAAAAAAAAAAGATTAGGCCAGTGTCTAAATGTGCTATAAGACCTATATCCATAATTATCGGCATGTTTTTATATGTAGATTTATACAGAAGTGCATCAGTTGGCATCAGTTGTGCACCCTCTGGCATCCATGGTTTGTGATGGCCGGATGGGGGAACCTCAGCATGATGCGTTCCCCTGTCTGTGCCGGTCCGGCGAGTCCAGGCATCCGGCGTCTAAACTGAGACATCAGATGATTGTGAACGGTCCCATTCAAATGAATGGGATGGGTTCTGCTTCATGTTGCCGGGCATATGTAAAGGGGGCCTATCTTAGCTCACTCTTTTTTTTACATCTCTTGGAGGCTTAGAGTGTTTCTTCAGAACCATGAAAAATATGCTCATTTCCTCCCTTTTGTCTCTCTTGTTATGAGGTCTCCACAAACATTTTTACATCTGCAAAGCTTTGTGTCTACAGTACATGCTTTTTATAACTCTAATGCAGCCATGTGGAACCTATATGGTGCAAATACACAAGAAATAAGTTCATAAAATGATCAAAGAGAAATATCTTAGTATCTTAGTACAATGGTCCCTCAACATACGATGGTAATTCGTTCCAAACGAGCCATCGTTTGTCGAATCCATCGTATGTTGAGGGATTCGTGCAATGTAAAGTATAGGAAGCTGTACTCACCTGTCCCCGCCGCGCGCAATGGTGTCCCCGCTGCTCCCGATGGTGACCCCGGGCCTCTGCTGGGCTCTCCTGGTCTTCTCCGGTCCTCCGCTGTCTTCTCCGGTCCTCTGCTGTCTTCCGCAAGGCCTTACTGGGCCTGCGTAACCACGTCATTACGCCGCTGCATACGCCATTCCTATTGGATGACGTGTGCAGCAGCGTATTGACGTCATCGGAGAGGGCCGAGAAGACACCGGAAGACCAGCGCTGGACCCCGAGGGCACCCCGGAGCATCGTGGAGGGGTAATTAATACTTACCGCACCACACGGGGAACATTAAGCTGCTATCCGGCAGCAGCTTAAGCATTTTGCGCTGCCGGATAGCACTTAATGCGATGGCCCCGACATAAAAAAGCATCGTATGTCGATGCTGACATCGACATGCGATGGCCTCTGAGAGGCCATCGTATGTCGATTTGATAATATGTTGGGGCCATCGTAGGTCGGGGGGTCACTGTACATTGTGTTGCTTGTCAGTGTACATGAAAATACTCCTATTCTGAAAAGACTGCAAGTTGTCTGGATCTCACAGTGATTCAGTTCAGACTGGTGAAAGCTGGATTATACACTGCTCTGAGGCACAGCAGGAAGGTAACCACAACCCCAGGTCCATATATATTGGTTTTAGGACTAAAAGAACTTGGTTAATAGGGTTCATTTGCTAAATTAAAGAGCCGGAGACAACTAGTGGGGTTTTTTTTTAAATAATTTTTTCACATCTTTAGCAATCAAATTTTTTTAATGAAGTAGGAAAATTAAACAAAAAAAAGTTGTTTCTAACGACAGTAACACTTTAACATTTTTTTCTAATTATTCTGTCACCATTTTGGTCCTACAGAACTCAGTATAAATATTGTAGAGCCCTGTGCTGTGCAATATAAGCCGCTGCAGTATCAACTGCATTTGGGAGTTCCATCTGTTCATCAAAACTATAAAAAAAAAGATCCAAGCACAGCGGAGAAAGGGGATATTCACAAGTTTTTCTATGAAATGCTTCCATTATCCCCTTTAACAGGCATAAGATTAAATGCATAACTTATCTCTGTACCATGTGGAAATAAATATGGAGCAGGGTACAGCACTGTGTCTTAGGCTGGGTTCTCATTACGTTTTCCCCCATACAAGAGCGCATACGGCAGGGGAGAGCTAAAACCTTGCGCTCCCGCATGTAATTCACTTCAATGAGCCGGCTAGAGTAAAACATTCAGTCCGGGAGGCTCATTTTTGCACCATATGCGCTTTTACAACCGGACCTAAAACCGTGGTTGACCACAGTTTTAGATCCGGGGGAAAAGCGCATACGGCGCAAAAATGAGCCGACTGGACCGAACGTTTCACTCCGGCCGGCTAATTGAAATGAATTACATACGGGAGCGCATAGAAAGGCATGCGGGAACACAAGGTTTTTGCTCTCCCCTGCTGTATGCGCTCCTGTATGGGGGAAAACGTGATGTGAACCAGCCCTTACACACTTTTGTTAAAATGTTCCAGTCCATATTGGATCAGTCCTCATCCATCTATCCATGTCAGAGTGGATGTCAGCATACAATTCATCTTTTTATTCAAGCAAAATAAACATATATCATGCAATGTTTTGGCTTACACAATATCTGTTTTACAAGCTTGAAAAAAGCTTTTGCATTCTGCTTTGTATTTTGTGATATCGGTGTTTAGTATGTTTAGTATCATTAAGGGGGAACTCTGGTGGAAAACTTTTTTTTTTAATCAACTGGTGCCAGAAAGTTAAACAGATTTGAAAATTATTTTTTCCATATTGTTCCTATTTTTATACACCGTGGGTATAGGTGTTTGTTGGGTTGCTCGGGTCCTCAGTGACGGTCAGACAGACAGGAGCCTCTCCATTGTGTTTATAATAGATTTGAAAATTACTTCTATTAAAAAAATCTTAATCCTTCCAGTACTTATTAGCTACTGAATACTACAGAGGAAATTCTTTTCTTTTTGGAACACAGTGCTCTCTGCTGACATCTCTGTCCATTTTAGGAACTGTCCAGAGCAGCATATGTTTTCTATGGGGATTTTCTCCTACTCTGGACAATTCTTAAAATGGACAGAGATGTCAGCAGAGAGCACTGTGCTCATGATGTCAGAAGAGAGCTCTGTGTTCCAAAAAGAAAAGAATTTCCTCTGTAGTATTCAGCAGCTAATAAGTACTGGATTAAGATTTTTTAATAGAAGAAATTTACAAATATGTTTAACCTTCTGGCACCAGTTGATAAAAAAGAAAAAAAAAAAAGTTTTCCACCGGAGTACCCCTTTAACCCCTTAAGGACGCAGGACGTAAATGTACGTCCTGGTGCGGTGGTACTTAACGCACCAAGACGTACATTTACGTCCTGTGCATAGCCGCGGGCATCGGAGCGATGCCCGTGTCATGCTCGGCTGATCCCGGCTGCTGATCGCAGCCAGGGACCCGCCGGCAATGGCCGACGCCCGCGATCTCGCGGTCGTCCGCCATTAACCCCTCAGGTGCCGGGATCAATACAGATCCCGGCATCTGCGGCAGTGCGCGATTTAAATGAACGATCGGATCGCCCGCAGCGCTGCTGCGGGGATCCGATCATTCAGAACGCCGCACGGAGGTCCCCTCACCTTCCTCCTTCCGGCTCCCGGCGTCTTCTGCTCTGGTCTGTGATCGAGCAGACCAGAGCAGAAGATGACCGATCACACTGATCTGTTCTATGTCCTATACATAGAACAGATCAGTATTAGCAATCATGGTATTGCTATGAATAGTCCCCTATGGGGACTATTCAAGTGTAAAAAAAAATGTAAAAAAATGTAAAAGTAAAAGTAAAAAAAAGTGAAAAATCCCCTCCCCCAATAAAAAAGTAAAACGTCCGTTTTTTCCTATTTTACCCCCAAAAAGCGTAAAAAATTTATTTTATAGACATATTTGGTATTGCCACGTGTGTAAATGTCCGAACTATTAAAATAAAATGTTAATGATCCCGTACGGTGAACGGCGTGAACGTAAAAACGTAAAAAAAAAAAAGTCCAAAATTGCTACTTTTTTAATACATTTTATAAAAATAAAAAAAATTATAAAAAATGTATTACAAGTTTTTTATATGAAAATGTGGTATCAATAAAAAGTACAGATCATGGCGCAAAAAATGAGCCCTCATACCGCCGCTTATACGGAAAAATAAAAAGTTATAGGTCATCAAAATAAAGGGATTATAAAAGTACTAATTTGGTTAAAAAGTTAGATTTTTTTAAAGCACAACAATAATATAAAAGTATGTAATAATGGGTATCATTTTAATCGTATTGACCCTCAGAATAAAGAACACACATCATTTTTACCGTAAATTGTACGGCGTGAAAACGAAACCTTCCAAAATTTGCAAAATTGCATTTTTCTTTTTAATTTCCCCACAAAAATTGTGTTTTTTGGTTGCGCCATACATTTTATGATATAATGAGTTATGTCATTACAAAGGACAACTGGTCGCGCAAAAAACAAGCCCTCATACTAGTCTGGTGATGAAAATATAAAAGAGATATGATTTTTAGAAGGCGAGGAGGAAAAAATGAAAACGTAAAAATTAAATTGAGTCCTTAAGGCCAAAATGGGCTGAGTCCTTAAGGGGTTAAGAGTATGATGGCAGTGTTGGGTGTCCCAGCTTATGTGACAGCGACGAGTGGACAAGGCAATGTTTGTAGTATCTGTAAGTGAGTGGGTGATTTGTCATCACAAATAGCTATTGACCCTCTTCTAACATTTCCTTATAGAAGCTCCCTGCAGCAGCATTACTGCTAGAAGTGAAGGCACAATGACTTCAAATGCCAAAACTACCAATGAGCAGCCTTTGGCAGCCATAATTTTGTTACTGAATCACCAGTTGCCCTTCATTTTTGGTAGATACTAATCACTGCTTCCCAGGAACCCCCACAAGACCTCCTTTGTTTTGGAGGTGCTCTGACCCATCAATTGAGCCTCAGACCACTCAGACCCTTTCATGCCCATGAGCTACACTGTTTACTGAACACCCGTTTGCATAACTCCGATTAAAGTCAATGGTAATTACATAAATTGTGTAACTTCCCTGCTTCGGGTAATACTGGTAGATCAGGATATGGAAAATTGCTTAATTGTCAATGTAAATGTCAGTAAATATTTTTCTCTCAATAATAATTGTAAATAAATCCCCCACCCCTAAATGTTGAAACCCGTCAGCATTTTATAAGTAAAGATCTAGAAGGTTTTAGGTTGAAAAGGTAAGTTCTGTGATCCCCTGATTTTATTGGTTTCTACTCCCATTCTTTACTCTGAAGCATGAAAGATGTGTCACACTATGTACCATGAAGTTTTTTGACATCACTGAGGGGTTTAAACATTTACAGATTGTCACGTATTTTTCACCGCATAAGACACACTTTTTCTTCCCCAAAACTTGGAGGGAAAAGTTGGTGCGTCTTATACGGTGAATACACGCCTATCGCGGCGGTCCCTGCGGCCATCAACGGCCGGGACCCGCGGCTCATACAGGACATCCCCGATCGCGGTGATGCCCTGTATTAACCCTTCAGACGCGGCGATCAAAGCTGACCGCTGCGTCTGAAGGGAAAGTGACACTAACCTGGCTGCTCAGTCGGGCTGTTTGGGACCGCCGCGGTGAAATCGCGGCGTCCCGAACAGCTTACAGGACCTTACCTTCCTCCTCGGTGTCTGCTCCGTTCCGGGATCCCCTGCTTAGCCGGCACTCTCCTTCGACGTCTCACGTCGACGCGCACACCGTCCCGGCGTGCGTAGCGACGAGATGACGGAGAGCGTGGATCCCGGGGAAGAAGACGTCTGGAGAGTCGGGGACACCACGGGGACCATAGGGGGATGTGATTATGCATAGAGTGAAATATGTTAGTTCCGATATGATTACCAGTTTACGTGATATCTAGAGGAAAAAAACTGGTAGATTTTTCATACGTTCCAATAAATGTCTGAATTATATGTGGCATTTTATGTTTCAATTACAATTTCTGTTATAGAGTTAATCTTACGGAATCATTTGCTCTTCATTTCCAATGCTTGGTTCATCTGGACAGGATTGCCTGACTGCATAATGTGATGAATACAGGACATTATTGACTATTTGATTTCATACCGCTTGCACTGATCATTATAAGCTTCAGAGCCTCATAGATGAAATATTTCCATGCAAATAGATTCTCCCCTGGCTGACTATCCACCTATCCTGTATGTGAAGTAACTAGCTAGGTTTCTTAGCAACGTTGCTGCCTCTTCCTTTTAATTTACAGCCAGGCTCTGGAAACCTGCAGGAATGTTCCAAAGGACGATCAAATTACCAGTTTAAATGAATCTCATAGTTTCCTTTTAGAGGAAAAGTACAAATGTCTGCTTTTGCTTTCTCATTCTCTTCTTGTACTGAGTATATATACAACCTTGACTTGTCTGTTTTATCTGCACATTCTAAAATGTAGTGAATATATGAATCTCAGATTTGCATGGAGAGATGGTGCTTCCCACCTAGTATGGACCTGACTTGGTACCTTTCTGCTAGTTATGGACATACCTACCAAAGAAACAGGCTTAGTGGTTTTATGAGGCCCACCCTAGAGGTCCATTCAGTGGATGATGGAAGGGAGAGGTAAAAGGAGATTGCTGGGATATATTGAAAGGTGGAACAGACATAGAAGACAAAGATACACCACATGTATTCTTGCCAGGGCATTCAACCTGCCTAATCTGTCTTTTTCCTGAAATTATCTTTTGGTGGGGTTTTAGGACATCCCATACACATTAGATGGTCGGCTGGTTCCGTTGAAATCAGCAGGTTCAACCAATGCATGTCTAAAGTGTATGGGGACCTTTACGTTCTGGAAGATTATGAGAGGGGAGAACCAACGGGGGGGAGTGGAGCACTGGAAGGATGCAGAGGAGTTGTGAGGGAGAAATGTGACAATATGGGGCAGTGTGAGGGGCCTGACTACTAAATTGGAGCAGTCAGAGGGGGGAGGCGTCCTGAGTCCAAAATTTGTCCCACAGGACTCTAGTTCAGCATCTGCCCAGATGGTAATACTAGGAGGGGTGATTCTGGAAATGTGGAATTCATTAATTTTATATAAATCCACAGAGGTGAAAAAACAAAAAACCTCCAACTGAATTTTTTCTGCATTATTTGCAAATGTGCCCACTTTTCAATTTCACCTTTTACATTTTATAGTGTATAATGTATTGTCATCAATGTAACCCCACTAATGACAAGTGCCTTCCAGTACGACAGCCAGAAGGTAGTTATGTCTATGATTTAATAGAAATGTGCAGAACGAAGAATACATAAATGGGGAGTGTGTCACTTTGTAATCTGGATTGGCGCTTTTGTTGAGCAATTCTCGCTCAATTATGTGTCAATTACAGCCCTGGCATTCAGAGATAGTCAAACTGCCATCAGCTGGCATTTGGACAGGGCCATTTTTTTTCTAGGAAATTTAGACTACAAGCATTTCCCATTATTGGTACACGGTCTGTATGATAATGATGTGTCTTATGTGTCATGTGTGTATTCTGTACTGGTTGAAAACTATTCAGATACAGTGATGACTGGGATTGCAGCCTGGAAAGTGGGTTATAGTGAGATGTGGATTACAGATGATGGATAGATAAGTATAGTTCATGATGTGCCACTCTTCTGGATTTTCTAATAGCTATGCACAGTTTTATTTTAGTGATTCCTATAGCAGTCAATACACTCTGTAACCTCACGTTTTTTATTATGTTTTTCCTGCATTACTGATCCAACTACATCTAAGTAAATAAAATTAACCCTTTGAAAAGTGAAGCTCTACCCCTGGGCCCACCCAAACCGGCCTCCTATTGGACGGCTATGGGTATACCACCTGTCATCATTAAAAACCATATAACGTACTTAGGGATCAACATAGGGAAACTCCCTTCCTCCTTATACACCCTTAATTACCCTCCCCTTTTCAAGACAATCACAGACGAACTTCACCGTTGGTCCCACCTTCCCCTCTCCTTTCTGGGTCGCTGCCATTTAGTAAAAATGATAAGTTTCCCCCGCATGTTGTACCACCTTCAGACTTTACCATTGCTGCTTAAACACAAACATATAAATGATCTCAACAGGGCTTTTACTCGTTTTGTGTGGGCCGGTCGGCGACCGAGAATAGCGTTACAAAAGTTGATGCTACGTTCTCCTGATGGCGGGGTTGGTTTTCCCAACGTTCGCGGTTACAACTTGGCCTGCTTGTTCAGGCATGTATTGGACTGGATCCACAAATCTAGTTATCATTCTAATTACCCTTTAGAGGCAGACCTGGTCTTCCCATGGAAGCTTTCGGCTTGCCTACACACACGCATCCCTCGCCTCCCGACCCACATAAAACGTTCCCTAGTGGTGAGGGACACCATTGTGACCTGGAAGGCGGTTCGTAAGGCATTTAATTTGCCTTTTCTGCTGTCTGGGCGCCTGGACCTGTGGGGACATCCTAAGTTTCCGCAGGGGGTGGAAAGTAGTTTATTCTCGGCTTGGCGACAGAAAGGGCTCAGAGTAGCTAGGCAGCTCATGCATGTGGAGGAAAAGCGATGGTTACGCCCTCAGGAAATCTTGTCTGATTTCTCCTTACCCTCGACTCATTTCCTTCAGGTCTCCCAACTTCTCTCTTTTTCCCAATCTCGCCTTCGCAACCCTGCTTCTGAAGTGTGCCCCTCATCCTTTGAGGATTTGGTGGGCTCTCAAGCCCGTAAGTTGTCTCTCCCACACTTATATATGAGCCTCAATACTTATTTCTTAAAAATTTCTCGAACTGCAGTGTTTTGCAAATGGGAGTCCATTGTGCCAGATGAGGACCTACGCCAAAAAATATTGGAGGGTTGGAACAAAGTCAGAGCTAATGTCATAAGTGAGCGTTGGAGGGAGACTTATTTTAAATTGATGCATCATGGCTACCTGGGCTTCAATCTCCCGGCCACCCCCTCGTGCCCAGACAGGATTGTGTCTTTTCCTAAGTGCTCTAGTCCTGGTACTGATTTTTATCATGGGATATGGAGCTGCTCCTTCTCACGGACCTTTTGGACAGATGTAGGTCCCTATGACCCCTCAAGCTCTCCTTTTCCAATCTGTCGGCCCGGAGATAGCTGAGGTGGCTGGAATGCGTACTGTTCCGCGTTTTGTTCATGTGATCCTACTGGTGGCTAAACGAGTTATTCTCAGGGAGTGGATCCACTCGCGAATGCCGGCATTGTCAGACGTGCTGGCGGAGTTAACAGCCTTTCTGGAGTTTGACAGATTGGATACGGAGAGGCATAGGGAACGGAATGCTAAGAAATTTTTTGCCAAATGGCGCACATTTATGGTAGCTCATTTAGATAGATCGCAAATTGAGGCATTTGTCATGCCATTCCGCCATACGGAATGGTATTGTAGGGCCTCACTCAGTGGTACTCTGGGACCGCTTCGCCTTCCAGATGGAGTGGGCTAAGGAATCCGGGTTGTCAGGTGAGCTTAGGGTGGCTATCTGCTTTTATACCTTCCCCTCACCTGGTCTCATTGACATTTCTTTTCTTCTTCTCTTCTTCTCTTCTTCTCTTTCTTTCCCCTCACTTTCCTTTATGTCATGCCCTTCCTTGATGTTTCCCGTTTTATGTGCCTTGGTCCTCTGTTACAGTTTAATGTTGTTGTCTGTCCAGGAATGCTTGTGAATGTTTTGGTGTGAGCGGTCGGAAGGAACATTTTGGCCTGGTAGGCTGAATACTAATGCTTGCTTTTCTGTATATTACATATTTGCTGTGGCATTCAGGGTACTGCGCTACCCGCTTATGCCTGTTCGTATACCGTTACTTTTTTCGCATTACTTGTTTCTCTTTATTTATATAATGTGAAAACTCAATAAACAAAGTTAAAAAAAAAAAAAAAAACATACATATTGGGGGAAATGTATTATTGTCTTTGCACAGTTTTGTTTGGGGCTTTTTGTCTCTGTCTTTTTTAGGAATGTGTTCTGTTGAAGCCAATTTTATTTTGGCAGATGCAGTGGACACAAATTTCTTATATGAGACTTTTCCAAAAAGATCCAACTTTTTTTTTTTAACAATCTCACGCCACCACTGACATGCTGCAAAAAAGAAAAAGGGTTGTCAACTGCATAACAAGCAAGCATGTGAACATTACTAATTTTAACGATTACTAGTTTTTTAAATGCACATCATTTTATAGAAACTGAAGCCTTATGTTGGTAAAAAGGTTTATTTTAAATAATGTATTTATGTATAATATTGATTATGCTCCAAATGAATTGCTTGTTTTGGTCAATTTAATAATTAAATAATAGCCTTGTCATGATTTCATATAAAAAAAAATTCTTTAAAAATACAATTTTTACCACTAGAGGACATCCAACATACATGTACATCGCTGTGCCCTAATACTTAGCGCAAAGCAATGTTCATGTACATTTTAGGGTTTGGCGATCAACGCGTCTCCCGACACAGTGATCGGCACGGTTATCAGCAGCCAGGAACTCATGGATAATCGCAGACATCAGCGCTGATGTCCTTCATTAACTCTTTAGATGCTGTGATCGATACTGATCACTGCATTTTAAGGTGAGACCGGAGAACTTACAAAGATTCTTAGATGTCTTTTATGAAGGTCTAAATATTATGTAGTTTGAATACCATTTTATAATCATATTAATTTATCATTATAGAAGAATATATTCCATACAAGTTTTTTCAGTTTTTCCAGAAAAAAATTCCAACATTTTTAGTTTAGTTAAGTATCATGAACATTCATGAAAAAGTGTCTAGAAATCACAAAAAAATTGCAAAAAAAAACACACCTACAAAAACAGTTTTGAACTACCAGTTTAAAAGAAAAGTCTGCAGAAACACAGTTTAATAAAGCAGTACGAGCATATGATAATTCACGTGTCAGTGCATTGCGCTGTGATTCCCGGCTGGCCATCTATATTAAAGAAAATTGTACAATTTAAAAAACCCCACTGGGAGCCCTGAATGCCATTCAGAGCTTCTGGTGGGTATTTGAATATGACATTTTGACTGTAAAATATACATTGCAGGGGAGAGGAGCATGACGCCCGCTCCCCTGGTTAATTACTATCTCAGAAGGGAAACCCAATGCGATCAATCCCTCAGCCCCTGAACTACTACTCCCAACATGGAACAGACTGTTTCATGATGGGAGTAGTAGTACCAGCGCTACAGTAGTCTTCCCAGCCACCCGCAGACTCCTGCAGCCAGGGGAACTACTACTCCCATTATGGAAACAGGTCTGTTCCATGATGGGTGTAGTAGTACCCTTGGCTGCGGGGGTCTGTGAGCGACTGTGGAAAATAATTTTTATTTATTTTATTAAACAGTGATAGTTCGTGCGGATTCCGCACGGAATCTGCATGTATTCCGCATGCATTCTGCACGATTTCCGCAATAATTCAGCAGAAAGTCAGTCTCATTGGCTTCAATGGGATTCCGCAGCTGAAGTCCGGAAAAATATAAGACCAGACATATTTTTTCCGGACAGTGGAAAACAGAATTTCCACAGCGGAATTCTGCATGTGGAAATTCTGCTGTGTGAATCCCATTAAAGTTAATGGGCAATAAATTCACATGGAATTCTGCACGGAAAGTTTATGCGGAATTCCGTGCATACTTTCCACTGTGTGAACGCGGCCTAATTCTGGGGCCACACACAGTTTTGAATGGCAACTGCTTTTATAGCAACTTTATGAATCTTGTATAGTATATAGCAACTTCAAGTGCAATTGGTATGAGAACTGATGACGACTTTCTTAAGTATTTATTTGTTATCAAAGTCTCAAAGATACAACTTCTAGATTCACTGCAGAGTTTACCTTCAGATTTGCACAGGTAAAATCCAGAGCGAATAACAGTACAATATATGTGAATGAGATTTTGCATATCTTATCCACTTCTTTTTAGAAACATAATTTTTAGAAAAATAATCTATAAATGTAGCAAAGGTATGTGGTCCTATGTAAGCCACTTGATATTACCAATATCATGCTGCATAAATCAGATACAAGAGAGTAGAGGAGGTGCTCCGGATGTGCTATAAAACGTAACTTTTACTAGTTATTATTAAAAACTATCAAACTAAGGTGATTGAGGTGATTGTGGCGCTCGATGGCAAAAATTCCAAAATTGATATATGCACGCTAACCAGGTGTGGCTGGCCTCAGCCACCGCAGTCACGCACAACAGATTACTGATAAAATGTGACAACAATATCTCTAGTACCACCAACGCGTTTCTATTACCAGTATTGGCGGCGTCATCAGGGAGGTACACTATAAATGCAATCGTCAGATTTAATTAAATCACAGTAACTAAAAGGACCAGCAAAATAAATTGCCCAGATTTCATATAGATAGATTTGCATAGAAGTGGACAAAAAATGCATGGACCTATAGGAGAGAAGAACACACATTCTCCAAAAGTTGCTGTGCCGTAATTAGCCAAATGGACCTGCAAATAAAATGCCCATGCACAATAAGAATATATATATATATATATATATATATATATATATATTTCAGGCTGATTTGGACATGTATTGCATGATATAGAAGTCCTATAGGTAGAAAACTATATATGTCCCAAGGCTAAGGTTCAGTAGCCACATAAGAAAGAGTCCACCTAAAAAGAAAACAAGAGAAAGTTTTGTTCACAAAGATGCCCTGTGAAAAGAACGCTACCTATAGATCTGTGCGGTGACAGGTCTATGTTACTCACGGTTCTGGAGATTCACAGAAAAAGACGTGAGACAACCTGCAGTGAGCAGGGAGCCGAAGGTTGCCGGCTCACTCGCGGATTCCAGTGAGGAAGTGGCGTCTGACGTCACAACTGCTCAGAACTGCGAGTTAAAGCGTGCTTAGCCCCTCCCCCCATTAGACGCTATCATGGGGGGGCGTGTGCAGTAATATATGCATTGGCCAGTGCAGGATGACACTGAGGTATAGAGCGCAATCAATACAAAGTAATTAATTAACAGGGGAGTATTAGGCTTGGAACATACATACAGAACTCCAGGGGTTCTCACTATCATGAGCACAATAGATTTGTGCTCCAGTTGTTAAATTTTGTCCTGACTCCTAACTATTTTTTGTTCCAAGGCCGATTTTACCACCAACTAAGGGGAACCGCTATGGGGAGCCCTTGTGCCCCCGGTATGCGAACCTCACCCTGGGTTGGTGGGAGGCCACCATCCTTTTCTCTGACACAAGGGAACACTTCAGTGAACATGCATTAATGTGGCTACGCTTCATTGACGACGTATTCGTGTTGTTGTGCGGCAGTAGGGACAGCTTTGAGCAACTGGTGCAGGCCATCAACACAGGCCTAAGGAGGAATTGTTCCCGCCCGGAGGACTATAGAAGAGAAGCGCGCAATATGACACAGAGCTTTCGTGAGAGAGGTTACCCCAGTAATATACTAAACAGAGCCCTCAGGGAGGCACCTGTAAAACCACGGAATGAGCTCCTAACTCCCAAACAGAACACAATCGCCACCGACACACCACTATTAGCAAGAATTATCGGTACTTATGATAAATTCTCTATCCCCATACGTAATATAATTACCAAACATTGGGATATACTTAAGATTGACCCTGACTTGCAGGACATCATTGGTAGCTCACCTTAAATCCCCTACAGGCGAGGCCGTAGTCTTGGCGACATGCTGGTTCAAAGACATCTTCGACAGACTGATTCTTTAGTTTTTTGTTTTTTTAACTGTAAATTTTTACTGAATTTTTTCAAATATACAAATCCAAAGAAAACAATAATCAAGTGTATCAATACGGGCCATGCCCACAAAAATACAGAAAAGTATACAGAGAAGGCTTACGATAAGCTGCTATGGAATATCTACAAAACAGTGGTCAGTGCTAGAGCCAAACGCAGCCAAAAATAAGGCACATCTCTGTAAGTGGGTATAGTAATCTACAAGGCCCAGAGGGCGACACATACACTAAAAAGGGGGGGGGGATGAGGGTATGAGGGTAGAGGGAGAAGAAGAACACTGAGGGACCACATAGACACACACAGAATGAAACACAAGGCCAGGAGGAAGAGGAAAATGAAGGAAAGAAAAAGGCAGAAAGGGAGGAGAGCTCAACAGGTCAAGGCAGTTGTCGGTCAGAGAAGGGATCCCAAGGTTCCCAAACCGAGAGAAATGAGGGGACAGAGTTATTCAGCAAGGCTGTAAGATATTCCAAGGAGTGGATCTCCCGGATACGGGCCAGTAGATCAGCCTCAAAGGGATGGAGAGTTCGTTTCCAACATTTAGCTATAAGGGTTTTGGTGGCCAAGGTGATATGCGTGAAAAGTCTAAACGTTTTTTTAGATAGGGCGGGATGGGAGAGATGGAGAAGATATATTCGGGGGTTTAGAGGGACTGAGACACCCAGGGAGCCAGAGACCAATCACTGCACCAACGTCCAGTAGTAACCTATAAGAGGACAGGACAAGAAAATGTAGAAGACTGTACCCAAACCCACCCCACAACGCCAGCATTGAAGAGGGATAGTAGGGTTCAGTCTATTTAAAAGCTCAGGGGTGTGATACCAGCCCATGATCATCTTATACTGGGTTTCCTTATAAGCTGTGCAGATGGATGCCTTAGAAGCCCTCTCCCAAATAATATGCCACTGAGGCAGGGTGAGAGAAGTGTTGAGGGCAGCATCCCAATGGCCCATATAGCTGTGAGATGGAAATCTCCGTCAGGGGGCTGAAGGAGTAGCGAGTAGATGTCAGAGAGAAGACCCCACGCCTGAGGTCCACCACGGCACAACCTTTCAAATCCAGTAGGTCAAGAGACCACAGTAGAACCAGTTGTGGAGGACAAGAAATGCCGAAGTTGCAGGTAGTGGAAGTTCTCAGACAAGGGGAGATCCCAACGAGACACCAGCTGTTCAAAGGGTAAAAGGGAACGAGACAAGGGGTGCACTACATCAGCCCAGCAGAAGAGGCCTCGAGAACCCCATTCACGCACCATGAGGGTGGACATACCCGCCGGGAAGGCAAGACAGTAAAGGAAAGACCGTAAGGGAAGTTCCTAGAGCAGTAACCCCAAACGTAACTAGAGAAGGACATAGGACCCGGGAGGGGGGGGGGGGGGGAGACAGAGGGGACCAGAGGAGAGAGTTCGGGTGGATACAGGCCAACAAAAGTTTCTCTAGCCCCATCCAGCGGCTAAATGCATGGTAAGAGGACCATGCCGCAAGATGGAGTAGGTGAGCAGCCCAGTAGTATTTAGCTACATCGGGAACAGCCACCCCCCCATGGTCCGATTAGCCATCACGACTGACATCGGCAGGCGATGCCTCTTCCCATCCCAGATGAAGCAAAAGATAGCAGATTGAAAGGAGCGAAGGGCAGACAAGGGCACTTGAGTTGGTAGCATTTCGAAAAATATAATAACTTGGGTAAAAGCGTAATTTTAACCGCCGCGATCCAACTTTCCTTTCACAAGCAGTGCTCTAAGTTCACGGAAAAGGGGAAGGTAATTAGTAGAGTAGAGAGTGATGTATTTGGAAGTGATGTGAACCCGCAAGTACTTGATAGCAGAAGTTGACCATTTGAAGTAGTTAGAGTAGTTAGAGCAGAGAAGAGTAGAGACAGAGGGGGGGTTTAGGGGGAGAGCCTCCGATTTAGAGAGGTTGACCTTATAGCCTGATACAACACCATAGTCATGGAGGGCCCTATAAAGATTAGGAAGAGAGGACCGGAGAGCTTAAAGAGTACATCATCGGCTGCATCATTGGATGCCAGGGATGTCCGGGTCCCCCCTGATCATGGCCGCAAGAGGTTCGATGCATAAAGCAAACACCAGGGGGGACAGCGGACAACCTTGTCTAGTGCCAGTAAAGAGAGGAAAAGTAGGAGAAGGAGCATGAGGGAGTTTAAGAGAGGCAGTAGGAGAGGAATAGAGGCCCCGTAGTGCAGTGAGGAAGTTCCCAGTGATTCAAAATTTTTGAAGGGCAGCAAAAAGAAAGGGCCAACCCAACCTATCAAAGGCCTTTTCCGCGATCAGGCTAAGAATCAATGCCTGCTCAGACCGTCGATTGATCAAGTCAACCAGGCCCACTACCCTCCTCGTGTTCTCTCCCCCCTGGCGACAGGGGATGAACCTGACCTGATCCTTATGGATAAGGGAGGGAAAAAAGGAGCTAAGCCTCACTGCTAAGACTTTAGAAAAAAGCTTCAAATCCGAGTTGAGGAGAGCAATAGGCCTGTAACTGGAGCAATCATGGGGATTCATGCCCGGTTTGGGTATCAGGGTAATCAACAAGTGGAGAATAAATTGCGGGATCTCTTCACCCCCATAAACGAATTGAAAAGAGGGACAAGTTTAGGCACAAGTATGGAAGAATAGGTCTTATAGTAGAGATAAGAGAAACCATCAGGCCCCGGGGAGCGGCCCACTGGAAGGGATTTTAGGACCTAAAGGAGTTCCTCTCCAGTAATAGTCGCGTTTAGAACCCCACAATCGGCCTCGGACAGAGAAGGCAAGCTGCATCGGGACAAATAAGAATCAAGAGCGGCAGCACGCTCCCCTGGGTAAGATGGGAGTTGGGAAGGGAGAGAATAAAGGTTAGAGTAGTAATCGACAAAGAGTCGGGAGATGTCAGCAGGGTGATAGCGTAAGACACCTGAGGAATCCTTCAGGGCGGAGGGCAACTGGGCAACAAAGTGTGGGCTTTATTACCTTTCTCATAAAAACGCTGCTTGGTGTATAACAACTGCTGCTCCACCCTATGAAGAGCCAGATTATACAGTTGAGCACGCGCAGTCACCAATCGCCTCAGGATAGAAACAGAAGGAGAGGAGAGTAAGAGAGTCTCCAGGTGGACGATCAGGGCGCGAAGTCCCGGGAGCGTGCCAGGGCGTCACGTTTAAGTCGGGCCCCTAGAGCAATGCAGTGACCACGAACCACGCACTTATGAGCCCCCCAAAAGACCACCTGCAAAGCAACCGAGCCCTCATTTGTGGCAAAGTAATCAGTGATACATGTCTGAATCGACTCCAGGAAAGGCAACGCTTTAAGGAGAGAATCGTTCAGACACCAGTGGCATCTTCTGAGTGAAGAAGGAGAGTGGGAAAAGGAGAGGAGGACAGGGCAATGGTAGAACCAGGAAATAGGGTCAAGGGAAGTAGTAGAGAGCATGCGCTCCATGGGAAGATTACCGAAAAAGTAGTCTATGCGAGTATGCAACTTGTTCGGGTGTGAATAGAAACTAAAAGAACGGTCCATCGGATGGTTTATGCGCCACAGGTCGTATAGCCAAGAGGCCCGGATAGTCTGCCGAAAAAGGGAAGCCAAGCGCAACTGGGTAGGAGAAGGTGGGGAGCCAGAGAGGGAGTGGCGATCCATTTTGGAGAGAAAATAAGGATGAAGTCCCCCTAGTAACCAAGCAGAAGAGGGATATTTATGGAGTTTAGAGAGAACCCTATGGAGAAACGGCATTTGAGACGTGTTAGGGGTGTAAATATTACAGAGCAGAAGAGGGACCCCACCCAGGACCCCCTCACCTGAGTAGTGCCCCTGAGGGTCAAGAGAGCAAGAGGAGACTTGTAAAGAGCAGGAGCGAGAAACCAAGATAGCTGTCCCAGCCGTCTTCCTATCAGAGACTGCGGCGGAGAAGACCTGGGGTCTTTCAAAAGATCCAGAATGGTCAAAGTGTCTCCTGAAGGAAGACAATTTCAGCTCGCAGGTCCACCAGTTCACGCTGAAGGAAATGCCTCTTAAAAGGGGAGTTAAGGCCCTTAACATTCAAGGAGACACATCTGACCATGGTGGACAATGAGAAGAGGAAGAAAGACAATAAAGAGTCATACTCACGAAAGACCTTGGGAAGGCTTCAGCAGACCTGTGGAGAGGAGACAAGGGAGGAAAGGAAAGCACGAGGAAAGGTGACCTGTGGAAAGAGAGAAAGCAGGAGAGGGAACAGAGGATAGCACAAAGGCGGACAAACAAACAGCACACAGACAAGACAACACAAAAGACAACAAAAACAAAACAGTGCAATTAAACCAACCATTGACAATAAAGCCAATGCAGAAGCCAAGACCACCAAGGTGGATCGAGAACCAAGGCATGGACGATGTATTGCTATAGCTTCGAAAGGGGAAATGGAAGGACACCACCAAGGGACGACTACAATGAAGGGTAAGCACCCCACCCCGAGGCCACAGCAAGAATCACAATTTGGAATTAATTCAAACTACAGGTGACCAAAAATGCAAGTGTAGAACAATTGGTAATAAACTATGCAAAAAAAAAAAAAAGAGTGAGTAAGAAAACATTAGCAGGAAGTCCGTGCGGGACTGGATCAAGTAACATGATAAAGTCCCGAGCCAGGAGTAATCAGGATAGACGGGAGCCATCTAGGACAACTGAAGGGGGATCCGCTGGGAGGCCTCTGGAGTCATGAGGAGGGGACTTCTTTTGAGTTCCAGGCCTGCGGGACCGGACAGGTTGCCACATGCAGGGGTGGGGGAGGAGAGGTGAGGTCCCAATCCACCAGCTGGGGGACCGGCAGGTCCAGGGTAGAACAGAAGGCCGGGAGGTCGGAGAAGGATGTGGAGCAGGGGACCACAGTCACTCACCCCTATTCCCAGGCAGGCTGGAGTCTCGGGGGTTAACCCTGCAGGGAAGGGGTCCACGGCAGTAGAGTCCGGCAGCAGCGGAGCAGCGTGTGGCTGAGGGGTCTGCGGCAGCAGTGAGGAGGGTGGCACTAGGGACTCCTGTCCCGGTGGAGAGGATACAATGGGAGCACAGTTCAGGGCTGCAGCAGGTGGCACCGAACGTGACCTCAGGCCCTGCGCCGGCACAGTAATGGCTCGCAGGCGCACGGAAACCGAGGCCGGCGGCGATTGCAGGTACCTCCAGATACCTCCAGGCGACAAGGCCAGCTGTCGGGTGGGTGCTGAGGGGGTCCGGTGCTTGCAGGAGGCCCTCCCCATGTAAAGTAGCTGGATCACCGGGAATTGAGAAGCTAGTTTATAGCCACGGGAGCGGGAGCTTTCTCACAGTGCGGCCATTATGTAGCACGCAAAGCCACGCCCCCCGACAGACTGATTCTACCGCCCAGAAACATCAGCCTGAAATATATCAGCCTTATATATATATATATATATATATATTCTTATTGTGCATGGGCATTTTATTTGCAGGTCCATTGGCTAATTATGGCACAGCAACTTTTGGAGGAGAATGTGTGTTTTTCTCTCCTATAGGTTCCATGCATTTTTTGTCCACTTCTATGCAAATCTATCTATATGAAATCTGTGCAATTTATCTTGCTGGTCCTTTTAGTTACTGTGATTTAATTAAATCTGACAATTGCGTTTATAGTGTACTTTCCTGATGACGCCACAATACTGGTGGTAGAAACGCGTTGATGGTACTAGCGATATTGGGGGGGCATTTATCAACTTCTGTAGTCATTTTTTTTTCTGAAAATTATCAACAGGCTGAAAGCAGTTGATAAATAGGTCAAAAACCAAAGAGCACAACGGAGTTATTTCAAAAAAGAGTATGTGCCAAACATGCACAAATTTTATTATTTCCGTAGAAGACAAGACATAAATAAAAAACATGTATATGCGAGAAAGAGGAATACAACAATAGATGGTGATATCACCGTCTCTGCACAGAAAAAAATCAAGGTACATAAATAATGGAATATATCCCAATTCAGGTATGAAGGGATAGCACCACTCCACTCCAATTCACACTCAGACAAAGGTGATGTACCGAAATGCACGTTGGAGTGGTGCTATCCCGGTCTCTTCTAGCGCACAGCACTTTGTTTACACGCTGCTTTTAGGTCTGTATCCCTTTATGCTGCATTTATAGGCAGTTGTTACCGTATATACTCGAGTATAAGCCGAGTTTTTCAGCACGATTTTTCGTGCTGAAAACACCCCCCTCGGCTTATACTCGAGTGAACTCTTCGCCCTCAGTGGTCTTCAACCTGCGGACCTCCAGATGTTTCAAAACTACAACTCCCAGCAAGCCCGGACAGCCATCGGCTGTTTTTACGTAACAGAAGCTAAATATCTGTGCCAAAGTACAACATTGTGAAATACACTCACTTTTGGACCTCAAGAGATACAACAGAGACATTTGCACTGCAGAATGTTTGGCTTTCAGATGTATCCACAATAGGCCGACTGTTTTCTCTACATAATAAAACAGATGATTTTTAATAAAGCTTTCTCTTAGCGAGATAATATGTGAGATCATCCCAGCTGAGTCTTATTAATAGCAAGGCTGTCTGCAACACATGCTCTCCAATATCACAGAATATGAGCAGATTTTAAAAGAAAATCTATTTTAATACTATAGAAACTAGAAAGCTTTAAAGGGGTACTCCGGCCTTAATACATCTTATCCCCTATCCAAAGGATAGGGGATAAGATGTCTGATTGCGGGGGTCCTGCCACTGGGGACCCCCACAATCTGTCATTCAACATCCACCTTTGCGAGCTCTCCGCAGCGCTGGAGGCTCTGAGTGTGCAGCGTGATGGCTGGAGTATCATGACGTCACGACTACGCCCCGTGTGACATCACACCCCACCCCCTCAATGCAAGTCTCTTGGAGGGGGTGTGACGGCTGTCCATCAGCAAGGGCATTGAAGATGAAACGTGGCTGGGTCTTTCAGCATGACAATGATCCCAAACACAACGCCCGGGCAACGAAGGAGTGGTATCCTAAGAAGCATTTTAAGGTCCTGGAGTGGCCTAGCCAGTCTCCAGATGTCAACCCGATAGAAAACCTTTGGAGGGGGTTGAAGGTCCGTGTTGCCCAGCGACAGCCCCAAAACATCACTGATCTAGAGGAGATCTGCATGGAGGAATGGGCCAAAAGACCAGCAACTGTGTGTGAAAACCTTGTGAAGACTTTCAGAAAACATTTCACCTTTGTCATTGCCAACATAGGGTATATAACAAAGTAGTGAGATTAACTTTTTTTATTGGCCAAATACTTATTTTCCACCATATTTTGCAAATAAATTCTTAAAAATCAGACAATGTAATTTTATGATTTTTTTTTCTCATGTCTCTCTTAGATGAGGTATACCTATGATGAAAATTACAGGCTTCTCTCATCTTTTTAAGTGGGAGAACTTGCACAATTGGTGGCTGACTAAATACTTTTCAGCCCCAGTGTATGATAAATTTGGCACACAGGGACCTCTCCCTATTTCCACCTAAAAACACTGCCATTTCCCAGGGTTTTTAGTTGGAAATAGGGAGAGGTTTCTGTGTGGGGCTGCCCTTTTTAGGGTGAGTAACACTTGCCTCAAAAACGTGGAAGCTGTCATTGTAGCAGGTGGGGGAAAAAACTCCCCCTGTAAGGTCCTACGCCATATTAATTCCCTTCTTGGCAAGTGTTACTTGCCCTAAAAAGGGCGACCCCACACAGGAAGCACTCTCCAACTAAAAATCCTGGGAAATGGCAGTGTTTTAGGTGGAAATAGGGAGAGGTCCCTGTGTGGGGCTGGCCTTTTTTGGGCGAGTAACATTTGCCAATAAGGGAATTAATAGTGCAAGAGTAGGGCCTTACAAGGGAAGTTTTCCCCCCCACCTGTTACAATGGAACATAAGTTGTTCCCTTCCACCTTTTAGGGGTCTTTGCATCACATTAATACTCGGTGGTGAAGGTGGCACATGGTTTTTGCACACCTTTACTTTTATTAGATATACATTTTTGTTTTTGTTTTGGCTAATGCATATTCTCAATACTTACTTGTGGTCTGATGCGGAGGAATTTCTGTAACTGGGAAGCAGCACCTTAAATATGTTTTTCACTATCCATATTTGTGAAGTGTTGGTGTGGCACCACTACTGGCTGGGCAGGACAGCTTTTTCAGGGCAAACTCTGCTAGTTACGGCCACAAATCAAGCTTGACTGCCCAGAATTCAAGCGGATCTTCAAGGTGTGTTGGCAGGGTCATGTCAAGGTATGCCACCACCTGCTGTTCAGGTCCTGCTCCATCCAGGTCTACCTGCTGCTGATGAGTTGCTTCACTATGCAGATGAAAAAAGTTACTCATCAGCTACTGTAAACTCAGTTGTTGTAGGAAATTAAGTAGTGGAATGATGTCGTTCAACCTGTAATCCTGGCAACTGATTAGTAATGTGGCTTCTTCATAGAGCCTGAGCAAACGGCATGTGCCATGTATGAGCCGCCATTGGTTGACATTGAAGTTAAACAGGGGAGTCCCCCTATCAAGAAATCGAGGATGGCTTTGTTTGTTCGTATAGTCGGTCCAACATATGGAGGGTGGAATTCCAACGTGTGGAAACGTTGCAAATCAGACTATGTTGGGGGATGCCGTTCTGATGCTGCAGCTCAAGGAGCGTGTGCTTTACAGTGTACGAGTTTTCGTGGAGTAAGCCATGATTCAATTTCTTGATGAATGACTTTTAACAGTTCCTCCCCTGTGTGACTACATTCGCCAAGGCAAACCAAGTGAAGAACAGCGTGACACCGCCTTGCCCTGCACACATGGTATGCTGGAGGGGCACTGAGACTTGTTCGTGCAGTGGAGGCTGAGGACATGGTGGAGGATGTGGAGGCGGAGTCGCTCACTGTCACAGGACCAACGGTCTGAGAGCACGGAGGCACAAGTAGGGTGACCTGTCCAAGTTGCTGTTGTGGCTGTACAGGAACCACATTCACCCAGTGGGCCATAAAGGATATGTATTGTCCCTGACCGTAGTTACAGCTCCACGCGTCAGCGCTGCCGTGCACTTTGGTACACCACCAGGCTCAAGGACTGGCCCACCTTTTGTTCCACAAAATTGTGCAGGGCTGGTACTGCCCTTTTCGCAAATAAATGATGTCTTGGGACTCTCCACCTCGGCTCAGCACAAGCTATCAGTTCTCTGAAAGGTGCAGAGTCCACCATTTGAAAAGGGAGGGACTGCAGCACCAGCAACTTGGACAGGAGCACATTCAGCTTTTGTGCCGTTGGATGAGTGGGTGTAAACTGTTGTCTTTTGGACATGGCTTCGCTGATGGATTGCTGGCGGAATGACTGACTCAAAGTAGGAAGAGCATGAGCATCTGGACCAACAAAAGATAGGTATGACAGACAGCTCCCTTCGGCTGAGGGGGTGGAGCCTTGGCTGGCTGAAACAGGGAGCGGCGTGCCACTGGGTGATGCAGCAGGCTGGACCATTGCATCGCAGCCACGATTCTCCCAGGTCACTTCATGGTGACGCTGCATATGTTGACGCAGGGCCATGGTGCCAACATTGGGACCCTGGCCACGCTTCACCTTCTGGCAACACATCTTGCATGTGGCCAGGTTAACATTCTCTGGATGCCTGATGAAAAACTGCCACACCGCCGAGTAGCTGATTTTCCCCCTAACAGTCCGCACTGATTGACTGCCACTGCTTCCGACTCCAGGAACCCTTGTTCGTCTAACTCCCGGGAAGGTAGGCTGCCGCAGGTGGTCTATCCCGGGAACGTTTGGCTCCAGACTTCCCATTTCTGCCGCCATGCTGACTGTCAACCCTGCTACCACCCTGCTGGCTCAGCTGCTGCCTCGCTGGCAACCTGCAACCCTCTTCTCCTGAGGATGATGAAGCCCCTTCTGCACCCAGCTCCCAAGGGCAATCGGCTTCATCATCGAGTTGTGTCTGCACGTCACTGATGTCCTCCTCAGGTTCCTCAACAGTGTCTTCTTCAGGAGCCTGAACGCTCGCAACACCACCTCCCACGCCACTCTTCTCATCACTACTTGCCCGCCTAGCGGAGGAAGCGGCAGATGTCTCCTCCACTTGTTGGCTGGGCAGCAGCTGCTGACTGTCCTCTAGTAGATCGTCCTCACTAAATAGTGGAGCTGAACCCATAGCATACTATACTTCTGTGGGGGAAGGAATGGCATAGGACAGAGGCAATGAGAGGACAAGGACTGCTCCCGGGCCATGCCAACTGAGGGTTGTGTCTGAGAAACCCACCAACTGTTGACTGGGGGTGTACTGGCACTTCTCTAGCTGACATACTTATACACCAGCTGAGTGCATATATTTTACACTTATGAGGGGAGGACAATATGCTCCACTACGCTTAAAACTGTATTTGGCTACAAAAGCAGGTGTGTATTTTTGGCTGGCCTTTCAGAGTAACTAGGCTCTTATGACTTTAACAAGAACAAAATTGTACACAACATAGATGTTCGTACAGTATACACTTATGAGAGGAGGACAATACGCTCCACTATGCTTAAAACTGTATTAGACTACAGAAACAAGTGTGTAGTTTTGGCTGGCCTTTCACAGTAACTAGGCCCAAATTATTTTAACATAAAAAATATAAAGGGTACTACGTAGGTGTATGTACAGTTTACACTTATGAGAGGAGGACTGTGCGCTCCACTACGCTTAAAACTGTATTAGACTACAGAAACAAGTGTGTAGCTTTGGCTGGCCGTTCAAAGTAACTAGGCCCAAATTAGTTCAACAGGAAAAATATAAAGGACACCACGTAGGTGTACGTACAGTTTACACTTATGAGAGGAGGACTGTACGCGCCGCTAAAAACTGTATAAGGCTACAAAAACAAGTGTGTAGCTTTGGCTGGCCTTTCACAGTAACTAGGCCCAAATTAGTTTAACATGAAAAATATAAAGGACACCACATAGGTGTACATACAGTTTACACTCATGAGAGGAGGACTATGCGCTCCACTACGCTTAAAAACTGTATTAGACTACAGAAACAAGCATGTATCTTTTGCTGGCCTTTCACAGTAACTAGACCCAAATTAGTTTAGTGACAATGGCTTTTAGTGCTCAGCCTAACTGGCCCCTATAAGCTTTAGAGTTGTTGTACACCCCACTGAAGCAGTACAGAGTAGTTGTGAAGTACAGCCCAGTACAGAATTATTATGCACTAATAGCAGGTGACAATGGCTTTTAGTGCTCAGCTTAACTGGCTCTTATAAGCTTCACTTTCTCTCTATCTCTCCCTCTCTCTCTCTCCCTTCCCTGTCAGTGCTTTTCTGCAATGACTTGGGCTTGTGGTGAATCGCTGCTTTAAAGCAGTTTTTCTGTGCAACACACACACTGCTCTCTATCTGCAATAAAACGCTCTCTCTGACATAAAACGCTGGCATGGCTGGCTGCAAGTTTGCTGCTGATTATATAGGGCTGTGACATCACAGGGCTGGCTGGCTGCTGATAGGCTACATGCTGCATGTGATTCAGGGTCATCCCGCCCACTGGCCTTCCCAGAGTTCCTTTCCCCATGTCCTCACATGTGGATCCACCATTTTAGATGCCCTGGAGCCTGGACCACACTAAATGGAGTTTAATAAAGCTATTCGTTTCATCGAATCGCTGCAATATTCAGATTCGTTGCCAATCAAATTTTTCCTGTAATAATAACGAATTCGTCCGATTCGATTCGCTCATCCCTAGTTATTTTCATAAATATAAGGGTTACTAGACTCTGCTTTCTAAACTCATTGTATAGAATACCTATACGTTCACATTGTAAACTTCATATGCTTAGGAACTAGGACTGTATAAATAAAAAATGTTGAGATCAAGTTTTATATTTTACTTGTTTGTTATATAACCAAACAGTGACAAATGAAATAGGAAAAAATCCAATTTTGACATCTTGGCTCACCAGAGGAATGCTCACCATTGGAACGTTCCCCATTGATGGTATGTCCATGTTTGCTTTGAAGTGACCACTGAGAATGTGGAGAATGTTTTAGTTTTTTAGGGTAAAAACAAGGGGCTAATATTAAGTGATCTTTCCATATGGCCTCACACAATGTAAATTTGTAGATGGTTTCAGTTAAGTTAACTTAGTTAGAATATATGATGGATATAATCAGTTTGAACAGTTATTGAAACCTTGTCTGGCTGTGACCCTCTGAATCTAGGGACAAGCTGCCTTGCAAACAGACAGAGGCCTCTGCTGAATTTAGGAAAGTAATATGCAGAAAGTCTATGTGTTTATACAGGTGTTTTCGGTTTCTCATTAGAAACAAAAACCGCCTCTTCTTGTTTCTTTGTAAGTAGCCTGTTCTTCTCATTACGCATTGATCCCTGCTATGAAAGCAGACGTGAAGCATAGAAAATCATATTTATTACACAGCTTAGCCCAGATACCATGCACCAGAAGTCTTCACAGACAAAAAAAATGATATTTCGCTGACATAATAAATCCTTTCACAGTTGTGATAATAATCATTATAATGTAACTCTAGAAATAATCTCTTCATTTACTTGGAGCAGCCAAGAATTGTTTCGATGGCAGAAAAGCTCAAGATATCACTACTGTTTACATACTTTTTGTTATGAGAAAGGATATTAAAAAACGGAAAAAAATTCTCATTTTTTATTTTACTATCTAAATGGAAATATCTAAAATCTAGGTGAAACATTTCCTTCAAAGAACTTTAGTAACAACAAAAAAAAAATGAGTACAAAAAAATGTTGCGTTTATAGGCCTGGATTTTATGGAATGTCAGGTTGGTAGTGGGGTCTGTCATTCCCTTCCTGGCCATTCCAGATTATTGGTTTAGCCTCAGACAGTCCAGGTCCTTGTGGCCACTCATAAGTGTGTTAAGTTGGGTGTGCATAGTATGCAAGGAAGTTGCTCCTTGTGTTGGAAGAGTCTGGCATTGCAAAGCCTGCAGGAGCCAAGAGAAAGACATGCAGATGGTTGATGATAAATGAATGGTGGGAGTTAAACCACTGGGAACCTGTCTGATCCCTAAAATGGGGGTCTTGAATAGAAACATAGAACGTTTTGGCAGATAAGAACCATTTGGCCCATCTAGTCTGCCCAATATTCAGAATTCTATGAATAGTCCCTGGCCATATCTTATATGAAGAATAGCCTTATGCTTATCTCATGCATGCTTAAGCACCTTCACTGTATTTGTAGCTACCTCTTCTACAGGAAGGCTATTCCATGCATCTATGAATAAGTACAGAGTGTGTAATGGAGCACTCACCCGATGTGCTGGAATTCCAATGAAGATACCGAAGTCCTCTTCGGACCAAAGCGGGGAGGCGGTAGATGGAACCGGGGGAGTTCAGAGGCTGGTCACGGACCATATCACTCTGCTTGGTGCTTCGTCAGGCCGCACTCGCGTCATCACGCATATTCCATGGATTTAACCCCAAAAAGAATGCAAATGCAAGTGCAGGTGCGTAAAGGTCCATTAACATAACTTAACTCAAGCAGTGCCTAACATAACTAAAAAGTGGGTTAAAAACTAGAGAATACCATGCCTGTGTGAACAGGGATAAGAATGACATGGACTATAACAGAGCTCCCCACTCATTATTATCATTAAGCCCCATAGGGCCAGTAGCCTCTAACCTGAGGATCCATTAATTTGTTCCACTGCTGCAAACTTCAAATCTTTCTGTCCATTTTTATGGTATTTTTGCATATGAGGAACGAACTTCGTCACTCCTTTGCCAGTTATTAAAGATCTCATATGTTCACGTATTCGGTGAAACAGGGGGCAAATGGTCATCCTGATGGTAATAATATGTACAGATCATACAGTAGACTACGTATTTAGACCTAAATGTCAATGTTTGCTTGATATTCACTATATGACATCCCAGTTTAACGATCTAACATTAGATTTTATGTTCATGTCACAAAATGAACATGAACCGCAGACAAAACTGCCTGCCCGGTTTCAATCATCCAACGATGTTCTTCTCCCGGTAGATTATTTTTCTTTATTTTTCGAATAATCCTTGATGGTTTTATTTCACCTATAATTCACTATTGGTTTTGCAGCAGTAATGTCGGTAATATCCAGATCATTTTGTAGCATGAACCAATTTTGATAAAATTGCTTGTTTTATTCTTTCATTCATTGGAGTGTTTTTAAATGTAAAAACTGCTCTTGATACTTGTACTTGACCATTTGTCCTCCTATTTCTACATTCACCTAACAACTGCTCTCTAGGAATTATGTCAATTTTTGCTCTAGCTTGAGCGGCTATCTTTTGGGGATAACCCCTAGCAACAAGACGCCTTGTCAATTCGTCTGCTTGTTGGGAGAAAACCTTAGGATCTGAATTGATCCGTTTCAAATGGACCAATTGACTATAGGGGATACTGGTTTTTATTTTTCTAGGATGTGAGGAATCAAAATGTAGTATAGCATTACGGGCTGTCTCTTTTCTAAAACCTAAAGAGTGTAATTTACCTTCTTAACCTACAATTTTACATCTAAAAACTCTAGAAAACTACCTCCAAAGACTGACGTGAAAATCATGTTCGCCTAGTTAATATCGTTCAAGTACGAAACAAACTCGGCAAATTCCGTTGGAGAACCTGACCAGACGATCAGAATATCGTCCATGTATCTAAGTATTAATTGGATGTGGTGGAGAAAGGAATTTAAAGGAGTAAAAATATAGTCCTGCTCAAAAATACCTAAAAAAATACTTGCAAAAACACAGGAAACTGGGGACCCCATCACGGTCCCCAGCAATTGCCTAAACCAATCTCCACCACATTCAAAACAATTATTATTTAGTACTAATGATGTTGCTTCTGTAATAAATTTGACAAAAATTTCAACAAAAACGTCCTTAAATGTCGATGGACGCCAGACTAAACCCCTCCGACCACTCGAAATTTTGAAGTGCCTGTATGAGATCACCTGAATCCTTCACGTGTGTAGGGATTTCTTTTTGTAGTGGAGAAATAAGCCAATTGATTTAGCTAGATAATACTTGGGTAGGGGAACCTATAGCAGACACGATCGGATGTCCGGGCGGAGGATTCTGACCTTTCTGGATTTTTGGCAGGATATACATACGGTTTTGATGGATGTACAGGAATAAGCTTTTCAGCAGTTTTTTTTTTCTGATCATCCCTAATTCTACATATTTCCTTAGGAAGCTATGTATGTTATCCACAATTTTATTTGTAGGATCGCTGGGCAACTTCTCATATACTGAGAAGTTGCTAAGCTATTTATGTATTTCTGCGTCATAATCTTTTTTCCACCAAACAACTATTGCACCACCTTTGTCCGCCTTGGACACTACCACTTCTTTGTTACTTTTCAGCCAATCTAATGCTTGTTGTTCATTTTTTGTTATATTAAATCCTGCCTTCGGGTAGATAAGTGCTTTTATCTCCTTACACACTGCCTTGTGAAAGGTGTCAATGAAGCTACCTGGAATTATGGGGGGATTAAAAGTGGACTCACTGCCACCCTTAAAAAAATGTTGTCCACATCCTCTCTCTGTGGCAACTGTTCTATTCCTTCCGTCTCATCCCATAACTCCCTTAGCTCTTTTACTGCCTCATAATCATTCGGATCAAGTCCTTTGGCTATCCAAAAACCTAAAGGACCTATAGAACACTGCACCTCTCCCTCCAATGGCGAAGAATCTTTTTTATTTGTTTTTTGCTTCTGCATCATGTCGCTATTTCCTGGAATTTCCTATTCCTTCAGCGGCTTAATTAATACATCCTTAGTGTGTCAACATCTATAGTGTATGCATGTTTGCAGTGCCGACTACCTTTCCTTTTTTCTTGTGACTGTTTGACTATTCCATGCATCCACTACTCTCTCAGTAAAGTAATACTTCCTGATATTACTTTTAAACCTTTGCCCCTCTAATTTAAAATGATGTCCTCTTGTGGTAGTTTTTCTTCTTATAAATATTCTCTCCTCTTTTACCGTGTTGATTCCCTTTATGTATTTAAAAGTTTCTAATAGGAACAAATGCCCCTCTGTAAAAGGAACTATTGTATTCAAAAAAAAAAAAAATAAATAAATTTACGATCAACATTCTAATATATTTATGAAATATATGTGGGGGGTCAAAAGTATACTACACACCAAGCACCTCAGCTCCTTTGCAAATCTATTATGATGCCTATAAAACACCATAGTAAGAAGGCCCCAAAATCCATGCAACACACCTTTATTTCTGAGCTGTGGCAAGCAGTGCACTGGGGTCACACATAGGATATTTATAAAAACAGAAGCAGAATCAGGATAATAAATATTGAGACAGATAATAAATATTGATACAGAAATTTGTTTTTACAAAAAAATTGGCAGAAATTTGTAATTGTTGAAAAAAAGTAACGTTTACCAAATGATGCCAACCGAAAGTAGACATATTGTAAATGTGAATTAATAACTAGTTTATGTGGCTTGACTACATTTCTTAAAAGCAAAGTTTCAAAGTCCAAAAGATTTTTGCTAAATTATGAAGTTAATTAAGGTATCAAACAAAAGGTACCACTAACCTAAAATACAATGTTTCACAAAAAAAAAAAAAAAAAAAACAATCTCAGAATTACTTCGGTAAGTTAAACCTTTCCAAAGCTATTATCACATAAAGTCAAACAGGTCCGATTTGAAAAATGGGCCTTTGTCAAAATTGGCTGCATCCTTAACCCCTTAACGACGCAGGATGTAAATGTATGTCCTGGTGAGCTGGTACTTAACGCACCAGGACGTACATTTACGTCCTAAGCATAACCGCGAGCATAGGAGCGATGCCCGGATCATTCGCGGCAGGTCTCGGCTGCTGATCGCAGCTAGGGTCCCGGCCGTAATGGCGGACATCGGCGATCCCACGGATGTCTGCCATTAACCCTTCAGATGCAGTGATCAATACAGATCACGGCATCTGCAGCATCGCGGTCATTAAAATGGATGATCGGATCGCCCGCAGCCCTGCGGCGGCGATCCGATCATCCAGAACAGCAGACGGAGGTCCCCCTCACCTGGCTCCGGTGGCTTCCCGGCGTCTTCTGCTCTGATCTGCCTTCCCGCAGACCAGACCAGAAGATGACCGATAACACTGATCAGTGCTATGTCCTATACATAGCACTTAACATTATTAGCAATCGAATGAGTCCTATCCTATGGGGACTATTAAAGTGTAAAAATAAAAGTAAAAAAAGTAAAAAAAATAAAGTAAAAAAAATTTTAAAAAACCCCCTCCCCAATAAAAACATAAATTGCCCCATTTTCCCTATTTCACCCCCAAAAAGTGTTAAAAAAATATTTTATATACATATTTGGTATCGCGGCATGTGTAAATATCTGAACTATTAAAATAAAATGTTAATGATACCGTATGGTGAACGGTGTGAACGTAAAAAAAAAAAAAAGTCTAAAATAGCCTCTTTTTTACAACATTTTATTCCCAAAAAAATTAATAAAAAATGGATTAAAAGTTTTATATAAGCAAATATGGTATCAATAAAAAGTACAGATCACGCGCAAAAAATTAGCCCTCATAGCACCCCTTATACGGAAAAATGAAAAAGTTATAGGTCTTCAAAATAGGGGGATTTTAAACGTACTAATTTGGTTAAAAAGTTTGCGATTTTTTTTAAGCGCAACAGTAATAGAAAAGTATGTTATCATGGGTATCATTTTAATTGTATTGACCCAAAGAATACATGTCATTTTTACCGTAAATTGTACGGCGTGAAAACGAAACCTTCCAAAATTAGCAAAATTGCGGTTTTCTTTTTAATTTCACCACACAAATAGTATTTTTTTGGTTGCGCCATACATTTTATGGTAAAGTGAGTGATGGCATTACAACGGACAACTGGTTGCGCAAAAAACAAGCCCTCATACTAGACTGTGGATGAAAATATAAAAGAGTTATGATTTTTTGAAGGCGAGGAGGAAAAAAACGAAAACGTAAAAAGAAAATTGTCTGCGTCCTTAAGGCCCAAATGAAAAACTATTTTTTTAAATCTTCTGTTGCCAGAAAGTTATACAGATTTGTAAATTGCTTCTATTTAAAAATCCTAACCCTTCCAGTACTTATCAGCTGTTGTATACTAGAGAGGAAGTTCTTTTCTGTTTGATCACAGTGCTCTCTGCTGACACCTCTGTCTGTCTCAGGAACTGTCAAGAGCAGTATAGGTTTGCTATGGGGACTTTCTCCTGCTCTTGACAGTTCTTGAGACAGACAGAGGTATCAGCAGAGAGCACTGTTGTCAGACAGAAAATAAATTTAGAAAGAAAACAACTTCCTGTGGAGCATACAGCAGCTGATAAGTACTGGAAGGACTAAGATTTTTTTTTAATAGAAGTAATTTACAAATATGTTTAACTTTTTGGCACCAGTTAATTTAAAAAAAAAGTTTTTCACAGGAGTACCCCTTTAAGGAATTAATAATATTTTAGAAGTGGTCTCTCCATAGACACAGTCGGCAGTGTCCGCACTGCTAGAACATTTGCCGAACACTGCTGGCACGATTGCATATACACTATTCATGTTTTTAGCCAAGAACTGCCATACAGTGGCAACTAATACTTTCATACAATGCCCCAAGCAATACTTCAATTTTGAATCCAAATAAAATTACCATAGTATTCCTAAATAGAGAAAGCGCCTGGTGGTCCAGGGCAGTAAACCTTTACATGCTCAAGCTAAGGTTGCTCCTATAGGTCCAATCCTTTAGGAGCCTCCTATAAATCTGGATAATCACCTACTTTGCACACTCTAAAACTAGCCCTGCTGCCTCTGTGCCCCCGACCCTCCTCAACAGCTTGTGTGCCCTCCTCCCCATCCTCCTCAGCAGCCTCTGTGCCCTACTTCCCTATCCTCCTCAGCAGCCTCCATGCCCTCCTCTCTTATTCTCCTCAGCAGCCTCTATGCCCTTCTTCCTCATCCTCTGCCTCATCCTACAAAGCTTTAGTTTACAGTCCCTACAATCCATCTTCACACCCATCTAGTGCTCTTCCCCATAACACATTTCTCCGTTATTAAAGAAAAGCTATTTAAATTACTTTCCACTTCGCACATCACCACCTGTGCACTTCATCCAATCCCATCCCACCTCATCCTCAATCTGACTACAGTGTTCATCCCAGCCCTACGGTGTCCATATTAGGACATCATCAGGCATCAGAAAAACCTCTTTCACACCTCAGAAAAACCTACCTCAGCCCTCAGCTCTCAGACAAACCTCCGTCATACCTCAGACAAAACTCGGTCATACCTCAGACAAACTTCCGTCACACCTCAGACAAACCACCCTCAGCTCTCAGCCAAACCTCCATCATGCCTCAGACGTCAGCCGGACAGCCGTTAAAGTTTTACAGCTAACTGCGTAGCGGAGCAAAGCAGAACATGCGCTCTGAGCGGTACTGACAACTGTGCATGTGCAGGGCTACGCTCCTAACGCTGCCTACTTTAGCCGTACACTGTCAGCAGGGTGCTGCGCATGCGCTCTCAGTTTTCTATGAATGGAGGAAAACTTTACATCAACAGCTGTTCGGCTGACGTCTAAGGTTTGGCTGAGAGCTGAGGGAGGTTTGTCTGAGGTTTGACCGAGGTTTGTCTGAGGCATGACGGAGGTTTGTCTGAGACCTGAGGGCTGAGGGAGGTTTGTCTGAGGCATGACGGAGGTTTGTCTGAGACCTGAGGGCTAAGGGAGGTTTGTCTGAGGTGTGACGGAGGTTTGTCTGAGGTGTGACGGAGGTTGGTCTGACGGCTGAGTGAAGTTTGTCTGAGGTGTGACGGAGGTTGGTCTGACGTCTGATGATGTCCTAAAATGGACACCGTACAGCCCAAACCCATCTTTTCAGCCTATCACTAAACACTGGCACTCTTTCTTCATCATTTAAAAACATCTCTCAACTCCTCCTTTTCATCCAGCTAACACATTATCAACCTTCTTTCCTTTGCCTCAAAACTACTTGAACAGCATGTCTACCTTGAGTTGTTCTCCCTCCTCTCATCAAGCTCACTGCAATCTGATTTCCCTCCCCACTACTCTACCAAACCTAACCTATCCAAGGTGGCCAATGATCTGCTAACCACCAAAGCCTCACACCAATATTCTGTGCTCTTTCTCCTTGACCTTTCCTCTGACTTTGACACAGTCGGTCACTCCCTCCTGCAAAAAACTCTTTCATCCCTAGGCATAAAAAATTTAGCCCTCTCCGGGATCTCCTCATACCTTACCAACCACACTCAGACTCACACACTCCCTTCTTACCTTGCCCCTTAACTGTTGGTGCCCCCCAAGGCTCTGTCCTGGGACCTCTACTCTTTTCTATCTACACCCTTGGCCTGGGACAGATTATAGAATCCCATGGCTTCAATTTCCACTTCTATGCTGGCAACACCCAAATCTACCTCTCTGGTCCAGATGTCACCTCCCTCCCATTGAAAATCCCAGATTGTCTATTGGCTATAACTTCCCTTATCTCCTCCCACTTTCTCAAAATCAACATGGAGAAAACTGAATTCATATTTTTTTCCACCAATTTGCTCCACACATCCCCAACCACCAATTACCCCCCCCCCCCCCCGATCTATTAATCCTTGTCAATGGCTCCATTCTATCCCCAGTCCCACAAGTCCATTGCCTTGGGACCACCTTTGAATCTCCGCTGTCTTTTAAACCACATCCAGATCCCTACCACCTCCTGTCACCGTCACGTCAAAGACATTTTTCAAATTTGCTCATTCCTAAACTTTGACTCAATTAAACTACTGGTACTTGTCATAATCATCTCTTACATGGACTGCCACAAAATATTCCTCTGCCTTCTATAAAATACTCTTGTTCACCTCCAATCCATCCTCAACTCTACTGCCAGACTAGGCCACCTCTCAACCCGCTTCTCCTCTGTCTCTTCCACCTGTCAACCTTTTCACTGGCTGCCCATTGCCCAAAGAATTCAGTTTAAACTGTTACTCATGACATACTTGGCTATCTATAACCTGTCCCCTGGTTTCTCGATACCACCTCTCACATAATCTCCAGTCCTCTCAAAACCTTTACTTGTGGTCTTCCCTCATCCACACCTCACACAACCTTCTCCAAGACTTATTTTGTGCATTCCCCATTCACTTGAACTAGCTACACCGACCCATCGGGCTCTCCCCCAGCATCAAGACCTTCAAAAGCAACCTAAACCATCTCTTCAAGAGAGCCTACAACCTACAATAAACTTGCTGCATCTGCACCGCACTATGAATGGCTGCTTCCCTAACTGCTCACAGATGACCAGCTGTCCACTCACCTACGGTTTCCCTCCCCTCTCCTTGTGGATTGTAAGCCCTTACAGACAAGGCCCTCTCGACCTCTACATCAATCTGCAATTTACTCTGTCATGTTCACTGTACGTGCAAAGATGTCATGTCATGTATGTCAAACTTTATCAAATGAAAAGTTCCCTGGAACATAGGGCACTATATTAATAAATAATAATAATAACAACAATAACCATCCTCTGTGCAATTTTCCACATTTTCCCTGCCCTTCTCTTATCCTCCTCCTCATTATCTGTGCCTTCCTTCCTCATCCTCTGTGCCTTTCTTCCTCCTCCTCCTCCTCCTCCTCTGTGCCCTCATCATCCTACTCAGCAGACATGCTGCCTTCATTCTCATCCTCCTCTGCAGCCTTGATGCCCTGCTCCATCATGTTCCACAACCTCTGTGGCCTCCTCTCTATTCTCCTTCAGTCTCTGTATCCTCCTCTTTAATTCTCCTACTTAATGTCCTCCTCTGCTGTGTGAGCCACTGAGCTGACTCAACTCCTGTCTGCAGCTTGACTAAAATGAATAAAATTCACTACCAGTAGAGCTTAAAGGGGTTATCCAGTAAAAAACTTTTTATCATACAGTCACTGCCGTAAATGTTGGCACCCCTGAAATTTTTCAAGAAAATTAAGTATTTCTCACAGAAAAGGATTGCAGTAACATATGTTTTGCTATACACATGTTTATTCCCTTTGTGTGTATTGGCACTAAACCTAAAAAGGGAGGAAAAAAAGCAAATTGGACATACTGTCACACCAAACACCAAAAATGGACTGGACAAACTTATTGACACCTTTAACTTAATATTTGGTTACACACCCTTTGGAAAAAATTACTGAAATCAGTCGCTTCTTATAACCATCAATAAGCTTCTTACACCTCTCAGATGGAATGTTGAACCACTCTTCCTTTTCAAACTGCTCCAGGTCTCTTTTATTGGAAGGGCACCTTTTCCCAACAGTAATTTTAAGATCTCTCTGCAGGTGTGCAATGAGATTTAGATCTGGACTCATTGCTGGCCACTTCAGAACTCTCCAGTACTTTGTTGCCATCCATTTCTGGGTGCTTTTTGACATATGTTTGGGGTCATTGTCCTGCTGGAAGACCCCAAGATCTCAGACACAAACCAAGCTTTCTGACACTGGGCGACCCAAAATCCATTGTTAATCCTCAGATTTCATGATACCTTGCACACATTCAAGGCACCCAGTGTCAGAGGCAGCAAGACAACCCCAAAACATAATTGAACCTCCACCATATTCCACTGTAGATACTGTGTTCTTTTCTTTGTAGGACTCATTCTGTTTTAGGTAAACAATAGAATGATGTGCATTACCAAAAAGCTCTATCTTGGCCTCATCTCTCCTCAAGACGTTTTCCCAGAAGGATTTTGGTTTACTCAAGTTCATTTTGGCAGTCTTGCTTTTATATGTCTCTGTGTACGCAGTGGGGTCCTCCTTGGTCTCCTGCCATAGCGTTTCATTTCATTTAAATGTTGACGGATAGTTCACATTGACACTGATGCTCCCTAAGCCTGCAGGACAGCTTGAATATCTTTGGAACTTGTTTGGGGCTGCTTATCCACCATCCGGACTATCCAGGGAGATTAGCTACAGTCCCATGTGTTGCAAACTTCTTGATAATGTTGCGCACTCTGGACTAAAGCAAATCTAGATCTCTGGAGATGGACTTGTAACCTTGAGATTGTTGATATTTTTCCACAATTTTGGTTCTCAAATCCTCAGGCAGTTCTCTTGTCCTCTTTCTGTTGTCCATGCTTAGTGTGCCACACACAGACACACAATGCAAAGACTAAGTGAGCTTCTCTCCTTTTTATCTACTATCTGGTGTGATTTTTATATTGCCCACACCTGTTACTTGCCCCAGGTGAGTTTAAAGGAGCATCACATGCTTGAAACAATCTTATTTTTCCACAATTTTGAAAGGGTGCCAATAATTTTGTCCAGACCATTTTTGGAGTTTGGTGTGACATTATTTCCAATTAGCTTTTTTTCCTCCTTTTTTTGGTTTAGTTCCAATACACACAAAGGGAATAAACATATGTATAGCAAAACATGTGTTACTGCAATTCTTTTCTGTGAGAAATACTTAATTTTCTTGAAAAATGTCAGGGGTGCCAATATTTATGGCCATGGCTGTATATCAACTGGCACCAGAAAGTTAAACAGATTTGTAAATTACTTCTATTAAAAAAATCTTAATCCTTTCAGTACTCATGAGCTGCTGAAGTTGAGTTGTTTTTTCTGTCTAAGTGCTCTCTGACACCTGTCTCAGGAACTGTTCAGAGTAGATCCCCATAGCAAACCTCTTCTACTCTGTGCAGTTACCGAGACAAGCAGAGACGTCAGCAGAGAGCACTGTTGCCAGACAGAAAAGAACAACTCAACTTCAGCAGCTGATAATTTATTGGAAGGATTAAGATGTATTTAATAGAAGTAATTTACAAATCTGTTTAACTTTCTGGCACCAGTTGATTTTAAAAGGTTTTCCAGTGGAGTACCCCTTTAAACTCAGAGACAGTCCTAAATGTAAATTCTAATGAAAAGGGGAAGAGTGGCACTCACCAGTGCAGTGTATATATCTTTATTCTCCATGGTGCAAATACATCTAAAACACCTGAGCAGGCATGGATACTAGTATAGACACATGATGACAGCTGTTTCTCCAAAAACACGTTGAAGCGTGAAACAGTTTTCAACCATGTGTCTGTGTCTACAGTATACTAGTGTATAAACGTATATGTAAGATATTTTCCTCTTTTCATTTGGATTAATGTTATTAATGTTGGATAATGCAGTACCACAGACATCTGTGTAAAGGCATTATTCTGTAACATGTATAAACTATGCAGTACATACTCTGTGTAGCACCAAACTCTGCCATGTTATACATTATTTGTGACATGTCTAATGGGAATGGACAGCAGGAAAAGGAATTGTTTCTGTCTAGCACATCTCATGGCCATGTACAACTCCACGCTTTGATAACATTGTTGATGGTCTAATGGCATTCACTGTACGATATTACATTAAAGGCTGTCGTATGCTATACAGAATTTTATAACTTGATTACTAAAGGCAGTATTTGGCAACTTGCCAGTCAGCTATAATGTAATGCCATTCTAGTGAAACATTCAGTGACATTTAGTTGATTGCGGTGATGTAGCTTTTGCTGGCCAAATTTGCTACTGATGCCAGAAACTTAGAGCAAGGAGCCTAGTACTAGATGGGCCTCAATTGTAAATATATCATTCACATAGAGATAAAAGGTATATTTAACATATTAATAATAAAAGCTGAAATAACCTAGGGAAAATCTTCCACTGCCAGAATTATTGGTTGCAAAATTGCAACCACATTAGAGTGAATGATGACAGGAAGTATTATTTGCAATAACAAGGTATTACAGAATCAAGTTTTATTGTAAAGCCCTTGTTCACACAGCACAGATTTTATGTACTTTATCCAAATGCAGGACTGGGTCCCAAACAGTTGGTATAGATCTTTTCTGTACACTTTTCCTTGGTTTAGATTGGCTCCTGGATTGGGCTTAAAGGGGTACTCCACCCCTAGACATCTTATCCCCTATCCAAAAGATAGGGGATAGGATGTATGATCACTGGGGTCCTGTCGCTGGGGACCACCGTGATCTCCCTGCTTCACCTGGCGTTCCTTAAGATCGCTGGGTGCAACGCCGGAGGCTCGTGACGTCACGGCCGCGCCCCGCTCATGAAATTACGTCCACGCCCCCTCCATAGACTTGCAATGTGGAGGCATGGCTGTGATGTCACAAGCGGGGCATGACCATGACGTCACGAGCCTCCGTCCCACATCACCAGTCATCTGGCACAGAGCGAAGTTTGCTCCGTGCACCGGATGTCTGGGGTGCCGCAGCTGAGATTGCGGGGGTCCCCAGCGGCGGGACCCCCGCGATCAGACATGTTATCCCCTATCCTTTGGATAGGGGATAAGATGTCTGGGGGTGGAGTACCCCTTTAAAGTAAAGCATTAAGGGGTCATTTATTGTCCTCTGCAATTTTTTTAAATTCCCACATCTGGTGCCTGACAGGGACGCATGATCATTTTTTTTAATCAAAAGCCTGCGCCTCTTGATAATAACTGGCATATATTTACTTGAGACTTTTGGAAACCACATAGTGCACATATTTGCAGTATACAGTATACAGCCATGCATAAGGCACATCTGTATACAGTACAAGGGCAGGACTCCTATGCCTGCTCTGTACGTCGGCTAGTTGGATCTATACAGCTGTGTGTACAGCTCAGGCTGGGCAGGAGGTATACATTGTATACCTCCTGCCCAGCCAGGAAATAGTTAAGTAGCAATGCTGTGCATCACTATTTAACTCTTTAAGGACATATCATCACCAGCAATGTATATACATTGTCACGATGCCGGCTGGCAGGAGGTGGATCCTCTGTGCCAGAGAGGGATTGGCGTGGACCGTGCTAGTGGACCGGTTCTAAGTCACTACTGGTTTTCACCAGAGCCCGCCGCAAAGCGGGATGGACTTGCTGCGGCGGTAGTGACCAGGTCGTATCCACTAGCAACGGCTCAACCTCTCTGGCTGCTGAAGATAGGCGCGGTACAAGGGAGTAGACAGAAGCAAGGTCGGACGTAGCAGAAGGTCGGGGGCAGGCGGCAAGGTTCGTAGTCAGGGTGGATAGCAGAAGTACTGGTACACAGGCTTGGACACACAAAACGCTTTCACTGGCACAAGGCAACAAGATCCGGCAAGGGAGTGCATGGGAGGAGGTCAGATAAAGGCAGGGAGCAGATGGAAGCCAATTAAGCTAATTGGGCCAGGCACCAATCATTGGTGCACTGGCCCTTTAAGTCTCAGGGAGCTGGCGCGCGCGCGCCCTAGAGAGCGGAGCCGCGCGCGCCAGCACATGACAGCAGGGGACGGGAACGGGTAAGTGACCTGGGATGCGATTCGCGAGCGGGCGCGTCCCGCTGTGCGAATCGCATCCCCAACGGCCATGACAGTGCAGCGCTCCCGGTCAGCGGGACTGACCGGGGAGCTGCAGGGAGAAAGACGCCGTGAGCGCTCCGGGGAGGATCGGGGACCCGGAGCGCTAGGCGTAACAGTACCCCCCCCCCTTAGGTCTCCCCTTTTTTTTGTCCGGTGACTGCCTCCCCTGGGATGAGGACACCGGGAAGGAATGGATGGTTTCCTCAATGGCAGGCAGTACAGCAGGAGTGGGAATGGGGAGGGAGGGCAGAGGGCGAGGCCTGGCACGGGGCAGTGTGACACCAGGACGAGGGCCATGAGGAGGCACCGAGGCTTGCCTGAGTGGACTGGGAGGGGGGGAGAGGCATTTTCTGTGGCAGGCAGAGTCCCTAACGACCTTAGGGGGACCGGATACAGGAGGAACCACAGGGTCACGGCAGGGAGTACTGGGAACCGGTTTAAGGCAGTCCTTGGAACAAGAGGGACCCCAACTCTTGATCTTCCCAGTGGACCAGTCCAGGGTTGGGGAATGGTGTAGAAGCCAGGGTAGTCCAAGGAGAATTTCGGAAGTGCAATTGGGAAGGACCAAAAATTCAATTTTCTCGTGATGAGGTCCGATGCACATTAGGAGGGGCTCCGTGCGGTAACGCACGGTGCAATCCAACCTGGCTCCGTTGACCGCGGAAATGTGGAGTGGCTTGACAAGACGGGTCACCGGAATGCGGAATTTATTCACCAAGGACTCCCGAATAAAATTCCCAGAGGCACCAGAATCCAGGCAGGCCACGGCTGAGAGGGAAGAGCTGGCTGAAGTAGAAATCCGTACAGGCACCGTGAGACGTGGAGAAGCCGACTTAGCATCAAGAGACGCCACACCCACGAGAGCTGGGTGCGAGCGTGCGTTTCCCAGACGTGGAGGACGGATAGGGCAATCCACCAAAAAATGTTCGGTACTGGCACAGTACAGACAAAGATTCTCTTCCTTACGGCGATTCCTCTCTTCCAGGGTCAGGCGAGACCGATCCACTTGCATGGCTTCCTCGGCGGGAGGCCTAGGCGCAGATTGCAGTGGAGACTGTGGGAGAGGTGTCCAGAGATCTAAGTCTTTTTCCTGGCGGAGCTCTTGATGTCTCTCAGAAAAACGCATGTCAATGCGAGTGGCTAGATGAATGAGTTCATGCAGGTTAGCAGGAGTTTCTCGTGCGGCCAGAACATCTTTAATGTTGCTGGATAGGCCTTTTTTAAAGGTCGCGGCGAGGGCCTCATTATTCCAGGATAGCTCAGAAGCAAGAGTACGGAATTGTATGGCGTACTCGCCAACGGAAGAATTACCCTGGACCAGGTTCAGCAGGGCAGTCTCAGCAGAAGAGGCTCGGGCAGGTTCCTCAAAGACACTTCGAATTTCCGAGAAGAAGGAGTGTACAGAGGCAGTGACGGGGTCATTGCGGTCCCAGAGCGGTGTGGCCCATGACAGGGCTTTTCCAGACAGAAGGCTGACTACGAAAGCCACCTTAGACCTTTCAGTAGGAAACTGATCCGACATCATCTCCAAATGCAGGGAACATTGCGAAAGAAAGCCACGGCAAAACTTAGAGTCCCCATTAAATTTGTCCGGCAAGGACAGGCGGAGGCTAGGAGTGGCCACTCGCTGCGGAAGAGGTGCAGGAGCTGGCGGAGGAGATGGTTGCTGCTGCTGTAGCTGAGACTGAATCTGCTGTAGCTGCGACTGGAGTTGCTGAGTCATGGTGGTCAAGTACGACAGCTGGTGATCTTGTTGGGCAATCTGTCGGGCTTGCTGGGCGACCAGTGTGGGGAGGTCGGCGACAACAGGCAGAGGAACTTCAGCGGGATCCATGGCCGGATCTACTGTCACGATGCCGGCTGGCAGGAGGTGGATCCTCTGTGCCAGAGAGGGATTGGCGTGGACCGTGCTAGTGGACCGGTTCTAAGTCACTACTGGTTTTCACCAGAGCCCGCCGCAAAGCGGGATGGACTTGCTGCGGCGGTAGTGACCAGGTCGTATCCACTAGCAACGGCTCAACCTCTCTGGCTGCTGAAGATAGGCGCGGTACAAGGGAGTAGACAGAAGCAAGGTCGGACGTAGCAGAAGGTCGGGGGCAGGCGGCAAGGTTCGTAGTCAGGGTGGATAGCAGAAGTACTGGTACACAGGCTTGGACACACAAAACGCTTTCACTGGCACAAGGCAACAAGATCCGGCAAGGGAGTGCATGGGAGGAGGTCAGATAAAGGCAGGGAGCAGATGGAAGCCAATTAAGCTAATTGGGCCAGGCACCAATCATTGGTGCACTGGCCCTTTAAGTCTCAGGGAGCTGGCGCGCGCGCGCCCTAGAGAGCGGAGCCGCGCGCGCCAGCACATGACAGCAGGGGACGGGAACGGGTAAGTGACCTGGGATGCGATTCGCGAGCGGGCGCGTCCCGCTGTGCGAATCGCATCCCCAACGGCCATGACAGTGCAGCGCTCCCGGTCAGCGGGACTGACCGGGGAGCTGCAGGGAGAAAGACGCCGTGAGCGCTCCGGGGAGGAGCGGGGACCCGGAGCGCTAGGCGTAACATACATCACTAGTATCTGTGTCCTTATGCTGGCCTGAGCGCTCTGTGCCAGCCCCAGCAGGGATAGGGGAAAATAGTGATGCTAGGCATCGCTAGTTAACTCCCTTTGGGCTATAAAGTATATTGTATAGATGCAGGAACCTCCACTTACCGTCCTGGTTCCTGTCTGTTCTGTAATTTTCTGTAGTGACATCATGGCCTGCAGAGGTATCAGGTCAAAGAGAAGTCAGCTCACCTCCCGCAACACCTCTCCGCACAGATCCGTGCTGGCTCGGTACGTGTAGAATCAGGGTAGAAGAGGATTGATCCAGCTTTCATGTAAAATTTCCAGCTTTATTAAAATCTTTAAAAGCAGAATTCACTCCATGATGCACAAAAACAAGGTCACCTGGATGCGTTTCGAGCTGGCCACTGCTCTTTAGCACAGACTACAGGGCTCACACCTCATCTCCCTTAAATAAGGGAAGGAGTAGAGGAGGAGTATATGCTTCATATGTTCACAAGTGTGGATTAAAAAGTAATTAAGAACAACACAATGACTTAAACATGGAGCCATACTCAAACGCATGCAATGTGAACAAGACCATATTTGTATGGGTGAGGCATAATAGCAGAGTTCATGTAGGCTGAAACCTCACCGTCACTTTGATCTGTTCACATATGCATTCAGAGGAAACACAAACAGACAAGCTGATAATGTGACAAAATATATAGCTGAATGGAGAGTAAAACAATAAAGGAATGAAACAGCATATGGCAATCTAGTGTTACATGCGTTACACTAGATATATTTACTCACAGGCCCAGATTAATCAAACTGTGTGAGAGAAAAAAATTGAGAGATTTTCCCACAGCAACCAATCACAGCTCAGCTAACAAGCTGTGGTAAAGTGAAACCTGAGCTGTGATTGGTTGCTGTGGGAAAATCACTCTTTTTTTTTCTCTCACAAAGTTTGATAAATCTGGGTCATAGTGTATCAGCAATTCTTGTCTGATGTTAAGACCTGCAGGGGCACATGTGTCTAGCATAAATTGCCAATATGCCTCCCTATTCTGGAGTTTTTTATTCAAGTCCCCGAAACCCCCTCCCCCCCTTTTTACTCGGACTCACTTGTTTAATACTATAAGTCTTGAAAAAACTTTTTGAACTGTTATGTTTTTCAATAAAATGCAGAGAGGCACCTGACTTGGAACGAGTGGTGTTTCTGTCTATGTCATAGAGATGCTCTAGGATGCGCGTTTTCATTTTCCATTTTGTACATCCTAAGTATTTTAAATTGCAACTAGTGGACTCTGTGACATATACAATGTTTGTGCTGCATCAATTAAGAGACTTCTTATCGGGAAATTCCCTAGTGCTTGTGGTATTTTGGAAACTATTGGTCACATGAACATATTGACATGTCTTGCAAATGTTTTTACCGCAGCGATAAAAACCGCTGTGATGTAACCAGGTGCTTGTGGAATGGTTGGCCAGCATGCTAGGAGAAAGTTGGTCTGCTAGTGTAGGGGCTCATTTTGAAACTATAGAGCATCCACCCACCAGTATCTGTGATAATATGGGATATTCTTTCAAAATATGAAGATATTTGAAAATAATATTTTTGGCTTTCTTGAAAGAAGGAGAATACGTAAGAGCCAGTGCTGTTTTTTGTTGAAAAGACATGTCATTGTTTTATTGCCTAGTTGTATTAGACAGTAATGATGTACGGTCTTTATGTGATACAATTTTTTCTGCTCTGGCAATGATCTTGTTTGTGTAACCCCTATCCTTTAGCCTGTTTATCAATAGTGTTGAGCGGCATAGGCCATATTAGAATTCGCGATATTTAGCTAATATATGGACGCATATTCGTCATAAAAGCGAAAATTCGCATATTTGAAAATTAGCATGTGCAAATTTTCGCATATGCGAAAATTCGTACACCAGACTCCCACAGTAGTATTAGAGCCTTCTTTACACCACACAAGCTAGAAGCAAAAAGGGATGATCACTGTGATGTGTACTGTGAAAAAAACAACAACAAAAAAAACTAATATTTGTAATGGCGAATATATAGTGCTATATTCGTGAATATTCGCGAATTTGCGAATATGCGATATTCGCGAATAGAATTCGCATTGCGAATATTCGCGAGCAACACTATTTATCAATCCCTGTTTTGATGTTGATATATAACTTCACTACTACTGTTTCTTTTTAGATGTGTAAATTCACCTACTGGAATGACTTTAATTGTGTGGATCAGGTGATTACTATTGACTCTGAACAATGTGTTGCCAGATGACGGTTTTCTGTATTTGGCACTACTCCTACAATTGTCACCATGAATTAAACACCAATAATACAAAATTCATGAAAAAATAATATAAACTTTATTAAATAATTAGTAACAAACTAAAGGACAGACAAACCCACCCCTAAAAAACATATACCCCAGATAAGCACTAGTGACCTGGTCCTGATTATCAAGATGGTAAATGTAAGGAACAATGCATAAGTTATGTTATTGGTTCACTCAGATTATCAGTACGGTAGTGTATATCTCAGTACAAAATCGCCGCTAATACAAAAAAGATAATTATCCATAACACACTACCTGTAATAGGCATGTTCCAGGGACACAGTGCACCCTCAACGGACGTCGTTTCGTGGGTCTCCCCACTTCGTCAGGAGGTGCTGTCATCTCACCCCTCTGCTCCTTATATATGCCTCCATTGCTGGCGCACGGATCGCGTCCGGAAGCGGAATCCGGAACCCGCCGCGTCACAGGGTGTCCACCGTCATGTGACCATGACGGTTTCCGCCCATACGTGACACCTAGGGATCCGAACTTCCGCCCGGAGTCACGATGCGTGCGCACACAGAGGACCCAGAAGAGAAATACTAACAAAAGTCACAATTCCCTGGATAGCCAGTAGATGTCGCCACATATTAGTGAGTAATATACAAAAAACATAATGAATAAATACATTAATTACCATTTCCAATTAGTTCAGAGAGAAAAATAATCATATACATATACAATATATATACATTTCATACATGTATAATCAATAAAGTTAATCATTCACAACAAAAGAGGCGGTTTATGCCATTCACCATAGGGCTCATATATGGAATAATTATTAAATATCAATCCTACATCTGGTAATAACCAGTCTAAAGTGAGGTGCTCTAAGGTAAAACTAATCAATACGGGGGCAAATGATAATATACAACCATACACATAATAATCAAAAATTCTTATCTACGATATAGATTGTGGTAAATAATAACTAAATAGTTCATAATACTCATTACCTATTGTATATCCCATAATAAATAATCCATAGTTCAATAGTACTAAATAATAAAATAAAATAAACTCATCATATACAGATACTTATAAATACATATATCACCAAAACATAATAAATCCATATTATAGTGACCTTATCGTCACAGACAATCCATAGATCAAGTTGTGACAATACCCAATAAAATCCAATATATATCAATTAATTAATTACATAAATTCCCTTATAAATGGTTCAACAGTGCCCCCTTATAAATTTGCCGATTATTCTAACCTAATCCAACCTTCCCTATCAATAGTAAATTTTAAATTTTATAATATGTACACAAAATCCATATTCTATTAATGCACATAGTATCCAATACCGTCTATCCCCGGACAAGACAAAAAATAGGAGGTGCTCAATATCAGTGCATATATACACATATACACAATACATGTATACATATATGTGTACATATATATACACGCATACTTATATATAGGTGCTCAAAAAAATCAATAAACTATACCCCTCACATCAATTAGGGTGCCATTAGGAGGACCAAGTCCATATCAGTGTATTGCTAAGGTGATAACAACCCCCCCCCCCAAAAGAGCCCACACAAAATACCCAAAAAAAATCCAAAAAGTATCCCGCCAAAAAAGAAGAACCCCCTCATGCCCACACGCACACACCCACTAAACCCATACACGTTCCATCATACCACCCCATACACACACCACCACCCCCATACACCACCTACCACATACATACTACATACTCACAGTGGAGGATACCTAATCATAACCAAATGTACAAAATAGTGGCAGTGTACACATATAAAAGCAAATCACAAAAGTAATCAATAAAGATGATTCTTATAATCCATCCTTCTAACAATCACAATCCACATCCATATAGTTGTATCGATCTCACTTTAGTTACACATGTTAATATATTTAAGTATATGTGTGTCTTCATTTCTTCTTATTTCCTCTCTTTTTCTTTTTTCATCATTATATTTCTTTTTTAGTTTTTCTTTTTCTTACTAGGTCTTCCGGAATCATCATACGATATCAACTCCATAAGGTGCAAACAAGGTAAGGAATCACTAGGGTCATAGCTGAAATGAAAAAAATTATAATTAAAATCATAATAAAATAATATCTATAAAAATGCACTGAAGCTCAGGTTCTCATTTAGTCCTCTAGGGTTTAATGTGTTGAGTTTTACAATCCATTTGGTTTCTTTCTGTTGTAATATCCTTGTCATATTACCACCCCGGTTACCACTATACACCCTGTCAATGCCTTTGAACTTAAGTAATCTCCAGTTGTTCTGATGGTAATCCCTAAAATGTTTTGCAACTGGTTTCCATTTTAGTTTCTCAGGGTCCAGGTGGGCACTGCTTTTAATGTCCCGGATATGTTCCAGTATCCTGACCCTGAACTCTCTGGTAGTCATACCAATATAAATCTTCCGGCAAGGACATTGTGCATAGTAAATAACATTAGATGTTTTGCAGTTGAAAAAATGAACAGTTTTAAATTTCTCCCCATCAGTTCCCTCAAATGTATTGGATCTTTCCATCGAGGTGCAGGCAGTACAATTTCCACAACACACATTGCCCCATCTTGGTCCTCTACTATTGAGGAAACTGGGATTGTTAGGGGGAATGTAGTGGCTAGTCACCAGTAGATCACGTAAATTAGGCGATCTCTTGGGTGTCAGAGATGGAATCTCCGTTAAGAATTCCCCCATTTTCTTATCGGTCAACAGTATCGGCCAATATTTCTTAAAGATGTTCTTCATTGTGCCCCATTGTTTATTATATCTTGATATAAATCGCACTACCTCATTATCATTCTGATCCTTCTTTCTCTTAACCAGTAGTGTTTGTCGATCAACCCTGCTCACTTCATTCAAGGTATGTCTCAGTGCATTCCCTTCATAGCCTCTGCCTATGAAACGCTGTTCAATATCCTTAGCTCGTCTTTCAAAGATATCCTGGTTTGAGCACACTCTCCTGGCTCTTATGAACTGTCCTTTGGGGATAGCCCTTATTACATGGGGAGGGTGGGAAGATTCTGCTTTCAAGTAAGAGTTAACAGCCGTATCCTTTCTATGAATATCAGTACTAATCACACCTTCATTATCCACCATTATGTTGATATCAAGAAAATAATATTGGTCCTACTGAATTTGGTGGTTAGTCTGATATTCATATCATTCTGTTGCAATATTTTAAAGAACGAGTGAAGGGATTCATCGGTGCCCTGCCAAATACATAAAATATCATCGATGAATCGCCTCCACAAGATGACCACTCCCCCTATCTCCTGGTCATCACTATGGATCGCTGCTCTCTCCCAATAACCCATAAAAAGGTTGGCATATGAGGGGGTACAAGCCACCCCCATAGCCACACCCCTTATTTGTAAATAGAACTTGTCCCGGAAAACAAAATAATTATGTGCCAGGACAAATTCCAGTAATTCCAGGACTAATTCTGTCATCGCACGGTCGAGATTACTGTTTTCAAGAAAAAATCTACATGCTTGCAAACCATGCACATTGTGGATGGATGTATACAAGGATTCGACATCACTACATATTTCTGTATTTGGCAGTCTGAATTTGTTCATTTACTGATATGTTTAAATCTAGAAAAGAAATCTCCTTTAGTGACAGATGGAACGTAAATTTGAGATTGTGCTGATTGTCATTCGTGTACTGGATAAACAGTGGTATGGAAGGTACATCACCACTCCAGACAAACAATATGTCATCTATGTACCTTCCGTACCACTGTAACTGTGCTGAATAAGGATTGTGAACATCAAAAATAAACTTGTGCTCCAAAAACGACATAGTTAGGTTTGCAAGGGATGGTGAATGGCGGGCCCCCATTTAATGACATGATTTCAGGAATGTATTATTAAAGCGTTTATTGCTCTGGGTAATAAAACCAACAGGAACAAATTTCAGCATGATAATCTGGCGGGTCCAGAGCGGCAGGCCATATGTGATCTGAAAAATAACAAAAATAAAATGTCTGATAAAGGCGGTAGGGTTGCTGTTATGGACACGTCAGATTATAACATGCAAATGGAAAGTATGTTTAATGATGCTAGCACTTATAGAACATTGGATGGTAATCCCACTGTTGAATTCAGTAAAACTTTAAACAAACTCTTAGAAGAAGGTATTGCTTTGGGAGCCATTACAGAGGCACAGAATATTTATCTGTTAAAAATCCTGTAAGGCCAGTACTGTATGGCTTACCCAAAACCCACAAGGGGATTTCCCCTCCCCCTATGCGATCTATTGTATCATCCAGGGGGTCCCTTACCAAGAGATTGTCCTCGTTGCTGGATTTATTCCTCCAGCCATTGGTACAACGGGTATCGGGATTTTTAAAGGACACTAAGGATATGCTGGCTCAAGTGGCTAACATCAACTGGAAGGAGGGATGGGTGCGGGTCACGAGGGACGTTGTCTCACTCTACACCTGCATTCCATGGCAGGTTGCATTGCAAGCGTTGGAGTTCCATTTAAAAAGATTCAGTATGTATACACCTGATTTGGTTTATTATGAAAGTCCCCCACTTTTTAATGTCACATTATTATTTTGAGTTCAATCAGATTTATTATTTGCAATGCAGAGGTTTTTCAATGGGGGCCCGCCATTCACCATCCCTTGCAAACCTAACTATCGTTTTGGGAGCACCAGTTTATATTTGATGTTCACAATCCTTTTTCAACACAGTTACAGCGTGCCACTGTACATAGATGACCTATTGTTTGTCTGGAGTGGCGATGTACCTTCCGTACCACGGTTTATCCAGTACATGAATAACAATCAGTACAATCTCAAATTTACGTTCCATCTGTCACTAAGGGAGATTTCTTTTCTAGATTTAAACATCACAGTAGATGAGCACTGCCAAATTCAGACTGCCACATACAGAAAACCCTCATCTGGCAACACATTGTTGAGAGCCAATAGTAATCACCCGATCCACACAATTAAAGCCATCCCAGTAGGTAAACTTACACATCTAAAAAGAAACAGTAGTAGTGAAGTTATCTATTAACAGCTAAACAGGGATTGATAAACAGGCTAAAGGATAGGGGTTACACAAAAAAAGATCATTGCCAGAGCAGAAAAAATAATATCACATAAAGACTGTACGTCATTACTGTCTAATACAACTAGGCAAAAAAACAATGACATGTCTTTTCAGCAAAAAACAATACTGGCTCTTACGTATTCTCCTTCTTTCAAGAAAGCCAAAAATATTATTTACAAACATCTTTATATTTTGAAAGAAGATCCCATAGTATCACTGATACTGGTGGGTGGATGCTCTATAGTTTCAAAATGAGCCCCTACACTAGCAGACCAACTTTCTCCCAGCATGCTGGCCAACCATTCCATCCTGGTTACATCACAGCGGTTTTTATCACAGCAGAACATTTCCAAGACATGTCAATATGTTCATGTGACCAAGAGTTTCCAAAATACCACAAACACTAGGGAATTTCCCAATAAGAAGTATCTTAATTGCTGCAGCACAAACATTGTATTTGTCATAGAGTGCACTAGTTGCAATTTAAAATACATAGGATGTACAAAATGGAAAATGAAAATGCGCATCTAAGAGCATCTCTATGACATAGACAGAAACACCACTCATTCCAAGTCAGGTGCCTCTCTGCATTTTATTGAAAAACATAATGGTTAAAAAAAAATTTCAAGACTTATGTGGGGGGGGGGGGGGGGGGGGGTTTAACTGCAGCTCAATGTCCTGCTGATCAGCAATTGAAAGACTAGCCTATGGATAAGACATCAATGTAAAAGTCATAGAAAACCTCTTTAATCAGTAAGTGCAGAGCAAAGTGGCAAACGGGTCATGGCCAAGATAACAGAAAGGTGTAGATATATGACCACATGTATGCACACTTAATTACTGTGCATTAGCTCACTATTCACTATATATATATATATATATATATATATATATATATATATATATATATTAGATATGAGTCTTAGCAGTGTCCACTGGTACTTTCTTTAGTCCAGTTGTGTTCTTTTTATGGGTTGTTACCCTCTTATTAGTATACCAGTATACCGTGCTTGTTGATTGCTATTTCCTTGTGGTTATAAAAATCTTTTCCTGGACTTCCCTTAATATCTTTGACTGAACGTTTAAGTAGATTTACTACTGCTGAATCAACTGCATGGAGAAGTGCAGTAATCATACATATATAAAAGCAACACTTTGGAGATCCTATGGGGTTGTGATAATCCTGATACACTATGTGTTAGATGTCTGCTTATCATGACTTGGCAACTAAATCCATCAGATGACAACGGCACTGAAATGCAGGCACTTATGCTTTCAAGCAAAACAAGACAAAATGAATATTCTCCCTATTTAACTGCAATGTTACTGTTCAATGAAATAAAACTTGGAGCATAAAAAGGATAAAAAAAAAAAGTTGGCGAGATGTCATGTTGTGCATTCTACCCTCCTGCTTATTAATGATACCACCAGATGGCAGTGTTTCCATGCCAATTTTAGACTATCACAAAAATGTAGATCAATAATGGAATTTATATGCATAGATCTAGTCTGTACAGTATAGCAAACTTAGTTAGGGATCAGCAGGTAGGACCTTAATGAAGAGAGTCAGACAGGCACAGAAAATCAAAAACATTAAGCTATACATCTTCAATAGCTCATATTATACTCCCTGTAGGCTCCACAGAGGCATGGGAAAATGATTTCTCATATGGCCACAGAGTCATAGATTTTGATGATAAAATGATTCATTGACTGTTAGCTGGTTTGTTTTTAAAGGGATCTGTCATCAGTGTTACTGGTACTAACCTGTTGGTACAGGCGTGTAGTGCAGGTGACATTGATGATAACCTTACTTACCTACCCCCAATCTGTGGTCCCATTCGTCTGTTATCTTCTTTAATCCGGCAGAAGACTTGGTGCACATAGGATCAAGCTGACGTCACCCCTGCTGCTTCTCCGGAGGTGACTTTCATGAGCTCTTGCCGTGCACCAAGTCTTCTGCAGGATTAAAGAAGATAATTGATGGGACCACGGATCAGGGGTAGGTAAGTATCCTTATCATCAGGAAGGATTCCAATGGATTGATGCTCCAGCTCCACAAGGTACTTTTAAAAATGTTCAAAACTTTATTCATATTAAAACATAATAACAAAAAGGGGCTCCAGTGAAATAAAAAACCTGTATCATCAGCATCACCCGCACTACCTGCCTGTGCCAGTAGGTTAGTACAAGTGGCACTGATGACCGATTCCCTTTAACCATGCTATGCTTTCCCAATATATGCCTTTTCATCATAGCACAGCTTTGACACTTTTTCATGATTTTGTCTCTCCTCTTTACACCTTACTATGACTGGTATTGTGTAGCTTCTTTACAGCCCTTTCATCAGTAAAGCTTGTAGTTATATGACTGACATATTATATTTGTTCCAATCCCTTTTTAAAATGTACACTACCTCTCGATTTCTATATTCCCCTATAGCTGTACAAGCCTACACTTCCCATTACAATGCTCTACCTGATTCATAAAATAAAAGTCTGCTATCTGCTATCTTCTCATATGTACTTTATAATACCATGGACTAGACCTAGGGGACATAAAAAAAATGCATGTGGCAAAATTCTGGTGCAATTTGTACAAAAAATAAAGATTGGTTGTCAGGATTATGATTTTTTTTTTCCATTATTTTAATTTCCAGCAAAACGTTTTGCTTTTACTGTGGTGATTCCATGATTAATGTCAGGGGTTATAAACTAATTGAATCAAATCAAGAGAATTCTACAGTACGATGATAAATATTCATTGTGACAAAAATTTGCATTTTTCTATGCTCTTAGCATCTTTGTTTACTAGTGATGGGTGTAACACCATTTGTTTTATACTGGGGTGATGTCAGATACCAAGATGACTTACACACATTTTCTCTGTTTTCTCAAGGACAATTACGCAGTGTCTTTTATGCATCTTTTGTTCCTGGCATTCTTCATCTAATAATTCAGTTGTTTTTAGTCAGTTCAGTACTACACTGTGCTGTGCTCCTTTGTTAATGGTCTAAAACATAACATCATAATTCAGAACATGCACAATGCCAATAAACAATAATTTCTTGCCTTACTGAAGGAGATGGCCTCAGTCTACTCAATACAATATTTAAGGAGCACTTAAACTGGAACTGTTAAAATACACATTCTGCACTACAAATCTGTGTCAGTTTTAAGAACATTTACATAAGATTCTGTCTTGTATGAAACATGAAGACTAAAAACATTGTTTCTAGGTCAGTTGTTAAGAAATTGTCATGGTTACCTTAAGGTTGTTGAGTGGCTGAGGAGTTTCTCTCCAAGTATATAAATCTTAATCTGGGTATGAGTCTCATATGTATAACTTGTCATTTTGTGCAAGAGTTAATATTTGCTCTTTGCTGCCACCACTGGTGGATTACACATTAAAAGGATGCATGGAACTTTGGTCATATGACCTTTTCTTTGGATAAGCTTCTGCTAGAAGCTGCTAGAAGGTTCTAAGAAAGAAATCTGCTATGTCCAACCCTCTTCCACCAAAGGGCTGGAGCCAAGCCTACTCAGTCAGTCTAGACTAGTTTAGGCCAGTGTGCATATATGTCTGTCTTCCTCCTGCTAGGCCACATGAGGTGAAGGCTAGGTTAGCAACCTAATCAGCAAAAGCCTGCTGTCAAGCAAGTTATCCAAGCCCTGGCTCTGCCATCAAGATTACATCCAGTTCTAGTTTCTAAAGTCTAATACTATATGTGGTGTTTACACACAACCAGTTCCAGTCCACGCCCGGAGGGCAGTCATCTTGACTATAATGCTCTTTTCCGAGAGGGAGAATTGTCTAGCAAGAAAAGTAGAAAATATATAAAAATACAGAAAAACTTCCTTGGGAGCGGTCTCCAAATTTCCCACTAGGACCCTTATAACACACGTAAGGAACTATAAATTCCACTTACACTTGGTGAGTGGTTCACTATAAACGTCTCACAATTTTCAAACAACATTCAGAACTCAATTTCCAATGGGAATCCTCCTATATCCACCGCTTCAATCCTTTTCAGTAGAAGTATACCGTCCGAAAATGCGCCTATATACAGTATATACAGTGGGGATAAAAAGTTTCGGCATCCCAGGTAAAAATTTGTATTAATGTGCATAAAGAAGCCAAGGAAAGATGGAAAAATCTCCAAAAGGCATCAAATTACAGATTAGACATTCTTATATGTCAACAAAAGTTAGATTTTATTTCCATCATTTACACTTTCAAAATAACAGAAAAAAAAAATGGCATCTGCAAAAGTTTGGGCACCCTGCAGAATTAATACCTTGTACTGTCCCCTTTGGCAAGTATCACAGCTTGTAAATGCTTTTTCTAGCCAGCCAAGAGTCTTTCAATTCTTGTTTGAGGTATCTTTGCCCATTCTTCCTTGCAAAAGTCTTCCAGTTCTTTGAGATTTCTGGGCTGTCTGTCAGGCACTGCTCTTTTAAGGTCTATTCCTAGATTTTTAATTATGTTGAGGTCAGGAGATTGTGAAGACCATGGCAAAACCTTCAGTTTACGCCTGATGTAATCTCCCGTGGATTTCGAGGTGTGTTTAGGATCATTATCCATTTGTAGAAGCCATCCTCTCTTTAACTTCAGCTTTTTCACAGATGGCATCAAGTTGGCATCCAAAATTTACTGAAATTTTATTGAATCCATTTTTCTTTCTACTTGTGAGATGTTCCCTGTGCCACTGGCTGCAATACAACCCCAAAGCATGATTGATCCACCCCTATGCTTAACAGTTGGACAGAGGTTCTTTTCATTAAATTCTGTTCCCTGTCATGATCCGGCTAGCTGGATGTGGATCCTCTGTGTCAGCGAGGGATTGGCGTGGACCGTGTCGGTGGACCGGTTCTAAGATGCTACTGGTATTCACCAGAGCCCGCCGCAAAGCGGGATGGTCTTGCTGCGGCGGTAGCAACCAGGTCGTATCCACCGGCAACGGCTCAACCTCGCTGACTACTGAGAAGGCGTGGGACAGAAGGACTAGGCAGAGGCAAGGTCAGACGTAGCAGAAGGTCGGGGCAGGCGGCAAGGTTCGTAGTCAATGTGGATAGCAGAAGATCTGGAAACACAGGCTTTGGACAACACTAACGCTTTCACTGGCACAAGGCAACAAGATCCGGCAAGGGAGTGCAGGGGAAGTGAGGTATTATAGCCAGAGAGCAGGTGGAAGCTAATTAGGCTAATTGGGCCAGGCACCAATCATTGGTGCACTGGCCCTTTAAATCTTAGAGAGCTGGCGCGCGTGCGCCCTAAGGAGCGGAGCCGCGCGCCATGACATGACAGCCGGAGGCCGGGACAGGTAAGTGACTTGGGATGCGATTCGCGAGCGGGCGCGTTCCGCTATGCGAATCGCATCCCCGCCGGCAATGTCAGTGCAGCGCTCCCGGTCAGCGGGTCTCTCCGGGGCGCTGCAGAGAGAGGAACGCCGCGAGCGCTCCTGGGAGGAGCAGGGACCCGGAGCGCTCGGCGTAACATTCCCCTTCTTCTCCAAATGTACCTCTGCTCATTCCGGCCAAAAAGTTACTTTTTAACCTCATCGGTCCACAGAACTTGTTACCAAAATGCATCAGGCTTGTCTATATGTTCATTTGAAAAGTTCAAACGCTGATTTTTGTGGTGAGGATGTAGAAGAGGTTTTCTTCTGATGACTCTTCCATGAAGACCATATTTGTACAAGTATCTCTTTATAGTGGAATAATGTACCACAACTCCAGTGTCTGCCAGATCTTTCTGGAGGGATTGTGCAGTCAAATGTGGGTTTTGAATTGTTTTTCTCACAATCCTGCGAGCTGTTCTGTCTGATATTTTTCTTGGTCTTCCAGATCTTGCTTTAACTTCCACTGATGACTGCCATTTCTTAATTACATTCCGAACAGAAGATATTGATATCTGAAAACGTTTCGCTATCTTCTTATAGCTTTCTCCAGCTTTGTGAGCGTCAACTATTTTCAGTTTCAGATTTCTAGACAACTGCTTAGAAGAACCTATGGTGCTGATTGTTGGGGCAAGGTCAGATGAGTCTGGGCATTTAAAACCTTTGAGAGTGACATCACCTTGTCTTCCCAGATGATGATTGAGAACAATCCATGACACTGGCAGGTCTCAGCTTTGCAAAGGGGGCAGTGCATGCTATAAATTCTGCAGGGTGCCCAAACTTTTGCAGACGCCATTTTTTGGTTTTGTTATTTTGAAAGTGTAAATGATGGAAATAAAATCTAACTTTTGTTGACATATTATAAGAATGTCTAATCTGTGATTTGATGCATTTTGGAGATTTTTCCATCTTTCCTTGGCTTCTTTATGCACCTTAATACAAATTTTTACCTGGGGTGCCCAAACTTTTGATCCCCACTGTATATGTTATATATAACGTACATATATACATCTACCCCCCCCAATCCAGTCAGCTTCCAACAGAATCCCTGTGTTGTCTTCCATGTTCTCATCACAGGTAAGGGTGTTCCTCCTTAGTCCACACGTGTGCCTTTTGGATGTAGTTAACCTCCTCACACTTCTTATATTTAAAAAAAGACTTTCACATTTATTTAAAAAAAACAACTATAAATAAAACAAAGTAAAATTGCTAACACAAATACGATTCTAGCCAGAAAAGGAAATATACAGTAAGCCAAGGTTGGGTGCAGCTCACTTTGCCTATATATAACCGAGGTTACTGGAAAGGTAAACTCCAATACCCCTGGAGTGTTTAATAAATAAAAATAATATTCCAGACCTCTAGGTTAAATATTTAAAATTTATTAAAGAAAAAATTGTTTACAATATAACATAAGTAGCGTTTTAGCTTGTGTTGAACCGCAGGGCCCTTGCATCCCATAGCAGCCTGTGGGTCCGCTTGGACCGAGCAGATGAGTCAGCAGATATTAGCAGTAATGAGCTGTATGCGCTCTGGGCATCCCGTGCGTGGAGCTCTGGTGTACGTTGGCAGCGCAGGTCTCACTGTTGATGCGCAGTGCAGGGGTGAATTCCTGCTTGCGATGTGAGCCTAGACAATGATGTCTGTAGGGCTTGCAGTCTCCGGTATGGTGCGGTGCAGTGGCAAGTAGTTTCCCCTTCCTAATCTCTGGTAATCCCTGCTGTGCAGTTGTGGGAGGGTTACCTCTTCGTGGTTCCACAGTGGGAATCCTGGTTTGTAATCACTGGCTGAGTGATATCAGTGGGATATTAACCCTAAGCTGCCCACATACACCGGAGCTCCACGCACGGGATGCACAGAGCGCATACAGCTCATTACTGCTAATATCTGCCGGCTCATCTGCTCAGTCCGAGCGGATCCACTGAACTATACAACATTGGCTAAAACAGCCCAGACTACAAAAGGGTAAGAGGTGTCCTACACCTAACCTCTCTTTATTCACAAAATCCTGTTGACATAGACTATTACTTTTTATTTGGTACTAAAGTTTGGAAAACTACAGGTCACGGCAGACCAAGAAGCATATAAACTGTTGCATTCAGTATATCTACTGGCTACACATTGAAAGTGATATAATTATACTAAACCATTATATTTTATTATGCTATGTTTTATCTTACAGAATAGTTGATAAATACTTCTATGTAATACACAGGCTGTTGTGGGGAGCAAGGGCCCTGCGATTCAACACAAGCTAAAATGCTACTTATATTTTATTATATTTTATATTTAATACATTTTAATTATATAACCTAGAGGATAGTAATATTTTTACTTTCAGAAAAGGAAATAGCTGAGCAAGGACTCTTCTGCAAACATTATTGGATGTGCATTGCCTTAGTTCTTTGTCTTTGTTTTCTGGTTATCTTCTGCAAACAAAACTCTTTCCATCTGTACATAAAACAATCATCTGTATCTCACATCCTACAATTCTAATACCTGCAACTGTTAGTACATATCTTCTTCACTATGTATTCACCACAAAGTAGAGGAATATGACACTCTCTGAAACAAACTCATCCAGCAACCACAGGTCACACACCTATCACACGGCGTGAGGCCGCGGTCATGTCCAGTTCTCCACAGCAATCCTGATCTGAGGAAGGTCACAAGCTGACCGAAACGTTATCTGTTTAATGGATTGCAAATGAAATAAAATCTATTCTACTGAAGCGAGTGCCAAGTTGTTTTGTTCAATCTATGTATTCACCATAGTCAGCCAATCTGTGTAGGTCCTTCTTTGTAAAGATTGATGTTACTGGACTATATATGTTACTGGACTATATTGATGTTACTGGACTATATATCACCACTAGCAACACTTATGTGCCTAAAGAGTATTCAGAGGCTTGTCTTCAAAATGACTGCTAACAAAGCAACTAAAAAGAAACTCATTTCAAGCATCTATCCAGAATAATGTAACTTTGCTACCCTGTGTAACAAGTATGTACTGTCTGGTTGTGCATAGGTGACTTCAGTAAAGTTAAGCCCTGATTCTTTTGCACATACCCTCAAGGGTACATCCTTGGGTAAAGAACTACCATGTAGTCCCCATTTACAAAAGTTGCAAGGTTCCACAGGGATACTGTAAATACAGGGTTAACCAACTGAGTATACTTGAAACTTTGTCCAAGGGACTACTAGCCTCATATGCCCCAGACTACTCTACCCATCTTTTTTGTGGACCCAGATGTGCTTAGATAAACGATGGGGCTAAGCTTGTAGAATGACAATATTCAAGTAAGATTAAAGGGGTTATGTAGGAATAAAAATACATAGCTAATTTCCTTCAAGAACAGCTCCACGTCTGTCCCCAGGTTGTGTGTGGTATTACAACTTGGCTCCATTTACTCCAATGCAACTAAGCTGCAGAACCACACCCAACCTGGAGACAGATGGGGAATGGTTTTTGAAAGAAATTAGCTCTGTTTTTCTACTCCTGGATAACCCCTTTAAAGGGGTACTCTAGTGAAATTTTTTTTTAATCTGCCAAAAAGTTAAACAGATTTGTAAATTACTTCTATATATAAAAATCTCAATCCTTCCTGTACTTAACAGCTGTTGTATACTATAGAGGAAGTTAGATAGTTATTTTCTGTCTGACCAGAGTGCTCTGTGCTGACACCTCTGTCTTTGTCAGGAACTGTCCAGAGCAGGAGCAAATCGCCATAGTAAACCTCTCCTGCTCTGGACAGTTCCTGACATGGGCAGAGGTGTCAGCAGAGAGCACTGTGGTCAGACAGAAAAGAACTATACAACTTTCTGTGCAGCTTACAGCTGCTGATAAGTACTGGAAGGGTTAAGAGTAAGAAGTAATTTACAAATCTTTTTAATTTTTTTGGCACCAGTTGATTAAAATTTTTTTTTTTTTATTTGACTATGCTGCAGGGGCTGTAAAGTTAGTGTAGTTCATAATATTGTGTCTGTACCTGTGTGCGATCTTGTTCTCACAATTCTGTGATTTTCACACCAATATTTATTTTTATCAGCATACAAAATGACCGTTGTCTCAGATTGTTCCCAGGTTGCAATGTGGCCGAGACCTGACTCACTAGTCAACTGATGACAGGGACCCTGTCTGCTTCAATGGGTGGAGGGATCGCTTGGTGGGAGATAGATCAATCTGAAACTAATGCAACAGCTGTAGGCACCCTGATTGAAAACCACAGGTCTTTTGAATGGATGCAGCTCATTTATTTTTCAATGGGTGGGGTGGCTCATGTGTGGGAGGGAGGAAAATTGAATTTTGGGATTTTAGGCAAAAGAAGAAAACTCAAACAGGAAATACCAGTTCACAAAAAGCTAGCCACGGTTTTATTGTAATCTCACAACATAGGCATTTAGCCCCAAGACAATCGTAGATCCTTCCTAAGCATGTCGATTACTGTCTGCCAGGTACTTACTAAAATCCCCTTATGGTGGATAACCCCTTTAAATAAACAGATAAATAACTGTCCACAAAATCTGTATATTTGTGGTGAGCATAGGACTGTGCTTTATTGTATTGCAGGAGTGGCAGGGGGTTACAAATTCACCATGTCTTTTTCATATGCATGTCCTCTATATTGGTGAACATCTCCTTTGTTTAATTATTATTATTTTTTTTTTATAAAACCCCATATAGTTGCTATTATCTGGTTTTGTTTTTATTGTTAAAGCTCCCTATAGGAGTAATCCATTAATAGTTTTCAGGACTATAGGGAATATCAAATATTTCTTGTTCAATTAAAATTCCTTAATATGTTGGTTGGGAAAACAAGATACATTGGTTACGACCATGTATTCATAGTTTGTCTAAACTTACAAATCCCTTTACCATCCTCTGATATATTTATAGACACGAATTGGGTCACCTCTTTTTTCCAAGAATAAATAACCTTGGTTTGTGATTTTCTACATTATTTAAACTTTGCGTCCCTCTTAACCCCTTCCCACATCCATCATACACTACAGCAGTCACTTCTAAGCAGCAACCATTGCATCTAAGCAACCATTGCATCTAAGACCCTTGTAGTCTCTGTTATCACTGCTAACAGTTTCTGTTGCACTCCACTTCCTGTTGCTGGGGCCCAATATGCCAGAGTGCCACTCAGGCACACCGGTAGACCGCTCTGGCCAGTGACTGGCTGAGCGGCAATGTGATGTATTGGGCCCCAGCACCTGGTCTCCAGTGAACTTCACTTTATGGTCAGAGCAAGACAATGCTGCTGAGCCAATCACTTGCCACAGTGGTGTCTTGCCTCAGACAATGACTGGCTGAGCAACAATGTGATGTATTGCCACAGCACCAGGAAGTGAAGTTCATCGGAGACCAGTTTTTGGGGTCAGCGTAAGACATTGCCGCTCAGCCAATTACTCACCGCACTGGTGTCCTGTCTCAGTAAGTGATTGGCTGAGCACCAATTTGACGTATTGGGCCCTCAGCAACAGGAAGTGGAGCATGGCAGAGACACTTTTAAGTCTTTACAGAAGCATTTGACAGGGGTCCCTGCTTCTGTACATACCTTGTATTGACAATCACAGGGCTATTGGTTTACTTCTGACTTCAAGTATGGATCTGAATCCGAAACAAATCAGAAAGAAAGATATCTTTACGTGATCAAAATGCTATACTCCCATACTTCTAGACTTTTTCAACTGCATGTCTGTCATTCAATCTGAAACAAGGCGGTACAACAGCAATTTCTTTTTAATCATAAAAATTCCTCTATTGGTTGGCTTAATAAATAGTCATTTTGATCCACATTATCTTTCTGCATAGCCACACCCCCTTCATCACTAAGCCATACCCACTTATCAGACAAGAAATAAAAAGGGTCTAAACCAGGAAAAAGTTCAAATTGGAGGTTGGCATTGTAGTAAATCAATGATGCTCGTGGATTAGAATAGTAATGTAATGTAGAAAGATCCCGGCACTCAACAAGTTTTCACAAAATCTTATCTTTTTTATTGATGCAAAGCATACATCAAACGCTGACAGCGTTTGATGTATGCTTTGTATCAATAAAAAAGATAAGATTTTTGCGAAAACTTGGTGAGTGCCAGGATCTTTCTACATCACATAAACCAGGAAAAAGACCATGGGGGCATTCATCATTGTAGGTGTAAATGAAGCATTTTTCTACACCTTTTTTTGTGTGCTGGTATTGTGTAGGAGCACCAAATTTATTAAGTGGTCGCAGGGCATAAGCTAAGCTGGGCTTGTGTAGTTTACAGACTTTTCGGTGGTTTTGTGCCCTTTTTTTTTGCACCTTTTCACAAAAAGTCTCAGTTGATAAATTCATTACCACTGCATAAGGCTAGATTTACATATACTATATAAGGCATCTGGCTCTGACAAAACTGAGCGAAACTTGCCATAACTTATGCCAAGAGTACGTCAAGTATGTATCATCTGGCTTCCATAGATTGTGATTGCTGGACAGGGGAATGCAGCAAGATGCATTCCCTTGTCTGTGCCGGCCCGGCGAGTCCAATCATCCGGTGTCCAAACTGAGATGCCAGATCATTGTAAACTGTCCCATTCAAATGAATGGGATCAGTTCTTGCTTTATTTTTCCTCCAGTGCATTTTCAGCAGCGCCGGTGGGGAAAAAAAACTGACGATGCACATATGTAAAGGAAGACATAGGGTATGTTCTTCCGCTGAAATTGAAGAATAACATGTTTACTCTTTGTACAGAAGTCAGCAAGCACTGCATAGCCATCAATAGTGATGCATAGTGCCGCGCGGTCCTACCACCGAAGTATTTGGCAGCAGCCGCCAGATGGAATCTCCGCTCGTGCACAAAAAGTTGAACGTGGGTCTAAGCACTTTTTTATGTGACTTTTGTGGGTAAGTAAAAAGTTACAAACAGCCTTACCTAAGCAAATGTCAGTTTCCACTTTGCAGTGATCACAAATTTATGATGTGTGAAAGTCACACGTAGGCAATAAAAAAAGTCGCAAACCCCTTACAAAAAGTCGCAAGTCTGCTCGCTCCAGGTCTGACCTGCAGTACAAAACTCCTGCACGTGAGCAATTTTTAAAAGTAGCAAAAAAGTATTTTGCTTATATGCTCCAAATTTATCCACCCTCTGTGATAGTATGATAAATATGTAGCACATGAGCAAGACTAAAGCAAAAAAAAAAATGCCTTTACAACTTGCCTACCAAAGCAAACAATGATAAATGTCACCCCAGATGTAAATCTGTAAAATTGCCTGTCACAAGCTGCACTCCGTCCGCAAGCGCCCGCATGCGAATCCCAGCCCATCACTCACCATACTTCGTTGCCGCCTCCTCCTCTGTGTCTCAGCCCAGAGGTCTGCGCACGGAGGTCTGAAATTTAAAGGGCCAGTATGCCAATAATTAGTTGTTGCACCTGACACTACATTATAAAGTCCCTGCACCTCCCACACTCCAGTGCCCCTAGCCTGAGATTAAGCGACCCTTATAGCCTGTTAGCCTTACCCATGTATCCAAACCTTCCGCTATGTTATTAGACTCCGCACCTTTGCCGCCTGCCTTGACCTTCTGCTATGTTTGACTAGGCTACTGCCTTATCCTTCGGTACCTCACCTAACCCAGCAATCTGGGTGTCGCCTTCCACAGCAAGCCCATCCAGCGGTGGGCTCTGGTAAAGACCCAGCAGAGCCTTAGACTCTGCTCCCCGATACGGTCCGAGTCATCAGCCACACAGGTTAAGGGATCCACATCCAGCTCTGTTACAGCATGATCCGGCCATGGATCCCACTGGGGTTCCTCTGCCTCATAGTCCAGATCTCGCTTCCACCGTGGCACTCCAGTCACAGCAGTTGGCCCAGCAGGAACAGCAGTTGAGCAAATTATCTGCCATGATGCAGCAGTTGCTAACTTCAACAACCGCCACAGGCACAGTCTCCTCCAGCTCAGGTATTGCCTCCAGCTCCTGCAGTCATCTCCGGATCAAAACTCTGCCTGTCTCTTCCTGAGAAATATGAGGGGGATCCCAAGTCCTGTTGTGATTTCGTGTGCTCCATGCACATTGAACTCCTGGTGAATCTGACGCTCTGTCCAGATCTTCTGATGTTCAAGGCCTGGAATCCCATTCTCAACATATTATTTCCCCTGATAGTCTCATCTCAGCAGTGCCAGCATGTCTTCAGCACTTGCCACCAGGGAAGACTTATGTACCTCCCCGTTTAAGACTCTGAGTCCTGAAATGGGGTCATCCCTCTCTACTGGCCGGTCATGCTGGAATTCGTAAGTCCATGCAGCTCATCGCCCGTATTGGTGGTCCACTCTAAAACAGGATGTTGTTGATTTTGTCCGAGCTTGTTCAGTTTGTGCCCGGGACAAGACCCCCCGTTCCAAAGCCTACTGGTCTACTACATCCTTTACCAGTTCCAGAGCAGCCCTGGACCGATATTGCAATGGACATTATTACTGACCTTCCCTCTTCTGGTGGAAATACGGTAATTTGGGTTGTTGTGGACAGATTATCAAAAATGGCTCATTTTGTGACTCTAGCGGGATTACCCTTTGCACCACAGCTTGCCAAGTTGTTCCTCTGCCATATCTTCCGCCTGCATGGATTGCCCTCCCATATTGTCTCCGACCGAGGAGTCCAGTTTGTCTCTAAGTTTTAAGACCTGTCCAGAGTAGAAGAAAATCCCCATAGCAAACATATGCTGTTCTGGACAGTTCCTAAAATGGGCAGATATGTCAGCAGAGAGCACTATGGTCATGATGTCAGCAGAGAGCACTGTGTTCCAAAAAGAAAAGAATTTCCTCTGTAGTATTCAGCAGCTAATAACTACAGGAAGGATTAAGATTTTTTAATAGAAGTAATTTACTAATCTGTTTAACTTTCTGGCACCAGTTGATTTAAAAAAAAAAAAAAAAGTTTTCCACCAGAGTAACCCTTTAAGCTGTTACTGGCACATTTGGAATAGCAACTGCCCACTGTTGTTCTGCATGTCTGCCAGTCCAATCAGTAAGGCAGCTCAGGACCCCGAAAGTTAAAATGCTATTGATATAATGAAGTGAAATGAATGACACTTCATAATCTATCTATATGTATAAAACTCAACGTGTGTGTGTGTGTATGTATGTATGTATGTATGTATGTTCCAGCATCACGTCCAAACGGCTAAAGATATTAACATGAAACTTGGCACACATGTTACTTATATGTCAACAACAAACATAGGATAGGTGATTTAACCCTTACTCACCCCCATTTGCCAGGGGCGGGGTTTATGTTTAAAGTCCCATACAAGTCTATGGGAAATATATGTTACTGCATAACTTCCAAACGCCTTGAGATATTTCGATAAAACTTGGTCACATGTTACTTATATGTCCACTTAAAATATAGGATAGTAAATTTAACCCTTAACTACCCCATTTGTGTGGGTCAGGGTTTTTGTTTAAAGTCCCATGCAAATCAATGGGAAATGTATGTTCCCACATAACTTCTGTACGGCTGGAGATATTTCAATACCTGGTACACATATTACGGGTCAGGATAGGAGGTCGGGATAGGAGGACGGGATAGGAGGACGGTATAGGAGGTCGGGATAGGAGGTCGGGATAGGAGGACGGGATAGGAGGACGGGATAGGAGGACGGGATAGGAGGACGGGATAGGAGGTTGAGATAGGAGGACAGGATAGGAGGTCGTGATAGGAGGACGGGATAGGAGGACGGGATAGGAGGACGGTATAGGAGGTCGGGATAGGAGGTCGGGATAGGAGGACGGGATAGGAGGACGGGATAGGAGGACGGGATAGGAGGACGGGATAGGAGGACGGGATAGGAGGTTGAGATAGGAGGACAGGATAGGAGGCCGTGATAGGAGGCCGTGATAGGAGGACGGGATAGGAGGACGGGATAGGAGGACGGGAAAGGAGGACGGGAAAGGAGGATGGGAAAGGAGGATGGGATAGGAGGACGGGATAGGAGGACGGGATAGGAGGACGGGATAGATGGACGGGATAGATGGATGGGATAGGAGGACGGGATAGGAGGACAGGATAGGAGGATGGGAAAGGAGGTCGAGATAGGAGGACGGGAAAGGAGGACGGGGAAGGAGGTCGAGATATGAGGACGGGAAAGGAGGACGGGATAGGAGAACGGAATAAGAGGACGGGATAGGAGGACGGGATAGGAGGTCGGGATAGGAGGTCGGGATATGATGACGGGATAGGAGGTCGGGATATGACAACAATATATGAGGACGGGATATGAAGTCAAAAGCTTCCTCCTTTGTTTATTTTCCTCCCCAACAAGGATTAGGAAGGAAAAACCGGGCAACGCCGGGTACTCAGCTAGTATATATATATAAAACTCATTGGAGGATATTTATAAAAGGATTTAGACTGTTTTTTCCTGTCTAAATTTGTCGCACAAAAAGTCGCAGTCTAAATATGTGCGACTTTTTTGAGACTTTTGTTCTGGAGGATTTTTAGAGTTCTAGTCTATTTTAGACTGAAAAATGCATTGGAAAATGCATTGGGGCTGAGTTTATCAAATGCAACTTTTCTGCGACAAGTTACATCGGCTGAAAGTACGCCGAAATGTCAGACCATGCTGGAGCAGGTTTAAATACAATCTAAAGCATAGATCCTGAAGTTAGTGCGAGAATTTATCAAGAGCCGTGCACCTTTTGATAAATTATGCGCACAATAGACCGGCCTAACCCTTTTTGGTCTATATTGATGCGGGATATAGACAGCTTTGATAAATATCCCCCAATGTGTGTATGTGTGTATGTTCCAGCATCACGTCCAAACGGCTAAAGATATTAACATGAAACTTGGCACACATGTTACTTATATGTCAACAACAAACATAGGATAGGTGATTTAACCCTTACTCACCCCCATTTACCAGGGTTGGGGTTTTTGTTTAAAGTCAATACAAGTCAATGGGAAATATATATTACTGCATAACTTCCAAACGGATGGAGATATTTCGATAATACTTGGTCACACGTTACTTATGTGTCCACTTAAAATATACGATAGTTAATTTAACCCTTAACTACCCCAATTTATGAGGGTTGGGTTTTTGTTTAAAGTCCCATGCACATCAGTGGGAAATGTATGTTCCCACATAACTTGGGATTTGAGGACTGGATATGAAGTCAGGATAGTAGGTCGGGATAGGAGGTCGGGATAATAGGTTGGGATAGGAGGTCTAGATAGGAGGTCGGGATAATAGGTCTGGATAGGAGGTCTGGATAGGAGGTCGGGAAAGGAGGACGGAATTTGAGGACGGGATATGAGGACAGGATAGGAGGTTGGCATAGGAGGTTGGGATAGGAGGTCGGGATAGGAGGACGAGATAGGAGGACGGGATAGGAGGTCGAGATAGGAGGTCGAGATAGGAGTACGGGATAGGAGGACGGGATAGGAGTGCAATGTAAAAAGTGCATTTAACCCCTTAAGGACCAAGGACGTATGAGTACGTCCTTGGTCCCGCTCCCGTGATATAACGCGGGGTCCCACGGTGACCCCGCATCATATCACGGCGGGCCCGGCATCATAGTGAAGCCGGGACCCGGCCGCTAATAGTGCGCGGCACTGATCGCGGTGCCGCGCGCTATTAACCGTTTAGCCGCGCGCTCAAAGCTGAGCCACGCGGCTAAAAGTGAAAGTAAAAACTGCCGATTAGCTCAGTAAGCTGTTCGGGATAGCCGCTGCGAAATCGCGGCATCCCGAACACCTTACAGGACAGCCGGAGGGTCCCTACCTGCCTCCTCGCTGTCCGATTGCCAAATGACTGCTCAGTGCCTGAGATCCAGGCATGAGCAGTCAAGCGGCAGAATCATCAATCACTGGTTTCCTATGAGAAACCAGTGATCAATGATAAAGATCAGTGTGTGCAGTGTTATAGGTCCCTATGGGAGCTATAACACTGCAAAAATTACCCCCCCCTTTTCCTATAAAAAAAAAAACAGTGTAAATAAAAATAAACATATATGGTATCACCGCGTGCGGAAATGTCTGAATTACAAAAATATATCATTAATTAAACCACACGGTCAATGGCGTACGCGCAAAAAAATTCCAAAGTCCAAAATAGTGCATTTTTGGTCACTTTTTATATCATGAAAAAATGAATAAAAAGCGATCAAAAAGTCCTATCAATGCAAAAATGGTACCGTTAAAACCTTCAGATCACGGTGCAAAAAATGAGTCCACATACTGCCCCATACGCAGAAAAATAAAAAAGTTATAGGGGTCAGAAGATAACAATTTTCAACGTATTAATTTTCCTGCATGTAGTTATGATTTTTTCCAGAAGTACGACAAAATCAAACCTATATAAGTAGGGTATCATTTTAATCGTATGGACCTATAGAATAAAGATAAGGTGTCATTTTTACCGAAAAATTTACAATGTAGAAACAGAAGCCCCCAAAAGTAACAAAACAGCGTTTTCTTAAAAATTTTTGTCGCACAATGATTTTTTTTTCTGTGTCACCGTAGATGTTTGGGAAAAATGACTGATGTCATTACAAAGTAGAATTGGTGGCGCAAAAAATAAGCCATCATATGGATTTTTAGGTGCAAAATTGAAAGAGTTATGATTTTTTAAAGTTAAGGAGCAAAAAACAATAGTGCAAAAACGGAAAAAACCCCGGTCCTTAACCCCTTAAGGACGCAGGACGTACTCAAACGGCCCCTTTTCCGAGTCCTTAAGGACTCAGGACGTTTGAGTACGTCCTGTCAAATCCCGGCCCCCCGCCGCTAGCCGGAGGGGAGCCGGTGCCCGATGCCTGCTGAAATCGTTCAGCAGGCATCGGGGCATATCGCCCAGGGGGGTCATTATGCCCCCCCATGTCGGCGATGGCCGCAGATCGCTGGACAATTCAGTCCAGCGATCTGCGGCAGATTCCGGGTCAATCGGGTCTCCAGTGACCCGGTGACCCGGAATTACAGGCTGTTCGGGGCCGTCTCCAACGGCCCCGAACAGCCAGAGCCTGCAGGGGATTACCGGCCGACCAATCAGGGCGCCTGCTGCGGGTGTCAGTCCCGCAACCCGCTCCGCCCCTCTTCCGGAGGACGTGAGCGGGTGCGGGACGTGCACCCCAGGTGCTGGGGACCCCGATCCCCGGCGTCAATGTTGGGATCGGGGCCCCAGGAGCGACGGCCGCGGCGGAGACGACGAGGGACTGACCTGTGCGGCGAGGAATGTTGGAGGTGAGTGACAGCCTCCTGCTGTTTTCAACAGCTCCCAGCATGCAAAAAGGGCATGCTTGGAGCTGTAGTTATGCAACAGCAGGAGGCAGACCACCACAACTCCCAGCATGCCCTTATGGGCATGCTGGGACTTGTAGTTTTGCAACAGCTGGAGGCACATTTTTTCTATGGAAAAGTGTACCTTCAGCTGTTGTGTAACTACAACTCCCAGCTTGCACCAACAGCTAAAGTGCATGCTGGGAGTTGTAGTAGTGCATCTGCTGGTTGCATAACTACAACTCCCAGCATGCCTGTTGGCTGTCGGTGACTGCTGGGAGTTGTAGTTTTGCAACAGCTGAAGGCACACTGAGTTATGTAGCAAACCAGTGTGTCTCCAGCTGTTGCATAACTACAGTCCCCAGCATCCCCAGCCAAAGTAGTATGCCTCCATCTGTTGCATAACTACAAGACCCAGCATGCCCTTCCGCTGTCCGTACATGCTGGGGGTTGTAGCTTTTGCAACAGCTGAAGGCACACTGGTTGCAAAACACTGAGTTTGTTACCAAACTCTGTGTTTCACAACCAGTGTGCCTCCAGCTGTTGCAAAACTACAACTCCCAGCATGCACTGATAGACCGTACATGCTGGGAGTTGTAGTTTTGCAACAGCTGGATGTTCCCCCCCAATGTGAACGTACAGGGTACACTCACATGGACGGAGGATTACAGCAAGTATCCGGCTGCAAGTTTGAGCTGTGGCAAATTTTCTGTCGCAGCTCAAACTGCCAGCGAGAAACTACTGTGAACCCCCGCCCGTGCGACTGTACCCTAAAAACACTACACTAACACACAATAAAAAGTAAAAAACACTACGTATACACATACCCCTATACAACCCCCCTCCCCTCCCCAATAAAAATGAAAAACGTCTGGTACGCCACTGTTTCCAAAACTGAGCCTCCAGCGGTTGCAAAACTACAACTCCCAGCATGCACTGATAGACCGTACATGCTGGGAGTTGTAGTTTTGCAACAGCTGGATGTCCCCCCCCCCAATGTGAACGTACAGGGTACACTCACATGGGCGGAGGATTACAGTAAGTATCCGGCTGCAAGTTTGAGCTGCGGCTCAAACTGCCAGCGTGAAACTACTGTGAACCCCCGCCCATGTGACTGTACCCTAAAAACACTTCACTACACTAACACACAATAAAATAAAAAGTAAAAATCACTATATATACACATACCCCTACACAGCCCCCCTCCCCAATAAAAATGAAAAACGTCTGGTACGCAACTGTTTCCAAAACGGAGCCTCCAGCTGTTGCAAAACAACTACTCCCAGTATTGCCATATAGCCACTGACTGTCCAGGCATGCTGGGAGTTTTACAACAGCTGGAGGCACCCTGTTTGGGAATCACTGGCGTAGAATACCCCTATATCCACCCCTATGCAAGTCCCTAATTTAGGCCTCAAATGCGCATGGCACTCTCTCTTTGGAGCCCTGTCGTATTTCAAGGCAACAGTTTAGGGTCACATATGGGGTATCGTCGTACTCGGGAGAAATTGTGTTACAAATTTTGGGGGGTATTTTCTGCTTTTACCCTTTTTAAAAATGTAAAATTTTTGGGAAAAGAGGCATTTTAGGTAAAAAAAAAAATTTTTTTTTACATATGCAAAAGTCGTGAAACACCTGTGGGGTATTAAGGTTCACTTAACCCCTTGTTACGTTCCCCGAGGGGTCTAGTTTCCAAAATAGTAACCATGTGTTTTTTTTTGCTGTCCTGGCACCATAGGGGCTTCCTAAATGCGGCATGCCCCCAGAGCAAAATTTGCTTTCAAAAAGCCAAATGTGACTCCTTCTCTTCTGAGACCTGTAGTGCGCCAACAGAGCACTTCTCACCCCCATATGGGGCGTTTTCTGAATCGGGAGAAATTGGGCTTCAAATTTTGGGGGGTATTTTCTGCTTTAACCCTTTGTAAAAATGTTAATTTTTTGGGAAACCAAGCATTTTAGGTAAATTTTTTTATTTTTTTTTACATATGCAAAAGTTGTGAAACCCCTGTGGGGTATTAAGGTTCACTTTACCCCTTGTTACATTCCCCAAGGGGTCTAGTTTCCAAAATGGTATGCCATGTGGGGTTTTTTGCTGTCCTGGCACCATAGGGGCTTCCTAAATGCGGCATGCCCCCAGAGCAAAATTTCCTTCAAAAAAGCCAAATGTGACTCCTTCTCTTCTGAGACCTGTAGTGCGCCAGCAGAGTACTTTTCACCCCCATATGGGGTGTTTTCTGAATCGGGAGATATTGGGCTTCAAATTTTGGGGGGTATTTTCTGCTATTACCCTTTTTAAAAATGTAAAACTTTTGGGAAACCAAGCATTTTAGGGACTTTTTTTTTTTTTTTTCGTATGCAAAAGTTGTGAATCACCTGTGGGGTATTAAGGTTTACTTTACCCCTTGTTATGTTCCTCGAGGGGTCTAGTTTCCAAAATGGTATGCCATGTGTTTTTTTTTTGCTGTTCTGGCACCATAGGGGCTTCCTAAATGTGACATGCCCCCAAAAACCATTTGTCGCTCCTTCCCTTCTGAGCCCTCTACTGCGCCCGCTGAACAATTAACATAGACATATGAGGTATATGCTTACTCGAGAGAAATTGGGTTTCAAATACAAGTAAAAATTTTCTCCTTTTTACCCCTTGCAAAAATTCAAAAATTGGGTCTACAAGAACATGCGAGTGTAAAAAATGAAGATTGTGAATTTTCTCCTTCACTTTGCTGCTATTCCTGTGAAACACTTAAAGGGTTAAAACGCTGACTGAATGTCATTTTGAATACTTTGGGGGGTGCAGTTTTTATAATGGGGTCTTTTATGGGGTATTTTTAATATGAAGGCCCTTCAAATCCACTTCAAACCTGAACTGGTCCCTGAAAAAAAGCGAGTTTCAAAATTTTGTGAAAAATTGGAAAATTGCTGCGGAACTTTGAAGCCCTCTGGTGTCTTCCAAAAGTAAAAACTCATCAATTTTATGATGTAAACATAAAGTAGACATATTTTATATGTGAATAAAAAAAATTATTTTGAATATCCATTTTCCTTACAAGCAGAGAGGTTCAAAGTTAGAAAAATGCAAAATTTTCAAATTTTTCATCAAATTTTGGGATTTTTCACCAAGAAAGGATGCAAGTTACCACAAAATTTTACCACTAAGTTAAAGTAGAATATGTCACGAAAAAACTATCTCGGAATCAGATTGATAACTAAAAGCATTCCAGAGTTATAAATGTTTAAAGTGACAGTGGTCAGAATTGCAAAAAATGGCTGAGTCCTTAAGGTGAAAAAGGGCTCAGTCCTTAAGGGGTTAAGGGGTTAAAGGGGTACTCCGGTGAAAACCTTTATTCTTTTAAATCAACTGGTGGCAGAAAGTGAAACATATTTGTAAATTACTTCTATTAAAAAATCTTAATCCTTCCTGTACTTATTAGCTGCTGAATACTACAGAGGAAATTCTTTTCTTTTTGGAATGCTCTCTGATGACATCACGAGCACAGTTCTTTCTGCTGATGTTATTATAATAATAATAATAACAACGCTTTATTGTCCTTAGTGGGATTTGAACCCAAGTCCCCAGCACTGCAAGGCAGCAGTGCTAACCACTGAGCCACCATGCTGCCCTTAGCATACATCTGCTATGCATGGTTGCTAAAATGGACAGAGATATCAGCAGAGAGCACTGTGCTCGTGATGTCATCAGTGTTACAAAACGAAAGGAATTTACTCTGTAGCATTCAGCAGCTAATAAGTACTGAAAGGATTAAGATTTTTTAATAGAAGTAATTTACAGATATGTTTAACTTTCTGCCACCAGTTGATTTAAAAGAAAAAAGGTTTTCACCGGAGTACCCCTTTAATACTCACCTGTCTCCGCCGCTCCGGACCGCATCCTCACCGCTCCCGATGCTGTCCCAGGGGCTCCCGAAGCTGTCCCGCTGCTCCGGCGTCTTCTTTGGGATCCTTCGGCTTCTTCCGCATCTTCTCCGGTGTCCGGGCCTCGCTTTCTGGTGACGTTATTACGTTGCTGCGCCTGGATGGCGTGCGCACGACATAATAACGACGCCGGAAAGCGAGGCCCGGACCACGGAGAAGATGCAGAAGACGCCAGAGGATCGCGAAGTGGACCCGGAGCAGCGGGGATGTTACGTCGATCGCTCTGGCTCCGCCTCCGGAGCGCTCTCGGCGTCTTCTGTTCTGCAGTGCTCCGGTCGGCAGCGCTGACCGGAGACACTGCTCTGTTGTGCCCGGCGGGGATGCGATCCGCCTAGCTGGACGTGCCCGCTCGCGGATCGCATCCTGTCCCGCTCACCTGTCCCGATCTCCTGCTGGGTCCCGGTGCGCGTGCCGGGGCTCTCAGATTTAAAGGGCCAGCGCACCGCTAATTGGTGCCTGGCCCAATCACCCTAATTAGCTTCCATCCGCTCCATGTATATATTAGCCCACTTCCCCTTCCTGTCCTGGCCGGATCTACTGTCAGTTAATTTCCCGTCTGTATTGGTGGCCTACACTAGAGGGTGACGTTACTGATTTCGTTCGGGCCTGTACTATTTGTGCCCGGGATAAAACCCCTCGCCAGAAGCCTGCTGGACTCCTCCTTCCTTTGCCCGTCCCTGAGCAACCATGGTCCCAAATTGCCATGGATTTCATTACTGATCTTCCCGTATCCCATGGAAATACCGTCATCTGGGTGGTCGTTGATCGTTTTTCCAAAATGGCTCACTTCATTCCGCTTCCAGGCCTTCCTTCTGCGCCACAGTTGGCGAAGCTATTTTTTCTGCACATTTTTCGTCTTCATGGGCTTCCCACGCATATAGTCTCGGATAGAGGCGTTCAATTTGTGTCAAAATTTTGGAGAGCTCTCTGTAACCAATTAAAGATCAAATAAAATTTCTCGTCCTCCTATCACCCCCAATCCAATGGACAAGTAGAGAGAGTAAACCAGATTCTTGGTGACTACTTGCAACATTTTGTCTCCTCCCTCCAAGATGATTGGGTCGAGCTTCTGCCCTGGGCAGAATTCTGTTACAACTTCAAAAATTCTGAATTCTCCGCCAAATCCCCATTCTTTGTTGTGTACGGCCGTCACCCTCTGCCCCCCTCCCCATTCCCACTTCTTCTGGAGTTCCTGCCGTAGATGAAGTAACCCGGGACTTCTCTGTTATCTGGAAGGAGACTCAAAAGTCGCTCCTACTGGCCTCGTCTCGTATGAAGAGACATGCAGATAAGAAGAGAAGAACTCCTGTCTTCGCTCCTGGTGACAAAATGTGGCTCTCTGCAAAATATATCCGGTTTCGTGTTCCTAGCTACAAGCTGGGTCCACGTTACCTTGGACCATTTAAAGTCAAAAGTCAAATCAACTCTGTCTCCTAAAAGCTTCATCTTCCTCCTTCTCTTCGTATTCCTAACTCTTTTCATGTTTCCCTTCTCAAACCTCTCGTTCTTAACCGCTTTTCCCCCAAGGTCACCGTTCCTGCTCCTGTCTCTGGCTCCTCTGATGTCTTCACCGTAAAAGAAATCCTCGCCTCCAAGGTTGTCAGAGGTAAAAAAAAAAATTCTCGTTGACTGGGAGAATTGTGGCCCCAAAGAGAGGTCTTGGGAGCCGAGGACAATATCCTCGACAAGGAGCTCATCCATAGGTTCCTGGGCTCCAAAAAGAGGGGGAGACCAAAGGGGGGGGGGGGTACTGTTACGCTGAGCGCTCCGGCTCCTCCTCCTCCTCCGGATCGCTCGCGGCATCTTCTGTCCTGCAGCGCTCCGGTCAGCAGCGCTGACCGGAGACGCTGCTATGTTGTGCCCGGCGGGGATGCGATCCGCCTAGCGGGACGTGCCCACTCGCGGATCGCATCCCGTCCCACTCACCTGTCCCGATCTCCTGCTGGGTTCCGGTGCGCGCGGCCTCGCTCTTTAGGGCGCGCGCGCGCCGGGCTCTCAGATTTAAAGGGCCAGCGCACCGCTAATTGGTGCCTGGCCCAATCACCCTAATTAGCTTCCATCTGCTCCATGTATATATTAACCCACTTCCCCTTCCTGTCCTGGCCGGATCTTGTTGCCTTAGTGCCCTTAGAAGGCGTTTTGTGTGTTCCCAAGCCTGTGTACCCAGACCCTCTGCTGTTGCCCCTGACTACGACTCTTGCTGCCTGCCCTGACCTTCTGCTATGTCCAACCTTGCTCTTGCCTTGTCCCTGTGTACCGTGCCTGTCTCAGCTGTCAGTTGGGGTTGAGTCGCTATCGGGTGGAACGACCTGGGGGTTACCTGCCGCTGCAAGTCCATCCCGCTTTGCGGCGGGCTCTGGTGAAAACCAGTAACCCCTTAGATTCCGTTCCCCTAGTACGGCCTACGCCATCACCCCACTGACACAGAGGATCCACCTCCAGTGTCCTCGCTGCATACCAGTCCGGATCCTGACAGGGGATAGATAAGTGAACCTGTCCGGGATGCTTAAACTGCTATCCGACAACAGCTTAAGCATTTTGCGCTGTCGGATAGCAGTTAATGCGATGGCCCTGACATATAAAAGCATCGTATGTCGATTTGATCATATGTTGGGGCCATCGCGTGTCGGGGGGGGGGGTTACTGTATATATATATATATATATATATATATATATATATATATATATAGAACTCAGTGTGTGTGTGTGTGTATATGTATATGTGTATGTTCCAGCATCAGGTCCAAACGGCTAAAGATATTAACATGAAACTTGGCACACATGTTACTTATATGTCAACAACAAACATAGGATAGGTGATTTAACCCTTACAATATATGACGGGATATGAAGTCAAAAGCTTCCACTGTTGATTTTCCTCCACAACAAGAATTAGGAAGGAAAAACCCGGGCAACGCCGGGAATTCAGCTAGTCTATAATAAAAGAGCATTTATTATTTTGTTGAATGCTGGGCTATAATTATCAGACATACTTGATGTCAAGCAACGAGTACATCAATATACAGCACTGACAAATTATTAGCTTTGTTGTAACATTATAGTTACAGTGTAAAAAACACAAGTGATCCGGTGTTGGTTACTTTAATTAAGAAGAGTGCAATGGCATCACTATGTGTAAGCTGATGAATCCCTGGAACACTGCACAGAGGAGCGTTGCTATGGAAGCGATAACCTATAGTCACATTGTAACAGAGGTTCCTGAACAAACAGGAAATCAATGCACTGTCTGGCCTCATCTATTACTGGGATATGTGTCATTCATATATGTGAAAACTGATTCCTAGCATGTGGAAAAATTAACACTTTCACTGCACTAAAAACACATTTGTTTTGCCGGTCCACCAGTAAAAGCTATTGGCCAACGGTAGTTAAAATGACTTGTCTGTAGTCATATTTACTGTAAAGATGTGTCCTTTTTATACCAACATTATAAATAAAATAAGAGTCAATCACAAGGTTTTTTGTCTATTTTTGTGTTCAAGGTTAATTATATATATTGTAAATATAAATGCTGTACATTATATATATATATATATATATATATATATATATATATATATATATACTTAAATGGGATTTTTGTAAAAAAAAAAAAAAAAACTTCTGCCAGGGTTGTAAAATAGTAAACTACAGCATACTCACCTCTCCGTGTCTAGTGCCGTCACTCCAGTCCGCCTCTTTGCCTGTGCTTACTTCCCTTGAAGACGCACTCTTCCCACTCTGTCAATGACATTTCAAACTCACTATAACCTTGCTGCGGTGGATTTGGAACATGTATTGCATTCTTTCATTATAACCCCCATGTACAAGGTCAGCAAACATTTGTTATGTCATCTCATCATTGTGCTGGATTTGTGGAGTACAGAGGAAAAGAAGAGTTTGTCCCAAAAAAACAAAACAATAAATGTTTATATGGCTTAGGCAGATCCCTGGGCAGGAGACTGATAAAAAAGCATTGGTAAAGAAATGTATTGGTGTAGAAAGGGTTGTACCACTATAAAAACGTATCCTCTATACACAGAATGGAGATTAAAGGGGTACTCCGCCCAAAGACATCCTTTGGATAGAGGGTAAGATGTCTGATCGCCGGGGTCCGGCCGCTGGGGACCCCCGCGTTCTCCCAGCTGCACCCGGCGTTCGTTTAGAGCGTCGGGTGAAGCGCTGGAGGCTCGTGATGGCCACGCCCTGCCGTGATGTGAAGACCACACCTCCTCAATACAAGTCTATGGGAGGGGGCGTGGCTGCCATCACTCCCCCTCCCATAGACTTGCATTGTGGGGGTGTGGCTGTCACATCACGAGCCTCTGCCCAGCATCGAAGTTCGCTCCGTGCATCGGATGTCTGGGGTGCCGCAGTCAAGATCCTTTTCATAGGGATAAGATGTCTAGGCGCGGAGTTCCCTTTAAGTATATGACCGTGGACAATACAACCACTGGGACCTCCCACAATTGTGAGAACAAGCTGTAGTTAAGTATATGCATTGCAGCACCATTTATTGTCTACGGCACTGCTGAAGATAGCCTGCCAGGAGTACACAAGGTAACCATTTGGTGATTTTGTATAATGTATCTGAAAAAAACTGTGAAGCAGCATGTGTGAACAAGTGTAACAAACTTGTTATTATTGTGGCAAATATTTTATATGGATAGGCGAGCTATATGTAGCTTATGCATTTGCCACCAAATCTGCTCTAAGTAATGGGATTGATCAGAATAAATACTTTTCAATGTTGCATTTGTAACCCCTTTAGTTTAGTTACACAAAGAATAGGTAATAGGGGCCCGATTTTTAGGTTTTAATATAGCAGTGCTCCATTTACTGTCTAAGGGACTGACAGGGATAAATCCTGTATAACCTCATTCAGCCCTACTAAGAATCTGTTCAAATGGAGGGCATGGAGAACCCTTGTTTGTGATTGGTGGGGTCCCAGTGATGGCACTTAAAGCCATCAGACATTTATCACTTGTCCTTTGTATAAAACCTATATACTCTAGAAACTCTATAACACCCTACCTGATGATCAGCACACCATTCCCTTTTACATATATCTTATTTTGTCCTCCTACTCAGACTGTTTTAATAGATATTTCCAATTCTTCCTTGTGACATCTAGTGGTAATAGTATAGAGACTGTATTACAATTTATGCAGAGCTGGGTTTGGTGGTGACGGCAGCATCTGTACTGCCCAGGAGGAGACTGGAGGCAATCACTGCCGCTAGGCACCTCTTTATTTTACTTCAGAGGCCCCTTTTCAGAATTCACTCTGTTTAATTAAACTAGTGGTGACTGTGCAGGGGTGTGGAAATTTTATAAAAAAAAACTACTTGTCCACAGGATTAAAATGGAGCAAAATCTACTTGTCCCTCATGACGATCCACTTGTCCGGGGCCAATTTTCGCTTTTACGCTCTCATTTTTTCCTCCTCGCCCTATAATAGCCATAAATACCTACTATAATTATACCTTTTTAATTTTTCAATGACATATTCTCCGAACCAATAAATATATATATATATATATATATATTAGGTGAAGTGAAATTGAAATAGTAAAAGATAATTTTGCAGATTTGGTGGTTTTCTTTTCTACGCCATTTACCTTGTGGTCAGATAACATGTTAGTTTCACACTTTAGGCCGCCTGATTACAGTAGTACCAGATTTTTATAGTTTACGTCATGTTTTACTAATTAAAAAAAAAATCTGAACTTGTAGCTTTTTTTCCCCCGCATACGAGGCTGTATGAGGGCTAATTTTTTGCGCCATAATTTGTTTTTTGTATCAGTACCATTTTGGTTTTGATCTGAGTTTTTAATCGCTAGCAATTCTAGCAATTCTGTAGTTTGGTATTTTTTTTTACATTTACTGTACGGGATATTTTAATAGGTCGTACAATTACGCACAAAGCGATACCAAATATGTTTATTTTTATTATGTTTGCATGGTTTTCTATAGGAAAAGGGGGTCATTTTAACTTTTAACATGGAAGGGGTTAAGGTGTGTTTTTTAAACTTTTATTAAAACTTTTTTTTTAACACTTTATTAGACTTTTAGGAGAAATCATTAGATTCCTCATACAGATTAATAGAGTTTTATTGAACTCAATTGATCTTTGTGCTCTGCGATCCATTGATAGAGCCTAGTCCAGCCTGGCTCTATCAATGACAGAGCCACGGGACAGCAGGAAGCAGAGGTAAGCCCTCCGGCTACCTGCACTCTGGATCGCCCACCCGCGATCGCGCTGCGTGGGGGCGATCCACCCCACTAGCCCACCAGGAAGCATTCACAGGTCTCTTTAGAGGCTGCTGTCAGCTTTGACAGCGGTCATCTGAAGGGTTAATAGCCAGCCGCGGCAATCGCAGCATGCTGGCTATTAGCGGCGGCCCCCGGCTACTGAGAACAGCCGGGCGAAGGGCAGGAAAAATTCACCTGCCGGCGCCCAAAACTGCATGTCCCAGGCGTCGGGCGATAGAAATTCCACATCCCTGCTGTGTACACTCATCGAGTCTGGAACAGATGTTTAGACAGCAACTCTACTGCAAGCCCAATGCTTCTCTTAGGACGCATTCACAATACAGCATTTCGTTTAGGAATTCTCAATGGAAATTCTGGTACAATGGGATTCTGCTGCACAGTGCACACTACGGAATTTCAGCGGCGGTGCTTTCCACCTCTAAAATGAATCCGCAGAAAGAATGAACATGTGAATCCGTTCACATATGCATTGCCGTCAATGGTGACAACATATATCTATTTGGTCCTAGTGCTGACTGGATCAGTTAGTGCTGCTGAGCACAGAGTGTCGACCCAGATATTTTCTGGACAGACTTTCTGTAGTGCAAATGCGTTCACACTGAGTAATTCAAGAGGAATTTACTCGAGTAATTCCTCTTGAATTCTCCACTCTAAATTAATGCACATCTCCCCTGCCCATTGACTTCAATGTTATCTCCGCTGTCCTGTTCACACTGCGGAAATTCTGCTAGCGGAATTCTGATGCTGAATTCCGTTCCGCTTGAAGGATGAGCATGAGAATCCGCTGGCAAAAATCAATAGAAGTCAATGGTAAAAAGACATTCCGCCCGACATCGTTTTCGCGCGCAATTTACGTGCAATTTCCGTGGAATTCGCGCAAACCCTTCACTTCTTTCTTCTCCATTTCTGCGCGCAAATTGCCCGCAAATTGCCCACGAATTTTGCGTGAAAATTAAATTATTTTTTCCCTCCGTAAATTTTTCGGCGTGAATTACTCTTGATTTACTACGTGTGAACGCACCCTTATGAAGAAAGCAACAATTTCCTGACCAAAATTATTCCTCGTGAATTCCTCTTTGTGAACCACCCTTACAGAGAGAGTACCATTCAGTAAGCAGCCAGCACCAGTGAGCACCCTACTTTACTACATGAAAAAGTATATATAGTTGGCGTATACAGGCGAAATGATTTGCAATCGTGTGATGAAACTGGAGTAAAGTTATGGAGCAGCTACAGTTATATGCTATGTTTATGTGACAGGAGTCTACATTAACCAATAGGTGCTTTCCTTAACTAAAGGAGTAGTGCTCAGTACAGTCTTGCAGGGGCCATCCTTGCAATCACCTCTTTTTCTGTCCAGTATGGTGGAGGTGCCAACTACCTGCAGTATAGGCTCTATGCTGTGCGCCACTTCCTAACCTGTTTGTTTATTGTTATTTATTTATTTTTATTTTTTAGGAGAATCACTCCTCAAAAAAACATATTTTTAGTATACCTTTGGGGTGAAATAGGCGTCAAGTGTTTTGGCTGAGGTGGCATGCCATTAATTATTATTATGAACTGGCCCTTTATTTTTGGCAGTATGTAGTTTTGTTCGCATCTATTCTGTTTGCCAATATATATATGTATATATATATATATATATATATATATATATATAGCTATTGCATTACTGTTCCTTGGATATTACTTTTCACTGTTTGTTGAGGTAATATGTATATGGTATTCCAGAAATATAATTGGTAGTATTAGACCTGGGCTCATGTCCTGCTGTACTTATATGAATCTGCATATTGCTTCTCATATATTAATAATGAATGTGTGTGTACAGAACGGCTACCCACCATTTTCCTTTCTTTTTTTATCTGTTTTAATTAGTATGCAAGTATGTATATGTTGATTCCTATTTTAACCCCTTAAGGACCCGGGCTTTTTCCGTTTTTTCATTTTAAATTTTTCCTCCTTAACTTAAAAAAATCATAACTCTTAAACATTTTCACCTAAAATTCTATATGATGGCTTATTTTTTGCGTCACTAATTCTACTTTGTAATGACATTAGTCATTTTACCCAAAAATCTATGGTGAAACGGGAAAAAAAAAATGAATGTGCGACAAAATTGATGAAAAAAACACTATTTTGTAAGTTTTGGGGGCTTCCGTTTTTACGCAGTACATTTTTCAGCAAAAATGATACCTTATCTTTATTCTGTAGGTCCATACGGTTAAAATGATACCCTACTTGTATAGGTTTGATTTTGTATCACTTCAGAAAAAAATCATGAATACATGCAGAAAAATTTATACGTTTAAAATGGTAATCTTTTGACCCCTATAACTTTTTTATTTTTCTGTGTTTAGGGTGCTACGAGGGCTCATTTTTTGCGCCGTTTGCGAAGTTTGTAGCAGTAACATTTTTGTTCTGATCAGACTTTTTGATCACTTTTTATTCACTTTTTTGTGGTATAAAAAGTGATCAAAAATGCGCTATTTTGGACTTTGGAATTTTTTTGCGCGTACGCCATTGAACGAGCGGTTTAAAAAGCAGTATATTTTTATAATTCGGACATTTACGCATACCACATATGTTTATTTTTATTATTATTTACATAATGTTTTTTTTATTCTTGGAAATGCCGGGTGATTCAAACTTTTATTAGGGGAAGGGATAATTGAAAGAGTTAATGATTTTTTTACACTTTTCTTATGCAATATTTTAGCTCCTATAGGGGGGCTATAACATTGCATTAACTTATCTTTTACACTGATTGATGCATCTCCATAGGAATGGATCAATCAGTGTTTTCGGCGATTGAATGCTCAAGCCTGGATCTCAGGCTTGAAGCATTCATTCGGCGATCGGACAGCACAGGAGAAGGTAAGAAAACCTCCTCCTGTGCTACAGCTGTTCGGGATGCCGCGATTATACCGCGGCGATCCCGAACAGCTCCCTGACCTAACCGGCAACTTTCACTTTCGTTTTTAGCCGCACGGCTCAGCTTTGAGCGCGCGGCTAAAGGGTTAATAGCGCGCGGCACAGCAATCAGTGCCGCGCGTTATTAGAGGCGGGTCCCGGCTTCACTATGACGCCGGGCCCGCCGCGATGTGATGCGGGTCACCGTGTGACCCCGCGTTATATCGCAGGACCAGGACCCAGGACGTACTCATACGTCCTGGGTCCTTAAGAGGTTAAAGGGGTTATCCACCATTAGGTGATTTTAGTACATACCTGGCAGACAGTAATGGACATGCTTAGGAAGGATCTGCACTTGTCTTGGGGCTAAATGGCTATGTTGTGAGATTACTATAACACTGTGGCTAGCTTTTTGTGAACTGGTATTTCCTGTTTGAGTTTTCTTTTTTTGACTACAAATCCCATAATTCCATTTTCCTCCCTCCCACACATCAGCCACCCCACCCATTGCATCATAAATGAGCTGCATCCATTCAAAAGACCTGTGGTTTTTAATCAGGGTGCCTACAGCTGTTGCATTAGTTGCAGATTGATCTCTCTCCCACCAAGCGATCCCTCCCATTGAAGCATACAGGCTCCCTGTCATCAGCTGACTAGTGAGTCAGGTTGCTGCCGCATTGCAACCTGGGAAAAATCTGAGACAACAGTCATTTTGTATGCTGGTAAAAAAAAATATTGGTGTGAAAATCACAGAAGAATTGTGAGAAAACTGTCACACACAGGTACAGACACTATATTATGAACTACACTAACTTTACAGCCCCTGTATTATAGTCAAATAAAAAAAATTCCTGTGTAAATGTAATTTTATTGTCTTTTTAACTTTTGTGATCATAATAAAGATATATTTTTTATTTTTGCTAATATCTATAAAAAGAGAAGTGCAAGAGAATGCAGAAAAACTTAACAGGTAGCTTGTCATAAGTATTCAAGAGTACAGGCTTCCAATGTACATAAGATTCTAGGTATACATCACTATTCCAGTCTGTGCTACTGCTGTGGATTTAAGTGCAATAAAAGAAAATGGTAGAACAGTATGTCACACATTTTAAAGGTAAACTCCAGGCAGCATTAGTAAAGTGAGATGTTCATTAGTGAGAGTTCAGTGTCACACGGGAGGTAGAATTTGCTGAGTTCAGCAGAATGTTGGATATTATTTGTTATGCTAGAAATCCTGTCCTTCAGAAAATGAGTTGCATGTGTCTAGAGCTCTTGTTTCCTGGACCAATTTTATTTCTGCTGACTTCATGTTTTCCTCTATGGCACTGCTGGAAGTTTGATATTGAATTAACACAGAACAGAAAAAGAAAACAAATCATAGATGTAATAATTGTCAAGGGCTTTGGTGTTTTGGAGGAATTTGGCAATTTGCTATTAGGGCATATGGGTGTCATAGATATGGATCCCCACTTGGAAACCAATTCTATGAACCAATGTGGAAAGTATTAGTGCCATCCACTCTGGGGCACCTGACTTGCCTCTCTCTTACAGTAATATGATCGGTCATCCTCTAATACTACATTTCTACTGGCTTGTAACTTAGCTAGAGTTCTGTCCCCCAACAATTACTTTATTATTCCCTAGAGGGACCTGCGAATATCCCTTCAACAATCACAGTTGATCAATAGGGGTTTCAGAAATCAGGTAGCAATATAGTGATCACTGCGCCATTTAAAATTTTTTCTTCATGAGACCATCCCTTTTTAAAGGGGTACTCTGGCCCTAGACATCTTATCTTTGGATAGGGAATAAGATGTCTGATTGCGGGGGTCCCGGCACTGGGGACCCCTGTGATCTCCTTGCTGCACTCGGCATTCGTTTAGAGCATCGGGTGCATTGCAGGAGGCTCCTGATGCCACGACCACGCCCCCTCTTGATGCCATGGTCACGCCCCCTCAATGCAAATCAATGGGAGGGGGCATGATGGACGTTACGAAGTTCGCTCCATGCACCGGATGTCTGGGGTGCCGCAGCTGAGATCCACCACTTGGGACCCCTGCGATCAGACATCTTATCCCCTATCCTTTGGATACGGGATAAGATGTCTAGGGGCGGAGTACCCCTTAAAAGAAGATCTCCAGTCCCCTGACTTGGTTTCTGGTTTAAGCTGTGGCCACACAGCTTTATCATATCAATCGGAACTTGCCAAGCAACACTAGATCTCCTTGATTTAGCCATCCTGATTCCCCTGCTGAATATATTTATTTGAGAAAACAAAATAAAGTTTTTAAAAACTTTTTGTCGATTGGGGTCTGGGTGCTGAGACCCTCACTCATTGCTAGGACGAGTGGGAAGAAGTGCTCAGCTAAGCGCTACTATCCATATCTCTCTTCTCGCTGCAGATTGGTTACATAGATTTTCTATAGAATCTGTCTCCTGCAAGACGAGAGAGTTGGGGAGAGGAGAAATTAGCTGAGCTCCTGTAGTGACAAGTGGGGGTCTCAGCACCCAGAGCACGACCGATCAAAACTTGTGATGTGTCTCTGACATGTGAAAAGTTTCTTCATATGATAGTAACACTTTGAATAAGCTTTAAAGGGGTACTTCGGCCCTAAGACATCTTATCCCCTATCCAAAGGATAGGGGATAAGATGTCTGATCGCGGGGGTCCCGCCGCTGGGGACCTCCACAATCTCTCATGCAGCACCCACCTGTCTCAGCTGCATGAACGGCCGACACGCCCCCTCCCATAGACTTGCATTGAGGGGGCGGGGCGAGACGTCACAAGGTGGCCGAGTCGTGACTTCATGGTACTCCGGCCCCTGGGTCGAGAGTCTAAAGACACGGAGCAATCATCGCTTCATGCAGCTGATATAGGTTGGTGCTGCATGAGAGATTGTGGGGGTCCCCAGTGATAGGACCCCCGTGATCAGACATCTTATCCCCTATTCTTTGGATAGGGGATAAGATGTCTTAGAGCCGAAGTACCCCTTTAACACACTCTCTGGAGCTGGTGCTTTTATGTAATCATATATCCCATTAGGGAAGCAGTGATGCTATACTCAATGTCATACAATCGCAGCCAAATTGGAGTCCATGCTTTTAGAATATTACCTAGACTTTAAAACTGGGGCAGGCAGTGCGATGCGATGCTGGGACACCATAAATTACTTGGATAATTAGTCATGGAGGTGGATCCCTGCTGCTGCCTGGCCAGACTGTGTGTCAAGAGAGTGACACATCTCTTTCCATCTTTGCAATCTGAGGAAGAAACTTGTTCCTCCCAAAAGGAGTCATGCTGACTAAATGTAGTTACCCAGTTTGTTATTTTAAGTGTGTCAATTAGAAATGAGCAAATCGAAGCTGATGAACCCAAATTTGTTACGAATTTCATGAAAAATTTGATTTGTAGCGCTTCATTAAAATCCATTTACTACGGTCCAGGCTCTAGGGCATCTAAAATGGGGGATCCACATGTCAGTACATGGGGCAAGGGACGCTGGGAAGGCGGCAAGGCGGGAAGGGATGTAGGTGGGATTACCCTGAATCACATGCAGGATGCAGCCTATCAGCAGCCAGTCACCGCTGTGATGTCACAGCCCTATATAATCGGCAGCCATTTTGTGGCTCGTCGACAGACATCGCTGTGTGTGTTACACAGAAAAGCTTGTTGTGGCAGTGTTTCTCAGCCTTCTGTAGGACACAGAGCACAGCGTATTTGCACAGAAATTAATTCTTACGGCAGCGATTAACCCCTCAGTCACTGTGAACAGCATTGTATTACAGAGAGGAACAGAGAGCTGTGTGTTGCCTAAGCTGCAGAAATGTTTTCACAGGAGGGAGAAATAATTTTTTAGGGCAAATCTGTGTCTTTGTTCCATAACAACTGGTCTGTTGGTTATACTAGTCTGTAGACGGTACAATCCATACCCAGCAGTCCATTCCTAATAGTATTTGAGAGAGAGTCTTTTTGCAATTTTGGGTTTAGTACACAGTGACTGTGTTCTCCAGCATTGTTGTGTACTGCTGCTGCTGTGGGCAATTTTTCTTCTTTTTTTTGCGCACTGTAGCGCATTTTCTGCCCTCATAAGTGTATACCACATACCTACATCTAAGTGGTGTACTATTTTGTACCTGTTAATCTGTCAAGGGACTACATATTGTGAAAGGACAGCCAAAAGTAGTCACCGGCTGGTGTTTTACTCCAATACGTTTTATTACGTGTACTCTAGCGCATTTTTTCTGCCCTCATTAGTGCATACCACATACCTACATCTAAGTAGTGTACTATTTTGTACCTATTAATCTGTCAAGGGCCTAGAAGCTGTGAAAGTCCAGGCAAAAGTACTTAACGGCTGGTGTTGTAGTCAGATACTTTTTTAAGTGTGCTGTAGTGCATTTTTCTGTCCTCATAAGGACATACCTACATCTAAGTAGTGCACTATTTTGTACCTGTTAATCTGTCAAGGGCCTAGATACTTTGGAAGTCCAGGCAAAAGTAATCACCGACTGGTGTTCTAGACAAATACTGTTTTAAGCATATTGTGCTCCCCTCATATACGCAATAAGTATGTCAGGCAGAGTAGTGCCAGGATGTGCACAGTGGAGTGGCAGAGGCCAAATTTTTTTTAGGCGCAGGCAAAGGTCACAGCAGAGTAGGGTCACGTGGCAGCCGGAGTTGCAGCAAGAGGTCTGAGCTCCCGGTGTCAGCTAGCAGTTGTGTCTCGACCAGCAACCCAGCAGCCATGATTGATCAATTCACTTGGTCATCCACTTCATCCAAAGTGACATCTGACACCCCCAGTCAACAGTCGATGGGTTCCTCAGACTCAACCCTCAGTTGGCATGGCCCTCATGCTGCTGATGCCACCTCAATGCTGTCTCATTGTGCTACCATGTGACATGTGACTCCTTGTTAAATTTGGTCCTTTGTACCCACATGCCGGGGCCCGGGACACTAAAACTTGGGAGTTAAAATTTAAATTTCAAAATCCTCAATTTCAATTTCAAAATCTTAAATTTAAATTTCTAAATCTTAAATTACAGTGGTCTCCTCATGCTTCTGCCATTTCCTGGCTGTGCCATTCAGCCACCATATGGTCTCTTCTCATGCTTCAGCCAACTCCAGGCTGTGCCATTCAAACACTATATGGTATCCTCATGCTTCAGCCTCCCCCAGGCTGTGTCATTCTGCCACTATATAGTCTCCTCATGCTTCAGCCACCTCTAGGCTATGCCATTCAGCCACTATAGGGTCTCCTCATGATTCAGCTACCTCCAGGCTGTGTCATTCAGCCAATATATGGTTTACTGATGCTGCTGGGCTTGGGCCATAAAAAATTTTATGGTAGCACTAGCTACCATAAATCTTCAATTTAAATTTCAAAATTCATCTTTTAATCTTAGGGATTGTGGAGCCCTAGTGTCTACTCAGGCTGCTGCCAGCTCCAGGCTGTGTTATTCAGCAACTATATGGTCTCCTCATGCTGCCAACACCTCCACGCTGTGTCATTCAGCCACAATATGGTCTCCTCATGCTGCCAACACCTTCACGCTGTGTCATTCAGCAACAATATGGTCTCCTCATGCTGCCAACACCTCCACGCTGTTGTCACGCTTCGGCTGGCTGGAGGTGGATCCTCTGTGCCAGAGAGGGATTGGCGTGGACCGTGCTGGTGGACCGGTTCTAAGTTGCTACTGGTATTCACCAGAGCCTGCCGCAAAGCGGGATGGTCTTGCAGCGGCGGTAGCAACCAGGTCGTATCCACCAGCAACGGCTCAACCTCTCTGACTGCTGAAGATAGGCGCGGTACAAGGGAGTAGACAAGAGCAAGGTCGGACGTAGCAGAAGGTCAGGGCAGGCAGCAAGGATCGTAGTCAGGGGCAACGGCAGGAGATCTGGAACACAGGCTAGGAACACACAAGGAAACGCTTTCACTGGCACAATGGCAACAAGATCCGGCGAGGGAGTGCAGGGGAAGTGAGGTATAAATAAGGAGTGCACAGGTGAGAATACTGATTAGGCCTGCTGCTCCAATCAGTGGCGCAGCGGCCCTTTAAATGGCAGAGACCCGGCGCGCGCGCGCCCTAAGGAGCGGGACCGCGCGCACCGGGACAACACAGACGGGGAACGGGTCAGGTACGGGAGCCGAGATGCGCATCGCGAGCGGGCGCGTCCCGCATCGCGAATCGCATCCCGGCTGGGAGTAATATCGCAGCGCACCCGGTCAGCAGGTCTGACCGGGGCGCTGCGAATGAGAGAACGCTGCGAGCGCTCCGGGGAGGAGCGGGGACCCGGAGCGCTCGGCGTAACAGTACCCCCCCCTTGGGTCTCCCCCTCTTTTTGGAGCCTGAGAACCTGAGGACAAGACTTTTGTCCAGGATGTTGTCCTCAGGTTCCCAGGATCTCTCTTCTGGGCCACAGCCCTCCCAATCCACCAAAAACAATTTTTTCCCTCTGACCGTCTTGGAGGCCAAAATCTCCTTCACGGAGAAGACGTCAGAAGAACCGGAAACAGGAGTGGGAGAAACAAGTTTGGGAGAGAAGCGGTTAATGATGAGTGGTTTAAGGAGAGAGACATGGAAGGCATTGGGGATACGAAGAGAAGGAGGAAGAAGGAGTTTGTAAGAGACAAAGGTTAATCTGACACAAGACTTTGAAAGGACCAAGATAGCGTGGTCCCAGTTTGTAACTGGGGACACGAAAGCGGACATATTTAGCGGAGAGCCATACCTTGTCTCCGGGAGCAAAAATGGGGGGAGTTCTTCTTTTCTTATCTGCAAATTTTTTCATCCGGGATGAAGCCTGTAAAAGAGAATTTTGGGTCTCTTTCCATATGGTGGAAAGATCACGAGTCACTTCATCCACAGCGGGCAAACCAGAGGGCAAGGGGGTAGGGAGGGGGGGGAAGAGGGTGACGGCCGTACACCACGAAAAATGGGGACTTAGCAGAAGACTCGGAGATTCTGAAGTTGTATGAGAATTCGGCCCATGGTAGAAGATCTGCCCAGTCATCCTGGCGGGAGGAAACAAAATGCCGTAAATAATCACCCAGGACCTGATTAATTCTTTCTACTTGCCCATTGGATTGGGGATGATAAGAAGAAGAGAAGTTTAGTTTAATCTTGAGCTGTTTACAGAGAGCCCTCCAGAATTTAGACACGAATTGGACGCCTCTATCCGAGACGATCTGCGTGGGCAAACCGTGAAGACGAAAAATGTGTACAAAAAATTGTTTTGCCAACTGAGGCGCTGAAGGAAGACCAGGAAGAGGAATAAAATGTGCCATCTTGGAAAATCGATCAACGACCACCCAAACAACTGTGTTGCCACGGGATGGGGGTAAGTCTGTGATAAAGTCCATACCAATCAGTGACCAAGGCTGTTCGGGGACAGGCAGAGGATGAAGGAGACCAGCAGGCTTCTGGCGAGGAGTCTTATCCCGGGCACAGACAGTACAGGCCCGCACAAAATCAACAACATCCGTCTCCAGAGTAGGCCACCAATAAAAACGAGAGATGAGTTGCAAGGATTTTTGATGCCCGCATGGCCTGCGAGGTGGGAGGAGTGTCCCCATTTGAGAATCCCGAGACGCTGGCGTGGAGAAACAAAGGTCTTCCCTGGAGGGGTTTGCCTGATGGAGGCTGGAGAAGTGGAGATCAGACAGTCAGGAGGAATGATGTGTTGCGGAGAGACCTCTACTTCAGAGGCATCAGAAGAACGAGAGAGGGCCGAAATGTTCTTGTCACCAGGGCGAAAATGAATTTCAAAGTTAAAACGGGCAAAGAACAACGACCACCTGGCCTGGCGAGGGTTCAGTCGTTGGGCAGACTGGAGATAGGAGAGATTCTTGTGATCAGTGTATATGATAACTGGAAATTTTGATCCCTCCAGCAGATGCCTCCATTCCTCAAGCGCCAATTTAATAGCCAGTAATTCTCGATCCCCGATGGAATAGTTTCTCTCCGCCGGGGAGAAGGTCCTAGAAAAAAAACCACAAGTCACAGCATGCCCGGAAGAATTTTTTTGTAGAAGGACAGCTCCAGCTCCTACTGAGGAGGCATCTACCTCCAATAGGAAGGGTTTAGATGGGTCAGGTCTGGAGAGCACGGGAGCAGAAGAAAAGGCAGACTTGAGATGTTTAAATGCGTCTTCCGCTTGTGGGGACCAGGACTTGGGATTGGCATTTTTCTTGGTTAAAGCCACGATAGGAGCCACAATAGTGGAAAAGTGTGGAATAAATTGTCTGTAATAATTGGCAAACCCCAAAAAACGTTGGATAGCACGGAGTCCGGAGGGGCGTGGCCAATCTAAGACGGCAGAGAGTTTATCTGGGTCCATTTGTAGTCCCTGGCCAGAGACCAAGTATCCTAGGAAAGGAAGAGATTGACATTCAAAGAGACATTTCTCCATTTTGGCATAAAGTTGATTGTCCCGAAGTCTCTGAAGAACCATGCGGACATGCTGGCGGTGTTCTTCTAAGTTGGCAGAAAAAATCAGAATATCGTCCAGATAAACCACAACACAGGAATATAAGAGATCACGAAAAATTTCATTAACAAAGTCTTGGAAGACGGCAGGGGCGTTGCACAGGCCAAAGGGCATGACCAGATACTCAAAGTGTCCATCTCTGGTGTTAAATGCAGTCTTCCATTCGTCCCCCTCCCTGATGCGGATGAGATTATAAGCCCCCCTTAAGTCTAGTTTGTTAAAGATGTGGGCGCCTTGTAGGCGATCAAAGAGTTTCGAGATAAGAGGTAAGGGATAGCGGTTTTTTACCGTGATTTTATTAAGTCCGCGGTAGTCAATGCAAGGGCGTAGGGAGCCATCTTTTTTGGACACAAAAAAAAAATCCAGCTCCGGCAGGAGAGGAGGATTTGCGGATAAACCCCTTTTTTAAATTTTCCTGGATGTACTCCGACATGGCAAGAGTCTCTGGAGCAGACAGAGGATAGATTCTGCCCCGGGGTGGAGTAGTACCCGGGAGGAGGTCAATAGGACAGTCATAAGGCCTGTGAGGGGGTAAAGTCTCCGCTTGCTTCTTGCAAAAGACGTCAGCATAGTCCATATAAGCCTTAGGAAGACCGGTTACAGGGGGAACCACAGGGTCCCGGCAGGGAGTACTGGGAACCGGTTTAAGACAGTCCTTGAGACAAGAAGTACCCCAGTTCTTGATTTCTCCTGTGGACCAATCAAGGGTTGGGGAATGGCGTTGAAGCCATGGTAATCCAAGAAGAATTTCAGAAGTGCAGTTGGAGAGGACCAAAAATTCAATTTTTTCGTGATGAGGTCCGATGCACATTAGGAGAGGTTCCGTGCGGTAACGCACGGTACAGTCCAATCTTTCATTGTTAACAGAATTGATGTAGAGGGGTCTGGCGAGACTGGTCACTGGGATGTTGAACCTGTTGATGAGAGAGGCCAAAATAAAATTTCCTGCAGATCCGGAATCCAGAAAGGCCATAGCAGAGAAGGAGAGGGTAGAAGAAGATATCCACACAGGCACAGTAAGGCGTGGAGAAGCAGAGTTGACATCAAAAACTGTCTCACTCTTGTGCGGAGTCAGCGTACGTGTTTCCAGGCGGGGAGGACGGATAGGACAATCCTTCAAGAAGTGTTCGGTACTGGCGCAGTACAGGCACAGATTCTCCATGCGGCGTCGTGTCCTCTCTTGAGGTGTCAAGCGAGACCGGTCAACTTGCATAGCCTCCACGGCGGGAGGCACAGGAACGGATTGCAGAGGACCAGAGGAGAGAGGAGCCGGGGAGAGAAACCGCCTCGTGCGAACAAAGTCCATATCCTGGCGGAGCTCCTGACGCCTTTCGGAAAAACGCATGTCAATGAGGGTGGCCAGATGAATAAGTTCATGCAGGTTAGCAGGAATTTCTCGTGCGGCCAGCACATCTTTAATGTTGCTGGATAGGCCTTTTTTAAAGGTCGCGCAGAGGGCCTCATTATTCCAGGATAATTCGGAGGCAAGAGTACGGAATTGGATGGCGTACTCGCCAACAGAAGAATTACCCTGGACCAGGTTCAACAGGGCAGTCTCAGCAGAAGAGGCTCGGACAGGTTCCTCAAAGACACTTCGAATCTCCGTGAAGAAGGAGTGTCACGATGCCGGCTGGCAGGTAGTGGATCCTCTGTGCCAGAGAGGGATTGGCGTGGACCGTGCTAGTGGACCGGTTCTAAGCCACTACTGGTTTTCACCAGAGCCCGCCGCAAAGCGGGATGGTCTTGCTGCGGCAGTAGTGACCAGGTCGTATCCACTAGCAACGGCTCACCTCTCTGGCTGCTGAAGATAGGCGCGGTACAAGGGAGTAGGCAGAAGCAAGGTCGGACGTAGCAGAAGGTCGGGGCAGGCAGCAAGGATCGTAGTCAGGGGCAACGGCAGAAGGTCTGGAACACAGGCTAGGAACACACAAGGAACGCTTTCACTGGCACAATGGCAACAAGATCCGGCGAGGGAGTGCAGGGGAAGTGAGGTGATATAGGGAAGTGCACAGGTGAACACACTAATTGGAACCACTGCGCCAATCAGCGGCGCAGTGGCCCTTTAAATCGCAGAGACCCGGCGCGCGCGCGCCCTAGGGAGCGGGGCCGCGCGCGCCGGGACAGGACAGACGGGGAGCGAGTCAGGTACGGGAGCCGGGGTGCGCATCGCGAGCGGGCGCTACCCGCATCGCGAATCGCATCCCGGCTGGCAGCGGAATCGCAGCGCCCCGGGTCAGAGGATGTGACCGGGGCGCTGCAGCGGGGAGAGTGAAGCGAGCGCTCCGGGGAGGAGCGGGGACCCGGAGCGCTCGGCGTAACAGTACCCCCCCCCTTGGGTCTCCCCCTCTTCTTAGAGCCTGAGAACCTGAGGAGCAGACTTTTGTCTAGGATGTTGTCCTCAGGTTCCCAGGATCTCTCTTCAGGACCACAACCCTCCCAGTCCACTAAAAAAAAAGTTTTCCCTCTGACCTTTTTGGAAGCCAAGATTTCCTTGACAGAGAAGATGTCCGAGGAGCCGGAAACAGGAGTGGGAGGAACAGATTTGGGAGAAAAACGGTTGAGGATGAGTGGTTTGAGAAGAGAGACGTGAAAGGCATTAGGGATACGAAGAGAAGGAGGAAGAAGAAGTTTATAAGAGACAGGATTGATTTGACACAAAATTTTGAAAGGACCAAGATAGCGTGGTCCCAACTTGTAGCTAGGGACACGGAAGCGGACATATTTAGCGGAGAGCCATACCTTGTCTCCAGGGGAAAAAACGGGAGGAGCTCTTCTTTTCTTATCCGCGAACCTCTTCATGCGTGAAGAAGCCTGTAAGAGAGAATTTTGGGTCTCTCTCCATATAATGGAAAGGTCACGAGAAATTTCATCCACAGCGGGCAGACCAGAGGGCAAGGGGGTAGGGAGGGGGGGAAGAGGGTGACGGCCGTACACCACGAAAAATGGGGATTTGGAGGAAGATTCAGAGACCCTGAAGTTATATGAGAATTCGGCCCATGGAAGGAGATCTGCCCAGTCATCCTGGCGGGAGGAAACAAAATGTCGCAAATAATCACCCAAGATCTGGTTAATTCTTTCTACTTGTCCATTGGACTGGGGATGATATGCAGAAGAAAAATTTAATTTAATCTTGAGTTGTTTACAGAGAGCCCTCCAGAATTTAGACACGAATTGGACACCTCTATCCGATACAATCTGCGTAGGCAACCCGTGAAGACGAAAAATGTGTACAAAAAATTGTTTAGCCAACTGAGGCGCAGAAGGAAGACCAGGAAGAGGGATGAAATGTGCCATTTTGGAGAATCGATCAACGACCACCCAAATAACAGTGTTGCCACGGGAAGGGGGTAAATCAGTAATAAAATCCATACCAATCAGAGACCAAGGCTGTTCGGGGACAGGCAGAGGATGAAGAAAACCAGCGGGCTTCTGGCGAGGAGTCTTATCCCGGGCACAGATAGTGCAGGCTCGCACAAAGTCCACAACATCCGTCTCCAGAGTCGGCCACCAATAGAAGCGGGAGATGAGTTGCACAGATTTCTTGATGCCCGCATGACCTGCGAGATGGGAGGAGTGACCCCATTTGAGGATTCCGAGGCGTTGGCGTGGAGAAACAAAGGTCTTTCCTGGAGGAGTCTGCCTGATGGAGGCAGGAGAAGTGGAGATCAGGCAGTCAGGTGGAATGATGTGTTGCGGAGAGAGTTCAACTTCTGAGGCATCCGAGGAACGAGAGAGAGCATCGGCCCTAATGTTCTTATCGGCAGGACGAAAGTGAATCTCAAAATTAAATCGGGCAAAGAACAGAGACCACCGGGCCTGGCGAGGATTCAGCCGTTGGGCAGACTGGAGGTAGGAGAGGTTCTTGTGGTCGGTGTAGATAATAACAGGAAAACTTGATCCCTCCAGCAGATGCCTCCATTCCTCAAGTGCTAATTTAATGGCTAGAAGCTCTCGATCCCCGATGGAGTAGTTCCTCTCCGCTGGAGAGAAGGTCCTAGAGAAAAAACCACAAGTGACAGCATGCCCGGAAGAATTTTTTTGTAGAAGAACAGCTCCAGCTCCCACTGAGGAGGCATCAACCTCCAATAGGAAGGGTTTGGAAGGGTCAGGTCTGGAGAGCACGGGAGCCGAAGAAAAGGCAGACTTGAGTCGTTTAAAGGCGTCTTCTGCTTGAGGAGGCCAGGACTTGGGATCAGCATTTTTTTTGGTTAAAGCCACGATAGGAGCCACAATGGTAGAAAAATGTGGAATAAATTGCCTGTAATAATTGGCGAACCCCAAAAAGCGTTGGATAGCACGGAATCCGGAGGGGCGTGGCCAATCTAAGACGGCAGAGAGTTTGTCTGGATCCATCCGTAGTCCCTGGCCAGAGACCAAATATCCTAGAAAAGGAAGAGATTGGCATTCAAACAGACATTTCTCAATTTTGGCATAGAGTTGATTGTCACGAAGTCTCTGAAGAACCATACGGACATGCTGGCGGTGTTCTTCTAGATTGGCAGAAAAAATTAGGATATCGTCCAGATATACAACAACACAGGAGTATAACAAATCACGAAAAATTTCATTGACAAAGTCTTGGAAGACGGCAGGGGCGTTGCACAGGCCAAAGGGCATGACCAGATACTCAAAGTGTCCATCTCTGGTGTTAAATGCCGTTTTCCACTCATCCCCCTCTCTGATGCGGATGAGGTTATAGGCGCCTCTTAAGTCCAATTTAGTAAAGATGTGGGCACCTTGGAGGCGATCAAAGAGTTCAGAGATGAGGGGTAAGGGATAGCGGTTCTTAACCGTGATTTTATTAAGACCGCGGTAGTCAATGCAGGGACGTAGGGAGCCATCTTTTTTGGACACAAAGAAAAATCCGGCTCCGGCAGGAGAGGAGGATTTACGGATAAAGCCCTTTTTTAGATTCTCCTGGACGTATTCAGACATGGCAAGAGTCTCTGGGGCAGAGAGAGGATAAATTCTGCCCCGGGGTGGAGTAGTACCCGGGAGGAGGTCGATAGGACAATCATAAGGCCTGTGAGGAGGTAGAGTCTCAGCTTGTTTTTTGCAGAAAACATCCGCGAAGTCCATATAGGCCTTAGGGAGACCGGTTACTGGAGGAACCACAGAGTTACGGCAAGGGTTACTGGGAACCGGTTTTAGACAGTTCTTGGAACAAGAGGACCCCCAACTCTTGATCTCCCCAGTGGACCAATCCAGGGTTGGGGAATGAAGTTGAAGCCAGGGAAGTCCAAGGAGAATTTCCGAGGTACAATTGGGAAGGACCAAAAGTTCAATCCTCTCGTGATGAGATCCGATGCTCATAAGAAGGGGCTCCGTGCGGAAACGTATGGTACAGTCCAATCTTTCATTATTTACACAATTGATGTAGAGGGGTCTGGCGAGACTGGTCACCGGGATGTTGAACCTGTTGACGAGAGAGGCCAAAATAAAATTTCCTGCAGATCCAGAGTCCAAGAAGGCCACAGTAGAGAAGGAGAAGGCAGAGGCAGACATCCGCACGGGCACAGTAAGACGTGGAGAAGCAGAGTAGACATCAAGGACTGTCTCACCTTTGTGCGGAGTCAGCGTACGTCTTTCCAGGCGGGGAGGACGGATAGGACAATCCCTCAGGAAGTGTTCGGTACTAGCACAGTACAGGCAGAGGTTCTCCATACGGCGTCGTGTCCTCTCTTGAGGTGTCAGGCGAGACCGGTCGACCTGCATAACCTCCACGGCGGGAGGCACAGGAACAGATTGCAGGGGACCAGAGGAGAGAGGAGCCGAGGAGAAGAAACGCCTCGTGCGAACAGAGTCCATATCTTGGCGGAGTTCCTGACGCCTTTCGGAAAAACGCATGTCAATGCGAGTGGCTAGGTGAATAAGTTCATGTAGATTAGCAGGAATTTCTCGTGCGGCCAGAACATCTTTAATGTTGCTGGATAGGCCTTTTTTGAAGGTCGCGCAGAGGGCCTCATTATTCCAGGACAATTCTGAAGCAAGAGTACGGAATTGTACGGCATACTCGCCAACGGAAGAATTACCCTGGACCAGGTTCAACAGGACAGTCTCAGCAGAAGAGGCTCGGGCAGGTTCCTCAAAGACACTTCGGATTTCCGAGAAGAAGGAGTGTACAGAGGCAGTGACGGGGTCATTGCGGTCCCAGAGCGGTGTGGCCCATGACAGGGCTTTTCCAGACAGAAGGCTGACTACGAAAGCCACCTTAGACCTTTCAGTGGGAAACAGGTCCGACATCATCTCCAGATGCAGGGAACATTGGGAAAGAAAGCCACGGCAAAACTTAGAGTCCCCATCAAATTTATCCGGCAAGGATAGGCGTAGCCCAGGAGCGGCCACTCGCTGCGGAGGAGGTGCAGGAGCTGGCGGAGGAGATGACTGCTGAAGCTGTGGTAGTAACTGTTGAAGCATAACGGTCAGTTGAGACAGCTGTTGGCCTTGTTGCGCTATCTGTTGTGACTGCTGGGCGACCACCGTGGTGAGGTCAGCGACAACTGGCAGAGGAACTTCAGCGGGATCCATGGCCGGATCTACTGTCACGATGCCGGCTGGCAGGTAGTGGATCCTCTGTGCCAGAGAGGGATTGGCGTGGACCGTGCTAGTGGACCGGTTCTAAGCCACTACTGGTTTTCACCAGAGCCCGCCGCAAAGCGGGATGGTCTTGCTGCGGCGGTAGTGACCAGGTCGTATCCACTAGCAACGGCTCACCTCTCTGGCTGCTGAAGATAGGCGCGGTACAAGGGAGTAGGCAGAAGCAAGGTCGGACGTAGCAGAAGGTCGGGGCAGGCAGCAAGGATCGTAGTCAGGGGCAACGGCAGAAGGTCTGGAACACAGGCTAGGAACACACAAGGAACGCTTTCACTGGCACAATGGCAACAAGATCCGGCGAGGGAGTGCAGGGGAAGTGAGGTGATATAGGGAAGTGCACAGGTGAACACACTAATTGGAACCACTGCGCCAATCAGCGGCGCAGTGGCCCTTTAAATCGCAGAGACCCGGCGCGCGCGCGCCCTAGGGAGCGGGGCCGCGCGCGCCGGGACAGGACAGACGGGGAGCGAGTCAGGTACGGGAGCCGGGGTGCGCATCGCGAGCGGGCGCTACCCGCATCGCGAATCGCATCCCGGCTGGCAGCGGAATCGCAGCGCCCCGGGTCAGAGGATGTGACCGGGGCGCTGCAGCGGGGAGAGTGAAGCGAGCGCTCCGGGGAGGAGCGGGGACCCGGAGCGCTCGGCGTAACAAGGAGTGTACAGAGGCAGTGACAGGGTCATTGCGGTCCCAGAGCGGTGTGGCCCATGACAGAGCTTTCCCAGACAGAAGGCTGACTACGAAAGCCACCTTAGACCTTTCAGTAGGAAACTAGTCCGACATCATCTCCAAGTGCAGGGAACATTGTGAAAGAAAGCCACGGCAAAACTTAGAGTCCCCATCAAATTTATCCGGCAAGGATAAACGTAGGCCGGAAGCGGCCACTCGCTGCGGAGGAGGTGCAGGAGCTGGCGAAGGAGATTGTTGCTGGAGTTGCGGTAATAGCTGCTGTAGCATCACGGTCAGTTGAGACAGCTGGTGGCCTTGTTGCGCTATCTGTTGCGACTGCTGGGCGACCACCGTGGTGAGGTCGGCGACAACTGGCAGTGGGACTTCAGCGGGATCCATGGCCGGATCTACTGTCACGATTCGGCTGGCTGGAGGTGGATCCTCTGTGCCAGAGAGGGATTGGCGTGGACCGTGCTGGTGGACCGGTTCTAAGTTGCTACTGGTATTCACCAGAGCCCACCGCAAAGCGGGATGGTCTTGCAGCGGCGGTAGCAACCAGGTCGTATCCACCAGCAACGGCTCAACCTCTCTGACTGCTGAAGATAGGCGCGGTACAAGGGAGTAGACAAGAGCAAGGTCGGACGTAGCAGAAGGTCAGGGCAGGCAGCAAGGATCGTAGTCAGGGGCAACGGCAGGAGGTCTGGAACACAGGCTAGGAACACACAAAGAAAACGCTTTCACTGGCACAATGGCAACAAGATCCGGCGAGGGAGTGCAGGGGAAGTGAGGTATAAATAAGGAGTGCACAGGTGAGAATACTGATTAGGCCTGCTGCTCCAATCAGTGGCGCAGCGGCCCTGTAAATGGCAGAGACCCGGCGCGCGCGCGCCCTAAGGAGCGGGGCCACGCGCGCCGGGACAACGCAGACGGGGAACGGGTCAGGTACGGGAGCCGAGATGCGCATCGCGAGCGGGCGCGTCCCGCATCGCGAATCGCATCCCGGCTGGGAGTAATATCGCAGCGCACCCGGTCAGCAGGTCTGACCGGGGCGCTGCGAATGAGAGAACGCTGCGAGCGCTCCGGAGAGGAGCGGGGACCCGGAGCGCTCGGCGTAACAGCTGTGTCACTTAGCCACTATATGGTCTCCTCATGCTTCAGCCACATCCAAGCTGTGCCATTCAGCCACAATATGGTCCCCTCATGCTGCCAACACCTCCTCGCTGTGTCATTCAGCCACTATATGGTCTCCTCATGCTGTCAACACCTCCACGCTGTGTCATTCAGCCACTATATGGTGTCCTTATGCTGCCAACACATCCACACTGTGTCATTCAGCCACTATATGGTCTCCTCATGCTGCCAACACCTTCACACTGTCATTCAGCCACTATATGGTCTCCTTGTGCTGTCAACACCTTCACGCTGTGTCATTCAGCCACTATATGGTCTCCTCATGCTGCCAACATCTCCACGCTGTGTCATTCAGCCACTATATGGTCTCCTCATGCTGTCAACTTCTCCACGCTGTGTCATTCAGCCACTATATGGTCTTCTCATACTGATGCCACCTCCAGGCTCTGTCATTGTCCCGCTCTGTGGCAGTGATTCTAATAGTGACGCCTGTAATCTGCATGTCATACTGAATGACAGTATTATTTCACTACCCCAGCACACTCCATATGCGTGTTAGAACAAAGCAAAGTGTTCTACACCCCTATTGAGGCTCTATGTAGGCCAGAAATAGCCTTTGTTAATATAGATTTGCCGCAAATAAATTCGACTCGAAAAAATTTGAGGGGAAATTTGGCAAATCGGCCGACCAAATTTTGTAAAAGTTCGCTCAGTGTTAATACAAAGTATTAACCCCTTAAGGACACATGACGTACTGGAACGTCATGTGTCCACTCCCGATCTATAACGCGGGGCCACGGCGTGGCCCCGCGTCATAGCGGGTCGGGCCCGGCCTCTAACAACGGCCGGGACCCGTGGCTAATAGCGCGCGGCATTGATCGCTGTGCCGCGCGCTATTAACCCTTTAGACGCGGCGTTCAAAGTTGAACGCCGCGTCTAAAGTGAAACCGAAAGCATCCCGGCTAGCTCAGTGGGCTGTTCGGGATAGCCGCGGTGAAATCGCGGCATCCCGAACAGCTGACAGGACAGCGGGAGGGCCCCTTCCTGCCTCCTCGCTGTCCGATCGCCGAATGACTGCTCAGTGCCTGAGATCCAGGCATGAGCAGTCATCCGGCAGAATCGTTGATCACTGGTTTCTTATGAGAAACCAGTGATCAACATAGAAGATCAGTGTGTGCAGTGTTATAGGTCCCTATGGGACCTATAACACTGCAAAAAAAAAGTGAAAAAAAAAAGTGAATAAAGATCATTTAACTCCTCCCCTATTAAAAGTTTGAATCACCCCCCTTTTCCAATAAAAAAAAAAACACAGTGTAAATAAAAATAAAAATAAACATATGTGGTATCACCGCGTGCGGAAATGTCCGAATTATAAAAATATATCATTAATTAAACCGCTCGGTCAATGGCGTGCGCGCAAAAAAATTCCAAAGTCCAAAATAGTGCATTTTTGGTCACTTTTTATATCATTTAAAAATGAATAAAAAATGATCAATAAGTCCTATCAATGCAAAAATGGTACCGTTAAAAACTTCAGATCACGGCGCAAAAAATGAGCCCTCATACCGCCCCATACACGGAAAAATAAAAAAGTTATAGGGGTCAGAAGATGACAATTTTAAACGTATTAATTTTCCTGCATGTAGTTATGATTTTTTCCAGAAGTCCGACAAAATCAAACCTATATAAGTAGGGTATCATTTTAATCGTATGGACCTACAGAATACATATCAGGTGTCATTTTTACCGAAAAATGTACTACGTAGAAACGGAAGCCCCCAAAAGTTACAAAACAGCGTTTTTTTTTTCAATTTTGTCGCACAATGATTTTTTTTCCCGCTTCACCATAGATTTTTGGGCAAAATGACTGACGTCATTACAAAGTAGAATTGGTGGCGCAAAAAATAAGCCATCATATGGATTTTTAGGTGTAAATTTGAAAGAGTTATGATTTTTTAAAGGCAAGGAGCAAAAAACGAAAATGCAAAAACGGAAAAACCTCCGGTCCTTAAGGGGTTAATACTTTAATATATTGAGACGTCCTAAGGATATTTCTGAAGTAGCTCAATTTGCAGTGCACTTTTTCTTCCTGTATATACTTTTTATAAGGAGAAATAGATCACTCAGTACTGGCGGGACGGAGAGCAGCCACTAGGACCATGGCAGTTACCAGGTCCCGGAGGCAGCTTTAAACTATGATTCCTCTAAAATGCTTGAGCCTATCAGAGTTATTCATAGTGTTGTGGCTTAGTGCTGCCGGCACCAGTTCTACGTCAGCATAAAACTGATGACAGGTTCCCTTGAATAGTCCAAATGCACCAGAATTCGTTCTTAAATTGTGCTTCAAAAAACAACAACAAAGAACTGGCATACATGCCATGCAAAAGATTTATTATTTGTTTTAGGCACTTTGGGGGATTTCCTCAAGCTGTTTAGAACGTTTTTTTCTTCTAAAATTGTCGCACAAAAAGTCTCAACCACGTCCCCTGCGACTTTTGTGTGACTTTTGCTGTAGATCATATCTGAAAGTGAACTACCATGTGCAATGCACAGATTCATTTTCTGCGACTTTTCTGTGAAAGTCGCTAAAAGTCGGAACACGAAAACATGGCTCACGCCATGTAACATCAGCCCTGGAAACCAATCTAAATGGATAGCGTGGGCGTAGGAGCAGGTAAATTCATCAAGTAGCGTGCGACAATTGATGAATTGGGCACGGTAAGTTAAAAAACAAGGCGACTTTTCATTACTAAAATAGAATAAAAAAGGAGAGAAGTATTGATGAACGCCCCTCCTTGTGCTTCTCAATAGACAGTATGGCAAAGTGTTAGAAAAGTGGACGAGGCTAAGTGGAGAAGTGAAATGTGCCAGATTTATTAACAACATGCATCATTATTTTGGCTTATAATCTTGGTGTAAAGTAAGATAGCCAAAAGGTGGTGCAAGGAAAAGTGTCTAACATATCTAGAAAGATGTACCAAAGCAATTGCATAAGATAACTTAGCGCAGCCTCATCTTATCTGGTCTAGATTTATGTTTTCTAAAAACAGTGTTAATAAATCTTCCCTACTCTCTATGCCTGACTATTACTTACCCTAGTATTCATTTCCAGCTGTTTATACAGTATCAACGTATTCCCCACTAGAAAGCTGGTAATATTAAAATTCCTACTACTTCAATTTTTTTGGCCTACAAATAGAACTATAACATGACTCACCCTGGTTGTCATATGGAACTAATATAAAACGACATCTGTAATGATCTTGGTATGTAAATGTCATATATCATCTTGTAGAAAATGAGATGAGCGCTATTAGTAATCGATACCTCTGATCAGTGCACCTGCTGCCGGATGACATCAGATATCAGCAGCGACGAGAGAACCTCACAGCTGGCAATGGAGACATTAAAATGCAGTTATAGTCAATTAGAAGTCAATTATAATTCTGAAGAGCAATTTCCTGTTATAAAAACATAAACATCATTAAGAAATGTAAAAATAAAAGTTACTTTGATCATCCTGCTTCTTTCATCTCTTCTAATTTCTGCTGCTCAATATGCACTGTTATTGTCTATGTTTATTTATATTTATGTTGGCACTGAATCACTTTAAGAGTGGACATATTATAACTCGTTTGCATGCAAAATGACACCACGCTTGATTACAATTTTACAAAAAACAAAATTTTTTGTAAACATATTAAAAAGGAAAAACAAAAATTTTGCATGCCTAAAGTATTTAGACTCTTTGGTATGACTCCTTAACAACAGAGAGCAGAGGGTCCCAGGGAGCAGAGCGCACCACCCCAACGCGGTGTTTCGGTATCAGCCTTTGTAGACAAAGGTTGATCCCGAAACGTTACGTTGGGGTGGTGTGCTCTGCTCCCTGGGACCCGCTGCTCTCTGTTGTTAAGTATATACTAGCATAGCTTAATGGATATACCTGTGTTTTGACTTGTATGTAGCATGATCTATATGCACAAGATAGATGCAGTATATATGTCCTAGTATATTGTAAGCTTGTGAGGTGTTATACCAGGGTCCAGTGTGACACCTTTTGGTGTTTTTTCCCCCACCTTTGTACATTTTTAAACAAATGTATTAATAAACATTATGTTTTTTGTAATTTGAGTACCGTATTTTTCGCCCTATAGGACGCACCGGCGTATAAGACGCACCCAATTTATAGGCGCAAAATCTTAAAAAATAAAGATTTTGAACCCAATAGTGGTCTTCAACCTGCGGACCTCCAGATGTTGCAACATCTGGAGGTCCGCAGATTGAAGACCACTGCATAGGAGGTAATACTCACGTGTCCCTGCCGCTCCGGACCCGTTACCGCTGCCCTGGATGTCGCTCCATCGCTGTCGCCGTGTCCCCGTCGCTCCGGAATGTCTCTGCTGCCGGCCGGGTATCCTCACTCTCCGTCGCCGTCATCACCTCGTTACGCACGCCGACGCACGTACGCGACGACATGATGACGAGGAAGGAGAGCACCAGCCATACAAGGGATCCCTGAACGGAGAAGACACCGAGGAGGCAGGTAAGGTCCCTCCCGGTGTCCTGAAAGCACTAACCCGGCTATTCAGTCGGGCTGTTCGGGACCGCAGAGGTGAAATCGCGGCAGTCCCGAACAGCCCGACTGAACAGCCGGGTTAGTGTCACTTTCCCTTCAGATGCGGCGGTCAGCTTTGATCGCCGCTTCTGAAGGGTTAATACAGGGCATCACCGCGATCGGTGATGTCCTGTATTAGCCGCGGGTCCCGGCCGTTGATGACCGCAGGGACCGCCGCGATAGGGGTGTATTCGCCGTATAAGACACACCGACTTTTTCCCCCCAGTTTTGGGGAAGAAAAAGTGCGTCTTATACGGCGAAACATACGGTAAATGACTCTAGTTTTTCTAGTTAGTATTGTGATAAGTGTGAGTTCATGGCAGCAGTATTCATTGGGGTTACATATTCCTTTATTATCTTTTTATATCCATGGGCTTGGTCCCCAGTGCATTAGTATTATTACACATGAATCAACACTTAAAGGACATGCAACTTATATACGGCAACAGCCCTTCACTATGTTGACCAGGTAGGGGATAAGAGGTCAAACACCAATAGAACATTCATGGCCGATCCTAAGTCAACCTCCACACATTGGCCGGCATTTATCATTGTAGGTGTATGTGAAGCATTTTTCTACACCTTTTTTTTTGTGTGTGTGCTGGTAATGTGTAGGAGCACCAAAATTATTAAATGGTCACAGAGCATTTGATACATTTTGTGCAGCTCACATTTTCTGAAATTTCTCTCTTCAAATCAAAAAGCTAAGCTAAGTCTGGGCAGGTGTAGTTTTATAGACTTTTCAGTGGCTTTGCGCCTTTTCATAAAACCCTTCCATATCATGTGTATTACCAAAATCAGTGGATTGCAACTCAAAATCATCAGAAATGTGTAAACCAAAAGGCGCAAAAAGATGCAAATAAACCCTGCTTGTGCCTTTTTTAGGCTTTTTCTAGGCACAAAAAAAAGTCTAAAGACAATGATAAATGTCGGCCATTATTATCTTCTTACTGGAGTTTTTTTTTTACATTTTTTTATATATATATTCTTTATATTGAATCTTTTTTCTACAGGAAGTTCTAATGAATTAATTTATGATAAACTCCAGTCACATATTTTTTCATGTATAACAAATGTAAAGAAACAGCACTGCAATAAAATCCGTTTGTTATGTTGTTTGTCTCTATGGCTACGGTACATTTATAAATAAAATAATAGAACGCGGTAATAAATGTAGTATCCTTGTACACTCTAAAGGCAGCCTGCGGAGACCGTGTAATTGTTTTCTCTTGACTAATTCATCTTCCAACTTCAAATTGGCACCATGAAATTTCAGATCCATTTCTTGCACTTATTTGAAGAAATCTGAATGATTTAAGTGAAGGCTGGAAAGAGAAACATGAAAGGTGTGTTAACATGTAATGACACTGTTACTGACGCTCAGAATTACACAGGGATTACAATGAGCAGTTTTCCATATCCAGTTGACAGGAAATAATAACCTACAACTGTGGTAGGTGAAATGAATATAAATAAACCTGAAAGTCAGACGATACTTACCATCCCGTGTTTTCAATCACTGGTTTGCTTAACATTTCCACACAGTTTGAAACTGCCTAAAGAAAACAGTAAGGTCTGCAGATGCCTCTTAACCTCACACTGAGCATTGCAGAGCTTTTATTTCTTAATGGCAGATATCCAGAAGTCCAACTGCATTATATTCTCTGTACTGTCTGCCCAGCATCCACTGACCCAAACACATGCCCAGCACCCTCACACATGCCTTTTCTTCACAGAACCTCTTTGCTTAAAGGAGTACTCTGCCCCTAGACATCGTATCCCCTATGCAAAGGATAGTGGATAATATGTCTGATCACGGGGGTCCCACCGCTTGGGACTCCCGCAATCTTCCTGCTGCACCCAGTGTTCGTTTAGAGTGTAGGGTGCAGCGCCGGAGGCTCATGATGTCACGGCCATGCTCGCTCATGATGTCATTGCCACACCCCTCAATGCAAGTCTATGGGAGAGGGCATGATGGCTGTCACACCCCACCCCATAGTATTGCATTGAGTGGGCGTGGCTGTGATGTCACTAGCGAGGCGTGACCGTGACATCCCAAGCCTCCGAATTGCCAGTCATCCGGCACAGAGCAAAGTTCACTGGATGTCTGGGGTGCTGCAACTGATATTGTGGGGGACCCCAGGGGTCCTTTGGATAGGGGATAAGATGTCTAGGGGCGGAGTACCCCTTAATAGAGAGTCTGCCTATCCTATCATACATAGATGCTCTTGAACATAGGAGGACCTCCTGTTCAGTATGTAATAAGAGGGAGCCATGGTTGCTTGTCACAAAAAGAAAAAAAATAGCAGTCTGCTTTCTTTAAACCCTTCACGACCCCTCGAATTTTAATTCCTGGCTTACATTTTTTCCTCCTCATCTTCTAAGGCCCACTACTATTTTTATTTTTTCCACTGACAAAATTGTATAACGGCTTTTTATTGGTGCAATTTATTTTATCATATAATGTATTGCAAAGCCAGAAAAAAATTATATGTAGGGAAAAAGGAAAAAAAATATGGAATTGCACAATTTTGTGGGGCAAATTTTTTTTTTCAGAGCTCACAATACAGTAATACGGACATGATAACTTTATTCAATTGGTCAGTATCATTCTAATGATACCAAACTTGGATCATTTTTGTTTCTGTTTATGGTTAAAAAAAATCTGTTCATTGCCGTGTTCTGACCCCTATAACTTTTGGATTTTTCCACCTACACATCTGTGATAGGGTTTATTTTTTTTGGCTTTTTGATCACTTTTTATTAAATTTTTTTTCTGGGATGTGATGTGTCCAAAAATCAACCTGCAAACGGTCAGGAATGTATTAATTTAATAGTTGGGACAATTAGGCACGTGGTAATACCATATACAGTTAACCTGACCTATGATGTACTGGCATCTCAAGGGTGAGGAAGGAGCTAAAGCGGGCCTTACACAAAAGATAGCGGGAGAAATTTATCAAAACCCGTGCAAAGGAAAAGTTGCCCTGTTGTCCATAGCAACCAATCCGATTGCTTCTCTCATTTTGCAGAGGCCATGTTAAAAATGAAAGAAGCGATCGGATTTGTTGCTATGGGCAACTGGGCAACTTTTCCTCTGGACAGGTTTTGATAAATCTCCCCAAGTTTATTTAGCTAACAGCTATATCTTCTGATCCCTTCATATACATGTATGCTCAGCTTGGCCAAATGTGCATATGTTCTGAATAGGTACAGGACATAAAGCCACTGCCAGCCATCTCTGTCAAAAGGCATATCTCCACTATACACATAAGGCATAAGCCCACTATACACATAAGATGGCTATCCCATTGAAATCAGAAAGTTTGGCTGATGCTTATATATTGTGTATAGCCAGCTTAAAGGGCCTAGGGTAAAACGGAAAGTGATACTTATCTACCCTGATCTTCCTCAGCTGCTTGTCTCTTATCCCTGTTTTCAAGACAAAATGACGGAGCAGGACCTGTGGTGTCTTGTCTTAACCAGTGATTGGCTGAGCAGGCAGATCTTGCTTTAAAAACTTGTCTCAGAAGCAGGCAGAAAAGACCAGCAGTGGGGGAACCAGAAGAAGCTGCATTGGAAGCTGCAGGGGACTGGGGTAGGTAAGTTTTACTTTTTTTCTTGTTCTTTTTTTTCCACAGAAATACTACATTAACAGCTTGTCTTTGTATTTTGCTGTGATTTGCTCTGATAGAGAGTAGAAGTTGCTCTGTACATGATGCAGGTGTTTAGTGCTAGGGGTTAACAGAAAATGATCATACAGCAAAGATAGTTTTGTGCTCTCAGTCCCCTCATCTTGAGGATTATGCTTAAACTTCACAGTCAGAAAACAAAGGCTCAACATATTCAAGATACGAACATAAACCGATTTGATTAAATGTTTAATTAAAAATGGAAGTAGATGTCCCATAGGAATCATAAACTTAATAATCTTAGTCACAGACAGTAAACCTACAAAAGACTATATGCTGGTGTCTCTTTTTAATACATATAGTGGGGCAAAAAAGTATTTAGTCAGCCACCAATTGTGCAAGTTCTCCCACTTAAAAAGATGAGAGAGGCCTGTAATTTTCATCATAGGTATACCTCAACTATGAGAGACAGAATGAGAAAAAAAATCCATAAAATCACATTGTTTGATTTTTAAAGAATGTATTTGCAAATTATGGTGGAAAATAAGTATTTGGTCATGCAGCATAAAATGGCCATTTTGACAAAATGCCCATCCCCCTCATACTACTATCTGCTAATCTTTCACCCCCTACATTGACTAGAGGAATTTCCTGGACATCGCCCGAGAGGCCTTGGAGCCCGCCAATATACTCAGGAAAAGCATACCTTATATGGTATGCATAAAGTATGCCAGGACTAAGAACACCTCCCTAGTAGGGGGTAGGAACTTATCTTAATTACAATGGTGATATAAGCTTGGACGGCTGACCATAAAGAAGCAGAATTTTGAAGTACTTGAAACTGACATGGCTCCGTTTGATTTACTTTGGTATACTTTGGTATATACATTCTGTATACAGATTTGGACGGGAGTAAGATAGTTACTAGGTAACTGATAAAATCCATATCAGTTTTGGTGTCTGAACCAATAGGGACCTGGGTTTTGGATCATAAGCCAGTCGCTCAAGATACAGGGCATCATGTTGGACCAAAAGAGATGGAAGAGAGGGCAGTAAATCATCTCCGGAAATATGGTAGGACACCTTCTTGTACCTAGCCACAGTACCACTGTTTCGCCTTTTGGTTTATCTTGGTGCCTTAAGTCGACTGGCTCGTGACCAACTAGAGGCAGGTAACTCACCCAGTATTATTTCCCTTTACCTGTCATAAAGTAACTATCTACTACCCCAGTTGTGTAGGAAATGTGAATGAGTGAATACACAGGATCCTGGTGGGAGAGACTGGGTCATAATCGGGGAATTGAATTGCAAAGTAAATTGTCATAAGTAGACAGGCTCTCATAAGTAGATATTGGGGTTTATTTACTAATGTGATCCCAACTCTTTTTTCTTGGGTTTTGCACCTAAATTGTGTCCATGCGACACAATTTGCAACCCAAAAATATTAAACCCTTCATTTTACAAGTAAAACCCGAAAAGGGGGCTTGGTCACCGGAGAAAGCGGCATGGTGCCGACAAAAGGGGCATGTCCCCGACAGTTTTGAAAAATACCAACATATTTACTAAGGTTTCCACAGAAAATGTGGTGAATTTGAGCTGGGGAAAAACCCTACAGATCAGAACAGTTGTAAAAAAAAAAAAGCAAAACGTAGGGAAAAGTGCAAAATGTAGGGAAACCTTAGTAAATACCTTGGGAAAATACCTGTTGGAAATCAAAACTCACAAAGAAACCTACACTCCACTCTTAGTAAATAAACCCCATTGTGTGTCTAGGACAGAGGCTGTCATATGTAGATATTGCATGTCTAGGACAGAGTGATACTTTCATAAGTAGACATTGCGTATCTAGGACAGGGTGTATACAGAGATTGTCATAAGTAGATATTGCTTGTCTAGGACAGAGTGGTGTAGGACGCTGGTTATACTGTCATAAGTAGACATTGTGTGTCTAGGACAGGGTGTATACATGGGGCTTTCCGCAATATTCCTGGGACCTGTCCCCTTGCAATAGATTGTATATGTGGTATATTTGTCATGTCATGTCTTCATGTGTCCATGGATTATTGTTAAGTTAGCTAATGTAGACAGAGAGAGTGAATAGATCTTGCCTTTCTAATACTAGACCTAGTTAAAAAGGCAGAACTGCATTTATAAGTGTCTGTTAATTGAACCCTAATATTTTAGAGATATCTCCTAAGGAAAGGAGAGGTTGAGAAGGGGTTTGAGCAGCAGCTGGAGGGCCCACAAATAGGTACCACCTTGAATGGAACAAGGGGGGGCTGTGGGCTAGTTGCATTCAACAGGGAGAAGCAGAGGGCAAAGGTTACAGAGCTGCAGTTTCGAGTTGCTTAAAGGAAAGAGGAGGGGGGCCACCAGCCCTGAAGAATGTATGTGTGTGTGTGTGTGTGTGTGTGTGAAAATGGGAAACGTATAGAGATGATAATGAAAGCAGGCGAAACTGAAAAAGTGTGTGTGTATATACAGTGATGAATAGAATGATGGGAGTTGTAGTACAAGTGAAAGAGGAGGCAGAATGTTGTTAGCAGTAAAAGAGGAGGCAGAATGTTGTTAGCAGCTTGATAGGATTAGAGAGAGAGAAACAAAATTAGGTTTTGATGGGAAAGCATGTGGTAAGTGAAGAATGGAAATTATGGATATTAAGGCAGTTGAAAGTTGATGGACAAAAGCATTCATATACAGCAGTGTGATTCTTGAGAGAAATTGTGATTTGCTTTAGTTATATTGTAGTCATCTGAATGGGTTTAGTTAAGTCAAAGTTGTTGTTGACTAAAAATATAATGGACACCGATCGGCTGAAGGCACTGCCCACCACTGTGGTAGTGCACCTAGGGATACCGCCACTGCGGCAGCGTTGGTAACCGTGAGTAGCCACCTGATGGCAACATTGCCACCAGGTTAACTTAAGCATAAGTTGTGGCACCAATATTGCATAAACCGCATAGGTGCTCAAGCTACATGTGCGCTCACGGTTCCGCTTTTTCCCTACTATTTACAATTTTTTGTTTTTGTAATTAGTGTGATTATTGGTAACATATATCCTTGTACTGTATATTGCCTAGTTAACCCCTGAAGAACCCACCGATGTGGTTGAAACGCGTTGGGTGCACCAGAACAAGGGCTATTTTTCACTGCTAGGGAATTCTAGGGCGCAGTCCAAGGGGTAGATCGGGGCAGGGGTCGCCCTTTCTAGGGCGAGTGCTCCGACAGTCCCTGTGGGAGCAGGGGTAGACTTCACATCTCCCCAACAGGGATTTTTAGGGTGATTGTCCATTTTTGACCCTGCTCTCCCCGACCCTATCCCTCAATACAGACTCACCCTGTCTCATGCGGTCTGTATTGCACATTACAGATATGGTGTCCAATTACCATACTGGCTTAATTTTGTTGTGGGGCCTATGCTTTTTGCACGTGTCTGATTAAAAGTTATATTTTAAGTGTGTACCCCCCTGTGATTTCAATGAAAACAATTAGGTAATCAAATTAACAATGATGTACAAGACATACATTTTTGCGCCTTTGTTTCAGGGTGTGGATACTGAATCCCAAATGTGTGAGATTTCATAAATGGAAATGGAGATTAAATGGGGGCAGCTGTGGGACAAAAAGAATGTGAAAATAGTACCATCTGTATACAGTGTTGGAGTACCGGAAGTGGCAGCCATGTTACCACTCCCAGAAGTGACTGTTTCTCCCACTTTCACCCCCGGTAGCCATCTTAGCACACCTAGTATAGTGAAGTATGTATGATGTGGATTAATGAATCAGGAATACATGGAGTATGACCAGTGAATGTTTTCTTATGAAGCTGTTTATGTAAGTTTGTGTTGTAATGGATCCTTTTAGATTGGTAAGGAACAAAAGAAAATCCATGTGGTATTAAGTGAACCTATTTGATGATATTTAATTAATTTCCTAATAAGTGTTGTTTTCACAGTTGCGCAGGATGCCAAAAATGAAGTGTATCAGGAAATGCGACTAATTGTCTTATTATTTTATAAGAGTAACAAGAGAAGAAGTTCGGCCAAGAAAAATAAAATAAGATATAAAAAAATGATAATTGATCAATATTACCTTATGTATTTAAAATTAGTTAATGGTTTATTGATTATAAACAATGCGCATTGAAGATGATTTTTCTCAATTTTTGAAAGAGCTCTGTATATTTTTTTATTCTTTTACATTTTTTATGTGTGTTGTACGTTGAATATTTGTACATGTCGGTTTTGTTACATGTTATGTGTGTATTGTATGTCTCTTGATGTAGTGACACAGGAATCCAGTCAGATACTAAACATTCAAGAGTTATTGAAGACTGACCAAACCTGAGGGAGAACAAAAAGCCAGACTCAAAGGGGTGGTGACCAGTGACGTAGAGGAGTGGGACAATAAAGGTGGGGCTTATAGGGAGATTGATAGTCTTGGTCTACTGAAACACAGTCACATTAGACTAATAATTACTTATCTACTGTTTGAACTTGAGTATGTTTATAGTACCTGCATACACAATGTGATATACCTATATATTCTACATTGCATTTATTTGACTAACATCAATTTTGAGTGATTGTCTTGAACTTATAAGGTTAAAAATTCAAGAGCCATGATAGGATATCAGAGAATCCATGGTTGAAATCAGTTGTAAGCTAACTCCAAGTAATGCAAAGATGTAATACATAAGGCAGGATACATGGTGACCACATGCAGAATGAAGTTCTACTTAAATAAACCACTCGATCTGAACTGTTGGTTCAGAAAGTAGAGTTGAAGATATTCACTGAGATGTGTAAGATATCTGAAGGTAAGACATAATGAGTAAGGGTACACATTTATTACCGCCCACAAATATGGGCCTATTGGAGTAAAGGTTTTCCTGAACCCTTGGGCAAACCAATCAAATATAGAATCTGTAGTTTGTAATTCAAGTGTTCAAAGTCCTAGAGCTGCCAGAGAAGGTGGCCATCATAAATATCTGACCCACATAAAGGAAACAAACCCCAGAAGCAAAGGGGACTGGATGGTAGAGAAGGCTGCCAATGCTGCAGGGCTCCTGTCCTTCCACAGTTATGGTACAGAGTGTACAGGTGGATGGGAAGTGTGGATCTGTCTGGTTAGGTCTCTTACAGGATCCAGCAATGAATGCTGAGAGAGACCAATAGAAGAAGAAAGAGGTGGTACAGGGCAAAGACGGCATCTGGAGAGTTGGTAAGAAATTGTGTGTGCCAACAGTCTTGTACCCCATGGTAACGTATATGGACCCATACACTAAGCAGAAGGGAGCTATGTGTGTAGTAATGTCCCTACATTGGGAGGCCTAAGGTTTCAACAATGTAGAAAGAAGGTTTGTACAGCCTTCATTATTTACATCTGTTATGACCTAGGTAAAACAATAAAGGTACCTGACCAACACACTCCATAATCATCTTACCTGTTTCAGAGAATATGAGTAGACTTCATCTAACTGCCTAAGGTGGTAAGTATGTCATTGTCTGATTGTATTGATTCCCTAACCATAAATACAGTAAATAATACAACTAAGAACCTTTTGTGAAGTTGTGCCTAGTTCAGATTCTGTAATTGTTTCCCAGTTCCTTAAACCTATGAGTGTGTGTCAGGAAATAAGTGAGGGAAGAGACTCTTACATATAGTAATCATGTATAGATGTATCTAAGATATACTCTCTGATAACTGTTAAATATATGTCTGTACATAACCATGGTTGTTCCAGAGGGAAAGATAATCACAATGAATTGTTAGGATGTGACATTGTATGAGGAGAATTAGTGGACGAACATGTACAAAAAGCGGGATGAAGTAAGCATCTTAGTGGGTGATAATGTTATAAAGGAAAGGAATACTTGGTGTAAAACAAATAGAAAGGACAGGCCTAGCTAGTGGGATGCGTAAATGTTAACTACCGTAAGGTATGGGATACTTGGGGATATGAAGCTCTGAACTCAATAGAAGGGAATTGGACTGGAGTATGCACATTAGCCAAGACTCTTCTGCCCGTACACATTTTCACTACCGAACCAACAAAGGAACCCAAACCACACTCTAGGAGTAAACGTACAGCCCCTGCTGGAAGCCTTGACCCCATGTGTATATTAATGCTATAAAAGTCCCAAGGGGGTCCCAGATGAGTTTAAAGCTAAATGTCAAGTAAAAGTCGGATTTGAGTCTATAATTCCCTAGATTTCCATAAACAAGAATGTAGACTGGACTAATTATATCCATTATAACCAGCAGAGATTCGTAAATTTCTCAGTGTATGCTCTTAAAGGTCAGGCCGAACAACTAAGTGCTAAGTGCCACATCCACTATGACATTTGACATTCCAAAATCGTATTGCATTAGATTTAGTGTTAGCCGAAAAAGGGGGGGTAAAGTAACCATAGCCATAAAGAAGCTAGAAGAACTTAAACTCTGGAATCTTTGACCCTTGGGATCAATGCTTTGATTGGATGGGAGGGGGGGGGGGGCTTTATGAGGGATCGGTCCTGTCAAACTAACCTGATCAGCTTTTATGAGGAGGTGAGCTCCAGACTGGACCAGGGGCAATCGGTGGATGTCGTATATCTGGATTTTTCCAAAGCATTTGATATGGTGCAACATAAGGGGTTGATGCATAAAATGAAAAGGATTGGGCTGGGGGAGAATGTGTGTAAGTGGATAAGTAACTGGCTCAGTGATAGGAAACAGAGGGTGGTTATTAACCCCTTAAGGACTCAGCCCATTTGGGCCTTAAGGACAATTTTATTTTTACGTTTTTGTTTTTTCCTCCTCGCCTTCAAAAAAATGATAACTCTTTTATATTTTCATCCACAGACTAGTATGAGGGCTTGTTTTTTGCGCGACCAGTTGTCCGTTGTAATGCCATCACTCACTTTACCATAAAATGTATGGGACAACCAAAAAAATACTATTTGTGTGGGGAAATTAAAAAGAAAACCACAGTTTAGCAAATTTTGGAAGGTTTCGTTTTCACGCCGTACAATTTATGGTAAAAATTACATGTATTCTTTATTCTTTGGGTCAATACAATTAAAATGATACCCATGCTAACATTCTTTTTTATTACTTTTGCACTTTTTTTTTCTGTCCCTGCCTATTGCCAATCTATCCCTAACCCCCTCCCTGCTTTTAATTACTGTATTAAAAATGCCTTTTGTCTGCCTGGCAGTGTGCTCACTACCAGGCAGACTTCCCCAGCAGGCACCACGTCACTGATGCCTGCTGGGGGGGACTTCCGCCCTTAGTCCATCTACACAGGGTGCCTGTTTCACCACTACAACTTCCAGCTTGCCCTGACATCTATTGGCTGTCAAGGCATGCTGGGAGTCGTAGTATTGAAACAGCTGGAGGCCCCCTGTGTAGATAAACTATTAGTTAGTTACATGCAGCGCTAGCCCGTCCCCTCCGTCTCCCTCCCCCCCGCGCCATACCCCGTTCCCTCCATCACAACCCCCCCCCCGCATACCCCGTTCCCTCCATCACAAACCCCCCTCCGCATACCCCGTTCCCTCATCACACTTACTGCAGAGTCCGGCAGCGGGCGTGCAGGGACAGCGGCGGCGACGAGGCGGCGGCGATGTGCGGGAGGAGAGGCCTCCCAGCCAGTGGCCGGGGAGCCAATGCGCTCGCTCCCTGCCTGTCAATCAGAGCGAGCACAGGCTGAATGAAAAAGGACCGATGCCCGGCCGCATCAGTCCTTTTTCAGGCGTGACGTCACGCCAGGCTGCAGCCGGCCACAAGGAGGGAGACCCCAAGTGGCCGGTTTTCAAATGTTAATTAAAGCATTTTAATTTAAAAAAAATTATAGAAGTATATTAGAGATATGTTGTAGTACATAAGTGCTACAACATATCAAAAAATAAAGTTGGTGACAGTGCCCATTTAACCAAATTAGTACGTTTAAAATCCCCCTATTTTGAAGACCTATAACTTTTTCATTTTTCCGTATAAACGGCGGTGTGAGGGCTAATGTTTTGCACCATGATCTGTACTTTTTATTGATACAATATTTGCTTACATAAAACGTTTAATACATTTTTTATTAATTTTTTTAAATAAAATGTTATAAAAAAGCAAACATTTTGGACTTTTTTTTTACGTTCACTCCGTTCACCGTACGGTATCATTAACATTTTATTTTAATAACATTTTATTTTAATAGTTGGGATATTTACACACGTGGTGATACCAAATATGTATATAAAATATATATTTTTTACACTTTTTGGGGGTGAAATAGGGAAAATGGGACAATTTATGTTTTTATCGGGGGAGGGTTTTTTTCCACATTTTTTTTAACTTTTTTAACTTTTATTTTGACATTTTAATAGTCCCCATAGGGGACTATTTATAGCAATAATTTGATTGCTAATACTGTTCAGTGCTATGCATAGGACATAGCACTGATCAGTATTATCGGTCGTCCGAAGACCCATGGAAGGCCTCCGTCTGCCATGCTGGATGATCGGATCACCGCTGCAGCACTGCGGGGGATCCGATCATCCATTTTAGTGTCCGCAATGCTGCAGATGCCGTGATCTGTATTGATCACGGCATCTGAGGGGTTAATGATGGATATTCGCACGATCGCAGAGGTCCGCCATTACCGGCGGGTCCCTGGCTGCTATCAGCAGCCGGAACCTGCCTGCTATCAGCAGCCGGGACCTGCCGCGCATGACACGAGCATCGCTCCGATGCTCGCAGTTATGCATAAGACGTAAATGTAGGTCCTGGTGCGTTAAGCACCAGCTCACCAGGACATACATTTACGTCCTGCGTCGTTAAGGGGTTAATGGAACTTATTCTGATTGGGTGACTGACTGTTACTAGTGGGGTACCACAGGGGTCAGTCTTGGGTCCTGTTCTATTTAATATATTCATTAATGAGGGGTTGAATAGTAAAGTAGCAATCTTTTCAGATGATACTAAACTCTGTAAAGCGGTAAACACTATAGAGGACAGTGCACTATTACAAATGGATCTGGATAGGTTGGAGGTTTGGGCTGGGAAGTGGCAGATGAGGTTCAACACTGATAAATGTAAGGTAATGCACATGGGGAGGAAAAATCCGGGCTGGAATTATGTATTAAATGGGAGCACACTTGGGACGACTGACGTGGAAATGGATTTGGGAGTCTTAGTTAACAGTAAATTTAGCTGTAGTGACCAGTGTCCGCAGCTGCTGCCAAGGCAAATAAAATCATGGGTTGCATCAATAAGGGCATTGATGCCCACGACAAGGAAATAATTCTACCGCTGTACAAATCACTAGTCAGACTACACATAGAATACTGTGTACAGTACTGGGCACCAGTGTACAGGAAAGATATAGTGGAGCTGGAGAGGGTTCAAAGACGGGCAACCAGGGTAATATGGGGAATGGGAGGACTACAGTACCCAGAAAGATTATCAGAATTAGGGCTATTTAGTTTAGAAAGAAAAGAAGGCTTAGGTGCAACCTAATAACTATGTATAAATATATCAGGGGACAGTACAGAGATGTCTCCCATGATCTATTTATACCCAGGACTGTATCTATAACACGGGGGCATCCTCTACGTCTAGAGGAAAGAAGGTTTCTACACCAGCACAGACGGGGGTTCTTTACTGTAAGAGCAGTTAGACTGTGGAATTCTCTGCCTCAGGAGGTGGTCATGGTGAACTCTGTAAAAGAGTTAAAAAAGGGTCTGGATGCATTTTTGGAGAATAATATCATATGTATTCTAGATTTATAGGGACAGAACGTTGATCCAGGGATTTATTCTGACTGCCATATTTGGAGTCGGGAAGGAATTTTTATCTCTAGTATGAGTTTTTTTTGCCTTCCTCTGGATTAACTAAGTACGGACTCATTAGGGTTATAGGTTGAATTGATGGTCTTTTTTCAACCTTATGAACTATGTTACTATTACAGATGAAGCCTACACCACATTACGGAGCTTCAATGCCATCTATAAAACTAGAAAACCTTAGGGACAGCATCTGACTCCATATGTGTAAAGTCTGATTGGTCGTCTAAAGTACAGTGAAGCATTTTAGAAAACACATTGGGGCAGAGTTAGGATGATGGGGAAAGGTTAGGGAAAGGTAAAATGGTCATTTTAAGGGGGGATTGTAATGGATGTATATACATGTATATACATGTGTGTGTATACATATATGTATATATATATATATATATATATATATATATATATTCCAAGAAAGAAGAGAAGCGGCACTCCAGTATACGTGATAATGTGGTTTATTCACCCATCATGTCAGCAGTGCTACGTTTCGGTCTTCACAATGAGACCTTTCTCAAGCCAATTACACAGCTTACATCACTTCCTTTTATGTGATGCTTGCCAATGACATCAGTGATTACAATTTGCATAATATATTCATATAAACAAACACCAAAAAAATACAATAATGTACATTATAATAAACAATTCTGTTTACAAAGATACCAAGTGTTAAACAATAAGTGGTATACGATATCTCTTTGTTCCAAGTGTCAAGATTTCAATCAGTGTTCATATAATTAATCATAAAGTGGGTTGTGACTCATCAGCTTGTACAGAGTGACAAGTGTCCGCCCCCAACTTCCGTTCAACACGCTGCCTTCGCTTGTAAACAAACCGAGGGCACATGACCGGAACAAATGTCCTCTCCTGAGCTCTCGCCATGCTTACCCTGGATTGCAGGCAGGTCCGGACTGGGTGTGAAAACCAGCCCTGGAAAAAATTACATACCAGCCCCATAGAGTTGCGTCATTTTCTTGCTCGTAAAAGGTAAAATCATGCATTTTAAAGCATATTAGTTTCCCCACATTAGGTGCAGTATAGTTCCCCCCACATTAGGTGCAGTATAGTTCCCCCCCACATTAGTTGCAGTAAAATTCCCCACATTAGACTGGCAGTATAGTTCCCCCACATTAGGTGCAGTATAGTTCCCCACATTAGGTGCAGTATAGTTCCCCACATTAGGTGCAGTATAGTTCCCCCCACATTAGGTGCAGTATAGTCCCCCCACATTAGGTGCAGTATAGTTGCCCCCACATTAGGTGCAGTATAGTTCCCCCACATTAGGCTGGCAGTATAGTTCCCCCACATTAGGTGCAGTATAGTTCCCCCACATTAGGTGCAGAATAGCTCTCCACATTAGGTGCAGTATAGTTCCCCACATTAGGTGCAGTATAGTTCCGCCCACATTAGGTGCCGTACAGTTCCCCCCACATTAGGTGCAGTATAGTTCCCCCCCACATTAGATGCAGTACAGTTCCCCCACATTAGGTGCCGTACAGTTCCCCCCACATTAGGTGCAGTATAGTTCCCCCCCACATTAGATACAGTACAGTTCCCCCACATTATGTGCAGTATAGCTCCCCACATTAGGTGCAGCACAGTTTCCCACATTAGGTGCAGTGTAGTTCCCCCACATTAGGTGCAGTATAGTTCCCCACATTAGGTGCAGTCACTGTACACTGAGGACAAGCAGGGCTCTGTACACCGAGGACAAGCAGGGCTCTGTACACTGAGGACAAGCAGGGCTCTGTACACCGAGGACAAGCAGGGCTCTGTACACCGAGGACAAGCAGGGCTCTGTACACTGAGGACAAGCAGGGCTCTGTACATTGAGGACAAGCAGGGCTCTGTACACAGAGGACAAGCAGGGCTCCGTACACCGAGGACAAGCAGGGCTCTGTACACCGAGGACAAGCAGGGCTCTGTACACCGAGGACAAGCAGGGCTCTGTACACGGAGGACAAGCAGGGCTCTGTACACCGAGGACAAGCAGGGCTCTGTACCTGAGGACAAGCAGGGCTCTGTACACTGAGGACAAGCAGGGCTCTGTACATTGAGGACAAGCAGGACTCTGTACACCGAGGACAAGCAGGGCTCTGTACACTGAGGACAAGCAGGGCTGTGCACACTGAGGACAAGCAGGGCTCTGTACACTGAGGACAAGCAGGGCTCTGTACATTGAGGACAAGCAGGGCTCTGTACACCGAGGACAAGCAGGGCTCTGTACACTGAGGACAAGCAGGGCTCTGTACACTGAGGACAAGCAGGGCTCTGTACACTGAGGACAAGCAGGGCTCTGTACATTGAGGACAAGCAGGGCTCTGTACCTGAGGACAACCAGGGCTCTGTACACTGAGGACAAGCAGGGCCCTGTACACTGAGGACAAGCAGGGCTCTGTACACTGAGGACAAGCAGGGCTCTGTACATTGAGGACAAGCAGGACTCTGTACACCGAGGACAAGCAGGGCTCTGTACACTGAGGACAAGCAGGGCTGTGCACACTGAGGACAAGCAGGGCTCTGTACACTGAGGACAAGCAGGGCTCTGTACATTGAGGACAAGCAGGGCTCTGTACACCGAGGACAAGCAGGGCTCTGTACACTGAGGACAAGCAGGGCTCTGTACACTGAGGACAAGCAGGGCTCTGTACACTGAGGACAAGCAGGGCTCTGTACATTGAGGACAAGCAGGGCTCTGTACCTGAGGACAACCAGGGCTCTGTACACTGAGGACAAGCAGGGCCCTGTACACTGAGGACAAGCAGGGCTCTGTACACTGAGGACAAGCAGGGCTCTGTACATTGAGGACAAGCAGGACTCTGTACACCGAGGACAAGCAGGGCTCTGTACACTGAGGACAAGCAGGGCTGTGCACACTGAGGACAAGCAGGGCTCTGTACACTGAGGACAAGCAGGGCTCTGTACATTGAGGACAAGCAGGGCTCTGTACACCGAGGACAAGCAGGGCTCTGTACACTGAGGACAAGCAGGGCTCTGTACACTGAGGACAAGCAGGGCTCTGTACACTGAGGACAAGCAGGGCTCTGTACATTGAGGACAAGCAGGGCTCTGTACCTGAGGACAACCAGGGCTCTGTACACTGAGGACAAGCAGGGCCCTGTACACTGAGGACAAGCAGGGCTCTGTACACTGAGGACAAGTGGGGCTCTGTACGAGAGAGAGCAGCCAGGGTGGCGGGCGCACTGATCGGTGGCACAGTGAACTCCGACGTTGCGCTGCTGCGCTTAGACCGAGGTCACGTCACCCCCACGGTGACGTGACCTCACGTCTAAGCGCAGCAATGCGCCACGCCGGAGCTCAAAGTGCCTCTCCCAGGCAGCCGACCACCCAGGGCCATAAGTAAGAAGCAGGGCCGGCCTGGGACAGTGCAAGGCTGGCCCTCTTTTTCTGCTAAGATATTTATCATCGGCGCCAGGCGGCCTATGGGGGCCGCCTGTGCAGCCTGCTCAGGGCTGGTGCAAGGATTTTTGCCGCCCTAGGAAAAAGTGAATTTTGCCGCCCCCTTGACCCCGCCCACTGGCTCCGCCCTTTTACTCGCCCCACCTTACTACTGGGCTGACACACTGTAACAAACCCCTTCCTCATTTAATCTCCTTACTACTGGGATGACACACTGTAACAAACCCACTCCTCATGTAATCTCCTTACTACTGGGGTTAAACACTGTAACAAACATCCTCCTAATGTAATCTCCTTACTACTGGGGTGACACACTGTAACAAACCCCCTCCTCATGTAATCTCCTTACTACTGGGGTGACACACTGTAACAAACCTCCTCCTCATGTAACCTCCTTACTACTGGGGTGACACACTGTAACAAACCTCCTCCTCATGAAATCTCATTACTACTGGGGTGACACATTGTAACAAACCTCCTCATGTAATCTCCTTAGAACTGGGGTGACACACTGTAACAAACCTCCTCCTCATATAATCTCCTTACTACTGGAGTTACACACTGTAACAAACCTCCTCCTCATGTAATCTCCTTACACAAGTATAGTTTACAGTATCACACATTATAGCATTAGATAAAGGGACTCAACAACCAGTATCTGTGTATCTATAGGGGGATTAGATACACAGCTCCGCAGACAATTTCACACATAGAGCGATTAGATAAGTGTTTCCCAACCAGGGTGCCTCCAGCTGTTGCAAAACTACAACTCCCAGCATGCCCGGACAGCCAAAGGCTGCAACATCTGGAGGCACCCTGGTTGGCAAAAACTAATATAGAGGTATATACCAGCTGTATACAGATCTATATGCCATATAAGTGATTATATACAGGAACATATAGAGGTATATACCAGCTGTATACAGATCTGTATACCATATAAGTGATTATATACAGGAACATATAGAGGTATATACCAGCTGTATATAGATCTGTATACCATATAAGTGATAATATACAGGAACATATAGAGGTATATACCAGCTGTATACAGATCTGTATACCATATAAGTGATTATATACAGGAACATATAGAGGTATATACCAGCTGTATACAGATCTGTATACCATATAAGTGATTACAGTTACATTTTGGGACTCACAATTACATCTCTTCTGATCAGCGTCGTCCTCTTTCCTTATCTTCTCCATCCGGCTCAGACCGCCACGGCGTCTTCTTTCAGCCAAAACTTCATCTCTTCAGCATCTGCAGGACAAACATGTTAGACCCTGCATTTTTCCAGCGCTCTCTATTGCCGATCCCCCCTCCTGCCCCCCTGTGCGATTTGTTACAGTGTGTCACCCCAGTAGTAAGGTGATTACATGAGGAGTGGGCTTGTTACAGTGTGTCACCCAGTAGTAAGGTGATTACATGAGGAGTGGGTTTGTTACCGTGTGTCACCCCAGTAGTAAGGTGATTACATGAGGAGGAGGTTTGTTACCGTGTGTAACCCCAGTAGTAAGGAGAATACATGAGGAGGGGGTTTGTTACAGTGTGTCATCCCAGTAGTAAGGTGATCACATGAGGAGGGGGTTTGTTACAGTGTGTCACCCCAGTAGTATGGAGATTACATGAGGAGTGGGTTTGTTACAGTGTGTCACCCCAGTAGTAAGGAAATTACATGAGGAGAGGGTCTGTTACAGTGTGTCACCCCAGTAGTAAGGAGATTACATGAGGAGTGGGTTTGTTACAGTGTGTCACCCCAGTAGTAAGGAGATTACATGAGGCGGAGGTTTGTTACAGTGTATCACCCCAGTAGTAAGGAGATTACATGAGGATTAGGTTTGTTACAGTGTATCACCCCAGTAGTAAGGAAATTATATGAGGAGGGGGTCTGTTACAGTGTGTCAACCCAGTAGTAAGGAGATTACATGAGGAGGAGGTTTGTTACAGTGTGTCACCCCACTAGTAAGGAGATTACATGAGGAGGCAGGGGAGGTGGGCGTTTGCGGCTACAAGCAGAGCGGCGCCCTATAGGCAAAACCGGCCCTGAGCCCGCTGGACCTATTTTCATGTAGGGGCCTGGAGCTCCTATGTTAATCCGGCCCCAAAGCGGCCCCAGGCCCAGCGGCCCACCGGGATAATTCCCGATATCCCGGTAGGCCTGTCCGGGCCTGATTGCAGGAGACCAGCCGATCGCGCATGCGCCCAACATTCACTCGTCCAAGCGGGCAAACCAATCACAGGGGAACATCAGCTTAAGACTTCAGCCCATGCGCTGTATGTATTCCTCCCATAGGGCCAGCCATCTTGGGTGAGGAAAACAAGCCCACTTGCGTGGAAACTATGCATCATGTTCAAAGGCAGCCTCCTGAGGTTAACCATAGGACATTGAGGAACCACAAATCACTCCCATCCTACACAGAATGTTCTGTAAATCTATTTTATAGTCTATGTATAAGTGAGTCCCTCATTAATAAAGGTCACACACATACATATTTATAGTCCCGTCCGTGAGATATCTATAATACATCCCAGCTTGTGATGAAAAATTGCCATGGACGTCAGGGGGGTATACATACACTCCCCAGCCCGTGCCACCAAGAATGATAATGGGAGCTTCACATATACGGGTGTGATGGGGGACATACAGTAAGTCTGTCCCACCCCCCACACCCCGCCATGTGTGTCACCAATTCCCATACATACTAAGCACGTGCTTGCAGTGTATATAACATTGCCCAACCCGTGATGTATATCCAAACTCACCTTAATGAAGGATTCTTCTTAATGAAAAAAAATACATCAAAACTATCTAACCAGGGAGATATGCTAGTGAAAATGCAAGAGAAAAATAAATCAAATTTATTGGGCATACAGAATCTCAAAAAATATTGATGGATGGTCCCCTGTTAACCAAGGAAAACATTAATACTAATGAATCTCATACGTTGATCAACTTGAGTTTCAGCGGCTGTTGCAATTGTGTTGTAAGGTATCATCTGGGGTTCCTTGTGAGCATTCTTATGATGTGTTCCAGTCGTGCCAAATGTACTGTGAAGACAACAAAGTGGTGTCAAGCTAAGTAAAAAATGTTTTAACATTTTTTAATTGTATACAGACTATATACTGATGATTGGATAATAACCTTAGTCCATCGAGACCTTTTCTAGGTATGATATAGTGTATCATCTCATAAATACGGTTTTAATGAAAATCAATGTTCAATCCTCCAGGCTGTAAAGCCCCTAGTCTATCTATCCAAACTAGTTAGTGTTTCCTGAGGACTTGCTCCCTGTCTCCCCCTTGTCTCAATCGGGGTACATGATCAATGATCATGAATCTCAATTGTTCCACTGTGTGGCCGCAGTCGGAAAAATGTCTAGGGACAGGAAACTCATTTTTTCCTGTCCGTATAGTAGATTTGTGGTAATTGAGCCGAAATTTGCATGCAGTGGTTGTCTCGCCAACATAAATCATGGGACAAGTGCAAATTAAAACATAAATGACAAAATCTGATTTGGATGTGACATAATGATTTATTTTATACTCCTTCCCAGACACCGGGTGTTTGAAAACTTCCCCTTTATTAATTTTCATTTGTCATACATGGGTAACATCCGGGTTTAAGTATTGTAGCTAGATTTTTTTCTTTATACAAATCCGTGCGGACTAACTTGTCCCTAAGATTAGGCGCCCTTCTATATGCCAAAACAGGGGGTATAGTCAGCTCAGGAACATTCTCAAAGGAATGGGCAAGATTACTCCAATGTCTTTGCACACTCTGTCCCATCTTATCACTCATGGGAGTGTACGTAGACACGAATGGAATACATCTGGTCACATTCCTATTTCCAACTTTTGTGTGTAAAAGTCTTAAGCTGATGTGCGCCTGTGATTGGTTTGCCCACTCGGATGAGTGAATGTTGGGCACATGCACGATTAAGCTGGTCTGCAATCCAGGGTAAGCATCGCAAGAGCTCAGGAGATGAGGACGTTTGTTCTGGTCCTGCGCCCTCGGTTTGTTTACAAGCAGAGGCAGCGTGTTGAACGGAAGTTGGGGGTGGACACTTGTCACACTGTACAAGCGGATGAGTCACAACCAACTTTATGATTAATTATATGAACACTGATTGAAATCTTGACACTTTTGAAGATCGGAACAAAGAGATATTGTATACCCCTTATTGTTTAACTATTGGTATCTTTGTAAACAGAAATGTTTATTATAATGTACATTATTGTATTTTTTTGGTGTTTGTTTATATGAATATATTATGCAAATTGTAATCACTGATGTCATTGGCAAGCATCACATAAAAGGAAGTGATGTAAGCTGTGTAATTGGCTTGAGAAAGGTCTCATTGTGAAAACCGAAACGTAGCACTGCTGACATGATGGTTGAATAAACCACATTATCACGTATACTGGAGTGCCGCTTCTCTTCTTTCTTGGACTTTAAAGACATGAGACATTGAGTCGTGTCCCCCGCAGCAGAGCACCCACCTGGACCCAGAGTCCTTATCAGAGTGCCGATTCCTTCCCAGATATATAATATATATATATATATATGTGTGTATATAATATGTATGCAACATAAAAAGGCCATTTTGACAAAAGGCCCATTCCCCTCATGCTACTCTCTTCTCCTCTTTCACCTCCTCCATCGAGTAGAGACATTTTCTGGACAATGCCCGAGAGGCCTTGGAGCCTGCCAATATACTCAGGAAAGGCATACCTTATATGGTATGCATAAAGTATGCCAGAACTAAGAACACCTCCCTAGTGGAGGTGGGAACTTATGTTAATTGCAATGGTGATATAAGCTTGGACGGCTGACAATAAAGAAGCAGAATTTTGAAGTACTTGAAACTGACATGGCTCCATTTGATTTACTTTGGTATACTTTGGTATATACATTCTGTATACAGATTTGGATGGGAGTAAAATAGTTACTAGGTAACTGATAAAATCCATATCATCCTTTGACAGCTCTTTGGTCTTGGCCATAGTGTAGTTTGGAGTGTGACTGTTTGAGGTTGTGGACAGGTGTCTTTAATACTGATAACAAGTTCAAACAGGTGCCATTAATTAAGGAGTGGAGGACAGAGGAGACTCTTAAAGAAGAAGTTAAAGGTCTGTGAGAGCCAGAAATCTTGCTTGTTTGTAAGTGACCAAATACTTATTTTCCACCATATTTTGTAAATAAATTCTTTAAAAATCAGACATGGGATTTTATGGATTTTTTTTCTCATTCTGTCTCTCATAGTTGAGGTATACCCATGATGAAAATGACAGGCCTCTCATCTTTTTAAGTGGGAGAACTTGCATAATTGGTGGCTGACTAAATACTTTTTTGCCCCACTTTATCAGAGTGAATACTCTGGTTTTTAACATTCATTTTTAATTTTTAATGACCCTCGATTCAAGTCTGCAAATTGTCAGAAAATCCTGGATTAGCATATACAATGGTGCTTACCTCATTCCCTCTGTAAACTGCCTAAGGCCTGCACATTCGTTAATATTTTAAGTGGAAAAAAGAAATGTTGTTCTGAGCATGAAATATTTTATATGCTGTCTACAAAATGAAAGCTGGTGCCAAAATGGACTTGTATATAGAAGAACACAACTAAAAGGTGACAATGCATATAGCAGGGAATTGCATATAGAGTCATTCTTATATTTACAAGAAGGAGCAGTCTAATTATCATGAAGCAATATCATTCCATGTATCCAAAATATCTATATCACATGGTAAGTACCTCTAGTTTTATTTACAGGGCCAAGTTGAACATCCATGTTGTGTTTAACCCCTTAACGACAATGGACGTAAATGTACATCATGTTGACATGGTACTTAGCGCACCGGAGCGGTGCTCGCGTCATGCCAGGCAGGGACCCGCCGGTAATGGCGGACATCAGCGATCGCGCGGATGTCCGCCATTAACCCGTCAGATGCCGCGATCAATACAGATCACGGAATCTGCAGCAGTGCGGTACTTTGCATGGATGATCGGATCGCCCGCAGCGCTGCAGCGGGGATCCGATCATCCAGCATGGCGGCTGGAGGTCCCCTCACCTGGCTCCGGCTGGCTCCCAGGGTCTCCTTCTCTGGTCTGAGATGGAGCAGACAAGAGCAGAAGATCACCGATAACACTGAGCAGTGCTATGTCCTATACAGAGCACTGCACAGTATTAGCAATCAACTGATTGCAATGAATAGTCTCCTATGGGGACATAAAAATTGTAAAAAAATTAAAAGTAAAAAAATGTAATGTAAAAAAGTAAAAAAAATTGAAAAATCCCCTCCCTCCATAAAAAAGTAAAACGTCCGTTTTTCCCATTTTACCCCCCAAAAAGCGTAATAAAAATAATTAATACACATATTTGGTATTTCCACATGCGTAAAAGTCTAAACTATTAAAATATATTGTTAGTCATCCCATACGGTGAACGGCGTAAATGTAAAAAAATAAAAAAGTCCAAAATTGCTGCTTTTTTGTCACATTTTATTCCTAATTTTTTTTATAAAAAATTAATAAAAAGTAAAACCTAAGCAAAAGTGGTACTGATAAAAATAAAAGATCATGGCGCAAGAAATGAGCCCTCATACCGCCCCATATACGGAAAAATTAGAAAGTTATAGGTGGTCAAAATAGGGCAATTTCAAACATACTAATTTTGTTAAAATGGTTTGAGATTTTTTTTAAAGCAGTACAATTATATAAAAGCATATAACATGGGTATCATTTTAATTGTATTGACCCACAGAATAAAGAAAACATGTCAATTTTACTGGAAAATGTACAGCGTGAAAACAAAACCTTCCAAAATTTGCTAAATTGCAGTTTTCTTTTCAATTTTCACACATAAATAATATTTGTTTGGTTGCGCCGTACATTTTGTGGTAAAATAAGTAATGTTATTAAAAAGTACAATTAGTGATGCAAAAAACAAGCCCTCATATGGGTCTGTGGATGGAAATATAAGAGAGTTATGATTTTTAGAAGGCGAGGAGGAAAAAAAGAAAATGCAAAAATAAAATTGGTCTGGTCCTTAAGGCCAAAATGGGCCTGGTCCTTAAGGCCAAAATGGGCCTGGTCCTTAAGGGGTTAAGGTGGGGATATAAAAATGTAGGACTTTTTATAAGCCTTGACCATTGCATTGAAACATCTACAACTTCCTATATTTAAATATTATTAAGTTACTCAGTAATATAGTGAAAGTGGTAAGGGATAATTCACACATAATGGATTTGCTACAGATTTGTGCACAGAAAATCAGCAGCGCATTAAAGAACCAGACAGGTGGATGTGATTTTACAAATCTTTTCGAAATGCTGTGGAATACGAATATTTGCCTGACATGAGGATTTAAAAATGTTATAGCAGAAAAAAATTCCCATGGGTTGACTTATCCTATTAGTAGCAAGAGTGCCTCAAAGACTGACCCTAATGTCTCTATTTTAGGTTCACTTTCAAAATGGTTTGCAATGGATTGAACCACAAAGAAAAATGTGCACGAAAAATTGCCAAAGGAAGGACAATCTGTAAACTATTGACAGAGTGATGGACACCTAAGGCTCATTGATGCACAAGAGGGCTGAAGGCATGCCCCTCTGGTTTAAACCCCCAGATGAGCTACTGTAACATAACTTGATATGATACAGTATACTATAGAACAGTTGTATAATACATATATTATTTCATATTAGATATTAGTCAGAATATCTAGTAGATCAGTCAGAATATCCAGGTTGACTCCTGTTATCTGACAAAAGTGCATTCAATATGCATGTGAGCTTTAAAACGGCACAATGGAGCATGGAGAAAAAAAAAGAAAGTGGCCTGGGCTAATTGGTATTGGCATTGGTGATTGGCATTGGTATTGGCTAATAGTAATGACCTGTGTCAGCAGGATAAGGTACCCTGCCACACAGTAATTTTTTTTAAGGACTTCCATTTTACGTCTTTTAAATTTTTTCACATTTTATGAAAGAAAACTGCCTTTGAAAATCCCACCACTAGGGGTTCCCATAGCCCCCTGGGACACTGATGAGTCCCTTAGCAGCATGAGCTTGTCCAAGGGTCATGGACAGGAGATGGCTGATTGACAAGGCTGCAGGAGAAACATAGCCTGCAGAAACACTGCTGTAATACAGAGTTTTACCAAACATGTGCCTCCAGCTGTTGCAAAACTACAACTAGACAGTCAAAGGATGTTTGGGCATGCTGGGAGTTGTAGTTTTGCAAAAGCTGTAGGCACACAGCTGAAGGCAACACTGCTGTAAAAAAGAGTTATCCAAACACTGTACTTCCAACTATTCCAAAACCACAAGTCTCAGAATTACAGGACCGCCTAAGGATGACACACATGACTGACAATAGATAAAGATAGAAGATATGCATGCGTAAAAAACTACTGTACTTTTAACACTGAACCTTTTCACTAATTTAGGAAGAAGTTATACACTCTCCATATTGTCTTTGGTGGTAGAGTACAGGCCATCTCCAATAAACATTGTGTGTGTGTGTGTGTGTACAGCTTAAAACCAGAAAGGAAAAGGTTACAGAGCAGTGCTTCCAGGCTCCTTCCCGAGAGCAGTGAGTCTGCAGAGTGAGGGACAAAGCTGAGTCATTACAGTGCAAGCAAGAGAAGGAAACACCCCTCTCTTTGAGAAGAGGAAAAAGACATTGAGCAGCTGTAATATGCTATTTTTTTAATGAAATATGAGTGATAGAGACATAAAAGTTACACGTACATGATCAGGATTAGGTACCGAGTAACATATAACAGTTTTTTTTTTTGTGGGATCTGACAGGTACGCTTTAAAGGATCGGTTGTTCTTAAAATATTGGTGCAAGATACCACAAGACACATTCAGAGGTTGATGTGCTACAATTTCTTTAACAGAAGTGAGACCTAATGTAACTTCTCCTATCATTTTCGCGCTGGGTAAACAGGAGTACTGAGTCTAAAAAGCTGAGGTACCAAACAGAATTTGACTGAGGACTGGTGAAGCAAAGTCATTTTCCAGGGTGTTTTGTGAATTGCTCCAAATATATTATATATAGTGTGCCTGTTTGATTAATTTGGAGCCAGTACTTTATAGTCACAGCAACTAAAAACAGAGCAAAACACATCCACACAGCAAACACATTGATAACAACCCCAACACCCCCACCCCCCATGACATTTGTTTCTGATATAAGCCATCTGGTGTCAGCCAGGGAAGAAACTGGCCTCTGTGGAAGTAGCTAGGTTTTGAAGGCTTTGATGGAAACACTGATCTTACAGGAGAACCAGTCTGTAGACGGGGAATTTTGTTTGAGCCGGAGTAATCCCATAAGCATTGGATTACTGGGATGATGGAGGACCAGGAAGGAAGTCTCATCAATACGAATGTAGACTGGAAGCATACAGTGATTTACATGACCCAGTGGAAGCTGGTCTCTTGGCTAGGGAATGCTGCATTTGTGGAGTGCTGAGGAATTGCTCAGGACATGGTTGAAAGTGTATTGATAGGTAGCTAGGTATGTAGGTGGATAGGTAAGTAGGTAGGAAGGTAGGTATCCAGGGAGCTGAATAGGTAAGTAGGTAGATAGATAGCCCGGTACCTAGGTAAATAGGTAGCCAAGTAAGTAGTTAGCTTTGTAAGTAGCCAGGTAGCTAGGTAGGGAAGTAGGTATGTAGCTAGGAAGGCAGCCAAGTAGTTAGGTAGCTAGCTAGGTAGGTATACAGGTAGGTAATAGGTAGATAGCCAAGTAGCTAGTTATGCAAGTAGGTAAGTAAGTAGCTAGGAATGCAAGTAGGTAGGTATCCAGGTAGCTAGGTAGGTAAGTAGGTAGATAGGTTGGTAGGTAAAAAGGTAGCTAGGGAGATAGCAGAGTAGCTAGATTGGTAGGTAGGTATTTAGCCACGTCCCTGATTCCCCCCATGCCAGGATTAAAAAAAAGAAATCATGCTTACCTCTCTCCAGCGTAGCGTTGTCCAAAATAGCCAGGCCAAGTCTTCCTTCCTACACAGTGCAGGTGCTGATGAGTGACGTCACTGTACTTGCACTGCGTGGGAGCAGAGTTAATGTAGGCTACAGAATGTGCTACTTACACTGACAGGTAGCCTTCAACTGTTTGCGCATGTGAGCATACAGCTGAAAGACGCACTCACCTGGTGGTCTGGGGCAAGTATCCTGTATCCTCATTAGCCAGCGAGTGCCTGTGCTTTGCAGATCCCCTCTCCTGCTCCCAAACTATAGGCAGTGGCGACACTTTGGCAGGGGGGCCGGGTGCGTCAAAGCATAAGTTAGCCACTGGTCACCAATTGCTTGCTTAAAGGAGTAGTCTATTGAAAAGTATCTGCAGTCCATTGTACCCGGGCTGCAAAAAAAAAAACCCAAAAAACAAACAAACTTTAACTCACCTTCCTCTGTTCCCCCATAGCGCTGCTACAGCTGTTCAGACCTCTGGTCCAGTCACGGATTGTCACACTGCGCTTAGCCTATCACATGCCAAGGCTGGACATCACTGCGACCGCAATGTGACAATCCATGCACACGGTAGAAGGAAGAAGACTGTAGCGGCGCTATGGGGTAACGGAGGAAAGTGAGTTAAAGTTTTTCTTTTTTTTTGCAGCCTGGGCACAACAGACTAAAGAAACTTTTCAATAGATTACTCCTTTAATCAAAGATACAATGAGTAGAATAAGAGTAGTCTGTTCTAAGGCATCTAACTGAATAACAAGTTAATAATTTCTTGCTGGAAGAAGCCTTCCTGAGACGTTGGTTTGTAAACAGGAGTAGGCAGGAATAGAAATCTCTAGGCCACAGGAGGTTTGCGGCTGGCTAGAATGAGGTGCGGAGTCTATGAAATCTCCCCATTCTTTATCCTAAACCACAACAAGGGGATAAGAACTCTACAGGTCAGATTCCAATGGTGTGGATGAGATGGGAGTGTAGTCAGGAAGACAGCTAAGAGTTAAACTCAGTAGCAGAACAGGTACAAGGTGACCAATTTCAAAGAGGAAAATTTAGAAAAAATCCAAGGTCAGGGTTGATCAGAAGAACAAAAATAAGGACCAGGAAAGAAAGTTTACCTCAATCAGCAGGTCTAACAGCAAATGTCCTGCTAATCTTATACCACTAGCTTTGAAGAAGAGAGCCATGTGATATCCAGAAAGCCCATAGCTGATGCTAAAGGTAGAGTAGGTAACTGCTCACTAAAGCTGAGTGAGTTGTGTAACACCTAAACTGTATTACTCGAGTATAAGCCGACCCGAATATAAGCCGAGGCCCTTAATTTCACCCTAAAAACCTATGAAAATTTATAGGGGGAGATTTATCAAAAACTGTGCAGAGAAAGAGTGGTGCAGTTGCCCATGGCAACCATCAGATTGCTTATTTCATTTTTCACAGGTCTCTTTAAAAATAAAAAGAAGCAATCTGATTGGTTGCCAAGGGGAACTGCACCATTCTTCCTCTGCACAGTTTTTGATAAAGATTGCTGATTGACTCAAGTATAAGCCTAGGGTGGGAAATACATCATCCCCCCTGTCATCATCCATCATCCCCCCTTCCCTGTCATCATCCAGACCCCCCCCCTGTCCATATCACCCCCTGTCCTCATCACCCACTTTCCATATGACCCCCTGTCAATTTCACCCCCTGTCAATACCCCCCTGTCATCATCCAGACCCCCATTTAGTTGACTTCTCCCCTCCCCAGTTGGTGCTCTAGAAGCTGCAGGGACCGTCCGGGGAGGGGGAGCCAGCCATCCATCTTCACTGCAGGGACCGTCCACATTCCGGCAGGGAGGGGGGGCGAGCCGGTCCGGGCCGTCCATCTTCATCGGGAGGCCCTCTTCTCCACAAGTCTGCTGCGCACTGAGCGGAGAAGAGGGCCTCCCGGAGAAGAAGGACAGCCCGGACCGGCTCACCCTCCCCATCGGAATGCAGACGGTCCCTGCAGTGAAGATGGACAGCCCGGAACCCCCCCCCCACACACACACACCGGTATGCCTAAAGCATTTTATTTTTTTTTGTTCACTCAAGTATAAGCCGAGGGGGGTATTTCTTAAATGAATATCTAAAAAAAAGTTATCTCTGGGATCTTGTGAATTATAAAATTGTTAACTTGCCTGTGACCCCTCCGGGGAATGTTTTATATCCTCTAACAGGTGAGGTACAAAATTTTATCCAAATGGTACTGTGTTCCTACCCACCTCCACAGAATGGACTCCACTCCTCTTGGTCTCCACACCGTGAAAGAAGGGTTGTGGAGTAGATGACTCTACCATGCATGTCTTTTGGGAATGCCCCATAACTGCCATGTTTTGGAGGAAAGTATGGATATTATTATCCTCCTTCTCAGACATCCCAGTCTCCTTTGCTCCAGTCTTCTTCCTATTACATCACTGTAAGATTTGTCTCAAAACCTACCCCTTATCCATTCTGAAACACCTGGTCACAAGGACCTATATCCTAGCACTGTGGATATGCCCAGACCTCTTAAAGTGAATGTAATAAGTGTGAAAGGCATGACTACATGACAGTTCTTTTGGACGTGACTTTATTTGACAACATTTCACTATTGCTTAGTTGGAGAACACATCTTACTCAACAAACCCCTGTTTTTAACTTTCTTACCCCCTTATACACATTACTTCTTTTCAATCTTTTTCTCCATGCCTCTCTTTCCCTTTAATTGGAAAGCACTCTGGCTTCCACTAGGCCAGGTTATACATGCTGAGCCCATTGACCTGCTGTTTTACAATGAATGTTGATTCCCTTTTGCATAGGGGTACTTTTATAAATATTGATTCCCCTCTGCATAGGGGTACTTTTATAAAAGTTGAATCCCTTTTGCATAGAGGTACTTTTATAAATGTTGTGTAAGAACCCGAAGGGTTAATCTGCACTGAGGTCTTTTGTTATTCTGGTTAGTGTGGAAACACCCTGTTCTCTGGATGGTCAGCTAACCTTGTTGGCTTTTCACCTGCTTAGCTCCCTATTTAGACTCTCAGTATTCATCCAGGCCCGTCTGCGAAAGAGCTCTTACTCCTGGCTAGCGTTTGTATTGTATCTTGAATTTCTGGCATATTTGACCCTTTGGCTCCGTTCTCTGACCCACTGTTTCTATGATTTGGCATTTCTGTAATCTCTTGGTATTGACTCGGGCCTTATTTACTAAGAGTGTTGTGTAGGTTTCTTTGTGGGTTTTAATTCCCTACAATTTATTTTCCACAGTATTCACTAAGGTTTCCCTTCATTTTCCACTTTCCCTCCATTTTGCTTTTTTTTTTACACATGCTCTGATCTGTAGGGGTTTCCTCAGCTGAAATCCACCACATTTTCTGTGGAAACCTTGTCAGGAACATGCCCCTTTTGGATACCACGCCCGCCTTTCCCTGACGGCCATGCCCCTTTTTTGGGTTTTCTTAGCAAAATGGAGAGTTAGTCGGGGTTTTTTCAATTTTGGCGTAGACAGAATTTCTGGCGCAATGCAACAGAATCTGGCGCACAACCTGACAAAACATGTCGGGTTTGCAATAGTAAACGAGGGCCATGGTGTGTGTATGTTTAGTTATTATTTCTTTTAGTGTGCGTGATTCCTTACAGTGTCCCGACCTCCGTCTGTATTGTAGTTTGTTTTGTTGACGTTTGACTCCCTGCATGTATCCAGACAGGGACTGTCACCGTGGTTGTGGATCTGTCGCCTATGCAAGTAGGCAGGTCAAGAGGGAGTGGCTGAGTTTAGAGCTTCGCTCTTCCCTGCCCATACATGACATGTTGATTTCCCTCTGCATAGGGGTACTTTTATAGATGTTGATTCCCCTCTGCATATAGGTACTTTTCTAAATGTTGATTCCCCTCTGCATAGGGATACTTCTCTTCCTAAAATGCCTGTTTGCTAAATTTTGTTTGGAAAAAGCTTTTACAAATAAAGAATCAAAATTAAGAAATTGCTTGTAATCTACTGTATATATTACACTTCCCTGCTCCAATGTTTGCTTCCATCAGACTATTTCAGTATGCTATGTATAGGACATGTTCTCAATTTACAATCTCTTGTGCCAGATAAAGAAACAAACAGTTCTGCATAGATTAGAGAAAAACTCAATTTACTTTAAATTAAGATTTGTCATCCAGGAATAATTTGGCTTGTGTAATTGATGTTTTCATTTATTTACAGCTCAACCATTTGGAAATGTTTGATTTCTTCATTATGCATTTTTAGTAAACACTGCTTCAGACACCTTCTATTTACTGTCAATAGTTATCACTTAGCAAGTCCAATTGCTTGCTGCCACCCATGTGGCACTGCATTCTCTATGAAGATTAACATGTGTCAAGTCATTGCAGAGAGCAGAGCCTGTGGGTGAAGCTAATGAATTCTGCACTCATTCATTTGTATTAAAACTGTCAAAATAAATCACTTCTGTCATCTTTTGTATTTTCAACATGTAAATGACGTCTAAAAGATTAGGTTAAGTAGGCCAAAAGTGCCTATGATACTCACAATTAAATAACTTGATGCACTGCTAGGAAACCTGCAGTGTAGAAATATCATACTGTGTCTTTATTATTGGAGTATAGAACGACTAATGATCTTCTGTATGGCTCATGTACCCTCTGCAGAAATGTGATGGCAAGTTATAAATGAGATTTGTAGAGTATTAGATAAAAAGTGACTGAATACAACTCCTTTCACTGGCTTTGGGCTAAAATGAATTGCAATAATATTTCAACCAGTCCATAGCTTAATTTTGTTTTTAGGTTGAGCCAATAAAACTGATACAATGGCTCATCCTCTACTGGTTTAACAGACAAAAAACATCTCTGATCAATGTATCAAAGTCATGTAAAGAGAGTTTGTGAGACTCAGGTACAAACATTTTCTATGTTGTGTGAATTATTGTTGTTTATACACTTCTATATAGCTGTGTAATAAATATATTTTCACGTAATTGTATTTTGAATGTGTTGTAATTTGAACTTTTTAATATTGTTATAACATAGGAAAATAAAAAGAGAAAAAAGAGAAAACAATATATTGTTGATTTATCAAGAGTGAGTGGGGTTACCACGGATACGGCCCGAGATATGGGTCGCTACTTGCTGACCAGCTCGGTGTAAACCAACACCTTGCTGGAGAGCAGTATGACGGACCCCTGTGGTTAATTCCTTGGAGGTCCTCATAGCTTCCCAATATAGGGCTCTTAATAAACCCAGGTTGTGTGTGACTATGATTGTACCATGGCGGGAACCCAGATGAATGGACCATATATAACAAATAAAGAGGATTTTCTTAATTTAAAAAAAAATAAATAAATTTTATATATGTTTATATATTTTTTATTTTTATTTTATTATTATTTTTTTATTTTTGATATATTGTTCTACTTTTTTTTATTTTCTATTCTTTTATTCTATTTCTTTATTTTTGTTTTTTGTTTTTTATTTAAGATACTTTTTTATTTAGATATTTTATTATTGTTTTCTTTTCTCTTTTCCCTTGCACTTTTTTTTCTTTGTACACAATCACTAACACATATGGTTATACACATTTAGTGTGAACACATATTTAAATATCTATTTTTGAACATGGCTGTTATGGGCAACAGCCACCTCCGTGTATCCAGCATGCACGGTGCCGCTTTTTCATCCGTACCACGCATGTACCTACAGGAGGGGCATATCTAATGTCTGCCCTTACCCTGTATGGCGCTTTACTATTCACTTTCTTTAGTACGCATGCGCCACTCGGTTAATCCGATGTGGCCCATGTGACCTCTTTTTGCTCTGACTTGGCCGTTCATATGTGCTCTCTAGGGGCTGCTGCGCAGCCGCAGTTGTATACACGCCGTTCTGGCGTGGAATCGCCATATTTACACACAATACAGGTGAGCGCCCATTCCGCCATTCCTTGCCCTCCAGGTGATATGAATATGTATATTTGTCTTATCAAGCGTTCTTATGGTTATTACCATAATAGTGTTTTTAATGTGCACAGAGATTTTAACCACTGTATTATACTGACGACTCAGTTGTTGTCCCTATGGAATGCACTTTACTATATTTGCACTTTTTGATGATTCACATTTTTGTATGTTTTATTAATTGCTTTTTGATATTGATGGTAATTGTTTGGCTCGGACAGGTGTAACGGGGCTTATATGCTCCCTCCCCTTACAGGGGCGGGACACACAGGTAAGCAGGAAAAACAGGGGAATGTGAACACGTACATAAAATCAATATAACATAGTGCACAAATTAACCCCAAAAGAAGTACACCTTTAAAAACAACTGACCTGTGAATGGCTAGAGGTAAGGGGACAGATCATTACGGTCATTCATACCCAAAGATCCTAACGCTTCTAGTTAACTTATCCATTTTTTTTTTCAATAAGATTCAATCGCGATCGATCCCCTGTCCTCCCGCCATGACTCTTTCAATTCCTGCTAATTTTAGGTGTTTAACATTGTTCTTTATGTATTTCTCGCATATGTGTTATGAACTTAGGTGATCCCTTTCCTGTCGTCAGGCTATAGATATGCTCTTTAATTCGTTTATTCAGATTCCTTTTTGTTTTGCCAACGTAGTGCATGCCACAAGTACACACCAGCGCATAGACTACGTGTGTACTGCAGCATGTAATAAGCTGGTTCACTTGGACATTTACGCTCCCCAATCTGAACTCTTTTTGTTGTAGATTATATTTACATACACTACAAGACTTGCAAGCATGATTGCCATTGGGTGCTGCTCTATTTAACCAGGTAGTTTGTTGTTTTTTATTATTTTTTATCCTCTTGTTCAGATAACCTGCGATTGTTGTACTGCGTTTATATGTTATTATGGGGCGGTTTTTAGCTACTTCGGCTATATCGTTATCAGTTTCTAGGATATACCAGTGTTTGTTTATTGTTTTTCTTATTGTCTCATTCATCGAGGAATTGTGGAAACTGAAAAAAAAAGTGTTTTTCCTTTTTGTTTCTTTGTTTTTGGTTAACTCTCTGTATTTCTTGTTGTGTTTTATTTTGTACTTTGTAATATGCTTGCTCAATAATGTCATTCGGATATTCTCGCTCTCTTAGACACTTTTTCAGTTCCTGCGCCTGAGTTCGATATTCGGACTCCTCGGTGTTAATTCTTCTCAGGCGCAGGAACTGAAAGTACGGGATGCTTCTCTGCACTTGCTGAGGATATGAACTTCTAAAATACAATAATGAATTTTCACTGATGTCTTTTCTATATTCTGTGGTTTTTATTTGGTTTCCTTCTGCCCACAGGTGGACATCAAGAAAATCCAGCTGCTGGTCCCCAAATTGGTAAGTGAAAAACATATTTTGGTTATTGGTCTCATTCATGTAAGTGACAAACTGTTTGAACAGGTCGGCCGACCCATCCCATATTACAAAAACGGGAGGGAGCATATAAGCCCCGTTACACCTGTCCGAGCCAGACCGGATGAAGCGTCAGATGACGTGAAACAGAGCTGTTGTCTAGCCACCCCCACCCGCTCCCTCGCCCTGCACCTGCACCTGCATGATCCCGGAGTCTTTGTGATCCACTGAAGTAATCGCAAATAAAGACCACTTTCAGCAAGCGGTGAGTTGCTACGTCTTTCTTTGCTTGGATATTTGAATAAATCACTGTCTAACTGCATGACGTATAGCACCACCTAGCTTGGGATCATATGAGTGAACCCCTACGGCCACAATGTCCGAACATACCTGCAGCTGCCTAGCCACTTCTTTTCTGATTTAATCGTACAATAGACTGCATCTATACGGCTATGAGCACGCAGAGTACGGCACAGCTGATCCCACCAGAGGAGATGCAACAGGGGGAAACACCTACCGAATCAGGGTTAACAGCGGATCGAGAGGATGCGGGGGGGGGGGGGGGGGGGGGTTCTTTCTGACCTGTGACACGCAAGATGAACTGCAACTCCTCAACCTCAAGGCTTTGGAGTATAAAATCCAGAACCTCACAGAGTGAGAAATCCGCATATTTTGGACTATACAGTCTCTTACAGCCTATATGGAGGCCAAGAGCGTCCCTAGGGGATTACGTGCATACAAAAACCCCACACAATTCCTAGATGATCCAGAATTTATAACCCAATGGCAAGCAGAACATTTAAAGCACTCGCTGAACCTGCAACGACTAGTGTTGGATAAAAACAATAAGGACTATGTAACAGTCACTACAACACTCAGCAGAGCCAGGACAGTGCTAAGAACCAAGCTTACAGAGGAAAAATACAATAATTTCACAGCAGCGCTTGAACAACGCTTGATGAAATTGCAAGAAGAAATTAAAACACAAAAACGCAATAAGTACTTGCGCGATCGTAAGGACTTTGAGGATAACCAGATCTTCACCTGGGGAAAACAAAACCAACTTAATAACAGGAAAACGAATAATAAGAAATACCGAACACCAAAGAAAAAATATACAAAGAAAACTGACTATTTCACAACTGAGACAGAGTCAAGTTCATCAGACGAGACACAAAAGTCAGCCACTGCTCAGGCAAGCACTTCAGGAGCTGCCGCCCCTTTAGGCGAAAAACTAGAAGGAGCCAGTGAATAAAGCGCCTTCAATATGTGGACGAGGACAAAGAAACGCAAGAACGTCACCTGGAGGGATTAAAGTATAAGAACGTTATAAACCTCACTGACACTCCATTGACTGAAGCACGTTTATCTGTGTTATCGAAAGGACTCAATTATGGGTTAAATGAGGGCTTTAGATTTCATAATTTTGAGATTGAATTGTACAAGGCTCTCAGAAAAATTTATATTCATAAACACTATTCCAACATTAAAACAATCACTGCAGCAGAAAAAGATGGTGAAATCCCGTGTAATGTCAGTCAACTCCATTTCCCTATGGTTCGGAGCACATGAATCGGCCTGCTTAGATATACTGTGTCATTTAGAGGGAGAACATGAATGCCCCCCATATAAGAGACATAACACCTTCTTCTCGGGTGGGAACCCCTCTACCTTTAACCCCAACTAATACCAGGAGGAGCCGTTGATATGTTTCAGCGTGTAGTGCTGAGGGATATCAAGGCCCTTATCTACCCGCAAAAAGAACATAACATCACAAAGGAAGAAAATACTGCATTAAAATGGTTAGCTGACCAACCCTAATTAGTAATTTCCAAAGCTGACAAAGGGGGATCGATAGTCGTATGGAGTAAGGAACAACACGATAGAGAGGCTGCACGCCAACTTAGCGACAGCACAGTATATACCAAACTTACAGAAAACCCGACAGGGAGAGTAATTGCCAAGTTGAGAAATTTCTTAACAAAATATGTCAGGTTGGGACAGATTAGTGAAAAAACTAGGGAAAAATTAATTCCACAAGTTCCTCAAGTACCAAAGTGGTACATTGTGCCCAAAGTGCACAAGTCGCGGACCCAGCCCCTGGGACGACCAATTGTCTCGGGGACTGGTTCCGCGACAGAGGCACTATCTTCCTATATGGAGTGGTTGTTGTTACCCCTGTTACCAGGCATGCCAGCATATCTGAAAAATACGGATGAATTACTACGTATAGTGCAGAGCTTCCAATGGGGAGAGACTTACCATATGGCATCGATCGATGTCGAGAGCCTATATACCCGCATCCCACATATGGGCTCTCAAGACCTTCCTAGAAAAATTGGAAAAGTCCCACACTTTCCAAAATTTCATAACAGAGGGAGTCAAATTCATTTTGACACAAAATACATTCATGCAGGCAGGAGACTGGTATGTGCAGAACCGGGGTACCGCGATGGGTACCCCGGTTTCCTGCACATACGCAAACATATTTCTAGCAGTAATGGAGAGCAAAATTATATACATATCTAGTAACCCATACCTTAAGAACATTAAACTCTACATGCGATACGTCGATGACGTTTTTGTAATATGGGATGGGTCGGCCGACCTGTTCAAACAGTTTGTCACTTACATGAATGAGACCAATAACCAAAATATGTTTTTCACTTACCAATTTGGGGACCAGCAGCTGGATTTTCTTGATGTCCACCTGTGGGCAGAAGGAAACCAAATAAAAACCACAGAATATAGAAAAGACATCAGTGAAAATTCATTATTGTATTTTAGAAGTTCATATCCTCAGCAAGTGCAGAGAAGCATCCCGTACTTTCAGTTCCTGCGCCTGAGAAGAATTAACACCGAGGAGTCCGAATATCGAACTCAGGCGCAGGAACTGAAAAAGTGTCTAAGAGAGCGAGAATATCCGAATGACATTATTGAGCAAGCATATTACAAAGTACAAAATAAAACACAACAAGAAATACAGAGAGTTAACCAAAAACAAAGAAACAAAAAGGAAAAACACTTTTTTTTTCAGTTTCCACAATTCCTCGATGAACGAGACAATAAGAAAAACAATAAACAAACACTGGTATATCCTAGAAACTGATAACGATATAGCTGAAGTAGCTAAAAACCACCCCATAATAACATATAAACGCAGTATAACAATCACAGGTTATCTGAACAAGAGGATAAAAAATTATAAAAAACAACAAACTACCTGGTTAAATAGAGTAGCAATCAATGGCAATCATGCTTGGAAGTCTTGTAGTGTATGTAAATATAATCTACAACAAAAAGAGTTCAGATTGGGGAGCGTAAATGTCCAAGTGAACCAGCTTATTACATGCTGCAGTACACACGTAGTCTATGTGCTGGTGTAAACTTGTGGCATGTACTACGTTGGCAAAACAAAAAGGAATCTGAATAAACGAATTAAAGAGCATATCTATAGCCTGACGACAGGAAAGGGATCACCTAAGTTCATAACACATATGCGAGAAATACATAAGAAGCCCAGATTGGAAGCCCAGATCCTGCATCTAGAGGGGCGACTGGCAACAATGAGAAGCATTAACAACATGGAGAGGAGTCTCTTTCTCACTGAGCAGGCACTCTCGGGAATAGAGGTGGGGGAGGACAGTGGGACGGAGTTGCAGGACAGTCAGGCAGTTAGCTGGGTTACAGTTAGAAAGAGGGGTAGGGGAAAAAGTGTCAGGGAGGCTAGTCCTGAACTGGCACACCCCAACAAGTTTGCCCGCTTGGCAGATGAGGGGGATGCCATTACAGAGCTAGCAGAACTGCAGCAGGATACCGCCTCTGACCGCCAGGGGGGTGTCTGCTCCAGTAAGGAGGGAGGGAGGAGTACAGGGCAGGCCAGACAGGTACTAGTGGTGGGGGACTCAATTATTAGGGGGACAGACAGGGCAATCTGTCACAAAGACCGGGATCGCCGAACAGTGGGTTTTCTGCCTGGCGCACGAGTTCGGCACATCGCGGATCGGGTTGACAGGTTGCTGGGCGGGGCTGGAGAGGACCCAGCAGTCATGGTACATATTGGCACCAATGACAAAGTAAGAGGTAGGTGGAGTGTCCTTAAAAATGATTTCAGGAACTTAGGCCGCAAGCTTAAGGCAAGGACCTCCAAGGTAGTATTTTCTGAAATACTACCAGTACCACGAGCCACACCAGAGAGGCAGCGGGAGATCAGGGAGGTAAACAAGTGGCTCAGAAGCTGGTGTAGGAAGGAAGGGTTTGAGTTCATGGAGAACTGGGCTGACTTCGCTGTCGGTTACCGGCTCTACCGTAGGGACGGACTGCACCTCAATGGGGAGGGTGCAGCTTTGCTTGGGGAGAAGATGGCTAGAAGGGTGGAGGAGTGTTTAAACTAGGGACTTGGGGGGAGGGAACCTACAGCAAAGAGGGGGAAAATAGTGTAGATAGAGAGGTGGGAATTATAAATGTACCTGGGGGTGGAGCGGAGGGAGGGGTTAGAATAGTTAATAGGAATAGGCTTCATAGGAAAATAAAACTTACACCCTTGAATCCCATTAACCCCAATAACATAAAGGATGGAAATGTAAAGTGTATGTTCACAAATGCCAGAAGCCTAGCAAATAAAATGGGGGAGCTTGAGGCCTTGATACTGGAGGAACATATTGATATAGTTGGGGTCACTGAGACATGGCTGGACTCCTCGCATGACTGGGCGGTTAATCTGCAGGGGTTTACATTGTTTCGCAAGGATAGAATGAACAGAAAAGGTGGTGGAGTCTGTCTGTATGTAAGAAGTGGTATGAAAGTCAGTGTGAACGATGCCATAGTGTGTGATGATTTTGAGGAGGTGGAATCACTGTGGGTAGAATTACAAAAGGAGGGAAATACTGAAAAAATAATATTTGGGGTAATCTACAGACCCCCTAATATTACTGAAGAGATAGAAGTTCGGCTTCATAAACAAATAGAGAGGGCCGTCCGGGCAGGTACAGTGGTAATAATGGGAGATTTTAACTATCCAGATATAGATTGGGGTCCGGGGTTGGCTAAAACTACAAAGGGGCGACAATTCCTAAATTTATTGCAGGATAATTTTATGGGCCAGTTTGTGGAGGACCCAACAAGAAGTGATGCCTTGTTGGATCTGATAATTTCCAACAACACAGAGCTGGTTGGTAATGTAACTGTGCGGGAAAACCTTGGTAATAGCGACCACAATATAGTTACTTTTGACTTAAAATGTAGAAAACAAAGACAGGCGGGGAAAACAAAAACATATAACTTTAAAAAGGCAAACTTCCCTGGGCTGAGAGCTGCACTACAGGACATAGACTGGGGGGAGGAGTTCTCAAATACTGATACAGAAGGTAAATGGGACATCTTTAAATCAACTCTAAATAACTATACAGCTAAATATGTACCAAAGGGGAACAAATATAAACGATTAAAACTAAATCCTACATGGCTGACACATGATGTTAAAAGAGCAATAAACAACAAAAAAATAGCCTTCAAAAAATACAAATCTGATGGGTCAGCTATAACATTTAAACAGTACAAGGAGCTTAATAAAATCTGTAAAAATGTAATAAAAACAGCAAAAATTCAAAATGAGAGACAGGTGGCCAAAGAAAGCAAAACTAATCCTAAATATTTTTTTAGATATATAAATGCAAAAAAACCAAGGACAGAGCATGTAGGACCCCTTAATAATGATAATGGGGAGGTTGTCACAGACAATCAAGAGAAGGCGGAGCTACTGAATGGGTTCTTTAGTTCTGTATATACTAAGGAAGAAGGAGCTGACATTGGCCAGGTCAGTGCTGGTAACACATCATGTAATGTACTGAACTGGCTTAATGTAGAGATGTTACAAGGTAAGTTAAGTCATATAAATGTAAGCAAATCCCCAGGGCCAGATGGACTACACCCAAGAGTTCTTAGAGAGGTAAGTTCAGTAATATCTGTACCCCTGCTCATGATATTTAGAGATTCTCTGGTGTCTGGTATTGTGCCAAGGGACTGGCGCAAGGCGAATGTGGTGCCAATCTTCAAAAAGGGCTCTAGGTCTTCCCCAGGAAACTATAGACCGGTAAGTTTAACGTGCATTGTGGGTAAATTGTTTGAAGGACTTATAAGGGATTACATACAGGAATACATAGGGGATAATTGTATTATAAGTGATAGCCAGCATGGGTTTACTAAGGATAGAAGTTGTCAAACCAATCTAATTTGCTTTTATGAAGAGGTGAGTAGAAGCCTTGACAGAGGAATGGCTGTGGATATAGTGTTTCTGGATTTTGCTAAAGCGTTTGATACTGTCCCTCATAGACGTCTGACAGGTAAGTTAAGGTCTTTGGGTTTGGAAATTTTAGTTTGTAACTGGATTGAACACTGGCTCATGGATCGTACCCAGAGAGTGGTGGTCAATGATTCGTACTCTGATTGGTCCCCGGTTATTAGTGGTGTACCCCAAGGTTCAGTACTGGGCCCACTGTTGTTTAATTTATTTATCAATGATATAGAGGATGGTATTAACAGCTGTGTTTCTATCTTTGCAGATGACACCAAGCTTTGTAGCACGGTACAGTCTATAGAGGATGTGCATAAGTTACAAGATGACTTGGATAGACTAAGTGTCTGGGCATCCACTTGGCAAATGAGGTTCAATGTGGATAAATGTAAATTTATGCATCTGGGTACTAATAACCTGCATGCGTCGTATGTCTTAGGGGGGATTAAACTGTCAGAGTCACTGGTAGAGAAGGATCTGGGTGTACTTGTAGATCACAGACTACAGAATAGCATACAATGTCAGGCTGCTGCTTCCAAAGCCGGCAGGATATTGTCATGTATCAAAAGAGGCATGGACTCAAGGGACAGGGATATAATACTCCCCCTTTATAAAGCATTGGTACGGCCTCACCTGGAATATGCTGTTCAGTTTTGGGCACCTGTCCATAAAAGGGACACTGCGGAGTTGGAAAGGGTGCAGAGACGCGCGACTAAACTAATATGGGGCATGGAACATCTTAGCTATGAGGAGCGATTAAAGGAGTTACAATTGTTTAGTCTTGAGAAGAGACGTTTAAGGGGGGATATGATAAACGTATATAAGTATATTAATGGCCCATACAAAAAATATGGAGAAAAACTGTTCCATGTTAAACCCCCCCAAAGGACGAGGGGGCACTCCCTCCGTCTGGAGAAGAAAAAGTTTAGTCTCAAGGGGCGACACGCCTTCTTTACCGTGAGGACTGTGAATTTATGGAACGGTCTACCTCAGGAACTGGTCACAGCAGGAACAATTAACAGCTTTAAAACAGGATTAGATACATTCATGGAACAAAATAACATTAATGCTTATGAAGAAATATAAAATCCCATCCCTTCCCCAATATCGCGCCACACCCCTACCCCTTAATTCCCTGGTTGAACTTGATGGACATATGTCTTTTTTCGACCATACTAACTATGTAACTATGTAACTATGTAACATTGTTAATCACCTAAAATTTGCAAGAATTGAAAGAGTCATGGCAGGAGGACAGGGGATCTTATTGAAAAAAGAAAAAAAAAAGGATAAGTTACCTAGAAGCGTTAGGATCTATGGGTATGAATGACCGTAATGATCTGTCCCCTTACCTCTAGCCTTTCACAGGTCAGTTGTTTTTAAAGGTGTACTTCTTTTGCGGTTAATTTGTGCACTATGTTATATTGATTTTATGTACGTGTTCACATTCCCCCGTTTTTCCTGCTTACCTGTGTGTCCCGCCCCTGTAAGGGGAGGGAGCATATAAGCTCCGTTACACCTGTCCGAGCCAGACCGGATGAAGCGTCAGATGACGTGAAACAGAGCTGTTGTCTAGCCACCCCCACCCGCTCCCTCGTCCCGCACCTGCACCTGCATGATCCCGGAGTCTTTGTGATCCACTGAAGTAATCGCAAATAAAGACCACTTTCAGCAAGCGGTGAGTTGCTACGTCTTTCTTTCCTTGGATATTTGAATAAATCACTGTCTAACTGCATGACGTATAGCACCACCTAGCTTGGGATCATATGAGTGAACCCCTATTGCCACAGTGTCCGAACATACCTGCAGCTGCCTAGCCACTTATTTTCTGATTTATTCATATACATATACATATATATATATATATATATATATATATATATATATATTTGCAAAGTACCTACTAAGGATAGGGGATAAGTTTCAGATTGCAAAGGGTCCGACCGCTGGGACCCCTGTCATTTCCCATACCGGGCTCCAGCTCGCTGGCCAGAGAGTGTGTGTGTCGACCACCGCATGAAGTGGAGGCCGACACACCCCTTCAGATTGCGCTCTGGCTCTGCTATGGTGCTGTATTTAGGGGGCTTCTCGGCTGCCGCTTCATGCAGTGGTCGCCGCACGCTCTCTGGCCAGTGAGCCTGGCCCCTGTGTGAGAGATCGTGGGGGCCCCAGCAGATGAACCCCCACAATCTGAAACTTATCACCTATCCTTAGGATAGGGGATAAATTGTTCTACACTGGGCTACTCCTTTAACTGGTGCTGTTCCTGTCTGACAGGCTGTTCACCCACAGAAAATCCAAAACACTGGAGTATAGTGTGGGTGAACAGGAGTAGAATGAGGGCTCATTTATATGAATTTGTCCAATACTTTAGAAGTAATGACCCCCCCCCCCCCCCACAGCTTGAATGCAGAGCAACTTTTCTGCGCGAAGAAGCTTACTAGCATTCCCCTGCCTCCTCCCGTATGCTGAAAACTACCCGCCCATTCTTTGAATAATTAGTTTAATATTCCCTCTCACATCCTAGTGAAATGAGAGACTGCGATCTTGTGAGTTTTTTTTATGGCTCCTATTTCCATTGTTTATGTTGTTCACACTGCATGCAGTTCACTGAAGAGGAGGGGGTGTTCCTTGCTTGCCCTCACCTATGTGGTAACCTTCCCCCCTCTTCTCAGAGCTAACAACTGGCTACTCTGTGCACTGATGCTCTGTGACACGTCCCTGGCTTACACAGCAGGCTGCTTGACAAGCAAGGAACATGCACAAAGCCCTGCCTGTCCCACCCACACTTCTTCTATTTTGTCTCTGGTGGAGAGAAAGCAGAGGGACCGCTAGTGGTAAGAAGTATAGAGCATTTTTTCATTCACAAATATACAGATTTTTTTTATGTTACCAAACAAGGAATTATTGTTTCATGTTGATTATTTTTCTGATGTTTATCAGTTCCACATTACAGTTAGTGCATGTGGATAAATCCATCCACACCTGTGGTGACCAGTGGGTGCACAAATTTATTACTTTACCTGCAAAGTCATGGAACCATTGGCCACCGCACGGGTGTATAAATTTGTCCATATGTGGTAGCTGCAATGTAGGACTGTGAAAGACAGAAAGGTATAAAACAATAATCATTAACATTTACGAATTGTAGACAGAAGCTAAATGTCCATGATAGTACAATCCTTATGATATACGATTGCTAGCACAGTAAAGTCTTTATTCCAAGATACCTTAATAGTAATTTATTAAGAAATGATAATGTATATAATTACATATAACAAAGGCCCTTTAAAACAGGCTGATTATCCCGCAAATGAGCGTTTGTAGGAACACCCATTCCCAATACCTGCCCCGTGTAAAACGGCTTACAAATGAAAAATCACTCATTCATTAGCTGATTGCATCTTTTGTGTACCTATTTAACTCAATCTTATCGGTCACACATTACCCTAAGTAAATGGTGGATGTATGGCTGACAATCATGAAGATAAAAAGCTGCACAAACGATCCAGCGATCATTAGTGTGACCCACTTTGGGATTATATTTAGCAGTGCCCATGTTCCATCTTGTGATTGGATGACCCATATCAAGGCTCATTAAAAAAAAATGCCAATCATCGAGATCAGCGCTCATTATCTTGCTCATTATCATTAAAGCCTGTGTAAAACAGCCTTTACTCTATGTTATATATATATATAAAACTCAATTACTGACATCATTGTCTTTAGACAGTTTTTTGTGTCTTCAAAAGGCGCAAAAAAGGCGCAAGCAGGCGCAAGCCTTTTATGCGCCTTTTGGTTTACACATTTCTGCAGATTTTGAGTTGCAATCCACAGATTTTGGCAATACACATGATATGGAAGGATTTTATAACCTGCACTTTTTTGTGAAGAGGCGCAAAAAAAAAGCCCTAAGCCACTGAAACGTCTCTAAAACTACACCAGCCCAGACTTAGCTTAGCTTTTTGGTGTATGTGAATAGTGATGAGCGGCATAGGCCATATTCAAATTCACGATATTTTGCGAATATATGGACGTATATCCGTCATATATACGCAAAATTCACATATTCGTTATACTCGTTTTTTGCGCATATGCGAAAATTTATGCACATATTCACGAATATTGAACCCTCCCTTCTTTAATGGTATAGGGAACTATGACTAGTGCATTAACTATGTCATTTTTTGCAGATGGAAACCAATAGGCCCATTGTGGTCTATGGGGATCTCACGGCATGTAAAACAGTAAGATAAGCATGGATGGGAGACCACCACTGGTTTGAGTCCCGGGGTGGGACAGAGTGTTACAGTGTTGTGGTTTAACTTTACTTTCCTGGAAAAGTTTCTGAGTTGCCCATAGCAACCAGATTGCTTCCTTCATTTTTCTGAGGCCTTTTCAAAAATGAAAGAAGCAATCTGATTGGTTTCTTTGGGCAACTGCACAACTCTTTCTCTACACTGGTTTTGATGAATCTCCCCCATAGAGGGAGATTTATCAAAACCTGTCCAGAAGAAAAGTTTCTGAGTTGCCCATAACAACCAATCAGATTGCTTCCTTCATTTTGCAGAGGCCTTGTGAAAAATGAAAGAAGCAATCTGATTGGTTGCTATGGGCAACTCAGTAGGTAGGTTGCCTTAGTAGGTGGTGAGAACCTGTACAGGAATTCCACTTCAAGGTGTCAGAACCAGTAAGTTTAATCGGTTCTGATATTTCTTTTGTTTGTTTTGGTTGCTGGGCTACGCCTAGTTGTCTGACTGGTTTCCTCCTGTAGCTAACGTATTTACTTTGTTCTCCGTTTTCCTGGTATTTGTGACTTCCTGGTTTGGCTTCCTGACTATTCTCTTGTATTTGCGACTTTGCACCTTTGACAACTCCTGGTATAGACTCGGCTAGTGGACTTTGACTAATTGTGTGTGTTTTATTTAGTATTCTTTCTGTTAGTTTGTGTGCTTCCTGACTGTATCCCGACCTGTGTCGGTTTGTAGTATTTTGTTGACAATGACTTCCATCACTTATTAACCCCTTAAGGACCAAGGACGTACCGGTACGTCCTTGGTCCTGCTCCCGTGATATAACGCGGGGTTACACGGTAACCCCGCATTATATCACAGCGGGCCCGGCGTCATAGTGAAGCTGGGACCCGCCGCGCTTTATTAACCCTTTAGCCGCGCGCTCAGAGCTGAGCCACGCGGCTAAAAGCGAAAGTAAAAAGTGCCGGTTAGCTCAGTGGGCTGTTCGGGATAGCCGCGGCGAAATCGCGGCATCCCGAACAACTTACAGGACAGCAGGAGGGCCCCTACCTGCCTCCTCGCTGTCCGATCGCCGAATGACTGCTCAGTGCCTGAGATCCAGGCATGAGCAGTCAAGCAGCAGATACATCGATCACTGGTTACCTATGAGAAACCAGTGATCAATGATAAAGATCAGTGTATGCAGTGTTATAAGTCCCTATGGGAGCTGTAACACTGCAAAAAAAAAGTGAAAAAAAAGTGAATGAATATAATTTAACCCCTCCCCTATTAAAAGTTTGAATCACCCCCCTTTTCCCATAAAAAAACACAGTGTAAATAAAAATAAACATATATGGTATCACCGCGTGCGGAAATGTCCGAATTATAAAAATATATCGTGCATAGTGCATTTTTGGTCACTTTTTATATAATTTAAAAATGAATAAAAAGCGATCAATAAGTCCGATCAATGCAAACATGGTACCTTTAAAAACTTCAGACCACGACGCAAAAAATGAGCCCTCATACCGCCCCATACACGGAAAAATAAAAAAGTTATAGGGGTCAGAAGATGACAATTTTAAACGTATTAATTTTCCTGCATGTCCAGAAGTAGGACAAAATCAAACCTATATAAGTAGGGTATCATTTTAATCGTATGGACCTACAGAATAAAGATAAGGTGTCATTTTTACCGAAAAATTTACTACGTAGAAACGGAAGCCCCCAAAAGTTACAAAACTGCGGTTTTTTTCCATTTTGTCGCACAATGATTTTTTTTCCGTTTCCCCGTAGATTTTTGGGTAAAATGACTGACATCATTACAAAGTAGAATTGGTGGCGCAAAAAATAAGCAATCATATGGATTTTTAGGTGCAAAATTGAAAGAGTTATGATTTTTTAAAGGCAAGGAGCAAAAAACGAAAATGCAAAAACGGAAAAACCTCCGGTCCTTAAGGGGTTAAGGAAGGGACCGTCACCGCGGTTGTCAATCTGCTGTTTAGGGCGGGTAGGCAAGTAGACAGGGTCAGAGGGAGTGGGTGAGCTCAGGACTGCACTCCTTCCCTGCCCATACATGACACAAGGCCCTTCAAATAAGTTTACAGAGTGCTGTGGTAAAAGTCCTTTGTCCAACTTCCCATCTGATCCAAACCAATTTAGAAAATCTAGGTCTGACCAGAACTACACCTCCTATCTCTGCTCCTGTTAGGCAAACTTACAGCTATTCTAGAGTGTTACTTCTAGGTTTAGTTAATGAGGTACTCCAGGGAACTAAACCCATAGCTTATCCTCTCCCTCCCACCAACCTAGTTAATTGTCTAAATATCATTCATTAGCTATATAAAGTACTGAGAAAAATATGTTATCCAGCCATCCATTTTGTCTCTGTCCAATTCCTTTTCTGAAAGCAGCCCCCACCCTCCTGAGAGCCAAAGACCATGTGGATTCTGCCCTGCACTGATGAGTATTGCTCCTTTTAGCTGGGAGCTGTGTGCAGCCTTAGCCAATCAGAAACACTTCATCTCTCTGCTCACAAAGCAGGACAGTGGGTGCTGCTCTCAGAGAGGAAGCTGGGTGACAGTGAGAACAGAGCTACAATGGCTGTCAGTATTATAGTACCATGCTGCAGGGGGAGACAAGGATGGCACAGAATATTAAGCAGCCAGATGAGACAACAGGGGCAACAGGAGCCATGCATATCCAGCCGGATCATTTACAGGGAACATATCCAAGTACTGTGGTGGCTGTGTATTTTCCTGGAGCACCCCTTTAATTTCAGGCCTATCCTGTCCTGCATCCTTTTCAAGTTAAAGCTCACTTCATAAATGTCACGTATCAGTTGCAAGTTTCATTGCCTGAGACATTTCCAGATGGCGTCTATGATGAATACTGCACTGTATAAAGCTTGGAGGATTTTACCCAAAAGGTTGTCTCTAGACCCCACTGTAAAGGCATTGTGTTTAAGTTCTCACCTCCAAGAAGGAGAACATCTAATTGGACTTTATCAGTAACTGTATTCGACTAGTAACTTCATTTATATGTACACCAAAGACTTTCCACTCAGCATATTTGCTGCAGAAACAAGTGTAAAGGGACAGTGACCAAATTCCCACTCATTTGCTTTGAAAAAAGGCAGCCTTCCACTAGATTGTGTTGTATTTGGATTTGTAAAGCTACACCACTTTGGTTAGCTACACCATTTGTGGATGGCTACACTACCCTGACACATGACATCACTGTCTATCCTAGTAAGGGACTACTATATCCAGCTAGCCTGTACTACAAACCTTCTCTGGGCACTACAACAGTAACAAATAATTGTAGTTTACTCTTGCATTTCCTTTCACTTAACAAATCAAATCACCAGTTAATATACAGATAAAAATCTCCTTTGCTGGGTAAGTTATTTTGCTTCTCACAAACAGTCTGTGAACTTGAGACTTAATAAAATGTAACAAATCATCTTGGGTATAAAACTCATCATGACTGCTTCTGTATCTGACTCATTCATCATTGTAAGAAGGCTCCTGTCAACCTTTACGTTATGTTGTATACAACAAGAAATGCGCATACATCTGGCCTGTTCAATTTTCATATTTAGGACAGTGGGTAAAAAATGTACATAAATACAGAAAACAGATTCCCAACATTTGGTAACCTGTGACTGCCTGTGCTATATAACAGCATGTCTGCTCTTTCCTTACCCTCCCTGCTGATCTATCAATATTCTTGTTTGTGAGAAGAAGACTGTACTTTTCCATCGTCTTTTATCTACCTGTCACTGCAGGAGGCTTCACAGCAATAGTGCCCTAGTGTCTTTCTTTCTAGGGTTTTCAGTAACAGTACTGTTCTAAGTATTAAGAGGAATATTTCCAAAATGTTTAAGCTCTGCTCATATAATCCATGTAAACAATGTTAGGAATTTTTGATAGCACTTACTTTGGTGTGGTTTCATGGAGCTTCCACTCGAAACATTGTATATTACAGTATATAACCAACTTTATAACCTTAATAGATGTACCCATCTTGCAGGTGGCTCCCTGGCCAACTTCATCCTGCTCCTGGATTTACGTAACCAGAGTAACTCGCAGTGCTATGCTGTTTATGCAACTCCCAATAAAGTCAATTAGAGTTATGAAAATAACACGGCTTCCTAACTACCTCCAGAAGGCCAGAGGGGGCTGTGAAGCCAAAGCTGCAAGATGGAAATACCCCTCCAAGATGGCTATACACATTACATTTGTGTCTGCCTACCCTCTAAATAATTGTCCGACAGCTATCTCAGGTGAATGACCAGTTTAAGACTACAGAACAAGGGTTTTATAAAACAGTTGAGGCTTTGCCTATATTAAAGGAGTACTCCAGTGCTGCTTTTTAATGTTATTGTGCCCAGGCTGCACAAAAACAAACCTTAACTCACCTTCCGTCGCTCCCCCATTGCGCTGCTATCGGTCCTCGGTCCTCCAGTCCGATCTTTCTGCTTCTGTGTACACGGATCGTCTCACTGCAGTCAGCATATCGCCGGCCACAGCGATGTCCCACCTCAGGCGCTGATAGGCTGAACACAGTGTCATGAAAGGAGACAGGCAGCAGGGAGAAAGCGAGGCCCAGGCTCCTTACATGACACTGCGCTCAGCCTATCACCGGCCAAGGTGGGACATCGTTGCGGCCAGCGATATGCTGACCACAGTGTGACGATCCGTGTACACGGAAGCAGACCAGACCGCGGAGGACCGAAGACCGATAACAGCGCAACGGGGGAGCAACAGAAGGTGACTAAAGTTTTTTTCGTTTGTTTGTTTTTTTGCAGCCTGGGAACAATAGGTTTAAAAAAAAAGCAGCGCTGCAGTACTCCTTTAGAATAGGGAAAGCTAGGCAAATCAGTATGTACTGTATAAGGTTGAGGGACACTGTAGGGTCCATGTACATTAAAATATTTCAATTATCAATATACAAATTCTTATTACTTGCCATTAATTCTCAGTGGTCAGGCCCCCACTGATCAGCTTGTTGTCACCTTTCGTGTGAATAAGGGTTAACTTCTTCAGATGGGAATATATTTTTAAGTAATGTCCTGTTTCCCCATCCCAATAGAATACTGTATATACTTAACTAGAAAACATGCCTTAGTATAAAAGGCCTGGGTATAAAGGGTCAGTCTTTCTGTTTTGTGTTCACTGGATTTGTTCCATGACAATTCATGATTTTGTTTTTTTTCGCTTGCTGCTTGGTAGCTAGGAAATGTCCATGGCAGGCATTCACATCTACCTTCTATCTATCATCAGTAATGCATGTTCCCAATTCTGCACTGGTAAATTGAGATCAAATGAGATAAAATATCTACTCTTTTTTTTTTTTTTTTTTTTTTTTTTTAAGGGTCTATTCAGTGATTTTATATCCCTGCTGTCTGGGTCTGGTACATGACACTGCAGCTCAGCTTATCACTGGCTGAGGAGGGATATCACTGCAGCCGACAATTAGCTCAGTGCAATGTGACGTGTCAGGCCCCAGAGTACGTAAGAAAACTGGGGCTGGAGGACAGATCAATTCCAGTGGTGTCGGTGGACGGCGGTTAGTTAAAGTTTGATATTTTCATTGTGGCGGCCTGGGGAGAATATTAAAAAATCACTGGATAACCCCTTTAAATGTGGACATGAAAACCAATCTCTCTGACTTCAGCTGCTCCAAATAAAGTCATGCGAAATCAGTTGTTATAACTTGCTTCTGGCCATTGGAAACTTGCAGCCATTAAAGAGAGTTCTCTTTGGCTGCATTTTGAAAATTGATGTTAAACGAGGATTTGATTAGATCCTAAAGCCCTCCCCTCCTCAGCCTTGGCCTATGATTCCTCCCCTCTCCGCCTGGCTAGTCAACCCCTTTGCTCTTTATTAAGGGCCCATCAGATTTAGTCTATATTCGTTATATTTTGTTATAGCAAATTTGTTATATTTTGTTACTGCTGTCATCAGGGTGCGGGTGGTACAGGAGAGAGAATGTTGGTTGCATCGCTTACTTGTGGATGTTAGTCTGGTTTGGAACAGGTCCTTTTTCTCCTGGGTGGAGGTCATAGCTGAGTGTAGGGATACCTGGGCTCCTCCTTGGTTGGCCATGTTATTATAAAGCGGTTTGTTAAGCTGTGCAGGCTCACTTGCCCTCCTGGGAGTCTAAGGTCTTTTCTGATGTTGCAGTGTTACATCAGTCTTAAAAACATGAAATAAAAAGCCCACAGTCAGAGTGCCTTCACGCCTCTACTGGACTTGGTTATATTTTTCATATCTTCTTCTACTGCTAGATAAAAACATGACAAATAAAAACCATTAAATTATAATCTTTGGGTCATGCAGATTGTTCCATGCAAAGGCAATTTTTTTTTTTTTACTGGTGTATCATTATCTAACAGCATCATAGATCACTATGATTACAAAAGTTCAGGTCATTCATCCTGGGATCAGTCTGCTGTGGCTGGACTGGGGAGAGCAATGGGGCAAGGATTGAAGTGAAGTCTAATTGGCGCAGTACATGGCTCCACAGCAGACAGAAAGCTTTCTTTACGGTAGAAAGAGTGGTAAACAGACTCTTAGCACCACCCTGGGGATCACATCAAAAAGAAAAGGAGAATGGCTGCCAGGTAGTGATCACATTTAATCCCCTGGGGCACCACAGTGCTCTGTTGATGGTAGTTGGTAGTGTCCTTGGTGTTACAGTAGAACAGAAGTTGGCAGATCATCGGGAGAATAGAAGAACCAGCCCAGACAGTAGTGCAGTTTAATCTGTGACTTTACCGGACAATGAAAAATTATCCACATAAGTAGTTTCCAGTTCCAACAGAAATAAAACAGCAAACAATGATGTGCATGGTGCAGAGTTAACTTCTGTGAGTCTGTGGGTGTTAATCCCTGAGATCTTAGCACCTTAGATTCAGTCCAAGAGATGTTTTTAGTACCTCAGGTGATTGGCATTCAATTGGCATTCAGTGGTGTAGAAATGTACAAATTCGACCAGAAGTCCACCAGAAGTGTAACTCTCCTAGGCTAGTAGAAGAAGAGACACTGGCCCATATCTTGAAGGCTGAAGAAAGTTTATTGCTCAGGATCGGGCAAGGCTGGTTTCACTCTTGTTCCTCGCTGGCTAGGGTTAGATACGAAAAGCAGCTATACTAAGTGTATGTGTAGATGGTTTGGCCAACCTTATGCATTAATCATAAATAAACATTTTTTATCTCCACAATTAGAATTGAAATGGTTAAATGCACATTTAATCAAACAGTTCTTTTCTTGGCCAAACGCAGTAATTTAGTATAATGGGACATTACCAGTCCATTTTATGCTCTAGTGAAACTGGCCTTTGAAGTAGTCCAGGACTTTCTAATTAAGGACTACAGAGGATCTATATCAGGGGACAACATTGAAAAAGCGCTATATGCATCTGGCAAGGTTTGGACCTTTACAAAAACCTTCATGGACACCCGGCATACCTATATGCCAAATTTAGGGTCGACCAGTTCAGGTATTTGCATACCTATAGAGGACAGGCTCTGATAATGGCTGATAACAGAGAACAAGAGTCAGTGACTGCTGTATACATCCAGGAAACTTAGGACCTTCACGAAAACCTTCCTGGACCCCCAATGTACCTAGGTGCCTTATCTCGGGTCAAATGGTTAAGGCGTTTGATTCCTACAAAGGACAGACTGTGATAATGACTGATAACATAAAAACAACAGGGAGTGAGTACTGTATATGTTTTTGCAAGCTCAGGACCTTTCCAAAACCTTCCTGGACACCTGATGTACCTAGGTGCCTAATCTGGGGTCAAATAGTTAAGGTGATTGGATGCGCAATAAGAATAGGATGTGATAATGGCTGAAAACAGAAAACAACAGTGAGCAAGTGCTGTATATGTTCAGCAAGTTCAGGACCTTTACAAAAACTTCCTGAACACCCAATGTACCTATGTGTCAAATTTGGGTTTAAACAGTTCAGACATTTTGATGCCTATGGAGGACAGGCTGATAATGGCTGATAACAGAGAACAATAGTGAGTGAATCTGATAACAGAGAACAATAGTAAGTGATGTGTACATCTGGCACAAGGACACCTGATGTACCAATGTACCAAATTTGGGGTCAAATGTTTCAGGCATTTGGATGCCTACAAAGGACAGACTGTGATAATTGCTGATAACAGAAAATAACAGTGAACGAGTGCTGTATAAAATTGGAAAGGTTGGGACCTTCACAAAAACTTTCCTGGACACCCCATGTACCTATCTGCCAAATTATGGTTGAAACACTTCAGACATGTAATGCCTATAGGGGATAAGCTCTCATAATGACTGATAGCAGAGAACAACAGTGAGTGAGTGCTGTATATATCTTTCACCTTAGAAATAGCTTAGAAATAGCTTAGAAATAGCTAAGGTGTGCACCTTAGAAATAGCTTCCCAGACACCCCATGTACCTTCATGTCAAATTTGGAGTCAAACAGTTTAGGTGTTTGAATGCCTATAAAGAACAGACTGTGATAATATTGCTGTGATGCTTTGTCTGTGGGGTGGTGTAGCCTGGGGCTTGGTCGGGCAGCAGTGGGATTGCCTGGCCACTGGGTCATTCCCCCTGTGGACTTGGTGTCTCGGTGGTGGTGGTGGTCGCAGCCTGGCGCTATGCCGGTGTTAGGTTAGGGACCCATTCGGACTAGGTAGCCTTGACATGGAGAGTGGGCTTGCACTTTTTGATCAACCTGTTAGTTTTTGAAATTATGCTGAGAAGCAAGTAGATCAAAATACAAATTGTGGATGTGCGGCTGTGTTTCTGTTTTAGACTGTGGTAATGGTTGATACCAGGGAACAACCATAAGCTAGTTCTGTATAGTTCCATCAAATCATATCACAGACGGAAGAAAAGGTATAACTGAAACTTAAAGCGTACCCATCAGATCCAACAAAAAAACATTTTTTTATATATCACCCAGTACCTTATCCTGACCATGTACATCTAATTTTTATGTGTCTAGCACCTTTATTTTTTTTTTTTATCACACTTTTAGTTTAGCTCACTAGTATGAATTCCTCTCAAAGGGAGGGGGCGTGGCCTCACTGTGCAGGTCTCCGCCCCCTTCCTCAGTATGCTGTCTGCTCACATCTCCCCTAGCATTAGTAAAACTACAACTCCCAGCTTGTCCTCACTGACAGTAACGGGACACAAGCTGACAGTGGATTTTCCTCCAGCGGTGAGCTCTGTGCTCACAGCTGTCAATCAAGGAAGTGTGTCCATGACATAGGTGATGATGCATGGACAGAGCAGGACTAGTATGTGTCCAAGCAGTCAGGGGGGCAGTTGTTTGATTGGCTTTTTCAGTATGAAATACTGCAAATTTTCTAATGAAAGCAATTGCAAAACCTATTGGTTTTGTGTGCTTTACAACATATAAAATGTTTTTGTATCTGACAGTGCCCATTTAAAGTCTCATGCATAAAAATGTATCCCCTACTGAAAGATAGGGGACAAGTTTTAGATCACGGGGGTCCGAGCGCTGCGGCCCTCCGCGATCTCCTGTAGGGAGCCCCAGTACTGTAGCACAGGAGCGCATCATGGCCCCCGCCCGAAGCAGAGCCGTAGGTTGCCGAACGGCTCTTCCATAGAACTATATGGAGAGGGCGTGGCGGCCTCCGCTTCGGGAAGGGGTAGTGACGGGCACCTGTGCTATAGCAGTGGGGCTCCGTGCAGGAGATCGCGGAGGGCCGCAGTGCTCGGACCCCCACGGTCTAAAACTTATCCTTTAACTTTTAATTACTGATGGCTAAAAAATAAATCACACTAACCCGTGGTGATGGAGAGGACCCTGATGCATCACATCATCATTAAAGGAGTTGCATGAGCTCATGGGTATCTGAGTGAGTGGTCCTCCAGTGGACCGTATTTTACTTACCAACATTCTATTTATAGCAAGAATTGCTGGGATACTTGTTTCCCTTTGTAGATACACACCCCTGAAGAACCCTGTTTATTGTTGGGGGGAAACGCGTTGGGTTGTTGTATAGTTACGCATTTAAGAACTGTGTTTTTGTCCTTGCCATTTAGCCAGTTGGCATTTTCCTTATTGTTGATCATATAAATGTTCATGCCGATGTATTAGTGTACTGTGGTAATAAGGGCATTATCATTCATTTCGTTAGTATTGTCTTGCTTAATATCGATTATGTATTCCTGACCTGAGGATCTTGCTCATATCACCATGGGTTAGTGTGATTTATTTTTTAGCCATCCTCAATTAAGAGTTAAGTTTTAGCAATACCTTTTCTTTCGTCTGTGATAATATTTTTAAGGAGTATTACTAACAGTCTCTATAGCACCATAGAGCCTGATGTCTGTGATATAGTTCCGTCAAAGGACCTTTGCTAAACCTTCATGGACTACTGATGCACATAGCTGCTAAATTTAGAGTCAAAGGGTTCAAGCATTTGGTTGCCTATAGAGGATGGCTGATGACAGAGAACAATAGTTAGTGCTGTATACATCCAGCAAAGCCAGGACCTTTACCAAAACCTTCTTATACACTTGATGTACCTACATGACAAATTTGGGATCAAACTGTTCAGGCGTTTGGATGCCTATAGAGGTCACACAGACAGTTTGTCTTTATAATATTGATATGTACCAGCACTTTAACCCTGTGCACCCCACAGTAGACATTCTCTGCCTTTTCCAGAGCACCGTGTTGCTACATTATTAGGAAGAGACCTTGATAATGGCTGATAAGGCCCCTTTCACACTACAGGCATCATCCCGCTTTTTTTTACTGCCGTTATTTTACAATAACGGATGGAAAAAAAACCTGATACAACAACTGGTAATAATGGATGATAACTGATGACCACCTGATGAAAACCTGCTGTTGTTCATCCATTATCATCGGATATCATCCGTTATTACCAGTTACATCCGTTTTTTTAACCCCTTAAGGACAGACCCATTTTTTACCTCAATGACCAGGCTCTTTTTTTTAAATTTGACATGTATCTCTTTAAATGCTTTTTCTGAGCAGAGCGATTCTGAGATTGTTTTTTCGTGACATATTGTACTTTATATAACTGGTGCATTTTTGTTGACACATGCAGCATTTTTTGTGAAAAACGTAAAAATATTGTAAAAAACTGGAAATTTTCTGGCTTTTTTTTAATTCATGGTGTACAGTGTGCGGTAAAAGTGATGTTATATTTATTGTGTGGGTCAGTACGATTATGGCGATACCCATTTTATATGGCTTTCTATGTTTTTTTCCCTTTTCTGAGCAAAATTCTTTTTCTGCCATTCATTTTCCAACAGCCGTAACTTTTTAATTTTTCGTCCAACGCCATTGTGTAAGGGCTTATTTTTTGCGGCATGAGCTGTACTTTTTATTGGTATCATTTTTGTGCTACGTACTACCGTTTGATCTTTTTTATTTTGCTATTTGTTCCAAAATTTGTGAATTTTGCGCTTTTCCCCAAAAATTTTTTTACGGCGTTCACCGTGCGGGATAATTTACATTATAGTTTTATAGTACACGTCATTATGGACGTGGCAATACTAATTATGTATGGGATTTGTGTTTTTGATCTTTTTTGGTGATAATACAGGGCTTTTATTGGGAAAGGGGCATTTTTTTTTTTACACTTCATACTTTTATTGAAGAACTTTTTATTTTATTTTTTACTCTTTTTACAGGTTATACTATGTTGCAATACATTTGTACTGCAGCACAGTATGACCTGATGAGCTTCACACTGTACAGCCTGTGCGATCCAGCTTCCGGCTGGATCTCACAGGCTTCCGTAGCAGGCAAACAGGAGGTCTGTCACGATGCCGGCTGGCAGGTAGTGGATCCTCTGTGCCAGAGAGGGATTGGCGAGGACCGCGCTAGTGGACCGGTTCTAAGTCACTACTGGTTTTCACCAGAGCCCGCCGCAAAGCGGGATGGTCTTGCTGCGGCGGTAGTGACCAGGTCGTATCCACTAGCAACGGGTCACCTCTCTGACTGCTGATGATAGGCGAGGTACAAGGGAGTAGACAGAAGCAAGGTCGGACGTAGCAGAAGGTCGGGGGCAGGCGGCAAGGTTCGTAGTCAGGGTGGATAGCAGAAGTTCTGGTACACAGGCTTTAGACACACAATACGCTTTCACTAGGCACAAGGGCAACAAGATCCGGCAAGGGAGTGCATGGGAGGAGGTCAGATATAGTCAGGGACCAGGTGGAAGCCAATTAAACTAATTGGGCCAGGCACCAATCATTGGTGCACTGGCCCTTTAAGTCTCAGGGAGCTGGCGCGCGCGCGCCCTAGAGAGCGGAGCCGCGCGCGCCAGCACATGACAGCAGGGGACGGGAACGGGTAAGTGACCTGGGATGCGATTCGCGAGCGGGCGCGTCCCGCTGTGCGAATCGCATCCCCAACGGCCATGACAGTGCAGCGCTCCCGGTCAGCGGGACTGACCGGGGAGCTGCAGGGAGAAAGACGCCGTGAGCGCTCCGGGGAGGAGCGGGGACCCGGAGCGCTAGGCGTAACAGTACCCCCCCCCTTAGGTCTCCCCTTTTTTTTGTCCGGTGACTGCCTCCCCTGGGATGAGGACACCGGGAAGGAATGGATGGTTTCCTCAATGGCAGGCAGTACAGCAGGAGTAGGAATGGGGAGGGAGGGCAGAGGGTGAAGCTTGGCACGGGGCAGGGAGACACAAGGACGGGAGCCATGAGGGGACACAGAGGCTTGCCTGAAGGGACTGGGAGGGGGGGAGAGGCATTTTCTGTGGCAGGCAGAGTCCCTAACGACCTTAGGGGGACCGGATACAGGAGGAACCACAGGGTCACGGCAGGGAGTATTGGGAACCGGTTTAAGGCAGTCCTTGGAACAAGAGGGACCCCAACTCTTGATCTCCCCAGTGGACCAGTCCAGGGTTGGGGAATGGTGTAGAAGCCAGGGTAGTCCAAGGAGAATTTCGGAAGTGCAATTGGGAAGGACCAAAAATTCAATTTTCTCGTGATGAGGTCCGATGCACATTAGGAGGGGCTCCGTGCGGTAACGCACGGTGCAATCCAACCTGGCTCCGTTGACCGCGGAAATGTGGAGTGGCTTGACAAGACGGGTCATCGGAATGCGGAATTTATTCACCAAGGACTCCCGAATAAAATTCCCAGAAGCACCAGAGTCCAGGCAGGCCACGGCTGAGAGGGAAGAGCTGGCTGAAGTAGAAATCCGTACAGGCACCGTGAGACGTGGAGAAGCCGACTTAGCATCCAGAGACGCCACACCCACGAGAGCTGGGTGCGAGCGTGCGTTTCCCAGACGTGGAGGACGGATAGGGCAATCCACCAAAAAATGTTCGGTACTGGCACAGTACAGACAAAGATTCTCTTCCTTACGGCGATTCCTCTCTTCCAGGGTCAGGCGAGACCGATCCACTTGCATGGCTTCCTCGGCGGGAGGCCTAGGCGCAGATTGCAGTGGAGACTGTGGGAGAGGTGTCCAGAGATCTAAGTCTTTTTCCTGGCGGAGCTCTTGATGTCTCTCAGAAAAACGCATGTCAATGCGCGTGGCTAGATGAATGAGTTCATGCAGGTTAGCAGGAGTTTCTCGTGCGGCCAGAACATCTTTAATGTTGCTGGATAGGCCTTTTTTAAAGGTCGCGCAGAGGGCCTCATTATTCCAGGAAAGTTCAGAAGCAAGAGTACGGAATTGTATGGCGTACTCGCCAACGCAAGAATTACCCTGGACCAGGTTCAGCAGGGCAGTCTCAGCAGAAGAGGCTCGGGCAGGTTCCTCAAAGACACTTCGAATTTCCGAGAAGAAGGAGTGTACAGAGGCAGTGACGGGGTCATTGCGGTCCCAGAGCGGTGTGGCCCATGACAGAGCTTTTCCAGACAGAAGGCTGACTACGAAAGCCACCTTAGACCTTTCAGTAGGAAACTGGTCCGACATCATCTCCAAGTGCAGAGAACATTGCGAAAGAAAGCCACGGCAAAACTTAGAGTCCCCATTAAATTTGTCCGGCAAGGACAGGCGGAGGCTAGGAGTGGCCACTCGCTGCGGAAGGGGTGCAGGAGCTGGCGGAGGAGATGATTGCTGCTGAAGTTGCGACTGAAGTTGCTGCACAATGGTGAATACTTCCGACAGCTGGTGGGTTAGATGGGCGATCTGTCGGGATTGCTGGGCGACCACCGTGGTGATATCAGAGATATAAGGCAGAGGGACGTCAGCGGGATCCATGGCCGGATCTACTGTCACGATGCCGGCTGGCAGGTAGTGGATCCTCTGTGCCAGAGAGGGATTGGCGAGGACCGCGCTAGTGGACCGGTTCTAAGTCACTACTGGTTTTCACCAGAGCCCGCCGCAAAGCGGGATGGTCTTGCTGCGGCGGTAGTGACCAGGTCGTATCCACTAGCAACGGGTCACCTCTCTGACTGCTGATGATAGGCGAGGTACAAGGGAGTAGACAGAAGCAAGGTCGGACGTAGCAGAAGGTCGGGGGCAGGCGGCAAGGTTCGTAGTCAGGGTGGATAGCAGAAGTTCTGGTACACAGGCTTTAGACGCACAATACGCTTTCACTAGGCACAAGGGCAACAAGATCCGGCAAGGGAGTGCATGGGAGGAGGTCAGATATAGTCAGGGACCAGGTGGAAGCCAATTAAACTAATTGGGCCAGGCACCAATCATTGGTGCACTGGCCCTTTAAGTCTCAGGGAGCTGGCGCGCGCGCGCCCTAGAGAGCGGAGCCGCGCGCGCCAGCACATGACAGCAGGGGACGGGAACGGGTAAGTGACCTGGGATGCGATTCGCGAGCGGGCGCGTCCCGCTGTGCGAATCGCATCCCCAACGGCCATGACAGTGCAGCGCTCCAGGTCAGCGGGACTGACCGGGGAGCTGCAGGGAGAAAGACGCCGTGAGCGCTCCGGGGAGGAGCGGGGACCCGGAGCGCTAGGCGTAACAAGGTCATAATCTGACCTCCTGCTGCCATAGCAACCAATGGCGACCCGCAATCATATCGCGGCGCCACCGTTGGAGAACAGGGGGAGAGCGCTCCCCCTGTCAACACCATAGATGCCGTGATCAGGATTGATCACGGCATCTAGGGGGTTAATGCTGCCGGGACAATGCTGCCGGGACTATGACGTATGCATACGTCCAATTGCGCGAACGTGTCGGATGATTGGACGTATTCATACGTCCTATAGCAGGAAGGGGTTAATCAGGTTTTTAAACCTTTTTTGTAAAGCTGTACTGAGCATGCTCATTACAAAAAACAGATGTTCAAAAAAAACTGACAATAACTGATGATATCGGATGTTTTATTTTTTTTTAACATCTGGTTCCCATAGACTTCAATGTTAAATTTTAACATCCGGTTTTTCACATGCCTGATGCAAAAGGATGTTCAAAAAATCCCATTGACATGAATGGGATTTTTTGACGGCCATTTTCAGGACTTTTTGCCTGGAGTAATATCGGAGGTTTTTTACAGGATGATATCTGTAGTGTGAAAGGTGCCTAATAGTGTTGGTCACGAATATTCGCATTTCAAATTTTGATATTTGAAATAACGAATATTCCCTTTTTTCCGCATATGCGCATATTCCTTCTTTTCACTTGTGGAATTAGAATGATGCAAATACACTTGTCAGAGGTTATCAACAACATCCCTAGCAACCAATAGTAAAGTTGCCCACCCCCTCACTGTTTTCTTCCTCGAATGCACGAATATACGAATAATCACATATGCGAATATAACGAAAATGCGAAATTCACGAATATAGGAGGAATATTCGTCTATATATTCGCAAAATATCGCAAATTCAAATATGGCCAACGCCGCTCATCACTAGTGCCTAACAGGGGGCAGTGAGTGTGTGCCGTATAAGGTCAGATCCTATAGAAAAACCTTCCCAGACACCCCATATACCCAGGGCCCGATCATCATTGGCGCTCATGGAGCACCTGCTCCGGGCCCCGTCACATTCGGGACATCCCTTTGTCACTGACCTCCCGTGCGTGCGCCCATAGAAGAGCGGAACATCGAGGAGGACGCGCGCACATGGTGAGTGACCAGCGGCACGTCATCTTCAGTGTTCCGACCTCCGCTCCTTCGGCCCCGGGATCTACTGCTATGACCCCAGACCGGTGGAGCCATACACTGTATATGGCTGAAGGCTGTATGTCTGTGGGGGAACTGTACTGCACCTAATATGGGGAGCTATACTGCACCTACTGTGGGGGACTATACTGCACCTACTGTGGGGGACTATACTGCACCTAATGTGGGGGACTATACTGCAACTAATGTGGGGGAGTTATACTGCACCTAATGTGGGGGAATTATACTGCACCTAATGTGGGGGAACTATACTGCACCTAATGTGGGGGACTATACTGCACCCAATGTGGGGGAATTATACTGCACCTAATGTGGGGGAATTATACTGCACCTAATGTGGGGGAATTATACTGCACTTTATGTGGGGGAACTATACTGCACCTAATGTGGGGGACTATACTGCACCTAATGTGGGGGAATTATACTGCACCTAATGTGGGGGAATTATACTGCACCTAATGTGGGGGAATTATACTGCACCTAATGTGGGGGAACTATACTGCACCTAATGTGGGGGAACTATACTGCACCTAATGTGGGGAACTGTACCAACATAATGTGAGGAACTATACTGCACCTAATGTGGGGAACTATACTGCACCTAATGTGGGGAACTATACTGCACCTAATGTGGGGGAATTATACTGCACCTAATGTGGGGAACTATACTGCACCTAATGTGGGGAACTATACTGCACCTAATGTGGGGGAATTATACTGCACTTAATGTGGGCAACTATACTGCACCTAATGTGGGGAACTATACTGCACCTAATGTGGGGGAATTATACTGCACCTAATGTGGGGAACTATATTGCACGTAATGTGGGGGAAATATACTGCACCTAATGTGGGGGAACTATACTGCACCTAATGTGGGGGAACTATCCTGAACCTAATGTGGGGGAACTATACTGCACCTAATGTGGGGGAACTATACTGCACCTAATGTGGGGGACTATACTGCACCTAACGTGGAAGACTATGCACTGCACCTAATGTGGGGGACTATACTGCACCTAATGTGAGGGAACTATACTGCACCTAATGTGGAGGAGCTATACTGCACCAAATGTGGAGGAACTATACTGCACTTAATGTGGGGGAACTGTACTGCACCTGATGTGGGGAACTATAAAGCACCTAATGTGGGGGAACTACACTGCACCTAATGTGGGGGAACTGTACTGCACCTAATGTGGGGGAACTATACTGCACCTAATGTGGGGGGACTATACTGCACCTAATGTGGGGAACTATAAAGCACCTAATGTGGGGGAACTACACTGCACCTAATGTGGGGGAACTGTACTGCACCTAATGTGGGGAACTATACTGCACCTAATGTGGGGGAACTATACTGCACCTAATGTGGGGGAACTATACTGCACCTAATGTGGGGGAACTATACTGCACCTAATGTAGGGGACTATCCTACACCTAATGTGGGGGAACGATACTGCACCTAATGTGGGGAACGATACTGCGCCTAATGTGGGGGAACTATACTGCACCTAATGTGGGGGAACTATACTGCACCTAATGTGGGGGAACTGTCGGTGGGGGGGCTTTGGGAGGGCCATCATATTGAAGTGTTCCGTCTTCCAGGCAGCCTTAATCTGGCCCTGCATGTACCTACATTTCAAATTTGGGGTCATGTGGTTCAGGCGTTTATTGCCTAGAGAGGACAGACTGTGATGGTGGCTGATAACAGAGGACAACAGTGAGCTAGTGCTGTATATTTAGAGCAGTGTTTCCCAACCTGGGTGCCTCCAGCTGTGGCCAAACTACAACTCCCAGCATGCCCGGACAGGCGAAGGCTGTCCGGGCATGCTGGGAGTTACAGTTTGGCCACAGCTGGAGGCACCCTGGTTGGGAAACACTGATTCAGAGCAAAGTTGGGACCTTTTACGAAAGCCTTCCGATGTACCTACATTCCAAAGTGTGGGTCAAATGGTTCAGGTGTTTGCCTATAGAGAAGAGACAGATTGGTGGCAGGTCATTAACCCTGTGCTCCCCGCAGTAGACATTTCCAGCCCACTCCGGGGCACCGTGCTGCTGATGCATTATGCATGTGGGGGCGGTCACGTGATGCAGGTTGAGTGTGAATGATTCAGGAGCTGTCTGTACGTGTGCTGCAGGCTCCGCCCCCTCCTCGGCTGTCTCGTCCACAGACAGGAGCAGAGATGGAGCCCAGCGCTGCCTGCTGATGCCCGGTCCTGGTGAGTGTATTGCCAGTGCCCATCCCTCAGCCAGAGCCCATTATTCACCCCTCTCCTTCTGCTCACCCTCTTGCCTTTCCTGGCAATGCAGCCTGCCCTGTAACAGATGCTTCTATTACTGTACAGGACTGTGCTGTAGACCTGGCTGTGAGCATATACAAGCTTGCTGTATTAATAGGGACTGGAAGGGCGTTTACATACATTAGATACTGTCTACTTATAGTTCAGTAAGTCCCAAGACCCTTCCTTGCTTCCCCAGTCCCCTGGAGCATGTAAAGGAAAGTGTAACCTACCTGGGGTTAGCTGGTCACCAGCAGAATCCTACACTGGGGTATCAATTTCCTAGTGTAAACTGGAACCAATGCATCTGCAGCAGTGATACAGATATTATAGAAGGGACTGAGAAGACAGATACAAGATGAGAAGAGGAAATATAATAATGGAACATGCAGGAATGCAGATCTTAGTAGCCTGTAATGATAGCGATCTGTATTCTTTAAATAAAGTCTAAGATAACAGATATATTCCAGATAGATAGCTATGTAGCATATGATGCCTCTATGGCAGTGTTTCCCAACCAGGGTGCCTCCAGCTGTTGCAAAACGACAACATCCCAGCATGGCAAGCTGGGAGTTGTCGTTTTGCAACAGCTGGAGGCACCCTGGTTGGGAAACACTGCTCTATGGTAAGGTGGAGAAGATATATCTTGCAGTCAACATATAATGTATTACTGACCTAAAAAATGCTTATTCTTGTACAAGTAAAAGTTATTTAAAGCTTTAATGTAACGATAAGGATGGTTTTCAGTGTGCATATATGATCAGCTACACGTAAGGCTGCGTTCACACGGACGTCTAGACCCGTCCCGTTTTTCTCCCGTCAAAAATAAAAACTGATTAAAAAAAAAACGGACAATAACGGATGCAAACGGATGTTATCCATTTGGATCCGTTGTTGTTCAGTTAATACATTTAAAAAAAAAATATATATATATATATATATATTTTTTTTTTGTTCTGAGCATGCTCAGAAGTAAAAACGGATCAAAAATGCGGATGCAAACGGATGACATTAAAGGCTCATCCGTTTTCCATAGACTTCAATGTTAAATTTACTGTATCCGGTTTTTTTTCTTCCGTTTTTTTTTTTTTTTTTGACGGAAGAAAAAATACTGCACGTGCCGTTTTTCCTGCCGTTAAAAAAAAAAACGGAAATGAGCGCAGACGGGTACAAACGGATGTAAACGGATTGTAAAGAAAAAAAAACATTGACATGAATGGGATTTTTTTTTAACCGTTTTTTGATCCGTTTACAGCCTGCAAGAACGGAACAGAAACAGGGATAAAAAAAAAAAAAAAAAAACGGGGACAGACGGCCGCGTGAACGCATCCTAACAGGTGCCAGGGAAAGCTCGCCAGTCTGTTCAGTTACATATAATATACCCTTTTAATGTCTCACATATGCAATTTGGTGACTACAGGGTTAATTGGACAATTGGCCACCAGATCCAAACCAGTATAAATTGCTGTTTTCCTTACTCGAGAGTCATTTTTATTGAGAGCTTCCCCCCATGTGGTGTAGAAGTGGTTATTAAGCTTGATACTTAAATGACAAGGCAACGTGCTTTTTGCCAGAGGGGGTTAATTTTATTTGACATGAGAACGATTTGTCCGTGGTTATTTCTAGGAAGGCTTGGTATTAGATCAGCCCGGTGTGGTTATAGTGTTTCAGTCTATGGGCGTTTTCTGGAGCTCTCCGAGGTCCTGAATTTCCAGCACTTCCTGATTATGGAGCCAAATGACTGTTCAGTATGTCTGTTATAATGGGCAGCCGTCCAGTCACTGATACAGACCAGAAAGCTTCAGCGCTTTTTGTTACCCGTTTCTCTAATCTTTTATCAAAATATTTCCTGCCTTGTCATTTGACTGTAACAGTTGCTTTAAATCTTTTCCATTTGTGTTTATGTCGATGTTGCTTTGTCTGACATGTTTAGATTTAATTATGATTTGTTTAATAAACATAACAGTTTTGTAGCCTAAAGAAACTTCTGGATACATTGTCACAATAATGACCTTGTAGTAATATAGAATAAGTGGGCTCAACCACAAAAAGTAATATTAGTGGGTGCTTATCTATGCTTTAGGACAAAATGTACAACCAAATAGAAAAAGCAAAGCAAAAAGTGATAGCAGACCAAAAAGTATCAAAATTAAGCTTTATTATACAAAAATAGCCATGTATAGTTTAAAAACATTTAAAAAAGAGGTCCACAAAGCATTTCTGACCTCCTAAAGCCATAGGAAGGGACCCCAGACCCGATCTGGGGCTCCCCCCACAAACAAGGACACCCGTCTAATCTCTCAACAATAAAGTGCAATGTTCTCTCTGTGACTTCTGGCCCCAATGGTGTACTATATGCTTTATTGTGTTGGGGCCAGAAGTCACAGAGAGAACATTGCACTTTATTGTTGAGAGATTAGACGGGTGTCCTTGTTTGTGGGGGGAGCCCCAGATCGGGTCTGGGGTCCCTTCCTATGGCTTTAGGTGGTCAGAAATGCTTTGTGGACCTCCTTTTTAAATGTTTTTAAACTATACATGGCTATTTTTGTATAATAAAGATTCATTTTGAAATTTTTTGGTGTGCTATCACTTTTTGCTTTGCTTTTTCTATTTGGTTGGATAATAATGACTTCGTAAGGACCATTCCCATTATTAAACCATAAATCAGACTGAGAAAATACCCAAGTAACCTAGACAGGTTATATTTCTATGGAAAGCTCCATGTAGTGATTAAAAGCCAGTAGTGTCTAGAAGTAAAGTCTTGACTTTAGTTACATATGCAGAATGCTTTGGCAGACGTTAATCCAATCTATACAACTATTGCAGTTTTGCATTGTAATGTATAAAGGCCAATATTTTATTCATTTAGAGTAGGAACTAAACTCTAATGGGTTTCGCTGCATTATAAAATGGAGTATCTAGTAGATGACTTCTTACTTAAAGGGGTTAGCTAACCAAAGATGTATTATTTTTCAATATGATTTCTTTATTTTAGATAGAAGAGGTAACAGGTGGAGCATCTTGTAGCTATAACTAAAATCACAAAGGTTGGACATCTATTGGGTCTTATTTTAGTTTGGCTTTGGTGTAGGTCTTGTGGTTAAGTTGCTTTTTCAGGAACTCCAAATATACACCAAGTTGTAAGCAAGTAATGGCAATTTATGTTTTTTCCTGGAGGTGTCAGGAGAATTGAAGGGAAACTGACAGCAGGTACACTTGCACTTAACCCAATACACAGGGTTATAGTGCGGGCAAACCGGATTACAATGAGGCTTCAGTTACCCGGATCTTCTGTCGAGTTTCGAAGATATCCATTGCATTGCTAATCTGGAAAATGGACAGTTTTACGAAATGAAGGAATGACCTGGCATACCCGGCATCCCTGCCCCCGTCCCCTCTGCCCTGATATGCCCACCCAACTCATGAATATTTATGCCCATTTTTTTGTATTTGACTATGATCAGTAAAAAAAAAAAGAAAAAAAAGAATCTAGGCAATACACTTTAAAGACTTTTGTAATAAGGTTCTAATAACCTCTGATACTTTGTGTTGCTTCCTCTGATAATGTAGTAGTAGTAGTAAAGTCATACAGTGGTAATAAAGGTAATAGTTGGAAACATATGACTACATTGAAATGTGTGAGGTTTGTCTTTGATGGGTCTTTAAGGTTGTAGAGAGACACTAATATTTCTTTTGGTGTGTTTTGGGATATTGTCCAATGACAGTTTAACTAAATAAACAAAAGGAGACATAAGAATGTAAATTCTAAATTAGAGACTTGTATGTGAGATAGTAGGCCTTTGGATAGGGGATAACATGTCTAGGGACAGAGTACGCCTTTGGATAGGGGATAACATGTCTAGGGACAGAGTACCCATTTAGGAATGTCAGATAATGCTGTAACAAAAGTCTCTGGGGTATATTTATTGTATTAAGAATGTACGGAGGGTCCAGCACTTCGTTGCATGCAGCTTTATTGAAGATACATCACACCATGAAAACGGCAATCAGTCAGACATGTTTCGAGCGCAAGCGCTCTTCCTCGGTGACCGAGGTCACCGAGGAAGAGCGTTTGCGCTCGAAACATGTCTGACTGACTGTCGTTTTTATGGTGTGATGTATCTTCAATAAAGCTGCTTGCAACGAAGTGCTGAACCCTCCGTACATTCTTTCTACTATACTGGATGCCTTGCCGGTCCGAGCACCGTACATCAGGCAAGGTGAGCTGGATCACTCACTTGTTTGTTATATTTATTGTATGTATCCCTGCTTTTCTGGAAATCACTTATAGCTTGAGATCACAGATCTCTTCAGTGTGATCTTCTCTTAAGTATCTATGACATCTATAAAGATTATGATAATGTTAATATTCATATAAAAGAACAACTCCAACCCTTCCTCATAACTTAATTTATAGTAAGAGTCAACTGGACAAACATCTGGATGTGAATTTAAGATAAACATATATCTAACCTAAGATAAGAATAGATGGACAATGTGGTCTTTTTCCGCTGCCAATCTTCTATGATTCTATCATTCTTCTGTGTAATTCCATGCACTTACTTTGTGAAATATTTATCTTTTCTGTGCTCAGCAGCCATGTTTTTGCACTCGCTCCTCTATTGCGTTGCTTAATGGGTTTATGAATGAATGAGAAAGACTGCAGCATGACTCACCGTATAGGGAGAGACAGGGGCACGATGACTCTAACTGGTATTATAAGAAAGATGAAAACATGCCACTAAACTTTTTCTTTTTGGCTCTGTTCACACTGGGGTCATTACGATATTGGTTGTATGACAAAACCTAATTGAGACCAATACATTTCACTTATTTCAGGGTCTTTTGAAGTTTTGTCATTTTGAAAGCAAAAATATACATGTTGTGCTATTCTTGCTGTTAAAAGTGGCAAATTACCTACAAACTACCCATAAAAACTTGTGGGTTGTATTGCGAGTGGACACAAAGTTAAGCTATTATATTATTATTATATATTACATTATATTATATTGATCTGTGAACTATAAATCTGTTGCATCAGTTCCCTCTCCTCCGGCAGCCATTGGTTCTAATAAGGATTGTGTGGTACAGATTTGAATTTTGCCTTTTTATTGCCTTGCTACAACAAGCACAGACAACGCACGGCCGTCACGCCCCCTCCCATAGACATAAATGGAGGGGTTGTGGCCTGACGTCACGTCCCCAGTCCCAGAAACCCAGAGGTTTCTGAAACTGGAGATTCAGCACCCACATAGAATGCAGGTGCTGCAGGGAGATCGCGGGGGGTCTCAGCGACGGGCCCCCTGTGATCAGACATCTTATTCCCTATCCTTTGGATAGGGGATAAAATGTTTTTTGACTGGAATACCCCTTTAAGGACCAAACAGAGACATTCACATGTACAAGAAGCCAGTGACAATGTCAGTATACAATAATATTTATTCCCCTTTCACCCCATTGTCTTTTGTTGTTAAATCATTTGTTATAACAGATATTAGGTTGGTGTAGGTGAAGGATTTTTCTACACCTTTAATTTATGTTGTGGTAATGTGTATGTGCACCTAATTTATTAAATGGTTTGCATGACATGTCATAAATATGGTACTTGTACACATTTCTTTAAAATTATCCGTATTTTTCGCCCTATAGGATGCTCCGGCATATAAGACGCACCCAATTTTAAATGTGGAAAATCTAGAATACAATGTAAAGTATAGGTCACAGTGATCTTCAACCAGCAGACCTCCAGGTGTTGCAAAACTACAACCCCCAGCATGCCCGGACAGCCGTTCGCTGTCCGGGCATGCCAGGAGTTGTAGTTTTGCAACATCTGGAGGTCCGCAGGTTGAAGACCACTGGGATAGAAGGTAATACTCACGTGTCCCCGCCGCTCCAGACCCGTCACCGCTCGTTACCGCTGCCCTGTATGTCGCCCTCCATCGCTGTTGCCGCGTCCCTGGGGGGTCCCTGTCGCTCCGGAACGTCTCTGCTGCCCGGTATCCTCGCTCTCCGTCGCTGCCATCACATCGCTATGCATGCCGCAACGCACGCCGCTCCTATTGGATGACGGGGCGGCGTACGTGATGACATGATGACGATGAAGGAGAGCGCCGGCCATGCATGGGATCCCGGCACGGAGCAGACACCGAGGAAGCAGGTAAGGTCCCTCCCGGTGCAGCCGGGTGCATCTGAAGGGTTAATACAGGGCATCACCATGATCGGTGATGCCCTGTATTAGCCTCGTGTCCCAGACGTTGATGGCCGCAGGGACCGCCGCGATAGGCGTGTATTCGCCCCCCCCCCCCCAAACAAAAAAAGTGCGTCTTATACGGCGAAAAATACGGTACACTTCAGTGTGCCACTTTGTATGGTTTATCCTCTGTGACTTTTTCTGCAGCTTTATAACCCATTGCGAGAATTTGAGTGACTTTTTACTAATGCTGTCCACAGCCACTTTTGTACGCCAGGTCCGGGCTGGTGATGATTTATGCCAAATTGAGGGCTTTGGACCTTTTTGCAACTTTTCATCAAAAGTCACTTATGCTTAATTCATTACCACTGCAGAAAAACAACTTTATTGTGACTTATCTACACAATCATGAGAAAATCATCTACTTAAAAAATAACTGTGACAAATTTAGAGCAAAGATATAGGGCCTCATTTACTAAGCTGTAACTGACCAGTTTTTGTTTGGTTATTTTGGCACAGAGTGTCTGCGCCATGTCTGCGGCAGGAAAATATGACAAACCCAACATTGCACTGTGAAAAGCCGTCTTTGTCGCAAAGGGGGCGTGACCGGACCAAAAAGGGGCGTGGTTTCACACCTGACCAATTTACAATTGAATTCACAAAAAATCCTGTGGATAAATGGCTGGAAATTTCCACCTAGAAAAAGCTGGTCAGAAAATGTTCCCGACTTGTAAATCTGCGATCACCATAGTATATAGAGTGGAATCCTGCAAGTCAGAAACAACATTTCCAAAACATTCTTAGTAAATGAGGCCCATAGTCTTCATACAATGATAAACTCCCCCCATTGTGCTCTTCAGTAAACACTGAAATGCGTTTTTTGTTAGTTGACATAAAAAGGTAAACACTTTGCACCTGTCATCCCTGCAATAGGAACATGGTTGTGAAGTCATCATATTTAGTGAACTCTTGTGTAGTAGTGAGTGATGTTCTGTTATCATTGAGCAGGTTACCGCTGAATACAATGATGCATTCACAAAGGGACTGATGGCAGATGGTAGGAATAAAGAATAGGTAACCTGAGCCTTTCTCTTTGTTTGAAATAGTCAATGTAGTCAAATCTATTCCTTATGTCACCATTTACGGTAATTAATGACATCATTGCATGTCCAGAAAAAACACTTGTACATTACGAAACCATATTAAGCTTAGTTATACAGTGACCCCCCGACCTACGATGGCCCCGACATACGATAATTTCAGCATGCGATGGCCTCTCAGAGGCCATCGCATGTTGAAGGCAGCATCAACATACGATGCTTTTGTATGTCGGTGCCATCGCATAAACGGCTATCCGGCAGCGCACACTGCTTCAGCTGCCACCGGATAGCCGTTTACTGTGCCCCGTGTGGTCCGCTGACGATCATTTACCTGTCCTCGGGGCTCCGGCGCGTCATCTTCGGCATCTCCTGCATCGTCGGCGCTCTTCGTCGTCATCACGTCGCTGCACACGCCGTCCCGTCATCCAATAGGAGCGGCGTGCATAGCGACATGATGGCGACGACGGAGAGCGAGGATGCCGGGGAAGCAGAGGCCTTGCCGGCGACAGCGATGGAGGGTGACATCCAGGGCAGCGGTGACGAGCGGTGACGGTCCGGAGCGGCGGGGACACGTGACTATATCCTCCAATACCAGTGGTCTTCAACCTGCGGACCTCCAGATGTTGCTAAACTACAACTTCCAGCATGCCCGGACAGCCAACGGCTGTCCGGGCATGCTGGGAGTTGTAGTTTTGCAACATCTGGAGGTCCACAGGTTGTAGACCACTGTCCTATACTTTACATTGCACAGATCCCTCAACATACAATGGTTTCAACAAACGATGGTCCATTTGGAACGGATTACCATCGTATGTTGAGGGACCACTGTAATCCTAAAAGAAAAAAAAATGCACAAAAAGTATCTTAAAAAACTAAACACGCTCAAAGGCTAAAACATATAGTCATATTTAAAAATCTGCAACAAATAGATTGGCAAAGTAAGCCTAATAAATTGCACCATACTTCAACAAGCACCATAAATTTTACGTAGAAGTACTGTTTCCAGTTACTGGATATAAAAACAAGGTTGACTGTAATAAAATGCACAGTAAGATTCCATGTTTGTGTGCTTGGGTGATTATTGGCCAATCAGGTCGATATTGCTCTGTGTAATAGGTCCAGTGATCTGCCAATGAATGTGTAAACGCTTAAGCTTGTTAAGCCATTGTTCATTGACTGCACATCACACCTGTGTAATAAGGGATGTGTGGTTGACAATAATGGAAGTAAAAGGCTGCAAGATCAATCTGAACTATAGTTGAACCATGATATAGGTGCCTTAAAGGGGTACTCCGCCCCTAGACATCTTATCTCCTATCCAAAGGATATGGGATAAGATGTCGGATTGCCGGGAACTCGCGATCTTGGCTGCGGCATCCTAGACATCCTGTGCACATAGCAAACTTCCCTCCGTGTCGGATGACTAGCAATGCGAGGGGAAGGCTTGTGATGTCACAGCCATGCCCTCTCAATGCAAGTCTATGGGAGGGGGCGTGATGGGGGCGTGACGTCATGAGCGGGGCGCGACTGTGATGTCACGAGCCCTTCGAAGCTGTACCCGATGCTATCCCCTATAGGGGATAAGATGTCTAGGGGCGGAGTACCCCTTTAAACAAGTGCTGATCTACTAGATTGATGCTCCTATAGTGCACAGGTCATGGAATCCTTCTTTATGGTCTATTCACACGTACAATATTCTGCGCGGATTTGATGCACAGGATTTTCTGCTGCAGATTTCAATGTAAACTAAATGACTGAACACAACTCTAAAACCTGCACATCAAACCTGTGCAGGATACTGTATGTGTGAATAGACCCTTATAGTATTTAAAGGGTACCTCTCATCAAATACACTTTTGATATATTTTAGATTAATGAATGTTGAATAACTTTCCAATAGCATGTTAATGAAAAATATGCTTCTTTCTATTGTATTTTTACCGATCTGTCCTGTCAGCAAGCATTTCTGACTCATGCTGGAGTCCTAAACACTCAGAGCTGCCAGCCTGCTTTGTTCACAGCCAAACAGGCTGTGAACAAAGCAGGCTGGCAGCTCTGAGTGTTCTCCTTTGTGAACAAAGCAGACTGGCAGCTCATAGTGTTTAGGACTCCAGCATGAGTCTGAAATGCTTGCTGCCAGGACTGGTAGGGAGACCCCTAGTGGTCATTTCTTCAAAGTGGAAAATTAAATAGAAAGAAGCATATTTTTTAATAACATGCAAATGTAAAGCTATTCTGCATACATTAATCTATAATATATACTTTTATGTCAATATTGTAAGTCATTATGTTTATATGATTTGCAATAAAAAATTAGGAATGCAATGAATGTATGTGAGATGTATGTGAAAGCAGCAGAACTAAACACACGATGACATGATCCTTCCAGTTCCATTCAACCACACAATCCAATTAAATAAGTAGGTTGTAGGCTGTATAGCAACATTGCCCACTCACACTGGGGTAGCAGCAGGGCTCAAGTCCTGCAGGAACTCATGGGAACGGAGTTCCTGCACTTTTTCCACAGCAGGAATGCAGTTCCCATTAGCAGGAGTCCTGCAGGACTAGCCCTTAAAGGGTTACTCCGCCCCCTAGACATGTTATCCCCTATCCATAGGATAGGGGATAAGATGTCTGATCGCGGGGGTCTCGGCTGCGGCACCCCAGATATCCGGTGCACGGAGCGAACTTCGCTCCGTACCGGATGACTGGTGATGCAGGGCAGAGGCTTGTGACGTCACAGTAATGCCCCCTCAATGCAAGACTATGGGAGGGGGCGTGACAGCCATAACGCCCCCTCCCATAGACTTGCATTGAGGGGGCATTACTGTGACATCATGAGCCTTTGTCACTGCATCCAACGCTCTAAACAAACACCGGGAGCAGCAGGGAGAAAGTGGGGATCCCCAGCGACGGGACCCCCGGGATCAGACATCTTGTCCTTTTATCCTTTGGATAGGGGATAAGATGTCTAGTACCCCTTTAAGTGGAAATCTAGTGTGAGTTCCCACACTTTTTTCCCCAGGACTTGACCCCTGGGTAGCAGTGCTGGTTACTGTCTGTGAAATAGGCGACTGATAATGCCATGCAGACTGTGCACCGTCCCCTGTAGACAACTCTATGATAAATTGAAGCCAGTCATTCATTTCAGCTGCAGAAAAAGATTACTGTTTCATGCCATTCACTGAAATGAATGGTCAACCATGTAATACAGATGGAAGTCTCATGGGGTATATAGAACAGGTTACCCTCACGAGACAACTTGTTTTAATCATTCCCTATGTGCATGGCTTGTCTGCTAGCCTTGTAGTGAACAGTTCAGGGTAAAGCAATGAAGCATGTAGATGTGCCACATACAAATTGCCTGTGACTTCTTTGCAGCATGGTCTGTTGACATCTGATATTGAATTGGCAATGGCGGTATAATCTTGTGCATTATTAGATACTCCAAGGTGCTAGGCTAGCAGATTACACATCATTGTCCAGCACATAATATGATGCATGTAGTTTGTATTTGCTAATATTTCTGCCATAAACTTTTGTAAAAATAAATACAGTCATGGCCATAAATGTTGGCACACCTGAAATTTTTCTAGAAAATGAAGTATTTCTCACAGAAAAGGATTGCAGTAACAAATGTTTTGCTATACACATGTTTATTCTCTTTGTGTGTATTTGAACTAAACCAAAAAAAGGAGGAAAAAAAGCAAATTGGACATAATGTCACACCAAACTCCAAAAATGGGCTGGACAAAATTATTGGCACCCTTTCAAAATTGTGGAAATAAGATTGTTTCAAGCATGTGATGCTCCTTTAAACTCACCTGGGGCAAGTAGCAGGTGTGGGCAATATAAAAATCACACCTGAAAGCAGATAACAAGGAGAGAAGTTCACTTAGTCTTTGCATTGTGTGTCTGTGTGTGCCATACTAATCATGGACAACAGAAAGAGGAGAAGAGAACTGTCTGAGGACTTGAGAACCAACATTGTGAAAAAATAAGATTGTTTCAAGCATTTGATGCTCCTTTAAACTCACCTGGGGCAAGTAACAGGTCTGGGCAATATAAAAATCACACCTGAAAGCAGATAAAAAGGAGATAAGTTCACTTAGTCTTTGCATTGTGTGTCTGTGTGTGCCACACTAAGCATGGACAACAAAAAGAGGAGAAGAGAACTGTCTGAGGACTTGAGAACCAAAATTGTGGAAAAATATCAACAATCTCAAGGTTACAAGTCCATCTCCAGAGTTGTCCACAGTGTGCAACATTATAAAGAAGTTTGCAACCCATGGCGCTGTAGCTAATCTCCCTGGGCGTGGACGGAAGAGAAAAATTAATGAAAGGTGTAAATGCAGAATAGTCCGGATGGTGGATAAGCAGCCCCAAACAAACAAGTTCCAAACATATTCAGGCTGTCCTGCAGGCTCAGGGAGCATAATTGTCAGCGCGAACTATCCGTTTAAATTAAATGAAACTCTATGGCAGGAGACCCAGGAGGACCCCACTTCTGACACAGAGACATAAAAAGCAAGACTACATTTTGGAAAAATGAACTTGAGTAAGCCAAAATCCTTCTGGGAAAACGTCTTGTGGACAGATGAGACCAAGATAGAGCTTTGTAGTAAAGCACATCATTCCACTGTTTACCAAAAACGGAATGAGGCCTACAAAGAAAAGGACACAGTACCTACAGTGAAATATGGGGGAGGTTCAATAATGTTTTGTGCTTGTTTTGCTGCCTCTAGCACTCGGTGCCTTGAATGTGTGCTTGGCATCATGAAATCTGAGGATTACCAACGGATTTTGGGTCACACTGTACAGCCCAGTGTCAGAAAGCTGGGTTTGCGTCCGAGATCTTGGGTCTTCTAGCAGGACAATGACCCCAAACATATGCCAAAAAGCACCCAAAAATGGATGACAACCAAGCACTGGAGAGTTCTGAAGTTTCCAGCAATGAGTCCAGATCTAAATCCTATTGGACACCTGTGGAGAGATTTTAAAATTGCTGTTGGGAAAAGGCGCCCTTCCAATAAGAGAGACCTGGAGCAGTTTGCAAAGGAAGAGTGGTCCAACATTCCGGCTGAGAGGTGTAAGAAGCTTATTGATGGTTATAGGAAGCGCCTGATTTCAGTTATTTTTTCCATAGGGTGTCCAACCAAATATTAAGTTAAGGGTGGCAATAATTTTGTCCAGCGCATTTTTGGAGTTTGGTGTTACATTATGTCCAATTTGCTTTTCTTCCCTCCCTTTTTTGGTTTAGTTTCAATAACCACAAAGGGAATAAACATTTGTATAGCAAAACATGTTACTGCAATCCTTTTCTGTGAGAAATACTTAATTTTCTAGAAAAATTACAGGGATGCCAACATTTATGGCCATGGCTGTATCATACACTGCTCAAAAAAAATAAAGAAAACACTAAGATAACACATTCTAGATCTCAATGAATGAATGAACTAATAGTATGAAATACTTTCGTCTTTACATAGTTGAATGTGCTGACAACAATATTACACAAAAATTATCAATGGAAATCAAATTTAACAATCCATGGAGGTCTGGATATGGAGACACACTCAAAATCAAAGTGGAAAACCACACTACAGGCTGATCCAACTTCGATGTAATGTCCTTAAAACAAGTCAAAATGAGGCTTAGTAGTGTGTGGCCTCCACGTGCCCGTATGACCTCTTTACAATGCCTGGGCATGCTCCTGATGAGGTGGCGGATGGTCTCCTGAGGGATGTACTCCCAGACCTGGACTAAAGCATCCGCCAACTCCTGTACAGTCTGTGGTGCATTATGGCGTTGGTGGATGGAGCGAGACATGATGTCCCAGATGTGCTCAATCGGATTCAGGTCTGGGGAATGGGCGGACCAGTCCATAGCATCAATGCCTTCCTCTTGCAGGAACTGCTGACACACTCCAGCCACATGAGGTCTAGCATTGTCTTGCATTAGGAGGAACCCAGGTCCAACCGCACCAGCATATGGTCTCACAAGGGGTCTGAGGATCTTATTTTGGTGCCTAATGGCAGTCAGACTACCTCTGGCAAGCACATGGCGGATTGTGCGGGCCCCCCAAAGAAATGCCACCCCCCACCATTACTGACCCACTGCCAAACCGGTCATGCTGGGGAATGTTGCAGGCAGCAAAATGTTCTCCACAGTGTCTCCAGACTCTGTCACGTCTGTCACATGTGCTCAGTGTGAACCTGCTTTCATCTGTGAAGAGCACAGAGTGCCAGTGGTGAATTTGCCAATCTTGTGCGTCCTGCACAGTGTTGGGCTATAAGCACAACCCCCACCTGTGGATGTTGGGCCGTCATACCACCCTCATGGAGTCTGTTTATGACCATTTGTGGCCTGCTGGAGGTCATTCTGCAGGGCTCTGGCAGTGCTCCTCCTGCTCCTCCTTGCACAAAGGCGGAGGTAGTGGTCCTGCTGCTGGGTTGTTGCCCTCCTACGGCCTCCTCCGCGTCTCCTTATGTACTGGCCTGTTTCCTGGTAGCGCCTCCATGCGCTGGACACTACTCTGACAGACACAGAAAACCTTCTTGCCACAGCTCATATTGATGTGCCATCCTGGAAGAGCTGCACTACCTGAGCCACTTGTGTGGGTTAAAGACTCCTTCTCATGCTACCACTAAGTGAAAGCACCGCCAGCATTCAAAAGTGACCAAAACATCAGCCAGGAAGCATAGGAACTGAGAAGTGGTCTGTGGTCTACACCTGCAGAACAACTTCTTTATTGGGGGTGTCTTGCTAATTGTCTATAATTTCCACCTGTTGTCTGTTCCATTTGCACAACAGCATGTGAAATTGATTGTCAATCAGTGTTGCTTCCTGAGTGGACAGTGGGATTTCACAGAAATGTGATTGACTTGGAGTTACATTGTGTTGTTTAAGTTTTCCCTTTATTTTTTTGAGCAGTGTATATATGTATACTTTATTTCCAATTCTTTTCTAGAGTGCATTAAAAATTTAAGCTTATGTATTTGAATGACACCAGAATTGAACGTCTTTGTTAAGATTTCTTTAGACACAGAATAGATTAGTTTTCTATAAGCAATTTCATCTTCAGTGTTTATAGCTTAGGCAGATACTGGTGTTTTTTATTTGTATTCTGTTATCTACATTTTACAGTCTGTTTTTTTTTCCATGGGCAGGTTTACATATGGTTGTTATTGTCAGCTCCACTTACTCAGTGTATTTATCTAATTTATTATGCCTAATAAATCACTATAAATCATTAGATCCTACCCTTTGACATTCTTCATGTATTTGTTCACAAAATGCTCCATCCATTTCAATGTTTTTGCAACAGTCATGTTAAAATAGAAAAAATATATACTTTGCCAAGGTTAAAGCACTTCAAAAGATTTGATCAGTCAGGGTCTCTTTGCTGAGACCTCCACCGAGTACTATAAATAGTTGGGTTATGCATGCCGCATTGTCCTACAAACCCTGGCTTAGTGCATGTTGCATGGAGCTTTTCTCCTGCAATGAGCACACACTTGACTTGGCTATTTCTTGAGATTGGTGAGGGTCTTAGCACTGAGACCCTAACTGATCAAAACATTTGACATGTCTGAATGACATTTCAAAGGTCTTTATTACTAACAATAATACTTTAATGTCTTTATATAACCCAAGCTTTAATAAAAGTTGCCCAGAGACAGGGCTTGGAACGAAAAAAAAACTATACTTACTCTTCATGTTGCTCCTGCTTCAGCAGCACAGTTCCCCTTTTGTGTACTTACACGTAGAGCTGGGCGGTATGACCAAAAATGTGTATCACAGAATTTTTGTAAATTATGGCGGTTCCACGGTATTTAACGGTATTTCCCCCCCCATCATGTGACCCGTGGGCGCTGCGTCTCTCTCCCCCCCATCATGTGACCCGCGAGCGCTGCTTCTCCCCCCCCCCCAAAATAATTATCAGCCGCTGCTCTGTACTGTACTATCCTGTGCCCGGGGTGCAAAAATAAACAAAATAAACTTTAACTCACCTTCCTACATTCCCCTGTTGCTCCAGTACCGGCTTCACGTCACAGAGCCTTGAGCAGGTTATAACCGGCTGCAGCGATGTCCCGCCTCGGTCGGTGATAGTCTAAGCGCACTGGTCACCGTCTGAGGCAGGACATCACTGCGGACGGTGATACGCTGACGACTCTGTGACGTTCCCATCCCCAGGAAGCAGCAAGAGGATCGCAGCGGAGGACCATGAGGCCGATACTGGAGCAACGGGGGAATGTAGGAAGGTGAATTAAAGTTTATTTTTGCAGCCCGGGCACAGGATAGTATAGTTATTTGATAATTATTTGGGGTGGAGGAAGAGAATCAGTGCTCACGGGTCACATATGATTAGTTCCCTGATGTGGGGGACAGCGCAGTGGCACAATTTTGTTTCTGGTGTCCTTCGACAGCTCTTTGGTCTTGGCCATAGTGTAGTTTGGAGTGTGACTGTTTGAGGTTGTGGACAGGTGTCTTTTATACTGATAACAAGTTCAAACAGGTTCCGTTAATACAGGTAACGAGTGAAGGACAGAGGAGACTCTTAAAGAAGAAGTTACAGGTCTGTGAGAGCCAGAAAACTTGCTTGTTTGTAGGTGACCAAATACTTATTTTCCACCATAATTTGCAAAAAAATTCTTAAAAAATCAGACAATGTGATTTTATGGATTTTCTTTTCTCATTATGTCTCTCATAGTTGAGGTATACCTATGATGGAAATTACAGGCCTCTCTCATCTTTTTAAGTGGTAGAACTTGCACAATTGGTGGCTGAACAAATACTTTTTTGTCCCACTGTAAAAGAAAAAATTAAAACTCATGTAATTCCACCTACCTATTCAAAGTGGCCCCCAACCCCATACACTCTATCGGACTCAATAGTGTTGCTGGGTTTTTATTTACCTAAATGTTAGCTCATACATTACTGTACACCTTTCAGTATTTTGCCCCATGATAATGCACTTGCTAAATTTGATCACACGTTAAAGCTATTTTCCATGCAAAGGCAGTTTTAGCTGCTCAGCAAATATCTGTCTTTTCGTCCTTTGCACAGAATATGTTATACATAATTGAATCAAGCCTGTGGTTTTCTGGTTTTCAGAGATTTTATGACCTATATGAGATACTTAATACTTTTATGAATTTTACAGCTTGCCATAGAAGATGGAAATGGCATAGATATCAAATAACATATATTAGGAATTATATACAATTATATATGAAGTAAAAAAATAAATTAACTGTAATATAGCTTGATGCATTACTGTATGAGCCAGAATGGTGGACACAGTTGAATGTCTGCCATATAAAACAGTGACCTTTCCACCTACGACATACAATAATTTCAACATGTGATGGCCTCTCAGAGACCATCGCATGTTGAAGGCAGCATCAACATACGATGCTTTTGTATGTCGGGGCCATCGCATAAACGGCTATCCGGCAGCGCTCTACTGCTTCAGCTGCCCCCGGATATCCGTTTACGATGCCCCGTGAGCTCCGGTGATGGTCACTTACCTGTCCTCGGGCCTCTGGAGCATCCTCTTCCGGATCCTCTGCATCGTCGGCGCTCTCCATCGACATCATCACGTCGCTGCGCACGCCGTCCCGTCATCCAATGTAGTGACGTGATGGTGGCGACAGAGAGCGCGGATGCCGTGGAAGCAGAGGCCTTACCAGAGCGTCGGGGACACCTCGGGGACGCAGCGGCAGTGATGGACAGCGACATCCCGGGCAGCGGTGGCGAGCGGTGACGGTCCGGAGCGGCGGGGACAGGTGAGTACAACTTCCTCTAACAGTGGTCTACAACCTGCGGACCTCCAGATGTTGCAAAACTACAACACCCAGCATGATCCTGATGTACCATGATCCTGATGTACCATGATCCTGATGTACCAATAGTGTACAGTGACCCCCCAACCTACGATGGCCCCGACATATGATAATTTCAACATGCGATGGCCTCTCAGAGGCCAACGCATGTTGAAGGCAGCATCAACATACGATGCTTTTGTATGTCGGGGCCATCGCATAAACGGCTATCTGGCAGCGCTGACTGCTTCAGCTGCCACCGGATAGCCATTTACGGTGCCCCGTGTGGTCCGCTGACAATCACTTACCTGTCCTTGGGGCTCCCTGGCGCATCCTCTTCGGGATCCCCTGCATTGTCAGCACTCTCCATCGTCGTCATCACGTCATCCAATAGGAGCGGCGTGCGTAGCGACGTGATGGCGGCGACGGAAAGCGAGGATGCCGGGGAAGCAGAGGCCTTGCAGGAGCGTTGGGGACACCCTGAGGACGCGGCGACAGCGATGGGAGGCGACATCCAGGGCAGCGGTGACGAGCGGTGATGGTCCGGAGCGGCGGGGACACATGAGTATAACCTCCAATACCAGCGGTCTTCAACCTGTGGACCTCCAGATGTTGCAAAACTACAACTCCCAGCATGCCCGGACAGCCGTTGGCTGTCCGGGCATGCTGGGTGTTGTAGTTTTGCAACATCTGGAGGTCTGCAGGTTGTAGACCACTGTCCTATACTTTACATTGCACGGATCCCTCAATATATGACGGTTTCAACAAACGATGGTCCATTTGGAACGGATTACCATCGTATGTTGAGGGACCACTGTACTACATTTAAACTGCAGTGTGAGTGTGTGTGTGTGTCGGGTGGGGGATATAAAGCATGACGCATTGGTCAGTGTCAGAGTTTCTGCACTGCCCTTCCCCCATTCTTATAGCTGGCTGAGCAGAGGAAGGCCCTGCAGGTCTTCACTTTTGGAAAGCAGACTGGGATCCCTTCTCTCTTAACACTGTCAGTCATGTCTTCTTTTCCGTAAAGTCTTCTGTGCTATACAATTCACCCAAAAGAAGAAAGACAAATATGCCCAGTGGTACACTATGTTCTGTGAATTCTATTTCAAGCAACACTTACCTATATAGACCCAAGAATAGAAATAAATACAAATGATTATGATAAAATCATGCTCTATTGAAAAAATACACAAAATGATACACAAAATGTATTGAATGCAATCTGTATATTAATTATAATAAATAAACTATCTGATGCGGACTTTAGAATACAGCAGAATTGGCTGAGCAGAGGCAAGAAAAGCCCAAGGCACTACTAAAAGGGTCACCTAGTGCCGCACAGACAGTTAAAGTGCCCACCACAGCTATAGTGCCCTCTTAATCCCTACACACAGTTATATTAACCCCTTGTGTCATCACACTGTTAAAGTGCCCCTATAGGGCCCCACCGGTGTAGTGGAGAAACGTGGGTGTGAACCCTTGCTTACCTTGGCCTGCTTGCGCCTGCTCCATTTATACGAGGTGCAGGACCTGGAAGATGAATGTGAGCGTCCTCTGGTAGCTGACATGTCTCACATAACAAGACTGTTCATTTCATCAATAAGATGCCGCACTTGCATGAAAACAGCATCTGGGACACACAAAGGCATGTCTATATCCTGATGTACCAATAGTGTACAGTGACCCCCCGACCTACGATGGCCCCGACATACGATCATTTCAACATACGATGGCCTCTCAGAGGCCATTGCATGTTGAAGGCAGCATCAACATACGATGCTTTTGTATGTCGGGGGCCATCACATAAACGGCTATCCGGCAGTGCAGACGGCTTCAGCTGCCACCGGATAGACGTTTACGGTGCCCTGTGTGGTCCGCTGATGATCACTTACCTGTCCTCGGGGCTCCGGGGCGCCCTCTTCGGGATCCCCTGCATTGCCTGCGCTCTCCATCGTCGTCATCACGTCATCCAATAGGAGCGGCGTGCGTAGCGACGTGATGGCGGCGACGGAAAGCGAGGATGCCAGGGAAGCAGAGGCCTTGCAGGAGCATTGGGGACACCCTGGGGACGCGGCGACAGCGATGGGAGGCGACATCCAGGGCAGCGGTGACGGTCCGGAGCTGCGGGGACACGTGAGTATAACCTCCAATACCAGTGGTCTTCAACCTGCGGACCTCCAGATGTTGCAAAACTACAACTCCCAGCATGCCCGGACAGCCGTTGGCTGTCCGGGCATGCTGGGTGTTGTAGTTTTGCAACATCTGGAGGTCCGCAGGTTGTAGAACACTGTCCTATACTTCACATTGCACGGATCCCTCAACATACGATGGTTTCAACATACGATGGTCCATTTGGAACAGATTACCATCGTATGTTGAGGGAACACTGTATTCCCATTATTTTACACGATATGACACCTACATTTCAGCACCATATGATGATGTTTCTTCATGTGGCCAATGTTCTCACCTAATGCATCTTTCAGCACGGTCAGCTCTGATATGTATATCATAGTCATGCAGTTATGCATTAATCCCCCTTTTATGTCAATACACGGCACAACGAATATAAAAATAATAAGTGGTACAATGTCAGTACTGCAGTGTTATTTTATATTCCCTGTATGATGATATTATACAGTAGTATTACATAGCACTGTAATATCAGTACTTTATCATGGCAAAATATTAGCAGTATGGCAGTACTATTTTGGTACGGTATAACACTGTTTTTTTTTACTTTATGGTATTAATTATCTAGTGTGAGTCAGTTTTATTTAACTAATAAATGTTTGGTCTTCTACTTGAAGGGGTATTCCATGCAAAAACTTTTTTTATATATCAACTGGCTCCGGAAAGTCAAACAGATTTGTAAATTACTTCTAGTAAAAAATCTTAATCCTTCCAATAGTTATTAGCTTCTGAAGTTGAGTTGCTGTTTTCTGTCTAACTGCTTTCTGATGACTCACGTCCCGAGAGCTGTCCAGCTCCTATGGGGATATTCTCCCATCATGCAAGGGATATTTTCCCATCATGCACAGCTCCCGTGACGTGACATCATCATTGAGCAGTTAGACAGAAAACTTCAGAAGCTAATAACTATTGGAAGGATTAAGATTTTTTAATAGAAGTAATTTACAAATCTGTTTAACTTTCCGGAGCCAGTTGATATATATAAAAAAAGTTTTTGCCTGGAATACCCCTTTGAATCAAATCATGTCTGATTCCTCACAATGAATGTGCCATTATTCCATCACCTTGTAAGTAAATTTGGATTTCTGCCACAGATATTCAGCTTGTATGCCACAGAATTAGCTCATTTAAAGAGGACCTGTTGCCAACCCAAAAAATGAGATTGCATTAACATTAAATCTAGGGCGCCCTTATTACACAACTTTTTACAACTTCTTAATATGCTCTTCCATTCCCCAGGCGTGAACATCATTTTAATAATGGGAGTGAGTATTAGGTGATGGGTGTAAATATAAGTCAATGAGAAATATATGCCAGTGGGTGTGAATTAAGCATATACACCCCTCAATGTAAAACATTCACACCCCGACTGTATAACCCCACCCGTAACCTCATATTCCCTCCTTTTATTACAATGAAGTTCACACCCATCTTACTGATTCCCTAAATTGTCAGACAAACTATAAACCTACATATCCAGGGAATAGAAGGATGTATCAAGGAACTGTAAAAATGTGTTTGGGCAGCCCAAGCTATTTAAAGGGGTACTTCGCCTAGTGCTGGGCGGTATGACCAAAAATGTATATCACGGTATTTTTGTAAGTTATGGTGGTTCCACGGTATTTAACGGTATCCCCCCACGCGAACTGGGGAACTAATCATATGTGACCCGCAGGCGCTGCTCTGCTTCTCTAACCCCTCCCCCCCCCCCAATGAATTATCAGCCGCATTGCTGCCCTGTCCCCCACATCGGGGAACTAATCATATGTGACATATATTTAACTTAAAGGAGTACTCCGGCACACACTTTTTTCCTTTTATCCCGTCTGGGCTGCAAAATAAAAGAAAACACACTTTCTCTTACCTGCCAACGAGCCCCCGGAGCTCCGGTACACTCCGGTACAGGTGTTCGGTCCCCGGGCTGTATTCTTCTTACTTCCTGTTAGCCCGGCACGTCACACAGAGCTTCAGCCTATCACCGGCCGCAGCGATGTCCCGCCTCGGCTGGTGATAGGCTGAAGCTCTGTGTGACGTGCCGGGCTAACAGGAAGTAAGAAGAATACAGCCCGGGGACCGAACACCTGTACCGGAGTGTACCGGAGCTCCGGGGGCTCGTTGGCAGGTAAGAGAAAGTGTGTTTTCTTTTATTTTGCAGCCCGGACGGGATAAAAGGAAAAAAGTGCGCGCCGAAGTACTCCTTTAAGAGCAGGTAGGGACCGGCTCCAAATTCGTCGAATCACCGCTTAGGGTGTTTGGGCAAGTAGGCAGGGAGAGTGTCATTAGGGACATGTTAGGGCTCACTCTCCCTGTTCCTCAGTCGGTCATGACACTGATAAATTAATAAAATGACAAGGAACTGGAAATTATTTCTGCTTTTTATATCCATAAGGTTTTTATGAATATCCATATCCAGAGCTGTAAACTGCCTGTGTTAAAATAAAAGCATGAGAACGGGGATGAATGAAGTCAGTAGCTTGGCCAACCGGATCAGGAGATGTAATGGATATTGACCTTTTCACAGTTAACATCTGTACATATAGATTGTACATTTACATTGTCACGCCTCTCTATATAGATTGGGAAAATTCTTTTTTTAGCATCAATCAATAGATTTGACCTGCTTTTTGGAAGGCATATTTAAGCAGATGTGTGAGCATATTCTGCTGTCCTATTTAAGGGACTGGTCAGTTCTCTTATTAGAATAAATGGCACAAAGAATATTATGTACACGTGTGGGAGTTCTACATAAAATATAAGAGACCTAAACCGAGGATACTGCGTTGCACATACCCATGTGCCAAATATATACTGATTTTAAAAATGGAAAAATAGCACTCCTACTTGGCTAGGAAGAAAATGTAGAATAAGGCAGAATAAATAGAGATAAATAAGAAAGAAAGGAAGTGTCTGATAATAAGATATAAAATATACCGTATTTTTCGACGTATAAGATGCACTTTTTCTTCCCCAAAACTGGTGGGAAAAAGTCTGTGCGTCTTATACCACGAATACACCAATATCGTGGCGGTCCCTGCGGCCATCAACGGCCGGGACCCGCGGCTAATACAGGACATCACCGATCGTGGTGATGCCCTGTATTAACCCTTCAGACGCGGCAATCAAAGCTGACCGCCGCATCTGAAGGGAAAGTGACACTAACCCGGCTGTTCAGTCGGACTGTTGGGGACCGCCGCGATTTCAAATCGGCGGTCCCGAACAGCCTGACTGATTAGCCGGGTTAGTGCTTACAGGACACCGGGAGGGACATTACCTGCCTTCTCGGTGTCTTCTCCGTTCAGGGATCCCCTGTATGGCCGGCGCTCTCCTTCCTCGTCATCACGTCGTTGCGTATGTGCGTCGGTGTGCGTAACGACGTGATGGCGGCGACGGAGAGCGAGGATACCCGGCCGGCAGCAGAGACGTTCAGCAGCAGGCCGGCAGCAGAGCGACGGGGACAAGGCGACAGCAATGGAGCGACATCCAGGGCAGCGGTGACGGCTCCGGAGCGGCGGGGACACGTGAGTATTACCTCCTATGCAGTGGTCTTCAATCTGCGGACCTCCAGATGTTGCAAAACTACAACTCCCAGCATGCCCGGACAGCCGTTGGCTGTCCGGGCATGCTGAGAGTTGTAGCTTTGCAACATCTGGAGGTCCACAGGTTGAAGACCACTATTGGGTTCAAAATCTTAAATTTTTTAGATTTTGCACCTAAAAATAGGGTGCGTCTTATACGCCGGTGCGTCCTATAGGGCGAAAAATACGGTAATTACATTTATTGAATAATACTGTGAGGTCTGGGGCAGGGCCTTGCCGCAGACAGCTCACTAAAATAGAATGGTAAAAGTTAGTTATAAACATTTAAAAAAATGATGTTAAAATAGTATTGCACTTAAACGGTGGGACAATGGTGGGGGTTTATAGTCCAATGTATGGAATAGGATATGTCCAATAAACAGTTTCTGCAGCGCTGGAGGCTCGCAGTTACGAGCCCACTGAGTATACTTGTATGAGCAGTAGCGCTAAAGATCTATCCTCTATACCCCGACAGCACAAAGTACAAGAGGAAAAATAGATCAAAGTCAGTCACTTAGTGCCTCTTACCGACTCTGGCGAAAGCACTTATATGCGCATAGCAGCGCTTAACGGTGATCCGGATTGATGCCTCTCAGCCCCGGCAGCACGGGGAAGGTGTAGGAGAGGGGAAGATGTCCGGTACAGATGGTTATTGAGTAGTCCGCTGGAAAAGGTAATGTTCGCTTATAGCGTGTGGCAGTGCTGGAGGTCTTTGATGTGGGATCCCTCTCTATCCCGATGGCACAGGGAGAAGCTGAGAAGGCAGTAAAAGACCAATAGTGGTGGACATATAATCCAAATAGTCCCGACTTCTTGTGGAAAGGCAGTCTTGGACCAGACGTGTTTCGGGGAGCAGCGTCCACTTTTTCAATGGTGGATATGCAAAGACTGTGTTGACACAATGTATTCCATATCACAGCAGCAGGCCTGGCCGAGGACTCCATATCACAGCAGCAGGCCTGGCCGAGGACTCCATATCACAGCAGCAGGCCTGGCCGAGGACTCCATATCACAGCAGCAGGCCTGGCCGAGGACTCCATATCACAGCAGCAGGCCTGGCCGAGGACTCCATATCACAGCAGCAGGCCTGGCCGAGGACTCCATATCACAGCAGCAGGCCTGGCCGAGGACTCCATATCACAGCAGCAGGCCTGGCCGAGGACTCCATATCACAGCAGCAGGCCTGGCCGAGGACTCCATATCACAGCAGCAGGCCTGGCCGAGGACTCCATATCACAGCAGCAGGCCTGGCCGAGGACTCCATATCACAGCAGCAGGCCTGGCCGAGGACTCCATATCACAGCAGCAGGCCTGGCCGAGGACTCCATATCACAGCAGCAGGCCTGGCCGAGGACTCCATATCACAGCAGCAGGCCTGGCCGAGGACTCCATATCACAGCAGCAGGCCTGGCCGAGGACTCCATATCACAGCAGCAGGCCTGGCCGAGGACTCCATATCACAGCAGCAGGCCTGACCGAGGACTCCAGAGCAATGCAGGGCTGGCCGAGGACTCCATATTACAGCACCAGGCCTGACCGAGGACTCCATAGCACAGCAGCAGGCCTGGCCGAGGACTCCATATCACAGCAGCAGGCCTGGCCAAGGACTCCAGAGCAATGCAGGGCTGCAATGGAATTAGATTTAGGAGAAAGGAAAATTTGGTGTTTTTTGTCTTCTTAGGCCAGGTCTAGGCTGTACAATAATTAAAAAAAAAATAATATCAATGATTGGTGCTGGAAAGGATCCATCCTGCATTAGAAAAATAGAGCTGATTTCTTAAAAAAAAATTCTGCCACATTTGTCTGCAGGTCGTGTGTGTGTTTTTATTTTTAGTTTTTTTAGCTCAGTTCTATTGAAGTGAATGAAGCCAAGTTGTAATACCACATACAACCTGCGTACAGGTGTGATGCTGTTTTTGGAAGAAATTAGCTCTGTTTTTGTATTACTGGATAACCCCTTTAATATAATATATGAGAATTAGATACTGTTTCATAGTTGCTAAAAGACAAAGCTTAACCTGTATTAATTTGTCTCTTTTTTGTCTCAATTTTTATTCTGTCTAAACTTCTTGTACAAGGTGTATAAATGATGTGCTCTATCAAAATAAGCTATAAAATACTTAATAACCGTAATGCATTTGCAGACCTGTTCCAATCATCTGTTTATTGACTTACTCATATAATTCTGTAATGACATCTGGAGTTGCATATAATTCTGACATTTTGACATATGGAGTTGCTATATTGAGCGTCTGTTGTATGTAGATCCCTGTTGGACCTAACCCTAATAATGACAATAAAAAGTTGCAGATAATAAAAGATCAAGTTCAGAGCTCATTTTACATATTACTTCTACACATGAATTGTAGCTTTAAAGGGAAACTGACAGCGGGTTCACATGTGGATTACAGTGAGGTATCACACTTACCGAGATCTGTGGTCTTCTGGAGATATATGCTGTATTAGCCGGCATTGCTAAATTAGAAATGATCGGCTTTGTACAAAAGGGCCAGGACCCGGCATACCCAGCTTCCCTGCCTCTATCCCCTCTGCACCAATATGCCTGCCCACCTGATGAATATTCATTTGACCTCTTTGCCCAGGTGAGTGCAAGGTGGGTGGGTATATCAGAGGACAGAGGCTGTTACACTGGGTATGATGCACTGATTTAAAATAATAAATAAATGAATAGTCCGTCTCACAGGGATATATAGTATATAGTAGGGCTAGACAGTATACCGGTTAATACCGAATACCGAAATTTTTGTGCTGCACAATATGAATTTTTCCCATACCGCAATACCGGTTGGGCCCCTCCCCTCAGGAACAAATTAATTATCAGCCCAGCACAGCGCTGTCCCCACATCGGCGAACTAACCAGCGCTGTTCTGCTCCCCCCCGGCAAATCATGTGACCCGCCAGCGCTGTTCTGCTCCCCCCCCTAATCATGTTACCAGCCAGCGCTGTTCTGCTCCCCCCCAAATCATGTTACCCGTCAGTGCTGTTCTCATCCCCCCCAAATCATGTTACCCGTCAACGCTGTTCTGCTCCCCCCCCCAAATCATGTTACCCGTCAGCGCTGTTCTGCTCCTCCCACCAAATCATGTTACCCGTCAGCGCTGTTCTGCTCCCCCCCTCAAATCATGTTACCCGCCAGCACTGTTCTGCTCCCCCCCAATTCATTATCAGTCCAGCGGGGTACTACTCACATATGTCACCCCGCAAGCACTACCCCCCTCCTCTTTGTTGCGGCTGCCGGCACTGGAACTCTATACTGTACACCAGTGGTCTCCAACCTGCGGACCTCCAGATGTTGCAAAACTACAACTCCCAGCATGCCCGGACAGCCAACGGCTGTCCGGGCATGCTGGGAGTTGTAGTTTTGCCACAGCTGGAGGTCCACAGGTTTAAGACCACTGCTGTACGCTGTATCCCTATGCCCGAGCTGCAAAAGATAAAGAAAATAAACTTTAACTTACCTACGTCGGCCACACGCTGGGGACGGGAACGTCGGACAGCCGTCAGCCTATCACCGGCCGCAACGATGTTCCGCTCCGGCCAGTTATAGGCTGAGCCCACTGTCATGTAAGGAGCTCTGGACGGCGTGTGGCCGACGTAGGTAAGTTAAAGTTTATTTTCTTTATCTTTTGCAGCCCGGGCATAGGGATACACCGTACAGCAGTGGTCTCCAACCTGTGGACCTCCAGCTGTGGCAAAACTACAACTCCCAGCATGCCCGGACAGCCGTTGGCTGTCCGGGCATGCTGGGAGTTGTAGTTTTGCAACATCTGGAGGTCCGCAGGTTGGAGACCACTGGTGTTCAGTGAGTTCCAGCGCCGGCGGCCCCCAACAAAGAGGAGGAGGGCAGTGCTTGCGGGTGACATATGTGAGTAGTATCCCGCTGGGCTGATAATTAATTTGGGAGAGCAGAACAGTGCTGGCGGGTAACATGATTTGGGGGGGGGGGGGAGCAGAACAGCGCTGGTGAGTCACATGGTTTGGGGGGGGGGAAGAAATACCGTTATATACCGTGGAACCGCCATAAGTTACAAAAATACAGTGATACATATATTTGGTCATACCGCCCAGCTCTAGTATATAGCACTGAAGATATTGTGATGGCGGCCGCCATCAGTGTCATGTCCACTACACGCTGAAGTGAGACTACGATGCCTTTGAAGTAATGCTGTTTACATGATTCCTGATGAACTTAACAGCTGGAAATGCGTTGAATAATAAAAGAAGGAATATTTGATATACGAGATTAAAAGAAGCAAGTCCAGGATGCAAGGTTTTCTATTATGAGGTGAATGTTTTATACTGCTAAATGGATTCTCTATGTGGCGAAGTCCAATAGATGTTAGCACTATGTTAAATGATGCAGTCTATATTCTAGTGCAACAACAAAGTATGGGATGGTGCAATAATGTCTATAAACATACCATGGACCAATATGGGTTAAACCACTAATTACTAACATCATAATTATGTGTGTTGTTCAACACGGGACAGTGCAATACCCACTAGGAACTTACTGGTGTGGATGTGTATGGGTTATATTACTAACCACTAACAGACTATACTGGGAGTTATCCAAGCTTTGCTGCTTCGCCAGGGACAGTGCAATATTGGCTTACATGTTGAGATGGATATGGATGGACTGTACTAATAACTGTACTAACAATTACCACCACCTATCATTAACAAATATATATGGCGTTCATATTGTGTTATACTCATCATCTTTAATTCATATGCACTTTATAGAGGATCTACAGTGATTTTGGACATAGATGTTGGATGTGTTGCTATACTAAAGATTGCCTGAATTAATGATGCAACAAAAGCAACAGTCTATATAACAAGCTGTACCTAGACTGAAATTACTATGCAACTATTGATTACCCAAACTATAACGCTTAGTATTTGTGTGGGTATACCCACTGTCATTTTTTTTTAAGTACTATTAAATAGTTTTTTTCTATAAAAAATAAAAATAAATATATAATAATTATATATATATATATATATATATATATATATATATATATATATATACATACAGTCATGGCTGTAAATGTTGGCACCCTTGAAATGTTTCACAGAAAAGGATTGCAGTAACACATGTTTTGCTATACACATGTTTATTCCCTTTGTGTGTATTGGAACTAAACCAAAAAAGGGAGGAAAAAAAGCAAATTGGACATAATGTCACCAAACACCAAAAATGGACTGGACATAATTATTGGCACCCTTAACATAATATTTGGTTGCACACTCTTTGGAAAAAAATAACTGAAATCAGTGTCTTCCTATAACCATCAATAAGCTTCTTACACCTCTCAGCCGGAATGTTGGACCACTCTTCCTTTGCAAACTGCTCCAGGTCTCTTATTGGAAGGGCGCCTTTTCCCAACAGCAATTTTAAGATCTCTCAACAGGTGTTCAATGGGATTTAGATCTGGACTAATTGTTGGCCACTTTAGAACTCTCCAGCGCTTTCTTGCCATCCATTTCTGGGTGCTTTTTGACATATGTTTGGGGTCATTGTCCTGCTGGAAGACTCAAGATCTCAGATGCAAACTCAGCTTTCTGACACTAGGCTGTACAGCGTGATCCAAAATCCATTGGTAATCCTCAGATTTCATGATACCTTGCACACATTCAAGGCACCCAGTGCCAGAGGCAGCAAAACAACCCCAAAACATCACTGAACCTCCACCATATTTCACTGTAGGTACTGTGTTCTTTTCTTTGTAGGCCTCATTCCGTTTTCAGTAAACAGTAGAATGATGTGCTTTACCAAAAAGCTCTATCTTGGTCTCATCTGTCCACAAGACGTTTTCCCAGAAGGATTTTGGCTTACTTAAGTTAATTTTGGCAAAATGTAGTCTTGCTTTTTTATTTCACTGTGTCAGCAGTGGGGTCCTCCTGGGTCTCCTGCCATAGCGTTTTATTTCATTTAAATGTTGACGGATAGTTCGCGCTGATACTGAAGCTCCCTGAGCTTGAATATCTTTGGAATTTGTTTGGGGCTGCTTATCCACCATCCGGACTATCCTGCGTTGACACCTTTCATCAATTTTTCTCTTCCATCCACGCCCAGGGAGATTAGCTACAGTGCCATGGGTTGCAAACTTGATAATGTTGAGCACTGTTGACAAAGGCAAATCTAGATCTCTGGAGATGAACTTGTAACCTAGAGATTGTTGATATTTTTCCACAATTTTGGTTCTCAGGTCCTCAGACAGTTCTCTTTTCCTCTTTTTGTTGTCCATGCTTAGTGTGGCACACACAGACACACAATGCAAAGACTAAGTGAACCTCTCTCCTTTTCATCTGCTTTCAGATGGGATTTTTATATTGCCCACACCTGTTACTTGCCCCCAGGTGAGTTTGAAGGAGCATCACATGCTTGAAACAATCTTATTTTTCAACAATTTTGAAAGGGTGCCAATAATTTTGTCCAGCCAATTTTTGGAGTTTTGTGTGACATTATGTAAAATTTGCTTTTTTTCCTTCCTTTTTTGGTTTAGTTCCAATACACACAAAGGGAATAAACATGTGTATAGTAAAACATGTGTTACCGCAATCCTTTTCTGTGAGAAATACTTCATTTTCTAGAAAAAGTTCAGGGGTGCCAACATTTAAATATATATATATTGTGAGATGGTGAAAGGTATGGTGGTTGATGGGCCATATGTGTCACCAAGGTTCCTGGCCTTGGTGAGGTAAGAGCCGGTAATTTTCTAGTGTCTGGGCTGCGGTACAGACACTGGGATGGCTCTTCCTGGGAATGACCAAGTGCAGGGTGGAGGTCATTCCCCACAATCCAGGCCGGCTTTTGTTGGCCTTAAAGCTAGGCTGCCTCACCAGCTGAGGGGGATTTGTTAGTTGCAACTCACAGTGCCAGAGAAAGCTGTGTGTGGAGTTCTTCCCTCTGGTTGCTCCAAGAGTGGAAGCTGCTGGACAGCCTAGCTGCAGGCCTGGATAAGACTTGCTTGACGCCACATGGCGTGAACTCAGGTGTGAACAAACACCTAAGGATTACAGGTGGACTTTTGTTATGTTTTCCTTTGGTCTACGTTTAAAGACTGTTTGTGATTTGGAAAACGCTGTCTCCTTGCCTCTATACTGCAACCGCACCTATTTGCAAGAGCGAGTCATCACAATATATATATATATATATATATATATATATATATATAAATTTCTATAAATTGGCAATATACATTGCAATCTCTCACTCTTCTGAATAAGAACTCATACACAACTGTAATACAACTCCATATGGCAAACAGAGAGGTGTATAATGTCCTGTATCTTAATATACGGATTTTCTTTCTGACACATTTTACCGTATATGAACAGTTCAAAAAAATATTACATTGTTCCATAAGATGTACTCTACATTGTCTAATCTTATTTTTATATAGGATAGCCATTAACTTTTACAGGCTGGATAACCCCCTTTAGGATCCCACCAAATCATTAAAAGGGCACTGTCTTTTTATTAAAGTGTACATGTAGCTTTTGACATGTCCTAGAGACATGCCAAAAGTTGTGATCAGTCAGAGTCTACATGTTTAGGTCTCGGTCAGCCATACTTTTCTCCCCGCTCATCCTAACAATTGGTCGGGGTCTGAACACTCAGACCCGGCCTGGTCAAAGCTTTTGACATGTCTCTAGGACATGTCAAAAGCGACATGTACACTTTAATAAAAAGCTCTATACAGAGTCAACAGTCTAACATTTTGTATTACAGATACTGGTGTTTAACATTGTTTGAAAACAAGGCCACAAATCATCAAGTATCCACATCATACTTCTGAATCAATATTTGTCCCTCAATCTGTTGCCAGAGATAGTAACGTCATAGACAAACAGTATCCCAGATATTATGTGTTCTGTAGGTATACCTGGCTGATAGCTAGCTTGATAAATTTGCTTATTAATATTAGATCTACTATAATGGATCTCATGAAATAAATATTTCCATTCATTTCTGGGGACTTTTGGCAAATGATTTGCACCTTCATCTATTCCATGAGATTTAGCTTTATTTTGTTAAATCTTTATCACAGTTTTTGTATTTATGTATTTCAGTTTGTTGGATAACAATTAACAATGTATGTTGCGTTCATCTAATAGAGATCATTGAGCATAAACACCAATGCTTGTCTTTTTGTCTCGGGTACTGCTGATCATAAGCTAGTAGTGTCAAGATTCTTAGATATCGATCTTCAGAAATGTGTAGAAAAGAGAAAGATTTCTTTATAATAAAGGGACATTATGTTTCAAGAGTAGTTGCCCTCTTCCTCTGATTCATCGAGTTTATCTAATTAAAAAGACTAAGATTAGTATTTTCTTACCATATAGGCTACAAATATTTCATTTATTTATTGTATTGGCCAAGCTGTATCTATATGACTTAATGTGCCTGTATACCTTTAAAAGGAGAGGAGCCCCACCTTATACATATGCATGAGGGGGACTGTCCAAGTGTATTTTCAATGGAGAGTAAACCGCTGCCAGAAACATTTGGTGGCGGCTTATCACCAGAAAGAACCAAAGGATTAGTGGGGAGAATTACCAAAACTTAACTAGTTGCCTATGGCAACCTATTGCTTCTTTCATTTTTCAGAGGCCTTTTAAAAAATAAAAGAAGCGATCTGATTGGTTGCTATGGGCAACACATCAACTTTTCCTCTTCACAGGTTTTGATAAATCTCCTTCTAGGCATTGAGATGCAGAATACCAGATTCTTCTCCTAATTGTCCAGCCCCACTAAAATCAATATTTTCAGAAAACCTTTTTCTAATGCGAGGATTTTTGCTATCTAACATTGCTTCCTTTTGACATTGGGATCCTGGGTATGAATTCAACCGAAGAACATTTACATGAAGTTAGTGGTCATGTCTGTGTGTTGCTTCTCTATGGAAACATCTGTGGCTCCATAAAAAGTGCCTCCTTACTGCGGTCATGCGGGTAAGGAGGAACCATTGTCATCAGAACCCCCTGCTCTATTGATCATAAGGGTCCCAGTGGGGGTTAAACATATGGTGGAAAACTGCTTATAACGTATAGTCTTCTTATTAAATTGTATATACAGTATAAGGAAAGCAGATGCATTGTGCTCATTGGTGAAATACATTTTTTTAAGTCTCAGTGTGAATTTGATATGGTTAATTGGCCAGCTATTATACAATATTGTAGTGTTTGTATCATGTGAGTAGCTGGGTAATGCAGAGAGAACATTTATCCCTGCACATCAGCTCATGCACAGTCACGTAGTGCAGCTGGTGTGTAGGAGTGCTGTCTCCCTACATTTAGTTGTTTAATATGAAACAATCAGAAATCTATGATCATCAGAAAACTGAGCACCTTTACTTTTTATTGATGCTCAATGCTTCTGTTGTTATCTCTTATACTGAAGGCTGTCTGTCAGTATACATTTTGGCAAGCATCATATCACTTAATATTACTTTTAAAGGGGTTATCCAGGAAAAAACTTTTTTTTATTTATATCAACTGGCTCCAGAACGTTAAACAGATTTGTAAATTACTTCTATTAAAAAATCTCAGTACTTATGAGCTTCTGAAGTTGAGTTGTTCTTTTCTGTCTAAGTGCTCTCTGATGACACGTGTCTCGGGAACCACCCAGTTTAGAAGCAAATCCCCATAGCAAACCTATTCTACTTTGTGCAGTTCCAGAGACAAGCAGAGATGTCAGCAGAGAGCACTGTTGCCAGACAGAAAACAACAACTCAACTTCAGCAGCTGATAATTATTGAAAGGATTAAGATTTTTTCTAATAGAAGTAATTTACAAATCTGTTTAACTTTCTGGAGCCAGTTGATATATATATATATATATATATATATATATATATAAGTTTTTTCCTGGAATACCCCTTTAATTTAGTATTTTCCAAACAGGGACCCTCCAGCTGTTGCTAAACTACAACTTCCAGCATTTGCAGACAGCCAAAGGCTACTGGGACAGCTGAAGGCTCCTTGCTTGGGAAACACTTTTCTAGTCCTTTAATCTCAATGCATCCATTGTCTTTGGATAACCAAATAGCATGAAACATACACTATGTATATGTATTCATGGCATATGCCTTATTTCTATTGACATATGCACAACAGGAAAATACTTACATTAACATGAAGATAATAGTATTTTTATTAGTATTTCTCCTGGGCACGAATCCAAACATTTTGGTTGTAATTAGAGAAAACCATCTGTATTGCAACTGCCATCTGACAAAAAATTCAGCTTGATTGATTCACAACCTAAGGCCATGTTCACACAATGTTTACGGCTGCATTTTCTGATGTAGACAAATCGGGAAATTTTTATTTTAAAAAAAGGTAGAAAAAAATTCAGTTTTTTTTAGACGTTTTTGCAGGAAAAACAGCTGTTCCTTTAATGTTTTTTTTTTTTTTAACTGTATCTGGCTTAAATCCATAGTGTGAATAAGACCTGTATTATGACTGCATCATGTACTGCATTCAGAAGAAGCAGGCGTATAACAATTATTAGAATAGTCTGTATATTCTCAATTACCTGCTAATCCTGTTCAAACAACATAACTTAGTTGTGTTCTCTGAATGGTGTAATTGCTTCAGAAAATACGCAGACTCTTCTAATAAGGGTTCAGTCTCACAGTGTACAAGCCATGTTTTCCTGTGTTTTTTTGTTGTACACTTTATGCTGTTCCGATGTGGTTTATTACTACACATTTGCATTTGTTCAGATCTCTCATACTGAACTTATAATTATTCATATTGTTTTTGCATAAACCTGTTCAACTTCCTCCACGAGCTAGAGGTAATGTACAAATAATATGCAGCACACCACTGAAGCAAAATCTGTAGAATATTAAGTTCATGAGATATACAAAATACTCGGTGTGACCTGCACTCCAAATGAGCTATTAATCTCAATGGGAAAGCACCATGCCACGGTTCAGAAAACACTAAAGCTTATGCACTGTGAGACCGTACCGTAATTAAATCAAGGTTAAGGCAGTCAAAAGACGCATCAAAAAATTAAATTTGACTGCAACATGAGAACACAACATCACTCTTTACTGTCTGATCCTACTTTCAGTAAGTTATACACCCCTCCAGTTCAAAGATAAACATACACATTTTATTAAATGGGCACTGTCATCAACTTTTTTTTTTTATATATGTTGTAGTACTTATGTACTACAACATATCTCTAATATATTTTTATTATTTACTTTGTGTTTTAAATTATTATTTTTCGCACTAGAAATCCAGCCACTAGGGGTCTCCTAGTGGCCGGATTTTGCCTGCTGTGGCCAGCTTTTGCCTGCAGTCTGCCTAAGCTTGCTTCCTGCCTGTCAATCAGACAGGCGGGAGCCAGCACTGTGAATGCCTGGGCTGTGCTCATTGGCTGTCTGGCCTCGCAGCTGCATGCGCTCATTGGCTGCCCACCCTCAGCATGTACAATCTGGAGGCAGCGCGGCACTGAATCTCAGGGCTGCACTGATGCTCCAGGACTGTACATGTCCTGTACGGGTAAGTGAGGTCTTATTTCACTTACCTGTACTTCATTTCAGTCCTGGGTCTCGGCGGTGTAGAATAGCACAGCAGGTGGGCAATGCTCCTATACTCCTCCTCCCTGGATAACACAGCATAGATTAGCTAAGGGCGGAAGTCGGCCCCCCAGCAGGCATCAGTGAAGTTGCGCCTGCTGGAGAAGTCTGCCTGGTAAGTGAGCACACTACCAGGCAGACAAAAATATATTAGCAAGGGGGTAAAAAAAATTTTTAAGGCAGGGATGGGGTTAGCGATAGATGGGCAATAGGCAAGGACAGAAACATTTTTTTTTACATGGCGGGAGCTACTCTTTGAATGCTACTGCACGACCTCCTAACAGATATCATATCTCTGCCTTTAAACAGGTTGCTTAATATTTTACTAAAGTCTTTATCCTGAAATCCATAGAAGAAATATTGACAGGTCAACAGGCTCCAAGTCTTTTCAAATGTAAAAGTCATGTGATTAGAAAACTTATAGTAAAGCCGCAGCAATTTATTATAAGATTAGCTATGCATCTAGGGCCATTCCAATGGAAGGACATTTATGTTATTGATCAAAAATGATTAAGAATATTTTTTATAGGGTTTGGGGGATTTACTAAGACAAGTGTTTTATATCTCATTCTTAAAGAGAATCTGTCATCAGTATCACATTAACCTGTTGTAGAGGTTTGTAGTGCGGGTGACACTGATACTTACCTGCCCTAGCTCTTTGCCTCCATTACACAGAAATCCTGGGTCTTTGTACATGCAAATGACCTGTATGGTGCATAGGAGGCATTCCCAAGCTGCCCTTGCATGTTGACGCATGGTAATGCCTTCTTCCTTATGCTTCCTTGAGCCTCTGCTAAAAGCAGCTCCAATCTGCAGCAGATGAGGCTCAGCACAGAGGAGGAGGCATTGATAGGAAGATGACGCCTGGATGTCACCATGCACAGGGGACATGGAAAGGCCCCCCCCTCCCGGCACCAATTAGGTCAGTTGCATGTGCCATGAATTATGGCAGGACAGAGGTGGGGACCAGTAGGTATCGTTATCATCAGTGTCATCCGTACTACAAGCCTGTACAATGGGTTAGTGTGGGTGACACTGATGACAGATTTAAGCAAAGTCCTTCTTGATAAATTCAGGCACATCTGAGGCTGCCCCATATGGCAGCCTCAGAAATCTATGCCAGTTTGAGCTGGTGTAGATTTCCACTGTAATTTACACCTGCTAGCAACATCCCTGGGAATTAAAGGGGTACTCCGGGGGAATTTTTTTTTTTTTAAATGAACTGGTGCCAGAAAGTTAAACAGATTTGTAAATTACTTTTATTTAATCTTAATCCTTTTAGTACTTATTAGCAGTTGTATGCTACAGAGGAAGTTCTTTTCTTTTTTAATTTATTTTTTGTCTTGTCCACAGTGCTCTCTGCTGACACCTCTGTCCATGTCAGGAACTGTCCAGAGGAGCATAGGTTTGCTATGGGGATTTTCTCCTCCTCTGGACAGTTCCTGATATGGGCATCAGGTTTCAACAGAGAGCACTGTGGACAAGACAAAAAAGAAATTCAAAAAGAAAATAATTTCTTCTGTAGCATACAGTTGTACGGGAAGGTTAAGATTTTTTAAGAGAAGTAATTTACAAATCTGTTTAACTTTCTGGCACCAGTTGATTTAAAAAAAAATGTTTTCCACCGGAGTACCCCTTTAAGGAGGTGCTGTGACCAGGTAACAGGAATATAGAGAGCAAAAAAGATGCATGTAGGACATGCAGCACAGCATGCAATTCTGCATTATGACTATGTGCACAGCTTGACTCTGTTAGGGTATGAACAGTAAAAACCTACTCACTTTGCAATTCATGTTTACTGAACATTTTGTCCAAATCCAATGAAATACAGATGCTTGAATACAGCTTGGTAGTTCACTGCTTTGGAATAAGAAAAATATATATTTAGTCACTGTCCCTTTAATAAGTGCTGATGTGGTAGCTTTACTGAATGTAGGTGCTTCCTTAGCATGTGTAATGACTAAGGCAGATGTATATGCAGATAAGATATTCATTTTCACTGGTTCTCAAGTTCTCAGCCCAAAATTACTGAAACTGCTGAATGAGGAACTTCAGGTATGATTCATGGTGCAAAAAAAGGTTCTTGGGGAAAAACACTGATGGTCAAGTGGCCCAGTACAACTGTCCATGCACCTGCAATATATAACATTTAACAGGTTTCTCTCACATTGTACTATGGATGTCAGTAGTTTCACACTGAAAAATATTTGTAGGAAAACCTTTCAAACAAAGCTTCAAATTCCTTAAAGGGGTACTCCAGTGGAAAATTATTTTTTTCAAATCAACTGGTGCCAGAAAGTTAAACAGATTTGTAAATTACTTCTATTAAAAAATCTTAATCCTTCCAGTACTTATCAGCTGCTGTATATTCCACAGGAAGTTGAGTTGTTCTTTTCAGTCTGACCTCTGCGTTTTTTGCGTGTCTAGAGTACAAGCAAATCCCCATAGAAAACCTCTCCTGCTCTGGACAGTACCTAACATGGACAGAGGGGGCAGCAGAGAGCATTGTGGTCAGACAAAAAAGAGCTACACAACTTCCTCTGTAGTATACAGAAGTAATTGACATTTCTGTTTAACTTTTTGGCACTGTCTGATTTTAGAAAAAATTGTTTTCCACCGAAGTACCCCTTTACCCCAGTAGGATAAACCTGCTGATCTGAATCCACTATTGTTACTGTGGTTCATACCATTGTATATTTATTTCATGTTAGCTCCCTGACAGAGGACAATAATACCGTTGATTGCAAAATGTCCCTGTATTCTGAGACACATATTTATTTGAATTGTTTAATATTTTACCTGTTTCTATTGCCATACTGGGCTGAAATATTTTACATGTCTCTTGGGTCTACACCACTCAGGAGACCTGATTATTAGGTGCATTAATGGAATGCATTTAAAGTGTACCTGTCTGATCCCACAAAAAAATGTATGATACTCAGTACTTAATCCTGACCATATACATAAAAATTGTATGCCTCTAACACCTATATTTATTATAAAAATACCTCTTTTTGTTAGCTCACAGTGTAAGTAATCCTCTCTGGGGACGGGGGCGTGTCCCTTCCTTGTGGTGGTGATTGGTGGGTCTGCTGATGAAGCCTGATGCTGTTGCAGGAAAGGTTAGTGTCCCTGTAGGTATGGGGACCCCTAGTGGTGGGATTTTCAGGAGCTGTTTTCTTAATTAAATATTCAAAATATTTTAAACAACTATATTCAGTAACAAAATAAAAGGTTTTTCGATCTGACAATGCCAATCTAATTTCCTGCAGGGTATAATGTGAAATGCTGCTATATTGCTCTCTTGACCGCAATTCTCCAGTTTTGTGCCTATAGCCAGGGCTGTATTTGCCATTAGGCACTTGAGGCTTTTGCAATGTGGGCAGCACTTCAGTGAAAAAAATGCTAAATACTTTTTATGTATCTGCTGCTGTCGTGCTGTTGCCTGGAGAAAACAAAATAAATTTTCACCCTTTGGTTGAATCCATGTGGATCAGAACAGTTGTAAAATTTACCTGCAGCATAGTTATTATGTTGTGGATTAGTGACAGATTTCCCATGTTCTGTGTATAGGAGTAAAATCTACAGAAAATATGCAACAAAAATTTCTAATACTTGTGGTATCACCCTAATGGAGTGTATAAATCTCAAGTAATCAGTTAGTTATCCCCTAACCTCTTTAACATCAATGAAGATGATGTACACCATTAAATAAATGTACTCATATTGTCAAACAAAAAATGCTCTACATATGTATTACCGTATTTTTCACTGTATAAGACGCACTTTTTCTTCCCCAAAACTGTGGGGGGGGGGGGGGAGTTGGTGCGTCTTATACGGCAAATACACATTAAAACCCTGTCCTATGGCGGCGGTCCCTGCGGCCATCAACGGCCGGGACCCGCGGCTAATACAGGACATCACCGATCGGGGTGATGCCCTGTATTAACCCTTCAGACGCGGCGATCGAAGCTGACCGCCGCGTCTGAAGCGAAAGTGACACTAACCCGGCTGCTTAGTCGGGCTGTTCGGGAGCACCGCTTTGAAATCGGGGCGTCCCGAACAGCTTACAGGACACCGGGAGGGACCTTACCTGCCTCCCCGGTGTCTGCTCCGTGCCGGGATCCCCTGCATGGCCGGCACTTTCCTTCGTTGTCATCACGTCGTCGCGCACGCCGTCCCGTCATCCAATAGGAGCAGCGTGCGTAGTGACGTGATGGCGGCGACGGTGAGCGAGGATACCAGGCAGCAGAGACGTTCCAGAGCGACGGGGACACCCCGGGGACGCGGCGAAAGCGATGGAGGGTGACATCCAGCGGTGACGGGTCTGGAGCGGCGGGGACACGTGAGTATTACCTCCTATACCAGTGGTCTTCAACCTGCGGACCTCCAGATGTTGCAAAACTACAACTCCTGGCATGCCCGGACAGCCAACGGCTGTCCGGGCATGCTGGGAGTTGTAGTTTTGGAACATCTGGAGGTCCGCAGGTTGAAGATCACTGTTGTTACGGCGAGCGCTCCGGGTCCCTGCTCCTCCCCGGAGCGCTCGCGGCGTTCCTCTCTCTGCAGCGCCCCGGTCAGACCCGCTGACCGGGAGCGCTGCACTGACTCTGACGGCGGGGATGCGATTCGCATAGCGGGACGCGCCCGCTCGTGAATCGCACCCCAAGTCACTCACCCGTCCCGGCCCCCGGCTGTCATGTCCTGGCGCGCGCGGCTCCGCTCCTCAGGGCGCGCGCGCGCGCCAGCTCTCTAAGATTTAAAGGGCCAGTGCACCAATGATTGGTGCCTGGCCCAATCAGCCTAATTAGCTTCCACCTGCTCCCTGTCCATATTTCCTCTCTTCCCCTGCACTTCCTTGCCGGATCTTGTTGCCATTGTGCCAGTGAAAGCCTTTCCTTGTGTGTTCCTAGCCTGTGTTCCAGACCTCCTGCCGTTGCCCCTGACTACGATCCTTGCTGCCTGCCCTGACCTTCTGCTACGTCCGACCCTGCTCTTGTCTACTCCTTTGTACCGCGCCTATCTCAGCAGTCAGAGAGGTTGAGCCGTTGCCGGTGGATACGACCTGGTTGCTACCGCCGCTGCAAGACCATCCCGCTTTGCGGCGGGCTCTGGTGAAAACCAGTAGCAACTTAGAACCGGTCCACCGACACGGTCCACGCCAATCCCTCTCTGACACAGAGGATCCACCTCCTGCCTGCCGAATCCTAACAACTGTCCTATACTTTACATTGTATTTGGTTCAGAATACCATTTTAATTTTTTTTCTAGATTTTCCTCCTTTAAAATTCGGTGCGTCTTATATGCCGGAGCGTCCTATATGGCGAAAAAGACGGTATTTATTTATTTTTTAGAAATTCAGCTTAGTTTCTTCTCTACAGCCTCCTTCTTTTCACATACAGTGCAGGCTGTAGTGATATTTGTTAGTATATCCAGCCTTTACCTCTCCTGAATACCTTTTTAAGCTGATTTATGACCAGATCAAACGTCATGATTTTTGTAATTAGTAACCAACACAATGCCTTTTTCTCTGACACCACTCCATTCAGTGATATGTAGCTAGTAGAGGAAGCTTTACCTCATAGATGTTTTACCTAATATAGATTAGGATATGTATGGAAAGGCCACCTCATCCTAATCTCTGTTTGTAAATGAACCATCGGACACTCAATCTTAAAGGATGTGTAATATACTGTATATGGAGCCAAAATGCATTTGGCATTATTCTACATTCTGGCCAATATAGAAAATGATGTTTTATGGTTTAATTTAATAAATGGAAAATGTACTCCCAACAAGCTACCTGTAGGCATTATGCCAAGGATCACAGTACTCAGGGAGATGCAGACAACATTTTTTTTCTTAGAATAAATCAATAACCCATTTGCCTTCTTCAGAAAATGTGTTCTTTCGTTAAAGTAAGCCAGGTTATAAATCTGTTTTGTCATTACAGTTTCATTTAGCTGCTTGTTGTAATTCCGCTTTCATTTTTCACATGGGTCCGCAGTTCACTTTAAACATTTGAATTGCTATAAAATTGAAATATATGAATTTTCCCTGCAAATCCGCATCTTCTTTAGTCAAGAGCAGATGGACTGAAATAACTCGCTAGAGATACATTGAATAGCACTTCAATTAACTATGGTGATTTTCAAGATGACTGGGAACCCGTCTGGAACGTAATATGGACACCATTCAGTTAGATACAAAATACATAGGTGTGGGAGCTCTACATAAAACGGAAGGGGCCTAAGCCGAGGATACTGTGTTGCACATACCCAATGTGCCAAATATAACACTATAAAATATAAATGAAACAGTCCTACTAGGCTATTGGTGGGAAAAAAAGGAGAAAAATTGGGACAGTTAGAATGAGAAAAGGAAGAAAGGGAAATCAGGATTGTGTCTAATAAAATTACATTTATTGTGAATAGTAAATGGTATAAAAGTGAGATCCCAAGCAGGGCCCTTGCTTAGGACACCTCACAATACAAGTAATTTATAAATAGTAAACATATGTCCCCACTATTTCATTGATTTTATCTTGTGCATCGCTAGTTTTTAATGTATATAATTACTATTTTTAAATTACTTGTGTTGTGAGGTGTCCTAAGCAAGGGCCCTGCTTGGGATCTCACTTTTATACCATTTACTATTCACAATAAATGTAATTTTATTAGACACAATCCTGATTTCCCTTTCTTCCTTTTCTCATTCTAACTGTCCCAATTTTGCTCCCTTCTTCCCCGCCTATAGCCTAGTAGAACTGTTTCATTTATATTTTATAGTACCATTCAGTTAGACTAGAAAGTAATCGGGGTGTCTTCATAGCATAAGATGCCATTGTTTAGCTAGAATAGGTTAATATGTTCACCAGAGCGTCAACATTGTATTCTGATTTGCTTAAAAAACTAGAGATGTAAAAATAACAAACCTCAGGGGTCCAGTGTTGTTGTTCCTTTCTGCCCTCTCACCTCTGTTTGTGTACCCTGGTGGTATTTTGAACCCACTGCAACCAATCATGTTTTTTTGGGGGGGGGGCGGGGGAAGGCATAAAAAAATACATCAAGAAGCACCAAAAAAGCTGTAGTTCTGTAGTTTTGTAAAAGGGGTTATCCAGGAAATTTATATATATATATATATATATATATATATATATATATCAACTTGCTCCAGAAAGTTAAACAGATTTGTAAATTACCTCTATTAAAAAATCTTAATCCTTTCAGTACTTAGCTGCTGAAGTTGAGTGGTTCTTTTCTGTCTAAGTGCTCTCTGATGACACCTGTCTCGGGAACTGTCCAGAGTAGAAGCAAATCCCCATAGCAAACCTCTTCTACTCTGTGCAGTTCCCGAGACAAGCAGAGATGTCAGCAGAGAACACTGTTGCCAGACAGAAAAGATCAACTCAGCTTCAGCAGCTGATAATTATTGGAAGGATTAAGATGTTTTAATAGAAGTAATTTACAAATCTGTTTAACTTTCTGGAGCCAGTTGATATTTATAAAAGTTTTTTCCTGGAATACCCCTTTAATACGCAAGAATAATGGATAAGGTACTGCCACAGTACAGGTAAAATGGTCACCATGATGTCACAGTTCAGAGATAATGCACCAAGTCATGTTATGGTGCATGAATAATGAGTGATGTCATAGTATAGAGATAATACACATGGCTATGTTGTAGTACAGGGATAATCTGCTCAGGGAAGTTACAGCCCAAGAATGATGCAAACAGTGATGTCACAATTATACACAGGAATCACAGCACATTACAATGAAGGTATAGTGCATACAATGATGTCACAAAGCAGGAATAGTTAAAAACTGTGATGCTACAGTAGAGGGATGTGGCACACTGTAGGAACATATTAAATAGCAAATCTTAAATTGGGACTCCGTTTCATTTTTCCTGCCCCTTTCCCATTTTATAGTCACTGCTAACAATACTTAAAGAGGCACTGTCATTATGAAAACCTTTTTATATTTTGTAGATGACATTTTGTAGTTATCTACTGATAAGATTACTTTTTTAAATATACATTTCTTAAAAAAAACAATGATTTTACTGAAGATTAAAAATGAATATTGCCGCCACTAGGGGTCATCTATCTTTATGCAGACAGACTACTCTTTATTTTGCAGCATACTGGATACCGGTCGTTAAGTGTGTTGGTGTCCAGTAGGCAATCACCATTGCATCACTACAGCATTCAGCTGTTCCTAAACTACAACTTCTGTGATGGGAGTTGTAGTTTTGCAACAGCGGGGGGTACAATCTTTGTAAAACTCTGTTTTAGAGCTGTGTGCCTCCAGCTGTTGCAAAACTACAACTCCCAACATACTTGAACAGCCAATGCTTTCTCTGACTCCTGAATGACAAAGAAGCTGATCAGACATTCAGGAGTTTGTGAAAGCTGAAAGACACACATAGTGACAGCTTTGTTGATTAGTATCCAACTTTACTTAGAACAAATATAACATTTATGCATAAAAACTACTGTGCAGTGATTTGCAGACTGCCTAGAGAGGAAAGGGTTACAGAGTGCACTGATTTGCAGACTGCCAGCCTGCTCCCAGACTCAGAGCAGATGAGTCATACACAGTGAGGGAGAGAGATGGACACGCCCCTTCCACAAGGCAAGAACACAAAGCAAGTGAGCAAGATATAGATGCTATTTGTTAGGGATATATAGGTCCTAGAAACATAAAAATGATATGTACATTATCAGGATTAGATACTGAGCAACATATCGTTTTTTTTTGTTTGTTTTTTGGCACTATGACTGGTACGCTTTAACTTCAGAATGGAAATAGGGTTTTTCTGTTGGACCCCAGAATCAGCCTTTGACTAAAAATATTACTAGCAGCCCCATATGTTGACTTAAACTGTATATCTTTCCGCCAAACCTGCCAACTTCAGTAGGATCAAACAACCATCTATTGTGTATAGTGAATGGGTGGGGGTCTCAATTGCCATTGGGGGATTGCACTATTCGGTTTCTGGATTTTAACATTCCTTATGCCAATCCACCCTCAGTTGTAAATGAAGTGCGGCATACGACATATTCCCCATTCCACAGACCACATTATAGGAGATAAGTAGCTGATCGCGGGGGGTCCAACCCCTGGGACTGCCTGCGATCTCTGGGACTCCAGCACTTTCTTCTACCGGTAGACAGCACACACTCCATTCATTTTTATGGGAGCGCTGATGATGTCCAAGTGGTGTACTGGGGTCTTTTTTGCACTCCCATAGAAATTAATGAAGCATGTGCCGTCTGCACCACTGAACGCCGGTCCCATTCCGGACTCCCGGCGATCAGCTATTTGTCTCCTATCCTGGGGATAAGTAAATTTTTGCTGGAGTTCTCCTTTAAGTCATCACTTCCCCGTTGTATGATGTCAGCTTATAGCTGTTATGCTGACAGGTGTGCCATATGCAAGCATGACCACATCCCATACTAACAGAACCCACTTGGACGCCAGCTGCAGTTTGCTGTCAGCCTCCAATACAGTATAATCTCAGCAGATTAATGAAGCCTCCTTGCTTATACAAGAACAGTTTTGAAAATATGCTCCCAGTTTTAAACAAAAGTTGCTCGAAGTAAAACTTTTAATGAAATAATAGGGAACTTGGCAGAAATCATAGGAGCTGAAGCCCAATTGTGTCACATTGTACGACATCTGCTACTGACATGAGATAAGTATTTATTTAGTAAGAGCAACTGTTACTTTGGGCAAGAAAATCTTGGAGATAGTAGTGTTCTTTTGTCATCATGTATTTATGGCTTACTCGAATTAAAATGTCATCTCAACCACTCTAGCAGTTTCTTGACCATTGTGGAGGTCGAATGACTGTGCTGTGTGACAGCAACTATTGCCAGGAAGGCTTGTTAAAAAGACTATGGTTTGACAGCATAGGATTAAACCTTTCTATTAAATTATAATGAAAAACACATTTAGGAATTGCAGAAAAAGAACTGAAACTAGTAGTTAATTAAAACAGCCTTGTGTGCATGCTCTGCATGGCCTGTTGTAAATACAATTATTGTAAAGTATTATATGTTTTTCCCTTTCTCTCATTCACACTGCTCTGATGTGCCAAAACCTAATTACTCTTATTTTACTCTAATTACCCCTTTTGGGTTCTGCATTATTTCAGTCCCTCAATTACGTACATCTGTAGAAGCTGCAGCTGCAATTTACAGCTTTGTTACCATTATTAAGTTTAGCGCTAGACGCCATGAAACAGAAGTGACGGCCAGATAACGGCGTCAATAACTGTATTTGACTTGTAGCACACCATAAACATATTGATATTATGTGAGTGTCTAATTGATTTCTATTAACTGTTCACTATGTTTTTGACTAATTATTTCCATTGAAAAAAGCCAGTAAGATCGGATTTCAATACAGCATTAGGTCTTCTTCACACAGAGCCTGAAAAAAATACAGTTTAAAATGCCATACACTATTCTCAAAGCATTCTATGTTTTAAGAAAAATGCTACTGACCTAAATACACTTAAGGAGTACCTGTCATATGCCACAAAAAAAGTGTTATATGTTACTCAGTACCTAAGCCAGATCATTTATATATAATTTTTTATATGTCTAGCATCTATACTTTTCTTACAAATACCTTCTTTTGGTCCCTCACTTGGTTTGTCATTCTGCGCTTTGGAGGGGAGGTGTCCTCACTCTGCATGACTCATCTTCATCCCTAAGTCTATGCTGTGTCTCTTTATCCAATCACTGACACTGACTCTGTAACCTCTTCTCAGTTTTTTTTATGCTGCAGTCTGATAGGACAGGAGTGAGCACAGAGGACTGCTAGTCCCACCCTCACCTACTGGACTTTTTTACTACCTGTACTTCAGCTTAGACAATGGTGATGCTGCAGCCAGCCAGGATTATGATCTTTCTTTTTATTTTTGTTCTTTTGTTTTTATAAGCCATGATTTCTATAAAAAGGAAATACATTTTTTTTTCCAATTGTCAATTTTTATTAAAGTTTTACAATACAAAAAAGAATCAGACAATGATTCCAAAAACAGAACAAGGGTTATGGATGAACAAATGAGGGCCAATAGAGCAATAAAGCAATGCAAATGACCCTAATAGAGCCTCACATGAAGCACACAATAAATTAACACTTATTGAAACCAGCAAAGGGCATAAGTAAATGGCTACACAAGGCCCTCAGGGAGCCTGTACATACATTAAAGAAAACATCACAAAGACCCGACAAACAGAGACCAACTGAAACACACAAAAAGTAGATGAGGAAAAGCAGGGGAGGAGAGAAAAAGGGGGAGAAGGTGAAAGGGGGGGGGCAGAGGAAGGAGATAAAGGCAAAATTAGGAAAAGGTAAGAGAACTAAGGGGGCTGTCTATCAGAGAAACGGTCCCAGGGCTCCCAGACAGAAAAGAATGAGAGGTAAGGTATTGTTAAGAGAGGTGGTAAGGGACTCGAGAGATCTAATCTCCCGAATCCTTGCCTGGAGATCCATCTCAGAAGGGGGGAGAGCTTGCTTGTAGCTCTTTGCAATAAGGGTCATAGCCGCCAGGACAATATGCATAAATAACTTAAAAGGCTGCCTGGACAAGGCCCTACTGGAGAAATGCAATAAGTAAAAAAAGGAAATAACATTTTCTTATGAAGTATATTAGAAAGGTTAAATGAAATCTGTCATCAGTGTCACCTGCACTAACCTGTCGGTACCGTCAGTGCAGGTGACACTGAAGACAACGGTACTTACCTTGTCCTGTTCCATGGCAGGGATCTCAGGTAATCTTGTCTATTAGCTCCAGCTCCGGGCACCCGACTTGGGGCACGGGCAGAGCTTAGTGACGTCACCGCTGCTGCGAGACCCAGCAGAGAGCAGCAGCGGTTTGGGGCATGGGCAGAGCTTAGTGACGTCACCGCTGATGCTCCATGCTGGGTCCCGCTGCTAGAGAGCAGAGAGTGACGACAGGTTGGTGCAGGTGACATTGGTAACAGATTCCTTTAATGTTTTGACTAGAAGTACAACACATACAAAGTTTTTGAATCTGACAGTGCCCATTAAATATTTCATTACAGACTTTTAAGTAAAATCTGACAAAAAAAAACAAAACTACACACATATAAATTTGGTATTTGTCCTAAAAATGCTATGTATAAAACCAACCACAAGTCCTAACACAACAACTGATCTAATGACCAAATCGCATAGCATCCTAGGGATCTCAAACACACCATCCCAAGAGCACGCAAACACCAATGACCCAAAATATGGCACAAACTAAGACAAGGTGAAAAGTAATGTAAAGTATTATCTGTGTGCAAAACAATATAAAAAAGCAACATTAAAGTTAGGTATAACATATTTTAACTTCTATTATTTTTACTGCACACCCTGCAACGTACTTTATTATATTGAAATACCCCTTTAAAGAAGCATTCCAGGAACTTTTTATTTTATTTTTGCTTATATAGAGCAGCATAGGCTATTGTTAGAGAATAGAAGAGCTTCTTGTGTATGCCTTTTACTTATCCATGTTGATGTGGCAGGCATGGGTTAGGGTTTGGCTAAGGGCATTTGATTATTACAGCTGGTCATTTCATCAGGCTGCTAGTGCTAGAGGTTACCCCAGTGAACTCATTAGTAGGTTCATGTCATTTCACACTATGCAGTTCTCATGCTTTTTCTTGACGTGACGTCTCGATCCTCCGGCTCCTGCATCGCAAGTCATCAGGCACGAAGCAAAGCTCGCTCCATGCACCAGATGACAGGGGTGCTGCAGGAGAGATCACGGAGGTTCCCAGCGGTGGACCCCCACAATCAGACATCTTATCCCCTATCCTTTGGACAGACACCTCATCTTTATTCTGTGGGTCCACACGGTTATAAGGATCAGTGGCGTTGCTAGTGGGGGAGCCAGAGGGGGCCATGGCCCCCCCTAGATCAGGCCGTGCCCCCCTTGTGCCCCCCCAATTTAAAATAAATAGGGATGTCCCGATACTAGTATCGGGGCCAGGGGCGGACTGACCAGCTGGGGATATCCCTGCGCTGCTCCTGGTCTGCGTATCATTAGCAGAGACAGGCAGAGCAGGGATGAAGTTACCTGATGATGGCTCCGCCCCCAGCACTGGAGAGGACGGGGCCGAGAGCTGACAGGCCTCCGGAACACAGAGCAGCTTCATGTGAGGTGAGTGATGTCCAGTGTCCTCCCTCTCTCCCCCCTGATCAGCAGTATATCCTGGGGCTGGGTCATGTGTATAGTAGCAGTCCAGAGGGGTCACTTTCCCTCCTTCAGTGTCCACAGGTCACATTATCAGAACAATTTTTGGGAATTTTTTTTTCGTAAATCGCTGTAAAACCGTGCAATTTTTGCCGTGATTTTTCCATAAATTGTTCTGGTAATGTGACCTGTTGGAGACCTGTGGACACTGGAGGAGGGAAAGTGACCCCTCTGGAAGGACAACATGTGAACACACTGCTAGTTTATCATTAACCCCTTAAGGGTACATTCACATGTACAGGATCTGCTGCATATTTTTGCTGCATATTTTGTGCAGCTGATTTTGCAACCCATTAGCTTCAATAGGTAGCAAAATCAGCTGCAGAAAATATACAGCAGATCCTGTACATGTGAATGTACCCTTAAGGGGTTAAGGATAAACTAGCAGTGTGTTCACATGTTGTCCTTCCAAAGGGGTCACTTTCCCTCCTCCAGTGTCCACAGGTCTCCAACAGGTCACATTACCAGAACAATTTATGGAAAAATCACGGCAAAAATTGCGCGGTTTTACAGCGATTTACGAAAAAAATTCCAAAAAATTGTTCTGATAATGTGACCTGTGGACACTGAAGGAGGGAAAGTGACCTCTCTGGACTGCTACTAAGGGCTCATTCAGGGGTGGATCCCCAGCATATTTTACGCTGCAGATCCCCCGACAATGGACCCTACAGTGCTGCCTCTATCTGTGCCTGCTCAAAACAGCAATCCTCCGCTACGAGCAGACACGCTTTGATGTGTATACTCGCACATATCATGGCCGCTCCTCCTGCTCTCTTATGTGTGCGAGTATACACATCAAAGCGTGTCTGCTCGTAGCGGAGGATTGCTGTTTTGAGCAGGCACAGATGGAGGCAGCACTGTAGGGTCCATTGTCGGGGGATCCATCCGTGTAAATGAGACCTAAGGACGCAAGGCGTATGTGTACGCACAGTGCCTGCTCCCACTGTGTTGTATAAATGATTAGCTAGAACCCTCAGCTAATGCCAGACATCACCAATCAGGCTGATGTTTGACATTAACACTTTAGATGCCGCTATCAAAGTTGATGGTAGTGTCCAAAAGTTTTAACGCCTTAAGGACGTGGCGTTTTTCCGTTTTTGCACTTTTGTTTTTTCCTCACCTTTTAAAAATCATAACCCTTTCAATTTTGCACCTAAAAATCCATATGATGGCTTATTTTTTGCGCCACCAATTCTACTTTGTAATGACATCAGTCATTTTACCCAAAAATCTACGGCGAAAATGGCAAAAATAATGATTGTGCAACAAGAATGTATGAAGATTTTAAATTAAATTTTTTATTTTTTATTAAACATGTTCTGCACAGTGTGTGCGTATTTATTTATGATATATATAAATATATATATATATATATATATATATATATATACACCCATACACAAGTTTTAAAATTGCCCCCCCCCCCACTTTTGTCACTGGCCCCCCATGTGCCCCCCCTAAATATGAATGCTGGAGACGCCACTGATAAGGATACCTAATTTATATAGATTTTATTTAATTTGACTACTTAAAAAAATTATAACTATGCACCAAAACTAGTATCTTAAATATTGTCATCTTCTGACCCCTATAACTTTTTTTTTTCCCCGCATACAGGGATGTATATGGGCCAATTTTTTGCGCCATGATCTGAAGTTTTTATTGATACCAATTTTGTTTTGATGCAACTTTTTGATCACTTTTTATACATTTTTGTAAGGGTATACAAAGTGACCAAAAATACACAATTTTACTTTTTTTTTTCTATGTTTACACCATTTACTGTGCAGTTTAGTTAACATATTTTAGTTAACATATTTTAGTTAACATATTTTTATAGTTCGGACATTTATGCACGCGGCGGTACCACATGTTTATGTTTATTTTTGTTTACATATTTTTATTGGAAAAGGGGGGTTATTCAAACTTTTATTAGGGAAGGGGTTAATTCACATTTATTAACTTTTTTTTACACTATTTTATAGTCCCCATAGGAGACTGCTACATGCAATCTTCTGATCAGTGCCATAGCATAGCATTGATCAGTGTAATCGGTGCCCAATTGCTCCAGCCTGCAGAGCAGGGCTGGAGCATCCAAGCAACGATCGGAAGGCGAGGAGGCAGGTAAGGGCCCCCCTGGTTGCAGTGCTGTGGTGAATAGAAGATATCAGGCACTGTGCATGTTTCAGTCTGTGTTGCTATCAGCGAGTCTCACCTGCAGGTTTCAGTCTGTGCAGCATTCTGTGAGAATCTGTGGAGCTTTCACTTTCTGTGCAGCTGACAATCAAGCTCAGTGCAGAGAAACACTTCCTGAGTTCTGGCTCCTGCCAGGCCGGGAGGAGACCAAACTCACTGTATTAATTGTGGCAGGGAACAGAACAGAGCCAACTAGTGGCTGTTTTTTTTAAATTACATTTGAAACATATTTATGTTGATAATTTTAAAAGCAATGAATGAATGGGAAAGTGTCTTCTAATTACACAAGGAACACTATATTAAAAGTTTTATTTGGTGACTCTTTAAGCACAGTGAGGGAGATTTACCAAAATCTGTGCAGGGGAAAAGTTGACCAGTTGCCCACAGCAACCAATCAGGTCTCTTCTTTCATTTTGCAGAGGCCTTTTAAAAAATTTAAAATGCGATCTGATTTGTTGCTATGGACAACTGGTCAACTTTTCCTCTGCACAGGTTTTGACCTATCTCCTTCAGTAAAGTTTTTGGGGTCAGATTGGTGATTACATGACAGGTAATTGAACAAATAGATGCAGCTGTGCTGGAATAAAACAAATGCGCTGTATGACTAGTGATGGCGCGTGTGTATTATTTGGGCAAAAAGAAAAAAAACTGGAGTGCTTCTTTAAGCATAAAGTATACTCCCTGTTGCATATTTTTTGGATTCATAGTCTTGACCTTTTCGGCCCCATACATTCAAACTTTCTATGTCTACATGAGGGAAATCAATCCTAGATGTATCGTATGTTAGTCAGCTGAGTATACATTTGGACACAATGGGGGAGATTTATCAAACAATTTAGACTGGTTTTTCTTGTCTAAATTTGTCGCACAGAAAGTCGCAGTCTAAATATGTGCGACTTTTCTGCGACTTTTGCTGTAGAGGAATTTTAGAACATGATGCATGCAAGTCTATTTTAGACGGAAATGCATTGGAAAATGCATTGGTGCTGAATTTATCAAGTGCGACTTTTGTGCGACAAGTCGCATCTGCCCAAAATACGCTGAAATGTCAGACCATGTTGGAGCAGGTCTAAATGCAGTTTAAGCTGTAGACCCTGAAGTCTGAGCACAGAATTTATCAAGGGCTGTGAGACCTTTGATAAATTAGGAGCACAATAGACAGGAGACTACCACATACGCTGGTCTATAAGCATACCCAGAATAGACTAGATTAGGAAATGTCCCCCAATGTTCACTTACACTTTAAAAGAAAAGAGGACTGATGCTAATTGTATGCTGCTATATACCTTTTCTACTGTAAACCTAACCCTTTCAAAATAAATACCGTATATACTCGTATATACTCGATTTTTCGTGCTGAAAACACCCCCCTCGGCTTATACTCGAGTGAACTCCCCCACCCGCAGTGGTCTTCAACCTGCGGACTTCCAGAGGTTTCAAAACTACAACTCCCAGCAAGCCAGGGCAGCCATCGGCTGTCCGGGCTTGCTGGGAGTTGTAGTTTTGAAACCTCCGGAGGTCCGCAGGTTGAAGACCACTGCGGCCTTCAACATCATCCAGCCCCCTCTCACCCCCTTTAGTTCTGAGTACTCACCTCCGCTCGGCGCTGGTCCGGTCCTGCAGGGCTGTCCGGTAAGGAGGTGGTCCGGTGAGGAGGTGGTCCGGGCTGCTATCTTCACCGGGGAGGCCTCTTCTAAGCGCTTCGGGCCCGGCCTCAGAATAGTCACGTTGCCTTGACAACGACGCAGATGCGTCGTTGTTAAGGCAACGGCTCTATTCCGGGCCGGAAGCGCGGAGAAGAGGCGCCCCCGGTGAAGATAGCAGCCCGGACCACCTCCTCACCGGACCACCTCCTTACCGGACAGCCCTGCAGGACCGGACCAGCGCCGAGCGGAGGTGAGTACTCAGAACTAAAGGGGGTGAGAGGGGGCTGGATGATGTTGAAGGCCGCAGTGGTCTTCAACATGCGGACCTCCGGAGGTTTCAAAACTACAACTCCCAGCAAGCCCGGACAGCCGATGGCTGCCCGGGCTTGCTGGGAGTTGTAGTTTTGAAACCTCTGGAGGTCCGCATGTTGAAGGCCGCAGTGGTCTTCAACCTGCGGACCTCCGGAGGTTTCAAAACTACAACTCCCAGCAAGCCCGGACAGCCGATGGCTGCCCGGGCTTGCTGGGAGTTGTAGTTTTGAAACCTCTGGAGGTCCGCATGTTGAAGGCCGCAGTGGTCTTCAACCTGCGGACCTCCGGAGGTTTCAAAACTACAACTCCCAGCAAGCCCGGACAGCCGATGGCTGCCCGGGCTTGCTGGGAGTTGTAGTTTTGAAACCTCTGGAGGTCCGCATGTTGAAGGCCGCAGTGGTCTTCAACCTGCGGACCTCCGGAGGTTTCAAAACTACAACTCCCAGCAAGCCCGGACAGCCGATGGCTGCCCGGGCTTGCTGGGAGTTGTAGTTTTGAAACCTCTGGAGGTCCGCAGGTTGAAGACCACTGAGGGCGAATGATGAGAAGAGGATGATGAAGGGGGGGGGTGTGGGGATGATGAAGGGGGGTGGGGATGATGAAGGGGGGGGGGTGTGGGATGATTACAAGGGGATGATGAAGGGGGGATGTGTGGGATGTGTGGGATGATGACAAGGGGATGATGAAGGGGGGATGTGTGGGATGATAAGGGGATGTGTGGGATGATGACAAGGGGATGATGAAGGGGGGATGTGTGGGATGATGACAAGGGGATGTGTGGGATGATGACAAGGGGATGATGAAGGGGGGATGTGTGGGATGATGACAAGGGGATGATGAGGATGTTAATGACGGGTCTGGATGATGACAGGGGGGGATGAGGTATTTCCCACCCTAGGCTTATACTCGAGTCAATAACTTTTCCTGGGATTTTGGGTTGAAATTAGGGGTCTCGGCTTATACTCGGGTCGGCTTATACTCGAGTATATACGGTAAGTACAGAGTGTTTGTGAAGGTTCTTGTACTTTAATTGAGTAAACAAGTAAACAATAACAGCCTATAAAATAGCTGTATGGCCCTGATCACACTACAGGGATTCCATTTGCAGCAGCCTCCCATTGATCTGCTGCTTAGTAGACATGTTGAAAGTTCAGAAGTTCCACTGAGGAACTGAATTCTGACAGAAGATTTTACACATCTTACCTGTCAGTGGGACAGTGCTAATGTCTGAGGATGTGGATATAGGCTCAGAATACAGATAATTTCTGCTTCATGCAGGAAGATCATGGATCCACTGTGAAAATTCATAAGAAAATGATTTTCTGAATTTCTGCAATGTGAACATCCCCTATAAGTATAGGGTGGGCTCTAGACTGATATACTCAGACTAGGTTCACACTGAAGAAACTCCGCTGCTGAAATTCTGTAGTGTGGACTGTGTATGTGCAGCGAAATCATATTGACAGGAAAAGGACTTAGATAATTTCTAAGCAGAACTGGGCTCGGAACCTGGCCTTAGTGTGCACTGGCCTGGCCTTAGTGTGAACCTGGCCTTAGTGTGCACTGTTGCTTTAACCCCTTAATGACATAGGACGTAAATGTATGTCCTTGTGCCCTGGTACTTAACACACCAGGACGTACATTTATGTCCTGTACATGACCGCGAGCACCGGTGTGGTGCTCGTGTCATGCGCTGCAGGTCCCGGCTGCTATCAGTAGCCAGGGACCTGTCGATCATGGCGCACATCAGCGGGGATCGGATCATCCATAATTATCAGCAGGCATCCGATCATCCATAATTATCAGCAGGCATCCGATCATCCATAATGCCTCCGTCCCTCTCCTGGGGTCTTCTGCTCTGGTCTGAGATCGATAATACTGATCAGTGCTATGCCCCATCAAATGATCAAACATCAAATGATTGCTATAAATAATCCCCTATGGGAACTATTAAAGTGTAAAAATAAAAAGTAAAAAATTTAAATAAAATTTTTTGCCATTTACCACCAGAAAGGGTAAATAAAATAAATGAATAAACATATTTGGTATCGCCGCATGCATAAATGTCGGAACTATCAAAATATTATGTTAATAATCCCGTATGGTGAGCGGCGTAAACGTAAAAAAAAAAATAATCCAAAATTGCTGCTTTTATATCACATAATATTCCAAAAGTACAGATCACAGTGCAAAAAATGAGCCCTCATTCCGCTGCTTATACGGAAGAATACGAAAGTTATAAGTCGTCAAAATAGAGGGATTGTAAACGCACTAATTTGGTTGAAAGGTTTGAGTTTTTTTTTTAAAGCAGCACAATAATAGAAAAGTAAGCAATCATGGGTACCATTTTAAACGTATTGAACCACAGAATAAAGAAAACATGTCATTTTTACCGTAAATTGTACAGTGTGAAACCCAACCTTCCAAAATTAGCAAAATTGTGGTTTTGTTTCACTTTCCCCACACAAATAGAATTTTTTAAATTTCGCCATACATTTTATGGTAAAATGAGTGATGTCATTACAAAGGACAACTGGTCGCACAAAAAACAAGCCCTTATACTAGTCTGTGGATGAAAATATAAGAGTTATGATTTTTAGAAGGCGACAAGGAAAAAAAGAAAATGCAAAAATAAAATGGGCTGTGTCCTTAAGGGGTTAAGTATGATGTCCATTTGTACCAAATTGCGTAATGCTTTATGTGTTGGGCTGCTCACTGAATTTTGTGTAAACTAGGCCACTACTATCGATGTAATGCTTAGAATACACAAAAATGATTTGTCATGGTGAACTTTGTTTGGCTGTGCCAAGCTAGCATGGCACCGTGGAGTTCCACACTAGCTCACTATGAAGTGTCACTGTGTCAATAAAGGGAAGGGTGTGCCATGTGTGGGAAACATGTGACATGGTGTAAGACTGTGTTCTATCAGATTCAGCTGTGTGACAATGAGGTTGGGGCTGCTGTTGGTGTGTTGGGCTGTGGAAGCTGGAAGCCTAGAGCATTAAGACATCTCCAGTGCCAAGTACTGCCTCTGCTAGATAGACGGGACTGTCAGGTTGGAGCCACTGAAGGGCCACAGGAGCAGCCTATAAATGCCCCATACATAAGAGTGGCTTAAAGTGGGACATGTACCGGAGAGACAAGCAGAGAGAAACAGGGCATGTGCTTAGCAAAGATTTAACATTGCAAAGTGGAATAACTTTAACATGTGCAGCCATATAAAGGTAATTTAATTTGACTGGAGTTCTCCTTTAACTGTTAAAGAGAACCTGTGTTTGTCTCCTGTCCTTGATAAGTGGACACTGCCTGACCCCTCTTCTATGACATGCACATGTACTTAGTAGAGTTGCACTGGAGGATGAACTGTGGTTCATAATACATGAAAGCCCGTGCAGAGAGAGGAAATGTTGTTAAACAATATTAGGCTGCATTCGCACTAGGGATGTAAGAAAAAATCGATTCTCGCGATAATCGCGATTTTTCATTTGCCGATACAGAATCGATTCAAAATATTTTTGAATCGATTCTTTTAGGGATGTGGAATTTTTTATCTGCGGACGCCTGGAACAGCATCAGGAGATAAAAGTTCCACATTTGTGGAGCCGGGCAGGGCCGGATCTGACACGGCTATGGAGCGGGCTCCGACTCGTGCCCGCTCCGTACTATGCGACCCCCGGCTGATTTCAGTAGCCGGGGGCCGCCGCTAATAGCCAGCATGTGGCAATCGCCACGGCTGGCTATTAAAGGAGTATCCGGTGCGCACTTTTCTCATTTTATCCTATCCAGGCTGCAAAATAAAACGCACTTTATCTTACCTGCCAACGAGCCCCCGGAGCTCCGGTACAGTCCGGTACAGGTGTTCAGTCCCCGGGCTGTATTCTTCTTACTTCCTGTTAGTCCGGCACGTCACATGGAGCTTCAGCCTATCACCAGCCGCAGCGATGTCCCGCCTCCGCTGGTGATAGGCTGAAGCTCCATGTGACGTGCCGGACGTGCGCACTTTTCTCATTTTATCCTATCCAGGCTGCAAAATAAAACGCACTTTATCTTACCTGCCAACGAGCCCCCGGAGCTCCGGTACAGTCCGGTACAGGTGTTCAGTCCCCGGGCTGTATTCTTCTTACTTCCTGTTAGTCCGGCACGTCACATGGAGCTTCAGCCTATCACCAGCCGCAGCGATGTCCCGCCTCCGCTGGTGATAGGCTGAAGCTCCATGTGACGTGCCGGACTAACAGGAAGTAAGAAGAATACAGCCCGGGGACCGAACACCTGTACCGGAGCTCCGCTGGCTCGTTGGCAGGTAAGATAAAGTGCGTTTTATTTTATTTTGCAGCCCGGACGGGATAACATGAGAAAAGTGTGCGCCGGAGTACTAGATCGCCGCTGTCAAAGCTGACAGCGGCGTCTATTGGGATCTGTGAATGCTCCCAGGTGGGCGATGTATCGGGATATATCGCGATGTATCGTCACCTAGACGGTATCGCGATATATCGGGATATATCGAATCGCCACACTGGTATCGCGATTCGAATCGAATCGCCAAATTCTTGGCGATTCACACCCCTAATTCGCACCACGTTTTGTACATACGGGTGCCAGATCCGGCGGGGAGAGGGGCAAACCGGGCGCTCCCGTAACCCAGCCGAATCAGCCCGTGACTCCATTTACTTTAATGAGCCGACCTGAGTCAAACGGTGACTCCGGTCGGCTCAGTTTTGACCCTCATACGGTTTTGGACCGGACCTAAAACCGTAGTATACTACGATGACCATACACTTAAATGACCATACACTTTTTAGTGATTTATATTTTATTTGTTATGAAATGTTATAGTAAAATGGTCATGCAAGTGCCTCACTAACATAGTTGGGTATCTCTTCTGCAAATCTTATGTTTCCAAGACAATCTTGGAGTATGGTTATATTTCTATGGTACATAGTGTCACACCTTCTCCAATAGACATGAATGGAGGGGGCGTGACAGCTTTGGAAAGTCAAAATGCACAATGAATCCACAGGTGTTGTGTACTTAGCTGTGCATATGCTCCAGAGATGCAGCAAAATCCACAACTGGGGAATTGAAATGTTTTGACCTTTTTACCTTTAAAATATTAAAATATTTGTTCCCAAATTTGCTGTAGAACATTCACGCCATAATCCACATGATTTATTGTGGTTTTGCCATTGCACAGTCATTGTGGAAATGCTGTGTATTTTTAGCCATGGAATATCCACAGCATTTCTGCAGGATATGGCTATACCCTGACAGTTTGTTTCTGACTAGAAAATATAGGCTTGTTCCCTTAACCATCCATACGAATTAATCTGCAGGGAGGTTTTCCCCTGTTAGGTAAAGTCCATGCCGTGTAACATTGTTTAGTTGTTTTGAGTCAACCTACCGTATATACTCGAGTATAAGCCGACCCCGAACTAGTGACGCTGCATTGATGCCACCGCGCCTCCCTGCGCGTCGTCGTCAACGCAATTTCACTAGTCCGTCGCCAGCCCGGAGCGGAGAAGAGGTGAAGATTGACAGCCCGGAATGACTAACCCTCCCCACCGGCTAGTCCCTGCCGCACAGATGGCCGAAGATGGATGGCCCGGACCAGCTCACCCTTCCACAACTGGGGAGGTGAGTAGAAAACAAATGGGGGGTTTGGATGGTGACGAAGGGATTGACAGGCGGTAATGATGAGGGGGATGATGACAGGATGATGATGAGGGTGATAATGACGGGGGTGATGATAATGGGGGTGTAAATGATGGGGTGTTAATGACGGGGGTCTGGATGATGACAGGGGGAGATGATGACATGGGGGGGGGGGGTGATGTATTTCCCACCCTAGGCTTATAGTCGAGTCAATAACTTTTCCAAGGTTTTGAGGGGAAATTAGGGGCCTCGGTTTATATTCAGAACGGCTAATACTCTAGTATATACGGTATATGGTTTTTCTTAACACTCCTGCTACAACTTGTTGTAGTTATCAATTCCCAAGGCTATGTTAGGCTTTCATTATTCTTTATTAGGTTTTATTATTGTATGCGGCTACTAAGTATTCTTAACCCCTTAACGACCCATGATGTACATTTTCATTGTGCCATTAAAGGGGTACTCCAGTGGAAAACTTTTTTTTTTTTTAATCAACTGGTGACAGAAAGTTAAACAGATTTGTCAAATGACTTCTATTTAAAAATCTTTAAAGGACTGTATTAGCATATTAGCAAAGGGGGCTATGGATCGGAGTGAGTTATACCTTGTTTTAATCAGGTTTATTCGCACTATTACCTTGTGTAGTGTGTTTAGTGTTGGTGAACCAACTGTAAGATTCCCTTGAAGGGATTAGAGTAGGGTGGATCTAAATGTTAGGTTACCATTTCCTTGTGCAGCATTTCTATCAAGATCAATTATACTTTTAGGCAATAAATAAATATGTTCATTCTTTAAATGCATTAAAATAAATCATTAATGAAAAAAAAGAAATTCTTGATATATTTCAAATCTACTTTCTCTAAGCCCAGTTAGTAAAAAGAGAGGCTGAACAATCACTAGAGAATGTGAATTTATTACTTTTAAATAATGTAACAGGTGTGTCTGTGTTTGATGCTGGCAGCAGTTTCAACCCTTTCTGTGTTCACCTGTGGCATCACTCGTTTCTGTGATGGCACTCTGGCCAATCAAGAGGTGTGGATAAGGAGCCAACGGCATCAGGCCTTAGCTTCCACACCTTTCTGAGGTGGGCTATTCAAACCTCAGTCTGTCCTCTACAAATCGCTTGAGATAGAGGTTCTTCCTTCTTACTGGATCTGTATTTGTGGAATTCCTTTATAACTGTATTATTACCTTGCCTTGTGACCTGACTACTCTCTTGCTAACTCATTCTGTACCTTGCCGCTATCTTGGTTTTGACTTGACCTTTCTGACATCCCCTGTTCATTCCCTGTGTTTTGCGATTACTATTGGGTCTGTGTCTGTTTCATGCTTTGAGTCTTAAATTTTCTCCCTAACTTCTGCACTGTGTTTGTTCTTTTTTTTTACATTGCACCTTACTGAGAGTAGAGACTGTAGCCAAGTTGGGGGTTTGTTGTTTAATGGGATTGTCAGGAAGGCAGGGTCAGAAGTCGTGGGTAAGCCTAAGGCTGCACTTACCCCTGCCTATAAGTGACTAACAGCTTCTTCCACATTTAATATGTACATTTATATATCCAAGACAAGTGAAAAGTGCTTGAAGTGCAGATATTGTAAGCAGGAAAAATGGACAAGTGTAAATATCAGAGTGACTTTGGCAAGAACAAAATAGTAATGAACGGAATCAGACCACATTTATAAGAGCAGGTGTTGTATTTTGTGTTTACTACTAACCAAATGTGATTCAAGGAATGGATAATCCGTAAACTCACAGAAGGGTTATGATTTTCTAGAGCTGATTAATGTGCAAAAATACTAGCATATCTGGTCTAATTACAGAGAATAGTTTCTGTCCACAAATTGCTAAAAATGTTAAAGGGGTATTCCAGGAAAAAACTTTTTCTATATATATATATCAACTGGCTCCAGAAAGTTAAACAGATTTGTAAATTACTTCTATTAAAAAATCTTAATCCTTTAAGTACTTATGACCTTCTGAAGTTAAAGGAGATATCCAGTGGTGAACAACTTATCCCTTATCCTAAGGATAAGGGATGAGTTGCAGATCGCGGATCCCCGACAGCCCGCGGGAAGGGGGCGTGTCGACCTCCGCACAAAGCGGCGGCCGACATGCCCCCTCAATACAACTCTATGGCAGAGCCGGAGAGCTGCCTTCGGCAATCTCCGGCTCTGCCATAGAGATGTATTGAGGGGGCGTGTCGACCGCCGCTTCGTGCGGTGGTCGACATTCGCTATCTGGCCGTAGAGCCTGGCCCCCGTACAGAGAGATCGCAGGGGGCCCCAGCGGTCGGACCCCCCACGATCTCAAACTTATCCCCTATCCTTAGGATAGGAGATACATTTTTCACTACTGGACTACCCCTTTAAGGTTGTTCTTTTCTGTCTAAGTCCTCTCTGATGACACCTGTCTCGGGAAACACCCGGTTTAGAAGAGGTTTGTTATGGGGATTTGCTTCTAAACTGCGCGTTTCCCGAGACAGGTGTCATCAGAGAGGACTTAGATAGAAAAGAACAACCTTAACTTCAGAAGCTCATAAGTACTGAAAGGATTAAGATTTTTTAATGGAAGTAATTTACAAATCTGTTTAACTTTCTGGAGCCAGTTGATTTATATATAAAAAAAAGTTTTTTCCTGGAATATCCCTTTAAGGTTGGCTATGTTAGGCTACATTCACATTACCGTTGGGCCCATCAAGAATGGCCGTCAAACTCTTTTTTTTATTTTTTAGTTTGACGGCCATCATTTTGATGGGGCGCAACGGGCAACAACGGGTCCCGATGGACCCCATTATTGTCAATGGGATCCGTCAGGCGCTGCTGTTTTTCAGTGGCGATGGCCGTCACACTACCATGTCACAATGGTAGTGTGAAAGGGGCCTTTGAAAGTCGTCAGAATACACAGAATATTGCAGCTTTCTGGAGCTGTATAGTTGCAAGCTAGTCCAAATGCCCATACTGATCCTTGTCTAATGCTAAAGGTGCCTAATGGGCATATGAGCTTCTCAACAGATAATGTTTTCTCTACATCATAATGAAAGCCAGGTGTGTGCACATTGCTTACCTGGAAATGGGATGGCACCAGGATGCACTATGAAAAGAAGGTATGCTAGTGGAGGATAGTATGATGCTTTGGGCAATATTCTGCTGGAAAACTATGGGTACTGGCATTACAAGACTTAAAGTATCTTCTGTCTTTGTTTTTGAGCCAGATATCATAGCACACACGTTGATGGATCAGAGCTGTTTTGGAAGTACAAGGGTGACATGCAATGCTTTGAATATACATGTAACACCTGAATAGACTAATTAAAACCATACATAGTGTTTTGGAATTATTATTTTGTTTCTTAAAACAATAAATAAATGTATATTTAAAATCATTTCAGACATTTCTGTATGAAATATGAAAATGTATTGTTAATGTTTATTGAATAACATTATCCCTTTGCTGTTATCATTTAGGTTTATTAAACATATTTTTTCAGGCCTGATAGGCAAAAAGGCCAGCAGTCAGTAATAAGAGTGATAGATGGTGTTTAATAAACAATAGTTAGTGAGTGATAGGGCATTTGAGATGTAATTCTGCTCCCCTGGGGCCCCACAGAAGATCCTAAAGTCCCATGGCGTATTCTTGATTAGAAACGTAAGCCTGTTAATGATTTTAGTACATATGACTTAAGGATGCTTTCACATGCATCGAGCCATACTTTTATTATGATTTGCAATACAGATTTTGGCTACACAACATCTATGGTTAAAACAAGTACTGTGTGTATACTTACTCTAAGAATGGCATCTGTAGTAGCAACAGATCTGTCCTACATGTACTAGGGTTTGCTGACATGCATCAGATTTGTGGCAGAAAATGTAATGTGCAGAAATCCATGCACTTCCTGCAACAGAAACCGTATTGAAATGTATGGAAAACTTTTTAAAGACACAAAAATTTCAGCAACAGATCTGCACACATGAATATATCTGAGAAGCCAACTCTTGTGTCATAGCCACTGTTAACATCTTTCTTTCTATCAATGTGTAAATCTTATTTCATATTCATATTTAAAAATCAATCATTAATGTTGGAAATAAGAGTTTTCTGAACCTCCTGGCACCCTACTGGTCAGCTGATCCTCTTCTTTGTTTATCAGGTCGAGTGATCCCACTTTATACCATTAAAGGGATTTTCTGGATGCATTTTTTGGCATATACTTCCCAGTGCATTAAAAACAAAAAAAAGCTTTTTTACTTTCCTTACCTGATTCCCCATCGCTGATGTTCTGAAGTCTTCTGGTTCTGCTGCAGTCTTCTTCTACCTGCCTTCTACCTACTTACCAGTCACTGGGCAACATCAGAAGAGGACGACAGAAGGACCAGATGATTTCTGGACATCAGTGGCAGGGGATTAGGAGTGGTGAGCATGCAACAAGAGGCAGCGGGAGACATATAACAAAAAATATTTGTAAACCCTTTTAAAACTGCAGCACCCAGCAGAGCCACTACAAGGTGTGCACCTAGTAATCAATGAAGAGGTTGGAGTGCTTGCTGTAGCACCATGATCTATCCAGTGTTCTTGGGCTTGGACAACCACTGATGTGAAATAACAACCTATCCTAAGATAAGTCCTTCTTATTTAAGCCAAAAGATAGGTATGTTCTGATTTTAACAGACTGATATCTTAACCGGGGTTTTTTCCGTTTTTGCATTTTCGTTTTTTGCTCCTTGCCTTTAAAAAATCATAACTCTTTCAATTTTGCACCTAAAAATCCATATGATTGCTTATTTTTTGCGCCACCAATTCTACTTTGTAATGACGTCAGTCATTTTGTGCAAAAATCTACAGTGAAACGGAAAAAAAAATCATTGTGCGACAAAATAGAAAAAAAACCGCAGTTTTGTAACTTTTGGGGGCTTCCGTTTCTACGTAGTACATTTTTCGGTAAAAATTACACCTTATCTTTATTCTGTAGGTCCATACAATTAAAATGATACCCTACTTATGTAGGTTTTATTTTGTCGTACTTCTGGAAAAAATCATAACTACATGCAGGAAAATGTAGTTTAAAATGGTCAATTCTGACCCCTATAACTTTTTTATTTTTCCGTGTATGGGGCGGTATGAGGGCTAATTTTTTGCGCCGAGATCTGAAGTTTTTAACGGTACCATTTTTGCATTGATAGGACTTATTGATCGCTTTTTATTAATTTTTAAATTATATAAAAAGTGACCAAAAATGCACTATTTTGGACTTTTGAATTTTTTTGCGTGTACGCCATTGACCGAGCGGTTTAATTAACGATATATTTTTATAATTCGGACATTTCCACACACGGTGATACCATATATGTTTATTTTTATTTACACTGTGTTTTTTTTTTTTTTTAATGGGAAAAGGGGGGTGATTCAAACTTTTAATAGGGGAGGGTTTAAATGAAATTCATTCACTTTTTTTTTCACTTTTTTTTTGCAGTGTTATAGGTCCCATAGGGACCTATAACACTGCACACACTGATCTTTATCATTGATCACTGGTTTCTCATAGGAAACCAGTGATCGACGATTCTACCGCATGACTGCTCACGCCTGGATCTCAGGCACTGAGCAGTCATTCGGCGATTGGACAGCGAGGAGGCAGGTAGGGACCCTCCGGCTGTCCTGCAAGCTGTTTCACTGCGGCTATCTCGAGCAGCCCACTGAGCTAACCGGCAGTTTTTACTTTCACTTTTAGCCGCGTGGCTCAGCTCTGAGCGCGCAGCTAAAGGGTTAATAGAGCGCGGCGCCGCGATCGGTGCTGCGCGCTATTAGCGGCGGGTCCCGGCTTCACTATGACGCCGAGCCCGCCGTGATATGATGCGGGGTTACCGTGTAACCCCGCGTTATATCACGGGAGCAGGACCAAGGACGTACGGGAAGGCCTTGGTCATTAAGGGGTTAAAAGGGGTAGTCCAGTGGAATTTTTTTTTCTTATATCAACTGGTGCCAAAAAGTTAAACAGATTTGTAAATTACTTATTTAAAAAAATAATCCTAACCCTTCAAGTACTTATCAGCTGCTGTATACTATAGAGGAAGTTATATAGTCCTTTTCTATCTTACCACAGTGCTCTCTGCTGATACCTCTGTTCATGTCAGGAACTGTCAAGAGTAGGAGAAAATTCCCACAGCAAACCTCTCCTGCTCTGGAGAGTTCCTGACATGAACAGAGGTGTCAGCAGAGAGCACTGTGGCCAGACAGAAAATAACTATACAACTTCTTCTATAGCATACAGCAGCTGCTAAGTACTAGAAGGAGTAAGATTTTTGAATAGAAGTAATTTACAAGTCTTTTTACCTTTCTGCCATCTGTAGATTAGAAGAAAAAAAAGTTTTTCACCAGAGTACAGTCAGACAAGCATTTTTTTAAGCAAATCAAACTCACAGTTAGACCTAATCTTTGTTATTTCTTCTTTTTATTCATTGTAGATTTGCACAGGATTATTTTCACAGGATTTCTGTTTAAGCACAAGATGTTACATGCACTGTCCTCTGTCCGGACTGGAGTGGCAGTGCATGTAACATCTTGTGCTTAAAAAGAAATTATGTGAAAATAATCCTGCAAAGCTACAATGAATAACAAGAAGAAATGGCAAAGATCATGTCTAACTGTGAGTTTGACTTGCTTGAAAAATGCTTGTCTGAATAATGACTTAAAGATATCAGTCTGTTAAAATCAGCACATACCTATCTTTTGGTTTAAATAGATCTCTGTCCAAGAGAAGATAAAAGTTCTTCCTAGAATCAGGAAAGACCTATAAGCACACATTATTTAAGTACAAGCTATCTTAAAGGGGTATTCCAGGAAAAAACTTTTTATTATATATCAACTCGCTCCAGAAAGTTAACCAGATTTGTAAATTACTTCTATTAAAAAATCTTAATCCTTTCAGTACTTATGAGCTTCTGAAGTTAAGGTTGTTCTTTTCTGTCTAAGTGCTCTCTGATGACACATGTCTCAGGAACCACCCAGTTTAGAAGAGGTTTGCTAGGGGAATTTGCTTCTAAACTGGGCGGTTCCCGAGACACGTGTCATCAGAGAGCACTTAGACAGAAAAGAACAACCTTAACTTCAGAAGCTCATAAGTACTTAAAGGATTAAGATTTTTTAATGGAAGTAATTTACAAATCTGTTTAACTTTCTGGAACCAGATGATATATAAAAAAAGTTTTTTCTGGATAACCCCTTTAAGATAAGACCATCAGGTTAAGGTCCTGGAAAATCCTTTTAATGTTATCAATAGAATAGAGAAAAAATAGAAGCCGGCCACTCACCAGTAGATTCTTTCTTCAGGCTTTATTCATGCCAAAAATATATACTCACATATACAGACGGGGGGGGGGGGGGGGCACATAACAAGGAAGAGCAGGGGGTACAGTGGCAACAAGCTCCGTTTCGCACACTTAAGTGCTTCGTCCGCCCATATGGCCGGACGAAGCACTTAAAGGACATCTGCAGCGTTACAAACACTTATCCCCTATCCTCTAGATAGGGGATAAGTGTTTGATTGCGGGCTGTCCGAATGCTGGGGCCCCCGGCGATCTCCTGTATGGGGCCGCGGCTCTCCCGTGCAGGGGGCGTGCCAGCCGCAGCATGACGTTGTGGCCGGCACCCCTCCTCCATACATCTCTATGGGAGAGTCGGGGAGGCAGCATTCATGCCTCCCCGTCTCCCCCATAGAACTGTATGGGGACGGGGAGGAGACGGGGCATCACCATCGACCTCTAGGTCGACGCTAGGCGCCTTAGCACGATCAAACACTTATCCCCCTATCCTGTGGATAGGGGATAAGTGTAATGCCTCTGCAGTCGTCCTTTAAGTGTGCGAAACGGAGCTTGTTGCCACTGTACCCCCCTGCTCTTCCTTGTTATGTCCCCCCGTCTGTATATGTAAGTATATATTTTTTGCATGAATAAAGCCTGAAGAAAGAATCTATTGGTGAGTGGGTGGCTTCTATCTATTTTTTTCTCTATTCCATTGATGTGATACTGCTGAACACACTTTTTAGCCTGAGCCCCACCAACACATCCTCAGCAAGAACCAATACATTAAAAGCCCCTATCCAGGTACCTCCAGCAGTGGAGGATTCGCAGTGCCGAACGGGCATTCTCTTCATCACCTGTACTTTTAATGTTATGCTAAGACAGTAGATGAATTGTACATGTATTACTAATATTTATAATCCTTAAATTTTAGGAGTTTTGTTAAAAGTTGAACAGGCCTATTGTTTGTTGTAAGTATGTTGTGAGTGCATGGAACGCTATGGAGTAGTTGAGAGCAGTCAGCAGCAACAACATAAGAAGGGATAATACAGATAACAACTGAGAATTTAGCAGACACTAAGCTTCTGACAGTGAGCTTTACCCAGAGAAGGAGGGGGGCTCAATAATCCATTTCAGGAAAGCTGCTTTCAGGGTAGAGGATCCTAAGAAGACCTAAAATGCCTTTATATCCATACAGCAAATTTATTATTTATTCTTCTAAATCTGTATTGTGTACAGTATCTCCTATAAGTGAGTGCACCCATCACATTTTTCTAAATATTATATCATAAATTTTCATATGACAACACTGAAGAAATGACACTGTGCTACAATGTAAAGTAGTAAGTGCACAGCCTATATTACAGTGTTTAATGTTGTGACCCTTCAAAATAACTCAACACACAGCCATTAATGTCTAAACCTTGGCAATAAAAGTGAGTAAAACCCTAAGTGGAAATGTCCACATTGGGCCCAAAGTGTCAATATTTTGTGTGGCCACCATTATTTTCCAGCACTGCCTTAAGCCTCTTGGGTATGGAGTTCACAGAGCTTCACAGGTTGCCACTGGAGACATTTTGCACTCCTCCATGATGACATCACGGAGCTGGTGGATGTTAGAGATCTTGTGCTCCCCCACCTTCCGTTTAAGGAAGGCCCACAGATGCACAATAGGGTTTAGGTCTGGGGACATGCTATACCAGTCCATCACCTTTTCCCTCGCTTCTAGCGATGCAGTGGTCATTATGGAAGTATGTTTGGGGTCGGTATCATTTTGGAATACTGCACCTTGTGAAGCCGTCATATTATTGGCGACTTCACATATAACTTCATTGTATCACTTTCGGCTATTGCGTGATAGGACAAGCTTGTATAGACGCATTAACGCGTATTCGCGCATGCGTTTACCACTGAGAAGCCACCATATTATTGGTGAATTTACACAAAACTTTATCAAATCACTTCCGGTTACTGCGTGCTGCATGGGAGGAATGTATAGAAGCCATGCCGGATCTCTTGAGCGGCAGGTAATTGTTTGTACAGGTGTATATGATTTGTTACTTGTGATAGCATATATAAGGTATTGAAAGGAGTACAGGTTCACTCCTGAGGAAGCCACTGCTTGGTGTGGCAGAGCGTGGGGAGCAAGTCGATCCCCTGACTCCTGGGTGACATTGTTCTTATGTCTGATTGCCTACCGTAGCAACTGCCACAAATTTCTTTTGTAGCCAGAAGCCCACTTCAATTATAGGGGCCCTGGGACCCACTACCCCCTGACCCCCTTTTTTTTTTTTTTTTTTTTTTTTTTTGATGGGGGAGGGGTCCAGGATCCTGTTCACACACACTGTTTGTGGATGGTCATGGATATAGTTAGCACATGGGCACTTTGTTATAGTTTGAGATCATTTAATATACCTTCTTGTGGTACATATTGATGGTATTCACCCTTATGCATTAGGCACTTTATATATCTTGCTTGTATTGTCACTTTATTGTGGTGCTCTGGCGAGCATTTATGGTTATATACATATATGTGTCATTCTTTATTGTCACCTTATCTGCATATTTTACAGGAGTCACGGGATACATTCCTAGATTCTCTGGATGTTGTGGTATGTTTTTAAGGGGTTTTAATTGTATTTGTACTCCTTTTTGTCTGTGTCTTAATAAATAGTTAATTGTCTTCATTATATTTTCATGGTAGTAGGTGTGCATTCATTTAGGTTTTCAGCTTTTTTTCTTTCTTGTACTTTCTTGCACCCACAGCAAACATATTGGCGGTGCCCATCATTTCTTGTGTTGTGGAATCCTGCACTGTGGCTCTGTCTCAGTATGTCACAGTACATGTTGGCATTCATGGTTCTCTCAATGAACTGTAGCTTCCCTGTGCCAGTAGCAATCATGCAGCCCTAGACCATGACACACCACCATGCTTGACTGTAGGCAAGACACCCTTGTCTTTGTACTCCTCATCTGGCTTTTGCTGTTCACACCCATCTGAACCAATACGTTTATCTTGGTCTCCTCAGAACACTGGACATGGTTTTAGTAATCCATGTCCTTAGTCGGCTTGTCTTCAGCAAACTGTTTGCAGGCTTTCTTGTGTATCATCTTTAGAAAAGGATTCCTTCTGGTACGACATCTATGCAGACCATTTTGATGCATTGTGTAGCATATGATCTGAGCACTGACAGGCTGACGGCCACTGCAGCAATGCTGGCAGCACTCATATGTCTATTTCCCAAATACGTCTTCTGAATATTACGCTGAGCACATGCACTCAAGTTTTTGGTCAACCATGGCGCCACTTGTTCTGAGTTAAACCTGAGTTAAAATGTTTTGACACAACATTAAACCCCACTGTTATACAGGCCGTGTACTCAATACTTTACATTGTAGCAGAGTGTAATTTCTTCAGTTTTGTCACATAAAAATATATAAAAAGATATAATAAAATATTTACAATAGTGAGGAGTGTACCTACTTATGTGAGCTACTGTATATATACAATTCATTGCTGTGTTACCTGCAGTTACACTACTGCTTGGAAACACAATTCACTTTAGGGCTTTTTGTTTTCTATATTAAATCCTCAAGTCGCTATTTTTAACCACATTATTGTGTTTATTCTTTTACAGATTTCTTCATATCCAGATTACTAGAAGAAAACATATGTAATATCATGAGTTACCGTCTTGATACAAGCCACGTGAAACTCAATTGAAACCTTATAAAACTGAATGTTGGGAGAAAGTGCAGTAACCTATATTTTAGCATTCACATTTTTTCGTAAGAGATTCCTTAAATCATGAGTGGTTTTCTTTCTTATTTGGATCCAAGAAGGATTCCTTGGGGGGCCACATGGCATGCAATCAATGCAAGAGTTTTGCGCACCAAACCAGTAGAGTCCATGCTGGAAGGAACCGCAGGAACTTCATCTCATGGGACCAAACTAGCTAGAGTACTGACTACTGTGGATCTTGTTTCACTTGGTGTGGGTAGCTGTGTTGGCACTGGGATGTATGTGGTCTCTGGATTGGTTGCTAAGGAAATGGCAGGACCAGGAGTAATTGTGTCCTTCATAATTGCAGCAGTGGCCTCAATATTATCGGGTGAGTTGTCAACTCTTGTTTCATTCCTTGGCAAATCAGATTCTTGATGCTAAAAATAGTTTATCAGAGGTTAAGAACAAATTACTTTGGAACGTAAAGTTAGATTATATACAGTTTTATATGCAGTATATAGTATGTACAGTAGTTTTATAAACATATGTCATATATTTCCAATAATAATAATGGCAAAAGCTGAAATTCAGATAATTTTAGGTTATTGCTATTTTACAATCTTTACGTTTTAACAATTCTTTTACTAACTTTGTGTTATTTACTTAACAATATGTTGTTTTCTTTTGTAATCAAAATGTTTTACCCTTAATTTTAAAACAATTTATTGTTGTGCAGAAAATATAACGCTTTCAATTTTACACCTACAGACCCATATGAGGGCTTGTTCTTTGTGCCACTAATTGCACTTTGTAATTACATCAATATTTCACCACAAAATCTACGATAAAACAAAAAAAAATATTTGTGGGGCAAAATTTAACTTTTGTAACCATTTTGTAAATTTTGGAGGCTTCCGATGCTACAAAGAGTACTTTTTCGGTAAAAATGATGCATTATCTTTATTCTGTAGGTCCATATGGTTTCAATTATACCAAAATTATATAGGTTTTTGTCACGATGCCGGCTGGCAGGTAGTGGACCCTCTGTGCCAGAGAGGGATTGGCGTGGACCGTGCTAGTGGACCGGTTCTAAGCCACTACTGGTTTTCACCAGAGCCCGCCGCAAAGCGGGATGGTCTTGCTGCGGCGGTAGTGACCAGGTCGTATCCACTAGCAACGGCTCACCTCTCTGGCTGCTGAAGATAGGCGCGGTACAAGGGAGTAGGCAGAAGCAAGGTCGGACGTAGCAGAAGGTCGGGGCAGGCAGCAAGGATCGTAGTCAGGGGCAACGGCAGAAGGTCTGGAAACACAGGCAAGGAACACACAAGGAACGCTTTCACTGGCACTAAGGCAACAAGATCCGGCAAGGGAGTGCAAGGGAAGTGAGGTAATATAGGGAAGTGCACAGGTGAAAACCCTAATTGGAACCACTGCGCCAATCAGCGGCGCAGTGGCCCTTTAAATCGCAGAGACCCGGCGCGCGCGCGCCCTAGGGAGCGGGGCCGCGCGCGCCGGGACAGAACAGACGGGGAGCGAGTCAGGTAGGGGAGCCGGGGTGCGCATCGCGAGCGGGCGCTACCCGCATCGCGAATCGCATCCCGGCTGGCAGCAGGATCGCAGCGCCCCGGGTCAGAGGACGTGACCGGAGCGCTGCAGCGGAGGGAGTGAAGCGAGCGCTCCGGGGAGGAGCGGGGACCCGGAGCGCTCGGCGTAACAGTACCCCCCCCCTTGGGTCTCCCCCTCTTCTTGGAGCCTGAGAACCTGAGGAGCAGACTTTTGTCAAGGATGTTGTCCTCAGGTTCCCAGGATCTCTCTTCAGGACCACAACCCTCCCAGTCTACTAAAAAAAAATTTTTCCCTCTGACCTTTTTGGCAGCCAAAATTTCCTTGACCGAGAAGACGTCCGAGGAGCCGGAAACAGGAGTGGGAGGAACAGATTTGGGAGAAAAACGGTTGAGGATGAGTGGTTTGAGAAGAGAGACGTGAAAGGCATTAGGGATACGAAGAGAAGGAGGAAGAAGAAGTTTATAAGAGACAGGATTAATTTGACACAAAATTTTGAAAGGACCAAGATAGCGTGGTCCCAACTTGTAGCTAGGGACACGGAAGCGGACATATTTAGCGGAGAGCCATACCTTGTCTCCAGGGGAAAAAACGGGGGGAGCTCTTCTTTTCTTATCCGCGAACCTCTTCATGCGTGAAGAAGCCTGTAAGAGAGAATTTTGGGTCTCTCTCCATATAATGGAAAGGTCACGAGAAATTTCATCCACAGCGGGCAGACCAGAGGGCAAGGGGGTAGGGAGGGGGGGAAGAGGGTGACGGCCGTACACCACGAAAAATGGGGATTTGGAGGAAGATTCAGAGACCCTGAAGTTATACGAAAATTCGGCCCATGGAAGGAGATCTGCCCAGTCATCCTGGCGGGAGGAAACAAAATGTCGCAAATAATCACCCAGGATCTGGTTAATTCTTTCTACTTGTCCATTGGACTGGGGATGATATGCAGAGGAAAAATTTAATTTAATCTTGAGTTGTTTACAGAGAGCCCTCCAGAATTTAGACACGAATTGGACCCCTCTATCCGAGACAATCTGCGTAGGCAACCCGTGAAGACGAAAAATGTGTACAAAAAATTGTTTAGCCAACTGAGGCGCAGAAGGAAGACCAGGAAGAGGGATGAAATGTGCCATTTTGGAGAATCGATCAACGACCACCCAAATAACGGTGTTGCCACGGGAAGGGGGTAAATCAGTAATAAAATCCATACCAATCAGAGACCAAGGCTGTTCGGGGACAGGCAGAGGATGAAGAAAACCAGCGGGCTTCTGGCGAGGAGTCTTATCCCGGGCACAGATAGTGCAGGCTCGCACAAAGTCCCCAACATCCGTCTCCAGAGTCGGCCACCAATAGAAGCGGGAGATGAGTTGCACAGATTTCTTGATGCCCGCATGACCTGCGAGATGGGAGGAGTGACCCCATTTGAGGATTCCGAGGCGTTGGCGTGGAGAAACAAAGGTCTTTCCTGGAGGAGTCTGCCTGATGGAGGCAGGAGAAGTGGAGATCAGGCAGTCAGGTGGAATGATGTGTTGCGGAGGGAGATCAACTTCTGAGGCATCCGAGGAACGAGAGAGAGCATCGGCCCTAATGTTCTTATCGGCAGGACGAAAGTGAATCTCAAAATTAAATCGGGCAAAGAACAGAGACCACCGGGCCTGGCGAGGATTCAGCCGTTGGGCCGACTGGAGGTAGGAGAGGTTCTTGTGGTCGGTGTAGATAATAACAGGAAATCTTGATCCCTCCAGCAGATGCCTCCATTCCTCAAGTGCTAATTTAATGGCTAGAAGCTCTCGATCCCCGATGGAGTAGTTCCTCTCCGCTGGAGAGAAGGTCCTAGAGAAAAAACCACAAGTGACAGCATGCCCGGAAGGATTTTTTTGTAGAAGAACAGCTCCAGCTCCTACTGAGGAGGCATCAACCTCCAATAGGAAGGGTTTGGAAGGGTCAGGTCTGGAGAGCACGGGAGCCGAAGAAAAGGCAGACTTGAGTCGTTTAAAGGAGTCTTCTGCTTGAGGAGGCCAGGACTTGGGATCAGCATTTTTCTTGGTTAAAGCCACGATAGGAGCCACAATGGTAGAAAAATGTGGAATAAATTGCCTGTAATAATTGGCGAACCCCAAAAAGCGTTGGATAGCACGGAGTCCGGAGGGGCGTGGCCAATTTAAGACGGCAGAGAGTTTGTCTGGATCCATCTGTAGTCCCTGGCCAGAGACCAAATATCCTAGAAAAGGAAGAGATTGGCATTCAAACAGACATTTCTCAATTTTGGCATAGAGTTGGTTGTCACGAAGTCTCTGAAGAACCATACGGACATGCTGGCGGTGTTCTTCTAGATTGGCAGAAAAAATTAGGATATCGTCCAGATATACCACAACACAGGAGTATAACAGATCACGAAAAATTTCATTGACAAAGTCTTGGAAGACGGCAGGGGCATTGCACAGTCCAAAGGGCATGACCAGATACTCAAAGTGTCCATCTCTGGTGTTAAATGCCGTTTTCCACTCGTCCCCCTCTCTGATGCGGATGAGGTTATAGGCGCCTCTTAAGTCCAATTTAGTGAAGATGTGGGCACCTTGGAGGCGATCAAAGAGTTCAGAGATGAGGGGTAAGGGGTAGCGGTTCTTAACCGTGATTTTATTAAGACCGCGGTAGTCAATGCAAGGACGTAGGGAGCCATCTTTTTTGGACACAAAGAAAAATCCGGCTCCGGCAGGAGAGGAGGATTTACGGATAAAGCCCTTTTTTAGATTCTCCTGGACGTATTCGGACATGGCAAGAGTCTCTGGGGCAGAGAGAGGATAAATTCTGCCCCGGGGTGGAGTAGTACCCGGGAGGAGGTCGATAGGGCAATCATAAGGCCTGTGAGGAGGTAGAGTCTCAGCTTGTTTTTTGCAGAAAACATCCGCGAAGTCCATATAGGCCTTAGGGAGACCGGTTACTGGAGGAACCACAGAGTTACGGCAAGGGTTACTGGGAACCGGTTTTAGACAGTTCTTGGAACAAGAGGACCCCCAACTCTTGATCTCCCCAGTGGACCAATCCAGGGTTGGGGAATGAAGTTGAAGCCAGGGAAGTCCAAGAAGAATCTCCGAGGTGCAATTGGGGAGGACCAAAAGTTCAATCCTCTCATGATGAGATCCGATGCTCATAAGAAGGGGCTCCGTGCGGAAACGTATGGTACAGTCCAGTCTTTCATTATTTACACAATTGATGTAGAGGGGTCTGGCGAGACTGGTCACTGGGATGTTGAACCTGTTGACGAGAGAGGCCAAAATAAAATTTCCTGCAGATCCAGAGTCCAAGAAGGCCACTGTAGAGAAGGAGAAGGCAGAGGCAGACATCCGCACAGGCACAGTAAGACGTGGAGAAGCAGAGTAGACATCAAGGACTGTCTCACCTTTGTGCGGAGTCAGCGTACGTCTTTCCAGGCGGGGAGGACGGATAGGACAATCCCTCAGGAAGTGTTCGGTACTAGCACAGTACAGGCAGAGGTTCTCCATACGGCGTCGTGTCCTCTCTTGAGGTGTCAGGCGAGACCGGTCGACCTGCATAGCCTCCACGGCGGGAGGCACAGGAACAGATTGCAGGGGACCAGAGGAGAGAGGAGCCGAGGAGACGAAACGCCTCGTGCGAACAGAGTCCATATCTTGGCGGAGTTCCTGACGCCTTTCAGAAAAACGCATGTCAATGCGAGTGGCTAGGTGAATAAGTTCATGTAGATTAGCAGGAATTTCTCGTGCGGCCAGAACATCTTTAATGTTGCTGGATAGGCCTTTTTTGAAGGTCGCGCAGAGGGCCTCATTATTCCAGGACAATTCTGAAGCAAGTGTACGGAATTGTACGGCATACTCGCCAACGGAAGAATTACCCTGGACCAGGTTCAACAGGGCAGTCTCAGCAGAAGAGGCTCGGGCAGGTTCCTCAAAGACACTTCGGATTTCCGAGAAGAAGGAGTGTACAGAGGCAGTGACGGGGTCATTGCGATCCCAGAGCGGTGTGGCCCATGACAGGGCTTTTCCGGACAGAAGACTGACTACGAAAGCCACCTTAGACCTTTCAGTGGGAAACAGGTCCGACATCATCTCCAGATGCAGGGAACATTGGGAAAGAAAGCCACGGCAAAACTTAGAGTCCCCATCAAATTTATCCGGCAAGGATAAGCGTATCCCAGGAGCGGCCACTCGCTGCGGAGGAGGTGCAGGAGCTGGCGGAGGAGATGACTGCTGAAGCTGTGGTAGCAACTGTTGTAGCATAACGGTCAGTTGAGACAGCTGTTGGCCTTGTTGCGCTATCTGTTGTGACTGCTGGGCGACCACCGTGGTGAGGTCAGCGACAACTGGCAGAGGAACTTCAGCGGGATCCATGGCCGGATCTACTGTCACGATGCCGGCTGGCAGGTAGTGGACCCTCTGTGCCAGAGAGGGATTGGCGTGGACCGTGCTAGTGGACCGGTTCTAAGCCACTACTGGTTTTCACCAGAGCCCGCCGCAAAGCGGGATGGTCTTGCTGCGGCGGTAGTGACCAGGTCGTATCCACTAGCAACGGCTCACCTCTCTGGCTGCTGAAGATAGGCGCGGTACAAGGGAGTAGGCAGAAGCAAGGTCGGACGTAGCAGAAGGTCGGGGCAGGCAGCAAGGATCGTAGTCAGGGGCAACGGCAGAAGGTCTGGAAACACAGGCAAGGAACACACAAGGAACGCTTTCACTGGCACTAAGGCAACAAGATCCGGCAAGGGAGTGCAAGGGAAGTGAGGTAATATAGGGAAGTGCACAGGTGAAAACCCTAATTGGAACCACTGCGCCAATCAGCGGCGCAGTGGCCCTTTAAATCGCAGAGACCCGGCGCGCGCGCGCCCTAGGGAGCGGGGCCGCGCGCGCCGGGACAGAACAGACGGGGAGCGAGTCAGGTAGGGGAGCCGGGGTGCGCATCGCGAGCGGGCGCTACCCGCATCGCGAATCGCATCCCGGCTGGCAGCAGGATCGCAGCGCCCCGGGTCAGAGGACGTGACCGGAGCGCTGCAGCGGAGGGAGTGAAGCGAGCGCTCCGGGGAGGAGCGGGGACCCAGAGCGCTCGGCGTAACAGTTTTATTTAGTTTTACTGCTTTTAAAAAATTATAATTTTTTGTAGGAAAACTAACATGTTTAGAAATGTCCTCGTCTGACCCGTATAAAAAATGTTTTCCCTGTATACAGGGATGTGTGGTACCATTTTTGTTTTGATGGGGCTTTTTGATCACTTTTTATAAATATTTTTAGGGCATTCAAAGCGACCAAAAATACGCAATTCTTGACTTTGGTATTTTTTTTTTTTACATATAAGCCATTGGATGTGCGGTTTAATTAACATTATATTTATATAGTTCAGACATTTACGTACACTGCAATACCACATATGTTTATGTTTGTTTTTGTTTAAATATTTTTTTTAATAAGAAAGCGGGGTGATTCCAACCTTTATTAACCCCTTAGGGACTCAGCCCATTTTCACCTTAAGGACTAAGCCCTTTTTTGCAATTCTGACCACTCTCACTTTATGCATTAATAGCTCAAAGATGCTTTTACCTTTTATTCTGATTCCGAGATTGTTTTTTCGTGACATATTCTACTTTAACATAGTGGTAAATTTTTGCCGTTACGTGCATCCTTTCTTGGTGAAAAATCCCCAAATTCTATGAAAATTTAGCATTTTTCTGACTTTGAAACTTTCTGCTTGTAAGGAAAATGGACATTCCAACTAAATTATATATTGATTCACAAATACAATATGTCTACTTTATGTTGGCATCATAAAGTTGACATGTTTTTACTTTTTTAAGACATTAGAGGGCTTCAAAGTATAGCGAGAAATATATATAGTGAGAAATACCCCATAAATGACCCCATTATAAAAACTGCACCCCTCAAAGCATTCAAAATGACATTCAGAAAGTTTGTTAACCCTTTAGGTGTTTCAAAGGAATAGCAGCAAAGTGAAAGAGAAAATTCAAAATCTCAATTTTTTTACACTCACATGTTTTTGTAGAGCCATTTTTACAAGGGGTAAAAGGAGAGAAATGCCCCCAAAATTGTAACCCAATTTCTTTTGAGTAAGGTAATACCTCATATGTAGATTTAAATTGCTCTGTGGGTGCACTAGAAGGCTCAGAAGGGAAGGAGCAACAATGGGATTTTGGCGAGTCAATTTTGCTGAAATGGTTTTTGGGGGGCATGTCACATTTAGGAAGCTCCCATGGTGCCAGAACAGCAATAAAAATAAAAAAATTAAAAACACATGGCATACTATTTTGGAAACTACATCCCTCAAGGAATGTAACAAGGGGTTTGCCTTAACACCCCACAGGTGTTTGATGACTTTTCATTAAAGTCATGTGTAAATGAAAAAAAAAATTTCAAATTTGGAAATACCCCATATGTGGACGTCAAGTGCTCTGCTGGTGTACTACAATGCTCAGAAGGGAAGGAATCACATTAGGGTTTTGGAAAGCAAATTTAGCTGAAATGGTTTTTGGAGGGCATGTCACATTTAGGAAGCCCCTATGATGACAGAACAGCAAAATGTGAATTTTTTGTCAATGTAAAGTGCTCTACTGGCGAACTACAATGCTCAGAAGAGAAGGAGCGCCATTGAGCTTTTGGAGTGAGAATTTGTTTGGAATGGAAGTCTGTGACCATGTGCGTTTACAAAGCCCCCATGGTGCCAGAACAGGTGACCTTCCCACATGTGACCCCATTTTGGAAACTACACCCCTCACAGAATTTAATAAGGGGTGCAGTGAGCATTTACACCCCACTGGCGTTTGACAGATCTTTAGAACAGTGGGCTGTGCAAATGAAAAATAATTTTTTTCATTTTCACGACACCTGTGCTCACTGTACCCCTAATTACATTACGTGAGGGGTGTAGTTTCCAAAATGGGGTCACATGTGGGTGGGGGGTCCATTGTTCTGGCATCATGGCGGCTCTGTAAACACACATGGCCTTCAATTCCTGACAAATTTTCTCTCAGCATGCCCAGACAGCCAAAGGGCATGCTGGGACTTGTAGTTATGCAACAGCTGGAGGCATACTACTAAAACTCCCAGCATGCCCTTTGGTTGCCCGTGCATGCTGGAAGTTGTATTTATGCAACAACTGGAGGCACACTGGTTGCAAAACACTGGGAGCTTCTTACTTAACTCAGTGTTTCGCAACCAGTGTGCCCCCAGCTGTTGCAAAACTACAACTCCCAGCATGTACAGCTGGAGGCATACTACTAAAACTCCCAGCATGCCCTTTGGTTGCCCGTGCATGCTGGAAGTTGTAGTTATGCAACAACTGGAGGCACACTGGTTGCAAAACACTGGGAGCTTCTTACTTAACTCAGTGTTTCGCAACCAGTGTGCCCCCAGCTGTTGCAAAACTACAACTCCCAGCATGTACAGCTAGAGGCACACTACTGCAACTCCCAGCATGCCCTTTGGTTGCCCGTGCATGCTGGAAGTTGTAGTTATGCAACAACTGGAGTGTCACGATTCGGCTGGCTGGAGGTGGATCCTCTGTGCCAGAGAGGGATTGGCGTGGTCCGTGTTGGTGGACCGGTTCTAAGTTGCTACTGGTATTCACCAGAGCCCGCCGCAAAGCGGGATGGTCTTGCAGCGACGGTAGCAACCAGGTCGTATCCACCAGCAACGGCTCAACCTCTCTGACTGCTGAAGATAAGCGCGGTACAAGGGAGTAGACAAGAGCAAGGTCGGACGTAGCAGAAGGTCTGGGCAGGCAGCAAGGATCGTAGTCAGGGGCAACGGCAGGAGGTCTGGAACACAGGCTAGGAACACACAAGGGAACGCTTTCACTGGCACAATGGCAACAAGATCCGGCGAGGGAGTGCAGGGGAAGTGAGGTATAAGTAGGGAGTGCACAGGTGAACACACTGATTAGGCCTGCTGCGCCAATCAGTGGCGCAGTGGCCCTTTAAATTGCAGAGACCCGGCGCGCGCGCGCCCTAAGGAGCGGGGCCGCGTGCGCCGGGACAAGACAGACGGGGAACGGGTCAGGTACGGGAGCCGGTATGCGCCTCGCACAAAATCAACAACATCAGTCTCCAGAGTCGGCCACCAATAAAATCGAGAGATGAGTTGAAAGGATTTTTTGATGACCGCATGGCCTGCGAGGTGGGAGGAGTGTCCCCATTTGAGAATCCCAAGACGCTGCCGTGGAGAAACGAAGGTCTTCCCTGGAGGAGTTTGCCTGATGGAATCTGGAGAAGTGGAGATCAGACAGTCCGGAGGAATGATGTGTTGCGTAGAGACCTCTACTTCAGAAGCATCAGAAGAACGAGAGAGGTCATCGGCCCTAATGTTCTTGTCAGCAGGGCAAAAATGGTGTTACGCCGAGCGCTCCGGGTCCCCGCTCCTCCCCGGAGCGCTCGCTTCACTCCCTCCGCTGCAGCGCTCCGGTCACGTCCTCTGACCCGGGGCGCTGCGATCCTGCTGCCAGCCGGGATGCGATTCGCGATGCGGGTAGCGCCCGCTCGCGATGCGCACCCCGGCTCCCCTACCTGACTCGCTCCCCGTCTGTTCTGTCCCGGCGCGCGCGGCCCCGCTCCCTAGGGCGCGCGCGCGCCGGGTCTCTGCGATTTAAAGGGCCACTGCGCCGCTGATTGGCGCAGTGGTTCCAATTAGGGTTTTCACCTGTGCACTTCCCTATATTACCTCACTTCCCTTGCACTCCCTTGCCGGATCTTGTTGCCTTAGTGCCAGTGAAAGCGTTCCTTGTGTGTTCCTTGCCTGTGTTTCCAGACCTTCTGCCGTTGCCCCTGACTACGATCCTTGCTGCCTGCCCCGACCTTCTGCTACGTCCGACCTTGCTTCTGCCTACTCCCTTGTACCGCGCCTATCTTCAGCAGCCAGAGAGGTGAGCCGTTGCTAGTGGATACGACCTGGTCACTACCGCCGCAGCAAGACCATCCCGCTTTGCGGCGGGCTCTGGTGAAAACCAGTAGTGGCTTAGAACCGGTCCACTAGCACGGTCCACGCCAATCCCTCTCTGGCACAGAGGGTCCACTACCTGCCAGCCGGCATCGTGACAGTAGATCCGGCCATGGATCCCGCTGAAGTTCCTCTGCCAGTTGTCGCTGACCTCACCACGGTGGTCGCCCAGCAGTCACAACAGATAGCGCAACAAGGCCAACAGCTGTCTCAACTGACCGTTATGCTACAACAGTTGCTACCACAGCTTCAGCAGTCATCTCCTCCGCCAGCTCCTGCACCTCCTCCGCAGCGAGTGGCCGCTCCTGGGATACGCTTATCCTTGCCGGATAAATTTGATGGGGACTCTAAGTTTTGCCGTGGCTTTCTTTCCCAATGTTCCCTGCATCTGGAGATGATGTCGGACCTGTTTCCCACTGAAAGGTCTAAGGTGGCTTTCGTAGTCAGTCTTCTGTCCGGAAAAGCCCTGTCATGGGCCACACCGCTCTGGGACCGCAATGACCCCGTCACTGCCTCTGTACACTCCTTCTTCTCGGAAATCCGAAGTGTCTTTGAGGAACCTGCCCGAGCCTCTTCTGCTGAGACTGCCCTGTTGAACCTGGTCCAGGGTAATTCTTCCGTTGGCGAGTATGCCGTACAATTCCGTACACTTGCTTCAGAATTGTCCTGGAATAATGAGGCCCTCTGCGCGACCTTCAAAAAAGGCCTATCCAGCAACATTAAAGATGTTCTGGCCGCACGAGAAATTCCTGCTAATCTACATGAACTTATTCACCTAGCCACTCGCATTGACATGCGTTTTTCTGAAAGGCGTCAGGAACTCCGCCAAGATATGGACTCTGTTCGCACGAGGCGTTTCGTCTCCTCGGCTCCTCTCTCCTCTGGTCCCCTGCAATCTGTTCCTGTGCCTCCCGCCGTGGAGGCTATGCAGGTCGACCGGTCTCGCCTGACACCTCAAGAGAGGACACGACGCCGTATGGAGAACCTCTGCCTGTACTGTGCTAGTACCGAACACTTCCTGAGGGATTGTCCTATCCGTCCTCCCCGCCTGGAAAGACGTACGCTGACTCCGCACAAAGGTGAGACAGTCCTTGATGTCTACTCTGCTTCTCCACGTCTTACTGTGCCTGTGCGGATGTCTGCCTCTGCCTTCTCCTTCTCTACAGTGGCCTTCTTGGACTCTGGATCTGCAGGAAATTTTATTTTGGCCTCTCTCGTCAACAGGTTCAACATCCCAGTGACCAGTCTCGCCAGACCCCTCTACATCAATTGTGTAAATAATGAAAGATTGGACTGTACCATACGTTTCCGCACGGAGCCCCTTCTTATGAGCATCGGATCTCATCATGAGAGGATTGAACTTTTGGTCCTCCCCAATTGCACCTCGGAGATTCTCCTTGGACTTCCCTGGCTTCAACTTCATTCCCCAACCCTGGATTGGTCCACTGGGGAGATCAAGAGTTGGGGGTCCTCTTGTTCCAAGAACTGTCTAAAACCGGTTCCCAGTAACCCTTGCCGTAACTCTGTGGTTCCTCCAGTAACCGGTCTCCCTAAGGCCTATATGGACTTCGCGGATGTTTTCTGCAAAAAACAAGCTGAGACTCTACCTCCTCACAGGCCTTATGATTGCCCTATCGACCTCCTCCCGGGTACTACTCCACCCCGGGGCAGAATTTATCCTCTCTCTGCCCCAGAGACTCTTGCCATGTCCGAATACGTCCAGGAGAATCTAAAAAAGGGCTTTATCCGTAAATCCTCCTCTCCTGCCGGAGCCGGATTTTTCTTTGTGTCCAAAAAAGATGGCTCCCTACGTCCTTGCATTGACTACCGCGGTCTTAATAAAATCACTGTTAAGAACCGCTACCCCTTACCCCTCATCTCTGAACTCTTTGATCGCCTCCAAGGTGCCCACATCTTCACTAAATTGGACTTAAGAGGCGCCTATAACCTCATCCGCATCAGAGAGGGGGACGAGTGGAAAACGGCATTTAACACCAGAGATGGACACTTTGAGTATCTGGTCATGCCCTTTGGACTGTGCAATGCCCCTGCCGTCTTCCAAGACTTTGTCAATGAAATTTTTCGTGATCTGTTATACTCCTGTGTTGTGGTATATCTGGACGATATCCTAATTTTTTCTGCCAATCTAGAAGAACACCGCCAGCATGTCCGTATGGTTCTTCAGAGACTTCGTGACAACCAACTCTATGCCAAAATTGAGAAATGTCTGTTTGAATGCCAATCTCTTCCTTTTCTAGGATATTTGGTCTCTGGCCAGGGACTACAGATGGATCCAGACAAACTCTCTGCCGTCTTAAATTGGCCACGCCCCTCCGGACTCCGTGCTATCCAACGCTTTTTGGGGTTCGCCAATTATTACAGGCAATTTATTCCACATTTTTCTACCATTGTGGCTCCTATCGTGGCTTTAACCAAGAAAAATGCTGATCCCAAGTCCTGGCCTCCTCAAGCAGAAGACTCCTTTAAACGACTCAAGTCTGCCTTTTCTTCGGCTCCCGTGCTCTCCAGACCTGACCCTTCCAAACCCTTCCTATTGGAGGTTGATGCCTCCTCAGTAGGAGCTGGAGCTGTTCTTCTACAAAAAAATCCTTCCGGGCATGCTGTCACTTGTGGTTTTTTCTCTAGGACCTTCTCTCCAGCGGAGAGGAACTACTCCATCGGGGATCGAGAGCTTCTAGCCATTAAATTAGCACTTGAGGAATGGAGGCATCTGCTGGAGGGATCAAGATTTCCTGTTATTATCTACACCGACCACAAGAACCTCTCCTACCTCCAGTCGGCCCAACGGCTGAATCCTCGCCAGGCCCGGTGGTCTCTGTTCTTTGCCCGATTTAATTTTGAGATTCACTTTCGTCCTGCCGATAAGAACATTAGGGCCGATGCTCTCTCTCGTTCCTCGGATGCCTCAGAAGTTGATCTCCCTCCGCAACACATCATTCCACCTGACTGCCTGATCTCCACTTCTCCTGCCTCCATCAGGCAGACTCCTCCAGGAAAGACCTTTGTTTCTCCACGCCAACGCCTCGGAATCCTCAAATGGGGTCACTCCTCCCATCTCGCAGGTCATGCGGGCATCAAGAAATCTGTGCAACTCATCTCCCGCTTCTATTGGTGGCCGACTCTGGAGACGGATGTTGGGGACTTTGTGCGAGCCTGCACTATCTGTGCCCGGGATAAGACTCCTCGCCAGAAGCCCGCTGGTTTTCTTCATCCTCTGCCTGTCCCCGAACAGCCTTGGTCTCTGATTGGTATGGATTTTATTACTGATTTACCCCCTTCCCGTGGCAACACCGTTATTTGGGTGGTCGTTGATCGATTCTCCAAAATGGCACATTTCATCCCTCTTCCTGGTCTTCCTTCTGCGCCTCAGTTGGCTAAACAATTTTTTGTACACATTTTTCGTCTTCACGGGTTGCCTACGCAGATTGTCTCGGATAGAGGGGTCCAATTCGTGTCTAAATTCTGGAGGGCTCTCTGTAAACAACTCAAGATTAAATTAAATTTTTCCTCTGCATATCATCCCCAGTCCAATGGACAAGTAGAAAGAATTAACCAGATCCTGGGTGATTATTTGCGACATTTTGTTTCCTCCCGCCAGGATGACTGGGCAGATCTCCTTCCATGGGCCGAATTTTCGTATAACTTCAGGGTCTCTGAATCTTCCTCCAAATCCCCATTTTTCGTGGTGTACGGCCGTCACCCTCTTCCCCCCCTCCCTACCCCCTTGCCCTCTGGTCTGCCCGCTGTGGATGAAATTTCTCGTGACCTTTCCATTATATGGAGAGAGACCCAAAATTCTCTCTTACAGGCTTCTTCACGCATGAAGAGGTTCGCGGATAAGAAAAGAAGAGCTCCCCCCGTTTTTTCCCCTGGAGACAAGGTATGGCTCTCCGCTAAATATGTCCGCTTCCGTGTCCCTAGCTACAAGTTGGGACCACGCTATCTTGGTCCTTTCAAAATTTTGTGTCAAATTAATCCTGTCTCTTATAAACTTCTTCTTCCTCCTTCTCTTCGTATCCCTAATGCCTTTCACGTCTCTCTTCTCAAACCGCTCATCCTCAACCGTTTTTCTCCCAAATCTGTTCCACCCACTCCTGTTTCCGGCTCCTCGGACGTCTTCTCGGTCAAGGAAATTTTGGCTGCCAAAAAGGTCAGAGGGAAAAATTTTTTTTTTAGTAGACTGGGAGGGTTGTGGTCCTGAAGAGAGATCCTGGGAACCTGAGGACAACATCCTTGACAAAAGTCTGCTCCTCAGGTTCTCAGGCTCCAAGAAGAGGGGGAGACCCAAGGGGGGGGGTACTGTTACGCCGAGCGCTCCGGGTCCCCGCTCCTCCCCGGAGCGCTCGCTTCACTCCCTCCGCTGCAGCGCTCCGGTCACGTCCTCTGACCCGGGGCGCTGCGATCCTGCTGCCAGCCGGGATGCGATTCGCGATGCGGGTAGCGCCCGCTCGCGATGCGCACCCCGGCTCCCCTACCTGACTCGCTCCCCGTCTGTTCTGTCCCGGCGCGCGCGGCCCCGCTCCCTAGGGCGCGCGCGCGCCGGGTCTCTGCGATTTAAAGGGCCACTGCGCCGCTGATTGGCGCAGTGGTTCCAATTAGGGTTTTCACCTGTGCACTTCCCTATATTACCTCACTTCCCTTGCACTCCCTTGCCGGATCTTGTTGCCTTAGTGCCAGTGAAAGCGTTCCTTGTGTGTTCCTTGCCTGTGTTTCCAGACCTTCTGCCGTTGCCCCTGACTACGATCCTTGCTGCCTGCCCCGACCTTCTGCTACGTCCGACCTTGCTTCTGCCTACTCCCTTGTACCGCGCCTATCTTCAGCAGCCAGAGAGGTGAGCCGTTGCTAGTGGATACGACCTGGTCACTACCGCCGCAGCAAGACCATCCCGCTTTGCGGCGGGCTCTGGTGAAAACCAGTAGTGGCTTAGAACCGGTCCACTAGCACGGTCCACGCCAATCCCTCTCTGGCACAGAGGGTCCACTACCTGCCAGCCGGCATCGTGACAAATGGATTTCAAAGTTAAAACGGGCAAAGAACAACGACCACCTAGCCTGGCGAGGGTTCAGTCGTTGGGCAGAATGGAGATAGGAGAGATTCTTGTGATCAGTGTAAATAATAACTGGATATTTTGATCCCTCCAGCAGGTGCCTCCATTCCTCAAGCGCCAATTTAATGGCCAGTAGTTCTCGATCACCAATGGAGTAGTTTTTCTCCGCCGGAGAGAAGGTCCTAGAAAAAAACCCACAAGTAACAGCATGCCCAGAAGAATCTTTTTGTAGAAGGACAGCTCCAGCTCCCACAGAGGAGGCATCTACCTCCAATAGAAAGGGTTTAGATGGGTCAGGTCTGGAGAGCACGGGAGCAGAAGAAATGGCAGACTTGAGATGTTTAAATGCGTCCTCCGCTTGGGGAGACCAGGACTTAGGATTGTCATTTTTCTTGGTTAAAGCCACGATAGGGGCCACAATAGTGGAGAAGTGTGGGATGAATTGTCTGTAATAATTGGCGAACCCCAAAAAACGTTGGATAGCACGGAGTCCGGAGGGGCGTGGCCAATCTAACACGGCAGATAGTTTATCTGGGTCCATTTGTAGTCCCTGGCCAGAGACCAAGTATCCTAGGAAAGGAAGAGATTGACATTCAAAGAGACATTTCTCCATTTTGGCATAAAGTTGATTGTCCCGAAGTCTCTGAAGAACCATGCGGACATGCTGGCGGTGTTCTTCTAAGTTGGCAGAAAAAATCTGAATATCGTCCAGGTAAACCACAACACAGGTATATAGGAGATCACGAAAAATTTCATTAACAAAGTCTTGGAAGACGGCAGGTGCGTTGCACAGGCCAAAGGGCATGACCAGATACTCAAAGTGTCCATCTCTGGTGTTAAAGGCAGTCTTCCATTCGTCCCCCTCCCTGATGCGGATGAGATTATAAGCACCTCTTAAGTCCAGTTTGGTAAAGATGTGGGCGCCTTGTAGGCGATCAAAGAGTTCCGAGATAAGAGGTAAGGGGTAGCATTTTTTTACCGTGATTTTATTAAGTCCGCGGTAATCAGTGCAAGGGCGTAGGGAGCCATCTTTTTTGGACACAAAAAAAAATCCAGCTCCGGCAGGAGAGGAGACTTGTGGATAAACCCCTTTTTTAAATTCTCCTGGATGTACTCCGACATGGCTTGGGTCTCTGGAGCAGACAGAGGATAGATTCTGCCCCGGGGTGGAGTAGTACCCGGGAGGAGGTCAATAGGACAGTCATAAGGCCTGTGAGGAGGTAAAGTCTCTGCTTGCTTTTTGCAAAAAACATCAGCATAGTCCAGATAAGCCTTAGGAAGACCAGATACCGGGGGAACCACAGGCTCACGACTGTGAGTACTGGGAACTGGTTTAAGACAGTCCTTGTGACAAGAAGTACCCCAGTTCTTGATTTCTCCTGTGGACCAATCAAGGGTTGGGGAATGGCATTGAAGCCACGGTAATCCAAGAAGAATTTCTGAAGTGCAGTTGGAGAGGACCAAAAATTCAATTTTTTCGTGATGGGGTCCGATGCACATTAGGAGAGGTTCCGTGCGGTAACGCAAGGTACAGTCCAATCTTTCATTGTTAACAGAATTGATGTAGAGGGGTCTGGCGAGACTGGTCACCGGGATGTTGAACCTGTTGATGAGAGAGGCCAAAATAAAATTTCCTGCAGATCCGGAATCCAAGAAGGCCATAGCAGAGAAGGAGAAGGTAGAAGAAGATATCCACACAGGCACAGTAAGGCGTGGAGAAGCAGAGTTCACATCAAGAGCTGTCTCACCTTTGTGCGGAGTCAGCGTACGTCTTTCCAGGCGGGGAGGATGGATAGGACAATCCTTCAAGAAATGTTCGGTACCGGCACAGTACAGGCAAAGATTCTCCATGCGGCGTCGTGTCCTCTCTTGAGGTGTCAAGCGAGACCGGTCAACTTGCATAGCCTCCACGGCGGGAGGCACAGGAACGGATTGCAGAGGACCAGAGGAGAGAGGAGCCGGGGAGAGAAACCGCCTCGTGCGAACAAAGTCCATATCCTGGCGGAGCTCCTGACGCCTTTCGGAAAAACGCATGTCAATGCGGGTGGCAAGATGAATAAGTTCATGCAGGTTAGCAGGAATTTCTCGTGCGGCCAGCACATCTTTAATGTTACTGGATAGGCCTTTTTTAAAGGTCGCGCAGAGGGCCTCGTTATTCCAGGATAATTCGGAGGCAAGAGTACGGAATTGGATGGCGTACTCGCCAACAGAAGAATTACCCTGGACCAGGTTCAGCAGGGCAGTCTCAGCTCGGGCAGAGGCTCGGGCAGGTTCCTCAAAGACACTTCGAATCTCCGTGAAGAAGGAGTGTACAGAGGCAGTGACAGGGTCATTGCGGTCCCAGAGCGGTGTGGCCCATGACAGAGCTTTCCCAGACAGAAGGCTGACTACGAAAGCCACCTTAGAACTTTCAGTAGGAAACTGGTCCGACATCATCTCCAAGTGCAGGGAACATTGCGAAAGAAAGCCACGGCAAAACTTAGAGTCCCCATCAAATTTATCCGGCAAGGATAACCGAAGGCTGGAAGCGGCCACTCGCTGCGGAGGAGGTGCAGGAGCTGGCGGAGGAGAAGATTGCTGGAGCTGTGGTAATAGCTGCTGTAGCATCACGGTCAGTTGAGACAGCTGGTGGCCTTGTTGCGCTATCTGTTGCGACTGCTGGGCGACCACCGTGGTGAGGTTGGCGACAACTGGCAGTGGGACTTCAGCGGGATCCATGGCCGGATCTACTCTCACGATTCGGCTGGCTGGAGGTGGATCCTCTGTGCCAGAGAGGGATTGGCGTGGACCGTGTTGGTGGACCGGTTCTAAGTTGCTACTGGTATTCACCAGAGCCCGCCGCAAAGCGGGATGGTCTTGCAGCGGCGGTAGCAACCAGGTCGTATCCACCAGCAACGGCTCAACCTCTCTGACTGCTGAAGATAAGCGCGGTACAAGGGAGTAGACAAGAGCAAGGTCGGACGTAGCAGAAGGTCTGGGCAGGCAGCAAGGATCGTAGTCAGGGGAAACGACAGGAGGTCTGGAACACAGGCTAGGAACACACAAGGGAACGCTTTCACTGGCACAATGGCAACAAGATCCGGCGAGGGAGTGCAGGGGAAGTGAGGTATAAGTAGGGAGTGCACAGGTGAACACACTGATTAGGCCTGCTGCGCCAATCAGTGGCGCAGTGGCCCTTTAAATTGCAGAGACCCGGCGCGCGCGCGCCCTAAGGAGCGGGGCCGCGCGCGCCGGGACAAGACAGACGGGGAACGGGTCAGGTACGGGAGCCGGGATGCGCCTCGCGAGCGGGCGCCTCCTGCGTCGCGAATCGCATCCCGGCTGGGAGTGATATTGCAGCGCACCCGGTCAGCAGGTCTGACCGGGGCGCTGCGACTGAGAGGATGCTGCGAGCGGGGACCCGGAGCGCTCGGCGTAACATGGAGGCACACTGGTTGCAAAACACTGGGAGCTTCTTACTTAACTCAGTGTTTCGCAACCAGTGTGAACCCAGCTGTTGCAAAACTACAACTCCCAGCATGTACGAGCTATCAGTGCATGCTGGGAGTTGTAGTTTGCCACAGCTGGAGGCACACTGGTTGTGAAACACTGAGTTAAGTAACAACTCTTGTGTTTCGCAACCATTGTGCCTTCAGCTGTTGCAAAACTACAACTCTCAGCATGCACTTACAGCCGAAGGGCATGCTGGGACTTGTAGTTTTGCAACAGCTGGAGGCACACTACTGCAACTCCCAGCATGCCCTTTGGCTGTCCTTGCATGCTGGGGGTTGTAGTTATGCAACAGCTGGAGGCACAAAACTGGAGTGCCTCCAGCTGTTGCATAACTACAACCCCCAGCATGCACAAACTACCAAAAGGCATGCTGGGAGTTGTAGTTGTGCCTTCTGCTGTTGCATAACAGCAACTTCCAGCATGACTTAATGTGCATGCTGGGAGTTGTTGCTAAGCAACAGCAGGAGTCCAGCCTTACCTCCTGCTGCTGCACAGTGAAGATCCGCCTACCGCCGCCGCTGACTCTGCTCTCTGGGCCCCGATCCCGCCACCGATGCCAGGGATCATGGGCCCCAGGCTCAGGTACACTCCCGGCACCCTCTCTCGCCCTCCAGAACAGGGGCGGAGCACCTTCTGTGGGGGTGCCTTTAGAGACACCCCCACAGCAGGCATTACTGGCCGACGAATCAGGGCGATCTCTAGGTGGCACCAGTGCCACCTCACTCCTGCTTGTAAAGGATCATAGGAGCCGTCTCTGAGGGCACCTATCATCCTTTTTTTCCGGGTCACCGGGGACCCGATTGACCCAGAATTGCCGCAATTCGACGATCTGAATTGATCGGCAATTTTCAGCGATCGCCAACATGGGGGTCTCAAGACCCTCCCAGGCGTTGTCAGGGGATGCCTGCTGAATGATTTCAGCAGGCATCCCGATCCGGTCCCCGCGGGGTGAGCAGCAGGGACCAGAAATACTCAGAGCGTACAGGTATGCCCTGAGTCCTTAAGAATCAGGGATTCAAAGTGTATGCATACGCCCTGCGTCCCCAAGAGGTTAAGCGGAGCTGATCGGGATTATTGCAGGATAATTGCGATGTCCCAATCAGCTGAGAGGACGACAGGAGGGGCCTTATCTGTCTCTTTGCTGTCAGATCGGTTCTTCAAGGCTCCATAAGACTGAAGCAATGGAGTACCAATAACACTGATCAATGCTATGCTATGGCATAGCATTGAACAGTGTATGCAGATATGAAGAAGATATGAAGTTATAAACTAGTCACCGCCGCCACCGTAAGTAGTCCCCTGGGCGGGGAGCTCTTCTCACCTATTCCAGTTCTTCGGCCAGCAGCGACGCCCCCTCCGCTTGATTGATGGGCAGCGTCATCGCTCTGCTCCGTCTGTTCAGTGAGCAGAACAATGACGCGGCCCATCAATCAAGCGGAGGGGGCGTCGCTGCCGTCCGAAGAACGGGAGTAGGTGAGAGCTCCCCGCCCAGGGGACTACTTACGGCCGTGGCGGTGACTAGTTATAACTTCATATCTTCACCATCCCTGGGGGCAGGAGCGTCCCCCAGGGATGGTGAGGACAACAATTTTACCCTATATAACGCTTTGCCAAGCATTATATAGGGTAAAATCTGATGATTGGTTCCCTTTAAAACTGATCGGACAGCAAGGAGACAGGTAAGGGCCCTCCTGTGAGGGGCGCATGATGGGGGCATTATATGTGAGGGGCGCATGGGGCCCAGCCTCTCCCAGCCTCTACCTCCAGTGGCCCCCAGATAATTTGAGTTTGAGACCCCTGGTTTAAAGCCTATGGGTTCTGTGACACACTTTAATGGATACAGTGAAAGTTTGTCAGTATTTCAGTATTTATTGGTATTCATTTTGAACATTAACAACAATATAAATCCAGCTTTGGAAGTTGCGGTAAACAACTTTAATAGACATGAATAGTTTATACTGGCCCAACATAGTTTATGTATATATATATATATATATATATATATATATATATATATATATATATAAGAAAGAAGAAGCAGCACTCTCAAGTTGGAAAGCAAGTACGTGGGTGCAAGCGGTCTCAGGGGCCCCGGTCCTGGGTCCAAATATGTATAAAACAGAAAAGCGCGTACAGCACACCAAAGTATCAAAAATGCAAAAGTGGTTTATTCCAGCTTAAAGAGGACAACGTTTCTGTGGTCTCACACCACCTTTCTGGGAAAGCTGGGATAAACCACTTTTGCATTTTTGATACTTTGGTGTGCTGCAGCCGCTTTTCTCATATATATATATATATATATATATATATATATAGTTCAAAATAAAATATAAAAATATTTAGCCTTCCAGTACTTATGAGCTGCTGTATGCCCCAGAAGAAGTTGTGTAGTTCTTTTCTGTCTGACCACAGTGCTCTCTTGTGCCACCTCTGTCTGTGTCAGGAACTGTCCAGAGCAGGATATGTTTGCAATGAGGATTTTCTCCCACTCTGGACAGTTCCTGAAACGGACAGAGGTGTCAGCAGAGAGCACTGTGGTCAAAACAGGGCCATGTACACTCAGGACAAGCAGGGCTCTGTACACCTAGGACAAGCAGGGCTCTGTGCACTGAGGACAAGCAGGGCTCTGTGCACTGAGGACAAGCAGGGCTCTGTACACTGAGGACAAGCAGGGCTCTGTACCTGAGGACAAGCAGGGCTCTGTACACTGAGGACAAGCAGGGCTCTGTACACTGAGGACAAGCAGGGCTCTGTGCACTGAGGACAAGCAGGGCTCTGTGCACTGAGGACAAGCAGGGCTCTGTACACCTAGGACAAGCGGGGCTCTGTGCACTGAGGACAAGCAGGGCTCTCTACACTGAGGACAAGCAGGGCTCTGTACAACGTATTAGTCAGCGACTCACAAGAGCCCAAGAGTGCCACTGCCAAAGCCGTGCAGGCGTTAGAAAGGTCCAGGTCGATCCACCAGGCTGCGTACACCAGCTAGAAAATAATCATGCATATTAGGGGCAGCCATCCCCCCCCCGCTGTCTAGGTGCCTGGAGCAGAGCCTGTCCCAACCTCGGAGGTTTGTTCTGCCAGTAGAAGGATCTCAGAGCACAGTTAGGTTTAACAAAGAAACCGCTGGATGGGATAATAGGGGATAAGTTGAAGAGGTAGAGGAACTTGGGAAGGAAGATCATTTTAAAAATGTTAACCCTACCGGCCAAGGGCAAGGAGTTGCATGCTTGCAAACGAGTAAGTGTAGTATTAAAAAGGGGATCCAAGTTAAGAGCCATAAACTCAGAGTTGTTAGGGGACACCTCTACACCCAAATATTTGAACCGGGGCACCGCCTGCAACCCATTAGGAAGTCCAGAGGGCAGAACCCCATCACAGGAGAAGGACATTATGGAAGATTTAGCCCAGTTAACTCGCAACCCTGAGACTACCCCAAACCTCTCCAATAGATGGAACAAAGCATCCAGGGAATCCCCAATGTCAGCTAAGTACACTAAGGTATCGTCTGCATATAGAGATATCTTCTTGATCAGGGAACCCCTTGGGATCCCTTTGATGGAGGTAGAGGAGCGAACCGCCGCCGCCAGGGGCTCTACAGCTAAGGCAAACAGAAAGGATGATAGGCGGCACCCTTGCCTAGTGCCCTTACCTAGATGGAATGACTCGGAAATCTCCAAGTTAGTTCGTACTCGGGCCCTTGGAGAGTCATACAGCAACCTAACCCATTTCCGAAAAACAGGTCCGAAGCGGAAGATTCGCATCAGGCACCAAATATAATGCCACTCAACTGAATCAAAAGCCTTGTAGATGTCAAGGCTGACCACATAACCAGGGGATACATCCTCCTCCGCCACGGAAACATTAAGGTGGAGTCTCTTCACATTTATATCAGTGGCCCTCCCTGGCATGAACCCAGTCTGGTCAGGATGAACTATAGAGTAAATGACTCCCCTAAGCCTATTTGCCAAGATCTTCGCTAGAATTTTGATATCAACATTGAGGAGAGAAATAGGGCGATAAGAGTCCGGTAAAGTCAGATCCGTACCAGGCATAGGCAGTACTACAATCAGAGCTTCTCGCATAGAATTGGGCAGTGCCCCAGACTCAAAGGCCCCGGTATACAACGTAATCAAGATGGGAATCAATTTATCGTCATTCAGCCTGTACCAGTCCCCCACCAACCCATCCAACCCTGGAGTCTTACCAGAGGGTAAGTCTTTAACCTCTTAAGGACCAAGGACGTATGAGTACGTCCTTGGTCCCGCTCCCGTGATATAACGCGGGTTCCCACGGTGACCCCGCATCATATCATGGCGGGCCCGGCGTCATACTGACGCCAGGACCCTCCGCTAATAGCGCGCGGCACTGATCGCGGTGCTGCACGCTATTAACCCTTTAGCCGCGCGCTCAAAGCTGAGCAACGCGGCTAAAAGTCAAAGTAAAAAGTGCCGGTTAGCTCAATGGGCTGTTCGGGATAGCCGAGGCGAAATTGCGGCATCCCGAACAGCTTACAGGACAGCCGGAGGGTCCTTACCTGCCTCCTCGTGTCCGATCGCCGAATGACTTCTCCATGCCTGAGATCCAGGCATGAGCAGTCAAGCGGCAGAATCATCGATCACTGGTTTCATATGAGAAACCAGTGATCAATGTAAAAGATCAGTGTGTGCAGTGTTATAGGTCCCTATGGGAGCTATAACACTGCAAAAAAAAAGTGAAAAAAAAGTGAATAAAGATCATTTAACCCCTCCCCAATTAAAAGTGTGAATCACCCCCTCTTTTCCCATAAAAATAAAAAACACAGTATAAATAAAAATAAACATATATGGCATCGCCGCGTGCGGAAATGTCCGAATTCTAAAAATATATTGTTAATTAAACCGCACGGTCAATGGCGTACGCGCAAAAAAATTCCAAAGTCCAAAATAGTGCATTTTTGGTCACTTTTTATATCATGAAAAAATGATCAATAAGTCCTATCAATCCAAAAATGGTACCTTTAAAAACGTCAGATCACGGCGCCAAAAATGAGCCCCCATACCGCCCCATACGCGGAAAAATAAAAAAGTTATAGGGGTCAGAAGTTGACAATTTTAAACGTATTAATTTTCCTGCATGAAGTTATGATTTTTTCCAGAAGTACGAAAAAATCAAACCTATATAAGTAGGGTATCATTTTAATCGTATGAACCTACAGAATAAAGATAAGGTGTAATTTTTACCGAAAAATGTACTACGTAGAAACGGAAGCCCCCAAAAGTTACAAAACAGCATTTTTTTTTCAATTTTGTCTCACAATGATTTTTTTTTCCGTTTCACCATAGATTTTTGGGCAAAATGACTGACGTCATTACAAATTAGAATTGGTGACGCAAAAAATAAGCCATCATATGGATTTTTAGGTGCAAAATTTAAAGAGTTATGATTTTTTAAAGGCAAGGAGCAAAAAACGAAAGTGCAAAAATGGAAAAATCCCCGGTCCTTAAGGGGTTAATAACTCTGGACACCTCTTCAGCTGTTATTGGTCCCTCCAGGCCAGAGGACTGGACTGAGGTCAATGGAACAAGGGGGAGGCCCCTCAGGAAGGACAACATATCCCCAGGATCAACCCCAGAGGAGGAGGAATACAATGAGCTATAGAAGGAGAGGAACACCTCATTAATGACTAACGGGTCAGAGCTAAGTGTCCCATCCCGGCCACGTACACAAGCTATAGGACGACTTTCCCTAGACAAATAGGCCAAAAGTTTCCCATTCTTATCCCCAAATTCAAATATTGCTGCCTCCTTCGCTGCTATTTTCAAAATGAACCCGATCCTTCTGGATAATGAGAAGAGACCTCTGAGCTCTAGCTCACTCCCTTCAGTCTCCGGGGTAGGATTCCTCACCATCTCTGCCTCCAGAACCCCCACCTCGGACTGCAGCGCCCGCTCCCGGGCTCGCAGCAACACCCTCCTTCCCGCCACCCCGGCTACAAATGCTCCCCAAACCGTGGCTTTGTAAGCATCCCAAACAGAGTATTCTATTTATACAAAAACTTTATTTCATACAGAAAATATTTTACAAAAAATGTTTAATAGTATTCCTAACCGGTGAGTGTTCAGCATCTCCAGACAATATCTAAAACAGAAAGAGAAAAAAGAAAAATCTCCATTAGTAGTTTCAATTACTGTGCACATATACTGACACCATTTTTTGCTTTTTTATCTATCTATCTACTGTCCTTTGACAGAAACTATCACAACAAGATATTCATTGTTATTCCCTTCAACCATCAGTGGGTTTAATGTTATAGCTGATGGATGTATATTACATAATTAGTTACATTTGTAAAATATTTGTAATACTTTCAGGACTGTACAGCAGAGTAAACTGAGGGGTATCTATATATGCTGTCATTGTGTTCTGTCTCTTTCTTACCTGTCAGTCATTCACATTGTCACCTTAGGGTATCAGTGTTAAATGGCTCATTAAATTTGAAATAGATTCCAGAGTTGAGGTCTTAGGCTTAATAGGGAGTGAAAAGAATACTTCTCAGTGACAAAATGGAAGGTCACTGCTCAGGCTTGTTTTCACTGTGACCATGTCATAGACTGACACCAACAGGCAGCAATAGCAGAATACATTAGAAAAGCGACTTTGACACAGGAACTGTTATCATAGATAGGCTTTTTAAAGCAATTTCACTAGACTGCTGTACTAAATGAAGAGAACAGTTTTACTGAGCATTGTCCCAACAATATATGCAATACCATGCACAGTGTAGAGAACCCTTTTACCTTTTCACATTTGTTATGTTACAGCATTGTACTAAAATAAAAAAAGAAGTTTTCCCACCATCATTCTGCACTCAAGTTGTGTGCTTAGGGTTTTTGTATTGTTTGAGTTTTTTTTTTTGTCTTGTTTGAAGGGGAACCTTTGGCCCAGTCTGAGTCTGGATAAGGTTTTAAATAGAAATATATCTATTCAGCTTTTCTGTAATGAACAGTCTCCCTGTCCAGCCACTGAAAAACACCCAGACAGCATGATGCTGCCACCACCATGCTTCACTGTAGAGAAGGTATTGGACAGATGATGAACAGTGCCATGTTTTCTACAGAAATGATGCTTAGAATCAAGGCTATAAAGTTACATTTTGGTAACATGAGACCAGAGAATCTTGTTTATGACCATCTTTTAGGTGCTTTGTTGCAAACTGCTGTTAGGCCCCTTCTGTGATCTGGCTCTATAGTTAGGCCCCTTCCTCCTTAGTTGGGCCCCTCTTTGTGCCACCACACTATAGTAAGCCCCCTCTTTGAACCCCCACTCTGTAGTTAGACCCTCATTCTGAGCCCTTACACTGTAATCTGTCCCTTACATTGTAGTTGGGTCTCTTCTTTGTGTCCCCCAGTCTACAGTTAGGTCCCTCTTTGTGCCCCTACACAGTAGTTAGGCCCCCTCTTTGTGCCCACCACTCTGTAGTAAGCCCCCCTTCATTGAATCCCCATTCCTTGGCCAGTCGCCTACAAGAGGAAGTTACTGGGCTGGAAGTAACTGGCTCTCTGTTCCATCATAGTTTTCAATAGTGTCTGTGTCCTGGTAAAATAGTTGGCAGTGCTGATTGCCCCTTGGCCATCCTTTGCTGCCACCTGGCCTGGGCTGGGGCATCCCTGTAAAAGAAAAATAAAAAATCAGGTAGGCCAATGGGGATGTCGATCAGTTACAACAGGTTCAGTGAACCTAAAATATATAACATTTTAAAAATAATTAAACATTGGTACAGATTTACTACATTTGTATAAAAACAACTGGCTTACGACCCTTGTCTCCATCTAGATACATAGCACCTTATGTGCCATGAGTTTCGCTATGGGCCCCACCCACAGACACTGGGGGAAATGTATCAATATGTGGGGTTTCACATTTCTCATGTTGTTTTGTCTCCCACTTTGTAAAACCCATCACATGTATTAATATGTCTCACACATACATGTTTTATAAACTTAAAGGGGTACTCCGGTGGAAAACATTATTATTTATTTTTAATCAACAGAAAGTTAAACAGATTTGTAAATTACTTCTATTAAAATAATATTTACCCTTCCAGTTCTTATTAGCAGCTGTATGATACAGATGAAATTCTTTTCTTTTTGAATTTATTTTTTGTCTTCTCCACAGTGATCTCTGCTGACACCTGATGCCCATATCAGAAACTGTCCAGAGCAGGAGAAAAACCCCATAGAAAACCTATGCTGCTCTGGACAGTTCCTGACATGGACAGAGGTGTCAGCAGAGAGCACTGTGGACAAGACAAAAAGAATAGAATTTCCTCTGTAGCATACAGCTGCTAATAAGTACTGAAAGGATTAAGATATTTAAATAGAAGTAACTTACAAATCTGTTTAACTTACTGGCACCAGTTCATAAAAAAAAAAAAAGTTTACCACCGGAGTACCCCTTTAACCAAGGACATGTCCCCTTTTCTCAAACTCTAATGCAAATTTTAGGGTCTGTGGGTTTCATTCTGAATTTCCGGCACATGTAAGACACAATTATGGCGCAAAGGCAATGCACCAAAATTGTGTCTCACAACACGAGTAAACGTGTGGTTTCACAATAATTAAATGCCCATCACTGTGTGTGTGTCCTGCTATTTGTAGCCATAGTGAGTGCAGGATTCGGAGACAGGGCTTGGTGCTGGTAGCTGAGCCCTAACTGTCAATCAACAAGGGACAGCGAGGTGGAGCAAAGAGGCCTATTTATAGGGCTCTGGACCAACCTCTTTGACTCTTGACTCTTGAATACAATTTTTTTAAAGAAAGGTCACCACTAGGTACTGTATCTTATTGCTGTTATCTAACATTGTCTGCAAATTGTAACATGATCTGCAGCTGACAGATTCCCTCTAATTACACACATTTTCATTCAGTGTAAGATTTATATAATAGGAGCCTTTTATGCAGTGCATTATCAAATACTGAAAAATCTTGTTAAACAACAACCAACAACTCACTTTAGTCTAGAACATGATGTCACGCCACACTTCCTCGTGACGTCACGTCACACCCCCTCCATTCATGTCTATGGGAGAGCGCTTGACGGCAAATACACAGCAGATGTACTGTGTGACCCTACCCTTAGGATGGTGCTGCACCTGAATTAGGTGACATTATTTACATTTAACAATTTCCAAAGGAAGAAATAGTCATCAAGGAAGTGATCAGATTTGGCACTGGCTAGATTGGGTTGGAGACTTTGGCTATTTTCACACGTCTGGAATTTCTGCACGGAAAATCTCTGTGCAGACATTCTGCAGACTGAGGATGGCGTGTGGGAATGTGTCGTCTCATAGACGGCAATGCATTCTGTGAGGGTTCCGCAGAAAGAATGAACAGGTTAGTTCTTTCTGCGGGCACAGAAAGCAAAAATTCTGTGTGCACAGCGCAGCAGAATCTCATTGAATACAATGGGATTCTGCTGCTGCAGAATCTCCGGTGGAATCCCAATGCGGAATTCCACATGGAAATTTTGGTGTGAACATGGCTTAAGGAACCCCTGGTATTCATTCATAACCTCTACAAGGAAGCCTTACAAAATTTTAGACCCAAGATGTTGAAAACAAAAACTACGGCAAAGTCAAGTGTTTCTTTTGTATTTACGTGATATTAATGGTGTGCTTTTTATTGCAAAAAAAGAAACTCAATTACCTAAATAGGTTGTTACGCCGAGCGCTCCGGGTCCCCGCTCCTCCCCGGAGCGCTCAAGGCGTCTCTCTCCCTGCAGCGCCCCGGTCAGTCCCGCTGACCGGGAGCGCTGCTCTGACATGGCCGTCGGGGATGCGATTCGCACAGCGGGACGCGCCCGCTCGCGAATCGCATCCCAAGTCACTTACCCGTCCCGGTCCCCTGCTGTCATGTGCTGGCGCGCGCGGCTCCGCTCTCTAGGGCGCGCGCGCGCCAGCTCTCTGAGACTTAAAGGGCCAGTGCACCAATGATTGGTGCCTGGCCCAATTAGCTTAATTGGCTTCCACCTGCTCCCTGGCTATATCTGATCACTGCCCCTGCACTCCCCTGCCGGATCTTGTTGCCTTAGTGCCTAGAGAAAGCGTTTACTGTGTTTGTCCATACTGTGTACTTGACCTCCTGCTATTGCCATATTGACTACGATCCTTGCTGCCTGCCCCGACCTTCTGCTACGTCCGACCTTGCTCCTGTCTACTCCCTTGTACCGCGCCTATCTTCAGCAGTCAGAGAGGTTGAGCCGTTGCTAGTGGATACGACCTGGTTGCTACCGCCGCTGCAAGACCATCCCGCTTTGCGGCGGGCTCTGGTGAAAACCAGTAGCAGCTTAGAACCGGTCCACTAGCACGGTCCACGCCATTCCCTCTCTGGCACAGAGGATCCACCTCCTGCCAGCCGAATCGTGACAGTAGATCCGGCCATGGATCCCGCTGAGGTTCCCCTGCCAGCTGTCTCTGACCTCACCACGGTGGTCGCCCAGCAATCCCGACAGATCGCCCATCTAAGTCACCAGCTGTCGGAAGTGTCCACCATGGTGCAGCAACTTCAGTCGCAACTTCTGCCTCTGCTACAGCAGCAACCATCTCCTCCGCCAGCTCCTGCACCTCCCCCGCAGCGAGTAGCCGCTCCTAGCCTCCGCTTGTCCCTGCCGGACAAATTTGATGGGGACTCTAGACTCTGTCTCAATGTTCCATGCATATGGAGATGTTGTCGGACTTGTTTCCTACAGAACGGTCTAAGGTGGCGTTCGTAGTGAGCCTTCTTTCTGGAAAGGCCTTGTCTTGGGCCACACCGCTCTGGGACCGCAATGATCCTGCCACAGCCACAGTCCAGTCCTTCTTCGCTGAGGTCCGTAGTGTCTTCGAGGAGCCTGCCCGAGCTTCTTCTGCCGAGACTGCCCTGCTGAACCTGACCCAGGGTAATTCTTCAGTGGGCGAGTACGCCATCCAATTTCGTACTCTTGCTTCCGAATTATCATGGAATAACGAGGCTCTCTGCGCGACCTTTAAAAAAGGCCTATCCAGTCGCATCAAGGATGTGCTGGCCGCACGAGAGATTCCTGCCAACCTGCAAGAACTTATCCATTTGGCCACCCGCATTGACATGCGTTTTTCTGAGAGACATCAAGAGCTCCGCCAGGAAAAAGACTTAGATCTCTGGGCACCTCTCCCACAGTCTCCGTTGCAATCTACGCCTGGGCCTCCCGCCGAGGAGGCCATGCAAGTGGATCGGTCTCGCCTGACCCAGGAAGAGAGGAATCGCCGTAGGGAAGAAAATCTTTGTCTGTACTGTGCCAGTACCGAACATTTCTTGGTGGATTGCCCTATTCGTCCTCCACGTCTGGGAAACACACGCACGCACCCAGCTCTCGTGGGTGTGGCGTCTCTTGATTCAAAGTCTGCTTCTCCACGTCTCACGGTGCCCGTGCGGATTTCTCCTTCAGCCAACTCCTCCCTCTCAGCCGTGGCCTGCTTGGACTCTGGTGCCTCTGGGAATTTTATTCTGGATTCTTTGGTAAATAAATTCCGCATCCCGGTGACCCGTCTCGTCAAGCCGCTCTACATTTCCGCGGTCAACGGAGTCAGGTTGGATTGCACCGTGCGTTACCGCACAGAACCCCTCCTGATGTGTATTGGACCCCATCACGAAGTCATTGAGTTCTTCGTCCTTCCCAACTGTACCTCTGAGGTCCTCCTCGGTCTGCCATGGCTCCGGCTTCATTCTCCCACCCTTGACTGGACCTCCGGGGAGATCAAGAATTGGGGCCCTGCTTGCCATAAGAAATGCCTCTCCCTCCCTCCCAGTCCCGTCAGGCAAGCCTCAGTGCCTCCTCATGGCCCCCGTCCTGGTGTCATCCTGCCCCGTGCCAAGCTTCACCCTCTGCCCTCCCTCCCCATTCCCACTCCTGTTGTACGGCCTGCCTTTGAGGAAACCCTTCAATCATTCCCGGTGTCCTCATCCCATGGGAAGCAGTTACCGCACAAAGAAAGGGGGAGACCTAAGGGGGGGGGGTACTGTTACGCCGAGCGCTCCGGGTCCCCGCTCCTCCCCGGAGCGCTCACGGCGTCTCTCTCCCTGCAGCGCCCCGGTCAGTCCCGCTGACCGGGAGCGCTGCTCTGACATGGCCGTCGGGGATGCGATTCGCACAGCGGGACGCGCCCGCTCGCGAATCGCATCCCAAGTCACTTACCCGTCCCGGTCCCCTGCTGTCATGTGCTGGCGCGCGCGGCTCCGCTCTCTAGGGCGCGCGCGCGCCAGCTCTCTGAGACTTAAAGGGCCAGTGCACCAATGATTGGTGCCTGGCCCAATTAGCTTAATTGGCTTCCACCTGCTCCCTGGCTATATCTGATCACTGCCCCTGCACTCCCCTGCCGAATCTTGTTGCCTTAGTGCCTAGAGAAAGCGTTTACTGTGTTTGTCCATACTGTGTACTTGACCTCCTGCTATTGCCATATTGACTACGATCCTTGCTGCCTGCCCCGACCTTCCTACGTCCGACCTTGCTCCTGTCTACTCCCTTGTACCGCGCCTATCTTCAGCAGTCAGAGAGGTTGAGCCGTTGCTAGTGGATACGACCTGGTTGCTACCGCCGCTGCAAGACCATCCCGCTTTGCGGCGGGCTCTGGTGAAAACCAGTAGCAGCTTAGAACCGGTCAACTAGCACGGTCCACGCCATTCCCTCTCTGGCACAGAGGATCCACCTCCTGCCAGCCGAATCGTGACATAGGTGGCCTCACCCCAGTTGTGTTGAACCCATTGATAACATTAATTTTTAAATTTGTTGCGATTTCTCACTAACAAAACTGACCATAAATTCACACAATAGCCATAGCATTACACACGCTGAGTTATAGGTGTTTATGTACTTGAGATTTGAGATTATCCCAATAATCTTGGGAATAATTGTTGTTGATATTCTACACGAGTAAACTATGTTTGTACAGGCTATGCACTTGTAGCAGTCAAGCATTTCTTTTCCATTTTTAATAAAAAGTGACCCTGAAGGCTTAATGTTAGGAAGTGACTAAAGCCGAGCAAAACATTTATGTTCTAATTTTTCCAGACAAGTTGTCAAGACTATGCCGAGCTTACATGAAATCACATGTGGCAGCCGGATACGTCAGAATCTTTTTATTACATTACTTACATGAAATATAAATACTTATGAGATGGTGATTAAAGAACCTTCATCAGGCTTCATAAAGGTTCCCATCAGAAATGAACATCATTGTTGTATTCATATATAATTCATGAGGATGTTGATGTGCTATGACATTAAAATCTTTTAGATCACTATCCCAAATACTGGCTTTGGAATTAATGGCAAAGCTGGTTATAAAAATACTAAGATCTTTGCAGAAATTTTAGTTCTTTATTTTTATTTAGTTCTTTTTGATTTAAGTTTATCATTTTTGCAGAATATGAAAATCATGCTCAGGGGTTGTGAATATGAGGCTGAGGGGCATGAATTAGGCTTTCACCACCCATAGCCTAGCATTCTCACCCCCTTTTGTTATATAAATTCCTTCCCATCTTACCAATCAGGGAAAACTAAAATTTTTAACACTCGCAACAGGTCCTTTTTAAAGCACCATTCACATGACATTTATTCTGTTCATCGCTCATATACGTTGTAATAAAAAGTTACTAAGACATATACAATGACGTGCCTGCGGCATAGCTATAAACATTAATATACTAAACATAGTCTACTTGTGTAACGGGTCATGGCAGGTGGTGGATCCTCTGGGCCTGTGTGGATGATGACGTGAGCCAAGCCAGGGAGCAGAGTCTAAGGTGCCACTGATTTTCACCAGAGCTTGCCGCGAAGCGGGATGGTCTTGCTGTGGCAGGCGGCACCCAGGTAGCTGGGAGGTGGTGTGGCACAGAAGGAGACTGGCAGGACATGGTAAGATGGTAGAAGGTCAGGGCAGATAACACAGGTGCAGGGTAGGTAAGGTAGCAAGAAACACGGTAATAGGACTTTCACTATGGCACTAGGCAACCAAAGATCCCGCAGGGAAAAAAGGGAGGAGCTGATATTTAACCCCTTAACGATGCAGGGTTTTTCCGTTTTTGCATTTTAATTTTTTCCTCATCACCTTCTAAAAATCATAACGCTTTCAATTTTGCACATAAAATTCCATATGATGGCTTATTTCTTGCGCCACCAATTCTACTTTGCAGTGACATTAGTTATTTTTCATGATATAAAAAGTGACCAAAAATACGCTATTTTGGACTTTGGAATTTTTTTGCGCATACGCCATTGACCATGCAGCTTAATTAATGATATATTTTTATAGTTCGGACATTTCTGCATGCGGCGATACCACATATGTTTACTTTTATTTTTATTTACACAGTTTTTTTTTTTTTTAATGGGAAAAGGGGTGATTCAAACTTTTATTAGGGAAGGGGTTAAATGACCTTTGTTTACTTTTTTTCACTCTTTTTTTTTGCAGTGCTATAGCTCCCATAGGGAGCTATAGCACTGCACACACGGATCTTTTACTCTGATCCCTGCAAAGCCATAGCTTTGCATAGATCAGCGAGATAGGGGCTCGATTGCTCAAGCCTGTAGCTCAGGCTTGGAGCAATCAAACGCAGAATTGACGCAACGGAGCAAGGTAAAGGGGTCTCAGCTCGCGTCCTAGCTGATTGAGACATCGCGATTTTATCGCGATGTCCCGATCAGCCCGACTGTGCTGCCAGGAAGCGGTTTCTTTCACTTTTAGATGCGGCGGTCAACTTTGATCGCCGCTTCTAAAGGGTTAATAGCGCGCGGCACAACGATCGGTGCCGCACGCTATTAGCCCAGGGTCCCGGCTATCATTAGCAGCCGGGACCTACCTGGTGTGATGCGGGGTCACGGTGTGACCCCGTTTTAAACACCGGGACTGGGCGTAGGGCATACAGATACGCCCTACGTTCTTAAGGAGTTAAGGAGAGGGAACAGGTGTAGACACTTGATTAATTGAGCACTGGCCCTTTCAGTGATAGAGCTCTGGTGCGCGTGTGCCTCAGCCTCCTAGGGCACGCGTGCGCCAGAGCTGCAATGACACGGAGAGGTGGAAGATTAGGGAGGCGAGTTACGGGCTGGGATTCACATGCGAGTGCGTACCGAGATGCGAATCCCAGCCCCGCCAGCAGAGCGGACAGAAGCAGAGAGCGCTCAAGGCCGGCGTGTCCGGCCAGAGCGCAGGTGTTACAACTTGTGAGTATGTTTGATACACCAGTATAAGTCAAATTGATGGACACTAATATATGCTTTTCTTTTCTAGTTCAAAGTTGGATTTTCTATTTCTCATATAAAACATATACCTGTGTAAAGCAAGTCTACTACATTTGGGCTGTTGAAGCCTACAGTATGACCTTTGGGTGATGGATTACTTGCATCAATAGGATATTATAGTATTCATTTCAACAAATACATCCTGAAAAGCAACTGAGAAGTTTATGACACATCTGTTTAATGGATGCTATATGTTGGCATCCATGACCCATAGGCTCATATAGTATTTATTTATTGGATATGTTTTTTTTAAAGGATTATATTGGAGGGGACAGACTAGTCTACTATGCTATGCTATACATTATTTTGTGGCAAACTGATGTATACCAGCTAGTTGTAAATTGAAAGAACACTCTTTTGGCCTCTAGGAGTGAAGGGTTATCAAATGGGCATTCTGATTAAAACTAATTTTTGTTATTGCACTCCTTATGGTAAATAAAAAAAATCTTTCTAGTGTTTTTTGTTTTATTTGTGTTTAAAAAAAGCTGCCACTAGGTGTCTCCCTACTTGTCCAGAGCGCATTTTCCCCCATCTTTTGCACAGACTTCGGACTCCTGCCTTGCTGGCAGAAGTCCAAAAGCAGGAAATGCTGAAGGGGGTGTATGCAGCCTTATCCAATCAGAACTCACCTCACACACTGAAATGCTCTGGGCTGTGTGAAGCAGAGTGAGGGAGGAAGTTTTCACCCGGATTGGCTTCAGATGATGTCATGCCTGCTGGGGAACACCCCTATCCAATCTATGAATTTGACTGAGCAGAAACTGAGAAGAAAGTACAGAGCAATATCAAGGTAGAAAACTAGCAAATAATAAAAATAAAGACAGGGGGTGGTTTATCATGATGGGGGCAGTGAACTGGGAGGATTATAAAATTGAACAAGATTGTGAGAGGTACTCTTTAACCCCTTAAGGACTCAGCTCATTTGGGCCTTAAGGACTCAGACAGTTTTATTTTTCCGTTTTAGTTTTTTCCTCCTCGCCTTCAAAAAATCATAACTATTTTATATTTTCATCCACAGACTAGTATGAGGGCTTGTTTTTTGCACAACCAGTTGTCGTTGTAATGCCATCACTCACTTTACCATAAAATGTATGGCGCAACGAAAAAAATACTATTTGTGTGGGTAAATTAAAAAGAAAACTGCAATTTTGCAAATTTTGGAAGGTTTCGTTTTCACGCCGTACAATTTACGGTAAAAATGACATGTGTTCTTTATTCTTTGGGTCAATACGATTAAAATGATATGCCATAATAACATACTTTTCTATTACTGTTGCGCTTAAAAAAAATCTCAAACTTTTTAACCAAATTAGTACGTTTAAAATCCCCCTATTTTTAAGACCTATAACTTTTTAATTTTTCCGTATAAGTGGCGGTATGAGGGCTCATTTTTTGCGCCATGATCTGTACTTTTTATTAATACCATACCATACTTGCTTATAGAAATCTTTTAATAAATTTTTATAAATTTTTTGGGGAATAAAATGTTATAAAAAAAGCAGCAATTTTTTTTTACGTTAACGCCGTTCACCATACAGTATCATTAACATTATATTTTAATAGTTCAGATATTTACGCATGTGGCGATACCAAATATATGTGTATATATATATATATATATATATATATATATATTTTAAAAAATGACACTTTTTGGGGGTGAAATAGGGAAAATGGGACAGTTTACATTTTTATTAGGGGAGGGGTTTTTCACATTTTCTTTACTTTTTTTTTTTACTTTTTTTTTTTTACACTTTAATAGTCCCCATAGCACTGCTCAGTGCTATGCATAGGACATAGCACTGATCAGTGTTATCGGTCATCTTCTGCTCTGGTCTGCTCGATCTCAGACCAGAGCAAAAGACCCATGGAAGGCAACGGAGGCAGGTGAGGGGACCTCCGTCTGCCATTCTGGATGATCTGATCGCCGCGGCAGTGCTGCGGGCAATCCAATCATCCATTTTAGTGACCGCAATGCTGCAGATGCCGTGATCTGTATTGATCACGGCATCTGAGGGGTTAATGGCAGACATCCACACGATCGCGGATGTCCGCCATTACCGGCGGGTCCCTGGCTGCGATCAGCAGCTGGGACCTGCCGCGCATGACCCGAGCATGCTCGTGGTTATGTATAGGATGTAAATGAACGTCCTGGTGCGTTAAGTACCAGCTCACCAGGACGTACATTTACATCCTGCGTCGTTAAGGGCTTAAAGGAAATCTGTCATCAAAATGATACTCACCTCGTCCCTATCCATCGCTGCTTTCCACCGTAATTCATCTTATTCAGTTTATGCAAATAAGTTGCTTGGGGCATTGGTGGAGCTAAGGTCGCTTCTCCGGGCACTGTGATGACATCCCCGCCGGGTGGGCACCCCTCCCCGCTCATCTATATTCATAATTCCCTTCCCTGCTCGCTCGCTCTATGCTACATTATGGTGCATGCGCCGCTTCCTGGGTACACCTGGAAGTGGCATTTGGCTGAGCTTCATTCCCGTAGCCATCTTGGATTTGTAAGGAGCGTCCATGCACCCTCACTGTCGGTCATGTTATGTCTGCCGCACACTGATGACAGGTTTCCTTTAAAACATTAACTGTTTGCATTATGAGCCCATAGGGAGGATGGGATAAGTAGTGCAAGGCCAGCTGGGAGTAGTAATACTCCTGTAGCAGTCTGTAGCAGCTTGTAGTAGTATTCAGCTGCTTGAGAGCCTGACTGGATCCTGAATATCGGCACTCAGTGGTAGAAGTGTATGGGTGTAGGTGTGCCTATGATGTTAGTTGCAAATGAATTGGACCTAACGCAAATGTGAACTTTAAACAGACAGAACTTTATGTGTAATAGTTTCTTCTGTACATGTCAATACAATATACAGTGTTGCAGCACAGGTTGGTAAGTAGCATTTTTTTTTTTTTTTACTGTGTGTACTTTTGAAAATCTTTAGAAACGCTGAAACCACTTAAGGTGTTGCTTTAACAGTCCATAAAGATAAACTGTACTAAGAGGGGCCTTCACAGTTTGGTTTTAGTGTGGTGCTCAGCATAATTTGATTAATGTAAGTCACATAGAATGGTAGCAGAAGAGCGCCTATTCAGCCTCTATCTCTTCTGACTTGAAGTGTATCTCCCTTTTAGAGTAGAAATTTAGTTTTAGTAGACACCCCCTTCAGCATGAACTGGAGACAGTTCTTGTGTGTGTATTAAAGGGGTACTACTATCTAAAGGATAGGGGATAAGTTGCCTGATCACATGTGGTCCCGCCGCTGGGGACCCCCGCGATCTCGCATGCAGCACCCCGCTCTCATCAGGCCCCGGAGCGAACATCGCTGCAGGTCTGATGACTGCCTATCACAGGGCCGGAGTATCGTGATGTCACAGCTCCGCCCCCATGTGACATCATGCTCCGCCCCCTCAATGTAAGTCTATGGCAGGGGGCGAGACAGCTGTCTCGCCTCTGCCATAGACTTGTGTAGAGGGGGCGGAGCGTGACATCACACGGGGGCAGAGCTGTGATGCCACGATCACCGGCCCCGTCATCAGACCCGGAGCGATGTTCGCTCCGGGGCCTGATTAGAGCGGGGTGCTGCGTGCGAGATCGCGGGAGTCCCCAGCAGCGGGACCCCGCACGATCAGGCATCTTATCCCCTATCCTTTAGATAGGGGATAAGTTGTCAGCACGGTAGTACCCCTTTAACTTCACACACTGCTTTTGTTCATTGTAAAAGATCCAGAGCTGTCTTGAGTTGGAAAGAAACTTAAACAGGATTTGAAGGCAGAGCCAGGGCTAGCTAATCTTCTGCACAACAGGCTTACTGGCAGGAGAAATTCAAAAGAGGTCCTTCTCTGGCCTGAGCCAGGTTAACACTAACTAGTTTGGACTGGTTAAGGCACATGACCTACACATCCTGAGGGGGGATGTGTAGGTCATGTGACCAGTTTATCATCCACTTTTAGGGTATGGTCACACATGCCATATATTGCTGCATATTAGCGTATGTTTCGGTCGTCAGTTGTATTAATCATAGATCAGCTGATCTTTGATTAAAGGTGTACTCCTCCCCTAGCTTGACCACAGCATTTACTCACCTTACATTCATTTCGCTGGGGTGCCGAAGATCGCGGGGGGTCCCAGCTGCCAGACCCCAGCAATCATGCATCTTATCCCCTATTCTTTGGATAGGGAATAACGTGTCTAGGGGCTGAGTACCACTTTAAGGTAATTGATGAACGAAACATGTCAGATCTAACAGTGTTGTGATGACTTCTGTGATATAATATGGATGGAAATAAAGATTACTTTTTAAGGAACTTTACTCTGCTAGACCTTTTAGTATATGTAAACAAAAACAAATAAAACTCAAAATAGTTACATGTCACAACCATCTTTGCTTATCCTGTGTGTCCTGGAGATATTATGTTAGAGATTTTGTAATTTCCTATCATCCCCCAACATCTTTATGTCAAAGGTAACATGTACATACTGCAAATACAGTATATACCAGATTTATCATGACCTGTGCTGAGGAAAAGTTGGCCAGTTGCCTATAGCAATTATTCTTTTATTTTTCAGAGGCCTTTTCAAAAATGAAAGAAGGGGGAAAATTGCTGGTACAAGTGGGAAAAGTTAAACTCAACATAACAAATTCATGGTTAATTAACAATAACTATTAATAATTTAATTGTTGGACAGAAGGAGACATTTACATTGCAAACATCCGACCTACAGAAGTCTCTGCATACTGTACAGTGTATGTCTGGATGTCTTTTATCTAGACACATACTGACAACTGTACGGAAACATATGGTAAGAATAGATCCTAACATAGTTTAAAAAGGAGCAAATGCCCATAAAAATCTATTTCTTTCTGAGCTAAATATGACTTTTTATGTTCATACAACATTATTCCTCAGCCAAGGTATGGTGTTGGTACTGCTGCACTGATTGCTACAGCTGGTTATCCTATGGAGTACTATGTGGTGCTCTGTCGTCTTAGGCAAATCGCATAACAAATCATAACAAACACTAGCGTTAAGGTATTGATGTGGGGGTGTGCCCAATTGGGCTGCTTAACTAAAGGTATGCGTTCCCGTATATCATACACAAATGCAAGAATTACTAGAATGTAATATATTAGTAAGCGCTTTATGGGACTTCTTACAAAGGGATTTTTATAATTATTTGTATAAATGCATACCTGTACATTAATGCGAAAAAATATTGTGCCACCTGCATGTGCGTTGATAGGGTGGAAGTTCCGATACCGAAACTGTGAATTAAAGAACACGTGGAAGAAGTAACGTAATTGAAATTGTCGGGGTTAATAATTCATTTATGAATTATGGTCAACAAAAATAAGAAAAATATTATGACCGTTATGAATTGCTAAAAATATACAAACAATGCAATTCACATTACCTAGCCCGACTATTTTCCCAGATATGAGTTCTTTGAAGTACTGGTAGAAGTAACTTTTGCAATATAATAAAATAATAACGCAGTTATTCTAAAAATGATATATACATTTATTTATTTGTAGATATCAAAGCAGGTTAGTTCAGATATCAATAGATTACTTTGCATAGAGATCACTACATCAAATGATATCAATAGATTACTTTGTGTAGAGATCATTACATTACATGATATCTAATGGGCATTTTACATGTATAAAATGGGAGTAAACCCCGCCCAGTTCGAACCACAACTATCTCTGGTAAGATATGGTACTAAATATATAATTTATAGTAGGCTACTAATCAGGAAGACTTAAATTAAGTTTCCTCGTGGTAATTATTATGTCATGTCTTGGAGCAGAGTAGGATCCATCAGACTATGCTAATAAGCAATATGATCATTGCATTGATCCCCATAAGATGCGCTCCATTCCTCTGCAGTAGAAGGGGGTGTGGCTTATAAACTACTATTACCATCTCATAATTGATGTTATATATAAGCCAGGTCTGCTCCTATACATAACATAATTCTGTCCACATTAAAAATAAGGTAACTTAATCAAATAAGAAACCTGTGTATCTTACCACCGAGAGTACTTCTGGAGAAAAGAAAGATGGCTGCCTGGGGTCCATGGGAACGCCTACAGTCATAACCGGTTATCAGAGAAGAATGGCTTATGGGACCTAGCTCTCTCCCTGGTTCTTCCTGGCTCCGCCCCTTCAGGTAGCCTCTAGGAACTTCTGTGATGAGGATGGGGTTCCTCTTTCTGTGTTCTGCAGTTCCTCTTGTCCCCCTTCCTGATGCCTCATTAAACCTGCTTTTTGCTTGTTTTCTGACTTAAAGATCCACCCAAAACAAATATCTTATTATCCAATGATGGTGTGTATATGGAGATCAGGGCTAGTCGAAAAATCAAACAATGGAAAATTCTAAACTGAAAATTCCTATAATCACCAGCTATTGCAAACAAAATAATTTGTTTCAGAAAATAATAAAAAAAAAAAAACATTGGAGTATTCTGAGGAATGATAAAACATTAGGCGAGTACATCCCAATGACCCCAACATTTATATTCCGGAAAGCGCAGAAAATAGGAAACAAAATTGCCCCCACTGTAAAATCAGTAATCAAATCAGTGCATAGGAAAATAGCCAGTCATCATAATTTTAATCTGTGAAAGAAGTTTTTTTTTCCATGAATACACTGTAAAATGTGCACAACCAGTAAATGCACAAACCCAATCTACAAAATAACAATTCATAAGGAAACAGTAGAGTATAAAATAAAGGGACATATATATTGCAAGACAGTCGGCGTCATACACGGAATACAATGTCCATGTACCAAAATATATATAGGACACACCTAAAGACAATTACAAACCAGGTTAGGGGAACATGTATACAATGTACAAAGAGGATATGAGGCTCATCTCCTATCATCCCACTATAAAGAAAAGCACCAACAGCAAATCAAGGGATCAATCTTTTTTGGAATAGAGAAAATCATTCCGAACTGGAGGGGGGGGGGGGGGGGAACTATATAGCGCAATTATCCAGAGCAGAGTCAAAATGGATCTTTAAAGGGGTACTCCGGTGGTAATTTTTTTTGACTATATGGCATCTTCTTTGTAAGTTTAGTTGTTTTGCAATATACATGTGTTATATGTTTTGGCAGCATGTATGTGTTTTTCTTACCTGTTTGTTGGGCAGGAAGTTCTGTAGTTCAGAGGGTTTTCTTTTACTGTTGTCCACAGTTCTGAGTCTGTTGTGGACAAGATGTCACAGCTTTTTTTTTTTCTTCTCTGTCTGCATGAGGGGAATAAGCCACGCCCCCTCATCTCATCCAGCTGAGTACACAGCTCCTCCCCTCCCCCCGCTCTGTATTCTAAGGACGCAGGTCTGCACATGAGAAGGACCTCACAGAGAAGATAAGTGTTATTTGAAGGGGAGGATAAGAAGGTGCACGGGCTGGGGATGTATGGGCTGCAGGGGAACAAATCTCATACTGGGAATGATCTCTATGGGGGAGATTTATCAAAACCTGTGCAGAGGAAAACTTGCCTAGTTGCCCATAGCAACCAATTAGATTGCTTCTTTCAATTTCACAGGCCTTCATAAAAATGAAAGCAGCAAGCTGATTGGTTTCTATGGGCAACTGGGCAAGTTTTCCTCTGCACAGGTTTTGATAAATCTCCCCCTATATGTGAAGGGGAGGGGGGGGGGGGGAGACTCCTGAATGGCACATGCTGGGAGTTGTAGTCCCTGTTGTGTGTGTATGCTAGTGTTTACAAACCAGTGTGCCTCCAGCTGTTGCAAAACTACAACTCCCAGCATGCCTTGACAGACTTTGGGCATGCTGGAAGTTGCAGATTTGCAACAGCTGGAGGTACACTGGTTGGGAAACACTGTTCTAGCCTATTCAGCATACACATCATGTTACACCAGTGTTTCCCAACCAGTGTGCCTCCAGCTGTTGCAAGACTACAACTCCTAGCATGCCCAAAGGCTGTCAGGGCATGCTGGGAGTTGTAGTTTTGCAAAACCTGGAGGCACCCTGGTTAGGAAACACTGGTGTATGACCTACAGAGGTGTGGTGAACTACAACCCCCGGGAGACTACAGAGGCAGCATGCTGGTGTTATACCACAGACTGAAGACTCCTGAATGACACATGCTGGGAGTTTTAGTCCCTTTTGTGTATCCCAACCAAGGCTGATTATATTAGTGTGCTGTGTATAAGGGGGCTGACCCGGGAAAATAGTAGGATGGGTAAAGGGCGGAACAAAAAAAAAAAAAAAAAGGAGCTGCCCCAAACCAGCAAGGCATGTGGAATGCTGGGATTTGTGGTTTTCAGCACAGCAAGAAACAGGAAATAGAAGCAAAGATAGGAAAACAAAGTGGGGTATAAAAAGACAACAAAGAACGGAAATAGAGTAGGCTAAACAACAAGAATAGAAATGAAACAAAACAAATAGGGTAAGTCACAAACGGAAAAACACGTTGACCACCGGAGTACCCCATTTTCAGCTTTCTGTAAAATACTGTGGCCATTTTGCAGATAGGGAAATAAGGAGACGTGTCCATTGAGGATTATGGGAGGTCTTATCACTCGCAAGTTACATAAGGAAGAAGAGGTCACACACTTACCATCTCCGACGAAGGAAACAGTCCTCCCATTTCTGAAACGCATTGGAAAGTATTGTGGACCTTTACAGCACCAGTATTGACATCACCACTAACCGTCCAACACCACCGGACTGACCGCAAAGTGAGTAAGTTACGGTTGCGACACCACCGGCCGGGGCGTTCTGCCATTTACCCTCACAATCCTGGACACAGGCTTCCCTTCTGATCCAGCAACTTGAAAATCTACATCACATAAGAAAACGCATCAAAACCAACAGATTTTTTGCTTCTCCTCTCTGCTTTCAGCAAACGTCCTATCTCTATACATTGCAATATCATATTGCATCCAATTTTGTGCACAGCCAGTATTAGTTAATATACTCACAGGTATAATTCTTTCTAGCAAATTTATGCATGTTTGTACAAACAGTACTTTAGATTTCAATTACGTTACTTCTCCCCGGTGTTCTTTAATTCACAGTTTCAGTATCAGAACATCCACCCTATCAACTCACAATGTTTTTTCGCATTATTGTACAGGTATGCATTTATACAAATAATTATACAAATTCCTTCGTAAGAAGTCCCATATAGCGCTTACTAATATATTACATTCTAGTAAACCACATAACTGTCCAATGCTTATGAAAAGATAAGAAAAACCAATGGCTCTCGCGTACTTCTGATAAGATTTTTCCTTTTTCTTCACGACAAGGCAACAGACCATACATGGAGGGAGCAGAAAAAACAATGACCGTTTTGCAGCTACCTGCTGCTTCTACTGGTTCCTGGAGGTCCTGGCTTGGCAGCCAAGTGAGATGGCTGCGTAGAGCTGCTCCTTACAAGCAACCATATTTCAGCGGCTAGCGGCACCTCTGTCCACAAAAACCTCCACCTGCCCAACAACTCCCTGATCAACATCACATCTTGGTGGCACAGAAAAACCCAGGGGAAGCCTAAGGTCCGTATAACGCACTTGGCGCTTCGGTGGGCCCCGACGAAGCCCCATGTTACGCCTAGCGCTCCGGGTCCCCGCTCCTCCCCGGAGCGCTTACGGCGTCTCTCTCTCCGCAGCGCCCCGGTCGGTCCCGCTGACCGGGAGCGCTGCACTGTCATGGCCGTCGGGGATGCGATTCGCACAGCGGGACGCGCCCGCTCGCGAATCGCATCCCAGGTCACTTACCCGTCCCGGTCCCCTGCTGTTATGTGCTGGCGCGCGCGGCTCCGCTCTCTAGGGCGCGCGCGCGCCAGCTCCCTGAGACTTAAAGGGCCAGTGCACCAATGATTGGTGCCTGGCCCAATTAGCTTAATTGGCTTCCACCTGCTCCCAGACTATTTCTGACCTCTGCCCCTGCACTCCCCTGCCGGATCTTGTTGCCTTAGAGCCTAGTGAAAGCGTTACTGTGTTTGTCCATACTGTGTACTTGACCTCCTGCTATTGCCTTATTGACTACGATTCTTGCTGCCTGCCCCGACCTTCTGCTACGTCCGACCTTGCTTCTGTCTACTCCCTTGTACCGCGCCTATCTTCAGCAGTCAGAGAGGTTGAGCCGTTGCTAGTGGATACGACCTGGTCACTACCGCCGCAGCAAGACCATCCCGCTTTGCGGCGGGCTCTGGTGAACACCAGTAGTGACTTAGAACCGGTCCACTAGCACGGTCCACGCCAATCCCTCTCTGGCACAGAGGATCCACCTCCTGCCAGCCGGCATCGTGACAGTAGATCCGGCCATGGATCCCGCTGAAGTTCCTCTGCCAGTTGTCGCCGACCTCACTACACTGGTCGCCCAGCAAGCCCGACAGATCGCCCAACAAGATCACCAGCTGTCGTACTTGACCACCATGACACAGCAACTCCAGTCGCAGCTACAGCAGCTTCAGTCACAGCTACAGCAATTTCAGTCTCAGCTACAGCAGCAACAACCATCTCCTCCGCCAGCTCCTGCACCTCTTCCGCAGCGAGTGGCCACTCCTAGCCTCCGCTTGTCCCTGCCGGACAAATTTGATGGGGACTCTAAGTTTTGCCGTGGCTTTCTTTCACAATGTTCCCTGCACTTGGAGATGATGTCGGACCAGTTTCCTACTGAAAGGTCTAAGGTGGCTTTCGTAGTCAGCCTTCTGTCTGGGAAAGCTCTGTCTTGGGCCACACCGCTCTGGGACCGCAATGACCCCGTCACTGCCTCTGTACACTCCTTCTTCTCGGAAATTCGAAGTGTCTTTGAGGAACCTGCCCGAGCCTCTTCTGCTGAGACTGCCCTGCTGAACCTGGTCCAGGGTAATTCTTCCGTTGGCGAGTACGCCATACAATTCCGTACTCTTGCTTCTGAACTATCCTGGAATAATGAGGCCCTCTGCGCGACCTTTAAAAAAGGCCTATCCAGCAACATTAAAGATGTTCTGGCCGCACGAGAAACTCCTGCTAACCTGCATGAACTCATTCATCTAGCCACTCGCATTGACATGCGTTTTTCTGAGAGGCATCAAGAGCTCCGCCAGGAAAAAGACTTAGATCTCTGGACACCTCTCCCACAGTCTCCATTGCAATCTACGCCTAGGCCTCCCGCCGAGGAGGCCATGCAAGTGGATCGGTCTCGCCTGACCCAGGAAGAGAGGAATCGCCGTAGGGAAGAGAATCTTTGTCTGTACTGTGCCAGTACCGAACATTTCTTGGTGGATTGCCCTATCCGTCCTCCACGTCTGGGAAACGCACGCTCGCACCCAGCTCTCGTGGGTGTGGCGTCTCTTGATGCTAAATCGGCTTCTCCACGTCTCACGGTGCCCGTACGGATTTCTCCTTCAGCCAACTCTTCCCTCTCAGCCGTGGCCTGCTTGGACTCCGGTGCCTCTGGGAATTTTATTCTGGATTCCTTGGTGAATAAATTCCGCATCCCGGTGACCCGTCTCGTCAAGCCACTCTACATTTCCGCGGTCAACGGAGTCAGGTTGGATTGCACCGTGCGTTACCGCACGGAGCCCCTCCTAATGTGCATCGGACCTCATCACGAAAAAATTGAGTTTTTGGTCCTCTCCAATTGCACTTCCGAAATTCTCCTTGGACTACCCTGGCTTCAACACCATTCCCCAACCCTGGATTGGTCCACAGGGGAGATCAAGAGCTGGGGTACCTCTTGTTTCAAGGACTGCCTTAAACCGGTTCCCAGTACTCCCTGCCGTGACCCTGTGGTTCCCCCTGTAACCGGTCTCCCTAAGGTCTTTATGGACTCTGCCTGCCATAAGAAGTGCCTCTCCCCCCCTCCCAGTCCAGTCAGGCAAGCCTTGGTGCCTCCTCATGGCCCCCGTCCTGGTGTCACACTGCCCCGTGCCAGGCCTCGCCCTCTGCCCTCCCTCCCCATTCCCACTCCTGCTGTACTGCCTGCCGTTGAGGAAACCCTCCATTCTTTCCCGGTGTCCTCATCCCAGGGGAGGCAGTTACCGGACAAAGAGAAGGGGAGACCTAAGGGGGGGGGTACTGTTACGCCTAGCGCTCCGGGTCCCCGCTCCTCCCCGGAGCGCTTACGGCGTCTCTCTCTCCGCAGCGCCCCGGTCGGTCCCGCTGACCGGGAGCGCTGCACTGTCATGGCCGTCGGGGATGCGATTCGCACAGCGGGACGCGCCCGCTCGCGAATCGCATCCCAGGTCACTTACCCGTCCCGGTCCCCTGCTGTCATGTGCTGGCGCGCGCGGCTCCACTCTCTAGGGCGCGCGCGCGCCAGCTCCCTGAGACTTAAAGGGCCAGTGCACCAATGATTGGTGCCTGGCCCAATTAGCTTAATTGGCTTCCACCTGCTCCCAGACTATTTCTGATCTCTGCCCCTGCACTCCCCTGCCGGATCTTGTTGCCTTAGAGCCTAGTGAAAGCGTTACTGTGTTTGTCCATACTGTGTACTTGACCTCCTGCTATTGCCTTATTGACTACGATTCTTGCTGCCTGCCCCGACCTTCTGCTACGTCCGACCTTGCTTCTGTCTACTCCCTTGTACCGCGCCTATCTTCAGCAGTCAGAGAGGTTGAGCCGTTGCTAGTGGATACGACCTGGTCACTACCGCCGCAGCAAGACCATCCCGCTTTGCGGCGGGCTCTGGTGAACACCAGTAGTGACTTAGAACCGGTCCACTAGCACGGTCCACGCCAATCCCTCTCTGGCACAGAGGATCCACCTCCTGCCAGCCGGCATCGTGACACCCCAAGTGCGCAACACGGACTGTCGCCCCTCCACTCCCCCACATGGCCGCTCCAGTCTGCTCCCCTGCATGTATGTCTTATAGATTAAATAAAGAAGATATTGAAGTTAGAGACTGGGTAAGTGCTCCATTCTTGTTACTTTACAGTTTACAGTGTTGAAGTATTGCTATATGTATTCAACGTGAGCCCTGAAGAAGTCTTGACATTGTATGTAGCTGCAGGAGCTGCAGTGAGCGTCTAATCAGAATAGCGATAGTGGTGCCAAGTTATCCCTCTTTTGTGTGGAAGATTGAAATCTTACAATAGATTAACTATTCTCATAATCTAATATATAATTTTAACATATTACTATTAAACTGTTCAGTACTGCAGGAGGACAAATTAAAATAAGAATTTAGTTTAATGGCAGAGGTGGAATAACAGTAGTATTAGTTCTCGAAAACAATAAAGTTTGGGCACTCTGCAGAGTTAATATCTTGTACTGCCCCCTTTGGCAAGTATCAAAGCTTGTAAACGCTTTTTGTAGACAGCCAAGAGTCTTTCAATTCTTGTTTGAGGTATCTTTGCCCATTCTTCCTTACAAAAGTCTTCCAGTTCTTTGAGATTTTTGCACTGTCTGTCATGCGCTGCTCTTAAAAGGTCTATCCATAGATCTTCATTTATGTTGAGGTCAGGAGATTGTGAAGGCCATGGCAAAACCTTTAGTTTACGCCTCTTGATGTAATCCCCTGTGGATTTTGAGGTGTGTTTAGGATCATTATCCATTTGTAAAAGCCATCCTCTCTTTGACTTCAGCTTTTTCACAGATGGCATTAAGTTAGCATCCAAAATTTGCTGAAATTTTATTGAATCCATTTTTCCTTTTACTCGTGAGATGTTCCCTGTGCCACTGGCTGCAATACAACCCCAAAGCATGATTGATCCACCCCCATGCTTAACAGTTGGACATAAGTTATTTTCAATACATTTTGTTCCCCCTCTTCTCCAAATGTACCTTTGCTCATTCAAGGCCAAAAAGTTCAATTTTAATCTAATTGGTCCGCAGAACTTGTTTCCAAAATGCATCAGGCTTGTCTATATGTTCATTTGCAAAGTTCAAACGCTGATTTTTGTGGTGAGGACGTACAAGAGGTTCTCTTCTGATGACTCTTCCATGAAGACCATATTTGTACAAGTATCTCTTTATAGTGGAATAGTGTACCACAACTGTCCAGTGTCTGCCAGATCTTTCTGGAGGGATTGTGCAGTCAAACGTGGGTTTTGAATTGTTTTTCTCACAATCCTGTGAGCTGTTCTGTCTGATATTTTTCTTGGTCTTCCAGATCTTGCTTTAACGTCCACTGTTCCTGATAACTGCCATTTCTTAATTACATTCCGAACAGAGGATATTGACATCTGAAAACGTTTTGCTATCTTTTTATAGCCTTCTCCAGCTTTGTGAGCATCAACTATTTTCAGCTTCAGATTTCTAGACAACTGCTTAGAAGAACCCATGGTGCTGATTGTGGGGGAAAGGTCAGATGAGTCTGGGCATTTAAAAACTTTGAGATTGACATCACCTGGTCTTCCTAGATGATGATTGAGAACAATCCATGACACTGGCAGGTTTCAGCTTTGCAAAGGAGGCAGTGCATGCTATAAATTCTGCAGGGTGCCCAAACTTTTGCAGATGCCATTTTTTTGGTTTTCTTTTATTTTGAAAGTGTAAATGATGGAAATAAAATCCAACTTTTGTTGACATATTATAAGAATGTCTAATCTGTAATTTGATGCCTTTTGGAGATTTTTCCATCTTTCCTTGGCTTCTTTATGCACATTAATACAAATTTTTACCTGGGGTGCCCAAACTTTTGATTCCCACTGTAGCAGTCGCACCAGAGCCCTGGTGTCTAAAGGGGCCCCAAGGCACATCTGCCCCATAAGAGACCAGTATTATAAATGGTACATAGGTTCCTGTTGCAGATTTTGCATCAGGGCCCAGAAGCTACAAGTTAAGCCTTTGATGTGACATTAGAGAGCAAAGGGGCTGCCAATCATATGAAAGGGGAATACACATGGTTAAGATGGGAGAGGAGGTGATCAGGCCAATGGATACTTGCAGCTAATTTTTTTCCTGCCTTTAAGGACAGCTGACCAGTCCTGGGATAATGATGGTAATACCAGTTTCACATGGGCCTATTATGGTCCCAAGTGTCAGCCTGACCCCAGGACTAAGGACCTGAACTGACAGGTGTCACTGTGAGTCATCAGACCGGTGGACAGGCCAGGACTTGCAGCCATAATATGGATGCAATAATGAGTCCATGGTACACCTGTGTGCAACCTACCTAAGATTAGGAGTCAATGACTGCCTAGCACTCGATTAGCCATGGTTTGCCTCTCTACATACTGAAGCTCATGCATAGAGGAATAGTGGCTTTATTGTTATGGGAACAGTGAGTTGTGACACATGATCATCAGTCATTTCTGGGATTGCGGAATTTGTGAGCCATTTGCTGATATAAAACTGAGAGCTGCCTGGAGTCTTCTAGCGTTATTCTTCATTCTGCATATGAATATAAATTATTATTCTGTAAACAATGTAACATACAGTAGGAGAGGTAACATTACACACTAAAGCTATAGGATACAAATGACTTACTCATGTGAATTAACCAATATCTATCTAGTTTTTGTCCAGTCTTCATTGTTTAAGAACCTGAAACATTGCAGTTTCAAAATATAAAAACTAGCAATGTTCCTCAAATCTCATTTTACCCTCCACAGACACACACTACATTGATAATGCCGGGAATTGCGCAGAAGTATTGCCACCTGTGTCATCACATCTGTTTCTAGGCAACATCATGCACTATATAAATGTGGAAAATCCCAATTTGTGTCTGGCAGAGGCAATGTAATGACAACAAAAGACGACATCACTGCCTTATTGACCTCACTGAGAATGAGAATAATTAGATTAAGACTTGAGTGATCTAGACCAGGCCTCTGGCTGCCCACTCCTGCAGAACCATAAATCGCAGCGATTCCTTACAGCAAGAAAACAATGGAAAATACTGCTGCAAAAAGGGTTGTGGAGGAATGGCTTTTCTAATTTCTCAAATGTCATTTATTATTTTGTAACAGTAATATTTAAAAGAATGAATACATGTTATGTATTTAAATACTGGTCCTAACACATACTGTATGTTTAATGCATGATAAAGTAACACATAAGGCAGAGGGCTGTCTCCACTAAAACAATGATCACTTCTATAGGTGTAAGCATGGCTTAAAGGGGTACTCCGCCCCTCAGCGTTTGGAACAAAATGTTCCGAATGCTTAGAGCCGACGCCGGGATCTCGTGATGTCATTGCCCCGCCCCTCATTATGTCACTCCCCGCCCCCTCATTGCAAGTCTATGGGAGGGGGCGTCATGCCCCCTCCCATAGACTTGCATTGAGGGGGCAGGTCGTGATGGGCGGGGCTATGATGTCACAAGATCCCAGCACCGGCTCTAAGCATTCGGAACATTTTGTTCCAAACGCTGAGCAGCGGAGTACCCCTTTAAGCCCTGCTTACACCTATAGAAGTGATTATTGTTTTAGTGGAGACAGCCCTCCGCCTTATGTGTTACTTTATCATGCATTAAACATACAGTATGTTAGGACCAGTATTTAAATGCATAACATGTATTCATTCTTTTAAATATTACTGTTACAAAATAATAAATTATTATGCGATTTATGGTTCTGCGGAGTACACCTTTAAGTCCTGCAGAAATGCATGGAAACGGAGTTCCTACACTTTTTTCACTGAAGGAACACTGTCCCCATTAGTCCTGCAGGACTTGCCCTTGAATGGAAATCTTGGGTGAGTTCCCAAACTTTTTTTTTTTCCAGTACTTGATCCCTGGGTGTAAGTGATATATACAATCACATATGGAATCTTTACAGCATTAAAGTGTAGGGGGCAACAGGGATCAGAAGTAGTTTAATCACACTGTCTGTATAGACACTAAACAGAAAAACCTCTACCAATTACAAGGGAGTTTTTTTGTTTGTTTGCTTGTTTGTTTTCACTGTAGTTTTTAACTAGTATTTTGAGCTAAAGCCAGACATTAATCCAGCAGGGAGGAAAAACATGGAGCGCACCCAGAAATCTTACTAGAGGTGGTAGGTGCGGGGATTTGTTGGGTGGTCACAAAGGCTGTGATAAGTAATGCATGCCATATAATGTATTGGGCTGGTTTCAGATGCAAATAATAGTGATGTAAGCAATTTAATTCTCACATTACTGGATTAGCTTAGTACACTTGCCAACTTTTGAGAAGGGACATCAAGGAGATAGCGATGAGAGTAAGAATATGATGTTCTTTTTTTGGTGTGGATTTTCATGTTGATTTCTAATACGGGCCTTTTTTTCCACAGAAATCATATGCCTTTTTTATTCAGTGTTCCCCAGTTAAATTAATAGGATATAGTTTTTGACATAAAAAAAAACTGGCACAAATTCCATGTCAAAATCAACATGAATTTTGTGGTGGGATCAACCTCTCTTTAAAGCCAAGGGTTAAACTAACCAAAATTGTGTACAAAAGAGAAGTGAATGAGTTTACCATAGCAACAAAATTAAGTTGCACCTTTTGTAAAAAAAAATCTGATGCTCTACTTTTCTATTAAATGTTTTTTTTTATTATGTATATGCATTGCTCACCAATAATTCTATAGGAAAGCGCACTGGTTAGGCTAATCTACCCTATTTATGAAAGCATGGCAGAACCATTGTAATTGCCATTGTATAAATAAAGTATTTTTTGCCTTTTGTCTCAACCCCATTGCTCAGAGACTGTAAGCTCTTGTGAACAGGGCCCTCACTCCTCCTGTCTGAATAATTAGCAGTAATATTGTAATGTCTGACATGTGTCCCTATTTGTACCCACAAAATTGTAAAATGCGGCATAATTTGTTGCCACTATATCAACAACCATAATAATAATAATACTATACATGTTATACATGTACTGTGTTGAAAAGGTAATACATAAGCAGAAAAAAAGTAACAGAGGGTCATGAGGGTCACAGCAAGGGAGGTTACTTCACAAAAGCAGCCCTGGTCTAAGATGTAATTTACTGATATTGATGACAAGCTGCCAGACTAAAAGGGAAAAGGGAAAGGGGCATTTCATTCAGGAGGCATCACTAAGTAAATAGCAGGAACTTTAGTATTTTCACAGGGGGCAGTTGCCCTGAACGTTATGGGTAGTAAGTAGAAAGAGGGAAGCATTATATACCTTTCAGGTACAGTATGGACCCACTGGGGGAGGCAGACTGCCTTGAATTGCACACAGTCCATGCTTTGTCCCTACGTAACACTATCTAGGCCCTGCCCCCACTTCTGTTGTTTTTAATCTACAAATATGGTGAATATTACACAAGATATGAAATATAGGGAAGTTGATTGAAATTACAGTGACCATTTAAGAAAGCTGGTGCAGAAAAATATTTTACTGTAACACATCCAAATAGATGTGCACTAAAATAAATTGATGTTTTTGGATTGCATAGTTTACTCCAACAGTCTTACATTTGTGTCAACATTCAATGTAATTTATCTTCAATTACGATGGAGAAAAAACAGCCCTGAAGTCTCCAGTCAGCCAAATTGCCATTAATGAGAACATTTCTAAAATTGTTATAAATCCATGTTACACGGTTAAATAAGATGAAGTTTCTCATTATCATTAACCCTTTTCTAGCCCAGTGGTATGAGGTATTACACACTTTAAGCAGCTTTCAGATTAAATTAAACCATTGGTCAGAACACAGCATCATGATGGGAAAAGGAGCTGTTCATCTAGTTGATTGCAATCACGGAATGACCCTCGGACGCTGTACAAGGAGAATTAGACATGGCGAATGCTTTGCACCAATTTGCAGCAAGAGCATTTACTCCGTGCCAAATTCACTTTTCTTCTGCACAGAGATTAATTTTATTCTGGGCACTTCTGCCAAGATCTAAATTAGAAAATGAAGAAGAGTAACTCCATATGGATGCTTTGTGGTGCGCATTCGTTTCCATAACACAATAAATCCTAATTGCCCACTATGGCGTTTTTGCATATTAGTCCTCATAAGCTTTTCTGTTCTGAATCAGACTATTGGAAAATCATATGGCTTTTGTTTCCACTTTATCAGCAATTTCTTTGTGGGGAGAATTATCCTTAAAATATACTCGTATTGTACATTGTTAATACAATGTAGTTGTTGTTTGCAAAGAGATGAGTATCATAAAATGTTTTTCTCTCCTTTCTAAATAATAAACTTGTTTAAATGCCTTTAATATTTATGATGTGACACTGTTAATAAATGATAGCAAGGTTGATTGCATATAAAAAATTATAGTAGTCTTTGGAACAGAAGTAGGATGACCATGTAGTCATTACTGCAGTGCTCATGGGCTCATGGCCAGAAGTTAGACCTTATGAGTCAGATGTATTGAATTTAGGAAAAATGTTTTAAAAACCAAAGAAGCACAAACACAATATACATGGGGTAAATGCTGCTCAAAGTTATTATAGAAACCTGTCTCAAGTGTATCATAACTTTGATTATTTTTGCTTTGGGGCTAAGACCACCCTCATAAAGACTAGCCTCATAGAGGCTGTTGTTATAGTGCCCTTGGTTGGGGGATGAATTTCTGTATTTTGCTATGGGACCTTTTGTTTATGCCTCTGCTCAGTCTTCCCCTGCTTTAAAAATGTTTGAATAGTATGAGTCTTTCTTAGGTAACAGTGGGCACTGCTCATCTACTGTACTTGTGCACAATTCTAATACTGGGGTTGCTTGACTAATAAAACTGGTGGTGCTTGAACTCTGAACACTTAGGTATTGTGTTTAATCCAATGATAATAAAGAAGTGTGGAACTCACCAAATAATTCTTGCCTTCTGTTAGGGTCATGGCAGGTGGCGCATCCTCTGGGCCTGTGTGGATGATGATGTGAGCCGTGCCAGAGAGCGGAGTCTAAGGTGTCGCTGGTTTTCACCAGAGTCGGCCGCAAAGCGGGATGGTCTTGCTGCGGGAGGTGTAACCCAGGTCGCTACCCCTGGCACGACTCGTCCACACAGGTTGCTGGGATGTGGCGTGGCACAAAAGGAAACTGGCAAGACAAGGTCAAGGTAGCAGTAGATCAGGGCAGGTCGTACAGGTGCAGGGTCAGGTAACGGAACAAGGGTAAGGAACACGAATATCAGGAACACAGTATGCTTTCACTAGGGCACAAAGCAACAAAGATCCGGCAGGGATATAAGGGAGGAGCAAGTACTTAAAGACAGGGTGCAGGTGCAGACACTTAATTAAATGAGTACTGGCCCTTTAAATGTAAGAGCTCCCACGTGCACGCCCTAAGAGGCGCGGGCACGCACGCCGTGGCTGCAAGGATAGGAAGACCAGGGAGGTAAGTGACGGGCTGGAATTCGCATGTGGGCGCATCCCGCGATGCGAATCCCAGCCCGGCTGGCAGCGGGTACATGACAAGAGAGCGCTCACTGCCAGCGTGTCTGGCCGGAGCGCAGATGTTACAATACCCCCCCACCCTTTGGTCTCCCCCTCTTCTTTGGAACTAAAAAAGTTCCCCACTACATGAGCCCAAGGGGTTTCTGGAATGGGCAAAGGCTGTAAGGGACTTGCAGGTTTTTGTCATGGAATCTTCCTTGGTGTGGAGTCCAATCCTGCGACATCGGAGGATCTGGAAAGAGCGTTGGTTCATGAGACATGAGACAGTGATCTTGGCAAAATTGTCCCCAACAAGTGATTTCACCAGATTTCCAGTCAAGTTGTGGAGAATGACGTTGAAGCCAAGGAAGACCAAGAAGAAGCTCTGAAGTCAATTTTTTCCTTATGCAAATTCCCCACTTGCATGATGAGGGGTACAGTGCGGAATTGCACCTTACAATTCAAATTTTGTCCATCAACAGAAGAAATGTAGAAGGGCTTGGCAAGACGCTTCAATGGAATACGGTGTTTATGGACCTGGAGGCAATGAAGTTGCTAGCGGAACCAGAGTCCAAAAAAGCAGAAGCGATGAAAGACGTCTTGGCAGAGGTAAACACTTGAACCAGGGTGGTCAAGTGAGGAGAGACAATATTCACATCAAGGGATGGCACTCCTACTTGTCCAAGATGAGAGCGTTCTCCCAGACGCGGAGGACGTACAGAACAGTCTTTGAGAAAGTGCTCCGGGCTGGCACAATATAGGCACAAATTCTCATTGCGTCGACGGGATCTTTCCTGCTGCGTTAAGCGGAAATGGTCTACCTCCATAGCCTCTTCGGCAAGAGACAAAGAAGACAGTAAAGGTGGATGTTGGAACACGGGTGCCAGATGAGGTAATCGCCATGTTCGGGCAGGTATCTTTTTCCAAAGGAAGTTCTTACTGCCTCTCGGCAAAACACACATCAATTCGAGTGGCTAAATGGATAAGTTCGCTCAGGTTAGTTGGAGAATCTCGTGCAGCGAGAGCATCCTTGATTCTGATACTTTTTTAAAGATGGCACACAAGGCCTCGTCGTTCCAAGCAAGTTCAGAGGCAAGAATGTGGAACTGAACCGCATAGTCACCAACGGAGGAGTTCCCTTGGCAGAGGTTCAGAAGAGCCGTCTCGGCAGAGGAGGCTCGCGTGGGTTCTTCAAAAGCATTGTGGAATTCTGCAAGGTAGGCTAACAGGAAAACTGACCACAAACGCCACTTTGGCACGCTCCTTCGGGAACAGATCTGCCATGAGTTCTAGATGAATAGAACACTGTCACAAAGCCTCAACACAGCTTGGGATCTCCGCCATACTTTGAAGAAACGAAGCTTGGTACTGGGAGAAGCTGCAGACACAGGAGGGGGCTCAGGAACAGGTGGCTGCTGCTGTTCTTGCTGCTGAGTAGCAAGAAGCTGTTGCACTATGGCTGAGAGTTGATTCAGTTGTTGTGCCTGAGGGGCTAACTGCTGCGACTGTTGAGCCACGACTGTGGAAAGATCCGAGACATCTGGCAAAGGCACCTCAGCGGGATCCATGGACGGATCTTACTGTTAGGGTCACAGCAGGTGGTGGATCCTCTGGGCCTGTGTTGATGATGACGTGAGCCGTGCCAGGCAGCGGAGTCTAAGGTGCCGGTCTGTTCCCCAGAGCCCGCCGCAAAGCGGGATGGTCATGCTGCGGCGGGCAGCACCCAGGTCGCTACCCATGGCACGACTCGTCCACACAGGTTGCTGGGATGTGGCGTGGCACAAAAGGAAACAGGCAAGATGAGGTCAAGGTATCAGTAGATCAGGGCAGGTGACACAGTTGCAGGGTCAGGTAACGGAACAAGGGTAAGGAACACGGATATCAGGAACACAGAACGCTTTCACTAGGGCACAGGGCAACAAAGATCCGGCAGGGATACAAGGGAGGAGCAAGTACTTAAAGACAGGGTGCAGGTGTAGACACTTAATTAAATGAATACTGGTCCTTTAATTGTAAGAGCTCCAGTGCGCGCCCTAGGAGGCGGGGGGTCGCACACCGGGGCTGCGAGGACAGGAAGACCAGGTGGGTAACGGGCTGGGATTTGCATGCGGGTGCGTCCAGCGATGCGAATCCCAGCCCCGCCGGCAGTGGGGACATGACAAGAGAGTGCTCACGGCCAGCGTGTCTGGACGGAGCGCAGATGTTACACCTTCTTCTATTCAAAGTGCAGGTACAAACACTTCACACCTCACAGGTGTGCATTAGTGCAAATGGTGACAACTGTGGATTGCTCTTTGGTGCTTCAAGGAGCCCTGCCCACAGTGCTAAGGTCACCACTTTATGCACACCCATGGTGATATCAGTGTGATGACAGCTACAAAATGGTGCAATAATAAAAGCAAATGTGGTGGCCAGTACAGGAGTTGCATCCCTGTACCCTTGCTTCCCTGTCAGACAGGCTCCATCCAGTGTCCCCCTGGCCCCCCCTGTACCTGTTCCATTGTGTATCCATTCATATGTATGTTATCTAATGTATTATGCCTAAAATGTGTCATAGCTTTAACCCCTTAAGGACCGGAGGTTTTTCCGTTTTTGCATTTTCGTTTTTTGCTCCTTGCCTTTAAAAAATCATAACTCTTTCAAATTTACACCTAAAAATCCTTATGATGGCTTATTTTTTGCGCCACCAATTCTACTTTGTAATGACGTCAGTCATTTTGCCCAAAAATGTATGGTGAAGCGGGAAAAAAAATCATTGTGCGACAAAATTGAAAAAAAAACGCTGTTTTGTAACTTTTGGGGGCTTCCGTTTCTACGTAGTACATTTTTCGGTAAAAATGACACCTGATATGTATTCTGTAGGTCCATACGATTAAAATGATACCCTACTTATATAGGTTTGATTTTGTCGGACTTCTGGAAAAAATCATAACTACATGCAGGAAAATTAATACGTTTAAAATTGTCATCTTCTGACCCCTATAACTTTTTTATTTTTCCGTGTATGGGGCGGTATGAGGGCTCATTTTTTGCGCCGTGATCTGAAGTTTTTAACGGTACCATTTTTGCATTGATAGGACTTATTGATCACTTTTTATTCATTTTTAAATGATATAAAAAGTGACCAAAAATGCACTATTTTGGACTTTGGAATTTTTTTGCGCGCACGCCATTGACCGAGCGGTTTAATTAATGATATATTTTTATAATTCGGACATTTCCGCACGCGGTGATACCACATATGTTTATTTTTATTTTTATTTACACTGTGTTTTTTTTTTATTGGAAAAGGGGGGTGATTCAAACTTTTAATAGGGGAGGAGTTAAATGATATTTATTCACTTTTTTTTTTCACTTTTTTTTTGCAGTGTTATAGGTCCCATAGGGACCTATAACACTGCACACACTGATCTTCTATGTTGATCACTGGTTTCTCATAAGAAACCAGTGATCAACGATTCTGCCGCATGACTGCTCATGCCTGGATCTCAGGCACTGAGCAGTCATTCGGCGATCGGACAGCGAGGAGGCAGGAAGGGGCCCTCCCGCTGTCCTGTCAGCTGTTCGGGATGCCGCGATTAGCCGCGGCTATCCCGAACAGCCCGACTGAGCTAGCCGGGAACTTTCACTTTCACTTTTAGCCGCGCGGCTCAGCTCTGAGCGCGCGGCTAAAGGGTTAATAGCGCGCGGCGCCGCGATCGGCGCTGCGCGCTATTAGAGGCGGGTCCCGGCTTCACTATGACGCCGGGCCCGCCATGATATGACGCGGGGTTACTGTGTAACCCCGCGTTATATCAGAAGAGCAGGACCAAGGACGTACCGGTACGTCCTTGGTCCTTAAGGGGTTAAGAACAGTTGACATGTGATTAACCAGTGTCATGTGATTGTAACCCAGTGAGGTATCAGTGACCATGTGACCTAAGGGAAACCTATGGGACCCCTCCTAGTCTCCCCCATATAAGCCCTGGGAGGAGCTAGTTCTCGCTCTTGAGTTCCAGTCTAAGTCTTTGCTGAGGTCCAGTGCAGTCAAGTCCTAAGAATGTGTCTGGAGTCCAGAGGAGGCCTAAAGCCAAGCACGCAGCCACAAGTCTACAAGTCCACTACCCCTAGGTCACAGTCAGAGCCTGGTAAGCTACAAACGGGGTATAGTCAGTCTCAGTCAAGTCAGTAAAAGTCAACCTGTCTTCAGTCAGCGTGGCCTGCATCAAAATTGTCCCAGTCCACTACAAGTCCCAGCAAGCCCTAAGGTCTCTGAAGTCACTAGTCACCTCCGTGGGCCTGGCTAAGCTGTATAGACTATTCCACCTGTCTAACTCAGTAAAGCTACCGTTGTTCCGTAACTTGGCGTCAGAGTTATTATTCCCCCCCCCGTGCTTAGCCCAGGATCTAACGGTATACCTTCGGTTGGTATTGAGGATAAACCACACCCTGGCGTCACGAACACAAGGGGTTAATTGCCATTTGCCCCTAGGGTAATTCCCCTACCACACAAACATTTTAAAAGATTGTTACAAAAAGATGCCCATATCAAGTCTTTTATTTAACCCAGCTATGGTAATTCTTGGGCATTTGCTCTCAAAATCCTGCATGCTTCCAATTGCTTTAAGATCCCCTACCTATTGTGTCCATCTTTTACCTCCACTCTCTGTATACCCCTGTCCATCTTTTACCTCCACTCTCTGTATACCCCTGTCCATCTTTCACCTTGACTCTCTGTATACCCCTGTCCATCTTTCACCTCCACTCTCTGTATATCCCTCTCCATCTTTCACCTCCAGTCTCTGTATATCCCTGTCCATCTTTCACTCTCTGTATACCCCTGTCCATCTTTCACTCTCTGTATACCCCTGTCCATCTTTCACCTCCACTCTCTGTATACCCCTGTCCATCTTTCACCTTCACTCTCTGTATACCCCTGTCCATCTTTCACCTTCACTCTCTGTATACCCCTGTCCATCTTTCACCTTCACTCTCTGTATACCCCTGTCCATCTTTAACCTCCACTTTCTTTAATCCTCTGTCCATCTTTAACCTCCACTCTCTGTATATCCCTCTCCATCTTTCACCTCCAGTCTCTGTATATCCCTCTCCATCTTTCACCTCCAGTCTCTGTATATCCCTCTCCATCTTTCACTCTCTGTATACCCCTGTCCATCTTTCACCTCCACTCTCTGTATACCCCTGTCCATCTTTCACCTTCACTCTCTATATACCCCTGTCCATCTTTCACCTTCACTCTCTGTATACCCCTGTCCATCTTTCACTTTCACTCTCTGTATACCCCTGTCCATCTTTCACCTCCACTCTCTGTATACCCCTGTCTATCATTTATCTCCACTCTCTGTATACCCCTGTCCATCTTTCACTTCCACCCTCTGTATACCCTTGTCTATCATTTATCTCCACTCTCTGTATACCCCTGTCCATCTTTCACCTCCACTCTCTGTATACCCCTGTCCATCTTTCACCTTCACTCTCTATATACCCCTGTCCATCTTTAACCTCCACTCTCTGTATACCCCTGTCCATCTTTTACCTCCACTCTCTGTAAACCTTTGTCCATCTTTAACCTCCACTCTCTGTATACCCGTCTATTGTTTATGTCCATTCTCCGTATATCCCATCTTTCACTTTCACTCTCTGTATATCCCTGTCCATCTTTCACTTTCACTCTCTGTATACCCCTGTCCATCTTTCACCTCCACTCTCTGTATACCCCTGTCTATCATTTATCTCCACTCTCTGTATACCCCTGTCCATCTTTCACTTCCACCCTCTGTATACCCTTGTCTATCATTTATCTCCACTCTCTGTATACCCCTGTCCATCTTTCACTTCCACCCTCTGTATACCCTTGTCTATCATTTATCTCCACTCTCTGTATACCCCTGTCCATCTTTCACCTCCACTCTCTGTATACCCCTGTCCATCTTTCACCTTCACTCTCTATATACCCCTGTCCATCTTTAACCTCCACTCTCTGTATACCCCTGTCCATCTTTTACCTCCACTCTCTGTAAACCTTTGTCCATCTTTAACCTCCACTCTCTGTATACCCGTCTATTGTTTATGTCCATTCTCCGTATATCCCATCTTTCACTTTCACTCTCTGTATATCCCTGTCCATCTTTCACTTTCACTCTCTGTATACCCCTGTCCATCTTTCACCTCCACTCTCTGTATACCCCTGTCTATCATTTATCTCCACTCTCTGTATACCCCTGTCCATCTTTCACTTCCACCCTCTGTATACCCTTGTCTATCATTTATCTCCACTCTCTGTATACCCCTGTCCATCTTTCACTTCCACCCTCTGTATACCCTTGTCTATCATTTATCTCCACTCTCTGTATACCCCTGTCCATCTTTCACCTCCACTCTCTGTATACCCCTGTCCATCTTTCACTTTCACTCTCTGTATACCCCTGTCCATCTTTCACCTCCACTCTCTGTATACCCCTGTCTATCATTTATCACCACTCTCTGTATACCCCTGTCCATCTTTCACTTCCACTCTCTGTATACCCCTGTCCATCTTTCACTTCCACTCTCTGTATACCCCTGTCCATCTTTCACTTCCACTCTCTGTATAATCCTGTCCATCTTTCACCTCCACCCTCTGTATACCCCTGTCCATCTTTCACTTCCACTCTCTGTATACCCCTGTCTATCATTTATCTCCACTCTCTGTATAATCCTGTCCATCTTTCACCTCCACCCTCTGTATACCTCTGTCCGTGTAAGAAACGTACTATGTCTTATTACATAAAAGACTTTCTTTTTTGCCATTTTACCTTTTGCTTTTGAGTGTTCCAAAGGGCTGGAAAACAAACACTTTTTTTTATTAAACAAAACAATTTAAATGTGTGTATGCTGTTTGTATAACTGACATTTTTGTGTTATTACTGGAATAGCTCTGAAAGCATTCATTTCTAATGCATGAGCTGTTCAATCTTTTTCTACTCCAGAATTCGGTGACTCCTGATCCTCACCAATAGCCTTGTAACCCTTGTCAAGATTTTTTCCTTATCCTAATTTATCAACAATTGTATCCTGGGCCTAGTAGATTATTTACATAAACAGAAGTCAGTTATGTTATGAAACCAGAGATCAGTGCCGCCAATAGATTGTGCGGTCCATAACCACTGGGCCCCATCAATAACTGGGGGACCCTTCACCCCACTCCTTACAGTTTAAGAAAGGTTCTAGTATAATGTATTCTCTCTTTTTTGTTCACAGGGGTGTGTTATGCTGAATTTGGAGTTCGAGTTCCCAAAACGACAGGATCTGCTTACACATACAGTTATGTCACTGTTGGTGAATTTGTGGCATTCTTCATTGGCTGGAACTTAATCCTAGAATATCTCATTGGTACAGCAGCAGGAGCAAGCGCCCTAAGTAGCATGTTTGACTCCCTTGCCAATCACACTATCAGCCACTGGATGATTGAGAGTGTGGGGACTCTAAACGGATTAGGTAAGGATTTTGTTGTAAACGTAATAGGCTTTGATGATGAAACCTGACTATTGCCAAATTACTATTCTTCCATTATAAGACATTAAAAGGGCATTTTTCCCTACCGTCTGCATTCTATAAATTGTGCAGCATAATACTTGCTTGACTTACATTGCAGGTCGAGTATAGTGTACTCATTATTCTTAACAGGGGAAGGTTAGTTTTCATGTTAAAAGGGAATATTTCTTCAGAAAACGACCTATTGTCTAAATCAAGTTTTATGTTAAGCATTTTTTTTTTATACATTTTGGTGATGTTTTTCTAGCTTTCCATTTTACTATCTATTATTTAAATAATCTTTAAATCTTTCCGTTTTCAATTTCAAAGCCTAAAATATTGCTGAGAGTTCCTGTTCTGTAAGGATAAGGAGAAGACTACTGGAAAGGGATCTGTACAGAATTACAGTAAAAGGGGACACTAGTAGATATGGAAAACAGTAGGGACTCAGCCTCCCCCTCCCCTGTAGAATGACCTCTGCATAGATCACAAAGGTCACAGAGAATGCTTACTGCATTAAAGAATTGGGTCTGGACATGTACATTGTGTCTATGTCCATGGGACTTACCGTAGAGCATATCACTAAATGCTACTAAAAACAGCTCAGGCAAGAAGGCTGCCCCTATAATAATGAATTACAATAAAAATTAAATAAACAAAATCCAATCAGAGAAATCGCAAAAAAAGACATAATAGACATAAAATATGTTCTTACTATAATTAGAAGATGGTTGAAACGTATCCAAGATAAAACCATTATATTAGGGCAGATTAACTAAGCAAAAAGAGACTAGAATTCAGGAGCAAATTGTGCATGTTGTGTTGCCTATGCATTTAGATGCATTTTCCACCTCACTAATAAAATTATAATGTTAATCTTAATTTATATAGCACCAACTTATTCTGTAGCATTACAATACAAATGATACATGTATACATAAAATCAGACATTACATAGTAACAAACAAATTAACAATTCAGGCAATTCTGAATTGGTGGTATCATGCACACTCACCATCACTAGTCATAAAGAACCATTTGTTTCATTCCAGCACAGCTACATTTATGCGTTTCATTACTCTACTAGGTCACGTGATCACCAGTCTGACCCACAAAAAGATACAGTGCTCAGTGTGTCAGAAGAAAGTCAAGTCTTGGGTCAGCTGACTTTCTTTGAACTACAAGATGACAACATCACCTATCAGATCTCACCTGCTAGCTCATTGACTCCTCCCTTCTCCACCCAGCTCAGTATACTACTGCTATCTCTATGGGATCAGGATATATAGTAGATATACACCTCTCCTGAGGCTGTGTTCACACATTGGCCCTCATTTACTAAGAGTGTTGTGTAGGTTTCTTTGTCAGTTTTAATTCCCTACAATTCATTTTCCACGGTATTTACTAAGGTTTCTCTACATTTTCCACTTTCCCTACACTTTGCTTTTTTTACACATGTTCTGATCTGTAGGGTTTTCCTCAGCTCAAATCCACCACATTTTATGTGGAAACCTTAGTAAATATGTCGTTTTTTTGTGAAAATGTCAGGGACACGCCCCTTTAGGAGATCACGCCCCGTTCCCTGCCGGTCACGCCCCTTTTTCAGGTTTTCTTAGCAAAATGGAGAGTAAGTCGAGGTTTTTTCAATTCAATTCAAAATCTGGCACAGACAGGATTTCTGGCGCAATGCGACAGAATCTGCCGCACAACCCGACGAAACATGTCGGCTTTGCAACAGTAAATGAGGGCCATTGTGTTTCCTGTTGTTTCTTTTCTGTCTCTACTGTAATTTTCTCAAAATTATGGCAAAAAAGATGCTATTTTACGATTAGGGTAAAAAAATTTAATTTTTACTGCGATTTTTGAAAATTACAACAGAAACAACCAAAATGCAGTATAAATGTGTGAAAAAGGAGAAACATTTTAACAGTCCCTGCTGTTGTACGTACATTCTATGGCGTGCTACCCCAATAGCTTAGTGAGTTATGCAACGTGTTACAGGAGCAGGGCTCCAGTTCTATCTGGACTCTCTGCTCCTGTACTGTATAGAGGTGCAGGGCCTCTGCTGCAGGCTGTGTGCGATGACGTCATTTCATGACACGCTGCCGGCATGAGTCAAGTGGGGTCCAAGTCTCAACACAGGGGCACAGAGAAGGTTCCGTAAGTGGGATTTTCATATCTGCTGGGGGCTTATACTTAATTGGAAGAGATTACCTACCTAATGTGTGTGTGGGTGGGGGGGGGGTGCTACTACTTACCCTACTGAGGAAATGTATTTAATGAGGGGATTATCTATCTATTGGAGTATTCTACCTAATAGAGAAATTATCTAACTACAGAAACTATTTTTAAAAATCGCAACAGGGACAACCAAAATGCAGTAAAAATGCGTGAAAAAGGAGAAAGGTTTTAACAGGCAAAGACAGCATAAAGACTTTAAATCCTCAACTTTTGACAAGTCGATCAGACATATCAAAAGTTGTTGGTCGCGCCAGGTTTAATTCCTGAGACCCGCTGCGATCTTGAGTTTTCAGCTGGGGAAGTGGTTGGTATTGCACTTCGCTCCCTGCCAGAGCGTGAGATCTGTACATTTCTCTGCATAGAAGTCTATACAGAGAAATGTACAGAAATGGATCTTTAAATGTTAAGCTATAAGTAAAATAGGTTTAGACAGGACCTGTGGTCAACCCCCAAAAATGTAGATTTTACGAAATTAAGTTCATGCTCATCTGACTGATTCCCTTAGTATTTCCAAAAACTATAAATCCACATGGCTCCGGTACGGATGATCGTATCAGGAAACTATAAAAAGGTGTGTGATCAGGGCACCCTAGGCTATGTAATGATGCAATTTCCTAATTATTGGATTGACCACAGGTCCTCTTAAAATAACATAAATTATTTAAGCATCTTTTATGAATGCATTGTATTTGTTTTTATTGTATGTTTTTTATTTATTCTGTTAAGGCTTTATGACATCACTTAAAAAGAGTATTTTACTGGGTGGTGTCAGAGAACAGATCAAGTCAGTGTTATGTGAGGCTGCCTATGCTTGTTTGCACTTTATTGTAGTAAAGTCAAGAAGATTTGTGCACAGTGGTGAGCACCACATATCCTTTTTTTGCTGGAATATTACAGATATAGATATACAGTGGCTGGGTCAGCCTGCCATTGCATGGACTTCAGTCAATTATGGTCACAGAAGATTTATTTGCTCAAGAAGTTTCCATGTACTTGACCTCTGTGTAGTTTATGGCATAGATTTATCACTGGAAAACTTCAGGTAGAACCTGTATGTTATTTCTAAAATAATATAGCCACGTTGCAATATAAATGTGTTAACGTTTCTGTATTAGGCTGCATTCACACCTTGATTTCAGCCTACGGTTGCCGGATCTGTCTGGGGGAGGGGGAAAACCGGGCGCTCCCGTACCCCAGCCGGACCGGCGCTGAAATCCATTCACTTTAATAAGCTGACCGGAGTCAAATGGTGACTCCAATCGGCTATTTTTTGACCCATATCCGGTTTTGTGACTGGACCTAAAACCGTAGTATACTACGGTTTTAGGTCTGGTTAGGAAACCACATCTTTCTGTCAGATTAACATTCAGATACTGTAGTATTTGTGGGAGGTAGGAATCCCGGCACGGGTCTCCTAAGCCTTCCCGTGAGGTGACGACTTCGGCGCTGCAGCGCTACACCGGCGGGGTGAAATAGCAGTCGGAGAGGGTATAGAGGATGGTGATAGCTTTTTATTGTATAATCATAAAAAGAATCAGTGTGTTGGACAACGCGTTTCGGAGGGGCTCCCTCCTTCGTCAGGTCCGCATGCGGACCTGACGAAGGAGGAAGCCCCTCCGAAATGCGTTGTCCAACGAAGCACTGATTCTTTTTATGATTATACAATAAAAAGCTATCAACATCCTCTATACCCTGTCTGTCTTTTTTTCTCCCCTACATACTAAGATTAACATTCAGAGCTTCTCTGAATCTTTCACCCTCCTGTTATGTCACCGGTGACATGATAGTGGATGAATGCAATAAAAACATATATTAGAAGCTGACAAAATGCTTGCATGACGTATCTAATAGCAGAGTCTGTGTCTAAATGTGCACATTAAAGCACAGACTATGAAACATGCACTTCAGGAATAAAAAGCCGACTATCTGCTAAAGGCCTGAATCACCAATGTATTACTCACCCCGGTAACTCATAATCAGACATTCTCCTCTGGCATAACCATTCCTCACCATCTGATCGAATAGCGCACAGCAGTCTACAGAGCATCATATTTTATTTCTGTCATTATATTGTCATATGGTATAACACTGTACACATTGCATATTCCAATTGTAATATTTGATTCTTCATTGTTCTTTCATTCCAGGCAAAGGTGAAGAATCTTATCCAGACCTTCTTGCTCTGGTGATCGCAGTTATTGTAACAATAATAGTTGCCCTGGGTGTAAAGAATTCTGTTGGATTTAATAATGTTCTGAATGTCCTTAACTTGGCCGTGTGGGTCTTTATCATGATTGCTGGCCTTTTTTTCGTCAGTGGAAAGAATTGGTCAGAAGGGAATTTTCTACCCTATGGATGGTCAGGGGTAGGTGACTTCAAATCATTTTTTTTGTTATTTATGCATCTGTAGAAAAAAAAACATCTGCCCTATTGATTTGAAAGCTATTTATTGGGCTTATCTGTAACTATCTACTATCTGCACGTGTGTAGAATTCCCTAATATACAGTATCCTACTGTATCTGAATTTATTAGCACATTGGTTATAGGAATATAAGCCAATTTAATTTTTATTTAAACATTCTCACCTAAAGCAACAAGAGAACTCAGCACCACATATGCTCACTGAGTCCCGGTATATAGTCACCTACTTCAGCTGAACTCCTAGTGTAGTCCCAAGATGCCATACCAAGGTGCTCATGTCCCGGTAATATTCCAAGTGATAAGCAAACCTCAGCAGAGAGACAGACGACAATGGAGCACTCACCGGTTATCTTTTGACATCAGGAAAACTTTTTTATTCCAAAATAAAGTACAGCAAACAGGAAAGTGGACTGGTGTAGTGGAGTGGAGTTTCGGGTGATGGACCTTGTCGCACACGTATCAGGCCTCTTCGACAGACCATGTCACGCACATACGTTTTGTCAGGCCCTTGAGGGACCTGACAAAGCGTATGTGTGCGACACGGTCCGTGGTCTGGAACTTACCCCGCTACACCAGTCTGTTTTGCTGTTTGCTGTACCTTATGTTGTTGGAATAAAGACGTTTTCCTGGTGTCAAAAGACACCTGGTGAGTGCTCCATTGTCGCCTGTCTCTGCTGAGTTCTTTTTTTTTTTATGTTTTTCTGTTATCTACTCTCATTAAGTTCACACTTGCAGAATCACATTCGAGGATCCTGTCACACATATTTTTTGTTAACATTTTTATTTCCTGCTTGTAAAAAAAACACCATAAATTTAAAGTGTTTTTCATTGCATATAATGTGGCATTTTTATGGTGTAATTCATTACATTTGTAACATGCATTTTTTGCTGGTGTATTTCAAGTCCTATAGAGAAGGTTATAGGAAAAAATGCCTGAAAAAAGCCATACCTAATGCATGCTACATTTACTACAAAAACATAGTTTTTTGTAGTTTCATATTCTCTCATAGACTTTAATAAAATATTTGACTACATAAAAACATGAATTGAAAAGTCCATGAAAAACACAACAAAAAATAAAATTTTCACAAAGAAACCACTCATAAAGTTGTACCCAAACTGCGAGGGCAGTTGCCCTGGGTACAAAGTTTATAGGGCCACAAAATATTGCTCCTAAGAATGTAAAGTGAGTGACAATGCGTACAGGATATCCAGAGTTAAAAGGTCCCGGCTCCTGTACGTTCCCGGCTCCTGTACGTACATTCTATGAGTGCTACTCCCATAACTTAGTGTGTTATGTAACGTATGTACAGATGTACAGATTCAGGGCTCCAGTTCTATCTAGACTCCCTGCTTCTGTACTGTATAGGGCTTCTTCTGCAGGCTGTACGCAATGATGTAATTTAATTACATACACCCTGCATAAGTCAGATGGGGTCCAAGTCTCAACTGCTAGCTACTGGGGGCTTCTACCTACCTGGGGAATTATCTACCAACAAAGGGACTCTATCTAATGGGTCAGGGAGTATTTACCTACTGGGGGCATCTACCTAATGGGGGAATTATCTACCTACTGCAGGCTTCTACGTAATATAGAAGAAAATTATTTATCTCCTGGGTTCATTTACCTAATGGGGGGAATTATCTACCTACTTTGGTCATTTAGCTAATGGGGAGGGTTATCTATCTAGTAGGAGCTTCTACTTATTTGGGGGTAATTATCTACATACTAGGGGCTTCTGCCTAATTGTGGGAGAGGAATTATCTACCTACTGGAGGCATCTACTTAATGAGGGGATTAGGTACCTACTGGGGGGATTAGGTACCTAATAAGGGGAATTTTCTACCTACTGGGATAATCTACTTAATGAGGGGAAATTACCTACCTTCAAGGGGCATCTACCTAACCATGGAAAAATTACCTACCTACTTGAGCCAACTATCTAATGGGGGGGGATTACTTACCTACTTTACCTACTAGGGGCATCATTTAATTGTGTTGTGAAATACCAAAGATATTTGTGTGGTAGATTCTGCAGTTCAAAGAGGTCTTCATGACAGGTAAGCTAAGCAAAGGAGAAAATGAAAGAGAACAACTCCAAGAAGGCACCACCTGTGAGTCACTGGATGTAACTGCACTGTAATCATTTATACGGTCTGCTGAGTCTGTACAGTGGGAATCAAAAGTTTGGGCACCCCAGGTAAAAAAAATGTATTAATGTGCATAAAGAAGCCAAGGAAAGATGGAAAAATCTCCAAAAGGCATCAAATTACAGATCAGACATTCTTATAATATGTCAGCAAAAGTTAGATTTTATTTCCATCATTTACACTTTCAAAATAACAGAAAACAAAAAAATGGCGTCTGCAAAAGTTTGGGCACTGTGCAGAATTTATAGCATGCACTGCCCCCTTTGCAAAGCTGAGACCTGCCAGTGTCATGGATTGTTCTCAATCATCATCTGGGAAGACCAGGTGATGTCAATCTCAAAGGTTTTAAATGCCCACACTCATCTGACCTTGCCCCAACAATCAGCACCATGGGTTCTTCTAAGAAGTTGTCTAGAAATCTGAAACTGAAAATAGTTGACGCTCACAAAGCTGGAGAAGGCTATACAAAATGTTTTCAGAGGTCAATATCCTCTGTTCGGAATGTAATTAAGAAATGGCAGTCATCAGGAACAGATGAGGTTAAAGCAAAATCTGGAAGACCAAGAAAAATATCAGACATAACAGCTCGCAGGATTGTGAGAAAAACAATTCAAAACCCACGTTTGACTGCACAATCCCTCCAGAAAGATCTGGCAGACACTGGAGTTGTGGTACACTATTCTACTATAAAGAGATACTTGTACAAATATAGTCTTCATGGAAGAGTCATCAGAAGAAAACCTCTTCTACGTCCTCACCACAAAAATCAGCATATGAACTTTGCAAATGAACATATAGACAAGCCTGATGCATTTTGGAAACAAGTTCTATGGACCGATGAGGTTAAAATTGAACTTTTTTGCCAGAATGAGCAAAGGTACGTTTGGAGAAGAAGGGGAACAGAATTTAATGAAAAGAACCTCTGTCCAACTGTTAAGCATGGAGGTGGATCAATCATGCTTTGGGGTTGTATTGCAGCCAGTGGCACAGGGAACATCTCACGAGTAGAAGCAAAAATGGATTCAATAAAATTTCAGCAAATTTTGGATGCTAACTTGATGCCATATGTGAAAAAGCTGAAGTTAAAGAGAGGATGGCTTCTACAAATGCATAATGATCCTAAACACACCTCGAAATCCACGGGATTACATCAAGAGGCGTAAACTGAAGGTTTTGCCATGGCCTTCACAATCTCCTGACCTCAACATAATTGAAAATCTATGGATAGACCTTAAAAGAGCAGTGCGTGACAGACAGCCCAGAAATCTCAAAGAACTGGAAGACTTTTGTAAGGAAGAATGGGCAAAGATACCTCAAAAAGAATTGAAAGACTCTTGGCTGGCTACAAAAAGCGTTTACAAGCTTTGATACTTGCCAAAGGGGCAGTACAAGATATTAACTCTGCAGGGTGCCGAAACGTTTGCAGACGCCATTTTTTTGTTTCCTGTAATTTTTTAAAGTGTAAATGATGGAAATAAAATCTAACTTTTGTTGACAAATTATAAGAATGTCTAATCTGTAATTTGATGCCTTTTGGAGATTTTTCCATCTTTCCTTGGCTTCTTTATGCACATTAATACAATTTTTTCCTGGAGTGCCCAAACTTTTGATTCCCACTGTATAGAGCTGGGTTCAGAACTATATGGGGAAATCGATCTGTATCAGTGTTTATTTATTCAGCATTAGTATGGTGGTATTATCCCTATGTGGTGGTAATAGTAGTGGCCATAGTGTGGCAGTATTATAGTGGTCTGTGTATAGTGGTTTTTATTTCATAACAGTATGATGGCTTTATTTAGTTTCTGCAGTAGTAATATATCATCCTAGTGTTGAGGTAATATAAATTTTTTTAAACCCCTGCATGCGCCCCGTACACTACATGCAATACATACACTCTATGCATCACCACCAGGAAGATTAATTTGTAGAAGAGCCAAATGTGGCATGGGGGAAGGTCTCGCATTCAGACTAGTTCTGAAGTAAAATCTAAAAATGGAAATATTTAAGTAAAGTATTATAGATACCTCTTACATCTTGAACCTTCAATAGTCAACTATAGATGTGAAGGCTAGGCAGCACCTGCTCATATATAGTTGTGGATAACCAGTAAGAGGTCAAATGGATATCACACAGCACATTTTTTACCCAACGCGTTTCACTGGACTGTCTATTAACAGTCAGCTCATCAGGGATATACCGGTGATCCAGAAATACAGCATTAGTTGTGTGGATAGTTGATGATGGCCTGCGACCCAATAAAAAGGATATAATTGGTGCTTGAGTGACGGTATAATCTATTCTGATTGTAGAAGACCCAAAAATGAGATAGAGGTAAGTATGAGGGCTAAGATTAAACAAAGGAGTTGGTTATGTGTGTATCACTTTTCCACAATGTGGTTAGGGGATTACCTGTATTTATTGTTGCCAGGCAAATCAGGAGGCATGTAGCATTGTTGCCAAGGTCCTGAAGAAGTATGCCATTTAGATAGAGAGAGCCTAGAAAACATATCGTGTGGTTGCATGATTTCGGTACATGAGGTATCCCAAGGTGAGATGTATACAAGACAGGAGGGGTATTTACCTGATCCCATACAGTCAATTGGATGATCAGTAAGAATGCCCTAGTCTTCTCAATGTTGATAATGTGTTGTATGCACCAAATAGTGGACCTATAAGATATATATATATATATATATATATTTATATATATATATATATATATATATATATATATATATATATATATATATACACAGTCATGGCTGTAAATGTTTGCACCCCTGACATTTTTCAAGAAAATGAAGTATTTCTCACATTTCTCATTTCTCACAGTTAACCCCCCCCCCCCCCCCCCCCCATCCCCAGCTGAGTACAAGGGGTATATACTTGAGCAAGTGGGGATTGAGATTGGTTGGAGTTCTCTTGTTGGTGGGGGTACGGTTCTGGAACCTCCTCTGCCTCTGCCCCTCCACCCCCCCCCCCCCCAGACCTCACAGTTCTGACATTGCCTGAGATTATACCATCACTCACACTCAAGCACCAATTATATCCTTTTTATTGGGTCTGCAGGCAATCATCAACTATCCACACAACTAATGCTGTACATTGTATCTTTATGTATGGGTTATTTATGCCCTTGGAGTATTTCTGGATTATATCCCTGATGAGCTGACTATTAATAGACAGTCCAGCGAAACGTGTTGGATAAAAGTATATTACCGGTATTGCTTTTGAGATACTCTTGCACATCAGTTGATTAATTCTATGCTATACCACTGATAATGTGCTCGACAACTGTGTCTTTCTCAAGTATCATACTGTGTGTAATACTGTATTTTGTAGACACTAACTACCTCACTGTCTTTATCATAATATGATGGGCCCCCTGTATATGTAATCAATAGTTTTGATCTACCGACAAAACCTCCCTTAGCATCAAGGACATACAAGAGGTTCCAGTGCAGGTTCCTGTCACAAGGACAGGTGACCTGCAGTTACTAGGCAGGCTCTATTGTTTAGGGAGGGTAAGAGTAGGGTCTTTTTACAATGACCAACTCATACCTCCGAGCTTTGTTTATCAACAGTTTATGATCTACCGTGTATATATAATATAACTTTTGATATATATAACTTTTTGATATATATATTCGTGTTATTCACTGTCTATGTAGAGCATGGATCACCACCTTTGCATATACCAAGATGTGCTTTCACAATAAATGAGCATTGGAAAAATATGTTGTTTTCTTGAATTCTGGTATAAACTTGACGTATTTTTCAAATATAATTGGATCAGTAACGTCCTTAACAGTTACACCTATGCTTAATTCCTGTAGGTCCTGAAAGGTGCAGCCACTTGCTTTTATGCATTCATAGGGTTTGACATCATAGCTACTACAGGGGAAGAAGCCAAAAGTCCCAATACTTCTATTCCATATGCTATAACTGCTTCTTTGGTCACCTGTCTAACAGCATATGTGTCCGTAAGTGGTCCTGACTTCCATTTCATGTTTCTGTAACTGGCAAAAGGTTTATGATTTTATGTAAATAACTTAAAGGAGAACTAAGAGATGTAATGTTATCGAGTTATTACAATACTTTTCAAATTTCTGTTGTGGTTTATCACATGTACAATGTTTGCTGTGGATTTGATGTTATCTAAATCAATGCATAGCATAAAATCTTTAGCAAACATTGTATGTGTGAACGTATCCTTAAAGTTAAACAGATTTTTAAATGACTTCTATTTAAAAATCTTAACCCTTCTAGTACTTATCAGCTGCTGTATGTTCAAGAGGAAGTTCTTTTCTTTTTGAATTTCCTTTCTGTCTGACCACAGTGATCTCTGCTGACACCTATGTCCATGTCAGGAACTGTTTAGAGTAGAAGCAAATCCCCATAGCAAACCTATCCTGCTTCGGACAGTTCCTAAAATGGACAGGGGTGTCAGCAGAGAGCACTGTGGTCATACAGAAAGGAATTCAAAAAGAAAAGAACTTCCTGTGGAGCATACAGCAGCTGATAAGTACTGGAATGATTAAGATTTTTAAATAGAAGTAATTTACAAATCTTGTTTTGTAATTTACAAAATGGTTTTCTAGTGGAGTACCCCTGTAAAGTAGGGTCACATATGCCATATTTTGCTGTGTAATTTCTGCAGCTGATTTTGTTACCCATTGACTTTAATGAATAAAAAAAATATGCAGCAGGAAATATGCAGCAAAATACGGCCGTGTGACCCTACCCTTAAACTCTAGTGTCATAAGGACATACTGTGTCATAAATGCACTCACATAGGTACCAGTTAAGTTGGCCAGATGTGGGGATTATTGTAAATGAACCAAGTGATTTAACACTAGTTACTTTATTCCTACTGGTTCCCACTAAGATTTAGCTGTCAGCGCTTATCATTAAGGCCTCGTTCACATCTCTCTTCAGGTTTTCTGTTGTTCTGCTCAGTCATATGAGCAGAACAATGAAAATGTTGGATCTGCTGCATGCCAGACACTGACGGCACCCAACAGATCCCATTGACATAAATTAAAGGGGTATTCCAGGCAAAAACTTTTTTTTATATATCAACTGGCTCCGGAAAGTTAAACAGATTTGTAAATTATAAAGAAAAAGGAGGGTACCAAAAGCCTCTAGACTAAAACCATAAATGGTACATGATGATAAAATTGTAAAGAAATAGAGTCGGACTGTGCTTCACTTTAAATGATGGACAACATTTTATATAAAATAATTACCAATAAGACATAAATGTCAAAATAATATAAATAATATAAATCAAATACATAAATATCTCCTTCCACAGGGCCCTTGTGGGGAGGTAATAATATAGTAATAATATAATTTAATAGTTTAAAATCCGCATGTATGGTATATTCTTCCGCTAATCCAGTATTGTGTAAACCAGCATAGTTCACTTTTTATAAAGTGCACTCCATGATCATAAAATTTGAAACAGTTCATATAGTAGTATAGTTACCAACTCCCATAGATGATGTGGTTGTATGGCTGGACGTCCGAGAGGCAGATGGCAAGTGCTGTGGAGGCTATGTCCAGCGCTTGCCAGTTGCCACAGGCCTAGGAGAAGTCACCGGTCACGGAGTAACTCCGGAGATGGAAGCACACTCGGAGACAGATGGATCTACTCCGTGGACAAAGCAAAGCCTCGTGGAGGATCTCTCGGCATCTGGTGGTGCAGCTAGTGAAATACAGCCAGGTGTAAAAGCAGCGAATAGCGGAGCCTGGCAGGAGTGGTATCGGAAGTAGCGGTTAGTGGATTGCGGTGGTCATGTGGTTATAGTCTCTTTCTCTAGGCACATTTCAGGGTACTTTGTAAACGACCCTTTCCTTAGTAGAGATATATAGATTACAAAGTACCCTGAAACGCGTCTAGAGAAAGAGACTATAACCGCATGACCACCGCAATCCACTAACCGTTACTTCCTACCTCCGATACCACTCCTGCCAAGCTACGCTATTCGCTGCTTTTACACCTGGCTGTATTTCACTTGCTGCACCACCAGACGCCGAAAGATCCTCCACGAGGCTTTGCTTTGTCCCCGGAGTAGATCCATCTGTCTCCGAGTGTGCTTCCATCTCCGGAGTTACTCCGTGATCGGTGACTTCTCCTAGGCCTGTGGCAACGGGGCCCGTCACCGCAAGCGCATGCCAGCGCTGGACATAGCCTCCACAGCACTTGCCATCTGCCTCTCGGACGTCCAGCCATACAACCACATCATCTGTGGGAGTTGGTAACTATACTACTATATGAACTGTTTCAAATTTTACGATCACGGAGTGCACTTTATAAAAAGTGAACTATGCCGGTTTACACAAAATTGGATTAGCGGAAGAATATACCATACATGCGGATTTTAAACTATTAAATTATCTTATTACTATACTATTACCTCCCCACAAGGGCCCTGTGGAAGGAGATATTTATGTATTTGATTTATATTATTTATATTATTTTTACATTTATGTCTTATTGGTAATTATTTTCTATTAAATTTTGTCCATCATTTAAAGTGAAGCACAGTCCGACTCTATTTCTTTACAATTTTATCATCATGTACCATTTATGGTATTAGTCTAGAGGCTTTTGGTACCCTCCTTTTTCTTTATAAACCACTTTATAATTGTATTTTTTGGTGTAAATACTTTCCATATAGCCTCGACTAATTTATTTTGTGAGCTGCACATACCACAATTTTTTCTAGATTTGTAAATTACTTCTATTAAAAAATCTTAATCCTTCCAATAGTTATTAGCTTCTGAAGTTGAGTTGTTGTTTTCTGTCTAACTGCTCTCAGATGACTCACGTCCCGGGAGCTGTGCAGTTCCTATGGGGATATTCTCCCATCATGCACAGCTCCCGTGACGTGACATCATCATTGAGCAGTTAGACAGAAAACTTCAGAAGCTAATAACTATTGGAAGGATTAAGATTTTTTAATAGAAGTAATTTACAAATCTGTTTAACTTTCCAGAGCCAGTTGATATATATAAAAAAGTTTTTGCCTGGAATACCCCTTTAAGTTGCTTAGGTTTCTGACATGGTGATCAGCAGTTTATTAGTAAAATTTGCGCTACATGCAGTGCCATTTTATCCAGTATTATTTCTGAAATCTGTGATAGAGGTACCTAACTGCAACATTTTTCTCATGTGGAAAAAGTAAATACATTATACTGAAAATATTTTTTATTTAAGATAATATATTGGATTGCTACTCTAGCTAGACATTGGCTGTTCTTCAAATGTGACAACACAGGTCACAGATTATACTGATAGTAGCTACACATATCAAATATTATATTAAAAAGAAATAATTCAAACTGTATTTAACAATCCTCACTCTGCACCTAGCAGTGTTTTCCCATTAAATACCATGATTTTGCATGCTGAAAACGCCCCCCTCAACTTATACTCGAGCGAACTCTCCGCCTGTCAATCCCTTCTCAGTGGTCTTCAATCTGCGGACCTCCAGAGGTTGCAAAACTACAACTCCCAGCATGCCCGGACAGCCATTGGCTGTCCGGGCATGCTGGGAGTTGTAGTTTTGAAACCCCTGGAGGTCCGCAGGTTGAAGACCACTGCGGCCTTCGTCATCATCCAGACCCCCCCTTTAGTTTTCTACTCACCTCCCCTCGGTGGGAAAAAGGGTGAGCTGGTCTGGGCCTGCCCTGGACTAGTGACGTTGCCTTGACGACGACGCACAGGGACGTTCATGCACAGCCTCCCTGCGCATGAACGTCCCTGTGCGTCGTCATCAAGGCAACGTCACTAGTCCGGGGCAGGCCCGGAGCAGAGAAGAGGGCCCCCCGGTGAAAATGGACAGCCCGGAACGACTAACCCTCCCCACCGGACGGTCCCTGCAGCATAGATTGCCCAGACCAGCTCACCCTTCCTTCCCACCGAGGGGAGGTGAGTAGAGAACTAAAGGGGGGGGTCTGGATGATGACGAAGGCCGCAGTGGTCTTCAACCTGCGGACCTCCAGATGTTTCAAAACTACAACTCCCAGCATGCCCGGACAGCCGATGGCTGTCCAGGCATGCTGGGAGTTGTAGTTTTGCAACATCTGGAGGTCCGCAGGTTGAAAACCACTGATCAAGGGATTGACAGGCGGTGATGATGAAGGGGGGTTGGATGATGGCGGTGGTCTGGATGATGACGAAGGCCGCAGTGGTCTTCAACTTGCGGACCTCCAGAGGTTTCAAAACTACAACTCCCAGCATGCCCGGACAGCCGATGGCTGTCCGGGCATGCTGGGAGTTGTAGTTTTGCAACGTCTGGAGGTCCGCAGGTTGAAGACCACTGATGAAGGGATTGACAGGTGGTGATGATGAAGGGGGGGGGGGGGATGATGACATGGGGGAATGATGTATTTCCCACCCTAGGCTTATAGTCGAGTCAATAACTTTTCCTGGGTTTTTGGGGTGAAATTAGGGGCTTACATTCGGGTCGGCTTATACTCGAGTATATACGGTAGTTTTGAACAGATCGGTTCAGGGTTCCCACAGTCTCTCAAGCATCTTTTCTGTTGAGCCATGGTATTAAAAGGGGAAAGGTCAATGAAAGATATGATTGAGTCATATAATATTAATTCTAATATTATTTACCAGACATACAGTATGTTTTTCAGCCTAGTGGCAAGTTTCAATTATACTATAAAGCTATGTTCACATGGTCGGAAAATGTGCGAATCGGGCAAATATGGGGAATGTCCGCACGTGGACAGCACATAGACGGCAATGCATTTTCCTGTGGACTCTGCAGAAAGAATAGACTTGTCTATTCTTTCTGCGGATGCCGTAACATCTGGTGCAGAAATTCTGCAGTGTGAAATGTGCAGCAAAATCACACTGAAATGCTGCAACGGAACGTCCTTTCAGACACTCCACACAGATTCTGCCCGTGTGAACATAGCCTACAGCACTGGTGCCACTAAGGCTCTGTTCACACTCCTATTAGAGGCTCTGATTTGATGGGAAGGATAGTGCAGCATGCAGTTTTATTAGTCCTGTCAAAACAACAGACACCACTACAGAATCTGACAGACTCCGTCTGGGATCTGGCGGGCACTGAGAGTGTTGGATGAGGGTGGTATCAATATCACCTAACACACTATAGTATTTAGAATCACCAGTGGCTTCTGTACAACATTGTTCTCTTTAACCGGATATGGATGACATGAATGATCAATGATACATTTCTTTACGTACCATGTTATTGTCTTTTTAGGTAAGCGTTATACTAACATTAATGGTCCCATACAATATGATTGATTCAGAATCACCACTGATGGAGATGTTTGTGGCACATGGATTCTACACTGCCAAATTCATTGTAGCCATTGGATCTGTAGCTGGGCTCACTGTCAGCTTGTTCGGTTCTCTGTTCCCTATGCCCAGAGTAATCTATGCAATGGCTGGTGATGGATTGTTATTCAGGTTAGTATAGCTTTTCTCAATTACATCAACCACAGCTTGTCTACTTACAGTCAATCTATTAAAATGATGTGTTTTTGTGTTTGTTTTTGTAGGTTTTTAGCCCATGTCAGCTCTTTCACAGAGACCCCAGTTGTGGCTTGTATTGTGTCTGGATTTCTTGCAGCCTTGTTGTCTTTACTGGTCAGCCTCCGTGATCTCATAGAAATGATGTCTATTGGAACTCTTTTAGCCTACACCCTGGTATCTGTGTGTGTCTTGTTACTGCGTTACCAGCCTGAAAGTGACATTGATGGTTTTGTTAAGTTTCTTTCTGAAGAACATACCAAGAAAAAAGAAGGAATCATTGCTGATTGTGAGAAGGAGGTGTGTTCTCCCATGAGTGATGGAGAGGAATTCATTGGTCCAGCCACTAACACATGTGGGGCAAAGAACCTACCATCTCTAGGGGACAATGAAATGCTTATCGGTAAATCTGACAAATCCAACTACAATGTTAACCACCCAAACTATGGAACAGTTGATATGACATCGGGCATAGAGGCAGATGGGTCTGAAAACATTTACCTTTTCAAACTGAAGAAATTCATAGGCCCACGATACTATACAATGAGAATAAGGCTTGGCTTACCTGGAAAAATGGATCGACCAACACTCACCACAGGTCGCACCGTGACCACCTGTGTCATGCTTCTGTTCATTTTATTATTCATCTTCTGCTCTTTTATAATATTTGGTGCAGATTACGTTTATGACCAGGTGTGGTGGGCTGTCCTGTTGGTTGTTTTGATGGTACTGCTCATTATTGCCTTGGTTTTTGTTATCCTGCAACAACCGGAGAACCCCAAAAAATTGCCTTACATGGCGCCCTGTGTCCCATTTGTTCCTGCCTTTGCCATGCTAGTCAACATTTATCTTATGCTAAAACTGTCATCCATTACTTGGATCCGATTCGCTGTCTGGTGCTTTGTAGGTAAGTTGTGAACATCATCAAGGTTGTACCTGTATATATATATACATGTGTGTGTTTATTCCCAAAAAGGTATTAATTCACCACTGCATAACTAAAAAAAAAAAAAAAAAACTATCTTAATCCATAGGAGCATTAAAGGCGTTTTCCCCCCAAAAAACATCCTGCCTGCAGATAGGTAATGATTTCAGGAGTAAGAATCAGCCAGTCAAAACGTGAATGAAAACCTTTTGTTAATATTACAGCTGGTTTGCTGAACTGGGGATATACAGTAAACCTAAGCCATTGTTACAGATGGGAGCGTCTGGTGCTTCTCCACTGCCCGTCCTTACACTTTGATTGGTATTTTGGTACTACATCAGGGGAGGAGACAACATAAAGATGTCACTACACTGTCCCCTCCTTGTAGTTACTACTGTGGCCATTGGCCTCTGACAGTACACAGGGAATCGGTGGTTGAAAATGGGAATGCCACCCCTAGATTGGTGGGAATTTTACCACTGGTACCCCCTCTGCCCCCGCCCCCTCTCCATTTGTATGGAGTGTGGATCAGATATGCCGGCTGCAACTTTGTTCAACTCTTGGGCTAGACAAAGAGCAGCACTCGGCTATGTTTGTCTGGCCCATAAATGAATGGAGCTTAGGGCACACATCCTATCACCATTCAAATGAAAAAATGTTAGTTGAACCCCCACTAATCAGATGCTTATCATCAATTTTTCTGCAAGATAGGGGATGAGTCCTTTGTGTGAAAGTGCTGTCATGGAACCATTTTATAAAATTTTTATATATTTGCAGTCATGTTTATTACATAGTTTTTGATTAAGAATGCCTATTACTTCTTCATATGGGATACATATGGGATTTATATGGGTCTGGGTTAGGGCTGCACGATATGGGGAAAATGTGCGATTGCGATTATGGGCCCAAATATTGCGATATCGATATGCATTGCGATATAATAAATAAATGGTGAAATCCCACCTTTTCATGTCCAATCTCCTCCCTTTTACAACTATTCACACATTTTATGCACACCACCCATTTCACATCTCCCCCTGTCACATTCTCCCCTCATGGTCACATCTTCTCCCATCACATCTTCCCCCTAGGTCACATTCCCCCCTTGTCGCATTCCCCCGTCACATCCCCCCCTGTTACATTCCTCCCCCTGTCACATTCCCCCTGTCACATCCCCCTGTGACATCCCCCCTGTCACATTCCTCCCCCTGTCACATTCCCCCCTTGTCACATTCCCCTCCTTGTCACATTCTCCCCCTGTTACATTCCCCCCCCCCCCTTGTCACATTCCTCCTCCCTGTAAAATCCCCCCTGTCACATTCCTCCCCCTGTCACAATCTTCCCCCCGTCACGTTCCCCCCTTTCACATTCTTCCCCCGTCACACTCCCCCCTGTTACAATCCCCTCCCCCCGTCAGTCTCCCCGTCACATTCCCCCCTCCCTGTCACATTCCCCCCTTCCACAATCTTCTCCCCGTCACACTCCCCCCGTCACAATCTCCCCCCTTGTCACACTCCCCCCGTCAGTCTCCCCTGTCACATCCCCCCTGAGACATTCCCCCTGTCACAATCTTCCCTCCCCCGTCACACTCCCCCGTCACAGTCTCCCCCCTGTCACATTCCCCCCTGTCACATTCCCCCCGTCACATTCCTCCCCGTCACACACCCCCCCTGTCACATTCCCCCCTTCCACAATCTTCCCCCCCGTCACAATCTTTCCCCCCCGTCACAGTCTCCCCCCCTGCCACATTCCCCCCGTCACATCCCCCCTGTCACAATCCCCCCCTTGTCACATTCCCCCCCTGTCAAATCCCCCCCCCGTCACATTACCCCCCTGTCACAATTTCCCCCTGTCACACTCCCCCTGTCACATTCACCCCCTTTCACAATCTTCCCCTGCATCACAATCTTCCCCTCCCCCGTCACAGTCTCCCTCCCCTGTCACATTCCTCCCCCTGTCACATTACCCCCTGTCACATTCCCCCCCTTCCACAATCTTCTCCCCTGTCACACTCCCCCCGTCACATTCCCCCCTGCATCACAATCTCCCCCCCGTCTCACTCCCCCGTCACAGTCTCCCCTGCCACATTCCCCCCTGTCACATCCCCCCCTGTCACAATCCCCCCTTGTCACATGCCCCCCTGTCAAATCCCCCCCCCCCCGTCACATTACCCCCCTGTCACAATTTCCCCCTGTCACACTCCCCCTGTCACATTCACCCCCTTTCACAATCTTCCCCTGCATCACAATCTTCCCCTCCCCCGTCACAGTCTCCCTCCCCTGTCACATTCCTCCCCCTGTCACATTACCCCCTGTCACATTCCCCCCCTTCCACAATCTTCTCCCCTGTCACACTCCCCCCGTCACATTCCCCCCTGCATCACAATCTCCCCCCCGTCTCACTCCCCCGTCACAGTCTCCCCTGCCACATTCCCCCCTGTCACATCCCCCCCTGTCACAATCCCCCCTTGTCACATGCCCCCCTGTCAAATCCCCCCCCCCCGTCACATTACCCCCCTGTCACAATTTCCCCCTGTCACACTCCCCCTGTCACATTCACCCCCTTTCACAATCTTCCCCTGCATCACAATCTTCCCCTCCCCCATCACAGTCTCCCTCCCCTGTCACATTCCTCCCCCTGTCACATTACCCCCTGTCACATTCCCCCCCTTCCACAATCTTCTCCCCTGTCACACTCCCCCCGTCACATTCCCCCCTGCATCAAAATCTCCCCCCCGTCTCACTCCCCCGTCACAGTCTCCCCCCTTTCATATTTCCCCCCCCCTGTCACACTCCCCCCTGTCACATTCCCCCCTTTCACAATCTTCCCCCTTTCACAATCTTCCCCCCCGTCACACTCCCCCCGTCAGTCTCCCCCCTGTCACATTCCCCCCCCCCCCATCACATCCCCCCCCCTGTCACAATCTTCCCCCCTGTCACATTTTGTACTGCAGCAATACACCTGGGTTTCCCGAGTGGTTTTCAAATCACCAACCTAGTGTGTTTGCTGCTGAAAAAGACCATTCTCCATCAGCCAATCACTGGCTTGACACGTGACACAGCTGCGGCCAGTGATTAGCAAAAAGGAAAGGTCCTACTTCTTATATTGAGAAGACATGAGACATCGGACCGCATGGAGGGAATTGGCATCAACAGAGACCAGGAGTAGGTGAGCAGAAGTTTTTTTTTTTCTCCCTGTGCCCTTTTACTTAGCTCAGTGTTTTTCTACCAGGGTGCCTCCAGCTTTAGTTTTGCAACAACTGGAGGCACCGTGGTTGGGAAACACAGAATTTTAGTATTTCAATTTGTCTTTACCTGCTCTGGCCAATCCCCGCCTGCAGCAGCGCACGGGAGCCGGCCCGAGTAGATAATCACACGTTTTCCCAGGGGGAGGGGGGGGCATATCGCTATATCGCAAAAAGCCAAAATCGCGATTCGATTGCTTTTGCAATAGGTTCGACCCAGACTAGGGCTGCATGATATAACTACTACAGTCCTCATTTTATAACTGCTGAAAGCTTAACAATATTAGAGATATCATCACAAGTAGTGTTCGGTCAGTAGGACATCATTGAGAAGATTCGAGTCAAGAAGATGAATGCTTGCTGTATACCGCTAGACAGTCCCTAAAACTGACCCATAAATTAAAGGACACATTTTTTAATGATTAAAGAATAAATCCACATACAACAAATAAAAATAATATAATAGAGACATACAGTAAAACCTTTTTAAAAGACAGCAGCTGTGCACTCACAGTCAATGATGGACAATGGCGATTCCGTCATTATCTGTCATCAACCTCTTCAGTGTCATCAATATAACAATCACGTCACTTGAGAGCCACAATGACAGTTACTCGAATTGATAGGCACCCCTGTGACATATATGCATAGGTCAAATCTGTTTCTGTGCCCACCAGAGGTCTGCTCACCTATTTGGATGGTACTGGGAGCCTTCTGAGGCTATATCATAGCATTATTCAGAATTAGCAATCTGAGGATTGCATGTAAAAATCCCCTATGAAGACTTAAAAAGTGTAAATAAAATAATTGCTTTTAAAATATAAAGAAGCCCCTTCCCTAATAATCCCCCCCCCCCCCACTTTTCCCATTTTTCCCATTTTTCAGAAAAAAACATCAACAAATAAGCAGAAATGTGGAAATGTCAGAACTATTAAAACTTAATGTTTATGATCTTATACAGGGAATGGTGTAAACGTAAAAAAATATACCAAAGCCCAAAATTGCAGATTTTCGGTCACATTCCAGAAAAAAAATCTAATAAAAAGTCATCAAAAAGTTATATATGTAAAAAAAACTACAGATCATGGTGCAAAAAAAAAAAAAAAAAACTCATACAGCCCCATATGAGAAAAAATAAATAAGTTATAGAGATCAGAATATGACAATTTGAAACATATTTATTTTGTTTAAAAAGTTTGATTCTTTTTAAAGGGAGTGGGATAATAGATATGCATGTAAAGATGGGTATAATTTTAAATGTATTGAAGCACAGAATAAAGTTCATTTTACCATAAAATGCACTATGTAAAGACAAAACCCCAAAAAGTTGCTAAATTTTGTTTTTCTTTTCAATTTCTCCCCACAAATAATATTTTTCGTTGCTCCATACATTTTAGGTACAATTGGTCACACAAAAAAAATAATTTAGTGTATTTAGTAAAATGTCTCTCGAGTAATAAATGTATTCACTGTACATTGATGTACAGTATCTCACATATGTAAGTACACCCCTATATTTTTCTATAATATTGCAAAAAATATATATTTTACTATATCTTTTCATGTTGGAATACTGCCCTGTGGCCCAGTTTCCGATGGCAATGGACCATGCGTTGCTTCAGTGTCACAGTTCATGTTGACATTCATGGTTCCCTCAATGAGCTGTAGCTCCCCGGTGCCAGCAGCAATCATGCATCCCCAGACCATGACACTACTACCACCATGTTTGACTGTAGGAGGACACACTTGTCATTGTACTCCTCACCTGGTTTCACATGCTTGATAACATCTGAACCAAAAAGGTTTATTTTGGTCTCATTGGACCACAGGGCATGGCTCCAGTAATCCATGTCCTTAGTCGACTTGTCTTCAGCAAACTGTTTGCAGGCTTTCTTGTGCCTCATCCTTCTGACTGCCATGCAGACGAGACTTTTGATACTGAGAGGCTGACAGGCTGACTCTGCCACCCCTTCTGCAGCAATGCTGGCAACATTCATATATCTATTTCCCAAAACAACCTTTCAATATGACACTGAGCATGTGCACGCAACTAATTTGGTCCACCATGGTGAGGCCTGTACTGAGTGGAACCTGTTCTGTGAAACCACTTTGTGATCTTGCCCACTGTGCTGAAGCTCAGTTTCAGGGTTTTGGCAATCGTCCTATAGCTTAGGACATCTTTATGTACAGCAACAGTTTTTTTTTTTCAGATCCTCAGAAATTTCTTTGCCATGAAGTGCCATGTTGAACTTCCAGTGACCAGTATTAGAGAGTCACAAGAAAAAAGGCTAGGGGGGGCTCAACCTAATATTATTGGAGGGTGCTAATCAGCGAAAGAAACCATTAAAATAAATGGACAAAGAAAAGAAATTCGCTGATAGAGTAGCACACCAAGGTAAATAAATTCAAATTTTATTCAGAAAAAAATGAACACACAAGGAAGACCAATTTACACACATAGGCCCACATTTATCATTGTAGGTGTAAATGAAGCATTTTTTTTTTACACATATTTTTTTGTGTGCTGGTAATATGTAGGAGCACCAAATTTATTAAATGGTCAAAGAGCATTTGATAAATTTTGTGCAGGTCACATTTTCTGAAATTTCTGTCTTCACATACACCAAAAAGCTACACCATGTCTGGGCTGATGTAGTTTTAGAAACTTTTCAGTGGCTTTGCGCCTTTTTTTGCTCCTTTTTACAAAAAGACGCAATGATAAAACCCTTCCATATCATGTGTATTGCCAAAATCAGTGGATTGCAACTCAAAATCAGCAGAAATGTGTAAACAAAAAGGGGCAAAAAAAAAGGCGCAAAAAACCCTGCTTGCTCCTTTTTTAGACACAAAAAACAGTCTAAAGACAATGATAAATATGGGCCATAGTGGCCAATCAGTGCATGACACAAACAGGTTAAAAACACTAAAATTCTGGCTTGCACATGTCAGTACACAACAGAGGGGAGGGCCATGAACCCCCTCACTTATACTGACACCCGTCCTCCTTAATGCGTACAGTCAGTAATCTATAGCCCTACTATCAACACGGTCTGGAAAAATTATACAATATGAATTAAGAGATACAACCCCAAAGATGCAGCATAATGGTGTAAAAAATTATTCTTTAAAGTGACCAGTGCCTGTGCAAAATGATGCAGATAGCAATATAATAGAAATACCAGAATAAATGCAACAGGTAAGTATAAGACAAGTCACAGCAGTAAATGAATCAAGCTAATGGATGTAGTCTGATACTTAGCAGGAATGATCCCTGAGGATGTTGCCACTCCAGGCAACGGAACGCGTGGGGTTCGGGTGACCCCGTCCTTCTCTATTCATTATCCTTACATCAGCCCTATCTCAGTCTGGGACGCTCGCTTCTGGTCACGGATCATTCCTGCTAAGTATCAGACTACATCCATTAGCTTGATTCATTTACTGCTGTGACTTGTCTTATACTTACCTGTTGCATTTATTCTGGTATTTCTATTATATTGCTATCTGCCTCATTTTGCACAGGCACTGGTCACTTTAAAGAATAATTTTTTACACTATTATGCTGCATCTTTGGGGTTGTATCTCTTAATTCATATTGTATATTTTTCCCAGACTGTTGATAGTAGGGCTATAGATTAATGACTGTACGCATTGTTAAGGAGGACGGGTGTCAGTATAGGTGAGGGGGTTCATGGCCCTTCCCCTTTGTTGTGTACTGACATGTGCAAGCCAGAATTTTAGTGTTTTTTTAACCTGTTTGTGTCATGCACTGATTGGCCACTATGGGGGAGATTTATCAAAACCAGTGCAGAGGAAAACTTGCCCAGTTGCCCATAGCAACCAATCAGCTTGCTTCTTTCATTTTTATGAAGGCCTGTGGAAAATGAAAGAAGCGATCTGATAGGTTGCTATGGGCAACTGGGCAAGTTTTCCTCTGCACAGGTTTTGATAAATCTCCCCCATTATAGGAGTGTGTAATTTGTTTATATATATATATATATATATTCTTATATGTTATATATAATATATATATATATATATATGTATATGTATAACATATATATTCTTATATGTTATATATTCTTATATATGTTCTTATATATATATATATATATATATATATATATATATCTTATATATAGTGTGTAAATTGGTCTTCCTTGTGTGTTCATTTTTTTCTGAATAAAAATTTAATTTATTTACCTTGGAGTGCTACTCTATCCGCGAATTTCTTTTCTTTGTCCATTTATTTTCAGTATTAGAGAGTGTGACAGTGATAACCCCAAATTTAGGACAACTGTTCCCCATTCACTCCTGAGACCTTGTCATAAGAAAATATATAGTGAAATAAAATCTACTTACTTATGTGAGAAACTGTATGTAGGCAGAGAGAGCTCAGTTCTGCTAATGTGTCTCCACTCCATAGGGATATAATAGAGAACTTGCATGACCTGAGGATCAGAAGGTTTCCAGATTGGTAGCAGTTCATATTCCACTTATGTATGGATCCTCTTATGTATTCTCTAGAGCAGTGGTCTTCAACCTGCGGACCTCCAGATGTTTCAAAACTACAACTCCCAGCATGCCCGGACAGCCGTTGGCTGTCCGGGCATGCTGGGAGTTGTAGTTTTGCAACATCTGAAGGTCCGCAGGTTGAAGACCACTGCTCTAGAGCCTAGGGGCAGATGGTATTTCTACTGAGATGTATTTACAAGGAACATTTATATGCTGTATATTTTTCTTTACCAAGCATAAATAACTAGCTATCGAATTTGTGTAGAAGCTCACGTTGAGCCAAGAATAAAGCACACTGACAAGCTTAAGTTTGTTTTCTTTCTTTTAAGCTTGTACCCCATGGAGTACAGGGCACATTGTAAAGGGCACAGAGATTTCCTTTACATCTTCACAGGTGTACATAGCTATTAAATATGCAGTTCTGCCAACATTTCATCTCCTTAAGTCTTAGGCTTGCAGCTGTGAATAATGAATTCTGCATATATAATGTAACATAAAAGAGTAATGCACATAAAAGGCAATTAATACATTCTTTTTTAGGGCCTAATATTCCAGTCAGATGGGCTGGTTATGAGGACTTATTAGACAGGGTCCATAAGGGCACATAGTTGCAGTTATAATTGGACTTTCGCAGGACAGGGCTCGCCACGACTCGGACAAGACACAGCCTCATTAAATTTCTATGAAAAGAACTTTGCTCATATACCATCTGGCACCGCTAGACCTGAGGCTTCTCTGCACATCAAGAGATTTCTCTAACACTCATCATGCATATTTCATTTGGGAAGCCGTCAGCGATAAAATCATTTAGCATCTCTAATAACGTTCCTGATGTGACCAAATTTCATGATGGGGATTGGTCATTAACAGTGAAACATATGTGCCCCTAAACAAAATTAGGCCTTATCACAATGTAGGTAAACATGAGAAGGGAAAAGGGACATGGAAGGGTTCTTCAGGTTAATCTGCCCTTGTATTTTCACAGTTCCGAATTTGGATCCCTTCCAAGAGCTCATTCATTTAAGATGCATGTAGCAACCGGATACTTAAGGAATTTATTCTCATGTGATCATCTAGTGACAGACAGTGGGACACGTTGCTAACAATGAAAGTGACTTTACTAGGACAACAGTCATGACCCATTTTGGTCCTAAGACTCTTTAAATGACATGCATTATCTAAAACATAATGGCATTGAATAGTATTGTTAAAAAACTAAAAAGTGGATTTTTTCTTTTCAAAAACAGCACCACTTATGTCCATGGCCTTTGTCTTGTATTTTAGCTTAGCTTCAAATGAATGGGACTGAGCTGCAAAACTAGGCATGGCTTCTGGAAAAAATTGTGCTAGTTCTTGAAAAAATACAGGCAATTTTTCTCTATTTCCATACAAACTGTTTGGGAATTATTATTGTTAAAGGCTATGGACATCCTTTGAAAGTATTTTTTTACTGTTACTCATTATAGTGTAAAACACTTTTTATCCTTAGGTCTTTATTAAAAAGTTTGCTTACTTTCAATTCTACAGCCCCTACAGTGTGCGGTATGAGCTCTACTTTCTTTCTATACTTGTACATAGCCTATACAATTCTTCCCACAGACTGCCTTGTATTTGCTGTCTTTCTATTTACAGCCTGTGTGGGCTGTCCTCCAAGCTGCCCCTGTCCACTCTTCAGCAGGTGTGTAACCAGGGCTGAAGTCCTGCAGGAACTCATGGGAAAGGAGTTCCTGCACTTTTACCACAGCATGAGCGCAGGAGTTAGCCCTTAAAGGGTTACTCCGCCCCTAAACATGTTATCCTCTATCCAAAGTATAGGGGATAAGATGTCTGAGCGCGGGGGGTCCCACTGCGGGGAAGCCCGCGATCTCGGCTGTGGCACCCCAGACATCCGGTGCACGGAGCGAACTTCGCTCAGTGCCGGATGACTGGTGATGCAGGGCAGAGGCTCGTGACGTCACAGTAATGCCCCCTCAATGCAAGTCTATGGGAAGGGGCGTGACAGCCATAGACTTGCATTGAGGGGCCGTGACAGCATGAGCCTCTGGCGCTTCACCTAACGCTTTAAACGAACGCCGGGAGCAGCAGGGAGAATGTGGGGGTCGCTAGCGGCAGGACCCCCGGGATCAGACATCTTATCCCCTATCTTTTGGATAGGGTATAAGATATCTAGTACCCCTTTAAGTGGAAATCTAGAGTGAGTTCCCACACTTTTATTCCCAGGACTTGACCACTGTGTGTGTAACCCCCTCCCTGCTACTATCTCTAACACTGGGAGAGCACACTGTCCTTCTGATTGCGTTATCTTATCTAGTAGTAGCAGCAGCTAAATGGTAGGATTTTTTAAATGAAGACTATTAAGAAAGTTGCTTCATTTTGCCTTGAAATCAACAATTGAGAAAAAACTGTGCAAATGTGTCCTATAACTTTTAAGTACTTACAGTTGAAATCAACAGTGAACAACATGGGGACAACAATATGCAAAAAGAGTGTTTCATTAAAATTTTCCATGGTCACATATTTTAACAATTTCTTCACCTATTTTCAAAGGGGTGGAACATCTACTTTAAATAGGCACTTTCAGATATAAAAAAAACTTTTTATATGTTGTACATCCTGGCAAAACAATAGTTTTTCTTATATACTTCTTAAAAAAATGTTCACATTATATTAAAGAAAAGTGCCTTTGAAAATCTCATCCTAGGAGTCCCCATACCTCCTGAGACACTGATGAGTCCCACAGCAGCATGAGCGTGTCCAAGGGTCATGGACACGTGATGGCTGATTAACAAGGCTGCAGGAGGAACACAGCCTGCAGGGGATAAGATATTTAGGGTAGCATGCTGCAAAAACCATTAAAGAGCACCTGTCATTAAGTGACCCCTTCTTCCCCAATGTCCCTATGCATTCTCCCCCACCCTGCTAAACACCCGCCTTGATTTTATTCAATTTTTTGTGTTTTTAGCCTACATTTTCTCCCAGGTGTTAGCGCTTGCTCCGGTGGTTGGGAGGGGACACTCCAGCGGTCGGGAGGGAGTGTTCCCCGGCACAAGCGACGTCATCTAAAGCCATGCCGAGGAGAACATCCACCCTCGCTGTTCTATAATGCGCTCACACTAGAAGCACAGCATAAAAGAGACAGCCAATCGCAGTCTGTTCTCTCCCCTCCTCTCTGCATGTGTATCGCAGAGAGGAGGGGGGATGAGAGCACAACTGCAGCAATTGGCTGCACAGCGTTCGCTCTGCCCTGCATGATTGACAGGACAGAGAGCGGGCACAGTGTACATCTGATGTCCTGCTCGCATTTCTTGACTTTGGTCTCATGCCCGGCTGGCAAGAGACCAAACTCAGGTCTTTATTTTTAATAAAGGAATGCAATATAAAATATTTATTTTAATGACAGTGGCCATTTAAATCACACACTAGAAGGGATAGCAAGGCAGTGAATACTTTTTTCCCCTGCTATGCTGAACGCTGTCTCTCTGTGATTATCTATAACCATATATATATGTAATCAGACTTCTGTTATCATTGCTAATACTTTTTTTTTTTTCATTTCTTGCTGTGGATCCATAGGGTTGCTGATATATTTTGGCTATGGTATGTGGAACAGCACCTTGGAAATTAGTGCAAGAGAAGAGGTTCTCCACCAGAGCACTTACCAGAGATATGATGTAGATGACACCTTTTCAGTGGACGATGGCCTTTCTTATCCACCTGAAGAAGAAAAATTCCAAGACATGAGAAGTACAGATACAAAAGGCCACTACTATCAGCAGACAGGGGAGGCACAGGACAACAACCGGACAAACAGCAGATCCAAAAGTAAAGGGAAGCATAAACAGGACTTTGATGCTTTGATTGCCAATGAGGAGTTAGACTATCCAGAATAAGTCACACATTGTGTTTGCAATCCACCTCAACTGTGGCCTAAACAGCGGCAGCTTCACAGGCCCTGTATGGGGATTCTCTTCTCTCTCATACAGTGTACTGCTTACTAAGTTGTAAACAAGTGTTTAATGTTTTGCTGACTTTCCTTTTCATACATATTCGGCCTAAATTATCTTAGTATCTTTTATTTAACTACAATGAGCATAGTTCAAAACAATACAGAGTACGATGTTTCTTTCCATTCACATGGTTAACGTTAGGGTTGAAATACATGGTTACAGCTGGCAATATATAATATTTATATATTATTAAATAAAGAAAGCACTGTTTATGATTTTAAAATAGAGTAGAGAAGATTCTGATGACGTGAATCAGGAAAGATTTATGGTTTGAAAATAATTTTATTCTAAAACCAAAGTAAGAGGACATGCAGCATTGTAAAATACATGGCACGGGATTTCTATTGTACTTGTCTATCATAAAATAGTTCGGGGATGGGAGTCGTGATGGAAATGGGTTATACAAGTAGGGGAATTATGCAGGAAAGGTGCAATCAGTCTATTTGGAGAATTTTGGCAAAGTTTCAACTACCTGGAAAATTCCACTTATAAAATATGTAATAAAACTGTTAGAATGGAAACTGACTTATCAGAATTTTCATAGACACATAAATACTATGGTGTGTAAAACCATCATGGTACAGCCAACTATGATATTATACAATAAATGTGTGGTTTAGATGGGAGTATATTTCCATTGTTCTTATGGAAAGTGGATGATATGGGCTATAGTTTCTGACCTTGGGGAATACAAGTGTTTTCAAGATAAGTTGTAGTGCCCAAAAAACCTATTGGTAGTAATTGGAGCCTTATGAGAACTATTTAAAAAGGATCTACAAAAAATGAACTAAATATAAAATGGGCACTCAGACACTAAAGGTCACGGACCCTTTACCAACAACTATAGCCATGATACACTTGTTTTTGTAGGTCTTACGTCTAAATCAGTGCTATAGCTTGCAAAGGGCCCATACCTTCGGGGCACTACTCTAATGCTCAACTGGTCGTGCTGGCCTTGAGACAGACAAAATAGTAATCATGAATAATAACATACAGTGAAGCCATGTGCCAAATACCTAAGAGGGAAAACTAAAAATATATTGGTTATTATGCTGCATTATCAAACAGTTCTATTTAAGGGATACTGCCTGTACATAGCTATACATGTAGAGTAGTGGCTACGCCCGCAACGTTATACGATTAGACTCTGCTGGCTTCGAAAGATTCCTATTCCTCCGTGAGAGGAGTTTTCTTATGTAGATTTCATATAAAATTTAATAGAAAATAAATAGTAATTATTAATACTAAGAATCCTACCCTCAGGTGTGTAATATAAATTCTATCAATGATATCATTGAATGCATTTTAGTTAAGGTGCAGTTTCAGATGGTCGCTGTTCCCTGAAAGGACAACCTTCTGAAACATGTTCATTTTTTGCCTACATGGGAAAAGATATTGAAAAGTGAAACAATAGTTCTGATTGTATACATTGGAATTCCTGCAGCCTAGAAACTCAGTTGCTGCAGTTGAAGACATGTCCAATATATTTTTACACGACTATAAGTATTTTTCAGATGTAGTTGCATGTTTCACTTAAAATTCTTAAATTGTGTGATTTTCTACCTCTGCTTTTACTTCCACTGCTCTTTCAATGTACATATTGTAGCATTCAATTTGGCTGTAAATCCACCCAGTCTTTTTTGATGCTTTTGATATCGCTAGAATGTTTATAGATGTTATGGATCTACGGATTGTTTTCATGTCATTGTTATGTAGTGTCTTTGCTGTGCTTTATATCTAAATTCACTATTAAAGACTGAAAGTGTGGAAGGCAGGACAGTCTGATGTGAAAACATTGTATTCTTGCACTGGGTATACTAAAACACCATATATATATATATATATATATATATATATATATATATAGAAATATGCTATACAACTGTGTGTGACCAGTGCATTCCCCAGATATACAGCTGTGCAACTTCTTTGTTCACCTCTAAATATTCTGTACTGGACTTAAAGTGCTGTTTCATAAGTGAAAGCAACTTCACTAAATTCCTGTTACACTCAAACCTTAACACGCTGTGGATACAGTTGAATGCATTATTTTAATTACTACATTGTACTTATTTGTTGTTACAAATATATATATTAACAGGTCTTTATGTGCAGCCTGCATATTTTCATATACATTGCAGGCTGCTCTGTCCCATTCATACTAAAATTCATCAGAAGACCATTCGGTCTTCAGCACTTTTCTCTGCTCTCCTGAATGATCATCCATGTTGATTTATGAAAATCAAGGTCATAAATCAGCTTAGAAGATTCTTTCAGGAAAGGAGAGAGAGAGGGATGCTGGAGACAAAGTTGTCAGGCAGCTTCTTTGATGGATTTCTTTATGAATGCGAGTAAAAATGTTTTAAATGGAAATGATATTTTAGTGCAAGCTAACCCACCCAAGACATACGAGAAGACTAAATATTTTTATATACGCCTTAGATAAATGCAGCATATTTCATTGTAATGTACAGGGTGGGCCATTTATATGGATACACCTTAATAAAATGGGAATGGTTGGTGATATTAACTTCCTGTTTGTGGCACATTAGTATATGTGAGGGAGGAAACTTTTCAAGATGGTTGGTGACCATGGAGGCCATTTTGAAGTCGGCCATTTTGAATCCAACAGTTTTTTTCAATAGGAAGAGGGTCATGTGACTCGCCAAACTTATTGGGAATGTCACAAGAAAAACAATGATGTGCTTGGTTTTAATGTAACTTTATTCTTTCATGAGTTATTTACAAGTTTCTGATCACTTATAAAATGTGTTCAATGTGCTGCCCATTGTGTTGGATTGTCAATGCAACCCTCTTCTCCCACTCTTCACACACTGATAGCAACACCGCAGGAGAAATGCTAGCACAGGCTTCCAGTATCCGTAGTTTCAGGTGCTGCACATTTAGTATCTTCACAGCATAGACAATTGCCTTCAGATGACCCCAAAGATAAAAGTCTAAGGGGGTCAGATCGGGAGACCTAGGGGGCCATTCAACTGGCCCACAATGACCAATCCACTTTCCAGGAAACTGTTCATCTAGGAATGCTCTGACCTGACACCCATAATGTGGTGGTGCACCATCTTGCTGCAAAAACTCAGGGAACGTGCCAGCTTCAGTGCATAAAGAGGGAAACACATCATCATGTAGGCCACTGGATATGTGAAATTGCTACATGATGATGTGTTTCCCTCTTTATGCACTGAAGCTGGCACGTTCCCTGAGTTTTTCCAGAAAGATGGTGACCACCACATTATGGGTGTCAAATCCGAGCATTGCTAGATGAACAGTTTCCTGGAAAGTGGATTGGTCATCGTGGGCAAGTTGAATAGCCCTCAAGGTCTCCCGATCTGACCCCCTTAGACTTTTATCTTTGGGGTCATCTGAAGGCATTTGTCTATGCTGTGAAGATACGAGATGTGCAGCACCTGAAACTACGGATACTGGAAGCCTGTGCTAGTATTTCTCCTGCGGTGTTGCTATCAGTGTGTGAAGAGTGGGAGAAGAGGGTTGCATTGACAATCCAACACAATGGGCAGCACATTGAACACATTTTATAAGTGGTCAGAAACTTGTAAATAACTCATGAAAGAATAAAGTTACGTTAAAACCAAGCACATCATTGTTTTTCTTGTGAAATTCCCAATAAGTTTGATATGTCACATGACCCTCTTCCTATTGAAAAAAACAAAAGTTGGATTCATAATGGCCGACTTCAAAATGGCCACCATGGTCACCACCCATCTTGAAAGGTTTCCCCCCTCACATATACTAATGTGCCACAAACAGGAAGTTAATACCACCAACCATTCCCATTTTATTAAGGTGTATCCATATAAATGGCCCACCCTGTACAGTTATACAGTTAATTTAACCAGAACTGAACACAGTACCAGCACAGACTACCTACTTAAGTTAATTGGCTTAGGTGGGTCATGAAATGCAGGTTCCTAATAGTAAAGGAGTACATAGGTCCTTGCTATTAGGCCACACTGGAATGTAAATGTTTTAAGAAGAGGCAGCATTAAAGTTATTTCACTGCAGCATCTTTCATTTAATATCGGACCAAATCTTGGTGGTACTCATTGCTTAATACATTGCTAGTAACTATATTGCTCCTGCTGCAAATTAACATAGACCAGGGAAAGACAATGGGAAAGAAAATATGCAGCAGCAAATATGCACAAGGGAACGTGCCCTTAGACTGTTGGTCCTTTATCAGGTTATTGCGAGTAAATGCGGTATTTCAGTATATTGAACTATAACCATTCATACTGTACAATCTTTATTATTTATTATGGTTTTTCAATTAGTCCATTTTTGTTTTTTTAATAAGTTGTTAGGATAAAAGAATAGTTCAGGTTGGCAACCCTGCCTAGATCCCATGATAAGACATCAGCAAATCCGTTGAAAGTTTGCTTGGCATTGGCTTTCCTAGACAAGACACCATCATATTCCTTACTCCTTGAAAAATGCAATCTGGTAGCAAAATATAGGTATGTATTGGCTGGTTTGCATAGTGTTACCATTTATAGGATCTACATTGATTTCCCTTATTCATGGCTGGTCAATGTGTTTATAAAGTTAAAAAAGAGAAAGGGGGTGTAGCTCACTTAGCCAACCGACCCGAGGTTAACTGATTGGCCTTAATCCCCAAAAAAAGGCCTGATTCTGGAATAAATAAATGTTTATTTGTATGTAGTAGTAGATATTACCACATACAAAAATCAGTCCTCAAGGGACAGAATAAGATAAAGGAAGATAGAAATAAAGGAAGAAAGAGAGATGAAGGGATATAGAAATATAGAAAAGAAAGGGAATAAGTGGATGAATCAATGTGGTGATAACATTAATATATGAATATACCTGAATCTAAGATAGATAAAATAAATTGTTAGTTTTATTAGATATAATTCAACCTAACACATCTGGGCAGGGCCCTTGCACCAGATGTGAAATACAGTGGAAAATTTATGTAAAACCAATATAAAATCTGGATATATATATCAACCACCTTTTGTATAAATATAGTCCTATTTAGCATAAAACAAAATAGTCCAACAATAGTAGATAGCAGCTTGCGGAGCAATGTGGCCGGGAATAGTGTCTGTATATCCGGAGTAGAAATACAGTGTTGGTTGTAGTTCAATAAATAGTGTAACCAGCAATCATGTCACTGTTAATGGAATAGTAGTGCAGTAGGAGAATGTTCGTAGTACCTGCAGTCCGCAAAGTGTAATCGTTACTCATGGTCTGTAGTCGGCTTCCTCGCAGCTGATGGTCTCGTCAGTTAGGACAGCGTTCGGCACTGGCATGGAGTTGCATCCGGCCCTTGATGTAAGCAGGTGAGTAAACTTGATTGTGGTGCGGTCTTAGAAGTGCTGGTGCAGGTTGGCACGGGTACGGCTGCTTCCTCTGACAGCGCTCTGCTATTCTGATGTTCTGCTGCTTCCTCTGACAGCGCTCTGCTATTCAGATGTTCTGCTGCTTCCTCTGACAGCGCTCTGCTATTCTGAAGCTCTACTGCTCCCTGTCTGAGCCTTGGTGCTACACTCCCTCACTCAACTTAGGGCTGGGCGATATGGCCTCCAGCCATCTCCAGGGGTCTTCTGCTCTGGTCTGCCTCTGGCCTTTCTCATCAAGGGCAACTACCAGGCCAGAGGCAGACCAGAGCAGAAGACCCCTGGAGACGGCTGGAGGCCATATCGCCCAGCCCTAAGTTGAGTGAGGGAGTGTAGCACCAAGGCTCAGACAGGGAGCAGTAGAGCTTCAGAATAGCAGAGCGCTGTCAGAGGAAGCAGCAGAACATCAGAATAGCAGAGCGCTGTCAGAGGAAGCAGCAGAACATCAGAATAGCAGAGCGCTGTCAGAGGAAGCAGCAGAACATCAGAATAGCAGAGCGCTGTCAGAGGAAGCAGCAGAACATCAGAATAGCAGAGCGCTGTCAGAGGAAGCAGCAGAACATCAGAATAGCAGAGCGCTGTCAGAGGAAGCAGCAGAACATCAGAATAGCAGAGCGCTGTCAGAGGAAGCAGCCGTACCCGTGCCAACCTGCACCAGCACTTCTAAGACCGCACTACAATCAAGTTTACTCACCTGCTTACATCAAGGGCCGGACGCAACTCCGAGCCAGTGCCGAACGCTGTCCTAACTGACGAGACCATCAGCTGCGAGGAAGCCGACTACAGACCATGAGTAACGATTACACTTTGCGGACTGCAGGTACTACGAACATTCTCCTACTGTGCTACTATTCCGTTAACAGTGACATGATTGCTGGTTACACTATTTATTGAACTACAGCAAAAACTGTATTTCTACTCTGAAGATACAGACACTATTCCCGGCCACATTGCTCCACAAGCTGCTATCTACTATTGTTAAACTATTTTGTTTTATGCTAAATAGGACTATATTTATACAAAAGGTGGTTGATATATATATATCCAGATATTATATTGGTTTTACATAAATTTTCCACTGTATTTCACATCTGGTGCAAGGGCCTTGCCCAGATGTGTTAAGTTGAATTATATCTAATAAAACTAACAATTTATTTTATCTATCTTAGATTCAGGTATATTCATATATTAATGTTATAACCAACCTGCACCAGCACTTCTAAGACCGCATCACAATCAAGTTTACTCACCTTGATTCATCCACTTATTCCCTTTCTTTTCTATATTTCTATATCCCTTCATCTCTCTTTATTCCTATATTTCTATCTTCCTTTATGTTATTCTGTCCCTTGAGGACCGATTTTTGTATGTGGCAATATCTACTACTACATACAAATAAACATTTATTTATTGTTTATAAAGTTACCACATTTCCTTTACTTGCTTGCATAAATGATTTATCAGCATGCACCATACGCTAGTTTTGGATGATTCTCACTTAGAAATCGACTAAACTCCCAATATCCACTGTGATACTGTATATTTGGTACGCATAACATATAATATAACTGGAGTTAAACCTTTACAGCCAGAGCATTATATATATATATATATATATATATATATATATAGTCCAAATAGCATGTGTGGAAGTGACACAATGAAGGCAACCAGCAGGTGCTCAGTGAGCCCAAGCCCAGACCTCAGGCTTCCAAACTTGTAGGTATCCAAACAAAAAGGCAAGAAGCGGCACTCCAGCATTAAAAGTGAAAAATAGTGCTTTTTATTCACCCATCATAACAGGAACGTTTCAACCCTCTCAATGGTGTCTTTTTCAAGCATGCTTGAAAAAGACCCCATTGAGAGGGTTGAAACGTTGCTGTAGAGGACACAGTGGGAGAGTAAAGACTGACACTGGGGCAAGAACCCCACCTGTAAATGACAATAATGGAAGTGTATTATTGGTCAGTCACACTGTTACAGTATGAGCTGCTCCCTGCTTTGCTGATATCTGACTGGCTGGAGCACCTATTAACCTAGTGTAGGTACCTGTCTACTTAAAGGGGAAAACTACCTACTAACTCAACAGGGCACTTATCTAAATACTGGAGGGGGCCTACCCAACTATCTACTGGGTGGGGCCTACCTACCTACAAAGGGCAGCATAATTACCATTTTGTGCAGTATGGGTGGAAGAAGGTGAGGATGATGCTGGAAAAGTGCAGAGCATTAGATGTTTGTCCGACAGCTTTTGCATAGTTGTGGATGTGAGAAGTCATCATGCTAGTCTTGGCCAGATGGAAAAGGAAAGAGAACGTCTGTCACCGGTGAGTCACTGGATGTACCTGCACTGTGATTTTAAGGGTGGTACTATTTGTCTTATCTACCTATGGCACCAAAGTATCTCATCCTGGTGCTGTTGTCACATGACAAATATGCCAATAAAAAATGGGGGAAGAGCACAAAAATGCTGTGAAAAATTTGTATGTTGCTGCAATCAGCTTTTCATTTTTTTGTACCTCACATAGCAGTTGTTGAAGCCGTCACATGACAAAATTCTATGAGATGCACCAATTTAAATATTATACAAGACTAAATTACTGTAGAGAGAATTTATTATTTGATATACAAAATCTATCATAGTGTTAAAAATGTGCAAATACTAATGTGACAACTGAAGCTGTTCTGTCTCTGCTGCCCCCTGTATAATGCTGCCTTTGCTATATGCCTAACTTGCCTATAATGTAAATACTTTTCTTCATGTGTTTACAAGTGCAGATTTTTTTCTTTCTAAAGAAAATACTAAACTAATTTGTGACCAATTTTCTAGCATGTTGTGTTTTGTACATGTAGTTTTGGTCTTGAAAAATTGTACGAAACATAGTTACAAATAATAAGAGAACTTGTTGTGTGAAACCTGGGTCAAATGGACACATTGTAAAAGTTAATATCAGAGTCGGAGCCTACGTGGAAAGTTTATATAAGGATGATCTCCTGAAGTATACCTCCAACAAAAGATTGTAATTTGTAATGTATCCCAGTGAATATGCTTACCATGGGATATGTGGCCAGTAGGTTCTCATTGTAAAGAATGACACTATACGGTGTTGCATACTTTTTTTTAACTGTATACCTTTGTATGAAACAGCGTAGTCTCCAATGCTATTCCATACCAAAGAGAAGGTATACCAGCCCAACAGAGGCATAAAAGGAACCCTATGGTAACGTAGACTCTAAATGTAATGTAAACTGAGCCTTAGACTTATTTTTTAGAGCAGAAGAGCAGGCAGTTGCGGAATATGTTACCTCAACAATGCAGAAGCCCTAGAAAAAAATTGCAACTGGGATCCCATTATTGTTTTGTGCTAGTCTTACCCCGCAGGAGACAACCTGGTCACCCCTTTATCACAGACATAAATTGTTAAAGGGGTATTCTGGGTTTATACATCTTATCCCCTATCCAAAGGATAGGGGATAAGATGTATGAATGCAGTGGTCCCGCCACTGGGGACCCCCCACGATCTCAGTGCAGACATGAATGAAGGGGGCGTGGTGTGATGTCACTAGGGGGCATGGCTGTGATGTCACGTCCCCTTGTCAGAGGCAGTGCCCAGCACAGAATGCCGGGGGCTGCACAGAGATTGTTGGGTCCCCAGGAGCGGGACCCCTGTGATCATTTATCTTATCCTCTATCCTTTGGATACAGGATAAGATGTATAAACCCGGAATACCCCTTTAGGGTGCGTTTACACGGGCGTATTTGTCAGAGGATCCGCAGCTGCGGATCCGCTGACAAAGGCCCCTAAAGTGCTGCCCTCTTTGTGCCTGCTAATAGCAGCAATCCGCCGCTACCAGCAGACACACTGCAATGTGCAAGTTACCCTGCAGTGTACTCGCACACATCGCGGCCTCTCTCTGTGTAGCTCAGGGAGCCGGGGGAGCAGCCGCGATGTGCGGGATGTGCGGATACACTGCGACTCGCACTTCACAGTGTGTCTGCTGGTAGCGGCGGATAGCTGCTATTAGCAGGCACAAAGAGGGCAGCACTTTAGGGGCCTTTGTCAGTGGATCCGCAGCTGCGGATCCGCTGACAAATATGCCCGTGTGAATGCATTCACACATACAGGATTCTGCGCAGATTTGATGCGCAGGATTTGTAACTGTAGATTAGAAGCTGTGCTCAGTCATTTAGTTTACATTGAGATCTGCGGCAGAAAATCCTGCGCATCAAATCTGCTTACGTGAGAACGTACCCTTAAGGAGGAATTGGTTTTCATCTTTCTTTCATTTGATCAAAATAAAGCTTGGCCAAACCATAGAACTGGCTGTAAATCAAATGGGTTTCCAGCCACCAAGTGGGGGCCAGATCAGGTTGGAAAGAAAAATCAGAAATGATACTGATACACACATACACCAGCCCGACCATCTTTTCTTGGATGCAACTTGGCAACAAGATGTCAACAAGGAGAGAAAAGGAGCAGAAATATCAGGAGGAGGCACATTTCCTAAATGAATGTAATTGCAAAGATAATAAACTTGACTACATGACTAGCCCTACAAGTTTAATTACATTAGCTAAGATGAAAATTCCCCTTTCATGCTCTCTCCCCATTAAAAATGAACATGCACACTTGATCGTGCTGAGCGTGCAGGTTTATGGTACATTTATGAGAAATAACTGACAGATGAACATTCTATGTATGACCACGTTATAGTACATTAAAAAATTAAAGTGAAAAATATTTTGAAAACAAAAAATAATCATTTGAATCAAAATATTTTGACTATTGCCATCATCATTTCATCATAGCAGTAATTTGTGTTTTGTATCATTTTATTAGGTAGTTAACGCCTTCAGTTCATAACTGATCATACCTAATTCAGTAAAAAATTTTGCTGCTTTTCTACTTGGAAAATTGGCTAAAAACAACACCAGATCTGACTGACTGAAAAGGTATCAACAGCGCATGTCCATGACATCACTTGCATGGTGCATCAGTATTAATACATTTCCCCAGAGTTCTTCACATAGGAAAAAGGTTTATGCATTTCTTTTCTATTGTAGCTTATTTAAGGTAAAACTGTCCAAGTTTTTGGACATATAATGCTAAATTATCAGCGCTGTTTTAGCATTGTCTTTGTTTCATTCCAGCCCAGTTGTATTTATACATTTTTAACCCTTTCATTATAGCAACTGTGTCACCCAATAACCAGATTACCAGTCCAGAACTTACTCCTCTGTGTAGACAGGAGGTCAGTCTTTCCTTAAAGGGGTAGTCCAGTGGTGAAAAACTTATCCCCTATCCTAAGGATAGGGGATAAGTTTGAGATCGCCGGGGGTCCGACCGCTGGGGCCCCCTGCGATCTCTCTGTACAGGACCCCGGCTCTCAGGCCAGATAGCGGGTGTCGACCCCCGCACGAAGCGGCGGCTGACACGCCCCCTCAATACATCGCTATGGCAGAGCCGGAGATTGCCGAAGGCAGCGCTTCGGCTCTGCCATAGAGTTGTATTGAGGGGGCGTGTCAGCCGCCGCTTCGTGCGGAGGTCGACACACCCCCTTCCCGCGGGCTGTCGGGGCTCCGTACAGGAAATCGCAGGGGGCCCCGCGATCTCAAACTTATCCCCTATCCTTAGGATAGGGGATAAGTTGTTCACCACTGGGTAACCACTGGACTACTCCTTTAATGCATGTACAATATTATTACTGCAAATTTATTACAAAAACAGGAGATGGTTGATGATTTCCCTGTTTCATACTGTTTTAAAGTATTAAAAGGGTAGTCCCACATTTTACTTCTTATCCCCTATCCAAAGGATAACAGAAAAGTGTCTAATCGCAGAGAGTCCGACCACTGTGACCCACCGTGGTCTCCTTCTGGTGCATGGAGCAGAGGATGACACGCTCCCCCTATGCATATCTATGGGTACAGCGCACATATATCTCCAGCTCTCCCATAGAGATGCATGAAGGGTAGAATCCCCGTGATCAGACACTTATCCCCTATCCTTTGGAAGTAAAATGTGGGACTAATCCTTAAATGGCCCCATCAGGACTTTAAGTCTATTATGACTATTATTTAAGTTTTATTTATTTTGTCAACATTGATAGATTATCTGCAGTCATCAAGTGTTCAAAAAGAAAATTCCCCCCCCCCTCAAAAAAAAGGCCATACCTGTCCACAAAAAAAATATATACAGTGGTCCCTCAAGTTACAATATTAATTGGTTCCAGGACGACCATTGTATGTTGAAACCATTGTATGTTGAGACCATAACTCTATGGAAACCTAGTAATTGGTTCTGAAGCCCCAAAATGTCATCCAAAAATAGGAAAAAAGTGAGTATTAAAGATAAATAAGTAGATAACTAATAGAGATAAAGCAAATCCTTACATATAAAAGTAAGAAAGATCTGCTGGGAGCTGTAATCACTGTCTATTTCAGTGTTTCCCAACCAGGGTGCCTCCAGTTGTTGCAAAACAACAACTCCCAGCATGCCCGGACAGCCTTTGGCTGTCCGGGCATGCTGGGAGTTGTAGTTTTGCAACAGCTGGAGGCACTCTCTTTGGGAAACACTGGTCTATGTAGAGGACAGAAGCTTCTTCAGGGTCCTGTACAAGAACATGCAATGTCCTAAAAAAAAGGAAAATGGAGCCGCCCTCGTCTGGAGCATCTAATCCTGGAACAGGTAAAGAGTACAGAACATGTAATACCTCCCTGTACTGTAGGGGGTGCTACCAGACACCAGTCAGTGCATGCACTTTAGGAATACACGGGTTTTACCAGTGAAATGTCCATTCTGATTGGTCGGTTCTTCCAGCCATTGACACGTTTCGCAGATTCCGTAGCATTGTATGTTGAGTCTGGTTTCAAGTTACAATGGTCCAGAAAAGACCATTGTATGTTGAGGCCATTGTAAGTTGAGGGATCACTGTATATAAAAACATAGATGCTTTTTATTCTAATTCTGGACAACACCTTGGTTCAACCAAGAATGTCACAAACCATATTGAAATAAATCTGCTAAAACCAGGACTATTTGGTGGGAAATATTTATTTTTTAGTAGATGACATTGTTTTGGAATTACAGTCACGAGTCAGATTCCTTGCAGAAAGTAAATTGATGATCACAGTAACCATAGATACGGCATTTATGTCTATAATTGTGTCTGCACTAAAACATGTTTGTAAAGAATAGAAAACTGTGGCCTCATCTCATATGTCAGTGTTTCCCAACCAGGGTGCCTCCAGATGTTGCAAAACCACAACTCCCAGCATGTCCAGACAGCCAAAGGGTGCGTTCACACGGAGTAATTCAAAAGAAATTTACTCGAGTAATTCCTCTTGAATTCTCCGCTTCAAATTAATGCACATATCCTCTGCCCATTGACTTTAATGTTTTTCCGCTGTCCTGTTCACACTGCGGAAATTCTGCTAGCGGAATTCCGACAATGAATTCTGTTCCGCTTGAAGAATGAGCATGTTCATTCTTCAAGCGGAATCCGCTAGCAGAAATCAATAGAAGTCAATGGTAAAAAAAAATAAAAATTCCCCCCGACATTGTTTCCGCACGGAATTTGCGTGGAATTCGTGCGGAAATGGCTTAAAAACCCTTCACTTCTTTCTCCCCCATTTCCGCGCGCAATTCCGCACAAATTCCACAAAAATGTTGCACGAAAATTACATCATTTTTTCCGCCCGTAAAATTTTCAGCGTGAATTACTCTTGATTTACTCCGTGTGAACGCACCCAAAGGCTGTCATATGTAATACATTCTGTAGCGGGGGATTTTCTATGTTGGAAGTTCTTTCCTGCAACAACTGAAATCCTTTCTATTGTGAAAGTCTTTTGAACTATAGCAGAGTGTGTGCTGTATGACAATGAGGGTACAGTACAGTATTGCGCAATATTGTCTTGGGTCTTGGTTGTAGGAACATGGCATATTGTGCTGATAAACAAAACATTTCTTATTATCAGTGGGAGCTGCATAGACGAGTGTGCAAAGAGTTTACATATGTTTATATATTGTCTCTGTTGTATTTATTCTATTTTAAAGAGAATACAAAATAAAAGAAGATGAACTGTTTATATTTATATATATATATATATATATATATATATATATATATATATATATATATATAATTTAAAATGTTCTGTTCTTAATGAGCTCAACATTTGATGATTTGCAGGTTGTAAAGGTCTGTTCTCCAGTCTGGCTATGTTATTGTAAAAGTTCTGTTTTATAGTAGTGTCGGCTTGCAAACAGTGTCTACTCTATTCCTTTCAGTCTCCTCTATATCTGGTGTTTTTGTTATTGTCTTTTTTTTATTTTTGTTGCGGAATTTGACAACTGACAATGGTGTATTTGTTGGATTTGTTATTTTTGTGGAGACCCATTGGTGCATTGGACAATGGGTTATTGTGTAATCTAAAGAGAGAAATATATGCATATATACATCATGGAGTAACTTATTTTCAATCTTTTGTGTGTTAAATCTATCAATTTGAAGCTACTATCTGAAAATACCAAAATGTGTTTATTTTAATAAATGCATCAAGCTTTTATGTGTCTGTTTTCTCTTATTTATTTTTAGCATGGATTACAATGAATTCATTGTTGTGGCATTAGTGACCTCAATAGATGGAAGACAACTAAAACATTGCAAGCTTTTATTTCTTTACATTGGGTTTAAAAGTGAAACGAGTGATCTGATTGGTTGCTCTGGGCTGAAAGGCTGACAGTTTTTTCTAGTACAGGATTCATGGCTTAATGCAGGGGTTTAAAACTTAAATCATCTGGGGGCTACGGGAGGTAGAGGCTGGGTGAGGCCGCATGTGCCCCTCATATATAATGTTCCCATCATGCGCCCCTCACATATAATGTTCCCATCATGCGCCCCTCATATATAATGTTCCCATCATGCGCCCCTCACATATAATGCCCCTATCATGCGCCCCTCACATATAATGACCCCCATCATGCGTCCCTCATATATAATGCCCCCATCATGTGCCCTCATATATAATGCCCCCATCATGCGCCCCTCACATATAATGCAGTTATATGCAGTACTGTATATATAAGCGTGCCAATGATTAATTTTAATTCTCTTTGTTTTTATATTATTATATATATATATACCATTTACTCCTCTCACAAAGGGCCCTTTGTGAGGTGGTATTCCTTTTATTTTATTATTCATTTATTATTTCTTTATTAATTCATAAAAATACCTATTTTTAGTATAATTGAAGCACGATTCCTGTTTTTTTTTATTATAGTCTAATATATTACATCTACTATACCTTCCTTGAGGTCTGGGTATTTTGTTTTTCTCTTTTATTTTTTTATATTAGCACCATAGGTATAGGTGCATTACCCGTTTGTCCTCGGTAGGTAGTATAACCGTGAGCTGCACATATTCTTTTCTTCTTCTTAGTTTTGTAAATTACTTTTATTAAAAAATCTTAATCCATCCAGTACTTATTAGCTGCTGAATAATACAGAGGAAATTATTTTCTTTTTGGAACACAGTGCTCTCTGCTGACATCACGAGCACAGTGCTCTCTGCTGACATCTCTGTCCATTTTAGGAACTGTCCAGAGCAGTATATGTATGGGCATTTTCTCCTACTCTGGACAGTTCTTAAAATGGACAGAGATGTCAGCAAAGAGCACTGTGCTTGTAATGTCAGCAGAGAGCTCTGTGTTCCAAAAAGAAAAGAATTTCCTCTGTAGTATTCAGCAGCTAATAAGTACTGGAAGGATTAAGATTTTTTTAATAGAAGTAATTTACAAATCAGTTTATTTAAAAAAAAAGTTTTCCACCGGAGTACCCCTTTAAGTTTCACAGCTAAGTCTCCTGCTGCAGCCTAAAACGAGCCTTCTTTGCGGGGATGCGGGCATTAGGTGATGTCATCAAATGTGCCGTGCAGGACATCAGCGTCCCGGCATCCTGCGCTGCTGATGCGATGACGTCACCAATCGCGCACATCCCGACAGGAAGGCTCGTTATAGGCTGCAGCAGGGAGATATAGATACCGTAGCAGTTTGCGCCAACGTGTGTGAAGTCTTCCGGTATTTAGCACTGCTTGGGCTGAATGCCTAAAGAAATCACCTGCCCGGCACTCGGGCTGCAAAATTTTGTTCCGTGGGCCGGGAGTTTGAGACCACTGGCTTAACCAGTTAAGGACCAAGGACGTCCCCGCACCCTGGGCTTTAAGGACCAAGGACGTTCCAGAACGTCCTGGTGTTTCTCCGGTCTCTGCCGCACGCCGGGCAGAGATCGGAATCGGATCTCTGCTGAAATCCTTCAGCAGGGATCCAGGGCAAACGCCGAGGGGGGCCATGTCAGACCCCCATGTCAGTGATCACCGCAAATGGCCGGCGAAATCGCGCCAGCGATTTGCGGCGATACCGGGCTGATCGGGTCTCTGGGACCCGACCGCCCGGTAATTTAGCATGATCCCGGTTGTCACAGACAGCCAGGACCATGCTGAAGTATAGGAGCGAGGTGGCAAGCCTGCCACCTCCTTCTATCCCCTGCGATCCGTCGGTTAGCTAACCGACCAATCGCAGGGGGGGAGGGGGGGCGGTTACTTCCTCCCGTCCTGCCCGGCCCCTGGAAGTCCGGAGAGGACAGGAGGAAGACCGGAAGACGCGGCGGGGGGACGGGGGAGTGCTGGGGACCGGCCCCGGTACTTACCTCGTCCCTGAAGACCCGGATCCCGGCGATGAAGACGGCGTCGGTGTCGACAGGTGAGTTCCTCTTCAGCCGCGGTCGGGCCCTTTACAGCAATGCACGTCGCCGTAAAGCAACATGCATTGCTGTAATGAGACCCTGTATACTACAACTCCCAGCATGCCCAGACAGCCCTTGGCGTCTGGGCATGCTGGGAGTTGCAGTTTTGCAACATCTGGAGGCCCACAGTTTGGAGACCACTGTGCCCTTTCAGATGTTGCAAAACTACACATCCTCAGTATGCCCTTACTGTCCAGGCATGCTGGGAGTTGTAGTTCTGTAACATCTGGCCCTTCAGATGTTGCAGAACTACAACTCCCAGCATGCCTAGACCGTTTTGGCATACTGGGAGTTGTAGTTTTGCAACATCTGGAGGGCTACAGCTTGGACACCACTACACAGTGGTCCCCAAACTGTTCTCCTCCAGCTGTTGCGTAACCACTACTCCCAATATGCCCTTCGGCTGTCTGGGCATGCTGGGAGTTGTGGTTTTGCAACAACTGGAGGCACACTGGTTGGGAAACATTGTCTGTTCCCTAAATCAGTGTTTCCCAACCCATGTGCCTCCAGCTGTTGCAAAACTATAACTACCAGCATGCACTGATAGACCATGCATGCTGGGAGTTGTAGTTTTGCAACAGGTGGAGGTCCCGTCCCCCCCTGTGAATGTACAGGGTACATTCACATGGGCAGGGGGCTTGCAGGCTGCAAGTTTGCGATGCAGCAAATTTTGCGCGGCAGCTCAAACTCGCAGCGGGAAACTCGCTGTAATCCCCCGCCCGTGTGACTGTACCCTAAAAACACTACACTACACTAACACAAAATAAAATAAAAAGTAAAAAACACTACATATACACATACCCCTACACAGCCCCCCTCCCCTCCCCAATAAAAATGAAAAACGTCTGGTACGCCACTGTTTCCAAAATGGAGCCTCCAGCTGTTGCAAAACAACAACTCCCAGTATTGCCGGACAGCCGTTGATTGTCCAAGCATGCTGAGAGTTTTGCAACAGCTGGAGGCACCCTGTTTGGGAATCACTGGCGTAGAATACCCCTATGTCCACCCCTATGCAAATCCCTAATTCAGGCCTCAAATGCACATGGCGCTCTCTCACTTTGGAGCCCTGTCGTATTTCAAGGCAACAGTTTAGGGCCACATATGGGGTATCACCGTACTCGGGAGAAATTGCCTAACAAATTTCAGGGGGCTTTTTCTCCTTTCACCCCTTATGAAAAGGTGAAGTTGGGGTCTACACCAGCATGCTAGTGTAAAAAAAAAAATTTTTTACACTAACATGCTGGTGTTGCCCTATACTTTTCATTTTGACAAGAGGTAAAAGGGAAAAAAAGCCCCCCAAAATTTGTAACGCAATTTCTTCTGAGTACGGAGATACCCCATATGTGGGCGCAAAGTGCTCTGGGGGTGCACAACAAGGCCCAGAAGGGAGAGTGCACCATGCACATTTGAGGTGATTTGCACAGGGGTGGCTGATTGCTACAGCGGTTTTGACAAACGCAAAAAAAAAAAAAAAAACACATGTGACCCCATTTCGGAAAATCCACCCCTCACGGTATGTAATGAGGGGTGCAGTGAGAATTTACACCCACTGGTGTCTGACAGATCTTTGGAACAGTGGGCTGTGCAAATTAAACATTTTGTACAGCCCACTGTTCCAAAGATCTGACAGACACCAGTGGGGGGCAAATGCTCACTGTACCCCTTGTTACGTTCCTCAAGGGGTCTAGTTTCCAAAATGGTATGCCATGTGGGGGTTATTTTGCTGTCCTGGCACCATAGGGGCTTCCTAAATGCGACATGTTCCCCATCCCCCCCCCCTCCTTCTCTTCTGAGCATTGTGGTTCCCCTGCAGTGCACTTGATGTCCACTTATGGGGTACCTCCATACTCAGAAGATATGGGGTTACAAATTTGTGGGGTATTTTCTGCTATTAACCCTTGCAAAAATGTGAAATTTGGAGGGAAACACACATTTTAGTGAAAACAATTTTTTTTTTTTTTACATATGCCAAAGTGGTGAAACCCCTGTGGGGTATTAAGGTTCACTTTACCCCTTGTTACGTTCCCCAAGGGGTCTAGTTTCCAAAATGGTATGCCATGTGGTTTTTTATTGCTGTCCTGGCACCATAGGGGCTTCCTAAAAGCGGCATGCCCCCAGAGCAAAATTTGTTTCCAAAAAGCCAAAATGTGACTCCTTCTCTTCTGAGACCTGTAGTGCGCCAGCAGAGCACTTTTCTCCCCCATATGGGGTGTTTTCTGAATCAGGAGAAATTGGGCTTCAAATTTTGAGGGGTAATTTCTGCTTTAACCCTTTGTAAAAATGAAAAATTTTTGGGAAACCAAGCATTTCCCCAAGGGGTCTAGTTTCCAAAATGTGATGCCATGTGTTTGTTTGTTTTTTTGCTGTCCTGGCACCATAGGGGCTTCCTAATTGCGACATGCCCCCTGAGCAAAATTTGCTCTCAAAAAGCCAAATATGATTCCTTCTCTTCTGAGCATTGTAGTTCGCCCGCAGTGCTCTTCAGGTCAACTTATGGGGTACCTCCATACTCAGAAGAGATGGGGTTACAAATGTTGGGGGTCTTTTCTGCTATTAACCCTTGCAAAAATGTGAAATTTGGGGGGAAAACACACATTTTAGTGAAAATTTTTTTTTTTTTTTTTACATATGCAAAAATCGTGAAACACCTGTGGGGTATTAAGGCTCACTTAATTCCTTGTTACGTTCCTCAATGGGTCTAGTTTCCAAAATGGTATGGCATGTGTTTGTTTTTTTGCTGTTCTGGCACCATAGGGGCTTCCTAAATGCAACACGCCCCCCAAAAACCATTTCAGGAAAACATACTCTCCAAAATCCCCTTGTCACTCCTTCGCTTCTGAGCCCTCTACTGCGCCCGACGAACACTTTACATAGACATATGAGGTATGTGCTTACTCGAGAGAAATCGGGCTACAAATATAAGTATACATTTTCTCCTTTTACCCCTTGTAAAATTTAAAAAATTGGGTCTACAAGAACATGCAAGTGTAAAAAATGAAGAATGGGAATTTTCTCCTTCACTTTGCTGCTATTCCTGTGAAACACATAAAGGGTTAAAACGCTGACTGAATGTCATTTTGAATACTTTGGGGGGTGCAGGTTTTATAATGGGGTCATTTATGGGGTATTTCTAATATGAAGGCCCTTCAAATCCACTTCAAACCTGAACTGGTCCCTGAAAAATAGTGAGTTTTAAAATTTTGTGAAAAATTGGAAAATTGCTTCTGAACTTTGAAGCCCTCTGGTGTCTTCCAAAAGTAAAAACACGCCAATTTTATTACATATTGTATATGTGATCCAAAAAAATTTATTTGGAATATCCATTTTCCTTACAAGCAGAGAGCTTCAAAGTAAGAAAAATTCAAAATTTTCATTTTTTTCATCAAATTTTGGGATTTTTTACCATGAAAGGATGCAAGTTGCCACAAAATTTTACCGCTATGTTAAAGTAGAATATGTCACAAAAAAAAACAATCTCGGAATCAGAATGATAACTAAAAGCATTTCAGAGTTATTAATGTTTAAAGTGACAGTGGTCAGATGTTCAAAAAACGCTCTGGTCCTAAGGTGTAAAATGGCCTGGTCCTTAAGGGGTTAATGCCTTTTGTGTGTAAATTCTGTTTTAAATAATATTAAACATAGCAATTGCATATTCACACATTTAGTAACTGCTGTGACATTACAAATGGTCAACTAAGCTACGGTTACTGTTTTTAAGTATCACTGTAACTTAAAAAAAAGGCACATCAAAAGTTATGATTGCTCAGGGTCTCAATGCTGAGACCTCACCGTTCAGGAAAATGAACCGAAACAAGTGTGTAGCATTGCTGTTCACTCCTCAGCTCATTGCGATCTTTGTCCTGCTGCTCTATTATCAGTCTATAAAAAAGATATGTACTGTTTTGTAAAAAAATAATATATGGCTAAAAAGACATACTTACCTAGTCCCTGTCCCCTGCAGCTTCCATTTGGCTTTTTCCGGTCACCCAATCTTTTCTCTACTTCCTGATGTTATACCTTTCCTTTTTTTAACTTGAACATGGGCAAATTTGTCAAAATTTTCTAAATGAAAACTGACTTGGTTGCCCATAGCAACCAGTCAGAGCTAACCCTTCATTTTCTAAACTGTTCTGGTAAAATGAAACCTATGACTGGTTTGTTATGGACACCTTTTCCTTTTATACACTTTTAATAAATCTGCCCCATAGATTTCAGGTTGAATCTAATTGGTCTTGTCCGCCTGGAAAACAATCACAGTCAGAAAAATGCCTAATAGAATTCTTGAGGATTGTTAAACTAGATGTGATATTACTAACGCAGGGTCAAATAAACCTTAGGTGTAACCTGTGTAGGGGGCCTGAGTGAGTTTTATTCAGGTAAGCTACGGTAACTTCACAAAAAAAGTTTCAGTAAGGTAAGCTGCAGCGACATCACAGTTTTGTTTCCATCAGGAAACTGCTGTGACATTACAAATGGTTGTCACTTGTGACATCACAAGTGGATTCCAGTTAAGAGTTATGATGTCACAACTGTTTAAAGCCTATTAAGTGTCACTGTCACAGGGACATATCAAAAGTTTTGATCGTCTGGGATCTCAATGCTGTGACCCCCACCGTTTAGGATAATTAGCCAGGACAAGTGCTTTGCATTACTGTTTACTCCCCAGTTCGTAGCAATCTTTGTCTTACTGCTCCATTATAAGTCTAAGGCTGGGTTCACACTGCGGAATCAGAATTTCTGCCAGAGATTGAGCCGGCGGCACCAGGACTGCGTGGACTGCATTGCTGTCCCCATAGATGGCAATGCATTTCTGGGTGGATCTTTTGGGAGATCTGCTCAGAAATGTATTGCCATCTATGGGGATGGCAATGCAGTCCACGCGGTCCTAGTGCCGCTGCTCGATCTCTGGCAGAAATTCTCCCGGGAAATTCCACAGTGTGAACCCAGGATAAGGGTTTATTCACACGGCAGAATTTCCGCTTGCGGAATTCCACCACAAATTAAAGCCCATAGTCTTCTATGGGATTCCGCACTCCCATTCACACCTCTGAATTTCCGCTAGCGGAATTCCACAAGCGGAAATTCAGAAATATGAATGGGAGTGCGGAATCCCATAGAAATCTATGGGCTTTAATTTGAGGTGAAATTCCACAAGCGGAAATTCTGGCGTGTGAATAGACCCTAAGGCTAGGTTCAGACTACGGAATCTACGGGCAGAAAATTTTCGCCCGGAGATTCCGAGTTCCGCCTGCGCCGACTGAATCAGTCGGTGCTAGGACCGCGCGGACACTGCAGTCTCCTATAGACTTCTATGTGTTCCACTAGGATTTCCGCCTGAAGAAAGAGCAACCCCTTTCTTCAGGCGGAAATTTTCTAGCGGATTTTTCATCCGGATTTTCCGCTTCACAAATTCCGAAGTGTGAATTTGTGAACGGAAAACCATTCACTACACTATGCATTATAGTAAGCGAAAATTCTGGCGGAAATTCCGTTGTCTGAACCTAGCCTAAGAAGCAGTGAGACAAATATTGCTACGAGCCAAGGAATGAGCAGCAATGTTGCACAACTCTCTGGGCTTTCTCACCTGAACTGTTTCAGTCAGGTCCCCTCCCATAGACATGAATAGAGGGGGCGTGGTGTGACATCATGTCCCCAGTCCCGGAAACCCGGAGGTTTCCGAAACTAGAGACGCAGTCCCCGCATAGAATGTGGGTGCTGCAGGGAGGTCGCGGGGGTCTCAGCAGCAGGCCCCCCGCGATCAGACATCTTATCCCCTATTCTTTGGATAGGGGGTAAAAAAAATTTGCCCGGAATACCCCTTTAATGTGCAAGGTGGTGTTGTGCCCAGAGCACAACACAAGAAGGTGAATGTATTACCAGTCTCACCTATGCATATTTTGGAAGATAATGCACGCTTCTGTCTTCTTTTTCATATATATACTTGGACTGTTAAAAATCTGATGCAATCTTAGAGTGCCTAGTGTAAATGCACTCGTTCTCAGAATAAGATAGTTGTACACTTTCAATGCCAGCTTGTGGCACAAAATGTTACAACTTTCTGGATAGCGCATTTTCCATGAAGGGCTCATTCACACGGGAGTTGAGCTCTTTTTGTTGCATGTGATGGAAAATAACACGTGTACTCTGTTGGGAATATCTCATTACCTAAACACCCCTGTTGTTCTGATGAACATTGCTGGCAACATTATGTTAGAAACAATGGAATATTACTCACAAAATTTCCAATATTCCACCATTAAGGCCAAATACAACCACAGTTTGTATCTGTATTTGTGCTGCAGAAATGATAGAAATAAAACATTGCATATGTTGCAGCATAAAGATAACAATATGGCTGGTTTCACATGTAGTATTTTGGTCTGTATTTAATACTCATTTTGGTCTGTTTTAACCAAAATCAAAGAACCCATACAGAGAAAAACTATAATGGAAACATTTTCCCAATTTTTGTTTGGATCCACTCCTGGTTTTGGCTACAAATACTGACCAGAATGAGCTCCAAAATGAGGATTAAATACTAACCAAAATATGTGTGTGAAGCCAGCCTAATACAGTGACCCCCCGACCTACGATGGCCCCGACATACGATCATTTCAACATACAATGGCCTCTCAGAGACCATCGCATGTTGAAGGCAGAATCAGGATACGATGCTTTTGTATGTCGGGGCCATCGCATAAACAGCTATCCGGCAGCGCAGACGGCTTCAGCTGCCACCGGATTGCCATTTACGATGCCCCGTGTGGTCCGCTGACGATCACTCACCTGTCCTCGGGGCTCCGGCGCGTCCTCTTCGGGATTCCCTGCATCATCGGCACCCTCCATCGTCGCTGCGCACGCCGTCCCCTCATCCAATCGGAGCAGTGTGCGTAGCGACGTGACGGCAGCAACGGAGAGCGAGGATGCTGGGGAAGCAGAGGCCTTGCCGGAGCGTCGAGGACACCCCCGGGACATGGCGACAGTGATGGAAGGCGACATCTAGGGCAGCGGTGATGAGCGATGACGGTCCGGAGCGGCGGGAACACGTGAGTATAACCTCCAATACCAGTGGTCTTCAACCTGCGGACCTCCAGATGTTGCAAAACTACAACTCCCAGCATGCCTGGACAGCCGTTGGCTGTCCGGGCATGCTGGGTGTTGTAGTTTTGCAACATCTGGAGGTCCGCAGGTTGTAGACCACTGTCCTATACTTTACATTGCACGGATCCCTCTTCATACGATGGTTTCAACAAACGATGGTCCATTTGGAACGGATTACCATCGTATGTTGAGGGGCCACTGTACAAAGTAAATAATATCAACATAGTTAGGTGCAGTACTTTTGAAGCATTTTTTTACTATTTTATTTTTTTTAAGTAAAATAGTTAAAGCTTCATGTGTATTGTAGAAAAGCTTCCATACTGCATACTACATATGTGTGTACCAAAATATATATTTTCATACAGTACAGTATTTTAGAGATATAGCGCTATAACATAATGGCCCTTATTTCCTAAGAGTGTTGTGTAGGTTTCTTTGTGGGTTTTAATTCCCTACAATTTATTTTCCACGGTATTTACTAAGGTTTCCCTACATTTTCCCCTTTCCCTACACTTTGCTTTTTTTACACATGCTCTGATCTGTCTGGTTTTCCTCAGCTGAAATCCACCACATTTTCTGTGGAAACCTTAGTAAATATGTTGTTGTTTTTTGTGAAAATGTCGGGAACACGCCCCTTTTCTGTGACCACACCCCCTTTTCCTGACGGCCACGCCCCTTTTTGGATTTTCTTAGCAAAATGGAGAGTTTGTCGGGGCTTTTTTCAATTATGGCACAAATTATGTCGCAGACAGAATTTCTAGCGCAATTCTGGCACACAACCCAACAAAACATGTCAGGTTTGCAATAGTAAATGAGGGCCGTCACGCCCCCTCCCATAGAGTTGCATTGAGGGGACGGGGCAACTGACGTCCCAGACTTCCGTTCCCGTGGTTGCGACCGAGACCCTCCAGCGCTTCTGGACAATAAACAGGTGGGTACTGCATGCAACATTGCGGGGGTCCCCAGCGGCGGGCCCCCCGCGGTCAGACATCTTATCCCCTATCCTTTGGATAGGGGATAAGATGTCTAGGGTGGGAGTACCCCTTTAATCCTTCAGTATATCAATGCTCCATGAAGAAAGTTGTGCCACATTAATTTGCCCAGTCTATTGAATTGGATTTCTCACTGTGACCCTGGCTTTAACGCACATTTCCAAAATAATATTTACAAGAAAAGTAGATTTTGTTAGTTTTCCAAAATGGGGAATCAATTCTGCAATGCTCATTGGTTTTGAATTACTTTTGTTTACCAAGTACAATTAGTTGGGAAATTCATGTGTTCACATATAATTTTTCGCCTGAGGGAGATTTATCAAACTTTGTGCAGGGGAGCAGTGGAGCAGTTGCCAATAGCAACCAATCAGATTCCAGCTTTTATTTTTTAATAATTTAATTAATAATTTTTTTAAAATAAAAGCTGGTTGCTATGGGAAACTGTTCCAATGCTCCTTTTCACAAGATTTGATAAATCTCCCTCAGGCGAAAAATTATATGTGAACACATGAATTTCACAACTAATTGTACTTGGTAAACAAAAGTAATTCAAAACCAATGAGCATTGCAGAATTGATTCCCCATTTTGGAAAACTAACAAAATCTACTTTTCTTGTAAATATTATTTTGGAAATGTGCGTTAAAGCCAGGGTCACAGTGAGAAATCCAATTCAATAGACTGGGCAAATCCCCTTTGCTTACATGCACAGTGGAGAGCGACTACCATTACCTTGTTAAGGTTAGCATGTGGGACTCACTTTAGTGGGCCCTCAATGGGTAATAAACAAGGGCAACAGTTATCACAGTTATCAAAGCAATGCAGACACATGAGGTATTTACAGTAATGAAATTTAATTTCACATAATTCATTGACTAGACCTATTTTCCCTAATAGGGACATTAAAGGGGTTATCCAGGAAAAAACTTTTTTTTATATATCAACTGGCTCCAGAAAGTTAAACAGATTTGTAAATTACTTCTATTAAAAAATCTTAATCCTTTCAGTACTTATGAGCTTCTGAAGTTAAGGTTGTTCTTTTCTGTCTAAGTGCTCTCTGATGACACGTGTCTCGGGAACCGCCCAGTTTAGAAGCAAATCCCCATAGCAAACCTTTTGTAAACTGGGCGGTTCCCGAGACACGCGTCATCAGAGAGCACTTAGACAGAAAAGAACAACCTTAACTTCAGAAGCTCATAAGTACTGAAAGGATTAAGATTTTTTAATAGAAGTAATTTACAAATCTGTTAAACTTTCTGGAGCCATTTGATATATATAAAAAAGTTTTTCCTGGATAACCCCTTTAAATGTCACAGACACGTCAAAATTTAATCAGATGGGGTCTCAGTACTAAGTCTCCTTCTGATATAGTCATAGCTGGGTGGCGGACTTCATGCCCGGGCTTGCTGCTCTTTTATCAGATGGACTGAGCACCAAGCCAGGGAGAGATAGCACCTGACTTTAACTAATCATTGGAGAGGGGGTTAGCACTGAGCCCCTGACCAATGTAAACTTTTGATATGTCCATGTGACCTGTCAAAATTAAACAAAGCATAGAACAAGCAAATAGAAAAACTTTGTAATATATCTTATTAGACAAAAATGCTTGTTTCACCTCCCCAGCTCAGCTTTGTTCTGTGTTTGCAAGACAAGCCAGTACAAGACTATAAATTGCTGAGGAGGGAGCTCTGCCCACCAGCTCTAGGAGAACTGCAAATTAAAGGCGAAGCCTGCAGAGCAGAAATTTTCTAAATAATACCATATACAAGCTATATAATGGCCAGACATAGTACTCCTCCTCATGTAGACACACTGGACGGCTTATTCCAAAGTCATCTGAAATGACAGGTATGCTTTAAGTGACAGAAACACTTAAAATTTTTTGCAAAACTGAAAAGCCTGCTGTTATCTTCAACCAACAAACATGGTTACATAATTTAATTACAGGCCTAACTAAAAAAACAAGCTCCCCGTAGTGCTTATCCAAGCCAAATCTTTTTCTGTGATGGACTGTTGCCTTGAGCCCATCACTCTTAGAAAATAGCACCAATATAATAATTCAGCCTATTTAACTTAATCCCTTAATGACCACAGACGTAAATGTACATTCTGATGCGGAGGTACATTGCACACCAAGACGTACATTTACATCCTGTTCATGACCGCGAGCATCAGATGGTAATGCTGGACATCAGCAATCGCGCATCTGCGTCCCCTCCCCTGTCTCCGGCTGTCTCCAGGGGTCTTCTGCTCTGGTCTGAGATCGAGCAGACCAGAGCAGAAGATTGACGATAATACTGATCAGTGCTGTGCATAGCACTAAACAGTATTAGCAATCAAATGATTGCTATAGATAGTCCCCTATGGGGACATGAAAAGTGTAAAAAAAAAAAGTAAAAATAAATAAATAGAAAAATCCCCTCCCCCAATAAAATTTTAAATTGTCCATTTTTCCCATTTTGCCCCCAAAAAGTGTTAAAAAAAAATAATTAATAAACATATTTGATATCGCCGCATGTGTAAATGTCTGAACTATCAAAACATAATGTTAATGATCCCGTACGGTGAATGGTGTAAACGTAAAAAATTAAAAAAAAATCCAAAATGTTGTCACATTTAAATTTGTGATTTAAAAGTTTCATATACAATACATATATGGTATCGATAAAAAGTACAGATCACTGTGCAAAAAATTTGCCCCCATACAGCCGCATATATGGAAAAATGAAAAAGTTATAGGTGGTCAAAATAGGGCGATGTTAAACATAAATATTTTGTACAAAAAGTTTGATATTTTTTAAAAACAGTACAATAATAGAAAAGTATGTCAAGATGGGTATCATTTTAATCAGATTGACCAACAGAATAAAGACAATATGTCATTTTTTACCATACAGTGTAAAAAATTTGCAAAATTGTGGTTTTCATTTAAATTTCCTCACTAAAAAAATTATTTTTTGGGTTCGCCAAACATTTTATGGTAAAATGAGAGAGTTTCATTACAAAATAAAATTGGTCACGAAAAAAAACAAGCCCTCATATGGCTCATTTTTAGCTAAAGAGAAGAGAGGTGAAAAATACATATGCGCATGTATTTTGGTGCATATGTGACTGAATTGGTATAAACCTTTAATATGGCACAAGTAAAAATTGTTAGGACATTGGTGGGATATAAAACATGTAAGAGCTACTCGGAAAAAGAAAGACACCACATAGTACTTAGAAGGATTTTATTAGACCTTATATAAGGTGACTTGTTACAATAATTGTGCTTTAAAAAGTGACAGTATAATGGTTATACAAAAAGAGCACAAAGTAATGTAAAAATATCATTATTTTGTTATTTACAATCATTATGAATACGCATTTTACACCTGAATTAAAATTCCACAAGTCAATATTTTAACACAGATTTTTAAACAGTTTTAAAGAAAAGGTTTCAACCGTATGGTGAGATATAGGTTGATACACATATGCGGTGTGAAAAAAAAATCTAACACTGGTTGTCTACAGAACATCTTTTGGCACACACGGCACCTCTCATCTCATGGCTTATCACACATCATAACATGCACGACCAAAATATATTTCCATATTAAAGGGAAGACGGCTTCATATTGGTTGACCCAAACACATAAAATAAATGCAGATAGAGCTTCCACTTGGGTTCAAACTAAATATTCATACAAAATAACAATATAAACAAATAAAGAAATTTTCCAAAAGTTTTGACATCATTTTGGAATGGTGATATGACATCTCATACTCCAGCTGCAATACACACATTGGCCCTGATTTACTAAGAGTGTTGTGTAGGTTTCTTTGTGGGTTTTAATTCCCTACTATTTTTTTCCACAATATTTACACATTTTTCCTACATTTAGATTTTTTTTTTACACATGCTGTGGGGTTTTCAAATCCACTACATTTTCTGTGGAAACCTTAGTAAATATGTTGGGTTTTTGTAAAAATGTTGGGTACACGCCCCTTTTCGGTAGTCACACCCCTTTTTCGGGTTCTCTCAGTAAAATGGAGAGTTAGCTGTTTTTTTTTCTCAATTCTGGCACAAATTCTGGCACAGACAGAATTTTTTGGTGCAATGCGCCAGAATCTGGCACACAACCCAACAAAACATGTTGTGTTTTCAATAGTAAATGAGGGCCAAAATGTTTCTACTGCAAGAAGATATGAAGTAGAAGTAGCACAGACCTTTGTACAGCTGCACCATGCTTGCAGATATAAAGAGGGTACTGCTTACACTAAGTTCTATGTTAGCAGCTCGGTCCCTAGACCCACCAGCACAGAAGTTGCCATATACCCTTCTGTGCTACCTTTTTGCTCCCCTTCACTTAAAGTCTTATAGAAGGGATATTTTTTTTCTGTTTTTATCTATAAAAATAGTGCAGATTGTATGTTGTGAACATCAAGTTCCTTAAAACAGCCCATGATCATCTGTACTGTCATTCACAACGTTTTTAGGTATAGGCTTGCACAATTGTAACTTAGAGACACTGTTAAGAATCAGATTCTGCATGGGTAAGATAGCAGGCTTTAGGACACATTGTACAGTGACCCCCCCCCCCGACCTACGATGGCCCCGACAAACGATCATTTCAACATACGATGGCCTCTCAGAGGCCATAGCATGTTGAAGGCAGCATCAACATACGATGCTTTTGCATGTCGGGGCCATCACATAAACAGCTATCCGGCAGCGCTGACTGCTTCAGCTGCCACCGGATAGCCATTTACGGTGCCTTGTGTGGTCTGCTGACGATCACTTACCGGTCCTCGGGGCTCCGGCATGTCCTCTTCGGGATCCCCTGCATCGTCGGCGCTCTCCATCCTAGTCATCACGTCGCTGCGCACGCTGTCCCGTCATCTAATAGGAGTGGCGTGCGTAACGATGTGATGGCGGCGATGGAGAGCGAGAATGCCGGGGAAGCAGAGGCCTTGCCGGAGAGTCAGGGACACCCCGGGGAAGGGGCGACAGCAAGGGACATCCTGGGAAGCGGTGATGGTCCGGGGAGCGGCGGGGACAGGTGAGTACAACTTCCTCTACCAGTGGTCTTCAACCTGCGGACCTCCAGATGTTGCAGGTTGTAGACCACTGTCTTATACTTTACATTGCACGGATCCCTCAACAAACGATGGTTTCAACAAACAATGGTCCATTTGGAACAGATTACCATCGTATGTTGAGGGACCACTGTACACTAAAAATATTTGTTCCCTATTTCCATAGCCCTGGGTGCCATGCGTGGTCAATCATAAATACTGGTAAAGTTTAATTGGCCTAAGTTCATTCACAGACTGTTACCATTGAGTGGGATCATGTGTTTTTCATAAATTCTAAAAAATTACAAAATTTGGAATGTTTATCTTGTAACAGTAACACTTAGCGCAGTATAGTATGCACAACCGAGAACAATTAAACTGTAACATATATTATTTATACCAAAACTGTACAGTTCTATAGAGCAAGTGAAGATGATGACATCTCATCCACAACACTTCAGTGAATATGTATAGTGTAGTAGATGGTCTGTCGGAGAATAAAATCCATTGTTAGTTGTTCAGTCACAGGGCCTGGTACCATTTATATGTTGGGCCTCACACTCACATACTGAGTAGTCTTTATTTAATTTCTTTAGAACACAAAACATTGTTTAAATGAAACAAAGGGCAACAAACATCCAAAACCTTTAGCTAAATCCATCTTTGTTTCTCTCTTTCTATACATTGGCAAAAAGCTGTAGATGATACAAAATCTATGTAATTCCCACATCGAGACCTCTGGAAATAAACACGTTTAAGTCTTGTTATGTTCACACATCATATTTTTCACAAGTATTCCAGTGAGTGTTCTGTGTTGAATATGCACTGTAGTTATAATATAATAGAATAATAGGTAATAGAAATATACACTGCGGGAACGTAGCTTTAACAAACATATGATGCCCTCTTCAAGTATAATACATCTGTTTTGGTTTGTTGGCATATTTTCTGTACTATAATCTCTGCCATATGAAAAAAGGCTTTTTTTTTTGGTTGGCATATTTTGTTGTTGATTTTATTTAATACTCAACAGTGCCACATTTTCATGTAGATAACCAGTCAAGAACAGAGTATGTTAGCTTTCTATATAAGAAAGCTTACCATATATACTCGAGTATAAGCCCCAAATATAAGCCGAGGCCCCTAATTTCACCCCAAAAACCCAGGAAAAGTTATTGACTCGACTATAAGCCTAGGGTGGGAAATACATCATCCCCCCCCTTCATCATTACCCTATCATCATCCCCCCTTCATCATCCCCCCCTTCATCATTACCCTGTCATCATCACCCTGTCATCATCATCATCCCCTCCTTCATCATCCCCCCCTTCATCATCCCCTCCTTCATCATTACCCTGTCATCATCACCCTGTCATCATCCCCCCCTTCATCATTACCCTGTCATCATCCCACACCACCCCCTTCATCATCACCGCTTGTCATTGTCTGATTTAACAGTGGTCTTCAACCTGCGGACCTCCAGATGTTCCAAAACTACAACTCCCAGCATGCCCGGACAGCCATCGGCTGTCCGGGAATGCTGGGGATTGTAATTTTGAAACATCTGGAGGTCCGCAGGTTGAAGACCACTGCCCGGGCTTTCGTCATCATCCAGTACCCCCTCCCCCCTTTAGTTTTGTACTCACCTCCGCTCGGCAGGACGTTCGGGTGAGCTGGTCCGGGCCATCTGTGCTGCAAGACCGTCTGGTGGGGAGGGATAGTCGTTCCGGGCTGTTCATCTTCATGGGTGGGCCTCTTCTCCGGGCTTCACGCCCGGCCCCGAAATAATGACGTTGCCTTGACGACGATGCACAGGGACATTCAACGTCAACATCCCTGTGCGTCTTCGTCAAGGCAACAGCAGGTTGAAGACCACTGAGGGCAGAGAGTTCACTTGAGTATAAGCCAAGGGGGGTGTTTTCAGCATGAAAAATCGTGCTGAAAAACTCGGCTTATACTCGAGTATATACGGTACACCTAATGGTCCCTAAAATCTCCCAAGGTGTGCCTTTCAACACTGTTTTAGGGTACGTTCCCACACGGCGTATTTGCTGCGTATTTGCTGCTGCGTATTTTATTTTCCCTCTTGAAGTCAATGGGTAGGAAAATACGCAGCACCAAATACGCAGCAAATACGCAGCAAATACGCAGCAGAATACGCCATGTGGGAATGCACCCTTAGGGTGCGTTCACATGCTCTTTGTTTTTGTGGGTTTTCCGCTGCGTATTTGAAAGGTTGCAGGCTCTACTCGGCTATCCGTGGCAGATTTTCCACCGAGGAATTTACGCCGCGGACAATCTGCTATGGACAGCCGAGAAGAGCCCGCCATTTTCAAATATGCAGCTGAAAACCCGCAAAAACAAAGAGCGTGTGAACGCATCCTTAAGCTATGGAAATAATTTTTTCTACGAAAATTCCCCAACTCTATACATGAATGGAGTGGCATGGCATGAAGTGCTGGCCGACATGCCTACTCCATGCATCTCTATTGGAAAGCCAGAGATACAACGTTCATGTATCTCTGGCTCTCCCATAGAGATACATGGAGTTGGCGTGTTGACCACCCCTCTGTGCTGTGGACAACATGGCTTTTTTCATGCAGAGAAATGGGTTGCCGGAAGGGAAATTGCAGGGGGTCAAAGGTCGAACCCCCTGCGATCGGATACTTATCTCCTATCCCTAGGATACGGGAAAGATCACTGTAAACAAGAGTACTCCTTTAAAATGACATTTTTTTTAAATGTTACGTAAATACTTTCTGTTCTAAAATGTGTTTTGAACAATTAAAATTTTTTTTAAAGAAATCTTATAAATATTGAAAATTCTGTGTTAAAATTGTTTTAAAGAAATGTACATGACTTACATACAGATGTAGCCATGGTGCATTAACCTGACACAGCAATGTGTTGTGTTGGGATATCCTAATGCACCAGGGATGAAGATAAGGCCAGTAATTGAGGAGTAATAAACTTAGGTCTGTGCAACAAGTTAAGATAATTTATCTCATCCTCAGGAGTACAGTACAATATCTTAATGTGCCAGGGACCAACCTGAGGTTATTTTACCCTCAAGTTGGTGTACGAGTGGATTGCGCTACAAGTCCGGTTTTCTAAAGCCCTGATTCACCAGGGATCAATTTGAGGCTGGCTACATCTGTATTAAGTTAAAACATTCTACAAATCATGATTTTTTCTGTTCTAGGCATCCTTTCCTGAGCACCAATAACATTTACATAAGGTAGACAAGAATACAATGAAGACCTGTAAGAAAACAGTACTCAACATTTGTCCACATATCCATGGCACTTAAATTGTAGAACAGCATACATAGACACGTAAAAGGCACATAAGTTATATAAAAAGTCCAAAAATGCTGTACAGTCAACCTGGTCTGATCACTTGATCCTTACACATTGGCACTTTTAGCATGAGTAGGGGAACCGGACCCCTGAGATGAATAATAAAATCGGTTCTCCATAAAAGCTTGAGATTCCCCAGAACAGCAAACAATAACTATTCCACCAAACAAGCAGAACGCTGCCCCAATCCATCCAGCGTACAAGGAATAGCCAAAAGTCACAATGGTTGTTTCTTTGTGTGTAGACACTGGAAACCATATGGTGGCCATGATGGAACTCAATGCTATGAAAAAGAAGACCAAGACAGAACAAAGTTAGTAGAATGATAATGAATGTGTTCATACATGATACAGTACTTTTAAGTAATAGACTAATCTTTTGATAATTTGAATATGTTAAAAAAAAACATACTTTAGGTACAATGTATTCTTTCTTCTTCATTTGGATAAACACTGTCAGAATCAAACAATTTTTATATATCGTACATCTTGGCAAGACATTTACCTTTCTAATATACTTCATTAAAACATGTTATCTCCTTTTTTGATAGAAATTACAGCTTATAAAAAAAGACCACTAGGGGTCCCCATACCATTCAGAACATAATCCTGGCTGGCTGCAGCATCATCTTTGTCTCAGCTAAAGCACCGGCAGTACACATTGGCACTTGCTAGTCCCACCCTCAGTAAGTGAGGGTGGGACTAGCAACCCTCTGTGTTTACTCCTCTCCTATCAGACTCCTGTCTGAAAACAGAGAGGACAGGGTTACAGAGCAGCCTGCAGTGATTGAATGAAGAGACCCAGCACTTCACAGCAGACTCAGGGAGGAAATAAAGGCAGGGTGACACGCATCGGACACGCCACCTCCTGAGCAGTGGATGTCAGAATGAGTGAGCAGCAAACTGACGGGATTTGTGCTCCAAATACAAAAGCTAGAAATTTAAAGAATCTGCATGACCCAGTGAGCAACATTCATGGGCATTTTTTTTACTGTGATAGGTACACTTTAAACAAGCAACCAATCTATTTGATTGGCACTTCCATTAGGCACAGGTCTGCCCGTGTAATACTACCCTTTGTCCGCATTGTAGATGCCCAGGTTTGGCATTTTAATAAAACGGAGGAGCTGACAAGGATCACCCCAATAACTTGTGGTTCAGGCAGCATGAAAGTGATGATAGGTTCCCTTTAATTCAGTGCCTTTATGTGACTGTTATTATGATATGATATCAACAGTAGATTCTGTGTTTCTTTGTGTGACACATTTTTGAGCTTTGTTCATGTCTGTAATGTAAGGAATTACTGAACTAAGGATTTTACATTAATTCACATATATATATATATATATATATATATATATATATATATTAGGGGTGTGAATCGCCAAGAATTTGGCGATTCGATTCGAATCGCGATACCAGTGTGGCGATTCGATATATCGCGATATATCGCGATACCGTCTAGGTGACGATACATCGCGATATATCGCCCACCTGGGAGCATTCATAGATCCCAATAGACGCCGCTGTCAGCTTTGACAGCGGCGATCTAGTACTCCGGTGCTCACTTTTCTCATGTTATCCCGTCCGGGCTGCAAAATAAAATAAAACGCACTTTATCTTACCTGCCAACGAGCCCGCGGAGCTCCGGTACAGGTGTTCGGTCCCCGGGCTGTATTCTTCTTACTTCCTGTTAGTCCGGCACGTCACATGGAGCTTCAGCCTATCACCAGCGGAGGCGGGACATCGCTGCGGCCGGTGATAGGCTGAAGCTCCATGTGACGTGCCGGACTAACAGGAAGTAAGAAGAATACAGCCCGGGGACCCAACACCTGTACCGGAGCTCCGCGGGCTCGTTGGCAGGTAAGAAAAGTGCGTTTTATTAAAAATTCCACATCCCTAAAAGAATCGATTCAAAAATATTTTGAATCGATTCTGTATCGGCAAATGAAAAATCGCGATTATCGCGAGAATCGATTTTTTTCTTACATCCCTAATATATATATATATATGAATTTCATTTTTATAGTATCTTTTTTATAGGTGGTAGAGAAAGAACCGCTTGTAAAATCCATTTTGTTTCATTGCTTTTATAAAAGGTTAGTTATCCTTGTTCTTACAGATGCTTAGACCCACATGCCATAATTCGGAGAACTGATATCTAGTGTATTAAAGGTCAATTGGCAGATGTGCAGAACTGTATTTCAACAGGGATTTCCTACTGGTCATATATGAAGTCTTGACTATTGTTAGAATTGCTTTTAGATCTAGTAAGCCTAATTAAACTTTCATATCGTTGGTTTCCGTAAGGGGTAAGAAATAGGTCATCTATATTCTTTTTTGAGGGCACGAGACAGACTGGATCAAACCAGACAACTGACTTTGATCATAAGAAGGAAAATCGTAATTCAAGCACTGAATACCTAATCTAAATGTTCTATAAACCTCAGGGTATTGAAATACTCACGGTCTTTAAAAGTCAGACATTCAACAGAGAGTTATTTAAATACTAATGCATCTGAGGGGAATGTATTATACTTACTAATACATGTCAAACCAAATCAGCGAACAAATATCAACTGTATTCACACTTGTCTAACAAGGGAACAGAGGTAGTCACTTTACAGTGTCAATAATTTTGGAAAAACACTGGCTTTTCAAGCAAAGTAGAGAATTTATTATAACTGCTATCCATTTATACAAAGGTTTATAGAACCGAAGGGTCTTTTGTTGGGGCTTATAAATTCTTCAAACCATTAACAGTGAGTGATCTGGGTGAAATACATTTGTGATGCACACAGGATTGGGTGGGTATAGTTGGTAGGCAGGTTCTTGTCCACTAGGAGTAACTACCCTTCATGGCCGCAATTTTCCTGCTCATGTGACATATGTAAATGAATCAAACCTGGCTGTACTGTTCACAGAAGGTAGTGTATGTGAGTGGTAAATAAAGTCCAGGAGGCAGGGAGTGGGGGGTTAACAACTTGATAACTTTGCTGTTGCAGTTGCTTGGTGGTGACAACTTGTGTTTATACCCCCCGGTGTAGTCATCAGGGCTTCTCTACTTGTTAGGTTGGGCTAACTAGTGTGGCTAATCTCAGGATATGCAGCGGACTCTCTCTCTCTCTCTCTCTCTCTCTGCCTATCTGTCTGTCTCACTCTCTCTGTCTATCTTTCTGTCTCTCTCTCTCTGTCTTTCCCTCTCTCTGACTCTCTCCCTTTCTCTCTCTGTCTCTCTCTCTCCCAGGACCTCTCGGGACCTCACTCTCTCCATCTCCAGACCTCTCCCTCTCTCTCTCTGGACCTCTCGGGACATCTTTATGTCTCTATCCCTGTGGAGCTGTTCCTCTCTATCCCAGTTTTCCTAGGTAGGCAGCAAACCAACACAATGAGAAGTATTGGTGTACCCACTTAGCAAGCTGTCCCTGAAATCTCATCCACTCTACACTGCAAAGCCTTTATCTAACCTAACTGATACCAACTCTCACAGTTAATAACAGTCCTGTCTAGATTAATAGACATTTCTTACAAGTATGTGGTGGCCCAGTACGGGAGGTGTTACCCCATACCCTTGCTGCCCTGTCAGGCAGCCTCCTGCAGTGTCCCCTGGGCCTCCCTTGCACTTGTTCCCCCATGTACATATGTTTCACCAATTGTTGTATTATAAAATATGTAAACAGCTGTTATAACTGAAGGTTGTCATGTGATTGTTACCCAGGAGGTATCGGTGACCAGATGACCCAAGGGTGGCCTATGGACTCCCTGCTAGTCTCCCCCATATAAGCCCTGGGAGGAGCTAGCTCTCTCTCTCTCTTGCTTCCTACTGAGGTCCAGTGCAGTCGAGTCTAGGTGTGTGTCCAGAGTCATTGGAGGCCTCAAGTCCAGTCTGCAGCCACAAGCCGCTACAAGTAAGCCACAGTCTCAGTATTGTCAGTCACCAGTCAAGTCAGTCACAGTCATCATTTGTCAAGTCAACGTGGCCTGCATTAAATTGACCATATCTACTACAAGTCCCAGCAAGCCCTTAAGGTCTCTGAGTCACTGGTCCCCTCCGTGGGCCCTGTATAGACTTTTCCACCTGTCTAACCTCAGTAAAGCTACCATTGTCCATAACTTGGAGTCGGAGTCATTATTGCCCCCGTGCCTAGCCCAGGATCCAGCTGTATACCTTCGGGTGGTATTGAGGACAAACCACACCCCGGCATCACAAATACAAGGGGTTAATGCCATCTGCCCCTAGGGTAATTCATCTGCCCTGCATTGCACCCCATACCACAAGTATTTCTACTACAGCCCTGTGTAAGGGATCCATCACCATTTTAAATGTGTATAAGTATATTCTTACAGAACAGGCTATGTTACAACAGAATTCATTATAATGAAAGCACAATATGGCTATGTTCATGCATAGTATTTTGCTCAGTATTTTTACCAAAACCAGAACAAGGTTTTGGTTGAAAATATTGAGCAAATTCCTGACCCAAAATACCATGTGTGAACATAGCCTTATGACGTTGTAAAGGCATCATCTCCTATTCACCTTTATTGTAAATGCAATCTCAGGTACAATATTATTTTTTCATATCTTTACTACAATTAGAAGATAATAATGATGACAATTAACATATATTATTGTTATTATAAATAAAAACTGAATGGTACTAACACTTATGTGAGATGCAAGTGCAATAAATTTAGCAATATTACTGTGTGGTGTCCCAGTACTGTATTGCATCCAGTACCTAGTGCAGAGGTCCCCAAAGTCAGAGTAACTACATTCAGGTAGGGTTCCTCAGGTGGGACAGCCCCTAGTCGCCTCTCCTTAATTCTAACTTTCATGTTAATAAATGTATATATTAATAATTATATCTATAATTGTATAGGAATTTATTGGAATGTATAGTACTTACCTTGTTCAGCGTCGCAGGACCTTCGGTCATGTGACCATGCTAGTAACCTCTATGGTATGTTGCAGGACCTTAGGAGGTCCTTGGGTCACATGTTACCCAGACATCTCTGTAATGGTGATTGACATCCGTTTGAACCAATTAGCGTTAATCCAGCCCCTGCCCATCTAAGGGAGCTGCGTCCAATTATCGCTCTCTTGGGTTGCTGCTCTCGTGGATGCCGGACTAACAGGACGGTGTGCTACACAACTTTCAAAGACACGCTAGGCCTCAAAACCTACGGCCTCAGCAGAACCAAAAATCGTGAGTCATACTCTAATTCCTGCTAATACAAGCCTGACTACTGGACCGCAACTAATTCCCCTAAATCCAGTGGAACAGCGCAATAGACTAGAGACTCTTAAAGCTAAAGTCCCGACCATTGCCAATCTCCAAAACAAAGCTGTATTGATGAGAGACTGTTATATTAATGAAGTGTGCAGAAAATCTTCAGTAAAGTTAACGCTGTTTGCAGAAGCTTTCCGGTTGTGGACAATCCATTATTACTCTCTACTAAACTCAGTATCATCTACCTCCCTATCGTTCCTGGGAAGGGCAGCAGTAGGAAAAGCTTTATTGAGGAGCCCTCACCCTGGCGTCACGAATAGCAAGGCTTAACAAGCACCCTTTAATACCAGGACAGCTACACTCCCCATACCCTACACCCCCCAAGCTACCACAATTGTAAAGCAGGATTATGCCAAGGCCAAGATACACCCACTTGGGGAATATTGGACAGATGTTGCATTACATGACACCACTTCCTAATGCTGCTTTTGTAAAGAATTATAAGCTTTTCGTGAATCTGCCTAGACCTGATTTTTTCTTAAATAAATCTTATTTAAAGTATCTCACAGTAAACATTTTCTGGAGCATTCAAAGTGATTCACCTATGTCCTTCCTAAGCATTTGCTGCTCTGACTCCATGATTGGAGCCTTCACTAGATGTAACACCTATTTGTCATAAATCAAGGACAGCGCTTTCAAGAACCCAGACACAAAAGTAACAAGACGTAAACTTGCTTGTTTCGTGAACATCAGCTTGTTATGATGAAAGCATCATTGTGTTGTGCTTGTTGTTATCAGGGCTGTATATCCACCACTGAAAGCAATGACTATAGATTCCATTCAAAATGCCAGACAGGATAGCACAACATACAGCTCTATTTTGTAGTAAAAGCGATCTGTTGCCACCATTTTCTGCTGTATTGCTTCTATGATAGAGCAAAGTGATGGAACCAAAGACAGTTGTATGTAGCCTTATGAATAAATTACAATAATCTACTGAGGTGCAGTTCTGTTTTTGTGGAGTTTCACATGTTGCAGTCATGGGCATTACCTTAGCTGTAGCTGCCATAGCTGCTGTTGGGTCATAAGAGAGCCCATTTGGGTGCCCAAATGTTCTATCTACTGTCCAGCTCTATTATGTGGCTTGTCCTTTGTGGAGAAGATCTTACACATATGACACTGCTATCCATTCTGCGCTGCTGAGACCCCCTGCGATCTCCCTGCAGCACCCGCATTCTATGCGGGTGCTGAATCTCCAGTTTTGGAAACCTCTGGATTTCCGGACTGGGGACGTGACGTCCCGCCACGCCCCCTCCATTCATGTCTATGGGAGACATGAATAGAGGGGGCGTGACATGACGTCACATCCCCAGTCGCGGAAACTCAGAGGTTTCCAAAACTGGAGATTCATCTGTAGGGAGATCGCGGGGGGTCTCAGCAGCGGGCCCCCCTCAATCAGACATCTTATCCCCTATTCTTTGGATAGGGGATAAAATGTTTTTGCCCGGAATACCCCTTTAACCTCTAAGGCTCTATGCATGTGAAATGGTCTAGTTTCAAATGTACATCAAAGCTATATAGATATAGGGGGAGATTTCTCAAAACCTGTGCAGAGGAAGAGTGGTGCAGTTGCCCATAGCAACCAATCAGATTGCTTCTTTCATTTTCCACAGGCCTCTAAAGAGGCCTGTGGAAAATGAAAGAAGCAATCTGATTGGTTGCTATGGGCAACTGCACCACTCTTCCTCTGCACAGGTTTTGAGAAATCTCCCCCATAGAGTTTAATGACTACATCTAAAGATGATGGACTCAATTCGTCGGGTTCAAAATGAGCATTTTGGTGAATGAGCATTATTTTAAAGATTTGTATGTTAAATGTAATGTAAAGCCTATTTTTCTGCAATGCCTTCTGTTCAAGATAGAGCTGCAACAACTTTCAGACCGACTAATAGTGAAGAGGTGAATTTACAGGCTCCAGGGACATGGTAACCTATTCAGACAGTATCAATTCTACGTCAGCGCTGTATGTGACTCACAGATGAATCATTCTGTAAATTGTCTTGGACATTACTCATCTGTTTCCCAAACCTATCAGCAAACATAGGCGCTGCTTAGCGGATGGATAGTCAGAAACAGACACACAAGTCACAGCAACAGCCAAATAAGAGCTTTCAATGTATTTGGATAGGTATTTATTCCTAACTCTGTACTAAATGGAAGAAAAGGCTGTGCTCTTTTTTGAGGATTTTTCATCTTTTCTTGCCATGCTTGAGTGAACTGTAGTCAGTTATACTGAAAATTGATGGGTTTTTGAGATGATGAAGTAGATAATGATATTAACAGAGGACTGACTGGTGCAGCCGTGGAGAAGATGAATCTATTGTTTAGTGAGTAGCTCACATACATTATGTGATAGCCTGGGGGAGTAGAGTATATGGGGTGTAGCTGTGCGGTGACTAAAGGGTGTCTGGTTAACCCTTTCTATTCGTGATGCCAGGATGAGGGCTCCTCTGTAATGCTTGTCCTACCGCCACCCTTCCCAAGAGCGATAGTGAGGTATAGAATAATTGAATGTCCACAACCGGAGAGTTTGCTGAAAACAGTTGGAACTTTACTGAAGATTTTATGCAAGCTTCACAACAGGAACAGTCTCTATACAGGCAAAGTCTCTTGGAGATTGACAAAGGTTGGGATCTTAAGCTTATAGAGTCCATAGACTGATATGTGCTGTTCCACTGGATTTAGGGGATTTAGTTGCAGCAGTCCAGTAGTCACGCTAGCTTTAGCGGGGATTTAGTTTAGAACTCACGGTTTATTTTAGGCTGAGGCCGGTAGGTTTTCTGGCCTAGCTTGTCTTTGAAAGTTGCGCAGATCCGTTCTGCTAGTCCGGCATCCACGAGAGCAGCAACCCAAGAGATCGATCATTGGCAAAAGCTCCCTTATATGGGCAGGGGCTGGACTAGAGCTAATTGGTCCAATACTTCGGTCAATCACCTTTACATAGGATTATGGGTAGCATGTGACCCAAGGACCTCCAAAGGTCCTCTAACATTCCATAGAGGAATTAACATAGTCACATGACCGAAGGTCCTGCAACACTAACAAGGTAAGCATACTGTACATTATATTAAATGTACACATTGTTATTAAATATGTACATGTAAACTTCACAGAATTAGAATAGAGGAGAGGCGACTAGGGGCTGACCCACCTGGGGGACCCTACCTGAGCGTAGTTACTCTGACTTTGGGGACCACCATACAAGGTACGGTATGCAATACGTTACCGGGACACCACAATTGTTTAGTGAGTAGGACACATAGCAACAAGTAAATTATAAGCACTGTCAATATGATTATTGTCTGACTATAAACCATGGCTGTTTAATACAATATTACATTTCTCTTAAAATAACCCTGAACCCAGACATGTCAAAAGTTTAGATTGCATCAGGTCTCACTCACACTGAGATTCGCTGCAATTGTGAGTTCCAACAGGGTGAAGTGCGTGGCCTTACTATCCGGCTGTCACTTAAACCTGTCTCTTTACTGCATGCGTCTATAGAGTAAAAGTGTTGGACGAAGCAGCTAGTTGGGGAGTGAAGAGCAATGCCACGATTTTCACAGGATTATAACTCACTATTTCACAGTCTCAGGAGTAAGTCCCAGTGCAATCTAAACTTTTGGCATGTCTGGATTCAGAATGCCTGGATAACATCCATAAAATAAACAGATAATACAAACAATATATGATAATAATGCCTTTTTTGCATGTTTTATGGATGTATCTATAATACAGAGGCAGCATAGTCTTTTTGTGACGTCACTTGATGTAGTTTTTTTGTGTGTTTTCCTGGTCACTTTTCCTGATAAATGAGGGAGATTCAACAAAACTTGTGCAGAGGAAAAATTAACCAGTTGCCCATAGCAACCAATTAGCTTGTTTCTTTCATTTTTAAAAAGGACACTGAAAAATAAAATAAGCAATCTGATTGGTTGCTATGGGCAATTGGTAAACTTTTCCTCTACACAAGTCTTGATGAATCTCCCCCTTCCTGAATCGGCCATCGATTTAGTTAGTCTGGCAAAGGTCATTCTGCTTTCAAAATTTTCAGATTTCCTATAAAGTTTGGAATGAGACTCTGTCTCATTCTAGACTGTTTGGAATCAAAACACCCCTGTGGAGCTGTCCCTTTCTATGCTCATTGCCATCTATCCCTCTATTCCTTTATCTGGGTAGGCAGCAAACCAACACATTCAGGCATGAGAAGTATTGGTGTACCCACTTAGCAAGCTGTCCCTGAAATCTCATCCACTCTACACTGCAAAGCCTTTATATAATCTAAATGATACCAACTCTCACGCTTAATAACAGTCCTGTCTAGACTAATAGACTTTATCTACACATATTTCTATTACAGCCCTGTGTAAGGGATCCATCACCATTTTTAATGTGTATAAGTATATTCTTATAGAACAGGCTATGTAACAACAGAATCCCTTATAATGAAAACACAATATGGCTATGCTCACGTATAGTATTTTGGTCAGTATTTTGCTCAATATTTTTGGGAATTGTAGTTATGCAACAGCTGAAGGTTCACAGTTTGGAGACCACTGTATTAGATTGTATCAAATAGAGTACAAATTTTAAATGCGTATTGTTTTTAATGGCCCTGTCTTGTATATCTTTTTGATATTTCTTAGCAATCATCTTTATTACAATCTATACCATCTTTATTGTCATCTATATTGACTGCATCATTCAAGTGACAGTAGGGAATCTCAGCTTGGCTTGGAACACACGTCCTGTATCCCAAAAAAGTAATCTATGAGTTAATTATAACCACAAGGGAATAGATGTGACCTATGATGGTGCAAGAAATATAATAGCACCACTGGTGAGCTCTTTCCACAGCAGAGCTACCTTCTGGAGACGAATACTGCAAGAAATATCAATGATATTGGACCATATGGTGCTCAGTAGGCAGGAATATTGTGTTAAAGTGAGTACTGCAGGGTTTGGGGATGAGTTAAAGAAATGACTGTAGATTTAGCAAACAAGATTTAGAATTTTTACACATGAACTGGATTGCATAACATTATTTTCATGGGCTTCTCCTCCTCAGTATTATATTCACAGTGTTTAAATATGGAATCAAAGGCGAATGACCAGGGAGTCAGGAGTTTGTCTGGCGCAGAGAGGAACCATCAGACAGCCAAGTAAAATCAATGGATTTATTAGATGCAACGCGTTTCGCTGCGCATGCGCAGCTTCATCAGGCATGACAAGGGGAGGCTGGTAATTATAATTATATTATATATATTTATATATATGTTTATAGGATTGCATTGTGCTTTCATATTGCTGTCTTATTACTATTTTTGTGATTTCTGTTTATATGTATTTATATATCTTTTTCATATATTGTCATATGGAGATGTAACTCTATGTAACAACTCTTTTCAAAAAGCACTCTAATGGTTAATTCCTGGAGGTATATATACCTGTTACCAGCCTCCCCTTGTCATGCCTGATGAAGCTGCGCATGCGCAGCGAAACGCGTTGCATCTAATAAATCCATTGATTTTACTTGGCTGTCTGATGGTTCCTCTCTGCGCCAGACAAACTCCTGACTCCCTGGTCATTCGCCTTTGATTCCACACCTATCCAGGAGGGCTGCAGTGGACCTGCCTTCATATCTCTTCTGCTCCTAACCTTGTTGTGTGTGGGCGCACAACCAACTTTGGTAAGCGGCTTGGGAATCACTTTCCCCTACCCCCACCTGCAAGATCTACTGATCCCGCACATGAGGCGCCTTCCTTCCATTCTCTAGTGTTTAAATATGATCAACCTTGGTATGGTAATCTCCAATAAATCCATGCTGTTTGTTAAAGGGGCTGTACCACAAATTATATTCATTTGTAAACACTACATTTGAAATGTTTTTCTCTCAAGATTTTAATCTTATTATACCACCATAGTACCAAACATCTCCTTACTATAGTGAGTGTTTAGGCGGACATGAATGTGCTATTTCACTGCTCCTTTTGTCTCATTGCCGGGTTTCCTCGGTGTGGAGGGATGTAATACAGTCCAAAACATAAGGTCTCAATAACAGGGTTCTGTGCACTGAGGAAAAGCAGGACTCTGTGCAGTGAGGACAAGCAGGGCTCTGTGCACTGAGGACAAGCAGGGTTCTGTGCACTGAGGACAAGCAGAGCTCTGTACGCTGAGGACAAGCAGGGCTCTGTACACTGAGGACAAGCAGGGCTCTGTACACTGAGGACAAGCAGGGCTATGTACACTGAGGACAAGCAGGGCTCTGTGCAGTGAGGACAAGCAGGTCTCTGTGCAGTGAGGACAAGCAGGGCTCTGAGCAGTAAGGACAAGCAGGGCTCTGTGCAGTGAGGACAAGCAGGGCTCTGTGCAGTGAGGACAAGAAGGGCTCTGTGCAGTGAGGACAAGCAGGGCTCTGTGCACTGAGGACAAGAAGGGCTGTGTGCACTGAGGACAAGCAGGACTCTGTGCAAAGAGGACAAGCAGGGCTCTGTACACTGAGGACAAGCAGGGCTCTGTGCAATGAGGACAAGCAGGGCTCTGTGCAATGAGGACAAGCAGGGCTCTGAGCAGTAAGGACAAGCAGGGCTCTGTGCAGTGAGGACAAGCAGGGCTCTGTGCAGTGAGGACAAGAAGGGCTCTGTGCAGTGAGGACAAGCAGGGCTCTGTGCACTGAGGACAAGAAGGGCTCTGTGCAATGAGAACAAGTAGGGCTCTGTACACTGAGGACAAGCAGGGCTGTGTGCAGTGAGGACAAGCAGGGCTCTGTGCAATGAGGACAAGCAGGGCTCTGTACATTGAGGAAAAGCAGGGCTCTGTGCACTGAGGACAAGCAGGGCTCTGTGTACTGAGGACAAGCAGGGCTCTGTACACCGAGGACAAGCAGGGCTCTGTGCAATGAGGACAAGCAGGGCTCTGTACACTGAGGACAAGCAGGGCTCTGTACACTGTGGACAAGCAGGGCTCTGTGCACTGAGGACAAGCAGGTGCTCTGCACACTGAGGACAAGCAGGACTCTGTACACTGAGGATAAGCAGGGCTCTGTGCAGTGAGGACAAGCAGGGCTCTGTACACTGAGGACAAGCAGGGCTCTGTACACTGAGAACAAGCAGGGCTCTGTGCAGTGGGGACAAGCAGGGCTCTGTGGAGTGGGGAAAAGCAGGGCTCTGTACACTGAGGACAAGCAGGGCTCTGTACACTGAGGACAAGCAGGGCTCTGTACACTGAGGACAAGCAGGGCTTTGTGCAGTGAGGAAAAGCAGGGCTCTGTGCACTGAGGACAAGCAGGGCTCTGTACACTGAGGACAAGCAGGGCTCTGTACACTGAGGACAAGCAGGACTCTGTGCACTGAGGCTCTATGATTGACAAGCCAGGAGCCTGTACAAAGCCCTAATTGTCCTACCCTCAATTCCTGCATTTGGACTCCTCACAGAGACACACAGGCAATAGCTGCAGGGATGAGACCAAAAATTTTCACCCAAAAATTTACACATTTTTAACCAATGTATATTACAAGTATTTTCACCCAAAAATATACAAATTTTTTAACCATTGTATATTACAAGCATTAAGGCTAATTCATTAGCCTGCATTTGTGGGAGGGGCGGGGAGTCTCTATAAGAACCCACGGCCTTACCTGTTCCTGACGCCGTGGGTTCATCACGTGACAGTAGATCAGCTGACGCTACGGGTCAGCTGACTGGAAGCAGCTTCGGGCGGCATCGCGTGGGTAAGTGGTCGGGGCTGGCCGGGGTTGCGGCGCTCATCGCCGCCCTCACTCCGGAGGTAAGCTGGAGTTCGGAGGGTACCCTGGCCAGCCCGGCCCCGGTTGCATGTAATGTAGGGACATGCGTCCCATGTTGTGTTTTTTCAGGCGCTCCCGTTTTCGGTGTGCGCTCCCATGCTCAGCGAACCAGCTCCGGCAGGGCACAGTGAGTCAGCTCCGGCAGCCAGACCCATGACAGGGACACGCCGGCAGTCGCATGGGGATGTCTGCTGCGAGACTTCGCTCCCCCACGAGCCGGTGGTGTCGGGGGGCGGGGGGAAATTTTCCACGTCAGCACTCACTTGCTTGATCTTCCCCCCCCCCCCCCCCCCCGTGTCACACTTTCTGACCGCTAGGTCACTCTTACTGGCCTGTCTGCAGCCCATCACAATATTTGGGCATATGGCTGTGTTATACTGGGCGAGCAGGCTATATGGTACGTAAACTGCATGGGGCCAGTATTAAACTGTATTTAACTGTATGTGGTCACCAGTATTTCACGGGCTTGCCGTGCCTCATGCTAGTTAAATAAATAAAAAAATTTGTATAATCCAAAACATGTGGTTTCAGATGATCTTGCTATGTTCATGTTATTTTCAGTTATCTATGCCGTAGCATCAATACTGTTCACACGCTCGCAGCGTGTGCCCGCACTTGTAGCATTTGTGCTGTGCACACGGTCGCAGCGTGTGCGCGCTCGTAGTGTGTGTGGTACACGCGCTTGTAGCGTTTATACTATACACGCTCGCAGCACGTACACACGCTCGCTGTAGCATTTATACTGTATACACGCAGTATGTACACACGCTTGTAGCATTTACACTGTACACGCTCTCAGCATGTACACACGCTTATAGTATCCATATTGTACACGTTTGTAGCATTTATACTGTGCACACGCAGCATGTGCACATGCTTGTGGCATTTATACTGTACATACGCCAGTGGTGTTTGTTCCGTGCATGCGCCCGTGGCTATTGTACTGCGCATATGCTCGTAGCATTTGTTCTGTTCATGTGCCCATAGCATTGATACTGTTTATACGCCCATAAAAAAAAAATGATATGCCAGCTCGCTCTCTGACTGCTCCGCTCTGCACATTACTTTAAGGGGTCATTTATATGCCAGAGCACGCTCTTTGACTGCTTCGCTGTGCACATTACAGTAGGGGTTAGTTACATGCCAGCACGCTCTCTGACTGCTCCGCTCTGCACATTACTGTAAGTGGTTAATTAGATGCCAGCACGCTCTCTGACTGCTCCACTCTGCACATTATTGTAAGGGGTTAATTAGATGCCAGCACGCTCTCTGACTGCTTCGCTCGGCACTTTACAGTAGGGGTTAATTATATGCCATGCTCCCTGACTGCTCCGCTCTGTACATCACAGTAAGGAGTCAATTATATGCCAGCACGCTCTGACTGCTCCGCTCTGCACATTACTGTAAGGGGTTAATTAGATGCCAGCACGCTCTCTGACTGCTCCACTCTGCACATTATTGTAAGGGGTTAATTAGATGCCAGCACGCTCTCTGACTGCTTCGCTCGGCACTTTACAGTAGGGGTTAATTATATGCCATGCTCCCTGACTGCTCCGCTCTGTACATCACAGTAAGGGGTCAATTATATGCCAGCACGCTCTGACTGCTCCGCTCTGCACATTACTGTAAGGGGTTAATTAGATGCCAGCACGCTCTCTGACTGCTCCGCTCTGCACATTATTGTAAGGGGTTAATTAGATGCCAGCACGCTCTCTGACTGCTTCGCTCGGCACTTTACAGTAGGGGTTAATTATATGCCATGCTCCCTGACTGCTCCGCTCTGTACATCACAGTAAGGGGTCAATTATATGCCAGAGCACGCTCTGACTGCTCCGCTCTGCACATTACTGTAAGGGGTTAATTAGATGCCAGCACGCTCTCTGACTGCTCCGCTCTGCACATTACTGTAAGGGGTTAATTAGATGCCAGCACGCTCTCTGACTGCTTCGCTCGGCACTTTACAATAGGGGTTAATTATATGCCATGCTCCCTGACTGCTCCGCTCTGTACATCACAGTAAGGGGTCAATTATATGCCAGCACGCTCTGACTGCTCCGCTCTGCACATTACTGTAAGGGGTTAATTAGATGCCAGCACGCTCTCTGACTGCTCCGCTCTGTACATCACAGTAAGGGGTCAATTATATGCCAGCTCGCTCTGACTGCTCCGCTCTGCACATTACTGTAAGGGGTCAATTAGATGCCAGCACGCTCTCTGACTGCTCCGCTCTGTACATTACAGTAAGGGGTTAATTATATGCCAGCACGCTCTCTGACTGCTCCGCTCTGTACATTGCTGTAAGGGGTTATTTATATGCCAGCACGCTGTCTGACTGCTCCGCTCTGTACATTACAGTAGGGGTTAATTATATGCCAGCACGCTCTGACTGCTCCGCTCTGCGCATTACTGTAAGGGGTTAATTATATGCTCCACTCTGCATATTCAGTAAGGGTTAATCATATGCCAGCACGCTCTCTGACTGCTCCACTCTGTTTTTTACATTAGGGGTTGTTTATATGCCAGCACGCTCTCTGACTGCTCCACTCTGCATATTACAGTAGGGGTTATTTATATGCCAGCACGCTCTCTGACTGCTCCGCTCTGCATATTACAGTAGGGGTTAATTATATGCAGGCACGCTCTCTGGCCGATCCGCTCTGCACGTTACACTAAGGGGTTAATTATATGCCTGCACGCTCTCTGGCTGTTCCGCCCTGCACATTACACTAAGGGGTAATCATATGCCAGCGCGTTTTCTGTCTGTTCCGCTCTGCACATTACAAGTAAGGGTTTATTATATGCCAGCGCGCTTTCTGGTTGCTCTGCACATTACTGTAAGAGGTTAATTATATGCCGGCATGGCACGCTTCCTGGCTGCTCCGCTCTGCTCATACTCGTTGCAGGGGCTTTGTTACATACATGCAGCGCATGGATAGCTACGTTATGAAAGTTTTGTGATATATGTGTTTTCTTTACAGGTAAAAATAGAAATAAGAATTAAAAGATAAAGGGGAGGGTTTACTTCTAGGTATCAGGTAATCGAGCTTATATATATATATATATATATATATATATATATATATATATATAAAAATGGTGTCTAAGTGAAATGTAGATAAATTATTTTCTTTAGGTGCTACAGTCCCCATTTAGGCTTTTAACTGATCCTCCGTGACAAACACTTCTCCGTGACGTCAGCGAGGTTGGTCCATGGTACATGGTAGTTGAAGGGTCACTCAAGGGTATGTGTATATTGTCCTCACGCTCGCAGGATATATACTGTACACACGCTCGCAGGGTTTATACTGTACTCACGCTCGTGGGATTTGTATTGTTCTCTTGCTCCTAAGATTTATACGGTACACACATTCATAGGTTTACAGCATACATGCTCGTAGAATTTATATTGTACATATGCTCAGAGGGTTTATACTGTACACTCGCTGGCAGTATTTATACTGTAGACATGCTCGTAGGATTTATAATTGTACATATGCTCAGGGTTTATACGATACACTCGCTGGTAGTATGCATACTTCACACACGCTCGTAGGGTTCATGCAGTATACATGCTCATAGGAGTCATACAGTATACTTGCTCGTAAGGTTTATGTGGTATACACGCCCGCAGGTTTATGCTGTACATACGCTCAGGGTTTATACGGCACACTCGCTGGTAGTATGCACACTTCACACACGCTCGTAGGGTTTATACAGTATACACACTCATAGGAGTTATACAGTGTACTCGCTCGTAAGGTTTATGTGGTATACACGCCCGCAGGTTTATGCTGTACATACGCTCAGAGGGTTTATGCTGTACAGTCGCTGGTAGTATTTATACTGCACACACGCTTTTAGGTTTCATGTCGTACATACGCCCGTAGGAAGTATGCAGATTTATTTCACACTGGACTTGACAACACTCTTCATACATACGCTCATAGATTCATGTTGTACTTATGCTTGTAATTTATTCATGCTGGTATTAATTACAGTATACCGTTTTTACGCTTGTGTTATACGTTACATCGGCTTGTTACTTTTATACTGTGGATAAGTGTTTATTGCCATGGTAGTATTTTCAGTGGGCGTTCGTTCATATAGTTCATTTGTATATACGCATACATAGTTCATTTGGTCTATACGCTCAGGTTTTTTTATGCTAATGTCAGTTTATTTAGTTCTTACACTTTATAGTGTTTACAGTGCACTTTTGTAAATTCATTGTAGCGTCCGCAGTGCATTTAGTTGCATAGCATTGGGGCTCATGCGTTCCTCACTTTAGTATTTAAACAGCTGTTGCGGTCGGGGCATCATACCTACCATGTCAGCAGGGGGTGGTACTCAGTAGTTTTCTGACACGTATTCAAAGTTACAGCTTCACGACCCTTAGGTGGTTTATACCTTTTATACCTGCCATGCCTGCAGGGAGATACATGGTGTAGTTGCTGTTATTGATGCGTTTTCAGATCAATATCCAGACACATAGGCGGTGTATACCCATTATGCCTGCCACATCTGCAGGGGGGTACATTGCATTATTGTTGTTACTGACGCGTATTCAGAACAACAATATCACGACACATAGGTGGTGTATACCCATAATTCCTGCCATATCCGCAATAAAAATAAAAAATAAAAATAAAAAAGGGAAATATGCTTCAGATCAGTGCTTTCTAGTTATTGTACAGTAGGACAGACATCGTATGTATAAATTCATGTGTTGTATTATACATCAGTGCGTTATGCAATTATATAGTTGTGCTGGGCTTATGTGTGGAAAAGTTGCTCTGTGCATCTGCTCATATAGTTTGTTCAAAGCATATGCTCGCTCGTACAGTTTATTCTAGCCATACGTTCAGTTTGTTCGATGCACGCTCTTAATGTTTTGTACCTATATAGTTTGTCTGTATATAGTATAGCCTACAAAGTTTGTCTGTGTATACGGTCGTGGGTTGTTTGTGCATGTGGTCGTGGTGTTAGTGAGGTACATATGGCCTTGATGGTCATGCCGGGCCCTCGTTCATACTGTCATGTTCTGCATATGGGTCAAGGAGTCATGCTAGACTTACATTTAGATTGTTCATTTGTGGTACACATTCATAGGTTCATTAGGCACACACGCTTCATGATTTCTTACTGTGTTATGTTATGGTGTTTAGACCTTACACCCATGTCTTTGACACTGCGCAGGTTTTTATGGCATTGGGCGAATCTGTGCACGGATAATCCGGTGGGTCACCATTTTGTAAATATTGAGTTGTGCATACGTGAATAGCTGGGGTTCGGTCTATTACGTGCCAAGTCGCCAGGTCTAGCATGGTTATGACTTGTTTTAGCTTTGAGTTCGGCTAGACCAGTCACGTTTACAGGTCAGCCCGGATACAACCTGACACGACTTCAGGTTGGCGACAATGTCATCATATACGTTATGTTATTCAGCTGGTGGGCTATGCACAGGGATTTAGCGTACTTTTCCATTGTGAATTGACATGTTTATAGGCCAATCATGGTTACAACCTGTCTCGACTTAGGTTTACGTCGATACTAGTAGTCATACATGTTGGTCGAAGCTTTTAATTTGGCTAGACCAGTCATGTCTACAGGTCAGTCCAGATGCAACCTGACTTCAGGTTGGCGATAACATCTTTGTATATGTTGTGTTTATTCAGCAGTTGGGTTAGGCCACAGGGATAGTTTATGTATTCATTGTTAATAGGTCTGTCATGGTTACAACCTGTTTTGGTTCAGGTTGACGGTCATAATATTAGTGACAGATTTGGTCGAACCTTTAACCTGTCACGTCTACAGGTCGGTTCAGTTACAACCTGACACGACTTCAGGTTGGCGTCACGTTCTGGGTGGTTGGGTTTGTTCGTCTCGGCTTAGATTGACGATGATAGTAATTACATGTTGGTTGAGTTTCACGTTTGCTGCATAAGTGGTTTCATTGCCGGACACATCCACCTGTTGGTTATAGTGATAACCTCACAAAGGTTTAGGTTGGCGATTAGGTAGTCATTTGTATACACATTGTTGGCACTTTAAGGTGTGCATACAGGCATAGGGTTGTTCACCGAGTCTTTCCACATCTACAGCTCACAGTGAGCTTCCAACAGGCAGCCTGGAATACTTACACAATATTTTACATTAGAGACCCAGGGGATGTCTCACATGCCATTTTATTCCTATTTGCATTCATCGGGTTCTGACACTCTCCTTTACATCTAGCATAATACTATCAAAGTGTTTCTGTCAGGTATCCAGCATAATATCACGTTGTCTTGCTCTGACAGGGTGTCATTGTTTGCATCCCATGCCATCGAATCTGCTCTGAAGTGTGCGCAAAGAGGGAGGTTCGCAAGCCCTCTAGCCATCAGCCCTGGCATCTGGCTTAGTTAGTTGGTTAGCTGGCGCTTTAGGTGATTCCCCATTAAGACATCAGGACAGCTTGACATTAGTAGCCACGCTGTTCTGGAGTTGTCGAGGTTTCCTAAGGTTCAAGGGAATTACATGTAGGTGCATGGCAGTAGTTACATTAATTTCGTTAGGATGCAGGTTTTATGCATGGAAATTGTATAGGAGAAGAATGTCATTGTCTGGTCAGGTTATCATCATACGACATTTCCCAAGTCCCTTGAGTGATGCTCTGCTTGAGTTGGCTATCTTTTGCTTCCACATGTTTAGGATCCATTGGGATTAGTCGCTGCTATTCTTTAGGGGGCGGTACTCACTACTATGTTGTTTGTCAAACACGTACGTATTCTTGTCAAATCCTTTTGTAGTGATTCGTCCATTATATTCAGTCTTTCTCTAAGCATTGGGGCTGCTGCACCGACGTCACATCATGGTGGCCAGCATACGTGGTTAAGAAATCCGGGTCGCTGGGAGTTCAGTGCTATGTGCACTGTACCCCTATTCCATAGTCAGTATTGCACAATGCATTTCAGTCTTTGCTCACGTGGTCATTACACATATTAATAGCGCTTTGTTCTCATTATGAGTTTTGCCCTCTATTTTTCAGGTGTTCTCCTACGCGGCAGTATATGGCATAACTATAACTGCCTAGATAGGTTACAGGATTTAGTAGAGAATAGGAGTTTAGTAAGAGGTTTAGTTAGGTAGGCTCGCTATACGATTGAGCACCGACCACAAATATACATATAATTGTGTTATTTACATTATATAAAAAGTATTTGCTAACGGCAGGTACACTTTAAAAGATTACTTTCAACCTGTATTCCAAATTTCTGAATAACAAAAGTTTTTTTTACAAAGCTTCTTACCCTAGTATTATAGCTGCTATATGACCCGTCATATTTGTGCTTTGGTTTATGCTTATATTCAAGCGTAGGGCTTGGAAAGTCACACTCAGATGTGAAAGGAGAAAAAAGAAAACAGCTTGTCCATGATCCTTCCTTTGCTTGACAGATTGTTACATCCTATCATTAGTTGTGATTTAAGGCACAGGAAAGTAACAGATTACTTATCATTCACTTGATGTATGAGCAGCCAACTTCCTTGCAGAGGGACATGGCACAAAGAGATACTGCCATTAAATAGCTAATGCCAGTAATAGTTCTCTGAATAAAAAACTATCATTTATTTCATTTTTACTTGTGGTCAGTAGATTTTTAAATGGGTATATGTTTGGCGTGTGCCCTTTTGATCAAGAATTCATATGACTTATTTACATTACTGCATAAAGATCAGAGAGTCAGATGCCTAAAAGGCAAAGATTAATAACCAATTGCAAGTTTGGGTGTTACTCATAAAATTCTGTGAATAAGAAAAGATGCGTTTCCAAGACAATCAGAGTGAAAATGACTATTAAAATGCAGATTTGTCTTTTGATTTGATCCTTAAAGGGGTACTCCAGTGCTTAGACATCTTATCCCCTATCCAAAGGATAGGGGATAAAATGCCAGATCGCGGGGGTCCTGCCGCTGGGGACCCCCGTTATCTTGCACGCAGCACCCCAGTTTAAATCAGCTCCCATACACAGCAAACATAGAGAAAAGGAGATTGGGCTTCCCTGTCTCAATCTCTCTCACCTATACAGTGGCATGGAGGATATAGTGTACTAGTACAATTACAAAATGTATTGGAAGAACATTACCAAACTAATTGCTTAAAGGGGTACTCCGGTGCTTAGACATCTTATCCCCTATCCAGCGGCGGGACCCCCGTTATCTTACACGCAGCACCCCAGTTTAAATCAGTCCCCAGAGCACATTCGCTCCGGGTTTGATTACCGGCGACCACAGGGCCGTCGGCGTGTGACGTCATGCCTCCGCCCCCATGTGACGCTCTGCCCCTCAATGCAAGCCTATGGGAGGGGGCGTGGCAGCTGTCACGCCCCCTCCCATAGGTTTGCATTGAGGGGCGGAGCGTGACGTCACACGGGGCAGAGGCATGACGTCACACGGGGCGGAGGCGTGACGTCACACGCCGACGGCCCCGTGGTCGCCGATATTCAGACCCGGAGCGAACGTGCTCCGGGGACTGATTTAAACTGGGGTGCTGCGTGTAAGATAACGGGGGTCCCGCCACTGGATAGGGGATAAGATGTCTAAGCACCGGAGTACCCCTTTAAGCAATTAGTTTGGTAATGTTCTTCCAATACATTTTGTAATTGTACTAGTACACTATATCCTCCATGCCACTGTATAGGTGAGAGAGATTGAGACAGGGAAGCCCAATCTCCTTTTCTCTATGTTTGCTGTGTATGGGAGCTGGTAAAGTGGTTAAAGTACGGGACATATGCTCAGGAAAAACTGATGATTAAAGATTGAGCCTGCAGAGAGAAAAACTGGTGATGAATGCCAGATAAAAGTCAAATAATTATTAGAACTGCTGTTCCTTGTTATGCCTATGCACACTCGTATGATAGTTTATTCTAAAAACTGACCTAAATTTATTCAACTTTATAAAAATAAAAAAAAAGCTGTGAAAAATTGCACCTCCGCTGATTCCTATTGCATGCACTTCTGAGTCCACAGTATTTTGCATCAGTATTTGTAAGCGAAAACTAAAATCCTAATAGAAAGACTGGATTTTTTCCATCATTTGGACCCACTACTGGTGTATGCTTACAAATATGATGCAAAATAGTGAGCCAAATATGGTCATGTGAGGCTAGCTTCAAGAGGAATTTTAGCACCATAGTAGTTCATGGTTTATTTAGTGGGCACTCCATTGTCTAGAGGAATGATCCTATGATCGGTGATCCATTCAGGGGCTGAGGCTGAGCAGAAAGCAATCATCACATGATTTGTCAATTTCCAGAGGGGAAAGGGGACATATAGTGAAAATATGAAATAGCATAGATATATGTTTATGTTTACAATGGGCTGGTGATCCCCTAACCTGAATGCAGACTGGTGTTCCTAGGTATTTTGGAGGTGCAAATGATTGCATATTAGTCTTTTTATTATTTCTGCATATTAAAACTATACATAGGTATACTTTTTAATCTACACGTGTGACCATATTGTTTTATCTAAGGCCATGTTTACACCTTAGCAGAGTCCCGTTGAATTCAATGGGATTCTGCTGCTCTGTGCACACGGGGAAATTTCCATGCCAGATATTTCTGGCACGGAAATTCCGATTTCTGTGTCCTCAAAAAGAATGAACCTGTTTATTCTTTCTGCGGACTCCGCACGGAATGCATAGCCGTCAATGAGATGGCCCCCGCAGTCTCCGGAATGTCCGCATGGAGACTTTTTGTGCGGACATTCCAAGGTCTGAACGTAGCTGAGGCTATGTTCACACCTCGTAATTTCTGTGCAGGATTCCGCATTGTAATTCTCCACTGAGATTCCGCTGCAGCAGAGTCCCATTGAATTCAATGGGATTCTGCTGTGCTGTGCACACGGCTGAATTTTGACTTCCGTGTCTGCAGAAAGAATATACACGTTCATTCTTTCTGCGGACTCTACACGAAACGCATTGCCATCTATGAGACGGTGCATTCCCATGCAGTCCTATCACCGGTCCAACACGTTATGCTGATGCACGCAGTCGGTGGAGTGAGAACATAGTCGTGTGAACATAGCCTAAGGGTTCCAATTTGTCATTTAGCCTGGGGGTAAGAAGAAGAGAAAAGGAGGAAAAAAGGAAGATAAAAATCGAATATATAATTCTATTCACTTTAAACAAGGGAAATGAATCAATACTCCTCAATACTGACATTCTAGCCAAAGTTGTATAAGCCACAAAAAAATATACCAGCAAACATATAGGATCATCGGCCTACTGTACTTGTTGGTCAAATGAACTGTTCTCAGTTTTGTGCACATCCATTAGACATGGAACACGATGTTTTCCTGATTTCAGCTCTTGACCTTATGGAAAGGGACCATGTACCACCCAATTTTAACATATCAATTTCTCATTTTTCTATTTAATAGTATACCACTAATGATCCAATACTTTCTTCTTATAAGAAGCTAATTTTAAAACATGAAGATTAATATATATATAATCTTCATATTATCATATATATATATATATATATATATATATATATATATATATATGTATAAAACTCAATTTGTGTATGTGTATGTGTGTATGTTCCAGCAAGTCCCATGCAAATCAATGGGAAATGTATGTTCCCACATAACTTCCGTACGGCTGGAGATATTTCAATACCTGGTACACATATTACGGGTCGGGATAGGATGTTGGGATAGGAGTTTGGAATAGGAGTTTGGGATAGGAGGACAGGATTGGAGGATGGGATTGGAGGACGGAATTGGAGGATGGGATAGGAGGATGGGATAGGAGGACGGCATAGGAGGTTGCGATAGGAGGTCGGGGATAGGAGGTCAGGGATAGGAGGTTGGCATAGGAGGATGGGATATGAGGATGGGATATGAGGACAGGATAGGAGGACGGGATAGGAGGAGGGGAAGGGGGAAAGGATAGGAGGTTGTGATAGTAGGTCGAGATAGAAGGTCGAGATAGGAGGATGGGATAGGAGGTCATGATAGGAGGTCAAGATAGGAGGTCGAGATAGGAGGACGAGATAGGAGGTCGGAATAGGAGCTCGGGATAGGAGGTCGGGATAGGAGGATGGGATAGAAGGACAGGATATGTGGATGAGATGTGAGGATGGGATATGAGGTTGAGATATGATGACGGGATAGGAGGTCAGGATATGGGGTTGGGATATGATAACAGTATATGAGGACAGGATATGAAGTCAAAAGCTTCCTCCTATGTTTATTTTCCTCCCCAACAAGGATTAGGAAGGAAAAACCGGGCAACGCCAGGTATTCAGCTAGTATATATATATATATATTGTTACGCCGAGCGCTCCGGGTCCCCGCTCCTCCCCGGAGCGCTCGCTACACTCTCTCCGCTGCAGCGCTCCGGTCAGATCCACTGACCCGGGGCGCTGCGATTCTGCTTCCAGCCGGGATGCGATTCGCGATGCGGGTAGCGCCCGCTCGCGATGCGCACCCCGGCTCCCGTACCTGACTCGCTCTCCCTCGGTCCTGTCCCGGCGCGCGCGGCCCCGCTCCCTAGGGCGCGCGCGCGCCGGGTCTTTGCGATTTAAAGGGCCACTGCGCCGCTGATTGGCGCAGTGATTCCAATTAGTGTCTTCACCTGTGCACTTCCCTATATCACCTCACTTCCCCTGCACTTCCCTGCCGGATCTTGTTGCCATTGTGCCAGTGAAAGCGTTCCTTGTATGTTCCTAGCCTGTGTTCCAGACCTCCTGCCGTTGCCCCTGACTACGATCCTTGCTGCCTGCCCCGACCTTCTGCTACGTCCGACCTTGCTTCTGTCTACTCCCTTGTACCGCGCCTATCTTCAGCAGCCAGAGAGGTTGAGCCGTTGCTAGTGGATACGACCTGGTCACTACCGCCGCAGCAAGACCATCCCGCTTTGCGGCGGGCTCTGGTGAAAACCAGTAGTGACTTAGAACCGATCCACTAGCACGGTCCACGCCAATCCCTCTCTGGCACAGAGGATCCACTACCCGCCAGCCGGCATCGTGACATATATATATACACGCATACAGAGATTTTCATGCTAACATTGGCCTTGGCCTTTGTGTCCCTGAATAATGCTGATACTCTATTTTCGTTTCCTGCCTATGAAACATATAACAATTGTTAGCACAGAATGCATTAACCATTTTTAATAAATCACCATTTTTTTTATTGCTAAAACTGAGAATTATGTGTTCATTATAGTATTATACTGTATAAAGTTGAAATGCATGATCTTACTATGTATATCAGGGCTGATCACTTGAACCATTAGTTACTAATATTTGGTATTTGCCATAAATATATAGCCAAATTCTCTGTTGTCTCTTCAGCTAACCTTAGCTACAGCAGGATAATGATAGTGCCCTTTACTGTAATTCAGCATAGAAGTAATTAAGCACTTTTAAGTCTAAAACAACATCATCTATATATTAAAAATGTATTAGAAGTCTAAAGGTCACATCCTTTAATATAAAGACAACTTCCCGGTGTCGACTTAAGACTCAATAAAAACATTAGTTTCCACTTCAGACTTTTAATAAAAGTCCTTATTAAGCAAAATGTACAAAAACAGAAAGAAGAAAAACTATGATATAATAAATATAATTCATATATGGCAATCTACATGTGTCAGTGATAAAAGATGACACATATTTTACTGGCTATTAAAAGTACTGAAACCAAATTAGTTCTGCTGTACATCCCAATGGAAAACCATCATAAATATTCCCCACTGAGCATTTCTTTCATGTCTTACCCAAAATGACGATCAGCACTCCACCCAGGGTAAAGCGCTTGTATTTCTCGGTTCCAGGGTCATGGCCCATTCGGATGCAGGGCATGGCAGAGAGAAGCAGGAAGACAGCAGGAAGCCCCAGGAAAGATCCAGTTATCATCAGGGCACGGGCGGCTTGGATGTGAGCTGTCAACAGCAACAGGATGCATTTTATTGAGTGATAAGCTACACATTTACAGGCTGAAAAAAACATGTCACAGTGTTTAATAATGATTGAACATAAAGTAAATTATATGAAAAGTGTCAATAATAAAAGCAAGTTGGTCTCCCATTATGCCCTTTGGAAGTTTGGAAATTTGAGCTAAAAAATAAAAAAAAGTTATGCATCATGTACAAGGTCTTGGAAGTGCACAGCAGCCACAAATGATGACACAAACGATGAGAGCCAGATGTAACATTAGAAATAAAAGGGCTTTGTCTACTGAGATATAAAAACACTTTGAGGAAACATTTTTCCTTGAGTAGAACTCTATTTTTAATTATTTTTCAATAATAGAGAAATATACATGACAATTGCCCAGATTTATTAGATAATGTAAACTAGGGGCCATTTTATACAGACAGGCTGCAGATGATGAGCGCTGATCACTGTGTTTCCTGAGCCTTCACAAGACCTGATCAATCTTGTGGACCTATATATATATGTATATATATCACTGTCAGATGCACAACACCTGTTTACAACGGATAGAAATATATAATGGGTGCAGAACCAATTCAAACAGCCAATGAACATGCTTGCTCATTCGCTGATCACTGAACCTCATTTGACTAATAAACAAAACAGTAAAAGGGCCTTTAGGCTGGATCGTCTAAGAATGTGACAGATCGATCACAGTAGCCAAGGCTGTTTGATAAATCTGTCACATTCATAGACGATCCAGCCCAAGTTTAGACCAACTATTATTTTGTTTAATCATAACAAATGAGAGAAAGAGAGTACAGGGGCACTCACGAGTCTTCTCTAGTCCAGACTTTTATTGGATGGATACAGCAGTGGGGATGCCAGGCAGATCTTAAACAGCATCAGACCTTAAAGCATTTTTTGGCACACACTGTCACATTTTAAAGGGGTTGTCCAGCAAAAAGTAGTTTTTAAGGAAATGTGCCCAGGCTGTCTGATAAAATAAAAAAGTATCGACTTACCTTGCTCTGTAACACCCCAATGCATATGGACTCGCTTTGGCACTTACCAGTTTGGGAGTAGAGTCTAAGGCTATGTTCACACGTCCGGAAGATTTTCCGTGCGGACATTCTGCAGACTAGGACCGCACGGCAATGCGCTGTCTCATAGACAGCTATACATTCCGTGAGGATTCCACAGGAAGAATGGACACAGAAATTGGACAGCGCAGTGGGCACTGCACAGCAGAATCCAATTGAATACAATAGGACTCTGCTGCTGTCGAATCTCTGGTGGAATTCCAATTCGGAATTCCGCATGGAAATTCCAGACGTGTGAACATGGCCTAAGTGTTCCCCTGGTTTTCACCTTTATCCCGCTCCAGGTTGTGGAAGCTGGACTTCAGCTGCAGGGAAGACACCGGGTCGCTACCCCAAGAATGGTCCCGGTTAAGTGGCAGCTGGCCAGGCTGGCCAGAACGCCCCAGTGCACGTTCAGCAATAGAGTCTGATGAAGCACAGCTGACTTGGTGTATAGCTGAGCTGAAGCAGTTAAAATAGCAGCTCTGAGGAGCTCAGATGCAGCCAGACGGAGTAGGCTTGATCAACAGAGGCCTGGTCAACAATCCAAGCAGAGTCAGGTAACAGGCTTGGTCAAGGATGCAGGTTCACAGAAAAACAGACAGATACATTTGGTGTGGAGATACACAACATTGCTCAGGCACCACAGGAAATGAGGAGTGTTCTCATATAGGTGGTGCCTGGCAGGGATTGGAGAAGGACAGGAATCAAGGATGTGCACGGATCCTTGAAGTGACAGCCTGTGCACATGTGCGGCCCCTATGGGGTGTGCTGGAAACCACTGTCGCTGCCTGCAACAGTGCAGAAAAGAAAGTCCAGAGCCTGCAGCGAGGAGTGTGAACCGAGTGTGTGGCTCAGCTGAGGTAAGCAGCCAAATGCGCAATCCCCTGCAGCCTCTTGTATCATAGTGCCCAGTCACCACTGCTCTGCACTTTCTGGTGCTTTGGTTAATACATTACAATGCAGTTCAGCCAATCACTGGATGCAGCAGGACACCAGTAATCGGCTGAGAAGTGTATCATAGCACTAGGAAGCAGAGTTCTGCAGAGACTGGGTGCTGGGGTTGTCGTGACACATTGCTGCTCAGCCAAAGCCAAACAAGTTATTTTACTTGAACATGGTAGAAATACCTCACCATCATGTTTTCTATTTTTATCAACAAAAAATACATTATTTTGATTGGAGTTCACTCATGTGCCTTGTATCAGTTGTTCATTCAGAAACCAATGTTGCAAAGCAAGAGATCAACTAACCTATGAGCAGTATATGGCTTTAACTAGGTAAAACTGTATATAAATCACTTAAAGGGGTACTCCGGTGAAAAACGTTTTTTTTTTTTTTTTTTTATCAACTGGTGCCAGAAAGTGAAACAGATTTGTAAATTACTTCTATTAAAAAATCTTAATCCTTCCTGTACTTATTAGCTGCTTAATACTACATCAGTAATTATTTTCTTTTAGAAACACAGAGCTCTCTGCTGACATCACGAGCACAGTGGTCTCTGCTGACATCTCTGTCCATTTTATGAACTGTCCAGAACAGCATATGTTTGCTATGGGGATTTCCTTTTACGCTGGCAGTTCCTAAAATGGACAGAGATGTCAGCAGAGAGCACTGTGCTCATGATGTCAGCAGACAGCTCTGTGTTTCAAACGGAAAATAATTTCCACTGTAGTATTCAGCAGCTAATAAGTACAGGAAGGATTAAGAATTTTTAATAGAAGTAATTTACAAATCTGTTTAACTTTCTGGCACCAGTTGATTTAAAAAATAAAAAAAATAAAAAACGTTTTTCACCAGAGTACCCCTTTAACCTTTTTATTATTGGCTTTTTTAAGAAGGCACACAATATGCACACTGCTGTATCACACATTTTATAACATTCATTCTATAATTTTCCTTCAAAGCTCTTAGTGCACAAAAAAATCTAAGAATACTGCTAATAGGACAGGAGTGTTTATTTAGTGGGATGCCCCCATACATTCCATAAAAACACATCTTGTCTCCTCACTTATCATCTATCCAGAGAAGCCTTTGTTCAGTGATTTTGTATATATTTCCTTTTGGATTAGTTTCCTGTTCCATTTGATTTGATTTTTAAAGAAGAGGGAAGCAATGAATGAATGTTTCTTGACTGAGGTATTTCCACTAACTGGTTTAGGAACAGGAAACCAGCGCCATCATTTAGGCTTTAAATCAGTTCCAGACAAAGAGCAATCAGGTGAGCGGATATCTATCCATGTATAGGAAAAGTAACAGGCACAGGATCACCACTTAGTATAGATAATTGTTGGCTTTGATGACACTGAATGGTAGAAAACCACCTTCTTATACACTGAGTACAAAAAACATAAACAAGACTCCTCAAAGCTGCTGAATTCAACATTTTATTTCACATTAGCGACTCTTTCAGCCTTCCTAGTGACTTACATGCTATGATAGGTACGCTGTTAATGTTTTACTAAAATTGGCTCCCGGAATTTAAAAAAATAAAATAAAATAAAAAAGCATCATCACCTGTTTTACCTGCATTCTCAAATACAGTGTTCCCAATATGTTGACTTGTGGCTCTTAGGTCCCTTCCATGTGTTTCTCCAAGCTGTTAGAAGCTGCAGACACTATTGTGTACTAATCACACCATTTTCTATCGCATAAGTTGTACCATACAATGTATTATGAAGCCAGAAAAAAATAATATTTGTAGGTCAAATTGAACAAAAAATGAAACTGCATAATTTAGTGAATTGGTAAAACTGACATGTTAAATTTATTCTACAGGTAAGCACGATTCCAATAATACAAAATAAATATAACAAAGAAAAAAAAAAAAAAGGGATATTCCGGCTTTATACATCTTATACCCTATGCAAAGGACACAGGATAAGATGTCTGATTGCAGGGGTCCCATTGCTGGGGACCCTTGCGATCTCGGTGCAGCCCCTGGTATTCTGTGCAAAGATCATGGGGGTCCCCAGCAGTGGAACCCCTGCGATCATACATCTTATCCCCTATCCTTCTGACTCCTATACATTTTTGCCTCCTGCCGAGCTGTAAGAGGGCTAATTTTTTAGGCCGTGAGCTATAGTTTTATCATTATCACTATATATATATATATATATATATATATATATATATATATATACACACACACACTTTTTTTGCTTTCTTAAACACTTTTTCTATGTGATCTATACCTGTATCAATAGCCAAGCCACAGCATATACCACCTAGGCCTAGCTAACACCTTGGGCTGCACTGACAGCCCATGGGTTTATGCCCATGCACCACCAATGAAGCATCTAAAAACTGATTACATGCTGCAATTGCTATTGATTGTAGCATCTAAACAGTTATGGTCATCAGAGTGATCTCCTATGTCTGTCATTAGTCAGCAGATAGCAGCAAACACCACCTGGGTAAGGCCTGGGCATCGGTATCTTCCCCGGGCTATACTCCCTTACCCAACCTATAATGTAAATGTACATCATGGGTCGGGGGGTTAATGCTGATAAAAATAGACAATTTCCACCAAAACAACTATTCTTTGATTGAAATTCAACAGCGAATGATCAGTTTAGTTTGTCATCCTCTACAAAGAAGTCGGCTGTGTTTCAAAATTTCTGCCAATAGTCAAATGAAAAATCTTTTTATCCAGGAAAGATCTTTAGTGTTCAAACAATCTTTCAGAATGTTCTCAGAATGTTCCAGAATATTCCCAGAAAGACCATTCACTCTTTGCCTGCTGTCAGTGATTATGTATGTCCAGTCTGAATAACTATAATGGCCAATATGGATTTAATGCTGCAAACTGATAATTCCTCAGACGATCATTCATCATCCTACTGCTGTCTAATACGTATGAGCGCTTGAGAATGGCAGCGTCCTGCAAGGTGAGGGCACAGACCTGTCAGGGGTAGATGTTATTCCCCTTGATGCAGGGTGAAGCAAAGAGACCACACAGTAGTTCTAAGAACTAGAATGCTTTTATTTGAGGCCAGGAATTTAAACAACACAGCATGTACAGCCTGTCATCTCACATCCAGAAGAAAAACAACCCCCTGGTCCATCTAGTCTGTCCTTATATTATCTCTCCCTATATGTTTAACCCAGGCAGGTTTGCATTTACTTACAGCTGATTTACCAACCACATCTGCTGAAAGTTTATACCAAGCATCTACTACTCTTTCAGTAAAATAATATTTTCTGAAGTTGCTTCAGATCTTCTCCACCACTAACCTCAGATTGTGCCCCCCTGTTCTTGTGTTTAGTTTCTTACTTTTTTAATAACCTTATGAACCCCTTTAACATGTCTAAAGGTTTTGATCATGTTCCCCCTTTCTCTTTGTTTTCAGATTATACAGATTTAGAGGGGGGGAGGGTAATGGGGATTTTTTCTTAGGGTGCCATCACATATATGTAGTGATCTAGCTGGTGATCGAACTGATCCAGACTGATTCCATTGAGCAGCACATTTTCCAGCCTACAGAAATAAGTGGGTGCCAGACCATAGACAAGTCATGTGCTTGGCCATCAGTTGTGGCCAGTTTACTCAGCTGAATCGCTGCATATATTGGATGGCGCTCCAGGGGCGTCGCCGGGGGGGCTATCAGGGCTATAGCCCCGGGTGTTACCCCAATAGCCCCAGGCAGGGGTGGACTGACAACACTTGGGGCCCCCAGACCCCAAAAAAAGGCAAGGGCCCCCTGCAAAGCTCCGCAGCTCGTCAATCGTCTGTCACGCCCCTATTCCACCCAAATCCCAAACACAATAACCAAAAATTTAGTTATGTATGAAACACTTTAATGTAGGTAAATTTCCATGACCAATAATACTGGTATACAAGGAGTAAATATATACCACCACACAATAACTGGATAATACTGCCATACTGTACTGAATAAAACCACTATACACAGACCAGTATACTATAAAGAATCTGTATACAATATAAGTGATTATATACAGGATCATATGGAGGTAGATAACAGCTGTGGAGGCGAGCAGCCGTGGAGCAGAGGGAGTCTGCACAGGATGTGTACACCATATAACTGATTACAGTTACATTTTGGGACTCATAATTACGTCTTTTCTGATCAGCGCCATCCTCTTTCATTTTCTTCTCCGTGCGGATCAGACCGCCATGTCAATCTCTTAACACCTGCAGGACAAACATGTCATACTCTAAATTTTTTCAGTGTCCTCCCCTCCTCTACAAAATCTGCCCATCTATAGGCCCACAAACTGTAATAATGCCCTCCTTTGTGTCCTGCACAGTAAAAGGGCAGGTAGGTAAGTAGCCAAGCAAATAGGTAACTAGGTAGGTAGATCAGGAAGCTAGATATGTAGGTAGGTGACTAGCCAAGTAGGTAGGTAGGGGGCTAGCTAGGCAGTAAGCCAGCTATGTATGAAGGCCAGGTATGTACATAGTTAGGTAGCCAGGTATGTAGGTAAGTAGTTAGGCATCCAGGTATAAAGTTAGGTAGCCCCCCCCCCCTTCCCTGTAGGTATAGGTAGCAGAGTTAACCCCCTCCCATGTAGGTATAGGAACAGAGTTAACCCCCCCCCCCTTTCCCCATAGGTATAGGCAGCAGTTAATCCCCCCCTTTCCCATAGGTATAGGCAGCTGTTAATCCCCCCTTTTCCCATAGGTATAGGCAGCAGTTAATCCCCCCCTTTCCTCATAGGTATAGGCAGCAGTTAATCCCCCCCCCTTTCGCCATAGGTATAGGCAGCAGTTAACACCCCCTCCCCTTTCCCCGTAGGTATAGACAGCAGTTAACGCCCCCTTTCCCCATAGGTGTAGGCAGCAGTTAATCCCCACCCCCCTTTTCCCATAGGTATAGGCAGCTGTTAATCTCCCTCTTTTCCCGTAGGTATAGGCAGCAGTTAATCCCCCCCCCCCCTTTTGCCATAGGTATAGGCAACAGTTACCCGCCCCCATTTCCCTGCAGGTATAGGCAGCAGTTAATCTCCCCTTTCCCCATAGGTATAGGCAGCAGTTAACCCCCCCCCCTTTCCCCATAGGTATAGGCAGCAGTTAATTCTCCCCTTTCCCCATAGGTATAGGTTGCAGCTAATCCCCCCCCTTTTCCCATAGGTACAGGCCGCAGTTAACCCCCCTTTTCCCCATAGGTATAGGCAGCAGTTAATCCCCCCCCTTTCCCCATAAGTATAGGCAGCAGTTAATCACCCCCCCCCCCAGCAGATAATCCCTCCTCCCTTTCCCGCCATAGGTATGGGCAGCAGTTAATCCCCCCCCCTTTCCCCATAGGTATAGGCAGCAGTTAACCCCTCCTTTCCCCATAAGTATAGGCAGCAGTTAACCCCCCTTTCCCCATAGGTATAGGCAGAAGTTAACCCTCCCCCCCCCCTTTCCCCATAGGTATAGGCAGCAGTTAACCCCCGCTTTCCGTATAGGCAGCAATTACCCCCCCCCCCCTTTCCCCATAGGCATATGCATTACAGCAGTTAATCCAGGGGGGGAAGGGGGTTTCCCCATAGGTATAGGCAGCAGTTAACCTCCCCTTTCCCCATAGGTATAGGCAGCAGTTAACACCCCCCCCCCCTTTCCCCATAGGTATAGTAGGCAGCAGTTAGCTCGCCCTTTCCCCATAGGTATTGGCAGCAGTTAATCCTCCCCCCGCCTTTCCCCATAGATATAAGCATCAGTTAACACCCCCCCCCCCATAGGTAAAGGCAGCAGTTAATCCCTCCCCCATAGGTATAGGCAGCAGTTAATCCCCCCTTTCCCCATAGGTATAGGCCCCAGTTAATCCCCCCCCCTTTCCCCATAGGTATAGGCAGCAGTTAACCCTCCTTTCCCCATAGGTATAGGCAGCAGTTAAATCCCCCCCCCCCTTTCCCCATAGGTATAGGCAGCAGTTATTCCCCCCTCCCCCTGTCCCCATAGGTATAGGCAGCAGTTTATCCCCCCATTTCTTTCTCCATAGGTACAAACATCAGTTATCACCCCCCCCCCACACACACACACACACACACACACATAGGTGTAGGCAGCAGTTAAGCCCCCCCACCCCTTGAATGGTTTAAAAAAGAATGATGCTCACCTGATATCCCACGCATCGATCTCCTCAGCAGCAGGAGCCCACATCTTCTCCCCTCCACAGTGCAGGCGGCAATGAGTGACGTCATCGGCGCCTACACTGCATGGGGGTGGAGGTTACGTCTCCTCTGTGTGAGCTGTAGATGCGGATCACACAGAGTAGACGCATTCTGCTGTATGTGCGTGTACCGCACATACAGGAGAAACCAGCACTGTCTGCTTGGGATCGAGTGTCCTGGTGCTCATTAGCAGCGGCTTTACCCAGCCGGGCCCCTGGACAACATCCGATCGAACCGGCCGGTCAGTCCGCCCCTGGCCCCGGGTCTTAGCGCTGCCGTTGCTCACTGTTTTAAAGCGGCTGTGGTGCAATAGCGCAGCGGCCACTTTAAGACAGTGAGCCTGCCGGCTGGCCCGGGTCTGGCGAGTGACATCACACAAGTGACGTTCCTCCGCTGACCCACGCAGGAGGATGTCAGTGACGTCACTCGTCAGGCCTCCACCGGAGAAAATAAGCGCTAAGGTGAGTGTGTCTGTGTTTGTGTGTGTATATGTGTCTGTGTGTGTGTGTGTCTGTCTGTGTGTATGTCTGTGTGTATGTCTGTCTGTCTGTCTGTGTGTCTCAGTATACAGGATTTGGTCAGTAGCAGTATGATGGTAATATGTATGGTGATAATATTCCTCCTTGCATACTGGTATTATTGGTAATATGGGTCTCAGTATACAGGATTTGGCCAGTAACAGTATGATGGTAATATGTATGGTGATAATATTTTCTCCTTATATACTGTTATTATTGATAATATGGGTTTCAGTATAAAGGATTTGGCCTGTATACATTTGTCCCCTCCCCTTTGTGGCCCCGCCTTTACATAGCCACACCCATGCCTGCAATGGGCTGCTTAGTTTACAATGGCCGGGCCTATTTTCGGTCCCAGTCTGGCCCTGCCAGGGTGCCTCCAGCTATTGCAAAACTACAACTTCTAAAGGCTGTCTGGGCATGCTGAAAGTTGTAGTTTTGCAACAGCTGGAGGGCACCCTGGTTGGGAAACACTGGTATAAAGGCAGGTGGTCTGTTGCTTGCCCTCAATACACCCACTAGCCCCTTCTGGCTAGACCATTATCTCCACTATACTCCAGTCTCTGCCCTGTCCTATAAGCAGATGCCTCTCCGATTAACCCAAACAGTCTTTATCTGCTACAATGCACCACTGACTGTGACCTATCCCTGTAGTCTGACTTTCAGCGCAGACTGACACCTCAGTTTCCGCCAAGATCCCTCTCTACTGCAGAACTTTTGTCTCAAACGTGCACACAATCCTGTACTCTGATGTGAGCACTTAAACCATGTCCTCTGCTGAATTTATAATATACAGCGCGGCATTGGGCGAATGAAATTGTACACGACCAGTGCACGGAGCTACCCAGCCAACACTGCAGGTTGTCATCTCTCTGGAGGCAAACTCTTCCAGATACCAGGGCAACCACCACCAACCTGCAGCACATACACACCTAAAACACATGCAAACACTAAATAATTACCCTTATAAGGGTTCAAAACTGGGGAGGGCTCTACCATTGTATTTGTGAATATAAAGCCAAGTGCATCTGAACAGGGTTGCCAATGTCTATAATCCACATCATTTTACAGTTCACAGTAAATGTGTTCTTATCAGTATTCTGGTGTGCAGACCTATGTTACTAGTAATCTTTATACATGAATTCATTATGGTTTTCCAAAACATCCATAAAAACATTAGCCGTCTGCAATATTGTTCTTTATTCTCTCCAGCAAAAAATCAGGTGGCAACTCTGTGCCTGATTCTAGTAATGTGACTCAAGTGAGGAAACAATAGAGATACTGTAAAGTAATGGAGATAAGGAAGGAGGCAATGCGATAGCTTCATGCACAGCACAGAAGAAGCCTGAGGGTATTATGCCAGCAGTATTTAGGGATCCTGATGGTATTATGCCGGCAGCATTGAGGGATCCTGATGGTATTATGCTGGCAGCATTGAGGGATCCTGGTGGTATTGTGCCAGCAGCATTGAGGGATCCCGATGGTATTATGCCAGCATCATTGAGGGATCCTGATGGTATTACGCCAGCAGCATTGAGGGATCTTGGTAGTATTATGCCGGCAGCATTGAGGGATCCTGGTGGTATTATACCAGCAGCATTGAGGGATCCTGATGGTATTATGCCAGCAGCATTGAGGGATCCTGATGGTATTATGCCGGCAGCATTGAGGAATCCTGATGGTATTATGCCAGCAGCATTGAGGGATCCTGATGGTATTATGCCAGCAGCATTGAGGGATCCTGGTGGTATTATACCAGCAGCATTGAGGGATCCTGATGGTATTATGCCAGCAGCATTGAGGGATCCTGATGGTATTATGCCGGCAGCATTGAGGAATCCTGATGGTATTATGCTGGCAGCATTGAGGGATCCTTGTGGTATTATGCCAGCAGCATTGAGGGATCCCGATGGTATTATGCCAGCAGCATTGAGGGATCCTGATGGTATTATGCCAGCAGCATTGAGGGATCTTGGTAGTATTATGCCGGCAGCATTGAGGGATCCTGATGGTATTTTGCCAGCAGCATTGAGGGATCCTGATGGTATTTTGCCAGCAGCATTGAGGGATCTTGGTGGTATTATACCAGCAGCATTGAGGGATCCTGATGGTATTTTGCCAGCAGCATTGAGGGATCCTGATGGTATTATGCCGGCAGCATTGAGGGATCCTGATGGTATTATGCCGGCAGCATTGAGGGATCCTGGTGGTATTATGCCAGCGGCATTGAGGGATCCTGATGGTATTAGGCCAGCAGTGAGGGATCCTGATGGTATTATGCCAGAAGCATTAAGGGATCCTGATGGTATTAGGCCGGCAGCATTGAGGGATCCTGATAGTATCATGCCAGCAGCATTGAAGGATCCTGATGGTATTATGCCAGCAGCATTGAGGGATCCTGGTGGTATTATGCCAGCAGCATTGAGGGATCCTGATGGTATTATGCCGGCAGCATTGAGGGATCCTGATGGTATTATGCTGGCAGCATTGAAGGATCCTGGTGGTATTATGCCAGCAGCATTGAGGGATCCCGATGGTTTTATGCTGGCAGCATTGAGGGATCCTGGTGGTATTATGCCAGCAGCATTGAGGGATCCTGATGGTATTATGCCAGCAGCATTGAGGGATCCTGATGGTATTGCGCCAGCAGCATTGAGGGATCTTGGTAGTATTATGCCGGCAGCATTGAGGGATCCTGGTGGTATTATGCCAGCAGCATTGAGGGATCCTGGTGGTATTATGCCAGCAGCATTGAGGGATCCTGATGGTATTATGCCAGCAGCATTGAGGGATCCTGATGGTATTATGTCGGCAGTAATGAGGGATCCTGATGGTATTATGCCAGCAGCATTGAGGGATCCTGGTGGTATTATGCCAGCAGCATTGAGGGATCCTGGTGGTATTATGCCAACAGCATTGAGGGATCCTGGTGGTATTATGCCAGCAGCATTGAGGGATCCTGATGATATTATGCCAGCGGCATTGAGGGATCCTGATGGTATTAGGCCAGCAGTGAGGGATCCTGATGGTATTATGCCAGAAGCATTGAGGGATCCTGATGGTATTAGGCCGGCAGCATTAAGGGATCCTGATAGTATCATGCCAGCAGCATTGAAGGATCCTGATGGTATTATGCCAGCAGCATTGAGGGATCCTAATGATATTATGCCAGCAGCATTGAGGGATCCTGATGGTATTACGCCAGCAGCATTGAGGGATCCTGATGGTATTATGCCGGCAGCATTGAGGGATCCTGGTGGTATTATGCCAGCAGCATTGAGGGATCCTGATGGTATTATGCTGGCAGCATTGAGGGATCCTGGTGGTATTATGCCAGCAGCATTTAGGGATCCTGATGGTATTAGGCCGGCAGTATTGAGGGATCCTGATGGTATCATGCCAGCAGCATTGAGGGATCCTGAATATATTATGCCAGCAGCATTGAGGGATCCTGATGGTATTATGCCAGCAGCATTGAGGGATCTTGATGGTATTATGCCGGCAGCATTTAGGGATCCTGATGGTATTATGCTAGCAGCATTGAGGGATCCTGATGGTATTAGGCCAGCAGCATTGAGGGATCCTGATGGTATTATGCCGGCAGCATTGAGGGATCCTGATGGTATTATGCCGGCAGCATTGAGGGATCCTGATGGTATTATGCCAGCAGCATTGAGGGATCCTGATGGTATTATGCCAGCACCATTGAGGGAACCTGATGGTATTATGCCGGCAGCATTGAGGGATCTTGGTAGTATTATGCCAGCAGCATTGAGGGATCCTGATGGTATTATGCCGGCAGCATTGAGGGATCCTGATGGTATTATGCCAGCAGCATTGAGGGATCCTGATGGTATTATGCCAGCAGTAATGAGGGATCCTATTGGTATTATGCCAGCAGCATTGAGGGATCCTGGTGGTATTATGCCAGCAGCATTGAGGGATCCTGGTGATATTATGCCAGTGGCATTGAGGGATCCTGATGGTATTAGGCCAGCAGCATTGAGGGATCCTGGTGGTATTATGCCAGCAGCATTGAGGGATCCTGATGGTATTATGCCAGAAGCATTGAGGGATCCTGATGGTATTAGGCCGGCAGCATTGAGGGATCCTGATAGTATCATGCCAGCAGCATTGAGGGATCCTGATAGTATCATGCCAGCAGCATTGAGGGATCCTAATGATATTATGCCAGCAGCATTGAGGGATCCTGATGGTATTATGCCAGCAGCATTGAGGGATCCTGATGGTATTATGCCGGCAGCATTGAGGGATCCTGGTGGTATTATGCCAGCAGCATTGAGGGATCCTGATGGTATTATGCTGGCAGCATTGAGGGATCCTGGTGGTATTATGCCAGCAGCATTTAGGGATCCTGATGGTATTATGCCAGCAGCATTGAGGGATCCTGATGGTATTATGCCAGCAGCATTAAGGGATCCTGATGGTATTATGCCAGCAGCATTGAAGGATCCTGGTGGTATTATGCCAGCAGCATTGAGGGATCCTAATGGTATTATGTCAGAAGCATTGAGGGATCCTGATGGTATTGTGCCAGCAGCTTTGAGGGATCCTGATGGTATTATGCCGGCAGCAGTGAGGGATCCTGATGATATTATGCCAGGAGCATTGAGGAATCCTGATGGTATTAGGCCGGCAGCATTGAGGGATCCTGATGGTATTATGCCAGCAGCATTGAGGGATCCTGATGGTATTATGCTGGCAACATTGAGGGATCCTGGTGGTATTATGCCAGCAGCATTGAGGGATCCTGGTGGTATTATGCCAGCAGCATTGAGGGATCCTGGTGGTATTATGCCAGCAGCATTGAGGGATCCTGGTGGTATTATGCCAGCAGCATTGAGGGATCCTGATGGTATTATGCCAGCAGCATTGAGGGATCCTAATGGTATTATGCTGGCAGTAATGAGGGATCCTGATGGTATTATGCTGGCAGTAATGAGGGATCCTGATGGTATTATGCCAGCAGCATTGAGGGATCCTGATGGTATTATGCCAGCAGCATTGAGGGATCCTAATGGTATTATGCTGGCAGTAATGAGGGATCCTGATGGTATTATGCCAGCAGCATTGAGGGATCCTGGTGGTATTATGCCAGCAGCATTGAGGGATCCTGATGGTATTATGCCAGCAGCATTGAGGGATCCTAATGGTATTATGCTGGCAGTAATGAGGGATCCTGATGGTATTATGCTGGCAGTAATGAGGGATCCTGATGGTATTTTGCCAGCAGCATTGACGGATCCTAATGGTATTATGTCAGAAGCACTGAGGGATCCTGATGGTATTATGCCGGCAGCATTGAGGGATCCTGATGGTATTATGCCGGCAGCATTGAGGGATCCTGATGGTATTATGCCAGCAGCATTGAGGGATCCTGATGGTATTATGCCAGCAGCATTGAGGGATCCTGGTGGTATTATGCCGGCAGCAGTGAGGGATCCTGATGGTATTATGCCGGCAGCATTGAGGGATCCTGATAGTATTAGGCCAGCAGCATTGAGGGATCCTGGTGGTATTATGCCAGCAGTATTGATGGATCCTGATGGTATTATGCCAGCAGCATTGAGGGATCCTGATGGTATTATGCCAGCAGCATTGAAGGGATCCTGATGGTATTATGCCAGCAGCATTGAAGGATCCTGATGGTATTATGCCAGCAGCATTGAAGGATCCTGATGGTATTATGCCAGCAGCATTGAAGGATCCTGATGGTATTATGCCAGCAGCATTGAAGGATCCTGATGGTATTATGCTAGCAGCATTGAGGGATCCTGATGGTATTAGGCCGGCAGCATTGAGGGATCCTGATGGTATTATGCCAGCAGCATTGAAGGGATCCTGATGGTATTATGCCAGCAGCATTGAAGGATCCTGATGGTATTATGCCAGCAGCATTGAGAGTTATGTCGCAGCACACTCTTGCTTGCTCAACTCTGGACGAAGCCATCCAGGTGAAGCCCAGGGTCAGTAGAGCAAAGGGTGAGTCACAACATAACCTGTGGACTGTAGATCTGCTTTATGTATTGGCATACACACATTGCATCACAATTTCATGATTAGTTGAGTCAAATGCTAAACCTATAGTGCTTCTAAATGTTAAATGTATATATATATATTTGTATGTGTGGTTTTTGTGTCACAATTTCTACTACAATTCATTGGGGATCGACCAATTATCGGTTTGGCTGATATTATCAGCCGATATTCACGATTTTGAACTTTATCGGTATCGGCAATTACCTTGCCGATAATCTGATAATGCCCAGCCCATCGCTTTAAATCAATGATCTGCAGCGGCGTAGCGGGGGTTGGGTGGGGGGGAGAAATAGCCGAGAATTTATATCGGAATATCAGTATAAATTAACGGCTATCGGCCTTAACCTCCACAGATTATCATAATCGGCCCTAAAAAATCGATATCGGTCGATCCCTACAATTCATATGACTTAGGCAAAAAAGTTACCTACAAGGAAATGTGCAATAAGCAATATCCTAATTCGCATTTAAATAATTAATTTCAGAACTAAAGGTCATATTCCAGGGGAAAGAAAAAAAATTATGAAATTGAAAATAGCTGAACTCTAGTGCAATGTACACCATTTATCAATATGTCATGAGCATACGTGTGTAGTATGGGGGTTCAGAGGCAAATATATATCCATTTTGCATATGCTAATTATATCTCTTAATATTCCACATTCAATCTGCAAAATAAACTTACAAAGCAGTACATAGCCAATTTTGTACATACATACTACTTTTGTACACCAACTGTAACCAGAGACCCTATATTATGAATATGCAGGCTATAAATATAACAAATAATTTATAAATGTAAATAAAAATAAAGGTCAAGAACAAGCAATGACTAAAATGGACAACTATCCATAGAAGTCTATTTATGTGTCCATCATTTACAGCTCTTTATGTCTGATTCTGTATCTGTCTCTATTTGTCCTTATCTTTTTTATCTGTGTGTATTATATTTGTGTCAATCTGTGTAGGAATCCACTATTTATCTAACCATTCATGTATATATGTGTTATCTACATACCTACATAAACCATACATATAACTATGTCCATGGATTAATCTATTTACATCTTTGAATATATATCAATCTATGTTTATACATTTCTATCCATGTCTATCTATTTCAATACTCTTCATGGATATCATTTTCTATCTATCTAGCAGACTGAATGCACAATGAAAGCACCCTGGCACTGGTGCTATCCACATACCTATGTTCTATCTGTCTATCTATCTATCCGTGTATCCTCTATCTATCTATCTATCTATCTATCCATGTATCCTCTATCTATCTATCTATCTGTGTATCCTCTATCTATCTATCTATCCATGTATCCTCTATCTATCCGTGTATCCTCTATCTATCTATCTATCTATCTATCCATGTATCCTCTATCTATCTATCTATCCGTGTATCCTCTATCCATCTATCTATCTATCCGTGTATCCTCTATCTATCTATCTATCTATCCGTGTATCCTCTATCTATCTATCTATCCGTGTATCCTCTATCTATCTATCCGTGTATCCTCCATCTATCTATCTATCTATCCGTGTATCCTCTATCTATCCGTGTATCCTCTATCTATCTATCCGTGTATCCTCTATCTATCTATCTGTGTATCCTCTATCTATCTATCTATCCATCTATCCGTGTATCCTCTATCTATCTATCCATGTATCCTCTATCTATCTGTGTATCCTCTATCTATCCGTGTATCCTCTATCTATCCGTGTATCCTCTATCTATTCGTGTATCCTCTATCTATCTATCCATCCATGTATCCTCTATCTATCCATCTGTGTATCCTCTATTTATCTGTCTATCTATCCGTGTATCCTCTATCTATCTATCTATCTATCTATCTATCTATCTATCGCTACCAATATCTCTCTATGTATATAAATCAATCTGTCTGCCTGTCTATCTATCTATCTGTGAATATATCTCATAACTAATCTAATCTATCAATATCAATCTATATATCTAGCTCATATTTATCTATCTCTCTATGTATCTATCTCTATCTGCTTATCTATCTGATATCTATCTGTCTATCTCAATCTGCCTATCTATCTAAATCAATCTGTCTGCCTATCTATCTATGAATATATCTAATAACTAATCTAATCTATCAATATCAATCAATCTATATATCTAGCACATATCTATCTATCTATCTCAATCTGTCTGCCTATCTATCTATCTATCTATCTATCATCTATCTATCTATGAATATATCTCATAACTAATCTAATCTAACAATATCAATCAATCAATCTATGTATCTAGCTCATATCTATCTAGCTATCTTCCATTCTATCCAGACAAGCTTTCGGGAGTCCTTCTTTTAAGAAGTTCAAAGGACTCCTAAAAGCTTGACTCTTTAAAATACTGTTGGCCCAATAAAGAAGGTATTACAAGATTTTGCAACATTCTATGATTTTGCATCACTGGACGTATATAGATACTTAAAACTATTGTTTCTATCTAAAAAAAACAACAACAAAAAACTGCTAACAGTCCAAAGGCAGATATTTATGAAAGCACCCTGGCATGGGTGCTATCTACCTATACAACTACGCCCATCTATTAGTTTTTCTATCTATTTAAATCTAATCTGACAATCTTTTTATTATGTATCTATCTATCTCTATCTATCTCTATCTAAATCAAATCTATGTATATGTATATATATATATATATATATATATGTCCATTTATTTATCTATCAATCTATTTCTAAATAAATCGTATCTATCTGTCTAAAGAGAACTGCTAGCAGGATGGAGGCAGATGTCCATGGGCACCCTAGCACTGTAAAAAGTTTAGAAAGACCCCTGTAGAGGCACAAGGTGCTTACCAGGCAGTGTGAGGATGTCAGCCAGAGGCTTGCAGTGATAGAGTCCTATAGAGATGACACAATCTGCCCATAGTCCCCTGGAGCCCAGTTCGTCCAGTTTTCTGCAGGTGTTAATGCTGTAGTCGCAGGTCAGCACCCAGTCATTGGTGGTGGTGGCAACGACAACACCAATCCATCCTATAAAACTTGAGACAAACCCAAAAAACTGTAGGCATGTGCCAGCCATGACAGATAGTGCCCTAGAGTAGATAGCAGTAAAGAGCTCCTAATGTTCTATCTGTCAGGACTCTGGAGGAGGATGTGTCCTTTACAAGAAACAGCCAGCATCAATGACCTCCCCTGCCCACTCCTCCTCTTATAAGCTGGGGACCATGAAGCACTTCCAGCCAATAACAGGGAAAAAAGGACTCACTATGGGTGAGGGGCCAATGACATGGAAGAGGGGGAGGTGTTACACTGCGGGGGTCCCTTTACAGCAGATTCAACTGGGGACTTTCCCTAAATCAGTGGTCTCAATCCATGGCCCTCGGCCTTCGGCTGTCCGGGCATGCTGGGATTTGAAGTTTTGCAACATCTGGAGGGCCACGGTTTAAGACCACTGCCCTAAATACTATACCACAAACTTTTATAGTGAATCTGCTCTTTGATCATTTTGTTGACACAATACAAAAAGACAAAATGCAACAAATGTAAACAAATAAACAAACAAACAAATGTATTCTAAATACTCTGTATATGAATTCACTAGATATGTTCAAAACGTTTTTCCTAAAGCGTAAAGAGTTTGGGGGAATTTATCAATTCTATCTATCAATTTATAATTTGTGCGGTGGTAATGTTTACGTGCATCAGATGTATTAAATGGACGCATGGCATGTGATGGTTATGGAGCTAGTACACATTTTTTTAACACTTTAGTACACCATTTTGTATGGTTCCTCCTCTGGAACTTTTTTAATCTGTTGCGCCAAAATGTGCAACTGTTTTTAAAATGCTGTCCACAGCCACATTTGTAATCCAGGTCAGGGCTGGTGAATATTTGTAACAAATTGAGGGTTTTGTGACAAATTGTGCAACAAGACACACATAATAAAAAAATTCATGACTACTGCAAGATGTTAACCATCTATAGTATAGCAAGACCATTTTAGAAAAAGCTTCTAAAAGTCTCTAAGCAGCAAATCTTGCAAAAAAAAAAAAATCAACAACAAGAAAACAGGGTAAAACCAATGATACATTCCCCCCCTTTTGTCCCTGCATTATTACTAACTTGTCATAACATATTATAATATTCAGCAAAGCGAACGTGTCACTGAGGCTGGAAATGTCGCCTTCTTTCTCAATTAGCATGCCTGTAGAGACCACTAGTGGTCATTTTCGGTAATGCAATGATACACACAGGCTATTGAATAAACTGCACGCGTAATCCAATAACAAAATTCCAATTTAGAAAAAAAAAAAGGATGCAATCAGTCATATAAAATACTCTCTGTCATCATATTGTAACCTGGTCTTTTTAATATGTAATGACTCTGTTTATTATTCTATGTACTTTTATTTTCTTATTCTCAAATATCTGTTTTAAAGAAAAATTCTTTAATAAAAAAACAGTTATAAAAAAAATACTCTCTGTCTTGATGGCATGTGCGAGACATGATGTCCCAGATGTGCTCAATCGGATTCAGGTCTGGGGAACGGGCGGGCCAGTCCATAGCATCAATGCCTTCCTCTTGCAGGAACCGCTGACACACTCCAGCCACATGAGGTCTAGCATTGTCTTGCATTAGGAGGAACCCAGGGCACACCGCACCAGCATATGGTCTCACAAGGGGTCTGCGGATCTCAGGTTACCACTGGCAAGCACATGGAGGGCTGTGCGGCCCCCCCAAAGAAATGCCACCCCCCACCATTACTCACCCACCGTCAAACTGGTCATGCTGGAGAATGTTGCAGGCAGCAGAACGTTCTCCACGGCGTCACCAGACTCTGTTACGTCTGCCACATGTGTTCAGTGTGAACCTGCTTTCATCTGTGAAGAGCACAGGGCGCCAGTAGTGAATTTGCCAATCTTGGTGTTCTCTGGCAAATGCCAAACATCCTGCATGGTGTTGGGCTGTAAGCACAACCCCCACCTGCAGACGTCGGGCCCTCATACCACCCTCATGGATTCTGTTTCTGACTGTTTGAGTGGACACATGTACAGGTCTGCTGGAGGTCATTTTTCAGGGCTCTGTCAGTGCTCCTCCTGATCCTCCTTGCACAAAGGCAGAGGTAGGGGGTCCTGCTGCTGGGTTGTTGCCCTCCTACGGCCTCCTCCACATCTCCTGATGTACTGGCCTGTCTCCTAGTAGCGCTTCAAGGCTGTGAACACTACGCTGACAAACACAGCAAACCTTCTTGCCACAGCTTGTATTAATGTGCCATCCAGGATGAGCTACACTACCTTAGCCACTTTGGTGGGTTGTAGACTCCTTCTCATGCTACCACCAGAGTGAAAGCACCGCCAGCATTCAAAAGTGACCAAAACATCAGCCAGGAAGCATAGGAACTGAGAAGTGGTCTGTGGTCACTACCTGCAGAACCACTCCTTTATTGGGGGTATCTTGCTATTTGCCAATAACTCCCACCTGTTGTCTGTTCCATTTGCACAACAGCATGTGAAACTGATTGTCAATCAGTGTTGCTTCCTGAGTGGACAGTGGGATTTCACAGAAGTGTGATTGACGTGGAGTTACATTGTATTGTTTAAGTGTTCCCTTTATTTTTTTGAGCAGTGTAGTTAGTGCTTAGACAAGCAGGTTTGATTATGTGCTAATGTGAATCCAGCTGTATATTTAGTTTTAGACAATAAAGTGACTGTCTCTAACTGATGTTTACCCATCTCTAGTACACACACTAAGAATGTAGGGATGAAGAAATGTTTTTACACATGGGCCAATTGACTTAAAAAGCCAGATTGTAATCAATAAGTGACTACATATTTTTTTTTTTTTTTTGCCATATCCCTTAAAGGAAAACTGTCAGCCAGTTCCCTCACACTAAACCCAATACACTGGGTTATAGTGAGGGTGAACAGGAGTCTCTAAAGGGTTCACTTACTTTGTAAAGTTTTGTTGTCGTGAGAGTTGTGGGTCGGGAGAGCCGCTCTGCGCTGCGTAACTGCGCATGCGCTGGTCCTTCACTACACCCGGATGTCGGGAGTAGCGAAGAACCGGAGCATGCGCAGTTACGCAGCGCAGATCGGCTCTCCCGAAGCACAGCCCTCACATTATCAGGACATGAGAGCTGGGTAAAAAATTCAGCGCATGCACTCAGAACACAGAGCGCTGCGCTCAGGGGGCATATAACTCCACGTCACTAGGACATGGAGTAGCATTAAATGAATATTCAACAAGGGGGGCGGACTTTGGCGCCTTCCCCGGAACCCAAAGAAAGACTGGGGGGGGACACGCCTGCAGAGCGCAACACAGGAGGTGAAGTACTACACTTTAGAGGACACTAACTCAGCAGCAACAAAACTTCACAAAGTAAGTGAACCCTTTAGAGACTCCTGTTCACCCAGACTATAACCCAGTGTATTGGGTTCAGTGTGGGTGAACTGGATGACAGTTTTCCTTTAAGTATAGGTGTATTTTCTGGGTCTCAAGAGGTATAGTCTGCTGTGCTTTTGAGTTCTGAAAAACACATGTAAACATGCAGGAAATTAGCCAAATGTAGTGACTAGTTGACCATATTCAGGTCAATAAAGTCTATTGGACGCATTCTGGTACATAAATGTTTCCAACATATACATGAAGCATAGGGCACAATTGTTATGTAAATGAGCCCTAATATGGCTAATGCTACATCTATGTGGAAACAATTTTCAGAGGAAAAACTGTTTTAATAGCCAACTCAAGTTTTGGGCCCCACCATTGAAATTAGCTTTTTCATTCAGTCCTATTGCCACGGTCCCTACCAATGCCGTCTGGCGTAACAGACATTTGTGAAAGAATGGGTCATTCTAAAGAGCTCACTGAACTCCAACGTGGTACTGTAATAGGGTGCCAACACTGCAACAAGTCACTTCATGAAATTTCTTTGCTCTTACTGTAGATCTTTCAACAACACTTGTGACTGGTATTAATAAAAAGTGTAGGTGTTAGGTACCACAGCAACTTGGCCACAAAGTAGAGACCACTTAAAGCGTACCTGTCATAGTGCAAAATAAAAAAAAAAGTGATGTTACTCAGTACCTAATCCTAATCCTCAGTACCGAATATATCATGTTTGTGTGACTAGGACCTTTATATCCCTAACAAATAGCATTTATATGTTGCTCACTTGCTTTTTCTTCTTGCCTTATGGAGGGGGCGTGTCAATCTCTCTCCTTCACTGTGGATTACTCATCTGCAGTCTGGGAGCAAATTGGCAGTCTGCAAATCACTGCACAGTCGTTTTTATGCATACATTTTCTATCTGTTCCTAGTAAAGCTGGATGCTAATCAACATAGCGGTCACTATGTGTGTGATTCAACTTTCACAGACTCCTGAATGTCAGATCAGCTTCTTTGTCATTCAGGAGTCAGAGAAAGCTTTGGCTGTTCAAGCATGCTGGGAGTTGTAGTTTTGAATTGCAACAGCTGGAGTTGCAGTGTTTGTAAAGCAATATGTTAGAGCAGTGTTGCTTTTAGCTGTTGCAAAACTACAATTCCCAGCATGCCCACACATTCTTTGTAGTTCTGTAAGAGCTGGAGACACACAGCTGGTGAATACACAGCTCTAAAACAAAGTTTTACAAAGATTGTACCCCAAGTTGTTGCAAAACTACAACTCCCATCATGGGAAATGTAGTTTAGGAACAGCTGAAGGCTGTAGTGGTGCAATGGTGTTCTCCTATACTGGATACCAACACACTTTATGGACGGTATCCAGTATGCTGCAAAATACAGAGTAGTCTGTCTGCATAAAGACAGATGACCCCTAGTGGCGGCTATTTTCGTTTTAGGTTTTTTAGTAAAATTGAAAAAAGTAATCTTATCAGCAGTACTAGAAAATATAAAAAGTTTTTCATAATGACAGTGCCTCTTTAAGGTTACAGAATGGGGTCCCCAAGTTCTGATGCATAAAACTCACCAAACATGCACTGGAAGCTTAAACCCTTAAGGACCCAGCCAATTTTCACTGTAGGACCCGGCCATTTTTTGCACATCTGACCACTGTCACTTTAAGCACTAATAACTCTGGGATGTTTTTACCTATCATTCTGATTCTGAGAATGCTTTTTCGTGACATATTCTACTTTGTGTTAGTGGTAAAATTTTGTCGATACTTGCATCATTTCTTGGTGAAAAATTCAAAAATTTTATGAAAAAATTTAAAATTTAGCATTTTTTAAAGTTTGAAGCTCTCTGCTTATAAGTAAAATAGACATTCCAAATAAATTACCGTATTTATCGGTGTATAACACGCACTTTTTAGGCATGACGTCATGCGCTGCGCCGTGCAGCGCATAGCAACGACGCAGGGGACGCACGCCGGAGGCCTGCAGCAGCGCAGACCCGACCCCAGCAACAGGTAATTATGCCACCGGGGATGGGGGGAGGCAACGGTGCGCCGGTAATGGGTGCCGCTGCCCCTTCTCTCCCCCTGGCTGTCGGCGCCGCTTCTCTCCCCCTGGCTATCGGCGCCGGCAATGGGGCGCCGGCACTGATAGTCAGGGGGAGAGAACGGGCAGCGGCACCGATAGCCAGGGGGAGAGAAGGGCCAGCAGCAGGGCTCTAGACCCCAGGAAAGGCAGGGGGAGAGAAGCGGGCAGCGACGGCCTCTCTCCCCCTGCCTTTCCTGGGGTTGTATCGGGGTATACACGCGCACACACGCACCCTCATTTTACCATGGATATTTGGGTAAAAAACTATTTTTACCCAAATATTCTTGGTAAAATGAGGGTGCGTGTTATAGGCCGGTGCGTGGTATACCCCGATAAATACGGTATATATTGATTCACATATACAATTCCTACTTTATATTGCCATCATAAAATTTACATGGTTTTACTTTTGGAAGACATCAGAGAGCTTCAAAGTTCAGCAGCAATTTTCCAATTTTTCACAAAATTATCAAAATCAAAATTTTTCAGGGACCAGTTCAGTTTTGAAGTGGATTTCAAGGGCCTTCTTATTAGAAATACCCCACAAAAAAAACACATGGCATACTATTTTGGAAACTAGACCCCTCAAGGAACGTAACAAGGGGTACAGTGAGCCTTAAAGTTGGATGTGTAAATTATTATTTTATCACTAAAATGCTAGTTTTCCCCCAAATTTTACAATGGGTAATAGGAGAAAATGCCCACCAAAATTTGTAACCCCATCTCTTCTGAGTATGGAAATACCCCATGTGTTGACATCAAGTGCACTGCAGGCGAACTACAATACTCAGAAGAGAAGGAGTCACATTTGGCTTTTGAAAAGCAAATTTAGCTGAAATGGTATATTGGGGGTATGTCCCATTTAGGAAGCCCCTATGGTGCTAGAACAGCAAAAAAAAAAAAAACTATGGCATACTATTTTGGAAACTAGACCCCTCAAGTCTTAGTCTTGAGTCTTAACACCCCACAGGTATTTGATAAATGTTCATTAAGTGGGATGTGAAAAGGAACATTTTTATTTTTTTACACTAAAATGCTGGGGGGGGTTACCCCAAATTTTTTATTTTTACAAGTGGTGACAGGAGAAAATGTCGCTATAAATTTGTAAATACATTTCTTTGGAGTAAGGACATACCACAGATCTGGGCGTAAACAGCTCTGAGGGTGCACATCAGGTTTCGGAGGAGCAAGAGTGCAGTCAGGGGCCTTGAGCTTCTGCATAGCTTCCTATGGAGCCAGAACAGTGGGACCCCCCTCAAGAAGCATTACATGGGGTACATTAAATTACTAAAGCAGGGTACAGTGGGACGTAAAATCATAAAAAAGGTTATGTTCCCAGAATGATGACCCAGAGCATAGCCACAACAAAAAAAAATATGCCCACGCCAAACCCTATGCTCTGAATCATCATTCTGGGAATGTGATGTGTGTGGCCGTCCCTAACTTGTTGCCTCAAATGCGCACCCCCGCTCAGGTGGAAAGAGAGCACTGCGCATTTTAGGCAACATAAAAAAGTCCCCGATGATAGTGACTCAGTGACCCATGACCCATTTTTGGAAAAAAATACCCCCAGAGGTCTTATCAGGTTTTTTTTATAAAATATTTTTTTGGGCAATTTAGTGGTTTTATGGGGTTAAAACTTGGAATGTACTCTGGACTTTGTACATTGGGGTCAAATTATGGGAAATTTAAATGAAGAGGGAAAATTTAGTACTGCATGGAAGTGTGATACTCCCTGAAGCAGTTTTTAATGCAGAGGCCCGGATGATCGGGGTGTCACATTTAGTGGTGGTGTCCTTCCGTATCCCCCTCTTGTAACACACTCTGCATTTTTTCTGGGTTTGTCCCTTCTTTCCATTGGGGGGGACTTCACCTGGAAAGTGTTGGCATGGGACGATCCTGGCACCTATAACTTCGGTTTCTTCGGAACTCCGGCCTGCTCTTTCCCAGTTGCCAAAGATCAGGACCTTTAGGACTTCATCTTAGAACTGAAGGTATGTTCCTGTGTTGCCAGCGTGCTGGGACAGTACAAAAGAGTTGTACATGGCAACCTGTGAATTCATACTGGGCATTTGTGTGGGGTGCCTGCTGATCGATATCAGCAATCACCCCGGTCCAGTCCCTGCCCCCTGCGTGGCGGGGACCGAAATTCCGATGGGCGTACATTTACATCCTGGGACCTTAAGTACCAGGGTGTCAGGAGGTAAGTGTACTCCCTGGGTCCTTTACTGGTTAATGACATGGGTTTCCATAGCTATACTGCTGCATTCAAGCCTTACATTACCAAGTATGCCAAGTATCAGATATTCTATATCACAAAGGAAAAGCACAGGGCCTAAATTATTCTGCCATGTTAAGATTTTCATCTATTGGTTGAATGCAATTGGTGGAATTATGAAAAAAGAAAAATCTTACAATGATCACAATTTCATAATTTACTTTCTCTACCTAGGTAAGGGAGTCTTCGATTTGCCATTGTAGTGTGCAGGTATATGTTGGGAGGATTTCTTCATGTATACTTTGAACAGACGCCTCTGATGATCTCTCTAAGCACATGTAAAAAGACAAAATGGAGACCGCACTGTATCTTTCTCTTGTTGTCCAAACAAAAGAATTACAACAGCACACTGCTTGCGTTAAGATATATAATTTAACAGTTTTTTCATTGGAATACTGCTATAGAGAAAAATAGAGGTTCTTAGCTTACCATTTGGCCAGATAGTGTATACCATCCCACCATGATAAGGTGACCTCATTAGGGATGGACCCTACACTATAGATATGCCTCACTTGGGCTAGCACTAAGCTTACAGTTTCTGGGAATGTAAGATCCAGCTATTCCCTACTTAAAAACACCTAGTGGAATGGGTGGAGTGCACAAAACATATGTAACATAATAATTGTAGGCTTACTGCTAGCCCAAGAGAGGCATATTCATAGTGAAGGGTCCATCCCAAATGAGGCCACCTTATCATGGTGGGATGGTACACACTATTTGGCCAAAAGGTTAGCTAAGAACCTCTATTTTTCTCTATAGCAGGATTGCAATGAAAAAAGTGTTATATTACACACATATCTTAGCGCTAGCAGTGTGCTGCTGTAATTCTTTTGTTTACACTTGTATTTCACCCGCAGCAGCTTGCACCTTTGTATTTGATATATATAATAGTTGTGTAGGATGTGCCTTTGGTTGTCACCATCACTACTGTATTCTAAAAAAGTTTGACATATAAACTAGGGCCTTTCTCTGTATATATTAAACTTAAAGGGGTTATCCAGGAATAGAAACACAGAGTTAATTTCTTTCAAGAACAGCTCCCTGTCTTTCTCCAGGTTAGGTGTGGTTCTGCAGCTTAGTTCCATTGAAGTGAATGGAGTAAAGTTGCAATACCACACACAACCTGGGGACAGACATGGAACTGTTTTCAAAAGAAATTAGCTCTGTTTTTCTATCTTCTAAAGGGGTACTCCACTGCTCAGCATTTGGAACAAAATGTTCCGAACACTTATAGCCGGCGCCGGGAGCTCGTGATGTCATAGCCCCGCCCCTCATGACAGCACGTCCCCTCAATGCAAGTCTGTGGGAGGGGGCGTGAAAGCCATCACGCCATCTCCCATAGACTTGCATTGAGGGGGCAGGGCTTGACAGCTTTGGGGCAGGGCTATGAAGTTACGAGCTCCCAGCACTGGCTCTAAGCATTCGGAACATTTTGTTCCAAACGCTGAGCAGCGGAGTACCCCTTTAAGGGCCTTTTACATGATCCAGTTATCAGCCAAATTAATGTTTGTAGGAACAATCTTTCCCAATTAGTGACCCACGTTAAAGGGTTGAGAAAATGCTGATCTTCAAATTATTGTATTATTCATGTAGGTTTTGCACCTACAGACCCCTATAAGGGCTTGTTTTTTGTGTCACCAGTTGTACTTTGTAATAAAAACAATAATTTCATAACAAAATCTATGGTGCAAAAAAAAATAAAAAAGAAGAAAAAAAGATTTGTTGGGTGAAACTGAAAAAAAAGCCATTTTGTAACTTTTGGGGGCTTCTGTTCCTACATAGTGCACTTTCAGTAAAAATGACACACACTCTTTATTCTCCAGGTCCATACAGTTACAAGGATACCCAATTTATGTAGGTTTTTTATTTGACAACTTTAAAAAAATGAATTATAACTAAAATTTATATGTTTAACCTCTACAGGACCCATGACGTAACGTTAAAGGACAAGTCTCACAGTAAACAATTGTTCAGCTTTTAGTGCTGAAGGTAAAGTTATACAGGTTTGTAAATCACTTCCATTACCAATGCTGCTTAGAAACAAGCTTTATCTGCATTCTTCTGTCTGACAGGAAATTCAGCTGTTCCAGGTTTTCATGACTTTCGACCCCCTATTCAGGCTGTTATCAGCAGCATCCAGGGGCCGTGACGTGACAATTACCCAGAAAACCCCTGTGCTGCAGAGAGCTGCCTGAGCTCGGCCTTAGCCCCTCCCATCTGATGAATATTCACACTGTCCTCCCTCTGTTCTGCAGTGATTGGCTGAGCAGCACTGCTTATATGTCGGCTGATTCAGATCATAGTTCTCTCCCCTCTCCTTGCTAATGTTTTTACACTGATAACGGAGGAGAGGGGGGAGGGGAGGGAGCGTAGGGCTGTCACACTGAGAATGGAGGGGAGGGAGAGTAGAATTGTCACACTGAGCACTGGGGAGAGAGGAGTGCAGGGCAGAGGAGGGGGGAGGTGATTGTGCCACTGTAAAGCTGTTTCATTGAGAGGAGGAGGGGGAGGGAGTGATTTTACAGTGTAAAACTGCAGCTTCAACTCCAGGGTCCCTCTCTCTGAGCACTGAGATTACATTTTGTTTCCTCGTGGCCACCCTGCTGTATAGGGCTATGATTGGAGCTCAGTGTTATGTGGGAGTGACTAACATAAGTTAGGGGTGGTAACAAGCTCTCTGCTCAGGCAGCTGAGGGCAGGAAATGTGAGCAGTGCATGCAGGGAAATGTAGTCTTTGAGATCACAGGCATAGCCACCATAACCAGGAAGTAACTGCAATTTATGAGCTGAATAGCCAGTGAATGGGGGGCTGAAAAAAAATCACAAACATGTCAGAGAGGTGGTAGGTGAATATACTATGGAATGGCTAGGTATTTTTTTTTTCTTTGCTGCATGGGATATCTTCTTTAAGTCCCGACATCCTGGGTCTTAAGGACCAAGGACGTACAGTTACGTCATGGGCAGTCCTGGTCCCTGCCGTGCACCGGGCGGGGATCGGACCGGGATGCCTGCTGAAATCATTCAGCAGGCATCCCGTGCAAATGCCCAGGGGGGTCATCAGACCCCCCCATGTCGGCGATCGCGGCAAATCACAAGTGAATTCACACTTGCGATTTGCACGATTCCGGGTCATTCCGGGTCTATGGTGCCCGGAAAATAAGGGGGATCAGGGTTGTCTAAGACACCTACGATCCCCCTGAAGGGATAGGAGTGAGGTGGCAGGGGTGCCACCCCTCCTATCCCTGCTATTGGTGGTCTAGACGCGACCACCAATAGCAGATCGGGGGCGGGGGGTTAACTTCCGTTTTCCCCGTCCTGCCCACCCACAATAGGCGGGGCAGAACGGGGAAACGACGGGGACTTGGCGCTGAAGATCCACTTACCCATCCGGGCGGGCGACGGAGATCCGCGGGCGTCAACGTCGTGCAGCTCGATGGTACGGAAGCCGGTGAGTTGCCTAGCAACTATATAGTGGTCTCTAACTGTATCCCTCCAGATGTTGCAAAACTACAACTCCCAGCATGCCCAGACAGCTGTTTGAGCATGCTGGAATATGTAGTTTTGCAACAGCTGGAGGGCTACAGTTTGAGGCCACTATATAGTGGTCCCTAAACTGTAGCCCTCCAGATCTTGCAAAACTACAACTCCTAGCATGCCCAAACAGCTGTTTGCTGTCTGGACATGCTGGGATTTGTAGTTTTGCAACAGCTGGAGGGCCACAGTTTGGAAATCACTTTGCAGTGTTCTCTAAAACTGTAGCCCTCCAGATGTTGCAAAACTGCAAATCCCAGCATGCCCAAACAGCTGTCTCGGCATGCTGGGAGTTGTAGTTGCGTACCTCCAGCTATTGCATAACTACATCTCCCAGCATGCCCTTCGGTGATCAGTACATGCTGGGAGTTGTAGTTTAGCAACAGCTGGAGGCACACTGGTTGGAAAATAATGAGTTTGGAAACTGAAGGTTTTCCAACCCGTGTGCCTCCAGCTGTTGCAAAAGTACAACTCTCATCATTCACGGTCTGTCAGTACATGTAGTTTTGAAACAGCTGGAGGTTTGCCCCCCCCCCCCCATGTGAACGTACAGGGTACATTCACACAGGCAGGTTTACAGTAAGTTTCCTGCTTCAAGTTTGGGCTGCGGCAATTTCGCCGCAGCGCAAACTCCTAGCAGGAAACTCACCATAACACGCCAGTGCGAATGTACCCTAAAAACACTACACTACACTAAGACATAATAAAAGGGTAAAACACTACATATACACCCCCTTACACTGTCCCCCCCAATAAAAATGAAAAACGTATTGTATGGCAGTGTTTCCAAAATGGAGCCTCCAGCTGTTGCAAAACAGCAACTCCCAGCATTTCTGGACAGCCACTGACTGTCCAGGCATGCTGGGAATTTAGCAACAGATGGAGGCACCCTGTTTGGGAATCACTGGTGTAGAATACCCCTATGTCCACCCCTATGCGATCCCTAATTTAGTCCTCAAATGCGCATGGCGCTCTCTCACTTCGGAGCCCTGTCGTATTTCAAGGAAACAGTTTAGAGCCACATATGGGGTATTTCCGTACTCTGGAGAAATTGCACTACAAATTTTGGGGGGGCTTTTTCTCCTTTTACCCCTTATGAAAAGGAAAAGTTGGGGGCTACACCAGCTTGTTAGTGTAAATATTTTTTTTTTTTTTTACACTAACATGCTGGTGTTGCCCCATACTTTTTATTTTCACAAGTGTTAAAAGGAAAAAAAGACCCCCAAAATTTGTAACGCAATTTCTCCTGAGTACGAAAATACCCCATATGTGGGCGTAAAATGCTCTGAGTGTGCACTATGTACATTTGAGGCCTAAATTGGTGATTGGCACAGGGGTAGCTGATTTTACAGCGGTTCTGACAAACGCAAAAAAAGAAATACCCACATGTGATCCCATTTTGGAAATTACACCCCTCACGGAACGTAACAAGGGGTATAGTGAGCCTTAACACCCCACAGGTGTTTAATGAAAATTCTTCAAATTTGGATGGAAAAATGAAAAAAAAAAATGTTTTCACTAAAATGCTGGTGTTACCCTACATTTTTCATTTTCACAAGGGAAAATAGGAAAAAAGCCCCCCTAAATTTGTAACCCCATTTCTTCTGAGTAAGAACATACCCCATATGTGGATTTAAAGTGCTCTGCAGGCGAACTACAATGCTCAGAAGAGAAGGAGCGCCATTGGGCTTTTGAAGAGAAAATTTGTCCGGAATTGAAGGCCACATGTGTTTACAAAGCCCCCATAGTGCCAGAACAATGGACCCCCCCCCCCACATGTGACCCCATTTTGGAAACTACACCCCTCACGTAATGTAATAAGAGGTACAGTGATGTAATTTTTCATTTGCACAGCCCACTGTTCCAAAGATCTGTCAAACGCCAGTGGGGTGTAAATACTCACTGCACCCCTTATTAAATTCTGTGAGGGGTGTAGTTTCCAAAATAGGGTCACATGTGGGGGATCCACTGTTCTGGCACCACAGGGGGCTTTGTAAACGCACATGGCCCCTGACTTCCATTCCAAACAATTTTTTTTCCCAAAAGCTCAATGGCGCTCCTTCTCTTCTGAGCAGTGTAGTGCGAAAGCAGAGCACTTGACATCCACACATTGGGTATTTCCATACTCAGAAGAGATGGGGTTTCAAATTTGGGGGGGCATTTTGTCCTATTACCCCATGTAAAAATTTTAAATTTGAGGGGAAACTAGCATTTTAGTGGAAAAAATAATAATTTACACATCCAACTTTCACGAAAAGTCGTCAAACACCTGTGGGGTGTTAAGGCTCACTGGACCCCTTGTTACGTGCCTTGAGGAGTGTAGTTTCCAAAATAGTATGCCATGTGTTATTTTATTTTTTTCTGTCCTGGCACCATAGTGGCTTCCTAAATGGGACATGCCCCCCCCCCCCCCCCCAAACCATTTCAGCAAAATTTGCTTTTCAAAAGCCAAATGTGACTCCTTCTCTTCTGAGCATTGTAGTTCGCCCGCAAAGCATTTTACGTCCTAACATGGGGTATTTCCATATTTAGAAGAGATGGGGTTACAAATTTTGTGGGGCATTTTGTCCTATTATCCCTTGTAAAAATTAAAAATTTGAGGGAAAACCAGCATTTTAGTGAAAAAATAAATAATTTACACGAAAAGTCGTCAAACACCTGTGGGGTGTTAAGGCTCAAATTGACCCCTTGTTACGTGCCTTGAGGGGTGTAGTTTCCAAAATAGTATGCCATGTGTTTTTTTTTTTTTTTTTTGCTGTTCTAGCACCATAGGGGCTTCCTAAATGTGACATGCCCCCCAAAAACCATTTCAGAAAAACTCACTCTCCAAAATCCCACTGTTGCTCCTTCCCTTCTGAGCCCTCTAGTGCACCCGCCGAACACTTGACATACACATATGAGGTATTTTCTTACTTGAGAGAAATTGGGTTACACATTTTAGGAAGATTTCTCGCCTTTTACCCCTTGTAAAAATTCAATAACTGGGTCTACAAGAACATGCCAGTGTAAAAAATTAAGATTTAGAATTTTCTCCTACAATTTGCTGCTATTCCTGTGAAACACCTAAAGGGTTAACAAACCTTTTGAATGTCATTTTGAATACTTTGGTATTTCTAATATGAAGGCCCTTCAAATCCGCTTCAAAACTGAACTGGTCCCTGAAAAATTGGGGTTTTGAAAATTTTGTGAAAAATTTTGGAATTTTTCACCAAGAAATTATGCAAGTATCGACAAAATGTTACCACTATCATAAAGTAGAATAGGTCATGAAAAAACAAACAAATCTAGGAATCAGAATGAAAGGTAAAAGCATCCCAGAGTTATTAATGCTTAAAGTGAAAGTGGTCAGATGTGCAAAAAATGCTCTGGTCCTACAGTGGAAATTGGCCTGGTCCTTAAGGGGTTAAAATTGTCATCTTCTGACCCCAATAACTTTTTTTATTTACGTGTACGCCATCGACTGTGCAGTTAAACTAACATTATATTTTAATAGTTCGGACATTTACACACGCAGCGGTACCACATATGATTACGTTTATTTTTTATTTCATTATTTTATTTTAAAAAAAATGGGAAAAGGGAGGGTATTCAAACTTTTATTAGGGAAGGGGTTAATTCACTTTTTTTTTAAGCTCCCATAGAGGTGGCAGCAAAGAGCACTGTGTTGGATTAGAAATAACTACATGACCTCCCCTAAGCCACGAAGCAGCTAAGTAGTATTTTTTTTTATAGATGCAAGTTACAACTTAAAGGGGTACTCCGGCCCTGAGACATCTTATCCCCTATCCAAAGGATAGGGGATAAGAGGTCTCACCACGGGGTCCCACCGCTGGGGACCCCCGCAATCTTGTATTCGCCACCCACCCCTGTTTGAGCTGCACGCCACGTTGCCAGCTCACAAACAGGGGTGGGTGGCGAATACAAGATTGCGGGGGTCCCCAGCGGCGGGACCACTGTGGTGAGACATCTTATCCCCTATCCTTTGGATAGGGGATAAGATGTCTCAGGCAAGAGTACCCTTTAAGGGTAGGGTCACACGTGCCATAATTTGCAGTGTACTTTTAGCAGTGTATTTACCTACCCATTGAAGTCAATGGGTAGCAAACTCCGCTGTGTCTTTTGCTACCCACTGACTTTAATTGGTAGGAAAATACACAGCAGCAAATATGCATTCAGAAGGCACAATATTAATAAAACAGACAATGCATGCAGATTACTTAAATAATCCGCTGAAAGAGTAGTAGATGCTTTGAACAAGCTTCCAGCAGATGTGGTTGGTAAACTACAGTAAGTACATGTAAGCATGCATGGGATAAACATGTATCTATCCTAAGATAAAAATAAAGGAAGTAATACTAAGTCAGACCAGGTGGTCTTTTTCTGCTGACAATCTATATCTCTATTATCAGTGTGGATACCCAGCACAAAATAACAAAACAAGTGCAACAATAGAAAGTCACCACATCATGTTTTTATTAAGATCTGAATCCACCAGTGGTATCTCATATTTACAAGGAATGACAATGGAGAACAGCACAAAAATACATTTTGAGGTAAAAGCAGAAAGCACAGTATGCAATGTTGCAATATAGATTTTCCCACATTTTGTAAACTGATTGACCAGATAAATGCTTTTTGTATTGTTTCAAACCATATAAAACACCTGTTAGTTTCTTGTGAGGTAGAGGACAGTTTTGATTCATGTAATTCACAATCACAGTTACTTAAAGCATGATCTGTATATACATCATTGGCAAATATCCTAAAGATGAGAGCTGTGCTATCCGACAGCCATCTTCTTCGCTTTAGACATTTTACAGGTATCACTTGTAACAAAGCAATGTATTATACATGCTGTTTATTCAATAATTCACATTTTACATAGGTTTTCATGCAACATAAACAGCTTCTGAAGAGTATGCATGAGAACGTAATATAGCTTTACTGAAAAATAACATCTTTCTTCATCCTCAAATAGATCTCTTTTCCTAAAAGGCATACACATTAAAATAATACACGATGAGTTCCCATGTGTGTGTGCGCGTTATTTAATTCAGGAGTGCTGACTTGTGCAAATGTGCATCAAATTGCAAAGTAGGACCTTAAATGCAAAGAAGCAGCAGAAGAATTTCTACTTAGAGTCATAAAATTACAGGGCAAATACAAATATGAATTTGTATGCATATTGCATATTTCGCTTGACGCACAGGTAATTCGTATTTCTACAATACTATCAGATAAATCAGAACTATGCATTTATTCTGTTAAAAACGAGTCATCAAATGAACATGAGTTACATACAAGAACATGTAATATATTACAAAAACAAAACGTCATAAATAAAAGGATCATGATACATTTTGCATTATGGCTTTAACTTGAAGACAAATTTTCATACCACATAAAAACTAAGAAAAAAAAAACTCTCTCCAGGCTTTAGAATAGGGAACAATGGTGTTATTTAGAGGACAAATTGCACAAAAATTAGATTGGCAGCCTTACGACCAGTACTGATCCACAGGGCCCTAGCTAGTTAAAAGGCCATGCTGAGTACTGAGCAACCAAGAGTGAATGAAGAGGCTGAAATTTTGCATATCCAATGGCAATAAGGACTATTCCTAGGATTTGGCCTATGTACTTCAGCTTCACAAGACAGGGCTTTACTATATGATGCTTGAAAGAAAACTCTTCGCTCAAAAAAAAAAAAAAAAATATTATATTCATATGTTTGTGTGCATATATGTATGCATATATTTTATTTAATAAATTCTTTTTTTTAAATATAGGACATAGGGCAAAACATATCTCAGATGGTACAGTACATTGTTCCTAAAAAAAGGACATGTAAGCTCATATGTCTGTTTCATTATGTACATGAAATACAAATATTTGTGTTACTCCTCTGTTATTCCTTCTTGAAAAACAATAAGTATGCACTCACCATCCCAGATCCCCCACCACCTCTGCTCCAACAGAACCCAGTCAAACTGTGCAGCACTTCCTGGTCACTATGTCTGCTCATGCAAGTGCCTGTTATATGGCCAGTGACTGGCTGAGCAGGCACCTTCTGGTGTCCACATTGAGACCGGGAAGTGTGGCAATGCTGGACCGGATTGCTTCAAAACAGAGGCAGCAGGAGTCTCTTTTTTTTTTTATGTTTCTACCCTTTTACCCTGGCCTGAGAAGATTTTACTATAAAAAAGTATTCCCTGTAGAATCACTTTAAGCTGCCCATACACTAGATAAGTCTGTCGAAATGTCCAATTTTGGCCAACCACCATTTGAAAATTATATATGAATGAGCGTTCACGGTGGCCAACAGCTAACTAAGGTAGGCTAAAAAAATAAATAAATAAAAAGGGAATTTATCAGTATCACCCACTGTAACCTGTTACAGGTTATAGTACTGGTGACACTGATAAAAATAGATTTTTGAAACATTTGTAAAAAAAAAAAAAAAAAAAGCTGACAGGTCATCTTTAATGTAGAAAACACAATTACTGTGGAACTGAAAATAACCTTAAGGAATTAGAATTTTTTATAGCCTCTATAAAGCTGCCAATTATTGCCTGAATGATTTAAATACAGAGAAGCCCATCTTTTCACACACAGACCCAAGGCTTTTATTGCACAGAATATACATTTGCACCAAGTGAAAATTGCATGACTAAATGAAAATTGCTATTTTAAAGGAAAGAAAAAATGACATAAATAGGCTAAATAATTTCTCTTAATATAGCAAAACCATAAATAGTATTTTCATATACCAACAATATATAAAGAAAGGAAATCAATAAAAGAAAAATCTATGCAAGCTACATATACTCTTGCCTACTATCTTAGCAGCAAGGAAATAACCTTAAATCAGGTATTCCTACAATATTTTATATATATCTTTATAGACTATTTGGCAGTGCAGGAGAATGTCTCTAATAAACTGATCAACAATTGATAAATATTCTTAATTTATTTGTATACAGGGGAAAGATAATATGAAGCCAGATTTCCTGCATATGTGAGACAATGCAATATAGTCTAGGATTCCATGTGCCAATGGTTACACCCATAAAGACCCCTATGACCCTAACCTTATGAAAATGTAAAACGCCACATCACTTTTCAGGGTGAATGGATGCTGAGACTTTCCGGCGTGACTTTAAAATAAAAACTCAAAAACTAATATACACATTTTTGGCTGGGGCTACATGAAGACTGTATGTGAGCTACAATAGAAACTTTCATATGGCTTTTGCATAAACCTTTTCTTATTAATGTACTTGTGAAATGTACATGAAAATTCCGACCAAACTGCATACATATAATATAAATATATATATATATATATATATATATATATATATATACACACACACACACACACATACACATACACATACACACACATGTATATAATTATACACACACAAGTTTTGATCCGGGGGCAAGATATTTGTTTAAATCCCCCGGAAACTTTGCAGCCCAAGACTAGTCAGAGACTATTGATCAGGATACAGTTTGCTTGAAGTCCCATAGACTTGAAAGAGACTTCCGGCAAATCTGTATTTTGATTGCTTTAGTCTCAGGCAGGTCTAAGGCTATGGCATTGCCAGGGGATTTAAAAAGATATCCTGCTGCCAAAGCATCAGAGTTATTCTTTAAAAGGGGTTCTCCACTGCCCTGTCTTCCGGAAGTTTATTACTCCGGACGCTGTGTGCGGGCTTCCGTGTTTGAGGCCGCCCCCTCGTGACGTCACGCCCGCTCCCTCGTGACGTCACGCCCGCCCCCTCAACAAAAGTCTATGGGAAGGGGGCGCAACAGCGGTCGCGCCCCATTCCCATAGACTTTTGTTGAGGGGGCGGGCGTGACATCACGAGGGGGCGGGCGTGATTCACGAGGGGGCGGCCTCAAACACGGAAGCCCGCACACAGCGTCCGGAGTAATAAAATTCCGGACGCTGCGAGCGGAGCTCTGGAAAACAGGGCAGTGGAGAACCCCTTTAATGTATTCCTATGGACTGCAACAATCTAGCCCTAGTTCATTAAAAAAAAACAATATTTAATAAGAACTTCTTCCATTTCTTTTTTTTTTTCCTGAAACAGCATCAGTAAACAGTACCAGGTTAAACCTGCACTTGAGCCCCATCAAGTCCCATAATGTAGACTTCAAGGATTGTTCAAATTAACAAGAGAAATAAAAAAGGACATATTAACAATAAAAATAACATATACTTTAGATATCCAAAAGGAGTCATGAAGATAAACCCAAATCAAAAGGATGCAAAAATTAAACATTATGGAGGGTCATAGTAAATATTAAAGAAAATGGCTTTTGGGATCTCTCATAGGCAAATTGGTTGAGGATCAAGTAACAAACATTTCTCATTTATATTAATATTGATAAACATCAGTAGACTATACTTCATTTTAAAGTTCGTTTTTTCTAAAGGGGAACACGATCCATACAAAAATATTTAGTTCTGTTGTCCCCATACCTTATAGTGTGCATAGATGCAACTTTGTACTATCTGTTACCAAACATTTATCAAGTCAGGGCGTCGCAGCCATGAGTAGATATTACTTCACTATATAAAACTTTTCCATACATAGATTTATTTCCTGTATTATGTGATTTAACTTTGCTGCATTGCTTTGAGGGAATTTGTTTTCCAACAAGGCAAGTATAAGCAATTGTGGATCTCTATTCTGATACTAGAAGTCCCTGCATGTTAGGAATTCAATGTCACAATGAAGGACAGGAGATGCCCAACAATATTCTTCACTCCACCGGGCACAGGGAGGAACATACTTGCACTGTATCAATAATGTAAAGGTCCCAATATTAATCTTTTCAATAGCAGCAGCTACCTGTTTCTTAAACCCATATACACCAAGGCAATTTACATGCTTACACTGCCCCAAAAACGTGCAGCTCTTCATAGGACCAACAGAAACACTCATTTTTACCCACCCTCAATGGAAACAATACAAACATTATTATTACTTAAAGGGATACTCTGCTGCCCCAGCATTCGGAACATTATGTCACTGCCATGCCCCTAGTGACATCACGTCATGCCCCCTCAATGCTAGTCTATGGGAGGGGGCTTGGCAGTCACCACGCCCCCTCATATATAATTGCATTGAGGGGGCGTGGCATGACAGTGACTTCACGACCCCCGCTGCCCACTCCAAGCCTTCTAAACGAATGTCGGGTACTGCACAGAGATCACGGGAGTCCCAGCAGCGGGACCCCCAAAATCAGAGATGTCTGGGGACGGAGTACCCTTTTAAAGACATGCATGAAGCAAATTGTCATAGTGGGTGCAACATGAAATACATAAGTGCTAAGGGATGCTGAAAATGTGAAGTTTACTTTAATATGTCAAGCCTGGCCCAGAAGAACATTGCTGGCACATGTCCCTATGTGCAACTCTCTAATACACTGCTAAAATGCTAATTTCTTCAATCCAAAACACAGAGAAGGAAAACCACAGGGAATTCCAATCCCTCTCACCTGTTATTAGAGCACAATGACATTTATGGGAAGCAGGTCTAAGGGTGTATTCATACACACACACACGATCAGCTTCAGATTGGAATTTGCGATTCCACAATTGCAGATTTTACAAGGCAATCACTTTGGTGTGGCAAGCCAGAATACATTAGAACTACCTTGTAAAATCCGCAATGGCAGATTTTACAACTACAAATCTGCAACTGCTGATTCTCCAACTTCAGCCCCGCAGCAGATGCAGTGTGTGTGAATGCACCCTAAGGGTACATTCACATAGGCGGTTTTATTCGCGGGTTTCCCGCTGCATATCTGAAAGGGGGCAGACTCTTCTCGGCTGTCCGCAGCAGATTTTCCCTGGCGGATTTACGCTGCGGAAAATCCTCCGCAAGCCCCAAGCCCCAAGCCCCGTGTGAACGTACCCTTACACTGCTTATAGCCACTTGACAGGGAACTGCAGGCAATGGCCTGCTGCAGGACTGAGTCACTCTCACAGTCTAGGTACCTGCAAACTGGAGCTACGGTTTAAGATATAAATGTATACATATTAGCAAATAATTCCAATGGGTCTCCATGCTGGCATTTCAAGCCAAATATTGTCTCATTAGGTTTTTTATTTTTTTTTTAGGTTTTCTTTTATTTACAAGAAAGAATAATATGACCACAACACATGAGACCCATTTTTAATACAATAAAAATGGATACACATATATAAATGTAGCCGATAACAAATGTACCTAAATTTTTTGCCATAAAAGCACACATTGGGACACCCTAAAACATTTTGCTACTGCTTCCCTGAGTAATAGGTCAGTCTTTATGTACGACACAGACTTATTGCAATCTCATTGCCCTGATCACTAATAGAGATCTATTACATATAATGTATGCTTTAATAGCAAAGCATAAACATATACATAAGAGCTTTTGGAGATTTTTTAATTCTTACTCCAGTAGGGGCCTGGGTTACTCATATCAATGTTGCAAATATGTATTTCCCTATTGCTATGAGATGTCCCTAAAGACTTTAAATTAAAGCTAATATAAGTAATAAACATGGTTATCTGGGTTCCAGAAAGGTAAATCAATGTGTCAATCTTGACATGCTTTTTTTTTTTTTTAAACTTCATCTCAATTATTCACAAAACTTGCCATGTTTGCAGAATATATAGATTTTTTTTTTTTTTTTTTTTTACAACTATACGATTCTTATAGGAATTACCAGTATCAAAATGCAAATGATGTATCCTTTTCCAGCTCAGACACCCACTTGAAAATAAAAGTTAAAAACTGTATTTTAAGCCTCTTTATAAGCTGGGCTTGGCAACATTTTTTATATATTATTCTGTCTTCTTTAAAGAAAAAAAATCAATGTACTAAGAATTGTGCATCAGTATCAAAAGCGAAACACTTTACACAAATATACAAAATAAGCATGCTGTATCAAATACACCACGTGACAATACAGAATATATCGTCTTTACAGGTGGCTTAGAGAACTACATACATAAGCAATCAATGTATGTTCTGTGAAGCTTTCAGAGCAAGGTGATGTCGATCCAGCAAAAACTTTACAATATATACATTAGGGGAAAAAAAGGAAAACAAAAAAAAGTAACTGAACACAAAATAAAATGGAACCTCTATCATTCAGAATATTAATCTGTAGAAAATAGAATCATGAATTCATATAATCATTTTATATGCCAAAAAATATTCTACTTTAAACAATTGTGTATTTACACAACACACATACCGTAATAAATAGAAAAAATAAAAAAAACACAGAATAATGCTCTTTGCAATTGAAAAGGCTATCAAATACATAAGAAAGACAATGAGGGGTGGGACATCAAAGACAATATTGTTTTTTTAAATCAATTCTTGAAAATCAAATATATTGGGTTTTTACTCTTGCAAGGTACATTAAAGACCCCATGGACCTCTACGGCAGTGATGTTACAAGTCTGTACACCATAATACAGAACCATAGTAAAGCCATCTGCATGAGTGCTTAGGCTGTACGGCCCCAACCATTTGGTCCCAACTTGACTTTGTTGTTCTGCACTTAGCCGGTTGGCAATATGCTGAAAGTAGAGAGAAGGAAAAGCAGCTCAGCAGGAGTCACATCATGCAAGACCCCATCTTAGACTGTGTTATTATACAGATTAAAAATTTTTTTTATGTAAATCTAGACATCATAGCTTTTTTCAAGGGTAATGTGGTGTGGCACCTTGTTCATTTACACTCCTATAGCCGAAATGGTGCCAAAATTGTAGAGCAACCTTTCTATTGTCCCTTAATCGATGATGGCATTAAAGCCACATTAAATTGCATGACTGTGGGTGGGTAAACCATTTGACTACGGGGTTGTGATGACATAGAATGCCAAAGTACTAATGTCATGTTTACATGTAAAGGCTTTTATACGCTACATTAGAGAATCTGTCAACAACAGATCACAGAAGCAGCTATCGGATGTTCAGGTTCAATACCCATAAAATAAACCCTGTAATCTTACTAGTAAAAGGACTTAAATATATTGTTAACATTCATGAGGCCTTGCAGCAGCAACAATTGAATTAGCAGGCAACATTCTCTGACACAAAAGGGCAGATTTATCAGTGTCTGTTTTCCCAGGGACAACCACCATATTTTCATGTATATAAAACATTTTCTTAGACATCCAAGACACTCTTCAATTGTGTCCTTCATACAGAGCATAAAAAGGATGTGGTTTGCTAGTCTCAGCTACCTAAATTGGTACCCAACCTCTAGCATAGGAGAAACATAGAAAAGGAAGTAAGATCACAATCTATACCAACAGTGCCATTACATTTGCGCAACCTTGCCATGCGCTCAAGCTGGCCCAGAAAATATGTAGCATAGAAATACATAATGTATTAGAGACTACTTTGGTGAACCTCACAGCCTCTAAAAAGTATAGTTGCAGTTCTCAAATGACTGTTTCTGTAGCAATGATAAATCTGCCCTAAAGGTTCATAAAGTATCTGTGTTAGCTACTAAAGGGGTTATTCCCATCTCATAAAGTGATTGTATATTGTTATATTATGCCATTATTTTCTCATTGGTGGCAGTCCGACCTCTAGGACCTCCATTGCTTTTGAGAAAGAAGTGGCTGCAGGGCTGATTCTACACTGTGCACCCTTTACTGTCTTCTCTCCACAGCAGTGCTCCTGGCTACGCAGGTAACTACAGCCCAGCACGCTCACTTAAATGTGGCTGTGCCACAGTTCCCTGCACATTGGGTTGCTAGGCAATGTTGTACTGAGAAAGTCTATGCAAGGGCTACAGTCTCAAAAGCTTTGGGACCCCTAGAGGTTAGAACCCCATTTACCATAACCTAATGACATATCCTAGTGATATGCAATGACTTGAGGATATAAGAATAACCCCTTTAACAGTAGTGTAAATAGCCAGATAAAAGAGATCCAGGCACTTTGCTAAAGCACCAATATCATTGTTTAGGACATTTATATTACATAATGGTCTGAATTAGCTACCCATAGAAAGCCATGCAAAAGAGGTGTACTCAAGTGATTTGACTGTAGAAATCCATCAAAAATAAATGCAGAAATAGATACAGTATTGAGTTACAAAAGCAGGCATGATAAAAAAAAAACGTATTGAAAAGACTGATTCTAAGTCAATGGACAGGAAGCCGGCCTCATATACCAAAATGCTCTCAATAGAAAAAATGGTTTGATGCTCATAGCACCATTTCAGAGCTGGGCTTTGATAAAAACTGCATTAGAACCATGAAACATGGACTCTGATATCATGCTAGTGCGATAAGGCCACTTTTATACTGTTCATGTTTTGATACATGAGGCCAGCTGTGCTCTGTATATAGTAATGTACCCAAATAGATTCTCTCGTCTACCAAATTAATCTGAACAGTCTCTGAAATGCAGAGAGCAAACACAAGATAAGTGATGTCAAATAATACACTGCTCAAAAAAATAAAGGGAACACTTAAACAACACAATGTAACTCCAGGTCAATCACACTTCTGTGAAATCACAATGGCACATCAATGCGAGCTGTGGCAAGAAGGTTTGCTGTGTCTGTCAGCGTAGTGTCCAGAGCATGGAGGCGCTACCAGGAGACAGGACAGTACATCAGGAGATGTGGAGGAGGCCGTAGGAGGGCAACAACCCAGCAGAAGGACCCCCTACCTCTGCCTTTGTGCAAGAAGGAGCAGGAGGAGCACTGCCAGAGCCCTGCAAAATGACCTCCAGCAGACCACAAATGTGCATGTGTCCGCTCGAATGGTCAGAAACGGACTCCATGAGGGTGGTATGAGGGCCCGACCTCCACAGGTGGGGGTTGTGCTTACAGCCCCACACCGTGCAGGACGTTTGGCATTTGCCAGAGAACACCAAGATTGGCAAATTTGCCACTGGCACCCTGTGATTTTCACAGACGAAAGCAGGTTCACATTGAGCAAGTGACAGATGTGACAGAGTCTGGAGATGCCGTGGAGAACGTTCTGCTGCCTGCAACATCCTCAAGCATGACCGGTTTTGGCAGTGGGTCAGTAATGGTGTGGGTTGGCATTTCTTTGGGGGACCACACACCTTTCAATGTGCTTGTCAGAAGTAGCCTGACTGCCATTAGGTTCCAAGAGGAGCTCCTCAGACCCCTTGTGAAACCATATGCTGGTGCAGTTGTCCCTGGGTTCCCCCTAGTGCAAGACAATACTAGACCTCATGTGGCTGGAGTGTGTCAGCAGTTTCTGCAAGAGGTAGGCATTGATGCTATGGACTGGCCTGCCCGTTCCCCAGACCTGAATCCGATTGAGCACATCTGGGACATGATGTCTCACTTCATCCGGCAGACTGTCCAGGAGTTGGCAGATGCTTTAGTTCAGGTCTGTGAGGACATCCGACAGGAGACCATCCGACACCTCATCAGGAGCATGCCAAGGCATTGTAGGGAGGTCATATGGGCACGTGGAGGCCACACACACTACTGAGCCTCATTTTGACTTGTTTTAAGGACATTACATCAAAGTTGGATCAGCCTGTAGGGTGGTTTTCCACTGATTTTGAGTGTGACTCCATATCCAGACCTCCATGGGTTGATAAATTAGATTTCCATTGACAATTTTTGTGTGATTTCGTTGTCAGCACATTCAACTATGTAAAGATGAAAGTATTTCATACGATTAGTTCATTCATTCAGATCTAGGATGTGTTATATTAGTGTTCCCTTTATTTTTTTGAGCAGTGTAAATAAGATTACTTAATCTGGAGAAGCATTAATAAACAGCAAATTCTAAGGGTAGGTTTCTTATCTGCATCTAGTCAGTTATAGACACTCAACAATCCAGAAACTAAAAAATATAAATTTCTTAAGTATACATAATATTTGTCACACAGAAAAAAAAAATTGTTGAAAAGGTTTAAATAGAACATTATGAAATTCTAGTCTATTGCATGGGTGCAGCAACCTTTGTCTTAACAGGTGCTGAAACGTCAGAATGTGTACATAGTTGATAGAAGTTGTAGCTTATCAAAGATCCAACATGGCAAGGTATTCATACCAGTATGAATGCTGGAAAATGATCAATGAATGTTGAGATGCATAGAAGAATTTTACTGATGGTGAATTAGAATTCTTAGGTTACAATTAATATGCCCCCCTTTCCCATAGGGCTAGAGCGTTGGTATGAAAAGACTCAATGGAGAACATTTATGATAACACCCAGTAACACAGTCCCAGATAAAACAAGTAGCAGCATTTAGTATGGTTTATCTAGTAGACTGAGTAGATGTCCAGCAGCTGCCACACATATGGAGACAGAAAGTGCTGTTATGATTTAATGCTGGAGTATATGGAGATCATAAATCTCCCAAAAGAACACAAATAAGCCATGGCCACATCCAGGCTCTCTAGAGTCTTACAAGCCATTTTAGCAATGCTAACAAAGAAGGGACTTCTGGGAAACAACTTGATGTTAAATTTACTGCATATTACACAGGTCAAAACCAGTAGGACAACTTCCTTAGTTAGCTGGACAGGCTGAAAAGATGACCGATATCCCAGTGGTGATGTGAATCCATGTTAAATCCAGCAACTCCCCCTGTATGCAGCACATTAATCTGCTGACAGTTTAGTCCAAGCCACCATATAAACCCTGTGTGAAGTATAATGACTTGTCTGTGAGCTGCATCTTCTAGTCTCCTTTACCACTCTTAGCTGACTTCAGTATCTGAAGCTTCAGCTCCTTTATCATCAACTCCAACTTTTCCCTCGCTTCCCGTTCTCTCCTCAGCTCATCTTGCAGTTCTCTCCGGTCAGCTTCTGCCTGATCCAGCCTTTGTCGCAGTTCTGTCAACTGAAGAAAAATACAAACATATCACCACATTTATTATCTTATACTATATATATTTTCAATGTAACATTAATAGCAATTCTTTTATCTGACCCAGGGAAGGCCTGATATTTCCCTGATAGTAGATGTTTCAGGAATAATGGACAGTGTTATGTAGAATAAAGGGTAAATCGAATTTTTCAAAGAAATGACATTGTTAGAATGGCGGATTAGTGACTGGTAGAGCAGCAGGGGCTCCTGTCTACTGTTTCCCTAAGCCAAGCACAGCTCTCCCTGCAATAAATACAAACATCAGTCCGCCACACAACCAAGAATTATAAAAAGTCCAACTATGGCCCAACCCTGCTATGGCTGAACCTATAATGAGTCCTGAACCAGCAACCATTATTTGTACTGTGGTTGGCAGGTGACCAATGTGATAGCTGGTGTAGGGGGAAGGGAAAGAGCATGGACCACACAACAAAGACATAGACAGTATGGCACCATTTACTGTGAAGCAGTCTCTTTCACTGCAGTACAGTATTTTGGGACACTAAGCAACACAGCAGGGCACAGCAGTACTGGAGTGGGTAGAAGATGAGAAAAAAAAAAAATTCTTCCAATCATAGAAGATGTCATTATTAAAGGGGTACTCCTCCCCTAGACATCTTATCCCCTATCTAAATGATAGGGGATAAGATGCCTGATCGTGGGGGTCCCGCCGCTGGGGACCCCTGCGATCTCTCCTGCAGAACCCCCATTCATGAGCTGCACAGAGCGTAGATCGCACCGTGGCTGATGACGGAAAATACAGGGGCCGGGGTATCGTGACATCACGGTTCTGCCCCCTCGCGATCAAACCTCCTATCCCTATCCTTTGGATAGGGGAAAAGATGTCTAGGGGCAGAGTACTCCTTTAAATCACTGCAGTTACGTTTATTCTGCCTTACCCTGCGTCTGATCAGTATTTTATTGGTGTGTCCAGTCTGCAATGGGGTGATACATAATATATGGTCATGGTATTCAACTTCAGCTTGATCATCATAATCTCAATATGGTGGTCATGTTACTATTACTGCAGTCTTTTAATGTTGCAAAGGTATCAAGGTGTTATCCAGCCATGGTAAAGTGGTGCTTTCCAGTCTTGGTGTGGTGATATTACCCAGCTTTAGTATGGTAATATAATCCAGACACAGAACAGTGGTGCTATCCAGTCATGGTTCAGTGGTTAGAAAAAAAAAAACACATTCATATTATACGCTGATAAGCTTGTCATCATCAGTAAGGTTTACATCGCTGTTGATAATATTACTTGAGCTGCTCTAAACATTTAGGTTTGTCATGTATCACATATGGTAGAATTCCAAGGGAAAATTGTTTTAGTGCTTGTCTGGTAGGGGCATCTGTAATCAGAGTTGCTGGGTGTGTCAAATTCTCCAGTTTCCTTGATCACATCTTAGTATGCTAAGATCTGCAAAACATCTGCAGACAGAAGTAGCTGTGGTTGAAAGTCGAAGCTTGAAGTGCAGAACAGCATTGTCCTTTATCAAATTGTAACCAACTGCTTTTTTTCCTTGCGTCATGCTTTGATTTTTGAGCACAGCTACTTCTGTGGGCAGATGTTTAGCCAGTCTCTGCCTTCTGCGATGTGACCAAAGAAATAGTAAAACTTGATGCACTGATCAATTCAGGTCACAGGCGCCCCTTCCAGGCGTGCACCAACAATAATTCCCGAGATATCATGCCCCTAAAACAAACTGATTTTTAAAACTGCACAAGTTTATCAATAGTGAGACAGGCTACGTGACTGGGATACAAGGGGGAATTAGTGATAATGACAGGTGTGTCAGGAAAATGTTAGCTTAACCATATAAAAATGGGGTGTTCTAGTTATTCTGTCCAACCCCTGTAAGATGTGTTATCAGCAGAGCCCAGCATGAGATGGGGCGTCCCTATCCAGGAGCTACGAGGGAACGGCAGAAGGGGAGTTTAAGTGTTTATTATTTTTGTAGGCAGGTTGGGGACAATAGTAAATTAAATCATTCTACTGGATAACCAGTTTAAGTATGAAATCTCTCTATTATCTCAAGTAGACAACTAGAAAACAATCAAATGCCTGCTCACCTGGTTTGCATACTGTGTCTCCTTATCTCGCTCTACATTAGAATCACAGGAACACTTCTGCTTCTTGACTTGTTTGAGCTTCTCCTCCAAGTCTCGCTGTTCATCATACAACTCTTCCATCTTCTGCATGTGTTCTGTCTGCAAACACTCAAACTCTTTCTGCAAGTTCTGCTGCTCCACTGTCAGTTCCTTCATAACTTTAGAGCTGCTCAGCATTTCAACCTCCTATTACAGAGAAACCTTTAAGTAAGAAAGAGGATAGGAAAAACCCAGCCACAATCCTCTCCTATTAAATGTGTCTGCCTGCCTTTACATATCCTTTTATATTTTACCTGTAGAGTCATTTAAACAAAAAAAGCGGAGAATCTTTGTAAATACATTGTATTATTAGAGGGAAACTGACAGTTGGTTAACCAGCACTAAACCTAATACACAGGGTTATAGTGCAGGTGAATCAGGTTAAAATGATGTATAACTTACCCGATCTGCACAATTGATGCAGAGATACAGAGTGTATTAGCCTGCCTCAGGCCCCTCTGCTCCCTGCCTCAGGCCCCTCTGCTCCCTGCCTCAGGCCCCTCTGCTCCCTGCCTCAGGCCCCTCTGCTCCCTGCCTCAGGCCCCTCTGCTCCCTGCCTCAGGCCCCTCTGCTCCCTGCCTCAGGCCCCTCTGCTCCCTGCCTCAGGCCCCTCTGCTCCCTGCCTCAGGCCCTTCTGCTCCCTGCCTCAGGCCCTTCTGCTCCCTGCCTCAGGCCCTTCTGCTCCCTGCCTCAGGCCCTTCTGCTCCCTGCCTCAGGCCCCTCTGCTCCCTGCCTCAGGCCCCTCTGCTCCCTGCTTGTCAATATTTATTGACCCCAGGATAGGGGATAAGTCTTTTATGCTAGAAGGGGTCAGCCCTTTGGAATCCCCGCTCGTGAGAACTCAAATCTCCATGCTAATTATCACGGTGGGTATGCACAGGCTCCATTCATTGTCCATGGAAACGATAGAGATACTGCAGTGCTAAAGTATCTGCAGCACTTCCATAGACAATGAATGGAGTGTGTGCCAACCCACCAGTCCATTCAGCTGGGAAAGTGAGGGCCCTTTTTTCCTGATCGCAATATGTCCCAGAGGTCGGATCAGACAAGATAAGTTTCTATTGCTGGAATTTCCCTTTAATGTAGTTGAATAGTTCTTCTCCGATTACGATAATGTCCAGTGTTCTATGTAAATTATATGAAGAATAGCCGTCACATCAGATCAAATTCTTTGAAAAGGACCTGTAGTCAGTCTAAAAAATGTGTCTATCTACATTTTTCAATTAAGAGTCAGATGGGCAGGTACTTTACTTCAAAAACGTGTTTAAATATTAGGCTGAGGGGGTGGTAAGCCAGATTCATGCTGTATAAGCCTTACATTCACACACACCCGAGCCTAGAATGTACACTTCCTTTTAAAGTTCCTGCCCATCTGACAAAGCATATATCTTAAAGAGTCACCAAACAAAACTTTTAATATAGTGCTCCTTATGGAATTATAAGACACTTTGTTATTTACTTGCTGTTAAAGTTCTCAACCTTTATATGTTTTTAAAGTGACTGAAAAAATGGCCACTAAGTCAAACCGTTCGTTTCGTCTCCTCCCTGAGCAAAATTAATTTTTTCTTTTTTTTGTGTTATTTTCTGACAGCCGTAACTTTTTTATTTTTCATCCGACGCCATTGAGTGAGGGCTTATTTTTTGTGGGACAAGCTGTACTTTTTATTGGTATAATTTTTGTGATACATGCTACCTTTTGATCTTTTTTATTCCGCTATTTGTACCAAAATTGTAACATTTTGTGGGGTTTTTTTTTACGGTGTTCACTGTGCAGGATAAATTACATTATAGCTTTATAGTACACGTCATTACGGACGTGGCAATACCTAGTATGTATATGATTTGTGTTTTTTTTTATACAGGGCTTTTAATGGGAAAGGGGTAATTATTTTATTTTTTACACTTATTGAAGAACCTTTTATTATTTTATTTTCACTTTTTACAGGTTATACTATGCTGCAATACATTTGTACTGCAGCAAAGTATAACCTGATGAGCTGCACATACTACAGCCTGTGCGATCCAGCCACTGGCTGGATCTCACAGGCTTCCGTAGCTGGCAAACAGGAGGCCATCAGCTGGTCTCCTGCTGCCATAGCAACCAACGACGACCCGCGATCGTATCACGCTGCCGCCGTTGGTGAACAGGGGGAGCACCCTCTCCCAGTCAACACCATAGATGCCGTGATCAGGGGTTAATGCTGCTGGGACAGGCACGAACGTGGCACCGGCAGCTGCGGAGGGACCCCGGCTGTCAATCAATTGACAGCCGGGTCCCGCCGCCGATCTCCTTGGCTGCGTGCAGCAGAGCAGGAGATCAGTAGGGTGTATGCATATGTCCAGGCGCCTGAATGTGTCGGGTGCTGGGACGTATGCATACGTCCTGTAGCAGGAAGGGGTTAAAGCTCATAAAAAATTTTAAGGGCAGGAGGGGTGGTGTTTGTATTGTGCGTGGTATTGCAACCTGGCTCCTTTAACCTCAATGGAACTAGGCTTCAATACAACACATAACCTGAGGACAGGTGTGGTGCTGTTTTTTTTAAAGAAATCAGCTCTACTTTTCAGGAAATACAAACCTTTAGACTTCTCAATTATTGTCAGTGCAGGGCTAAATAAACAATCGCTGGAACATTCATGAGGCCCTTTATTTTCATTATTGTGAACTGCACATCCCCTATTTAAACAGGGAGGTGAGCAGCTAACTAAAAAAAAGTGTTTTTAGGTCTGCAAAAAATAAAAAAAAATAAAAAATAAAGGGATGTGCCAATGAACTAGCACCTGCTCATTTGTCGGCTTATCACTGGGTCTTTTATCATAACTGTATGATATCAGTAAATGCAAGCTTCTGCACAACTTATATAGGTTCTGTACTTACCATCTGGATTTGGTGCTTTTTCTGTAAAATGTAATTTAATTTTTCTTGCTGTTTTAGGAATGTCTTCACAACTTCTTCCATAATGTGACCCTTGTCGTCCTCGCATACATCGTCCTTATTACAGACTGAGCCGTCTTTCTCCCCATCACCAGAGCTGGCTTCTAAAACAGAAAACAGATAAAGCTCGGATCACGTATGTATCATACCATAGAGGAAACATATAGAGAAAGTAGTCTAAACAGCTTCACATACAGAACTGCTAGCAACACCTGATGATTTTCTGGTTGTGCAATATGTGGAGTCGGGGTGTTGCAATGGTGATGCACGGTCTGGTGGTATTAACCCTTGGTTTGTCGTGACACCAGGGTGAGGTTGTTTTGTATAGGAGGCCTTGCCGACAACCGGTCCACAAAAGGCAGGATAATAAATGGAATGTCCACTGCAGAATTTATGAGATAACTGGAACTTTTACTGATCTTCTTCTGCAAACAGTTTCTCTTGAGGTAACCGGGATGCAAAACTCTGGGTACATCACATGACCCAGGAAGGTTCAAAATATCTCTACAACCATTCTAATATAATCACGTGACCTAGGTAGGTCCTATACATTTGTACACTATACAGCAATACATTCATATGAGGCGACCAAGGGGCAAGCCCTGCAGGAGAGCCCTGTGGAATGGATGGACTCTGAGGGGATTTTAGACAGTGACAGGACAAGGTCCTGTACCAGGACACCACAAGTACATCTGAGTTTTCAGGCTTACTGGCTGGACAAAAAAAAATCGCTGACAGGCATAAAGCATTCAGGCAGCTTTTTTATAGGTATGCCCAGCTTGCTTCTCTATTTTCCTGCCAGCGTGTAGAAGTCTGGCTATTCTATTCAGAACTCCTATTACAGAGGTAATCCAGGATGTTTTCTTCTTCAGCCTTTGAGCCCATGATGCCAACTTATAATACTATGTTCTAATCTTCTATTAACTCTGTGTGCTGCTTTGTCTTATTTTCATGCATAAGACCGACACCTGGATGTGCTTTAGTGTATGGCCTTGTATTTAACAGTTGTCTCTGACCTTTACCAGCATTCCACGTGGCCAGACGTGTCACAAGTCAAATGATCTCTAGGGGTGCGTGCCTATGCTTCAGTTGGTGGGTGGATAGCATGACTTTAATAACTCCCTGGGCCGCATAGAATGCCAGGAAAGGTCAGAGGCAACAGTAAAACAATAAGACTTGCACTACAGCACTTCCTGGAGTGGGTCCTGTGCATGAAAACAAGACAAAGCAGCACAAAGAGGTAATAGAAGCATATTACATAGTACTATAACTTTGGATCATGTACTCAAAGGCTGAAGAAAAAAAAAATCCAGGAATATCCCTTTAACAGGATGTTTTAGCTAGTGACATAACTGGTACTCCCAGGATATATTTTGTATTGAACAACTATCTAAGTAATCTAAATCATCCTATTTGATACACTCCATTGCCAAAAGCATTCAGGTATGTTCATCAATAAACTTCGCATGATGTGATATGTGTGGGATTAAAAATAATAAAAAGGGTTTTTCTCATCTCCCTAAATATCTACCACTGCTGCTGCTGTCCACACAGACTCCTGGGATTGCTGGTGGACAGGCTGGGGTCAGAGGCATGTCATTTTCTACTTGGTATAAAAGCTCCCAAGCTTGAACTATGTTTGGAGCTGTCAGACATGACAAATGGGCTTAAATAAAGCCCCAGCAGGGAAGAGGAGATCTGGCTACTCTAAAGCAGGGGGTGACACAAACACTGCTTCTAAATCAGGGTGATGGTCAGGAACCTAGGCAATGAGCAAAGAGGACATAGCTACAAAACCAGAAAAGTATGCTAAATTGCAATTGCAAGCATGTGTATGCTGCCATGCTCTACTCACAGAGACATGGTTAAAGGGGTTATCCAGGAAAAAACTTTGTTATATATATCAACTGGCTACAGAAGGTTAAACAGATTTGTAAATTACTTCTATTAAAAAAAATCTTAATCCTTTCAGTACTTATGAGCTGCTGAAGTTGAGTTGTTCTTTTTTTGTCTAAGTGCTCTCCGATGACACCTGTCTCCGGAACTGTCCAGAGTAGAAGCAAATCCCCATAGCAAACCTCTTCTACTCTGTACAGTTCCAGAGACAGATTTTTTTAAATAGAAGTCATTTACAAATCTTAAGAAGAAAAGTGCAGAAGCCGGCGGTATGAAAAACTTCCCCTTTATTGTATTCCAAGATAAAAACTCGACATGGACAACCCTAGTGGCAATCCCTATATACTAGAAACACCTCTGGTTAATTCCACATATGTTACATTACAAGAGCAAACACACTTCTCACCTTATCCTTATGCTCGATCTCCAACTGGTTTGTCTTCTGTCTTATTGTGCTTGTTGCACTACCGTGTAATGTTGTTTATTCTTGAAAATGTTCACTAAAAAGATTGAAAAACTCGACATGGAAAAATCTCACATAGCAAACGATAAAACCTCCTGGACAAGCAACATGACGCGTTTCAGGTCATGTGACCCTTCATCAGATGCATACATGTTGCATCTGATGAAGGGTCACATGACCTGAAATGCGTCATGTTGCTTGTCCAGGAGGTTTTATCGTTTGCTATATGAGGCGTTTCAATGTCGATTTTATTCTTGGAATACAATAAAGGTGACGTTTTTCATACCGCTGGCTTCTGAACTTTTCTTCTCAAGTTGGAGGCTTCATATTGCCATGCGGAGGATAGGGTGAGCTGACACTTTTTATATCCATACATAATTTACAAATCTGTTTAACTTTCTGGAGCCAGTTGAAATATAAAAAAATAAGTTTCCTGGAATACCCCTTTAATCCTTTCAGTACTTATGAGCTGCTGAAGTTGAGTTGTTCTTTTCTGTCTAAGTGCTCTCTGATGACACCTGTCTCTGGAACTATCCAGAGTAAAAGCAAATCCCCATAGCAAACCTATTCTGCTCTGCGCAGTTCCCAAGACAGACAGAGATGTCAGCAGAGAGCACTGTTGTCTGACAGAAAAGAACAACTCAATTTCAGCAGCTGATAATTATTAGAAGGATTACGATTTTTTAATAGAAGTAATTTACAAATCTGTTTAACTTTCTTGAGCCAGTTGATGTATAAAAGTAATTTTTTTCCAGGAATAAGGAGATGGTATAAGTGGTCTTTCCTTAGTGTCTAGGTCTTACCCATCCTGCCCACAGTCCTGGCTTCCCCTTGACTGTTTGACATCATACAAACAACATCTTTAAATGCACAAATATACCTCCTGGAAGAGTTATGTACTTACTGGAAGACATACAAATTTGCCTTGGCATTGTTCATTTACTATAGAACATTGTCATATACAGAATCTTGTTTCTTTTTCAGAGATGTAAAGTATGTTTGGCATTGAAAATATCTCAAGATAAAACTGATACAAACGAGGACTAGTGAGGACCGTTAAACAATGATAGGAGTTGACATAAAGATGGGTTCTTACCCCTTGGTGTTGCGCTCAGAGCACAACACCTGCAGTAGCATCTGTGTGTGGTAGGTAAAGGGAAACCGCTGCCACGAGGAACAAGCCCGGTTAGACGCTCGTCAGTCCGGTGAGTAGCAATAGAGATAATCCGTGAATAGGTTCCTCTCAAGAAGGCGCTGGTACCCGGGGATAGAGGTAAAGTTCTTTTATTTGCAACGCGTTTTGATCCCGAACCGGGATCGAAACGCGTTGCAAATAAAAGAACTTTACCTCTATCCCCGGGTACCAGCGCCTTCTTGAGAGGAACCTATTCACGGATTATCTCAAGATAAAACTGATCATAGAATGTATGATTATTGCTTATGGTATTGTGTACAGCTGAATGACAAAAATACAATCAAATGTAAATATATTCTTCGCATTACATAAACCATTCATACCTTTCACTATAAGCAAAGCTGAATTTATACCACTGTGATGGTTTAACACCTGGCCGACATACATACAACTTTACAACAATTGATTATTATGTAAGCAGCTTCACTCTGAATTCTGCACAAAAGATCATAGCTGGATAAATTCTTAGCTCCTTCTCTGCCTCCACTTTTCCAATTACTGGTACTGCTCCAAATATTTTATCGGGTGCCTTAGAACACTTATTATTTCTTGTTATTCAAAAATACTCCTGCACAAAAATGTTACTTTAGGTTGGGAAGAGTGCACTGAATAAAAATGCATCAACATACGCTTTTGTTCCATACAGTCTATTGATTTTGCAACCTTTGTGAATGGAGATTAAATGGCAGTCCTGCCTGGCACAGAAATATTGGGAAGGCAGTAAAGTGCGAATGTTGGGAGCATTAGATTCTCTGCATCTTTTATAGCCTGTGATTGTTTAATAAATCTTTTTAGCTACATGCCTCTTGTTCATAAAGTGAGCTGTAAACCAGCAAATAGCACGATTCATGTGGTTTATCTTTTACTGGAGCAGAGAATACAACAGAGCACAGAGAATGTGAGCGGTGTCATGAGATTCACAAGGCAAGCCTAAAAATAGAACTCCCCGCATCTCAAATCATCTCTGCAAACAACTCAGACAAACAGGATTACTGTTTAAGAATAAACTTCATATAACTACATATACACTACATTCCAGTTATGATGTAATATTAGTAACCAACTTCCTCCCATTTAAGATTAAAGTCAGCCGAACATACCAACTTCAACAGCAACGTCGAACAATCTAATATGTACGGGGGCCTCTTGACTTGACAGCGATGTATACACTAAACATAGTCTGCCAATGGGGCATGAACAGCATTGATGGTCCTCAGATACGGAAGATTGGATTTCTTATTTTTTTCCCCCCATTTCTACTCCATAAACCAGTAGGATAATCCCCTACTTTGGGAGGTGTAGTTTGACATATCTAAATCTTTGTTGTGCTGCTCTAAAGCTAGCCATATGTTTTCAGATAGCTGACTCTTCCAATCCCCACATACACATGTATGCTTTGCATACTCCGAGTGGGGAGAGGGACCCCTGGTTGTGGCTTAAAGGGGTATTCAGGGCAAAAACATTTTATCCCCTATCCAAAGGATAGGGGATAAGATGTCTGATCGCGGGGGGCCTGCTGCTGAGACCCCCCGCAATCTCCCTGCAGCACCTGCTTTCTATGCGGGTGCTGAATCTCCAGTTTCAGAAACCTCCGGGTTTCCGGGACTGGGGACATGACGTCATGCCCCCTCCATTCATGTCTATGGGAGGGGGCGTGGCGGTCGTCCCCAGTCCCGGAAACCTGAAGATTTCTGAAACTGGAGATTTTGCACCCGCATAGAAAGCAGGTGCTGCAGGGAGTCTCAGCAGCGGCCCCTCCGCGATCAGACATCTTATCCCCTATCCTTTGGACAGGGGATAAAATGTTTTTGCCCGGAATACCCCTTTAACTGCCCTGAACCTAAAGTATCAGGCATGTTGAAATCCAACATGCCTGACCCTACTCTTCCCTTGCATGTGTAAAGTAACCAGACATATATCGTTTTTTTTTGTTTGTTTTTTTTAGAAACATTCTGAAGACATAGGGGGAGATTTATCAAAATCTGGCCAATGGAAAAGTTGCCCAGTTGCCCATAGCAACCAATCAGATCACTTCTTTCAATTTTAACAATGACTTTGCAAAATGAAAGAAGACACTGGTTGCTATGGGCAACTGAGAACCTTTTCCTTTGCACGGGTTTTGATAAATCTCCCCCATAAAGAGCACAATTTGTTCATGTGTGGTGTTTTCTATGAATGCTAGTTTATTTGACATCTACACACTATTTAATAGAGTGCAGCACAGCAAGTTATGTGCTACATTGTGCAAAAAGAGCCATTTCAGCACTCAGAGAAAGATGTATCTTCATAAAATAAATCATTTTCAGTATATTTTGTCCTGACTTCTACCCATAACATCATTCACCATCTCTCCTCTACCGCATCTCCAGTACAGCTGAGCAGCAGTTTCCATGTCTTATCACATTATGTCTCGTCCTCAGGGACAGCAAAACAATCAGGAAGATAATTCCAAGTATCAACAGAGAACTAAGCTGTTAATCAGGGCATCTTGCAATATTCCGTGGAGGAGCATGGGTTCAGGCATTCACATGCTTTACTTACGTTGTTTATTACTTGACTGTGTATCGGTTTTGAGATCTACGCTCTCCGTTTCCTCCATTGAGAGGTCAGGGTATGAGGTAACAGATTTATGTTTTGTGCTCCGGGCCTGGTTTTCAGATTCCGCTACTGACTGTTTGTTTGTCTCTTCTCTTCTTATGGGTTTGGAGTCTTTACACTGCGATACAGCAGCAGAAAGGGACACATTTGGCGCCACCACTTTATCATACATGTAGAGATAGTAACTGAAAAAACAAAAAAAAACATTAAGACAAAAAAAACAAATGGAATCATTGTTACCAAATACATAAAATAAATTATAAAACGTGTTAAAGTAAAAAAATTAACCCCTTGACGTAAATGTATGTCCTGGTGCGTTGGTACATTTATATCCTGTACATGACCACGAGCACGGGGAGGGGGGTTGGGGGAAGTGCTCGCATCATGCGTGGCAGGTCCTGGCTGCTACCTGTGCTTATGTCCGCTTGCGCTTATGTCCGCCATTAACCCATCAGATGCCGTGTTCAATACAGTTCATGGCATCTGCGGCATTGCGGTCATAAAACTGGATTATCGGACCGCCCACAGCGCTGCCGCGGGGATCCGATCATCTACAATGGCGGACGGAGGTCCCCTCACCTGCCTCTGTCCGTCTCCCGGTGTCTTCTGCTCTGGTCTGAGATCGAGCAGACCAGAGAAGAAGATCACCGATAATACTGATCAGTGCTATACCCTATGCATAGCACTGAACAGTATTAGAAATCAAGTGATTGCTATAAAAAGTCCCCTATGGGGACTATTAAAGTGTAAAAAAAAAATACAAAAAAAATTAAGAAATAAAAAAGGAAAATAAATATTTGAAAAATCCCCTCCCCCAATAAAAATGTAAATTATCAGTTTTTTCCTATTGTAACCCCAAAAAGTGTAAAAAATAAATAAAAATGAATTTACATATTTGGTATCGCCGCGTGTGTAAATGTCCGAACTATCAAAATATAATACCATACGGTGAACGGCGGAAAAATAAACACTTTATTAAACGTTTTATATGTACAACTGTGGCATCAATAAAAAGTACAGATCACGGCTCAAAAAAATGAACCCTCATAATGCCACTTATACGGTAAATTTAGGTCATCAAAATAGAGGGCTTTTAAATTTACTAATTTGGTTAAAAAGTTTGAGATTTTTTTAAATAGGTACAATAACAGAAAAGCATATAATCATGGGTATCATTTTAATCGTATTGACCCACAGAATAAAGAAAACATGTCATTTTTAGCATAAATTGGATAGTGTGAGAACGAACCTTCCAAAATAAGCAAAATTGCAGTTTTCTTATCAAACAATGTTTTTTTTTTGGTTGCACCATACATTTTATGGTAAAATGAGTGATGTCATTACAAAGGTCAACTGGTCGTGCAAAAAACAAGACGGTGAGGAGTAAAAAACTAAAATGTGAAAATAAAATTAGCTTAGTCCTTAAGGCCCAAATGGGCTGTGTCCTTAAGGGATTAAACAGATTACATAACCGATAATTCTACATACCGTATATACTCGAGTATAAGCCGAGTTTTTCAGCACGATTTTTCGTGCTGAAAACACCCCCCTCGGCTTTTACTCTAGTGAACTCTCCGTCCTCAGTGGTCTTCAACCTGCGGACCTCCAGATGTTTCAAAACTACAACTCCCAGCGAGCCCGGGCAGCCATCGGCTGTCCGAGCTTGCTGGGAGTTGTAGTTTTGAAACCTCTGGAGGTCCGCAAGTTGAAGACCACTGCAGCCTTCGACATCATCCAGACCCCCCACCCCCTTTAGTTTTGTACTCACCTCCGCTCGGCGGGACGATAGGGTGCGCTGGTCCGGTGCTGCAGGACCGTCCGGTGGGGAGGGATAGTCGTTCCGGGCTGTCCATCTTCACCGGGGGGGCCTCTTCTCCGTGCTTCGGGCCCGGCCCCGGAATTGTCACGTTGCCTTGACGACGACGCACAGGGACGTTCATTAGCAACGTTCCTGAGCATCCTCGTCAAGGCAACGCCTCTATTCCGGGCCCGAAGCACGGAGAAGAGGTCCCCCGATGAAGATGGACAGCCCGGAACAACTATCCCTCCCCACCGGACGGTCCTGCAGCACCGGACCAGCGCACCCTAACGTCCCGCCGAGCGGAGGTGAGTACAAAACTAAAGGGGGTGAGAGGGAGGGGGGGCTGGATGATGTCGAAGGCCGCAGTGGTCTTCAACTTGCAGACCTCCAGATGTTTCAAAACTACAACTCCCAGCTTGCTGGGAGTTGTAGTTTTGAAACATCTGTGAGGTCCGCAGGTTAAAGACCACTGTATCAGACATTCACAAGCGGTGATGATGAAGGGGGGGTGGGGATGATGACAAGGGGATGATGAAGGGGGGGGTGGGATGATGACAAGGGGATGATGAAGGGGGGGTGTGGGATGATGACAAGGGGATGATGAAGGGGGGGGTGTGGGATGATGACAAGGGGATGATGAAGGGGGGGGGGGGGGGTGGGATGATAAGGGGATGATGAAGGGGGGTGTGGGATGGTGACAAGGGGATGATGACAAGGGGATGATGAAGGGGGGGTATGAGATGATGAAGGGGGGTGTGGGATGATGACAAGGGGATGATGAAGGGGGTGTGGGATGATGACAAGGGAATGATGAAGGGGGTGTGGGACGACGACAAGCGGTGATGATGAAGGGGGGGTGGGATGATGACAGGCGGTGATGATGAAGGGGGGTGGGATGATGACAGGGTAATGATGAAGGGGGGCGTGTGGGATGATGACAGGCGGTGATGATGAAGGTGGGGGGTGGGATGATGACAGGGTAATGATGAAGGGGGGGATGATGACAAGGGGATGATGATGAGGATGTTAATGACGGGGGTCTGGATGATGACAGGGGGGATGATGTATTTCCCACCCTAGGCTTATAGTCGAGTCAATAACTTTTCCTGGGATTTTGGGGTGAAATTAGGGGCCTCGTATTATATTCGGGTCGGCTTATACTAGAGTATATACGGTAATTAAACACACATAAGCAATAACACACCTTTTCAGCAAATCAAGGCCCCTCATTGGGGCTGCAAGGTGCAGAAGTGTCTAAAACAAAAGTGGTGCAAGTCATGTACACATGTTGGAGCAAAATGTACCAGAAACAGTAAAAATCTGCCGCTATATATGTAATGAGTAAATTTTAAAACCGGATGACCTCTTTAAAAGGAAATATTGTTGGCAATAACCAGGACTGTTTTCCCTGCACATTCACAAGAGCATAAACAACAACTTTTTTTCCTTCCCGATAAATAAGATCTGTTCCATCATCAGAATTCACTGACTTCCAGAATGGAATCTAATTCAGACATAATTTAATCCATTAATATTTATAGAGTGCATTTGTCTCACCGCAGGTAGTCAGCATGGAAAATTAGCTAGTATGGGCTGGGTGGGAAGGATACAGACCTAAGCTACAATGAAGATTTTTACCAGCACGAAGACACAAATCGAGCCTGAAAATTAATTTAGATGCCATATCTCCTTCTTGTATCCATGACTGACTAAAATTTTCACCTGATCCTACAGCTCATTTTATTCAACTAGCAATTTATAAAATGATACATTGGTGTATCATTTATTTTAGGATTATAAATAATTTATTTTTTATATTCTTACAATTCTGCATAACTGTGTATACTGCAAAATCTCAACACCGGAGAAAGTTGTATAAAAGAGGTTACATTAAATGCAAGTGAAGAGGTAGGAAGAAAGAAAGAAGACACGAAGAAAAAAAATCTACACGTGTAATAAGCAGCGTATCTAACAATGCATTGGCAGATAGAAGCAGTCTGTGTTTGGGGAGCGTTCACGGAAAATCCACTTTCATCATCACCAGCTTCTGACACATCCCGATGACATATCAGAAGATATCATTGTTGGCAGTTCACAAGCTTGGACCTGCATTGAATCAGGAATCAAAGAAGCCATGGAACTGTGCAGCACGTGAAACGCTCTGTAGCTAAATAAATTGTCACTTGAAATCTTTGGTAAAATTCTTCCACTAACAGATATGGATCGAGCCACTTTATTAACGTGAAAGAATCACCAATGGATTGTATTGTCGTAGTAATATTGCTATCTTTGTCTAAAATCTTAATTCCCAGTATATCCACAATGTAAAAAAATAAAAAGGGAAGGGAAGCAGACCGCTTCGTATAAGTAAAAGGCCCTGCAAGGCAAAAATCCAAGCAAGTTAAGCACAAGTTTAATGGTATTGCCATCTGGGACATGTATTGTGTATTTTCAGGATATGCCCTAAATATTTAAATGGGGACTCTCATTAAAACTAATTTTTGCTATTGTACTCCTTATGGTAAATAAAAAAAAAATTCTAATGTACTTTGTTTAAAAAAAATAAAAAAAAAAAAAAAAAAGAAGTTTTCTATGTTTTATTTGCATTTAAAAAAGCTGCCACTAGGTGTCTCCCTACTTGTCCAGTGCACATTTCCCCCCCATCTCTTGCACAGAATTTGGACATTTCCCCCCATCTCTTGCCAGAATGCTGGCCTGGAAAAAGTCCAAAATCAGGAAATGCAGTCTGGAGAGCTGGGGGGGGGGGGGGGGGGGCAGCCTTAGCCAATCATAGCTCATCTCACTCGCTGAACTGCTCTAAGCTGTGTGTAGCAGAATGACCTGCATGGCTTCTGATGATGTCACGCCTGCTGGGGGAACACCCCTTCCCAGTCTGTGAATCTGAGACTGGGCAGAAAATACAGAGCAATATCAAGGTAGAAAACTAAAAAAATATTAAAAAAAAAAAAAAAAGACGGGGTGGTTTATCATGATGGGGCAGTGAACTGGGGGGATTATAAAATTTTACAAGATCATGACAGGAACTCTTTAAGGCTTTGATTTCACTTGGCTGTTTAAAAAATAAACTCGCTGTATGGTGTTTTTTTGGACAAAAAACGCTGCGACCAGATGTTAGCTGGAAGTCACTGTGGAAGTATAAAATGGCGCATTACTTTTGCCATTTTTCCCCCTTGTATGGCATTTTTTAGGCTCAGGGCTAGTTTTCCAAAATAGCAACATGCTGAAGCTATGGCGCTTTTTCTGCCTATAGAGCAAAGTGGATTTAAAATTGGCATTTTTTTATTCCCAGTTCTTCAATAGAGTAACATGAATGAATTACATTATGAAAAAAAAAAATACTGTACCAAGTCTTATTTTGCATTCGTCATTCCAGTCCACTTCTGGAGATGTTCTTATTTCTCAAATTTTTACTTTATTTGCCTATTGCCTATTCAGTGATGGCTTGCTAGCACTACATACTGATTAAAAAAAAAAAAATGCAAACACTGCACTTAATTGAAGAAAAAAAAAAGTGTCAAGGCAAGGAATACGGGAGCCAGCTGCATTATTTTTAGGCGCCAATAAACAGAAATGACTCCCACAAGTACTGTATTCTTGGCAGAATACAGGCATAACTTGCAGCTTTGTAAAGGGAACTCCGGTGAAAACGGAGGTGTCATTGTAAATTAATCATTTAGGAATCTATCATGGGGTAAAGATGGGCACCTGGCCTGGCACTGGGTTGAACAGTATACATATACAAATATTGAGTGGGAATCGTACTTTTTTTTTCTATGCCGCAGTTGGTTAGAAGCTAAGAATGCACATACACTACTCAAAAAAATAAAAGGGAACACTTAAACACAATGTAACTCCAAGTCACTCACACTTCTGTGAAATCACACTGTCCACTCAGGAATCAACACTGATTGACAATCAATCAATTTCACATGCTGTTGTGCAAATGGGACAAAAGGTGGAAATTATAGGCAATTAGCAAGACACCCCCAATAAAGGAGTGGTTTTGCAGGTGGTGACCACAGACCAGCTCTCAGTTCCTATGCTTCCTAGCTGATGTTTTGGTCACTTTTGAATGCTGCCGGTGCTTTCACTCTAGTGGTAGCATGAGACGGAGTCTACAACTCACACAAGTGGCTCAGGCAGTGCAGCTCTTCCAGGATGGCACATCAATGCGAGCTGTGGCAAGAAGATTTGCTGTGTCTGTCAGCGTAGTGTCCAGAGCATGGAGGCGCTACCAGGAGACAGGCCAGTACATTAGGAGATGTGGAGGAGGCTATAGGAGGGCAACAACACAGCAACAGGACAGCTAGCTCCGCCTTTGTGCAAGGAGGAGCACTGCCAGAGCCCTGCAAAATGACCTCCAGCAGGCCACAAATGTGCATGTGTCCACTCAAACGGTCAGAAACAGACTCCATGAGGGTGGTATGAGGGCCCAACGTCCACAGGTGGGGGTTGTGCTTACAGCCCTACACCGTGCAGGATGTTTGGCATTTGCCAGAGAACAACAATATTGGCAAATTTGCCACTGGCGCTCTGTGCTCTTGACAGATGAAAGCAGGTTTACACTGAGCACATGTGACAGACGTGACAGAATCTGAAGATGCCGTGGAGAACGTTCTGCTGCCTGAAACATCCACCAGCATGACCGTTTTGGTGGTGGGTCAGTAATGGTGTGGGGTGGTATTTCTTTGGGGGGCTGCACAGCCCTCCATGTGCTTGCCAGAAGTAGCCTGACTGCCACTAGGTACCAAGATGAGATCCTCAGACCCCATATGTTGGTGCGGTTGGTCCTGGGTTCCTCCTAATGCAAGACAATGCTAGACCTCATGTGGCTGGAGTGTGTCAGCAGTTCCTACATGAGGAAGGCATTGATGCTATGGACTGGCCCGCCCATTCCCCAGACCTGAATTTGATTGAGAACATCTGGTATATCAGGTTTCGCTCCATCCATCAACGCCACGTTGCACCACAGACTGTCCAGGAGTCGCTCCATCCACCAACGCCTCCTCATCAGGAGCATGCCCAGGCGTTGTAGGGAGGTCATGCGGGCACGTGGAGGCCACACACACTACTGAGCCACATCAAAGTTGGATCAGCCTGTAGTGTGGTTTTCCACCTTGATTTTGAGTGTGACTCCATATCCAGACCTCCATAGGTTGATAAGTTTGATTTCCATTGATAATTTTTGTGTGATTTTGTTGTCAGCACATTCAACTATGTAAAGACGAAAGTATTTCATACGATTAGTTAATTCATTCAGATCTAGGATGTTTTATCTTAGTGTTCCCTTTATTTTTTTTAGCAGTGTATATAGCAATTCCATAGTGGTGTTATTGATAATATTATATTATTCCCAGACTTAATAGGTAAAAGCATCATGACGGTGTCTCAATTTGTGCTAAAAACTGACGTACATTTACATCAAATTATGTGTTTTAGACCCTTTGCATACCTTAACAGAAAATAGAGCACAGCTAAAAAGAAGCAATGAAATGCTAGATTTATAAATTGTATGAAAAACTATTTTAGGGTGAAGTAATTCACCTAACATATAGCATAAGGTAAAGAATGAGGTGGGGATTAAATAAAAGTGTAAACGCCAGAATTTTCGTTCAACAGATTTTTATAACACATCTGACAAAAAAGAATAACTCTAACAAGGGGTTGGGCTAGGCAAAATATGGATGTGTCACTCCATAATGCCGAAATTAAGGATGGTGCGTGCAAACTAAAACTAGATGCTCTAAGGCTGGGTTTACATAATGTAAAATAAAAAAAACTGGCTGTAAATAGCTCTATAAAAGTCTATGGAAAAGCAGTGGTCTGTGCATGCAGTGTTTTAAAATACAGCATTAATTCCAATTCTGGAATCACTACAGTTTAATTTTTTTGTGTGCACCGATGCCTGCTTTTACATAGACTATAATGGAACACATTATTAGGTAAAAAAAAAATAATAATACTGACGCTTTTTATACCTATCTAAAAATGTGTTAAATTAACCTCTTAAGGACGATGCCCATTTTGACCTTAAAGGGATACTCCTTTACATATGTTCCAAATGCCGGGTGTGGGTTGTGGGGGTCGTGATGTCACAGCCAGGCACTTCTTGACGTCACGTCATGCCCCCTGAGTGCAAGTCTATGGGAGGGGGCGTGGTGGCCGTCACGCCCCCTACCATAGACTTTCATTGAGGGGGCGTGGCAGTGATGTCACGACCTGGCCACCCGCACACAGCATTCTAAAGGAACGCCGGGTGCTGCACAGAGATTGCGGGGGTCCCAACAGCAGGACCCCCACAATCAGACATCTTATCCCCTATGCTTTAGATAGGGGATAAGATGTCTAGGGGTGTAGTACCCCTTTAAGGACCAGGCCAATTTTAGTTTTTTGCACTTTCGTTTTTTCCTCCTACCCTTCTAAAATCATAACGCTTTAAATTTTGCACCTACAGATCCATATAAGGGCTTGTTTTTGTGTCACCAATTGTACTTAGTAATGACATCAATCATTTAACCCCTTAAGGACCAGGCCCAATTTTATTTTAGCATTTTTGTTTTTTCCTCTTCGCCTTCTAAAAATCATAACTTTTATATTTCCACCCACAACCCAAAAATTATTATTCATATGGGAAAATTGAAAAGAAAACCCCAATTAAGCAAATTTTGGAAGGTGTTGCTTTCACGCTGTACACTTTACGGTAAAAATGACATGTTTTCTTTATTCTGTGGGTCAATACGATTAAAATGATACCCATGTTATATGCTTTTCTATAATTGTACCGCTCAAAAAATCTCAAACTATTTTAACAAAATTAGTATGTTTGAAATTGCCTTATTTTGACCACCTATAACTTTCTCATTTTTCCGTATACGGGGTGGTAAGAGGGCTCATTTTTTGCGGCATGATCTGTAGTTTTTATGGTACCTCTTTTGCTTAGGTTTTACTTTTTATTAATGCTTTCTTAAAAAATTTTTGGGAATAAAATGTGGGATTTTTTTTTACGTTTACGCCGTTCACCGTACGGGATAATTAACAATATATTTTGATAGTTCAGACTTTTACGCATGCGGCGATACCAAATATGCTTAACAATCATTTTTTTTAAGCTTTTTTTTTTGGGGGGGGGGGGGGGTAAAATGGAAAAAACACATGATTTACATTTTTATTTACATTTTAAATTTTTTTTACTTTTTCTTTCTTTTACACTTTAATAGTCCCCATAGGGGACTATTTATTGCAATCATTTGATTGCTAATACTGTTCAGTGCTATGCATAGGGCATAGCACTGATCAGTGTTATGGGCTATCTTCTACTCTGGTCCGCTCGATCTCAGACCAGAGCAGAAGACCCCTGGTGATGGATGGAGGCAGGATAGGGGACCTCCGTTCGCCATGCTGGATGATCAGATCCCCGCAGCATCCAAAGTACCGCACTACCGACATCGGAGGGGTTGACGGCAGACATCCGCGCGATTGCGGACGTCCACCATTACCGGCCGGTCCCTGGCTGCTGATAGCACTCCGGACTTGCCGGACATGACAGGTGCACGCGGTCAAGGCAGAGCGTAATTGTACATCATGGTGTGTTAAGTACCACGGCTCCTTGACGTACATTTACATCAATTGTCGATAAGCGGTTAATAAAATCTACTGCAAAACCAAAAAATATATATTTGTGGGGTGAAATAAATAAAAAAAAAACAGCGCAATTTCTAACTTTTGTGGGCTTCCGTTTCTACACATTGCAATTTTCGTTAAAAATGACACCTTATCTTTATTCTGTAGGTCCATACGGTTACAAGGATACCCAATTTATGTAGGTTTTATTTTATTTTACTACTTAAAAAAAAAATTATAATAATCATAACTACATGCACCAAAATTAGTAGGTTTAGAATTGTGACCCCCTATAACTTTATTTTTCCGTACACAGGGCTACATGAGGGAAAATGTTTGCGCCGTGGTGTGTAATTTTTAATTGTTACTATTTTTGTTTTGATGGGACCTTTTGTTTCATTTGATGGGTTTTTATTCATTTTTCATGATCTATGAAGTGACCTAAAATGCACAATTTACATGGTCTTTGGTATTTTTTTATGAGTACGCCATCGACCGTTTAGCTAATCTTATATTTTAATAGTTTGGACATTTATGCACGCGGCGGTACCACATATGATTATTTTTTATTAGATTTATTTTTTTTATATGGGAAAAGGGGGGGTGATTCAAACTTTTATTAGGGTTAATTCACTTTTATTAACTTTTTTTTAGTCCCCATAGGGGGCTATAACTTGCAATCTTTTGATTGCATAAACTGATCAATGCTATGCCATAGCATAGCATTGATCAGAGTTATTGGTGCTCTGCTGCTCAAGCCTGGAAGCAGCAGAAGACCGATCGAATGGCGAGGTGGCAAGTAAGGGCCCTCCTGCTGTCCACTCAGCTGATCGGGACATCCGCGGTGACATCGTGGGTCCCAATCAGCTCCACTGAGCTACCAGCTACTTTGATCTCGGCATCTAAAGGGTTAATGCCAGCCATCGGCCCGATCGGCAGTGCCAGACATTAACGGTGGGTCCTGGCTGCCTGCAGTAACCCAGGACCCACCGGGTTTAAAGCATTCTCTGCTCCTGAGAACGGTATAAACCAAGTTAACAGGGCCTGCCTCCTGTGCGCAATTCGGTAAAAAAAAAAAAAAAAAAAAAAAGAAGCAGACCTTCAGAGGGACACCGCTCTGGGCTGCAGGTACATATGTTAGTCAGAGACCTCGCATTGGTCTCCTGTTGACCTACACTATAACTCAGTGTATTGGGCTTAGTGTGGTGAACGGGATGACCGTTTTCCTTTGAAGGAAATCATCATCAGTGTCACCTGCACTAACCTGTCGGTAAAGACAGAAAGTGCAGGTGACATTGATGACAACCATACTTACCTGATCCTGTTCCGTGCTCCCGTTTATCTTCCTCCCTATCTTCCGTTCTGGGGCCAACATGGAGCATGGACGGAGCATCCTGACGTCACCACTGCTGTTTGCTAGCAGCATGACCCAGCAGAGAAGCAGCAGCGGTGATGCCAGGAAGCTCCGCCCATGCTCCAAGTTGGTCCCAGAACGGAAGATAGGGAGGAAAATGCGGGAGAACCGGATCAGGTAAGTATGGTTGTCATCAGTGTCCCCTACCTGCACTACCTGTCTATACCGATAGGTTAGTGCAGATGACACTGATGACAGATAACAGTCTATGGAAGAGCAGGCATCAGAACACACATTGCATAAAAACTGTAATAATTCCAAAATTTTAATTAATGCAGTATTCTAAAACACTTTGTGCAATGACCACCACTTTCACACAGACTTTCATAGAGCACATTACCTATCTTATTGCAGTTTCTTTTTTTGTTTTCTCTTTACACAGTGTGAACCCAGCCTAAACATGCACCAGATCTTTAAGCAGCCTTTACCACTTTTAAAAATCTGGTGCATTTGCAGGATATCTAGTCTAAGCACTTTTGGTAGGAGAAGACTAATATTCACATTCTGTTCCACATGATTTCCCTTCTCCACTTCCTTGGGCAATAGAAGAAGCAACACTGACAGATCAATGATAGCTGCCATACGAAAAGGAATAATTCTATTAAAAAAGAAAAAACTCACACTTTAACAAAGTGTTGCATTTGTTGTCTCTGCAACTGGTAATCCTCCCCACTAAATATTTATATGTTTAACGGAATGTTAGGCATGTAACAGAGTTTGAGGCCATGGAGGACTAGCAACTACTCGATCAGCTTTGACAGGGTTCAGCTTACTTCCCTAATGCATTTTAATGCTTGATTGATATATTGCAGGAAGAGGAAAGATAAAGTGAGAGCAAGCACAGCAGTCACAAAATAAAAAGGTGTTATGCCATCCTATTAATGAATAACTCATTTGTCACACCCTATACTATTTTAAATGAATGTGTAACCCTTCCATTTATTATTTCGCAAAGATACCAACAAAAATCCAAACCTAAATGCTCATACCCACCATGGGAACCTGTCATCACATTCATGCAGTCTGAACCACAAGTCATTGGGTGGTTCCTGCAGGCTTCTCCACACCTCACCATCCTTCATTGAGAGATCTCTCCACGTCCAAGTAAAAGGAGAGATCTTTCAATCAAAGCTATAAGGGACTACCCAGATGACTCATAGTTCAGGCAGCATGAAAGAGATACAGGTTTCCATTTAAAAAAAAGTTGGCTTAGTGGGAGGCATGCTGGATCTGTAGGCTGCGTATATTGTCACCACATGGCCTAAATGAATCCTCAGTTTTGCAACCTTTTTGTGGTTCAGTATCTAAAGATCATTCCTCAGCTCAATCATTCCTCAGCCCTAGAGTTTGGTTTTTAGTTTTTAATATTTGCATCTAAAATGTTTTTAACCATACATTTTCTGTATTTTTTATACACACCACGATGATACATGGATTCCGCCATCTTGGGATGTATCCGGGACGTTTCTTCTTTTGTAATGAATTCCTTTAATGATTTTTGCATTACTATATATTTGACAAATTTTTTTGCACTTCATAACATGTTTTGCTATGTCTCAGCACATGACGTGTACCACTTCCAACACATCAATTGCTTCACTACAAGGTCTTATTATTTTACTTTTTGTGGATATTTCCCCACACACATCACATATATTTCGGAATATATGGTGTTTTGTTTGTTATAGTTGTTTATTGAATCTTCTCACACCCACTATGTGTCTTGCATTTTTTCTTTTACCATGAATTTCTTTCATTCACTGCATCACGTTTAGTTTGTATTCATTGTGCTTCATCCCTCTTACACCACGTATTTTGGTAATTTATATTATAATTATCATAATTGTTATTTTTAATATAATATTTATTTTTGGCACTAGGTAGTTGGCTCCATGTATGCACGGCCCTTGACTTCTCTTGCACAGGCGCATTGAGCTACCTCCAGTCTGAACCATAAATAACATCTATGTGATGCAGTGGTAAGTAATTTCACACGCTGTGTCACACGATGCCAGGACCTGAAGCAGACATGGAGGGAGTGCCGCACTCTGCGCCATTACATGTTTTTCTGCCTTACCAGCTGTGTTCTATTATCATAATGAAAAGTTATCCAACACTAGGGAATGCCAACCCCGGAAGAAGAAAGCCATTCCGAAACGGAAGTCAGGGCGGGGGTTCTCTCGGTGTCTGTGTGCTGTTACTGTGTGGGTATTGTCCATTGCCTCTGTAACAGTCCTGTACCATTTATTTTTGAATGCACTTGCACTTTTAGGCAGTTTATAGGGAGTTGTTCAATGTATTATGCCCCCTATTTGCATTTATGCTGCTTATTACTACAGCACGTGATTAAGTAGTATTTCACCAGTTCTTACGGTTACATCTGACATCCGAGTAAGCGATTCTTTTCAGTTGTTGCTTTGCTTTATTGGAAAAAATTCTGTATTATTTTTCTGCTGCAACCTTATTGTCCTCTGTTGGTTTTTGAATAGTATGTTGTGTATAGCAGTCTGAATACCATGTATTAATGTAGACTGGCTTGGGAGTATACATCTGCACATGTTATTGCATAGCCAGCAGTTCACGTTGTAACTTGAATTCGTATAAAAAAAGGTATAGAATAGTGGTCTAAACAGCTAGTCATGTCCAGCACCTAGCCAGACTCCGAATAAGATGATCAAACCTTACAAGATCAGTGAGGAGAAGGAACATTAGAAAGAGAAAGCTTAAGGGCAGAATATCCCAAGACAGTGAGCTTCAGCAGTAGTGATGCGGGGCTCCCTGCTGCGATATCACCACGGCCAATGAGCTGTCACTGCCATTTGTAGCTGCAGGATAGAAGGTAATGAGTAGAGAGCAGGAGGTAAGGAGAACGACTAAGCAGTGGAGCTGTACAATGCCTGTCTTATTGGTCAGAGAAGGAACTAATTACACTCATTCCCAAGCTATAAGAGCTTCTTTCATTTATTCAATAAAAATGTAGAAAGTATTGTGTATGCAGCTGTTCCTTACCTTGGGTGCAGCAAATGTGGTCGGCTGGTGCCATCATCTTCCTGCTTTATAACTGGGTACCAAGATGGCAACTCCAATGTCTGTATATGTTCAGTCTAAGAAAAGAAACAGGGAAAGGATTTATTGAAAGCAGAGAGTTCAGATCAGCTCACATGTTCTGTTTGAGTAGTGCAATGGACAGGTGCAGGACACAAGACCTCATGTATGAAGACTAAAAAGAATTGGAGGTCCAGCGCAGGTTCTCATGCTTTAAAGTAAAAATGACAAGATATACACCCACACTAAACCCAATAAACTGATTTACAGTGCGGGTGAACAGCATTAAAATGCGGTGGTTACTTGTATTAATGAAGTATATGCAGCATTATAGGTCTAAGCTAGCTGCATTGCTCCCCTGCTTCCTCCATATTCCCCGATCTAGACTGCCCTTATAATGAATATTCTAAATATTTACTCATGTTTCTAGGACGTGAGAGCTTGCCAGCGGCTGTGCTCTGCTCATAGCAAAGTGCAGGCTCTCAAGTCCTAGCGATGTGAGAGTGAATATTTTGAATTTTCATCACGTGGGCAGGCCAGAGCAGGGAATATGGAGGAGGCAGGGGAGTGCAGCAAGCTGGCTCCCTGCCTCCATTGTCTAAAATGGGAGAAATCCATACCAGGTAGCTCAGTGGAGCTGTTCGGGACCGTCGCGGTGAAATTACTGCATCCCGAACAGCTGACAGCGGGAGGTGCCTTACCTTCTTTTCAGCTGTCCGATCGGCATTTGATTGCTCCAAGCCTGAAATCCTTGAGCAATCAAGCGCAGAAAACACTGATCAATGCATTCCTATGGCAATGCATTGAACAGTGCCTGCAATCAGTGTATTCAATGTTATAGCCCCTAGAGGGAGCGTTTGAGGCTCTTTTTACACTGCACCCAAGAAATCACATTTGGTAGAACCTCCCAACATACATTTTTAAAGAAAGCCTGTGACAGATATTTCCAATAGGAATAACAAAGGTACAAAAACAAGTTTCAATACTGCCATTGGCATTGCCCTGCACACTAACTGTTAAACAGTAGTTAACTCAGATATTTTCTGAAGAAATAGCAGAGGAATGACACAATGTTAAAGGGGTTGTGCAGCGAAAACGAACTCACCAGCCAGAGATACATGAGTACAGCGCCAGTGTATCTCCGGCTCTCCGATGCATGGAGAGCGCGTGCCAGCCCCCGCTCTGTGCAGCAGGAGATCCGGAGCGCCATGCAGGGGGTCCCAGTAGTCAGACCCCACCCCAATCAGCTACTTATCTCCTATCCTGGTAATAAGGGATAAGTTTGTTTTTGCAGCACAGCCCCTTTAAATAAATAAATAATGCTCTATTAATTATATACAGCAAACAGAAGCTTCTGACTCCCACTGTCAAAAAAAAAAAAAGGGGAAAAAAAAAAACAAACAAACACTTTCCTATATAACAAACTTTTCACACATATGCCAAGGAAATCTTCTGGCATGCTCTGGTGACATGAGCCCTATGGACACATCTTAAGAATACGTCAGCAACACTCCTGAAGTACACCTCTGATGTTACAGAAAATTCTAAGTGAACAAAGCCTCAGTTTAGTACAACATATTTTGTCACTACCAATGATTAAATTGCTGCATTAAAGAACCACTAAACCTTTAAAAGGGTGCTGCACAGCCGGAAAACTCGTCAGTTATTGAACCTCAACTGATCGAACATGTGACGTGTCTGATCGACTAAACCTATGTATCAATATATAAACAGACCTTTAAAAAAATTATCAATAAGAAATGTAATGTTCTGTGTAAATGCTTTTAAGCACGTTCAGACTCATCTGTTCACATCTGTGCACATCTACTATAAATGATGGACCGTGGCAGCAAGGAATCCCATCGACTTAAGTAGCCATTTTTTCCCACAAAAAGGGCAGAATTTGCAAAGTGATTGTAAAGAGACCTAGATAAAAAGGTCATGATGTGGTTCAAATATGGGAATATATATATAGGTGACAATTTCCCACTAATATAGCGTAAGCTATAATAATGACAGATCTGATATGAAGTCTAACACATGAAGTATAAGGTACAGATATCTTTTCTTCTATAAGCACAGCACAACAAATCACCAAAATACTGCAAGATAATAACACAGCCAGCCATTCACAACTATAACGATATATATTTGGCGGTATACTAAATGTCCCCTGCACAACATGGCACTGGTCTGCACTATTTAACTGTCCTGTTTATCATTTTCTCCATGTTTTTTGCTATGTTTGTCTAAGGGGAAATGTAATTCTTACAACAATAATAATCATATACAGGAGAAAAAGCTTTTAAAATAACGCATTGTGACACGTATTATATCTCAAAGTCAGTGTGACCTTTCGTAGGTGCATCTAGTTCTCCAGCCGCCCTAATCACACACAGCAGTTCGGTAGGAGGGGATGGCAGCTGCATCCTGCTGCTTCAGCATAAGCACGTGGTCAAAAAAAAAAAAACAGCACAAATGAAGTTTGGGGCAAAACCTTCAGATTATGTCCACACTAGGTTTTCAGAAATGGCGCTCCGCTCTCAATGTAACCTGCAAATTGTCTGCACTCTTCTGCTGTGGATGTGTGAGCAGGTGAAGCATCAGCATGTTGTTCTATTACATAATACATGGTGCAGTATGCAGAGAAGAGAGCATGCTCATACCAGAGCAAGTTTCTTGTGTATGGTACAATTACATATCAGTGGGGCCTCCTTATAGATATATATACACGCGCGCACACACACACATTATATATATATATATATATATATATATATATATATATATATAATCTCAATGTATATAAAAGTATGTTCCAGCATAACTTCCAAATGGCTGTAGGAATTTACTTCTAGGTCAACTAAAAGTATAGTAGCGTTAAATCAATTTAACCTACCCCCTTATGCAAGGATAGGGGTTTTCCTTTAAAATCCCATGCAAGTCTAAGGGGCTTCCTATTCATTTCCTGACAGCGTCACGCTTGGGCTGCAGAGATTAAAGGGGACTTTTAGACATCCTGCCAACTGTCCGGCACTCAGGTACAGAGAAAAGTTAGTGTGGGGGATATGAGAACACTGTAACTGTTGCTATTCCTCTTCCAAAAGGCTTACGTAGGAAGAACAGGCATAAACCAATATAATATATCAACGTACATTGTGTTGACCTGGGATTCCAAAGATTGCCCTTCTCCTACACCCAGTATGACCATATGTGCTGTAAAGTTACCATTATTTCAGGATTTGTTCAGGCACCTGATATGTTTTCTGCTGCAGGTTCTGATAGAAATTCACATGTGAGAACCCATTTACATGAAGTGTTGGGGATACATTGTTGGATTATGTCGGCATATCGGCAAAAAGATATGTCAATGCATACCCCAATGCACAACCTCTGACTTTAATAGACAAAATGTAGTCAACTAATGACTATGTTTGATTTGTTTCCAGAATGTAAAGTGTTTGTGGGATTCAATGGTGTAGTCTACTGTTTTTAAGTCCAGCAACAAATAACTAAAGGTTATGGAAACAGACCAATAGTAGTCACTAACAGTTAGTAGTCACTAACAGTCTATTTAAGTCAATAGGTGTACCACAGGTATGTTGTGGTACATGTTGTCATACCTTTATTCAGTATTCTGATGTACACTAGGGACGTTCCCAAAAGATATTTTGTGAATAGGGCAAAGCATGTTTTTATAATTTCTTTGGAAAAGGCGAAATCTTACTTCAACAAAAAATCCTCAATAGAATAGGCATATAAAAGGCATTTCCACAACACAACATGAAATCTAGGGAAGGGAAATCTGCTATGTGAAAACAAAAATGTAACATTTCTACCCCATACTGAATGTAGGAGACAGGATCATGGCATAGACACTGCTGGACCTGTTTCTACTCGGTAGGCTGCAAAGACCATGGGGGAGATACATCTGCAATATCTTTGTAAATGATTTACTTTACATTGTGCCCAAATGGTAGGTTCAGGATTATCTCATCTATGTATCAAGGTGAAAATCTAATAACAGAGCCAAACTGTCAATACAAATCCCAGTAAAAAGCTTAGGAGGAGTCTCGTCTGTATCATTTGCTGCTGAGCGGTGATGAGTATCACTGGGGAAACCTCTTACCTGGTTTTATCTAGTTGCTTCAAACAATGAATAAAACATGAGAGAAATCTAATGGGAAGAATAACTGATATTAAACCCATAAGCGCTAGGAATCTTTCTGAAGACTCCTTAATCCGAACATTACTCCTACAAATAATGTAACTGCAGATAATTTATACGCTCAAAGGGGAGATCAAAACCTGTGTAGCAGAAAAGTTGACCAGTTGCCCATAGCTACCAATCAGATCACTTATTTCATTTTTAAAAGAGGCCTGTAAAAAATTAAAGAAGCAATCTGATTGGTTGCTATGGGCAACTGGTCAAACTTTCCTCTACACAGGTTTTGATAAATCTCCCCCAATAACTCTACAGGTGAAACTGGAAAAAATTAGAATATCGTGCAAAGTTCATTTATTTCAGTAATGCAACCATAAAAAGTGAAACTAATATATGAGAGACTAATTACATGCAAAGGAAGATCGTTTAAGACATGATCTGTCATAATTGTGATGATTATGGCTTACAGCTCATGAAAACCCCAAAGCCCCCCCCCCCCCCCCAATTAGTATGATTTGGGGAGCCATGTCATCTGCTGGTATTGGTCCACTGTGCTTCATTAAGTCCAGGATCAACGCATCCGTCTACCAGGAGATTTTGGATAACTTCGTGCTTCCTTTCCTTTTAAGTTGCATTAATGAAATACAAATGGACTTTTGCACAATATTCAGATTTTTCGAGTTTCACCTGTACATCTGGAGTATTTCTTCTCCAACTACTGATGTTATCACAACATCCTTTAAAAGAACATATTTTACTAAAACAATGTATTATTAAGTGTTTGAAACAAATCCTTTTATATAAGGATATAATATATTCTGCACTACATGAAGGTTACTACCTGTGAATAACTTAGATCAATAAGTCGTAACATTAAAACCACTGAGAGGTGGTGTTAACAACATTAAAGGGGTACTCCGGTGAACTAAACCAATTGCCTATCCTTTCCCTCTCCCCAACCTATTTGTCTAAATATAATTTATTAGCTATATAGAGCAGTTTCCCTCTTTCAGCTCTTACTTACATGCAGGGAGTGAGAGAAAGACGTCATTATCAGATCCACCTTGTCTTTGTGCAAAGCCCTCACTGAGGCTAGCCCCCACCCTCCTGGAAGACAAACATCATGCGATTTCTGTCAACTAGGGGTTTGGCTTCACAGCCACAGCTCCTCTCCCCTTCCTGTGTGAGGATCTTGCCGGCAGAGAAACCCAGTGTCTCCTCAGCACATAACGCTGCTCTTTGCCTGCTGTAGATCTTATCACTGACTACTGCCATTCAGAGCATAGCATGATTTATTGCTGGGGGTAAGGATAGTTTGAAAGAAAAGACATGTACAGTGTGTTCAACACAGCATGTACACCAATATTAAGAGCAATGGGCTGGCAGCCATTACACAAAGCAGCACTGACTGCTGGGAGTTGTAGTCTGGGCTGCAAGCAAGGAAAAGAAAATTCAGGTGACAACAGGGGCCACAGGAGCTGGCAAAATCACAAAAATAACTAGAGGGGACACAGCACATGTATTGTGGTGTCTTTGGGGCGTTTCTATTTTCTTAACTTCCCCGGAGCACCCCTTTAAATAATATCTTGTGACAATGACACCTGTCAAGGGGTGTGATATATTGGGCAGAAAGTATACAAGCAGTTCTTGAAGTTTATGTATAAGAAGCAGGAGTAATGGGCATAGTAAAGATATAAACAACATTGAAAGGGGTCAAATTGTGAGAAGACAACCAGGACACCTCCAAAATGGCAAGTCTTTTGGGGTTTCCCAATATGCAGTGGTTAAAGGGGTTTCAAGGACGGACAACTGGTGAACTGTTGACATGGCTTATTAATGCTCGTGGGGAGCAAAGGCTAAACTGTCTGGCCTGATTGTACAGAAAAGGCACTGTAGAACAAATTGCTAAAAAAAATAAAAAAAAACAACTACCGTATTTATCGGCGTATAACACACACTTTTTAGGCTAAAATTTTTAGCCTAAAGTCTACCTGCGTGTTATACGCCGATAAGCCGCTGCAGTTCAATGATTTAAAGCGGGCGCTTTAAATCAATGAACTGCATCGGCTTTGCAGGTGCAGAGACCTGCCGTCGCTGCCGGCTTCTCTGCCCCTGCCTGTCCTGGGGTCTAGAGCTATGCTGCCGGCCCTTCTCTCCCCCTGGCTATCGGTGCCGTTGCCCGTTCTCTCCCCCTGACTATCGGTGCCCCATTGCCAGCGCCGATAGCCAGGGGGAGAGAAGCGGCGCCAGCAACGGGGCAGCTGCGCCGATAGCCAAGGGGAGAGAAGGGGCAGCGGCGCCGCTGCCCCGTTGCCTCCCCCATCCCCGGTTGCATAATTACCTGTTGCCGGGGTCGGGTCCGCGCTGCTTGAGGCCCCCGGTGTGTGTCCCCTGCGTCGTTGCTATGCACTGCATGGCGCATGACGTCAGTGCGCCGCGCCGTACAGCGCATAGCAACGACGCAGGGGACGCACACCGGAGGCCTGAAGCAGCGCAGACCCGACCCCGGCAATAGGTAATTATACAACCGGGGATGGGGGAGGCAGTGGCGCCGGCAATGGGTGCCGCTGCCCCTTCTCTCCCCCTGGCTATCGGTGCCGCTGCCCCATTGCCGGCGCCACTTCTCTCCCCCGGCTATCGGCGCCGGCACCGATAGTCAGGGGGAGAGAACGGGCAGCGGCACCGATAGCCAGCGGGAGCCAGCGACGGCCTCTCTCCCCCTGCCTTTCCTGGGGGTGTATCGGGGTATACACATGCACACACACGCACCCTCATTTTACCAAGGATATTTGGGTAAAAAACTTTTTTTACCCAAATATCCTTGGTAAAATGAGGGTGCGTGTTATAGGCCGGTGCGTGGTATACCCCGATAAATACGGTAACTACTGGCTTTGCCAGAGAGGTGTCACAACACAGAGTACACAGCAGACTGTTGCATATAAGGGCTGCATGGCCACAGACCAGTTAGAGTGCCATAGTGACTGTCTTCTTACAAAAGTGCCTACAATTGGCATATATACATCAGAACTGGACCATGGAGCAATGAAAGAAGGTGGTTTGGTCTGATGAACAATGCATTCATTACATGTACAGTTGCATGCAGCACCTTGGTAAACCGATGGCACCAGTATACATTAGGGGAATAAGACAAGAAGAAGACATACTCGAAGGACTCGGCAAAGAGGGTTCAACCTCTCAAAACGCATAGGGGGAGATTTATCAAAACCTGTGCAGAGGAAAAGTTGACCAGTTGTCCATAGCAACCGATCAGATCGCTTCTTTCATTTTGTAGAGGCCTTGTGAAAAAATGAAAGAAGCAATCGGATTGGTTGCTATGGGCAACTTAGCTTTTCCTTTGCACAGGTTTTGATAAATCTCCCTCAGTCTAAATAAAACACTTTACTCATTTTATGTAAACCTGTCTGCTGACAATTCATATTTTACCGGTAAGTGCCGTTGATACCTCCAATTGTTCAGCGATCCATTGGAATTCTCTTCTTTATATCAAAAACAAGCTCTGGGCAATGTGCTGCTGGGAAATTTTGAGTCATGACATTCAAGAAGACGTTACTATAAAAACTGTACAAGAGTTCTGATGAATTGGCATGCAAATTCCTGAAAGACTATGGCTCTCATTTACTATTGCAAACCCGACATGTTTTGTCGGGTTGTACGCCAGTTTCTGAAGATTCTAAGAAAACCTGAAAAGGGGGCGTGCTGTCTGGAAAAGGGGGCATGGTCACCAAAAACGGTCGTGTTCGACATTTTCACAAAAACCCAACATATTTACTAAGGTTTCCACAGAACATGTGGTGGATTTCAGCTGAGAAAAACCCCACAGATCAGGGGAAAGCAAAATGTAGGGAAAGTGGAAAATGTAGGGAAACCTTGGTAAAAGTGGTCTCTAAACTGTAGCCCTCCAGATCTTGCAAAACTACAACTCCTAGCATGCCCACACAGCCGTTTGCTGTCTGGGCATGCTGGGATTTGTAGTTTTGCAACATCTGGAGGACCACAGTTTGGAGATCAAGCTCCAGCTGTTGCAAAAGTACAACTTCCAGCATGCACGGTCTGTCAGTACATGCTGGGAGTTGTAGTTTTGAAACATCTGGAGGTTTGCCCCCATGTGAATGCACAGGGTACATTCACACAGGCAAGTTTACCGTAAGCTTCCTGCATGAAGCTTGAGGTGCGGCAAATTTTTTGCTGCAGCGCAAACTCCTAGCGGGAAACTCACTGTAAACCTGCGCCAGTGTGAATGTACCCTAAAAACACTACACTCCACTAACACAAAATAAAGGGTAAAACATAACATATACACCCCTTACACTGTCGCCCCCAATAAAAATGAAAAAGTATTGTACGGCAGTGTTTCCAAAACAGAGCCTCCAGCTCCAAAACAACAACAACTCCCAGCATTTCCGGACAGCCACTGACTGTTCAGGCATGCTGGGAGTTTAGCAACAGATGGAGGCACCCTGTTTAGGAATCACTGGCGTAGAATACCCCTATGTCCACCCCTATACAATCCCTAATTTAGTCCTCAAATGCGCATGGTGGTCTCTCACTTCGGAGCCCTGTCGTATTTCAAGGAAACAGTTTAGGGGCACATATGGGGAATTTCCGTACAGATTTTGGTGGGCTTTTTCTCCTTTTACCCCTTATGAAAAGGAAAAGTTGGTGGCTACACCAGCCTGTTAGTGTAAAAAAATAAAAAATGTTGCACTAACATGCTGGTGTTGGCCCATACTTTTCATTTTTTATTTTCACAAGCGGTAAAAAGGAAAAAAAAGAACCCCAAAATTTGCAATTCCTCCTGAGTACGGAAATACCCCATATGTGGGTGTAAAATGTTCTGCGGGTGCACAACAAGGCTCAGGAGTGAGAGCGCACCATGTACATTTGAGTGGTTCTGACATGAACGCAAAAAAAAAAAAAAAAAAACACGTGACCCCATTTTGGAAACTACACCCCTCACTGAATGTAACAAGGAGTATAGTGAGCCTAAACACCCCACAGGTGTTTGACGAATTTTCGTTAAAGTTGGATGGGGAAAAGAAAAAAAATAATTCACTAAAATGCTGGTGTTACCCTAAATTTTTCATTTTCACAAGGGAAAATAGGAGAAAAGGCCGCCAAAATTTGTAACCCCATTTCTTCTGAGTAAGAACATACCCCATATGTGGATATAAAGTGCTCTGCAGGTGCACTACAATGCTCAGAAGAGAAGGAGCGACATTGGACATTGTGTTTACAAAGCCCCCATAGTGCCAGAACAATGGACCTCCAGTGGACCCCTCCACATGTGGACCCCTCCACATGTGACCCCATTTTGGAAACTACACCCCTCACAATGTAATAAGGGGTACAGTGAGCATTTACACCCCACAGGTGTCTGACAGATTTTTGAAACAGTGGTCCGTGAAATTGAAAAATTTAATTTTTCATTTGCACAGCCCACTGTTCCAAAGATCTGTCAAACGCCAGTGGGGTGTAAATACTCACTGCACCCCTTATTACATTCCTTGAGGGGAGTAGTTTCCAAAACTGGGGTCACATGTGGAGGGGTCCACTGTTCTGGTACCACGGGGGCCTTTGTAAATGCACATGGCCCCTGACTTCCATTCCAAACAAATTCACTCTCCAAAAGCTCAATGGCGCTCCTTCTCTTCTGAGCATTGTAGTGTGCCAGCAGAGCACTTGACGTCCACACATGGGGTATTTCCATACTCAGAAGAAATGGTGATACAAATTTTGGGGGTCATTTTCTCCTATTACCCCTTGTAAAAATGTTAAATTTGGGGAAAAACCAGCATTTAAGTGAAACATTTTTTTTCTTCATTTACACATCCAACTTTAACAAAAAGTCGTCAAACACCTGTAAGCTGTTAAGGCTCACTGTACCCCTTGTTACGTTCCTTGAGGGGTGTAGTTTCCAAAACAGTAGGCCATGTGAGTTGTTTTTTGCTGTTCTGGCACCATAGAGGCTTCCTAAATGCAACATGCCCACCAAAAACCATTTCAGCTAAATTTGCTTTCCAAAAGCCAAATGTGACTCCTTCTCTTCTGAGCATTGTAGTTCGCCCGCAGAGCATTTTACGTCCTAACATTGGGTATTTCCATACTCAGAAGAGATGGGGTTACAAATTTTGGGAGGCATTTTCTCCCATTACCTTTTGTAAAAATGGTAAATTTGGGGGAAAAACTGCACTTTAGTGAAAAAAATTTCTTCATTTACACATGCGACTTTCACGAAAAGTCGTCAAACACCTGTGGGGTGTTAAGTCTCACTGGACCTCTTGTTAAGTGCCTTGAGGGGTGTAGTTTCCAAAATGGTATGTCATGTGGGTTTTTTTCTGCTGTTCTGGCACCATAGGGGCTTCCTAAAATGTGACATGCCCCCCAAAAACCATTTAATCAAAATTCACTCTCCAAAATCCCATTGTTGCTCCTTCCCTTCTGAGCCCGCCGAATACTTGACATACACATTTGAGGTATTTCCTTACTCGAGAAAAATTGGGTTACAAATTCTGGGGGACTTTTTCTCCTGTTACCCCTTGCAAAAATTCTAAAATTGGGTCTACATGAACATGCGAGTGTAGAAAATGAAGATTTTGAGTTTTCTCCTTCACTTTGCTGCTATTCCTGTGAAACACCTAAAGGGTTAACACAATGAATGTCATTTTGAATACTTTGGAGGTGTGCAGTTTTTATAATGGGGTCATTTGTGGCATATTTCTAATATGAAGGCCCTTCAAATCCACTTCAAAACTGAACTGGTCCCTGAAAAATTCCGATTTTGAACATTTTTTGAAAAATTGGAAAATTGCTGCTGAACTTTGAAGCTCTCTGATGTCTTCCAAAAGTAAAAACATGTCAACTTTATGATGTAAACATTGTATATGTATATCAATATGTATTTATTATGTATATTTTCCTTACAAGCAGAGAGCTTTTTCATAAAATTTTGCACTCTCACCAAGAAATGATGCAAGTATAAATGAAAAATTACCATTACAAGTAGAATATGTCCCGAAAAAACAATCTCGGAATGAAAGGTAAAAGCATCCCAGAGTTATTAATGCTTAAAGTGACAGCGGTCAGATGCGCAAAAAATGGCTGGGTCCTACAGTGAAAATTGTCTGGGTCCTACCTGGGGTTAAGGTAGGAAAAGGGGTTTTTAATGTTACGGCTGATCGGTGTACATTGTGATCCTCCTGAACTTCATCCTTATTTATCAAAATGGCTGCTTATCTGCAATACCATGAGTTTAAAATGTTCTTCCATCTGATGTTCAGTTTCCTCAGTGCAAGAACTCCCTGTTAAGAGCACATGAAAGGCCAACTGTTTCTAAATGTATGCTTATTATGATCAAAGCAAGATGTGGTCAACTTAATAGTCATTAGCCAGCAACTATTATTATCTTCTCAACATCTTCATTAGGACCTCCATTATTGCTCAGCCAAACAACATTATTTTGGCTGCCAGACATCTTGTCATTACTTGTCACTGGGAAAGAAACAAGTTGAGATGGAATCGATCATCGTTCCCTCAGAGAGAAATCCTGTCCCCATAGAGACACCTAAGCCAGAAAATCATATGAAAATGCAAGGAATCTGGCAAAAAAAAAAACTGTGACCAACATTACAGTCAACCTGTCTCTCCATGATGACCATGTCCAAAATCATTCTATCTATAATTTAACAAGCAATAGAAAAATAAAGCAAAACTTACACACTGGCCCAGATCTACTTTAGATGCTGCTCCACAATTGTGGCACACAGTAAATGCTCCACATTATACACAGTGCATCAAATAATACAAAGAAACTTGCAAAAAATGTGCCAACATTTTAGTGCAAACCTTTGCCATAAAATAGGTCAACTAAGAGTTGGTCTAAACTTAAACTAGATAGTACCCAACTTACACTAGACAGTCTTAGGTTACAATCGTAACCCGCTTCAAGTTACGCTTCCATTCATTTCAACGATTCCACTGGCAATCTGCATATCTGCCACTATTGCAGACTTGGGCGGACCCATTGAAGTGAATGGTCTAGTCTAGGTTTACACTAAGGGTATGTTCACACTGAGGAATTCGAGAGGAATTCACAAGGAATAATGTTGCTCAGGAAATTTGAACTTGGAATTTGAGCAGAATTTGTGTGGAATTTGCGCGGAAATAAAGAGGAATGAAGGAGGCGGCTATTCAATTCTACTTTTCTAAATTCCGCACAAATTCTGTGCAAATTCCATGCCCAAACAGATTTTGTCAGGAAAAAAAAAATTTCCTTGACTTCAAATGGGCTTTTACTCGAGGATTCCGCCGAAGAATGAACATGTTCTATCTTCAGGGGGAACTCAGAATTCAGCATTGGAATTCTGCTAGTGGAAATTGGACAGGGGAAAGTCCATTAAAGTCAATGGAAAATGACAATGAACACATTGGAGCAGAAAATGCAAGCAGAATTACTCGAGTAAATTCCTCTTGAAATACCGTAAGAATTAGACAGTATTAGTAATTTCCCCCGAAAGGCTCACACTTCCTAATATACTTGCTGTTAGCCTTTTGCAGACTGTAAGCATAGGAGACCCTCGTTCAGGTGGAAGCAGCACTGCATATATACAGCTACATCCATGCTTGCAGCAGCTTTACACCCTGTTCCAAATTATTATGTAAATTCTATTTAAGTGTCACAAAGATTAAATATTTAGTTTTTCAGTTTAACTCATGGATGGCATTGTGTCTCAGGGCTCTTTTGTTCACTGAATACAATCTCTGACACCTGTAATCGATTGCCAGGTGAGCCCAATTTAAGGTCCATTTGCGTTAAGGGGTTAAGAGATTTGTGGCTGATTCAGAGCACAGACGGGTTCATGCAGATAAAGGCACATTGAGGAAGATTTATTCCAGATCCATGCATCGGATCAAGAGAGCAGCTGCTAAAATACCATTACATACAGTCATGGCAGTAAATGTTGGAACCCCTGAAATTTTTCTAGAAATTGAAGTATTTCTCACAGAAAAGGATTGCAGTAACACATGTTTTGCTATACACGTTTTTATACCCTTTGTGTGTATTGTAGCTAAACAAAAAGGTAGGGAAAAAAAGCAAATTGGACATAATGTCACACCAAACTCCAAAAATGGTCTGAATAAAATTATTGGCACCCTTTAAAAATTGTGGATAAATAAGATTGTTTCAAGCATGTGATGCTCCTTTAAACTCACCTGGGGCAAGTAACAGGTGTGGGCAATATAAAAATCACACCTGAAAGCAGATAAAAAGGAGAGAAGTTCACTTAGTCTTTGCATTGTGTGTCTGTGTGTGCCACACTAAGCATAGACAACAGAAGGAGGAGGCGAGAACTGCCTGAGGACTTGAGAACCAAAATTGGGGGAAAATATCAACAATCTCAAGGTTACAAGTCCCTCTCCAGAGATCTAGATTTGCCTTTGTCCACAGTGCGCAACATTATCAAGGAGTTTGCAACCCATGGCACTGTAGCTAATCTCCTTGGGCATGGACAGAAGAGAAAAATTTATGAAAAGTGTCAACGCATTATAGTCCGGATGGTGGATAAGCAGCCCCAAACAAGTTCCAAAGATAGAAAAACAAAACCGTGTGTGCAGCTCACGACTAAAAGATCCAACTAAGTGGTTAAAAGGCAATCCCCACCGGCCAGAAAGGGAAATAAATAAATGTAAATATTAACCACACCTCAAAGATCTCACCATATCATATGGTGCATAATGATTGACAGAATGGTTAGGAAAAAAAAAATGCAGAATTTTATTGCAATATAAAAATATTTTTAAACATATATAACAAACAAATATACGACAATATCTATATGACCCCTTCCTCAGTAGATAAACTTGTATTACTTGGTTACAAGTTTATCTACTGAGGAAGGGGTCATATAGATATTTTATGTACCCTGAAACGCATCTAGATATAAACATATATATAGCACCAACGACATTCCCGAGGAACCACTATTCAAGCCATCCAGGACTCCTCTGTCTTCAGAACTTCTAATAGCTGCTGATGTCACCCGCTGCAAGTGAGACCGCAAATTTCAATTCGCTATCTGCCGGAGCTCCAGCCAGATTGGGTTTGCTAACAGTGCGCTCCTGCCAGAGCCCCAGTTTGACGATTATCCTGCGTCTGCCGAAGCCCTGATGTGTCATCTGCAGTCGGTACTCACAGCAACACAGCACATCACCGACTGTCTCCGCAAACAATCCTCCCAGCGTTAAAATACCTACTACATCTACGAGGTCCGTCACAGAACAGGACCACACTGGTGAGTTAATATATCTGTCTCAATTACAGCAACAGCGAGTCTGCATGGGTGCTCCTATATACAAGAACTTTTATTGCATACTTAAGAACTGTATTCTATTTGTATTCTATTTGGATCCAATACAACTAGTGGATTCCTAATCGGGACATTTATGTGATTAACTATCGCAGTGCCGGTACAAATCAGTGATCACTACCATCAATCACTAGAGCACAGTGGTGGAACATTTAATTGGTGCTTCTTTTATTTTATTTTTATTTTTCATTATATTATCGTATATTTGTTTTTTATTCATGTTTAAAAATATTTTTATATTGCAATAAAATTCAGCATTTTTCTAACCATTCTGTCTTCAATCATTATGCATCATATGATATGGTGAGATTTTTGAGGTGTGGTTAATATTTACATTATTTAAGTTCCAAAGATATACAAGCTGTCCTTCAGGCTCAGGGAGCATCAGTGTCAGTGCGAACTATCAGTCGACATTTAAATGAAACAAAACGCTATGGCAGGAGACCCAGGAGGACCCCACTGCTGACACAAAGACATAAAAAAAGCAAGACTACATTTTGCCAAAATTAACTTAAGTAAGCCAAAATCCTACTGGGAAAACATCTTGTGGACAGATGAGACCAAGATAGAGCTTTTTGGTAAAGCACATCATTCTACTGTTTCCCAAAAAGAGAATGAGGCCTACAAAGAAAAGAACACAGTACCTACAGTGAAATATGGTGGAGGTTCAATGATGTTTTGGGGTTCTTATGCTGCCTCTGGCACTGGGTGCCTTGAATGTGTGCAGGGCATCATGAAATCTGAGGATTTCCAACAGATTTTGGGTCGCACTGTACAGCTCAGTGTCAGAAAGCTGGGTTTGAGTCCAAGATCTTGGGTCTTCCAGCAGGACAATGACCCCAAACATACATAAAAAAGCACCCAGAAATGGATGGCAACAAAGCGCTGGAGAGTTCTGAAGTGGCCAGCAATGAGTCCAGATCTAAAACCCATTAAACACCTGTGGAGAGATCTTAAAATTGCTGCTGGGAAAAGGCGCCCTTCCAATAAGAGAGACCTGGAGCAGTTTGCAAAGGAAAAGTGGTCCAACATTCCGGCTGAGAGGTGTAAGAAGCTTATTGATGCTTATAGGAAGCGACTGATTTCAGTTATTTTTTCCAAAGGGTGTGCAACCAAATAATATATTAATAATTTTGTCCAGCCCATTTTTGGAGTTTGGTGTGACAATATGTCCAATTAGCTTTTTTCCTCCTTTTTTTGATTTAGTTCCAATACACACAAAGGGAATAAACATGTCTATAGCAAAAAATGTGTTACTGCAATCCTTTTCTGTGAGAAATACTTCATTTTCTTGAAAAATTTCAGGGGTGACAACATTTACAGCCATGACTGTAGCAGCAAACAGATATTTGAAGCTGCTGGTGCTTCTGAAGTCCCACGGACATCAAGGTGTAGAGTCCTCCACAGTCATGCAACTGTGCATAAACCTATTCGGCCACCACTAACCAATGCTCACAAGCAGAAACAGCTGCATTTGGCAGAAAAATACAAGAAGACTAATTTTCAAACAGTCTTGTTCACTGATGAGTGCCATGCAACCCTGGATGGTCCAGATGGAAGGAGTAGTGGATGATTAATGGATGGTCACCCTGTTTCAACAAGGCTGCGATGTCAGCAAGGCGGTGGTGGAGTCATGTTTTGGGCTGGAATCATGGGAAGAGAGCTGGTTGCCTCTTTTAGGGTCCCCAAAGGCGTAAAGAGGATCTCTGCAAAGTATGTGGAGTTTCTGCCTGACCACTTTCTTCCCTGGTACAGAAGGAAGAACTATGCTTTCCGTAATAAAATCATCTTCACGCATGATAATCTCATACTGCAAAGAATACCTCTGCATCAATGGCTGCTATGGGGATAAATAGAGAAAGACATGGTGTGGCCTCCGTCCTCCCCTGACCTCAATCCTATTAAGAACCTTTGGAGCATCCTTAAGCAAAAGATCTATGAGGGTGGGAGGCAGTTTACATCCAAACAGCAGCTCTGGGAGGCTTTTCTGACATCTTGCAAACAAATTCAAGCAGAAACTGTCCAAAAACTCAAGTTTAATGGATGCAAGACTTGTGAAGCTTCTATCAAACAAGGGGTCCTATGTTAAAATGTAACGTGACCTGTTAAAATGTTTAAAATATTGTTAAAATGTTTGATTGAAATACCGTATTTTTCGCCGTATAAGATGCACTTTTTCTTCACCAAAACTGGGGGGGGGAGTTGGTGCGTCTTATATGGCGAATACACCCCTATCGCAGCGGTCCCTGCGGCCATCAACGGCCGGGACCCGCGGCCAATACAGGACATCACCGGTCGCGGTGATGCCCTGTATTAACCCTTCAGACATGGCGATCAAAGCTGACCGCTGCGTCTGAAGCGAAAATAACACTAACCCGGCTGTTCAGTCGGGCTGTTCGGGAACAGCCCGACTGAATAGCTGGGTTAGTGCTTACAGGACACCGGGAGGAACCTTACCTGCCTCCTCGGTGTCTGCTCCGTGCCGGGATCCCCTGTATGGCCGGCTTTCTCCTTCCTCGTAATGACGTCGCGTACGTGCGTCGGCGTGCGTAATGACGTGATGGAGGCAACGGAGAGCGAGGATACCCGGCCGGCAGCAGAGATGTTCCGGAGCGACGGGGACACGGCGACAGCAATGGAGTGACATCCAGGGCAGCAGTGACGGGTCCGGAGCGGCGGGGACACGTGAGTATTACCTCCTATACCAGTGGTCTTCAACCTGCGGACCTCCAGAGGTTGCAAAACTACAACTCCCAGCATGCCCGGACAGCCAACAGCTGTCCGGGCATGCTGGGAGTTGTAGTTTTGCAACATCTGGAGGTCCGCAGGTTGAAGACCACAATTGGGTTCAAAATCTTTATTTTTTTTAGATTTTGCACCTATAAATTGGGTGCGTCTTATACGCCGGTGTGTCCTATACGGCGAAAAATACGGTAGCTTTTGATTTCAGTAAATATGCTGCAAACACAACAAATTACAATTTTCAGTTATTTACAACCTACAAAGTGTTTTGAAACTTACTTTGCGTAATAATTTGGAACAGTGCATTGTAAGTTTAGGTTAAAAAAAAATACTGTTATTAGGAGGTTTGTTCAATAAAATTTGAATTGTACTCTTAATAGTTGATAACATGAGAATTATGCTTACATCATGTAGGTAAATGAGAAAAATATAATTTGCATAATAATTTGGAACAGGGTGTAATAGAAGACAGTGCAAGCACCTCTTCACTCCAAGGGACAGATAAGGCAACCTACCACTTGGCATCTGGTATACAATTTTATAATGGACTTATCTTGCCAATTAATGCACCACCATGTACTCCTATCCTTATTCATGATGGAACAGACATGTCAATTTTAGTCTGTGGTTTTGCAGTGACCTCCATCTTTCACAGGAAATGTTCATCACAGCAGACTACAGAATGTGTGCACTGACTATTTCCCATAGTACTTCAAAAGGTCTCTTACAATAGGCAATAGTGGCTGTTGCATACAGCAGGAGTGGAAAGAGTTAAGTCTATTATGGTTGCAGAATTTTGTCCAAAAGGAAATAAACAGATAATATAAAGGCACTATAGTCTAATAAATGTGAGGGGGGGGAAAAAAAAAAAAAAAAAAAAAAAAATGAAGATGTAGTATAAACTTCCTTTCACAACACACTACCCACCCAGCATGATGCTTTTATCATACCGTAATTATTCAATCCCTGAATGTTATTCTGATGACTGTCTCATGTCTAGCTTTATATATAACATGTACACAATTCTCATGTACAGCCTTTTGGCTCTGAATCCTACTGTGCTTCTATTCTCATTTTACATCTTGACATTTGCAAGTATGAACAAAAACAAGACAGCGCTCTATGTAGCCATGCATTCGGTCTACAGGGATCAACAAATGTATATGAACACAGCAACACTCAGAGTGTGCAATAAAAACACAATGGAGCAGGATTTACTGTTGAAAATGCGCCAGACTTTTACCACAATCTGCACATTAATTATGTGTTTAGAACATCTTTTCTGTTTTGGTAAAAAGGTTGTGACTTAAACTAGGGATCGACCGATTATCGGTTTGGCCGATATCGGCCGATAATCAAGATTTTGGACATTATCGGTATCGGCAATTACCTTACCTTGCCACCCAGAGATGACCGTCGCCGCCGCTGCCCCATTGCCTCCCCCTATCCTCTGCCCACATACCGCCGCCCCATTGGCTCCCCCCATCCTCTGGCCACATGCCACTGCCCCATCGCCTCCCCCCTATCCTTTGCCCATATACCGCCGCCGCTCCATCCCCCGTGTTATAATTACCTGTTCCCGGGGTCCGCGATCCTTCTGGCTCCTGCACTGTTGCTGTGCACTGCGCAATAACGAGTGACGTCCCCAATGCGACGTCACCGTCAGTGCGCACAGTGACAGCGCAGGAAAATTTTGCCACAAGATTCTGTTGCAAATTGAGCCAGTAACAGCTGGTCTAAGCCTAGACTAGATAGTATAAAGATCCTTCAAATGTAAAGAATAGCCTGAGCCACTGTGACTGAGCCACTCTGAAAAATTCTTAAATGGGCACTGTCAGATACAAAAACTTTTTATACATTGTAAACCTTTGCAAAACCTTAACCTTTCTAATATATTTCATAAGAAAATTAGCTTTCCTTTTTATAGAAATCATGGCTTTGTCCAAGCTGAAGCACAGGCATGGACAAATTCCAGTAAGTGAGGGTGGGACAGGAGAGAGCACAGAGGAGTCCTACCAGACAGGAGAGAGCAGAGAGAAGTCCTACCAGACAGGAGAGAGCAGAGAGGAGTCCTACCAGACAGGAGAGAGCACAGAGGAGTGTTATCAGACAGGAGAGAGCACAGAGGAGTGCTATCAGACAGGAGAGAGCACAGAGGAGTCCTACCAGACAGGGGAGAGCACAGAGGAGTGCTATCAGACAGGAGAGAGCACAGAGGAGTGCTATCAGACAGGAAAGAGCACAGAGGAGTGCTATCAGACAGTAGAGAGCACAAAGGAGTCCTACCAGATAGGAGAGAGCACAAAGGAGTCCTACCAGAGAGGAGAGAGCACAGAGGAGTCCTATCAGACAGGAGAGAGCACAGAGGAGTCCTACGATCATACGATACCTTCAGAGTAGTAAAAGACGTCTTCTACTAGAATAATACCCTTATAATAAGAAGTTGGCATTCTGCAATCCCTTAATACAGGTGGGTAGTGACTGAGGGCCTGGTGTGTTATGGCTACCGTCAAATTATTCCTGTTAACAAATGCTTGATTTCTACTCAGCTTATGACATATGTATAATAAATGAGAAGCTGCTACATCTATATTTTATGACATTTTAGTACAGTTTTTTAATTATCTCCCATAGCTCTCATAATAAACAGTCATTTATTTACAGTACAGTTGTACAGTATCAGGCTCTATAATGTAAAAATACACTTTCTTCAAAAATAAATGTTTAATTGGGAATGGCTTCTATAAATATTACTTTAACTGAACAAATACATTAGTGACAGAGGACCTGCGACAGGCAAATCCATCATAATTACCAAAAGAGGCTGTTAACTAACATAACGCCGCCATTGATCTGATTTGCTCAGATGACAGGTAGACAAGAAACGTGTCGCAACACAGGTCAGAGGGGAGGCAGTACTTGGTCGAGACATCTCCATTTACTTCATGCAATAAGCAGAGTGTGAGGAATTCAAAATAAATGAAATGATGAAAAAAATAACGACCGCCACCACACAAATACACACACACATACACACACGATAAGAAAGAAGAGAGCCTTCACATCTGTCCCTAAACAACATGTGTTATCAGCAAACAAATCACTTACAATGTGTCAGTAAGGCTGAATTTACATACAACACTCCATCAGGGGTATTTTTTTGTGCAAAAACTAGCCCATCCAATGTCACCAGTCCTTTTTATCTTTTTTTTTTTTTCTTATAAAAAGGTATTAAAGCCAGATAAGAGAATGCTGCAAGAGAACATTTTCATATTCATTGTCTGGACTAATCCTGCATCCCCACTGAAGCGTTAGGCTATGTTTACATGTATTGGGGGCTCTGTTTGGGGCCTCCGATGCAGATTCCATTTAACTAAACGGGACAAAAAAAGCTCTGTGGAATATTGCAGAATGACAGACACCAGATGAAAATCCAACAGACCCCATTTAAGTCAAACAGGGTTTCACATCATCTGTTTGTGTGTCAAACAGACTCTCTGGCTCCGTTCACTTTTCCTGAATGGAATCTACGAGAAATGCCCTGAGCAGAGGTATGCAGAAAAGTCAAGGTCCCAAAGTTCTGCTAGAAATGTTGCTTATTGAAGTTTCAAATATAGGGGTATACAGTACTCGTTTCGGGAAACAGATTGCCTTACTCAGATGTTCGACAGCTGAGGAAGGCAAAGTGTTTGACAAAATGTGTACTGTATAAAAAAAAAAAAAAAGGATAACAAAAAACCTTGTTATCAGCACATAACCGAGCCATTTGCTTTACGTGTACCTGTCATTAAAAAAATCTGGGTGTAAAGTACACACTTAGCGTTCTCTCTTTCGTGACCAAGATGGACTCAAGTCTATTGGGCTATCTTGGTCTTCTAGCAGCACACTTTTCTCCCGGTTCACTCTAGAAAATATTTTTTGACATGTTCCTAGAACATCCAAAAAGTCCATTGTAACAGCATCCAAAGTTTTGGATCAAGTGAAAATCTTTATTCCCCATAGCATACAACTATGGGGAATAGTTTTCAGGAACTGGTGACTATGCATTTGGCTGGATTTTGAATAATCTGGGAGTGCTGTGGCTATCTAAGTTTTTGCTTATGTTCCTAGGACATGTGTCCAGGTTTGTTTTTGTTTTTTTAAACAACAGATACACTTGAAGACCCTAGATGAAACCAGTCCCTAATCTGTGTGCTGTCATATGGCAGCTCTGCATGGTATTAACAAGGTTATTCCTTCCTAGAACAATGGGGGAGATTTATCAAAACCTGCCCAGAGGAAAAGTTGCCCAGTTGCCCATAGCAACCAGATTGCTTCTTTCATTGTTAACAAGGCCTCGGCAAAATGAAAGAAGCAATCAGATTGGTTGCTATGGGCAAGTGGGCAACTTTTCCTTTGCACAGGTTTTGATAAATCTCCCCCAAAGTCTTTAGAATAAAATACCAATCTAACATCTGATGGAGCATAACACAATTTATTTTCTCCTGAATTCCAAATGAGTCAGACAGAAGAAACTTCCATGTGACCCCCAGCCCCCCCTTCCACCCTACATAGTGTTCCCTTAACTTATTACATATTTTTTTCCCCGACTTAAATTCTAAATCATGGAAATGTGCTAGTAAACATTAACATTTTTCACATATGGTTTAAAACATCTCTCTGTAGTGGTAAACATTTACAGACAAAGTTTACATACATGAAGGAAGCCAGGGTACAATATTTCCATCCCTCACATTGTGCGTATTCTCTGTTTGTGTATGTCCCTGTCTTGCCATTATAAACAGCAAAACATATTGCAAATTGCTGAGAATGGGGTCACATTTTTCGGTGTATACATCCAGTCTAAGGATCCTAGAGCTTTTGCACAGGAGAGGAGAAACAACTGCTTGTTGTTTTAAAAGGGGTATTCCAGGAAAAAAAATAAAAACTTTATATGTCAACTGGCTCCAGAAAGTTAAACAGATTTGTAAATTACTTCTATTAAAAAATCTTAATCATTCCAGTAATTATCAGCTGCTGAAGTTGACTTGTTCTTTTCTGTCTGGCCATAGTGCTCTCTGCTGACATCTCTGCTCGTCTCGGGAACTGCACAGAGTAGAATAGATTTGCTATGGGGATTTGCTTCTACTTTGGACAGTTCCCGAGACACGTCATCACAGAGCACTTAGACAGAAAAGAACAGCTCAACTTCAGCAGCTAAAAATGATGAAAGGATTAAGATTTTTTTAATAGAAGTAATATACAAATTTGTTTAACTTTCTGGAGCCAGTTGATATATAAAAAAAAGTTTTTTCCTGGATAACCCCTTTAACATACTTGCTTGTAGTCCCACCAATGTCGTGGGTGTTCCCTGTCGTTCTAGATTTAAACATATGTTACAAGTTTATATGTCTACTTTTCTAAATATATCTGAAATATGAGCATAACTACATTTGTAGCAGAATGCAACCACTATGGTTCTCAACAGCAAAGGGGCCTAACTCCAATCATAAAAGGTGCAGTTAGTGTGGACTACGACAGTAATAATTTAACTGAGGCCCTACTGTAGCTTTCACTATATAACATCTAAGTGATCCCTGCTGTGTGCATGATTCCTTCTATGTAGCATTACTTTTTGCACTAATACAGTGTAGGGATAACTGCCTAGGACATTTTTTTTTTTTCATGCTGTGACCTCACTGAGAGCATCCTCCCTCTCTGTGGCATGACATTAGCGTATGCATCCACCCTCCTGACTTCAATGTCCGCATCCTCCTAACCTAGTGCTATGACATCACTTTATGCATCTGCCCTCCCTGAACCATAACATCACAGTGTACATCCTCCCTGTACACATCCTCCTTCCCTGGGCCATGACATCACTGCACTTCCTTCCTCCCATGACATCATCCCATGACAATAAACCGTGTGTATTCAACAACCCTGTGCACTTCATCCATCACTGTGCTGTGACATCATTGTGTGCATCCTTACTTCCTGTGCCCTGACCTTCCTGTAACTATCCTCTCTCACTGTGCTGCAATATCACTGTACACCTCCTCCCTGTGCCATATCATCACTGCGTGCATCCTCCCTGTGCAGGGACATCACTGTGTGCAACACCCAATCCTGTGCTGTGACATTACTGTATGCATCTTCCCTTTATGTGTGCAACCCTCAATCCTGTAGCGTGACACTACTGTATGCATCAGATAACCCTGTGCTGTGACATCACTGTATGCATCCTCCCTCAGGGAGTGCAACCCCCACTCCTGTGAAGATACTAATGCATGCATCCATGACATTATGGTGTGGAACCCCCAATTCTGTGACGTGACACTAGTGTATACATTTTTCATAACCGTGTACTGTGACATCACTGTATGCATCCTCCTTGTAACATAACATCACTTTGTGCATCCTCCCTCTCTGTTCTGCAACATCATGGCATGCATCATTCATGTTCTGTTACATCACAATGTACTAAAATAGTCATAAAGGTTTAATGTTCTGAACCTATTGTTGGTAAGGAAGTTATTTGTTATGTCCCAAACCAAGGGAAGTAGACCAACAAAAGGTTATGGTAACATAAAAAAAGAATCTAATGATATTATGTATTCCTGAGCGTAAACATTTCTCCTTATAATGAATATGTTTCCTAGAGCAAAATCAGATCACCAGATGCAATTTCATGGCAGGCTTCATAATATGAATTTTAAGCTCAAGCTTTGCTGCTTCTTCAGAAACCCTGATGGGATGACTTGTAACATACTAGAAACAATATTGCATATATAGTAGCAGCAAATCATACCAGATGTATTGATAAAAGGGAGCCACAACTGGTGAGAAGAAGGAAATTCTCACTTAAAAAGGAGATTTTCTTGAAGGCCCTTAAAAACACACATGGTTGCCTGCTACTTCCTAGCAACCACCTTCAAAAACCCACAATTTTACTACAATGCAAGCAATGCCATTGATCTCCATGGATCAGCAGGTACAGACACAGGAAAGAAACATAGCCTTTCATGTATGCAATAAAACATAGTTACTTACCTAAGGGGGCTCAATCTAAAGTAGAAAATACATAATTGGTTAAATCCCTTGAAATAATTGACAAATACAGTGAAACTACTTTGAAAGAAACATTGAAAATTGGCTTTCTATGGAGTAATGGACAGTAGACAAACAAACAATCTGTTCTGAATAAGGGATGGTCTTCAAGAGAGGTTTCACAAGGCATGGTCCAAAACCTGCCATAATCACAATACATATATTACATCTTGTAGACACAGATCGAACAAAACCAGACTTACTTTGGGTTGTATTCTCTTGGGTTGGTTCTTCTTGCTGAACTTCTCCTTCATCTCTTCTAAAAGAACTTTCATCTTTTTTCCTTCTGGGGTATTCAGACACTTTGGGCTCAGGTGGAGATAACAATGCCACTTGGCAGAATCAAAGCCCCAATGGCAGGTCCTCTTATCTGGCGACCGGTGAGAGTGCATGACAAATGTCTGTGTTGAGAACATCCCATAGCACTCCAAGCACTGAATGCAAGTGGCATCGGGTTGGGTATAAAGTTGAGGTGCAAACAAACCCTGGCACTTTCCTAAACAATCATGTTCAACTTCAAAGGCACTACCTGTTTCCTTTAACTGAGCCAAAGAGTTTTTTGCAGGCAGCAAGCTGCCATTTTGTGGGTAGGTATGTGGCCGCAAAAGAGCATTGCATAGTCTCTGAGCATCTGTCAAAGTGATCAGTCCACAAGAAGGGGCATTAAACGGAAGAATTCCCAAAACTTTTAATATGTGAAGCTGGTCTGATGTACAACGCGAGCAGTATATGTACATTTCATCACACACAATATTAATCTGCTGGAGAGAGTAGTCCCGCAATACAGAGTTCAACACTTGAGGCAGGCAAAGTCTTTTTTCACCTCCTACCATAAAGCAAGAAATAGACTCCCCTTCCAGTTCTGTCTGGGTGAGCTCTGTGGAACTGTCTGATGGAATGAGAAGTGGACCAGGATGAATTTGTGGGGAAGGAAGAGGCAAGAACACGGTTGGCGACATGTTTTCTTGCGAAAATCGAGCAGAAAATGCAGCAGGACCACCTAGGGAACTCCGGCTACTTAGATTGAACTGTGCTAGCGTGTGTTTGAGTCCAGGATTTAGCTCCGATGACCCACCAAGTGGCACACTGGTAGGCTTGGTAACATCTTTATTCTCCTCTGCAGCGGTGTTTTTAAAGTCATCTATCTCCATCTTGATAGCTATTACTTTGTTTGCAACATCTGGAACATCTACACTGACATCAGTCTCCATGGCCACTTTCTTTAATGGGGGTCTTCCGTCTTCCCCCATATTTACAGTTCCTTCAGATACCAAAACTTAAATGGTATGACGTTGGGGCTTTATAATCTAAAAAACAGCATTGCATTAGAAATTAAATACAAATGATTTGTTTCCAGAGCACATCTATGCTACATCATTTATGGATGTAAAGATCTAGAAATAAGTTCACAAAAATGGCATCAATGTCACGCCCACAAAAGGAAAATCTATGAATCTGGGCTTTCCGATCCAATCTTTCATTGAACCACAAGTGCAGAGTGCAACAGATTTCTCAAAGTGCCTGCAAACAGTTAATGTCAATTTAATGGCTTATGTTCTTCTATTTGGTCAAGTTCACATCAGAAAATTGCATCCACATGACAACATAGGGAGAGGAGAACGAAGTCAGTCTGTGAAATGAAGATCTAATGGCGACAGAGCTTCTAGCGTGGTGTTTTCTAGGATCCAGTTCATAGGAGTTATTTCTGAACACATATCCGAGAACAAAGAGTCGTCCTCTTCTGCTGGTGTTTTATTTCAATAAGTTGCGGTTTCATCTAGAAAAAGAAGGAGAAAAACGTGTGTTCTTTAACACTGTCAAGGTCAAATCCAGAAAACGTGCACAAGCATTATTCTATATACAAGGCATTTTTATGACCAGCAAATTAACATGCCCCTTTGGACCCCATAATCTGCATGGTAGGTGAAGATGTGAGCATGCATTGGCATGTAACAGAAGGTCATGATGATTATCCTTTGTGTTGGCTTTTTACATGATCTCAGGCATATCAATCGGCGTGCCAAGCCTCGCTCTCTAATCTACGAGCCGTGCTCCAGATTGCTGGAGGTGCTGCAAGCTGTATTTCAGGCACACAATAAAGACCCGTTTAATGGCAAACACTGAAACAGGAACGTGACTGCAAGCTTAAACACATGGAAATACTTGGTTTAACCCAGTAAGTGGGAAGGGAAAGAAAAGCAGCAGAAATCTCCCCGAAGACTGTCATGTGATAATCCATGTAGTCAGCTAACAGTTCACTGCAGTCCAGCAGGAGGCTGATAACTGGAGATGCTGATGGCAGGACCCCAGGAATGAGCATCTTCATCCCTGCCCACGCTGTGCTAGCCCCCCAGGTGTTTAACCCTGTCCTTCCTAGGGACTGGAAAAAAATCTGGTTTAGAATCAAGGGCTGGAAACTAAAAATAAATAAACAAAGAAAATTGCATTTACAGGTGAAAGATGCTGATAAGTTTAATAGCAGGAGGCAAATCTGCAGGAAAATAATAAGCAATGACTAAAAGGCAAGCAAATTCAATGTGCACAACACACAATAGCAATTGGAGATGTCCAGCAATATCCACGTGATAACGAATCCAATGCTGGAGGTCAAGCCCCCATACATGGACTACATAATAAGGACGTTCTAACTCACTGACAGACAATAGACACCGACAAATGGATCATTTTTATCTCTAGATAATATCCCATTCTGGATAATGCTGTGGTTCTGCCAGTGCTTGCAGTGCATCATAGAATCATTAATAAAGCAGGGAGAAAACAATAGGCGAGGGAATCCCCGGACCAAAGAGGCATTTAATTCCGCAAGCAGACAAATCAATGACTGATGCTGGGAAGTCTAATGTGAGCGCTGTCACATCCCAGGCACTGGCCACAGACGGCTGCTGCTAGCCCCGACAGCTGGCCCTTTAACCCCTAACCTCTGAAGACGGCCAGGGACAATCAGGTTTCTGAGACACATGAGATAAAAAAAAATTCTGCAGACGACTGTATTATCATAACAATCTATCAACATAATGTAGTAACATAATGTATCAACATAAATATTATCTACAGAGCCCAATGTCCCAGCAACTAAACAATTTCCCTTCAGATCCCCTCTAGTGTCCATTGTGCCTACCCTGGAAGAATTCTGACCATAATAACGGGTAACACACAATGTTCTGATAAACATAAGGGCGCGCAACATTATTTCATATGGCGTGGACGCGTCCAATTAATAAATCCGATATCGGGATCATTAATAGAGGGATCCATTACTGGTCTGCAATAAATAATGTCAGGATCCATTACTGGACTATTATAAATCAGCTATAGGATTATTATCGCTTGGAATGACAATTGAGGGCATTTGGGCATCACTATGCCCAGCCTTGGGTTCCCTGTGTGGTTAGCTGGCACAGGACATGGTACAGGATAAATGGCACAGCGGTGGCACTGTCAGTGTCCAGCACAGGCGCAGTGGCCGTGTCCTCCAAGGGCCCCTGTTCACACGGACACCTGGGGCCCCGCACAGTTACCTGCCACCCCTGGACAGGTGTCTTAGTGACGGAGCCGACAGCCTGTCTAGCAGCCCGCAGTGACCTCTCACCCCCTGAGCCTACAAGAGCCCCCAGCACGACGACCTCCAGGGCTTGTTACCTTGGTAGCTCCGGCGGTCCAGTTCTTGCTTCGGTGCCATTGCTGTTCTGGCTCGGTGTCAGGCAGCCACCCTCCTCCTCCTGCCGCTGCTGCTCTCCCTCCCCGGGCTACGGGGCGTGACGTCACCGCTGCACACGATCCGCCTCCCTCCTGCCGTCTGTCGGCTCAGTCTGCGGGGCGCAGGAAGCAGTGACGTCACTAGGAGGAGGCGGAGGAGAGGGTGAGGAGAGGGCAGACGCGCTGCTCACGTGACGTGTGTGTGTACGTCTCCCTGCTCGTGGAGGATGTGTCAGGGCGGTGAGCGCTGCTGGGAAACAGACGGGGGGCACGCGGTGTCCTCTGACTGCACCTAGGCCTGGCCCGCCGCCCTGTACTATCCACAGGGGCACACATACAAAGCGTTTTCACCTGTTAAATATTAACCCCTTAGCGACTCAGCCCTTTTTTTTTTTGCAATTCTGACCACTGTCACTAATCATTAATAACTCTGAAATGCTTTTACCTTATTCAGATTCCGAGATTTTTTCTTTCGTGACATATTCTACTTTAACCCCTTAAGGACGAAGCCCATTTGGGCCTTAAGGACGCAGCCAATTAAATTTTTATGTTTTCGTTTTTTCCTCCTCGTCTTCAAAAAATCATAATTCTTTTATATTTTCATCCACAGACTAATATGAGGGCTTGTTTTTTGCGTGACCAGTTGTCTGTTGTAATGTCATCACTCACTTTGCCATAAAATGTATGGCGCAACCAAAAAAATACTATTTGTGTGGTGAAATTAAACAGAAACCGCAATTTTGCTAATTTTGGAAGGTTTTGTTTTCACGCCCTACAATTCACGGTAAAAATGACATGTGTTCTTTTTTCTTTGGGTCGATACGATTAAAATGATACCCATGATAACATACTTTTCTAATACTGTTGTGCTTAAAAAAAATCGCAACCTTTTTAACCAAATTAGTACATTTAAAATCTCCCTATTTTGAAGACCTATAACTTTTTCATTTTTTCGTATAAGCGGCGGTATGAGGGCTCATTTTTTGATATCACATATGCTTAATCCATTTTTTAGAAATTTTTTGGGAATAAAATGTTATAAAAAAAAATCTACTTTGGACTTTTTTTTATTTTTACGTTCACACCGTTCACCGTACGGTATCATTAACATTTTATTTTAATAGTTCAGATATTTACGCACGCGGCGATACTAAATATGTATATAAAATATTTTTTTAACACTTTGGGGGTGAAATAGGTTAAATGGGACAATTTACGTTTTTATTGGGGGAGGGGGTTTTTCACATTTTTTTTACTTTTACTTTTTTTACTTTTATTTTTACACTTTAATAGTCCCCACAGGGGACTATTTATAGCAATCATTCGATTGCTAATACTGTTCAGTGCTATGTATATGACATAGCACTGATCAGTGTTATCGGTCATCTTCTGCTCTGGTCTGCGGGAAGGCAGATCAGAAGACGCCGGGAAGGCAGCTGAGGCAGGTGAGGGGACCTCCGTCTGCCGCTCTGGATGATCGGATCGTCGCGGCAGCGCTGCGGGCGATCCGATCATCCATTTTAGTGACCGCGATGCTGCAGATGCCAAGATCTGTATTGATCACGGCATCTGAGGGGTTAATAGCAGACATCTGCGGGATCGCGGCTGTCCGCCATTACGGGCGGGTCCCTGGCTGCGATCAGCAGCTGGGACCTGCCGCGCATGATCCGGGCATCGCTACAATGCTCGTGGTTATGCTTAGGACGTAAATGTACCTCCTGGTGTGTTAAGTACCACCTCACCAGGACGTACATTTACGTCCTCCGTCGTTAAGGGGTTAAGGGTACGTTCTCACGGGCGGATTTTCGCATAGTATTTAGCTGCAGATCCGCTGATGAAGGCCCCGCTGTATGCTGGCTTTATATGTGCCTGCTGGTAGCGGCAATACGCCGCTACGAGCAGACAAAGTGCAGCGATGTGCACGGCACACTCGCACATCGCGGCCGCTCTCCCTGCTCTGAGCTAGGCAGAGAGCTCCCACGATGTGCAAGTATACTGAGACTTGTCCATCGCAGTGTGTCTGCTCGTAGCGGCGTATTGCCACTACCAGCAGGCACATGTAAAGCCAGCATAGAGCGGGCCTTCACCAGCGGGTTTACAGCGTAAAATACACTGTAAATCCGTGCATGTGAACGTACCCTAACATAGTGGTAAATTTTTGTCCTTACTTGCATCCTTTCTCGGAGAAAAATCCTAAAATGTAATGAAAATGTTTGCATTGTTCTGACTTGGAAATTCTCTGCTTGTAAGGAAAATAGACATCCCAAATAAATTATTTATTGATTCCCAAATACAATATGTCTATGAAATGTTTTAACTTTTTGAAGACATTAGAGGGCTTCAAAGTATAGCAGCATAAATGACCCCATTATAGAAACTACACCCCTCAAAGTATTAAAGATGACATTCAGAAAGTTTGTTAACCCTTTAGGTGTTTCACAAGAATTGCAGCAAAGTGGAGGAGAAAAATCTAAATCTGCATTTTTTAAACTAACACATTTTTGTAGCCCCATTTTTTCTTCATTTTTATAAGTGGTATAAGGAGAAAAAGCCCCCCAAAATTTGTAACCCGATTTCTCTCGAGTATGGAAATACCTCATATGTGGATGTAAAGTGCTCTGCGGGCTCACAACATGGCTCAAGAGGGAGAGAGCAACTGTGGGATTTTGGAGAGCGAATTTTGCTGTCATTTGCATGTTGAATTTAGGAAGCCCCCATGGTGGCAGAACAGCAAAAATCCCCCACATGGCATACTATTTGAGAAACTACACCCCTTAAGGAACGTATCAAGGAGTACTACGGGACTGATCAGCAGCGGGTGAGCTTTAGAGCGGGTGAGCTTTAACTAATGGTGGCCGGTCACACTTTTATATGGAAGAGGGATGGCCACACAGTTTAGGGGAAAAAAAAAAAGTGCTGCGCCCCCAAAAAAACTCTGACCTACAGACGGTACGCTGACCAAAAAATAAAAAAATATCTTTTTTTTTTTTTACCATCTAAATCTGTCCCTGCCTAATCTAAAGCTGTCCATAATGGCTACTGTGCCAGGGGGGAGTAGAGTGGGGAGAAGAAGCACAGGGCTCCGTCCTGCTGAGCACCAGACACAAAATGGTGCTGATCAGAATGGAGCAACATTGTTAGGATTCGGCAGGCAGGAGGTGGATCCTCTGTGTCAGAGAGGGATTGGCGTGGACCGTGTCGGTGGACCGATTCTAAGTTGCTACTGGTTTTCACCAGAGCCCGCCGCAAAGCGGGATGGTCTTGCAGCGGCGGTAGCAACCAGGTCGTATCCACCGGCAACGGCTCAACCTCTCTGACTGCTGAGATAGGCGTAGTACAAGGGATAAGGCAAGAGCAAGGTCGGACGTAGCAGAAGGTCAGGGCAGGCAGCAAGGATCGTAGTCAGGGGCAACGGCAGGAGCTCTGGAACACAAGCTAGGAACACACAAGGAAAGGCTTTCACTGGCACAAGGGCAACAAGATCCAGCAAGGAAGTGCAGGGGAAGTGAGGTAATATAGCCAGGGAGCAGGTGGAAGCTAATCAGACTGATTGGGCCAGGCACCAATCACTGGTGCACTGGTCCTTTAAATCTTAGAGAGCTGGCGCACGCGCACCCTAGAGAGCGGAGCCGTGCGCGCCAGAACATGACAGCCGGGGACCGGGACGGGTAAGTGACTTGGGATGCGATTCGCGAGCAGGCGCGTCCCGCTATGCGAATCGCATCCCCGCCGGCAATGTCAGTGCAGCGCTCCCGGTCAGCGGGTCTGACCGGGGCGCTGCAGAGAGAGAGACGCCGCGAGCACTCCGGGGAGGAGCAGGGACCCGGAGCGCTCGGCGTAACAAACATGCTCCTGCTCCCCCCTCCTCATACACTGTGATTGGTGTAGTCACTATAACCACCCAATCACATTTATCATGTGGTAACATTGTGAATTTTTTTTTACTTTTTATGCTGCAGAATTGGGTGTAGGTTGGAGTGGTCAGCATCTTTAAAGGGTACCTTTCATCAAAAAAACTTTTGATTTATTATAGATTAATGTATGCAGAATAACTTTCCAATAGCATGTCATTAAAAAATATGCTTCTTTCTATTTAATTTTCCACTTTGAAAAAATGTCCACCAGGGGTCTCCCTACCAGTCCTTTTTTATAGATTTCTGACTCATGCTGGAGTCCTAAATCTCAGACTGCAGCTGGAACACAGACAAACTCACCACTGCTCGCTGCCAGGGAGCAGTGCTGAGCTTGTCTGTGTCCCGGCTGCAGTCTGAGATTTAGGACTCCAGCATGAGTCAGAAATCTATAAAAAAGGACTTGTAGGGAGACCCCTAGTGGACATTTTTTCAAAGTGGAAAATTAAATAGAAAGAAGCATATTTTTTAATAACATGCTATTGGAAAGTTATTCTGCATACATTAATCTATAATATATCAAAAGTTTTTTTTTTGATGAAAGGTACCCTTTAAGAATAAGTTATCTGACTTGGACAGTCCTGAATTTATCAAGAGGTGCAAAACACTTCCTTTTTTACAGGACATTGTCCGAAACCACTAGTACATTGTCCACCAGTTCATATTAAAAGCTGTTTGTGTTGGTCACTATCAAAAAACAAATGTATAAACCTGTCATCTTCCTGACAATTACCTGCCTGCAAAAAATGGTGCTATTTGAGTGTGTGATGTCCACCAGATTCATTAAAATTATATCACATAGCAGAATGTGGATTTGAGATAAATAATAAAGCTGGCTGTAGGCTGCACAGCAGTTTTGGTGGTGTGTTCACATCAGCATGGTGCTTCATTGGAAGAATCTACGTTGCTGAGTTTGTCTAAATTACAGGACTTTATTATAGAAAACAAATCCTGCAAGCGGTAATTTTTTCTCCGCTTAAACAACTGACACTTGACAAAAAACCTGACAGACTCCATACAACGTTAATGGGGCCCGGTGTTGCCTGTTGTGCTCCAACCCATTCAGGGTTCGGTGCAAAAAAAAAGAAAAAAAAAGAAAAGATGATTGAACATCGAAATGGATGGAGCACAACGCTGATGTCAACTTAGCCTTAGGGTCAGGGACTACTGAAGGGCCCATATTTAGCAATCAGCCTTAGGACACAAACTGTCTGGTTTCCCATAGTAACCAATCACAGCTTAGATTTTATTTTACGCAAGATTAAAGGAGTACTCCACTGAAAAATATTTTCTTTTAAATCTACTGGTGCCAGAAAGTTAAACAAGTTTGTAAATTACTTCTATTAAAAAACCTCAATCCTTCCAGTACTTCAGTTGCTGTATAATACACAGGAAGTTCTTTTCTTTTTAAATTTCCTTTCTGTCTGACCACAGTGCTCTCTGCTGACACCTTTGTCCATGTCAGGAACTGTCCAGAGCAGGATAGGTTTGCTATGGGGATTTGCTCCTACTCTGGACAGTTCCTAAAATGGACAGAGGTATAAGCAGAGAGCACTTGTAGTCAGACAGAAAAGAATTTAAAAAAAGAAAAGAACTTACTGTGTATTATACAGCAGCTGATAAGTACTGGAAGGATTGTAATCTTTTAATAGAAGTAATTTACAAATCTGTTTAACTTTCTGGTACCAGTTAATTTAAAAGAAAATGTTTTCCAGTGGAGTACCCCTTTAAATAGAATCTGACAGACTGTTCACTCACACTATACCCAATACATGGGTACAGGTAAACAACTTTAAAAAGAGGGGTTACTTACAATAATCTGTGGAGTAGTTGTAGAGTTATTATTGTTTATTTATTCATTGCTATTGCGCTGTTGTGCGTAATGGAGACGGGAAGCCAGCTCCTCGAGCTCCCCAACTCCTCTATATTTCCCACCTGGCTCGCCTCCTTGGCGAATATGCAAATGTCTTGCTCTTTGAGCTGAGCAGAGCACAGACGCCGCTGCCTCACTACACCCTTGAGTAATAAATGAGTGTTCCGGCACTGTAGAAATAATAATATAGGTGTCCCGTTTCTGCTAGTGATTGGCTGAGCTGAAAAGTTCAGCTCCAAGCCCTTGTCTTGGCAGCAGGTTGAAGAAGAACCAGAGCTGCAGTGTGACCAGTGGAGTAACCGGGTAGGTAAGTATAGTTTTTTTTCCAAGGCCCCAACTCTGTATAATTTTTTTTTACACTGCCAAAATACCCCTTTAGGGTGCATTTACACATACAGTATCCTGCTCATATTTGATGTGCAGGATTTGAAGCTGCAGATTTGATGCTGTGCTCAGCAGTTAGTTTACATTGAAATCTGCAGCTTCAAATCCAACACATAAAATTATGCTCAGGACACTGTAGTGTCAATACACCCTTAGGGAAGGAGCATTCAGTAAGTGTGATCCAGAACATTAATGAGGAATGTTCTTATTTTTAACATCAAGAAAAATCCTTATAAAGTAATGAGCTATACAGATTTAGAACCTACTTGATACTGTATGAGATGAATGAGATGGTAATAAACATCTAGTATGTGCTTATTCTCTTATGTCAACATATATCAGCAAATGACTAACATTTACCTGACAAGCCTAATAATCATAAACCAGACAGGCCTGGGGAGGTTACACGAGAAAACTGCTTATTATCAGCCTAGCCGATCTATTTATATATGGGGAGCTGAATCATTGTCTAGAACCCTGTCTAATCCTGGGCTTATGTCTGTCTACATGGTCATCATTGATAATGTGTCCTTACACAGGGCCTTATTTTTTGCTGCTCTGTTTGCCCTTTTTGTCTGTCTCTTCCCCAATTTACACTGTCTCACTGAATGTGTCAGTGCCTTTCTTTGTCCTGTTTGTGTGTCTTTGTCTGCCCTTTCCTATCTGAGGATGACATACAGGCAGATGCTCTGACCAAGCTGATGAGTAATAGAGATACAAGCCGAAGAAGAAAGATAACAAGTACGCAAGCAGATAGATAGATAGAACAGACGTAAGAACAAGACACAAGCTATGGCATAGCCTGATAAATACAAATAAAGAATTGCAGAGGTAACAGGAAAACGCTAGCACATGCAGTTCATCCAGCCCTGTGGGGATTACTCCTAAACAGATGGGCGCAGTCTCTGTATACAATGACCGACATTCTGGAATAGCAACAAAAGTCCTAGCGGACAGGACAAAACAGTAGGACAAATAAAGAATGACAAGCTGGTAGGCAAACACAGACACAAAGATAAACAGGCGGCCAGAGGTAAAATAAAAACAAAGGCCATGGTGTGGCTCAGTCGAGTATGCAACAAACTGGTTTTGCATGAAGTCTAGACATATCTGAAACAGTGAAAACACTACTGAAAGCCACACCTTATCAACATTATATATTCCACCTACTATTTTAGTTATTTGCTTGCATGATATCAATAACACTATGAAAAGGAAGTCTACATTGGTTAGAATTTACTTTATAAATCTGACACAGACATGCCAGTTCTCTGGTGTGAATCATTTAAAAAATCTTACAACACATCTATTAAGCCTAGGCACTACTTTTCCCCACATGTGTTGGGAGAAGTGGGTGGTTCTTTGCAGTCTTGCACAGTGTGACAGTATTAATAAATCTACCCAGAGCAAGTGCTCGCTTAGGCCATCTCCTGCTGAGGGGGGTCACCACCAACTACACTGAGGTGTTACAAATCATCCTCAAAATTTTTGCATTGAGTTCCACATGGAATTTATGAAGGGTAACATACAATTAGATTTTATTGTGGCTAATATATTTCTTTTTAACACCGAACAGGGTCTATCGACCCAGGTGGAACTGAACAACCAGGTACAATTGGGCAAAAGACATAAGTTAACTCACAGAGACATAGATAGCATTTAAAAAAATTGGTGCAGTGCCACATAGTCAATAAGGGCTACGTACAATATTGGAGCAGGAAGGAATCTACATATCCAGGGTTAAAGACATGTATGAAAGCATATTCAGTATAGAGAAAAACAATGACTCATATCAGGACAATAGGTCGAAAGGAGCCATGGTTCCCAGACCAAGTTGAAATGGTCCACTTGGTCTTCCCTTATGACAGACAGTTTTTGGTTGAACATAATTACATTAATTTGTTCTATCACCCTCTGCAGGTGCAATTCAGGCTTTCTCCATTGGGAAGCTATTTGGATACGGGATGCCAACATAAACTAGAACAACTTAAAAACTCAATAAGGCATTCTAGCGGGTTTATGTCCTAGTAAGCAATATGTGGAAAGCCTTGGTGTAGGGCAAGGTAGAATCATGGAGAGCATATCAAGCACCTGTCTCCAGAAGGTCACTACCATCGGACAACTCCACCATGTATGATACATAGTTCCCCTCGCTCCACATCCACGAAAGCAAAGTGGTGAAACAGTAGGGAAAATATTGTGGAGAAGGGCAGGCACCTTATAAGACCTATGTAATACTCTCAATGAGGTCTCAATTAGGGAAACCTGCCAACCACCTCTACTAACTGTAGTGCAACATTCCCTCCTTTGAGATAGGGTGAGCATGGAGCGCAAATCCCCCTCCCAGGGCAACATAAATGGGAGCTTAGTATCCACCAGAGGTGCATTAAAGGAAGCATATAAAACAGAAAGCCCTTGCATGTCTGGAGAATACAGCATGTGCCTTTCATAAGAAGTCGTGGCAATCTGGAGAGCATGGGGTACCAGAGAAGAGTAGTAGGACATCATTTGACGGGCTCTAAACAATTCTCCCACCGGAATGGTATGACGAGACATCAAGTTCCCCAAGGAAATCAAGGTCAATCCTTCTAAAAAATCCTGTAGACGAACTAGGCCAGTCGTTCGCCACCAGCAATAAGAGGAAACATTTATACCAGGAGTGAAAGAGGGATTACTTAGGAAGGGTAGTAAAGGGGAGGGCAGAGATTGCAAAGAAAACTTAAAGCTAACCTGACGCCAAAGAGAGAGAGCATATGAAGTGACTTGTGTGGAAGAGGGAAGAAGAGAGGAGATAGAAGAAGCGATCCACATAAGGGCGGAAAGAGATTATGGAGAGACCAAGGATTCCTCTAGGCTCACCTCGGGGCTCCCCTCCGACAATTAATCAAAGAGAGTTGTGCAATGCGAGCAGCATAATAATATTTGAGATTTGGCACCGACAGGCCCCCCATCCGTTTGCGATAGTATATGACAGCTCTACCTATCCTCGGCCTTTTATAAGACCATATCTATAGGCAAAAATGTCCTTCTGAAAAGAAAGGTCTTTTTTTTATAACTGGTATTGAAAGAGAGCAAAATAAATATAAGAGGCAAGGTAATAACACCATTTTTACTACATTAATTCTCCCAATCCAAGACAAGTAAGAAGAATTTCACTTCAGCCAGTCAGCTCTCAAGGTGCAATATAAGGGGGTATAATTAGCAGAATATAGAGTCGGGAGGGTGGTGGTGAGCTTCACCCGAGGTAGTGGAGACCAGAGAAGGAGTCTCAAAAACCTAAGTTTAAGAAATAAGGTGCTGAACCAAAGTGGGAACATTACAGAACATAGCTTCAGATTTAGACGCATTAATGCGAAGTCCTGAGACCTCTGCAAAGACATCCAATATGTGCGCAAGATTGGGTAACGTGGTAAGTGGTGCCGTTAAAGTGAGTAAAAAATCTTCAGCAAACAAATTACATTTGTAGTTGTTCTCACCCACTCACACCCCCTGAATATACGGAGTATTCTGAATCTGTGCCGCTAGCTGCTCCATCATAAGGGCAAACAGGGCCAGCGAGAGCGGGCATCCCTGGCGGGTACTCCCGAAGTATAGAGAGAGGTTGTGGTAACTTAAGAAAAGCTTTTAGGGAGGAGTACAGGTGTCATAGAATACTAATGAATGAACCCCGGAAGCTGAATTTACTTATAACAGCAAACATATAAGGCCAGGTTATGCTATCAAAAGCTTTCTCCATGTCCAATGCCAAAGCAACCATAGGAGTATTAGTTGTGTTGGACCACTGTATCAAATTCACAATCTTGCGCACATTATCTGGAGCCTAACAGTTGGGAATGAATCCCACCTGGTCAGCATGTACTAAGAAAGGAAGAAAACGATTAAGACGACAGGCTAGAATAGAAGTGAGTAATTTAGTGTCAATGTTGAGTAAGGAAATCGGTCTGTAATTAGCGGGATGGAGATGATCTCTATTGGGCTTAGGAATAACTGTAATATGAGCATCTAGAAAGTATGAGGGAAGAGCGTCAGAGGAGCGAATGGAGTTAAAGAGAATAGTAAGGTGGGGTATTAATAGTGGGGCAAATTTCTTGTAGTATGTTGCCATGAACCCGTCAGGGCCAGGAGATTTCCCATTCTTAAGACGAGCTGTGGCAGTCTCCACCTAGTCCGGGGTAATAGGGGCATTAAAGACTTTCACTGCGTCAGTTTCAAGCGTGGGAAATGTGGTAGAAGAAAGGAAAGAAGAAAGTATAATCGAAAGCGAGGGGGGATGGGAGGGAGCAGAATATAAGGCAGAATAAAAAGAATGAAAAGCATCATAAACTTTATCAGGGTTAGAGGTGGGTACACCCGGGGAGGAGCTGGAGAGTGTGCACCTTATTAAAAGATGCCGTGTCACGTAGCATAGATGCCAATAGGTGATCCGGCTTGTTGGCATAACGATAATATGTAGCATTGGTCCAACCTACCGCCTTTTCCACTGAATGTGAAAGGAGTACATCCAGCTGCGCCCTGGTGTCACTGAGAGACTTGTAGAGATAGAGAGAGGGAGAGTGCTGGTGTGCAAACGTCAGTCTAGCTAACTTGGCCTCAGGGGCGGTCCTAGTGGCCTCGCAGTCTCCCTCTTAATGCCTGAAGCAAAAGAGATGATACGACCCCTCATTATAGATTTATGCGCCAACCACACCCAACTAGGGACACGAGCAGGACAGGCATTAGTAGAAAAATAAGATGACAAGTCAGCCTCTAATTGTGACTTAACTCATGGCATAGTAAGTAAAGACTCATTGAGTCTCCATCTAAAGTGGACGATCCACCAGATTAAAAACCGCCTGCACTATATCATGGTCGGACATTGCCGACGGTATGTGTCTAGCATAGAGGAGTTTCGGTAACAGGGAAGTATGGGCTAAGATCCAGTCTATGCGGGTTTAGGAACGTTGTGAGGGGGAGTAGTATGTATAGCCTCTCAGCTGGCCGTCATGTTACCTCCAGACATCAGCTACATTACAATTCTCAAACAGCTTAAGTACCTGTCGTTGTTGGGTCCCTGATCTGCGAAGAGGGGCGGATGTAGTATGATCTAGAGAGCTATGGGCTATAAAGTTAAAATCTCCAGCCCAAATCAGCCAAATCGTAGTTCAGGCAGCCAAGCAATGTACACATCAGTCTGATAAAAAGCATTAGGAGCATCAGTAGGTGCATTGGAATTAACCAAACATAACTTTTTATCCCACCATCAATCCCAAGAAGACCACATATCTTCTATCTGGATCAATCAAAGTGCTTTCAACATTAAAGGGGTACTCCGCCCCTAGACATCTTATCCCCTATCCAAAGGATAGGGATAGGGGATAAGATGTCAGATCGCCGGGGTCCTGCTGCTGGGGACCCCGGGGATCGCTGCTGCAGCACCCCTCTATCATTACTGCGCAGAGCGAGATCACTCTGCATGTAATGACGGGCAATACAGGGGCCGGAGCATCGTTACGTCACGGCTCCGCCCCTCGTGACGTCACGGTCCGCCCCCGTCAATACAAATCTATGGGAGGGGGCGTGGTGGTCATCACGCCCCCTGCCATAGACTTGCATTAAGGGGACGGGCCGTGATGTCATGAGCGGCGGAGCCATGACGTCACACTGCTCCGGACCCTGTATCGCCCGTCATTACGCACAGAGCGAACTCGCTCTGCGCAGTAATGATGGCGGGGTGCCGCAGCGGCGATCCCCGGGGTCCCCAGCAGCGGGACCGCGGAGATCTAACATCTTATCCCCTATCCTTTGGATAGGGGATAAGATGCCAGGGGCGGAGTACCCCTTTAAATAAAAAGGAGTCATGCAATAAAATAAGTGCCCCCCTACTCTTAGTAGCATAGGTAGACATGTAGTAACGTTTATAGGGTTTATAAAAAAAAACGTAGGAAATTAAGAAGTAAAATAAGATTCCTGAATAATGTCAGGACGCAACTTAGCGTAGTTCCGTCAGGCTTGATGTCAGAGTACACTTGGGGCTCTGGAACACCAAGCCTGCTAATTAGCATGTATGGAAAAATAGGGATACTGGACCAACGGAACCACAGAGAGCAGAACGGCAAGTACCATTTCCATCATGTCACTCGCACTATAAGCCTATACCAACAGTTTAGCATGGGTGATGCTGATGACAAATTCTCTTTAAAAGGAATTTTTCAATATAGGAGGAGATTTATCAAGACCTATGCTGAGGAAAAGTCAACCAGTTGCCTATAGCAACCAATCAGATTGCTATTTCTTTTTTACTTTTCAGAAGCCTTTTCTCCCCTATAGTGTCTGATCTCTGGGAGTCCAACAGCTAGGATCTCCATTAGGGTGCATGCACACCACCTTTTTGCTATACAGTTCCCATATATGGTTTCAAGTTAAAAACCGCACGGAACCGTATAGAAAACCGTATGCATCGACTTAACATTGTAAACCGTATCAAACTAATCATCCGGTTTAGTCCGTTTTGCATCTTATATGATTTTGTCCATTTTTTATCTTTACCCGTCTACTGCGTTTTTTGGTCCGGGTGAAAAATCATATTAAACCGTATATGTTTTTTTAAACATGGGAGTCAATGGGAACTGTACAGAACTGTATGTGCGTATGGTTTCATCTAGTTTTCACCATACGGTTTTTGACTTTGCACAGTTTTTTTTCTTGAAAATTCAATCAAACAAGTGAAACTTTATTCAAAATGGAGTGAAAAGTTAAAAACCTATACGTTTTTTTCTTAAAAATGGATGCAACCGGATGTCATTTTTCAAACCGTTTACGGGTTGAAATTTGTACACACATTTTGATACAGTTTAGTCCGGTTTTGAGGAATCCGTTTTTCATCAAAAACCTGATACGGGAACTGTATTGCAAAAACGTGGTGCGCATGCACCCTTAGTCGTAAGCACCTGCTCTTGTTTGAACTTAGCATCTCTCGAGTATGCCCACAGCTGCCCTATTCAGACTCTGATATCTTTGGCAGTCCTATAGACTTTAAATGAAACAGCTCCATTCCTGTGGTTAAGTGATAACTTGTCATTACAGGAAAACTTTAATGCAGAGGTGTCTGTACATAGATGATCACTGTCCATTACTGTTAATCAGAGATAAAGGTACTAGGACAGAAAACCCCTTTGAGCTTAGTACATTAGAATTGAATGTGTGAAAAGGCTAAAGGCAATTTATTTACTAAAAGCAATTTGACCTTCCTACGCTTTTTGAGCCACATGCAAGACAAGATGTAAGTTACAAGGAAATCAATATTTATATGACTACTTTGCCCTTCCCCCATGTTCTTAAGTCATTAAATTATGTATCTGGTGCATATCTAATTGCTACAGGTATCTAGGTCATGTTTTTATTGCACTGTAAATAAAGTTGTGGAAAATTGACAAGAAAGTATTGTAAAACAAGATATTACTAGGTATATATTATAATGAGTAATATCTTGTTTTACAATACTTTCTTGTCTTTATTAATTTTGTTATTCTGTGCCTTAAAGGGTTTTTTTTTTCATCTGGACAATCACTTTTATTGAATAAAGCTGTGCCAGGAAATCAGCTGATCACCAAGAATACAGTGTTTCTAATCACCAAAAATCAGAAGTTTTCTGTGGCAATACATATGCCATCCAAGTCAGTTGGCAACCATATAAAACATCAAGTCTACAAGGGGATGGGGGATGTTTTTTGCAGCGGTTATCCAAAATGTTCCATGCAGAGAGGTCCCAAGCAAGGAAACTCATCTATGATTTCCAAATGCCATGGACTTGTAGTCACCCCTAACATATTGAGCTGTTTACAAGACTCTTGAACTGGTAATGGCAGTAGAGCTACTTTGGAAATAAAGAAGCTGTCTGTTTTAGACATTTCTGTTTGTTAGGAGTCTCTTGCTAACATGTTCAATTTCCCTACAGCGCCACCACAACCTGGCAGTGCCACTACAGAGCCATTTTTTTTTTATAAATGAAGCTTTGATGGCCAGCAGAGCTCAACAAATGTAATCAAAAATTATTATTATTTTTTTTTTTGTTGGTGTTAGAGTTTAATACTTCATAATTAATTAAATAGTTTCATTGTTGAGATGTTTTTTTTTTGTTTTTTTTTTAAATAAGATTGGGGAGATTTATCAAGACCTGTCCAGAGGAAAAGTTGCTGAGTAGCCCATAGCAACCAATCAGATCGCTTCTTTCATTTTTGAAAAGGCCTCTGAAAAATAAAAGAAGCAATCTGATTGGTAGCTATGGGCAACTCAGAAACTTTTCCTCTGGACAGGTTTTGATAAATCTCTCCCGATAACTCTAAGTAATTTGTATATGCCCTATTGCAAAAGATATATATATATATATATATATATATATATATATATATATATATCAGCACACTACTGAGATATGCATGCAATGTTTAAGCACATTCCATGCATTTTAGATTACTACTAGTTTACACTTTGGCTACATCAAGATTAAACTCCACTATTACTGATCTAAAAGCATCTGGTATAATAGACATTGTCCCCGGTAAGTTTGGTGGTAGGGACTGTGAATAAACACTTTGAGGGGAATTTATCATTGTATATAGAGCTTTTTTTTTGTGTCTTTTTTTACGCAAAAATTTGCGCAAGAGTTTTTTTGCTAATTTTTTTGCGCAAAATCTCATAGAATTTTTCATGGACATGTCTATGGTTAAGTTTACCATAAAGCACTTTCTACTGTAGAATTGAATTTATTAACTGCGTTTATTTTTTTTGCAAAAAAAAAAAATGCACAAAAGCACTTTTCTTGCGCAAATATACACCACCTTGGAGGACACGTACCAAAGTGTCTATTTTGGGACAGTAAGGACTGCTATTCCCATCATGGGAGTTATAGTCCAGAGGCTGAGGTGCAGATCGCAGCAGGTCATTCTCCAGAGACCCGCTGCGATCCGCATTTATTAACTGTAAAAGCCGGCGACACATGCGGCTACACTGCGCTGCCGTCTACTCCTGTATACACTGTCATAATTCATAATCCCCGCCACCGGGAGACGGGAGCTCTGATTGGTCAATAGCTATTCCCAAATCAGAGCTCCTGTGTTCCGGTGGCGGGGATTATGAATTATGACAGTGTATATAGAAGCTGGCAGGGAGCGCGATGTAGCCGCATGTACCACCGGCTTGTTAACTTAAATGCGGATTGCAGCGGGTCTCTGCAGAATGACCCGGTGCGATCTGCACCTCAGCCCCTGGACTACAACTCCCATCATGGGCAGAGTCTGTCCATGCTGGGAGTAACAGTCCTAAAAGTCCCGCAACCAGGGGATGTGCAAGTGCCATCCCTCAGCAGCCTGCGGTACTACAACTTCTCCCATCATGGGACAGACTCTGTCCCATGAAAGGAGTAGTAGTCCAAGGGCAGAGGGACAGATCTCTGTTCACATTATGCATTTTGCATAATGGGAACAGAGCAGTGTGTTCCTAAACAGGGAGACTCCAGCTGTTGCTTAACTACAGCCCCCCATGATGGGAGTTGTAGATTAGCAACAATTGCAGGCTCCCTGTTTAGGAACACGCTGCATTATGTGCGCTCTTCCCAGGGGCAAGCGCAAAAAATGTACTAACCCATATTTCTTGTTTTTCTTTTCTTCTAATTTCAGATACGTGAATATGGAGGACTATGTCAGATTCGGTGGACTGTGATGATGACCAGCATTTTTTTTTTTTCAATAAAATGTTTTTTTTTTTTTATACATTTGTTTTTTCAATGTGTCGTGTTTTTTATAATTGAATTTTCAGGCTTAGTAGTGGATGCTGTCTTATAGACGGAATCCATCACTAAGCCGGGGCTTAGCGTTAGCCCCAAAATCAGCTAGCGCTAACCTCCAATTATTACCCCGGTACCCACCGCCACAGGGGTGTCGGGAAGAGCCAGAGCCAACAGGCCCGGAGCATCAAAAATGGCGCTCATGGGCCTAGGCGGTGACAGGCTGGTGTTATTTAGGCTGGGGAGGGCCAGTAACAATGGTCCCTGCCCACCCTGGTAAAATCAGGCTGTTGCTGCTTGGTTGGTATCTGGCTGATACTGAAAATAGGGGGAACCCTATGCGTTTTTTTTTCTTCTTTTTATAAATAAATACATTTTAAAAAATTTGTGTGGTTCCCTCATTTTTTCAGTATCAGGCAGATACCAACCAAGCAGCAACAGGCTGATGTTACCAGGGCGGGCGAGGACCATTGATACTGGCCCTCCCCAGCCTAAATAAAGCCAGCCTGTTACCGCCTAGGCACGCCATTTTTCCGGGCCTGTTGGTACTGGCTCTTCCCGGAACCCCTGTGGCAATGGGTACGGGGCTAATAATTAGTGGTTAGCGCTAGCTGTTTTTGGGGCTAACATTAAGCCCCAGCTTAGTAATGGATTCTGTCTACAAGACACCTTCCACTACTAAGCCTGAAAATTCAATTAATATTTTTTTTTTTAAAACACTCCCCCACAGCACTCGTTAACCCTTTTACTGACATTTAAAAAAAAATGCTGTTCATCGTCACAATCCACCAAATCTGACATAGTCCTCTGCATTCACATATGTAAATTTCCAAGAAAAAAATACAACAAAAAGTTTAGTAAATTTTTTTGTTTCCACACACCAGCAAAAAAGCAAGAAAAAAACGCAAGAAAAACTGACAAAACGCAGGAAAAAGCTGGGACAGTTTTTCTGGCGTTTTTGCTGATGGACAAAAAAACCTCAATGGAATCCTGGCCTCAAAGCAATAGAACAAAATCCCTGTGTCCACTTTTCCTGTGAGGATGCAATGGATAGAGTTTCTCCGAGACAATCGTGCTCAGGGGAAAAAAATCGGTGTCCAAAAAAGCGCTCTCTCCTCTGCGTCAGCTCGCAAGTATCGGATACAAATGGTGGTCATGAAAAGAAATAGCCTTGCTCGGTGGAGTAGTTTAGTAGTCGGAGTTTTATTGAGAAAAAATCACAGATAACGCGTTTCGAGGGGTGGGACCCCCTCTTCGTCATTGGATCTGACGAAGAGGGGGTCCCACCCCTCGAAACGCGTTATCTGTGATTTTTTCTCAATAAAACTCCAACTACTAAACTACTCCACCGAGCAAGGCTATTTCTTTTCATGACCACCATTTGTATCCGATACCTGCGAGCTGACGCAGAGGAGAGAGCGCTTTTTTGGACACCGATTTTTTTCCCCTGAGCACGATTGTCTCGGAGAAACTCTATCCATTGCATCCTCCAGACGTCCCGGACCCACAGGACGCCACGGTGTGAGCCGCACCTCCTAAATTCAGCCATTCCCGTTGCACCGGGAGACAAGCACTACATGGTGTTGTGCCCAGTGCACAACACCCCAAGGTGAGCAAAAACTGTTCATACATCTTCTGCTCAGTGTATTAAGAACTACATTTACGGCACATTGTCGCGCTATTCTTTTTTGTTTCTATTTTTCCATATATCAAGTAGCACTTTTCCTGTGAGGTAGAGAAGGAGTGTACGGTAGAGCGAGGGGGGGCTTTCTATAGTTGCATAAGATTTACCAAAGGAGTGCACAACCTTTGTAAATTCTGAGCAAGAGTGTACAATAGACAAGCAGTGTAAAGGGGTAGAACTGTGTCTACCATAGACAAATAATGATAAATCTCCCCCTTTGGCTCCAACATGTTCCTATCTTTTCAACAAGCCTCTTCCCCATTTTCCCACCTTTAGCCATGTTAGAAATATTAACATTTTCATGGGGAAATATATACAGCAAAAAGCAGTATACAGATTGTTCTGACCCACCTTGTGACTTGGTTAATGTACATGTAATGTGTTTAGTTTGAAATTTCAAAGTTTAAAAATAACACCGAACTTTACTATCTGTAGAGGGGTTGTCCAGAAACCAATATACATATAGTTTAAGGGGATGTCGTTCTAGATCAGTGTCAGTTTTATCCTAGGGTGCATGCACACCACGTTTTCACTGTACGGGTGCCGAATCCGGCTGGGGGAGGGGAAAACCGTGCTCTCCCGTGCCCCAGCCAGACCAGCGCTGAAATCCATTGACTTTAAAGTCAATGGATTTCAGCGCCGATCCGGCTGGGGTACGGGAGCGCAAGGTTTCTCCCCCCCATGCCGGATTCGGCACCCATACAGTGAAAACGTGGTATGTATGCACCCTTAGGTGGTCTTTTGTAGATCTTTCAATGTATTTATTTAACACGTCTGGTAATTGATCAATCAATATTAAAGTGTATGTTTACTTGACCATTATTTTACATTTTATAAATAGAATAGAGTATAAATCTATTGTAAATATATTACATTACTTATTCTGTAAAAGTCTTGAGTAACAACCTGACCACTTTCAGTTTCATTCTTTCATTAAATCTTTATTATCCAATGACAGACTGAATGACATAAAAGTAAATAATAGCGTAATGATAGCATTTTATACAAGAGCAGTTAGGGACTTCAGACTAACATGTATATTACAGGCTTTGTGTTCTGCAGGCACTATTCAGCTTAGAACACCATTTCTCTTTGTGGTATCGTCTCTTGTCACTTAGACATAACATTACTACAAATCATTATACCAATTGCCAATACAGACCATGCAAGCATACAGCTACTTTAAATGACACCCTTCTCTGGAAGCTTAGCAGGGTACCAGCAAATAACCTTTTCACAGAGGATCCACTGCATGTTTTTAATGTGTTGTATGCAACCAACCCCTCCATCCTCTGGCCCTCTAAAATCATGTTATAATAAAACCATGTGATATGTGAAGGCATCCATTACCCGCCTGATGTCGCATATGAACTCAGAATCAGTACCTCTTAAGATGCCCATACACCTTCAATAACTATTGGTCAAAATGCTTTTCATCCTGACTGCCCTATACACATGCAAGCTTAGCACATCTGAGCATACGTGTTTTTTCAATGAGGAGAGGGGGGTAAGCTGCTGTCAGACAACTCTGGAGGTAGCTTATCTCATCTCCAAGAAGAACAAAAGGATTGGGTGTTTAAATGTACCCTATTCTTTGTATAGGACCGGATTGTAAGCATGCTTTGTGACCTCTGTAATCAGAGGTCATTTTATAGGGGAAGGGAGGCTGAGCTCCTATTGTTTTCTCTAATGGTGTCATCTTCCACTGTAATGCTGTACTGATCACTCTCCAGCACTGTGATGCATTCTGTTAATTATAGTACTGATCAACTCTTGAACTAGAAGGTGCAGCCTCCCCCCAAAAGAAAAGGGATTTTTGCTGGTTTCAGAACCTGGACAGGCAGGTGTACATTTTTAATTTATTTATTTTATCATAAAACTTGATTTCAACAATAGGTAATTTTCTGAGTAATTTCCTTCCTATTCCCTTTAAGCATTAGATAACTATAGACTGACAACCATACCTTTTCAATTTACATTTTCATAGCTGCATGGTGTAGTTTTCTTGTGAGATGTGGTAGAATTTTTAGGCAGCATTGTATGTTATGTTTAACTTAACAATTCAATTATCATTTTTTAGAACGGGGTATCCATAAGAAAAGCAGTTTCGCTATTGTTCTATTTATTTTTACATTATTTACTACTCATCAGCAATAAAACACATTGGATTGGGGGCAAATGTTCTTATTCATTTATAGTCCCAGCTTGAAGGGAAACAGACAGGCTGTTCACCTGCACTAAACCCAATATACTGGGTATAAAATACATTGCTATTGTGCTGCTGTGGGATAGTGGGGAGCATCCTTAATATTCACTGCTTAGCCAAGCCCCTGTGATGGATATGCAAATGTCTAGCTTCACCCTGCAAGGCAGCACTGCACTGCACTCAGAGAGCAGAGCGCTCACCCCCGGCAGGCTAGTAAAGACATTTGCATATTCACTACAGGGGCAGAGTCAGGAGTGAATATTGAGGAGGCAGGGGAGCTCGGCAAGCTGGCTCCCCATCTCCATTGCACACAGCACCACAATATCAATGGAAGAAAATAACAGGATAACTCAGCAACTTCTACACCTATTTAAATAAGTGACCACTGTTTTGAAAGGGTTACTCCACTGGAAAACATCTCATCCCCTATCCAAAGGATAGGGGATAAGATGCTGCCGCTGGGAACCCCAGCAATCTCCAGGCCGGCAGCCGCGGCTAGTATGAAAGCTAGTATGTAGCCGCCACGCCTCCTCCCATAGACATGAATGGAGGGGGCGTGGTGGCTGTAGTTGCTAGTCATCCGCCATAGAGCAAAGTTCACTCCGTGCACTGGATGATCTGGGAGCGGCGGCGGGACCCCCGCAATTAGACATCTTATTTCCTATACTTTGGATAGGGGATGAAATGTTTTCCGGCAGAGTTCCGCTTTAATGCTGTTCACCCGCACTATAACCCATTATATTGGGTTATGTGCAGGTAATAAAGGTATACAGGCTGTCAGTTTCCCTTTAAGGTGGCAATACATATTTGATGTCAGCCAAATGTTCCTATTGGAGACAGCTTTTGGCCAAAGTATCATGCATGTTGAAAACCAACATGCCCCAATCTTTGTTCCTCCAAATCTCCATTCTAGGTTAGGTTGCAGACTTATCCTGGATTTGGCTTATCTAGTGTATGTCCAACTATAAAGTTGGCTCTTTACCCTCTGCCCTGTCCAATATTCAGCACTTTTTACAGAGTAATTGTTGTAGGTAAAGAATATCAAGTTGGGTTATTTTGTCTTGTAACAAGGAGGCACTTCTCACTTCTCTAACTCTGTTTCCTGTAGTAAAAAGCCTCCTCTGTCAGCTGTGCTTGTTATATTGTGCTAATAAATGTAATGAACTTGTGGCTAAAGATTGTTTTATGTCATTTTACGTTCCTAACAAATCCAGCCTGTGTTTCTCTGACACTGTCATCTCTGTAGACTTATGAAACTTTTTTTTTTTTTTTTTTACTTTTGTTAAGTTTTTTTTACTCATGTGACAACCACTTGTAGATCTCCATTTCTCATAATGAGCAAATCTTGTATTCTAAGGGTGTGTTCCCACCTGGCATATACGCAGCATATTTCATATTGCGCAAAATTTACGGCAGCAGCGGGAAATATGCTGCGTATTCCTTGCTCACTATACACACAGGGCTTTCCGGCAGCAGCCCTAGGTGGAGCCGCGCATCACAGTCATGCCGGCACATGGCCCCGCCTCCAAAACTCACTACACTGCCAGAAAGCCCTGTGTGTATAGTGAGCAAGGAATACGCAGCGTATATGCCAGGTGGGAACGCACCCTAAATCTCCATTTTTGACTCCAGAGGACCCAGAGACATCTCGCAGAATAGAATTTATAGAGCATTTCTTATTAGCTTATACTTAAAGGGTACCTCTCATCAAATAAACTTTTGATATATTTTAGATTGATGAATGTTGATTAACTTTGATAATAGCATGTTAATGAAAAATATGCTTCTTTCTATTGTATTTTTCCTGATCAGTCCTGTCAGCAAGCATTTCTGACTCATGCTGGAGTCCTATACACTCAGAGCTGCCAGCCTGCTTTGTTCACAGCCAAACAGGCTGTGAACAAAGCAGGCTGGCAGCTCTGAGTGTTCTCCTTTGTGAACAAAGCAGACTGGCAGCTCGTAGTGTTTAGGACTCCGGCATGAGTCTGAAATGCTTGCTGCCAGGACTGGTAGGGAGACCCCTAGTGGTCATTTCTTCAAAGTGGAAAATTAAATAGAAAGAAGCATATTTTTTAATAACATGCAATTGTAAAGTTATTCTGCATACATTAATCTATAATATATCAAAAGTTTTATTGATGAGAGGTACCCTTTAAATGAGAAGCAGAAAAAGTGATTGAATGTTCAATTCACAGCAGAAGGCTTGTGTAATTGATTATAAACCTAGGAGCATTGTGCCTCTTTGTTTAGCCCTGCTATGGGTGGTATATGTGTTCAGATCTGGACAATATCTATATGAGGTTTGTCTTTCCACTTCTCCAATGCATGCTCATCTTAAAGGGGTACATTAAACAGATTTGTAAATAACTTCTATGAAAAAATCGTAATCCTTCCAGTAATTTTCAGCTGCTGTATGCTGTTCTTTTCTTTTTGAATTTCCTTTTTGTCTGGCCACAGTGTGCTCTGCAGACACCTCTGTCCATTTTAGGAACTGTCCAGAGTAGGAGCAAATCCCCATAGCAAACCTATCCTGCTCTGGACAGTTCCTGACATGGACAGAAGTGTCAGAAGAGAGCACTGTGGTCAGGCAGAAAAGAAGAAGAAAATAACTTCCTGTAGAGCATACAGCAGCTGATTAGTACTGGAATGATTAAGATTTTTTAATAGAAGGAATTTACAAGTCTGTTTAACTTCCTGGCACCAGTTCATTTAAAACAAAATGTTTTCCAGTGGAGTACCCCTTTAATCTTAAAGGAGTCATCCATGACTTTGCAGAATTTAAACTGGCATCAGAAAATGTTATAACATAAATAAATCGAACATTACTCACCATGCCAGGACATGTAGATGTTTATTTCCTAAACATCTACATGACCACTATGGCCAACCACCAGTCTCACCTACCATCACAGCTGAAGCCAGTGTTTGGCTACAGTGGACATGTGGAGGTAGAGCATCACTTCTCCATCAAAGCCATCAACGCTAGCAAGGCAAGGCATTTATAGGTGAGCAATGTTTCATTTTTATTATATAATGTTTCCTGGTATTTCCTTAAGTTCTCAAACAACCCATTTAATGCAATTTTAGTATGTCCTACACGCACTGATCACTTTTTTTGTATACCTTGCTAGTACCAGGATGGGCCCTGTTTTGCCTCAGAGCTGCCTACATTTTTGTGGCATACTTTGTACAAGGTTATGGAAACATTCCTCAGAGATTTTGGTCCATATTGACATGATGGCATCACACTGTTGCTGCAGATTTGTCAGCTGTACATTTATGATGAAAATCTCCCATACCACCACATACCAAAAGTGCTCAGAGATATGGTGACCGTGGAGGCCATTGGATACAGTGAACTTATTGTCATGTTCAAGAGTCCAGTTTGAGACGATGTGAGCTTTTTGACATGGTGCATTATCCTGCTAGAAGTAGCAATCTGAAGATGGATACATTGTGGTCATAAAGGGATAAACATGGTAAGCAATACTCAGGTAGGCTTTTGTGTTTAAAGGGGTACTCCGGGGAACTAAACTCATAGCCCATCCTTTCCTTCTCCCCAACCTAAGTATTTGTCTAAATATCATTCATTATCTATAGAGTGCAGTTTCCCTGTTACAGGTGTCACTTACTTGCAAGAAGTGAGAGATCTATGTAATCGTTTCAGCCATTCTGCCTTGAAGCAAAGTACTCAGTGCCCCCACCTTTCGAGACAAGCTCACGTGACCTCTATCTTGTCTGGCTTCACAGCATCTCGATGAAAGACACAGCCCCCTCCCCTCCTCTCCCTGTGTCACGATCTAGGAGAGAAGCAGACAGGGAGAAAACGAAACAGCAACCTAGCATAGCAGCCTAGCACAGGAGCCGTATCTGGAGATGCTGGGCTATGCCTCATGAAGATGTTATCTTCAGACTGCTGCCGTGTAGAGGATGACATGATTTATTGCTGGCGGGAGGTATAGTTTCAAACAAAAGACTTGTTTGTGCAATATGCAATAAAGTGTAAATGTAAAACTAGTTTGTGCCAGCCGCACTGACTGCTGGGAGTTGTAGTTTTACAGCCAAGCATGGGGAGACAAAATAGAAGTGTGCCAGAGGACACCACGGGCCACAGGAGTGGGCAGAATCGAAAGTAAACTGCACGGGGGACACAGACAAGGTACTGTGGAGGCTTTGGGGCATTTTATTTCTTTAGTTCCCTAACCAATGCTCATTTGGTACTAATGGGCCAAAAGTGTGCCAAGGAATTATCCCCCACACCTTTACACCCCCAACAATGACCTGAACCACTGATACAAGGCAAGATGGATCCATGTTTTAATGTTGCTCTTGTTCCCAAAATGCCATCTGAATGTCACAGCTGGATTTGAGACTCATCAGACTAGGCAACGGTTTTCCAGTCTTCCATTGTCCAATTTTTTAAGCATATGTGAATTGTAGCCTCAATTCCCTGTTCTTAGCTTACAGAAGTACAGGTATAGTTTTCTGCTGCTGGAGCCCATCTGCTTCAAGATTCAACATGTTTTGCATTCGTAGATGGTATTCTACATACCCTGTAACAAACTGTTGCCATTCTGTCATCTCAAACCAGTCTGCCCATTTTTTGCTGACAAGGTGTTTTTGTCTGCACAACTGCAGCTTACTGAATATTTTCTCTTTTTTTCAGACCATTCTCTATAAACCCTAGAAATGGTTGTGCATGAAAACTTGAGTAGATCAGCAATCTATAAAATACTCAGAACAGCCCATCTGGCACCAACAACCATGCCACATCCAAAGTCACTAAACTCCCCCTTCTCCCCCATTCTGATGCTCAGCTTGAACATCAGCAAGTTGTCTTGACTATGTCTACATGCCTAAATGTACCGAGTTGCTGCCTTATGATTGACTGCATAGCTATTTGTGTTAACAAACAACTGAACAGGTGTACCTAATAAAGAGTGTAAATATTCTAATATAATGTAATATGATATATACATTTGGACTGTGCAACAATCATGGTAACAAGGTGCTGACCCGGAGACAGAGGACTTTAATTGAAGATTTGGTATTCTGTGTTCTCCGTAGTTCCCCAGATAAATAATGCTTATTATAGTGTAATAATGTTTTCACAAGTTCATGATGCAGTGTGGTGAAGTGAACGCTCAAAAAGGATTAGAGTAACAGCACTCCAGTATTTACATAGCCACCCGTGGTCATTGTTAATTTAAAATTAGAAAAGACTGTATTAAGAATGGTAATGAACTCCACGGCTAGGCTTATGTGCTTGACTCACAAAGGAGAGAACAGATGGACACAGTGAAAAAACACAAGGTAAGAACAAAATGAAAAAGGGAAATTAATAGGTTGTTTCTAAATGTAATGCAAATGAACCATTAATGTGTTCTTTAATAGACGACAATGTTACGGTCTAATTAGTGCAGGGAGATGAATGAATAAAAGTCTTACACATTCATCCAAATATATTAACTAACATGGTCAAAACTTCTCCCTCGCAGTTGAACCTCAATCTCCATATATTGTATTGTATATTTTATTTTATTTGTTTTATTAGATATTTTATTTATTTTTTTCACACTGATTTTTTGGGACTAATTTTGAGATGTAGAAATAACATTTTGTTGTTGCCGGTCTCTAAAATCTTAGCTTTTTTCCCCCCCAATTATGTTGCACTGAATTCAATGTTAATTTTACATTCACTGAATTCAAAGTTAATTTTACATTCATAAATATAACAGATGTACAATAAAGTGCAGGGGATTTCTTTTGGGCCATTTTCATTTTTAAGAAAGTCTGTTTTATTTACAAATTTTTGGGGACATTTATGGGGCAAAAACAGCTGCTTTGCAAACTCAGTATTTGTATTTGTTGAAGTCCAAAACTATAAGCATAAATTGTATAAAATATAAAACAAAAGCACAATAAATCTGACATGTTTCTTCACAAAATGAAGCTAAATACACTGTATAAGCACATGCAGTTGCATACACTTAAAGTTTGCCATTGGGAATCCTTGCAGACACTAGAGACTGGCTAGCATGTAACCTAACAGCTGTTTCGTCAATCCTAGCTTCTTTTGAGATTAGACTAACATCTACACATGAACAAATCTGTATTGAAATTTAAGGCCTATAGAAGATACATTGCCGTGCCACATGTATTTAGTCTGAGCTTTATTTTACTATATTGGACAGATGTTGTTCAGAATTAGTATCTCTCTGATATTATTGGTTATTGCAATATGTCCTATGTGAGTGTTTCATTTAAATAAGCACTTCAGTATTCTTTTTTTCCCCACGTATATAATGCAGCGTATGTTATTATTAGAAAATAATGTAGTAATTCTTTTGTATGCATTATGCTTACCTGTTTTAGCTGATGTGGCAGGCATGGGTTAGGTTCCATTTTGGATATAAATCAATCACTGAAATGACTTTGTCATGCTGCCTACAGTCCCAATGAATCCTCTGGCTTTGCAGAGATAAGACATACATAAGACATACATGATGCAGTGCCGTTTAGGGGTACGTGCTATACCAGGAGGCGTACTGGCATCCTACTTGGACTATCCAACATGGGAAAATCATATGGAGCAACAGGTGTTTATCATTGTATAACATATATAAGACAGGACAAGTTAAATATTGAAGCATATCTGAAGAAGCCGCTGTAGCTGGTGGCGGAACGCGAGGAGGTTTACGGTTTCCCCATGGCTCTGTTATGGAGACCAAATAGTTATTCAGTTATTTGATCTAGGTAGCTGGCACACAGTATTAGCCACATATTGTTTACTACTTAGGATTTGATTCACATTAATCATTGATTTTTTGGGATTTGATGGTATTTATAATGTGCACTGTGCACTTTACATGCTCATATTTTTTTGTAATGATTCAGCCTGACACATTAGCCTGGTATAATTCTATAATACTTAGGGAGTAACGGGCAGCTGACACTTATCTTTTCATATTTCATAGGGGATCCCTTTTTTGGGGCTATTATCCCTATCCATGGGGACAAGTGTTGAAGGACTCTATTGGATCCTCCACTGTTTTTGTATTTTTAAAAATGATTTTAAACGTTTGTGTATTATTACGTGTTCAATAAAATTTGGCTTATTTTATAAACCATATGGGTGTGGATAATTAAAGGGGTACTCCTCCCCTAGACATCTTATCCCTTGTCCAAAGGATAGGGGATAAGATGTCAGATCGCGGGGGTCCCACCGCTGAGGACCGCCGGGATCTCGGCTGCAGCACCCCGCTATCATTACTGCACAGAGTAAACTCGCTCTGTGCATAATGACGGGCGATACAGGGGGCGGAACATTGTGATGTCACTACCAGCCCCTTATGATGGCCGCCCCCGTAATGCAGGTCTATGGGAGGGGGCATGATGGCCGTCACACCCCCTCCCATAGACTTATTTGAGGGGGCAAGCAGTGACGTCACGAGGGGCGGAGCCGTGATGTCACAATGTTCCGTCCCCTCTATCGCCCGTCATTACACACAGAGCGAGTTTACTCTGTGCAATAATGAAAGCGGGGTGCTGCAGCAGAGATCCTGGGGGGTCCCCAGCGGCGGGACCCTGGCTATCTGACATCTTATCCTCTATCCTTTGGATTGGGGATAAGATGTCTAGGGGCAGAGTACCCCTTTAAAAGTTGCTAGCTTTTTCATGCTGGTGATCACGTGACCAAACTAGAATAATGAAATGCTTACATAAAGCTGTACTGGAATGAATGAGTGCTCCTTTAATGTAATGTTTTATAGTTGATACCTTTATTTTATGATTTGAATAATAATTTAGTTTACACAAACAATGTATTGGTATTTTTAATACGGTGAATATTCTAGCTTTGCCTCCATATTCCTAACCTCTGCCTGCTGCCTAGCCATAGATGATATGCTTCTCCGTACAATAATGCACCCTCATAACAATCAATATGAAGTCAACTGGAACCATACAAATCCTTTTAATCAATTGTTAATATAATTGTTCATTTGGCAAACCTGACAAGTCATGAAGTTCACTGTGACGCACAGCGATCCTAGCGGTTTAGAACTTCAGGTTATGATCAAGCGTGTATGAAATGATTGCGACTGCTGAGCTCATGGCTTGCTATGTCTGGCTTTGTTGAGTAATGTTAATACACATTAGATGACTTTCCTCAGATTATACTGGCAATAACATCATTTATCATACACTGCATATCCAGTAGAGTAATACGCTGTCTAGAGAGAATGTTTTATACATTTGCCAATTTCTAAGATATAATGATGAATAACGTCTCTCCAGGAAATAGCTATGACAGTAGATGTAAAGCAAGTGACTGAGGGCATTACCTGTAACACAGAACACCGTTGCGAGCTTGGGGACAGAATCTTTCCGATGCCTTAGATCCCCAAAGAATCCTTGGCCATCTGTTGTGCAAGTAACAGAGCATTTACATAGCTTGTTAGGATTCCCTGCACAAAAAACTACAGATAACAGGGCAACATAGTCTCATTATGTGCATGTCATTTTGGTGAAGCAGATTGGCCTTCCTTTGCATAATAAAATGATAGATAGGTTCCCAGTGACCCCTAAAATGTCCTGCACGACTCATAACGCATTTAATTAAAAATTACCAGACCCTGGAGCAATGATGCTATTAAACCTATGGAGGTGTGGCATAAAAATAGCTAATATGGTAATAATGGGGAGAGACACCGCAAATGTTATTTTATAATATACACTGCTCAAAAAAAATAAAGGGAACACTTAAACAACACAATGTAACTCCAAGTCAATCACACTTCTGTGAAATCAGACTGTCCACTCAGGAAGCAACACTGATTGACAATCAATTTCACATGCTGTTGTGCAAATGGAACAGACAATAGGTGGAAATTATAGGCAATTTGCAAGACACCCCCCAATAAAGGAGTGGTTCTGCAGGTGGTGACCACAGACCACTTTTCAGTTCCTATGCTTCCTGGCTGATGTTTTGGTCACTTTTAAATGCTGGTGGTGCTTTCACTCTGGTGGTAGCATGAGACGGAGTCTACAACCCACACAAGTGACTTAGGTTGTGCAGCTCATCCAGGATGGCACATCAATGTGAGCTGTGGCCAGGTTTGCTGTGTCTGTCAGCGTAGTGTCCAGAGCATGGAGGCACTACCAGGAGACAGGCCAGTACATCAGGAGATGTGGAGGAGGCCTTAGGAGGGCAACAACCCAGCAGCAGGACCGCTACCTCCGCTTTTGTGCAAGGAGGAGCACTGCCAGAGCCCTGCAAAATGACCTCCAGCAGGCCACAAATGTGCATGTGTCCACTCAAACGGTCAGAAACAGACTGCTTGAGGGTGGTATGAGGGTCCACAGGTAAGGGTTGTGCTTACAGCCCAACACCGTGCAGGACGTTTGGCATTTTGCCAGAGAACACCAAGATTGGCAAATTTACCACTGGCGCCCTGTGCTCTTCACAGATGACGGCAGGTTCACACTGAACACATGTTACAGACGTGACAGATTCTGGAGACGCCGTGGAGAATGTTCTGCTGCCTGCAACATCCTCCATCATGATCGGTTTGGCGGTGGGTCAGTAATGGTGTAGGGTGGCATTTCTTTAAGGGGCCGTACAGCCCTCCATGTGCTTGCCAGAGGTAGCCTTACTGCCATTAGGTACTGAAGTAAGACCCTTAGACCCCTTGTGAGACCATATGCTGGTGTGGTTGGCCCTGGGTTCCTCCTAATGCAAGACAATGCCAGACCTCATGTGGCTGGAGTGTGTCAGCAGTTCCTGCAAGAAGAAGGCATTGATGCTATGGACTGGCCCACCCGTTCCCCAGACCTGAATCCGATTGAGCACATTTGGGACATCATATATCGCTCCATCTACCAATGCCACGTTGCACCACAGACTGTCCAGGAGCATTCCCAGGCGTTGTAAGGCAGTCATACGGGCACGTGGAGGCCACACACACTATTGAGCTTGATTTTGACTTGTTTTAAGGACATTACATCAAAATTGGATCAGCCTGTAGTGTGGTTTTCCACTTAGATTTTGAGTGTGACTCCATATCCAGACCTCCATGGGTCGATAAATTTGATTACCATTGATAAATTTTTGTGTGATTTTGTTGTCAGCACATTCAACTATGTAAAGTATTTCATACGATTAGTTCATTCATTCAGATCTAGGATGTGTTATCTTAGTGTCCCCCTTATTTTTTTGAGCAGTGTATGTGTATGCATGAACTATTGTAAGAAGCATTCCACTTTTACATTGTCTGTTCCTGTCTAGATAGCTTAACAATGATGTGACTTTCATCACCAATTCCTGTATAACGCTTTATTATAGACATATCATGTAGTCATGCATGGGTTGTGCCAAAGCTGTTAACTATCTAAAGCTATGTTCCATCTGTGTCAAAGCCTATGTAAGGCACCTTCATTGCACATTCTGTCCTTAACACAGGAAGAATAGCGCTGCATGCATTGCTATTTTTCTTATCGAAACAACAGAAAATGCAACAGGACCCAAAATACCACATCATTGGGATTCATTTGTCTCTGTTGGTGTCCATTGTGTAAAATATAGGACACTGCGCAGTGAACACAAATGTGAACAATACCTTATAATTTATCATTCAGGAACCTGTTTATTGTGTGGTTTCTATTATTTGCCCTACTATTGGATATTCTGGTGTACATATGTAGTTAACAAACAAATTTTGAAAACATCGGTTCTCAGATGGCCATGTTTTAAACATTAAAACCTGGAAATTAATGGATAAAAGTAAAACTTGAGACAAGCTGTAAATTACACTCAGTACAAGTAATACAATGCATTTACATTGAAAAAAAATTTTCTTCACATTTTTTCAGGTTTCCTACCAAAGTTGGCTTAAAAAAAAAAAAAAAAAAAATCTACTAAGCAAATAGGTTCTTGGATAGGTTTTATGTTTGCAGGTGGGACCAAATTGGTGAACTGCGGGCACTTATTTATGATTTACTTTCCATCTTTTCTGCCACGCATGGACTTCTTCTACAGGTGTCAGATATGACATACGTCAGGATTCCTGATTCTTTTTATAAAACCAAATTGGTTTCCTGTAACAGAATAAGACTGGAGGAGCCTATTACATCTAGTGGTATTAAATCTACAGAAACATGGCCACTTCTGTAAATATGATGGACAGTTCTGCAGACACTAGACATTCATAGGAAAAAGATACATTATATCACTTTTTACTATTATTTCATAGATTTATCCTTTATCCAAGCTCAAAGGGTTCACATGGCTAGCTAGCAGACTTTGTGCATGCCACAACACTGAGCAGTCAGTGGGCAAGCAAGGGGTGATGCACTAAAGTGTAACTGTCGTCTACAAAAATTTTTTATATAATGTAGATAATACCATTATGTGTATATTTGTAATATACATTTGTTAAAAATTATGTATATATGTGTCCCTGCAGCTATTGCCTGTGTGTCTCTATGAAGAGTCCAAATACAGGAAGTTAGGGTGGACAAGCAGGGCTCTGTGCACTGAGGTCAAGCAGGGCTCTGTGCACTGAGGTCAAGCAGGGCTCTGTGCACTGAGGACAAGCAGGGCTCTGTACACTGAGGACAAGCAGGGCTCTGTACACTGAGGACAAGCAGGGCTCTGTACACAGAGGACAAGCAGGGCTCTGTACACTGAGGACAAGCAGGGCTCTGTGCACTGAGGACAGGCAGGGCTCTGTACACTGAGGACAGGCAGGGCTCCATACACTGAGGACAGGCAGGGCTCCGTATACTGAGGACAAGCAGGGCTCCGTACACTGAGGACAGGCAGGGCTCCATACATTGAGGACAAGCAGGGCTCTGTGCAGTGAGGACAAGCAGGGCTCTGTGCAAAGAGGACAAGTAGGGCTCTTTACACTAAGGACAAGCAGGGCTCTGTGCAAAGAGGACAAGTGGGGCTCTGTGCACTGAGGACAAGCAGGGCTCTGTACACTGAGGACAAGCAGGGCTCTGTACACTGAGGACAAGCAGGGCTCCGTACACTGAGGACAGGCAGGCCTCCGTACACTGAGGACAGACAGGGCTCCGTACACTGAGGACAAGCAGGGCTCCATACACTGAGGACAAGCAGGGCTCTGTGCAGTGAGGGCAAGCAGGGCTCTGTGCAAAGAGGACAAGTAGGGCTCTATACACTAAGGACAAGCAGGGCTCTGTGCAAAGAGGACAAGTAGGGCTCTGTGCAGTGAGGCTCTATGACATGCTATGGGCTCAGACATGAGGATGATTGACAAGCCATGAGCCTGCACAGAGCCCTGCTTGTCCACCCTCACTTCCTGTATTTGGACTCCTCACAGAGACACACATGTAATAGCTGCAGAGACAGCATTTTTTCACCCAAAAATATATACATTTTTTAACCAATGTATATTACTTTATTAAGTAAATATTATGTTATTATCTATATTATATAAAAAGTTTTTGTAGACGACAGGTACACTTTAAGTGCTTAAAAGCATGACAGACAGACAGCTCCTTAAGAAAAGCCACCAATCGCCAGCCAATTTTTAAGGTACCCATACAAATTAGATTCATGAAAAGTTAATGAAAACAGGCAATATTTACCTGAACAAGTGTTCCTGCCATTTATTATCTTTTTGTGGTACACTAAGTTACTTATAGTCTGGTTTAATGGTTAGACCTGGCACCTCATCCCCTTTTACAATTAATAGGATATCTGTAATGGTTTTTGACTAGATACTATTGAAGGTTGCCAAAAAAAAAAAAAAAAAAAAAAAAGATATGCCTGATAGTAGGTGAATGTGAGTCCCTGGCATGGAGGTTTACATATTGAGGAACCAAGGGTGGATGCCATTTTTCACCATCTTGGCTGCTCCCTTATGGGTAGTGAGAAAAAGATTAATGTGCCATGAAGATGTTGGCAGAGCATCATTATCTGTGGGGCAGTAGGTCTGAATCTTTGTTTTCCTTACACATGATATGCCCCTGATCAGAGGTTATTTTTCTAAGCTACAATTTTTATGCCATGCAGTTTTGTGCCTTACAAAATTATTTCAGAAAGAGATTTTCTTATAGCTGTTAGTGCATAGAAAGGGCTTAGGCTTATAAAGCTATACCTATGATCATCCCTTTACTATATAACGCTCACAGTAAAATATAAAACGTTAATTATTTTCTCTCCCCAGTGGTGTTTTCTGGCAGTTTTCAGAAATTTTCAATGGGCAGAGGTAAGGGGGGAAAAAATTCACTGCCAGTTTGGTGTCCTCCACTGCAGGTGCTGTGATAATATTGTATACATTTGCACATGACCCTGCAGCCAATCAATGGCCTTAGCAGCCACCAATACGCAGGAAGAGACCACTGTCATGTGCATAATGTCTACAGTATTATCAAAGCATCTACGGGGATACTGGAAGAGCATCACTACTGTCATGAGATTGAGGAGGATGATTGATCTTTTTCATTTACATTGGCAAATTATCATTATGATCATTCAGAAGATATCCAATGATGGTAATTGGCCTATGTATACAGTCGTAAGGCTGCTCTTAAATGTTCAGGTTTCCATCAAGTTTTGTTCACGTCTTTTGATACATTTTGAAACTAAAATCAGGAGTGCATTCAAGGAAAACAAGAGAAAGGTAGCGGGAGGCTACTGAAACATATTCTGCTTTTTCTGTACTACGGAAAAAACGACTACTTTTTGATTGGATACATTTGGTGGCTGCACTTATCTTTTAGCTATTGCTCTGGACCTGGTAACAGCAGCCTTATACCTGCCTGCACCCTCTGCTGAAAGACTACAATTCTGGATGTGCTGTTTTTATTGGAGTTTTCTCTTTCTATCTCTCTCATAAAATATCTATCTATCTATCTATCTATCTATCTATCTATCTACAAAAGTCCAAGGAATCACAGCACCAAACAGGCTCAGGATCTTGTGCAAAAGATGGAGTCTTATTTTGCCCATACAAAATTGCTATATCTATCTATCTATCTCATATCTATTTATCATCTCTATGATCTCCCATAGAAAATGCATGAACCACTCCATTCTGGAGATTGCAGGGGTCTCAGCAGTTGGACCTCCTGTGATCAGACAATTATCCCCTATCTGCAGGAGGACTATTCCATTAAAGTATATAGTATATAGATTTTGATAGTGCTGGCTTCAAACAACACACAAAAGGCACACAAGACAGTAAAACTGAATTATTGCAAAAGAAGTCTATTGCATGCACTATTTCTCCTGTTACTTTCTCCCATCACAAAATAACGTCCGTTATCAATAAGGGCTATGACGGGTTAAAACGGATAATGTCAAAATTTTGTAATGGCCGTATAACGGTCGATTTTAAGGGTTGTCATAACGGAACATTAAACGGATCTTTAAAAAGGAGGAATTTATAGTGTGAAAGGGGCCTTACACTACATAGTACTGCCAGGTAATGTCCTTCATGCTGATGGTGTGCTATAGATGCACAAATGGGGGCAGCATCCCCTCTTTTGTGTGTGTGTGCAGTTTATGGAAGGCATCAGAGCAGCTAGTCTCCACCCACTAGCAAAGAGATGATTGAAAATTAGTGTAGAAGAATGCATAGGGAAAACTGGGAAAAAAATGGCTGATACAATTTATATAATGGGCAGAAATAGTACTACTCCTCATATACATACCTGACATCTCAGTCTGAAAAGTCACCTGGAAGTTCTGCTATGCTTTACTGAGTAGCGATACACTTACTAGACTTTAGCTTGACTTCAAAATCATGTGGAAAGCACACAACTGCATACCCATGGTCCAATAGCTTTATTATAATCCATAAACCCTACATAGCAGGAAGAAAAGCAAAATAGACACTATAGAAGAGTGTTGTTTTTATAATACACATCCACTACGGTATAAAAGTAAAGATTTATTGAATGTAAATAATTAAAAAGATCATAATCATTATTGATCCATAAATAGTATTAGAGTTTACAATAGAGGTAAAATTAAAATTGTAATTTCTGTAGTACATTTGTATTATACCATTTGGCATTAAAATATTTAAAAACATTGCTCCACTGCTCCTCTCCCCGACGTTCTTTTGTTGCTCCTAGTTACAACACCCCCTAAGGGTCAAGTGTGCACTAACATTCTGCATCCCGATACAATGACTTTGTACCAGAGGCTGTTCGGAGATCTTCATCCCATTGTTCTTTACCTGAATATAAGGCTATGTTCACACAATGGAATGTCCGTGCTGAATTGAATTGATTTCAATGGGATTCTGCTATGCTGTTCACACAGCAGAATTTCCGGGCTGGAGACATCTGGCGCGGAAAGTCAAATTCCAGTGTTTGCAGAAAGAGACATGTCTATTCTTTCTGGGGACTCCACATGGAAATGCATTGCCATCTATGAGACAGCACATTTCCAAGCGGTCCTAGTGCTGGCATGGGTGCATATCTGCACAGAGATTTTCCCCTTGTCAACATAGCATTGAGGTTCCTAGGTTCTACACATACATAAATTTCATCCCTGACCTTGTCTGATCGTCTGCTTCTTGCCCTGACCCCCCCCCCCCCCCCCCCCCTCATGTAAAAAAAACTCTACCTGCACTGATTTCTGCCTGTTTAACCTTATAGATTGTCTGCTCCTTCGGTACAGTGTTAAAATTCGTCAGTTTTGCTTAAAGAGAACACTCTAAGTCTAGCAAACTTAGGGATCCATGTAGTCTATATCCCAAAATATGGGTTTAAGAATAATGCCAAAGGTTCGCTTAGTTTAGCCCAATACCAAATCCATAACAACCCAGTGGATTCATGCTTCAGGCAGGACTTTTGTAAGACACTAAGCCCATGTTCACACATCTGGAATTTTTGTGTGGAATTCCGCATTGAAATTACATCGTAGATTCTGAAGCTGCAGAGTCCCATTATATTCAATGGGATTCTGCTGTGCTGTGCACATGGTAGAATTTCCATGCCAGATATTTCTGGCAGGGGAATTCCGTTTTCTGTGTCCGCAGAAAGAATGAACCTGTTCATTCTTTCTGCGGACTCTGCATGGAATGCATAGCTGGCTATGAGACGGCACATTCCCGTTCTGTTTTACTATGCTGGTGCCCGCAGTCTCTGGAATGTCCACACGGAAAATCTCTGCAGACATTCCGGATGTGTGAACATAACCTAATCATTCTGAGAGACTGAGAAAGGGATAGATAGGTGAATGAGGAAGGCAATAAAATATGTATTAAGCAAAGAATCAGAAATACAAGAAAAATGTCACATTTGGGCAGGGAACAGTGAGGCCCTAACTCACCCACAGTCATTGTCCCTATCTATTGTCTATCTGCTCTAAGTGACAGATCGACAACCACAATAACAAACCCTCCCTGGGGCAGTGTTGTCAAAATAATAAAGTACAAAAACAGTAGTATAGGAAGTAGATGGAGGAAAAAAAAAACTTGTAGAATGGCGCTGCGGACCCCCAGGTAAGGATGCAAATGGACCAGGTAATGATACAAAGGTTTACAGCAGAACCGTTTATTCATACAGAAAAAAAAAAATGGGTTATGACGCATTTCGGGAGGTGCCCTCCCTTCCTTAGATCAGAATGCATGATAGTTGACAGATCTCTCTAAAAAAGGGTGCAAAAAAAAAAAAAAAAGGGGGCATGGCTAGTGACATCATAACATGCATCAACAGTAAGAGAGTTAGAAACAATAGGGTAAATCAAAAGATCATCTTAAAAAAAAGTATTCAGTGGAATGGTAAGCAGAATCAACGGTCCAAATCATTATATTTCCATGTCAGTTATAACTGGCTGAGCACAGGACCAGAAGCGCTCACCTGTCTGCAAACTACAGTAGCGAAGGCTTCGGAGGCGTCCCGGCACCCAATTGCCAGGGACGCGTTGCTACGTGCGGCGGTCATGTGACCATGCCGTAGCCAATCACAGAGCACCTAGAACGCTTAGTGCAGAGAGATCATTGTGGTTCTGACAGCCGCTGCAGTAAGAGCGCTGTGTGCCGCTGTACCACCATTGTATGGGTGCTATGTGTAGACATAAAGAGGGCTACTATATCACCACTGTGTAGGCTGGTAATTCAGACTGTGTACGGTATAGATATAAGGAAAGTAGAGTATAAATATCAATAAAAAAGGGATAAAAAGAGAGAAAAGGCCGATATAGAATAAAATAGAAGTAGAGGAGGTCCACAGGTATGCCACCACTTATAAAGGCAAAAATGCAAACATAAAAGGAAATAGAAGTAGTAAAGATCCACAGGTATGCCACCAAATATATATATGCTAATAAATACATAAATAAATTATACAGTAAAAGGGTCTATAATAATAAGCAAGCCATGCTAAAACAATTAAATAATAAATTAAATTAAGAATTAATCATAATAAATAAATAAATAAATGGATACAGAATAAATGTCAAGAGGGCTAATGGATCACAGGGAACACTTTATGAGTTTGTTTAGGCCCGATGGGACCAAAGTCTTTAATCTATAGATCCAATAGTTTTCATGTCTGCGAAGAGTATTAAAACGTTGAGGGTTATCTTTTGGTATACTTTTAATAGGGGTCACAGTAATGCAGTTAAAATCCTGGTTGTGATGTTGGGTCAGGGGCCTTGAGACGCTATGTAATAGAAAGCCATTTTCAGAGTTATTTCTATGTTTAGTGACTCTCTCTCGAAGGCACATGACTGTTCTACCCACATATTGGATCCAACAAGCACAGTCCAGAAGGTAGACTACATATTGCGTAGAGCAATTGAGGAAGGTATTAATTTGCAAGATTTCTCCCGTGCTTCTGGAGACAATGGATTTAGCACGATGGTTGATACTGGAGCAACATTTACAACCACATTTGGAGGCTCCAGCAACAGATAAAAATGTACCAGTGGAATGATTTTTGGTTTTAAGTCGTCTAGGAGCTATGATATTGCGGAGTGTTCTAGCCCTCCTAAAAAGTAATTCCGTGTCTAAAGGGAAGGGAGTCATGCAGAAAAGGGTCACTTAGAAGGATGAACCAATGCTTCTGTAAGATATCCTTGATGTGCTTGTATTCCCTGGTATATGTGGTGATAAAATTAGTAGTCCACCTTTGGTTAGTAATGTCAATGTTTTTCTTGGCTAAACACTCTTCCTGGGATAAAGTGCTAGCTCTCTTAAATTAAGCCTCCACAATGGTACTAGGATATTTTTTTGCCTCAAAACGCACTTTCAGAATATTACTCTGAGTTTTGAAGTCATGGTCAGAGGTACAATTACGCCTAATGCGCTTGAACTGTCTGTAAGGGACATTTGTCAGCCACTTCTTGTAATGTGAACTTTTAAAATCAAGATAGCTATTACTGTCGACTTTTTAAAAAAAAAAAAAGGTCTTAGTTTTCAATTTACCCAGGCCATTGTGGAAGACTATTACATCCAGGAACTCAGCATTATCCTCGTAAACATTCTGTGTAAAATGAAGACCCCATGTGTTATTATTAAGTAAAACCATAGACCCCTTCCAAATAATATATCATCAATAAAATGCTTATAGTATACACAGTTCTGAAACAGATGATGTGGATAGATGGTAATTTTCTCAAACAGGCCCACAAAGAGGTTAGCGAAATTCGGTGCTACCCGAGACCCCATTGCGGCGCCTGTATGCTGCTTGTAGATTTTATTCTGAAATTGGAAGTAATTATGGGTTAAAATAAAGCGCAGGCCTTCCAGAATGAATTTACACTGGACATCAGGTATCTCAGGATCATTGTTTAAAAAGTGAGCTACACCCTTGATACCTAGTTCATGATCAATAACATTATAAAGGGACGTAATGTCCATAGTTACTAAAAAAGTATTAATCCTTCCAATCCACATTTAAAATTGATGATATGAAATCAATGGTATCTTTGAGATATGAATCTAAATTAAAATCTTACTTGTGCAGTAGGAGGTCTAGGTACTGTGCTGGTGGGATCCAATATGTGGGTAGAACAGTTAGGTGCCTTCGAGAGAGAGTCACTAAACATAGAAATAACTCTGAAAATGGCTTTCTATTACATAGTGTCTCAAGACACCTGACCCAACATCACAACCAGGATTTTAACTGTCTTACTCTGACCACAATTGAAAGTATACCAAAAGATAACCCTCAACATTTTAATACTCTTCGCAGATGTGAAAACTATTGGATCTATAGATTACAGACTTTGGTCCCATCAGGCCTAAACGAACTCATAGAGTGTTCCTTGTGATCCATTAGCCCTCTTGACTTTAATTTACTTGTAATTATTCTGTATCCATTTATTTATTTATTATGATCATTAATTCTTCTTTTAATTAATTAATTAATTATTTAATGGTCTGCGCACGGCTTGCTATTATTAATATAGACACTTTTACTGTATACCGTATATACTGGAGTATAAGCCGAGTTTTTCAGCACGATTTTTCGTGCTGAAAACACCCCCCTCGGCTTATACTCGAGTGAACTCTCCACCCGCAGTGGTCTTCAACCTGCGGACCTCCAGAGGTTTCAAAACTACAACTCCCAGAAAGCCCGGGCAGCCATCGGCTGTCCGGGCTTGCTGGGAGTTGTAGTTTTGAAACCTCCGGAGGTCCGCAGGTTGAAGACCACTGCGGCCTTCGACATCATCCAGCCCCCTCTCACCCCCTTTAGTTCTGTACAGTACTCGCCTCCGCTTGGCGCTGGTCCGGTGCTGCAGGACTGTCCGGAGAGGAGGTCGTCCGGTGGGATAGTGGTTCCGGGCTGCTATCTTCACCGGGGAGGCCTCTTCTAAGCGCTTCGGGCCCGGCCCCAGTATAGTCACGTTGCCTTGACAACGACGCAGAGGTGCGTTCATTGCCAACGTACTTCTGCGTCATCGTCAAGGCAACGCCTCTATTCTGGGCCCGAAGCGCGGAGAAGAGGCGCCCCCCAGTGAAGATAGCAGCCCGGAACCACTATCCCACCGGACGACCTCCCCACCGGACAGTCCTGCAGCACCGGACCAGCACCGAGCGGAGGCGAGTACTGTACAGAACTAAAGGGGGTGAGAGGGGGCTGGATGATGTCGAAGGCCGATGGCTGCCTGGGCTTGCTGGGAGTTGTAGTTTTGAAGCCTCTGGAGGTCCGCAGGTTGAAGACCACTGAGGGCGGATGATGACAAGAGGATGATGAAGGGGGGGTGTGGGATGATGACAAGAGGATGATGAAGGGGGGGTGTGGGATGATGAAGGGGGGTGGGGATGATGACAAGGGGATGATGAAGGGGGGGTGTGGGATGATTACAAGGGGATGATGAAGGGGGGTGGGGATGATGACAAGGGGATGATGAAGGGGGGGGTGTGGGATGATGACAAGGGGATGATGATGATGTTAATGACGGGTCTGGATGATGACAGGGGGGGGGATGATGTATTTTCCACCCTAGGCTTATACTCGAGTCAATAACTTTTCCTGGGATTTTGGGTTGAAATTAGGGGTCTCGGCTTATACTCGGGTCGGCTTATACTCGAGTATATACAGTAATTTATTTATTTATGTTATTTATTTACTAGTATATATATATTTGGTGGCATACCTGTGGACCTTTACTACTTCTATTTCTTTTTATGTTGGCCTTTTTACCTCTATAAATGGTGGCATACCTGTGGACCTCCTCTACTTCTATTTTATTCTATGTTGGCCTTTTCTCTTTTTATCCCTTTTTAATTGATATTTATTCAACTTGATAAAATTGATATATATTTACACCACTTTCCTTATATCTATACCGTACACAGTCTGAAATATCAGCCTACACAGTGGTGATATAGTAGCCCTCTTTGTGTCTACACATAACGCCCATACAGTGGTGGTTCAGCGGCACACAGCGCACTTACTCCAGCGGCTGTGAGCGCCACAATGATCTCTCTGCACTAAGCGCACTGTTTACAACAGTAATTTCTAGGTGCTCTGTGATTGGCTACCGCGCGGTCATGTGACCGTCGCGCGTCCCTGGCAACAGGGTGCTGTAGTTTACAGACAGGCGAGCGCTTCCGGTCCTGCGCTCAGCCAGTTATTACTGACATGGAAATATAATGATTTGGACCATTGATTCTTCTTACCATTCCACTGAATACTTGTTTTTAAGATGATCTTTTGATTTGCCCTATGTTTGTATTAAAACTATTGTTTCTAACTCTCTTACTGTTGATGCATGTTATGATGTCACTAGCCACGCCCCCCCTTTTTTTGCAACCTTTTTTGCCTTTATTTATGTTGATCTGTCAACTTTTATGCATTTTGATCTGAGGAAGGGAGGGCACCTCCCGAAACGCGTCATCACCTGTTTTTTACTTTTCTATACGAATAAACTGTTGTGCTGAGAACCTTTGTACCATTACCTGGTCCATTTGCATCCTTACCTGGGAGAACGCAGCGCCATTCTACAAGGTTTTTTTTTCCTCCAGCTACTTCCTATCTTCATACCAGGATAGCAGTGTCACCTATTCCTGCAACCCAGAAGGCTGAGCAGCGAATCCGGATCCATAGTACCCCATTGTCACTGGGGCAAAAGGCGCATATTACATTTCTCTAAGGTGAGCGGTCATCTATATGGTTTCTGGGTCAGTCACTGGACCCGTCTGCTCCTGTTAGTAAGTGTAATACACGAGGCGCCGGTATAGGTCGTTCCTTTTTTTTTCCTGACAGAAAAACTGTAGGAAACGTGAAACAGCTTGAGGCACACAAACTAACAGAGATACACTATGACACATACACACGGTCAAATCAATGTCAGTCTAGCCGGGGTCGGTACCAAGAAATAGAGTACAGGAACGCAGAGCAAGAGAAGAGTCAAGAGAAAAGCCAAAGATCATTAAACAAGCAGCAGGTATCCAGTAAGCAGGGGGTGTCAGCTAAGGTATAACCTTTCACAGACAATGAACTGATCACTGCTCAAAGCTTATATAGGCAGGTTATCAGGGATACACCTTCCTGATTGGTAGCAGAGCTAAGAACCACACCCAGGCGACACAGGTGAGCCCCAAGCAGCTCCAGCCCAACAGGAGTCATTTAACTATTCGTGTTTGGCCAGAGACAGATGTTACAGAAAACATTTATCTCAGTGCCCTTAGCCTCTTATACCATCTTCCTCCCTTCCTAATTGTATTACAACCTATGACACCTTGATAACTTGTTCAGCCACAGGCTTCCTCCTGTAGGGAGCTGCATGTTAGTGACTGTAGTCACGTAACATTCTCTCAGGCAAGAAGCATTTAGTATTAATTGAGCTCTTTATCTGGAGCACAGCAGGCCGGCTCTTTTTTTCAGGGGCAAATCTGCCAGATGCTGTTTAGTTATACGAACATAGGGAGAAATGTGTCACTCAAAAATGATGAGGGGGAACAGAGCAGCCATGAGGACCGCCCCAATGACTACTTACCAGATTCCCTGCTGCTTGTAAATCTATGGACAACATGGAACAGCCTCCAATTGTGGGGGTTGCAAGTTAGGGACTGCACAAGGAGAAAAATGTGTGTTAGCATAGGGCATGCCTATAGGAAGCAATGGTCTATTCCATGTACTAATCATTATCTTTTTTGATAAATCCAAACACCAGAGGTGGCTGTAGACTTTGTGAGGCCTTAGACCAGTGTTTCCCAACCTTTTTCGGGTTGGGGCACACCTCGGAAATGTTTTTTTCTGCGGGGCACCCCTACTGTGGTTGTTGAGCAAAAAAAAAAAAAAAAAAGGAAAAAAATTGTAAAAGCCGCAATGCACTCTATATCTATTTATCAGTGGGAATGTAGTTTAAAGTGCTGCTTTATACAGCAACTCACAAATGACATCTTCTCTAATTTGCATCGTTGCCTTCTCTTCTCCATCTGGTCCGGGCCATCATCACAATTTCTTCCACACACAATTCTTCACCGTTAAACCTGCAAAACAAACCTATTAGGCTCCGCACTTTTTTTTACATGGGTGACAGAGGGGTGTAGAAGAATGTACATGGGTGACAGAGGGGTGTAGAGGAGTGTACAGAGGGGTGTAGAAAAGTGTACATGGGTGACAGATGGGTGTAGAGGAGTGTACATGGGTGACAGCGGTGTAGAGGAGTGTACATGGGTGACAGAGGGGTGTAGAAAAGTGTACATGGGTGACAGATGGGTGTACATGGGTAACAGAGGGGTATAGAGGAGTGTACATGGGTGACAGAGGGGTGTAGGGAGGTGTACAAAGGTGACAGATGGGTGTAGAAAAGTGAACATGGGTGACAGGGGCATAGGGGGTGACAGAGGGGTGACTAGGGGGTGGACATGGGAGACAAGGATGTGGTCAGAGGGGTGGACAATGGAGGGTGAACATGGGTGACAGGGATGGACAGGGGTGACAGAGGGTTGGATGGGGGGGGTGTACATGGATGACAGGAGGGTGGACATGGGTGACAGTGTAGACTACAGGGGTGACGGGGTGGGTGACGGGGATAATAGGAGGTTGGACATGTGTGAGAGGGGGGTGGACATGGGTGACGGGGGGTGGACATGGGTGACAGGGATGGACAGGGAGGTGGACAAGGTGGACATGGATGACAGGGGGGGGTGGACTTGAGTGACAGGGGGGGGTAGAGGGTGGACCTGGGTGACAGTGGTGGGGGGGTGGTTTGGACAGGGTTGAGAAGGGGTAACAGAGGGGTGGAAAGGGTATGGTACCTTAAGCAAGCCAGCCCGCACAGCTTGCAGTTCCATGGCAGGCACGGGAGTCCGGCGCAGATGCAGCTCGTTTCGCCCCAAGGCACCATTTTCGTCTCACTGCGCCGCAAGGGAGAGGGGGACGCAGTGTGCGCAGGCATCCCTTCCCCCCTGCGCTGTCAGTCATAAGCGCGCAGGCCATGGCGGGACATTTACAAAAACAAAATCACGGCAAAATCCTGCTGCACCACGGGCAGTGCCGAACGGCACCCACGTGTGCCGCGGCACTGCGGTTGGGAATCACTGCCTTAGACAAAACTTAAACATGAGGCCCACATCATTTTCTGAAGACCCATGGTAATCCAATCGGCTGTGAGATTGCTGTGCTGCTGTTGCCACAGCACAAATCTCAAGGAGCACATATAAGAACAGGGGCGTAACTAGTGTCCTATGGACCCCATGGCAAATCCTGTCCAGTACACAGAGACCACAATCACCAATATTACCAGTATAAAAGTAGGAATATTATCACCATACATATTACCATCATACTGTTACTGACCAAATCCTGTATACTGAGACCAATATTACCAATAATACCAGTATACAAGAAGGAATATTATCACCATACATATTATGATCATACTGTTAATGACCAAATCCTGTATCCTGAGACTAATATTACCAATAATTAGGGATGTACCAATACCATTTTTTTAAGACTGAGTACGAGTACCAATACTTTTTCTTAAAGGGGTTATCCAGGAAAAAACTATTTTTTATATATCAACTGGCTCCAGAAAGTTAAACAGATTTGTAAGTTACTTCTATTAAAAAAATCTTATTCCTTTCAGTACTTATGAGCTGATGAAGTTGAGTTGTTCTTTTCTGTCAAAGTGCTCTCTGTTGACACGTGTCTCGGGAACCGCCCAGTTTAGAAGCAAATCCCCATAGAAAACCTCTTCTACTTTGTGCAGTTCCCGAGACAAGCAGAGATGTCAGCAGAGAGCACTGTTGCCAGACAGAAAATAACAATTCAGCAGCTGATAATTATTGAAAGGATTAAGATTTTTTAATAGAAGTAATTTATAAATCTGTTTAACTTCTGGAGCCAGTTGATATTAAAAAAAAAAAAGTTTTTCCCTGGAATACCCCTTTAAGTACTTGCCGATACCAATTTCCGACACTTTTTTCAATGTCATGTGACTTTTTTTTTTTCCTTAAGGGTACGCTCACACGGGCGGATCCACAGCGTATTTTACGCTGCGGATCTGCCACTGAAGGACCGCTACGTGATACCTTTAGATGTGCCTGCTCTGAGCAGCAATACGCTGCTACGAGCAGATACACTGCAGGCACATTGCTTTAGTGTGTCTGCTCGTAGCGGCATATTGCCGTTCCAAGCAGGTACATGTAGCGGTCTTCAGCAGAAGATCCACAGCGTAAAATACGCTGTGGATCCACTTGTGTGAACGTACCTTTTTATTAAAAAATATATATATATTTTTTTCACTTTATTTAAACTTTTCTTTTTCAAAATGTGGAGAGATGAAATTATTTTTTATTGGGAAAGGGTTAATTCACATTTATTATTTTTAACAAATTTGTTTTCCACTTTTTTAGTACAATCTGTAGATTGCCATAGCATAGCAGTGATCAGTGTTATCGGCGCTCCTTTACTAATGCCTGCCATGGCTGGCAGTAGTAAAGGAGCGACGATTGGACGCACGGAGTAGGTTGAGGGACCTGCGGCTGTCCTCACAGCTGATCGGGACCGTGCGATTACACCGCGGTGATCCCGGCGTGACGCCCCCTGACGAAGCCACTTGGCGAAAACGCATTTGGGGTAGAAGGTAAGAGGCATTGCTCTCTAGGGTGCATGATCCCTTATTGGTGTATTATTCTGTGTTGTAATGTGTTTCTTGAGGTTTTCCCAGTGCTGAGCAATATTTATATGGTTATTACCCTGTTTTCATGCTCTTATTACAGTATTGGTGTCTATACCTCTGCAAATATCTGCTGCTATCTTGTGCACACCATAGGGCCCCTTACAAATTTTTAAGAAAGCATTATATATATTATCTTTTTAATGGATGCCTCTACCCTTTACTCTTCTGCCTGAGTTCTTCTTTGTTGTACCATTGTATATGTGTTCTTTCTAAATTCTTTTTTAAAATTATTGTTATTCAATAAAATTTGTATTGTTTTCTACATTATTGTTTTTTTGTCTGGTATGGTCTAATCTTTTGGTGTCGTTTGAGCCCCTGTAGCATAGTCAAATAAAAGAAAAATTCTGGAATACCCCTTTAAGTGCTATTATTGGTAAGTGGAAGTATCTAGGAGTAACAACAGCGCACACATGAAGTGGTAGAACATACAACCAACATAGCAGGGCTGGCAGTTTCTGATGTGTGTGTAGGGCTCGTCCACACTACATTCATTCAGCCAGGGAAATTCTGCTGGCTGATGACCACAATGTATGGCAGAAGACCATGCGGACATTGCCGTCTCTATAGACGGCAGTACAATATGGCGGAATGTCACCCAAAAAATGAACACATTCATTCTTTGAGTGGACATACTTTTCGCTAGCATAATTCCTCTGTGGTGATCCCGCAGTCCAAACAGAGAAGCAGGATCCCATTGAAAACAATGGGTCTCTGCTCCAAGCATAATTTCACAGTGGAATTTCACCGGCAGGATGTTCACAGTGTGGATGAACACCTAAAGTTCATTCACACAGCAGCATATCCATCTTAAAAATTCCGCTCGGAAATTCTAGGGCAGCAGCTTTCAGAATGGCATTCTACTCCACCATGCACACAGCATGATTTTCACAGTGGAAATTTCTGCTGTGAAATTTCAAATGCAGACTCCACAGAAAACATGTTGATTCTTTCAGCGCAATCCATTTGGCTATACATTGCTGTTAATGAAGATGGCACATATCTGAGTGGTCCTAATTCAATCTGTGTTTGCCACGCATGGTCCTGATTAAGTCTGCGCTTGCTGCACATGGTCCTGATTCAGTCAGCACCTGTTGAGCACATAATTTTCTAGGTGGATATTCTACTGCATGAATTTCCTATGTCCAGTTACATGGTACCTGTCATTAGTAATAAAAATTAATATTTTATAGAGTAGCCTATTTGATATGTTATAGAGTAGCCTATTTGAATTATTTTTCCAATATACTTAATATAATTTTGTAACTTTATGTGTTAAATTAGCCACTAAAAGTTTGGTCACCAGGGGTCCTCCTTCTGGTCCTGGCTGTAGTCCTGCTTAAAAATTGTCTCTGGCAGCAGCCTGGCAGAGATAAGGATCTGCAGGTGGGACCTCAGCTCTGCACAGTGTATAGGGTGCATAGAGTCATTTGAAGTAAGCTAGACTGTAAAGTCACGATGCCTTCAGTGCATAATGCTGAATATTGTGCTAAATATTTATGCTCCCTTTGCAAGCTGCTGGGCAGAGCTGAATACACAGTAGAGTTCAGTGCCCAGCACTGAGGGGGCGTGTGTGGTCTCAGCCAATCACAGCGCATCTCACACTGAACTGCTGAGCAGAGTGAGGGAGGAAGTCTTCCCCAGCAGTGCTTCAGATTATGTCAAATCTACTGGGGAACGCCCCTTTACAGTCTGTGGAGCTCACTGATACTGAGAAGAAGATACAGAACAATATTTAAAGTAGAAAACTAAACAATGATAAAAAAAATAATAAAGTCAGGTAGTGGTTTATCATGATGGGGGAGTGAATTGGTAGAATAAAAAAAATGATCAAGCTCATGACAGGCACTCTTTAACCCCTTAAGGACCTAGGGCGCACAGGTACACCCTGGCTCCCTGGGACTTAAGGACCATTCAGCAGGCATCCCGTGAAAATGCCTGGGGGGGGGGGGGGTCCTGAGCCACAAATCGCCGATCAATTCAGATTGAGGATTTGCGGCAATTTCGAGTCTCTGGTACCCGCTCGCCTTGAAAATAGGGATGATCCTGAAGGATAGGAGCGACGTGGCAGGGGTTCCACCTCCTCCTGTCCCCTGTGATTGGCCGGTCTGACTGGCGAATCGCAGGGCAGGTGCGGGGGGTGACAGTTCATTTCCCCTGCCCACCCCTGGAAGTCCGGGCAGATGCAGGGGAAGATGGTGGCAACGACTGCAGGGGCCAGCGTGGCGGGGGGACCGGTGGCAGTTACCTGATCACCGGAGGCAGGCAGCGGGGGACCAGTGCAGGCAAATGGATGCAGAGGTGGCGGTGTCAGATGCAGCAGTGAAGAGCACCGTAAAGTGATCTCCACTGCTGCTTCTAGGTGTTTAAAATCTAAAACTCCCAGCATGCCCAGACAGCCTTTGGCTGTCTGGGCATGCTGGGAGTTGTAGTTTTGCAACATCTGGAGGGCCGCAGTTTGGAGACCACTGTGCAGTGGTCTCCAAATGGTGCCCTTCTAGATGTTGCAAAACTACAACTCTCATCATTCCCAGACAGTCCAGGCATGCACGGAGTTGTTGTTCTGTAACATGTGGCCCTTCAGATGTTGCAGAACTACAGCTCCCAGCATGCCTGGACAGTCTTGGCATGCTGGGAGCTGTAGTTTTGCAACACTGGAGGGCTACAGTTTGGACACTACTATACAGTGGTGTCCAAACTGTAGCCCTTCAGATATTGCAAAACTACAATTCAAAGCATGCTGAGACTGTCCAGGGTACATTCACACGGGCGGGTTTACAGTTCCTCGCTGCAAGTTTGAGATGCAGCAAATATCCCGCTGCAACTCAAACTCCCAGCGGGAAACTCGCTGTAAACCCCCGTCCGTGTGAATGTACCCTAAAAACACTACACCAGAGTACACAACACAAAATAAAAAGTAAAACACTACATATACATATACCCCTACACAGTTTGTCACACAGTGATTTGCACAGGGGTGGCTGATCGTTACAGCGGTTCTGACATAAATGCAAAAAATAAAATAAAAAAAAAGACCCACATGTGACCCCATTTTGGAATGTAACAAGGTTATAGTGAGCCTTAACAACCCACAGGTGTTTGAATTTTTTTTTCCGTTAAAGTTGGACGTGAAAATTAAAAAAAAAAATGTTTTTCACTAAAATGTTGGTGTTATCCCAAATTTTTCATTTTCACAAGTAATAGGAGAAAAGCTTTGTAAAACGCACATGGCCCGCGACTTCTATTCCAAACCAATTCTCTCTCCAAAAGCTCAATAGCACTCCTTCTCTCCTGAGGATTGTAGTGCGCTCGCAGAGCACTTTACATCCACATATAGGGTATTTCCATACTCACAAGAAATGGGGTTGAAAATTTTTGGAGGATTTTTCTCCTATTAAACCTTGTGAAAATGAAAAATTTGGGGAAACACCAGCATTTTAGTGAAAAAAGTTTGCCATTTACACATCTGACTTTTAATGAAAAGTCATCAAACACCTGTGGGGTGTTCAGACTCACTGTACCCCTTGTTATATTGCTTGAGGGGTGTAGTTTCCAAAATAGTGTGCCATGTGGGGTGTTTTTTTTTTTTTTTTGCTGCTCTGGCATCATAGGGGATTCCTAAATGCAACATGCCCCCCAAAAACCATTTCAGAAAAATTTGCTTTCCAAAAGCCAAATGTGCCTCCTTTTCTTTTGAGCAATGTAGTGCGCCCGCAGCGCACTTGACCTCTACACATGGGGAAATCATAAGAAATTATGCAAGTATCGACGAAAGCAGGAGACGATACGGGCAATATAGGGTCTGACATATAGACAGAGGGGGATAGGATATTAGGAGCCGTACCAGGTATTATAGTAGGAGCTTAACCCCTTAACGACGCAGGACGTATATTTACGTCCTGCGCCGACTCCCGCGATATGAAGCGGGATCGCGCCGCGATCCCGCATCATATCGCGTCGGTCCCGGCGCTAATCAACGGCCGGGACCCGCGGCTAATACCACACATCGCCGATCGCGGCGATGTGCGGTATTAACCCTTTAGAAGCGGCGGTCAAAGCTGACCGCCGCTTCTAAAGTGAAAGTGAAAGTGACCCGGCTGCTCAGTCGGGCTGTTCGGGACCGCCGCGGTGAAATCGCGGCGTCCCGAACAGCTGACCGGACACCGGGAGGGCTCTTACCTGCCTCCCCGGTGTCCGATCGACGAATGACTGCTCCGTGCCTGAGATCCAGGCAGGAGCAGTCAAGCGCCGATAATGCTGATCACAGGCGTGTTAATGCACGCCAGTGATCAGCATAGGAGATCAGTGTGTGCAGTGTTATAGGTCCCTATGGGACCTATAACACTGCAAAAAAAATGTTAAAAAAAAGTGTTAATAAAGGTCATTTAACCCCTTCCCTAATAAAAGTTTGAATCACCCCCCTTTTCCCATAAAAAAAATAAAACAGTGTAAAAAAAATAAAAAATAAACATATGTGGTATCGCCGCGTGCGTAAATGTCCGAACTATAAAAATATATCATTAATTAAGCCGTACGGTCAATGGCGTACGCGCAAAAAAATTCCAAAGTCCAAAAAAGTGTATTTTGGTCACTTTTTATATCATTAAAAAATGAATAAAAAGTGATCAAAAAGTCCGATCAAAACAAAAATCATACCGATAAAAACTTCAGATCACGGCGCAAAAAATGAGTCCTCATACCACCCCATACGTGGAAAAATAAAAAAGTTATAGGGGTCAGAAGATGACATTTTTAAACGTATAAATTTTCCTGCATGTAGTTATGATTTTTTCCAGAAGTGCGACAAAATCAAACCTATATAAGTAGGGTATCATTTTAACCGTATGGACCTACAGAATAATCATAAGGTGTAATTTTTACCGAAATATGCACTGCGTAGAAACGAAAGCCCCCAAAAGTTACAAAATGGCGTTTTTTTTTCGATTTTGTCGCACAATGATTTTTTTTTCCGTTTCGCTGTGCATTTTTGGGTAAAATGACTAATGTCACTGCAAAGTAGAATTGGCGACGCAAAAAATAAGCCATAATATGGATTTTTAGGTGGAAAATTTAAAGGGTTATGATTTTTAAAAGGTAAGGAGGAAAAAACGAAAGTGCAAAAACGGAAAAACCCTGAGTCCTTAAGGGGTTAAAGAAAATAATAAAACCAATGATAATATTATTAAGAAAATAAAATGTGTATATATAAAAGAATAAAAAATGTAAATAATATAAATACAATAAAAATAAAGAGGGTGATGGGATATTGGGAGTCATACCAGGGATTTATAGTAAGAGCTCACAAAAATGATAATACCAATTATGATAATATGGATTAGTAAGAATATTAAAAAAAATTGAAAATAGAGTGATATATAGTATATATATATATATATATATATATATATATATATATATATATATAGTATAATTGTAATAAAAGTAATATAATTATAAATATTAATAATTAAAAGTAATGAGACAGGGCAGGGTATATGTTTGGTAAGATTGTTGGCTCCACAATTTCATTAAGACCACACGGGGAGACTGTACCTAGTTTATACATCCAGTATACTTCCCGTCAAAACAGTTTGAACAGGTCTCTGAGATGTGATCAATTGGGGTCACCCGGATGGGTTCCAGCTCCATAAGATGAATTATTGAACAGTGTCTAGAGAGACCATGCATTTGGAATTTATTCTTGATGTTCTGTCTGTGTTTGTTTGTCCTATAATGGAGGGGTTGGATTGTCCTACCTACATATATGATGCCTGACAGGTGAGTCTGTGTTTTACTTGAAATATCTCTTTGTTTGAGTATGACATGATTTTTTGAATGTTGTGTTTGATTTCCTTGCAGCATACACATCTGTTTTGTCCAAAATGCATGGACTCTCTAGACTTTTATAAACGTCCATGATTTTAGAATGGGATGTCCATCAAGCTTATGTACATGTATAAGTCAGGTGTCCAGATACTTTTGGCCACATAGTACATAATATTTACATTATGTTCCAAGTGTTGATGTGATGCAATATTTTAGATCTCATATTTGAATCCAGCACATCCTACTGTTCCACCAGTGGCTCTGTTTTAGCAACATTTCTGTCAAATGTGATACCATACATAAATCATCGTATTTATAGAAGGCTGGCACATAATTCTAGTAGCCAGTCACCTACAGGACAGAGGGTGCTGGTTTTGAATAAGGGTATCAATGAATAAACCACATCTTACAAAAAGAACTTATGTCAGATCATTGTGTGCCAGATTGCAAATCTTCCTAAAGACCTTCAGCTAGAGCTAGAGAAGAGCGGAATTGTACTGGTTGCAACCATTCGGAATTCCACATTTGCTAGACAAGCTAACCAAGAAATTGCTGAATACAAACTTAAAGGGGTATTCCGGGAATTTTTTTTATTTAACTATGCTACAGGGGCTGTAAAGTTAGTGTAGTTCATAATATAGTGTCTGTACCTGTGTGTGACGGTTTTCTCACAATTCTTATGTGATTTTCACCCCAATATTTATTTTTACCAGCATACAAAATGACTGCTGTCTCGGAATTTTTCCCAGCTTGCAATGTGGTCGAGACCTGACTCACTAGTCAGCTGTTGACAGGGAGCCTGTCTGCTTCAATGGGTGGAGGGATCAATCTGCAACTAATGCAACAGCTGTAGGCACCCTGATTGAAAACCACATGTCTACAGCTCATTTATGTTTCAATGGGTGGGGTAGCTGATGTGTGGGAAGGAGGAAAATGGAATCATGGGATTTGTAGGCAAACAAGAAAACTGAAAACAGGAAACACAAGTTCACAAAAAGCTAGCCACAGTATTATGGTAATCTCATGATATAGCCATTTAGCCCAAGACAAGCACAGATCCTTCCTAATCATGTCCATTACTGTCTGCCAGGTACGTACTAAAATCACCTTATGCTGGATAACCCCTTTAAAGGTAACTGTCAGTAAACTCCCCCCGCACTAACCAGAGGTACTGGCTGGTTGTGCAGGGGACGCTGATCAATATGCTGCCTACCATGCCCGGATCCGCCCTGCCGCTTGCCCATTATCTTCATTCATCTGGATATGCAAATGAGCTGCTAACTGGCACGGGCGGGGTTACAAGGCTCCTTCTGGCACTCTGACATCAGCGCCTCTCGTCCTCAGTGCCGCCCAGCTTATAAATATTAATGAATATTCCTAAGCCGGTAGGTACAGCAGACAAGCGGTGCTGACGTCAGTGCCAGAAGGAGCCTTGTAACCCCGCCCGTGCCAGTTAGCAGCTCATTTGCATATCCAGAAGAATGAAGAAAACTGGCGAATGGCGGGGCGGATCCGGGCATGATAGGCAGCAAATTGATCAGTGTCCCCCGCACTACCAGCCAGTACCTCTGGTTAGTGCGGGGGGGGAGTTTACTGAGAGTTTTCCTTTAAGAAGTTATGTAAGATGGCTAACCAGGGATTTCTCTCTTAAGGCATTTTTATTTAAAGTAAAAAGACTGTTTTCATAACAATGTTCCCATCTACTACAAGACATTTGGAAATGAATCAGTATTTACCAAAAGGAAAGCTCCAAATGAAGTATCAGAAGATCATGAGACATTGCGTAGTTTTCTACTACATTCATGAATGGTATTACGAATATATGCTAGTCTTTGTTTTATATGTGTAGGAAGCTGTCATTCTTTCAGCAAAACAGATTCTCAGACATATAAACATTTCAACCAAATTGTCAATTCCTCTGACGCCATGTTGATATGTAAAACAGTCTGTACAGCTTATCAATACATTTTACATTCACATTTATCAACAGAAATACACGAGACCTCATTATTGTCAGGCTATTCATTATAAATACTTTTTGGAAGGCATTTTTGTCATCATTGAAGACATTGTTACAAAAAAGAAAAATAACAACTTCTGTAGACTAAGCTCCATTTGTCTTGAATCAACCTTTCCATGCTATGAGATTTCCCATCCATTGTCACAGTGATACCAATTACTAAAGAAAACCTACTGCTGATGTGTTCTTCTCTCTACTAATGGGCATCACAGTGTGCAGTGACAAGGACATGTCTAAGCTCAGAAAACCAGGGTCAGAATGCCATGAAAACACCATATTTTATCCCCTTTGTCTTCACTGTTCTCAAACGTGAGATTGACATTGACCTGCTTTATTTTACCTTCTATCAAGAAACAAAACCCGAAAAATTGAAGGGGTGTAGCTGTACCAATACCATTTATACAATAGAGAATCTTTGTATTTATTATACTGCTAGCAATGCTGCAACCATAAAATTGTCACATACAGCCCTAGAAAATTGGTCTATTATACATGAATTCACATCAACATAAGGGTTTCTGTCTCCAAGAAGGTGCAATACTGAGGAATTGTTGAAGGATGGACTTCATGTATTTTGCACAGTGTTGTGTATGTTATTAAAGTCTACCTGTCATCAACAAAAACTTTTTATATAATGTAGGTAATACCATAATATGTATATTTGTAATATACATTGGTTACACAATGCAGAGCTGTAGCTAGCTCCTTTTGAGCCCAAGTCAAGCCCAGAATATTGCACCCCCCCCCCCCCCCCCAAAAAAAAAAACGAAAAAAAAAAAAACTGGATATAACTCAGGATCAGTACAGGATAAGTAATGTTATGTATGTACACAGTGACCTTACCAGCAGAATAGTGAGTACAGCCCTGGAGTATAATACAGGATATAACTCAGGATCAGTACAGGATAAGAAATGTAATGTATGTACACAGTGACCCCACCAGCAGAATAGTGAGTACAGCTCTGGAGTCTGGCCACTAGAGGGAGCATCTTCCTGTTTGAGCTTCCTGTGAGCGTTTGGTGTGCTCGACCTTGAGAGTGATCCACCTCTCTCCCAGGAGCGACCTTCCTTTCCCCAGAAGGAGGGTTCGTTTCCTGGTATGAGCGAGGAGCGGAGAACCCCAACACCTGCCCCCCGAAGTAGGTCCGCGGGGGGCAGGGGGAGCCAGCGACCAGTTGCAGAGGGACCAGCATCAGGAACTGCACCAGAGGTCTCTGGGTTAAGGCGCTCTGCCAGGAGATGCAGCGATGTATCTCCAGCACCTCCTGAGCCCATGGAGACGAAGAGTAGCCGCAAGGCTGCTCCAACAAAAGGTACTACAGGTACTATGGACTGTGATACTCCTCCTGGAGCAAAGCCAAATGCCCATGGAGGTGTGGAGGAGGATTGGGCAATGCCCAGGGCCCAGGAGCCTGGAACCACCTATGGATCCCGTGTTGCAGAGATACTTCAGGGATATAAAGAAGCAAGGAGCAGCTTGTATAGGCTCCAGGAGGAGGTACAGGAGGCAAAAGCCTTAATGGAAACTGCGTCAAAACACCAGAAGGCTGAGCTGTCAGCAAGGATTAAACAGCTTAAAACCAGCATCAGCAATCTAAAGAAAAGGAAAACTTTTATTTTGGAGAACAGCGGGCCATTTAAAGAAAAGCTTCAGAATGAAGATCGCTTTGCAGAAAAGGAGAGGGAGAAGCAAAGAAAGCTGAGGGGGCTTCAGCCACGGGTGGAGGAGGAAGGAGACGTTGCGGAGGCCGATAATGTTGAGCCAAATCCACCCGGGGGTCTGCAACATCTCACCCCATACAGTGGGCTCCCTGCAGGGCAAGTGGCAATGTCATCTGGCTGCGGCCCTGGCGGTTCGGGGGATGAGAGTAGCACCAGTCACCAGGGAGGGGCGCTGATGGCCCAGATCCAGCTCCTGGAGTCCCCAGGTCGCCTCCAGGACTTCACGTTTGGACATGAGTTACCAGAGGAGGCACCTGGGGGAAGGAAAAAGAAGAAGTCAAAGAAGACCAAGCTCCAGGAGCAGGTAACATTTGTATATACCCCCCTCCCTGAGCCCCCCGGACTGGCCGCAGGGTCAGCTCACTGTGTGAACCCCATTTCTCAGCCCAGCCTGAGTTCTGCTGTGGACTCAGTGCAGGAGAGTGGGGAGAGTATGGAGTCTAGTGTGGCGGTGAGCTCCATAGCTGTTTGCAGTAACAGTGGTGGAGCAGACAGTGTATCGGCTGTGAGGTCGGACAGTGATATTTGCCCAGCGATGGGCAGTAAAGGCTCTGGCACATTGGGTTGCTCCCTAACGGGAGGGGGGGGCGATTTTGTGCCAGAGTCGGCTGCGGGAGCTCCGGTGGCTCTGAGCGTTGGCACTGCTGTTCCTTTGGAGCAGCGGTGTCGTCGTGGAGGAGCTGCCGGGGCTAAGATGTCTTCGCCTCCCAGAAAGACTGGACTTAAACCCCTATTTTGTATTGGCGCCGCTGATCCAGATCAGCGGCGCCCAGGAGCAGGAAACTCCAGTACTGATGAGGCGGAGGGTACCAATAAAAACAGGGCTGGGGCCGCTAATAAGCAGGCTAGGCAGGCTTCCCGGTCCTTGTATAAGGGACCGGTGACCTGTCCTGTGGTGGTGGCTCCAGCTCTGGTACCCAGTGATGCTGATGGTACAAAATCTGCACCAGAACACACCGTGTCCAGCCAGTATGAGTGAGAAAGTTAATGTAAAAGTGAATGAAGGAGTGAATGTATCTGTTAATAATCTGTCTGGGGCTTTGAATGGTGGTTTGGGCTGTAGCACGGGTGGAGGTATGGGGGGCACATTAGCTAAAACATGTGACAATGGTTTGGGTATGGATTATGTGGAGGAGGGTGGTGAAGGGGCGCAGATTAGTGGTGGGGATGTAGGGCCTGGTCCAGTTGCACCCCCAGCGGTGGCAGCACCGGTACGCAGCTACGCAAATGTCACCGCTGGGGGGAGGGGGGCACCTTCCTCGTCCTCTGGCTCTGGGGAGAGCAGTTTGCAGCAGCGTCTCCTGGGGGCCTTAAGGAGAGGGGAGAGATCGATCAATGTAGAGGGTAGGGAGGTTGATCTATCCTTCTGGATAGAGAGACATGGTCTTTCAGCCTTCCGAGAGGAAAGAGGGGGGGATAATGTGTGGTCCCTCCCTACAGCCGGGCCAGGTGGTCTCCGTAGGAATGTGGTCCGGCTGAGATGGAGAGGCAGTGATACATGTCCTCCAAGATCTAAAGTTGTTGAGCTTCTGCTGAAGTTGGGCTTTAAGGCAGCTGACATCTACGCCTTAATACATCCTTATGGTACCCCTGAGTTTGATATCAGCTTTGTTCGGCCGGAGGGGCTTGAGCTCTTCTGGTCGAATTATGAGCTGATAAAGAACGAACCCGGCTGGCGAGACTTTGCCATTCAGGCGGTGTCTCGCCAAAATAATGTCAAGAAAGTGACCGTTTTAACCCGTAACGAATCACTCTCTTGTATTGACATCATGACGTGGCTAGGTCGGTATGGAGAGGTGGTGGAGGTCCCAAAAAAGAACAGGGATGAATATGGCATCTGGTCAGGGGCCTGGACGTTTATGGTCAAACTGAGGCGTTCAGGAAACACAGTTACCCATATACCATCTGCAACCTTCCTCGGAAGAGATCGTATCCAGATCTTCTACCAGGGTCAGCCGAAGCTCTGTCACAGATGTGGTGACCCCACACATTTTAGTGCCAATTGCACTGTGCAGAAGTGCACTCTGTGTGGGGAAATAGGTCATCTCGCTGCATCTTGTGCGGAGATTAGGTGTCACCTGTGTGGTGACTTAGGTCACCCATTCAGTCGCTGTCCTCGTTCCTTTGTCAACGCGGTTGTTGCCCCGGTGGGAGTAAGCCTTGAAGTGGATTCTGCTGGGGCGATGGCCGTCGGGGATGAAGGGGTGCAGGGGCCAGGGAAGAAAAGTAAGCAGAAGACGCCTGCCCAACTGAGGCGTCTCAAGAAGCGCCAAAGGGATAGGGAGATTCAGGACTCACAGGAGCATCAACCAACTGGGGTGACTCCTGATCCTGTCCCTGCGGCCAGTCTTACTGCTGAGGCCCTGGGGGATAGTGAACTGGATGAGGAGATTGGGAGGATCCACAAAGAGGGGGATGCCGTCTCCTCACTGTCCTCCCATGGTGAGAGCGCGGATGAGGACAGTGGGGGATGGGCAGAAACAAAGCGGGGTACTCGGAGGAATAAAAAAAGAGGAGATGTAATATCTTCTCCCACCCGCCAGATGCCAAAGGAAGGTACAACTGATCTCCCTCTGATTGGTCTCTCCAACCGGTTCCGAGCCCTCCGCGACATTTCCTCTTCGGAGGGGGAGGAGGCGGGGGGGGAGGTTCCGGATGTTGCGGTGGGGCTCACAGGAGACGCTGAGTCCTCTCTCCCTGGGGAATCTTTGTCTTCAGGGGGGGAGACTGGCCCAGAGTCAGGGGACGAGGAAAATGTATATAATGGGAAAATGGACACATCCATCTCACTAAAAAGGGGTAAACCATCATCTGATGAGGAGGGTGGTGGGGTGGATGGGAAGGATGGTGGGAAAAAGAAAGCTGTCTAACTCAATCACCCTCGATGGCGGCACCCTCTCCGTTGACTCTGGCATCCATTAATGTTGCCAGCATTAAGTCAGATACAGCTCGATTTGCGGCCTATGATTTTTTTGCCCATATTAATGCTGATATTTTATTTTTGCAGGAGACCAGGCTAACAGATATGTCATCTATCTACAAGGCTAAAAGAGAGTGGAGGAATGGGCCCTCCTACTGGTCTCTTGGGGCCGAGCCGTATAGCGGAGTGGCGGTCCTTTTTACTTCAGCGGTAGAATGCCGACGGGTTATCGAGTTAGAAATGGGGAGGTGCCTGATCTTAGATGTCCTCATGAAGGGACAAGAACTTCGCCTTATTAACATCTACGGCCCACAGTCTAAGTGGGACCGGAAGTGTCTCTTTATGAGGATCAAGCCCTATCTTTTTACAAGTCGGCAGGTGGTCTTTGGAGGGGACTTCAATGCTGTCACGAGGCCCCAAGATAGGGGAGGTTCCAGAGACAAGCTGACTTATGATAGCGTCGCCCTTAATAGCATAGCAAGTGAGGCTCGCCTGGTGGATGTCCACATCCGGTACACCCCAGGCCACGCGGGATTCACCTATCATAGGGGTAGTTGTAGGTCTAGGATAGACAGGTTTTATTTGAAGGAGGAAGCCGTCTCTTCAGCAGTATCTGTTGTTGAGGTGGAGTTCTCCGATCACTGTTTAATTTTGTTTTCTCTGAATGTCACAGAGACCCCCCGGATGGGCAGAGGCTATTGGAAGCTGAATTCGTCTCTCTTGGAAGAAGCGGAGATAAGACATTCCTTTGAGGATTTTCTTCAGAGCCAGGTACCATTGCTGGGCCTTTGTAGCAGTAAGTCAGAGTGGTGGGAGATCTTCAAGGAAAGGGTTGCGAGATTCTTCCGCCAGCTCTCGGGCCTCAGAAGCCTAAATAGGTACCGTTTGTACCAGGGCCTGAGGAAGAAACTTGAGAACCTTGTCTCGACTGGAGGTAGCCGAGAGGATATCTCCAGAGTGAAGTCCTTGCTGATGAAGTGCCAGTACGACAGACACGCATCTTTGGTTTTTGAGAGGGATTACGGGAAGTACCGCTCGCCCGACCCTTACAGAAACTGCAAGATGTCAGTGAATAGTAAAATAGTCTCAGGACTGATTGATAGTACGGGATCCTTGAAAAGGTCCAGATCAGGGATCCTGGAGGTCGTCAGATCCTTCTACTCGCACCTCTTGGGAAGGAAGGATCTAGATCGAGATAAGGTATCAGCTTTCTTGGCTGAAACCATCCCTGAACCAGGAGTAGACCCCTCTCTTGACGTTTTGACAGAGATGATCCGGGAAGAGGAAGTCAGGATGGCGATTGATGGGCTTGCCCTCAAGAAGTCACCCGGTCCGGATGGCTTAACATCTGAGTTCTACAAAACCTTTAAGGACACTTTGGTTCCCCTCTTGACTGCGGTTTTTAATGAGTGTCTATCCTCGGGCACTCTGCCAAAGACAATGAGGAGGTCAGCGCTGATCATCTTGTCAAAGGGTAAAGACCCGTCCCACATTGAGAATTGGCGTCCCATAGCTCTTCTCAATGCGGACAGAAAGATTCTGGCAAAAGTGCTGTTTAACCGGCTGGTGGAGTTTGCACCCCGGCTCCTTTCGGGGGCTCAGCATTGCTCTGTTCCGGGCCGCAGTACATTTAGTGCTGTGCTCGGTGTCCGGGAGGCTGTGGAGCAGGGTAGGGCTGGCCACTGGAAGGGGTACTTGCTGTCCTTGGATCAGGCAAAAGCGTTTGATCGGGTTAACCATGAGTACCTCTGGTCTGTTCTTCTGAGATATGGCCTGCCGGGGGGGTTTGTTGATTGGCTTAAGACCTTGTATGCAGGGGCAGAGAGTTTCCCGCTTGTGAATGGTTGGATTGGTCGCTCCTTTGAGGTTGGGTCTGGTGTCCGTCAGGGTTGTCCTTTAAGCCCTTTGCTGTACGTGTTTGCAATTGATCCTTTCCTTAGGAGGATTGATTGTGGACCGTTGGCGGGGGTGAGAATGGACCTGGCGGTGCCGGATTCGGCTCTGAGGGCGGTAGCATATGCTGATGATGTCACTGTGTTTGTCTCCTCACAAGAGGAGGTCAGATGGGTGATGTCAGAGGTGGACCGCTACTCGGAGGCATCCGGGTCCAAGATCAACCAGGATAAGTGTGAGAGTCTCTGGCTGGGAGGGGGAGATCCTAGTTTTGATCTCCCGGACGCCCTTCCAGAGCCCCAGGAATCTGCAAAAGTTCTCGGCATTGAATTTGGCCAAGGGGATTACCCCAAACAAAACTGGGACAGCAGGCTTAAGATCGCCGCTCAGAAGGTGGATCAGTGGAAGGGTTGGTCTTTGACCCTCCGGGAAAGGGTTAACCTGATCAAAACATTCCTGCTCCCTTTGTTGATATATCTGGGCAGTGTATGTATGTTGCCAGAACCTCTCTGGACCCGGGCCTACAGTGTGTTCTTCCAGATGTTATGGGGGAATAGACTGAACCTAGTGAAGAGGGAGGTTACTTACCGTACAAGGAGACTAGGGGGGTTGTGTATGGTCAACCCTGTGGTGTTCCTAGTGAATACCTTTCTTAAGACCAATATAGCAAACCTCTGGTCAGAGAGGGCTCCTCCGTGGGTATCCTCCTGTAGGGGATGGTTTCGGCCTTTCTTCCAGGAATGGGAGACAGGAGGGCAAGTGAAGGATCTTCGCACACCACACGGGCATCTCCCGGCTTACGCTACCCCGGTTCTGAAGGTTATTCGTCGGTGGGGTCTGGGGATGGGGGAGATTAGGACTCTGTCGAGGAAATTCCTTGACAAGAGGGTCCTGTCTTCTCATTTCCAGAGGCCATTGGCGCTCAAGGACTGCCCAAGTCGGGATCTGGAGGTGGGTTTAGAGCTTTTGAATTCTATCAGGATCCCCTTGAAGTTTTGGGACTTGACTTGGCGCTGCTTCCATGGGAAACTGTGTGTGAGGGACAATCTGAAGTGCAGGAGCTCTGATGACCGGGGATGTCCCCGCGAAGAGTGTGGAGGCATGCTGGAAAGCATGGAGCATTTTCTGCTTCATTGTCCCTTTAACACAGAGGTTTACACCAGGGTGGGCGCTTCCATTGGTTGGCCTCGGCTGGCCAGTCTCTCCTATGCGGAATGGGCCTATGGGGCATTCAGAAACCTTGGAGGCTGGGACCAGTGCACTTTATTCCTAGTCAGCTCAGTGGTCAGGTACTACACGTGGAACGCACGGTGTTTAGTGTCGACGCAGCGTAAAATCCTCCCTGTGGATGTGGTGGTTAGGAACATTCTCAGTGACCTGGTGAAGGTGCGTTCTCTGGAGTACGAGAGGCTGGGTGCTGGCAGGGCCTCTCGTCTATGGAGGGGCTCTGCCTTTAAAGTGCCTTAGCCTGTTGTCTCCCCCTGGTGGTGGGCTGATGCTGGCACATTAGTCTTTTTGTTTTGAGCAGTTGGTTTATGGTAATATAGGGCTTGCAGGCGCTGAACTTGAGCTTTAGGGGTTTGTTGTTTGGCTTATACTGTTATATGTATTTGTTATTGTATTTATTGTTGTAGTCTATTTGTATACTTATGTATTGTATATATTGTTAGTCTGTGTATATTTTATGTAATGTATATATTGTATATATTGTGTGATGCCACCTGGGGTTTGGGTTTAGTTTAGGTTGGGTGGTGGGTTAAAAAGGGGGGAGGGGGTTTGTATGGGACTTTTATATATACAGAAAATCCTGGACTGGTTCATGGACGTCTGGTAACATGTACTGGGGGCATGGGATGCGGGACCAGCTCAGGGCCCAAAAAAAAAAAAAAAAAAAAAAAAAAAAAAAAAAATGTGGTGTTATTTTGTTTGTGTTGGTTTTTATTATTTTGTATATATTATTATTGTTGTTGTTGTTATTCTTTTTGGTATATTACTGGTATTGGGTTTTTGGTATTGCAACTGGGCCAGGAAATTCACATTTAGTATTAGTGTATATAGTTTATTAGTATGGTATGGGTATTATGGGTATTATAGGAATCTGTCTTTTGTAAATATTGTATATATTTGTTTGTGTGCAGGAATGAGTGTGGGGTGGACCGGTGTTGTATTTTATGCTATGGTGATGGTTTTATGATCGTTATATTGATTATGTTCTGTCGGATATGATATGTTTATGTTTTGTAATTTTTTTATTGTTATGTTTGAAATTTTAATAAAAGATCTACAGAATATAACTCAGGATCAGTACAGGAAAAGTAATATAATGTATGTACACAGTGACCTCACCAGCAGAATAGTGAGTACAGCTCTGGAGTATAATACAGGATATAACTCAGGATCAGTAAAGGATAAGTAATGAAACGTGACCTTGCATTCCAATGGGTGGCACCCGTTGTGAAAAATCTGTCCATTGCAGTAAATGCAAGGTCACATTACATTACTTTCTGTGGAAGCAGCAGGTCACTCACCTAGTCTCCTAAGGAAAGAGAGTTAACGAATGTGATGCTCCCCAATTTCTCTTATATCCATGGCAGCTCTGGACTACAATGAAGTATAAGTTAGGATCAGTACATGATAAGTAATGCAATGCACCAGCAGAATAGCGAGTACAGCTCTGGAAGTATAATACAGAATGAGGATGTAGCAGGGAGGCATTAGAAGAATGCCCATACTACATTATAGAAAATAAAACTGTACTCATCTGTACGCACTTTATGGTGTAAAAATAAAATGAAAGCCTTTTTTCTATTTCTGGACCTCTGTGGCATTTTTGCTGTGACTACAAACCTTCTGTACTCACCTCCAGCTCTCCCGCTGTGCCCTGCTCCGGTCCCCAGGTGCAATCCTCTTCCTGAGCTGCAGCATGTTTTGGGCCCGGAATAACATCGTGGCCCAGTGTGTCATACTGCTGCTGAGCCAACCACTGACCAGAGTGACCGTAGCCTCAGCTAGCTAAGCAGCAGTATGACACACTGGGGCCTGATGTCACTCCGGGCCCATGCGTCACACTGCAGCTCAGGAAGAGGATTGCACCCGAGGAACAGAGCAGGGCACAGCGGGAGCACTGAAGAGGAGTACAGGTTATTTTTAATATACCTGTAGAATGGACATCCATCGAAAACGTCCTCTGAGCTGATCAGGTCCACCGTAGCAAAATTGCAGTGTCCTGATCAGTTCAGACAAGGAGCGAAGGGTCCCTACCTGCCTCCTGTTTATCCAATCAGCTCTTAAATGTAAATAAGCCCCTTCCCTAATAAAAGTTTTGATCACCCACTTTTTCCCATTTTTTAAATAGAACAATGTAAACAAAAATAAACAGATGTGGTGTCAAAGACAAAAATGGTAAAAACTAAAAATTACAGAACATGGCTCAAAACTAAACCCTCGTACATCCCTGTATATGGAAAAATAGAAAAGGACAATTTTGGGCATACTGATTTTCATACAAAAAGTTATAATTTTTCAAACACAGTAAAATAGAACTAAAACTATATAGATTGGGTATTGTAATCATATGGACCAATAGAATAAAGATAAGGTGTTCTATTTTTTTACTAAAAAGTGCACTGCGTAGAAAGGGAAGAACTCAAAACCTACAAATGACTTTTTTTTAAGTTCGCCCTTAAAAAAAAAAGGGGGGGGGGAGCACATCAGCGCCCCCTTTTACAGAGGCTGCAGCTGCTTGGGTGAAAAAATGCTGTCCCTTCAGCTATTGTCTGTGTGTCTCTGGGAGGAGTCCAAATACAGGAAGTGAGCGCGGGACAAGCAGGACTCTGTGCTGGCTCCTGGCTTGTCCATCATCCTGCTGTGTGAGCAAGGAGCGTGTCATAGAGCCTTAGTACACAGAGCCCTGCTTGTCCTCAGTGCACAGAGCCCGGCTTGTCCTCAGTGCACAGAGCCCGGCTTGTCCTCAGTGCACAGAGCCCTGATTGTCCTCAGTGCACAGAGCCCTGATTGTCCTCAGTGCACAGAGCCCTGATTGTCCTCAGTGCACAGAGCCCTGATTGTCCTCAGTGCACAGAGCCCTGATTGTCCTCAGTGCACAGAGCCCTGATTGTCCTCAGTGCACAGAGCCCTGATTGTCCTCAGTGCACAGAGCCCTGATTGTCCTCAGTGCACAGAGCCCTGATTGTCCTCAGTGCACAGAGCCCTGATTGTCCTCAGTGCACAGAGCCCTGATTGTCCTCAGTGCACAGAGCCCTGCTTGTCCTCAGTGCACAGAGCCCTGCTTGACCTGCACAGAGCCCTGCTTGTCCTCAGTGCACAGAGCCCTGCTTGTCCACAGTGCACAGAGCCCTGCTTGTCCTCAGTGCACAGAGCCCTGCTTGTCCTCAGTGCACAGAGCCCTGCTTGTCCTCAGTGCACAGAGCCCTGCTTGTCCTCAGTGCACAGAGCCCTGCTTGTCCTCAGTGCACAGAGCCCTGCTTGTCCTCAGTGCACAGAGCCCTGCTTGTCCTCAGTGCACAGAGCCCTGCTTGTCCTCAGTGCACAGAGCCCTGCTTGACCTGCAGAGCCCTGCTTGTCCTCAGTGCACAGAGCCCTGCTTGTCCTCAGTGCACACAGCCCTGCTTGTCCACAGTGCACAGAGCCCTGCTTGTCCTCAGTGCACAGAGCCCTGCTTGTCCTCAGTGCACAGAGCCCTGCTTGTCCTCAGTGCACAGAGAACTGCTTGTCCTCAGTGCACAGAGAACTGCTTGTCCTCAGTGCACAGAGAACTGCTTGTCCTCAGTGCACAGAGCCCTGCTTGTCCTCAGTGTACAGAGCCCTGCTAGTCCTCACTGCACAGAGTCCTGCTTGTCCTCAGTGCACAGAGTCCTGCTTGTCCTCACTGTACAGATCCTTGCTTGTCCACCCACACTTCCTGTTTGGTCTCCTCACAGGGACAAAAATATACAAAAATGTTAACCGATATAAATATACAATATAATATATACAATACCGATATAAGTATATAATATATACAAATATACATATAATGGTATTATCTACATTATATAAAAAGTTTTTGTTGACAACAGGTACACTTTAAATACAAAACATTAGCAAAGTATGTTATAGAGGCGCACTGCTGCAGTATGGGTGCAGCTGTGGCAGGTATCAGTGCATGGTAATGCATAACTTTTAATACTAAGAGAAAAGTTGAGAGAAACATAATATCTGGAATGGAACGTTTTTCTGCAATAATAGAGCAATTTATTAATGTGTATAAGCTCCATGTTTCTTCTCTTCAGTGTTCCCTAAACAAAATATTCCTCCCAGGAAAAAAAAGTGTATTGATAGAGCACAGTAATATGCAGAGGAACACTATACAACCAGCACAAGAATATTTCTGTTTGTTGTAAATGGGCCTAGATGACCTAGAGTGCCTTCAAGGACCAAGGTGTAGGAAGTCCATCTAAAAATCAATGTCGATGAATATTTACCTTTTTTTGCTCAATGCTTTGCTAACAGCTTGCTCTGCAGGAACAAACATTTCTCTTGCCACACAGCACCTCTATTACATTTGCCCTCTTATAATGAAGGCTTCAGTAAAATGAGTAAAACCATTTTGAGCTGACCACCCAAATCTATGCAAAAAGTGTTTTTTTATGGGGGTGGTCCATTCCAAGAAAAAAAAAAAAAAGTATGTGGGTTAAATTGTCTAATGAAGTCACACAAATGAATTCAAAATGATTAAAAAAAAATTAAAATCATGTCTTAAAATATTTTGAATTACCGTTGCCCAGCATAAGCCTGGCTCATAATCTTATTCCTGGCCCCAATCATGCTTCCCCAAATCCTTTCTTTTCCATAGCATTATTCCCATCTCATTCCTAGCTCACAGTATGACTCCCCTCTAATCCCTATCATTGTCCCCATCTCATTCCTTGTCCTTATCAGCCCCATGTCATACCTGGTCCCTCTCACTGCCCCCTATCTCATTCCTTGTTACATGGCTTTCCATCTGATCCCTTGTCCCCAGCATGGCTCCTCATCTCATTCCTGGTCCCCAGCATGGTTTCCATTTCAATTCCTTTTCTCTGGCTTGGCTCGTTGTCTCAGTCCTAGTCCAATGTGCAGCTAAAAATAAACAGAAAGCACTCCGTGGTATGATATGGTAGACAAAACGGTAAGAATCTCTTTAAGATTTAAGACAACTTTGGATATCAGCATGTGGGTGCAATGCACAGACCTCCTGCAGCCGTTCCTAGCCTCGGATAGACAACTGACAAAACCTCCGGTGGAAAGCAGGATCAAATCTGGCACTAGGAGTCTCTTGGGTAAGAACAACTTTAATGTCCAATAATGCAAAGCATCATGCCTGAAGAAATGGTTATTCTGCAAAACGAGTTGCCTTATGGGAAATTAAAGGGGTATTCAGCCCCTAGACATCTTATCCCCTATCTAAAGGATAGGGGATAAGATGTCTGATCGCAGGGGTCCTGCCACTGGGGACCCCTGCGTTCGCAGTAGCAGCACCCCGCCGTTGTCACAGAGGAAAATCTCTGTGCGTGATGACAGGGCGACACAGGGGCTGGAGCACCATGACGTCATGGCTCCGGTCCCTCGTGCTGTCACATCCCGCCCCCTCAATACAAGTCTATGGGAGTGGGCGTGATGGCAGTCACGTCCCCTCCCATAGACTTACATTAAGGGTGCTCCAGCCCCTGTATTGCCCCGTCATCACGCACAGAGATTTTCCTGTGCTGTTTTGACGGTGGGGTCCCCCGCGATCAGACAAAGGATAGGGGATAAGATGTCTAGGGGCAGAGTACCCCTTTAAATATGTTCTTTCCCAAGAGACTCCCAGCACCTGATTTGGTCCAGCCTACCACCGGAGGTTTTGTCTATTGTCTCTAGTCCAATGTGTTCTCTTTTCAAAGGGGTTCCGGATAAAAAAAGAAAAAAGAAAAAAATCCTCAAAAAAATGGTGCATCCATACAGTATAAAGGCAGCATAATCAGTCACAGGAAAAAAGGTCTAATTGTCTTCTTAAAGGGGTGGTCTTTTCAGGCTATCACTGTATTTTGTAGTGCAAAGAACATACATTCTGGCTTTGCCTGTTTCTTTCCAGCTATTTTTAAATATTGTGATCCTTATTCTAAACAGACAAACAGAAGAACAAACCAATTAGTAGAAATTAGAGCCACCAAGTGCAAGTCATATTTCTTATAACTGTGATAATGTCACTAAGGAAGATACCCCAAGAACATAGATTCCTTAGGGCAGAAAAGCATCCAGCCAAATTAATGTGCATCCATTTTAAGTGGGTTTTCCAACCTAAAGCTCTGTTCACAAATCAGTATTTTTTTAAATCTTTGTCAATTTTTCTTATACCATAACACTGGGGGGGGGGGGGGGGAGGGAAAAATGGATAACCGTCCCAATGAATTAGTGGAAATATGATATACACTCCTCAACAATATAATTGCAACTCCAAGAAGCACAATTGTAAGCTTAAGGTTATACAAATCGTAGAAGTAGTAAGTGTCTAAGATATGAAAATGATCAAGTGTTCAAGCACTTCACTCCTATCTGTGGCATGTGGGAGGGTCTTCAATGGTTTAAAGGCTAGATTGAAAGAAAGTTTTTTTTCAGCCACATGAAACCTCAGAAATTGTGTGATGCCTCCTGTTCTTAGTTGTATCAAGTAATCACCACTTGTTGCAAACTGAAAGGGAGAGAATCCTTAAATTGAGAGTCCCTGGTTTAATACTCCTGCAGATGGCTACACGTGTAGACAGACATGTCAGCACTGTTCAATATTGTGCATCCCAGTGTTTGGGAGGCAAATCGGAATGGCAGCACATGGGTGAAGCCTGGATGTAAGTGAAACTGGATGTCACATAACAAGCCTAGTGCATCAAACAGTAGCCACCCAAACCTTCAGAAGGATGACTGTATACACAGGGTCCACATTTCCAGCTACAGGTTGCATTGACCTCACTTTCAAAGGCTTTCAATTAGAGATGAGCGAACTTACAGTAAATTTGATTCGCCACAAACTTCTCGGCTCGGCAGGTGATGACTTATCCTGCATAAATGAGTTCAGCTTTCAGGTGCTCCGGTGGGCTGGAAAAGGTGGATACAGTCCTAGGAAAGAGTCTCCTAGGACTGTATCCACCTTTTCCAGCCCACGGGAGCACCTGAAAGCTGAACTCATTTATGCAGGATAAGTCATCAACTGCCGAGCCGAGAAGTTTGTGACAAATCGAATTTACTGTAAGTTCGCTCATCTCTACTTTCAATGTTCAGAGCACAGACAGCAATAGATACTAGAATGGAAATATGTCCTCTTCAGCATAGAGTCCCTCTTGTCTCAGATGCAATGATAGCAGGAGATTGGTCTAGAGACCATGTAGGCAGTGCCATTAAGAGGCCTACATTAAGTGGAACGTCATACTGGTCCTACTCCCAGGATTATGGTGTGTCATAATGTATAGTAGCTGAACCCCTCTAGTCTTCATTCCAGGTATCAACAGTTCAGCATTACATCAATTTGGTCACAGAACCAGTGGTATGGCCATTTATCTAATGTTTCGTAAAATCCATATGTCAACAACGCCAGGTTGCATTTTGCTTGTATTACTGTGAGCAGCACACTTGACTTTAATGTTCTACCATGGCCTGCATCTCCAGACTTGTCTGCCAGTGAGCACATCTGTGATGTCATGGGTCAGCAGTTGCAAAGGAGCAGCAGCAGATCTGTGTGCCCAAGTGCAGTGTGGCAGAATATTTCACAGACAATCATTAATAACCTTTCATGCCAAGGCATCAAAATGTGTGTAAATCTGTGCATTGAGCTCACACACTATACTATATAAATCAAGATGTTTTAGGGTAGGGTCACATGTAGCGCATCCGCAGTGTATTTGACACTGTGGATGTGCTATTGCCCGTCCCTAGAGTGTGCCTCCAGCTGTACCTGTGTGTCTTGCTCATAGCAGAAATTCGCTGCTACGAGCAGACACAAAGGGAGCTGAAAGTTGCGCGCGCAAATGCTCCGTGTACTCCAGACATCACGGACGCTCTCAGTCTAGCTCAGGGAGCAGGGGGAGCTGCCACCATATCTGGAGAACACTGCATATTCATGCGAGACTCACGGCTCCCTCTGTGTCTGCTCATAGTGGTAGATTGCTGCTGTGAGTATGACACACGGGCACAGCTGGAGGCACACTCTAGGAACGGGCAGTAGCGCATTCACAGCGACCAATAACCTGCAGATGTGCTACGTGACCCTACCCTTAAATATTTAGTTTGGCATATTAATATATCAATCCTGTCATTTAGATAATTACATGACGTTTCCTTCTTGATGTTGCAATTTCATTGTTGAGGTATGCACATTTAAACCTAGGACATTAGACCACATAGCGAAATAGTATTTCAAAGCCAGGCTAATCTAAATAAAGAGTTTTTCCATTTTACATTCTCAGGATAGGCCACTAATGTCTGACCGACAGGGTGCCTTATCTCTGCTAGACACAACATACTGAAGATAGGAAAATACATTTATATTTTAGTTCAAGTAAAATACAATTAAGAATAAAACTCACTATTACCCCTCCACGGACGAAGGGAGTACCGGAGTTAAGGACTGAGGGTGAACCTGTACGCCCTGGTCCCGTTAATGGGGTTTAAAACAAAATAAAATAAAAAAAAAACTACGTAAATTGGGTATCCTTCTAACCGTATGGACCTACAGAAAAAAGATAAGGTGTAATTTTTACCGAATAGTGAACTGCGTGGAAACGGAAGCCCCCAAAATTTACGAAATGGTGTTTTTCTTTTTCAATTTTACCCCCCAATGTTTTGGGTTTTGCGGTAGATTTTGTTATGAAATGATTGATGTCATTACAAAGTACAATTGGTGATGCAAAAAACAAGCCCTTGTGTTATGAGTTTTAGAAGAGAAGGAGGAAAAAACGAAAGTGCAAAAACAAAAATTGCCCGGGTCCTTAAGGGGTTAATTCGTTACTTTTTACCTACTACAGTAGAATCTCCCTTAGGGGATAAAACAGTTCCAATAGGGTACAAAACACTCCCAATAGGGGACAGCTTATGTGTTGGCCCTACCTTGTGCACAGGGCTGCCGTTAAGGGGCCCAGGCTCCCAGGCCCCTGCTGCACCCCCTGCAGAAGCCCGATGTTTATACAGCGGCCTCCTGCTTCTGTATGTGCGCCGGCCACATCATTTATCATGCTCCTTCCCTGATCCCCCTGTGCCAAATCATCCCTCCTTATTAGCCCCTGTGCCACATAATTTCCTCTTGAACCCCCCCCGTGCTATTTCATTACTCTTTATTACCCAATTCATCACCCCCTCTTTACCACCCCCTGTGCCATTTCATTCCCTCTTTATCCCCCTGTGCCACTTCATAAAGAGGGGTGATGAATTTACACAGAGGGTAGTAAAGGGGAAATAAAATGGCACAGGGGGATCAAGGAGAAATGATGTGGCACAGGGGGATCAAGAGGAAATGATGTGGCACAGAGGGTAAGAGGGGGACAATTTGGCACAAGGCACGGGATAAAAAAAAAAGGGAGATGAAATACAGGGGTTGATAAGGGGTGATTAAACAGTTCTGGGAGATTCTACTGTAATATTCCTTTTTATCATGTTTTATAGGTAATTACACTCTGGAGTGAGTTCAGTACAGTATTTGGTCATTTAGAAAGATTTTTGAGCCTAATGACGTCTCTCAATAGCGGACACTTTTTCATTCCCCCTGAGTGTCCGCTATTGGGAGATTCTACTGTATTCAAATTATATAATACCAGATTGTCTATCATTAGAACAAAGTCCTTACTATATAAAAGAATTTCCTTTGTTTTTCTTATCTATTAGTAGAATGTGTATTTGAAATGTTTTTGATATAAACAACAAAAGTAAAGCGTCATCTCAATAAGTATAGTAAACAGTTTGCTGTATTCAGTGCTGAAGGACACATCATTCAGGTTTGCATAATGGTTTACACCTTTTATACGGAGTTCTGATGAATACATAACTTCAGGCTTTATAGAAATGTTTTATTAAAAGAAAGCCAAACTTCAGTTACATGTCATTTGCTGCGTTTCATTACTACATGCAGACAATGCTACAGGGTACAGCTTTTTAAAACAGTGTAACAATGGACTGCACATCATGTAATAACATCTAAAAATATCACGATACAAGATCTTTATGTATAATATCCGCAGGAGTACTCTTCTCTCAATTCAAGTGGTTGGAAAAAAAAAAAAAAATTGGTTACCTAACCTGAAAATCAAAGAAAACAATTAACTGTTTTCGGGATTGTCCAATACTTACTGAGGTTCCATACAGTGAAGAGACACCTGCCTTTAGGGTGTTGGGCTCTCTTCGATCGGGAAGAATAGCCCTATGTGAAGTAGTCTGCAATGTACTTGTCTGGGTCATACTGACAATTATTTAGACTTGCTAAGGCAAAATAAAACCATGAACACTAGAGGGGGAAAAGTGGCACTTAAAGCACAAGTCCAAAGTAGTGAGCCCGCACAATCTCCAACGCAGGCCTGGTTGGGTGTTGCAGTTGCTGAGGCAACCATACCACTCTCTGTGCACAGAACTTTGCTGAACGTGGCATGTTGCCTTGGCAACTGTAACTCCAAGCGTGGCCTGTGTCTCCCCATGCTGGAGCCAAGGTCACACCAGATCACAACTTTGGACCTACACTTTAAAGAATTCCAAAAAATATTAACATTTCATTACTTGTACAAAAAATAATTTTTGTGGAATAGGTTAAAAAAAACAACAACAACAACATACAAACTATTGATTCCCCAAACACTCTGCCAAGAATCATTTATAAACCATGACAAAAGTGAGCAAAGACACGTAAAATATAAAAGAATAAAAAAAGACAAGTTCATCACAAACATCAGTCCATTAACATACAGGCATCTGTTGGTGATATCTGGCATGGAGTGAAAGGCTCATAAATATGCGGCATCTCATGAACAAAGGTTATGGGGTCTGTTCTGTAAGTGGCATATTGAAGAGTTTGGATGCGTCACAGTGTATTGTACAGATTAAATATAAAAAGAGCTTACATAAAAGGTTCTGTGGCCAGGTATTGCTCATGCCCGCCGAGAAAAAAATGAAGCATGTGTTAGCCTATGATCAGAGCTTCTTAAAAGGCTACACACATTCTGCAGAAAATTCTGATTTTATCACCTTTAGTACTGATAGGTATTATCTTATAAATTTGAAGAGATGGGGGCTGGGCTAGGTACTAATGCAGTGAATGCTAAACTATTTAGACTAAAACCAACTAATTCAATAAATGGTGAAATAATCCAATTTTTAGATGCAGTTACAAGGACTGCAATGCAGCATGCCCTCGTCCACAACAGAGGTAATATGTAGCATGGTTTTTCTAGCTGAAAGTTATATACATGGCTCCCCCGACCCTAACACATCACAATCAGGATCTTCAAGGCTGTGACCAAGTAAGCAAAATGTTAGGAATTTAGAAGGCTTGTCATGTACTAAGTATGTTTATTAATGTTGCATTAATGAAGTCGGCATGCCGCACTTGTCTAGGAACTGTGGCACTATTTAGGGAAACTCATTAACACTTCCGTTGAAAATCTGACAGATTAAAATTGAGAAAATACCATGTTTGATGGGAGTATTTCCCTCCCCCAAAGTAGTCAAAGACCAGAAATCCAACATGCTGTGCACTCTAATGATGCAGGCATTGACTGCTCTATCGGTAATACAGAGTGTAGCCAATGTGTGCAGGCCTCTGAACTAAACACAATATACTTGTACATTCATTGGAAGCCTGTTTCTCAAAAGCTGACACTAGCCTTGCATGAAAGGTTGTTAATCCACAAAATGGGTCGATGGATGCAATTGGTGTATACCATCTCTAAAAGCACACAACTATAAAATTTTAGCAACACAGGTTATAGGCTCCAAATGAGAAAACATAGCCATGGATATAATAAGATCACTTACAAAAGGAGTACATTTGGCACCAATATAGATTTACAATACATTTGCTTTCCCCACGGTGCTCCCTTTATCACTCACATGAGAGCTTTTTTTTACATTTTTTGTCTTCGTGTATATGACACACAACCCCCACAGTTCCTGGTCAGTGGTTTATACCACATATTACATATGAAGGGTACACAACACCTGCAGGTATAAGACTTGGAAAGCTGCTCCCGGTGACAACACTTTGAGAGGAAAAAAATAAATATATATATATATATATGTTTTTAATCTCGGTGCCTGACTACTATAGTGTTTTTTTTTTTTCCCCAATGGATTAAAAATACTAAAAAGTCCAAAGACAAATAATGATGACTGATTCAACACTCGCGTTTTCTCAGTTGTCAACACCCGATGTATGCGTACCCCATTTATTTAGCTAGAAACACGAATGGATTAATATCACTGAAGGACACATCAGTGCCGGCATGAAATGCACGGTGACTAGCCAAGGCTGTCAGCATCCAAACCTCAATCTCATTTGAGAGACAGCTTGGGCTTCATTCCAGTAAAGAAGGTGAATTGCTATTACATTCAGGTATAGAGAAATTTGCCACTGAAAGAAAACCATGCCAAGAACTTAAGAAACTTCAATATTACTATAAACAATAAGACATGTAAAGAGAGAAATGAAAGGGTGGAAATGTATACATCTCCTAGATAAAGTGTGTAAGAAATGTAACTTAACTTTTTATGTCCATATGTTAAATATATAGCAATATAACAACAGGGAGATATAGGTTCCTTGGTGTACAGTAGTGACCTCCATAATATCAGGCTCAGTGCCAGTCCAGTAATGTTCTCTGTGCAACAGAAAGAGGCCCAGGCACTGCAGTGGTAGCAGCCATGAACAGAACTGTAGTGTCCATCATACACATTCTTCTGCCGACATTAACAGCGGGTTGATGTATTCAAAACCCTCAAACTCTGACTGGTCAATCTTTCTCACCACATCCCTGCAAAAAAAAAGAGAATCTGAGTAATGAGCTGTAAATGCAGAGTGTAAAATACACTGCTATCACACCAGGCGGGGGGCGGCTGCTGAGATCAGAAAGGGAAGAGATACAAGCTTTATTTAGTGGTGGCAATTACTGGTGTAAAGGGTGTTCCCAGGGTCGAGTCTCAGCATTACCCTATTTATTATTAGACAGAAAGGCATGTGTTAAAAAATTGTCTTGTTTCATCAAACAAGAGAGAGAGAGAGAGAGAGAGAGAGAGAGTATATTTAAAATAACAACTACCACAAGAGGACATAGTTTTATATTAAAGGGGCAAAGTGTATGCAGTAATATCAGGAAGTATTACTTTACTGAGAGTAGTAGGGTGCATGGAAGGGGTAATCCGCCCCTGGACATCTTATCCCCTATCCAAATGATAGGGGATAAGATGTCAGATCGCGGGGGTCCCGCCACTGGGGACCCCCAGGATCTCGGCTGCAGCACCCCGCTGTCATTATTGCACAGAGAAATCTCCCTCTGTGCGTAATGATGGGCGATACAGGGGGCATCACGGCTCCGCACCATCTTGACATCACGGCCCACCCCCTCAATACAAGTCAATGGGAAGGGGCGTGGTGGCCCTCACGCCCCCTCCCATAGACTTACATGGGGTGGGCTGTGACGTCATGAGAGGGCGGAGCCATAACAACACGATGCTCCAGTCCCAGTATCGCCCATCATTACACACAGAGCGAGCTTGCTCTGTGCAGTAATGAAAGCGGGGTGCTGCAGCCGAGATCCCGGGGGTCCTCAGCGGCCAGACCCCCATGATCTGACATCTTATCCCCTATCCTTTGGATAGGGGATAAGATGTCCTGGGGCAGAGTACCACTTTAAGCCTGCATGGGATAGGCATAAGGCTATGCTTTAGACCAGGAATTATTGATAGGATTCAGAATATTGGGCAGACTAGATGGGCAGAATGGTTCTCATCTGCCGATCCTATGTTTCTATAGGACATGTATACATTTCCACCATCTGTGTATGTTACATACACTCATGTATACATAGATATTGAACAGCCATGGAAGGGCCACTTCCCCTTTTAGGATAGGAAAAAGGTTAGATGAGAATTATGCAAATACAAGGAATTCTGGAGGAAAACCAGTTATATTTTGCAAGAGCACTGCAACTTGGGAGTTAGTATGGTTGAAAATACGCATGTCCTTCAAGTTCAACCAAAAAGGAAAAGTGATGGATGGAGGGGTATGGCATGATTAAGGGGGATGTGATGCTATATTCTTATGTACAAGTTAATGTTGACATTAATTTACACCACGTTTTCATTCTCCAGCAGCCAAATCCAGCAGGAGAATTTCAAAACTGCCTGCAGCAATATCCATACCGTACTCTATTTAATTCAATGAGCCAGACAAAGTAAGCCAGTGACTCCAATCAGGTCATTTTTTGACCCAGCCGGAAAACTTAGCAGACCGTGGGTTGTCTGTCGGGCCAAAAAAAAAAAGGATTGGCTGCCAGAGACTGAAAATGTGGTGTGAATTAAGTCTCCTAAATATTTTTGCTATGACCAGTTCCTGAGGTAGACTGTTTCACAGATAGGTTTAGTCTCTATGGGAACAAGCCTTCTTTGCCATAAGAACTATGTGTTTTCACGGAATAAGGTCATGAAGATGTGATTCTCAAGTCAACATTATCTCACCTCCAAATTGGACATGTCACACCAAACTCCAAAAATGGGCCAGACAAAATTATTGGCACCCTTTCAAAATTGTGGATAAATAAGATTGTTTCAAGCATGTGATGCTCCTTTAAACTCACCTGCGGCAAGATAAAGGTGTGGGCAATAAAAAAAAAAAAATCACACCTGAAAGCAGATAAAAAGGAGAGAAGTTTACTTCGTCTTTGCATTGTGTGTCTGTGTGTGCCACACTAAGCATGGACAACAGAAAGAGGAGAAGAGAACTATCTGAGGACTTGAGAACCAAAATTGTAGAAAAATATCAACAATCTCAAGGTTACAAGTCCATCTCCAGAGATCTAATTTGCCTTTGTCGACAGTGCGCAACATTATCAAGAAGTTTGCAACCCATGGCACTGTAGCTAATCTCCCTGAGCATGGACAGAAGAGAAAAATTGATGTAAGGTGTCAACGCAGGATAGTCCGGATGGTGGATAAGCAGCCCCAAACAAGTTCCAAAGATATTCAAGCTGTCATGCAGGCTCAGGGAGCATCAGTGTCAGCGCGAACTATCCGTCAACATTTAAATGAAATGAAACGCTATGGCAGGAGACCCAGGAGGACCCCACTGATGACACAGACATAAAAAAGCAAGACTACATTTTGCCAAAATGAACTTGAGAAGCCAAAATCCTTCTGGGAAAACGTCTTGTTGGCAGACGAAACCAAGATAGAGCTTTTTGGTAAAGCACATCATTCTACTGTTTACCGAAAACGGAATGAGTCCTACAAAGAAAAGAACACAGTACCTACAGTGAAATATGGTGGAGGTTCAATGATGTTTTGGGGTTGTTTTGCTGCCTCTGGCACTGGGTGCCTTGAATGTGTGCAAGACATCATGAAATCTGAGGATTACCAATGGATTTTGGGTCGCCCTGTACAGCCCAGTGTCAGAAAGCTGGGTTTGCGTCAGAGATCTTGGGTTTCCCACAGGACAATGACCCCAAACATACATCAAAAAGCACCCAGAAATGGATGGCAACAAAGCACTGGAGAGTTCTGAAGTGGCCAGCAATGAGTCCAGATCTTAATCCCATTGAACACCTGTGGAGAGATCTTAAAATTGCTGTTGGGAAAAGACGCCCTTCCAATAAGAGAGACCTGGAGCAGTTTGCAAAGGAAGAGTGGTCCAACATTCCGTCTGAGAGGTGTAAGAAGCTTATTGATGGTTATAAGAAGCGACTGATATCAGTTATTTTTTCCAAAGGGTGTGCAACCAAATATTAAAGTTATGGGTGGCAATAATTTTGTCCAGCCCATTTTTGGAGTTTGGTGTGACATCATGTCCAATTTGCTTTTTTTCCTCCCTTTTTTGGTTTAGCTCCAATACACACAAAGGGAATAAACATGTGTATAGCAAAATATGTGTTACTGCAATCCTTTTCTGTGAGAAATACTTCATTTTCTACAAAAATTTCAGGGGTGCCAACATTTATGGCCATGACTGTATATCTATCTATATATATGTCTAACCAACAGACACACACACACACTATATATATATATATATATATATATATATATATAGATATAGACCGTGTGTATGGGGAGCTATATATATATATATCTTGATGTGCACTGCACACATTCACTTGTCTCATGAGCCAGGCTTTCATTTCAGCTCTTTACCATCAGGAAGGAAACACTTTAATGAAAAACACTAACTCCCACCTTCCCTGAAGGAACATATTATATTGCTGAACAGTTGAGTTCACAGTTAAAATATTGTTTTCTTGCACTACCTGGTGTACATTGGAAAAAGGATTTCAAATACTGAATGTACTGCAGAGGTTCAACCAGTAGGGTTCCTTAGAAGAATCCTTGGAGAATGTAAACCCCCTGTGACTCGGGGTATGCATGTCTTATTCCCAGTATCCCATTGAGTGATTTTGCATAAATCTTTGCTGCCTAAAATGAGTACTAGTATGCAATTCTGTAACACGTTCCACGGTGCAGTAAAAAGTGTAAGACCTTAAAGCGTTACGGTCATTAAAAAAAACTAATAACATGTTGATCAGACAAGTCATAAATTGTTGATCGCATCAGGTCTCACTGCTCTGACCCGCTGCATTCAAGAATTAATAGCCGACGAAGCAAACAGCATATTTTTTTCAAAAGGAATCGTCTCCACGCAACTACCTCTTTAATGGAACAGTTCTTTTGCTGGTAATTCAATTCAAATAGGTTTTCCCCATCACAGACTTTTATGGTATATCAACTGAGTGTTCTAAAAGTCTGACCTACAACTGCATCTATTAAATGACCAGAGGAAATATCATTCAGGTGCCCTACAAAAAGGCCCTGCCCCTGAACATTTAGAAGCAGAAAAAGAAGTGTATTACATGACTGCTCTAAGCTATGGTGAATAGCTGACATTGCTATAGAGACAGAATACAATAGATTGTTTTACCATATCCAGCAAGCAATAAATGATACATCTGATTTGCTTATCATCTCACATCTCTGCCCTATTGTTGTGTGCCCTTGTCCCTTTCACAAAAAGTTATTTATTTCAAGAAGAATGACTGATGTAAACTTACTCATCATCAGGCGTTAGTTGAACAGGCTCATTGGTAAACTGTGCATCAAAATTATCCAAACCAAATTCTCCACATATGTTTGGCTTAAAGGGAGGAACCACTTGTCTCTGCTCCATCTAAAATGGAAATAAAAGAAAGACATCATCTGTATGTACTGTAAGAGATAAACTGATATGAGGCAATGAGTGGGTCAAAGAGTTAAAGAGGTTTCTGGAGAAGAAAGAGGCTGTGTAATGAACACTTACCTGCCTCCGATCCCCCACTGCTCCCGTTCTGAAACAGCTGGTCCCAATGCTCAGGATTTCCTGTTCTCTGCCTCAAAATGCAGGAAATGCCCACTCAGCCAAACACTGACCGCAGAAAAGACCCACCTTAACCAGTGATGCCTGGGTGGGTAGACACATCCTATGTATCAGGACACTGAACAGGAAGCTTTGAGAAATGGGGCTGGCAGTTTTGGAACGGCAACAGCGAGGTTCAGAGACAGGTCACCTTTTTCAAATCTGTTGCAATGTTCTGGAGGTATATTAAATAAATAAATCTTAAAGGAGTACTCCGATGCAAATCATTTTATGGGCAAAGCATGCATTAAGTAAAGTTATATAACTAAGTAATATACTTGCGCTTTGCATATTGAATGGATCCCGGTGTTTTTCAGCTCTCTGCCGCCGACCGGAAGCTCTGTAGTTCTCCCGTGTTTGATGACGCTCGACCCTGTATTCTCAGCGCTCCGCTGCCATGTTAGCCCGGTGACTCACACTTCCCATGAGTCATTGCGGGCTCTGCCTGCCTCCCAGCCCAGAGTCGGCTACTCCCCCCTTGCTTATTTATTCATATATTCATGTTTGCTGAGCTGGCATAGGCTCAGCTCAGCAAATCTAGCGCAGCCGGCCAATCGGATGTGATGAGCGGGCATTCTGGGAGGTGTAGTTTTTTACACTGCGCTGGCCATGCACAGAACCAGGAAGTAACGGAAAATTCGGACAGGCATAGCGCAGTAATGGCTGGACGATTCTGCACGATATGAGGCTCTATGGACAGGTACGTGAATGGGTTACATTTTGATATTAGTTCATTTTTTAGGGGGCATCAGAGTTTTTCTTTAACGTGAAAATGATCTTGTTGGAGCACTGGGGCATTCCCAGAACCTTGGTGCATTGTTCTGCCAGCCCAGCTGGTCCGTATCATACAGCAACCTTTATAAAATCATCTTCTCTACAGCATGATGCTGAAGAAGCGGCACATGCACACTCGTGGTCCGGGGCTGTACATGATGACGTGGACACAGAAAATATCATCATGCTGGAGAGAAGAAGATGAATATTTTATGAATGGGATGAATTACAGGGACCAGCTGGGCTGGCAGAACAATGCACCAGGATTCTTGGAATGTCCAGTGATCCAACAAGATCACCTGCATATTAAAATGTATTTTATTTATTTATTTAATATATCTCGAGAACAGCGCAACAGATTGACCCGTGTTACAGTCAGCATCACTCTTACTATAACCCTATATTCAGGTTAGTGTGCGTAATTCTGCTGACAGATTCCTGTTAATATTTGGTCTAAAAAACTTTACATTTTAAACACTTTTATAAATATAAATATATAAAAAGGTAGAAATAATAACCTTTCCTAGAATAGAGAAATAAAGATTAGTTACTAAAAAAATGTATTTACCATATCCCAATCAACGGTGCGGAAGAACTGATGTCCCTGGATATCAGCAAATCCTGTCTGCGGATGACAGCCAAGACGATCCTTTGGTTCCTAAAGTGCATAGCAAAGACAATTACATATACACTGCTCAAAAAAATAAAGGGAACACTAAGATAACAAATCCTAGATCGGAATAATTGAACTAAACGTACAAAATACTTTCATCTTTACATAGTTGAATGTGCTGACAAAAAAAAAAAAAATTATCAAAGGAAATCAAATTTATCAACCCATGGAGGTCTGGATATGGAGTCACACTCAAAATCAAAGTGGAAAACCACACTACAGGCTGATCCAACTTTGATGTAATGTCCTTAAAACAAGTCAAAATGAGGCTCAGTAGTGTGTGTGGCCTCCACATGCCTGTATGACCTACCTACAACGCCTGGTAATTCTCCTGATGAGGCGGCGGATGGTCTCCTGAGTAATGTCCTCCCAGAACTGGACAAAAGCATCCGCCAACTCCTGGACAGTCTGTGGTGGATGGAGCGAGACATGATGTCCCAGATGTGCTCAATCTGACTCAGGTCTGGGGAACGGGTGGGCCAGGTCTGGGGAACAGGTGGGCCAGTCTATAGCATCAATGCCTTCCTCCAGCCACATGAGGATTGTCTTGCATTAGGAGGAACCCAGGGCCAACCGCACCAGCATATGGTCTCGCAAGGGGTCTGAGGATCTCATCTCGGTACCTAATGGCAGCAAGGCTACCTCTGGCAAGCATATGGAGAGCTGTGCGGCCACATAAAGAAATGCCACTCCACACCATTACTGACCCACTGCCAGACCGGTCATGCTGGAGGATATGTCAGGCAGCAGAACATTCTACATGTCATCTCCAGACTCTGTCAAGTCTGTCACATGTGCTCAGTGTGAACCTGCTTTCATCTGTGAAGAGCACAGGGTGCCAGTGGCGAATTTGCCAATCTTGGTGTTCTCTGACAAATGCCAAATGTCCTGCACAGTGTTGGGTTGTAAGCACAACCCCCACCTGTGGACGTCAGGCCCTCATACCACCCTCATGGAGTCTGTTTCTGACCATTTGAGCGGACACATGCACATTTGTGGCCTGCTGGAGGTCATATTGCAGGGCTCTGGCAGTGCTTCTCCTTGCACAAAGGCAGAGGTAGCGGTCCTGCTGCTGGGTTGTTGTCCTCCTACGGCCTCCACATCTCCTAATGTACTGGCCTGTCTCCTGGTAGCGCCTTCATGCTCTGGACACTACGCTGACAGACACAGCAAACCTTCTAGCCACAGCTCGCATTCATGTGCCCTCCTGGATGAGCTGCACTACCTAAGCCACTTGTGTGGGTTGTAGACTCCGTCTCATGCTACCACTAGAGTGAAAGCACCGCCAGCATTCAAAAGTGACCAAAACATCAGCCAGGAAGCATAGGAACTGAGAAGTTATCTGTGGTCACCACCTGCAGAACCACTCCTTTATTTGGGGTGTCTTGCTAATTGCCTATAATTTCCACCTGTTTGTTCCATTTGCACAACAGCATGTGAAATTGATTGTCAATCAGTGTTGCTTCCTGAGTAGACAGTGTGATTTCACAGAAGTGTGATTGACTTGGAGGTACATTGTGTTATTTAAAGGGTACCTCTTATCAAATAAACTTTTGATATATTTTAGGTTAATGAATGTTGAATAACTTTCCAATAGCATGTTAATGAAAAATATGCTTCTTTCTATCTTATTTTTCCCGATCAGTCCTGTCAGCAAGCATTTCTGACTCATGCTGGAGTCCTAAACACTCAGAGCTGCCAGCCTGCTTTGTTCACAGCCAAACAGGCTGTGAACAAAGCAGACTGGCAGCTCTGAGTGTTCTCCTTTGTGAACAAAGCAGACTGGCAGCTCGTAGTGTTTTTAGGACCCCAGCATGAGTCTGAAATGCTTGCTGCCAGGACTGGTAGGGAGACCCCTAGTGGTCATTTCTTCAAAGTGGAAAATTAAATAGAAAGAAGCATATTTTTTAATAACATGCAATTGTAAAGTTATTCTGCATACATTAATCTATAATATATCAAAAGTTTTTTTGATGAGAGGTACCCTTTAAGTGTTCCCTTAATTTTTTTGAGCAGTGTATATACAACAAATTATGTTTACTGTGTGTGCACAAATGTCTACACAAACTTTAGTGCAGTCTCTGATTCCATTGCAAACATTATTTAAGAAGTTCTTTGACCTGCTGGTTGCACACCACCAACTAACATTCTGACATGGAATTGTGTAGAACGGTGGTCTCCAACCTGTGGTTTTCCAGCTATATACCACAAGTATAAAATACGGTCACTCATCCACAGTGTGGATTGGCAAGTATTAGGTCACCCATGCATTACAGGACTGGGGACAGTATATGAAAAAAAAAAAATGCAACAGTAAGTAACTCTGAAGACACAAACTCACCTTATTCAGAAAGCTTTTTAAAACACTTGCTGCTTTTACAGACAAAGATCTGGGAATACGAATTTGTTTTTCAAGAATAACTAGAAAAACAAAAAAAAAGTGAAAAATGTCAAGTGACTAATAGTAAATCTATTTTCGCTAATAAGATATAGACAGTTTAATATTATAATACTTAATGTTTAGTATGTTCTAGAAAGCATTCATCAATGTCAGCTAATTTGAGAAGATGCTTGTACTAAAATGGAAGCAACTTTTTTTGAAACCTTTAACTGTCCTCTGTTCCTATTCCAGCCTTTATTGCCTTGCTTATAAATATGCTTGTGAAGCTGCACATACCATGCACTAGGGCTTCACAAGCATATTCTAGGCATATATATATATATATATATATTTACGCTCCGCTTCTGTATACTTACAAATTTCAGCTTTATAAGCACTTGGGGAAGTCAGGCCGACAGGGGAGTTGGAGCCCCGGGTCCCCTCTGCTCCGGGCCGCACCGCCTCTTTCTGCTTACGTTGTTGATTGCGTAGTTGATTGACAGGCAGGGCGTGCGTTCAGCAGAGCTACACAGGGCCACTGTGAGCAGGCTAGCCCTGCCTGTCAATCAACTATGCGACATTAGCAGAAAGAGGCGGTGTGGCCCGGAGCAAAGCGGAACCAGGGCTCCGCCTCCCCGACTGACGGCCTGATTTCCCCAAGGGCTTATAAAACTGAAATTTGTAACTATAAAGAAGCCAAGCGTAACTATAAATATATTCCTAGAATATGCTTGTGAAGCCCTAGTGCACAGTGTGTGCAGCTTCACAAACATACTCTTGGTGACAGTTGTGCTTTAAAGATTTATTAGCACATATGACAAAATAGTACACGTACCTTGGAAAAGGAAATCCTCTGTGTTTTGGTCTGGATTGTCAGAACTCCCTACAATATCAAACGGTGACCGACCTGCCATCATCTCAAACATCAACACACCTAGTGCCCACCAGTCCACACTGAAACCTTTGGAATATATAAATTAGAATAATAATTAAAAAACATTTTTTGTCAATATTTCATTAAAGTGAATCTGACACCATGTTAACCCACACTAAACCCAATATACTGGGTGAAAAGCTTTACAAACAGGGGACACATTTAAATCTGTTCAGTATATGCAGAGTTCTAGAGTTCTATATCTGCCCTGCCCCCTATCATTATTATGCTGCTAACGAATGCCGCGGGTGAGCCCACAAAGAGCAGAGGGCTCCCCTGCTGCATTTATTAGCATATTAATTAAGGGGGCGGCCTGACCGAGAATATGGGGGAGGCAGGGGAACTGGGTTAACCGGCTCCTTGCCTCCAATGCACACTGGAGCACAATGCAACTGAAGATTACAGAGCAAGAACTCTGCATATACTGAATTGATTGAAGTAAGTGACCCCTTAGTGTAAAGCTGTTCACCCGCACTATAACCCGGTATATTGGGTTTAGTGTGGGCGAACAGGCTGACAGATTCTCTTTATAGACTAACAATAATTCACATAATTTGAGGAGTAAAGTTTATATTGTTAATATCTGATGACCACAGACATTTCATTTAATATAATAGATGCCACAGCAAGCAGCCTATTATACATCCATACGCCTACTACTATAGTATTACTATAGTAAACTATTTTATGTACACAACAAAAAAGCCATTGTCACATTGTGGTCTTCACCATCTGCAAGAATGAGCAGTATAAATAGTTTTCTTACCGTAATCTTCTCCACGCAGGATTTCAGGGGCAATGTAATTTGGTGTACCACAGAATGTGCTAGTAGTGTCTCCTGGCCGTAAACCTTCCTATAAAACATAAAATAAGACAGATATCAAACAGATGTACAATCTATCTAGTTACACTTCAATTAACCCAAGAAGGAAGAGAAGTGTTACCAGACGGCAAGCGTCAGAAAAAATTGCTTCGTTTACAAACGTTTTTTAAGGGTCTATTCACACGAACAGTAACTTGCGCATCTTTGATGTGCTTGATTTCAAGCTGTAGATTTCAATATAAACACGTATCCACTTCTCAACATAATCAGACCACAGGTGTGCACGTAATGGGTGGCTTCCCTATGTCTATCTCAGGGCTCCGTCTCCTGAGTACAGTAAACCATATATATATAGAAACAGACATAGACTGGGAATTGCACTTAAAAAGTTCTTTATCTCCAAATTTATCCATGTACAAAACAGCAGAGAGATATACAGAACATAATCACCCGGTGCTCAATAGACTGCTCACAGGTTATTCCACTCGGTGTCTTCAGAACCTTCCATCCCAGACTTGCTGCTTGCTGGACGGTGTGTTCCTGGCCATGTGGACGCTAATTCTGAGGGGGGGTGAAAACGCCCCCTCAGAATTAGCGTCCACATGGCCAGGAACACACCGTCCAGCAAGCAGCAAGTCTGGGATGGAAGGTTCTGAAGACACTGAGTGGAATAACCTCTGAGCAGTCTATTGAGCACCGGGTGATTATGTTCTGTATATCTCTCTGCTGTTTTGTACATGGATAAATTTGGAGATAAAGAACTTTTTAAGTGCAATTCCCAGTCTATGTCTGTTTCTATATATATGATTTCAATATTCAAACTAAATGACTGAACATAGATTAACATCTGTTTTCTAGACAAAAATGATTGATGTCAGATCCACATTGATAGGACATAGCTAATTGTGGGGGCCAACTGGGTGTTGGCACAGAAGCGGCACCAAAAACAGTGTGCGGAAACCAGAAGTTTCAGCTCCGTACATTGTTTCTAGAGGTGGTGCTGGGTTACTGCAGCACACCTTCCATTCACTTCAATGGGAGCTGTGCTACAGTAACCCATCAACACCACTACAATCAATGTACTGAGCTCAGGCTTCCAGCTCCAGTACACTATTTACTTCCAGCACCACTGTTGTGCTAGTTTAGCCAAGGATGCCAAGTGACAACACCCAGCCGATCAACTATTCATGGCCTATCCTGTGAATAGGCCATAAATTTGTTCCCAGAAAACCCTGGGGAACTCTGGTGGAAGAAATTCAAATCAACTGGTGCCAGAAAGTTAAACAGATTGATAAATTACTTCTATTAAAAAGTTGTGTAGCCTCTCTCCCCTCCTTGATGTCCGTGCTATCCGGATTTGGGGACTGGTCCAACTATAAAATTAATGTGTCCAAATCAGAAGCGTTAAAATAGTCTCTCCCACAGCCCCTAGCCGATACCATACGCACTAATTTCCCTTATGCTTGGCCCTCCCCTGGTATTACCTATTTAGGGACTACAATCACGGCCGATCTCTCCAGTCTTTACCAATGTAATTTTGCACCCTTACTCACTCAATTCTCTGCTCACTTGGACGGGTGGCACGGTAAAACCCTTTCCTGGTTTGGTAGGGTTAATGCCGTCAAAATGACACTCCTGCCGAAGTTATTGTATTTGCTCCAGACCATACCGATCGCCCTCCCAGGTTCATTTTGGCGCACCTTGCAAGGCAGGTTCGGTGCCTTCGTTTGGGCGGCCGGGCGTTCGCGCCTTAGTCGGGCGGTACTGTTTCGCCCCAAGGAGGCGGGGGGAGTGGGCCTTCCTGATTGTCACCTTTATTATATGGCAGCTATGCATGCACGTCTACTGGACCTGCTGCACAACTCTGCCACCAAACTGTGGGTACGATTAGCACAGGACGTCTCTCCTACTGACTTCTCCGGGCTCCCATGGCTGTGGCCCCCTCCTCCCTCCACCTTGACTAGGTTGTCATTTACCTCTGTGCAGACACTTTCCGTGCTGGGTAGGTCTGGGTCCCGAGACTCCTTGATTGATCGGGCAGGCCCACTACTGCCCATTACTGGGAATCCCGCTTTTCCACCCGGGTTGTCCTCGGGCACGTTTCTGGGGGGCACTCTCCACTGAGGTTTCATCACGTGCTTTCCTCTTCGGAACTGCTACCCCTCTCTGCCCTGTGTCCAGGCCCAGTGTCTCAGAGTCGTGGCCCTTTTGACTATATCCAATTACGGCATTTCTATGCTTCTATTAAACGTTCCACTCACTTACATCGTGCTTTGACACCCTTTGAGACGCTCTGCCTCACACCACCGCTGCCACCTCACACTATAGGCTTCCTCTATCAAATGTTGTTAGCTGGCCACACGTCCTCCCTGCCCCCTTATTGCGCAGCGTGGGAAACGGAGCTCGGGAAATCCTTTCCCCCGCACAGTGGTCGAAGTGCTTTCACCTCACTCACAAATCAGTTGTTGCCAATAAGGGACAAGAGACCAATTATAAAATTCTGTCTCGCTGGTATAGGACCCCCATCCAGCTCCACCGATGGTACCCTGCGGTATCCTCCAAATGCTGGAGTTGTGGAACTGCACAGGGCACTATGCTGCACATCTGGTGGGATTGTCCCGCATTGAAGCAGTTTTGGTCCGATGTCTTGCGTACTGTTGGGGTGGCCACTGGGATTTCTGTTCCCAGCTCACCTGAGGCGGCCTTATTGTTTCAATTCCCTATGTCTTCTACTTCTTTTCGTAAATCCCTCCTAAGTTATATTCTCCAAGCAGCCAAAACGGTCATTCCCCGTAGGTGGCGTTCACCACTGCCCCCCGACTGTTTGCGAGTGGGTGATGGAAATCGCGAACACGCAACGCATGGAGGAGCTTATGGCATTGACTCCTGTGGAGAATGACCGCTATACTAAAACTTTGTTTGACTGGCTCACTTTTCAGGAATCCTCAGGATACCGGGCTTTTCTGGACACTGCAATACCCCCGCCCCCGGCCTCCTATTGTCCTACCGTCTCCTCTACCCCCCTTTTCTTGTCTCTTTCCTTCCCCCTTCTTTGTTCCCGGCGGTTTCTTCTGTTTCCGGCTCCGCCCCTACCCTCTCCCCTTCCCTTCTTCTTGCTTTCTCCTCTAGGGGCCTTTCCCTCCAGCTCCTACACTTTTCACTCCCCTCTGTAGACTATTTATTTGTTGTCTTTATTGTCATTTTCTTCTTGTTATCATCAGCCATTGTGTATGGGATCTAGTCGTGCACGATGTTTCATTTGCCTATATTGCCTTATTATAATGTTCTGCTGCTCATGTCAATAAAACGTTTTGAATTAAATAAAAAAAAAGTTGTGTAGCTCTTTCCAGTCTGACCACAGTGCTCTCTGCTGCCACCTCTGTCCATGTCAGGAACTGTCCAGAGCAGAAGAGGTTTGCAATGGGGATTTGCTTCTACTCTGAACAGTTTGACACAGATGTCAGCAGAGAGCACTGTGGTCAGACTGGAAAGAACTACACAACTTCCTCTGTAGTACACAGTAGCTGATAAGTACTGGAAGGATTAAGATTTTTTAATAGAAGTAATTTACAGATCTGTTTAACTTTCTGGCACCAGTTGATTTAAAAAATAATAATAATAATGTTTTCCACTGTGGTACCCCTTTGAGGAAAACTTTAAGGATACTAGGGGAGATTTATCAAAATCTATTCAGAGGAAAAGTTGCTGAGCTGCCCATAGAAACCAATCAGATTGCTTCTTCAATTTTTAAAAAGGCCTCTGAAAAATGTAAAAAAGCGATCTAATTGGTTGCTATGGGGAACTCAGCAACTTTTCCTCTAGACAGATTTTGATGAATCTCCCCTACTGACCATATAAATGTAGGTCCAGGTTACCCACAACTGGGCCATATTATCAAGCACAGTAAAAAAAAAAAAAAATCGGAATTATACATGAGGCTGGAATCATGCATAGTATTTTGGCCAGTCAGTATTTGTAGCAAAAAGAAAGGTTGGTACAGACAAGAGAAAAACTATCATAGAAAGATTTGCATCTTTTTCTGTGTTTTAAACCTATTCCTGGTTTTGGCTAAAAGTTCTGATCAATACACTACCAAAACTATTCTCAAGTTGTCACTGCCTCACGTGTAAAGGAGTTATCCAGGATTAGAAAAACAGAGCCACACCTGTCCTTTTGGTTTGTGTGGCATTACAGCTCAGTTTCATTAAAGTTAATAGAAACAACATGTAATACCACACACAACACAGCGACAGGTGTGGTGCTGTTTTTGATAGAAATTGGCTGTTTTTCTAATTCTGGATAACCCCTTTACCTAAGATATAGAAAAGTCAGCCCACCCTCTAACCGGGAAGGAGTCCAGGCCCACGGATATCCACAGTGCAGTGGAACAAACAGTCAAAATAAAGAAAGTAATCCAGCGCTCCGCAACTAGCAGATCAAATAGGAATGTTTATTGAAATCCATTAACCCCTTAAGGACGCAGCTCATTTTCACCTTAAGGACTGAGCCCTTTTTTGCAATTCTGACCACTGTCACTTTATGCATTAATAACTCTAAGATGCTTTTACCGAATATCCTGATTCTGAGATCGTTTTTTCGTGACATATTCTACTTTATTTTAGTGGTAAAATTTCGTTGTTACTTCTTGGTGAAAAATCCCAAAATGTCATGAAAATTTTGAAAATGTAGCATTTTTCTAACTTTGAAGCTCTCTGCTTGTAAGGAAAATGGATATTCCAAATTAATTTTATATTGATTCACAAATACAATTTGTCCACTTTATGTTGGCATCATAAAATGGACATATTTTTACTTTTTGAATAAAATTTGAGGGCTTCAAAGTATAGCAGCAATTTTCAAAATTTTCATGAAAATTGCAAAATCTGAAGGGACAGATGTTACAGAACTACAACTCCCAGCATGCCTGGGCAGTCTAGGCATGCTGAGAGTTGTAGTTTTGCAACATATGGAGGGCTACCGTTTGGGCACCACTGTAATAGTGGTCTCCAAACTGTGACCCTCCAGATGTTGCAAAACTACAACTCCAAGCGTGCCCAGACAGCCTTTGTCTGGGCATGCTGGGAGTTGCAGTTTGGCAACCACTAGAAGGGCAGCAGTAAATGTCGCTTTACTGCCACATTCCTTATCCCCCCCCCCACCACACCGTCGCTTCCCTACCTGCGCCGCTGATCTCCACTGCTGTCAACGATGATCGGCGGTCCCCACGGCATCTTCTCTTCAGGTACCAGCCGCCATCTTCTCGCCCCTTACTGCCCGACATCCAGGGGTGGGCAGAGCGGGGGGTTTCCATGGCAACCCCCGTCTTCCACTGCCATTGGTCAGCATTCATTGCTGACTAATGGCAGGGGATAGGAGGAGATTGCAGCACTGCAACCTCGCTCCTATCCCTCAGGATGATCGGGGCTGTCACTAACAGCTCAGATCATCCCTATTTTCTGGGCGATCGGGTCATCAGAGACCCGATCAGCCCGGAAATAGCAGAAAATCGCATGTCTGAATTGACATGCGATTTCCTGCGATCTTCGAAATGGGGGGGGGGGGGGGGGGCTCAGAACCCCCCCTCGGCGATGTGCCGGGATGCCTGCTGAATGATTTCAGCAGGCATCCCGGTCCGGTCCCCAACCGGCTGCGTCCTGAACAGGTTAAAGACATCATATAGATATCAACTGGACAAGTACCAAAGCAGCTTTGCTTGACTCGTTTCGTGGTAACCTAATTTATGAAGTAGGTTACCACGAAATTAGTCAAGCAAAGCTGCTTTGGTACATGTCCAGTTGATATATGATGTTTTTAATGGCGTTCAATAAACATCCCTATTTTATCCACTACTTAAAGGGGTACTCCGCTGCTCAGCGTTTGGAACAAAATGTTCTGAATGCTTCGATCTGGCACCAGGAGCTCGTGATGTCATAGCCCCGCCACTCATGACATCACGCCTCGCCCCCTCAACGCAAGTCTATGGGAGGGGGCATGACCTATAGACTTGCATTTAGGGGGCGTGGCATGATGTCATGATGGGGCGGGGCTATGATGTCACAAGCTCCCAGAGCTGACTCTAAGCATTCCCTCTATTTTGCGGAGCTATAACTTCACTCATCATTGAACAGCGTAACACAGGACGCTGCAGGAGCCAGAAGTAGCCCGGGCCCCGGGAACAGGTAATTAAACCGGGGTTGGGGGAGGCAATGGGGCAGGGGCGGTGGCGGTCTCTGGCCGTGGTGGTGCAGTGTGGGGCGGGCGGTGCATTATCGGATTATCGGCGCTGATTATTAGGAGCTGAAAGACGGGGCCGCCAGTCTGAGTGCAATTCAGTGAATTGAGCAGATGGATTTCATCAGCTCCTAACTCAGGTTCTACTGGAAGAAATTAAGTGATTGACCCCTCATTGGTCACCCAATCTATAACCCAGTGTTTTGGGTTTAGAGTGGGTGATCAGGCTGATGATTTTCTTTAAAGCTTCTACAGGACACGATAATCGGGTGCCCTCCGACATGGCTCAGCTGCTGCACCTTAACAAAATTGAAAGGGTACCTGTCTCTTTAAAAGGGAAAAAAAAAATCTCATAAGTTATGACATCTCATAAATTTTGATCGGTGGGGGTCCGGGTGCTGAGACCCTCACTGATCCCTAAAACAAACAGCATTAATAAGCTGATCGCTGTAGCAGTTTGTTTCAGATCGTCACTGCTCGGTACTGCTCTGTAAGTGGCAAAAGCAGTGTTTGTGGACCGACAGAAAGTCATCTACTTTCTATAGCCTGCCAATCCATACATTGAACCATTCACAGGACAGAGCATAGTGACAATCCAAAACAAACAGAAAAACAATGTAAAAGTTTTGATAGCATGACAAAGTTAGGGACATTAAACCATCTATTGTGTAAAACTGCTAAAAAGGGTCTTGAACATACCAAAGCAAATATAACTAGACACTATTATAGCCGGGTACTAAGGTTGGGGGCACACACAGTGCTTTTTTTTTTGTTGTGTTTAGAAATGAAGCCTAAAAAATTTATTTGAAAACCTGAGTTTTTAAGGCAGATTACCCATTTTTGCAATGATTTATTTTTTTTTTTAAATATCTCACCTGGAAAAATAAACTAGCAAAATCAAATAGCAAAACCACTGCAATTTGTGTGGAAAAGAACCATGCAATTATCGGAACACAAAAGAATGACTAAGAGCAAAAACATGCACCATGATATATACCAAATAGTGTGTGTATCACCCACCATCATTTCCAGACGGGTGGAGATATTTCAATAAAACTTGGTACACGTAACTTATATGTCAACCAAAATATAAAAAGATAAATTAACCCTAACCCATCCTCATTTACAAGGGTGTTTTTTTTTGTCTGAAGATCCATGCAAGTCTATGGGACTTCCAGTATATCTCATAATCACATTGCTCTTGAGCTGCAGAGTCCCCCATCAAAACAATACATACATCCCCGTAGGCCAGGTATGTGCAGAGCATTGCATCGGTCAGTGACCCAATGCCTCTGAGTCTGCAGTCACTGCTATTCACATCTCTACATACACTAGAGTGCAATGCTCTGCACATACCCCCTATGTGTACTACACACTAGGGATCGACCGATTATCGGTATGGCCGATATTATCGGCCGATAATCCCGATTTTGGGCATTATCGGTATCGGCAATTACCTTGCCGATAAGCCGATAATGCCCCACCCCCACCGCACCGTGACCGACCCCCCGACCCACCGCACCGCGTCGCACCCCCCACCGTAGTGCTGGGCGGTATACCGGTATGGATTTTTGCCCATACCGATATACCGGTCGGGCCCCTCCCCCACCCTCTGAGTCAATAAAAAAAATTAAACTTACCCGTAATGGGGGTGGTCCGGGCCATCCATCCTTCGTGTAGTGTCCGGCGGCATTCCGGGTGTAAGGCTGGGTCCACACTACGTTTTGTATCATACGGGAGCGCATACGGCAGGAGGGAGCTAAAACCTCGCGCTCCCGTATGTGACTGTATGCGCTCCCGTATGCCATTCACTTCAATGAGCCGACCGGAGTGAAACGTTCGGTCCGGTCGGCTCATTTTTGCGCCGTATGCGCTTTTACAACCGGACCTAAAACCGTGGTTGACCACAGTTTTAGGTCCGGTTGTAAAAGCGCATACGGCGCAAAAATGAGCCGACCGGACCGAACGTTTCACTCCGGTCGGCTCATTGAAATGAATGACATACGGGAGCGCATACGGTAACATACGGGAGCGCAAGCTTTTAGCTCCCCCCTGCCGTATGCGCTCCCGTATGGGACAAAACATAGTGTGGACCCAGCCTAAGGTGAACTGGTCCGGGCTGTCCTTCTCCGGGGTCCTCTTCTCCACTCCGGGCAGGCTCCGGCCTAGTACGCTGCATAGACGCCGCTACGCCGTGACGTTAGGTGCGTCATTGCGCAGCGGCGTCTATGCTGCGTTACTAGGCCGGAGCCTGCCCCTAGTGGAGAAGAGGACCCCGGAGAAGAAGGACAGCCCGGACCGGTTCACCCTCCACCCGGAATGCCGCCGGACACTACAGGAAGGATGGATGGCCCGGACCACCCTGACAGGCAGGGGGAGAGAAGCGGGTGGCGGCGGTGGCCTATGGCACCGCAAAAGCCACTGCAGTGCATTGATTTAAAGCGCCCGCTTTAAATCAATGATCTGCAGCGGTGTTGCGGGGGGATAAATAGCCGATAACTTATACCGGAATATCGGTATAAGTTATCGGCTATCGGCCCTAACCTCCACCGATTATCGGTATCGGCCCTAAAAAAACGATATCGGTCGATCCCTACTACACACACTGCTATACATGGGGAGTATGTGCAAAGCATTGCACCCTAGTGTCTGTACATTCCTGTGTTAGCGGGAGCGGGCGGGATTAGGCAAGCATTTCATCAGGAGCAGGTGGGAGTGGACAAACATTTTACTGGAGCGGGCAGGATTGTTCAAGAAAAGGGAGCGAGATTGAAAAGCCAGTCCCACGCATGCTGGGGACTTTTGAACATCCTGCAGACTGTCCGGTAGGCAGGTGCAGAGAATAGTTAGTGCGGTAGATGGGATATGAGGGTGGCATATAGGGATAAAAGCATCATTGTTGCTTTTCCTCTCCCATGAGGTTTGGATAGAAAGACTGGCCGGATACTCAGCTTCATATATAGATCTCAAATAGTGGTGCAAGCCTGTTAAACTTTATACTGAGGGAATTAGGTTCTGTTGAATGCATCCAAAAAATTAAGTTGCAAATATGCCAGGTAACAATTACTTTAAAAAATCTGTGTGCACCATATAAATAAAGAAATATTATTATTGTGAATTACAGGATCTCCAGAATAACATCTTGGACTCAGTTACGACCAGTGCCACTTGATGGATATACTCCATTTTTTTTCTGTTCATGTAGCAACCTCCTGTCAGCTATCAGTCTATCCCTTCATTGAATAATCATTCAGTGCTGTGGTTTTGGGACATAAAACAATAAAAGATAGTGTGGCGTCGCAATAGATGCCTAGACACAAAAATGTATACGTATTCATCTCAATTTTATTTGTATTGATCCAGAAAGTTGACAGTAAGATGAGCAAAACAGTAACACGCTGTTACACTAACCAATTATGTTCCACTAGGGAAAATATTCTGGGCTGATGAAATGCAATCACTTCTGCTCCTAGATCAATAATCTTTTAACTTACTCAAGTGTACAGATCTAAAATGGAACAATCCCAAGATGTTATCATACAGATTCCACCCTGCTAACACAATACTGTAGAATTAAAAAGGGACTGCTAGACACCAAGATTAGGAATTATTTGTATTCCCTGATAACTGAAGTAGTGACACTTAAAGGGGATGTCCTATTAACACAATCCTGTCTGTATTCCCTTTGTAGCAATCATGCGAATGGCAGGTTATTGCAGAGCAAATGAGCAGCTGACAACAATGTCTCAGAAGCGTCTCTCACGTAAAAGGAGGCTGTCTATAATGAGAACACTCAGTAATACAGTCCATTCGATAATGTCACATATGCGTCCAGCAAAGAACTACAATGTAGAGTAGAACTCGACAAGACCAAAAGCAAGAGACAAATTTCTCTAAAATATTCTTCAGAAGAGAGTCTAGTTATTTACTATAGTGAGCAACATAAAAAATATATATATATAAATATATATATTAAAAAAATCTGTCCCCTGTCACTGCTGATCAGATGCTCACCAGTCTCTGCATTTTCTAGTTCTATCTTGACACAGGTAACACTCAACTCACTGGTGACCCACATCAGTCAGTATTTGGCTAGTGGGCATTCAAGCCATTTTCTGTTTGTCAGACTGAAAAAGGAAGTGAACATCAGTGGGAACCCAGAATGCATCAGAATCTCAGGGGGTTGACAGACCGGCCCTTTAATCCTGACTGCCCCAAATCAGCAGTAAACTGAGACATGGCTACTACTGCTACATCAGGCATGTCATGCATATACCAAACACACATTTAAAGGGGTACTCTGCAGGAAAACAAATGTTTTTAAATCAATTGGCATCAGAAAGCTAAACAGATTTGTAAATTACTTCTATTAAAATGTTTTAATCCTTCCAGTACTTATCAGCTGCTATATACCACAGAGGAAGTTGTATAGTTCTTTTCTATCTGACCACAATGCTCTCTACTGACACCTCTGTCCATGTTAGGAACTGTCCAGAGTAAAAGCAAATCCCCATAGCAAACCTCTCCTGCTCTGGACAGTTCCTGGCATGGACAGTGGTGTCAGCAGAGAGCACTGTGGTCAGACTGGAAAGAACAACTCAACTTGCTCTGTGGTATACAGCAGCTGATAAGTACTGGAAGGATTAAGATTTTTTTCAAATAAATGTAATTTACAAATCTGTTTAACTTTCTGGCACCAGTTGATTTAAAAAATATATATATTTTGTTCACTGGAGTAGCTCTTTAAATTTAATAAGTTACAATAGAAAAAGTAGCAGGAAATTATTGCACAGAAAAAAGAATGAATAGAAGTTATGTCCTTGGTCTGATCCTACACACATTGTGACCATCATCAGCTTTACAAATCTTCACGCTTTATTATTTCTATTTTTTAAGCAGCAGGACAATACAAAATAATAAAAAAAAACTATATCCTAATTGTTTGTAGACGTCTTCTATGCTTCATGATTCCAGACTACAAACAAACTCGCCTGTCACTGCTATGTGCATGTTATCAACCTGCTCCTGAGAAAAAGCAAGGAACCTCTGATCACAGTAGGTCAGTATTACCCACAGGCTTCAGAAAACTTCAAAAAGGTACATTTTCACAGCAATGTCAGTGTGAGCGAAGGAGGGTCGGGGCACAGGCTAGAGCACTTCGAGAAGGGGAGTGATGCCCACTGAGCTCTGAACCTGCAGCTCCACAAGCATGCATGTGCATACAAACATCTATAAAAATCACCATGACAAAGATGCACATATACAATCATGGCCGTAAATGTTGGCACCCCTGACATTTTTCAAGAAAATGAAGTATTTCTCACAAAAAAGGATTGCAGTAACACATGTTTTGCTATACACATGTTTATTCCCTTTGTGTGTATTGGAACTAAACCAAAAAACGAGGGAAAAAAAACCCAAATTGGACATAATGTCACACCAAACTCCAAAAATGAGCTGGACAAAATTATTGGCACCCTTTCAAAATTGTGGAAAAATAAGATTGTTTCAAACATGTGATGTTCCTTTATACTCGGCTGGGGCAAGTAACAGGTGTGGGCAATATAAAAATCACAGCTGAAAGCAGATAAAAGGAGAGAAGTTCACTTAGTCTTTGCATTGTGTGTCTGACACTAAGCATGGACAACAGAAAGAGGAGAAGAGAACTATCTGAGGACTTGAGAACCAAAATTGTGGAAAAATATCTCAAGGTTACAAGTCAATCTCCAGAGATCTAGATTTGCCTTTGTCCACAGTGTGCAACATTATCAAGAAGTTTGAAACCTATGGCACTGTAGCTAATCTCCCTGGGAGTGGATGGAAGAGAAAAATTGATGAAAGGTGTCAACACAGGATAGTCCGGATGGTGGATAAGCAGCCCCAAACAAGTTCCAAAAGATATTCAAGCTGTCCTGCAGGCTCAGGGAGCATCGGTGTCAGCGCAAACTGTCGACATTTAAATGAAATAAAACGCTATGGCAGGAGACCCAGGAGGACCCCACTGATGACACAGACATAAAAAAGCAGGACTACATTTTGCCAAAATGAACTTGAGTAAGCCAAAATCCTTCTGGGAAAACGTCTTGTGGACAGAGGAGACCAAGATAGAGCTTTTTTTGGTAAAGCCCATCATTCTACTGTTTACCGTAAACGGAATGAGGCCTACAAAGAAAAGAACACTGTACCTACAGTGAAATATGGTGGAGGTTCGATTATGTTTTGGGGTTGTTTTGCTGCCTCTGGCACTGGGTGCCTTGAATGTGTGCAAGGCATCATGAAATCTGAGGATTACCAACAGATTTTGGGTCCCTCTGTATAGCCCAGTGTCAAAAAGCTGGGTTTGCGTCCAAGATCTTGGGTCTTCCAGCAAGACAATGGGGGAGATTTATCAAAACCTGTCCAGAGAAAAAGTTGGCCAGTTGCCCATAGCAACCAATCAGATTGCTTCTTTCATTTTTCAGGGGCCTTGTTAAAAATGAAAGAAGCGAGGCTGATTGGTTGCTATGAGCAACTTTTCCTCTGAACAGGTTTTGATAAATCTCCCCGAATGACCCCAAACATACGTCAAAAAGCACCCAGAAATGGATGGCAACAAAGCGCTGGAGAGTTCTGAAGTGGCCAGCCATGAGTCCAGATGTAAATCCCATTGAACACCTGTGCAGAGATCTTAAAATTGCTGCTGGGAAAAGGCGCCCTTCCAAGAAGAGAGACCTGGAGCAGTTTGCAAAGGAAGAGTGGTCCAACATTCCGGCTGGGAGGTGTAAGAAGCTTATTGATGGTTATAGGAAGTGCCTGATTTCAGGTATTTTTTCCAAAGGGTGTACAACCAAATATTAAGTTAAGGGTGCCAATAATTTTGTCAAGCCCATTTTTGGAGTTTGGTTTGACATTATGTACAATTTGCTTTTTTTCCTCCCTTTTTTGGTTTAGTTCCAATGCACACAAAGGGAATAAACATGTGTATAGCAAAACATGTGTTACTGCAATCCTTTTCTGTGAGAAATACTTCATTTTCTAGAAAAATATCAAGGATGCCAACATTTACGGCCATGACTGTATATTGTATATAGATAATAAAAAGAGTTCAAATCGGAGTAGCAGATCAAGCAGTTATAACATTGTGTAAGTCCTCTTTGTGCTGCCAATAAAGCGCTGACCCATTGAGCCATGGACTCCTAAGACCTCTAAAAATGCCCCATGCTATCTGAAACCAAGACATTAGCCTGGAAATTGTAAGGTGGGAACTCCCACAGATTGGACCTGTTTTTCTCACATCCCACAGATGCTTAATAGTATTGAGATTGTGAGAATTTGCAGGCCAAGTTAACACCTTAAACCTCATGTTACGTTCTTTAAAGCATTTGTGAATAATTTTTTTTACAGTATTGCAAACCATATTTCCATGCTGAAAGAGGCCACTGCCAATAGGAAATACCATGAAGAGATACACTTGATCAAAGTAACATCCACATGAATGTCAGCACTTAAAGTAAAGTAAAGAATGTAACCCAGAGCATCCCAATGCCTCCACTAGTTTGCCTTCTTACCATAGCAATCTCTTCCTTAACCAGGCTATTATTATTTATTTATATAGCGCCTACAGATTCCGCAGCACTACATTATCTACATAATGTAAAAGAAAATGTAATACAGAATTCAGGCCACCTTCTTCGATTGCTCCATGGTGTTCTTTGGATGGTAACTATTGTAGACACTTTGGGGGAGATTTATCAAAACCTGTGTAGAGGAAGAATGGTGCAGTTGCCCATAGCAACCAATCAGATCACTTCTTTCATTTTTAAAGAGACCTGTGAAAAATGCAAGCAGCGATCTGATTGGTTGCTATGGGCAACTGCACAACTCTTCCTCTACACAGGTTTTGATAAATCTCCCCCTTTCTGTTGTGGACAAGGGTCAGCATGGATGCTTTTGACCAGTCTGAAGATACACAGTCCATAGTTTTCTATTATAGCAAACTAGACAGGCTATGTCGCTATACACAACAATTGGGGAGATTTATCAAAACCTGTGCAGAGGAAAAGTTGTCCAGTTGCCCATAGCAACCAATCAGATCACTTCTTTCATTTTTCACAGGCCTTCATGAAAATGAAAGAAGCGATCTGATTGGTTGCTATGGGCAACTGGGCAAGTTCTCCTCTGCACAGGTTTTGATAAATCTCCCCAAATGAGCCTTGGGCACCCACGACCCCTTCACCAGTCAGGGTTATATCAGGGAAGCATGCTACAAATGCAGTTGTTCAACAAAGAATGTAAACATACAGAACATAGCCGTGTATGATATTTTATATACAATACACTGGCTTTAAGATACACAAGGCAATGTGAACCATGAAACGACTTTGGCTTGACATTGCTTTGTTTATCATCGGACAATATTCCAATTCTTTTAAGACTATACATTTAAAGACCTGGGTGACCAAAGCAATATGGTTCAGTTTATCATTAAAACCCTCAACCCAGATATTTGCCCTACAGAGAAAACCCCTACTTCCCATGTATTACTTACAATATTAGATAGCTGATATAGTGCTTTGTTTGCTCGAAGTGATTGTGGACAGAATTCGCTTCAGTGGACAAATACCATAAACCATTTTCTCACCTTGCACATGCCATAGTCAGTAAGTTTTATGTGCCCTTCAGAATCCAATAAGACGTTGTCCAGCTTTAAATCTCTATAAATAATTCCTCGCTCGTGGAGGTAGTTTAATGCCAGACTGATTTCTGCAGAGTAAAACCTAGAGGGAGGAAAACACAAGTCTATTACCACAAGGAAATACATGAACAAAAAACAGTTGGGTAGATTGTAACATGCAATGTAGTGTAGGGGCTGCAATTCAATTGCAAAATATGTTTAACCATCCACTACACCTCACCCCCTCCAAAAATTCATAAGTATATGTAGAATTGGACTGATTCTGCTTGTAAGCCATGAAGATATTAATTTCTATTTGCTACACAGCACGTTGCCCGGAAAACCTTTTGCATCACTGCAGGGCAGTCTAATAACTTAACCTCTTCCCGACCCATAGCATACATGTACGTCATGGGTCTGGTGGGCGGACATGAAGGGGGCCCGGGTCCGCGTTATGATTGGGAGATGTCCACTGCTATCAGCAGTGGATCACCGCATTTAAACACTGCATTTAAACATTAAATGCCACTATTCCCTGGTGTCTAGTGCCCCCCCCCCCAACCTGGAATGTCAGATTTACCATATTTTGAACTCCGAAAAAAATATTGCCCTACAAAATTGTGCAATTCCATCTTTTTTTTCAATTTTGCTCTGCATAAAAAAAAAATTCTGGATTTGTAATACATTGTATGATAAAAAAAAAAAGTGTATCAGTGGAAAGTCCAACTCACCACGCAGAAAATAAGCCCTAATACAACTTTGTCAGTCGAAAAATAAAAAATAAAGTTATGGGTCTTAGAAGGAGGTAAAAAATGTGGGCCAGAAATCAAAATTTGGATTTTGTATGAAGGGTAAGGTTACTCCGCTGGAGAATTTTTTTTTTATTTTTTAAATCAACTGGTGCTAGACAGTTAAACAGATCTGTAAATTACTTCTATTTAAAAATCTTAACCCTTCCAGTACTTATCAGTTGCTCTATGCTCCACAGGAACTTATTTTCTTTCTGTCTGACCACAGTGCTCTCTGCTGACACCTCTGTCCATGTCAGGAACTGTCCAGAGCAGAAGCAAATCCCCATAGCAAACTTCTCCTGCTCTGGACAGTTCCTGACATGGACAGAGGTGTCAGCAGAGAGCACTTTGGTCAGACAGAAAGGAAATTAAAAAAGAAAAGAACTTCCTGTGGAGCATACAGCAGGAGATTTTTTTTTCGTAGCCTTCATTGGGGGACACAGAGACCACCTTGGGTATATGCTCTTGCCACTAGGAGGTTCTGTCACTAGGGAAAAAAAAGTCGGCTTCTCCCTGGCAGGATATACCCGCCCACTGGAAATGAGGTGATCAGTTCTGTCAACCAAGAGACAAGTCCAAAGGACCCTAGAAGGGAATATCGGAGAAACACCCAAGAACCGGAAAAGGCTATCCAGACAAGAATGAAGACACGGGTGGGTGCTGTGTCCCCCAATGAAGGCTACGAAAAAGAGATTTTACAGTGAGTACAAAAAAAATCTCATTTTCTCGGTCGCTCTTCATTGGGGGACACAGAGACTATGGAACATACCAAAGCAGTCCCTGGGGTGGGAAGAACAACACCGGAGGAAGGGAGTCAGTCCGGAGACTGAACCCCAGCCGTCCGTAAGACTCACGGATGAGACCCTGGGCTAAAAAGGCAACCAAGGCCTGGAACTGAGCATCCGGCAGTTCCCAATGTCCATGGAGATGGACTAGGACGCCGAGGAAGGGACTGTCCTTAGAAGAGACTCTAAAACAACAGGAAACAGAGAGAGACAAGAAGGGGCGATGCAGAGACTCGATGGCCCAAACCAACCTGGAAGGAGGTAGGAAACTAACTCCAAGGAGCACAGATCCAGACAGAGGGAGAGCCCGGTTGGGAACAAAAAAGGAAAAAGGGAACGACAAAAGAACCCCATTCACAGAGGACCAACCGAAACCAGAAAACCTGGCGAGAAAACGCCAGGGAGAGCCGAAGGCGAGTCAGTCAAGATGAAGACCAGAAACTTCTGGAAAAGAGAGATTGGAAGAGTCTCTGGTGAGACTCAGAAGATTCGACCCAAAAAGCTGTAGATGCCAAAAACCACTGTCCAAGGGGCACAGCGTGATCATCCGGGGAGAAGAGGGGACTCTGAGAGGACACTACACAGGCTGAACAGCGGGAAGAGCCACCGCCATGCTGCAGACGAAAAATGGCCCGACTGGAACAACCCAGTAGACAGGCTTGTCGTCCAACCCCGAAGGAGGAAACAAAGTAAGGAGGAACCCGGAAACTCGGAACGGCGACATGGAACTAAAGACTCTCGAGTCACTGGGAGGTGCCCCACCTGTATGGGGAGCAAACCCAACAGCCGTGAAACGCTCCAAGAGACATACTGCTGTGTCGGGACAAGAAGAAGAGAGGCACAGAAAGACCACCGCCACAAAGGGATCGCGGAGAAACCTGGGCAGGGGAAATGCATGTGCCTGAGTCCGCAATCATCACGAAGGCTGAAGAACCGACCCACAAAATAAGGTACACCACAGAAGTCTAGGAAAAGCCCAAAACAAGGATTAATTGGTTCTGGACCCAGCGGTCGGAGCGAACCAGAGCACTCCCAGCAATGTCTCGTCAGGACGGGAACGGAGGGAAAAGCAAAAGGAAACCCAGCTGGGACTCCCAGGCTCTGGACACAAGAAGGTTACTCCAAAAGATCGGAGTGGCAGTGTAGTACCACCGACACTGACAAAGGGAAGGATGTGCACACCTTTCTCCGCCAAGGAAGGAAGAGAGCAATGGCAGACTGGCTGTCGCTGAGCTATACACTATTGCATAAACCCCTCCTACAGAGGAAAATGCCCTAGCTGCATGAGCAGCAGTAGACAACCAGAAACAGGAGGAGAGCCGGGCTGCAATAGTGAGTAGTAAGCACACAAGAAGAGACGGCGAAAAGCACTTCCGATCATTCCCTGCAAAAAAACAAAGGCCCAGCATGTAGGGGGAAGTGTGAGATGGCTCCAACTTGGCAGATGAAAGTGCTCAGTGAAATAGTCCCCCTAGTGGAGGGGAAAAACAAGGAGAGGTGGAGACGAAACTCAGGCACTGACCGTGCCAAGCTTCATGATCCCAGTACCCTCTGTGGAAGGGAATTTCCCAAGAGCGTCATGTACTGTAGGAGCAAGGAAATGCTGCCCTACAGTAACAGATCAAAGCACTGGGTGGATGTAGCCCCCAGGGACCCTGCAAAAACACACCGAGGCACGGAGGAGCCATGTTGTGTCCCCAGAGGTATTTGAATCCTGGACACTGGAGCTGGGAGATACAAAGACATAACTATGAATGCAAGTAAGAAGTACACGTAGCAACCGACAGCAATGGGAGGAAACACCCCATTGGGGCAAACCCTTGGACCCTGCAAAAAAAGGGGGGGGGGGGGGGCTTTAGATGGTATGGCCTCGGAGCCATCCTGGCCGATTAATGAGGCAACAGAGCAGGCGCCTGAGCCACCCTGTAAAGGAACCCAGGAAGATACCTGGAGGCATTGGGGGGGGGGCTGCAGAACAGGCAGTCGACCCAGCAGGCCCCATGCCCGAACAGAGGTGCTCAACCGCCACAGACCAGTGGAAACAATTACACAGGAAGGCCTGAGGTACACCCCACCGAAAAGGAGGGAAGGAAGGCTCTACATGAGCAGGGTGTCCAGAGCATATGTACGGACACTGACATGGGTACCTCATAATAGTAGAGGGGTAACCAACACTGCCACCACGAAGGGAACCACAGACATCCAAATGTCCGGAAGCATGGAAACTATTCTCAGCAACCAATGGTGTGCCACAACCATGCCCTGAGAAGACTAACGTTATGCTGTTAGAAGGTGAACAGAGAGTGCTGCTGCGAGGAGCAGGAAATGCCCACACCTAATCTCTTAATGGCGCTACACACCGACAAAACAGGTCAGATTTCCAATAGTAAATCAGGACCAATGTGTTTCCAAGTCAGTGCTTAAAACACAATCTGTTGCCAATTTTTGTGCTGTGTGAACCCGGTCTCATCTTTTGGAGACATGGGACGGAACTGTATCATGATTATCACATACCGACGAAACCACAGACAGTGTCCACAAGGTTTTTCAGCAGCCGCCTCTCTTCCTGGATAACCCCTTTAATGAAAACTAAGCTTGTGCTCTAACAGCCGAGATAAGAGAAAGTTTATACACAAATTATTTTTTTTACTTCCAATGCAGTAACATGATTGCTCTATAATATTCTTTTAGCTTTAGGCTAGGTTTCCACACAGGTTTTCTTCTGGCGTTTTTCTGAAAACTGCCACTACAGTTATTGAGAAGTATATGTCCTTCCTTTATATTTCCAATTCCTTCTGGCTTTGGCTCAAAAACTAGGAGTAGGATGATGGTAGATAGAAGCCTTCATTAGACCCCAAAGCTGCCTAGGAAAATTATAATCAACCCCAATTACTCCGCTCTCTGTAAACCACTTAGATCAGTCACCATTCACTGGAGTATCTAGGGGTTAAATGGCCAGGACTGGAAGTTTCTCTTATCTCGGCTGTTGGAGCACAAGCTTAGTTTTCATTAAAGGGGTTATCCAGGAAGAGATGCGGCTGCTGCAAAACCTTGTGGACACTGTCTGTGGTTTCGTCGGCATGTGATAATCATGATACAGTACCGTCCCATGTCTCCAAAGGATGAGACCGGGTTCACACAGCACAAAAATTGGCAACAGATTTTGTTTTAAGCACTGACTTGGAAACACATTAGTCCTGATTTACTATTGGAAACCCGACCTGTTTTGTCGGGTTGTGCGCCAGAATTTGGCGCACTGTCCCACAAATTGTGTCTGTGCCAGAATTTGCGCCAATTTTTTTTAGAATCAGACCTCCCTATTTTACTCAGAAAACCTGAAAAAGGGGCACGGCCACCGGGGAAAGGGGACGTGTCCCTGACATTTAAAAAAAATAAAAAATACCAACATAGTTACTAAGATTATATATATATATATATATATATATATATATATATATATCTCAACTGGCTGCAGAAAGTTAAACAGATTTGTAAATTACTTCTATTAAAAAATCTTAATCCTTTCAGTATTTATGAGCTTCTGAAGTTAAGGTTGTTCTTTTCTGTTTAAGTGCTCTCTGATGACACGTGTCTCGGGAACCGCCCAGTTTAGAAGCAAATTCCCATAGCAAACTGGGCGGTTCCCGAGACACGTGTCATCAGAGAGCACTTACACAGAAAAGAACAACCTTAACTTCAGAAGCTCATAAGTATTGAAAGGATTAAGATGTTTTAATAGAAGAAATTTACAAATCTGTTTAACTTTCTGCAGCCAGTTGAGATATATATATATATATATATATATATATATATATATATATATAAATAAAAAAAGTTTTTTCCTGGATAACCCCTTTTAAGTATTTTAAGTGTACACTTTGACTTAAAATGCTAAGTTAACTAAGCTATACTTCTTCCCTTCTTTACATTGGCAAAATATATAGAAGGCATCTATAAAAGGCAAACCTTGCATGTTCTTCTGGAAGCTTCCTTTGACGCTGCATGTGAAACATTAAATCTCCTCCATTTACATATTCAATAACAAAGAACAGTCTGAAATAGAGGAAAACAAGGATATCTATAAATATGATACAAGACCACTGTCTAAACAATATATGGTGACTGGTAAGCAAATACCATTATTTTATTATATAACCCAGTCATTTTGCACACAGGAAACATATCCATTCTTTAATAGGGGGTTGTCTCAGGAGGACAATAGAAGCCAGTGTAATAATCACCACACAAACTGTTCCGAACGCTGGAGGCGGTGCCGGGAGCTCCCGGTGCCAGCTCCAGCGTTCGGAACAGTTTGTTCCAAACACTGAGCAGTGGAGTACCCCTTTAAGCAGGCATGGACCTCACCAAAGAAATTGAGTATGTCTGTTCTCTAATATAAGCTTTTTGGCCAGGATGTGAAAACCCATATAAAAATGAGGCCTTAAGAGGCTTTTACGAGGGGTAGTTATTGGTCAAACAGGGCACTGCCGATCAGCTGATATAAAAGCAAATGCTTGTTAGTCAACTGGACCCTGTGTTTTATGCAGGTCTCAAAATCATGGTTAGTTGACAACGTATGTCTCAATGTAAACGGGGTGTGCTGCTGACAATGAACAAGTGGATGATCGCATGAATAATCCAGCAATTGTTGAGCGGCTGTTCACTGCCAATTATTGTAACATCTAAAAGGGTCCTTTCCATGATTGCCCACTGACGGCCTGATTGGCACTTGTATCAGGAAGCTATCTGCCCATGTAAAGGCTCCTTATTTTTGCAAAATGGAGAGGATATACATGATACTATTGTAGCATGCCTTGATAAACTATAATCTACAAACCAGCATATTTCAGGTTAACTACCAATAACATAAAAGCCACAGAGCAGTTTATAAGCTACCATACTACATAGCTTATATGTGCAGTCAGAAAACGTGATCACAGTGCAAATCAGCCCTAAGCCATATATCAACACAACAGTATAAAAGAGACAAACAGCAGACTATATTTATTCAGTACTTATTCTCTGCAGTGGAAAAAACCTGGGGTCAGGATAAAGCATTAAATATTACCTGCTTTCTGTCTGGAAACAGGAGTGTAGTCCGACAAGGAAAGGGTGGTTTGAGGCTTGTTCAAACACATGCTTCTCTGTCTGAACCCAGTCAATATCCTGGACACAAAAAGAGAACAATGATAAAATATGACATAAAAATGCTGCTTTTAATGTTAGGACAAAATCAAAAACAATCAAACGTTGTGAAGAGGCAAAATCCGTCTTCTTGCAGGAATCAAACCTTTATCTGATTTAGTTGATTATATTAAAGGGGTATTCCAGGATTTTTTTTTATTTGACTATGCTACAGGGGCGGTAAAGTTAGTGTAGTTCATAATATAGTGTCTGTACCTATGTGTGACGGTTTTCTCACAATTCTTATGTGATTTTCACCCCAATATTTAACAGCATACAAAATTACTGTTGTCTCAGATTTTTCCCAGATTGCAATGCGGCTGAGACCTGACTCACTAGTCAGCTGATGACAGGGAGCCTATCTGCTTCAACGGGTGAAGGGATCGCTTAGTGGGAGAGAGATAAATCTGCAACTAATGCAACAGCTGTAGGCACCCTGATTGAAAACCACAGGTCTTTTGAATGGATGCAGCTCATTTATGTTTCAATGGGTAGGGTGGCTGATGTGTGGGAGGGAGGAAAATGGAATTATGGGATTTGTAGGCAAAGAAGAAAACTAGAAAAAGGAAATACCAGTTCACACAAAGCTAGCCACAGTGTTATGGTAATCTCACAACATAGCCATTTAGCCCCAAGACAAGCACAGATCCTTCCTAAGCATGTCCATTACTGCCTGCTAGGTACATACTAAAATCACCTTATGGTGGATAACCCCTTTAATGTTTACAAGTTGACAGGTACCAGTCACTAATGGTTGAATAAACAAGGTAGAGGGGAGGTTGATTTGCCTTGACTACACAACCCTGTTTCACTCTGTGCACTAACAATGTAATTTAAAGGTGTCATCACACTATAAGAAAAGTGAAAACATTCAGCTATACATCGTGTTCCATACCTTTTAGCAGGCACCATATATGTGAGCATGTATCACACCTCTTTAAAAGAGGTTACAAAATGTAATCTTCAAGAGGGAACTGACAAAACTTTATGACATTTTCCCTTTTGTTTAAATATGGTTTGTGGCGGAGATCTCTAGTTAAATTTGTTATTGTAGAGAAGTCTTACTTAGGCAGTCAAAATAGCTCTCATGTATCCTGTACACATGTAAGCTTAGCATCTTTAGCATAAGCAAACCAGAATAAGCTATGAATGGTTTAATACACATGACAACACATAAAATAAAATAAAAACTAAAGACAAAAGAAGTTTTTTGTTTTTTTTATCCCAACCATTAGCCATTGTTAGAACGGGCTGTGTGCAGGAGTCTCGCGCTGGTCTCCTTTGTAACTGTACTTAGCATTGGACCCAGAGACATAGAAATTTGTAAGGCTCCTGCGTACAGCCCCTTTAACATTTGCTAGGACCATGGGAAATAGAGACTCAGAAAAGGTATTTACAAAACATTTATGCCTTTTACTACTAATTAATATCAAATTTTTTTTATATTTGAACGGGCGATACAGGGGCCAGAGTATCATGACGTCACAGCCCGCCCCGTTAATGCAAGTCTATGGGAGGGGGCAAGACGGCCACAACGCCCCCTCCCATAGACTTGCATTGACTTCCTTTGGATAGGGGAAAAGATGTCTAGGGGCGGAGTACCGCTTTAAGGGGGTCATTTATGAACTGTGAGACTTTAGAGATTTTTTGCATGTGCGGCGCACTAGTGTGCACCAGAACGGCATTTTTCAAGATGCCTGCACCTTTTAATAAATGTCAGCTGTTGTTTACATGCGACTTGGAGCTAACTTGGTGTGCACTTGCCAGTTAGCTCTGCATGGCTGCCTGCATCCTGTCTGGAGTGACCACTGCACAAAAATGTTTAGGCACTGATTTACCAAGTGCATCTTTTGCAGTAGTCGCACATCATAAGTCAACGCGTAAACTCTGCACCTAGGAAACTATGCACAAACCAGGCCCTGGGGCTTTCTTCCTTCTGAGGTAGTCACTGTGGCCCTGGGCTGTTTTCACACCTACTGCATGATTGACAGCCTGGGCATTGTCGACCTCAGCGCTCTACTCACCGAAGTCTCACAAGCCCAGAAGAAGCTTTATTTAGAGGGTTAGCGCTGCTTCTGGGCATGTGTGAGTTTACAGTACAGAGTGGTGATGTCGGCGGTGCCCGGGCTGTCAATCATGACTGAGTAGGTATGAATACAGCCCTGGGCCACAGTGACTGCCTCGGGAAGAAGAAAGCTCCAGGGTGTGGTTTGGGCATAGTTTCCTAGGCACAAAGATTACACACTGATTAAGGATTATGAGTAGAAGTGATTACAGCTCGGAAGGCACTGACTACCTCAGGAAGAACAACGCCCCTGGGACTACTTGTTCCTAATGTACATACAGCGCGGGATAACTTTCAAACTTATATTCCCTGGGATTCCCAGTTGCCAACAGTTATATAGGGTAAATCGAAGATTGCCACCTTCTAAATACTTGCTTGGCTGACTTCTCCAAAGGCAGTGCATTCTCTGTGGCAGGAGCTTATGTCCCACCAGAACAAAGGGTCACATCTGCCTGATTCTTCTTTTGGGAAAACTCTAAAATAATTAAATATTGAATCTCGCTGAAATTGGAGTGTATGCTTGGTATTTATCTCGTTTATATGGCCACCATAACATCAGCTATAGAGTACTATACATGTAAACCTGGTTCATAGAATTGACAACAATGTAATCCTCTCCTTTCAAAATGTCAGTGCATAGTTTATTACAAAGGAGGAATGCTCGTTTCACTAAATATTAAGGGGGATCTGACAGCTGGATCACACACACTAACCTGAATACACAGGCTTAAAACAATGAATAACTTAACTTACTCAGATTGGTCCAGCCATTCCATAGTTATCAATAGCCCTGCTCATATACGTTCTTGTCACCTGCATCTCAAAAACATTTCCAGAATCCGCCCGTTACTCACTACTGAAACTGCTAAAACTCTCATTATTGCTTTGATTCACTCCCGCCTCGACTACTGTAACTCTTTACTAATAGGCCTTCCTTTCTCCAAACTCTCTCCTCTCCAGTCCATCCTTAATGCCGCAGCCAGACTCATCTTCCTCTCCAGCCGATACACCGACGCCTCCTCCCTGTGCCAGTCACTACACTGGTTACCAATTCAGTCCAGAATACAGTACAAAATCCTCAGTCTCACACACAAAGCTCTCCACAATGCTGCACCTCCCTACATCTCCTCTCTCATCTCCGTCTACCATCCTACACGTTCTCTACGATCTGCTAATGATCTCACACTAACATCTTCTATAATCCGAACTTCTCACTCCCGTCTCCAAGACTTCACTCGTGCTGCACCGGTTCTCTGGAATGCTATCCCTCAGTCCCTCAGACTCAACAACAACATCCATAGTTTCAAATGTGGCCTAAAAACACATCTCTTCAGACAGGCCTATAACAGTCTCTAATTGGCCTCAACAAATCCCCACACCTCTTGTTTGAATAGTTATTGTGTAATATTATGTCTGATACTCGTCTTTGTTTGTACCCCATAATTGTAAGTGCTGCGGAATCTGTAGGCGCTATATAACTAAATAAAATAAATAAATATGCAAATGATACTTTCTGCACAATGGAGGTGGGGACTGGCATTCCTAGCATTTCTTCCTCCATGCTCTGTGCTCAGAGATCTCCCCCACCCTCTTGTCTGAGCTCTGCATCCAAAGGAGGGGGGTCACATGCGGGAAGACTCCACATCATAAAGATGTGAGAGTGAAACCTGCATAAACATTTAGGAGAGGGGAGGAGATCTGAGGACAGGGCACGGAGTTAGAAATGCTTGGAATGCCAGCTCTCTCCTCCATTGCGCAGAAAGAAACAATTAGCATATCAGCAGTGCTATGTATATCTCTGCAATAGCTGAACCGATGTGTGTACGTTATACATCATTTTAATCAGGTTTACCCCTCTATAAACCTGTGTACAGTGACCCCCCCGACCTACAATGGCCCCGACATACGATAATTTCAACATGCGATGGCCGCTCAGAGGCCATCGCATGTTGAAGGCAGCATCAACATACGATGCTTTTGTATGTCGGGGCCATCGCATAAACGGCTATCCGGCAGTGCAGACTGCTTCAGCTGCCACCGGATAGTCGTTTACGGTGCCCCGTGTGGTCCGCTGACGATCACTTACCTGTCCTCGGGGCTCCGGCGCGTCCTCTTCGGGATTCCCTGCATCGCCGGTGCTCTCGATAGTCGTCATCACGTCGCTGCACACGCTGTCCCTTCATCCAATAGGAGCGGCGTGCGTAACAACGTGATGGCGGCGACAGAGAGCGCGGATGCCGGGGAAGCAGAGGCCTTGCCGGAGCGTCGGGGTCACCCCAGGGACGAGGCGACAGCGATGGAAGGCGACATCCAGGGCAGCGGTGATGGTCCGGAGCGGCAGGGACAGGTGAGTACAACTTCCTATACCAGTGGTCTTCAACCTGTGGACCTGCAGATGTTGCAAAACTACAACTTCCAGCATGCCCGGACAGACAACGGCTGTCCGGGCATGCTGGGTGTTGTAGTTTTGCAACATCTGGAGGTCCACAGGTTGTAGACCACTGTCCTATACTTTACATTGCACGGATCCTTCAACATACGATGGTTTCAACAAACGATGGTCCATTTGGAACGGATTACCATCGTATGTTGAGGGACCACTGTATTTAAGTTAAAGCAAGTGATCCAGCTGTCAGATTAAGCACAGAAAACTGGAAAAATATAGATGAGCAGATAAGGAAAATAAACTACTGATGACATAAACCAAAACCTAAGGAGTGGAGAAACATGAAGAGACTTTATAGGATATCTGTGCACGTTATAATACCTACCTCATCATCATTAACCAATTCTTTTTTGACCACTTTCATTGCATAGATACGCTCTGTCTTCTTTAACCGCACTAGCAGGACCTTTGCATAGCTTCCTCTTCCAATGACTCTAAGCAGGTCAAAATCTTGTAATCCTAGGCTGGAGGGGGGCTTATCACTGTCCCTGCTGTTTCGAGCCTGTTACAAAAAAAAAAAGTTCAAAAGGATCTGATTAAAGCGCCCATTTCATGTTCCAGCATCATTTTGTTGCTATTCAGACGGTTATAGAAAAAGAGGATAACTGAGGAACAGCAGCTTTCATGGAAGGACAAATGCAACTAAGCATATAGAATCTACCATTGTAAGAATAGAAGAAAAAGGAATCCAAAAAGAAGAAACATGACCAAAGTACACTTGCTCAATCAGCAGCATTCAATATAGCACTATCAAAGCCAGGCTTCTTCACAGCATGGGTGCATCCTAGAAAAGTGGGTTACAGCTGAATTTCTTATTCCTAAAACGTATCTATGGCCTAAAAGAAGGTAAAGACTGCTTACATGGTTAGCAGTATATCCCTACATAAATCTGGGCCCACTACAAACACATTTCCATCATATATGACAGCGCCATGACTTTAAAAAGACAGACATGATGCACTTTCAGTATATGCTTGTAGCTCTCGAAGGTAACAAGATTGTCACCTTGTCTGAGAATGAAAACAAAAACTCCACATACAATGCTACAAAAACTGTCTAGATCTGCGAGACCAATCAGAAATGGCATTTCACGGTTAAAAAACCTTTTAAATGAAGTGCACGCACTGACCAGGTGTTTAATAGCGCCTCCCTACAGTACAGTGAGGTACTACATGTTCTGTATTACTCTTTAGCTGTGCCAGGGTTATCTGCTCCTTTGAACACCAGGTGAAGACGGCTCCATTTTACTTTTTTGGGACACTGCCTCTGCACTGGTTTTGATAAATCTCCCCCACAAAGTTGCCCATAGCAACCAATCAGCTTGCTTCTTTCATTTTTCACAGGCCTTGTTAAGAATGTAACAAGTAAACTGATTGGTTGCTATGGGCAACTGGGCAACTTTGCCTCTGCACAGGTTTTGATAAATCTCCCCCTGTGTGTTCTGTACAGGACCCTGAAGAACCTCCTGTCCTCTACATAGAGACAGCTTCCAGAAGATCTTTCTTACTTTTATATGTAAGGACTTGCTTTATCTGTATTAGTTATCTATTTTTTATCTTTAATCCTCACTTTTTCTTCTTTTTGGATGACATTTGTGAGGTTTCAGAACCAATGAACAGGTTTCTATAGAGTTATGGTCTCAACATACAATGGCCAACAATGCTGCTTCAGTATTTAGCACGGCCTTTGTTCACTTCCCTGGATGACATGTTCTCCTGATGACATCTTGAATAAAATGCAGCAAGTCACTGGCCTATTACAGCTGAGGACAGTGATAGGCTACAGGGTCCCACAATATTATTATAAGGGGAAAAAAGCAGAGGCAGCAGGGGGCATTATCACTGGACTAGCAAGGTGAATATATTCAGATTATCAAAACCTGTGTAAGGGTGGGTTCACACCACGTTTTTGCAATCCAGTTCCTGTGTCACGTTTTTTTTGAAGGAAACGTATCGCTAAAAACCGCACTAAACCGCATGCAACCGTATATGCCGGATTCCGGTTAAAAAACGCATTATAATAAAAAACGTATATACGGTTGCATACGGTTTTACACTAAAAACACTCCCAGATAGAAGATTCTAGAAGCTGGTGGTACTTTCGGAACCAACTGCGCATGTGCAGATTTGTAAACCGTATTGTGAAGACCGGATGTAACCGTAAGTGTATCCGGTTGAATACGGTTCTCATAGACCACCATTATATAAAAAACGGATACGGTTTAAATACGGTTTTTCAAACGGACTTTAAACCGTAGTAGACTACGGTTTGAAGTACGGGAAATTAAACGCTTTTAACCGTAACGGATACAAAACGTATGCAACCGCATGATACGGTTAACATACAGTTTGCAATACAAAGTCAATGAGTACAGTTTGCAATACGGTTCCATACGGTTTTGACACTCAAACCGTATACAGGAACTATATTGCAAAAACGTGGTGTGAACCCACCCATAAGGAAGAGTGGTGCAGTCACTTATAGCAAACAATTCAGATTGCTTCTTTCATTTTTAAAAAGGCCAATGGAAAATAATAGAAGCAACCTTATTGGTTGGTGTGGGCAACTGTATCACTTTTGCTTTACACAGGGTTTGATACATTTTCCCAATTGTGTTTTATTTTAGAACCCTAGAAAGCTTTTTTTTTTCTTCTATTTTTTTATCTTTAACAACTCATTCAACATACAATAATTTACATCCACATATACTTTGAATTAAAAACTGTTTACAGAAAACAGTTTCCCAGATTGGAAGATCATTTTAATATTAAATCTCTTTAATATTTAAAGGGATTATCCAGCCACCAAAAAAGTTTATATTTGGCTGGGGGTGGCATTTAAAACAATACTCACCTACCTGGGTGCCCTGCTCACCCCACTACTCCAAAGATGGTATCCTCTCGGCCCACTCTGCCAATCATTGGCCTTAGAAAAAGAAAGTAGTGGGACCAGCAGGGTACCAGATAATGCCACACCAGAAGCTGCAATAGACAGGGATATGTATGCCTTTTTATTATTATTTTCATGCTGCACCAAGCCATGTATTAACTTTTTTTGCAAACCCAGATAACTTCTTTAACCCTTGAAGGACCAAGCCCATTTTCACCTTAAGGACCAGACCAATTTTATTTCAGCATTTTTGTTTTTTCCTCCTCGCCTTCTAAAATCCGTAACTCTTTCATATTTCCATCTACAGACCCATATAAGGGCTTGTTTTTTGCGTGACCAATTGTACTTTGTAATGAAACCTCCGATTTTACCATAAAATCTACGACGAACCCAAAAAAAATATTTTTTTAGGGAGGAAATTTAAATGACAACCACAATTTTGCACATTTTGGAGGGTTTCGTTTTCACACTGTAAAATTTACGGTAAAAATGACATGTGTTCTTTATTCTGTGGGTCAATACGATTAAAATGATACCCATGGCTCGATACTTTTATGTTTTTGTATCGCTTAAAAAAAATCTAAAACTTTTTGTACAAAATCAGTAATCTAAAATCGCCCTATTTTGACCACCTATAACTTTTTCATTTTTCCGTATACAGGGCGGTATGAGGGCTCATTTTTTTGCGCCATCATCTGAACTTTTTATCAATACCACATTTGCATATATAAAACTTTTATATCATTTTTTTTGTTTTTTTTTATAAAATGTGTCAAAAAAGCAGCATTTTTGGACTTTTTTTAAAATATTTTTTACTTTTACGCCGTTCACCCTACGGGATCATTAACATTATATTTTGATAGTTTGGACATTTACACACGCGGCGATACCAAATAAATATGTTTATTAAAAAAATTACGCTTTTTGGGGGTAAAATGGGAAAAACTGACAATTTTTATTTTTATTGGGGGAGGGGATTTTTCACTTTTTTTAACTTTTTAATTTTACATTTTTCAACTTTAATTTTTACAATTTTTATGTCCCCATAGGGGACTAATCTATAGCAATCCTTTGATTGCTAATATTGTTCAGTACTATGCATAGGACAGAGCACTGATCAGTATTATCCGTCATCTCCTACTCTGGTCTGCTCGATCTCAGACCAGAGCAGGAGACGCCGGGAGATGACCGGAGCCAGGTGAGGGGACCTCTGGCCGCCATGCTGGATGATCGGATCGCCGCGACAGCGCTGCGGGCGATCCGATCATGCATTCAAAGTACCGCACTGCCGCAGATGCCGTGATCTGTACAGATCATGGCATCTGTGGGGTTAATGGCGGACATCCGCGCGATCGCGGATGTCGGCCATTACCGACTGGTCCCCGTGTATGACGAGAGCACCGCTCCGATGCTTGCGGCCATACACAGGACGTAAATGTACGTCCTGGTGCGGGAAGTCGCGCCAAACCAGGACGTACATTTACGTCCGTGGTCGTTAAGGGGTACTCCGCTGGAAAACATTTTTTTTTTGTTTATTTAAATCAACTGGTGCCAGAAAGTTAAACAGATTTGTAAAATACTTCCATTAAAAAATTGTAATCCTTCCAGTACTTATCACCTGTTATATGCTCCTTTCTGTCTGACCACAGTGCTCAATGCTGACACCACTGTCTATTTTAGGAACTGTCAAGAGCAGGAGAGATTTGCTATGGGGATTTGCTCCTAATCTGGACAGTTCCTAAAATAGACAGAGGTGTTAGCAGAGAGCACTGTGGTCAGACAGAAAGGAAATTCAAAAAGAAAAGAACTTCCTGTGGAGCATATAGCGGCTGATAAGTACTGGAAGGATTAAGATTTTTTAATAGAAGTAATTTACAAATCTGTTTAACTTTCTGTCACCAGTTGATTTAAAAATAAATGTTTTCCAGTGGAGTACCCCTTTAAGTAGCAGAAAACAAAGACTTTTTTCTTCTTGGATATAGATGTGCAAATTACTGGCGCAATCACTTTTGAAAGTAGCATTTTACCTCAGACCAACCTAAATAAACCTTTATTAAACAAGTAAAAAAAAAATGTATGGCCTTATATTTTGAGATTGTATAGCTTTGGTGATAATGTACTGTATTTGTAAGTCCTTTTTTTACATCAATGCCAAGAAATATGAAGAGTTTATAAAAAGCCAATGAATAGAAAGAGGAGTTGCCAAAGACAGCAAATCATGGACACTGCTTTATCGCCAACCTGTTTTAGACAAAATAACTGTTTTTCAATTGGAGGTAAAAAGACAACCTTATTTTCCAGTGCTTAAAAAAAATAAAATAAAAATCTCCACCTTTGTTTTTACAGCATTATAGTATTGGGCTAATGTAGGAAATGATTGCAGGAATCAATGTACAGACATGACCTCCTGCTCACTACTCATCCTGGTCTTGTCCTGAGCACCATATACAGATACTTTAGACCAGTGGTTCTTAACCTTGTTGGAGGTACTGAACCCCACCAGTTTCATATGCGCATTCACCGAACCCCTCTTAATTGGAAAAATAAAATGTGATTTTTTTCAAATTCAAAACATAGGAGGTATATATTTAAGTATATATTTATACATTGGTGCACAAAATGAACAAAACCATTAAGAACAAAACCATCAAAACATGATTTTCACACAAAAGCATAATATTTACTGCAAATCAGTGTGACTTCTGCTGTTGTCTTTCAGAGACCAGTTCAGAAATGCGCGGCTTTACCTTGGCAAGTGCCACTCTCATGTCATTTTCGCAACAATGGCAGTGTTCTCCCACATTAGGCTGGCAGTATGTTCCCCCACATTAGGCAGGCTGTGTTCCCCCCCACATTAGGCTGGCAGTATGTTCCCCCACATTAGGCAGGCTGTGTTCCCCCCCACATTAGGCAGGCAGTGTTCCCCCCCACATTAGGCAGGCAGTCTTCCCCCCACATTAGGCAGGCAGTCTTCCCCCCCACATTAGGCAGGCAGTCTTCCCCCCCACATTAGGCAGGCAGTCTTCCCCCCCACATTAGGCAGGCAGTCTTCCCCCCACATTAGGCAGGCAGTCTTCCCCCCACATTAGGCAGGCAGTCTTCCCCCACATTAGGCAGGCAGTCTTCCCCCACATTAGGCAGGCAGTCTTCCCCCACATTAGGCAGGCAGTCTTCCCCCACATTAGGCAGGCAGTCTTCCCCCACATTAGGCAGGCAGTCTTCCCCCACATTAGGCAGGCAGTCTTCCCCCACATTAGGCAGGCAGTCTTCCCCCACATTAGGCAGGCAGTCTTCCCCCACATTAGGCAGGCAGTCTTCCCCCACATTAGGCAGGCAGTCTTCCCCCACATTAGGCAGGCAGTCTTCCCCCACATTAGGCAGGCAGTCTTCCCCCACATTAGGCAGGCAGTCTTCCCCCACATTAGGCAGGCAGTCTTCCCCCACATTAGGCAGGCAGTCTTCCCCCACATTAGGCAGGCAGTCTTCCCCCACATTAGGCAGACAGAGTTCCCCCACATTAGGCAGACAGAGTTCCCCCACATTAGGCAGACAGAGTTCCCCCACATTAGGCAGACAGAGTTCCCCCACATTATGTAGGCCAGTCATCTTCAACCGGCGGACCTCCAGATGTTGCAAAACTACAACTCCCAGAATGCCCGGACAGCCGTTGGCTGGGAGTTGTAGTTTTGCAACATCTGGAGGTCCACAGGTTGAAGACCACTGATGTAGGCAGTGTTCCCCCACAGACATCCAGCCTCCAGCCATATACAGTGTATGCCTGTGTACTGCCCACTTCAGTGCTCCGACCACCGCTCCGGCTATAGCAGTAGGTCTGGGGACCGGTGGACGGAGCACCGAAGATGACATGCTGCTGGTCACTTACCAAGCTGGCCAGCACTCGTCTCCCTCCTTCTCTATCCTACGGACCTCGGCGCCTTCATTTCCATGGGCGCACGCACGGGACGTCAGTGACGTCCCGGCGTGCGCTATGTCCCTGCTTGGTTTGCCTGTCCTGTTGTGACCTCCCCCACGAACCCCTGGGACTGACTCACCGAACCCCTGGGGTTCGATCGAACCCAGGTTAAGAACCACTGCTTTAGACTCACCAAAATGAAAGTCTGGATACCTTATTGAAAAATAAAAACAATAGAAATTGAAAAGGCTTTCAGTGACAAAGATATGAGGCTGACCAAGAGAACAATATTACCCAGTTCGAAGAAATACATCCACTTTAAAGTGCCCTGGATAATAACAGCAGTAGATATTTGACAGTAGGTATTACAGGTCACTGTCTTCTTGTACAAGCAATGTATTTTTCTTATTGCAGTGCAGTAGTGAACATGCAATTACAGGTATAGAACAAGCTATTATGGTCCACTTCTCTTGTTTTCATCTTGAGGGATGTGATAGTCCCACAACTGACCAAACAATGTCTGTCTGCATGTGTTACAGAACATAAAAATACAGTAAAAAGTAGAAAAGCAATCCAAGTCAGCTATAGATCACACAATAAGAAGCCTTTAAAATGCACTCACCTCTTTCTCTTCACCATCCTGGTCTATGCTATTCTGACTCCTATGCCTGTAAGTGGATTCTGCAACAATAAATACATTAATTATAAGTCTTAATTGCTACTCTTCATTTTAGCAGTGTTCTTGAAGTGCATGAAACATATGTGAAGTGTATGGTAATATTAGTATACTGAGTGACAGGATTATTTTCCTATGGGGCTTTGGTAAGCCTGGCTAGGTAAATACACTGAGAAGAATGTGCGACATCGCAGCTGGCATAGCAATTTCCACTTACCCAACATCTGTCATATAAAGTAAGTATTGTATGCATATTTGCCCTTTTCTATCAAGCTTATACAAGCCATTATGGATATGTTTTGTTATATTTTGGACTGAAGTACCATAGAGTTTAAATTTCAGTTCTCTAGTTTTAGGACATGACAAGATAAGCTAAGATATATCTCAGGACTAAAACAGCAGATGTGAGCTGAATGCATTTCCCTGTCTGTAGGTGACGTGTCATACTGTTTTTGATAAGTACATGATACCATACATTATTCTAACAATAATGCCTCTACGACAAAAAAAAAAAAAAACTGTGTCTAGGGGTATTCCATTTTTATTTTTCCTTCAACCTTTAATCCCATCTTGACAAGTTATATATAAGTGTGTAATATGCATATATAACCTCGGTGCACTGCTTTTTTCAGTTTTCCTGCATGGGACTGTGGCCACGCGGCCAGAGACATTACGTTAGAAGTTACAGGGTTACCGGGGGAGCACCGCTATGCTGCAGGGGGAAGTGGATTTCCCCAGAGACCATGTGACCTCTGACAATTGTAAATCCTACTAAACTTGCTCACTCACTGCAGTGTAACTGCGCTTCTTGAAGACCATATGACATTACAACGTATTGTTTACAGGCACATGGAACTTTGGGAAAGATGGCAGGGATGTACAAGTCTTCAGAGAGCACACGCTCTGCCCACCCACTGCACTGTAGCCCAGTTCCCCCCCAAGGACCATGTATGTGACTTGTGACGTTTTGTCTTTGGCTGCAGGGAGGTCATAGAGAACAGTAAAAACAAATGACTTTCACTACAGCACTACCATGTGTGGGTCCCATGCCATGAAAACTGGAAAATGCTCATTGGTTATATACGTTCATATTACATTCTAGTATAACTTGGCATCATGGGCTCAAAGCTTGAAGAAAAAAAAACAAAAAAAATATCGAATTTCCTTTAATGTACCAAACAAGTACGAGTGGGCATTTTCTTTAATAGAGTGCTCTGTTACATACCACCCTCAACTTGTGGATTCATGCCTGGGGTTTCCATAGGTATAATAGGCTCCTATAATAAAAAAAAAGAAATAATGATTATATATATATATATATATATATATATATATATATATATAAATTAAACTTTATTATAGATATGCACATTATACATTATTTTTTACATGCTGTAAATAAGTTCACCTAAGTTTAGAAGAAAACACAGATCATCACTTTACAGGAAAAGCACTGGTACTTACCGCTATTGTGTGTCGTCCACATTCAATGCTAACAAGCTTGTGGCATTTCTTATGGACTAGTAGCTTACAGTTGATACATTTGTAACCTTGTCGTCCTAGCCCCCATATTCGGTCAGTACAGATGGCACAGTGTGCTCTCTGGAAACAGATAAACACATATATGAAACAGATTGATAGCAAATTGTAGGTTTATCTTTTCTATATACTGCATAAAAAACTGACACTGGCATCCCCAACATTAGCAGGCAATGGCGACACAAACCCTACAAACTATAGCTTGTTTGTATACTGTGAGAATGTCAATTGATGTCAAATAAAGGAGACAAAACAGGAGCAGATGAACAATGTAAGCACTGAGGAGCAATGTAAGCACTGAGGAGCAATGTAAGCACTGAGGAGCAATGTAAGCACTGAGGAGCAATGTAAGCACTGAGGAGCAATGTAAGCACTGAGGAGCAATGTAAGCACTGAGGAGCAATGTAAGCACTGAGGAGCAATGTAAGCACTGAGGAGCAATGTAAGCACTGAGGAGCAATGTAAGCACTGAGGAGCAATGTAAGCACTGAGGAGCAATGTAAGCACTAAGGAGCAATGTAAGCACTAAGGAGCAATGTAAGCACTAAGGAGCAATGTAAGCACTAAGGAGCAATGTAAGCACTAAGGAGCATTGTAAGCACTAAGGAGCATTGTAAGCACTGAGGAGCAATGTAAGCACTGAGGAGCAATGTAAGCACTGAGGAGCAATGTAAGCACTAAGGAGCAATGTAAGCACTAAGGAGCAATGTAAGCACTAAGGAGCAATGTAAGCACTAAGGAGCAATGTAAGCACTAAGGAGCAATGTAAGTTCTAAGGAGCAATGTAAGCACTGTTGATGCACAGGCCATGAAATAGACGAGGCATCTGACTAATGATACATTATATGCGGGGGAAAGCAGCCTATCAATAGCTTTAGCTACATATGCATAACACAAGAAACTGACCAAATGATAAATCATCCCCCCCCCCCCCCCCCCCCCACCCCAGTGTGTTCAATAATGGATAGATTCATAAGATTTGACAGATTCTGACACATGCAAAAATAAAACAATTAGATAAATAACTACACAGGTGCAACCATCAAATGATAAAATAAACATGTTTTGAAGACATTAGAGATTTATCAAGCCGTCTTACAATAAGATTCCCCATAGCAACCAATCACAGCTTAGCTTTCATTTTACCAGAGCAGTATGGAAAATGAAAGCTGAGCAGTGACTGATTGCTATGGCAACAAAGAGAATCTTACTGTAATACAGCTTGATAAATCTCCCCCAGAGGTCATTTTATAGGGGGGATGTATGTAGCACTTACATATGTCTGCAGGAATTGGAACTTTTTTTTTTTTTGTCTCTGGTGTATCTATAATAGGTTCTCTATGTAAGTCTATGGCGGTCGTCAAACAATAACAGTTTGGACAATTCAGCACACAGTGATTCAATTATTTTATTTTATACTAGCTTAATACCCGGCGTTGCCCGGTTGTTCCTTCCTAATCCTTGTTGGGGAGGTAAATAAACAAAGGAGGAAGCTTTTGACTTCATATCCCCGTCCTCATATATTGTGGTCATATCCAAACCCCATATCCCAGCCTCCTATCCCGACATCATATCTCAACCTCATATCCCGTCCTCCTGTCTCGACCTCCTATCCCGGCCCTCCTATCTCGACCCGTAATATATGTACCAGGTATTAAAATATCTTCAGCCGTACAGAAGTTATGTGGAAACATACATTTCCCATTGATTTGCATGGGATTTTAATCAAAAACCCTGACACTCACAAATGGGGGTAGTTAAGGGTTAAATTAACTATCCTATATTTTAAGTGGACATATAAGTAACATGTGACCAAGTATTATTGAAATATCTCCAGCCGTTTGGAAGTTATGCAGTAACATATTTCCCATTGACATGTATGGGACTTTAAACATAAACCCCGCCCCTGGCAAATGGAGGTGAGTAAGGGTTAAATCACCTATCCTATGTTTGTTGTTGACATATAAGTAACATGTGTGCCAAGTTTCATTTTAATATCTTTAGCCGTTTGGAAGTTTTTGTGGAACATACACACATACATAAATAAATACATACATACACACACGTTGAGAGAGATATATATATATATATATATATATATATATATATATATATATATATATATATATATATATAGAGAGAGAGAGAGAGAGAGAGAGAGAGAGAGAGAGAGAGAGAGAGAGAGAGAGAGAGAGAGAGAGAGAGAGAGAGAGAGAGAGAGAGAGAGAGAGAGAGAGAGAGAGAGAGAGAGAGAGAGAGAGAGAGAGAGAGAGAGAGAGAGAGAGAGAGAGAGAGAGAGAGAGAGAGAGAGAGAGAGAGAGAGAGAGAGGAGAGAGAGAGAGAGAGAGAGAGAGATAGATTTTGGAGAATGAAAAAAGGGTGATTTGAATTTTTATTATGGATGAAGAAGTTAATTTATATTTTTCAAAAACAATTGAAATAAATTTTTTACATTTTTTCATTTTTACGCCTAGCAATCGCATCGAGGGAAGGCTTTTCCAACCATTACATCACCAATAACACTCATAAATGCCATTTACATGCAACTAAAAGTGGCATCCAGCTAGTCAATAGCTGCCAGCACAGATTGCTCCATGCCAGCTATTAGAAGTGGCCCTCTGCTACTAGAAGCAGCCAGGGGTCGCCAGGTATCGAGCAGGCTCGCTTTCCAAGCCCTCTCCTTACCCATTAACAGCCCTATGATGTACAAATATATCAGGGGTCATTAAGGGGTTAGTGATTTTTTTTTTTTTTAAGCTATTAACAAATGTTTAGGGATTTTTCCATTATTAAATAAAGTATTCGCAAGCACTGCACTAATAAGCTTGATACAGACGCTTACTGACTCTTGTATGCCATTGTTCGGCTCCTTTCACACAATAAAATGCATCCATTTTAAAGATCTGCTTAATGTTCCATTATGAAAAACTCTTAAAATCGGCCATTAAACAGCTGTTACAAAATCCCATACGGCTGTTACAAAATCCCATTATAGTCTATGGGATTTTTACATTATCCGTTTTAACCCGTCATAGCCCGTTATTTATAACGGACATTATTTTGTGACTGAGAAAGAACAGAAGAAATGGTGCATGCACTATTTCTCCCATTACTTTCTCCAGTCACAAAATAATGTCCGTTATAAATAACGGGCTATGACGGGTTTAAAACGGATAATGTAAAAATCCCATAGACTATAATGGGATTTTGTAACAGCCGTATGGGATTTTGTAACGGCTGTTTAATGGCCGATTTAAAAGTTTTTTTTTAACAGAACATTAAAACGGATCTTTAAAACGGATAATTCTATAGTGTGAAAGGGGCCTTATCTGCGACTCTAAAAGAGAGATTATAAGTGCTATGTAACCTGGCACAAGCTTTAATTCCAAGCAGGCAGTTATGCATATGTGACTTTTTACAGACACCCATAAAACCATTTTCAAAATTTGTCGCACATAAATACCCCATACAGTGTTCTCCAGTGCCATAAGACCCTAAATACAAAAGAGACAGTAAATTTCCCCCCAGTCCTTAAAAATACTAACTCTGTTAAATCTCTTGGCTTGGAATGTATGTCCATTTGCACAATATAGTTTTCGCCACCGTCTTGCTCCACGTCGATAGATGGACTCTGAAAAAGGTTTTTAATATATTAGGTACACAAAATTTGCTTTGCATACTGCATGAACCGTAATAAAAGCAGTGTGATACCAAGTTTTTTTCATACCCTGTTAAAAAAAAAGGGACATACCACGGTGCAGTCCATTCACTTGGCTTATAATCCACAGTCATGTTTCTAGCCTCTTAAAAGTGTTGTGCATAGACTCAAGGGGGCTCTACCTACAAAAAAATGGCCCCAGAGAGCAAGCTCTCGTCCTTCAGGAGGAGAGATACTCTGCATACTGAGCAGCTATGAAACATTTGAATTGTTTGGTGGTTCACTTAGGAAGAATCTGCCTTTTCTAAAACAAATGAATAATAAATCAAGAAGCATGTGTGGTTGGTCTCATATGAAACCAAAATCAAAGTAAGACCTCAAACCAATATGTGAGATGAGATGACTTACTACCTTTACATGGTTTCATGTCATCATGCCATAGGGACAAGGTCAACCATGTTGCCCCAGGCTAAGTGAGTAACATTTTGAATACTATTAGCATGGCTGGATACCTGGTCTTTGCAGGCTAGAAATCATTAACAGCCTTCCCCAGATTCTTCTAAGAGAGTTTCCCTTTTTATCAGAGCTGTAGACAATAGGTTAACTCATGACTTACTTTAGTGAACACATGTAGACTTTTAGTAAATACATGTATTCCCCAAGAAATAACAATTCTTGAAATATGAATAATGTGAGACAGAAATTTGTCAAGAAGCATCAAGAAAAAGCTGCAGTAGACAAGATGGATAAAAACATGTAATGGAGATGAAATGTATATTCTCCCTTGCCAAAATGCTGTATATAGTTTTCTGTCATTTGAACTGGACCATAGCCAAACCTGAAAGACTGCTCAGTGTCATCTTTATGTCTTGATGCCACATTGCAGGTTATGTGGATGATGGGTCACGGTATGCAGTTCATGACTCATGGTACCACCTGAGGAAGTGCTGACATTAGTATGTGACTTGGAAGGGTCTACGCTGGAAAGAGGATGCACATAGTGACGTCAATGCACCATGATGAGAGATCCTGGGCCTGTACACCTAAAAAGGACTTTTCTATAAGAAGACCTGATGATTGAAGGCTGCGGTAGCTGTAGTGGCCTAGAGGCTGGAAATAGTTTCCCCGGTGGAAGCAGTGGTTGGCTGGAAACTAGAAGATGTGACACAGTCTTGTGGAAAGCTATTCAAGAAGGTTGCCAGTTGAGTATGTGTGAGTTTTTGAAAGCAGAACTATTTAGCTACTTCCCCTAGTGGGGCCTGAGCAAGATGTCAAAGAGAAGACTGAGAGCAAACTGGCACAGAAAAGTCTGGCTATGAAGGGGTGACTTACAGTGTTTTGAGCTGGCTGCCAAAGTAGTGTTATACCGTGTATTGTCAGCTTGACAGTGCTTAGCTCTAGGGAGGCTGCTGGGTTAGAGGATTAAAAAGTCAGCTTGGTGGGGGGAACCATTTTGATAGACTCAGAATAGACCTGGGTAGTGGTCTAATTGTCCCAGTAGAAAAAAAAAGGCTATTGGATGGTGTGTCATCAGAGGTAGATTAGAGGTGGTGGTCTGGAGAATGGAATCCTTGAGTAAAGGTCTAAGAGAGGGGAATGAAATGTACAGATGGCATGAAGTGTTAACCTGTGTGAAGTAACACAGGCCTGGGGGAGGCTCCTGTGAAGAGAACAGGGACCTTAAAAAGATTCCATGTTAAATATTGTTATACGCATGTTAAATGTTGTAGTCCTAGAACATTCAAGCATCAGTGTCACATGTCACAGTGTGAATATAACCATTAAGGCCGTACCATTGTGTGAACAAATGAGGAGAAAACATAAGAGGTTTAAAGTTGGTCTGTGACTGCACCCACGCTAAAACTCAATACATTAAAAACCTCAAGATTCAGCTGTTTTCCCCATGCCACAATTAAATGCCTGTCTCATCTCCTAATAAATAAAAGTAAAAAAAAAAAAATATCTGAAAAATAATATATATAAAAAAAATTAGATTTTCCAGCAATTCAGAGCATAGAAATCCAGGCTTTTGTGTTCATTATTATTGATGGGCTTATTATTCCATCTTTCAAATGCATGAAATCACATAAAAACTACTTACTGTCCTCACCGGTGCAGGGCATTCCAGGCCTGTCAGGTACACAGGGGAAGACTGTAAAGAGACAATGCCAAACCTAGGTTACAGTTCCTTGTACATCCTATCCTTCTTATTGAAGAACATGTTTCTTTCTTCATCACTAGTTAATTTGTGCCCCAATTAAAGGGCTTTTTATTTAGCACCAAGTGTGCGCTCTATAATGAACTTTCAATAATCCTCCACAGAAGAATAGCTGTGTACTGTATTGATCAATGTGACTCCATATATTGTATTTTTCTCACCGTGAATTAGCAGCTCAGAATCTTTATTTAGTTCATACAACCGGAAAGCTTCTTCTAGCTCAAGCTGCGAGGACACAGTGCAGGGATCTCCTGATATAAGAAGAAGGTAATCATAAATTAAGAAAAACAAGGAATAAGTAAAGCATTATAGTAACCATAATTGTGGTTTCACATAGTTTTTGGAAAAATACAACTGCAGTTTTTGATGTAATTTTTTTTGAGCTAACAATATAAGAATCTTTTTTATTTCTTCTTCCCTTGGGATCCTATTCTGGATTTGGTAAAAAAAAAAAAAAAAAACTATGAAAAATGGCATTTGTCCACCCTAAAAATGCATTGTAAAACCACTGTAACAGATTGGCAAAAATCATGTTGGTCTTTCACTGTATGGGCAAAATACCAGAGGAATGACACAAAAGATACTGCAGCATAGTTCTTCTATGAGAAAATGTTTAATATAATGTACATGTCAGAATAGCTGAAAGGTCCTCTTAAAGAAGAAATCAATGTGCTGTACTAAAAATGACATCACTGAGCACAAACATCTTGTAATCCAGTATCTTTTCAATGGAGTATTACAAAGGCTATAGGTGCCTTCGACTGGGATTGCAAATAAATATTTTCATACCACAAACTGTAATGCCATATCCAATTGGAAATGTAGTTAAAAAAAATGGTTACACATCATTGTAATATCAGTCAGGAATACGTACGACAATGTGCAGATAGGCACAGGATCCACAAAAGAGCAAATCCATGCTTTAGGGGATTGAGCGTCTGATAACTGACATACATGTGCTAATGTGTGTGCCAGCTTCAACACTATGAGTCCTATTAAAAGTCAGCATGTAACGTTAACCCTGTTAATGATGGCAAGAATCTCATGTGCTTACAATACAACCCCCAGTAGTTATCAAATAGTCCTTCACTAGAGTGGTGTATAGTGAATGTCTCAGGTAGTGTGGTGGTAAAGGGTGGGGGAAAATATGACACGTCTGCTTTAAAACCCTTGATTGCAGATTCCGAAGCCAGGGGCAAATCTGCACAATGTAGGTGAGTACAGTGAAAATTAACATGACACATTCTTTGTGTTTATTTTTATTTTTTTTATTTTCTAACTGTATTCTAGCGGTAAAAAGAAATAAAACAAACAGCAAGTTACTCATTCAGCTTGAGGTTACAAATGGCTGAGAAAGACAAGATGTGTAAGAAGACAACATCATGACTTAATCGCTAAAAATAAAGTTCTCACTGAAGAGAAGAATGGAGACTCTTTTCACCCACCAACCCTTGATTAAGCCTTGCAATATTTTAAAGAGTCAGTGCCCTCTGTGAGCTACAGTCTAAGGCATCCCTCTAGCCAAACAGTCACCTGTTCTGCGCAAATGTGGGGTAGGAACCACAAAGCTGCTGTCTACAAATAGGCGACTCTTCCTTTTGGAGGTGACATGTTTGGCTAGCATGCTTTTGGAGGAGAGTGAGTTCGCAAACAGATCCCAAAGAACCTGACAGGACTCACTAGATTTAGAACAGTCCATCAGTTTTTGTTTAAGTTTTCTATATAATCACTGTCCGATTTCCTTGCCAGCTCCCATGGAAACAAAAGAGTAGGCACCCTGAAACCCCAAATGTCTTATCCTTCTTTCTTCCATCATCTGCTGTTGAGGGACAGTTAGGTGACAGATCACCTGCTGATCTTGCCAAAATGAGTAGGTCTAGATGACTTCTTTAATGTGCATGGAATGCTTAGACTAAGTTCACATATGTGTTGGAGCTCCCATCACAAATTTCAATGCAAATGTCTGGCAAAAGTGAGCAGCATGCAGCACTATTTTGTCCTGTAAAACTCCAGACTCCAACATCAATGGGGGTCATCTGTCTTTGTAGCCCTACATGCAGCCAATTCGGCACTGTCATTTTTTCCATGGTTTTGCTCCTATGAGAGAGCATAACAACAGAAAAGGTTAACATTGTCGTGAAGCCTTAAAAGGATTAGATGTCTGATCACAGGGGACCTGCCGCTAAAATAATCTCCCCCCCCCCCTTAACTTGTCCAGGCAACACCCCGGGGTTCTGAACATTTTTGTTCAGAACACTAGTTTCTGGGGGCCGTGGTCGTGACACCATGCCCCCTCCCCATTCATGTTGATGGGGGGGGGGGGGGGGGGCGTGCAAGCGACAACAGCCATCATGCCCCCACCCACACCCCGGATAAGGGATAATATGTCCAGGGGCGGAATACCCTTTCAGGGCTGTATAAGATGTCCTTAGCCGTCCTGTAAACTAACCTGTTCTCATATATTGGTGCTTGTTCACAGAGTCTATCAGATGGCTTGAGAGGTTGGAGGGCTGCACATGCAATTTCTAATTTGGCCCTTCACTTGTCTGTACACCCCCCTATTACCCAAGGAGATGTGCGGCTGTAGTTTTTTAGCTGGTCAAAACTACCTGATCAGCTGTCGAACAAGCGTATGCTCATTCGTTGGCTGATCGCTGGCCCACAAGTAGATGCCAGCCGGTTTGGCTAATATCACCCAATGCAAGAGAGCCTTAACTGTACCTGTTTAATGTGCACTGTGTCTTAGCTGAGGAAGTACAATAAACCTATCATTAATCCACTGCCTGCTAGTGAGATTACTGTAGGCTATATAATGAGATGCTTCTCCAATACAGTGCAGTCCATATAGCCACTATAGGTCACCATCTGAAAACTGCAATATTTGGTAGTTTATTTTTTTTCACATATAATGCAGTAAAAACTATTAGAAATCTACTTTTTTCACAAAACATAACACTACATAATAATAGCATGTACAAATTTTTAGCTTATTATTTGTATTTTCTTGCTTTTAACATTTATTATGAGAGATGCTAAATTTTCAGATGGGTTTAACCCCTTAAGGACCAAGCCCATTTTCACCTTAAGGACCAGGCCAATTTTATTTTTGCATTTTCATTTTTTCCTCCTCGCCTTCTAGAATCCATAACTCTTTTATATTTCCATCTACAGACCCATGTAAGGGCTTGTTTTTTGCGTGTCCAATTGTACTTTGTAATGAAACCTCTAATTTTACCATAAAATGTACGGAAATTTAAATGAAAACCACAATTTTGCACATTATGCACATTTTACGGTAAAAATTACATGTGTTCTTTATTCTGTGGGTCAATACGATTAAAATGATACCCATGGCTAGATACTTTTACATTTTTGTACCTCTTAAAAAAAATCTAAAACTTTTTGTACAAAATCAGTAATCTAAAATCGCCCTAATTTGACCACATATAACTTGTTAATTTTTCCGTATATAGGGCGGTATGAGGGCTAATATTTTGCGCCGCCATCTGTACTTTTTATCGATGCCACATTTGCATATATAAAACTTTTATATTTTTTTTCTAAAAAAAAAAATTTTATAAAATGTGACAAAAAAAGCTGCATTTTTGGATTTTTTTTTTACGTTTACGCAGCTCACCGTACGGGATCATTAACATTAGATTTTCATAGTTTGGACATTTACGCACGCGGTGATACCAAATATGTTTAAAAAAATAAAAATGTACGCTTTTTGGGGGTAAAATGGGAAAAACTGACAATTTTCATTTTTATTGGGGGAGGGGATTTTTCACTTTTTTTTCCATTTTTTTTTAACACTTTTTCTGTCCCCATAGGGGACTATCTATAGCAATCATTAGATTGCTAATACTGTTCAGCGCTATGCATAGGACATAGCACTGATCAGTATTATCGGCTATCTCCTGCTCGATCTCAGACCAGAGCAGGAGACGCCGGGAGATGGACGGAGGCAGGTGAGGGGACCTCCGCCCGCTATTACAGATGATCGGATCGCCGCGGGTGATCCGATCATCTATTTTATCATGCGCATTGCAGCAGATGCCGTGATCTGTACAGATCACGGCATCTGAGGGGTTAATGGCAGACATCCACGCGATCGTGGATGTCGGCCATTACCGGCGGGTCCCCGGCTGCTGATAGTAGCCAGAACCTGCCGTGTCTGACGCGAGCACCGCTTCGATGCTTGTGGTCATACACAGGACGTAAATGTACATCCTGGGGCGCAAAGTACCGCCAAGCCAGGACGTACATTTACGTCCGTGGTCGTTAAGGAGTTAAAAGAAATCTGTCATCAGTGTCATCTGTACTATCCTGTCGGTACAGACAGGTAGTGCAGGTGACATTGATGATAACCATACTTACCTGTCCCCACTGTGTGCTCCTGTTCTCCTATCTTCTGTTGTTCTCCCACTATCTTCTGTTCCGGGGTAAACTTTGAGCATGGGGAGAGCATCCTGATATCAGTGCTGCTGATCCTCTGCTGGGTCCCACTGCTAGCAAACAGCAGCTGTGATGCCGGGAAGTTTAGCTCATGCTCCAAGTCAGTCCAAGAATGGAAAATACGGAGGGAGAATGGGATCACAGGGCAGGGACAGGTAAGTATGGTTGTCAGTACCGACAGGTTAGTGCAGGTGACACTGATGACGGATTCCTTTAAACTTCAACAGCATTCACAGCCTCTTTTCCAACACAAGTATATGATATAATAAACTCTAGAGTACACGAAGGCTAAATATACTTATAAACATGATGGAACCACTCAAAGCTATTAATATATAATCCGTTACAATGAGAACATGGACAAAGCAGCTCTGTGGCTCATGTCATGCAAGACAGACTGCTGTGCAATGCATGCGATTCACCATAAGGATTCTACACATGTCCCTATCTCATATATATGCACACCATAAATTGTGCGCTGCTGACAGGGTACGGTACACAGCTGCAGGGAGTTCCATTGCTGCAAATTATGATTTGTATAAATCATATCAGGGCCACAGGCAAACACCTAGCAAGAACTGCGAGGAGATAAAACTACATCCATTAGCAGTGTAGAAGTAATGGATGATACGAAAAATATAAAAAAGATTCACACATTCTCATTACTACAGGATATAACCCAGAGACAAGGAGATAATCTAAGCATTCGCCAACTCGCTACTGCAAAAGCAGCCAATGTTGGAAATGTGGATGTGAGCTATGAATATCATGCATGGATAATACTTGAAATAGAATATAAGAAAGCAAATATAAACTAGAGAAAAAGTAGAAGTGCCTGGTAGACTTCATCAAGGAGCTACATCTCTTACAGGCGTTTGCAGTCAATCAATGCGATGCATGTTCTATACCAGTGTTGTTCAACCAGTGTGCCTCCAGCTGTTGCAAAACTACAACTGTCGGCATGCCCGGACAGCCAACGGCTGTCCGGGCATGCCGGCAGTTGTAGTTTTGCAACAGCTGGAGGCATATTGGTTGGAAAAGACTGTTCTATATTGTAAATATGCACCACATCGCAAGGTACATACTTAAAGGGGTTATCCAGGAAAATAATTTTTTTTATATATATCAACTGGCTCCAGAAAGTTAAACAGATTTGTAAATTATTCTATTAAAAAAATCTTAATCCTTTCAGTACTTATGAGCTGCTGAAGTTGAGTTGTTCTTTTCTGTCTTAGTGCTCTCTGGTGATACGTGTCTTGGGAACTGCCCAGTTTGGAAGCAAATCCCCATAGCAAACCTCTTCTACTCTGTGCAGTTCCCGAGACAAGCAGAGATGTCAGACAGAAAACAACAACTCAACTTCAGCAGCTGATAATTATTGAAAGGATTAAGATTTTTTAATAGAAGTCATTTACAAATCTGTTTAACTTTCTGGAGCCAGTTGATATAAAAAAAATGTTTTTTCCTGGGATATCACTTGAAGTGTATGTATCGAAGTAGTTAGGGGGTGTTTGCAATGATTACCTTCTTCGTCTATCCACTTCATTGTGAAGAGTTGCTCATTGTCAAAGGCACACATATCCTTCACCTCGGTGCAGAGCCCATCAAAGGTGATGCTTGGGTCAAAGTGGGTGATCATGATATCTCTGTAAAAGGAAACAAAAAAAATTATATTTAAATATCAAACATCCCTTTTTTCACATTTTCAATAAACAAAAGTTTCAAAACTACTAACAAAAAACAAACAAACTACAATCAAAAAAAGAGGAGGACGGGCTAGCAAAGCATTGAAAGGTGTTACTGTGTGGGGCACCATGGGACACTGGTGGGGAACCTTGGCACTTCAGTTAGAATAAAGAATGTTTTTATATGGAAATTTAAACAGGGGGAACTGTTTTAGTCTCACTATACTAACAGCTTTATACCCATGTCAGCAACTACTCAGATAGTAAAAAAAGAAGACAGACCTGAATAGTAGTACACTTGACTATCATTGTTCTTGATAGAGCAACAGTATGTGGCGAAACGTTTTGGGGTATGTTTTGGGTAACTATGTTAGGGTGCGTTCACACTGAGTAATTCAAGAGTAATTCCTCTTGAATTCTCCGCTCCAAATTAATGCACATCTCCTCTGCCCATTGACTTTAATGTTATTTCTGCTGTGCTGTCCACACTGCGGAAATTCTGCTAGCAGAATTCCAACGCTGAATTCCGTTCCGCTTCAAGCGGAATCCACTAGCAGAAATGAATAGAAGTCAATGGTAAAAAAAAATTTCGCCCGACATTGTTTTCGCGTGGAATTTGCGCGGAAATGGCTGAAAAACCCTTAACTTCTTTCTCCCCCATTTTTCCGCATGCAATTCTGTGCAAATTCCGCGCAAATTATTTTTTCCGCCCGTAAATTTTCCGCTGTGAATTCCTCTTGATTTACTCCGTGTGAACGCACCCTTAGGTTTTAATGCCACCTGCATATCCTAGTGTGTAGATAAGAGGTGTGAGGACTGTAAGGTGTGTGTGGGGTGGGGTGGGGGGTGGGGGGGGAGTTAGCGGATAAGCAGGCACTGCCGCCTAACTGCAGTGGGTTGTAGCAAAGAGCAGAGCGTGTCCTCTTAGGGTGTAATTAAAGAAGAATTTTACTCGAGTAATACCTCTTGAATTCTCCGCTTAGAAACAATTAAAATCTGCTTTGCCATTGACTTCAATGTATTTTACTCTGCACTGTTCACACTGTGTAAAATTCATTCACGGAATTCGGTTCTGCTAGAAGAAAGAACATGTTTATTCTTCTTGTGGAATACGCGAGCAGAAGTCCATTGAAGTCAATGGTAAAAATTTGAAATCGTTTCTGTGTGGAATTTGCGCGGAAATTCCGCACGAAAAAATTTATGAATAAAAGGGAAATTCCAATAGGTGGTTGTAGTCCAGCAAAAAAAAAAAAAAAAGTTTCCTCCTATATTCCGCACAAATTTCGCACGAAGAAAAAAAACGTAAATTTCACTGCCGAATTTTTACGCGAGGATTCCTCTCCTATTCCTCAGTGTGAATGCACCCTTCCACCGCCTCCCCCCCCCACCCCCACAAGCTCTCACGTCATTGAAGGGGGCAGGACAGAATAATGATGAGGCAGGGGAGCTGGGTGATCCTGCTCCCTGCCTCCATTGCACTTCAGTGATTAAGTGGGTTGGAAATCTAGGGTTCTAGTGATCATTTACTGATCAATTGTACATACGGATTGTTAGAAAAACCCTCCACCGATGGGTCCAGTTGTTATTATAAGACCTGGATAGTAGTACACTTGATTCAGTTCCTCATGGCATGCATAAAAAAAGAAACTCAGGGCCTGACAAAGTAGGTATAAATAAACTGAAGCTGACCACATACATAAGATTAGTTGTCCAGCTGCATTTGTGACCGACATCACAAGGTTACAATATAGTTATGTCAGATGCTAATAGAAGCTCAAAATACATACAAAAAAAAAATCTAATTAAAAGACAAACTTTATATGGTTTTGTAGCCAATAATGGAGGCAAGCAAAGCAAATGCAACATCTTCCATCTGCAGTCTCCGTCTATAATATTCTATGGTATTGTTTTTAAGCCATTTAAACAAAACTTCTACTACGCTGCTGCTACTATCCTGCAAGTAAATGAATACACCCAAGTGAAACACAACATTCTTGCCATTTCGGGAACCTCTTATTTTTTGTTTGCCTTCTAGAATGTCTAGCTGACTTACTCTTAATAAATACCACTGGACATATGTATGAGAGATTATCAAAAGGCTGCTAGGAACAAGGAGAACTCCAGGCGCTTACAATGATACTCCACACAACAGAAACGTAATACATATTTATTATAAGGCCTGTATACGTTTAAGTCTATCTGCGACGCTGTAGGAGGTTTTCTAATCCCCTGATACACAGCAGTAAATTAAAAAAATTGGGTGGTTGTGGGATTACACATATCTTATGGTTTTAATATGGTTGTTGTGATGCAGATGATGAAAAACCATGACAAGCTTGTAACCCAACCAGAAGAATTATTATACCTATTTATTTACATGGTGAGGACACTAGTGGATGAGTTTTTAGGTTAGGGTAGGTTCACACAAGACTGAAATGCTGCAGATTTGCCCAATTAATTTACACAGGGAAATCACATTCTGCAACAAATCTGCAGCATTTCAGTCCTGTGTAAAAGTGAGGGGGTAGTGTTTCTTCTTCAGGTAACCACAAAACTGGCATTTGAAGTCTTATAATGCTCCATGAAAAAACGTAGCTCTCCTTCAGAAGGAAAAAGGCTGGCTTCTCTCTGCCACCTACTGGAGGTGGTAAACATACCCTTAAAAGGGGCATTCCACTGGCCAGCATTTGGAACTCTATGTTCCGAACGCTGTTTTTGCGCTCCGGGGGTCAGTCACGCCCCTTGTGGCGTCACAGCCACGCCCCCTCAATACAAATCTATGGGAGGGGGTGTGACAACGTCACGCGCCCTCTCATAGACTTGCATTGAGGGGGTGTGGCTGGGACATCACGAGGGGGCATGACCGACCCACGCAGCGCGAAAACAGTGTTTGGAACAGAGTTCCGAATGCTGCCCAGTGGAATACCCCTTTAACCCCTTATATCCCCACTATGTATGGGTATGTCCTTGCAGCAGGTATGTTCCCGTGACCGGATTTACCCACACAACCTACCTATATCAGCAGTAACATATCCCGCTGCAACTACAGAGATTGAGATTGTGCAGTCTCAGCAGTTTTAACCTCATTAGATGCCGTGGTAAGTTCTGACCATGGCATCCATAGGATTGACAGGGGGAGGGGGCTGAGTTTTTTTGGATAACTACCACTGCAGTTTTTGAGCTAAAGCCAACAGTGTGTTTAAAAGAAACAGCAAATATAAAAGGAAGGACTTATACTTCTGCTCCCTGCTGGATCCACTTCTGGCTTTGGCTCAAAAACTGCAGTGGTAGTTGTGCAAAAGCTGCAATGTGGAAATCCAGCCTCATAGAGCTTTCTTTTCCTTTAAAGGGGTACTTCGCTGGAAAACATTTTTTATTTTTTGTAAAGTTAAATAGATTTGTACATTACTTCTATTAAAATTTTTTACTCTTCCAGTACTTATTAGCAGCTGTATGCTTCTTTTTTTGTCTTGTCCACAGTGCTCTCTGCTGACACCTGATGCCCGTATCAGGAACTGTCCAGAGCAGGAGAAAATCCCCATAGCAAACCTATGCTGCTATGGACAGTTCCTGACATGGACAGAGGTCAGCAGAGAGCACTGTGGACAAGACAAAAAAGAAATTCAAAAAGAATAGAATTTCCTCTGTAGCATACAGCTGCTCATAAGTACTGAAAGGATTAAGATTTTTAAACCGAAGTCATTTACAAATCTGTTTTAACTTTCTGGCACCAGTTCATTTAATAAAAAAATCTCACCGCATTACCCCTATAATGCTGTTTTTTTTTTTAACACTCACTAGATATAGGAATCAGTGTGAATAGCATGGTACGGATTATGGTGCATTTCTGTAGTTTACTGGGGAATCAAACCAGACAAAAACTGGATTTAGAAACATAAAATGTGCTGTAAAATAGATTTTAATCATACACATCTAATCCCAATGGGAGCTCATTGTATTCTATCTTTCCTACATACATTACGGCCAGTTTTATAAGAAGATAATTATCTTACATTTTATAGTGTGAGGAGAGGAAACTGAATACCTGGAGGACAACCATGTAAAAACGTGGCGAGCATATAAATGTTACCCCCGGCTGGAGTCAGAGCCAAGATGCAATTCAACAGTGATAACCACCGAGCAACGTGCTGCACCTTTATTTGATTTTTATGTAAAACAAAATATATATATATATATATATATATAGGCTTTTGGGCCTAGAAACAAAATTCTCTATAAGCAATTCTAGTAATAAAGCTTGTGACAGTAAAGAGATTGCAGGCAGTAATTACAGGCCAGCTAGTGACCCATGGGAATTTGGTAGGCACACTTATCTACATCTGCCGTCAGCCCCCAAGCAGTTAATTGCATCTATAGAGCAGTATCATTCATTAGCAGAGATGTGCAGCTACTGCAGCCATTACACTACAGGCAATAAATTATCGTTTTAAGCACACATTAGCACTGTCCACACTACACTACAGTAGTCAACTCACATTGCAGTCAGTCCTGATTTTATCAAACAAAAACTGCCCAACTCTTATTATGGATACTAATACATCACAACATTATGGCTCCTTTTTCTCTGTGGCACCAGTAACATTAACTTGGGCTAGATCAGGAAAAGGTTTTTCCAAGAAGGATGCTGCCAGCTTAAGGTTATGTTTACATGAGGCAGTTAGGTAATGGAAAATGTCTTTCGCCTGTTATCGGACTGCTTTGTGTCTCTCCTCCCCTCATCCGGAGCTAGATTCACAGCTTAGACTGCTGACTGCTGGTCTATAATGTCCAAGATGCTGCTGTTTCTAAGGTTGTGCTATAGAGACATAGGGGAGCGAGGAGAGTAAACCACTGCCAGACATCTGTGTCAACGTATCTCCCTGAGAACATAGACTGAAAAGTTGTGAGGCCCCCATACACATTAAATGGTTGGACGGTCCCAGCTGAAATCAGTAGGCTCAGTCAACATGTAAAATGTGCATGGCCAACTTTAATGTAAATCATCCTGTGCAGTATAGATGTGGCTGATGTGATTAAAACTATTATGGCCAACAGCTAGGTCACCCAAATCTCTATGCAAACCCCTGGAATAAGTCGCTGCCAGCCAAATCCAGCAGTGCTCATCTTACAGGAATACATCATTTTGTACATTAAAATCTACCACTATCAGACAGCAGACACTAAATAATAGAAGGGCTGTCTTCCATACAAGTCAGAGTGTCACCAAAATTAATAAAATGTGTATAGACAGCTTTATTCTACTATTTGGATGTATTTTTTTTTTTATGCCCATTAACTATGGCCAAAACTACTTTTAAAGAATATATGCTTACAGATATAAATGCATACGTTCATCAGAAATAGAAACTTCTTGTTTAGCAATATGCCATCCTTTACCTTTCTAAAAGGGGTTAATGTGCATCCTGCGCAACTTAGGGGTAAGGTAAATGATAACAGAACCATATGGCAATGCACATCCAATTACAGCAACTCCCCAGGAAGGCAGCGGTGGTGCAGCGCCAGCACAGCATGCTATGACAAGTCTGTTCATTTCCCCCCCAGCTCCTTTGTGTTCTTCTCTTTCCCCGTTCTCTACATGTATCCGCCTTTCTAAGCCAAATTAATTAGACATCATTCTGTCTTTCCAATAAAGAAGAGCAGCCATCGGTGATCTCCCTTGGCAGAGACATTTCTGCCACCCGCATACCCACCAAGGATTCCTGTACATGTATGTTACGACGTGTGTTGTGCTGGAAAATCATTTACACAGAGATGCTGTCAACAGAATACAGTAAAGTAAGCTACTGAGCAATGTATGGGCTCAATAAGAAGGTAAACCGCCATAGCAATCATTATTTTACAAACAGCATGGTCATGAGTACAGGAATGGTGGCAAGGTACTGCATAATTTCAACCCAAAATGTTCAAGCAAAAAAAAATAATTACTGAAACAGAAGCGCCTGCTGCAACAACAGGTTATAATTTGATTACTACAGGAGGCCACAGTGCCAGGAAAGCCACTGTACAGCCTGGGTAGAGAGGAACGAAGACATACATTGCTACCACCTCCACCCAAAAGTGACCAAAAAAATCCAAAAGCAACTTGGAGCAACTTATTTATCACAATGCAAACACAGCACTGTACACTGTGATTGTGTAGCAGCCATACTGTAACCCTAGCCAAAATCTTACAAAAAATAAACTTTAAAGGGGTACTCCACCCCTAGACATCTTATCCCCTATCCAAAGGATCGGGGATAAGATTGTCTGATGGCATTCTACCATGCAGCACCCACCTGCAACGGCTTCCGGAACCGCTGGAGGCCCTCAGGCTAATACCATCCCGACCACAAGAACAGCTGTCACGCCCCCTCCCATAGACTTGCATTGAAAGGGCAGGTGTGACATCACACGGGGCGGGATGGTATTAGCCTGAGGGACTCCAGCGGTTCCGGAAGCCGTTACAGGTGGGTGCCGCATGGTAGAATGCGGGGGTCCCCAGCGGCGGGACCCCCACCATCAGACATCTTATCCCCTATCATTAGGAGATCCAACAAAAAACTTTTTTTTATATATCACTCAGTACCTAATCCTGACCATAAACATCTAATTTTTATGTGTCTAATACCTTTATTTATTTTTCTATTACACTTTTAATTTAGCTCACTAATCTGAATTCCTCTCAAAGGGAGGGGGCATGGCCTCACTGTGCAGGTCTCCGCCCCCTCCCTCAGTATGCTGTCTGCTCACATCTCCCCTAGCATTAGCAAAACTACAACTCCCAGCTTGTCCTCACTGACAGTAGCGGGACACAAGCTGACAGTGGGAAGAAAGTGTGTCCATGACATAGGTGATGACTCATGGACACAGCAGGACTAGTATGTGTCTAAGCAGGCAGGGGGGGGGCAGTTGTTTGGTTTGCCTTTTCAATATGAAATACTGAACATTTTCTAATGAAAGCAATTGCAAAACCTATTGGTATACATGCTTTACAACATATCAAAAGTTTTTGTATCTGACAGTGCCCATTTAATACAAAAATATTAATACCCAATAACTGCACAATGAGTGCCAAGATATGTGGAACCCATAATCCATAGTTGATCGATATTACTGATCTATTCTTCTGCATTACTGCAGTAAGTTATGTGGAAAAGTAACACACAATAGGCTAATTTATAAGGGTGTTACTAGGAGAGATGGCTTCTTTCATTAGATAGAAGACTAGATTTCAATTATAAATGGACTCAATTCACTACAATAAGCAGGTAAAATGACTGATGTGTAATGTGTATATGTTGTACACATTACAATTGTTCACACACAGATACAATAACCAGAGACAACTAGGTGTGATAAATATAAAATGAGAGTAGTTGTGGATGCAAATCACTGCAGTAAACAGATGAAATGACTGATGAAGTTTCTCCTCACCCTTCGACTATCAATTTACTTCTTTACCTCTCCAGTCCTTTCTTATCCCCTCCCTTTTCCTCTATACACTTCATCCACTGTTTGTTTTTTGCACAAATATGAAAACTTGTTCTAAATAAATGTATTTTTCCTGGATGTGGAACTGTCTCCAGTCCTGTGTCTGTCTCTTTCCCACACAGAATATAAAATAAATGCCCAGCCTCTCCTTCCAGACTGTGCAGTTCCCATTATTTCCCCGCCTTCTTCCCATAGCATATCCCATCTTTTGAATACAGGTGGTCACCCGAACACCCCCCCCCCCCCCCCCTTCCAAAAAAAGAAGGTCTGTTGGCTGGGGTAAGAGGAGCCTAAAAGCAGTGGGGTCAATCACAACGATCACATGACCATGACACTGTCAAGAGAACATAGCAAAAATGTCCAGCACCACTAACCCTGATAATGGAGACAGTCCGTACAATGCAGACAGGGCACACGTAGAGCTAGGCGGTATGACCAAAAATGTGTATCACGGTATTTTTGTAACTTGTGGCGGTTCCACTGTATATAACAGTATATCTCCCCCCCCCCCCAAATCATGTGACCCGCGAGCGCTGTTCTGCCTCTCCCCCCAATGAATTATCAGCCCAGCGCTGCGCTGTCCCCATCGGGGAACTAATCACATGTCACCCGCAAGCGCTGCCTTCCATGTCCTCCTGTTTGTTGCGGGCTGCCGGCACTGGAACTCTGTACTGTACGCTGTATCCCTATGCCCGGGCTGCAAAAGATAAACAAAATAAACTTTAACTCACCTCCCGTTGGTCCGGTACCAGCCTCACCTGCTTCCTGGGGACGGGAACGTCTGAGAGCCGTCAGCCTATCACCGGCCGCAGCGATGTTCCGCCTCGGCCAGTGATAGGTTGAGCCGGCTTCTTACATGACAGTGCGCTCAACCTATCACCGGCCGCGGCAGATCATCACTGCGGCCGGTGATAGGCTGACGGCTCTCAGACGTTCCCGTCCCCAGGAAGCAGATGAGGCCGGTACCGGACCAACGGGAGGTGAGTTAAAGTTTATTTTGTTTATCTTTTGCAGCCCGGGCATAGGGATACAGCGTACAGTACAGAGTTCCAGCACCGGCAACAAACAGGAGGACCAGGAGAGCAGCGCTTGCGTGTGACATGTCATTAGTTTCCCGATGGGGACAGCGTAGCGCTGGGCTGATAATTTATTTGGGGGGGGGGGGGATTCATATCGTGCAGGACAAAAATTTCGCTAGTCGGTATGAACCGGTATACTGCCTAGCACTAGGCACACAGTAACTGTGTTTAACCGAAGCAGCAGAATCGGAGGTGCACTTATCAAAAAACTAATAGCAGAAAATGTGACAACACCAATATGCAGAGATACAGGAACAGATCACGCACTCACCAGAAAATCAGCAGAAGTATTCAAGCTTTATTCTGCTTGTTAGAGTGACAAAACACAGGTACACAGGGAGCTCGTGATGGAACAGGCAGGGGGCGGCAACTAGTTTCACGCACACAGGTGCTTCTTGAAGAAGCGCCTGTGTGCGTGAAACTAGTTGCCGCCCCCTGTCTGTTCCATCCCGAGCTCCCTGTGTACCTGTGTTTTGTCACGCTAACAAGCCGAATAAAGCCTTAATACTTCTGCTGATTTTCTGGTGAGTGCGTTATCCATTCCTGTATCTCTGCATATTGACCATGACACTGGTATGATGCTACTATCCTGGTTTAGCGACCTGTCTTGCATTAAAGTAATGTGATATGTGGTAGCGTCACACCAGTGTTACAGCCATAGCAGAGGACTAACGGCACCAACAGGACAACACAAAAAACACATCCAGGGGGCAGGTGGTATCAGACAATTAAATAAAAAACATTCATAAAAAAGTTCATGTAACATTGTGCTAGAATGGTGTCTACTTAAAATACTAATTGTGGCCAAACAAAGACCAATAAGAAAATGTGTTCCCATGCAGTTTTTGAAGAATTGGGGCGCTTTTCTGGCAGAGCAATACTACTCAGTTTACTGGTACCTCTCACAAAGGTTCCCAAACAAGTGGCATAACTGTAAATAACCAGATTAGTATGGAAAAGATCAATGCTGCAATGTGCCAAGTGTATACATGTAACACGTGTTGTGACTCTACCCCGATGTCATGGGAAAGAAGGAATCGGGCATTTCAAAGGTTAACATGCTTGACGATTTGCTATAATAACCCTTGGAAGAGGAGCATATTCTAGTCTTCCTAAGGCAAACAGTGTATAGGAGAGTCATAAGGAATAGTAGTCAGCGGTGGAAGTGTTCTGTAGACTGATATCGAAGGAGCATGGGCGCCAAATGGATCCTTATGTCCAACAGCACAGAAACAAGGATTTCATGGATTCTGGGATTAACCACAGACCATACATTGTTATTGGTTCAAATAAAAACAAAAGCACCACAAATGTGCAACTATATGTACTTCATATCAATGTAAATTTTTTAGACTGGGTTCCACATGTTCCGCAATCTTGAGTCACCTCAGATGGGAATGATCCATTGCATCCAGCATCCCATTCTAGTCCCCATAGACGGTCAGGGCATGATGCTGGACCTACAGACTGCACCATGCTCTTCCTAGTGTGTACCATGCTGTATGGTAACTGTGCCGCATATCTGGACATATGGGAACCTAGTATTATTAGTCACTGCATGATTGAAATGTAACAGGAAATAAAATAGTCCAGTATCAAGTCTGTATTACTAATCAGAAAGACAAACACATACTTAGGATTACACAATATCCTGAGATCATCGGCTAAACGTGAGTCACAGGGGCCTGATCTGAAAAGGATCACACTTTCAGGTGTACAACACAAAAAGACCAGTTTGGGAAGGGCTCCAAAATTTAAACCAATTCAACAACGGGATTATCCATTCAGATCATTTGGTTTGGTAACCCTAACAATGACATCTTCATAATAAGACAAAAAAACTGAAGTCACTTGCATATTAGGTAGTTTTATTTTGAACCATCAGACCTCTCCAATCACTAGTTATAGGCAGTATGCACATCATCTGAATGATGGGTTCCATTATAATCTATGGAGCCAGTCTGCTGTAATCAGTCGGATGGTGTGCTGAACCAGGACAGAGTGAAGCACGGCATCATGTGCTTCACCCGGCTATAAGAATTATCTCGCTGATTTCCATCAGACCTGATTGTTTCTTCTTTGACCCTAATTCCAGGAGGTACAGCTGTCCAGTGCATGACAACTTATCCTCTATCTTCAGGGACCCCCCTCGATCCCCCATACAGGGCTCTGCTAATGAAAAATACGTTTTGCACCCAGCACTGACACTGGTCGAAACACGCCCAACTCCATTCATTTCTATGGGAGAGGCAGAGACACATGTCTCCCATAGAAATGAATGGAGGAGGTGTGTTTCTCCCTATGTCAGTGCTGGGTGGGAAAGTCACCTTAGCAGAGTAGAGCCGGGGCCCCGTACGGGAGATTGCAGGGGTCCCCTGACCACCCCTCCTCCTACAACCCCCCCCCCCCCCGTGATCAGACACATTCCCTTTTTGTGTGGATAAGGGATAAGTTGTCTTGCACTGGATTTCTTCTTTAAAAGGGTACTCAAGCTGAAGAATTTATATAGTAAAGTAAGGGTTTTATATAGCCAGGCGTCAACCCAGTAAAGCCAAGGACCTACACAGAATCCTGCTTGTCCCGCCCACACTTCCTGTATTTGGTCTCCTCACAGAGACGTACAGGCAATAGCTGCAGGGACAGCATATTTTTTTACCCAAAAATAAAAAATTTTTTTAACCAATGTATATTACAAATACACATATAAAGGTATTATCTACATTAAATAAAAAGTTTTTGTTAATGACAGGTACTCTAATTTTTTTCAGGCGGTCTGGGCATATATATATATATATATATATATATATATATATATATATATATATAATGTACAAACAAAAAAGTTGCAACAGCACTCTAGGTCAAAAAATGGAGGCTCTCAGCGCACTTTTTGAACAAATTTTGATCAAAAAGTGCGCTGAGAGCCTCCATTTTTTGACCTAGAGTGCTGTTGCAACTTTCTTGTTTGTACATTTTGTATTTGCCACAGCAGCGGGCACCTGTGTATTAGGTTGTTGTGCTGGCTATTTTTCCTTTTGTTTTTACTTTGTAATTTGGGGGGGGGGTGGCACCCTCTTTAGCCGTGCACCCCACCCCTCTCAGACTGGAGGTGGTTTAGTCAATGGCTGATCCAACATGTCACACAGTCAGTCAGAGGCTATATGCACAGCAGAGGTGAGTTATCATGTTAGGGTCCCATCCGATATGAGGCCACCTCCGCGTGGTGGATGGGGGGACACATTTTGATAAAAAAAGTGTGCTGAGAGCCTCCATTTTTGACCTAGAGTGCTGTTGCAACTTTCTTGTTTGTACATTTTGTATTTGCCACAGCAGCGGGCACCTGTGTATTAGGTTGTTGTGCTGGCTATTTTTCCTTATATATATATATTTACAAAAAAAAATGACATTATCCCTTTAATATTACACAGAATCTTCAGTGGAAATGAATCCCTGCATTTAAGGTCCCATTGACTCATGGTCTTTTCAAGGTGGACTGTGTTGAAAGAATTAACATGCTCATGATATCCTGACCCTGAGGAAACATGAAATTTGATGGCGTTCATTCAAATAAATGGCAGACCACAACACAGATTTGTCCTAGGTTAACCCATTATGTACTTTAAAAAAAATTCTGGTGAAGCTGAAACTTGGATGTCTACCATGGAGTAGCTGGTGGATCCATACACATATCGCCCCTGTGTGAATAGATGGAAGTAGGCTAAGTTTACATTGCCGTTGTGCTCCCTCCTGTTAAAGGGGTATTCCGGGCAAAAACTTTTTATTCCCTATCCAAAAGAATAGGGGATAAGATGTCTGATCGCGGGGGGCCCGCCACTGGGACTCACCATGATCACCATGCAGCACCCGCATTCCATGCGGGAGCTGCGTCTCCAGTTTCTGGGTTTCCGGGACTGGGGACGTGACGTCACACCACGCCCATTCCATTCATGTCTATGGTAGGGGGGCGTGACGGCAGGGAGATCCCAGTGGCGGGCCCCCCGCGATCAGACATCTTTTCCCCTATCCTTTGGATAGGGGATAAAATGTTTTTTCCCGGAATACCCCTTAAAGGGCATGTTTGGCCCCAAAAATTGGTTGGAGCACAATGGACTAGGGATCGACAGATTATCGGTTTGGCTGATAATCGCGATTTTGGACATTAACGGTATCGGCAATTACCTTGCCGATATGCCGATAATGCCTGCCCCCCCCCCCCGGCCGCTGCCCCATTGCCTCCCCCCATCCTCTGCCCACATACCGCTGCCACTGCCCCATCGTCTCCCCCCACATCCTCTGCCCACATACCGCCGCCACCCCATCGCCCCCCCATCCTCTGCCCACATACTGCCACCGCCCCATCGTCTCCCCCCATCCCCGATGTTATAATTACTTGTTCCCGGGGTCCGCGATCCTTCTGGCTCCTGCACTGTTGCTGTGCGCTGCACAATGACGAGTGACGTCCCCAACGCGACGTCCCCACCGTCAGTGCGCACAGTGACAGCGCAGGACGCCGAAGGAGCCAGAAGGATGGGAACAGGTAATTATAACACCGGGGATGGGGGAGGCGATGGGGGGGGGGGGGCGGTGGCGGTATGTGGGCAGAGGATGGGGGGGGGCGGCGGCGGCGGAATGTGGGTAGAGGATTGGGGGGGGGGCGGCGGCAATGTGGCAACTGTGGTGGCTAGACTCATGACCCCAGGAGGGCAGGGTTAGAGAAGCGGGCGGCGGAAGTCTCTGGCACCGCAAAAGCCGCTGCAGTTCATTGATTTAAAGCGCCCGCTTTAAATCATTGATCTGCAACGGCTTCTGCCCCGCCGGAAGGGTTGAAATAGCTGATAATTTATACCGGAATATCGGTATAAATTATCGGCTATCAGCCTGAAAGGTGACAGATTATCGTATCGGCCCTAAAAAAAAAAAATCGCTATCTGTCGATCCCTACAATGGACTTTACCGGTTCCTGACGGATCTAATTTATTTCAACGGGGTCCGTTGGGGGATCTGCTAATTTACAGGATTTTAGCAGGGGGGAAAAATAGTGCATGCACAATATTTTTCTCTGCTAAACTCCTGTCATTCTGATGGACTTTCCAATGGGCTTCATATAACAGAGCCGGACAGCAATGAGAATGAGCCCTAATCTGTGGCTTTTATGTGTAGAATCTGCAGAAAAAATAAACCTAGTATAATTTTAAAATCTGCACAACTTTTCTTATTCCACTCCAGATTGTTTCATTAATATCTGAATAGGGGGAGACATTTTTTTTTTACCGTAGTTGCAAAAACCAAGCCTAGAATCCTGAACTTGTGAACATAGCCTAAGCTTTAAAAATAGATAAATACATTTGAGAGGAAAAGGGCATTCCAATGGTAGAAAAGCACTTTATTTACTTTAATATCACATTATTTCACCTTGTGAAGACTTGTACTAAGGAATGTGGAGATTACAGACAAACCCAACACTGACAAACAAGTTTCATTACAGAAAAGACTCCCACAAAAAGACATTTAGAACTCCAGTAATATAAGAAAAACACTCAGGGCAGAGCACAGCAAAATGTTAGCAATGTAAACCTGGGTCAGTAAAGAAAAACAAAAGCAATACAATAAGAATGAAAACAACACTCCTACAATACATCACACCATCTGCTAGACAAGACATTGTTGCACAATAGCAGTGTTTCCCAACCAAGGTGCCTCCAGCTGGTGAAAACTACAACTTCCAGCATGCCCGGACAAGGCCCAATTACACCATGCAGATGGGCCGAGCAGACATGTACAGAGGTCCCTCAACATACAATGGTAATCTGTTCCAAATGGACCATCGTTTGTTGAAACCATCGCATGTTGAGGGATGCGTGCAATCTTAAGTATAGGACAGTGGTCTACAACCTGCGGACCTCCAGATGTTGCAAAACTACAACACCCAGCATGCCCGGACAGCCGTTGGCTGTCCAGGCATGCTGAGAGTTGTAGTTTTGCAACATCTGGAGGTCCGCAGGTTGTAGACCACTGGTATTGGAGGTTATACTCGCCTGTCCCCGCCGCTCCGGACCGTCACCGCTGCCCTGGATGTCGCCCTCCATCGCTGTCGCCGCGTCCCCAGGGTGTCCCCGATGCCCCGGCATCCTCGCTGTCATCACATCGCTCCTATTGGATGACGGGACGGCGAACGCAGCCACGGGATGACGACGATGGAGAGCGCCGACGATGCAGGGGATCCCGAAGAGAACGCGCCAGAGCCCCGAGGACAGGTAAGTGATTGTCAGCGGACCACACGGGGCACCGTAAACGGCTATCCGGTGGCAGTTGAAGCAGTCTACGCTGCTGGATAGCCATTTATGCGATGGCCCCGACATACAAAAGCATTGTATGTTGATGCTGCCTTCAACATGCGATGGCCTCTGAGAGGCCATCGTACGTTGAAATGATCGTATGTTGGGGCCATCGTAGGTCGGGGGGTCACTGTATATAGAATGTATCTGAAAAGTCTTCAGACACTTTTTTCGCATATTGTTAGATTGCGGCACTGCGATAAAAGAAAAAAAATAATATTACGTTTCTGCACACAATAGCCCATAAAGTATTCAGACCATTTACTCAGTACTTAGTAGAAGCCCTTTTGGCAGGGATTTCAGTCTACTTGGATATGATGCTACAAGGTTTGCACACCTGGATTTGGGGATTTTCTGCAATTCTTCTCTGCAGATCCTCTCAAGCTCTATCAGACTGGATGGGAACCATCAGTATAAGCCATTTAAAGTCCTTTCAAAGATGTTCAATGGTGTGAGGGCTCTGGCTGGGCCACTCAAGGACATTCACAGTGTTGTCCCTAAGCCTCTCCTGTGTTGTCTTGGCCGTGTGCTTAGGGTTATTTTCTGGTTGGAAGATGAACCTTTGGCCTAGTCTGAGGTTCAGAACACTCTGAATCAGATTGGATTTCCATTAAAAAATCTCTATACTTTGCTCCGTTTCGGTTTCCCTCAACCCTGACATGTCTCCCTGCCAGCCACAAACACCCCCACAGCATAAAGCTGCCACAACTATAGCTCACTGTAGGAATTGGGTAATGGGCAGGTGAGATCAGTGCCTGGTTTCCTTCAGACATGACGCTTAGAATTGTGGCCAAAAAGTTCTTAATTACATTAGACCATGGAATCTTGTTGCTCACAGTCTTAAAGTACTATAGGTTGGTTTTTGAGGGGAGGCTTCTTTCTGCCCACTCTGCCATAGAGCCCGGATTGGTGGAGTGCTGCAGTGATTGTTGACCTTTTGGAAGTTTCTCCTATTTGCATATTTATCATAACCTGTCCAGATGAAAAGTTGCTGAGTTGCCATAGCAACCAGATACCATCTTTCATTTTCTACAGGCCTCTTTAACCTTCTTAGCGGTATTCCCGAACGTGACTCGGGGTTAATTTTCCCTGCCAGGAGCGGTAACCCCGAGTCACGCTCGGGGTAGAATTGCAGAGTTGCCGGTGGGGCTGCATGATATATTGCAAAAGCGATTTTTGCTTTCTGCGATATAGCGATACAGCCCCCGGGAAAACATGCGATTATCTGCTCAGGTCGGCTCTCGTGGCGGGGGGCTGGCCGGAGCAAGTAAATACTAAAAGTAAGTGTTTCCCTACCAGGGGGCTTCTAGCTGTTGCAAAACTACAACTCTCAGCATGCCCGAACAGCCAAAGGCTGTCCGGGCATGCTGGGAGTAGTAGTTTCACAACAGCTGGAGGCACCCTGATAGAAAAACACAAAAAAACCTTCTGCTCACCTTGTCCCTGCAGATGCCGTTCCCCTCCGTGCGGTCCGCGGTGCCCTCTCTTCATTATTCACCTTGTAGGACCTTTCCCTTTTCAGCCAATCACCGGCCGCAGTGGTGTCACATGTCAAGCCAGTGATTTGCTGAAGGGGAAAGGACTTGTTCTGCAGCAAATACACTAGGTTTAAAATCTGCCTGGCAGACGTAGTGTGTGTTACTGCAGGGCAAGAAAAGGTGACAAGGGGGGACAGGGGGAAATGTGACAAAGGGGGGGGGGGGGGATAAGGGGGGGAATGTGATGAGGGGGGGGGGGGATGTGATGAGGGGGGGGAATGTGATGAGGGGGGGAATGTCATGAGGGGGGGGGGAATGTGATGAGGGGGGGGGGAATGTGATGAGGGGGGGGGAATGTGATGAGGGGGGGGAATGTGATGAGGGGGGGGGGAATGTGATGAGGGGGGGGAATGTGATGAGGGGGGGGAATGTGATGAGGGGGGGAATGTGATGGGGGGGGGGAATGTGATGAGGGGGGGGGGAATGTGATGAGGGGGGGGTATGTGATGAGGGGGGGGTATGTGATGGGGGGGGAATGTGATGGGGGGGGAATGTGATGAGGGGGGGGGAATGTGATGAGGGGGGGGGAATGTGATGAGGGGGGGGGAATGTGATGAGGGGGGGGGTGTGATGAGGGGGGGGGAATGTGATGAGGGGGGGGGGGGAATGTGATGAGGGGGGGGGGGAATGTGATGAGGGGGGGGAATGTGATGAGGGGGGGGGAATGTGATGGGGGGGAATGTGATGAGGGGGGAATGTGATGAGGGGGGGTGGAATGTGATGAGGGGGGGGGTGGAATGTGATAAGGGGGAGGGAATGTGATAAGGGGGGGGGGAATGTGGTGGGGGGGGATATGTGAAATGGGCGGGGGGGAGATGTGAAATTTCAATGCAAAAAATTGTACCACTTTTGGTAAAAATTTCTAGACATAATCATACCGCCAGGGAGGTTAAAAATGAAGGAAGCAATCTGATTGGTTGCTATGGGAAACTCAGCAACTTTTCCTCTGGACAGGTTTTGATATATCTCCCCCATGATCTTTGGAGCTTAGCCAGAGTGACCATTGGTTTCTTGGTCAGTTCTCTTACCAAGGGCCTTCTCCCCGATAACTGAGTTTGTTGGGTTTGCCAGCAATAGGAAGACTCCTGGTTGTTCCAAACTTCTTCCATTTAAGAATTATGAAAATTATACGTTGTGCTATTAGTAATTTTTCTTTAGATCTGTGGCTCAACACAATCCTGTCTCTGAGCTTTACAGGGTGCATACGTCACAAATGTTGCCAATAAGATAACCTCTTAAAAACGCAGAGCGTACCTGTACACCCTGTGCCCGCTCCCCTGCTATGAGGTGAGCTCACGAGCTGACCCCGCGTCATAGCCGGGTGGTCCCGGCGGCTATCAACAGACAGGACTCATGTCGAATGCCGGACATACCCTTAGATGCAGCAATCAAAGTTGATCGCCGCGTCTAAACTGAAAGTAAAACCGTTCCTGGCAGCTCAGTCGGGCTGTTCGGGACCTCCGAAGTTATATCGCAGCGTCCCAAACAGCTGAGAGGATAGCGGGAGGGCACTAACCTGCCTCCTCGCCGTCTGATCGGTGATCTGCTCCTCCATGCCTGAGCTGCAGAGCACCATTAACACTGATCAATGCTATACTATGGTATAGCATTGAACAGTGTATGCAATCAGATGATTGCATGTAAGAGTCTGTGGGACAAAAAAAAATGGTGTAAAAATAAAAATAAAAAACCCTTTCCTAAAAGTTTGAATCACCCCCCTTTTCCCCATTTAAAAAAAAAAAAAATATGTAAACAAAAACAAACATATGTGGTATCGCCGTGTGTATAAATGTCCGAACTATAAAAATATAACTTTAAACCACACAGTCAATAGTGTGTATCTTAAAGGAGTACTCCGGAGCGCTGGTACTTAAAAAAAAAAAAGTTTACATCATCTGATAGCTCTTTCAAAGACCTTTCCAATGATACCTCATTTGTCAAATTTGGCCCAGCCATTCTCTTGTAATTGCCACCTGTAGCAGTAAGCAGCCATGTCATAAAGACTACATTTCCCATGACTCCCTGCGCCAGCTTCCTGTTAGCTGCTGCTCTCTCCCCCTCCTCTCCCCCCCCCCCCCCCCCCACAGGAAATTATAATAAATTATAATAAAGTAATGCCCACAGCTCCTTCCCTCCTTCCATGTGCCCACTAGCGCAGTGTTTCCCAACCAGGGTGCCTGCAGCTGTTGAAAAACTACACCTCCCAGCATGCTGGGAGTTGTAGTTTTGCAACAGCTGGAGGGTCCACAGCTGGGAGACCACTGTCTTACACATGTATCCATGTTACAGCAGGGCTATAGAGTTTGGGGTGACCCCACAAAGCTGCTTCACTACAGACTCCCTAAAGTTAAAGGGGGCTCCCCCATTACAACACACACCATATTTATAATGCATTCCTGCAAACAGTGCCCATGCTGCCCCCCAGTTCTGCAAAGTAACTCACTGCTCCTTGCACTGGGCACCCCAACCCCAGAGAGTAGTGCCCCCCAGGGTCCAGGCTGTGCCCCCTCCTCACCTGGCACACCTGCCCCTTCTCCCCTGCAGGGGGCTCCTCTCTCTCCCACTTACACACAACTAGTGAAAGTTTTGCCGGTGGCCGAGCATGCTGCCAGTGCCGGTCTGTAGTGTCACTCACCCCGGAGACTGAGGGATGATGCCTGCTGTCACCGCCGCCTCCACTTGTGGCTCCTCTGCCGTCCTCCTCCTCCCAGACCCAGAGTCCGCGCAGCTGTAATGCCGGAGAACACACAGGCGCGCCCCCGAGACCAGAGGCTTCCGGGCCGGGCGGATCATATACAGGGGGTGCTGGAGCGGTGCACAGTATATAGAAGTACATTCTATGTAGCGCAGGCGCAGCACTACGCAAATAGTGTAGGGCTAACGTAGGCAGCAATAGGAGCCTAGCATTAGCCCTACGCTATTTGCGCAGTACTGCGCATGCGCAGAATAAATTAACTTTGGGGGAGTAGCCGACTCTGGGCTGGAAGGCCGGCACAGCCCGCAGTGACTCATGGGAGCGATGAGTCACCGGGCGAAGATGGCGGCGGATCAAGAAGAAATACCGGTCGAGCGTCATCAGAAGACCCAGCTTCCGGATGGAGAGAAAAGCGAGAAGAAGACCGGGAAGAAGACCATATGGAAAACGTGAGTATATTAGAATGTTATATAACTTTGCCTCATGCTACAATTCCCCTATAAAAGGTTAGCTCCGGAGTACTCCTTTAAAGTATTCGTATTTTTGGTCATTTTGTATACCCTAAAGATAATTTTTATACAAAAATTAGCCCTCACACATCTCCGTATACGGAAAATTAAAAAAGTTGTAAGGGTCAGAAGATGACAATATAAAAAACATACTAATTTTGGTGCATGTAGTTAAATTTTTGTAAGTAGTATAATAAAATAAAACCTATATAAAATTGGGCATCGTTGTAACCTTATATACCTACACAATTAAGATAAGGTGTCATTTTTACCAAAAAATGCACTGCATAGAAACAGAAGCCACTAAAATTACAAAATGGCATATTTTTTTCAATTTTGTCCCACAAATAATTTTTTATTGGTTTCGCCATAGATTTTGTGGTAGTAAAATTGGTAGCGCATAAACAAGCCCTCATATAGGTCTGTAGGGTAGAAAACAACGCGTTATGATTTTTAGAAGGTGAGGAGGAAAAAACTAAAGTGCAAAAATGGAAAAACATGTTAAAGGACAACTGTAGTGCAAGACTTTTATATATTCCTGTGCCCGGGCCTCAAAAATAAACATTAACTCACCTTCCTACGTTCCTCTGTTGGTCCGGTACACGGTCCATCGGTGCTAACCTCATTCAACTTCCTGGGGAGCCGTCGGCGTATCACCGGTCGCAGTGATGTTCCGCCCCAGTCTGTGATAGGCTGAGAGCACTGTCATGTAAGGAACTCTGGATGGCTTCTTACATGACAGTGCTCTCAGTCTATCACTGTCCGGGGCGGGACATTGTTGTTAAAGTTTATTTTGTTTATTTTTGAGGCCCGGGCACAGAAATATATAAAAGTCTAGCACTACAGTTGTCCTTTAAGTTGATACACTCCTAAAGAATTGCACAGTCAACTACACAATTCTATATAGAAAAAAAATAAAATAAATCACTGATTTATATGATTAGTCCGAGGGAGGTCAAACTTACACTTTTTTTTGGTCTCCATCAGGTAAATGGTGTATATGCCAAAAGTTTTCCCAAAACATACATAGCACTGTAAGCACACCCTAACACGAGTTTTGCCACAGATTTGAGACTATAGAAACAGTGGAAAATATCCGTTTTGTGTGGACATAGGTTATTTTCTCACAAAAAGAAAAGTGTGCAGTGCATTTGAACGCCATGCATAGATAGTGATACAATTATAGCTAAAGGAATAAATCCACATGACGAGTAGAGATGAGCGAACTTACAGTAAATTCGATTCGTCACGAACTTCTCGGCTCTGCAGTTGATGACTTATCCTGCATAAATTAGTTCAGCTTTCAGGTGCTCCGGTGGGCTGGAAAAGGTGGATACAGTCCTAGGAAAGAGTCTACTAGGACTGTATCCACCTTTTCCAGCCCATGGGAGCACCTGAAAGCTGAACTAATTTATGCAGGAAAAGTCATCAACTGCCGAGCCGAGAAGTTCGTGACGAATCGAATTTACTGTAAGTTTGCTCATCTATAATGACAAGTAAAGGCCATTATGTAGCCACATGACTAGTCCAACAATGAGACCAGAAGACAACGAGAGGGGGTGGGTAAGTGCACCTAAAATGCATTCTATAGAACACAAGAACACCTGTGGGATCGCCATTGATCAGATCCTATAAAGCTATTCAGATCAATAGGAGTCTGCTCTATATGGATTGGGCCCCCAGTTGTGGCAGTCGCCATGATGGATTCCACATGTGGGAATGGCAGGACTGCTGTTCCATCCTGTAGGTACAAAGCACTGAACACTGCTGATCTACAGAGCTGATCCTTCTGAACTTCACTCTCACTTAGAAATAGACTTGAATGAGATAAATGTTTATTACAGGATCAAGACCAAAGCTGAATTTTATTCAGTGTTAAGATTTCTTGTTAATTAGCTAAGTAAAAGTCATCAGTCTGTGGTTAGCTGAGGATTACAGCTTCCTCATTTACACACATAGCACACAATATATAGGACCATGAAACATGACACCTACATGACAGCACCGAAACGTGAGAAAGTTCTATCTCTCCACCCACGTTGTATGACTATCCCGAAACTCACAGGCCAAGGATCCAGAAGTAATGCAACAAACCTGTGGCAGACCACCAGGTCACATACCTGAGCAGCCGCCACATGATTGTAGGCGTTCTGATCAACGTCCGTATTCAGAGCCACACTGGAATCTGTATTAATGCAAATGTGACAAGGTGCAACAAAGAACAGCTGAACAATGCTGAAATGGAATAACATCCAGCAATCTTATCACTAGAAGTAACTGGGGCCACGACACCCAAAGCAGGGTAAAGAAAGCACCCATATTTGTAGTGTACCAGACATATATCAGCAGTATATAACTGATTATATTAAGACAAACAGATAAAGTTACAAAGCATCAAGAAAATAACAGGTGATTAAAGGGGTACTCCCGTAATCAACTGGTGCCAGAAAGTTAAATAGATTTGTAAATTATTTATATTAAAAAATCTTAATCCTTCCAGTACTTATTAGCTGCTGAATACTACAGAGGAAATGGTTTTCTTTTAGAAACCCAGAGCTCTCTGCTGACATGAGCACAGTACTCTCTGCTGACATCTCTGTCCATTTTAGGAACTGTCCACAGCAGCATATGTTTGCTATGGGGATTTTCTCCTACTCTGGACAGTTCTTAAAATGGACAAAGATGTCAGCAGAGAGCACTGTTCTCATGATTTCAGCAGAGAGCTCTGAGGAAGAGGAAGAAGACCTTACCACTGTTAATTATGTATGCGGTGGTGCCGGGTGGTCGGACAGGACAGGCATGCACCCACATCTCCAGAAAAAAAAATGTAGAAAAGTGTTTTCCAGACGGTGTGCCTCCAGCTGTTGCAAAACTACAACTTCCAGCAAGCCTGGACAGCCATTGGCTGGGAGTTCCTGGGAGTTGTTGTTTTGCAACAGCTGGAGGCACACAGTCTGGAAAACACTTCCTAACAAAAGTGGGCTGATTCCTATCTAATGCGGGGGAACTGCCGCCTATCTAATGCGGGGGAACTGCCGCCTATCTAATGCGGGGGAACTGCCGCCTATCTAATGCGGGGGAACTGCCGCCTATCTAATGCGGGGGAACTGCCGCCTATCTAATGCGGGGGAACTGCCGCCTATCTAATGCGGGGGAACTGCCGCCTATCTAATGCGGGGGAACTGCCGCCTATCTAATGCGGGGGAACTGCCGCCTATCTAATGCGGGGGAACTGCCGCCTATCTAATGCGGGGGAACTGCCGCCTATCTAATGCGGGGGGAGGGGGGGGGAGACTGCCGCCTATCTAATGGGGGGGGGGGGGACGGACTGCCGCCTATCTAATGGGGGGGGGGGGGACGGACTGCCGCCTATCTAATGGGGGGGGGGGACTGCCGCCTATCTAATGGGGGGGGGGGGACTGCCGCCTATCTAATGGGGGGGGGGGGGACTGCCGCCTATCTAATGGGGGGGACTGCCGCATGCTGCCTATCTAATGGGGGGGGGGGGAGGACTGCCGCCTATCTAATGGGGGGGGACTGCCGCCTATCTAATATGGGAAAACTCCCGCCTATCTAATGTGGGGGAAATGCCGCCTATCTAATGTGGGTGGTGTTGCCACCTATCAAATGTGGGAGGAGCTGCTGCCTACCTGGGGGACTTTCTACTACGTCCCTGCCCAGCTAATATGGGGACTAATTGCCAAGCTAATACGGGGGCTACTTACTATCTACATAGGTTATATAGGGGTTTTCATACAGTTGACGGCTATTTGGGAATTTACCTACAGGGTCAACTCTCTCCGGAGGGGCCCTACCTACTCAGGTCACCTATTATTACAGTTTGGGGAATTATAGGTCTTGGAAAAATGAGGAGCCTGAAATGTTTTTTTCCGACAGGTTCTGCAGAGAGGAGTCGTAGCCGGAAGAAATCAAGACGGAAGAAAAAGTAAAGTGACCGGTCCCAGTCAGAGAAGATGTCACCTGATGTAACTGTATGTAATCTCGTTTATGGTCTATTGTGGTAATGATGGGGGTTGTTGTCAGTCACCTGATATAACTGTATGTAATCTCGTTTATGGTCTATTGTGGTAATGATGGGGGTTGTTGTCAGTCACCTGATATAACTATGTAATCTCGTTTATGGTCTATTGTGGTAATGATGGGGGTTGTTGTCAGTCACCTGATATAACTGTATGTAATCTCGTTTATGGTCTATTGTGGTAATGATGGGGGTTGTTGTCAGTCACCTGATATAACTGTATGTAATCTCATATAGTCTGTAGTGGTAATGATGAGGGTTGTTGTCAGTCAGTATAGAACGTCCTCCTAAATTGAGATGACAGACTGACAACTTTATCGCTGTTTACCTCCAATATTTTGCACCAAAAGAACGGAGCAAGTCATTAATACATTTTACAACACCACTTTTCTTGACACTATTCAAAAGAGTCTACTTGGGCATCAAAAATGGCAGTTCTGGGTCACGAATGATATCACAGTTATGATGTACTCCTCTTAGAAAAGCTCCCGAAAAGGGGAAAAAAAGGGACTACTCAGAAGTCTTTATGAGTCTCCATTATTCCATTCTTCACTTTTTTTGCAGAATACAGATGGTCACTCTTTTGTTCTTTGTTGGGCTAATGTACACCTATAGACTATGTAAGTGTAATGAATATTAGTATAATATGATAGCCAGAATTTTCTTTTCCCAACAGAAAGTAACGAGCGCAAGAAAAATGTACCCAATGTGCAGTGTTAAAACGTACTATTCACAATTATTACAGTTATCTTCTTTCAGATTCCTGTGCCTTTAAGTAAAAAGTAGAGATTATAAAGCTGCAGGTACAGCCAGTGTGTTTTACGGTTCACTGCAGATCAGGCAGTCATGCAATACGTGTTTGTCTTCATTAAAGTGATATGGTCATTGGATTAAACCTTTGACACGTTGTGCAGACATGTTAAAGTTAGGAAGGCATAAGGCCCAAGTCCTCAGACCCACTGCCATCAAGAGTTATAATCTACAATAAAAATATATATAACTAAACAGCGCTTTTCAAGGTAGTAGATGCCCTTTTTACTTATTCGCTGCTGTGAGAAAAATATATGGTTCCTTATTTACCATATGAAAGTTTGGCATTTGTATAATGTATTCAAATGGCAAAAATAGGGACTTTGAGAAGTTTCGTATATAATACAACTTACTATGAAGATGTGATGTTCTGCGCTTGTGTTCAGAGTTTAAATCTTGAGAATCTCACCCAATAAGACTCTGTACCGATATGCTCCTTTTCATACTGTCCTCCAGATGATGTAATATATAGCGATGTTCTTGGAGGTAATGCTCGATAGTCTGAGTTTGGGGAGGTTTCTCCCTGATGAAGGAAGCCATATTTGCCTTTGAAACACGTTGGAAGCCTTTCTGACCCTTTAGGTTCACAGTAGTGACGTCACTCGAACCAAACACACAGACTTCAGTGGGAAAGGTTTAGGTCAAGACGACGGGGCTGTCTCCTAAATCTCCCCAAACTCGGAATATCAAGCATTATCTGCAAGGACATCGCTATATCCACATTATCCGGAAGACAGTATCGGTAGAGAGCCTTATTGGGGGAGATTCTCAAGAATGAAACTCTGAACACTAGCAAAGAATATCACATCTTCATGGTAAGTTGTATTACATACATAACTTCTCAAAGTCCCTATTTTTGCGCTTTGAATACACTATTTATACAAGAGTTATAATCTAGTGACATGTGCAACAGCACTCTTCACTTCCCTGGCCAACCGGCAGATCCGACCTTTTCACTCCAAAGACGTATGCAATAAAAGGGTCGGATTTGATTGACAGCCTGATGGCGAGGAGCCTCCTACTGCACAGTTCACCAAGCTGTAACTTGCGATTGCAACAGGTCTCAGGAGTGAGACCTAGTGGGATCCAAGACAAACTGTTGAAGTAATGCACAAAAAGTGAATGCAGGCGAAAGTGAGGAACCTCAGCTCATGAGCTCATAAGAACATGATCGGGCACAACATAGACCCCCATGAGATTCACAAGATGTGGTGTACAGACCCACACAAAATTCCCAAGATCTGGTAGATAGACCCACACAGGACTTACAAGTAGCTGTGCATAGTCCCACATAAGATTCATGCTTAGTGTGTGTGTATATTTTACTTATAAGCACAATTTTTTTAGCCCGAGTTTTAAATTATATATAAAATAAAAATTCATCAAATCAAATTTACCAAACTGTGTGAAAGTAAAACTGGACTGATTTGTCCACAGCAAACAGTCTCTGCTTTAATTTTACTAGAGTTAAAGGGAATCTGTCACCAGCATCACTTGCACTAACCTGCTGGTACAGGCCAAGAGTGCCGCTGACACCGATAACACCAGTCTTTAGCTTTTTATTTTCTGTGCCCCCCGTTCCGGACGTATAGCGGAAAATGTAGATGACAAGTTTGGTGCACTTATGGCGTTCCAAAGCCCAGAGGTGCATTTCCCTGCCAGCCTGCTTCTTTCTTTGTAATGCCCGCTTCATAAATATTCATGTCACCTTCCTGTACCTGCTCAGAGATCTCTCTTGCATGCATGTGAGGCCGGTGACGCTCCAGGAAGGAAGTAAATGAGATCTTTTGCACCAAACAACTCATTTACATAAATACATTTTCCTCCATATCTCTGGAATGGGCACTGGAAAGAAAAAAGGTAAAGACTGTGTAATCACCATCACGCTGGTGACATATTACCTTTAGGATAGGGTCACACGCAGAATATACTCCACAGGAAATCCACCAGGCAGTGGTGAATACACAGCAAGAGCAAACACACAGGGCTTTGGAGGGAGAATAAGGTTTGTAAGTGGGCCCTCATGTCAGAGTCAAGCCAGCGCGCTGGGTCAGCCTTTAAAGAGGAACTCCAGTGGAAAGAAAGTTTTTTCAAATCAACTGGTGCAAGAAAGTTAAACAGGTTTGTAGATCACTTTTATTTAAAAATCTTAACCCTTCTAGTACTTATCAGCTTCTATATACTACAGAGAAATTTGTGAAGTTCTTTCCAGCCTGACAACAGTGCTCTCTACTGACACCTCTGTCCGTGTCAGGAACTGTCCAGTAGGAGAAGTTTTCTATGGGGATATGATTCTAATCTGGACAGTTCTTACACGGACGGAGGTGTCAGCCGAGAGCACTGTTGTCAGACTGGAAAGAAATTCACACATTTCTGTTTTATACAGCAGCTAATAAGTACTGGAAGGATTAAGATTTTTTAATAGAAGTAATTTACAAATCTGTTTAACTTTTAGGCACCAGTTGATTTGAAAACATTTGTTTTCTACTTCTTTCCACCGGAGTTCTCCTTTAAACCTTACTGCGCACAGAGTGAAGTGGCGAAGGCCTGTGTGTCTACACGTAGCAAACTACACAGCGTATTTCCAGCTGACTGGTGGCTTCCTGCAGCATGAAATATGCAGCATATATACTACGTGTGACCCTAGCCTTGAAGATAAATCATACTAAAAAACATATCCCCTATCCGTAGCATAGGGGACAAGTTTTAGATAGTGGGGGGGTCTGACCACTGGGGCCCCCTGCAATCTCCAGTATGGAGACCCCGGCTCTCCAGGGAGCGGCACGTCACAATCCCCACCTGAAGCAGGGGCCGCCATGCCCCCTCCATATATTTCTATGGGAAAGCCATTCGGCTATCTTCGGGTTCTCCCATAGAGATATATGGAGGGGGCGTGGCGACGCTGCTGGGAATAGCCGGGGCTCTGTACAGGAGATTGCGAGTGACCCAAACGGACGGACGACTTGGAGAATGGGCGGAGCTTTGTGACATCACCACTGCTGTTTGCTAGCAGCGGGACCCAGCAGAGAACCAGAAGCGGTGACATCACAAAGCTCCGCCCATGCTCCAAGTCGGCCCTGGAACGGAAGATACAGAAGATAGTGGGAGAACTGGAGCATGGAACAGGATCAGGTAAGTATGGTTGTCATCAGGGTCACCTGTCTGTACTTACACTGATGACGGATTCCTTTAAACTACGCCTCTTTTCCAACACAAGTATATGATAAACTCTAGAGTACACGAAGGCTAAATATAGTTATAAATTTTATGGAACCACTCAAAGCTATTAATATATATAATCGATTACAATGAGAACATGGAGTGTGTATATGTGTGTGTGTGTGTGTGTGTGTGTGTGTGGGGGGGGGGGGTGTAAATGTGTATATTTTTGAGGCAAAAAATCCCTAACTAGTCCTTGTCCTGCCCACACTTCCTGTATTTGGTCTCTGCACAGAGACACACACAGCTATTGCCTATATACATTTTTTTAACCAAGGTACATTACAAGTATACAATGGTATCATCTACATTCCATAAAAACTTTTTGCAAATGATAGGTACAGGAGGTGGGAGTCTGATGGACAGAACTCCTAATGTCAAGGCCACCACTTCCCTGCACAGCAAACACCTCCAGCCACCTGTTCTGCAAGAGACTTTAAAACCTTCATTTTTATGCATGGGTCCCAGTAATATGCCATAACATTGTAAAATAGGAAACCCCTTTAAGGAGTATTCACACGTACAGTATGAATATTAAAGCTGCAGATTTTAATGTAAACTAAACTGAACACAGCTTGAAATCTGCAGCTTAAAATCCTGTGCATCAAATATGTGCAGAATATTGTACGTGAGAATACACCCTTAAGATGTTCCATCAGACAGAGCTGGAGTTCAGACACTACTTCTCACTTCAGCCTTGCTGCCTGCACACAGTCTTAAAGGGGTACTCCCCGCTGCCCAGCATTTGGAACAAACTGTTTTGAACTCTGGAGTCGGGAGCTCGTTACGTCATAGCCCCGCCCCCTCATGACATCATGCCCTCCCCCTCAATGCAAGTCTATGGGAGGGGGCGTGACGGCCGTCTTATCGGCAAGGTAATTGCCGATACCTATAATGCCCAAAATCGTGATCATCGGCCGATAATATCGGCCATACCGACAATCGGTCAATCCCTAGTTCACACTGAGCAATTTTTGCAATTTCACAGGCACTGAAATTGTTCTGCGCTAAGAATGAACATGCGCATTCTTTGATCAGAATTCCGCAAGCACTGCATGGCAGTCAATGGTGATGGTGCAGTGCCACGCGGTCCTACAGCTGAAGAACTTCAGTGGGGGCTGACAGGCTAAATCTCCGCTCACTGAATTCCGCAATCAGAGATTCAGGTTGTATTACTCAGTGTAAACGCACCCTAAGTCGGCATCCCAGCAGGATGCCAACAGATACCTGTGACATAAAGGCAAAACGCAATAAGAACCCAGTCTAACTTTGTAAGTTGAGGGGTCACTGTACTGTGGCATCAACATACAATAGTCTTTTCTGGACCATTGTAAGTTGAAACCAGACTCAACATACAATGTTACGGACAGTCCAGATCTGTGAAACGTGTCAATGGCCGGAAGAACTGACCAATCAGAATGGGCAATTTACTTGTAAAACCCCTGTATTACTGAAGTGTATGCACTGACTTGTGTCTGGTAGCGCCCCCTACAGTACAGGAGGTACTCTTTACCTGTACCAGGGTTACCTGTTCCTTTGGACACCAGGTGCGGGCGGCTCCATGTTACTTTTTTTTAGGACATTGCCTGTACTGTACAGGACCTCGAAGAAGCGCCTGTCCTCTACATAGACCAGTGTTTCCCAAGCAGGGTGCCCCCAGCTGTTGCAAAACTACAACTCCCAGCATGCCCGGACAGCCTTTGGCTGTCCGGGCATGCTGGGAGTTGTAGTTTTGCAACAGCTGGAGGCTCCCTGCTTGGGAAACACTGACATAAACAGTGATTTACAGCTCCCAGCAGATTTTTCTTACTCTTATATATAAGGATTTGCTTTATCTATATTAGTTATCTACTTATTTTTCTTTAATTATCAGTTTTTCCTATTTTTGGATGACATTTTGGTGCCTTTAGATTCCATAGAGTTCTGGTCTCAACATACAATGGTTTCAGCATACAACGGTCTTCCCAGCACCAATTAATATTGTAACTTGAGTGACCACGGTATAGTGTAAGTCCTTTATGTATTATTTACTTCCTGTTGCTTATATAACACTAAAGTATTCAGCAGGGCAGTACAAAGATCGCCCCCATTCACATAAGTGGAAGCACATTATTAATATTATAAAACAGTCCTTTTTATATAGTCCTCACAGACTTTTAAATCATCTATTCAGGGGTTTCTGGATTATGCTTTGGTATTGTTCCAGAATGTTTTTTTAATCTCTAGCCAGGACAGTAAAAAAGGGATATTTATTAGGAAGGCCCAATAATAAGCAAATGCACATACGACATCTGCAACAATTCTACAGTATATTTACAGTATCGGTGACACTCATTTTCTGACAGACAACATTCCAAAAATTCATAAGACTCACTGAAGGGGAACAAAGTGCAAAAAAAACAATTACTAGAAGCTGAAAGTCCACATAATTGTCATCATGGGCATGCCTATGAGAATGGTGCAAACTGATAGACAATCTAGGATTCTCCCCAGCTTTAAAGGGGTATTCCAAGCAAAAACTTTTTTATATATATATCAACTGGCTCTGGAAAGTTAAACAGATTTGTAAATTACTTCTATTAAAAAATCTTAATCCTTCCAATAGTTATTAGCTTCTGAAGTTGAGTTGTTGTTTTCTGTCTAACTGCTTTCTGATGACTCACATCCTGGGAGCTGTGCAGTTCCTATGGGGATATTCTCCCATCATGCACAGCTCCCGGGATGTGACATCATTGAGCAGTTAGACAGAAAACTTCAGAAGCTAATAACTATTGGAAGGATTAAGATTTTTTAATAGAAGTAATTTACAAATCTGTTTAACTTTCCGGAGCCAGTTGATATATAAAAAAAAGAGTTTTTGCCTGGAATACCCCTTTAAATGGCCACTGTCATTTGGAAAAACTTAGTGACATGTCAAAGTTTGCATCAGCGAGGATCTGAGTGTTTAGACCTCCCCCAATCCACCAAGGGGAAGTCTCTCCTGGCTCTGTGTCACTTGATCAAGACACATTTGCAATGTAAGTCTATGAGCGTCTCGATCACGTGACAGAAAGGCAGGTAAAGGAGAGTGCGGCAGAGCAGACTTCTCCTGGCTCAGTCTCCTAATCGCTGGAGGACTGAACACTCAGACCCCCACAGATCATGCCAAGCTATGCCAAAAATGTTTCCACATAACAGGTACTCTTTAACCCCTTAACGACATAGGACATAAATGTATGTCCTGGTGCCTGGTACTTAACCCCTTAAGGACCGGGGTTTTTTCCTTTTTTGCATTTTCGTTTTTTTCCTCCTTGCCTTTAAAAAAATCATAACTCTTTCAATTTTGCACCTAAAAATCCATATGATGGCTTATTTTTTGCGCCACCAATTCTACTTTGTAATGACGTCAGTCATTTTGGCCAAAAATCTACGGTGAAACGGAAAAAAAAAACCATTGTGAGACAAAATTGAAAAAAGAAAAACGCCGTTTTGTAAATTTTGGGGGCTTCCGTTTCTACGTGGTACATTTTTCGGTAAAAATGACACCTTATCTTTATTCTGTAGGTCCATACGATTAAAATGATAGCCTACTTATATAGGTTTGATTTTGTCGTACTTCTGGAAAATATCATAACTACATGCAGGAAAATGAATACGTTTAAAATTGTCATCTTCTGACCCCTATAACTTTTTTATTTTTCTGTGTATGGGGCGGTATGAGGGCTCATTTTTTGCGCCGTGATCTGAAGTTTTTAACGGTACCATTTTTCCATTGATAGGACTTACTGATCTCTTTTTATTCATTTTTTCATGATCTAAAAAGCGACCAAAAATTCACTATTTGGAATTTTTTGGCGCGTACGCCATTGATCGTGCGGTTTAATTAACGATATATTTTTATAATTCGGACATTTCCGCACGCGGTGATACCATATATGTTTATTTTTATTTACACTGTTTTTATTTTTTATGGGAAAAGGGAGGTGATTCTAACTTTTAATAGGGGAGGGGTTAAATGATATTTATTCACTTTTTTTTTGCAGTGTTATAGCTCCCATAGGGACCTATAACACTGCACACACTGATATTTTACATTGAACAATGGTTTCTTATAGGAAACCAGTGATCGATGATTCTGCCGCTTGACTGCTCATGCCTGGATCTCAGGCACTGAGCAGTCATTCGGCGATCGGACAGCGAGGAGGCAGGTAGGGGCCCTCCCCCTGTCCTGTAAGCTGTTCGGGATGCACCGATTTTACCACGGCTATCCTGAACAGCCCACTGAGCTAACTGGCATGGTTTCACTTTCACTTTAGACGCGGCGTTCAACTTTGAACGCCGCGTCTAAAGGGTTAATAGCGCGCAGCACCGCGATCAATGCCGCGCGCTATTAGCCACGGGTCCCGGCCGGGCCCGACCCGCTATGGCCCCGCGTTATAGATCGGGAGCGGACACATGACGTTCCAGTACGTCATGTGTCCTTAAGGGGTTAACGCACAAGGACATACATTTACGTCCTGTACATGACAGCGGGCACCAGAGTGGTGCTCGTGTCATGCGCAGCAGGTCCCGGCTGCAATTAGCAGCCAGGGACCCGCCGGTAATGGTGCCCATCAGTGATCGCGCTGATGTGTGCCATTAACCCCTCAGATGCTGTGATCAATACAGATCACGGCATCTGTGGCAGTGCGGTCACTAAAATGGATGATTGGATCACCCGCGGCGCTGCCGCAGGGATTTAATCATCCATAATGGCGGACAGAGGTCCCCTCACCTGCCTACGTCCGTCTCCTGGGGTTTTCTGCTCTGGCCTGAGATCACCAAGGGTTATGGATAGGGGACAAGATGTCTAGGGGCGGAGTACCCCTTAAAGGGTACCTCTCATCAAATAAGCTTTTGATATATTTTAGATGAATGAATGTTGAATAACTTTCCAATAGCATGTTAATGCAAAATATGCTTCTTTCTATTGTATTTTTCCCGATCAGTCCTGTCAGCAAGCATTTCTGACTCATGCTGGAGTCCTAAACACTCAGAGCAACCAGCCTGCTTTGTTCACAGCCAAACCGGCTGTGAACAAAGCAGGCTGGCAGCTCGTAGTGTTTAGGACTCCAGCATGAGTCTGAAATGCTTGCTGCCAGGACTGGTAGGGAGACCCCTAGTGGTCATTTCTTCAAAGTGGAAAATTAAATAGAAAGAAACATATTTTTTAATAACATGCAATTGTAAAGTTATTCTGCATACATTAATCTATAATATATCAAAAGTTTTTTTGATGAGAGGTACCCTTTAAACATATCAATATGTCCAATCTGATTATCATACAGTCTATACTATATTATATCCTATGGTATTTATCACAAAACCTTATTTGATTACAGCCCATTCACACTATGGAATTTTATGCCTGGAAATTCTACAGTGTGCACGACGCAGCAGAATCTCACTGAAGACAATGGGAGGCTGCTGCACCAGAATTTTCAAGGAGAAATTTTAGCTTGGAAATTCCGTAGTCTGAATGGGCCCTAATAGTTCACAATACCCATAGGACCACTGATTTTTCACATAAAGTAGGGCAACTTAATCATAACTCTCTGCCTGGAGAGCTCAGAAACAGGGTTGCATGGAACCCCAGATCTGGAGCAGATGTCAACTGGTTAAAGGGAACCAATCATAAGATGTTACCCTGTATAATGCTTGGCAAAGCGTTATATAGGATAAAATTGTTGTCCTCACCATCCCTGGGGGACGCTCCTGCCCCCAGGGATGGTGAAGATATGAAGTTATAAACTAGTCACCGCCACGGGCGTAAGTAGTCCCCTGGGCGGGGAGCTCTTCTCACCTATTCCCGTTCTTCGGACGGCAGCGACGCCCCCTCCGCTTGATTGATAGGCGCGTCATTGTTCCACTCACTGAACAGACGGAGCAGAGTGATGACGCTGCCCATCAATCAAGCAGAGGGGGCGTCGCTGCCGTCCGAAGAACGGGAATAGGTGAGAAGAGCTCCCCGCCCAGGTGACTACTTACGGCGGCGGCGGTGACTAGTTTATAACTTCTTATCTTCACCATCCCTGGGGGCAGGAGCGTCCCCCGGGAATGGTGAAAATAAAGATTTTACCCTATAGAACGCTTTGCCAAGCATTATATAGGGTAAAATCTGATGATTGGTTCCCTTTAAATCAACATTTCACTGTCTGGTGATTTGCTTTGTTTTATTAACTAAAGTGCTCAGACTGCCTAATAAAAACAAAAAACCTTTAAAAAGGGGTACTCCAGTGGAAAACTATTTTTTTCAACTCAACTGGTGCCAAAAAGTTAAAGAGATTTGTAAATTACTTCTATGAAAAAATGTTAACCCTACCAGTACTTATCAGCTGTTCCACGGGATATTCTTTTCTGTCTGACCACAGTGCTCTCTGCTGACACCTCTGTCCATGTCAGGAACTGTCCAGAGCAAAAGAGGTTTGCTATGGGGATTTGGTTCTACTCTGGACAGTTCCTGACATGGACAGAGGTGTCAGCTGAGAGCACTGTGGTCAGACAGAAAAGAAATTCAAGAAGAAAAGAACTTCCTCTGTAGAATACAAGGAACTGTTGATCCTTAATGCTAAATAACTTTTACATTATACGTTGTAATATTGGCGAATCAGACTCTGCTTTCAAGGACACTTGCAGATGGGAAATCTGAGATGTGGAATGTCGCCTTTTTTGACAATACACTTGCACTACAAGTTCTGACATTGTCAGACCATCCCATTCTTTAAACCTGGATTTACAGTGATCCTCTTCCAACTTCCTTCTAACCTGAAGGAGGCGGGAGGCGAGTACACTGCACATATTCTAGTCTGGGTAAATATTTTACCACTAATATTTGGAGAAGTTATTTAATTCATTTATGTATATATGCGAGTTATTGTTGGGAAACAGATGGCTGTTTATATGGTGCCCAGTGAGAGCAGCAAAGGAAGAACAGGAGGCCTAAATGACATTTTTGTTAAAGTGCCCTTGTTGATAGTTTGATGTGGCAGAGGACCACTTTAGGCACAGGAGCTAAGGTGGCATCCACTATAGCTCTGGCCCAAAGGGTAGTTTTTAATCACCATCTTAGTACCTATTGCTTTGCCATGTAATCCAAGCTTCCAGTGGCAATTGGCATCGAAAGTGAAAACCATATTAGCACTTTAGAAGTCACTTTACATCCTGCTGATGGATGATGGGGGTGCTACTGCTGGGGGGGGGGGCAGCAGCACCCTCATCATCCATCAGCAACAAACCCCCCCCCCCCCCCCAGCAGTAACACCACCATCAACAGCACCGTTAGTGAACATGCCGGGGGCGGCTAGCTGCTTTAACATGCGGCTAAAGGGCTAGCTGCTTTGGGCCCCCAGATATGACAGGGCCCAGGGCAGCTGCCCCTTTTTTCCCCACGTTAAAGACGGCCCTGACTAAGTCTCATTTATGTGTTCACCTCTGTGTTACTCAGACACTAGAAATGTATAATCTAGTAACTGCTTCATTTATACAATGGACTTCTCGTCACTGGAAAAGGCAGGGAAAATCATGTGAGTGAAACTACAAGTCTCAGTGAGCACTTTGACAAAACTTTTTCCAGTACCATGGGAACCAAAACGATCCGAGCACCAGTGGGGCTAGAATTACTTCCCAGGCACCAGTAGATGAGCAGTTCATTCCTTTGCACCAGTGGAGCAGCCACTACTTACGTGGCACCAGTGCAGCCGACATCAACATGGAGTATCAGCAGGGCTATCATCAAGACCCAACACCAGCGGAGCTGGAATCAACATGGGGTATCAGCAGGGCTATCATCAACACCAGTGGAGCTGGCATCATCATCACCCAACACCAGCGGAGCTGGCATCAACATGGGGTATCAGCAGGGCTATCATCAACACCAGTGGAGCTGGCATCAACATGGGGTATCAGCAGGGCTATCATCAACACCAGTGGAGCTGGCATCAACATGGGGTATCAGCAGGGCTATCATCAACACGGGGTATCAGCAGGGCTATCATCAACACCAGTGGAGCTGGCATCAACATGGGGTATCAGCAGGGCTATCATCAACACCAGTGGAGCTGGCATCATCATCACCCAACACCAGTGGAGCTGGCATTACTTCCTGGACACCAGCAGAGCTGGCATCAACACAAGGCATCAGCAGGACTATCGCCAACATTGGCCCCTAGTTGAGCTGGCATTACTTCCTGGACACCAGCAGAGCTGGCATCAACATAGGGTATCAGCAGAGCTATCATCAACACTGAGCACCAGTGGAGCTGTCATTATTTCTTAGAAATCAGAAGAGCTGGCATCCACATGGCATATCAGCATGTCTATCATCAACACCAGGCACTAGTGGAGTTGGCATTACTTTCTTGACAACAGCAGAGCAACAGAAAGCATCAGCATGGCCATAATCAACACTGGGCTCCAGTAGAGCTGGCATTACTTCCTGGACACCATCAAAGCTGGCATCAACATGGGGCATCATCAACACTGACACCAGTGGAGCTGATATTACTTCCAGAGCAACAGAGTTGTTGACACTTCTTTTCACGCACCAGGGGAGCCACCTTTACCTCCCTGGCACCAGTATAGCTGGCATCAACATGGGGCACCAATTGGGGCAGCATACCATGTCACTAGCGCACTAGAACCAACATGACCTAATGCAACAAGTGGCAGCATGACCCAATACATCTGAATGCCACAAGTCTGTCCAGGATAGAGTAAAATCTGGGTATAAGGGTAGCTACCACTACAGATGCCAGCTCGCCCTGGTGATAGATGAGGGGCATCAGAGGAACAATCCCGGTGTATGTTAGGAATCCCCCATGAGCCAGTAGACCACCCTATGCACTACTCACCCTTTGAAATACGCCTTGACCCGGACCTGGTGGGAGTTATCAGCGGGCTGGGACATGGTGCTGTCCCTCAGTGTCGGCATGTCCTCCAGTAGGAAACCTGGCAGTGCCCCTCACTGACCGCCCGGCACTGCGCACTCCCCGAGGCCTCCCACCTTGCTGCTTCTCCCTGTCCCGAATCCCAGCACAGCCTGGAAGACCGTACCAACTCACACACATCCGGGGGAGGGGACAGCCCTGCCCTGTACGCAGCCTCACTGTCGGGATAGGTAGAGGGAGTGAGTAAGTGCAGCGCGATACATGACCCTGTGCACACACTACAATGTGCCCGCAGTTCACGGGAGAACCAGCACTGTGTGGTCAGCGGTACCGCACCTCCCAATGTGTGTGTGTGCACGCTGCCTGCAGTGCGGAGCGGATGTTACGTACTACATGACTGTACCTGGGAGGATTTCATGGTTGAGCTGCAGGTCACTGTGAGGACTCGTGCACATGTTCCGCCAGAAGTTGTTGCGTTATATGTAATGCGGAATTCATTATAATTCACTGTGCAGCGTTACTAAATCGCGTCATGTGGGAGACGTGTCTTTATTATTAGTGTTGAGCGTGAATTTTTGAAATGCAAATTTTTATCGTGAATATTGACACGTCGCGATTTTGCGAATATTTAGAATATAGCGATATATATTTGTAACATTCGGGATTTTTTTTTGCGAACATGTGAATATCCAAATATTCGCGAATATCCAAATATTCCCAAATATCAGCACTTGCAGTCAGAGAACACTTATCCCTCCCTTCTTTTAGGTGAAAGATATAATTGCGTATGCGCACTATGTGAATTCTTATTATGAATTTTCACATGGGAAAAAAATATAGCGAATATGCAAATTTCGCAATATCACAAATTCGAATATGGCCACTGCCGCTCATCACTAATTTTTAGTTTGACAACAGATAAAATCTCTACATATAACCTCAACTCCTTTTATGGTAACATATTTATCTGTGCAACAAAAGTCGCACCAGTTGCAGTTACCACACCTATAGTCTCCGGGGCGTGGACTGACGGAACCAATATCACAGTACAGTGACCCCCCCGACCTACGATGGCCCCGACATACGATCATTTCAACATACGAGGTCCTATCAGAGGCCATTGCATGTTGAAGGCAGCATCAACATACGATGCTTTTGTATGTCGGGGCCATCACATAAACGGCTATCCGGCAGTGCAGACTGCTTCAGCTGCCGCCGGATTGCCATTTACGGTGCCTCGCAAACTCTGGTGATGGTCTCCTACCTGTCCTTGGGGCTCCGAACCATCCTCTTCGGGATTCCCTGCATCGTCGGCGCTCTCCATCGTCGTCATCACGTCGCTGCGCACGCCATCCCGTCATCCAATAGGAGCGGCGTGCGTAGCGACGTGATGGCGGCGACGGAGAGCGAGGATGCCTGGGGAAGCAGAGGCCTTGCCGGAGCGTCGGGGACACCCCGAGACGTGGCGACAGCGATGGAAGGCGACATCCAGGGCAGTGGTGATGAGCGGTGACGGTCTGGAGCGGCAGGGACAGATGAGTATAGCCTTCAATACCAGTGGTCTTCAACCTGCAGACCTCCAGATGTTGCAAAACTACAACACCCAGCATGCCCGGACAGCCGTCGGTCCGCAGGTTGTAGACCACTGTCCTATACTTTACATTACACGGATCCCTCAACATACGATGGTTTCAACAAACGATGGTCCATTTGGAACGGTTTACCATCGTATGTTGAGGGACCACTGTATATTGATTGGTTGCTTCATCTCCTACTCACTGACATTTCAGCTCTACTAATGATTTTCTCCAGATACTCGAGAGACTCCTATTGTCTGAGAATTTCATACTGGTGTCAATAGTCATCGAAAGTCTCTACTCTACTATCCCCCAAGGTAGAAGTGTAGAGGTGATTAGAGAGCCCCTTGGGTGTTCTGGAAAAAGTGTAGACTATATCAATTTCTTTGTGTTTCCCTGATTTTTCTTTCAAATTTGGGAGTGAATGGTACACCCAGACAGGCGGGGTGGCCATGGTGACCCCAGTGGCCTGTACTCTGGCTAATCTGTATTTGGCAGGCTTCGGGAAAAAAAAGTACATCCTCTCAGATAGAAACAGGTATATCGGTTCCATGGCTGTTGCAGATTTGTGGATGACATCGTGTGGACTTCGTGTCCGCCCTGAACAATGAAAATGATATGAACTTAAAATTTACATGGAAGGTGGGAGGTACGGAACTAGAATTCTTAGACGTGTCAGTGAGTTTGGTAGGAGAACTGGTTACTAAGGGTTACCGCAAGCCAACGGCATGCAACTCCCTCCTGCACTACGGGAGTTATAATCCCGAACATGTGAAGAAGGCCGTCCCTTATGGGCAGTTCTTAAGAATTAGAAGAATCAACAGTTGGGATGGGGACTTCAGGGTGCAGGCGGGGGAATTGCATGCACGTCTATTGCACAGAGGATACCCAAAGGCTGTATTAGATGAGGCCCTGAAAAAAGTGAGCAGCTGTCAATGGGAATCACTTTTGAGAGGCAAAAAGTTGGGTAATAAATCAAGCAGATAAAGATGAATACCAACAATGCTTTTCCTTTACTTACAGCCCATTAGCTAAAAAAAAAAAAGCCATAAATAACTGTTTTTTGCGCAGAAAATAGACCTTTGGTCACCTTCCAAAAATGTAGGAATTTGAAAGATGTCATCGTCAGCAGTGCTCTCAAAGACACCTCCTCTAATGCAAATTGGCTCCATAAGGATATACCAAAAGGTACCTATAGGTGTGGTAACTGCAAGTGGTGCGAGGTTGTTGCACAGATAAATATGTTACCATAGGAGGAGTTGAGGTTATATGTAGAGATTTTTTCTGTTGTTGAACTAAAAATGTAGTCTATGCCATTCGATGTACAGTAACCCCTCGAGATACGATGGCCTTGACATACGTTATTTTCAACATACGATGGCCTCTCAGAGGCCATCGTATCTTGAAAGCAGTATCGACATACGATACTTTTTGTCGGGCCATCATGAAAATTAACGGTTCTCCGGCGGCGCTGGTTGCTGCAGATGCCGCCGGGTCGCCGCACCGGGCTGTTTCAATTGCAGAGGAGCGGAGCTTTAAATCTCCCGGGTATGTCATGTGACATTATATCGTCACTTGACATTGCCGCGTCACACTGAGATTCACTCAGTGACTGTCTGCTGCGGGCCGAGTGGAGAGTCCTCTCCCCGGCACATTAACCCCCATGCACATTAACCCCCGAACCCCTTAACCTGTTAACGACCATGGACGTGTATACACGTCCATGTGCCATTAACGGGGTATGGCGCGGGCTCCCGACTGGAGCCCACGCCATACCGGCCGGCCCCCAGCTGATTCCTGTAGCTGGCTTTATCAATAGAGCACAGATCATACAGATCAATATGGTTCTATGCAACCATAATGATCTGTATGAGGAATCTAATGATTCCTCCTAAAAGTGTAAAAAAAAAAGAAAAAACTTTAAATACACACACATTAACCCCTTCCTTATTAAAAGATTAAATCACCCCCCTTTTCCCAAATTCCATATAAAAAATATAGAAACATAATAAAAATAAACATATGTGGTATCGTCGCATGCGTAAATGTAATTAATTAAATTGCATGGTCAATGGTGTACATGCAAAAAAATTCCAAAGTCCAAGATAGCCTATTTTTGGTCACTTTTTATACAATAAAAAAATTTATAAAAAGTCCGATCAAAACAAAAATGGTACCGATAAAACTTTAAATCACTACTCAGGAACCAATTACCAGTTTTCCATAGAGATATGTACTCAACATATGATGGTCTCGGGGCTCCGGAACCAATTACCAGTTTTCCATAGACATATGTACTCAACATATGATGGTTTCAACATACATTGGTCCTCCCGGAACCAATTACCATCATATGTTGAGGGACCACTGTATTTGCAATAGATTTTATATAGGCTGTACCATCTGTCCAGTTAACATCAGATTTAGGCAGCACATAAATTCCCTTAAAGGGGTACTCCGGCGCTAAGACATCCTATCCCCTATCCAAAGGATAGGGATAAGATGCCTGATTGCGGGGGTCCCACCGCTGGGGACCCCCGTGATCTTAAACGCAGCACCTTGTTACAATCAGTCCCCGGAGCGTGTTCGCTCAGGGTCTGATTACTGGCGATCACAGGGCCGGAGCATTGTGACGTCACGGCCCCACCCCCGTGTGATGTCACGCCCCGCCCCCTCAATGTAAGCCTATGGGAGGGGACCTGAGGGGGATAAGATGTCTTAGCGTCAGAGTACCCCTTTAAAACAGTTAAAGGCTCCCCTAGACTTATCTCTCATGTCCGAGAAGTGAATAATAGCGATCCAAAGACTTTTGTGTTTTTTGGAGATCGAGAGAGTGAGTACAGCAGATGGCATGGACATCAGAAAATCCCTTCTACAAAAAGAAGGGAAATGGATATTGAAGACAAATGCCCTGGGAGGTCTCAGCTTAAATGACAGGCTAGACATGAGCATCTTTTTAGACATTTTGAAATATGCTAATGGTAGTTGATCTTTCTATGGTTTCTGTATTTGTTTTTAATGTTTGAAAATAGCCTACCTTCCGTGACGTGGAGAAAAAGGTGTATTTACCTGCCTCCAGATGACAGAAGAGGCGTGGTTTGAAGAAGCGCCGGATCTCAGCGCGAAAGCGGCTGTTCACTGCATTCTTCTGTGGACCCTGGCGTCCTATGTTATGGAAGATTTTATGCACCTAAAATGAAGACGAAGTTTTTCACCGCAGATGTGCGTCTGGATCATAAGTACTCCCCTATTTTCTATGCCTTTTTATATATGCACTGCTCTAAAAAAATAAAGCGAACACTAAGATAACACATCCTAGATCTGAATGAATGAACTAATCGTATGAAATACTTTCGTCTTTACATAGTTGAATGTGCTGACAACAAAAATCAAATGTATCACTCAAAAAAAAGTGGAAAACCACTCTACAGGCTGATCCAACTTTGATGTAATGTCAACAACAAGTCAGAATGAGACTTAGCAGTGTGTGTGGCCTCCACATGCCCATATGACCTCCCTACAACATCTGGGCATGCTCCTGATGAGGTGGCGGATGGTCTCCTGAGGAATGTCTCCCCAGACCTGGACTAAAGCATCCGCCAACTCCTGCACAGTCTGTGGTGAATGGAGCGAGACATGATGTCCCAGATTTGCTCAATCGAATTCAGTTCTGGGGAACAGGCGGGCCAGTACATAGCATCAATGCCTTCTTCTTCTTGCAGGAACTGCTGACACACTCCAGCCACATGAGGTCTAGCATTGTCTTGCATTAGGAGGAACCCAGGACCAGCCGCACCAGCATATGGTCTCACAAGGGGTCAAAGGATCTTATCTCAGTACCTAATGGCAGTCAGGCTACCTCTGGCAAGCACATGGAGGGCTGTGTGGCCCCCCAAAGAAATGCCACTCCACACCATTACTGACCCACCCCCAAACCGATCATGCTGGAGGATGTTGCAGGCAGCAGAAAGTTCTCCACGGCGTCTCCAGACTCTGTCACGTCTGTCACATGGGCTCAGTGTGAACCTGCTGTTCAGTCGGGCTATTCATCCGTGAAGAGCACAGGGCGCCAGTGGCCAATTTGCCAATCTTCGTGTTCTCTGGCAAATGCCAAATGTTCTGCACAGTGTTGGGCTGTAAGCACAACCCCCACCTGTGGACGTCGGGCCCTCATACCACACTCATGGAGTCGGTTTCTGACCGTTTGAGTGGAAACATGCACATTTGTGGCCTGCTGGAGGTCATTTTGCAGGGCTCTGGTAGTGCTCCTTCTTGCAAAAGGCGGAGGTATCGGTCCTACTGCTGGGTTGTTGCCCTCATACGGCCTCCTCCACGTCTCCTGATGTACTGGCCTGTCACCTGATAGCACCTCCATGCTCTGGACACTACGCTGACAGACACAGCAAACCTTCTTGCCACAGCTCGCATTGATGTGCCATCATGGATGAGCTGCCTTAGCCACCTACCTGAGCAACTTGTGTGGGTTGTAGACTCTGTCTCATGCTACCACTAGAGTGAAAGCACCATCAGCATTCAAAAGTGACCAAAATATAAGCCAGGAAGCATAGGAACTGAGAAGTGGTCTGTGGTCACCACCTGCAGAACCACCTTTTATTGGGGGTGTCTTGCTAATTTCCACCTGTTGTCTGTTCCATTTTCACAACAGCATGTGAAATTGATTGTCAATCAGTGTTGCTTCCTGAGTGGACAGTGATTTCACAGAAGTTTGATTGACTTGGAGTTACATTGTGTTGTTTAAGTGTTCCCTTAAATTTTTTGAGCAGTGTGTATTGTATCTGTGATATCTGGCATTTTGACCCTTTGCCTCCGCTCTCTGACTCGTCTCCTGGCTCTGCGTATTGGCTTATCTGTAACCTCTTGGTATCAACTCGGACTGGTGACAGCTACTTATTGGCCCTCATTTACTATTGCAAACCCAACATGTTTTGTTGGGTTGTGCGCCAGATTCTGTCGCATTGTGCCAGAAATTCTGTCTGAGCCAGATTTTGCACCACAATTTGAGCCAGAATTGAAAAAACCCCGACTAACTCTCCATTTTGCTAATAAAACCCCAAAAGTGGCGTGGCAGCCGGGGAAAGGGGGCATGGTCTCCAAAAAGGGGCGTGTTCCCGTCATTTTCACAAAAACCCAACATATTTACCAATCATCAGATTTTACCCTATATAACGCTTGGTAAAGCGTTATATAGGGTAAAATCTTTATTTTCACCATTCCCGGGGGATGCTCCTGCCCCCAGGGATGGTGAAGATATGAAGTTATAAACTAGTCACCGCTGCCGCCGTAAGTAGTCCCCTGGGCAGGGAGCTCTTCTCATCTACTCCCGTTCTTCGGCCGGCAGCGACGCCCCCTCCACTTGATTGATGGGCCGCGTCATCACTCTGCTCCGTCTGTTCAGTGAGCGGAACGATGACGCGGCCCATCAATCAAGCGGAGGGGGCGTCTCTCCCGGCCGAAGAACGGGAGTAGATGAGAAGAGCTCCCCGCCCAGGTGACTACTTACGGCGGCGGCGGTGACTAGTTTATAACTTCATATCTTCACCATCCCTGGGGGCAGGAGCGTCCCCCGGGAATGGTGAAAATAAAGATTTTACCCTATATAACGCTTTGCCAAGCGTTATATAGGGTAAAATCTGATGATTGGTTCCCTTTAAGACAATAGATGTGGAGAATTCACACTAAGATGATAAGCTAAGCTTCTTATCTCTTTTTTTTTTTTTTTTTTCGAAAAACAGGGGACTCAATGTGGATTTGAGCTTCTTATCTCATTATCAAAATTTTTTATAACCTGTACTGGATTCTATTTTGCAGCTCACTTTGTCCTGCTTAATTATCAGTCTCTCCCCTGCTCCCCCCTCCCTCCCCCCTTTTTCTCATCCTTATCTATTTAGTCTTGTTCCTATAGCAGGACAATTTATGGCCCATCTTAGTGTGAATTCTCCCCATCTATTGTCTTAAAGGGGTATTCCAAGCAAAAACTTTTTTTTAATATATCAACTGGCTCCGGAAAGTTAAACAGATTTGTAAATTACTTCTATTAAAAAATCTTAATCCTTCCAATAGTTATTAGCTTCTGAAGTTTTCTGTCTAACTGCTCATTGATGATGTCACATCCCAGGAGCTGTGCATGATGGGAGAATATCCCCATAGGAACTGCACAGCTCCCGGGACGTGAGTCATCAGAGAGCAGTTAGACAGAAAACAACTCAACTTCAGAAGCTAATAACTATTGGAAGGATTAAGATTTTTTAATCGAAGTAATTTACAAATCTGTTTAACTTTCCGGAGCCAGTTGATATATAAAAAAAAGTTTGGGCCTGGAATACCCCTTTAACCCCTGCATATTTGTGAGATGTGACCTGTGTCTTCTGCTTGTGAGCTTAGATTTGCTTTGGACTTGATAAAGGGAGGAATCCCGAAAGCTTGTCTCTACAAAATTATGTTATCCCAAAAAAAAAGGTATTGCAAGATACTGCAACATTTTTTGATTTTCATCTAATATATATATATATATATATATATATATATATACAGCAACAGAAGAATGCAGCAGCACACTGCCAGCACAAGGATATAGGTGAAACATGAAAATGCAGTTAAAACATGGAGAGCTATACAGCTATGGTGTAATAGATGCAAATGTGAAACTATGAAATAGTGAGGCAAATTTGTCTCCGCCTTTCTTTGTCTGTATATATATATATATATATATATATATATATATATATATACTTCATCTGTACTTGCTTAGAATTCTCAGCAATAAGTGGTAAACTGGCTTACCATTTATTTATGTGTTTACCGTATTTTTCGCCCTATAGGACGCACCCAATTTATAGGTGCAAAATCTAAAAAAATAAAGATTTTGAACCCAATAGTGGTCTTCAACCTGCGGATCTCAAGATGTAGCAAAACTACAACTCCCAGCATGCCCGGACAGCCGTTGGCCGTCCGGGCATGCTGGGAGTTGTAGTTTTGCAACATCTGGAGGTCCGCAGATTGAAGACCACTGCATAGGAGGTAATACTCACGTGTCCCCGCCGCTCCGGACCCGTCACCGCTGCCCTGGATGTCGCTCCATCGCTGTCGCCGTGTCCCCGTCGCTACGGAACGTCTCTGCTGCCGGCTGGGTATCCTCGCTCTCCGTTGCCGCCATCACGTCGTTACGCACGCCAACTTACGTACGCGACGACGTGATGACGAGGAAGGAGAGCGCCGGCCATACAGGGGATCCCTGAACGGAGAAGACACCGAGGAGGCAGGTAAGGTCCCTCCCGGTGTCCTGTAAGCACTAACCCGGCTATTCTGTCGGGCGGTCCCGAATAGCCCGACTGAACAGCCGGGTTAGTGTCACTTTCCCTTCAGACGCGGTGGTCAGCTTTGATCGCCGCGTCTGAAGGGTTAATACAGGGCATCACCGCGATCGGTGATGTCCTGCATTAGCCACGGGCCCCGGCCGTTGATGGCCGCAGGGACCGCCACGATAGGGGTGTATTCGCCGTATAAGACGCACCGACTTTTTCCCCCCAGTTTTGGGGAAGAAAAAGTGCGTCTTATACGGCGAAAAATACGGTAATTGCAAATTCCCCAGGATCTCAGTAGGTTCAGATGAAGCACAGGGTTACCACAAGAGGAAACTGCAGCTACCACAGCATGTACCCGCATCCAGACATGGCTCCACTTGATATCACTTGATTATAATTAGCCAGGCTAATTAACCTTTTGCTAGGTAATAATGTGGCAGTATCCTTCGATACGTCTCCAAATTTAAAAGTTGTTCTTGTAACTGTGCAGGGTCACCTTTTGGAGTCCTCTAGCTGAATTGACAGGCCAGTTTGTCATTGATGCATCTTTGCTACATTCGCCAACAACATTTAACAATCTTGTGAAGTGGGTGAGCTGTTCTGTTGCAGGCATTCTTGGGCTAATTATAGAAAACTGATATATTCAGCATTTTTACACCTTACTCTCAGCATCGCTACAGACATTGATTTATTACAGTACGAGCATAGGGAGGAGCATTAGGTAGATCAGCTGGTCTTCACCGCATTACACCAGATATAAGGAATACAACTATTCCTACTACTTATACATCTATTATTACCAAGAACCACCAAAGCACAACACAATTCTGTATGTTACTATGACTGCTTAAAGCAGTATATATAAACTAACTATACAAAAGGTAGTACAACCAATGCTCAGGGAATGACAAAATACAGATAAATAGCAAAGAATTTAGCAATAAAGAAATAAATAGCAAAGAGTTGTTGCAAAATTAACAAAAGTTTTAAGCTCCATGGGGGAGATTTATCAAAACCTGTGCAGAGGAAGAGTGGTGCAGTTGCCCATAGCAACCAATCAGATTGCTTCTTTCATTTTCCACAGGCCTCTAAAGAGGCCTGTGGAAAATGAAAGAAGCAATCTGATTGGTTGCTATGGGCAACTGCACTACTCTTCCTCTGCACAGGTTTTAATAAATCTCCCCCCATGAGTAGAGCATTAGAAGATCACCACTAGAACAATCTGGGAGAAGTGGCACCGTGTCATGTGACTGAGATGGTCTCAGTCATTGCAAGTCTACAGGACCATCTTGCTCTATTCTGACTCGTTCTAGTGACTGGTTGCGGTCTGAACACTCAAACCCTGACCGATAAAACCTTTTGACATGTCCGTAGAACATGTCAAAAGTTTTCTTTGTGACAAGTACACTTAAGTGAATCTAACACCTCTTTAACCAGCACTAAACCCAATACACAGGGTTATAGTGCAGATAAACTGGATTCAAATTATGTATTACACCAATCTGTGGTCCGGTTCCAGAGATACTGTCACGATGCCGGCTGGCGGGTAGTGGATCCTCTGTGCCAGAGAGGGATTGGCGTGGACCGTGCTAGTGGATCGGTTCTAAGCCACTACTGGTTTTCACCAGAGCCCGCCGCAAAGCGGGATGGACTTGCTGCGGCGGTAGTGACCAGGTCGTATCCACTAGCAACGGCTCACCTCTCTGGCTGCTGAAGATAGGCGCGGTACAAGGGAGTAGGCAGAAGCAAGGTCGGACGTAGCAGAAGGTCGGGGCAGGCAGCAAGGATCGTAGTCAGGGGCAACGGCAGGAGGTCTGGAACACAGGCTAGGAACACACAAGGAACGCTTTCACTGGCACAATGGCAACAAGATCCGGCAAGGGAGTGCAAGGGAAGTGAGGTGATATAGGGAAGTGCACAGGTGAACACACTAATTGGAAACACTGCGCCAATCAGCGGCGCAGTGGCCCTTTAAATCGCCAAGACCCGGCGCGCGCGCGCCCTAGGGAGCGGGGCCGCGCGCGCCGGGACAGGAGCGAGGGAGAGCGAGTCAGGTACGGGAGCCGGGGTGCGCATCGCGAGCGGGCGCTACCCGCATCGCGAATCGCACCCCGGCTGGCAGCGGAATCGCAGCGCCCCGGGTCAGTGGATCTGACCGGAGCGCTGCAGCGGGGAGAGTGAAGCGAGCGCTCCGGGGAGGAGCGGGGACCCGGAGCGCTCGGCGTAACAGTACCCCCCCCCTTGGGTCTCCCCCTCTTCTTAGAGCCTGAGAACCTGAGGAGCAGACTTTTGTCTAGGATGTTGTCCTCAGGTTCCCAGGATCTCTCTTCAGGACCACAACCCTCCCAGTCCACTAAAAAAAAAGTTCTCCCTCTGACCTTTTTGGAAGCTAAGATCTCCTTGACAGAGAAGATGTCCGAGGAGCCGGAAACAGGAGTGGGAGGAACAGATTTGGGAGAAAAACGGTTGAGGATGAGTGGTTTGAGAAGAGAGACGTGAAAGGCATTAGGGATACGAAGAGAAGGAGGAAGAAGAAGTTTATAAGAGACAGGATTAATTTGACACAAAATTTTGAAAGGACCAAGATAGCGTGGTCCCAACTTGTAGCTAGGGACACGGAAGCGGACATATTTAGCGGAGAGCCATACCTTGTCTCCAGGGGAAAAAACGGGAGGAGCTCTTCTTTTCTTATCCGCGAACTTCTTCATACGTGATGAAGCCTGTAAGAGAGAATTTTGGGTCTCTCTCCATATGATGGAAAGGTCACGAGAAATTTCATCCACAGCGGGCAGACCAGAGGGCAAGGGGGTAGGGAGGGGGGGAAGAGGGTGACGGCCGTACACCACGAAAAATGGGGATTTGGAGGAAGATTCAGAGACCCTGAAGTTATACGAGAATTCGGCCCATGGAAGGAGATCTGCCCAGTCATCCTGGCGGGAGGAAACAAAATGTCGCAAATAATCACCCAAGATCTGGTTAATTCTTTCTACTTGTCCATTGGACTGGGGATGATATGCAGAAGAAAAATTTAATTTAATCTTGAGTTGTTTACAGAGAGCCCTCCAGAATTTAGACACGAATTGGACGCCTCTATCCGAGACAATCTGCGTAGGCAACCCGTGAAGACGAAAAATGTGTACAAAAAATTGTTTAGCCAACTGAGGCGCAGAAGGAAGACCAGGAAGAGGGATGAAATGTGCCATTTTGGAGAATCGATCAACGACCACCCAAATAACAGTGTTGCCACGGGAAGGGGGTAAATCAGTAATAAAATCCATACCAATCAGAGACCAAGGCTGTTCGGGGACAGGCAGAGGATGAAGAAAACCAGCGGGCTTCTGGCGAGGAGTCTTATCCCGGGCACAGATAGTGCAGGCTCGCACAAAGTCCACAACATCCGTCTCCAGAGTCGGCCACCAATAGAAGCGGGAGATGAGTTGCACAGATTTCTTGATGCCCGCATGACCTGCGAGATGGGAGGAGTGACCCCATTTGAGGATTCCGAGGCGTTGGCGTGGAGAAACAAAGGTCTTTCCTGGAGGAGTTTGCCTGATGGAGGCAGGAGAAGTGGAAATCAGGCAGTCAGGTGGAATGATGTGTTGCGGAGAGAGTTCAACTTCTGAGGCATCCGAGGAACGAGAGAGAGCATCGGCCCTAATGTTCTTATCGGCAGGACGAAAGTGAATCTCAAAATTAAATCGGGCAAAGAACAGAGACCACCGGGCCTGGCGAGGATTCAGCCGTTGGGCAGACTGGAGGTAGGAGAGGTTCTTGTGGTCGGTGTAGATAATAACAGGAAAACTTGATCCCTCCAGCAGATGCCTCCATTCCTCAAGTGCTAATTTAATGGCTAGAAGCTCTCGATCCCCGATGGAGTAGTTCCTCTCCGCTGGAGAGAAGGTCCTAGAGAAAAAACCACAAGTGACAGCATGCCCGGAAGAATTTTTTTGTAGAAGAACAGCTCCAGCTCCCACTGAGGAGGCATCAACCTCCAATAGGAAGGGTTTGGAAGGGTCAGGTCTGGAGAGCACGGGAGCCGAAGAAAAGGCAGACTTGAGTCGTTTAAAGGCGTCTTCTGCTTGAGGAGGCCAAGACTTGGGATCAGCATTTTTTTTGGTTAAAGCCACGATAGGAGCCACAACGGTAGAAAAATGTGGAATAAATTGCCTGTAATAATTGGCGAACCCCAAAAAGCGTTGGATAGCACGGAGTCCGGAGGGGCGTGGCCAATCTAAGACGGCAGAGAGTTTGTCTGGATCCATCTGTAGTCCCTGGCCAGAGACCAAATATCCTAGAAAAGGAAGAGATTGGCATTCAAACAGACATTTCTCAATTTTGGCATAGAGTTGATTGTCACGAAGTCTCTGAAGAACCATACGGACATGCTGGCGGTGTTCTTCTAGATTGGCAGAAAAAATTAGGATATCGTCCAGATATACAACAACACAGGAATATAACAGATCACGAAAAATTTCATTAACAAAGTCTTGGAAGACGGCAGGGGCGTTGCACAGGCCAAAGGGCATGACCAGATACTCAAAGTGTCCATCTCTGGTGTTAAATGCCGTTTTCCACTCATCCCCCTCTCTGATGCGGATGAGGTTATAGGCGCCTCTTAAGTCCAATTTAGTAAAGATGTGGGCACCTTGGAGGCGGTCAAAGAGTTCAGAGATGAGGGGTAAGGGGTAGCGGTTCTTAACCGTGATTTTATTAAGACCGCGGTAGTCAATGCAAGGACGTAGGGAGCCATCTTTTTTGGACACAAAGAAAAATCCGGCTCCGGCAGGAGAGGAGGATTTACGGATAAAGCCCTTTTTTAGATTCTCCTGGACGTATTCAGACATGGCAAGAGTCTCTGGGGCAGAGAGAGGATAAATTCTGCCCCGGGGTGGAGTAGTGCCCGGGAGAAGGTCGATAGGACAATCATAAGGCCTGTGAGGAGGTAGAGTCTCAGCTTGTTTTTTGCAGAAAACATCCGCGAAGTCCATATAGGCCTTAGGGAGACCGGTTACTGGAGGAACCACAGAGTTACGGCAAGGGTTACTGGGAACCGGTTTTAGACAGTTCTTGGAACAAGAGGACCCCCAACTCTTGATCTCCCCAGTGGACCAATCCAGGGTTGGGGAATGAAGTTGAAGCCAGGGAAGTCCAAGGAGAATTTCCGAGGTGCAATTGGGGAGGACCAAAAGTTCAATCCTCTCGTGATGAGATCCGATGCTCATAAGAAGGGGCTCCGTGCGGAAACGTATGGTACAGTCCAATCTTTCATTGTTTACACAATTGATGTAGAGGGGTCTGGCGAGACTGGTCACCGGGATGTTGAACCTGTTGACGAGAGAGGCCAAAATAAAATTTCCTGCAGATCCAGAGTCCAAGAAGGCCACAGTAGAGAAGGAGAAGGCAGAGGCAGACATCCGCACAGGCACAGTAAGACGTGGAGAAGCAGAGTAGACATCAAGGACTGTCTCACCTTTGTGCGGAGTCAGCGTACGTCTTTCCAGGCGGGGAGGACAGATAGGACAATCCCTCAGGAAGTGTTCGGTACTAGCACAGTACAGGCAGAGGTTCTCCATACGGCGTCGTGTCCTCTCTTGAGGTGTCAGGCGAGACCGGTCGACCTGCATAGCCTCCACGGCGGGAGGCACAGGAACAGATTGCAGGGGACCAGAGGAGAGAGGAGCCGAGGAGAAGAAACGCCTCGTGCGAACAGAGTCCATATCTTGGCGGAGTTCCTGACGCCTTTCGGAAAAACGCATGTCAATGCGAGTGGCTAGGTGAATAAGTTCATGTAGATTAGCAGGAATTTCTCGTGCGGCCAGAACATCTTTAATGTTGCTGGATAGGCCTTTTTTGAAGGTCGCGCAGAGGGCCTCATTATTCCAGGATAATTCTGAAGCAAGAGTACGGAATTGTACGGCATACTCGCCAACGGAAGAATTACCCTGGACCAGGTTCAACAGGGCAGTCTCAGCAGAAGAGGCTCGGGCAGGTTCCTCAAAGACACTTCGGATTTCCGAGAAGAAGGAGTGTACAGAGGCAGTGACGGGGTCATTGCGGTCCCAGAGCGGTGTGGCCCAAGACAGGGCTTTTCCAGACAGAAGGCTGACTACGAAAGCCACCTTAGACCTTTCAGTGGGAAACAGGTCCGACATCATCTCCAGATGCAGGGAACATTGGGAAAGAAAGCCACGGCAAAACTTAGAGTCCCCATCAAATTTATCCGGCAAGGATAGGCGTAGACCAGGAGCGGCCACTCGCTGCGGAGGAGGTGCAGGAGCTGGCGGAGGAGATGATTGCTGAAGCTGTGGTAGTAGCTGCTGTAGCATCACGGTCAGTTGAGACAGCTGTTGGCCTTGTTGCGCTATCTGTTGTGACTGCTGGGCGACCACCGTGGTGAGGTCAGCGACAACTGGCAGAGGAACTTCAGCGGGATCCATGGCCGGATCTACTGTCACGATGCCGGCTGGCAGGTAGTGGATCCTCTGTGCCAGAGAGGGATTGGCGTGGACCGTGCTAGTGGATCGGTTCTAAGCCACTACTGGTTTTCACCAGAGCCCGCCGCAAAGCGGGATGGACTTGCTGCGGCGGTAGTGACCAGGTCGTATCCACTAGCAACGGCTCACCTCTCTGGCTGCTGAAGATAGGCGCGGTACAAGGGAGTAGGCAGAAGCAAGGTCGGACGTAGCAGAAGGTCGGGGCAGGCAGCAAGGATCGTAGTCAGGGGCAACGGCAGGAGGTCTGGAACACAGGCTAGGAACACACAAGGAACGCTTTCACTGGCACAATGGCAACAAGATCCGGCAAGGGAGTGCAAGGGAAGTGAGGTGATATAGGGAAGTGCACAGGTGAACACACTAATTGGAAACACTGCGCCAATCAGCGGCGCAGTGGCCCTTTAAATCGCCAAGACCCGGCGCGCGCGCGCCCTAGGGAGCGGGGCCGCGCGCGCCGGGACAGGAGCGAGGGAGAGCGAGTCAGGTACGGGAGCCGGGGTGCGCATCGCGAGCGGGCGCTACCCGCATCGCGAATCGCACCCCGGCTGGCAGCGGAATCGCAGCGCCCCGGGTCAGTGGATCTGACCGGAGCGCTGCAGCGGGGAGAGTGAAGCGAGCGCTCCGGGGAGGAGCGGGGACCCGGAGCGCTCGGCGTAACAGATACACCCTATATTAGCCCCTGTTGCTATGTTAATAAACCATCCTCGTACAATGGAGGCGGGAGCCAGTGTTCTAAGCTTCTTTACCACCGTCCTCTCTGCTCCCATAAGTCCGCTCCCCTCATAAATATTCATAGTCTCTTTACACATATGAGCGCAAGTTGGCGGACATAATGGAGCAGAGGGGAAGGAGGCAGAGAGGCTTAAAACACCCACTTCCGCCTCCATTGCACAAAGGGGGTAATTAACATATTAAATAGGGGCTAATATATAGTGGGCCTCATTTACTAAGCTGAAACCGACCAGTTTTTGTCTGGTTATTTTGGCGCAGAGTGTCTGAGACATGTCTGCGCCAGCCTGCGCCTGGAAAATCAAACAAACCCAACATTGCACTGTGAAAAGCCGAAAAGGTGCGTGGTCGGCCCGAAAAGGGGCGTGGTTTCACATCCCGACCAATTTACTATTGAATTCACAGAAAATCCTGTGGATAAATGGCTGGAAATATCCGCCTAAAAAAAGCTGGTCAGAAAATGTTCCCGACTTTTCCCAATAGTAAATAGAGAGGAATCCTGCAAGTCTGAAACAACTTTTCCCATTTATAAACACCCGACACACTTAGTAAATGAGGCCCAGTGTATCTCCGGAACCAGGCCACGGATCGGTATGAGTAATACATCATTTTAATCCAGTTCATCCACACTATAGCCCTGTGTATTAGGTTTAGTGTGGGTGAAACAGGTATCAGATTACCTTTGGGCTAAGTTTCCACTTGGGTTTTTTTCTGGCAGTTTTTGGAATACTTCCACTTCAGTTTTTGAGCCAAAGTCAGAAGTGGATCCATAAGGGAGGAGAAGTGTAAGTCCTTCCATTATATTTCCCATTCCTTTTGAAAACACTTCTGGCTTTGGCTCAAAAACTGCAGTGGCAGTATTCCAAAAACTGCCAGAAAAAAAAAACAAGTGGAAACTTAGCCTAAAGGGAATGTATCACCTCTATTATTTTTTACTATACTAATACATTTTCTTTTTTTTCTAATCTGATTTTAGCTATGTGGTGAGCTGGGTGAGGCAATGGTGTTACAGGGTCTGGTGGTATTAACCCTTACTTGTCATGATGCTAGAGTGCGGTTTGCTTAGGATTGAAGGTCCTGCCGCCAACCGGCCCACAAACGGCAGGGATAATAATGGAATGTCCACAGCAAATTTTAGGAGATAACTGGAAACTTTTACTTGATCTTTTATGCAACAGTCTTTACAAGTATATACAGTGTCTCTCAAGGTAACCGGGATGCAGGTTCCTCACAGGCTTTGCTCACGGTTTTAGTGGCTGCTGGTTCTTAGGCTTTGGCCTAGATGAATTGAGATTGAAGATATGCTGATTGTGCTTGCTTGATAGTCCGGAACTAAGAGAGAAGCCAAGAGAGTCAATTTGGTGACTACAGCCCTTTATATATTAAGGGGGCTGGACTAAGCTCATTGGCCAGCAAACCTGTAGGCCCTGAACCCAGTGAACTCTGGGTACATCACATGACCCAGAAAGGTCCTTAAATCTCTGTACATTCACAATTGTAGATCACATGACCTGGAAAGGTCCTATACATTTATTTTACCTATACATTAAATAATATACATATAAACACAATTATATGAGGCGACCAAAGGGCAAGCCCTGCAGGAGAGCCCTGTGGAGATGAAGGAACTCTAGCTGAGGGGACTCAACACAAGGGACAGGACAAAGTCCTGTACAGGGACACCACATTTACTCATTGTAATTTTTTTTTTCCAAAATCTATACATGGTAAAGATGGTTGTATAAAGGCACAGCAATCTTTCCTGAGCTACTGTTAACAGCTTTTTAGGCTGGGTTCAAACTAGGACAATGCAGACTGCATTGCTGCCCACATAAACAACAATGCATTTCTGAGCAGATATGCCAAAAGAATGTGTACATGAAAATTATTTTGGGGAATCTCCTCAGAAATGCACTGCTTTCTATGGGAACAGCAATGCAGTCCGTGACGTCCTAGCCCTTTCTAAGGGAACAATGGCAAAAATATTGTCTGGAGATACTGTAGTGTTATTTCAGCCTTATAGATACGCTTTACCACAGCCACATAGATCACAGGAACCTGCAGTCTGGAGCTGACTTATTGACTTTTTTGGGGGAATGTTTTAAAAGCATCAGTTATTTAAAGTGTTGTGGTGTTTCTGCTGCTGAAAAGAGTGAAATAGTTCAATGCCTTGGACGAGGCATAAAAACATTAGATATTTCACAAAAACCTAAACGTGATCATCGCACAATTAGAGATTTGTGGCTGATTCAGGGCACAGATGGGTATGTGCAGATAAAGGCACGGTGAGGAATTTTTCAGCCAGATCCAGATCCAGAGCTGCTGCTAAAACACCATTATGTGGTGGCCCAGTACAGGAGTTGCACCCCTGTACCCTTGCTGTCCTGTCAGGTGGACTCTATTGTGGTGTCCCCTGAGCCCCTCCTTGCCCTATGCAATGTAAATGGTTAATTATATCTAACATTATCTATTGTAATGTATATATACTGTTCTGTGCCTTTAACCCCTCCATGACCCAGCAAATTTTGATTTCTGTTTTTTTCCTCCATACATTCTAAGATCCATAACTTTTTTTGACTGAAAAAGTTGTATTAGGGCTTATTTTCTGTGTGACGAGTTGGACTTCATCATACAATGTATTACAAAGCCAGAAAAAATTATATGCAGGACAAAATTGAGAAATAAATATGGAATTGCACAATTTTGAAGGGAAATCATTTTTTCGGAGTTCAAAATACGGTTAATCTGATATTCCATATTTATTTTATGGGTCAGTACGATACCAATGATACCAAACTTGTTTTTTTTTATTGTTAAAAAAATGTAAACCTTGAAATATAAAACTGCGTTCATTACCATGTTCTCACCCCTATAACTTTTTTATTTTTCCACCTACAGAGCTGCTTTAGGGTTTGCTTTTTGCGCCATGAGCTTTAGTTTTTAAGGGTACAACTTTTGTGTAGTTCTGGCTTTTTGATCATTACATTCTTTGGGGGATGTAATGTAACCAAAAATCAGCAATTTTGGCATTTGGATTTTTTTTGCGTTTACACCGTTCATTATGCAGGATCAAAAAACATAATAATTTAATAGTTCGGACAATTACACATGCAGCGATACCAAATATGTGCATTTTTTTTTGTTTGTACAGTGTTATATTTAACCCCTTAAGGACTCATCGTTTTTCCGTTTTTGCATTTTCATTTTTTCCTCATCACCTTCTAAAAATCATAACGCTTTCAATTTTGCACATAAAATTCCATATGATGGCTTATTATTTGCACCACCAATTTTACTTTGCAGTGACTTTAGTAATTTTACCAAAAAATCCACAGTGAAACGAAAAAAAATTCATTGTGCGACAAAATTGAAGAAAAACGTACATTTTGTTATTTTTGGGGGCTTCCGTTTCTACGCAGTGCATTTTTAGGTAAAAATGACACCTTATCTTTATTCTGTAGGTCCATGTGGTTAAAATGATACCCTACTTATATAGGTTTAAAGGGGTATTCCAGGCCAAAACTTTTTTTTATATATCAACTGGCTCCGGAAAGTTAAACAGATTTGTAAATTACTTCTAATAAAAAATCTTAATCCTTCCAATAGTTATTAGCTTCTGAAGTTGAGTTGCTGTTTTCTGTCTAACTGCTTTCTGATGACTTACGTCCCGGGAGCTGTACTGCTCCTATGGGGATATTCTCCCGGGACGTGACATCATCATTGAGCAGTTAGACAGAAAACTTCAGAAGCTAATAACTATTGGAAGGATTAAGATTTTTTAATAGAAGTAATTTACAAATCTGTTTAACTTTCCGGAGCCAGTTGATATATAAAAAAAAATTTTGGCCTGGAATACCACTTTAATTTTGTCGTACTTCTGAAAAAAATCATAACTACATGCAAGTAAAAAATTCTCATATTCTGACCCCTATAACTTTTTTTTATTTTTCCGCGTACGGGCCGGTATGAGGGCTAATTTTTTTTGCGCCATGTTCTGAAGTTTTTATCGGTACCATTTTTGTATTGATCATACTTTTTGATCGCTTTTTATTAATTTTTTCATGACATAAAAAGTGACCAAAAATACGCTATTTTGGACTTTGGAATTTTTTTGCGTATACGCCATTGACTGTGCGGTTTAATTAATGATATATTTTTATAGTTTGGACATTTCCGCACGTGGCAATACCACATATGTTTATTTTTATTTACACAGTTATTTTTTTTTTTATGGAAAAAGGGAGGTGATTCAAACTTTTATTAGGGAAGGGGTTAAATGACCTTTATTAACTTTTTTGTTTTGCAATGTTATAGCTATTGCATTACATTGATCTATGAAATCTGTGCTTGATTGCGAAGGGCTGCCTAAGTATGCCCTGTAATGGCTGGAGTGTGGATCCACTGTACCACTGTGGACGATGGTGAGAGCCTTACCAGGGAGCGGAGTCTAAGGAGCCGCTGGTTTTCACCAGAGCCCGCCGCAAAGCGGGATGGATGCTACAGCAGGCGAACTCCCAGGTTGCTACCCCTGGTGCCACTTGCCCACAGTAACAGCTGAGATGAGGCAAGGCACAGATTCATAAGGCAACTCAGAGTCGGGGACTAGCAGGAAGGTCAGGGCAGGTGGCAAGGTTCAGTGGTCAGGAAACGTAGCAAACGGTACTGGTACACGGTATGGCAGAACACAGTAAGGTAACGCTTCCTCTAAGGCTAATATGCACAAAGATCTGGCAGGGAACAAGGGGAAGTGCTGGCACTTTATAGAGTCAGTGCCCGGCAATAACCAATTACCGGTGTGCTGGCTCTTTAAATTTCAGTGAGCCATAGCGCACGCACTCTAGGAAGCAGGCACATGAACGCAGACTGTCAGGGAGGACAGAAGAGCCAGGAGCGTGGCGGAGTAAGTATATATTGGGGACTGAGTGCACACGCAGCCCAGCATGCAGGGCGCGTTACTGCCCATCCCGGGAACGGTACAGGGGAGCGGGCTAGGAGTGCGCCCGCAGCCAGCATGCCGGGCTGCGGCGCAACTCCTAACAAGCCCTAAGCAATCTCAGAGCCAGGGAAGACGCCAAGGAGCAGGTAAGACCTCGGGCTTCCCTAGCAGCCCATAGCCACCCCTGCAGAGGGCTATGAGACCACGAGACACCAGGGAGTAGCGGCATTTAGTGTTTAAATGCTGTGATCTGTATGTGCAATCGCCGAAGTCCGTCATTACCGGCAGATGTCAGCTGCTGATAGCAGCAGACATCTCCCGGTCATGACGCGGACCTAATCCGCCCATCTGACCCATGACGTACAGTACATGTTTGTCATGGGTCGGGAAGGGGTTAAATACTACTACCATGTGTTGTAACCAAGGAAGGTAGCAGTGATCACGTGACCTATAGGGTGACCTATGGGACCCCTCCAGAGTCTCCCCCATATAAACCCTGGGAGGAGCTAGATAGTCAGATTATTTCTATGCATACTGAAGAACAGTAAGGTCAAGTCCTGAGAGAGTGTCTGGTGTCCTGAGGAGGTCTAAAGCCTACCACGCAGCCACGCTTCCAGAAATACAGTCCCCCACAGGTGAACGTCAAAACCTGGTAAGCTACATACGGGGTGAAGTCAGTCTAGACAAGTCAGTCAAGATCAGTTTATACAAAGTCAGCATGGTCCTGCAATCCAAATCTACTATAAGTCCCAGCAAGCCCTAGAGTCTCTGAAGTCACTGGTCACCTAGCTGTCAAGACTTTTACACCTGTCTACCTCAGTAAAGCTGCCATTGTTACGTAACTTGGCGTTGGAGTCAATATTTGCCCCGAGCCTAGCCAGTGGCGAGATCCAGCGGCATACCTTCGGGTGGTGCAGAGGTTAAACCACACCCTGGTGTCACTAATACAAGGGGTTAATGCCATCTGCCCCTAGGGTAGTAACATCTGCCCTCATGACACCCTCACCACAATTACATAGCAGCAAACAGATATTTGAAGCTGCTGGTGCCTCTGGAGTCCCACGGACATCAACGTGTAGAGTCCTCCAGAGTCTTGCAACTGTGCATAAACCTTCTATTTGGCCATCACTAACCAATGCTCACAAGCAGAAATGGCTGCATTGGGCAGAAAAATACATAAAGACTAATTTTCAAACAGTCCTGTTAACTTTAACTGATGAGTGCCGTGCAACCCTGGATGGTCCAGATGGATGGAGTAGCGGAAGGTTGGTGGACAGCCACCCTGTGCTAACAAGGCTGTGACGTCAGCAAGGCGGAGGTTGAGTCATGTTTTGGGCATGACTGGTCGGCCCCTTTAGGGTCCCCGAAGGTACCACATTTCTTTGGTTATATAGCGCGCTTGTGGCTAGTTGAGCCCTTTTGTAATTGTCATGTGTTACATATGTTCACAGCAAATGTGTTTTTACTGACCTGTTTGTGGTGCAGGAAGTTCAGTAGTTTTTATGGCTGGTTGATACGGTCGTCCATACTTGCTGCCATGTCTGTTCTATGTTGCGGACAATACGTCTGGTCTGCGGGCATTCTGTTTGTTTTGTTTTCTAAGAATGTGCTCACCCTTTTCCCCTCCAATCGAATAAATATTCAGTGTGGACAATTGCTGTTCTCTGTGGATTTGGTTTAGTGTTTCCTCGTCTCCATGCCGCCATCACCTGATGTAATGTAACTAAGAGCGCATGCGCAGCTTCCTTCCACTGTGCAGTCAGCATAGGGTGTCTAGCGTATGTTGGCGCATGCACAGTTGTTCAGAGAAGTCTGAGGAGTCTGCGCTAACATAGGCTAGCCACCCTACGCTAACTGTACAGTGGAAGGAAGCTGCGCATGGCACTTAGTCTTCTATGCATTGTAGAAAACTATGCTTTGTTCCAGGCAACCGTTTTGGTGATGCTGCGGTGGCTCGTCCCATTGGGCTGGTTGCTGCGAGTCTGCTGGGCGGGAACGGCTAACCAAGTGGGCATGAACAAATAGGCCGCAAGGCATGCTGGAAACAGTAGTTTAGTGACCGCATGAAAAACGGAAATAAACGTCACACTACAAGGACAGGCTTGTGGAGGTGTAGACTGTTATTATACATACCTACATACCATACATACCTGTACACCCTTGTCCTGCTCCCCTTCTATAATGCGGGCCCGTGGCTAAAGCTGGACATTACCAATCACGGTAATGCCTGGCATTAACCCCTTAGACCAGGGGTTCTCAACCCGTGGTACGCCTAGGGGGAGAGGGATAATGGCAGAGGGGGGATGGGGAGAAATAAAGCACAAGGCATTAAGATGGAGGGGGAGAGGGATAATAGCAAAAGGGTGTAATAGGGGGGGGGGGATAATGGCACAAGGGGCTCCCTCTGATCCCCGTTTGCCATATCCGATAATAATAGCACAAGGGGATTGTGATGGAGGGAGGAATATTGGCACTAGGGCATAAATATGGAGGTGGGGGGGAGTAATGATTAACCCCCCCCCCCATCTTAATCTCTTGTACCCTTATTCCTCCCTCCCTCTTATCCTCTTGCACCATTTCCCCCCCTCCATCTTAATCCCCTTGTGCCATTCCCCCCTTCCTCTGATCCCTTTTTTGCCATATCGGATAATAATGGCACAAGGGGATTAAAGGGGTACTCCGGTGGATAACTTTTTTTTTTTTTATTCAACTGGTGCCAGAAAGTTAAACAGATTTGTAAATTACTTTTTATTAAAAAATCATAATCCTTCCAGTACTTATTAGCTGCTGAATACTGCAGAGGAAATGATTTTCTTTTTGGAACACAGAGCTCTCTGCTGACATCATGAGCACAGTGCTCTCTGCTGACATCTCTGTCCATTTTAAGAACTGTCCAGAGTAGGAGAAAATCCCCATAGAAAACATATGCTGCTCTGGTCAGTTCCTAAAATGGTATGCAGCAGAGAGAACTGTGCTCGTGGTTCAGCAGAGAGCACTGTGTTCCAAAAAAAAAAAAAAAAGAATTTCATCCGCAGCTAATAAATACTGGAAGGATTAAGATTTTTTAATAGAAGCAATTTACAAATCGCTGATCGGCACGTCCAGATATGGCATGGGCTCCCGACTTGAGCCCGCGTCATACCGGCTGGCCCTCAGCTGATTCCTGTAGTTGGGGGCCGGCGTTAATAGCCAACATGTGGCGATCGCCGCCGGCGGCTATTAACCCTTTATATCTCCGCTGTCAAAGCTGACAGCAGCATCCTAAGGTGCCTTTATCCCGTCCCTGGTGGTTCAGTGGGGTGGATCGCCCCCCCACAGAGCGATCACGGGGGGGCGATCCACTTCGGAGGTACCCGGAGGGCTTACCTCTCCTTCCATGCCGACTACTGTGCTGAGAATGATAAAGCCTGGCAGGACACTCGCAGAGCACACAGATCAATGTGGTTTTATGGAACCACATTGATCTGTATGAAGAATCTAATGATTGCTCCTAAAAGTCCCCTAAGGGGACTAAAAGTGTAAAACAAAAAAAAGTTAAAAAAAAGTTTCAAAACACACACATTAACCCCTTCCTTATTAAATGTTTAAATCACCCCCTTTTCCTAAATTCCATATAAAAATAATATAAACATAAAAATAAACATATGTGGTATCACCGCGTGCATAAATGTCCAAACTATAAAAATATATTGTTAATTAAACTGCACGGTCAATGGTGTACGCGCAAAAAAAAAACAATAGTGTTTTTTCGGTCACTTTTTATACCAATCAAAACAAAAATGGTACCGATAAAAACTTCAGATCACGGCGCAAAATATGAGCTCTCATACAGCCCTGTACGAGAAAAAATAAAAAAATTATAGGGGTCAAAATAGGACAATTGTAAATGCATTAATTTTCTTGCATGTAGTTATGATTTTTTTCCACTAGTAAGATAACATCAAACCTTTATAAGTAGGGTATCATTTTAATCGTATGGACCTACAGATAAGGTGTCATATACCGTAGTCTTATACGGCGAGTATATCTCACACTCTGTATTTTAACTGTAAAAGTTGGGGGTCGTCTTATGCGCCCAGTTGTCTTATACGCCGGAAAATACTGTAATCTGCCATGTGATTGGACCCTTGGCCATGTGGAAATTCTGCATGGAATCATTTTGGAATCAAACCCTCATTGATGTTAATGCAAAGTCCTGATGAAGATTCTATTTCCTTATGGAAATTCTGTTTGAATCTTCTTTTTGAAATTAGTTAGGGTTGGAACACACTGCACTTTGGCCCCCGTTAATCGTATCTGTCGGCATCCCAGTGAAAACGGGATGCAGACATATCCTGTTGACTGGAGCAGCGCACCCCATTCACTTCTGCTGTCGATAAGAGCCGTCCCTATTGACCCCTATTGACAGTAGGGAATTTCCAAAATTTGGCTTTGAAATTCTAGTGCAGTCAATAGGATTCCAGTGGACAATACAGAATTCTGGCGGTATCCGTGCAGTCCTAGCGCCAACAATTGACCGTCCGTCCTCGGAATCTCAGACCAGAATATTTCACGCCTCAGTATCTGCTAATTTCTGCAATAAGAAGTAGAGGATTTCAGCTTTTCCTCATGATTTCTTCAGTGTGAACAGATCACTAAATGACAGAGGATTTCAGGGGTGAAAGCAGACTCTGGATTTTTCGCAGTTTTGGGGAATTTTGGCAGAATTCGGGCAAAATTTCTGTGCACTCACAACACAGAATTCCTGATGAAATTCAGCTGTGTGAATGGGGCCTTAAGGTAAGTTAATACATGTTTTTTTTATTTTGCAAAAACGTCTTTAAAAAAAAAAAAATGCCGCACTGAGTTTTTTGTTGAGAAAACGCATTGGCCAGATGTTAGTGGAAAGTCAATAAGAATTGATAAAACGTCAAACCCACTTGGTGTTTTTAACCTTGCCGTTTTTTTTTCATTCATCATTGGTGTTTTTCTGTGGTAGTTTTAGAAAATTGCAGCATGTTCACACTAAAGTGTTTTTTTTTTTGGACCAAATATTGCCATTTCTCTCCCATAGAAGTCCATGAAGAAAAATATCACATGACTTGTCATGATAAAAACGCAGGAGAAAAAAACAAAAAAAAGTGGCAAGACTGAGGCTAAGTCTCTACTTGGTTTTTTGTCCTGGGTTTTTTTTTCAAACGCCTGAAAAAACGGCAGTGCAATTTCCCGCGTCTGGCGTTTTTTCATTTGTGTGGAAATTGCACCTTGGCAGTTTTTTTTGGTACCCACAATTGGTTGGGTACCAAAAAAAAAAAAAAAAAAAAAGGATGCAGTAGAGATGGAAAAAAATTTATTTAACAAAATTTATATATTTTGTAACTAAATTTTAATTCATTTTTTATAAAGTGTGAGTGTGTGTGTTTCATTTTTTCTCTCTATTTCTTATTTTTTTTTTAGGTAGTGCTACTACTCCCAGCATGAAACAGACTGTTCCATGAAGGGAGTAGTAGTACCTGCACTAATAGATATATCGCCCCGGGTGTCAGTCATGACACCCAAAGCTATTGTCCATAATATAGCAGAGATGTGGAGCAGCTCTATACAGCGCTCACATCTCTGCCCTATACTACGGCCAGTGATGTGAATAGAACATCATTCATATTTTCCGCCCAGAGTGGTGATTGGCCGGATGGTTGCAGCCAATCACCGCTCTCAGACGGAAATATGAATGAGTGAGTGGCCGGCCGGAGTATAGTGCAGAGATGCGGAGTGCAGGAGAAAGCCGCTCCACATCTCTGCAATAGACAGGACGATCGCAGCGGGTGTCAGGAGTGATACCTGCTGTGATCTGTTCTTACCGGCTGCAGGTACTACTACTCCCAACATGGGGCACACTCTGCTCCATGCTGGGAGCTGTAGTATCTGCATTAATAGACAGATCACAGCAAGTGTAACTTTTGACACCTGTTGCGATCTGTCTATTAATGCAGGTACTACAGCTCCCAGCATGGAGCAGAGTGTGCCCCATGTTGGGAGTAGTAGTACCTGCAGTTAAGGAAAGATCACTCTGGATGTTACTCCTGACACCCGCTGTGATCCTCCAGTATAATGTATAGATGCGGCCGGCCGCTCTTCTATGGTCCCCTGCACTGACATATAGACACACCTACTCATAACCTATTCCTATTTCCCACAGAGAGTTGTGATTGGCTGGAACCATCTGGCCAATCACAGCTCTGTGGGAAATATGAATAGGTGTATATATACGGCAGTGCAGGGGACCATAGAAGAGCGGTCGGCTGGCCGCATCTATACATTCAACAGGAGGATCGCAACGGGCGATCTGTCAATTAGTACAGGTACTACTACTCCCAATAAAGAAAAAAAGTGAAAAACATACACACACACTACATTTTTATTATTGTCGGCTACATTTTTAGGTCCCCGCTTGCCCACATAAATTGATACCTGTTTTAAAAATATATAAAAATTTTGTTATAAAAAAGATACATTTTGTTACATACAATTTTTTCCTTCACTACTGTATCTTTTTTATTTTATTTTTTTAATGGTACCCTACACAATTTTATTAAAAAAGGTATCTCCATCACTTTTTTTGGATCGCTAAAGTCCAAAAAAGAATAAAAACCGCCTGCAAAAAACGCCAAAGTTAAAACCGACATATCATTTTTCTTGTCGTTTTTTCAGTTTCATAGACTTCTATGGGAGAAAAAGGCCATGATTTTGACAAAAAAATCGCCAGTGGCTCAACATGCTGCGATTTTGGAAAACTGCCAAGGAGCTGAAAAGAGCAAAAAAAGAGTGAAAAAAACGCCAAAAGGATTTTAAAAAAAATGCCAAAGTTAAAAACGCCAAGTGGAATAAGAATTTAGCGATTTCTCATTGATTTACAGCTAACATCTGTAAACCCAAAAAAACTACCAGCCTACTACAAGCCTAAAACCCACTATTTTGTTAAAAAATAAAAACACAAAAAACAAAAATAAAACTGTGTCTTGGCTGTGCAAAATAAGTGTCATTTTTAGTGGCATTTTTTTCAAATTGAAAAAAAAAAAAGTAAATCTCTTAGGCTAGGTTCACTCATCCGTTGGTTCCCGTCCCGATATTCACCCGTTCAAGTAAAATAACAGAACATGAAAAAAACGGGTTACCAACTGGTGCAAACAGATTGCAAACGGGTCTAGTAACCCATTTTTTTCAAGGGTTGAAAACTCCTATATTATATCCGTTTGCACCCGTTTTAATCCGTTAATCCTTTAATTCCTGGTTCATGCCACCTCTTCTGAGCATGCTCAGAAGAAAATAGAGGTGAAAAACGGATTGAAATTAACGGGGACAAACGGGTACATTAAAGGGTAACCCGTTTGTAACCCGTTTCCCATAGACTTCAATGTTAAACTTAAAAGACCCGTTTTTCACCCGTTATTTTTGACGGGCAAAAAAAATTGTGCATTTGGCCGTCTTTTGGCCGTCAAAAATAACGGGTTAGAAACATAACGGGTGCAAACAGGTGATAAAGGACTGTAAAAAAAATCCCATTGAGATCAATGGGATCCTTTTACAACCCTTTACAACCCGTTTGCAAAATTAGCAAACGGGTGGCATAACGGGCATTTTTTGACGGGAGCAGGCGGCTGTGTGAACGAGCCCTTACAAGAACAAACTATCCACTACGGCAGTGTTTCCCAACCAGAGTGCCTTCGGCTGTTTCAAAACTACAACTCCCAGCATGCCCGGACAGCCAAAGGCTGTCCGGGCATGCTGGGAGTTGTAGTTTTGAAACAGCTGGAGGCACCCTGGTTGGGAAACACTGCCCTACGCTCAGGATAGGGGATAACTCTCTGCGGGGGGCAGTCCAGGCATACTGGGAGTTGTAGTTTTGCCTAATCTGGCAGTCCGGGCATGCTGGGAGTTGTAGTTTTGCCTAATCTGGCAGTCCGGGCATGCTGGGAGTTGTAGTTTTGCCTAATCTGGCAGTCCGGGCATGCTGGGAGTTGTAGTTTGGCAACATCTGGAGGTCCACAGTTTGGAGGCCCTATGGGACTAAAAACTTTGTGACTTGTGGATATTGCAAAAATCCAACAACCTTTGGTTGTCAGGGCAAGCTGGGCATTGTAGTTTTGCCTAATCTGGAGAGGCACAGGTTGGGCATCACTGGTAGTCTGTATACAAATGGATTTATCCGCCATAGGAATACATTTTATACAATTCCACTACAGCGAGTTATAAAGCCATCTCTATTAGAACAGCCATGTTAGTACTCCACACAGTGTAGAGAAGCTGGTATCGTCTGCCATGGGTACAAGCGACAGGAATTGGTACGAGGAGGTGGCAGTCCCCACTGCGGACACTTGTGGGGTTAAATGCCCTCACCAGCTGATAGTCACAAGGTGGCACGACGCATGCGCAGCGACACCTAGTGACTGGGATTAGAAAATGGCGGAAACTCAGTGAGTAAGTGAGTGTGAGCGTCCACTGGGGGTATAGAGATGCTGGTGGGCGGGAGTGGGAGCTGTGCACCCGGGGGAAGGCATACAGCACCGCACTACACCGGGAGGGGGCAGCGCACTATGCAGGAGGGAAGGAGGAGGGTACAGGTGACCCCGCGGCGGGGTGACGGGCTGTCATGAGGGCAGGTGACGGGCGGCTGTATGGGGGCGCACACTGATCTGCGTATGTGTACGGGGCTGACGGGATTGCGTTATGTAATGTCCTGTATCCATGTAATGGTGTCCTGGTCAGTGTATATAATGTGGATTCTCCAGTCCTGACCACACAGGAACAGCTGTATACAGGAGGACAGGACCTATATACCTGAGCACATGTGATGAGTGACATGTAAGCTATATACAGGAGGACAGGACCTATATACCTGAGCACATGTGATGGGTGACGTGAGCTGTATACAGGACAGGACCTATATACCTGAGCACTTGTGATGGGTGACGTGAGCTGTATACAGGACAGGACCTATATACCTGAGCACTTGTGATGGGTGACATGTGAGCTGTATACAGGAGGACAGGACCTATATACCTGAGCACATGTGATGGGTGACATGTAGGCTGTATACATGAGGACAGGACCTATATACCTGAGCACATGTGATGGGTGACATGTGAGCTGTATACAGGAGGACAGGACCTATATACCTGAGCACATGTGATGGGTGACATGTAGGCTGGATACATGAGGACAGGACCTATATACCTGATCACATGTGATGGGTGACATGTAGGCTGTAAACAGGAGGACAGGACCTATATACCTGAGCACATGTGATGGGTGACATGTAAGCTGTATACAGGAGGACAGGACCTATATACCTGAGCACATGTGATGGGTGACGTGAGCTGTATACAGGAGGACAGGACGTATATACCTGAGCACATGTGAGGGTGACATGTAAGCTGTATACAGGAGGACAGGACCTATATACCTGAGCACATGTGATGGGTGACGTGAGCTGTATACAGGAGGACAGGACCTATATACCTGAGCACATGTGATGGGTGATATGTAGGCTGTATATAGGAGGACAGGACCTATATACCTGAGCACATGTGATGAGTGACATGTAGGCTGTATACATGAGGACAGGACCTATATACCTGAGCACTTGTGATGGGTGACATGTGAGCTGTATACAGGAGGACAGGACCTATATACCTGAGCACATGTGATGGGTGACATGTAGGCTGTATACATGAGGACAGGACCTATATACCTGAGCACATGTGATGGGTGACATGTAAGCTGTATACAGGAGGACAGGACCTATATACCTGAGCACATGTGATGGGTGACATGTAAGCTGTATACATGAGGACAGGACCTATATACCTGAGCACATGTGATGGGTGACGTGAGCTGTATACAGGAGGACAGGACCTATATACCTGAGCACATGTGATGGGTGACATGTAAGCTGTATACATGAGGACAGGACCTATATACCTGAGCACATGTGATGGGTGACATGTAAGCTGTATACATGAGGACAGGACCTATATACCTGAGCACATGTGATGGGTGACATGTGAGCTGTATACAGGAGGACAGGACCTATATACCTGAGCACATGTGATGGGTGACATGTAGGCTGTATACATGAGGACAGGACCTATATACCTGAGCACGTGATGGGTGACATGTGAGCTGTATACAGGAGGACAGGACCTATATACCTGAGCACATGTGATGGGTGACATGTAGGCTGTATACATGAGGACAGGACCTATATACCTGAGCACATGTGATGGATGACATGTGAGCTGTATACATGAGGACAGGACCTATATACCTGAGCACATGTGATGGGTGACATGTGAGCTGTATACAGGAGGACAGGACCTATATACCTGAGCACATGTGATGGGTGACATGTAAGCTGTATACAGGAGGACAGGACCTATATACCTGAGCACATGTGATGGGTGACATGTAAGCTGTATACATGAGGACAGGACCTATATACCTGAGCACATGTGATGGGTGACGTGAGCTGTATACAGGAGGACAGGACCTATATACCTGAGCACATGTGATGGGTGACATGTGAGCTGTATACAGGAGGACAGGACCTATATACCTGAGCACATGTGATGGGTGACATGTAAGCTGTATACATGAGGACAGGACCTATATACCTGAGCACATGTGATGGGTGACGTGAGCTGTATACATGAGGACAGGACCTATATACCTGAGCACATGTGATGGGTGACATGTGAGCTGTATACAGGAGGACAGGACCTATATACCTGAGCACATGTGATGGGTGACATGTAAGCTGTATACAGGAGGACAGGACCTATATACCTGAGCACATGTGATGGGTGACATGTGAGCTGTATACAGGAGGACAGGACCTATATACCTGAGCACATGTGATGGGTGACGTAGGCTGTATACATGAGGACAGGACCTATATACCTGAGCACATGTGATGGGTGACATGTAGGCTGTATACATGAGGACAGGACCTATATACTTGAACACATGTGATGGGTGACATGTAGGCTGTATACATGAGGACAGGACCTATATACCTGAGCACATGTGATGGGTGACATGTAGGCTGTATACATGAGGACAGGACCTATATACCTGAGCACATGTGATGGGTGACATGTAGGCTGTATGCATGAGGACAGGACCTAAATACCTGAGCACATGTGATGGGTGACATGTGAGCTGTATACAGGAGGACAGTACCTATATACCTGAACACATGTGATGGGTGACATGTAGGCTGTATACAGGAGGACAGGACCTACAGTAATAGCCGTATATGATGGCAACCCTGAAAGTATTTCTCCCAGAAAAGGATTGCAGTAACACATGTTTTGCTATACACATGTTTATTCTCTTTGTGTGTATTGGAACTAAACCAAAAAAGGGAGGAATAAAAAACAAATTGGACATAATGTCACACCAAACTCCAAAAATGGACTGGACATAATTATTGGCACCCTTTCAAAGTTGTGGATAAATAAGATTGTTTCAAGCATGTGATGCACCTTTAAACTCACCTGGAGAAAGTAACAGGTGTGGGCAATATACAAATCACACCTGAAACCAGATAAAAAGGAGAGAAGTTCACTTAGTCTTTGCATTGTGTGTCTGTGTGTGCCATACTAAGCATGGACAACAGAAAGAGGAGACGAAGACTGCCTGAGGACTTGAGAACCAAAATCGTGGAAAAATATCAACAATCTCAAGGTTACAAGTCCATCTGCAGAGATCTAGATTTGTCTTTGTCCACAGTGCGCAACATTATCAAGAAATTTGCAACCCATGGCACTGTAGCTAATCTCCCTGGGCATGGATGGCAGAGAAAAATTGATGAAAGGTGTCAACGCAGGATAGTCCGGATGGTGGATAAGCAGCCCCAAACAAGTTCCAAAGATATTCAAGCTGTCCTGCAGGCTCAGGAAGCATCAGTCTCAGTGCGAACTATCCGTCAACATTTAAATTAAATGAAACTCTATGGCAGGAAACCCAGGAGGACCCCACTGCTGACACAGAGACATAAAAAAGCAAGACTACATTTTGCCAAAATGAACTTGAGTAAGCCAAAATCCATCTGGGAAAACAGCTTGTGGACAGAAGAGACCAAGATAGAGCTTTTTGTTAAAGCACATCATTCTACTGTTTACCGAAAATGGAATGAGGCCTACAAAGAAAAGAACACAGTACCTACAGTGAAATATGGTGGAGGTTCAATGATGTTTTGGGGTTGTTTTGCTGCCTCTGGCACTGGGTGCCTTGAATGTGTGCAAGGCATCATGAAATATGAGGATTATTAGATTTTGAGTCGCACTGTACAACCCAGTGTCAGAAAGTTGGGTTTGCATCCGAGATCTTGGGTCTTCCAGCAGGATAATGACCCTAAACATACGTCAAAAAGCACCCAGAAACGGATGGCAACAAAGCGCTGGAGAGTTCTGAAGTGGCCAGCAATGAGTCCAGATCTAAATCCCATTGAACACCTGTGGAGAGATCTTAAAATTGCTGCTGGGAAAAGGCGCCCTTCCAATAAGAGAGACCTGGGGCAGTTTGCAAAGGAAGAGTGGTCCAACATTCCGGCTGAGAGGTGTAAGAAGCTTATTGATGGTTATAGGAAGCAACTGATTTCAGTTATTTTTCCAAAGGGTGTACAACCAAATATTAAGTTAAGGGTGCCAATAATGTTGGCCAGACCATTTGTGGAGTTTGGTGTGACATGTACGATTTTGCTTTTTTTTACACATAAAGGGAATAAACATGTGTATAGCAAAATATGTTACTGCAATCCTTTTCTGTGAGAAATTCTTCATTTTCTTGAAAAATTTAAGGGGTGTCAACATTTAAGGCCATGACTGTATATACCTGAGCACATGGGATGGGCAGGAGGTGGCATGTGGGCTGTATACAGAATGTGGATGGACTCCGGTCCTGTCATTCTGTTTAAACTGTTACCATGGAGATTGTTGAATTGTTATTTGAAAATTATTGAACTGTTATTTAAAAATCCCAAAATAATGTATCAATTTTAACAGATACACAAACAGTAGTGTGCAGAGGGCCCTATAGTACATAGCCAGTACAGGGAGGGTCATAGTAATGGGGTGCTAAAAAATGGTGTTTGTATCTCTCTCTCTCTCTCTCTATCTATCTATCTATCTATCTATCTATCTATCTATATATAATTCAAAGTGATTGGAGATTGTCAGAGTTATGAATCTCCTGTGCTCAGGAGCAGAGCGTCCCCCTGTTAACAGGCTTTATGTACTCAAACAGATAAACAGCCCATAAGTCACCAGTAAGAGAGTAGACAGTGGCTTTATCACTATGGGCAGGGGTAAATGTAGCTGCCCAAGGCAAACTATAGAACCCCTCCCCCAAATAATATATATTATATGTACTCTCAGTGGCCACTTTATTCGGTACACCTGTTCCATTTCTTGATACCAAAATAGCTAATCAGCCAGTCACATGGTAGCAACTCAATTGGGGAGATTTATCAAAACCTGAACAGAGGAAAAGTTGACCAGTTGTCCATAGCAACCAATCAGATCGCTTCTTTATTTTTTATTTTTTTGTTGTTTTGTTTAAAAAGGTCTAAGAAAAATGAAAGAAGCAGTCTGATTAGTTGCTATGGACAACTGGTCAACTTTTCCTATGCACAGGTAAATTTCCCCAATGTGTTTAGGCATGTAGATGTGGTCAAAATTACTTGCTAATGTTAAAACCAAGCATTTGACCTTGCACGATGCTTGTCTGTGCCAGACAGATCTGAGTTATTCAGAAACTGCTGATCTACTAGGATTTTCTCACACAATCATCTCCTGGGTTTACAGATAATGGTCCGAAAAAAGTAGATTTTTTATGCTTACCGTAAAATCTCTTTCTCGGAGGATCCATTGGGGGACACAGACCGTGGGTATATGCTCTTGCTGCTAGGAGGCGCTGACACTAGGCAAACAAAAAAAAGAGTCGGCTCCTCCCGGCAGGCTATACCCCGCCTACTGGCCCTGAGCTTATCAGTTTAGTCTCAAAGCAATAGGAGGCAACCGACAAAAAAAGAGAAAACACCAGCAAAAGTCAGAGAGAACCAGACGAAAGAAAACTCTACCCAAACTGTGGGTGCGCGCTATGTCACCCAATGGATCCTCTGAGAAAGAGATTTTACGGTAAGCATAAAAAATCTACTTTTCTCGGTCGGAAACCATTGGGGTACACAGACCGTGGGACGTACCAGAGCAGTCCCCGGGGTGGGGAGAAAAAACTCAACCCAAATTAAGCAGAGGAGGATGCTACTGCCGCCTGCAACACCTTGTGGACCAAACTAGCATCAGCCGATGCAAAAGTATGCACTTGATAAAACTTTGCGAATGTATGCAAGGACGACCAGGTGGCTGCCTTACAGACTTGCAGGGCCGAAGCCCTATTACGGAGAGCCCAAGAAGCACCAACAGAACGCGTGGAATGCGCCGTCACCCGAAAGGGTGGCACTTTGGTCTTGTGGCGGTATGATTCCGAAATGGCCGAGCGAATCCACCGAGCAATGGTCGCCTTGGAGGCCGGAAGACCCTTACGACTACCCTCAGGAATCACGAAGGAGTCCCCCTGACGAAAAGAGGAGGTGACCGACAGATAAATCCGGACTGCCCGGACCACATCAAGGGTGTGAAGAGAACGCTCCTTGGCATTGGAAGGAGAGGGGCAAAAGGAAGGAAGAACGATCTCCTCGTTTACATGAAAGGAGGAAACTACCTTGGGCAGGAAGGAGGGAGGTGGATGGAAAACCACCTTATCCTGATGAAGCACCAAAAGGGGGGAACAGCAGGAAAGTGACGCCAGTTCCGAGACCCTCCGGATAGAAGTGATAGCAATGAGAAAGGTGACCTTCCACGAGAGAATATGAAGGGAGGCATCCCTAAGGGGCTCGAAAGGAGCCTCCCTCAAGGCTCCAAGCACCAGATTGAGATCCCACGGAGGCATGGGAGACCGAAAAGGAGGGGACATGCGGGCCACACTCTGCAAAAAGGTGCGGACATGGGAATTAGAAGCCAACTGCCGTTGGAAAAGGATAGAGAGAGCAGACACCTGACCCTTAAGAGAACTTAGGGTCAAACGTTTATCCAGCCCCGCCTGAAGAAAAGCAATGAGACGTGGAAGGGAAAAAATAACCGGAGAGAAGTCTTGCGCCTCGCACCACCGAAAATAAGCTTTCCAAGTGCGGTGGTAGATCCTGGCCGAGGAAGGTTTGCGGGCCCAAAGCATAGTACGGATAACCCCCTCAGAAAACCTGCGGGCCTTCAAAACACCACGCCGTCAAATGCAGCGACAGTAAATTGGGGTGGCAAAGGGGACCTTGAAAGAGAAGATTGGGACGAAGAGGTAGGCGCAGCGGCACGTTGTCGGCCAGTTGGACCACGTCTGCGTACCATGCGCATCTGGGCCAGTCTGGGGCCACTAGAATGGCGGAGACTCCCTCCGCCTTGAGTTTCCTCAGAACCCTCGGCAGGAGGGGAAGAGGCGGAAACGGATAAGGGAGTCGGAAGAACATCCACGGGATGACCAGAGCATCTGTCGCCAGGGTCAGGGGATCCCTTGATTTTGCTACAAAGAGGGGAACCTTCCTGTTGAGGCGAGATGCGAAGAGATCCACATCCGGGGTCCCCCAACGATCGCAAATCTGTGAAAACGCCTCCAGGTGGAGAGACCACTCCCCCGGATCCATCGAGGAATGGCTGAGAAAGTCCGCTTCCCAATTGTCCACGCCCGGGATGTGGATTGCCGACAGAGCAGGGACCCGAGCCTCGGCCCAGATGAGAATCTCGGAGACCTCCTCCATCGCCGAGCGACTCCGGGTGCCGCCTTGGCGATTGATATATGCTACGGCTGTCGCATTGTCCGACTGAACCCGGACCGGTCGACCCAGAAGGAGACGTTCCCAATGGAGGAGGCAAAGGAAGATCGCCCGAAGCTCCAGAATATTGATGGGGAGACGGGATTCCCCGGGGGACCAGTGACCCTGGACCGCCGTGCCTCGAAAAACCCCTCCCCAACCCATGAGGCTCGCATCGGTGGTGACAATCTGCCACTGGAGGGGAAGAAAGGACTTCCCCAGAAGAAGAAGGGGCGAGTGGAGCCACCAGAGAAGGGACTGACGTACTGCCAGGGGCAGGAGAATCCTGTGATCCAGGGACAAAGGGGACTTGTCCCACCTGCCCAGAACGGCCAGTTGGAGGGAACGATAATGAAACTGGGCGAAGGGGACTGCTTCCCTGGTAGCCACCATACGCCCAGGACCTCCATGCAGAAGCGAATCGGGACCATGGTGGGGCGCCTCAGGCGACGGACCCCACCTGCAGAGAGCGCATTTTGTCCAAGGGAAGACGAACCCGGGCTACTGCGGTGTCGAAAAGGAGCCCCTGAAAAATAAGGGACTGGGAGGGGAGCAGATGTGACTTCTCCCAGTTGATGACCCAGCCGAAAGAGGACAGGGTGTGAAGTGTGATCTGCAGGCTCTCCAAATTCTCGGACCAAGAGGGGGCCTTGATTAAGAGGTCGTCCAGGTAGGGAAGGACGGAGATCCCCCGGCTACGAAGGATGGCAATGACCGCCGCCATGACCTTGGTAAAGACCCTGGGAGCCGTGGCTAGACCAAACGGGAGCGCCACAAACTGAAAATGACCCTCCGGCACTGCGAAACGAAGGAAACGCTGATGCACCAGGAAGATCGGAATGTCGAGATAGGCGTCTCGGATATCCACTGAGGAAAGAAACTCGCCCTGGTCCATGGAGGCCACCACAGACCGGAGGGACTCCATCCGAAAATGATGGAGGCGCAGATGGCGATTGAGCAACTTGAGGTCCAGGATGGGACGGACCGAGCCTTCCTTTTTGGGAACGACGAAGAGGTTCGAATAGAACCCGGACTTGCGTTCCCCCGGAGGAACCGGCACTATCACCCCCTGGGAGAGGAGAGAGCGCAGAGCCGACTGAAAAGCCGCCGCCAAGGTAGGGGACTGAGGAGGGCGGGATTGAAAGAAATGGTGTCTTGGGAGAGAAGAGAATTCTATGCGGTAGCCTCCTGAAATAACGTCTCGCACCCAGGCATCCTGGACCTGAGACAGCCAGATGTCCTGAAAAAGAGACAGCCGCCCTCCCACCAGAGCACACGACGCGGGTGGGGGCGCCCCTTCAGGAAGAGGCAGGCTTACGGCTACCTGATTTGGCAGCGAAACCTCCAGATCGGTTGCCCGACTTCCATGATGGACGTGCCCTAAAAGAGGGTGGCTGCACCTGTTTGGAGGGGCGACTCGGAGCCGCTGACCGAAAGGATCAAAAGGAAGTCGACTTCCGGCGGGGCTCCGAGCGCCGAGCCCTGTTCTGTGTAAGCAGAGAACTTTTACCTCCCGTAGCCTCAGAAATAATCTCATCCAAACGTTTTCCGAAGAGGCGGGAACCCGAGAAGGGTAGCTCCGTCAGAGACCTCTTCGACGCAGCGTCGGCATCCCACGCTTTCAACCACATGGCGCGACGAATCGCAACCAAGTTGGCCAAGGTAAATGCCGAACAGCGGGCGGATTCCAAAGTGGCTGAACAAAGGAAATCGCCCGCTTGAGAGAGCTGGAGAGCCACTTCTGCCAGTTCTTCCCTGGAAGTTCCAGCAAGGGCCCCCTGGCTGAGCTGGGAAGCCCAAACTGACAACGCTTTTTCCACCCAAGTGGAGGCAAAGGTGGGGAGAAATGAGGCCCGAATGGCCTCAAATGCGAACTTCGCAAAATTTTCCATTTTCTTGTCCGCCGGATCCTTAAGGGATGCTGCATCTGCAAGGGGCAGCGTAGTGGACTTGGACAGGCGGGAAACTGGTGGGTCAACCTTAGGCCGAACCGTCCACTTAGTGACTAGGTCCTGAGGGAAGGGAAAACGTGTTTGCACCTTCTTGATTCCCAGAAAACGCATCACATGCATGAGAGCTAAAAGCCTTGGGAGCACGCCGAGACCGGCAAAAGGAAACTTCTGGATTAGGATCAGAAGCTCCGGGGTCCTCCAGATGAAAGGTGTCCCTTATGGCTGAGACTAAACCGTCCACCACATCGGGCTTTGTAGAATAATCCTCATGATCCGAGGCGGAATCTGAACCTTCTTCTACCGCCTCCCCTGAGGAATGGGAGTCAGCGGAGGCAGCCTTCGCCGGGGGTGAAGGAGACCTAGGATGAGAGGACGGAGACCTAGAATGCCGACCCGGAGAACGACCCCTAGAAGCTGGGATACGCCCCAGGGCCGGGGAGGGAGAGCGAGACCTACGAAACGAGGGGCCGCCCTGGACCTGCTCCCGTGAGCACTACTACCTTAGCACGCTTAGAAGTGTGGGGAAAAAGCGGTTCCGGGGAAACAGAGCGTGAGCCCCTATAGCCTCACAGGGATGACCTCTCCGAGGCCAAAGCCACCGACTTGGAGACCTTAGCCAAATCAGATATCGACCGGGAAAGGGAAGAAACCCACTCTGGAGGGGGGCAGTTCCCACGCATTCCACTGAAGCCTCAGGGGCTCCAGAAACGGATGGTGGAGACAGTTTGGAAGAGTAGGCGTAGCAGGAAGATTCAGTAGAACCCACTGGAAATTTGGACTTACAACCCACACAAGCATAGGTGACCAGAGTCGTCGTCTGTCTAAGCGGTGGGTCGGGTCTGGGGTCGGATATAGCTGGAAACTAGTGACAGCAGTGGAAAAATAGAGCAATCTCGCCCTGTCTGTGTCCCAGAACTGGAAGCAGATGGCAGCCCCCGTATCCTCCGTGAGGTAGAGAGAAAGAGAGAGTGCAGGGGGAGGAGCCAGCCACTACCAAGACAGGCCGTCTCCCAGAAGCAGCCTATTGGCTGAACAGTAACCCCTGAGCGCGCACACCAGCTGATAGGCTAATCAGTGACCCCTAGGTGCGCGCGCTAAGCCCCCATTGGAGAAGCGGGCGGTGGGTGGAGCCTCTGCACACGCGGCCGAAGCTCGGCACCGCCGGCCGAAGCTCGGCACCGCAACCGCCATGTCCCCCGAGAATAACAGTAGCTTCGGCGACTCAGCCGGAGGAAAAAGGCAGCCGTGCGATCCCTGCAGCGGTCAAGCAGACTGCATGCAGGGAGGACGCCGGCAGAGAGAGCCGCCGTGCGCATCTCAAAAATGAAACTAACAGACTAACAGCCGTTCAATCCCTGCAGCGGCCGAACGGACCATATGTAGGGAGACGCCGACTGTACTAGTAAAAATACACGAGCTGGCAGGGGCGGGGAAGGAGAGGGAAACGCTGTCCCAGCGCCCCGACCCTGCCAAAGAGCTCAATCCCCCTGAATGCCCCCAATCCTTCATAAGTAGCCCCAATAGAGAGCTCCCTCCTGGGGGGGGGGGGGGAAATCAGGGGTTACATAATTCTAGGGGTCTCCAGACGTTGCCTCTAAAAATAATTAAAAGGAGGGCCCCCGTTAGAATATACTCACCTAGCACCATACTCACCTGAAGATGTCTTCTACCTGAAGATATCTTCAGCCAGATTTATGGATGCCTGCCTCACGTCATGCTGCTACAGACCAGGACGAGCAGGGAAAATAGGGTGACCTGGACCCAACGGTACTACTCCAGGTGCTGGCTGTTGGCGGGAAGGTGTTAACGGTGCATTTGTATATTATGACCCATGCCCCTTAGCCGCATATGGGCGAACAGGTAGCGCCATGCTGCTGAACCCCCACCTGAAAACAGTGAAAAAATAAAATGAATGAAAGAAACTAAACAGTCCCTAACTATAAATTAAGAAAAAATAGAAGACCAGGTCTGGAGAAATCCAGACCTGTGTCTTGCCTCCTAGGACACTAAGCTTAAACTGATAAGCTCAGGGCCAGTAAGCGGGGTATAGCCTGCCGGGAGGAGCCGACTCTTTGTTTGCCTAGTGTCAGCTCCTCCTAGCGGCAAGAGCATATACCCACGGTCTGTGTCCCCCAATGGTTTCCGACCGAGAAAGAGAAAATAATCCAGAATGGCAGTTGTGTTGGCACACTTTGGACCCCTTAGTACCAACTGAGAATTGTTTAAACGTGACAGCCTGAGTATTTTTGCTGACAATGATGTAGCTTTTATCAGTACTCTTGTAGCTATCTTAATCCCGGCCAAATCCGTATACAGAATGTATATACTGAAGTATAGCGAAGTAAATCAAACAGAGCCATGTCTGTTTCAAATGCTTCTACCCTTTATTCAGTCCTTCACTTGGCTCTATTACCTCTGTAATTAGCATAAGTTCCCAACCTCACTAGTGGGATGTTTTAGCATATAGGGAGTGTGCAAATAACAGAGAGTAGAATGGGGAATGACATTAGGGGGAGGGGGGCTCCTAAATGAACATTTTCTTACATATTAACATAGTAAGCTGTATACACATATATACATCTATTACAACAATGTCCATCACTTTAACCCCTTAGGGACTCAGCCCATTTTCACTTCAAAGGGGTACTTTTTTTTTATCAACTGGTGCTAGAAAGTTAAACAGCTTTGTAAATTACTTCTATTAAAACATCTTAATCCTTCCAGTACTTATTAGCTGCTGAATACTACAGAGGAAATTATTTTCTTTTTGGTACACAGAGCTCTCTGCTGACATTATGACCACAGTGCTCTCTGCTGACATCTCTGTCCATTTTAGGAACTGTCCAGAGTAGGAGAAAATCCCATAGCAAACATATGCTGCTCTGGACAGTGTAGTGTATTAACACAAGCCAGGCTGTATAGGTTGCTTCTTTATTCCATGAACTCCACACAGACACTAAACCAGCCACTCCCAGCACCAAGGCATAAACATAATATTGTAACATTTTGCAGCCAGCAACTTAACCCATTGTTTACCATACTACATTCCCTCCTCTCTTTGAACAACACATAACATGCACAACAGATCAATAACATTAACAAAATGCATGGATGAACAACTAACATTTTAAACTGTAAACTCCTGACTATACACCTAGTCCTTAAGGTAGGCCGGTGAATTAGTTGCTCGTTTTTCTCTTGGCCATTCCGATGTGGATGGTTGTGGATTGAAGTCTGAATCACTGGAAGTACCATTGCTACTCTCTGCATGTTCGCCATCCTCCGATACTTGACCTTCTGGCTCAATAAATTTCTTCACAAATGAGGAATTACGCACTTTTGTGTGTCCATCTAAACCCTCCAAAACCACTTGAGTACCTCTTTTCTCCTTTACAAGATAAGGCTTAGGATCAAAGGACGGAGCCAGTTTGTTAAACTGATCATTTTGAAGCAACACCTTATCACCCTGTTGAAGGCTACTAGTTTGACAATGGCGGCGATGGTTTGCATATACTGTTCAGCCCGGATCTTCCTTTCCTCATCAATATGCAGAAAAGGTTTCTGACTCGTAGGAGGACCCCCAATGTCTGGCAATTTTGTCCTGAATTTGCGACCATAAAGAATTTCCGCAGGACTAACTCCAGTGACAGTATGCAGAGTTGTACGATAAGCCAAAAGAAAATGCCACAGTTCCTTTTTCCTGTCTCTTTTCTCTAGATGAGCAATTCGCAAAGCTTTTAGCAAGGTTCGATTCTGGCGCTCCACTTCCCCGTTAGCCTGTGGCCAGTATGAGGTTGTATGATGATGTTCAATAGCATTTGATTCAGGTAATCATGAAATTCCTGAGAAGTAAATTGAGCACCATTATCACTCACAATCCGTTTAGGCAACCCATGAGACGCAAAGATGCTCTCCAACCCGTCAATTACAGTTGATGATGTAGCTTTAGTGAGAACTATCACCTCTTGCCACCTTGAATAATAGTCCACAACAACTAAAAGATGGTGTCCAGATGGAATGTCACACAGATCAATTGCTAAATCTTCCCATGGTCCCTCAGGTAGAACAGTGGGAGTTACTGTTCTGGTTTAGGTGTGCTGCCCACCAGCTGACATGCTCGACATGAAGAAACCAAACGTTCCACATCCTTGTCAATTCCTGGCCACCAGACTTTCTCACATAATCTTTGTTTGGTGCGTACAATGCCTTGATGGCCCTCATGGGCTAAGTGTAATGATCGTTTTCGTAAGTCTTTAGCCACGTAAAACTAGTTGTCCTGCAATACTCAGCTCTTGTTTGATTCTGTGATAGCTTGGGTCACAATCCACCCAAACACCTTGTCTTACACCTTTTCTCAACCGAGCAATTTCCGGATCAACTGATGACAATTCTTCAACCTCCCGCGGTGTCAATGCCTGAGGCATGGCGTTAGCAGCCACAAATCGAATGTACTCTTCTGCTAGGTTATGAAGAGGTGCTGAAGACTGGGGCAATCTGGAAAGTGCATCTGCTGCATTAGTCGGTCCAGGTCTGTACCGCACTGTAAATCGGTACGGTAACAATCAGAGAACCCATCTTTCAATTCTGGCGGATGGTTTTGATCGTGGAGAATATATCACTTCCAGAGGCTTGTGGTCTGTGATGATTTCAAAATCAAGTCCATAGAGATAAGTGTGAAACCGTTTGCATCCTTAAACAACAGCCAAAGCTTCTTTCTCAGTCTGAGAATAACGTCTCTCCACATCAGTAAGGGATCTGCTTGCATACTGAATAGGTCTGTAATCGCCTGTGCGTTGTCTCCGGACCAAGATTGCACCTAACCCCACAGGGCTAGCATCGACAATAACTTGGGTTTGTGCAGTAGGATTGAAATAAGCTAAAGTTGTGGCACAAGTCAGCCGTTCATTAAATGCACCTTGTTCCAAAGGGCCCCACTTCCAAGGGACTGCTTTGCGAGTCAACAATCTCAAAGGTTCACTGACAGTCGCCATATCTGGAATAAACTTAGCACAGTAATTCACTAGCCCAAGAAAACTCTGTACTTCTGCAGGGTTTTCTGGATTTCTGGCATCAGACACGGTTTCAAAAATGTCCTGGACTTGTGGTCCAGCTAGATGCAGCAGCATGGCTCTCTTCTGAGCAGGTGCAGTTACTCCTGTGGCTGTAACATAGAGCTGAAATCCCTTTTTCCACTTGTCCCAGCGCTGTGAGAGACTAGTGTGGTCTCCAGACACATCAAATGGTCCAATAGCCGGTAAATCCAGAAATCTAGCCATCCTCGTCGCCAAAATGTAGTGTATTAACACAAGCCAGGCTGTATAGGTTGCTTCTTTATTCCATAAATCCCACACAGACACTAAACCAGCCACTCCCAGCACCCAGGCATAAACATAATGGCCCTCATTTACTATTCTAAACCCGACCTCTTTTGTCGGGTTTTTTTGTCGGATCTTTGTCTGCGCCATGTCGCAGACATCGTGCGCCAGTCTGCGACACGATGCAACATTTTTTCCCGACAGACCCGATGTGGATTCTCCCAAACCCTAAAAAGGGGCGTTACCCGACATTTCTTAGCTTTCCCACGTATTTATTAAGGTTTCCAACCCGAATTTGTTGAATTGTTGTGGATTTTTTCCCGACAGCTCAGAGGAGTTGGAAACCAAAACCAACAAAACCCACGTGCGACAAACAGGATGCGACATAATAATAAATACCAGGGGAAAAAAGCAGTCGGGTAAGAAAGCAACATAGACTTACAACCCGATTTTCTTAGTAAATGAGGGCCAATATTGTAACATTTTGCAGCCAGCAACTTAACCCATTGTTTACCATACTACAGACAGTTCCTAAAATGGACAGAGATGTCAGCAGAGAGCACTGTGGTCATGATGTCAGCAGAGAGCTCTGTGTTCCAAAAAGAAAATAATTTCCTCTGTTGTATTCAGCAGCTAATAAGCACTGGAAGGATTAAGATTTTTTTTAATAGAAGTAATTTACAAATCTGTTTTACTTTCTGGCACCAGTTGATTTAAAAAAAAGGTTTTTCACCGGAGTACCCCTTTAACCCCTTAAAGGGATATTCCGCCCCTAGACATTTTATCCCCTATTCAAAGGATAGGGGATAAAATGTCAGATCGCCGGGGTCAGGTCGCTCTGTGCGTAATGACGGGCGATACGGGGGACGGAGCAGCGTGATGTCATGGCTCCGCCCCTCGTAACATCACGGCCCGTCCCCGTAATGCAAGTCTATGGGAGGGGGCGTGATGACTACCACGCCCCCTCCCATAGACTTGTATTGAAAGGGGCGGGCCGTGACATCACGAGGGGCGGAGCCGTGACGTAACGATGCTCTGGCCCCTGTACCGCCCATCATTACGTGCAGAGCGAACTCGCTCTGTGCTGTAATGATAGCGGGGATCCCAGGGGTCCCCAGCAGCGGCACCGCGGCGATCTGACATCTTATCCCCTATCCTTTGGATAGGGGATAAAATGTCTAGGGGCGGAATACCCCTTTAAGGACCACAGGTTTTTCCGTTTTTGCACTTTCGTTGTTTTCCTCTTCACCTTTTAAAAATCATAACCCTTTAAATTTTGCTCTTAAAAATCCATATGATGGCTTATTTTTTGCGCCACCAATTCTACTTTGCAGTGACATCAGTCATTTTACCCAAAAATCTATGGCGAAACGGAAAAAAAATCATTGTGCGACGAAATTGAAGAAAAAAAACGCAATTTTGAAAATTTTGGGGGCTTCCGTTTCTACGCAGTAAATTTTTCGGTACAAATTACACCTTATCTTTATTCTGTAGGTCCATACGATTATAATGATACCCTACTTATATAGGTTTGATTTTGTTATACTTCTGTAAAAAATCATAACTACAATGCAGAAAAATGTATACGTTTAAAATTATCACCTTCTGACCCTATAACTTTTTTATTTTTCCGCGTATGGGGCTGTATGAGGGCTCATTTTTTGCGCCGTGATCTGAAGTTTTTAGAGGTACCATTTTTGTATTGATCTGACTTTTTGATCGCTTTTTATTCATTTTTTCATGATATAAAAAGTGACCCAAAATACGTTATTTTGGAATTTGGAAATTTTTTGCGCGTACGCCATTGACCGTGCGGTTTAATTAATGATATATTTTTATAGTTCGGACATTTACGCACGCGGCGATACCACATATGTTTATATTTATTTTAATTTACATGGTGTTTTTTTATGGGAAAAGGGGGGTGAACTTTTATTGAGGAAAGGGTTAAATAACATTTATTAACTTTTTTTTTTTACACTTTTTTTTTTTTTTGCAGTGTGTTAGCTCCCATAGGGACCTATAACTCTGCACACACTGATTGCCAGCACTGTTCACTGCAAAACAATAGCTTTGCAATGATCAGTGTTATCGGCGGTCGATTGTTCAAGCCTGCATCTCAGGCTTGGAGCAATCAATCGCCGAGGGGACACGCTGGAGGCAGATAAGAGGACCTCCGCTCATGTCCCAGCTGATCGGGACACCGCATTTTCACTGCGGTAGTCCCGATCAGCCCCGCTGAGCAGTCGGGAAGGTTTACTTTCGTTTTAGACCCGGCGTTCAACTTTGAACGCCGCGTCTAAAGGGTTAATAGCGCATGGCACCGCGATCGCTGCCAGGACCGACCCGATATGACGCGGGGTCACCGCATGACCCTGCATTATATCGCGGGAGCTGGCCAAGAATGTAAATATACCTCCTTGGTCGTTAAGGGGTTAAAGGACTCCAAACAATTTTTGTTTTTGCACTTTAGTTTTTTTCCTCCTCATCTTCTAAAAAATCATAACGTGTTACATTTTACATCTAGAGTAGGGATCGACCGATATCGTTTTTTTATGGCCGATACCGATAATCGGTGGAGGTTAGGGCCGATAGCCGATAACTTATTCCGGTATAAGTTATCGGCTATTCATCCCCCCTCGACACCGCTGCAGGTCATTGATTTAAAGCGGGCGCTTTAAATCAATGCACTGCAGTGGCTTTTGCGGTGCCATAGGCCGCCGCCGCCACCACCCGCTTCTCTGCCGCTACCTGTCAGGGTGGTCCGGGCCACCCTTCCTTCCTGTAGTGTCCAGCGCCATTCCGGGTGGAGGGTGAACCGGTCCGGGCTGTCCTTCTCCGGGGGTCATCTTCTCCACTCCGGGCAGGCTCCGGCCTAGTAGCGCAGCAGTGACGCCCGTGCGCAGCGACGCACCTGACGTCACGGCGTAGCGGCGTCTATGCAGCGTACTAGGCCGGAGCCTGCCCGGAGTGGAGAAGAGGACCCCGGAGAAGGACAGCCCGGACCGGTTCACCCTCCACTTGGTATGGCGCCGGACACTACAAGAAGGAAGGATGGCCCGGACCACCCCCATTACGGGTAAGTTTATTTATTTTTTTATTGACTCGGAGGGTGGGGGAGGGGCCAGACCGGTATAGTGGTATGGGCAAAAATCCATACCGGTATACCGGCCAGCACTACGGTGGGGGGTGCGATGCGGTGGGTCGGGGGGGGCGGTCGCGGTGCGGTGGGGGCGCGTTGCGGTGGGGGCAGTGCGGGGGGCGGGGCATTATCGGCTTATCGGCAAGATAATTGCCGATACCGATAATGCCCAAAATCGTGATTATCGGCCGATAATATCGGCCATACCGATAATCGGTCGATCCCTAATCTAGAGACCCATAAAAGGGCTTGTTTTTTGCGTCACCAATTGTACTTTGTAATGACATTACTTACTTTATAACAATCTGTGGCGAAACAAAAAAATTATTTGTGGGGTGAAGTGAAAAAAAAAGAAACACCATTTTGCAACTTTTTAGGGCTTCCAATTCTACGCAGTGCAATTTGACACCTTATCTTTATTCTGTAGGTCCTACGGTTACAGGGATACCCAATTTATGTAGGTTTTATTTAATTTTACTGCTTTAAAAAAAAATTATATATTATAAAAACTACATGCACCAAAATTAGTATGTTTAAAATTGTCAAATTCTGACCCCTATAACTTTTTATTTTTCAGCGTACGGGACTATATGAGAGCTAATGTTTTTTGTGCCGTGGTCTGTAGTTTTTAATCGGTACCATTTTTGTTTTGATGGAACTTTTTGATCGCTTTTCATTAATATTTTTATGGTATATGAGGTGACAAAATGCACAATTTTGGACTTCGGTATTTTTTTATGTGTACGTCATCGACCGTGTGGTTTAGCTAACCTTTATATTTTAATAGTTCAGACATTTACGCACGCAGCAGTACCACATATGGTTATTTTTTTTTACATTATTTTTTTTTTTAAAGGAAAAGGGGTGATTCAAACTTTTATTAGGGGTGTGTGTGTGTGTGTGTGGGGGGGGGGTGCTTATTCACATTTATTCCCTTATTTTTTTACCACTTTTTTACTTTCTTTTTTTTAGCCCCCTTAGGGGACTATACCATGCAATCTTTTGATTGCATACACTGATCAATGCTATGCCACAGGCATGGGACAGTAGATCGCTGATCGGATGAGGAGGAGGCGGCAGGTGAGGACCCTCCCGTCGTCCAGTAAGCTGATTGGGACATTGCGATTCTGTCGCGAAATTCCTGATCAGCCCCGCTGAGCTGCCGGGATACTTTCACTTTAGACGCCGCACTACTTTGATTAGCTGTGGGTCTTGACTGCCCATAGCAGCTGGGACCCACGGGGTTTAACCTGTTCTCTGCTCGTGAGAACGGTTTAAACCCCATTAGTGGGACTCAGGACGTAGAGGTACGCTCGGAGTCCTTAAAGGGGTACTCCACTAGAAAAAAAATGTTTTAATTTACTTTCTGTCTGACCACAGTGCTCTCTGCTGACACCTCTGTCCATTTTAGGAACTGTCCAGAGCAGGAGAGGTTTGCTATGGGGATTTTCTCCTACTCTGGACAGTTCCTAAAATGGACAGATGTGTCAGCAGAGAGCACGGTGGTCAGACAGAAAGGGAATTCAAAAAGAAAATAACTTCCTGAGGAGCAAATAGCAGCTAATAAGTACTGGAAGGATTAAGATTGTTAACCCCTTAAGGACCAATAGTTTTTCAGCTTTTGCACTTTCATTTTTTCCTCCTTACATTAAAAAAATCAGAACCCTTTAAATTTTGCACCACCAATTCTACTTTGTAATGACATCAGTCATTTTACCCAAAAATCTACGGCAAAACGGAAAAAAATCACTGTGCGACAAAATTGAAGAAAAAACGACATTTTGTAACTTTTGGGGGCTTCCGTTCCTACGCAGTAAATTTTTCGTTAAAAATGACACCTTATCTTTATTCTGTAGGTCCATGCAATTAAAATGATACCCTACTTATATAGGTTTAATTTTTGTCGTACTTCTGGGAAAAATCATAACTACATACAGGAAAATGTTTAAAATTGTCATCTTCTGACCCCTATAACTTTTCTATTTTTCCACGAACGGGGCGGTATGGGGGCTCATTCTTTGCGCCATGATCTGAAGTTTTTATCTGTACCATGTTTGTTTTGATTGGAACTTTTGATTGCTTTTTATAAAAATTTTTATGGTATAAAAAGTGACCAAAAAGACGCTATTTTGGACTTTGGAATTTTTTGGCGCGTACGCAATTGACCGCGCGGTTTAATTAACAATATATATTTATATGGTTCGGACATTTACGCATGCGGCGATACCACATATGTTTGTTTTTATTTTTATTTATACACTTTTTTTTTTATGGGAAAAGGGGGATGATTCTGATTTTTATTAGGGAAGGAGTTAAATCACATTTATGAACTTTTTTTTTTTTATTTTATGCAGTGTTATAGCTCCCTCCAGTGGCTAAAAAACTGCATTGACTGATCTCTTACACTTTTCAATGCATTGCCAAGGGATTGCATTGATCAGTGTTTTCTGCGCTTGATTGCTCAAGCCCTGATTTCAGGCTTGGAGCAATCAAATGCCGATCGGACAGCCAGGAGCAATGTAAGACACCTCTCGCTGTCCTGTCAGCTGTTTGGGATGCCACGATTTCACAGCGGCGATCCCGAACAGCTCCGCTGAGCTAACGGCAGTGTATTCTCCCGTTTTAGACACCGTGATCAACTTTGACTGCGGCGTCTAAAGGGTTAATACCTAACATCAGTCCAATCGGCGATGTCCGGTATTAGCCGCGGGTCCTGGTTGCTGAAAACAACAAGGACCTTGCAGATACGAAGTGTGCTCAGCTTCTGCGCGCGCTTCAGATTGGGAGCGGCCACAGGACATAAATATACGTATGTGGTCGTTAAGGGGTTAATGGAAGTAATTTACAAATATGTTTAACTTTCTGGCACCAGTTGATTTAAAAAAAGAAAAACATTTTTTTCCAGTGCAGTACCCCTTTAAGGACTCGGGAACGGGTGCGTTGCCTGTTTGCCCTGCGTCCTTAACTGGTTAAGACCACAGTGTACTGATCTTCTTCCAGCAGAATAATGCACCATGTCACAAAGCTCACATTATTTCATACACGACAATGAAGTCACTGTTCTCCAATGGCTTCCACAGTCACCAGATCACAATCCAATAGATGACCGCGGGGATGTGGTGGAAGAAGAGATTTGCATCATGGATGTGCAGCCAACAGATCTGCAGCAACTGTGAGATGTCATCAATGCCATATGGAGCAAAATCAGCAAAATCTCTGAGGAATGTTTCCAGCATGTTGAAGTATGCCATGAAGAATAAGTGTATATGTGTGTGTATATAGGGATATAAAATATATATATATATATATATAATAGGGGTAAGTATTTTCCTTAGGGAGGAGCACTGCTTCTGGTGTAGAACGGAGATCCAAAAAGGCCATTAGCACTACGCGAGCTTTTTGGGTAAAGGAATATGCAAAGCCGCTCATCACACCACCTTCTAAGGTAGCATGCCCTAAGATCAGCCATCAGACATAATGCCAAGCCAGAATTCTCCACAGAAGGGAAGAAGACCCGCGGAGTGCTAATGGCCTTTTTGAATCTCCGTTCTACACCGGAAGAGATGCTCCTCCCTAAGGAGAATACTTGCCCCTTTTAGCTAGTCACAGGCCTCTCACCTCAGCCAAGCCAGATTACCCTGTTCTGTACTGACGAGGGGCAAGCACCCCGAAACAGCTGTCTGCAGATGGGTCTTCTGGGGAGAATTCTGGCTTGGCATAAATCCCAATCAGTTTCTGAGACTTGGCAACTGGAGCCAGAGCTGATCTTAGGGGATGCTACTAGAAAATGACAAATCAAGATTTAACTGTTAACTGTATCTTTTAAGAAGTTTTGGTGATTTTGTTTTCTCATTATCAATTTTAGTGCCCATTCACGCTACGGAACCTATGCCCGCAATTTCTTACTGGGCAGCAGGTGCTGGCAGAACAAGCTGGCACTAGAACTGCTTGGAAATGCATTGCCTCAAAAGACGGCAATGGATTTTTTTTGCGGATTCCTTTGAAAGAAAGAACATACTAATTCTTTTGTTGGAGTCTGGGATCTGGGAATTTCCGCAGCGGAACATCCGCCGCGGAAATTCCGTAGTGTGAATAGTGTAGCAGAATTCCACTAAAATTCAGCTTGGAAAATATGTAGTTTGAATGGGCCCTTACTATCTATATTTTATTATAATCCTGAAATCTTGCGTTCTCCATTCTGGCCACTAGGCCTAAAACTAAGCTAAAGCTCTGTAGAGATCATTGCCCAGCAGTGCCCTCCTTATCAACACAGACAGGAAAATAGTGAAAGGTGACACAAGTAGAAAACAGAGGTGTACACAATGGCTGTTGTTCACAGCTCAGCCTCCCCCTCCCTGTAGAATCACCTCTAAAAAGATCACAACCAGACCCTTTCCTGTTCATGTGAATGGGACAGCTCCTGTCTATTATTGCCTATGTCCATGGGGCCTACTGTAAAGCATATCTCTAAATGCAGTTTAAAAATAGCTCAGGCAAGATGGTAGCCCCTACAATAATGTACAAAAAATGTAATTAAAAGAATTACAATCAGAAAATAAAAACATAACACACGTACGCCACAGAAAAACCAAATGCTGCATTTATAGGTATTATATTCTCAGGCTATTATAAATGCCGTTCCACGGTATATAACAATATTCCACGCCCCCCCCACAAACCCCCCCCCCCCAAAAAAAAAAAAAAATATGACCCACGAGCGATGTCCTGCTTCTGCTCTCACCCCAAATAATTATCAGCCCAGTGCTGCGCTTTCCCCATCGGGGTAAATACTCACATATCACCCGCAAGCGCTGCCCTCCTCGTCGTCCTGTTTGTTGCTGGCCACCGGTGCTGACACTCTGTACTGTATGCTGTATCCCTTTGCCCGGGCTGCAAAAGATTAACTAAATAAACTTTAACGCATGTTCCTATGTCGGCCTTACGCTCTTCCTGGGAACAGGAACGTCTGAGAGCTGTCAACCTATCACCAGCCGAGGCGGAACATCGCTGCGGCCGGTGATGGGCTGACGGCTGTCCGACGTTCCCATCCCCAGGAAGCAGGTCCGGACCAACGGGGAAGGTGAGTTAAATTTTATTTTGTTTATCTTTTACAGCCTGGGCAAAGGGATACAGCATACAGTACAGAGTGTCAGCGCCGGCGGCCCGCAACAAACAGGAGGACGAGGAGGGCAGCGCTTGCGGGTGATATGTGAGTATTTACCGCGATGGGGAAAGCGCAGCACTGGGCTGATAATTATTTGGGGTGAGAGCAGAGGCAGGACATCGCTCGTGGGTCACATATCATTAGTTCCCAGATGTGGGGACAGCACAGCGCTGAGCTGATAATTCATTTATTCCCGAGGGGGAGGGGACAAACCGGTATTGCGGTATGGGGAAAAATTCATATCGTGCAGGACAAAAATTTCGGTATTCGGTATGAACCGGTATACCGCCCAGCCCTACTGTATACCTCTAAATAAGTCATACAATCAACAGCAATACTAGTATACAAGGGACAACTATTATCATCATACATATTAACACATACTGGAGCTACCACTGACCAAGTCATACAGTTTGAGGGTAAGGTCACATGTAGCGCATCCGCAGCGTATTTGTCAGCCAGAGTGAGCCTCCTGCTGTGCCCGTGTGTCATGCAGGGATCTGCTAGTCGCACGCATGTGCAGTTTACTCACAGACATTGCGGTCGCTCCCCCTGCTCTCTGAGCTAGGCCAAGAGTGGCCTGTGAATAAACTGAGCATGCGGGCGTGACTTGCAGATCCCTGAGTGTCTACTCATAGCGGCAGATTGCTGCTACGAGCTGACAATGCAGGACACACAGGCACAGCAGGAGTCTCATGGTCATGATCAGCACATCCGCAGCATCAAATATGCTGCTGATGCGCTACGTGTGACCCTATCCTGAGGCATAATCAACTACTCTTCTGAAGAGGGTGGAGATCACGCATATACACTCTCCTTAGCATCAGGATATTGTGGAACCTGGGAGTGAATGGAATTAGGAACAGGGAGATATGAAAATCTAAACGCCTGGTCTGCAGAGGGTAGTTGTTAAAGTCCAAAAACTTTATGAAGTCTATAAAAGTGCATGGTCTTAAGTGTAATACCAGGGAAGGTCTGCCCTGGATTTGTGAACGGGACTCTTCTCTATGGTCTATAAACAGGGAAGTTCTGTTGGATGACTTTCTTTGTTCACATTGGCCATTTATTTATGATTATTTACGTTTCGATCACAATTTCTACCCCATATTATAGAAAATGGTCATGTTTAAAGTTGTGTTTAAAAAGCTACTAAAACTGAATAGCATACACTATCATATAATGTCTGGGGTGGGTATGCAACTCACCATATATACTGAGCAACATATCAGTGAATCAGTTTTTGTCCTCCAGAAACTTTAGTATTTTTTTTTCCTCCCCTAGACAGAGTGAAATATTAACCAGGGACCATGGAGGGTGAGCACAACGTTACCACATCGTCGCCATCTCCAACAACTACAAGCACTTCTGCTTCCCATCCTCCCCCTATCTCTGTGTACAGCTCAGACCGCCATGCTGTGCAGGTATGTGTCCCCTATTGCTGGATAACACCACAGGAAGGCTGATTCTTGTCTTATATGTTCAATTCCATCTTGTCCAGGATGTCTTCCTTTTATGTGGCTGGCGATGAATAATCTAGTAGTCAGTATGTTCTCATTCTCATGACACAAGGAAAGAATTTCAGGCTGTTAGAAAGTGAAGTGAGTTCTCTCGCTGTAAAGAGTGGAGAGAAAACACTGGGCCCAACGCAAAATCTGCAACAGGGCCTCATGTGCCATTCATAATACTTGGGGCCACCTTAGTCACCAGGGCCCGGTGCGCCTGCTACCTCCACACCCCTGATAAGCCTGTAATGCTGGCATTTGTCAGCCTGTGGTGCCAAAATGGGGATGTATGATTATTTATATAATATGTATGACCAACCTTATTACTGGAATGATAGCCCAGAATTGCATTCACAGTTGTACCCGCTGGCTGATAAGACAAAAAGAGTAATATCTTGAGTTATTGCATTATAGAGGGGAAAGTCATTCAGTGCTAGCTTTGCCAATAAAATCTAGCCTTTATTTCATGAGTACTCATTTATGACTTGCTTATGCATTTCTGACCATGCAGCCATTAGTCATAGTTTTTAGGGCTTGCACTTCTCCATGTCTGCACATGCTGTCATAGGGTAGGGTCACACATGCCGTATTTTGCTGCCTTTTTACCTACCCATTGAAGTCAATGGGTAGCAAAATCAGCTGCAGAAAATATGCAGTAAATATGTCTTGTCCAACCCCACCCTTATACTATAATACATATGTGATCATCCAGAAGCTGCATCTGTGCCTGGACGGGCCTTTTGAAGAATTTTAACAGTGACCTAGAACAAGCTTTATATATCTATTTTTTTTTTTTTAAATAAGGATATCAATAAGTGATGTGGTTAAAAATATGTGAAAAGTTTTTGTCAATTGTATGAGCCAAACATAGCTGTAGTTTTATAGATCCGTGTACATGTTAAATATGATTTTTACTGCGTTTATTTAGAGTATAGAATCATTTGTGGCATTCTTCTCTTACACCTTATTATAGTGTGTATAGTGAGAGTGGCAGAAATAGTTTCTTAGGCTAGGATTACATATGTCCAGTGTCCGGCATACGAAAACCCAACCTAAATTTTGACGCAACTGATGCCACAACTGATGGCAATGTGCATCATTTGTCATCAGCTGTTTAGCATCCAGTGTTTCTAAACGGTGGACAGGGGAACGCAGCAAGATGCATTCCCCTGTCCGGTGCCGGTCTGCCGAGTCCAATCATCCGGTGTCCAAACTGAGACGCGGGATGAATGTAAACTGTCCCATTTAAAGGAAAAGGATCAGTTCTAGCATCAGTTGGCGGACAAATGTAAAGGAGGCCTTGGTGAGTTATTATATCATTTTATATATATATATTTTAGAATCTTGATACATCCGCTCGAAAATCACAGTATGTATAATAGCAATAACATTTTTATAGCATAAAAGATCTTTTCAGCTCAGTTTGCATTGTCTCTACCACAGCCGCTCCTTGCTCACAGCATTATCCTGTTGGGGGAGGGTTCGTACAAGTGCATGGGGTTTCTCCATGAGACACTGCTTTCTGCCAAACAAGGGAGAGATCTTACACAAACAGTGAGCCTCCAGCTGTTGCGAAACTACAACTCTCAGCATGCTGGAAGTTACAGTTTTTCAACAGCTGGAGGCACACTGTTTGGAAAACACTGCATTACAGTTTACGAAAAGGCATGCCACATTGCTTTTTCCTACCCATTCTCACAACTGGTACAAGCTTGTGTGTTGCAGTGCTAACAGTGTTAATGCTGTAGTGTGATATGATAGAGACAACTCAGCTGTGTATGGACCTTATTAAAATCATTAGGTGGCTTGTACCACTCCATATAGAATAGGAAGTGGTTATTTATAAATAAAATGAGGTAAGTTTGGGGCGGACACATCACAACCTGTTTAATACGTATAGGAATTCTGAACACCACCATGAAGAAATCATTGTGGAACTACAAAGGGGAAGCTTTTTGTTCTTCCATTTTTTAACCATACTCTTAACCATACTTTTTTTTATCTGTATAATTTATAAAGATCACCACTAGGTGGCGATAGTAAATAAAATGGATTAAAAAAAAGAACTTTGCCAACTACAAATACTACTGTATTTATATGTAAATAATACACTTAGGTCGCTGTATTACCAGAAATAGATGCCTAAATATAGAAATGAAAGTGCACAATACAGAAAAACTCCAAGCGGAAAAGGGATTAGGTCCTTTAAAAATTTTGGATTGGTAATCTTGTAAGATGCCAGATATATTTGGAATCAATTTCACTGTAAACTACAGTTTTGTCCCCTGTGGCAGATTTTTCACCGCCTTCAGGGTACCACTCCGTGGGTCGGATGTAGAGCGCCTGGTCCACAGAGTGTAAGGAGATGAGAAGTGATGTATAGCATCACTACTCACCTCCCCTGGCCATATAGTATACATAGGTTCATAGTATACCCGTGTAATCTATACAGATAGCTGTATATAGTGTATACAGAAAACGAGGTCCACTTACTTCCCTTTCTCCTGTCCCCGCCAGGTCTGTGATGAGAATAAAATACAGGGAACCCTATGCATTTATTTAGAGTCTCCCTGTCTGGAAAGACACTGCCAGAAGGGTTTGTACAATGTGAACACATTCTCAGACTTGGTATAAATAGAAAAAAGAATGTGTAGCTCACTTAGTTTTGAGGAAGTATATACCCAAGGATAACGGTGATGCCTTCACCCAAAAAGGGCAAAAATGTATAAAAATGGAAATAGAATTAACCAGTCCTCAAAGGTATATTAGAAAAGGAGGAAAACATAGAAGGAAAAAATAGAAAATGGATCCAGATATTGCAAGTTTATATGAGGTGTATAAAATATATATAAAATCAAATCAGCCTCATATCGCCTTAGCAGGGGCTTAATATAACATAAAAAATTATATGTAAAAAAGGGGGTAATAAAAATATGCTGATGGTTGAGGCGTATATACCAACTGAGGTGAATAGCAGCTGAAAATGGTAAGGTGCACTTAGTTCATAGAATAGTTTGTTAGTGGTACAATGTAACAATTCAGTGATAATGTAGCAGTATTTAGCAATAGTTCATAGAGTAGTTCATTGGTGGTATAGTGCAACAGTTCAGCAATAATGTAGCAGTGTTTGGCAATAATTCATAGAATAGTTCATTGCTGGCACAGTGCAACAGTTCAGTAATAGTAGCAGTGATGTAGCAAGTAATAACTTCCACTATTGGTGAATGATCGTTGGTGGTATAATGACACTGGAATAAAGCAAGGTTGGTGCACGGCACCACTCACCGACCGTAAGGGATGTAGAAGGATGAACAGTCTGGGCTGGCACGGAGCACAACACTTACACCAGGACGCCGGCATCCACTCGTGTACCAGCACAGGACTCATCTGTGTCTCCATCTGCCAGCCACCATGGCAATTATCTTCCCATAGGCCAGAAGCTGGACTGTGCCAGCCGAATATCACGGAACAAACCTGGTGACCGAGATCCTGTACAATCGCACAGACGGGCACACTTTTGAGTGCCTGGACGCCACCGTGACAACCCAGACTTTTCATCCTTCTACATCCCTTACGGTTGGTGAGTGGTGCCGTGCACCAACCTTGCTTTATTCCAGTGTCATTATACCACCAACCATCATTCACAAATAGTGGAAGTTATAACTTGCTACATCACTGCTACTATTACTGAACTGTTGCACTGTGCCAGCAACGAACTATTCTATGCATTATTGCCAAACACTGCTACATTATTGCTGAACTGTTGCACTATACCACCAATGAACTACTCTATGAACTATTGCTAAATACTGCTACATTATCACTGAATTGTTACATTGTACCACTAACAAGCTATTCTATGAACTAAGTGCACCTTACCATTTTCAGCTGCTATTCACCTCAGTTGGTATATACGCATGAACTATCAGCATATTTTTATTACCCCCCTTTTTTTTTTTTTTACATATTATCATTTTTTTATGTTATATTGAGCCCTTTCGCCCAATGCAAGGGCCCTGCTAAGGCGATAGGAGGCTGATTTGATTTTATATTTATTTTATACTCCTCATATAATAAACTTGCAATATCGACATTTTCAGAATTGCCACCCTGGCTCCTGTTTGTAGCTTCGCCCTTTATGACATCATCACTACATGGACAGGAGCGAGGGAGGTAAGTGGACCTCGTCTTCTGTATACGCTATATATATACGCTAGCTGTATATATTGTATACTACACAAAGGGTTAAAGAGTACCTGTCACCAAACAAAACTTTTAATGTAGTGTTCCTTGTGTAATTAGAAGACACTTTCCCATTCACTTTCTTTTAAAATTATCAACATAAATATGTTCAAAATGTAATAGAAAAATCGGCCACTAGGTGGCTCTGTTCTGGTCCCTGCTGCAATTACGGTAATCTCCTCCTGGCCTGTCAGAAAGTGTTTCTCTGTACTGAGCTTGATTACTGAAAGATGCATAGAGCTTGAGGTCTTCTATTCATCACAGCACTGCAACGATGTGAGAACGGAAGTGGTCCCCCAGCAGGCTTCACTGATGTCATGCCTGCTGGGAAACGCCCACTTTTTCCTGTGGGGAGATTGCACTATGTGAGTAAGAATAAAAGTAAGATACAGAGCTTTGGAAAACTTTTTTTTTTTTTTTTTTAATCAACTGATGCCAGAAAGTTAAACAGATATTTAAATTACTTCTATTAAAAAATCTTCCAGTACTTATTAGCGGCTGTATACTACAGAGGAAATTCTTTTCTATTTGGATTTCTTTTCTGTCACGACCACAGTGCTCTCTGCTGACACCTTTGTCCATGCCAGGAACTGTCCAGAGCAGGAGAAAATCCCCATAGCACACATGCTGCTCTGGACAGTTCCTTAAATGGACAGAGGTGTCAGCAGAGAGCACTGTGGTCATGACAGAAAAGAAATCCCAAAAGAAAAGAATTTCCTCTGTAGGATACAGCCTCTAATAAGTACTGGAAGGATTAAAAAATTTTAATAGAAGCAATTTACAAATCTTCATGCAATAGAAAAGGAAAGAAACGGAACAACTCAGCACACCAACCCAGGTATTCTTTGCAAGTGGTACTTTATTCCAAAGCTTCAACCATGGAAGACAATTTACAAATCTGTTTAACTTTCTGGCACCAGTTGATTAAAAAAAAAAAGTTTTCCACTGGAGTACACCTTTAAAGCTCTGAATTTTTTTTTAAGGGTAGTTGGGGAACGTAGCCTGAGTTAGTTTAGAAAAGTTTATTTGGTGACAGGTATTTTTTAACCTACACTGTCCAGCAGTGTAAGTTAACTCTTTCCTTGCTGCACTGGCACATAGCTCTAAGCTCAGCAGGTGGTTAAGTGAACCATACTATATACACATTGTAGGTTCACTGTAAATTCTTGCTGGGCAGTATATATATGACGTATATCTACTGCTCAGCATCTGCTCTGTAGCCATAGCACACCTGCAGATCTATGCAGGGACAGCTCCCAGTGCAGCAACATCCTGTGCTGGAAAATGCTGTGTGGCTGCGGAGGTAAGTAGAGACGCTATTTATCACTACTTCCCTCCAGGGATGCTAAAACTATGGTGTTTTTGCTTTAATAAAGCATCATAGTCTCAGCTTGCTGCGATTATGCAAAATTGCCAGATCGCAGCAAAACGCCGGGGTCAGGGGAAAAAACACCAAACCCAATAACGCAAAGGAGGTTTGGCGTTTTGCGTTTCCCTATTGACTCCCTGCTAACATCTGGCCACAGCGTTTTCCCACGGAAAAACGCCATGTGGCCATTTTGGCGTTTTTTTATTTTTATTCTTTTGGTAAAACTCTCCAAAAAAACCAAGTTGAAACATAGCCTTACATAGGTTTTATCCTAGAACTGGGCAAAAAAAATCAACTCCCCTGTGACAAACTTTGGACCAAATTCACAATTGAAAAATATTTATATTTTAATAAATAAAAATGTATAAAGATGTGTCAGTACTATTTCTTTTTTTTTCATGCTATACCAAAATGTATGTTACTACTTAATATTGCTTTAATAGCTCTAACATATTCTGCAGTGCTGTACAGAGATACGCATTCCAAATAAGTCATTCTAGGAACTTTTTAAAAATTGCTGCAGAATTCCTATGTACACTTATCTCTTCTACATGGCAGGAAAAAGGGGTTGGGCAAAGACGGTCTAAAGAAACAATGTAACATTTTTGCTGCATGTACAGTAATGTACTGTGCCGTAAAACTAGATATTTCCCTTTCACAATGACAGCACCAACTGAGAGAGGGACTCTGCCCCTAAGGACAGGAAACCTAGAGGATAAAAGGCAGGTCTCTCCTCCCCAGCCTCAGTGGTTTCCTGTCCTTGGGAAGCCTAGTGGGGCAGGAGTTCCTGTCCCAGTTGAATACTGAGGCTGAGGGAAGAGATCTACACCCTGCAGTCTATGGTTCTATTCCCTAGCAGGCTCCCCTAGTCTGGGGAAATAAAAAAGAGAACAAGGATGCGCTCCATAGTGTGACACTGAGGGATAAAATAGGTAACGCACTGTGTGAATTGCGCTTACCAAAGGAGGTTGTACTGCGTCCATGTACAACCATGGATAAAGGTGCAATACAGGGCGGTCTCTGCAGCTACTCCACGCCGATAAAATCCAAATAAAACCAATTTCTCCAAGCAACAGGGCGGGATGAACAGGAGCGCTGAGACCAGGTACTAAGGTAAAAAGATTTATTTCCCACAATGCATCAGGTGCAGAGGGCGGCCTGATAGTATTTAGGCAGCCCTCTGTACCTGCATCGTCTTCCACAAGCAGGAGTCATCGAGCCTGTCATTGTGAGCTCCAAGGGGGACCCCAAGCGAGACTTAGCTGAGGTCTCAGCAAAGATCCCGTCCACGGTACCTGCAATAAGTTTCAGGATACCTGATTGAGTGTACTCTTCCGTTTTTTGGTGTTTCTAATTGTAGTCTGTTTTTTTCCTGTTTTTTTTTAGAGAGATGATGTGCCTAAAAAATCTAAAAAAAAATCCAAGAGTGTAGCTCTTGTAAAGGGAAGATGCATCCTAATTATGACAAGTCTATCTGTCAAGCCTGTATAGCTAACATAATAGCAGCAGTGAGATCCTCTTTTTTGGCGTTTTTGTTTGGTTATGTATTATCAGATATTTTAGAGAAAGGGGGAGATGGGAAAAAGCTTTCCCTTATTCTCAGATCTACAAGCCTAATAAGTCTTTACATCCCAATTAGAAATCTAGGTGCCCAGAACACGATAAAGTTGGAGTCCTCTAAGTGGCATTTTCCCAAGAAAACAAAAGGTTACATGTTTAACCAGTCCCCAAGTAACCCCAAAAAACCTAACCCAAATTGATGTTTCGGGGCGTGTAGGAGGCAGACTGCAGAATTTCTTTCCGGAATGGGAGAAAATATCAAACAGCAGCTAGATCCTCAGTATCATCAAAGAGGGCCCTGTGGTTGGAATTCTCCAGTCTGGCTCCTCCCTGCCTGGTAGTCACAAAAAAATCAGGATTAAGGAGGTCAAACAGGAAGTTTTTTCTTTAATCAAAAAAGATGTGCTGATTCCAGTCCCAAGGGAAGAAAAGGGGCAGGGGTTTTACTACTCCCTTTTTCTAGTAAAAAAAAAACAAAAAAAAAAACAGACGGTTCATACTGGACAATTATAAACCTGAAACCTCTAAACAAGTTACTGATTTATCAAAAATTCTAAATGGAAACCATAAAGTCTACTGTAAATCTGTTAAAAGACTGTTATATGGTCTCACTAGACCAAAAAGATGCCTATTTACATGTCTCTATTCACCAGGATTATCAGAAGTACCTGAGGATAGCAGTAGTATTAAATTCAGAAGAAGTGCATCTCCAGTTCTGGGCCCTGCCCTTCGGTATTTCTGTTGCCCCTAGGGTATTTACAAAGATCATTTCAGAGATGGCGACCCATGTCAGAGAAGGGATGGGAACTTTTGTCCCCATCTAGATTATTTTCTGCTTATTGGTCATTCAGTAGAGGAGGTAAATTCCTTCCTAAATCACACCTTACTAATTCTAAAAAGTTAGGGTGGATCATAAATTGGGGAAAGTCCTCCATAGTTCCTGCAAGAAAGAAAGTATTTCTCAGAATTATACTAGACTCCAATCTTCAAAAATGTTTCCTTCCTCAAGAAAAGATCCAAAAATTACAAGACCTAGCCAGAGAGGTGTTGAGGTTGCGCACAGTACCAATAAGGAAGGCAATGTCTTTACTGGGCCTTTACACAACCACCATCCAAGCGGTCCCTTGGGCTCAATTCCATACAAGAAAGCTTCAGTGGGAAGCTCCGGCAGCCTTGAACAAGTCCGCCTCAGATCTGGACAGTCCAGTAGAATTGTCAGACGCTGCACTAGCCTCTCTCCTTTGGTGGCTAGATGCCGCAAGTCTCTCAAAGGGTCTGGAGTGGAGGAATTAAGATCTAGTTCTTCTAACCCCAGATGCCAGTGCTTATGGCTGGGGGGCTCCCATTTTGGACACAAATTTTCAGGGAAGGTGGGGAAAGGAGTCCTCCCTCTCTTCAAATTAAAAAGAGTTACTGGCCATTCAAAAAAGTCTGGATCAGGCCAGGCCTTGTCTGTTCCAAAGAAATGTCAAAATTCTGTCAGACAACTCAGCAGTTGCAGTAATAAATCTCCAGGGCTCCACAAAAAGCAAAAATGTCATGTCTATTGCTACTCAAATGTTTTCCTTAGCAGAAGATCATCTTTTGTCTCTCACAGCCGTACACCTAAATGGAAGTCTGAATGTAAAAGCAGATTTTCTCAGCCGTCACAGTTAACACCAGGTTGAATGGTGGAGACTCGACCAGGACATCTTCCAAAAGATTACACAGCTATGGGAAGTTCCTCAGGTGGACTTATTCGCCACAAGACAAAACCACCAAGTAAGAAATTTTTGCTCCCTAGACCAAACAGAAAGGCCCTAGGTGGTGGATGCCTTAGCTCACAGGAGGGACTGGAGGGACAGGTGACCTGTCGGCCCTTTCCAGTGTAGAGCCCTATACTAAAATCCTAGCTGATAGGATCATCTTCTATCCCGATCCTGCTTACCAACCAAAAGTAGTGTCCAAATTTCACGTGTCACAGAATATTGTTTTGCAATCCTTCTGTTCGGAAGTTTCTAATGAAAGAGAAACTTTTCCATAATCCAGATGTGAGGAGGTGCATTCTAGAATATCTATAGAAAACTAGGTCCTTTTAGGAAGTCCTCATCTTTATTTATTCTGTTTTCTGGCTCAAATAAAGGGAAGCAAGCTAGCAGGAGCTCTGTTGCTAGGTAGATTAAACAAGCTATATCTCTAGCCTATATAGCTTCTGAAGTTTCCCCTCCTTCAGATCCCAGGGCTCATTCCACTAGATCAATGGCTTCCTCTTGGGCCGAGAGAAGAGGAGCTTCCATAGACCAGATTTGCATGGTGGCCACCTGGTCGTCTCTACTTACCCTTTTCAAGCACTACAGGGTGGATGTGGGCATTTCTTCCTCTGCTGTTTCTTTTGGACGGAAAGTCCTCCAGGCTGTAGTCCCACCCTAGGTGTTATCTCTGTTATCTCAGTTGGTGCTGTCATGGCGAAAGGGAAAGCCGGTAGTTACTCACCAGTAATTGTGTTTCCCCCAGCCATGACAGCACCGGGGCATTCCCACCCTATGTTTCGGAAGAATTATTTTAGTGTTTTTTTTCTGCACTGGTATGACCCTTATTATATTCTTCTTCCTATTTTTGTAATTTTATGTATATTTTGTATACTAACCAATGGTAGGCCCTTCTCAACTTGGAAATTCACTGAGGCTGTGGAGGAGGGACCTGCCTTTTATCCTCTAGGTTTCCTGTCCTTAGGGGCGGAGTCCCTCTCTCAGTTGGTGCTGTCATGGCTTGGGGAAACACAATTACCGGTGAGTAATTACCTTCTTTTGCTCATACCTACATTTTTTTACACTTAAAAGGAAAAAGATGTATAAAGAAATATAAAAATATAAGGATGTAGCAGCCCCCAACTTGATGGGGATGTGCTCCTCTGTTTCTTTGGCTCGCTGTGCCACTGGTGTAGTAGAGAACTCAGAGGTCAAATCCTGCAGAAATGTGTGGGAACTGAGTTCCTGCCCTTTTTCCACAGCAGCAACACCATTCCTATTACCAGGAGTCCTGAAGGACCAGCCCTTGAGTGGAAATTATGGGTGAGTTCCCTCACTTTTTTTTCCAGGACTTGACCCTAGAGAGAACCCTTTGTCACCATAGTCTTTCATAGGCTAAAGACTACAAGAATGTGGTAAAGGTCAATGCTGACCTGCGAAATATCAACACGCCGATGCAGAAAGCTGCAATATGGAAGGTGTATATTTATAAGCATTCATTTCTATTTAGGTAGGTATATAGGATCCCAGTTTAACATTATCCCTCATACTAAAGATTGAAGATATTTTTACTTTGCCTAATATGTTCTATAAGTAATGATATCACTGCCACAGAACTACAAAAGAAGAAAAAGTCATTATGTCCTTAATAATCTGAAAGGTTCCTGATGTGTTTCTATCTTTCTAGTTTGTGATAGTAAAGGAAGTATGTGGTGAATAGCAAACCACGATGAGACATTTTTATAGCGACCGTGAGTGCTGACAATTTTTTTAATCTTTTCAGTTTGGTAATGTTAATTTCCCTGCAGGTTATTCAACAGACACTAAATCGTCCTCCTAGCTCTGCGGCCCAATATCTTCAGCAAATGTATGCAGCCCAACAGCAACATCTAATGCTCCAGACAGCAGCACTCCAACAGCAGCATTTGAGCAGCACACAGCTTCAGAGTTTGGCCTCTGTTCAACAGGTACCAGATGTGCAGAGGAATACCTTGAATTTTCAAGCCCCCAATGTAAAATCTTTGACAGACTCCATTAACTCGACACTAGAAAATGTACAGATACTGTATGGGAAAAATTCTTACATAATGTTCAGATGGTGCACATAATAATATCCTACCACAGGGATTAAAGTCACAGTGCAAAGATAGGAATAAACTCTCCACAGGGATCTTAAAAACATTGACATCACAGCACATGGGTAATGACCAAAGTTTAGTTACATTAGTTGTAATAGTTATAGTAATGTTACAGTTCAGGGACAGCGCACACCGTGATGTCACATTACCTAATAAAAAAACCATTGTATAGCCACAGATAAGGCTGTTTACACACAGTGATGTCACAGTGCAATAACTTTCACAATGTTTTACAATGCAGGAACGATTCACAAAATATTATGTGCCACGCACTACAAAGACTCTTGCACTCACCATTCAACCGACGGCTTAACACTCCTATCGTAGACATCTCAGACATGGCTGCAGCAACTGCATGGGGTGCTCAGAGGCGACTGCCGGCGGTTTTGCGCAAGTGCGCTTCTTCTGGCCTCTTCGAGGCCGGAAGAAGCGCAGTTGTGCGAAATCGCCAGCAGTCGCCTCTGAGCACCCCACGCAGTCCCTGCAGCCACGTCTGAGGTGTCTACAATCGTAGTGTGAAGCCGTTGGTTGAATGGTGAGTGTAAGAGTCTTTGTAGTGCGCGGCACGTACTCTTGTTAATTTTCTGTTTGGTCTACGTTTCCTCCTAGTACCCCCATACCACGCCTTACATGTTGACACAACCTCACAGCCTTGCTTTATTGATCCTCAGTCCTCCATGAACCTACAATTAGTTGTCCTAGCAGTGCCGTCCAGCCAATTTTTCTACAATTCAAAAAAAGATGTCACAATACTGGAATAACACACATGGTGATGGCACAATACATGGATGTTAAACATATGAGTTAATGCACACAGTGACATCATCACAGGGTGCAAATGGCTTATGCTATGCCTAATAGATTTGTTTTTAATGTAAAACTAAGCATTCCAAAGTTTTGTATCAGGGAACAAATGAAGTCCTCAAAGAGAATAAATAACTGAAATTTTGTTTAATACGATTTACTTAAAATGTTACTGTCATGAAAACATTTTTTTGGACATGTCATGCAGACATGAACAGAAAAATGACAGCAGCACTCTGCTAGTGCTATGTTATATAATATAAAACTGCCACACTACTATAGAGGAAAAGCCTCTTCTAACATCTGGCTGCCTTCATTTTTGGTTAGCCCAGAAATATCCGAGATTTACAGAGGTAAATGGACAAGTTCTCCTGAAGCTTTTCTTATAGAACTGTATATCAATCTGCTCAGCTCCTCCAGCTAATATGATGTCTGCAGAGTAGTCTGCATGTTTTGCCTGACAGGTTCCCTGTAAGATATTGATGGTGCATAGTATAATGTTTATTTCATAAGTTGGGGGGGGGGTCACTTCGGCTCTGCTATACGTATTCTTTGTCAGAAATGTTCACCTTTTCTTGTGCTTGTCTCTAGGCAGGTGTGTCTGGCGACAGACGGTCTGTTTCTCCTTGCGCTGTTAGCCAGCAGTCCTCTGTTCCTCAGTCATCTGTAAGTTTTATTGTCAGATTGACCTTTTATGGTTCTTGTCTTATGACATGTTAATAAGAAGTAATAGGCACTTATTGAATAAGCTAAGACCATGACATACAGGGAAATGGAATACTTACACCATGCAGCTTCTTGACTATTGACTGTGAAAACATTGTATGAAAAGCTCCTATTCTGACACGGTTTATGTGAAAATGAAAAAAAAATTCTTAATAAACTATATAAAAAATCTGTAAGTGGCCAGGACTGAGTCCCAACAATTTCTGTTCTAACACAAACTACAAAAATGGATAAAGGAGGTAGCATGGTTGTTATGATTTTTATTTCCATATTTTTAAACCTTTCTAGTATCTACAAGAAACCTTTAAAGGGGTTGTGCGCTGCCCTGCAGTTCGGAGCTCCGCTCACAGCGTCCGGAAGTTCATTACTCCGAACGCTGTGTGCTGGCTTCCGTGTTCGCAGCCGCTGGGCGTGACGTCACGCCCGTCCCCTTCGTTACGTCACGCCCGCCCCCTTCGTGACGTCTTGCCCGCCCCCTTCGTGACGTCTCGCCCACCCCCTCGTGACGTCTCGCCCGCCCCCTCAACGAAAGTCTATGGGAAGGGGGCGCGACCGCTGTCACACCCCCTTCCCATAGACTTTGGTAGAGGGGGCGGGCGAGACATCACGAAGGGGCCGGGCGTGACGTCACGCCCGGCTGCTGCGAACACGGGAGCCTGCACACAGTGTTCGGAGTAATGAACTTCCAGACGCTGTGAGCAGAGCTCCGAACTGCAGGGCAGCGCACAACCCCTTTAATACAATGAACAGATCACAGTTTATGTGCTCATTATGATTCAAGAGAAACTATAGAAAGAAAAGGGAACAGAAAAAAAGCGCAGCAATGTGCCGTTACTCCTAATAACTGAGGGTAAATGAGAAGAGAAGCAGTTCTGCTCACCTTTGGGTGTTGCACTACGGGTACAACACCATATAGCGTAGTGAATAGAAAGTCCGGGAGTGCTGCCACGTCACCTTCTCCGTCTTAGAATGATCCTAGGCGGTCTTGGAAATAGAGGGAACTGTGGTCTGCATTGCAGCAGAAAATGCCGGTGTGTTCAGGCGCTTTCCTCGCAAGTGTAGATCAATCCAAGGTTGGATACAAATCAAATCCAAAATGGGAAATTATATATAGGCAAAAGGATTTTATTTAACATAAAAGAATAAAATGGGGATAGTGAAAAAAGGCCGTAACATGGGGGGCGGGCCCGGGTGGGCCCTCCCCTCCTCTGTTATTGGATGGGAAACCTAAACCCTGCCAGTTACCTTTATGGTCAGAGCACAGTGTGTGGAGAATAGGAGAAACTGTGAGGCAGGGACTGCAACTGTTTAGTTTGGACTGAGCCCAGATGAAGCAATTCCTTTTAGGAGTCAGGGTGCATTGGAATATATGTGGCCCCTTCTGCACCGCTGCCTGCCTTGTTTTCCTGGGATCTGATATGATCCAGAAGGACATTTACTGATCCACAGAAGGTTTTCCTATCCAGACTTGACATCTAGAAGTCCGCCAACAACTGGAAGCGAGCCGGGACCAGACGACAGGCACTCCTCCTGGTATAAATGACGACATCTCCATCTGCATAACCATTGGACCTGACGAAGAAGGGATCACGCCCTTCGAAAAGCGTTGTCCCACCCCCCATGTTACGGCCTTTTTTCACTATCCCCATTTTATTATTTTATGTTAAATAAAATCCTTTTGCCTATATATAATTTCCCATTTTGGATTTGATTTGTATCCAACCTTGGATTGATCTACACTTGCGAGGAGAGCGTCTGAACGCACCGGCATTTTCTGCTGCAATGCAGACCACAGTTCCCTCCATTATGATTCAAGAGCACAGAAGTATAATAAAATCTATATGATAAGAAAACACAACATTAATAGTATATTAACATGTAGAGTATTCTGCGCAGATGCACAGATTTAATGCACAGTATTTTCTGCTGCAGATTTCAATGTAAACTGAATGACTGGACACAGCTTCAAATCCTGCACATCAAATCTGCACAGAATACTGTACGTGTGAATAGACCCTAAAGGGGTTATCCAGCTGAAGGGGGAGTTTCGCAACTCTGGCCATACTTACAGTGTGCCTGTAGTGTCCAGCCTCTGTCCCGGCTGCGCTTCTCTTCCTTTCAGAAATCGTGACGTCGGGCCCAGAGTGTCATACTGCTACTCAACCAATCCCTGTCCGAAGCAGCACATTGTTACGGCCAGTGATTGGCTGAGCAACTGTATGACACTCTGGGCCCTCTCTCGCTCCAGGCCCAAGTGTCACAATTTCTATGAGGAAGAGGATCGCATCTGGGACCGGAGCGGGAATGCAATGAACAAAGTTGTGGAACTCCTCCTCCCGCTGGATAACCCCTTTAAGCATTTTATTAGAATGACCTTCTTTGTTTATATGTTCTCTGGAATACCTCAGTTAGGAGGACCTCTCAGCTCTCCTGATATGTCTTTTATATATTTGCATCCCCTAGAATTATAAATTTGGAACTTTATTTCTTAGAAATCTGAATTGTGCCGTTCTGCTAATCCCCCTGGAAATGCATAAAAGCTTAACTACATAGTTTCAGTGGCAGGATACACTTTTTGAACTTTGGCAAATCTGTGGCTTGCTGCTATGGAATTGTCGGAAGTCCCCTGCAAGCCTATGGAATTATTAGTAGTTCCATAGACTATTTGCTTTAGCTGCGTTCTATATACACTGCTCAAAAAAACAAAGGGAACAACACTTAAAACATTGGAACTCCAAGTCAGTCACACTTCTGTGAAATCACACTGTCCACTCAGGAAGCAACACTGATTGACAATCAATTTCACATGCTGTTGTGAAAATTGAACAGACAACAGGTGGAAATTATAGGCAATTAGCAAGACACCCCAAATAAAGGAGTGGTTCAGCAGGTGGTGACCACAGACCACTTCTCAGTGCCTATGCTTCCTGGCTTATGTTTTGGTCACTTTTGAATGCTGGTGGTGCTTTCACTCCAGTGGTAGCATGAGACGGAGTCTACAACCCATGCAAGTGGTTCAGGTAGTGCAGCGTAGTGTCCAGAGCATGGAGGTGCTACCAGGAGACAGGCCAGTACATCAGGAGACATGGAGGAGGCCTTAGGAGGGCAACAACCCAGCAGCAGGACCGCTACCTCTGCCTTTGTGCAAGGAGGAGCACTGCCAGAGCCCTGCAAAATGACCTAACTGACGTTAGAAAATCCCATTATAGTCTATGGGATTTTTCTAATAGCAGTTGTAACCCGTTATCGCCTGTTATTAATAACGGACGTTATTTTGTGATGGGCGATAGTAACGGGAGAAATAGTGCATGCACTATTTCTTCCGTTCATTCGCCCGTCACAAAATAACGCCCGTTATTAATAACAGGCGATAACTGGTTAAAACGGCTATTAGAAAAATCGCATAGACTATAATGGGATTTTCTAACGCCCGTTTAACGGCCGATTTGCAAGATTTATATGACGGACGTTCATTACGGATGAATTTGTATAGTGTGAAAGGGGCCTTAGACTGCGCCCACAGAGTTTCTATGAAGACACCCTACTTACAAATGTAATGGTAATGCCTATTTGTAAATTTATTTATACATTTCTAGGAAGAATTGCACAATAAGGAATTCTAAAGAAAGGTGCTCCAGCATTTTTCTTTTATGAGGAATACAAGCATTTACTATAGCAGACAGGTCTTTTTCAAAGTGAAACTGACAGGCTGTTCACCTGCACTAAACCTAATATACTGGGCATGGATGTGGAAATCCTATTGCCCGACAACCCCGGACATGTAGTTCCGGGCGCTTGGCAGGTGAATGTTTCATACATTTAGCCCTGTATCGGGCAAGCAGGGCCGGACCGACTTCTCCCTTTATTTTTATATTGCCGGTGCTCAGGGTATATGGAGCTCCTGACTTGTGCCTGCTCCACACCCGGTGACCCCCAAGGCCAACTATTACCCCTTTTAGATCGCCGTTGTCAAAAACCAAATCACAGAATTGCCTTTTTTAATGTTTATAACTTCAAGTAAAAAGTGTTCAGAAAGTCAGATGAAAATCAAAATGGTGCCGATACAAACAGCAGATTACGGCCCAAAAAATGACCCATCATACAGCCCACTATACGGAAAAATAAAAATGTAATAGGGGTCAAGAAATTGTTTTCAATAATTAAAAAGTTTTTAAAAAAATTTCAATTAGTAAAACATGACGGAAACTAAACACATTTAGTTTTGGTGTAATCAGGCCGACCTAAAGTATCAAAATAACATGTACGTTTGACCACAAGGTGGATGGCGAAAAAAAAAAGAAAACCCCCAAATGAGCATTTTTTTTTTTTCAATTTCACCTCACAAATATATTTTTTAGTTTCAGAGCATACGTTATGGAAAAATTAAAGGTTTCATTACAAAGTACAATTGGTCGCGCAAAAAAGGAGCCTCATATGGGTCTGTAGATGGAAAAATAACAGTTATGGCTGTTATAGGGCAAAAGTGCAGAAACTAATAAAGACCTTATTTACAGACTATTTTGGTTGAAATTATTTTGTCTACCAGCACAAGTGGATTTCACAAGGGACAAGTAGATTGGGCTCTGTTTTAGTCCCTTGGACAAGTACATTTTTTTTATTTTTTATTTCCACACCCCTGCTGTGTTATAGTCTGGGTAAACAGCATTATAATGTGGGGTCACTTACTTGAGTTAATGAAGTATTGGCAGAGTTACGTCTTTAGTCTAGTTATATTTTGTAGCTCTGTGCATTGAAAACAGGGACTTGGCTCACTGTGCTCCCCTGCCTCTTTTATATTCCCCGCTCTGGCCTGCCCCCCCGCAATGACTATTCAAAAGTATTTCAAGTCACTCGGTCTTAGCAACATGAGTGAATAATTTTGAACATTCATTACGGGGCGGGCCAGAGCGGGAACTATGGAGGAGGAAGGGGAGCACTGTGAGCTGGCTTCCCGCCTCCATTGTGCAGAGCAGCACAATACAACTAAAAGACTAACTCTGCCAATACTACATTCATTCAAGTAAGTGAACCTGCATTTTATTGCTGTTCACCCACACTATCACCCAGTATATTGGGTTTAGTGCAGGTGAACAGCCTGTCAGTTTCCCCTTAAGCTGTCTCATAAGCTTTCTATTATAATCAACTTGAGGGCAATACATTTCTTGCCTCATTTCTACACTTATGTTCACCTCTGGTTGTTCTGCCTCACTTCTTTTACCATGAAGCCTGTGTAGTTTTTATCTCATATATAAACACAGTTTTATAAGACTGTTTGTTTGTTGCCATACATTTGACATAGATTTTCTCATTCTCAATTTTTCCTGTTTCCTAGTTAAAACTATTTTATGTTTTCTTTCATCAAGCTTAACCTCTCCACTTCACCTCCTCCAACGCAAATTGTTAGTCGATCACAAACATCCAGCACAACAAGCAGCAGTATTACACAGAAAACAATGTTACTTGGAAGTACTTCTCCGTCTCTGAGTGCAAGCCAGGCTCAGATGTATCTACGAGCCCAGATGGTGAGTTTGTATCCTTGCTTAGTCGATTATTTAAAAATTTTTTTTTGCAGTTAGTGTTTTTATATATTGGCTAATAGTGTTTCATGCAGTATACATGTAAATGTGTACTTACCATTTTAATAAATATTGTCCAATAATCATTTATTTTTTATTTTTTTTAAGATCTTTCTTTTAAAGGGGTTATCCAGGAATAGAAAAAAACAGAGCAAATTTCTTTCAAAAACAGCCACACATCTGTCCTCAGGTTGTGTATGGTATTACAACTTTGCTTCATTCACTTCAATTAAACTGAGGTACAATACCACACACAAAAAGGTCTTGCCAAACCTATAAAACAATTTGAAAATGTTGACGGTACCAAGAAGTACTCAATTAAATCATATATGAACTGTAATTACAATAATGTGGTTTATGTCATTGAGTGCACTGTGTGTAAATTAAAATATGTGGGTTACACCACAAGAAAATTAAAAACGCGTGCATTAGGACATTTCAATGACAGTAATACCACTTCTGTAAGACATCGGTCGGCTGCATCAATTCATTTTTACTCAGTGTATGGTGGTAATGTAAATTCGTTAAAAATGTATGCCATCGAACATGTTAATGTTGGCATAAGAAAGGGATGTTTCTGTAAAAAATTGGCTCATAGGAAACCATATTGGCAGTTTACTTTGGGGACTCGTGCCCCAGCAGGCTTAAATGTTTGCCGTGAACTATTATTCCTTTATTGAGCCTCATCCCTTACTTAGCCACATACATCGGTATATTCTATTTTATATGTTTTATCATATTTGGATTTGATATGTTTTACAACTGTTTTACCCTTGTATATTGATCCGCCAGTCAGTTGTATCTCCGGTGAGGTGGGAGGTATCACTTGTTGATCCCCCGCCCTACATCTAGGTATTTAAACCTCACCTGGACATACTCTGACATCACCGAGGAAGAGCGCATGGCCTCGAAACATGTCTGACTGTCGTTTTACTGTGTGTTGTACATCCTAATAAAGCTGCTCATCATCGTAGTGCTGGACCTCACGTTCATTCTTCAGTCAACCTGAGGATAGGTATGGTACTGTTTTTGGAAGAAATCAACTCTGTTTTTCTAATCCTGGATAACCGCTTTAACAGAATATTAACAGTATCTGTCACCAAACTAAACTTTTAATATATTCTTCCTTATGTAATTATAAGACACTTTGCTGTTTACTTGCTGTTAAAATTCCCAACCTTTATATGTTTTTCATGTGATTGATAAAACAGCCACTAGGTGGCTTTGTTCTGTTCCCTGCACAAGTCAAACAGTTAGTTTGGTCTCCTCCCTGCCAGTCAGGACACCAAACTCAGGAAGTGCGTGGGGGGCATGGCGAGGCACAGCTCTCTAAGGCTATAGTGACATCACACCTGCTGGGGAACACCCATTTCTTCTGCCAGGAGCTCACACAATGTGAGCAAGGGGAAAGGTATAATTCTGAGCTTTTTAAAGCTCGGACATTTTTTTTAAGGGCGGGAGGGGTGTTAGGAGTAGTTGGGGGATATAATCTGAGTTAGTTTAGAAAATATGGTTTGATGACAGGTAATCTTTAATTATTATTAAATACTGTACAGGGTGGGCCATTTATATGGATACACCTTAATAAAATGGGAATAGTTGGTGATATTAACTTCCTGTTTGTGGCACATTAGTATATGTGAGGGGGGAAACTTTTCAAGATGGGTGGTGACCATGGCGGACATTTTGAAGTCATCCATTTTGAATCCAACTTTAGTTTTTTCAATAGGAAGAGGGTCATGTGACACATGAAACTTATTGGTAATTTCACAAGAAAAACAATGATGTTCTTGGTTTTAACGTAACATTATTCTTTTATGAGTTATTTACAAGTTTCTGACCACTTATAACATGTGTTCAATGTGCTGCCCATTGTGTTGGATTGTCAATGCAACCCTCTTCTCCCACTCTTCACACACTGATAGCAACACCGCAGGAGAAATGCTAGCACAGGCTTCCAGTATCCGTAGTTTCAGGTGCTGAACATCTCGTATCTTCACAGCATAGACAATTGCCTTCAGATGACCCCAAAGATAAAAGTCTAAGGGGGTCAGATCGGGAGACCTTGGGGGCCATTCAACTGGCCCCTGATGACCAATCCACTTTCCAGGAAACTGTTCATCTAGGAATGCTTGGACCTAACACCCATAATGTGGTGGTCACCATCTTGCTGGAAAAACTCAGGGAACGTGCCAGCTTCAGTGCATAAAGAGGGAAACACATCATCATGTAGGCCACTGGATATGCAAAATTGCTACATGATGATGTGTTTCCCTCCTTATGCACTGAAGCTGGCACATTCCCTGAGTGAAAACTTTAGGTTTAAAACTTATTTTATTCTATTTGTTCCCCTCAAACCATTTTACTTGGGTAAGCATAGCAAACTATGGTTTACACCTGGTTTGGGGATGTAATGTTTTATTAGTTCCATACAAACATAAAGGTAAAGTTTAACAAGTGTGAATATTATAATAATGTTAATATGTTACTAATATTATTATTACATTTTCTGTGTTCTCAACAGCTTATTTTCACTCCGGCTGCCACTGTTGCGGCTGTGCAGTCGGACATTCCTATGATCTCGTCATCTCCATCTTCAACCTCCAGTCAGTCATCTGCCACTCAGGTAAATGGGGAAAAGAATCTCTTAAATCATATCCATGTTTGAGGTCCATTGCACATATAGATTACTTTACAACTTTCCCTGCCAACATCCAAATTGCCCTTAAAACCAACCTCAGAACAGAAGAGTGCTAAGCTGTAGCAAACAATGCAGACATCATATACATTGTGAGGCATAAGCTGTCATAGTCACACTTTACTATCTAGATGTCTGTTGGACAAATCTACGTCTGGCTGAGGCTGTGAATATACTTGATGTCACTGCAAAGAACCAGGAGAATGGTTCTGGTGTTGATTCTCATGATTCAGAACAGGCTTTTTTTTCTGCACCGATTGAAAACTTCATGCAGAAAATGGTGTACTTCCACCTTCATGCATACAGTTTGGGAACAATCTTTTCTATTTTGGCATGATAGCTCCCTATCAAATGATTTGCAGTTGGATGATACTTTGCCTCTCAACTCCATGAAACAATTTTAGGATAAATTCGAACTGTTTTTATGGCAGAGTGGATGCAAATCCCCAGAGCCATGTTGCAGAACCACTGGAAAACCTTTCAAGCAGCAGCAAACACGAGGGGAGACCAATACCTTATCATAGGAGACCTACCTTAAAGGGATATTCTGGCTTTATACATCTTGTCTCTTATCCAAAGGATAGGGGATAAGATGTATGATCACAGGGGTCCCACCACTGGGGACCCCTGCGATCTTGATGCAGCCCCCGGCATTCTGCCGGGGGCTGCACCGAGATTGCAGGGGTCCCCGGCGGCGGGATCCTTGCGATCATACATCTTATCCCCTATCCTTTGGATAGGGGATAAGATGTATAATGCCGGAATACCCCTTTAAGGATAGAAGAGGCTATTTTTAGAAGATTAGGATAGATAGTGGTTTAAAATTACAGGACCAAATATTAAACGGGTACTCCGCACCCCTAGACATCCTATCCCCTATCCAAAGGATAGGGGATAAAATGTCAGATCGCCAGGGTCCCACTGCTGGGGACCCCCGGGATCTCGGCTGCTGCACCCACCTGTATGGATTCCAGTTCACACCGGCAACGCTGGAGGCTTCGGATCCCGACCACAATGGCGGACGAGCGTGACGTCATGACTCCGCCCCGTGTGAGGTGGAAGCCGTACAGGTGGGTGCAGCAGCTGAGATCCCGGGGGTCCCCAGCAACGGGACCCCGGCGATCTGACATCTTATCCCCTATCCTTTGGATAGGGGATAAGATGTCTAGGGGTGCGGGGTACCCCTTTAAAGCTGTACTGCAAAGAGATTCTGATAACTCCCTTCTGGTTTCTGTCAAATGCAGAGCTCTCATGAATTTTGTGGATCCAAATCATCATCCATAGCAATATCCAGTAATGTAATAATTATTTACCAAATATAAGTTAATGCTATTAGGTCTGTACCACCGATACTGCTCTGATGGTAGACCGGAGTGTAAATGCTTCAGTCTAGAATGCTATTCCAGGGATCAAGGCTTTTCACCACTCTGTATCAACTGAGGTTTGTTAGTTGCGCAGCATTAGTAAATATCCCTAAGATATGCCATTACTGACTACTGGGACCATCAGTACTTAAAGTGAAGTGGCCATAGTGCCTCCTCAGTGTATTCCTGTATATGAACACTTCTGGACCATGCAACATGGCTCTATTCATTTGAAGGGGATCGTGTTGGAGTTTCCTGCACAACACATTGGTAGAAGTCCAGTTCATAGTGATATGCAGTTGGGAATGTTTGTATGTTAATAAAAATTTATATGAATTCAGGTAGAAAAAACAGACATGGTCGCACATCTACAATCTTGTATAATGATCTTATTGCTTCTCAGCATAATATAAAAAACTAACAGGTAGTTAGTATACATTTTTGATCAAAAAGTACAAGCCCACTCGCCACGTCAAGGCCACCTATTTAGAGTGGGTCCTTAATGTCCCTAGCATAAAATGGCGTAGCACCGGGCGACGACCACCACCGCCGCGCAACCAGTGCCCACGGGGGGGGAACGACCCACTGGCAGAGCGGCCCCAATGCCACTCAAACCAGTCTATGGGCCGCACCCCCCACAGACACGGCGGCAATGGACGCCGCACAGCACCACACCAGTGGGAACAAGGTGTTATAGCACACTTACCATGCTCTCCCAGTCAGACTGGGAGGCTGCTAGGAAAGAAATGGCCCTTGTGCAGCTAACTACTACTTGGGCTGAGGGGGTGGGGAAGAGTGCAGACACATGTTAAAACATGGTGTGGTGCTGTTCGGCGTCCGTTGCTGCCGTGGCGCCGTGTCTGTGGGGAGGTGCGACCCATAGACTGGTTTGAGTGACATTGGGGCCGCTCTGCCAGTGGGTCGTTCCCCCCGTGGGCACTGGTGTCGCGGCGGTGGTGGTCGCCGCCCAGTGCTACGCCATTTTATGCTAGGGACGTTAGGGACCCACTCTAAATAGGTGGCCTTGACGTGGCGAGTGGGCTTGTACTTTTTGATCAAAAATATATACTAACAACCTGTTAGTTTTTGATATTATGCTGAGAAGCAAGCAGATCATTATACAAGATTGTAGATGTGCGACCATGTCTGTTTCTTCTACCTGAATTCACAATAAAAATGTATATATTTTTCTTTTTTATGAAAAGCATATTTATTTTATTTTTTTTACTTAGGTTCAGAATTTAACACTGCGGAGCCCACCAATATTGGAATTATCTTGCCCTCAAAACAGTCCTCCAAAAATAAATAACCACGAACAGCCCCTCGCCATGTGTCACAAGACAACCGTCACCAGCTCCAAAACCATACACACTGACTCTTATGAGGCAAGCCGTAAAGGAGAAAGTCCTGGATCAGAATCCCGCTGCACCGCCGTAACACGCACAACAAGTTTACATCAGCTGCTTGCGCCAGGCATGTTTTATTATTATTATTATTATTATTATACTTTTTTTATTCCGTTTTTCATTGTATAACCATAACATTTTTTGCATTTTCCAACATAATGGCCCACATTTCTAAATCTGCCTGAAACCAAAACTGGTTTTGTCCATAACAACCAATCACAGCTCAGCTTCCATATCTTAGCCATCTCTGGTAAAATAAAAGCTGAGCTGGGATCGGTTGCTGTGAGAAAATCACACCAGTTTTTATCTCCCAACAGGCTGATAAATTGGGGCCATTGGGTACAGTAATGCTTGGGGTCCATGAACTAATTGTAGCAAATCAGGTTAAAAACCTAGGTTAATAAAACTACCATAAAAAATGGTAATAAATATGTCAGAAGTAGCGGAGTGCTGCAGGGGGAAAAATAGAAAAAAGAAGGTGAGATTAACAAATACCGTATTTATCGGCACTGGCGTATAACACGCACCCCCATTTTAACAGGGAAATTTAAGTAAAAAAAATAAAATGTAAAATAAATGACTTGGACTAAATGCCACATCATCCCCCCCCCACTTTGTTTTCTTCTGCACCTCAGTTTGCCACATCATTCCTTCCCTTTTATCAGTCCCTGTGCCACATTTACCCCTCTCATCGCCATCCCCCCCCATGTCTCATCATCCCTCCCATGTCTCATCATTTCCCCCTGTCATAGACCACCACTAGCCATACAGACATTAAGCATTTAGTGCCTCCCCCCACATAATTTCCCCCTGTCTCATCATCCCCCACCCAGTCTCATCATGCCCCCATCATCCCCCCCTCATCATCCCCCACCCCGTCTCATCATGCCCCCCATCATTCACTCTGTCTGATCATCCTCCCACCCTGTCTCATCATGCCCCCCATCATTCCCCCTTCATCATCCCCCACCCTGTCTCATCATGTCCCCCATCATTCCCCCCCTCATCATCCCCCACCCTGTCTCATCATGTCCCCTATCATTCCCCCCCTCATCATCCCCCTCATCCTGTCTCATCATGTCCCCCATCATTCCCCCTCATCATCCCCCACCCTGTCTCATCATGTCCCCCATCATTCCCCCTCATCATCCCCCAACCCTGTCTCATCATGTCCCCCATCATTCCCCCCTCATCATCCCCCCACCCTGTCTCATCATGTCCCCCATCATTCCCCCCCCTCATCATCCCCCCACACTCTCATCATCCCCCCGCACTGTCTCATCATCCCCTCCCAACCTGTTTCATCATGGCCCCCATCACCCCCCCCTCATCATTTCCCCCTGTCTCAAGCCAGTGGTCTTCAACCTGCGGACCTCCAGATGTTGCAAAACTACAACTCCCAGCATGCCCAGACAGCCAGCGGCATTCTGGGAGTTAAAGTTTTGCAACATCTGGAGGTCTGCAGGTTGAAGACCACTGTATGCTATTCTTCCCCTCCCTCATCATTCCCCCTTTTCCCTGCTTTTCATAGTTTTTTAAATTTTCCTTACCTGGCTGCGCTTCGGCAGGCGGGGGTCTTGCGGGCTGCAGTCAGTGTAGCAGATGAGTGACATCCTCTCCCGGCTCCTCTGCGCGGCATCAAGGGCGGTGACTACAGGAAATGAAAAGTGATGTTACTGATGCCGGCAGAGGACGTCACTCATCTGCTTCACTGACCGCAGCCCACAAGACCCCCCCGCCTGACCTGACCTGCCGAAGTGCAGCCAGGTAAAAGAAACAAAAAACTATAAAAAGCAGGGAAAAGGGGGAAAGATGAGGGAGGGGGGAGGTAAGAAAAATTAAAAGTAAAACTGTCACTTGTTTTCTCCCGCACTATCCACAGGTACTGGTGGATAGTGCGGGAGATGCTGATTAAAAGGTAGGGCAGATCCGGACAAGGTAGGGCTCATTTTTATCAGCGTCTCCCGCACTATCCACCACACCAGTACCTGTGGATAGTGCAGGAGAAAACAAGTGACAGTTTTCCAGAGTGGGGAGGAGATGCCGCTGGTCACTGATTTAAAGTGACCGCGGCCTTGCTGCTAATACCTAACAAGCAGACGCTGCCGCGGCCGCTTTAAATCAGTGTCCAGAAGATTTATCTGCGGATACCACGCAGGCAGACTTTTTGCCTTAAATTTAAGTTTTAAAAGTGCGTGTTATACGCCGATAAATACGGCAGTCAACGAGGGCATGAATGAGGAGAAATAGGGGCAGGTATTAAACAGCCAGTTTCTACATTAGTGGAGTTAATGAGAGGAGGTCAGAAGAACTCTCCAGTTCTAGTGAGCACTATGACACCATGATTGGCAGGACACGACTGATATGAACAGGGAATACAGATGTTCCTAGTAACAAGAACACAGTCCAGGACAGATTTGTGGTGAGCTGAGTAAAGGATCCCTTCTCAGGTAGTAGACCTGGCCCCCATCTCATTCATTTGAATGAGCCGACCGGAGCCAGATAGTGACTCTGGTCGGCTAATTTTTGCCCCATATCTGGTTTTCTGGCTGGACTAAAAAACGCAGCATACCATGGTTTTCAGTCCAGCCAGAAAACCAGATACGGGGCAAAAATGAGCCGACCGGAGTCACTATATGACTCCTGTCGACTCATTCAAATGGAGCCAGGTCTGGCTAGGATACGGGAGCACTCGGTTTTCCCATCCCCCAGCCGGATCCCGGTCCTGGTATGGACAAAACGTAGTGTGAATGCAGCCTTACAGCCCGAATGAAGTGTTTAGCAGCACAGCCCTCACTACCCGGCTGCCACTCAAACCGAATCATTCATCATTACCTCTAATACAGTGTGTAAGTTGGATGTGATGGCCAGCGAGGCAGTCTTAAATACCATGAGGAGTTGAGCTATTAGAAAGTATATTGTAATACTTGTATTACATAACTTACAATGGTTCAGTTACTTTCCTTTACACGCTGAAACTTCTTGAGTACTTCATTAAAAGTCATCTCTTACCAGAGATCAGGTAGAACGAGGTTAGGGAGACATAACTAGTGACAATTATTAAGGCCCATTCACACTACGTATTTTCTGTGCGGAATTCTGCTCAGAAATTAAGGTGCAGCAGCCTCTCATTATTTCTCCAGATCCCAGACTGAGCACTTATTTTGTGTGGATTTGATGTGACACATTATATGCATCCATGATGTTCATGCAAAATGCATCTATTTTGCACAGAATTGTCCATTTTTTAATGGTTTTATTATTATTATTATTATTATTATTATTTTTTTTTGCATAACTCAGAACTCTCTTTCAGCGCTGTGGGTAGGATGATCAAGCTAACACACTGCCAGTCTATTTTGTTTTATTTCTTTTAAATGGGTGAGCTCTATATAGTGTCTGTCATTATAGAGGATCACATATAATTCTATTTGAGCATCAGAAGCTGGAATATAAATCTATGTATTGTGGTCATCTAGGGCAGTGTTTCCCAACCAGGGGGCCTCCAGCTGCTGCAAAACTACAACTCCCAGCAAGCCCAGAAAGCCTTTGGCTTTCCGGGCATGCTGGGAGTTGTAGTTTTGCAACAGCTGGAGGCCCCCTGGTTGGGAAACAATGATCGAGGGGTGCAGAACACTGGTACATTTAGGCTGATAATAGATTATTTTATTGGATGCCTTCCATCATTGTTAATAGAATCCAGACTTCTGCTACTGACTTTAGTATCCTAGACCCAGAGGGAATATTTTTCCACCGTGTTGGATTTTATTGGCTGTTACAGAGTTCCCAATGATATAAGTACCACATGTCTCACAAGGTCCACTAGTCGTTATAAGTAAAGCTGCTATAATGCAATGTTATGTGTTGTAACTTTGGAATTTTGTTGTTCTATGATGTTTTCACTTCTCATTTGAGTTACTTGGTATACACTTTTCCATTTTTTTTTTTTTACAGTATCCTATTCATCAGTCCCGCCACATTCTTTGGTTAAACACCCAACAATGCAACTCCATCCAGATCCACCAAAGCTGCCACATCATCAAATGATATTACAACAGCAGCAGCAGATACAGCATCGCCATCAGATCCAAACCATTACCTTACATAACCCATCCTTAGAGTCCCCATCTGCCCAACAGTGTGTGCCAGTCCAGAGCCCAGCATTTCTGTCCCTTCCCAGCAGTGCTCATTCACACCATAGTACCCCAGCCCCTACTCCTCCATCTCCAACTCTCACACACCCTTCCCAGCAGTCTGTAGTTGTATCACCATCTCCAGCACAGTCACCATGTCAGTCTCCAACTATAATTATTCACCCACAAGCCCTTCTTCATTCTCAGCCGCCTTTGCTTGTGCAGTCACCACTTCCATCCAGAGAAAATACTCATTTGCACAGCACATTGCATCCATCACCACAGGTGGTTATTCCAACACATCATTCATCTACAGTAACTCCAGGAAGCGATACTGGATCATCACATCAACAGATAATAGAATCCACTGCACCGCACTTAATGTCTCCTATAGATCCAGTGCAGTCAACACTCCAGTCCTTGCCACCACCAATCGCATCCTCCCCAAATTTGCCTGCATCTCCACCTTCACAGCTTCAGTCATTGCCTTTACAGTCCATGCAGACCATATCGGTACAGCCAGAAATCTTAACACCAGGCCAGGTTCTGGTGCAGAATGCATTACTGACAGAAGAAGAGCTTCCTGCTGCAGAAGCACTTGTTCAGCTGCCTTTCCAGACACTTCCACCACCTCAGACAGTTGCCATAAACCTGCATATACCGCAAGCACCAGTGGAGCCACCAGTGGTAAGCTACCAACATGACACTTATATAATGAAATACTTTATACAAAATAAAGGACAATCAATCATTTATATATGATTTAATTGTCTACATAGTAATCTCATTAGGGCTGCAATTAACGATTTTATATCGATTAGTAAGCGATAAGTCGATTCACTGTGTGAGCCCTACAATACCTGTCTCCGATCCGTTTCACCTGTTACTTCCTCCGTTCAGGTGTCGGGCGGAGCTTGCTGATGTCACCGCTGGGGGGCCTCACTGTGAGCAGACCAGGGGAAACACCAGCGGTGAAGTCATGAAGCTCTGCCCGGTGCCTGAACGGAGGAAGTAACAGGGGAACCGGGCCACGCTTCAGAGATGCGTATCAGGGCTAAACCAAGTAATCGATTACTAATCAATTAAGTTAATCGTTAGTTGCAGCCCTATATCTCATTATCTGACACTTCTGTGTTTTGGTTGTTGCCCATAAATAGGTTCAGTCAGTATGGCCACATTTACACCTGGCACTGAGGTTTCTTCCTTGCTTTGCCTGACCAGTAAATGTGAATAGTTAGCCAATGCAACATGCTTTACTGCGTAGTCCCTGTGTAGCTATGTCAGTAATCTGGGAAGAGTAACCACCTCTAGAGAAGTATGAAATGTCTTCTGTATTGGTTGTATACCAACTTTTCCTTAAAAAGATATAGATTAAAAAAATACTGAAAAGAATACTAAAAGAATTAAAGCAGAAGTGTCCAAAATATATGGGCCCATCTGTTGAAAAGCTAAATGTATTTACTACAGTCAAGTAAGTTTTATATATTTTTTTGCCTGATCCACTGCTTTTTGAATTCCACTTCCTGGTCCGATCTGAACATGCAGAAAATGGCCTCTCAGCTATCCACTGGCTGCTGCAGTGACTTTTCTGAGCCAGAGATTGGCTGACCCAGCATTTTCTTGCATGAAGATAGGACCAGGAAGCTGTGATCAGTGTGGATCCAGTGATTGTCGAAATGGCATCAGCATGAGATCAAGCAGAGTATTGCTGTTTTTTTTTACTCCAACCTTATTTATTTAAATTACATGAGTATTAGTAATAGCTAGTGATATGTTTTGAAGATTTCACTTTACACTAATAAGGCTTTGTTCATGTAAAGAGCTTACATTAGAGGTATACATCAGAAGGATCTCCTACTATGTACCTCTTCTGAAAGTTTGCAACATATCTCACTTTATAGGCTAACAAAGAGATAAATTACTAATAGGGTCAAAAGTTTTGATCAGCTGGGGTCTCAGTGCCTAGACCCCACCGATCAGGAGAAACGAAGATAAGTGTTCAGTAGTGCACTTTACTCCCCGGCTCTTTGTTTTGCTGTCCCACCCTTTTTCCCCATTGGAAGAATGTGAACATTTCCTTCCTACTTGTACAGTGTACTGGAAGCTCTTCTACATTAAAAACTGTTTTTGTTGTTTATTCTGTTGGTAATATTGTCCGGGGTTTGAGTTGTAAGAAAAAAAAACTAAAGGAAATGTTTTCATTAGCTGCATTGTTCCCAAGGGCATATCAAAATGATTTAATCCATTAATGTGGACCATGTCGTTTTAGCTTATGCTTTTCCCTATCTAGGTTTACCAAGTAGGAAATTTGTGTTCTGAAGAAGTGCCAATAGAACAACAAGAATGTGTACGTGTGATTACACAGGCCCCCACACCTCCGACGCTATCTCCCCCTGCGCTTCCTTTAGGAAGTGGAGAGGAGCTTCCTGTAGATCATATCATGCAAGGTAAAAATAACCTATAACACATAGTAAAAGATATTATGCCTTAAGTTTCTGCCCAATATAAAATACATTACAGTAGTCCGCTCAGAAAGAGTCCCAGGTATTTTGTAGGGCTACTGGTACATCTTAGAGTTATTGAACAATTTATTTTTTCTGCTCAGATTAACCACTTTTTCATTTAATATATAAATTTTTATTAGAACTGATTAAAATTAATTCACATATACAGTGTTAGCACCAGGTTATAGCACGAGCAAACAAGAGACTGATGTGACGTCTTGGACTGCTATACCTACCTGCAGTCCGGAGCCCCACTTCTCCGAAGGGCCCCCTCTTCTAGTGCTGACTTGCGCTTTGAGGCGGGCCTGCTGGCTAGATTTAAATATTCATAAGCGCCGGTCACGTGAGCGCTCAGTAGGCACGAGTGCTCATGTGACCGGCGCTTATGAATATTTAAATCTAGCTGGCAAGTCAGCACTGGAAGAGGGAGACCTTTGAAGGAGTGGGGCTCCGGACTGCAGGTAGGTATAGCAGTCCAAGACCCTGTATCGGTCTCCTGTGCACCCATACTATAACCTGGTGTATCGGGTTACAGTGCGGGGGAACTGGTGACCGTTTTTCCTTTACATAAATAAATAAGGTACTTCAGAGAAATATACTGATTATAAGGGGACACATCAACACAAACCTCAGATCAATTGCACATATCCCTATAAGTTCACAACTTACTGGTTACTGTCTTATGCCATAAATCGAAGAGGAAATTGGGCTAATACTCATACATACTTCCAATACAGCACCTATCCTCCTAACAACAGTCCTGGTCTCCAATAAAATCATACAGCGATCGCTCCACAGTAAGGTTGTAAAACACAATTAGATATTCTTAGTTCTTACCCCGGTCTGTGCAAGATGTGTCCTTACCGTACGTGACCTCTGTACCCCTACGTATGTTTCGTTCCCACTTCCTCAAGTGGCTGCTACTTCTTGTCCTTCTCCTAACTATTTATATACTGATACCGGAAGTAGTATATGTCACGTGGACGGTAACGTTGGTGCTCCCGCCTTATCCCCGCCTGCCCCTCTCTGCCCCACTTTCAGCTCCCTCACACCAGTGCGCAGGCTCGGGACCAAGTCTCCAGTCATGGGCACTAGGCTACAGACGCCGGAGGGGACAGCGCACTATGGAAGAAGCAAAGGATCTCAGAAAAAAGCCCTGTACTTGGTGCTACCGTAGGCTACCTTTGTTCCTGCAGTTGAAAAAGGGAGATATAACTCCCGAAACGCATCTGGCTTTTAGTGTGTACCTTTTATTGTTTTTATATGTAGTGTCAATAAATCGTGATACTTTTCAACTTGTTCTAATCTGGATTCAATTATGCGAGCGCCAAGTACAGTGTTTTTTTCTGAGTTCCTTTGCTACTTTCCATTACTGTCTCCTCCTGTGGATACCGTCTCACACACTGTCGGCTGCACAACCTGGGATCCATATGGTACCCCGTGTGCTGGGGTTATATGCCTGAAAACAAGCTTCACTCCAGGTGAGAGACGCCAGCCTCTCTTCTTTTTTTCTATTACTATTGCACTATGGAAGAACACAGACTTAGATTCTATCCTATTCTCACCAATGATCTATTTATTATTCGGGTAATATTGGGGCTCCTGTGGAGGATCGCTGCTCAATAGTGCATAACTACTATACAATTTCAAATAAAGTGCTAGTGCTAAAGTGTGTTGTGTATTATTACATGACCTAATGTGCAAAGGTAATACAGTACATCGTAAATATTACTTAATAAAGAATAATCTATATACAATATAATAAAAACATAAATATATAATTGAAAGTGTGACAATAATTATGGTAGTAAATTGCATCTTTATACCAAAACATGACATATTATACAAAATATCAATCTTTAATGTGCAAATTAAATTTACATTAAACACTGTGATTACACACTGACAGGTAAAACCTTTATTTTCCACACCCGTGGATCAACCCAGTACTCATAAGTACATTTGTGAATATTTATATACTCAAACCTTAATATATATATATATATATATATATATATATATATATATATATACAATTACAACCCCACTGCACAAAAATCAGATTTTTGAATGCAGCAAACAATATAGTATCATATTGTTTTATATTATACACATATACCACTACAGTAACTGTATTTCCTCTTCACAGTTTTTATTTTTGTTTAAAAATGTTTTCAAAGGGGCAGAGGTAACAACCAATTACAAAGCGCCAACATATTTCGCAGCGCTGGTAAGATTGGCATCACTTACTTTGGTCCCTGTCACCAATGGGGTTCACAACCTATATTCCAACTTACCGTAAGCTATCAGTATATTTTGAAATGTGGAAGAAAGCCAACACAAACATGGGGAGACAATACAAACCCCATGCAGCTGTTGTCCTTGGTGAGATTTAACAGTGTTAACCATTGAACTACTGTGTATTAGAGTACAGTCCCACATAGCGCTTACGTGGCGTATTTCCCGCTGCAAAAAATCTGCTGCTCAGCGGGAAATACGCTGCATATTCTCCGATCAGCATACACTCAGGGCTGTGCGGCAGCCCTGTGTGTTCAGTGAGGTCTGAAGGCAGGGCTGTGCGCTGATGTGGCTGTGATGCGCGGCCCCACCTCCAAACCTTAAAGAACACACAGGGCTGCCGCGGGGTAGCCCTGAGTGTACGCTGATTAGAGAATTTGCAGCGTATTTCCCACTATGCAGCAGATTTTGTAGTACGCTACATAAGCACTAAGTGGGACCATACCCTAATAGCATATCTACTACTCACTGGAGGAGAAATCATACAAGACCTGAAATGTAAGGCTCCAACATCTTGGGTCTAGGATGTCCATGTTGGAGTATACATAGCCTTGGTTGTAGCCATGACATTTAGAATAAAACATCCAATACTAACATTGCTGACAATGATGCCTGTTAGCTTTTTTTCTCATAAAAAAAAAAAAAAAGAATCCTTTTATATAGTGAAATAAAATACCTTCACTCCAGCATTAGCATAAACCAACGCACGATCCATTGTAAACATTTCAGGTGATCATGGAGTAGCACTTGATCTATAGTGGATCTGTCACCTGGATATACTGGTGGTATATTACAGGGCCAGGTCCACTCTGCTATTGGTCCAAACAGCACAAGGACATTTTGTGTCGCTTGTTTAATAAACCCTTACAAAGAATACAGTGGACTCTTGGATATAACTTTGTTGTATTCATAAGGGGAGCACTTACCCAGTCATCTTCACCAATGACTGAAAGCTGCTATGTATCTGCAGTCAATAGACATTGGTGAGAAGGGTGAGAGTTCCACTCCTCTTATGAATAGCACAGGATCATAAATATATTGTATTCTTTGTTGGATTCTAATAGTAAAAGAGCTGTTTGAATTAGGGTGCATTCACACCACGTTTTTGCTATACAGTTCCCATATCAGGTTTTTGATGAAAAACTGATTCCTCATAACTGGACTAAACTGTATCAAAACGTGTGTACAAATTTTAACCTGTATACTGTGAAAAAACGTATTCAGTTTGAAAAATGATGTGAAAAATGATGTTCCGTTTAAGAAAAAAATGGATAAGTTTTTAACGTTTCACTCCATTATGAATAAAATTTCACTTGTTTGAAATTCAAAGAAAAAAAACTGTGCAAAGTCAAAAACTGTACGGAGCAAACCGTATGGAACCGTACACACATACGGTTCTGTACAGTTCCCATTGACTCCCATGTTAAAAAAAAAAAAGTATACTGTTTAATATGGTTTTTCACCCGGACCAAAAAAAGTGGTAGGCTACGGTTTTGGGTACGGGGAAAAAAAAGGACAAAACCGTACAAGACGCAAAACAGACACAACCGGATGCATCTTTTGGCATACGGTTTTCAATGGAAAGTCAATGCATACGGTTTTCAATACGGTTCCGTAAGGTTTTCACATTGAAAACGTATTTGGGAACTGTATTGCAAAAACGTGGTGTGAATGCACCCTTGTAGAGTGGACCGGTCCCCATCCTATGCTCTCTTTACATATGACTTCACACAAAAAAAAATCTGCTTTAAAGGTGTACTCCACTGGCCAGCGTGGAACTAAATGTTCCGAACGCTGTTTTCACGCGGCGGGGGTCGACCATGCCCCTCGTGATGTCACAGCCACGCCCCCTCAGTGCAAGTCTATGGGAGGGCGCGTGACTTGCATTGAGGGGCGCAAAAACAGCGTTCAGAATATTTAGTTCCATGCTGGCCAGTGGAGTACCCCTTTAATAATGAAATGGTTCTATCTGGAACTCAGAAGTGGTGGTTAGAACCTGCAGGCTGTGGACTTAAAGGGAATCCGTCATTATGTTTTACCATATAGAACGAGTGGCAACACGTAATAGAGATTAATATCATGTGTCCTACCATGTTTGGATGTCTGCTGGCACGTCTGTAAATGTGGCAAAAACCACTTTAATAACTGTCACATGTAGTATGTAAATGAGGCTTAAGTAGTCACCAGGCATGCTCAAGTAGTCACCAGGCATGCGGCCTGCTGAAGAAGTAACGGCTCCCCACGCTGTACTCATGTTCATTCAAGCTCTAATCACTCCTATTTAGACATGATTGACAGCCTACCTCTGAGAAATGACATCAGACCCTGACTGAGCTGCTGAATCATACCTAGATAGGTATTATTTGAGCCTGAATAGGCGTGATTACTGATCTGGTAGCCATGACTACTTTAGCAGCCGCACTCCCGACTGAGCCTCATTTACATACAGCATGTGACCATTTATAAAAGTTGTTTACTTCACATTTATAGATGTACCAGCGGACATCCAGACATGGCAGAACACGTGATATTAACCTCTATTATGTGTTGCCACTGATTATATAAGGTAAAACTAGTGATTGGTTCCCTTTAAGAAGGCCATGCACATCAGATGAAGATCGGTTGTATATGTTCCTACAGATGATCCAACCAAGCCAAACTGGACTGGCTTTCCCAGAGCGTCAGAAATTGTCTGATATTGGCTGATCCCACATGGCTTTAGCTGTCAAAATTGAACATGAGTATTTCTTTTCCAAAGGCATTGGTTGGTTATTGGCCTGATGTTCCTTTTGCCCATCTTTCATCCATGTGTATGGCAAGCTTCAAGCTCATCAGAGGTAGAGATCTGGGCTGCCCAAAATGAAAGAGGCAGATCAGAATGAAATACCGTAGTTCTATTGTAAAAGATGCCGTCAGTAATTCTTTACCAGTGGAAACTTGTAATTTGTTACTGCTGGTAAGCCTGGATTATCAAGGTCTTTGTGGGAAACGAGGATAATTATAATGATAAATTTAGCTACAAATGTATATTTACAGGTTTTAAGATGTATGCGCATGGTGTAGAATAATATACCTATGTCTGTATATGTGGATAATGAAATTATGTTTTTATAAATGACAGGTCTCCCTACAGCTGTGTCCTCAGTTAGTGCCTCAGTTATAAAGTCCCCATCTGACAATTCATATGCCTCCATACCAGCACCACCACTGCTTCTACCGGCTGCTACAACTAGAAGCAACAGTACCCAGAAGCCTAACAGCATTCCAGGCTTGGATAGCAAGCTTCCTCAAGCCATAGTGAAACCACAGATTCTGACCCATGTCATTGAGGGATTTGTCATTCAAGAAGGCCTAGAACCATTCCCCGTAAGTATAAGCATCACCACCTTTTGTAGTAAGATGTGTAGCAGCAGAAGTTGCAGCTGCATGGTCAATCACTACAGCAGTGTTTCCTAAACAGGATGCCTCCAGCTGTTGCAAAACTACAACTTCCAGCATGCCCAGACAGCCGAAGGCTGTCTGGGTATGCTGGAAGTTGTAGTTTTGCAACAGCTGGAGGCATCCTGTTTAGGAAACACTGCAATAGAGGGAACAATCCCTGCTGACTACAGAGGAGATTGTTCATAGCCTGAATCCCCTAGTTAACTATAGGATTCTGTACATCAGTTGTAAATATATCCAGGTGTAATACGGGACTAAGGACTATAAATAGGTAAATAAGATACATTACAAAGTTGTCGATTTTTATAATTTGTAGGTATTTGCCTTAACTTGCTTAAGGGTACGTTCACACGAGCGGATTTTCGCAGCGTATTTCGCTGCGGATCCGCTGGTGAAGGCCCGCTCTATGCTGTCTTTACATGTGCCTGCTCGTAGCGGTGTAGCAGACACACTGCGATATGCGAGTGGCAGTATACTCGCACATCGCGGGAGCTCTCTGCCTAGCTCAGAGCAGGGAGAGTGGCCACGATGTGCGAGTATGGCGCGCACATCGCTGCAGTGTGTCTGCTCGTCACGGCGTATTGCCGCTACCAGCAGGCACATGTAAAGACAGCATAGAGTGGGCCTTCACCAGCGGATCCGCAGCGTAAAATACACTATAAATCCGCTCGTGTGAACGTACCCTAAAGGCGGGGAAAAAAATGGACATGTCAAAAAATTTTGGGTCAGTTGGGGTCTCGGTACATGACATGTCAGACGTTTTGCTGTCTTCATGACAGTAACTCTTTTAATACTTTGGCTATTTCTTTTCTTATTGTTTTATTATGTTTTTGTGTGTATGTCTACCATTTTGTCACATGAATGTTTTGCTGATATAACTATCTTTAGATGAGAAATGATGATTTTAGTTTATAGATGGAGAGGGATGAGCAAAAGCATAGAGATCTGTAGCAAATGTGAATTCATAACATCACTGCCTTTGTTTTAGATTTAGTTCCTGGCGCCTGGAATTGTGCTCTATAACAAACTAATAAAAAGACGTTCTATATTCTAGGTGAGTCGATCTTCCCTCCTTGTAGATGAACCTGCTAAAGGGAATCTGCCGCTTGATGAACAGACTATGAACCTTACTGACATGGAGTCGGACATTCAGAGCACAGCCAAGCTTCCGGACAACTCCACTGACTCAGATGTAGACGATCTAACAGCTGAGGGTCAGTTATTGGTTTTATCTTTTATTTTTCTTTATCATAACATGCTTTTCATCTAATGGTGCAACCCGGATTGTACTGACTGCTACTTGATCCTATAAAAGAGAGATATAGACAGACCTCAGTACTCAGGAGCTTCTAGAAGTATAAACAATACTGTTATGTTGTGTTATACATCCTTAAAGGGGTATTCCTGCGCTAAGACATCTTATCCCCTATCCATAGGATAGGGGATAAGATGCCTGATCGCAGGGGTCCCGCCGCTGGGGACCCCTGTGATCTTCCACGACGCACCCCATTAGAATCAGTCCCCGGAGCGTGTTTGCTCCGGGTCTGATTACTGGCGATCACGGGGACGGAGCATAGTGACGTCACGGCTCCACTCCCGTGTGACGTCACGCTCCGCCCCCTCAATGCAAGCCTATGGGAGGGGTCGTGACAGCTGGCACGCCCCTCCATTAAACTTGCATTGAGGGGGCGGAGTGTGACATCACATCGTGGTCGAGATGGTCTCAGCCTGAGGACTTCCAGCGGTTCCGGAAGCTGCTAAAGGTGGGTGCTGCATGGTAGATTCCGGTGGTCCCCAGCAGCAGGACCCCGGCGATCTGACATCTTATCCCCTATCCTTTGGATAGGGGATAAGATGTCTTAGCACCGGAGTACCCCTTTAAAATGCCATCAGGGTAATTGTTTCCACTTGTTAAGAAAATAAAAGCACAAAAAATGCTTCCACCTTTTTCTTACATAGTTTTGAGTTTTTATTTACTGTAAATCGCTACATGGAATAGGCATAAGACTATCCCCTATATATAAGATAGGGCCAGGGAATATTGATAGTATTCAGAATATTCATCACAATAGATTGGCCACATAGCTCTTATCTGCCCACACATTCCTAGTTTCTTTGTTTCTATGCTTTCCTATTACTACCGGGCACAGAATATCAGTTTACTGTATAAGTGCTAAGTGCCGTATATTCTTAATACCTCTATAAAATGAACCTAATTGATAGTTCATATAAACATCCATTACTTTAGCAACTATTATTTTTTTTTTCTTTTTCTGCCATAACCCTTCTGCTGTTTTCTTTACTGGATAGCAGGGTGGTACACAGATATAATGGTCACTTGTGCCAAAGAGGATACTAGTATTATAAATGGCACATGGGGAATCTCTTACAGTTTTACATCATTGCCTGGGGACTTCAAGTTACATTTCTGATCACTCTCTAGTTTGTTGTATACATATTACATGGTAACATAGTTCATAAGGTTGAAAAAAGACCAGAGTCCATCAAGTTCAACCTATAACCCTAATGAGTCCCTACTGAGTTGATCCAGAAAATATTAGGTTAATGTGGTTAACAGGAACATTGCCAACTTGCCAATATAGACTGTGCTTACTCAAAGTTGTGTGTTGTATTTTTTTCACCCCATGGTTAGCAAAACCTTCGCCCCCCCCAACAGAATGCCACTGGTGTCCACAAGACGGCAAAATATGGAGGGTGAGATGTCATAACTATCAGCCACCTCCACTGAAATAAACTTTACAAGGCTTTGCTAACCAGATGGTGTTTTTCTCAGAGTAAAAAAAAAAAACTGCAGAATTTCTGATGTGTATATATTAGTAAGATGGCTATATGCTTTCTTCTCACATATTTGTAAAGACACTAAATAAAGTAGCTAGGTCTAAAGTATGGCTGCCATCACCACACCAGTAGGTCTATAGTATGGCTGCCATCACCACACCAGTAGGTCTATAGTATGGCTGCCATCACCACACCAGTAGGTCTATAGTATGGCTGCCATCACCACACCAGTAGGTCTATAGTATGGCTGCCATCACCACACCAGTAGGTCTATAGTATGGCTGCCATCACCACACCAGTAGGTCTATAGTATGGCTGCCATCACCACACCAGTAGGTCTATAGTATGGCTGCCATCACCACACCAGTAGGTCTATAGTATGGCTGCCATCACCACACCAGTAGGTCTATAGTATGGCTGCCATCACCACACCAGTAGGTCTATAGTATGGCTGCCATCACCACACCAGTAGGTCTATAGTATGGCTGCCATCACCACACCAGTAGGTCTATAGTATGGCTGCCATCACCACACCAGTAGGTCTATAGTATGGCTGCCATCACCACACCAGTAGGTCTATAGTATGGCTGCCATCACCACACCAGTAGGTCTATAGTATGGCTGCCATCACCACACCAGTAGGTCTATAGTATGGCTGCCATCACCACACCAGTAGGTCTATAGTATGGCTGCCATCACCACACCAGTAGGTCTATAGTATGGCTGCCATCACCACACCAGTAGGTCTATAGTATGGCTGCCATCACCACACCAGTAGGTCTATAGTATGGCTGCCATCACCACACCAGTAACCTTTTTCTCTTTACCAGTCTACATACAAACTAGTCAAACCGTATCTTGATGTTTTTCCCAACCTACCTTCTGTTTTTGGTGTTGTGGATGACTTAAGTCTTTTTTTATTATGTCCTTTTGTATAACTGTATTCTTGATATGTTTCATAAAGTGAGAAATAAGCTATTGCCTTGAGTTATGACATGCTACTTTCCACAACGTTACTCCAGGGATCCCCAAGCTGCCCTTTTTCTATTCTGAAGTTTTATCATGTGCATACCAGCAGAGGGAGTATTGCCTGTACAGACCTCCATCAATATGCTGCACAGAGGCCATCGTATGGCACAGGATTAAGCTTTGGCCTAGAAGAGGACATTGGGGATACTTTCAAACTCTAGTCTGAAGAAAAAACATTTTTTTTTATACTTATGTTGACTTAGGAAGCTGTAGATTGTTGCATAGTCTATCCATGAACATTTAAACATATTGAAAGTTAATAATGCAAAGAACTGCTCCGTTTGGCCAAAGCATTCCCCTTAGTTTTTTCCATAGTTCCTTTGCATTCATTTAGTCTACTCGCAAGATTTTTTTTTTTCAAGTGAAGTGTAATAATTTGGGGCAGTGTTGTTTCTTTCTTAATTTTACGAGGTATTCTCCCTAATCCCAGTCTTAATGGTGTGCCCCCAAACAGAAGTCTCAAAATCAAGGCCCAGGAAAAAGCGCTTCTACCATGAAGATCTTACAGTGGAATTTAGCAGGTGAGGTGCAGGCAGGTAATGCTGTGTTGTGGGCTCACAGGTGGTTCCAACAGGACCCCTGTTTATTAGTAGGCAAGCAGGACGTTACCTTGAATATCTATATCATTGTTGAGACATTTCTAGCATGCAGATTTCATCCATCCAGTGGTAAGTATTTTCTTTCAGCAATTGTTTAACTTTAAAAAGTGACTTGCAATGATAATGTTAATGAACAATAATATGCCACAGTTACTTCTTATAGCGTTCTTGCAGGGAAACCATTCCAGCATATTCACAGTTTCCACTTGTTGTCACAGGCCTTAGAGCTGGTGGATTTAGAAGCAAAGCATTTAGAAAATAATCCAAAATGAATAAGTTCAGACTGTAACCATATTTACACGAGTTGCTACTCTACCAAAAATCTTAAAGAGGACTTGTTTCCAACCCCCCTAAATTTAGATTTTACTTAGATTAGATAACTTGTCTGACAATTCAGAGAATTCATCAGATGGGCGTGAACATAATTTTAATAATTGGAGTAAATATCAGGTGATGGGGTGACTGTATAATCCCACCCATCACCTGATTGTACCTCCCACTATTAAAATTCATACCTCATTTTTGGGGGGTTGGCTACAGGTCCTCTTTAAACAGTTTATTGCTCATGGACGTCATGAATTAGTAGACAGTCCCATATCCATCTAACCATAGAAATGATCACATTATATTCTATTACTCTTTGTAGATTTAATGGTCTGTCTGGAGTAAAAAAAATATTTTTTCATTTATTATGTGTAAGGCATTTTTAGGCCTAAATGTAAACCACCAATGGGTTTATAGAGTAAAACTAAGTTGCCAGAATTAATTAAAGGGGTTATCCACCATAAAGTGATTCTGCCAGACAGTAATGGACATGCTTAGGAAGGATCCTTGCTCGTCTTGGAGCTAAATGGCTATGTTGTGAGTCCACTATAATGCTGCTGATTTCTTTTTGTGAAATGGCTTTCCTGTTGGAATTCCCTCCCTCCAACTGCAAGTCCCAGGATTCCTTGTTTGTAAGTATGAGGTCACTTTGCTCCCTCCAACACATCAGCCACCCCACCCATTGAAGCACACCAGTGTTTTCTAACCAGGGTGCCTCCAGCTGTTGCAAAACTACAATTCCCTGGAGAATGATTCTCCCCCTACCCAGTGGTCACTCCCTGTCATGACCTGACTAGTGATATGTCTCCGGCCACACAGCAACCTGGGAAAACCTGAGACGACAGTCATTTTGTATGCTGTTAAAAATAAATATTGTGGTGAAAATCACATAAGGATTGTGAGAAAACCGTCACACACAGGAACAGACACTATATTATGAACTTCACTAACTTTACTGCCCCTGTAGCAATGTAAAAAAATAAATCCTGGAATACCCCTTTAAATCTGAAACCTATAGTCCTCTCAAGGTGCCATGTCACTATGGACCCCTCCCATTAAAGGGAAAAAAAAGAAAGGGAGTGTAGCTTAACTGGCTTACCATCAGAGATGCTTTAAAGCTGTCCTCGTTCATCAGCCAGATGATAGTAGATATTGGTAAGAAAATGCACTTTTCACTATTAACATACCTTTCATAGAAATAACCTAAAACTAATTTTTCGGTGAGAAAACATAAAGGGAAATGGTGTGTATGTATATGTATATAATATACATATATATAGAAATAAATACATTTATATATATTTATTTATACTTATTTTTGTATTTACTCTCAATTACACAACATTTCATGTTTTGGCTTGTCAAGGACAAGACCAGAGTGATTCAAGAGAGGTACTTAATGTTGTCCAGGTAGGGAGTAAGTTTTACTGCACTGGAGTACTCCTTTAAAGCAACAACCAATATCCCCAAATGTCTGCAAATTTATCATCCCGCCCCTGATAAGAGCTCATCAGTTCTTCTGTACGCTGAATATAGTTGAGTTTAGGGAGTCATTTGAAGAGTGTCAGGGGATTTGTGGATTTCCAGTGCCTAGAAATCACCTAGGAATATTTTTTATATAATTAAAATATGTGGAAAGTGTTTATAAAGAAATGCATTTGAGACAGTTTCTAAAACCTATAAATGTGTGAGAGGAATGAACACTGGGCCATTAAATAATCCTTTGTGTGAAATAATTGGTACAAACAAAATAAAAATAAGATTAAGGATTTCTGGGAATGTCACGCCCCCTCCCATAGACTTGCATTGAGGGGGCGTGGCGTGATGTCATGATAGGGCTGGGCTATGACATCACGAGCTCCAGCGTTCTAATGCTGAGCAACGGAGTACCCCTTTAAAACTAACAAGCTTTGAGAGAAAATAAGTCAGTATGTGTCATTCTAAAACCATGGCCATTTATTTATATATATATATATATATATATTTTCTTTTAACAAAATGTTTTATTTGCACCAAAGAAAGAGAGAAAGTTTACAATTGTACAATTTATCGTAAAAGTAGCGGTATAAATTTATAAACTTAGCATATGATAAAAATATAATTTATTAACATATATTATAATATAAACTAATAATTAACTAAAAAAAATAATGCAACCAAAGCCTTCAAATATCTAATTTAAAATTGAGAAATTATGGTCTAGAGAGTCGCGTCTAAAGAGTTAATGACGGACATCTGCCGGAACAGCGATGTCCGGCAATAGCAACGGGTCCTGGCTGCTGATAGCAGCCGGGACCGTGCGGGTATGATGTGAGCTCAGCTCCTGAGCTCGCTTCATAACTTTCCAGTGCCGCAGCGCCGAGTATACCCGGCGTTCTGCGGCAAAGGGTTAATTCGTACAAACTTTGAACCCCTGTTTCACCCCTTCAGGGGTGGAGTTTTAGAAAAGTTAAAACATGTGTTTCTTTATCTCTGATTGTTAGACTATAAACAAAGTTTCATGCTTCTAGCTTCAAAAACAAACTTTCAACCCCTTCCCCCCCCCCCCCCCCCCTTAAGGGTTGAATTTCAAAAAAATCCTTTATTATTCCTCATCTATGTCTTAAAAACACCTGTGAAAAATTCAGGTTTCTAGGTCCAAGGGTTTAGGCTGGGGCGTTGATGAGCCAGTGAGTCAGGTCTTATCTTTTTATATATATACGGTGTATAGATTGGGCCTTTTTCAGCTTCAGAAGCCTCCACTTTTCCGTTATTTTTGCGTTTTCCATTACTAGAAATACTTGCACATTCAGCCCAAACAATATTTGTCAAGGTAGGTACTCTTCTTAGATGAGAATGTATGGCCTACTATCAGGGTTCATACTCATCCCAAAGGTGTAGGATGCCTATTGGACTTCTTTGAGCGAAGAGTTACCCGTTATGCTTGAACACAAAAGGGCCAAACCCAAATTGTCCCCAGAAAGTTAGGAGCATAAAATTAAATGTCATTATATTATCTCTCTTCATATAAATTCACAACAGGCACTGTGCAATCCAGAAGGCAGTGTTCTCCAAGCTTCTGCCAAACCCAGAATCACAACCGCACTGCCAGACAGTGAAATGAGATTCTTTACTCCAGAGGGCATGTTTCCACTGGGGTCGCCCTTTACTATTCATGGTCTTCTAGTTTGATGACGTTGATGAAATTCTTGGTGGTTTACAACATTGAAGTCGGTATATTCCTGGTGGTCATGGGCAGAGAAGGTGGTCAGTAGTCTACTCCCTCCTCTAAGCTCCAGTGTAAAAGTAGCAGATTGTTCAGCCTCCCGTTCTCTCTGTCACACAGCTTCAAGGTGGACTTACATTTCCTTTAGAACTGTTCCTGCTAATGTCATACACAATATTTATGGATGCTGTTGCATTACAGTTTTAACTTCAACTTTAACTTTAAAATTAAGGATTGTGGAAGGAGGAATGTACAATATTGGTTTGTTTGTTTCTTTTTTTTTCAGCAGAAGGTGTCGATGAGCTGGAAAGTGAACTCTTGCAGTGTGAGTTTTGTGGGAAATCGGGCTATCGAAACAAGTTCCTGAGATCGAAGAGATTTTGTTCACAGTCATGTGCAAAAAGGTAATGTGAATAGTTCCGTATGAAATTGAAGTAAATGTGAACTTCATTAACTGAAAAGTATTAGAATTTTATATTTAAATGAATCGTTAAGGGTGTATTTTCACGTACAGCATCCTGCACATATTTGATGCACAGGATTTGAAGCTGCAGATTTGAAGCTTTGTTCAATCATTTAGTTTACATTAAAATCTGCAGCTTCAAATCCTGCGCATCAAATGCGTGTGCACAGGATACTGTATGTGTGAATAGACACTTAAACAATAATTGTCAAAAGGGACTTTGGGGGAAAGCTTTCTGAAATCAGCATTAACTCTGCAAGCCTCTGAGGCAGCTATTCCCAAAGTTTTGTTTAGTTTTTTTAATAAATCACTGAAAAAACATTTTTCCCACCTTGAGTAAGTCCTAATAGTTATTGAAAATATGTACAGAGGGCTCCAATCCACAGACAACACACAATTCTCACAGATCCTTTTAAATTGCTGTCTAATGTATTAAAGGGGTACTCTGTTGCTAGAGTATTATTATTCCCTATCCATCCTGCCACTGAGACCCCCTGTGATCTATGTGCAGACACCGGGCACGACCATGGCCTCCCAAACCCAGAGTTCTAAACAATGTTCTGAGCGTCTGGTATCTGCACGGAGATAGGGGATCGATCATATTATAAATGACACATATCAGTCCTGCTTTAATGGTAGACATAGGAGAAAGCTCTGATCCTGTGTGTTTAACCCAATGTTTGCCACAATTAAAGGGAACCAGTTACATTGAAAATGCACCCAATCTGCTGACCTAATGTTGTGAAGCAGAAGATGCAGAGCAGATTGTGGGAAGAATTCCAAGATAACTTGTCATATTCAGATAAATCTCCGCTCATTTGGAACAAAGTAGTCATGTGGAAGGTTCTACTCACAGCTATCTGTTGTTGGAGTTTAGCTCGGTAGAGATAGGCAAATGGCATAAAACACCAGCCAGAGACAGTGACATGGTTTAAATGCAGGGTTTCTTAAGCAGTTTATTGTCAAAACCAAAATACAGTTGTAACAAAATAGGCCAAAAATAGGACTTGCCAAAAGTTACTAGCTTGCTAAGTTTTGTTAGAATCAAAAACACTTTATATGTTGTATATCTTGGTAAAATATTAACCTTTCTAATATACTTTGTAAAAAAAAAACTCCTTTTTATAAAAATCATGGCAGTTAAAAAAAAAAAAAAAAAAAAAAGACCACTAGAGGTCCCCATACCACCCAGAACATAATCCTGTCGGGCTGGAGAATCATCTTTTTTCCAGCTGAAGCACAGACTGGGACAAAGTCCAGAAAGTCAGGGTGGGACTACACTCCTCTGTGCTCACTCCTGTCCTTTTAGACTGCAGCATGAAAACAGAAAGGAGCGTGTAACAGAGCAGCCTGCAGTGATTGGATAAGGAGACATAGTACAGCACAGCAGACTCAGGGAAGAAGTGAATGCAGGGTGAGTGAAGGCTGGCTCAGTGGATTAGATATGTGCCTCCTGAAACTTCGTTTCTACATATGCCAGGTACGTTGGTGAAATATTGTGATCCCCGACCACCATTCTTGTCACTGTTCCACACTGTGTACAAGTGTGCATGTAGAGGGAGCTGTCAATGACTGAACAGGACTATCCACTTGAGTACTTAGGTCAGAGTGACCTAAGTACTCAAGTGGATCGTCCTATTCAGTCATTGACAGCTCCCTCTACATGCACACTTGTACACAGAGTGGGTTATGTAGTCAAATAGATGATTTACAGCTTTCTCTCTACATGCATACTTATACATACATATAGCTGTCGATCAATGAGTAGGACCGCCCACATGACTACTTAACGTAGAATGAGAAGAAATTTAAGAGGGTAAATGACAAGTTATTCTGAAACGTTTCCCACAAAAATTTTTAAATTCTTGTTAATGTACGAAGGCTTGGTCAGCATGCTGAATTTACTACCTAAAAAAGTAACTTACAAAAATGAATACATTTTTCATTACTTTTCTTTAAAGAACAAAAAAGTTGCAAGCTAACATGTGGAACAAACAAAATATAACAAAAGGGTAATAGACTACAAAGGGTGTGGGGGAGTACATTCATCATAGGTTGTTGCATACAAGTATTTAGTGCGCAGATTTGATGCACAGGATTTTCTGCTGCAGATTTCAATGTAAACTAAATGACTGAGAACAGCTTCAAATCTGCAGTTACAAATCCTGTGCATCAAATCGGCACAGGATCCTGTACGTGTGAACGTACCCTATAGGGGTTATCCAGGAATTGAAAAACAGAGATAATTTCTTTCAAAGACCACTCCCCGTCTGTCTCCAGGTTTTGTGTGGTTCTGCAGCTCAGTTCCATTGAAGTGAATGGAGCCAAGTTGTAATACCACACCTAAAGTGGAGACAGATAGGGTGTGGTCTTTGAAATAAATTAGGTCTGTTTTTAGATTTCTGGATAACCTCTTTTAATAACAAAGGAATGGACAACAGAAAAAGGGAACATAATACACTAATGTATCTGCATATGAAAGACAAAAGTTTCTGTATGTAACTCAATGTTTCCAGGTTATAACAAAACAGTGATCAGTGATAAGTTCTGCTCTCCCAATTACCTAAGTCTGTGAGTTTGGTCGCATGGACTAAAACTTTGGGGGTTTTCCGACTTCCAAAAAGGAGGATATTAGGATTCTTTCTTTGGCTAGTTGGATCAGGATCATTTGAAGAAGGAAGGTCTATTTGAGTGAGTTGGGGTATAAAAAAAAATGTTAAAACATTTTTAGGTTAATGTTGGAAAACAAAAGCAATCTTTGGGCAATACTATTGTCTTTATCTGGGATTCACAGTTGGATCTCACATTACTTTATTGACTGCATTTTAGTTAGATGAAGGGAATCCATTTTGTTGTTTTTGTATTGGTTGTATATCTTTTTATTTGTAACGAGAAATAACAAAATAAATTATTTAAGGTGTAATATAAGCGGTACAAAGCATCTTGGGCTTTACAAGACTGATAAAGGCAACAGATGGAGTAGAAAATCTGAAGGAAATCTAGGGCGGCGTGGGAGGCGTCCACACAGCTCTGGAGGCTCAGCACGAGACCACTATTTAAGACAGGTTTGTACAATGAAGTTTATCAGCAATGACTGCTGACATATGATGTATGTGAGTTAAATGTTATTCTATTCTACATATGTATCTAGCAGCTCTCCTCTTCATATGCTGAAGCTTTAGAGGATCCCATCCCGGTGCCTATGACCACTCGTCTGCGGAGGCAAAGTGAGAGAGAGCAGGAGTTGCGTCGTCTTCAGATAAGGAAAATATCTTCGCCATCTGAGTCCCCACCTGATACACAGACTGAGCCATCTCTATGGACGGTTGAAGATGTGTGGGCATTCATACATTCATTACCAGGTATTATCAGATGTTTATACAGAATAACCAGTAAGGTTACTCAGCCATAGAATAAAAAGAATATTTTAACCCCCTAGTGACCACCCTCTTGTAGACCTGAATGACCAACCAATTATTATTTTTTATTATTTGTCACACACCAAGTTGTGTAACACCAGGGCTCAAGTCCTGCAGGACTGTGTGGGAACGGAGTTCCTGCAACTTTTTCCACAGCAGGAACACCATTCCCATTAGCAGTATCAGCCCTTGAGTGGAAATCTTGGTTAGTTCCCACACTTTTTTTTCCAGGACTTGACCCCTGTGTAACATCATGAGAAGTTTTTTATAGTACCATTTTGGGGTTTCTGTAACTTATTTATTAGCTTTTATTGACACTTTCTGAAAGGAAATATTAATGTTTTAAATTTAGGTTTACCTTGCTGTAAAAAAAAAAAAAATAAACAACATCATTTTTTCTCTGGGACAATACAATTATGGTAATGCCAAATATATAGTATCATTATAGTACTTAAAGCGTATAGGTATGCCCTTGCGTCCTGGTACTTAAAGCAGTACTCCACTGGAAACATCTTTATCCCCTATCCAAAGGATAGGGGCATAACCTGTTTGATCGCAGGAGTCCCGCTGCTGGGGACTCCTGCGATCTCTGCTGTGGCACCCCTGTTATTTAGTGCACAGAGCAAACTCCACTCCGTCCCCAATGATTGGCTGTTGCAACCACCACGCCCCCTCCATTCACGTCAACACGTACACGTACATTCATAGTTACATAGTTAGTATGGTTGAAAAAAGACATATGTCCATCAAGTCCAACCAGGGAATTGAAGTGAAGGGTGTAAGGGGATAAGGGAAAGGGATGTAGTTTTATAATTCTGCATAAGCATTAATGTTATTTTGTTCCAGGAATGTATCTAACCCTGTTTTAAAGCTGTTAATTGTTCCTGCTGTGACCAGTTCCTGAGGTAGACCGTTCCATAAATTCACAGTCCTCACGGTAAAGAAGGCGTGTCGCCCCTTGAGACTAAACCTTTTCTTCTCCAGACGGAGGGAGTGCCCCCCCGTCCTTTGGGGGGGTTTAACCTGGAACAGTTTTTCTCCATATTTTTTGTATGGGCCATTTATATACTTATATACGTTTATCATATCCCCCCTTAAACGTCTCTTCTCAAGACTAAACAATTGTAACTCCTTTAATCGCTCCTCATAGCTAAGATGTTCCATGCCCCATATTAGTTTAGTCGCGCGTCTCTGCACCCTTTCCAACTCCGCAGTGTCCCTTTTATGGACAGGTGCCCAAAACTGAACAGCATATTCCAGGTGAGGCCGTACCAATGCTTTATAAAGGGGGAGTATTATGTCCCTGTCCCTTGAGTCCATGCCTCTTTTAATACATGACAATATCCTGCCAGCTTTGGAAGCAGCAGCCTGACATTGCATGCTATTCTGTAGTCTGTGATCTACAAGTACACCCAGATCCTTCTCTACCAGTGACTCTGCCAGTTTAATCTCCCCTAATCACGTCACTAACGCAGAAGCTGCAAGCTTCCATGTTCCAGATGCTGCTGCTGGCCCAGAGATCGCAGGGGTCCTCATCTTATCCCCCCATCCTTTTTCAGTGGAGTACTCCTTTAAAGACCAGGGGCGTACCTGGTTCCATTACCGGTGTTTAAAGCAGGCTCACGTGCTATCAGCAGACGGGACCCAGAGTTAATGTCGGGTATCACCGATGGGGCCTATGCCTGGCATTAACCCTTTAGACGCTGTGATCACAGTTGATCGCGGCATCTAAAATGAAAATAAAATGATCCATGGCGTAGCCCCTTATGGACACAAAAAAAAAAAAGAAAGAAAGTTAATAAGTGTGAAAAAACCCCTCCCCTAATAAGTTTGAATCACCCCCCTTTTCCCATTTTTTAAATAAAATAATCTAATGAAAAATAAACATAAACATCTGTGGTATCGACGCTTGCATAAATATCTGAACTTTTAAAATATAAGGTCAGTTAAACCGCACGGTCGATGGCGTACACTTAAAAAATACCGTATATACTCGAGTATAAGCCGAGTTTTTCAGCACGATTTTTCGTGCTGAAAACACCCCCCTCGGCTTATACTCGAGTGAACTCCCCCACCCGCAGTGGTCTTCAACCTGCGGACTTCCAGAGGTTTCAAAACTACAACTCCCAGCAAGCCAGGGCAGCCATCGGCTGTCCGGGCTTGCTGGGAGTTGTAGTTTTGAAACCTCCGGAGGTCCGCAGGTTGAAGACCACTGCGGCCTTCAACATCATCCAGCCCCCTCTCACCCCCTTTAGTTCTGAGTACTCACCTCCGCTCGGCGCTGGTCCGGTCCTGCAGGGCTGTCCGGTAAGGAGGTGGTCCGGTGAGGAGGTGGTCCGGGCTGCTATCTTCACCGGGGAGGCCTCTTCTAAGCGCTTCGGGCCCGGCCTCAGAATAGTCACGTTGCCTTGACAACGACGCAGATACGTCGTTGTCAAGGCAACGGCTCTATTCCGGGCCGGAAGCGCGGAGAAGAGGCGCCCCCGGTGAAGATAGCAGCCCGGACCACCTCCTCACCGGACCACCTCCTTACCGGACAGCCCTGCAGGACCGGACCAGCGCCGAGCGGAGGTGAGTACTCAGAACTAAAGGGGGTGAGAGGGGGCTGGATGATGTTGAAGGCCGCAGTGGTCTTCAACCTGCGGACCTCCGGAGGTTTCAAAACTACAACTCCCAGCAAGCCCGGACAGCCGATGGCTGCCCGGGCTTGCTGGGAGTTGTAGTTTTGAAACCTCTGGAGGTCCGCATGTTGAAGGCCGCAGTGGTCTTCAACCTGCGGACCTCCGGAGGTTTCAAAACTACAACTCCCAGCAAGCCCGGACAGCCGATGGCTGCCCGGGCTTGCTGGGAGTTGTAGTTTTGAAACCTCTGGAGGTCCGCAGGTTGAAGACCACTGAGGGCGAATGATGAGAAGAGGATGATGAAGGGGGGGGGGGGGGGTGTGGGGATGATGAAGGGGGGTGGGGATGATGAAGGGGGGGGGTGTGGGATGATTACAAGGGGATGATGAAGGGGGGATGTGTGGGATGATAAGGGGATGTGTGGGATGATGACAAGGGGATGATGAAGGGGGGATGTGTGGGATGATGACAAGGGGATGATGAAGGGGGGATGTGTGGGATAAGGGGATGTGTGGGATGATGACAAGGGGATGATGAAGGGGGGATGTGTGGGATAAGGGGATGTGTGGGATGATGGCAAGGGGATGATGAAGGGGGGATGTGTGGGATGATAAGGGGATGTGTGGGATGATGACAAGGGGATGATGAAGGGGGGATGTGTGGGATGATAAGGGGATGTGTGGGATGATGACAAGGGGATGATGAAGGGGGGATGTGTGGGATGATGACAAGGGGATGATGAGGATGTTAATGACGGGTCTGGATGATGACAGGGGGGGATGAGGTATTTCCCACCCTAGGCTTATACTCGAGTCAATAACTTTTCCTGGGATTTTGGGTTGAAATTAGGGGTCTCGGCTTATACTCGGGTCGGCTTATACTCGAGTATATACGGTAATTAAATTTAAATAATTGTTAGTTTTTGGTCACTTCATATACCATAAAAAAATTAATAAAAAGCAATCAAAAAGTCCCATCAAAATTGAAATAGTACCAATAAAAACTACAGGCCACGACGCAAAACATTAGCCCTCATATAGCCTCATATGCGGAAAAATAAAAAAGTTATAGGGGTCAGAATAGGACAATTTTAAACATACTAATTTTGGTGCATGTAGTTACAATTTTTTTAAAGTAGTATAATAAAATAAAATTGGGTATCCTTGTAACCGTATGGACCTACAGAATAAAGATAAGGTGTCATTTTTACCGAAAAGTGCACTGCGTAGAAACAGGAGCCCCCAAAATTTACAAAATCTCTTTTCTTTTTTTTTTTTTTATAGTTTCAACGCAGATTTTGTTATAAAATAAGTGATGACACCTTCTCTTTATTCTGTAGGTCCATACGATTAAAAGGATACCCTACTTATATAGGTTTGATTTTGTTGTACTTCTGGAAAAAATCATAACTACATCATAACTTTCATGATATATAAAAAGTGACCAAAAATACGCTATTTTGGACTTTGTAATTTTTTTGCATGTACGCCATTGACCATGCGGTTTAACCCCTTAAGGACGCAGGGTTTTTCCGTTTTTGCATTTTCATTTTTTCCTCATCACCTTCTAAAAATCATAACGCTTTCAATTTTGCACATAAAATTCCATATGATGGCTTATTTCTTGCGCCGCCAATTCTACTTTGCAATGACATCAGTCATTTCACCCAAAAATCTACGGCAAAACGGAAAAAAAATACAATGTGCGACAAAATTGAAGAAAAATTTTTATTTTGTAACTTTTGGGGGCTTCTGTTTCTATTGAGTTCACTTTTTGGTAAAAATAACACCTTATTTTTATTTTGTAGGTCCATACGGTTAAAATGATACCCTACTTATATAGGTTGGATTTTGTCATACTTCGGAAAAAAATCATAACTACATGCAGGAAAATTTATATGTTAAAAATTCTCATCTTCTAACCCCTATAACTTTTTATTTTTCTGCGTACAGGCCAGTATGAGGGCTATTTTTTTGCGCCGTGTTCTGAAGTTTCTATCGGTACCATTTTTCTATTGATTGGACTTTTTGATCACTTTTTATTCATTTTTTCATGATATAAAAAAGGGACCAAAAATTCACTATTTTGTACTTTGGAATTTTTTTGCACGCACGCTATTGACCGTGAGATTTAATTAACAATATATTTTTATAGTTCGGACATTTCCACACGCTGCGATACCACATATGTTTATTTTTATTTACACAGTTTTTTTTTTCTTTTTTTTTTTTTATGGGAAAAGGGGGGTGATTCAAACTTTTTTTTAGGGAAGGGGTTAAATGACCTTTGTTAACTTTTTTATTTCCACTTTTTTTTTGCAGTGTTATAGCTCCCATAGGGACCTATAACACTGCACACACTGACCTCCTATGCTGATACCTGCAAAGCCATAGCTTTGCACGGATCAGTGAGATAGGGGCTTGATTGCTCAAGCCTGTAGCTCAAGCTAGGAGCAATCAATCGTCGATCGGACGGCACGGAGACAGGTAAGGAGACCTCCGCCTGTGTCCCAGCTGATCGTAACATCGCGATTTTATCGCAATGTCCCGATCAGCCCAACTGAGCTGCCGGGAAGCGTTTACTTTTGCTTTCAGACGCGGCGGTCAACTTTGATCGCCGCGTCTGAAGGGTTAACAGCGCGCGGCACAACGATCGATGCCGCACGCTTTTAGCCCAGGGTCCTGGCTATGATTAGCAGCCGGGACCAACCCGGTGTGATGCGGGGTCACGGCGTGACCCATTTTAAACACCGGGCGTAGGGCGTACAGGTACATCCTACGTCCTTAATGGGTTAATTAACTAAATATTTTTTATAATTCGGACATTTCCGCACGCGGCGATACCACATATTTTTCTTTACACTTTTTTTTTTTTTAATGGGAAAAGGGGGGTTATTCAAACTTTTATTAGGGAAGGGATTAAATGATCTTTCTTAACTTTTTTTTTTTTGCAATATTAAAACCTCCACACTGCACACACTGATCTTTTACATTGATCATTGTTATCCCATAAGATAACATTGATTAATGATTCTGCCGCTTGACTGCTCATGCCTGGATCTCAAGCACTGAGCAGTCATTTGGCAATCAGACACACAGGAGGCAGGTAGGGGCCCTCCTTGTGTGCACCAGCTGTTTGGGACGCCGCAATTTTGCCCCGATGTCCGCCATTAACCCCACAGATGCCGTCATCAATACAGATCACGGCATCTGCGGCAGTGCGGTACTTTGGATGATCGGATCGACCGCAGTGCTGCCGCGGGGATCCGTTCATCCAGCATGGTGGACGGAGGTCCCCTCACCTGTCTCTGGCTGTCTCCTGGGGTCTTCTGCTCTGGTCTGAGATCGAGCAGTCCAGAGCAGAAGATCACCGATAACACTGATCAGTGCTATGTCCTATGCATAGCACTGAACAGTATTAGCAATCAGATGATTGCTATAAATAGTCCCCTATGGGTAAAAGTAAAAAAATTTAAAATAAAAAAGTAAATAAAATGTGAAAAATCCCCTCCTCCAATAAAAAAGTAAAACGTCAGTTTTTCCCATTTTACCCCCCAAAAAGCGTTAAAAAAAATTAGAATTAAACTATTAAAATATATTGTTAATTATCCCAAGCAAAGTCCAAAATTGCTGCTTTTTTGTCACATTTTAATAAGCGGTACAATTATAAAAAAGCATAAAACATGGATATCATTTTAATTGTATTGACCCAAAGAATAAAGAAAACATGTCATTTTTACCGGAAGTGTACAGCGTGAACACAAAACCTTCCAAAATTTGCTAAATTGCTCTTTTCATTTCAGTTTTCCCACATAAATAATATTTATTTGGTTGCGCCGTACATTTTTTGGTAAATTAAGCGATGTAATTACAATTTACAATTGGTGACGCAAAAAACAAGCCCTCATATGGGTCTGTGGATGGAAAAATAAAAGAGTTATGATTTTTAGAAGGCGAGGAGGAAAAAACGAAAATGAAAAAATAAAATTGGTCTGGTCCTTAAGGCCAAAATGGGCCTGGTCCTTAAGGGGTTAATGAGTCAACTCCACACATTTTTGTAAACATTTTATTCTATCTTTTCATGTGACAACACTGAAGAAATCACCATAGAAAGGATAAAAAGGACCTGTAGTATCCAGTCGCTGCTAACATGGCCAAAGTAGAAAAAGTTCAGAAGAAACCTTAGGTTCTTTATAAACACGATTGTTTATTGGTACAACATAGGTAAAAGACAGATGACGCATTTCGAGGGGAGGTCCCCCTTTTCCTCAGATCAGGTATACAGACAGTAAACAGGAAGCATATTTAAAGGTGCAAATGGCGTCAAAACCTCAAAAGGGGGCGTGGCACAGATGGGGGCAGGCACAGATGTTGAATACAACCTGCACAGATACAAGGCATATTCATACAAAACACATAATCTATTCACAGCATACCGGGACCACAATGGGTTTGAAAGTAGCACCCAGTTTTGCCAACCTCTTTGTTGGTCTTTTTGAAGAACGTTTTATTTATCCCCATGTTTTATTTCAGAACTGTCTATTTTACAAATGTTTTATTGATGATATATTTTTTATTTGGAATGGACCCCAGGATCTTTTAAATGAGTAAAATGTAAACCAAAGGAATTATCATTAAAGGAGAACTCCAGAATATAAAAATTGTTCCCCATACTGCCAGCAGTAAAAAATAAAGATGTACATACCTTCCTCCGCCCCCCTAGGCCCTCCGGTAGCCGTCTCCGGTCCCCGCCGTGATCCTCTTCCTGGTTGCCGGTGGTCGGATGAATCATACTGCGCTCAGCCAATCACCAGCCGCAGCGAAGTCCGACTCGGCCGGCGATAGGCTGAGCGGCAGTGTGAGAACGCTTCAAGACACACAATTCTTCACTACACCGGCACCTGCTGCCAGGGCCGAAAACGTCACACTACCACTCAGCCTATCGCCGGTCAAGTCGGGACTTCACTGCGGCCGGTGATTGGCTGAGTGCAACCAGGAAGAGGATCGCGGCGGAGGCCGGAGCCGATTACCGGAGGCCCTGGGGGAGCGGAGGAAGGTATGTACATCTTAATTTTTTTTTACTGCGGGCAGTATGGGGGACAATTTTTATATTCTGGAGTTCTCCTTTAAAAAGGCTAAAAATTCAATCTGTTTTTACCAACTACGCAGAGTTTTTAGACGTTGTTGTTTTTTATGATGATAGTGGCTCTCTCAATACTAAGACATATTTTAAAAAAGTGGACAGTAACAGTTACTTGGACTTTTCCAGTGCCCACTACAAAAAAATGGTTAACGAATATACCCTTTGAGCAATTTAAGCATGTACAGCTAAACTGCACCACAACCAAGGATTTTAGCGAACAAAGTAAAATCCTAAAAGCCAGGTTTAAAGCTAAAAATTATCCAAACACCCTGGTTGAATCTGCCTTTGAGAGAGCCAATAAACTATCCCAATCTGGCTGCCTGAGAAAGAATAAACCTGTTGAGGATTCTTACATTGGTGACTGGTCTTTAAACTTCATCACCACCTACACCAGGAAGAACAGGCAGATCAAGGACATTCTACGTAAACATTAGGCTGTACTTTTAAGAGATCCTCATTTGCGCAAAGTTCTCCCCCCAAAACCCACAGTAGAGGGAGAACTCTAGGCAATATTATTGCCCCTAGTAGGCTAAGGTCCTCCAAGACGGGTGTCACCACATTTTTATCCACTACCGGTTTGGTTATACGTGGTCTTCTAAGATGTAAATGTTGTGTGAATATGAAGAACAACTGTGAACAATTCTGCTCCAGAAACACAGGTGAAATGTTTAATATCAAGTCTTTTCTGAATTGCTCCTCCCAGTACATTATATACATGCTTGAGTGCCCATGCGGCTTCAATATGTGGGACGTACAACTAGATGCTTTTTTACTCCATAGTGTATCTAGGCACCTTACACAGTACCATAAACAGTATGTTGGGTGCATAACTCTCATTCCTATAGAAATGATACCTAAAGACAATCCGCAGAGATTCAACACACCCCATAAAAGAGAAAATTACTGGATTTATAGACTTCAAATGCTGGTACCAATAGGGCTCAATCAAATGATTGAATGTCATTTTTGACTGTTTTTTTCTCTCCTCTGGTGCGCAGCTTACTTAGTTCCCAGTCTGTTGTTATAATAACACCATCCCGGTGTTTATCACCTTGTCATATTATATTAATTTATTTTATTTTCTATCCATTCCTTGGATGTTATTAAGGTGATCTGTTCCTATCTTACCATTCCATTATATTATATATACATTTTTATCCCTCTATTGGTCTAGAGAGTTCTAGTTTATTTCTAATATTTATATTTTTATATCTATTTATATTTGCATACTATGCTATATGTATTTATTAATTTATTTATTCTGCAGTGTCACTTTACACCTACTTTTATGCATCTATTTATATATTTATTATGTACTCTGCAGTGACACTTTATATCCACCGTTTATACCTCCTTGTTCCTGTATCTATACCATCTGAATCACACATCATGCCTTCTACCCCTGTATTATCCATCCGCTCTTAACCTGCTACTGTCCTAATATTTCCCCAGTGCATTGTGCATGTCCTTTTACTCCCCCCTTACTTTGCATATAATATTAACCCCTTAACTATGCAGGACGTAAATGTACGTCCTGGTGAGCTGGTACTTAACGCACCAGGACATACATTTACGTCCTATACATAACCGTGAGCATCGGAGCGATGCTCGGGTCATGCGCAGCAGTTTCCGGCTGCTGATAGCAGACGGAGGTCCCCTCACCTGCCTCCGCTGCCTTCCACTGGTTTTCTGCTCTGGTCTGAGATCGAGCAGACCAGAGCAGAAGATCACCGATTACACTGATCAGTGCTAGCACTGAACAGTATTAGCAATCGAATGATTGTTATAAATAGTCCCCTCTGGGGACTATTAACCTCTTAAGGACCCAGGACGTATGGGGACGCGGTCGGGCCCTTTACTGCAATGCATGTCGCCGTAAAGCGACATGCATTGCTGTATTGGGACCCTGTATACTATAACTCCCAGCATGCCCAGACAGCCCTTGGCGTCTGGACATGCTGGGAGTTGAAGTTTTGCAACTTCTGAAGGTCCACAGTTTTGGGACCACTGTGCCCTTCCAGATGTTGCAAAACTACACATCCTCAGCATGCCCTTACTGTCCAGGCATGCTGGGAGTTGTAGTTCTGTAACATCTGGCCCTTCAGATGTTGCAGAACTACAACTCCCAGCATGCCTGGACAGTTTTGGCATACTGGGAGTTGTAGTTTTGCAACATCTGGAAGGGCACAGATTGGAAACCACTGTATTAGTGGTCTGCAAACTGTAGTCCTCCAGATGTTGCAAAACTACAACTCCAAGCATGCTAGGAGTTGTAGTTTGGCAACATCTGGCTCTAAAGATGTTGCTGAACTACTACTTCCAGCATGCCTGAGAATGTTTGGGAGTTGTGGTTTTGCAACAACTGGAGGCACACTGGTTGGGAAACATTTTTGCTCTCAAAAAGCCAAATATGACTCCTTCTCTTCTGAGCATTGTAGTTCGCCCGTAGTACACTTCAGGTCAACTTATGGGGTACCTTCATACTCAGAAGAGATGGGGTTACAAATTTTGGGGGGTATTTTCTGCTATTAACCCTTGCAAAAATGTGAAATTTTGGGGGAAACAAACATTTTTGTGAAATTTTATTTTTATTTTTTTACATATGCAAAAGTCGTGAAACACCTATGGGGTATTAAGGCTCACTTTATTCCTTGTTACATACCTCAAGGGGTCTAGTTTCCAAAATGGTATGCCATGTGGTTTTTTTTTGCTGTTCTTGCACCATAGGGGCTTCCTAAATGCAACATGCCCCCAAAAAACCATTTCAGAAAAACCTACTCTCCAAAATCCCCTTGTCGCTCCTTCGCTTCTGAGCCCTCTCCTGCTCCCACCGAACACTTTACATAGACATATGAGGTATGTGCTTATTCGAGAGAAATTGGGCTACAAATATAAGTATACATTTTCTCCTTTTACCCCTTGTAAAAATAAAAAAATTGGGTCTACAAGAACATGCGAGTGTAAAAAATGGAAATTGGGAATTTTCTCCTTCGCTTTGCTGCTATTCCTGTGAAACACCTAAAGGGTTAAAGCGCTGACTGAATGTCATTTTGAATACTTTGCGGGGTGCAGTTTTTATAATGGGGTCATTTGTGGGGTATTTCTAATATGAAGACCCTTCAAATCCACTTCAAACCTGAACTGGTCCCTGAAAAATTGTGAGTTTGGAAAGTTTGTGAAAAATTGGAAAATTGCTGCTGAACTTTGAAGCCCTCTGGTGTCTTCCAAAAGTAAAAACACATACATTTTATGATGCAAACATAAAGTAGACATATTGTATATGTGAATAAAAATTTTTTTTATTTTGAATATCCATTTTCCTTACAAGCAGAGAGCTTCAAAGTTAGAAAAATGCAAAATTTTCTAATTTTTCATAAAATTTTGGGATTTTTCACCAAGAAAAGATGCAAGATACCACAAAATGTTATGACTATCTTAAAGTAGAATATGTCACGAAAAAACATTCTCGGAATCAGAATGATAACTAAAAGCATTCTAGAGTTATTAATGTTTAAAGTGACAGTGGTCAGATGTGCAAAAAATGGCCGGGTCCTAAGGTGTAAAATGGCTGGGTCCTTAAGGGGTTAAAGTGTAAAAAAAAAGTTTAAAAAAAATAAAAGTGAAAAAAATTTGAAAAAACCCCACCCTTAATAAAAACATAAATTGTCCCATTTTCTCTATTTCACCCCCAAAAAGTGTAAAAAAAATAAAAATACATTTTATATACATATTTTGTATCGCAGCTTGCGTAAATATCCAAACTATTAAAATATAATGTTGACCCCTACAGGACCCACGACGTACCGGTACGTCATGAGTCTGCTCCCGTTCTATAACGCGGGACCCGTGGCTAATAGCGCGCGGCACTGAACGCTGCATCTAAAGTGAAAGTAAATTGTTGCCAGTTAGCTCAGGGGACTGTTCGGGAAATCACGGCATCCCGAACAGCTGTGACACAGCAGGAGGGTCCCCTTACCTTGCCTCCTGGTGTCCGATCGCCGAATGTCTGCTCAGTGCCTGAGATCCAGGCATGAGCAGTCAAACGGCAGAAACCACTCATGAGAAACCACTGATCAATGTAAAAGATCAGTGTGTGCAGTGTTATAGGTCCGTATAAAAAAAAGTGAATGAAGATCATTTAACCCCTTCCCTAATAAAAGTTTGAATCACCCCCCTTTTCCCTTTAAAATATATTGTTAATTAAATCGCACGGTCAATGGCGTACGCGCAAAAAAATTCCAAAGTCCAAAATAGTGTCTTTTTGATCAATATGTCCTATGAATGCAAAAATGGTACCTCTAAAAATTTCAGATCACGGTGCAAAAAATAAGCCCTCATACCGCCCCATACACGGGAAAAATAGAAAAGTTATAGGGGTCAGAAGATGACAATTTTAACCCCCTTAAGGACCAGGCCATTTTACACCTTAAGGACCAGAGCATTTTTTGCAAATCTGACCACTGTCACTTTAAACATTAATAACTGTGGAATGCTTTTAGTTATCATTCTGATTCCGAGATTGTTTTTTCGTGACATATTCTACTTTAACTTAGTGGTAAAATTTTATGATAACTTGCATCCTTTCTTGGTGAAAAATCCCCAAATTTGATGAAAAAAATGAAAATTTAGCATTTTTCTAACTTTGAAGCTCTCTGCTTGTAAGGATAATGGATATTCAAAATACATTTTTTTTGGGTTCACATATACAATATGTCTACTTTATGTTTGCATCATAAAATTTATGAGTTTTTACTTTTGGAAGACACCAGAGGGCTTCAAAGTTCAGCAGCAATTTTGAAATTTTTCACAAAATTTTCAAACTCACTATTTTTCAGGGACCAGTTCAGTTTTGAAGTGAATTTGAAGGGTCTTCATATTAGAAATACCCCATAAAGACCCCATTGTAAAAACTACACCCCCCAAAGTATTCAAAATGACATTCAATAAGTGTATTAACCCTTTAGGTGTTTCACAGGAATAGCAGCAAAGTGAAGGAGAAAATTCAAAATCTTCATTTTTTACACTCGCATGTTCTTAAACCAAAAAAGGGACCCTTTGGAAGTCACAGAACATACGCAAAACATAGTATGAATACACGGAGGACCAGCGTATAATGAATCAAAGATAGAAAAAGTTTATTTCAATATAAATCATTAAAAACAGTCACAGACAAGAAAATAGCCTTAAAAGCAAGGAAAAACTGACAGGGAAAACCGAAGAAATGGAGTCCAGCACTTGGAAGGGAATCACAAATATAGTCCCCGAATATACAACCTTGATCACCAAGGTAAACCAATAGTGAGGGAAATGGGATAGTTGGTACCCACCCAGGGGTTAACACAAACAAAGTTAGTAAACAGTGATCACATAGTGTGAAATAACATTACCAAACAATGCAGACCAAGTGCAGGACGCCACTGCCCGATGTTTCGCCACTCAGGGAGGCTTCTTCCGGGGCGCTTTGTTTGTGTTAACCCCTGGGTGGGTACCAACTATCCCATCCCACTTTTTGCAAGGGGTAAAAAGGAGAAAATTTTTACTTGTATTTGAAACCCAATTTCTCTTGAGTAAGGACATACCTCATATGTCTATGTTAATTGTTCAGTGGGCGCAGTAGAGGGCTCAGAAGGGAAGGAGCAACAAATGGTTTTTGGGGGGCATGTCACCTTTAGGAAGCCCCTATGGTGCCAGGACAGCAAAAAAAAAACACATGGCATACCATTTTGGAAACTAGACCCCTCAGGGAACGTAACAAGGGGTAAAGTGAACCTTAATACCCCACAGGTGATTCACGACTTTTGCATATGTAAAAAAAATAAAAAAAAATTATCTAAAATGCTTGGTTTCCCAAAAATTTTACATTTTTAAAAAGGGTAATAGCAGAAAATACCCCCCAAAATTTGAAACCCAATTTCTCCCGATTCAGAACACACCCCATATGGGGGTGAAAAGTGCTCTGCTGGCGCACTACAGGTCTCAGAAAAGAAGGAGTCACATTTGGCTTTTTGAAAGCAAATTTTGCTCTGGGGGCATGCTGCATTTAGGAGCCCCTATGGTGCCAGAACAGCAAAAAAAAAAACACATGGCATACCATTTCGGAAACTAGACCCCTTGGGGAACGTAACAAGGGGTAATGTGAACCTTAATACCCTACAGGTGTTTCACAACTTTTGCATATGTGAAAAAAAAAAATTTTTTACCTAAAATGCTTGGTTTCCCAAAATTTTTACATTTTTAAAAAGGGTAATAGCAGAAAATACCCCCCAAAATTTGAAGCCCAATTTCTCCCGATTCAGAAAACACCCCATATGGGGGTGAAAAGTGCTCTGCTGGTGCACTACAGGTCTCAGAAGAGAAGGAGTCACATTTGGCTTTTTGAAAGCAAATTTTGCTCTGGGGGCATGCCGCATTTAGGAAGCCCCTATGGTGCCAGGACAGCAAAAAAAAACCACATGGCATACCATTTTGGAAACTAGACCCCTCGGGGAACGTAACTAGGAGTTAAGTGAACCGTTATACCCCACAGGTGTTTCATGACTTTTGTATATGTAAAAAAAAAAAAAATTTTTTACCTAAAATGCTTGTTTTCCCAAAAATTTTACATTTTTAAAAAGGGTAATAGCAGAAAATACCCCCCAAAATTTGTAACACAATTTCTCCCGAGTACGGCGATACCCCATATGTGGCCCTAAACTGTTGCCTTGAAATACGACAGGGCTCCAAAGTGAGAGCGCCATGCGCATTTGAGGCCTAAATTAGGGACTTGCATAGGGGTGGACATAGGGGTATTCTAAGCCAGTGATTCCCAAACAGGGTGCTTCCAGCTGTTGTAAAACTCCCAGCATGCCTAGACAGTCAGTGGCTATCTGGCAATACTGGGAGTAGTTGTTTTGCAACAGCTGGAGGCTCCGTTCTGGAAACAGTGGCGTACCAGACGTTTTTCATTTTTATTGGGGAGGGGAGAGGGGCTGTGTAGGGGTATGTGTATATGTAGTGTTTTTTACTTTTTATTTTATTTTTTGTTAGTGTAGTGTTTTTAGGGTACAGTCACATGGGCGGGGGTTCACAGTAGTTTCTCGCTGGCAGCTTGAGCTGCGGCAGAAAATTTGCCGCAGCTCAAACTTGCAGCCGGATACTTACTGTAAACCTTCGCCCATGTGAGTGTACCCTGTACGTTCACATTGGGGGGGGGGGGGCATCCAGCTGTTGCAAAACTACAACTCCCAGCATGTACGGTCTATCAGTGCATGCTGGGAGTTGTAGTTTTGCAACCGCTGGAGGCTCCGTTTTGGAAACAGTGACGTACCAGACGTTTTTCAATTTTTATTGGGGAGGGGAGGGGGGCTGTGTAGGGGTAAGTGCATATGTAGTGTTTTTTATTTTTTATTTTATTGTGTGTTAGTGTAGTGTAGTGTAGTGTTTTTTAGGGTACAGTCGCACGGGCGGGGGTTCACAGTAGTTTCTCGCTGGCAGTTTGAGCTGCGGCAGAAAATTTGCCACAGCTCAAACTTGCAGCCGGATACTTACTGTAATCCTCCGCCCATGTGAGTGTATGTACCCTGTACGTTCACATTGGGGGGGGGGGGCATCCAGCTGTTGCAAAACTACAACTCCCAGCATGTACGGTCTATCAGTGCATGCTGGGAGTTGTAGTTTTGCAACAGCTGGAGGCACACTGGTTGTGAAACACCGAGTTTGGTAACAAACTCAGTGTTTTGCAACCAGTGTGCCTTCAGCTGTTGCAAAAGCTACAACCCCCAGCATGTACGGACAGCGGAAGGGCATGCTGGGTCTTGTAGTTATGCAACAGCCGGAGGCATACTACTTTGGCTGGGGATTGTAGTCATGCAACAGCTGGAGACACACTGGTTTGCTACTTAACTCAGTGTGCCTTCAGCTGTTGCAAAACTACAACTCTCAGCAGTCACCGACAGCCAACGGGCATGCTGGGAGTTGTAGTTATGCAACCACCAGATGCACCACTACAACTCCCAGCATGCACTTTAGCTGATTGTGCAAGCTGGGAGTTGTAGTTATACAACAGCTGAAGGTACACTTTTCCATAGAAAAATGTGCCTCCAGCTGTTGCAAAACTACAAGTCCCAGCATGCCCATAAGGGCATGCTGGGAGTTGTGGTGGTCTGCCTCCTGCTGTTGCATAACTACAGCTCCCAGCATGTCCTTTTTGCATGCTGGGAGCTGTTGCTAAGCAACAGCAGGAGGCTGTCACTCACCTCCTTCTGCTGCTCCACGATGCCGCCGCACATGTCAGTCCCGCCGCCGCCGTCGCTCCTGGGGCCCCGATCCCAACAGGGATGCCGGTAATCGGAGTCCCCAGCACCCGGGGTCTTCTGCCCGCACCCGCTCACATCCTCCGGAAGAGGGGCGGAGCGGGTTGCGGGAGTGACACCCGCAGCAGGCGCCCTGATTGGTCGGCCGGGAAACCGCCCGACGAATCAGGGCATTCGTGAGGTGGCACCAGTGCCACCTCACCCCTGCTGGCAATGGCTGTTCGGGGCCGTCTCTGACGGCCCCGATCAGCCAGTAATTCTGGGTCATCGGGTCACTGGAGACCCGATTGACCCGGAATCCGCCGCAGATTGCTGGACTGAATTGTCCAGCGATCTGCGGCAATCGCCGACATGGGGGGACATAATGACCCCCCTGGGCGATATGCCGGGATGCCTCCTGAACAATTTCAGCAGGCATCCGGCTCCGCTCCAGCTAGCGGCTAGGGCCGGAAATGTGCAGGGCGTATCCATACGCCCTGTGTCCTTAAGGACTTGGAAACTGGGGCGTATGGATACGCCCTGTGTCCTTAAGGGGTTAAACGTATACATTTTCCTGCATGTAGTTATGATTTTTTCCAGAAGTACGACAATATCAAACTACATAAGTAGGGTATCATTTTAATCGTATGGACCTACAGAATAAAGTGAAGGTGTCATTTGTACCGAAAAATGTACTGCGTAGAAACGGAAGCCCCCAAAATTTACAAAATGGCGTTTTTTTTTCAATTTTGTCTCACAATGATTTTTTTTCCGTTTCGCCGTAGATTTTTTGGTAAAATGACTTATGTAATTACAAAGTAGAATTAGTGGCCCAAAAAATAAGCAATCATATGGATTTTTAGGTGCAAAATTGAAAGAGTTATGATTTTTTTAAAGGTAAGGAGGAAAAAACGAAAATGCAAAAACGGAAAAACCCCGGGTCCTTAAGGGGTTAATCGTATTGACCCAAAGAATAAAGAACACATGTAATTTTTACCGTAAATTGTACGGTGTGAAAACAAAACCTTCCAAAATTAGCAAAATTGCGGTTTTCTTTTTATTTTCCCCACACAAATAGTATTTTTTTGGGTTGCGCCATACATTTCATGGTAAAGTGAGGGATGGCATTACAACGGACAACTGGTTGCACAAAAAAAAAGCCCTCATGCTAGTCTGTGGATGAAAATATAAGAGAGTTATGATTTTTTGAAGGCGCGGAGGAAAAAACTAAAACGTAAAAATAAAATTGTCTGTGTCTTAGGGCCCAAATGGGCTGAGTCCTAAGGGGTTAGGACAGCTCAGGCAGATCGCTGTCAAATGGAGCTCTGTGTACTCTACACGGCACAGAGTTTGACTCTCCCCGCGTCGTGATTGGACACCTAGCAGTCACATGACCGGCCCTCACAGCAACCCGTCCTTAGTGACTGAGGCGCCGGCGCACAAGCAAGCAAACCACTGCTCAACACAGCAGACATCTCCGGGTCTATGCTGACAGCTGGAGATGAGTGAACTTACAGTGATTCGATTTGTCACGAACTTCTCGGCTCGGCAGTTGATGACTTATCCTGCATAAATGAGTTCAGCTTTCAGGTGCTCCGGTGGGCTGGAAAAGGTGGATACAGTCCTATAAGGCTCTCTCTGACTGTATCCACCTTTTCCAGCCCACTGGAGCACCTGAAAGCTGAACTAATTTATGCAGGATAAGTCATCAACTGCCGAGCCGAGAAGTTCGTGACAAATCGAATCACTGTAAGTTTGCTCATCTGCACTGACAGTGTTACTCTTTGTGATTTTTACCAATTTAAAGCTACAATGGTTATATATGTATACTTATGTTATGATTGATGTTTGATTGTGTGTTTTGTATGATTATGCTTGTATCTGTGCAGGTTGCATTCAACATCTGGGCCACGCTCCCTTTTGTGGTTTTGACCCTATTTGCATCTTTAATTATGCTTCCTGTTTACTCTGTCTGTATACCTGATCTGAGGAAGAGGGGGGACCTCCCCTCTAAATGCGTCATCTGTCTTTTACCTATGTTGTACAAATAAACTATCATGTTTATAAAGAACCTAAGGTTTCTTCTGAACTTTCTTCACTATCTGATGACCATGTTAGCAGTGCCTGGATTCTACAGGTCCTTTTTTATCCTTTCTATGGTGATTCCTTCAAGACAAGTGGCTACTTGTTTCCTGTGACCTCCGGCTCAGCTGCTCCTTGGACATCAGTGAGTACCCCTTGCACGGAGCGATATACTTTTACTTTTTGCTTAGGTGAGCGGCCACCTATAAGACACATGGGTCTCCGACACCTATTTGCCCCATTTATCTAAGGTAATACACAAGGTTCTGGTCCGCTTTTTTTTTTCCTTCCCTTTCTTTCTAACACTGAAGAAATTACACTCTGTTACAATGTACAAAGTAGTGAGTGCACAGGCTCTTTAACAGTGTTTAATGTTGTGTCCTCTCAAAATAACTCAACACACAGCCATTGTAAACCTTGGCAACAAAAGTAAGTACACCTTTAAGTGAAAATGTCCAAATTGGGCCCAATTAGCCATTCTCCCTCCCCGGCATCATGTAACTCATTAGTGTTACAGGGTCTCAGGTGTAAATGGGGAGCAGGTGTCTTAAATATGGTGTTATCACTCTCTCTAATATTGGTCACTGGTAGAGCAATGTGGCATCTCAGTGCAAACAGCTCTCTGATGATCTAAAAAAAATAAAACAAATTGTGCTCTACATAAAGCTGCCTAGACTAGAAGAAGATTGACAAGACCTTGAAACTAAGCTTCAGCACAGTGGCCAAGACCATACAGCAGTTTCACAGGACAGGTTCCACTCAGCATAGGCCTCACCCTGGTCGACCAAAGAAGTTGGGTGCACATGCTCAGTGTTATATCCAGAGGTTGTCTTTAGAAAATAGAGGTTTGTCTGCTGCCAGAATTGCTGCAAAGGTTGAAGGGGTGGTGGGATCAGCTTGTCTGTGCACAGACCAAACGCTGCTCACAGCCTCTTGTAAAGATGATGCACAAGAATGCCCCCAAACAGTTTGCTGAAGTCAAGCAGACATGGATTACTGAAATCATGTCCTGTGGTCCGATGAGACAAAGATAAACCTATTTGGTTCAAATGGTGTCAAGTGTGTGTGGCGGCAACCAGGTGAGGAGTACAAAGACAAGTGTGTGTGTGTCCTACAGTCAACCGTGGTGGGAGTGTCATGGCCAAGTCTGCATGAGTGCTGCTGGCACTGGAGAGCTACAGTTCATTAAGGTAACCATGAATGATCCCCTCCTTTCAGAGACTGGGCCACAGGGCAGTATTCCATCATGATAATGAACCCCAACACACCTCCAAGACTACCACTGCCTTGCTAGATTAGCTGAGGGTAAAAGGCCAAGCATGTCTCCAAACCTTAACTCTATTGAGTATCTGTGGGGCATCCTCAAATGGAAGGTGGGGAAGGGCAAGGTCTCTTACACCCACCAGTTCTGTGATGTCATCATGGAGGAGTGGAAGAGGACTCCAGTGGCAACCTGTGAAGTTATGGTGAAATCCATGTCCAAGAGGCGTAAAAAGTACCTGTCACCAAATAAACTGTTCTCATCTACCTCAGGCTATCTTCCCTGACTACTCCTCAAAACTATTTCACCTTTCTTTTTGCTCGCATAGTGCAATTTCCCAGCAGGCATGACATTACTGAAGCCTGCTGGGGGACAACTTCTGCCCTCACATGGTTGCAGCATTGTGATGAATAGAAGACCTCAGGCTCTGTGCATGTTTGTCTGTGTTGTCAGTGAGGTTCTCCTTCAGCTTTCAGTCTGTGTGGTATTCTGTGAGAATCTGTGGAGCTTTCACTTTCTGTGCAGCTGACAATCGAACTCCGTGCAGAGAAACACTTCCTGAGTTCAGACTCCTTCCAGGCCGGGAGGAGAACGAACTCACTGTATTAATTGTGGCAGGGAACAGAGCCACCTAGTGGCCGTTTTTTATATTACATTTTAAACATATTTATGTTGTTAATTTTAAAAGCAAGTGAATGGGAAAGTGTCTGCAAATTACACAAGGAACATTACATTAAACGTTTTATTTGGTGACATGTACTCTTTAAGGCAGTGCAGGAAAATAAAGGTGGCCACAAAAATATTGACACTTTGGGCCCAATTTGGGCAGTTCCACTTAGAGGTGCACCCCCTTTTGTTGCCATAGTTTAACCATTAATAGCTCTCTGTTTTGTTATTTTGTTACATTAGACACTGTACAGTACTACACAGTAAAGTATTGAGTGCACAGTCTGTATAAGTATGTAGTTTATTCAATGTTGTCATATGAAATATTTAGAAAAATAGACAAAAAATTAAGCAACATTTTTTTCGGAGTTGAAAATACAGTTAAACTGACATGCCATCTTTATTCTATGGCTCAGTACAATTCCAGTGATACCAAACTTAAGTAATATTTATGGTTAACCTGTTGGGGACGAAGGGCGTATGCATACGCCCTTGCGTCCTGGTACTTAAGGACGAAGGGCGTATCCATACGCCCGTGGGAATTTCGGCCCAACAGGCGGGGACCGGGCCGGGGTGACTGCTGATATCTATCAGCAGGCACCCCGTGCAAATGCCCAGGGTGGTCATTAGACCCCCCCCATGTCGGCGATCGGCGCAAATCGCAAGTGAATTCACACTTGCGATTTGCGCCGATTCCGGGTCATTACGGGTCTATGGTGACCCGGAATAGAAGGGGGATCGCGGGTGTCTAAGACACCCACGATCCCCCTAAAGCGATAGGAGTGAGGTGGCAGAGTTGCCACTCCTCCTATCTCTGCTATTGGTGGTCTAGACGCGACCACCAATAGCAGATCTGGGGCGGAGGGGTTTACTTTCGTTTTCCCCGTCCTGCCCTCCCACAATAGGCGGGGCAGAGCGGGGAAAACGAAGAGGAGCGGCGCCGGAGTCCACTTACCCCTCCGGAGGCAGCGGAGCGACGGGGATCGGCGGTCGGCGACGGAGATCTGCGGCGGCGTGCGACAAAAGAGGACGGCTCCCAGATGCGACGGAAGCCGGTGAGTAGTTGCCTAGCAACATCTAGAGGGCTACAGTCTGAGACCACTATAGTGGTCTCTAGACTGTAGCCCTCCAGATGTTGCAAAACTACAACTCCCAGCATGCCCAGACAGCTGTTTGCTGTGTGGGCATGCTGGAATTTGTAGTTTTGCAACAGCTGGAGGTCTGCAGTTTAGAGACCACTGCACAGTGATCTCTATACTGCCCTCTAGATGTTGCAAAACTACAACTCCTAGCATGCCCACACAGCTGTTTGCTGTCTGGGCATGCTGGAAGTTGTAGTTTTGCAACATCTGGAGGTCCACAGTTTGGAGATCACTGTTCAGTGGTCTCTAAATTGTAGCACTCCAGATGTTGCAAAACTACAAATTCCAGCATGCCCACACAGAAAACAGCTGTCTCGGCATGCTGGGAGTTGTAGTTGCGTACCTCCAGCTGTTGCATAACTACATCTCCCAGCATGCCCTTCTGTGATCAGACATGCTGGGAATTGTAGTTTTGCAACAGCTGGAGGCTCACTGGTTGGAAAATACTGAGTTAGGTAACAGAACCCAACTCAGTATTTTCCAACCAGTGTGCCTCCAGCTGTTGCAAAACTACAACTCCCAGCATGTACTGACAGACCGTGCATGCTGGGAGTTGTAGTTTTGCAACAGCTGGAGGCTCACTGGTTGGAAAATACTGAGATAGGTAACAGAACCTAACTGAAGGTTTTCCAACCAGTGTGCCTCCAGCTGTTTCAAAACTACAACTCCCAGCATGTACTGACAGACCGTGCATGCTGGGAGTTGTAGTTTTGAAACAGCTGGAGGTTTGCCCCCCCCCCCCCCCCATGTGAACGTACAGGGTACATTCACACGGGCGGGTTTACAGCAAGTTTCCTGCTTCAAGTATGAGCTGCAGCGCAAATTCCTAGTGGGAAACTCACCGTAACCCGCCAGTGTGACTGTACCCTAAAAACACTACACTAACACCTAATAAAGGGTAAAACACTACATATACACCCCATTACACTGTCCCCCCCAATAAAATTGAAAAACGTATTGTACAGCAGTGTTTCCAAAACGGAGCCTCCAGCTGTTGCAAAACAACAACTCCCAGCATTTCCGGACAGCCACTGATTGTTCAGGCATGCTGTGAGTTTAGCAACAGCTGGAGGCACCCTGTTTGGGAATCACTGGCGGAGAATACCCCTATGTCCACCCCTATGCAATCCCTAATTTAGTCCTCAAATGCGCATGGTGCTCTCTCACTTTGGAGCCCTGTCGTATTTCAAGGAAACAGTTTAGGGACACATATGGGGTATCTCCGTACTCGGGAGAAATTGCACTACAAATTTTGGGGGGCTTTTTCTCCTTTTACCCCTTATGAAAAGGAAAAGTTGGGGTCTACACCCCCAAAATTTGTAACGCAATTTCTCCTAAGTACAGAAATACCCCATATGTGGGCGTAAAATACTCTGTGGGTGCACAACAAGGCTCAGGAGTGAGAGCGCAACATGTACATTTGAGGCCGAAATTGGTGATTTGCACAGGGGTGGCTGATTTTACAGCGGTTCTAACATAAATGCTAAAAAATAAATACCCACATATGACCCCATTTTGGAAACTACACCCCTCACGGAATGTAATAAGGGGTACAGTGAGCATTTACGCCCCACAGGGGTCTGACAGATTTTTGGAACAGTGGTACGTGAAAATGAAAAATGTAATTTTTTTGTTTGCACAGCCCACTGTCAAACGCCAGTGGGGTGTAAATGCTCACTGTACCCCTTATTACATTCCGTGAGGGGTGTAGTTTCCAAAATGGGGTCACATGTGGGGGGGTCCACTGTTCTGGCACCACGGGGGGCTTTGTAAATGCACATGGCCCCCGACTTCCATTCCAAACAAATCTCTCTAAAAGCTCAATAGCGCTCCTTCTCTTCTGAGCATTGTAGTTCGCTCGCAGTGCACTTGACGTCCAAACATGGGGTATTTCCATACTCAGAAGAAATGGGGTTACAAATTTTGGGGGGCATTTTCTCCTATTACCCTTTGTAAAAAAGTAAAATTTGGGGAAAAACCAGCATTTTAGTGGAAAAATATTTTTTTTTCATTTACACATCCGACTTTAATAAAAAGTTGTCAAACACCTGTGGGGTGTTAAGGCTCACCGTACCCCTTGTTACGTTCCTTGAGGGGTGTCGTTTCCATAATAGTGTGCGATGTGGGGTTTTTTGCTGTCCTGGCACCATAGGGGCTTCCTAAATGGGACATGCCCCCCAAAAACCATTTCAGAAAAACTCACTCTCCTAAATCCCATTGTTGCTCCTTTGCTTCTGAGCCCTCTAGTGCACCCGCCGAACACTTGACATACACATATGAGGTATTTCCTTACTCGAGAGAAATTGGGTTACAAATTTTGAGAGGATTTTTTTCCTTTTACCCCTTGTAAAAATTCAAAAACTGGGTCTACAAGAACATGCCAGTGTAAAAAATGAAGATTTTGAATTTTCTCCTTCACTTTGCTGCTATTCCTGTGAAACACCTAAAGGGTTAACACACTTACTGAATGTCATTTTGAATACTTTGAGGGGTGCAGTTTTTATAATGGGGTCATTTATCGGGTATTTCTAACCAGAAGACCCTTCAAATCCACTTCAAACCTGAACTGGTCCCTGAAAAATTTTTGCGAAAAATTTGAAAATTGCTGCTATATTTTGAAGTCCTCTGATGTTTTCCAAAAGTAAAAACTCATCAATTTTATGATGCAAACATAAAGTAGACATATTGTATATGTGAATCAATATATAATTTATTTGGAATATCCATATTCCTTATAAGCAGAGAGCTTCAAAGTTAGAAAAATGCAAAATTTTCAAATTTTTCATGAAATTTTTGCATTTTTCACCAAGAAAGGATGCAAGTATAGCCAAAAATTTACCACTAACATAAAGTAGAATATGTCACGAAAAAACAGTCTCGGAATCAAATTTATAAGTAAAAGCATTCCAGAGTTATTAATGCTTAAAGTGACAGTGGTCAGATTTGCAAAAAATGCTCCCGTCCTTAGGGTCATAATGGGCTCCGTCCCCAAGGGGTTAAAAAAAAAAAATACTTTAATCATGAAAAAAAAAAAAGTTTGTTCATTATTTTTATTTTTCCACCAACGGAGTTGTTAAGGTTTGTTTTTTGCACCATGAGCTGTAGTTTTTAATGGTACCACTTTTGTGTAGTTCTGGCTTTTTGATCACTTTTAATTATGTTTTTTTGGTGGTGGTGTTGGCGGTCTATGGGGCCACTAGACAACAGGGAATAATGACATTTAATGTTTTAATGCTGTGATCTGCATAGATCACGGTATTTAACAAGTTAAATCACATACATCGGAGTTATCTCCGACGTCCATAATTACTGGCAGGTGTCAGCTGCTGAAAGCAGCGGGCATCTCCCAGTTGTGACATGGACTGGCCCCACAAGCCCGCTTCATGTCCACCCATCGACCCATGACGTACATGTATGCCATGGGTCAGGTAGGAGTTAAGTCACCAAGATAAAGGTTATTTTTATATAATTTTTTTCTGTAGTAATCCCAACGATAAGGGGTTTACACATTTTAGGAATATGCTACCAGACAGGAGAGAGCACAGAGGAGTGCTATCAGAAAGGAGAGAGCACAGAGGAGTCCTATCAGACAGGGGAGAGCATAGAGGAGTACTATCAGGCAGAAGAGAGCACAGAGGAGTCCTATCAGACAGGAGAGAGCACAGAGGAGTGCTATAAGACAGGAGAGAGCACAGATCCCCTGTGCCCTCTCCTGTCTGATAGGAGAGAGCAAAGAGGAGTCCTATCAGACAGGAGAGCGCACAGGGGAGTCCTATCAGACAGGAGAGAGCAAAGAGGAGTCCTATCAGACAGGAGAGAGCAAAGAGGAGTCCTATCAGACAGGAGAGCGCACAGGGGAGTCCTGTCTGATAGGACGCCGCTGTGCTCTCCCCGTCTGATAGCACTCCTCTGTGCTCTTCCCGTCTGATAGGACTCCTCTGTGTTCTCCCCGTCTGATAGGACTCCTCTGTGCTCTCTCCTGTCTGATAGGACTCCTCTGTGCTCTCTCCTGTCTGATAGGACTCCTCTGTGCTCTCTCCTGTCTGATAGGACTCCTCTGTGCTCTCTCCTGTCTGATAGCACTCCTCTGTGCTCTCTACTGTCTGATAACACTCCTCTGTGCTCTCTCCTGTCTGATAGTACTCCTCTGTGCTCTCTCCTGTCTGATAGGACTCCTCTGTGCTCTCTCCTGTCTGACAGGACTCCTCTGTGCTCTCTCCTATGAGAGAGGAGAGAGCACAGGGGAGTGCTAGCCCATAGATATTGCCCAAGCCTGTGCTTTAGCTTAGACAAAGCCATGATTTTATAAGCTATGATATCTATAAAAAGGAAATAAAATTTTCTTATGAAGTACAGTGGTCCCTCAACATACGATGGTAATTCGTTCCAAACGACCCATCGTTTGTCGAATCCATCGTATGTTGAGGGATCCGTGCAATGTAAAGTATAGGAAGCTGTACTCACCTGTCCCCGCCGCTCCGGACCGGGTCCTCACCGCTCCCGATGCTGTCCCAGGGGCTCCAGATGCTGTCCCGCTGCTCCGGTGTCTTCTTCGCGATCCTCCGGCTTCTTCCGCATCTTCTGCAGGGTCCGGGCCTCGCTTTCTGGTGACGTTACTACGCTGCTGCGCCGGCGCGGCGTGCGTAGTGACGTAATAACGACGCCGGAAAGCGAGGCCCGGACCCTGGAGAAGAGGCACAAGACACCGGAGGATCGCGAAGTGGACCCGGAGCAGCGGGAATAGGTAAGCGAACCTGCCAGGGATGCTTAAACTGCTATCCGACAGCAGCTTAAGCATTTTGCGCTGTCGGATAGCAGTTAATGCGATGGCCCCGACATATAAACGCATCGTATGTTGATGCTGACATCGACATGCGATGGCCTCTGAGAGGCCATCGTATGTCGATTTTATCATATTTCGGGGCCATCGCATGTCGGGGGGTTACTGTATATTAAAAAGGTACATTTTTTGCCAAGATGTACATACAACATATAAGAAGTTTTTGTATGACAGTGCCCATTTAAGGTTTTACTGTAAATGTATTTCTTGACTGTCTTACTGTAAAACATAGCTTCCACTTATATATCTACAGGCTGCCATGAGATTGCAGATGAATTCAGGACACAGGAAATTGACGGACAGGCTCTTCTTTTATTGAAGGAAGATCATCTGATGAGCACCATGAATATTAAGTTGGGACCAGCCCTTAAGATTTGTGCCCGCATTAACTCACTAAAGGAAACATAGTTTACTACAAGGCGGCATTAACTAAGTGTACAGTGAAGAAATAGTCTTTGCAAGTAGACAGTCCACGCATTGGATAGTTTTGTAGTCATTTGTTTCTTGAATCAGTGTAAGCCTGTTCCATCACTGGACAGTCAATGGAGATTTTGAAAGAACCAGCACTTGGTATTTACAAAGAAAACGCTCAATACAGCTGAAGGCAGAAACCACATGGAACATTTGGTCCCTTATTTTGCAAATTGGTCCTCATTTATATATTTAATTCCAGTTTTCTTCAATTTCTATAACTGGGAACATGTTGGGTAGTTGAGATTCTGTAACGTATTGTTCTGAACATTTCCCTACATACTTAACTTCCATTGTATGTTTTCTACCACTTGTATTTTTCTATCTTACTGAAAGTGAATCAAGTATTGCACAGACAGATCGCCAGTATTCTTTATATCTTAAAAGCTATGTAATATGAAAGCTTTGCGTGATTTAATAAGAACTACGGTACTTTCCACATTGTATTATATAATACGTCAGTGATCTTCAGTGTGAAAGCATTTGTCATAATACAAATATGCAGCCAAAGTTACTTGGCACTGCATTGACCTTAATAAAGAAGCTCTCCACCTCCCAAAGTATTCATAGCATGATGGGTTTTATTTAGCTGTTCACTTCATGAATATTAATGGACAGAATGAATGTGGTTTTAAAAAGTAAAGCAATATGGCACCTTGCTTTTGTTACAGTATAAGGAGAAATCGTTAAGTATCTTGAATATATGCAATGAAGGCTATGTATACATATGAACATTTCAGATGTAAGTGACAAATATTTATTACTATTTGTGTTAACATGGACTCTGTAGTGTCAACTGATGTGTCCTTGAAAAACAAAAAGTAAAACAATTGGAGAATTACTGAGGTTGTCAAGTGGGATTTATTTTATTTATTTTTTTAAAAGGGTCAGCTTAATAAAAACACCAAAAGCATTACTTACCTCCCCTATTCCCTTGTATGGGTCCCTGCTAATCTCAGGAAATGCCTACCCCCAAAATTTGCTGAATAGGCCTTTCCTGTGTGAGCTGCACGCCAGTGCTTGAGGCTCAGAGTCTGAAGCTCACAATACTCCGACCCCATAGTCATGAGGCTTCAGACCGAGCCTCCAGCGCTGTCGTGCTTCTCACACAGGTGGCTGCTGCCTAAGAGATTGCGGGGGTCCCTAGCAGATAGGGGATCAGATGTCTTAGGACCGGAGTACCCCTTTAAACAGCAGCTGGGAATCAGATGGGAGATAAGATCTATGTAAAATAAACTACAGCATACTTACTTGCTTAGACTAGCACCATCATTCTGTTCCACCCTAGTACCTGTGTTATTTACCCTAATGATATGCTTTCTCTTTCTGCTCTCCCGGTGACTTCTGAATCCATTGTAGTCAACCAGTAAATTTGAGGCGATAGGTAGACCAGTAAACATAGGCATTATGGCAGAAAAGAGCTGGTCTGGGCAAGAGAGTACGCTGCAGTCTGCTATTTCACTGCTCTAATAGGAAATAAATGTTTTACTTTTAATTTAAGACCAAAAAACACAGAATAAAAAAGGTTTAGTGTTTAAAGTATCGGAGGGTGGAATGTGGGAAGCTTTTGCTGAACTCTCCCTTCAGGTTTTCTCTTCATTCTACCAGTGCTATGACAATAGATTTCTTAAAAAGCTAATTTTCTGGTTTGCAAGAAATGGGGACTGTTTACATAGATAAGACATTTACACCCAGCACACTTGACAAATAATACTTACAGTTCACTAGCAAAGCGCCTGCATCATAATAAAGCCGTTAATGTGTTTTAGTTATAAAAGTGGCTCCAAAGCAAAGTTGTACCGAAAAGCCATTAGTTTACACAGAAAATTGTATCATAGGAACATATGCACTATTTCCAATTATAGGTGATCGCCTTTACGGTACAGTCACAAGTGAGGGATCTACAGCAAGTTTCCTCCTGCAGGTTTGACTTCAATATAATCTGCTGCGGCTCAAACCTACTGCAGGCAACTCGCTGTAGATCCTGCTGTGTGAACCTAGCCTTGGGCTGAATTCACACAGTGAAAACACCACACACACACATTTAAAAAAAAGAATTATTATATATAGATATACACATATAGATATATATATATATATATAGAGAGAGAGAGATAGATAGAAGGAAATGCGATGACAGCACACTGGAGTAGTCCCACAGTAGATGGGTGCAAGCCAAAATCAACAGTCCCAGTCGCAGACTGTTTAGCCAATATCCAGAATAGATATTAGGCAGCACACCAAGTAGTGTTCAAATCAAAGTGCGATTTAATATCCCATATGAAGATATAACGTTTCGGCAGTATCACACTGCCTTTCTCAAGCATAACATGGTGGGTATCAGAGTGACAATATATCAGGTGAACAATCAAGTGTTTTTCAATTACAATCATTACATGATTACAAAAAGATTCTCAAAATTCATATACAACATAGTAACAAAATAAAAACCAATCATATATAGTGTTAAAAAGTAAAGTGCAAATATTCATTATAGTACAGATGGTAAAAATCAGTGCATGTATATACTATAAAAACCATATTTAGTTAATTGCAGTGCAGGTGTAATAATTAAAAACATTAGTGAGGGGGCGGGCTGTCATCACTCACCATAATAAAATTTATCATCATAAGTATACGGTATGTGTCTTGGTTACACATACCGTATACTTATGATGATAACTTTTATTATGGTGAGTGATGACAGCCCGCCCCCTCACTAATGTTTTTAATTATTACACCTGCACTGCAATTAACTAAATATGGTTTTTATAGTATATACATGCACTGATTTTTACCATCTGTACTATGAATATTTGCACTTTACTTTTTAACACTATATATGATTGGTTTTTATTTTGTTACTATGTTGTATATGAATTTTGATAATCTTTTTGTAATCATGTAATGATTGTAATTGAAAAACACTTGATTGTTCACCTGATATATTGTCACTCTGATACCCACCATGTTATGCTTGAGAAAGGCAGTGTGATACTGACGAAACGTTGTATCTTCATATGGGATATTAAATCGCACTTTGATTTGAACACTACTTGGTGTGCTGCCTAATACCTATTCTGGATATATAAATATAATTTTATGCCAAATAAAGACTGTATGACAGAAGCCTTAAAGCTAAAACAGGGAGCCCAGCCCAAACAAAGGAGGTTTCTTTACCAGAAGACGGGACAACTGGATCCTGCATCAGGAAGCCACTAAGCCAGTCCTTTTATTTCCAGGTTTCCCATCTCAACTTTCCGGGATGCTGTTGTGACGAGGAGAAAGTTTATTTTCTCTATTGGCTCCATTGGGGGACACAGACCGTGGCTGTATCTTGCTGTCTCTAGGAGGTATGACACTATGGTAATAAAAAAAAAGTCAGCTCTTCCCAGCAGGATATACCCGCCTTCAGGCTCTGAGCTAGTCAGTTTAAGCTTAGTGTCTGAAGGAGGTGGACTGGTCTGGGTTGCCCAGACCAGGTCTTCTGTTTTTTGTTTTCCTAGTATAGGGACGTGTTAGTTTTTTATTCCTTTTTCTTTCTGTTTTCAGGTGGGGACTCGGGAACTGCGGTTCACTGTTTCCCCATTGCGAGTAAGGGGGCACAGACATTGCGTATATGCGCTGTTAACCCCCTTTCGCCAACGGTCAGCGCCTGGGTGGTACCTCATGGGTCCGGGTCTCCCTATGTCTCTGCTCGCCTCGCTCGCGCATAGCAGCCAGGCGTGATGCAGGGACCTTAAGCTGACTGAAGACTTAACTGAAGACTCCATTAGGTAACTTCTTCTGACTGAGGTAAGTACTTTTTTTCCACAGGTACAGCCTCGCAACCTCTGGAGACCCCCTGTTTTGGCCCACCCTCAGTTTTTGGGGCTTGTTTAACAGCCTGGGTTTCTTCCCTGACCCAGTATATGGCTGACTTGACCCAAGTCTCCCGTTATGTGGCTGAGGCCTCCCGCGAAATGGTGTCCGCTTTGAAGGGGTCATCCCTGCGCAGGACCTCCGAGAGGGCCCGCTCGTCGTCTCCTCATACTTCACGCTCTCACAAGCGTGCTAGGGGTGCCTCGTCTGACTCTTCCATTGAGTCTTCGGATAGACGTGGGCGTTTCCCCTCGCGGGTCTCGCCCCCCCCCTATCATCTGGGCACAAACGTCGCTCCTCCAGAGGACGTTCTCGGAGTCGCTGCTCTGCCACACCAGAGCAGTGTATCCGGTCTGGATTGCCCCCCTCCAGGACTGCCTCTACTCATTCACATTCCCCTGGGGAACTAGTGGACGAGGCTTCCGAACCGGCATTTGACCCAGAGGACCGCGCGGACTCAATTGCTATGGTGAACTCATTGGTGACAGCCATAAGAGACACCTTTCACTTGGAGGACCCAGGATCTTCGGATGTCAATCCGGAAGTATCCTTTCATCGTACTAAGCCAGCACCTCAAAGGTTCAGCTCTCACGCTGACTTTGATGACATTTTGGAATCCGCATAGAAACATCCAGACAAGAGATTCCCGGGAGTCAAGACCATTCAAGAACGTTATCCATTTGACAAGGACTTTGTTGCTAAGGTGGCTTCCCCTCCCTCTGTGGACCCACCAATCTCCCGGATCTCAAAGGCGACTATGCGGCCTCTGGCAGATGCCGCTTCCTTCAAGGATCCAGCGGACAAAAAGGTAGAATCTTTAGCGAAGTTCGCTACTGAAGCAGCTGGCTCTTCTCTTCTTCCCATCTTTGCCTCGACATGGGTGTCCAAGGCTCTGTCGGAGTGGTGTCAACAGCTCCATCAGGATATTTTAGCGGGATCCCCCCACCAGAGGATCTATCTGCTCTGGCTCTCCGTTGCGCTAAGGTTGGGGACTTTGTGCACAGCTTCCATGCAGGCAGCCCGTTGTTCTGCCTTTGCTGTGGGTCACCTAGCAGCCCTCCGCCGCTCTACGTGGCTTAAAGCCTGGAATGCGAATGCCGCTTCCAAAAGGTCTCTCACTGAGCTTCCCTTTACGGGTGGCCGTCTTTTTGGCAAACGCTTTAATGAAATTATCTCCGAGGCAATGGGAGGTAAGAGTTCCTAGTTACCTCAAAATAAGGCTCGCCCTACTTCCCAAAGGAAGTCTTTTTCCTTTCGGTCCTTTCGGACCTCTGGCTACAACAAAGGGTCCGGACAGGCGCCCTTGAGGGACAAGAAGGCTCCCTCATTTCGGGCACGCCCATCTTGGAAGTCGGGCTCCAACCGCTCTGGCCGTTTTGCGCCCAAATCGGGCAACCGCAAACCCACTTCTGCATGAAGTAAGGCCTCCACGCGCGGTTTCTTTGCGGGTGGGAAGTCGTCTTTTGTTTTTCCGAGACATCTGGACCTCACACATTCAGGACTCTTGGGTCAGGGACGTGGTGTCCAACGGTTACCGTATCAAATTTGCCTCCCTCCTGAGGGATTGCTTTTTTCGATCCGGGCCCCCCGGTCTCCTCCCCTGGTGAAGCAATTTTGTGCGGCTCTCCAGTCCCTGCTTCTCTAGGGGGTGATTGTTCCCGTCCCCCTAGAGGAACGTTTTCGGGGTTTCTATTCAAATCTCTTTGTGGTCCCCAAGAAGGACGGTTCTGTACGACCAATCCTAGACCTCAAGCGTCTCAACCGTCATCTTCTCATCCGCCACTTCCGGATGGAATCTCTCCGCTCGGTGGTGGCATCCCTGGAACAGGGGGAGTTTCTCTCCTCAGTGGACATCAAAGATGCCTACCTCCATGTGCCAATATTTCCAGGCCATCATCGGTACCTCCGCTTTGCAGTTCCGGAGGGGCACTTTCAATTTGAAGCTCTCCCCTTCGGTCTAGCCACGGCTCCTCAGGTCTTTACGAAGGTCCTTGCGCCAGTGATGGGCCTGTTACGGTCGAGAGGCATCTCTGTGATACCCTATCTGGACGACCTTCTCATCAAGGCTCCAACCAGAGCCCAGACTCGGGAGAATCTGGACGTCACTCTCCACACTCTGACTCGTTTCGGCTAGCTGGTCAATCAGGACAAGTCAGTCCTCCGGCCTACCCAGTCTCTAACCTTTCTGGGGTTTCGATTCGACACGGCCTCTGCCCGAATTTATCTGCCGCCGGACAAACGTCTGGCGCTCTGGGAGGGGGTCCGCTCCCTGTGGACTCAGGTATCAGTCTCCATCTGCACTTGTATAGAAGTCCTGGGTCGGATGGTGGCAGCTATGGAGGCCGTGCTCTTTGCTCAGTTCCATTACCGCCCTCTCCAACTGGCGATTCTCTCTCGATGGAACAGGTCGCCTCTGTCCCTTGATCATCAGATTATTCTCTCTCCCAGGGTCCGTCAGTCTCTGCTCTGGTAGCTCCGCTCGTCGCTTCTTATCCAGGGGCGGTCCTTCCTTCCTCTTCATTGGCAGGTGGTTACGACGGATGCCAGCCTGTCAGGCTGGGGCGGCGTGTTCAGGGATTGGACGGTTCAGGGTCTCTGGTCTCCCCAGGAGACTCTTCTTCCGATAAACATATTGGAATTACGGGCGATTCTTCTTTGTCTTCTTCATTGGGAGCTCCGTCTTCAGTCCCGTCCTGTCCGCGTTCAGTCAGACAACGCCACGGCCGTGGCGTACATAAAACAGGGCGGCACCCGCAGCTCGGCAGCCATGGCCGAGGTGACCAAAATTCTTTCCTGGGCGGAGAGCCAGGTTCCGGCCATTTCGGCGATCCACATTCCAGGAGTGCTCAACTGGGAAGCGGACTTCCTCAGTCAGTCCTCTCCCGAGTGGTCTCTTCATCCATAGGTCTTCACGCAGCTCTGCGACCTCTGGGGAGTTCCGGACGGGGACCTCTTCACGTCTCGGCACAATCGCAGGGGTGTGGAAATTTTATAAAAAACTACTTGTCCACGGGACTAAAATGGAGCAAAATCTACTTGTCCCTCATGACGATCCACTTGTCTGGGCCAATTTTCGCTTTTACACTCTCGTTTTTTCCTCCTCGCTCTATAATAGCGATAACTACCTACTTTAATGATAAATACCTACTATAAGGATATCTTTTAATTTTTCAATAACATATTCTCCGAACTATATATATATATATATATATATATATATATATATAAATATATATATTTATTAAGGGAAGTGAAATTAAAATAGTAAAAGATAATTTTGCAGATTTGGTGGTTTTCTTTTCTGCGCCATTTACCTTGGGGTTGAGGTAACATGTTAGTTTTATACTTTAGGCGCCTGATTACAGCGATACCAGATTTGTATCGTTTACGTCATGTTTTACTAATTCTGAACTTTTTCTAGTTTTATTAATTGCCATTTTTTAACCCCTGTAGCTTAATTTTTTTCCGCATACCAGGCTGCATGAGGGCTCATTTTTTGCGCCATAATCTGTTTTTTGTATCGGTACCATTTTGGCATTGATCTCACTTTTTAATCGCTTTTTAACTTTTTTTTCTGGGATATTATAAAAATTGCAAATCTGTGGTTTGGTATTTTTTTACATTTACCGTACGGGATACATAATGTTATATTTTCATAGGTTGTACAATTACGCACAAAGCGATACCAAATATGTTTATTTTTATTATGTTTGCATGTTTTTATATAGGAAAAGGGGGTGATTTGAACTTTTAACATGGAAGGGGTTAATGCAGCGGTCTTCAAACTGTGGCCCTCCAGATGTTGCAAAACTACAACTCCCAGCATGCCCGGACAGCCAACGGCTGTCCTGGCATGCTGGGAAGTGTAGTTTTGGAACATCTGGAGGAGCACAGTTTGAAGACTACTGGGTTAATGTGTGTCTTTCAAACTTTTATTAAAACTTTATTTTATTTTATTTATTTTTTTACACTTTATTACACTTATAGGAGGAATCATTAGATTCCTCAGACAGATGAATAGAGTTCTATTGAACTCTATTAATCTGTGTGCTCTGTGATCCATTGATAGAGCCTAGTCCAGCCAGGATCTATCAATGACAGAGCGGGACAGGAGGAAGCAGAGGTAAGTCCTCGGGCTACCTCCATAGTGGATCGCCCCCCTGCGATCGCGCTGCGGGGGGGCGATCCACCCCACTAGCCCACCAGGGAGCATTCACGTCCATTTAGACGCCGCTGTCAGCTTTGACAGCGGCGATCTAAAGGGTTAATAGCCAGCCGCTGCGATCGCCGCATGCTGGCTATTAGCGGCGGCCCCCGGCTACTGAAAACAGCCGGGGGCTGCAGAGTATGGAGCGGGCAGGAATCCAGAGCCCGCTCCATACATACTGCAGAGCGCCACATGCATCTCCCCGTGCAGACGCGTCTCCTCCCCTCAGCTCTCCGAAGCTACAGCTGGGGGGAGTGAAGGCAGAGGACGCAGGTCTGCACGGGGAGCAAGAAGCCACGCCCCTTCATCTCCCCCCGCACGTCTGCAGAGCAGGGGAGAGAAGACACATACACAGCTTCTCATCTCCCCTGCTCTACTTCGGAGGACACAGGCTGCAGAGTATGGAGCGGGCACGAGTCAGGAGCCCGCTCCATACAGACTGCAGATCGCGCCGCACTTGTCAGGTCCGGCCCTGCTTGCCCGAAGCCGGGCTAAGGGCCGGACAAATTCACCTGCCCGGCGCCCAAAACTGCTAGTCCCGGGCGTCGGGCGATAGAAATTCCACATCCCTGAATCGGAAAATTCTTCTGTTTGTGTCCAAGTCCCGGGACCCTCAGGCCTTGGCCGTGGACGCCCTAGTGATTCCTTGGACAGGGTTCGCCCTGCCTTATCTGTTCCCTCCTCTTCCGCTCCTTCCCAGGGTGCTGAGGAAGCTCAAGGCAGAGGTCATTCCCACCATTCTGGTAGCTCCAGATTGGCCCCGAAGGTCGTGGTACGCCGACGTAGTCAGGCTCCTAGACGACACTCCTCTCCGCCATCCGCTCCGCCCGAATCTACTCTCTCAGGGTCCTCTTTGCCACCCCAATTTACAGTCGCTGCATTTGATGGCGTGGCGGTTGAGAACGCGGTTTTGAGGGCCCGCGGGTTTTCCTCACAAGTCATTCACAACATGCTCAAGGCTTGTAAGCCCTCCTCCACAAGAATTTACCACCGTACTTGGCGGTCTTATTTTCATTAGTGTGAAGCTCAGGACTTCTCCCCGGTGACCTCAGTTCCCAGTCTTCTCTCCTTTTTACAGTCGGGGCTGGAACTGGGATTGTCTCTCAGTTCCCTTAAAGGTCAGGTTTCAGCCTTTGCTGTTCTCTTCCAGCGGCCCCTGGCTTCTAATTCTCATGTCCGGACTTTCCTGCAAGGAGTGGCGCACACTGTTCCTCCTTATCGGTCACCCTCTCCCCCTTTGGACTTGAGTGCCCTCCAGGGTGCACCCTTTGAGCCCCTTAGAGAGGTGTCTCTCCGCCTCCTTTCTTGGAAAGTGGCCTTTCTTGTGGCTATCACCTCCATCTGGAGAGTGTCTTAATTGGCAGCTCTTTCCTACCGTTCTCTGTTTCTGGTGGTTTCCGGCCAGATCCTTCCGTTTTGCCCAAGGTGGTCTCAGCCTTTCATCTCAATGAGGACATTGTCCTCCCGTCCTTTTGTCCTGCTCCCTCTCATCCTAAGGAGCGCTTACTACACAAGCTGGATGTAGTCCGGGCTGTTCGGGCTTATCTCTATCACGTCCTCGTTTCGTCAGTGTGATTCCTTTTTTGTCCTTACGGAAGGTCGTCGCAAGGGACAACCTGCTTCCAAGGCCACCATTTCTAGGTGGATTCGGTCCGCCATTTCGTAAGCCTATCGCTGCAAGGGGAAGATTCCTCGTTTCAGGGTTGTGGCTTATTCCACTCGTTCTGTTGGGGCATCCTGGGCTCTCCAGAATAGAGCCTCGGCCTTGCAGATTTGCAAGGCGGCTACCTGGTCATCTTTGCACACTTTCTCGAGGTTTTACCGACTTCATACTTTCGCATTGGCTGATGCTAGTCTGGGCGTAAAGTGTTGCAGGCAGCAGTGGATCGGCCGTCTGCCTGATTACTTATCTGCCCACCCAAGGGACGGCTTTGGTACGTCCCACAGTCTTTGTCCCCAATGGAGCTGATAGAGAAAAGGAGATTTTTTAAACACTTACCGTAAAATCTCTCTTTCTCGAAGGATCCATTGGGGGACACAGCTCCCGCCCTTTGTTTGGGTTTTTCCCGTTGGTTCTCTGTCAGAGGGTGTGTTCAGTTATGTTTTTCCTTCTGGTTTGCGGACAGTTTTTGGGTTTTCCTTGACCTATTGGTCTCCTCCTATTGCTCTGGAACTTAAACTGACTAGCTCAGAGCCTGAAGGCGGGTATATCCTGCTGGGAGGAGCTGACTATTACCATAGTGTCACACCTCCTAGAGACAGCAAGATACACCCACGGTTTGTGTCCCCCAATGGATCCTTCGAGAAAGAGATTTTATGGTAAGTAAAAAAAAAAAAAAAAAAAAAAAAAAGCTAGGAGATAAAAGCAGGGGGGACCACTGAGAAACCTATTTTCTTTTGTTTTATTTTAACCCCTTAACGACAGGACGTATATTTGCATCCTGCTCCGGCTGCCGCGATTTGAAGCGGGATTGCGCCGCGATCCCGCATCATATCGCGTCAGTCCCGGCGCTCATCAACGGCCGGGACCCGCGGCTAATACCACACATCGCCGATCACGGCGATGTGCGGTATTAACCCTTTAGAAGCGGCGGTCAAAGCTGACCGCCGCTTCTAAAGTGAAAGTGACCCGGCTGCTCAGTCGGGCTGTTCGGGACCACCGCGGTGAAATCGCGGCGTCCCGAACAGCTGACAGGACACCGGGAGGGCCCCTACATGCCTCCCCGGTGTCCGATCGGCGAATGACTGCTCCGTGTCTCAGATCCAGGCAGGAGCAGTCAAGCGCTGATAACCTGATCACAGGCGTGTTAATACACGCCAGTGATCAGCATAGGAGATCAGTGTGTGCAGTGTTATAGATCCCTATGGGACCTATAACACTGCAAAAAAAAAGTTTAAAAAAAGTGTTAATAAAAGGTCATTTAACCCCTTCCCTAATAAAAGTTTGAATCACCCCCCTTTTCCCATAAAATAAAAGTGTAAAAAAAAATAAAAATAAATAAATATGTGGTATCGCCACATGCGTAAATGTCCGAACTATAAAAATATATCATTAATTAAACCGCACAGTCAATGGCCTACGTGCAAAAAAATTCCAAAGTCAAAAAAAGCGCATTTGGGTCACTTTTTATACCATTAAAAAAAAATAATAAAAAGTGATCAAGAAGTCCGATCAAAACAAAAAACATACCGATAAAAACTTCAGATCACGGCGCAAAAAATTAGTCCTCATACCGCCCTGTACGTGGAAAAATAAAAAAAAGTTATAGGGGTCAGAAGATGACATTTTTAAACGTATAAATTTTCCTGCATGTAGTTATGATTTTTTCCCAGAAGTACGACAAAATCAAACCTATATAAGTAGGGTATCATTTTAACCGTATGGACCTACAGAATAATGATAAGGTGTAATTTTTACCGAAATTTGCACTGCATAGAAACGGAAGCCCCCAAAAGTTACAAAATGGTGCGTTGTCTTCAATTTTGTAGCACAATGATTTTTTTTTTCCGTTTCGCCGTGCATTTTTGGGTAAAATGACTAATGTCACTGCAAAGTAGAATTGGCGACGCAAAAAATAATCCATAATATGGATTTTTGGTGGAAAATTGAAAGGGTTATGATTTTTAAAAGATAAGGAGGAAAAAAACGAAAGTGCAAAAACGGAAAAACCCTGAGTCCTTAAGGGGTTAAATAACATCATGTTTAGGGAAGGACTGATCAGGCAATGGACTAAGGGAGACATTTATCAAAACGTGCAGAGGTAAAGTGCTGCAGTTGCCCATAGCAACCAAATTACTTTATTTTTTAAAGGCCTCAAAGAAGCAATGTGGTTGCTATGGGCAACTGCTCTCTCTCTCGAGTTGTCCTTTTTGAAGGTACATGCTTAGCCCATATTGAGCTTCTGTATGGATCTGTAATTTGTTGCCTTACTGTTCTTTTGCAAGCCTTCAATTCTCTAGATTCAACTTTCAACTTCAGTTGCATGCACTGCTTCCCACCATTTTGTAATTTAAAAAAAAAGCATTAATATATTTATCATCAAGCATTTCTAGGCATATTTAGTGGTGATTTTTGTTAGTTTCTTTAATTTTGTACAATTGTGTAATTTTGTTTTTTCTTGCATTTTCAAGTTTCTTAAGGAGCCTATAAGAGGGGGGGGAGGGAAGGAAGTCTTTGTACCACAGGCTAAAATCTACTGCAGCCAGAAACCGGTATAGACTTCAGCTACAACGTATATTTTCTGGTGTGTCCTATAGTAAATGTAGCTGGCAGCAAGTGGCTACTGCCCCTTTATACTAAGCCATGCCCACATTTTTTTTTATGGTATAAAACCCATTAAAAAGTTTCAATTTTTTTGTGCAAATTAGCAACTTTGTTAGAAGACTGGCATATTTACTTTAATAACCAGCCTTCCATAGTATTCTCTTCTAAAAGCATTTCTTCTAGCAGTGACTACACTACCTTGTGGAGTACTCAGAAGGACACAAACCTGCACCAAGGAAAAGGTCAGTAGATATAACAAAAATCAGTCATGATTAAGTCCAAAGTGAGTGTGTAAACACATAAAATAACACATGGTGTTTTTTTGTTTTTTTCTTCAATTTTATTCTATACAAATCAGGAGTAGCTTAACCTACAATGAAAGCATTAAACAGTCATTACTGAAGAGGTAAACTCATCTCGGAGAGGCATTACTTTAGTATATTCAGCTTTCAAACAAGGCATAATACAGTATTTCCAGCTAATAAAAGGGTCCTTAGAAAATGTATTTTCAGTTCTTTGAAGATCAGGATATTTAAGTCCATAGGAAACTCCTATTAGGAAACTGTTCATAAAATATAACCAGGGGACATTCATATCCATGTATCCTGGGATATGTGCACACAAAACAATTATGACTATTTGAAAAACAATAAATGGGGCCCAAGTGCCCAAAAAGGAGAACAAGAGAGCTGCCATGAGGCGTTTACCTCCTTGGACAGGCCACATATCTCCTTGTGGGAATGAAAATAGGACCACAGTGTTTCTGGCGTAGGATATCACTTTTAATGACTTTAAGAAAGCCACAATTTCAAAACAGCAGAAAGAAAGTGCTGTAAAAATACTACAGACTAAAACAATGGATAAGTAAAAACTTTGGCTGCTAATGTAAAAAGTGCACTGATAGCCAGACTGTCCCATGTCCAACGCTGGAGATCTCATTGGTGAGAGAAGAACATGGGCAAATGCCCCAGTCCATAGAAGAACAACACATGCTGTATATAGAAGTCCTGAACAGGCACATGGGATATGTATAGACTTGACAATAGTCAAATAGTAATCTAGTCCAGACGCCAAAAGAAACGGCAAATGAAGGATACCATAGGTATGAGATATAATCTGTGTAAACAGACAGATGTGGTAACTGGTGAACCTTAGGCCCACTACTGTAAAATCCTGAAAATAGTGGATGGCAGCAATGGCAAGTAACAGCATAAAGTCCACAATAGCTAGAGAGACGCAGCAGTAGCCCATTAAGCTTGTGCCAACATTCCTGTGTCTTGCCCCAAGAATTAATATGTTCAGGATCACTTTTCCTGTTATTATCAAGATCAGTATACAGCTGGGTTCAAGACTCAATGAGCCTGTCAGCGGCATCTCATGTCCATCCATTGTATCTAGGCCGGTCACGTTGTCCGCCACAGAAAAATTGACGAAAGCTAGGCCATTATACATAGTCTTGGATCTTCTTCCTGCTGGAAAGATAATAGATTTACTTCAGATACCATGAGGAATGATTTTTAAAGACCCCTTGCCCCTTTAAATACCAAACAAATAGCTTTTATTAAAAATGTATTCTAGTGACTAATGACAGAAGAAAATCTAACTCCGTGTCCCTTAGTCTCTCTAAAACTGGGTTCACACTAGCGTAACACATGACATGCACAAGTCCCTGACTGACCATGGGTGTAATGACTAGAGATGAGCGAACTTACAGTAAATTCGATTCGTCACGAACTTCTCCGCTCGGCAGTTGATGACTTTTCCTGCGTAAATTAGTTCAGCCTTCAGCCACCTGGAAAAGGTGGATACAGTCCTAGGAAAGAGTCTCCTAGGACTGTATCCACCTTTTCCAGCCCACCGGAAAGCTGAACTAATTTATGCAGGAAAAGTCATCAACTGCCGAGCGGAGAAGTTCGTGACGAATCGAATTTACTGTAAGTTCGCTCATCTCTAGTAATGACCCAAACCTACAGATATTCATTGAGGTCATCAGACCCAGTCAGGCTGGGACTTGTGAATGTAATATAGATGAAAACTGCGTCTTTAATACACTAGTGTGAAACCAGCCTTACTGTTCAGAGGCAAGTTTGACTACCTACACAGGGCAGATTTCAAACTGGTAAATAGCTGTAGATAAAAGATAAGGCACAGAGTTCCAATGGACATTTCCCACATATGATAATTACAATATACTTATCAATCCAGCTCTTTTCTATTAATCCTGTAATAATGATCAGCAATTCTCCAGGGCATGGGAACAATACATACAATAGTACGGCACTGGAAATAGTGTTAAGTGCCCGGAACTGGACTGAAGGAATTGTACAGTAGCTTGTAATGACTGAAGACTTATCCCTCTGGGGAGATTTAGCAAAACCTGTGCAGAGGAAAAGTTGCCCATAGCAACCAATCAGATCGCTTCTTTAATTTTTCACAGGCCTTCCTAACAATGAAAGAAGCGATCTGATTGGTTGCTATGGGCAACTTTTCCTCTGGACAGGTTTTGATAAATCTCCTCCTATGTTCTTAAGTAAGATTTGGCGCACATTCATGGTGGAAAGGTCTAGTGCACCAGATTGTGTGGCTGTTTAGTACATACAGGCATCACTGGCCTTCATATTGAGAAATGTAATCCTTTTCTTGGACAGAAAAAGCCTCTGCAGTTGCATATGTAGCAGAAGCCTTAGGCCATGTTCTCACATCAGAATTTTCATGCCGGATTCCACATTGGAATCCAGCACAGATTCCACTGCGTCAGAGTCCAGTTGAATTCAACAGGATTCTGCTGCCCTGTGCACACGGTGGAATTACCGTGCCAGATGTTTCCGGCGCGGACATTTCATTTTCCGTGTCTGCACAAAGAATAAACATGTTTTCTTTGTGTAGAGTCTGCACGGAATGCATAGCAGTCTATGAAATTGCGCATTCCTGTGTGGTCCTAGCACTGTCATATTATGCCTGCACCCTGCAGAAGTTTCTGATTATTGAGTGACAAACGAGTTTGGCGTTTTATCTTGTATACTACTATAGTTCATTTATGTAAAAATAGAGATTTTTCTGCATTGATCATCCCTTGGATCTAAGCACTAATTGTGCAGTTGCTCAGGGTGTAAACTATTGGATCCTATTTTGATGAAATTATACATTTTATAATTTACTATCACTATCTGATATTTTAAAAGGAGATCTATAAAAAGTTAAAGTTTAAAAAAAAGGCACATATCCTTGCAAATATTTTTTGTGTTTCTAATTATTGATATTTGCCAGATATTGGGGTGCTCAAGCATGGTCTGACATTACAAATGTTTCACAGACACTTTTATATACATATTATGGAAAGCAAAAACAGAAAAAGAAAAAAAAATGAATAAAGGTATAAAAACACTGCAGTGTATGAGCAATTTGTCAACAAGAAAGATTTGCGTCCCTGGGAGTTATATACAAATGTCAGTAAGTATGCTGAAGCTTCCCAACACACGCTACATACACGCATAATAGAACATGGTAAAGAGGATGTTTCAGGGGTACCTCCAACTTGGCTCCTGGCTGGTTCTCCTGCCAGACAGCTAAACCGGATGGCAGGAAACACATCTGGCATCACCAAGGCTCTTGCCAAGGTAACTTTAGCACAGAGAAGCCTCTTCAGCACAGTAGCTTGCCTCAGCATCCATACTACTATTCATCCTCCAGCTTCCTCTCCTTTGAGGAGGTACAGCCAGGATCAACTTTCATTAAGCTGAACAGCACCTGTACATCTGCCCTATAAGCTGCATAAATGTCATTGGGGGCTCAGGACAACCATATATTTCAGCATTTAGGGGATGTTTGTTCATGCTAAATCTCAATTGTGAGATGACGTTCTATTTTAAGAGCAGTTTCTTTTAGAAGTATTAATTTTGCTCCACTGTAAATATGGTGGGCACTGTGTGTGCTATACTGTGTTCAGCTAGGTTTTGTTTTTTACAAGCAGTTTGAGCACCTTTTTGGGTCCTGAGTTGCTGGAACTGGTGAGCAATACAACTAAAAAAGATCTGGAGTACTTCTAAACAGACTTAAATTACTTCTATATAAAAATCTTAACCCTCCAGTAATTAGCTGCTGTATGCTCCAGAGGAAGTTGTATAGTTCTTTATCAGGGACTGTCCAGAGTAGGAGCAAATCAGTTCCTGACACAGACAAAGGCGTCAGCGCACTGTGGTCAGACAGACAAGAACTATACAACTTCCTCTGTAGCATACAGCAGCTGATAAGTACTGGAAGGATTTAGATTTTTAAATAGAGTTAAATTTACAAATCTGTATTACTTTCTGGCACCAGTTGATTTAAGCTTGTCTGTCAAGGTGCAGGGTGGGTGGAAAGCTAGAGGGCAAAATGTGCATTGTGAAAGTGATGTTGAACCAACACTTCCTCTGTATATCTGGCCCATTGACTATGATGAACAAGCCAGTGGGCTTATTTAGCAGACAATATTGGCTGGGCTCGAATTACAGAGGAACTGTGATCAAGGACCAAAAGGGATTGTGCATAAAAGGTTACTTGGCATATTGTCAGGAGACCCTTTGCACAGGAGTTGTCATTTGGACATGCAAGGCCTGATGACTTGCAGTAAGTAGACTGTGAGCTAACACAGGGATCCATTACCACTTGGGAGAATTGGGCCAGTTCTGGTGAGTTTTCTGGGGGAAGTGGGAAACTTCAACCTGAAAAGTAGACTAGGCCAGTTGTGTTGCGTTTTGTTTTCCTCATGCTAAGGGTTGGCTACAACTAAACTGTAAATCGTGTGTAGCTGGCCTGGGGTCCCTGCGGAGTCAACTGTCAGAAAAACACCTGGAAAAGTTTCTCTGAAATAGAAGTTTTTAGCATCACCTAAAATGGACATCTGTCACCAATCCTCTGGTGAAAATTGTTACCATCAAACCTTCATACCGAGCCTCTGTGTGAAAAAAAAAAAAAAGTATAAAGCTTGTCTGACTGCTCCTTTTCAAACCTTTAGGGCCTGCTATATATGAACACTGGAAGTTTTATGGGAACTCAGGGATCGGGAGGGGAATTAATCAATTGTTTTCTAGTGTTAGTTCAATTGTAGAGGGGAAAAAAAAATTAAAAAAAAAAAAAATCGCATTCTAGTAGACTTTCCTGCGCCAAATTCATCAAAAGTCACACTTCACGCACAGGAACGACACCTCAGAGTCCTATTTTTCTCGCCTGTTCTGAGGTGTATATGAGGCAGGGTGAGTAACAGAACACTCATGGTCTGCCATATAGGTTTGAATTTTTTTTCCTTTTTAACCCCTTAAGGACTCAGCCCATTTTGGCCTTAAGGACTCTTTTTTGTGGGGTAATTAAAACGAAAAACGCAATTTTGCTAATTTTGGAAGGTTTCGTTTTCACGCCGTACAATTTATGGTAAAAATGACAAGTGTTATTTATTCTGAGGGTCAATACAATTAAAATGATACCCATTATTACATACTTTTATATTATTGTTGCGCTTAAAAATAAAATCAAACTTTTTAACCAAATTAGTACGTTTATAATCCCTTTATTTTGATGACCTCTAACTTTTTTATTTTTCCGTATAAGCGGCGGTATGGGGGCTCATTTTTTTGCGCCATGATCTGTACTTTTTTTTGATACCACATTTGCATATAAAAAACTTTTAATTAATTTTTTATAATATTTTTTTAAATAAAATGTATTAAAAAAGTAGGAATTTTGGCCTTTTTTTTCTTTCACGCCATTCACCGTACGGGATCATTAACATTTTATTTTAATAGTTCGGACATTTACGCACGCGGCGATACCAAATATGTCTATAAATTTTTTTACGCTTTTTGGGGGTAAAATAGGAAAAAACTGACATTTATTTATTTATTTATTTATTTATTTTTTTTTTTACACTTGAATAGTCCCCATAGGGGACTATTCATAGCAATACCATGATTGCTAATACTGATCTGTTCTATGTATAGGACATAGAACAGATCAGTGTTATCGGCGATCTTCTGCTCTGGTCTGCTCGATCACAGACCAGAGCAGGAGACGCCGGGAGCCGGACGGAGGCAGGAGAGGGGACCTCCGTGGGGCGTTATGAATGATCGGATCCCCGCAGCAGCGCTGCGGGCGATCCGATCATTCATTCAAATCGCGCACTGCCGCAGATGCCGGGATCTGTATTGATCCCGGCACCTGAGGGGTTAATGGCGGACGCCTGCGAGATCGCGGGCGTCGGCCATTGCCGGCGGGTCCCTGGCTGTGATCAGCAGCCGGGATCAGCCGCGCATGACACGGGCATCGCTCCGATGCCCGCGGTTATGCACAGGACGTAAATGTACGTCCTGGTGCGTTAAGTACCACCTCACCAGGACATACATTTACGTCCTGCGTCCTTAAGGGGTTAAACCCCTTAAAGGGGTACTCTGGTGAAAACCTTTTTTCTTTTAAATCAACTGGTGGCAGAAAGTTAAACATATTTGTAAATTACTTCTATTAAAAAAATCTTAATCCTTCCTGTACTTATTAGTTGCTGAATACTACAGAGGAAATGATTTTCTTTTTGGAATGCTCTCTGATGACATCAAGACCACAGTTCTCTCTGCTGACGTTATTATTATAACGCTTTTATTGTTTTCTTTAGTGGGATTTGAACCCAAGTCCCCAGCACTGCAAGGCAGCTGTGCTAACCACTGAGCCACCATGCTGCCCTTAGCATATATCTCCTGATGTACTAGCCTGTCTCCTGGTAGCGCCTCCATGCTCTGGACACTACACAGACACAGCAAGCCTCCTTGCCACAGCTCGCATTGCTGTGCCATCCTGGATGAGCTGAACTACCCAAGCCACGTGTGTGGGTTGTAGACTCAGTCTTATGCTACCAAAAGTGACCAAAACATCAGCCAGGAAGCGTAGGAACCGAGAAGTGGTCTGTGGTCACCACCTGCAGAACCACTCCTTTATTGGGGGTGTCTTGCTAATAGCTTAAAATTTCCGCCTGTTGTCTGTTCCATTTGCATAACAGCATGTGAAAATCATTGTAAATCAGTGTTGCTTCCTAGATAGACTTGGAGTTACATTATGCTTAATTGTTCCCTTTATTTTTTGAGCAGTGTAATTTGTCAAGTGGGCAACACTGTAAAGAAAGTAAACAGCCAGGCGTCAGGCAATGGAAACAGGCTGCCTCACTTGCCTAAAGCCTTGCTGCTCTGCATCCTCATCCTTTCACTGCTGCCCGCTATGCAAAATTAGCCCGCAGGAACAATTGGGGGGGAGGATCTGTCATTACAGGAGCAAAACCACGTGAATCCCCCCCCTCTATAAAACCCTAATGGTACAGCCTACCTAAAAACATAAATTAGTATACGCTCCTTCCGGACACCCTATAACTGCAGGAAGAGGGTCACCTACTGAATTCCTGTCTAGCTATGTAGATAGGCCCATCTCCCCACTTTTGAAACATACTACCGCTTTCCTTCGTGATACAGTGGGGGGGGGGATCTCATCTCTGCTCTACACTGTTTTAGTGGCAGAAGGGTTTTAAGCTTGCCTCAATAGACATGGAGAGCTTGTACACCCGCATTTCACAGGATGCGTGTGTACAGGCTTTTTGCAAATTTTTCCAATGTACTGAAAAATCTGGCAAGTTTATAGATTTTGTGGCTGAGTCTGTATCTTTGATTCTCCAGAATAATGCCTTCCAATATGATAACCAATGGTATAGGAAACAAATGGACATGGCGATGGATATGCCTATCTCGTGCTAATTCACAAAAAAAAAAAAAAATGTTGCCTATGTTCGAACGGAAATTTGTATTCACATCTTTAAACCCTTATGTATCCCACCTTGAGAGTTTCCTCCGTTTTGTCAACGATATTTTCTTCGCGTGAGACGGTACTAAAGAAGAGTTTGATGGCTTTGTGAATTTATTTAACGTGATCAATGTTGTTAATATGAGGCTTACATCATCCTTTTGGGATCAAACATTGGAGTTATTGGATGTTAAAATTGAAATCATTGATGGTTTCCTGAAAACTTCTGGTTACAGGAAACCTACATCCAAAACTCCATTTTGCATTATAAATCCCCACATCTCACCCATGCAAAAATAGTATTCCTTACAGCCAACTAATTCGCCTTAAAAAGGGGTACTTTTTTTTTTTTTTTTTTTTATCAACTGGTATCAGAAAGTTAGATTTGTAAATTACTTTAAAAATCTTAATTGTTCTAGTATCAGCTGGTGTATGTTCAACAGGAAGTTCTTTTCTTTTTGAATTTCTTTTCTGTCCGACCACAGTGCTCTCTTCTGACACCTCTGTACATGCCAGGAACTGTCCAGATACAAAAAGACAAAAAGCAGATGAGCACTCCAATGTGCCATGGTTCCCAAATATAAGGCAGAATCTACAGGTAGGATAAAACTCACTGTTTTTTGTTGTGCAATTCACGAGGCACAATGCTCAGAGGATTCGATCATCAACAATCACATCCTACAGGCTCGGAGAATGGTGGTAGTATTTCCGTATTCGGCTGAAGCTTCAACCCTTTACTCAAATTCATGTGGAGATAACAGCATACAGGAGGTTTCTACACTGGTAAAGTGCAGGTTGTAGGGATGTGCAAAAGCACTCCATGGATAAGGTGCAAACATTATTGAATAAAGTGCAATTTTATTGTAAACATGTAATGCGTTTCAGGGACGGTCCGTCCCTTTCATCAGATATATGCTAAACATGATCAAAAAACGCCAAGTCAATGCACATGACCGGAAAAGGACATCACAATCGGAACGAAAATTTTATAATCTAAAAACAAAAACAGTCCATCATATTCCAATTAACTTTGCGTTGTTCTCTCAATGGTCTCGTTCAGACCATGGGGCCATAAGGAGTTCAACTTAAAGATCCAGAACAATTCCCGATTTACAAGTCTCCGATACCGATCAGGACAACAAACAGGTATGCTCTCTAAAACACAGTTTAAAGGGTACACCGGTGGAATTTTATTTGTGTCACTCACAAAAATCTTTTTAAATCCCAAAATAAAAATAAAATTGATAGGTGTATGTTCTCATTTAAGAATACTTCTATGAATTGCCAGATTAAAAAAAATCTAACCTTTCTAATTGGTACATGTTGCAGCAGGACAGCGATTTAAAAGTATGTGTGGCAAAATCCCCAACCATAACCCATAGAAAAAAAACATTACCATACGAGACTTCATTAAAAACCAAAACCGTTAGAGCAAAAAAGTCTAACTGGTTAATAGATAGCTGCCCAATAGGGAACTTTGCATGCGGTTCATGTTCTTTCTGTAACTACAATGCTAAATATTCAGGTAACACAGTATTACGTGTAGATCTGATCATGCTGTCTACAGTCTAATATGCAGCTGTGGGAGGTTTCATTTTAGTAAAACCATTAGACCCCTATTCCATCGTATTCAGGAACATAGTCAATCCCTGACTACAGGAATCAAAGCAACCCGTTTTATATCCTACATGTAAGAAGTAAACAATGACCCGAGCGCCATGAAAATTTGCTGCCTTAGAAAGCGTGGAATACGCAGATAGAGGTAAAGACAGACACCAACAGCTACTGATAAGGAGTCTAGATAGATACTCCGCACAGAGGCAATGGGTCCTTTAGGGCTCAATGAGTGCAATGAGATGGGAGTTTCTCATCTCCTACGTCAGTAGCTTTGGTTCCTGGATCTCACCTTCATAGTAGGTTTTTGATTTTAATCAGTATTTTTGCATCTTTGTCTGTTTTTTGCTTTGTTTACATGTCATAGTGATACCTGTATGCTCAGATTTAAAAGCACACCCACTTACGGCATGATGCATAGGCTTTACGAACGGTCCGTCACCTTTCTCCTTCCCCCCACATTGTCCTCTTACCTGCTCCCCGCCTGTACATGCTGATGCACTGTTTGCTTCAATAAAGAAGCTACGCACTGCAAATCTTACCTAGTGAGTGCTTAGTTTTCATTCTTCTATATAGATTGGACTATAAATAGTGTATTGCTAGCCCTCAGGTGAATGAGACTAAACTGCAGTCAGACACCTGCTACAAAATGTATGGAGCTGTACCTGCTATGCCCACTTCAATCACTGGCTGAGAGGGTGCTGGGAGTCACCCATATTAACCTGTTTCTAATGGCCTATCCAAAGGCTATGCCATTAATATTAGCAATGGGAAAACCATGCGAGTACTAATCTACAGCACAAGCAAGTATGGAAACAGAAGCACAAGTTTTAGAGGCCTGTAGAACTAAATGTGGTCATTGTACCCATCACTGCCATTTAATTAGTGCTGTAGTGCCGGAGCCTCTCCCCATATCTGTTCTTGCATCCATGGTGTAGACTTATACAAACGGAAATCATTTGCACATTGGACAATGCATAGCTCAAGTTACTGAGGAGCTGCTAATCATCCACACAGCTGTATACCTAGCCATGGTATCCACTTACATACAAGCTCATCCAGCTTTTCTACTTATTTTACTCAGCCATAATCCATGCAGGAACATGGAACAATTTGCTATATATTGTCTTTTAGGTGGGGTTCAGACTGGGGAATTTTCAAGCATAATTCCGCTTGGGAATTAGAGTGCAGCGGAATCCCATTGCTGTCAAATGGAGTTTTGCTGCATCGTCCACACTTCCAGAGATTCCAAAATGTCCATACAGTCAGAAAAATTCTCAATGTGATCCTAGCCTTAGAAAACCCATCTCATACACTATTCCTGAACTGTGAGATAATAAGTGATCCTCATCTCTTGGACAGAGTGGAGAGTAATTCTAAAGAGAGATCCAAGAGAATTATCCAGCCTTAAAATATTGATGGCCTATCTTCAGCATGGGTCTGACTTGCAGAAAGCACTGACAGAGTTTAAATGATTTCTACACCAACATGGATAAATCTCCCCTTTATCCCTGGTAGATTGCCCCCCCCCCTCAGAGAAACCTATGGACATCTTCTCAACTGAACCCTTGGCAGAAAGGCTTAACCCCTTTAATAAAATGTATATTTCTTCAACTCCCATATCCACTTAATAAAATCAGAAGGTTAGGGCTGTGCTTAGTCTTTCTTTGGCACAAGTCATAGGGTCAAAGATCAGAACTGAAAAGCAAAAGTGGTAACTTTAGTAACGTTTGTTCACACAGCGGAATTTCTGCAATCTAAACACAGAAATTCAAGCATCATTTATTTCAATTCTGCCACATAATTCCACAAAATATACGACTAGTCCTAAATTTAACAAAATGCAGAAAGCAGAATTTCTGGAGGAATGCCTGCTGCAGAAATTCTGTCTCAATAGGACTGCAGAATCCCATTCAAGTCAATTTGCAGTAAATTGCCACAGAATTGGTCTGAATTCTTCAATGGAATTCCGCAAGGAAATTCCGCTGCGTGAACATACCATAACATACCCATAACATCCCTGATAGGAAAGTGGATGGGCAAAATGAGTATTCAAATTAAAGTTCAATTAAAACATTCATCTAAGAGGTATAAAGGCTTTAAAATCTTTTGGCCAACGCAAAGCTCAGGTCTGTAAGCTCTGGCTGGCAGGGCCCGCACGCCTACTGCTTGAATATTTTGTGCGTAATATTGTAATGTCTAATACTTGTCTCTATTTGCATCCTCAAATTTGTAAAGTGCTGCAGAATCTGTTGGCACTATATGAAAATGATTATTATTAACCAGTTAAAGACAGAGTGTATGGGTACACCCTTGTCCCGTTACCCAAGGTTTGAAGTGTGCTCAGGAGCTGAACACACTTCATACCCCATGGGTCCCAGTTGCTATCAGCAGCCAGGACCCAGGGTTAATGTTGGATATCGCTAATTGAGCTGATGCCTGGCATTAACCCATTAGACGCAGTGATAAGAGTTTATTGCAGCATCTGAAATGTTAAGAAAACAATCCCAGCAAGATGTCCTGATCAGCTGAGTGGATGGTGGGAGGGACCTTACCTGCTTCCTCTCCGTCTGATCGGGGATCTGATGCTCCCAGCCAGCCACGGCAGGCTAGAGCAGCAGAGCACCGATAACACTGATCAATGCTGAGCCAAAGCTCAGCATTGAATAGTGTATGCAATTGAAAGATTGCATGATATAGCCCCTTATGGGGACTTAAATAAATAAAAAATGTGAGTTAACCCCTTCCTAAGTTTAATTCTCGTTTTTCCATTTTTTTAAAATAAAATAGTGTAAAAACAAAACAATCATATGTGGTATACGTAGATGTCCGAACTATTAAAATATAAGGTTAGTCTGCACAGTTGATGGTGTACACTTAACACCAAAGTCCAAAACTGTGCATTTTTCATCACTTCATATACAAAATAACTAAATCATAAAGCTCTGTAGTAAAAAAAAAAAAAAAAAAGAAAATGACATTTTTTAAACATAACGTTGATGCATGTAGTTATATATATTTTTTAATTAGTCAAATAAAATCTACATAAATTGGGTATCCTTGTAACTAGAGATGAGCGAACTTCCAGAAGTTCGATTCGTCACGAACTTCTCGGCTCGGCAGTTGCTGACTTTAGCCTGCATAAATAAGTTCAGCTTTCAAGTGCTCTGGAAAAGGTGGATACAGTCCTAGGAGAGACTGGAAAATGAAGGAGAAGTCCGGCACTGCAGTGGAGGCAGCTTTATTAAGTGAGAAGCACACAGTAAAAACACACCAGTCAGACATGTTTCAAGCGCGAACGCTCTTCCTTGGTGACTCTCTTCCTAGGAGAGAGTCTCCAGCCCACCGGAGCACCTGAAAGCTGAACTCATTCATGCAGGCTAAAGTCAGCAAACGCCGAGCCGAGAAGTTAGTGACAAATCGAATTACTGGAAGTTCGCTCATCTCTACTTGTAACTGCATAGACCTATAGAATAAAGAGATGGTGTCATTTTTACTGAAAAAGTGCTCTCAGTAGAAATGGAAGCCACCAAAAGTTACAAAATGGCGTTTTTTATTTTTATTTTATTTGACCCCATAAAATTTTTTTTTTTAAATTTGTGTTTTGCTGCAGATTATGTTATAAAATAAGTGATGTCATTACAAAGTATGATTGGTGATACAAAAAACAAGCCCTTATATGGGTCTGTTGGTGCAAAATTTTAAGCGTTATGATTTTTAGAAGGGGAGGAGGAAAAACGAAAGTACAAAAATGAGAACTGGCCGGGTCCTTAAGGGGTTAATAATAAAAAAAGTTAATAGTTATACAAAGAGCATGATTGGTGATTTTTTAAACAAACCATACACAGTGTAACCTTCGTGATTAAAATAAAAAAAAATAATATTAATTTATAGAATCAAAAAACAAAAAAATGAACATAAAAACCTACTAATTTAAAACTACCAACCCAAGTGGGATAATTTAGTGCACAATTTAGTTCATAGGCCCCCATTCACATGATGGTTGGACAATCCTACCAAAATTGATGGGTTCAGTAAACTCATGTAATATGTGCCCCTTCCTTCACTGGGTTTCCACGCAACAGATTTTTATTTCTTATTCAAAGTGGATTCAAAACAAAATGAGAAATATAAAGTAAGAATTTATACTTCACCTTCCTGCTGCATCTACTTCTGACTTTGGCTCAAAAACTGCAGTAGAGGTTGTAAAAAAGTGGAAAGCTAGCATACCAAATTGCCCTACAGATAAGAGCTAATTTCTGTGGGTCCTTTCCGATCAACCTATTGTCAAGAGTAAATAAGTAAGACTGCTTTTACATTACGTTTTGTGCCCTCCATCAGGCTACACCTCGGCATCCTGTGAATGAGCTGAATGTAGTCTAAATAGGGGACATTTATCAAAGCATTTAGGCTTTTTTTTTGCTTAAAATTGTCGCAAAAAAAGTAGCATGTGCGACTATTTTTTGTACGACTGATTGTGCAGTGCCCTAAGCAAAAAAGAAACTCTTACCAAAGCAAAAAGTGATTTTTGACTTGCAGTGGTCAGATTTATCAAGTGCAAAAGTCGCAAAAAAGTTGCATCACATCAAAAAAAAAAAAAAAAAAAATCCAAAAACAAAAGAACTTTCTCTGTAATATACAGCTGCTGGTAAGTACTGGAAGGATAAAGAATGTTTTTAATAGAAGTAATCTACAAATCTAACTTTCTGCCACCAGTTAAAAAAAAAAATATATATATATATTATAAATATATCTTCTGTAACTAACAGGACATGCCCTGCCATTCCTCTGTAACACGACATTTCAGACGAAGAAATGAAAGTGCCTTGGGTGGTGTAATGTCAAATATATTTTGTGACACAAAATGCTTTAATAAAATACGTCATAAGTTGAGACTGGACAAGTCCTGGAGAGCCTCATTGATGATAAAAAGTAGGGTCTGCAGCACAGTACAAATACTCAGGTCGCCAAAACTACCAATAAGAGCTGAAGGGGCACACCAGTCAAAGTGCAGCAGCCCCTTCACTTTGAGCTATGTTTCCTAACCAGTGTGCCCAGCTGTTGCAAACCTACAAATCCCAGCATGCCCACACAGCCCTTGGCTGCCCTAGAGATTGTGGTGGGCTAAAGCCCAGGACCCCAATTAACTGACAGATTTGTATGACCATGTTAGCTCGCGAATCTTAGAGATTGGAAGTTTTTGTGAATACGTAGGTGGTAGTAAGCGTCCCTGAGGTCTAATGTAGCCATGACTGCCCTGCTTTTTATTAGGTGAATGGCTGACCTCACGGTTTCCATCTTGAACTTTCTGTAGGTTACTAGTTTGTTCAAGGGTTTCAGATTGATGAGTCCTGAATTTCCCATTTGGCTTCTTGACTAGAAAAAGACAGGAATAGTGACCTGAGCCCCTCTGGTCTTTTGGGACTTCTATGACTGCCCCTAAATCTAATAGATCCTGGACTCCCTGGAGGAATAAGGCTAGGGGGCCTGGGGATTGGTTGGTTACCACAAATCTTGGGGGAGTGGGAAAGGAAAATTCTATCTAGTAACCCTCCTGAATGTTGACTATCCAAGGATTGGGAATCGTTGATTTCCAAATGGGGGCGAAGGATGACAGTCTCGCCCCTACCGGAATGGCGTCATTGTTTACCTCCCCCAGTGATGGACTGGTTGGGGTTAAACAAGAAGCCTCTTCCTCTATCAGCTTTGCTGTAAGACCAACAGCCTGTCTTACCCTTTCCTCCTCTAAAGGTCTGATTAGTTTGAGAAAAGAGATAAAAAGGGGTCTTTTTTGGCTGAGCTTTCTCTTTGGGAAAACCTTTTTTTTTTGTCAGAGGCCTTTGCCTGGATAATATCCAAATTAGGTCCAAAAAAATTGTCCATGGAACGGAAGGGAGGCAAATTTGATTTTTGGAGGCAACATCACCTGTCCAGGATTTTAACCATAACACCCTTCTAGAAATATTGGACAGAACAGCAGTGCGGGCAGATAACTTGACAGATTCTGCAGATGCATCCGCTAGAAAGTTAGTAGCCATTTTAAGATTAGGCAGACTTTCGATGATATCCTCTTTAGGTGTATCGCCCTGTAAGTAACTGAACTTGGTTAATCCATACCCCCAAGGTTCTGGCTACACAGGTGCTATGTTGGGCCTAAGCAAAGTAGCTGCTGCCTCCCAGGTTTTTCTCAAGAGACTCTCTGCTTTTCTGTCCATTGGGTCCTTTAAAGGGGTTAAACAGTGCTTAAACATCTTATCCCCTATCCAAAGGATAGGGGATAAGATGCCTGACCGCGGGAGTCCCGCCGCTGGGGACCCCCGGGATCATGCACACGGCACCCCGTTTGTAATCAGTCCCCGGAGCGTGTTCGCTCCAGGACTGATTACCGGCGACTACAGGGCGGGCAGCGTGTGACGTCACGCCTGCGCCGGCGTGACGTCACACTCCGCCCCTCAATGCAAGTCTACGGGAGGGGGAGTGATAGCTACCCTGTATCCTCTTCTTCCTGTGGGCTGTCTACACATTCACCTGCCTCAATGTCTTTTTGGATTTTCATAGATGTAGACTGACTGCCTGACTAGAAGATAAACGCGGCCGGAAGTGACCTCTAGAGGACTCAGACATCACCGGAAGTGACGTTTAACCATAAAGTCCTCCAGCCTAGTGACGCCGCGGCCTGTGCCAGCCTGCATGGGACCGGAAGGCAGGACTTGGGGGGGGGGGGGGGGGGGGGGGGAAGTCAGTTTCCGGAGCTCCATCGCAGACAGAGCCAACGCCGAATCCAGGTAATTGACCTGGTAAAAATCTTCTATGGGGCAGACAAACATTAGTAACCCCTAGAAGGAAAGATCTACTGCACTTTCAGAGATTCCTTCCCTAATCGGGTCAGGAAAAGCACTGGGAATGGAGAGGAATGACGTAAGTGTACGTCCTGGTGGCGTGGTACTTAACGCACCAGGACGTACATTTACGTCCTAAGCATAACCGCAGGCATCGGAGCGATGCCCGGATCATGCGCGGCAGGTCCTGGCTGTTGATCGCAGCCAGGGACCCGCCGGTAATGGCGGACACTCGCGATCCCACGGATGTCCGCCATTAACCCCTCAGATGCCGTGATCAATACAGCTCACGGCATCTGCAGCATCGCGGTCAATTAAATGGATGATCACATCGCCCGCAGCGCTGCCGCGGCGATCCGATCATCCAGCACGGCAGACGGAGGTCCCCTCACCTGCCTCCGCTGCCTTCCCGGTGTCTTCTGATCTGCCTTCCCGCAGACCAGAGCAGAAGATGACCGATAACCCTGATCAGTGCTGTGTCCAATACATAGCATTGAACAGGATTAGCAATCGAATGATTGCTATAAATAGTCCCCTATGGGGACTATTAAAGTGTAAAAATAAAAGTTAAAAAAGTTTAAAAAAGTAAAAGGGAAAAAACCTCTCCCCCAATAAAAACGTAAGTTGTCCTATTTTCATTTCCTATTTCACCCCCAAAAAGCGTTACAAAAATATTTTATATACATATTTGGTATCACCGCGTGCGTAAATATCTGAACTATTAAAATAAAATGCTAATGATACCGTACGGTGAGCGGCGTGAAGAAAAATTCCAAAATAGCTAAAATGAAAAAGTTATGGGTATTCAAAATAGGGGGATTTTAAACGTACTAATTTGGTTAAAAAGTTTGTGATTTTTTTTTTAAGCGCAACAGTAATAGTTATCATGGGTATCATTTTAATTGTATTGACCCAAAGAATAAAGAACACATGTCACTTTTACCGTTAATTGTATGGCGTGAAAACGAAACCTTCCAAAATTAGCAAAATTGCGGTTTTCTTTTTAATTTCCCCACAGAAATAGTATTTTTTTGGTTGCGCCATACATTTTATGGCAAAGTGAGTGATGACATTACAACAGACAACTGGTCGCGCAAAAAACAAGCCCTCATACTAGTCTGTGGATGAAAATATAAAAGAGTTATGATTTTTTGAAGGAGAGGAGGAAAAAAAAAAAATCGAAAAACGTAAAAATAAAATTGTCTGCGTCCTTAAGGCCCAAATGGGCTGCGTCCTTAAGGGGTTATGGACCAAGCCCATTTTAATCTTAAAGGGGTACTCCGCCCCTAGACATCTTATCCCCTATATGAGTGGCGGGACCCCCGGGATCTCAGGTGCAGCACCCACCTGTTAAGGCTTCCGGCAGCGCTGGAGGCTCTCATCCTAACACCTCCCGACCACGGTGACATGAGATCGTGACGAGGCGCAAGGATGAGAGCCTCCAGCGCTGCCGGAAGCCGCAACAGGTGGGTGCTGCAGCCGAGATCCCGGGGGTCCCCAGCGGCGGGACCCTCGCGATCTGACAGGGAGGAAATTTAAATGAAAACCACAATTTTGCAAATTTTGGAGGGTTTTGTTTTGACACTGTACACTTTACAGTAAAAATGACATGTGTTTCTTATTCTGTTGGTCAATACAATTAAAATGATACCCATGGCTAGATACTTTTATATTTTTGTACCGCTTAAAAAAAAAAAAATTATTTAAAACTTTTTGTACAAAATCAGTAATCTAAAAATCGCCCTATTTTGACCACCTATAACTTTTTCATTTTTCCGTATATAGGGCGGTATGAGGGATCATTTTTTGCGCCGTCATCTGTACTTTTTATCGATCCCACATTTGCATATATAAAAATTTTAGATAATTTTTTTTGAATAAAATGTGACAAAAAAAGCTGCATTTTTGGACTTTTTTATGTTTACGCCATTTACCGTACAGGATCATTAACATTGTATTTTGATAGTTCGGACATTTATGCACGCGGCGACACCAAATAGGTTTAAAAATGTTTTTATGCTTTTTGGGGGTAAAATGGGAAAAACTGACAATTTTAATTTTTATTGGGGAAGGGTATTTTTCACTTTTATTTATTTACACTTTTCATGTCCCCATAGGGGACTATCTATAGCAATCATTTGATTGCTAATATTGTTCAGTGCTATGTATAGGACACAGCACTGCTCAGTATTATCGGTGATCTTCTGCTCTGGTCTGCTCGATCGCAGACCAGAAGACCCCGGGAGACGGCCGGAGCCAGGTGAGGGGTCCTCCGGCTGTCATGCTGGATGATCGGATCGCCGCGGGCAATCCGATCATCCATTCAAAATACCTCACTGCTAGCAGCCGGAACCTGCCGTGTGTGATGCAAGCACCGTTTCGATGCTCGCGGTCACACACAGGACGTAAATGTACATCCTTGTGCGCGAAGTCCCGCCAAACCAGGACGTACATTTATGTCCGAGGTCATTAAGGGGTTAAACTGTTTTTTTCCTGTCCCAATTAGGCAGAGGCAATCTCAGAGTGCTGTCATGGAGACGACTTGGGAAACTTTTTAAAAATCTACTCGTGCCAGAACGTTAAACAGATTTGTAAATTACTTCTATTAAAAAATCTTAATCCTTCCAGTACTTATCAGCTGCTGTATAATACAGAGGAAGTTCATTTCTTTTTTAATTTCTTTTCTGTCTGACCACAGTGCTCTCTGATGACACCTCTGTCCATATCAGGAACTGTCCAGAGCACTAACAATTCCCTATAGCAAACCTCTCCTGCTCTGGACAGTTCCTGACATATGAACAGAAGTGTCAGCAGAGAGCACTGTGGTCAGACTAAAAGGAAACACAAAAAGAAAAGAACTTCCTCTGTATTATGCAGCAGCTGATAAGTACTGGATTAAGATTATTTAATAGAAGTAATTTACAAATATGTATAACTTGCTGGCACCAATTTTCCACCGGAGTTTTAGGCACCTCCCCCACTGTACTATTACTTTACCCCTATTTATAAAGTCAAGGAAGACAAGTGGTGCCCGACAGCCGCTCATCCCACTGGAAACAGCACATTGGCCCAGATTTATCAAACTGTGTGAGGATAAAATTGGAGAGATTTTCCCGCAGCAACCAATCACAGCTCAGGTTTCACTTTACCACAGCTTCATAGCTGAGCTGTGATTGGTTGCTATGGGAAAACCACTCCAATTTTTCTCACACAGTTTGATCAATCTGGGCCATTATGTCTAAGGCTGGGTTCACACTACGTTTTTCAACTACGGTTCCTGCATACGTTTTCATTAGTCAAAACGTATGGAACGGTATTGAAAACCGTATACATAGGCAAAGCATTGCAAACCGTATGCACCCTGATGCATACGGTTGCGTACGGTTTGCTTGCAATACGGTTTTTAACAGTACTCCAAACTGTGTTCAACCACGGTTTTGGCTCCAGTTTTAAAACCGTATTGCAACCACATATACGGTTCCATACGGCAAAACCATATGCGTTTTTTCTTTGCACATGCGCATCCTAAAGTCCCCACCAAAGACCCCTCCCATTAAAAATGGACAGAATTTTCAAAAAACTTATGTTTTTTTTTAATAAATACGGACAGAACAGTATGCACTTTTAAAAACGCATACTGTTTACTTTTTCCCATACTGTTCCATCTGTTCCCCCTCCCCCCCCCCCATTAGGTGATAGAAAACGTATGCGGGAACCGTAGTTGAAAAACGTAGTGTGAACCCAGCCTAATCTAGATTTAGCCAACAGCAGATATTAAGCATGGCTCAGGTAGTAGACTATAGGGCAGATCCACAGACAGGTAACTTCAGGCTGCATTTGCTTGAAACCTTCCCCTGAACATTTTCCTGATGTGTTCAGTAATTTACATGATGCCTTGTTAGTGACGGAAACCACAATGTAAAAAAAAATATATATATAAGTAATTCTAGGTGGAGATACCGACAGATTCCGTAGTGGGCGCCAGCAAAACACGCCAGCCTTAGGACAGCTCTTAAATGCGCCTTCTCAATACATGGCAATGTATTTCAGAGCGGATTCCGCTGACAGAATGACAAAGTTTATTTTTTTCGGTGGAGTCTGGGATCCAGAACATCTGCCGTGGAAATTCCGATCTCCCTAACAGGGCGCCGCCATAAGCACTCAAGGTGAGCGCTAAAGCGCGTAGCGGTTACCTAGAGGTCGACGGTGACGCGCCGTCTCCTCCCCGTCCCCATACAGTTCTATGGGGAAGACGGGGAGGCACGAATGCCATAGAGATGTATGGAGGAGGCGTGCCGGCCGCAACGTCATGCTGCGGCTGGCATGCCCCCTGCACGGGAGAGCTGCGGCCCCGTACAGGAGATCAGACCCCCCTAGCGTTCAGACCCCCCGCGATCAAACACTTATCCCCTATCTTGAGGATAGGGGATAAGTGTTTGTAACGCTGCAGATGTCCTTTAATGGGAACTTAGAAGGGGGTCCTCCCTCTATATCAGTGTTTCCAAACCAGTCCAATCCAGCTGTTGCAAAACCACAACTCCCAGCATTCTCAGAAAGCCAAAGGCTATCTGGGCATTGAGGAGGCTGTAGTATTGCAACAGCTGGAGGCACACTGGTTGGAAAAACACACTTTACATTTCCCAGTCCTTTGAAAGCTACATCAGGCTCAAACAAAAACAAACAAAACTGAAGGAGGAAAATGTTCCCGAAGGACAGGTTTTCCTGCTTTCTTTTAATGTGACCTACATGTTCCTGGTATGAGATGGATAGCTGTGATGCAGCCTGAAGGCACCTGGACACAATACATGAATGTGGTCAGACCTGCTGGTGTGTGGGTGACGAGTTATGTGTCCACAGTAAACTATCCCCATTATGCAGTGCTCTCCAGCTGTTGCAAAGCTACAACTCCCAGCCATTTGGCGTCCAGGCATGCTGGGAGCTGTAGTTCTGCATGAGTTGATGGTCCACAGTTTGGAGACCACTGCCTGGTGCACAGTCCACGGACAGCGCTCCACTCTAGGGGGGAGATTGATCAAAACCTGTCCAGAGGAAACGTTGCCGAGTTGCCCATAGCAACCAATCAGATCACTTCTTTCATAGGCCTCTAAAAATGAAAGAAGTGATCTGATTGGTTGCTATGGGCAACCCAGCAACTTTTCCTCTGGACAAATTTTGATAAATCTCCCCCATATATGTGGCCACCAAACATTCAGGAGTCAGACCCCACCAGTCAGCTTGTTATCCCCTACCCAAACGTCACCTGGCAGCTCCATTACAGGAGAAAGAGGGAGACAGGCCGCTGCCAGACACATCCAGTCAGTGCCTGAAGACTTTGTCCAGAATTACTTGGTGTACAGCAGTGGTCCCCAAACTATGGCCCTCCAGATGTTGCAAAACTACAACTCCCAGCATGCCTGGACAGCCAAAGGCTGTCCAGGCATGCTGGGAGTTGTAATTTTGCAACATCTGGAGGGCCACAGTTTGGGGACCACTGGTATACAGCAAGATGGTAGAGGGGGAATGTATCCAATGCCAGTGGTCTTCAACCTGCGGACCTCCAGATGTTGCAAAACTACAACTCCCAGCATGCCCGGACAGCCGTTGGCTGTCCGGGCATGCTGGGAGTTGTAGTTTTGCAACATCTGGAGGTCCGCAGGTTGGAGACCACACGCCTGTCTACGTGAGCCTCACCCGCTCTATGGCTCCTATATATAGATGACTAGAAGTGACTGCAGCGGACCCCAGCACACCTGCCTATCGGCACCTGAGGAGCTGAACCCCCGTCACAGCCTCTTACCTGCTCCCCGCACAGGAACATATGTCCGCCGCTACTGCTCGTGTTCTCTACAGGACACATACATCCTCTATGCGCCCCTCCCCAGTGCAGGCAGCGCTATAAGGGCGGGCTCTGTGCTCAGGTGTGCGGGGCGGCTCCATATTGCGCCATGGACACCTGCTACAGGGGAGCAGTTACCCCTAGCAACCGGACAGGTCATCACTGTTCAGTGCACGGTAGAAAATGAAAGCAATAATTTGAGGCTGCTTTGGGCATTTCCTTTTTGTACAGGTATTAACCCTTTGAGGAGGCAGAAATGTTTCATTTTCCCCTCCTTACATAATAATAATATTAATAATACTGCTTTTAATTTCCCAGCTACAGACCCATATGAAGGCTTGTTAATTTGCGCCTCTAATGGGACTTTGTAATGACACCTTTCATTTTACCACAAAATCTAGAATTTAAAAAAATAATAATTTTAGGGTAAAATTGAAAGACAACCCTGCCATTTTGCAACTTTTAGGGGCTTTATCCTCTTCTGACCCCTGGCTAGGTTCAGACTTCGGAATCTCCAAGCAGAAAATTTCCGCCCAGAGATTCCGAGTGCGGCCAGCGCTGACTGAATCAGTTGGCGCTAGGACCGCGCGGACACTGCAGTCTCCAATAGACTGCAATGTGTTCCACGATGATTTCCGGCATTAAGAAAGAGCAACGCCATTTTTCAGGCGGACATTTCCAAGCGGATTTTCCGTTCACAAATTCCGCTACACAAATTCCAGAGTGTGAATTTGTGAACGGAAACCCATTCACTATACAGTACATTTTAGCAAGCGGGATTTCCGCCTACAATTTCAAAGCGGAGTTGCAGGCGGAAATTCCATAGTCTGAACCTAGCCTAAAGCTCTTTTCTGTATAAGGCTAGGTTCACACAGTGGAATTTCTGCTGGAGATCAAGTGGGCGGCACTAGGACCGCATGGACTACATTGCCGTCCCCATAGATGGCAATGCATTTCTGAGCAGATCTTCCAGAAGATCCACCCAGAAATGCATTGCAGTCTATGGGGGCAACAATGCAGTCTGCTCGGTCCTTGCGCCGCCGGCTCAATCTCTGGCTAGAATTCTGCACAGACATTTTGCAGTGTGAACCTAGCCTAAGGGTCTGATTTTTGTGCCGCGATCTGTACTTTGTTTGTTTTGATGGGACTTTTTGATCACTTTTTATTCATTTCTATAAGTTTTTTCTGGCATATAATGTGACCAAAAATCCGCAATTCTGGAATTGGTATTTCTTTTACACCATATAACGTTTACACCATTGACCATGCAGTTTCATTAACATATTTTGACAGTTTGGATATTTACCCAGGCAGCGGTACCATATATGTTAGCATTTATGATTGATTAGATTATTTTATTTGAAAAATGGGAAAAAGGGGTAATTCAAACTTTTATTAAGGGCTTATTCATTTGTAATAACTTTTTTTTTTTCTTCACATTTTGCTCAATATTTTTTAGTCCCCATAGGGAACTATTAGCCTATGTTCACACGTCAGAACTCCCATGCTGAATTCTTCACGGAGATTCCGCAGCAGCAGAGTCCCATTGTATTCAGATGTTTATGAGACGGCGCATTCCTGTGCGGTCCTAGTGCCGGCAGTCTGCAGAATATCCACACAGAGATTTTTTGTGCTGACATTTTGCTGTGTGAAGATAGCCTTAGAAGCAAGGGAGGAGGCAGAGGGCGTACATTTAATCCCTTAGGGACTCAGCCCATTTTCACCTTTAAGGACTCAGACCTTTTTTACACATCTGACCACTGTCACTTTATGCATTAATAACTCTGGGATGCTTTTACCTTTTATTCTAATTCTGAGATAGTTTTTTCGTGACATATTCTACTTTAACATACTGGTAAATTTTCGTCATTACTATTTACTTGCATCCTACAATAACAAGCTGGTGTAGACCCCAACTTTACCTTTTAATAAGAGGTAAAAGGAGAAAAATCCCCCCAAAATATGTTAGGCAATTTATCCCAAGTACGGAAATACCCCATATGTGGCACTAAATTGTTGCCTTGAAATACGACAGTACTCCGAAGTGAGAGAACGTCATACGAATTTGAGACCTGAATTAGGGATTTGCATAGGGACGGACCCGGATGCAAGAATTACACTTGCCTGTAGTATGAAACAGCTCTCTCCTGCGGCCGACGAATCAGGACAATTGTGATGTGGTGGCCCAATACGGGATGGTGTTGCCTCGTACCTTTCCTGCCCTTTCAGGCAGTGTCCCTTAGTGTCCCCAGGGCCCCCTGTAGTTGTTTCCCCATTTGTACATATGTTTTATATTATAAGATGTGTTATAATTTTAATAAAATGTACCATGTAATTGATACAGGAGGTATCAGTGGCCAGCTGACCACAATGGTGACCTATGGTCTCCCTGCTAGTCTCCCCTATATAAGCCCTGGGTGGAGCTAGCTTCTTTCTCTTGTTGCTAAGGTCCAGTGCAGTCAAGCTGTCTCAGTGTGTATCCAGAGCATTGAAGGCCTCAAGCCCAGTCTGCAGCCACAGTCAAGTGTAAATAAGCTAAACCTGCAATAATTGTCAGTCACCACTCAAATCATCTGTCTAGTCAACGTTGTCTGCACTAAAATACCCAGTCCTACTACAAGTCCCAGCAAGCCTGCAAGGTCTCTGAGTCACTGGTCACCTCCTTGGGTCCTAGATGAACTATATAGACTTTACCAACTGTCTACCCTCAGTAAAGCTACCATTGTCCGTAACTTGGCGTCAGAGTCTTTATTGCCCCGTGCCTAGTCCAGGATCCAGCGGTATATCTTCGGTTAGTTATAGTCTGAACAACGCCCTGGCGTGACATATACGAGGGGTCAATACCATCTGCCCTACACCACACACTCTGCCACCAGTGCCACCTCACTCCTGCTGCTAAAGGATGATAGGGGCCGTCTCGGACAGCCCCTATCATCCTTTTTTTCCAGGTCACCGGGTACCCGATTTACCCGGAATCGCCGCAAATCGCTGATCTGAATTGATTGGCAATTTGCAGCGATCACTGTCACGGAATGCCTGCTGAATGATTTCAGCAGGCATCCTTTTCCAGACCGTAAATACTCAGGGCATACAGGTACGCCCTGAGTGCTTAAAGATTGGGGATGCAGGGCGTATGCATACGCTCTGCATCCCCAAGAGGTTAAAAATAAGAAAAAGGAGGTGATTCAAACTTTTATTAGGGAAGGGGCTTATTCACATTTATTAACAGTTTTTTGACATTCTACTTACTATTTTTTAGTCTCCATAAGGGAGTATTACATGCAATCTGTCAGTGGCATACCCTGGGCAATGCTGTAGCGGTGGTCCAGATCAGTTCCCTGTGCTAACCAGCAATGGTTTTTTTCCAGTTTTATTGTCAAACATCAGCAACCAGGACAAACCGGGTATTAAATATGCATATGCTGAGTTCCGGGAGCAGGACATTTATGTTCCATGGCCTAAAGGAGTTAAATGTATTTATTGAAAAAAATGTTTTAAAAAGCTATATAAATAGGCTTGTTGTAGTTGTACTTACCTACAGAATAAAGATAATGTCAGTTTTACCGTAAAGTGCACTGCAGAAAAAAAGAATCCCCTAAACCCCCCCCCCCCAAAAAAAAAAAAAAAATGTGCATTTTTATTTATTTTATTGTCCACAGTAAATAACTTCTGTTTTTTGCTTTTATACACTTTATGGCAAAATTAAAGGGGTCATTACAATGTACAGTTAATTCTGAAATAATCTAAGTCCTATGGCTCAGTTCATAGATTACTAGGGGTAAAGCTTTTAGAAGAAGAAAAAAAGATTCCAGGTTTTAAAAGGGTTCAAGGATCTGACTGGATGAAATAGTCTAATATTGCTATTTCAGCCTTCATTTTCTGTAGTATTCTAACATATACGAGCACACAAAAATTATCTATGGAAATCAAATTTATCAACCCATGGAGGTCTGAATATGGAGTCACACTCAAAATCAGTGGAAAACCACACTACAGGCTGATCCAACTTTGAGGTAGTATCCTTAAAACAAGTCATAATAAGGCTCAGTAGTGTGTGTGGCCTTCACGTGCCCATATGACCTCCCTACAATGCCTGGGCATGCTCCTGATGAGGTGGTGGATGGTCTCCTGAGGAATGTCCTCCCAGACCTGGACTAAAGCATCCGCCAACTCCTGGGCAGTCTGTGGCGTTAGTGGATGGAGCGAGACATGATGTCCCAGATGTGCTCAATTGGATTCAGGTCTGGGGAACGGGCAGGCCAGTCCATAGCATCAATGCCTTCCTCTTGCAGGAACTGCTGACACACTCCAACCACATGAGGTCTAGCATTGTCTTGCATTAGGAGGAACCCAGGGCCAACTGCACCAGCATATGGTCTTACAAGGGGTCTGAGGATCTCATCTCGGTACCTAATGGCAGTCAGGCTACCTCTGGCAAGCACATGGAGGGCTGTGCGGCCCCCCCAAAGAAATGCCACCCCCCACATTACTCACCCACCGCCAAACTGGTCATGCTGGAGAATGTTGAATGCAGCAGAATGTTCTCCATGGCGTAACCAGACTCTGTTACATTTGCCACATGTGCTCAGTGTGAACCTGCTTTCATCTGTGAAGAGCACAGGGCGCCAGTAGCGAATCCAATCTTGGTGTTCTCTGGCAAATGCCAAACGTCCTGCATAGTGTTGGGCTGTAAGCACAACCCCCATCTGTGAATGTCGGGCCCTCTTACCACCCTCAGGGAGTCAGTTTCAGACCGTTTGAGTGGACACATGCACATTTGTGGCCTGCTGGAGGTCATGCATACAAAATGCCAACATCTATGTGTATGTTCCCATACCATGCAAAATTATAACAAAAAGGAAAACCAAGGTATTCAGGGACACAAATTTCAATCTTTATTGTTTAGCAAAAAAGACATACATTTAAAAACATTTAAAAAAGGCACAAAATACCAAGATGGTCCTACAAATACACAACCGGAGGTCCTAGAGCAAGGGGTTAATCCCCAAAATTAACTATATATCCAGATAGCTAAAAGAGCCTACTTATAATAACAAAAGTGTCCCAACTAGTGGCTGCATCCAGTAAGGTAATAGCCCTATACATTTGTACACATAGCAAGAGGTTGTTAACTTCACCTTCTAGGGACACACCAGGACCTCCGTCACCCAACGTTTCGCAATTAAATGCTTCTTCCGTGGCGTAGGTTACTGTGGGTCTGCCACCTATTTATACACCTAAATAGCCTATCATATGTGTCTACGTAATATTGCCTCACCTCCGGGTGTGCGTCGTCCCTGCTTCCTTATTTCGTGCCGTGTCACATGACCCATCGTGTCATGTGACGACGTATCGTGAGAGTCAAGGAGAGTGATCTCGCTACATAATATCTAAGTGTCACGGGATTCATTGTACCATCGCGAGATCCTAACGTCATGTGATGACCCGCTGACTGAGCCGAGGACATGTCAGGGGACCATCCAGGTCACATGACACATCATAGAATCATGAAAAATACGGAGAACTAGCTCCGAAGCCATGGTGACCATATTAGCAACGATCTCCCTCTGTATTTGTATATATTGGGGTCTCCAAGTGTAAATGCTAACTACAGGTAAATTAAAAGTGAAAATTAAAAGTGAAAAAAGTGCAATAGTTACCGATACCTTAAACTCAGATATATAAAGCAGTTATTATATACTGCAGATATTATAAACTAAATAACCTATGTATATTATCCTGTATATTACACCTAGTGACCTAATAAACACTATTCACCCCTTTCTCTAACAATTCATTGTACATGATGTGAAATTATACAATACCAAGAATAAATTACAATTACATATTATGTACAGTCACAACCCTATATAAAGGACAATAATAGCTTGACACCTATAGAGTTAAGTTAAATGATATGGCTCACACTACAGGTACAATTATACTCATAGTCGAGCCATACCATGTAACACCCAGTGTATAAAGTGAAATCAATTTATATATTTATTTTCTTTTGTTTAAGATGGAGACCAACCCGTCAACAAGACAGAAAGTACTCCAATGGCCATGTGTTGATTATTAAAATGTGTAAAATGTGAGTATCATAGTGATCAAAATTAATGTGATTATAATTCCACATATAACATATATCACATACAAGGACATACAGGGCCCACTTTTATACATTTGTTACACACATCTAAATCCACCACGTCAAAAACAAACAAACAACACACTAACGGAAATTATATGATAAAACCACCACGTGAAGTGTACATACCGTGACCACCACAATAGTGAGAGGACGTGACATATCTTGTGCTGTACTAAAAGGAAAAGGAATAATTATTTGTGGATTGTGTTCATGTACATGGATATGTTAACATGTTAAAATTCCTATTTTAAATAAGTCACTTAGTATAATAGATAATCCCCATTTGGGAGGAGTAGATTCTGATACTCAGTTCATATTGATACCATATGGAAGGGGGGAAGAAAGGAAAAGAAGAGAGAAAGAAAGAAGAGGGGGAGGGGGGAAGAGGGGGGGGGAAAGAAAGGGGAAAGGGGGGATAAAAAGGGGGAAAGGGGAGGGGGATCGGGGAGGGAAAGAGAGAAGGGGTAAAGGGAGGAGAAAGAAAGAAGAAAAGGGAGAAAAAAGAGAAAGGAGAAAAGGAGAAAAAGGAAGAAAGAGAAAAAAGAAAAGAAAAATAAAAAGAAAGGAAAATAAGGGGGGAAAAGGAGAGAAAGGAAAAAAGAAAAAGAGAAAAGAGAGAGAAAAAAAGGGGGAGGAAAAAAGAGGGGCAGGAGGAAAAGGAATAAATCACCCCATCATATGGTGAACAAAACATTTGGGTTATGTAGCCCACGGTATATTGCACAAAACCTCATTATGTAGCACCAAAGGTGTATTGCACTTAATCCAGGTCATATAAAAGAATCCCAATTCACCATGAGATATTATATATTGCACTTAATCCAGAGGATATATATTGCACGAACGTCCCAAATATTCTTCTTGTGATCGCAATTTTATATTTCATCTTGTGTAAGGGATATCCCATAATTCAAGGAACCAGGTGCAACACCATCCAAAGATATTCATTACATTAGGCTAATAACTCAATATTCCTAAGTGAAAAAGGAGGAAGAGCAAGGTGTAAATTCAGTTAAAATTTTTAAAAAAATGAACTATAAAAAGGTTAAAACCCTATGTCAGAAATCTCACGTCACGCCCAAAGTCTACAGAAAAGGGACAAAGCTGTTAACCTCATTTAGGCCTTGGGGAATCATCGTATCAAGTCAAAATATCCAGCGTGTTTCACGTTGGGCTACCACTTTCTGCCAGTTCCCTCCTCTTGGGCCCACAGGTACATGGTCAATGCCTCTGAATCTCAAGAGGCTTGTCACGATGCCGGCTGGCAGGTAGTGGATCCTCTGTGCCAGAGAGGGATTGGCGTGGACCGTGCTAGAGGATCGGTTCTAAGTCACTACTGGTTTTCACCAGAGCCCGCCGCAAAGCGGGATGGTCTTGCTGCGGCGGTAGTGACCAGGTCGTATCCCCTAGCAACGGCTCAACCTCTCTGGCTGCTGAAGATAGGCGCGGTACAAGGGAGTAGACAGAAGCAAGGTCGGACGTAGCAGAAGGTCGGGGCAGGCAGCAAGGATCGTAGTCAGGGGCAACGGCAGAAGGTCTGGAATCACAGGCAAGGAACACACAAGGAACGCTTTCACTGGCACTAGGGCAACAAGATCCGGCGAGGGAGTGAAGGGGAAGTGAGGTGATATAGGGAAGTGCACAGGTGTAAACACTAACTGGAACCACTGCACCAATCAGCGGTGCAGTGGCCCTTTAAATCGCAAAGACCCGGCGCGCGCGCGCCCCAGGGAGCGGGGCCGCGCGCGCCGGGACAGAACCGACGGGGAGCGAGTAAGGCACGGGAGCCGGGGTGCGCATCGCGAGCGGGCGCTACCCGCATCGCGAATCGCATCCCGGCCGGAGGTGGTAACGCAGCGCCCCGGGTCCGTGGAACCGACCGGGGCGCTGCAGTGAGGGAAGTGTAGCGAGCGCTCCGGGGAGGAGCGGGGACCCGGAGCGCTCGGCGTAACAAGGCTACCGTCACAATCATGTTTAATCTTAAAGTGCCGGGGGATAGTTTTCACACATGGGCGATCTGGTTGTTCTAGGGCCATTCTTATGTCAAGCACATGTTCCCGGACCCTTCTACGGAGAGGGCGTATAGTTTTACCAATATATAATAGCCCGCAGGGACACGTTGCAATGTAGACGACACCTTTGGTTGCACAATTGATGTGATGTTCAATATCGTATGTGTGGGAGTTATTAGAGTTTTGAAAGGTGGTACACCTATCCATGTTTGTGCATGCAACGCAGTTACCACATGGATAGCTCCCCATTTTGGGTCCCCTTGAACCAAAAATGTAGGATTCAGGTCTAATTGTATAGTGGCTCTGTACAAGTTGATCCTTCAAATTTTTAGCACGTCTAAAGGAAATGGATGGCCTTTCCCCAACGATATTGTTAAGCATTTCATAGTTTTGCAAAATTGGCCAATGTCGGCCCAAGATTTCCCTTACTTCTGAGCTCCGTGAGTGGAAATCAAGTATGCACCTCACCTGTTTAGAAGGTTGGGTGGCAGATTTTGGTAGGTGAAGTAAGGTGGTCCGATTGCTTCTTTTGGCCCGCCAGTACGCTCTGTTGATGACACGATTGCTGTAGCCTCGTTCTCGAAATCTAGTTTTTAGGTCCTGCTGGAGGTCATTTTTATTCTACTGGTCCTCCTTGCACAAAGGCGGAGGTAGCAGTCCTGCTGCTGGGTTGTTGCCCTCCTACGGCCTCCTCTACGTCTCCTGATGTACTGGCCTGTCTCCTGTTAGCCCCTCCATGCTCTGGACACTACGCTGACAGACACAGCAATCCTTTGCCTTTGCCATACTGGATGAGCTGCACTACCTGAGCCACTTGTGTGGGATGTAGACTCCGTCTCATGCTACCACTAAAGTGAAAGCACCTCCAGCATTCAAAAGTGACCAAATCAGCAGCCAGGAAGCATAGGAACTGAGAAGTGGTCCTAGGTCATCACCTGAAGAACCACTCCTTTATTGGGGGTGTCTTGCTAATTGCCTATAATTTCCACTTGTTGTCTGTTCCATTTGCACAACAGCATGTGAAATTGATTGTCAATCAGTGTTGCTTCCTGAGTGGACAGTGGGATTTCACAGAAGTGTGATTGACTTGGAGTTACATAGTGTTGTTGTTAAAGTGTTCCCTTTATGTTTTTTGAGCAGTGTATATCAAGAGCTACAGTGTAGCTACTAGAAGCTACAAATCACATTATATATATATATATATATATATATATATATATATATATATATATATATATATATAATTGGCATTTGGTTTTTGATTAGCAGTAAATTCTAGTTTGTACAAAGGCGTTCAATTAGTATTCTAGTTTGTACAGATGCATTCAGTAAATGTTCTAGTTTGTAAGAAGGCAGTTAGTAAAAACTGGTGTTTCAACAAAAGCGTTTAGTGAAAACAGGTTTTAACTAGGAAAAACAGTCAGTTCTAGTTTTCGCAAAGGCATTCAGTCAAAACTAGTTTTCACTGGGGAAGAGCAGTCAATTCTAGCAGTCAATTCTAGTTTTCACAAAGGCATTTAGTCAAAACTAATTTTCACAGTAACTAAAAGCTAGTTTTAACTGTAACATATATAACAAAAGATTTATAATAAAAGGTAGTACAGTGGTCCCTCAAGTTACAATGGCCTTGGGTTACAATATTTACAATATACAATATAAACATAAACATAAAATGGTTTTTAATGGACCATTGTAACTTGAAACTGTACTCCACATACAATGCTACAACCAGTCCAGATGACACATGTGAATGGTTGGAAGATTTGACCAAGCAGAAGGGGCATTTCATTGGTAAATCCCCTGACTAGCTGTCTACTAGCTCCGAGAGTACAACAGTATATTGCAGTATTGTACAGCTCTTTACCTTTGCCATTATGATCTGCTTCTTTGGACACCAGGTAAGAGCAGCTCCATGGTTTATGGTTTATTGTGTATATTGTACAGAACCTTAAATAAGCTCCTGTCACATATATATATATATATATATATATATATATATATATATATATACAGGGTGGGCCATTTATATGGATACACCTTAATAAAATGGGAATGGTTGGTGATATTAACTTCCTGTTTGTGGCACATTAGTATATGTGAGGGGGGGGGGGGGGGGGGGGAACTTTTAAAGATGGGTGGTGACCATGGCAGACATTTTGAAGTCGGCCATTTTCAATCCAACTTTTGTTTTTTCAATAGGAAGAGGGTCATGTGACAGATCAAACTTATTGGGAATTTCACAAGAAAAACAATGATGTGCTTGGTTTTAACATAACTTTATTCTTTTATGAGTTATTTACAAGTTTCTGACCACTTATAAAATGTGTTCAATGTGCTGCCCATTGTGTTGGATTGTCAATGCAACCCTCTTCTCCCACTCTTCACACACTGATAGCAACACCGCAGGAGAAATGCTAGCACAGGCTTCCAGTATCCGTAGTTTCAGGTGTTGCACATCTCGTATCTTCACAGCATAGACAATTGCCTTCAGATGACCACAAAGATAAAAGTCTAAGGGGATTCCCATGCTCGTAAAATTTACACCAGACTTGATTTACTAGTCATTGCCTTCTTCCTAGCGTGCTGTCAACTTCTATTGGGTCCATGGTGTTCTCGGACCATGCCCCAGTATTTTGTGAGCTGTCGCTTCTGAATGGTGCATGGAAGGAATTTACTTGGAGACTTAACGAATCGCTCCTTTCTGACGCATTATGTGCATCAGAGCTAAAGACAACAATTACTAATTTTGTGATAGGTCACACAGCCGATCCCACTTCCCCTCAATGCCAGTGGGAAGCACTGAAATGCGTGCTTCGTGGTGTTTTAATTAAACACGGGGCTCATCTCAAGAGGGCGGCAGCTCACAAACTACAAGTTTTACTCAATCGTTTGCACTCCTTGGAGACCCTTCATAAGTCTTTGTCGGAGGCAACTCTTAGAGATCCCTTGACAGTACGCAGGGAGGTTCAGGTACTGATTGATAAAAAAACACAATAGATACAGACAGATATGTTCAGGGGTACATTATGAATGGGGGAACAAAGCAGGTAAATTGTTGGCGAGGGCTCTTCAGGATAAGCGGGCTTCCTTACATGTCCCCTCTATCAAGACTGCAGGGGGGGAACTTGTGCACCTTACGTCCCAGATCCTAGATTGCTTCCGCACCTATTACTCCGCTGGGGTCCTCGGGGGTTTCCTTGCTCCGCAGGAGATTCCCCTTTCAATGGGCGTCTTCCTCCTTTAAGTACCTGAGGATTCAGGTTCCCAATGACCTTTCCCGCACTTTTGACTTGAATTTTGCCCCCCTTCTATCCACCTTCCATTCTGACCTGCTCAAATGGGACCGTAGGGACTTCTCCTGGATAGGACGAGTGAATATTCTAAAGATGAACATGCTGCCCCGACTACTCTATCTCTTTCGGACTCTCCCGATTTTCCTCCCCAGGTCCTTCTTTCACGCAGTGTCCAGACTATTTACCAAATTTGTCTGGGGATCCTCGGGGCACCGACTTGCACGCTTAACTTTGATTAGAACCAAGAGAGATGGTGGTCTGGCAATGCCTGATCCCTATCTGTATTATCTTGCTGCTGTATCCTCTAGGATACTGGATTGGTTCCACCATTCCCAGTCTAATCTGTGGGTCTGCCTCGTGAATCTGTTGTCCCCACTCTCTCTCACGGCCCTGCCCTGGACTAGACAATCTTACTGGACTAATGCGCACTTCCTGAGTCTTCCCTGGGGTGCTAGGGTTATTTTACGAGTGTGTCATGGTTACCTTATTAAAGCGGGGCTTTTGGGATTAGGTGGGCCCCTTACCCCGATAAGAGACAACCCTGACTTTTAGCCAGGATGCCTTCCCAGCGCTTTCCCGGGGAGACAGAAAGGGGTGACTTTTGTTTTTTCTCACGTTCTTCACCCTCTCGCCCTCAAGCCTGTCATAGAGATACTAGGGGGCTCTTCCCCGACGACTCCCCCGGATTGGCAATACGCCCAACTATCCGACTTTTACTACACTTGGAGACAGCCTTTGGCACTCCACAGAGAACCCCTCCCTTGTGAGAGTCTTTGTATAGCCTCTACCCCCCCCCCCCCCCCGGGCCGCTTGATATCGGAGCTCTACCCTCTCCTCCTTAGTGGTGCCCATTCGTCACCTCCGGCTTATAGGTTGGGGTGGTCTCGGGAGCTGGGCTGCAACCTTGGTCAGGGGGATTGGGAGAAGGCCTCTATACTATGTCATAAAACTTCAGTCTCTGTCCAAATACAGGAAACCAATTTTAAGATCATGTCTCGGTGTTGCTGAGTTCCGGATTTGCTACATCGATACTTCCCGGCTGTTCTGGAAGCCTGTTGGTGGTGTGGTGCGGCTCCCGGGACCATGTATGGTTGGATTGCCCAGTTCTGCTCCCATTCTGGACGGGGGTCTTGGAAGCGATCAAAAAAGTGACGGGGACCTCTCTACCTCATGCACCACAGGCTCTCCTGCTCTCTGTACTATCGGGCTCCCTCAAGCATCTGAAGAAGGGGTTGCTTTGTATTCTGTTAGCGGCTGCTCGTAGGGTGATCCCAAGGCGATGGAAGTCAGTGCTCCCCCCAACGATCACAGATTGGTTCAGAGAGGTGCATTTTATTCATAGCATGGAAGAATGTGCTGCAGAGTCTCTGTCTCCTTAGGGTGCCTTTCCCACACCTGTCCCTACCCGACTGGCTTTATATACCCTTTCCTCCTTCCTGAGCTAGCTGCACTGGCGGAGTCTCTCCCCTCCAGCTCCCTTCTCCCCTCTTTCCCCCCCCCCCCCCTTCCCCCTTTTTTTTTTCTTTTTCATCTTCTTTTCCCCCACCTTCTCCTTCTCTCTTGTGTCCTTTCCTCGTGTTTTCATTTGCTTTGTCTATGTTTACCCCCTCTCCCTTAGGTGTTTCTGTGTCTGCAGTTTTTTTCTTTTTGCTTAGTTTACTTATGTGTTTGTTCTTTCATGTTGGTTCTACTTTATGGGGTCTTACTGATGGAGCATACCACTATTGAGGTCCCTTCCCCATGGGCAGAATCTTCCACCTCTCCTCGCTCGGAGTTATGGAAGGATAGCGGACAGCTACCTCTCTGACCTCATTGCCAGTTTATTTAGAGGCTTATGTTTTATGGCTGCATTTGTATGATTATTTGTTTCATGCCCTGATCTGTAACTCCATCTAAACTCCTCATGTTTTTGTTTTATTGTTTACCTGTTTTTCACTTCAATAAAACTCGTTTTGTATATGAAAAGTCTAAGGGGGTCAGATCGGGAGACCTTGGGGGCCATTCAACTGGCCTACGACGACCAATCCACTTTCCAGGAAACTGTTCATCTAGGAACGCTCGGACTTGACACCCATAATGTGGTGGTGCACCATCTTGCTGGAAAAACTCAGGGAACATGCCAGCTTCAGTGGCCCCACTATCTTTGTACCCCATATACCACACCATACCATAAATTTTTGTGTTCCAACAGTCTTGGAGGGATCTATCCAATGTGGGTTAGTGTCAGACCAATAGTGGTGGTTTTGTTTGTTAACTTCACCATTCACATAAAAGTTTGCCTCATCACTGAACAAAATCTTCTGTGTAAACTGAGGGTCCTGTTCCAATTTTTGTTTTGCCCATTATGCAGCACCTGAAACTATGGATACTGGAAGCCTGTGCTAGCATTTCTCCTGCAGTGTTGCTATCAGTGTGTGAAGAGTAGTGTTGAGCGGCATAGGCCATATTCGAATTCGCGAATATTCGCGAATATATGGACGAATATTCGTCATATATTCGCGAATATTCGCACATTCGTTATATTCTCGTTTTATTTTCGCATATGCGAAATTTCGCGTGTTAGCATATAGGAAATTCGCATACTCGAAAATTCGCATATGTGAAAATTTGCATACACTAATCTTCGTATATGCGAATTTACGCACGCCAGTCTCACACAGTAGTATTAGAGCCTTCTTTACACCACACAAGCTGGAAGCAGAGAGGGGTGATCACTGTGATGTGTACTGTGAAGAAAAAAAAAAAAAAAATGAAAATTCGTAATTACGAATATATAGCGCTATATTCGCGAAATTCGCGAATATGCGATATTCGCGAATAATATTCGAATTGCGAATATTCGCGAGCAACACTAGTGAAGAGTAAGAGAAGAGGGTTGTATTGACAATCCAACACAATGGGCAGCACATTGAACACATTTTATAAGTGGTCAGAAACTTGTAAATAACTCATGAAGAAATAAAGTTACGTTAAAACCAAGCACATCATTGTTGGTCTTGTGAAATTCCCAATAAGTGTGATGTGTCACATGACCCTCTTCCTATTAAAAAAACAAAAGTTGGATTCAAAATGGCCAACTTCAATATGGCCGCCATGGTCACCACCCATCTTGAAAAGTTCCCCCCTCACATATACTAATGTGCCACAAACAGGAAGTTAATATTATCAACCATTCCCATTTTATTAAGGTGTATCCATATAAATGGCCCACCCTGTAGTTTTAACAAAATTACTCAGTTCAAACTGTTTCCACAGAGGTCAAAGTTCATATAGCTTACATGTGGCGCTTGAGATCAAAGTTCATCTAGCTCACACGTGGTGCTTGAGAATGATTCTTATTGGTTGTGCGATGTCACACGACTTGTGGTGGGTTGACCACGCCGCCTCCACATACCCATGTACCCCTCTGCTAAGCATGACTAGGGTATCATTCACATGCACTGTGACCCGTATACCCCCCTCCATTTTCCCACATAACACACTGACTACATAGTTTTGATATAAAGGCCACAGCAGCCATTTTTATTTTCTAACATAAACTTAATACCCAAATATTAAATACCATTAAATAACCTTATACATAATCAGGTAACATTACCTGACCACCCATTTACAGTATAGACATTAGTGCAAACATTAGTGCAAAACTTATTCCTTAACATGGTTATACACCTAGCCGGAGGGGGACTTGGAGGCTTCCCAACTTTTACTCGGGTCTCCTACTTTGCACTGGGTCGACCCTTCACCTAACCCCAGGGCACCACTTTTAGAGACCCCCGCCCCTTTGGGCTTCTCCCGCCGGGGCTCACCACACGAGGCTGGGAACCGCCCCCAGCCTCACCATCCCATTCAGTGCCAACTCTCTCCAATTGTCTCCAAGTCCCCCTCTAGCTCCTGCCGCTGCGACGCATACAATTACCCCACCAATGCCAAAATACAAGGGTGGGCAACTTTCTCCCTGCTGTCCTCCCCTCGGAATGGTCTCTCTGCTCCCTGACCTCTTCTATATATAAACTCCCCTACACTCCTCCCCCTTGTCCTCCACCTGCCCTCTTGAACTCTCCCTCACCCCATGTACACTCCTGGGCTGTCCCCCGTCATGGACCCCCTCCCTTCCCATACTGTCCAGTACGGAGTTATCTTGACTAGGGTATCATCCACATGCGCTGTGACCCGTAAACCCCCCCTCCATTTTTCCCACATAACACATTGACTACATAGTTTTGGTATAAAGGCCACAGCGGCCATTTTTATTTTCTAATATAAACTTAATACCCAAATATTAAATACCATTAAATAACATAAAATAATCTTATACATAATCAGGTAACATTACCTGACCACCAATTTACAGTATAGACATTAGTGCAAACATTAGTGCAAAACCTATTCCTTAACGTGGTTATACACCTAGTCGGAGGGGGACTTGGAGGCTTCCCAACTTTTCTTCGGGTCTCCTACTTTGCCCTGGGTCGACCCTTCACCTAACCCTAGGGCACCGCTTTCAGAGACCCCCGCCCTTTTGGGCCTCTCCCGCCGGGGTTCACCACACGAGGCTGGGTACCGCCCCCAGCCTCACCATCCCATTCAGTGCCAACTCTCTCCAATTGTCTCCAAGTCCCCCTCTAGCTCCTGCCATAGACGGCCCTTTGTGACCTCTTACAAACGGCCGTCCTCCCACAACTGAACCGCTCTCTCCACCACATCCCTGATTTCCCAAGCCCAGAGGTCAATACCCACAGGGTTCAAATGAATCCCATCAGGCCCCAAAAACTCAGAGGAGGCCACCTCCAGCTCCCTATGTCGGACCACCAAGCCTCCATTTCTTGCCACGAATCGACTCACCACCCGATTTACCTTCGCCCTTGCCCTATTCAAGCTGGACACCGATCTAGCATTCCTCCATTTAAGTCGAGCCACGATATCCGACCAGATAAGAAAAATCCCCGGAAACGAATTCCAGATCCTCAACAGGTCAAGCTTGATGTCCCTCATCAATGACCTAGCGGACCGTCCCCTAAGATCATTGCCCCCAACGTGAAAAACTACTACATCCGGGGCCCTGTCCAGCTCAACATACCTCTGAAGGAAAGGCAACACCCCCGACCACAGCATACCCCCTTTTCCCAACCACCGCACCTGTGCCACTTCCCTGGAGAACCCCAACTGCCTCCCATCCGGCCACACCGCGGCCCTCGCCGCTCCTCTCACCAGGATCCATATCAGGCACGGAGCACCACCTGTAAAACATAAACGGAAAACCCCCTTACAGCAAATAACTCCCACACCAATCACAACAATTGAGGACGTACGTACAAACGAAACCTCTCAGATTCCCATCGCCCAATGTGCCGGATAGCATCGGGCCAAGCCCCCACCTAGACGCCTCAGTTGCGGTCCCAATCCTAAAGGAATGGGAACTGAACTCCCCAGGGATCCTACCCATCAACTCCAAAGCCTTGCTGAAAACCCTTATAAACTGAAAACGGGATAAAAATTCCCGCCAGCATGCAATAGTAAGGGCCCCCCAAGCGCGGGACGCTGTGCCCGATACTCCCGAAAACAACGCACCGGGCACATCCCCGACCCGGCCAAAGGTGCCAATTGAACCACAAACCCCCGCCCCACTTGATCCGTTTTTGAATGTCGAACCACACACACCAAAACAGCCCCCCCATCGATCACATATGCAAAAAACAAACCCCCCGCCTTCACCTTTCTAGGCGCCACCAACTCCGAAATCCGAAATGCCCCAAAAAACGCCAACGAGAAGGCACATCGGAACAAAACCCGTTCGAACTCCGAAAAACACACACTGGCCAACACCACACCCAACTCCTCCAACAATGAAAAGGAAACCGGCCTCCTAGAATCCCTAATCTGCATTCCCCTCCGAAATCCCCTGGCCGCCCTCCTAACCAAAAACGATTTGGTCGCATCCGCCAAACCCCTCACTTGGAACCAAAAGGCTAAAGCCGCTAACCGCCTGCTAAGCCCCGACCCAGACACCCCGTCCCCAAACAACCTGCCTACAAAAAACAACACTGCCATCTCCCAATCCCCCACTGAATGCAACTCCCCCAAACCGTCCAGCAACTCCTCCCATTCCTTCCAGCTCTTACAATAGCCGACCCAGGTACTCGCGCAGACTGACCGCCTGACAAGCCCAAAAGCCGCCGTCAGACCACTCTCCACAGCTCCTCTGGACATGCGATCCCATGCGCTTCCGACTCCGGCGCCAACTCCCGAAACCGATCCCACTGGAAACGAGAAAGGGAATCAGCGATTTCATTCAGAACCCCAGGGACATGCACGGCAACAAACTGAGCATTAAGGCGCAACCCCCTCAACACCAACTGCCTCAACAAACGCACCACCGGCACCATTCCCCTTGCCAATATGCACCGAAACCATGACTCCCGGAGGCGTCAGTATACAGCTCTAGATCCCCATTGGACACCTGCCCCTACCCATAATCACGGACCTCCCATTATAAACGTCCAAAAACTCCCTCCACACCGCCAAGTAAGCCCGTAATTCGGCTGTCAAACGAATATAATGTCGCGGCCTACTAGCACCTGCAGTCGCTGCCGTTAATCTCCGACAAAAAACCCTCCCCATTGGCATAATCCGACACGCAAAGTTTAGCCTGCTCAACAAAAACTGTAGATCCCTAAGCTGTATCTTCCGTGCCCTAGCGGCTGAGGCCACCGCCGCCTTCAGGTCCCCCAACTTGTCCTCGGGCAGTCGACACTCCATAGCCACGGTGTCGATCACTATACCCAAAAACTGTGTGGCAGGCCCCTCCGTTTTGTCGGGCGCCAAAGGCACCCCAAAGCTGGCCGCCATCCTCTCCATAGTTTGTTACATAGTTACATAGTTAGTATGGTTGAAAAAAGACATACGTCCATCAAGTCCAACCAGGGAATTGAAGGGAAGGGTGTAAGGGGATAAGGGAAAGGGATGTCGTTTTATAATTCTGCATAAGCATTAATGTTATTTTGTTCCAGGAATGTATCTAACCCTGTTTTAAAGCTGTTAATTGTTCCTGCTGTGACCAGTTCCTAAGGTAGACCGTTCCATAAATTCACAGTCCTCACGGTAAAGAAGGCGTGTCGCCCCTTTAGACTAAACCTTTTCTTCTCCAGACTGAGGGAGTGCCCCCTCGTCCTTTGGGGGGGTTTAACCTGGAACAGTTTTTCTCCATATTTTTTGTATGGGCCATTTATATACTTATATACGTTTATCATATCCCCCCTTAAACATCTGTTCTCAAGACTAAACAATTGTAACTCCTTTAATCGCTCCTCATAGCTAAGATGTTCCATGCCCCATATTAGTTTAGTTGCGTGTCTCTGCACCCTTTCCAACTCTGCAGTTTCCCTTTTATGAACAGGCGACCAAAACTGAACAGCATATTCCAGGTGAGGCCGTACCAATGCTTTATAAAGGGGGAGTATTATGTCCCTGTCCCTCGAGTCCATGCCTCTTTTTATACATGACAATATCCTGCCTGACATTGCACGCTATTCTGTAGTCTGTGATCTACAAGTACACCCAGATCCTTCTCTACCAGTGACTCTGCCAGTTTAATCCCCCCTAAGACATACGATGCATGCATGTTCTTAGTACCCAGATGCATAACTTTACATTTATCCACATTGAACCTCATTTGCCAAGTGGATGCCCAGACACTTAGTCTATCCAAGTCATCTTGTAACCTATACACATCCTCTATAGACTGTACCGTGCTACAAAGCTTGGTGTCATCTGCAAAGATAGAAACAGAGCTGTTAATACCATCCTCTATATCATTGATAAATAAATTAAACAGCAGCGGGCCCAGTACTGAACCTTGGGGTACTGTTAGGTTCGACCCCAAAGGCCGAGACGTCTTCTGTCGGCGGATGCCCAATTTGTGTGTGGAAAGCCTGTATGGGGCTGCAGTCACCCAACGTTCCTTCCAACACTACCTGCCATTCAAAATCACGACACAAACACAAGTGTTGTCTCTGTAAGCTGAAGGCAGAACTGGCCTGCCCTCTTTTCAGGAGTATTTTATAGCCCACTTTCAATTAGGCGTGCGCAGTAAACTCTACATTGTACAAACACAGGAAAACCATAAATCTTTCGCAGAAGAAAGTTAGATACAAAATATACATTGCTTAAGCTCAAATATAATGAACCGTTGTTTCAAGGACGCATCTGGGGTAGAAAAAGATAAGAGTGTCTGCATTCTTGAAGATAAGGTACCCATCGTCTCTTAGTTCAAAAGTTTAAAGTTTGTTATGTAGAAAAAAACAAGAAAGATAGAATACAGTCACTTAGACCGAGAATAATCAAGTCTTCATACAAAATGGTGTCTTTGAAAACAAAAAATGGAGTCTCCTCTACCCAATTCTATCATTTCCCCCTTTGACATCATCATCTGAAAGAACTGGATCCTCCAGGTCAGGTGTATAGCGGGTCTTTCCTCAGGTGCTATCCCAGACCCCGAGTTGTCTGAGGGAACCAAGTCTTCTTAAATTGGCTCCGTCCCCTGAGTAATGGACCGGCATCCTCACCAGGAAGAGTGTTTCAGGTGTGATGTCAATCTAAAAACAAACGAAAAAGAGAGGAGACATGAGAACCTGAAAACAAATGCCGATCATTATTCCTTCTACATCCTGGGAAAACAACATAAAATGTTTATGTTAACCCATTCATTTGAAGTAAACAATACTCAGTATTTACCGATTCTATATTTACAGCGACTTATGCATATCATCAAAAGCTTTATAACTAAATAAGATAAAAGAATAACAACTGCGACTTGTAATATAAAATGTATGGCGCCTCCTACCCATCCTCCAATACCTTTCAACCAGGTGACTGGGTTCATTATGGAGAAAGTGTCTCCCCACCATTTATCTTTATTTTTCTCATTGTCTTTAGCGTACTGTTCCCTTAGTTTTTGTATGTTTTCAAGTTGGTGGTGCATCTGGATGGTACTTGTGGTGTCTATGTAGTGACAGCAAGTGGGGCCTATAATCTGGCACATTCCCCCTTGAGCAGCTGTAAGGTAATCAAGAACTATTGTGTGCTGGTTAGTTACTATCATCAACTGATTTTGTACAGACACAGAGGTGTTAGTGATTTCCAGAATGTCATATATTTGGTCGTCAAGGTAGTCAGTGGCCTCAACTAATTTGTCCCACATTTGCATCATCATGGGGTATACAAAGAGAGTGCTGAAGAGTTTATTGGCTGTTCCCATCTGAACTACGTGTGGTCTTCCATTTTCTCTTTCCTTGTTGTCAGCTGCTCTCTGGTATAGCATGTGTCTTGGGACTGCTCTCATGTCAACGTCTTTGTTGGGTATCACAAAAGTCGAGGGAGTGAGTCTTGCTAGGGTACATGTGCCATTTACCCCTACTGGCAACCACTTGTAGGCCCCTCTTCCGCATACCCAATATGTGTCTCTTGGGATTTCCCAATATGAGGAATGTTGATTTATCAGTTTGTTAACTATGTCAACCAGTCTTGAGGCGTTAGTCATGTAGCACCATCCAGGTTTCTGTCCCAATGTACCACAGTAACCAATATCTGGGTTATTACATGTCGGGTCATAGGGCTGGTAATATGAGGATTCATTACATCTTTGATGTCCTATCATGTTATGACACTCTTCTCCAGTACCTTGAGGAAAAAGTGTATTATTCAGCCAGTTTTTGTCATGTAAGTACCTCTCTATTTGACTAGGCTTAAATGTATCAGTACTTACAGATGTTCTGCTAAAACTGACCTTTATCCCCTGTGTGGGTATTCGTCCTAGGTCTAGTATTTGTGTGACTTCACGTGCTACCCAGGAGCCCCCCTTAAAGGTCAGTATCTGCTGTGGTCCTTGTCCATAACTGCTCAGGTTTCCCTGCCACCAGGGTTGCCCAATCCACCCCACTATTGGAATCCCCACTGAAGTGTTCCAATTTTTTGTATACCGTGGCTTGCTGCTTGCTAATGTGTCGAAGCAATTCCCCTGGAACATCTCATGTGGTGGCACAGGGTTAGCCAAATAAGGCATACTCTGGGCAGATGTAGGAGCATGTGTGCATATCCAGCAATCTTTTACTGTGAGATTTTGTGCCAACATTAAGTGGTGTTTCAAGAATTTATTATCTGGATGCTTTTCTAGCTCATCATGTAAGGTTGTGATGTAACATATTAGACAGTTAAACAGAAACCAAAGTATTGTCATGGTCAGATACCGCCCTTTTGCAGTGTGATGCATGAATCCAGCTGGCTTTTCCTTGCAGCTTGACTGATGTTTTGACACAATCATATAAGGGCTGCATATGTGCGCTGGCATGGATGATCCACTGTCTGCAGTAAGATATGAGACCCAGGAATGCTCTGAGCTGTTTGTGATTCCTGGGAATTGACATGTTCTGTATGACTTGTATGCGGTCTGCTGTAAGGTGACGTGTACCTTGTGAAATGCAGTGTCCCAAAAAGACTACTTGAGTCTGGCAGTACTGTAGTTTGTCTTAACTCGCCTTGCACCCATTCTCTGCCAGAAAAATGAGTAAGGACAGTGTAGCTTGTTCACATGTGTGAAGATCTGGACAACAGAGTAATAGGTCATCTACATACTGCAATAGGACACAGTCATGGGGTATTGGCCAGCCGGCCAACACCGAGGCTAGGGCAAGTGAGTAAAGTGTAGGGGAATGAGCCATCCCCTGTGGTAGTCTCGTCCATGTATACTGAATTTGTTTAAAAGTGAAAGCAAACAAATACTGGCACTGTTCTGAAATGGGTACAGAAAAGAAGGCATTTGTAAGATCAATGACTGTAAAATACAATGCATGGGCAGGTATTTGTGACAACAAAGTGTGGGGGTTTGGGACCACAGGTGTTAAAGGTAGCAGGATATCATTGATTGCCCTGAGATCTTGGACCATTCTGCATTGCACAGGTTCCCCAGGTTTAACTGCCTTCTTTTTAACAGGATACAAAGGAGTATTAGCTCCTGATTTTACAACTTTTAGGGCCCCTGACTTTAAAAGTTGCTGCACCTGAATATCTATGGCATGTTCTTGGGGTGCACTAAGGGGATACTGCCTGAGCTGAGGCAGAGTGACCCCTGGTTTTATGGCTACTTCAACTGGGGATACAGGTAGAAGCCCTATGTCATTTTTGTTGGTAGCCCAGAGACAGGGTGGCACCCTATCCAGCTGCGGAAGGTTGGTTACCAGTAATAAGGGAGTGAAATTTTCATAGGCCTCTATCTGAGTGCATGCCTCTAGTACATTGTCACTTGAAGGGACAGAGAGAGTGACTGTACCATCTTCATGATACTGGATGTTAGCTAATAGGTCTTTCAGGACGTCTGCTCCCAATAGACAGCTTGGGGCAGATTTTGACACCAGGAATCTAGACAAAAAGGTTACTGGGCCTAGTTGGGCTTTGACAGGTTTTGTAAGGGGCAGAGTTTGAGGCAATCCCTCGAATCCTGCTACTGGGATCGTGTCCCTGGATAATTGAGCAGAAGTTATGACAGACTCTTGAATGACTGATTTAGTGGCTCCAGTGTCTACCAAAAAAGGTACTGTCTTGCTATTTATGGTCACGGGAACTGTAAGGGCAGGGGAGTTGCCCTTTAGGGTGACCTGACAAATGGCAGGTCAGTCCTGAGCTTGAGCATCTCTTTTTGTCTGACGCTGACTATCTTTGCCTGTTGTGTCCTCCGTGTCACCCCCCTCGTCAGCAATACGTTTTCTGCAGTTCTTTTTTATGTGTCCCGTCTTGTCACAATAATAACAAATTGGGGGTTTACGGAGTCTGTCTCCTTTGTTATTCTGACCCCTACCTTGGGATTTTTCAGAGACATATGCTATTGTGGTCTTTTTGGGGGCTTCCTTCCCTACTTATTTTGAGTTTTTCTCTTATTTGGGGTCTTAGACCGTCCACAAAAGCACGTACAAACAGTCTCTGTATTACGTCACTGTCCATGTCTAATCCTTCGTAAGTAAGTAATGTTGTTCTAGACCAAGGTAATAGTCAGATACAGTCTGGGTCTGGGTTTGAGTCCCCACTGCTACCGTCCCCCTCTCTCTCTGTCTTTGCGAGCAAAAGGTTCTAAGAGAGTTAGTAAACGTCTGTCTGGAGGCCTCTCCCCTGGGTTCATTGGGTCTAGCTGCATGAGTGACAGTTATAAATTGAGAGAACATGGTGGGTGGCATTTTTAACCTGCAAAGGTCTTCCCCATCCTGCCATGTGGCATTATGAGATTCCATGACCTGAGTCAGGTACCTACAAAAACCCAAAGGCTTAGTAAGTGGGTCAGGGGCATTTTGCACAAGAGCCATACATTCCGCAGGGCTCCATGGTTTATACAGGTGCCTATTTAAAGGTACTGTCTGATACTGGTTGTCTCCTATCATCTCTCTTACCTCGTCCCTCCGTAGATGTACAGGGGCTAGGCTGACAACCTGTCCTTGCCGGGGTGCCCCACATGCCAAGCATGTGTCTTTCCACCCTGGATTTTGCTGGCCGCAGTTTGTGCAGACCCAGGAATGCTGAGGATCATAGGGACCAGGTTGTGACAGGAGGGCAGTCTGTGGAGTAATCATTCTGATACTCCGAGGTCCCCCACAGTGGAAGCATTCTAAGGTTTTCTCTGGGTTAGGATACCCACATTTACAATGCCATCCTGAATAAGGGGGGTTACATACTTCTGACCCACGTAATGTAGAGAGGACGGGGTACATTTTCTCAACAGAGGGTTTTAACTTCTGTTGGGGAGATGGATTATTAGTTGGTGTAACATAGGGTGGAGGTGGGGCGCCTGTTTTTCCCCGAGATTTACGGGGCTCTATTTTCCACCCTTTCTTCTTATCGTCATATGTCCAGCCTTCCTCAACACATTGTGTGGAGGTGCTGATCAGACATTTGACTTGATAATCCCAATTGTGATCTTTCACTATGCCCCTCTTTCTTTCTGCAATATTTTCCCAAAACTCTGGATTCAATTGGTCATTTTTTGGAACATGGAATTCCTGCAATATTCTCCTTAGCTGGATTACTGCATCCTTGCCGTGTAATTCTTCAAGGATTGTTTTAAGAGCGTTTATCTGGGGCTCTCCGTCTGCCTTCTTTTTGGACATTAGCTGACCCATCCTTAGCCGTCCGGTCCTAAGTAGCTTATTGGGGAATCCCTCGTAAGGTGTCTATTCCCTCGTTGCCGTCCTCTTAGGCGACTAATATGTTAAAGGGCTCTCCTGGCCTTTCCTTTTGATGTATGACAATTCTATATCCTATCCACAAAGCGAATAGACAAATGCAACCAATAGCAATAACTGTCATCCACATCACTCTTATAGGGTCAGTGTCCGTCTAGATGTTTTTACCACACCTTATTCCCCAACAAACTACACGGGCTTATCACACGAATCCTGTCCTGGACTTATGATGTAATCCAGGCTCATGCTAGCAGCCAGATAATGGTTTATGTGATAATATGGGATTTAAGCATAATCTGTGACCCCGTTAGGCGCTTTCACAGATCAGTTCGGCAATACCCTCATAAAATCACATACCATCCTCTCTTGGCTCATACATTCATTCCATGTCTCCTGGCGGAGTAACACTGTACTCATCCAACCGACAGAAGGTATATGGGTTCATTGTCTATTCAAATAGACCCACTATCACAGGAGCTTAGCTATTCTAAAACCCAGTCTAAGTGCAGGACCCACAGCCACAGATCTCAGGAGGGCACAGATATAAGAAAAATAAAGCTTTTTCTTACCTGGTCAGGTTTTGTGTAGTCTGTGGTCTCCGGAGGCCCGAGCCGTAGTGTTCCCGCACTATATCTGAGTACACCACTAATAACCGGGGACCAATCAGAGTACGAATCATTGACCACCACTCTCTGAATACGATCCATGAGCCAGTGTTCAATCCAGTTACAAACTAAAGTTTCCAAGCCCAAGGACCTTAACTTACCTGTCAGACGTCTGTGAGGGACAGTATCAAACGCTTTGGCAAAATCCAGAAACACTATATCCACAGCCATTCCTCTGTCAAGGCTTCTACTCACCTCTTCATAAAAGCAAATTAGATTGGTTTGACAACTTCTATCCTTAGTAAACCCATGCTGGCTATCACTTATAATACAATTATCCCCTATGTATTCCTGTATGTAATCCCTTATAAGTCCTTCAAACAATTTACCCACAATGCACGTTAGACTTACCGGTCTATAATTGCCTGGCGAAGACCTAGAGCCCTTCTTAAAGATTGGTATCACATTCGCCTTGCGCCAGTCCCTTGGCACAATACCAGACACCAGAGAATCTCTAAATATCATGAACAAGGGTACAGATATTACTGAACTTACCTCTCTAAGAACTCTTGGGTGTAGTCCATCCGGCCCTGGAGATTTGCTTACATTTACTTTACTTAACTTACCTTGTACCATCTCTACATTAAGCCAGTTCAGTACATTATATGATGTGTTACCAGCACTGACCTGGCCAATGTCAGCTCCTTTTTCCATAGTGTATACAGAATTAAAGAACCCATTCAGTAACTCCGCCTTCTCTTGATCGCCCGTGACAACCTCCCAATTATCATTATTAAGGGGTCCTACATGCTCTGTCCTTGGTTTTTTTGTATTTATATATCTAAAAAAATATTTAGGATTGGTTTTGCTTTCTTTGGCCACCTGTCTCTCATTTTGAATTTTTGCTGTTTTTATTACATTTTTACAGATTTTATTAAGCTCCTTGTACTGTTTAAATGTTATAGCTGACCCATCAGATTTGAATTTTTTGAAGGCAATTTTTTTGTTGTTTATTGCTCTTTTAACCTCATTTGTCAGCCATGTAGGATTTAGTTTTAATCGTTTATATTTGTTCCCCTTTGGTATATATTTAGCTGTATAGTTATTTAGAGTTGATTTAAAGATGTCCCATTTACCTTCTGTATCAGTATTTGAGAACACCTCCCCCCAGTCTGTGTCCTGTAGTGCAGCTCTCAGCCCAGGGAAATTTGCCTTTTTAAAGTTATATGTTTTTGCTTTGCCCGTCTGTCTTTGTTTTCTACATTTTAAGTCAAAAGTAACTATATTGTGGTCGCTATTACCAAGGTTTTCCCGCACAGTTACATTACCAACCAGCTCTGCGTTGTTGGAAATGATCAGATTCAACAAGGCATCACTTCTTGTTGGGTCCTCCACAAACTGGCCCATAAAATTATCCTGCAATAAATTTGGGAATTTTCTCCCCTTTGTAGTTTTAGCCAGCCCCCGGCCCCAATCTATATGTGGATAGTTAAAATCTCCCATTATTACCACTGTACCTGCCCGGGCGGCCCTCTCTATTTGTTTATACAGCCGACCTTCTATCTCTTCAGTGATATTAGGGGGTCTGTAGATTACACCAAATATTATTTTTTCAGTATTTCCCTCCTTTTGTAATTCTACCCACAGTGATTCCACCTCCTCAGAATCATCACACACTATGGCATCGTTCACACTGACTTTCATACCACTTCTTACATACAGACAGACTCCACCACCTTTTCTGTTCATTCTATCCTTGCAAAACAATGTAAACCCCTGCAGATTAACGGCCCAGTCATGCTAGGAGTCCAGCCATGTCTCAGTGACCCCAACTATATCAATATGTTCCTCCAGCATCAAGGCCTCAAGCTCCCCCATTTTATTTGCTAGGCTTCTGGCATTTGTGAACATACACTTTACATTTCCATTAAGTTTAACACATATAGTCTCACTAATGGGATTTTCAGAGTTATTGGGGTTAATGTTATTATTTGAGTTATAAGGGCTAATTGTACTATTTAAGTTATTGGGGCTAATGGGATTTTTTGCGTTATTGCGTCTAACGTTGTTATTTAAGTTATTGGGGCTAACGGTAGTTTTTGAGTTAATGGGGCTTATTGTAGTTATTGAGTTATTGGGGCTAATGGAATTTTTTGAATTATTGGGATTACAATTTTTTGTAACAATACGGAACACAGAGCCGAACCCTGAGGGCCCAAAAACAAAAAATCATCCAGGTAATGCAGAACAGAGTCAACCTGCGACTCCGTCCACACCACCCATTCCAGAAACATGCTAAAACTCTCGAACAATGCGCAAGATACCAAACACCCCATAGGTAAACACTTATCCACAAAGAACTCGCCCTCCCAACAACACCCCAACAAACTAAAACTCTCAGGATGCACCGGCAAAAGGCGAAATGCCGCCTCAATGTCCGTCTTTGCCAAGAGAGTCCCCCTACCATATCTCCGCACCCAAGTCAGCGCTGCATCAAACGAAGTATACAACACTGCACAAATCGCCGGATCAATTCCGTCATTAACCGACCCCCCAACCGGATGTGAAAGGTGATGAATGAGACGGAACTTGTTCGGCTCCTTCTTTGGAACTAACCCCATCGGCGATACCCTCAACTCCTGCAAAGGAAGAGCCGGATCAATTCCGTCATTAACCGACCCCCCAACCGGATGTGAAAGGTGATGAATGAGACGGAACTTGTTCGGCTCCTTCTTTGGAACTAACCCCATCGGCGATACCCTCAACTCCTGCAAAGGAAGAGCCGAGAAAGGGCCCGCCATCCGGCCCAATGCCACCTCCTTCAACAGCTTCTCCCTAACTACCTCCGGATGCCGCAACGCCGATACCAAATTCCTGACCTCCCCCTGCGGTTTAACATTAACACATGGAATAAGAAAACCAAACTGAAAACCTTCCTTCAGCAACCTAGCATCCCCCCTATTTGGATATCTGTCTAAAAACAGCCCCATCCTTGCAACCTTCACCGGAGTTGCCCCCTTTGTGCTCAACCTCAGATCCTCCCTTCTTACCCTTTTTAAAACACCTAGACAATCTATGGGAACCTCCGCAACCGGAGTATTCATGTTTCAATTTGCACCCTTCCCCAAAACGGCAGTGCCCCTCATTAAATTGCGAACAGCAACCCTTTCCTGTTCCCGCCGGCCGACCGGACCCTGATCCGGAAGAACCGGCGCCATCCCGAAAGGACTGATTGCCCACCTTTGGCGCCGCCATCAACCGCATCCAAAGACTAATGTCTTTGTAGTCCCAGCACAAAGAAGGCCTAACCGCCTTCCTTTGCCGGAATTGCTCATCATACCGCAACCATGCGGTACCCCCATAAACCCTGTACGCCTCCCCCACGGAGTCCAAGTAACAAAAAAGGCCCGAACAATCACACTAGCCAATATGGCAAATGCCTGCAACCAATTTGAAAACGTACGGGGTATCAACCGATATCGCCGCCTCTCCTCTTCCTCTTTCTTAGACTCATCTGGCTTTGCCCTATTCAAGTTAAACTTCTCTAGAGGCAGGAGAGAAAATCTCAACATACTCGTCCTTCCAAATTGGCCCTATCTTGCAACAGAACTTAACATCCTGCAACAAAGACTGTAACCATCCCCACCAACCCTAGCCGAAGTCGTCGACTCACCAAGCCTCTCTGGCCCCAGGTGACCAGCGGCTGTAGCTCCGGACTCGCCATCCACTCCAGCTCCAGAAGATCCCGATCCAATGGCTCCTGTAGGCGTGCGGCGGGCAGACACCGCAGCTGCAGATCCCGACCTCTCTTCGCAACACTGTCCCCGACCAGAGCAGGCGGCACCACCACCACACTCCCGGCCGCTGACAGCCTGCGTCCACTTCCTGCCCCAGCATCACGTGACTCCTCTCTCCTTGCAGCTGAAGAAGCAGTCCTCCCACCGGAAGGCCTCAAAGCAGGGGAGCGATGGCCCCTCCCCTCCTCGTCACTGCTCGGCTCAGCCGAGCTGATATCCGATGTGCCGGGGGCTGGCCCTCTCCCCGCCCCCCTTCCCCGCCCCCCCCCCCCCGTGTTTCCACTTTCGGCCTCCTGTCTTCCTGCAGCCTCACTGGAGACTCACTGTGCCACCTCTCTGTCCGCCGGGCCCCCCTCGCTCTCGGAACATCAGAGCGAGGGTCAGCCATCCTCACTGCACCTGATTCTTGGCCGCCGCTCCCGGATCCCACGGCGGCCCGATCGTTGCATCCGCCGCCCGTCCCCTGCCGCAGAGATTCCTCCCCGCCCCCCTGCTCACCGAAGTGAAAGTCGCAGGGGCAGCCGGAGGGTGCCGTAAGGGGCTCTCATAGTGACGGCGGGTGCGGGGTATGACCTCTGGGCTCAGGCGCTCTGGAGGCCACGACCTGCGGGTACTGGACCTGGGAGCCCCCGATCCACTGGGGCCGTCATCCAGGGGAGCCCTCAGCTGCGCCTCCAGCCATCCATAACCTCGAGCCTGCACTTCAGCCCGGACCCTCCTCATAAAGTCATCCAGACCGTCCGACATGGTAAGTGCTGTAACTGTTGCAATCTCCAAATCCAACTTTCTCCCTGCTGTACTCCCCTCGGAATGGTCTCTCTGCTCCCTGACCTCTTCTATATATAAACTCCCCTACACTTCTCCCCCTTGTCCTCCACCTGCCCTCTTGAACTCTCCCTCACCCCATGTACACTCCTGGGCTGTCCCCCGTCATGGACCCCCTCCCTTCCCATACTGTACAGTACGGGGTTGTCTCACATGCTGTATATCTTGGCAAAACAAGTTTTTGTAATATACTTCTTTTAAAAAAGATCACATATTATTAAAGAAAACTGTCTTTGAAAATCGCATCACTAGGGGTCCTCATACCTCTTGGGACACTGACGAGTCCCGCAGCAGCATCAGCTTGCCCAATAGTCATGGACAAGAGATGGCTGATGAACAAAGCTGCAGATGGGACTAGCGTTCTGCTGGGCTCGCTCCCGTCCTGTCACTTTGCCTGGGGCAGCGCACGGCTGCCAGGAGCGAGCGTGCATGAATTTACAGCATCAGTGCTAAGAGCCTCTGAGGATTGCAGCACAAGACCAGGAGTTCATAAACTTTTCTGGAGCTTCACTCCAAGGGACACCATTATATTTTTCTGTAAATATTTCTACTTTGCTACTGTTTTTTTTCTTTTTCTTTTTTTCTTTCTTTTTGTGGTGGCAAAGTTCGGCACAGGGGGAAAACAGCTGATCGGGTGCAGGATGTTACGGAGCAAAGGGCAGTGCAGGACTTTACAAAATATGTGACTTTGACTTCTGTTAAATGCTGACAGCCAGGGGTGTCACGATTCGGCTGGCAGAAGGTGGATCCTCTGTGCCAGAGAGGGATTGGCGTGGACCGTGCTAGTGGACCGGTTCTAAGCTGCTACTGGTTTTCACCAGAGCCCGCCGCAAAGCGGGATGGTCTTGCAGCGGCGGTAGCAACCAGGTCGTATCCACTAGCAACGGCTCAACCTCTCTGACTGCTGAAGATAGGCGCGGTACAAGGGAGTAGACAGGAGCAAGGTCGGACGTAGCAGAAGGTCGGGGCAGGCAGCAAGGATCGTAGTCAATATGGCAATAGCAGGAGGTCAAGTACACAGTAAGGACAAACACAGTAAACGCTTTCTCAAGGCTCTAAGGCAACAAGATCCGGCAGGGGAGTGCAGGGGCAGTGATCAGATATAGTCTGGGAGCAGGTGGAAGCCAATTAAGCTAATTGGGCCAGGCACCAATCATTGGTGCACTGGCCCTTTAAGTCTCAGAGAGCTGGCGCGCGCGCGCCCTAGAGAGCGGAGCCGCGCGCGCCAGCACATGACAGCAGGGGACCGGGACGGGTAAGTGACCTGGGATGCGATTCGCGAGCGGGCGCGTCCCGCTGTGCGAATCGCATCCCCGACGGCCATGACAGTGCAGCGCTCCCGGTCAGCGGGAATGACCGGGGCGCTGCGGAGAGAGAGACGCCGTGAGCGCTCCGGGGAGGAGCGGGGACCCGGAGCACTAGGCGTAACAGTACCCCCCCCCTTAGGTCTCCCCTTCTCTTTGTCCGGTAACTGCCTCCCCTGGGATGAGGACACCGGGAAAGAATGGAGGGTTTCCTCAACGGCAGGCAGTACAGCAGGGGTGGGAATGGGGAGGGAGGGCAGAGGGCGAAGCCTGGCACAGGGCAGTGTGACACCAGGACGGGGGCCATGAGGAGGCACTGAGGCTTGCCTGACTGGACTGGGAGGGGGGGAGAGGCACTTCCTATGGCAGGCAGAGTCCCAGTTCTTGATCTCCCCGGTGGTCCAATCAAGGGTGGGAGAATGAAGCCGGAGCCATGGCAGACCGAGGAGGACCTCAGAGGTACAGTTGGGAAGGACGAAGAACTCAATGACTTCATGATGGGGTCCTATACACATCAGGAGTGGTTCTGTGCGGTAACGCACGGTGCAATCCAACCTGACTCCGTTGACCGCGGAAATGTAGAGTGGCTTGACGAGACGGGTCACCGGGATGCGGAATTTATTCACCAAGGAATCCAGAATAAAATTCCCAGAGGCACCAGAGTCCAAGCAGGCCACGGCTGAGAGGGAGGAGTTGGCTGAAGGAGAAATCCGTACGGGCACCGTGAGACGTGGAGAAGCCGACTTTGAATCAAGAGACGCCACACCCACGAGAGCTGGGTGCGAGCGTGCGTCTCCCAGACGTGGAGGACGAATAGGGCAATCCACCAAGAAATGTTCGGTACTGGCACAGTACAGACAAAGATTTTCTTCCCTACGGCGATTCCTCTCTTCCTGGGTCAGGCGAGACCGATCCACTTGCATGGCCTCCTCGGCGGGAGGCCTAGGCGTAGATTGCAACGGAGACTGTGGGAGAGGTGCCCAGAGATCTAAGTCTTTTTCCTGGCGGAGCTCTTGATGTCTCTCAGAAAAACGCATGTCAATGCGAGTGGCTAGATGAATGAGTTCATGCAGGTTAGCAGGAATTTCTCGTGCGGCCAGAACATCTTTAATGTTGCTGGATAGGCCTTTTTTAAAGGTCGCGCAGAGGGCCTCATTATTCCAGGATAGTTCAGAAGCAAGAGTACGGAATTGTATGGCGTACTCGCCAACGGAAGAATTACCCTGGACCAGGTTCAGCAGGGCAGTCTCAGCAGAAGAGGCTCGGGCAGGTTCCTCAAAGACACTTCGAATTTCCGAGAAGAAGGAGTGTACAGAGGCAGTGACGGGGTCATTGCGGTCCCAGAGCGGTGTGGCCCATGACAGAGCTTTCCCAGACAGAAGGCTGACTACGAAAGCCACCTTAGACCTTTCAGTAGGAAACTGGTCCGACATCATCTCCAAGTGCAGGGAACATTGCGAAAGAAAGCCACGGCAAAACTTAGAGTCCCCATCAAATTTGTCCGGCAGGGACAAGCGGAGGCTAGGAGTGGCCACTCGCTGCGGAAGAGGTGCAGGAGCTGGCGGAGGAGATGGTTGCTGCTGTAGCAGAGGCAGAAGTTGCGACTGAAGTTGCTGCACCATGGTGGACACTTCCGACAGCTGGTGGGTTAGATGGGCGATCTGTCGGGATTGCTGGGCGACCACCGTGGTGAGGTCAGAGATAGCTGGCAGGGGAACCTCAGCGGGATCCATGGCCGGATCTACTGTCACGATTCGGCTGGCAGAAGGTGGATCCTCTGTGCCAGAGAGGGATTGGCGTGGACCGTGCTAGTGGACCGGTTCTAAGCTGCTACTGGTTTTCACCAGAGCCCGCCGCAAAGCGGGATGGTCTTGCAATGGCGGTAGCAACCAGGTCGTATCCACTAGCAACGGCTCAACCTCTCTGACTGCTGAAGATAGGCGCGGTACAAGGGAGTAGACAGGAGCAAGGTCGGACGTAGCAGAAGGTCGGGGCAGGCAGCAAGGATCGTAGTCAATATGGCAATAGCAGGAGGTCAAGTACACAGTAAGGACAAACACAGTAAACGCTTTCTCAAGGCTCTAAGGCAACAAGATCCGGCAGGGGAGTGCAGGGGCAGTGATCAGATATAGTCTGGTAGCAGGTGGAAGCCAATTAAGCTAATTGGGCCAGGCACCAATCATTGGTGCACTGGCCCTTTAAGTCTCAGAGAGCTGGCGCGCGCGCGCCCTAGAGAGCGGAGCCGCGCGCGCCAGCACATGACAGCAGGGGACCGGGACGGGTAAGTGACCTGGGATGCGATTCGCGAGCGGGCGCGTCCCGCTGTGCGAATCGCATCCCCGACGGCCATGACAGTGCAGCGCCCCCGGTCAGCGGGAATGACCGGGGCGCTGCGGAGAGAGAGACGCCGTGAGCGCTCCGGGGAGGAGCGGGGACCCGGAGCGCTAGGCGTAACAAGGGGCATCATGAGATTAAAACATTTGGGGCTTGTTCCCCAAATAAAAAGCCAAGTCAGCTGCTGAGTGAGTCCATATACAGTGGTCCCTCAACATACGATGGTAATCCGTTCCAAATGAACCATTGTTAGTTGAAACCATCGTATGTTGAGGGATCCGTGCAATGAAAAGAATAGGAAGTTATACTCACCTGTCCCTGCCGCTCCTAACCATCACCGCTGCCCTGGATGTCGCCCTCCATCACTGTCACCGCGTTCCTGGGGTGTCCCCGCCGCTCCGGACCATCTCTGCTGCCTGGGATTGTCGATCTGCAGGGGATCCTGAAGAGAACGGTCCGGAGCGCCAGGGACAGGTGAGTGACCATCACCGGTGCACACAGGGCACCTTAAACGGCTATCCGGCGGCAGCATAAGCAGTCTGCGCTGCCGGATAGCCGTTTATGTGATGGCCCCGACATACAAAAGCATCGTATGTTAAATCTGCCTTCAACATGCGATGGCCGATGAGAGGCCATCGTATGTTGAAATTATCATATGCCGGGCCCATCGTAGGTCGGGGGGTCACTGTATCAGTGTTTCCCAAGCAGGGTGCCTCCAGCTGTTGCAAAACTACAACTCCCAGAATTCTCAGATAGCCAAAGGCTGTCCGGGCATGCTGGGAGTTGTAGTTTTGAAACATTTGCTTGGGACCACTGCCATGCACTTAGCAATCTTGGCCTGTCTGCTCAGCTCCTCCCCCTTCTCTGACCCCCCCTCTGTTGTGCATGTGATCTCAGACTCACACAGAGGCCTCCTGGGGTCAGAGGAAAGATTTGAGACTGCAAGAGAACAGAAGATTAGTAAGTTATAAAGGTAAGAGTATATATACTATGCCCTTGACCCTGCCATTTTATAATACCCCAACCCAACACAGTGATATCACTGCATATATGTTTATATGTATTATCCCTCTACTGTGACATCACTGTGTGTATTATCCCTGTACTGTGACATCATTGAGGTTATTATCCCTGTACTATGACATCACTGTGTGTATTATCCCTGTACTGTGACATCATTGGGGTTATTATGCTTGTAATGTGACATTACTCACACAGAGGCCTGCTGGGGTCAGAGGAAAGATTTGAGACATTTTACTCAAACAGGTTTGCCTACTTAAAACTTGTTTTAATGCCTTCCCAAGGCATTACATACATGTACATCATAGAAGGTTTTCCTGACCTGTGACGTACATGTACGCCATGCAGATACTGGCTGCCGCTGAACGTGGAGCGCTGCGCCTGGTAAGATGGTGGCTGATAGCCAGCCATCTTGCCTCGGGACCAGTGCCCCCCCCCCCACCCACGATCGCTGCACCGTGCTTGATTCGACAGGGGGAAAAGAAAGAAGAGCCACAAGAGGTACGTATGCTGGAGGGGTGGGGGGTGGAAATTGCTGCCTGCTATAGAGGAACCGTTGCCTACAATGGGAGAACTGCTGCCTCCTATGGGGGAGCTGCAACCTACTATGGGGGAACTGCTGCCTACTATGGGGGAACTGCTGCCTACTATGTGGGAACTGCTGCCAACCATGGACATAGAGGTGTCAGCAGAAAACACTGTGGTCCTGACAGAAAATAAATCCAAAAAGAAAATAATTCCCGCTGTAGTAGACAGCAGCTGATAAATTCTGGAAGGATTAAGAATTTTTTATAGAAGTAGTTTACAAATCTGTTTAATTTGCTGGCACCAGTTGATAAAAAAAAAAAAAAAAAAGTTTTCCACCAGAGTAGCCCTTTAAGCTACAATATATAACACATCGGGTACTGATATACAATGAGTGATTCTGTATTATTTTGCTTCAGGGACAATTGCATGATTACAATAGGACAGGTGTTTTGGGAGGGGGCAACGGGTTATATAAAGAAATATTGTTGTTTCTGTACTAACTACTAGATGTGCGCCATATATTGGTGTATTTATTTCTTTAGCTATTTGTCTGCTGAGCATTTTATCTTCTTGTTACTGTATGTTACACCTGTGCTGGATTGGAGAGTACTAGAGCTGTGGAACCTAGTTATAATGTACTAAATACTAAATGGCTGCCATCTGTGCTGGGGCAGGTATCTGCAGAGAAGCTTGCCCCATAAAGGAGCAGATGACTGATTGCACACACAGTATTTAGAGCCTTAATTACGGTCAGTATTTGCATAGGAAATGAGTTCAAAACACAGAAAAGTTATTTTCTGTGTCAGTTCCACTCCTGGTTTCGAGGAAAGAGCTGAAAAAACTGAACCAAAAGCAAAAAAACATTTTGGGAACTGGTTTCATCAGGTTGTATTATGGCTGAATATATAGGGTCCATCCACATCCATACCCTGTAGGATTCTTTTGCTAGAACCATACAGAGTTCATATATTAAAACCTTTTGGTAGCCCAGATGTTGTGGTCAAATTACCAAAGGTGGAACCACTAAGGCTCTGGGTGTTGTGAAACCATCTACATTTTGATGCATTGTGATCCTGCTCTAGTGTAACTAAAGTACGCTACTAAGGTTTTGTGGCTGGTTGCATTTCAGATTTGTTCACAAAAATACAATGGTGGGTCCATTCTACAGGTCTACAATGTTTTCTCTACTTAAAGGGGTACCCCGCCGAAAAACATCTTATCCCCTATCCGGAGCTGGAGACCCCTTCGATCTCTGGGCCAGCAGCAGCGGCGTCGGAACACGGAAGCTTGGAGCTTCCATTTTCATGATGTCACGCCACACCCCCTCCATTCATGTCAATGGGAGGGGGTGTGACGGCTACTACGTAGCCGTCACACCTCCTCCCATAGACATGAATGGATGGGGCTTGGTGGCTGTAGTTGCCAGTCATTTGTCACGGAGCAGAGTTTGCTCTGGGCATGGATGACTGGAGTGCCACGTCAGAGGTCTTAGGGGTCCCCAGCAGCAAGACCCCTACGATCAGATATCTTTGGATAAAGAATAAGATGTTTTTTGGCGAAAAACCCTTTAGTTCTTTTTTTATTTTTTTTTATATGCCGAATACCTTCCCTTTCATTAGAATGTTTTGATGTGCAGAATAGTGTAGCCTGCCAGTAAAGGAACCAAAACCGGAAATTCTTCATTTTTACAATTGTAGTCACTAGGTATTCAAATGATAATGGAGAACATTTATTATTATGCTCCTCCCGCATCAATGCATGCAAATCAGAAATCAATGTATAGTGTGAAGAGGGATTATCTTGTTGTGTACATGACCATGCTTTGTTATGTAACTGAATACCTTACTCTAAATCGGTAGGTTAATTCTGACAGCAAATGGTAATTATATCTGAGCATAATTATCTAGAGAATGCCGGATGTAAGCTGTAGACAGATGGTAAGGCTAGTTTCAACCTGTGAATTCCCCTGATACTCTCATCTCTTACATATGATATTACAATTACCTGTTGTTGTTGGTGGGTGCACCAGGCCTGTGGACTCACAGACATAGAAATGACAATATAAACATAGAAATCACCAAAGATCAGGCTTTACAATTGGTATCAGTATGCACTCTAGCAATACTAGCTTATTGTTACACTGTGAGCTGCACTTGTAAGCCTATTTATTACAAATAACAACACTAAAGAACAAAACATGACGAGCAGAAACACAAGAAGCTAAGGAGGCTATTTATCATTGAGTTGAGGGGTATTCAGTAAAATAAATTATGCTGTGAGATAAAAAAATGTGTAAAAAATAAAAAAAGCCTTTTTCTCAGGCATTGCTTAGGGTGGTGTGTTTTGCGCTGTATATTTGCGAAAATTTGCACTTCTTAAATATTTGACCACAACTAGTAAAAACGTTTACCAAGTCAGTTTAGCAAAGATCTCTTGAGGTACAGGGATGTTTAAACATCACTAAATTTTTGCACAAAACGGCCAATTCGTAAAAAATATGCAAAATATATACACCATGAACACAGAAGACAGTGATAATTTTCTCCCCTAAATTCTGAATATTTTATTTTCAGTTTTTAAATTGTCAAATTCTAATTTCTCCTTTGGCCCCACTCACACTACGGAATATCCAAACAAGATGAGAGGAAAGTAAGACAATGGCACTCACCATCCGGTTATTTCAGATTTATTGAATCTTCTTCATGAATGCACTCAAAACACTCTGCTTCAACAAGGAGGTATCACCAGGAGCGGGGGGAGCAAGAACGCAACAATTGTTTTGTACGCCGGAGCGTACTTTTTCAAGCCGGCTTGAGAAAGTACAGTCCAGCGTACAAAACAATTGTTGCGTTGTTGCACCCCCCACTCCTAGTGATACCTTCCTGTTGAAGAAGAGTGTTTCGTGTGCACACATGAAGAAGATTCAATAAATGTGAAATAACCGGATGGTGAGTGCCATTGTCTTACTTATTACAATAGAGCACCACTACTACGGACTGCACAGTTAGACTCCAGCAGGGTCACACATTCTATTCATTGATTTCTCCATTGCATGAACGGGCAGTGCCAGAGCTCCCCTGTCTACAGTGGACTTTGACACTACGGAATATCCTTACAGGAAAATACCATTGATCCCAATGGGATTCTGCTGCGAAATTTACAGTATGAAAGTTCTGTAGCAGAACTTCCAACGTGAAATTGAAATATGTTCAATCTTCCAGCAGAAGGCGACAGAGAAGTCTCAGCACTATGCTGTTATGAACGCAACAGTGCTTACTGCAGATTACCCCAGACAATAAGCGCCAATTCGAGAGTAGGCTGCTGGGAATTTTCTATTGGAAATTCGTACTGAGAACTGCCCTAACTCTGTATCAGGGAGGCCACAAACTGCTTTTTGGCAGTGAAGATGAGACCAGCTGCTGCTGTTTACGAGCCTCAGCCATGAAAGCATAGTAGTTAAGCCTTTTCCCACAGCAGCCAATCACGGCTTAGCTAATAAGCTCTGGTAAAGTGAAACCTGAGCTGTGATTGGTTGCTCTTACATTTTTTCTCTTACACAGTTTGATAAATCTGGGCCAGTGTGTCTTTTATTTTGATCCATGATTTGTTTTAATCAATCAGAATTGATTCTCTTTTTATGAACACCAGCCATAATATTAAACGAGAACACCGGTACTTAAAGGGGTTATCCACCATAAGGTGATTTTAGTACGTACCTGGCAGGCAGTAATGGACATGCTTAGGAAGGATCTGCACTTGTCTTGGGGCTAAATGGCTATGTTGTGAGATTACCATAACACTGTGGCTAGCTTTTTGTGAACTGTCCCGTTCAACTTTTCTTTTTTTTCCTACAAATCTCATAATTCCATTTTCCTCCCTCCAACACATCAGCCACCCCACCCATTGAAACATAAATGAGCTGCATCCATTCAAAAGACCTGTGGTTTTCAATCAGGGTGCCTACAGCTGTTGCATTTGTTGCAGATTGATCTCTTTCCCACCAAGCTAGGTGGGTTTGTCCGACCACTGAGATACCCCCCCCCAAATCACCTGCTCAATGCCCCGGCTCTCCCTATGCACAAAACGGCCACCGCTGTGTCGACCAGCGCGCAAATTAGCGGTCCACACACACCCTCAATGCACCTTCATAGGAGAGCCAGAGATACACGGGAATTGTATTTCTGGCTCTTCCATAAAGAAGCATGGAGGTGGGGGGTGTTTGGGGATGCTGCTCCACGCATGGGGAGAGTCGGGCGCTGGACAAGAGACTTCTGGGTGGTCCCAGTGGTCAGACCATACACCCCCCCCCCCCAACGATTAGACACTTATCCACTTCTCTCCTATCCTATGGCAAGGGGAAAAGTTGTTATGTTCCGGAGTAACCCTTTAAAACCACCAGCCTTATGTTAGACAAGTCCCCTCGAGATGTTCCATGATTTGTTGAGACGTGGAGTCCAAAAGACATCTGAGGGTGTCTTGTGGTATTTTGCTGGCACCAAGTCTTTCTCAAAAGATCCCTTTGATATGGATTTTATCAGTGATCTTATAACTATCTTACTCCCGGCCAAATCCGTATACAGAATTTCCTATACCGAAGTATACCAAAGTAAAGCAAAGGGAGCCGTGTCAGTTTCAAATAGTTCAAAGTTCTGCTTCCACTGAGCTTTATTGCAAACCGTCACCTTATATCACCTTTGCAATTAACATAAGTTCCCACCCTCACTAGGGGGATGTTCTTAGTCTTAAAATACCATATGCATACCATATAAGGTATAGTCCTTTGTTAAACTTCAGGGGGCTTCAAGTCCTCTCGGATGTTGGCCAAAAACTTCCTTTATTCGATGGTGGGGGCCAAACAGGAAGGAGCAGAGTAGCACGAGGAGAATGGAGGCCCCCTAAATGAACATTTTACATATACACATACGCAAGCATATATACATCCATTACACCTTAAAGGAAATTTGTCATCAATGTCACCTGCACTAACCTGTTGGTACAGACAGGTAGTGAAGGTGACACTGATGACAACGGTCCTCACCTTGTCCCATTCTGTGCTGTGGTTCTCTGACAATCCTCTTCGGTATCTTCATCTCCGGGCCCGACTTGGAGCATGGGCGGAGCATATGACATCACTGCTGCTGTTCTCTGCTGGGTCCCGCTGCTAGCAAACAGCAGCGGTGATGTCACTAAGCTCCACTGATACTGAAGAGGATTGCCAGATTATCACAGCACGGAGCGGGACAAGGTAAGAACCGTTGTCATCAGTGTCACTTGCACCACCTATCTGTGCTGACAGGTTAGTGCAGGTGACACTGATGACAGATTTCCTTTAAGCCTTACCTATCAAAAACCCATAATTGGTGTCACTGCCCTAAGATAATCAGTTATTTACTTCACCTGTCAGTGGTTTTATTGCTAGGCAACTAACCCCATTTTACTGGAAGCCATCCATTTTTATGCTCCATTGCCAATCACCCACTCAACTATGCTTTTTACCTAATTCAAAAAACAAACACCAATAGCAAAAAGGAGCTGTGACAGACTGAAGTAGCAAAGAAATTGGCAACTTTATTGATAAAAGACACAGGTTAAAATGCATGATAACAAGGGAGGAATGGCAGCTGAAACAAAGGACGTCTGCTGGATAAAGTGCATGAAATACTAATGTCTGGGATGACATGTGCCACACACAGTATGTAGATATACAATGGGGTGGGTATACACAGGTTGCACACAACGTGTAGTATATGTATACCAATATAAATGGACTATACACCAGTACACTAAGGTGCAGGTAAGTAATTGCGTAAATAAATGGGCATGGGCTATATACACCCTATCAAAGTGCAATAGTGCAAGCTGGAAGATACCCACATGTGCAGAGCATATACGCAGCCAGGAGATGTCCACCCCTACGACCATTTCGGACAAAGTCCTTCTTCAGTGAAAGTCCTTCTAACGGGAAAGTTGCCAATTTTTTGGCTACTTCAGTTCTGTCACAGCTCCTTTTTGCTATTGGTGTTTGTAGTTTGCTGCTGTTCTAGCAGACATTACATGGTCCACTTACGTGTACCCTGGGAGTACATAGGGGTGATATGACCCCCCCCCCCCCCATAAATAGGGTTTTATTGTCTGTGTCATTGGTATTTTTATATTTTTTTTACCTAATCCATGGCCAAGGTTCCCAGCAGTTGTAGCATCAGGTGATATTGCCAAGACACTGTCTGATCACCTAGCAGGATGTTTTTCACCCCTTGAGGACCAAGCACATTTTGGCCTTAAGGACCAGGCCAATTTTCATTTTTGCACTTTTGTTTTTTCCTCCTCTCCTTCTAAAAATCATAACGCTTTCCATTTTGTACCTACAAACTCATATAATTGTGCTTTGTAATGACATCACTTATTTTATACCAAAATCTGCAGAAAAACAAAAAGAACATTATTTGTGCATTTATATGCAGTGCACTTTTCGGTAAAAATGACACCTTATCTTTATTCTTTAGGTCTATACAGTTACAAGGATACCCAATTTATTTAGTTTTTATTTTATTTTACTACTACTAAAAAAAAGAAATGATAACTACATGCACCTTCTGACCCCTATAACTTTTTTTTATATCTTAGCATATGCAGCTTTTTTTTAATTGCTAATTTTTTGCGCCGTGATCTGTAGTTTTTATCGATACCATTTTTATTTTGATAGGACGTTTTGATCGCTTCTAATAAAAATTTTTTATTGTATATGAAGTGACCAAAAATTTGCAGTTTGGACTATTTTCTTTATGTGTAAAAGACCCCTTACCATACCCTTATCACACCCTCAGCCATGCCCCTAACCACACCAAATGCATTCCTCCTTCAATATTCTCACTCATACCAGTGTGCAACTGTAAAGTGTGGTTGCAGCAATCACGCTCTTATCACTCTCTGGCAGCCAGTACATGCCGAGATCTGAGGCTGATAGGAGTGTAATTGCTGCAACCACGCTTTGATCACCCTTGAGCAGGCTGTACATGCCGAGATCGTATAGAGAGTTTAAACAAAAAATAATTTTCTAAGTGAAAAGTAAGAATATATATATATATGTAATATTACCATAGTATAATATATCAAAAATACAAATGAACAAAGCGTATGTAGATCAAACATGTTCTACATACACTTTGTCCGTATGTTCTACATACACTTTGTTGTATGTTGCATAGTATAATATATGTAACATCTAAGGATGAGATTACCTCTAAAAGATAGTCCTACAGTTACCAAATAACAAGAATACAAGGAGCAAATACTGTTACTGACCCAATCCTGTATACTGAGACCAATAATACTAGTATACAAGGAGGAATATTATCACCATACATATCAGCACTATACTGGTACTGACCAAATCCAGTATAAAGAGACAATGGGGGGAATTTATCAAACTGTATAGACCTTTTTTTTTTTTGTCAGCAGACTGTCGATGCAACTTTTGAGCTCATATTGAGCTCTTCTAGTGTCCTCATCTAGAGCCCTTTGTGCAGTGGTCAGTGATTTATCATGTGTGACTTTTTCGTGAATGTTGCAGGTTTGGGGCAACGCCTGTCATTTACAAGATAACTTCAACTAACTTCTACCAGCCCTAAAAAGTCATCTAATCTGGCAGCATGACTTGCCGTGTGACAAATTCTTTAAGTGCTGTTCGCCACTTGATGAATTTGTCGCACGCACGCCAAACCGGCAGCCTCTTTTTTAAACTAAAATAGAGTGAGCAGTAGAACACTCTTAATAAATTTTCCCCAATATTACCAGAATACAAGGAGGAACATTATCACCATACATATTACCATCATACAGTTACAGAACAAATCCTGTATACTGAGACCAATATTACAAATAATACCAGTATACAAGGAGGAATATTATCACCATACATATTACCATCATGTAACACCCCAACAGGGTGAGTGACGTCATCATGCCTGCACTGCATGGGGCAGAGTTAATGGCCTCCTGTCAGCGTAAGTCAAAGATCCGACACTTGCGGAAAACACTAACAGACAGCTTTCTCCTGTATGTGTATACTACTAAAAGCAGCACTAGCTCTCTTGGGGATCTGAGGCAAAGGAGCCTGAGCCAAACACGAGACTATGAGTGTCAGACCTGAATTTTTTAAGTAATTTGTGCATTTGTTGTAAAATGGTGCCATTTGCTATTCACTATTTGGGGGAAATCTGGCTAATAACACAGGAAAAATAGGGTGAGCTTTATCAACACCTGTGTAGAGGAACAGTTGCCCATAGCAACCAGATTGTTTCTTTAATTTTGAAAAAGACCTCTGAAAAAATTAAGGGAGCAATTTGATTGGTTGCAATGGGCAATTGCACCATTCTTCCTCTACACAGGTTTTGATAAATCTCCCCCACAGTGTGTGGACACAGCCTTAGGGGAGATGTATGACTTCCATACATCATGATCCTATAGAGATGGCAGCAGTATACAGATGGAGCTTGGTGGGGATGAGTCTGTGAGCAGCTGGGAGGATATGACAGGTAATGATGTCATTTCACAGAAAGTCAGCTGACCCAGGACAGACTACTTACTGTGAAACATTAAGCAGTGAGATTAGTGGCTAGAGTGGTTACAATCAAGTACATGGCACTGTACTAATAGGTATTTGTCAGCTGTATTTGCTAATGGCAGAAGATACCATTTGATCACTGTTAGAGTATTAAAATAAAATTGTACTTTTCCCGGAACTAACCTTGGTTGCCAAATAAAATTTTGTTTTTATTGCTCAGGCGAGTGTCAAGGAGGCGGAGCCAAGTTGCTTAAATGCCACTGTCCGACATGCTTCCTTGCTTCCCCTCACATGTAATATCAGTTAAAGGACATCTGTGTTACGCCGAGCGCTCCGGGTCCCTGCTCCTCCCCGGAGCGTTCGCGGCGTTCTCCTCTCAGCAGCGCCCCGGTCAGACCCGATGACCGGGAGCGCTGCACTGTCACTGCCGGCGGGGATGTGATCCGCGTAGCGGGACGCGCCCGCCGCGGGTCGCATCCCAATCTACTCACCTGTCCCGTTCCCCGGCTGTCACGTCCCGGCGCGCGCGTCCCCGCTCTCTACGGATCTCTGAGATTTAAAGGGCCAGTGCACCATTAATTGGTGCCTGGCCCAATCAGTGTCAATTAGCTTCCATCTGCTCCAGGCATATATAGACCCACTTCCCCTTCCTGTCCTTGCCGGATCTTGTTGCCTTGTGCCTAGTGAAAGCGTTTTTGTGTGTGCCATTACCAGTGTTTTCAGACCTTCTGCCGTTGCCCTTGACTATGAACCATTGCCGCCTGCCCTGACCTTCTGCTACGTCTGACCTTGCCTCTGTCTAGTCCTCCTGTACCACGCCAGTCTCAGCAGTCAGTGAGGTTGAGCCGCTACCGGTGGACAGGACCTGGTTGCTACCGCCGCAGCAAGACCATCCCGCTTTGCGGTGGGCTCTGGTGAAAACCAGTAGCAACTTAGAACCGGTCCTCCGGTACGGTCCACGCCAATCCCTCACTGACACAGAGGATCCACCACCAGTGTCCTGCTGCATACCAGTCCGGATCCTGACAATCTGTACTGCATGAATTTTACATATTCCTGTGCCCGGGCTTCAAAAATAAACAAGCTAAACTTTAACTCACCTTCCTATGTTCCCCTGTTGCTCCGGTATCTGTCTCTTTCCGGCTCCTTACATTACAGTGTGCTGAGCCTGTCACTGGCCGAGGCGGGACATCGCTGCAGCCGGTAATACGCTGACGGCTCTGTGACGTTCCCATCCCCAGGAAGCAGCAAGAGGGTCGCAGCGGAGGACCGTGAGGCCGATACCGGAGCAACGGGGGAACGTAGGAAGGTGAGTTAAAGTTTAGTTTGTTTATTTTTGCAGCCCGAGCACAGGTATATGTAAAATTCATGCAGTACAGATGTCCTTTAAGGAGGGCTGGAAAGTGAGGACAAGCAGAGGCATTAAAGGCTTTGGCATTTGAGCAGTTTGTCTCCTCCTCCTTGACACTTGGCTGAGATATAAAAAGGCAATTTTATAAGTTTGTCAATCACTATCAGCTCCTGGAAAGGTTCAGTTTGTTTTTATACGCTAACAGCTATCCAACAATATCTGCAGTTATTAACAGTAAATTAAACTGTCAGATTCCCTTTAAGTTACTACAGTACAATGCCTAACTTTTTTTAAGTGCCACAGGGAGTTGTACAACAAAAGGATTGGACTTCCAAATTCAACACATGCAATCCCAATATCTTGTGTTGGGTGAGTTGGGAGGCCCACACATGCATAAGATTAGAGTCATAAAGGCCCACACATGCATAAGATTAGAGTCATAAAGGCCCACACATGCCTAAGAAAAGAGTCATACAATCCCATTGGGCCAATAGTAGTAACAAACTCCCCCTTATAGGTGTAAGGTATACACATTTGGAGAGGCCTATGAGCCCTCAGAGCAGCTTATAGGCCTCTCCAAATATGTAAACCTTACGTCTACCGTATATAATCATAATGTGTCCTGCTGACAATGTAAGTTAACCTATATTTTCGTCAGAATATACAACTATGAATGCACAATCTGCTCCAGAAGTGTTTGGACACTGGCTTCGTTTTCATAATTTAGTTTTCATAACATAAGGCTTCTATTATCACAAGCTCAAAAGTACCTGGACAAACTAACATGATTGTAAATATGAAAGATTATTTTTAATACCTGAATGCAAATCCTGTGCAGTCAGTAACACCCTGATGTCTGGAGTCCATGGACATTACCAAATGTAGAGTTTCTTACCTTGAGATGCTTAATCTGCCTTTAGTTACCTGAAAACTGCAAAGTGACAGCAAACTCAGGAAACAGCTGAGGCAGCAGATCTTCAGCTTGTCATATAATTCATGTGGTTTTCCACACAGACTTGAATAGAAACGGTTGACATTCTACAGCGTGTGAACATAACAATGTTATTGATTATATTGCGCAGTAGCTGAGAGGTAATTGAGGTAAGGATTATAAATGTGTGCAACTTCCCTTCCTGTTCCCTCAATAAACACTTCATGCCTGCCAATTATGGATAGGAGGAAACAACCAGGAGGGTTTCTATGCAACAGTGACTCCCAATCAGTTTGGACGGCCATTTTTTGCAGAAACAGCCAAAACTTTTATTGTTCCTCCTGCACATTCTTGTCTTGGCTACTGTAACTCTTTACTAACCTGTCTTTCTTTGTCCATATCCCCCCCTTTTCAGAGTTAAAGGGGTTGTCCATGCTAAATTAAGTGTTGAATGAAGGGAATGAGGGCTGAGAGGCAGTAACCCAGACTTGGCACAATACAATCAATGAGGATAGGCCATCATTTAAGCCAAAAAACATGTTAGAGACATAGCAGATATTATTTGTCTTTCCCTCTGGGGTACATTGATGTATATCAAATTTATATTTATAAGTAATTAATTGGATTTCTAGCAGATGAAGTATAAAATCATTCATTGGTTCTTTAAAAATACATCGAACTAGCTAGTTATAATTTGCAGAGGCAGCAACTGAACATTAAAGGGGTACTCCGCCCCTAGACATCTTATCCCCTATCCAAAGGTTAGAGGATAAGATGTCTGATCATGGGGGTACCGCCGCTGGGGACCCCCTCGATCTTCCTGCTGCACCCGGTGTTCGTTTAGAGCGTCGGGTGCAGCGCTGGAGGCTCGTGATGCCACGGCCACGCCCCCTCAATGCAAGTCTATGGGAGGGGGCATGACGGTCGCCACGCCCCCTCAAATAGACTTGCATTGAAGAGGCGTGGCCGTGACCTCACGAGCCGGGTGTGACCGTGATGTCATGAACCTCCGCCCTGCATCGCCAGTCATCTGGCACAGAGTGAAGTTCGCTTTGTGAACCAGATGTCTCAGATGCTGCAGCAGAGATCGTGAGGGGGCCCCAGCAGCGGGAGCCCCATCATCAGACATCTTATCCCCTATCCTTTGTATAGAAGATAAGATATCTAGGGGTGGAGTGCCCCTTTAATATCGCAACACCAAGAAGAAAAAATTACGGAATTATGGAAATGACAGTATTGACAAACATGTTAAGATAGAATAGAAACAAAATATTCAAAATATCTTAATTTATTCAGTATCAAGTATGAGCACCACATACATAAATACACTCAAAACGCCTTAGCATGCTATCAATGAGGTTATTAATGGTTGTCTGAGGTATGTTATATCACATTGAATGCACAACATCAAGATCTGCTGCTGGCAGCTACCTTTGCAGTTCCTGACCAATCACATCCCAGACGTGCTCAATAGAAGACAAGTCTAAAGGCACTGCAGGCTGTAGTAGCATGTTTAGGCAATGCAAGCTGCTCACAGCCTTGTTGTTTGGAGGAGTAGGACCAGTGTATTACCTTGTCAAGGCTTCTTCTTGGTTTTACTAGTGTTCTATAGACTGATCTCTGGCAATCACTGCATCTGAGACAAAAATGGGACTCATAGCTTAGGAGGGCAGACCTTAATTCCAGCCTACATTAAAGGGGTTCTCCGGTGCTAAGCATCTTTTCCACTATCAAAAGGATAGGGGATAAGATGTTAGATCCCACCGCTGGGGACCCCCACGATCTCTCTTGCAGCACCCCCGTTTTTCAGCTGCACAGAGCGAGGAACACTCTGTGACTGATAATGGGCGGTGCAGGGGATGGAGTATCGTGACTTCACGGCTCCCCCCCTTGTGACATCATGCGAGCCGTGACGTCACGATACTCCATCCCCTGCTCCCCCCGTCATCAGCCACAGAGCAATCTTCGCTCTGTGCAGCGGAAAAACGGGGGTGCTGCAGGAGAGATTGCGGGGGTCCCCAGCGACGGGATCCCCGCGATCTAACATCTTATCCCCTATCATTTTGATAGTGGATAGGATCCGTTAACCCCTTAAAGGAGTAGTCCAGTGGTGATTCAGTGGTGAGCAACTTATCCCCTATCCTAAGGATAGGGGATAAGTTGCAGATCGCGGGGGGTCCGACCGCTGGGGCCCCCTGCGATCTTCTGTACGGAGCCCCGACAGCCCGCTGGAAGGGGGCGTGTCGACCTCCGCACGAGGCGGCGGCCGACACGCCCCCTCAATACAACTCTATGGCAGAGCCGAAGCGCTGCCTTCGGCAATCTCCGGCTCTGCCATAGAGATGTATTGAGGGGGCGTGTCGGCCGCCGCCTCGTGCGGGGGTCGACACCCGCTATCTCGGCGGAGAGCCGGGGCCCCGTACAGAGAGATCGCAGGGGGCCCCAGCGGTCGGACCCCCCGCGATCTCAAACTTATCCCCTATCCTTAGGATAGGGGATAAGTTTTTCACCACTGGACTACCCCTTTAAGGACCAAGGACGTACTGGTACATCCTTGGTCCTGCTCTCCTGATATAACGCGGGGTTACACGGTAACCCCGCATCATATGACGGCGGGCCCAGCATCATAGTGAAGCCGGGACCCGCCGCTAATAGCGCGCAGCGCCAATCGCGGCGCCGCACGCTATTAACCCTTTAGCCGCGCGCTCAAAGCTGAGCCGCGCAGCTAAAACTGAAAGTGAAAGCTGCCGGTTAACTCAGTGGGCTATTCGAACAGCTTACAGGACAGCTGGAGGGCCCCTACCTGCCTCCTCGCTGTCCGAACGCCGAATGACTGCTCAGTGCCTGAGATCCAGGCATCAGCAGTCATGCGGCAGAATCATCGATCACTGATTTCTTATGAGAAACCAGTGATCAATGATGAAGATCAGTGTGTGCAGTGTTATAGGTCCCTATGGGAGCTATAACACTGCAAAAAAAAAAAGGGGAAAAAAAAAAAAGGGAATGAATATCATTTAACTCCTCCCCTATTAAAAGTTTGAATCACCCCCCTTTTCCCATAAAAAAAAAACACAGTGTAAATAAAAGTAAAAATAAACATATATGGTATCACCGCGTGCAGAAATGTACGAATTATAAAAATATATCATTAATTAAACTGCTCGGTCAATGGCGTGCGCGCAAAAAAATTCCAAAGTCACTTTTTATATCATTTAAAAATGAATAAAAAGCGATCAATAAGGCCTATCAATGCAAAAATGGTACCGTTGAAAACTTCAGACCACGGCGCAAAAAATGAGCCCTCATACCGCCTCATACAAAGAAAAATAAAAAAGTTATAGGGGTCAGAAGATGACAATTTTAAACGTATTAATTTTCCTGCATGTAGTTATGATTTTTTCCAGAAGTATGACAAAATCAAACCTATATAAGTAGGGTATAATTTTAATCGTATGGACCTACAGAATACAGATAAGGTGTAATTTTTACCGAAAAATGTACTACGTAGAAACGGAAGCCCCCAAAAGTTACAAAACTGCATTTTTTTTTCAATTTTGTCGCACAATGATTTTTTTTTCCGTTTCACCGTAGATTTTTGGGCAAAATGACTGATGTAATTACAAATTAGAATTGGTGGCGCAAAAAATAAGCCATCATATGGATTTTTAGGTGCAAAATTGAAAGAGTTATGATTTTTTAAAGGCAAGGAGCAAAAAAAAGGAAAACCCCCCGGTCCTTAAAGGGGTAGTCCAGTGGTGAAAAACGTATCCCCTATCCTAAGGATAGGGGATAAGTTTGAGATCGCGGAGGGTCCGACCGCTGGGGCCCCCCGCGATCTCTCTGTACGGGGCCCCGGCTCTCCGCCGAGATAGCGGGTGTCGACCCCCGCACGAGGCGGCGGCCGACACGCCCCCTCAATACATCTCAATGGCAGAGCCGGAGATTGCCGAAGGGAGCGCTTCGGCTCTGCCATAGAGTTGTATTGAGGGGGCGTGTCGGCCGCCGCTTCGTCCGGAGGTCGACACGCCCCATTCCCGTGGACTGTCGGGGCTCCATACAGGAGATCGGGGGGGCCCCAGGGGTCGGACCCCCCGCGATCTGCAACTTATCCCCTATCCTTAAAATAGGGGATAAGTTGTAAACCACTGAGTCACCACTGGACTACTCCTTTAAGGGGTTAACATCTTTCTCTGCACCAGGATAGCATTTGGTAACGGTGGTGTGAGGTCAGTGGAACATCTGCGAGTGGATGTCTAGCTCTTAGCCTAATTCTGTGCAAGTGACTTCTGATGGTTTGTAGACACTGTTCTATGCCCAAGGCTTGGTATGTGACGTCCAATTTCTCTCAAAGTACAGAATGGATCACTACACACCATTCTTTTAATCTAAATGTGAATTCGGGTAGAAAACAGACATGGTGCACATCTACAATCTTGTATAATGATCTAATTGCTTCTCAGCATAATTTCAAAAACTAACAGGTTGTTAGTATATACGTTTTGATCAAAAAGTACAAAGCCCACTCGCCACATCAAGGCCACCTATTTAGAGTGGGTCCCTAACGTCCCTAGCATAAAATGGTGTAGCACTGGGCGGCAACCACCACCGCCGCGACACCAGTGCCCACAGGGGGAACGACCCACTGGCAGAGTGGCCCCAATGCCACTCAAACCAGTCCATGGGTCGCACCTCCCCGCAGACATGGCGCCACGGCAGCAACGGACGCCGCCTTCACCACACCAGTGTGAACAGGATGCTACAGCTCACTTACCATGCATTCTTTTAATCTATCTGTCCATATTGAGGTCCACCTCTGTGTACCTCTTGCTCCCAACTGAGACACACACTGTTGAACAGTGCTGACATGTCGGCCTACATGTATAGTGATTTGCAGGGAAATAAACCAAGATCTCTCATTTTAACCCCTTAAGGACCCTTGTCATGACACCCTGGTACTTCATGGACGCGTACGTCATGGACAATTCCGGCCCCCGCCCCGCACCGGGTGGGGATCGGACCGGGATGCCTGCTGAAATCATTCAGCAGGCATCCCGTGCAAAGGCCCAGGGGGGTCATCAGATCCCCCCTCCCCCCATGTCGGCGATCGCGGCAAATCGCAAGTGAATTCACATTTGCGCGATTCCGGGTCATTACGGGTCTATGGTGACCCGGTGACCCAGAATAGAAGGGGGATCGCGGGTGTCCATGACACCCACAATCCCCCTGAAGGGATAGGATTGAGGTGGCAGGGGTGCCACCCCTCCTATCCCTGCTATTGGTGGTCTAGACGCGACCACCAATAGTAGATCGGGGGTGGGGGGGGGGTTAACTTTTGTTTTCCCCGTCCTGCCCACCCACAATAGGCGCGGCAGGACGGGGAAACCCGACAGGGACCGGCGCCGTAGATCCACTTACCGATCCGGAGGCTGCCGGCGACAGAGATCGGCGATGGAGATCGATGGGCGGCAACCTCGTGCGGCTGAATCCTACGGAAGCCGGTAAGTTGCCTAGCGACATCTGGAGGATACAGTCTGAGACCACTAGATAGTGGTCTCTAACTGTAGCCCTCCAGATGTTGCAAAACTACAACTCCCAGCATGCCCAGACAGCTGTTTGGGCATGCTGGAATATGTAGGGGGGGGGGGGGGAGAAGTAAAAAACATTCTCTATGTTGCGTTTCTTGTACTTTATTTCACAGTCCAGTGGGCTCCAGTCTTCTAGGGGTGGGATCGGAAGAAGCAGATCTACCCACCCACACACCTTACTGTTAAGTTGCACTTGGTTTGCTGGTGGGGCTGTTTTATGCTTATTCACATTCACTATCTCTGATCTAATAAGGGGGGGGGGGGGGGGGGAGGAGGCCTAAACTGATACGGATGAGCTCCTGTTGCTACAGCGTGGAAGAAGGGAAGTCTCTAAGGAGAATACTACCCCTACATAGGAAATTGTGGTAGGGAGTGGTACCTTGGTTGTTTAGTGCCCTGTCCATGGGTAATGTTTTGGAGAGAGGGGGGGGGGGGATATTTTGCTTTCCAGGGTTCTCTATTTTTCTATATATGTTGAGCTGTGCCTGTTGTTACACATTGCCTAAGCTTCCAAAAATTATGTTATTCTTAACATGAGAGTCATTACATAGAATGTGAAGGGGCTTAAGTTTCCCCCATAAAAGGGGCATTGTATTTAGACATCTTAAGCGCCTGTCACCTGATGTATTCTTGCAAGAAACACACCTGGTTGCGGAGGATTTTGCGCGCATGCGTAAATGGTGTGTGGGTCGGGTGGATGGTTCTCCTGCTGTGGATGGGAAAGCTGGGGTCTTAATTATTTTCCGTAAAGCCTTCACACGTGTGATATCTCGGGAGTCTATCATGATAATAAGGGACAAATATGTGGTGCTAGAATTCAGACGCAATCTGAGGATCTGTGGGTATGCATCTATTGTCCAAACATGGGGGGGGATGGGTAGAGGGCTAGCTTCAGGGCCCTCTTCTGAAATCGTGGTGGGTGACTTTTATTTGGTTATCTCAGAATTGGAGGACAGGTGAAGGAATATCAGGCCTGTAGGACATGCAAGGCAGCTCACTCTATATTGGGCATGTGGGCTTCTGAGACACACCTGCTGGATGGGTGGAGAACTATTCATTTATAAAAACTGGTTGTTCTATGTGGTTTTTTACCCTATTTATTTTGCGTTGTTTTCAACGGACTTGCACCAAATTTATCATTTGCCGCACACTATATCATAACTTTGGCGTTTATTGGGGTTTACTAGCCAAAACTGATGGTATGGCACTTTTTAATGTCAGTTTAAAAATGACTTTGATTTGTGACAAAATTGAGGTATTAGTAACCGTTTTTGCGACAAAGTATAAAAGGAGCAATTAGTAAATTCCCAACCACTGCAGAAAAAATGCTGTCAACAGTTGAAATCCAGCCGGAACATGAAAACGACAAAATGACAAAGGCGCAATGCAAAGTCGCAAATCGCAATGTCTCAGAGGAAATGCGACAAAAGTACACAAGAAAAGACGTGTATATCCAATTATAAATATCCCCCATTATGCACACGTCCATGACTCTTGGTCTAGGTTGGATCATTGCTTTATAACATCTGCGCTTTTTTTCTAGGGTCAATTTAGTGGACATTGAGGATCTTGTGATCTATGACCAAGCCACGGTGTCGCTGACTCTTCATGATACTATCCCGAGAGGTACAGATGTGCTATGGCGTTTTCCGATGGGATTGGCTAGAAGGGAACGATTCCATGAGTTACTAAAAGGTTGGTGGCTGGAATATGCGAGCGACAATAGGGGTCATACAGATAATCCTCAACTATTTTGGGATACAGCCAAGCAGTTTCGAGGGGCCGCATTTTTTCTCACACTAGCTCCCTAAAAAAAAAAAAAATTCTACTCAAATGCTCTCCCTGGGTAAAAATCTCCAAACAGCTTACACTACCTATTTGTCTGAGAGCTTGGGAACTGGCGAAGTCGGCATACGAGATATGTCTTGATTGTAAGGATAACCTAGCCAGGTCTCATTTTGAGGCACAGCTTTTTAGGTATGGGAATAAACCTGGGCGTCTGCTAGCTCGCTTTGCTAAAGCTCGGACACCCCCTAGTCTCATCACAATTTTAAAAGAAAGGTCGGGGGTTCCTCAGCGGGACCCTAAAATGATTAACAATACCATCTGTGAATACTTTTACTCCTCTGACGATTCCACTGGTCCTCCGTCCGGGGAGTGGTTGGCCTCTATCCACCTGCTGAGTCTTTCCGATGAGGATCTCTCATTACTTAATGCTCCAATTGATCAAGAGGAGTTGTCGGTGGAAGATACTATTGCCTGAAGTCTCCCCCACCTTTTTGGCCTTATGTAACTCCTATCTCTCTGGAGCATCTATTCCTCCGGATACTAACACGGCCTATATAAAAGTCCTGCCCAAACCTAGTAAAGATTTATCGACTCCTGATGGCTACCGCCAAATCTCACTTATAAATGTCGACCTCAAGATAATGTCTAAAATGATGGCGGATAGGTTAGCTAAGATCCTACCATCCTTTATCTCCCCGGCGCATCTAGTGGCTGTCTTGGATGAGATCCAGCTTTGGCCTCAGTCCCATCCATCCCCAGCCATTTTGACCATAGATGCTGAAAAAGCTTTCGATAATATGCGCTGGGGTTGAATGTGGTCGGTCCTTACATGCATGGGATTCCAGGGCTCTTTCCTTACCTTTTTACATGCTCTACATAACTCCCCGAAGGCCAGGATTCATACTCCGGGATTCTTATCCTGGACTTTTCTTCCCAAAAAAGGCACTCACCAGGGGTGTTCCCTATCACCTCTTTTATTTAATCTAGTCATAGAACCATTGTCTAGGGGACTGGCTACTTTGAACTCTGTGGAAGGTATCTCGGTGGGTCATTCTCATATCACGTACTTTTCGCAGATGATCTGCTGATCTTCCTGTCTAACCTCTCCAGTCTTATTCCATTTCTTATCTACTTTTGGGGAGCTTTCTGCTTTTAGGGTGAACGCTAGCAAAATTGTGTTATTTGATCTCTCCTCAATGGGAAGAGCGCTGCGTTGTTCGGATCTATTAATTCCGATCACGGTGACTAGAACCTTTATAAAATATCTGGGCATTTGGATTGGCCGCACTCCGCGTTCTCTCTATACCTTGAATTACTCTCAGCTTTTCCAGAAAATCATGGGCGAACTAGATAGATAGGGCTCTCTGCCTATACCGTTCCTGTCTAGGGTGCACCTGCTCAAAATGATGAGCTTCTCCAGATTATTGTATTCTATGCAAACTATTCCATTATTACACATAAAGACGTTAATCTTCTTAATTCCGCCTTTACAAAGTTCATATGGGCACACAGATGCCCTCGCATTGCCTTACATAAACTGATGCTGCCAGTAGAGAAGGAGCGAGTTAATTCGCATCCGGCAGTACAACTTGGCATGTCTCTTCCGCCATGGTATCAACTGGATACGGGGTTCCAGCAAGTACTCTGGATGCTGGATACCATGGCTGCGTGTCAGGCATGTCGGGCGGTAATGGGCCTACTGTTTTCTCTCAGCAAACACATGCCACTCTGAACTCACCAGGGAAGGGTGAACTGCCTGTACGGTATGTGGAGGGAGGTGGGCATCACTAAGGTAATGCATCTCTTACATTCCTTATGAGACTAGGTATTTGACATTTCCAGAGCTTTGTACTACTTACGGGCTGAGTGGGTCTCACTTTTTATAGTACCAACAAGTGATGGGATTTTTGAGACCACGACTGTTAGACCTTTCTAAAGAAGGGCTCCCTACAACTTTTGATAACCTGATATCCTCTGATGTCTCCTGCCATTCCCTGTCATTAGTACCATCATCTTCATAGTCGCTGTAGTGGGGACAATGCAAACACCTTGTTTCAATATTGGGAAGGGAAGCTAGGAAGGGGGGAGCTGGTGGTACCGACGTTGTAGGGCTGGGCAAAAATCCGCAGATAACCATAAATTAGACAATTTAAAATCATGCATCATGCAGTTTATGGCTTTACATTACCTAAGACTCCAGAGAGGCCCGACCGGATTAAGCACTGTCCAAATTGTGGGCAGAGGGCCACCTATCTTATTCATGGGTTGGTATATTGCGACCACACCAAACGCTTTTGGACGGCTGTTTGCTTTCCTAAATAGAAAATTGAACATTCGCTTGTCTATTGACCTTCTCCTCATAGTTCTACATATCGCTTCTGATGGCTTAGAGGTTACCTTGCTATTGCATGCTTTCATTCTGGTGGCCAAAAGGTGTTTGTTGGCACACTGGCTGACTTAGAATATGCCCACAGTTGAGGAGGTTCTTAAACAAATGAAAAGGTACCTGTTCTTACTTAGATCAGATTGAGTTTGGGCGCACTAGGGAGAAATCGGCGAAGGCCTTTTTTAGGAAATGGGAAAACGTTTATAATTACTTTCTTGACTGATGGTGAGGTAGCTCAGATTGTTCACCCCTTTCAGGATACAACCTTGTTTCTGAAGAGAGCTATAGTGGGATCCTTAGGTCGTTTACGAGTGGCTTGATACAGGACCCTGAATTATTCTCTCTACCTCATGAAGTGATGCTGGTCTGCTTGGAGGGGACCTTTTAGACCTATAGATTTGTATGCATAGCTTAACAACTTACCTTTTTATATGTTGGTTTGGGAGAACCTGGAATGGGGAGTTGGGAGGGAAGGGGGAGGGGATGTTTTTCATTGTTAAGCCATGACATGTACTGCAAACTTTGTTCTCTTATTTACCTGTATTGGTTCTTTGTTTTCATGCTGGGGAATGCCCTGGTTTATTTAAAAATCCAAATAAAATGTTTTCAATAAATAACTAAATAAATATATAACCCCATATCAGCATAGATTTATGAGGGATCGGTCCTGTCAAACTAACCTGATCAGCTTTTATGAGGAGGTGAGCTCCAGACTGGACCAGGGAGAATCGCTGGATGTCATGTATCTGGATTTTTCCAAAGCATTTGATACGGTTCCACATAAAAGGTTGATGCATAAAATGAGAAGGATTGGGCTGGGGGAGAATGTGTGTAAGTGGGTAAGTAATTGGCTCAGTTATCGGAAACAGAGGGTGTTTATTAATGGTACTTATTTTGATTGGGTGACTGTTACTAGTGGGGTACCACAGGGGTCAGTCATAGGTTCTATTCTATTCTATTAATATATTAATGACCTTGTAGAGGGGTTGAATAGTAAAGTAGCAATCTTTGCAGATGATACTAAACTCTGTAAAGTGGTTAATACAATACAGGACGGAGCACTGTTACAAATGGATCTGGATAGGTTGGAAGTTTGGGCTGGGAAGTGGCAGATGAGGTTCAGCACTGAAATGTAAGGTAATGCACATGGGGAGGAAAAATCCGGGCTGGGATTATGTATTGAATGGGAGCACACTTGGGAGGACTGCTATGGAAAATGATTTAGTGGTCTTAGTTAAAGGGTTACTCCGGCCCTAAGATATCTTATCCCCTACCCAAAGGATAGGGGATGAGATGTCTCACCGCGGGGGTTCTGCCGCTGGGGACCCCCGCAATCTTGTATTCGCCACCAACCTGTTTGAGCTGCATGCCGCGGTGCCAGCTCACAAACAGCCGAGTGACGACCACGGGGCCAGAGTATCGTGACGTCAGGACTCCGCCCCCGTGTGATGTCACCCCCGCTATACAAGTCTATGGGAGGGGGCGTGTCGGCCGTTTGGCGTTCGAAATGCATCTGATGGTATGGTCAGTTTTAACAGTGTCAAGTGATCTTCAATAAAGCTATTGTTTCCAAGTGCTGGATCATCGTTCTTTTCTGCATATTGTGTGCCATGCCGGGCACAGATCCGTGCACTACATCTCACATCTAAGAGGTTAGCCAGGGTGCAGAAAAGTCTTATTAGTTCCACCCCCTGCATGTCGTCTAAAATACACCATCCAGAATGAAAAGTGGGCGGGTGCCAGCCACGATCAAACCATGGTCGCAAAGGATGATTGCAACTTGCTACAAAAATACCCACCCCTCATCTCAAAATAATAATTTAACACGCAATAGACATTTAATGTGTTCAGCCTGGGGGAAAACAAACAACATACTTACTTTCCTCATTCCTACTGCTGTTTTCCCAGAGCCAGTCCCAATACATAGTGCGTGCTGTGTTTTGGTCGGCGTATGAACTGCCACAGTGGTTCCTGCATCAGGCAAAGATTAGATATGCTGACTCCAAACACAGCACCAGGAGCGGCTCCAGCAGAACGTTAGCAACAAGGGGAAGTGAGGAAGGTGAGTATGTTTTGTTTTCCCCAAGGCTGAGTACATGTGCATGTTTGTATTAATGTGGAGGAAAATGTTTCTTCTCTTATGTGCCTTAAGAATCAGGTTAGTTGAAATTCAACATTCCCAATGTTTCTTTCTCCCCCATACACATAAAAATAGTTGGCCAATCCAACTTAATTCAGTAGGACTGGGAGAGTTTTATCTTTACAGGACATGATCTAACAAATTCCATTATTACTCATATGTTGGCTCTGGATACCTGGCATCTGGGTAACAGTGGGTCACTCTCACTTCCATGTATGGAATCATTCGTAACAAGCTTTTCAAGAGCATCCCATTTCACATTAAAAATACAAATAATACATACAAGATTTTGTCACCATTACTTTTAATAAGCATAGTATGACTTATACTTACATACATGGAATGTTGGCACAAACCTATGCTGTGAAAACATCTATTTTCTTACAAACCTCTTTCAGGATCCAGGCCAAGCTCTTTCAGATATTTTTTTTCTTCCTTCTTGACAGTTACAATCCTGCATGGGCCTGGAGCAGGTGATCTGTCCAGATCCCTCAGAAATGTTTAACCCAAGAACACTAGTTGTTACAAATGAGTGTAAGACAAGCTGGAAAGGTTTACATGTGTGTGTACAGAATACACTACATACAAAAGTTAGGAGACTAACATTAAAGTGGATCCTTTAGGACCACACAGCAGAACAGTCATTTTATGTTATCAATTAGACACCAATGAAAAAATTCCATGTTCAGCCAAAAGAAATGGCCACCTCCACCAGGTGTAAGGGATGGAGGGCCGCATTTTATCACATGCCGATTTTCCCCAGTATACCTTTACATTACATAGCATTGTATGGCAGAGAAACGGTTTACTGTGGAAGTATCACCAACATATTGTAAGCCTGTCAATTAGAGTTTAAGGCATTAAAGGTATAATAAAAAAGGCTAATGCTAGCAAAGCAGATTGAGCCTGCATATATGACTGCCACTAGGTGACATGATGGAAACCAAGCCACGCACTGCTCTGTACCGATCTTATAAGAGGAAATATCCCTGTCAAGTATTAGTGTCAATGTAGCAACGCCTAGTTTACTAAAAGGGGTATGAAACAATATGTGTCTAGTGTCAAAAAAGTATAATAAAGCAACTTACTAATATGATGTTATTAGCCATACTGCAGAGCTTTCCATATCAGCCCAGCTGTCTGATCTGTAGCTGTAACATCTTGTCACACTCTCTGAAGCAGAGCTGCTCCCTGCCCCCCCCCCCTCCTGTCTGCTCAGGACCAGACCATTGATAAGAAGGTGAGCTCATATTCCTGATCATTAGATTTTAAGGCAGAAGGAAGCTTAGTCACAGTAGTTTCCAACAGAGCAGGCTCACTGCTGCCTTATCTGAGAAAGGCTTCCTGCTACCCTAAAATCTTTTGAGTACAGGAATATGAGCTCCCTCTTCACATGAATGATATCTCCCTGAACAGACAGGAAGAGAGGACTGACTTGAGATCTCTACATGATGTCACAGCTACAAGAGAGACAGCTCAGCTGATAAGGAGAGATCTGTGCACTATGGCTAACATTATATTAGCAAGTTGCTTTAGTATACTTTTTTTTTTTTTTAACACTATACACATGTTGTAACTGGAAACCCCCTTTAATATCCAGTTCTTCCAAGAAAAAAAAAACTGTCCTAGTCATGAAGCAACATCAAGTATTAAATGAAGGGGGTAATGTCTGTGCATCATTAAGATAGCAGGTAAATATACTTAGACTCACATATGGGTCAACATATGTTAAACATTTGCAACAACCACCAATATTACAGTTTATTGAATCACAACCAACTTGAATGTTTGCACGGCAGTTTTTGTTTCTTTTAGCATTTTTTTTTGCTTTTACAGGACTATACATTTCAGAACGGTGCCTCGATAGGTGCGCAGACTCGTACATATACATCATAACAATTCTCACTTCTTTTTATAGTCTACAGTTAATGTTTCAAAAAGGAAGCCCCACATTCCCCATCTGTCCTTTTTCACCATCTGGGCCTGCTTGGTGACATTCATTTACACAAATAAGCGCTACATATACTAAATTATAGACATTATATTAGAAGTAGAGAATATAGCACAGAGCAAACTGTCTAACCCTCCAGCAAATGCATATCATCTGCTCAAGTGATTGACATAGACGACCAAGACAAGAAAAAAAAGAGAGGTGTTGAAACACATTCTTCTAAAAAGTTAACTTGTGTAAAACAGCAAATGCACCCCCCATTACGCCAAAGGTGCAAGAACACATTAACCAGCTGGCAGAAAAAGTACAGTATTTAGTTTGGTCAAGTAAAGGTGAGGACTAACAAGGATCTCTTGGGCTGAAAGACTGCGGTCATAGCTGTATCATATACCAAGGCTGTCCAACTTACTTCCAGAAAGCCTGCACTATATGAAGTATGCAACTAGAAATATCAACTGGTGATAGACATATTATTCAGATTTTATCAGCTTCTTTGCATGCAAACACAAAAAAAGTGATGCATGTGTTATATGAAAGAAGTGGGTTTTGTTAGACATCTAGGTTTAAGGCTCTGTTCACACTTCGGTCCTTTTCTATCAGATTAGTATAGCATGTTGTGATGTGGAACCAATATCAGCCAATTTGCAAAAAAAATATGAACAGACAGATTCATCATGGATCCTGTAACTGTGGCCATGATAATAGTGTGCACAGAGTCTAACTTAAGAAGTTCTCCACCCAAATTTATATTTTTACAAGAATATAGATAACCTAGCAGCAAGAATTAATGGGATTGTCCAGAATTTTTAAATGGGTAAGGCAGGGTTAAAGGAGAACTCCTGGATATAACAACTTATCCTAAGGATAGGTGATAAGTGTCAGATCGCTGGGGATCCATCCACTGGGCCCCCTCCCCCACGATCTCCCGTACAGAGTCCCAGCTCTCCGCATGAAATGAGCCTTTTCCGACCACAGCACGAAGCTGCGGCCGACAAGCCCACTCCATGCAGTCCTATGGCAGAGCCGAAGATAGCTGAGAGAAGGGCATTGGCTCTCCCATAGAGCTGTATGGAGGAGGCATGTCGACCGCAGCTTCGTGCTGTGGTCAAAAAGGCTCATTTCATGCTGAGAACCGGGGCGCCATGCTGGAGATGAGGCCCCCCGCGATCTGACACTTATTCACTATCCTTAAGATGGGGATAAGTTGCTAGACCTCCTTTAAAGGGGTATTCCCATCTCAACTAATGTAGTTAAACCTGTATGTAGGGCACGCCAAGTGTGTGTATATAGATATACAGCGGCGCTACGGGGGAACAGAGGAAGGTGAGTTAAAGTTTGTTTTCCTTTTGGGCAGCCCGGGCACACCAGACTTTTCACTAGACTACTCCTTTAAGGAATCTATTTTAAAAAATATTAAACTTGACATGCCCTACAAGTTTAATGTTAGTTGAGATAGGAACACCACTTAAACAATAAACCCCAAGCCAATACTTGCCTACCTGTACGGTGTTTTTAGGACATCGTCAGTCGTCAGCCGTAACTCTGTCTCGCCTCCTCCCTCGGAGCAATCTCCATCAGGCGTCAGTCGCAACTCCCTCCTCCAAAACTCCGTCATCCCTCAGCCAAAAAAACTTTCTGCCGTGTATCAGAGCCAAGTCAGTGTCGGCTCTCTACGGGTTCTGCTGTACATGCTATTCAGTGTCGGCTCTGCTATACAGACTCTGTAGCACATGAAGTGTCTGTAGTACACATGCAAGTTTCACAGTTTCGGCTCTGCTATACATGCTGTGCAGCGTCGGTTCTGTTCTGCGGCAGGAAGTTGTGTCTGAGGGAGAATTGTCTGAGGCATGATGGCGTTTTGGAAGAGGGAGTTTCGGATGAAGGATGATGGCAATTGGAGAGAGGGAGGAGAGGCAGGACGCTGTTTCGCCTGACGGGGGTCGGAGTTGTGGCTGACGATGTGGATGCAAAATGGACGCCGTATACCTGCTCCCCTTCCACTGCTGTTCCGATGCTCACCAGGTCCCAACCAATCTCCACTTTATGATCCTACCTGAACACAATTAAATACCCGCTCAACCAGTCACTGAGTGAGACAGGTCACCATTGCTGTGGCTAGTCATTGGCTGAATGGCCATTTCTATTGTGTCCATATATGACCAGGAAGCATGGATCAGCAAGAACCTGATGTTTAGCATCAGCAGGTAAGGCTATGTCTATATCTGCATCGAAGATACCGAAACAATAAATAAATTATACAGTAACAATTTGGTTTACCATGCCCTATTGTCCATTCAGTGTCTTCAATTGCTACAGAACTGCTGCTTGACAACACCATATAAAAGACTGTGGTTGTTAAGCAGTTTATCCCTAGCACAGTGTTTTTCAACCATGGTGCCTCCAGCTGTTGCTGAACTACAACACCCAGAATGCCTGGACAGCCGAAGGCTATCCGGGCATGCTGGGTGTTGTAGTTCTGCAACAGCTGGAGGCACCCTGGTTGGGAAACATTGCCCTAGCAACTGTTTTCTCACATGACAGCTCAGCACTGGACTGACAGGGGAAAGCAGCTTGGTAACAGTATCACCATTTAATTCACTATTACAGTATTAATATAAAGTTAGGTGGAAAACCTTTTTTAAATCTGCTCCGATGAGATGTAGTATGATAGTGAGATATTTAAAAGGGGTGCATCATAAAAACTAGAATACTCCTCAAACCTCAGCATCATGTCTTGTTTAGTATTTGTGAAAATGCTCATGATTGAGTGACTGAAACGTCAAAAATATTGTTTATGTTTTGCACAATACGACTCCTTTATTCATGGCAGTCAGTCTTAAGACTTCTTCACATAGTGGACACCATTATGGACTGGTCCCACTTTGTGTACTGTACTGGAGATTTGTCTGGTCAGAGATCCCGATGGTTGTATTTTACTTTACCATGCGTAATACTATCCTTGGGAGACCCTCCAGTTGCACTACTGCTTGATCACGCTGACCACTGGCATGTGAAGAAAGTCTTAAATCTGAATGCACCATCTTGTTGGACAGTTCTAGTATATAGTCATCTGCCTAACGATTGATTCCACTGCTAAAAGTACCATCAATAAGAGTGAGATGGTACTTTTATTTTGCGATTTAAAACATAAAACAAATACAAAGATGGTGAGCTCAACTGGGTTGTCAACAACAGGTAAATGTTGTATTTAAAAAATCTAAACTTTAATATACATGAAGGGACAGACAGATTCTGAATATGTAAATAGGGATCATGAAATTCAAGAAAAAAAAAAAAAAAAAACTCCAGTTGATAGCACTTTAAAGGAGTACTCCACTGGCCAGTGTTCAGAAGTAAATAATCCTAACGCTGTGGGGGTCGACCACATCCATCGTGACATCACAACCACGCTCCCTCAATGCAAGTGTATGGGAGGTGTGTGAAGGCCCCTCCCACAAACTTGCATTGAGGGGGCGTGGCCGTGATGTCACGAGGGGCTTGGTCGACCCCCGTAGCGCAAAAACAGCATTAGGAACATTTACTTCCGAAAGCTGGCCAGTGGAGTACCCCTTTAATGGCAGGTATGGATTAACACCTGATGAAGCATATATAAAAGAGAGAGTACCTCTTAAAAAATATATTAATCATTAAATACTTTGCTACAATAGAGAGCTGATGAGGTTTTTTTTTCCTAACACTTCCTGAAATGAAGAGACCGTATTGCAATTGCATGCACTAGAGTGACCACTATGTGCTAGAGCGGCATGCAGAGGCCAGAAAAAGCATCATCTAACCCAGTGGCTCATATATGAAAGTGCACTAAGAGCAGGCAGGAGCTGAAGACCCTTGTGTTTTGGTCTTTAAACAAATTCAAAAAGAACTTTAGCATCGTATTTGAAGCTGGAACTCTACAGGTGTAGTGAATTTGATGATCCCTATCTATCCTGCATATCTGATAGAAGACAGAGAAGAGATGTGTGAATGTCTTGGTGATCACTCCACAGAAAAATCCTTTCGTACACACAGTCCCACAGCCCGGCCGCTGCATTACGATTTTGCAGGCAGGAGCTCTGACTCTGCTGGTGCTTCCTGGTCTTCTTCCTCGCAGTCTCCTTCGTCTGTCTGCTGCTCAAGTTCCTCTTTCGTGATCATTTCAAAATCATTGCCATTGCCGCTACTGTGCTGTGAGCCTTCATCCTCTCGCCTGTCACTGTCTGTATCTGACTGCCGCTCAGGGCCTGAGCCTTCCGTGCCCGATCCCTCCGCCGCTTCAGCTACCTTAGTCTCCTCTTCCTTTTTCTCACTATCAGATTTATCTTCGGTGTCAGATTTTACAGGCTTTTTGGACTCTGGTTTTTCATCTTTCTTCTGATCAGCCTTTGGTCCCTTGTACTCGTGTGTATATAGCGGTCGGAAAGAGTCGATGAAGCCAACATCAGCCGTCAGGTTAGGAAGGAACCAGAAGTGGTGTCTTCCTCCAGTCAAGAGCCAAATGATAAGGAATAAGATGCATCGAGCTAAAAATAAAACCCAGAAACATTAACGAGATAAAGCTCCGCTATTCTGTACATTTTAGACTACTTATGGTCCCAGTTTTATCAAACTGTGTGAGAGAAAACATGAAGTGATTTTCCCATAGCAGCCAATCACAGCTCAGGTTTCACTTTACCACAGCTCTTTAGCTGAGCTGTGATTGGTTGCTGTGGGAAAATCCCTCCACTTTTTCTCTCACACAGGTGATTCTATATATCTTTCCCCACCGCAGCGCTTCAATTTTAAAACCCAGTTTGAAAAGTGTAAAAATGAAAGTAAACACATCGTACGTCACAGGGGAGTGGAGCATGCCATCCACTCCCGTTTACTAACTTCTAATCGCATCGGGTCTCAGAAGTGAGACTCAATGCGATCAATCCCTCAGCCCCTGTACTACAACCCCCATCATGGAACAGAGTTTGTTCCATGATGGGGGTTGTAGTACAAACACTAATGTAGTCTCCCCAGCCACCAGCAGACTTCCACAGCCGGGGAATTACTACTCCCATCATGGAAACAAGTCTGTTCCATGATGGGAGTAGTAGTAGTCCCTCAGCACTGCAGGAATCTGCTGATGTCACCTCTTTTGAGCATGCTCAGAAGTAATAACGGATATTATAAACCAGGTGCAAACGGATGACATAAAGGCTCATCTGTTTGCCATAGACTTCAATGTTAAAAATAACGGCCGATAATTTACCCGATTCTCGTGACGGGAAAAAAATTAGTGCATGTGCCATTTTTTCTTCCGTCACAACAAACGTCCATTATTCATGACGGACTATAACGGGTCATAACGAATGATAAAAAAATCCCATAGACTTGAACAGGATTTTGTAACGGACGTTTAACATCCCTTTTTAAAGTTTTTCTAATGGACGTTTATGACGGATCTTTTAACGGATGAATTTTATAGTATGAAAGGGGCCTAACCTGATGACCTGACTGGATACCTCTGATCTGGACCCAGGACACCACCAGTCTTGATGCACTCCTTATTATCTTTTTGTAACCTGTATGCGATTTCTTTCTGTATTTTTGTACATAGCACTGTGATACATTTTTTCAGATAAAATTTTTATTCAGCTCTGGTCTTTGATCTCTAAATGTATCCAGCAATACATGCTCCCGGACATTTAAGGGGTACTCCGGTGGAAAACAATTTATTTTAAATCAACTGGCTCCAGAAAGTTAAACAGATTTGTAAATTAGAGAATAAAAAAAGATCACTAGCGCTGGATGGGTCTAGTTTGATGTGTGATTGTACTGCTGCTTTACTATAAATGTGCTCCCCTATGGATGCACACTGTGTAGAAAAATTTATATACTGAAAAATAATTGAATAGTAAGCGCTGTATGATACACACAAGTTACAAACTGACCTGTAGATAGTACGGTTGCTGATAAAAATCAGTGGTTGCGGTGTAAGTGTAATGATCCCACAGCAATGCTGTTACAGCGCGATCGCTGTGTATTGCAGTGAAGGAGGTACCGCTCTGCAGATACATGGGCTCCCTGAAGTGGTGTTCCAGAGGTTGCAAGTGGTTCTTACTGAATTGACTCCCGGATGTAGCGGGTTACTTCTTTTAATGTTGTTTCCCAGAGTGTTACTTCATGAAGGGTCCGGTCTCTAGGAAGGAGCGTGGATTGAAAGGAAGCGCGCCCCGGCCGGTGGCGCCTCTACCAACTTGCACGCACGCAACGATCAGGTTAAGGTTCCGACTGAGTGTGTTGTGAGTGACGTCACTATGGTATCTTTAGCAGTCCACAAGGCTATCGGAAGGAAGCCGAGACTTCCAAAACGTACGTCAATAGCCTTGTGGACTGCCGAGGATACCATAGTGACGTCACTCACAACACACTCAGTCGGAACCTTAACCTGATCGTAGCGTGTGTGCAAGTTGGTAGAGGCGCCACCGGCCGGGGCGCGCTCCCACTGCAATCCACGCTCCTTCCTAGAGACCGGACCCTTCATGAAGTAACACTCTGGGAAACAACATTAAAAGAAGTAACCCGCTACATCTGGGAGTCAATTCAGTAAGAACCACTTGCAACCTCTGGAACACCACTTCAGGGAGCCCACGTATCTGCAGAGCGGTACCTCCTTCACTGCAATACACAGCGATTGCGCTGTAACAGCATTGCTGTGGGATCATTACACTTACACTGCAACCACCGATTTTTATCAGCAACCGTCCTATCTACAGGTCAGTTTGTAACTTGTGTGTATAATGTCTTTTTTATTGTTGTCCTTAGTGGGATTTGAACCCAAGGCCCCAGCACTGCAAGCGCTATATAATACAGCGCTTACTATTCAATTCTTTTTCAGATTTGTAAATTACTTCTATTTCAAAATCTCAATCCTTCCAGTATTTATTTATCAGCTGCTGTATACTACAGAGAAAGTTCTTTTCTTTTTGGAGTTCTTTTCCGTCTGACCTCAGTGCTCTCTGCTGACACCTCTGTCCGTGTCAGGAACTGTCCAGAGCAGGATAGGTTTGCTACGGGGATTTGCTCCTACTCTGGACAGTTCCTGAAATGGACAGAGGTGTCAGCAGAGAGCACTGCGGTCAGACAGAAAGGAAATTTAAAAAAGAAAAGAACTTCCTGTGAAGCATATAACAGCTGACAAGTACTGGAAGGATTAAGATTTTTAAATAGAAGTAATTTACAAATCTGTTTAACTTTCTGGCACCAGTTGATTTAACAATTTTTTTTTTTCCAGGGGAGTACCCCTTTAAATATGTAAGCCCCCCCCATTACAATCACCGCATTGGATCATGTTCATCCCCCTCTGATGAATTATCTTAATCATCAGAGGGACTACTAAGCCCTAAATGCTATAAAAAGGTATGTGATCATGTGAAGGTCACAGACACTTTTTTCAGCGTGATCAAAGGTCCCTTTATTTTTTTCCTTCCTCTATAGAGCAGTGTTTCCCAATCAGGGTGCCTCCAGCTGTTGCAAAGCTACAACTCCCAGCATGCCCGGACAGCCTTCGGCTGTCCGGGCATGCTGGGAGTTGTAGCTTTGCAACAGCTGGAGGCACCCTGATTGGGAAACACTGCTCTATAGAAAATAGGTAGACTGAGGACATCCAGTGGCTGAATATGGTAAAACATCTGGATATTTCAGAGTAATAGACTTACCGACAGCGAGAAGTAGAATACTGGCCACAAAACAACCTGCTCCCACGCTGAGATAATAAACTCCAACACGCATTTCCGCTGGCCACAGAGGAAAGAGGGTGGCGGCAATCACTGCGATTACTGCAACAAGGTAAGAAGCAGATTACACAATGACATCTAGTTCAGACAGCTACATAAACAGATAGCTACATAAACCTGACTAGATACTAATCACAGCAATTACAATATATGCGCCATAAATCGAGTCACATCCTAGAAACAACTTACATTTACAATCTTTTTAAGCACTGACCAGCAACAACTTCAGGACCGGGCCAATTATTGCCATTAAAGCAACTGACCTGTCTCAACATGCAAATAACTGTGTTGCTTTACCTTATCCAAGTGACCGTGAGACTGTTTTTTCATGACACTTTGCATTTTATGTTATGTTAGGGGTTGATTACATCTTTGTGGATACATTTAGCAATTTTTTTTGTAAAAGAAATATAGCCGGTAAGAAATATAGTCATGTCACATAAATGAGTTATTAATTCACATTAATAATACGTTTACCTTATGCTGGCATTATTTGGTAAATGTTTTTCATATATTTTTTTTATTTTGTGTTTCAACTTTTTTAGGATGAGAGGGATTTTAGGGCCTCCTTTTATTTTGGACATTTTGCAAGCACCATATCAAGTTGCAAAGGCCTTGGGGCCCAAAAACATCTTTGCATGACAAGTTGATATCTTCCTTGGTACAATTGTGGGGTACATGTGACACTTTGATCCCCCCTTTTTTTTTTTTTTTTTTTTTTACCCCTTAAGGACCAGGCCATTTTACACCTTAGGACCAGAGCGTTTTTGAACATCTGACCACTGTCACTTCAAACATTAATAACTCTGGAATGCTTTTAGTTATTCTGATTCAGAGATTGTTTTTTCGTGACATATTCTACTTTAACATGGTGGTAAATTTTTGTCGATACTTGCATCCTTTCTTGGTGAAAAATCCCCAAATTTGATGAAAAAATTGAAAATTTAGCATTTTTCTAACTTTCAAGCTCTCTGCTTGTAAGGAAAATGGATATTCCAAATAAAACATTTTTTGATTCACATATACAATATGTCTACTTTATGTTTGCATCATAAAATTTATGAGTTTTTACTTTTGGAAGACTTCAAAGTTCAGCAGCAATTTTCCAATTTTTCACAAAATTTTCAAACTCACTATTTTTCAGTGACCAGTTCAGTTTTGAAGTGGATTTGAAGGGTCTTCATCTTAGAAATACCCCATAAATGACCCCATTATGAAAACTGCACCCCCCAAATTATTCAAAATGACATTCAGTCAGCGTTTTAACCCTTTAGGTGTTTCACAGGAATAGCAGTAAAGTGAAGGAGAAAATTCACAATCTTCATTTTTTACACTTGCATGTTCTTGTAGACCCAATTTTTGAATTTTTACAAGGGGTAAAAGGAGAAAATTTATACTTGTATTTGTAGCCCAATTTGTGCACATACCTCATATGTCTATGCAAAGTGTTCGGCGGGCGCAGTAGAAGGCTCAGAAGCGAAGGAGCGACAAGGGGATTTTGGAGAGTACGTTTTTCTGAAATGGTTTTTGGGGGGGCATGTTGCATTTAGGAAGCCCCTATGGTGCCAGAACAGCAAAAAAAAAAAAAAACACATGGGATACCATTTTGGAAACTAGACCCCTTGAGGAACGTAACAAGGAATTAAGTGAGCCTTAATACCCCACAGGTATTTCACGACTTTTGCATATGTAAAAAATAAAAATTTCACTAAAATGTGTGTTTCCCCCCCTAATTTCACATTTTTGCAAGGGTTAATAGCAGAAAATACCCCCCAAAATTTGTAACCCCATCTCTTCTGAGTATGGAGGTACCCCATAAGTTGACCTGAAGTGCACTACGGGTGAACTACAATGCTCAGAAGAGAAGGAATCATATTTGGCTTTTTTGAGAGCAAATTTTGGTCGGGGGGCATGTCGCATTTAGGAAGCCCCTATGGTGCCAGAACAGCAAAAAAAAAAACAACACATGGCATACCATTTTGGAAACTAGACCCCTTGGGGAACGTAACAAGGAATAAAGTGAGCCTTAATACCCCACAGGGGTTTCACGGGAAAAAAAATATAATTTTTCACTAAAATGTGTTTCCCCCAAATTTCACATTTTTGCAAGGGTTAATAGCAGAAAATACCCCCCAAAATTTGTAACCCCATTTCTTCTGAGTATGGAAATACCCCATGTGTTGAGGTCAAGTGGTCAAGGAGGAGCGCCATTGAGCTTTTGAAGAGTGAATTCGGGGGCATGTGTGTTTACAAAGTCCCGTGCTGCCAGAACAGTGGACCCCGCACATGTGACCCCATTTTGGAAACTACACCCCTCACAGAATTTAATAAGGGGTGCAGTGAGTATTTACACCCCACTGGCGTTTGACAGATCTTTGGAAAGGTGGGCTGAGCAAATGAAAAATTTTATTTTTCATTTTCACGGACCACTGTTCCAAAAATCTGTCAGACACCTGTGGGGTGTAAATGCTCACTGTACCCCTTATTACATTACGTGAGGGGTGTAGTTTACAAAATGGGGTCACATGTGGGGGGGGGGGTCCATTGTTCTGGCACTATGGGGGCTTTGTAAACACACGTGGCCTTCAATTCCAGACACATTTTCTCTTCAAAATACCAACGGTGCTCCCTCTCTTCTGAGCATTGTAGTTCGCCCGCCGAGCACTTTACATCCACATATGGGGTATTTTCTTACTCAGAAGAAATGGGGTTAAAAATTTTGGGGGGCTTTTTTCCTATTTTCCCTTGTGAAAATGAAAAATTTAGAGTAACACCAGCATTTTAGTGAAAAAAAATAATTGTTTTCATTTTCCCATCCAACTTGAACGAAAATGTGTCAAACACCTGTGGGGTGTTAAGGCTCACTATACCCCTTGTTACATTCTGTGAGGGGTGTAGTTTCCAAAATGGGGTCACATGTGGGTATTTATTTTTTTGCGTTTATGTCAGAACCGCTGTAAAATTAGCCACCCCTGTGCAAATCACCAATTTAGGCTTCAAATGTACATAGTGCAGGGATTGCAGTTTTGCAACATCTGGAGAGCTACAGTATAGAGACCACTGCAAACTGTGGCCCTCCAGATGCTGCAAAAGTACAAATCCCAGCTTGCCCAGACAGCAAACAGTTGTGTAGGCATGCTAGGAGTTGTAGTTTTGCAAGATCTGGAGGGCTATAGTTCAGAGACTACCAAATAGTGGTCTCTATACTGTAGCCCTCCAGCTGTTGCAAAACTACAACTCCCAGCATGCCCAAACAGCTGTCTGGGCATGCTGGGAGTTGTAGTTTTGCAACATCTGGAGTGCTACAGTATAGAGACCACTATATAGTGGTCTCGGACTGCAGCCCTCCAGATGTTGCTAGGCAACTTACCGGCTTCCGTCGGATCCAGGGAGCCTGCTGCACGACATCGCCGCCTGCCGATCTCCGACACCGATCGTCGCCCGCAGCCTCCGCAGATCGGTAAGTGTACTCCGGCGCCGGTCCCCGTCGTTTCCCCGTTCTGCCCCGCCTATTGTGGGTGGGAAGGACGGGGAAAACGAAAGTTAACCCCCCCCGCCCCCAATCTGCTATTGGTGGTCGCGTCTAGACCACCAATAGCAGGGATAGGAGGGGTGGCACCCCTGCCACCTCACTCCTATCTCTTCAGGAGGATTGTGGGTGTCTTAGGCACCCGCGATCCCCCTTATATTCCGGGTCACCATAGACCCGTAATGACCCGTAATCGCAAGTGAATTCACACTTGCGATTCCGGGTCATTACGGCGATTTGCGCCGATCGCCGACATGGGGGGGGGGGGGGGGTGTCTGATGACCCCCCTGGGCATTTGCGCGGGGTGACTGCTGATCGATATCAGCAGTCACCCCGGTCCGATCCCCGCCCAGCGGGGACCGAAATTCCCACGGACGTATGAGTACGTGCCTGGTCCTTAAGGGGTTAGAGTGTACCTGTCGTCAACAAAAACTTTTGATATAATGTAGATAATACCATTATATGTATATTTGTAACATATTTTGATTAAAAATTGTGTATATTTTGGGGTGAAAATGGGGTCCCTGCTGCTATTGTCTGTGTGTCTCTATAATGAGTCCAAAAACAGGAAGTGAGGGTAAGACAAGCAGGGATCTGTGCAGACTCCTGGCTTGTCAATCATCCTGATGTATGACCCAGGAGCATGTTATAGAGCCTCAGTGCACACTGTCCTGCTTGTCCTCAGTGTACAGAGCCCTGCTTGTCCACCCTCACTTCCTGTATTTGGACTCATTAGAGACACACATACAATTGCTGCAGGGACAAAAATATACAAATTTTTTAAGCAATGTATATTACAAATATTCATATAATGGTATTATCTACATTATATAAAAAGTTTTTGTTGACTACAGGTACACTTTAAATAGAAAAAATAAAAAATTCTGCAGTTTCTTCATGTCTTTCCCCATGCAGTATAAATGGCATGTATTCTGCATTTCAGTACAATTAATGCACTACCTAATTTTTGTACTACTTTATTTCATTTTTTTTTTTTTTTTTTTTAATCGTTTAGGACATTTACAACATTTTGCTTTACAACTTTTTGCTATTACTGATGGAGCTGTGTGAGGATTTTATTTTTGTTTGCTTGTTTTTATTGGGATGATTTCACATTTGTTCTGCTACCATTTTTGGGTACACATGACAATTTTATATAATTTTTTTTTTAGAGACTTAGGATTGACTAACATGAACGTTCGTTTTGGCAAGTTTTCTTTATTTATTGTTTTTACTGTGTTCACCATGCGGCATAATTGACAGGTTAAAGGGGTACTCTGGTGGAAAAACTATTTTTTCTAAATCAACTGGTGCCAGAAAGTTAAACAGATTTTTAAATTACTTCTATTTAAAAATCTTAATCCTTCCAGTACTTATCAGCTGCTGTATGCTCCACAGGAAGTTCTTTTCTTTTTGAATTTATTTTCTGTCTGACCACAGTGCTCTCTGCTGACACCTCTGTCTATGTCAGGAACTGTCCAGAGCAGGAGCAAATCTCCATAGCAAACCTATCCTGCTCTGGACAGTTCTTGACATGGATAGTAGAGATGAGAGAACTTACAGTGATTCAATTCGTCACAAACTTCTCGGCTCGGCAGTTGCTCACTTTATCCTGCATAAATTAGTTCATCTTTCAGGTGCTCCGGTGGGCTGGAAAAGGCGGATACAGTCCTAGGAGTGAGTCTCCTAGGACTGTATCCACTTTTTTCAGCCCACCGGAGCCCCTTAAAGCTGAACTAATTTATGAAGGCTTAAGTCAGCAACTTCCAAGCCGAGAAGTTCGCTCATCTCTAATCAACAGAGGTGTCAGCAGAGAGCAGTGTGGTCACACAGAAAAGAAATTTAAAAAGAAAAGAACTTCCGGTGAAGCATACAGCAGCTGATAAGTACTGGAAGGATTAAGATTTTTAAATAGAAGTAATATACAAATCTGTTAAACTTTCTGGCACCAGTTGATTTAAAAAAAATTGCGTTCCACCGGAGTACTTTTTATGTTTTATTCTGCAGGTCAGTATGATTATAATGATACCTAATTTATGTACTGTTAAAAGGTTTCTTAAATTAACATTGTAAAAACCATTCTTTGTTAAAAATAAATAAATAATTGTGTTTGTGCATCACCAGTCTAAGAGCCATATTTTTTTACCCATAGTTGTTTGAGGGCTGTGAGATGAATTGATGTTTTTAGTGATCCTATTTTTGGGTAGATGTAAGTTTTTTTGTATTTTCTTTTCAGTGTTCACTGTGCGGGTTAAATAATATCATAGTTTTATAGACTGGGATGTTACAGCAGAGATGCCAAGTATGCGTGTATAAAGACCTTTATAGTAGGGTAAATGGGGGTTGTGTATTTTTATTTTCGATTTATATTGTATATTTTTTTGTCCCACTCGGGGACTTTACTTCGGGTGCATTCGGACCACATTTTGTGCCTCTGTGGCACACACCATACAATCCACATGACTGTATCCAACTTTTGGCCCTAACTGAAAACTGCAGCAGACCACGATTCAGTCTGGGCCAAAAATCAGTAACTTTGGAAATTGAGCTTTTCATGCCAGAACTGTGCCACAGAAGCACAAAACGCGGTGTGTATGCACCCTAAATGATCTATCGATCGCAGGTGTAATAAACTGCAGTACAGATCTGTACTGCAGTGTTTTATGCTTGTCAGTATTATGCTGAACAGCATAGCCGATCAGACTCTGCCTCAGGCAAAGCCTGATTGGCTTCCATGGCAAGCAGACAATGCCATGGCCACCATTGGCACTCTGTAAAGGGTTCATGGGCCACCAATGGAGAACAAAGGAAGTGCCCTCCCTCTGTCAACCTATTATATGCCGCTGTAGGCACTGACCGCAGCATCTAAAGGGTCTTTGTTCCTGGCTGTTGCAGTGGGAGCCCGGCAAAGTGTGGTAGGTGGTACAAATGGACGTAACTGTAAATCCATTTGCGAAAATACACTGCTAAAAAGAAAGTACATATTCTTCTACTTGGAAAAACAGGTTAATATACTGTAATGCATCGAAAAAAACATCAACCAAAAACTAAAACTGTTTTAAACTTACAGCAATACATAAACAGTGCGATCTGTTCCTAAGACACCCACAAAAGTCAACTTACGGATGTTACTTACCAAGAATGAGGCCCATAGCAAAAGTTTTAAAATGGACTGGATCATATATCCACACATACACCTGAAATATTTTAAGAATTCAAAAATGTAAACGATTCTAATATTAATAGACAGATTTCTAAATGGACATTGGGAATAAAAAATAAAATTAAACAATGTTGGCCATAAAACTAGGAGTATAAACATATGTTTTGTAACATGGATATTTTGGGGACCATATTGGCACAGATCAGAACAAATGCAGTATATTCAGATTAAATACTTTTCTGTTGCACAAACATCACAAGTCAACATATTATGAATCTGAATATTAAACACTAGTGCTGAGAGACAAAATGGGAAAATCTGCATTCAGTTATACAAACCTTATAACCCTTTAAGGCCATGTTCACACACAGTATTCTGACCTGCAACTGGAAAATGGCCATTCTATGGTTCAAAAAGCAGCCATATTTTGTACTATTGAGTTCTGGGGCCTTTTTTACAGACCAAAATAAGGCTGTTTTTATTAAACCATATTTTGTCCTGTGAATTGCTGCAAAAATACTGAAAATAAAAACAGGCCAAAAAAGCATGATTAAAAATAAGTCTTGAATTTCAGCCGCATTTAGATATTAAATTAAAAAAAAAAACTGTGTGAGCATAGAGTTATAAAATCATTCCGTGGTTATTTTCTCTCTCCCTCTGAATTAAAAAGAAATGTTGCTTTAGGATTAGTCTTAGCGCTTAGAAACCAATGCTCCAAGCCATGGCATTTACTTTTATAGGCCATACAATAGAGAGCACTGGTCATCTACCTACGTCACCTCCCAGATTGCTCAGGCTACCGCACTGCTGGGTGTTACATGGGAGCAGGATTAGGGCAGTATTAAAATGTTTGGGGTTTGTGCATAGGGTTTAGGCACCTTCACCCTACTTTAGGGGAACTACTAATATTGGAGCACTATGGGTGACCTCTGCAAAGTTATAACGGGGAATTAAGGGCAATGTTACCATTGTGGGCACTCAGATTTGCACTATGGGGGTATTCTGGCAAAATAATTGGGGGGGGGGGGGGGGTTACTGTGTTGGCACTATTAATGTTGGTAAAAGGTATATTGGGGAAAATGTGGAATTATTACTGTTGATGGAAACTTTGCATGGAACTACAGCAGAAACTCTAAATAGAACCTTTTATGTGGGACACTATACATGTGCAATTTGGAGGCATGTTCTAGACACTATAGGGGACCTCTGTTTGGTACAATTATTTTGATAGCATTATGTGGGCACAAATACAGGGCACCATCTGCTTAGCACAATTATTTTTGTAAATGTTATGCAGGCACTATTACTGATTGTAGGTAAGATTGTGAAATAGTGACACTTATACAGTAGGGATCACTCTACTTGACATGGTTATTGTTGGGGCCACAGTTACTGTGGGGACACTCTTTACCTGGCACTATTATGGTTGGGGGCACTGCATGTGGCACATTACTGTGCAGAGAAGTATCTGTTTACAGTAATGTCTTGGGTCACTATGTATGGTGCAATTTCCCCTCAGGGGTGCAGTCTGCAATAATTTTGTGGGACATTATGTGGGCCCTGTTATTGACTTTATTATTTGCCTAGTACAATTATTTTTGGGGACCATGTTGTATAAATTACTACAAATGGGCACTGGGGAGCACAGCAAGTAGCATATTATGGCTATAAGCAGGATGACATTCTAAGGGTACTGATTGAACCTACAATGTCTGGATATCCAACCTGTGACAGCATCTGATCAGTGCTGTATGTTCTCCAGTATTGTCTCATTCATCTGTATGTTCTCCAGTAATGTCTTATTCACCTGTATGTTCTCCAGTAATGTCTATCCTGTGCCATCTAATCAGTGCTGTATGTTCTCCAGTATTGTCTTATTCACCTGTATGTTCTCCAGTATTGTCTTATTCACCTGTATGTTCTCCAGTAATGTCTATCCTGTGCCATCTGATCAGTGCTGTATGTTCTCCAGTATTGTCTCATTCATCTGTATGTTCTCCAGTAATGTCTATCCTGTGCCATCTAATCAGTGCTGTATGTTCTCCAGTATTGTCTTATTCACCTGTATGTTCTCCAGTATTGTCTTATTCACCTGTATGTTCTCCAGTAATGTCTATCCTGTGCCATCTAATCAGTGCTGTATTCTCCTGTATGTTCTGTCGTAATATCCATCCTGTGGCTATGTGTGATCAGTGATGTATTTTCCTGTGATTGATAAGTGCTGTATTCTCCTGTATATTCTATTGTAATTTTCACCCTGTGACTACATCTGATCAGTGCTCTATGTTATCCAGTATTGTCTTATTCATCTGTATGTTCTCCAGTATTGTCTTATTCACCTGTATGTTCTCCAGTAATGTCTATCCTGTGCCATCTAATCAGTGCTGTATGTTCTCCAGTATTGTCTTATTCACCTGTATGTTCTACAGTATTGTCTTATTCACCTGTATGTTCTACAGTATTGTCTTATTCACCTGTATGTTCTCCAGTAATGTCTATCCTGTGCCATCTAATCAGTGCTGTATTCTCCTGTATGTTCTGTCGCAATATCCATCCTGTGGCTATGTGTGATCAGTGATTTATTTTCCTGTGATTGATAAGTGCTGTATTCTCCTGTATATTCTATTGTAATTTTCACCCTGTGACTACATCTGATCAGTGCTCTATGTTCTCCAGTATTGTCTTATTCACCTGTATGTTCTCCAGTAAAGTCTATCCTGTGCCATCTGATGAGTGCTGTAGTCACCTGCATGTTTTGCACTAATATCCATCATGTGACTACATATGATCAGGGCTGTATTCTCTTGTATATTTTGCAGTAATAGCCATCATGTGAACACATCTGACCAGGGCTCTATTTCTCTTTACTCTGTACTTTCTACAGCACTAAATTAAAAAAAAGTAACAACCACCGCTGGTGGGTTTTGGCCGCTGAGGGTGCGTTCCCACATGGCGTATACGCAGCGTATTCCTTGCTCACTATACACACAGAGCTTTCCGGTGGCAGCCCTATGCATGTAGTGAGTTTTAGAGGCGGGGCCGTGTGCCGTCGTGACTGACGCGCAGCTCCACCTCCAAAACTCACTACACACATAGGGCTGCCGCCGGAAAGCTCTGTGTGTATAGCGAGCAAGGAATACACAGCGTATTTCCCGCTGCTGCCGTAAATTTTGCGCAGCATCAAATACGCTACGTATACGCCGTGTGGGAACGCACCCTGAAGGTGTATGGCGGCCTCCCGACTCCACCGACAGAAGGCCACTTCAAGGATCCTCCCTTTCCTTCCCACCTCACCTCATTACCATCCATGAAAACCTGATCTTCATGTGGCTCAAGCTTAAACTTTCTCTTGGTTTCCTTCTTCTTAGGAGTTCCAGGAGTTTCATCCTACAAACACATACAATTTAGAACCAAATCAATGGAATGGAAAGCATTTTTTTTCTTGTTTTGTCTAATACTTATGACTGTGAAAACAGGTTTTTGTCAGAAGCTAGATATGCACCAGTTGATTAAAAAAAAAAAATAATTCCACCGGAGTACCCCTTTAACCTGTAAAGGTGGCCTACCTTTACAGGTTAAAGGGGTACTCCGGTGGAAATTTTTTTTTTTTTTAAATCAACTGGTGCCAGAAAGTTAAACAGATTTGTAAATTACTTCTATTAAAAAAATCAATCCTTCTAGTACTTATTAGCTGCTGAATACTACAGAGGAAATTTTCTTCTTTTAGGAACACAGAGCTCTCTGCTGACATCATGGCCACAGTGCTCTCTGCTGACATCTCTGTCCATTTTAAGAACTGTCCAGAGTAGAAGAAAATCCCCATAGCAAACATATGCTGCTCTGGACAGTTCCTAAAATGGACAGAGATGTCAGCAGAGAGCACTGTGGTCATGATGTCAGCAGAGTGCTCTGTGTTCCAAAAAGAAAATAATTTCCTCTGTAGTATTCAGCAGCTAATAAGTACTAGCAGGATTAAGATTTTTTAATCTTAATTCTGGCACCAGTTGATTTCAGAAAAAAAACAAAAAACGTTTTCCACCGGAGTACCCCATTAAAGGGGTACTCCGCTGCTCAGTGTTTGGAACAAACTGTTCTGAATGCTGGAGCCTGTGACTTCATAGCCCTGCCCTCTCATGACATCATGCCCCACCCTCTAAATGCAAGTCTATGGGAGGGGGCGTAACAGCCAACACGCCCCTCCCATAGACTTGCATTGAGGGGGTGGGGTGTGACATCATGAGGTCTATGATGTCACGAGCTCCCGGCTCCAGCGTTCAGAACAGTTTGTTCCAAACGCTGAGCAGTGGAGTACCCCTTTAATGTCAGGGCCCTGTACTTCAAAACTGCCATCTCCTGGGTTCTCATAGTAGACGTTTCTCTCATCCCCCTAATGAAAACATATGTATTCTCAGCTAAGTCAGGCATGCATATGTGTGGAGGAATCAGGAGCTGTCAGCTGAACCCTCAGTTACTAAAGGTGTATGGCCCCCTTCAGGCTTCTCCTTCACCCATGCCTTCTGTGAGTCCTCTTACATTAGTGACAACTTGGCAGGGTCCTAACACAAACCACAGCTGCTGCAGAACCTCCTAACATTCATTTAAATTGCTGCAGAAGCTAATAAAGACCAGGCACCTAGGCATTTTATGAAGATGACATGGTCTTCTAGTTGCTTTAACATATCCCCACATATTTAGAGGTACAAGCACTGGCCTTCTTCCAGCCTATGCTACAAAGGAATTTCAGTGCACTTACCTTTTTGCTTTCTTCTTTCTCCACTTCCTTTTTCTTCTCTTTCTCTTTCTTGGCTTTATCCTCTTTAGAATTCTCTTTTTTTCCCTTTTTCTCATCTTCCTTAGCACTCTCACTTTTGCCCTTTTCTTTCTCCTTCTTTACGTCTTTTTCTGGCTTCATTTTCATCACTTTTAATGCCCGGTGAAAGAACTGTTTCTTAAGAAGCCTTAAAAAGAAAAATTCGACATTAAAAGAGATACTCCGGTGGAAAACATTTTTTTTTAAATCAACTGGTGCCAGAAAGTTAAACAGATTCGTATATTACTTCTATATAAAAATCTTAATCCTTCCAATACATATCAGCTGCTGTATACTACAGAGGAAGTTCCTTTCTGTCTGACCACGGTGCTCTCTGCTGACACCTCTGTCCATGTCAGGAACTGCCCAGAGAAGAAGAAAATCTCCATAGCAAACCTCTCCTGCTCTGGACAGTTCCTGAAATGGACAGAGGTGTCAGCAGAGAGCACTGTGGCCAGACAGAAAATAAATTAAAAAAGAAAAAAACTTCCTGTTCAGTTTTTAACCCCTTAAGGACACATGACGTACTGGAACGTCATGTGTCCACTCCCGATCTATAACGCGGGGCCACGGCGTGGCCCCGCGTCATAGCGGGTCGGGCCCGGCCTCTAACAACGGCCGGGACCCGTGGCTAATAGCGCGCGGCATTGATCGCTGTGCCGCGCGCTATTAACCCTTTAGACGCGGCGTTCAAAGTTGAACGCCGCGTCTAAAGTGAAACCGAAAGCATGCCGGCTAGCTCAGTGGGCTGTTCCGGATAGCCGCGGTGAAATCGCGGCATCCCGAACAGCTGACAGGACAGCGGGAGGGCCCCTATCTGCCTCCTCGCTGTCCGATCGCCGAATGACTGCTCAGTGCCTGAGATCCAGGCATGAGCAGTCATGCGGCAGAATCATCGATCACTGGTTTCTTATGAGAAACCAGTGATCAATGTAAAAGATCAGTGTGTGCAGTGTTATAGGTCCCTATGGGACCTATAACACTGCAAAAAAAAAGTGCAAAAAAAAAGTGAATAATCATTTAACCCCTTCCCTATTAAAAGTTTGAATCACCCCCCTTTTCCCATAAAAGAAAAAACACAGTGTAAATAAAAATAAAAATAAACATAAATGGTATCGCCGCGTGCGGAAATGTCCGAATTATAAAAATATATCGTTAATTAAACCGCACGGTCAATGGCGTGCGCGCAAAAAAATTCCAAAGTCCAAAATAGTGCATTTTTGGTCACTTTTTATATCATGAAAAAATGAATAAAAAGCGATCAATAAGTCCTATCAATGCAAAAATGGTACCGTTAAAAACTTCAGATCACGGCGCAAAAAATGAGCCCTCATACCGCCCCATACACGGAAAAATAAAAAAGTTATAGGGGTCAGAAGATGACAATTTTAAACGTATTAATTTTCCTGCATGTAGTTATGATTTTTTCCAGAAGTCCGACAAAATCAAACCTATATAAGTAGGGTATCATTTTAATCGTATGGACCTACAGAATACATATCAGGTGTCATTTTTACCGAAAAATTTACTACGTAGAAACGGAAGCCCCCAAAAGTTACAAAACAGCGTTTTTTTAAAAATTTTGTCGCACAATGATTTTTTTTCCCGCTTCACCATAGATTTTTGGGCAAAATGACTGACGTCATTACAAAGTAGAATTGGTGGCGCAAAAAATAAGCCATCATATGGATTTTTAGGTGTAAATTTGAAAGAGTTATGATTTTTTAAAGGCAAGGAGCAAAAAACGAAAATGCAAAAACGGAAAAACCTCCGGTCCTTAAGGGGTTAAATATGCCTAAGCTGTCTGCTTAAACAAACAAAGAAAACGTGTACTTACCTCCCTCACTGCCCCGCAGGCTCTATTATGATAGCACCTGGTGTCTGCCATGCTGTACTTACCGGTACTGTAGTCAATAGGTCACATTGTTACTACTTACTATGTAGTTTACTGTTGACTAAGTTTAGATAATTTTTTTGAACGTGTAGTTTATTTGAGGCTGAAGACCGCAATATCTCGCACCGACCCCTGCACCTTGTCTCCAATGAACCTTCCTTTCTAGTGGAGCCGGCGCAACACATTGATATTCAGCCAATCCCTGGCCACAGCAGTGTCTCGCCTTAGCCAGCGATTGGCTGAATGGGAATGTCGCACACTGACCACAGCACCAGAAAGTGCATTGTGGAAGTGCAGTGCCCACCGTGATAACAGAGGCTGCGGGAAAGCAAGGGAGATAAGTACCAGTTTATTGTTTGTTTAGTCAGGCAGCCCAGGCATGCTATGCTAAAAAAAAAAAAACAAGAAAAAACAAACAAACACTTTTTGTGGGATAGCTCTTCTTACTTATGTTTACATCTACTGCCAGACTGGACAACTTCATTTATTATCCATAAATTGTACAGCATCACTTCCTGAAGTAGACAACACCTTACACAACATCATTCTGTATACAGGAGGGGCATATGGCCGTGACACTATCATATTCTGTAGCTCTGCTTCATATGATGAATACAACACTGCTGAATTGCTGTGATAGCACAATATACTTCCTATGTTACCATTTACCCTTTCGCTAAATGCTATTGGTGCTGCTATACCAGTCTCTGCCCCACTCCATTCATAAGCATATCAGAACCTCTCCTCTCTATTATGTCAATATGCCCTCAAAAGATTTCAGTGAATACATTGCTTAAAGGGGTACTCCGCTGCTCAGCGTTTGGAACAAACTGTTGAAATGCTGGAGCCGGCAGCTCGTGACGTCATAGCCCCGCCCCCTCATGACGTCACGCCACAACCCCTCAATGCAAGTCTATGGGAGGGGGCGTGACAGCCGTCACGCCCCCTCCCATAGACTTGCATTGAGGGGGGGGCTATGATGTCACAAGCTGCCGGCTCCAGCGTTCAGAACAGTTTAAAGGGGTTATAAATCAACTGGTGCCAGAAAGGTAAACAGATTTGTAAATGACTTCTATTAAAAAAATATTAATCCTTTCAGTACTTATTAGCTGCTGAATACTACAGAGGACATTCTTTTCTTTTTGCAACACAGTGCTCTCTGCTGATATCATGACCACAGTGCTCTCTGCTGACATCGCTGTCCATTTTAGAAACTGTCCAGAGCAGCATACGTTTGCTATGGGGATCTCCTCCTACTCTGGACAGTTCTTGAAATCGACAGAGATGTCAGCAGAGAGCACTGTGGTCGTAATGTCAGCAGAGAGCTCGGCGTTCCAAAAAGAAAAGAATTTCCTCTGTAGTATTCAGCAGCTAATAAGTACTGGAAGGATTAAGATTTTTTAATAGAAGTTATTTGCAAATCTGTTTAACTTTCTGGCACCAGTTAAAAAAATAAAAAAAAAGGTTTTCACCGGAGTACCCCTTTAACCCCCTTAAGGACACATGACGTTCTCATACGTCTCCATTTCCAAGTCCTTAAGGACACATGACATATGAGATCATCATGTGCTTTACCGGCCCCCCGCAGCCATCTGGAGCGGAGCCGGTGCCCGATGCCTGCTGAAACGTTCAGCAGGCATCGGGGCATATCGCCCAGGGGGGGTCATGATGACCCCCCATGTCGGCGATGGCCGCAGATCGCTGGACAATTCAGTCCAGCGATATGCGGCGGATTTCGGGTCAATCGGGTCAGAGACGGCCCCGAACAGCCATAGCCAGCAGGGGTGAGGTGGCACTGGTGCCACCTCACGATCGCCCTGATTCGTCGGCCGGTTTCCCAGCCGACCAATCATGGCGCCTGCTGCGGGTGTCACTCCCGCAACCCGCTCCACCCCTCTTCCGGAGGACGTGAGCGGGTGGGGGAAGAAGACCCCGGGTGCTGGGGACCTCGATCCCCGCCGTCCCTGTTGGGATCGGGGCCCCAGGAGCGACGGCAGCGGCGAGGGACTGACCTGCGCGGCGACGTGGAGCAGCAGCAGTAGGAGGTGAGTGACAGCCTCCTGCTGTTGCTTAGCAACAGCTCCCAGCATGCAAAAAGGGCATGCTGGAAGCTGTAGTTATGCAAAAGCAGGAGGCAGACCACCACAACTCCCAGCATTCCCTTATGGGCATGCTGGGACTTATAGTTTTGCAACAGCTGGAGGCACATTTTTTCTATGGAAAAGTGTACCTTCAGCTGTTGTATAACTACAACTCCCAGCTTGCACAATCAGCTAAAGTGCATGCTGGGAGTTGTAGTGGTGCATCTGCTGGTTGCATAACTACAACTCCCAGCATGCCCGTTGGCTGTCGGTGACTGCTGAGAGTTGTAGTTTTGCAACAGCTGAAGGCACACTGAGTTAAGTAGCAAACCAGTGTGTCTTCAGCTGTTGCATAACTACAATCCCCAGCAAAAGTAGTATGCCTCCAGCTGTTGCATAACTACAAGACCCAGCATGCCCTTTCGCTGTCCGTACATGCTGGGAGTTGTAGCTTTTGCAACAGCTGAAGGCACATTGGTTGCAAAACACTGAGTTTGTTACCAAACTCAGTGTTTCACAACCAGTGTGCCTCCAGCTGTTTCTCCTCCCCAATGTGAACGTACAGGGTACACTCACATGGGCGGAGGTTTACAGTAAGTATCCGGCTGCAAGTTTGAGCTGCGGCAAATTTTCTGCCGCAGCTCAAACTGCCAGCGAGAAACTACTGTGAACCCCTGTCCGTGTGACTGTACCCTAAAAACACTACACTACCACAAAATAAAATAAAAAGTAAAAAACACTACATATACACATACCCCTATACAGCCCCTCTCCCCAATAAAAATGAAAAAACGTCTGGTACGCCTCCAGCTGTTGCAAAACAACTACTCCCAGTATTGCCAGATAGCCACTGACTGTCTAGGCATGCTGGGAGTTTTACAACAGCTGGAGGCACCCTGTTTGGGAATCACTGGCGTAGAATTCCCCTATGTCCACCCCTATGCAAGTCCCTAATTTAGGCCTCAAATGCGCATGGCGCTCTCACTTTGGAGCCCTGTCGTATTTCAAGGCAACAGTTTAGGGTCACATATGGGGTATCGCCGTACTCGGGAGAAATTGTGTTACAAATTTTGGGGGGTATTTTCTGCTATTACCCTTTTTAAAAATGTAAAATTTTTGGGAAAACAAGCATTTTAGGTAAAAAAAAAAAATTTTTTTTACATATACAAAAGTCGTGAAACACCTGTGGGGTATAAAGGTTCACATTACCCCTTGTTACGTTCCCCGAGGGGTCTAGTTTCCAAAATGGTATGCCATGTGGTTTTTTTTGCTGTTCTGGCACCATAGGGGCTTCCTAAATGCGGCATGCCCCCAGAGCAAAATTTGCTTTCAAAAAGCCAAATGTGACTCCTCTTCTGAGACCTGTAGTGCGCCAGCAGAGCACTTTTCACCCCCATATGGCGTGTTTTCTGTATCGGGAGAAATTGGGCTTCAAATTTTGGGGGGGGTATTTTCTGCTATTACCCTTTTTAAAAATGTAAAATTTTTGGGAAACCAAGCATTTTAGGTAAAAAAAAAAATTTTTTTTTTAAAATATGCAAAAGTCGTGAATCACCTGTGGGGTATTAAGGTTCACTTTACCCCTTGTTATGTTCCCCGAGGGGTCTAGTTTCCAAAATGGTATGCCATGTGTTTTTTTTTTTTTGCTGTCCTGACACCATAGGTGCTTCCTAAAGGTGACATGCCCCCCAAAAACCATTTGTCGCTCCTTCCCTTCTGAGCCCTCTACTGCGCCCGCCGAACACTTTCCATAGACATATGAGGTATGTTCTTACTCGAGAGAAATTGGGTTTCAAATACAAGTAAAAATTTTCTCCTTTTTACCCCTTGCAAAAATTCAAAAATTGGGTCTACAAGAACATGCGAGTGTAAAAATGAAGATTTTGAATTTTCTCCTTCACTTTGCTGCTATTCCTGTGAAACACCTAAAGGGTTAATACACTTACTGAATGTCATTTTGAATACTTTGGGGGGTGTAGTTTTTATAATGGGGTCATTTATGGGGTATTTCTAATATGAAGACACTTCAAATCCACTTCAAAACTGAACTGGTCCCTGAAAAATAGTGAGTATGAAAATTTTGTGAAAGATTTCAAAATTGCTGCTGAACTTTGAAGCCCTCTGGTGTCTTCCAAAAGTAAAAACTCATAAATTTTATGATGCAAACATAAAGTAGACATATTGTATATGTGAACCCCAAAAAAAATATATTTTGAATATCCATTTTCCTTACAAGCAGAGAGCTTCAAAGTTAGAAAAATGCAAAATTTTCATTTTTTTCATCAAATTTGGGGATTTTTCACCAAGAAAGGATGCAAGTTACCATAAAATTTTACCACTAAGTTAAAGTAGAATATGTCATGAAAAAACAATCTCAGAATCAGAATGATAACTAAAAGCATTCCAGAGTTATTAATGTTTAAAGTGACAGTGGTCAGATGTGCAAAAAACCCTCTGGTCCTTAAGGTGTAAAATGGCCTGGTCCTTAAGGGGTTAAGCTAGACAACCCCCTTTACGTAAGATTATAGAAAGCAAACACTGGAAGCTATTTCTAGTTAGAATACACAAACTACAGTACACCTAGCACATGACATACTTGTTGCAAAAATCGACCACAGACTCCCGGTTAGTAAACAAGGCTTCTTCTCCTTTTTTCGCTTTTGCCCATTTTGAGTCCAGAAGACAGTCCACCGCTTTGGACGCTGCATGAAGAAAATAAATATATTCATTTCAATAAGGGGACAACCAACAAACAGGAAAAGTAAAGTAAAGTATACTAAATATTTTTATTGTTTAAATAAACACCTGTCGTTTCATTTTCTGTTGTGTGACTTGTTTTACCCTGTATGTGTTATTTGGGGGATATTGAACCAAGTATGTCTTGTATATATGTTAAGAAGCAACTCCTTGTAATTTGTAGGCTGTACATTTTGGGAGTGAACATAACATTGGGTGATAACTGTATGCCTTCGTGGCTACTTAGCTGGATCTAGGAATAGACATGAATGGAGGGGGTGTGGCATCACGTCCCCAGTCCCAGGAACCCAGAGGTTTCCGAAACTTGAGACGCAGCTCTCGCATAGAATGCGGGTGCTGCAGGGAGATCGCGGGGGGTCCCAGAAGCGGGCCCCCCGCAATCAGACATCTTATCCCCTATCCTTTGGATAGGGGATAAAATGTTTTTGCCCGGAATACCCCTTTAAACTCCCATGATGGGAGTTGTAGTTTTGCAACAGCTGGGGGTACAATCTTTGCAAAAAAAAAAAACTCTGTTTTAGAGCTGTGTATTTTCCAGCTGTGTGCCTCCAGCTCTTGCAAAATTACAAAGGATGTGTGGGCATGCTGGGAGTTGTAGTTTTGAAACAGCTAAAGGCAACACTGCTCTAACACAGTGCTTTATAAACACTGCAGCTCCAGCTGTTGCAATGCAAAACTACAACTCCCAGCATGCTTGAACAGCCAAAGCTTTCTCTGACCCCAGAATGACAAAGAAGATGATCAGACATTCAGGAGTCTGTGAAAGCTGAAAGACACACCGTGACAGCTATGCTAGGAACAGATAGAAAATGAATGCATAAAAACTACTGTGCAGTGATTTGCAGACTGCCAGGCTTTTCCCAGATGAGTCATCCACAGTGAGGGAGAGAGTTGGACACGCCCCCTCAGAAGGCAAGAACACAAAGCAAGTGAGCAACATATAAATGCTATTTGTTATGGATATATAGTTTCTAGACACATAAAAATGATATGCACATGATCAGGATTAGGTAATGAGTAACATATCCATGGCTGAAGAAAGAAATCCTGGAATACCCTTTAGAGTAGGGTCACATGTAGCGTAAACGCTGCGTATTTGACGCACAAACGCATTTCTTAGCTAGCTAAGTCTATTATTGTAATAATAAACACCCATATACTTTGCTAGCACTGAAACAACCATGTGCGTCAAGTATGCAGCTTTTACGATACATGTAACCCTACCCTTAAGGGAAGCTATATATATCAGTGTAAATAAGGGGCTTTCGGTGCTTTACAAATAAAATGTGATGGAAGCAGCACATTATAGGAGACACCAGTACATGTTACAAACAAAAACAGGTGGTCCAGCACGTCAAAGAATGCAGCTTTATTTTAGAGAACAGCACACGTACAGGTAGATGTCAGACGCGTTTCGAGCGCATGCGCTCGAAAAGCATCTGACATCTACCTGTACGTGTGCTGTTATCTAAAATAAAGCTGCATTCTTTGACATGCTGGACCACCTGTGTTTGTTTGTTCCATGGAGTGTGCCTGGCCGGGAACGGGTCTGAGCACCAATCTGGGAGAGGAGAGCTGAATCTTGCATTCTCTTTACTGGTACATGTTGCCTGTGGGGCTTGGTCAATTCCTCCCCCATATAAAAGCAGCTAGGAAGAAGGAGGGCAACAGCACTACAGAGAGGAAATAACCTTGTTGACAACCTTTGTAAGGCATCCAAATAATATGTCCCACATATTAAAAAGGGCATTTTTATATTGTCAATTAAAAACTTACCAACAAAGTAGTCCACCCTGTGCCCCATCATGTTGGTAGACTTTGATGGGCAGTTGAAGCGAAGGTACTTCGCAATCGCCTTTTCATCTTTGGTCGGCTCACCTACCTCCTGTGGAGCAAAATAAAGTCTGTTACACTACATTCTTCACAGGTATATACAGGGTATACATTGGCATGCTGACACACCGATACATCCTCATGACGGCATTAATATTGACTGCATTCAGATAATGTCTTGATAATGAATACTTTTATATGTGCAGGACCCAAAAGTGTGGTGTATTGCACTTCGGAGCACCACACACACACACACACAGTACATCACGGAATACAACGTTCGCCTGTAACCTAAATGTGAACTGAGCCTTATATGTACCGAAATACAAATCACCAGAAATACTTACAAAACTAGCTTATGTATGGGCACTTGGGACACTTTGCTGCACTGCAGCAGTTTGGGTATGCAAGATCAATACTGTCAAAAATACAAATGACACCAACAGCGAATGGAGTACAGGAGAAGAAAGCTGCAAATCTTCACACACAGGACCCTCAACCACTTTCCTGGAGTGAGTTGGTGATGTCTAGGTTTCTTCCTGTTCATGAAACCATCTGTACCTGTGCAGAGGAAATCTGGTGCAGTTGCCCATGGCAACCAATCGGTGAGAAAAAAAATATATATGAGAGAACTGATTGGTTGTCATGGGCAACTGCTCCACTTTTGCTCTGCACAGGATTTGATAAATCTCCCTATATGTGTACTGAATGAGGAGAGATTGAGCTGTTGCCAGACATCTGCTGTCAGGGAAAAGTTTGGAGACTTAGGCTATGATCACACTACAGAATGTCCGCACGGAAAATCTCTGTGCCAACATAATATGCCGGCACTAGGACCCCACAGGAATGCGCCGTCTCACAGATGGCTATGCATTCCATGTGGTGTCCGCAGGAATAATGAACAGGTTCATTGTTTCTGTAGACATGGAAAACGGAATTTCCATGCCGGAAACATCTGGAACGGAAATTCCGCCGTGTGCACAGTGCAGCGGAATCCTGTTGAATTCAATGCTGCTGCGGAATTTAGGTGCGGACATTTTAAGCGGAATTTCATTAGGAAATTCAGACATGTGAACATGGCCTCAGGGGGAAATTTATCAAAACCTGTGCGGAAGAAAAGTTGACCAGTTGCCCCCCACACTATACACTGTGTAATAGTGTGGGTGAACAGAAGACCGATGAGAGGGTCACTGGCACCTATATGTACCACGGACTCCGAAGATCTTCTTCCATCTTCAGTGAATTGTGCGCTGGAGGCGGGCCGGCTGGCTTAATATGAACATTCATTGCTGCGCGTCAGGTGAGTGCTGCGCCGACTGAACACTCACGTGACCCGTGACACTGAGTATTCTAATTGAGCCGGCGGGCCCTGAAGATGGATGCCAATCTACGGTGGGATGGATCTCCGGAGTGCAGGTACGTATTTAATCCATTAAAGGGGTTGTGCACTGCCCTGCAGTTTGGAGCTCCGCTTAGTGTGGGTAAACAGATGACTGTTTTCCTTTAATACACATTAGGAAGGAGACTTATCAAGCTCCGTAGTAGATTTTTCTTGCGTAAAAAGGTTGCACGTACCTGCGCATGTGCGACTTTTCTATACATGCTCTATACATTTTGCTTATTCCAAAGCACATATCTGAAATCTGCTCACATAGTCATTTTTTTTTTACTTTGCAGTGGTCATGTATTTATCAAATGTGATAGTCGCTATTTATGAAGAAAATGTATGTCCCATATGTATTCCAGGTCCACCCTGGCTTACAGAAAGTGCATACGTCCTCAGAAAAGGACATTAACACCCACTTCAACAACTGTTCTTGTTCTGCATCAGGAAACCAAGCTACTACATTAATGTTAAAGGACAACTGTAGTGCTAGACTTTTATATATCCCTGTGCACAGGCCTCAAAAATAAACAAAATAAACTTTAACTCACCTTCCTATGTTCCCCCGTTGGTCCGGCACAGGCCTCACGGTCCAGCGGTGCAAACCTCGTTCAACTTCCTGGGGATGGGGACGCCGCAGAGCTGTCGGCATATCACCAGCCGCAGCGATGTCCCACCCCGGCCGGTGATAGACTGAGAGCACTGTCATGTAAGAAGCCGGCTAGAACTGGACTTCACCGCGCATGTCAGGAAGCGGCACATGCGCAGTGAATACCAGTTAGGAGCGGCAAAGAGAGGGAGAGCTGGAGGGAGGGGGGATGAATATTCATAAGTGGCACTGATGTCAGTGCCAGTTACAGCCACATTTCCAGATATAATAAAACTAAGATTGCAGCCAAATGGCCAGACAGATCCGGCCAAGGTAGGGATCGTAGGAATCAGCGTCTCCCGCACTATCCATCAGTACCTGTGATTAGTGCGGGAGCAAACATGTGACAGTTTTCCTTTAAAAAAAAAAAAAAATGGCATATAAAAGCCATACGGTTGAAAAGAATGATGAATCTCCTTCTAGATGGTTGGCTGCAGGCAATGTCTGATCGACAGGTCAAAAGTTATTTTTAATGACAGTAATGCAGTAAAGCATGTGCCCTATCCAGCGTCCTAAATAGTCCATCACCCACACCGCATCCAGTCCACTCTGCTGCCCACGCCTGGTTTCACATGAGAATATGGACTGATTTTTTGTCTGTATTATAAGTGCAAGTCCCATCAACATTGATCAGTGTAATGCTGTCCGTTCAGGTCATCAGATCTGTGGTCAGACCGGGACATGCAGCCAAAATACAGGCACAAAATGCATCCATATCGCCCCTGTGTGATACTAACCTCACCCTCCAGGATAACGTCTTAGGAAAGCGTTCACAAGGATGACCCGCTGATGGGAAACATACTGGGCTCACACACCTGCTGTATACACATCTGATAACCAATCATAGGCCGTAGCACTAGACGGATAAGGGTGAACGTTCAGCTGTTTTATTCCCAGTTGTAAGTGTATGCTGAACTGTACTGCGCTGCGGACTATGTCATCGCTACACAACAAAAGATTAACAGAATTAAGGCTGCGTTTACCCAGTCCATTCTCTGTATATATCACCATCCAGTTACCAAGGGGATCACAGCGAAGGATCTTTATCAGTCCCCACAGAGCAGTGTTTTTTTAAATTTATTTTTAACCGTGTGCCTCCAGCTGTTGCATAACTACAAATCCCAACACAGCTCCACCCGTTGTGATGTCACGCTCCGCCCCGTCAATGCAAGCCTATGGGAGGGGGAGTGACAGCTGTCACGGCCCCTCCCATTGGCTTGCATTGAGGGGGCGAAAGCGTGACGTCACACGGGGCGGAGCCGTGACCTCACAATACTCCGGTCTTGTGATCGACAGTCATCAGACCCGGAGCAAACACGCTCCGGGGGCTGATGGTAACGGGGTGCTGTATGAAAGATCACGGGGGTCCCCAGCAGCGGGACCCCCACGATCAGGTATCTTACGCCCTATCCTTTGGATAGGGGATAAGATGTCTTAGCGCCGGAGTACCCCTTTAATGGCTTGTTCTTCAATGAAAAGTAAGGCCAATTCCCACAACAGAATTTCGGAAATTCTGCTGCCTGAAGGTAAAATGCAGGTGAATGGGTTTTTTGTTAACCCATTTACACTGCAGAATTTTCAGGGCGGACTTTCCAACAGAAAATTCTGAACAAATAATTCCACCAGAACATTAAAAGGGGTTCTCCACTGGAATCAACTAGTGACAGAAAGTTACACAGATATGTAAATTACTACTATTTAAAAATCTTAATCCTTCCAGTACTTATCAGCTGCTGAATGCTCCAGAGGAAGTTCTTTTCTTTTTGAATTTCTTTTCAGTCTGACCACAGTGCTCTCTGCTGACACCTCTGTCCATGTCAGGAACTGTCCAGAGTACAAGCAAATCCCCATAGCAAACCTCTACTGCTCTGGCCAGTTCCTAAAATGCACTGTGGACAGACAGAAAGGAAATTCAAAAAGAAAAGAACTTCCTGTGGAGCATATAGCAGCCGATAAGTACTGGAAGGATTAAGATTTTTAAATAGAAGTAATTTACAAATCTGTTTACCTTTCTGGCACCAGTTTATTTTAAAAAAAAAATTATGTTTTCTAATGGAGTACCCCTTTTAACCTGCTCAATGTTCTGGTGGAATCCGCGCCGCAGACATTGCCGGGACAGCAATGTCCGTACGGTCCTAGTACCTAGAATCTCCAGCCGGAAATTTTGCGGCCGCAGATTCTCCAGTGTGAACCAGGCCTGAGCCATCCAATAGATGGTGCAAACAGACCTGTCAATCTAAAAATACACCAGATTATCATACGGCCTGAGCCAGATAAATCTGGGGCATTCTCAGACTGTCTAGTCTAAGTTTACACTGTCTAAGAATTACAGTTTTTATTAGACATCCAGAACAGAGATTATTGAAGATATCCTGGTAGTTTTTTTTTCTTCTTACTACATCATGCGTGAAGACTGAGGTTTAAATTAGGGATCGACCGATTATTGGTATGGCTGATATTATCGGCCGATAATCACGATTTTGGGCATTATCGGTATCGGCAATTATCTTGCCGATAATGCCCCGCCCGCCGCACCGTACCCCCGACCCACCCTCAGAACTTAGGATGTCATTTTTAAGGCAAGACAGAGCTGGTATGAATTTGCGCATCTTTTGAATGTTTTGCACATTATTGTACCTTTTTTTAAAAAAAGACGCAGTAAATAAACCTCAAAGTTGACTATTGGGAAATTGCGGATAATTTGTGCGCAAAAACTAACCACCAAATTTCAGTCAATGAAGTGCCAGGAAGGCAGCTGCGCGATTTGTCAGTAAAATTCATTTTCGTATCCTGTGCCGATTTTTTATGCGCAGGATTTGAAGCTGCTCAATGTGAACTAAATGACTGAACACAGCTTGATATCCTGCACAGGATACCGTATGTGTGAATACACCCTCCACTTATAAATTAGGGCGTCTGTGACTGGATAGACACCATGACAGAGACCCTCCGCGGTCAATAGGTCCATTAGGCACTGTGAGGCTCTATTGCAGGGTTTTCCAACCTGGGTGCCTCCAGCTGTTGCAAAACTACAACTCCCAGCATGCCCGGACAGCCTTCGGCTGTCCGGGCATGCTGGGAGTTGTAGTTTTGCAACAGCTGGAGGCACCCAGGTTGGGAAACACTGGTCTATTGTGTGCTGGATCAATGGCAGTATGACTGATGCCTTCATATATGGCTCCTGTACAATAATATAACAGTATATGGTATTCTGAAGAATAGAGGCCTAGATTAGAGATGAGCGCATTGACAGTAAATTCAATTCGTCACGAACTTCTCGGCTCGGCAGTTAATGACTTATCCTGCATAAATGAATTCAGCTTTCAGGTGCTCCGGTGGGCTGGAGACTCTTCCCTAGGACTGTATCCACCTTTTCCAGCACACCGGAGCACCTGAAAGCTGAACTAATATATGCAGGATAAGTCATCAACTGCCGAGCCGAGAAGTTTGCGACGAATCGAATTTACTGTAAATTCGCTCATCTCTAGCCTAGATGACTAGACTGCAATATTTATAGGATTAGGCCCCTTTCACACTACAGGTATCATCCTGCTTTTTTACTGCTGTTATTTTACAATAAGGGATGGAAAAAAAACCTGATGCAATAACTGGTAATAATGGATGATAACTGTTGACCATCATCCGTTATGATTAAAGGGGTACTCCTGTGGAAAACTTTTTTTTTTTTTTTTTTAAATCAACTGGTGCCAGAAAGGTAAACAGATTTGTAAATCACTTCTATTAAAAAAAATCTTAATCCTTCCAGTACTTTTTAGGGGCTGTATACTAAAGAGAAATCCAAAAAAGAAATGCATTTCCTCTGATGTCCTGGCCACAGTGCTCTCTGCTGTCCATTTTAGGAACTGTCCAGTGCAGCATATGTTTGCTATGGGGATTTTCTTCTTCTCTGGTCAGTACCTAAAATGGACAGCAGAGGTCAACAGAGAGCACTGTGGTCATGACATCAGGGGAAATGCATTTTTTGGGGGGATTTCTCTTTGGTATACAGTCCCTAAAAAGTACTGGAAGGATTAAGATTTTTTAATAGAAGTGATTTACAAATCTGTTTAACTTTCTGGAGCCAGTTGATTTAAAAAAAAAAAGTTTTCCATGGGAGTACCCCTTTAATGTTTTTTTTCTTAAAAAACCTGATGTTCATCCATTATCGTCTGTTAGTTCCATTTTTATCATGTTTTTAACCCTTTTTATGTAAAGCTGTACTTAGCATGCTAGTATGCTGAGCATAACAATGTTAAAAAAAGCAGACAAAAACTGATGACTGATGATAACGGATGTATTTTTTTGAACATCCGGTTCCCATAGACTCCAATGTTAAATTTTAACGTCCGGTTTTTCACCATTTTTTTTTTTGCCAGATCAAAAATTGGTGCCGGCAATAATAATGGACATGCCTGATGCAAAAGGATGTTCACAAAACATCCCATTGACATGAATAGGATTTTTTGCAGGCCGTTTTCAGGACTATTTGCTGGGAGTAATAACAGAGGTTTCTTTTTTTTTACAGGATGATACCTGTAGTGTGAAAGGGGCCTTAAAGGGGTACTCCAGCGCTTAGAAATCTTATCCCCTATCCAAAGGATAGGGGATAACATACCTGATTGCGAGGGTCCCGCCCCCCTCCATAGGCTTGCATTGAGGGGGTGGAACATGACACACACCGGGGGGGGGATTTGCAAGTTACGCCTACTAAAAAATCTTAATCCTTCAAGTACTTATCAGCTACTGTATACTACAGAGAAGGCTGAGTTCTTTTCAGTCTGACCACAGTGCTCTCTGCTGACACCTCTGTCTGTCAGGAACTGTCCAGAGCAGGAGAGGTTTGCTGTGGGGACAATTTTTGATATGGACAGAGGTGTCAGCAGAGAGCTCTGTGGTCAGACTGAAAAGAACAACTCAACTTCATCTGTAGAATACAGCAGCTGATAAATACTGGAAGGGTTAAGATGTTTTAATAATCTGTTCAAATCTGTTTAACTTTCTGGCACCAAGTGATTTGAAAAAAATTGAGGAGTACCCCTTTATGGCTAAGTTCACATCTTTTTTTGCACTGAATGGCCCCAAAAGTGAGTCGAAGCATAACGGACTCCATCGGGTCCCGATGGATTCCATTGACTTGAGGTAAGTCGGTAGAGATGAGCGAACTTACAGTAAATTTGATTTGTCACGAACTTCTCGGCTCGGCAGTTGATGACTTATCCTGCATAAATTAGTTCAGCCTTCAGGTGCTCCGGTGGGCTGGAAAAGGTGGATACAGTCCCAGGAAAGAGTCTCCAGCCCACCGGAGCACCGGAAAGCTGAACTAATTTATGCAGGAAAAGTCATCAACTGCCGAGCCGAGAAGTTTGTGACGAATCGAATTTACTGTAAGTTCGCTCATATCTATAAGTCGGGGGATCTGGTAATTTACTGTAGTGAAGTTTTCGCCGCTAAACTGTCGATGGAACTCCGTATAACGGAGCCTGATGGCAATGTGAACAAGCCCTTAGGTGTCAACTGGGTGTTACCATTCCCCTTGAGTCAAGGGGTGTGTCCTTACAGCAGTGTTTCCCAACCAGGGTGCCTCCAGCTGTTGCTAAACTACAACTCCCAGCATGCCCGGTGAGCACTGCTTGCACATGGTCAGAGTTGGTAAGAACACAGCCCTAACTAGTAACCCCCACTTGGCAGTGTATCCCAGTGTTTTCCAAACAGTGTGTCTCCAGCTGTTGTGACCCTACTGCTGGTGGTGGCACACTGCTTTGAAAACACTGCTGTATTGATAGATTTCCAGGAGCATGAAGAGAGATAATCAATCCAATGAGATGTCTGGAGAGCTGAATGATCCTAAGACATGGAGGTATGTTCTTATATAAGTGTGTGTACAGTGTCCTATAGAGACCCCTTGTACAGCGCCCCATCTGAATCATTGTCCCACAGGATGCCAGCAGGGCTGACGGGCATAATACCCCACATAGAGGAGGCTAACATACAGATGTGTCAGGGGCTGGGGTAGACCCCCATATGACAGGATGGGCAGCCATACCGGCTAGAAGAAGAGTTGTGAGAGCGTGAAACAGTCTGTCCCGGTTACATCCCCCGCCTCCACTATTGCACCTGTTTGTCACGAGTGATTTGCATCAATAAAGCCTCATTGAACGGTGAGTGCTGTCCTGTCCTCTGTATCTATATTACATTGTTTACTTTTACGGACATTGCGCTTCCATTATCAACCTTTTTCTGGTGTTGTCATCGCACTCCACTAATGTATACATCCAGATAGTCTTAGTCCTGTCAGTGCCGGACCTACTTACCTTCTTCTATACAACACATCTAGGAACAGTGCCAGCATCCATGGGCAGCACAGGGCACCTAGGGGCAGTATCCACATCGATGGGCAGCACAGGGCACCTAGGGGCAGTATCCGCATAGATGGGCAGCACAGGGCACCTAGGGGCAGTATCCACATCGATGGGCAGCACAGGCACCTGAGGGCAGTATTCGCATCCATCAGCAGCACAGGGCACCTAAGTGTAGTAACAGCTTCCATGGGCAGCACGGGGCACCTATGGGCAGCAATGCCATCCATGGCCAGCATGGGGCACCTGTGGGCAGCACTGCCATCCGTCAACAGAACAAGGACACATATGGGCAGCACTGCCATCCATCCATGGGCAGTACGGGGCACCTATGGGCAGCAATGCCATCCATGGCCAGCATGGGGCACCTATGGGCAGCACTGCCATCCACGGACAGCACAAGGACACCTATGGGCAGCATTGCCATCCATGGGCAGCACAGGGCACCTATGAGTAGCACTGCCATCCATGGGCAGCACAGGGCACCTATGAGTAGCACTGCCATCAATGGGTAGAACAAGGGCACCTATGGGCAGCACAGGGCACCCATAAGCAGCACTACCATCCATGGGCAGCACGGGGCACCTATGGGCAGCACTTCCATGCATGGGCAACACAGGGCACCCATGGGCAGCACTTCCATGCATGGGCAGCACGGGGCACCTATAAGTAGCACTACCATCCATGGGCAGCACTGCCATGCATGGGCAACACAGGGCACCACTACCATCCATGGGCAGCACAGGGCACCTATAAGCAGCACTACCATCCATGGGCAGCACGGGGCACCTATGGGCAGCACTGCCATGCATGGGCAACACAGGGCACCACTACCATCCATGGGCAGCACAGGGCACCTATAAGCAGCACTACCATCCATGGGCAACACAGGGCACCTATGGGCAGCACTACCATCCATGGGCAGCACAGGGCACCTATAAGCAGCACTACCATCCATGGGCAGCATGGGGCACATATAAGCAGCACTGCCATCCATGGGCAGCACAGGGCACATATAAGCAGCAATGCCATCCATGGGCAGCACAGGGCACATATATGCAGCACTGCCATCCATGGGCAGCACAGGGCACATATAAGCAGCACTGCCATCCATGGGCAGCACGGGGCACCTATGGGCAGCACTGCCATCCATGGGCAGCACGGGGCACCTATGGGCAGCACTACCATCCATGGGCAGCACAGGGCACATATAAGCAGCACTGCCATCCATGGGCAGCACAGGGCACATATAAGCAGCACTGCCATCCATGGGCAGCACGGGGCACCTATGGGCAGCACTACCATCCATGGGCAGCACAGGGCACATATAAGCAGCACTGCCATCCATGGGCAGCACGGGGCACCTATGGGCAGCACTACCATCCATGGGCAGCACGGGGCACCTATGGGCAGCACTACCATCCATGGGCAGCACAGGGCACATATAAGCAGCACTGCCATCCATGGGCAGCACGGGGCACCTATGGGCAGCACTACCATCCATGGGCAGCACGGGGCACCTATGGGCAGCACTGCCATCCATGGGCAGCACGGGGCACCTATGGGCAGCACTACCATCCATGGGCAGCACAGGGCACATATAAGCAGCACTGCCATCCATGGGCAGCACAGGGCACATATAAGCAGCAATGCCATCCATGGGCAGCACAGGGCACATATATGCAGCACTGCCATCCATGGGCAGCACGGGGCACCTATGGGCAGCACTACCATCCATGGGCAGCACGGGGCACCTATGGGCAGCACTACCATCCATGGGCAGCACAGGGCACATATAAGCAGCAATGCCATCCATGGGCAGCACGGGGCACCTATGGGCAGCACTGCCATGCATGGGCAACACAGGGCACCACTACCATCCATGGGCAGCACAGGGCACCTATAAGCAGCACTACCATCCATGGGCAACACAGGGCACCTATGGGCAGCACTACCATCCATGGGCAGCACAGGGCACCTATAAGCAGCACTACCATCCATGGGCAGCATGGGGCACATATAAGCAGCACTGCCATCCATGGGCAGCACAGGGCACATATAAGCAGCAATGCCATCCATGGGCAGCACAGGGCACATATATGCAGCACTGCCATCCATGGGCAGCACAGGGCACATATAAGCAGCACTGCCATCCATGGGCAGCACGGGGCACCTATGGGCAGCACTGCCATCCATGGGCAGCACGGGGCACCTATGGGCAGCACTACCATCCATGGGCAGCACAGGGCACATATAAGCAGCACTGCCATCCATGGGCAGCACAGGGCACATATAAGCAGCACTGCCATCCATGGGCAGCACGGGGCACCTATGGGCAGCACTACCATCCATGGGCAGCACAGGGCACATATAAGCAGCACTGCCATCCATGGGCAGCACAGGGCACATATAAGCAGCACTGCCATCCATGGGCAGCACGGGGCACCTATGGGCAGCACTACCATCCATGGGCAGCACAGGGCACATATAAGCAGCACTGCCATCCATGGGCAGCACGGGGCACCTATGGGCAGCACTACCATCCATGGGCAGCACGGGGCACCTATGGGCAGCACTACCATCCATGGGCAGCACAGGGCACATATAAGCAGCACTGCCATCCATGGGCAGCACGGGGCACCTATGGGCAGCACTACCATCCATGGGCAGCACGGGGCACCTATGGGCAGCACTGCCATCCATGGGCAGCACGGAGCACCTATGGGCAGCACTACCATCCATGGGCAGCACAGGGCACATATAAGCAGCACTGCCATCCATGGGCAGCACAGGGCACATATAAGCAGCAATGCCATCCATGGGCAGCACAGGGCACCTATGGGCAGCACTACCATCCATGGGCAGCACGGGGCACATATAAGCAGCAATGCCATCCATGGGCAGCACGGGGCCCCTATGGGCAGCATATGCCCCACACTAAGGAGACTGCCCCCGCACACAGGACACCCCGCAGAGCTCCGGACCCTCCAGATGTTCCCAGCTGCGGAGCCGCACAGAGGCCGCATCCAGGTACAGGCTTGTTGCGGCTTCTCCTCGACTTCCCCAGATGTGTGATCCCAAATAGTGATCCGGGCCTCCCACTGTGTCCGCCATAGTGATGGAGGGGGCCGGGGACCCCACACTCAGCCGCAGCCCAGGGTCAGGACAATCCCATCCTACACCCCCAGCCTGGAGTCACACACACTGCCCCCCGACATGCGAGCTCTCCCCCCGGATCTCGGTTACCTGGATCCGCTTCTTGTGTCTCCTCCGCTCCGCCATGTCTGCCCCGGCCTGTCTGGTGACGTGGAGGGGGCGGGTCTACTGAGCGTGCGCGGTCACAAGGGGGCAGAGTGCGCGTCCCCGGGGAATGGGGAAGGTGGTGGCAGTCGTGTGTGAACACTGCCAGAGAGCGGAACATATGCTACTGGTGCGGTGTTTTCCAATACATTTCTCTTCAGCTGTTACACAACTACGACTCCAAGCAGGGCCAGGCAGCATGTAAATGCAAGGAGTCGTAGTTCTCCAACAGCTGTAGAGCCGCAGGTTGGGAAACACCGTTGTAGAGGGAGGTGGCGATGTGCTGCCCCTACTGCCACTCACCGAAACAGCCCCTATAGTGTCCATACTGATTGTTAACCCTTTGATAGAGTTTTAAGTTGGTTTGAGCTTTTTTCCAGTTCTTAGGTTTGTGTTTACTAACCAGGGTGCCTCCAGCTGTTGCAAAACTACAATTCCCAGCATGCCCGGACAGCCGAAGGCTGTCCGGGCACGCTGGGAGTTGTAGTTTTGCAACAGCTGGAGGCACCCTGGTTGGGAAATATTGTCTTAGGTTATCTAAGACCACGTTCACATGTCAAACGATTCTATAGCTGTGGTCTCCAAACTGACGCCCTTCAGCACGCTGGGAGTTGTAGTTTTGCAACAGCTGGAGGCACCCTGGTTGGGAAATATTGTCTTAGGTTATCTAAGACCACGTTCACATGTCAAACGATTCTATAGCTGTGGTCTCCAAACTGAGGCCCTTCAGCATGCTGGGAGTTGTAGTTTTGCAACATCTGGAGGGCCACATTTTGGATACAGATCAATAGACATTGCATTTATTTTTTATGTTTTTTTTTTTTGTCAAGCTCCATCAAGTTGCTAGGTCTGGGGCCCTGCCCATGTGTCTGGCATGGTGCTCCATTACAACCCATGGAGGGTTCCCAGGTAGAAATGCATCCAGCATTCCTATCCACTGAACTCGGGCCTAGTACTGTGCAGTATTTTCATGTCTCCAGAACGCTTCGTAACATAGGGGGAGATCCATCAAAACCTGTGTAAAGGGAAAGTTGTCCAGTTGCCCATAGCAACCAATCAGATCGCTTGTTACATTTTTCACAGGCCTTCCTAAAAATGAAAGAAGTTTTCATCTGCACAGGTTTTGATAAATCTCCCCCATAGTTCATAAGGTTGAAAAAAAGACCAGAGTCCATCAAGTTCAACCTATAACCCTAATGAGTCTTTACTGAGTTGATCCAGAGGAAGGCAAAAAACCCTCATACTGGAGGTAAAAATTCCTTCCCGACTCCAAATATGGCATCAGAATAAATCCCTGGATCAACCTTCTGTCCCTATAAATCTAGAATCCATAACCAAAAATGCATCCAGACCCCTTTTGAACTCTTTGACAGAGTTCACCATAACCACCTCCTCCGGGAGAGAGTTCCACATTCCCTAACGTCCTAACCAGTAGCACAGATGGGGGTATTCCACCCCCCGCGAACTGGTAGGACAGATGGAAGTTTTATTGAACCTAATTAAACAATCAGTAAGACACACCCACAACCCCCTGTATAAGTCATCCTCTGCCTCATTGTGTTTTTTTTCTGTCCTCCCGGACAGTGGGACAGATGGTGACCCCCTTACTCCTGTTGGAGGGGGTTTTTTTTTTCTTACTTGCAGTTCTGGGCTTAGTTTGCGCCCATCTGCTTCTATCCTCGGAGCCGCGACTCCAATCGCGGCCCCGGCCGTAAGTGCGTCAGCGGCGTCTGACGTCACTTCCTGTTTCTCTCTTTCGCTCCCGGCTCGTTTTTTTGCGCCGTTTTTGCCAATAATGCGGCGAAACCGAGCGAGGAGCCTCTTCTATAACCCTCTAACTAATAGGGTTCCTTTTCCTCCTGTTTTTTGTAAGACAGGATTTCTTTTTTCTGCAACTCCGCCTTGTGGGCGGAGTCTTGTTTGGCGCCAGCCAGGAGGATATTTAAACTCCCCCTAGGCTGCCATTCAGCCTCCTAGAGCGCAGAGCTGTTGGTACTTCCACAGTCCTGTCTTTTTGAGTCTAGTAGTGCATCCTTGCGGATACTACTGTTTCCCTATCTCTCTATCTTACCTGGTCTCTTGCTGAGAACTTTGGGTATTTTTATTATATTTTAGCTAGCCGCAATTTTTTCTTGCCGCTACATTATCTAATCACTCCTCTCATATTTACCTAGATATGTCGACCGAGGGCTCAGGGGATCGTGAAGGCTTGGCAAAAAGATCCGCCAAGCGCAAGCACCTCTCTTGCCATGACTGCAATACTCCCCTGGAGGATAATTATGAATTTTCCAGGTGCCCTCCTTGTAGGGCTAAGTCTCTACCTTCCCACCAGACTGAACCTACAGTCCAAGATATGTATGTGTGGGTCTCCTCTAACATGTCGGCTATGCAAGCCTCTATTGAGGAGCTGAAACACGTTGTCTCTCAGAAACGCGCCAGACCTTCTTCACCTCCCAGAATGGAGATGTCTGTGGATCAGGAGAGAGAAGATTCCAAGTCCTCCTCTTCGGATGAGGAGGTCACTGCATCTTATTTTTTTCCGCTGGAAAAGACCCAGCGTCTTCTGAGATCCACCCGGTCGGGGGACCAGGATGTTGATCCCGGGGAAGCCTCTACCTCCGCCTCTAAGGGACCTAGGGTCTTTAAAGCGGATGATACCCTTCTGTCCGTGCTTAGAACGGAATGGAAAAAACCAGAAAAGGGTCCGGTCTTAACTAAAAGATTTAAGACCATGTTTCCTATACAGGAATCTCAGCTTTCTTCCTGGGGCCCTGTCCCTAAGGTTGACATGGCAGTTGCCAAACTGTCCAAGAGGACAGTGGTCCCTGCTGAGGATGGGTCTTCCTTGCAGGATCCAATGGATCGGAAGGCTGACTGTGCCATGAGGCGCTCCTACTCCACTGCTTCTGCGTCTGCATCAGTGGCGATAGCTTGCTCTGAGGTAGCAAACTTTTTGAAGACCCGTCTTTCTAACATCCAGTCGGATTTGGACCAGGGGGTTCCTAGAGATGAAATTCTTTCATCCTTCAAGACGTCCAATCTGGCCGTTGATTTTTTGTGCGATGCTTCCACCCAGCATCTTAAATTGGCCTCCAAGTCTATGGCCCTGGCTTCCGCTGGACGACGTCCTCTATGGTTAAAACCTTGGAAGGTTGACAACTCTTCCAAGAACACCTTATGTGCTATGCCTTACGAACCCGGCATTCTTTTCGGAGCTGAGCTGGACCGCATTATGGAGGGACTTTCTGACAAGAAAGGCAAGTCCCTTCCTTATTCCTCCTTTCGTGGTCGAGGCCGGCGTTCTGGGGGCGGATCAGCCCCCCAGCCTAAGCCTCAGAGAGAATGGGGTAATCAACGCCGGGGCGGAAAACGCTCCCGTGGCTCCAAAGACAACAGAAAGCTCTGACTGCGGGCTTCTACGAAGCTCTGGGTTCCTTGCCGAGGTGACCTTTCCAGTTTCCCATCCTGCCCCCCAGATTCCAGTTGGTGGTCGTCTTCACCACTTTTCAAGCGCCTGGTCCCTCCACATTCAGGATCCTTGGGTCCTGAGATTAATCTCGGATGGTTATTCGATAGACCTCGAATCAATTCCCCCATCCAATTATGTGGAGACAAGAGTTTTTTCACCAATCAAACAGGGGGAGCTAGAAACCTACATTCTGGAATACATCCAGAAGAATGCCTTAGAGGAAGTTCCTCTTTCAGAGCGGGGGTCAGGAATTTATTCTCCAGTCTTCCTAGTTCCCAAGGTAACAGGAGACTGGCGGATGATTATAGATCTGAGATATCTCAATCAGTATGTGAAGCACAAACGCTTTCGTATGGAAACTATTCAATCTGTGGTCAACCTCATCTCGCCAGGGGATTACCTGGCTACTCTGGATCTAAAGGATGCTTACCTTCATATTCCTATTCATCCGGTATCCAGAAAGTATCTAAGGATCGCAGTTCAGGTAGGGGGAGTTCTAAAACACCTCCAGTTTGTAGCCCTCCCGTTTGGAATTTCTTCGGCCCCACACACATTTACCAAAGTGGTGGTAGCGGTAGTCGCTGCTCTAAGGCTCCAGGGGCTCAGCATCGTTCCCTACCTAGACGATTGGCTCCTCAGAGCTCCTTCTTCTGCGATCCCGTCCCAACATCTGCAACTAGCAGTATCCTTCCTTCACCAGTTAGGGTGGATAGTCAATTGGGCCAAATCCAATTTCCTCCCAACTACCTCAGTGAGGTTTCTCGGCTTCATAGTCGACTCAATCTCCATGACACTCTACCTCTCTCCCGAGAGGAAATCTCGGGTGCAGGAATCGGCCCTTTTTCTCTCTGTACCCCGGAGAGTTTCCATTCGCACTCTCATGCGGATGTTGGGACTTATGTCCGCTACCGTGGATGCGGTTCCTTGGGCTCTTCAGAGGTGCTCGCCACTTGGAATCTCAGGCCCTCGGGCCTAAACAAGTGCCACTCCCTGTCTTATCGAGTCAGGTCCTCTCTCAGATGGTGGTCTCACCTCGAGGACGGCAAGTCAATGATCCAACCTCCTTGGACCATACTTACTACCGACGCGTCCCTTGTAGGTTGGGGAGCGCATCTCTTGGATCTGTTAGTGCGGGGATCTTGGTCTCCTCAGGAGAGAGGGTTAACCTCCAATCTCCTCGAGATTCGAGCCATCAGATTAGCACTCCTCCACTTTGCTTCTCTTCTTCAAGGGAAAGCAGTAAAGATCCAATCCGACAGCATGACGGCTGTATTGTACATCAACAAGCAGGGAGGCACTCGATCACAAAGCCTCCTCAGAGAGGTGGGTCTGATCTTGGATTGGGCAGAGAGGAACCTAACCCACCTGTCGGCAGTTCACATTCGGGGATCTCTCAATGTGATCGCCGACCGCCTGAGCAGAGGACTTTCAACTGGAGAATGGTCTCTCCATCCAGAGATGTTCAAACAAATAATACTCAGGTGGGGTATGCCAGAAATAGATCTTATGGCAACAAGGTTCAACACCAAAGTGGTGAGATTTTGTTCCCTGTACAGGGAAGACAACCCAGTAGCAATCGATGCTCTCTCAATCCCATGGAGGTTCAGGCTGGCCTACATCTTCCCTCCAATTTCCTTGATCCCAAGGGTATTGATGAAAATCAGGCAGGACCAAGCCTCTGTCATAGCCATAATTCCATTTTGGCCCAAGAGAGCTTGGTTTACCCAACTCTTGCAAATGAGTCGGGGACAATTCTGGAGGCTTCCCCCAGAGCAAGCACTAGTGTCAGGGGACACTCACAGCTGCTCAAATCTTCAAATGTTCAACCTGACAGCCTGGAGGTTGACCAGTCCCTTCCACATCTAGAAGGGCTTTCTAGTGCGGTCTTGAATACCCTCTCGCATTCCAGAGCGGAGTCCACTAACAGAGCCTATAAAAGAATTTGGACAACTTTTCAGTCTTGGTGCTCCAAGAAACAACTACCTGGACAGAATCCAGCTGTTGCCACAATCCTCAACTTTCTCCAGGAGGGATTAGACAAGAATCTATCTCCTTCCACACTCAGAGTTCAGGTATCAGCCATCTCTGCCTTTCTCAATAAACCATTGTCTCAAGACCCACTAGTCAAAATATTCTTGAGGGGATCCTCAAGGTTAAAACCTACAATTATACAACCTGTCCCAGCATGGGACTTATCGATGGTGCTCAAGGGGTTAGCATCTCCCCCCTTTGAGCCCTTGGAGGAGGTGGACATGAAGTTTGTTACCATTAAAATAACTTTTTTACTGGCAATCACTTCAGCCAAAAGGATTGGGGAACTTCAAGCGCTCTCGGCACTTGAACCATATACTAAATTTTTGCCGGATCGAGTGTTACTCAGATTCATGCCATCCTTTATACCTAAGGTTCCATCATTCCAAAATATAAATCAAGTTATATCCCTGCCAGTATTTTCTCCTCCTCCATCCTCCAATGAAGATAGTTCTCTTCATTGCCTAGATATCTCGAGATGTCTCCAGATCTATATAAGAAGATCTTTGGAGTTTCGGAAGGATGAAAATCTGCTAATTCTCTTTTCAGGACCCAAAAGAGGTCTTAAAGCTTCAAAGCCCTCCATCAGTAGATAGGTAAAAGATGCCATTCGTATTTCCATGGTATCCCAAGGTAAGGAGCCTCCTGAGTTTGTAAAAGCTCATTCCACCAGGTCTGTATCTACCTCCTTTGCGGAAAGGAGTCTTGTTCCCTTGGAACATATATGCAAAGCTGCTTCCTGGAGTTCACTCTCCACATTTATCACCCACTACAGACTTGACAGTAGATTGGCCGATTTTTCCTCATTTGGACGGACAGTATTATCTGCCGTCAGGCATGAGAGCCCTCCCTCATAGGGTTTCTGCTTGCCATTTCCCCATCTGTGCTACTGGTTAGGACGTAAGGGAATCGTTAATTTCTAACGATAATTTGTTTTCCCTTACTCCTAACAGTAGCACAACTTTCCCTCCCTAGTTAAGTTATTTTCTTCTATTATTTACCTTTAGTTCTTCTTGTTACTACACAATGAGGCAGAGGATGACCCTCTTACTTATACAGGGGGTTGTGGGTGTGTCTTACTGATTGTTTAATTAGGTTCAATAAAACTTCCATCTGTCCTACCAGTTCGCGGGGGGTGGAATACCCCCATCTGTGCTACTGTTAGGACTAAGGGAAAACAAATTATCGTTAGAAATTAACGAATCTCACTGCTCTTACAGTAAAGAACCCCCGTCTGTGCTGCTGTAGAAACCTTCTTTCCTCTAGACGTAGAGGATGCCCCCTTGTTATAGATACAGTCCTGGGTATAAATAGATCATGGGAGAGATCTCTGTACTGTCCCCTGATATATTTATACAGTGACCCCCCCGACCTACCATGGCCCCGACATACGATAATTTCAGCATGCGACGGCCTCTGAGACCATCGCATCTTGAAGGCAGCATCAACATACGATGCTTTTGTATGTCGGGGCCATCGCATAAACGGCTACCTGGCAGCGCAGACGGCTTCATCTGCCACCGGATAGCCATTTACGGTGCCCTGTGTGGTCCGCTGACGATCACTTACCTGTCCTCGGGGCTCCGGCGCGTCCTCTTCGGGATCCCTTCTCCATCGTCGCGCACGCTGTCCCTTATTCCAATAGGAGCGGCGTGCGTAGCGACGTGATGGCGGCGACAGAGAGCGAGGATGCCGGGGAAGCAGAGGCCTTGCCGGAGCGACGGGGACACCCCGGGGATGCGGCGACAAAGATGGAAGGCGACATCCAGGGCAGCAGTGATGAGCGGTGACGGTCCGGAGCGGCAGGGACACGTGAGTATAACCTCCAATACCAGTGGTCTTCAACCTGTGGACCTCCAGATGTTGCAAAACTACGACTCCCAGCATGCTCGGACAGCCAACGGCTGTCCGGTCATGCTGGGTGTTGTAGTTTTGCAACATCTGGAGGTCCTCAGGCTGTAGACCACTGTCCTATACTTTACATTGCACGGATCCCTCAACATACGATGGTTTCAACAAACGATGGTCCATTTGGAACGGATTACCATCGTATGTTGAGGGACCTCTGTACATAGTTATGAGGTCTCCCCTAAGCCTTCTTTTTTCTAAACTAAATACAACTGTATGTTATGTGTGAATGGTATTGTCCAGCATTTATTTATTTATTATTTTAAGTGGGTCAGGATGGGTTTAAACAACATAAAAGCATTGCTCACCTGCCCGATCCACCACCAGTCACTGGCTAAGGTGAGTCAGTGCTGCAGAATGATTGGCTGAGAAGGAGTTTCCAAGATGGAACCAGGAACTGGTGATCATCAGGGACCTAAACAGAATGGGAGTGGGAGATAAGGCTTAGGCTGCGTTCACATCACGATTCTGGAGTATGCTCCACGTATAGATGAGCAACCTGTTGTTGAATGACCCGCACTAAGTCACTAGCTGACTACATTTGGGTCAATGAAGTCAAAAGGACCTATGCCAGTATGTGCATGTATTCATGTTGGCGTCCCATCTCAACAGTTTACCCGCACCAAACCTAATTCACAGGGTTATAGTGTGGGTACACTGCATTACAATGAGGTATGACTTATCGAGATTGGGAGATAGCCATTGTATCAGCCTCCATTGCTAATAGCCGGTCTTGTGCAATGGAGACGGGACCCTGAATACTGGGTATGCCATGTCCTGGCCCAGTACACAAACATTTTGCTGATCCGAGCAAGGCTGGGATCACACCATGTTTTTCAAATACGTTTCCCGTATACGTTTTCATTTTTTAAAACGTATGGAACCGTATTGAAAACTGTATACATAGACAAATAATTGAAAACCGTATGCATCCGGTTGCGTACGGTTTGCTTGCAATACGGTTTTTCCCCGTACTCAAAACCGTGGTTGACCATGGTTTTGTCTCCGTTTTAAAAACCATACTGCAACGGCATACGTTTTTTTTTTAACATGGACGTCAATGGGAAACGCACATGTATACGGTTCCATACGGGAAACCGTATACGGTTTTTACTTTGCACATGCACATTTGCATCCTAAAGTCCCCACCCAAGACCCCTACCATTAAAAATGGACAACATTTTCAAAAATTTATGTTTAAAAAAAAAAAAATTTCAACGGACGGAACTGTATGCACTTTTAAAAACAGTATACGGTTTACTTTTTCCCATACTTTTCCATCCTTTCCATGCGGTTTTCTTTAGAAAAACGGGTTGAAAACAGTATGGCAAAAACGTAGTGTGAACCCAGCCTAAGTGATAGCTAGTTGTAATCCGGTTCACTCTCACTATAACCCTGTGTATTGAGTTTAGTGTGGATGAATTTGCCATCTGTTTCCATTTAATAAATGCTGTTGAATGCCTATAATTTTCAATATTTACAGCTAAATTATTGTGAAGAGAATAAATGTTCTGATAAAGTTAAATATGTGTATATACACACACACACACTTACACATATATATATATATATATAATTTTGTCTATTTTGCCGTGATTGTTATGCATTCGTCTACATTATGATATTATGCAGTCTTTTGTTCCAGCAGTCTGTACTCTGTAAGTGGTCTTCTCACAGAGGCTGTTCCGATCACCTTCCTTAATAGTAAATAATAGTTACTGGAAACATTCTCTACCATAGATGTGCTACTGTTCTATGAAGAATGCTTTTGCTTTGAAGGGTCAGAGTCCAGTCACATAATCACAGCTGCTTGTAGAGCTTCCCTTATATGCGCCCTCAGCTTCAGGAAGGCATGTGGCGCTTATGATAAGCCAGTGTCCATGTACTTAAAGGGGTACTCCGGTGAAAAACTTTATTATTATTATTATTTTTTTTTTAAATCAACTAGTGCCAGAAAGTTAAACAGATTTGTAAATTACTTCTATTAAAAAATCTTAATCCTTCCTGTACTTATTAGCTGCTGAATACTACAGTGGAAATTCTTTTCCGTTTGATACACAGAGCTGTCTGCTGACATCACGAGCACAGTGCTCTCTGCTGACATCTCTGTCCATTTTAGGAACTGTCCAGGGTAAAAGGAAATCCCCATAACAAACATATGCTGCTCTGGACAGTTCCTAAAATGGATAGAGATGTCAGCAGAGAGCACTGTGCTCGTGATGTCAGCAGAGAGCTCTGTGTTTCAAAAAGAAAAGAATTTCCGCTGTAGGATTCAGCAGCTAATAAGTACAGGAAGGATTAAGAATTTTTAATAGAAGTAATTTACAAATCTGTTTAACTTTCTGGCACCAGTTGATTTAAAAAAAAAAAAAAGGTTTTCACCGGAGTACTCCTTTAACTTTCTGGCACCAGTTGTTTTGAAAACATTTGTTCTCCACTGGAGTAATCCTTTAAAGGGGTACTCCAGCGCTTAGACATCATATCCCCTATCCAAAGGATAGGGGATAAGATGCCTGATCGCGGGGGCCCCCTCAATGAAAGCCTATGGGAGGGGGCGTGACAGCTGTCACGCCTCCTCTCATAGACTTGCATTGAGGGGCGGGTCGTGACGTCACACGGGGGGCGGAGTCGTGATGTCACGGTCTCACGTCACTGTGGTCGGAAGCCGAAGCCTCCAGCATTTCCGGAAGCCGCAACAGGTGGGTCCTGCAGCCGAGATCCAGGGGTCCTCAGCTGTGGGACCCCCGCGATCTGACATCTTATCCCCTATTATTTGGATAGGGGATAAGATGTCTAACGGCGGAGTACCCCTTTGATATGATTGATCCTCTGGGCCTACCACGGCACATGTACATTACTATATGCAGCATGGCTCATTGGGGGAGATTTATCAAAACCTTTGTAGAGGTGTCGCATTTGTTTATAGCAACCAATCAGATTGCTTCTTTAAATTGAAAAAAAAAAAAGCCCATGAAAATGAAAGAAGCATCTGATTGGTTGCTATGGGCAATTGCTTCACTGTTCCTCTTCACAGGTTTTAATAAATCTCCCCCATAGTCCTGAACCTAGTGCCCTGGAGTCTAAGAGCACAACCCATTTGGAAGCAGAGGCATTACAATTCCTATTGTAGGAAGTTTGTCATAGATAGGTACAAATTTTAAGTGGTAGGTAGGTAAGTAGGAAGTTTGGTTGTTGCGTAGTAAGTTTACTAGGTTGGGAGGTAGTTTTGTTGGTAGGTAGGTAGTTTGGTAGGTATTTGGGTAGGTAGTAAGTTTGGTAGGTAGGTTGGTAGCTTGTATGGTGGTAGGTAGTTTGGCTGGTAGCTAGGTAGTTTGATTGGTGGGTAGTTTGATTGGTTGGTTGGTTATTGGGTAGGTAGTTTGGCTGGTAGGTAATTTGGTTGTAGGTAGGTTGGTTGTAGGTAGTTAATTTGACCAGTAGGTAGGCAGTTTGGCAGGTGATTAGGTTGGTTACCCCGACCCTCAGCAACCCATGTATACCTTGTCACCATGACCACCTCCTCAGGCAGAGAATTCTACAGTCTCACTGCTCTTACAGTAAAGAACCCCCATCTGTGCTGGTGTAGAAACCTTCTTTCCTCTAGACGTAGAGGATGCCCCCGTGTTATAGATACAGTCCTGGGTATAAATAGATCATGGGAGAGATCTCTGTACTGTCCCCTGATATATTTATACATAGTTATTCGGTCTCCCCTAAGCCTTCTTTTTTCTAAACTAAATAACCCTAATTCTGATAATCTTTCTGGGTACTGTAGTCCTCTCATTCCCCATATTACTCTGGTTGCCCGTCTTTGAACCCTCTCCAGCTCCACTATATCTTTCTTGTACACTGGTGCCCAGTACTGTACACAGTATTCTATGTGTGGTCTGTCAGATGCTCCTTTTTTTTCCTTAACCTCTTGGGGACCGAGCAGGAACATTTGTTTAATTTTCTGTGATCAGTCCGAGAAAGCTGTGATCAGCATTGAAGGGTTAAACAGTGGAGATCAGAAGCTCCACTAATCTCCTCCATTAGAGCAGGCTGTGTATTACAGCCATTGCCCTCGCTCTTGATCTTATGGCACAGTAACAGGAGCTGTCTGCTGCCTATAATGAACATATGTATTAAAGCTTCAGACATAGTCTTTCATACCAATACCACAACCACTCTTTATTCTGCTATTTTATCATAGAGTCCATGTTAGTTATGGAGCCATCAGATATGAAAACTGTGTCTGAGTCCATATGTGAGAGTAATATGTTTATGTTGACAAGTGATCTGTTCTGGTTGAAGGTTAGATTTTCTCTTTTCCTGGCAGTGAGTCAGCTAATGTATATAATCTGTTCACACCATGTTTTTGCCTCCTGTTGAAAGGTACTGCTTTACTTCTAGATTAAAAAGAAGGTACCTTTAAAACAGGATGGCTATTTGGTTGCCATTCAGTTATATGTTTAAAAAAAATGTATATGTTTCAAAACAAAATACTGAACCATTTGACAGGATGGATAATCTTACTAAAACCATTGAAGTTTCCATTGTAGTTTCTGCCGTGTTTAAAATGATCCACGTGTGACTATCTGCCAAGTTTTTGTCATTTAAAAAAAAAAAATAAATAAATTAACGTACGTTTTTTTGTCCTTCAAAAAAATTCTGGATTGTGATGGATTCCTTGCTTGTACAATTCAATTCTCACCTTAAAGGGGTACTCCGCCCCTAGACATCTTATCCCCTATCCTAAGGATAGGGGATAAGATGTCAGATCGCCGCGGTCCCGCTGCTGGGGACCCCGGGGATCGCTGCTGCAGCACCCCGCTATCATTACTGCACAGAGCAAAATCGCTCTGCACGTAATGACGGCAATACAGGGGCCGGAGCAGCGTGACGTCATGGCTCCGCCCCTCGTGATGTCAAGGCCTGCCCCCGTCAATACAAGTCTATGGGAAGGGGTCGCCACGCCCCCTGCCATAGACTTGCATTAAGGGGACAGGCCGTGATGTCATGAGGGGCGGAGCCATGACGTCACGCTGCTCCAGCCCCTGTATCGCCCGTCATTACGCACAGAGCGAACTCGCTCTGTGCAGTAATGATAGCGGGGTGCTGCAGCGGCAATCCCCGGGGTCCCCAGCAGCGGGACCGCGGCGATCTGATATCTTATCCCCTATCCTTTGGATTGGGGATAAGATGCCAGGGGCGGAGTACCCCTTTAAGGGTCTATTCACATGTACAGTATCCTGCTCCTATTTGATGCACAGTTCAATGTAAACTAAATGACTAAACACAGCTTCCAATCCTGCACATCAAATATGTCTAGGTTACTACTGTAGGTGTGAATAGACCCTAAAAGAGAAAAACAAAAATGGATTAAGTTATAAATGAGTGCAAACAGATATAAAACTGCTATATCTTAAAAAAGCTTCCTGTTGTTTCCTGTAAAAAGAACACAAAAGAAAACTTTTTCTCTTCATTCTGAGTGATAAGTGATGATCCAAGTGTGCATTTTTATGTGTAAGTCTTAATATTTGGACAGTTATCTAATCTATATGGGGGCAGCCCAACATGATTCCCAACAGAAAGGAAGAGGAAATAAATGAAATAATATTAAGTGAATTAAGCAAGCATCCTTAAAGGGGTACTACTGTGGAAAACTTTTTTCTTTTTTTTTAAATCAACTGGTGCCAGAAAGTTAAACAAATTTGTAAATTACTTCTATTAAAAAAATCTAAATCCGTCCAGTTCTTTTTAGGGGCTATATTCTACAGAGGAAATGCTTTACTTTTTAGATTTCTCTGATGTCACGACCACAGTGCTCTCTGCTGACCTCTGCTGTCCATTTTAGGAACTGTCCAGAGCAGGAGAAAATCTCCATAAAAAACATATGCTTCTCTGTCCTAAAATGGACAGCAGAGGTCAGCAGAGAGCACTGTGGTCATGACATCAGAGAAATCTAAAAAGTAAAGCATTTCCTCTGTAGGATACAGCCCCTAAAAAGTACTGGAAGGATTAAGATTTTTTTATAGAAGTAATTTACAAATCTGTTTAACTTTCTGGCACCAATTGATTACAAAAAAAAAAAAAAAAAGTTTTCCACGAGAGTACCCCTTTAACCAATCTGAATGTGGATGTTTGTGTTGGGGATGAGAGGAGACCAAACGTTTACACATCTATTGGCTTTACCCATAACTAGGATAAGTTCCTCCATCTCTACTAAGACAGTTACAGACATCTGCTGAGATGTAGACACCAAATTCAAAGTCCTAATTTTCTCAGTAGGACATCTTGTAATGCAGAACACTTTCCACCCACTTATTGCATGCCTTCCTGCATCTAAATGAGGTCACAAATACCATCAAGACTATCCACCTGCCCTTTACTCTTATATATATTTTATTACAAAAACAAACCATATGTAGTCACAAAATATGCATTAAATTATTGTTTTAACCTCAATTCTTCTTTTAATAACAAAAACAGATACATTGTATTATGTTTAAGAAGAAAATAGTAACAAAATATAAAAAAACAACATCATAGTATAACCACTTTCAAAAAATGCAGCTTGTGTTATAAACATCTGCTCCTTGATGCATATTGCTTGTACAGCGGGGCAAAAAAAGTATTTAGTCAGCCACCAATTGTGCAAGTTCTCCCACTTAAAAAGATGAGAGGCCTGTAATTTCCATCATAGGTATACCTCAACTATGAGAGACAGAATGAGAAAAAAAATCCATAAAATCACATTGATTTTTAAAGAATTTATTTGCAAATTATGGTGGAAAATAAGTATTTGGTCAATAACAAAAGTTCATCTCAATACTTTGTTATATACCCTTTGTTGGCAATGACAGAGGTCAAACGTTTTCTGCAAGTCTTCACAAGGTTTTCACACACTGTTGCTGGTATTTTGGCCCGTTCCTCCATGCAGATCTCTGGATATCTGGAGACTGTCTAGGCCACACCAGGACTTTGAAATGCTTCTTAGGAAGCCACTCCTTCATTGCCCAGGCGGTGTGTTTGGGATCATCTTCAATGCCCTTGCTGATGGGAGGAGGTTTTCACTCAAAATCTCACGATACATGGCCCCATTCATTCTTTCCTTTACACAGATCAATCGTCCTGGTCCCTTAGCAGAAAAACAGCCCCAAAGCATGATGTTTCCACCCCCATGCTTCACAGTAGGTATGGTGTTCTTTGGATGCAACTCAGCATTCTTTCTCCTCCAAACACGACAAGTTTTTACCAAAAAGTTCTACTTTGGTTTCATCTGACCATATGACATTCTCCCATGCAAATGCTCTCTAGCAAACTTCAGACAGGCCCGGACATGTACTGGCTTAAGCGCATTCTGATTGGTCGTTTCTTCCAGCCATTGACACGTTTCACAGGTCTGAACTGTCCGTAGCATTGTATGTTGAGTCTGGTTTCAAGTTACATTGGTCCAGGAAAGACCATTGCATGTTGAAACTATAGTATATTGAGGCCATTGTAAGTTGAGGGATCACTGTATATTTACTGTATGTGGTATTGTAAAAGTGACCAATCAAGAAAACACCAACAAAAAGACAAAATAAACTAATGACAATAGTTTTTATGAATATTTATTGGTTCATTTGTGTAAATTTTAACTATTCAGTTTTAACTATTCAGTTTTAGAAAATCAGCTAATTCCTGGTTAACTGCAGGAACAATTCTGGATGACGTCCTGACATATTCTTATTATAACTAATGACAAATAAAATATAATATATACTGTAATGTATATTATCTATAATATTGTCTAAAATAAAATAGGTATTTTGATTTGTATGAACTATTAATTAAAGGGGTACAACACTGGAAAACGTTTGTTTTTTTTAATCAACTGGTGCCAGAAAGTTAAACAGATTTGTAAATTACTTCTATTAAAAAAAATCTTAATCCTTCCAGTACTTATTAGCTGCTGAATACTACAGAGGAAATCTTTTCTTTATGGAACACAGTGTTCTCTGATGACATCACAAGCTCAGTGCGCTCTGCTGACATCTCTGTCCATTTTAGGAACTGTCCAGAGCAGCATATGTTTTCTATGGGGATTTTCTCCTACTCTGGACAGTTCTTAAAATGGACAGAGATGTCAGCAGAGAGCACTGGGATCATGATGTCAGCAGAGAGCTCTGTGTTCAAAAAAGAAAAGAATTTCCTCTGTAGTATTCAGCAGCTAATAAGTACTGGGAAGATTACGATTTTCTATTTTTAATAGAAGTAATTTACAAATCTGTTTAACTTTCTGGCACCAGTTGATTTAAAAAAAAAAAAAGTTTTCCACCGGAGTACCCCTTTAAATTCTTATTATGTAATCCAGTGATCCCCAACTGTTGCAAAATTACAACAGCTATAGGCATGCTGGGAGTTGTAGTTTTGTAACATCTGTAAAGCCATAACGCTCCCTCCATAGGGGCGGGGTGTGATGTCACACGGGGGCGGAGTCGTGATGTCACAATGCACACTCGGAGCCTCCAGCGCTGCGGAGAGCTCGCAAAGGTGGGTACTGAATGACAAATTGCAGGGGTCCGCAGTGGCAGGACCCCCACGATAAGACATCTTATCCCCTATCCTTTGGATGGGGAATAAGATGTATTAGGGCCGGAGTACCCCTTTAATGAATTTAAGCAGTTTTGCAATGTACTGTATTCACGTGTGGTTTGTTCTTAACCTATTGAGTGGAGTCAATTTGTGCATACATTTTAAAAGTCCCATATAGTGAATGTGGCTAAAAATACACTTAAACTATTTCGCATTTATACAGAAGCTTTACTCCCCTTTGACTGAGGAGGTGCACAAATCACCAAAACACTTTTTATTTTTCTAGCATACTGACCCTGACTTTTTTTTACACCAGAAAACTGGTATGGAAGCCTTAAAAAATTTCCTCCCATAGTGTTCTAATAAGTGGGGGGAAAAATGCTGTGACTTTGGCCAACTGCTGAAACACAAAGGGAGAAGTCAGCTGCCCCTTTTGGCTGGGTTCACACATGGGGTTTTATTTTAAGCCACTATTCCTGGCATGAGACTTGTAACTTTTTTGTACAAGGTTGCGACTTTTCACAACATTTTTGCCATGCTCTTAGGATGGGTAGAGCTTTGTGCAAATACATTTGGCCTCTCAGGTGAAATCAAATTTACTGCAGTTTATAATCTAAATGTAACAAATAGTAGATGGAACTCACTACATCATGATAGTACAATAGGTCACTCATGACTAAGTACTTGGAGTGCAAAACGCCCCATCAGCTATATAGGCCATGTTCACACGGTGGAAAATCTGCCTATCTGCATGAATTCTGCATCCACATTGGTTCTGTGCAGAATTCTGCAGTCTTTAAACACATGCGGAATTGGTGTGGAATTCATGCAGAATCCATGCAGAAATTTCTGCACGGCTTCCGCATGATTCCACATCTCTATAAAAAGATAGATTTTGAAAAATTGAACAGTGGTATACAATAGTTGGTGCGGATTCCGCGCGGAGTCTACATGCATTCTGCATGCATTCCACGTGAATTCCGCACAGGTTGGCAGAAAGTCAGCCCCATTGACTTCAATGGGATTCCACAGCCGAAGTCCGGAAAAATATAAGACTAGACATATTTTTCCGCATCGCGGTAAACAGAATTTCAGCAGCGCAATTCTGCATGCGGAAATTCTGCTGTGTCAATGATAGTGTGGAGTCCTATCAAAGTTAATGGCCAATAAAATTTGACAGAATTCCGTATGGAAAACTCATGCGGAATTCCGTGCGGAATGTAATCTCTGTATGTCTGCATCAAACATAATATAGAATCTCTGGAGCTGTGAGTGCCATCTGCTATTTGTTATATTTTGTTAGACTTTACTACAGCTTATGCATCCTCACAGATGTACATTGTAGCTGAAATGTATGCCAGGCGTAGATTTTTTAAGGTTGTTGTGTGGGTACTCCGCCCCTAGACATCTTATCCCCTATCCAAAGGATAGGGGATAAGATGTCAGATCTCCGCGGTCCCGCTGTTGGGGACCCCTGGGACCCCCGCTGCGGCACTGCGCTATCATTACAGCACAGAGCGAGTTCGCTCTGCACGTAATGATGGGCAGTACAGGGGCCGGAGCATCGTTACGTCACGGCTCCGCCCCTCGTGATGTCACGGCCCGCCCCTTTCAATACAAGTCTATGGGAGGGGGCGTGGCGGTTGCCCCTCCCCCTCCCATAGACTTGCATTAAGGGGACGGGCCGTGATGTCATGAGGGGCGGCGCCATGACGTCACGCTGCTCCGTCCCCCGTATCGCTCGTCATTACCCACGTAGCGAACTCGCTCTGTGCTGCAATGATAATGCGGTGCATCAGCGGGGATCCCAGGGGTCCTCAGCAGCGGGACTGCGGCGATCTGACATCTTATCCCCTATCCTTTGGATAGGGGATAAGATGTCTAGGGGCGGAGTACCCCTTTAAATGTACCAGGTGTGCACCGCATAAGACCGTATATATACTGTAGTATATTAGTCAGTATTTGTTCTTTATTTTTATCTCGAATCAGGACTTAAACCAGGACTGTTTTGGACTTATTTCTTGTTTTCTTCTAAAATATAGAGAAATATACTACATGTGAACTCAGCCTTCCCTTACGTCCTAACCAGCAGCACAAGTGGGGGTGTTCTGCCCCTGTGAAGCTGGCAGGACGGTGGAATTTTTAATTCCGCCCAAGCAATTTAAATTAATTAGCCCCCCCATAAAAGGCCTCCTCCCCTAGGCCATCTCGCTTTTTTTCTGTCCTGTGTAAGGACAGCAGGACGGTGCAGGCTCCTTTGGAGCCTGCCTGGATGTCTCCCCTGTATTGGGGAGATATTTTTGGGGCGCAGTACCCTTTTCAACTGCCCCCTGTTTTTTTCTTTTTATATTATCTGGGCCTCCGGCCTGGTTTATCTTAAAACTATTTGTTTTGACTATTTTATGTTGCTATAGGGATCCGGTGATCCCTCATAGCATTAGGGATGCCGCTGCGGGTTTTTTCTTACCCGCCTGGCTTCCCACGTGTCCCGGCTCACGCTCGCCTCCATTACACTGTGCGAGCCGTGGACCGGAAGTACGTCATCTGACGACTTCCGGTCCCGGCCTCACTTTCTTCAGCGCTTTGCGCTGCCTTTTAAGTTTTATATTTAGGTGAAAATTCAGGCGTGAGCCCTTTCCTAGTTAGGGAAGGGCTCAGTGGATAATTTTTATTAAAATTCCCTTCCGGGTGTTTCAGCCTATTGCAGGCTGGTCTTTCTCTGAAGGGGGCGGGGCTTCCGGGCCCCTTCCCATATAAAGACAGCTGAGACCTTCATTCAGTCTCTGCTGCCATCATAGCTAGTCCTATTTACAAGCCTAGCATTAGTGGTTAGAGCTCCTATCTGCATTAAAGGTATCTCTCCCTCTCTATTTGGCGTTAGGGCGATAATAATTTTATTTATTGTCCCTAACTTATTTTCTTTCTTTCCAGAGTCATGTCTACTCCTTCCTCTAGTGACCCACGCTCTGGTGGTCGTAAGGCTAGCGCCAAAAAACGCCATCTAACTTGCGCCAATTGCGGCACTCCGCTTCCGGACGATTACGAATATAACAGGTGTCCCGGTTGCCGTCCACCCTCTAATCCAGCTGAACCTACTGTCCAGGACATGTTCATCTGGATGAAGGAGTTTATGGGAAATTCCATATCTGAAATTAAGAGTGCTCTTGTTCCCAAAAGAGCTAGAACTGAATCCACTCCTCCTTCTGTGGCGGAAGAATCCGTTATGTCGGTCGATGTATTGGACCAGAGGTCATCTGTACAGTCTGAACAGCCTGTTGAGGTGAAGATGTTTCCGCCTCTTTTCCCTGCGGAAAAGACGCAGAGATTACTTAGGTCCATCCGGTCAAGGGACCAGGATGTTGACCAAGGGGAAGCCTCTGCATCCACCTCTAGAGAACCTTGGGTTTTCAAGGTGAATGATGCACGCAAAAAGATGATGAAGGCTGAGTGGAAGCACCCAGATAAACCTGCGCTTGTCACTCGTACCTTCAAATTGATGTACCCTCTCTCGGACGCGGAATCTGATTCCTGGATGCCACCTCCTAAGGTTGATATGGCAGTAAATAAACTGTCCAAGAGAGTCTTGGTTCCCGCGGATGATGGAAGCAACCTCCAGGACCCGCTTGATAGGAAGGTGGATTCCCTTCTCAGACGCACATATTCGGCAGCATCAGCGTCTGCCTCTGTGGCTATTGCCTCGGGAGAAGTGTCTGACTTCGTGAAGGAGCGTGTGGAGCGCATACAGACTGAGATTGACAACAATGTCCCCAGGGAAGACATCTTGGACAGCTTCAAGACACTCCTCCTTGGTATAGACTTCCTCTGCGAGGCCTCCCAGCAACACCTTAAGCTAGCTGCCAAGTCCATGGCACTCGCTTCTGCTAGCAGACGTCCCTTGTGGTTACGCCCTTGGGTAGCGGACAACACCTCCAAGTTTAACTTGTGTGGGATGCCTTTCGAGCCTACTTGGCTATTTGGTTCTGAGCTGGATCGCATAATGGAAGGTTATGCTGACAAAAAAGGCAGGTGCCTTCCTGTTCAGGCCTTTCGGGGTAAAGGTAGAGCAAGAGGGGGGAAGTCCCAGGGCCCTCCTAGATCCCAGAGACGTCAGTCCTTTCAAAAACGTGGTGGAGGTCGCGGCCGCGGTAAAGACCGGAAGGCCGAGCTATGACTCTCCACTGACATCCACCAACGTTTTCCCTCTCCCTTCCCCTCAAGTGTTTGTTGCAGAGAATCTATCTGCCCATCCTCCTCCAGTAGGAGGACGTTTAAGTTTATTCCTTACAACCTGGATGCAAGAAATCCAGGATCCCTGGGTTCTGAAGGTTATTCAGTCGGGGTACAGGATAGAATTTACCTCCCCTCCCCCAAGGAATTTCGTCTTAACAAAGTTACTTCCTCAGCCAAAACAGGCTGTCATAGAAACCTCAGTTCTCCAATACTTGGAAAAGCAAGCTTTGGAAGAAGTTCCCCCAGATCAAAGAGGATCTGGCGTCTACTCCCCGATATTTTTGGTTCCCAAACCAAATGGCGACTGGCGCATGATAATAGACCTGCGCTACCTAAACCGATTTATAAGGAAAAGGCGGTTCAGAATGGAAACCATTCGCTCGGTGGTCAGTATCCTGAACCCACAAGATCTCATGGTCACTATAGACTTGAAGGATGCATACCTTCATGTCCCTATATTTCCTGCCCACAGGAAGTTCTTAAGAATCGCCGTCACCATAAAAGGTATGGTAAGGCATTTCCAATTTGCTGTTCTACCGTTCGGCATTACCTCCGCTCCCCACACCTTCACAAAGGTGGTGGCTCCAGTTGTCTCTGCTCTAAGACTAGAAGGCCTAGAGATTGTTCCTTATCTAGACGACTGGCTTTTAAAAGCCGCGACTCTAGACATTCTTCAAGCTCATCTTCAACTGACCCTGGATTTTCTTCAACACCTAGGGTGGCTCATAAATTGGGAAAAATCCGAGATCATTCCATCTACCTCAAGAAGGTTTCTGGGGTTTGTCCTAGACTCCTCTCGGATGACGCTGTCTCTCACCCCAGAAAGGAGAGAGCGCGTCATAAGAGCCGCAGAGTTTTTGTCGGTACCCCGCAGAGTGCCCATCAGAACTCTAATGAAGATGTTGGGCCACATGTCAGCGTCTGCAGAAGCAGTCCCCTGGGCCCTGTGGCACCTCCGACCTCTCCAAGATCAGGTCTTGACTGCCTGGAATCGCAACCCCAGTGGGTTGGACAAAAAATGCACTCTGTCGTCCGAAGTCCGTGCCTCTCTCAGGTGGTGGACGAACCTGACAGATGGGAAGTCCTTGATTCAACCTCTGTGGATCACTCTGACCACGGACGCCTCCCTTCTAGGGTGGGGAGCCCATCTGGACGACCATCCGGTTCAGGGTACCTGGACCCCTCAGGAAAGGTTACTCTCATCCAACATGAGAGAACTGAAAGCAGTTCGTCTTGCGCTCCTCCACTTTGCTCCCCATATCTTAGGGAAAGCAATAAGAGTCCGGTCAGACAACACCACTGTAGTGGCTTATATCAACAGACAGGGTGGCACAAAGTCCCAAGTGCTCCTCAGGGAGACCGGACTTATTCTATCGTGGGCAGAGCTCAACCTATCCCACCTTGTTGCAGTCCACATCAAGGGGGATCTCAACGTAGTGGCAGATCGTCTAAGTCGCGGGCTTGCAGTCCAGGGAGAATGGTCTCTCAACGAGAAGATCTTCAGGAGGATAACCCTGAAGTGGGGTACACCAGAAATAGACCTCATGGCAACCCGGCTGAATGCCAAAGTGAGCAAGTTTTGTTCCCTTTACAAGGAGGACAATCCGGTGGCGATAGACGCTCTGTCCATCGCATGGAGGTTCAGGCTGGCCTACATATTCCCTCCACTTTCCATGATACCCAGGGTATTGATGAAAGTCAGGCAAGACCAGACCTCAGTGATTGCCATCATCCCATTCTGGCCGAAGAGGTCTTGGTTCACCCAACTCAGGGGTGTTATTGGAGGCTTCCCCACGTGCAGAACCTTATGTCTCACAACACAGGCTCCTGCCTAGATCTGAGGAGACTCAATCTGACAGCCTGGAGATTGACAGGACCCTACTAAGGAGTGGGCTTCCTGCGGAGGTCTTGAGAACTATTGCACACTCGAGAGCAGAGTCTACAAACAAGGTTTACTCCAGGATAAAGAAGATTTTCCTTCAATGGTGTGCAACGAAAGAGGTAGTTACCTCAGATCCTCCTCTTTCTGCAATACTGCGTTTTCTCCAGGATGGCCTTGACAAGGGTCTTAGCCCATCCACCTTAAAGGTTCAGGTCGCAGCACTCTCTGCCTTCCTAGGCAGGTCTCTATCACAAGAATCCCTGGTTAGAAGATTCCTCAAAGGGGCTGAAAGACTTAAACCTACAGTTCTCAGACCTATTCCCAGTTGGGATTTAACCACTGTTCTCAGGGGGTTATGCGCTCCCCCCTTTGAACCTCTGGAAGAAGTAGACTTTAGGTATTTATCCCTTAAAGTCACTTTTTTATTGGCCATAACCTCAGCCAAGAGAGTGGGTGAGCTTCAGGCCCTTTCGGCTTTCGAGCCTTACACTGTTTTTCTACAGGACAGAGTCCTGTTGAGGTTTTTACCTACCTTCCTTCCTAAGGTTCCGACTTTCTCCAATACCAACCAGGTCATTTCTCTTCCAGTTCTACTGCCTAATCCATCCTCTCCTGAAAGAGCGGTTGACCACACTCTGGACATCTCTAGAGCTCTCAGAGTCTATATCTCAAGAACTGGAGAATTCAGGAAGTCGGAACACCTCCTTGTCTCTTTTTCTGGAAAGAACAAGGGCTTGAAAGCCTCTAAACCTACCCTAAGTAGGTGGATTAAGGAGGCAATCCGAGAGACCTTCATAGTCCAGGAGCTAACTCCTCCTGCCTTTGTCACTGCCCATTCCACTAGGGCAGTCTCTACTTCCTTTGCTGAGAAAAGGTCTGTTCCTCTGGAACAGATTTGTGCTGCTGCTTCTTGGAGCACCCACAATACTTTTTTGAGTCATTACAGGGTTAATGCCAAACGATCGGAAGAGTTGGCCTTTGGGCAGTCAATCCTAAGTGCCACTCTGCCGTAGTCCCTCCCTATTTGTGTTGTTACTCGCTAAGTCCCCACTTGTGCTGCTGGTTAGGACGTAAGGGAAGCGTTAATTTTTAACGTAAATTTGTTTTCCCTTAGTCCTAACAGCAGCACACAAATTTCCCGCCCTAAACTTTTTTGTTACTTGTTATTAAGCGAGATGGCCTAGGGGAGGAGGCCTTTTATGGGGGGGCTAATTAATTTAAATTGCTTGGGCGGAATTAAAAATTCCACCGTCCTGCCAGCTTCACAGGGGCAGAACACCCCCACTTGTGCTGCTGTTAGGACTAAGGGAAAACAAATTTACGTTAAAAATTAACGCTTTGCTCCACTGATACTCAGATGGTCTCAGCCTTCTAGAGATGTCCCAACTTTGTTAGCATTCTTAGTGCTTTTGGCCCTTAGTGTCAGTGATTGGCAGACTCTCAGCACAGTGACCCCCCCACCCCCCACCCATCACAACGTCTGACTAGATAATGATGGTAGTTTTCTGAACTGATAGATGCCTTTTATCATTGTGTAATGAATGGTTATGCCACATTCTGTGTGTTTCAACTTCCTCCATTATCAAGATTTCTGCTTGTTGTAATTTAATAGTAATATTTAGGTTTCTATCCAGAGCCTGAAATGCATTTAACTCTAAGGCTATGTTCACGCTACGAAATGTCCGCACAGAAAATATTCATGTGGACTTTTCGCAAACTGCGGGCGCCGGCATAATATGCCAGCGCTAGGACCCAACAGCTCATAGACGGCTATGCATTCCGTGCATAGTCCGCAGAAAGCTTTTTGAATCCATTGGTCGGTATAGTACAGCTATTTGGGGTTTCTATGGAAATCTGCAATTACAGTGTTTTTATGCCGTTGTAATAAAAGATGTAGGGCATAAACTCTTGACAAGTAGAGTGAGGTCTAGAGATGACAATCCTGCAATAGGAGTGGCACAGTGAAAAACATCTTTGCACAGAAAACTCAAGGTAACTTTACTCTCAAGGGTCTGACCGCGGGGAGCCAGCCGCTGGAACCCCCCGCGATCTCCCTGCAACACCCGCATTCTATGCAGGAGCTGCGTCTCCATTTTCGGAAACCTCCGGGTTTCCGGGACTGGGGACGTGATGTCATGCCACGCCCCCTCCATTCATGTCTATGATAGGGGGCGTTACGGCCGTCACGCCCCCTCCCATAGACATGAATGGAGGGGGCGTGGCGTGATGTCCCCCGCGATCAGACATCTTATCCCCTATCCTTTGGATAGGGGATAAAATGTTTTTGTCCGGAATATCCCTTTCACCCCAATCTTTTGCCCATCTCCCCCAGAGCTTTCCAATGGCTGTGGCTTTCCAATAGCCTTAACCCAATGCAGACTTCGCTGAGAGTTGGCACGAACCTAAGGTCTTTTAGGCTGGGTTCACACTACGGTTTGTAATTACGGTTTCCGTATACGGCTGGGAGGAGGGTGGGCGGGGCTTAATCACGGTGCCTGCACTCAGCCGTATTCGGGAACCGTAGTTAATGTATGTCTTTGAGCCGACCGGAGTGAACCGCAGCCTCCGGTCGGCTGCTTTTTCGGCCGTATGTGGTCGACCACGTTTTTGCCTGCGGTCGGGAAACCGCATACGGCCGAAAAAGCAGCCGACCGGAGGCTGCGCATCACTCTGGTCGGCTCATAGACATACATTAACTAGGTTCCCGAATACGGCGTGCGGGCGCCACGATTAAGCCCCGCCCACCCCTCCTCCCAGCCATATACGGGAGCCGTAGTTCAAATCGTAGTGTGAACCCAGCCTTATCTCTTATAGGGTTCCCAGTTTAAACAGAACTAGTCTATAAGCAGCATGGTGTTCTGGGAAGGTATTTTCCTGCCACTAGCTTGTTCAATACAGGGTACAAACCACCAAACCTTACTAGTAAAAAACAGTAAAACATAAATCTATATCCATTCATAAATATCAATATACAATAAACTAAGAATCTTACAGTTTAACTTAAATTTAATGGGTTGCTATTTTAGATTTATTTTATAAATACAAATAGTTAATGAACATCAATAAGTAAGCAGTTTTCCAGCCTGGCATTGTTGTAAGACAATGGCAGATTCATCAATAGAACATATGCACTGTTTATAAACCTGCTGCAGGCTGGACTGGAGGAAGAGACTGGCAAACCTGTGTTACGTACCAGTTACTGGGAATCTTCTCTAATGTAATCTACAATTTCACATGAAAAATCTAATCAATAAGCATAATTAATAAAAAAAAATATGGCTGATTTTATAAACAAACAGGCTCACATATTAAAATCATACCTACATTGAAATAATTCCCTGTAGTAAATATAATCTCATATGTAGACAGAACAGATATTATGTATAATAAAATATGTTAATGAATTAATCCTAATGTATAAAATATTGAAAGCGTCATTAATGTGTCATGGATTTCTAACATTTCTACTTATGGGGACCATAAGTTCTAGAATATTTCAAATCTGGTAGCGATGTCCCACCTCGGCCAGTGATTGGCTGAGCGGCAGTATGACACTCTGAGCCCCGACTGGTGACTCTTACTTTCGTGATGGGAGAATTTGTATATGGTAGCACACGTCACAGGGTTATAATAGCCAGTCGTTGTGCTGTTTTTGTGTCTCTGGCAATGGTGGCTATTCCACCTTTGCAGTATTACTAGAATAGTGAATATATTTATACTGTGCCTTACCCTGTAATGAGGCATGTTGCAAGATATACTGTTTATAGCTGTAGATTGCATGTATTTGGGTCAGTTTATACTGCGGTTCACGCTTACAATGTACATGTGCGCCATGAGGAAGAGCGTCTTGTCCCCTCAGTTTTGTAGTGTACTATCATATGAGCATTTTAATTGTTTTTAAATGTGTGTCTGTTGTACCTATATGGCTAATAAAATTTTATAAACTTTTTATTACTACTGGTTATGCATTTATATTATAGTGCTTTTCTGTTTCTTGATGTTTCACTTTGGCCCCAGGCGTAAAGTTTTTTCACAAGAAGAGGATTGGAGTTGGGGACAAGAGTGGGACACAGTAAAGTTTTATTTTATTTTATATAATATAGGATGGGAACGCTTATAAAAGGGGGGGGGGGGTTGAAAGTAAGATAAGACATAGGGGATATGATAGAAAATTCTAAATACATATAGAGAATCAACACGATAAAAGAGGAGAGGACATTTAGAAGGAAGAAAATCTACCAAAAGGGGACATAGTTTTAACTAAGTGGGACAAAGTATTACTTTAGGGCCATGTACTAGTGATAGTATTTAGATTATTGGGTAAACTAGATGGTCCGAATGGTTTACAATTCCCATGTTTACATACTTTTATATTGTATTGCTTTTAAAAAAGTCAAACTTTTTCAAGAGGGTCTGTGCACAATCTCCCAAAAAATGAAATGTTACTGTCATTAAACTCATAATCATTGACAGGGTTTAGTCTTTTGTAATAGTTGTCTATGAGGCCCCGAATTCCTGCAGTTGGTATAGCTGCCTAATCTTGGCAAAATTCCTCCAGGTCATACAAAGTCTTTTATTATCTTGCATGAACAGCACATTTGAGATATCCCCAGAGTGGCTTGATGATATTAGGGTCAGGAGACCAATGCCACTCCAGAATGTTTCACTTTTTCATCATTAGAGGGTCAACTTGGCCTTGTGCTTAGGGTCATTGTTGTGCTGGAAAGTCCATTATTGTCCCAGGTGCAGCTTTCATGCTGAAGAATGCAAATTGTCTGCCAGTATTTTCTGATAACATGCTGCATTCATCTTGCCATCGCTTTTTAAGATTCCCCATGCTGTTAATACTCATATGCCCAGGGCCCAAGTCCTGCAGGAACGCGTAGGAACTGAGTTCCTGCAGCTTTTCTGTAGCAGGAACACCAATCCCATTAACAGGAGTTCTGCAGGACCGACCCTTGAGTGGAAATCTTAGGTGAGTTCAGCAAACTTTTTTTCCCCAGGACTTGACCCCTGCATACGCCCTTAAAACATCAGTAAGCCTCAGAATCAAGACTGATGCTGATCACTTAAAGGGGCACTGTCATCCGCAACAAAGTTTTATATACCGTATTTTTCGTCATATATGACGCACCAAATTTTATAGGATAAAAATCTAGAAAATAAAGATTTTGAACCAAATACAATGTAAAGTATAGGACAGTGATCTTCAACCTGCAGACCTTCAGATGTTGAAAAACTACAACTCCCAGCATGCCCGGACAGCCAACGGCTGTCCGGGCATGCTGGGAGTTGTAGTTTTGCAACATCTGGAGGTCCGCAGGTTGAAGACCACTGGTATAGGAGGTAGTACTCACGTGTCCCCACTGCTCCGGACCCGTCACCGCTCATCACCGCTGCCCTGGATGTCGCCCTCCATTGTTGTCGCCACGTTCCCGGGGTGTCCCCGTCACTCCGGACATCTCTGCTGCACTGTATCCTCACTCTCCGTCGCCGCCATCACGTCACTACGCATGCAGCTACGCATGCCGCTCCTATTGGATGACGGGACGGCGTGCGCGACGACGTGATGACGACGAAGGACAGCGCCGGCCATGCAGGGGAACTCGGCACGGAGCAGACACCGAGGAGGCAGGTAAGGTCCCTCCCGGTGTCCTGTAAGCTGTTCTGGACACCTACGATTTCACCGTGGTGGTCCCAAACAGCTCAACTGAACAGCCGGGTTACTGTTATTTTCGCTTGAGACGCGGCGGTCAGCTTTGATCGCCACGTCTGAAGGGTTAATACAGGGCATCAACGCGATCGGTGATGTCCTGTATTAGCCGCGGGTCCCGGCCGTTGATGGCCGCAGGGACCGCCGCGATAGGTGTGTTTTCGCCGTATAAGACGCACCGACTTTTTGGGGAAGAAAAAGTGTGTCTTATACGGCGAAAAATACGGTAATGTAGATGTATATATTTTAGATGAAAAAATTCTGTCCCTGCAGCTATTGTCTGTGTGTCTCTGTGAGGAAGTGTGGGCAGGACAAGCAGGGCTCTGTGCAGTGAGGACATGCAGAGATCTGTGCACTGTGACACTCCCCGGCTTACACAGCAGGTTGATTGACAAGCCAGTAGCCTGTACAGAGCCCTACTTGTTCTGCCCACACACAGGCAAAAGAAAGCATTTTTTTCAACCAAAAATAAACACATTTTTAACTGATGTATATTACAAATATACATATGATGTTATTATTTACATTATATAAAATATTTTTGCAAATGACAATGCCCATTTAAACGGATACTCCATTGGAAAATATTTGTTTTTAAAAATCAATTGGTTACCAAACAAAAGCGACTATATATGGTGTATCTATGGCCACCCAATCATCAACGCCGAAAATAAAGACACAGAAAAATAGTGATATATCAAAAAAATCACACTATCTTTATTGAGCATGTAAAAAATACACACAATGTTAAAATTCAATAGTATACACAAATGGCAAAGCAGAAAAACAAACAGAGAAATAGAGGGGGCATCTCATACTAATAGTTTAATAGTAGTCAGAGGTCAAAGATGAGTTTGATAGGTAGAGATGTACATGTCACTGCAAGTTAATATAATAAAGTACATAAGAGACTGGATAACGTACACTACTACCAATATGAATGCATAGACAATAGAATAGCATACAGTTAAGCTGTGCACTCTGCCGGAGATGCCTCACCTCCTGCCCCGAACGCACGTTTTCGCCCTTGGCTTCGTCAGTATCTAGCCATCCTCCCATAAACATGAATGGAGGGGGGCGGGGCAGCTGTGTTTGCCAGTCATCGGGCACAGAACGGATGACCGAATGACAAGGGTGCCGGCCCAGAGATTAGACATCTCCTTTGGATAGGGGATAAGATGTTTTTAGTGGAGTACCCCTTTAACCCCTTAAGGACCAAGGACGTACCGGTACGTCCTTGGTCCTGCTCTTCCGATATAACGCGGGGTTACACAGTAACCCCGCGTCATATCATGGCGGGCCCGGCGTCATAGTGAAGCCGGGACCCGCCTCTAATAGCGCGCAGCGCCGATCGCGGCGCCGCGCGCTATTAACCCTTTAGCCGCGCGCTCAAAGCTGAGCCGCGCGGCTAAAAGTGAAAGTGAAAGTTCCCGGCTAGCTCAGTCGAGCTGTTCGGGATAGCCGCGGCTAATCGCGGCATCCCGAACAGCTGACAGGACAGCGGGAGGGCCCCTTCCTGCCTCCTCGCTGTCCGATCGCCGAATGACTGCTCAGTGCCTGAGATCCAGGCATGAGCAGTCATCCGGCAGAATCGTTGATCACTGGTTTCTTATGAGAAACCAGTGATCAACATAGAAGATCAGTGTGTGCAGTGTTATAGGTCCCTATGGGACCTATAACACTGCAAAAAAAAAGTGAAAAAAAAAAGTGAATAAAGATCATTTAACTCCTCCCCTATTAAAAGTTTGAATCACCCCCCTTTTCCAATAAAAAAAAAAACACAGTGTAAATAAAAATAAAAATAAACATATGTGGTATCACCGCGTGCGGAAATGTCCGAATTATAAAAATATATCATTAATTAAACCGCTCGGTCAATGGCGTGCGCGCAAAAAAATTCCAAAGTCCAAAATAGTGCATTTTTGGTCACTTTTTATATCATTTAAAAATGAATAAAAAGTGATCAATAAGTCCTATCAATGCAAAAATGGTACCGTTAAAAACTTCAGATCACGGCGCAAAAAATGAGCCCTCATACCGCCCCATACACGGAAAAATAAAAAAGTTATAGGGGTCAGAAGATGACAATTTTAAACGTATTAATTTTCCTGCATGTAGTTATGATTTTTTCCAGAAGTCCGACAAAATCAAACCTATATAAGTAGGGTATCATTTTAATCGTATGGACCTACAGAATACATATCAGGTGTCATTTTTACCGAAAAATGTACTACGTAGAAACGGAAGCCCCCAAAAGTTACAAAACAGCGTTTTTTTTTCAATTTTGTCGCACAATGATTTTTTTTCCCGCTTCACCATAGATTTTTGGGCAAAATGACTGACGTCATTACAAAGTAGAATTGGTGGCGCAAAAAATAAGCCATCATATGGATTTTTAGGTGTAAATTTGAAAGAGTTATGATTTTTTAAAGGCAAGGAGCAAAAAACGAAAATGCAAAAACGGAAAAACCTCCGGTCCTTAAGGGGTTAAGGCCCAATCCACGGCAACAACAACAAAAAAAACTGGCTTATTGTACATGTTCTGTTTGGAATTTCTTGTATTTTAGAAATATTTTGTACCTCACCAGAATAGGGTTTAGTTAAGAAGATTCATAAAATGCACTAAATGTATTGATGTGTATAACTGTTAATATTGTAAGGATATTATACCTACTGAGTTAAAAGAACAAGATACTTTTAAATAATACTTTTTCAATAAATGTTTATTAAACAAACATGGGTGAGAAAATATTTTAATACACCCATTGTGACTAAAAATGTGTTTGTGAAATGTCAAACTAATCAGCACACAATATAGGTAATCACCAAGAGACATCAATGCCAAAACTGATGCAGTAAAAAAAATAAAAAAAAAATAAATAAAAGAAAACATTCCTGAATCCTCAAATTTACCCACCATACGCCGTCATAACTTCTATAGACTACTGGACTGCCCAGCAACCCCAAAAAAGGTGTATACTACTGTAAGAGTATTCTGTGGAGTTTAGCATTATCTCAGATTTATATGAAAGTTCTATAGTTACAGCATACAATTATTACACTTTCAGTAAATTCACCGGAAAATCAGTTTGTGCCAAAGACAAATCACTTGGATTCTCTTTATTTTCAGTAGCTGAGATATCTGTGGCTCTTAAAGTGTCAGAATCATGAGCACATGGACTAGGTGCAGTTGTATTACTGTTGCTGCATGTAGTAGGAGATATCACTTCAGGTGGTTGATCTGGAGGCACCGGAGCTGCCGATGACACAGGACCTGGTATCGGTAAGCTTGTCATGTGAAATATGTTACCCAAGCGGCAGCAGATCTAAGAAAAGGAAATGTATGTGAAACAGAATAGAGTTACTATGCATAACCGCTGTAGGAAAATCACATGAAAGAATTCAGAAAAACCATCAAAATGATAATCACTACCCTTTTAATGAGAGGTCTGGATTGTTTTCCGAAGATTTCTCCTTTTCTGAAGACTAAAATGTAAACCTTGACTAAATCAGTAAAATTAAAGGCATCTTTTAACATAACAGGGCAGATTAGCCAAGGTTTGCACTGTGTTTTGTGTTTGTTTTGTTTGTTTATGTTTCATTTTACTGTATACAAAAATGTCTTCGAGCATAAAACATATACATTATACACAAATAAGCATATATTTATTCTGTGCTGTAGAAACATCTGCACGTTCCATGACAAGGGGGTGTGAGTTATCAGGAAAAGGGCATTGCATGCTGCAGCTCAGAAGTTGTTTGACATTTGAGCTTGGAAGAAAATCATGCTTTTATAACTTTGCAAACAGCCATCAGCTAAGAGACATATATCATTTGTTTAACCTTCTATCAGCTATCTGCAAATGTCTGCAGCTCTAAACATGATATACAGACGACAGCTTCCCTTTAAGATAATGTGTTTTTCAGCAGCAAACATTTACCTTGATCAACCTAGTGAAAGTTAATCTGGAAAAGAGGATGGTGATGCGATCTTGGCCCAGATTAATGTTTAGTTTGGCTACATTTCTGGTCTCCAGGTCTTTTTAGTGTTAGAAAATTACTGCAGTTATTGAAGCCAGATAAAAGCTAATGGTTATTTTTTATGCAAATCTACTGCTCATTTATAATAATAGTGTATCCCCAGCCTCCACTGGGTTGTGCTACAGGATTACGGCTCTATATATGGCCTAGCCAAAATATAACTCTCATAAAATCCTGTGGTGTTCTACTGTTCACCCATATGCTTCCAGGAGTCTTTCCCTGTTGGATTTTGAATAAAAATAATGAATAGATTTTGTATTACTGAGCAAATGTTCCCTAGCAATGATTCTAGGGGAAAATAATTGTAATGCGGCACCGTATGAAGCACCTGTTTAAATGTTTGATGTTCCCAACAAATAATTCCCAAGGACATCCTTGTGAAATATATACATATAAACTGATATATTAAACTTTTGGGACTAGATACCTGGGTGATAAGAAATTAAACTTCTTCATTGAAATGCATTAACCCCTAAAATAAAACAAAATCCAAACAAACAGAAAATCCCCACTGTAAACATGTTTGTAAATCCTAGCTCTGTTCTATTGAGATTATCTAGTGTGATCTAATATTTTGTCATTTCTAGGGTATCCAAGTCTCCTGGACATGTAACACATGTTGAATACAACCACATACATATTTTATGTATTTATGTTTATTTGTATTACATAAATAAAACTGATAAACAGTGCTGTACAGAAATTGTCATTTTTTTTAATCACTTTTTTCCCCAATAGAGCTCCCAATTTAAAGGGGTTACCCAGGAATAGAAAAAAAGAGCCAACTTCTTTCAAAAACCGATCCCCTACTATCTCCAGGTTAGGTGTGGTTCTGCAGTTTAGTTCCATTGAAGTGGATGGAGCCAAGTTGTAATTCCACACCCAACCCAGAGACAGACGTGGAGCTGTTTTTGAATGAAATCAGCTCTGTTTTTCTATTCCTGGATAACCCCTTTAATTTCAGGTACACACACACACTTGGGTAATATTTTTATATGAAGCAAAACAACATTTCAGTATGGTTTTGAGGTGTTGGACGAAACCAGAATACCCAAAGAAAACCTATTCAAACTCGGGAAAACATACAAACTTCATGTGTGTGTTGTCCAACCTACAATGCTTATGCTAAGCCATGGTGCTGCCTGTGTTTTAAGTATAATGCTTGTCACAGATTTTTCGGATTATAGCCAGCAAGTGATGAGTGTACATGGCTGACTAAGTGGAAAATACAGCAGCTGGGAGTTCTGTAGTTATTGCAGTATGGCTAGACCACAGGATGTTGAACACATGCATTACACTGTGAAAAGGCGTTCTGTGGAATAAATGAGTGTGCGTGACATAGATACTCAAAGATGTGAAACACACAGACACAAAGTAATCCAATAAAACATAGATAATATAACTTTAGAAAATTGATATTTGTTAGGAAGTGAGTTAAAGCAAATCTGTTGTTAGGTTTATACCCTCTCTTAGGGTGGTTTTAACTAGTGACGGAGACCCTGATTAAAAGGGTTACTGTCATTAAAAACAACTTTTAACATGTTGCTCAAACATGCAATTGATCGCATCAGGTCTCACTACTGATAATCCATAACAGACCAATATATGGAGGGTTAATCACTACTGACTTCCATGCAGGGTAATTGTTGGATCAGCTGACCGGGATATGCAATGCTGCCCGCTTCTCCAGATTATAACTCATGATCTCAGGCGGGTAAGTGAAACTTGGTGTGATCAAACACTTTTGACATGTCTGAGCAACAAGTTGTTTAAATGACAGTAAAGCTTTAAAGGAAATGTTTCATTGGAAAATGGACTATTGTTTAAAGCAATACTGTCAATAATGTTAATTTTTGACATGTTGGACAGACATGTTAAAAGTTAAGATTGATCCGAATCTTAGTGCTGAGACACCTTCCAATCATTAGGTATTGCTGGGTGAACCACATGGCAACAAGCTTCACTACCTGACTGGCTGCATAAACTGAATGATGCACTTCATAGACTATAATGGAGTGCACCTGTCAGAATGGGTGGTCAGCCAGGGAGTAAAGCGCACTGCCACGTGCTTCACCCAGCTATAATATAACTGATGATCACAAGGGGTCTCAGCATTGAGACTCTTACTGATCTTAACATTTGACATGTCTGTGTGACATTAATGACAGTAATGCTTTAAATCAAGTTTCTATGTTAAAGGTGTAGTCTCATTGATAAAAACCTATCCCCTATCCGTGGGATAGGGGATAAGTTTTAGATTGCTGGGGGTCCGAGCCCAATCTCCTGTATGGAGCCCTGACTCTCCCCTGGAGCGGCGTGTCACGACCCCTGCTCGAAGCAGGGGCACCACGCCCCCTCCATATATCTCTATGGGAGAACCGAAGATAGCCGAATGGCTCTCCTATAGAGATATATGGAGGGGGCATGACGGCTCCACTTTGGAAGGGGGTCATGACGTGCCACTCCAGGGGAGGGTCGGGGCTCCATACAGGAGATCACAAGGGCCCTAGCTCTTGGACCCCCCACAATCTAAAGCGTATCCCTATTTTGCGGATAGGGGATAAGTTTTCACCCATAAGATATCTCCTTTAAACATATTCTTTTAAAATAGTTGGTGATGTTTTTATAATTTTCCATTTTACTATCTATATTATAAAATAATCCTGAAATCTTGCCATTTTCATTCTGACTACTATAGACTTAAGGCTTAGATGAAAACATTACGGGGGAGATTTATCAAAACCTGTCCAGAGGAAAAGTTGCCCAGTTGCCCATAGCAACCAATCATATTGCCTCTTTCATTTTTAACAAGGCCTCTGAAAAAGGAAAGAAGCGATCTGATTGGTTGCTATGGGCAACTTTTCCTCTGCACTGGTTTTGATAAATCTACCCCTACCATAAGAAAATAGAAACATATTTAAAAAAAGAACATATTGCGTTATCCATCTCTATCTTGGTGATACATTCCCTTTAACCAATGTATTACTTATTTTCATGTAGCAGATCTTTTATTGGAGGTGTGTCCTTACACTATTTAACACCATGCAATCAAAGCTGACAGGTCCATATTGTGCAGGGTCACAACCAGTTGGCTGTTTAGTCATACAATTCTAGTAAGCAAAAAGTAGGATTAGACTAGGTTCACATTGCCGTTGTGCTCTGACCCGTTCAGGGTCCGACCGGCTCCTTTTCTTGTGCCAAACTGATTCTGAACAGGTCAGACCACAACTGACACCGCCGGGTCCTGATGGATCCCCTTGACTTGAATGGGAGCCATCAGGTGTTTGGTATTTTACAGAAGCTGAGCAGAGGAAAAAGACATGTACAGTATTTTTTTCTCCGCTTAATTCCCGTCCATCCAACAGACGGAGCTCCCTTTAGCCGAGAGCAGCAGCAGTGTGAACTTAGCCTTAGCACAACACAGAGCTGTAAGAAAAAAATAATTACAGAATTGTTGTTTCATGGAGAATACAAGTATTTGCTAATACAGACAGGTCAGCAAAGACCACAGATCCTCTATAACTGTGCATTTACCTGTGCACGGATTTTTAATGCAGGTCCAAGCTTCAGCCCCATTGTGTCCAAGAGATGATCCTCAGTCAGTAAAGGGAGAGTTACTCCATCAATATCATGGTCTTTAAAAACCTAGAATGCAAATGGTTATTAATATGCAGTTTACAGGAGACTTAGAATTCATGACATAATGTAGCTATAAATATTAAATGATAGATACAAAAAAAAAAAATAACTGATGGTAAATCCTTCCAACCGTCTCATAGCTTTTAATAGTGTATTTAGTGTAAATAAAATTCTGTCTATACCTCAAATTAATATAGAGGAAGTGGAGATTATGAGAACATATATTTCAAATGCAATAGTGTCCCCATACCCAGGGCAGTAACAGCCATAGTGCCCTCATGGCAGAACCATCCACAGTGCAAAATTATAGAACCCTCCAGAGTGCCTCCAGAATAGTGTCAGCCACAGAACCCTCATGTCAGTGACAGCCATAGTACTACCATTGCAGAGCATCCAAAGTGTTAGTCAGCAGTTATTCACTTGCTATTCTCCCTGCTGCACCCCGCATTCGTTCAGAGCGCTGGGTGCAGCGCCGGAGGCTCGTGAAGTCACAGCCGCACCCTGCTCATGACATCATGGCCACGCTTCCTCAATGCAATTCTATGGGAGTGGGCATGACGGTTGTCACACCCCCTCCCATAGACTTGCATTGAGGGGGCATGGCCGTGACATCACGAGCGGGGTGTGACCGTGATGTCACGAGCCTCCGTCCCACATCGCCAGTCATCCGACATGGAGCGAAGTTTGCTCTGTGCACCCGATGTCTGCTGTGCCGCAGCCAAGATCGCGGGGGTCCCCAGCGGCGGAACCCCTGCGATCAGACATCATATCCCCTATCCTTATCCCCTATAAGATGTCTAGGGGTGGAATACCCCTTTAAAGGTGACACTCGAGGACAACAGTATATAATTGTTTTTATTTTTGGAATTCCTAGCTTAATGCCTTTAAATGGGCACTGGCAGATGCAAAAACTTTTTATGTATTGTACATCTTGGCAAAACATTAACCTTTCTAATATGCTTCATAAGAAAATGTTATTTCCTTTTTTATAAAATCATGGCCTATAAAATCATGGCTTTGTCCAAGCTGAAGCATAGGCATGGACAAATGAGTCCAAGTGAGGGTGTCCTATCAGACCGGAGAGCACAGAGGAGTCCTATCAGACAGGAGAGAGCACAGAGGAGTCCTATCAGACAGGAGAGAGCACAAAGGAGTCCTATCAGACAGGAGAGGGCACAAAGGAGTCCTATCAGACAGGAGAGAGCACAGAGGAGTCCTATCAGACAGGAGAGAGCACAAAGGAGTCTTATCAGACAGGAGAGAGCACGGAGGAGTGCTATCAGACAGGAGAGAGCACAGAGGAGTACTATCAGACAGGAGAGAGCACAGAGGAGTCCTATCAGACAGGAGAAAACACAGAGGAGTCCTATCAGACAGGAGAGAGCACAGAGGAGTCCTATCAGACAGGAGAGAGCACAGAGGAGTGATATCAGACAGGAGAGAGCACAGAGGAGTACTATCAGACAGGAGAGTGCACAGAACAGTGCTATCAGACAGGAGAGAGCACAGAGGAGTACTATCAGACAGGAGAGAGCACAGAGGAGTCCAATCAGACAGGAGAGAGCACAGAGGAGTGCTATCAGACAGGAGAAAACACAGAGGAATACTATCAGACAGGAAAGAGCACAGAGGAGTCCTATCAGACAGGAGAAAGCACAGAGGAGTCCTATCAGACAGGAGAGAGCACAGAGGAGTACTATCAGACAGGAGAGAGCACAGAGGAGTCCTATCAGACAGGAGAAACACAGAGGAGTACTATCAGACAGGAGAGAGCACAGAGATGTCCTATCAGACAGGAGAGTGTACAGAGGAGTACTATCAGACAGGAGAGAGCACAGAGGAGTCCTATCAGACAGGAGAAAACACAGAGGAATACTATCAGACAGGAAAGAGCACAGAGTCCTATAAGACAGGAGAAAGCACAGGAGTACTATCAGACAGGAGAGAGCACAGAGTAGTACTATCAGACAGGAGAGAGCACAGAGGAGTTCTATCAGACAGGAGAGAGCACAGAGGAGTACTATCAGACAGGAGAGAACACAGAGGAGTACTATCAGACAGGAGAGAGCACAGAGGATTCCTATCAGACAGGAGAGAGCACAGAGGATTCCAATCAGATAGGAGAGTGCACAGAGGAGTCCTATCAGACAGGAGAGAGCACAAAGGAGTCTGCTCAGACAGGAGAGAGCACAGAGGAGTGCTATCAGACAGGAGAAAGCACAGAGGAGTACTATCAGACAGGAGAGAGCACAGAGGAGTCCTATCAGACAGGAGAAAACACAGTGGAGTACTATAAGAAAGAAGAGAGCACAGAGGAGTTCTATCAGACAGGAGAAAGCACAGAGGAGTACTATCAGACAGGAGAGAGCACAGAGGAGTACTATCAGACAGGAGAGAGCACAGAGGAGTGCTATCAGACAGGAGACAGCACAGAGGAACACTATCAGACAGGAGACAGCACGGAGCTGTGCTATCAGACAGGAGAGAGCACAGAGGAGTGCTATCAGACAGGAGAGAGCACAGAGGAGTCCTGTCAGACAGGATAGAGAGTCCAAGTGAGGGTAGGCTAGCACTCCTCTGTGTGTCTGATAGGACAGGAGAGAGAACAGATGAGTCCTATCAGACATGGGAGAGCACAGAGTAGTCCTATCAGAGAGGAGAGAGTACAGAGGTGTACTATCAGACAGGAGAGAGCACAGAGGAGTCCTATCAGACAGGAGAGAGCACAGAGGAGTACTATCAGACAGGAGAGAGCACAGAGGAGTACTATCAGACAGGAGAGAGCCCAGAGGAGTCCTATCAGACAGGAGAGAGCACAGAGGAGTCCTATCAGACAGGAGAGAGCACAAAGGAGTCCTATCAGACAGGAGATAGCACAGAGGAGTACTATCAGATGGGAGAGAGCACAGTAGAGTACTATCAGACAGGAGAGAGCACAGAGGAGTACTAGCAGACAGGGGAGAGCACAGAGGAGTCCTATCAGACAGGAGAGAGCACAGAGGACTCCTATCAGTCAGGAGAGAGCACAGAGGAGTCCTATCAGACAGGAGAGAGCACAGAGGAGTGCTGTCAGACAAGAGAGAGCACAGAGGAGTCCTATCAGACAGGAGAGAGCACAGAGGAGTCCTATCAGACAGGAGAGAGCACAGAGGAGTCCTATCAGACAGGAGAGAGCACAGAGGAGTCCTATCAGACAGGAGAGAGCACAGAGGAGTACTATCAGACAGGAGAGAGCACAGAGGAGTACTATCAGACAGGAGAGAGCACAGAGGAGTACTATCAGACAGGAGAGAGCACAGAGGAGTTCTATCAGACAGGAGAGAGCCCAGAGGAGTCCTATCAGACAGGAGAGAGCACAGAGGAGTCCTATCAGACAGGAGAGAGCACAGAGGAGTCCTATCAGATGGGAGAGAGCACAGTGGAGTACTATCAGACAGGAGAGAGCACAGAGGAGTACTTGCAGACAGGGTAGAGCACAGAGGAGTCCTATCAGACAGGAGAGAGCACAGAGGAGTCCTATCAGACAGGAGAGAGTACAGAGGTGTACTATCAGACAGGAGAGAGCACAGAGGAGTCCTATCAGACAGGAGAGAGCACAGAGGAGTACTATCAGACAGGAGAGAGTACAGAGGAGTCCTATCAGACAGGAGAGAGCACAGAGGAGTCCTATCAGACAGGAGAGAGCACAGAGGAGTCCTATCAGACAGGAGAGAGCACAGAGGAGTCCTATCAGATGGGAGAGAGCACAGTGGAGTACTATCAGACAGGAGAGAGCACAGATGAGTACTAGCAGACAGGGGAGAGCACAGAGGAGTCCTATCAGACAGGAGAGAGCACAGAGGAGTCCTATCAGACAGGAGAGAGCACAGAGGAGTCCTATCAGACAGGAGAGAGCACAGAGGAGTGCTGTCAGACAAGAGAGAGCACAGAGGAGTCCTATCAGACAGGAGAGAGCACAGAGGAGTCCTATCAGACAGGAGAGAGCACAGAGGAGTGCTGTCAGACAAGAGAGAGCACAGAGGAGTCCTATCAGACAGGAGAGAGCACAGAGGAGTCCTATCAGACAGGAGAGAGCACAGAGGAGTACTATCAGACAGGAGAAAGCATATAGAGGAGTACTATCAGACAGACAGACAAAAAAAAAAAAGATTGTTCCTGATAATTGGCTTGTGCAGGAGACAGCGATCAGCCAATGAATGAGAAACAAGAAACCATCAACCTGTGTACATGGGTGAAGTGCGGCCAACAATGATGAAATTAAAGAGCAGGACAATCAACCCAGTGATCGTTCGTATGGTCTGACCTTGGTGCTCCAGTACTGGACAACTAATGCACTATACACAGAATAGGGGATAAGTGTCTGAACGTGGGGGGTCCGACAGCTGGGAATCTACTGCCTGGCACCCCGGCTCTCTCCATGTGTGGAGCTGTATCAACCAATGCACAAAGTGGTGGCTGACACTCCCCCTCCATGCATCCCTATGGGAGAGCCGGAGATACAGGGCATAAGTTGTTCAATCTCGGAGTACCCCTTTAAATCTTTTAGTTACTTTGGTATTCTATCTGTTCTGTATCTGTAGATGCTGTGAATTCGCGGCAGTCTGAATCCAAATTTTTGTTAAATTCATTCTTAATCAATTTAATCATCTCTAAATGGGAACATTAAAGAAATGAATAATGAAATACACTTCAAATATGTATGAAAATAAGCTTAAATAACTCATGTAAATGAAAAAAATGTCTCTACAAGACGTAAGTATTTTAGAAGCATTTTCTTCTTGAAATCGTCATGTAATAGTCATGAATTCAGCCTACATGTTTTTTTTTTTCTTTTAGTCAAAAACAGTTTTCCCAAATCTAACTCCTTACAACCGGGATGTAATGGCTTTGCTAGACCTTCTGCTTAACTTGTAATACCCAGCAAAGATCTCTCTCCAGACTAGTGATGTCGCGAACATAAAATTTTCGGTTCGCGAACCGCGAACCTCCGCAAAAGTTTGCGAACCGGCGAACCGGGCGAACCGCCATTGACTTCAATGGGCAGGTGAATTTTAAAACCCACAGGGACTCTTTCTGGCCACAATAGTGATTTAAAAGTTGTTTCAAGGGTACTAACACCTGGACTGTGGTGTGCCGGAGTGGGATCCATGGCAAAACTGCCATGGAAAATGACATAGTTTATGCAGAGTCTGGTTTTAATCCATAAAGGGCATAAATCACCTATTATTCCTAAAAGGTGTGGAATAACGTGCTTTAGCCCCCATTAGGCAGCACATAGAGCCCCCCTTTAGGCATCACATAGTTAGATTCCCCCCTTTAGACAGCACATAGATTCCCCCATATTAGGCAGCACATAGTTAAATCCCCCCTTTAGGCATCACATAGTTAGATTCCCCCATGTTAGGCAGCACATAGTTAGAGCTCCCCTTTAGGCAGCACATAAGATTCCCCCATATTAGGCAGCACATAGTTAGAGCAGGAAAATGTGATATTGTCGCAGCTGTAGCAGCGGCCATAAAAATAGCAGCACCATAACAAGTGCAGCAGCAAAGGCCAGAAAAATTAGGCATGTACACCTGGCAGGAAAATTTGGTATTGTCGCAGCTGTAGCAGCGGCCATAAAAATTGCAGCAACATAACAAGTACAGCAGCAAAGGCCAGAAAAATTAGGCATGTACACATGGATGAAAAATTGGGTATTGTCGCAGCCACAGCTGTAGCAACAGGCAGAAAAATTGCAGCACCATAACAAGTGCAGCAGCAGAGGCCAGAAAAATTAGGCATGTACACCTGGCAGGAAAATTTGGTATTGTCGCAGCTGTAGCAGCGGCCATAAAAATTGCAGCACCATAACAAGTGCAGCAGCAGAGGCAAGAAAAATTAGGCATGTACACCTGGCGGGAAAATTTGGTATTGTCGCAGCTGCTGCTGTAGCAGCGGCCTGAAAAATTTCTGTTTGTTTTGCCAGGCAGAAAGTGCCCTAAAACATTGCGGCTTGAACCCTAGTTGGTGGCGGATAAGTCATGCAAGTCACAGCAGCGTGTGGACCATTTTTAGGCCAAGGCCGGTCATCTGATCAGGCCTTGTTCAGTCAATTGTATTTCCCAGTGTCAGTCCCTTCGGGATCCATCCCTCATTCATCTTAAGAAAGGTGAGGTAATCCAGACTTTTTTGATCAAGGCGACTCCTCTTCTCAGTGACAATACCTCCTGCTGCACTGAAGGTCCTTTCTGACAGGACACTTGAAGCAGGACAGGCCAGAAGTTTGAGCGCAAATTGGGATAGCTCAGGCCACAGGTCAAGCCGGCACACCCGGTAGTCAAGGGGTTCATCGCTCCTCAGAGTGTCGATATCTGCGGTTAAGGCAAGGTAGTCTGCTACCTGTCGGTCAAGTCGGTCTCTGATGGTGGACCCCGAAGGGCTGTGGCGTAGGACTTAAAAAGCTCTGCATGTCCTCCACCAACAGCATGTCTGTACAGCTTCCTGTCCTTGCCGGCGTGTTCGTGGGAGGAGGAGGAGGATTACTTTCACCTCTTCCCCTGTTAGATCCCTGTTGTGCTGTGACATGACCCTTATACGCTGTGTACAGCATACTTCTTCATTTATTTTGGACCTGCTGAATCCTTTCCGCCTTGCTGTAATGCGGTAACATGTCAGGCACTTTATGTTTATACCGGGGGTCTAGTAGCGTGGACACCCAGTACAGGTCGTTCTCCTTCATCCTTTTTATACGAGGGTCCTTCAACAGGCACGACAGCATGAAAGACCCCATTTGCACAAGTACGGATGCCGAGCTACTCATGTCCCGTTCCTTGTCCTCAGTGATGTCAGGGAAGGTATAATCTTCTTCCCCCCAGCCACGTACAACACCACGGGAACCAGATAGGTGACAAGAAGCACCCTGGAATGCCTGCTGTGGTTGGTCTTCCTCCTCTGACTCCTCTTCCTCACAATCCTCTTCCAGTGTTGCCACAGGTCCAGCAAGCGATGCTGATAAGGCTGTTTCTGGTGGTGATGGTGTCCACAACTTTTCCTCTTCACGCTCATCTACTGCCTGATCCAGCACTCTTCGCAGGGCACGCTCCAGGAAGAAAACAAACGGTATGATGTCGCTGATGGTGCATTCGGTGCGACTGACCAGGTTTGTCACCTCCTCAAAAGGACGCATGAGCCTACAGGCATTGCGCATGAGCCTCCAGTAACGTGGCAAAAAAATTCCCAGCTCCGCAGATGATGTCCTAGCACCCCGGTCATACAAATATTCGTTGACGGCTTTTTCTTGTTGGAGCAGGCAGTCGTACATTGGGAGTGTTGAATTCCAACGTGTCGGGCTGTCGCAAATCAAGCGCCTCACTGGCATGTTGTTTCGCCGCTGGATATCTGACAAGTGCGCCATGGCCATGTAGGAATGCCTGAAATGGCCACACACCTTCCTGGACTGCTTCAGGACATCCTGTAAGCCTGGGTACTTGAGCACAAAGCGTTGTACAATCAGATTACACACATGTGCCATGCACGGCACATGTGTCAACTTGCCCAACCTCAATGCCGCCAACAAATTTGTTCCGTTGTCACAAACCACCTTGCCGATCTCCAGTTGGTGCAGAGTCAGCCACTGGTCCACCTGTGCGTTCAGGACCAACAGGAGCGCTGGTGCGGTGTGACTCTCCGCTTTGAGGTAAGTCAACCCCAAGATGGTGTGACACTGCCGTATCCGGGATGTGGAATAGCACCTGGGGAGCTGGGGGGGGGGGGGGGGCGGTGATGTGGTGCAAGACGCAGCAGTGAAAGAGGATTCGGCCGAGGATGTTATGGAAGAGGATGGAGTAGGAGGAGTAGAGGAGGTGGCAGCAGGCCTGCCTGCAAGTCGTGGCGGTGTCACCAACTCCTCTGCAGAGCCACGCATTCCATGCGTGGCAGCCGTCACCAGGTTTACCCAATGAGCAGTGTAGGTGATATACCTGCCCTGACCATGCTTTGCAGACCAGGTATCAGTGGTCAGATGGACCCTTGCCCCTACACTGTGTGCCAGACATGCCATAATTTCCTTTTGCACAATGGAGTAAAGGTTGGGGATTGCCTTTTGTGCAAAAGAATTTCGTCCGGGTACCTTCCACTGCGGTGTCCCAATGGCTACAAATTTTTTAAAGGCCTCAGACTCCACCAGCTTCTATGGTAAAAGCTGGCGGGCTAGCAGTTCTGACAAGCCAGCTGTCAGACGCCGGGCTAGGAGGTGACTTTGAGACCTTGTCTTCTTGCGCTCAAACATCTCCTTGACAGACACCTGACTGTGGGCAGATGAGCAGGAACTGCTCAAGGCGAGAGACGGAGAGGCGGATGGTTGAGAGGGGGCAAGGAGGGCAGCAGTGGTTGACCTGGCTGAAGATGCTGGGCCAGGAGGAGGATAACGGCTTTGACTTTGTGTGCTGCTTGTACTGACGTGTTGATCCCATAGGCGTTTGTGATGTGACATCATGTGCCTTCGCAAAGCAGTTGTGCCTAGGTGGGTGTTGGACTTCCCACGACTCAGTTTCTTCTGGCACAGGTTGCAAATGGCCTCACTGTTGTCAGAGGCAGACACACAAAAAAATGCTACACTGCTGAGCTCTGCGATGACGGCATTCTGGTGGTGGCAACAGCATGCGTTGATTGGCGTCCCGTCTGGCTGACCCCGGGTGCCGATGCATGCTGTCTGACTGTGCCACTAGCTCCATGCGACGACCTCCCCCTGCGTCCAACTCGTCTCCTCCTCCTCTCTGTCTCCCCATCTGAACTTTCCCCCTCTTCTTCTCTTCTAGCGGGCACCCACGTGGCATCCACTGACACATCGTCATCATCAACACCTTCACCGCTATCTGACACCTCAAGAAAGAAGGAGCAGCGGGTACAACATCATCATCACACCGTACGTCCATGTGTGTAATGCTGCCTGACTGAGACATATCCCTGTTAACTACATCCTCTGGCAATAATGGTTGTGCACCACTCATGTCTTCAAACTGATGTGTAAATAACTCCTCTGACGGATCAAGTAAAGCTGCTATGGTGCTAGTGTTGGCGGCAGGCGGGCAAGTGGTAGCATGAGAGGTGCCCGAAGCTAAGCTAGAGGAGGAGAAGGACGGTGCGTCATGGTTCCGAGCGGAAGCTTTAGAAGTAGATTGGGTGTCTTGTGATAGCCAGTCAACTAAGTCCTCAGAACTTTGGAGGTCCAGGGTACGTGGCCTCTGAACACTGGCCATTCTAGGGCTAAAGGGAATCCCAGCACCACGATGGCCCCTGCGGGGTGGCCTTCCTCTGCCTGTCATTTTTTTGGTTAAATTTACACAAGTGTCACACTTAATGTGATTTGCACTAGGGTGACACAATTTGCCCTGCAGGCAAGAAAAATGGCAAATGTGACGTGAACTAACAGTGACGGCTGATTTTATTTAACAGCCAAAACAGGTATTTTTTTTTAATTTGCACAACTGTCACACCTAACCTAATGTGATTTGCACTAGGGTGACACAATTTGCCCTGCAGGCAGGAAAAATGGCAACTGTGACGTGAACTAACAGTGACAGCTCATTTTATTTAACAGCCAAAAAAGGTATTTTTTTTTACATTTGCACAACTGTCGCACCTAATGTGATTTGCACTAGGGTGACACAATTTGACCTGCAGGCAGGAAAAATGGCAACTGTGACGTGAACTAACAGTGACGGCTGATTTTATTTAACAGCCAAAAAAGGTTTTTATTTTTTAATTTGCGTAACTGTCACACCTAATGTGATTTTCACTAGTGTGACAATGAGCAGAGTTCCCCTTTTATGCAGTGGTCCCCAACCAGGGTGCCTCCAGCTGTTGCAAAACACACGGACTGATATATTTCAGCCCTTTGAATACTGTAGTAGTTAGTTGCTTTAAAGAAAAAAAGCTTGCCAGCGGAGTTCCCCTTTTAAGCAGTGGTCTCCAACCAGGGTACCTACAGCTGTTGCAAAACACATGGACTGATATCTTTCAGCCCTTTGAATACTGTAGTAGTTAGTTGCTTGAAGGAACTTAAGTTTGATTCTGGAGTACCCCTTTTAACCGGCGGTTCCCTCCCAACCAAGACTGATATCTTTCAGCCCTAAAAAGGGCTTTTTTGGGTGCTGTCCTTAAAGCAGATGTTACACTAGTGCTTAAGGAGTAAACTGGACCCTGAATACACCATCTAGCAGCAACCTAGCTATCGCTTTCCCTATTACAGCAGGAGCAGATTCTCTGACCCTCCACTTCCTAAGCCTGCAGCATGCTGAATGAGGCTAAAATGGCGTCCGTGCAAGAGGTAGAAGGGTCTGGAAGGGAGGGACTGATGCTGATTGGCTGTAATGTGTCTGCTGACTCTGACTCACAGGGTCAAAGTTTACTGCAATGTTAAAGTATAGGGGGCGGATCGAAATTCACATATGTTCGCCCGGCGATGCGAACGCGAACATGCGAAATTCTCCGGGAACTGTTCGCCGGCGAACAATTCGCAACATCTCTACTCCAGACAGATCACATCCAGGAGATGGCCGGACATTTACTAACTTCTTCATGCTTCTTCCCTATTGTTTTCTATGTCTTTTCATATTAGGAAATGTTCTTCTATGTTTACTGTGTAAGAATGAATGCAATGAGTGTTGTAGTTGAGCACTTAGGGAATATCTAATAGGTGCTGGTTAGACAGTTTTCAGCCGATGTGATCTCCTATGGTCAGTGAAGTTTCATGGATATATTAACTAATGCTGGAAGAACATCTGGTACACCACTAGACTGTGAATCAGCAATCTGCTTCCTCCGTTGACAGACAGAATGCTCACTACTGAATTCAGCCTGTTTATAATGTACTCAAAGTGAATATAAAGTAGCTGTACACTTCCCGATGTGTGGACTACTCCTCAATTTAAAGGGGTATTCTGGCCAAATACATCTTATCCCCTATCCTTTGGAAAAATGCTTGATCGCGGGGGGTCCGGTCTCTGTGCAGCACCCACATTCTATGCGGGGCTGCGTCTCCAGTCTCAGAAACCTCTTTGTTTCCGGAATGAAGACGTGACGTCACGCCACGCCCCTCTCCATTCATGTCTATGGGAGGGTGCTGCACGGAGATGGCGGGGGGTCCCAGCGACGAACCCCCTGTGATCAGACATCTTATCTCCTATCCTTTGTATATGGGATATGATGTATTTGGCCAGAATACCCCTTTAACATTGAAATCTGCATGTTAAGGTAACATGAGATGTTACCAACATGTGCATAATATACCATAATCTAAAGTAAATCTACTGTACAATTGTTCGGCTAGTTTAATGGGGTTGTTCTATTAAGAAATATAGGTCTAAACAGAAGCATTATGTAAAATTTGACATATGTGCAAACATTTCTGAAAATGTCTTGTTTGAAAGATATAGCTATGCCCCATTTGCATTCATTGTTTTGATAACTGTTGCCCTTGGTTACGATCCACTGAGGTGGGTTGCACATGCTCAGCTCAACTGCAGTCTCGTGAGGGTAATGGCAGTTCATCTCTACTGTGCATGTAAACAAGGGGGATTGTGGGAACGTGTGTGCTCTGTAGCCTGGCAACAGCAGGGTCACCAAATAAACTTTTATAAACTAACGCAGGCTATGTTCCCTAACTACTCCTAACACTCCTCTCTTAAAAGTTTTTTAGAGCTTTAAAAAGCTCTGTATCATACCTTTCTTCTTGCTCATATAGTGCAATCTCCCAGCAGGAGAAAGTGGGTATTTCACAGCAGGCATGACATCACTGAAGCCTGCTGGGGAACCACTTCCGCCCTCACATTGTTTCAGTGCTGTGATGAATAGAAGACCTCAGGTTCTGTGCCCCTTTCATTGATGCTCTGTGCAGCTTTCAGTGAGGCTCTGTGCAGCTTTCAGTGAGGCTCTGTGCATGTTTTAGTGAGGCTCTTTGCAGCTTTCAATGGGGTTATTTACAGCTTTCAGTGGGGCTCTATGCATGTTTCAGTGATGCTCTGTGCAGCTTTCAGTGAGGCTCTATGCAGCTGTCAATCAAGCTCAGTGCAGAGAAGCACTTCCTGAGTTTGGTCTCCTGCCAGATTGTGAGGAGACCAAACTTACTGTATTAATTGTGGCATGGAAGAGAACAGAGCCACCTAGTGTCTGTTTTTTCTATTCCATTTTAAACATGTTTATGTTGATAATTTTAAAAGCAAGTGAATGGGAAAGTGTCTGCTAATTACACAAGGAACACTATATTACGTTTTATTTAGTGACAGGTACTCTTTAACCCCTTAAGGATGAGCGCCGTAAATATGACCGGCGGCAGGCTGCAGGAGACCGGCAGCGGTGGAGGAGTCATCGGCAGCAGTGAAGATCGCTGGTAAGTGATCTTCACTACTGCCTTCTAGGAGTCTCACAACTACAACTCCCAGCATGCTCAGATAGCCTTTGGCTGTCTGGGCATGCTGGGAGTTGTAGTTTTGCAACATCTGGAGGGACACAGTTTGTAGACCACTGTGCAGTGCTGGGAGTTGTAGTTCTGTAATATCTGGCCCTTTAGATGTTGCAGAACTACAACTCCCAGCATGCCTGGACAATCTCGGCATGCTGGAAGTTGTTGTTTTGCAACATCTGGAAGGGCACAGTTTAGAGACCACTATACAGTGGTGTCCAAACTGTAACCCTCCATGTTGCAAAACTACAATTCAAAGCATGCCTAGACAGTCAGGCTTGCTGAGCATTGTAGTTCTGTAACATCTGGCCCTTCAGATGTTGCTGAACCACAACTCCCAGCATGCCTGGGCAGTCTGAGCATGCTTGCAGTTGAAGTTTTGCAACATCTGGAGGGCTACAGTTTGGAGACCACTACACAATGGTCTCCAAACTGTTCTCCAGTTGTTGCAAAACTACAACTCCTAGCATGCCCTTCAGCTGTCCGGGAATGCTGGGAGTTGTAGTTTTGCAACAACTGGAGGAGAACACTGCTTGAGAAACACTGTCTGTTTCCTAACTCAGTGTTTTCCAACCTGTGTGCCTCCAGCTGTTGCAAAACTACAACTCACAGCATGCACTGACAGACCATGCATGCTGGGAGTCATAGTTTTGCAACAGCTGGAGGTACACTGGTGCAGAGACACTGCAGTAGACTGTTATCTAACACAGTGTTTCCCAACCAGTGTGCCTCCAGCTGTTGCATAACTAGAACTCCCAGCATGCACGGTCTGTCAGTACATGCTGGAAGTTGTAGTTTTGCAACAGCTGGAGGTTTGCCCCCCCATGTGAATGTACACAGGGTAAAGTGAGTTTGAACTGTGGCAAATTTTCCGCTGTGAAACTCACTGTGGACCCCTGCCCATGTGAATGTACTACACTACCCTTCACTACACTACACAAAATAAAGAGTAAAACACCACATATACACTACCTTACTCTGTCGTGCCCCCCCCTCCAATAAAAATAAAAACATCTCATACGGCACTGTTGCATACGGTGCTGTTGCAAAAATAACAACTCCTAGTATTGCCGGACAGCCATTGACTGTCCAGGCATGCTGGGAGTTTTGCAACAGCAGGAGGCACCTTGTTTGGGGAACACTGCCATAGGGTATTTTGGCGGCGGAAACAAGTGCCATGCTTGCATCCGGGTCCACCTCTATGCAAATTTCTAATTTAGGCCTCAAATGTGCATGATGCTCTCTCATTCTGGAGCCCTGTCTTATTTCAAGGCAACAGTGTAGGGCCACATATGGGGCATTTCCGTACTCTGAAGAAATTGCGCAACAAATTTTGGGGAGCTTTTTTTCCTTTTACCCCTTATAAAAGGGTATAATTGGGGGTCTATACCAGCATGTTAATGTAAAAAAAAAAATATTTTTTACACTAACATGCTGGTGTTGTCCCATACTTTTCGTTTTCATAAGAGGTAAAAGGAAAAAAAGATCCCAAAAATTTGAAACACAATTTTCCAAGTATAGAAATACGCCATATGTGGACGTAAAATGCTCTGTGGGCACACAAAAGGGGCTCAGGAGTGAGAGAGCGCACTATGTACATTTGAGGCCCAAACTGGTGATTTGCATAGTGGTGGCTGCTGGTTATAGTGGTTCTGATATAAACACAAAAAATAAAAACACCCACATGTAACTCCATTTTGGAAACCATACCTCCCACAGAACGTAACAAGGGGTATAGTGAGCCTGAACCCCCCATGGGTGTTCTGTAACATCTGGCCCTTCAGATGTTGCTGAACCACAACTCCCAGCATGCCTGGGCAGTCTGAGCATGCTTGCAGTTGAAGTTTTGCAACATCTGGAGGGCTACAGTTTGGAGACCACTACACAATGGTCTCCAAACTGTTCTCCAGTTGTTGCATACCTCCCACAGAACGTAACAAGGGGTATAGTGAGCCTGAACCCCCCATGGGTGTTTGACAAATTTTCGTTAAAGTTGGACATGAAAATGAAAAATTAGATTTTTTCACTAAAATGCTGGTGTTACCCCAAAATTTTCATTTTCACAAGGGGTAATAGGAAAAAAGCCTCTCAAAATTTGTAACATAATTTTTTCTGAGTAAGGACCCCATATGTGGATGTAAAGTGCTCTGTGGGCGCACTACAGGGCTCAGAAGAGAATGAGTGCCGTTTGGCTTTCGGAGAGAGAATTTGGCTGAAATTGAAGGCCCTGTGTGTTTACAAAGCCCACATGCTGCCAGAACAGTGAATCCCCCCCCACATGTGACCCCATTTCGGAAACGACACCGCTCATGTAATGTAATAAGGGGTACAGTGAGCATTTATACCTCACAGGTGTCTGACAGATTTTTGGAACAGTGGTCCGTGAAAATGTCCCTTGGTGCACTCTTCTACCCGCTTGGCTCTGCCCTGTGCAATGCTCCTCTGATAAATATTCATTGATCTGATGGTCACATGATCATCTTCATCATTATCAGCCCTGCTGAGCTCCGCAACCACATGTACTGGTCATATGACATCATCACAGGTCCTACATGTTCCACATGTAGCAGATACAGGGCTGGTCCTAGTTGGGTAGTCACTGAGAAGAGCTCCAGTGACTACCAGCTCTGTATCTGCTATATACAGGAGGTGTAGGACCTGTGATCATAGGGGTGGGGTAGGGGAGCTCAGCAGTTCAGGATAGAAGAGAATGTGGCTGAAGGATCTGTGATGCTGATGATGATCAGGTATTAGGAGTAGGTGGAGCAGAAGAGTACACAAAGTGGAACTTAATTTGCATATTTAGATTTTTGAGCATAACTCTGGAACCTGCACTATTACCATGTACCATCAGAGTACTTTAAAGGGGTACTCTGGTGGAAAAAAAATTTTATTTAATTTTTTCAAATCAACTGGTGCCAGAAAGTTAATCAGATTTGTAAATGACTTCTATTTAAAAATCTTAATCCTTCCAGTACTTATCAGCTGCTGTATACAGTTCTTTTCTTTTTGAATTTATTTTCTGCCTGACCACAATGCTCTCTGCTGACTCCTCCGTCCATGTCAGAAACTGTCCAGAGCAGGAGAGGTTTGCTATGGGGATTTGTTCCTGGACAGTTCCTGACATAGACAGAGGTGTCAGCAAGTAGAGAGCACTGTGGTCAGACAGAAAAGAAATTCTTCTGGAGCATACAGCAGCTGATAAGTACTCGAAGGATTAAGATTTTTAAATAGAAGTAATTTACAAATCTGTTTAACTTTCTGCCACCAGTTGATTTGATAATAAAAAATAAAAAAATGTTTTCCACTGGAGTATTCCTTTTATCTGGCGCAAATATGTCGGATTTACAATAGTAAATCAGGGCCAGTGACTTGTATGACACTTGCTTCTCCATGTGCAGCCATCTCTTAGAAAGATTCATCATCTGAGCTGCACTGAAAGATGGGGGAGCAAGCGAGCTGAGTTTTACCATTAAAGGGGTATTCCAGGAAAAAACTTTTTCTTGTATATCAACTGGCTCCAGAAAGATAAACAGATTTGTAAATTACTTCCATTAAAAAATCTTAATCCTTCCAATAATTATCAGTTACTGAAGTTGAGTTGTTCTTTTCTGTCTGGCAACAGGGCTCTCTGCTGACATCTCTGCTTGTCTCCGGAACTGCACAGAGTAGAAGAGATTTGCTATGGGGATTTGCTTCTACTCTGGACAGTTTCCGAGACAGGTGTCATCAGAGAGCACTTAGACAGAAAAGAACAACTCAACTTCAGCAGCTCATAAATGCTGAAAGGATTAAGATTTTTTAATAGAAGTAATTTACAAATCTGTTAAACTTTCAAGAGCCAGTTGATATATATATATATAAAAAAAAGTTTTTTCCTGGATAACCCCTTTAACCCCTTAAGGACGCAGGACGTAAATGTACGTCCTGGTGAGGTGGTACTTAACGCACCAGGACGTACATTTACGTCCTAAGCATAACCGCGGGCATCGGAGCGATGCCCGTGTCATGCGCGGCTGATCCCGGCTGCTAATCGCAGCCAGGGACCCGCCGGCAATGGCCGACGCCCGCGATCTCGCGGGCGTCCGCCATTAACCCCTCAGGTGCCGGGATCAATACAGATCCCGGCATCTGCGGGAGTTCGCGATTAAAATGAACGATCGGATCGCCCGCAGCGCTGCTGCGGGGATCCGATCATTCATAACGCCGCACGGAGGTCCTCTCACCTTCCTCCGTGCGGCTCCCGGCATCTCCTGCTCTGGTCTGTGATCGAGCAGACCAGAGCAGGAGATGACCGATAATACTGATCTGTTCTATGTCCTATACATAGAACAGATCAGTATTAGCAATCATGGTATTGCTATGAATAGTCCCCTATGGGGACTATTCAAGTGTAAAAAAAAATGTAAAAAAATGTAAAAGTAAAAGTAAAAAAAAAGTGAAAAATCCCCTCCCCCAATAAAAAAGTAAAACGTCCGTTTTTTCCTATTTTACCCCCAAAAAGCGTAAAAAACATTTTTTATAGACATATTTGGTATCGCCGCGTGCGTAAATGTCCGAACTATTAAAATAAAATGTTAATGATCCCGTACGGTGAACGGCGTGAACGAAAAAAATTTTAAAAAGTCCAAAATTCCTACTTTTTTAATACATTTTATTAAAAAAAAAATTATAAAAAATGTATTAAAAGTTTTTTATATACAAATGTGGTATCAAAAAAAAGTACAGATCATGGCGCATAAAATGAGCCCCCATACCGCCGCTTATACTGAAAAATAAAAAAGTTATAGGTCATCAAAATAAAGGGATTATAAACGTACTAATTTGGTTAAAAAGTTTGTGATTTTTTTTAAGCGCAACAATAATATAAAAGTATATAATAATGGGTATCATTTTAATCGTATTGACCCTCAGAATAAAGAACACATGTCATTTTTACCAGAAATTGTACGGCGTGAAAACAAAACCTTCCAAAATTAGCAAAATTGCGTTTTTCGTTTTAATTTCCCCACAAAAATAGTGTTTTTTGGTTGCGCCATACATTTTATGATATAATGAGTGATGTCATTACAAAGGACAACTGGTCGCGCAAAAAACAAGCCCTCATACTAGTCTGTGGATGAAAATATAAAAGAGTTATGATTTTTAGAAGGCGAGGAGGAAAAAATGAAAACGTAAAAATTAAATTGTCTGAGTCCTTAAGGCCAAAATGGGCTGAGTCCTTAAGGGGTTAATAAGAATGGGCGCATCAGTTACAGTACCATGGCAGTAAATCACATATATTCCCTATTAAAATACATTTCCAATATGTGTGGCCAACCCCTTTGACTTTACTTTCCACATTTATTGCTGTTATATTGTTTATTGCTATGTAAAATGTATAATCAATAAAAAAAATGTAAAAAAGGAAAGTGTGTCATATGATCCCTTTGGACTGTGGTGATAAGTTCATAGAGCTTAAAAAGCAGAAAAAAAATGAAAGTTATTCTCAAGTTCCCTGCTCAGCTTTCATAGTTATTTGTAATATTTTCCAGTTCCCTTAAAGTAATAAAAACAAAAGTAAATGCGATCATTTTGTTCCATAACAATATTCTACCCCAGTATTAATAAGTTACTTATGACTTTAGAGACTGCCATCTCACATGTGTTTTTGAGCCAACACCAAAGCTCTTCTTGTGAGAAGGTAACAGATAAGACAAATAGAAAAATACTTACCTGTGCATAAGTAGAACAGCCTGGCATGCTGGACACAAAGTTATAGACATCCTGAGAAGACCATTTACGGATATCCTGAAGAGTGGGGATCTCTTCTCTATTCAGAAAGAGGCTATGTGCTCCTTACATAACACAAGAAAATAGTATAAAGGGTATAATAAAAATATTATTTATAGTTCTTAATTTATCATAGTATGTTACTGGTTTACTTTTCAAACAAAATAACATTACATCACCTAAAATATTATAAATGCAATAAAATATCATTTGTTATCTGTCTGCGCCTATCTATCTTACTTTATAGTGGTAAGATATTGGGCAGCAGTGTATAGTAAAGCTGGTCATATACCTAGGAACAAACTGAATGTTTTTAGGAAAATCTGATATTGATCGTTCATGATGGCCGGCACTATCAGCTATCAATTGTTTGACTTTTTTGGGTCATTCATTGCATGCAATTGTATGTGTATGATGCTGATTCTTTGTTCATTGTTTTATTTTTCCTATATTCGGCACTACCTGGTGGTAATATAGTTATGGCCCCTTTGTATGACTAATTGGACATGGTTTTAAAGTGATCATTAGTATTAATGACTTGGTGTATGGATGAGCAGCTGAGTAGATGGGTGTTTTTTTTATCTGGTCTTTAACAAAGGATATGCCATATATGCCTTATAGGAGAGATTCCACCTTTCACACAGAATGAGGGTTCTGTGACATTAACTCAGAGTGCTCATATGTAGCCATTTTAACTATTAAAATCAGTAGCGAGATGTCAATTTTCACGCTTTCCACTAAAGTTGACAGGAGTTATAGAAAGAGACGAGCACTGCTTGCTCAGCTCTTCCCAAACCTCTTAAGACTTTACTGGAGAGCACTTTATAGCAAACAATTATCTCTTTCATGCTGCCTGAATCACCAGTCATCAGGGTGATCAGCATGGTTTCATGGTTTGGACAGCCAGAAAGTGACAGGTTCCCTTTTAAAGGGCTTGAAAAACATTTCATTTTTTTTTTTAAATGCTGGGAACCTGTGCTAGTGTTGGCTGCAGTGGTCACATTTTGAGAGTGACCAAAATGTAAAGGCTATTGGTTAACCCATTATGAGTTGCAACATAATTCATTGTTATTTTACTGACAGCTGTTTTGAACCAGGAAATGGGCATCACATGACCCTCATTTTCTCAAATGAAAGGGAGGGACCCTAGGTGATCTTCATGAGATGTTTGTGGTCTTATCATAGGGGTCTACAGGGCTTCTAGGTACAGGATCCTATGAGGGAACACCCTTTTGAGGTAAAAAGTTTGCCTAGGTATAAGGAAAGGAGTTAGAGCCATACTATTACTTACACATATTTATTTCCCACTCCTACTCTATTACCTGTCAGTTTTTGGCTATATGTATATCCGTATGTGATTTGGTATGTGTTTAATAAATAGTGCTGCACAGTCTGTTTTACTGGTTTGATTCTGTGTGAATTTTATTTGCTGTTTTAGCTTAGAAATTATTATGATACGTTGACTTATTGAACAAGCACCTTGTAACCACTTCTTCAACCTGTTACCTATTTTACCCTTGGCTGCACAATGCTAAAATAAAAGCATAACTGGTCTTAAATCTTTACTTGTCTATAATAATGTAAGTTCGAGAAAGTTTAGGATCACTTGAACAAAAACACAGTTGTAGTGCGATAAAAATACATGTGTATGTCAGGTGCTCTCTCATATTGTTTTCATCTTTAAAATTGTATGGATGCAATGGATAAATTAGTGAGCAAAGGATTTAATGCGCACCTGGAAGAAGTGAAGGATTCATAGTTACTGGAAAACTGAATGGACTTGTTGAGAGGTGAACTGGAGACTGGTAAATGTATCTGTCTTCAAATGCCGGTTCTGGATTGGTAAGTTCCTTGTCGGTCCCAGTCCTGCTTCTATTGGACATAGAAGGTATTGGATTACTTGTCTTCTCTGGGTTGTCTTGGGTTTCCATTACAGTCTTGTCTGTTGCAGATTCAGTATTTACTTTTCCTTGGTCACATCTGTTAAATGCCTCTGTATCCTCTTCTTTTTTCTCCTCTTTTTCCTCTTCAGTAGCAGAAGGTGAAGACTGTGGTTTATTTTCTGCTGGAATCTTGGGCACACCCATGTTGCTCTCTGGAATTTTTGGATTGCCAGCTCTTCTACCTGGTCTGCGTGATCTTTCTCTTTGCAAGCTATTTATGGGAGTGTATGGACTGGTCTTTAAAATTGTGCTACCATGAAGGATGTCCAAGGCATTGCGATGGACAAACAGATCTGAGGGAAGCTGGCTTTCTGGACACATCTGCCGACCTCTGAAGGCTACTGGGTTGGATTGCATTCCATGGTAGAGAAATGGTGTGTCCATATCGATTAAACTTTTTCTATGAGACTTTTCCATCTCCCTTTGGTGATACATTGCATTGATTTCCATATCCATCCTGTTTAGCAGAATAAATACGGGCAATTTAAAATAGAGTAAAAGAAAGACATTACCATTAAAGGGAATCTATTGTCAGAATTTTTTTTTCTTGGGGAAGATATTGACAGTTGAGCTCTTCCTATGTTAATGGGCCATCACATGTGGTGTGTTTTTTTCTGCATGTTACAAAAAGTCAGAAATGAGCCACTGGGGAGTGAGGAAAGGAAAACCTTTTCAGCTCCCGGGATAATCCCTTTAATAGCAGCTCTCCAGTGAGGTAGTTGGGTTGGGATAAACCATTCAATAGGGTTTATTAAATATACATTTTTTGGATGTATTATGTAAAGCCTAACATTTTATTAATGCTACTGTGTGTAGAAACTTATGTGTTATACACTTATTATTGTGCCCCCTGCTGTTCTTTTTATTCCTCCATGTCTTCCTAATGTGTTTAGTGGTAGTGAAGAGAAGTTGCTTCTAAATTCTTATCAGCTGGGTTGCACAATAACATGAATCGCTCAATTGCGTTTGTACAAGTGGACTCTGGCAATGGACTGAACCACTGGGCATGTGTAACCACTGCATACATTAGGTAACTGTCCTGAATTAAAAGAACAGCAGGGGCACCATTACAAGTATGCAATAGCAATATCTATACATACATTTTTAAATTATTTAAATTGAAAACTTACCTTTTGCTCTCTATTAGTGAAATATTTTAAGTACTTATAAAGTTGACACTTGTAAGAATAATTTTGGTTTAAATAATTTAACTTTGTGTGTAAAGTGAATCAGCTTATATTTTTATGACAGTTTCTACTCTGCGGTTAAATGTAATCCTTTCTGCTGAAATCAGCATGACAACTGGTAAATGTATGCAAATATTCAGAGCATACAGGGAATTATTGTGTATAGTTAAATGAGTATTAGACCTTTATTGGCATCCTTACAATGTTTCCCATTACAAGCTCAGTATTTGGTATTTAGAGTAAGAATATTTTATTTAAAAAAAAGTGAGCTGAAAAACTGAGACAACGGGAGACTTTATACTTTTTACCTTGCCACTATGTATAATATATGGTGGATTGAAAATTAGTCACATGAAAACTGGTCTTAAAAGGGAGGACGTTCTTCTCAAAGAGGTGGAGAGGTTTTACTGGATATTTAAATATTTAGGCAGCTTTAGATATATTTTAGATATATTTTGGTTGCTGTAAATATTCCCCACCATTAGAGTGGAATTTTTCTGAAGATCAGATCTGACATTACCCCCAACATTCTTTTTCTTATGCTGTTTCTCTGAAACACTGACCTCGGCTACAACTTGCTCCTCCATGTTTGCTATTTACTATTTCAGGCTAGATATTTTTTTTTTTTTTTTTTTTGAAGGTTGAGATATTTGAACATTTACAGAGTCTAGAGGCAGAAAAAGGTGTATACAGGTTGCTTGCGTGTGACAAAGATGACTGTCTCTCTTGATAAGATATATCATAAAGTTTTATAGATTTACAGAAAGCAATAGGTCTATTTTAAATATTCTTCTACATTCCTTCTGATAGTTTGGATAATAATGATATTTTTTTCAATGTAATACCTGTTTAAACTTTGTTTATGTAACAGTTCCTGTCTCCTGGCCACAAAGTCCAAAGGTTCTGTATGTAAGAAGTTACTGTATCCTATAAACAAAAGGCATTAGTTAAAAAGATATTTTCCTTAGATTAACTGATCCTGATTTTATTCCTTCCTTAGGCTAGGATTCCACTTGTTTTTTTTTCTGGCAGTTTTTGGAAAACTGCCAGTGCAATTTTTGAGCCAAAGTCAGAAGTGGCTCCATAAGGGAGTGTAAGTCCTTCCTTTATATGTCCTATTCCTTTTGAATACATTTCTGGCTTTGGCTCAAAAACTGCACTGGAAGTATTCCAAAAACTGCCAGAAAAAAAACCAAGTGGAAACTCAGCCTTAAGGTCTATTCTAAAGGGGTATTCTGGGAATTTTCTCTTCTAATTTTGCTCAGACAGAAGCTGTGAATGAAATAAAGGAAGGCTAGGTTCACACAGTGTCTTTTTTTTAGGCGTATTACATTTATAAAAATGCGTCCGAAAAATTACGGACATATTGTGTGTGTATTTTTTAACATTACTGTGCTCTATGTAAGTCTATGGGAAAGTGTTTGTGCACACAATGGGGGAGATTCTAAAAAACTGCTGTATTTGTATGTTGTGGTAAACGATTACATATTTTCATATTTTCAATTGGCTCTTTTCTCCCTTTGAAAATACCTTTTTTTCTTTTGCGCCAAATTTTTTTCCTGCACCAAAATGTTTAAATCTTGCCCCAAATTGCTGAGTTTTGCACTACTTTTTAAATCTCAGTTTAAAATAGGTGTGGCTACTGCAAAAAACAGCAATTTAGAGATACCTTACTCATACAGGTCAGATCATCATTGACTGTGAGGAAGCAAGATGTCTGAACCCCTTAAGCGAATTGAGCTGTCTCTCCCTGCCAATATGATGGGTAGATTTGAAAAACTAATTAGAGAACAGTTTAAGGAGGGCACCAATGAAGAATTATTGTCCTCCAAAGAAACTGCTCAATGTGATGTAAGAAGTAAGTCTTATAAGTTATCATTCTAATAGGGGATAAGTTGGTATGGTGCACGTAGGAACAAAGGATGTCGCACTCACTGGCCCGGTATAAAGCTTCTTTATTGAAGAATGTCAGCGGGTGACCAGGTCAGTGTAGCGGAAGCGCCTCCATGGGACGGATGGTATCTGTTTCTGTATCTGCACACGAGCGTCGGATACCATCTGTCCCATGGAGGCGCTCCCGCTACACTGACCTGTTCACCCGCTGACATTCTTCAATAAAGAAACTTTATACCGGACCAGTGAGTGCGACATCCTTTGTTCCTACGTGCGCCATATCTGCTTTGCACCGCAGCAGGTCCCGTTTGTGGTTCCCACCCAGTCAGCGCAGTCTACATATACTGCTGGTTCCTCACACTGAGCAGTATTCCTTTGAAATGCCAGCCACCTCTCTTCTCCTATTTGCTGATATGTTAGTTGACACTACAGATCTCCTTAAAGGGAACAAATCATCAGATTTTAACCTATGTAATGCTTGCAAAAGCGTTATATAGGGTAAAATCTTTATCCTCACCATCCCTGGGGGATGCTCCTGCCCCCAGGGATGGTGAGGATATGAACTTATATTATGCTCCCCGCCGCACTCATAAGTATTCCCCTGGGAGGGGAGCTCCTCTCACCTAGTCCCGTGTCTTCGGCCAGCAACGATGCCCCCTTTGCTTGATTGACGGGCCGTGTCATCGCTCTGCTCACTGAACAGACGGAGCAGAGTGATGTAATGGTAAACCCCAAATTTTTATTTTCATAAAGGGTAAAAGGAGAAAAAGCCCCCAAAATCTGTAACAAAATTTCTCCCGAGTACGGAAATACCCTATATGTGGCCCTTAACTGTTGTATTGAAATAAGACAGGGCTCAGGAGTCAGAGAGTGCAATGCGCATTTGTGGCCTCAATTAGGGATTTGCATAGGGGTGGACCCAGATGCAAGCATTACATTAATGTTTTTAGGGTGTTTTTAGGGTACATTCACATAGGTGGGGGTTTACAGCGGGTTTTCCGCTGGGAGTTTGAGCTGCGGCTGAAAATTAGTCGCATCTCAAACTTGCAGCGAGAAACACGCTGTAAACCCTGCCCGTGTGAATGTACCCTGTACATTCACATTGGGGGGGAGGTGCACGAATCTCCAGCTGTTGCAAAACTACAACTCCCTGCATGCACTTGACATGCATGCTAGGAGTTGTAGTTTTGAAACAGCTGAAGGCACACAGGTTCTCATTGTTTTCCCATTAGTGTGCCTCCATCTGTTGTAAAACTACAACTCCCAGCATGCCTGAATGTGTGGGCATGCTGGGAATTTCAGTTTTGCAGCATCTGGAGGGCCACAGTTTGGAGATCAATGTATAGCGGTCTCCAAACTGTGGCCCTTCAGATGCTGCAAAACTACAACTTTCTGCATGCCCAGACTGTCCAGGCATGCTATGAGTTGTGGTTTGGAAGCATTTGGAGGGCCAGATGTTGCCGAACTACAACTCTCAGCATGCCTGACTATCTGGGCAAGCTGTAAATTGCAGTTTTGCAGCATCTGGAGGGCCACAGTTTTGAGATCACTGCATAGGGTCTGTAAACTGTGGCCCTCCAGATATTGCAGAACTACAACTTCCAGCATGCCTAGACTGTCTGGGCATGTTGAGAGTTGTAGTTTTGCAGCATCTGGAGGGCCACAGTTTACAGACCACTATATAGTGGTCTCCAAATTGTGGACCTCTATATGCCAAAGCTGCCTGGGCATGCTGGGAGTTGCAGATTTGTAACACCGGATAGGCCACAGTGTGCAACCGCACCGCCGATCGACGCCTGACCTGATCGCCGCCTTCTGCTATTGATCGCTCCCACCGCTGATCGCTGCTGCCTGCCACTCCTGTACTGGTTCCCCCCCACTCTGCCCGGACTACCATGGGTGGGCAGAGCAGGGGAACAAACATTTCAACCCCCCGTCCAACACCTGCTATTGGTCGGTCGCTTGCAACTGACCAATGGCAGGTGATAGGAGGAGGTGGCACCCCTGCCACCTCACTCCTAACCTACAGGGTGATAGGTGCTGTCTCAGACAGTACTGATTATCCTTATTTTCCAGGTGATCACGAGAGACCTGATCAGCCCGGAATAACCGTGATTCGCTGGTCAGAAATGACTAACACGGCGATCACTGTTATTTCTACGCATCGCTACGGGTTGCCTGCTGAATGATTTCAACAGGCATCCCGTTCCGATCACCACCTTGGGAGCAGCGGTGATCGCAAATACGCACTCCTTGCCCAACAGGTTAAAAAAAAAAAGGACATTTAACATTATTCGAAAATGATCTAAAGTAAAAAAAAGAAAGAAAAAAAAACCCTTTTTTTTTTACTCCATCCGAAATTCACACCATATTTTTGATGTAATCTGATCTCACAGGCTTTGAAAATATCACGTAAAGCAGACAATTTTTTACTTTTACAAAACTGACGTGAACAGTGTAAACCACGACACAAAGCTTTTTGTAAATGTGGTCGATACTTTTTGTGCCAACATTTTGGCGTGAAATTAATTTTTTGGGGCGCAAAATTCTTTAAGAATCTCCCCCAATATGTAAAAAAATACAGATCCATTTTTTACATATTGTGTACACAGACAACCTATTACTCATACACTTACATAGATCGCATTAATGTTAAAAAATGCTGCCTCAATTTTGCACATTTTTACAAATTAAATACACTTGAAAAAAACAATGTGTGAACCTAGCTACATAATTACCTTCCTTACTCCCCCGCCAATGACACTTTAGGGGTTGGTACATGGAATTACTCAGCAGTGTCCCTTTACAGCCACTGATTAGCTAAGCGGGCATTTCCACATGCTTACTTTGGAAGTGCTGTTCAGGAGACCCAGAACTCCATAATACCGATGGTGGCAGGGAAGCAAGGAAGGTAAGTATAGCTTTTTTTTCTTTATAGCACCTATCTGAGCAGAATTAGAAACAAAATTGTCCACCGAGCACCCCTACTGTTTCAGTAACTAAATTTATATTACAGAATAAGAATATATAGCATAGCTATTGTTATAAATGTTATTATAGCATTACCTGGGGTAGAGAAAGGTCTGTTGGACATGACACTTGAATGACTAGGAACCGATGATCCAAAGTGGGAGGCCAAATGCATTTGTCTTGTGTCATTGGGAATGATCAGATCATTTGAGGGTAATATTTCTCCTCTATCAAAAAAAATTTCATTAGTTTTTGTTTATTGTGTTTCTGTAAAAGATTATATGGGGCAACTTTGTATTGTATAAGGCGGATAGGGGAAAAGTAATTCTATTGAAAATTTGTAAAAAGAAACTATAAAGTTGCGCATTTCCAAGAACACGTTTTAGAACAAGTTTAGAAAATAATGTAGACGCAGCTTTCCGTGGGTACTTATAGAGTTAAAGAGAAGGGTCATTTAGTCAAGGCCTTCAGAAAGGTTTCAGACTATTTCACCTTTTTCACATTTTGTTGCTAAAATTAAAAATAAAATAAGGATTGCTGAACATCTATAAATCCTAACACATGGAATTTCTGCTTCACAAATACATCTTTGGTAAGAAATTTAGTATATGCCGTTCACTGAACATATGAATGTTGGCACCTGTCTAAGAGTCGGGAGTCAAATTGTGTTGGTATAACTGGCATCCTTTGCTGGACTGGCACAACAACTTGAGGGTTGACAGACATCATCTGATTTCTCATCATAATCTCTTGCTTTTGTCGTAGTTCTAGATAGAGATTAAATAGAAAAAAATGCAAAACTAATGTTAAACCTTGTTTATAAAATGTTACATTATTTATATACTTAGTGATTCATAATGAGATATTGGCATATAATACCATCAGAGATTCAGCATTCTATTCTATTTGGCAGTTTATAGCTTGACAGGGATGCAAAACATTTCTAATCTGCTCATCACCCAACTGTAATATATGTGGCCAGCGTCTCTCTTTTTGTATATGTCTGTAGGTTATGTGGTTATTGGTCAGAAATATCTATATTAGTCGTGAAATGCATATCAGGAGAGCTTGTTTGTACCAGGTTTCATAGGCATATTGTCAAAAAATTGATTTCTGTGGGTGCTACCATTCATGATCAGGACCACATTGAATTATTAAAAGGATAGTACAGTAAGGCTAGTGCATTTCCAGAATTATTCATTTCAAAATTACATCCGCACAATTGTGGAATTTTTGCGTCTTGCAACATTGTTCTCTCTGTAAGTTTATGGAAAAGAGGTTTTAATATTGAAATATTTAGGACGCTGATGTTATAATGATGTGGGGTAGGCTAACTGGTTTTATATTAAACAAAACACGCCTAATATTTAAGACCATAGACGAAAAGTGATATAAGGGAAAAATATAAAGGCAAATAAAAAATGCACTTGAAAAATTATAACAGGAAAATTACATAATCAAAAGTCAACTAATGTCTTTATTCTGCTTCTTGCATTCACTGCATTGAATCATTCTCAAGATTTTATTGGAGCATTATTAATCTTTTTTCCTCTTTTATTATTGTGTTTACGTCCTAAAAGGTTTAACAATATAAGTCATTTAAGTCATAACACCTAATTTCATCACCCTTTTTTGCTTGCCCTGTCATTTAATATTGAGCATAGAGCATTTTTTTTGTTACAAATTGTATTAAAATCCCAATTTTAATTTATTTTAATCCCAGGTCATTTTTACATTGATGAAATATGTAATATTTTTACATTGGTAAAATATTCCTGAATATCTTTTTTTATATGTTCAATTTCATGGCAAATTCAATAAAGCACTTAAGAGGAGCCTGTCACTAGATTCATGCATGGGCAGCATGGAACACTGACAGGCTAACCCTATCACAATGATCTATGATTTACTCTCATTGGCTGTGTGCTATCATAATTGTATCTTTTAGTGAGAACAGGGCTCAGAGTAATTGAGGAGGTCCACTGGCCTTAACAGATCTCTCTCAATACGCAAAAAAAGAGAGATGTGTCGGTCAGGGTCAGGGACGGACCGCCCTGATGGCTTAGAGCCCCATTCTCAGACGAAGATACAACTATGATTACTATGAAGTAATACAGCCAATCAGAGTGAATGGTAGATTGTTGTGATAGGGAAGACTTTCAGTGTGCCACGGTTCAGGCAGCATAAAGATAGTAACAGGGTTCCTCAAATGACATCCTATGCAGAAGTAGCTTCTGCTTATTTAGCCTTATCCACCCATTACCTAGGTCTTAGGCATTATTTGTTTTCTTGCTCTTATATTATATTGCACATCGCTGTACAGAGCTTGTTATCAGACAAATTCTAGTTTGCAATAGGGCTCACTATCTAATGTCCCTTTACAAATGCACAGATACACCAAGACCAATTTAGTAGAAAGCTAGTACAACTTAAAATATCTGATGAAACTAGAGTACTTGTAGGAACCTAAGCAGGCCAAAGGAAAACATCCTATGCTACCATTGGTTAGATGTGAATAAGAACTCCAGTGCTGCAAAGCAACAGTGCCAACCACTTGGGTATATATTCAACCACAGAAAAGAAACAATCACTTTGTAACAAAGCTTATCAAGGAAAGGCAACTTATTTGATTTCCTTTTATTAAGCCTGTTGTGAATATACTTGTAAGGCTTGAAATACATATCCATATGTTATATAATCCACGTGACAAAATAGTCATCACATGTTCAGGTTTGGTGAGTATAATGGTGCAATTTGTTATCTTGGGATAACTGTATCCATCATTGTAGGTTGCAATGGAGCATTTTCAATGTTCAGACTTGACAAATGGATAATCTCTATCTATCTATCGAGCTTGAAAAACACCAGGGAGCTGGTTGAAACGTTGTTCTGGACACCCTCACTGTGATGGAATAAAAACTTTTTTTGGATTTTACTACTCAGTGTGCTGCGGATATTTCCAATTTTTATCTATCTATTTATCTATCTAATATCTATCTATATATCTAATATCTATCTATTTTTCTATCTAATATGTATCTATCTATCTATCTGAAAGTGTATTTGTTTACCTGCTGTGGGTATGCAGCCTGTGAACTGATAGAGATGTTTTCCTTCCTGGTCACTGATCATCGACATTTCTTTAGATATGTCTATAAGGAAGAAATATATAATTATTACTTACATTGAACTGAGAATTGAAAAGGGCATAACATTTTTAAGCTTGGACTGCTAAACTGTGTAGTGTTATAACAGATTGAAGAAGTATAGTATTATTTAATTAAATGTTAAAGGGGTACTCTGACAGAAGACTGTATCAAATAGCACTCTCCCTGATAAAGGAGGCTGTATTTGCCTTTGAAACACGTTGGAAGCCTTTCTGACCTTTTAGTTTCACAGTAGTGACGTCACTCGAACCAAACACACAGAATTCAGCGGGAAAGATTTAGGTCAAGACGCCACCGGCTGGGGCTGTCTCCCAAACCTCCCTAAACTCGGACTATCAAGCATTACCTGCAAGGACATCATTATATGCACATCATTTGGAGGACAGGATGAAAAGGAGCATATCGGTACAGAGTCTTATTGGGTGAAATTCTCAAGATTGAAACTCTGAACACAAGCGCAGAACATCGCATCTTCATAGAAAGTTGTATTATATATATAACGTCTCAAAGTCCCTATTTTTTGTGCTTTAAATACACTGCAAAAGGGTGAATGATGGATGAAATGGTTCAAATGAAGAAGAAAAAAAGGAGGGATTTCCAGACCAATATAGTAACGGTATAAAATTTAATAACAAAGAAAAGAAGAAATAACAAAATATAATAATAATATTGCTAAAAGTCACAGCCGCAGGGCCCTACGGCTGTGTTCTAGATAATGCGCCAATTGGCATAAAAATCTATCACCAATCAATAAGCCTGGAGGAGTAAATACCATTTGCATATACCAGATTCAGTACAAGTATGAATAGTAATTCACCACTGAGGAAGGGGATAGAACGGCTAATGTTCAGTTATATACCCTGAAACGCATTTGGTGTTTTTTTGTTCACACTAACAGACCAATATCATTGCGGTCTAGCGTCTTTCAAGCCCTGGAGAGACTTTCATTTATTCAAAATCTCTTTGGGAACAATATCTAACCCACAGGAATATTTCTGTCTCTTCAAACCGTTTTAGCACTGGCTATACCGGATTATCGGACTTATTATTTCACTAGGAGTTGCCGGACTACAGGGATCTACCTGTGCGGAGGTTATTCCATTCGCTGCTATTCCGACAAGCATTGAGGTATCCGTAATCATTGGAACATCACGGAGCTGGCTGCTTTCATCTGACCAGCTGATTGCCAGACACGTGACCACCCACCCACTACGTCACACGCCGGGAGCTTGCGGCAGCGGATGCACTTGCCGGTGCTTCTGCCGTTCTTAGCTAGAGCAGGAAACCATCAACACCGGGACCAGCGTGGAATGGGTGAGTGGCACATGAGTGCCCGTGTCTTCCCCTATAGGAACTTCATCAGCAAAGCAGGTCCTTTCAGCCGGGCTCATAAACCTCTACTCCCGCTATTGGAGTCTACTATTCTTCCGCACATAACTTTTGTTCTACATTTGCTATGATCCTGTTCATACGATAGGACTTGCACCACCTACTTTCTTTTGAGGACTGGCGCTGATATCACCAAGAGCAACATCTAAGAACTACAACTCTTACTGATATCTCTTGCCATTTTTTATTTACAAACTGCAAGTTTATTTATTTTAGCTATATCACCACACTATATCTTTGCTACTTTTTCATTTCCAGGTTATAAACCACAAGTTTACATCTAGTTACATTGTTACATCACATTTGTTACATCATATTTAGTTACATCTAGTCCTATTGTTCTATATGATTGCATTGTATTTGCTCTATGGTAAATGGAGTAAATGGTATTTACTCCTCCAGGCTTATTGATTGGTGATAGATTTTTATGCCAATTGTACACAGCCGTAGGGCCCTGTGGCTGTGACTTTAAGCAGTATTATCATTTTATTTTGTTATTTCTCTTTTCTTCTTTGTTATTAAATTTTATACCGTTACTATATTGGTCTGGAAATCCCCCCTTTTTTCTTCTTCATCTGAACCATTTCATCCATCATTCACTCTTTTTGAGTGATATAGGACTGAGTTATCTATTTTATTCCAATTTTCCTTCAATAATTCTCTTTAGAGTGTGAGAATATCTCAGTTAACCTTGCATATATTTTTTCTGTGAGTTTCACATATTCTTATTTTAACACTGCAAAAGGGTTTTTATTCTCATAGTCCATACTAAGGACCTTCTTCAGAATAATACAGGACTGGTGCGGAGGAGGATAAAAGAAGAAACGGACAGGTGCCGTGCAAGTGGAGTTATGTGTAATGTGAACAAAACATCAATTACGTATGAACTGTGAAAATAAAAACCCTTTTGCATCAAATTTTTGAGTGCCAAGTTTATCTTAAATTTAAGAGGATTGGGATTCCTACTTTGGCACCGACTAAGAGGGAGTGCCATATTCTGTGCACTTTAAATACACTGTTTATATAAATTTCAACCTTCTATATGGTAAGTAGGGAATCGTATATTTTTCCAATAGCAGCAAATAGGGCATCTTTCATTTTTCAGAGGCTTTTTCAAATATGAAAGAAGCGATCTGATTGGTTGCTATGGGCAACTCAGCAACTTTTCCTCTAGACAGGTTTTGATAAATCTCCCACAGAATATTGATCCATGGATTCATTCATAGTTGTAGTAGAAAAGGAATCCCCCCCCCCCCCCACACACACACACACACATTCAAACACACCATATGGGGCAATTGGTATCAGCCTCATAAGGTTTTTTGTTTTTTTTGCCTTCCTCTAGATCAACTCAGTAAGGACACAATAGCAATTTAAGGGGAGATCTATGAAAACCAGTGGAGAGGCGAAGTTGCCCAGTTGCCCATAGCAACCAATCAGATCGCATCTTTCATTCTTCACAAGGCCTGTGAAAAATGAAAGAAGCGATTTGATTGGTTCTATGGGCAACTGGTCAACTTTGCCTCTCCACTGGTTTTGATAAATCTCCCCCTTAGTTTGAACTTGACAGACTCTGGTCTTTTTTCAACCTTACGGACAATGGGGGAGATTTATCAAAACCTGTCCAGAGGAGAAGTTGCTGAGTTGCCCATAGCAACCAATCAGATCACTTCTTTCATTTTAACAAGGTTTCTGCAAAATGAAAGAAGCGATCTGATTGGTTGTTATAGGCAACTCAGCAACTTTTCCTCTGAACAGGTTTTGATAAATCTCCCCCAATGTTACTATGCAACTATGTAAACAGCAGAACTGTGAATGTAGCTCTGCTGCAAAATACTATTTGTAACACAGAATCACTACAGTAACATTTCTACATAATTTCGGAACTTTTGATGTACTTAATATGTGTACATAAAGTGCAAAGTGATGTTTAAAGGTGAACATAAAATGTAAAACTATGACATCAAATGTTAATGAGAAAAAAGGATGTATTCTACAACAACACAAATAGTGCAAATAAGAGCATTCACCTCCTCCCATCTTCAACAATGGTAACCCCAGGTGCTTCTTGGCCACAATACAGGAAGGCTCCAAGTATCAAAACAAAACCTCTTTATTCTATAGCATAAGTACAATTCATTTTTAGGCTGCTCCAGCCTCTTCAAACATTGTACTTATCCTGTTAGAGGAGGTGCATAACAATACAATCTCACTTACCCTCCTACCATTGGTACCCCTCGGGACCTTATATTCCGTTGCTCAACAAATTGGACTAGAACTGATATATGCGTTGACTACTCGAAAAATGTGTAAAAACATGCCCTCATTCTATACCATCACTGAGTTGTTATATGCTCTTCTTCATTGAAGTGATTTGTATTGCAGTTATTGATGTTATTTCCTTTTTGTTTTGTTTTTTTACTTTTTTACATTCTCCTTTATTTGTTAAATTTATAAAAATTTCATTAAATAAACAATTATATATATATATATATATATATATATATATAAAAAAGAATACAACCTCACTAGAGAATAATAAAGGTGTGGTAGCAGCTTTGGCATCTTCTTACCAAGTAACAATTGAACATTGCCCCCCCCCAATTGCACAAGTTTTGGTTAGGGCACTGTGGATTGCACTTTAATTTAGATTTTATATCTACCTCTCTACACCATGGGGCACCTTTGTGTTTTATTATCATTGTTATGTGATGGCATTCATGCTGTTCAGCACAATATGTACTATGTCTACTACAGTTCTTGTTATTGTTTTTGTTGTTTACAGCTGTGTATTTGAAACATAATAAATTATTCACTGCCATATTGATAATGCTATTGTAATAATGCTTTATGTTACTGTATTGTGCTCTTTATAGTTGTGCATGTAAAACATCATACATTATTCACCATCCTACTGATAAAATAGAGTGTTTAATGGCAGTTATTCTGGGCCATTGCCATTAAGTTTAGTAAAGCTATCTTTATTACTTTTTACATCAAGAGCAAACAATTATGTTGCTTTCTTTTGTCTAAACACATCCATTTTGAATTAGTAAAACTTCATACACTTGCAAAAACCTATGTCGTATAAATACCCAGCAACTTGTAGACACTCTGCAGTCTTCACGGACACCAATCTCTTCCCTTTCTTGCCTAGTCTGGCAGCCAAACATTATCACAACACCCTCAGGACCCCTCTAGACAAAGCAGCACCCCCTACAATCCAAACCTCCTAAAACAACCGGCAGTAACCATGGCACACTCAAAGTAGGCCCGATGTCTTGGAGTTATGCTAAACTCAGATCTGTCTTTTACTCCCTAAATTCAGTCCCTTTCACATTCTTGTCACCTGTATCTAAAAAAAACATCTTTAAAATCTTTTTCTCACTGTTGAAACAGCTAAAAACTCTGGTTGTTGGTCTGATTCATTCTCGCCACTACTATTGTAACTCTTTACTAATAGGTCTTTCCTTCTTTAAACTCTCCCCTCTCCAGTCCATCCTAAATGTTGCGGTGAGACTCATCTTCCTCTCCAGCCATTACACCGACGCCTCCTCCCTGTGCCAGTCACTACACTGGTTACCCATTTAGTGCAGAATACAGTACAAAATCCTCAGTCTCACCGATAAAGCTCTTCACAGTGCTGCACCTCCCTACATCTCCTCCCTCATCTTCTCATCTTTGTCTACAACCCAAAGATGCTCTCCACTCCACTGCACAAAACAATGGCTGACACCACCCCTCCCAAAAGAGATAAAGAGAAGATCCCCTAACCATAGGATGGGGGATAAGTATATATATCCTGGAGTTCTCTTTTAATATTATCGTCATCAAAGGGGTTATCCAGGAATAGAAAAAAAAGCTAATTTCTTCCAAAAATAGCACCACACCTGTTCTTATGGTTGTATGTGGTATAACAACTAGGCTTCATTCACTTTAAAGGGGTATTCCAGGAATCTTTTTATTTGACTATGCTACTTGGGCTGTAAAGTTAGTGTAGTTCATTATATAGTGTCTGTACCTGTGTGTGACGGTTTTCTCACAATTCTTCTGCCGAGACCTGACTCACTAGTCAGCTGATGACAGGGAGCCTGTCTGCTTCAATGGGTGGAAGGATCAATCTGCAACTAATGCAACAGCTGGAGGCACCCTGATTGAAAACCACAGGTCTTTTGTTTCAATGGGTGGGGTGGCTGATGTGTGGGAGGGAGGAAAATGGAATTGTGGGATTTGTAGTAAAAAAAAGAAAAGTCAAAAAGGAAATACAAGTTCACAAAAAGCTAGTAACAGTGTTATGGTAATCTCATGACATAGCCATTTAGCCCCAAGACAAGTGCAGAACCTTCCTAAGCATGTCCATGACTATCTGCCAGGTACGTACTAAAATCACCTTATGGTGGAGAACCCCTTTAATATAACTGATCTGCAATACCACTCAACCTAAGGACACGTGTGGTGCTGTTTTTGGAAGAAATCAGCTCTGTTTTTTAATCCTGGACAACCCTTTCAACTTTCATTATATCATTATATAAATATTAAATATTACTTACATAAGTTTGAACACCCCTTTTTGTTGATTTTTATTGACTTTGATTTTCTTTTCTTTTACCAAATCTAACACAAATGAATATAAGGAATTTCACTACTATATATTAACCTTATACACCTATATATAAACTTATAAATATATATATATATATATATATATATATATATATATATATATATATATTGCTACATTACAAATGTGTCAGCTGTACAGTGCTGTGACCATCCGTATAGGATCTATAATGGTGATGGTATATTTAACATCATGCCATCAAATTTATAACAGTATTTTTTTTTATGCCACACCGACCTTTCAAGAAAAGAGTGTAATACAGGTGTTGTCAGTAGGAATTGTTACATTTATTGAGAATAATAAGAAAATATGATGTTCTTGGCATGTTTTTCTGTTGCATACAGTTTGCATCCCTCTGCTCTATTGTACTCTTATGTTCTTTAGCCATGTTTACCTGTCAGTGAAACAGAACCAAACTGCCACCTACTGGTGACTGATAAATGTTACGTTATGTAACTGCTACATAAAATCCTGGTTTTGTTTTATTACGGTTTGTTTTTAGTTATTGTTACTTCAGTGTAATTATTTACATGTTTTAATGTGTAAATTCTTTATCATAAGAACTGTGAATCTGTGGAACTGTGAACCTCAGGAACTGGTCAGAGAAAAAACAGTTGGGGGCTTCAAAACAGTCTTAGAGAATTTTTTAGACAAATTCTTAGAACAAAACAACATAATAGCTTGTGTCGAAGTATAGAATTCTTGTGTAAGGTTACCCACATCCCCTTCCCTTCATCCACATCTTTTCCCCTTTCTTGGTTAAACTTGATGGATATGTATCTCTTTTCAAATAAACTATGTAACTATTCAATAACTGCTTCTAGTTCACAATACACCTGCTATTGGCCACACTAAGAAGGACTGCTTCCTGTCAAACAATAAAGGTGTGTGGGATTTACTTAAAGAGTACCTGTCACCAAATAAACTTTTCTAAACTAACTCAGGCTATGTTCCCTAACTACTCCTATCACCCTTCAAAAAAATTTCAGAGCTTTAAAAAGCTGTGTATCTTACCTTTATTCTTGCTAACATAGTGCAATCTCCCCGCAGGAGAAGGTGGACGTTTCCCAGCAGGCATGACATCACTGAAGCCTGCTGGGGGATCACTTCCGCCCCCTCACATCATTGCAATGCTGTGAGGAATAGAACACAAGCTCTGTGCAGAAGCTTTCATTCTGTGTATCTTTCAGTGAGGCTCTTTGCAGCTTTTAGTCTGTACAGCTTTTAGTTTGTGCAGCTGTAAGTGAGGCTTTTTGCAGCTGTCAATCATGCTCAGTGCAGAGAAACACTTCCTGAGTTTGGTCTCCTGCCATTACAAGCAGGAGATCTGAGATTTTGTCCAGACAAAATGTGTTCTGGCCAAGAAGGGAGACCCCTGGTGGCCAGAAGTATACAGCAGAAAAACTAACGTAAAACATTTTTAAGTTTTTTTTTTTATAATGGAAGCCAACTACAAAAGTTGTTTATTTGGCATAAGGAATCAAATATTAAAAATCATGTTTAATGACAGTGCCCATTTAAAACATTTTTACACATGCCAGTCTTAATCTAAATTACCCAAATGCAAATGAAATGCAGCAAATGTATATAGGTGTGCAGTAGTCTTAATAAATGTGAGGCATCTTTACCTGTCCTTACATAACAAAGTAAAATCTATCAGGTAGCACACATTTCCAATACAATGTACACCAATTTTTAACCTAAATTATTGTAAATGTGTTGGATTGCATGAGGACATGCCACTCCTGTTACGCTTTACAGACTTAAATGGGTACTGTCAGATCTGAAAACTTTTTATATGTTGTTACTGATGAAAATTAGAGATCTTTTGTAATATGGCTGTTTAATTTTGTTTTTAATATATTAAATAAAGAAAACTGCTCCTGAATATCCAACCACTAGGGGTCCCCATAACTACTGGGACATTAACCAGTCCTGCAACAGCATCAGGCTTGTCCATGAGCCATGGACAAGAGATGATTCATGGATAAGGCTGTATGAGCAGGTGCACCAATCACCTTCCACCACCACAAGGAGGGACACGCCCCCTTCCCCTGAGAGGATTTCTAACACTGTGAACTAATGGAAAGAGGGATTTATATAATAAATATAGGTTATAGGGGGATAAAAATTAGATGTGCTTGGCCAGGATTAGATACTGAGTAACATATACATTTTTTTGTGGGATTTGACAGCTACGCTTTAACATAAGCTTTGAGCAAATAAATCCCCCCAATAGTGTTTTCCTGCAGCCACCACCAACGTTCATGAATTCTCTGCTAGCTGCATAAATCTGTATGCCGTTTGCCCCCCTAATGGTAGCTTGGAGCAGCCAAAATTGTATCATTTAAATTGTCATTGTCATTTAACCTCTTCATGACCCTGCAAATTTTGATTTGTTGCTTATGTTTTTTTCCTCCTCACTGTCTAAGACCCATAACTTTTTATTTTCCCACTGACAAAGTTGTATTATGGCTTAATTTTTTGTGGGACAAGTTGTACTTTTCATTGGCAAACTTTATTTTATCCTATAATATCATTAAAAAAAATTATGTTAAAATTATGTAGGGCAAAATAAAAATAAAAAATTGAATTGCGCAATTTGGTAGTGTAATAATTTTCACAATACAGTAAAACTTACATGTAAACTTTATTCTATGAGTCAGTACAATTCCAAAAATACCAAACTTGGATAATTTTTGTTTCGTTTTTATGGTTAAGAAAGATAAAAAAAAATTCTGGCAGTTTTTGGAAAACTACCACTGCAGTTTTTGAGCCAAAGTCAGAAGTGGCTCCATAAGGGAGGAGAAGTGTAAGTCCTTCCATTATATGTCCTATTCCTTTTGAATGCACTTCTGGCTTTGGCTCAAAAACTGCAGTGGCAGATATCCAAAAACTGCCAGAAAAATAAAACCAAGTGGAAACTCAGCTTAACTATGGTGCCAATAATATGTAAACAGAATAAAAATGGATATTCAGACCTCAAGGAACAGTTGTTGAGATGGTGGTAAGATTTGGGGGTAATATGTAATAAAATGGGATATGATATATATTATATGACTGGAGATGCCGCTGGTTATGCAATATCATTTTATTCATACAATAATACAATAAAATGCTGTACCCTGAGAAGGGCCCTTGCTACAGGGTCAGAGACTTACAGATTAAATTAAATAGATTAAATAAGTTATTTTGATGAGATACATGAGAATTCTGCCACTTGAGTTGATATCTGTTTTTTGCAATATTCAAGCTTGGCAGCAGTGCTGCAGGGTTATGATGTATCTGAAATGGCTGAAAACATTGATAAATGGGGAACTCCCCAAAACGCGTCTGACCTCCACAGATCGTCCTGCATGATCTGCCACCGCTAATAACCTTACTACCCTATGTGCACCTACTTGCAGGTGCCACAGTCCCCTGCTTAGTGTACCACCGTTCAGTGTGCGCTTGAACGGCACCAACTGCACGAGGACGCCGCTGCCGGGAGCACTTGTATTTCATTCACAGCCTGGATTTATCTCCACCGAGCCGGACGCCTGCTACGTGCCATCCAGAAATCAGACCATGTCTTACCCGGCAGACAGGCAAGTTCCATCACCTCCTACTGCATTAACTTGCGCACCACTCCAGGATCGCAGGTACTTTCCATCCAGCAGGCCGGGTACATGCCACTTTGTGTATTGACTGCAAACATAAATTCTCCTGCATCCTATTTCCAGTAAAACTAGGATCTGTCATTTTCAGACACAAACTTTGAATATTGCAAAAAAAGACATTATCAACTCAAGTGGCAGAATTCTCATGCATCTCATCAAAATGTATATTTTTTACATTTTATAACTTATTTTAATATATTTCATTTAATCTGTAAGTCTCTGACCCTGTAGCAAGTGCCCTGCTCAGGGTACAGCGTTTTATTGTATTGTTGTATGAATTAAATTATATTGTATAACCAGCGGCATCTCCAGTCTTATAATATATAATATATATCATATCCCATTTTATTGCAAATTACCCCCAAATCTTACCACCATCTCACCAACTGTTTCTTGAGGTCTGCATACCCATTTTAATTCTGTTTATAGATTTGTAAATTACTTCTGTTTAAAAATCTTAATCCTTCCAGTACTTATTAGTTGCTGTATACTACAGAAAAAGTTCTTTTCTTTTTGAATGACACCTCTGTCCATTTCAGGAACTGTCTAGATAGGAGAAAATACCCGTAGCAAATCTCTCCTGCTCTGGACAGTTCCTGACATGGACAGAGGTGTCAGCAGAGAGCACTGTGGTCAGAAGGAAAATGAATTAAAAAAGAAAAGAACTTCCTCTGGAACATACAGCAGCTGATAAGTACTTGAAGATTTTTAAATAGAAGTAACTTACAAATCTGTTTAACCTTCTGGCACAAGTTGATTTAAAAAATGTATTTTCCACTGGAGTACTCCTTTAAGGTTAAGATGCCATGATCGCCATTGATCATGGCATTTAGTTAAATAACAGGCATTGGAGTGATCTCCGATGTCCGTTACTACTGGCAGATGTCAGCTACTCATAGCATCGGGCCACTGATGGTTATGAAGCAGACCTGACGCACGGGCTGGTGCCATATACCCCTCACCCGATCCAAGACACAATGGCACATCATGGGTCAGGAAAGAGTTAGGAAAACCTTTGATATGTTGTAGATACATATTAAAAGTTTTGATCAGTGGGGTTTTGAGTGTTCAGACACTGATCCATCAGTAGAACAATGTGCCTTTAGCAGATTCTCTCCTGGCTCTGTGCCACATAACCAAGACTGTCTCCTAATGTAAGTCTATGGGACTGTCTCACATAGACATAGAACAGCGAGAGTAGTCAGCTAGTGATCAGTTGGGGTTTGTTCATACTTTTGTCTGCATCTTATTTTCTCACCCTCAACATTCATATTAAAATAGGCATTATTACAATTTGCATACATCCAATGATGGGCAGGTTTTCTCTCTGTGACATCTCGAGCCATCTGCTCAGAATTAGTCCAGGAACACCTGAGTCTTTTCTTATCCCATCTTATAAATCCGGTGTTGTTCAGTATTTGGCAGGGATGAGAACGCTAAGCTCCTCTTTCAGAGCCTTAGCCTCAGTGAACCCTTGTTGTCAGAAGCCAGAGATCTCACGCTGAGTTAAAATCTGTTCTTATTCCTTAACGGAAAGTGACAAGGTGCAGACACCAAGAGCATGCATCAAATATCCCGTCATTTGTCACTTCAGAGTATTTCAAAGCATAATATTAAATTACACCTCAGTTCAATCGTACTACTATACTATATACTATACTTGTCTTTTTATTGTTGTGGAAGTCACTCAGAAGCACCAATAGCCTATACACGATTTATGTATGACAATATACAGCAAATGGAAACTGAAAAGAACAAATATACCATGGTCATAAGGAAACTGAGAGTAAGTGGGTAAGCAGTATATATATATATATATATATATATATATATATATATAAAACCCACAACAATAATGATGAATATTTATAATATAAATCTTGGACAAAGCACCAAAACCATATATGTCCATGTGCTATTTATCTGTCAACTATCTGTACAATATATGTTATTTATTTTAAATTTTTATATGTCATCTCATAGACAGCAATGCATTCCCTGCTGAGTTTCTGCAGACACCGGAATTTGAAGTTTTCGGTGCGGAAATCCTGCTATATGCACAATGAAGTGGAATCCCATTGAAATCAATAAAACTCTGCTGCTGCAGAATCTCCATACAGAATTCCAATGCAGAATTCCACACGGAAGATCTGGTGTGTACATAGTCTTAGTGACCAGATCTGAAAAAGCCTTAGGCATTGCATGCCTTTCTGTTCTAGTTCTAAAACCACCAAAAATCCAGTTGTTTTGGGATTCTTAGTCCTGTACTTCCTGGTTGTACTGCCTGGTTGAGTAGCTGCTCAGAACTACAATTCCTAAAATTACCAGTCCCCCCCAGAGCTGTTGCAGAACATTTAATTTCACAGCAGACTATTGCACATCTGGTTCAATAGTTTTTATTGAATTAAAATAGAGAATAAACACAAAATAAACATATAAAACAAGTAAAACAACAATATTTTATTCACTTGGCAAATGCCAAGAAGCCAACATTAACCCCTTACGGGGTATTTCCAAATAGTGCATGCACTATTTCTCCCGTTACTTTCTCCCATCACAAAATAACATCCATTATTAATAACCGGCTATGACGGGGTAAAACAGATAATGTAAAAATCCCATAGACTATAATGGGATTTTTTTAATGGCCGTTTTTCAAGATTTTCATAACGGAATATATAACGGATCTTTAAAAGCGGATGAATGTATACTTTGACAGCGGCGATCTAAAGGGTTAATAGTCGGCCACGGCGATCACCGCATGTCAGCTATTAATGGCAGCCCCCAGTTACAGGAATCAGCTGGGGGCCAGCTGGTATGGCTCGGGCTCGAGTCAGGAGCCCGCGCCATACACCGCTTGACGTTGTAGGACAAGCCAGCTCGTCCTTAGACGGCAACAGTTAATAAAGAAAAAGAAATCACACAATCAGTGAGGTATTAGCACCTGCTGCCTTCTTTTCCTGCCTGACCTGTTCAGCACAAGGCAGCATGCTGTAAACACACCTCTTTCTCCCTGAGGCTATGTTCATATGTAGAGTTTTACTAGCGGTACTGTTGTGGCTTTTTCCAGTGATTTTCAGGAATCACTATAAAAAATATGCAATTTTACAGTTGTTATGCAAATTGAGGCAAAACACACCATTTTTACAATTTCAGTCATTATCCATTAAAATGCTACAAAAATGCGCTTGGTACCATAATATATATATATATATATATATATATATGTATATATATATATATATATATATATATATATACACACACAAACAAATTGTATAGCAGCACTACTTATCCTATGATGTGTGGGTGCCAGTGGTCGGGACCCGATCATGGTCCACTTAATAATAAACAGCTACGCAGCACTCCAAAAAAAGGGTGAAAAAACTGTGTCTTTTTATTCAGTCAAGCAGTGACGTTTCAATTCATCAATAGAATAATTCTCAAGCAGAGTGATACAAAGCATTATGGGGCTTTTTATGCCCAGCCTAGTGATTATTTCAATCCAATTCACATGTGACAATTCAATAAAGAATTTCATATAAATCCATAAAAAAATACAAAAACCAATACAAAGTGCACAATCTCCAGTACTTACCGTATTTTTTGCCGTATAAGACGCACTTTTTCTTCCCCAAAACTGGGGGGAAAAAGTCGGTGCATCTTATACGGCGAATACACCCCTATCGCGGCGGTCCCTGCGGCCATCAACGGCCGGGACCCGCGGCTAATACAGGACATCACCGATCGCGGTGATGCCCTGTATTAACCCTTCAGACTGAAGGGAAAGTGACACTAACCCGGCTGTTCAGTCGGACTGTTCGGGACCGCCGCGATTTCACCGCGGCGGTCCCGAACAGCCCGACTGAATAGCCGAGTTAGTGCTTACAGGACACCGGGAGGGACCTTACCTGCCTCCTCGGTGTCTTCTCCATTCAGGGATCCCCTGTATGGCCGGCGCTCACCTTCCTCGTCATCACGTCGTCGCGTACGTGCGTCAGCGTGCGTAACGACGTGATGACGGCGACGGAGAGCGAGGATACCCGGCCGGCAGCAGAGACGTTCCAGAGCGACGGGGACACGGCGACAGCGATGGAGCGACATCCAGGGCAGCGGTGACGGGTCCGGAGCGGCGGGGACACGTGAGTATTACCTCCTATGCAGTGGTCTTCAATCTGCGGACCTCCAGATGTTGCAAAACTACAACTCCCAGCATGCCCGGACAGCCAACGGCTGTCCGGGCATGCTGGGAGTTGTAGTTTTGCAACATCTGGAGGTCCGCAGGTTTAAGACCACTATTGGGTTCAAAATCTTTAATTTTTTAGATTTTGCACCTAAAAATAGGGTGTGTCTTATACGCCGGTGTGTCCTATAGGACAAAAAATACGGTAATTAACAATATCAACAAAGTGCAAAGTGCCAATATATATTAGTGGATAGTATGTAAAATACTTGAAAATGCATACAATTGCCTTGAATTGAGCAAAATTACACAGATGAAAACAGTAAAAATAAGGATATACAACACTCACCCATTCAATACAGCTCCAAACATGGTGCTGTTAGCGTGAAACCAGTGTTACTGCGCCTGTGCAGTCACTCGGCTCGTGCATCAGATCACGAGTCCGGTCACATGACCATCACATGATCCGCATCCTAGCAACTACAGACGCTGTGAGTCCGCACACCGCAGCTACAGGCTGCGAAGCGCAGCCACTACTATATTGGAGGCCACGCATCGCAAACCTGCGCCCCGAATGCGCTGGCACTAGATCCTAACAATAGTATGGGACATCGCATGCTGTGTGAACACTGCACTATCTGGCAAACATACATCAGCACAACGTAATGGAAAAGATGTGTGCAGAGCCTGTATATCTCAATAGGGCATTCTATATGACTAAAAAATGAAAATTAGAAAAAGAAAAGAATAAGAATAAAATCAAAAAAAGTAAAAAATTAAATAAAGAAAAAAAATTTGTGCAGTTTTATTAGTAAAATTGCACCTTACATTTATTCTGTAGGTCCATAGGGTCGCAAGGATACCCAAATTATATAGGTTTGATTTTATTTTGCTACAAAAAAAAAAAGATAACTACATGGGAATAAAAGGGTCAGAAATAAAAGAAAACCAATATGGATGAATAAGAACGTTAAGGTGGCAATAAATGACAAAAATAAAGCATTTAAATTAATAAAACAGGACAGAAGTGAAGAAGCATTAAAAAGCTATAGAGAAAAATTTTAAATATGTAAAAAACAGATAAAATCTGCAAACATAGAAAGAAAGACTCATTGCCCAAGAGAGTAAACTAACCCCAAAATGTTCTTTAACTATATAAATAGCAAAAAGGTCAAAAATGAAAGTGTAGGCCCTTTAAAAAATGATGAGGAAGAAATTTTAAATGGGGGTCAGGAAAAAGCAAATATATTAAACAAATTCTTCTCCACTGTATTCACCGAGATAAATGAAATGCCAGGTGAAATACAGCGAGATAAGGTAAACTCCCCAGTACAGGTCACCTGCCTAACCCAGGAAGAAGTACAGTGCTGCCTACAAAAAAATCTAAATAGACAAATCGCCAGGTCCAGATGGCATTCACCCCCGTGTTCTAAAGGAATAAAGTAATGTAATAGACAGACCCCTATTTTTAATATTCCGGGACTCTATAGGGACAGGGACTGTTCCCCAGGACTGGCGCATGGCAAATATGGTGCCAATATTTAAAAAGGGGTAAAAAAGTAACCACAGGAATTATAGACCTGTTAGTTTAACCTTTGTTGCATGTAAATTGTTTGAGGGTTTTCTAAGAGATGCTATTTTGGAATATCTTGATAAAAATAAAATGTATGACCCCATATCAGCATGGCTTTATGAGGGATCGGTCCTGTCAAACTAACCTGATCAGCTTTTATGAGAAGGTGAGCTCCAGACTGGACCAAGGGCAATCGCTGGATGTCATGTATCTGGATTTTTCCAAAGCATTTGATACGGTGCCACATAAAAAGTTGGTGCATAAAATGAGATGAATTGGGCTAAGGGAGAATGTGTGTATGTAACTGGCTCAGTGATAGGAAACAGAGGGTGGTTATTAATGGTACTTATTCTGATTGGGTGACTGTTACTAGTGGGGTACCACAGGGGTCCGTCTTGGACCCTGTTCTATTTAATACAATTATTAATGACCTTGTAAAGGGGTTGAATAGTAAAGTAGCAATCTTTGCAGATGATACTGTTATGATTCGGCTAGCTGGATGTGGATCCACTGTGTCATCGAGGGATTGGCATGGACCGTGTCGGTGGACCGGTTCTAGGGTTGCTACTGGTTTTCACCAGAGCCCGCCGCAAAGCGGGATGGTCTTGCTGCAGCGGTAGCAACCAGGTCGTATCCACCGGCAACGGCTCAACCTCGCTGACTGCTGAGAAGGCGTGGGACAGAAGGACTAGGCAGAGGCAAGGTCAGACGTAGCAGAAGGTCGGGGCAGGCGGCAAGGTTCGTAGTCAATGAGGATAGCAGGAGATCTGGAACACAGGCTTTGGACAACACTAAACGCTTTCTCTGGCACAAGGCAACAAGATCCGGCAAGGAAGTGCAGGGGAAGTGAGGTTATATAGACAGGGAGCAGGTGGAAGCTAATTGGACTGATTGGGCCAGGCACCAATCACTGGTGCACTGGCCCTTTAAATCTTAGAGCGCTGGAGCGCGCGCGCCCTAGAGAGCGGAGCCGCGCACGCCAGAACATGACAGCCGGGGACCGGGACGGGTAAGTGGCTTGGGATGCGATTCGCGAGCGGGGGCGCGTCCCGCTATGCGAATCGCATCCCTATCACGAATGTCAGTGCAGCGCTCCCTGTCAGCAGGTCTGACCGGGGCGCTGCAGAAGGGAGAACGCCGCGAGCGCTCCAAGGAGGAGTAGGGACCCGGAGCGCTCGTCGTAACAGTACCCCCCCCTTAGGTCTCCCCCTCTCTTTGTCTCCTTGTCCCTTTAACTGAGAAGAGAACATAGGGGCCGTCTCTTGAGTTTCCTTCTGAAAAAAGAAGTCCTGGTAGCTATACCAGCGGCAGGTAGTTCAGAAGAAGTGGGAATGGGGAGGGGGGGCAGAGGGTGAAGCTTGTCAAGGGGCATAGTGTCACCAGGACGGGGGCTATGAGGAGGCACGGCACATTCCTGATAGGCCTTGGGGAGACCAGGCACAGGAGGAGACACTGAGGCCCGACAGACGGGACTGGGAGCAGACGTGAGGCATTTCTTACTGCAAGCAGAACCCCAATTCTTGATCTCCCCGGTGGTCCAGTCAAGGGTGGGAGAATGATGCTGGAGCCATGGCAGACCGAGGAGGACTTCAGAGGTGCAGTTGGGCAGGATGAAAAATTCTATTTTCTCGTGATGCAGTCCAATGCTCATAAGCAAGGGCTCTGTGCGGTAACGCACAGTGCAGTCCAACTTAACTCCGTTGACCGAAGAAATGTAGAGCGGCTTGACGAGACGGGTCACCGGGATGCAGAAGCTATTCACCAAAGAGGCCAGAATAAAATTTCCAGAAGCGCCAGAGTCCAAGCAGGCCACGGCTGGGAAGGAGGAGTTGGCAGAAGGAGAAATCCGCACGGACACAGTGAGACGTGGAGAAGCAGACTTTGTACCAAGAGACGACACACCCACGTGAGCTGGGTGCGTGCGTTTCCCAGACGTGGAGGACGAATAGGGCAATCCACCAAGAAATGTTCGGTACTGGCGCAGTACAAACATAAATTTTTATCCCTACGGCGAGTCCTCTCTTCATGGGTCAGGCGAGACCGATCCACTTGCATAGCCTCCTCGGCGGGAGGCACAGGGGTAGATTGCAAAGAATACTGTGAGAGAGGTGCCCAGAGATCAAGGTCTTTTTCCTGGCGGAGCTCCTGGTGTCTTTCAGAAAAACGTATGTCAATGCGGGTGGCCAAATGGATAAATTCTTGCAGGTTGGCAGGAATCTCTCGTGCGGCCAGCACATCCTTGATGTTACTGGATATGCCTTTTTTAAAGGTCGCGCAGAGAGCCTCGTTATTCCAAGATAATTCGGAGGCGAGAGTATGAAATTGGATGGCGTACTCGCCTACTGAAGAATTACCCTGGACCAGGTTCAGCAGGAAAGTCTCTGCAGAAGAAGCTCGGGCTGGTTCCTCGAAGACACTACGGACTTCAGCGAAGAAGGACTGGACTGTGGCTGTGGCAGGATCATTGCGGTCCCAGAGCGGTGTGGCCTAAGACAAGGCCTTTCCAGACAGAAGACTCACTACGAACGCCACCTTAGACCGTTCTGTAGGAAATTGGTCCGACAACATCTCCATATGTAGGGAACATTGAGACAAGAAGCCACGGCAGAGTCTAGAGTCCCCATCAAATTTGTCTGGCAGGGACAAGCGGAGGCTAAGAGGGGCCACTCGCTGCGGAGGAGGTGCAGGAGCTGGTGGAGGAGATGGTTGCTGCTGTAGCAGATGCAGAAGTTGCTGTAACGTGGTGGTCAACTGCGACAGCTGCTGTCCTTGTTGGGCAATTTGCTGCGATTGCTGGGCGACCACCGTGGATAGGTCAGCGAGACTTGGCAGCGGCACCTCAGCGGGATCCATGGCCGGATCTACTGTTATGATTCGGCTAGCTGGATGTGGATCCACTGTGTCAACGAGGGATTGGCGGGGACCGCGTCGGTGGACCGGTTCTAGGGTTGCTACTGGTTTTCACCAGAGCCCACCGCAAAGCGGGATGGTCTTGCTGCGGCGGTAGCAACCAGGTCGTATCTACCGGCAATGGCTCAACCTCGCTGACTGCTGAGAAGGCGTGGGACAGAAGGACTAGGCAGAGGCAAGGTCAGACATAGCAGAAGGTCGGGGCAGGCGGCAAGGTTCGTAGTCAATTAGAATAGCAGGAGATCTGGAACACAGGCTTTGGACAACACTAAACGCTTTCTCTGGCACAAGGCAACAAGATCCAGCAAGGAAGTGCAGGGGAAGTGAGGTTATATGGACAGGGAGCAGGTGGAAGCTAATTGGACTGATTGGGCCAGGCACCAATCACTGGTGCACTGGCCCTTTAAATCTTAGAGCGCTAGCGCGCGCACGCCCTGGAGAGCGGAGCCGCGCGCGCCAGAACATGACAGCCGGGGACCGGGACGGGTAAGTGGCTTGGGATGCGATTCGCGAGCGGGCACGTCCCGCTATGCGAATCGCATCCCCATCACGAATGTCAGTGCAGCGCTCCCGGTCAGCGGGTCTGACCGGGGCGCTGCAGAAGGGAGAACGCCGCGAGCGCTCCGGGGAGGAGCAGGGACCCGGAGCGCTCGGCGTAACAGATACTAAACTCTGTAAAGCAGTAAACACAATAGAGGACAGTGCACTGTTACAAATGGATCTGGATAGGTTGAAGGTTTGGGCTTGGAAGTGGCAGATGAGGTTCAACACTGATAAATGTAAGGTAATGCACATGGGGAGGAAAAATCCGGGCTGGGATTATGTATTAAATGGGAGAACACTTGGGACGACTGATGTGGAAAAGGACATGGGAGTCTTAGTTAACAGTAAATGTAGCTGTAGGGACCAGCAGCTACTGCCAAGGCAAATAAAATCATGGGGTGCATCAATAGGGGCATAGATGCCCACGACAAGGAAATAATTCTACCGCTTTACAAATCACTAGTCAGACCACACATAGAATACTGTGTACAGTACTGGGCACCAGTGTACAAGAAAGATATAGTGGAGCTGGAGAGGGTTCAAAGACGGGCAACCAGAGTAATCGAGGGAATGGGAGGACTACAGTACCCAGAAAGATTATCAGAATTAGGGTTATTTAGTTTAGAAAAAAGAAGGCTTAGTGTAGACCTAATAACTATGTATAAATATATCAGGGGGTAGTACAGAGATCTCTCCCATGATCTATTTATACCCAGGACTGTATCTATAACAAGGGGGCATCCTCTACATCTAGAGGAAGGAAGGTTTCTACACCAGCACAGACGGGGGTTCTTTACTGTAAGAGCAGTGAGACTGTGGAATTCTCTGCCTGAGGAGGTGGTCATGGTGAACTCTGTAAAAGAATTTAAAAGGGGTGTGGATGCCTTTTTGGAGAATAATAACATCGCTGGTTATGTATTCTAGATTTATAGGGACAGAAGGTTGATCTAGGGATCTATTCTGACTGCCATATTGGAGTCGGGAAGGAATTTTTACCTCGAGTATGAAAGTTTTTTGCCTTCCCCTGGATCAACTCAGTAGGGACTCATTAGGGATATAGATTGAACGTGATGGACTCTGGTCCTTATGTTACTATGTTACATGCACCAAAATTGAAACGTTGAAAAATGTTCTATTCTGACCACTATAACTTTTAGATTTTACCATATAAGGGGATGTATGAGGGCTCATTTTTTGCGATCTTGCGAAACTTGTGATCTGAAGTTTTTATCGGTACCATTTTTGTTTTGATCTGACTTTTTCATCACTTTTTATTAATTTTTTTATGGTACAAAAAGTGATCAAAAATATGCTATTTTGGACTTTGGAATTTTTTTTTAACGTGTACGCCATGGACTGTTTGGTTTAATTAACAATATATTTTTATAGTTTGGACATTTACGCACGCGGCGATACCACATATGTTTATTTTTATTTACAGTTTTTTTTAAATGGGAAAAGGGCGGTGATTCAAACTTTTATTAGGTAAGGGGTTACATCACATTTATTAACACTTTATTTTCACACTTTATAGTCATTCGGCGATCGGACAGCAAGGAGGCAGGTAAGGATCCTGACCCCCCCCCCCAAATGTACCAAATTACAGTCAGGAACAGCATATGTGGAGTTTTACAGGTTCGGGATGCCGCAATTTCACCGTGGCGGTCCCGAACAACACTACTGAGCTAACCGGCAATGTTTACTTTTATTTTAGACACGGTGATCAAACTTGATCTAAAGGTTTAATGCCGGACATCAGCCAGATCGGCGATGTCCAGTATTAGCCATGGGTTCTGGTTGCCTATAGCAACTGGGACCCACTGGGTATGATGCGCGCTCACCTGCTGAGTGTGCGTCATACCTCGGGAGCCGCAGATGGACGTTAATGAACGTCCATTTGCAGCATGGGTTCAAAGACCAGCTATTTTTTTTTTGTTTCTGCCTATGCATTGTAGCAGCCAAAGCATTTTTATGTTTCTTATCATTGTCTGAATTAAAGGGGTAAATTACTTCTATTAACAAAATCCTAATCCTTCCAGTATTAGCTGCTGAATACTACAGAGGAAATACTTTTCTTTTTGGATTTCCTTTCTCTATGTCCACAGTACTCTCTGCAGAGAGCACTGTCGACAGACAGAAAAGAAATCCAAAAAGAAGAGAAGTTCCGCTGTAGTATTCAGCATTTAATAAGTACTGGAAGGATTGAGATTTTTTTAATAGAAGTAATTTACAAATCTGTTTAACTTTCTGGCACCAGTTGATTAAAAAAATAATAAATTCCACCAAAGTACTCCTTTAACTAACCTTTTACAGTGCTCAATCATGATGCATAAAGAGTTGCACAATTGATCACTGGATTGTGCATGCGGCCCTTCACATTTATTATTTTTGGCCACAGATTTCCAGTTTACACAAAACGATGTGCGGCCAAATAACAATGATTTTTTGGGTCTTCCAAAACCATGCAAGCATCTGACAAATAATGTTTGTTTATAAACTGATTGCCAGCCTATTAATCAAGGCAACATTGTATTTTTTGGCCCATAATCAAATGCCGTGTGTAATAGGGCCCTTCCTGTTTCATTTGTCAATGGCTTCTAAGAAGTTTACCTAATGCTGAATTGTGGCTCCTTGAACCCACCAGGAAAAATGATACAGAGGGTCCACCCTCCATTTATAAAAGAACATGTGTGTAGACATAAAGAAAGACATTTAGATGCAATAAACCTTTAGAAAAATACTGAAATGTTGGGGATATGGTACAAGCTACTGTATAAAACAAGGACCAGAACAACCAAATAATGGGAGCAAAAAAAAAAAAAAAATGACGGCAGTGCAGAATCACTTACTGGCCAAATGCCAATGGTGCTCAATGAGTTTCTGTCATGATATCTGATATTTTATCTCACAGGACAGCACTGCATGCTGCACTTTTTTTTGTCCTACCTTCATGATGGAATTTGCAATGGAGGCTCCTAATGATACAGATGTGAACACAGCCTTAAATAAGTTATCTAGCCTATAAAAATGAATGGTCTATCCTGTGACTCCCAGCATCCCTCCATAATCAGTTTGAAGCAGTGTCACAGCTACTTTGATGTTTACTTGCACTCATCCTAGCATTCCCATACTATTTGTAGTGTGTGGAACAAAGGACTGTCTCAATCAAGTGAACAGGACAACATCAGTTCCTTGCACCTCCACTACATAGTACGGCTATGTAAGGATAAGTGCAAGTAAGCATTGAAGAGGCTGTAGCACTTTTTTTTTTATACCTAGACCCATAACCACGATGTCTAGAGGAAAGAAGGTATCACCAACATCACAGATGAGGACTCTTTATTGTAAGAGCAGTAAGACTATAGAACTCTGCTACATGATGTTGTGTTGGTTGATTTATTGAACAAGTTCAAGAGGGACCTAGATGCCTTTCTTAGAAAATATGATATTACAAGTTATGGATATTAGATTTCTGAAGGTGGGAAGTTAATCCAGTGATTTATTCTGATTATCATATTTGGGCTTGGGAAGGGATTTTTCCATTTTTAGTATCTGCCTTCAAAAGGTTTTCATGTCTTCCCCTGGATAAACACAGTAGGGTTATGGGTTGAAGGTGATGAATTCTTGTCTTGTCAACCTTATGGACTATGTGACAAAAAATCATTGTAAACAATGTTCCATTATATATAAGTAACAGCCTTAGGCTGTGTTCACATGCTCAGGTTTTTAAATGAAATGAAATACAAAGCCAGGAATGGATCATAAATGTAAGACACTAATAAAGTTAAAACTGTCACTTCCAGAGGGGGTGAGGCGCAGATGAATATGGCCGCTCCCTGAGGCCCGTCAAGCGCATTTTTAGTCGGTGACCTGGCTTTAACTGATGGGGAGAACCTCCCGCAAGCGGCAGAAGCCTTCCCCTACCTTCCGACAGCTCTCTCTCCCACCCGGGACATCACACGCTTCTTGCTGACGCCTCCAGCTCCTGAGCCTGGCCGGCCTGCCGCTATTACAGGCCCCGCTCAAGGCCTGCACTCCCGCTCTGTGAGGACTTCCTCACTCCCAGCCTACAGCATAGCTGACGCTCTATTGCTGGGGAGATCACGGAGGGCCTCGCAGCTTCAGCCCCTCTTTCAGTCTGTGCCTGCTGCTTCGGTCTTGGAGCCCGCTGCTGACCGGCTGCCACCTGTCTGCTCCTCCTCAGTGAAATCCCGGAGCTCCAGCGGTAGCTGCAGTGCTTCCTCCTCAACAGAGCGCTCATGCGGCCCTGGTGCCTCCTGAGGTGAGCGGTCTTCCTGACTTGCATTCTGGGGCAGTGTGCCCCTCTGGTGATCCCCCGCTCCTCTCCACTCTGGGATCCCTGCCTCCCCAAACTCCCCTGGGCAACGAGCAGCCTTCCTGGGCCTCCTTAGTGAGGTGCTCTACATCCCCCCCACAAGTGCCACTGGAGCAGCCTGCAGCACCCTCCATAAAGGGGCCCACTCCCTCTGTGCAGCTCCACATTAGCCTTACACCTCTCTTCTCAGAATCTCCCTGGGGCCATCTCCACAACTGGTGCCCCTAAACCTCATAGACTCATGTCCTCTAGTAAGCTGAACGCAGGGGCCCCGAGCTTCGCCTTGCAGAAGGGCCACTCCTCCTCTCCTGAACCCTCAGTATCTGCTCTGATGGACATTGCTACACCTTCTTGGGATACCTCCTTAGATGCTGACCTTGAATGCTCTGGGGTTCCGTCCCCTTCTCCTGCTTTGCCGGACTGGAACCAGCTTCTCTCCCAAATTCCCAGTAAAGAGGATTTTTGTTCTCTTATTACTGAGGTTAAGGACACTTGCAGAACGGAAATTTCCTCCCTACGCCAAGATCTGCAGCACATTTCTGACAGAGTGGAGGGCCTGGAGGATGCCCATGACACTACCAGAGCCTATATTGCCCAGCTGCAGTCCACCATAGCCTCTCAAATGGACTTCCTCAGCGATCTCCATAACCATGTGGATGACTTGGACAACCGGGGACAGCGAAACAACATCCGGGTGCGGGGACTTCTTGAGGCCACTTATGAAGAGGATCTCCACGTCACCTTATAGGCCATCTTCAACATGATTCTGGGTGAGCCACCTTCCCACAAAATCAAACTGGATAGGGTTCATAGGGCTCTCCACCCGAATTCTGCAACGGGTGTTCCCAGAGACGTAATTTGCTGCGTACATGATTCCCAGCTCAAGGAATCCATAATGTCTAAAGCACATTCTCTGCAGAACTTTCATGGAGCCCCCAATCATATCAAGATTTGTCCTGGCTTACAGTGCAGAAAAGGCGTATGCTCCAACCTCTCCTGGGGGTCCTGTGGCAGCACCAAGTGCCTTACAGATGGAACTTTCCTTCACCCTCAATGCCCGTAGAGATGGACACTCTGCAGTCTTGCGCTCTTTCTCTGACCTTCAGGCCTTCGATACTGCCTTGGACTTGCCTGTCCCTTAGATGGTCGACTAGGATCTGACCTTCAACCCCCCCCCCCCTCCCCTGCCACCAGTGTGGCAGCCTGTCCGCTCCCGTCGGTCTGGCCAGAATTGGAAGACCCCCCCCTCTGGGTCCCAGGGGCTCACTGCAGGCCCCCCTTGAACTGCAGTGTTCTTCCCTTGCTGTTGCCGGAATAATTGCTTGGGGGTGTACTAACGCTCCTTGTTCTCCCCTGATTTGCTCTGATTAAATATGTTTTATTTACTATAGTTCTACGATGTGATTCTGTTTTTGCTGTTTATGTCACCTTAGCCACACTTGCTATTTCCTTTTGGTGCGGTCTTGGGGTGGGAGGATTGCCTTTCTGCCAGTGGGCTTCTCGTATTGTTCTCCCATATCCTCCCTTGAGGCTGTGTCAACAGGTAGGATGTTTTAGGGTTCCTTACTTACCCTGTGTATTTTTGCTGTCTTAGCCTCCTCATTGACCAAGGGGTCATTGGTTTATTTTCAATTATATTGTCCTTTCGCCCTGTTGTGTGTTGTCTTGTCTTTTTCTTGTCCTTTTCGGTGCTTTCTTTGTTCCTCTTGTGTCTCTTCCTCTTTGTCTTTCCTATTATTTTTCAGGCCTCTTGGATGTGGACTTTTGTTGGTTGGAGAGTCTCGGTTATCTACATCCTCTCTTAGCCAGGCATGATGTTCTATGGGACCTGAGTGAGTACTCTTCTTCATTTGCTGTCTCCCCCTTTCTTTTGTCATCATGGTTAAGTGCGTCTCCTTGAATGTCAAGGGTCTTAACTCCCCATGTAAGTGGCGCTCCTGCAACGGAAGCTTGTTATGCTGCGAGCTGATGTCGCCTTTCTTCAGGAGACGCACTTCGACCATTCTGGATCCTTTCAGTTCCTCCATCATTTATATCCTCAGTCCTATCTGGCCTCATCTGATAGGAAAAGAGGGGTGGGGGTGCTTGCAATTCTTACTTCCATGTCCTGTCCATTTCAGGTTTCTTCCTCCTAGGCAGATCCCCAGGACCGCTTTGTAGTGATAGAGGGTTCTTTGGAGGGCAAACAGCTTCTCTTTTTTAATGTTTATGCCCTCAATATGTCCCAGATCCCATTTTTGTATTGAGTATTAGCCAGGCTTCATAAATACTTTCCCTCTGCTTGGCTTACTGGAGGGGACTTTAATCTTATTTTTTCCCCTTCCGTGGACTGCCACTCGCTTGTTCCTGCCCCTCCCACCCTTGCCCAGTTGCGACTGGCCTCGATTTTTCGTAGGGCCCTCCGTAGCACCTCACTGTATGATCTCTGGCGGATTAATCATCCGACAGATTGATCTTTTAGTTTTTATTCCCATCCCCATAAATTACACACATGTATAGATAATTTTTTTTGGTAATCTCCCCATGGTTCGTACGTTATCTGCTGCTTCTCTGGAGCCGTTCTCTTGGTCGGACCACTCCCTGATCTTATTTACCTTTTCTCCTCACTCATCCTTCCCTCGGCGCTGTCATTGGCGGATCAATGACTCCCTGCTCAAGTATGTACTCTCTCGGGAGTCGATCCAGATGTGTTTGACTGACTATTTTGCCCACAATGAGGGTTCAGTTACCTCTCAAGCTACTTTGTGGGAAGCTCATAAGGTTGTGGTTTGAGGGCACTGTATTGCTCTGGGAACCCATCTGAAGCGTGACACTCTAGCTCGCTCCCGGGATCTTAGTGTACAGATTGCTGGGCTAGGAGCGTTCTTACTTTCTTCCCCTTCTCTTTCAGTGCTGAGGCGCTTAGTGGCTGCTCGGGCTCAATTGGGAGATCTAGCTCTTTGTAAGGTTGAGCAACAGTTATTGTATGCTGAACAGCGATTCTATGAAAAGCTAATAAGGCCCCCACCATGTTAGCTAGACGCCTACATAATCATGCAGTGGCTCAATCTCCTTCAGCTCAGGAAGATTCTTCTGGTGTTCTTTACTATCACCCTGATTATATCTCCCGTCTTGACTAGACTCTTATCTTTCCCAATGTCACATGCCGACACTCTCGGCGGCTGATCGGGATATTCTGAATGCACCCATTAATCATGAGGAGCTTCTGGAGGTCTTCAAGTCTCTTCCTGCGGGGTCGCTCCCCCGGGCCAGATGGTTTCACCTACTAATACTACTTATACTGATCCCTAAACCAGGTAAGGACCCCCATGATTGCTCTAGTTATAGACCCATCGCTCTTCTTAATTCCGACCTGAAACTATTCTCCAAGGTTTTTGCTGCTCGGCTGTGTACTTTCCTTCCCGCCTTTATCCATAAGGATCAGGTTGGCTTTATACCTTGCCGACAGGGCTGTGACAATACCTGGTGAGTGGTGGGTCTTATTGATGGTCTGAACAGGCCTAAGTTCTTAGTTTGGATGGGGAAAAGGCCTTTGATAGGCTGAGTTGGTTGTTTCTCTTTGCCACTCTTCAGAATTTGGTATCTCTGGCAATTTTCTCATAGCGCTGTGGGGCCTTTACTCCTCTCCCACTGCCTCTCTTAAACTTCCCCATGCTACTTCCCCTACTTTTCCCCTTTTTAATGGTACTCAACAGGGATGTCCATTATCCCCTTTGATCTTTGCACTCTGTATTGATCCCCCTTGCTGCTATGATCCGAGGGGATCTGGACATTTCTGGTATAGCCCTTCATGACCGGGAGTTTAAAATCTGCTTATTTGCTGATGATGTTCTTCTTACCCTGTCTAATCCATTGCTTTCTCTTCCTAACCTCGAAGGGTGCTTCATGGTTATGCAATAGTCTCGGGCTATAAAGTTAATCTGTCTAAAACGGAAGTTCTACCCCTGAACCTTCCCCTGTCTATATCTAACCTTTTGCATGCTAACTAGATCTTCCTCTGCTATTAAATATTTTGGTGTATCTCTCACTCCCCGCTATTCCTCCCTCTATTCTACTAACTTTCACACCCTGTTTCCTGAGCTTAGGGGCCTTATGGAGAAGTGGCGTTCCCAATATATTTATTTCTTTGGTCGCATTGCTGCGGTTAAATTACTATTGTCCCTAAGTTATCATACTTTTTTGAAACTCTTCCAGTACTTGTCCCCTTATATGTCCTTCGCTCCTACCAATCTACTATGCTCCCCTTTATTTGGGATGCTAAATGTCATTGTCTCCCGATGTCGGTCATACTAGCTAGTCGCTCTATGGGTGAACTGGGAGTACCTGACGTGGTGAAATTTTATTGCGCAGCACACCTGCGTCACTTGGCGGCGTGGTCTACGTACCATCCGTATTGTCATTGGATGGAGCTGGAAAACTATGGTTGGCTCCGATCCATCCAAATACTCTACTGTGGTGTGGTCCTTCTCCTTCCATCTCCCTGGGTTATCTGTTAGGCCCGATGTCTTTCTCACGATATGTATGAGGATACTGTTCTAGGAAGTTTAAGCTTTTCTCCTCTCTTTCTCCTCTATGCTTTTTTCTTTATCATCCTGACTTTCCCTCTGGTCTGTCCTCGAGTATGGTCGGGGAGTGGGGGTCCAGGGGTCTTTTTTTTTTGGCACATGTGGTAGACCCCATCTCTCGTTCTCTTAAGTCTTTTGACCAACTTGTAGCACGCTGGGAGCTCCCTTCGTTTGAGAGGTTCCACTATCCACAACTTAGGCATTTTATGTCCTCCACCCTGAACCCTATGACTGTGTTCTTGCCCACGAATTTTGAAAGATTATGCCGTGGTGGACTCCAGGTGAAGGGACTCCTCTCTGCTATCTTCTCTATCCTTCTTATTTCTCCGGATGGTGACACTCCAATGTATCGGTATATGCAATATTGGGAGGAAGCTCTTGCTACTACTATCTCTATCCCCCAGTGGCAAATGATTTGGGAGCTTGCGTCTAAGGCATCCATTTGTACAACCTATAAGGAGACTCAATTTAAAATGATTATGGGATGGTATCATACTGCAGAGTTGCTAAATAAGCTGTACTCTTTCAATCCCCCCCCCCACCCCCCAATGCTGGTGATGTGGGGTTGGCCTGGGCTCTGTATTGCACATTTTCTGGTCCTGTCTACTTATATTGGACTATTGGAAAATGGTGCAGCACTTGCCTATGGATGTTTTGGATGTACTTCAGCCTCCCTGAATAACTCAATTTCCCAGTTCCTCTCAGTTTGGGAACCATGGGACCGCTTCTCTGACAGACAACCTCCATAAACCAGTTATATATGTGCCTTTCTTTTCCTTGTTCTCTCTCTTTCTTTTGTTGTCTTCCATCTTCTTTTGTCTTGTGTTTCTGTGTAAATTGTATTTATTTTTTGTGATGCCCTTAGGGCCTTCTTGTTCCCCCATTGATTGGCTAAATTGTTGATACCCTAGAATTTTGCCCATTAGAATGGTTGTTCTGTCTTTAACTCTCCCGGACCTTCCTATGAGGGGTTTACATGCTAGAATCTATATTGATGTTCATTATTTGAAGCTGTTGTTACGGTCTGCACTCTGAGTGCCTTTGCTGGCCGTGAGCGCATTTCCCTGTCATCTACTGCTGCCGGTGGGGCTGGGGTTCGCATCGCGGGATGTGCCCGCATGCGAATCCAAGCCTGTCACTCACCCCGGTCCTCTGCCATCTCCTCTCCTGCCTTTCACCTCCGGAACACGTGTCCCCATCTCCAAGGGCACGCACGCGCCAGAGCTTTAAGCTTTACAGGGCCAGTACGCCCTTAATTATGTGTTCACCTGTGTCTCCTCTATAAGTTCCTGCTCCTCCCCCACATCCCTGCTGGATCTTTGTTGCCTTGTGCCATTGAGAAAGTTTTGTTTGTTACTGACCTCCTGTTTGTTACTGACCTCCTGCTACATTCCTGACCTTTTTCCTGTGCTGCCTGCCTACTGACCTCCTGCTTCATTCCTGACCACACACCCGTGCTGCCTGCCCAGATCTTCTGCTATCCGCTATACGAGTTGCTATTCTCCTTCTGTACCTTGAATCTACTCAGCCGCCTGTGTGGGTGCCGCCTGCCGCAGTAACTCCATCCCGCTTTGCGGCAGGCTCTGGTGAAAACCAGCGGTACCTTAGACTCTGCTCCCTAGTATGCCCCACGTCATCTGTCACAAAGGCCCCGAGGATCTACTACCCAGAGTGTTCCTGTCTACTGAACAGTGAGTGTTACAGCTGTTATTAGATGTCCTTGATACTGTGTTATCGAAATGCTTTGTGAAGCTTCTCGGCCATTTGGTCCCTTGTGACATTGTTATGCTGTTTTATTTCTTTGTTTTTGTCTTGAAAACTTCTAAGACTTCCCCCCCTTTTAACTCCATTCCTGTCTTTGTATTAACTTAATGCTGTTACCAACCTGAACATGTGAATATACCCCAAACCCTACAATACACGTCATGGGGCCATTAGGGGTTATTGTGCAGGATCCTAACTCGATCCTGCTCCATACCCAGCAACCCCTGGCTGATTTCAACATCAGAGGGCTGTTGCTTATAGCTTTGGCCAGCTATTAACACTTTAGATGCCCCTTTCAAAATTGACAGCGGCATCTGAACGGCAGTTACTGTATACATTGGTATTACAGTGGTTCACCAGGCTCTACCAATAGAGTGAAGAACAAATGAATCAAAGCAGTAAATCAATCTCATGAATCGGTGCATTAAATATTGAACGATCACACATACAAGTCCCCTAGATGGACTAATTAAGTGTAAAAAACATAAATAAAATACAATACTGTTTTTAAAGATATAAATTAATTCCTTCTAACATATTTGGTATCACCATGTGTGGAATTGTCCTATTAAAATATGACATTTTTGATCTCACATGGTGAACGCTAGAATTTAGTTTTTATTGTCACATCACATCCCAGAGAAAATGGAATAAAAAGTGATCAGAAAGTCTGATCTACATCAAATCAGCACCGAAAAAAGTAAAGATCACACTACAGGAAATTAGTCCTCCAAAAACAGCTCCATAAGGAAAAAAAAGTTATAGGGGTCAGAACAGGGCAATTTAAAACTCACTTTTTTAGGTTTCAATTTTTTAAAACAAGTAAATAAAAGAAGCCACTGACCTTTCTCTCCCCCCCCCCCCAATTTCACCTTACAAATGTCCTTATCAAGTACAATTGGTCCTGCAAAAAACAAGCCTCTATATGGGTCTGTAGTTCTATACATATTTTATGCCTATTAAAATCTAATTTTCAGAGTTGATAAAGGGTTAATATATTATCCTCATTATTAACAGTATGACACAATAACATAGCAGGCAGAAAAAAATACAGGTAATCCTCTAAAACATAATACTAATAAATGGTGTTTCATTTTGCCAGTATGTGAAAATCAAAGAAAATCTAAGAAATTGTCATGAATCATTGACTAAGAACAAGGTCATTTTCCTCTAAAATATAACCATAAGCTCTACTTACGTTTGAAGTTATGAAGTAAATTAACCTGATGGCCTTTGTTTAATAATTATATTATAAGTTTCTCATCTAAATATTTAATAAATAAAATGCAATATTACCTATGGTTACTGCTAGTCACAGTTGAAATATTTGTAAATAATTCCCTATAATAAACAAATAGCCATCCTAGAATTAAAATAAAAATGAAGTAATTTAGGGACAGACTGAATTGTGTTTCTGCTGATAAAAACACATAATCCATCTATAGAAATAATAAATGTAAATTTAAACTTACCTCTTTGACAGTGTTTCCTCTTGAGTATAAGACAAGGTAGAACAGTTCCCTTAGCATCTCCCGTTCAGGAGCCTGTCATGTCTGTGAGTCCCATGACATGTCTAGCAGATTAGATGGCTTGTTGACTGGGATTATTAGACAGGATGCAGCTTTAGGATGAAAGTATTGGCATATTGTATTAGATTGGCACTACAGAGGATCAGTTTACCCATGTGCTATATATCACCATTGAAAACATTTCTTAATGTATTATTTTATGGACATCAATTGTGGACATTTACTGCTGATAGATGTTGAAGATGCTGGGAAATTTATTTTGAGAGCCTCAATGCAAATAAGTGTTAGAATTACATTATATTATGGGATACACTATATAATGTTACCTTATAACTGCACTTGATTATTTTAAGTGGACAAAGGAGTACTGACTATACCGGCAGAGTTTGCAGTTACTATGGGGCTCATGAAAAGAAGGGGCTGAATGTTTGTTCGGCCAACAGCCATCTCTCCCATTCACATGAATGTTTGGCATGGCGTGTATTCTGAGAGAGATGGTAAGCTGCTGCCAGACAGTTGTCTGGTCCTGCCAAAATGTGTATGGGGGCCTCAAAGGGGTACTCCGCCCCTAGACATCTTATCCCCTATCCAAAGCATAGGGGATAAGGTGTCTGATCGCGGGGGTTCCTCCGCTGAGGACCCCTACAATCTCAGCTATGGCACCCCAGACATCCAGTGCACGGAGCGAACTTCACGGCGCAGAGGCTCGTGACATTACAGTCACGCCCCACTCCTAACATCACGGCCATGCCCCCTCACTGCAAGTCTATGGGAGGAGGAGTGATTGCTGTAACGCCCCCTCCAATAGACTTGCATTGAGAGGGCGTGGCCGTGACATCACGAGCCTTCGGCGCTGCAACCGACGCTCTAAATGAACGCCAGGTGCAGTAGGGAGATCCCAGCAGTGGGACCCCCGCGATCAGACATCTTATCCCCTATCCTTTGGATAGGGGATAAGATGTCTAGGGGTGGAGTACCCCTTTAAGAATAAAGGGCCATAAAACAACAAACTAATACTGCCTTCTTCTACTCCCAGTCTGTGAAGCTCTGGACCCTCCTGTAGCAGTACTAGCAGTGGGACCCATTATAGTTTTTGCTAAAGTACCCTCTTTGCTCCATGTATACCACTGTAAGGCAATGAAATAAATTAGTATGAAATATCTTGGTTGGGAATTAAATCTAATCTTGTGAAATTTCTACATTTATCTCTGAAGATATGTATAATACATGAAATATAATGATATCTGATTTATTAAAAACAGCTGTTGAAGCTTTTAAAGGGAGCCCTGTTTAACCAGGGTGAACAAGGAGGTAGAGATGGGATAACGTTTCACAATGTTGCATTTCTGTTAATTGCCCTGGGTATTGCCCCAGGTATGGCACCCCCAGGAAGTTGCAGATTCTTCAATGGAGGCATGTAATGTCATCGTATGCACTTTACCACTGCTTACCATGCTTCACCTGTACATCAATTATCTGCAGACTGCATGTGGTTACAGCGCCTTAGATGCATGGGGAGAGCAAAAACTGGGTGCTCCCGTATCCCAGCCGTATCCAGCGCGTATGTAATGCATTTCAATGAGCTGACTGGAGTAAAACGCTGACTCCGATTGGCTAATTTTTGCTCCATATACGGTTCTCTAACCGGACCTAAAAGCGTGGTATACCACGGTTTTAGGTCCAGTGGGAAAACCGTATATGGGGCAAAAATGAGCCGACCGGAGTCAGCGTTTGACTTCGGTCAGCTAATTGAAATGCATTACATACGGGTGGGATACGGGAGCGCCCGGTTTTCGCTCCCCCCAGCTGTATATGGTCCCATATTGCTTAAAATGCAGTGTGAACCCAAATTGACTAGAAGTTTTTTTGACACAAGCTACATATTGGGGGGTATTTATCATTGCATATACACTTCTTTTATTGTGTACTATTGTCGCATTTCCACTGAGACATTGCGATTTGTGACTTTTAATTGCGTTTTTGTCATTACGTTGTTTTCAGGTTCTGACTGCAAATCAACTTTTGACAGCTTCTTTTTTGCATTAGTCGGGAATTTACTGTTAGCGCCTTTTATACTTTGTCGCAAAAACGGTTACTAATACCGCAATTTTGTCGCAATTCAAAGTCATCTTTAAACTGACATAAAAAAAAGTGCTATACCATCAGTTTTGGCTTGTAAACCCCAATAAACGCCCAAGTTCCGATATAGCGTGCGACAAATGATAAATTTGGCACAAGTCCGTCGAAAACACAGCAAAAAAATAGGGTAAAAAAACCACATAGAACAGTTTTGATAAATACCCCCCATTGTGCCATCCACGTACCTCCTGAACTGCTGAGTAGATTGTGTTCATGTTTAGGATTCCCCTGCCAATTCCTACTTGTTAAACCATTTTTTCTGAACTAATCGTTCTAATGGTTTTAATGCCTCACAAAGCATGTCATATTAAAGAGTCACAGTGAGGCAAAGTAGCAAAATCCAAGTTAATCTTTTAACATTAAATACAAGACAGACTAATTATTTAACTTTGGACTTAATAGGATTGTTTCTTCAAATTCCGAGCTGTTAATGTTACAGAAGCAACACTAAAGATCCCATACTTACCGTGCAGAGGCAATGTGTGTTATTTAGACTGCTGCAGGCATTTCATATGGCCTTCCCTAATGATATTTACTAGTCAAGGGGCCTAGATGGCCCTTCTCATAGCAACAGGATTCTTGTTGTATTATGTTAATTGACTTGTGCTCACTAATTTTTCAGCTTTGGTGGAAAATGTTCATGGTGGGAGAAGAAGTGTGATGTAGTGCTGTGTATAGGGTGGCATCTCAGATGACTTGGCACCCATGACTTGTGACTATAGCAAATATTAATTGTACAGGAGTATTATTTAAACCTTGCATAGCATTGGTACTAATGGTACTAATATGTTGCTGTTGTTTGGTTACAGCATGTTGGTATTATTTAAAGAGTACCCGTCATGATCTTGTTAAATATTATAATCCTCCCAGTTCACTGCCTCCATCATGATAAACCACCCCCTGCTTTTGTTTTTATTATTTTTAATTAGACGAAGGAAGAATTAGACAAAGGAACGTATAACAAATATGACTGAAAAAGAAAAACTTAGGCTCTCTCAATTTATGTTGGTGCACAGACTATTCTACACCCCCAAAAATTTTTTAGATGTGGTCTTACAGAAAATGATAGTTGCTCAAAATGTGGGAAGGAAGGGGCAGACCTGTTACATATGGTATGGAAGTGTGAAAAGGTACAAGGGTTCTTGGAAAATGTACAAATTCAGATAAAAGCTAGGATAGAAATAGAACTGGTATGCCGACAGGAAATTTTTCTATTTGGAGTTATCCCCCTAGTACAGGGAAACAAAAGAAGTTTACTAAAAAATCTATTCATTCTGGGAAGATTGATAATTATGAGAAAGTGGACAACAAAAGAGACCCCATTGTTAGTGGATTGGTTAGTGGAAATCGAAAAAGTTAGTTGGTATGAAGAAATAAAATGCTGAAAATCTCTAAAAAAAAAAAATATCAGAGGTGGCAAGAGAAATGGAATAAGTGGAAAATAAAATAGAAAGGGTACTCTATTTTTTTTTTCTCCTCAATTGGTCGTCGGGGGGAGAAAGGGTGGGAGGGAAGGAAAAATAGGGGTAAAAATTAAGGAATAAGGGATTATAGTTAGGTTATATGTTCTATGTTATTTATGTAATTTTCTGTAATTTGTCTATTTCTTGGTATTGCTCTGTAGTTTCTGCTCAGTCAGATTCACAGACTGGGAAGGGGTGTTACCCAGCAAGCGTGACATCATCTGAAGCCATACAGGGGAGAACTTCCTCCCTCACTTTGCTACCCCCTTAGCACTCCAGACTGCTTTTCCTGATTTTGGACTTCTGCCAGGCCAGAAGGAGTCCAAAGTCTGTGCAAGAGATAGGGGGAAAATGTTCTCTGGACAAGTAGGGAGACACCTAGTGGCAGCTTTTTTAAACACAAAACATAGGAAACTTCATTTTTTTAAAACAAAATACATTAGAAAGATTGTTTATTTACCATAAGGAGGGCAATAGCAAAAATTTGTTTTAATGACAGTGCCCATTTAAAGTATAGTATGATGAAGTTTAGACATTATATCATTTTGTAGTATATAAAGGTAGTATTTTATATATATTTTTTATTTAGGCAACAGTAAGAGCTATGCGGCCAAAGGTTTTGTTCAGGGCCTAAGTGTTCAGATCCTGCTCAATTATTAAAATGTTAAAGTGTGTAGAAAAGTCCAGCTGATCGAGACAGTTCCACAGACTTACATTGTAAAACTATGTTCACACGTTTCTGCAACATAAGAGTTTAAGCTGACAGTGCCCATTTACACATTTTTTTATATGCTATGCATTACTGTGGAGCATTAACATGCATTTTAATGTCCCACCTGGACACCCCTAATCTAGTGGTATGAAAAAATTTGCCTCGTGCTAGGACCCTAGTAAGCTGTATTATTGGAAGTTTATTGTGCCATGAAAATGACCAAAAAAGCAAAATGTGTCCCTTTTAATGGAAACATTAACTACAAAAGATTAAGAAAACAATTGCGCAGTCTTCCTCATACCCTCCAGAGCATTCAAGAGTAGTTTGTACATTGACTTTATAAAGTACACAATCAACATATTTTAAGTTTCTCATACTGTAACCTGAGCTAACAACTGACTCAGCCTCTTACCGGCATTCTTCTTGGCAACTCATACTTGAAGTTTTAAGCAGCCAAAGTCCACCTGCTTATTTCCTGGGTTGTTATGTCCTACACTGCTGCATTACCTGTTCTAGTATAGATAGGACGGTTCTGCGCAGAGGAGCTTGTTCGCTTACATGATCACACCTTTTTACTTCAGCCTTGTACAGTGGACCGGAATGCAGCATGGTGGATGTGCACAGAGAAAGCCTTGGGTCGCAAGCTGATTTTTGCTTGAAACAATGAATACTACTAGCTTTCACTGACCTGAAGTTGTAAAACCAAGGGACGTACCCCTACAATTCCTAACATCTTGGAGAGCACAACCTCTGTAAGGCAGTAGAAAGCATGGAGATGAAAGGTATGCTAGCAAAGACATTGGTAATTCAGCTGTACTGGGAATGCTATCTTGAGAACAGGGAGTGGTATAAACACTTTCAGTGAATTGAATGGAAGACTTGCGTAACAAGTTGTATGAATGCAGACTTGTATTTAACATCTAAGTAAATGCGGTAGTAACAGTAGAAAAGATTACCAGGATGAATGTTTTGATAAGTCTTATATATTATTTCATTTTTCTAATGTTCACAGTATGCTATGGTATATATACTGCTCAAAAAAATAAAGGGAACACTTAAACAACACAATGTAACTCCAAGTCAATCACACTTCTGTGAAATCACACTGTCTACTCAGGAAGCAACACTGATTGACAATCAATTTCACATGCTGTTGTGCAAATGGAACAGACAACAGGTGGAAATTATAGGCAATTAGCAAGACACCCCCAATAAAGGAGTGGTTCTGCAGGTGGTGATCACAGACCACTTCTCAGTGCCTATGCTTCCGGGCTGTTGTTTTGGTCACTTTTGAATGCTGGCGGTGCTTTCACTCTAGTGGTAGCATGAGACGGAGTCTACAACCCACACAAGTGGCTCAGGTAGTGCAGCTCATCCAGGATGGCACATCAATGCGAGCTGTGGCAAGAAAGTTTGCTGTGTCTGTCAGCGTAGTGACATCATTTTTATATCTGCATCTTACCCTCGAATCAGCGCTCTTGTTTTTTGCTGTAAATTGATGGAGCTTTTTTGTACCATGAAGCAAATTTCAACAGTGAGAGTTACAATTAATATCTGCATCCAATCCAAGAAATCCGCACATTATCTAAGGTCTGGTTCACATTTGCAGCATAGAGTCCGTAGAGTGAATGGTCCGTTCTTATAATAGACTCCCAATGGATCCCATTGACTTTAATAGGATCCATCAGGCTTCTGCCTGATGTCCGTGCAGAATTTGAGCAGATAAAAAAATACTGCTTTTCACATTTTTTTTGTCCACTCAGGTCCCTTTAATTGAACGGATTCTGAAAATTGCTCCCCAAACACAGCTTTAATGCAGATGTGAACATAGCCTTAGGGTACCTTCAGACGAGCAGATTTACAACGTATTTTACGCTGCAGATCCGCTACTGAAGGACCTCTGTATGGTGCCTTTACATGTGCCTGCTCAGAACGGCAATACGTGCTACGTGCAATACGTGCTACTGAAGTGATGTGCGAGTCGCCGCGCATGCGCGATGTACTCGCACACATCACGGCCGCTCCCCCTGCTCAATGAGCTAGGCCGAGAGCTGCCGTGATGTGTGAGTATGCTGCGCATGCGTGCGGCGACTCGAACATCGCAGTATGTCTGCTCGTAACGGCGTATTGCAACTCCTAGCAGGCACATGTATAGGCAGCATATAGAGGTACTTCAGCCTTGGATCCACGGTGAAATGCCTGCCGAAAATCTGCTCGTCCGAACGTACCCTAAGGCTAGGTTTTCATACAGTTTTTTTCGGTGAATTTTGTACAACTGCCACTGCTGTTTTTGAGCCAGAGCCAGAAGTTTATTCAACAAGAATGCGAAATATAAAGTAAGAACTTACACTTCTCCTTCCTACTGGATCCACTTCTGACTTTGGTTTAAAAACTGCAGTGACAATTAAAAAATATATATTCTTGAAGAAAAACACTAGGAATTTTTTTTTTTAATTTTTCATAATACAATTACATAGCAACAAACATTGCAACTTCATTCTCACATCTATGCAGTGCAGCATATTCTACCACAGGATGCCGAGTAAGCATTCATGTCCTTTTTTTCCATTTTAAAAAGGATCAGAGAAGATTGAAGAACAAGTACAGAAAAGGTCTCCATTTGATATGTTATTTGGTTCAATACAAAGAAAAAAGTCTGATAAAGAAAAGACTGACATATTCCAAGTAAAGAGATTCTTCAAGGCATTTGATAAAGAGGCTACAAAAACAACAAATGAAAAGAATGAAGAAGTCTCTGATATCAAGCCTGGACCTGGGGATTATGGAGACTATAGCAAAACAAATGAAGAGACCAGTCCTACTAAAGGTTTGTTTCTATGTAGCTATAAAAGTATATGTAATAGAAAGTATATGCAATTGTTGCAGCAATGATGAGATAGGGGCCTCTAGCATCAATTTATGGATTATTAAATATCTAATTTAGTGTTCCTCTGCTCCGGAAGTCCAGCAGGGTGCGAATGGAGGATCTTCAATAAAGATGAGTTTTATAGATTGTTAGGTATCCTACCCAGCAAGGAAGAATAAAAAATAGTTAGTCAAAGGTGTCTATAACCTTTAATATAAAGCTCTTACACATTTGATTAAATGTAGACGATTGAATGTAGACGATGTCAAGAAAAATGCACATTCATTCAGTGAAATTTAACAACAACATATTTTGTCAAGCAATGACAGACCATCATCATCTGACATGAAATCCCCTATGTTTAAAGGAGTACTACAGTAAAAAATTCATTTTTTTTTTCTAATCAAATGGTGCCAGAAAGGTAAACAGATTTGTAAATTATAATGAGTAAAGAAATACATAGGTGCACTCACCACTCAGCGGAGACAGCTAAGTGGCGGGGTCTGGTTCACGGGGAGCTGGATCTCAGCATCGGCGCAGGAAGTGTTGCGCTCGGAGGCTTCCGAGCGCCACACTTCCTGCGCCGATGCTGAGATCCAGCTCCCCGTGAACCGAACCCCGCCACGCAGCTGTCTCCGCTGAGCGGTGAGTGCACCTATGTATTTCTTTATTCATTATCGTTGATACTTCATGCTTGTGTGTGCGCACCCCGCAGGAAACACACAGTTAGGTACCAGGACCAAGCCGCATTCCAGTCCAGGTGAAGTTTGTCTTTAATTTGCTCTCCCTTTTCTCGCCTTATTTTATTTAGATTTGTAAATGACTTCTATTTAAAAATCCTAATTTTTCCAGTACTTATCAGCTGCTGTATACTACAGAGAAAGTTGTATTTCTTTCTGGAATTCTTTTCATTCTGACAACAGTGCTCTCTGCTGACACCTCTGTCCGTGTCAGGAACTGTCCAGAGTAGGAGCAAATCCCCATAGCAAACCACTCCTGCTCTGGACAGTTCCTGATACGGACAGAGGTGTCAGCAGAGAGCACTGTGGTCAGACTGAAAAGAACTCCAGAAAGAAATACAACTTCCTGTGGAGCATATAGCAGCTGATAAGTACTGGAAGGGTTAAGATTTTTAAAAAGAAGTCATTTACAGATCTGTTTAACGTTGTGGCACCAGTTGATTTAAAAAAAATTTGTTGTCTTGTCTATATTTGTAAGGAGATGTATAGTATGTACTAAATGTACTTTATGTGCTGTACTTTTATGGTTGCTGTACAGATCACCATATTTTAATACCCTATGAAAAAAACAAAGATACCATACATAGCTTCACGGGTGCAGGTTGCAAATCAGTGCATAGTGTGGTTTGGTTTGATTTTTAATATGGTTTCGTGCCAGAGGCCTTTGTATCATGAATGTCATACTTGGGTAGTTTCTGCAAGAAGCAATACAATGGGAATTTATCATATTGCCTACCATATTTTGTATTACATAGAAGAGGATCCGCTGGATTTAGATCTTGGATGGTGGAAGGTGAAGCAGTTTATGGAGAAGTACGATAAAAAGGCAGAAATTCAGTTTATAAACCTGAATAACTGTGGTCTGACAGCTACTGGTATAAAAGAGCTTGGTAAGTAAACATTTCAATGCTGTAATGATCTGATATTTAAGCTGACCATTGTTAATAGTAATGTATTGTATGTATTATATTTCATGTTATTAAGCAAAAATGCATACAAGTTTTACTAGTTGTATGAATTAATAAAAGTATGGTGTCTGATGACTATCCTAAAGCTCAGCCCCATTCAAGTGAAAGGAGCTGAGCTGGAATATCAGACACAGCTCATGGACAGGAGTGGCTCTGTTTTAAGAAGAAGACAGAAATGTTTTTCTAATCACATACAACCCTTTTAGGATATGTTCACATGGGTGAATGTCCGCACGAAAAATTTCTGTGCAGACATTCACCTGACAGCTGAGCGCCGGCAGAACATACTGGCACTAGGAGTGCTCTGAAATGCGCCACCTCACAGACAGCAATGCAAAGTCCGCAGAAAGAATAGAGTAGACATGCCTTTTTTTTTTTTTTTTTTTTTCGAACACTGGAATATGAATTTCTGGCGCAGAAATTCTGCTATGTGAACAGTGCAGCAAAATCTCATTGAAATCAATGGGACTCTACTGCTGAGGAATCTCCGTGTGGAATCCCAATGCAGAATTCAGCACAGAAATTCCATTGTGTAAACATAGCCTTAAAGTTTTTGCTATTGCACGCCTTATGGTAAATAAAAAATATTTCTAATATACTTTGTTTAAAAAAAATGTTTTATTTGTGCTTAAAAAAGCTCAAGAGCACATTTTCCCCCATCTCATACACAGACTTAGGACCGAGGTCCAAACACAGGAAGTGCAGCCTGGAGTGCTGAGGGGGGGGGGGGGTGTCCAACCAACAGCATATGGCATTTAAGTGTCAGAGGAGCTATGATTGGATGTGGCTGGAGACCCCCCCCCCCCCCACCTCAGCACTCCAGGCTGCACTTTCTGTGTTTGGACCTCGGTCCTAAGTCTGTGTATAAGATGGGGGGAAATGTGCTCTTGAGCTTTTTTAAGCACAAATAAAACATAGAAAACTTCTTTTTTTTTTTTTTTTTACCAAAGTATATTAGAAATATTTTTTATTTACCATAAGGAGTGCAATAGAAAAAATTCATTTTAATGAGAGTTCCCCTTTAAGATGGCACAAGCAGCACAAGTAAAGGCCAACTCTTACTCTGCAGCTTCTTTTACCTAGTGCTCATGTACATTGTAGTATTGAGGTACGCTGAAAAGGTAGATTCAGGCTAGTATTTCTGCTGCAGGTTCGGCCACAGGTTAGCCCTTTGAGTCGCCCCGTTTGGATTCTGCATGAAAGATGTGACATTTCACTACTTTTTTATTAGTGACATGGATTTCATATCTGCAGCAGATGCAAATCTGCGTTGTAGTTTATAATATACATTTTTACACGGATATCCATTAAAAACAATGGGAAGCTGAATCCACTTTTTTTTCACATAAATTTTAATACATTGCTGAAGCCACAGAAAAAAAGCTTTACTTACCTACCACCAGTCACCCGTATGTCCTGCCACACCTCCCATTTTCTCAGCTACTCCTGTCTTCTCCCTGCTTCCAAGACGAGAGGTGTGTACACGTGTGACCCTACCCATAATCTGTTTATTTTTCTACATTATATGCCTTAGAACTGCTCTTAGCTTTTTAGGCGTTAAGGGTCATCTAACATAGCTTGACCATTGTGTCACCTGAACCATGTTACAGTCATCCACTCCCCTTATTAATTCTTCTGAATTGCACTGAATTCAAGCTATGTATGCCATTGTATGTGTTCTTCTCACGTGTAGTTTACCTGCACTCTTACAACTATATTATACTCTATACTCTACTGTAAAAATATTATTCTCAATGCAGTTTTCTCAATAGATACATCTATAGCATGACAATATGATGTGTTGTATATGTTTGATACATTTCTCACATTCTCAATACCTATCTGAAGAAAAAAGGTCTCGAAGACAAAAGAAAAATTGATACAACCTGTAAAAAATACCAAAAAAAAAACCCTGAGCATTCGTGAGAAAAAAAATCAGCAATGACTATTATTAGTCAATGTTATATTATTTAATTACACTTTAATCTTACTGTAGGTTCCTTGATGCCGTATCTCCCAGATGTTGAAGAAATGAATCTATCTTGGAATGAGTCGGTTGGTGGATCTATGGTGTTGATGACCCCACATCTTTGTCATGTCACAAGATTAAGAATATTAAGCCTAAGTAACTGTGGTCTGACGGCTGATGATGCTGGTTCTTTAGGTATGGCTTTTTTAGTGGTAAACATAACCAACCAGTTTAACTTTTGGGGTCCCATGATAATATCTTCTTAAGCTGCCACAACTTAATCTTTATATTACATTAAGAAAGGTGAGCACCATCCAATAAAGAAGTTGGAGTGCCAGCCTACCTGTTAAGACCAACTAAACCATACAAAAGACCCCTGCCAATAAACTGTACCTTCACTTCAAAATAACAACGTGTTTCTTAAAAAATCGTACAATAGCACAACATTTTTTAAAAGGGTTGTCTGGGCAAGAAAAAAATTCTTCAGACATCATCTGAAGCCATACAGGGGAGCAATTCCACCCTCACTCTGTTACACACTGCCCAGAGCAGTTCAGTGGGAGATGAGCTATGATTGGCTAAGGCTGCACCCCCCCCCCACCTCAGCACTCCAGACTGCATTTCCTGATTTTGGACTTCTGCTAGGCCAGCAGGAGTCCAAAGTCTGTGCAAAAGATAGGGGGGGGGGGGGGAATGTGCTCTGGACAAGTAGGGAGACACCTAGTGGCAGCTTTTTTAAACACAAATAACACATAGAAAACTTCATTTTTTTAACTCCTTAAGGACCCATGACGTACCGGTACGTCATGAGTCCACTCCCGATCTATAACGCGGGGCCACGGTGTGGCCGAGACCCGTGGCTAATAGCGAGCGGCATTGATCACGGTGCCGCGCGCTATTAACCCTTTCGACACGGCGTTCAAAGTTGAACGCCTTATCTAAAGTGAAAGTGAAAGCATGCCGGTTAGCTCTGGGAGCTGTTCGGGATCGCGGCGAAATCGCGGCATCCCGAACAGCTTACAGGACAGCTGGAGGATCCCTACCTGCCTCCCCGCTGTCCAATCGCCGAATGACTGCTCAGTGCCTGAGATCCAGGCATGAGCAGTCAAGCGGCAGAATCATCGATCACTGGTTTCCTATGAGAAACCACTGATCAATGTAAAAAATCAGTGTGTGCAGTGTTATAGGTCCCTATGGGAGCTATAACACTGCAAAAAAAAAGTGGGAAAAAAAAGTGAATAAAGATCATTTAACACCTCCCCTATTAAAAGTTTGAATCACCCCCATTTTCCCATAAAAAAAAACTGTGTAAATAAAAATAAAAATAAACATATATGGTAACGCCACGTGCGGAAATGTCTGAATTATAAAAATATATCATTAATTAAACCGCTCGGTCAATGGCGTACGCGCAAAAAAATTCCAAAGTCCAAAATAGTGCGATCAATAAGACCTATCAATACAAAAATGGTACCGCTAAAAACTTCAGATCACAGCGCAAAAAATGAGCCCTCATACCGCCCCATATGCGGAAAAATAAAAAAGTTATAGGGGTCAGAAGATGACAATTTTAAACGTATTAATTTTCCTGCATGTAGTTATGATTTTTTCCAGAAGTACGACAAAATCAAACTTATATAAGTAGGGTAACGTTTTAATCGTATGGACCTACAGAATAAAGATAAGGTGTCAATTTTACCGAAAACTGTACTGTGTAGAAACAAAAGCCTCCAAAAGTTACAAAACCGCGTTTTTTTTCAATTTTGTCTCACAATGATTTTTTTTTTCTGTTTCGCCGTAGATTTTTGGGCAAAATGACTGATGTCATTACAAAGTAGAATTGGTGGCACAAAAAATAAGCCATCATATGGATTTTTAGGTGCAAAATTGAAAGAGTTATGATTTTTTAAAGGCAAGGAGGAAAAAAGAAAATGCAAAAACGGAAAAACCCTCGGTCCTTAAGGGGTAAAACAATGTACATTACAAAGATTTTTTGTTTACCATAAGGAGAGCAGTAGCAAAAAATTTTTATAACAGTGCCCATTTAAGACCAGCATCTGAGGTGCCGGTCTAAATTCCCTCCAAAGTATACTAGGAAGCTGCATAACTTATAATGGTGAACAGATGGCATTAATAAATCAGATATATCTATTTCGGATCTTGGACATAAATTGAAATATTAAAGGGGTTGTGCGCTGCCCTGCCTTCCGGAGCTCCGCTCGCAGCATCTGGAAGTTCATTACTCCGAACGCTGTGTGCGGGCTTCCGTGTTCGAGGCCGCCCCCTCGTGACGTGCCCCCTTCCCATAGACTTTCGTTGAGGGGGCGGGTGTGACGTCACGATGGGGGTGACCTTGAACACGGAAGCCCGCACACAGCGTTCGGAATAACGAACTTCCGGAACGAGTGGAGCTCCGAAAGGCAGGGCAGCAGAGAACCCCTTTAAGGAAACAACTATAGTTCCCTGTGTTTAGTTCATATTAGGCAAAGTAAACAAGTAATCCCTGTAGATTTTGCATCACTTTCTGTATTGCAGACCTTTTATTGGTCAGTCATCACAATTATTGCCCTGTGTAATAGATTCCCGGCTAATAACTGGGACCAAGCTCTATAAATCATTGTTTGTTGGTAACTTATCATGTCGTGTAAACAGTGGATGAGCTGCCGAAAATACTGTAAGTAAAGGAGAGCACAACCTATTCAGTGATGGCTTATAACACACTAACCATAGTTGGGCCCCGTTCAGGCTCATGTCGGGCTGTCATCTGCTTGTGTAAAAGGAACTTTGGTCTGTCCATATTTGTGGTTATGACAGCCTGTCTAGTTCCTAATTATCATTGGATAGATTAGTTAATGTTTTAATTGTTAAACAATTTTATTTATTAATATTATTCCTTATGAGAAGCTTTGCATAGAGGGAAATCTATATTGCTGTGCTCTCCGCATGTATATGTTTACATTTAAGGTGTGGGAGACGCATCATCTTCATTACTCAGAATGGTCACATGTTCTAATCACCTCCCTAAAAATAAATATATGAGTGGATTACTTAGTACTGCATTCTACTTGTCAACTGACTTTGGCTGCAGATACATTGTATATAAACAAAGATGATTAAAATTATGAATATGAAAAGTATAAGAGAATTAAGCTTGCGAGAAAAACTTTCTGCGCAGGATTTGAAGCTACAGATTTTATGCTGCAGAGCTTAATGGAAACTAAATCACTGAACACAGCTTCAAATCCTGCACATCAAATATGGGCAGGATACTGTACGTGTGAATAGACCCAAGAAGCACTCTGGGATTTTATTATTTTTTACTTATAGTGTAGCAAATGGTACTATTAAATAATACAGTAGAGGCTCTTGTGTATACCTGTTTCACTTAATGTATACCTGTTTCACTTCATTTTACATTTTTTGCATTTTCATTTTTTCCTCCTCGTGTTTTAATAGCCACAATTGTCCACTTACAGGACCATATGAGGGCTTTTTTTATGTTGGACAAATTGTACTTTGTAATGACACCACCCATTTTACCACAAATCCTACAGGAAAGCCAAAAAAACATATTTGTGGGTTAATTTTGGGGTGTTTTGTTTCTGCACTTTACAGTGATTTTTTTTTTTTTATTCACATTATTGTATAAAAAAAAAGTGTTAATAAATGTGAATAAGCACCTTCCCTTATAAACATTTAAATTGCTCTCTTTCCCATTTTCAATGGGAAAATGTCAATTTTAATGACTTAAGTCAATTTAAATGACTTAAACAAGAATAAACATAGACATATTTCCCTTTCTATAACGCGGGGCCACTGCGTTTTCAGACGCGTTTCAGGGTACTTTATAATAGCAACCCTTTCCTCAGTTTCCTTCTACTGAGGAAAGGGTTGTTATTATAAAGTACCCTATAACGTGTCTAGAAGCTTAAACTAACACATCAATAACGCACCACTGTGATTAGGAACATTTATCAGCAAACACCACCGCTAACGCAAGTCCGACACCGTTTTCCATACAACTGCCGCAGTTTCCATCTATCCAGCCCACCTACCTGGCTGACGTCAGACGTCAAGCAATTCCATGAGGTTCGTCCATCGGATGTCTGTAAGCTGTGTCTCTTTCTACCATCACTAGCGGCTTCCACCGGGTCTGTGGCAGGCAGACCAGCCGCAGGAGCGCACGCCAGCGCCCACACTCAGCACACTCAGACTCCGTTTCGGACGGGTGCTTGCCGGCACTAATCCTCTGGAACGTTTCATCTGTCTTCTCCATCTGGCTGGTAAATATATTCCATATCACTGTCTGATGCATGCACCTGAGTCTACACACGATATGATGCATATTTGCGGACTGTGAAAAGTTTTCATTCTGGAATAAAGGACTATTTTTCCGATTACTGCCTACAGTGCTGTTGTTTTATATTTATATTTTAACAATCATTTATTGCATCTACCTCCTCACAAGGACCCTGTGAAAGGAGGTTTTATAACACAATATACTTGTTATATTTTTCTTCATACATTTGAAGCACAGTTCCTTTAATTACTCATCATGTATCAGGCTATCTGATATTGGCCTTGAGGTTATGGTTACAATTTCTTCTTTTCTTTTTCCAAATATATATAAAGGGGTAGGTGTTTAACCATATTTTACCTTGGCTTATTTATTGTGAGCTGCCCTTTTTCCATAATTTACAAATCTGTTTAACTTTCTGGAGCAAGTTTATATATAAAAAAAAGTTTTTTCCTGGATAATTCCTTTAAGGAGTTTGGCTAGTTTAGTGGTTAATGTTTGCTATTGGAAAACCATAGCAATTCTGCCATTGTTTTTTGGGTCTTGTCTTTACAGCCTTTACTATGCACATATATAACAAAATTGAGTAAATGATTATGGTGATACACAGTACTTTTTATAGAAAATCATCTGTTTTGTTCTTCCTGCTTCCATTTAAACCTCTGTATGCCTTTAATGTACAATAAGAGGCTAACGGACATGTAACAAAGACTAATTATTCTCAGGGTATAATTGTTATAATTATATGTATACTATATATAATGTATGATGACACTAAAAATATCCACACAGGAGAAGCACTTCAGCACATTCCTAATTTGCAAGTTCTCGATTTGTCATGGAACAGTGATTTTCGAGGAGCCTTATCAAGACTCACACAGCACTTCTCAAGCAACTGTGAACTGAAGTCACTAAGTCTAACAGAGTGTAGCCTTAAAGCTGAGGATGGAGATTCACTAGGTAAAAATACCTATATCCTTAAAGAGTACCTGTCACAAACTTGATAACATTTTTCAATCCTCCCAGTTCACTCCCCCCATCATGATAAACCACCCCCTGCCTTTATTATTTATTATTTTTTACTCTTCTACCTTGATATTGTTTTGTATCTTCTGCTTAGTCTCAATGAGCTCTACAGATTGGGAAGGGGCCTTCTCCAGAAGGCGTGAAATCATCTGAAGCCCTGCAGGGGAGAAATTCCACCCTCCCTCTGCTAAACACAGCCCAGAGCAGTTCAGTGTAAGATCAGGTGTGATTGGCTGAGACCGCACCCCCCTCTTCAGCTCTCTGAATTCTGCTGTACGCTCTATATAATGTGCTTAGCTGAGGTCCCACTTGCATTTCTTGACTTTTGTCTCTGCCAGGCTGCTGCAGAAGACAATTTCTAAGCAGGACAGCAGGCAGGACCAGAAGGAGGACCCCTAGTGGCCAAACTTTTGGGGGTTAATTTAACACATAAAGTTACAAAAAAAGTATATTAGGTAATTCAGATAGGCTAATCTATAACACATCTATAACACACTTTCGCATGAAATCTTGACAATAGGTCCCTGCATCAGGAGGAATGGGTACAAGGTGCATCTTTTATCTTTTCACTGGTGTTTTTTTTATGTATAGTTATGAGAACTACTTTGTGTAAATAATTTCTGTTCTCCATATTTTAGCACATGCTTTAAGAAAGATGCCGAAAATAGAATTTTTGGAACTTTCCGCAAACAAAGAACTTGGAAGCGCAATAAAGAATATCACTGAAGAACTCAAAAATTGCTCAAGTTTGTGTGTTTTAAAACTGCGCTCTACTGGTCTACGGCAGGACAGCATCAGCTATCTGAGTCAGTAACTATATATCCTACTTCATGTAAAGCTTCAGTTCACATGCTTGTCTTCTTCATGCTGCCATCTTGAGAATATAACTAAAAATCTATTCGTCTCTGTGTCTGTGCCACACAGAACAAATGCTGTTCATTCTTTTTATGAGGTTGTTAGACACATGGCACAGAGATATTGTAGACCTGTATGTACATATTTTACAAATTATAGGTGACAGTCCTCATAAATGTGTTCTCTGTTTTGGATCAACTAAAATTGACAAAAATCTGATCTCAAAATGTCCCCCAGGTGGGATCCCTAGCAATATGTTCTGAAACCTGGCAGTAAGTGTTGGATGTCCCTGCTGTGCCTCCACCAGTGCGCCTTGGGGCAAGGGAATGCCATGAGTGCACCATTCCACCTAATTTACATGTTTCCATTTTAGGGAATATTTCAGAAACGGGGGGAGGAAAAAAATGGTAAGGAATTTGTGTCATCCGTGCCACCCATGTTATTAGACTGTATCAGCAGGTGTCACGATGCCGGCTGGCAGGTAGTGGATCCTCTGTGCCAGAGAGGGATTGGCGTGGACCGTGCTAGAGGATCGGTTCTAAGTCACTACTGGTTTTCACCAGAGCCCGCCGCAAAGCGGGATGGTCTTGCTGCGGCGGTAGTGACCAGGTCGTATCCCCTAGCAACGGCTCAACCTCTCTGGCTGCTGAAGATAGGCGCGGTACAAGGGAGTAGACAGAAGCAAGGTCGGACGTAGCAGAAGGTCGGGGCAGGCAGCAAGGATCGTAGTCAGGGGCAACGGCAGAAGGTCTGGAATCACAGGCAAGGAACACACAAGGAACGCTTTCACTGGCACTAGGGCAACAAGATCCGGCGAGGGAGTGAAGGGGAAGTGAGGTGATATAGGGAAGTGCACAGGTGTAAACACTAATTGGAACCACTGCACCAATCAGCGGTGCAGTGGCCCTTTAAATCGCAAAGACCCGGCGCGCGCGCGCCCTAGGGAGCGGGGCCGCGCGCGCCGGGACAGAACTGACGGGGAGCGAGTAAGGTACGGGAGCCGGGGTGCGCATCGCGAGCGGGCGCTACCCGCATCGCGAATCGCATCCCGGCCGGAGGTAGTAACGCAGCGCCCCGGGTCCGTGGAACCGACCGGGGCGCTGCAGTGAGGGAAGTGTAGCGAGCGCTCCGGGGAGGAGCGGGGACCCGGAGCGCTCGGCGTAACAGTACCCCCCCCCTTGGGTCTCCCCCTCTTCTTGGGGCCTGAGAACCTGAGGATCAGACTTTTGTCCAGGATATTGTCCTCAGGTTCCCAGGACCTCTCTTCTGGACCACAACCCTCCCAATCCACTAAAAAAAAAGTTCTTCCCCTGACCTTTTTAGAGGCCAAAATCTCTTTGACAGAGAAGATGTCCGAGGAGCCGGAAACAGGAGTGGGAGGAACAGATTTAGGAGAAAAACGGTTGAGGATGAGAGGTTTAAGAAGAGAGACGTGAAAGGCATTAGGGATACGAAGAGAAGGAGGAAGAAGAAGTTTGTAAGAGACAGGATTAATTTGACACAAAACTTTAAAAGGACCAAGATAGCGTGGTCCCAACTTATAGCTCGGGACACGGAAACGGACATATTTAGCGGAGAGCCATACCTTGTCTCCAGGGGAAAAAATGGGAGGAGCTCTTCTTTTCTTATCTGCGAATCTCTTCATGCGAGAAGAAGCCTGTAAGAGAGAATTTTGGGTCTCTTTCCATATGGTGGAAAGATCACGAGAAATTTCATCCACAGCGGGCAGACCAGAGGGCAAGGGGGTAGGGAGGGGGGGAAGAGGGTGACGGCCGTACACCACGAAAAACGGAGATTTGGAGGAAGATTCAGAGATTCTGAAATTATACGAGAATTCGGCCCAAGGTAGAAGATCTGCCCAGTCATCCTGGCGGGAGGAAACAAAATGTCGTAAATAGTCACCCAAGATCTGGTTAATTCTCTCTACTTGTCCATTGGATTGAGGATGGTATGCAGAAGAAAAATTTAATTTAATCTTGAGTTGTTTACAGAGAGCCCTCCAGAATTTAGACACAAATTGGACGCCTCTATCCGAGACGATCTGTGTAGGCAACCCGTGAAGACGAAAAATGTGTACAAAAAATTGTTTAGCCAACTGAGGCGCTGAAGGAAGACCAGGAAGAGGGATGAAATGTGCCATTTTGGAGAATCGATCAACGACCACCCAAATAACAGTGTTGCCATGGGATGGGGGTAAGTCAGTAATAAAATCCATACCAATCAGAGACCAAGGTTGTTCGGGGACAGGTAGAGGATGAAGAAAACCAGCGGGCTTCTGGCGAGGAGTCTTATCCCGGGCACAGATAGTGCAGGCTCGCACAAAGTCCACCACATCAGTCTCTAGAGTCGGCCACCAATAGAAGCGAGAGATGAGTTGCACAGATTTCTTGATGCCCGCATGACCTGCGAGATGGGAGGAGTGACCCCATTTGAGGATCCCAAGGCGTTGGCGTGGAGAAACAAAGGTCTTTCCTGGAGGAGTTTGCCTGATGGAGGCTGGAGAAGTGGAAATCAGGCAGTCAGGAGGAATGATGTGTTGAGGAGAGAGTTCAATTTCAGAGGCATCTGAGGAACGAGAGAGAGCATCGGCCCTAATGTTTTTATCAGCAGGCCGAAAGTGAATTTCAAAATTAAATCGGGCAAAGAACAGAGACCACCTGGCCTGACGAGGATTCAGCCGTTGGGCAGACTGGAGGTAGGAGAGGTTCTTGTGATCGGTGTAAATAATAACTGGAAATCTTGATCCCTCCAGCAGATGCCTCCATTCCTCAAGTGCTAATTTAATGGCTAGAAGCTCTCGATCCCCGATGGAGTAGTTCCTCTCCGCCGGAGAGAAGGTCCTGGAAAAAAAACCACAAGTAACAGCATGCCCGGAAGAGTTTTTTTGTAGAAGGACAGCTCCAGCTCCCACTGAGGAGGCATCAACCTCCAATAGGAAGGGTTTAGATGGGTCAGGTCTGGAGAGCACGGGAGCCGAAGAAAAGGCAGACTTGAGTCGTTTAAAGGCGTCTTCCGCTTGAGGAGGCCAAGACTTGGGATCGGCATTTTTTTTTGTTAAAGCCACAATAGGAGCCACAATGGTAGAAAAATGTGGAATAAATTGCCTGTAATAATTGGCGAACCCCAAAAAACGTTGGATGGCACGGAGTCCGGAGGGGCGTGGCCAATCTAAGACGGCAGAGAGTTTATCTGGGTCCATTTGTAGTCCCTGGCCAGAGACCAAGTATCCTAGAAAAGGAAGAGATTGGCATTCAAACAGACATTTCTCTATTTTGGCATAGAGTTGATTATCACGAAGTCTCTGAAGAACCATACGGACATGCTGGCGGTGTTCTTCAAGATTGGCAGAAAAAATCAGGATATCGTCCAGATATACAACAACACAGGAGTATAGTAGATCACGAAAAATTTCATTAACAAAGTCTTGGAAGACGGCAGGGGCGTTGCATAGACCAAAGGGCATGACCAGATACTCAAAGTGTCCATCTCTGGTGTTAAATGCCGTTTTCCATTCATCCCCCTCTCTGATGCGGATGAGATTATAAGCACCTCTTAAGTCCAGTTTGGTAAAAATATGGGCACCTTGGAGACGATCAAAGAGTTCAGAGATGAGGGGTAGGGGGTAGCGGTTCTTAACCGTGATTTTATTAAGACCGCGGTAGTCAATGCAAGGACGTAGAGAGCCATCTTTTTTGGACACAAAGAAAAATCCGGCTCCGGCAGGAGAGGAGGATTTACGGATAAAGCCCTTTTTTAAATTTTCTTGGACGTATTCAGACATGGCAAGAGTCTCTGGGACGGACAGAGGATAGATTCTGCCCCGGGGTGGAGTAGTGCCCGGGAGGAGGTCAATGGGACAATCATAAGGCCTGTGAGGAGGTAGAGTCTCAGCTTGTTTTTTGCAAAAAACGTCCGCAAAGTCCATATAGGCCTTAGGGAGACCGGTTACATGAGGAAGCACAGGGACACGGCAAGGTTTACTGGGAACCGGTTTTAAGCAGTCCTTGGAACAAGAGGGCCCCCAACTCTTGATCTCCCCAGTGGACCAATCCAGGATTGGGGAATGGAGTTGAAGCCAGGGAAGTCCAAGAAGGATTTCAGAAGTGCAATTGGGGAGGACCAACAGTTCAATCCTCTCGTGATGAGATCCGATGCACATTAGAAGGGGCTCCGTGCGGAAACGTATAGTACAGTCCAATCTTTCATTGTTTACACAATTGATGTAGAGGGGTCTGGCGAGACTGGTCACCGGGATGTTGAACCTGTTGACGAGAGAGGCTAAGATGAAATTTCCTGCAGATCCAGAGTCCAGGAAGGCCACAGCAGAGAAGGAGAAGGCAGAGGCAGACATCCGCACAGGCACAGTAAGACGTGGAGAAGCAGAGTAGACATCAAGGACTGTCTCACCTTTGTGCGGAGTCAGCGGACGTCTTTCCAGGCGGGGAGGACGGATAGGACAATCCTTCAGGAAGTGTTCGGTACTAGCACAGTACAGGCAGAGATTCTCCATGCGGCGTCGTGTCCTCTCTTGGGGTGTCAGGCGAGACCGGTCGACCTGCATAGCCTCCACGGCGGGAGGCACAGGAACAGATTGCAGGGGACCAGAGGAGAGAGGAGCCGGGGAGAAGAAACGCCTCGTGCGAACAGAGTCCATATCCTGGCGGAGCTCCTGACGCCGTTCGGAAAAACGCATGTCAATGCGAGTGGCAAGATGGATGAGTTCATGTAGGTTAGCAGGGATTTCTCGTGCAGCCAGAACATCTTTAATGTTGCTGGATAGGCCTTTTTTAAAGGTCGCGCAGAGTGCCTCATTATTCCAGGATAATTCTGAAGCAAGGGTACGGAACTGTACGGCATACTCGCCAACGGAAGAATTACCCTGGACCAGGTTCAACAGGGCAGTCTCAGCAGAAGAGGCTCGGGCAGGTTCCTCAAAGACACTTCGAATTTCCGAGAAGAAGGAGTGTACAGAGGCAGTGACGGGGTCATTGCGGTCCCAGAGCGGTGTGGCCCAAGCCAGGGCTTTTCCAGACAGCAGGCTGACTACGAAAGCCACCTTAGACCTTTCAGTGGGGAACTGGTCCGACATCATCTCCAAGTGTAATGAACATTGGGAAAGAAAGCCACGGCAAAACTTAGAGTCCCCATCAAATTTATCCGGCAAGGATAGTCGTATTCCAGAAGCGGCCACTCGCTGCGGAGGAGGTACAGGAGCTGGCGGAGGAGATGATTGCTGGAGCTGTGGTAGTAACTGTTGTAGCATAACAGTCAGTTGAGACAGCTGTTGGCCTTGTTGCGCAATCTGTTGTGACTGCTGGGCGACCACCGTGGTGAGGTCAGCGACAACTGGCAGAGGAACTTCAGCGGGATCCATGGCCGGATCTACTGTCACGATGCCGGCTGGCAGGTAGTGGATCCTCTGTGCCAGAGAGGGATTGGCGTGGACCGTGCTAGAGGATCGGTTCTAAGTCACTACTGGTTTTCACCAGAGCCCGCCGCAAAGCGGGATGGTCTTGCTGCGGCGGTAGTGACCAGGTCGTATCCCCTAGCAACGGCTCAACCTCTCTGGCTGCTGAAGATAGGCGCGGTACAAGGGAGTAGACAGAAGCAAGGTCGGACGTAGCAGAAGGTCGGGGCAGGCAGCAAGGATCGTAGTCAGGGGCAACGGCAGAAGGTCTGGAATCACAGGCAAGGAACACACAAGGAACGCTTTCACTGGCACTAGGGCAACAAGATCCGGCGAGGGAGTGAAGGGGAAGTGAGGTGATATAGGGAAGTGCACAGGTGTAAACACTAATTGGAACCACTGCACCAATCAGCGGTGCAGTGGCCCTTTAAATCGCAAAGACCCGGCGCGCGCGCGCCCTAGGGAGCGGGGCCGCGCGCGCCGGGACAGAACTGACGGGGAGCGAGTAAGGTACGGGAGCCGGGGTGCGCATCGCGAGCGGGCGCTACCCGCATCGCGAATCGCATCCCGGCCGGAGGTAGTAACGCAGCGCCCCGGGTCCGTGGAACCGACCGGGGCGCTGCAGTGAGGGAAGTGTAGCGAGCGCTCCGGGGAGGAGCGGGGACCCGGAGCGCTCGGCGTAACAGCAGGTTAGTTCCAGTAAAGCTGATATCAGATTACTTTTAAGCATTACATAGTGTCCAGGCACATAAGTGGGTTGTCTTTGTAATGCACTACAGGACATTGTAGATGATCTTTGTAACCACTCACCACTCTAACCAAGAGAGTATATGGTGTAGGTATGAGGTCCTGCCTGTATATATAATGGTATTGATATGTGTATGCATGTACAGTGATCCCTTAAGATACAATGGCCTCAGGTTATATTTTCAATAGACATTGTTCTTTCCTGGTCCATTGTACTTTGAGACCATACTCAACAAACAATGCCAGAAATATACTGGACCCACTGATCGTGTAAATGGCGAGAAGATCAGATCAATCAGGGTGGACATTTCACTGGTAAAAACCCTGTTGTTACAGTGGCGCTCCCCTTCTTGTGTCTCTGCTCCCTGGTGTTCCCCCACCATTAAGAAACAGAGCTCCGGCGCGCGTGCCCTAGGGGGCGGAGGCACGCACGCCGGAGCTCTGTTTCTTAATGGGCCAGTACCAATTAATTAAAGTGCCTGCACCTGTCCGTTGTCCATAAGTATCTGCTCCTCCCTGTTCCCTTTGCCAGATCTTTGGTTGTCTAGCCGTAGTGAAGTCCTGTTTCCCTGAGTCTGTGTATCTGTTCCTAGTTCCGCCCTATCCTGTACCTGTGTTTCAGCCCTGTTCTTCTGCCATCCCACCACGTCCTGCCAGCCACGTTCTGCCAGTCGCTGTCAGTGCCACGTTACCCCCCAGCTACCTGTGAGGACGAGTCATGCCAGGGGTAGCGAGACCTGGTTGCCACCTGCCCCAGCAAGATCATTCCGCTTTACGGCAGGCTCTGGTGAAAACCAGTGGCACCTTAGACCCTGCTCCCTGGCACGGCTCAAGTCTCCTTCCACACAGGCCCAGAGGATCCACCACCTGCTGTTCACCTGCCGTGATTCCTAACACCTGCATTATTTAAGCGCATGCACTGGTTTGCAGTCTAGTAAGCCTTGCTAAAGTATAGAGCTGTACAGTACTGCTCCTTACCTGTGCCAGGGCTACCTTTGGGCAACCAGTGAGGCCAGCTCCATTCTGTATCTCAGGTACACTGAGTGTACTGTACAGGATCTTAAAAAAGCTCCTGCCCAATATGTATAAAGTGATTTGTAGCTTCTAGCAGCTATTTATGACTTTTATATGCAAGAACTTGTTTTATCTATATTGGTTATCTTCTTTTTCTATGATCTCCATTTTTTTCTTATTTTTGGATGACATTATGGAGACTTTAGAACTAATAACTAGTTTTCTATATGGTCTCAAGTTACAATGGTTTTAACACGGAATGTTTGTCCTGGACCCAATTTATATTGTAACTTGTGGGACCTCTGTAATCAGCTGATTATTCCTATTCAGTATTTGCAAACAGATGATTCAATGAATATGTCTTTGTATGATTTCTGTCTATATTGGTTGATCATCTTAAAGTAGTTTAATAATAATAGTTTTTTTCCCTCTTTTTCTTAAGGTTCTGCATTCCAGTATTGGCCTTATTTACGGAAACTGGATCTATCATGCAATAAAGCAACAGGTGGATTCTGTGCGGCTGCAGCACGTCTGACAGCCTTCAAACGACTGGAATTACTAGATATTCATCAATGCTCGCTTTCCAAAGATGATGTTACAGCACTGAGTAATGCAATGATTTATTTTTAACAATTCATTTTGAAAGGTTGATAGCATGTATTAGGAATCCAAGGCATCAAACCAATGTTAAAGAAGAAATTCCTTTATATTATGAATTAAACATAAGCAAAATATGGCTGCGAGGTTTTAGCCCATATGGCCTTTGTCAAGCTAAAAGAGGACTACAAGGACAATAACATGTGCATGTCTATCATTAATACCCCTTGGACCCAAATATACTTCCTCCTTCTTCTTCACAAGGCTCGATCAATCACCTTGCTGGGCTTCATAATTGATTGTTGGTGCAGCCCTAAACTTCATTATTGTTGCCTGCAAATCCCCTGTTTACACAAGGCAATGTGCAGCCGATGACAATGATTTTATTGGCCACACAAAGGAGCCAAACAGCTGGATAAATATATTTTTTGTTGGCTAATCACTGGCCCACTGGCATCTAGACTGTACAGTATAAGAATACATCAGATTTATAACTGGGACTCTAGGCTGTCTAGTCTAGGTTTAAAGTGTCTATGGCCTAGTTTTACGTAAAAATGTGCACCACAGTGTGGTCTTTTACTTCATGCCTCATTTCAAGGAAACCATGCATATTTTATAGTAAGCCATGCACAAAGATGTCTAAAAAGTATTTAAGGCTTATTGAAAATGTCATTGAAAAAGTCATCGTTATGTAGGCCATTTTTATAGTATTTATCTCCCCAGTGTTTTCTAGGATCCTCCTTACCCTTTAATGAGTACTCAGCAGTATGACTGGTGTCAGCTGTTGGATGAGATAAGGTGACCATACATATAAGATGTTAGACAACAGATCACTCTGCCAACAGATCTCCCTTAAAGGGGTACTCCACCCCTAGACATCTTATTCAAAGGATAGGAGATAAGATGTCTGATCGCGGGGGTCCCACCGCTGGGGACTACCGCAATCTCCCTGCTGCACCCGCTGTTCATTTAGAGCGTCGGGTGCAGCGCAGGAGCACCAGAGGCTCGTGATGTCACAGCCACACCCCGCTCCTGACGTCATGGCCACACCCCTTCAATGCAAGTCTATAGGAGGGGGCATGACGGCCATCACACCCCCTCCCATAGACTTGCATTGAGGGGGCATGGCCGTGACATCATGAGCGGGGTGTGAACGTGACGTCATGAGCCTCTGCCCCGCCAGTCATCCGGCACGGAGTGAAGTTCGCTCCGTGCACAGGATGTCTGGGGTGTCGCAGCCGAGATAGCGGGGTTCCCCAGTGGCAGGACCCCAGTGATCAGACATGTTATCCCCTATGCTTTGGATAGGGGATAAGATGTCTAGGGGCAGAGTACCCCTTTAACCTCCACTTAAAAATGTATGCTGAGATCAGCTACGTGTGCTTGTTTAGTACCATAAGAACAGCTGTTACAGACCCCCCTGGAATAAAGGCACGTTGAAAGCCAGCACATGCAATCCTTACTTACTTTCTCCAACAGTAGACATTTAGGAACATTGTCAACTGTTGTCTGATCCCACAACAATTATTTCATGTATATAACCAATTTACATAAGAAAATTAGATTTTATCATGTCCCAACCTGATGTATTAAAACTGCAATGATGGACAATGACACTTGTGCAAGATTTTGTCTAATAATTTTGTATTTTAATTTTGTAGCCCAGGTCATACCACTACTATCCAACCTTCAATTTCTGGATTTATCATCCAATAAAAGCATAGGCTTTTCTTCTGAACATCTTTTCAGTCGACTACGTTTTCTGCCTAAATTGAAATCTGTAAATATCAGCAACTGCACATTACAAAAAGATTCCTTTGCAGGACTAGGTATGGATTTAAGTCTAAATATTACATTCTAAACATATTTTTGCATTAACAACCTCATGTAAAATGGGAAGTCTCTTTTTGGCAAATGAGTAAGTGACTATTAAACTGGACCTGCCAGATGGTTTTTAGGGTATAAAGTAGGGGCATGACTATATAGGGGTTTTAAAGGAAAACGGTCATTTGTTCACCCACACTAAACCCAATAGACTGGGTTATAATGTGGGTGAACAGGAGACAGATGAGTGGTTAATGGATTAAATATGTACCTGCACTCCGGAGATCTGTTCCTCCAAAGATTGGCATCCATCTTCAGGGCCTCCCGGCTCAATTTGAATATTCATTGTCACGGGTCACGTGAGCGCTCAGTCGGCACAGCTCTCACATGACCCGCAACAATGAATGGAATTTTCTTGGAATTTCCAAGATGATTATGTTGTATATGGTGAATCAGGCAATCTGAATTACATTTTTACTCTCCAAAATGTATAATGGCAATATCAATTAATTTAGAAGGGTAGTCTGGGGACATCTTGAATCTTGAAAGTCAGTGGAAGTTAAAATGCTGGAATATAGATCTGTATTTACATCTCCATTGTATGTGGTGAATATGGCACAATAGAAAATCACTATAGAAAATAAACACCAGGAAGGCGAATTTTCGCAAATTTCTCTCAGGACTGGTCATCTACAACCTCTATGGACTTTGACACTCCTGGTTATGATCTCATGTCAGTGTCTTCATCTGAGCACAAATACACGGTGCAAATTATATGTTATGTACATGACAGGTGCTCTTTACAGAACAATTAACTATACCATTTATCCGTAGCTGAAGCTTCACATTACCTACTGGACCTTGAGATGCTGGATCTTTCCTGGAATAAATGTGTTGGAGGAAACCTAAAGCTGCTTTTTGAAACTCTAAAGTCTGCAATAGGTCTTCAGAGCCTTCTTTTGAGCAGCTGCAATCTGGTCACACAGGACCTGGCTGTAATAGGTAATAATGTTTAAACTATGTCTTTTTCGTGATGTATGGCTTCAAGGGTAACATCTGATGGACAACAAAAATGCTAGAATCTGTAGATAGGGCCAATTAACTGTTTAAAGTGCCCATTAAATTATAGTGTCCTGACTTTTACATAAGGGCAGATGTAGGGGGGGGGGGTAGAAGTTTTAGGCATGTTAGATTCCAGCATACTAGATCCATTGTTCTCATGATAGATAAGCCAATGCCAGAAGTGTCCAGTGGCAACTTTTACCCTTCTCCCTAATGAGAATACATGTACCTGCTGAGCTGAGCGTGCATGTCTATGCAAGGGTGGTATGGTGTTTTTTCAAGGGAAATCCTGTAGCTGTCAGATGAATGAACCTGACAACTATCTAAGGGTGCATTCACACCACCTTTTGTACATACGGGTGCCGGATCCGGCGGGGGGAGGGGAAAACCGGGCGCTCCCGTACCCCAGCTGAATCAGCCCGTGACTCCATTTACTTTAATGAGCCGACCGGAGTCAAACGGTGTCTGCTCAGTTTTGACTCGTATGCGGTTTTGTGACCGGACCTAAAACTAGTATACTACGGTTTTAGGTCCGGTCCAAAACCGCATACGGGTCAGAACTGAGCAGACCAGAGTCACCGTTTGACTCCGGTCGGCTCATTAAAGTAAATGGAGTCACGGGCTGATCCGGCTGGGGTACGGGAGCACCTGGTTTGCCCCTCCCCCTGCCGGATCCGGCACCCGTATGTACACAAAACGTGGTGTGAATGCAGCCTAAGTTGTATGGCCATCTCAGTCCTGTGCTTCTCTACAGGTCCAGGCTTTTTTGACACTACCGTGTGAGACTACAGATGACTATATTACTTGAGTTTGCAGTATTTCATAATTTTGCACTCATAAAAGACAGGAGGTAAACATGTTCTAGTAGAGTATATCCAGGCAGAACTTAAAATTGGCCCTTTATTAGTCAGAGAGAACCTGGGCCAGTAGATAGAAAGGGTAACTGCCCCTTTTCAGTCAATCTGATAAAAATGTTGTTAAAAGTGGATTTTGCTCTGTCAGTAACCATTTTTCAATGTTGTTGTGAGATGGGTTATCTCAGTGAGAATTTTTAAAGTATAATTTTCATAGGTGCTTCCCCTGCAGATCTACAGCTCAAACTTGATAATATAATGACATGTAATGTAATAAAGTGTCATATATCTTAGGTCATTCCATTTTTCTTTCATTTCAGCATCAGTGGCACAAAATGGTAATTTGGAAAGATTAGAGCAGCTGGACATAGCCTACAATGACACCATACCTGATGAAGGATGGTCTCTATTCTTTGAAAGTGTGTCTGCTCTGAAGAACATTGTTGAACTAGATATAAGTTTGAGACCGTCCACATCTCATGAATGTGGACCGTGGTTCATTCATTTGCTATCTAATCTGGTAAAGCTACCAAAGCTCAAGGAACTGGGAATGCAACGCTGGGCACTGTCTGCAGCAGAGCGTCAGCAACTGAGCCGTATTCAAATGGAAAATAATATCAATATACATTATGACTAATATTTTACATGTATATGAACATGCTGAGTCTGACAAGTTTTATGTGATCAACCATCGACTTATTAGCGTTGGAATGTCCTTTTAACTCCCCAAGAAAGTGATGTGACTGAGCTTAAGGCTACTGAAAATGACAAAGCTTTCAGATATTATAAGATTACTCTGTTTGCTTTATACAGAACTGGTTTTGCAGGTATAAGAAACAAGAAACCATCTTACTGCAGAAAAACATTGAACTATGGCATTCTCTGAAAAAGGTCTGAATAAATTCAGATATTGTATTTGCTTTGAAATGGTCTACATAGTGATCACACTCATTGAACACAGATAATAAAAACTTAAAAGGAACAGAATGCAAATGTATTACTGTGACCAAGACTGCATCGTTCAGGGATCTAAATGGTGGCAATGCTTATAAAGTTTCTAACCATAACACATAAGCTGGGATTTAAATATTTTATTAAAGGGTTATCCAGGACTTCAACGTTGATGGCCGACCTCTAGGAGAGGCCATTAAAATTACAATGGTAAGTGTCCAACTCTCTGCACCCACTTCTGGTCAGCTGTTAGAAGAGACTGTACCCCTGCAGTCATCACATCCTTGTCTTTGATTACCAGTCATGGCCACGGATCAAAGCCTAGTTTTATTGCCTTGAATGAGATGTAATGTGTTTGTAACACCAAGCACATTAAAATGCGAGAGTCCGACACCACTAAATTAAAATTGACAGCCTACCCTATGGATAAGCCAACAATTGTCAAGTCCCAACTATTCAGGTGACATATTTTGCTTTGGACAGGACACCACCTAGTGGCCAGAGTCTAACCTATTAATTACATAAACAGGTAAAAGCACCACATGACTAAGTTCTTCTCCTAACACTTTTAGATTATTTTTGGGTTTTGCACTGCGCTTCTATAAGTCATAAAAAACTGAAACAAGAGTGAATGTTACTGGTATGTGGTGAAGATTAACAAATGCAATTTTAGCAAAATTATGCATGATTCTTAATGCATTTTTTTCACAAAGCTAAATTTTAGGTCACAGTAATACAGAATAACGTCAAATATTAATATGATGAGAACAAATTTAATAGTATACATTATACAGATGTTATATAAAGGAAATGCAAATGGCACATTTTATATGAATATTAGAATGTATTTGCCATAATTAAATAAATATAATAAGTATAAGTGGGTCACACAACAAACAAATCTGTTATTATGAGTGATATCAATATGGGTAAAAGTCATCTATATATTATTATTGATTTGTAACTGATTAAGTCACAGATAAAGAGATTTTCCAGGAAAACATTAAAGGTGATGAATGTGTGATATGTCTGGGTTCAACACTAGATACCCACACAATAGGCAGAATGAAGGGGCCATAGTTCTTAGCTGGTGGTATGCTACAATGCCAGACACAGCTGCATGTATCTAAACCATAACAAACATATAAGAGCCATGGTGCTCAAGTGACTGGGGTGAGCGTGGTGCATTGATCAACCATTGGATTCCAGAAAGAGCAGAAGTCCTTGAATAATCACGTGAATGATCTAGCAATTGTTTGTGAGGCCCGGACGATAATTGAGCCAAGAGAAGGTACATTAAACAAGCATTGATCATTGAGATTGGCACTCATCATCAGGACCTGCTCTGCCAATGTAAGACATAGACTATCAATGTGCTTTCCTAGAGGATGTAACACTGCTGGTTGGCAACCACCAGCGCACCATGTGTCCTGGTTCTTACCAGTGATGGACAACATTCTCTGTGCGTGCAAGTTTTATAGAGCCAGTGTGCACTCCCTAATGGCTCCTTCTCCAAACCCTGCCAGGCACTGCATATTTAAGTCTGCCACATCTGTTGTTATTGGCCTCAGCAAGGTTGTGTATACAGTACTGCTAAAGTCTCTGTCTGTCTGCTGATCCTGCCTGTACACTTTGCCTTTGTCTCCTCCCCTGAAACCTGACCTTTCTCTCCTGTTAATAAACGCGGACGGTCTACCACAATACCTGTCTGCTTGCAGCCTGTTCCAGCCTGCACCTGTAACCATCTTGGCTAGCTGTTGTCACAGTACCTGCTTAGCTAGTAAACATCTGTTCAGCTCTGCTGCGTCTGATGCTATCTATAGTGTCAGTTTGCCCCATTCTGCCTGCCTGGCTGCTACTTGTGGCACAGTGGGTCCACACCCATGAGGCGTTAGAGAGGACCCCTTTAACTAAAGCTTCACCAGATCACACATGGGAAATCCTGTTGCTTGGTATGAAGAGTATCCAAATAAGTATTTTGTTTGAAACCTTAACCTCTTAAGGACACAGGGCATACCTGTACACCCTGCGCCTGGTCCCGGTATATAACACGGGGTCCCGCTGGGACCCCGCGTCATACCGGGTCGGTCACAGCGGCTAATAATAGCCGGCACCCTAGGCAAATAGAATGCGGCACCAATCGTTGTGCCGTGTGCTATTAACCCTTTAGACGTGGCGATCAAAGTTGATCGCCGCATCTAAAATGAAAGTAAAAGCTTGTCGGCAGCTCAGTCGGGCTGATCGGGACCATCGCAATAAAATCGCGATGTCCCGATCAGCTAGCACGTAAGCGGAGGTCCCCTCCTCATGAAAAAATGAATAAAAAGCGATCAAAAAGTCAGATCAATACAAAAATGGTACCAATAAAAACTTCAGATCACGTCGCAAAAAATGAGACCTCGTACCAGCCCATATGCATAAAAATAAAAAAGTTATAGGGGTCAAAAGATGAGAATTTTTAACATATAAATTTTCCCTCATGTATTTATGATTTACGACAAAATCTAACCTATATAAATAGGGTATTATTTTAACCGTATGGACCTACAGAATAATAGAAGGTGTCATTTTGACCGAAAAATGTACTGCGTAGAAAAAGAAGCCCCCAAAAGTTACAAAATTGCATTTTTTCTTCAATTTTGTCGCACAATGAATTTTTTTTCCGTTTCGCCGTGGATTTTTTGGTAAAATTTTATGTGCAAAATTGAAAGCGTTATGATTTTTAGAAGGTGATGAGGAAAAAATGAAAATGCAAAAACGCTGAGTCCTTAACCCCGCAGGACGTATATTTACGTCCTGCGCCGGCTCCCGCGATATGAAGCGGGGTCACGCTGCGACCCCGCATCACATCACGTCGGTCCCGGCGCTCATCAACGGCCGGGACCCGCGGCTAATACCACACATCGCCGATCGCGGCAATGTGTGGTATTAACCCTTTAGAAGCGGCGGTCAAAGCTGACCGCCGCTTCTAAAGCTAAAGTGAAAGTATCCCGACTAGTCATCGGGCTGTTCGGGACCGCCGTGGTGAAATCGCGGCGTCCCGAACAGCTTGCAGGACACCGGGAGGGCCCTTACCTGCCTCCTCGGTGTCCGATCGATGAATGACTGCTCCGTGCCTGAGATCCAGGCAGGAGCAGTCAAGCGCCGATAACACTGATCACAGGCGTGTTAATTCACGCCAGTGATCAGCATAGGAGATCAGTGTGTGCAGTGTTATAGGTCCCTATGGGACCTATAACACTGCAAAAAAAAAGTAAAAAAAAAGTGTTAATAAAGGTCATTTAACCCCTTCCCTAATAAAAGTTCGAATCACCCCCCTTTTCCCATAAAAAAAATAAAACTGTGTAAATAAAAAAAATAATAAACATATGTGGTATCGCCGCATGCGTAAATGTCCAAACTATAAAAATATATAATTAATTAAACCGCACGGTCAATGGTGTACGCGCAAAAAAATTCCTAAGTCCAAAAAAGCGTATTTTGGTCACTTTTTATACTATTAAAAAATGAATAAAAAGTGATAAAAAAGTGCGATCAAAACAAAAATCATACCGATAAAAACTTCAGATCACGGCACAAAAAATGAGTCCTCATACCGCCCTGTACATGGAAAAATAAAAAAGTTATAGGGGTCAGAAGATTACATGTTTAAACATATAAATTTTCCTGCATGTAGTTATGATTTTTTCCAGAAGTACGACAAAATCAAACCTATATAAGTAGGGTATCATTTTAACCGTATGGACCTACAAAATAATGATAAGGTGTCATTTTTACCGAAATATGCACTGAGTAGAAACGGAAGCCCCCAAAAGTTACAAAATGGTGTTTTTTCTTTGATTTTGTCGCACAATGATTTTTTTTCTGTCTCGCTGTGAACTTTTGGGTAAAATGACTAATGTCACTGCAAAGTAGAATTGGTGACGCAAAAAATAAGCCACAATATGGATTTTTAGGAGGAAAATTGAGAGGGTTATGATTTTTAAAAGGGAAGGAGGAAAAAACGAAAGTGAAAAAACGGAAAAACCCTGAGTCCTTAAGGGGTTAAGGGGTAGTGCCATCACAGATATTTTTGGCATATCCACAGAATATCAGTAGAGCTGTTTTATGTCATTTCTGTAACAACATTTCTGTAAATGGGAGTTAGGGAACCATTATAGCAATGCAAGCTGTTTCTGTAATTCGAGAGTTATGGAAACAACATAGCTTGTGATGCTACACCATTTCTGTAACTCCCATTTAAGTATATGGGAATTTTGGAAGCAGCGTAAAACAGCTGTTTTTATAATCCCAGACACCTCTGGCTGGATAAGGACCTAGGGCTATGTTCTACAGAGGTAGAACGCCATCTATCAGACACCCATGGAATATCCTGTGGATATGTGCCAATGCTGTGGCCACTGATCAGACACTTTCCATGTGTTGGGTTGGAGATCAAGAAGCTCTAAGCAGCAGGACCATCACTGTCAGTATGGCACTATTGGGGCATAGGTACCTGGTGAGTGTTTATGTGTGTGGTAATTTTTCTTGCCACCCTGAGCACATTTAATCAATTTTTCTTTGGAAAACCCTTTTAACAGTTGTGGACTTAACAATTTGAAAAAAAAATCATAGGTGTATATTACTATAATTAAAATATACATTTACTTAATTACTTCAAGTACTGCATATTATCATTTATTTTCTTTGTATTACGATACACTTCTACTTTTTCTTTCCTTTTGAATCGCTCTTCTTTCCTTTACTCTTCCCTTTTTTGTCCTTTTTTGACTTCTTTCCTTTTGTCCCAGTCTGACGAAGGTAAGCAAAGGGTCCGAGACCTTTCCGCACCATGATTCCACGCCATAAAGCCTGGATCTTAAAAAAAGATATAAAGAACATTTTTGTCAGGATCCTAATAAGTTTATTGACTTTCAAAGAACCAGAATGAAATGTGATGGTAAATATCAATGTAACAATCTGCAGTGCAATGCCCACTCAAATCTCCTGTTTTGCATATTCTAATGGTCTATTCCAATTTAGTTTTCTGTATCGGTAACCACATTAAGGTGATCCACTACTGCATCTGCGCCACTTTTACAGTGTAGAAAATTGTAAATTATAGCATAAAACATATTTACATTAAAATGTGCAGTTCCTAAAGGTGTAGATTTTATTCTCTAGTTAAAAAACAGTCCAAGATGTTCCAAAGGTATTAAGAAGTGTTTGCCTTGTAAAAGATGTGATGCATTTGGCTCCAAAGAGCTTTACCAGTCTTAGTAAATCTACCCTGATGTCTATGCATGTAAGATCTGTTGACGCCGGCGCTTTGACTGTTATTACAGGAGCCATGAGAGAACAAATGAAGAAAATAGTTCATAGGAGATACCAGAATTATCGATACCTTTGTAGCAAATGCGTTTTTTTGCCTTTTCTCTTTTAAGTATTCCCATACAGCACTTTTCCCGAGGCTGCACACTTCTACAGGGGGATCCACCAATGGATTTCCATCTAGTAAGAGCAGATCCAGCTTGTGTAAAATGTCCAGGTTATCTGGAAGACTGGTCAGCTGGTTTTTTTGAAGAAGCAATTTTTGCAAGGCTGAGAACAAAATTGATTTTTTTTTACTAACTAAATTGTTAAATTATAATATTGGGTACTGTACAGTATTATAAGAACAAGTACTTCACCATGAAGTTGACATATGTTGTCTGGTAGCTTCTTCAGATTGTTATTATGACAATCCAAAACTTCAAGGTTGTGTAATAAGTTCAATGTTGATGGAAGAAATTCCAGATTATTATTTTCAATGTACAATTCTTTCAAATTCTAGATGGAAACAAAGATAGAGAATTCCAGCTCTCATTCATAGAAACATACAGTATTCAATATACTGAAAGCATGTAGCAGTTTATGACATCTCCGCTATGCTCACCAACACTTACATTTTATCCTTACATTATAAAACAAGAAAACTATTCATAGAATATTATTAACACTGGTTTTACCTTCAGCATGAAAATGTTGTCTGGTAAACTTGAAAGCTGAACACCATGGTCTTGTCCAATATAAAGCTTTTCCAAAGACTCGAGCTGAAGGACTTCTTCAGGGAAAGCAGTAAATCTGTTCCCAGTGATCCCTAAGTATGACAAGTTTTCCAAGGATTGCACTTCTGGTGTTATCTAAAATAAGAACATTTTTATTCACTACCCTCTGAAAAACTAACTGCAAAAAATGTTTATCTTGTTTAGGGTACGTTCCCACACGGCGTATTTTGCTGCGTATTTGCTGCTGCGTATTTTCCTACCCATTGACTTCAACAGAGAAAATAAAATACGCAGCAGCAAATACGTAGCAAATACGCCGTGTGGGAATGTACCCTAAAAGAGAATTTTCATTTAGATTTCTTAAATAAAATGATATCCATGTCCAACTTTGTCAGCAGGTCCAATCAATCAACATTCAGCTCATTCTTCGGTTGATCTTTAGTCCTATTACACAGGGCGATGTTGGCCTTTTTGGATACTGTTCAGGGTAATATAGGGCCTTATACACTTGGATTACTGTTTGGGCTGGTATATTAAAAGGATTTGTACTTAAAGTCTGAAATTATATAAAGTAATGGCATACCACTAAAATAAGCTATTTCTCATCAGTTGGGGTCTGACTTTTAACATCTGACTTCTGGAACACCACTTGATCCTGAGAATGAAAGGGTCAAAATGCTTGTCTAGTCTTGTGTCCCCTTCCTGGTCACTGGCTTTGAAGTGAACTAGTGCTGACCTTATTATCGTAAATGTGCACTGTCAGATGTAAAAATGTCTAGTATATGGTAGAGGACCAAAAGTTGTGCAAAAATGTTGTGCCAGATGTTAACTTGGAATCAATAGGGAAATATGAAACGCCATACCCTTTAGTGATATTTTTGGCTCAGCGAACTTTTACAAAATTGCAGTGTCCTCTGGCTAGTGTTTTTTTTTCCAGGTAATTGTGGCATTTTTCCTACTCTAGACCTCTACAGGTTGAAAAAATGTTTGTGGGCATTTAGGCTGTTGTTTTTTCTCAATTTTTCAATAGAATCACGACTTGTCATGAGAAAAGTGCAGAGGAAAATGCCACATAAAACTGTATATGCTAATACACACTATGTTGAGAAAAACTGCATCATAGAAGAGAAAAAAGAGGTGGCAATTTTTTGGAGTGTTTTTTTTCAGGCAAAAAAATGTATAAAAAATGTGTGTTTGTTTGTAGCCTTAAAGGGGTATTCCAGGCAAAACCTTTTTATATATATATATATATATATATATATACATATATATATATATATATATATATATATATATATATATATATATATCTCAACTGGCTCCGGAAAGTTAAACAGATTTGTAAATTACTTCTATTAAAAAATCTTAATCCTTCCAATAGTTATTAGCTTCTGAAGTTTTCTGTCTAACGGCTCAATGATGATGTCACGTCCCGGGAGCTGTGCATGATGGGAGAATATCCCCATAGGAACTGCACAGCTCCCGGGACGTGACATCATCATTGAGCAGTTAGACAGAAAACAACAACTCAACTTCAGAAACTAATAACTATTGGAAAGATTAAGATTTTTTAATAGAAGTAAATTACAAATCTGTTTAACTTTCCGGAGTCAGTTGATATATAAAAAAAAGTTTTGGCCTGGAATACCCCTTTAATGGAGCAGTGCTGCACATCAATAAAGAAGACACAATTCTTATCAGTGCTATTTCTCCTTCATTCTGGGGTTGTTGGAGGTCCCATAGGTCAGACCCCAGTGCTCATTAAGTCATGGAACATACTAGCAACATACCATAAGATTGCAATACCTCTTCAACTATAATATATATATATATATATATATATATATATATATATATATATATATATGCTTCTTTTAGGTTTTATTTTACCAGACTGGACTAAGCCAGCCCTTCTCACAAATCTACTGCTATCATAGTCTGAAGACTCATACACTTTCAATATCTGTTGGACGAAGGTTCGTTTGGCCAACAACTATCTCTCATGATCTCCCCATACAGATGAACATTTGGCATGCTGGGGTAAGCCTCTGCCAGCAGCTTATTTCTCTGAGAACAGTATGGTTGGGAAGTGCAAATCCATCAGGCCTGATCCTTTTCTTCCCTGACATCATCATCAGGGGGAGACTCTGCAGACCCACATACACTTTAGACAATCAATCAGTCCCACCAAAGCTAGCAGGTATTGAAAAGTGTATGGGCACCTTAATTATAGAAAGATAAAATCAATGCCCTCAGGAAAATATCTTGTGGCTTTACCGTGCTTATTAAATTGTCATCCATCGATAAGACTTGAAGCTGCTTAAGGCCACAAATTTCAAGGGGGAAATCGGTAAAACAGTTTTGGCTGAGATCTAGTATCTTTAGAGACTCTAATTTTGCAAATGCAGCAGGTAATGTGGACAAGCCAGTGTTTTTCAGATAGAGCACACAAAGGGAATGCAATTGGCATATCCTGGATGACAGCTTTTTCATCTGATTATGTGACAGTCCAAGTTCGTTCAACTCTTTCAGTTTGCAGATAGCATGAGGAAGTTTGTGGAGGCGATTTCCTGAGAGGTCAAGAACCGCCAACTTCTTGCACTGACAAAGTGTCTTTGGGATGAAGGAAAGCTTATTGGAACTAATGAACAGTTTAATAAGATTACATAATGATCCAATTTCAACAGGGAGAGACGTCAACTTATTTTTTTCAAGATCAACAACCTCCAGAGAGCTCAGAGCACATATCTGCACAGGAAATACCTTGAAGGCATTAGTCTGCAAATATATTTCTTTGAGATGGATAAGATTAGTAACCTCTGGTGGGAGAGTTTCTAGTCTATTGTTGGACAGGCCAAGCAGTTGTAAATGATGGAGGTGTTTGCATAACTGAACTGGGAATTCTTCAAGGTTAATGTTGTAAAGTCTCAGCTCTCGAAGTTGAGAGATATTGCTTATGACATCCAGTGAGTTGTTATTGAGTGGGTTGCTGCTAAGGTCTAAACTCTGGAGATTCTTTAACTTTCCAAGTTCCTCACAAACGTGAATAATATTGTTGTTATTTAGATAGAGAACTTTAATATTGTGAAAATGGCTGATCTCCTTTGGGATGACTTCAATATGGTTTGTCTCCAAGTGCAGTTCTTCAAGGTCTTTAAGATCCATAATGTAAGCAGGGATCTCCTTGTGTTGCCGTTTTGCAGAATCCATGAATAGGACACGATATTTCACAGGTTTGGATACATCAGATTCTTGGTTCATTTGAATATTCTCCCATTGCTGCTCATCCGCGTCTAAGAAGACAGATGTGACTGCATTTGAGAAGCGGACACTGAACTTCTTACAAGGCGGGCATTCAATAAGTTCTGACATGGTGGCCATTCTAGTTCACATACACTGTTACAAAACAGAAAGATAAAGACTGTTAAGAATACGGGAAATAAATATGTAAGATCTAAAAGAAAAGGTGATGTCTCATCAAAGGATATTTCTTATGAAATATGTATACTACCCAGGTGAGTTCATAGGAAACACAGTAAAATAACTAAACTCTGCAGTCTTATCAAGAATGGAAGCTCGGCAACTGCATTCCTTAGTGTCTTGTTATGTTAAAAACTTTATGTCGAGCACAGTCAAGACTATATAACCGGTCTGTCCATCCCTTCTGAGAAACATAAAAACATCAACACAGTGATATATCTAAATGGAAAAAGATCTAATGACACTTGAAGGAGGGGTATTTCCATCTTAGCCATTCTTGGAATATTCATGCCATTAATGTCTGATAAATGTGGGTTACGGAAACAGTATAAACAGTGCACCACTTTATGAGCGCCATTTTACAGTCCTGTATAACATGGAGATTTCTGATACAGTAATATGGTCCAGTCCATGAATCCACAGGCACCAAGTGGGAACAGTTTGTGACTTAAAATAGATTCACACCACAATTTTGCAATGCATCAAATTTCAATGCAAGATAAACATACTGAAACATATTGCTCAACCAACCCATAGACTTCTACTTACAAAACATAGAGCAAAAGTGCATGTAAAGCCATCAGTTCTTATACATTTAACGTGTCTCTTTTTTATTTTCACACATGCGCAGTAACAGGATTTAAATAGAATCTTATAGCTTTATTTACAAGGAAAAGACTGTATAGGAAAAACACATGTTTAGATATTGCATCAAAATGTATACTAATGTATAGCTATATGTTTTATTTATACATTTTAAAAATGAATAGGTGTACAGTAAGGCTGGGTTATCATCAGCACTTTTTTTCATTTCTGTTACTCATTTTCATCATAGAATTGAGAAACGGAAATGAAAATTAAAGGGGTACTCCGGCCCTAATACATCTTATCCCCTATCCAAAGGATGTCTGATTGTGGGGGTCTCGCCCTGGGGACCCCCGCAATCTGTCATTCCGCACCCTCCTCTGGGAGCTCTCTGCAGCGCTGGAGGCTCAGAGTGTGAAGCGTGACGACCACGGGGCCGGAGTATCATGACATCACGACTCCGCCCTGTGTGACGTCACACCCCCTTCAATAGACTTGCATTGAGGGGGTGTCACACAGGGGCGGAGTTGTGACGTCAGGATACTCCGGCCCCATGGTCGTCACGATGCACACTCGTAGCCTCCAGTGCTGCGGAGAGCTCGCAAAGGTGGGTGATGAATGACACATGTATTAGGGCTGGAGTACCCCTTTAAGGTAACTGATCCCTTCCTATGGGCTTTTTAAATCTCTGCTGTACTCAGATGTCATCAGTTATGCTGTATTTCCATTATTTCTAAAGGAGAGAAATACTGGGCATGCAGTATTTTTTTCCCTTCAGAAATAACGGATAATCTAACGTACGTTACTAATTAAACATTGAACTCTATGATGACGGAAGTAATCTCCATTATTTTGACATCCGTTATTGCTACTAAGCATGCTCGGAAAAAAAAACTGAATGGAAATGGTTAAAACACATATTAATGGATTTTAACCATCCATTATTTTATATTTAATGGTATTAAAAAATCTATTAATATAACGGACCTTTGACTTCTGTTAACATCAGTTTCAGATCCGTTAAAGGGTACCTCTCATCAAAAAAACTTTTGATATATTATAGATTAATGTATGCAGAATAACTTTACAATTGCATGTTATTAAAAAAATATGCTTATTTCTATTTAATTTTCCACTTTGAAGAAATGACCACTAGGGGTCTCCCTACCAGTCTTGGCAGCAAGCATTTCAGACTCATGCTGGAGTCCTAAACACTACGAGCTGCCAGTCTGCTTTGTTCACAAAGGAGAACACTCAGAGCTGCCAGCCTGCTTTGTTCACAGCCTGTTTGGCTGTGAACAAAGCAGGCTGGCAGCTCTGAGTGTTTAGGACTCCAGCATGAGTCAGAAATGCTTGCTGACAGGACTGATCGGGAAAAATACAATAGAAAGAAGCATATTTTTCATTAACATGCTATTGGAAAGTTATTCAACATTCATTAATCTAAAATATATCAAAAGTTTATTTCATGAGAGGTACCCTTTAAGAATGACCTCTGTTATGTGAAAATAACAAACATATTCTTTAAAGGAGTACACCAGAGCAGGAACATTTATCCCCTATCCAAAGGACTGGGACCCCGCGATCTCCTGCACGGCACCCAGCAGGCCCCAGGAAGGGAGAGTGTCCACCCCTGCACAAAGCAGCAGCCGACACTCCCCCTCTATATACAGTGTTTGGGTATCTCCGGCTCTCCCATAGAGATACAGTGGGGCAAAAAGTATTTAGTCAGCCACCAATTGTGCAAGTTCTCCCACTTAAAAAGATTAGAGGCCTGTAATTTTCATTATAGGTATACCACAACTATGAGAGACATAATGAGAAAAAAATCCATAAAATCACACACAGGGTCCGCTTACCTGCCTCCTGGTGTCCGATCGCCGAATGACTGCTCAGTGCCTGAGATCCAGGCATGAGCAGTCAAGCGGCAGAATCATTGATCAATGGTTTCCTATGAGAAACCACTGATCAATGTAAAAGATCAGTGTGTGCAGTGTTATAGTTATAGTAAATAAATAAATAAATAAAAAAAGTTAATAAAGATCATTTAACCCCTTCCCTAATAAAAGTTTGAATCACCCCCCTTTTCCCATCTAAAAAACAAACAAACTGTGTAAATAAAAATAAACATATATGGTATCGCCGCGTGCAGAAATGTCCGAATTATAAAAATATATCGTTAATTAAACCGCACGTTCAATGACGTACGCGCAAATTAATTCCAAAGTCTAAAATAGCGTATTTTTGGTCACTTTTTATATCATGAAAAAATAAATAAAAAGCGATCAATAAGTCCGATCAATACAAAAATGGTACTGCTAAAAACTTCAGATCATGGCGCAAACAAAAAATGAGCCCTCATACCGCCCCATACACGGAAAAATAAAAAAGTTATCGGGGTCAGAAGATGACAATTTTAAACGTATACATTTTCCTGCATGTAGTTATGATTTTTTTTCAGAAGTACGACAAAATCAAACCTACATAAGTAGGGTATCATTTTAAATGTATGGACCTCCAGAATAAAGAGAAGGTGTCATTTTTACAGAAAAATGTACTGCATAGAAACGGAAGCCCCCAAAATTTACAAAATGGTGTTTTTTCTTCAATTTTGTCGCACAATGATTTTTTTTTCTGTTTCGTTGTAGATTTTTGGGTAAAATGACTGATGAAGAATTGGTGGCGCAAAAAATAAGCCATCATATGGATTTTTAGGTGCAAAATTGAAAGAATTATGCAAAAAAGGAAAAACCCTGAGTCCTTAAGGGGTTAAATAATTAATTTGCAAATTATGGTGGAAAATAAGTATTTTCTCACCTAAAAACAGGCAAGATTTCTGGCTCTCACAGACCTGAAACTTCTTCTTCTTTAAAGAGTCTCCTCTGTCCTCCACTCGTTACCTGTATTAATGGCACCTGTTTGAACTTGTTATCAGTATAAAAGACACCTGTCCACAAGCTCAAACTCCACTATGGCCAAGACCAAAGAGCTGTCGAACGACACCAGAAACAAAATTGTAGACCTGCACCAGGCTCGGAAGATTGAATCTGCAATAGGCAAGCAGCTTGGTGTGAAGAAATCAACTGTGGGAGAAATTATTAGAAAATGGAAGACTTACAAGACCACTGATAATCTCCCTCGATCTGATGCTCCACGCAAGATCTCACCCCATGGTGTCAAAATGATCACAAGAACAGTGAGTAAAAATCCCAGAACCACACGGGGGGACCTAGTGAATGACCTGCAGAGAGCTGGGACCAAAGTAAGTAAGGCTACCATCAGTAACAAACTACACTGCCAGGGACTCAAATAATGCAGTGCCAGACATGTCCCGCTGCTTAAGCCAGTACATGCCTGGGCCCATCTGAAGTTTGCTAGAGAGCATTTGGATGATCCAGAAGAGGATTGGGAGAATGTGATATGGTCAGATAATACCAAAGTAGAACTTTTTGGTAAAAAATCAATTTGTCGAGTTTGGAGGAGAAAGAATGATGAGTTGCATCCAAAGAACACCATGCCTACTGAAAAGCATGGGGTGGAATCATCATGCTTTGGGGCTGTTTTTCTGTTAAGGGACCAGGATGACTGATCTGTATAAAGGAAAGAATGAATGGGGCCATGTATCATGAGATTTTGAGTGAAAACCTCCTTCCATCAGCAAGGGCATTGAAGATGAAATGTGGCTGGGTCCTTCAGCATGACAATGATGCCAAACACACCACCCAGGCAATGAAGGAGTGGCTTCGTAAGAAGCATTACAAGGTCCTGGAGTGGCCTAGCCAGTCTCCAAATCTCAACCCCAAAAAAAACCTTTGGAGGGAGTTGAAAGTCTGTGTTGCCCAGCGACAGCCCCAAAACATCACTGCTCCAGAGGAGATCTGCATGGAGGAATGGGCCAAAATACCAGCAAAAGTGTGTGAAAACCTTGTGAAGACTTACAGAAAACATTTGACCTCTGTCACTGTCAACAAAGGGTATATAACAAAGTACTGAGATTAACTTTTGTTATTGACCAAATACTTATTTTCCACCATAATTTGCAAATAAATTCTTTAAACATCAGACAATGTGATTTTATGGATTTTTTTTCTCATTCTGTCTCTCATAGTTGAGGTATACCTATGATGAAATTACAGGCATCTTTCATCTTTTGAAGTGGGAGAACCTGCACAATTGGTGGCTGACTAAACACTTTTTGCCCCACTGTACATGGAGGGGCTGTGTTGGCCGCTGCTTTGTGTAGGGTTTGACACATTTCCTTCCTGGGGAGAGATGGGGTTATAATGAAAAGAAAAGAAAGATCTTCAGCTCACCTCCCAATGGTTTTGCACAGATCCTCAGCCTGGCCCAGCTTGATACGTCGCATATGAAGAAATTCAGAATGGATCCAGCTATTCCAATAAAACATTGATTTTATTCATTTTTCAACAGCATAAAAATCTTTCACAGATAGCACTCACAGCACACCACCTAACCAGTGATACACAGCAACATGGACGCGTTTCAAGCGCATGCGCGCTCTCGATCACCAGGTGATCAAGAGCGCCCATGCGCCCGAAACGTGTCCATGTTGCTGTGTATCACTGATTAGGTGGTGTGCTGTGAGTGCTATCTGTGAAAGATTTTTATGCTGTTGAAAAACGAATAAAATCAATGTTTTATTGGAATTGTGGGATCCATTCTGGAGAGATGGGGTGCCTTGCAGGAGATCAAGGGGGTCCGAGGGGTCGGACCCCCAGCAATCAGACACTCAGAATAGGGGAGAAGTGTTCTTGCACTGGAGTACTCCTTTAAAGGGGTACTCCGGTGAAAACCTTTTTTCTTTTAAATCAACTGGTGCCAGAAAGTTAAACAGATTTGTAAATTACTTCTATAAAAAAATCTTAATCCTTCCTGTACTTATTAGCTGCTGAATACTACAGAGGAAATTATTTTCTTTTTGGAATTCTCTCTGATGACATCACGAGCACAGTGCTCTTTGCTGACGTCATTATAATAATAACTCTTTATTTATTGTTGTACTTAGTGGGATTTGAACCCAAAGCCACATCACTGCAAGGCAGCAGTGCTAACCACTGAGCCACCATGCTGCCCTTTGCATACATCTGCTATGCACAGTTGCTAAAATGAACAGAGATGTCAGCAAAGAGCACTGCGCTCGTGATGTCATCAGTGTTCCAAAAAGAAAGGAATTTCCTCTGTAGCATTCAGCAGCTAATAAGCACTGGAAGGATTAAGATTTTTTAATAGAAGTAATTTGCAAATATGTTTAAATTTCTGGCACCAGTTGATTTAAAAGAAAAAAGGTTTTCACCGGAGTACCCCTTTAACCTCTTAAGGACCCAGGACGTACGGGGACGTCCCCGCACCCTGGGCCTTAAGGACCCAGGACGTCCCCGTACGTCCTGGCGTTTTCCGGTCTCTGCCGCTCGCCGGGCAGAGATCGGAACCGGATGCCTGCTGAAATCCTTCAGCAGGCATCCAGGGCAAACGCCGAGGGGGGCCATGTAGGCCCCCCATGTCGGCGATCGACGCAAATCGCAAGGGAAATCTCTGGGACCCGACCGCCCGGTAATTTCGCATGATCCCGGTTGTCACAGACAGCCAGGACCATGCTAACGTATAGGAGCGAGGTGGCAAGCCTGCCACCTCCTCCTATCCCCTGCGATCTGTCGGTTAGTTAACCGACCAATCGCAGGAGGGGGGGCGGTTACTTCCTCCCGTCCTGCCCGGCCCCTGAAAGTCCGGAGAGGACGGGAGGAAGACCGGAGGACGCGGCGGGGGACGGGGGAGTGCTGGGGACCGGCCCCGGTACTTACCTCGTCCCCGAAGACCCGGATCCCGGCGAGGAAGATGGCGGCGGCGGCGACTTGTGAGTATATCTTCAGCCGCGGTCGGGCCCTTTACAGCAATGCACGTCGCCGTAAAGCGACATGCATTGCTGTAATAGGACCCTGTAAACTACAACTCCCAGCATGCCCAGAGAGCCCTTGGCGTCTGGGCATGCTGGGAGTTGCAGTTTTGCAACATCTGGAGGTCCACAGTTTTTGGACCACTGTGCCCTTCCAGATGTTGCAAAACTACACATCCTCAGCATGCCCTTACTGTCCAGGCATGCTGGGAGTTGTAGTGCTGTAACATCTGGCCCTTCAGATGTTGCAGAACTACAACTCCCAGCATGCCTGGACAGTTTTGGCATACTGGGGGTTGTAGTTTTGCAACATCTGGAAGGGCACAGATTGGGAACCACTGTATTAGTGGTCTGCAAACTGTAGTCCTACAGATGTTGCAAAACTACAACTTCAAGCATGCTGGGAGTTGTAGTTCGGCAACATCTGGCTCTAAAGATGTTGCCGAACTACTACTCCCAGCATGCCTGAGAATGTTTGGGAGTTGTGGTTTTGCAACAGCTGGAGGCACACTGGTTGGGAAACATTGTTTCCTAACTCAGTGTTTCCCAACCCGTGTGCCTCCAGCTGTTGCAAAACCACAACTCCCAAACATTCTCAGGCATGCTGGGAGTAGTAGTTTTGCAACAGCTGGAGGTCCCCCCCCCCCCCCCTGTGAATGTACAGGGTACATTCACATGGGCAGGGGGCTTACAGTGAGTATCGGGCTGCAAGTTTGCAATGCAGCAAATTTTGCGCGGCAGCTCAAACTCGCTGTAATCCCCCGCCCATGTGACTGTACCCTAAAAACACTACACTACACTTACACAAAATAAAATAAAAAGTAAAAAACACTACATATACACATACCCCTACACAGCCCCCCTCCCTCCCCAATAAAAATAAAAAACGCCTGGTACGCCACTCTTTCCAAAATGGAGCCTCCAGCTGTTGCAAAACAACAACTCCCAGTATTGCCGGACAGCCGTTGACTGTCCAGGCATGCTGGGAGTTTTGCAACAGCTGGAGGCACCCTGTTTGGGAATCACTGGCGTAGAATACCCCTATGTCCACCCCTATGCAAATCCCTAATTCAGGCCTCAAATGCACATGGCGCTCTCACTTTGGAGCCCTGTCGTATTTCAAGGCAACAGTTTAGGGTCACATTTGGGGTATTGCCGTACTCAGGAGAAATTGACTAACAAAACTTGGGGGTCTTTTTCTCCTTTCACCCCTTATGAAAAGGTGAAGTTGGGGTCTACACCAGCATGTTAGTGTAAAAAAATAAACTTTTAACACTAACATGCTGGTGTTGCCCTATACTTTTCACTTTGACAAGAGGTAAAGGGGAAAAAAGCCCCCCAAAATTTGTAACGCAATTTCTCCCGAGTACGGAGATACCCCATATGTGGGCGTAAAGTGCTCTGGGGGCGCACAACAAGGCCCAGAAGGGAGAGTGCGCCATGTACATTTGAGGTGATTTGCACAGGGGTGGCTGATTGTTACAGCGGTTTTGACAAACGCAAAAAAAACAAAACCCCACATGTGACCCCATTTCGGAAACTACACCCCTCACGGAATGTAATGAGGGGTGCAGTGAGAATTTACACCCCACTGGTGTCTGACAGATCTTTGGAAGAGTGGGCTGTGCAAATTAAAAATGTTGTACAGCCCACTGTTCCAAAGATATGACAGACACCAGTGGGGGGTAAATGCTCACTTTATGCCTTCTTACGTTCCTCAAGGGGTCTAGTTTCCAAAATGGTATGCCATGTGGGGGTTATTTTGCTGTCCTGGCACCATATGGGCTTCCTAAATGCGACATGCCCCCAGAGCAAAATTTGCTCTCAAAAAGCCAAATATGACTCCTTCTCTTCTGAGCATTGTAGTTCGCCCGTAGTGCACTTTAGGTCAACTTATGGGGTACCTCCATACTCAGAAGAGATGTGGTTACAAATTTTGGGGGGTATTTTCTGCTATTAACCCTTGCAAAAATGTGAAATTTGGGGGGGAAACACACCTTTTAGTGATTTTTTTTTTTTTTTACGTATGCAAAAGTGGTGAAACCCCTGTGGGGTATTAAGGCTCACTTTATTTCTTGTTACGTTCCACAAGGGGTCTAGTTTCCAAAATGGTATGCCATGTGGTTTTTTTTTGCTGTCCTGGCACCATAGGGGCTTCCTAAATGCGACATGCCCCCGAGCAAAATTTGCTCTCAAAAAGCCAAATATGACTCCTTGTTACGCTGAGCGCTCCGGGTCTCCGCTCCTCCCCGAAGCGCTTGCAGCGTTCTTTAATTCGCAGCGCTCCGGTCAGACCTGCTGACCGGGTGCGCTGCGATATTGCTCCCAGCCGGGATGCGATTCGTGATGCGGGACGCGCCCGCTCGCGATGCGCATCTCGGTCCCCGTACCTGACCCGTTCCCCGTCTGTGTTGTCCCTGTGCGCGTGGCCCCGCTCCTTAGGGCGCGCGCGCGCCGGGTCTCTGCAATTTAAAGGGCCAGTGCACCAATGATGGTGCCTGGCCCAATCACCTTGATTAGCTTGCACCTGTGCACTCCCTACTTATACCTCACTTCCCCTGCACTCCCTCGCCGGATCTTGTTGCCCTTGTGCCAGAGAAAGCCTTTCCTTGAGTGTTCCTAGCCTGTGTTCCAGACCTCCTGCCGTTGCCCCTGACTACGATCCTTGCTGCCTGCCCTGACCTTCTGCTACGTCCGACCTTGCTCTTGCCTTATCCCTTGTACCATGCCTATCTCAGCAGTCAGAGAGGTTGAGCCGTTGCCGGTGGATACGACCTGGTTGCTACCGCCGCTGCAAGACCATCCCGCTTTGCGGCGGGCTCTGGTGAAAACCAGTAGCTACTTAGAACCGGTCCACCGACACGGTCCACGCCAAACCCTCTCTGACACAGAGGATCCACCTCCAGCCTGCCGAACCTTGACAGTAGATCCGGCCATGGATTCCGCTGAGGTGCCGCTGTCAAGTCTTGCCGACATTTCCACGGTGATTGCCCAGCAATCCCTAATGATCACCCAACGAAATCACCAGCTGGCATACTTGACCACCGTGACACAGCAACTTCAGTCACAGATACAGCAGCTGCTGCCGCAGATACAGCAACTTCAGTCACAGACACAGCAGCTGCAACAGCAACAACCATCTCCTCCGCCGGCTCCTGCAACTCCTCCGCAGCGACCGGCCGCTCCTAACCCCTGCTTGTCCCTGCCGGACAAATTTGATGGGGACTCTAGACTCTGCCGTGGTCTCCTGCCTGGGAAGGCCCTGCCATGTGCCACACCGCTCGGAGCACCTCTCTCTCAGTATCCTTTGCAATCCACCCCTGTGCCTCCCGCCGAGGAGGCTATGCAAGTGGATCGGTCTCGCCTGACCCCTGAAGAGAGGACTCGCCGCAGAAAGAAAGAAGATTTACTTCTATACTGCACTGTGCGTTACCGCACAGAACCCCTGCTCTTGAGCATGGAACTTTTTGTTTTGCCCAAATGCTCCTCTGAAGTCCTCCTCGGTCTGCCATGGCTCCAACGCCACTCCTCTACCCTTGTCTGGACCACCGGGGAGATCATGAGCTGGGGGGCTTCTTGCCACAGAAAATGCCTCACGTCTGCTCCCAGTCCCGTCAGTCAAACCTCTGTGTCTCCCCCTTTACCTGGTCTCCCCAAGGCCTATCTGGACTATGCTGTGTCTCCTCCTCACAGCCCCCGTCCTGTTAACACTCTGCCCCGTGCCAAGCTTGACCCTCTTCCCTCCCTCCCCACCCCCACGCCTTCTTGTGTGCCCGCTGTTGATGTGGTTTCCCAGGGCTTCGCCACCATCTGGAAAAAGACTCTAAAATCCCTCATACTAGCCTCTTCCCGGGTGAAGAAGCTTGCCGAAGAAAAAAGAAGAACTCCTCCTGTTTTTGTGTGGCTCTCCACCAAGTATATCCGCTTCCGTGTCCCCAGTTTTAATCTGGGACCACGTTATCTTGGACCCTTTGTAGTTGAGCGCTCAGAGGAGAGATCTTGGGAACCTGAGGACAACATCCTGGACAAAAGTCTTATCCTCAGGTTCTCAGGCTCCAAGAAGAGGGGGAGACCCAAGGGGGGGGGGTACTGTTACGCTGAGCGCTCCGGGTCTCCGCTCCTCCCCGAAGCGCTCGCAGCGTTCTTTAATTCGCAGCGCTCCGGTCAGACCTGCTGACCGGGTGCGCTGCGATATTGCTCCCAGCCGGGATGCGATTCGCGATGCGGGACGCGCCCGCTCGCGATGCGCATCTCGGTCCCCGTACCTGACCTGTTCCCCGTCTGTGTTGTCCCTGTGCGCGTGGCCCCGCTCCTTAGGGCGCGCGCGCGCCGGGTCTCTGCAATTTAAAGGGCCAGTGCACCAATGATGGTGCCTGGCCCAATCACCTTGATTAGCGTGCACCTGTGCACTCCCTACTTATACCTCACTTCCCCTGCACTCCCTCGCCGGATCTTGTTGCCCTTGTGCCAGAGAAAGCCTTTCCTTGAGTGTTCCTAGCCTGTGTTCCAGACCTCCTGCCGTTGCCCCTGACTACGATCCTTGCTGCCTGCCCTGACCTTCTGCTACGTCCGACCTTGCTCTTGCCTTATCCCTTGTACCATGCCTATCTCAGCAGTCAGAGAGGTTGAGCCGTTGCCGGTGGATACGACCTGGTTGCTACCGCCGCTGCAAGACCATCCCGCTTTGCGGCGGGCTCTGGTGAAAACCAGTAGCAACTTAGAACTGGTCCACCGACACGGTCCACGCCAATCCCTCTCTGACACAGAGGATCCACCTCCTGCCTACCGAACTGTGACACTCCTTCTCTTCTGAGCATTGTAGTTCACCCATAGTACACCTCAGGTCAACTTATGGGGTACCTTCATACTCAGAAGAGATGGGGTTACAATGTTTGTGGGGTATTTTCTGCTATTAACCCTTGCAAAAATGTGAAATTTGGGGGGAAACACACATTTTAGTGAAATTTTATTTTTATTTTTTTACATATGCAAAAGTCGTGAAACTCCTGTGGGGTATTAAGGCTCACTTTATTCCTTGTTACGGGGGTCTAGTTTCCAAAATGGTATGCCATGTGGGGGATTTTTGCTGTTCTGGCACCATAGGGGCTTCCTAAATGCAACATGCCCCCCAAAAACCATTTCAAAAAAACGTACTCTCCAAAATCCCCTTGTCGCTCCTTCGCTTCTGAGCCCTCTACTGCGCCCGTCGAACACTTTACATAGACATATGAGGTATGTGCTTACTCGAGAGAAATTGGGCTACAAATATAAGTATACATTTTCTCCTTTTTCCCCTTGTAAAAATTCAAAAATTGGGTCTACAAGAACATGCGAGTGTAAAAAATGGAGATTGTGAATTTTCTCCTTCACTTTGCTGCTATTCCTGTGAAACACCTAAAGGGTTAAAACGCGGACTGAATGTCATTTTGAATACTTTGGGGGGGGTGCAGTTTTTATAATGGGGTCATTTGTGGGGTATTTCTAATATGAAGACCCTTCAAATCCACTTCAAATCTGAACTGGTCCATGAAAAATTGTGAGTTTGGAAATTTTGTGAAAAATTGGAAAATTGCTGCTGAACTTTGAAGCCCTCTGGTGTCTTCCAAAAGTAAAAACACGTCAATTTTATGATGCAAACATAAAGTAGACATATTGTATATGTGAATAAAAAAATATATATTTTGAATATCCATTTTCCTTACAAGCAGAGAGCTTCAAAGTTAGAAAAATGCTAAATTTTCAAATTTTTCATCAAATTTTTCACCAAGAAAGGATGCAAGATACCACAAAATTTTACCACTATGTTAAAGTAGAATATGTCACGAAAAAACAATCTCGGAATCAGAATGATAACTAAAAGCATTCCAGAGTTATTAATGTTTAAAGTGACAGTGGTCAGATGTGCAAAAAATGGCCGGGTCCTGAGGTGTAAAATGGCTGGGTCCTTAAGGGGTTAAGCATTTGCCCAATGCTGATGTGAACATAGCCTAAAAAATGTACACCACCGTGTACCCAATGTATATCTCAAATAAAAGTCTCCGACGTATACCATAGCGGTAGTCTATGTGTCTGTCCCACAAGAAAAACGTACACTGCGGTATATGTCAGGCTACGTTTTTGGGCTAATACAACATATACTAGCAATGGTGCCCAGAAATGTCATGTAAATGGGGCTTGTGAAGGCTGCAGTGGGGCCCCTCTCTTGTCACCCCCATACTACAGAGGAGCATTCCAAGATGACACACCCGGGCTGTATAGTGACGGACTCTCCGCCGGCGGTGTGCCTACCAGTGTGCTGTGCCCGGTGCCCGCTCTCCTCCGCTGTCTTGTATGGAGCTGTAGCTACAAGCAGTGTATAGGCGGCTGCCATGGCAACCGAGCACAACACACAGCGAAGACGGGCCGGAGCCGTACACTGCAGGTGACTCCATGTACTGCGGGTTATTTCTCTATTCTGTGTCCTTGTTATGGTAAATCCCGGGGTATGGAGGCTGTACTGCACGGCGGCGTCCTGTTCGGTGCTGGACCCGGTCACCGGCGTGCTAGTTTTTACTTTATTTTTATAATAGTTTTTATACACAAGCTGTCCGCTAGAGGGCGCCCACAGTGCCATTAGGTGGCTGGACGCATCATGTACCCTTCCTCCTCTAGTCGTTCACTATAGAATTGAGCTTCCCAAGCAGGGTGCCTCCAGCTGTTGCAAAACTACAACTCCCAGCATGCTGGGAGTTGTAGTTTTGCAACAGCTGGAGGCACCCTGCTTGGGAAACACTGCTATAGAGGGTAAAAGCTGGGTGACACCTGCCCCATACACTTCTAAGAATAGTGCAGACCTGGGGTATGTGTGTGTGTGTATATATATATATATATATATATATATATATATATATATATATATGCCAGTAAATGCAATGTATTCATAGATCAGTGTTTCCCAACCAATGTGCCTCCAGCTGTTGCATAACTACAACTCCCAGCCACAGAAGGTTGACATGGGCATGGTGGGAGTTGTAGTTTTGCAACAGTTGGAGTCCCACTGGTTGGGAAACACTGCAACTGACTATAGACCTAACACCTGCCTAAGGCCTCGTTCACTTAAAGGGGTACTCTGGTGTAAAAAAAAAAATAATGTTTTCAAAATTGACTGGTGCAAGAAAGTTAAACAGATTTGTAAATTACTTCTATATAAAAATCTTAATCCTTCTACTACTTACCAGCTGCTGTATACTACAGAAAAATGTGTGAATTTCCTTTCTGCCTGACCACAGTGCTCTCTGCTGACACCTCTGTCCATATTAAAGGAAAACTGTCAGCTTTCTCCCCCCTCACTATCTAGCAGTACTGGCTGGTAGTGCGGGGGACGCTGATCAGTTTCATGCTTACCGTGCCCGGATCTGCCTCGCCGTTCTGCCGTAGTCTTCTATTTTCGGGATGTGCTAATGAGGTGCTAACTTGCATCGGCCGGGCTAACTGACACTCTGACGTCAGTGCCGCCTGCCGCAGCGCCGCCAGCTCATCAATATTCCTCCTGGGCGGCGGCGCTGCGGCCCACGGCACTGACGTCAGAGTGCCAGTTAGCCCGGCCGGTGCCCTCATTAGCATATCCCCAAAATAGAAGATTGCGGCAGATCGGCGCGGCGGATCCGGGCACGGTAAGGACAAAACTGATCAGCGTCCCCCGCACTACCAGCCAGTACCACTGGTTAGTGGGGGGGGGGGGGGGGGGGGGGAACTGACAGTTTTCCTTTAAGAACTGTCCAGAGCAGGATAGGTTTGCTAGGGGGATTTGCTTGTACTCTGGACAGTTCCTGACATGGACAGAGGTGTCAGCAGAGAGCACTGTGGTCAGACAGAAAATAAATTCACAAATTTCTCTATAGTATACAGCAGCTGATAAGTACTAGAAGGATTAAGATTTTTTAATAGAAGTAATTTACAAATCTTTTTAACTTTCTGGCACCAGTTGATTAAAGATCCTGATATTACTCGTATGAAATATCTTATGGCGGTGAGCTGACTTTATTTTGTTTCTATTTTATCATTTTGTAGCCATGGCCATAGCTCTGAGCCAGCAGTATAATAGGGCCTGTACAGACTTAAACCAACCAGTCAACCAGTTCATTGAAGTAATGTTCAGGCAAGTTGAGCATCCAGAGTAAGTATAAACGAACTAATAATACGTCATCTATATACTGTGTGTAAAACTCAATGTATGTTGTATGTTCAAGTATCACTTCCAAACTGCTGGAAATAATTTAATGAAACTTGGTGTAACACCTGCACTCGCATGCGAATCCCAGCCCGTCACTCACCTCCCTCATCTTTAGCCTCTCTGTGTCCTCACAGCCCCGGCGCGCGTGCTCCTGACTCCTAGGGCGCGCGCATGCCGGAGCTCTGTCTCTTAAAGGGCCAGTGCTCAATTAATTAAGTGTCTACACCTGTCCCCTGTCCTTAAATATCAGCTCCTCCCTTGGTTCCCGGGCGGATCTTTGGTTACCCTGTGCCATTGCGAAAGTCTGTGTTCCAGTTACTGTGTACCTGTTCCTTGCTACCTTATCTTTCCTGCACCTGTGTTCCTTCCCTGACCTACTGCCATCTTGCCACATGCTGCCAGTCTGCCAGGCCTGTGCCAGGCCACCTCCCAGCTACCTGTGCGGATGAATCGTGCCAGGGGTAGCGACCTGGGTGCCGCCTGCCGCAGCAAGACCATCCCGCTTTGAGGCGGGCTCTGGGGAAAACCAGCTGCACCTTAGACTTTGTTTCCTGGCACGGCTCACGTCATCTTCCACACAGGCCCAGAGGATCCATCACATGCCGTGACCCTAACAGTAAGATCCGGCCATGGATCCTGCTGGGGTGCCTTTGCCGGATGTCTCGGATCTTTCCACCGTAGTGGCTCAACAATCACAGGAGTTAGCCCGTCAGGCGCAACAACTGAATCAACACTCAAGCCATGGAGCAACAGCTTCTTGCCGCTCAGCAACAACACCAGCAACAGCAGCAGCCCCCTGTTCCTGAGCCCCCTCCTGTGTCTGCAGCTTCTCCCGGGACCAAGCTTCATTTGTCCTTGCCTTCAAAGTATGACGGAGATCCCAAGCTGTGTAGAGGCTTTGTGACACAGTGTTCTATCAATCTAGAACTCATGGCGGATCTGTTCCCGATGGAGCGTGCTAAAGTGGCATTTGTGGTCAGCCTACTTTCTGGTAAAGCTTTGGCCTGGGCTACTCCTCTCTGGGATCGTCCAGTCTCCTTGAACCTGTCAGCTTCCTTGCAGAATTCCGCACTGAACCCCTCGCCATGCAAGTAGGACATTTGCATAAGGAAAAAATTAAGTTCTATGTGCTACCACATTGTACTTCAGAGCTTCTTCTTGGTCTTTCTTGGCTCCAATGTCATTCTCCACAACTTGACTGGAAATCTGGTGTAATCACTTGTTGGGGACAATATTGCCAAGATCACTGTCTTGTTCCCCCTGCGATATCTTTTGTGCCTGTTAAACTCAGACGTGAAGTCTTGCTTCTCTGCTTCTGTCCCCGCTGCCGGCTGGGCTGGGATTCGCATCACGGGACATGCCCGCATGCAAATCCCAGCCCGTCACTCACCTCCCTCATCTTCCGCTTCTCCGTGTCCTCGCAGCCCCGGCGCGCGTGCCCCCTCCTCCTAAGGTGCGTGCGTGCCGGAGCTCTGTCTCTTAAAGGACCAGTGCTCAATTAATCAAGTGTCTACACCTTTCCCCCTGTCCTTAAAATATCAGCTCCTCCCTTGATTCCTGGGCGGGTCTTTGGTTACCTTGTGCCATTGCGAAAGTCTGTGTTCCAGTTACTGTGTACCTGTTCCTTACTACCTTATCTTCTCTGCACCTATGTTACCTGCCCTGACCTACTGCCATCTTGCAACGTCCTGCCAGTCTCCTTCTGTGATACACCATCTCCCAGCTACCTGTGTGGACGAGTCGTGCCAGGGGTAGCGACCTGGGTGCCGCCTGCCGCAGCAAGACCATCCCGCTTTGCGGCAGGCTCTGGTAAAAACCAGCGGCAACTTAGACTCCCTGGCACGGCTCACGTCATAATCCACACAGGCCCAGAGGATCCACCACCTGCCGTGACCCGTTACACTTGGTACATGTTACTTACAGTCATGTAAATGTTGGCATCCCTGAAATTTTTCAAGAAAATAAAGTATTTCTCACAGAAAAGGATTGCAGTAACACATATTTTGCTATACAAAAAAATTGGACATAATGTCACACCGTACTCCAAAAATGGGCTGGACAAAATGATTGGCACCCTTAACTTAATATTTGGTTGCACACCCTTTAGAAAAAATAACTGAAATCAGTCTCTTCCTATAACCATCAATAAGCTTCTTACACCTCTCAGCCGGACCACTCTTCCTTTGCAAACTGCTCCAGGTCTCTCCTATTGGAAGGGCGCCTTTTCCCAACAGCAATTTTAAGATCTCTCCACAGGTGTTCAATGCGATTTAGATCTGGACTCATTGCTGGCCACTACAGCACTCTCCAGTTCTTTGTTGCCATCCATTTCTGGGTGCTTTTTTGATGTATGTTTGGGATGATTGTCCTGCTGGAAGACGCAAGATCTCGGACGCTAACCCAGGTTTCTGACACTGGGCTGTACAGTGCGACCCAAAATCCGTTTGTAATCCTTTCAAGGCACCCAGTGCCATAGGCAGCAAAACAACCCCAAAACATCATCGAACCTCCACCATATTTCACTGTAGGTACTGTGTTCTTTTCTTTGTAGGCCTCATTATGTTTTCGGTAAATAGTAGAATGATGTGCTTTACCAAAAAGCTCTATCTTGGTCTCATCTGCCCACAAGATGTTTTCCCAGAAGGATTTTGGCTTACTCAAGTTAATTTTGGCAAAATGTAGTCTTGCTTTTTTATGTCTCTGTGTCAGCAGTGGGGTCCTCCTGGGACTCCTGCCATAGTGTTTCATTTCATTTAAATCTCAACGGATAGTTTGCACTGACACTGATGCTCTATGAGCCTGCAGGACAGCTTGAATGTCTTTGGAACTTGTTTGGGGCTGCTTATCCACCATCCGGACAATCCTGTGTTGACACCTTTCATAAATTTTTCTCTTCCGTCCACGCCCAGGGAGATTAGCTACAGGGCCATGGGTTGCAAACTTCTTGAAAATGTTGGTCACTGTGGACAAAGGCAAATGTAGATCTCTGGAGATGGACTTGAGATTGTTGATATTTTTCCACAATGTCGGTTCTCAGACAGTTCTCTTCTCCTCTTTCTGTTGTCCATGCTTAGTGTGGCACACACAGACACACAATACAAAGACTAAGACTCACTTTTTTATCTGCTTTCAGGTGTGATTTTTATATTGCCCACACCTGTTACTTGCCCCAGGTGAGTTTAAAGGAGCATCACATGCTTGAAACAACCTTATTTTTCCACAATTTTGAAAGGGTGCCATTAAAAGTACAAAAAGATGGAAATAAATTTGTGTTTTTTTTTTTTTTTTTTACTTTTTTCAATTGTTTGTACATTTTCACTTTGAGGGTATGTTCACACATGCATATTTTTGCTGCATATTTGCTGCTGAAGCTTTTTCTGCCCCTTGTCTTCAATAGGTAGAAATATCTGCTACAGCAAATCTGCAATAGAAAATATGCATGTGTGAATGTACCCTAAATAGCAATGAAATAAATTTGGGACGTTTACTGGCATCCGAAGACTTACATATGAAAAGTAAATTCCGCTTCACACACAAAAATGGCTGTAAAATGGCTGATCATAAAGCAGCTCGCTGGGACCAGAGCTGGGTAAATAGTAAATAGCAGAGAAATGAAGAGGGGAACAGGGGGTCTGTTTAGGCTCACCCTGTTAATGCTCCTGAGAGAATAATATTTACACATACACTGGTCTATAAATTGTCCAATGTATTTTTCTAGGCAGTATACATCTACATTGAAGATTTGTGGAAATAATCGACTAGTGGCCGTCAAACGTGTTACAGATGAAGATTTTCTTGCTATTTCTCGTGTATTAAAAGAAAATAATTTCATAACAAGTAAGTAATATTTGAGCATTTTTTATGACTTAGGCTATGCTTAGGATATGAGTTGGCATAGTGACAAAACAATATGCAGATGTATACTGCTGTAGGTACATTGGGGGAGATTTATCAAAGGATTTAGACTGGTTTTTCTTGTCTAAATTTGTCTCACAGAAAGTCGCAGTCTAAATATGTGCGACTTTTCTGCGACTTTTGCTGTAGAGGATTTTTAGAACATGATGCATGCAAGTCTATTTTAGACGGAAATGCATTGGAAAATGCATTGGTGCTGAATTTATCAAGTGCGACTTTTGTGCGACAAGTCGCATCTGCCCAAAATACGCTGAAATGTCAGACCATGTTGGAGCAGGTCTAAATGCAGTTTAAGCTGTAGACCCTGAAGTCTGAGCACAGAATTTATCAAGGGCTGTGAGACCTTTGATAAATTAGGAGCACAATAGACAGGAGACTACCACATACGCTGGTCTATAAGCATACCCAGAATAGACTAGATTAGGAAATGTCCCCCTTTGAGCTCAGTGGACCAAGCATAGTATACTGGTGACTATATTCAGTCCATTTCTTAGCATATGCTGTTATTTCGCTGGACTCACCTGTTCTTTATATATATTTGGACATGGACTGAATATAGTCATTAGTAGTTTACGTTCGGTTAATTGAATTCCGTAAGACCAACATGGGGACACTGTAGTCTATGTGTCAACATATGTATACCTCGAACATAGGCTACTTTTCAGTAGCCTTAGAGACGAACAGAAGTTTGACAGATTAGATAAAAAGTCAATTAAAAATAATGTATTAGCCTTCAGAATATTATAAATTGGTATTACAAATATGTGCTGTCATTTCATAGTTGTTTTTTTTCAAAGCAAATATATTTAATTATATTTTTTTTAAGATCTTGATCTTAGGTTCAACAATTTGACCAATAATGGGGCAGCGTACATCGCCAAATTTCTTCAGGTATGTTGCAAAAAGAAGATTAAAGGCACGCATGTTCTGTTCATTGTCAGTATTTGTCAGTATATTGTTTTTTTATACTTGAAGAAGTAAACAACCTTTCTTATTATCTCAGGATGGCTGCTCCCTGTTCCATTTAAACCTTATGGGGAATGACATTGAAATAGATGGTGCAGGACACATTGCTAAAGCTTTGCATGTAAGTAAACTTTATTCTTCCTTGCATTTAATTCTTATAAATCTTATAAATATTAATGGTGATAGTCTCCTTTTCATTTTTCTATTTTTTTCTGCACAGAGGAATGACACTCTTAGAAGCCTGAGGATGACAGGTAACAAAATTGGCAACAAGGGAGCAATGTTCTTTGCTGCAATGCTGCAAATAAATTCAACTCTCGAAGCACTGGACCTCGGAGACTGCGACTTGGTATGTCCGATAGGAAATGAACTGTCTTATAGGTTAGCTTTCCAAATATTCTATGTAAAAGAAAAAAGGTTCCTTATGTCTGCAGCCCCTATGCATACCTATGTGTCTCCATGGTAACTGACCACAAACAAACTTTTTGTAGTCTGACCCTGTAGTACATTTGTACTGTGTACTTACTTCTATCTTTAATTTTGGTCAATTCCTTTTTATTCAGTCATTAAAGTGGTTGTCCAATAAAAAATAACTTCTATGGTAGCACTGAAGAAACCAGAGTTTAGCATTCGGGCATCTCCGATGCTCCCACACAAGTTAGTTGAGCGTGTGCCATCTACAGCACGTGCTTTCTCTTTCTCCATTCTGGAGATTGTGGGGGTTCTTTACTGTTAAAAATAGCTTAAGGTGTCCTGATCTCAGACCTTTTTAAAGTTTCTTGATATACCCTTCCGTTTCCAAGATATGTGGTTTATAGTCTGTTTGACAATTTAGGGAATCAGATGGATGGGTGTGAACTTACTATATATATATATATATATATATATATATATATATATATATATATATATATATCCGAATATAAGCCGAGGCCCCTAATTTCACCCCAAAAACTTTACTTGACTATAAGCCTAGGGTGGGAAATACTGTACATCATCCCCCCCATGTCATCATCCCCCCTGTCATCATCCAGACCCCAGTCATTTACACCCCCCATCATCATCATCCTGTCATTATCACCCCCATCATCATCACCCTGTCATTATCACCCCATCATCATCATCCTGTCATTATCACCCCCGTCATCATCACCCTGTCATCATCCCCCTCGTCATCATCCCCCCTCCGTCATCATCACCGCCTGTCAATCCCTTCTCAGTGGTCTTCAACCTGCGGACCTCCAGATGTTGCCATCGGCTGTCCGGGCATGCTGGGAGTTGTAGTTTTGAAACATCTGGAGGTCTGCAGGTGGAAGACCACTGCGGCCTTCGTCGTCATCCAGACCCCCCTTTAGTTTTCTACTCACCTCCCCTCGGTGGGAAGGAAGGGTGAGCTGGTCCGGGCCATCTATGCTGCAGGGACCGTCCGGTGGGGAGGGTTAGTCATTCATGCGCAGGGACGTCTGCTGCGCACGGACGTCCCTGTGCATCGTCATCAAGGCAACGTCACAGGGCAGGCCCGGAGCAGAGAAGAGGGCCCACCGGTGAAATTGGACAGCCCGGAACGACTAACCCTCCCCACCGGACGGTCCCTGCAGCATAGATGGCCCGGACCAGCTCACCCTTCCTTCCCACCGAGGGGAGGTGAGAAGAAAACTAAAGGGAGGGTCTGGATGATGACGAAGGCCGCAGCGCTCTTCAACCTGCGGACCTCAAGATGTTTCAAAATTACAACTCCCAGCATGCCCGGACAGCCGATGGCTGTCCAGGCATGCTGGGAGTTGTAGTTTTGCAACATTTGGAGGTCCGCAAGTTGAAGACCACTGAGAAGGGATTGACAGGCAGAGAGTTCACTCGAGTATACACCGAGGGGGGCGTTTTTAGCACGAATAATCGTGCTGAAAAACTCGGCTTATACTCGAGTATATACAGGTAATTTTAAAATTGGAAGTAAATATCAGGTCAGAATTATATATTGAGGGTCATATGTTTCTAATATACACCCCCTGTTTGTATAATCTCACCCATCACCAAATATTTTTCCCATTATTAAAATTTTGTTCACACCCATCTGACTAATTCCTTGAATTGTCAGACAAACTCTAAGCCCTCATATCTTGGGAGCAGAAGGGTGTATCAAGAAGCTGTTGTTAGATCAAGGCACCTTAAAGGGGTACTCCGGTGAAAAACATTTTTTTTTTTTAAATCATCTTGTCCAGAAAGTTAAACAGATTTGTAAAAAAATTCTCAATCCTTTCAGTACTTATTATCAGATGTATGCTACAGAGGAAATTCTATTCTTTTAGAATTTATTTTTTGTCTTGTCCACAGTGCTCTCTGCTGACACCTGATGCCCGTATCAGGAATTGTCCAGAGCAGGAGAAAATCCCCATAGAAAACCTATGCTACTCTGGGCAGTTCCTGACACGGACAGAGATGTCAGCAGAGAGCACTGTGGACAACACAAAAAAAAAATAGAATTTCCTCTGTAGTATACAGCTGCTAATAAGTACTGAAAGTAATTTACAAATCTGTTTAACTTTCTGGCACCAGTTCATTTAAAAAAAAAAGTTTTCCACAGGAGTACCCCTTTAAGCTATTTAATAATAATGCAATATCATTTTCTGGGTTTGGTGACAGGTTTTCTATAATGGTATGTTCACATGCTGCGAATTTACTGCACATTTTCTAACTTTAATAGGTAAGTCAATATCTGCAGCAAATCTGCAACAAATTTGCAGCATGTAAACATCCTCTAAGACAGGGGTCTCAAACTGGTGGCCCTCCAGATGTTACAAAACTTCAACTCCCAGCATGCCTGGACATGCCCAGACAGCCTTGGCTGCAGCTAACGGCTGTCTGGGAATGCTGGGAGTTGAAGTTTTTCTACATCTGGAAGGCCACCAGTTTGAGACCCCTGCTCTAAGGGTAGGGTCACTCGTCATGGATCCGCAGCATATTCTACGCTGCGGATCCACCGGTGACCCGACCTATAGTGTGCCTCCAGCTGTTGCCCGCTGCTCCGAGCAGCCACACAGGGGCCTGTGAGTCACAAAGTGCACTTGCAGTGTACTCAGACATCGCGGAGTACACTGCGCATGCGTGCGACGACTCGCAGGCCCTTGTGTGGCTGCTTAGAGCGGCAGTTTGCCACTGTGAGTAGGCCAGGGGGCGGGGCAACAACTGGAGGAACACTATGGGTCCAGTCACCGGCGGATCCGCATCTTAAAATATGCTGTGGATCCGTTATGTGTGACCCTACCCTAAGAGTATGTTCACACGTACAGGACCTGCTGCATATTTTCTGCAGCTGATTTTGTTGCCCATTGAAGTTAATGGGTAGCAAAATCAGCTGCACAAAATATGCAGCAAAAATACGCAGCAGCTCTTGTACAAGTGAACCCTACCCTAAGGGTACGTTCACACGTGTATTTTCTGCTGCAGATTTTCTTCAGTAGATTTTGATGCCCATTGACTTTAATGGGTAGCAAAATCTGTTTCAGAAAATATGCATGTGTGAATGTACGCTAAGGCAGTTTTAGACAGGTGGTATGTATTTTTTTGTATTATTTGTATGTTTTTTTTAATAGAAATATGCTATTGCTAAATTGTTTTTTTATCTCATTTATCTGTACAGGGCATAGAAAGCTTGATAGCATTTTCTACAGTCCTAAAGCAAAATGACTCGATAAAATCGATAAATCTAAACCGCCCTTTGTTTTATGTTTTGCAGGTAAGGTACTTACTTTAGTTATAGTAAACTGATTTTTACTAAATGTTGTTGTGCAAATTATTTCAATTCATCCTTATTTATTGGTCTTTTTTAGGAGGATACTACCAATCACATAGCTCGAATGTTAAAGGTGAACAATACTCTTAAGGAGATCCATCTGTCAAAACATGAGATGACAGATTCTGGAGTTGAGCGTCTTTGTGAAGCCTTACATGAAAACAGGACTCTAAAATATCTCGATCTAAGCTGGTAAAGAGTAATATGGTATCAATCAAGTGCATTACCTTTGTGCCCCATGCCTTCTAGTTTTGATGATTAGACAGTGGTACACTGGCAATACACTAACGTCAACTTTCAGAAGGATTGTTCAGTCATATCGTGGGTTTGTGGGCATCTCCCCTGGCAGTAGATATCAGGGAAGCGAGGGATCAGGCAGCTGGATATTGTTGTGTTTTGCAGTGGTTTCTGCAGTATTGCAGTGTTATTGTAATCACAGTAGAAAGTTCAATATAACTGCTAGTACGATCTGTGTGATCTATATGCTAGAAAGAGACACATACTACACTGCTCAAAAAAAGAAAGGGAACACTAAGATAACACATCCTAGATCTGAATGAATGAACTAATCGTATGAAATACTTTCATCTTTATATAGTTGAATGTGCTGACAACAAAATCACACAAAAATTATCAATGGAAATCAAATTTATCAACCCATGGAGGTCTGGATATGGAGTCACACTCAAAATCAAAGTGGAAAACCACACTACAGGCTGATCCAACTTTGATGTAATGTCCTTAACCCCTTAAGGACTCGGCCCATTTTGGCCTTAAGGACTCAGACAATTTCATTTTTACGTTTTCATTTTTTCCTCCTCGCCTTCTAAAAATCATAACTCTTTTATATTTTCATCCACAGACTAGTATGAGGGCTTGTTTTTTGCGCGACCAGTTGTCCTTTGTAATGACATAACTCATTATGCCATAAAATGTATGGCGCAACCAAAAAACACTATTTTTGTGGGGAAATTAAAACGAAAAACGCAATTTTGCTAATTTTGGAAGGTTTCGTTTTCACGCCGTACAATTTACGGTAAAAATGACATGTGTTCTTTATTCTGAGGGTCAATACGATTAAAATGATACCCATTATTACTTACTTTTATATTATTGTTGCGCTTAAAAAAAATCACAAACTTTTTAACCAAATTAGTACGTTTATAATCCCTTTATTTTGATGACCTATAACTTTTTTATTTTTCTGTATAAGCGGCGGTATGGGGGCTCATTTTTTGCGCCATGATCTGTACTTTTTTTTGATACCACATTTGCATATAAAAAACTTTTAATACATTTTTTATAATTTTTTTTTTAATAAAATGTATTAAAAAAGTAGGAATTTTGGACTTTTTTTTTTTTCGTTCACGCCGTTCACCGTACGGGATCATTAACATTTTATTTTAATAGTTCGGACATTTACGCACGCGGCGATACCAAATATGTCTATAAAAAAAAAAATTTACGCTTTTTGGGGGGAAAATAGGAAAAAACGGACGTTTAACTTTTTTATTGGGGGAGGGGATTTTTCACTTTTTTTTTACTTTTACTTTTACATTTTTTTACATTTTTTTTTACACTTGAATAGTCCCCATAGGGGACTATTCATAGCAATACCATGATTGCTAATACTGATCTGTTCTATGTATAGGACATAGATGTTACGCCTAGCGCTCCGGGTCCCCGCTCCTCCCCGGAGCGCTCACGGCGCCTTTCTCCCTGCAGCTCCCCGGTCAGCGCTGACCGGGAGCGCTGCCCTGTCATGGCCGTTGGGGATGCGATTCGCACAGCGGGACGCGCCCGCTCGCGAATCGCATCCCAGGTCACTTACCCGTTCCCGTCTCCTGCGGTCATGTGCTGGCGCGCGCGGCTCCGCTCTCTAGGGCGCGCGCGCGCCAGCTCCCTGAGACTTAAAGGGCCAGTGCACCAATGATTGGTGCCTGGCCCAATTAGCTTAATTGGTTCCCATCTGTTTCCTGGCTATATCTAGTCTCCTCCCTTGCACTTCCTTGCCGGATCTTGTTGCCCTAGAGCCTAGTGAAAGCGTTTTTGTGTGTTTATACCCTGTGTACCAGAACTTTGCTATCTCCCCTGACTACGAACCTTGCCGCCTGCCCCCGACCTTCTGCTACGTCCGACTTTGCTTCTGCCTACTCCCTTGTACCTCGCCTATCTTCAGCAGCCAGAGAGGTGAGCCGTTGCTAGTGGATACGACCTGGTCACTACCGCCGCAGCAAGACCATCCCGCTTTGCGGCGGGCTCTGGTGAAAACCTGTAGTGTCTTAGAACCGGTCCACTAGCACGGTCCTCGCTATCCCTCTCTGGCACAGAGGATCCACCTCCTGCCAGCCGGCATCGTGACAGTAGATCCGGCCATGGATCCCGCTGAGGTTCCCCTGCCAGTTGTCTCTGATATCGCCCGACAGATCGCCCATCTAACCCACCAGCTGTCGGAAGTGTCCACCATTGTGCGCCAACATTCGCAACTTCTTCAGCAATCATCTCCTTCGCCAGCTCCTGCACCTCCTCCGCTGCGAGTGGCCACTCCTAGCCTCCACCTGTCCTTGCCGGACAAATTTAATGGGGACTCTAAGTTTTGCCGTGGCTTTCTTTCGCAATGTTCATTGCACCTGGAGATGATGTCGGACCTGTTTCCCACTGAAAGGTCTAAGGTGGCTTTCGTAGTCAGCCTTCTGTCTGGAAAAGCTCTGTCTTGGGCCACACCGCTCTGGGACCGCAATGACCCCGTCACTGCCTCCGTACACTCCTTCTTCTCGGAAATCCGAAGTGTCTTTGAGGAACCTGCCCGAGCCTCTTCTGCTGAGACTGCCCTGTTGAACCTGGTCCAGGGTAATTCTTCCGTTGGCGAGTATGCCGTACAGTTCCGTACCCTTGCTTCAGAATTATCCTGGAATAATGAGGCACTCTGCGCGACCTTCAAAAAAGGCCTATCCAGTCGCATCAAGGATGTGCTGGCCGCACGAGAGATTCCTGCCAATCTGCAAGAACTCATCCATCTAGCTACCCGCATTGACATGCGTTTTTCTGAGCGACACCAAGAGCTCCGCCAGGAAAAAGACTTAGATCTCTGGGCACCTCTCCCACAGTATCCGTTGCAATCTACGCCTGGGCCTCCCGCCGAGGAGGCCATGCAAGTGGATAAGTCTCGCCTGACCCAGGAAGAGAGGAATCGCCGTAAGGAAGAGAATCTTTGTCTGTACTGTGCCAGTACCGAGCATTTCTTGGTGGATTGCCCTATCCGTCCTCCACGCCTGGGAAACGCACGCACGCACCCAGCTCACGTGGGTGTGGCGTCTCTTGGTTCCAAGTCTGCTCCTCCACGTCTCACGGTACCCGTGCGGATTTCTGCTTCAGCCAGCTCTTCTCTCTCAGCCGTGGCCTGCCTGGACTCTGGAGCTTCTGGAAATTTTATTCGAGAGTCCCTAGTGAATAAATTTCGCATTCCGGTGACCCGTCTTGTCAAGCCACTCCACGTTTCCGCGGTCAACGGAGCCAAGTTGGATTGCACCATACGTTTCCGCACGGAGCCCCTTCTTATGAGCATCGGATCTCATCATGAGAGGATTGAACTTTTGGTCCTCCCCAATTGCACCTCGGAAATTCTCCTTGGACTTCCCTGGCTTCAACTTCATTCCCCTACCCTGGATTGGTCCACTGGGGAGATCAGGAGTTGGGGGTCCTCTTGTTCCAAGAACTGTCTAAAACCGGTTCCCAGTACTCCCTGCCGTGACCCTGTGGTTCCTCCTGTTTCCGGTCCCCCTAAGGTCATTAAGGACTCTGCCTGCCACAGGAAATGCCCCTCCCCCCCTCCCAGTCCCGTCAGGCAAGCCTCTGTGCCACCCCATGGCCCCCGTCCTGGTGTCACACTGCCCCGTGCCAGGTCTCGCCCTCTGCCCTCTCTCCCCATTCCTACTCCTGCGGTTCTGCCTGCCGTTGAGGAATCCCTCCTTCCTTTCCCGGTGTCCTCATCCCAGGGGAGGCAGTTACCCGATAAAGAGAAGGGGAGACCTAAGGGGGGGGGTACTGTTACGCCTAGCGCTCCGGGTCCCCGCTCCTCCCCGGAGCGCTCACGGCGCCTTTCTCCCTGCAGCTCCCCGGTCAGCGCTGACCGGGAGCGCTGCCCTGTCATGGCCGTTGGGGATGCGATTCGCACAGCGGGACGCGCCCGCTCGCGAATCGCATCCCAGGTCACTTACCCGTTCCCGTCTCCTGCGGTCATGTGCTGGCGCGCGCGGCTCCGCTCTCTAGGGCGCGCGCGCGCCAGCTCCCTGAGACTTAAAGGGCCAGTGCACCAATGATTGGTGCCTGGCCCAATTAGCTTAATTGGTTCCCATCTGTTTCCTGGCTATATCTAGTCTCCTCCCTTGCACTTCCTTGCCGGATCTTGTTGCCCTAGAGCCTAGTGAAAGCGTTTTTGTGTGTTTATACCCTGTGTACCAGAACTTTGCTATCTCCCCTGACTACGAACCTTGCCGCCTGCCCCCGACCTTCTGCTACGTCCGACTTTGCTTCTGCCTACTCCCTTGTACCTCGCCTATCTTCAGCAGCCAGAGAGGTGAGCCGTTGCTAGTGGATACGACCTGGTCACTACCGCCGCAGCAAGACCATCCCGCTTTGCGGCGGGCTCTGGTGAAAACCTGTAGTGTCTTAGAACCGGTCCACTAGCACGGTCCTCGCTATCCCTCTCTGGCACAGAGGATCCACCTCCTGCCAGCCGGCATCGTGACAATAGAACAGATCAGTATTATCGGTTATCTTCTGCTCTGGTCTGCTCGATCACAGACCAGAGCAGGAGACGCCGGGAGCCGCACGGAGGAAGGAGAGGGGACCTCTGTGCGGCGTTATGAATGATCGGATCCCCGCAGCAGCGCTGCGGGCGATCCGATCATTCATTCAAATCGCGCACTGCCGCAGATGCCGGGATCTGTATTGATCCCGGCACCTGAGGGGTTAATGGCGGACGCCCGCGAGATCGCGGGCGTCGGCCATTGCCGGCGGGTCCCTGGCTGCGATCAGCAGCCAGGATCAGCCGCGCATGACACGGGCATCGCTCCGATGCCCGCGGTTATGCTTAGGACGTAAATGTACATCCTGGTGCGTTAAGTACCCCTGCACCAGGACGTACATTTACGTCCTGCGTCCTTAAGGGGTTAAAACAAGTCAAAATGAGGCTCAGTAGTGTGTGGGGCTTCCATGTGCCTGTATGACCTCCTTACAATGCCTGGGCATGCTCCTGATGAGGTGGTGTATGGTCTCCTGAGGGATGTCCTCCCAGACCTGGACTAAAGCATCCGCCAACTCCTGGACAGTCTGTGGTGCAATGTGGCGGTGGATGGAGCGAGACATGATGTCCCAGATGTGCTCAATTGGATTCAGGTCTGGGGAACGGGTGGGCCAGTGCATAGCATCAATGCCTTCCTCTTGCAGGAACTGCTGTCACACTCCAGCCACATGAGATTTAGCATTGTCTTGCACTAGGAGGAACCCAGGGCCAACCACATCAGCATATGGTCTCACATGGGGTCTGAGGATCTCATCTCGGTACCTAATGGCAGTCAGGCTACCTCTGGCAAGCACATGGAGGGCTGTGTGGCCCCCAAAGAAATGCCACCCCACACCATAACTGACCCACCGCCAAACCGATCATGCTGGAGGATGTTGCAGGCAGCAGAACATTCTCCATGGTGTCTCCAGACTCTGTCACGTCTGTCACATGTGCTCAGTGTGTACCTGCTTTCATCCATGAAGAGCACAGGGGACCAGTGGCGAATTTGCCAATCTTGGTGTTCTCTGGCAAATGCCAAACGTCCTGCATGGTGTTGGGCTGTAAGCACAACCCCCACCTGTGGACATTGGGCCCTCGTACCACCCTCATGGAGTCTGTTTCTGACCATTTGTGTGGACACATGCACATTTGTGGCTTGCTGGAGGTCATTTTGCAGGGCTCTGGCAGTGCTCCTCCTTGCACAAAGGCGGAGATAGAGGTCCTGCTGCTGGGTTGTTTGCCTGCTACGGCCTCCTCCACGTCTCCTGATGTACTGGCCTGTCTCGGGTAGTGCCTCCATGCTCTGGACACTACGCTGACAGACATAGCAAACCTTCTTGTCACAGCTCACATTGATGTGCCATCCTGGATGAGCTGCACTACCTTAGCCACTTGTGTGGGTTGTAGACTCCGTCTCATGCTACCACTAGAGGTAAAGCACCGCCAGCATTCAAAAGTGACCAAAACATCAGCCAGGAAGCATAGGAACCTGGAAGTGGTCTGTGGTCACCACCTGCAGAACCACTCCTTTTTGTCTTGTGTGTCTTGCTAATTGCCTATAATTTTCACCTGTTGTCTGTTCCATTTGCACAACAGCATGTGAAATTGATTGTCAGTGTTGCTTCCTGAGTGGACAGTGTGATTTCACAGAAGTGTGAATGATTTGGAGTTACATTGTGTTGTTTAACCCCTTAAGGACTCAGGGTTTTTCAGTTTTTTCCTCCTTACCTTTTAAAAATCATAACCCTTTCAATTTTCCACCTAAAAATCCATATTATGGCTTATTTTTTGCGTCACCAATTCTACTTTGCAGTGACATTAGTCATTTTACCCAAAAATTCACGGCGAAACGGAAAAAAAAAATCATTGTGCGATAAAATCGAAGAAAAAACGCCATTTTGTACGTTTAAAAATGTCATCTTCTGACCCCTATAACTTTTTTATTTTTCCACGTACAGGGCGGTATGAGGACTCATTTTTTTGCGCCATGATCTGAAGTTTTTATCGGTATGATTTTTGTTTTGATCTGACTTTTTGATCACTTTTTATTCATTTTTTAATGGTATAAAAAGTGACCAAAAATACGCTTTTTTGGACTTTGGAATTTTTTTGCGCGTACGCCATTGACCGTGCGGTTTAATTAATGATATATTTTTATAGTTTGGACATTTACGCACGCGGCGATTCCACATATGTTTATTTTTTTTATTTACACTGTTTTATTTTTTTTATGGGAAAAGGGGGGTGATTCAAACTTTTATTAGGGAAGGGGTTAAATGACCTTTATTAACACTTTTTTTTCCTTTTTTTTTGCAGTGTTATAGGTCCCATAGGGACCTATAACACTGCACACACTGATCTCTCATGCTGATCACTGGCTTGTATTAACACGCCTGTGATCAGTGTTATTGGCGCTTTACTGCTCCTGCCTGGATCTCAGGCACGGAGCAGTCATTCGTCGATCGGACACCGAGGAGGCAGGTAAGGGCCCTCCCGGTGTCTTGTAAGCTGTTCGGAACGCCGTGATTTCACCGCGGCGGTCCCGAACAGCCCGACTGACTAGACGGGAGAGTCTCACTTTCACTTTAGAAGCGGCGGTCAGCTTTGACCTCCGCTTCTAAAGGGTTAATACCGCGATCGGCGATGTGTGGTATTAGCCGCATGTTCCGGTCGTTGATGAGCGCTGGGACCGACGCAATGTGATGCTTCATATCGCGGGAGCCGGTGCAGGATGTAAATATACGTCCTGCGTCGTTAAAGGGGTACTCCCGTGGAAAACTTTTTTTTTTTTTAAATCAACTGGTGCCAGAAAGTTAAACAGATTTGTAAATCACTTCTATTAAAAAATCCTAATCCTTCCAGTACTTTTTAGGGGCTGTATACTAAAGAGAAATCCAAAAAAGAAATGCATTTCCTCTGATGTCATGACCACAGTGCTCTCTGCTGACCTCTGCTGTCCATTTTAGGAACTATCCAGAGCAGCATATGTTTGCTATGGAGATTTTTTCCTGCTCTGGACAGTTCCTAAAATGGACAGCAGAGGTTAGCAGAGAGCACTGTGGTCATGACATCAGAGGAAATGCATTTCTTTTTTGGATTTCTCTTTAGTATACAACCTCTAAAAAGTACTGGAAGGATTAAGATTTTTTTAATAGAAGTGATTTACAAATCTGCTTAACTTTCTGGCACCAGTTGATTTAAAAAAAAAGTTTTCCATGGGAGTACCCCTTTAAGTGTTCCCTTTATTTTTTTGAGCAGAGTATTTCCCTTATGAGAAATATATGTTGAGATTTCTCTGAAATCAGAGAATGAAGGTGCATTTAGGGTCATACTATTATGTGCAATGTCGTGAGTAGCATCTGCTATTGTACACCGGTAGAAAACTGAACAAATATGCTTATACCTTTTCAGCAATAAAATAACCCGTGATGGCGTCAAGTGCTTGGCAAACCTACTGAAGACAAATGCAGTACTGGAGATCTTAGACTTGACATCAAACAGAATGGAAGATGAAGGTGCAATCTACCTGGCTGAAGCTATTCATTCATACAATCACAGCCTGAGAGCGTTAGTATTACATTTAACATTTAATAATAGTATATACCCATTAATCAAAACATTAAAAGGTGAAGTAAATAACATTTTATATATATATATATATATATATATATATATATATATATGTATACACACACACAGAGTAGGAAAGTGCTCGGCACCGGGTCTTGCAATAGTCTTTGTTATCGGGGGTGACTGTACTATACACTTGGGTGGTGCAGTGGCACTTAGAGATGCGACAATATAGAAGAAAAGAATCACAGCGCAGCACTCACCTTTTCCAGTGATTTATTTCAGATCCATAGACAATCCATGTGATGATCCAAGTACAGTGAGGTTCGTGGGGAGGACAGGAAAGAGAGCTCTGAGGAGCCCTTGCGGCAACGTTTCGCGGCAAAAACCGCTTGGTCACGCCTTCAGAAGGCGTGACCAAGCGGTTTTTGCTGCGAAACGTTGCCGCAAGGGCTCCTCAGAGCTCTCTTTCCTGTCCTCCCCACGAACCTCAGTGTACTTGGATCATCACATGGATTGTCAATGGATCTGAAATAAATCACTGGAAAAGGTGAGTGCTGCGCAGTGATTCTTTTCTTCTATATAAATAACATTGCCTTGTGGCAATGGCATCTGTCAAGTATTGGGACATATAAGGCAGCAATACAGTTATTGAAGTTAATGTGTTTAAGGAATGCCAGAAGACCCAAGAGTCATAAGGTCCAAATTGAAATGCTCGATAACTGGATCAAAGCATCTTCAGAACAGCAGGTGTCTCATATACACAGTAGTTAGTACCTACCATGAGTCTCAAAAGAGGACAGACGGTTAACTTGTGACAGCATCATCATGGATGCTGAAGGCTATCCTGTCTGGTCTAATCCCACAGAAAACCTACTTTAGCAAAAATGGCTGAAAAAGGTAATACTGGGTAATATAGACATCAAAACACAGTGTAACACAGCTCGTTGTGTAGCTGCAGACTGGTCTAAAGGACTGCTGACCTCTATGTACCACAGAAAGCACCTATAATGGATATATAAGCATTAGAACAAGACCATGGAGCAATGGTAGAAGGTGGCCTCTGATGGCTCACATTTTATCACGAGGATGGCGAGGATGGCAGGGCATGTGTGCATTACTTACATGGGGAAGATATGGCACCAGGATACATTATAGGAAGTAGGTAAGCCAGTGTGGTTCCCTAGGCAATGTTCTGCTGGGAAACCGTGGGTCCTGGCATTTTTACAGACTAAGTTCAATGCTATTCCATTATACTAGTGGCCTCTTTTAACAGGATAATGCCACGCACCACAGTGCACAGTTTGTTCAGGAATGGTTTGAGGAATAAGAGTTAAAGCATACCTGTCATTAGCACTATATTTTTTATATCATTGTAGATAATACATATATATATATATATATATATATATATATATATATATGTATTTGTAATATACATTGGTTAAAAAATGTATATATTTTTGCAGTGAAAAAATGCTCTTTCTCCTGCATATATTATCTTTGAGAGATAAAATATAGGAAGCGTGGGCGGGACAAGCAGGGCTCTGGGCAGGCCCCCTGTTTGTCAATCAGCCTGCTGCATGAACTGGAGCCTGGCACAAAGGATGTTCTGAAAAAGCAAGTCCAATTCATGGAGGTCTTACCTACAGATCCGCTGCTATCATCTTGGTGGCAGATACCACAAGACACCCTCAAAGGTTTTGTGGGGTCCATGCCTTGAGGGTTTAAAGCTGTTATTTAATGTTATGTAGTAGTGGGATATTAGCAGGTAAGCATGGCTAGCTGCAATTTCAAGGTCCATGCCATCAGACTATATATTATCATCCTCTCAATGAATGACAAGCCAGTTGCCTGGGGGCCACATTGAAAACTGCACTCAGTGTGTAATCAGATATGTAATAGTTGATGTTAAACAATATCTGATATAATGTACATATGGAAGTGTGGGGAGAGTTTGGAAACCTTTCATTATTATAGTCTGACACTATTCGTTGTTTTAACCACCAGGTTAGCAATTGTAAGTAACAATATCACTGGACAAGGACTCAAGGCTCTGGCAGCTGCAATCAAAGTAAATAAAGGGCTAGAATACATCTATATTTGGGGTAACGTACTTGACGAAGATGCCTGTTTGGTATGTATTCTATTCCAGATTATTGGGCTACTTTTGCCATTTCTTATATTTGTAAACTAAGAACCTTGAGAAAGTAACATTTAAAGGAGATATGCAATGGAAAATTATCCAACTGCTGGGACCCCTGCGATATCCTGTATGGGGCCCTGACTCTGCTCCTCTAATGCGCATGTCATACCCAGCATGGAAGCTGGTTGAAACACGCCCCCTCCAAAACGCTGTCTCTCTGCCTTTCCCATTGATAGGGAGGGGGCATGTTTCAACCAGCTTCCATGCTGGGTATGACATGGGAATTAGAGGAGCAGAGTCGGGGCCCCGTATGAGAGATGGCAGGGGTCCCAACGGTCGGAACCTCCCCCCGCGATCACTCAACCCCTATCCACAGGATGGGGGATACGTTTTTTCTGCCGCATAATTAGGGAAATCCATCAGATGGGCGTGAACTTAGTTTAATAGTGGGAGTGGCTATCAGGTGATGGGCAAGAAGGTGTGGATTTTGTACATTGAGGGGTATGTTTGCCTAATACACACCTCCTGTAAAATTAAGTTCACACCCATATGACTGACTCACTGAATTGTCAGATAAACTATAAGACTATATATCTCAGCAACAGAAGGGAGTATCACGAAATAAAAAGGGTGTGATCAGGGCACCCTAAGCTATGTAATGATAATGGTAGGTTGTTTTACTAACTCATATGCGCTGTTTCAGGCATTTTCAGAGCTCCTCTTGACCGGTCGCCTGAGTGCCTCCTCCACAGATGTACAGCCCTGTATGGTTGATGGTCGTGTCTACCTTGCAGAACTCTTCCATGGTCTAAAGAAGCATTATTATTGGACTCCATCTTACGGCATTGCAGATGATCCTGTATGTAACTCCAGTCTCACAATAATAAATGATCATACGTCCTGAAGGCAAAAACAAATTTCCCTGAAAAGATATGCTATTTATTTAAGCCAGGGCTTACCAAAACTACAATAAATGTGTATAATCACCATTAACATGGCAATACTTACATTTTATGTCACTTTTGAAGAACACTATGCTTAAAACATGCAAACATTTTTAAAGATACAAAAGTTTGAAAATAAATGGAAATAAAAGGATTGTAGACTTCTAATTCTTTATGTTCTGAAAAAATGCAATTAAATTGTTATTTTTCTGCTGGTCAAAAAGCATTTTTGTTATTTGAATTTTATAAGAACACATATCTGACATACTAAATGAAATACTATGGCCCAGATTTATCAAAGAATGTCTACGGTAGAGCTATTTTCCCACGTTTATTTGAGTGGTGGGTGCAGCAGGATGATGAATTTTGCGCAGCTCTACTGTGGGTGGGAAAAGCTCTACCACATACACTTTTTTTTAGACACTTGTGAGGGAGGGAAGTAGACACTTTCCTGGGTCCTGAATTTGGCAGGTTAGGTGTTTTTACTTACTTTCATAGAGCTGCCGGGACATTTTTACTTGCATTTTAGACGCTACAATCAAATTTGATTGCAGTGTCTATGGGGTTAAAGCCGGGCATCACCGTGATCGGTCATGTCTGGCATTAGAGATGGTTCCTGGCAGCAGATAGCCACTAGGACCACCCAGCTATGACCCGCTTTCCGCTCCTGATCACGTGTCATAGAAGGGCAGCGGGACGCTGTCGTCCACAAGAGGTTAAGTCAAAGGTTAAATTGCGAAAGGTAGAAGGGATTCTCACGCCTACGGGTAGGTGGTGTGGCTTTGCGCCTAAAAAAGTACCTGTACCACTGCATGGTCAAAAAGAAAAAGTTCTACGGGTAGGCAAAAAGAGTGAAACTGTCAATATCAAAAGGCGCATAAAAGTCTCAAAATATGCTGCTTGCGCCTGATCAGCGCCAAAATATAGACCAAAAAAATGCTCAAAGCAATGATACATCTTCCCCTATGAGAACACATAGTATGGCATATGCAATGTATTTAAGTAGATGCAAAAGTCGGCACATATTCCTTTGGCAACTTTCACAAGTGTATTTTACATGGGCATTCTACTGGCTTGTTTCAGACCTCACCAGTGCTGTGGAGTTGGAGTCGAGTCGTCGGACGAAATTTTGGGTACCCGGAGTCGGAGAACAATGCACCGACTCAGACTCCTACTAAATTTAGATTGGAATGTAAAAAAAAAAGCATGTTTAAATGTCCCAATTCACAAAATGTTATAATTAATGACTTCTCTACTGTAAGAATAAAGACCATTGCATGCAGTGTCTCATGTAACCGCAAAACGAACACGTTAAGTGACCATGAAGAAGCATGCTGTTCATGTGCTTCACTATATGGCACGCAACGCACAATTAGGAGCGGCAATACTTATACTTTCCATAGTGTTGTGTTCTGCTGTTACAGGGAACCCATGGGTAACCTAGCCTCTCTCTGATAAGGGATTAAGTAAATATTTTTTTGCAGGACTAGAGACTGGAAGGTCAATAGTTCAAGACTGAAGCTGTAAACTATTGGGAAAAACTGCTGCCATTCAGCTTAGGCTATAAAAACTTGTAAACTCTGATTGTTAGCTTAAACTTTAAACATGACTATGGGATTCTACTAGGGAAATCATGTTCTATAATAAATGCCCCCTCCTGGATCCTCCCACTGCCCTATCTTCAGCAGCAGATCAGCACACAAAAAGGAGAAGGCAGCAGCTTCTGCCCAACTACCTCTCTCTGCTAGAAGAGCTTAGAAGAACTTGGTGGAACAGCTTCTTGGATTCAACTGTAAGTGTTTATAAATACATTTGCATATTAATACAGAGGAGTCGGAGTCGGAAGAACAAAAAAACTATGGGGCTATTCACATGGATATTTTACATTGTTGAGCTACTCATTCATTTCTGGATGTAAAACACCCATTAAAGTCTATGGGTGGGGATTAAAATATGAATGCAACTAAATGTATTCCATCTTTGATCAGTATTGTCTCGACAAGTCATCAGTATTTTGTCTGTATTGCGTTTAGAAGACAGCCGCCGGTATTTACTGTACAGAAAAAAGGATGTAATACTGATGGCATTTCATGTAGTACTGACCACTATGTTCATGTCAACAGAGTTGGTGGGTAAAATATCCATATGAATACATTATTTAAAGGGGTACTCCGGTGAAAACCTTTTTTTCTTTTAAATCAACTGGTGGCAGAAAGCACATATTTCTAAATTACTTCTATTAAAAATCTTAATCCTTCCTGCACTTATTAGCTGCTGAATACTACAGAGGAAATTCTTTTCTTTTTGGAATGCTCTCTGATGACATCACGAGCACAGTTCTCTCTGCTGACGTTATTATAATAATAATAACACTTTATTTATTGTTGTCCTTAGTGGGATTTGAACCCAAGTCCCCAGCACTGCAAGGCAGCAGTACTAACCACTGAGCCACCATGCTGCCCTTATCATACCTCTGCTATGCATGGTTGCTAAAATGGACAGAGATGTCAGCAGAGAGCACTGTGCTCGTGATGTCATCAGTGTTCCAAAAAGAAAGGAATTTCCTCTATAGCATTCAGCAGCAAATAAGTACTGGAAGGATTGAGATTTTTTAATAGAAGTAATTTACAAATATGTTTAACTTTCTGCCACCAGTTGATTTAAAAGAAAAAAGGTTTTCACCGGAGTACCCCTTTAAGCGCTTCTACTTCTGTCTATAGCTATAAATACCTTAAAGAAAAGAAATACCTATAAAGAAATAAAAAACTAAAAAGATAAAAAGTACATAAAAAACCCACTTATACTGACCACACGTGTCCCACATAAGAATTGCACATAGAGGATTTATTGAGTTGCTAATTTCATGAGCCACAAATTAAAAAGTGACGTTCCAAGTTTGTTCCATACTGTGTTTTATGAGAAACTAGCTGAATACCCAGCGTTGCCCGGTTTTTCCTTCCCCATCCTTGTTGGGGAGGAAAATCAACAAAAGGAGGAAGCTTTTGACTTCAAATCCCATCCCCATATATTGTTGTCATATCCCAACCCCATATCCCGTCCTCCTATCTAGACCTCCTATCCCGTCCTCCTATCTCGACCCCCTATCCCGCCCTCCTATCTCCACCTTCTATGCCGACCTCCTATATTGACCTTCTATGCCGACCTCCTATCTTGACCTCCTATGCCGACCCCCTATCCTGTCCTCCTATCTCAACCCCCTATCCCGTCCTCCTATCTCAACCCCTTATGCCTTCCTCCTATCTCAACCCCCTATCCTGTCCTCCTATCTCAACCTCCTATCTCGACCTCCTATCCCGTCATCATATCCCGTCCTCATATCCCGACCATCCCGTCCTCATATCCTGACCCGTAATATGTGTACCAGGTATTGAAATATCTCCAGCCGTACAGAAGTTATGTGAGAACATACATTTCCCATTGATTTGCATGGGACTTTAAACAAAAACCCTGACCCTCACAAATGTGGGTAGTTAAGCGTTAAATTAACTATCCTATATTTTAAGTGGACATATAAGTAACATGTAACCAAGTATTATCAAAATATCTCCAGCCCTTTGGAAGTTATGCAGTAACATATATTTTCCATAGACTTGTATGGGACTTTAAACATAAACCCCGCCCCTGGCAAATGGGGGTGAGTAAGGATTAAATCACCTATCCTATGTTTGTTGTTGACATAAGTAACATGTGGCCAAGTTTCATGTTAATATCTTTAGCCGTTTGGAAGTTGTTGTGGAACATACACACATACATACTTACACACACACGTTGAGTTTGTTTATATATATATGTTAATAACGTGTGAAGAAGAATGAATCGGAGCACTCACCCAGTAGAAGTATACAAAATCTTCAGACTTTATTCAATATTGGAGCAGGTAACAAACACAGTGCAGGAGAGAGGATTGGCGTGGGGGGTTGGGCAAACGGACCGTGTTCGCGCGAGATCGCGCTTCGTCAGGCCACTAGTGTGCTTCCGTGTAGTAGGTGTTATATAACACCTGAAGCTCGTTACCATGGCAAAGAGTGTAAACAAACCAAACAAAGAAAAGACAAGGTAACAAAGCATAAGGTAAATTAAAAACAACTCTAAAACATTCATGTGAATCCGATATAACTGGGATAGGTATGATAGCAATAAATATAAATAACATGCTTCTTTTAAACGGTTACAGAACAACTTCAGATCTGTCATTTAACCCAATCGGGCCCGTAGCATTTAATTTAGCTATCCACCTTGCTTCCCTAATGAGAAGCTGTCGGTGTCTATTACCTCCCCTTCTGGACTGATTAACTCTTTCAAGGGCTGCAAAACGCAATGCTTTCGGATTACCAGTGTGAACAGTCCTTACATGGTCGATTAATCTCGTGGCTCCTATACCACTAGTTTTGGATTTAACATGTTCGCGAATGCGGTGGTATAGGGGGCGAACAGTTTTGCCTATATAAAATAGGCCGCACTCGCAAAATATAGTATATTCCACGAAATTTGATCGGCACGTAAGGAATTGTTTAATGTTTGCGTTTAATAATACCCCTATGAATTCAGCTGTTAGACGAGCTATACACCAAAATTGGTACATACTCCAACATGATAATGAATTAAAAGATTCCACAAAAAGTAAACCTATAATTACCTACAAAAGGAATAAAACAATTCACGATTATTTAAAGATGAGAAGTAATAAAAAAAAGTCAGGTAAAGAAAAACTGGTTATCTGCGTCTATCCCAGTAGGCAATTATTCATGCGGCAATTGCCCATTTTGTCCTTTAAACAGTAAAGCAAAAGAAATAAAATTGGGAGGTGAAACAGTTAATATTAAACAATTCCTTACGTGCCGATCAAATTTCGTGGAATATACTATATTTTGCGAGTGCGGTCTATTTTATATAGGCAAAACTATTCGCCCCCTATACCACCGCATTCGCGAACATGTTAAATCTATAACTAGTGGTATAGGAGCCACGAGATTAATCGACCATGTAAGGACTGTTCACACTGGTAATCCGAAAGCATTGCGTTTTGCAGCCCTTGAAAGAGTTAATCAGTCCAGAAGGGGAGGTAATAGACACCGACAGCTTCTCATTAGGGAAGCAAGGTGGATAGCTAAATTAAATGCTACGGGCCCGATTGGGTTAAATGACAGATCTGAAGTTGTTCTGTAACCGTTTAAAAGAAGCATGTTATTTATATTTATATTTATTGCTATCATACCTATCCCAGTTATATCGGATTCACATGAATGTTTTAGAGTTATTTTTAATTTACCTTATGCTTTGTTACCTTGTCTTTTCTGTGTTTGGTTTGTTTACACCCTTTGCCATGGTAACGAGCTTTAGGTGTTATATAACACCTACTACACGGAAGCACACTAGTGGCCTGACGAAGCGCGATCTCGCGCGAACACGGTCCGTTTGCCCAACCCCCCACGCCAATCCTCTCTCCTGCACTGTATTTGTTACCTGCTCCAATATTGAATAAAGCCTGAAGATTTTGCATACTTCTACTGGGTGAGTGCTCCGATTCATTCTTCTTCACACGTTATTGCCAATATTGTATATCAGTTCGTGCAGCACCACCCTTAGCTTTACACGAGGAGTTCAGGATATTCACAGCTGTCGCAGTGGGCATTGAAATGAAAGGAGTAGTCCAGTGGTGACTCAGTGGTTTACAACTTATCCCCTATCTTAAGGATAGGGGATAAGTTGCAGATCGCGGGGGGTCCGACCCCTGGGGCCCCCCGCGATCTCCTGTACGGAGCCCCGACAGCCCGCGGGAAGGGGCTCCGACACGCCCCCTCCATACATCTCTATGGCAGAGCCGAAGCGCTGCCTTCGGCAATCTCCGGCTCTGCCATTGAGATGTATTGAGGGGGCGTGTCGGCTGCCGCCTCGTGCGGGGGTCGACACCCGCTATCTCGGCGGAGAGCCGGGGCCCCGTACAGAGAGATCGCGGGGGGCCCCAGCGGTCGGACCCCCCGCGATCTCAAACTTATCCCCTATCCTTAGGATAGGGGATACATTTTTCACCACTGGACTACCCCTTTAAGGAACTCCAGCGGTGCCAAGGTGCCTTTTCTCTCTCTTATGTCACATATATATATATATATATATATATATATATATGTTATTTCTAGTGTATATAATATGAAAGTAACAGAGTACATTATATGAATTAGAAAATTGCACCTTTATTTAAAACAATAAAAATGCAGCTAACACAAGCAACTATACAGGTAAGACAAGTGGACATGAGGCTCCTATTAAACTCGCCATCTCCAAAATTCTCATAATGCAGGTCATTCTTTCTAGTGTTATTGCACAGAATTTACTAAACACACAAAAAAAGAAAAAAAAAAAAAACGACAATGCACATACAAATAATATACTATGATATAATTTTATTATCAATGCATTTAAGTGTAGCCCTAATAGAATTATCAAATACAACATTAAAAGGGGTACTCCACTGCTCAGCGTTTGGAACAAACTGTTCCGAACGCTGGAGCCGCCGCCGGGAGCTCGTGACGTCATAGCCCTGCCCCCTCAATGCAAGTCTATGGGAGGGGGCGTGACAGCTGTCATGCCCCCTCCCATAGACATGCATTGAGGGGGTGGGGCGTGACGTCATGAGGGAGCAGCGCTATGACGTCACGAGCTCCGGTCGCCGGCTCCAGCGTTCGGCAACAGTTTGTTCCAAAGGGAGTACCCCTTTAAGGCACCTAGAATGGTCCCAAGGAAAAAAGTGATAACCATCATGTATGGAGAGACAGAAATGCACCATTGTCTATGTTCTGCCAAAGAGACATTTCTTGTGTATAAAATAAGTAAATCCTTTGTGATGCCATTAAAAAGGAACAGTACCATCTACCTCTAGAGCAGATACCTAATCATAAGCCATTAGTTATTGCTAAACTACTGTAAATCTTATTGCTCCGTTTCCCCTGCTTTACCGATTCAATGCAATGTTCTTTGTGTGAAGTAGTCAATAATGAAGGCAACCCTATTGATCATTATTTTTGCAAATGTCTATAAACTTGTCATTCTAAATATATGTGGAGAGAGGTCACCAATTTAATGTAAGTATGCTCGTGAGCTCTGTCTGACAGGATCAGATCAAACGTTCAAAGCAATCTGCTTGTTTATTAAAAACAGTAGTGCAAAACAGTGTGCTAAAAATGACCAGCAGAACTAGGATAATTAGGCATAAAAGACACTCTTGGGGACATATTCAGAACTTTTTATGCTACGTTTAACAGAGTTTTGCACCAAAGTTTTAGCACAAAACAATCACACTCCATTTTCTCAGCAGGCTGCTCTGTAACCCCCTCCTATTTTCAGACAGGACAGGAGTGAGCACAGAGGGGTGATAGCCCCACCCTCACTTCCTGGACTTTGTACCAGCCTGTGCTTCAGCTAAGACAAAGATGATGCTTCAGCCAGACAGGATTATTTTCTGGATGGTATGGGGACCCCTAGTGGCCTTTTTTTTAATAAGCCACAAATTCTGTTAAAAAGGAGATAACATTTTTATGAAGTATATTAGAAAGGTTAACGTTTGGCCAAGACATATAAAGTGTTTTTGATTCTGACAGTGCCCATTTAATTTTAGAGACACATTCATGTATACACACAGCACTATCACCATTCAGGTAACACCTTGAGGACTTACACACTGTTTTGTTTTATTTTCAAACTATATTGATTTATTTTTGTATGGGGTCTGAACATACCATCTGGTCTGGCTTACTGGAACTGGAGGCATTTTTGGCTTTGCAGTACGGTCACGTTTTTACAGCAATGTTCCAAAATGAACTACGGTTAAAAGTGCCATTTTTACAGCAAGTTCCAGGCATTTTACATAAAAACTATGCAAAAATGTTTTCGGTACTGCAGCAGTACTGCTAATAAAAGCACTGTGTTAACATAGCCTCTGATCTGTGCAATAATAAATAATATCATCTCACATATCTTGTTACGTGTGATTTGTATTTGCTGCCTAAATTTTTGAAAAGTGAAAGTGAAAAAAAAGGGTTAATATTGCTGTAACATAAATGACAAAGATTTTTGAATGTGTCCACTTTATGAGAATTCTTGTCCTATGGCCATCAGAATGTCTAAGATAAAACATGTATGATTACATATGTAATCTCTACAGTCAACACTATACATACAAATACACTATAAATTTAAACTGAAAAAGGAAAAAAATTCTTTAAAAAAATACATAACATAGTACTTTTTGTACAGTCTATATAGGGCTGAGGGAGTAGTGAATGAGGGCCTGGGAATCAGCCTGTTCATAGCTGCTACAGTGTGACAACCTCATTGGCTCGCCGAAATGGAAATCCAAATAAAAAATAAAAAAAAGAAGGAACGTTTTGATTCTTATACAAGCAACAGGACAGCAAGAGCTGTTGTGAGATTACTATAAAGCTGTGGCTTTTTGTGAACTGGGTATTTCCTGTTGGAGTTTGCTCTCTCAAACTACAAATCCCATAGTTCCTTATTTGTAAAAGTGTAAGGTTACTTTCCTCCCTCCCACACATCAGCCACCTCACCCACTGAAACATAAATGAGCTGCATTCTATTCAAAAGACCAGTGTTTTCTAACCAGGGTGCCTACAGCTAGAGCTGGGCGGTATGACCAAATATGTGTATCACAGTATTTTTGTAACTTATGGCAGTTCCACGGTATAGAACGGTATTTCTTTCACGCCTCCCCCCAAATCATGTTACCTGCCAGCACTGTTCTGCTCCCCCCTCCCACCAAATCATGTTACCCGCCAGCGCTGTTCTGCTCCCCCCAATTAATTATCAGCCCAGCGGGATACTACTCACATTTGTCACCCGCAAGCACTGCCCTCCTCCTCTTTGTTGGGGGCCGCCGGCGATGGAACGCTATACTGTACGCCAGTGGTCTCCAACCTGCGGACCTCCAGATGTTGCAAAACTACAACTCCCAGCATGCCCGGACAGCATACGGCTGTCCGGGCATACTGGGAGTTGTAGTTTTGCAACAGCTGGCGGTCCGCAGGTTGGAGACCACTGCTGTACGCTGTATCCCTATGCCCGGGCTGCAAAAAATAAAGAAAATAAACTTTAACTTACCTACGTCGGCCTTGCGCTGGGGACGGGAACGTCGGACAGCCGTCAGCCTATCACCGGCCGCAGCGATGTCCCGCCCCGGCCAGTGATAGGTTAAATCAGAGCTCCTTACATGACAGTGGGCTCAGCCTATCACTGGCAGGGGCGGGACATCGCTCCGGCCGGTGATAGGCTGACGGCTGTCCGACTTTTCCGTCCCCAGTGTGAGGCCGACGTAGATAAGTTAAAGTTTATTTTCTTTATCTTTTGCAGAGGGGCCCAACCGGTATTGCGTTGGTATATGTTGGTATTCAGTATGAACCGGTATACTGCCCAGCCCTACCTACAGCTGTTGCAAAAATACAATTAGTTGCAGGATGATCTCTCTCTCCCACCAAGCGGTTGCTCCACCCATTGAAGCAGGACAGGCTCCCTTTGCACACCTAACTAGTGATGCACTGCAATGTAGTAAAACCTGACACCTGAGTAAATTTTGTTTGCGGTTAAAAATAATAACTATTGGAGCGATAAATCACAGAAGAATTGCGAGACCACAGGTACAGACACTATATTATGAACTACACTAACTTTACAGCCCATGTAACAGTCATATTAAAAAAAAAATCCTGGAATACCCCTTTAAGTGCAGTAAGTGACACAAATCTTTCCCTTCACTCAAACTATAGAGTATGATATCGTATGTAATACAGCAGCAGCTCCTTTTCTCCCTCTCTGCAGTGTCAGGCTCCATTACATAGGAGTCACTACAGAGTCTGCACACAGGAGAGTGTCAGCCGCTGTATTCATCTGTATGGACTCCCCTACACTCACTTCATTTGTAAAAGTTTCTTCTGAGTATTACATTTTTTCTCCACACTTTCTAAAATCAAGAAAAAAAAACTTGGAATGTAGATTATAAGCCTTAAAACGCACAGTGACCAATGTACAGCTTGCAGATTTTGTTTGTACCATATGAATAAATACAATAACCTCTGCTTTTAGTCAGAGAGATGGAACTTGTATGGTGAAACCCCATACAAACAACATTTTTCTTATAGCAATGTGAAAGAGTAATACACATCTGTTTCCTGCATGGATGACCCATTCATACATTCCATCAAACTACAACTACCTAAAGGAGCTTAAAGGGGTATTCCAGGAAAAAAACTTTTTTTTATATATCAACTGGTTCCAGAAAGTTAAACAGATTTGTAAATTACTTCTATTAAAAAATCTTAATCCTTTCAGTACTTATGAGCTTCTGAAGTTAAGGTTGTTCTTTTCTGTCTAAGTGTTCTCTGATGACACGTTTCTCGGGAAACGCCCAGTTTAGAAGCAAATTCCCATAGCAAAGCTCTTCTAAACTGGGCGGTTCCCGAGACACCCGTCATCAGAGAACACTTAGACAGAAAAGAACAACCTTAACTTCAGAAGCTCATAAGTACTGAAAGGATTAAGATTTTTTAATAGAAATAATTTACAAATCTGTACAAAACTTTCTGGAGCCAGTTGATCTATATAAAAAAAAGTTTTTTCCTGGATAACCCCTTTAAACCATAGTCTTTCAGAAAATAGTGAACTTTAAACACTTGTTTGCTTACGCAAAACTGGACAACCGTTCTTGAATAGATAGGGCCCAAGGAAATTCAGCAAGCTCACAGATAAATGAAAAGGATTTGGCGCTTATTTTCCACGAGATATGCTTTGGAAATAAGCGGCCAAAGTCAAAGTCCCATGGGCAAATATGGGCAGAATACACTTCCTCGTCGGAAGTTCTGATGTGTGTACAGAGGACCTCCCATTGACATGAATCGGACGCTGCTGCAAGCAGAATGTCTGAAGTGTACATGGCCCATTAGCCTCTGTTCACACTAGTACCAAACTTCCATTTATGCTGTAGTGGTATAAGCTTTAGGAAAAAGATGCAAGCTGACAGACTTGATAGACGTTCATTACAATTTTGACTGCAATTGTTCTGCAGATTATGACTATTCTTGCTATTAAAAATACTGCAATGTCCAACAGAACCCCCAATGTAGGCTACTGAAGCTAGTGTGAACAAAGCCTTAAATAATCAACAAAATACATTTTACACCTCCAATCACAGCAATTTTCTTATTGCAGAGACCAATCTAATCACCCAGAGGCCCTAACAGCTCAGACTCATAAGTGGGTTGGTACACACACACACACACACACACACACACACACACACACACACAACGTGCAGTTTTGATGCCTTTTCTTATTCAAATTTTTTTTTTTCTTTTAGAAATATTGACATTAGAAAAAGTGATTGACGTATATTCACAAATTAGATTTTTTGGGGGGAGATTTGAAGTCTTCAGGCTATGCTAGCACGTTGTATTTTAAACACATCTTGGTAATTTTTTGCTGTGTTTTTCTAAAAATCTTAAAAATTACATTTAATTACAATGGTTTGCACAATTGCAGTAAACAGCACCATTTCCCAAATTTTTTTTTTTTTAAACCTGGCAAAAATGCAATGTGTGAACATGGCCTCAGGAGAGGTGTATAACTGCTATAAATCCTGATCCTATAGAGATCGCAGTATATAGATAGAGCTCGATGGGGATGGAAAATCAGCTGACCCAGGAGAGACCACTTTCTCTGACACATTACGCACTGCGATTTTCTGTGGGTCATGAACAAGTTACAGTAATGAAAAATATGCAGCTGTGTGTGCTTGCATGAAACAAATGGCACTGTAGGTATAGTGAAGCTGAGTGTGCATGATATGGGCAAAAGCTGGAGTACTTCTTTAAAGGGGTACTCCACTGGAAATCAACTGGTGCCAGAAAGTTAAACAGGTTTGTAATTTACTTCCATTAAAAAAATCTTAATCCTTCCAGTACTTTTCAGCTGCTGTATGTTCCACAGGAAATTTTTTTCTCCTTTCTGCCTGACCACAGTGCTCTCTGCTGACACCTATTCATTTTAGGAACTGTCCAGAGCATTATAGGTTTTCTATGGGGATTCGCTCCTACTCTAGACAGTTCCTGACATGGAGAGAGATGTCAGCAGAGAGCACTGTGCTCAGACAGAAAGGAAACTCAAAAAGAAAAGAACTTCCTGTGGATCATACAGCAGCTGATAAGTACTGGAAGGATTAAGATATTTTAATAGAAGTAATTTACTAATCTGTTTAACTTTCTGGCACCAGTTGATTTAAAATAAAAAAAGTTTTCCAGTGTAGTACCCCTTTAAAAGGGAAACTTGCAGTTTTTGAAAAATGCTTGTAAACTGTCTATATAAAGTGACATTATAGGAACAGTAATGATGGAAAGATCAACACTGATAATATAGAGGGGAAAACATGTCAATAGTGTGTGTCAGTCTGCAGGATTTTGTGCATGGTCCTTAGAAAGCAAAACCCTTGCAGAGAACACATATTAATGTCCTTTGGAACCCCTATTTACAGCTTGGCAGAAAGCTGGCAGGAACTATAGGTTTGGAGGGTTGCCATGTCTGGTCTTCAACTGCTAGATTAGCAATGGGGGGGGGGGGGGGGTCTTCTGCTGCAGCCAGTTGCTATAGAACAAAAGTCAGGTCTAAAGGCAGGCTTGTTAAGAGGAGGGGGAGTTAATGACTGTTCTGGGGCAAAAATATATAAGAATGCTTTATATATTGGTCACAGTTTTTATTAACTATTAAAAAGAACAGGATGAGGCAGGAACTGTAGCTTTAGTTACTCCACCCCTAGACATCTTATCCCCTATCCTTTGGATAGGGGATAAGATGTCTAATCTAGGCTGCGGCACCCCAAACATCCAATGCACGGAGCGAACTTTGCTCTGTGCCGGGGTGACTGGCGATGCGGGGCGGAGGCTCATGACGTCACGGCCATGCTCACACGTGATGTCACGGCCATGCCCCCTCAATGCAAGTCTATGGGAGGGGGCGTGACGCCCCCTCCCATAGACTTGCATTGAGGGGGCGTGGGTGTGAAGTCACAAGCGAGCCTCCGGCGCTGCACCCCACGCTCTAAATGAATGCTGGGTTCAGCAGGGAGATCGTGGGGGTCCCCAGTGGTGGGACCCCTCGTGATCAGACATCTTATTACCTATCCTTTGGAGAGGGTATAAGATGTCTAGGGGCAGAGTACCCCTTTAATATGAGTTTAATAGATTTGCTAAATATTCTACAACCTCACAGCATGTACTCTGTGAGCAAGAAATAAGACTTGAAAGCAATGTCCTAGTAAAAAAATAAATAAATAAAAAAAACTATGCAGGTAAAATGTATAAGGGGTGAATTTATTTTTCCTCTACAGCGCATCAAATAAATTGTTCCTCTAAAAGCAAAAAAAGTGCATCTCTAAAACCCCAGCTCAGGCTTACCCTACAGTAATTCTTTACGGCGCTGCTTGACTGTATTTTGTGTGATTGTAGACAGTTCTGTCAGTACATTTGTTGTAAAAATATAAACTGTGGCTCTGAATAGCTGCTGACCGATGTCCTCAGCAAAGCATCAGAAGAGAGACACTGGTTATCTGTTACAGGAAGCAACATCTGGTGGTCCTCCGGGCCAATGTGGAGAGTAAGAGGCAAGAACAACTCGGATGGCTTCAGATCCAAGCAGTCGGGAGCTGAACTAGTCTTTGCAGTGTCTTCCTCATTGAGGCTTCCACCAGAAGGTTCTGCTTCCTCTGTCTCTTCATTTCCTGCAATGCAACAAAGGTGATACAGTGATCCCTCAACTTACAATGGCCTCAACATACAATAGTTTCAACATACAGTGATATTTTCTGGACCATTGTAAGTTGAAGCCAGACTCAACATACAATGTACAGACAGTCCAGATCTGTGAAACGTGTCAATGGCTGGAAGAACTGACCAATCAGAATGGACATTCACTGGTAAAACCCCTGTATTACTGAAGTGTATGCACTGACTGATGTCTGGTAGCGCCCCCTACAGTACAGGGAGGTATTACATGTTCTGTACTCTTTACCTGTACCAGGGATAGCTGCTCCTTTGGACACCAGGTGAGGGCGACTCCATGTTACTTTTTTTTTTTTTTTAGGACATTGCATGTTCTGTACAGGACCCCGAAGAAGCTCCTGTCCTCTACATAGACCAGTGTTTCCCAAGCAGGGTGCCCTCAGCTGTTGCAAAACTACAACTCCCAGCATGCCCGGACAGCCGAAGGCTGTCCGGGCATGCTGGGAGTTGTAGTTTTGCAACAGCTGGAGGCTCCCTGCTTGGGAAACACAGACATAGACAGTGATTACAGCTCCCAGCAGATCTTTCTTACTTTTATATGTAAGGATTTGCTTTATCTATATTAGTTATCTACTTATTTTTGTTTAATCATCACTTTTTCCTATTTTTGGATGATATTTTGATGGCTTTAGAACCAATTACCAGGTTTCCATAGAGTTCTGGTCTCAACATACAATGGTTTCAACATACAATGGCCGTCCTGGAACCAATTAATATTGTGTAACTTGAGGGACCACTGTACCTGGTTTACAAAATGTCATTTAAAAATAAAATATTATTAAAAAAAAGTTTGACAAACTGTTACTTTGTTCCTAACAGCAAACGCTGAGCAAAATGCAACTGTTACAAATACGGCTGCCGTTACATTAATTATTATTATTATTTATTTATTTTTTGCCACAATTGTGTCAATGACCAACAAAAAGGCAGTTTGTTCATGTAACAAATAATTGTCACAGAACAAATTTGTAAACGTTTATGTAATGTACATAAGGAGGGAAATAAAACATACAATATCCATTAGCAATTATTTCAAAGTCCATGCTACAATTCACAAGTGTGTTCTTATCTGCACATCTTCCCAGATGATGTGTATTAATAGATATTATATGTATAAGATGTATTATATGTGTATTCATTTTCCACAAATATAGTTTAATTGTTATGGACACCTTCGCACTGAGTTTTTTTGTTTGTCTGTTTTTCCACTTTAATTGCTTTATAAATAGACTTCTTTAACGCTTTCTATAACACCATTATATAGCTCTAACGACCTGACGTCATGTTATTTCTGGCTGTGTGTTCAGTCTCTTTGCTCTCATCACAAGGAGGTTGTACACAACAGATGAGAGTGTAGATAGTTAGAAACATATCCATGTTTTCAAGGAGGGCAGATCACACAGGCTTTACTGTATCACAGTGTAGATAAGGAGGAAAGGACACAAAGGGAAGTCTGAATGGTAGGTGGGTAAATTACATAGGTTGTTTATCTGTGTAAAGACAGAAGAAACTCAGCAGAGTCAGTGTGGGGGGTATTTACAAACCGCTACATCAGGCTTCAGGCTTAAAGCGTACCTGTCATTTGCAAAAAACTTTTCATATAAACAACATATGTATATTTGCACTATTTATTGGTTAAAAAATGTGTTACATTTTGGGGTGAAAGAATCCTGGCTTGTCCTTGCAGCTATTGTCTATGTGTATCTGTGCAGAGACAAAATACAGGAAGTGTGGGCAGGACAAGCAGGGCTACTCTGTACACCGAGGACAAGCAGGGCCCTGTGCACCGAGGACAAGCGGGGCTCCTCTGTGCACCGAGGACAAGCGGGGCCCCGTGCACCGAGGACAAGCGGGGCCCCGTGCACCGAGGACAAGCGGGGCCCCGTACACCGAGGACAAGCGGGGCCCCGTACACCGAGGACAAGCGGGGCCCCGTACACCGAGGACAAGCGGGGCCCCGTACACCGAGGACAAGCGGGGCCCCGTACACCGAGGACAAGCGGGGCCCCGTACACCGAGGACAAGCGGGGCCCCGTACACCGAGGACAAGCGGGGCTCCGTACACCGAGGACAAGCGGGGCTCCGTACACCGAGGACAAGCGGGGCTCCGTACACTGTGGCTGCGACATGCCCCGGCTCAAACAGCAGGATGACTGACAAGCCAGGAGCCTGCACAGAGCCCTGCTTGTCCTGCCCAAACTTGTATTTTGTCTTTGCACAACGACACGTATGCAACAGAATTTTTTTTTTACCCAAAAAATATACACATTATTTAACCAAAGTAAATTACAAATATACATACAATAGTATTATCTACATAATATAAAATGTTTTGCAAACGAAAGGTACACTTCAAAAAAGTTTTGTGCAAAAATGTGCTGTGACGCAGTGCTCGCAAGTGGGCAGAGCTTATTAGTGTGAGGGGGACGTGGCCTCCCGAGATGCCAAATTTATGAAAATTTTGGCTAGAGAGCAAGCATAAATTATACATGGCATCTATGCTAAGTTACTATAGTACCTATGCTAGGTTACTCAGTACCCAATCCTGACCATGTACGTTCATTTTTATGCCTCTATCACCTATATTTATTATCAAAATACCTTTCTTCATTAGCTCACAGTGTTAAAAAAAATCCTCTCGGAAAGGGGACCTCCTTGTGGTGGTGGGAGGTGAATGGTGTGTCTGCTCATGCTGCCTTGTCCATGACTCATGGACATACTGAGGCAGGACTAGTTAGTGTTCCAGTAGGTTTGGGGACCCCTAGTGGTGGGATCAGTGGTCCAGGAGCCGGTTTCCTTATTAAAGCACAACTGTCATGAAATTTTGGTGCAATAACCTGCCCACAGCCTGTGTACTGTGTGCAGGTGGTGGGTATAGCAATATTTTTACCTAATATTTGCAGGCTTTCATGACTGCAAATAATGCTTTTATTCAAAGCCACTGATGGTCGGAAAGGCGTGGCACGAGGTACGCGATCCCCCGCCGCCGCCAAGCCCACCCCCACGCCTACCCCGTATGTCAGCGCTGGGACCCCTGTGTGAGTGACACACAGGTCCCAGTGCATGCGCCCTTCAGCTAGTCTAACCTGCGTGCTGATGTGTGTCATCGCGCTCGCTCCCGCCGCCGTCTTCCTTCTCAGTGCGCCTGCGCAGTGCTAGGTGCAGAGAGCACACTTCCTCTCTGCACCTAGTATCGAGAACTAACCTGATTGCGCGCTGCTCTGAGCAGGCGCACTGAGGAGGAAGACGGCGGCGGGAGCGAGCAGTTGCAGGATGACACACAGCGGCGCGCAGGTTAGCAGATTTGCTGAAGGGCACATGCATTGGGACCTGTGTGTCAATCACACAGCGGTCCCAGTGCTGACATACGGGGTAGGCGTGGGGGTGGCGGCGACAGGGCATCGCGTACCTCGCGCCACGCCTATCCGACCGTCAGTGGCTTTGAATAAAAGCAATTTTTGCTGTCATGAAAGCCGCCAAATATTAGGTAAAAATATTGCTATACCCACCACCTGCACACAGTACAAAGGCTGTGTGCAGGTTATGGCACCAAAATTTCATGACAGTTGCGCTTTAAATATTAAAAAAAAAATTGAAATAACCATATTACAAAAGGTCTAGAATTTTCTTCCGTAATAACATATACAAAGTTTCTGGATCTGACATTTAAAGGGGTTGGCCACTTTTAAACAATTCAATGAATGAATGAAAAAAAATAAAAAAAAGCTACTTTTTTGACATATGCTTCACTATACAGTAGGAAAAAGAACATCTTAACTCACCACTGTGCATTTTCAGGTTGTGTTTCTTCAAGTTTTTCACATCAGTATATGAGTTTCCACATACTTCACAGACAAAGGGCCTTTCTCCTAAATTCAGAATATTATGTAAAATATAATGTAATATGACCTGAACATATGTCATTTGTTTCAATATCACAAAGTAAAACAATAAAAATGTCGGAGTTTAAGTGTCTGATTGCAGGGGTACGACCGCTTGGACACCCCCACCATGATCTTCTACACAACACACGGGCAGTCCCCAGGAAGGAAGCATGTCTACCCTCACACACACATGGCCGACACACCCCCTCCATGTAGGTCGATGGGAGAGCCGAAGATACAGAGTTTGAGTATCTTCGGCTCTCCCATAGAGATACATAGAGGAGGTGTGTTGGCTGCCGCTTCAGGTGGAGGAGACTGCGGAGGGGGTGGGGTGGGGGCCCAGTGTTCACACCACCTGCAATCAGACACTTCTTAGGGGACATTATGCAAAAGGACCAACAATCAGCTGGCAAACAAGCGAAAATTAGTTTCTGAGCTGCGGCAAAAATCCAAGTTGGTTGTTGGCAGCGCATTAACTTAAGTAAAGTGGCAGCATGATTTGTGCATCTGTTTACATGAGATGATTGAGCCACGTAAAGAAGCCATTTAATAGGCGAAAATCATTATTATATAGTATATACAGTCAATTAGTACTTGTTGTAATGGCCAAAAATCGTCCTGGCTAAAAGGTCTCTAAGGTATAAAAAACTATTTCCCACCTATCACTATAGCAGATTAAGTTTAGAAAGGTAAGGGAGTGGTATACGATAGTCTTTACTGAAGCGGTGATGAAAAACTATGCATTTCTTTACAGAAAATACCTACCTGTATGAGAACGAAAGTGTTTGTTAAGTTCTCCAGAAGAAATAAAACTTTTTCCACAAACTCCACAAATGTAAGGTTTCTCCCCTAGAAATTACATATAGATGAGTGTACATTAAAGATAAAGCAATACTGACGAAAGAACCATTTAAAGATAGGTTATTTTCTCACTGCGTTGTGTAGTGTCTGCTCACAGGTATACGTTGGGTTAATTTCCTGTGACAGATGCCAGAGTAGCATCCAAAGTATGTACATCCCCCATGTTTTACATACACTGTTATTCCCTCAAGCAAATGTACAGAAACCCTGGCAAGAATCACCGGAAAATAGGCAAAATTACACTCTTTTGGCCTCTGTTGAATAATTTGGGGGTGGGGGGGGTTCTATGCATTTATTTACCGTATATGCCAGAATTTCCAGGGCATACTACAAATTTGTACCTCAAACAAGTGAGTATAGCCACGGGTATATAATACAATAGAATATTTTTTTTCTCTTTAAAATACTACATACAAACTCAAACCAACACCAGGAGTGGGTCCAAAGCACAGAAAAAGGAGCAAAGGTTTCACTATTTTTTTTTTTTCCTGGGTGACATGCAGGATTCACTATCAATTTAAAAGCCTTCTGTGAAACAGGGAGGGGTACACGGCTGTTATAAATATGCTATTTTGGGGAGGTCTAAACATGTGAATGCTTATGTCCAGGACAAAGACAATAATATATCCCCTTTAGACTTGTATGCACTACTGTAGGATTTGATACGTGCCGACTATTCCTTTTCCGGTTACCTGTATGCTTTCTTGCATGAGTGATTAGAGAACTGGAGACCGCAAACGCTTTTCCACAGGTATCACAAACATACGGTTTCTCTCCTGTGTGTCGCCGGACATGGTAGGTCAGGGTGCTAGCCTGTGCAAATCGCTGACCGCACCTATCACAGACATATGGCTTTTCTCCACTGTGTTTTCTAACAATAAAAAAGCTAAGTGTTAGCATAAAAGGAAAAGGTCATATAAACTTTTATTATTAACTTGTGCTTGTTCTAACTATAAGGACAAGCCTGTTGGGAGCATCTAAGGTCATGATTACATGGTGTAAAATGTGCGGGAATGACCACACGGAAAACACGTGCGGACATTCCGCACATTTGAATAATGGCCCTCATTTACTATGTCTGCGCCAGAATTGAAAAAACCACGACTAACTCTCAATTTTGCTAAGAAAACCTGAAAAGGGGGCGTGGCTGCCAGACAAAGGGGCGTGGTCTCTGAAAAGGGGCGTGTTCCCAACATTTTCACAAAAACCCAACATATTTACTAAGGTTTCCACATAAAATGTGGTGGATTTGAGCCGAGGAAAACCAGACAGATCAGAGCATGTGTAAAAAAAGCTAAATGTAGGGAAAGTGGAAAATGTAGGGAAACATTAGTAAATACAGTGGAAAGTAAATTGTAGGGAATTAAAACCCACAAAGAAACCTACACAACACTAGTAAATGAGGACCAATGTCTCATAAAGGGCAATGCATTTCCGTGCGAAATCTGCAAAAAGAATAGACAAGTCTATTCTTTTTGTGGACGCCAGAATGGGGATTTCCGCGGCAGAAACATGTGCCGCAGAAATTCCACTGTATGAACAGTGCAGCAGAATCCCATTGACTCTGCTTCAGCGAAATGTCTGTGCGGAATATTCTTGTGGAATTTTGCCGTGTGAACATAACCTAACAAGCACTTCTGAGGATCAGAAGAGTGAACAAATAGACCACCACCATATTGGCAATGACACTGCTGCGGAATGGGATCCTGGGATTAGGTAAATGTCTCCCCAACAATCAATATGCCTTTTTGTGGAATGCTTTTTTTTTCTAATTAAAAAAAATATATATATATTTTTTACATACATTTTATTGCAAATTTCGAAATTAATAAATTAATAAAATCACATCAGTCAAATAATATTTGGATGAGATACGTGTACAACTTGTTTAAAAACGGAATAATTTGTTAAAGTATTAGGTGCAGATCTCTACATGTACTTCAATAGAGATTATGTCAAATTAATAGTAAAACTGTACAAGTAACCAGATCGGGCTCATGACCCCAAACATCAAGCAAGCAGTTGTCGTTTAGACGATATTAGATACGATAGGATGCGAATTGTCTTTCCAGAGTCATGTAATAGCACGTTACACTATTGGTAAAGCATGAGTTAGTTAAAGGGGTACTCCGCTGCTCAGCATTTGAAACAAACTGTTCCGAACGCTGGAGCCAGCGCCGAGAGCTGTTAACGTCATAGCCCCGCCCCCTCATGATGTCCCGCTCTGCCCCCCCAATGCAAGTCTATGGGAGTGGGCGTGACAGCCGTCACGCCCCCTCCCATAGACTTGCATTGAGGGGGCGGGACGTGACATAAGGTGAAAGTCACCAGCTCCCGGCGCCAGTGTTCGGAACTGTTTGTTCCAAACTCTGAGCAGTGGAGTACCCCTTTAACACCTAGGAAAGTGAAGGAATAAAATGTATTTATTTAGTTTATTTTTATTATTTAATTTAAAAAATTGCTAGGACCCAGGTAACTAGTCATGGGGGTGGTTCCTTGAAGCTGCTCTTCCCCCGCCAGCCTTGAGTGACAAGTCTTAGGCCTGCAGGTGGGGAACGGCTGTGGAGACTGCCCTCTGCGACTACTTAGCCTGGTCCCGGTGTATTTAATTTATTTATTTATTAAACTATGATTTTTTTTCAGAAACTTCCAAGCAATTCAGAGTAAAACATGGAGTTTCAAGACCTCGTTCCTTGCACCTGTTTTAATGCTGCCTGCGGTATTGGAAGTATAAAATAGGTCACAGGTTCACTTTAAGGAGTGGTCTTCAAACTGTGGCCCTCCAGATGTTGCAAAACTACAACTCCCAGCATGCCCGGACAGCCAACGGCTGTCCTGGCATGCTGGGAATTGTAGTTTTGTAACATCTGGAGGGCCACAGTTTGAAGACCACTGCTTTAAACTGAACCAAATCTTGTTCAGCATATATTGCAAATAAAAAAATTATAAAAAGGCCTTAAAAAATTGATACAACTTCCATCTCTCCATATTACTGATCGTTTGTTTGTTAGGGGGGATCCTTGAAGAGATAAACAAAAAAATAAAAAAGTGAAAATCCTAGCAGTGCACAGACATATTTTTAGGGGCACTTACCACATTATGTTACTGACCTGACATGAATCTTTAAATTGCTGGAAGTAGCAAACTGTAGATTGCACACGTCACATTTATACGGTTTCTCTTCTCCATGATGCATTCGGCTATGAAAGACCAACTGGCATTTCTGGGCAAAACCTTTGTCACAGAGCTTACACTGATATGGCTTTTCTCCTGAAATATCAGATAAACAGAAGGGAGTCACAACTGAACTGGACAAAGAGAACAGGTCAAAGGTCACTTTCTCCATGTAAAGGGTGTTGAATGCTTGTTGCTGGTTCTCACTTATATTGTACTTTTATCTTCAGTTACATCAGAAACTTGTGAGGTTACAGTCCCACAAGCATTTTACCATGTTTTCCAAGCGGGCAAAAAACATATTAAAACCATTGTTCGCAATAAGAATGTGTCTATACAGCAGATAGTCTTGTATTTTGGGAAGCTCCCACCTATTAAAAAAACAAAAAACTACCAGGCAGTTTTGTAAAGAAACTGTTGTAAACTGTTCTAAAATACAAATACACAAAAAAAAAAAAAACTCATGGGAACAGAGATCCTGCACTTTTTCCACAGCAGGAACGCAGTTCCCATTAGCAGGAGTCCTGCAGGACCAGCCCTTAAAGGGGTACTCTGCCCCTAGACATCTTATCCCCTATCCAAAGGATAGGGGATAAGATGTCAGATCGCAGAGGTCCAGCTGCTGGGGACCCCCGTGATCTCGGCTGTGGCACCCCAGACATCCGGTACACAGAGCGAATGTCACTCCGTGCCGGATGACTGGTGATGCGGGGCAGAGGCTTGTGATATCACAGTTAGGCCCCCTCAATGCAAGTCTATGGGAGGGTGTGTGATGGCCATCATGCCCAATCCCATAGACTTGCATTGAAGGGCCGTGAGTGCGACGTCACGAGCCTCCGGTGCTGCACCCAACGCTCTAAACGAACGCCGGGTGCAGCAGGGAGAATGCGGGGGTCCCCAGTGGCAGATGTCTAGTACCTCTTTAAGTGGAAATCTTGGGAGAGTTCCCACACTATTTTTTCCCAGGACTTGACCCCCTGTGTGTTCTACTACGTTTACATTTCTGGGCTGGAGGGTCCATTCAGGGACTCAATCTCAGATTCCATTCAACAGCAGTAAATAGAGGCAGCAGGTCAGCCGCACGCGGGACACTAACAGAGCCCGACAGACCCCACTGACTTTAATATGGTCCGCTAATTTTACTGGATTTTAACCGAACAAGAAACAAAAATGTCAGTTACTTGATCGGAACCTGTGACAGAGGCCCTGAATGGAGCATCCAATGCAGATGTGAACAAAGCTTTACTTGGCCTATTAGATATACGTGTGAGTGCTCGTCATTGAGAAATCTCCTTATTGTACTCAATTCCAAACACACAAGTACCAGTGTATTTTACCTATTAGGTCCAGACCCCAAATAAGTACAGGTATGCACACTGCTTACAGTCCCCTTTCATAAAGTTCCTTAGTACTGGTAACAAGTACAAAAATTGTTCTAATGAAAACAGAATTAATAAATAAAGTGCAATCTTAAACCCCCTCAAAGTGCATGTAAAATAGATTGAGGTGACATATTATTGGTAAAAAGGAGGCTGTTTCCCCAATATGGCAGCAGAATGCATATGGTCCAGTCTGTACATGTCCACTGCTCATGCTGCTCTCTAAACAGAAATGAAGGAGCACAGAGCTCACCTGAGCACAGCTATCTGTTCGTTTTAGTGTTTGGTCGGGATCTCAATTTTTCATTTTCACGGACCACCGTTCCAAAAATCTGTCAGACTCCTGTGGGGCGTAAATGCTCACTGTACCCCTTATTACATTCCGTGAGGGGTGCAGTTTCCAAAATGGGGTCACATGTTGGGGGGGGGGGGGGGGGTCCATTGTTCTGGCACTATGGGGGCTTTGTAAACACACATGGCCTTCAATTTTGAACACATTCTCTCTCCAAAATCCCAATGGCGCTCCTTCTCTTCTGAGCATTGTAGTGCGCCCACAGAGCACTTAACATCCACATATGGGGCATTTCCATACTCATAAGAAATGGGGCTACAAATTTGGGGGGGGATTTTTCCTAATTTCCCTTGTGAAAATTTGTCAAACACCTGTGGGGTATTAAGGTTCCCTATACCCCTTGTTACGTTCCGTGGGGGGTGTAGTTTCCAAAATGGGATCACATGTGGGTATTTATTTTCTTGCGTTTATGTGAGAACCGCTGTAAAATCAGCCACCCCTGTGCAAATCACCAATTTAGGCCTCAAATGTACATGGTGCGCTCTCACTCCTGAGCCTTGTTGTGCGCCGCAGAGCACTTTGCGTCCACATATGGAGTATTTCCGTCCTCAGGAGAAATTGCGTAACAAATTTTGGGGGTCTTTTTTTTTCCTTTTACCGCTGAAAATTAAAAGTATGGGGCAACACCAGCATGTTAGTGTAAAAATTTTAAAAATTTACACTAACAGGCTGGTGTAGACCCCAACTTTTCATAAAGGTATAAACCTTTTCATAAAGGTATAAAAGGAGAAAAAGACCCCCAAAATTTGTAACGCAATTTCTCTCGAGTACGGAATACCCCATATGTGGCACTAAACTGTTGCGTTGAAATACGACAGGGCTCCGGAGTGAGAGCACACCATGCGCACTTGAGGCCTAAATTGGGGTTTAGCTTCCGCCATCAAAATACCCTACGGCAGTGTTTCCCAAACAGGGTGTCTCCAGCTGTTGCAAAACTCCCAGCATGCCTGGACAGTCAGTGGCTGTCCGGCAATACTGGGAATTGTTGTTTTTTAACAGCTAGAGGCTCCGTTTTGGAAAAAGGGCCATACAAGACGTTTTTTATTTTTATTATTGGGGGGGGGGGGGGGGGGGGCTGTGTAGGGGGTATATGTACATGTAGTGTTTTACTTTTTATTTTGTGTAGTGTAGTGTAGTGTTTTTAGGGTACAGTCACACGGGCGGGGGTTTACGGCGAGTTTGAGCTGCGGTGGAAAATTTGCTGCATCTCGAACTTGCAGCAGAAAACTCGCTGTAAACCCACACTCATGTGAATGTAGCCTGTACACTCACATGGGGGGGGGGCAAACCTCCAGCTGTTGCAAAACTACAACTCCCTGCATGCACTGACAGACCAAACATGCTGGGAGTTGTAGTTATGCAACTGCTGGAGGTACATTGGTTGCAAAACACTGAGTTAGGTAACAAACTCAGTGTTTCGCAACCAGTGTGCCTTATGCTGTTGCAAAACTACAACTCTCAGCATGCACTTACAGCCAAAGGGCATGCTGGGACTTGTAGTTATGCAACACCTGGAAGCACACTACTGCAACTCCCAGCATGCCCTTTGGTAGTTTGTGCATGCTGGGGGTTGTAGTTATGCAATTGCTGGAGGCAAACTTTTTCATTCCCTTTCATGCATGCTGGGAGTTGTTGCTAAGCAACCGCTGGCTCCGCTCCGGAGGCCCCGTTCCCGCTGCCTGGGATTGGGGCCCCCACTTCAAGTACTCACTCCCGGCACCCGCTCTGGCCCCCCCCGGAATAGAGGCGGAGTGGGTGCCGTTAGGGACACCCCCACCCCCTACATACCGCTTGAGCTTCCTGGCTGCCTCCGGTCTCAGGTGTTCTCCTATTCAAGGGGCCTTGGGGGGCGGCTGAGCCCAATACGTCACACTGCAGTCAGTGATTGGCTGAGCAGCAATTGACGTACCGACCCCTAGCACCCAGAAGGGAAGAACACCGAAGATCAGGAGTAGCATTACCGAAGGCGGTGGGGAAAATGATTTTTTGTGGCAGCTGTTCATTCAGTTTTTTTTTTTTTATGGCCAGAAGTGGATTTAAAAGGAGAAATATAAAAAAGAAGGACATATACTTCGCCTTCCTGTTGGATGCACTTCTGATTTTTTTTTAAAGAAATGCTGTGTGTGTGTGTGTGTGACCACCCTCAATGGGTTAAGCACGCCTGTCTTACCTGTATGAGTCCTTACATGTGTTTTTAGCTGGTTGCACTGAGTGAAAGCTTTTCCACACAAATGACATACATAAGGTTTAACGCCCTTGTGGATCCGCATGTGGCGCCGAAGGCTGCTAGCTTCTGAGAAAACTTTCCCACAAGTATTGCAGGTAGGTTTATTCTTATAGTATTTCTCATCCGCGTCTTTTACCAAGTCCTCCATCCTGCACATGTTAGATGCACTTGTAATATTAGCCATACAGTGTTCCTTCAGAGCGCCGTTTTGGGGTGACCTGACTTGTTTTTGCCTCACTGATGAAAGCTGAGTAACATTCGCTTCTGGTAAAAAGCTTTCACAGCTCAGTGTCATAGTGCCTGGTGGTAAGCAGTGATCCGTAGTGGTTTGCTCCACTAAAGCTTCTTGCAGTCTATTTACAGGCAGGCAGGCGTCTGATGTACCATTCTGCTGGCCTGCCACCTTTTTTGGCATTTTTTGGGTAGAGGTTATTTTCCTTTTCCACTTTTTGCTCCTAGCTGTTTTTCTGTTTGTGATCTTTTTAGGCGGTCGTAGATCTTTTCTTTTGTCCCCTGCTGCTGTATGCTCTGGTTGTCTATCTGTGTCAGGACAATCCTCTGCAGAAGGAAGCTCTGTACTGCAGGCTTCCTCCATCATAACACAGTTCAGTTTAGTTCTGCATGTCAAAACTACTTCTTCAAGCCTCAAGTATTCAGCCGCATTAAGGATTTCTTCTAAAGGACATCTATGGGAAACGCAGCAGTAAGGGTGGCATTAGTTTTGTACAAGTGTTACTGGCATTTCATAATACCGTGTTATAATGGCTTCAGATCATAACTCCATTACATGCTAACTTGTCTTCTTAATGCAAGGAATTAATTTCTTACAAGACAAGGCCAATATTATGTGTAATAATTCAATGTTACTTTTAGAGATGAGCGAACTTACGGTAAATTCGATTCGTCACGAACTTCTCGGCTCGGCGGTTGCTGACTTTTCCTGCATAAATTAGTTCAGCTTTCCGGTGCTCCCGTGGGCTGATAAAGGTGGATACAATCCTAGGAGACTCTTTCCTAGGAATGTATCCACCTTTTCCAGCCCACCGGAGCACCTGAAAGCTGAACTAATTTACGCAGGAAAAGTCAGCCACCGCCGAGCCGAGAAGTTTGTGACGAATCGAACGAAGAAAGAACATGTTCATTCTTCAAGCGGAATCCTCTAGCAGAAATCAATAGAAGTCAATGGTAAAAATTCCGCCCGACATCGTTTTCGCGCATAATTTGTGCAGAAATGGCTGAAAAACCCTTCACTTCTTTCTCCCCAGTTTCCGCGCACAATTCCGCACAAATTCTGCGCTAATAGAAAATTCTTTTTTCCGCACGTAAATTTTTCAGCGTGAATTCCTCTTGATTTACTCAGTGTGAACACACCCTTATGCGTTTTGGACCCACTCCTGGTTTTGGCTAAAATATTAATCAATATATTGACTAAAATACCATGTGTAAACATAGCCTAAGGATATATTGACAAAGGCAAAAGAAGTGTATGTCATATAGAAGAAGTGACATGCTACCTTTTTTGGGGGTGGAGTTTTGGGAAATGACACTGCACTGATTTTGATGCGGAAATCCATGCGTTTTACATGTAAAAACACAGAAAAGGTGCGACAAAGGGTAATGTCACTAGTAGAAGGAGCTTCTCGCTTAGTCTCCACTGCGTGACCTAGTGTGATGCGATTCTACCCCACTGGGTATTGTGCTGGAGACAGGTGCTGTGGAGCCAGAGCAGGAAGCTCCATCTGTTAAAGGGGTATTCCAGTAAAAAAAAAAAAAAAATTCATATCAACTGGCTCCAGAAAGTTAAACAGATTTGTAAATTACTTCTATAAAAAAATCGTAATCCTTCCAGTACTTATCAGCTGCTGAAGTTGAGTTGTTCTTTTCTGTCTGACAACAGTGCTCTCTGCTGACACTTCTGTCCATTTTAGGAACTGTCCAGAGCAGGAGAGGTTTGCTATGGGGATTTGCTCCTACTCTGGACAGTTCCTGAGACAGACAGAGGTGTCAGCAGAGAGCACTGTGGTCAGACAGAAGCAACAACTCAACTTCAGCAGCTGATAAGTACTGGAAGGATTACGATTTTTTTTATAGAAGTAATTTACAAATCTGTTTAACTTTCTGGAGCCAGTTGATATGAAAACAATAGTTTTTCAATGGAATACCCCTTTAATGCACATATTATATGCGGCAGGGAGAACAGGTGCTTGGTATGGGTAGTTATTTAGATAAATGACTATCGTGCACAGTGCCAAATTTTCTTCAAAGTGAATGCAACTGGAGAGTTACACTTTTAGAGATCTTTTCCCATTGAATGAAACAGAATTTAATGGGAAAAATAGTCAGTTTTTGGGGTATTTTTTCCGAGATGCAAGACAGTCCAAAAACTTATTAGGGGTAGAAAGCACAGGGTATAGGTGTGCTGATACTGTAATCTACTAAGGATATTTTGTGCGTAAATCCATAGTATTGTATGGGTTATAGATATAACATACAACTTACCTGTCAAGATGTAAGTCGCCACTATAAATAAAATCCAACATTGTCTGAAATCCAGCAGGGGTCACCTGCTTCTGGTCCAAAAGTATAGTACAGTCCAAAGTGTCCTTAAAAAGGGCTCGGAAATATTCACTGAAAGAGGCCAATACATTCCTATGAGCTCTGTAGTGGCCGTCACCGATCACAATAGTGCAGTCACACAAGAAGCCGGCCTCTCGCTGTGTCTGTAACTTGTCTAGAAGTTGTTTACAGTGCTCAGCATGGGCCATGATAGCCGGGCCTGGAACTTCTTATCTACAAGAGAATCACAATTGTCATGAGTGTTATTTCTACAAGATTTATGCCAAATAAGATCTGCATATATATATTTGACTCACCTGTGGAACCACCTATTTATATGTGATAGGAACCATCTTGTATATCTTTTGACAAAGAGCGCATGCGCTCAAAACGCGTCGAGCTGTGTAAGATTTTGTGAAGTTGTTCTATGCTGTTTATAAGAGGATTTACCAATAAAGCTGCAGTTTCTTCAAGTGCTGGATCATTTCATAATTTATTCACTATTTTACTAGCCAAGATCCAACCGGTCCCATTGTAAGTCAATAAGTGGCTGATGGTTACAGCGCTTGTCTGTCATGTGGCATGTCCATCACTGACGGGAGTGGGAACAGAGCCTTGGTCTAGGTTCACATCGGCAGAAATGTTTTATTTGGAACCTCCAATACAGATTCAGTTACAAATAAGAGACAAAGTAGTGCAGCATGCAGCGTTATTTTGCCTGGTAAAATGCCATACACAATGATGGAAACCTGACAGACCCATGGCATCTGTAATGTGCTGTTAGGCTCCTTTCACACTACTGTTTGTGCCCGGTAGGTGACATGCATTAGGAAGATAGCAGGAGAATAACTTGTGCATGCGCCATCTTTTTCTCCCGCAATAACAGGAGTTATAACAGACGTTAGAGGAATCCCATTCGAGTGAACATGATCCTCTTTGCCAGTTATGACTCCCGTTAGGCTCAGTTACAATAACGAACGATAAGGGCGGTAAAAGTGAAAACAATTTATAAAAAAAATAAAAGAGCCCTTAAAGGGGTACTCCGGTGAAACACCTTTTATCAACTGGTGCCAGAAAGATAAACATATTTGTAAATTACTTCTATTAAAAAAATGTTAATCCTTCCAGTACTTATTAGCGGCTGTATACGTCTGAGGAAATTCTTTTCTTTTTGGATATATTTTCTGTCTGACCACAGTGTTCTCTGCTGTCCAGAGCAGCATAGGTTTGCTATGGGGATTTTCTCCTGCTCTGGACAGTTCCTGACATGGACAGAGGTGTCAGCACTGTGGTCGTGACAGAAAAGAAATCCAAAAAGAAAAGAATTTCCTCTGTAGTATACAACAGCTAATAAGTACTGGAAGGATTAAGAATTTTTAATAGAAGTATTTTACAAATCTGTTTAACTTTCTGGCACAAGTTGATTTAAAAGAAAAAAAAAAAAAAAACACACACACACACACACACACACACCTTTTCCACCGGAGTACCCCTTTAATGTCCGTTTGTAACAAAGCCACTTTCGTAGTGTGAAAGTAGCCTTAGTGATCCGGCACCACTGGTATTTTTGGTTTTCTGTTACTACGATGGAACAGAACACATTGCAGATGTAAACTTACACTTACGTGCAAAAAACTACTGCAACCTCTAGAGTAATGCAGTATTTTCCAACCAGGGTGCCTCCAGCCATTGCAAAACTACAACTCCCAGCATGCCCGGACAGCCAAAGGCTGTCCGGGCATGCTGGGAGTTGTAGTTTTGCAACAGCTGCAGGCACCCTGCTTGGGAAATACTGGATTATTGACATGTTATTTACGTTCCCAAAAAAATAAAATCCATCACTTCTTCCTAGTATTAAAGGACATCTGTGGCAAAATACAACTTATCCCCTATCCATAGTATAGGGGATAAGTGTCTGATCGCGGGGGGGTCCGACCGCTGTGCCCCCCTCGCGATCTCCTGCACGGGGCCACGGCTCTGCCACAGCTCTCCCGTGCAGGAGGCGTACCATCCGCAGCGTTACGTCATGGCCGACACACCTCCTCCATGTAGTTCTATGGGAGAGGCCGGGAGGCAGCGTTAGTGCCTCCACACCTCTGTATGGGGAGGGGGCGTACCGCTACACGCATCTTTTTGAAAGCCGAGGTACGTGCTCGCAAATCACCCAAGTGCAAGTACCGCTACGCGCATTAGCCGCTCACATAAAGCGGCAATGCGGAGCCCCTTTTGGGAGATTGCGAGGGGTCCCAGCAGTCGGCCCCCCCCCAATCACTTATCCCCTATTTTGTGGATAGGGGATAAGTTGTATTTTGCCACAGATGTCCTTTAACCCCTTAACGACGCAGGACGTATATTTACACGGCCGGGACCCGCGGCTAATGCCACACATCGCTGATCGCGGCGATGTGCGGTATTAACCCTTTAGAAGCGGCGGTCAAAGCTGACTGCCGCTTCTAAAGCGAAAGTGAAAGTATCCCGGCTAGTCATCGGGCTGTTCGTGACCGCCGCGGTGAATTTCACCGCGGCGTCCCGAACAGCTTACAGGACACCGGGAGGGCCCTTACCTGCCTCCTCGGTGTCCGATCGACGAATGACTGCTCTGTGCCTGAGATCCAGGCAGGAGCAGTCAAGCGCCAATAACACTGATCACAGGCGTGTTAATACACGCCAGTGATCAGCATAGGAGATCAGTGTGTGCAGTGTTATAGGTCCCTATGGGACCTATAACACTGCAAAAAAAAAGTGTTAATAAAGGTCATTTAACCCCTTCCCTAATAAAAGTTTGAATCACCCCCCTTTTCCCATAAAAAATAAAACAGTGTAAATAAAAAAATAAACATATGTGGTATCGTCGCCTGCGTAAATGTCCGAACTATAAAAATATATCAATAATTAAACCGCACGGTCAATGGCGTACGCGCAAAAAAATTCCAAAGTCCAAAAAAGCGTATTTTGGTCACTTTTTATACCATTAAAAAATGAATAAAAAGTGATCAAAAAGTCCGATCAAAACAAAAAATCATACCGTTAAAATTTAATAAAACTTCAGATCACGGCGCAAAAAATGAGCCCTCATACCGCCCTGTACGTGGAAAAATAAAAAAGTTATAAGGGTCAGAAGATGACATTTTTAAACGTATACATTTTCCTGCATGTAGTTATGATTTTTTCCAGAAGTGCGACAAAATCAAACCTATATAAGTAGGGTATCATTTTAATCGTATGGACCTACAGAATAATGATAAGGTGTCATTTTTACCGAAATATGCACTGCGTAGAAACGGAAGCCCCCAAAAGTTACAAAATGGTGTTTTTTCTTTGATTTTGTTGCACAATGATTTTTTTTTTTCCGCTTCGCCGTGAATTTTTGGGTAAAATGACTAATGTCACTGCAAAGTAGAATTGGTGACGCAAAAAATAAGCCATAATATGGATTTTTTTGGTGGAAAATTGAAAGGGTTATGATTTTTAAAAGGTAAGGAGGAAAAAACGAAAGTGCAAAAACGGAATAACCCTGAGTCCTTAAGGGGTTAAATTCAGTTATCAACCCCAATGTCAACCTATGGAATTGGCTAATAAAAGGCATTCTGCAGACTCTTTGGTTGCCAGCGTCTGCACTGCAGGTACACAGCTGCCATCTACAGGGGATAGGCAGTATTACATGCATCATTTTCCGAAATGACAACTAGTTACATAGGTTACCCCAAAATTAAAAGCAATTCCCCTAGGGACAGAGGATAACAAGCAAATTAGGGGGGGAAGGTTCCACATCTGGGACCCCCACAGAGCATATGAATGGACAACTATTTTTATTCCAAGTAGTGTGCCCATGCTGGCACCCCTTTCAGTGACATATGGGGAATCATATTGAGGTAAACTACCCAGGTTTTGGCTGCAGCTGGCTTGCCACGGGTTACCTACATCAGCGTTTCCCAACCAGGGAGCCTCATTTTGTTGCAAAACTACAACTCCCAGCATGCCCGGACAGCCAAAGGCTGTCCGGGCATGCTGGGAGTTGTAGTTTTGCAACAGCTGGAGACACCCTGGTTGGGAAACACTGCCCTACATCCACGAATAAAGATTGTCAGTATCAAGTTCTCTATCTTCACTTGCTTCCCAAGCTGTGGCAAGACTACAACTCCCATCATGGCAACCTGGGGCACATCTGGGCATGCTGGGAGTTGTAGTTCTTGCTAAGCACTGCTGTAGACGAGCTGGTTACAGACATGACTTCTTATGCTTCATACAGCTGTTATACCTAGGACCATCTACCGTCTCCATGGAAACAGTGTTACGATTCCGGTAAAAAGAATTCACGTTTACATTTTTAAATATTTTCAGCCAACGGTCACAATGCCGTAACGTAAAGAGATCAGGCTGATCGCCTCTCCGCCCACCTACCTCCCCGTAGTAAGCAGTGTGCAGGAATAACCGGAGGATCGGCCCGTGCTATCCACAGATCTCCCCGTCCAGCAGGGATGAGCCCCGTCCAGCCGCACCGCTCTCCTCACTAGGCGGCCATTGTTGTAGCCGGAACGTCGTAAGCCACCGGCCGGATGACGTCTCCGGGGCTCGTTAACTCCTTGATCCCCGGTGACAGGATGAGACGGGCGGAGCGGTGCCCAGAGCGGAGGTCTTATGGTCCATCTAGTGTATGGGAATGAGAAACAACCGGGGACATTGTCACAGAAAAAGCAATAAAGCATGCGCACGTATTGTGAATATATAATATTAGCAGTGCTCGGTAAATCAGAGGGTTAAATTCTGCTGGTACAGACGACATTAATGTGAAAAAACTGAAGAGCGGAAAAATAAATTAGATACAAAATTACAATAATGTTTCCGCCCGGTTTCGAACCGGGGACCTTTCGCGTGTTAGGCGAACGTGATAACCACTACACTACGGAAACTCTCATAGCGAAGGAAGGGGTAATCTGCCTACAAAACATACTCACAGCAGTCAGTAGCATGGTATGCTGTTATTTTTATGTTTCTCAAATTCAGTGGTCTTTAACCCCTTAAAGACCGGGGGGTTTTCCGTTTTTGCATTTTCGTTTTTTCCTCCTTGCCTTTAAAAAATCATAACTCTTTCAATTTTGCACCTAAAAATCCATATGAGGGCTTATTTTTTGCGCCACCAATTCTACTTTGTAATGACGTCAGTCATTTTGCCCAAAAATCTACAGTGAAACGGAAAAAAAAATCATTGTGCGACAAAATTGAAAAAAAAAAACGCAGTTTTGTAACTTTTGGTGGCTTCCGTTTCTACGTGGTACATTTTTCGGTGTAAATGACACCTTATCATTATTCTGTAGGTCCATACGATTAAAATGATACCCTACTTATATAGGTTTGATTTTGTCGTACTTCTGGAAAAAATCATAACTACATGCAGGAAAATGAATACGTTTAAAATTGTCATCTTCTGACCCCTATAACTTTTTTATTTTTCCGTGTATGGGGCGGTATGAGGGCTCATTTTTTGCGCCGTGATCTGAAGTTTTTAACGGTACCATTTTTTAATTGATAGGACTTATTGATCGCTTTTTATTCATTTTTAAATGATATAAAAAGTGACCAAAAATGCACTATTTTGGACTTTGGAATTTTTTTGCGCGAACGCCATTGACCGAGTGGTTTAATTAATGATATATTTTTATAATTCGGACATTTCCGCACACGGTGATACCATATATGTTTATTTTTATTTACACTGTGTTTTTTTTTTATGGGAAAAGGGGGGTGATTCAAAGTTTTAATAGGGGAGGAGTTAAATGATCTTTATTCAATTTTTTTTTCACTTTTTTTTTGCAGTGTTATAGCTCCCATAGGGACCTATAACACTGCACACACTGATCTTTATCATTGATCACTGGTTTCTCATAGGAAACCAGTGATCTATGATTCTGCCGCTTGACTGCTCATGCCTGGATCTCAGGCACTGAGCAGTCATTCGGCGATCGGACAGCGAGGAGGCAGGTAGGGGCCCTCCCGCTGTCCTGTAAGCTGTTCGGGATGCCGCGACTTTGCCGCGGCTATCCCGAACAGCCCACTGAGCTAACCGGCAACTTTCGCTTTTGGTTTTAGCCGCGCGGCTCAGCTCTGAGCGCGCGGCTAAAGGGTTAATAGCACGCGGTGCCGCGATCGGCGCTGTGCGCTATTAGAGGCGGGTCCCGGCTTCACTATGACGCCGGGCCCTCCGTGATATGATGCGAGGTTACCGTGTAACCCCGCGTTATATCAGGAGAGCAGGACCAAGGACGTACCGGTACGTCCTTGGTCCTTAAGGGGTTAAGGACCAGGCCCATCTTGGCCTTAAAGGAGAACTCCAGAGTATAAAAATTGTCGCCCATACTGCCGGCAGTAAAAAAATAAAGATGTACATACCTTCCTCCGCTCCCCCGGGGCCTCCGGTAACCGGTTACGGTCTCCGCCGCGATCCACTTCCTGGTTGCCGGTGGTCGGAGAATCATACTGCACTCAGCCAATCACCAGCCTCAGCGAAGTCCGACTCGGCAGGCGATAGGCTGAGCGGCAGTGTGAGAACGCTTCAGGACACAAAATTCTTCACTACACCGGCACCTGCGGCCAGGGCCGAAAACGTCACACTGCCGCTCAGCCTATCGCCGGCCGAGCCGGGACTTCACTGCGGCTGGTGATTGGCTGAGCGCAGTATGACTCTCCGACCACCGGCAACCAGTAAGAGGATCACGGCGGAGACCGAAGCCGGTTACCGGAGGCCACGGGGGAGCGGAGGAAGGTATGTACATGTTTATTTTTTTTACTGCCGGCAGTATGAAGGACAATTTTTATACTCTGGAGTTCTCCTTTAAGGACAAGACCAATTATATTTTTGCATTTTAGTTTTTTCCTCCTCGCCTTCTAAAAATCATAACTCTCTTATATTTCCATCCACAGACCCATATGAGGGCTTGTTTTTTGCATCACCAATTGTACTTTGTAATCACATCACTTATTTTACCATAAAATGTATGGCGCAACCAAACAAATATTATTTATGTGGGAAAATTGAAAAGAAAACCTCAATTTAGCAAATTTTGGAAGGTTTTATTTTCACGCTGTACACTTTCCGGTAAAAATGACATGTTTTCTTTATGCTGTGGGTCAATCCGATTAAAATGATACCCATGTTATATGCTTTTCTATAATTGTACCGCTCAAAAAAAATCTCAAACCATTTTAGCAAAATTAGTATGTTTGAAATTGCCCTATTTTGACCACCTATAACTTTCAATTTTTTCTGTATATGGGGCGATATGAGGGCTCAGTTTTTATCAGTACCACTTTTGCTTAGGTTTTACTTTTTATAAATATTTGAATAATTTATTTTTTGAAAAAAATGTGACAAAAAAGCAGCAATTTTGGACTTTAAAAAAATTTTTTTACGCTTACGCCGTTCACCGTACGGGATAATTAACAGTATATTTTAATAGTTCAGACTTTTACGCAAGACCAAATATTTGTATTAATTTTTTTTTTTTACGCTTTTTTGGGGGTAAAATGGGAAAAACGTCCATTTTACTTTTTTTTATAGGGGGAGGGGATTTTTCACATTTTTTATTTTACATTTTTTTTAACACTTTTTATGTCCCCAGAGGAGACTATCTATAGCAATCATTTGATTGCTAATACTGTTCAGTGCTATGTATAGGACACAGCACTGCTCAGCTCAGAATTATCGGTCATCTTCTGCTCTGGTCTACTCGATCTCAGACCACAGCAGAAGACCCCGGGAGACGGCCGGAACAAGGTGAGGGGACCTCCGGCCGGCATGCTGGATGATCGGATCGCCCGCAGCGCTGCCGCATCATCCATTCAAAGTTCCGCACTGCTGCAGATGCCGTGATCTGTATTGATCAAGGCATCTGAGGGGTTAATGGCGGACATCTGCCATTACCAGCAGTAATAGCAGCCGGGACCTGCCGGGCATGACGCGAGCACAGATCATGGTGGCGCGTAAATGTACGTCATGGTGCTCTAAGTACCACGTCACCATGACGTACATTTACGTCCGTGGTCGTTAAGGGGTTAACCTGTTGGGGACGAAGGGCGTACAGGTACGCCCTTGTTCCCTGGTACCTAAGGACCAAGGGCGTACCTGTACGCCCGTGGGAATTTGGTCCCCTCCGGGCCGGGACCGGAGCGGGATGCCTGCTGAAATCATTCAGCAGGCATCCCGTGACAATGACTGGGGGAGTCCTGAGACCTGTTGCCCCTGGAAGCCAAGACAGAGCAGGGGAAGATGGTGGCAGGTACCTTGGGCACGCTGGGACTGGCGGGGACTGGCAAGTGGAGCAGGGGAGGACCAGCAGGCAAGTGGAGGCAGCCACAGAGGCAGCAGTGAAGATTACCTATTACCCATTGTGAAAATGTAAAATTTGTGGTAAGCATTTTAGTGAAAAAAATAATAATTTTCATTTTCATGTCCAACTTTATTGAAAATTTATCAAACACCTGTGGGTTGTTAAAGGAGTAGTCCAGTGCTGAAAAACTTATCCCCTATCCTAAGGATAAGGGATAAGTTTCAGGTTGCGGGGGACTGACAGCTGGGGCCCACGGCGATCTCCTGTACGGGGATCTCCGCGGGAAGGGGGCGTGTTGACCACCGCACGAAGCGGCGGCTGACACGCCCCCTCAATACAACTCTATGGCAGAGCCGGAGCGCTGCCTTTGGCATTCTCCGGCTCCGCCATAGCGCTGTATTGAGGGGGCGTGTCGGCTGCCGCTTCATGCGGTGGTCGACACCCGCTATCTGGCCAGCGAGCCGGGGCCCCGTAAAGGAGATCGCCCCAGCGGTTGGACCCTCCACGATCTGAAACTTATCCCCTATCCTTAGGATAGGGGATAAGTTTTTAAGCACTGGACTACTCCTTTAAGGCTCACTATACAACTTGTTACGTTCCTTGAGGGGTGTAGTTTCCCAAATAGTATGCCATGAGGGGTGGTTTTTTTTTTTTTTTTTTACTGTTCTGGCACCTTGGGGGCTTCCTAAATGTGACATGCCCTGCAAAAACCATTTCAGCAAAATTCGCTCTCCAAAATCCCATTGTTGCTCCTTCCCTTCTGAGCCCTCTACTGCACCCCCAGAGCACTTTACATCCACAAATGAGGTATTTCCTTACTCAAGAGAAATTGGGTTACAAATTTTGGGGGCTATTTCTCCTTTTACCCCTTGTAAAAATAAAAAATATGGGTCTCCAAGAACATGTTAGTGTAAAAAAATTAAGATTTAGAATTTTCCCCTCCAATTTGCTGCTATTCCTGTGAAACACCTAAAGGGTTAAAAAATGAATGTCATTTTGAATACATTGAGGGGTGCAGTTTTCATAATGGGGTCCTTTATGGGGTATTTCTAACATAAAGACCCTCAAATTCACTTCAAAACTGAACTGGTCCCTGAAAAATTCAGATTTTGAAATTTACTTGAAAAATTGGAAAATTGCTGCTATACTTTGAAGCCCTCTGGCGTCTTCAAAAAGTGAAAACATTTCAACTTTATGATGCAAACATAAAGTAGACATATTGTATATGTGAATCAATATATCATTTATTTCTTATGTCTATTTTCCTTACAAGTAGAGAGCTTCAAATTTATAAAAATGCAAAATGTTTAAATTTTTCATGAAATTTTGCAATTATAGACGAAAATTTACCACTCATAAAGTAGAATATGTCAAGAAAAAACAATCTCGGGATCAAATTCATAAGTACAAGCATCCCAGAGTTATTAATGCTTAAAGTGACAGTGGTCAGAATTGAAAACAATGCTCTGGTCCTTAGGGTCAAAATGGGCTCGGTCCCCATAGGGTTAAACTGTGGACCTTCAGCTGTTGCAAAACTACAAGTCCCAGCATGCCCAGACAGTTAACGGCTGTCCGGGCATGCTTGGAGTTGTAGTTTTGCATCAGCTGGAGAGCCTCAGTTTGGAGACCACTGTTGTGGGTTATGCTTTCACAAAGAACACCTTGAGCTCAGTAGTAAGGCCAGGTTCACACAGTGGCCCTCATTTACTAACAAAATCGGGTTGTAAGTCTATGTTGCTTTCTTACCCGACTGCTTTTTTCCCTGGTATTTATTATTATGTCGCATCTTGTTTGTCGCACGTGGGTTTTGTAGGTTTTGGTTTCCAACTCCTCTGAGCTGTCGGGAAAAAATCCACAACAATTCAACAAATTCGGGTTGGAAACCTTAATAAATACGTGGGAAAACTCAGAAATGTCGGGTAACGCCCCTTTTTCGGGTTTGGGAGAATCCACATCGGGTCTGTCGGGAAAAAATGTCGCATAGTGTCGCAGACTGGCGCACGATGTCTGCGACATGGCACAGACAAAGATGCGACAAAAAAACCCGACAAAAGAGGTCGGGTTTAAAATAGTAAATGAGGGCCAGTGTTTTATGCTTTCTGTCACAGGATACCAACAGATCAATTTCAATGGCCAGTTCCCTATTAAACGCTAAGAGCCCGTTCATATTAAGAATTTCTGCCCAACATTTTGACTTGGAAATTCCAGGCGGACTGTTCCATGATGGGAGTAGTAGTTCCTGTACTAATAGACTGACCACCCAGGGTGTCACTCCTGACACCCGATGTGATCATCCTATCTATAGCAGAGATGCGGAGCTGCTCTATACAGCGCTCAGATCTTTGCTCTGTACTCCGGCCGGCCAGTGATGTGAATAGAATACACATCACTCATTTATATTTTCCGCCCAGAGTGGGGATTGGCCAGATGGTGGCAGCCACTCACCGCTCTCAGAGGGAAATATGAATGAGTGAGTGGCCGGCTGCAGTATAGTGCAGAGATGTGGAGCGCAGGAGAAAGCCGATCTGCATCTCTGCAATAGATAGGACGATCGCATCGGGTGTCAGGAGTGACACCTGCTGTGATTTGTCCTTAACTACAGGTACTACTACTCCCAATATGGAGAACACTCTGCTCCATGTGGGGAGCGGTAGTACCTGCATTGATAGACAGATTGCAGCGAGTGTAACTTCTGACACCTGTTGCTATCTGTCTATTAATGCAGGTACTATAGCTCCCAGCATGAAGCAAAGTGTGTTTCATGTTGGAAGCAGTAGTACTTGCAGTTAAGGAAAGATCACAGCAGATGTCACTCCTGACACCCGCTGTGATCCTCCAGTATAATGTATAGATGCGGCCGGCCGCTCTTCTATGGTCCCCTGCACTGACGTATATATACTGACGTATATATACACCTACACGTATATATACACCTACACGAATATATACACCTATTCATATTTCCCAGAGAGTTGTGATTGGCTGGAATCATCTGGCCAATCACAGCTCTCTGCGGGAAATATGAATAGGTGTATATATACGGCAGTGCAGGGGACCATAGAAGAGCGGCCGGCCGCATCTATAAATTATACAGAAGGATCGTAACGGAACCCGGGCGATCTGTCAAATAGTACAGGAACTACTACTCCCATCATGGAACAGTGTGTTCCATGCTGGGAATAGTAGAACCACCTAAAAAAAAAAGAAAAGTGAAAAACACACACACTACATTTTTATTATTGTCGGCTACATTTTTTGTGCCCTGCCCACCCACATAAATTGATCCCTGTTTAAAAATTTATAAAAATGTTGTTATAAAAAAGATAATTTTTGTTAAATACAATTTTTCCATCACTATTGTATCTTTTTTATTATTATTTTTTAATAGCACCCTACGAAATTGTATTAAAAAAGGTATCTCCATCACTTTTTTGGATCACTTAAGTCCAAAAAAGAATAAAAACAGACTGAAAAAATACTAAAGTTAAAACCCACATGGCGTTTTTCTTGGCGTTTTTCACTTCCATAGACATCTATGGGAGGAAAGCGCCAAGATTTTCCCGATTAAAAATGCCAAACTAGGATTTGGAGGGCATTTTTGAAAACCAACCTCTGAACCCAAAATAGCTGAAAAACGCCCAAAGGATTAAAAAAAAACGCCAAACTGAAAAACGCCAAGTGGATCTGGCATTTTGCAGTTTACTATTGATTTGCAGCTAACATCTGGAAACAGCGTTTTTTTGCAGAAAAAAAAAATGTGCGGCAAAATGGGTGTTTTTACGGCGTTTTTGCCTGAAAATCCTCAGTGGAATTCTAGCCTAAAAAGTATAAAAATAAAAGGCTTTTCAATAAATGAATAAATAAATACCATATATACTCGAGTATAAGCCTAGTTTTTCAGCACGATTTTTCGTGCTGAAAACGCCCCCCTCGGCTTATACTCGAGTGAACTCTCCGCCTGTCAATCCCTTCTCAGTGGTCTTCAACCTGCGGACCTCCAGATGTTGCAAAACTACAGCTCCCAGCATGCCCGCACAGCGATCGGCATGCTGGGAGTTGTAGTTTTGAAACATCTGGAGGTCCGCAGGTTGTAGACCACTGCGGCCTTCGTCATCATCCAGACCCCCCTTTAGTTTTCTACTCAACTCCCCTCGGTGGGAAGGAAGGGTGAGCTGGTCTGGGAGGTCCCTGCGCATGAACGTCCCTGTGCATCGTCGTCAAGGCAACAACACTAGTCCGGCCCGGAGCGAAGAAGAAGGCCTCCCGGTGAAGATGGACAGCCTGAAACGACTAACCCTCCCCACCGGACGGTCCCTGCAGCATAGATGGCCCGGACCAGCTCACCCTTCCTTCCCACCGAGGGGAGGTGAGTAGAAAACTAAAGGGGGTGTCTGGATGATGATGAAGGCCGCAGTGGTCTTCAACCTGCGGACCTCCAGAGGTTTCAAAACTACAACTCCCAGCATGCCCGGACAGCCATCGGCTGTCCGGGCATGCTGGGAGTTGTAGTTTTGAAACATCTGTAGGTCCGCAGATGTTGAAGACCACTGATGAAGGGATTAACAGGCGGTGATGATGTATTTCCCATCCTAGGCTTATAGTCGAGTCAATAACTTTTCCTGGGTTTTTGGGTTGAAATTAGGGGCCTCGGCTTATATTCGGGTCGGCTTATACTCGAGTATATACGGTAACTAAATAAAGTGAACTAAAAATAAAATAAATGCCCCATGTCCAATACGGCCCCATACTACCCCCCCAAAAAAACATAACCTATACATAATAGGTATTGCCATGTTTGTAAAAGGTATTGCCATGTTTGTATATACTTGTACTATTAAATGATAATGTTGCCCCTAGGCATCTTAGCCCCTATCATTTAGAACTCCGGCTGCGGCACTGGAGGCTCGTGTATGCTCCAGAGAAAGTTGTGAAATTCTTTTCTGTCTGACAACAGTGCTCTCTGCTGACACCTCTCTCTGTGTTAGGAACTGTCCAGAGCTGGAATCGTTTGCTATGGGGCTTTGCTCCTACTCTGGACAGTTCCTGACACAAACAGTCAGCAGAGAGTACTGTGGTCAGACTAAAAAAATAGAACTTCACAACTTCCTCTGGAGCATACAAGAGATGATAAGTACTGGAAGGATTAAGATTTTTTAATAGAAGTAATTAACAAATCTGTTTAATCTTATAGCACCAGTTTATTTGATTTTTTTTTTCCATCGGAGTACCCCTTTAATGCACCAAGAAGTACATTTACATCCTGTACATGATGCAAGTACCAAAGCGGAGCTCGCATCATGCACGGCAGGTCTCGGCTCTTATCAGCAGCCAGGGACCCGCCGGTAATGGCGGACATCAGAGACTGATATCTGCCATTAACCCCTCAGATGCCTTGATCAATACAGATCACGGCATCTGCGGCAATGCGGCACTTGTAATCAATGATCCAATCGCCCGTGGAACGGCCGCAGGGATACAATCATCCAAGATGGTGGACGGAGGTCCCATCACCTGCTCTGGCCTTCATCCCGGGGTCTTATTCTCTGGTCTGCCTTCCAGCAAAAATTGGTACCGATAATACTACATATCACAGCGCAAAAAAATATGCCCTCATACTGTCCTGTATACAGAAAAATGAGTAAGCTATAGGTTGTCAAAATAGGGCAATTTTAAACATACTCGTTTTATAAAAAACAAAAAGTTTAAAGGAAATCTGTCATCAGTGTCACCTGCACTAACCTGTACAGACAGGTAGTGCAGGTGACACTGATGACAATGGTACTTACCTGACCCCGTTCCGTGCTGTGGTTCTCTGGCAATCTTCTTCAGTATCATCAGCTCCCTACTTGGAGCATGGGCGGAACTTAGTGATGTCATCGCTGCTGTTTGCTAGCAGAGGGACCCAGCAGAGAACAGCAGCTGTGACGTCACTAAGCCTCGCCCATGCTCCAAAATGCGCCCGGAGCTGATGATACTGAAGAGGATTGCCAGAGAACCACAGCACGGAACGGGGTCAGGTAAGTACCGTTGTCATCAGTGTCACCTGTACTACCTGTCTGTACAGGTTAGTGCAGGTGAGGCCGATGAAATATTTTCTTTAACCCCTTAAAGGGGTTCTCTGCCCCTAGACATCTTATCCCCTATCCAAAGGATAGGGGATAAAATGTCTGATTGTGGGGGTACCGCCGCTGGGGACCCCCGGGCTCTCGGCTACAGCACCCCTCTGTCATTACTGCACAGAGCAAACTCGCTCTGTGCGTAATGACGGGCAATACAGGGGCCGAAGCATCGTGGCGGCCTTCATGCCCCCTCCCATAGACTTGCATTAAGGGTGTGGGCCGTAACGTCACGAGGGACGAAGCCGTGATGTCACGATGCTGCTCCGGCCCCTGTATCGCCCGTCATTACGCACAGAGCGAGTTTGCTCTGTGCAGTAATGACAGAGGGGTGCTGCAGCCGAGATCCCAGGGGTCCCCAGCGGCAGGACCCCAGCGATCAGACAAAGGATATCTAGGGGCGGAATACCCCTTTAACCCCTTAAGGACCGAGCCCTTTTTCACCTTAAGGACCGGAGCGTTTTTTGCAATTCTGACCACTGTCACTTTAAACATTAATAACTCTGGAATGCTTTTAGTTATCATTCTGATTCCGAGATTGTTTTTTCGTGACATATTCTACTTTAACTTAGTGGTAAAATTTTATGGTAACTTGCATCCTTTCTTGGTGAAAAATCACCAAATTTGATGAAAAAAATGAAAATTTTGCATTTTTCTAACTTTGAAGCTCTCTGCTTGTAAGGAAAATGGATATTCAAAATATATTTTTTTTGGGTTCACATATACAATATGTCTACTTTATGTTTGCATCATAAAATTTATGAGTTTTTACTTTCGGAAGACATCAGAGGGCTTCAAAGTTCAGCAGCAATTTTGAAATTTTTCACAAAATTTTCAAACTCGCTATTTTTCATGGACCAGCTCACGTTTGAAGTGGATTTGAAGGGCCTTCATATTAGAAATGCCCCATAAAAGACCCCATTATAAAAACTACACCCCCCAAAGTATTCAAAATGACATTCAATAAGTGTATTAACCCTTTAGGTGTTTCACAGGAATAGCAGCAAAGTGAAGGAGAAAATTCAAAATCTTAATTTTTTACACTCGCATGTTCTTGTAGACCCAATTTTTGAATTTTTGCAAGGGGTAAAAAGGAGAAAATTTTTACTTGTATTTGAAACCCAATTTCTCTCGAGTAAGCACATACCTCATATGTCTATGTTAATTGTTCAGCGGGCGCAGTAGAGGGTTCAGAAGGGAAGGAGCGACAAATGGTTTTTGGGGGGCATGTCACCTTTAGGAAGCCCCTATGGTGCCAGAACAGCAAAAAAACACACATGGCATACCATTTTTAAAACTAGACCCCTCAGAGAACGTAAAAAGGGGTAAAGTGAACCTTAATACCCCACAGGTGTTTCACGACTTTTGCATATGTAAAAAAAAATTTTTTTTTTTACCTAAAATGCTTGGTTTCCCAAAAATTTTGCATTTTTAAAATGTGTAATAGCAGAAAATACCCCCCAAAATTTGAAACCCAATTTCTCCCGATTCAGAAAACACCCCATATGGGGGTGAAAATTGCTCTGCTGGCGCACTACAGGTCTCAGAAGAGAAGGAGTCACATTTGGCTTTTTGAAAGCAAATTTTGCTCTGGGGGCATGCCGCATTTAGGAAGCCCCTATGGTGCCAGAACAGCAAAAAAAAAACACATGGCATACCATTTTGGAAATTAGACCCCTCGGGGAAAGTAACAAGGGGTAATGTGAACCTTAATACCCTACAGGTGTTTCACGACTTTTGCATATGTAAAAAAAATTTTTTATTTTTTACCTAATATGCTTGGTTTCCCAAAATTTTTACATTTTTAAAAAGGGTAATAGCAGGAAATACCCCCCAAAATTTGAAGCCCAATTTCTCCCGATTCAGAAAACACCCCATATGGGGGTGAAAAGTGCTATGCTGGCGCACTACAGGTCTCAGAAGAGAAGGAGTCACATTTGGCTTTTTGAAAGCAAATTTTGCTCTGGGGGCATGCCGCATTTAGGAAGCCCCTATGGTGCCAGAACAGCAAAAAAAAACACATGGCATACCATTTTGGAAACTAGACCCCTCGGGGAACGTAACAAGGGGTAATGTGAACCTTAATACCCTACAGGTGTTTCACAACTTTTGCATATGTGAAAATTTTTTATTTTTTTTTACCTAAAATGCTTGGTTTCCCAAAATTTTTACATTTTTAAAAAGGGTAATAGCAGAAAACACCCCCCAAAATTTGAAGCCCAATTTCTCCCGATTCAGAAAACACCCCATATTGGGGTGAAAAGTGCTCTGCTGGCGCACAACAGGTCTCAGAAGAGAAGGAGTCACATTTGGCTTTTTGAAAGCAAATTTTGCTCTGGGGGCATGCCGCATTTAGGAAGCCCCTATGGTGCCAGGACAGCAAAAAAAATAACACATGGCATACCATTTTGGAAACTAGACCCCTCGGGGAACGTAACAAGGGGTTAAGTGAACCTTTATACCCCACAGGTGTTTCATGACTTTTGTATATGTAAAAAAAAAATTTTTTTTTTTACCTAAAATGCTTGTTTTCCCAAAAATTTTACATTTTTAAAAAGGGTAATAGCTGAAAATACCCCACAAAATTTAAAGCCCAATTTCTCCCGAGTACGGCGATACCCCATATGTGGCCCTAAACTGTTGCCTTGAAATACGACAGGGCTCCAAAGTGAGAGCGCCATGCGCATTTGAGGCCTAAATTAGGGATTGCATAGGGGTGGACATAGGGGTATTCTACACCAGTGATTCCCAAACAGGGTGCCTCCAGCTGTTGTAAAACTCCCAGCATGCCTGGACAGTCAGTGGCTATCTGGCAATACTGGGAGTAGTTGTTTTGCAACAGCTGGAGGCTCCGTTTTGGAAACAGTGGCGTACCAGACGTTTTTCATTTTTATTAGGGAGGGGAGGGGGGCTGTGTAGGGGTATGTGTATATGTAGTGTTTTTTACTTTTTATTTTATTTTGTGGTAGTGTAGTGTAGTGTTTTTAGGGTACAGTCACACGGGCGGGGGGTTCACAGTAGTTTCTCGCTGGCAGTTTGAACTGCGGCAGAAAATTTGACGCAGCTCAAACTTGCAGCCGGATACTTACTGTAATCCTCCGCCCATGTGAGTGTACCCTGTACGTTCACATTGGGGGGGGGGGGGGGGAACATCCAGCTGTTGCAAAACTACAACTCCCAGCATGTACGGTCTATCAGTGCATGCTGGGAGTTGTAGTTTTGCAACCGCTGGAGGCTCCGTTTTGGAAACAGTGACGTACCAGACGTTTTTCATTTTTATTGGGGAGGGGAGGGGGGCTGTGTAGGGTATGTGTATATGTAGTGTTTTTTACTTTTTATTTTATTTTGTGTTAGTGTAGTGTAGTGTTTTTAGGGTACAGTCACACGGGCGGGGGTTCACAGTAGTTTCTCGCTGGCAGTTTGAGCTGCGACAGAAATTTTGCGGCAGCTCAAACTTGCAGCCGGATACTTACTGTAATCCTCCGCCCATGTGAGTGTACCCTGTACGTTCACATTGGGGGGGGGGGGGGGGGATTAACATCCAGCTGTTGCAAAACTACAACTCCCAGCATGTACGGTCTATCAGTGCATGCTGGGAGTTGTAGTTTTGCAACAGCTGGAGACACACAGGTTGTGAAACACCGAGTTTGGTAACAAACTCAGTGTTTTGCAACCAGTGTGCCTTCAGCTGTTGCAAAAGCTACAACCCCCAGCATGTACGGACAGCGGAAGGGCATGCTGGGTCTTGTAGTTATGCAACAGCCAGAGGCATACTACATTGGCTGGGGATGCTGGGGATTGTAGTTATGCAACAGCTGGAGACACACTGGTTTACTACTTAACTCAGTGTGCCTTCAGCTGTTGCAAAACTACAACTCTCAGCAGTCACCGACAGCCAACGGGCATGCTGGGAGTTGTAGTTATGCAACCACCAGATGCACCACTACAACTCCCAGCATGCACTTTAGCTGATTGTGCAAGCTGGGAGTTGTAGTTAGACAACAGCTGAAGGTACACTTTCCCATAGAAAGAATGTGCCTCCAGCTGTTGCAAAACTACAAGTCCCAGCATGCCCATAAGGGCATGCTGGAAGTTGTGGTGGTCTGTCTCCTGCTGTTGCATAACTACAGCTCCCAGCATGCCCTTGTTGCATGCTGGGAGCTGTTGCTAAGCAACAGCAGGAGGCTGTCACTCACCTCCAACGATCCAGCCGCACAGGTCAGTCCCTCGTCGTCTCCGCCGCCGCCGCTGCTCCTGGGGCCCCGATCCCAACAGGGACGCCGGGGATCGGGGTCCCCAGCACCGGGGGTCGTCTTCCCGCACCCGCTCACGTCCTCCGGAAGAGGGGCGGAGCGGGTTGCGGGAGTGACACCCGCAGCAGGCGCCCTGATTGGTCGGCCGGTAATCCGGCCGACGAATCAGGGCGATCGTGAGGTGGCACCAGTGCCACCTCACCCCTGCTGGCTCTGGCTGTTCGGGGCCGTCTCTGACGGCCCCGATCAGCCAGTAATTCCGGGTCATCGGGTCACTGGAGACCCGATTAACCCGGAATCTGCCGCAGATCGCTGGACTGAATTGTCCAGCGATCTGCGGCAATCGCCGACATGGGGGGACATAATGACCCCCCTGGGCGATATGCCGGGATGCCTGCTGAACGATTTCAGCAGGCATCCGGCTCCGGCTCCCCTCCGGCTAGCGGTGGGGGCCGGAAATGCTCAGGGCGTATCCATACGCCCTCGGTCCTTAAGGACTTGGAAACGGGGGCGTATGGATACGCCCTATGTCCTTAAGGGGTTAAGGATGGACCTATTTTTTTACCATAATGACCAGTCCCTTTTTTTTTAATTTGATATGTATCTCTTTAAATGGTAACTTTAGAATGCTTTTTCTGAGTTGAGCGATTCTGAGATAGTTTTTTTGTGACATGTTGTATTTTACATAAGTGGTGCATTTTTGTTGACACATGAAGCATTTTTTGTGAAAAACTTGGCGTTTTTTATTTTATTATATTTTTATGGTGTTCACTGTGCAGTAAAAGTGATGTTATATTTATTCTGTGGGTCGGTACAATTATGGCGATACCCATTTTATATCGCTTGTTATGTTCTTTTTCCTTTTTCTGAGCAGAATTCTATTTTTCCCTTTTTTGTGTTATGTTCCGACAGCTGTAACTTTTTTATTCTTCGTCCGAGTGAGGGCTTATTTTTTTGCGGGACAAGCTGTACTTTATATTGGTATCATTTTTGTGATACACGCTACCTTTGATTTTTTTTATACCGCTATTTGTATCAAAATTGGCGAATTTTGTGTATTTTTTTAAGGCGTTCACCATGCGGGATAATTTACATTATAGCTTTAAAGTACACGTCATTATGGAAGTGACAATATCTAATATGTATATGATTTGTGTCTTGTTTGTTTTTATGATGATAATACAGGGCTTTTATTGGGAAAGGGGCATTTTTTTTATTTTTTATTACACTTCATACTTTTATTAATTTTTTTCTTCACTTTTTACAGGTTATACTATGCTGCAATACATTTGTACCACAGCACAGTATAACCTGATGACCTGCACACACTACAGCCTGAGCGATCCAGCCTATGGCTGGATCTCACAGGCTTCCCTAGCAGGCAGACAGGAGGTCATGATCTGACCTCCTGCTGCCATAGCAACCAATGGCGACCCGCGATTTGTAATCTATTTGTAATTTGTAAGTCCAGTAAGTGAGGGTGGGCTAGCACTCCTCTGTGCTCTCTCCTGTCTGATAGCACTCCTCTGTGCTCTCTCCTGCCTGATCGGACTCCTCTGTGCTCTCTCCAGTCTGATAAGACTCCTCTGTGCTCTCTCCTGTCTGATAGGACTCCTCTGTGCTCTCTCCAGTCTGATAAGACTCCTCTGTGCTCTCTCCTGTCTGATAGGACTCCTCTGTGCTCTCTCCTGTCTGACAGTACTCATCTGTGCTCTCTCCTGTCTGATATGGCTCCTCTGTGCTCTCTCCAGTCTGATAGGACTCCTCTGCGCTCTCTCCTGTCTGATAGTACTCCTCTGTGCTCTCTCCCATCTGATAGTACTCCTCTGTGCTCTCCCCTGTCTGATAGCACACCTCTGTGCTCTCTCCTCTCTGATAGGACTCCTCTGTGCTCTCACCTGTCTAATAGTACTCCTCTGTGCTCTCTCCTGTTTGATAGGGCTCCTCTGTGCTCTCTCCTGTCTGATAGAGCTCCTCTGTGCTCTCTCCTGTCTGATAGTACTCCTCTATGCTCTCTCCTGTCTGATAGTACTCCTCTGTGCTCTCTCCTGTCTGATAGCACTCCTCTGTGCTCTCTCCTGTCTGATAGGACTCCTCTGTGCTCTTTCCTGTCTGATAGTACTCCTTTGTGATCTCTCCTCTTTGGTAGTACTTCTCTGTGTGCTCTCCTGCTTGATATATGAAAACCAATGCCCAGGAGGCAGTTCATTTCAAGTTTTAATGACAGCAGTTCATCCACCCACCAGTTCCTGTAGCACAGCAGGCACAGGACACATGTTTACTCTCGTATGAGAGATTGTGTATATGTAGAGTGGTTAAGCTGCTGGGCTTTTAACTATTAGGCTTCCTTTCAAATTCATACAAGTTTTTCTTCATTTAAATATGTTCTCCTCCTTTACCATGTTGATTCCCTTTATGTATTTAAAAGTCTCTATCATATCCCGTCTGATATCCTCCTGTCTGATAGCACTCCTCTGTGCTCTCTCCTGTCTGATAGGACTCATCTGTGCTCTCTTCTGTCTGATAGGACTCCTCTGTGCTCTCTCCTGTCTGATAGGACTCCTCTGTGCTCTATCCTGTCTGATAGGACTCCTCTGTGCTCTCTCTTGGCTGATAGGACTCCTCTGTGCTCTCTCCTGTCTTATAGTACTCCTTTGTGCTCTCTCCTGTCTGATAGGACTCCTCTGTGCTCTCTCCTGTCTTATAGGACTCCTCTGTGCTCTCTCCTGTCTGATAGTACTCCTCTGTGCTCTCTCATGTCTGATAGGACTCCTGTGTGCTCTCTCTTGTCTGATAGGACTCATCTGTGCTCTCTCCTGTCTGATAGCACTCCTCTGTGCTCTCTCCTCTCTGATAGCACTCCTCTGTGCTCTCACCTGTCTGATAGTACTCCTCTGTGCTCTCTCCTGTCTGACAGAACTCCTCTGTGCTCTCTCCTGTCTGATAGGGCTCCTCTATGCTCTCTACTGTCTGATAGGGCTCCTCTGTGCTCTCTCCAGTCTTATAGGGCTCCTCTGTGCTCTCTCCTGTCTGATAGTACTCCTCTATGCTCTCTCCTGTCTGATAGGACTCCTCTGTGCTCTCTCCAATCTGAAAGGACTCCTCTGTGCTCTCTCCTGTCTGATAGGACTCATATGCGCTCTCTCCTGTCTGATAGGACTCCTATGTGCTCTATCCTGTCTTTTAGGACTCCTCTGTGCTCTCTCCTTTCTGAAAGGACTCCTCTGTGCTCTCTCCTGTCTGATAGTACTCCTCTGTGTTCTCTCCTGTCAGATAGGACTCCTCTGTGCTCTCTCCTGTCTGATGGGACTCCTCTGTGCTCTCACCTGTCTGATAGTACTCCTCTGTGTTACGCCGAGCGCTCCGGGTCCCCGTTCCTCCCCGGAGCGCTCGCCTCATCCTCGTTGTTGCAGCGCCCCGGTCAGATCCACTGACCGGGTGCGCTGCGGTCCCGCCTCCAGCCGGGATGCGATTCGCGATGCGGGTGGCGCCCGCTCGCGATGCGCACCCCGGTCCCCGTACCTGACTCGCTCTCCGTCGGTCCTGTCCCGGCGCGCGCGGCCCCGCTCCCTAGGGCGCGCGCGCGCCGGGTCTCTGCGATTTAAAGGGCCAGTGCACCAATGTTGGTGCCTGGCCCAATCTTCCCAATTAGCTTAATTAGTTTCCACCTGTGCACTCCCTACTTATACCTCACTTCCCCTGCACTCCCTTGCCGGATCTTGTTGCCCTTGTGCCTAGTGAAAGCGTTCCCTTGTTTGTTCCTAGCCCGTGTTCCAGACCTCCTGCCGTTGCCCCTGACTACGATCCTTGCTGCCTGCCCCGACCTTCTGCTACGTCCGACCTTGCCTTTGTCTACTCCCTTGTACCGCGCCTATCTTCAGCAGTCAGAGAGGTTGAGCCGTTGCTAGTGGATATGACCTGGTCACTACCGCCGCAGCAAGACCATCCCGCTTTGCGGCGGGCTCTGGTGAAAACCTGTAGTGACTTAGAACCGGTCCACTAGCACGGTCCTCGCCAATCCCTCTCTGGCACAGAGGATCCACCTCCTACCAGCCGGGATCGTGACAGTAGATCCGGCCATGGATTCCGCTGAGGTGCCGCTGTCAAGTCTTGCCGACATTTTCACGATGATCACCCAACAAAATCACCAGCTGGCATACTTGTCCTCCGTGAAACAGCAACTGAAGTCACAGTTACAGCAGCTGCTGCCACTGACACAGCAGCTGCAACTGCAACAACCATCTCCTCCGCCGTCTCCTGCAACTCCTCCGCAGCGTCCGGCCATGGATTCCGCTGAGGTCCGTGGTGTCTTCGAGGAGCCTGCCCGAGCTTCTTCTGCCGAGACTGCCCTGCTGAACCTGGCCCAGGGTGTTTCTTCCGTTGGCGAGTACGCCATTCAGTTCCGTGCTCTTGCTTCCGAGTTGTCCTGGAATAGTGAGGCTCTCTGCGCGACCTTTAAAAAAGGCCTATCCAGCAACATTAAAGATGTTCTGGCCGCACGAGAGACTCCTGCTAACCTACATGAACTCATTTATCTTGCCACTCGCATTGACATGCGTTTTTCCGGATGGCGTCTGGAGCTCCGCCTGGATATGGACTTTGTTCGCACGAGGCGTTTTTTCTCCCCGGCTCCTCTCTCCTCTGGTCCTCTGCAAACCGTTCCTGTGCCTCCCGCCGTGGAGGCTATGCAAGTTGACCGGTCTCGCTTGACACCTCAAGAGAGGACACGACGCCGCATGGAGAATCTTTGCCTGTACTATGCCGGTACCGAACACTTCCTGAAGGATTGTCCTATCCGTTCTCCCCGCCTGGAAAGACGTACGCTGACTCCGCACAAAGGTGACACAGTTCTTGATGTCAACTCTGCTTCTCCACGCCTTACTGTGCCTGTGCGGATATCTGCCTCTACCTTCTCTACTATGGCCTTCTTGGATTCCGGATCTGCAGGAAATTTTTTTTTGGCCTCTCTTATCAACAGGTTCAACGTCCCTGTGACCAGTCTCGCCAGACCCCTCTACATCAATTGTGTTTACAATAAAAAATTGGACTGTCTCGTGCGTTACCGCACGGAACCCTTCCTAATGTGCATCGGACCTCATCACGAAAAAATTGAGTTTTTTTTCCTCAGGTTCTTTGGCCCCAAGAAGAGGGGGAGACCCAAGGGGGGGGGGGTACTGTTACGCCGAGCGCTCCGGGTCCCCGTTCCTCCTCGGAGCGCTCGCCTCATCCTCGTTGTTGCAGCGCCCCGGTCAGATCCACTGACCGGGTGCGCTGCGGTCCCGCCTCCAGCCGGGATGCGATTCGCGATGCGGGTGGCGCCCGCTCGCGATGCGCACCCCGGTCCCCGTACCTGACTCGCTCTCCGTCGGTCCTGTCCCGGCGCGCGCGGCCCCGCTCCCTAGGGCGCGCGCGCGCCGGGTCTCTGCGATTTAAAGGGCCAGTGCACCAATGTTGGTGCCTGGCCCAATCTTCCCAATTAGCTTAATTAGTTTCCACCTGTGCACTCCCTACTTATACCTCACTTCCCCTGCACTCCCTTGCCGGATCTTGTTGCCCTTGTGCCTAGTGAAAGCGTTCCCTTGTTTGTTCCTAGCCCGTGTTCCAGACCTCCTGCCGTTGCCCCTGACTACGATCCTTGCTGCCTGCCCCGACCTTCTGCTACGTCCGACCTTGCCTTTGTCTACTCCCTTGTACCGCGCCTATCTTCAGCAGTCAGAGAGGTTGAGCCGTTGCTAGTGGATACGACCTGGTCACTACCGCCGCAGCAAGACCATCCCGCTTTGCGGCGGGCTCTGGTGAAAACCTGTAGTGACTTAGAACCGGTCCACTAGCACGGTCCTCGCCAATCCCTCTCTGGCACAGAGGATCCACCTCCTACCAGCCGGGATCGTGACACTCTGTGCTCTCTCCTTTCTGAAAGGACTCCTCTGTGCTTTCTCCTGTCTGATAGGTCTCCTCTGTGCTCTCTCCTGTCTGATAGGATTCCTCTGTGCTCTCTCCTGTCCTATCAGACACAGAGGAATGCTAGCCCACTCTCACTTACTGGGCTTTGTCCATGCCTGTGCTTCAGCTTGGACAAAGCCATGATTTTATAAGCCATGATTTCTATAAAAAGGAAATCAAATTTTCTTATTAAGTATATCAGAAAGGTTAAGGTTTTGCCAAGATGCATAACATATTAAAAGGTTTTGTATCTGACAGCGCCCCTTTAGTTTTTTTTTTTAAAGTAGTACAATAATAGAAAAGTATCTAAACATGGGTATCATTTTAATTAACTCATAGAATAAAGAAAACAAGTCATTTTACCGTAAAAAGTGTACAGCTTAAAAATGAAACCTTCCAAAATTAGCAAAATTGCGTTTTTCTTTTCAATGTTGGTTTTGCCATACATTTTATAGTAAAATGAGTGATGTCATTACAAAGTACAATTGGTCATGGTAAAAACAAGCCATCATATGGGTCTGTGGACTGAAATATAAAAAAAAGTTATGATTTATAGAAGGCAAAGGGGAAAAAACAAAAATTTAAAAAAAGTAAAAACATTTTTGGGCTGTGTCCTTAACCCGTTACTTAATGGGGTACTCCGTGGAAAACATTTATTTTTTTTAAATCAACTGGTGCCAGAAAGTTAAACAGATTTGTAAATGACTTCTATTAAAAATCTTTACCCTTTCAGTACTTTTTAGCAGCTGTATGCTACAGAGGAAATTCTTTTCTTTTTTAATTTCTTTTTTGTCTTGTCCACAGTGCTCTATGCTGACACCTCTGTCCGTGTCAGTAACTGTCCAGAGCAGCATAGGTTTGCAATGGGGATTTTCTCCTGCTCTGGACAGTTCCTGATGCGGGCATCAGGTGTCAGCAGAGAGCTCTGTGGATATGACAAATAAAAAATTCAAAAAGAAAATAATTTCCTCTGTAGCATACAGCTGCTAAAAAGTACTGGAAGGGTAAACATTTTTTTAATAGAAGTCATTTACAAATCTGTTTAACTTTCTGGAACCAGTTGATTTAAAAAAAAACGCCCTGTTCCCGATACTGATGCTTGAAGAATGCTCATGAGCTGAGCACGCTTCATACCCGGTGGGTCATGACTGCTATCAACAGCCTGGACCCAGGGTTAATGGTGGACATCCCCGATTGGGCGATCACAGCATCTGTAATGTTAAAAAAGATACCAACAGCTCAGCGGAGCTGATTGGGACCATCTTGGTGAAATGTCCCTATCAGCTAAGAGGACGGCGAGAGGGCCCTTACCTGCTTCCTCGCCGTCTGATCGGGGATTTGATTCTCCCAGCCAGCCATGGCAGGCTAGAGCAGCAGAGCACTGATAACACTGATTAATGCTGAGCCAAAGCTTAGCATTGAACAGTGTATGCAATTAAATAATTGCATGGTATAGCCCACTAAGGGGACAAAAAAAAAATAGCAAAAAGTGTAAAAAAGAAAAAGTTAATAAATGTGAATAAGCCCCTCCCCTAAAACAAGTTTGAATCACCCTTCAATTCCCATTTTTTAAATAAAATAATTTAATAAAAAATAAACATAAATATATGTGGTATCGCCACGTGCGTAAATGTCTGAACTATTAAAATATAAGGTTAGTTAAATCTCACGGTCGATGGCGTACACGTAAAAAAATACCAAAGTCCAATATTGTGCATTTTTGGTCCCATATATTTATATATATTAACCCCATAAGGACCACGGGTTTTTCCGTTTTTGCACTTTCGTTTTTTCCTCCTCACCTTTTAAAAATCATAACCATTTCACTTTTGCACCGAAAAATCCATATTATGGCTTATTTTTTGCACCATCAATTCTACCTTGCAGTGACATCAGTCATTTTACCCAAAAATCTACAGCGAAACAGGAGAAAAAATCATTGTGCGGCGAAATTGAAGAAAAAACGCCAGTTCGTAACTTTTGAGGGCTGCCGTTTCTACGTAGTACATTTTTCGGTAAAAATGACACCTTATCTTTATTCTGTAGGTCCATACGGTTAAAATGATACCCTACTTATATAGGTTTGATTTTGTCGTACTTCTAGAAAAAATCATAACTACATGCAGGAAAATGTATACGTTTAAAATTGTCATCTTCTGACCCCTATATCTTTTTTTTTCTTTCTGCGTATGGGGCGGTATGAGGGCTCATATTTTGCGCCGTGATCTGAAGTTTTTACTGGTACCATTTTTGGATTGATCACTTTTTGATTGCTTTTTATTCATTTTTTCATGATATAAAAAGTGACCAAAAATACGCTATTTTGGACTTTGGATTTTTTTTGCGCGTACGCCATTGACCCTGCGGTTTAATTAATGATATTTTTTTTATAGTTCGGACATTTACACACGTGGCGATACCACATATGTTTATGTTTATTTTTATTTACATGTTTTTTTTTTTTTAATGGGAAAAGGAGGGTGATTTGGACTTTTATTAGGGAAAGGGTTAAATCACATTTATTAACTTTTTTTAAAAATTTTTTTTGCCCCATAGGGGGCTATAACATTGCATACGCTGATTTCCAGCACTGTTCACTGCAAAGCCATAGCTTTGCATTGATCAGTGTTATCGGCGGTCGATTGCTCAAGCCTGAATCTCAGGCTTAGAGCAATCAATCGCCAATCGGACGCGCCGGAGGAAGGTGAGTGACCCTCCGCTCGCGTCCCAGCTGATCGGGACACCGTATTTTCACTGCGGTGGTCCCGATCAGCCCCACTGAGTAGCCGGGAAGCTTTTACTTTCGTTTTAGATGCTGCGTTCAACTTTGAACGCCGTGTCTAAAGGGTTAATAGCGCGTGGCACCGCGATCGCTGCCGCGCACTATTAGCCCCGGGTCCTGGCTTCAGCTACATGCCGGGACCGACCCGATATGACACGTAGTCACCGCGTGACCATGCGTTATATCGCGGGAGCCGGCCACTGACGTAAATATACGTCCGTGGTCGTTAAGGGGTTAAACATACTAATTTTGGTGCATGTAGTTATAATTATTTTAAGTAGTAAAAGAAAATAAAACCTACATAAATTGTAACCGTATGGACCTACAGAATAAACATAAGGCTTCATTTTCACTGAAAATTGCACTGCGTAGAAACTAAAGCCCCCAAAATGTAGAACCCATGATCATTTTTTTTGTTTTGCCGCATATTATGTTATGAAAACAGGTGATATCATTACAAAGTACAATTGGTGATGCAGAAAACAAGCCCTTATATGGGTCTGTAGGTGCAAAATTGAAAGCGTTAGGCTAGGTTCACACTGTGGAATTTCTGGGCAGAAATTCTGACGGAGATTTAGCCGGCGGCACTAGGACTGCAATGCCGTCCCCATAGATGTCAATTCATTTCTGAGCAGATCTCCCAAAAGATCTACCCAGAGATGCATTGTCGTCTATGGAGAAGGCACTGCAGTGCGTGCGGTCCTAGTGCCGCCGGCTAAATCTCCGGCAGAAATTCTGCCCAAAGATTCCGTTGTGTGAACCTAGCCTTATGATTTTTAGAAGGGGAGAAAATAAAAGTGCAAAAACAAAATTGGCCGGGTCCGGCTAAAATGGGCTGAGTCCTTAAGAGGTTAAGGGGTTAATTATCCTGCACGGTAAATGCCGTAAAAAAAACAACATGAAAACAAAACTACAACTCCCTGCATGCCCAGACAGCCAACGGCTGTCTGGGCATGCTGGGAGTTGTAGTTTTGCAACAGCTGGAAGCACTTTGCTTGGGAAACACTGGGCTAGGGCTACCTGGTGACTTGCGGCCATGTGACATGAGATGGCCATATACGTCATAAGATGCTGTTTTTGGCAAGATGGTGATGAGAAGGTAAATTACCTGGCAAGGGCTTCATATATGTACTGGGCAGATGCTCTGCAGAGCTGTGGCTGGGGTTTCATTACACATTTGTTGTTTATGTCACTACATAGAACCAATGAACATGGCGCCTCATGCTCTCTACTACATAGAGCCAATGAACATGGCGCCTCATGCTCTCTACTACATAGAGCCAAGGAACATGGCGCCGCATGGTCTCTTTACATCACAGTGCATTCAGACAGCAAGTGTCCAAGCTTCCAGCGCAGCACAGTATAGGCGTGCCGTCACCTGTGGATTTTTTAGTCACGTGTTCACGTAGCGCCACCCCTATAGGTTGAAAGTTTCCCGCCACCAATTCGAAGCCGACCAGTGACGTCATATGCTCTGTATAAAAGCCTGAGCCGGTCGGCTTGTCACACAGTGGGAATTGGAGGGAATCACATCTGCTAACCCTAATTCACTCGGGTCAGGGCTCCCATGTGCCGCTCGTTGTTTTGCCGGTTGTCTTTCAGCGGGCGGGGGAGCTCAGGGAAGCGAGGACTAAAAAACGGCAGCCGCGGGCCCTCCTGTTCCCACCGCCCCTGCCTCTTCACACCGCGCCTGGGGTCTCGCCACAATGTCCTGCAGCTTCCAGTTATGAGGCCGCGGTCTACCGCCCTATTTGGTAGTCGCGAAGAGTTCGTCTCTGTCAGCCTTGGTCGCTGTGGACGGAGTGCGGGATCCCACAGGCAGAGCGGGGAATACTAACGCGAGCCGCGCCGCCTGTACGGTCCTCCGCTCCTGAGCTGTGGAGCGGTGGGGTGCGGGGCTCCGACATGTCTACTAGGGCTACACCGAGACTTCTGCGTTACCGAGAGTGCGGAGGGTACAGGCGGCGTATGCGCTACTTACCGGAGCCCGCCATTGTAGACTCCGCGGTTCTCTAATGCACTTTATGGCCTTTAACTTTGTGGCCAGACACAGCTGCTTAGTACTATAGGTTCAGTGACGAAACATTGGAAGATTATTCTGTACTAATATCATAGCTCACAACGAATTACAGGGATGTTTTCTTTTATGCCATTGGCTCAATGTTCTAACTATGGTGTCTCCTTAAGTTTAGTTCAAAGTCTATGGGATCTGTGGGAACTTTTGGTGCTGGCTGTGCTACAACAAAACATTTAAATGGGCACTGTCAGCTACAGAAACTTCTTATAGGTTGTCCATGGCATAACATTAAAGAGTAGCTCCCACCATCCTATTTTTTTTTCTGTCCCTGCCTATTGCCAATCTATCCCTAACCCCCTCCCTGCTTTTAATTTTTTTTGTTTACCATATTAAAAATGCCTTTTTGTCTGCCTGGTAGTGTGCTCACTACCAGGCAGACTTCCCCAGCAGGCACCACGTCACTGATGCCTGCTGGGGGGGACTTCTGCCCTTAGTTCATCTACACAGGGTGCCTCCAGCTGTTTCATCACTACAACTCCCAGCTTGCCCTGACATCTATTGGCTGTCAGGGCATGCTGGGAGTTGTAGTATTGAAACAGCTGGAGACACCCTGTGTAGATAAACTATTAGTTACATGCGGCCCTAGCCCGTCCCCTCTGTCTCTTCCCCCGCCATACCCCGTTCCCTCCATCACAACCCCCCCCCCCCCCCCCATTACACTTACTGCAGAGTCCGGCAGCGGGCGTGCAGGGACAGCGGTGGAGGTAGTGGCGGCGATGTGCGGGAGGAGTAGCCGGAGCGAGCACAGGCTGAATGAAAAAGGACCGATGCCCGGCCGCATTGGTTCTTTTTCAGGCGTGACGTCACGCCAGGCTGCAGCCGGCCACTAGGAGGGAGACCCCTAGTGGCCGGTTTTCAAATGTAAATTAAACAATTTTAATAAAAAATAAATAAATAATAAAAGTATATTAGAGATAAGTTGTAGTACATAAGTACTACAACATATCAAAAAATAAAGTTGGTGACAGTGCCCATTTAACCTTTCAAATATACTTCATAAGAATTTTTTTGAGAAATCATGGCTTTGTCCAAGCTGAAACACAGACATGGACAAGTGAGGCTGGGCTAGCACTTCTCTGTGCTCTCTCCTGTCTGATAGCACTCCTCTGTGCTCTCTCCTGTCTGATAGCACTCCTCTGTGCTCTCTCCTGTCTGATAGCACTCCTCTGTGCTCTCTCCTGTCTGATAGCACTCCTCTGTGCTCTCTCCTGTCTGATAGCACTCCTCTGTGCTCTCTCCTGTCTGATAGCACTCCTCTGTGCTCTCTCCTGTCTGATAGCGCTCCTCTGTGCTCTCTCCTGTCTGATAGCACTCCTCTGTGCGCTCTCCTGTCTGATAGCACTCCTCTGTGCGCTCTCCTGTCTGATAGTACTCCTCTGTGCTCTCTCCTGTCTGATAGCACTCCTCTGTGCGCTCTCCTGTCTGATAGTACTCCTCTGTGCTCTCCTGTCTGATAGCACTCCTCTGTGCGCTCTCCTGTCTGATAGTACTCCTCTGTGCTCTCTCCTGTCTGATAGCACTCCTCTGTGCGCTCTCCTGTCTGATAGTACTCCTCAGTGCTCTCTCCTGTCTGATAGTACTCCTCAGTGCTCTCTCCTGTCTGATAGTACTCCTCAGTACTCTCTCCTGTCTGATAGTACTCCTCTGTGCTCTCTCCTGTCTGATAGTACTCCTCAGTGCTCTCTCCTGTCTGATAGTACTCCTCTGTGCTCTTTCCTGTCTGATAGTACTCCTCTGCTCTCTCCTGTCTGATAGCACTCCTCTGTGCTCTCTCCTGTCTGATAGAACTCCTCTGTGCGCTCTCCTGTCTGATAGCTTTCCTCTGTGCGCTCTCCTGTCTGATAGCACTCCTCTGTGCGCTCTCCTGTCTGATAGCACCCCTCTGTGCGCTCTCCTGTCTGATAGCACCCCTCTGTGCTCTCTCCTGTCTGATAGCACTCCTCTGTGCGCTATCCTGTCTGATAGTACTCCTCTGTGCTCTCTCCTGTCTGATAGCACTCCTCTGTGCACTCTCCTGTCTGATAGTACTCCTCTGTGCTCTCTTCTGTCTGATAGCACTCCTCTGTGTGCTCTCCTGTCTGATAGTACTCCTCTGTGCTCTCTCCTGTCTGATAGCACTCCTCTGTGCGCTCTCCTGTCTGATAGTACTCCTCAGTGCTCTCTCCTGTCTGATAGTACTCCTCAGTGCTCTCTCCTGTCTGATAGTACTCCTCAGTGCTCTCTCCTGTCTGATAGTACTCCTCAGTGCTCTCTCCTGTCTGATAGTACTCCTCAGTGCTCTCTCCTGTCTGATAGTACTCCTCTGTGCTCTCTCCTGTCTGATAGTACTCCTCTGTGCTCTCTCCTGTCTGATAGTACTCCTCTGTGCTCTCTCCTGTCTGATAGCACTCCTCTGTGCTCTCTCCTGTCTGATAGCACTCCTCTGTGCTCTCTCCTGTCTGATAGCACTCCTCTGTGCTCTTTCCTGTCTGATAGCACTCCTTTGTGCTCTCACCTGTCTGATAGGACTCCTCAGTGCTCTCTCCTGTCTGAGAACACCTCTGGGCTCTCTCCTGCCTGATAGTACTCCTCTGTGCTCTCTCCTGTCTTGACAGCACCCCTCTGCGCTCTCTCCTGTCTGATAGCACCCCTCTGCGCTCTCTCCTGTCTGATAGCACGCCTCTGTGCTCTCTCCTATCTGATAGCACCCCTCTGTGCTCTCTCCTGTCTTATAGCACGCCTCTGCGCTCTCTCCTGTCTGATAGCACGCCTCTGTGCTCTCTCCGGTCTGATAACACTCCTCTGTGCTCTCTCTTGTGTGATAGCACGCCTCTGTGCTCTCTCCTGTATGATAGCATGCCTCTGTGCTCCCTCCTGTCTGATAGCACGCCTCTGTGCTCTCTCCTGTCTGATAGCACGCCTCTGTGCTCTCTCCTGACTGATAGCATGCCTCTGTGCTCTCTCCTGTCTGATAGCACGCCTCTTTGCTCTCTCCTGTCTGATAGCACGCCTCTGTGCTCTCTCCTGTCTGATAGCACGCCTCTTTGCTCTCTCCTGTCTGATAGCACGCCTCTGTGCTCTCTCCTGTCTGATAGGACTCCTCTGTGCTCTCTCTTGTGTGACAGCACTCCTCTGTGCTCTCTCCTGTCTGATAGGACTCCCCTGTGCTCTCTCCTGTCTGATAGCACTCCTCTGTGCTCTCTCCTGTCTGATAGCACTTTACTAAGTGCGAAAGTCGCAAAATAGTCACACAATAAGATTGCGGTGATGCCATGTATTAACCCTTCAGACGCAGCGATCAAAGCTGACCGCCGTGTCTGAAGCGAGAGTGAAACTATGCCGGCTGCTCAGTCGGGCTGTTCGGGACCGTCACGGTGAAATCGCGGCATCCCGAACAGCTTACAGGACACCGGGAGGGACCCTACCTGCCTTCTCGGTGTCCGATCGGCGAATGACTGCTCCATGCCTGAGATTCCGGCAGGAGCAGTCAAGTGCCAATAACACTGATCACAGGCATGTTAATACATGCCAGTGATCTCTGTAAAAGATCAGTATATGTAATGTTATAGGCCCCTATGGGAGCTATAACATTGCAAAAAAAAAAAGTAAAAAAAAGTGTTAATAAAGATCATTTAACCCCTTCCCTAATAAAACTTTGAAACACCCCCCTTTCCCATTAAAAAAAATAAAACAGTGTAAATAAAAATAAACATATGTGGTATCGCCGCGTGCGTAAATGTCCCAACTATAAAAATATATTGTTAATCAAACTGCACGGTCAATGGCGTACACGTAAAAAAAAATTCCAAAGTCCAAAAAAGGGTATTTTTGGTCACTTTTTATACCATTAAAAAATGAATAAAAAGTGATAAAAAGTCCGATCAAAACAAAAATGGTACCGATAAAAACTTCAGATCACTGTGCAAAAAATAAGCCCTCATATTGCCCCATATGCGGAAAAATAAAAAAGTTATAGGGGTCAGAAGAGGACATTTTGTAAAAGTATACATTTTCCTGCATATAGTTATGATTTTTTCCAGAATTACGACAAAATTAAACCTATATAAGTAGGGTATCATTTTAACCGTATGGATGTACAGAATAATGATAAGGTGTCCTTTTTACCGAAATATGCACTGCGTAGAAACAAAAGCCCCCAAAATTTACAAAATTGTGTTTTTTCTTCGATTTTGTCACACAATGATTTTTTTTCCGTTTCGCCATGGATTTTTGGGTAAAATTACTAATGTCACTGCAAAGTAGAATTGGTGATGCAAAAAATAAGCCATAATATGGATTTTTAGGTGGAAAATTGAAAGGGTTATGATTTTTAAAATGTAAGGAGGAAAAAACGGAAATGCAAAAACTGAAAAACCCTGCATCCTTAAGGGGTTAACCATTAGGTTCCTTATGTCACATTTTAACCACTTAACCCTTTAACGACGCAGGACGTATATTTATGTCCTGTGCCGGCTCCCGCATCACATTGCGTCGGTCCCGGCGCTCATCAACGGCCGGGACCCGCGGCTAATACCACACATCGCCGATCGTGGCGATGTGCGGTATTAACCCTTTAGAAGCGGCGGTCAAAGCTGACCGCTGCTTCTAAAGCGAAAGTATCCCGGCTAGTCAGTGCTCTCTCTTGTGTGACAGCACTCCTCTGTGCTCTCTCTTGTCTGATAGGACTCCTCTGTGCTCTCTCTCCTGTCTGATAGCACTCCTCTGTGCTCTCTCCTGTCTGATAGCACTCCTCTGTGCTCTCTCCTGTCTGATAGCACGCCTCTGTGCTCTCTCCTGTCTGATAGTACTCCTCTGTGCTCTCTCCTGTCTGATAGGACTCCTCTGTGCTCTCTCCTGTCTGATAGCATGCCTCTGTGCTCTCTCCTGTCCTATCAGTGTTAGCCCTCCCCCCCCTTACTGTACTTTGTCCATGCCTGTTATTCTGCTTGGACAAAGCCATGATTTCTATAAAAAGAAAATACATTTTTCTTATGAAGTATATTTGAAAGGTCAGTGAGTTTCCAAGATGTATAACATATGCTGTATCTGACAGTGCCCATTTAACGGGACATAGAACCGATTGCCCAGGAGAGGTGCTGAGGTTAAACCATATATTAATACAAACCTTCACCCCTAGAATAAATTCCAGGTTGGGGTTTGAGACCTCTTAAATGTGCACCCTCCCTATAAAACTTAGCTTTAAATGTGTAAACTTAACCCCTTAAGGACCAGGGTTTTTTCCATTTTTGCACTTTCATTTTTTCCTCCTTACCTTTAAAAAATCATATCTCTTTCAATTTTGCACCTAGAAATCCATATGATGGCTTATTTTTTTGTGCCACCAATTCTACTTTGTAATAACATCAGTCATTGTACCCAAAAATCTATGGCGAAACGGAAAAAAAAAATCATTGTGAGACAAAATTGGCTTCTGTTTCTACGCCATAAATTTTTTCGGTAAAAATGACACATTCTCTTTATTCTTTAGGTCCATACGATTAAAATGATACCCTACTTGTATAGGTTTGATTTTGTCGGACTTCTGAAAAAAATCATACCTACATGCAGGAAAATGTATACGTTTAAAATTGTCATCTTCTGACCCCTATAACTCTTTTATTTATACGGGGCAGTATGAGGGCTCATTTTTTGCGCCGTGATCTGAAGTTTTTAGCGGTACCATTTTTGTATTGATCGGACTTGTTGATCGCTTATTATTCATTTTTTCATAATGTAAAAAGCGACCAAAAATACACAATTTTGGACTTTGGAATTTCTTTGCGCGTACGCCATTGACTGTGCGGTTTTATTAATGATATATTTTTATAATTCGGACATTTCCGCAAGCTGCAATACCACATATGTTTATTTTTATTTACAGTTTTTTTTTTAAAAGGGAAAAGGGGGGTCATTCAAACTTTTATTAGGGGAGGGGTTAAATGATCTTTTCACTTTTTTTTTTCACTTTATTTTTGCAATGTTATAGCTCCCATATGGGGCTATAACACTGCACACATTGATCTTTTACATTGATCACTGGTTTCTCATAGGAAACCAGTGATCAATGATTCTGCTGCTTGACTGCTCATGCCTGGATCTCAGGCACTCAGCAGTCATTCGGCGATCGGACACCAGGAGGCAAGGTAGGAGACCCTCCTCGTGTCCCAGAGCTTTTTGGGATGCCGCGATTTCGCTGCGGACATCCCGAACAGCCCCCTGAGCTAACCGGCAGTGATTTACTTTCACATTAGACGCGGCGTTCAACTTTGAACGGTGCATCTAAAGGGTTAATAGCGCACGGCACCGCGATCATTGTGGCGCGCTATTAGCCATGGGTCCCGGCCGTTGTTAGAGGCCGAGCCCGACCCGCTATGTTGTGGCCCCGCGTTATAGAAAGGGAAAGGACTCAGGATGTACTGGTACGTCCTTGGTCCTTAACCCCTTAAGGACTCAGGGTTTTTCCGTTTTTGCACTTTTAGTTTTTTCCTCCTTACCTTTTAAAAATCATAACCCTTTCAATTTTCCACCTAAAAATCCATATTATGGCTTATTTTTTGCGTCACCAATTCTACCTTGCAGTGACATCAGTCATTTTACCCAAAAATTCACGACGAAACGGAAAAAAAATCATTGTGCGACAAAATCGAAGAAAAAACACCATTTTGTAACTTTTGGGGGCTTCCGTTTCTACGCAGTGCATATTTCGGTAAAAATTACACCTTATCATTATTCTGTAGGTCCATACGGTTATAATGATACCCTACTTATATAGGTTTGATTTTGTCGTACTTCTGGAAAAAATCATAACTACATGCAGGAAAATTTATACGTTTAAAAATGTCATCTTCTGACCCCTATAACTTTTTTTACTTTTCCACGTACAGGGCGGTATGAGGGCTCATTTTTTGCGCCGTGATCTGAAGTTTTTATCGGTACGATTTTTGTTTTGATCGGACTTTTTGATCACTTTTTATTCATTTTTTAATGGTATAAAAAGTGACCAAAATACGCTTTTTTGGACTTTGGAATTTTTTTGCGCGTACGCCATTGACCGTGCGGTTTAATTAATGACATATTTTTATAGTTCGGACATTTACGCACGCGGTGATACCACATATGTTTATTTTTACTTTTATTTACACTGTTTTATTTTTTTTATGGGAAAAGGGGGGTGATTCATACTTTTATTAGGGAAGGGGTTAAATGACCTTTATTAACATATTACAGGTGTCCTGCAAGCTGTTCGGGACGCCGCGGTGAAATTGCGGCGTTCCGAACAGCTTGCAGGACACCGGGAGGGCCCTTACCTGCCTCCTCGGTGTCCGATCGACGAATGACTGCTCCGTGCCTGAGATCCAGGCAGGAGCAGTCAAGCGCCGATAACACTGATCACAGGCGTGTTAATACACGCCTGTGATCAGGATGAGAGATCAGTGCGTGCAGTGTTATAGGTCCACGCGTCTGAACTGCCAAACAAGGGAAGGCCATTGAGCCGAAGACTGGGAACTTTATCGTCCCTTCTTTTTCCCTCTAATGTTGTCACATCCTTGACACGCCTATTATTGCGCAGCCATCATCATTTACCACAGCAACCGCCATATAGGAAAAAGGGAACTGCTATTGTATTGATCATGATAGACTGATTGTAGGTCTAGGAGTGTATTGACTTCTAAGTGGGAGTCCTGGTCTTGAATTTTACCTGTTCTTGGAGGTCATCTAAAGTGTATCTATATAGTCCTGCTGAAACAGTTTTGGGACTACTTCATTACTTGTGATGTGCCTTGTCAGCGGCTAATACATGGGAGTAATACAGAGTTATATCCACCTCAACTTGGCCGTACTCTGGAGTAGGCCGGCGTCATATATATAATAGAGGGGACGCATCATTCAACATGTATCAATTATATTGAATGAACTCAGCTCATACTTTGGATTGTCATCTTAAGCAGTTCTAACTCACTCAACTGTGTCTTATAAATATAATCATATTTATCATATTTTGACTACATCATTGGTATTATATATATGTTTTATCTTGTTGTACAGTTTTCTCCTCCATTCCCTGATGAACCCTGGTTATTTGCTTAGGGAGAAACGCGTTGGTAAGGGAGCACAAGATGTCTCAATAAATGTATTTCATTGAATTTTTTATACTTCTAATGGAATACTAATATCTTCCTAACCCCGTCCACACTTATCGTTCAGTGAGGGCAAGGGTTTAGACTAGGAATGGTCTTCCAAGAAGTAGGGGTTCACCTGTATCCTATACCCCGTCCCTTCCTGATCCATGATCTGTGCACATTGTCGGATCAAGAGACATAATACTGTATTGTCAGTGCATTGTTCTATGTCTATATGTATTTATGTTTTCAATAAAGATTTATATTTTATTACTTAGGCCTAATCAATGATTTTGAGAGTGCTGGTTGTCTACTAAACTATCATTAAGGGCATTCATATCATATATATATGAGGATTTATACACCAGTTTTCCTCGACAAGTGATTAACCCCTTAAGGATGCAGGTTTTTTCAGTTTTTGCATTTCCGTTTTTTCCTCCTTACATTTTAAAAATCATAACCCTTTCAATTTTCCACCTAAAAATCCATATTATGGCTTATTTTTTGCATCACCAATTCTACTTTGCAGTGACATTAGTCATTTTACCCAAAAATCCATGGCGAAACGGAAAAAAAATCATTGTACGACAAAATCGAAGAAAAAACACAATTTTGTAAATTTTGGGGGCTTTTGTTTCTACGCAGCGCATATTTCGGTAAAAAGGACACCTTATCATTATTCTGTACGTCCATACGGTTAAAATGTATATAGGTTTCATTTTGTTGTAATTCTGGAAAAAATCATAACTACATGCAGGAAAATGTATACTTTTACAAAATGTCCTCTTCTGACCCCTATAACTTTTTTATTTTTCCGCATATGGGGCAATATGAGGGCTTATTTTTTGCACAGTGATCTGAAGTTTTTATCGGTACCATATTTGTTTTGATCGGACTTTTTGATCACTTTTTATTCATTTTTTAATGGTATAAAAAGTGACCAAAAATACGCTTTTTTGGACTTTGGAATTTTTTTTTTACGTGTACGCCATTGACCGTGCAGTTTGATTAACGATATATTTTTATAGTTGGGACATTTGCGCACGTGGCGATACCACATATGTTTATTTTTATTTACACTGTTTTATTTTTTTTTATGGGAAAGGGGGGTGATTCAAAGTTTTATTAGGGAAGGGGTTAAATGATCTTTATTAACACTTTTTTTAACTTTTTTTTTGCAATGTTATAGCTCCCATAGGGGCCTATAACATTACATATACTGATCTTTTACAGAGATCACTGGCATGTATTAACATGCCTGTAATCAGTGTTATTGGCACTTGACTGCTCCTGCCGGAATCTCAGGCATGGAGCAGTCATTTGCCGATCGGACACCGAGGAGGCAGGTAGGGTCCCTCCCGGTGTCCTGTAAGCTGTTCGGGATGCCGCGATTTCACCGCGGCGGTCCCAAACAGCCCGACTGAGCAGCCGACATAGTTTCACTCTCGCTTCAGACACGGCGGTCAGCTTTGATCGCCGCGTCTGAAGGGTTAATACATGGCATCACCGCGATCTTATTGTGTGACTATTTCGCGACTTTCGCACTTAGTAAACCAGTCACCACTGCACAAGGTCGCACAAAAAGTCACGCGGACCAATTGTGCGACATTTTGTGTGACAAACATAGAGAAAAATGCTGTTTAAAAAGCTTTCTAAATGTCTTGATGTCCTTACTCCAACATCCACCTTCCATCTTCCTCTTTGGCACTTAAACTAGGATCACTGAATATCAAAGGCTTAAACTCCCCATTTAAGGGCTCATTAGTGTGGAAAGAATCTAAACTGCAAAACGCAGATGTGCTTTGCATCCAAGAGACGCACTGATTGGAAGCGGATACCTTGAGCTTGTTTTACAAACGCTATCCTAATATCTTTCATGCTCCCGCACTGCATAAGAAAGGAGGAGTAGCTATCGCCATAAGGGATTTGGTTGGCTTTTTTCCTTATTAATTTGGAGGTGGATGCTGGAGGCCGTTATATTACAATGGTGTGCTCTATGAATAACCATGTTTACGTACTTGCTACACTTTATGCACCTAATCAGTGACAATCTAGTTATGAAAAAAGCCTGCTGTCTAAGACCAAGCGGATGGCCCAAAGCCATTCTATTTTGGTTGGCGATGTCACCATAGTGATGTGGTTGGTTCTACCACAGCTCGCCCAACACCAGGGCCATCTGGAGTAGCTTCTCAATCTTCCCACTTGGACCTCTATGATGCATGGAGCATATTTCATGTTACAGAAAAATACTTTACTTTTTTCTCCAACACCCACAGAGTATATACTAGAATTAATTACATTTTAGTACATAGGTGTTACCCTTGGTTGCCAACACTACAATTTCCTATACAAGTTGATCTGACCACGCACCAATTAACCTCACCATTAGGGAAACTTATACCATCCAATGTCTGTCTGGTGCCTTAACAACATGGTGATACAACACCCTCTATATTTAGAAATAGACGAGAATGGTACTATGTTGGACCGTTTAAGGCGACACTCCACGGTCACTTTATAAGACAGACAGCTCATGATAGGAAAGTAAAATCCTAAACCTACTTGGCATTACAACAAACTCTAGCTGACTTACATTGGAAGAACAAGGAAACTTACTCTCCTGCGTTAGCAACTAACATCTCTAGTGTTTACACACAGCTAAGCACAGTAGATCTACATAAGTATGCTCTTGCCCTCCATCGCTTCTAAATGACACGTTATTGGCAGGACAGTAAAGTGAGCTCATTCTTAGCTAAACAACTTAAAAAATTTACAGGCTAAAGCCTGTATCCCCTATTTAACTGATCCAGGTTCTTTGACCCTGAAGGTATAGTCAACTGTTTAGCCTGGTATTATGGGAATCTTTAAAATCTGAAGGATGATGGAACTACTCCACAACCCACCAATGCTTCCATTTCCTCTTATTTAAATTCTTCTCACCCTTACTGATGAACAACAAAACTCCCTGATACAAGATGTTTCTAATGAGGAGGTGTTAGCTGTCATTTGGGCGCTAAAGCTGTCTAAATCTCTGGGGCTCCGATGGGCTGTCAAATGACTTATAAAAAGCATAGTCTCCTTGTAGCACCATTTTGGGTAAGGTTTAATAGTATTATTACCTCTGGTTCTCCCCCTCCCAAGATGTTGGAAGCATTGGTGGTCACCCTGCCTAAGCCGTGTAAATTGTCTAACTCTGTAGCCAACTTCAGACCCATTACTTTGCTGTACAGTGATATTAAATTGTATTCCTCATCCTCACAACTCTAATCAGCGCAGTTTTAGCTCACCTCATATCGAGAGATCAGTTTGGTTTCTGGGGGCTCCAGGTGCTTGATGGGACCCGGAGGTTTCTACATCTCATTTCTAAAGCAAACATCGATCGAACGCCTTCTTTGCTCCTCTCTCTGGACACAGAGAAGGCATTTAATCAAGTCCATTGGGGGTATTTAAAGTCAATCCTGCATAAATTTGGTTTGTCCCTTGGCTAGAATCCACAATAATGGCACCATTTACTCTACGTTTTGCAAGGGTGTTTACTGCAGGTGCCCTTTCGTTACCTTTTTACATAATTAAGGGCACCATACAAGGTTGTCCTTTGTTCCCCCCTTATCTTAACACTGGTCATGAAGCCCTTTGCCCAACACATCACATCCTCTATGGACATGTCAGGTATTCAGGTGGGTGATGTGCACCACAGAAGTGGTTTATTTGCCAATGATGTAATTATCTGTCTCAACCCCTAAAATCCCTTCCATCTGCAGTATCCATCATACACAAATTCAGCCAAACTAGTTACTAAAAGCTAAACGTTACTAAATCCACTATTCTAGCTCTATCTCCCCTCTGATGTGGAGTCCTCCCTTATGGAGTGATTCCCCTTTGTATGGTCCAATGGTCAGATGAGATACTGATTCGAACTGCTGCAGCGGGTGTATTGTGCCAGTCAATTTTGCATATTTAAATCCCAGCTCTCTGAAGACATAGATTTTTATAGCTCTATGCCGTTATCATGGGGTGTCTGTATTGCAGCTCCAAAAATGCTTTTACTCTTAAAAATATTGTATTACTTTAGGAAATTACCTGTGCTCATACCAGCATCCGTTAGAGCAGACTCACAAAAATTGGTCCTGAAATTCATATGGGCTAATTGTAGAGCGAGAGTGAGCGCCAATATTCTGTACTTACTGGTGGCAAGCAGGGACATGGGATGCCCAAAACTGAAAGCCTACTACCACGCAACTCTACTGGAACAACTAAAGCAATGGTGGTGGCCCCATAATGCACCCTTCTGGGTTGACTTGGAGTCTGACCTTCTTGGCCAACCCTTGCTACAAAACTTCCTTTGGTCTATCTGTTTATCTCCCAATACAGTTACTATTACCACCTACCCCTCTATAGTGGCTATAATAAAACTATGGTCCAGTTCACCCGATATCCCTCCCCTAATGCCTTTAGGGATTCATGATATACCCCTCAGTGCTGTTGGTTTATCTATGTCTGACATCGACTTTTCCATGTGGATAACAGCTGGTGGTGTTCTGGTAAGGGATACTTCTGGCCTAATGGGGCTACGAGATTTGCTGCAATTGTGTCTCAGTATAACACTACCCATAGGGATCTCGACAAGTACCTACGCTTGAGGCATTTCCTACAATCCTTGCATTGGCCATTAGAGGTTGCATCTACACATTACAAATGATCATCACTATAGGCTATCTGGAACTCATACAGTCTAACAAACCTGACTGCATGTCCTTTCAGAATAAGTGGGAGACTGACCTGACCCTATCCTTTTCTGATGAGCAATGGAGGTTTGTGTTTAGTCTACATAAAGATATGTCAAAGTGTGCTAACTATCTTGAAGCCTTACGCAAACTACTATACCATTGGTATTATACCCCCTACCGATTGGCCAAAATTTATCCCACAGCTTCTACCTTGTGCTGGAGATGTCACAATGACACAGGCACTATTATGCATGTCTGGTGGCATTGCAACCTGATTAATCCCATATGGAAGGACCTACACTCTCTCTTGGTGCACCTTTTGGGCTTGGACATCTCCTGGGACCCAGATTTTGCCTTATTGTCCCTGATGCTCGATCATATTCCTAAACACATGCTAGTGGTAGCTTTCCACATACTAACTGCAATCAGAATGTCTATTGCTCATAATTGGAAATCGGAAAAGCCCCCCACGATACCTGCTGTCAAAGCTATTGTCCAACATAACTGTATATTGTAAGGGCTTATAGCCAGATACTTAAACACTACTCCTTCTTATCAAAGGGAATAGGCTCTGTGGCTGGACTCTGACTTAGATTATTGTGTATCTGCCTTCAGCACACTGTGACAGTAAATTCAACTTGTATTACGATTTGCAATAGGTGGATCATATGTACTCCTTATCTGTGACATTGTGTGATAACCTCTATGTATCTTCTCTGTCATTTGTCTACTATTATCATTCACTATTGAACATGCCTGCATGTATGAGTTGTTTTGGAGCATTGTTCCTGTTATATCCTTCTGAAAACTTTAATTTAAGTGTTATAAAAAAATATATAAAACTGTCCTGGACAAAAATGATGGCCCCCTTTTTAGGCAGTCACCAAGCAGGTCTTTATTCAGGTCTAGTAGACATGAGGAAGGCAGCAGGCGGGGGAGCTGTAGTGGAAGACGGGGAAGACCGGGCAAGTTTTTTCGTGCGACTAGCCCACTTCCTCTAGCCGGCTAGAGGAAGTGCGCTAATCGCACAAAACAACTTGTTCTGGTCTTCCCCGTCCTCCAATACAGCTCCCCCGCCTGCTGCCTTCATAATGTCTACAAGACCTGAATAAAGACCGGCTTGATGAGTGCGGCCTCCTTTCATGTTCTTTGTCCTGCTCGCTACCTGCTTCTTGCTTGGCTGTGCACCGCCGTTACAGGTTTCCTGTGAGTCAAGTCCTGTGTGTCATACTGTGCTTCATCTGATGCTTAGTCTCGTATGTGCCGGCTTCCTCCTCTTGTTTGCTGACTGCTTTTTTATACAGTCACTGCAATCAAGTGATTTCTGTAACTCTCAATGAGTCTTTTGCACTTGTCTACAGGTATCTTGGCCCACTCCTCAAAAGCAAACTGCTCCAGCTGTCTCAGGTGTGAATGGTACCTTCTTCAGACTACATGTTTCAGCTCCTTCCACAGATGTTCAGTAGGATTCAGATCAGTGCTTGTATATGGCAACTTGGTTAACTAAATTATCTAAAATGGTAAGGGGAGGTGCCTAAAACTTAACTTTTGTTTTAAATACATCACTACAAATTAAACTGTGTGTAAACTGTTTTGTCCGTACTCAAATTTGGGTAAACAGGTAGGAAAGGATATTTAAAAACAGGTCAAGCTGAGAGAGTATTCATACAATCTCTCAACTCCGAGGGTTCCGTGTACTGATAGTGTCACTCCCATAGTTTCTAATAAATAGAGATTATAAAAGATCCAATAGGTACCACAGCTCCCAGACCTAAAATGCCTCAGGGGTATGCAAACAGGATTATGTCCAAAATAGTAAAATAAAAGTCATTACAAAGTACAATTGGTCGTATGGACCTATAGATGGGAAAAATAAAAGGAAAGGAAGTGGCGAGGAGTAAAAAACAAGAATGCAAAAATGAAAGATGGCCCTAAGGCCTGTTTGCTTAATGGGGGCTGTTTGCTTAATGGGGTACTCCGGCCCTAATACATCTTATCCCCTATCCAAAGGATAGGGGATAATATGTCTGATCACGGGGTACCGCCACTGGGGACCCCTGCAATCTGTCATTCCGCACCCACCTCTGGGAGCTCTCTGAAGTGATGACCACAGAGCGGGAGTATCATGATGTCATGACTCCGCCCCGGTGTGACGTTACGCCCTGCCCCCTCAATGCAAGTCTATGGGAGGGGATAAGATGTATTAGGGCCGGAGGACCCCATTAAGCAAATAGCCCTTTTTGGCGTAACTTTTCCTCAGTCCACTTTTCCAGTCCTGGTCCACTTTTCCTCAACACAGGTTTTGATAAATCTCCCCAATTATGTATGATCCCAACCATAACCATATTTTTGTTAAGTTCGAAATGATTATCATACTGGGGGGGGGATTCATCAATCTATATAGAGTCATTTTAGGTGTATTTTCTTGCGCAAAATCTTTCGCATGGTTATTTCCTGCGTTTTTTTTTGTGCGTCTTTTTAGGTGGAACTTTTTCTAAAGATGTCACCCTTCAGGTGTACCGTAGAGCTGTTTTTCTGGTAGACATGAATTTATTAACTGCGTCTTTTTTTTTGCGCAAAAAATGGACGCAAGTGTCATTTTCTTGCGCAAATATACACCAGCTCCGAGCACACGTACAAGTCTGCCTTATATTTTTTTCAAGAGCTGAGATGGGCTGGATTCTATTACTGCACATGATTCACAGAGACCCGTGCGCATGTTCAGTAAATTTTGCGCAGGTAAATGACAAATACACGCAGCAGAAAGGGGTAAAAAAAAGCTCTACCATATGAATCCCCCCCACTGTGTGTAAGTAGTTTGACCCTCAGGTTCTGACTAAGTATTCTTGTATAGCTTACTTTTTTGACCATTGACACTGAAGCAGCAGGAAATTTAAAAAGAGAGCACGAGTCAACGCTGGGAAGCCCCTTTAACTTTGTTTTTACATAAAGAATTGTAATGGTGAATGAAGCAATTATATTTGTTTGGATGGTAAAACTGGCTGTAGCTGGACATGTACATTTTTACACTTGTCCACTTTTATTTGGATTTTAGTTATATGAAAAGTGTATGCATTGTCTAAGCACTCATCACTCCGGAGCCTTTTCTAGAAATCTGAGTCCTTGATAGCTCTACTTTAGTGGTTTCCTTCACGCTAGGAAGTCTCCAAAGAGTTGAATTCCATCATTTCTTTCATCACCTTAAAAATTGCATCTTGGGATTTAATGTACTTAGAACAGTTACAATGTGTCTACTCTATAACCGTCATATTTTTCATCACAGGAAACAGCTTGAATTGCTCTATAACATTGTCTTATAACTGTGTAACATTCAATGTGGCCAGCTATGTTGCATCTTGCACATATGAGGCATATATGTTAAAGGCACAAAGTACACATACAGTATGATCGGATTCAGTAACATTGATCAATTGCATTATTTTTTTGCCAGTTTCCTTATTTTTTCCTCAAGTATCATACATTTTATCCTAAAACCAGTACATGGTCATTATTGCAATCTATAATACTAAATGCTGTATCTTGAGGTGTCCACCGTAGTGCATGGAGTATCCTGCTGGCTTGTGGGAAAATACCAATCAAATATCAAACTTTATTTTATCTCTTTATAAACATGTTTTTCCCAAATGTAGACCATGATTTAACCTTTGCAATGATTATCATCTATTAAGAAATTTAATTAAGTATGTTTGCTTATAGATTTATGTGCTGGAGTTCCTTTTTAAAACCCTTAAAAATATGTTGTGATCTCCTGTATGGCGCCCCAGCTCTGCTCAAGGAAGTAACGTTTCGCACCCAGCATGTCAACCGGTGGAAGCACGCCCCCTCCTGACGTCTGTCACCGTTAATTCATGCCCATTATTAAATCCGTTCAGGCCTTTTGCAAACAGTTTACAAACGGTTGTAAATGGATCCTATTGATGTCAATGGGACTTTTTTTTGCAATTCTTTGTCATCCTTTTGCATCCGTTTGGTTTCTATTCTGTTTATTTTTACAGGAAATAAGACGGCGCATGCAATATTTTTTCCCCGTCAAAAAAACAGGAAGAGAAACAGATCATAAATTTAACATTGAAGTCTATGGAAAATGGATGAGCCTTTAATGTCATCTGTTTGCATCAGTTTTTTCCAATCAGTTATTACTTCAGAGCATGCTCAGAAGACATGTGAGCAAAAAAAAAAAAACTGACACCAACGGACAATAAAGGATATAGAGGGTTGCAAAAGGATGCAAACTGATGCAACAGGATGCCACATGTCCTTTTTTTTTTTTTTTTTTTTTAAATAGTCAGTTAAAATAACAGACAAATGGCATCCTGTTGCATCAGTTTGCATCCTTTTGCATCTGTTTGTTATAGTATGGTCCATTTTAGCAGCAATAAGGGTGGGTTCACAGCACGATTTTGTATACAGTTTTTGGATACGGTTTAAAAAAAAAACAAACGTATGCAACTGTACAGAAAACCGTGGCCATAGACTTTCCATTCAAAACCGTATGCGTCATATTGCATACGGCTGTCTCCGTTTTTCACACCACACAGTTTTTTACTTTTTTTTTTCTGGACAGAAAACCGTGGCCTACCACGGTTTTTGGTCCAGGTGAAAAACCGTATTGACCCGTATACAGTTTTATTTAACATGGGAGTCAATGGGAACCGTACAGAACTGTAAGTGTGTACGGTTCCATCCAGTTTTTACCATACAGTTTTTGACTTTGCACATTTTTTTTTCTTGGAATTTCAATCAAAGAAGTGAAACTTTATTCATAATGGAGTGAAAAGTTCAAAACGTATGCGTTTTTTTTCTTAAAAATGGATGCAACCGGACATCACTTTTCAAACCGTATACGGTTTTCAACCATATACAGATAAAACTTTGTACACACGTTTTGATACAGTTTAGTCAGGTTTTGAGGAGTCCGTTTTTTTTAAATCAAAAACCTGAAAAAAAAACTATTGCAAAAACGTGGTGTGAACCCACCCTAACAGGAGAATATCAGGATGGGAGAGAACGGCCATGTGAACCTAAGTTGCAATAACTTTGACATGCCATTTTTTGTGAATAACTCTAAAATATTGTGAAAAATTTTAACATTTTGGGTGTTTTGTTAAATAATTTCTTATGGCATTCACTTTGTGGTAAAAATAATGTTGACTGTATTCTGTGGGTCGGTACAATTATGGCGATACCCAATTTAAATAGCTTTATATATTCTTTTTTTCTGTCGACCGAATGCTGCCGTAATTGCCCACTGGCCCCTGTTTTGCTCATCACGCACAGGTAGGTTTAACATTAGGTCCCGCGCCATTTGAGAAACCTTGGCATTGGTGTGCGGGCTCTGGTATGTCCTTCATATAAGGATATACTGGCGAATGTCTCAATTTTAACATCAGTGTTGAGGGATAGCCAATGTCATACATCTACCACAGTAGTGCACCCATATTCCTGTATTGTATTATTCTAATTGTTACACATCCACACTGTCTATCTGGTGTAGGATTCTATTGTAGCACTTGTAGTCTGCTGCAGGCATCCTCCATTATATGCATTTTTATGCTGGGGATCGCCCCTAGCAACGGACTACAAGGGCAGGATCTGCTCCCCCAGTATAAATGCACAACCGCATTTGGGGTTGAGCACCTCCAGCCATTTGAGACCACGTTTTTGTTGTTTGTTTAAAATTTATACTTGGAGGTGTGTAAACTCCATATGTTAATGCACTTTGAATATCTTCCAGGCAGCATTAGGGTAGCACCTGTGAGGCCATGCACCTATATTAGCCAACTTAGGTGGGGCTTGCAGCTTGCCTCTCTCCTCCCATTGTATGTGTGTGCTTGTAGCCACGCTGGAGGGTACATGGGAGGACGCTGTGAGTCGACCGAATGCTGCCGTAATTGCCCACTGGCCCCTGTTTTGCTTATCACGCACAGGTAGGTTTAGCATTAGGTCCCGCGCCATTTGAGAAACCTTGGCATTGGTGTGTGGGCTCTGTTGTGTCCTTCATATAAGGATATACTGGCGAATGTCTCAATTTTAACATCAGTGTTGAGGGATAGCCAATGTCATTGTATACATCTACCACAGTAGTGCACCCATATTCCTGTATTGTATTACTTTATATTAATAGTAAATCTTTGGTGATACATACAGCATTTTTTGTGAATAACTCAAAAATATTGTGAAAAATTATAACATTTTGGGTGTTTTGTTAAATAATTTCTTATGGCATTCACTTTGTGGTAAAAATAATGTTGACTGTATTCTGTGGGTCGGTACATTTATGGCGATACCCAATTTAAATAGCTTTATATGTTCTTTTTTTCTTTTCACAACAAAATCCTATTTTTCCTTTTTTGTGTTGTAATGTTCTGACAGCCATAACTTTTTTATTTTTCGTCCAACGCCATTGTGTAAGGGCTTTTTTTTTTTTTTGTGGGACAAGCTGTACATTTTATTGGTACCATTGTTGCGGTACATGCTACCTTTTTATCTTTTTTATTTCAAGTTTTGGACCAAGATTAGCGATTCTTGTGCTTTTTTTCAATTTATGGTGTTCACTGTGTGGGCTGAATAACATTATTGTTTAATCGTTTCATTACAATTGTGACAACACCTATTATGTATAGGTTTGGGTGTTTTTTTTTTGTTTTTTTGTATGGTGATAATACAGGATTGGAAAAGGGGCATTTATTTTATTTTTTACACTTTAATTATTTGTTGAAAAACCTTTTATTTTTATACTTAACTTTTTACCTGTTATGCTATGCTGCGGTACATCTGTCAACTCTAAGTATTACACTGATGTTCAGTCTGTGCGATTCAGCCTATGGCTGCAGCGCATCACTAGGATGTGTGCATACATCCAGTTGCGCGAACATGTCCGCTACTGGGACGTATGCATACGTCCTAGGGCGGGAAGGGGGTTAATATTGAATATTAACCTCTTCATGACCTCCCAAATTTTGATTTGCGGCTTACTTTCTCAGGTTAAACCAGGAAACTACTTCTTATTCGGTCCAGTACCTTCCTCGCTCCCTCGCTGCTCATATAATGGAGCTCTCCAGCATCTATTTTAATAAATTTAGATACTAAATTGCTCAAAGCCATGTAAGCTACCAAATGAAACTTATTGCTTCCTAGTCTTATTAGATTGCATCAGGTTGATTTCATACCTGGTCACTAAGCCCCTGATAATATTAGGAAAATTCTTAACTTTATTTACTGTGCTACTACTACTAAAACTCATATGGCTTTGCTAGGCTCAGACATTGAAAAGGCATATGATTCAGTATCTAAAGACTATTTATTTGCATTATTACGAGATTTAAGGTTACATTAGGTGTAAAGGGGTCTTTCCTCAATTCCCTACAAATGCACTATTCACACCCTAGGCCTAATTATAAATTGCCTTCTTCGCAACCTTGATTGATAGAAATTAAAAGATGCATGAGATGGGGATGGCTGCTGTCACCGGCATTGTTCATCCTACCATAGAACCTCTTGTACTTTTCTTTGGGATGGTAAGGGTGGACAGGTCACTTTATCTACTTATACTACCAATATTTTTTTGGATGATATCCTGTTCACCCTTCCTAATCCGTTGGTTTCTCTTCTTGTTTTGCTTCTTTTAGAACAAAATTGGATTTTTTGTGTTAGCAGACTGCTTGTTCTGTACAAGACTTAGTGGATTACATGCCTCTCTTCCTGGTTTTTACCTTACCTGGGTGTTTCTATTCCAAAAGCTCTAGCTAATGTATATTAGTTTCATTATCCTCAACTATATAAATCTCTTAGAGAAAATCTTTAACTGTGAAATGTTACACCTGGCTTTGCAGGACCCATGCAGAGGGTATTACCCTGCTTACTTTCTTACTTTTGCTCTCTCAGAATACCTATTAATTTATTTGCACAGATTTAAACATGTCTTTTCTTTTATTTGGAATGGGCATAGACCTAGGATACTGCGTCATATTATGTTCTTTCACAAACCTTATGGGGGTTTGTCTGTACCAGATTTTATAAGGAGAGCAGAATTTCTCATCTTATTCTTAACAATGCATTACAAGGATGCCCTTTAAAATGAGCTAGTTGCCCCTTACATTACATCTGCTCTAATGTGGTGTAAGAGTCCGGTCAAAAACCTTCTCCTACCTTCGGAACTCCTTAAAATGCATTCATTGGAATTATGGCATCAGGTTTGATTTCATCTGAGCTTACAGTTAGATACACATTCTGCTAACCCTATATTGATCGACCCAGATTTTCTCCCGGAATGTAAATTATTGGCTTTTTTTCTGGTGGAATAAAAGCAGAATTCTGGCGCTAAAGATCTTTTAGATATTTGTATGCAAAAAAGTATAATAAATAATAATTCATAGAATACAAATAATTTATTTTAAAATACAGCATATAATATATTGTCTACGAAACCCACAGGGCCCTTCCGGGTGAGGAGACAGCACTATAAATAAAGATAAATACAAAATTCTTAAAACATAAATAAAAATCACAAAAAAAGGACACCATAAGGTTATAGTGGCATGAAGATAAAATTACTGTAAAGAGTTTATTCCACAAATCTTTGTATCAAATGTGTCCATACAATTAAATGTATCAGTTCTCCTTGTGGGAGTACAATCATTTTGTTAAAGAAATCAATTGTAGTTCAGATAGTGTAAGGAAAAATAACTGCTGATCTCATGCAAACAACCATATGCAGATACTGTGCAATCCTCAATCTTTGTATGTAAAATAGATGTCAGTCACAATATTTTGGTACCCCACTCTATAGTACAGCACTATTTCTTAAAGGGGTACTACCGTGCTGACAACTTATCCCCTATCTAAAGGATAGGGGATGAGTTGCCTGATCGCGCGGGGTCCCGCCACTGGGGACCCCCGCGATCTTGCACGCAGCACCCCGCTCTCATCAGGCGGACATCCGCTCTGGGTCTGATGACATGGGCCGGTGATCATGACGTCACAGCTCCGCCCCGTGTGACATCAAGCACCGCCCCCTCAATGCAAGTCTATGGCAGGGGCGAGACAACCGTCTCGCGCCCTGCCATAGACTTACATTGAGGGGGCAGAGCGTGATGTCACATTGGGGCGGAGCAGTGAGGTCACGATACTCCGGCCCCGTGATCGGCAGTCATCAGAACATCGCTCCGGGGCCTGATGAGAGCGGGGTGCTTCGTGTGAGATCACAGGGGTCCCCAGCGGCAGGACCCCGCGCGATCAGGCAACTTATCCCCTATCCTTTAGATAGGGGATAAGTTGTCAGCACGGTAGTACCCCTTTAATAGAATACTTATTATTAGGCCAATTTCACTTTTTGTAAACTTACTATCATTTTTATATAGTTGTGAGATCAAATTTGTTACTATGTACTGCTTACCCTGTGGTGCGTGCGTGACTGCCAGAGAACTCTGGTGCGAGCTGATTGTACGTACAGACCTCTATGGCAACCAGAGATAAAAGGAAGGTTGCCACTGATGGAAAGGAGACTCCTTTCTCTGGGTGCAGATACAGATTACAGAGTTGGTTAGAGCGATGTTTAGTACAGGATTGGCATCCTCTAGTGACGTCCTCGTGGCAAAGGAGCACAGCAAGTTTTTTTTTCTCTGTAAAAAGGGGTGAGGCTCTGTTTCTCAGATAAAGTCTTTGATAAGAGCAGTTATTCCTTATTGTGTATTGCTCTTTAGACGATCCTTCCTCAGTAATAGCAATGTTATAATAAATCATTATAATGAAGGTTCATTATATCATTGCTATTACTGAGGAAGCATTTTGAGAAAGGCTTTGAACCTCGTTTCCCAGCAGTCTCAAGTGGAGAAGCTCATTCCTGTGCTGTACAGTAAGAGTCATCTATCAGGAGAATGTATTCTTCATAACAGTAAAGTTATCTTTTTGTATCCTCACACAGTGTACAGTGTTTTTATAGTGAATAATATCCTTCCCTCCTCTGTTGCCTAATGAATTTAGTGTTACAGACTGTAATATAGAAGCTATAGCAGTACATTATATTATATGAGGTATAATTACCTTATCCTGGCCAGTGAATATTTAGCCAAGCTCCCTTACAAAATTTGCCCCTTAGATGGAACCTGTCATCACTTAAGCTACCTATCAGAACCACTGGGGCACTTCTGCACCTCAGGCTCTCCCATTGGTAGCTACTGGGCCAATCTGCAAACATCTGGAAAGTAACTTCCTTGTGTATTAGTGTAGCAATAGTAGATCGGCAGCCCAGGTCATAACCACTAAGAGGAACAGACTCATTTGGTCTTAGCAAAAAAAATACAATATTACGATTCAGTAAAATCTTCGTTGTATAGAGATGTAATGTGGCATCTGTGGACATCTATAGAGCCCTACTGTACCTTTGCCTTTGCCTTATGAAACATATTCTCTCTGGGAGATCCAGATAAAAACATTTGTGCTATGATCCATCACATACTGTATAGGATATTCTTCATTAGAATATCTCCATATTGAGCTGTGGCTCAAATCTCTGCCATGGTTCATGGGACCTTGAAAAAAAATACAATTATTTTCTTCTTTTTCAGACAGTAGGATGAAAAATATAGTGTTTGAAATATGTTAACTTAAGCCTATTTCCATTTTTATTATATTACAGCTATTTTTATTATATTCTCATACCTTTGAAAAATATCAGAGATTTTACTGCCGGTAGAATACATGCAGATGTGTGTCTGGTTATTTTTTATTGTCTTTTCCTATACATTTTTGACATGGTATGCACAGTAGTGGGACAGAAAATGTATACATTCTCATTGTACTGTAGCCCAGGAAAATTTAGGGTGATTTCACATGCTGTTTCTTTGGAAAAATACAGTGTGTTTTTCTTGTCGGGTTTTTACATGATTTTTTTTTTGTGGCTGGTTGCCAAGTGTACATAAGCTAAAAACAGTGCTTTTAGATGTACATGCTCTAGGCATGGCTTTAAAGGCTAAAACAAAAAAACTTAGAACAGTCTGCCCTGCAACTAGACGTTGCAGCCCCATTCCCTGTGCTGTATCTACTTCACATCCTTACATAAGCTTTTGGACTTAATAAGTTGTGCACACTTTTCAGACTTTCTAACAACACAGCCTGAAAACATGGTGCTGCTGTCCCCATTTGGAAAAGGCAGGGACACAGTAGATTGCACTTTTGTCAGCATTGCAGTGAACCTAGAACTAATCTTCTCATTCAAACACACTGGCCGCTTTGGAATGTTGGGAAAGATAATAGGCAACAGTAAAATAAAAAGAGTTGCAGTACAGCACTTCGGGGTGTGGGTGAACGGAAGTAGTAGAAGCATATTACACAGTATTATAACTTGGCATCATGGGCTCATGGGCTCAGAGGCAGAAGAGAAAAAATCCTGGAATAATACTTAAAGCGTACCCATCAGATCAAAAAAAAAAAAAAAAGTTTTTTTTAAACATATCAATCGGTACCTATTCCTGACCATGTACATCTGATTTTTATGTGTCTAGCACCTTTAATATTTTTTTATTACACTTTGAATTTAGCTCACTAGTCTGAATTCCTCTCAAAGAGAGGGGGCGTGGCCTCACTATGCAGGTCTCCGCCTCCTCCCTCAGTATGCTGTCAGCTCACATCTCCCCTAGCATTAGCAAAACTCCAACTCCCAGCTTGTCCTCACTGACAGTAGTGGGACACAAGCTGACATTGGGAGGATTTTTCCTCCAGCTGTGAGCCCTGCGCTCACAGCTGTCAATCAAGGAAGTGTGTCCATGACATAGGTGATGATGCATGGACACAGCAGGACTAGTATGTGTCCAAGCAAACAATGGGGCAGTTGTTTGACCGGCTTTTTCAGTATGAAATACTGAACATTTTCTAAGAAAGCAATTGCAAAACCTATTGGTTATACATGCTTTACAACATACCAAAAGTTTTTGTATCTGACAGTGCCCATTTAAGGGCAGGGTCACACAGGATGCATCCGCAACGTATTTCACGATGTGGATGCGCCAACGTCAGTCACAGAGGGACTACAGAGTGAACTCCCCGATGTGGCCATGTAGCTCTGTGTGTCCATTTGTATGGTCAGATTTCTACAGCAGGAAATCCTCTACTATGAGTGGACACACAGAGCTCCCCGGCTGCAGCCGGGAACTTGCTCTTCAGTCCCTCTGTGACTACCGTCGGCGCATTTGGAGCATGAAATTCATTGCGGATGTGTCCTGTGTGACCCTGCCCTAAAGGAGTATATTTACATGTACAGTATCCTACACATATTTGATGGACAGAATTTCAGCTGCAGATTTCAATGTAAATTAAAATTCTGAACACAGCTTCAAATTCTGCTCATATTCATACTGTACATGTGAATACACCCTTATGGTCTAGTCACACGTACAGTATTCTGCACAGATTTGATGCGCAGGATTTTCTTCTGCAGATTCCAATGTAAACTAAATGACTGAACACAACTTCAAATCCTGCGCATCAAATCTGCTCAGGATACTGTACATGTGAATAGACCCTTATAGAGCACCTATTATCAACTCAACTTTCCCTAATCCCCCTCCCCATCTGTCCCTGTCACTAACTCTATCTATCCTAACGTTTTTTTAATTTAAAAAAAACACTTAAAATTACCTTTTTATGTTCATCTTCGGTAGCTCAGAGAGGAGCATCTGAGAAGGGAGGAAGTGGGCGGGGCCCGGCAAGCGCGACGTCATCTGAAGCCATGCCGTGCCGCTTCCGCCCTTCTTCCTGTATGCTGCGCACCCTCTCGGGAGCGTAGCATACAGGAGGTGTGCAGAGCAGGGACAGCGGGAGGAGCCTGAGATGCCGCTGACCAGCTGAGTTAGGAGCGTGCCTGGAAGGGATGTGCACACAGCACTCGCTCCCGCCTGTCTGCTTGACAGGCGGGAGCAGCTCTCAGTATCAGATTTCGGACTCAGCTGCCAGGCCAGCGGTGAGTCCGAAATCACCAAAAATTGGACTGGTAGGGAGACCCTAGTGGTCAAAAGTTTCAACACATAAAAAACATAGAATAATACATTTTTTTTATTGAACCCAATTAGTAAATCGTTTTATATGTAATAAACTATCAAATATCAAAACATTTTTTGATGAGAGGTACACTTTAAGAAGAAAACAGGAAACTGATAAAGAAGTTATAAATTTGTGTCTCAAAATTAAATGGTTCATATGATAATAAACTAAAAAGAACTTCTAAAAGTTTTACTGCAATCCAATTGCCATTCAACCATAACCTACATAAATATGAGAAAATATATCATATGTGCATTAAGATGAATGCATATTTGTGTGCAGAGACCTTCAGCCAGTGTGACTGTGCTTTAGTGCTGTCACATGAATCCTGGTTGTTGTGTGAGTTAGTGGCTAGGGTCAGTTACTTACAGATAATTGGTCAGGTGATGCCATTAATCTTGTTCCCATGTCCTTCACTAAAAAATTCAAATAGAAACTGAGTATGTTTGTTCTGATTAACTATTTCAATACTGGTAGTTAAGTGACAGGGCATACCACAGAGCAGCATGCTTTTACTGGCAAATCCATTCATACAATTTGCTGGTTGTATTCATTATCATATAAGAAAGCGAGAAGAAAGTAAGGCTGGTTCACTTTGAGTTGGGACAACAGAAGCATACGTCAAGATACTTGGAGAAAGGTATGCTGATTGTATACTGCAGTGTACTCGCAGTGGGCCAATTGAGCTTTAATCTACCAAGTTGCTTCACCTGACTTATTTCAGCAGCAGTAATCCACCAACGTAACAGAGTATAACCCATGAAGAGAAAAGAGTAAGAATCTGTGTTGGTCACCTTCAATGTTAAAAACACTTAACTTTATTGCTCCTCACTCAGTTTATATATTGGTTAAAAGCACATAGTATCCCACATGCAGTCTCCAGATCATAACTAGTTTTGCCCACCTAGGCTTCTTCAGAGGATCTTTGGTCAGGATTAGCATTCCGAATCAGTTAGATGTCAAAGTTGGTGAAGTCACTGTTTTATTTTCCATATCCAATTATGAATTGAATAAAGTGACTAGAGCCCAGGCAGAAATTCCATTAGACTTGTTAATAGACTTCCAATTTGATTTGTGATTCTTATGTGTATGGGGAGTGTGGGACATTGAAAGTATTGTGGTTCAGTTCACTATATTTCCCCAAGGTACTTAACACATGTAGCAACCAGGTTTCAGGAGGCACATATCTCATCCAGGCAAAGCTCTAGCAAAACCGAGCTTGCTAGGGGCTTTTGGTAAGTCCGATTTCATGCTTTTATGGAAAAAAAAGGCAGGATTAATTGTCAGGACCTGCACTGCCACTGGGTGAACTAGGCAGTTGCCTAGGGCGCACCGTCGCCCAGGGTGTTGCTGGCCAGATTCCTCAGACCCAGGAGAGCCAAGGAAGTAGGAGGGTGCCGAGCGAGTGCTTTTAAATTGCAAACTAGCGCTGTTAATTACAGTGCTCATTTGCAGTTCATTGATGTGAACGCTATCACATCTGTGCTGTGATGGAAGTCCTGGCTGCTTGGCTGAAACTTCCATTGAAGCAGAGGAACTGGCAGCCGGGACATTATGTGCCTCCCATTATGTGCCTCCCAGTGCACCATGTACCCTGCAGCGCTTCTACTGTCCGACACAGGCAGCTTTAGTATATCAAGCTTCCTGCACCTGCCGGATGAGAAGAAGCCAGAATAGCGCCCTGCAAACTACATCACCCCCAAGACTCACTTGCACACCCCTATTTCACTCCCATACTTCTACACCTCTCTGTCATCCCATCATAACCATAACAGCTGACCTGTCATTATTCCCATCAACATGGTCCATTACTGGTTCCAGCCCCATCATTGTACACAAAGCTGGGGGGGAGGGGATTGTGTTGAGGTATGAAGCTCAATAGGCCCTCTGCAAATAAGCTACAATATATGTCAACATAACTTCCTTCTGCTATCCAGACATATACCACCGGTGTCCTGCCTAAATGCAATGTGAACCCAGCCTAAAATGTGTTCCTAATATAATCATTTCAAAATCACATTCTAACATGCTGGATGCCAGTATAGGGGCATACATGGGAGAGAAGAGTAGTCTGTTTGTTACCCCTTTTATGCCCTTTATATAACCCTAGGGTCACTTTCCTACCTCTTAGCTTCCTAACAGTTCCAGTTATGGAGTAGAAAGTCCTGCGTAGGTTCTTGCCAGCCACTAGCAAATAGGATAAGACCATTGTAGCAGGGTATAATTTCTTTAGTGTTGTTACATGAAAATATATAATAAAATATTACAAAAATGTGAGTATTGGACTTTACTGGCCCTTATTTACTCAGAGTGAAGTGTAGGTTTCTTTGTGGGTTTTAATTCCCTACAATAAATTTTCCACTAAGGTTTTTTATGTGGAATAAATATTTAGTTTTTTTATGAAAATGTCGGAACACGCCCCGTTTCAGAGACCACGCCCCCTTTCCTCGGCGGCCACGCACCTTTTTCAAGGTTTCTTAGCAAAATGGAGAGTTAGTTGGGGTTTTTTCAATTCTGGCGCAAATTCTGCCACAAAATCTGGTGCAGACAGAATTTGTGGTGCAATGCGACAGAATCTGGCGCACAACCCGACAAAACATGTTGAATTTGCAATAGTAAATGAGGGCCACTGTATATTAACACAAACATTAGGGCAGATCTACAAAACAAAATATGCAAGGCTCCTGGCACCACAATTATTGGATATTTTAAAGGAAATCTGTCACCAGTGTCACCTGCACTAACCTGTAGGTACAGACATATAGTGCAGGTGACACTGATGACAACGATACTTACCTTGTCCCATTCTGTGGCGGGGATCTCCGGTAATCTCCTCCGTTAACTTCAGCTCCAGCCCGGCTTGGGGCACAGTCAGAACTTAGTGACGTCACCGCTGCTGCGAGACCCAGCAGAGAGCAGCAGAGGCATGGGCGGAGCTTAGTGACATCACTACTGCTACTTCCTGCTGGGTCCTGCTGCTAGAGAATAGCAGCGGTGACATCACTAAGCTCCGCCCGTGCCCCAAGCCGCTGCTGCTGAAGCTTAACGGAGAAGATTACCAGAGATCCCCGCCACGGAAAGGGACAAGGTAAGTACCGTTGTCATCAGTGTCACCTGCACTATCTGTCAGTACCGACAGGTTAGTACAGGTGTCACTGGTGACAGATTTCCTTTAACCCCTTAACGACGAAGGACGCAAATGTACGTCCTGGTGAGGTGGAACTTAACGCACCAGGATGTACATTTACGTCCTAAGCATAACCGCGAGCATCGGAGCGATGCCCGGATCATGCGCAGCAGGTCCCGGCTGCTGATCGCAGCCAGGGACCCGCCCGTAATGGCGGACATCCGTGATCCCGCCATTAACCCCTCAGATGCCATGATCAATACAGATAGCGGCATCTGCAGCAGCGCGGTCATTAAAATGGATGATTGGATCGCCCCGCAGCGCTACCACGGCGATCCGATCATCCAGCACGGCAGCCAGAGGTCCCCTCACCTGGCTCCGCTGCCTTCCTGGCATCTTCTGCTCTGATCTGCCTTCCCGCAGACCAGAGCAGAAGATGAACGATAACACTGATCAGTGCTATGTCCTATGCATAGCACTGAACAGTAATAGCAATCGAATGATTGCTATAAATAGTCCCCTGTGGGGACTATTAAAGTGTAAAAATAAAAGTAAAAAAAGTAAATAAAAATAAAGTAAAAAAAATTGAAAAACCCCCTCCCCCAATAAAAACGTAAATTGTCCAATTTTCCCTATTTCCCCCCCAAAAAGTGTTAAAAAAATATTTTATATACATATTTGGTATTGCTAAATGCGTAAATATCTGAACTATTAAAATAAAATGTTAATGATACCATACGGTGAACGGCGTGAAACTAAGAAAAAAAAGTCCAAAATAGCTGCTTTTTTATAACATTCTATTTAAAAAAAATTAATAAAAAATGTATTAAAAGTTTTATATAAGCAAATATGGTATCAATAAAAAGTACAGATCACGGCACAAATCCGCTTATACGGAAAAATTTAAAAGTTATAGGTCTTCAAAATAGGGGGATTTTAAGTAATTTGGTTAAAAAATTTTAGATTTTTTTTAATGATTTTATGATTTTTTATCATGGGTATCATTTTAATCGTTTTGACCCAAAGAATAGAGAACACATGTAATTTTTACCGTAAATTGTACGGCGTGAAAACGAAAACTTCCAAAATTAGCAAAATTGCGGTTTTCTTTTTAATTTCACCACATAAATAGTATTTTTTTGGTTGCGCCATACATTTTCTGGTAAAGTGAGTGATGGCATTGCAACGGACAACTGGTCGCGCAAAAAACAAGCCCTCATACTAGTCTGTGGATGAAAATATAAAAGAGTTATGATTTTTTGAAGGCGAGGAGGAAAAAATGAAAATGTAAAAATAAAATTGTCTGCGTCCTAAAGGCCCAAATGGGCTGCGTCCTTAAGGGGTTAAAACATTTTGAGGAAACTCAAGTTCTCTGCTACATCTAGAAGCTCTATTTCTGTATTACCAAGATTTTAGTATTTTACTTCTGTACATTGCATGATGTTTTGATTACACAGATTTACTAAGTGTTGTGTAGGTTTCTTTAAGGGTTTTAACTCCCTACAATTTTTTTCCACAGTATTTACTAAGGTTTCCCTACATTTTGTACTTTTTCCTACATTTTGCTTTTATTTTTTTTTTTACATATGTTCTGATCTGTTGGGTTTTCTTCAGCTCGAATCCACCACATTTTATGTGGAAACCTTAGTAAATATGTTATTTTTTTGTGAACATATCGGCCACGCCCCCTTTTCCAGATGACCACACCCCTTTTTGGGTTTTCTACGTAAAATGGAGAGTTTGTAGTTCTTTTTCAATTCTGCCGCAAATCCTGGAGCAGACAGAATTTCGGGCGCAATGCACCAGAATCTGGCGCATAACCCAACAAAATATGTTGGGTTTACAAAAGTAAATCAGGGACATTGTTCTGTCTGTGCTAAGAAGAGGAATATGTTCTCAAATGTTAATTTGTATTTAAAATTGTCATCTATTATATTTACAAGTTATTGTACTTACATGTTATGCGTGAAGAAACCTTATGTCTAAAAATCTGTCTGAATAAACAGTTTGTAATAAACAAAGAACAAACAAGCAAACAGCATTTTGCAGTTTTAAACCCCTAAATACGCTGCCTGTTTTTACCTTAATAACCAAGCCCAATTTTTTAAATCTGGCATGTGTCTCTTTAAACAGTAATAACTTTGACATGCTTTAACTTAGTGACGCGATTTTGAGACTGTTTTTGACATGTTGTACTTTATATTAGTGATAAATCTTTGTTTATTCATGCAGCATTTTTTGTGAAATTTTTGGCCCTTTTTTAATATTTTTTTTTAGCATTCACTGTATGGTAAAAATTGTGTTATTTTTATTCTGTGGGTTGGTACGATTATGGTGATACCCAATTTATATAGCTTTTTTATGTTCTTTTTCCTTTTCTCAACAAAATCCTATTTTCCTCTTTTTTGTTATGTTATGACAGCCATAACTTTTTTATTTTTTTTAGTCCAACCGCATTGTGTGAGGGCTTATTTTTTGCGGGACAAACTACTTTTTATTGGTGCCATTTTTGTGATTCATGCTACCCTTTTGATCTTTTTTTATTTTACATTTTGGACCAAAATTTTCATTTTTTGTTATTGTTTTTTATTTTTATTTACGGTGTTCACCATGTTGGATAAATTATTGTTTTATTGTAACATGACAGTACCTATTATGTGTAGCAAGCGCTGAGAAAAGCACAAGGCAGCACGTAGAACCGACTCACATACAGCCTGCAACGGAGGTGCTCAGCCACAGAAGACATTCAATCCAGCGAAGCAAAGAAGTGAAACAAGGAGACACTCACCAGGCAGGTCTGTTTATTGAAGTCGAAAAGACATCAGACTGGTAACAGGCGGGGGTGGTGTAGTGGAGGACGGGGTTGACCGGAAGCCCCGTCCTCCTCTACACCTCCCCGCATGTTACCTGTCTGATGTATTCTCGACTTTAATAAACAGACCTGCCTGGTGAGCGTCTCCTTGTTTCACTTCTTAGCTTCACCCTATTATGTGTAGGTTTGGCCTTTTTTTATTTTTATTTTTTATTGAGAAAGGGTCATTTATTTAAATTTTTTTTTACACTTTCATTTATTTAAAAACCTTTTATTTTACATCAGTACTTTTTTATTTTACAGCTGTACTGCAGCACAGTATAACTGTCAGTACTACACTAACTGCCTGTGCAATCCAGCCTATGGCTGGACCTCACAGGCTGCAGTATTAGGCAGACAGGAGGCCATCAGCTGGCGTTCTACTGCCATGGCAACCAATGGGATCCCGTGATAGCATCGTGGGACTGCCATTGGTGAGCAGGGGTAGCCCCCTCCCCCTGTCAAGCCCATAGATTCCGTGATCAGTACTGATCACGGCAACTATAGAGTTAATGCTGTCAAGACTTACGTGTGTCTCTATGAGTAGTCCAAATACAGGAAGTGAGGTGGGACAAGCAGGGCTCTGTGCAGGCTCCTGACCTGTCAATCATCCTGCTGTGTGAGACCAGAGCATGTCACAGAGCCTCACTGCACAGAGCCCTGCTTGTCCTCACTGCACAGAACCCTGCTTGTCCACCCTAACTTCCTGTATTTGATCTCCTCATAGAGACACATAGGCAGTAGCTGCAGTTACCAAAATATACACTTTTTTAACCAATGTATATTACACGTACGCCCTCGCCTCCTGGTACTTAAGGACGGAGGACGTACCTGTATGCCCTCCGTATTTCCGATCACCACCGCTCGCCGGGTGGTGATCGGACCAGGATGATTGCTGATATCTATCAGCAGGCATCCAGTGGCAATGCCTTGGGGGGTCCTGAGTCCGTCCCCCCCCCCCCAATGTCGGCAATGGATGCAAATCGCCGGTCAATTCAGACTGGCGATTTGCAGCGATTCTGGGCCAATCGGGTCACTGATCGCCCTGGAAAATAAGAGTGATTGGAGCTGCGGACTGTCTGGGCATGCTGGGAGTTGTAGTTTTTCAACATCTGAAGTGGCACAGTTTGGAGACCACTATATGGTGGTTTCCAAACTGTATCCCTCCAGATGTTGCAGAACTACAACTCCCAGCATGCCTGGATAGTCTGGGCATGCTTGGTGTTGTAGTTTTGCAACATCTGGAGGGCTACAGTTTGGAGACCACTACTTAACGGACTCCAAACTGTTCTTCCCCAGTATTTGTCTAACTACAACTCCTAGCATGCCTTTCTGCTATCAGTGCATGCTGGGAGTTGTAGTTTTGCAACAGCTGTAGAAACACTGGTTGGGAAACACTGCCATAGAGAGTATTTTAAGGTACAAGTTAATCATGTAAAGTGGAGCAACATAAAAAGAGCATATATGTTGCAGCTCAAATGGGGAGATACTATTTTTTTTTAAGACCTTCAGGATTACTTTAGTTTTTTTCATGAAAAGATCTCAAGGCGGGGGTTCACAGTGAGTTTTCTGCTGGGAGTTTGAGCTGCGGCGGAAAATTTGCTGCAGCTCAAACTTGTAGAAGGAAACCCACTGTAAACCCCTGCCCGTGTGAATGTACCCTGTACATTCACATGGGCGGGGGGGGGGGGGGGTGCCCCAAACCTTTAGCTGTTGCAAAACTACAACTCCCAGAATGCACTAACAGACTGGACATGCTGGGAGTTTTGCAACAGCTGGAGGCACATGGGTTTGAATCACTGAGCTACAGTCTGTTTCCTAACTCAGTGGTTCCCCACCAGTGTGCCTACAGCTGTTGCAAAATTACAACTCCCAGCATGTACAGTCTGCCAGTGCATTCTGGGAGTTATAGTCTCAGAAGAGAAGGATTTTGGAGAGAGAAGAATTTTGGAGAGAGAATTAGGCTGGAATTGAAGGCCATGTGCATTTACAAAGCCCCCATGGTGCCAGAACAGTGGACCCTTGTGAAAATAAAAAATTTGGGGTAACACCAGCATTTTATTGAAATTTTTTTTTTTTTTTTTTAAGTCCCACTTTAACGAAAGTTCATCAATCACCTGTGGGCTGTTAATGCTCACTGTACCCCTTGTTACGTTCCTTGGGGGTTGTAGTTTCCAAAATAGTATTAGATGTGTTTTTCAGCAAAATTCGCTCTCCAAAAGCCCAATGTCGCTCTTTACCTTCTGAGCCCTCTAATGCATCCGCAGAGCACTTTACATCCACATATGAAGTATTTCCTTACTCGAGAGAAATGAGGTTACAAATTTTGGGGGCTTTTTCTCCTATTACTCCTTGTGAAAATGAAAAGTTTGGGGTAACACCAGCTGTTTAGTGTTAAAAATTGAATTTTTCATTTTCATGTCCCACTTTAACGAAAGTTCGTCAATTACCTGTGGGGTATAAAGACTCAATTTACCCCTTGTTATGTTCCTTGAGGGGTGTAGTTTCCAAAATAGTGTGCCATGTGTTTTTTTTTTTTTTGCTGTTCTGGCATCATGGGGGCTTCCTAAATGCGACATGCCCCCCAAAAACCATTTCAGCAAAATTTGCTCTCCAAAAGCCCAATGTCGCTCTTTGCCTTCTGAGCCCTCTAGTGCACCCGCAGAGCACTTTACATCCACATATGAAGTATTTCCTTACTCGAGAGAAATGGGGTTACAAATTTTGGGGGGCATTTTCTCCTATTACTCTTTGTGAAAATGAAAAGTTTGGGGTAACCCCAGCATTTTAGTGTTAAAAATCTAATTTTTCATTTTCACGTCCCACTTTAACGAAAGTTCGTCAATCACCTGTGGGGTATAAAGACTCAATTCACCCCTTGTTACATTCCTTGAAGGGTGTAGTTTCCAAAATAGTGTGCCATGTGTTTTGTTTTACTCTTCTGGCATCATGGGGGCTTCCTAAATGTGACATGCCCCCCATTTCAGCAAAATTTGCGCTCCAAAATGCCATTGTCGCTCCTTCCCTTCTGAGTCCTCTAGTGCACCCACAGAGCACTTTACATCGACAGATGAGTTATTTCATTACTCAAGAGAAACTTAATTACAAGTTTTGGGGTGCCTTTTTATCTTTTTTCGCATTGTAAAAATGAAAAAAAAATGGGGCTACAATAACATGTTATTGTAAAAAATGGAGATTTAGGTTTTTCTCCTCCATTTTGCTGCTATTCCTGTGAAACACCTAAAGGGTTAACAAACTTTTTGAATGTCATTTTGAATACTTTGAGGGGTGCTGCAGTTTTTATAATGGGGACCATTATAGGGGATTTTCAACATAAAGACCCTCATATTCACTTCAAAACTTAACTGGTCCCTGAAAAATTCAGATTTTGAAATTTTCGTGAAAATTTTTCTAATTTATCCTGAAATTTTTGTCACGAAAAAACAATCTCGGAATCAAATTTATAAGTAAAAGCATCCCAGAGTTATTAATACATAAAGTGATAGAGGTCATATTTGAAAAGAATGCTCCCGTCCTTAAGGTCATAATGGGCTCCGTCCCCAAGGGGTTAATATATGTCACCACCTATCTTGTGCATCTCAATAAAAGCTTCATGGTTTTATTGTTAACCCCTTAACGACGCAGGACGTATATTTACGTCCTGCGCCGGCTCCCGCGATATGAAGCGGGATCGCGCCGCGATCCCGCATCATATCACGTCGGTCCCGGCGCTCATCAACGGCCGGGACCCGCGGCTAATACCACACATCGCCGATCGCGGCGATGTGCGGTATTAACCCTTTAGAAGCGGCGGTCAAAGCTGACCGCCGCTTCTAAAGTGAGAGTGAAAGTGACCCGGCTGCTCAGTCGGGCTGTTCGGGACCGCCGCGGTGAAATCGCGGCGTCCCGAACAGCTGATCGGACACCGGGAGGGCTCTTACCTGCCTCCCCGGTGTCCGATCGACGAATGACTGCTCCGTGCCTGAGATCCAGGCAGGAGCAGTCAAGCGCCGATAATGCTGATCACAGGCGTGTTAATGCACGCCAGTGATCAGCATAGGAGATCAGTGTGTGCAGTGTTATAGGTCCCTATGGGACCTATAACACTGCAAAAAAAATGTAAAAAAAAAGTGTTAATAAAGGTAATTTAACCCCTTCCCTAATAAAAGTTTGAATCACCCCCCTTTTCCCATAAAAAAAATAAAACAGTGTAAAAAAAATAAAAAATAAACATATGTGGTATCGCCGCGTGCGTAAATGTCCGAACTATAAAAATATATCATTAATTAAGCCGTACGGTCAATGGCGTACGCGCAAAAAAATTCCAAAGTCCAAAAAAGCGTATTTTGGTCACTTTTTATACCATTAAAAAATGAATAAAAAGTGATCAAAAAGTCCGATCAAAACAAAAATCATACCGATAAAAACTTCAGATCACGGCGCAAAAAATGAGTCCTCATACCACCCCATACGTGGAAAAATAAAAAAGTTATATGGGTCAGAAGATGACATTTTTAAACGTATAAATTTTCCTGCATGTAGTTATGATTTTTTCCAGAAGTGCGACAAAATCAAACCTATATAAGTAGGGTATCATTTTAACCGTATGGACCTACAGAATAATGATAAGGTGTAATTTTTACCGAAATATGCACTGCGTAGAAACGAAAGCCCCCAAAAGTTACAAAATGGCGTTTTTTTTTTCGATTTTGTCGCACAATGATTTTTTTTCCGTTTCGCCGTGCATTTTTGGGTAAAATGACTAATGTCACTGCAAAGTAGAATTGGCGACGCAAAAAATAAGCCATAATATGGATTTTTAGGTGGAAAATTGAAAGGGTTATGATTTTTAAAAGGTAAGGAGGAAAAAACGAAAGTGCAAAAACGGAAAAACCCTGAGTCATTAAGGGGTTAATATATGTCACCAGATATGACTCCTAAGTCTTAGGTATTTTACTTTACCATAGAATATGATTCTTAGATCTATTTGGTTTTTGATGTTTTTTAACAATCCTAGTTAGAAGGAATATATTATATCTACAGATGAAGTGTTTATATCTATCTTTTTTGGCAGCGATGCCTATAATATTATTTTGCTGAATATATCATAGAGGAAGACTATGTATTTGTTCTTTGATTTCATGTTTTGCCTAAGCTCAGACATGAAGCTATGAGTTATGGTCAATCCTCCGGTTTTCCACATGGTGGCAGTGCAGACCATGACTTTTTGTTATTTTGGTCAGGAATGTTGGGTGAAATATTACCGGGCTAACAAAAAATCTTTCATATGTGCACAGCTAAATTCTCCCAAAACAGACTCTTAAACTGTTTTAGCCAAAATCAAGGAAATATTTGTTGTTCGCACTTAAGTAAGTGCTGTGCTCATGTAAAATTCTGGTATGCCTGTACTCCGTAGAGCAGTGTTTTGTAACCAGTGTGCCTCCAGCTGTTGCAAAATCACAACTCTCAGCATGCCCGGACAGCCGAAGGCTGTCCGGGCATGCTTGGAGTTGTAGTTTTGCAACAGCTGGAGGCACACTGCTTGGGAAACACTGCCAAAGAGAGTATTTTAAGGTACAAGTCAATCATGTAAAGTGGGGCAACATAATAAGAGCATATATGTTGCAACCCAAATGGGGAGACACTATTTTAAGACCTTCAGGATTACTTTAGTTTTTTTCATGAAAAGATCTCAAGTTACTAAAAATAAATATTTTTCTTTTGCAAAAGCAGGATTAGATAGATTTTTTTTCTGATATGCAGAAAGGATCAAACAACGAGCCTCTGCAGACAAATTGCACTGATTAAAAACCCAAAACAATGAGAATGGGCATGGACAAAACAGATAAGATTGCTGTGCTTGAATGACATTTTAAGGTGACGTTTGGCCTGTTGAATACTGAAATATGTCATGCTTTTGTTGTTTGGAGACATCTATGGCTATATTGAGCCAATTCTACTAGGACAAGGTAACCAACATGCATTCTATTATGAGAGGCCGCAACCAACTGGTGGGCTATAGCGAATCGGTAATAGTGCTGCTTTTTTGGAAGGCTACATTGGAAGGCGTAATTCTCCAAATTCTGTCATTTGTATCTTATACATGTCTGAAAGCTGTCAGCCAAATGCTTGTTCAGACAACAGCTATCTTTCTCTACCTCCACATAAACATGTGGAATAGAATGAAAATGAGAAAAGGCCCAGGGGAAGGCACCTTGTGCGTTACCCTAATAACACAGAAAACAGGGTCCCACAATAAGTGGGGATAGACGAGGGGTCTATAAAATGGCCGCTCACCTAGAGCGTATGAATATATTCATGTAACCTCATCCGAAGTAATGTTTAGAGTTGGATCCTGTGCTAGCCCGCAGGTGTCAGGAAGGACTAGATGAGTTCCTGTATTGGGATCGGTGAAGGTAAGGAAAAAAATATGACCTTAAAAGCAGGCGCTCAGGTGTCCATTAGAAGAAGTCACAACCAGGTTATGGAAATAGGATGAAGTTGCAGTTTATTTAGGAATAAAATATGGAATATGACGCGTTTCAGGGTGTACAAAACCCTTTCTTCAGATACAGCAAAGTCATCTGACTTTGCTGTATCTGAAGAAAGTGTTTTGTACACCCTGAAACGCGTCATATTCCATGTTTTGTTCCTAAATAAACTGCAACTTCATCCTAATTCCATGACCTGGTTGTGACTTCTCCTAATGGACACCTGAGCGGCTGCTTTTAAGGTCATCTTTTTTTCCTTACCTGCACCGAACCACATAAACATGTGAACATGCATGTTTATTACAATGAAGAGAGAGAAATAAGGTGCTGTCAGCTATCACTGGAAGTGACCGACTGGGTTCACATCTATCCGACAATTTTGAATACTGGCTGCAACTGATGCCACAACTGATAGCAAAGTTCATTAGTTGTCTAGGATCTGGCGCTGATTCGAAACGCTGCAAGATGCCATGCGGAGTGTATGGTGAACGGGAGTCCAAATGGAAGAATGTGTACTGTCCCATTCAAATGATTTTCTGTAGAACTGTGACAAAAGGAAATGCCGCCGGATCGCCGGACATATGTAAAATGGGCCTTAGCTCCTTGGGTAAAAAATAATGGCCCAAATTTAGGGAGTTTTTCATATGCCAGCCTTATGCTGACCTGAGGCTGTCTGCCAGGTGCAGAAATCTAAGCAAGCTTGGAGCTGGTGTAGATTCCTGTGACAATCTACACCTGAGTGCAGGCGTAAATTGTGATAAATATGGCATGTGCTGAGGTCACGCTCCTTTTCCTGCCCCCTTGACATGGAGAGGACTGCAAAAAGTGGCCAATATTTTGCTCAAAAGGGAGTTTGCGCAAAACATTTGCACCTTTTCTGCACCAGGCATGCAGATTTATAAGTCTCCCCCATTGAATTTGCATTTTCTTTATCCCTTCTGTTTAACTGTTCCATGATATGAGCTGTAAAAACAAAAAGGAGAGCTTGTCAGATTCATTGCACCAACAACATCCAGTTGATTCCGCTGATTTACAAGTGAGACAGACCATGTGGCTGCTATGGGACCCTTGAACTAAGTGGCCCAAGGCCTGCTTGGTCCCTTTTCTTTTGCTACTGGTAGGGAACTTTGCAGGGCTTATTTCCCCAAGGACCTGCATTGTCTGCAAAAACATAGATTCATGTTTAGAGTTAACGGTTATGCAAAACAAGGGTGAAAAAAAAACAGTTCTTTCTGTCCTGAGGGGCAGGATTAGACACAATAATAGGCCAATTTCATTGCTTGCTATCCTTTTATGTACACCATTGCGGATTTATAATAGAATTTATCATCTTTACAGGAAGAAAGCGATGACTATCCCAATTGTGATCCCTGAAAACCTCTTCAAACATACTGGACCCATCTTTTCCCACCATTAGATGTCATTGGACAGTTGGGATGCTCGATACCAATAATATCATCAACCATTGCTCTAAATTAAGGCATTCTGTCTTTGGCAGCTTTAGACATTTGGTGAATATTGTTGAATTACTAAAACACACTATAAGAGCACACAGTCAATTTTCTAATATTATGAACCGGATAAATGTAGTGCAGCTCTTGTGATTTCTGGTTTTTCGCTCATTACTGTATCTGAGGTTGTCAGGGTGTGAGGATAAAGTAGGTTCACAAAGCACAATTTTTAATGCATGAAGAAAGTGAGGGTCCAGCTCCCAGAAGAAATGCACTGCTCAAAAAAATAAAGGGAACACTAAGATAACACATCCTAGATCTGAATGAATGAACTCATTGTATGAAATACTTTCGTCTTTACATAGTGTATGTGCTAACAACAAAATCACACAAAAATTATCAATGGAAATCAAATTTATCAACCCATGGAGGTCTGGATATGGAGTCACACTCAAAATCAAAGTGGAAACCACACTACAGGCTGATCCAACTTTGATGTAATGTCCTTTAAACAAGTCAAAATGATGCTCAGTAGTGTGTGTGGCCTCCACGTGACCGTATGACCTCCTTACAATACCTGGGCATGCTCCTGATGAGGTGTCAGATGGTCTCCTGAGGGATGTCCTCCCAGACCTGTACTAAAGCATCCGCCAACTCCTGGACAGTCTGTGGTACAACGTGGCATTGGTGGATGGAGCGATACATGATGTCCCAGATGTGCTCAATCGCATTTAGGTCTGGGGAACGGGCGGGCCAGTCCATAGCATCAATGCCTTCCTCTTGCAGGAACTGCTGACACACTCCAGCCACATGAGGTCTAGCATTGTCTTGCATTAGGAGGAACCCAGGGCCAACCGCACCAGCATATGGTCTCGCAAGGGGTCTGAGGATCTCATCTCGGTACCTAATGGCAGTCAGGCTACCTCTGGCAAGCACATGGAGGGCTGTGCGGCCCCCCAAAGACATGCCACCCCACACCATTACTGACCCACCGCCAAACTGGTCATGCTGGAGGAGGTTGCAGGCAGCAGAACATTCTCCACGGCGACTTCAGACTTTGTCACATCTGTCACTTGTGCTCAGTGGGAACCTGCTTTCATCTGTGAAGAGCACAGGGCGCCAGTGGCGAATTTGCCAATCTTGGTGTTCTCTGGCAAATGCCAAACGTCCTGCACGGTGTTGTGCTGTAAGCACAACCCCCACCTGTGGACGTCAGGCCCTCATACCACCCTCATGGAGTCTGTTTCTGACCATTTGAGTGGACCCATGCACATTTGTGGCCTGCTGGAGGTCATTTTGCAGGGCTCTGGCAGTGCTCCTCCTGCTCCTCCTTGCACAAATGTGGAGGTAGCGGTCCTGCTGCTGGGTTGTTGCCCTCCTACTGCCTCCTCCACGTCTCCTGAAGTACTGGCCTGTCTCCTGGTAGCGCCTCCATGCTCTGGACACTACGCTGACAGACACAGCAAACCTTCTTGCCACAGCTCGCATTGATGTGCCATCCTGGATGAGCCACTTGTGTGGGTTGTAGACTCCTTCTCATGCTACCACTAGAGTGAAAGCACCGCCAACATTCAAACGTGACCAAAACATCAGCCAGGAAGCATAGGAACTTTATTGGGGGTGTCTTACTAATTGTCTATAATTTCCACCTGTTGTCTGTTCCATTTGCACAACATCATGTGAAATTGATTGTCAATCAGTGTTGCTTCCTGAGTGGACAGTGTGATTTCACAGAAGTGTGACTGACTTGGAGTTGCATTGTGTTGTTTAAGTGTTTCCTTTATTTTTTGAGCAGTTTAGGTCCGTTAAAACTTAGCATTTAATCTTACATATTAAAAAGGGATCTTTCCATAAAACACAAAAAGTGACATGTCACTCTAAAACGTAGGAGTGAAACGTGTCACTTTTTGTGTTTTACGGAAAGATCCATTTATAATATGTAAGATTAAATGCTAAATTTTAACGGACCAATTTCTTCTGGGAGCTGGACCCTCACTTACTTCATGCCCTATGTCTACGGAGAATAGCGGTTCCCTTCATCCGTGCTTCCGGACCATATTCCAGTGCCTGCTGCTGTTCAGAGTGGTGAGCTGATCCATGACTGTTTTTCTTTTCTTTATTGTCACAATTTTTCATGTGTCTTCTTTTTCCAAAATAAAGATGAGCCACAATGTACTTCCACTCACTGGTCTTATTGAATAAAATATTAAAAACTGGAACAGACTTTAGGAACTTGGCCCCAATCCCACTTGTATCCTCACAAAATACTGGAGTAACATGCAAGTCAGTGAGTTTTGGCATATAAAAACACATTAAGTTGTGGTGTGTCACTAGGTATATGGTTTCCTATCTTTGAGCAGAGATGCTAATTACAATGATGTATCACATCTTGTATAGAGCTGCTGTTCTGATATATATTGCCATGCTGAAAAGCTCCCCCCAACTACCCTTCCACCCCATCCGGCATCTTGCCCCTGATTGACTGCTGTCTGCCTATACACAGTATAGACAGACAACTGCCAATGTGTGGAGGGAACAGGTCCTCAAGAATATCAAGGACTGCTGAGCGTGGACACATAATAGGAAGGACTACTTCCCTGTGCTCTGTGTCAACAGAGAATGGCTGTATTATTCAATGTAGGTAATACATCGTTCTGGTCAGGGTCTCTGTCCCTAACTTATGTTGCCCTCATGTAGGGCAGAATTAATCTAGTATGCCTAGGTTCACATCTGCTTCAAAGGCTCCATTCAGGGCCTCCATCACAGATTCCATTCAGGAGGAGTGAATAGAGACATGGTGCATGGTGGACACCAATGGTTCCCAAGAGACATCATCGACTTTAATCAGGTCCGTCAGGTTTCCGTCTGGTGTCCGTCATTTTTCAGGAGTGATTAAATGGAACCTGTGATGGAAGCCCTGAACTGAGCCTAATAGGGTCTCTTAGCACTTGTGATTCTTTCATAAGGATATCCAATGAATTTAAAACCCCACCAGAATTCAAGACCCCACCAGTCTTTAATCGAAAAAATTAAAACGGGCAACATCTCTTTCGATTATCTAGGGATTACCACCCACTGTGCCGGGTCTGCAGCATTGCCCAGTTTAGGTGACAAGGACTGGCTGCAGCCTGGGGCCAGGAGCATCGCTGTGCAGGGTAAACAGAACACACTCTTTACCCTTTTTTTTTTTAGTGTGGGGGGATCCCATAGGTTGGAACTCCACCAATCATAAAGGGATCGCTTCACCTCACAACATAAGAATTATCCTCTAGATTTCCTTGAAATGCTCTGATGCTCTGGTTTTGTCCAGCAGTAAACATTAATGCTCAGATACACATTGATGTTAGAATTTCCCTAGTGCATATGTGTGGGCACGTCTGGAATAGTGAATTTAGATTATTTTAAATTGTGAGCCCTAAAGTAGCTGGATCTTGTGTGAATGGATAAAAGCTTTGTACAATTTGTAATATTAGCTTAATAAGGTCCTAAACTGTTTAGGCCAAACATTTATCTTCAAATCCTAAAGCTGATGTGTAACATTATGGAAAATACTTTATTAATTTTTTTTATTATTTTCAAGATCTCTGCCTTAAATCAGTGAATAAAATAATTCTTGTATAATTTGGTATAATTTCTGCATGGAATTCTGCATGAAAATGCTGAAGTAAATTCTGCAGAAATGAACTGCCCATTCACTTCAATCGAATTTCTGCCGCAGAAATTCTGCTGTGTGAATGGGACAGCGGAATCCCACTGAAGTGTATTGGCTATAAATTAATGTAGAATTTTCATGCGTAATTCCATGCAGGACTTCTGGCGTGTGACCATAGCCTTCTACATTCTACAGACTCCACCCTGCCTATTTACAGATTGATACATTGTATCAAGTTGAGTGTACAACTGTGTTTACATCAGATTAGAGGGTTCTAGGTCTGTGTGAATTTTAGCCTCTGAATATAAACAAGGATGTTTCCATCACCAACATCAAACAGAAATCATTTACAATGTGAGATCTCAAGTCACAAAGTATATTTCATGCCTGCATTTATCCTCTATTCAACCATAGAGCTTTAATTTCTTTCTTAAAGTGTACCTGTCATCAACAAAAACTTTTTATATAACGTAGATAAGACCATTATATGTATATTTGTAATATACATTGGTTAAAAAATGTGTATATTTTTGTCCCTGCAGCTATTGTATGTGTGTCTCTGTGAGGAGTCCAAATACAGGAAGTGAGGGTGGACAAGCAGGGCTCTGTACACTGAGGACAAGAAGGGCTCTGTACACTGAGGACAAGCAGGGCTCTGTGCACTGAGGACAAGCAGAATTCTGTGCAATGAGGACAAGCAGGGCTCTGTGCACTGAGGACAAGCAGAGCTCTGTACACTGAGGACAAGCAGGGCTCTGTGCAGTGAGGACAAGCAGGGCTCTGTACAATGAGGACAAGCAGGGCTCTGTGCACCGAGGACAAGCAGGGCTCTGTGCACTGAGGACAAGCAGGGCTCTGTGCAGTGAGGACAAGCAGGGCTCTGTGCAATGAGGACAAGCAGGGCTCTGTACACTGAGGACAAGCAGGGCTCTGTACACTGAGGACAAGCAGGGCTCTGTACACCGAGGACAAGTAGGGCTCTGTACACTGAGGACAAGAAGGGCTCTGTGCAGTGAGGACAAGCAGGGCTCTGTGCAGTGAGGACAAGCAGGGCTCTGTGCAGTGAGGACAAGCAGGGCTCTGTACACCGAGGACAAGCAGGGCTCTGTACACCGAGGACAAGCAGGGTTCTGTACACTGAGGACAAGCAGGGCTCTGTGCAGTGAGGACAAGCAGGGTTCTGTACACTGAGGACAAGCAGGGCTCTGTACACTGAGGACAAGCAGGGCTCTGTACACTGAGGGCAAGCAGGGCTCTGTACACTGAGGGCAAGCAGGGCTCTGTACACTGAGGACAAGCAGGGCTCTGTACACTGAGGACAAGCAGGGCTCTGTGCACTGAGGACAAGCAGGGCTCTGTGCACTGAGGACAAGCAGGGCTCTGTACACTGAGGACAAGCAGGGCTCTGTACACTGAGGGCAAGCAGGGCTCTGTACACTGAGGGCAAGCAGGGCTCTGTACACTGAGGACAAGCAGGGCTCTGTACACTGAGGACAAGCAGGGCTCTGTACACTGAGGACAAGCAGGGCTCTGTACATTGAGGACAAGTTGGACTTTGTACACTGAGGACAAGCAGGGCTCTGTACACTGAGGGCAAGCAGGGCTCTGTACACTGAGGACAAGCAGGGCTCTGTGCAGTGAGGACAAGCAGGGCTCTGTGCACTGAGAACAAGCAGGGCTCTGTACACTGAGGACAAGCAGGGCTCTGTACACTGAGGACAAGCAGGGCTCTGTACATTGAGGACAAGTAGAACTCTGTGCAGTGAGGCTGTGTGATATGCTGCAGGCTCACACATGAGGATGATTTACAAGCCAGGAGCCTGCACAGAGCCCTGCTTGCCCTGTCCTCATTTCCTGTATTTGGACTCCTCATAGGCAATAGCTGCAGGAACAGCACATTTTCACCCATAAATATACATATTTTTTAACCAATGTATATTACAAATATACATATCATTTTCTTATCTACATTATATAAAAAGTTTTTGTTGATGACAGGTACACTTTAAGGCTGTGTTCACAAGTCACATTTGCAATGCAGTTTCATTGCGTTACTGTTGCGGAACTGCGTAATCAGTAAAGATGGTACAGTGCCGAGACAGTACTGCACTAAAGCTGCAATGCAACTGCAAAGTGTCAACACAGCCTTACAGATATTTCATATAAACCAAGTTTTTATTAAAAACATCAGGCCATTGACTTCTCAACCATGAACTCCTGCTTCATAGGATTAAGGGCACGTTCCCACTTGGTGTATACGCAACGTATTTCATGCTGCGCAAAATCTGCAGACGCAGCGGGAAATACGCTGCGTATCTTTCGCTCACCATTCACACACGGCTTTCTGGCGGCAGCCCTATGTGTGTAGTGAGTGTTGGGGGCGGATCCGCACGTCATAGTCACGCCGACACACGGCTCCACCTCCAAAACTCACTGCCCACGTTGGGCTACCGCCGTAAAGCCCTGCGTGAATGGTGAGCGAGGGATACGCTGCGTATACGCCAAGTGGGAACGTGCCCTAAACCTACTGCAACCAGCTAACCAACCCAAAGATCAAGAATAACCTTTAGGTACAGGATTCTGGACAAATTGTTACTGGGAAAGGTCTTATTTAGGAAAGAGAAATACTCACTGTGGAATTTGGCAGCTTATGACCACAGGTGAGCTATAAGAAAAGCTGAATTAAAAGAATTAAAAAATATTATTTCTCTTTTATATGATCGGTTCTAGTGAGGTTGCAGTCAATAGATTTTTTTTTATATATTAGTATTGTAAACCTTTACTATGACATTAGATACCCTGGGTGGATTGTACTGTAATGTAGTGTTATGCATAATAGGGACAGGGTATTATAGTGCCAAGTGGTGGAATAATTTTTCATCATTTTATACCATATAAAGATTTACTTTAGATATTACAATTAATAAACCATTGAATAGACAACTGGAGACTGGAGGATGCATATTGTTTTATTAAGCAAGAGATCACACATGTATGACAGATGGGCATTATAATAATGAGTCTTGTGAATATCATTACAGTAATGGACTCCCAGAAACCAGATCACTTCTCCCACAGTGACCCTCCATTGTAAACTCCACGTGGTTGGGCTCATAAGAGGTTAATGTCAGTCTGCTGAATGAATTCTAGGTAGCGCAGACTGTTCAGGTACAGTGAGTGCACAGCTAGTATACTCAGACTGCTTCTTATATCCACCCCTGTGTTATAGGAACTGATGTATGTATTAGAGGACATTGGGCTATTTACAATATAATAATGATAAATCATATTATACGTTATAGATCTAAATAAATAAATGAAATATTTGTATAAACTAATAAATACAATGCAATAATAATAATAATATAACAGATGCAATAATATAAAAGATGGCAGTATATAATGATCACATCTGTGACTGTATTGTGCGTTTGCCAAGCAGTGTGTCTCCAGCTGTTGCAAAACTACAACTCCCAGCATGCCCGGACAGCCTTTGGCTGTCCGGGCATGCTGGGAGTTGTAGTTTTGCAACAGCTGGAGACACTGTGTTTGGAAGACGCGATTCTATTTCTTCAATAATAATAATAATATAACAGATGCAATAATATAAGAGATGGTAGTGATCACATCTGTGACTGTATTTTGCAGAATTCTTCGATTTCAGCGTTTGCCAAGCAGTGTGTCTCCAGCTGTTGCAAAATTACAACTCACAGCATGCCCCGACAGCCAAAGGCTATCCGGGCATGCTGGGAGTTGTAGTTTTGCAACAGCTGGAGACACACTGTTTGGAAGACGCTATTCTATTTCTTCAGTAATAATAAAATAACAGATACAATAATATAAGAGATGTAGTATATATTGATCACATCTGTATCTGTATTTTGCAGAATTCTTTAATTTCAGCGTTTGCCAAGCAGTGTGTCTCCAGCATGCTGGGAGTTGTAGTGTTGCAACAGCTGGAGACACACTGTTTGGAAGATGCTATTCTAATTCTTCAATAATAATAATAATAATATAACAGATACAATAATATAAGAGATGGTAGTGATCACATCTGTGACTGTATTTTGCAGAATTCTTCGATTTCAGCATCTGCCAAGCAGTGTGTCTCCAGCTGTTGCAAAACTACAACTCCCAGCATGCCGGGACAGCCTTTGGCTGTCCGGGCATGCTGGGAGTTGTAGTTTTACAACAGCTGGAGCCACAGAGTTTGGAAGGTGCTATTCTATTTCTTCAATAATAATAATATAACAGATGTAATAAGAGATGATAGTATATAATGATCACATCTGTGTCTGTATTGTGCAGAATTCTTTTATTTCAGCATTTGCCAAGCAGTGTGTCTCCAGCATGCTGGGAGTTATAGTTTTGCAACAGCTGGAGCCACACTGTTTGGAAGATGCTATTCTAATTCTTCAATAATAATAATAATAATATAACAGATACAATAATATAAGAGATGATAGTATATAATGATCACATCTGTGTCTTTATTGTGCAGAATTCTTTTATTTCAGCGTTTGCCAAGCAGTGTGTCTCCAGGCATGCTGGGAGTTGTAGTTTTGCAACAGCCGGAGATACACTGTTTGGAAGACGCTATTCTATTTCTTCAATAATAATAATATAACAGATGTAATAATATAAGAGATGGTAGTATATAATCTGTGTCTGTATTGTGCAGAATTCTTTGATTTCAGCATTTGCCAAGCAGTGTGTCTCCAGGCATGCTGGGAGTGGTAGTTTTGCAACAGCTGGAGATACACTGTATGGAAGACGCTATTCTATTTCTTCAATAATAATAATATAACAGATGCAATAATATAAGAGATGTAGTATATAATGATCACATCTGTGTCTGTATTGTGCAGAATTCTTTGATTTCAGCGTTTACCAAGCAGTGTGTCTCCAGCATGCTGGGGGTGGTAGTTTTGCAACAGCTGGAGCCACACTGTTTCTATTCTATTTCTTCAAGTGCCTGGTCCAGGGTGTAGAGAGGTGTAGAAGTCGCTACTGTTGTGTAGTCTGTGCCATGGGGAAAACAAACATATCCTGCAGTCCTTGCATTTGTCTTGAGGCTTATCGGTTTTAGCCAAACTTTGGTGTCCCACTTTCCCCTGCCTGTCCATGCCCCGTAGCCCCATCCAACAATGATAAATATCCCTGTTGATCAGTTGATTGATTACCTCTCGGAAAGGTCACCCGGGCTTGCTGTAATTTCCTTTTGCCTAGGGCTCCCTTTTCACTTATTCTGCAGCACGACAGCTTCTACTACACAGCATCTTGATTTTTATTTTAACCCCTCAAGACCCCCTGACAACACTGTATAAACTTCTCATTCCCTCCCAGCACAATCCAACATATTCAGGGCTTTTGTTTATTGACAGGAGCTCCTGGTGCCCCCTAAACCTCCAGGGGCCAAGCTCCTTGTCCCTCTGCTACTTCCTTACACCCCCTTTTTTATTCTACAGTTCCTTAGCAGACAAGCTATTAATTTAGCAATGCAACCCAGGGTCCTGAACCCAATTAATTTCTAATAATTACAGCCCAAGGGGGGCAGATAGATCTCTCAATCCTGCCACTGGGGTCAGCATACACTAATAAAGTGTGTATTTGGAAAGTGATCTGCAGAACTGTGAGTTATTGCTAGAAGAGAAAATTGTTTCCATTTTGTCTAATTGAGCCCATGGCTACGAGCTGGAGGCCTGAGCCTAAATAAGGGAGACTGCTTGGGTTCCAGCCTCCATGCTTCTAGTCACACAGCATGCCTTTCATTTCTTCTCAGCAAACCTGGAATCAAGCGTTGGGTAAACAGTCTAATAATTGCATTACAATGATCAAATCAATCTTACTGGTAGCTAGGAGAAT